>NC_132914.1:0-5210000 GCF_047675955.1 Chlorocebus sabaeus
TCTGTTGTCCAGGCTGCTCTTGAACTCCTTGGCCTCACAAAGTGCTGCGATTACATTACAGGCATAAGCCAGCGTGCCCAACCAACCTTTTTCTTAATTCTATAACAATTACGCCGCATTCAGAGGAAGGATAACTATTAGTGAGAAGAGACTTGGCGAAGCAATATGTTGATACGAAAACAAAATGGTAACAATTCCTCCTTGTGACATTTGAGTTTGAAACTGTTAACATACCAAGCAAAAATGATAGCTCAAATCAGGTTTTACAAAGAAGTCCAATAGATGATGATTCCAATTGTATGTTTGTTTCTAGATCTGAGAAAGTCAGTCATAGCCAACTTCTACAGTTTTGTTGCCATAGACCCAAGATTAAATCACAATGTGCGTGCGAACGTGCCCCAGGGTGCGGCAGGGAACCCCACGCCCACCAAGCACGCATATGCAGAAATATTTTGCCCAAATCTATTTTCCAACATATAATTAAAGAGGTCCCAGATATACTTCTCTCTCTCCCCACCAAGTATGTGAGGTCAAGTTTATCCTAGTATTCGATAAAAAGGCTCATGTGAAAAAGGGAACAGCAACGCTCAGGCGACCCACGCAGGCCCCGGCAGACGCTCTATAGCAGAAGGGACGCGGCACAGGCAGGGCTGTGTGTGCACCTGCACCCTCGCTAACCTCATGGTGCAAGCACCCGAGGCTCTAGATTCCACTCCCAGAGTTAGTGGGAAACTCCATCCTAGCACTGGGATGCTCTGAGTTGCTAGATGTACCTGCTTTAAGATATGCATGAACGGTCCTTACTCTACACACGAGACTCACTAGGAGATACTTTCAGATTTATCGGAAAACAGACATTCCAGCAAATGCATTTCTGTAAGATTCTCTACCTCTTTTCACTGGGGGGGGGTGCGGGAGGGGGGAGGGGGAAAAGGTAACTTGCCTCCAAGGGTTGGAGACAAAGCCGTTACTGCAAGACAAGAGTGCTGCGCACCCCGGGAACCGCTGCGCCACGAGGCACGAGGCACGAGGCACGGCCGTGCACCCCGGACGCAGGAGTAGCACACGAGGCTAGCACAGGCTGACGCCAGCCCTCTCCAGAAGCAGGCCTGTCCCTTCCTCCTCCCCCTCAGCCCCCAGCTCCCTCCAGGCCTCAGTGGCTGCTGACAGGGCAGAGGCCACAACTAGAGGAGGCTCTCAACTCCACCAGGGACAGGAGCCCCGGACGCTGGGGACTCCGCTGCTGCCCTCCGCGCCCACCTCCCTCTGCTCCGCCCTATCTCAGGAGCCAGGCGTGGCCACTTTGACCCTCTCCTTCCCTTCTGTGACTCCTACAAAAACCAGTCCAGCGAGTCCAGGCTGCCTCGCACGCCACGGATGCCCGGCACAGGCCACATGTCCTCATCCAAGCTCCTGGGGCAAGAAGGCTCTTGCAGTATTTCGCTTTCTGGTTGAGCATCCCCAGCCTGAAATCCAAAGTGCCCCGAAGAGCATTTCCTGCGAGTGTCATATGAGGGAGAGCTCGGAATGTTTCAGGTTTCAGAGCATTTTGGAGTAGGGACGCTCAGCCTGAATTTGAACGTCTTTTCAAGGAGGCCACACACTGAAGCCCCCGATGTCCGCCCCACACAATCCCAGCACACCCTCTGAAGTCCCCAGCAACAAGATTTTCTTTCTTCAAAAAAGATAAAAAATAAATAAATAAATAAAAAACCCCAAGTCACATGAACTCACACGCAACCACTGAAGGGGGTTGTGGACACCTGCACAGACTGGATGAAATGGAACTGTCACATCTTTACCAGGGTAATTTCAAGTCATTCCTCAAAACACACACCTGTTTTACTGAGCTGCATTTTAAGGTGAACACACACAAATCATTTCGGGGAAACAAATGTCACTTTGGGCCGTGTGTGGTTTCTTGACTCCTGGGAATAACTCAGCGTTCACACCCTCACTTCTGGATAAGGGAGAAGATGCAAAGAAATCTGTTAAAACAAAGACATGGAAACAAGTTTAAGAAGGGTTTGAAAGGTTCCTCCTGTCCCCCTGGAGGGGAGAAGAGGACGCCTGGAAGGCTTACGGGGGACAGGAGCACAGCCTCCTCGGTGTGCCATGGACGTCGCCTCGCTGAGGGGAGAGGACGATGCCTGGAAGGCTCACGGGGGTGGGAGCACAGCCTCCTCAGTGCTTTCTACACTCAGCAGCTTCAGAGATTCCCGTAGAAGCAGAACGCGTGAGAACCGAGACCGGAACACACCCCAAGGAAAGGGGATGAGGGGTCAACAAAAGCATTCGCTCATTACCAAGGAGCACGGGCATGACGCCGCTTCAAAGAACGTGTGAAAAAGTCACTCACGGGTGTTTCAGAAAATAAGGGTAGCGTGAGATTGCTCGATCAGTTCAAACAGGCTGCCATCCCCAGGCCATGAAGCCCCTGAGATGAGCCTCTCACAGTGAACAGAAGTCACTCGCACCTCTGCCAGAGAAAGTCCTACAAGCCGACACGTGACCTCACGAAACCTGGCCTACAGCCCGTCGACCACAGTGAGTCTGACACGGTACATCCCTCCAGATGGTTAAGGACCCCAGCCTTCTCGGCACCAGGGATGGGTATCGCGGAAGACAATTTTTCTGAGGGGTGGTTTTGAAATGCAACTGTTCCACCTCAGGTCAGGCATTGGATCCTCATAAGGAGCACCTCCGAGATCCCTTCACATGCCGTTTACAATAGGGTCCCAGCGCCTAGGAGAATCTAAATGCTGCCGCTGATCCAAGAGGAGGCAGAGCTCAGGCGGTCATGCTCACTTCGCCCGCCACTCACCTCCGGCTATGACCCCGGTCCCTAACAGACCATGGACCAGCACCAGTCTGCAGTCCAGGACTAAGCCCTACTGGCCAGCACACACCACACCAGCCCAGGTGGAGACACTACTCGTGACCCTGGCTGGGCAGGAAGGAAGCCTGAGGGCCATTTCCTGACCAGGATGCCACACCCCCGACCCAAATACAGAGGTTCCCCATAAAAACCCACTGTACACTCACCAGAAAACAGAGCCACACCTGGGCAACACAACAAGACCCCCCCATCCCTGCAACAAAGAAAAGAAAAATTAGCCAGGCATGCTGGTGCGCGCCCCAGGTCCCAGCTGCTCGGGTGACTGAGGGGGGAGGATCGCCTGAGCCAGGGATCACGCCACCGCATGCCAGCCTGGGTGACAGAGCAAGACCCTGTCTCGGAAAATATAAATAAACTAAAAACCAACAGAAACTGGGTGCATGTAGGGTGGAAGAAACGCCGCAGGAGACTAGCGAACGGCACCACAGGGTTTCTATCAGGAAGAACAGCACGTCTCCCAACCAAGTGCTCACGCCCTCATGAGACCCTGTGCTTGGGAAGCACCAGCGAGGCCACGTGGCTGGCCTCTTCCTGCTTTAAATCAAGTGGAACCAGACGCTGTGATGACACACAGGGACTATGACAAACCCTGGAGGTTCTAACTGAGAAAACAATGACATGTGTGAGTTCCTATGACAACGTCTCAAAACAATGGAAGGAGGGTACCGTTTGCAGATAAGACAACTTCTGAAGTCTATTCAAGTGTTACCTCTTGGGAAAATAGGGAAGACTCATTTTCTCCATAGACAGCGCACACACAGCACTTTGCCACACATAATACAAGGCGGTTTATGGCAGTGGCCGCATATTTTCACGTGTATCACCTTTTGGGCATCTTCTAGGTTTGCTAGAGCCGGCGGCTACTTTTATTCCCCACAAAACACACAGAAATGCATGAGCATTATCTCCTCTCATGGAGCATCTACACTAACAGGAAGAAGAATGTCGTGCTCCAAGTGTACCTGCAAACACGGTTTTCTTCTGAAAACCCAAGTGCATGCAAAGCAAACACGGCATATCACTAAAGCACACAGGAGAGCAGAGCACCTCTGAGTAGAAAGCATGTAAAGGATAGCTAGTTGGGAACATTATTTTAAAACGTTTCTATGGAATGAGTTATCCCAGGGAGCCCGTTTGGTACCTGCATTCAAAGGCAATTCATTATTCGACATCCAACCTTTAACAGAAGGTTCACAGTAAGATCCCCGGAAACGGCATTCCCCTGGTGACTTTTCAATGCTCAGATTTCAGTATCGATACAGCTTGGTAAGCAGTCGGCTCCAGAGGCTGAAAGCACACTGGTCAGGGCCCTCCTGGGTCCGACAGCCTCACCTGGGCCCTCGCTTTCTGCACTGCCCAGGGCTGCTCATGAGATTGTGCCGAAACGGAGCTGTGCACGCCAAACAGCTCTCAGCAGGGGCTCAACAGCCAGAAGCCGTTCCACCACACCGTCATCCCCCTTCTAACCAGAGAACACCCGATACAGAAACAGGAGAAACAGGTATTAAATGAGTTGGCAAAGCCAAAATCCACCCGGATCTTACCACTCCAAAACAAACATACACACACTGCCCAATATTGATGGAGCCAAAAACATGGAAGTCCTGAGAGCCCACACTGAACCACAGCCAGACACACTTCTGCAAGAACCAAGCACGCGCCTAGAGATCGCCCGTGATGACCCAGGAGAGCAGCTTGGAGCAGAGACAAACGTGAAGGAGAGGCACAGGGGCCAGGGTGCTGGTGTGCCCGTCTGTGTGACCTCACTGAGATTGCTGACCTCTGGCCCTTGGTGTCCCGTCCTGTGGAGGAGGTAGCCCCCAAATCCCTGCCTCCCTTCAGCGCTGACGGAGGCTGCCCTGAAGCCTCCCCAGGGCTGAGTCCGCTTCGAAATCCTGTCAACTGCACACCCACATAAGCACACAAATAAAACAAAGTGTCAAGTACGCAGACAGGAAAAGAAAAGTATGCCAATCCTCCCCTATCCAACAGGCATTGAAAAAGGAACAGGAAAATTGTGGTAGTCTTGAAACCACCACCAGCTATCACGTCCTGTTGAGATGTTTTAGCCAATCAGGAACATCTCTTTACCAAGCACCTGTGTGTTTAGGAAGTCCGTTGACAGATTCCAAACAACCTCGGAGCCTGCGACCTGACCCCCATTCTACGCGCATCACCTCTCCGGCGGAACAAGCCCTGGACACCATTCAGATGGTGAGGAACAGGAACAAGGGAGCTTTCCCTGACCACCACCAAACAAGCTCGACCCCGAGGAGCCCGGGAGAACAGCGACGTTTGCTTAGACGCTTTCCCACTGACCTTGTCAGAGCGAACGTTCCCATCCCACGCCACCCAGTGTTTGACTCTCCCTGGGATGCCAGCAGCCGCCAATCCCTCACAACTCACAAGCTGGAAACAGGAGGCCAAGCTGACACAGGAGGGAGGCCTCTCTCCATCCCCTACTGAATTCGCTCAGGACACGGAGGTTCCAAACACACACGGCCCCGGGTATTCCACCACCTGGAGAACATTCTAACAACAGACCGCTGCAAAGACGTTCCCCCTAAAGAGAAACTCAGTTTCTAACTTCCCTTAGGGGAAAAATAGGAGGCCCAGAACTTTCCAGAAAATCAAGCCTGGGAGGAAGCCCCTCACCTTGGCACTTCCTAAACCTGCCTTCCCGCAGGTGCTCAGGGATGTCCCAGCGCCAGCCCCGTCCACCCAGGACGGCAGCAGGGCCTCAGGCAGCCAGCACCTGGGCAGCAGGCGAAGCAAACCCCAGGGTGAAAACGTCATCCCAGGCACCACTTCCCGGAGCCCCTCAGCAAGAAAAACAGAGGCGGGACCAGAACCGAGGGCTGACTCGAGGCTGGGGAGCCACAGACCCGCACAGCTCAATCATCGGACACGCTCTGCTGTGGACAGAGGAGCCCAGCCCAGGGAGAGGCCAGCACAGAGATCCTCGTGCCGGCTCCACGGGCCAGCGTCCCCCAGGGCTGCAAGTTTGCGATCACAGCTTCAGAATCGGGTTCCAGAATCTTCCGGAATCAAAGACACACCCAACTGTAAAAGCTGCCAGGACAGCAGGGCCCAGGAGCAGGCTCAGGGGGAGGAGCATGTAGAAACCCCACACACAGCACACACGTGTGCATGCTTACTCCACACATGCCACCCCTTCACCCGATACTATACACGCAAACGCCTCTATGCACTCCATACACACCCTCAATACACTCACCAAATGTGATGCGTGTACACACTCCACACACCCTCCAACATACACGACACACGCATGAACACGCTCACTCCACCACAAACCCTGCCTAAATACACTCACCACACACGCACAAACGTGGACACACGTGCACACTCATTCCAGACCTCACGCCCCTCACCAAGTACACAGGTGCACACATCCCCAAGTCCAGCACCTGCAGACTCCACAAGCTTGGTTTCCCCCACTGTTTCTCTCATCACATGAGACCCACCACACACGTGTCATTTACTGACATCTAACACCCGGGGAGGCCCTTAGACAGAACTGCAGTCACAAGTCGGCTTCATTCAGGCATTCATCACCAGCCCGCCCGGAAGCCACCTCTCCTGTCCCCACGGGGGAGGGGGGTCCGAGACCGCAGGCGTCGCTGGGCTTACAGATCCCCAGGCTGGCAACCCAGCGAAAATCAGGAGGGCTCGGCCACGGCCCTGGAGGGAGACGGGGTACTGGCTCAGGTATGTCGGCACACGGGTCCTCATTTCCATGCGGCGTCACCTACGACAGCGTCGGGTGAAAGCCTGTGGGGCTTGGCATTCTGGGATAGACGGTCCTGAATTACAAGGGAAGCTTTTTCACTTCTCCCCTCTGAACACATGAGGTCCATGGTCCCCGCTCACATCTAACCCTGGAATCGGAATCGGTGACTCCTTGTCCACCTGAGGACCACCCAAGAGGATCCACACACCTGCTGCAACAGCAGCACTGCACCTGGTCCGCAGGGGTAGCAAAGCAAATCCCACCTTTTGACGAAAAACTGGATTACCCCGACACTGGCAGCCTGCAGTGGTGTATATATCGTCAGGCCCCCACATCTGCGGCGCCACCCTGCAAGAGGAACACAAACCCTTAGTCCCCGGGTTCTCACGATGGTCTGTGAGGTGGATGCTGGCACCTTCTCTCCTCCCAGTGGAGAGGAGAGAAGGCCAGGGCCAGAGCTGGCGTGTCAGGAGGGTCAGGGGTTCAAAAACCCCATCATCCACCTCACACAGCAGCCCTGACCGTTCAAGTGACTTCTATCATCAGCCTGAAATGGACCACAGTTACCAGTAATTCTGAGTGCTGTTCCTTCTGACGTCAGACATTTCGCTAGAAAGATTTTGCCAAATCTGCTTTCAAAATCCTATGCTATGAAATGTCTAACGAAAATCTGAGCTGTGAAATAAAGCACACATTTCAATGAATCCCAAAATGACTATCCCGAAGGAAGTTGTAACTTGAAGTGAAAAATACCCTCTAAAAGACATCAGCCAGAATTACCTGCCATCATTACGATCCCATATGATTAATGAATTCTACAGCATCCTCTCAGATATAAACTTAAAACCATGAGCTGAATGCACATGTTAGCACAACCAAAGTTCTGCTTTTCATAAGCAGCACAGGCGTCTCTGGAGAGGATTTTAATTGGGACTACAATGCGCACGGTGGTGGTAAGAGGTTTCATGCCGGCTGTTCTCCAAGGTGCAACACAGAAACACCACTAACCTCGAAGACACCTTTGTAACGAGATGATGAGAGACGATGTGGACAGAATACTGTAAATATTTGAAAAGGAGAAACAATGCAAGGAAAGAATCTTATCAGTTACCCTTTAACACGCTTAGAAAAAAACGATTTCTCTTTTGGGATGATTAAAGAAGAAAACGACATTTCTGGATTTTTCTTTTTCTTTTCTTTTTTTTTTTTTACATTTTCCTTTCTGAGACAGGGTCTTGGCTCTGTCACCAAGACTGGAGTACAGTGGAGCAATCACAGCTCACCGTAGCCTTAAGTGTTCTTCCCACCTCGGACTCCAGAGTAGCAGGGACCACAGGCACGCACCACCATACTCAGCTAATTTTTCTGTTGTGAGAGAGATGGGGTGTCTTGCTCTGTTGTCCAGGCTGCTCTTGAACTCCTTGGCCTCACAAAGTGCTGCGATTACATTACAGGCATAAGCCAGCGTGCCCAACCAACCTTTTTCTTAATTCTATAACAATTACGCCGCATTCAGAGGAAGGATAACTATTAGTGAGAAGAGACTTGGCGAAGCAATATGTTGATACGAAAACAAAATGGTAACAATTCCTCCTTGTGACATTTGAGTTTGAAACTGTTAACATACCAAGCAAAAATGATAGCTCAAATCAGGTTTTACAAAGAAGTCCAATAGATGATGATTCCAATTGTATGTTTGTTTCTAGATCTGAGAAAGTCAGTCATAGCCAACTTCTACAGTTTTGTTGCCATAGACCCAAGATTAAATCACAATGTGCGTGCGAACGTGCCCCAGGGTGCGGCAGGGAACCCCACGCCCACCAAGCACGCATATGCAGAAATATTTTGCCCAAATCTATTTTCCAACATATAATTAAAGAGGTCCCAGATATACTTCTCTCTCTCCCCACCAAGTATGTGAGGTCAAGTTTATCCTAGTATTCGATAAAAAGGCTCATGTGAAAAAGGGAACAGCAACGCTCAGGCGACCCACGCAGGCCCCGGCAGACGCTCTATAGCAGAAGGGACGCGGCACAGGCAGGGCTGTGTGTGCACCTGCACCCTCGCTAACCTCATGGTGCAAGCACCCGAGGCTCTAGATTCCACTCCCAGAGTTAGTGGGAAACTCCATCCTAGCACTGGGATGCTCTGAGTTGCTAGATGTACCTGCTTTAAGATATGCATGAACGGTCCTTACTCTACACACGAGACTCACTAGGAGATACTTTCAGATTTATCGGAAAACAGACATTCCAGCAAATGCATTTCTGTAAGATTCTCTACCTCTTTTCACTGGGGGGGGGTGCGGGAGGGGGGAGGGGGAAAAGGTAACTTGCCTCCAAGGGTTGGAGACAAAGCCGTTACTGCAAGACAAGAGTGCTGCGCACCCCGGGAACCGCTGCGCCACGAGGCACGAGGCACGAGGCACGGCCGTGCACCCCGGACGCAGGAGTAGCACACGAGGCTAGCACAGGCTGACGCCAGCCCTCTCCAGAAGCAGGCCTGTCCCTTCCTCCTCCCCCTCAGCCCCCAGCTCCCTCCAGGCCTCAGTGGCTGCTGACAGGGCAGAGGCCACAACTAGAGGAGGCTCTCAACTCCACCAGGGACAGGAGCCCCGGACGCTGGGGACTCCGCTGCTGCCCTCCGCGCCCACCTCCCTCTGCTCCGCCCTATCTCAGGAGCCAGGCGTGGCCACTTTGACCCTCTCCTTCCCTTCTGTGACTCCTACAAAAACCAGTCCAGCGAGTCCAGGCTGCCTCGCACGCCACGGATGCCCGGCACAGGCCACATGTCCTCATCCAAGCTCCTGGGGCAAGAAGGCTCTTGCAGTATTTCGCTTTCTGGTTGAGCATCCCCAGCCTGAAATCCAAAGTGCCCCGAAGAGCATTTCCTGCGAGTGTCATATGAGGGAGAGCTCGGAATGTTTCAGGTTTCAGAGCATTTTGGAGTAGGGACGCTCAGCCTGAATTTGAACGTCTTTTCAAGGAGGCCACACACTGAAGCCCCCGATGTCCGCCCCACACAATCCCAGCACACCCTCTGAAGTCCCCAGCAACAAGATTTTCTTTCTTCAAAAAAGATAAAAAATAAATAAATAAATAAAAAACCCCAAGTCACATGAACTCACACGCAACCACTGAAGGGGGTTGTGGACACCTGCACAGACTGGATGAAATGGAACTGTCACATCTTTACCAGGGTAATTTCAAGTCATTCCTCAAAACACACACCTGTTTTACTGAGCTGCATTTTAAGGTGAACACACACAAATCATTTCGGGGAAACAAATGTCACTTTGGGCCGTGTGTGGTTTCTTGACTCCTGGGAATAACTCAGCGTTCACACCCTCACTTCTGGATAAGGGAGAAGATGCAAAGAAATCTGTTAAAACAAAGACATGGAAACAAGTTTAAGAAGGGTTTGAAAGGTTCCTCCTGTCCCCCTGGAGGGGAGAAGAGGACGCCTGGAAGGCTTACGGGGGACAGGAGCACAGCCTCCTCGGTGTGCCATGGACGTCGCCTCGCTGAGGGGAGAGGACGATGCCTGGAAGGCTCACGGGGGTGGGAGCACAGCCTCCTCAGTGCTTTCTACACTCAGCAGCTTCAGAGATTCCCGTAGAAGCAGAACGCGTGAGAACCGAGACCGGAACACACCCCAAGGAAAGGGGATGAGGGGTCAACAAAAGCATTCGCTCATTACCAAGGAGCACGGGCATGACGCCGCTTCAAAGAACGTGTGAAAAAGTCACTCACGGGTGTTTCAGAAAATAAGGGTAGCGTGAGATTGCTCGATCAGTTCAAACAGGCTGCCATCCCCCAGGCCATGAAGCCCCTGAGATGAGCCTCTCACAGTGAACAGAAGTCACTCGCACCTCTGCCAGAGAAAGTCCTACAAGCCGACACGTGACCTCACGAAACCTGGCCTACAGCCCGTCGACCACAGTGAGTCTGACACGGTACATCCCTCCAGATGGTTAAGGACCCCAGCCTTCTCGGCACCAGGGATGGGTATCGCGGAAGACAATTTTTCTGAGGGGTGGTTTTGAAATGCAACTGTTCCACCTCAGGTCAGGCATTGGATCCTCATAAGGAGCACCTCCGAGATCCCTTCACATGCCGTTTACAATAGGGTCCCAGCGCCTAGGAGAATCTAAATGCTGCCGCTGATCCAAGAGGAGGCAGAGCTCAGGCGGTCATGCTCACTTCGCCCGCCACTCACCTCCGGCTATGACCCCGGTCCCTAACAGACCATGGACCAGCACCAGTCTGCAGTCCAGGACTAAGCCCTACTGGCCAGCACACACACACCAGCCCAGGTGGAGACACTACTCGTGACCCTGGCTGGGCAGGAAGGAAGCCTGAGGGCCATTTCCTGACCAGGATGCCACACCCCCGACCCAAATACAGAGGTTCCCCATAAAAACCCACTGTACACTCACCAGAAAACAGAGCCACACCTGGGCAACACAACAAGACCCCCCCATCCCTGCAACAAAGAAAAGAAAAATTAGCCAGGCATGCTGGTGCGCGCCCCAGGTCCCAGCTGCTCGGGTGACTGAGGGGGGAGGATCGCCTGAGCCAGGGATCACGCCACCGCATGCCAGCCTGGGTGACAGAGCAAGACCCTGTCTCGGAAAATATAAATAAACTAAAAACCAACAGAAACTGGGTGCATGTAGGGTGGAAGAAACGCCGCAGGAGACTAGCGAACGGCACCACAGGGTTTCTATCAGGAAGAACAGCACGTCTCCCAACCAAGTGCTCACGCCCTCATGAGACCCTGTGCTTGGGAAGCACCAGCGAGGCCACGTGGCTGGCCTCTTCCTGCTTTAAATCAAGTGGAACCAGACGCTGTGATGACACACAGGGACTATGACAAACCCTGGAGGTTCTAACTGAGAAAACAATGACATGTGTGAGTTCCTATGACAACGTCTCAAAACAATGGAAGGAGGGTACCGTTTGCAGATAAGACAACTTCTGAAGTCTATTCAAGTGTTACCTCTTGGGAAAATAGGGAAGACTCATTTTCTCCATAGACAGCGCACACACAGCACTTTGCCACACATAATACAAGGCGGTTTATGGCAGTGGCCGCATATTTTCACGTGTATCACCTTTTGGGCATCTTCTAGGTTTGCTAGAGCCGGCGGCTACTTTTATTCCCCACAAAACACACAGAAATGCATGAGCATTATCTCCTCTCATGGAGCATCTACACTAACAGGAAGAAGAATGTCGTGCTCCAAGTGTACCTGCAAACACGGTTTTCTTCTGAAAACCCAAGTGCATGCAAAGCAAACACGGCATATCACTAAAGCACACAGGAGAGCAGAGCACCTCTGAGTAGAAAGCATGTAAAGGATAGCTAGTTGGGAACATTATTTTAAAACGTTTCTATGGAATGAGTTATCCCAGGGAGCCCGTTTGGTACCTGCATTCAAAGGCAATTCATTATTCGACATCCAACCTTTAACAGAAGGTTCACAGTAAGATCCCCGGAAACGGCATTCCCCTGGTGACTTTTCAATGCTCAGATTTCAGTATCGATACAGCTTGGTAAGCAGTCAGGAGAGGGGCGGCTCAGAGGCTGAAAGCACACAGGTCAGGGCCCTCCTGGGTCCGACAGCCTCACCTGGGCCTCGCTTTCTGCACTGCCCAGGGCTGCTCATGAGATTGTGCCGAAACGGAGCTGTGCACGCCAAACAGCTCTCAGCAGGGGCTCAACAGCCAGAAGCCGTTCCACCACACCGTCATCCCCCTTCTAACCAGAGAACACCCGATACAGAAACAGGAGAAACAGGTATTAAATGAGTTGGCAAAGCCAAAATCCACCCGGATCTACCACTCCAAAACAAACATACACCACACTGCCCAATATTGATGGGAGCCAAAAACATGGAAGTCCTGAGAGCCCACACTGACCACAGCCAGACACCACTTCTGCAAGAACCAAGCACGCGCCTAGAGATCGCCCGTGATGACCCAGGAGAGCAGCTTGGAGCAGAGACAAACGTGAAGGAGAGGCACAGGGGCCAGGGTGCTGGGTGTGCCCGTCTGTGTGACCTCACTGAGATTGCTGACCTCTGGCCCTTGGTGTCCGTCCTGTGGAGGAGGTAGCCCCCAAATCCCTGCCTCCCTTCAGCGCTGACGGAGGCTGCCCTGAAGCCTCCCCAGGGCTGAGACCGCTTCGAAATCCTGTCAACTGCACACCCACATAAGCACACAAATAAACAAAGTGTCAAGTACGCAGACAGGAAAAGAAAAGTATGCCAATCCTCCCCTATCCAACAGGCATTGAAAAAGGAACAGGAAAATTGTGGTAGTCTTGAAACCACCACCAGCTATCACGTCCTGTTGAGATGTTTTAGCCAATCAGGAACATCTCTTTACCAAGCACCTGTGTGTTTAGGAAGTCCGTTGACAGATTCCAAACAACCTCGGAGCCTGCGACCTGACCCCCATTCTACGCGCATCACCTCTCCGGCGGAACAAGCCCTGGACACCATTCAGATGGTGAGGAACAGGAACAAGGGTAGCTTTCCCTGACCACCACCAAACAAGCTCGACCCCGAGGAGCCCGGAGAACAGCGACGTTTGCTTAGACGCTTTCCCACTGACCTTGTCAGAGCGAACGTTCCCATCCCACGCCACCCAGTGTTTGACTCTCCCTGGGATGCCAGCAGCCGCCAACCCTCACAACTCACAAGCTGGAAACAGAGGCCAAGCTGACACAGGAGGGAGGCCTCTCTCCATCCCCTACTGAATTCGCTCAGGACACGGAGGTTCCCAAACACACACGGCCCCGGGTATTCCACACCTGGAGAACATTCTAACAACAGACGCTGCAAAGACGTTCCCCCTAAAGAGAAACTCAGTTTCTAACTTCCCTTAGGGAAAAATAGGAGGCCCAGAACTTTCCAGAAAATCAAGCCTGGGAGGAAGCCCCTCACCTCTGGCACTTCCTAAACCTGCCTTCCCGCAGGTGCTCAGGGATGTCCCCGCGCCAGCCCCGTCCACCCAGGACGGCAGCAGGGCTCAGGCAGCCAGCACCTGGGCAGCAGGCGAAGCAACCCCAGGGTGAAAACGTCATCCCAGGCACCACTTCCCGGAGCCCCTCAGCAAGAAAAACAGAGGCGGGACCAGAACCGAGGGCTGACTCGAGGCTGGGGAGCCACAGACCCGCAAAGCTCAATCATCGGACACGCTCTGCTGTGGACAGAGGAGCCCAGCCCAGGGAGAGGCCAGCACAGAGATCCTCGTGCCGGCTCCACGGGCCAGCGTCCCCCAGGGCTGCAAGTTTGCGATCACAGCTTCAGAATCGGGTTCCAGAATCTTCCGGAATCAAAGACACACCCAACTGTAAAGCTGCCAGGACAGCAGGGCCCAGGAGCAGGCTCAGGGGAGGAGCAGGTAGAAACCCCACACACAGCACACACGTGTGCATGCTTACTCCACACATGCCACCCCTTCACCCGATACTATACACGCAAACGCCTCTATGCACTCCATACACACCCTCAAATACACTCACCAAATGTGATGCGTGTACACACTCCACACACCCTCCAACATACACGACACACGCATGAACACGCTCACTCCACACACACCTGCTAAATACACTCACCACACACGCACAAACGTGACACACGTGCACACACATTCCAGACCTCACGCCCCTCACCAAGTACACAGGTGCACACATCCCCAAGTCCAGCACCTGCAGACTCCACAAGCTTTGGTTTCCCCCACTGTTTCTCTCATCACATGAGATCCACACACACACGTGTCATTTACTGACATCTAACACCCGGGGAGGCCCTTAGACAGAACTGCGGTCACAAGTCGGCTTCATTCAGGCATTCATCACCAGCCCCCGGAAGCCACCTCTCCTGTCCCCACGGGGAGGGGGGGCCGAGACCGCAGGCGTCGCTGGGCTTACAGATCCCCAGGCTGGCAACCCAGCGAAATCAGGAGGGCTCGGCCACGGCCCTGGAGGGAGACGGGTACTGGCTCAGGTATGCGGCACACGGGTCCTCATTTCCATGCGGCGTCACCTACGACAGCGTCGGGTGAAAGCCAGTGGGGCTTGGCATTCCTGGGATAGACGGTCCTGGAATTACAAGGGAAGCTTTTTCACTTCTCCCCTCTGAACACATGAGGTCCATGGTCCCCGCTCACATCTAACCCTGGGAATCGGAATCGGTGACTCCTTGTCCACCTGAGGACCACCCAAGAGGATCCACACACCTGCTGCAACAGCAGCACTGCACCTGGTCCGCAGGGTAGCAAAGCAAATCCCACCTTTTGACGAAAACTGGATTACCCCGACACTGGCAGCCTGCAGTGTGTATATATCGTCAGGCCCCCACATCTGCGGCGCCACCTGCAAGAGGAACACAAACCCTTAGTCCCGGGTTCTCACGATGGTCTGTGAGGTGGATGCTGGCACCTTCTCTCCTCCCAGTGGAGAGGAGAGAAGGCCAGGGCCAGAGCTGGCGTGTCAGGAGGGTCAGGGTTCAAAAACCCCATCATCCACCTCACACAGCAGCCCTGACCGTTCAAGTGACTTCTATCATCAGCCTGAAAATGGACCACAGTTACCAGTAATTCTGAGTGCTGTTCCTTCTGACGTCAGACATTTCGCTAGAAAGATTTTGCCAAATCTGCTTTCAAAATCCTATGCTATGAAATGTCTAACGAAAATCTGAGCTGTGAAATAAAGCACACATTTCAATGAATCCCAAAATGACTATCCCGAAGGAAGTTGTAACTTGAAGTGAAAAATACCCTCTAAAAGACATCAGCCAGAATTACCTGCCATCATTACTGATCCCATATGATTAATGAATTCTACAGCATCCTCTCAGATATAAACTTAAAACCATGAGCTGAATGCACATGTTAGCACAACCAAAGTTCTGCTTTCATAAGCAGCACAGGCGTCTCTGGAGAGGATTTTAATTGGGACTACAATGCGCACGGTGGTGGTAAGAGGTTTCATGCCGGCTGTTCTCCAAGGTGCAACACAGAAACACCACTAACCTCGAAGACACCTTTGTAACGAGATGATGAGAGACGATGTGGACAGAATACTGTAAATATTTGAAAAGGAGAAACAATGCAAGGAAAGAATCTTATCAGTTACCCTTTAACACGCTTAGAAAAAAACGATTTCTCTTTTGGGATGATTAAAGAAGAAAACGACATTTCTGGATTTTTCTTTTTCTTTTCTTTTTTTTTTTTTACATTTTCCTTTCTGAGACAGGGTCTTGGCTCTGTCACCAAGACTGGAGTACAGTGGAGCAATCACAGCTCACCGTAGCCTTAAGTGTTCTTCCCACCTCGGACTCCAGAGTAGCAGGGACCACAGGCACGCACCACCATACTCAGCTAATTTTTCTGTTGTGAGAGAGATGGGGTGTCTTGCTCTGTTGTCCAGGCTGCTCTTGAACTCCTTGGCCTCACAAAGTGCTGCGATTACATTACAGGCATAAGCCAGCGTGCCCAACCAACCTTTTTCTTAATTCTATAACAATTACGCCGCATTCAGAGGAAGGATAACTATTAGTGAGAAGAGACTTGGCGAAGCAATATGTTGATACGAAAACAAAATGGTAACAATTCCTCCTTGTGACATTTGAGTTTGAAACTGTTAACATACCAAGCAAAAATGATAGCTCAAATCAGGTTTTACAAAGAAGTCCAATAGATGATGATTCCAATTGTATGTTTGTTTCTAGATCTGAGAAAGTCAGTCATAGCCAACTTCTACAGTTTTGTTGCCATAGACCCAAGATTAAATCACAATGTGCGTGCGAACGTGCCCCAGGGTGCGGCAGGGAACCCCACGCCCACCAAGCACGCATATGCAGAAATATTTTGCCCAAATCTATTTTCCAACATATAATTAAAGAGGTCCCAGATATACTTCTCTCTCTCCCCACCAAGTATGTGAGGTCAAGTTTATCCTAGTATTCGATAAAAAGGCTCATGTGAAAAAGGGAACAGCAACGCTCAGGCGACCCACGCAGGCCCCGGCAGACGCTCTATAGCAGAAGGGACGCGGCACAGGCAGGGCTGTGTGTGCACCTGCACCCTCGCTAACCTCATGGTGCAAGCACCCGAGGCTCTAGATTCCACTCCCAGAGTTAGTGGGAAACTCCATCCTAGCACTGGGATGCTCTGAGTTGCTAGATGTACCTGCTTTAAGATATGCATGAACGGTCCTTACTCTACACACGAGACTCACTAGGAGATACTTTCAGATTTATCGGAAAACAGACATTCCAGCAAATGCATTTCTGTAAGATTCTCTACCTCTTTTCACTGGGGGGGGGTGCGGGAGGGGGGAGGGGGAAAAGGTAACTTGCCTCCAAGGGTTGGAGACAAAGCCGTTACTGCAAGACAAGAGTGCTGCGCACCCCGGGAACCGCTGCGCCACGAGGCACGAGGCACGAGGCACGGCCGTGCACCCCGGACGCAGGAGTAGCACACGAGGCTAGCACAGGCTGACGCCAGCCCTCTCCAGAAGCAGGCCTGTCCCTTCCTCCTCCCCCTCAGCCCCCAGCTCCCTCCAGGCCTCAGTGGCTGCTGACAGGGCAGAGGCCACAACTAGAGGAGGCTCTCAACTCCACCAGGGACAGGAGCCCCGGACGCTGGGGACTCCGCTGCTGCCCTCCGCGCCCACCTCCCTCTGCTCCGCCCTATCTCAGGAGCCAGGCGTGGCCACTTTGACCCTCTCCTTCCCTTCTGTGACTCCTACAAAAACCAGTCCAGCGAGTCCAGGCTGCCTCGCACGCCACGGATGCCCGGCACAGGCCACATGTCCTCATCCAAGCTCCTGGGGCAAGAAGGCTCTTGCAGTATTTCGCTTTCTGGTTGAGCATCCCCAGCCTGAAATCCAAAGTGCCCCGAAGAGCATTTCCTGCGAGTGTCATATGAGGGAGAGCTCGGAATGTTTCAGGTTTCAGAGCATTTTGGAGTAGGGACGCTCAGCCTGAATTTGAACGTCTTTTCAAGGAGGCCACACACTGAAGCCCCCGATGTCCGCCCCACACAATCCCAGCACACCCTCTGAAGTCCCCAGCAACAAGATTTTCTTTCTTCAAAAAAGATAAAAAATAAATAAATAAATAAAAAACCCCAAGTCACATGAACTCACACGCAACCACTGAAGGGGGTTGTGGACACCTGCACAGACTGGATGAAATGGAACTGTCACATCTTTACCAGGGTAATTTCAAGTCATTCCTCAAAACACACACCTGTTTTACTGAGCTGCATTTTAAGGTGAACACACACAAATCATTTCGGGGAAACAAATGTCACTTTGGGCCGTGTGTGGTTTCTTGACTCCTGGGAATAACTCAGCGTTCACACCCTCACTTCTGGATAAGGGAGAAGATGCAAAGAAATCTGTTAAAACAAAGACATGGAAACAAGTTTAAGAAGGGTTTGAAAGGTTCCTCCTGTCCCCCTGGAGGGGAGAAGAGGACGCCTGGAAGGCTTACGGGGGACAGGAGCACAGCCTCCTCGGTGTGCCATGGACGTCGCCTCGCTGAGGGGAGAGGACGATGCCTGGAAGGCTCACGGGGGTGGGAGCACAGCCTCCTCAGTGCTTTCTACACTCAGCAGCTTCAGAGATTCCCGTAGAAGCAGAACGCGTGAGAACCGAGACCGGAACACACCCCAAGGAAAGGGGATGAGGGGTCAACAAAAGCATTCGCTCATTACCAAGGAGCACGGGCATGACGCCGCTTCAAAGAACGTGTGAAAAAGTCACTCACGGGTGTTTCAGAAAATAAGGGTAGCGTGAGATTGCTCGATCAGTTCAAACAGGCTGCCATCCCCCAGGCCATGAAGCCCCTGAGATGAGCCTCTCACAGTGAACAGAAGTCACTCGCACCTCTGCCAGAGAAAGTCCTACAAGCCGACACGTGACCTCACGAAACCTGGCCTACAGCCCGTCGACCACAGTGAGTCTGACACGGTACATCCCTCCAGATGGTTAAGGACCCCAGCCTTCTCGGCACCAGGGATGGGTATCGCGGAAGACAATTTTTCTGAGGGGTGGTTTTGAAATGCAACTGTTCCACCTCAGGTCAGGCATTGGATCCTCATAAGGAGCACCTCCGAGATCCCTTCACATGCCGTTTACAATAGGGTCCCAGCGCCTAGGAGAATCTAAATGCTGCCGCTGATCCAAGAGGAGGCAGAGCTCAGGCGGTCATGCTCACTTCGCCCGCCACTCACCTCCGGCTATGACCCCGGTCCCTAACAGACCATGGACCAGCACCAGTCTGCAGTCCAGGACTAAGCCCTACTGGCCAGCACACACACACCAGCCCAGGTGGAGACACTACTCGTGACCCTGGCTGGGCAGGAAGGAAGCCTGAGGGCCATTTCCTGACCAGGATGCCACACCCCCGACCCAAATACAGAGGTTCCCCATAAAAACCCACTGTACACTCACCAGAAAACAGAGCCACACCTGGGCAACACAACAAGACCCCCCCATCCCTGCAACAAAGAAAAGAAAAATTAGCCAGGCATGCTGGTGCGCGCCCCAGGTCCCAGCTGCTCGGGTGACTGAGGGGGGAGGATCGCCTGAGCCAGGGATCACGCCACCGCATGCCAGCCTGGGTGACAGAGCAAGACCCTGTCTCGGAAAATATAAATAAACTAAAAACCAACAGAAACTGGGTGCATGTAGGGTGGAAGAAACGCCGCAGGAGACTAGCGAACGGCACCACAGGGTTTCTATCAGGAAGAACAGCACGTCTCCCAACCAAGTGCTCACGCCCTCATGAGACCCTGTGCTTGGGAAGCACCAGCGAGGCCACGTGGCTGGCCTCTTCCTGCTTTAAATCAAGTGGAACCAGACGCTGTGATGACACACAGGGACTATGACAAACCCTGGAGGTTCTAACTGAGAAAACAATGACATGTGTGAGTTCCTATGACAACGTCTCAAAACAATGGAAGGAGGGTACCGTTTGCAGATAAGACAACTTCTGAAGTCTATTCAAGTGTTACCTCTTGGGAAAATAGGGAAGACTCATTTTCTCCATAGACAGCGCACACACAGCACTTTGCCACACATAATACAAGGCGGTTTATGGCAGTGGCCGCATATTTTCACGTGTATCACCTTTTGGGCATCTTCTAGGTTTGCTAGAGCCGGCGGCTACTTTTATTCCCCACAAAACACACAGAAATGCATGAGCATTATCTCCTCTCATGGAGCATCTACACTAACAGGAAGAAGAATGTCGTGCTCCAAGTGTACCTGCAAACACGGTTTTCTTCTGAAAACCCAAGTGCATGCAAAGCAAACACGGCATATCACTAAAGCACACAGGAGAGCAGAGCACCTCTGAGTAGAAAGCATGTAAAGGATAGCTAGTTGGGAACATTATTTTAAAACGTTTCTATGGAATGAGTTATCCCAGGGAGCCCGTTTGGTACCTGCATTCAAAGGCAATTCATTATTCGACATCCAACCTTTAACAGAAGGTTCACAGTAAGATCCCCGGAAACGGCATTCCCCTGGTGACTTTTCAATGCTCAGATTTCAGTATCGATACAGCTTGGTAAGCAGTCAGGAGAGGGGCGGCTCAGAGGCTGAAAGCACACAGGTCAGGGCCCTCCTGGGTCCGACAGCCTCACCTGGGCCTCGCTTTCTGCACTGCCCAGGGCTGCTCATGAGATTGTGCCGAAACGGAGCTGTGCACGCCAAACAGCTCTCAGCAGGGGCTCAACAGCCAGAAGCCGTTCCACCACACCGTCATCCCCCTTCTAACCAGAGAACACCCGATACAGAAACAGGAGAAACAGGTATTAAATGAGTTGGCAAAGCCAAAATCCACCCGGATCTACCACTCCAAAACAAACATACACCACACTGCCCAATATTGATGGGAGCCAAAAACATGGAAGTCCTGAGAGCCCACACTGACCACAGCCAGACACCACTTCTGCAAGAACCAAGCACGCGCCTAGAGATCGCCCGTGATGACCCAGGAGAGCAGCTTGGAGCAGAGACAAACGTGAAGGAGAGGCACAGGGGCCAGGGTGCTGGGTGTGCCCGTCTGTGTGACCTCACTGAGATTGCTGACCTCTGGCCCTTGGTGTCCGTCCTGTGGAGGAGGTAGCCCCCAAATCCCTGCCTCCCTTCAGCGCTGACGGAGGCTGCCCTGAAGCCTCCCCAGGGCTGAGACCGCTTCGAAATCCTGTCAACTGCACACCCACATAAGCACACAAATAAACAAAGTGTCAAGTACGCAGACAGGAAAAGAAAAGTATGCCAATCCTCCCCTATCCAACAGGCATTGAAAAAGGAACAGGAAAATTGTGGTAGTCTTGAAACCACCACCAGCTATCACGTCCTGTTGAGATGTTTTAGCCAATCAGGAACATCTCTTTACCAAGCACCTGTGTGTTTAGGAAGTCCGTTGACAGATTCCAAACAACCTCGGAGCCTGCGACCTGACCCCCATTCTACGCGCATCACCTCTCCGGCGGAACAAGCCCTGGACACCATTCAGATGGTGAGGAACAGGAACAAGGGTAGCTTTCCCTGACCACCACCAAACAAGCTCGACCCCGAGGAGCCCGGAGAACAGCGACGTTTGCTTAGACGCTTTCCCACTGACCTTGTCAGAGCGAACGTTCCCATCCCACGCCACCCAGTGTTTGACTCTCCCTGGGATGCCAGCAGCCGCCAACCCTCACAACTCACAAGCTGGAAACAGAGGCCAAGCTGACAGGAGGGAGGCCTCTCTCCATCCCCTACTGAATTCGCTCAGGACACGGAGGTTCCCAAACACACACGGCCCCGGGTATTCCACACCTGGAGAACATTCTAACAACAGACGCTGCAAAGACGTTCCCCCTAAAGAGAAACTCAGTTTCTAACTTCCCTTAGGGAAAAATAGGAGGCCCAGAACTTTCCAGAAAATCAAGCCTGGGAGGAAGCCCCTCACCTCTGGCACTTCCTAAACCTGCCTTCCCGCAGGTGCTCAGGGATGTCCCCGCGCCAGCCCCGTCCACCCAGGACGGCAGCAGGGCTCAGGCAGCCAGCACCTGGGCAGCAGGCGAAGCAACCCCAGGGTGAAAACGTCATCCCAGGCACCACTTCCCGGAGCCCCTCAGCAAGAAAAACAGAGGCGGGACCAGAACCGAGGGCTGACTCGAGGCTGGGGAGCCACAGACCCGCAAAGCTCAATCATCGGACACGCTCTGCTGTGGACAGAGGAGCCCAGCCCAGGGAGAGGCCAGCACAGAGATCCTCGTGCCGGCTCCACGGGCCAGCGTCCCCCAGGGCTGCAAGTTTGCGATCACAGCTTCAGAATCGGGTTCCAGAATCTTCCGGAATCAAAGACACACCCAACTGTAAAGCTGCCAGGACAGCAGGGCCCAGGAGCAGGCTCAGGGGAGGAGCAGGTAGAAACCCCACACACAGCACACACGTGTGCATGCTTACTCCACACATGCCACCCCTTCACCCGATACTATACACGCAAACGCCTCTATGCACTCCATACACACCCTCAAATACACTCACCAAATGTGATGCGTGTACACACTCCACACACCCTCCAACATACACGACACACGCATGAACACGCTCACTCCACACACACCTGCTAAATACACTCACCACACACGCACAAACGTGACACACGTGCACACACATTCCAGACCTCACGCCCCTCACCAAGTACACAGGTGCACACATCCCCAAGTCCAGCACCTGCAGACTCCACAAGCTTTGGTTTCCCCCACTGTTTCTCTCATCACATGAGATCCACACACACACGTGTCATTTACTGACATCTAACACCCGGGGAGGCCCTTAGACAGAACTGCGGTCACAAGTCGGCTTCATTCAGGCATTCATCACCAGCCCCCGGAAGCCACCTCTCCTGTCCCCACGGGGAGGGGGGGCCGAGACCGCAGGCGTCGCTGGGCTTACAGATCCCCAGGCTGGCAACCCAGCGAAATCAGGAGGGCTCGGCCACGGCCCTGGAGGGAGACGGGTACTGGCTCAGGTATGCGGCACACGGGTCCTCATTTCCATGCGGCGTCACCTACGACAGCGTCGGGTGAAAGCCAGTGGGGCTTGGCATTCCTGGGATAGACGGTCCTGGAATTACAAGGGAAGCTTTTTCACTTCTCCCCTCTGAACACATGAGGTCCATGGTCCCCGCTCACATCTAACCCTGGGAATCGGAATCGGTGACTCCTTGTCCACCTGAGGACCACCCAAGAGGATCCACACACCTGCTGCAACAGCAGCACTGCACCTGGTCCGCAGGGTAGCAAAGCAAATCCCACCTTTTGACGAAAACTGGATTACCCCGACACTGGCAGCCTGCAGTGTGTATATATCGTCAGGCCCCCACATCTGCGGCGCCACCTGCAAGAGGAACACAAACCCTTAGTCCCGGGTTCTCACGATGGTCTGTGAGGTGGATGCTGGCACCTTCTCTCCTCCCAGTGGAGAGGAGAGAAGGCCAGGGCCAGAGCTGGCGTGTCAGGAGGGTCAGGGTTCAAAAACCCCATCATCCACCTCACACAGCAGCCCTGACCGTTCAAGTGACTTCTATCATCAGCCTGAAAATGGACCACAGTTACCAGTAATTCTGAGTGCTGTTCCTTCTGACGTCAGACATTTCGCTAGAAAGATTTTGCCAAATCTGCTTTCAAAATCCTATGCTATGAAATGTCTAACGAAAATCTGAGCTGTGAAATAAAGCACACATTTCAATGAATCCCAAAATGACTATCCCGAAGGAAGTTGTAACTTGAAGTGAAAAATACCCTCTAAAAGACATCAGCCAGAATTACCTGCCATCATTACTGATCCCATATGATTAATGAATTCTACAGCATCCTCTCAGATATAAACTTAAAACCATGAGCTGAATGCACATGTTAGCACAACCAAAGTTCTGCTTTCATAAGCAGCACAGGCGTCTCTGGAGAGGATTTTAATTGGGACTACAATGCGCACGGTGGTGGTAAGAGGTTTCATGCCGGCTGTTCTCCAAGGTGCAACACAGAAACACCACTAACCTCGAAGACACCTTTGTAACGAGATGATGAGAGACGATGTGGACAGAATACTGTAAATATTTGAAAAGGAGAAACAATGCAAGGAAAGAATCTTATCAGTTACCCTTTAACACGCTTAGAAAAAAACGATTTCTCTTTTGGGATGATTAAAGAAGAAAACGACATTTCTGGATTTTTCTTTTTCTTTTCTTTTTTTTTTTTTACATTTTCCTTTCTGAGACAGGGTCTTGGCTCTGTCACCAAGACTGGAGTACAGTGGAGCAATCACAGCTCACCGTAGCCTTAAGTGTTCTTCCCACCTCGGACTCCAGAGTAGCAGGGACCACAGGCACGCACCACCATACTCAGCTAATTTTTCTGTTGTGAGAGAGATGGGGTGTCTTGCTCTGTTGTCCAGGCTGCTCTTGAACTCCTTGGCCTCACAAAGTGCTGCGATTACATTACAGGCATAAGCCAGCGTGCCCAACCAACCTTTTTCTTAATTCTATAACAATTACGCCGCATTCAGAGGAAGGATAACTATTAGTGAGAAGAGACTTGGCGAAGCAATATGTTGATACGAAAACAAAATGGTAACAATTCCTCCTTGTGACATTTGAGTTTGAAACTGTTAACATACCAAGCAAAAATGATAGCTCAAATCAGGTTTTACAAAGAAGTCCAATAGATGATGATTCCAATTGTATGTTTGTTTCTAGATCTGAGAAAGTCAGTCATAGCCAACTTCTACAGTTTTGTTGCCATAGACCCAAGATTAAATCACAATGTGCGTGCGAACGTGCCCCAGGGTGCGGCAGGGAACCCCACGCCCACCAAGCACGCATATGCAGAAATATTTTGCCCAAATCTATTTTCCAACATATAATTAAAGAGGTCCCAGATATACTTCTCTCTCTCCCCACCAAGTATGTGAGGTCAAGTTTATCCTAGTATTCGATAAAAAGGCTCATGTGAAAAAGGGAACAGCAACGCTCAGGCGACCCACGCAGGCCCCGGCAGACGCTCTATAGCAGAAGGGACGCGGCACAGGCAGGGCTGTGTGTGCACCTGCACCCTCGCTAACCTCATGGTGCAAGCACCCGAGGCTCTAGATTCCACTCCCAGAGTTAGTGGGAAACTCCATCCTAGCACTGGGATGCTCTGAGTTGCTAGATGTACCTGCTTTAAGATATGCATGAACGGTCCTTACTCTACACACGAGACTCACTAGGAGATACTTTCAGATTTATCGGAAAACAGACATTCCAGCAAATGCATTTCTGTAAGATTCTCTACCTCTTTTCACTGGGGGGGGGTGCGGGAGGGGGGAGGGGGAAAAGGTAACTTGCCTCCAAGGGTTGGAGACAAAGCCGTTACTGCAAGACAAGAGTGCTGCGCACCCCGGGAACCGCTGCGCCACGAGGCACGAGGCACGAGGCACGGCCGTGCACCCCGGACGCAGGAGTAGCACACGAGGCTAGCACAGGCTGACGCCAGCCCTCTCCAGAAGCAGGCCTGTCCCTTCCTCCTCCCCCTCAGCCCCCAGCTCCCTCCAGGCCTCAGTGGCTGCTGACAGGGCAGAGGCCACAACTAGAGGAGGCTCTCAACTCCACCAGGGACAGGAGCCCCGGACGCTGGGGACTCCGCTGCTGCCCTCCGCGCCCACCTCCCTCTGCTCCGCCCTATCTCAGGAGCCAGGCGTGGCCACTTTGACCCTCTCCTTCCCTTCTGTGACTCCTACAAAAACCAGTCCAGCGAGTCCAGGCTGCCTCGCACGCCACGGATGCCCGGCACAGGCCACATGTCCTCATCCAAGCTCCTGGGGCAAGAAGGCTCTTGCAGTATTTCGCTTTCTGGTTGAGCATCCCCAGCCTGAAATCCAAAGTGCCCCGAAGAGCATTTCCTGCGAGTGTCATATGAGGGAGAGCTCGGAATGTTTCAGGTTTCAGAGCATTTTGGAGTAGGGACGCTCAGCCTGAATTTGAACGTCTTTTCAAGGAGGCCACACACTGAAGCCCCCGATGTCCGCCCCACACAATCCCAGCACACCCTCTGAAGTCCCCAGCAACAAGATTTTCTTTCTTCAAAAAAGATAAAAAATAAATAAATAAATAAAAAACCCCAAGTCACATGAACTCACACGCAACCACTGAAGGGGGTTGTGGACACCTGCACAGACTGGATGAAATGGAACTGTCACATCTTTACCAGGGTAATTTCAAGTCATTCCTCAAAACACACACCTGTTTTACTGAGCTGCATTTTAAGGTGAACACACACAAATCATTTCGGGGAAACAAATGTCACTTTGGGCCGTGTGTGGTTTCTTGACTCCTGGGAATAACTCAGCGTTCACACCCTCACTTCTGGATAAGGGAGAAGATGCAAAGAAATCTGTTAAAACAAAGACATGGAAACAAGTTTAAGAAGGGTTTGAAAGGTTCCTCCTGTCCCCCTGGAGGGGAGAAGAGGACGCCTGGAAGGCTTACGGGGGACAGGAGCACAGCCTCCTCGGTGTGCCATGGACGTCGCCTCGCTGAGGGGAGAGGACGATGCCTGGAAGGCTCACGGGGGTGGGAGCACAGCCTCCTCAGTGCTTTCTACACTCAGCAGCTTCAGAGATTCCCGTAGAAGCAGAACGCGTGAGAACCGAGACCGGAACACACCCCAAGGAAAGGGGATGAGGGGTCAACAAAAGCATTCGCTCATTACCAAGGAGCACGGGCATGACGCCGCTTCAAAGAACGTGTGAAAAAGTCACTCACGGGTGTTTCAGAAAATAAGGGTAGCGTGAGATTGCTCGATCAGTTCAAACAGGCTGCCATCCCCCAGGCCATGAAGCCCCTGAGATGAGCCTCTCACAGTGAACAGAAGTCACTCGCACCTCTGCCAGAGAAAGTCCTACAAGCCGACACGTGACCTCACGAAACCTGGCCTACAGCCCGTCGACCACAGTGAGTCTGACACGGTACATCCCTCCAGATGGTTAAGGACCCCAGCCTTCTCGGCACCAGGGATGGGTATCGCGGAAGACAATTTTTCTGAGGGGTGGTTTTGAAATGCAACTGTTCCACCTCAGGTCAGGCATTGGATCCTCATAAGGAGCACCTCCGAGATCCCTTCACATGCCGTTTACAATAGGGTCCCAGCGCCTAGGAGAATCTAAATGCTGCCGCTGATCCAAGAGGAGGCAGAGCTCAGGCGGTCATGCTCACTTCGCCCGCCACTCACCTCCGGCTATGACCCCGGTCCCTAACAGACCATGGACCAGCACCAGTCTGCAGTCCAGGACTAAGCCCTACTGGCCAGCACACACACACCAGCCCAGGTGGAGACACTACTCGTGACCCTGGCTGGGCAGGAAGGAAGCCTGAGGGCCATTTCCTGACCAGGATGCCACACCCCCGACCCAAATACAGAGGTTCCCCATAAAAACCCACTGTACACTCACCAGAAAACAGAGCCACACCTGGGCAACACAACAAGACCCCCCCATCCCTGCAACAAAGAAAAGAAAAATTAGCCAGGCATGCTGGTGCGCGCCCCAGGTCCCAGCTGCTCGGGTGACTGAGGGGGGAGGATCGCCTGAGCCAGGGATCACGCCACCGCATGCCAGCCTGGGTGACAGAGCAAGACCCTGTCTCGGAAAATATAAATAAACTAAAAACCAACAGAAACTGGGTGCATGTAGGGTGGAAGAAACGCCGCAGGAGACTAGCGAACGGCACCACAGGGTTTCTATCAGGAAGAACAGCACGTCTCCCAACCAAGTGCTCACGCCCTCATGAGACCCTGTGCTTGGGAAGCACCAGCGAGGCCACGTGGCTGGCCTCTTCCTGCTTTAAATCAAGTGGAACCAGACGCTGTGATGACACACAGGGACTATGACAAACCCTGGAGGTTCTAACTGAGAAAACAATGACATGTGTGAGTTCCTATGACAACGTCTCAAAACAATGGAAGGAGGGTACCGTTTGCAGATAAGACAACTTCTGAAGTCTATTCAAGTGTTACCTCTTGGGAAAATAGGGAAGACTCATTTTCTCCATAGACAGCGCACACACAGCACTTTGCCACACATAATACAAGGCGGTTTATGGCAGTGGCCGCATATTTTCACGTGTATCACCTTTTGGGCATCTTCTAGGTTTGCTAGAGCCGGCGGCTACTTTTATTCCCCACAAAACACACAGAAATGCATGAGCATTATCTCCTCTCATGGAGCATCTACACTAACAGGAAGAAGAATGTCGTGCTCCAAGTGTACCTGCAAACACGGTTTTCTTCTGAAAACCCAAGTGCATGCAAAGCAAACACGGCATATCACTAAAGCACACAGGAGAGCAGAGCACCTCTGAGTAGAAAGCATGTAAAGGATAGCTAGTTGGGAGCATTATTTTAAAACGTTTCTATGGAATGAGTTATCCCAGGGAGCCCGTTTGGTACCTGCATTCAAAGGCAATTCATTATTCGACATCCAACCTTTAACAGAAGGTTCACAGTAAGATCCCCGGAAACGGCATTCCCCTGGTGACTTTTCAATGCTCAGATTGCAGTATCGATACAGCTTGGTAAGCAGTCAGGAGAGGGGCGGCTCAGAGGCTGAAAGCACACAGGTCAGGGCCCTCCTGGGTCCGACAGCCTCACCTGGGCCTCGCTTTCTGCACTGCCCAGGGCTGCTCATGAGATTGTGCCGAAACGGAGCTGTGCACGCCAAACAGCTCTCAGCAGGGGCTCAACAGCCAGAAGCCGTTCCACCACACCGTCATCCCCCTTCTAACCAGAGAACACCCGATACAGAAACAGGAGAAACAGGTATTAAATGAGTTGGCAAAGCCAAAATCCACCCGGATCTACCACTCCAAAACAAACATACACCACACTGCCCAATATTGATGGGAGCCAAAAACATGGAAGTCCTGAGAGCCCACACTGACCACAGCCAGACACCACTTCTGCAAGAACCAAGCACGCGCCTAGAGATCGCCCGTGATGACCCAGGAGAGCAGCTTGGAGCAGAGACAAACGTGAAGGAGAGGCACAGGGGCCAGGGTGCTGGGTGTGCCCGTCTGTGTGACCTCACTGAGATTGCTGACCTCTGGCCCTTGGTGTCCGTCCTGTGGAGGAGGTAGCCCCCAAATCCCTGCCTCCCTTCAGCGCTGACGGAGGCTGCCCTGAAGCCTCCCCAGGGCTGAGACCGCTTCGAAATCCTGTCAACTGCACACCCACATAAGCACACAAATAAACAAAGTGTCAAGTACGCAGACAGGAAAAGAAAAGTATGCCAATCCTCCCCTATCCAACAGGCATTGAACAAGGAACAGGAAAATTGTGGTAGTCTTGAAACCACCACCAGCTATCACGTCCTGTTGAGATGTTTTAGCCAATCAGGAACATCTCTTTACCAAGCACCTGTGTGTTTAGGAAGTCCGTTGACAGATTCCAAACAACCTCGGAGCCTGCGACCTGACCCCCATTCTACGCGCATCACCTCTCCGGCGGAACAAGCCCTGGACACCATTCAGATGGTGAGGAACAGGAACAAGGGTAGCTTTCCCTGACCACCACCAAACAAGCTCGACCCCGAGGAGCCCGGAGAACAGCGACGTTTGCTTAGACGCTTTCCCACTGACCTTGTCAGAGCGAACGTTCCCATCCCACGCCACCCAGTGTTTGACTCTCCCTGGGATGCCAGCAGCCGCCAACCCTCACAACTCACAAGCTGGAAACAGAGGCCAAGCTGACAGGAGGGAGGCCTCTCTCCATCCCCTACTGAATTCGCTCAGGACACGGAGGTTCCCAAACACACACGGCCCCGGGTATTCCACACCTGGAGAACATTCTAACAACAGACGCTGCAAAGACGTTCCCCCTAAAGAGAAACTCAGTTTCTAACTTCCCTTAGGGAAAAATAGGAGGCCCAGAACTTTCCAGAAAATCAAGCCTGGGAGGAAGCCCCTCACCTCTGGCACTTCCTAAACCTGCCTTCCCGCAGGTGCTCAGGGATGTCCCCGCGCCAGCCCCGTCCACCCAGGACGGCAGCAGGGCTCAGGCAGCCAGCACCTGGGCAGCAGGCGAAGCAACCCCAGGGTGAAAACGTCATCCCAGGCACCACTTCCCGGAGCCCCTCAGCAAGAAAAACAGAGGCGGGACCAGAACCGAGGGCTGACTCGAGGCTGGGGAGCCACAGACCCGCACAGCTCAATCATCGGACACGCTCTGCTGTGGACAGAGGAGCCCAGCCCAGGGAGAGGCCAGCACAGAGATCCTCGTGCCGGCTCCACGGGCCAGCGTCCCCCAGGGCTGCAAGTTTGCGATCACAGCTTCAGAATCGGGTTCCAGAATCTTCCGGAATCAAAGACACACCCAACTGTAAAGCTGCCAGGACAGCAGGGCCCAGGAGCAGGCTCAGGGGGAGGAGCAGGTAGAAACCCCACACACAGCACACACGTGTGCATGCTTACTCCACACATGCCACCCCTTCACCCGATACTATACACGCAAACGCCTCTATGCACTCCATACACACCCTCAAATACACTCACCAAATGTGATGCGTGTACACACTCCACACACCCTCCAACATACACGACACACGCATGAACACGCTCACTCCACACACACCTGCTAAATACACTCACCACACACGCACAAACGTGACACACGTGCACACTCATTCCAGACCTCACGCCCCTCACCAAGTACACAGGTGCACACATCCCCAAGTCCAGCACCTGCAGACTCCACAAGCTTTGGTTTCCCCCACTGTTTCTCTCATCACATGAGATCCACACACACACGTGTCATTTACTGACATCTAACACCCGGGGAGGCCCTTAGACAGAACTGCGGTCACAAGTCGGCTTCATTCAGGCATTCATCACCAGCCCCCGGAAGCCACCTCTCCTGTCCCCACGGGGAGGGGGGTCCGAGACCGCAGGCGTCGCTGGGCTTACAGATCCCCAGGCTGGCAACCCAGCGAAATCAGGAGGGCTCGGCCACGGCCCTGGAGGGAGACGGGTACTGGCTCAGGTATGCGGCACACGGGTCCTCATTTCCATGCGGCGTCACCTACGACAGCGTCGGGTGAAAGCCAGTGGGGCTTGGCATTCCTGGGATAGACGGTCCTGGAATTACAAGGGAAGCTTTTTCACTTCTCCCCTCTGAACACATGAGGTCCATGGTCCCCGCTCACATCTAACCCTGGGAATCGGAATCGGTGACTCCTTGTCCACCTGAGGACCACCCAAGAGGATCCACACACCTGCTGCAACAGCAGCACTGCACCTGGTCCGCAGGGTAGCAAAGCAAATCCCACCTTTTGACGAAAACTGGATTACCCCGACACTGGCAGCCTGCAGTGTGTATATATCGTCAGGCCCCCACATCTGCGGCGCCACCTGCAAGAGGAACACAAACCCTTAGTCCCGGGTTCTCACGATGGTCTGTGAGGTGGATGCTGGCACCTTCTCTCCTCCCAGTGGAGAGGAGAGAAGGCCAGGGCCAGAGCTGGCGTGTCAGGAGGGTCAGGGTTCAAAAACCCCATCATCCACCTCACACAGCAGCCCTGACCGTTCAAGTGACTTCTATCATCAGCCTGAAAATGGACCACAGTTACCAGTAATTCTGAGTGCTGTTCCTTCTGACGTCAGACATTTCGCTAGAAAGATTTTGCCAAATCTGCTTTCAAAATCCTATGCTATGAAATGTCTAACGAAAATCTGAGCTGTGAAATAAAGCACACATTTCAATGAATCCCAAAATGACTATCCCGAAGGAAGTTGTAACTTGAAGTGAAAAATATCCTCTAAAAGACATCAGCCAGAATTACCTGCCATCATTACTGATCCCATATGATTAATGAATTCTACAGCATCCTCTCAGATATGAACTTAAAACCATGAGCTGAATGCACATGTTAGCACAACCAAAGTTCTGCTTTCATAAGCAGCACAGGCGTCTCTGCAGAGGATTTTAACTGGGATTACAATGCGCACGGTGGTGGTAAGAGGTTTCATGCCGGCTGTTCTCCAAGGTGCAACACAGAAACACCACTAACCTCGAAGACACCTTTGTAACGAGATGATGAGAGACGATGTGGACAGAATACTGTAAATATTTGAAAAGGAGAAACAATGCAAGGAAAGAATCTTATCAGTTACCCTTTAACACGCTTAGAAAAAAACGATTTCTCTTTTGGGATGATTAAAGAAGAAAACGACATTTCTGGATTTTTCTTTTTCTTTTCTTTTTTTTTTTTTACATTTTCCTTTCTGAGACAGGGTCTTGGCTCTGTCACCAAGACTGGAGTACAGTGGAGCAATCACAGCTCACCGTAGCCTTAAGTGTTCTTCCCACCTCGGACTCCAGAGTAGCAGGGACCACAGGCACGCACCACCATACTCAGCTAATTTTTCTGTTGTGAGAGAGATGGGGTGTCTTGCTCTGTTGTCCAGGCTGCTCTTGAACTCCTTGGCCTCACAAAGTGCTGCGATTACATTACAGGCATAAGCCAGCGTGCCCAACCAACCTTTTTCTTAATTCTATAACAATTACGCCGCATTCAGAGGAAGGATAACTATTAGTGAGAAGAGACTTGGCGAAGCAATATGTTGATACGAAAACAAAATGGTAACAATTCCTCCTTGTGACATTTGAGTTTGAAACTGTTAACATACCAAGCAAAAATGATAGCTCAAATCAGGTTTTACAAAGAAGTCCAATAGATGATGATTCCAATTGTATGTTTGTTTCTAGATCTGAGAAAGTCAGTCATAGCCAACTTCTACAGTTTTGTTGCCATAGACCCAAGATTAAATCACAATGTGCGTGCGAACGTGCCCCAGGGTGCGGCAGGGAACCCCACGCCCACCAAGCACGCATATGCAGAAATATTTTGCCCAAATCTATTTTCCAACATATAATTAAAGAGGTCCCAGATATACTTCTCTCTCTCCCCACCAAGTATGTGAGGTCAAGTTTATCCTAGTATTCGATAAAAAGGCTCATGTGAAAAAGGGAACAGCAACGCTCAGGCGACCCACGCAGGCCCCGGCAGACGCTCTATAGCAGAAGGGACGCGGCACAGGCAGGGCTGTGTGTGCACCTGCACCCTCGCTAACCTCATGGTGCAAGCACCCGAGGCTCTAGATTCCACTCCCAGAGTTAGTGGGAAACTCCATCCTAGCACCGGGATGCTCTGCGTTGCTAGATGTACCTGCTTTAAGATATGCATGAACGGTCCTTACTCTACACACGAGACTCACTAGGAGATACTTTCAGATTTATCGGAAAACAGACATTCCAGCAAATGCATTTCTGTAAGATTCTCTACCTCTTTTCACTGGGGGGGGGTGCGGGAGGGGGGAGGGGGAAAAGGTAACTTGCCTCCAAGGGTTGGAGACAAAGCCGTTACTGCAAGACAAGAGTGCTGCGCACCCCGGGAACCGCTGGGCCACGAGGCAAGAGGCACGAGGCACGGCCGTGCACCCCGGACGCAGGAGTAGCACACGAGGCTAGCACAGGCTGACGCCAGCCCTCTCCAGAAGCAGGCCTGTCCCTTCCTCCTCCCCCTCAGCCCCCAGCTCCCTCCAGGCCTCAGTGGCTGCTGACAGGGCAGAGGCCACAACTAGAGGAGGCTCTCAACTCCACCAGGGACAGGAGCCCCGGACGCTGGGGACTCCGCTGCTGCCCTCCGCGCCCACCTCCCTCTGCTCCGCCCTATCTCAGGAGCCAGGCGTGGCCACTTTGACCCTCTCCTTCCCTTCTGTGACTCCTACAAAAACCAGTCCAGCGAGTCCAGGCTGCCTCGCACGCCACGGATGCCCGGCACAGGCCACATGTCCTCATCCAAGCTCCTGGGGCAAGAAGGCTCTTGCAGTATTTCGCTTTCTGGTTGAGCATCCCCAGCCTGAAATCCAAAGTGCCCCGAAGAGCATTTCCTGCGAGTGTCATATGAGGGAGAGCTCGGAATGTTTCAGGTTTCAGAGCATTTTGGAGTAGGGACGCTCAGCCTGAATTTGAACGTCTTTTCAAGGAGGCCACACACTGAAGCCCCCGATGTCCGCCCCACACAATCCCAGCACACCCTCTGAAGTCCCCAGCAACAAGATTTTCTTTCTTCAAAAAAGATAAAAAATAAATAAATAAATAAAAAACCCCAAGTCACATGAACTCACACGCAACCACTGAAGGGGGTTGTGGACACCTGCACAGACTGGATGAAATGGAACTGTCACATCTTTACCAGGGTAATTTCAAGTCATTCCTCAAAACACACACCTGTTTTACTGAGCTGCATTTTAAGGTGAACACACACAAATCATTTCGGGGAAACAAATGTCACTTTGGGCCGTGTGTGGTTTCTTGACTCCTGGGAATAACTCAGCGTTCACACCCTCACTTCTGGATAAGGGAGAAGATGCAAAGAAATCTGTTAAAACAAAGACATGGAAACAAGTTTAAGAAGGGTTTGAAAGGTTCCTCCTGTCCCCCTGGAGGGGAGAAGAGGACGCCTGGAAGGCTTACGGGGGACAGGAGCACAGCCTCCTCGGTGTGCCATGGACGTCGCCTCGCTGAGGGGAGAGGACGATGCCTGGAAGGCTCACGGGGGTGGGAGCACAGCCTCCTCAGTGCTTTCTACACTCAGCAGCTTCAGAGATTCCCGTAGAAGCAGAACGCGTGAGAACCGAGACCGGAACACACCCCAAGGAAAGGGGATGAGGGGTCAACAAAAGCATTCGCTCATTACCAAGGAGCACGGGCATGACGCCGCTTCAAAGAACGTGTGAAAAAGTCACTCACGGGTGTTTCAGAAAATAAGGGTAGCGTGAGATTGCTCGATCAGTTCAAACAGGCTGCCATCCCCCAGGCCATGAAGCCCCTGAGATGAGCCTCTCACAGTGAACAGAAGTCACTCGCACCTCTGCCAGAGAAAGTCCTACAAGCCGACACGTGACCTCACGAAACCTGGCCTACAGCCCGTCGACCACAGTGAGTCTGACACGGTACATCCCTCCAGATGGTTAAGGACCCCAGCCTTCTCGGCACCAGGGATGGGTATCGCGGAAGACAATTTTTCTGAGGGGTGGTTTTGAAATGCAACTGTTCCACCTCAGGTCAGGCATTGGATCCTCATAAGGAGCACCTCCGAGATCCCTTCACATGCCGTTTACAATAGGGTCCCAGCGCCTAGGAGAATCTAAATGCTGCCGCTGATCCAAGAGGAGGCAGAGCTCAGGCGGTCATGCTCACTTCGCCCGCCACTCACCTCCGGCTATGACCCCGGTCCCTAACAGACCATGGACCAGCACCAGTCTGCAGTCCAGGACTAAGCCCTACTGGCCAGCACACACACACCAGCCCAGGTGGAGACACTACTCGTGACCCTGGCTGGGCAGGAAGGAAGCCTGAGGGCCATTTCCTGACCAGGATGCCACACCCCCGACCCAAATACAGAGGTTCCCCATAAAAACCCACTGTACACTCACCAGAAAACAGAGCCACACCTGGGCAACACAACAAGACCCCCCCATCCCTGCAACAAAGAAAAGAAAAATTAGCCAGGCATGCTGGTGCGCGCCCCAGGTCCCAGCTGCTCGGGTGACTGAGGGGGGAGGATCGCCTGAGCCAGGGATCACGCCACCGCATGCCAGCCTGGGTGACAGAGCAAGACCCTGTCTCGGAAAATATAAATAAACTAAAAACCAACAGAAACTGGGTGCATGTAGGGTGGAAGAAACGCCGCAGGAGACTAGCGAACGGCACCACAGGGTTTCTATCAGGAAGAACAGCACGTCTCCCAACCAAGTGCTCACGCCCTCATGAGACCCTGTGCTTGGGAAGCACCAGCGAGGCCACGTGGCTGGCCTCTTCCTGCTTTAAATCAAGTGGAACCAGACGCTGTGATGACACACAGGGACTATGACAAACCCTGGAGGTTCTAACTGAGAAAACAATGACATGTGTGAGTTCCTATGACAACGTCTCAAAACAATGGAAGGAGGGTACCGTTTGCAGATAAGACAACTTCTGAAGTCTATTCAAGTGTTACCTCTTGGGAAAATAGGGAAGACTCATTTTCTCCATAGACAGCGCACACACAGCACTTTGCCACACATAATACAAGGCGGTTTATGGCAGTGGCCGCATATTTTCACGTGTATCACCTTTTGGGCATCTTCTAGGTTTGCTAGAGCCGGCGGCTACTTTTATTCCCCACAAAACACACAGAAATGCATGAGCATTATCTCCTCTCATGGAGCATCTACACTAACAGGAAGAAGAATGTCGTGCTCCAAGTGTACCTGCAAACACGGTTTTCTTCTGAAAACCCAAGTGCATGCAAAGCAAACACGGCATATCACTAAAGCACACAGGAGAGCAGAGCACCTCTGAGTAGAAAGCATGTAAAGGATAGCTAGTTGGGAACATTATTTTAAAACGTTTCTATGGAATGAGTTATCCCAGGGAGCCCGTTTGGTACCTGCATTCAAAGGCAATTCATTATTCGACATCCAACCTTTAACAGAAGGTTCACAGTAAGATCCCCGGAAACGGCATTCCCCTGGTGACTTTTCAATGCTCAGATTTCAGTATCGATACAGCTTGGTAAGCAGTCAGGAGAGGGGCGGCTCAGAGGCTGAAAGCACACAGGTCAGGGCCCTCCTGGGTCCGACAGCCTCACCTGGGCCTCGCTTTCTGCACTGCCCAGGGCTGCTCATGAGATTGTGCCGAAACGGAGCTGTGCACGCCAAACAGCTCTCAGCAGGGGCTCAACAGCCAGAAGCCGTTCCACCACACCGTCATCCCCCTTCTAACCAGAGAACACCCGATACAGAAACAGGAGAAACAGGTATTAAATGAGTTGGCAAAGCCAAAATCCACCCGGATCTACCACTCCAAAACAAACATACACCACACTGCCCAATATTGATGGGAGCCAAAAACATGGAAGTCCTGAGAGCCCACACTGACCACAGCCAGACACCACTTCTGCAAGAACCAAGCACGCGCCTAGAGATCGCCCGTGATGACCCAGGAGAGCAGCTTGGAGCAGAGACAAACGTGAAGGAGAGGCACAGGGGCCAGGGTGCTGGGTGTGCCCGTCTGTGTGACCTCACTGAGATTGCTGACCTCTGGCCCTTGGTGTCCGTCCTGTGGAGGAGGTAGCCCCCAAATCCCTGCCTCCCTTCAGCGCTGACGGAGGCTGCCCTGAAGCCTCCCCAGGGCTGAGACCGCTTCGAAATCCTGTCAACTGCACACCCACATAAGCACACAAATAAACAAAGTGTCAAGTACGCAGACAGGAAAAGAAAAGTATGCCAATCCTCCCCTATCCAACAGGCATTGAAAAAGGAACAGGAAAATTGTGGTAGTCTTGAAACCACCACCAGCTATCACGTCCTGTTGAGATGTTTTAGCCAATCAGGAACATCTCTTTACCAAGCACCTGTGTGTTTAGGAAGTCCGTTGACAGATTCCAAACAACCTCGGAGCCTGCGACCTGACCCCCATTCTACGCGCATCACCTCTCCGGCGGAACAAGCCCTGGACACCATTCAGATGGTGAGGAACAGGAACAAGGGTAGCTTTCCCTGACCACCACCAAACAAGCTCGACCCCGAGGAGCCCGGAGAACAGCGACGTTTGCTTAGACGCTTTCCCACTGACCTTGTCAGAGCGAACGTTCCCATCCCACGCCACCCAGTGTTTGACTCTCCCTGGGATGCCAGCAGCCGCCAACCCTCACAACTCACAAGCTGGAAACAGAGGCCAAGCTGACAGGAGGGAGGCCTCTCTCCATCCCCTACTGAATTCGCTCAGGACACGGAGGTTCCCAAACACACACGGCCCCGGGTATTCCACACCTGGAGAACATTCTAACAACAGACGCTGCAAAGACGTTCCCCCTAAAGAGAAACTCAGTTTCTAACTTCCCTTAGGGAAAAATAGGAGGCCCAGAACTTTCCAGAAAATCAAGCCTGGGAGGAAGCCCCTCACCTCTGGCACTTCCTAAACCTGCCTTCCCGCAGGTGCTCAGGGATGTCCCCGCGCCAGCCCCGTCCACCCAGGACGGCAGCAGGGCTCAGGCAGCCAGCACCTGGGCAGCAGGCGAAGCAACCCCAGGGTGAAAACGTCATCCCAGGCACCACTTCCCGGAGCCCCTCAGCAAGAAAAACAGAGGCGGGACCAGAACCGAGGGCTGACTCGAGGCTGGGGAGCCACAGACCCGCAAAGCTCAATCATCGGACACGCTCTGCTGTGGACAGAGGAGCCCAGCCCAGGGAGAGGCCAGCACAGAGATCCTCGTGCCGGCTCCACGGGCCAGCGTCCCCCAGGGCTGCAAGTTTGCGATCACAGCTTCAGAATCGGGTTCCAGAATCTTCCGGAATCAAAGACACACCCAACTGTAAAGCTGCCAGGACAGCAGGGCCCAGGAGCAGGCTCAGGGGAGGAGCAGGTAGAAACCCCACACACAGCACACACGTGTGCATGCTTACTCCACACATGCCACCCCTTCACCCGATACTATACACGCAAACGCCTCTATGCACTCCATACACACCCTCAAATACACTCACCAAATGTGATGCGTGTACACACTCCACACACCCTCCAACATACACGACACACGCATGAACACGCTCACTCCACACACACCTGCTAAATACACTCACCACACACGCACAAACGTGACACACGTGCACACACATTCCAGACCTCACGCCCCTCACCAAGTACACAGGTGCACACATCCCCAAGTCCAGCACCTGCAGACTCCACAAGCTTTGGTTTCCCCCACTGTTTCTCTCATCACATGAGATCCACACACACACGTGTCATTTACTGACATCTAACACCCGGGGAGGCCCTTAGACAGAACTGCGGTCACAAGTCGGCTTCATTCAGGCATTCATCACCAGCCCCCGGAAGCCACCTCTCCTGTCCCCACGGGGAGGGGGGGCCGAGACCGCAGGCGTCGCTGGGCTTACAGATCCCCAGGCTGGCAACCCAGCGAAATCAGGAGGGCTCGGCCACGGCCCTGGAGGGAGACGGGTACTGGCTCAGGTATGCGGCACACGGGTCCTCATTTCCATGCGGCGTCACCTACGACAGCGTCGGGTGAAAGCCAGTGGGGCTTGGCATTCCTGGGATAGACGGTCCTGGAATTACAAGGGAAGCTTTTTCACTTCTCCCCTCTGAACACATGAGGTCCATGGTCCCCGCTCACATCTAACCCTGGGAATCGGAATCGGTGACTCCTTGTCCACCTGAGGACCACCCAAGAGGATCCACACACCTGCTGCAACAGCAGCACTGCACCTGGTCCGCAGGGTAGCAAAGCAAATCCCACCTTTTGACGAAAACTGGATTACCCCGACACTGGCAGCCTGCAGTGTGTATATATCGTCAGGCCCCCACATCTGCGGCGCCACCTGCAAGAGGAACACAAACCCTTAGTCCCGGGTTCTCACGATGGTCTGTGAGGTGGATGCTGGCACCTTCTCTCCTCCCAGTGGAGAGGAGAGAAGGCCAGGGCCAGAGCTGGCGTGTCAGGAGGGTCAGGGTTCAAAAACCCCATCATCCACCTCACACAGCAGCCCTGACCGTTCAAGTGACTTCTATCATCAGCCTGAAAATGGACCACAGTTACCAGTAATTCTGAGTGCTGTTCCTTCTGACGTCAGACATTTCGCTAGAAAGATTTTGCCAAATCTGCTTTCAAAATCCTATGCTATGAAATGTCTAACGAAAATCTGAGCTGTGAAATAAAGCACACATTTCAATGAATCCCAAAATGACTATCCCGAAGGAAGTTGTAACTTGAAGTGAAAAATACCCTCTAAAAGACATCAGCCAGAATTACCTGCCATCATTACTGATCCCATATGATTAATGAATTCTACAGCATCCTCTCAGATATAAACTTAAAACCATGAGCTGAATGCACATGTTAGCACAACCAAAGTTCTGCTTTCATAAGCAGCACAGGCGTCTCTGGAGAGGATTTTAATTGGGACTACAATGCGCACGGTGGTGGTAAGAGGTTTCATGCCGGCTGTTCTCCAAGGTGCAACACAGAAACACCACTAACCTCGAAGACACCTTTGTAACGAGATGATGAGAGACGATGTGGACAGAATACTGTAAATATTTGAAAAGGAGAAACAATGCAAGGAAAGAATCTTATCAGTTACCCTTTAACACGCTTAGAAAAAAACGATTTCTCTTTTGGGATGATTAAAGAAGAAAACGACATTTCTGGATTTTTCTTTTTCTTTTCTTTTTTTTTTTTTACATTTTCCTTTCTGAGACAGGGTCTTGGCTCTGTCACCAAGACTGGAGTACAGTGGAGCAATCACAGCTCACCGTAGCCTTAAGTGTTCTTCCCACCTCGGACTCCAGAGTAGCAGGGACCACAGGCACGCACCACCATACTCAGCTAATTTTTCTGTTGTGAGAGAGATGGGGTGTCTTGCTCTGTTGTCCAGGCTGCTCTTGAACTCCTTGGCCTCACAAAGTGCTGCGATTACATTACAGGCATAAGCCAGCGTGCCCAACCAACCTTTTTCTTAATTCTATAACAATTACGCCGCATTCAGAGGAAGGATAACTATTAGTGAGAAGAGACTTGGCGAAGCAATATGTTGATACGAAAACAAAATGGTAACAATTCCTCCTTGTGACATTTGAGTTTGAAACTGTTAACATACCAAGCAAAAATGATAGCTCAAATCAGGTTTTACAAAGAAGTCCAATAGATGATGATTCCAATTGTATGTTTGTTTCTAGATCTGAGAAAGTCAGTCATAGCCAACTTCTACAGTTTTGTTGCCATAGACCCAAGATTAAATCACAATGTGCGTGCGAACGTGCCCCAGGGTGCGGCAGGGAACCCCACGCCCACCAAGCACGCATATGCAGAAATATTTTGCCCAAATCTATTTTCCAACATATAATTAAAGAGGTCCCAGATATACTTCTCTCTCTCCCCACCAAGTATGTGAGGTCAAGTTTATCCTAGTATTCGATAAAAAGGCTCATGTGAAAAAGGGAACAGCAACGCTCAGGCGACCCACGCAGGCCCCGGCAGACGCTCTATAGCAGAAGGGACGCGGCACAGGCAGGGCTGTGTGTGCACCTGCACCCTCGCTAACCTCATGGTGCAAGCACCCGAGGCTCTAGATTCCACTCCCAGAGTTAGTGGGAAACTCCATCCTAGCACTGGGATGCTCTGAGTTGCTAGATGTACCTGCTTTAAGATATGCATGAACGGTCCTTACTCTACACACGAGACTCACTAGGAGATACTTTCAGATTTATCGGAAAACAGACATTCCAGCAAATGCATTTCTGTAAGATTCTCTACCTCTTTTCACTGGGGGGGGGTGCGGGAGGGGGGAGGGGGAAAAGGTAACTTGCCTCCAAGGGTTGGAGACAAAGCCGTTACTGCAAGACAAGAGTGCTGCGCACCCCGGGAACCGCTGCGCCACGAGGCACGAGGCACGAGGCACGGCCGTGCACCCCGGACGCAGGAGTAGCACACGAGGCTAGCACAGGCTGACGCCAGCCCTCTCCAGAAGCAGGCCTGTCCCTTCCTCCTCCCCCTCAGCCCCCAGCTCCCTCCAGGCCTCAGTGGCTGCTGACAGGGCAGAGGCCACAACTAGAGGAGGCTCTCAACTCCACCAGGGACAGGAGCCCCGGACGCTGGGGACTCCGCTGCTGCCCTCCGCGCCCACCTCCCTCTGCTCCGCCCTATCTCAGGAGCCAGGCGTGGCCACTTTGACCCTCTCCTTCCCTTCTGTGACTCCTACAAAAACCAGTCCAGCGAGTCCAGGCTGCCTCGCACGCCACGGATGCCCGGCACAGGCCACATGTCCTCATCCAAGCTCCTGGGGCAAGAAGGCTCTTGCAGTATTTCGCTTTCTGGTTGAGCATCCCCAGCCTGAAATCCAAAGTGCCCCGAAGAGCATTTCCTGCGAGTGTCATATGAGGGAGAGCTCGGAATGTTTCAGGTTTCAGAGCATTTTGGAGTAGGGACGCTCAGCCTGAATTTGAACGTCTTTTCAAGGAGGCCACACACTGAAGCCCCCGATGTCCGCCCCACACAATCCCAGCACACCCTCTGAAGTCCCCAGCAACAAGATTTTCTTTCTTCAAAAAAGATAAAAAATAAATAAATAAATAAAAAACCCCAAGTCACATGAACTCACACGCAACCACTGAAGGGGGTTGTGGACACCTGCACAGACTGGATGAAATGGAACTGTCACATCTTTACCAGGGTAATTTCAAGTCATTCCTCAAAACACACACCTGTTTTACTGAGCTGCATTTTAAGGTGAACACACACAAATCATTTCGGGGAAACAAATGTCACTTTGGGCCGTGTGTGGTTTCTTGACTCCTGGGAATAACTCAGCGTTCACACCCTCACTTCTGGATAAGGGAGAAGATGCAAAGAAATCTGTTAAAACAAAGACATGGAAACAAGTTTAAGAAGGGTTTGAAAGGTTCCTCCTGTCCCCCTGGAGGGGAGAAGAGGACGCCTGGAAGGCTTACGGGGGACAGGAGCACAGCCTCCTCGGTGTGCCATGGACGTCGCCTCGCTGAGGGGAGAGGACGATGCCTGGAAGGCTCACGGGGGTGGGAGCACAGCCTCCTCAGTGCTTTCTACACTCAGCAGCTTCAGAGATTCCCGTAGAAGCAGAACGCGTGAGAACCGAGACCGGAACACACCCCAAGGAAAGGGGATGAGGGGTCAACAAAAGCATTCGCTCATTACCAAGGAGCACGGGCATGACGCCGCTTCAAAGAACGTGTGAAAAAGTCACTCACGGGTGTTTCAGAAAATAAGGGTAGCGTGAGATTGCTCGATCAGTTCAAACAGGCTGCCATCCCCCAGGCCATGAAGCCCCTGAGATGAGCCTCTCACAGTGAACAGAAGTCACTCGCACCTCTGCCAGAGAAAGTCCTACAAGCCGACACGTGACCTCACGAAACCTGGCCTACAGCCCGTCGACCACAGTGAGTCTGACACGGTACATCCCTCCAGATGGTTAAGGACCCCAGCCTTCTCGGCACCAGGGATGGGTATCGCGGAAGACAATTTTTCTGAGGGGTGGTTTTGAAATGCAACTGTTCCACCTCAGGTCAGGCATTGGATCCTCATAAGGAGCACCTCCGAGATCCCTTCACATGCCGTTTACAATAGGGTCCCAGCGCCTAGGAGAATCTAAATGCTGCCGCTGATCCAAGAGGAGGCAGAGCTCAGGCGGTCATGCTCACTTCGCCCGCCACTCACCTCCGGCTATGACCCCGGTCCCTAACAGACCATGGACCAGCACCAGTCTGCAGTCCAGGACTAAGCCCTACTGGCCAGCACACACACACCAGCCCAGGTGGAGACACTACTCGTGACCCTGGCTGGGCAGGAAGGAAGCCTGAGGGCCATTTCCTGACCAGGATGCCACACCCCCGACCCAAATACAGAGGTTCCCCATAAAAACCCACTGTACACTCACCAGAAAACAGAGCCACACCTGGGCAACACAACAAGACCCCCCCATCCCTGCAACAAAGAAAAGAAAAATTAGCCAGGCATGCTGGTGCGCGCCCCAGGTCCCAGCTGCTCGGGTGACTGAGGGGGGAGGATCGCCTGAGCCAGGGATCACGCCACCGCATGCCAGCCTGGGTGACAGAGCAAGACCCTGTCTCGGAAAATATAAATAAACTAAAAACCAACAGAAACTGGGTGCATGTAGGGTGGAAGAAACGCCGCAGGAGACTAGCGAACGGCACCACAGGGTTTCTATCAGGAAGAACAGCACGTCTCCCAACCAAGTGCTCACGCCCTCATGAGACCCTGTGCTTGGGAAGCACCAGCGAGGCCACGTGGCTGGCCTCTTCCTGCTTTAAATCAAGTGGAACCAGACGCTGTGATGACACACAGGGACTATGACAAACCCTGGAGGTTCTAACTGAGAAAACAATGACATGTGTGAGTTCCTATGACAACGTCTCAAAACAATGGAAGGAGGGTACCGTTTGCAGATAAGACAACTTCTGAAGTCTATTCAAGTGTTACCTCTTGGGAAAATAGGGAAGACTCATTTTCTCCATAGACAGCGCACACACAGCACTTTGCCACACATAATACAAGGCGGTTTATGGCAGTGGCCGCATATTTTCACGTGTATCACCTTTTGGGCATCTTCTAGGTTTGCTAGAGCCGGCGGCTACTTTTATTCCCCACAAAACACACAGAAATGCATGAGCATTATCTCCTCTCATGGAGCATCTACACTAACAGGAAGAAGAATGTCGTGCTCCAAGTGTACCTGCAAACACGGTTTTCTTCTGAAAACCCAAGTGCATGCAAAGCAAACACGGCATATCACTAAAGCACACAGGAGAGCAGAGCACCTCTGAGTAGAAAGCATGTAAAGGATAGCTAGTTGGGAACATTATTTTAAAACGTTTCTATGGAATGAGTTATCCCAGGGAGCCCGTTTGGTACCTGCATTCAAAGGCAATTCATTATTCGACATCCAACCTTTAACAGAAGGTTCACAGTAAGATCCCCGGAAACGGCATTCCCCTGGTGACTTTTCAATGCTCAGATTTCAGTATCGATACAGCTTGGTAAGCAGTCAGGAGAGGGGCGGCTCAGAGGCTGAAAGCACACAGGTCAGGGCCCTCCTGGGTCCGACAGCCTCACCTGGGCCTCGCTTTCTGCACTGCCCAGGGCTGCTCATGAGATTGTGCCGAAACGGAGCTGTGCACGCCAAACAGCTCTCAGCAGGGGCTCAACAGCCAGAAGCCGTTCCACCACACCGTCATCCCCCTTCTAACCAGAGAACACCCGATACAGAAACAGGAGAAACAGGTATTAAATGAGTTGGCAAAGCCAAAATCCACCCGGATCTACCACTCCAAAACAAACTATACACCACACTGCCCAATATTGATGGGAGCCAAAAACATGGAAGTCCTGAGAGCCCACACTGACCACAGCCAGACACCACTTCTGCAAGAACCAAGCACGCGCCTAGAGATCGCCCGTGATGACCCAGGAGAGCAGCTTGGAGCAGAGACAAACGTGAAGGAGAGGCACAGGGGCCAGGGTGCTGGGTGTGCCCGTCTGTGTGACCTCACTGAGATTGCTGACCTCTGGCCCTTGGTGTCCGTCCTGTGGAGGAGGTAGCCCCCAAATCCCTGCCTCCCTTCAGCGCTGACGGAGGCTGCCCTGAAGCCTCCCCAGGGCTGAGACCGCTTCGAAATCCTGTCAACTGCACACCCACATAAGCACACAAATAAACAAAGTGTCAAGTACGCAGACAGGAAAAGAAAAGTATGCCAATCCTCCCCTATCCAACAGGCATTGAAAAAGGAACAGGAAAATTGTGGTAGTCTTGAAACCACCACCAGCTATCACGTCCTGTTGAGATGTTTTAGCCAATCAGGAACATCTCTTTACCAAGCACCTGTGTGTTTAGGAAGTCCGTTGACAGATTCCAAACAACCTCGGAGCCTGCGACCTGACCCCCATTCTACGCGCATCACCTCTCCGGCGGAACAAGCCCTGGACACCATTCAGATGGTGAGGAACAGGAACAAGGGTAGCTTTCCCTGACCACCACCAAACAAGCTCGACCCCGAGGAGCCCGGAGAACAGCGACGTTTGCTTAGACGCTTTCCCACTGACCTTGTCAGAGCGAACGTTCCCATCCCACGCCACCCAGTGTTTGACTCTCCCTGGGATGCCAGCAGCCGCCAACCCTCACAACTCACAAGCTGGAAACAGAGGCCAAGCTGACAGGAGGGAGGCCTCTCTCCATCCCCTACTGAATTCGCTCAGGACACGGAGGTTCCCAAACACACACGGCCCCGGGTATTCCACACCTGGAGAACATTCTAACAACAGACGCTGCAAAGACGTTCCCCCTAAAGAGAAACTCAGTTTCTAACTTCCCTTAGGGAAAAATAGGAGGCCCAGAACTTTCCAGAAAATCAAGCCTGGGAGGAAGCCCCTCACCTCTGGCACTTCCTAAACCTGCCTTCCCGCAGGTGCTCAGGGATGTCCCCGCGCCAGCCCCGTCCACCCAGGACGGCAGCAGGGCTCAGGCAGCCAGCACCTGGGCAGCAGGCGAAGCAACCCCAGGGTGAAAACGTCATCCCAGGCACCACTTCCCGGAGCCCCTCAGCAAGAAAAACAGAGGCGGGACCAGAACCGAGGGCTGACTCGAGGCTGGGGAGCCACAGACCCGCACAGCTCAATCATCGGACACGCTCTGCTGTGGACAGAGGAGCCCAGCCCAGGGAGAGGCCAGCACAGAGATCCTCGTGCCGGCTCCACGGGCCAGCGTCCCCCAGGGCTGCAAGTTTGCGATCACAGCTTCAGAATCGGGTTCCAGAATCTTCCGGAATCAAAGACACACCCAACTGTAAAGCTGCCAGGACAGCAGGGCCCAGGAGCAGGCTCAGGGGAGGAGCAGGTAGAAACCCCACACACAGCACACACGTGTGCATGCTTACTCCACACATGCCACCCCTTCACCCGATACTATACACGCAAACGCCTCTATGCACTCCATACACACCCTCAAATACACTCACCAAATGTGATGCGTGTACACACTCCACACACCCTCCAACATACACGACACACGCATGAACACGCTCACTCCACACACACCTGCTAAATACACTCACCACACACGCACAAACGTGACACACGTGCACACTCATTCCAGACCTCACGCCCCTCACCAAGTACACAGGTGCACACATCCCCAAGTCCAGCACCTGCAGACTCCACAAGCTTTGGTTTCCCCCACTGTTTCTCTCATCACATGAGATCCACACACACACGTGTCATTTACTGACATCTAACACCCGGGGAGGCCCTTAGACAGAACTGCGGTCACAAGTCGGCTTCATTCAGGCATTCATCACCAGCCCCCGGAAGCCACCTCTCCTGTCCCCACGGGGAGGGGGGTCCGAGACCGCAGGCGTCGCTGGGCTTACAGATCCCCAGGCTGGCAACCCAGCGAAATCAGGAGGGCTCGGCCACGGCCCTGGAGGGAGACGGGTACTGGCTCAGGTATGCGGCACACGGGTCCTCATTTCCATGCGGCGTCACCTACGACAGCGTCGGGTGAAAGCCAGTGGGGCTTGGCATTCCTGGGATAGACGGTCCTGGAATTACAAGGGAAGCTTTTTCACTTCTCCCCTCTGAACACATGAGGTCCATGGTCCCCGCTCACATCTAACCCTGGGAATCGGAATCGGTGACTCCTTGTCCACCTGAGGACCACCCAAGAGGATCCACACACCTGCTGCAACAGCAGCACTGCACCTGGTCCGCAGGGTAGCAAAGCAAATCCCACCTTTTGACGAAAACTGGATTACCCCGACACTGGCAGCCTGCAGTGTGTATATATCGTCAGGCCCCCACATCTGCGGCGCCACCTGCAAGAGGAACACAAACCCTTAGTCCCGGGTTCTCACGATGGTCTGTGAGGTGGATGCTGGCACCTTCTCTCCTCCCAGTGGAGAGGAGAGAAGGCCAGGGCCAGAGCTGGCGTGTCAGGAGGGTCAGGGTTCAAAAACCCCATCATCCACCTCACACAGCAGCCCTGACCGTTCAAGTGACTTCTATCATCAGCCTGAAAATGGACCACAGTTACCAGTAATTCTGAGTGCTGTTCCTTCTGACGTCAGACATTTCGCTAGAAAGATTTTGCCAAATCTGCTTTCAAAATCCTATGCTATGAAATGTCTAACGAAAATCTGAGCTGTGAAATAAAGCACACATTTCAATGAATCCCAAAATGACTATCCCGAAGGAAGTTGTAACTTGAAGTGAAAAATACCCTCTAAAAGACATCAGCCAGAATTACCTGCCATCATTACTGATCCCATATGATTAATGAATTCTACAGCATCCTCTCAGATATAAACTTAAAACCATGAGCTGAATGCACATGTTAGCACAACCAAAGTTCTGCTTTCATAAGCAGCACAGGCGTCTCTGGAGAGGATTTTAATTGGGACTACAATGCGCACGGTGGTGGTAAGAGGTTTCATGCCGGCTGTTCTCCAAGGTGCAACACAGAAACACCACTAACCTCGAAGACACCTTTGTAACGAGATGATGAGAGACGATGTGGACAGAATACTGTAAATATTTGAAAAGGAGAAACAATGCAAGGAAAGAATCTTATCAGTTACCCTTTAACACGCTTAGAAAAAAACGATTTCTCTTTTGGGATGATTAAAGAAGAAAACGACATTTCTGGATTTTTCTTTTTCTTTTCTTTTTTTTTTTTTACATTTTCCTTTCTGAGACAGGGTCTTGGCTCTGTCACCAAGACTGGAGTACAGTGGAGCAATCACAGCTCACCGTAGCCTTAAGTGTTCTTCCCACCTCGGACTCCAGAGTAGCAGGGACCACAGGCACGCACCACCATACTCAGCTAATTTTTCTGTTGTGAGAGAGATGGGGTGTCTTGCTCTGTTGTCCAGGCTGCTCTTGAACTCCTTGGCCTCACAAAGTGCTGCGATTACATTACAGGCATAAGCCAGCGTGCCCAACCAACCTTTTTCTTAATTCTATAACAATTACGCCGCATTCAGAGGAAGGATAACTATTAGTGAGAAGAGACTTGGCGAAGCAATATGTTGATACGAAAACAAAATGGTAACAATTCCTCCTTGTGACATTTGAGTTTGAAACTGTTAACATACCAAGCAAAAATGATAGCTCAAATCAGGTTTTACAAAGAAGTCCAATAGATGATGATTCCAATTGTATGTTTGTTTCTAGATCTGAGAAAGTCAGTCATAGCCAACTTCTACAGTTTTGTTGCCATAGACCCAAGATTAAATCACAATGTGCGTGCGAACGTGCCCCAGGGTGCGGCAGGGAACCCCACGCCCACCAAGCACGCATATGCAGAAATATTTTGCCCAAATCTATTTTCCAACATATAATTAAAGAGGTCCCAGATATACTTCTCTCTCTCCCCACCAAGTATGTGAGGTCAAGTTTATCCTAGTATTCGATAAAAAGGCTCATGTGAAAAAGGGAACAGCAACGCTCAGGCGACCCACGCAGGCCCCGGCAGACGCTCTATAGCAGAAGGGACGCGGCACAGGCAGGGCTGTGTGTGCACCTGCACCCTCGCTAACCTCATGGTGCAAGCACCCGAGGCTCTAGATTCCACTCCCAGAGTTAGTGGGAAACTCCATCCTAGCACTGGGATGCTCTGAGTTGCTAGATGTACCTGCTTTAAGATATGCATGAACGGTCCTTACTCTACACACGAGACTCACTAGGAGATACTTTCAGATTTATCGGAAAACAGACATTCCAGCAAATGCATTTCTGTAAGATTCTCTACCTCTTTTCACTGGGGGGGGGTGCGGGAGGGGGGAGGGGGAAAAGGTAACTTGCCTCCAAGGGTTGGAGACAAAGCCGTTACTGCAAGACAAGAGTGCTGCGCACCCCGGGAACCGCTGCGCCACGAGGCACGAGGCACGAGGCACGGCCGTGCACCCCGGACGCAGGAGTAGCACACGAGGCTAGCACAGGCTGACGCCAGCCCTCTCCAGAAGCAGGCCTGTCCCTTCCTCCTCCCCCTCAGCCCCCAGCTCCCTCCAGGCCTCAGTGGCTGCTGACAGGGCAGAGGCCACAACTAGAGGAGGCTCTCAACTCCACCAGGGACAGGAGCCCCGGACGCTGGGGACTCCGCTGCTGCCCTCCGCGCCCACCTCCCTCTGCTCCGCCCTATCTCAGGAGCCAGGCGTGGCCACTTTGACCCTCTCCTTCCCTTCTGTGACTCCTACAAAAACCAGTCCAGCGAGTCCAGGCTGCCTCGCACGCCACGGATGCCCGGCACAGGCCACATGTCCTCATCCAAGCTCCTGGGGCAAGAAGGCTCTTGCAGTATTTCGCTTTCTGGTTGAGCATCCCCAGCCTGAAATCCAAAGTGCCCCGAAGAGCATTTCCTGCGAGTGTCATATGAGGGAGAGCTCGGAATGTTTCAGGTTTCAGAGCATTTTGGAGTAGGGACGCTCAGCCTGAATTTGAACGTCTTTTCAAGGAGGCCACACACTGAAGCCCCCGATGTCCGCCCCACACAATCCCAGCACACCCTCTGAAGTCCCCAGCAACAAGATTTTCTTTCTTCAAAAAAGATAAAAAATAAATAAATAAATAAAAAACCCCAAGTCACATGAACTCACACGCAACCACTGAAGGGGGTTGTGGACACCTGCACAGACTGGATGAAATGGAACTGTCACATCTTTACCAGGGTAATTTCAAGTCATTCCTCAAAACACACACCTGTTTTACTGAGCTACATTTTAAGGTGAACACACACAAATCATTTCGGGGAAACAAATGTCACTTTGGGCCGTGTGTGGTTTCTTGACTCCTGGGAATAACTCAGCGTTCACACCCTCACTTCTGGATAAGGGAGAAGATGCAAAGAAATCTGTTAAAACAAAGACATGGAAACAAGTTTAAGAAGGGTTTGAAAGGTTCCTCCTGTCCCCCTGGAGGGGAGAAGAGGACGCCTGGAAGGCTTACGGGGGACAGGAGCACAGCCTCCTCGGTGTGCCATGGACGTCGCCTCGCTGAGGGGAGAGGACGATGCCTGGAAGGCTCACGGGGGTGGGAGCACAGCCTCCTCAGTGCTTTCTACACTCAGCAGCTTCAGAGATTCCCGTAGAAGCAGAACGCGTGAGAACCGAGTCCGGAACACACCCCAAAGAAAGGGGATGAGGGGTCAACAAAAGCATTCGCTCATTACCAAGGAGCACGGGCATGACGCCGCTTCAAAGAACGTGTGAAAAAGTCACTCACGGGTGTTTCAGAAAATAAGGGTAGCGTGAGATTGCTCGATCAGTTCAAACAGGCTGCCATCCCCCAGGCCATGAAGCCCCTGAGATGAGCCTCTCACAGTGAACAGAAGTCACTCGCACCTCTGCCAGAGAAAGTCCTACAAGCCGACACGTGACCTCACGAAACCTGGCCTACAGCCCGTCGACCACAGTGAGTCTGACACGGTACATCCCTCCAGATGGTTAAGGACCCCAGCCTTCTCGGCACCAGGGATGGGTATCGCGGAAGACAATTTTTCTGAGGGGTGGTTTTGAAATGCAACTGTTCCACCTCAGGTCAGGCATTGGATCCTCATAAGGAGCACCTCCGAGATCCCTTCACATGCCGTTTACAATAGGGTCCCAGCGCCTAGGAGAATCTAAATGCTGCCGCTGATCCAAGAGGAGGCAGAGCTCAGGCGGTCATGCTCACTTCGCCCGCCACTCACCTCCGGCTATGACCCCGGTCCCTAACAGACCATGGACCAGCACCAGTCTGCAGTCCAGGACTAAGCCCTACTGGCCAGCACACACACACCAGCCCAGGTGGAGACACTACTCGTGACCCTGGCTGGGCAGGAAGGAAGCCTGAGGGCCATTTCCTGACCAGGATGCCACACCCCCGACCCAAATACAGAGGTTCCCCATAAAAACCCACTGTACACTCACCAGAAAACAGAGCCACACCTGGGCAACACAACAAGACCCCCCCATCCCTGCAACAAAGAAAAGAAAAATTAGCCAGGCATGCTGGTGCGCGCCCCAGGTCCCAGCTGCTCGGGTGACTGAGGGGGGAGGATCGCCTGAGCCAGGGATCACGCCACCGCATGCCAGCCTGGGTGACAGAGCAAGACCCTGTCTCGGAAAATATAAATAAACTAAAAACCAACAGAAACTGGGTGCATGTAGGGTGGAAGAAACGCCGCAGGAGACTAGCGAACGGCACCACAGGGTTTCTATCAGGAAGAACAGCACGTCTCCCAACCAAGTGCTCACGCCCTCATGAGACCCTGTGCTTGGGAAGCACCAGCGAGGCCACGTGGCTGGCCTCTTCCTGCTTTAAATCAAGTGGAACCAGACGCTGTGATGACACACAGGGACTATGACACACCCTGGAGGTTCTAACTGAGAAAACAATGACATGTGTGAGTTCCTATGACAACGTCTCAAAACAATGGAAGGAGGGTACCGTTTGCAGATAAGACAACTTCTGAAGTCTATTCAAGTGTTACCTCTTGGGAAAATAGGGAAGACTCATTTTCTCCATAGACAGCGCACACACAGCACTTTGCCACACATAATACAAGGCGGTTTATGGCAGTGGCCGCATATTTTCACGTGTATCACCTTTTGGGCATCTTCTAGGTTTGCTAGAGCCGGCGGCTACTTTTATTCCCCACAAAACACACAGAAATGCATGAGCATTATCTCCTCTCATGGAGCATCTACACTAACAGGAAGAAGAATGTCGTGCTCCAAGTGTACCTGCAAACACGGTTTTCTTCTGAAAACCCAAGTGCATGCAAAGCAAACACGGCATATCACTAAAGCACACAGGAGAGCAGAGCACCTCTGAGTAGAAAGCATGTAAAGGATAGCTAGTTGGGAACATTATTTTAAAACGTTTCTATGGAATGAGTTATCCCAGGGAGCCCGTTTGGTACCTGCATTCAAAGGCAATTCATTATTCGACATCCAACCTTTAACAGAAGGTTCACAGTAAGATCCCCGGAAACGGCATTCCCCTGGTGACTTTTCAATGCTCAGATTTCAGTATCGATACAGCTTGGTAAGCAGTCAGGAGAGGGGCGGCTCAGAGGCTGAAAGCACACAGGTCAGGGCCCTCGTGTGTCCGACAGCCTCACCTGGGCCTCGCTTTCTGCACTGCCCAGGGCTGCTCATGAGATTGTGCCGAAACGGAGCTGTGCACGCCAAACAGCTCTCAGCAGGGGCTCAACAGCCAGAAGCCGTTCCACCACACCGTCATCCCCCTTCTAACCAGAGAACACCCGATACAGAAACAGGAGAAACAGGTATTAAATGAGTTGGCAAAGCCAAAATCCACCCGGATCTACCACTCCAAAACAAACATACACCACACTGCCCAATATTGATGGGAGCCAAAAACATGGAAGTCCTGAGAGCCCACACTGACCACAGCCAGACACCACTTCTGCAAGAACCAAGCACGCGCCTAGAGATCGCCCGTGATGACCCAGGAGAGCAGCTTGGAGCAGAGACAAACGTGAAGGAGAGGCACAGGGGCCAGGGTGCTGGGTGTGCCCGTCTGTGTGACCTCACTGAGATTGCTGACCTCTGGCCCTTGGTGTCCGTCCTGTGGAGGAGGTAGCCCCCAAATCCCTGCCTCCCTTCAGCGCTGACGGAGGCTGCCCTGAAGCCTCCCCAGGGCTGAGACCGCTTCGAAATCCTGTCAACTGCACACCCACATAAGCACACAAATAAACAAAGTGTCAAGTACGCAGACAGGAAAAGAAAAGTATGCCAATCCTCCCCTATCCAACAGGCATTGAAAAAGGAACAGGAAAATTGTGGTAGTCTTGAAACCACCACCAGCTATCACGTCCTGTTGAGATGTTTTAGCCAATCAGGAACATCTCTTTACCAAGCACCTGTGTGTTTAGGAAGTCCGTTGACAGATTCCAAACAACCTCGGAGCCTGCGACCTGACCCCCATTCTACGCGCATCACCTCTCCGGCGGAACAAGCCCTGGACACCATTCAGATGGTGAGGAACAGGAACAAGGGTAGCTTTCCCTGACCACCACCAAACAAGCTCGACCCCGAGGAGCCCGGAGAACAGCGACGTTTGCTTAGACGCTTTCCCACTGACCTTGTCAGAGCGAACGTTCCCATCCCACGCCACCCAGTGTTTGACTCTCCCTGGGATGCCAGCAGCCGCCAACCCTCACAACTCACAAGCTGGAAACAGAGGCCAAGCTGACAGGAGGGAGGCCTCTCTCCATCCCCTACTGAATTCGCTCAGGACACGGAGGTTCCCAAACACACACGGCCCCGGGTATTCCACACCTGGAGAACATTCTAACAACAGACGCTGCAAAGACGTTCCCCCTAAAGAGAAACTCAGTTTCTAACTTCCCTTAGGGAAAAATAGGAGGCCCAGAACTTTCCAGAAAATCAAGCCTGGGAGGAAGCCCCTCACCTCTGGCACTTCCTAAACCTGCCTTCCCGCAGGTGCTCAGGGATGTCCCCGCGCCAGCCCCGTCCACCCAGGACGGCAGCAGGGCTCAGGCAGCCAGCACCTGGGCAGCAGGCGAAGCAACCCCAGGGTGAAAACGTCATCCCAGGCACCACTTCCCGGAGCCCCTCAGCAAGAAAAACAGAGGCGGGACCAGAACCGAGGGCTGACTCGAGGCTGGGGAGCCACAGACCCGCACAGCTCAATCATCGGACACGCTCTGCTGTGGACAGAGGAGCCCAGCCCAGGGAGAGGCCAGCACAGAGATCCTCGTGCCGGCTCCACGGGCCAGCGTCCCCCAGGGCTGCAAGTTTGCGATCACAGCTTCAGAATCGGGTTCCAGAATCTTCCGGAATCAAAGACACACCCAACTGTAAAGCTGCCAGGACAGCAGGGCCCAGGAGCAGGCTCAGGGGAGGAGCAGGTAGAAACCCCACACACAGCACACACGTGTGCATGCTTACTCCACACATGCCACCCCTTCACCCGATACTATACACGCAAACGCCTCTATGCACTCCATACACACCCTCAAATACACTCACCAAATGTGATGCGTGTACACACTCCACACACCCTCCAACATACACGACACACGCATGAACACGCTCACTCCACACACACCTGCTAAATACACTCACCACACACGCACAAACGTGACACACGTGCACACACATTCCAGACCTCACGCCCCTCACCAAGTACACAGGTGCACACATCCCCAAGTCCAGCACCTGCAGACTCCACAAGCTTTGGTTTCCCCCACTGTTTCTCTCATCACATGAGATCCACACACACACGTGTCATTTACTGACATCTAACACCCGGGGAGGCCCTTAGACAGAACTGCGGTCACAAGTCGGCTTCATTCAGGCATTCATCACCAGCCCCCGGAAGCCACCTCTCCTGTCCCCACGGGGAGGGGGGTCCGAGACCGCAGGCGTCGCTGGGCTTACAGATCCCCAGGCTGGCAACCCAGCGAAATCAGGAGGGCTCGGCCACGGCCCTGGAGGGAGACGGGTACTGGCTCAGGTATGCGGCACACGGGTCCTCATTTCCATGCGGCGTCACCTACGACAGCGTCGGGTGAAAGCCAGTGGGGCTTGGCATTCCTGGGATAGACGGTCCTGGAATTACAAGGGAAGCTTTTTCACTTCTCCCCTCTGAACACATGAGGTCCATGGTCCCCGCTCACATCTAACCCTGGGAATCGGAATCGGTGACTCCTTGTCCACCTGAGGACCACCCAAGAGGATCCACACACCTGCTGCAACAGCAGCACTGCACCTGGTCCGCAGGGTAGCAAAGCAAATCCCACCTTTTGACGAAAACTGGATTACCCCGACACTGGCAGCCTGCAGTGTGTATATATCGTCAGGCCCCCACATCTGCGGCGCCACCTGCAAGAGGAACACAAACCCTTAGTCCCGGGTTCTCACGATGGTCTGTGAGGTGGATGCTGGCACCTTCTCTCCTCCCAGTGGAGAGGAGAGAAGGCCAGGGCCAGAGCTGGCGTGTCAGGAGGGTCAGGGTTCAAAAACCCCATCATCCACCTCACACAGCAGCCCTGACCGTTCAAGTGACTTCTATCATCAGCCTGAAAATGGACCACAGTTACCAGTAATTCTGAGTGCTGTTCCTTCTGACGTCAGACATTTCGCTAGAAAGATTTTGCCAAATCTGCTTTCAAAATCCTATGCTATGAAATGTCTAACGAAAATCTGAGCTGTGAAATAAAGCACACATTTCAATGAATCCCAAAATGACTATCCCGAAGGAAGTTGTAACTTGAAGTGAAAAATACCCTCTAAAAGACATCAGCCAGAATTACCTGCCATCATTACTGATCCCATATGATTAATGAATTCTACAGCATCCTCTCAGATATAAACTTAAAACCATGAGCTGAATGCACATGTTAGCACAACCAAAGTTCTGCTTTCATAAGCAGCACAGGCGTCTCTGGAGAGGATTTTAATTGGGATTACAATGCGCACGGTGGTGGTAAGAGGTTTCATGCCGGCTGTTCTCCAAGGTGCAACACAGAAACACCACTAACCTCGAAGACACCTTTGTAACGAGATGATGAGAGACGATGTGGACAGAATACTGGAAATATTTGAAAAGGAGAAACAATGCAAGGAAAGAATCTTATCAGTTACCCTTTAACACGCTTAGAAAAAAACGATTTCTCTTTTGGGATGATTAAAGAAGAAAACGACATTTCTGGATTTTTCTTTTTCTTTTCTTTTTTTTTTTTTTACATTTTCCTTTCTGAGACAGGGTCTTGGCTCTGTCACCAAGACTGGAGTACAGTGGAGCAATCACAGCTCACCGTAGCCTTAAGTGTTCTTCCCACCTCGGACTCCAGAGTAGCAGGGACCACAGGCACGCACCACCATACTCAGCTAATTTTTCTGTTGTGAGAGAGATGGGGTGTCTTGCTCTGTTGTTCAGGCTGCTCTTGAACTCCTTGGCCTCACAAAGTGCTGCGATTACATTACAGGCATAAGCCAGCGTGCCCAACCAACCTTTTTCTTAATTCTATAACAATTACGCCGCATTCAGAGGAAGGATAACTATTAGTGAGAAGAGACTTGGCGAAGCAATATGTTGATACGAAAACAAAATGGTAACAATTCCTCCTTGTGACATTTGAGTTTGAAACTGTTAACATACCAAGCAAAAATGATAGCTCAAATCAGGTTTTACAAAGAAGTCCAATAGATGATGATTCCAATTGTATGTTTGTTTCTAGATCTGAGAAAGTCAGTCATAGCCAACTTCTACAGTTTTGTTGCCATAGACCCAAGATTAAATCACAATGTGCGTGCGAACGTGCCCCAGGGTGCGGCAGGGAACCCCACGCCCACCAAGCACGCATATGCAGAAATATTTTGCCCAAATCTATTTTCCAACATATAATTAAAGAGGTCCCAGATATACTTCTCTCTCTCCCCACCAAGTATGTGAGGTCAAGTTTATCCTAGTATTCGATAAAAAGGCTCATGTGAAAAAGGGAACAGCAACGCTCAGGCGACCCACGCAGGCCCCGGCAGACGCTCTATAGCAGAAGGGACGCGGCACAGGCAGGGCTGTGGGTGCACCTGCACCCTCGCTAACCTCATGGTGCAAGCACCCGAGGCTCTACAGATTCCACTCCCAGAGTTAGTGGGAAACTCCATCCTAGCACCGGGATGCTCTGTGTTGCTAGATGTACCTGCTTTAAGATATGCATGAACTGTCCTTACTCTACACACGAGACTCACTAGGAGATACTTTCAGATTTATCGGAAAAGAGACATTCCAGCAAATGCATTTCTCTAAGATTCTCTACCTCTTTTCAACTGGGGGGGGGGAGGGGGGAGGGGGAAAAGGTAACTTGCCTCCAAGGGTTGGAGACAAAGCCGTTACTGCAAGACAAGAGTGCTGCGCACCCCGGGAACCGCTGCGCCACGAGGCACGAGGCACGAGGCACGGCCGTGCACCCCGGACGCAGGAGTAGCACACGAGGCTAGCACAGGTTGACGCCAGCCCTCTCCAGAAGCAGGCCTGTCCCTTCCTCCTCCCCCTCAGCCCCCAGCTCCCTCCAGGCCTCAGTGGCTGCTGACAGGGCAGAGGCCACAACTAGAGGAGGCTCTCAACTCCACCAGGGACAGGAGCCCCGGACGCTGGGGACTCCGCTGCTGCCCTCCGCGCCCACCTCCCTCTGCTCCGCCCTATCTCAGGAGCCAGGCGTGGCCACTTTGACCCTCTCCTTCCCTTCTGTGACTCCTACAAAAACCAGTCCAGCGAGTCCAGGCTGCCTCGCACGCCACGGATGCCCGGCACAGGCCACATGTCCTCATCCAAGCTCCTGGGGCAAGAAGGCTCTTGCAGTATTTCGCTTTCTGGTTGAGCATCCCCAGCCTGAAATCCAAAGTGCCCCGAAGAGCATTTCCTGCGAGTGTCATATGAGGGAGAGCTCGGAATGTTTCAGGTTTCAGAGCATTTTGGAGTAGGGACGCTCAGCCTGAATTTGAACGTCTTTTCAAGGAGGCCACACACTGAAGCCCCCGATGTCCGCCCCACACAATCCCAGCACACCCTCTGAAGTCCCCAGCAACAAGATTTTCTTTCTTCAAAAAAAATAAAAAATAAATAAATAAATAAAAAACCCCAAGTCACATAAACTCACACGCAACCACTGAAGGGGGTTGTGGACACCTGCACAGACTGGATGAAATGGAACTGTCACATCTTTACCAGGGTAATTTCAAGTCATTCCTCAAAACACACACCTGTTTTACTGAGCTGCATTTTAAGGTGAACACACACAAATCATTTCGGGGAAACAAATGTCACTTTGGGCCGTGTGTGGTTTCTTGACTCCTGGGAATAACTCAGCGTTCACACCCTCACTTCTGGATAAGGGAGAAGATGCAAAGAAATCTGTTAAAACAAAGACATGGAAACAAGTTTAAGAAGGGTTTGAAAGGTTCCTCCTGTCCCCCTGGAGGGGAGAGGAGGACGCCTGGAAGGCTTACGGGGGACAGGAGCACAGCCTCCTCGGTGTGCCATGGACGTTGCCTCGCTGAGGGGAGAGGACGATGCCTGGAAGGCTCACGGGGGTGGGAGCACAGCCTCCTCAGTGCTTTCTACACTCAGCAGCTTCAGAGATTCCCGTAGAAGCAGAACGCGTGAGAACCGAGTCCGGAACACACCCCAAGGAAAGGGGATGAGGGGTCAACAAAAGCATTCGCTCATTACCAAGGAGCACGGGCATGACGCCGCTTCAAAGAACGTGTGAAAAAGTCACTCACGGGTGTTTCAGAAAATAAGGGTAGCGTGAGATTGCTCGATCAGTTCAAACAGGCTGCCATCCCCCAGGCCATGAAGCCCCTGAGATGAGCCTCTCACAGTGAACAGAAGTCACTCGCACCTCTGCCAGAGAAAGTCCTACAAGCCGACACGTGACCTCACGAAACCTGGCCTACAGCCCGTCGACCACAGTGAGTCTGACACGGTACATCCCTCCAGATGGTTAAGGACCCCAGCCTTCTCGGCACCAGGGATGGGTATCGCGGAAGACAATTTTTCTGAGGGGTGGTTTTGAAATGCAACTGTTCCACCTCAGGTCAGGCATTGGATCCTCATAAGGAGCACCTCCGAGATCCCTTCACATGCCGTTTACAATAGGGTCCCAGTGCCTAGGAGAATCTAAATGCTGCCGCTGATCCAAGAGGAGGCAGAGCTCAGGCGGTCATGCTCACTTCGCCCGCCACTCACCTCCGGCTATGACCCCGGTCCCTAACAGACCATGGACCAGCACCAGTCTGCAGTCCAGGACTAAGCCCTACTGGCCAGCACACACACACCAGCCCAGGTGGAGACACTACTCGTGACCCTGGCTGGGCAGGAAGGAAGCCTGAGGGCCATTTCCTGACCAGGATGCCACACCCCCGACCCAAATACAGAGGTTCCCCATAAAAACCCACTGTACACTCACCAGAAAACAGAGCCACACCTGGGCAACACAACAAGACCCCCCCATCCCTGCAACAAAGAAAAGAAAAATTAGCCAGGCATGCTGGTGCGCGCCCCAGGTCCCAGCTGCTCGGGTGACTGAGGGGGGAGGATCGCCTGAGCCAGGGATCACGCCACCGCATGCCAGCCTGGGTGACAGAGCAAGACCCTGTCTCGGAAAATATAAATAAACTAAAAACCAACAGAAACTGGGTGCATGTAGGGTGGAAGAAACGCCGCAGGAGACTAGCGAACGGCACCACAGGGTTTCTATCAGGAAGAACAGCACGTCTCCCAACCAAGTGCTCACGCCCTCATGAGACCCTGTGCTTGGGAAGCACCAGCGAGGCCACGTGGCTGGCCTCTTCCTGCTTTAAATCAAGTGGAACCAGACGCTGTGATGACACACAGGGACTATGACAAACCCTGGAGGTTCTAACTGAGAAAACAATGACATGTGTGAGTTCCTATGACAACGTCTCAAAACAATGGAAGGAGGGTACCGTTTGCAGATAAGACAACTTCTGAAGTCTATTCAAGTGTTACCTCTTGGGAAAATAGGGAAGACTCATTTTCTCCATAGACAGCGCACACACAGCACTTTGCCACACATAATACAAGGCGGTTTATGGCAGTGGCCGCATATTTTCACGTGTATCACCTTTTGGGCATCTTCTAGGTTTGCTAGAGCCGGCGGCTACTTTTATTCCCCACAAAACACACAGAAATGCATGAGCATTATCTCCTCTCATGGAGCATCTACACTAACAGGAAGAAGAATGTCGTGCTCCAAGTGTACCTGCAAACACGGTTTTCTTCTGAAAACCCAAGTGCATGCAAAGCAAACACGGCATATCACTAAAGCGCACAGGAGAGCAGAGCACCTCTTAGTAGAAAGCATGTAAAGGATAGCTAGTTGGGAGCATTATTTTAAAACGTTTCTATGGAATGAGTTATCCCACGGAGCCCGTTTGGTACCTGCATTCAAAGGCAAGTCATTATTCGACATCCAACCTTTAACAGAAGGTTCACAGTAAGATCCCCGGAAACGGCATTCCCCTGGTGACTTTTCAATGCTCAGATTGCAGTATCGATACAGCTTGGTAAGCAGTCAGGAGAGGGGCGGCTCAGAGGTTGAAAGCACACAGGTCAGGGCCCTCCTGGGTCCGACAGCCTCACCTGGGCCTCGCTTTCTGCACTGCCCAGGGCTGCTCATGAGATTGTGCCGAAACGGAGCTGTGCACGCCAAACAGCTCTCAGCAGGGGCTCAACAGCCAGAAGCCGTTCCACCACACCGTCATCCCCCTTCTAACCAGAGAACACCCGATACAGAAACAGGAGAAACAGGTATTAAATGAGTTGGCAAAGCCAAAATCCACCCGGATCTACCACTCCAAAACAAACATACACCACACTGCCCAATATTGATGGGAGCCAAAAACATGGAAGTCCTGAGAGCCCACACTGACCACAGCCAGACACCACTTCTGCAAGAACCAAGCACGCGCCTAGAGATCGCCCGTGATGACCCAGGAGAGCAGCTTGGAGCAGAGACAAACGTGAAGGAGAGGCACAGGGGCCAGGGTGCTGGGTGTGCCCGTCTGTGTGACCTCACTGAGATTGCTGACCTCTGGCCCTTGGTGTCCGTCCTGTGGAGGAGGTAGCCCCCAAATCCCTGCCTCCCTTCAGCGCTCACTGAGGCTGCCCTGAAGCCTCCCCAGGGCTGAGACCGCTTCGAAATCCTGTCAACTGCACACCCACATAAGCACACAAATAAACAAAGTGTCAAGTACGCAGACAGGAAAAGAAAAGTATGCCAATCCTCCCCTATCCAACAGGCATTGAACAAGGAACAGGAAAATTGTGGTAGTCTTGAAACCACCACCAGCTATCACGTCCTGTTGAGATGTTTTAGCCAATCAGGAACATCTCTTTACCAAGCACCTGTGTGTTTAGGAAGTCCGTTGACAGATTCCAAACAACCTCGGAGCCTGCGACCTGACCCCCATTCTACGCGCATCACCTCTCCGGCGGAATAAGCCCTGGACACCATTCAGATGGCGAGGAACAGGAGCAAGGGTAGCTTTCCCTCACCACCACCAAACAAGCTCGACCCCGAGGAGCCCGGAGAACAGCGACGTTTGCTTAGACGCTTTCCCACTGACCTTGTCAGAGCGAACGTTCCCATCCCACGCCACCCAGTGTTTGACTCTCCCTGGGATACCAGCAGCCGCCAACCCTCACAACTCACAAGCTGGAAACAGAGGCCAAGCTGACACAGGAGGGAGGCCTCTCTCCATCCCCTACTGAATTCGCTCAGGACACGGAGGTTCCCAAACACACACGGCCCCGGGTATTCCACACCTGGAGAACATTCTAACAACAGACGCTGCAAAGACGTTCCCCTAAAGAGAAACTCAGTTTCTAACTTCCCTTAGGGAAAAATAGGAGGCCCAGAACTTTCCAGAAAATCAAGCCTGGGAGGAAGCCCCTCACCTCTGGCACTTCCTAAACCTGCCTTCCCGCAGGTGCTCAGGGATGTCCCCGCGCCAGCCCCGTCCACCCAGGACGGCAGCAGGGCTCAGGCAGCCAGCACCTGGGCAGCAGGCGAAGCAACCCCAGGGTGAAAACGTCATCCCAGGCACCACTTCCCGGAGCCCCTCAGCAAGAAAAACAGAGGCGGGACCAGAACCGAGGGCTGACTCGAGGCTGGGGAGCCACAGACCCGCACAGCTCAATCATCGGACACGCTCTGCTGTGGACAGAGGAGCCCAGCCCAGGGAGAGGCCAGCACAGAGATCCTCGTGCCGGCTCCACGGGCCAGCGTCCCCCAGGGCTGCAAGTTTGCGATCACAGCTTCAGAATCGGGTTCCAGAATCTTCCGGAATCAAAGACACACCCAACTGTAAAGCTGCCAGGACAGCAGGGCCCAGGAGCAGGCTCAGGGGGAGGAGCAGGTAGAAACCCCACACACAGCACACACGTGTGCATGCTTACTCCACACATGCCACCCCTTCACCCGATACTATACACGCAAACGCCTCTATGCACTCCATACACACCCTCAAATACACTCACCAAATGTGATGCGTGTACACACTCCACACACCCTCCAACATACACGACACACGCATGAACACGCTCACTCCACACACACCTGCTAAATACACTCACCACACACGCACAAACGTGACACACGTGCACACTCATTCCAGACCTCACGCCCCTCACCAAGTACACAGGTGCACACATCCCCAAGTCCAGCACCTGCAGACTCCACAAGCTTTGGTTTCCCCCACTGTTTCTCTCATCACATGAGATCCACACACACACGTGTCATTTACTGACATCTAACACCCGGGGAGGCCCTTAGACAGAACTGCGGTCACAAGTCGGCTTCATTCAGGCATTCATCACCAGCCCCCGGAAGCCACCTCTCCTGTCCCCACGGGGAGGGGGGTCCGAGACCGCAGGCGTCGCTGGGCTTACAGATCCCCAGGCTGGCAACCCAGCGAAATCAGGAGGGCTCGGCCACGGCCCTGGAGGGAGACGGGTACTGGCTCAGGTATGCGGCACACGGGTCCTCATTTCCATGCGGCGTCACCTACGACAGCGTCGGGTGAAAGCCAGTGGGGCTTGGCATTCCTGGGATAGACGGTCCTGGAATTACAAGGGAAGCTTTTTCACTTCTCCCCTCTGAACACATGAGGTCCATGGTCCCCGCTCACATCTAACCCTGGGAATCGGAATCGGTGACTCCTTGTCCACCTGAGGACCACCCAAGAGGATCCACACACCTGCTGCAACAGCAGCACTGCACCTGGTCCGCAGGGTAGCAAAGCAAATCCCACCTTTTGACGAAAACTGGATTACCCCGACACTGGCAGCCTGCAGTGTGTATATATCGTCACGCCCCCACATCTGCGGCGCCACCTGCAAGAGGAACACAAACCCTTAGTCCCGGGTTCTCACGATGGTCTGTGAGGTGGATGCTGGCACCTTCTCTCCTCCCAGTGGAGAGGAGAGAAGGCCAGGGCCAGAGCTGGCGTGTCAGGAGGGTCAGGGTTCAAAAACCCCATCATCCACCTCACACAGCAGCCCTGACCGTTCAAGTGACTTCTATCATCAGCCTGAAAATGGACCACAGTTACCAGTAATTCTGAGTGCTGTTCCTTCTGACGTCAGACATTTCGCTAGAAAGATTTTGCCAAATCTGCTTTCAAAATCCTATGCTATGAAATGTCTAATGAAAATCTGAGCTGTGAAATAAAGCACACATTTCAATGAATCCCAAAATGACTATCCCGAAGGAAGTTGTAACTTGAAGTGAAAAATATCCTCTAAAAGACATCAGCCAGAATTACCTGCCATCATTACTGATCCCATATGATTAATGAATTCTACAGCATCCTCTCAGATATGAACTTAAAACCATGAGCTGAATGCACATGTTAGCACAACCAAAGTTCTGCTTTCATAAGCAGCACAGGCGTCTCTGCAGAGGATTTTAACTGGGATTACAATGCGCACGGTGGTGGTAAGAGGTTTCATGCCGGCTGTTCTCCAAGGTGCAACACAGAAACACCACTAACCTCGAAGACACCTTTGTAACGAGATGATGAGAGACGATGTGGACAGAATACTGTAAATATTTGAAAAGGAGAAACAATGCAAGGAAAGAATCTTATCAGTTACCCTTTAACACGCTTAGAAAAAAACGATTTCTCTTTTGGGATGATTAAAGAAGAAAACGACATTTCTGGATTTTTCTTTTTCTTTTCTTTTTTTTTTTTTACATTTTCCTTTCTGAGACAGGGTCTTGGCTCTGTCACCAAGACTGGAGTACAGTGGAGCAATCACAGCTCACCGTAGCCTTAAGTGTTCTTCCCACCTCGGACTCCAGAGTAGCAGGGACCACAGGCACGCACCACCATACTCAGCTAATTTTTCTGTTGTGAGAGAGATGGGGTGTCTTGCTCTGTTGTCCAGGCTGCTCTTGAACTCCTTGGCCTCACAAAGTGCTGCGATTACATTACAGGCATAAGCCAGCGTGCCCAACCAACCTTTTTCTTAATTCTATAACAATTACGCCGCATTCAGAGGAAGGATAACTATTAGTGAGAAGAGACTTGGCGAAGCAATATGTTGATACGAAAACAAAATGGTAACAATTCCTCCTTGTGACATTTGAGTTTGAAACTGTTAACATACCAAGCAAAAATGATAGCTCAAATCAGGTTTTACAAAGAAGTCCAATAGATGATGATTCCAATTGTATGTTTGTTTCTAGATCTGAGAAAGTCAGTCATAGCCAACTTCTACAGTTTTGTTGCCATAGACCCAAGATTAAATCACAATGTGCGTGCGAACGTGCCCCAGGGTGCGGCAGGGAACCCCACGCCCACCAAGCACGCATATGCAGAAATATTTTGCCCAAATCTATTTTCCAACATATAATTAAAGAGGTCCCAGATATACTTCTCTCTCTCCCCACCAAGTATGTGAGGTCAAGTTTATCCTAGTATTCGATAAAAAGGCTCATGTGAAAAAGGGAACAGCAACGCTCAGGCGACCCACGCAGGCCCCGGCAGACGCTCTATAGCAGAAGGGACGCGGCACAGGCAGGGCTGTGGGTGCACCTGCACCCTCGCTAACCTCATGGTGCAAGCACCCGAGGCTCTACAGATTCCACTCCCAGAGTTAGTGGGAAACTCCATCCTAGCACCGGGATGCTCTGTGTTGCTAGATGTACCTGCTTTAAGATATGCATGAACTGTCCTTACTCTACACACGAGACTCACTAGGAGATACTTTCAGATGTATCGGAAAAGAGACATTCCAGCAAATGCATTTCTCTAAGATTCTCTACCTCTTTTCACTGGGGGGGGGTGGGGGAGGGGGGAGGGGGAAAAGGTAACTTGCCTCCAAGGGTTGGAGACAAAGCCGTTACTGCAAGACAAGAGTGCTGCGCACCCCGGGAACCGCTGCGCCACGAGGCACGAGGCACGAGGCACGGCCGTGCACCCCGGACGCAGGAGTAGCACACGAGGCTAGCACAGGCTGACGCCAGCCCTCTCCAGAAGCAGGCCTGTCCCTTCCTCCTCCCCCTCAGCCCCCAGCTCCCTCCAGGCCTCAGTGGCTGCTGACAGGGCAGAGGCCACAACTAGAGGAGGCTCTCAACTCCACCAGGGACAGGAGCCCCGGACGCTGGGGACTCCGCTGCTGCCCTCCGCGCCCACCTCCCTCTGCTCCGCCCTATCTCAGGAGCCAGGCGTGGCCACTTTGACCCTCTCCTTCCCTTCTGTGACTCCTACAAAAACCAGTCCAGCGAGTCCAGGCTGCCTCGCACGCCACGGATGCCCGGCACAGGCCACATGTCCTCATCCAAGCTCCTGGGGCAAGAAGGCTCTTGCAGTATTTCGCTTTCTGGTTGAGCATCCCCAGCCTGAAATCCAAAGTGCTCCGAAGAGCATTTCCTGCGAGTGTCATATGACGGAGAGCTCGGAATGTTTCAGGTTTCAGAGCATTTTGGAGTAGGGACGCTCAGCCTGAATTTGAACGTCTTTTCAAGGAGGCCACACACTGAAGCCCCCGATGTCCGCCCCACACAATCCCAGCACACCCTCTGAAGTCCCCAGCAACAAGATTTTCTTTCTTCACAAAAAATAAATAAAAGATAAATAAATAAATAAATAAATAACCCCAAGTCACATAAACTCACACGCAACCACTGAAGGGGGTTGTGGACACCTGCACAGACTGGATGAAATGGAACTGTCACATCTTTACCAGGGTAATTTCAAGTCATTCCTCAAAACACACACCTGTTTTACTGAGCTGCATTTTAAGGTGAACACACACAAATCATTTCGGGGAAACAAATGTCACTTTGGGCTGTGTGTGGTTTCTTGACTCCTGGGAATAACTCAGCGTTCACACCCTCATTCTGGATAAGGGAGAAGATGCAAAGAAATCTGTTGAAGCAAAGACATGGAAACAAGTTTAAGAAGGGTTTGAAAGGTTCCTCCTGTCCCCCTGGAGGGGAGAAGAGGACGCCTGGAAGGCTTACGGGGGACAGGAGCACAGCCTCCTCGGTGTGCCATGGACATCGCCTCGCTGAGGGGAGAGGACGATGCCTGGAAGGCTCACGGGGGTGGGAGCACAGCCTCCTCAGTGCTTTCTACACTCAGCAGCTTCAGAGATTCCCGTAGAAGCAGAACGCGTGAGAACCGAGTCCGGAACACACCCCAAGGAAAGGGGATGAGGGGTCAACAAAAGCATTCGCTCATTACCAAGGAGCACGGGCATGACGCCGCTTCAAAGAACGTGTGAAAAAGTCACTCACGGGTGTTTCAGAAAATAAGGGTAGCGTGAGATTGCTCGATCAGTTCAAACAGGCTGCCATCCCCCAGGCCATGAAGCCCCTGAGATGAGCCTCTCACAGTGAACAGAAGTCACTCGCACCTCTGCCAGAGAAAGTCCTACAAGCCGACACGTGACCTCACGAAACCTGGCCTACAGCCCGTCGACCACAGTGAGTCTGACACGGTACATCCCTCCAGATGGTTAAGGACCCCAGCCTTCTCGGCACCAGGGATGGGTATCGCGGAAGACAATTTTTCTGAGGGGTGGTTTTGAAATGCAACTGTTCCACCTCAGGTCAGGCATTGGATCCTCATAAGGAGCACCTCCGAGATCCCTTCACATGCCGTTTACAATAGGGTCCCAGCGCCTAGGAGAATCTAAATGCTGCCGCTGATCCAAGAGGAGGCAGAGCTCAGGCGGTCATGCTCACTTCGCCCGCCACTCACCTCCGGCTATGACCCCGGTCCCTAACAGACCATGGACCGGCACCAGTCTGCAGTCCAGGACTAAGCCCTACTGGCCAGCACACACACACCAGCCCAGGTGGAGACACTACTCGTGACCCTGGCTGGGCAGGAAGGAAGCCTGAGGGCCATTTCCTGACCAGGATGCCACACCCCCGACCCGAATACAGAGGTTCCCCATAAAAACCCACTGTACACTCACCAGAAAACAGAGCCACGCCTGGGCAACGCAACGAGACCCCCCCATCCCTGCAACAAAGAAAAGAAAATTAGCCAGGCATGCTGGTGCGCGCCCCAGGTCCCAGCTGCTCGGGTGACTGAGGGGGGAGGATCGCCTGAGCCAGGGATCACGCCACCGCATGCCAGCCTGGGTGACAGAGCAAGACCCTGTCTCGGAAAATATAAATAAACTAAAAACCAACAGAAACTGGGTGCATGTAGGGTGGAAGAAACGCCGCAGGAGACTAGCGAACGGCACCACAGGGTTTCTATCAGGAAGAACAGCACGTCTCCCAACCAAGTGCTCACGCCCTCATGAGACCCTGTGCTTGGGAAGCACCAGCGAGGCCACGTGGCTGGCCTCTTCCTGCTTTAAATCAAGTGGAGCCAGACGCTGTGATGACACACAGGGACTATGACAAACCCTGGAGGTTCTAACTGAGAAAACAATGACATGTGTGAGTTCCTATGACAACGTCTCAAAACAATGGAAGGAGGGTACCGTTTGCAGATAAGACAACTTCTGAAGTCTATTCAAGTGTTACCTCTTGGGGAAAATAGGGAAGACTCATTTTCTCCATAGACAGCACACACACAGCACTTTGCCACACATAATACAAGGCGGTTTATGGCAGTGGCCGCATATTTTCACGTGTATCACCTTTTGGGCATCTTCTAGGTTTGCTAGAGCCGGCGGCTACTTTTATTCCCCACAAAACACACAGAAATGCATGAGCATTATCTCCTCTCATGGAGCATCTACACTAATAGGAAGAAGAATGTCGTGCTCCAAGTGTACCTGCAAACACGGTTTTCTTCTGAAAACCCAAGTGCATGCAAAGCAAACACGGCATATCACTAAAGCGCACAGGAGAGCAGAGCACCTCTGAGTAGAAAGCATGTAAAGGATAGCTAGTTGGGAACATTATTTTAAAACGTTTCTATGGAATGAGTTATCCCAGGGAGCCCGTTTGGTACCTGCATTCAAAGGCAATTCATTATTCGACATCCAACCTTTAACAGAAGGTTCACAGTAAGATCCCCGGAAACGGCATTCCCCTGGTGACTTTTCAATGCTCAGATTTCAGTATCGATACAGCTTGGTAAGCAGTCAGGAGAGGGGCGGCTCAGAGGCTGAAAGCACACAGGTCAGGGCCCTCGTGTGTCCGACAGCCTCACCTGGGCCTCGCTTTCTGCACTGCCCAGGGCTGCTCATGAGATTGTGCCGAAACGGAGCTGTGCACGCCAAACAGCTCTCAGCAGGGGCTCAACAGCCAGAAGCCGTTCCACCACACCGTCATCCCCCTTCTAACCAGAGAACACCCGATACAGAAACAGGAGAAACAGGTATTAAATGAGTTGGCAAAGCCAAAATCCACCCGGATCTACCACTCCAAAACAAACATACACCACACTGCCCAATATTGATGGGAGCCAAAAACATGGAAGTCCTGAGAGCCCACACTGACCACAGCCAGACACCACTTCTGCAAGAACCAAGCACGCGCCTAGAGATCGCCCGTGATGACCCAGGAGAGCAGCTTGGAGCAGAGACAAACGTGAAGGAGAGGCACAGGGGCCAGGGTGCTGGGTGTGCCCGTCTGTGTGACCTCACTGAGATTGCTGACCTCTGGCCCTTGGTGTCCGTCCTGTGGAGGAGGTAGCCCCCAAATCCCTGCCTCCCTTCAGCGCTGACGGAGGCTGCCCTGAAGCCTCCCCAGGGCTGAGACCGCTTCGAAATCCTGTCAACTGCACACCCACATAAGCACACAAATAAACAAAGTGTCAAGTACGCAGACAGGAAAAGAAAAGTATGCCAATCCTCCCCTATCCAACAGGCATTGAACAAGGGACAGGAAAATTGTGGTAGTCTTGAAACCACCACCAGCTATCACGTCCTGTTGAGATGTTTTAGCCAATCAGGAACATCTCTTTACCAAGCACCTGTGTGTTTAGGAAGTCCGTTGACAGATTCCAAACAACCTCGGAGCCTGCGACCTGACCCCCATTCTACGCGCATCACCTCTCCGGCGGAACAAGCCCTGGACACCATTCAGATGGTGAGGAACAGGAACAAGGGTAGCTTTCCCTGACCACCACCAAACAAGCTCGACCCCGAGGAGCCCGGAGAACAGCGACGTTTGCTTAGACGCTTTCCCACTGACCTTGTCAGAGCGAACGTTCCCATCCCACGCCACCCAGTGTTTGACTCTCCCTGGGATGCCAGCAGCCGCCAACACCCTCACAACTCACAAGCTGGAAACAGAGGCCAAGCTGACAGGAGGGAGGCCTCTCTCCATCCCCTACTGAATTCGCTCAGGACACGGAGGTTCCCAAACACACACGGCCCCGGGTATTCCACACCTGGAGAACATTCTAACAACAGACGCTGCAAAGACGTTCCCCCTAAAGAGAAACTCTGTTTCTAACTTCCCTTAGGGAAAAATAGGAGGCCCAGAACTTTCCAGAAAGTCAAGCCTGGGAGGAAGCCCCTCACCTCTGGCACTTCCTAAACCTGCCTTCCCGCAGGTGCTCAGGGATGTCCCCGCGCCAGCCCCGTCCACCCAGGACGGCAGCAGGGCTCAGGCAGCCAGCACCTGGGCAGCAGGCGAAGCAACCCCAGGGTGAAAACGTCATCCCAGGCACCACTTCCCGGAGCCCCTCAGCAAGAAAAACAGAGGCGGGACCAGAACCGAGGGCTGACTCGAGGCTGGGGAGCCACAGACCCGCACAGCTCAATCATCGGACACGCTCTGCTGTGGACAGAGGAGCCCAGCCCAGGGAGAGGCCAGCACAGAGATCCTCGTGCCGGCTCCACGGGCCAGCGTCCCCCAGGGCTGCAAGTTTGCGATCACAGCTTCAGAATCGGGTTCCAGAATCTTCCGGAATCAAAGACACACCCAACTGTAAAGCTGCCAGGACAGCAGGGCCCAGGAGCAGGCTCAGGGGAGGAGCAGGTAGAAACCCCACACACAGCACACACGTGTGCATGCTTACTCCACACATGCCACCCCTTCACCCGATACTATACATGCAAACGCCTCTATGCACTCCATACACACCCTCAAATACACTCACCAAATGTGATGCGTGTACACACTCCACACACCCTCCAACATACACGACACACGCATGAACACGCTCACTCCACACACACCTGCTAAATACACTCACCACACACGCACAAACGTGACACACGTGCACACTCATTCCAGACCTCACGCCCCTCACCAAGTACACAGGTGCACACATCCCCAAGTCCAGCACCTGCAGACTCCACAAGCTTTGGTTTCCCCCACTGTTTCTCTCATCACATGAGATCCACACACACACGTGTCATTTACTGACATCTAACACCCGGGGAGGCCCTTAGACAGAACTGCAGTCACAAGTCGGCTTCATTCAGGCATTCATCACCAGCCCCCGGAAGCCACCTCTCCTGTCCCCACGGGGAGGGGGGGCCGAGACCGCAGGCGTCGCTGGGCTTACAGATCCCCAGGCTGGCAACCCAGCGAAATCAGGAGGGCTCGGCCACGGCCCTGGAGGGAGACGGGTACTGGCTCAGGTATGCGGCACACGGGTCCTCATTTCCATGCGGCGTCACCTACGACAGCGTCGGGTGAAAGCCAGTGGGGCTTGGCATTCCTGGGATAGACGGTCCTGGAATTACAAGGGAAGCTTTTTCACTTCTCCCCTCTGAACACATGAGGTCCATGGTCCCCGCTCACATCTAACCCTGGGAATCGGAATCGGTGACTCCTTGTCCACCTGAGGACCACCCAAGAGGATCCACACACCTGCTGCAACAGCAGCACTGCACCTGGTCCGCAGGGTAGCAAAGCAAATCCCACCTTTTGACGAAAACTGGATTACCCCGACACTGGCAGCCTGCAGTGTGTATATATCGTCAGGCCCCCACATCTGCGGCGCCACCTGCAAGAGGAACACAAACCCTTAGTCCCGGGTTCTCACGATGGCCTGTGAGGTGGATGCTGGCACCTTCTCTCCTCCCAGTGGAGAGGAGAGAAGGCCAGGGCCAGAGCTGGCGTGTCAGGAGGGTCAGCGTTCAAAAACCCCATCATCCACCTCACACAGCAGCCCTGACCGTTCAAGTGACTTCTATCATCAGCCTGAAAATGGACCACAGTTACCAGTAATTCTGAGTGCTGTTCCTTCTGACGTCAGACATTTCGCTAGAAAGATTTTGCCAAATCTGCTTTCAAAATCCTATGCTATGAAATGTCTAACGAAAATCTGAGCTGTGAAATAAAGCACACATTTCAATGAATCCCAAAATGACTATCCCGAAGGAAGTTGTAACTTGAAGTGAAAAATACCCTCTAAAAGACATCAGCCAGAATTACCTGCCATCATTACTGATCCCATATGATTAATGAATTCTACAGCATCCTCTCAGATATAAACTTAAAACCATGAGCTGAATGCACATGTTAGCACAACCAAAGTTCTGCTTTCATAAGCAGCACAGGCGTCTCTGGAGAGGATTTTAATTGGGACTACAATGCGCACGGTGGTGGTAAGAGGTTTCATGCCGGCTGTTCTCCAAGGTGCAACACAGAAACACCACTAACCTCGAAGACACCTTTGTAACGAGATGATGAGAGACGATGTGGACAGAATACTGTAAATATTTGAAAAGGAGAAACAATGCAAGGAAAGAATCTTATCAGTTACCCTTTAACACGCTTAGAAAAAACCGATTTCTCTTTTGGGATGATTAAAGAAGAAAACGACATTTCTGGATTTTTCTTTTTCTTGTCTTTTTTTACATTTTCCTTTCTGAGACAGGGTCTTGGCTCTGTCACCAAGACTGGAGTACAGTGGAGCAATCACAGCTCACCGTAGCCTTAAGTGTTCTTCCCACCTCGGACTCCAGAGTAGCAGGGACCACAGGCACGCACCACCATACTCAGCTAATTTTTCTGTTGTGAGAGAGATGGGGTGTCTTGCTCTGTTGTCCAGGCTGCTCTTGAACTCCTTGGCCTCACAAAGGGCTGCGATTACATTACGGGCATAAGCCAGCGTGCCCAACCAACCTTTTTCTTAATTCTATAACAATTACGCCGCATTCAGAGGAAGGATAACTATCAGTGAGAAGAGACTTGGCGAAGCAATATGTTGATACGAAAACAAAATGGTAACAATTCCTCCTTGTGACATTTGAGTTTGAAACTGTTAACATACCAAGCAAAAATGATAGCTCAAATCAGGTTTTACAAAGAAGTCCAATAGATGATGATTCCAATTGTATGTTTGTTTCTAGATCTGAGAAAGTCAGTCATAGCCAACTTCTACAGTTTTGTTGCCATAGACCCAAGATTAAATCACAATGTGCGGGCGAACGTGCCCCAGGGTGCGGCAGGGAACCCCACGCCCACCAAGCACGCATATGCAGAAATATTTTGCCCAAATCTATTTTCCAACATATAATTAAAGAGGTCCCATATATACTTTTCTCTCTCCCCACCAAGTATGTGAGGTCAAGTTTATCCTAGTATTCGATAAAAAGGCTCACGTGAAAAAGGGAACAGCAACGCTCAGGCGACCCCCGCAGGCCCCGGCAGATGCTCTATAGCACAAGGGACGCGGCACAGGCAGGGCTGTGGGTGCACCTGCACCCTCGCTAACCTCATGGTGCAAGCACCCGAGGCTGTACAGATTCCACTCCCAGAGTTAGTGGGAAACTCCATCCTAGCACCGGGATGCTCTCCGTTGCTAGATGTACCTGCTTTAAGATATGCATGAACTGTCCTTACTCTACACACGAGACTCACTAGGAGATACTTTCAGATTTATCGGAAAATAGACATTCCAGCAAATGCATTTCTGTAAGATTCTCTACCTCTTTTCACTGGGTGGGGGTTGGGGAGGGGGGAGGGGGAAAAGGTAACTTGCCTCCAAGGGTTGGAGACAAAGCCGTTACTGCAAGACAAGAGTGCTGCGCACCCCGGGAACCGCTGCGCCACGAGGCACGAGGCACGAGGCACGAGGCACGAGGCACAGCCGTGCACACCGGACGCAGGAGTAGCACACGAGGCTAGCACAGGTTGACGCCAGCCCTCTCCAGAAGCAGGCCTGTCCCTTCCTCCTCCCCCTCAGCCCCCAGCTCCCTCCAGACCTCAGTGGCTGCTGACAGGGCAGAGGCCACAACTAGAGGAGGCTCTCAACTCCACCAGGGACAGGAGCCCCGAACGCTGGGGACTCCACTGCTGCCCTCCGCGCCCACCTCCCTCTGCTCCGCCTTTCTCAGGAGCGAGGCGTGGCCACTTTGACCCTCTCTTCCCTTCTGTGGCTCCTACAAAAACCAGTGCAGCGAGCCCAGGCTGCCTCGCACGCCACGGATGCCCGGCACAGGCCACATGTCCTCATCCAAGCTCCTGGGGCAAGAAGGCTCTTGCAGTATTTCGCTTTCTGGTTGAGCATCCCCAGTCTGAAATCAAAAGTGCTCCGAAGAGCATTTCCTGCGAGTGTCATATGAGGGAGAGCTCGGAATGTTTCAGGTTTCAGAGCATTTTGGAGTAGGGACGCTCAGCCTGAATTTGAACGTCTTTTCAAGGAGGCCACACACTGAAGCCCCCGATGTCCGCCCCACACAATCCCAGCACACCCTCTGAAGTCCCCAGCAACAAGATTTTTGTTCTTCAAAAAAAAAAATAATAAAAGGTAAATAAATAAATCAATAAATAACCCCAAGTCACATAAACTCACACGCAACCACTGAAGGGGGTTGTGGACACCTGCACAGACTGGATGAAATGGAACTGTCACATCTTTACCAGGGTAATTTCAAGTCATTCCTCAAAACACACACCTGTTTTACTGAGCTGCATTTTAAGGTGAACACACACAAATCATTTCGGGGAAACAAATGTCACTTTGGGCTGTGTGTGGTTTCTTGACTCCTGGGAATAACTCAGCGTTCACACCCTCACTTCTGGATAAGGGAGAAGATGCAAAGAAATCTGTTAAAACAAAGACATGGAAACAAGTTTAAGAAGGGTTTGAAAGGTTCCTCCTGTCCCCCTGGAGGGGAGAGGAGGACGCCTGGAAGGCTTACGGGGGACAGGAGCACAGCCTCCTCGGTGTGCCATGGACGTCGCCTCGCTGAGGGGAGAGGACGATGCCTGGAAGGCTCACGGGGGTGGGAGCCTCCTCAGTGCTTTCTACACTCAGCAGCTTCAGAGATTCCCGTAGAAGCAGAACGCGTGAGAACCGAGTCCGGAACACACCCCAAAGAAAGGGGATGAGGGGTCAACAAAAGCATTCGCTCATTACCAAGGAGCACGGGCATGACGCCGCTTCAAAGAACGTGTGAAAAAGTCACTCACGGGTGTTTCAGAAAATAAGGGTAGCGTGAGATTGCTCGATCAGTTCAAACAGGCTGCCATCCCCCAGGCCATGAAGCCCCTGAGATGAGCCTCTCACAGTGAACAGAAGTCACTCGCACCTCTGCCAGAGAAAGTCCTACAAGCCGACACGTGACCTCACGAAACCTGGCCTACAGCCCGTCGACCACAGTGAGTCTGACACGGTACATCCCTCCAGATGGTTAAGGACCCCAGCCTTCTCGGCACCAGGGATGGGTATCGCGGAAGACAATTTTTCTGAGGGGTGGTTTTGAAATGCAACTGTTCCACCTCAGGTCAGGCATTGGATCCTCATAAGGAGCACCTCCGAGATCCCTTCACATGCCGTTTACAATAGGGTCCCAGCGCCTAGGAGAATCTAAATGCTGCCGCTGATCCAAGAGGAGGCAGAGCTCAGGCGGTCATGCTCACTTCGCCCGCCACTCACCTCCGGCTATGACCCCGGTCCCTAACAGACCATGGACCAGCACCAGTCTGCAGTCCAGGACTAAGCCCTACTGGCCAGCACACACACACCAGCCCAGGTGGAGACACTACTCGTGACCCTGGCTGGGCAGGAAGGAAGCCTGAGGGCCATTTCCTGACCAGGATGCCACACCCCCGACCCAAATACAGAGGTTCCCCATAAAAACCCACTGTACACTCACCAGAAAACAGAGCCACACCTGGGCAACACAACGAGACCCCCCATCCCTGCAACAAAGAAAAGAAAATTAGCCAGGCATGCTGGTGCGTGCCCCAGGTCCCAGCTGCTCGGGTGACTGAGGGGGGAGGATCGCCTGAGCCAGGGATCACGCCACCGCATGCCAGCCTGGGTGACAGAGCAAGACCCTGTCTCGGAAAATATAAATAAACTAAAAACCAACAGAAACTGGGTGCATGTAGGGTGGAAGAAACGCCGCAGGAGACTAGCGAACGGCACCACAGGGTTTCTATCAGGAAGAACAGCACGTCTCCCAACCAAGTGCTCCCGCCCTCATGAGACCCTGTGCTTGGGAAGCACCAGCGAGGCCACGTGGCTGGCCTCTTCCTGCTTTAAATCAAGTGGAGCCAGACGCTGTGATGACACACAGGGACTATGACACACCCTGGAGGTTCTAACTGAGAAAACAATGACATGTGTGAGTTCCTATGACAACGTCTCAAAACAATGGAAGGAGGGTACCGTTTGCAGATAAGACAACTTCTGAAGTCTATTCAAGTGTTACCTCTTGGGAAAATAGGGAAGACTCATTTTCTCCATAGACAGCGCACACACAGCACTTTGCCACACATAATACAAGGCGGTTTATGGCAGTGGCCGCATATTTTCACGTGTATCACCTTTTGGGCATCTTCTAGGTTTGCTAGAGCCGGCGGCTACTTTTATTCCCCACAAAACACACAGAAATGCATGAGCATTATCTCCTCTCATGGAGCATCTACACTAACAGGAAGAAGAATGTCGTGCTCCAAGTGTACCTGCAAACACGGTTTTCTTCTGAAAACCCAAGTGCATGCAAAGCAAACACGGCATATCACTAAAGCGCACAGGAGAGCAGAGCACCTCTTAGTAGAAAGCATGTAAAGGATAGCTAGTTGGGAGCATTATTTTAAAACGTTTCTATGGAATGAGTTATCCCAGGGAGCCCGTTTGGTACCTGCATTCAAAGGCAAGTCATTATTCGACATCCAACCTTTAACAGAAGGTTCACAGTAAGATCCCCGGAAACGGCATTCCCCTGGTGACTTTTCAATGCTCAGATTGCAGTATCGATACAGCTTGGTAAGCAGTCAGGAGAGGGGCGGCTCAGAGGCTGAAAGCACACAGGTCAGGGCCCTCCTGGGTCCGACAGCCTCACCTGGGCCTCGCTTTCTGCACTGCCCAGGGCTGCTCATGAGATTGTGCCGAAACGGAGCTGTGCACGCCAAACAGCTCTCAGCAGGGGCTCAACAGCCAGAAGCCGTTCCACCACACCGTCATCCCCCTTCTAACCAGAGAACACCCGATACAGAAACAGGAGAAACAGGTATTAAATGAGTTGGCAAAGCCAAAATCCACCCGGATCTACCACTCCAAAACAAACATACACCACACTGCCCAATATTGATGGGAGCCAAAAACATGGAAGTCCTGAGAGCCCACACTGACCACAGCCAGACACCACTTCTGCAAGAACCAAGCACGCGCCTAGAGATCGCCCGTGATGACCCAGGAGAGCAGCTTGGAGCAGAGACAAACGTGAAGGAGAGGCACAGGGGCCAGGGTGCTGGGTGTGCCCGTCTGTGTGACCTCACTGAGATTGCTGACCTCTGGCCCTTGGTGTCCGTCCTGTGGAGGAGGTAGCCCCCAAATCCCTGCCTCCCTTCAGCGCTGACGGAGGCTGCCCTGAAGCCTCCCCAGGGCTGAGACCGCTTCGAAATCCTGTCAACTGCACACCCACATAAGCACACAAATAAACAAAGTGTCAAGTACGCAGACAGGAAAAGAAAAGTATGCCAATCCTCCCCTATCCAACAGGCATTGAAAAAGGAACAGGAAAATTGTGGTAGTCTTGAAACCACCACCAGCTATCACGTCCTGTTGAGATGTTTTAGCCAATCAGGAACATCTCTTTACCAAGCACCTGGGTGTTTAGGAAGTCCGTTGACAGATTCCAAACAACCTCGGAGCCTGCGACCTGACCCCCATTCTACGCGCATCACCTCTCCGGCGGAACAAGCCCTGGACACCATTCAGATGGCGAGGAACAGGAGCAAGGGTAGCGTTCCCTCACCACCACCAAACAAGCTCGACCCCGAGGAGCCCGGAGAACAGCGACGTTTGCTTAGACGCTTTCCCACTGACCTTGTCAGAGCGAACGTTCCCATCCCACGCCACCCAGTGTTTGACTCTCCCTGGGATGCCAGCAGCCGCCAACCCTCACAACTCACAAGCTGGAAACAGAGGCCAAGCTGACAGGAGGGAGGCCTCTCTCCATCCCCTACTGAATTCGCTCAGGACACGGAGGTTCCCAAACACACACGGCCCCGGGTATTCCACACCTGGAGAACATTCTAACAACAGACGCTGCAAAGACGTTCCCCTAAAGAGAAACTCAGTTTCTAACTTCCCTTAGGGAAAAATATGAGGCCCAGAACTTTCCAGAAAATCAAGCCTGGGAGGAAGCCCCTCACCTCTGGCACTTCCTAAACCTGCCTTCCCGCAGGTGCTCAGGGATGTCCCCGCGCCAGCCCCGTCCACCCAGGACGGCAGCAGGGCTCAGGCAGCCAGCACCTGGGCAGCAGACGAAGCAACCCCAGGGTGAAAACGTCATCCCAGGCACCACTTCCCGGAGCCCCTCAGCAAGAAAAACAGAGGCGGGACCAGAACCGAGGGCTGACTCGAGGCTGGGGAGCCACAGACCCGCACAGTTCAATCATCGGACACGCTCTGCTGTGGACAGAGGAGCCCAGCCCAGGGAGAGGCCAGCACAGAGATCCTCGTGCCGGCTCCACGGGCCAGCGTCCCCCAGGGCTGCAAGTTTGCGATCACAGCTTCAGAATCGGGTTCCAGAATCTTCCGGAATCAAAGACACACCCAACTGTAAAGCTGCCAGGACAGCAGGGCCCAGGAGCAGGCTCAGGGGAGGAGCAGGTAGAAACCCCACACACAGCACACACGTGTGCATGCTTACTCCACACATGCCACCCCTTCACCCGATACTATACACGCAAACGCCTCTATGCACTCCATACACACCCTCAAATACACTCACCAAATGTGATGCGTGTACACACTCCACACACCCTCCAACATACACGGCACACGCATGAACACGCTCACTCCACACACACCTGCTAAATACACTCACCACACACGCACAAACGTGACACACGTGCACACTCATTCCAGACCTCACGCCCCTCACCAAGTACACAGGTGCACACATCCCCAAGTCCAGCACCTGCAGACTCCACAAGCTTTGGTTTCCCCCAGTTTCTCTCATCACATGAGATCCACACACACACGTGTCATTTACTGACATCTAACACCCGGGGAGGCCCTTAGACAGAACTGCGGTCACAAGTCGGCTTCATTCAGGCATTCATCACCAGCCCCCGGAAGCCACCTCTCCTGTCCCCACGGGGAGGGGGGCCGAGACCGCAGACGTCGCTGGGCTTACAGATCCCCAGGCTGGCAACCCAGCGAAATCAGGAGGGCTCGGCCACAGCCCTGGAGGGAGACGGGTACTGGCTCAGGTATGCGGCACACGGGTCCTCATTTCCATACGGCGTCACCTACGACAGCGTCGGGTGAAAGCCAGTGGGGCTTGGCATTCCTGGGATAGACGGTCCTGGAATTACAAGGGAAGCTTTTTACTTCTCCCCTCTGTTCACATGAATAAGGTCACCTGACGCCCGCCCTTCGCACCAAACATACAAACTGTTATTCACCCAAGACTGTGATGGAGCTAGCTCTCAGCTGAAAGCGAATACTTGAAACTTTATTTTCCCCATTTTGGATGGAGTGTGAAGACTGTCAGCAATCCAGGGCCCCAGTGTGAAGCAGAGAACAGATGATCTGACTCCCGCCTGAACATTTTCTTCCCTCCCCTCTCTTGGATATTGAACACCCTCAGAGCTACTGAGTCACCCACATTTGCAGGTCATTTATCCAGCCACCAAGATAACGTAATTATGCGAGAAAAATGCCTTCTCAGGGCTTTGTCATACTCAACAAGGAAGCTCAGAAGGCTAGGGAAGGCCAAGAAAGGGGGAGCGTCCTCCAAACAGACAAAAACCAAGGAAACCTGTGCAGAGACTCTCTCAAGAGAGCAGAAACAGAGCCCGCTGTAGCCTTTTAGGCCCTGTTGGCCGCAGCCCTGCATTAGGTGACACACTTTCCACAGATGCATCCTGCTGGACCCATTTGAAAAGTCCCGCTGGCGAGACACTGACACCCACTTCCAGCTCCTGCAAGACCGGCTGCAGCCCCACTCCACCCCGTGGCCGACTGTGCAAAGTTTTCCTGGCGAGACCCCTCATTGCCTGCGCAGCGTCTGAGACTGGGAAGCACCAAGGATCCAGAAACACACAAACCCGTGGCTCCTCGTGCTGCTTTCTGGGTCTCAAGTTGTCTTCAGAACGAGTCCTGCATAAACCGCGGGCTGGGGAGCCAGCTACGGCCGAGCAGCACCCAGTTCATATGCTCCACTCACCCCACAGAGGACCACGGAGGCCCCAGCACGCTCTGTCCGCGGGGCAAGACACCAGAAACAGCCACAGTTCGGGGTTCTGCCACCTGCCCCACTGCCGTAATTACCTGCTGTGATCTGAAGTCTCATTGGTTGGGAAGGGGATCTCACTGCTCAAACACTCCCTGCAAACAAAAAATCCAAAACCCCTCTTAAAGAATGTTTACTATAACCTCAAAAGACGACTCATCCCAAGACCATGGAAGATACACACACCTGACATCTGGTGGGCATCAGTGTCCAACGCCACGGCTTCTGTGTGGCGTGTGAAGCTGGAGTCCTGTCACGGTGACTCAGGCTGGGGTCTGAATAGGGGTCTTAAAAGCAACTAAGCAACTAGGACGTACACCCCAAAACCCAAGTCCCCACACTCATGTACCTGTCAAATGCTGCGTGGCCATCACCACCAGATGTGAACCAAGATCGATCTGTATCCTGTGGCCCTCACAACCTCCGTACATGCCTGGGCCCAGCACAGGCCTGCACGGTACCCTGCTCACCTCCAGTGGGGCTCTCTCCTGCCAAGGGGGATGGCCCTGAATTAAGCTGAGATTTCCAAAGCTCTACAAAAGTCATCCTTCCTCCTGCTGGTTCAGAAGGCCTAAAGCCCTGAAGATACCAGTGAGAATTGAGCTAGCCTCTTAAGGCAGCTCAAACACCTACACACAGGAACGCTGGACCTCTCTGCCCTGGAGAGCAGCCGATAACCCACTGGGCTAAACAGAAGGCACAGACATCACACATCCAGAAGCAAGTGGTGCTCACGTTTGCATTCCAGGAGCTGCCCATGTGAGTCCCCCCCTCCAAGGCTTCCAAGTCCCACTTGATTGTTTTCATCATATCTCTATAACATCAGAGACATTATATCTCGTGGTATCTATGAGATCGCCTCTACTTTTACGAGCACATATGGTCCCTGAGTTACCATGGGATGGAACTGTTCCAATAAACCCAGCGTAAGCTGAAAATATCCTAAATAGAAAGTGCATTTGACATAATAGTTTCAACTTACAACGGGTTCATCCAGAGGCAGCCCATCTCGATTCGAACAATGCACCGAGTGTGACTAGTTCACACCATCACAAGGTTGAAAAACAATCACAAATGTAACCATTGTGCTCCTGTCTTCAGAGACAACAGAAACCTCTTCTTAGACAAGAATCACGATTTATAATCCTCAAAATGTTTAACTAAAATTAGTTTAACAATCTACAGGTTCAAACAAAGCCAAAGTAGGCCCACAAGGCCGTTTGTGCCATTCACTAAGACACATGACTCTGTAGTAACCCTCACCACAGCCCCTCATGGTGGGTCCCAGAGGTGGCTGAGGCTTGTGGCTACGGACACTAATGAAACCAAAATCAGTATGCAGGTGCAGTCAAGTCATATGACTTCTCCACTAGAATATGCACAAATATTCATCAGCAAATCTGATCTTTGCTTTACCTCCCCCTCCCATGACCTAAAAAGGAGTCCACCACACACACACCCCACTTGAAAAAAAATTCTTCCTTGCATTCAATTCTGGGCATTTGGAATAGACCTAATGGGGGATTAAACCTTTCCTCCAACCCATTGATTAGTCTTCTTAGAGGATGAAGGATTTTGCATAACACAAGTCAGCATGTAAAAGATCTTGTATAGAAACATACTTTCGAGTGGTCGTCATAGTGATTCAATATACAAAGGACCCAACACACAGCACAATGTCTATTAGAAGAATGATTAATCTGTTCCCCTAAAAATCCTAATATCTACATAGAAAAAATACCCTACACACATTTTATCATTCTTTACCAGTATAGTCATACAAAGGAGTATCACAAAAGCAAAAGAACACATTTGGTTTGACTCACAGTTCTAAATTTAATATAAAATTGCAAAAACCACGAAGACAAACATGACTATGAAGTATTTAACGATCTTCACCTAAATTCAAGTCACCATTCAACCACCAATACCTCTGCTCTCCTTACAGGAACTTTCCAAAAGTCAATTCTGGAATTAACAGGACAAATTTTTCTGGTGATAGAAATTAGGAAGAAATTGGTTGAAGACTGTTCCTTGGCTGTCAAACTTTTTCTCAATAATATTTTGTAAAATAAAAGCGTCAAACAGATCTTTACATTAACTTACAATCTATCAAGCAACACTGGAGCAAGCTTTAAATATTAGCCACATTCTCACAAGACAGGGATGCCCTCTCTCACCACCCCTATTCAACATAGTGTTGGAAGTTCTGGCTAGGGCAATTAGGCAAGAGAAAGAAATCAAGGGTATTCAGTTAGGAAAAGAAGAAGTCAAATTGTCCCTATTTGCAGATGACATGATTGTATATTTAGAAACCCCCATTGTCTCAGCCCAAAATCTCCTTAAGCTGATAAGCAACTTCAGCAAAGTCTCAGCATACAAAATTAATGTGCAAAAATCACAAGCATTCTTATACACCAGTAACAGACAAACAGAGAGCCAAATCAGGAATGAACTTCCATTCACAATTGCTTCAAAGAGAATAAAATACCTAGGAATCCAACTTACAAGGGATGTAAAGGACCTCTTCAAGGAGAACTACAAACCACTGCTCAGTGAAATAAAAGAGGACACAAACAAATGGAAGAACATACCATGCTCATGGATAGGAAGAATCAATATCATGAAAATGGCCATACTGCCCAAGGTAATTTATAGATTCAATGCCATCCCCATCAAGCTACCAATGACTTTCTTCACAGAATTGGAAAAAACTGCTTTAAAGTTCATATGGAACCAAAAAAGAGCCCGCATCTCCAAGACAATCCTAAGTCAAAAGAACAAAGCCAGAGGCATCACACTACCTGACTTCAAACTATACAAGGCTACAGTAACCAAAACAGCATGGTACTGGTACCAAAACAGATATATAGATCAATGGAACGGAACAGAGTCCTCAGAAATAATACCACACATCTACAGCCATCTGATCTTTGACAAACCTGAGAGAAACAAGAAATGGGGAAAGGATTCCCTATTTAATAAATGGTGCTGGGAAAACTGGCTAGCCATAAGTAGAAAGCTGAAACTGGATCCTTTCCTTACTCCTTATACGAAAATTAATTCAAGATGGATTAGAGACTTAAATGTTAGACCTAATACCATAAAAGTCCTAGAGGAAAACCTAGGTAGTACCACTCAGGACATAGGCATGGGCAAAGACTTCATGTCTAAAACACCAAAAGCAACAGCAGCAAAAGCCAAAATTGACAAATGGGATCTCATTAAACTAAAGAGCTTCTGCACAGCAAAAGAAACTGCCATCAGAGTGAACAGGCAACCTACAGAATGGGAGAAAATTTTTGCAATCTACTCATCTGACAAAGGGTTAATATCCAGAACCTACAAAGAACTCAAACAAATTTACAAGAAAAAAAAAACCCCATCAAAAAGTGGGCAAAGGATATGAACAGACATTTCTCAAAAGAAGACATTCATACAGCCAACAGACACACGAAAAAATGCTCACCATCACTGGCCATCAGAGAAATGCAAATCAAAACCACAATGAGATACCATCTCACACCAGTCAGAATGGCAAACATTAAAAAGTCAAGAAACAACAGGTGCTGGAGAGGATGTGGAGAAATAGGAACACTTTTACACTGTTGGTGGGATTGTAAACTAGTTCAACCATTATGGAAAACAGTATGGCGATTCCTCAAGGATCTAGAACTAGATGTACCATATGACCCAGCCATCCTATTACTGGGTATATACCCAAAGGATTATAAATTATGCTGCTATAAAGACACATGCACACGTATGTTTATTGCGGCACTATTCACAATAGCAAAGACTTGGAATCAACCCAAATGTCCACCAGTGACAGATTGGATTAAGAAAATGTGGCACATATACACCATGGAATACTATGCAGCCATAAAAAAGGATGAATTTGTGTCCTTTGTAGGGACATGGATGCAGCTGGAAACCATCATTCTTAGCAAACTATCACAAGAACAGAAAACCAAACACCACATGTTCTCACTCATAGGTGGGAACTGAACAATGAGATCACTTGGACTCGGGAAGGGGAACATCACACACCGGGGCCTATCATGGGGGAGGGGGGGGGAGGGATTGCATTGGGAGTTATACCTGATGTAAATGACGAGTTGATGGTTGCAGCACACCAACATGGCACAAGTATACATATGTAACAAACCTGCACATTATGTACATGTACCCTACAACTTAAAGTATAATAAATAAATTTAAAAATAAATAAATAAATCATGCTGCTATAAAGACAAAAAATATATATATTAGCCACATTCTGTCAGGGCTGACATTAAATCAGCCTCAGTCTCATGTCTTGCAGCATCCACAGCTCATTTTCTCAAAACCACTTAAGATTTCAAAATTAACTCAGTTAAACAATGTAAGTCATCTCCTTGATCTTTGACATGAAGGGGTAATTTTCCCCCAAAATAGTACCTCTTTCCTTGACATGATTTAATCTGCAGTTAGAGTATTTAACAGGGTTTTTTTCCTTCATAGAAAATAAAATATACACCTTTCCAATATGAAAAACACTAACTGATAACACTTTTGACCTGGTTCAGCTATAGTTTGTTTTTTTTTAAAAAAAGTTTAAAAAAAGAACCTAACTACATCTTTGGACCTTATGTGAGGTCGTGTCCAGGGTCACTGGGACCCCCGCTTGGTTAGTGCAGCCAGGTACCAATTGAAGACAGAAACCCAAGAGTTCACTCAAAGCCCCTTCCCAGTGGTTCATCCTAGTGGAATCCATGGGCACAAAGGAATACAGCATTCCACGGAGGGCTTTGGGGATAGGCTGCTTGAGAACAAAGAAGTGGCTCACGTCCCCCAAGTATAAAAGTCAGTGACTGCTCCCAGCTTCAATGCAGCATCATCCACATCAGCCAAGGTCTGGAATCACCCGAGACCCCATCAACAGGGGATGAACGGAACGTGGCCCGAACATACACAGAAGCAATACTCCACCACACAGCAGAGAGCCCTGTCATCTGCGGCAGCATGGATGGAGCTGGAGTACATTACGTTAAGCAAATGAGCCAAGCAAAGAAACAGCGCATGTTCTCACTCAAGCAGGAGCTGAGAGATCTCATGGAGGCCAAGAGTAGGTGGTGAACAGGGCCCAGCAGAGCCCACTCATAAGCAGGATGGGCAGAGGCTGGTAACGGGCACAAACAGCCTAATGGGAGCACAAGACCTACTATTGACAAATCAGCAGGGGGATGGCAGTGGGTCATCTACTGTATATTTCAAAACAGCTAGGAGAGAATAATTTGAACATTACCAGCACAAGGAAAAGAAAATGTTTGAAGTGAAAGACATCCCAAGTACCCAGATTTAATCAATATAGGGATGAATCAAAATATCACATGCATTCCGAAAATATGTATATATATTATGTATCAACAAAAAGAAAAACTAATGACAGAACCATTTGCGAAGCACGTGCAGGAGAAGAATGGGAAGCCTGACATGGTGTGGCTGTGTGTCCCCACCCAAATCTCATGCTGAACTCTAACCCTGTGTTGGAAGTGAGCCCTGGTGGGAGGTGATTGACTCATGGCGGTGGTTTCTAATGGTTTAGCAAAATCCCCCCCAAGTGCTGTCCTCGTGACAGTTCTCCTGAGATCTGGTTGTTTGGAGGTACATGGCACCTTCCCCTTCCAGCCATGTGAAGGCATGCCTGCCTCCTCTTCACCTTCCACCCTGATTGTCAGTTTCCCCAGATGTAGAAGCCTGTACAGCCCACAGAACTGTATGCCGATTAAACCTTTTTTTCCTTATTACCCAGCCTCAGGTAGTTCTTTTATTGTAGTGGAAGAACAGTACAGTTCTCAGGACCAGCAATGTTTTCCTTCTACCCAGTGGCCAACAAGGTCCCACACCCTAGCTGGTTTTCTGAAGCCTTTGCCAGAACACTGAGGCTGTTTTGGGGATACTAACTCCCCATCTCTGGCAAACCAGATGGGGCATCCTATTTCCCTTTTACCACCTTTGAGAGAGACCCCACCTCTGAAACGACCTCTGCCAGGGGCCTCCTTCAGCAGCAGCAAAGCTGAGTATTCCTTGCATTTCCCTTCTTCTGAACAAGTGAACATTTTAAGCTTGTTTTTCCATCTTCCCAGCTCATTGGAAAAAAAAAAAAATCTTATGCTATTTTATACACACACACACACACACACACACACGAGAAGTGCCATGAGGGCAGGGGCTCTTGTTTTCCCAGATCTGAGCCTGGCCCTCAAACACTAGCTGAATTCCTACTAACATGATATCCAGAGGCAGAAATGCAAATAACCCCACGACTTCAAATACCCTAAGGATCTAACAGGCCTAGTGGCCCATGTAACTATGGTTTGTGCAGGGCCATTCAACTGGTGTCCAAATCCCTGTCCAAGTGAGCTCTTTAATTTTAGGACTTTTCAGACAGCTTTTTTTGGTTGTTGTTTTGTTTTTGTTAAAGGGATCTATTACAGTTACAATCAAGAATATCCCAGGCCGAGTATGGTGGCTTATGCCTGTAATCCCAGCACTTTGGGAGGCCAAGGTGAGTGGATCACCTGAGGTCAGGAGTTCAAGACCAGCCTGGACAACATGTTGAAACCCCGTCTCTACTAATACAAAAATGAACCAGCCATGGTAGCAGGCACTTATCTCAGCTACTCAGGAGACTGAGGCAGGAGAATGGCGTGAACCAGGAGGTGAGGCTGCAGTGAGCCAAGATCATGCCATTGCATTCCAGCCTGGGCAACAGAGTAAGACTGTCTCAAAAAAATAAAAATAAACCAATATGCCCACTTACTTCTTCACCAATGTCAGATATATCAGTTAAAACAAAAATGTGAAACATGTTTTTAAATTTCAGTGTTGAATTTAACCATATCTTTTGAGATATGGAGATAGAAGTTCCCCAAGGATCAGGGGAGAAAAAAGTTAAGAAAATTTCAAAACCTCAGGAGAAAAACAAGTATGGGGTAAGACCTCAAGGCAAAACTTTTTCTTTGTACTTTGATTTCAAAAGAACAGAGATACCAAAAATATGAAGTCTCCCATCTGCATTTTATACTCCTCTATGTCCTTTGAAAGGCTGGAGATGGGATCCCAGGTTCCAAAGTGCCCGGCCACGGCTCACATCAGGTGGATCCCTCTACATCCTTTGAAAGGATGAAGATGGGATCCCAGGTTCCAAAGTGCCTGGCCACGGCTCACATCAGGTGGCATCTTTCACAGCCGTTTACTCCCCTGTGTCTAGAGAGCTCTGTGGCCCAATTTACACAAAAAGGTCCTAATTTACACACGTTCATCACTTTGAACAAAGTCTCAAGAAATGAGACAAATATTGATACCCCACAGAAGTATTCTCTTCCGAAAAGTCAAGTGTCAGGCTTCCATGAGCCAGGCAGCTTGGTTACAGAAAGCACTGGCTGACTTGCTGGTTTAATGTTAAATGCATTTAAAATGCTAAGTGATCCGGCCCCCCCCAGTGGGTGTGTGTGTGTTGAGCTGGCTGTAGTAGTGATGCACACAGGACCATGTTCTTTCCTTTGGTTTTGCTTCAAGCAGAGCACCCCACACCCAGGAAGAGGCCATAGGATGGCATCGAGGTCTAGGACAGTTCTAAGGAGAGCTGCAGGCTGACTGCCTCATCCGTAAATAGTCTCTCATTTCAGAGGAAATCATTGAACAGAGTTCATAACACGTGAATGTTAAAATTTCTTATTTCTAATTTCATCGCATTAGAACTTTTGAATAACAGATGTGCACCTGCTCCAAGTCAATGAGGATGCTCGGACAGTCTCTCACAGGTCCTCCGCCTCCACATCCCACCTAGAAAACGTCAGCTCAAGCCGATCACAGCGCAGTGCGATTTTCTATAATGTGCACGCCTGCATCTCAGCAGAGATGTGAATGTCTAGAATGTGCCTGACAGGCCCAGGAGGAACTGCAGCAGCTGTGGGGACACACTCCGCTTAGGAATCCGATTTGGAGGGAACTCAAGGCAACTAAAACTAGTTCCACTGTTTTTTCTTGGCAAGGCTTGACCAGGGAAACTTATCACTGTTGCTAATTCATGGTAATTGGGATGGGGACTTAACAGTAATTAGAGCAATTACAGAATTTGCTAGTCAATTACAATGGCACAGATTCCTGAGAATGGAAGAACTGTTGCCCAGGAATAGAGTTCAAGATGTCCTCCCCATGCCCCGGGAAACATGGCATTTCCATGCACCCCTGCTTTGGTCCCCCAGCCACCACCCTCCTGATCTCAGCCATCTGATGGCATCACTCCTCACAGCTGGAAACACCTGACCTCTTGTCACCCTCCCATCTCCCCTGCCTTCTTCCAGCCCGGGGTCTTCAGGGATGCCCACAGAAGGGACCAGGAAACCAGGGCCTGCATTCAAAGTCCTCCACGGCAGGACAATCACCAACGGCCAATACTCCCAGAACCTTCCACCTCTAAAACGCTGCATTCTCTTTGCTATGTACACACGGAAGCATGTCAGGTTCCACCTAAAGGTATCATCAGGTTCCACGCTGGTCAGGAGCCCAAGCCTAGTCACTCTGCGTGACTCAATTCACCATCCACCGAGAAGCCTGCAGTTTGGATGGTGGATGCATTTCCCCTGAAGACTCAGAGACGGGAGCCTGGCCAGGGAGACCCATCAACCCCAGTCCCTGCAAGGCCCGGATATCCCCTCTGCTGTCTGCACAGAGTACCACAAGTCTAGCAGTGCTGGCTCTGTGGTGGGATCCATCTGAACCTGCAGAGGACCCGGGGCAGAACCGTGCAGCCTAGCTGCAGCCAGAGGCCTAAGGGATTCCCACAAGGCTCTCCAGCCAAGGTGCCCTCACCACAGGCAAAGCCATGCAAGAGAACTGCCTGCTGAACTGGAAACGCCCCAATCTGCTCAGCCAACACAGAAAGACAACAGCCACCTACAGCTGCTGAGCCCCGAAACGTGGCCACTGGGTCTGAAGGGCTGAATCTGGAATTTAATCTGTGAAGTACTTTTCAAATGTGTTTAGCTATGTAATCAAATCTTTATTCTAATTAAATTTAAAGGAGCCTCTGGATATGGGCTCCCTTGTCAGGCATCACAGCTCCAGGGAATAATGGGAGAGAGAGGCCCAGAGCCTCTCTGCATTCTCCACGCTAATTCAACACGTCATCATAAGGAAAGGCACTCCAGCAGGAGAGGTGTGCACAGGAAGAAATGGATTGGCCCTGACACAAGCATGACCCCCATGGCATCACAGCTGCCTCAGCCAACAGGCAAAAGACAATGATGCCCACCTGGACAGGCCACCGGATGTGATGACGCAACCCAAGCCCTAGGCCCACAGCAGCCAGAGACCACCTGCTGCTCGTCCCGGGTGAAACACAAGCCCTGGTCCCACAGCAGCCAGAGACTACCCGCTGCTCATCCGGGTGAAATAGGCAGAGCTGCCTGAGCCCTCAAAAGCAGGAAGAATTAAGGAGGCAATTCCCGCGATTCCCAGGACACACATGACACACCTCGGAGACAGACACAGGCTTCGCTGTGAAAGTGCAGAGGATGGTGCAGTCCCTAGGTGGGCTGCTTCTTCCAACGATCGGGGAAGAAACCAGATCCATTTCCTTGTAGGAGAACCATTTGTACCGTGATTAGACAGGAGACAGAAGGTGGCTGATGTTATCAGATCACCAAGCACCGCACGGCTGCTTCTCCAAGGAGAGCCTGGAAACTTGCAGCCACCCGTGTAGGGGCTGCAGTGTTTACAATGGAGACATGGGTGACTGAGGTCTGGCTTCCTCAGGGAAGCTAAATTTGAACTTTCACCACTGAGGAATCTGTCATTTACAGTCACTCTCCCTCAGTGCAGAAGAGGGCTCAAGACACTGCACCAGACTTCAACACTCAGGGTCAAATTCACAAGTTTTACAAAATGTCTATTTACTTGGGATGCCAGAAGAGATGTAGCTTCACACACACACACACCCGGGTTTGCTTAGCCCCTCCACCAGTGGACCTCACCAACGGATGACACATCCACGCCTCATCCATGGCAGCACAGAAAACCACTTGGAAGACAGCCACTCCCACCAATCTTCCTGGTTTTGGTGTTTAAAACCTGCATCTCATACGTGAGATTACACTTCTCCGAACAACAGACATTGCGACTGTCATTTCACCCAAAAGGGCTTTAAGAAATGACACACGGCCCAGATGCCACAGGTCGCAGGCCACCGTACTCTAGCCTAATTCCTTTGTACCTGTATGGAGGCTTCACAGATACAGCCCCGTCACATTAATGACCGTATGAGAAGCTCAGGGCAGAAACGAACTCAATGCTGAATTTTTACATATTTATCGCCCTTTTATCCAGAAGACAATGGAGAAAGGCTGGGGCAGATCACCTCATTGAGTGTAATGACTCCAGCCACTTCTCTTCATCCCAGGTCACTCCCTCAAATCACACGCTTTTGAGAAACCAAAGCCATTCTGTTCTCTTCACTCTGGGTTCCAAGTACTAAATTCCTCCATTTTATATCTGGACTGCAATCTGATACAAAATTTAAAGCTAATTTAGGTTGCGGTAATAGCTCCTATTTACGTTATAGAAAAGGCATGAATGAAAACTTTAATCTGTTCATAGGACCAATTTTGTAAACAAACCAATTATTCAAGCAATGATTGTCTTCAGATGCAAATTAATTTGCTCCTAAAAGATTTTCCAATAGGCATTTTTAAATCCATGGTCTGTATTTCCTGAGCCTGTCTCTGCACCTTCCCGAGTGCACAGGACTTCTCAGGGCATCCCATCAGCAGGCCCACTGAAGAGAACAAGCCCACAGCCCCCAGCCCAGGAATCAAGTCCGAGCCCCAGCAGCCCCTCATCCAGCTGGGGCTTCCTCACCAGCACAGCACCCAGAGGACTCCAGGTTTAATGCCACGTGTGCATGGAAAGTCGAGTGCTGGAAGGACCACAGTGGACATTCTACAAATGCAAATTCCCTCCTCGAACAGCCCAGCAACCCTCTACCTTCCTCAAAGTACCCATGCCAGGCAGGCATAGAGTCTAATGGGGTGCCTAGGAATCAGCATTTAATACGATTCTGATGAATAAAAAAGTTTGAGAGGCCGGTCAGCGAGAGGCTGCCATGGTCTCCACTGATTTGCAGGCTCTGAAGAGACACATCCAGGTAACAGGTCAGACAGGACAAGGATGGGGAAGTGGAGGGCAAATCCCATAGGCCACCAACCACCCCGCCATCCCCAGAGACTCCGTGATTTAAGGAGAGGCAAAACCAGGGAGAAAAGATGCCTGCACCACTCGAGGGACTGAGCTTTCACCTAAAGCGTGCAGCATGTGGCTGAGGGTCAAAGTTGGGCAAGCCAGGAGCGCAGAACGGGGTTCACAGGCCCAGAGGTGCCCCCCACACCCAGACCTCCCAAGCACTGCCTGTCTCCTGCTCCCCTCTATTGTGTTGGTTTCTCAGCTGCCCCCCACCACCTTACACCTCTCTACAAGCTTGGTGAACTGAAAATAGCACGGGGGTGTAAGAGCTGGGCTCTGGGGCCAACATCCTGCCTGAGACATTAGTTCCACCCTACCCAGCTGTGATATGAGCCCGAGATTTCTCAAATGTGAGATGGGAAGGAACTGAACCCACTTCCCAGGGCGGCTGTGGAGACTGAGATCACATATAGCCACACCTCGGCGTCCAGCACACGTGGGACCCCAGCCGCGTTGACCCTGATGGGAATCCCTCTATGCCCCCTCTGCTACCAGAGCCAACTCCCACCAGTAGCTGTGGAGGGTGCGTCCTCTATTCCCACGCCACTCACCTCCCATCACTCCACACAGTGACCTGCCGCGCAGCAGCCACCAGCAAACCCAGCCCCACTATCCAGGCTCCTGTGGATAACCGAACCCTCACCTTGGGGCGTCTTCTACTTGCGGTTCCAAAGGGGGCCGAGAAACCGCCCTCAAGGGCACTCACCTGTTCCTTATTGCATGTAATGACCTGTCACGCAGGTCCACCAGCAAACCCGGCTCCACCATCCAGGCTCCTGTGGATAACCGAACCCCCACCTTGGGGCGTCTTCCACTTGCGGTTCTGAAGGGGGCCAAGAAACCGCCCTCAAGGGCAGTCACCTGTTCCTTATTGCACGTAATGACCTGCCATGCAGGGCCACCAGCAAACCCGGCTCCACCATCCAGGTTCTGGTAGGTAACTTCCCCCACCCCGGCTTCTTCCTAGGTGTCTGGGAGGCTCAGAAACTGCCCTCCAAGGGCACTCATCTGTTCCTTATTGCACTAATACCTCGTTTACAGAAACCCACTTTGACTTCCAGCACTGCAGGTGTGACAATTTAGGAATCCTGCTTGCTTGCAAGCTCCAAGAACTTGAGGTCATGTCCACCTCACCAGCACTGTCCCACTGTTTAAAATTCCAAAATACTCTTTCAAAATGCTAGTGGCATTTGGTTTGCACATAAAATGCTAAACACCTTCAAGTGAAACAAGTATCTTCAACAGTTTGATTCAATCATAACATGTGAGTTACACATCTGCGAAGTTGTAAAGCCTCATGCATTTATAACATTTTATGCATGGTCAAATGATTAATATAAATTATGAGAATCTCTAACAGGTTTTTTTTCTGACATTAGATGACCAAAGGAAAACTGGGTTCTGGCTGGCTTGTGGGTCTGTAGAGGAAGACATCGGCTGACACAACCAAGCTCCTTCCCACTGACATGGCCTCATCCCAGGCCCCTCACCCGGACGCCCGTAGGCCCCTGGAGGAACAAGCTGACCTGCCCACATTTCTCAAATGCACAGCTGTTGCTCACACTGCAGATGGAGCTCAAGGCACGAGCAGGCCACCACGCTAAAACTACCACGCAGCGTCCACGCCAGGTGATGGTGGTTTTCACTCCATCCCAAAGCCCCATATTTGAGTTTACAGCTATGACTACTAAATGGATTTTTAGACCCTCAAAAACATACTTTGTTTGCTTTTATGCAACAAAGTTAAAAGATTATCCCTCAGATACAGGCTCTGAAACTGTGGAATAATTATTTCGGAACAGAGCCTCTGCCAGATCAGGATAAGCACTTGGGACAACACCCCGTGACCTCAGCCCACACAAACCCATCCAGAGACCTCCCGCACTGCTCTGTAATTTCTGTGGATTTCTGTAAACGCGGTATTAGTGCAATAAGGAACAGATGAGTGCCCTTGGAGGGCAGTTTCTGAGCCTCCCAGCCACACGGCCATGTTCAGGCTGAAGCCGCACCACCTGCAGAAACACTGTCCCTCCCCGAGGTGTGCCTGGCTTCTCCCTTTTTCCAGAACTTAACAAAATCTGAAAGGACAGGTCTGTGTAGAAAAACACAAACTACTTGCGATTTCTTTTCCCAGTTCAGGCTGTAGGAAGCTCCTTTCAGCCCTCACCGTGTTCTGACTGTGGCTTGGTTCCCATAAGAAATAAAGTCAGAAGCCGGGCGCAGTGGCTCAAGCCTGTAATCCCAGCACTTTGGGAGGCCAAGACGGGTGGATCACGAGGTCAGGAGATCGAGACCATCCTGGCTAACACGGTGAAACCCCATCTCTACTAAAAAATACAAAATATTAGCCAAGCGTGGTGGTGGGCGTCTGTAGTCCCAGCTACTTGGGAGGCTGAGGCAGGGGAATGGTATAAACCCAAGATCCGGGCACTGCACTCCAGCCTGGGCAACAGAGCGAGACTCTATCTCAAAAAAATAAAAAAATAAAATAAAGTCAGAATTCTAGTCCCCGTCTCCTGGGCGGTGTGGCAGGCATACATACCTTCAGTTACATGAGGAAAGGCGTGGCAAGCCCCCTTCCTTCAGTAAAACTGCACAGTTCCCAGAACCCTGATGCCATCCCCCTCACGCCACTCTGAACACCTGGACAGAGCACATTTCAATGCGTGCACCTTTGTAGGCTAGTTTTCTATTTCTCCACTAAATCACCCCAAATTTAGCGCCCTAAACACTGACTTATTTTCTCACATTTCTGGAAGCTGGAGTCCAAAACAGGTCCCACCAGCTAACGCCCAGGTGTCAGCAAGGCTGGCTCTGGGGGAAGCGAACATCTCCTTCCCTCCTGTGGCCTCTAGAGGCTTCACACATCCCCTGGTCCATATGGCACCCACCAGTCTTCAGAACCCACAACGGCCCTGATGGCCCAACAGGAAGACGCAGAACGTCAGGAACCCAGGCTCCAGTGCTATGGCCAAGCCTCCCCAACCTCCCAGCATCTCACGCACTCCCGTGCGAGCTAGTATAGATTCCACTTTAACTAGTGTCACCTGTGTAAGGGGTAAGTGCCCAGCTGTGAACTGGTTAACCTCACCCACACAGACGCCGGGAATAAACTCACAGGCCATGGACCACTGCACAAGCAATGAGCGACCACCTGTTCGGGGACCTCCATGGCCCAGCAGAGCCCTCCGGTGCCTCCCCATGGGCTCAGGGACCGGCGGCCAGGGTCTGCAGAGCCAGAGGGCCCTGGATTAAAAAAAAAAAAAAAAAAAAAAACGGCAGCTCCTATGTTGGGACGCACCCGCCCGTGGTTGAGTTCCCGGTACTTTAAGTAGCCCAGGTGGACAAGCCGCTCCGCGTGCAACCCCATCACCAGAATAACGCCTGCACGTGGCGAGTGCACGGGTGTCCACCCCTCAGCCCAGCTGGCCGCGCAAAGCACATCGCCACCGTGATGCCCAATCAGACTCAGCTGCTGGCACAGCCCAGGCATCGGACCCCAAGAACATTCCGGATCACAATTCACAGTAGTGATTGCGATCAGGGCCACATGTGGCTGAATGTATTTACAGGAGGACGCCACAGCCGATCTATCTGGACTGAGAGCATTTCCCACTGTACATTCTTACAACACCATTTTATTTGCACTTTATTAAACTTTTATGGCTTTTTCTGCCTATCTACTTTATGGGAGTGTTCTTGTTCTTATGACTGCAGTGATACTTCAAGCTACAGCTATCAATGTGTAAAATTAGTTTGGAAGGCGCCTTATCATTAAACATTTCACAAGCAAGCAATCAGAGGCACCTAACCTGGAGGCCCGTTTTCTTCTCTGAGCCAAACCTACCTTGGACTCAAAGAAAACAGCACACGGAGAGGGGCTGGATCTCCAGCACTCATTTCTAGGGGGCCTCCTGGGGAGCAGATATGGAGGGAGAAGCCCTGGGCTACGGCACTGTTGTACTAAAGAAAAGTCCATTTGGGTAAATGCAAGCACCAGACTTAAGAGATTAAGCAAACCATGAAAAGAAACCACTAACTACAGCTTCTCCAAAACAGAACTAAACTCCCTTTAGTTTGAATTGGAAAAGCAGAAGTGATGATCAGGATACAAAAGAAATGACAAAGTATCTGAACACAGGAGAATAAACAAGGGCCACTGTCTCTTCCTGTGTCAGTGGGAGCCTCACATCTAAGCTGGATTTAGAAGGTTGCTACTTTGGACTGAAAGTTATCCCCAACCCTAGGTTGTAAGCAAGTGGAGTAGAACGCTTCAATTATTTCAAAGTTTAGAAGTAAAGTTCTGCAACTCTCACAACCATTTTAAATGGTGTGAATTTTAAAGTGACTCAATCTGTTGGCTGGAGTATCTAACGGCTTAACCACGGGGTCATGTTGGAAAATTATTCCAGTTGCTTTTGTTTTTCCTACTGAAGATGTATTTGAACGTTCTTGTAGTTTGCAGTTGGCTGGTTCTGATGTTTGGTCCTGAGGAGGCCCAAGTACCCAGAGAGGAAGAATCTGAAACCTCAAGACACTCCAGTGCTATCTGGGGAGATGGAGACCCCAACCCAAGGGCCACTGACAGACTCAGCATGGGCGCATCGCCGCCTGACGCAATGGGCCACATATTTTCCGCTTACAAAACAACATAAGCACATACCCCCAGGTGTGCACCCATGCTCTGTACACGTTCATGTCTGTCCATGCCAATACCAGTACACACCCCCAGGTGTGCACACACGCTCTGTACACATCGGTCCCCGCCAACACCAGCACACACCCCCGGGGGTGCAAACACACTCTGTACACGCTCACGTCTGTCCATGACAACAGTACACACCCCCGAGGTGTGCACACATGCTCTGTACACATCTGTCCCTGCCAATGCCAGCACACATCCCCAAGGTGTGCACACACGCTCTGTACATGCTCACACCCCTTCCTGCCAATATAAGCACGCACCCCCAGGGGTGCACACACGCTCTGCACATACTCACATCTGTCCCTGCAGTCTGAATTAAACAGTCACGGAGAGGCAGAAGAGGAGGAGGAAGGACGCAATGGGCACTGAGGTCCTGGGCCGGCTCCCCTCCCTACCTCGGGAGACACCCCTCATGTGATCCTGCTGTCACTCACCCTTCTGCCTCCATCCTCCATCCTCCCATATGGATCAGGAGGACGCCCACTGCACAGAGCTGTGATGAGCATGAACAGAAGATGGCAGGAGCTCATGCCAAGGTGCTGAGCACGGGGCCTACGGAGTGCTTCTTTCTGCTGTGGCTGATATCATTAAACAAGAGGCTGACACAGCTTCCGGAGAGAATGTCACTCACTGAGAAACTGAAACGTGTGACCTAGGAGCCTGTGAAGGTCTAAGAACCAACAAACCAAATGATTTTGTTTGTTTTTCAAACACTGTAGCCTGTTTTTTCTTTTTTTAATGCTCTACCTTGGGTATCATTTAGTTTAATTTCAAAGTAAGTCCAATAAATACACAAAATCACAGGACTGAGCATGGAGCATTGTTTCACTTCATGTCCTCCAGCCTTTAGGACACATTAAGGAAAGACATGATTCCAGGATTCCCATTAGAAAGGCTGCCCTGAGGCACCTGCTGGGACAGCCAAATTGCAGCTGTTGATGTTGCCCCCAAGCTGCTTGGATGAAGCAGAAGATTCCTGAGGTCTCTTCTCTTCTGTGCCTCACCCAGGAGAGAAGGTGGAGGGAGAAAGGTGAGAGAAGACAGGAAGAATGAGGGGGGAGGGAGGGAGAGAGGAGGGGGGAGGGAGGGAGAGAGGAGGGGGAGGGAGAGAGAGAGGAGGGGGTAGGGAGGGAGAGAGGAGGGGTAGGGCGGGAGATAGGAAGGGAAGGGAGGGAGAAAGGAGGGGGGAGGGAGAAAGGAGGGGGGAGGGAGAAAGGAGGGGGGAGGGAGGGAGGGGGGAGGGAGGGAGGGAGGGAGGGAGGAGGGGCATGTTCCATCCACCAAGGCAGCTGCACTGCAGAGAGAATGGAGGGTGTGTTGCCTCTCAGGACAGCAAGTTCAAGCTGTTTATAATTGTTAGTGTAAACAGTGACCAGCTGAGGACAGGGCTGTAATTGGAGTTGACAACGTTTTATTTTCATAGTTGATATTGCGGACCTGGATCTAAAGCACCGTGCCTTGCCCTTTTGCCAGATGGGCCAATGCCTCTCTATACTTAAGTCTATTTGACTAAATACCTGATATTGACTAGGAATTATGTTGTGTAGGATACCCCTTACCACAGTAACGTCAAACTCACGTTCTCAATGCAATTTGCTCAGGGACTGGCTTCTAACTCTGGGTGGGAATGTTAAACTCAGTCCAGTTCAATTCAATAAGCATTTATCAAGAAACTCCTAGACCAAGAGCTGTGTTAGACACTGGGTATGGGGTAATGGGGATACGAAGATGTAGAATTAGGACTCAAGAAGCTCAAATGCTCTCATTTAATTCCCTAATGCAATTACCCAGCTTCAACCTGAGGGCTGTAATGTCTAAATTCACTTTTTCTTCATTCCAGTTCTACATAACAAAGCATAAATAATAATAGAGGAATGATTCCGTGTTGGACTATTCAGTGGACAGAGAAGAGCCTTCTGACCGGCGTGAGACACTGTCTCCATTTCCAGGGAGCCTGTGACGTGGCTGCACGGAGCACACGCGTGAAGATTCAGGAGCACGAGCGTCAGGTGACGGGAGGAGCACGGAGGCAGCACCAGACAGATGCCTGCCGAGGGGCCGCTGCAGCCGAGCTGGCCGGGAAGGTCACGGGAGCGGGCGCAGGCGTCTCCCTCCAGCCACACTTGGTTTTCATGAGGACGCGTGCAGGGAAGGGGATGACACCGAAATGCTGTGGCGCTGAGGGGAGGAGGAGAGGAATGCAGGGTTGAGGGCTGGCCACCACCCCTTGCGTCCCTGCCCCTATGAATGCTGCCAAAATCAGCCCCAATGGGGAGAAGTGAGGTGGCTGAAAGAGGTGGACAGACTTGGCTTCCATGGAATTCACAGATTCCAGTCATTAAAATTACCTTCTGAGTTTTCATTTGGAAAACTTTGCAAAGGTACTTAGGGACAAAAGGCAGAAAGTGAAACCAACACAGTTGGGCTCAAACCGCCGCCCTTCTCCTCTCTGCATCCAACACCCACCCTGAGCCCCTGAGTGCAAGGACCCGGAGCTGCCCAGCCCAAGGGCGCGGCCCCTGACCAGAGGAGGGAGCGGCACAGCGGGGCCCCCAGCATGTGGATGGCAGGATCTGTGCTATCTCAGTTCCAAGGCCCCAAGCAGAGAAGGCCTGGGGCTCCCAGCTGAAGCTTTGCTGTCTCCTCTGTCACCAAAGTCGAGAAGGACTGAGTGAGACCAACGCCGGACCTGCCGGCTCCTCAGTGGCTGCCGATGTGGCCCTCAGGCTGCGGGTGAGACTGTCTAGGGGAGCCCAGACAGCAGTGAGAATCACAGCCACGAGTGCTCCAGGGGACCCAAAACACAAGCGCAGCCTGAGGAAGGCAGCGACCGCTCAGATCCCCGTCCAGGCTTGTGTGCCACACTCCAGAGGCACACGGCATCAGAACATGGCGCTTTAAGTGGCTTTGTGGGGTGCAGGAACACAAAGTGGGGCCTCGAGTGGCTCAGAAGTCACTCCCACCAGACAGCGGGGACCTGGGCGGCCCCTCTGGACGTGGCTGGAGTCTCTCCAGGGCGGGCTCCAAAGTTCCACGGAGGAGGTGAGAGTCCGTCTTGCTCTGACCTGAGAAAGGCCCCTAATAGGTATCCTGAACATGCAGGCACACAGCTGGCTGACTCATCTGAAGGGACCTGCTGTTGCCACAAGCCAGGGAAGGCTGGAGAGAACTCGACTAACACAAGAACCTTGCCCAGGCACCCACCTGGGGCGCCCACGAGAAAACTAGGGAAGCTGTGAAGACGGAGGTCTGCACGGGGCTGGGAGAACCCAGGGAGGAGCCGCACTGGGGACCAGGTGGGACGGAGGGCTGGGCCTCACAAGCAAAGGACGGAGGCGCTCAGTGCCATGAAGACCCCGCTGCACCCACAGCTGCAGGCGTGGCTGGCAGCACGAGCTTGGTTGCAGGGGCCCAGGAGCACGTGTGTTTGGCAGGAACTGCCCTCCTGGAGCCGCACTACGGGTACCGTCATTTTAGAGGCAGGCACCTGATATCAACGATGACAATCAACCATGCCACCCTGAATTACAGCCGTGTCCTCAGCGGGTCACTCTTTACGCTGACAATTACAAAGAGCTTGAACTCGCTGTCCCAAGAGGCGACAAGCCCTTCATTATCACGGCGGCAAGCCTCTGTGCGGCCCTCCACCCCCGCCGCTTCCCGTTGGGGGCAAGTGAAGTCCCGTGACGGTGACTCAGAGCCAGCCCAGTAGCTTCAGTGCAGGAAAAATCACAAACACTCAAACACATCCTAAACATGGGCAGTTGGTAGGAGCCGATTCCTCAATTCAACCTGTTCGGAGGCTTTCTGGGCTAGCACAGCTCTGATCACAGGCTTGCGCTTTCTGCTCCCTGTGAAGGGCGGCGAGGAGGCCGGGCTCTGCCATTCTGCAGGCTCCACTACGTGAAGTCTGCCCGGTGGCCTGTGCCAGACAGTGTGACCGTTGCCCGCAGCGAATACTCGGCACAGCAGAGCCGGCGTGGGGAAGAACAGAAAGTGCCCTGTAAACCCGCAGAAGACGCTAAGCCACGCATGGCCTCACGTGCACTGCGTGTCAATCACGGGAAGCAGGAAGGAGCTCTTAATAGTTCCAGTAAATGCAAAGGCCGCCCTGGAAAACTGCGTGAAACTTTCTGACAACTCACAGGTGAGGAGCCACTGCCTGAGACACAAAGGTAAAGAATTAATCTGAAACTGCATATTATAAAACTTATTTTTAAATGACGGTGCTTAATTGAAAAGACTCCCAAAGAGTACTGCATTAGAAAGTGACAGAGTGAAACCCTGAGGCTGACCACAGGAGTCCCTGGAAAATTCACCAATGGGGACATTTTTTCCCAGTGTCAAAACTAGGAAACAGAAGAACTGCACCTGATAAAACATTCAATTAATCACTTGAGTCCTCCCCACATACGAAGCTATGTTAAAAAGTGTTCCCAGAAGCTAAAGTGAGCAGGAGGGCTGTGAACACACAAAGAAAGAGCCACTTCGTCTGCGGACCACGACAAAAGAAACGCTAATGAGTGCCTATGACATGCTGGAGTCCAGGGCTCTGGGTACAGCTGTGACGGGGACACTCAGGGTTCCACTGTCCAGATGGGAAAACAGGGTGGAAACACCAGGGAGCCTGTCCCAAGGTGCAGAGCCAGTGAACGGTGGTTCATACTGGGCCAATCCCAGCTGCCAGGCTCTGGGGCTCCTGGGGACAGAAGCCTGTTGACTTCACTCTGGTGTGTGAGAGGCGGCAGCATCCCCCAAAGGAGCCTGGAGAAGTGGTGTTACCCTCCATCCCTCCATCCCCTGTCCCCGCTGTTACCCTCCGCCCTGTTCCCAGAGTTACCCTCTGTCCCCCCATCCCCGGTGCTACCCTCTGTCCCCTGTCCCCAGTGTTGCTCACCATCCTCCTCACCTCCGGGACTCTCTCCCTGTCCTCCCTCATTTTCCTGTTCACCCAGAGCACGTCACATGACTCTTCCCTTTTCAAGAGGCTCAGCTATACCCAGAGGCATTCCAGCCTATTCAGGACAGGACACACACCCTGGGGAAATGCTAACACAGGGTCGGAAGGGCCTGAGACCCTCACTGTCACCCAGGAAGGATGGAAGAGCCCACGGTCATGCTGCTTGTGAGGCAGGATGAAAACATCTGTGTCCAAAATATTATTTTCACTAGAACTGTTCAGACCATTCGTGAACGAATCAGTTAAATACCAGCAAGGGCCATTCCCACTTATTCTCTGGCTACAGTTTTCCACCCACCAGCAACCACACTCCTAGGAATTATCCCTAACGCAGAATCAGCGCCTTGTGCCTTTAGGAAAACCTCTTTCTCTCCAGCTTTGTCCTCCTTCCACAAAAGGTGCCTCTGACTGCCTCACTCACCGTACCAGGATTTCGCTCGGCTACAGAGGAAAATCTGCATGGGGCTCAGAGGTGGGTGGTCCCCTCATGGGCAGCAGCTCTGTGACATCCTCCGAGGAGCCTGGCCCAGGCCTGCCCCACACACCAGGACTCTGCCTTCTGGCCCTCGGGCCCCTGAAGCTGCTTTCCTTCCTGGTGTCATGCCCCAGACAAGAAGGCCGGACAAGAGCCCAGGGCTGCTGTGGGTCGGGAAAGTCTCCTGACACCTCCCACTCCAGGACCCCCCATCAGCATCCCAGCATCTGGACCTGTGTCACCAGCCGCTCTGCCGTGCAAGAGAATTGGATTTTCAGCTGGGTGCGCTGCTTCCCTAAACAAAGTAGGGTGTTGTTACTGAGGAAAAAGGAAAAAATTGGCATCTTCTTGGCAACCCCGCGACATCCAGCCACCGGTTCTCACCACCCCAGAGATGTCCATCCAGGGCAGATAGTGTCTTCAACCAAGCGCCACTGACCCAGAAGTGCAGTAATTAGTACACTTTCACCAGAATCACCCACTCCTTCACCTTTACACCCAAGAAAAACATGTTTGCCAGGCAAATTAGATGTCCAGGAGGTGTAAGGAAACCCCAAGCCTGCTTTAAGCCTCAGACTTTTGAGACCGTTGAGGGCTGTGCGCACAAGAGCAAGGCTGCACCCGAAAGCTCTGCTCCTGCCGGACGTCATGGACAGACCACACTGCTCAGCCACATGGACCCTTCCAGGACTTCACGAGAGGGACCTCCGTGGTACATGCAATGATGTGCACTTCGTTCAGCCTCGAACAGACCACGCCCTCGTTACAGGGTCAGTGATCCACCCCCTGCCATCAGCTCCCCACCTCACCGAGGGTCTGCGTCTGCATCTGTCATAACTTTGCTGTTTTACCCGGGTACTAAAATGCAGCATCGGAATGTTTAAAGGTCTTTAAATATCAACCCTCCGGGTGCAGTTCTTGGCACTTTAATGCGGTCACTCGATGCAGGCCTCACTCACAACTCTGAGGTAGCTCATACCTTTCCTACCTAACCAAGGAAGAAACGAAGGCATGGAAGGTGCAGCTCCTAAGGAGCAGATTAGGATTCAAACCAGTGAACTTCGTCACATGCTGAGCTACCTCCCAGGCTGAGATAACATTCAAAATTAACCAGGTAGAACAGCGTTCCATAAATCAGCCAGAAATGGTCCTTGTGGATGGGCCTGTGGTTATTCCCTGAAGAACAAGACCATTCGCCCAAAAATCCACCTGTGTCACACTCAAATGTTTACATATACAATTATTTTTAAAATACCCCAATCAAGCATGTTCACAGCCATTTAGAGCCATACAAATTGTCTGCTTTGCTGACAATCAACCCAAGACCTCTGTCGGCAAAGGGCACGGTGCCAGGTCCAGAGAAGGTGGGACAGAGACACAAACAGGAACCGCTCCGTTTCTTTGGGAGCCTCGCTCTGATGGGCCCGCGAAGACATGGCGCAGACGGCGGGGCACAGGCAGAGGGCAGGCCAGGAGAAGGGGCTGCATTGCCGGGAGGCAGTGCTTTGAGCTCTAATGGATGGAACACTGCTAACCAGCGAAGGTGGAGAGAGGGCAGCCGTCTGAGAGGACGAAGAGGCAGCAAAGCACAGTTGGCCTCGGGGAACTGGAAGCCACAGGGACATCAGGCTGGGTGCTGCTGTCTGCTGGCCACCGGCTGGGAGACTGTACTGGGCCTGGAGGGACATCCCTGACACTCCCCACTGGATGCCAGGGGCACCCCCAGCCCCAGGTGAGAACCACGGATCCCATGGTGAATGAGGACAGCCTGTGGGAAGTAGGGCTGGGACAGCTCTGCACGGTTTAATAGGAAAGTTGGGTTCTATTTTGTGGGGTTTTGGTCACGCCAATGGCCGGTCAGTGCTGTCCATCAGGAAGTGATTTGAGGATAGATTAGAGAAGGGGCTGCCAAGGCCAGCTGGGCATTCGCTGCCTGGGTCCAAGGAAAAGGAAATAAAGGCTGGCGATGTGACAGTGTGGGGGAGCACAGAGGGAAGGAACTGGTGGAGACACAGGACTGGCTCCGCACAGGGCCACGAGCAGCTACCCGGGGGTCGTCCTATTAATTCTCCTTAGGGTCCAAGAGGCGGCTGTGAGGATCCCTCTCCTGAGGACAGAACTGCTCCAGAGCCACACAGCGAGGATCCAAAGAACCAAGATCCCGGCCAGCTCCAAAGTGGGCGATCTTGACCCCTCACCCGTGGTCCTGAGGCAGGGATCAGAGCCCCCTGGACACACAGACCCTCCCAGGAACTGCAGGAAGGGGAAGCAGATGCCCCGGACCAGCGGCAGGACCCAGGGTTTCTGCCCTCCAGGGCACATTTGGACCAGCCACTGCACAGGTGGACACACGGTGCTTTAACCCGCGCTGGGGAAAGGAGCCCTCGCTGTCAGGATGGAAGGGTGGAGACCCCACCCTCGATGGGGACCGGCCTCCCTACTTTAACCCGCGCTGGGGGAAGGAGCCCTCGCTCTCAGGGTGCAGACGGCAGCTCGATCGGGCTGGCCTCCCTGCTAGGCACAGCCTGAGCCACATGACGAAGTCCAGAGAGGATTACCAATGTACACCTGGCCCAGCTTCCGGCAGCCCCCGACCAGGCCACTACCCTCACTCCAACAGCCCGGTCCATCACCAAGCCCCACCCTCTTCTGCCAGCCCTGCCCCCACAAGGCCCCTCCTCTAGCTGCAAGTCCCGCGCCCCAAGGCTCAGCTTGCCTGCAGCCCCGCCCAACTGGCTCCACCCCATCGCCTGCAAGCCCCATCCCCAAGGCCCAGCTCATCCCCGCCTACGAGGCTTCACTCCTCACCTGCAAAGAGCCACCCCTTACTAAGCTCCTCCCATCACTTGCACAGCCCCGCGCAACATAGCACTACGCCCTCCAGGAGCCCCTCTTTTCACCCGCGCAGCCCCGCCCTTCACCAGGCCCCACTCCATCTGCATAGACACGCCTCTCGCCACGTCCCACTTCTCCCTTGCCCACTTCCCCCTCCTTCTACTGTCCACATCCTGCTGCTGGCCCCACCCCGCCCCTTTCGTCAAGCCGGCCGCGCCCCTTTTACCCGTGAGCACGCTTCTCCCCTTGCCGCCTCCTTCGGCATATCGGCCCCGCTCCTCCCGCCCATCGCCCTCTGCACCGCCCTCCCGCCCGTCCCAGAGCAGTGGAGGCCCGCCCTTTTCATCTACAGCCTATCGCAGAGGACGTTGCCGTTCGCGCTGACCAATAGGAGTGGTGGCCGTCACGGCAAGCCCCGCCCCACGCCCTACGTCGCGTTAAGTGGGGTCCCTCGCCAGCCCGGAGCTGGTCTTACGCCATGTGGCGCTGTGGCGCGCAGAGGGGGTTGAGTTCTCTGAGGCGGCTGAGCGGCGGGTGAGGCGCTGCGGTCGGCGGCTAGAAGTGCTCGGCGTGCTAGCTCCCGGGAGAGGAAGGTCCAGGGCGGGCCGGAGACGTAGGGGTCCCTGCGCCCAAGCCTTGCAGCTCCCCGCACTGTGGGCGCCCCGCACCCCGAGGCCCTGCCGGGGCCTTCCTTGGGCTCCCACATCCGGGGTTCTGAGGCCGGAGGACCCCGGGGCGATGCCCCGGGCTGGGGGCCGGGTCTGCCCGTGGCGCTCCCGGCAGGGCCCTCCTTTGGAGTGGGCTTTAATGGGGGTAGTAAATGGGGCCGGCAGTTGCGGTTCTCGCTGGTGTCTTTGCTCCTAGTTCAGTTTTGTTGGAGGCCGAGTCCTTAAGAGACCCGAGGCGCCCACAGCCCACTCTTAAAGTCCGGCTGTGTTCAGAGAACTGAAGCCTCCCGGAATTTAACTTTTTTTGGTTTTTTAACGACTCAGTTTATGGGGGAAAAAATTGACGAAGCGGTTTAGTGCTCATGGTAATCCACGAGCCCGTATTTAATGTAACAGTTCAGCGCTGCCGGCCCAGGCCGGGGGGAGACACGGGGCGTCCGTGGCGTGAGTTTGGCAGCAGGTTACTGGAAAGTTCGGGGGAGACCCTGGCCTTACCGCTCATGGGTTTCCTATCATGTCCTTGCTCATAAGTAACTTCTTAAAATGCGTCTCTGTCCCATAATTCTGAAATTTGCTAAATCAGTAAGCAAATGTTGACTACAGCATATCTTCATAATGTTGACAGTGACTGAATAGGTGTTTTCTTTTCCCCTGTATATATCTTTAAAATATTTTGGTGGGATATATTAATGTAGAAAAGCCCGTAAGACATATAGTACAATTTGAGAAAATAAAGTGTTTTTTTTTTTTTTTTTTTTTTTTTTTTTTGAAGAGACGGGATCTTGCTCTGTTGCCCAGGCTGGTTTAGAACTCCTGGGCTCAAGTGATCCCCCTCCTCAGCCTCTCACATTGCTGGGCTTACAGGCGTAAGCCATCTCATCCAGGTGAGAATAATTAGAAAATAAGTAGGTTGGGCGCGGTGGCTTACACCGGTAACCGCAGCATGTTGAGAGGCCAAGGCGGGCGGACCACTTGAAGTCAGGAGTTTAAGACCAGCCTGGCCAACATGGTGAAACCGCGTCCCTACTAAAAATACAAAAATTAGCTGGGCGTGGTGGTGAGCACTTGTCGTCCCAGCCACTCAGGAGGCTGAGGCAGGAGAATTGCTTGAACCCAGGAGGTGGAGGTTGCAGTGAGCCGAGATTGCACCACTGCACTCTAGCCTGGGCAACAGAGCAAGACTCTTGTCTCAAAAAAAAAAAAAAAAAAGTGTCCGCATGACCAAGCTGAAGATTTCCCCTAACTGCTCATAACCCTCTCCCTCCCGCTTAGATTAGCACTATCATACAGAAATGTCCTTGCTTTTTAAAAATATTTTACCATCTCTATGCATTCTGACAGTATCTTGTTACCTGTTTGAATAATACCTGTTTAGGATAATACTGTATCGTGTGTATCTTTTGTTTAACATTATGTGACCTTCATCTTTGTTATATGCAGTTGTAGGCACTTTTGTTGGTTAGTTTTTTTTTTAATTGAATGATTAGTCTGCAGTTTATCCATTCGCTGTCGTTACACCTCCAGGTGAGTTGAGTTTGGGACTATCAGAGTTTGTGCTGACAATCTTGTCTGTGAGTGCTGGTGCAGCAGTGTAAGGTGTGGAGGATGTAGACCAAGAGGTGAACGGATTTCCAGTATTCAGATTTTTTTTTTTTTTTTTTTTTTTGACGCCCAGGCTGGAGTGTAGTGGCGTGATCTCGGCCCACTGCAACCTCTGCTTCCCGGTTTCAACGATTCTCCTGCCTCAGCCTCCCAAGTATCTGGGACTACAGGCACCTGCCACCACGCCTGGCTAATTTTTGTATTTTTAGTAGAGACTGGGTTTCACCATATTGGCCAGGCTGGTCTGGAACTCTTCGGCTTCCCAAAGTGCTGGGATTACAGGTGTGAACCACCATGCCCTGCCTGCTTAGCTTTCTAAAGAATGCCAAGTGTTTTTCCAAAGTTGTTCCACTTTGTACTCCCTGTGGGACAGGTAGCAGTGTATGTAGCAGTATGAGAGCAGTATGACTAGCAGTGTGTGAGAGCTCCTGGTAATATTAGGCTTTTTAAAAAGTTTTCACCAATTCGGTAGGCATGTAATGGGATTTAACTGTAGTGTGAATTTCTTCCAATATTTTGAAGGCTTGTGAGGATTCTGTGAGGAAAAGAAGCCCTTTTGTTTAAGAGTTTCTTAAGGGGAATTTAAACCATAATTGTATTATAGTTATTTTTGAACATGTATAAAGAAAAGGTTTCCAACACTGAAGCTTTAGGTAAGATAAAAGGTCATTAAAATGGGAAGGGTCTTACCAGAAATTAGTTTTCTGGAATGTGCAAGATTTTGGAAGATGCAGTATTTAATTTTTATCTAATTAATGATCTTTATCATGTAAGAGTATTTTCACTATGTGGCTGAATAATGTTAGCCAGATAATTTTCCTGCAGCTCATCTAACTTAGATGACCTTTAGTCTAGACATGCACACCACAGAGCGTGGCGATGGAACAGTAACCGGGCTTGTGAGAGGGCTCTACAGTATCAACTAGGAGACAAGATCCACGGATTCACCATAAACCAGGTATGGGTCCTTCTCGGCACCTCCTCATAAATCCACATACATTGCAGGTGTGGTTTCTGGCATAGGTACGGGCCCTTTAGGGTGGAGACTAGCCTTGTCCTCGTGTCCCAAGGCCCTGGCCCAGCTCCTGTTGCATGATGGCTACTCGGCTGAACAAAGCTTGTGAGAGAAATGACCCCCGGTCCCTTCCTGGAATCCCGCGAAGCCTGATTCTTGTCAGATTTGAGAGAGTAACACTTCCAGCTGGGTCTGTCATCAGACACACTCAGGTTTCTGCAGCCAAACCTGATGATTCGCTGAGTGTGAACACGAAGACTCAGTGCCCTGATCTGTTCAGTCAGGTTTTGCCATCAAATAGTTTGCTCTAAACTTCTGCAGAATCTTTCAGTTTTCTGAGCCTTTTGGGTTTCAAAATTATAAAGAAGAAATTGTGGACTTATACTTACTTGGGTTTATATTAAAATGGATTCATTTTTGTTTTGTTATTTGCTTAAGTCTTTTCCTTTTTTTTTTTTTTTTTTTTAGCATAGTAACTAAAAATGACCACACTTCACATATTTGGCCAGCTGTTGGCTCTGTGCTATGCTTGATGTTGTAGCAAATTTAAAAAACAACTTACCGTCTAGAAAGACTGATGCGGCTGTGACTGGAAGCACATGGTGGATGCCATGCGGAGGGCCAAGGACAAGGGTGGGAGCTGCTGCTGCTGCTGCTGCTGCTGCTGGGGGGAAAGGGAAGAGCTCCTGGAGAGGGTGGTGTAAGAAAGCAGCTGCCTCTGGGCAGGGCTCCAGCAAGGGAACCAGCACAGTGACTAGGGGGTCCCAGGCAAGGTCCAGGCATGGGAGTCCTGACAACAGACTCAGAGCATTTGTGAAATCCTGCAAAGTGAGGGCAAAGACACCTCACTCTGGGTGAGGTCCTTATTAATAGTAGCCAGTACTATAAACTCACTCCTTTATTTTTCAAATTTTATAGAAATGTACTTATTTTTGAGACTGGTACTCACCATGTCACCCAGGCTGGAGTGCAGTGGGATGATCTGGGCTCACTGCAGCCTCAAACTTCTGGGCTCAAGCGATCCTCTCACCTCAGTCTCCCAAGTAACTGGGACAAGGTGCCCCCACGCCTGGCTCATTGTGTGTGTGTGTGTGTGTGTGTAGGTGGAAACTTGCTTTGTTGTCTAGGCTGGTCTCAAACTCCTGGGTTCAAGTAATCCTCTTGTCTTGTGTATTAGTCTAATCTCACACTGCTATGAAGAAATACCCAAGACTGGGTAATTTATAAAGAATGACCTAAAGAGTAAAGAGGTTTAATTGACTCACAGTTCTGCATGGCTGGGGAGGCCTCAGGAAACTTACAATCGTGGTGGAAGGCACCTCTTCACAGGGTGGCAGGGAAGAGAATGACAAGTGAAGGGGAAAGCCCCTTATAAAACTGTCAGATCTCGTGAGAGCGTACTCACTGTCACGAGAATAATATGGGGGGAACCGCTCTCATGATTCAATCACCTCCTACCAGGTCCCTCCCACAACATGTGGGGATTATGGGAACTACAATTCAAGATGAGATTTGGGTGGGGACGCAGCCAAACCATATCACCTTGGTTTTCCAAAGTGCTGGGATTAAAGGTGTGAGCCACTGTGTCCAGCCATAGAAACTTATGATAAGTCATGTTTCTTGTTTGAGAAATAGCTACCATGAGCGCTATTATTATTAAAGCTATATATTGTTAGAAAGCAGACATCTCACTGTATCTGCTGATTTTAAATGCATTGATCATCTGTTACAAAGTACGGTAAGCTTGGAAACGAGTAATTTAACAGCGGTAGATGATGCAGGTCGTAGTGGGCCACTTATGCATGGTGGTTGGATGGCAGGCTCCCTAGATTGGGCTGAGGAGACCCGAGGTCTCACCTCTGCCAGCGACTTGCTGTGTGTGCTTGGCCAGGTGACTCATGGCACCCGGACGGAGTGGGTGGCAAGTGTTGTGATCACAGGGACGTGGTATGTGATTGAGGGAGAGGGCCGGCTGGCATGACTGAAAGAGAAGACAGTTTCTTTCATACCGAAAAGTATGGACACTTACCAGGAGGCTTACCTAAAGTAAGGTCGGGGGCCAGAGTATGGAGCCACTGCCCCATCTCAAGAATAGCTACAACTTACTGTCCTAGGACAAAGGGGAAATGAGGCTTGAGACTCAATAATTTTAGTAGAAATCTCTTATATTTTACAATTTCACTTTTCATTTGTACCCAGCTAGTGATTATACTCTGTATCCATTTTCCACACAAAATCCCAAGGACCTTCAGAATCTCCTCTCGGTGTATTTGGACGCCACCTTTTTCCCATGTTTACACGAGCTGGATTTCTGGTATGTCATGAGTGATTAACTAGTTGATGCAGACTTTAGTATTTGAGTCACTGTCAGCTTATAATTATTTGTCCTCAGGCAGGAAGGATGGCGGCTGGAACACGAGAATCCTAGCGACCCCAGACACCCTTGGTCTTTAAAGGAGTCGTCTTTAGTGAGATGAAGGGAGGGTTTGTAAGTTTTCTTTCTTTTTAATGTTGTGTTCAGCTTACCTTACCCATGTACAGAACCATGATACAGACACATCTGGAAGGTGGTTGATTTTTATATAATATTCTCATTATAGGTGACATGTTCTTGGATTAGCTAGGTCAGTGCTGTGAGCAGAAGCCAGGGGATTAGCGGGGCCAGGATGCTGTCTCAGACCATGTCTGACGACCCCCGTGTATGATCTGCAGCGAGAGAAAAGCTCTTTTCATACCACTATCAACACATTGTCTTTTTCACTCATTCTTGCCCAAGTACATGGTGTACTTTCTAGAGGCTGCGTGGCGAGGTGTGTGACACGCACCAAGCTGCATACAGAGCAGATGGGGGAGTCCAGCTTCACCTCTGACCCAGACACTACAGAGGTTTGCAAAAAAGGCAACACAGCATCACTCTAAGTAGTCAGTTTTTTACTTTGTTATGAGAAATATTTTTCAAACATATTTATATTATCATGTAATGATGGCTTACCTTAATGCATAAGTAGTTTTTAAATGTCTCAGCTTTAATTTAGAATATAGAAAAATTATATAAACACACACAGGCACCTACACAGGCAAAAAAGCCCACATAATCAAAAGCTGCTTGGGTCCTCATTAAAACCCATTTATGCCTCGTGTTCCATTATTGGAATCCTAAGCTTGTGGGAGTTATTTATATCCTACAGCTCAAGGTCATTGCCAAGGTCTGAATTTTTACAAAAAAAATTGCAACCTCAGGCATAAATGGGTTAATTTTTCAGAGTGTAAAGGAGCCTTGAGACCATTTTGGATTAAGAGCTGCTGTCCTGGGCCCGTGTCTTCATGTCCCCTTGTGACTTTGACAACCTGCCTGTGCTGGTGTCCCTGGGGCTCGTGGGTGGCCTGCTCTCTGACTCCCGTAGCCCCCCTCAGCTGGTGAACTATTTCTTACCTTTCATTCTCAATTTGGTGGTCTTTTCTTCCAAGGAGACTTCTTAAAACTCAAGTTAGGGTGAGAGCTTCTCCCCACTTCCCTCCTGGCTGGTGGGCAGACCTGGTGATCCCTCCAATTTGCAACACACATCAAAAAGTCCATTGTTCTCAATCCTTGGGTCCTGTGCATGGGTGATGAGTGATTGAATACGGTGTTAAACAATGCCTGCAGGGGTGTCTTTTTTTTTTTTTTTGTTACCATTAGAACAGTTTTATTTGCAAAGTATTACAGGCATATGCACCAGAATGTGATCAATTGGCTATATTGTAAGTAATGTATGTGTGTATTATTTTAAATGTATATATTCTTATTTATTTCACATTTCAAGACAGACAATGAGAGGATATTCCCCCAGCACCTTCAAAATAGACTTCTTCCCGACCACACGTACTCAGTGGTCTCCAGGGGTGACCCACTGTGCATCCCGGAGCTTACGTGAGAGCAGCTTAAGCAATTTCATACCACTCACTATCACCCAAGCAATGCTAGGTAATATTTTGTTGGAAAAGTTTGATGGTGGATTGTGGAAAGTTAACTTGTTTGTGTTCTTCCAATTTCATGACATGGTGTCTCTCACATTTAGCAATGCTTAGCTTCGAGCCTCTCCTTGGCATGGAGAAGTGCTCTTCCGATAGTGGATGCAGTCACAGAACCTTCATCACATCCTCACTTTCTGATCTATCGCTTGTTTCTTATGTCACTAGTATAAGGTCATTATAGTAATAATATAGTTATACGTATCCTATAAAACACTAATAATTTACATATAAATGCTAATGTAAAAACATATTTGCAAGGTTAGTTTATATAAAAACAATTATGAAAACTTTCAAGTATACAGAAAAGTAGACCAGGATAATGAGCCCCTAAACACTTATCACATAATAGATATCCTTTTCCTTGTGAAGTTTTTGGAAGTAAATTATAAATGTCATCATTTACCACTAAATATTTGAATTTGTGACCTGAAAACATGATTTTTTCTTACATGAGCTAATGCCATTTTCAGTTTTAATAGAATAAAACATACTTTCATAAAACTGCCTATTTCTTATTCCATATTCACATTTTCTAGTTGGCCCCAAAGTGTTTGCTGCACAGGGTCCCACAGATCACACCTGGTCAGCCCGGGTCTCTCCTGGGCACCCTCTCGGGGACGGCAGAGAAGTGTGCAGGCCGGGTTTCCTCCAGGCGCTCTCACTTTCCAGATGTCCTGGCTGCTCCTGTGTGGTGTTGGGTGCCATGTTCCTGTGTTTCCTGAGAACTGGAACTTAGATCCAAAGCCTTAGTTTGAGTCAGGCTGCACCTTTTTAAGCAGAGTCCCTCGTGGGGAGTTCTGCATTGATGGCCACATCCTACCATCGTGTGAGGCCTGCTTGCCTCCACCGGGGGGTCTCACACCAGCAGGGTGCATGCTGAGAGTCGGCCACTGTCTTGTGAAGATCTGCTTTCTCCCTTCAGCCACAGACCATCTGGTGCACTTGAGTTTCTGGTGTCCTGTGATAATTCCTCATCAACCTATTAATGGTTTTCATATTCATTGAGGATTATTGCCTGAATCATTTATTAGAGTTTGTGAAGTTTTCAAATTCTGTAATTCTTCATTCGTTTGCTGGACTTCTTCAAAGAAGAGCTCCACATCAGCTGGGGCTCTTGGGTTATCTTGAAATATGGTTCTGTGGAAAAGGCAGGGGCGGCTGCTCTCCCTGGGAAGTCCAGTTTGAGGAGGAGGGGTGGTGCAGGAACTACCTCTAATGTTGACAGAAGAAGCTGTCTTTTTTTTTTTAAAGACAGGGTCTGGTTCTGTCCCCCAGGCTGGACTACAATAGCATGGTCTTAGCTTACTGCAGCCTCAGCCTCCTGGGCCACCTCAGCCACCTGAGTAGCTGGGACTACAGATGTGCACCCCCATGCCCAGCTAGTGCTAATGTTTTTTGTAGAGACAGAGTCTCGCCGTGGTGCCCAGGCTGGTCTCGATCTCCTGAGTTCAAACAGTCTGCCCACCTTGACCTCCCAAAGTGCTGGGATTACAGGTGTGAGCCACTGCACCCAACATGGAGAAAAGAGTTCTTTCTTTTCTTCTTTTTTTCCCCCCAGTCGTCTTTGTTTTGTTTTTTAGTACCACTGTGACCTCACAAATATTTCTGTATATGTATATATTTGAGACCATGTGATCAGATGGAATTTATTTATTTTTATGCCGACATTTGCCACAGCTGTTGGCCCATTTTGGTCTCACTTCTTTGGTTTGTATGCCCCCATCCCCACCTCCCTAACGCAGGCACAGCCAGGCCTTCCTCCTCCAGAGGCTCAACTGTCTGTTTCCCAGGGAGCTCTGATTTCTGTGGCTAGTGGGGAAGGGCCTTTGGAGAGTAGCATCGGGACACTAGGGGTGGTGATTGCTCCTGGATTCTCTCAACCCCGAGAGTGTAAAATTTGTTTCTAAATTCTAGAATGAGAAATTTCTGAAGGTTCTTTAAGATACTAGTTCCCCAAACCTTAACCATAGCTCAGACAACATAGTAAAGAAAAAGATAAATTCTGTCATTGTAACCTTTTTCTTCTGGTTGAATAAATGTGTTATCTTTATTAACATGTATAACCTTGAACTTGTTGCCAAAAATTGACTTTTGTGAAATTGTCAGTTGGATTACTCTATTACTGTACCTAGGGTTATAAAGTATTTTAACAAATACTTCGTTTGGTTTTTGTCACATCTCTAGATGAAGTTTAAAATGAAAGATCAATTTCTGGCTAGGTGTGTTGGCTCATGCCTGCAAATTCAAGCACTTTGGGAGGCTAAGATGGGAGAATTGCTTGAGGCCAGGAGTTTGAGACCAGCAAGAGTAACCGTGAGAACCCATCTCTAAAACTTAAAAATTAGCCCACTGGGCATGGTAGCTCAAACCTGTAATTCTAGCACTTTGGGAGGCCGAGGCGGGGAGATCACCTGAGGTCAGGAGTTCAAGACCAGCCTAACCAACGTGGTGAAACCCTATCTCTACTAAAAGTACAAAAATTAGCTGGGTGTGGTGGCAGGCGCCTGTAGTCCCAGCGACTCAGGAGGCTGAGGCAGGAGAATGCTGTGAACCCGGGAGGAGGAGCTTGCAGTGAGTGGAGATGGCGCCATCGCACTCCAGCCTGGGCGATAGAGCGAGACACTGTCTCAAAAAAAAAAAAAAAAAAAAAGCTGGACATGATACACAAGGTGACCCCAGGAGACTCCTGTGCAGAGTAGAAACACACCCCAGCACTAAACTCAGTCCCTGAAGTCCCTGTGGGATTCTCCCCACCCCCCACCCCTGGGTCCACCTGTACCCACCTGGAAAGAACAGTGACACCGCCCCACAGCAGGAGCACCATCAGCGGCCGCGGCACCCCAGGTAGCTGGGCCACCCCCAGGGTTTCACAGGTGGAGAGGGAGCCTGGGAACGTGCATTTCTAGCAATTTCCAGGTGATGGGGCACCACACTTTTAAAAATACACAATACTAGGTCTTGAAAGGACTTCTATTCACTTGCACGTTGGTGGGATGGAGCCCTACATTGCAAAGGGCTTTTCTTCACGTGTCCTCCTTGAGCTCAGGGGCTGGCAGCACTTGGTGGGACCTAGTAGGGCGTCCCTTGCTGACTGCACACCCACAGCTAGAGCCCAGGCCCGGATTATTCTCACAGGAAGCCAGCAGAGCTCCTGACACCTCCCTGGAGGTATGAGAAAGCTGAGGCTCTGAGGGGGATAAACTGATTACTGGAAGGTAACGACCTTAGTGAAGTGGTGAAGCTACAGGGTAAACCCTAGTTTTATTTCCTTTTAACTTTCAAGACTTCCTGATTTCCTCTATTACGATACCTGTGCCTTAGAGTCACCAATGGGAACTTGAAGGAAAATAATGCCTGCTGAGGCCAGATGCTCATTTAATTGCCTGGGGGTGGAGCCTGTTTGGTTCTAAGCCCTCCCTCTGAACTTCTGAATGGTGAGGACTGCAAATCAGCTGCCTCCTGCTGGGCCCTGCAGGGTGAAACCTGATGAAGCCCCAGGAACATTCAGTGAGGGGTTAGGAGGGAGGAGAACACGGGTGGATGAAAAGCAAGAAGGAAATGCACCAGCATTCACTGGCAGGCTCTGTCACCCACAGGACAGGGATAAAGACGTGCACACCTGCAGTGCGGACTTTCACAGCCTGGCAATGAGGGCTTTCAGCCTCACAGGTAAATGTCACCTGTTTCACCACCTCCTTAGGGCTGTTCTAGGGCCCCGGCACACAGCCATTTGGGACAAAGGGCAGTTTCAGTGTCTTTCACTCCACGCTCAAGCTACAGATTGTCCTTATAGCTCAGGTATCCTGGGGATAATCCATCTTGTTTTGTTTTGGTTTTGGGAGCCCAACCCAAGAATCAAATAACTTTCCTAAGGATTTCCAGGAGAAAACATCTTCCCACCAAAGAAGAACCTTACCATTTGGAAAAACACCTCCTGGTAATTTGCAAAAAAACCCAGTTTTCTGGGAAGTGATAATCTTGTCATGAGAACCAAAGATAAAGTTGGAGATAATGAGGGAGTGGTTACATAGGAAATATGTGGTCATTACTCTGATCAATTAGTAAATCACTTTCTTCATATGATATACTTTTTAACAGCTTCTTACTAAACGACAGTGCAGGTAAGAGAGTCACAAGACAGCTTCTTCCTTGAGTCAGTCATCCCCGGCCCACACCAGGGCATAGCAAGAATGACTTAGGTCACCTGGCTTATTTCCTGGCTACTTGGAGGAGATGGATTTCCCAGTTTACAAATCTCAGCTTCCTAGGATTCTATTCTGATAAAATCTAAATTGTATTTTTTTTAAAAAAAAGGAATAGGCTGGACACGATGGCTCACGCCTGTAATCCCAGCGCTTTAGGAGGCCAAGGCAGGCAGATCACGAGGTCAGGAGATTGAGACCATCCTGGCTAACAGGGTGAAACTCCTCTCTGCTGAAAATACAAAGAAAACTGAGCCGGCCGTGGTGGCATGCGCCTGTAGTCCTAGCTACTTGGGAGGCTGAGGCAAGAGAATCGCTTGAACCCGGGAGGCGGAGGTTGCAGTGAGCCGAGATTGCGCCACTGCACTCCAGCCTGGGTAACAGAGCGAGATTCCCTCTCAAAAAAAAAAAAAAAAATAGATGAACTCTAGTGAAATAATCTAGGTCTATCCTTTTACCTCCTCCGTTGTCTGGAGTAATAAAGCTCCCTGCCTCGCCCTCTCTCACAGCACTGAACTGCTTTTCCTGAATTTTCCCACACTGCTGATCACTCACTTGCTAATTTCGATGCATACATTCTTTTTGAGAAAGTCAGTTTGCCAACTCCTCCCACTGGTTTGTCAGAAAATGAGCTTACACTGCGCTGATCTCACTCCTGCTGCCAAACCTCCTTCTAGGGGTCTCTCCTTTGATAATGCAGGGATTATGTAGGCATGGGGAGGTGGGATACCAAGGGGGGATTCTGTCGACGGTGCTGTTCCCCCCTCCCCAGCCCCGCCGGTTCAAAGTCATCGAGCCGGGGGGCCTCTCTGACTATCTGGACTGTGCAGACCACCGTGTCTTCCAGTAGGGTCAGGGGAGGGCTTGAGATAAATCTGTAGGGCTCAACCACCAGCCACTGTCCACCTCAGGTGCCCCAAGCGCCATCTCTGCCGGGAGCTATGTGGATGCATCGGTGACAAAATGGAAAGCCTCTGGTCCTGGCGGAGCTTGTTCCAATCGGGAGAGACCCGAAAGCAAGAAACACAGTGAACAAATGCATGATGCCCAGGGGTGGATGGCCGTAAGCACTGAGGAGAAAAATAGCAAGTGGGGTGGGGGGTGTTAAGAGGGTGGAGGATGGAGATGGGCTGCCATTGACAATCGGAGAGCCTGCAGACCTGCCTGAGAGTGACGTTTGGGGAAAGAAGGAAAGGGAAGAAGGTGAGGGAGGTTAGCTAAGTGGACATCTGGGAAAGAGCTCAGGCAGCAGAGGGGCTGGGGTGGGGGCGCGCTGGCAGCCTGCTGCATTCCAGGGTCCTCTGTGTGGCTGGGACGGTGTTGGCCCTCCCCTGCCCATCCCTCAGGGCCTTCGCAGAAACACTCACACGGGGACCTTCTATGTACAGGCAGCACACGCCACCCATCGCCGTGACCACACTGTCCCTCAGAGGAGCCGCTGGCCACGTGTGTCCCGTCCACATGGAGATGTACTTGAAGATTCTTTACACACTGGGTTTCAAAAACTTAAGTATGGAAAACAGTGTAAAATATTAATAACACAATAACTGATTGTTATCAAAATAGTGGGCTGAATAGAAAATATAGTTTGTTTATTTATTTATAGATAGGGTCTCACTTTATTTATTTATTTATTTATTTATTTATTTATTTATTTATAGATAGGGTCTCACTCTGTTGCCCAGGTTGGAGTGAACCGGTGCAGTCACAGCTCACTGAAGCCTCCAACTCCTGGGCTCAGGCAATCCTCCCACCTCAATGTCCCACGGGGCTGGGACTGTAGGTGTGCACCGCCACATCCGACTAATTGTTTTGTATTTTTTGTAGAGACTGGGTCTCGCCATGCTGCCCAGGCTGGCCTCAAACTCCTGGGCTCAAGTGATCCACCTGCCTTGGGCTCCCAAAGTGCTGGGATTACAGGCGTGAGTCATGGCACCCAGCGTCCCCCACTCCGGACCTGCCTTTCTTTAATGTGGCAACTAGATCATTTAAAATTGCATATATAACACAGGCCACCCATGCAAGCCTCAATCCTGGGAGATGCTCCCGTTGGAGAAACCTTCAAGAAGCGGATCTGCTTGGATTTGCAAACGGCCCCTCTGGCCCCAGGGGGATCTGCTGTGCAGAGCTGCTCTGGACTCAGCTCTTCAATACTGCCCTTGAGTGTACTGGGCACCTCCTGACTTTCGACCAGCACAAAGCTCCTTATTAAACGCTGACAAAAATTCCTTCCATTCTAGATGCCATAATGGATTCATTAATCTCCTATTGATAGCTTTTTGCTGGTTTTCCCACTTTTTGCTATTCTAAGCACTGCTGCGAAGACTCTCCTTTTACCCCACCTGCCTGTGTCTGCTGCAGCTCACATGCTCCGCCTTCCAGCTGTCATAGCTGAGTCCCTGGGTCTCCTCGGCGGGGTGTGTCTGTGGGCACAGGGCTGCCCTGCCACATGCCCCACCCCATAACCTTCCATCTGTGGCCGCTCCTTGTGAGACCCTAAACTCACGACCTCCCCTCCTGTCCTCTCCTCTCCACAAAGCCACCCTTATCGGAGACGGTCAGTCTGCTTCCCAGTTCCCCCAAGGCGAATCCAAAGTCCTCCACTGGCCCACCCACCTCTACCGACTCCTCCCTCACCTTCCGGTCAGGTCAAACGGCCCCAACCAGAGGCTCCCCGGGCCCTTTCATAAGACAGGAGCTTTTCTTCTCAGGTCCGGCTACAGGTACATTGTACCCGCACCTCACCGCAGGAGTGAGAGCCGCAGGGGCGGAGAGGGCTTAGTTCTTTTGCCTAAAGCCTGCCCTGACTCACCGAAGGCGGTCGTTAATGTGCGCAATGATTACAGAAACACAGAAATAAGGCTGGGGGTGGTGGCTCAAGCCTGTTATCCCAGCACTTTGGGAGGCCGAGGCAGGTGGAGCGCTTGAGGTCAGGAGTTCGAGACCAACCTGACCAACATGGTGAAACCCCATCTCTACTAAAGATACAAAAAAAAAAAAAAAAAAAAAAATCAGGTGGGCATGGTGGCACATGTCTATAATCCCAACTACTTGGGAGACTGGGACAGGAAAATCACTTGAACCCGGGAGGCAGAGGTTGCAGTGAGCCCAGATCAAGCCACTGCACTCCAGGCTGGGCAACAGAGCGAGACTCCATCTCAATGTCCCCCACCCGCCCCGCCACACACACAAACAAAATCTTAATCGTAGTAAGACACAGCTGAAAAGATATGACGGAATGACTCCCCGAGGCTACTGGATGCCACTCCTTCAATCATTTTCCATTCAGAAAACTTCAGATCATTTACATATGTACGTTAAGACAAGGGGTCCTATATTAATGAATCTTCTCCGTCAAAATCCTGGTCAAAGTCAGAAAACAATCCCACCGGACTCCTGGGAGCATCTGATGTTGGAGAAACCTGGAGAAGTGGAGAAGCTGATCTGCAGGATTTGCAAACCGCGGCACTGCCCCCAGGGGGACCCGCAGCACCGGCGCCTCCCCGTGCACACAGTCAGGATCTGCACCTCCAAAGGCTCCCCCAGGCGGCTCTGGGCACACGGAAGCTGGGAAGACAGCAAATGGGCCCCGGGGTTGGGGGGGCCCAGCACAGTCCAGCCTTTTCTCTTTTGCCTCCTGAAGACTTTCACTGTGGATGTGTGTTAGGGAAGGGGGGAGTGAAGAAAGAGACAGGGAGAGAAGATAGAGACTGAGTGATGCCTCCATTCTGCAGAGAAAAACACCGAGGCCCTATCTCAGCACTCGAGACAGTGGGGCCACGGCGGGACTTATTAAGTCTCTGCCTCTCAGTGCTCTGATCTGCCATGTGTCTGGCTGCCTCTTCCATCCTGACAAGCACAATGACTGTAATTCCAAAGTACTGGGAGTTGGGGGTGAAGATGCAGAGAACGGAGGAGTGGGGAGGGAAACGGCAGCCTCTGGGCAGCTACTCTCTAATAAACACGAACACAACACCAGAAAGGGCTTGTAGAAAAGAAACATAAAATGCAACCCAACTACTGACACATGGCCCTCTGTTCCATATTCACCCGCACGTTCTTAACAGAAACGCAACTGTGAACATGCAATCTGGTATCCTGACATTTGCCCTGACCAGGTTGTTACCGCATCTTCATCTTTCTAATTTTAATTGCTTCTGACGGCCCATCCGACTGGTCGAGCTTATTTAAAGAGCCCTGATTCTCCCTGATAAAAGGTTGGAGTCCTGTATCAAAAGCTTTTAGTTTTCTGTAACCAAGGGGGAAAACATGCTTCTTTTGAAAGATGACAAAATGTCTAGCTTCGAAGGGTCATCCGAGTATGGCACACAAGGTGGTCTGCATTCATAGAAAATGATGCCATCATATAAATCTCCCACTGTGTGACGGGGTGACACCATCACTCATCATCTGCCTCCCAGACCCAGTAAGTTTTGCAAAATTAATTACTGCACTTTACACTGAAAAGATCCCATCAAAGAATGTGTGTGCACAGGATGGTGAGGGGCGCCGGAGCTGTGTGAGGAGAAATGGCACTGTTCTCAGTTTCCTCTTCCATCCTACTGGGCTCTGAAGCATTGCTTCGGAGATTTTCAATTTTATCTTATAATTAAATAATATGAACTCTACTGGGGGAAGAAAAGCAGCCCATCACATTGGTATTAAGCCTTAATATCATTTTTGCCATCTTGACTCCTATCGCTATAAAAAGTCATTTTCTGTTCCCCTCACAAAACCACCCAAGGAATATTGCTTCAGATACCAAAGGTGCCCATGTGGGGCTCAAGCCTGGTGTCCAATAAATATGTGTGTCATTGACCTAATGCATGTCCAGTCAATTGAAACCTCACACTTCTGACTTCGGTTTTTAGGTTGTGATCTTGAAGTCTTAACAGTTTATACGCATTGATCTGAGGATATTGGAAACTTTTGATTAGAGAAGGTTGAATTCCTCTAAAGGACTTCATGAATGAAGAAGACAGCTAGAACCCCTGGTTTCCTGCTCCTCAGTGGAGATTCCAGGCGGGAGGCAGGCAGCAAACGCTTGCGTTCCTGTCAAGCGCCAGGCGTGGTGCTGGGCGCAGGATGGACACCAGTGAAGACACAGCTACACGCAGCCCTGAACATCCCTGCAGCAGCCACAGGGCCTGGCCACACCAGGGAGCTCTGTGAACTCAGGGAAGCCGGTACACCTCGGGCATCCCTTGCTCATGTGTAAAGTGGGGATAAGTCAGTGCCCAGGATCACTGAGGGCCTGCCACATAACAGAGTCACTAAACGCTAGCTATTCTCACTAGGATTGGAAAGGTTGAAGCTTACTACATTTCTGTGAACTTTCTATAAATACTGTATTGATGTTCACGTCACCACAGGCAAAAAGGACGCCGCTTTCGCATCCAGCCCACCCTAAGAATGCCCCTGGACTTCCCAGTACACTCAGCTCCACCAGGTACCAGGCCCTGCAGAAGCCACAACCTGTGACGAAGACAATGAGTCACTCTTGGTGTGTGGCACAGCGTGATGTGGCGGTGGGTACTTAGTCATGGTCAGTCCGCGATCCAGAGCTGTGGAGCTTATTTTAAGTTGGGTGAAAATCAATTTAAGTTTCCAGATATGTCTTGGGACAACAGAAGATACCCAAAGAAGCAGGGAAAAAAAAAAATAAAAAACAAAAACCCAGAGCCTGAGACAGAAGATACCCAAAGAAGAAGGAAAAAAAAAAAACAAAAACAAAAACAAAAAACCCAGCCTGAGAAATACTTTCTTCATTCAAGGCCTGGGGAGTCAGGAATACAGGAAAGATATTTTCAATTTTATATTATAATTAAATAATATGAACTCTACTGGGAGGAGAAAAGCAGCCCATCGCGTTGGTATTAAGCCTTAATATCATTTTTGCCACCTTGACTCCTATCGCTATAAAAAGTTATTTTCTGTTCCCGTTACAAAACCACCCAAAGAATATCTGCGTAATTTTGAGCAAGTTGGGTTTTGCTCACTTTTGAGCATTAACTAGAATAAGGAGCTTCACCAAGAAAGGCCCCTGAAAAGCATGGTGGAGGCCTGACATGACGGCTCAGGTCTGTAATTCCAGCTCTTTGGGAGGCCAAGGCAGGAGGCTCACTAGAGGAGGCCAGGAGTTCAAGACCAGTCTCAGCAGCATAGTGAGATCCTGTCTCTACAAATAATAATAACAATTAGCCGGTCATGATGCTGCATTCCTGTCTTCCCTGCTACTCAGAAGGCTGAGGCAGGAGGATCACTTGAGCCCAGGAGTTTGAGGCTGCAGTGAGCTGTAACGGCACCACTACACTCCAGCCTGGGTGACAGAGCCACACATAAGTACTCTTCGTGGTCTAAGGGAGAGTACAATATTTGGAATTAGGATCTGTTTTGCTCCTACCACAATCGCGTATGCACCTCACTCCCTTACCTAAGTTATTTTTCTTTGTGAGTCTTTCTCCCCACTTCCAAAATGAGGGCATGCCTCTCTTGGGACCATGTATCTAGGCTTGGAGATAAGAATTGTAAAGCTCCTAGTATACAAAATATTTTCAACAAATGGTAGCTATGGTCATTTTAATATATTGAATTGTACCATAATTTCACATCTGACAGATAATTCCCCTGAAATTGATACTTGAATGTGAATGTGTTCTCTGACCTCCAGCTACAGGCAATAGTCTTCTATGTCAGGGAAAATCAAGTACTAATATAGAATCAGAATAAAATGGCAAAAAGAATGGGGGCACAACAGATAAATTCTCGAGGAATAACTTACTTAAAGGATTTGTAAATCTGTGGCAGCTAAGACCAGGCCCTCTAAGCACATCTGGAGGTGAACTTCCTTAAAAGAAATGGGTCCAAATGCTCCAACAGGTTCAAGATCATACCTCGGAAGGGTAAAGCTCTTTACAGAGTTTACAAAAAAATTTTGACTTCGGCTCTGCCAGGGAAAGAAAGCCCAGGCGACCCGCCATGGCGGGCTTTCCCAGGGACAGCCCAGGTGTGACCCACGTGGGCTCAAGGCCACCGTATTTGATGCCATCTGCAGAGCTGAGAGCAGCTGTCTCCCATTAACCCGAGGCTGTACCAACCAAGCCACGTTCCCAGATAATACTGGTTTCCAAAGTACCTTTTTCCCCAGAAGAGAAGAGGCGTGGACTTACTAACCTCCAATATGTGTAACTCCTCCCAGGTGGCAAAACCAGGGCAACAGAGAACACGGAGATTCTGCCAATGTATCCTAATTTCACGTACCTGTACACAAACTCCCAAGCATTTTAGCAAGCTTTTGGACATGGAGCTCAAAAGAATGACCCATAAATACTTTCCAATACATACAGCATCTTAATGTGTTTTTCTTTCTTTTTTATTTTTTGTAGACACAGAGTCTCATTATGTGGTCCAGGCTGCTCTGGAACTCCTGGGCTCAAGCGACCCTCCTGCCTCAGCCTCCGAAAGCACTCGCATGACAAGCATGAGCCACTGTGCAGGACCCACAGCACTTAAATTCCAAAATCACCTTGAAACCCTGACCTTCCACCTGCCCTGGTGGCTTCCAGAGGTCAGTTCCTCTTCCCGTACCAAAGGTTTCTTGTCTTTCGCGGCCCAGGTAAGGTCACTCCAGGTGCTCCCTCTGCTTTTGAAGGCCTTTGACTGAGAAGCCACTCTGGGTCCTATTAGGACCCCAAGGCGGCTCCATTCGTACTCGCACATCTCCCGGTCGGTTTAAGTCACGCTGGCCAGGCTATTTCCACTTCACTCTCCTAATTTCTCCAATCCCATCCTCTGCTGCATCACCTTTTCTTTCTCTGAGAACCCAACCCTGCAGGAGGAACGCTGATGCTGGGGTCCTTTAACTAGAACGCTAACGCCAGAGCACTTCCCCGGGCGCTGGGGGGCGGGCTGCCGGGCGGGGCCTGGCGCTGCCACCGGGGTGTCCCGCGGGGAGGGGGGCGCTGGGCCTAGGGAGGCTGCGCTGCTGGCTCGGGGAGCGCGCGGCGTACGGATGTCAGGGCCAGGGCGCATGGAGACGACGGGCCGGGCATCACGTAGGCGCTCGCGGCGGGCGGGGCGGCGCTGACAGCGCCCCAACATGCAGCACCCGTGCCGCCCCGAGCGCTCAAGGGCGAAGGGAAGGTCACCGGGACCGAGGGCGGGGGCCCATTCCCGCTCCATCCTTGTGCAGTGCGCGGTCCCGAAACGGGAGGAAATCCGCCATCCGCGCCTTTCCACGCATCTGCGGCAGGAGGAACCGGGAAAATAAAAATCAAAACCCAGCCCCGGGCGCGTCGCGTCTCCAGCCCGCGCTATCACTAAGGCTCCCAGGTGGCGTTCGCCTGGGAAGCGCCGATCTACCCGCCAGGGGCTGCGCGGCCTGGGGCGCTCCACCGTCCGGGCACCGGCGCCCTCACGTGCACCCGGGGCCTGGGGCGCGCAGTCTCCACCACCTCCGGCTCTTCAATGTTAAATGTCCTCCTGGCGCGCCCGCGTCGTGGACCCAGACTCGGGTCCCTCCTGGAGAGCCGCTTCCACATTGCAGGGCAGGGGAAACCCAGAGCCCGCGCCGCGGCGCCGCTGACGTCCCGGAGTCCCCGCTTCCTGGTCCTTCTCGTCCGCGGAGGTCTGCGGGGAGGGCCTGGGACCCATTTTAGTTTTCGGTTTTCTCACGAGCCGAAAGGCAACAGCACATGCGAGCGCAGGAAACCCATTTTTAAAATCTCCCAGCGGAAACGCGAGGGGCTGCCGGACCGCCTCGGAGACGCCAGGCGGGAACCCAGAGCACTCCCTCCGCGTCCCGCATTGCAGCAGCCAGGACCCCGCCCACGCCGCGCGGGGCACGAGGCGACAGGAGGCGCGCGGGGACCCGGCCGTTTCTTCCTCGACATGCTGGGGGGCGGCGTGGGGCGGAGTTGAAGGGCGGGGGGCCACTTAGGAAGTGATCGCGCTGTACCCACGCTTCGGAGGGGAAGCCCGGCCGGGTCCTACAGCTCAGAGGCAGAACGACTCCCGAGGGTCCTCCAGGCGACCCCCTCTGTCAGGCTCAATTTAAAACATAAACCGGAGGGGGTGGAAAGCTCACTATCTTCCGGATGGAGGTTCCTACCGCCATGTCCCTTCCTCCTCCGCCCCACCCGGCAAGGACCCGGGGGCTGCCTTGCTGGCTCATGCCGCCCCGCAGGTACCCCTGCCGCTGCCGGGCACGGGCTTCTCCCCAGTTCTCCCCATCGCTTCCCCGCTCTTCTCCCTGGTTCTTCCCATCGCTCCTCCACCTTTCCCCGCGTCCTCCCGTCGCTTCCCCCCTCTTCTGCCCCATCCCCCAAATCCCCTTCGCCTTGTTCTCCTCGGCTCCGTCCGCCCCTCCCTCGCCGCCGGGAGGGAGGTGCGCACCTTGAGCATCCTCGCCTCTGGTCAGCACGCCGACTGCCTTGCCGGCCCCGGAGAGGTGCTCCAGGAACTTCCGCAAGGAGCCCTTAGGGGCCTGGGAGTCGTCAGTGTCCATGGCGAGGAGGTCGAGAGGAGCCGCTAGTCCCGGTGCGCAGTAGGCAATGTGGACCCTGCCCGCGCCCGCGGGAGTCGGAACTGCTGCCCCGCCCCGCCCCAGGGCCAATGGGCGGTGACGGGCGGGGCCCGAGCGCACGGGAGGGGCTGCGGGAGCGGGGGCGTGGCTAGGTGCAGGGAAAGGGGCAGGTGCGGGCGGGGTGCGGGAGTGGGCAGGAGCACCTACGCCGGGGTCGTCGTAGGTGGGGGCCGTGCTAGCGGTGAGGTGGGCCGCAGACGTGGGGATAGCGCCACAGGTAGGCGGGGGTCCCTGCGGGTGGGGCCGCGTCTCTGGTGCTCGAGACTCGCGGGTGGGCTGGAAGGCTCTGGTTGGGGACTTCAGAGATGCCCGGAGTGCCACAGGTGGGGGCAGGGGCAGCGTCCGGGGGAGGGGAGACCACAGGGGGGCGGGGGTCACATCGTTTGGGGGGCGCGCCAGGGTGGGGCGGGATAGAACGCGGGGAGCATCTCCCGGGCCGGGTGAGGGAGACCTTGAGTGGGCGCGAACGTCTGGGCGGGGGGAAGCCCTGCACTTGCGGGGAGCGCCGATGGCGGGGCGGGGTGGAATTGGGGCGTGGAGACCCCACCTGGATGCGGAAGTTCGCAGCAGGCCCTGCCGCTCCGGCGGTTGTTGGCGCAGAGCCCCGCTGCGCGCACAGCTTCTAGTTGCCGGCAGGATTCCTCCTGGGGCTGCGCTGGGAGCCTCCGGGCGCGGCTTCCTCGACCTTCGCCCCCAGGTATTCTCTGTAGTCTGAGGTCGGGAAGGACGAACGGAGAGTAGATCCTCCAGGTGGTGGGAAAAACTGAGCGCGGCGGGCTTAGCTATGACGAAGCTGCGATTTCCCGGGCCCACGGGGGCTGTGGCGTCCACTCGGTTCCTGCTAATCCCACTGTATTATAAGGTGGGGAGAGTCAGCTTGCATAGTGAAACCAAAGAGAGCTGCGAGATAGAGAGTGAGAGTGAGAAACCAAGAGAGTGAGACACACACACACACACAAACACACAGAGAGAGAGAGGGAAAGAGAGGGAGAGTGAGAGAGACAGAGAGAGAGAGACAGAAAAAGTCAGAGAAGCAGAGACACAGAGAGACATAGAAAGATAGAGAAAGATGAGGGGAAGAGAGAAACAGAGACACACAGAGTCTTAAAAAGAGACACAGAGAGACAGAGCAACCAGGAGAGAGACACAGAGAGGGAGAAACAGAGACAATTTAAACCAAAAGAGAAAAACAGACCAGAAAAGAAAAACAACTAGTAGAGCTCGGAACTGCGAAGGTGGCATCATTCCGTTAGTCTCGGGTTTTGCTTCCTGGGTTTGTGACATGGTCAGAGTCCTTGTCTTTGATTTCCTAACACAAGTTGTTAAAGTTGGAAGTGAGTGTGAAATTGAGTTAGTCTAGCTTTATTCTTTCACGGATGAGAAGTGAATTATCTTCAGCAAGGTGGGTGCAGGCGTGGTCCCCGGGGGTCACTGTGGTGAACAGGCTGCCCTTGTGGGCAGCCAAGTTCGTCATCACTGGGACAGAGCCCAGGACACTTCCCTGGCTGGCCAGCCTTTTCCTAGAACCCCACACATTGCAAATGATGGAGTCCAGATCTATACCATAAAGAAACGAGGGTGGTTACAGAAAGCACCACGATCTCAGCTGAGTGGCTCTGAGCACCCCAACGTTGGGGCACCTCGGTACAGGTTGGGGCAGCTCAGGCTGTGCCCAGCAGGGAGGCTGGCCCGATCAAGCTTCGGTCTCCACCCTGAGAGTGTGGGCTCCTTCCCCCAGCGCGGGTTAAAGCATCGTGTGTCCACCTGTGCAGTGACTGGTCCCAGTGGCCCTGGAGGGCTGAAACCCTGGGTCCCGCCACTGGTCCAGGGCATCCGTTTCCCCTTCCTGCAGTTCCTGTGTCTGTGTGTCCAGGGGGCTCTGATCCGTGTCTTAGGACCATGGCCGAGGGGACAAGTTCACCCGCTTTGGAGCTGGCCCGGATCTTGGTTCTGTGGATCCTCGCTGTGTGGCTCTGGAGCAGTTCTGTCCTCAGGAGATGGATCCTCACAGCCGCCTCTTGGGGCCATGAGGAGAATTAATAGGACGACCCCCGGGTAGCTGCTCAAAGCCCTGTGTGGGGCCAGCCCTGTGTCTCCACCAGTTCCTTTGCTCTGTGCTCCCCCCCACTGTCACATCGCCAGCCTTTATTTCCTTTTCCTTGGACCCAGACAGCGAATGCTCCGCTGGTCTTGGCAGCCCCTTCTCTAGTCTGTCCTCAAATCACTTCCTGACGGACAGCCCTGACTAGCCATCAACGTGACCAAAACCCCACAAAATAGAACCCAACTTTCCTATTAAGCTGTACAGAGCTGTCCCAGCCCCACTTCCCACAGGCTGGCCTCATTCGCCATGGGATCCATGGTTCTCACCTGGGGCTGGGGGTGCCCCTGGCATCTGGTGGGGAGTGTCAGGGATGTCCCTCCAGGCCCAGTACAGTCCCCCAGCTGGTGGCCGGCAGACAGCAGCACCCAACCTGATGTCCCTGTGGCTTCTGGTTCCCCGAGGCTGGCTGTGCTTTGCTGCCTCTACATGCTCTCAGACGGGTGCCCTCTCTCCACCTTCACTGGTTAGCAGTGTTCCATCCATTAGAGCTCAAAGCACTGCCTCCCGGCAATGCAGCCCCTTCTCCTGGCCTGCCGTCTGCCTGTGCCCCGCGGTCTGTACCGTGTCCTCACGGACCGATCAGAGCGAGGCTCCCAGGAATGGAGAGGTTCCTGCTTGTGTCTGCTTGTGTCTCTGTCCCGCCTTCTCTGGACCTGGCACCGTGGCCTTTGCCGACAGAGGTCTTGGGTTGATTGTCAGTGAAGCAGACAATCTATATGGCTCTAAATGGCTGTGAACATGCTTGATTGGGTTATTTTTAAAATAATTGTATATGTAAACATTTGAGTGTGACACAGGTGGATTTTTGGGCGAATGGTCTTGTTCTTCAGGGAGTAACCACAGGCCCATCCACAAGGACCATTTCCAGCTAATTTATGGAACGCTGTTCTACCTGGTTAATTTTCAACGTTATCTCAGCCTGAGAGGTAGGTCAGCATGTGACGAAGTTCACTGGTTTGAATCCTAATCTGCTCCTTATGAGCTGCACCTTCCACGCCTTCGTTTCTTCCTTGGTTAGGTAGGGAAGGTATGAGCTACCTCAGAGTTGTGAGTGAGGCCTGCATCGAGTGACCGCATTAAAGTGACAAGAACTGCACCCGGAGGGTTGATATTTAAAGACCTTTAAACATCGCGATGCCGCATTTTGGTACCCAGGTAAAACAGCAAAGTTATTTCAGATGCAGACACAGACCCTCGGTGAGGCGGGGGGCTGATGGCAGGAGGTGGACCACCGACCCTGTAACGAGGGCGTGGTCTGTTCGAGGCTGAACGAAGTGCACATCATTGCATGTACCACGGAGGTCCCTCTCGTGAAGTCCTGGAAGGGTCCATGTGGCTGAGCCGTGTGGTCTGTCCATGACGTCCGGCAGGAGCAGAGCTTTCGGGTGCAGCCTTGCTCTTGTGCGCACAGCCCTCAACGGTCTCAAAAGTCTGAGGCTTAAAGCAGGCTTGGGGTTTCCTTACACCTCCTGGACATCTAATTTGCCTGGCAAACATGTTTTTCTTGGGTGTAAAGGTGAAGGAGTGGGTGATTCTGGTGAAAGTGTACTAATTACTGCACTTCTGGGTCAGTGGCGCTTGGTTGAAGACACTATCTGCCCTGGATGGACATCTCTGGGGTGGTGAGAACCGGTGGCTGGATGTCGCGGGGTTGCCAAGAAGATGCCAATTTTTTCCTTTTTCCTCAGTAACAACACCCTACTTTGTTTAGGGAAGCAGCACACCCAGCTGAAAATCCAATTCTCTTGCACGGCAGAGCGGCTGGTGACACAGGTCCAGATGCTGGGATGCTGATGGGGGGTCCTGGAGTGGGAGGTGTCAGGAGGCTTTCCCGACCCACAGCAGCCCTGGGCCCTTGTCCGGCCTTCTTGTCTGGGGCATGACACCAGGAAGGAAAGCAGCTTCGGGGGCCCGAGGGCCAGAAGGCAGAGTCCTGGCGTGTGAGGCAGGCCTGGGCCAGGCTCCTCGGAGGATGTCACAGACCTGCTGCCCATGCAAGGACCACCCACCTCTGAGCCCCACGCAGATTTTCCTCCGTAGCCAAGTGAAATCCTGGTACGGTGAGTGAGGCAGTCAGAGGCACCTTTTGTGGAAGGAGGACAAAGCTGGAGAGAAAGAGGTTTTCCTAAAGGCACAAGGCGCTGATTCTGCGTTAGGGATAATTCCTAGGAGTGTGGTTGCTGGTGGGTGGAAAACTGTAGCCAGAGAATAAGTGGGAGTGGCACTTGCTGGTATTTAACTGATTCGTTCACGAATGGTCCAAACAGTTCCAGAGAAAAGAACATTTCGGACACAGAAGTTTTCACCCTGCCTGACAATCAGCCTGACCGTGGGCTGTTCCATCCTTCCTGGGCGACACTGAGAGGGTCTCAGGCCCTTCCGGCCCTGTGCTGGCATTTCCCCAGGGTGTGTGCCCCATCCCAAATAGGCTGGAATGCCTCTGGGTGCAGCTGAGCCTCTTGAAAAGGGAAGAGACATGTGATGTGCTCTGGCTGAACAGGAAAATGAGGGAGGACAGGGAGAGGGGCCTGGAGGTGAGGAGGATGGTGAGCAACACTGGGGACAGAGGACGTAGGGTAACACCAGGGACAGGGGGATGGAGGGTAACGCCGGGGACAGGGGCATGGAGGGTAATGCCGGGGACAGGGGATGGAGGGTAACACCACTTCTCCAGGTGCCTTTGGGGGATGCTGCCGCCTCTCGCACCCCAGAGTGAAGTCAACAGGATTCTGTCCCGTGGAGCCCCACAGCCTGGCAGCTGGGATTGTCGCAGTATGAACCACTGTTCACTAGCTCTGCACCCTGGGACAGGCTCCCTGGTGTTTCCACCCTGGTTTCCCATCTGGACAGTGGGACCCTGATGTCCCCGTCCCAGCTGCGCCCAGAGCCCTGGACTCCAGCGTGTAGTCGGCACTCATTAGCGTTTCTCTTGTTGTGGTCCGTGGATGAAGTGGCTCTCTCTTTGTGTGTTCACAGCCCTCCTGCTCACTTTACCTTCTGGGAACACTTTTTACATAGCTTCGTATGTGGGGAGGACTCGAGTGATTAATTGAATGTTTCATCAGGTGCAGTTCTTCTGTTTCCCAGTTTTGACACAACATTTGGTGAAATTTCCAGGGACTCCTGTGGTCAGCCTCACGGTTTCACTCTGTCACTTTCTGATGCAGTATTCTTTGGGAGTCTTTTCAATTAAGCGCCATCATTTAAAAATAAGTTTTATAATATGCAGTTTCAGGTTAATTCTTTACCTTTGGGTCTCAGGCAGTAGCTACCTACCTGTGAGTAGTCACAAAGGTTCACACAGTTTTCTCTAGCCGTCCCTGGCTCGTAGCTCAGCAGATCCCTTCAGATGAGTCAGCCAGCTGTGTACCTGCATGTTCAGGATACTTGTCAGGGGCCTTCCTCAGAGCAAGACCGACGCTTACCTCATCCTTGGGACTTTGGAGCCCGCCCTGGAGAGACTCCAGCCACATCCTAAGGGGCCGTCCGGGTCCCACAGGCTGGTGGGAGTGACTTCTGAGCCACTCCAGACCACACTTTGTGTTCCTACACCCCACAAAGCCACTTAAAGTGCCGTGTTCTGGTGCTGTGTGCCTCACCAGTGTGCGACACAAGCCTGCACGGGGATCTGAGCGGGCGCTGCCTTCCTCAGGCTATGCTTGAGTTTTGGGGCAACTGGAGCACTCGTGGCTGTGATTCTCGCCACTGTCTGGGCTTCCCTAGAGGGTCTCACCCGCAGCCTGAGGACCACATCGGCAGCCACCGAGGAGCCGCCAGGTGCGGCCTTGGTCCCACTCAGTGCTTCTCGACTTTGGTGAGAGAGGAGACAGCAAAACTTCAGCTGGGAGCCCCAGGCCTTCTCTGCTTGGGGCCCTGGGACTGACATAGCACAGATCCTGCCATCCACGTGCTGGGGGCCCCGCCGTGCGGCTCCCTCCTCTGGTTAGGGACTGCACCCTTGGGCTGTGCACCTCCTGGTTCTCACACTCAGGGGCCCAGGGAGGGTGGTGGATGAAGAGAGAAGGAGAAGGGTGGCAGTTTGAGCCCAATTGTGTTGGCTTCGTCTTCCGCCTCTTGTCCCTAAGTACATTGGCAAAGTTTTCCAGATGAAAACTCAGAAGGGATTTTTAATGACTGGAATCTGTGAATTCCATGGAAGCCAAGTCTGTCCACCTCTTTCACCCGCCTCATTTCTCCCCGTTGGGGCTGATTTTGGCAGCGTTCATAGGGGCAGGGACGGAAGGGGTGGGGGTCAGCCGTTGGCCCTGTGTCCCTCCCCTCCTCCCCTCAGCGCCACAGCATTTCGGTGTCATCCCCTTCCGTGCACGCGTCCTCATGAAAACCAGGTGCGGCTGGAAGGAGATGCCTGTGCCCACTCCCGTGACCTTCCCGGCCACCCTGGCTGCAGCGGCCTCTCGGCAGGCATCTTTCTGGTACTGCCTCCGTGCCCCTCCCATCACCTGACGCTCGTGTTCCTGAATCTTCACGCGTGTGCTCTGTGCAGCCACCTCACGGGTTCCCTGGGAACGGAGACAGTGTCTCACGCCGGTCAGAATGCTCTTCTCTGTCCACTGAATAGTCCAACACAGAATCATTCCTCTGTGATTATTTATGCTTTGTTATGTAGAACTGGAATAAAGAAAAAGTGAATTTAGACATTACAGCCATCAGGTTGAAGCTTAGTAATTGCATTAGGGAATTAAATGGAAGCATTTGAGCTTCTCGAGTTCTAATTCCACATCTTCGTATCCCCATCACCCCATACCCAGTGTCTAACACAGCTCTTGGTCTAGGAGTTTCTTGATAAATGCTTACTGAATTGAACTGTACTGAGCTTAACATTCCCACCCAGAGTTAGAAGCCAGTCCCTGAACAAATTGCATTTAGAATATGAGTTTGACGTTACTGTGGTAAGGGGTATCCTACACGTCATAATTCCTAGTCAATGTCGGGTATTTAGTCAAATAGACTCAAGTATAGAGAAGCATAGGCCCATCTGGCAAAAGGGCAAGGCACGGTGCTTTAGGTCCAGGTCCCCAATATCAACTATGAAAATAAAACGTCAACTCCAATGACAGCCCTGTCCTAAGCTGGTCACTGTTTACGCTAACAATTATAAACAGCTCGAACTTACTGTCCTGAGAGGCAACGTACCCTCCATTCTCTCTGCAGTGTAGCTGCCTTGGTGGATGGAACATGCCCCTCCTCCCTCCCTCTCCCTATCCCTCCCTCCCCCCTCCTCTCTCCCTCCCTCTCCCCTCCTCTCTCCCTCCTTCCCCTCTCCTTCTTCCTATCTTCTCTCACCTTTCTCCCCCCACCTTCTCTCCTGGACAAGGGGTAGAAGAGAGGAGACCTCTGGAATCTTCTGCTTCATCCAAGCAGCTTGGGGGCAGCATCAACAGCTGCAATTTGGCTGCCCCAGCAGGTGCCTCAGGGCAGCCTTTCTAATGGGAATCCTAGAATCGTGTCTTTCCTTAATGTGTCCTAAAGGCTGGAGGACATGAAGTGAAACAATGCTCCATGCTCAGTCCTGTGATTTTGTGTAATTATTGGACTTACTTTGAAATTAAACTAAATGATACCCAAGGTAGAGCATGAAAAAAAAAGAAAAAACAGGCTATGGTGTTTGAAAAACAAACAAAACCGTTTGGTTTGTTGGTTTGTTCTTAGACCTTCACAGGCTCCTAGGTCACACGTTTCAGTTTCTCAGCAAGTGACATTCTCTGCAGAAGCTGTGTCAGTCTCTTGTTTGATGATGTCAGCCACAGCAGAAAGAAGCACTCCGTAGGCCCCGTGCTCAGCACCTTGGCGTGAGCTCCTGCCATCTTTCGTTCATGCTCATCACAGCTCTGTGCAGTGGGCATCCTCCTGATCCCTGTGGGAGGATGGGGGATGGAGGCGGAAGGGTGAGTGATGGCAGGATCACATGAGGGGTCTCTCCAGAGGTAGGGAGGGGAACCGGCCCAGGACCTTAGTGCCCATCGAATCCTTCCTCCTCCTCCTCTGCCTCTCTGTGACTGTTTGACTCAGGCTGCAGGGACGGACATGAGTATGTGCAGAGCCTGTGTGCACCCCTGGGAATGTGTGCTCATATTGGCAGGGAGGGATGTGAGGTTGTACAGAGCGTGTGTGCATACCTTGGCGGTGTATGCTGGCGTTGGCAGGGACAGATGTGAGCACGTATGGAATGTGTGTGCACACCTTGGGGATGTGTGCTGGCATTGGTAGGGACAGATGTGTACAGAGCGTGTGTACACACCTCGGGGTGTATGCTGTTGTTGGCATGGACAGATGTGAGCGTGTACAGAGCGTGTGTGCACACCTCGGGGTGTGTGCTGGTGTTGATAGGGACAGATGTGTACAGAGCGTGTGTGCACACCTGGGGGTGTGTGCTTATGTTGCTTTGTAACCGGCAAATACGTGGCCCGTTGCGTCGGGCGGCCCTGCGCCCATGCTGAGTCCGTCAGTGGCCCTCGGGTTGGGGTCTCCGTCTGCCCAGACAGCACTCGAGTGGCTTGAGGTTTCAGATTCTTCCTCTACGGATACTTGGGCCTGCTCAGGACCAAACATCAGAACCAGCCAACTGCAAACTACAAGAACGTTCAAATGCATCTTCAGTAGGAAAAACAAAAGCAATTGGAAAAATTTTCCAACGTGACCCCATGGTTAAGCCGTTAGATACTCCAGCCAACAGATTGAGTCACTTTAAAATTCACACCAATTAAAATGGTTGTGAGAGTTGCAGACCTTTACCGCTAAACCTTGAAATAATTGAAGCATTCTGCTCCACTTGCTTACAAACTAGGGTTGGGGATACCTTTCAGTCCAAAGTAGCAACCTTCTAAATCCAGCTTAGATGCGAGGCTCCCACTGACACAGGAAGAGACAGTGGCCCTTGATTATTCTCCTGTGTTCAGATACTGTGTCATTTCCTTTTTTTTTTTTTTTGTATACTGATCATCATTTCTGCTTTTCCAATTCAAACTAAAGGGAGTTTAGTTCTGTTTTGGAGAAGCTGTGGTTAGTGGTTTCTTTTCATGGTTTGCTTAATCTCTTAAGTCTGGTGCTTACATTACCCAAATAGACTTTTCTTTAGTACCACAGTGCCATAACCAGGGCTTCTCCCTCCATATCTGCTCCCCAGGAGGCTCCCTAGGAATGGGAGCTGGAGATCCAGCCCCTCTCCATGTGCCGTTTTCTTTGAGTCCAAGGCAGGTTTGGCTCAGAGAAGAAAAGAGGCCTCCGGGTTAGCTGCCTCTGACTGCTTGCTTGTGAAATGTTTAATGATAAGGCGACTTCAAAACTAATTTACACATTGATAGTTGTAGCTTGAAGTATCACCGCAGTCATAAGAACAAGAAACACTCCCATAAAGTAGATAAGCAGAAAAAAAGCCATAGAAGTTTAATAGAGCACAAATAAAATGGTGTTGTAAGAATGTACAGTGGGAAATGCTCTCAGTCCAGCCAGATCCAGCTGTGACGTCAGTCCAGCTGTGGTGTCCTCCTGTAAAAACATTCAGCCACATGTGGCCCTGATTGCAATCACTAGTCTGAATTTTGATCCAGAAAGTTCTTGGGGGCCGATGCTGGGACTGTTCCAGCAGTTGAGTCTGATTGGGCGTCACGGTGGTGATGTGCTTATCGCAGACAGCTGGGCTGAGTGGTGGCCACCCGTGCACTCGCCACGTGCAGCCGTTATTCTGGTGATGGGGTTGCATGCGGTGCGGCTTGTCCACCTGGGCTATTAAAGTACAGGGAACCCAACCGCGGGCGGGTGCCTCCCGACATGGGAGCTGTCTTTTTTATCCAGGTCCCTCTGGCGCTGCAGACCCCTGCCGCCAGTCTGAGCTCACAAGGAGGTACCGGAGGGCTCTGCTGGGGCATGGAGGTCCCTGAGCAGGTGGTCACTTATTGCTTGTGGAGTGGTCCGTGGCCTGTGAGTTTATTCTCGGGGTTTGTGTGGGCGAGGTTAACCAGTTCACAGCTGGGCACTTACCCCTTACACAGGTGACACTAGTTAAAGTGGAATCTATATTAGCTCACACAGGCGTGTCTGAGGAACTGGGAGGGTGGGGAGGTTTGGCCCTAGCACTAGAGCCTGGGCTCCTGACATTCTGCGTCTTCCTGTTGGGGGGCCGTCAGGGCCGCTGTGAGTCCTGAAGACAGTAGGTGCCATATGGACCAGGGGATGCAGAAGCCTCTAGAGGCTGTGGGGGGCAAGGAGACTGTCGCTTACCCAGAGCCAGCCCTGCCGACACCTCGACGTTAGATGGTGGGAACTGTTTTGGACTCCAGCTTCCAGAAATGTGAGAAAATAAGTCAGTGTTTAGGGTGCTAAATTTGGGGTGATTTAGTGGAGAAATAGAAAACTAGCCCACAAAGGTGCACGCATTGAAATGTGCTCTCTCCAGGTGTTCACAGTGGTGTGAAGGGGATGGCATCAGCGTTCTGGGAACTGTGCAGTTTCACTGAAGGAAGGGGGTTCGCCACTCCTTTCCTCATGTAACTGAAGGTATGTATGCCTGCGACACTGCCCAGGAGACAGGGACTGGAATTCTGACTTTATTTCTTATGGGAACTAAGCCACAGTCAGAACACAGTGAGGGCTGAAATGAGCTTCCTACAGCCTGAACTGGGAAGAGGAATCGCAAGTAGCTTGTTTTTTTCTACACAGACCTGTCCTTTCAGGTTTTGTTAAGTTCTGGAAAAAGGGAGAAGCCAGGCACACCTCGGTGAGGGACAGTGTTTCTGGAGGTGGCACGGCTTCAGCCTTAATGTGGCCGTGTGGTTGGGAGGCTCAGAAACTGCCCTCCAAGGGCACTCATCTGTTCCTTATTGCAGTAATACTTCGTTTACAGAAATCCACAGAAATTACAGTGCGGGAGGCCTCTGGTCTGGATGGGTTTGTGTGGACCGAGGTCACGGGGTGTTGTCCCAAGTGCTTATCCTGATCTGGCAGAGGCTCTGTTTCGAAATAATTATTCTTCAGTTTCAGAGCCTATACCTGAGTGATAGTCTTTTAACTTTGTTGCATAAAAGTAAAGTATGTCTTGAGGGTCTAAAAACCTATTTAGTAGTCATGGCTTTAAACTCATACATGGGGCTTTGGGATGGAGTGAAAACCACTGTCACCTGCGTGGACGCTGCGTGGTATTTTTAGCGTGGTGGCCTGCTCATGCCTTGAGCTCCATCTGCAGTGTGAGCAACAGCTGTGCATTTGAGAAATGTAGGCAGGTCTGCTTGCTCCTCCAGGGGCCTGCGGGCATCCGGGTGAGGGGCCTGGGATGAGGCCACATCAGTGGGAAGGAGCTTGATTGTGTCAGCAGATATGTCTGCTTCTACAGGCCTGAAAGCCAGCCAGAACCCAGTTTTCCTTTGGTCATCTAATGCCAAAAGAAAAAACCGTTTCTTGGAGATTCTTGTAATTTATATTAATGAACCATTTGACCATAAATAAAATGTTATAAATGCATGAGGCTTTACAATTTGGCAGATGTGTAACTCACATGTCATTATATCAAACTGTTGAAGATATTTGTTTCACTTGAAGGCTTTTAGCATTTTATGCGCAAACCAAATGCCAGTAGCATTTTGAAGGAGTATTTTGGAATTTTAAACGCAGTGGGACAGTGCTGGGTCTCTGGGATGCTGGTGAGGTGGACGTGACCTCAAGCTCTTGGAGCTTGCAAGCAGGATTCCTAAATTGTCACACCTGCAGTGCTGGAAGTCAAAGTGGGTTTCTGTAAATGAGGTATTAGTGCAATAAGGAACAGATAAGTGCCCTTGGAGGGCAGTTTCTGAGCCTCCCAGACACCCCAGGAGGAAGCGGGGTGGGAGGCAGTTACCCACCAGAACCTGGACGGTGGATCGTGTTTGCTGGTGGCCCTGCTTGGCAGGCCATTACGTGCAATAAGAAACAGGTGAGTGCCCTTGAGAGGTTTCTCAGCCCCCTTCAGAACCGCAAGTGGAAGACGCTCCAAGGTGGGGGGTGGGGGTTCGGTTATCCACAGGAGCCTGGTTGGTGGAGCTGGGTTTGCTGGTGGTCCTGCGTGGCAGGTCATTACGTGCAATAAGGTACAGGTGACTGCCCTTGAGGGCGGTTTCTCAGTCTGCTTCGGAACTGCAAGTGGAAGACGCCCCAAAGTGAGGGGAGGCTGGTGGTCGGTTATCCAGTGGGGCCGGGTTTGCTGGTGGCCGCTGCATGGCAGGTCACTGCGTGGAGCGATGGGAGGTGAGTGGAGTGGGAATAGAGGATACACCCTCCACAGCTACTGCTGGCAGTTGGCTCTGGTAGCAGAAGGGGCATAGATAGAGGGATTCCCATCAGGGGCAACACGACTGGGGTCCCACGTGTGGTGGATGCCGAGGTGTGGCTATATGTAATCTCAGTCTGCACAGCCGTCCTGGTGAGTGGGTTCAGTTACCTTCCCATCTCACATTTGAGAAATCTCGGGGGCTCACATCACAGCTAGGTGGGTTGGAACTAATGTCTCAGGCAGGACGTTGGCCCCAGAGCCCAGATCTTACCCGCCCCCACTCTTTTCAGTCCACCCAGCTTGTAGAGAGGGTTGTGTGGTGGTGGGTGGTGGCTGAGAAACCAACATAGTAGAAGGGGGGGAGGAAATAAACCAGGCAGGAGACACAGGCAGTGCTTGGGAGATCTGCCCGGGGTGTGGGTGTGGGAGGCACCTCTGGGCCTGTGAACCCCGTTCTGTGCTCCTGGCTTGCCCAACCTTGGCCCTCAGCCACATGCTGCGTGCTTTAGGTGAAATCTCAGTCCCTCATGTGGTGCGGGCATCTTTTCTCCCTGGCTTTGCCTCTCTTTAAATCACGGAGTCTCAGTGGGGATGGCGGGGTGGTTGGTGGTTCACGGAATTTGCCCTCCACTTCCCCATCCTTGTCCTGTCCTGTCTGGCCTGTTACCTGAATCTGTGTCTCTTCAGAGCCTGCAAATGAGTGGAGGCCACGGCAGCCTCTTGCTGACTGACCTCTCAAACTCTCTTATTCATCAGAATCGTGTTAAATGCTGATTCCTAGGCACCCCATTAGACTCTACGCCTGTCTGGCATGGGTACTTTGGGGAAGGTACAGAAGGTTGCTGGGCTGTTCCAGGAGGGAATTTGCATTTGTAGAATGTCCACTGTGGTCTTTCCAGCACTCTACTTTCCACACACACATGGCATTAAACCTGGAAGATCCCTGGGTGCTGTGCTGGTGAGGAAGCCTCGGCTGGATGAGGGGTTGCTGGGGCTCAGATTTGATTCCTGGGCTGGGGGCTGCGGGCTTATTCTCTTCAGTGGGCCTGCTGATGGGATGCCCTGAGAAGTCCTGCTGTGCGCTCAGGGGAAAGTGCAGAGACAGGCTCAGAAAAGACAGACCATGGATTTAAAAATTCCTACTGGAAAATCTTTTATGAGCAAAGTAATTTGCATCTAACTGAAGACAATCATTGCTTGAATAATTGGTTTGTTGACAAAGTTGGTCCTATGAACAGATTAAAGTTTTCATTCATGCCTTATCTATAATGTAAATAGGAGCTATTACCACAACTTATATTAGCTTTAAATTTCGTATCAGATTGCAGTCCAGATTACAAACGGCTGCTTGATAACCTAATTGATAAAATGGAGGAATTTAGTGCTTGGAACCCAGAGTGAAGGGAACAGAATTGCTTTGGTTTCTCAAAAGCGTGTTGACTGAGTGGTGACCTGGGGTGAAGAGAAGTGGCTAGAGTCATTACACTCGAGGAGATGATCTGCTCCCGCCTTTCTCAGCTGTCTTCTGGACAAAACAAAAGGGTGATAAATGGAAAAATTCAGCACTGAGTTCGTCTATGCCCTGAGCTTCTCATACGGTCATTAATGGGCTGTATCTGTGAAGCCTCCATACAGGCACAAAGGAATTAGGCTAGAGTAAGGCGGCCGGCGACCTCTGGTGTCTGGACCGCGTGTCATTTCCTAAAGCCCTTTTGGATGAAATGACAGTCGCAATGTCTGTTCGGAGAAGTGTAATCTCACGTATGAGATGCAGATTTTAAATGATGCAGATTTTAAACACCAAAGTCAGGAAGCTTGGTGGGAGTGGCTGTCTTCCAAGTGGTTTTCTGTGCTGCCATGGATGAGGTGTGGATGTGTCATCTGTTGGTGAGATCCACTGGTGAAGGGGCTAAGTAAACCATGGAGGTGGGGGGGTGTGAAGCTGCATCTCTTCTGGCATCCCAAGGAAATACATTTTGTAAAACTTGTGAATTTGACCCTGACCCTAACCCTGAGTGTTGAAGTCTGGTGCAGTGTCTTGAGCCCTCTTCTGCATTGAGGGTGAGTGACTGTAAATGACTGATTCCTCAGTGGTGAAAGTTCAAATTTAGCTTCCCTGAGGAAGCCAGACCTCAGTCACCCGTATCTCCATTGTAAACACTGCGGCCCCTACGCGGGTGGCTGCAAGTATCCAGGCCTTCCTTGGAGAAGCAGCCGTGAGGTGCTTGATGATTTGATAACATTAGCCACCTTCTGTCTTCTGTCTAATCACGGTACAAATCATTCTCCTACAAGGAAATGGATCTGGTTTCTTCCCGATCGTTGGAAGAAGCAGCCCGCCTAGGGACTCCACCGTCCTCTGCACTTTCACAGCGAAGCCTGTGTCCGTCTCCAAGGAGTATCACGTGTGTCGTGGGAGTCGCCTCCTTAATTCTTCCTACTTTAGAGGGCTCAGGTAGCTCTGCCTGTTTCACCCGGGATGAGCAGCGGGTGGTCTCTGGCTGCTGTGGGACCAGGGCTTGTGTTTTACCCGGGGCGAGCAGCAGGTGATCTCTGGCTGCTGTGGGACTAGGGCTTGGGGGTGCATCATCACATCCGGTGGCCCGTCCAGGTGGGCATCATTGTCTTTTGCCTGTTGCCTGAGGGAGCTGTGATGCCATGGGGGTCATGCTTGTCAGGGCCAACCCAGTTCTTCCCGTGTACACCTCTCCTGCTGGAGTGCCTTTCCTTATGATGACTTGTTGAATTAACATGGAGAATGCAGAGAGGCTCTGGGCCTCTCTCTCCCGTTCTTACTCCCTGGAGCTGTGAGGCCCAACAAGGGAGCCCATAGCCAGGGGCTTCTTTAAATTTAATTAGAATAAAGATTTGATTACATAGCTAAACACATTTGAAAAGAACTTCACAGATTAAATTCCAGATTCAACCCTTCAGGCCCAGTGGCCACGTTTTGGGGCTCAGCAGGTGTAGGTGGCTGTTGTCTTTCTGTGTTGGCTGAGCAGATTGGGGAGTTTCCAGTTCAGCAGGCAACTCTCTTGCATGGCTCTGCCTGTGGTGAGGGCACCTAGGCTGGAGAGCCTCGTGGGAATCCCTTAGGCCTCTGGCTGCAGCCAGGCTGCATGGTTCCTGTGCCCCAGGTCCTCTGCAGACCCAGATGGATCCCACCACAGAGCCAGCACTGCTAGACTTGGGTACGGTGTGCAGACAGCAGAGGGTCACATCCGGGCCTTGCAGGGGATGGGGTGACTGGCCTCCTTGGCCAGGCTCCTGTCTCCGAGTCTTCAGGGGAAATGCTTCTACCATCCACCATCCACACCGTGCACCAGAGGAAAACTGCAGGCTTCTCTGTGGATGGTGAATTGAGATCATGCAGAGTGACTAGGTTTGGGCTTCTGACCAGCGTGGAACCTGATACCTTTAGGTGGAACCTGACATGCCTCCATGTGTACAATGCAAAGAGAAGGCAGCATTGTCAGCTTGAATCCAGATGTGCTCCCGTTTTGAGGTGGAAGGTTCTGGGAGTATTGGCCATTGGTGATTGTGCTGCCATGGAGGACTTTGAATGCAGGCACTGGTTTGGGATAACCCTGGTTTCCTGGTCCTGTATGTGGGCATCCCTGAATATCCTGGACTGGAGGAAGGCAGGGCAGATGGGAGGGTGACAAGAGGTTTCAGGTGTTTCCAGCTTTGGGGACTGATGCCATCAGATGGCCGAGATCAGGATGGTGGTGGCCAGGGACCAAAGCAGGGGTGCGTGGAAATGCCATGTTCCTCAGAGCATGGGGAGGACCTCTTGAACTCTATTCCTGGGCAACAGTTCTTCCATTCTCAGGAATCTGTGCCATTGTAATTGAGTAGCAAATTCTGTAGTTGCTCTAATTACTTACTGTTAAGTCCCCATCCCAATTACCATAAATTAGCAACAGTGATAACAGTTTGCCTGGTCAAACCTTACCAAGAAAAACCAGTGGACCTAGTTTTAGTTGCCTCCAGTTCCCTCCAAATCAGATTCCTTAGCGGCTTGTGTCCCCACACTTGCTGCAATTCCTCCTGGGCCTGGCAGGCACATTCCAGACATTCACATCTCCGCTCAGATGCAGGCGTGCGCATTATTTATAGAAAATCGCAATGCGCTGTGATCGGCTTGAGCTGACGTTCTCTAGGTGGGAGGTGGAGGTTCAAAAGTTCTAATGGGATGAAATTAGAAATACAAATTTTAAAAATTCACGTGTTATGAACTCTGTTCAGTGATTTTCTCTGAAATGAGAGACTATTTGCAGATGAGGCAGTCAGCCTGCAGCTCTCCTTAGATCTGTCCTAGACCTCGATGCTGTCCTTTGCCCTCTTCCTGGGTGTGGGGTGCTCTGCTTGAAGCAAAACCAAAGGAAAGAACGTGGTCTGCATCACTACTGCAGCCAGCTCAACGCGTACACCCACTAGGAGGGGGGTTTGATCACTTAACATTTTAAATGCATTTAACATTAAACCAGCAAGTCAGCCAGTGCTTTCTGTAAGCAAGCTGCCTGGCTCATGGGAACCTGGCACTTGACTTTTTGGAAGAGAGTACTTGCTTCTGTGGAGTGTCAATATTTGTCTCATTTCTTGAGACTGCTCAAAGTGATGAATGTGAGTAAATTAGGACCTTTTTTTTTTGTAAATTGGGCCACAGAGCTCTCTAGGCACAGTGAGGGGAGTAAACGGCTGTGAAAGATGCCGCCTGATGTGAGCCATGGCCAGGCACTTTGGAACCCGGGATCCCATCTCCAGCCTTTCAAAGGACACAGAGGAATATAAAATGCAGATGGGAGAGTTCATAATTTGGGCATCTCTGTTCTTTTGAAATCAAAGTGCAAAGAAAAAGTTTTGCCTTGAGGTCTTAACCCATATTTGCTTTTCTCCTGTGGTTTTAAAATTTTCTTAACTGCTTTTTTCTCCCCTGATCCTTAGGGAACTTCTATCTTCATATCTTCTTAAAAGATATGGTTAAATTCAACACTGAAATTTAAAAACATGCTTTCATATTTTTCTTTAAACTGATGTATCTGACATTGGTGAAGAACTAACTGGGAGTATTGGTTTATTTTTATTTTTTTGAGACAGTCTTGCTGTGTTGCCCAGGCTGGAATGCAGTGGCACGATCTTGGCTCACTGCAGCCCCACCTCTTGGTTCACGCCATTCTCCTGCCTCAGCCTCCTGAGTAGCTGGGATTATAAGTGCCTGCCACCATGGCTGGTTCATTTTTGTATTATTAGAGATGGGGTTTCAACATGTTGGCCAGGCTGGTCTTGAACTCCTGACCTCAGGTGATTCGCTCACCTTGGCCTCCCAAAGTGCTGGGATTACAGGCACGAGCCACCACACTCGGCCTGGGATATTCTTGATTATAACTGTAACATATCCCTTTAATAAAAACAAAACAGAACAACAACAACAACAACAAAACAGCTGTCTGAAAAGTCTCAAAATTAAAGAGCTCACTTGGACAGGGATTTGGACACCAGTTGAATGGCCCAGCACACCATAGTTACATGGGCCACTCGGCCTGTTAGATCCTTAGGGTATTTGAAGTCATGTGGATATTTGCATTTCTGCCTCTGGATATCATGTTAGTATTCGGCTAGCGTTTGAGGTCCAGGCTCAGATCCGGGAAAACAAGAGCTCCTGCCCTCACGGCACTTCTCTTCCATGTGTGTGTGTGAGGAAAATAGAAAGCACAAGATATTTTTTTCAATGAGCTGGGAAGATGGAAAAACAAGCTTAAGATGTTTACTTGTTCAGAAGAAGGGAAGTACAAGGAACACTCAGCTTTGCTGCTGCTGAAGGAGGCCCCTGGTGGAGGCTGTTTCAGAGGTGGGGTTTCTCTGAGAAAGGTGGTAAGAGGCAAATAGGATGCCCCATCTGGTTTGCCAGAGATGGGGAAAGTTAGTATCCCCAAAACGGCTTCAGCATTCTGGCAAAGCTTTGGAAAACCAGCTAGGGTGTGGGACCTTGTTGGCCGCTGGGTAGAAGGAAAACATTGCTGGTCCTGAGGACTGTACTGTTCTTCCACTGCTATAAAGAACTACCTGAGGCTGGGTAATAAGGAAAAAAAGGTTTAATCGGCATACAGTTCTGTGGGTTGTACAGGCTTCTACATCTGGGGAAACTTACAATCAGAGTGGAAGGTGAAGGGGAGGCGGGCATGTCTTCACATGGCTGGAAGGGGAGAGAGAGTGAAGGGGAAGGTGCCATGCACCTCCTAACAACCAGATCTCAGAACTATCATGAGGACAGCACTTGGGGGATTGTCCTAAAGCATTAGAAACCACCCCCATGAGTCAATCACCTCCCACCAGGGCTCACCTCCAACAGAGGGTTAGAGTTCAGCATGAGATTTGGGTGGGGGGACACAGCCACACCATGTCAGGCTTCCCATTCTTCTCCTGCACGTGCTTTGCCAATGATTCTGTCATTGGTTTTTGTCTCTGTTGATACATAATATTTTATTTTGTATCTGAAAAATACATATTTTCAGAGTGCATGTGATACCTTGATTCACCCCTATATTGATGAGATCTGTGTACTTGGGATGTCTTTCACTTTAAATATTTTCTTTTCCTTGTGCTGGTTATGTTAAGTTATTCTCTCCTAGCTGTTTTGAAATACACAGTAGATGACCCACTGCCACCCCCCTGCTGATATATCAATAGTAGGTCTCGTGTTCCCATTAGGCTGTGTGTTTGTGCCCGTTACCAGCCTCTGCCCATCCTGCTTATGAGTGGGCTCTGCTGGGCCCTGTTGACCACCTACTCTTGGCCTCCACGAGATCTGTTCTCAGCTCCTGCTTATGAGTGAGAACATGCGCCGTTTCCTTGCTTGGCTCGTTTGCTTAACGTAATGTCCTCCAACTCCATCCATGCTGCCGCGGATGACAGGGCTCTCTGCTGTGTGGTGGAGTATTGCTCCTGTGTATGTTCGGGTCACATTCCCTTCATCCACTGTTGACGGGCACTCAGGTGATTCCAGACCTTGGCTACTGTGGATGGGAGCTGAGAGCAGTCACTGGCTTTATATTCGGGGGACGTGAGCCACTTTGATGTTCTCAAGCAGCCATTCCCCAAAGCCCTCCGTAGAATGCTGCATTCGTTTGTACCCATGGCTTCTTCCACTAGGATGAACAGCTGGGAAGGGGCTTTGAGTGAATGCTTGGGTTTCTGTCTTTAATTGGTACCCAGCTACACTGGCCAAGCAGGGGTCCCAGTGACCCTGGACACTACCTCACATAAGGTCCAAAGATGCAGTTAGGTTCTTTTTTTAACTTAAAAAAAAAAATGCTTTTGACCTGGTTAAGCTATAGCACTATCAGTTAGAGTTTTTCTATATTGGAAAGGTGTATATTTTATTTTCTAAGAAAGAAAGAAATCCTGTTAAATACTCTAACCACAGATTAAATCGTGTCAAGGAAAGAGGTACTATTTTGGGGGAAAATTACCCCTTCATGTCAAAGATCAAGGAGATGACTTACATTGTTTAATTGAGTTAATTATGAAATCTTAAGTGGTTTTAAGAAGATGAGCTGTGGATGCTGCAAGACATGAGACTGATACTGATTTAATGTTAGTCAGCCCTGACAGAATGTGGGTAATATTTAAAGCTTGCTCCAGTATTGCTTGATAGATTGTAAGTTAATGTAAAGATCTGTTTGACACTTTTATTTTACAAAATATTATTGAGAAAAAGTTTGACAGCCAAGGAATGGCCTTCAACCAATTTCTTCCTAATTTCTATCACCAGAAAATTTTGTCCTGTTAATTCCAGAATTTACTTTTGGAAAGTTCCTGTAAGGAGAGCAGAGGTATTGGTGGTTAAATGGTGACTTGAATTTAGGTGAAGATCGTTAAATATTTCATAGTCATGTTTGTCTTGGTGGTTTTAGCAATTTTATATTAAACTTAGAATTGTGAGTCAAACCAAATGTGTTCTTTTGCTTTTGTGATACTCCTTTGTATGACTATACTGGTAAAGAATGATAAAATGTGTATTGGGTATTTTTTCTATGTAGATATTAGGATTTTTAGGGGAACAAATTAATCATTCTTCTAACGTACACTGTGCTGTGTGTTGGGTCCTTTGTATATTAGTTGAATCACTATAATGAGGACCACTTGAAAGTCTGTTTCTATACCAGATCTTTTATATGTTGACTTGTGTTATGCAAAATCCTTCATCCTCTAATAAGACTAAGCAATGGGTTGGAGGAGAGATTTAATCACCCATTAGGTCTATTCCGAATGCCCAGAATTGAATGCAAGTACTAATTATGTTTTTGAAGTGAGGTGTGTGTGTGTGTGTGTGTGTGTGTGTGTGGTGGACTTCTTTTTAGGTCATGGGAGGGAGGTAAAGCAAAGATGAGATTTGCTGATGAACATTTGTGCATATGCTAGTGGAGAAGTCATATGACTTGACTGCACCTGCGTACTCTGATTTTGGTTTCGTTAGTGTCAGTAGCCACAAGCCTCAGCCGCCTCTGGGACCCACCCTGAGGGGCTGTGGTGAGGGTTATTACAGAGTCGTGTGTCTTAGTGAATGGCACAAACGGCCTTGTGGGCCTACTTTGGCTTTGAACCTGTAGATTGTTAAACTAAGTTTAACATTTTGAGGATTATAAATTGTGATTCTTGTCTAAGAGGAGGTTTTTGTTGTCTCTGAAGACAGGAGCCGTAATACAGATGGTCCCTGGCTCCCAAAGGTTACATTTGTGTTTTTTTTTCAACCTTGTGATGATGTGAACTAGTCACACTCAGTGCATTGTTTGGCCCAAGATGGGCTGCCTCTGGATGAACCCGTTGTAAGTTGAAACTATTATGTCAAATGAACTTTCTATTTAGGATATTTTCAGCTTACGCTGGGTTTATTGGAACAGTTTCATTCCGTGGTAAGTCAGAGAGCATATGTGCTCATAAAAGTAGAGACAATCTCATAGAGACCGTGAGATATAATGTCTCTGATGTTATAGAGATACGATGAAAACAATCAAGTGGGACTTGGAAGCCTTGGAGGGACCCACATGGGCGGTTCCTGGAATGCAATCCTGAGCGCCACTGGCTCTGGATGTGACATCTGTGCCTTCTGCTTAGCCCAGTGTGTTATTGGCTGCTCTCGAGGGCAGAGTGGTCCAGCGTTCCTGTGTTTAGGTGTTTGAGCTGCCTTAAGAGGCTAGGTCAATTCTCACTGGTGTCTTCAGGGCTTTAGGCCTTCTGAACAAGCAGGAGGAAGGGCGACTTTGTAGAGCTTTGGAAATCTCAACAGACTTCAGGGCCATCCCCCTTGGCAGGAGAGAGCCCCACTGGAGGCGAGCAGGGTGCCGTGCGGGCCTGTGCTGGGCCCAGGCATGTACGGACGTTGTGAGGGCCACAGGACACAGATCGGTCTTGGTTCACAACTGGTGTCGATGGCCACGCAGCATTTCTGCCAGGTATATGAGTGCGGGGACTTGGGTTTTGGTGTGTGCGTCCTGGTTGCCTAGTTGCTTGGAAGACCCCTATTCAGACCCCAACCTGAGTCACCGTGACAGGCCTCCTGCTTCACACGCCACACGGAAGCTGTGGCGTCGGTCACTGACACCCACCAGCTGTCAGATGTGCGTGTGTATCTTCCTTGGTCTCGTGATGGGTCTTGTTTTGAGGTTATAGTAAACGTTCTTTACGAGGGGTTTTGGATTTTTTATGTTGTTTGCAAGGAGACAGCAGGGAGTGCTTGAGCAGTGAGATCCCCTTTCCAACCAATGCAATTTCAGATCCCAGCAGGTAATTAAGGCAGCGGAGCTATAGGATCACCTTTCCAACCAATGAGAATTCAGATCCCAGCAGGTAATTACGGCAGCGGAGTGGATGGCAGAACCCTGAACTGTGGCTGTTCCTGGTGTCTTGCCCCGCGGACAGAGCGTGCTGGGGCCTCCGTGGTCCTCTGTGGGGTGAGTGGAGCGCATGAGCTGGGTGCTGCTGGGCCCTGGCTGGCTCCCCAGCCCGGGGTTTATGCAGCACTCGTTAGACAACTTGGAACCCAGAAAGCAGCACGAGGAGAACGGGATTGTGCCTTTCTGGATCGTTGGTGCTTCCCAGTCTCAGACACTGAGCAGGCTCTGAGGGGTCTCGCCGGGAAGACTTGCACAGTCGGCCCCCAGGGTGGAGTGGGGCTGCAGCGGGTCTTGCAGGAGCTGGAAGTGGGGGTGAATGTCTCGCAAGTGGGACCTTTCAAATGGGCCCAGTAGTATGCATCCGTGGAAATGGTGCCACCTAACGCAGGGCTGCGGCTAGCAGGACCTGAAAGGCTGCAGCGGGCTCTGTTTCTGCTCTCTCTCTCGAGTCTCTGCACGGTTTTCCTTGGTTTTTGTCTGTTTGGAGGACGCTTCCCCCTTTCTTGGGCTTACCTACACTTCTGAGCTTCCTTGTTGAGTATGACAAAGCCCTGAGAACCATTTTTATCGCATAATTGTGTTATCCTGGTGGCTGGATAAATGACCTGCAAATGTGGGTGACTCAGTAGCTCTGAGGGTGTTCAGTATGCAAGACAGAGGTGGGAAGGAAATGTTCAGGCAGGCATCAGAGGATCTGTTCTCTGCTTCACACTGGGACCTTGGTTTGCTGAGAGTCTTCACACTCAATCCAAAATGGGGATAATGAAGTCTCACGGATTCGGCTTCAGCTGAGAGCTGCCTCCAGCACAGTCTTGTGTGAGTAACAGTTTCTGTGTTTGGTGTGAAGGGCGGGCGTCAGTTGATCTTATTTGTGGTGATGCTTATGGTGGGTTTTCCGTAAGGAATGTAGACTTTATTAGCTTTGGCAAGGGAATCCTGAGTGATAAATTGGAAGAATGTTTCAGGAAATTCTGGAACCTGCAGTGAATCTGGAATCTGTATGAAATTGAGATTTGGATTCTCACGATTTCCTAATGCTACCCCGAAACCCAGTAGTTGAGACAGTCGTAGAGCTTCAGTTGTGCTGCCCTGGTTCCCCATTTTAAAAGGAACACGTTGCTTTCATCTAGAATGTTCTGAGCTCTGAGTGCTGCCGGCAGAGTGACCAGCTCTCTGCATCAGAGGGGAAGCCAGGGCTGTGCTCAAGGTGTCGCAGCAGCTGGGAGCTGACCCTGGACTTCAGGCATGTGTGATGCTGAGCATTTTCTGTAATTTCCAAGGGTGTAGTGGTCTCCTTGGCCCTTTACAGTCTTCTGAAGCTTTTGATGTGTCTGTACTTTATAGATTTTTCAGAAGTAGACAGCATTTTCCCACACCCTTGGGCTGAGTTTCATCAGAGGCTGGTGTGTGGGAAGCACCACACCCACATTCTGACAGGGAAGACTCGGTGCCCAACTGAGGTCAGAGTGGAAATTTGTTCTTCCTTCCCTCCAGTCTGGTCCAGCTGCTCCCTGCTTGGCCAGAAGAAAATCGTGCTTATCCAAGTCGTAGGCAAACCCCCGAAGTCAAACATTTGTCTTTTTTCTTTAATAGGCCCATTTAGTTTATAAGGGATGATAGGTAGAGAAATGTCTTTTAGGGGAAAATTAATTTCCTTAATTACAGAGAACTTTTTGGATAAAAACTGCAATCAGGAAGCTATTTTGTAACAAGATCTAGTTAAATACTACAGTGGAAAGCTCCTTATATTTGATCTTAAACTTGGGCCCTGTGTGCGTGTCCGCACGCTCGTGCTCATGACGCCAGGCGCAGATGTGAACTACAGGCACAGTACATACTTTCTGGTTGCTTTTTTGAAAGTCTCATTGCTTGGCCTCTCCGACTCAAATGTTGAGTTACGTTGATCCTGTTCAGAATGTTCATCCTTCCGTCTAAGGTCCAGTCGTCTTTCAGGGAGGAACCGTCTTCCTCATCTCTGTCTCCTACAGTATTGTATATTTAATAGTCAAATATTTATAGGTTACATGGGTACATGGGTGACTGATCTGTTCATTAGGAGGAAAACGATGCCAATTTTCACATCATTATAATGCACTTGTTAAATGATTGTTAGTATAATGAAGTTTCCATGGCAAAAGAGGCTTTGCAGATGTGAGTGTAATGGACAGTGAGATGGGGGAGGACCCTGGGTTGTCCAGGTGGGTGCAGTGTTTTCACATGTGCCTTGATGAGAGGGAGTACGAGGGTCTGCCTCAGAGGAGGAGACCTGAGGACGAGATAGAGGCCAGAGGGCTGTGGGGCTGAGGGCGAGTGTGGGGCAGGGGCCGGAGGGGTGCAGGGCTGAGGCCGGGGCAGTGGTAGGAGGGGTGTGGGGCTGTGAGTCAAGCTGCATGGTGGCCTCTATGAATTGGGAGACTCCAGGCAGGAATACAAGCTACTGACCCCTTGACTTCAGCCCTGGGACTCCTGACTTCCAGGGCTGAGAGGAGGTTTGCATTTGTGGTAATTTGTTGCAGCAGCAATAGGAAGTTAATGCATTGTATCTGTTCTTCACCTCCAAACCTTTGAAAATAACCCTGTTGTATTGGCCTTTTGTGTGCCCTAAATTCTAATGAGACGGTTTGTAGGAAATAATGGACACAAACGATGACAGAACAAAAAGGTGGACAGAAGCAGTGTCTTCTGCGGTTCTGTAGTTTGGGTCTGTGAAGTTAGATTTCGGTCAGAGAGTGTGTGGTCTTGTTCAGCGTATACCTGGAGTACTTGTTCAGAGCTCCTTGGGGGGTGGTCTTTAACACTGTTAGGATTAAAACTCCAAGCACATCAGGGCCAGAGTTCCTGAGTCAGTGTTAGGCGACCTTTGAATAAGAGTTGGCATGTAGAATCTGCCCACTTTACTAGTATGAAGCAGCAAAATCTTTTTTTTTTTATTTTTTGAGGTGGAGTCTGTCACCCAGACTGGAGTACAGTGGCGAGGTCTTGGCTCACTGCAACCTCCACTGTCTGTGCTCAAGTGATTCTCCTGCTTCAGCCTCCAAATTGTATGATTTATTTTCCTGTTTTATTTACTAGTATGTGAAAACTCTGCAAACTTTATTAATACAAAAGACATGCCAGAACTTAGGAGAATCTGGCATTTTCCCATGCAAATTAGTAGTGATGTGGAATTCCTGGGCTGGTTTGGTTTTATAAGACATGGGGTGGATTCTTTGCCTAATTTCTGTGGAGCTAACAATTGTTAATCACCCAGCACTCTTACCTCCCCCAACAGCTCAGGTGAGGGGGGTGTTATCCCTACTGTCGTGATGAGAGGCAGGAGACTGAGGCTTAGATGAGCAGGTGACACATTACTGTCCAGCCCCACCCACCCTGTAGTTTCCTGCCATGGCTCAGCTATCTTCCCGCAAGAAAGGATAGACACCCTGGTGCTGGGTAGAATTCCTTGTGAACCCCTTTCCAACCTCCAGGGAGTTCTTGTTTCACAGTGGTGGCTCATGGGGAGTCCTCTGGCCCACTGAGAAAAGTGACTCATGTTGTGACATTACTGCCTCTGTCCGGTTGCTGTTGATTGGGTGATTTATAAAGAGACATTTATTGCTCACAGCTCTGGAAACTGGAAAGTCCAAGGTCAAGGCAGTCCAAGGTCAAGGCACCTGCACATCTGGTGCCCCAGGGCCTGTGGCTCACAGAGGGCAGCATCTCGCCGGGTCTTGCATGGCAGCGGTCGTCTCATCAGAACTCAGGTGGTGGAGGAGCAGGCCTCCCAACAAGGACACCAACCCCAGTCCTGAGAGCAGGACCTCCCAAGGGCCCCACCTCTTAATGTATCCCATCAGAGATGGTTTCAGCATGAGGTTTTGGGGACATTCAGGCCACAGCCATTGCTCTGCTGTGGTGTTAGGGCTGCATGGCATCATTACTGCAGCAGAGCCACAGCTTCTTATCTGCATTTGCTGCAGGAGGAAGGCACAGGTGCCTGTGCAAGTTGGGGTTCGGTGCAAGAAGTGGAGACCCTCTGGGAATCTTAGCAGGAGGAACTTAAGGGCTTTGAGAACTGACACTTTAGGACTGTAGTTTTCTTCAGACTATAAAAACCTTGGTGTGTGGCAATACTGAACATTGCCTGAGCCCTGTGATCCTGTAAAACAGTGATGGTTAAGACACTCCCCCTCCCCACAACTGCGCCCCCGCTTTTACTGCAAGAAGCCCCTTCCCATGTGGCTTAGGCTGACTGGCGGATGACCATTTACCGAGGGCAAGGCCAGATACAGGCCTTCAAACCCCCCTTCTCTGCCTTATGAATGATTAGCTAAACTGCCTGTTCCCACTAATCAGTCACCTCCCACCTTGAAATGGTTCTTCGTGGTGCGGTTGCGCCTAGGGGGGTGGACTTGTCTTTGACTGTCGCCTTCCACAGATGACAGTTAGGGTGGGCAGGAAAGAATTCTCTGCTACAGGTCTGCATTCCAGGCTGTTTCCAGAACTGGGAATTCTGGGGCCCTGGAGTCTGGGAATGGATTTCTAATTTCCCAGCTTCAGGTGGAGTTGAAATTGAGTGAGGCAACCCACCACACCCATCTGGAGCCAGGAACTAGAGCCATTTTTAAAGTGGCAGTTTCTCCATAAGATTACCCACAAAATGTGCTCAGCACGTTTCTTTCTTTCTCATATGCATTTGGCCATCTAAAATGGGAATGGTGGTTTTTGGAAGCATGGATGTAGTTTTAAATTTTGAGTATTGTAAACCTTAATGTAGCTTCTTAAAATGTTTGCCTGATTATCTAGAGATTTACTAAACCTTTGGAGTGGTAATAATGAGTTGATCTATATGACTTTGCTTTCTATGATGCAATGAAAGTACTCTAGTTAAAACCTCTGCAGTTGGGTCAGCACGCGATTGGCCAAAACACATTCTGCTTGGGTTTCTTTAACCAAACAAGGGAATAGAGTGTAGACTGAAGTGGCAAATTCATTTCAGAGCATGCCAGAGCCCTCAGTGATTGAGCAGCCTTCTCAGGTGAACGTGTAACGTGCCGTGAGTCTTGGCAAGCCTGGCTACTGATGTGTGCACGTGACACCACAGAGCCACACCTAGGAAGATGTGGTTTCTGTAACAAGCTTTGGAAAACCAAAGTTCAACTTAATTATCCAACTTTGTTACAGAAAAAGCTTAGACCAGATAGCCAAAGGCCTGATTGTTTCATGGTTGAGACATGGTTATAAAATTGCCCTTACTTGGTGCCAATCAGTGTTGGTCCACAGTGATACTCTTCCAACCTCACTGAATAGTTTGGAGACTGATATGAGACTGTGAAAATCTCCTTAAGGTGAAAAGGGCTCTGGGGCACCCGGGAATGTCCACACACCCGTGGCCATTCCCCTCTAAGGTGGAGAGGACGGCTGGGTCACGCGGGAGCATCAGCACACCCGTGGCCATCCTCTTTAAGATGGAAAGGGCTGCTGGGGTGCCCCGCAATATCTGCACACCCGCGGCCAGTGTCGCTGTCCCCCTTTCTGCTTAGTCACCTCTGTGTTCCCGCATTCAGGCTTTGGGACACTCATGAACAGCTCGTCCCCTGTACTGGTGAGGAAGGAGTGGGAGGTTGTTCTGAGGCTCTGTCACTGTCTGCCCTGTCATGAGCTGGGCAAGGCAGTGGCAGTGACCCTGGAGGAGTCTGGTCAGGGAGGGCTCCGGCAGGAAGTGCTGAGGCTTGAAGTGGCTCTGCCAGTCGTAACCAAATGTCTTCCCTCTTATTTCCATGATTCCTTCTAGTTCTGCACCTTGCACTGCAGTGTCTCTGTGTATCTATAAATACATGTGAGTTATGATACAGGTGTCTCTTTCTCCTCTGTCTGGGGCTGGGCCCAGGGAGTGAAGTGCAAGACCCCCTTACTGCTGGATGCCCACCAGCACGAGGCACTGCCTGCCCTGCTGATAAATGCCTACAGCGAGTCCTGGAAGCCTCCTTCTGAGCACCTGGCCTGTTAACGGTGTATATGGGAGACAACTGAGCTCCCCTTGCCCCACCCTGAGCAGAGACTAGGGAGGTGGCGGCAGCACTGCCTCCATGGTGCATCCTTGGTGCATGGAGGAAAGTGCGTTCATGCTTAAAACACAGCCCATCCTCTCAAAAGCAGGGTGACAACCACATTTACTTCTGGAATCTTAAAAAAGGGCCTGTCTCTTTGAGAGAAGAACGTGGCATGTATGTGTGTACCTGCTTTGTGGTTTTTTTTTTTGAGACTATTTCCCTCTGTCACCCAGGCAGTGCGGTCACCAGGAGTGCGGTGGTGCGATCTCAGCTCACTGCAAGCTCTGCCTCCCGGGTTCATGCAATTCTCCAGCCTCAGCCTCCCAAGTAGCTGGGACTACAGGCACCCGCCACCACGCCTGGCTAATTGTTTGTATTTTTAGTAGAGACGGGGTTTCACCGTGTTAGCCAGGACGGTCTCGGTTTCCTGACCTCGTGATCTGCCCACCTCAGCCTCCCAAAGTGCTGGGATTATAGGTGTGAGCCACCGTGCCGGGCCGTATGTGTGTACCTCTTTACAAGTCTTGCCCGACCTTTGCATTTAAAAATTATTGAAAAACTTAAGGATGTAACTGACAAGAACTTTATAGGTTTCTCCAAGTAAAAATTTGGAAAAGTTAAGTGAACCCATAATGTGTTTTATTTCTATGAGTCCCACACTTGGATTTTTAAATGTGGGCAAAACATCTGTATGTTCTTCAGCCTGATTTCCGTGGAATCGTGAATGAAACCTGCTGAAGTTGCCGTGCGGATTTTGTTATGTGGCGGTGACAAGTGGGGCTGGTCATCAAACAACTGGAGGGATCCTCGTCCTTTCTGTGCTCCTGTTGGACACTAGGCACGTGCTTGGGTGTTTTCTGTGTGTGTGGACAAGATGAGGACAGAATTTCCAGATTCACACGGTGGTATCTTCTCCCTTTTCTGTTAAAACGTGTCTTCTGCTGCTTCTACATAGACCAAGTGTTTCTTTCTCTTGCCTGTCTACATAAACGCTTTTTAACAAAAACCGTATTATAGACATGTGAAGCTGAATTCCACATGATAAAGCAGATAGAGATGACTGAGTATACTGTTTTGTGGAAGGAAGGTTTAAAATGATTTTTAACTTTTTCCCTGAAATAGGGAATACTTTTAACTTTTTCCCTGAGATAGGGAATAATGAAATGGGAAAATAATTAAATTTTCCCATGTAATTGTTAGATTATATTGAATTATTAGATTATTCATGTATTGCAAGGGAAAAAGGAACTAGATCACCCCATGTACTCAAATGAAAATTTAAAGGGTATGGGCGAGTTCATTTGAACTCCTTTAATTTGTTTTTGTTTGTTTGTTTTTGACAGTCTCACTCTGTTTCTCAGGCTGGGTGTAGTAGTACAATGACAGCTCACTGCAACCCCAACCTTCTAGGCTCAAGTGATTCTCCTGCCTCAGCCTCCCCAACGGCTGGGATTTACAGGCGTTAACCACCACACACAGCTTATCACCTCTTGGAGACTAGCTTTGAGTTTGGGCATTCATTGAACTATATTTTGGTTAATTCTCAAAGTTTGTCACTGTTTATCTTTAATTTGCTAAAAATCTACATGTATTGTAAAATGCGTTACATTTCCTTAGCATTCACGGATTCCCCGTTAGTGGGGCAGAGACACAGAAGGGCAGAAGGCGTTCGGACATCATCAGGGTTGCAGTTGAGTCCTTGCCCCGAACACACTGGAGCTCTGGGCTCTGTGGCCCCACGGGGGTCCTCTGTCCACTGAGGGGGCCGGGTTACCTGGAAGGTCCCTCCAGCCTCTGCAATTTTGCCCTTTTCAGGTTAACATCTCATTGTTGTCCTGGACAGCACTGCCTTTCGTTCACTGACCCACGAGTGAACAGCTGGTCAGTGGCCAGTGCTGCTTCCTTCAGCTGGGAGGTGGTGATGTGATAACACTTCCGTGGAATTTGGTTCTTGGTGTATTAAGGGTTCAGTTGTATTTTTATTTTATTTTATTTTATTTTATTTTATTTTATTTTATTATTTTTTATTTTTTTTATATTTTTTTATATTTTTTTATATTTTTTATTTTATTTTATTTTTTTTATTTTTTTTATTTTATTTTTTATTTTATTTTTTATTTTATTTTTTATTTTATTTTTTATTTTATTTATTTTATTTTTTATTTTATTTATTTTATTTTATTTATTTTATTTATTTTATTTATTTATTTTATTTATTTTATTTTATTTATTTTATTTTATTTATTTTTATTTTTATTTTTATTTTTATTTTTTTGAGACGGAGTCTCGCTCTGTCGCCCAGGCTGGAGTGCAGTGGCGCAATCTCGGCTCACTGCAAGCTCCGCCTCCCGGGTTCACGCCATTCTCCTGCCTCAGCCTCCCGAGTAGCTGGGACTACAGGCGCCCGCCACTGCGCCCGGCTAATTTTTTTTTCTATTTTTAGTAGAGACGGGGTTTCACCATGATCTCGATCTCCTGACCTTGTGATCCGCCCGCCTCGGCCTCCCAAAGTGCTGGGATTACAGGCGTGAGCCACCGCGCCCGGCCTGTATGTTTATTTTTAATCTGCACCTCTGAATTGGTCTTTTGATTGCAAAGAGATTGCTTACTGGATTTGTTTCTGAATATTTCGTGGATAACAGGAGAACCTTGGTTATCTGTGTGTTCATTTAATGTGTTTTTGCCTGGCATTTATTTGGGTGTGTTAGCCCTTAGCCCACTTTCTGTGTGTGGTGGAGTCATTGAAATCATTTATGTGAAGTGTCTCTTCTATTAAGGCCAGAGGACGTGGGGTGGTGTCTCCCTAAACTAGGGGGAAATGGCATTGTTCTGCCCTCCTCCCTGGGAAAGCTGGTGTTTCCAGGTCTCTGAACTTGGCTCCCACAATGGGAGAGTGGCTGTGGCTTCTGGAGCCCGTTTTGTGCGGGACTGACTCCTTCACTTGCTTTATTCCTCACTGTCTTTGCTGCTTTATGACGCAGGGATGAGGGAGTTGGGCCCAGGGGCCTTGACTATGCCTGAAGGACCCGATGCAGAAAACTCCTGGTGGGAAGGATGTTCCTTGAGGGCAGCTTTTGGAGTCTTTTCCTACTTTTAACTGAGAAGCAGCTATTCACATGGTTCTATTCTGCTGGTATATTTCAAAATAATTGGCGTAGAGTTGCGAAGATGTTCGAGACACCCATGATCCACTCCGGGCCAGTGCCGGGCATTGTGCTCAGATGCCTTCAGACCGCATTCACATGCCAAAGATTCTTGCTTGGTTATTCTCAAACTTATGAGAATCTAAAACGCGAGGCACGGTATGGATTTTCTTTTGAGCCCCCATGACTTTGCCTTGTATTTTGGGCATGAATGACTTCATCAAGGGGAAAGAATTTGAGGAAGGAGCCTCTGAGGCTAGGAGGGGGTGGGAAGGGGCGGGGGGAAGAGGAGGGAAAAGGCAAGGAGCTGTAGAGAGAAGAGCCAGGCTGGGGCTGGGGCATCTCCCCATGATGCTCCCCCACCCCTGGCGCGAGGCCCCAGGGACTGACTGATTTTCCCACAGGAAATGTGCATGATTGCGTGTCTGTTTTGTGGGCTGGCCATTTGGATTGAGGGAATGTCTGTGTTGTGATTCCTTATAGATTCAAAGGTTGGAAAGGTTTGTGCTCAATACAGGGGTCTCTTGGTGCGATGGGAAATGTGATCGCAGCCGCCTTCAGGGTGGGGAGAGCCCTTGAGGCCCTCAGTGGTGGCCGGTGTTGGCCTTCGCTTTCCTGGGTGAGCTGCCCTCAAGGTGGGAAGGGAGGCCGTCGGTGGTGGCCGCTGTTGGCCTTCGCCTCCCTGGGTGAGTGCTGTTCCATCCCCAGCTCTCCGACTCCTTGCCTGGCACCTTCCTCGTTGGAGACCGTGATCCATGAACTTTTTCCACGCGTGTCCTGCAGACTAGTGCTGACTGCAGGTTCAGGAGTGGTCAGAGCAGGCCAGAGGAGGCCCTCGTGATGCGAAGCTAAACGTTTAATGATGGCGCTGCTGAGTGCATGAGCCGCGTCAGCCCAAGAGTCTGGGTAAGAGGGAACCTTGGGGTGTGGAGGGAAGACTGGACAGATGGGTGCTTTCCTCGGCCCCCGGGAGCACGGCCAGGTCTGTGCTCAGACCTCCTGGTTTCTCCCATATTTCCATAAATAGCAAGGGAAGGACTTGGGGGCACCCAGGGGTATAAGCTGTGTCCTCTCGTGGCCCCAGTTGTGGCCAGTGACGTTATTCTCTTTAACCTCAGGCTTATTTTCTATAAAAACACAAAGGGACAGAAGTAGTTCAAGGGCCTCTAAAGACTTACGTAATTGTTAATAGGCCTAATTTTATGCTTTCTTATGTATTAAGAGCAAATCATGAAACAAACTCATTTCTGTTTGAAGAAATCTTTACTGCTCTCATTTTTGTGGCAAGCAGCATTGATTCTTTGCTTAGTGAGCGTTAGTGCCCTCCTGCCTAGTGCTGCTGCCTGGTGTGTCCTCGCACACACCTCTGTCCATTGGTCTCCGTTCACCTTTCCGCCTAGAATTGTAGGAGGGGTGCTGGGATCTTAGGGCTAGAAAGAAACTCTGAAGACCACCTTCAGGGGCGGCTTTTAGTCAGGGCTTCCAGAGAGACAGCCAGCCGGGTGTGCGTGTGTCTCCAGGGTGAGGCTTGTTGCAGGGGCTACAGTGTCCAAGAAGCCCCAGGACACACAGCCTGCAAGCTGGAGTCCTGGGAGGGTGTGGCTTGAAGACTTGAGAAGCGGAGGGTGCAGATCCCACCCGGGTCTGAGGAGCTGAGACCCAGGAGCACGGGCTGCAGAAGACAAATGTCACTGGCCCATCAGCCAGACAGGTGGAGTGAACCCAGTTTTCCCCGCCTTGCTGTTTTACTCGGGCCCTGGGTAGATAGGGTGGTGCCCCCCACACCGGCGAGGATGGGTCTCCACTCAGTCCAGAGGCCAACATGCATCTCACACAGAAATAATGCAGAACCAGCCATCTGGGCACCCTAGGCACGCTCAGGTTGATGCACAAAACCAACTCCGTGCGTGGCCCTGACGTCTGCGTGTTCGCATCACTCCACGCACATTACTCGGTCGTCGCCTTGGTGAGTTTGTAAGCTCATTGTGTGGTTCTGGGGCTCTTTGTCCCGGGTGGTAGTGGTAGTGATGTCATCACCACCCAGCTCAGGTATGAAAGGTGATGGCACCAACGGCTCCTTGTTTCTCAGACACTTGAGTGGGTGCTCTGTGCAGCCAGTTCCACCTGCAGCAGCATCTGTTCCCTATGCCGATTCCATTCGGAGTATGTGCCTCCCTTCTGTTGAGGGTGCAGCCTTCTTTCAGGGAAGAACTGTGTCCTGTTCGCCTATATCTCCTGTTGTGTATCTCATGGCTGAATAAGTAGCTATAGGATACCTCGGTGGCTGAATGATAAGTTCATTGGAAAGAAAACTTTATAATCTTTTTTTCTTTTTGGGATGGAGTTTCACACTCAACGCCCAGGCTGAAGTGCAATGGCATGATCTTGGCTCATTGCAAACTCTCCCTCCTGGGTTCAAGTGATTCTCCTCCCTCAGCCTCCCAAGTAACTGGGGCTACAGGCGTCTGCCACCATGCCTGGCTAATTTTCGTATTTTCGTTAGAGAAGGGTTTTCACCATGTTGGCCAGGCTAGTCTTAAACTCTTGACCTCAGGTGATGCACCCACCTCGGCCACCCAAAGTGCTGGGATTACGGCCATGAGCCACCACACCCAAGAACTTATTACCATTTTTTTAAAAATCATAATGGGCTTGTTAAATGCTTACATTAATGTTTATTTTTAAAAATGTTATCTGTGACCTTTTAGCTTTTCATAGCACTTCTCGTGTGAGTATTTAAAAAAGGCCCTTTAGTCGTGGGGGAGAAGCGGTTATCCCTTTCAGCAGAGGGAGATGGAGGAACAGGCCCTGGTGGGTCTGAGCACAGGCAGTCACCCCAGCCTTGGTGCTTGCTTAGGTCTGTTCTCCGTTCACCGTAGCCACATCCACTCTCATTGTCAGCTTAAAAATAAGCTTTTTCCTCTTTCTAATCAGAACAGTTAGTTTGTTAACCATCACGTTAAGGTGTCGAGAATGATGGCTTTCAGGCCTCAGATATGACACAAGTAATAAATGCAGCTGACCCTGAACCACATAGGTTTTGAGCTTCGAAGGAACACTTATGTTAATTATTTTCCAACCAAACCCTTACTGAAAACACCTGGCTTTGTGGAGGGCCGACGTTTCCTACATGCGGTTCCATAGGGTGGCCGTGGAGTCCTGTGGATACGTAGATTTGGGTAAAGTCGGGGGGTGTTCTGGAATCCATGTCCCTGTGTATACAGAGGGACAACTGCAGCTTTTTAAAAGTTTGTGTCCTGCCTTATCCTAAAACGGCTCCAAGGTGGATGCAAAATTATTTCATTGTTTTGATTTTCTTAGTGGGATATTGATGTTTATTCTTCAGTGTCTAAAATCCTGAGTGAACAGAGTTACCACTTCAGGAACAAAGCCAGTCTGGAAACACATACTGAGATATCCACCTCTTCTTCATGGTTTCACAAAAGGCCATGATCATATTTTATTCAGTAGAACTATAGGAAACTGGCAGTATTTGCTGTTTTTGGCCTACAAAATGGCAAGTGTGTACGATATTAAAAACAAAGGCTTCCTGGATGGGGAAAATAGGAATCGGTGAGAACCTGAAGTTGTCTGTCATGGCCTCTGAGTCACAGGTAAATAAACCTGCGTGAGGGGAAGTTGGTTGTACAGTATTTTCCTTCTGTTTTGAGACTGTCAGAAAAAGGTCAGTTCCATTGCGTTGGGTCCCTTTTCCTCACCTTTGCTGCATAGGGGATTTGCCATTATACTTCTTGTTTCCAGTGCCCAAGAGGCTGATGCCACATAGAAGACCTGCAGGTCGGTGGATGTGAAACAGGCATCGGACACGCTGTGCACCTTGGGACGCATCTGAGAAGTGCGTGCTTGCGGCAGGTCTGAGGTGAGGGCGTGTTCCATCTCCTCTCCCTTCTCTGGCTTTGCAGGCCTTTGAAGTTGGTCCTGGAAAGTGAAATTAGTTAATGCTGATTTAAGCTCCAGGTCAAAGTCGGGGGGCCGAAGAGACCCGCCCTTCACTAGGGGTGTGAAGCATTGGACCCTCCCATCAGGAGGCAGCAGGTACTCGAGAAAGCCCCACATGCCCTCCAGTTCCCTTATGTTGAAATTTTTTGTACTCGGCCATGCCGGGTCATTTTGGGAGGTAAATGGGGCGTTCACATGGGGGTGTGCAGTATTGTTAGGTGTCAGGTGTGAGAGTTGAATTTGTAGAAGCTGTGCGGATAGGAAAGGGCGTGGCAGGGAGTGCTGTTTACAGGGAGCAGATTTAACGTGAGGTCTGTGCTCTGCCTGGGTCCATGTCTGACCGGTGTCTCCCAGTCTGCAACAGGACGTTCACGTGACTCGGCGCCATCGTCCCACTCTGTGTAGACGTCTGAGGATCTGTCTGCAGCTGCTCTGTGAGAATGAGTTGTGATAATTAACTGAGAAACAGTGAACAAATCCTGAATTTGTTAGCACTGGTTCCACGGCCACTTCTGCCGTGGTTGGAGTCATTCATAATAAAGTCTGCTGGACTCCTATGCAGAGCTCTGAATTTCAGAGGCCCTTTAACTTGGCAGCTAACCAGCCGCTTCCTTCAGAAGACATTTGAGTCCCCTTTACCTACCAGGGTGACTCTGGGAGTTTGAAGATGAGTGAGACAAGCCCTCCATGTCTTGTGGATTTTGCTGTCCAGAGGGGAGACAGATGTGGATGGTGAAGGGGGCCCTATCAGAGGTCAGCACATGTCAGTTTTGTTTCTTCAGCACTTGCTATGTTCAGGCGGTGCCCCGGGCCATGTGTAGAGCATCTGGGGACCCTGCCCATGGCATCCCAGGCACAGCTAACATCTGTGCCATCTTCGTACTTGGCCTGAGTTTTGGGGAAGTACCGAGGATGGCTTCTGCCTTTGCTGGAGAGAGTTGGAAGTCAGGGCAGCCCTCCACAAGGAGACGATCGCCAGCTGATTCCTCAAGAAAGAGAGGTGGTCCCCACATGGGCAAAGCAGGGCAGCATGCACAGACCTGGGTGTGGGGTCTGGGGCATGTGCATCTGAGTGGGGTCTGCTGGGAGACAGCAGGGGTGAGGTGTGAAGGCAGTTGGAATTGACAGGATAAATTATCACTAAGGCGATGCTGGGAAAACATAAAATTGGGACTCTCTGGGGTAAACGTGGACTTAGGGTGACCCTGGGTGTGGGTGTTTTCAGGCTCTGAAGGCAGAGATTTAAGAAATTGGGACAGAGCTGAGCCCCAGATGAGGATGAAGACCACCCTTGGGATGTTAAATGAGACAGGGGTGGAAATCCAGTGAATATCCTGAGGTCAGTCCAGCAGGAAGGCAGCAGAGGAGACCAGTGTCCTCAAAGGCCCCTTGGGCCTGTCTCTCAAAGTGCTGGGATTACAGGCATGAGCCACTGCTCCCTGCTGATACTTTTAAAATTTCTAAGCTACTCTCTCTCATACCCACTCCCGTATTTATTTTTTTTAGACCAGGTTTATGGCTATATTTTTTCCAAGGGAATCAAAAAGTTACCTGTTTGAAGTACAAATAACACCGTGTTTAAAAACCGAAAATGCTAATTTGCATAGAAGTTTCCAAATACCCAGTTGGTTTGAGCCTTGCATTGCAGTGTCACTACCTGCTCTTAAATTTCTACATGATGTATAGATAGCGAGGCAGGGGGACGGCTCGTACATCTTCAGGTTTCGATTCTACTAACTTAGGCTATATTTTCATTTATTTTGGCACACCTGTGGGTGTGGCAAGCAATGCCAGGGTATTTATTTTGAAGCTTGTCCAACAACAGTTGGGAAGATTTTCCCTTTTTTAGAATTTTCATAGTAATAGTTATAATTTACAAAGAATTTAAAATTGTGTAGTCATTATTTTGCTTTTTTTCTAGATGTGCCCCAAAACAGGATTGCTAAATATCATTCTACATCACAGGATTCAGAACAGTACCCTTTTGGAGCAGATGCCTGTAATCGAGGAATTCCGCCTAGTCAGTTCACTTTAAACGTGTTTAAAGGCCGGGCGCGGTGGCTCAAGCCTGTAATCCCAGCACTTTGGGAGGCCGAGACGGGCGGATCACGAGGTCAGGAGATCGAGACCATCCTGGCTAACACGGTGAAACCCCGTCTCTACTAAAAATACAAAAAACTAGCCGGGCGAGGTGGCGGGCGCCTGTAGTCCCAGCTACTCCGGAGGCTGAGGCAGGAGAATGGCGTGAACCCGGGAGGCGGAGCTTGCAGTGAGCTGAGATCCGGCCACTGCACTCCAGCCTGGGAGACAGAGCGAGACTCCGTCTCAAAAAAAAAAAAAAAAAAAAAAAAAAAAAAAAAACGTGTTTAAAAGGTTTTCTTTATCCTAGTTGGCACCTGTGGCTATAGTTTGTTTTCACTGCTGAGGAATATTCCACGATGGAAACCGTAATTCATCTGTTTTTCATATCGGTGGACATTTGGATTATTTTGGGAGGGTGTGTATGTCTATTCAGCCTTCATTTTTTCAGGATTTTTTGTAGAAGATAATGTAACAGTGTAACATCCTCTGGTACCGAGCCAACACGAACCCTGATGACAGCCACACAGACTCACACACAGACTCTCAGGCCTTGTTACCAACGCACAGAACCATTTTCTTAAGTTGAAACACAGTAGCAGAACCTGAAGCCATGTGAACGGGTCCTCCGATCTTACACTTGGAATTCACTTTTTATTACTATGTCTGCCAATTAGGAAGCATATCAATTATACAGAAAACTGAGAATGTAAAATTATACGTTTATAACAGAAAAAACCTTATTTAATACCCCAGAACATATGGCTATGTTTTTCCCTCATGCCCCACCACTGTTTTCTTTGCTTGAAATGGGAAATGACACTTGAAGGTGGTTTTCTAGCGACTGTTAGCCTGGCATAGTTCTTCAGAGACAGAGGATGTAAAGCACATGGAGAATTTCTGTTTGTGGAATGTGATTTCCCGGTCACCTCATTCAGGCTGCCACCGCCTTCCCTTCTGGTCGCCTGCACCGTGGGACGTCTGAGGAGGTCCCTGTTTCATCCTCTGGAAATTCTGAAAAGGAAGGAGAGGAGGGCGTGCAGGGTGTGGTGCATTTGTGTTGGTCCTTCGAGCTTTTATTTGGAGTCTCGGCTGCCTTGGTGGTTCCTGCCTTTATGTCCCTAGCTGGTGGCTTCGTCCTTGTGTCTAACTCACAAGCAGACAGATGGAAAGGGAAGTTGTATTCAGCCAACAGCTTGATCTTATTCTCAAGGCTCAAATCAACTAGGTATTTGGAGACTTCTGTGCAAATTGGCATTTTTGGTTTTTAAACATGGTGTCTTATTTGTACTTGAAATGGGTAACTGGTTCTCTGGGAAAAAAGTATAGCCATAAAGCTGGTTCTTTAAAAAAAAAAAAAAAAAAAAGGGAGTGGGTGTGAGAGAGTGGCTTAGAAATTACACCAGTAATGGTTGGGCCTGGTGGCTTACTCCTGTAACTCCAGCACTTTGAGAGGAGGAGGCAGGTGGATCCCCTGAGGTTAGGAGTTCCAGACCAGCCTGGTCAACATGGTGAAACTCCGTCTGTACTGAAAATATGAAAATTAGCCGGGCATGGTGACAGGCACCTTGTAATCCCAGCTACTTGGGAGGCTGAGGCAGGAGAATCACATGTACCCGGGAGGCAGAGGTTGCAGTGAGCCGAGATCGCGCCACTGCACTGCATCCTGGGAGACAGAGCAGAAATTCCATCTCAAAATAGAGGGGGGGGGGGAAACACCGCAGTAATGGAAACCTGGTTGCGTCATTTGTGATGGAGATGGCGGATTATTTCCTTTTTAGTGACAGGATGAATCGGATATGTTTGCAGTATTGATCTTGACAAGGGAAATGGTGAGAACCAAACGTGCCGCCCAGCTTGGGCCTTGCCGTTGGCAGAAGACCGTGGCGGGCAACAGACTGGAGACTCGGAGACCGAGGGAAGAATTCTCACGCTGTGACGCTGGTGCAGTGTGTGCTTCTGGACTCCTGCTGGAGGGAGCGGCCCCTTTGCCTTGCAGGCTTTGGTGCAGTGGAGACCTTAGGACCTGCCCCTCCTGGCACACCTGTGGGTGTGGTGAGCAGTGCCAGGGCTGAGGCACAGGTGCTGAGCCCGGAATGTGGGATGGCAGAGGCTGCACACGCCGGCAGGCGTCTGCTCCAGCAGCCGGGGGTTTCCGCAAGGGGGTGGGGGTTGGTTTTCCTCCTTGAATTTGGGTGGGGAGGGTGTCCTGGGGTGCTGTGTCTGCACTTGTGTTGCTCTGAGGTCAAGTTGTGGCCCCGAGTCCCTGTCCCTCTGCCAAAGTGAGGGTTTGCCCATTTTTAGGTCAGATTTCCCTTGGGTCCGGGTCTCTAGGAGTGGGGCGCATTCCAAGGGGGCGTGAGCACGGTGGACGCGCGTGGGCCTCTTCCTCTCCCCTCAGCGACTGGGCTGTGTGTGAAGAGCTGCCCAGCGGAATCACCCTCCTGCCTGGTATTTCATTCACCAGAAATTGTTCTCACTGTGGACTCTTGAGTCAAATGTAATCCAGGAATGGAACGTCCTGTTGCTGGATGCCACACACAGCATCAGGAGCTTAGTTGGGGATTATATGATCTTACCCCACACCTTAAAAGTAAAGACTATGGTTGTTACACCCAGATGGCCTGAAGTAACTGAAGAATCACAAAAGTGCAAATGCCCTGCCTGGACTTAACTGATAACATTCTACCAGAAATAAGTGAAAATGGCCGGTCCTTGCCTTAAGCGATGATTTTTTGTGTGTCTGTGTGAAATTCCTTTTCCTGGCTCATCCTGGCTCAAAAAGCTCCCCCACTGAGCACCTTGTGACCCCCACTGCTGCCCGCCAGAGAACAAGCCCCCTTTGACTGTAATATTCCTTTACCTATCCAAATCCTATAAGACGGCTCCACACTTACCTCCCTTCGCTGACTCTTTTCAGACTCAGCCCGCCTGCACCCAGGTGAAATAAACAGACATGTTGCGCTCACAAAGCCTGTTTGGTGGTCTCTTCACACTGGCGTACATGACAATAGTTAAGGGGATACTGAAGTCTTTGGCAGCTCCAAGAGCTTTTTCAGTTTGTGTCAGGACATTTTAGGCAGAAGGAAAAGCTTGCTAAGAGAATCTTACAGAAATGTTTGGTGTAGTGCCATTAACCCGTGGAATAAATGTGTAACTTTCCATGGCGGACCTCTGGAAAGAGATGCAGTTTGAGTGCACCCTGGCCTGCTCGCTACAAGAATCGGCCGTGTCACCCCGCTTTCCGTGGGTCTGCAGGTGTGCGTGGTCCATTGCCCTGCACTGTGGCCATGGAAGGGAAGATGATCTGGAATGCTGGCGACAGTTATCGGTGTGTGTTGATGTGTGCTGCTTTCTACAGGGGAGAACATTTCTGTTTAATAAACGTCTCATCACGATGATGACTGCAAGATATTTGAGTCTCATTCAATAGTGTTTCTGGGTTCCTTCTGTTTTTAATCTGCTTTCTAGCACTAGTCAAGTGAAGACATGGAAAGTAAATAACCCATCGAACTTGTAGAGACATGGTGTTGTGTAGGAGCAGACTGTAGCCTCTGGCTGTTTAAAGATTGTAGTAAACCTCTTACCTGGCATGGTCAGGGTGTAAATTATCTTGTTTAATTGAAATGTGTATGAGTCAAAGCTGGCGCCTGTATTGTTGATGAAATACCAGATTTTAAGGGAACACGTCAATGTGCCATAAGATACCAACAAAGTTCCTCACTGAGGTTTGGCGCGGGTTCGGAAGAGCTGGGCCTTAGGTCACCAGGGTCGTCTCTGGGAGCAGATGCTCAGTGTGGGCATTAGTCACTTAGCCTTTCCAGAGCCGAGGAACAGCTCTCTGTGATGGTTTTTGGAACCTGTATTTTGAGTCAGTTTGTCCCACTTGACTTGAAGTTGCCGTGCAATTTCAGACCTTTGCCTCCACCGTGCGCTCGTTTTCTTGTCCCCTGATAACTGCCTCGGTTGACCCGGCCTGACATTTGAGCCTCGTCGTTCAAGGACACAGGCTCTGCGGTGGGGCCAAGGCCGCGACTCCGGCTTGCACAGTTCCTTGCCTCTCACCATGACTTACCACATCACTCCCGGGATCTCCCGTTTAGAGGAAGAGTGTCCCTTTCCTGCAGGCCCTGTGTGGTGTGGAAACCACCCCTACCTACCTTTCTTCTGTTTGAACTGTACTGTGAAGCTATTTCTGTTCTAGTCAACCGTCAGAATTTAAGGAACAGTGATTTATGTAACTTATCACACGCTTCTCAGCAGTTCTTTATGAATTTCATTCTGCTGTGAAATTATTGCAGTTTTCATGGCTATGCTGGTCTCATGTTGTGGCCCTTGAAATGAATTCCCTTCCCCATTGTGTGTTAAGGTTGTGCCCGGGAGCTGTTGAGGCCTCTGCTTAGGGCAGTGGCTTTGCTCTCCTGACAACAGGAAAAATCTTATTTAGAGCATTTCTAATATGGTTTTTGCTTCCAGACAGAATTCCTTTTTTCACAGAGACAGCCACTAAAGTCACAAATTATGCTCAGGATGGACACACGAGTCAGCTGACAGAGTGGAGTCCAGAACAGATCCAAAGACGCAAAAGCAGTTCAGTGGAATTTGAGTCTTTTCAACAAATGGTGCTGGAATTATGGGACAGCCGTATGCAAAAGAGTGAAAACAGGGAGAAATTCCTGTATGAAAATTAAGGTGGACCATAGCCCTGAATGTAAAATACCAAACTACAAAAGAAAGGGAAATTGTGGAGACCGAGGGTGAGAGCTCTTAGCCACACCGTGATCCATAATCAAGGAAGAAAACAAGTAGGTAAGACTCATCAAAATTAAACTTCTAATATAAAAGACACCCCTAGGGAATTGAAGAGACACATTTTTGATAGACGAGAAGAATTCTGTGAACCATGCAGCCGGCAAAGGACTCATATCCAGAATGCACAGGACTCCCACGGCTCATGACAGAGAACAAACCACCTGACTTAAAAGCGGAAGAGACATGAACAGATGCTTCGCTGAGAAGGATGGGAGGATGGCCCGAAAGCATCTGAAATGACTTTCAGCGTGACTGGTTGCACCGAGATGTGCACTGAAGCCGCAGTGAATTTGTTCACACCCCTGTGGAGCGCCTGACTAAGGTCTTCCGACAGCCCCAGGTGCTGGTGAGGACAGGCAGTCAGGACTCCTGTGCGATGCTGGGGTTCAGCACGGTTCAGACAGCTTGGCGGTTTCTTACAAAACTGAACTCACACAAACGTGGGGCCCGGTGACCCCAATCCTGGGTATTTACCCTAGAGAAACAGAAGCTGATGTTTAAGAAAAACTGTGCCCAGATGTTAATAGGGCTGTCTATAGTTGCCCAAAACAGGTTACAATGTGCCACAGCCATACGTGGAATAATATATACCCAGCAGCCCCGAGGCCTGGCTGTTGATCACAGGACACCCTGGGTGCACCTCCAAGCACGATGCCCAGGAAATCGTGATTTTGCGAGTGTTTTGCGACAACACTTGCAAAAGACAGACCCGGGGGATGGGAGAACACAGAGAGGGTGGTTGCTGGGAATGGGAGGGTATGATTATGAGGCCCCGTGAGTGGGTTTGGGGCTGTTGGACTGTTTTGCTTGTGTGATGATTATGGGAATACTTGTGCCGAAATTCACAGAACTGAACACTGTCCACTTTACAGTAATTTTTAAAAGGTGGTAATATGCTTATTTTCAGTACTGTTTTTAATGGACGATGGAGTTTGCAGATGATTTGTCAGGGCAAGCCTGTCTCAAGAGTTTGTAGACGATTCGTTAGGGGCCTGTCTCAGGGCCCTTGGGTTGGGTTGGGTTGGGTTGGGTTGGGTTGGAAAAGCCTTCCCTGTTGCGGGCAGTAGTATGGGGCATGGAAAGGATATTGCCAAGGAAACACGTAGAATCCTTTGAGGAAACATGTATTTCTAACTTGCTATAAGATAGAATTGGAAATTGTAATGGTTTTGTTTTCTAGAGTCTTGGTGGAATAGGGAAGACAGTGTAATAAAAGCTAATTTTGAAATGAAGAATTTTAAAGATTTTCAATAGCAATAGCTCTAGGAAGTCACCCTGGAAATGTTTTTAAAGATGTTCAATAGCAATAGCTCTAGGAAGAGTCACCGTGGAGTTGCTTCTTGAGTATTGGTTTCCTAGCTGTATCTTCCGACTTTCATTTTTAAGTTTTGCTGTGAGTTGAGGATGTGTGGGAATAGTCATCCCCAGGTGTTGGGTAGAAGTGGCCCTGCAGGGGGTGTGCATGTGCCCCGAGGCCTGAGGCACTGTTTCAACCTAGCTTGCAACATGGGGACTCTTGTCAGTGGCTGGAGTAAGAGTACCAGCCTGGCAGGCTGGGGGAGCCCCGGGGTGGTCTGGGCACTGTCCTCCCTGCCTGCAGGATGGCAGCTGGAGGAGCTTGAAGGCTACCTGCCTCGTGGCTGTCAGCGCAGCAGCCCCTCCTGGCCCTGGAGCAATCTTTGGGTCCATAAGTCTCTGCGCCGGGACTTGCCTCCTGGGACCTCCACCACTGTCCTGAGGGCCCTGGTGCCACTTTCCCGGTGGGACCCAAGCCTCAGGCAACTGCAACCCCAGATTCAGTTGCTTTCCCTGCCGTCTCATTGCAGCACGAGTGCTCACCTCACTCAATGTAGAGCCTCAGGTTCCTTCAAGATCCCCAGAGATGGAATCTCCCAATTTAACAAGATAGTTGGTGACAAGATTTGAGCGACACTGATTTAACTCAGCTTCCAGAGTTTAAGTTCCCAAGACACAGTCCTGCTCCTTCCCTGGCCTCATCCTGTGTGGCTGGTGTGGATGCGGGGTTTCCGGAGGGTGCGGCTGAGGCAGGTCAGCAGCAGGGGGACGGCTCATTATTGATCGCTCAATGCCTTGAGGATAACTAGAATTAATGACTTTTATAGGGCTGTAGTTTTGGAGTATATATATGTGCGTGTGTGTGTGTGTATATATGTGTATATATGTGTGTGTATATATATATATTTTTAAACGATGGTGGACACGGTTATCACTGCATTTTTCTGACATGAAACTTGGAGAGCAGAGGGTTTAGGAAACTCCTGAAGCCACACTGTCAGCGGGAGCCGGGCGGTCTGGCCTTAGAACTCACGCTGGTCGCCCCTCCCTGCCACATTGTGGGGTTTTTCCTGCTTCTGGGCAGCATTTGATAGCTTGTGAAACAAGACCAAGACTTACTATGAGTGGATATGCCATTATCTGAGATCCAGAACGTTTCCTGGACCTGGCGTTGCCGATGTCACGTAAGGGAAGGTAAAAACATTTTCATTGTGGTCACTGGGGCTCCTGAAATGGTATTTTTCCCAGTGAAAGTTTACTCATAAAAATCTTTTAACTCAATACTATGTGAACAGGAAGAAATGTGTTGGGCTCTAGTTAAATGTCTCAGAGCCACAGAAGTAAATGAGGGCACCTTCCGAGCACAGCCTCCCGGAGGAGGCCAAGGACGTTTGTCTGGAGGGTTTGCCATGAAGTAGGACTTGGGCAGGGCTGGTCTGCCTAGGGAGGCCTGTGCCATGATGTAGGTTAGTTGAAGTAGTTGAGGGGTGGTGGCGTGAGGTCGGTGGTCCCCGAGGAAGCCCCTAGCAAGGCTGGTTTCCGTGGGATGGAAAACTGCCGTTCAGTGGCTTTAATCCTGGCTTCACGGGTCTGATATACAATCCTGCACTTGGATACTTGGATCCCAGCCAGGTCAGATGGCCCTGAAAGGACATTCGGACTGTGACGGCTGCACCCATTCTCAGCATCTGTAGGGTCTCCTATGTATGTGTGTGTTTCCATTTTCTCTCAGCACAATTTCTCCCAGTGAAGTCGTGAGAAGTAGAAGGAAAGGTGGAATGAAGATGTGATTGAGGAAAGTGTGGTGTGGTCTTCGACCTTATTTTGCTTTGGTTGGTGCTCAAGAACTCCACCTGACCTCAGAACTGAGCGTTTCTGCCAGGAAGTCCTGCCTTTTATCCTGCCTCAAGGCCTGTTGAGACACTCCAAGAAGCTTCATTAACAAATTGCCTTTTCCTTTTACAGCAGTTGGATATATTTGCAGTAAAACAAAGGAATAACCCCCCAATATGGTGATGAAATGCGTTTAAGTATAGATAACATTCAGTCTTGAAGGGCCTGGGATTTTAATCATCTTTGGGTCATGTAACAAGTGGTGTCGGTGATTAAAATCTCCTGACAGCTTTGTTCTGCCACGTTCCTCAGTTTTGAATGATGATCTTCCTGGTTGTACCTTGGAGGGGCGTTTGTGTCAGTAGAGAGCAGAGTGCTGGTTCCCAGAGGCTGGGAAAGGACAGAGGTGAGGCCCCTGAAGGACACTGGTCTTCCTGGTTTAGGGATTTGGGGCTCAGTCACCTTCCTGGGTCCGTGTAAATTATACCCAGGATCATTTTCACTCGCCCCACTTTAGTTGAGCATTGGAGCTTCAGGATATGTGTGCCCACGTCACCTGGGCCGTGATCCTGGAGTTGGGTGAGACTGATTCCCAGGTTTATAGAATTACTCTGGGATTATTGAAAACAGAAGCACTTGAGGCATTCATAATGCTATTTCCTGAACATAATTTATGTTCAGTTCTTCAGAAACATTTATCTGAGGAAGCATCTATAACTTTTATTTTCTGCCACTCAGTGCTAGAAAGAATTGTGCAACACTCAAGTGAGTGGCATTATTCCTCTCCCTCCACCATGCAAGCAAGATTAAAGGTACCTCTGGCTCCCCTCAATCTTCTCATCTGCGGGGCGCCTGGCGTGGCAGTGTGCTGCCTTCCGTCTTCCTTTTGGGGAGAATTAGTTGTGTTTGTGTGTACTGCTCAGCTCAGCGCAGTTGTGTGGGTGAGGAGCTTGGATGCTAGGTGACCCTCCCAGGCCTGCCTCCCACCTCCCTAGGCCTTGTTCTAAACTGACAGATAAACAATGTGTTTTGGAAGAGGACAGCAGCAGGGCAGGAGAGAGTTTGTTCAGACTTTCTCCTTGCACTGACCTTTGAGCCTTCATCCAGCTTGGGCACTTCTACAGAGCTGCGTTTGTGTGTTGCAAACCATTCCCTCCCAGTAACTGTGCTTTCAGAGGTTTGGAAATGTGACTTAACTCATCTTCAATTTAAAGCATACTATTAAATTTTAGTGTTGAAACTGATGTATTTTATGGCCTTTATTTGATTTCTCTTGATTTTTTTTTTCCCCATATGAGACATAGCATCTTAAGGGAGACAGCCTGGTGTTGGCCGCCTTTCCTAAGGATGGAAGTGAATTCTGAAAGCCCTTTATGTAGGCAGCAAAAGAATCAGGGAATCGTTATTATACCTATGCCTGTCCATGTAAAGCGAGCACGACTCATAAGCAGAAAAAAGTGCAGCCCGGGGGCAAGGTGAGCCCTAATGCTGCCTGTGCCTCGCCTCCCTGCCATGAGGAACGGAAGTGCAAGCGCAGGTGGTTGAGTTAGCCTCCAAGCCCAGCCTGCGCCCCCCTCACATCCCTCTGCATCTGCAGGGGCACAGGCCGTGCTGCCACACCTCGCTCAGTGCCAGGGCTGATGCGTCAGGAACAGGGGGTACTGTCCGCCCCTTGCTCAGTGCCAGGGATGATCTGTCAGGATCCCTCGTGCTCATCTGGTCCTCATGTCTTCATCACCAGCCTCCTGCTGGTAATGGGCTTGTTATTACCTTGGTATGGGTAATAACATACCCATACCAACGTATGTAATAACATACCCATACCAAGCTGTTGTGGGGCGGTGCTCAGTCCTCCGAGGGAATCGGCCCTTAGCCGATTCATATTCAACAGGATCGGGAAATGGGTTCTTGTTCCCTGTCCTGGATCCCAGGAAGCCCTTGCCCTGGACCCTGTCATGCCCGGGGTCTTCCTGAGAAATGCTGGTGCCACTGGAGCACAGCCCGACCCCCTCCAGTTTCTCCGCTTTGTAACTGCACTTGTGTTTAGCAGGTCTTCCAGGACTTAGACGCTGCTTGGTGTGAGCCAGGTTTTGTGTGGAAAGGGGACAGATCCGAGCCGGCAACCAACCAGCCCAGAACCATCTTTTACGCTTCCAGATTCTGTGTCCAAAAACTCACCCGTGGACATTGAGGGTGATGCATTTCTGCTCCAAGACATCTGTGGACTCAGCTGGAGGGATGGAAAGGATGTGGAGCCTCTTCACTCCTGGCCTGGGCTCGGACCTGCTGTGCAGCCTCTCAGTGGCATCAGGGCCCCCTTGTGTCACAGTGGCCTCGGGTTGGTGGCACTGCCCCAGGAAGTCCCAGGCTTCATGATGTCCAGGCTCCCCTGGCATGGTGGCCTCAGGTCGGTGGCACTGCTCTGACGGACGTCCCAGGCTTCATGATAGTAGGGCCTGCTTGTGCCATGGCAGCCTCTGGATGGTGGCACTGCCCCAGAGTGTCCCAGGCCCCAAGGCCAGTGTTCCGTCCAGCGAAGGGAAGTTGTACTGTAAGGTCTAGTCTCGGAAGATGCGTGGGGTCCTATCCTTCAGAGCGGTCCTGCACTCACCACAAATCAAGCCAGGGGAGGCCCTGCCAGAATTTGCAGCTGTGTTTCAGGTTGTTCCACAAGGCCTCTTTTATTTTGGGCTAGTCAGGTATATAATTCTTATTCTCTGGTTTTTTTGAGACAGGCAAAAAAAAAAAACCTTTTTGTTGCCCAGGCAGTGGTGTGAGCATAGCTTACTACAGCCTCAACCTCCCAGGCTCAAGTGATCCTCCTGCCTCAGTCTCCTGAGTAGCCAGGACCCACAGGCACATGTTCCACATGTCCCACATGTCCTCATGCCTGACTTATTTTTGTATTTTTTGTAGAGATGGAGTTTTACAATGTTGCCCAGGTTGGACTCAAACTCCTGGACTTAAGCAGTCCAGCTGCCTCAGCCTCCCAAAGTACTGAGATCACAGGCATGAGCCACCGTGCCTGGCCAAGTGTGTTTCTAATTTCAAAATTAAGAGGACCCAGAGTCAGTTAATTACGTCTCTACTGGAACATGCTGCTTATAGTACATTAGGAAAAATCATCCAGAACTTGGAAAAGGAGCTGGACAGACACAGCCTTTCGAGGTTGTCTGATGAACCCCTGGGGTCTTTAACCATCTGGAGGGATGTACCATGTCAGACTCACTGTTGTCAACCAGCTGAAGCCCAGGTTTCATGAGGTTATGTGTCAACTTGTAGTCCTTTCTCTGGCAGAGATGCGAGTGACTTCTGCTCAGTGAGAGGCTCATCTCAGGGACTTCATGGCCTGAGGGACGGCAGCCTGTTTGAGCTGATCGAGCAATCTCGCGCTACCCTTCTTTTCTGAAACGCCTATGAGTTTCACACTTTAAAGACGAGTTCTCACACGGTCTTTAAAGCGGCTTCATGCCCGCGCTCCTTGGTAATGATTGAATGCTTTTTATGACCCCTTGTCCCCTTTCTTTGGGGTGTTCCAGTCTCAGTTCTCATGATGTGTTCTGCTTCTGCAGGAATTTCTGAAGCTGCTGAGTGTAGAAAGCACTGAGGAGGCTGTGCTCCCACCCCTGTGAGTCTTCCAGGCATGATCCTCTCCCCTCGGCGAGGCGGCGTCCATGGCACACCGAGGAGGCTGTGCTCCTGTCCCCCGTGAGCTTTCCAGGTGTCCTTGTCTCCCCTCCAGGGGGACAGGAGGAACCTTTCAAACCCTTCTTAAACTTGATTTCATGTCTTTGTTTTAACAGATTTCTTTGCATCTTCTCCCTTATCCAGAAGTGAGGGTGAACGCTGAGTTATTCACGGGAGTCAAGAAACCACACGCAGCCCAAAGTGACGTTTGTTTCCCTGAAATGATTTGTGTGTGTTCACCTTAAAATGCAACTCAGTAAAACAGGTGTGTTTTGAGGAATGACTTTAAATTACTCAGGTAAAAATGGGACAGTTAAATTTCATCATCTGTGCGGGTGTCCACAACCCCCTTCTGTGATTGCTTGTGAGTTTGTGACTTGTGGTTATTTTTGAAGAAAGAAAATCTGTTGCTGAGGACTTCGAAGGGTGTGCTGGGATTGTGTAGGGTGGACATCGGGGGCTTCAGTGTGTGGCTTCCTTGAAGAGGTTCAAATTCAGGCTGAGCGTCCCTACTCCAAAATGCTCCGAAACCTGAAACATTCCGAGCTTCCTTGTGACGCTCGAAGGAGATGCTCTTCGGAGCACTTTGGATTTCAGGCTGGGGATGCTCAACTGGAAAGTGAAATATTGCAAGACCCTTCTGGCCCCAGGAGGTTGGATGAGGACATGTGGCCTGTGCCGGGCATCCGTGGCGTGCGAGGCAGCCTGGGCTCGCTGAACTGGTTTTTGTAGGAGCCACAGAAGGGAAGGAGGGTCAAAGTGGCCACGCCTGGCTCCTCAGAAGGCTGGACCAGAAGGAGGTGGGCGCAGAGGGCAGCAGCGGAGTCCCCAGCGTCCGGGGCTCCTGTCCCTGGTGGAGTTGAGAGCCTCCTCTAGTTGTGGCCTCTGCCCTGTCAGCAGCCACTGAGGCCTGAAGGGAGAGGGGGCTGAGGAGAGGAGGAAGGATAGGCCTACTTTTGGAGAGGGCCAGCATCAGCCTGTGCTAGCCTCGTGTGTTACTCCTGCATCCAGGGTGCATGGCCGTGCCTCGTGGTGTAGCGGTTCCCGGGATGCACAGCGCTTTTGTCTGCAGTAACGGCTTTTTCTCCGACCCTTGGAGGCAAGTTACCTTTTTCCCCAGTGAAAAGAGGTAGAAAATCTTATAGAAATGCATTTGCTCAAATGTCTATTTTCCGATAAGACATGGTCGCTTAGGCTAAATCTTTGGGAGGTCAAGGCAGGAGGATCACTTGAGGCCAAGGGGTTCAAGACCAGCCTGGACAACATAGCAAGACCCCATCTGTATTACAGAAAAGTTAGCTGAGTGTGGTGGTGCGTGCCTGTGGTCCCTGCTACTCTGGAGGCTGAGGTGGGAAGATCACTTAAGGCTACAGTGAACTGCGATTGCTCCACTGTACTCCAATCTTGGCAACAGAGCCAAGACCCAGTCTCAGAAAGAAAAGTAAAAAAAAAAAAAAAATCCAGAAATGTCATTTTCTTTTTAAATCATCCCAAAAGAAAAATCAGTTTTTTTCTAAGAATGTAAAGGGAAACTGATACGATTCTTTCCTTGCATTATTTCTCCTTTTCAAATATTTACAGTAGTCCATCCACATCGTCTCTCATCTCATTACAAAGCAACAGGTGTCTTTGAGGTTAGTGGTGTTTCTCTGTGTCGCACCTTGGAGAACAGCGAGCATGAAACCTCTTACCACGATCGTGCACACCGTTTGTAGTCCCAATTAAAATCCTCTCCAGAGACGCCTGTGCTGCTTATTATAGCAGAACTTTGGTTGTGCTGAAATGTACATTCAGCTAATGGTTTTAAGTTCATATCTGAGATGATGCTGTATAATTCCTGAAGCGTATGGGATCAGTAATGATTGAAGATAATTCTGGCTGATGTCATTTAGAGGATATTTTTCACTTCAAGTTAAAGCTTCCTTCGCCATAGTCATTTTGGGATTCATTTAACTATGTGCTTTATTTCATAGTTCAAATTTTCATTAGTCATTTCATAACATAGGATTTTGAAAGCAGATTTGGCAAAATGTTTCTAACAAAATGTTTGCTTATGACGTCCCAAGGAACAACACTCAGAATTGCTGGTAACTGTGGTACATTTTAAGACTGATGATAGAAGTCACTTGAACGGTAAGGGCTGCTTTGCGAGGCAGATGGGGTTTGAACCCTGCCCCTCCTGATACACCAGTCCTGACCCTGGCCGCCTCTCCTCTCCACTGGGAGATGAGAAGGGTGCTAGCATCCTCCTCACAAGCTGTCCTGAGAGCCCTGGACTAAGGACTGGTGTTCCTCTTGCAGGTGGCGCAGATCTGGGGGCTTGACGATATACACACTGCAGGCTGCCAGTGTCGGGGTAATCCAGTGTTATTCATAAAGGTGGGATTTGCTTTGCTCCCCTGCAGACCAGGTGCGGTGCTGCTGTTGTAGCAGGTGTGGATCCTCTTGGGTGGTCCTCAGGTGCAGAAAGAGTCACCGATTCGGATTCCCAGTGTTAGATGTGAGGGGACCATGGACCTCATGTGTTCAGAGGGGAGGAGTAAAAAGTTTTGCTTGTAATTCCAGGACTGTCTATTCCAGGAATGCCAAACCACTGGCTTTCACCTGACGCTGTCGTAGGTGACACGGTATGGAAATGAGGACTCATGTTGCCCATACCTGAGCCCAGTACCCATCTCCCTCCAGGGCCGTGGCTGAGCCCTCCTCATTTCTTTGGGTTGCCAGCCTGGGGATCTGTAAGCCCAGTGACGTCTCCGGTCTCGGCCTCCCTTCCCGTGGGGACAGGAGGTGGCTTCAGGAGACTGGTGATGAATGCCTGAATGAAGCCGACTTGTGACTGCAGTTCTGTCTAAGGGCCTCCCCGGGTGTTAGATGTCAGTAAATGACACCTGTGTGTGGATCTCATGTGATGAGAGAAACAGTGGGGGAAACCAAAGCTTGTGGAGTCTGCAGGTTCTCGACTTGGGGGTGTGTGCACCTGTGTACTTGGTGAGGGGTGTGATGTCTGGAATGAGTGTGCAGGTGTGTCACGTTTGTGCGTGTGTGGTGAGTGTATTTAGCAGGTGTGGCTGCAGTGAGCATGTTCATGTGTGTTGTATGTATTTGAGGGTGTGTGTGGAGTGTGTACACGCATCATATTTGGTGAGTGTATTTGAGGGTGTGTATGGAGTGCATACATGCGTTTGCGTGTATAGTATTGGGTGAAGGGGTGGCCTGTGTGGAGTAAGCATGCACACGTGGGGTTTCTACGTGGTCCTCCCCTGAGCCTGCTCCTGGGCCCTGCTGTCCTGGCAGCTTTACAGTTTGGTGCGTCTTTGATTCCGGAAGATTCTGGAAACAAATTCTGAAGCTGTGATCATAAACTTGCAGCCCTGGAGGACGCTGGCTCGTGGAGCCGGCACGAGAGTCTCTGTGCTGGCCTCTCCCTGGGCTGGGCTCCTCCGTCCACAGAAGAGCATGTCTGATGATTGAGCTGTGCGGGCCTGTGGCTCCCCAGCCTCGAATCAGCCCTCGGTTCTGTCCCGCCTCTGTTTTTCTTGCTGAGGGGCTCCGGGAAGTAGTGCCTGGGATGGCGTGTTCACCCTGGGGTTGCTTCGCCAGCTGCCCAGGTGCTGGCTGCCTGAGCCCTGCTGCCGTCCTGGGTGGACGGGGCTGTCGCGGGGGCATCCCTGAGCACCTGCGGGAAGGCAGGTTTAGGAAGTGCCAGAGGTGAGTGGCTTCCTCCCACACGTGATTTTCTGGAAAGTTCTGGGCCTCATATTTTTCCCTAAGGGAAGTTAGAAACTGAGTTTCTCTTTAGGGGAATGTCTTTGCAGCGTCTGTTGTTAGAATGTTCTCCAGGTGTGGAATACTCGGGGCCATGTGTGTTTGGGAACATCCGTGTCCTGAGCGAATTCAGTAGGGAATGGAGAGAGGCCTCCTGTCAGCTTGGCCTCTGTTTCCAGCTTGTTGAGGGTTGACGGCTGCTGGTATCCCAGCGAGAGTTAAACACTGGGTTGTGTGGGATGGGAATGTTTGCTGTGACAAGGTCAGTGGGAAAGCATCTAAACAAACGTTGCTGTTCTCCGGGCTCCTCGGGGTCGAGCTTGTTTTGTGGGGTTGAGGGAAAGCTACCCTTGTTCCTGTTCCTCACCATTTGAAAGGTGTCCAGGACACGTTCTTCTGGAGAGGGGATGCACGTGAGTGGGGGTCAGGTCGTAAGCTCCGAGGTTATTTGGGACCTGTCAACTGATTTCCTGAACACACAGGTGTTTGGTAAAGGTGTTCCTGATTAGCTAAAACATGTCAACAGGACGTGATAGCTGGTGGTTGTTTAAAGACTATCACAATTTTCCTGTTACTCTTTAAATGCCTGTTGAATAAGGGAAGATTCACATATTTTTCTTTTCCTGTCTGCGTACTTGATATTTTGTTTTTTGTTTTTTATGTGGGTGTGCAGCTAACAGGAATTAGAAGCAGCCTCAGCCCTGGGGAGACTTCAGGACCGCCTCAGTCAGTGCTGAAGGGAGGCAGGGATTTGGGGGCTACCTCCTCCACAGGACGGACACCAAGGGCCAGAGGTCAGCAATCTCAGTGAGGTCACACAGACGGGCACACCCAGCACCCTGGCCCATGTGCCTCTCCTTCACGTTTGTCTCTGCTCAAAGCTGCTCTCCTGGGTCATCACGGGTGATCTTTAGGCACATGCTTGGTTCTTTCAGAAGTGGTGTCTGGCTCTGGTCAGTGTGGGCCCTCAGGACTTCCATGTTTTTGGCTCACATCAATATTGGGCAGTGGTGTATGTTTGTTTTGGAGTGGTAGATCCGGTGGATTTTGGCTTTGCCAACTCATTTAATGCCTGTTCTCCTAGGCGCGGGGACCCTTTCGTAAGCCGCATATTCTCCTGGGTTCTGGGACCCTATCATAAGCCGCGTATTCTCCTAGGCGCTGGGACCCTCTGGTAAGCCGCATGTTCTCCTAGGTTCTGGGACTCTATCATAAGCTGTGTGTGCTCCTAGGCGCTGAAACCCTATCGTAAACTGCATGTGAGGGATCTCGTAGGTGCTCCTTATGATGATCCAATGCCTGACCTGAGGTGGAACAGTTGCAATTCAAAACCACCCCCCAGAAAAATGGTCTCCCATGAAACCCATCCCTGGTGCCAAAAAGGCTAGGCAACAGCTGGCCTACCAGGTGCTAAGATGTCAGTAGATTTTTGGACTTGGGCCTCAGTTGAAGAGGATTAGATTTTGAAAGGTGGGGATTCAAGGCTTCTAAAGGGCACGTTTTCATCTCCAGTGGGGCCTGGGCAGAACTGGGTAGAACTGACCCAGAAGCTGACAACTAGTCAGGCTGGCTCACTGCCTGTGTCCTGTGTGTGCAGCCTTGCTGTTTATTCAATTGTCTGGTGTTGTGGATTCCATCCACAGTTTCAGAGTAGTGGAACCCATTACTTCAAGGCTGACCTTATTTAACTTTATCAAAAAGACATGAAAATCATTTATTAAAAATCTTCCAGATACCTGTATCCTTTCTTTTCCCAGAGGCTTTTAAGTATTGCAACTTAAAAATCTTCAAAAATAACTTTAAAGGAAAACCTCTAAGTACATTTTTGATGAGCACCCTTGACAGCTTTAATATGTGAAGTAAATTCCCTTGACTTTTGTATTCCTAGAAACTCGTTCATGTTTGCAGAAGACTTCGTATTTTCTCAACAGTGGCCACTGTTCAGTGACCATCATACCTGCCGTGTCTCATTTAGAAAGTTAGATGTGGATGTATTAACTTTTCAGACGCATAAACACATGGGCTGTTTGTTTTTGGTTTTGATTTTTTTGGGTTTTTTCCCCCCAGCTGAATTCAAGAAAGGGAAACAAGGAGACCGAGTAAGTACCCGAAAGCGTCTAAGTGGCTGGGTGGGGGATCCTACTATGGTGTTGGATTGTGTTCTGCCAGACATCGCTCCTTGAAAAGCTGACCCTGAAAGGGCTGGCATTGCCCTCACCCTGGGACATTCATCTGTCTCACCAGAAAATGAAGAATCTGCCAGAGCACTGTGAGTCAAATTCAGTCAGAACTCGATTAACTAAGAGGCTTTGTCTCAAAGGCCAAAACATGAGGACACATTTTTAATTTTTAAGGAGTGCTTTATCGTGAGTCAGTCCTGATGTGTACTGCATTAGGAAACCTTTGAACTTCCACGGTCAGGCCGAGAACTCTGAGGGAAAGTGGTTGTGCCCTTCCCACTGATTTTTGTCACTAGCTTTATTCATTTCCTTAAAACCCTTTTTGTATGAGTTCTATTATAGTTTGAAAAAAAATTCACTTAGGTAGAACTGGAAGAGTTTCCGAAGTATTAATACTCATGACCCGTTCTGGGTCTCGGTATATGTGTACTCTATAAATGTACATGTGTGTATGTGGTGTATGCATACTACGTGTATTTCCACTGTGCATGTATTTACAACGTATAGGTATGTACACTATATTTGTGTCGTACACACGTGAATGCTGTAGGCATGCATGTACATGTGTATATGTGTGTATCTATGGTCACTATGGTTATATGCACACTACTTGTACACCTATCTGTTCTGCATGTGTACCTACATGCATGTATTTAATGCCATATACATACCTTTGTACGTACACCATGTGGGTATGTGCACATTATTTCTGCAGATGTATATATACATATGTGCACACAAGCATGCATGTACACTATGCACCCTGAATAAACTTCTGGATATGTACACACTAATACATACACATGCTGCATATGTATGTACAGTGTTGCATATATGTATATGCTTTATACGTTAGTGTACTGATGTACGTTGTATACATGTGCATATGTGTACACTGTGCATGTGTATGCATGCTGTAGTGCACCTACGTACATTGGATAAGAGTGTATGCTATACGCACGTGTATACATATAGCAAATAGCATACCTGTGTACATATGGATGTGCATGTGTATGCCATATGCATGTACATACAGGTTATAGTATACCTGTGCACGCTGTATGCATATAGATGGGTGTACGTACTATGCATGCACATATGTGTTAGCTTACCTATGTACATTTGCTATATGGATGTGTGTATGCTCTATGCTTTTACACACATAGTGAACTTGTTTGTACACTGTATTTGGATGTGTGTACACTTTATGCATGTATACCACATGGATGTGGATGTGTGTGCACTCTGTACGCATGTAGTGCACTTATGTACACCCTACGTATTTGGATGTGTGTACGCTCTACGCAGGTACATATGTTACAGTGTACCATAAATTTACACTATGTGGATGTAAATATGTGTGTGCTCTATGGCACCAGGAATAGGGCTCCCGCAGGGATCCAAGAACACACCATCTCGCTGGCACCGGAGAGTGTAGGATGAAAACAGTTGTTTGTTGCAACCTAGTTGAAATTTGGCAGGTTACTATATCCTTTGCAACGATTTAGGAACAGTCACTTGATTGATGTGTGTGTTCCTGAAATCACAAACAACTCTGTGAGGTGTGTCTCATCCCAAGACGAGAAAGGGAACCGAAACAACAATGACTTGGTCACTTAAGTGAGGTAGAACTAACATAGCAGCTGTCTAGCTTTCTGTATTATAACTTTGTCAGCAGCTCAATGAGAAATCGGCACTCATCAGGAAATGTGTCCACTTTCTACTGTTCTTTATTCGTGGCGTATTTCCTGCCTCGTGTTATTCCTCACGATGTAGCGAAATCCTTCCTAGAGTTGTGAATATAAACAGTTCGTGACAAATGTGGTATTTTCTTTGTTAACATTGAAAACGATATGTAAGTTCATCTTCAGATACTGTTTGGAAGGATGAGAAAGAAGATATTTAGGACAAAAGAATAGAGAGCTTTCAAGTAAACAGGGAAAATAAGGACTTTGTGTAAAATATTTCCAAATTTGGAATTTGAGAATACTAAATCTCACATCTAAGATCATAGGTAGTTTTTTGGGGGGGTTTTAAAATTAGTACTTGGTTTTCCATGCCTTTGGGAATTTCAGTCCTGATGGAGGATTGCAAGAATAATCTGATTTTTCAGAACAGAAGGACAGTCTGTCTCAAAGGTAAATTCCAGGTTCTACCATAGAGAAATAGAAATTGCTGTCAACTTTCTGTAAGGTTCTTCAGTTCTTTCCTCTTCTGTGGTTAAAAAACTATCTCTGGGTTTACTCTCAGCCAAGTTCCTCTTATTAGGCTGCCTTACATTTTGCACAGCTGTTGAGAGTCTTCATCATTCGTAGTTAACTCGTCAAAAGCAAAACTTTGTACTAGTTAGATCTGAGCACCTTGAAGGCAGGGCTTTGTTTTATATTTTTAATAAGCAGCAGGGTGATGGCAGGACTGAGGCCCTTCATCCCATCATGCGTTCCTCAGAGCTTTCAGAGTTCTCACTGCGTGCTGAGTGTGGTGTTGGCTGTGTAGCGTTTAAATAGGAATATGAGGCTCTGCGACTTGGGACGCTCTTACCACCTTCATAGAGAGCTTGGTGACAGCTTAGCATGACAGCTTGCACACCTGTTGTGTATACTTTATTACGGCCCCACAGAAAGGGTATTGATTTAAACGTGACTAATTTCTCGTGTTTATTTTTGCCTTTATTCCTAGTTACAGTCCCGATACTTTTTCTTCCTTTAAAATCTTGCTAATCGCTGGTGAATTAGTGATAAGCTATATTTATGTATTCTCTAAATCTAACGATTTAATTGGAGGTCATTATTCTTGTACCATGTGTCAGTGCTATGTCAGGATGGTTCAGTTTTACGTTGTCAAAGGATTAACTAGAGCAGGATGCAGTCTTACTGGAACTTGCTCATTTATGAAATATAGGCACTTTATTTTTTGTTATACTCGAGGTATGCTCAAATGTAAACATTTTGAGCCATGTTAGAAGGATATACAAGATTGTAATGAAGAAATCAACAACTTGATCAAGTACCAGCTAATGAACTTTGTTTGAAGTTTATGGAACATGGACCTTGGCAATCAGTTTTCATCTTGACCTTTTATTTTTTTACGAGAATCTTGGTCTGTCACCCAGGCTGGAAGGGTGGAGCACAGTAGTACGATGTCCGTTCACTGCAACCTCTACTTCCCAGGTTCAGGTGATTCTTATGCCTCAGCCTCCCTGGTAGCTGGGGTTACAGGGTGTGTGCCACCATGTCCGGATAATTTATGTTTAGTAGAGATGGGGTTTTGCCATGTTGGCCAAGCTGGTCTGCAACTCCTGACCTCAAGTGATCCACCCACCTCAGCTTCCCAAAGTGCTGGAATTACAGGTCTGAACCACCATCCCTGGCCTGATCTTCTGTTCTAATATAGGTTATTCAGTCTCAATGATAGCGCCTGGTTGTATTAATTTGTTGTAGAAAGCACAATTGCAATGAATCTGGTTGTGTATGTACGTGCTGACTTAGCGTTCATGGCTGCACCGTGAGGTGGGCATTGTTCCTGAAGGAAGGCTGGATGGGCAAGTCGGGGCTTAGATACGGGACTTGTGGGCAGTCACTGTTGTCCCATGACTGAGATCAGGCCTGTCTGTCGCCTGTACCCTGAACTCTTAACACACGAACGAGCAAGTGTCGAGTCGGTGCTCGAGTGTGATGTGGCCTGTGGTGTGTGCCTCTCAGCCTTGCTTTGGCTCAGGGTAACAGGGCAACAGCTCCGTCCCTCGTGCGGCTGCCTGGAAGTCCCAGGAGAACCCACTGATACGGTTTTTAAATGCCAGACATTGAACGTTCTCCTTGGTACCAGCACATCTGGAATCGGACAGTGCAGTTAGATTCTCGGCCAACAAACCTGTACAGGAGTGTGTGAACTCTGCATTTGCTTCTCCCGGACAAAGGTGAATTCCTGGTCACTAGTGGATGACAACAGGTGTGGCCTCAGGAGCAGCACGGAGACGGGCACCCGGGTGCAGGAAGAGCATCTGCAAGAGGGGTCGGGGAACGTGACAGACGCACGTGCGAGTTTAGCTGCTACAGTAGGGGGTATGGGGTGGGTGAGACCAGATTTTCTTATTGTTGCCCCTTTCTGAAAAGGACCCTGAATTGACTTCTCCGTGGCTCCTCGTGCCTCCTTGTCAGGTTGGAGGAGACTGCTCCCCTGGCTCAGGCCCTGCTTGCGGCAACACGGAAGCTGCTGTTGCTTGCCCTGCCCTCCCTGTGACGTCCTCTGTGCTGTTGTCCGGGAACAGTTCTGTTGAGCAAGCTTGGACTCTGCTCCCTTCTGCTCTTGGATTTCATGTCTGGAAGGCTTGTGTTCTTTCCTGATTTTTGATGATGCTGAGCTATGATTTTGCAAGGATCACACGTGCCCATACAGGGAGAAGCTCCTTTGCAACTTTGACATCTTGTCGCTCTCAAGCAGAGCTTGCTATGGAAGTTGACTCCTGTGTTTTTGTTTTGGCAGAAACTGAATTTCAGTCCTAGGACAGCTTCAGCACACTTGATCCTAGCTCTTCTCTCTCACTGCTCCCCTCGTGTGTGGCAGAAATCATATGCCCTGAAGTTTACCAGTCCCTTCATTTGAAAATCAGTTAATGTATGCGATCCTCATGAGAATTTTACTTTTTATAAAAGCAATCGCAAAGACTGGGTTTTGTGAAACCAGTGTTTTATGTGTATATTACTTGCACTCAAAATAAGCTTTGTCTTCTAAATATTTCATGTTTCAGATTAGCACTGGAATCATGCCCTGGAGTAGTTTTGCTTTTCCACTTTTATTTTTGGCTAAGGTAAACTTGAGAACATTGTGATATTAGGTGTAGTGAGCCCTTTTAGCTGCTTCTATGTCTGTTTTCCTTTAAGCCAGAACCAGCAGACGGATACCAGTTTGTGAGCACCTGGCATCTCCCGGGCCTTTCCTGGGTCTTCCCTCCGCTGTCTCGTGGACAGAACAGTCACTCGTGGAAGGTGAACCTGAGAATCTGTGCGTGGAATTAAGTAAATGTCATAGCTCTCTTCTGTGATGAACTGAATCACATTAAGCCCAGTAAATTGTAACAGCAGGTTTTGCACATACAAAGCATTGAACACCAGGACAGGTAACCAGGCTGCGACACTTCTGGTCCTGCACAAGACCTCCGGTATCACAGCGCATTTAACAAATTGGTAGCATTGAGTGTTTGAAAACGTTGTGTATGTGCCATGTCCGTGATTTTCGAGGGCCTGGAAAAACACCTCTGTGGTTATAGCAATCTTGATCAATGGGAGCTTAAGGTTAGTACTGGGGCAGACTGTGTTTTAAAGAATCAAGGTCTCTCGAGTATGTTTTGGTTTTCCCATGAAGAAGAAAGATGTTAGCTGTTCTTTCCTGGACTGTGACTATCAGAGTGCCCCATCTCGGTCACTCACATGTTTACTTCATTTCCGTTTAACCAGGCTGGGCTTGGGCCAGAGTTCTTCGGTTGTCAAATGTCATATGAGGCTGAGGAACTGTTTTCTGCTTCATCGTTGTCATGTGGAAATACTGTTTTCCAAAGCATACTCTACTTTCTCATTTGTGTTTATATAAAATAATGGAATGGTTATGTTAACTGTGCAGTTTCCTATGCTTGGTTATTTAATTGCAGAAAGATAACGGTTTTATTTTGCTAAAATCTGTGCTAGGAATTGTGCAAAATCTTTGTGAAATGCCCATTTTACTGGCTGAAATTATAGATCTTTTTATAGAAAAGAAAAAGCCTATTGCTACAAGGAGCATTGTCTTTATCGATGCAAAAAACTTTAGGCTTATTGGCCGTGTAGTCAGTAAAATGCATCAGAATGTGGCGAAAATTGAGAAAAGCATTGAAGTTTTAAAATCTGCTATGCAGTTTTCTTCAACTCCCTTGCAAGATACTTAATTTGAATAGAAGACAGAATAAAGTGTTCCCATTGAGGAAAGGGGCAGGAGGACTGTTGATTTTGTTACTCCTTGAACGGCTCTGAGATTGCTCATCGCGAGTTAGACATTTGCAGAAATGATTCAGCAGAGCTGCAGTCATCTTGCAGATCAAATGAAGTTTTTCTGAAAGCTTGTTACAGGCTTAAATTTCTGACCCTTTCCATCCACTGATCTTGTATGATTGGTTTCTTTTTGCACCCATTTGTGTCTGTGAAGCGTCTTCCCACCGTGGTAGAACTTTAGCTCTGATTTCATGCGTGAGTCGGTATCCTCCTATCTGTGAGGAGAAAGCGCTGCAGATCCTGCGCAGTTTCCGTCCCCTTCCTGCACGCGGATAGATTGGGAGGTATTTGTGGTGTGTGAACTTGCTACCCCCAGAGGCTCCTTGTTCACTCCTCTGGACCGTACTCCTCCCTACTCCGATAGACTGCACTCCTCCCTCCTGGTTCATTCCCTGGACCACATTCCTCCTTCCTGGCTCACCCCCTGCACCACACACCTCCCTCCTGGTTCACTCCCTGGACCACACTCCTCCCTCCTGGTTCACTCCCTGGACCACACACCTCCCTCCTGGTTCACTCCCTGGACCACACACCTCCCTCCTGGTTCACTCCCTGGACCACACACCTCCCTCCTGGTTCACTCCCTGGACCACACACCTCCCTCCTGGTTCACTCCCTGGACCACACACCTCCCTCCTGGTTCACTCCCTGGACCACACACCTCCCTCCTGGTTCACTCCCTGGACCACACACCTCCCTCCTGGTTCACTCCCTGGACCACACACCTCCCTCCTGGTTCACTCCCTGGACCACACTCCTCTCTCCTGGTTCAGTCCCTGGGCCGAACTCCTGCCTCTTGTTTCACTCGCTGGGCCAAACTCCACCTTCCACCCTCGTGGTTCACTCTCCTGTGTCCCCACTCCTCCCTCCTGGTACACTGCTCTGGGTCCCCACACCTCCCTCCTGGTTCACTGCCCTGGGCCCCTACGCCTCCCTCCTTGTTCACTCCCTTGGACCCCCACTCACCACTCTCCCTCCTTGTTCACCCCCCTGGACCCCCACTCCTCCCTCACATTTCCATCCCCAGGGCCCCCACTCCTCCGTACTCCCCTGGGCCGCATTCCTCCCTCCTGGTTCACACCCCTGGGTCCCCACTCCTCCTTCTTGGGGGTTTGATAGTTTCTGCTGTGCTTGTGCCAGCACGATAAGGCTGAGTGGCAGCTCTAGGGCTGTGGCTGCTCACGCCACTGTGGCATTAGTGCAGAGAACTGCGGGGATGCAGCTGCCCTTGCTGTGATGCTTCGAGTGTCATAGTCGGTGTCGGAAGCTGGGTGAGATGTGGATGTCCCAGGAAGGGACAGGAGCCTCCCCTCAGCCTCTGTCAAACACTTCTCAGCCATGCGTGGTGGCTCATGCCTGTAATCCCAGCGCTTTGGGAGGCCGGGGCGGGCGGATCACATGAGGTCAGGAGTTGGAGACCAGCTTGACCAATGTGGTAATTTTTGACACATTAAGGATTAAGGAAAATGACTCACACTCATTTGCCTTGCTTCTTTTTTTTTTTTTTTTAATTTATTTATTATTATTATACTTTAAGTTGTAGGGTACATGTGCATAACGTGCAGGTTTGTTACATATGTATACTTGTGCCATGTTGGTGTGCTGCACCCATCAACTCGTCATTTACATCAGGTATAACTCCCAATGCAATCCCTCCCCTCTCCCCTCTCCCCACTCCCCCCCTCCCCATGATAGGCCCCGGTGTGTGATGTTCCCCTTCCCGAGTCCAAGTGATCTCATTGTTCAGTTCCCACCTATGAGAGAACATGCGGTGTTTGGTTTTCTGTTCTTGTGATAGTTTGCTAAGAATGATGGTTTCCAGCTGCATCCATGTCCCTACAAAGGACAGGAACTCATCCTTTTTTATGGCTGTATAGTATTCCATTGTATATATGTGCCACATTTTCTTAATCCAATCTGTCACTGATGGACATTTGGGTTGATTCCAAGTCTTTGCTATTGTGAATAGTGCTGCGATAAACATACGTGTGCGTGTGTCTTTATAGCAGCATAACTTATAATCCTTTGGGTATATACCCAGTAATGGGATGGCTGGGTCATATGGTACATCTAGTTCTAGATCCTTGAGGAATCGCCATACTGTTTTCCATAATGGTTGAACTAGTTTACAATCCCACCAACAGTGTAAAAGTGTTCCTATTTCTCCACATCCTCTCCAGCACCTGTTGTTTCCTGACTTTTGAATGATCGCCATTCTAACTGGTGTGAGATGGTATCTCATTGTGGTTTTGATTTGCATTTCTCTGATGGCCAGTGATGATGAGCATTTTTTCATGTATCTGTTGGCTGCATGAATGTCTTCTTTTGAGAAATGTCTGTTCATATCCTTTGCCCACTTTTTGATGGGGTTGTTTGTTTTTTCCTTGTAAATTTGTTTGAGTTCTTTGTAGGTTCTGGATACTAGCCCTTTGTCAGATGAGTAGATTGCAAAAATTTTCTCCCATTCTGTAGGTTGCCTGTTCACTCTGATGGTAGTTTCTTTTGCTGTGCAGAAGCTCTTTAGTTTAATGAGATCCCATTTGTCAATTTTGGCTTTTGCTGCTGTTGCTTTTGGTGTTTTAGACATGAAGTCTTTGCCCATGCCTATGTCCTGAATGGTACTACCTAGGTTTTCCTCTAGGATTTTTATGGTATTAGGTCTAACATTTAAGTCTCTAATCCATCTTGAATTAATTTTCGTATAAGGAGTAAGGAAAGGATCCAGTTTCAGCTTTCTACTTATGGCTAGCCAATTTTCCCAGCACCATTTATTAAATAGGGAATCCTTTCCCCATTTCTTGTTTCTCTCAGGTTTGTCAAAGATCAGATGGCTGTAGATGTGTGGTATTATTTCTGAGGACTCTGTTCTGTTCCATTGGTCTATATCTCTGTTTTGGTACCAGTACCATGCTGTTTTGGTTATTGTAGCCTTGTAGTACAGTTTGAAGTCAGGTAGCGTGATGCCTCCAGCTTTGTTCTTTTGACTTAGGATTGTCTTGGAGATGCGGGCTCTTTTTTGGTTCCATATGAACTTTAAAGCAGTTTTTTCCAATTCTGTGAAGAAGCTCATTGGTAGCTTGATGGGGATGGCATTGAATCTATAAATTACCTTGGGCAGTATGGCCATTTTCACGATATTGATTCTTCCTATCCATGAGCGTGGTATGTTCTTCCATTTGTTTGTGTCCTCTTTTATTTCACTGAGCAGTGGTTTGTAGTTCTCCTTGAAGAGGTCCTTTACATCCCTTGTAAGTTGGATTCCTAGGTATTTTATTCTCTTTGAAGCAATTGTGAATGGAAGTTCATTCCTGATTTGGCTCTCTGTTTGACTGTCACTGGTGTATAAGAATGCTTGTGATTTTTGCACATTAATTTTGTATGCTGAGACTTTGCTGAAGTTGCTTATCAGCTTAAGGAGATTTTGGGCTGAGACAATGGGGTTTTCTAAATATACAATCATGTCATCTGCAAACAGGGACAATTTGACTTCTTCTTTTCCTAACTGAATACCCTTGATTTCTTTCTCTTGCCTGATTGCCCTAGCCAGAACTTCCAACACTATGTTGAATAGGAGTGGTGAGAGAGGGCATCCCTGTCTTGTGCCAGTTTTCAAAGGGAATTTTTCCAGTTTTTGCCCATTCAGTATGATATTGGCTGTGGGTTTGTCATAAATAGCTCTTATGATTTTGAGGTACGTTCCATCAATACCGAATTTATTGAGCGTTTTTAGCATGAAGGGCTGTTGAATTTTGTCAAAAGCCTTTTCTGCATCTATTGAGATAATGATGTGGTTCTTGTCTTTGGTTCTGTTTATATGCTGGATTATGTTTATTGATTTGCGTATGTTGAACCAGCCTTGCATCCCAGGGATGAAGCCCACTTGATCATGGTGGATAAGCTTTTTGATGTGTTGCTGAATTCGGTTTGCCAGTATTTTATTGAGGATTTTTGCATCGATGTTCATCAGGGATATTGGTCTAAAATTCTCTTTTTTTGTTGTGTCTCTGCCAGGCTTTGGTATCAGGATGATGTTGCTTCTTAATTGATGATTGGTGTAGCCCAGTAGTGTGAACTTGTTAAGCAACCATTCTTACTGAAAGACTAATCTTTAAAAGTCTCCTCCTCTGGACACGTCTTTGGCTGCTGTAATCAAATGCAATGTAATCAGCACTGGTTAATGGCTTTCCTTACTTGGCTAACAAATGCTCCTCAGAAACTTTGGTTTCTTGTTATTTTCATTTATAATTATGTTTTAAGCCTTCAAATTTTTCTAGCTTTCCTGTGAGTTGGGAATAACTGTGATGGGTGCTTAGTTTGGGATGTTGACATACACTCTATGCCCAGCTACTATGCCATTGTGTGAACACTGATTTGTCACTTTCTCATGAAGACTGATTTCACCTAGTTTGGTAAATTCTATTAATTTTAAGGAAGGGGGTGGAATGCAACTGCTGTTAGGAGGCTTTTTTAAGGATTGAAGAAATGTTGCCATGATTATTACCATTACAGAAGGAACACAAAAACACGTGCTGCCTTCAGTCATGATGAATATGTAAGTGCGCATCTGTGACTGCAGAAAACGGCAGCCCCAAATCTTAAAATCGTGTGGATGCACCAAGCCCATCTGCAGGGCACTGTGGAGCAGCCTGCATTAGCCGAAGTTGGCCCACAAGCCCTAAGGGATGGTGTCTGAGTTATGATAAGGCTCTGATTTGGGATTAAACAGGCCTCCAAATACTGTGATATTCTAAACAAAGACATGATACTGCCCAGGGAGCCCAGTGGGCACCTGTAGGCAGTGTAGGTGAGAAAAGGCTCCATGGAAGATTCCTGCAGCTCAGCTAGGAGGATTCTGTAAGGCAGTAGACACATCAATGTTCACATAGGAGTGTTGAGCTATATTCATTCCTTTTAAGCAGCCAGGCGTGTGTGTGTTTTTAGGGGCACTCACATGGCGCCCCTTCCACAGTCACTGCTGGTTGTGCCTGTTTGATGTTGCGTATTTCTGTGTTAAGTGTGTCCACTCTCCAAATGTATCTCTGTCTCTAGAATATTTTAGAGTAGACCATTTATTGGTTAAACGCTTGTTTTTAGTGAGGAAGAAATCTTTAAAACTGGCCATACAGACCCTACTATAAATGTTTAACAATGGAGTGTGTAATGTTTAACACGTAGTGTTTAAAGTCGAAGACAGTTTAATTTAGAAATCCTGTCGGAATGCCAACTTAAATTACCACCATCCGTATGCATATGGAAAAGAATGACAATGTGCAGAAATGGAATTTTCTCTGTTTTGTAGAGATTCTGTAATGGATCAGGTACAAGCCTCACTTCATGATTTAAATGCATGAAGCTGAAATTACAGAACTTGACAAAAACATGCCTTTGAATGGTGAGCCTTTATCCTCCTTGAAATAGTGATTCATTCACTAAAATGTCCACCTGCAACTTTGTCAAACACATTTGTTGCATTAGTTCTTAAGAGAGGTCAGTTTTCCAGACAGGGAGATTATTACTGCTTAAAGTTTGTCCTGATGATGTTAGTGAACAGGGAAAATCCTTTGACGTGGATCGTGTGTGTGTGTTAAATATCAGACGCGGCCTGCCCAACCCTCTGCCTGTAACTGGGAACTTTGACTGTTGGGATCATTGTAGAGAATCTTGAGGAAAGCAAAACAAAAAGCCTCTGGAGTAGCAAAAGATGTAGCTGATTTCATGCAGTAAAACTTACACATTTTTCTTTAAAATGCATCCTTCGGAACCTCAGTTTGCTGATTATTTTAGAATCACTGTAGTCTGCTGACAGCAGTTGTGGGAACAGGTGCATGGCCCGGCTGGTGCAGGAGGGTCTCAGAGCGGAGCCACACTGCTGACACCGAAGGAGGGGCTGGAGCCATCATGCTCGTGACCCGTGCAGATGGCCTTGGCTGACCTCCAGAAGAGGAAACGTCAGTATCCAAGGAGGAAAAAGTGTATTAATTTCATGAGTGTTTGCCTTCGCAATGGCTAAAACCCTGAGTTTGTGGCACCTGCTGTCTCTGGAATGAGGAGTCTTCCCTTCCTGGCAGACAAGCTCTAGATGGGAACAGGAGCTGTGATTGCTGGATTGAAGAAGTTTCCTTCTTGGGGAGGTGGCCTTCGAGCTTGACTCGAAGGAAATTGTGACTGGCAGGAAAGGTTCTTGGAGACAGTGTTTTTACCAGGAGGGTCGGTGACTGAGAACCATCCTGTTCCGAGTGTTGCCATTCTGGTTCTAGACTAAACTTGGGGAGAAACAACAGCCAAAAGCCTCGAGGAATCTTCTGTGATGTTGATCACATTTGGTAGATTTGTTGCTGAGACTCTGAAATGAGAAGCCCGGGAGGTGCGTGTCTATCAGGCCGTGGGACGTGGGAGAGCTGCTGCTTCAGGGGTTGGAGTCCCCGTACCAGAGGCTCAGTCCTGCAGAGACTTTTGCACAGTGGGCAACAGCTGCCTCCAGTTGATTGTGAGTCCCCCAAATGAATACCCATGAAAGATAGTGTGTCAGTAAAGACTCAAACTCTGTGAAGCATTTGGAGATTTATTCTGAGCCAAATGAGTTAGCATGACCCTTGATACTGCCCTCAGGAGATCCTAAGAGCGTATTCCCGAGGTGGTCAGAGCCCAGCCTGGTTTTATAGCTTTTAGGGAGACATGAGACAATCAATCAAAATAAATGTAAGATGTACATTGGTTTGGTCTGGAAAGATGGGACAACTGGAAGCAGGGGTGTCCAGGTCACAGGTAGATTCTAAAATTTCCTGATTGACAGTTGGTCGAGAGAGTTGTCAGATAAGGGGTTGTGGAGACCAAGGCTTTGTCATGTGGAAGGAATCCTCCAGGTAGCTTTGGAGATAATAGATTGTAAATGTTTCCCATCAGACTAAGCGTCTAAGTTCTGTGTAATTCCAGAAGGGAGGTGGGGTGATGAGGCAAGTCTGACCCCCCACTGATCATGGCGTGGACTAGTTTTTCAGATTAGCTTTGGAATGCCCTTGTCAAAAGCAGGTGCTGTTCAGATGGCCAATGGGGCTTCGAATTCTAATGTTTTTACAACCAGAAAGTGATTGTGTTTTTTTCTGTAGATGACAGCCAGTGTGGTAATTAATATTTTATTAGCAGATTAATTTGGAAGTCAATGTGTTTTCAAGTGTGTTAATTATTAAGTCATCAACAAACAGAGAAGGGCTTACTTTGAAACCAGCCTGAGACTCAAGAGGCTCATCAAAGAAAACGATGGACTTGGGAGAACTGATTCACGTGTTTACTGCCCCAAGTTTCAGGCATTATGAGAGGTCTGTGCTGATACATTGTGACTTGAGAACTTAAATCTTGACTGACTCTTAAGAGTGAGGCTTTTTTTTTTTTTTTCTTTTCTCTTTAAACGTTCACTGTTTCTGTCTCCTGTGTTTTGTCTTCCAGCCGCTGAGTACTTTAGCTTTGTGTTCACGTGGCGTTGTTCCCTGAACCACTGGCTTTGCAGCTCCTCTGTCCTGCCCGCCTTGATGACGTCTTCCCCGCCCCGTGGGTTTTATCCCGAGGACTGTTCTCTGCTGTGTGGAGTGGAGGATCAGTGGACACTGGCTTTACCAACTCATTTTCTATGTAGCTCCCAGTTTCTCAAAATCATAATCATCTTGGATTCCCTGTGAAACTGGGAGTCAGGCCTTGGGCACAGTGCTGGGTGGCCTTGGGTGCAGTACTGGGGCAGGAGGGAGAGATGAGAACAGGACGGACGGTTTGTCAGGGGAAGGAACCCCTTGCTGAATTCCCGTGTCTGTTTTAGGTTAAAGACGAATGGCCGGGTGGTGGATGTCTCCCCTGCTGCGGCTGGACCTCGCTGTGCTGAACCCTGAGCAGGGGCCCCAGCAGCTGCCTCCTGCCAGGCGGGGGCCACAGGGCTGGGCTGCTGCCTCTGGGGTGGGTTGCGAGGGCTCGTGCCAAGGTGCAAGGGTCTGCACCGCTCCTGTGTGACCTGAGGAGCATGGGGGAAGCTGGTCTGTGCTCCTTACCTGGGAGAAGCTGAGCTCACCTGGGCTAGAGCCTCTGGGGAGGTAGGAAGGCAGAGGCCTGGAATTCCTGCTTTCCCCAGACAGCAAGAAAGCTCAGTGTTGCACCTGCTCTGAGATGCCCTCAGCAGCCATATATAGTTGACTTTAACATGAGGGAAGGTGTCACTTAACCCGGCTCTGTGGGGAGCTTTGGGGAGTACAGGCCCTGGGCCCCAGGCTTTTTAATATGTTCCTTCCTGAACAAAAAACAACAAAAGATCCCTGTGGCTGATGCCGACTGCGTGGGGTAGGACATGCCGAGCTTGCGTGGGGCTTGCCCCTGAGTTTTCTTGGTGCTCCTCCCAGCCCGCACGGATACCAGCCTTTCCAGGCCGAGGCTTGTCCTGTTTAGACCCTCACTGGTGGGGTCTGTGGTCCTGGATCGAGAGCCCAAGCACTGCTTTCATCGTTATAAATGACTCATCCGAGATGCACGGTTGCCCCCAAACATCTCAGGAGCATGAGATACAGCCAGTGTCACCGCTGCAAGCTCATAATTCTAGTGGAAAGAGGAAATTTTACTTTTAATATGCTCGTGTGACTCAGATGCAAATATTCAGTTCCCGTTAAACTTTCAAGACTTTGAGAACCTCTGAGATTCCTTGAAAGCCGTTCCTTGGCCCCACGACTAACTCTCCTGTGGAAGGAGGCTGGGGTGGTCCGCGGGGACTGGGGTCCTGCTGCCTTCTCCAGGATTCCTTAGGTTTCATCATTAGTCCCAGCTCTTCAGCAGGTGGAGCTGATTGACTCTGACATTTCCATTATTTTGTTCTTGTGTTGTCTCAGTTAACTTAGAATAATGAGTATTTACCAGAAATAATTGATGGCGAGATGGGAATTATTGGTGATTCCCGGACATAGGCAGCCTGTATAGATAAGCGTGTTACACAGTGTCTGATTTCTGAGATGTTGGTCGAAACCTGCTCAGCAACACACTTTCATGGGTAGATTCCTGTGCAGGAGAAGCTGCTTTTCCCCGAGACACGGTGGCGGCCCCTGCACTGGCATGGCAGGGTGGCTGTGTGACTGGGCAGGGCTGGACGTGCTCCTGTCCACCCCTGCACTGGTCGCGTACCTCCATACCACATGTGTGTCGAGGGTGCCTGCCTTTGTTCCCCCAGCTCAAACTCATAGAATTGTAAACCTTCCTTGACACATTCCTGCATAGAGATGATTAGATCTGGGGGTTGAATCTCAATCTGACAGGCAGGTAGGTAAATTATTCACATGAATGACTTGGGTCCTCCACGTTCAGGGTCAGGAGGCGCGAGGTGGGTTTGGACACAGCTGCCTGGCCTCAGAAAGTTTCTCTCAGAGCCTGTTTCTTTCTCTAGCAAAGTAAATGATGCCTACCTCACAAGGCTTGACACACGCTCAGTACTCAGAGGCTGTCTGGTCTTTATTATAGTTGGTATTTGGGGAACAGTGTGGCTGGTAAGAAAATGCGTTATCTTTACAATTTATAGAATGTCATACAAGGCAAGCGTGAAACCGGGACTCTACCCTAATCTGAAGATGCTGGTGCTTACTCTTCTCCTTAAGCATTTTGTTGCAATTCTGGCGTTTGTCAGCCAAGTCATATGACGGCACCGCATGCGTGATGCCAGCTCAGTTACCTTGGAACGGGGAGCCTGAGACTGCCAGGGAGCATCCCTCCTGCCTCCAGCCCTCGGCGGTTTCTCTCTCTCTATCCTTCCCTCTGTCCCTCCCTATCCCCCAATCCTCCTCACCACTCAGGCTCCCCTCCCTACCCCCCTCACTTACTCTACAACAGAGGCCCAGACTTTGACAAATCCCACCTGGGCCTATTTACTGCTTGGCTGGGAAACCAGAGGGAAAGGGCCCCAGTTACTACAAAAATCGAGAATTGAAATAGAATGTGAGCTACTTTTGCAGATTTTTTATTTTAATCTGAATGTAAAAGGCAAGTATCAACACAAAATCTGTGCTAACTGAGCCACACAGCTCCGAGTCTGCCTTGTCAGGGCTCCGTGGGTTCCCATGCCCTGGCCTTCTCTATGAGTGTCTGGACACGCTGAGACTGCGAAAGGAGCATTTAGTTATGGTCCTTTGAATGTTCCAGAGTCATGTTTAATAAAAATCTTCACGTTTACCCACAGCCAAGTCTTGATTTAATAACAGGTACTGCAGTTCTCTGGGTGGGCCTGAGCCTCTGTTTTAGAAGCAGCCGCACCATCCGAGGGGCAGGTCCGTGTGGGCTGGCAGGCGGCCTGGTCCTTGGAGCACAGGGTGGACCTGACCCAGTCCTGGCAGTGCGGGGCCTTGCAGTTCTAGAATGTAGTGATGCAACCTGTAGCATAAATAAAAAGCCTCATGTGCCCCCATGAGAAGCTGGGGCTTCCCCTCAGTACTGGGGTGTGCTGTGTTTGTGATCGTGCAGATGTAAAAGTGTGAGGGAGATGTCTAAAAACCAGGCTCCCAAAGACAGTCCTTCATGTCTGGTGCTTTCATGTGTGTATGCACACCTGTTTGACGCGTGTACACCTTCACTCGTGCCCGTTTCATGCGTGTACACCTGTTCATGTGTGCATGCACCTGTTTCGCGTGTGTATGTGCCTGGGCATTCACCCTGCATTGCGTCATATGTTGTATTTTACAGATTTTTTTTTTTTTCAGTTTGTATCGTCAGCTTGTAACTTTGTGAAGAAAAGAGGGGGCCCTGGCAGCCTTTGACTTTGAGAAACGTGATGTCACGGGACCAGATGAGACAGCCCGGGTGAGGCCGGCAGAGGCCATCGTGGCCTGGGAGTCCGTGCACATCCACTGTCTGTCGCTGTGTGACAAGTGACCCCAAAACCTAGGGGGTAAGGCAACGTACACGTACGATTGTACAGCTTCTTCAGGTTGCAAATTCAGGGCAGCCCTGCTGAGCGACTCTGGTCCAGTCCCCCGCGTCACCGTGAAGATGCTGTCCAGGGCTGCGGCCATCTGTAGGCTCAGCTGGGCTGGAGGTTCTGCTCCAGGATGCTGTGCTGACGTGTCTGCGGGCAGAGGCCTGGTCCTCCACACCTGGCCCCTCCCTGGGGCTGCCAAGTGCATTCCTGCCCAGGGCCGCTCCTTTCCCCAGAGACGTAGCAGTGCTGGTCTTATGCCCAGTGTCAAGGTGGCCGGGTCAGGAGCAAAGACTTGTTTCCCCTACTCAGAGTCTACTCCTGCAGGGTTGGGCGACAGTGGAGGTCGCGCAGGAAGGTGTTCGCTGAAGACCGTGCTCTGTGACTTGACGGGTGTTCCTCCCAGGAGGGTGAAATGGAGACTGGACGCTGGGAGCGGCGTCCTGCGCGACCCCGCATGTAGTGGGCTCACAGCAGAGCTACGTCCTTCCTTTACAGATACTTTTCAGAGTCTGCCCGCCTTTAGATTCTCTGATTAACATGTCTGAGGAGGGTCCCAGGAGTCTGCCACCTGCCAGGCCAAGGACGTTCCCTGCATGTGACTGGTCCCTTGACACCCTGAGAAATGTGACTTGAGAGGATCACCCGAGTTTCCTAAATGAGTCACCTGCCTTCTCTTCCCTTTGCTTTCATGCCTCCCCCAGGCTGGGTCAGTCCTGTCAGCTGCAGCGATAACTGTATGCTGGGGTTACAAGGAGATTGGGGGTGTGTCTGGTCCCCCAGGGAGATTCAGTGACTGAGGATGCTGTCATGGCAGCCAAAATGTCCTTATTGCTTTCACTTTTAGTGAAGTTCAGTGACTACGTTTTCTGAGGCACAACGATGTCCTTGTGAACAATTGGTGATCAAGGAAGCAAACAAGTGTGGGAAAATGATCCTGCCCTGAAACCTGAAAAACGGCAAAACAGTAAAGAGCCCTGAAGAGCCCATGAACCTCCTCATGGGGCAGTGAGGAGACACCTCAGTAATGGCTTAAAAAAAAAATGAGATGATACTGAAGAAAAGGTAAACTAAATTTTGGGTCTCCTATGGGTAAAGAGATTGTGGTTTACATTTTGTAGGCATGTGTTTTCATAATTATTTATTTTTCTTTGTTGGATTTAGAATTAGTAGCAATAAATGTGATTTTTTTTTTTAATTAAAAAATTAGGGTACATGAAGTCTAATCCCTTTGTGATATTTCTGTACTGTGAGGCTCCACATACAAAAGTGAAGCCCAGACTGTCTATCTCTACTGAACCAGAGAGAAGTGGTCATCTCCTGCAGGTCGGTCTGGCCTCCAGGCGTCTGGCCATCCTCCCAGTTTTGGGCTCACATGCGTCACTGGTGCTTCCTGCCAGGCTGTGACTCTGCCCAGGTTTCAGGAGCAGCTGGAACAGTTTTCCTGGGGGTCCTGCTTTGTTCTGGCTCCTGGAAGCACAGGCTTTTGATGGAAGGACTCTCTCCACCGCCAGGTCAATTGGTGATTGCCCCCCAGGCTGTATTTCTCGCATGGGGCGCAGAGAGTGCGGGCGTAGTGTCCTAGCCCTGGAGCCAGCTCTAGGACTGCACAGCGGCCTTGCCTCCACCCCTCATCTGGGAACAGGGCGGTGGGGAGGAGAAGGGAACCCCAGGGTCTTGCCCCTTCTGCATCTTGAGAACACGGGAACACATTGTCCCATTGTCTCTCACCATTCACAGCCCAAGCTTGTGTGAAGTATTTATTTTATAACCTCCCCTGACAATGATGTATTTTATATAAGCAGCACATAAAGTGGTGATTTAATACCCTTATCAAGCAAGATCGAAACAATAGGGAACAGATATCACTGTAGAAAAGTTACTTTATCCGGGAAACATTTGTCTACTGCAGGTGGAAATGAATCATGGCTTCCTCCTCGGCGGCTCCTGATGAGCCTGTGAGATTCTGTCCTGTTCGCCACTATTAGTTTATAAGCTACACCTTTCTTTCTATGACGTTAGTTACAAGCTCTACCTTTCCTTCTATGATGCTTCTTTCTTGCCTGTTCAGCACTGTTACAGTTACAAGCTCTACCTTTCCTTCTGCGATGTGTATTTCTTGCCTGTTCAGCACTGTTAGTTACAAGCTATACCTTTTCTTCTGTGATGTATATTTCTTGAAGGCATGGACTAAATCCTAATTCCACAGTATTCGATGCACATACTCAAGAGATACTTGTTTGAATGAATGGATTAATGGAAAATAGAAGTGGTGACTTCACTTTTAATTCATTATGCCAAACTTTGTTTACACACAAAATTTTATGGTCTTTTGGATAAACTAGGCTTCTGTGCAGGGTGGTTAGAGATTGTGGGAGTGCAGCAAATGGCTCTGTGCCTCTAGGCTCACAAGGGGCTTGAGGGACTTGATGGTGGCACCTGTGTTGAAAACTCGGTTCTGCAAATCCATTCGAGTGATCTGCCAGCACACATAGCCCTGCTTCCCAGCTGATTTCTGCCCAGAGGCTTCTCCTGGACACCCCAGGTGAACATGGGTTCAGCCAGCACTGCTGGACTTCCACAGCAAGCCAGGTGCTGCAGGGATGAGGGAGAAGAGGGGCAGGACCCAGATCTTCCTGGGTCCCAGGACCCGTGTGGGGACACTGGCTGGCCTGGCTCTTGTTGGGGAGGTCAGGGAAATGATGGCATGGAGCCTCTGTTGGCAGGAGCCGCTTGTTCAAACATGGATCCCAGGTCTGTGTGTGGGAGGCAAAATAGAAATGTATGTGGATATCATCAGTAACATAGCAAATGTGGGCTTCTTCCCTAGGGTGGCTGACCCTCTCGCTCATCTGCTGAGCAAAGGCCCGGCCTGGCCTTCTGGTCCTCCACAGTGAACTTTTCCCAAGCTCTGTCCACTCCATGGAGATGTCTGGAGTCAGGGCAGACATGAGGTGTTTGCCACCTTTCTTTTTTTTTTTTTTTTTTTTTTTTTTGAGACGGAGTATTGCTCTGTCACCCAGGCTGGAGTGCAGTGGTGTGATCTCGGCTTAGTGCAAGCTCCACCTCCCGGGTTCATGCCATTCTCCTGCCTCAGCCTCCTGAGTAGCTGGGAGCACAGCCACCCGCCACCACGCCCGGCTAATTTTTTGCATTTTTAGTAGAGACGGGGCTTCACCGTGTTAGCCAGGATGGTCTCGATCTCCTGACCTCGTGATCCACCCGCCTCGGCCTCCCAAAGTGCTGGGATTACAGGCGCGAGCCACCGCACCCGGCCAGGTGTTTGTCCGTTTTTGAAAGCTGCATTTAAAGAATGAAATAGACCGAACAGAATTACTTACTTTTGAATATTTAATACTTAGTTTACAAGAACACTTAAATATAGTTAATGTATTTGAATAATAAGGAAGAACTTTCCCTCTCTGTTTCCAGAGCAAAAGTACAAACCTTTACTTGGCAGGGATTTCACTCTGTTTCTAAAAAGCCAGCAAGCACTTTTCCTGAAATAGACCCATCTGTTCCTCTGCAAAGACCCTACTAACATTTTAGCTGTATTTCTGCTGCATCTTCATGTGATAGATGATAGGAAATTCCTTGCTAATGGAACTTCACGATGTTTCCTTTTACACATCAGATAGAAAGTATAGATAGTAAATCTCAGATTAGTTGCCATCTCGGTCTTGGTAGAGCTGCCACCAACAGCCTCTGTCAGTTACAACAGAGTGTGTCTCCCCAGCAACCAGGCTTAGACTGCAGACCGAGCCAGCCTCACCCAGGATTCAGTGCAACGTCCTCCAAAGCTGTAGCCGCTGCTCTCGGAGGAGACTTGAGGAGCTCTCCCTTTGATGCCTGTGCATGGCTGTTCTCAGATCACAGCAGCTGCAGCTGCAGCAGCATCTCGGAGGATGCCGGCAGGGGTGTCCTGGGTATTGACACCACAGCAGGGGCCTGCAGTGTCTGAATGAAATGGGCCGTGACACTGAGCAGCCTAGAGGAGTCCACAGCCACGTTTCAAAGGTGCAGCGGCCCGAGGTGAACCCCAGAGTACTGAGGAGCCTGGAGTTGACGTGGCACGACTCCATTGAGAGAGCTGGCTGAATTCTGTACCTGTGGCGGCAAAAGATGGCTGTTTGGGCTTGGCCCCTTCCCAGGCCAGGGCTAGGGAGGTTGTCTGCACAGCTAGTGGGAGCTTGACTCTGTTCACACTCGGGGCTGAGTCCCTCACCTTTCTGTGACCCCAGGGAAGATAGACATGCCGAGCTCTCCTGGAAGAGGCCCCTGATGAGTCGAAGCTGAGCTTCAGGATGGTCAGCCTTGTGGTGTGCGGGACAGGTTCAGAGTCGGTGCTGCTACATAGGGGCCCGGCTGCTGTTGTCACTAATTGGGCTCAGTAGACGCTGCCAGTGGTCGTGGCTCCTGTGGTACTTGGTGGTTTTCTCCTCACAGGAGGTACTTGGTGGGTTTCCCTGCGGTGAAGGTGTCGGTCCTGTGACAGGCAGCCTGGCAGAAGGAAGGCGCTGGTAGAGTTGTGCCCCGAGGCCCCCTTCCTCTTGAGGAACAGGAAGGGGATTTGGGATCCTGCTTCCAGCTGCGCTCCCTTGCTATGTTCTTGGCCTCTGGGGCCGGGAGAAGCTGAGTGCCGGCCTGAGGCCTGGACCCGTTCCACAGCCTCCGCAGCGCTTGTGGTGGTATGTGGGATGTGGCCCTTGGAACTCCAAGCCCTACCCTGCCATGCCCGCCTGTTGGGGCATCTCAGGCACCTGTGTGCCAGGCTCCGTGGAGGTGTGGGCGGGTAGCAAGGACTGCGGTGTAGAGGGGACACGGTACGCGGATGAAGATGAGAAGCATCAGGGAGGCACTTGAGGCAGTGACAGCAGAGCTGAGACCTGCAAGGAGGGGACTGGCTGTGGGTGTTGGGGCTCAGGGATCTGCCTCTACCAGAGCCACAGTGGCCAGTGACGGCAGAGTAGAGGACCGAGGCCCGGGGAAACCGTGCGCACGGTTCGCATCAGGCGTGCAGATCTGCCGGGCTGTATTGCCCTTCTCAGTCCTGGCTGGGCCTGGGGTCCCAGAGGGCACTGAGGGTCCTCGCGTCTCCCTCTTCTTGCTTACCTGTTTCTTCCTGGTCAAGGGATGCTTGTTTATTGCAACTCTGGCAGTTATTCTGAATGTTAAGAGGAGTTTCACAAAATTGTAGGGGAGAGGGACCAGGGATTCTTTTTTCTTTTTTTTCTCCCCCCTGATTTTACACGGAGGTTTCTGCTGTCCCTTAGTGTGGAGGCAGAGTGCAGATGCTCTGCAGTTCTGTCCAGGAAGAGAAGAGCTTCTGGAAAGTCACAGATCTGATCATTGCAATAGCACTGACATTTTTAAATGGGAGAATGCTGATGTCTATAATAATCAGAGTAAAACTTTGGTAACTTCAATATAAAGATGCCGAGATGATCTTAGAGCCACTTCGTCCATAAAACCTTCTACAGTGTGGAGTGTGACATCTCTACCAGCCTCTGGTCAGTGGCCGCCTGTGGGTGACAGAATGCTTGAAGTGTAAATGAGAAACTGAACTTCTAATTTTATTCAATTTTAGTCCAATTTAAATAGCTATATGGGCCGGGCACCGTGGCTCATGCCTGTATTCCCAGCAGTTTGGGAGGTCGAGATGGGTGGATCACGTGAGGTCAGGTGTTCGAGACCAGCCTGGCCAACAGGGTGAAATCCCATCTCTACTAAAAATACACAAAATTAGCCGGGTGTGGTGACAGGTGCCTGTATTCCCAGCTACTCAGGAGGCCGAGGCAGGAGAATCACTTGAACTTGAGAGGCAGAGGTTGCAGCGAGCTGAGATTGTGCCACTGCACTCCAGACTGGGGGACAGAGGGAGATTCTGTCTTAAGAAAAAAAAAAAAGATTTAAAAGCCCCTACATGCCCCTAGTTGCTTCTGTGGGAGACGGCATGGTTCCAGAAGGTAGACTTAGTGTTGAGGACTCTGCAGTGTCAGGCTGGAGACAGTCTCCCTTTCTAGTAGCGTGTGCCCCTGGGCTGCCCCTCTACCAGAAGGGATGGTGACATCTCTGGGAGGTATCTGTGGACTCAGATCGGTGTGGATTAGTGTGTTACAGATACTAAATTTTATGGGTAAATGAATACCTGGACTTGCTGCAACTTCAGGGTGAGATTCGGGAGTAGAGAGTGAAAAGTGACAAGGGGACCCAGGGCTTGTTCTGCCGCCCCCAGGACCTGCTTGAGGCGCCTTCCCGTCTGAAGCCACAGCACCTGCTTGGGGCACCCCCCCTCTCTGAAGCCCCAGCACCTAGTCGGGGCTCCCCTCCCTTCTGAAGCCCCCAGCACCTGGTCGGGGCATCCCTCCCCTCTGAAGCCCCCAGCACCTGGTCGGGTCGCCCCTCTCCTTGGAAGCCCCGACACCCTCCTAGCCTGTGGTGCTGCTTCTCCAAATGTTGCCCTTGGCTGTCTCCCAGGAGTCACCAGCACCCGATCAGGCTGCGTGTGTCACTTCTTCACGGATCTGCGGTGTTGGTGAAGTCGGTGAAGCTCATTTGTCTCATCTTCCTCCTCATGTGCCGTATCTCACCTGTTGTCTGTCCGAGTTCGTGTGTGTGCGTGTTGTGCGTTCTCAGGCTGTACTCGGTGCTTAGGTGAGAAGAATGTCAGAGCAACGGACTGTCTGCTCCAAAGGACGCTGTGTGTGAATCGAGACACGGTTTACTTGTGGGGTTTAAATTTCCTTGGTGTTGGAGGCAATTAGGGGGAAACAAGTTCTAAAAAAGCCCCTGTGGCGGAGGAAGACAATAAAGAAAAACATAACTTTATACACACTTAGCAGTTGATTTAATTTGAAGGTGAATTTTGCATTTTGGGGACTCCTAAAGCTACTATTTGTTGGGATTCCTTGATGAGCTTTTCTTGTTTTCTGTCAAGTAGAAAGTAAAGTACATCGGTTTTGCCTTTAGTTTTGTCTGACTAGAATCTAATTCCCTTTTTCCCCCATTCACATTAGGGTGGGGATTGGACTACAAGAGCTGTAGGATCTCTTTATTTCTGATCTTAAATAAATTTTTTTTTCCTTTTTTTTTTTTTTTGGTGAGTTGCTATTTTTTCCTTCAATGCACTGTTCTTTGGTTTGGGAAATGTGCTATATTTGTACCATGTTTTAAATGTACACAGTGGTTCTAAATTGCTACTTTAAAGTTAGATATAACATCATAATTAAAATGTCATCTATAAATCAGGCACACAGTCTGAGGTCTGGAGACCCCTCTTGTCACTTCCAGCCGTTTCTCCTTCCCTGGCCACGTTGCCTCTGGCCACGTCTCCTCCCCCAACCATGCCGTGTCATCCCCCACCACGTCACCTCTGGCCACATCACCTCCCTCCCGGCCACATCACCTCTGGCCTCACTGCCTGACTCCCTCCCTCCCGGTGACCTCCGTGGCTCCTGCTGACTGCCCTCCCGAGGGTCTGGTTGAGGCTCCTTCCCCGTTTTCTGCTCCTGAGTGGGTCTCGGGGCCTGGATGTTTCACAGGATGCAAGTTTCTTCCCTTCCAGCCGTGGGTCTCTGGGTGACAACTCCAGAGAGGGCACTAAGCTCTCCTGACCCACCTGGGGGCCCTGAGCCCTGACCGCCAGGGCTTCACTGCAGGGTGTGGGGCGGACTCATGCGTGAATTGGACTACAAAGGTGCTTCCAGGAATCCTTGTTTTAAGTGCATTGGAGCAGAGATGGGGAGAGGGGACCACCTGGTTTGCTCAGAATTTGGTCGTGATCACAGCCAATGAGAAAACATAAGCACCTCCGAAATGAAGCATTCCACAGACTGATTTTACACATGACAGTTGTGATGGCTGGAAAAGGCTTCACACAATGAGTGAGTTTGTGCTGCATTTGAAGGACGAACAGGTCCCTGCTGGTGGAAATGAAAGATAAGGGTGACCCAAGCCATCAGCAGCAGCGGAGGTGGGGTTGTGCTGACTTCCCATGGATGGTTGGCATGGCTGAAATGCCATGGCAGGAGAAGGTAGGGGCACTAAGGAACAGCAGGGCGGCATTACAATCCCCCTGCAGGAAGGGGACGTGACTGAGGTATTATCACATGTATACAACTGAGAGATGATTTGAGGAGGATTTCTGGGAGCCTGTGGGAAGAGCACATGGTCATCATCAGTTCTCTGGATCTCTTTTCATGAAATGAAAATAGTCATGCCTCTGCCTCTCTTGTGAGCTGTTAAGATCAAATCGGATAATCTACAGCGAGCCTTGTAAATGCTAAAGCTTAAGACAGACTGTTCCAGTCCCCTTGTCTTCACCCTCCTCTCCTCCCCGGTATCGTGAACCCTGCTGTGTACCACACTATCTGCCTGGCTTCCTCCTCCATAACGTGAGCCCTGAGTACTTGCTGGGTACCTCGCTGTCCACCTTTCCTTCTCAGTAACGGGACCCCTGAAGTATTTGCTGGGTACCTCGCTGCCTGCCGTACAGCTGGCTGTAGCCTCGTCAAACGTACTTGGCTGGGGCATAAGCAGAAGTGCTCGCCGGGCCTTGGGAGGGCTTTCTGACATGTGGGTGCCTACTTTTCCGTGTTAGGCTGGAGCTGCAGGAGCCCTCCTAGATCAGACAGAGGACCAAGGCTGTGACCTCGGGGTGGGGGCTGGGGGAGCTCCCTGTGTTTATTGTGTGGGTGAGAGAAAACTTCAGTCCCGCTGCGGCACTGGGATTCAGGGTTCCTTCTGGAATGTTCTGAGTGAGAAAGTGTGCACAGGTGCGTGTTCTGCGGATTTTATGGTTATGTAGGGAGAGCACTGGTGCCTCTGAACTATGAACCTGCAGAACCACTTCTTCCACTAACGGCCGCCTTTATATAAAGAATGACTTACAAACGATGCTACTTCAGACGGAGGCATTTGCAGGTGTGGCCTGAAAAATGAACAAAATGACTCTTTCATCTCACGAAAGTACCTTACGTTATTCCCAGTGATTAGACATTTGAGATTTCCAGTGAATAAACTATAAAAATCTTGTGTCCACCACTTTCTCATGTGATCAGTGGTGATATTGATGTGGTTTTTTTGGACAAAGAATGAAATGTGGAAGCTGCTCATAACTCTGAACCAGTGTTTTCTAACCAATGTGTGATTACAAAATCCTGTGCCTGGTAAAAGCCATTCAAGTACAGGACGGACCAGTGGACTGAGAAGGAATTGGGGCAGAAAGGCCCGTCGACCAGAGCGCAGACTCCGCGTTGCAGACAGCCTGTACGGAAGTGCCGCTTGTTACATTTGGCAGCGGAGAATACCTAAAATTATCTGAAAACACAATGAAAATACTACTTCCTAATTGTATATCAGCATGAGGTCGGACTTTCTTCATAAACTTAAACCACGGCTCTGCAGCCTACTGAACGCAGATGCAGGCATGAGAACCCTGCTGTCTGAGGTGCAGAGATGTTAGGCGTTTTCACAGCAGCACAAACTGGTCACGCTGCTGCTTATTTTGGAAAATGGTTTCTTCTTTAAGACTGTGTTAAGATATAATGACTTTATCATTGTAAAATGAACCAAATTGTTACTTTTATGTATTTATTTTTTTGAAACGGAGTCTTCCTCTGCCACCCAGGCTTGAGTGCAGTGGTGTGACTTCATCTCACTTCAACCTCTGCCTCCTGAGTTCAAGTGATTCTCCTGCCTCAGCCTCCCTAGTAGCTGGGACTACAGGTGTCCACCACCATGCCCGGCTAATTTTTGTCTTTTAGTAGAGACCGGGTTTCACCATGTTGGCCAGGCCGGTCTTGAACTGCTGACCACAAGTGATCCACCTGCTTCTGCCTCCCAAAGTGCTGGGATTACAGGCATGAGCCACCATTCCCAGCCTTATGAGAAAGCATTTTTGTGATCTTTAATAAAGTGCAAAGGGTTCCTGAGACCCAAATTTTGAAAACCACTGGCTTAAACCGACAAAATTGTCCATGATACTTCAGTGTATCCTCTAAACTGTTGATGGAGAAAGGACATAAGGGTTGCTTTACTTTTGTCCTTTCACAACTCAATGGTGCTGGGACAACTGGGTTATCCACATGGAAAAGGATGGACTGGACCCTTCCTCACCCTACACACAAAGCTCAAAATGGATCCAGTGTAAGGAGTCGACTGTGAGACCCATTCTGTCAGTCTTCTGGGTACCGTAAAGGACACCACAGACCGTGCAGCTTAAACAACAACATCTTATTTCCTTTGTTCTGGAGGATGGAAGCCTGGGGTCAAGGTGGGGGCAGGGTTGGATTCTCTGGGGCCTCACCCCATGCTGTGTAGATGACGTCTTCTCTGTGTCCTCACAGGTTTCTCTTATGTGTGTGCAGCACTGAGGATTGTGTGTCTAAATTGTCTTATAAGAACACCCGTCATACTGGATCAGGGCCTACTCTTAAGATCTTATGGGACCTAAATTGTCAAGTTAAAGGCACTGTATCTAAATACAGTGACATTTTGAGTTTCTGGGGTTGTGACTTTAACATGGGAAACTTGATGAGGGGGACAGTTCAGCCCATGACACCTCTAGGGGAGAATCCTGGTGAAACTATTACATTGGATTAGGCAATGTTTCCTTAGATGAGACGCCTAAAGCATAACAAGCAACTGATGCGAAAAAGACGGTATCAAAATGAAAAATGTTCATTTCAGAGGATGCTATTACAGTAAAAAAACCCCCACAGAACAGGATACATTATCCTGATAAGGGCCTGATATGAAGAATATATTTTAAAACTCTTAATAAAAATCCAATTTAAAAATGGACAAAGGATTTGAATAGACATTCTCCAAAGAAAGACATATAAATGCCTTAAAATGCACATGAGATGTTTAACAGAATTCATCATCTTAGAAATGCAAATCAAAACCAGCGTGAGGTACCACTTCACAACCACCGGAATGGGTAAAACCCCAGTATTGGACAGTGACATGTTGGTGAATTTGGGAAAACTGAAATCTTGATATATTGCTAGTGGGAGGGGAAGTAAAATGGTACAGTTGCTTTGGAAAAGTCTGGCAGTTAGTTCCTCAGAAAATTTAAGCATAAAATCACCGTACCACCCAGCAATTTCACTGCTAGGCATATGCCCAAGAAAATTGAAAATATTTTTGCCAAAAAATCTTATGTAAGAATCTTCATAGCGGCATTATTCCTAATAGTAGAAACAGCCCAGGTGTCTGTCAACGGATGAATGGATAAAGACAATATGTACACAATGGAATATCACTCAGCCATAAAAAGGAACAAAAGAACGTGTGCTCCAACCCAAACGAGCCTTGGACGTGAAAGACGCCTGCACCAAAGGCCACGCCAAAGGTCACGCACTGTGAGATTCCACTCACCTTGGATGTGAAAGATGCCAGCACCGAAGGTCACGCACTGTACGATTCTCTTCACAATGTCCAGAACGGGCAAATCCAGAGAAACGGAAGTCGGCTGGCGATTGCCTGGGGCTGGCGGAAGGAAGGAGCAGGTGCTGACTGTTGAATGGGTTCGAGGTTTCTTTGGCCGATGGTGAAAAATTTCTGGAATTACCTACTAGTTGGTTGATGTGCAGCTTTGAGAATATGCTCTAAAGACTGAATTGTATCCTTTAATATTGGGGCTTTTATGGTTCGTAAATTGCTTTTCAATTTAACAAGGAACTCAAGAATTTCTTTGGTGTTGATACTCAGAATGTGAAAGAGACAGTATCCAAAACATGTTTCTATGTAACTCATATTGTAACTCTAATTCAAGCCTACGTTTTCACACTCCTGGTCAGCCTCTACTTACACAACACCACCTAATGACTCACCAATTCCATGCTTATCACATAGTCAAACCTAGCCCCTGGCCACTAACAGGAGCTCTATCAGCCCTGCTAATAACATCCGGCTTGACCATATGATTTCACTTCTACTCGACTACCCTATTAATACTAGGCCTACTAACCACCACACTAACCCTATACCAATGATGACGTGATGTTGTACGAGAAAGCACCTATCAGGGTCACCACACAGTATCCATCCAAAAAAGCCTTCGATATGGAATAGTGCTATTCATCATCTCAGAAGTCGTCGTCTTCTCCGGCTTCTTCTGAGCGTTTTACCATTCAAGCCTCGCCCCAACCCCCTACTTAGGAGGTCACTGACCACCAACAGGCATTACTCCTCTAAACCCCCTAGAAGTACCCCTTCTAAACACCTCTGTATTACTAGCATCAGGAGTCACAATTACCTGAGCTCACCATAGCCTCATAAATAACAACGGAAAACAAACAATCCAAGCTCTACTCATTACAAAGGAAAGTGGCCATTTCCTTCCTCCTGGCAGGCGGAGTGGGCGGCAGGCTTGACCAAGAGAGAGAAAGGCCCACTTCTGGGAGGCCCATCCCCTGGGTCCCAGGCGAGGCCCTGAGCTGTGAGCAGCGTCCCTCTGGGCCTGACACCTGGCACTTCCCTGTCTGGCTGGGACTTGGGAGGCCACAGGGACCGCTTCTGAGCACCAGGCTTGAGATAAATTCAGAGTAACGTAGGTGCGTTTGTAAGACGTCAAAGGGACCATCTCTCTGCTGGCGACACATGTTTTCTGGTATTGATTTTCTGAAAAAGGATGACTGGCATTCGGTAGAATCATTGCAAAATTCACCTGAAAGGCAACCACATGGTACCTTGTTTCCTCCTGACATTCTGGGCACCACGGGGAATTATTCTTGTCTTCACCACTAGCGGGGGACTTTTCCTGAACACCTGCTGCTCTTTGGCGTTGTGGGTGTGAAGGGGTCAGAGTGACCTTGTCTTCATGGAGCTTTCAGACATCACAGGGACAGTGTGGCACGAGTGTCAAGCTCGGGTGCGATAGACGCTTTCCCCAGAAAACAGCTGCCAATTCCAGGATGGCTCTCGACCCCTCCTGCCTCTGTTCCTCCGCGTCATGTCTGAATTAAGGCTGTTCTATTGTAGCGGGGGTGTCATGTTAAATGCAAGTGTGCTTTTGTTCTGGGCAGTAAGTAAATTAATGGTACATTTGCCAAGGACAGCGAGGTTTGATTTGATGAATCTAATGGGGGAAAAGGAGAAGGGGCTTGGCCAGGTAGGGACGTGTGTGATGGGAGCAGAAAGGAGTAGCCATGCAGGCTGGTGGGATGGAGGGACCACACCCGCCGTTCCATGGGGTCCGTTGATGTTTGTGCCACTAGACCTGAACCTCTGTCTCTACTTCTAAAACCTGCATAGTGAGGAAACTCCTGATGGGCCTGAGTTGTTACTTCTGGTGGCCATTTTTGGGAAGTGCCCCGGACGCCTCTCCTGGCTGGTGACGGCCCCAGGCCTGGACACTGGGTTAGTCCTGAGCTCTGCGAGGGGCTTGGGCTCCATGCGCAGCAGGCACCTGCGCATCTCTTTGGATGTGAGATGTTGGCACTCGGTTTGGAGGCCAAAGCGATCTGGGTGTGGTCAGGACTGGCTCATTCTTTGGGGAGAGAGCACCTGCCCGGGGGCCCTCTGAGGTGCGTAGCCCTGCAGTGCCCTCACAGGATGGCCTGTCCTCCGGGGACTTCCTGACATTCCCCTGGACTCTCAGGTGTGGGAGTCAAGTGTGGTGTGTGTGTCATGGGCGGGGGTGCTGAGGACACCACGTACCCGCTCATTCGAAGACACGAGGTGCTGCGTGGGCTCGTTTCCAGGGGGCCGTTGGCATCTGGGGGCCTGTGGGTGTCTTTCCACTGGCAGAAAATAATGGGTGGCCCGTGTTACCTTTTTTGTGTGTGTGTGTTTTGTTTTTTTTTTTTTTGTTTTTTTTTTTTTTTGCCAAAAAGCCATAATGCCAACGGTGCTGTCCCACTGTGATAACTGTCTCAGGCTCACTGGCCCTCCTGTTTCTGGGTTGTTGTAGTGTTGTTCGGATAACCGTGTTAACTTCATCTGAATTTTCTTCCTGTTCCTTTGGAATAAGTGTTGATAGCTTGTGCTGCTTGTTCACCCCAGAAGCGAGGGTGTCCTTTAGGTCTGGCAGAGCACAGCGGTGCAGGAAGGTGCTGGGCCTCCTCCTCTTGTGCCCTCCACAGCCCTCACAATACATCTGCTCTTCTCTCCTCGTGCACACGGCCGGGGTCACAGGCTGCTCGCTCTGCTGTTTGAGATCCTCGGAAAAGGTGGTGTTTACACTGAAGGGAGAGATTGGGGGTGTGCGGCTGATTTTAAATAGGAGGAAACGACCGTAACAGAATGAGCAATGCCTAGCACTTAGTCTTAGGCTTGAGAAATCGTGTTTTAGAAGCAAGGTATGCCCAACTCCGGTTTTTCTTAATTAAATCTTTTAAAGAGTCCACAAATATAAATAGTTGAAGCCTAAAACTATGTAACAGAGGGCCTAGAGCCCAAGCCACTGCCACCTCTGACTCCAAGACACCTCAGAAACTTGGTGGTCCTCCTCAGAGAACCGGCCTTCTTCTCCTTCCTCCACGCTCCTCTTCCTCCTCCTCCTTTTCCCTGGACAGCCTACCCCTTCCACCCCTTTCCCCCCTTTCCCCCCTTCTCCCTTCCCCCCTTTTCCCCCTTCTCCCTTCCCCCCTTTTCCCCTCCCCCCTTTCCCCCTTTCGCCCCTCCCCCCTTTCCCCCCCTTCGCCCCTCCCCCCTTCACCCCTCCCCCCTTCCCCCCTTCGCCCCTCCCCCCTTTCCCCCCCTTCGCCCCCCCCTTTCCCCCCCTTCGCCCCTCCCCCTTTCCCCCCCTTCACCCCTCCCCCTTTCCCCCCCTTCGCCCCTCCCCCTTTCCCCCCCTTCGCCCCTCCCCCCTTTCCCCCCGCCCCTCCCCCCTTTCCCCCCTTCGCCCCTCCCCCTTTCCCCCCTTCGCCCCTCCCCCCTTTCCCCCCCTTCGCCCCTCCCCCCTTTCCCCCCTTCGCCCCTCCCCCCTTTCCCCCCCTTCGCCCCTCCCCCCTTCCCCCCCTTCGCCCCTCCCCCCTTCCCCCCCTTCGCCCCTCCCCCCTTCCCCCCCTTCGCCCCTCCCCCCTTCCCCCCCTTCCCCCCCTTCGCCCCTCCCCCCTTCCCCCCTTCGCCCCTCCCCCCTTCCCCCCCTTCGCCCCTCCCCCCTTCCCCCCCTTCGCCCCTCCCCCCTTCCCCCCCTTCGCCCCTCCCCCTTCCCCCCCTTCGCCCCTCCTCTCTTTCCCCCCCTTCGCCCCTCCCCCCTTTCCCCCCTTCGCCCCTCCTCCCTTTCCCCCCCTTCGCCCCTCCCCCCTTCGCCCCTCCCCCCTTTCCCCCTTCCCCCCTTCCCCCCCTTCCCCCCTTCGCCCCTCCCCCCTTTCCCCCTTCCCCCCTTCGCCCCTCCCCCCTTTCCCCCTTCCCCCCTTCCCCCCTCCCCCCTTTCCCCCTTCCCCCCTTCCCCCCTCCCCCCTTCCCCGCCTTCCCCCCTTCCCCCCCTTTCCCCCCTTCTCCCCCTTTTCCCCCCTTTTCCCCTTCCCCCCCTTTTCCCCCCTTCTCCCCTCCCCCACCTTTTCCCCCCTTCTCCCCTTTCCCCCTTTTCCCCCCTTCTCCCCTTTCCCCCTTTTCCCCCCTTCTCCCCTTTCCCCCTTTTCCCCTTTCCCCCTTTTCCCCCATTCCTTTCCCCCTTTTCCCCCATTCCTTTCCCCCTTTTCCCCCATTCCTTTCCCCCTTTTCCCCCATTCCTTTCCCCCTTTTCCCCCATTCCTTTCCCCCTTTTCCCCCATTCCTCCTTTCCCCCTTTCCCCCCATTCCTCCTTTCCCCCCTTCTCTCCATTCCTCCTTCCCCCTTTCCCCCCCTTCTCTCCATTCCTCCTTTCCCCCTTTCCCCCTTTCCCCCCCTTCTCCCCATTCCTCCCTTCCCACCTTCTCCCCATTGCTCCCTTCCCACCTTCTCCCCATTGCTCCCTTCCCACCTTCTCCCCATTGCTCCCTTCCCACCTTCTCCCCATTGCTCCCTTCCCACCTTCTCCCCATTGCTCCCTTCCCACCTTCTCCCCATTGCTCCCTTCCCACCTTCTCCCCATTGCTCCCTTCCCACCTTCTCCCCATTGCTCCCTTCCCACCTTCTCCCCATTCCTCCCTTCCCACCTTCTCCCCATTGCTCCCTTCCCACCTTCTCCCCATTGCTCCCTTCCCACCTTCTCCCCATTCCTCCCTTCCCACCTTCTCCCCATTCCTCCCTTCCCACCTTCTCCCCATTCCTCCCTTCCCACCTTCTCCCCATTCCTCCCTTCCCACCTTCTCCCCATTCCTCCCTTCCCACCTTCTCCCCATTCCTCCCTTCCCCTCTCTCCCCCTTCCCCCCCATTCCCCCCCATTCCTCCCTTCCCCTCTCTCCCCCTTCCCCCCCATTCCTCCCCCATTCCTCCCCCATTCCTCCCACCCTCATCCCTCCTCCTTCCTCCCTTCCTCCCACCTTTCCCCCCACCTCTCCCCCCACCTTTCGCCCCACTTTTCGCCCCACTTTTCGTCCCACTTTTCGTCCCCTTCCTCGACAGCTTTCTTCTTCCTCCTCCCTGTCCTTGGGCAACCTCCTTGAAACTCTGGTTGAAAGTCACTGGTCTGTGGGGCCGTCCATTTGACAGACGAGCACGCTGAGGCCCAGGCACAAGTGACTGACTCAGACCTGCATGGAGGCTGACCCAAGGCAGATGCCATCTCCTGCCTCCCGTACCACCGAGTTGTCCCTAATGGAAGAGAATCAATGATGCTGCTTCCCTGATCTCCAGGGAAACCAGGTTGATAACAGGTTATAAACATGGGAACGTTTTGGAAAATCCGTCGTCCACTTGTCAGCTCCATCTCTCCTGCCCAGAAGATGTAGAGAGAACCTGCCTTCAGCCCATCCTCATCCCGTAACAGGACAGAGGACAAAGGGGCAGAGACCCAAGTCCTGTCAGTGCCCTCAGGAAACCCCCGTTTCCTCCTCATGATGGAAGTGGAAACCGTGCTGCTGGATGATCTTCCCGGGAAGCCCCTCCACCCTGAAAGCAAGGAATCTGGTTTTGAGCGCACTCACATTCTTGGTATCATCACTTTCTGCAGCTGAACCCTGCGTACCTGGCCCATTAATCTTGCTAGTCCGGTGTTACTGGGTCGTGGGAGTTTCTGTGGGCTGATGGCAACTGTTTACTATTGTGTTTAGAGAGGAGAATAGAACTTTATTGTGTCAAAATCAGATGATAACCATTGTCATGTGATTCTTTGGGTTGGTTGGGGCCGGGGATGCTCAAAGCTTTTCCTGAGCGTTAAGTTGTTGTTTGAGACAGTCTCGCTTTGTCGCCCAGGCTGGAGTGCAGTGATGCGATCTTGGCTCACTGCAACCTCTGTTGGAATCTGACATTCTGATATTGAGACTCCTAGGCATCAAGCCCCATGGAAGGGGTGGTGATTACATGAGCGTTGGCGTTGATGTGGGCACTCTCCAAGCTGGACGCAGGGAGCTAGCAAGGGCAGAAAGAACAGGCCCCTCAGGTGCCATGAGAAGACAAAGTGTTGGCAGCAGTGGTGATGAGGGCTGGTGCCAGGGACCAGGAAGACGTGGCAAAGGGAGCATGTGCCTCAAGGCAGCCGTGGAACTCGCGGTCCCTGCAGTGAAGTCTGGTTTGCAGAGGACGTGGACGGCCACGCGGCAAGGCCTACAGACAGCTTGGACTTGGTTGTCTCAGAACTCTGGTGGGCGTTGCAAACGGCCCCACAGGGTTGCAGTGCACATTCCACGGACAGAAAGAAGACGCTTGGAACTGTTTCCGGCACGAAACCAGTGCCCTGTGAACATTGGCCGCTGCTGTCGTGACTGAGTGCTGTCCAACTCGTGGCATTTGCTCTGCTCAGTTCACTTAATTGGGCCAGGAATGGGGTTGCCCTGCCTTCAACAAGTTTGACGCATTGAACGAGAACTCAGTGGATAGTGTACTCTGTAAACACGCTCTCCGGCCAAGAGTGAGCGAAGCCCAGGGAGCGAGTGGTTCTTCAGTATTAGACAGGTGTTTGTGGCGGGGCCAGTTGTGCGGCTGCCAGAGCGAGTGTGACCAGGAAGCCTCTATCCCCCCGAGGTGGCCAGCGTTCCTGTTACAAGCGCCGTAAGCAGAAGGTGGGCACTACTGGGGAACTTGCTTATGTTCCTGTTTTCTGATTGGAAATTCAAGGTTTCTGAGCATCCTACGTCAAATTTGTACATTGCTGAGACTGTACACATTTCAACACTTGTTTTTCTCTGCTTTTCGGGTCTATACAGTCTGGCATTTGGCCGTGGCTTCCAGGAGAGACTGGATGCAGAGCGAAGTCCTCTCCTCACTGTCAATGTTTGCCGATGTCTTTTTGTATAAAGTTTGTATTTCTTGAGACTTTCAATTAGGTTTTTACATAACTAGACTTTTAAAATTGCCATGGACGTAATTCTACCAGTTACAATGGTGAGCTGACATGGGTTTTTGGTTTTACTTTGATGAATGTTTCACATTTGCATGCTGGATGTGGGGGCGGAGGTCATTTATCTGCTTTTCATTTCCTTCTTGGTTATACTTAGTGACTTTCAGGTAAGGTGTGGAAGGCGTGGTACAGGGTGAATTGCAGGCCGCACTGTGGTTGGTGGATGAGAGGCGCGGGCTGCAGCGGTGTACACAGTGGATGACAGAAAAGGGGAGACTTCCATCCTCGAGGGAAACACACAACAATTTAAAAAACTGATCATATAGCTTACATGAAGTCCAACAAATTCAGTTTGCAAAGTTTAACTTCCAAGTTAATTTAGTAATTTTTTCCCTAAGTCATTAATTTAGTACCTTATGTTCAAATATATTTCCTTTGTCTAGAGCAAGTCATAAATTCTAAAATGAATGACTAAACATGGAATAATTTAGGCATACAGCACCTGAAGGGAAAGCTGCCAGTATGCTAAAATATTGGATACAGATGCTTAAAAAATCGAATGTAGCATTCTTACAATGCATGTGCTTTTAGCATGTAACTTGGTGAGTAGTTTTAAGCTCTATTTGTAGGAATGTGTATCTTGAATACTTCAGGGCACCACTGCAGATGTGTGCGTGAGATGTAGAAATACTGAATGTTCTTCTCCCTTCCCTTAAATGAAAAACATTAGCTCCCTTTTTTTTTAATTTTAATTTTAATTTTTTTTGAAGTGGACTCTTGCTCTTGTTGCCCAAGCTGGAGTGCAGTGGCACATTCTCAGCCCACTGCAACTTCTGCTTCCCGGGTTGAAGTGATTCTCTTGTCTCAGCCTCCTGAGTAGCTAGGATTACAGGCGCCCGCCACCATGCCCGGCTAATTTTTGTATTTTTATTAGAGATTGGGTTTTGTCATATTGGCCAGGTTGGTCTCAAACTCCTGACCTCAGGTGATGTGCCCACCCCGACCTCCCAAAGTGCTGGGATTACAGGTGTGTGCCACCATGCCCAGCTAACTCCCTTCTGTACTGATTTATACAGTTGTTTTTGCTTTTTGTTTTTTTGAGGCAGAGTCTCACTCTGTCACCCAAGCTGGAGTGCAGTGACTCAAATCTTGGCTGACTGTAGCCTTCACTTCCTGGGCTAAGGTATCCTCCCACCTCAGCTTCCTAAGTAGCTGGGAATAGACACGCGTCACCAAGCCCAGCTAAATTTTTTTTTTTTTTTTTTTTTTTTTTTTTTTGTATTTTTAGTAGAGACAGCGTTTTGCTATGTTTTCCAGGGTGGTCTTGAGCTCCTGGACTGAAGCGATCTGCCCGCCTCAGCCTCCCAAACTGCTGGGATTACAGGTGTGAGCAACACATCTGGCCCATTTTTTTTTCTTTCCAGGATTAGAAGGCGACTTTCAGAAAACTCTTCAACTTTACAAACTTAATTTTCCATAATATGCCTCTAGGATAAAAACAAGACAGAAACAAAGAAGTGTGTGTGGACTGCAGTTAAAAATGTTCAACACAACATAGCTTAGGAGAGTTGACATTGACAAAGAGCAGGAGGCCGGTTCAGTGCCTTCTAGGCATTGGAAATGGCGGTCTGTGGGCGACCCTAACGTGTGTGGCGTCCTGAGACGTGATCGTGGTGCTCACGCTTTTACCGAGGGCCTCCCGGGAGTACCCGAGGCTCTTCTGCAGTCGGCCAGCCAGGCAGCAGCTGCTGGAGGAGGAGCAAACAGTAAAAGACAGATGTACACGGTGTTATTGTGGCAGAGAGGTTAAAACCAGGCTCACTCTGTTCTTACTGTTTTAAAAAGCTACTAATGAAGTCCTTAAATATGTATTGCATTTCAGGATTTTAAAACAGTTGTGGGTGTGTCTGTGTCTCTCTCTAGCTCCCGTTCGGGTGCTCCCTGCGAAGAGATCTCAGAGATGCCACCTTTTCTTGTTGAGGTGACAGGGCCTAGAGAGGTGTGAACCCCGTGGTCGGGGGTGACTGACCCTAACCCTAACCCTAACCCTAACCCTAACGCCCTAAAGCCCTAGCCCTAGCCCTAGCCCTAACCCCTAACCCCTAACCCTAACCCTAACCCTAACCCTAACCCTAACCCCTAACCCTAACCCTAACCCTAACCCTAACCCTAACCCTTAACCCTGACCCTAACCCTAACCCCTGACCCTGACCCTAATCCTAGTTACCGGGAACTGCCATGCTTGCAGATCTCCCTGTTTTGTGGCTTTATCAATGGTTTCATGTAGTGTACTACGTTGTCCACTATGTGGTGCTGTAGGATCAAACACCATCGCTGTGGGTTACTGGTGTGGTGCTGTGCTTTATCAATGGTTTCGTGCAGTGTACTACCTTGTCCACTAGGTGGTGCTGTGGGATCAAACACCACCGCTCTGGGTTGCTGGTGTGGTGCTGTGCTTTATCAGTGGTTTCATGCAGTGTACCACCTTGCCCACTAAGTGGTGCTGTAGGATCAAACACCACCGCGGTGGGTTGCTGATCTGGTGCCGTGCTTTACCAATGGTTTCATGCAGTGTACTACCTTGCCCAGTAGGTGGTGCTGTAGCATCAAACACCAGCGCGGTGGGTTGCTGGTGTGGTGCTGTGCTTTATCAATGGTTTCATGTAGTGTACCACCTTGGCCACTAGGTGGTGCTGTAGACTTGAACACCATCGCCTCGGATTGCTCGTATTGTACCACGCTGTTTGGCACCGGACACACCGCTTGATGTCTGTACTGAACCTCGGAGGAGGCCCATACTGAAACTCGGCTGGCGGCCAGTATTGATAAACTACTGGCAGTTGGGTCTGCGGCGCAGACCTGCGCAGGCGCAGAGTCGCAGGCCGGCGCGGCGCAGACCAGCGCAGGCGCAGTCTCAGGCCAGCTCATCGCAGGCGCAGAGTCGCAGGCCGGCGCAGCGCAGGCACAGAGTCACGCGCCATGCCCGGCGCAGGCCGGCGCAGACGCAGAGTCGCTCGCCAGGCGCGACGCAGAAAGGCGCAGGCGCAGAGTCTCAGGCCAGCGCGTCGCTGGCTCAGAGTCGCAGGCCGGTGCGGCGCAGGCGCAGAGTCCCACGTCAGGCGTGTCGCAGGCCGGCGCGGCGCAGGCGCAGAGTCGCGCGCCAGGCGCAGACCAGCGCAGGCGCAGTCTCAGGCCGGCGCAGCGCAGGCTCAGAGTCACAGGCCGGCGCGGCGCAGGCGCAGACCGGCGCAGGCGCAGAGTCGCAGGCCGTCGCGGTGCAGACCGGCGCAGGCGCAGAGTCAGAAGCCGGCGCGGTGCAGGCGCAGAGTCGCGGGCCAGGCGCCACACAGGCCGGCGCAGGCGCAGAGTCGCACGCCCGCGCCGTTGGGGGAGGGTCGCGGCTCAGGGGCGGAGACGCACGCCGCCGGGGGAGCGGCGCAGAGACGGGGCGGAACATCAGTAATCTGAAAAGCCGGGCTCGGGTGCCCCCTGCTTGCAGCCGCGCACTACAGGGCCCTGTTGCTCACGGAGCTGTGCCAGTGCGCACCCTGCTGGCGACTAGAGCAGCTGCAAGGCCGTCTTTCTTACAGTGGTGGCCAGCGCCCCGTGCTGGCGCCGGGGCACTGCAGGGCCCTCTTGCTGTCAGTATAGTGAGGGCACGCCGCCTGCTGGCAGTTGGGGACATTGCAGGGCTCTCTTGCTCTAACCCTAACCCTGACCATGACCCTAACGCTGACCCTGACCTAACCCTAAACCCTGACCTTGACCCTGACCCAAACCCGAACCCTGACCCTGACCCTTATCCCTAACACTAACCCTAACCTTAACCCTAACCCTGACCCTAACCCTAACCCTTAACCCTGACCCTAACCCTAACCCCTGACCCTGACCCTAATCCTAATTACCGGGAACTGCCATGCTTGCAGATCTCCCTGTTTTGTGGCTTTATCAATGGTTTCATGTAGTGTAGTATCTTGTCCACTAGGTCGTGCTGTCGGATTAAATACCGTCGCTGTGGGTTACTGGTGTGGTGCTGTGCGTTATCAATGGTTTCGTGCAGTGTACTACTTTGTCCACTAGGTGGTGCTGTGGGATCAAACACCGGCGCTGTGGGTTGCTGGTGTGGTGCTGTGCTTTATCAATGGTTTCACGTAGTGTGCCACCTTGGCCACTAGGTGGTGCTGTAGGATTGAACACCATCGCCTCGGATTGCTCGTATTGTACCACGCTGTTTGGCACCGGACACACCGCTTGATGTCTGTACTGAACCTCGAAGGAGGCCCATACTGAAACTCGGCTGGCGGCCAGTATTGATAAACTACTGGCAGTTGGGTCTTATTTTCTACTGGATGATAATGTGAATACTGTGTCTGGATCGGCATTGCCAGGATAGAGACTCTATCCTTTTCTACTTGATATTCTCCTGGGATTTACAGTTGTCTAACCTGCATTTGAGGTTGTAATGTTATAGGCATCTGAACTGCAGGAGGAGTTGATGGCCATCGTGGTTTAGGCTGTGATGGCCCCAGTAATTCTGGACCTCCTTGCCCCAATTTTGATGATTCAGGATATATTACCTCCTGTAATTGATTGTAGTCAACATTTTGCGTTGACCAAGCCATTACAGATTCTGCTACATTTTTACGATGTGAACTTTCCGTTCCTTTCTTTAACTCTGTCCCTGACTCTTCTTCACAATCTATCACACAGCTTTCAGGGGCGTCAGAAACTCAAATGCTATCTTTTGTTGAAATGGTTCTAAAGTTGCTTTAATAATGGCCCAATCATTCCACACTGTAAGTGGGATGATTTTACCTTCCCTATTTGCTTGTTTTAATTCTTTGCCAATTTTTTCCCAATCTTTTAGATCTAAAGTTCCCTGTTCTGGAAACCAAGGGCAGAATTGTTCTATTGTTTGAAATAGCATAATTAGATTTTCTGTAGAAGCTCTAACTCCCCCTCTTCTTAAAAGAATTTTAATGAAGCTAAGAGACATATTTACTTTCAGTTTGTCCCATTGTTACCTTGGGTTCCTCCAAGTGCACAAGCTTACTGCAAGGCTGACCGTGGACATACTTGGGAATCTCTCGTTGACTCGTCATCAATTCTCACATTCTTAGTGTACCTGCACCCTAGAGAAAGGTACCCACACTGGGTGCCAGATGAAGGGGTGGCCTGCCCCACCACAGGAGTATTTCTCGTCAGGTGGTACGAGAGACAGAAAATAAATAAGACACAGAGACAAAGTATACAGAAAGAATCGTGGGCCCAGGAGAGTGGCGCTCAGCATACAGAGGACCTGCACTGGTACCGGTGTCTGAGTTCCCTCAGTATTTACTGATTACTATTTTCACTATCTCAGCAAGGGGAATGTGGTGGGAGAACAGGTGATAGCGGGGAGGAGGTCAGCAAGAAAACATGTGAGCAAAGGAATCTGTGTCACAAATAAGTTCAAGGGAAGGTCCTGTGCCTGGATGTGCACATAGGCCAGATTTAGGGATCTCTCCACCCAGACATCTCAGTGTAGTAAAGAATAACAGCAGCAATGCCGCCAGCATATCTCACCTTCAGGCACAGGGCAGTCTTCTCCTATCCCAGAATAGAATGAATGTACAACCGGGTTTTATACCGAGTCATTCCATTCCCAGGGGCATGCAGGAGACAGAGGCCTTCCTCTTATCCCAATCGCAAGAGGCCTTCCTCTTTTACTAACCCTCCTCAGCACAGACCCTTCACGGGTGTCGGGCTGGGGGATGGTCAGGTCTTTCATGTCCCATGAGGCCATATCTCAGGCTGTCTCAGTGGGGAGAAACCTTGGACAATACCCAGCTTTCCTGGGCAAAGGTGCCTGCAGCTTTCTGCAGTGCATTGTGCCCCTGGTTAATTGAGAATGGAGAATGGTGATGACTTTTACCCAGCATTCTGCCTGTAAACATATTGTTAACAAGGCACATCCTGCGCAGCCCTAGATCCCTTAAACCTTGATTCCATACAACACACGTTTCTGTGAGCACAGGGTTGGGGCTAAAGTTACAGATTAACAGCATCTCAAGGCAAAACAATTGTTCAGGGTACAGATCAAAATGGAGTTTCTTATGTCTTCCTTTTCTACATAGACACAGTAACAGTCTGATCTTTCTTTCTTTTCCCTACACTTAACCTGCTCCTCAGTCACCCCTAGGGAGAACCATGTTCACTGGCTTCTGATTTGTCCTTGCCATTTTTATTGTGGAAAGAAGCAAATATGTGTTTCTGGTACATTCTGATTTCCCCTTTTTTCTCACACAGTAGGTAGTGCAGTCTCTCCAGTGCTCTGAATCTTGCTTTTATCACTTGTGCACAATAGGTGGCAAATACATTCCTTATTTTTTATGGCTGCATACATTGTGTGGATGGACTATAGTTTATTTGATCAGTCCCCTATGGATAGGCATTGGCTTGACTCTAATCAATCATGTTGTTGCTATCTGCCAGTTCTCTTCTTAACTTTTTAAAATATAATTATGGGTTCACAGGTAGTTGCAAAAGTAGTAGAGGGAATCTCTTGGATGACTCACTTGGCTTCCCCTAATAGTGCCGTCTCACAGAACAGCGGGACACCATCCAACCAGGCATTGGCGTTGGTTGACTATTGTTACGACTACGGACCTTGTTAGACTATGGACCTTATGCAGCCTTCAGTGTTTATATGCACTGTGTGTGTGTCTGTGTGTGTGTGTGTGTGTGTGTGTGTGTATGTTCTATGCATGGTGATCTCATGTGTAGTATCTTGTAACCATCTCCACCCCTGCCATTGCCATAGAACTGTTTCCTCACTGAGTAGAACTCACCTCCCTTGTCATTCTTTTGAGTCACATCCCCACACATTGCCCCTGTGTCCCTGGCAGCCACAAATCTGTTCTCTGTTCTCCATCTCTAGTTTTGTCATATGGAGGATGTTATGTACGTGGAACTGTGTAGTGTGTAACCTTTTATAAGACTGGCCTTTTTCATCAGGTTTCCTGCTGTTATGATCCTCCAGGTTGTGGCCTGTATCAGTGGTTGATTTCTTTTTACTCTGAGTGGTGTTCTCTTGTGTGGATATCCTAGAGTTTGTTGATTCCTTCACCATTGAAAGATATTTGGGTGGTTTCCACTGTGAGGCTATTCTGAATAAAGCTCTTAGGAACATGCATGTACAGACTTTTGTGAACCTGAATTTTCATTCTTTGGGGTAAATGCCAAAGAATACAGTTACTGAGTCACATGGGAAGTACATGTTTGGTTTTTTAAGAAACTGCCAAATTCTTTTCTAAAGTGGCTGTACCATTTTTCAGCCACACCGGCCATGTATGAGATGTTCAGCTTTCTTGCATTCCTGCTGGCACTTGGTGTTATTTTTTATCTTACCCATTCTAACTGGCATAGTGAGAGCTCACTGTGGTTTTAATGTGCATTTCTCCAATGGCCAATGGTGCTGACCATATTTACATGTGCACATGTGCTGTTCAGCCACTTTGGTGAAATGTCTGTCGATGTCTTTTGTCTCATTTCTCATGGGATTTTTTAAAAATATATTGAGTTTTGAGAGTTCTTCATAGATTCCAGATAAAAGTCCTTTGTTGGATATGTGGTTGCGGTTATTTTCAGTCGGTCTGCGGTGTGTCTTTTCATCCTCTTAATAAGACGCTTCACAGAGCAAAAGGCCTCCATTTTCATGAAGCCCATTTTATCAGTTTTTATTTCTATAAATTATTATTTTGGTGTCATCTCTAAGAACTGGGTGTTGAATATTTCAATGTTTTTCCTTACTCATTAGAGTCTTCTTTCTACGTTAGAGGAAAAGGAGTTGCCTCTGCTACTCTTCCCATCCTGTTCCTGAGAAGAAAACACTGAACCCCCAGAAGCTGCATGCTGTGCTGACCTGGCTGCTGCTCTCCCCACACTCCCCGGGGCAGGGAGGCTTGGTGCTCCCTCCCACCACCTCCAGCCACACCTTTCCTTTCTTCAAAAACCTAAAACGCTGTTCTCACTCTGAAGTTGTTTCAAGAAAGCTTCTAAAACAGTGTCTCAAACTTCTGTGAATTCTTCCCACAGTCATAGAGACATTTCACAGGGAGACCCTCTAGAGACTCACATCTTTATCAATTTAGCCAAGGTTTCGCAGCACAGCACTTACCTGTGACATGTGATGCACACTGATAGTTTGTATTGTGCTACACTGCGCTGTTCTTTTAAAAGCCAGTCATAGCTGACCAAATGGATGTCACCACCTTCTAACACATCTAGGTCTGCAACTAAAATACTCCAAATGTTCCAGCAAGGACCAAAAATCTCAGGCCTAGATTTGCCACCAGTGCCCTCTTCTGGGCAGCTTTATTATAAGCCGTGTCTTGAAACACTTGTGTGATTGTCAATATATGTATGTGTGCACTGAGTCTCACCAGAAAATATATCTATGTCTGTTGGTTACAGTCTAAAATGTTTAAGAAACCATGTTTAGAAGTTTTCCTAGTCAGGAAAGGCCAAATAAAAAGGGTATCGTGTGTGTGAGTAATGGGGGCTCTCATTTCACTAAGGAGATGACAGGCTGTGCAGATGTTTTTCTCTGTGATCTCCTCTCCTCCTACAAATCATGCCCAGAGGAGGGATCTCAGGGGTCTCCCCCTGCCTCTCCAGACCCTTCCCCATACCCAGGTCGGCCTGGGCAGAGAGCAGCAGAGCTCACATCTGTGTGGAGAGCAGCCGTGCACTTTACCCAAGTGGTGAAGGCAGGACTGGGGGGGCACCACCTGGGAGGCACCATGAAGCGGGTAAGGACACCTGCCCCAGCCTCTTGTGCCCTAGGTGTTGGGATGAGACAGGGCCTGGGGAGAGATGCACCATCAGTCCTGTTGTCTCCTCCCCAGGTCAGACAGGGTTAGCTCAAGTGAGCCCATTGGTGTCCACTAGGTGGTACTGCTGTCCTGTCTCACTGCTGTGCCTTTGAGGCACGGGATTGCACTTCTCCCAGAGAAAGCTGTTCTGTGGTATCAAACCCTCAGTGAGGTGCCTCAGTGCCACTCCCTCCTGCACGTCATCCCCTGCACTCCCCAGCTCAGAGCCCCAGCCCGGGGCCCCCAAGAAAGGTGCTGGTGGGGAGCATGCGCATGAAGGCTGCCAACCGGTCCATAGGCAGGCCTGGCTGCCTCCGGCTGGGTGGACAGACAGGGGTTGGAGAAGGGGAGAAGAGGAAAGGGGGGCTGCCTGCCCTGTCTCCCACCTGAGGCTGAGGAAGGGCAGGAAGATGACATGGAAATGTGCTGTTGGGGAGGCAGCTGTGACTCAAAGCCTGAGCCTCCGTTCCCACAAAGGCAGGGCCATCGGGCACCGAAGGGATTCTGCCAGCATAGTGTTCCTGACCAGTGACACACCCGGCCCCGTCCTGGCCAAGCTGCCAGCCTGGATCTGAGCCCTCGTGCAGGTCAATGCCACCTTTGGTTCTGCCATTGCTGCTGTGTGGAAGTTCAGTCCTGCCTTTTCCTTTCCCGAGAGCCTCCACCACCCCAAGATGGCATTTCTCACTGCCTTCTGTCTGCCCAGTTTCACCAGGAGAAGTCGGCCTCTTCCTGACAGGCAACTGCACCACTGCCTGGTGCTGCGCCGCCTTTGCTCTGCCCACTGGAGACAGTGTTTGTCATGGGCCTGGTCTGCAGGGATCCCGCTACAAAGGTGAAACCCAGGAGTGTGTGGAGTCCAGAGTGCTGCCAGGACCCAGACGCAAGCATTAGTGCCCACTGGAGAAAGCAAGTGAACCCCGAAGAAATGGTGGGTCTAGGCCATCCTTGAGGTCTTCCCAGGGCAGCTCCCCTCTGTGGAATCGAATCTATCTTCCACCCTGCATGGCCGAGGGCCAGGCTTCTCACTGGACCTCTGCAGGAGGCTGCCTTTTCTGTCCTGCCCACCTTAGAGGCGAGATGGAGCAGACGCATCTGCTTCTGCCATTTCTATAACTAGTTAGCTGCCCTGGACTATTCACCCTCCAGTCTCAATTTAGAAAGATCCGCATGGCCACAGGGCTCCCGCCCGGGGTGCTTGTCACTTTCCCCACCTTCTTCCTGAGTCACTCCTTCAGCCCTGCTCCCTAACCTGCCCCACAGCCCTGCCTGGATTTGTGTCTCCCTGGCTTGGTGCCAGTTCCTCCAAGTCGATGGCACCTCCCTCCCTCTCAACTACTTGAGCCAACTCCAAGACACCTTCTACTCTAACACCAGCAATGGTGCCAAGGGCCATTAGGCTCTCAGCATGACTATTTTTAGAGACCCCGTGTCTGTCACTGAAAGCTTTTTTCTGTGGGAGACTATTCCTCCCACCTGCAACAGCTGCCCCTGCTGACTGCATCTCTCTCCTCCCTCTGACCCCAGAGAAATGGGTCAGCTGGGATCTTCTGCCCCCATTGCCTAGGGACCAACAGGGGCAGGCGGAAAGTCACTGACCCCCAGACGTTTGCATCCTGCACAGCTAGAGGTCCTTTATTAAAAGCACACTGTTGGTTTCTGCTCAGTTCCTTATTGATTTGTGTGCTGCTTTCTCTGGAAGCCTCTTTAGAGAAGAGAAGAACACACTGGTGCAGGCTGGGTGGAGCCGCCCCCCGTGGAGCACAGGAGGACAGAAGCCCCCGCCCCACCCGTGTGGCCTCAGGCCAGCCTTCCGCTCCTTGCAGGTGGTCTCCGCACAGTGCTGGTTCCATCACCACCCGCTCCCAGGGAAGCAGGTCTCATCTGGCTGTGTCCATGTCAGAGCAACAGCCCAAGTCTGGGTCTCGGGGAGGAAGGTGTCATGGAGCCCCCTAGGATTCCCAGTCGTCCTCATCCTCCTCTGCCTGTGGCTGCTGCGGTGGTGGCAGAGGAGGGATGGAGTCTGACACACGGGCAAAGGCTCCTCCGGGCCCCTCACCAGCCCCGGGTCCTTTCCCAGAGATGCCTGGAGGGAAAAGGCTGAGTGAGGGTGGTTGGTGGGAAACCCTGGTTCCCCCAGCCCCCAGAGACTTAAATACAGGAAGAAAAAGGTAGGAGAGAATTACAATGGGCCGGCCCAGGGTGGGCAGCGGCCCTGCCTCCTACCCTTGCGCCTCATGACCAGCTTGTTGAAGAGATCCGACATCAGGTCCCCACCTTGGCTCGTGGCTCTCACTGCAACGGGAAAGCCATAGACTGGGGTGAAGAGTTCAGTCACAGGCGACCCGCGGCTCCCTGTCCCCACCCCTGTGACACTCCCCAGCCCTCCAAGGCCACCGTGCTTTCCAGTTAGCTTGGAGCCTCAGTCTATCCCTGACCCAGCACCAGGCACTGATGAGAAAGTGGTTATGTCTGAGAAGCACTCTCCCAGCCACCTCAGGGACAGGACCAGGGTGTGCAGCACTGACGGATGGGGAAACTGGCCCAGAGAGGTGAGGCAGCTTGCCTGGAGTCACAGAGCAAGGCAAAAGCAGCGCTGGGTACAAGCTCAAAACCACAGTGCCCAGGGCACTCCTGCCGTACACGCAGGCATCGCATCACACCAGCGTCTGGGTTTGCAGCAGGCATCATCAGGAGCCTCAAGAGGCCTCAGGTCCAGTCTCTAAAAATCTCTCAGGAGGCTGCGGGGGCTGACCATTGCCTTGGACCACTCAGCAGTCGAAGAAGATTCTCCTTGTCACAGTTTGAGCTGGGTGCGCTTAGAGAGGAAAGCTCCACTATGGCTCCCAAACCAGGAAGGAGCCATGGCCCAGGTGGGAGGGCTGAGGACCTCTGTTGGCGGTCCAGGGCTCCCAGCATGTGCCCCAGGGGAAGCAGGGGCTGGGGCTCGCAGGGGGTGGGCAGAAAACACCCAGTGGACTCAGGGCTGGAGGAGAGGAGGCAATCTTGCCCAAGGCCCTCCGACCACAGGCTCCAGGGCCCGCTCACCTTGCTCCTGCTCCTTCTGCTTCTTCTTCTCCAGCTTTCGCTCCTTCACGCTGCGCAGTTTGGCCTTGCCGATGCCCCCGGCTTGGCGGATGGACTCCAGCAGAGTGGCCCGGCCACCAGAGGGGTCGACCACTTCCTTGGGAGCTCCCTGGACTGGAGCTGGGAGGTGGGGAACAGGGCAAGGAGAAAAGGCTGCTCAGGCAGGCCTGGGGAAGCTTATTGTGCCAAGAGCCTGCTGGGAGGGAAGGCACCTCCCCTCAAACGAGGAGCCCCGTATTGGGGAGGCTGGACCTTTGGAGACTGTGTAGGGCCTGGGCACTGACTTCTGCAACCACCTGAGCACAGGCATCCTGGGTGCTGACACTCCATGCTCCCTCTCTAGCCCCCACCCTGCAGAGCTGGACAGTCTCAGTGGCACACATGAGCCAGCAGAGGGGTTCTGTGCCACTTCTGGATGCTAGGGATAGACTGGGAGATAGAACAGTAAAGCTGAAATGTTGTAATTTCAGTGACACTGAAAAATGTGTTGCTGTAGTTTGTTATTAGACCCCTTCTTTCCATTGGTTTAATTAGGAATGGGGAACACAGAGCCTCACTTGTTCAGGCTCCCTGTGCACTAGAGGTAAGAATTCCAGAGCTCTACAGCTTGAAAACTACTATTTTATGGACCAAGTAGAACAAGATATTTGAAATGGGAACTATTCAAAAAAATCGAGGATTTCTGACCACTGAACAAACCCACAGAAAATCCACCTGAGTGCACAGAGCACACCAGAAATGAGGTGCCCTCAAAGAGCTGCTCCCACCTGAAGGAGACGCGCTGCTGCTGTTGTCCTGCCTGGCGCCTTGGCCTACAGGGGCCGCGGTTGAGGGTGGGAGCGGGGGTGCACTGGCCAGCACCTCAGGAGCTGGGGGAGGTGGTGGGGGCGGTGGCGGTGGTGGGGGCGCTGTTAGTACCCCATCTTGTAGGTCTGAAACACAAAGTGTGGGGTGTCTAGGGAAGAAGGTATGTGAGCAGGGAGGTCCCTAGCCCAGCCCTCATCCCAGAGCCCAGCTCACCTGTCTTGAGAGGCTCGGCTACCTCAGTGTGGAAGGTGGGCAGTTCTGGAATGGTGCCAGGGGCAGAGGGGGCAATGCCGGGGCCCAGGTCGGCACTGTACATGAGGTCGTTGGCAATGCCGGGCAGGTCAGGCAGGTAGGATGGCACATCAATCTCAGGCACCTGGCCCAGGTCTGGCACATAGAAGTAGTTCTCTGGGACCTGCAAGATTAGGTAGGGACATGTGAGTGGTGACAGGGACCTGCAGGGGCAGCCAACAAGACCTGTGTGCACCCCCCATGGGTGGAATAAGGGGCTCAACAGCCTTGCCTGGAGAGGAGCCCTGGCAGGGCCCCTGGCCACTGCACCTGTCCCCACCCCTGCCCCGCCCCTCCCACCTGCTGTTCCAGCTGCTCTCTCTTGCTGATGGACAAGGGGGCATCAAACAGCTTCTCCTCTGTCTCCGTCCCCAGCATCACATGGGTCTTTGTTACAGCACCAGCCAGGGGGTCCAGGAAGACATACTTCTTGTACCTACAGGGTGACATGGAGGTCAGGCAAGCTGACACCTGCTGTCCTGAGCCCATGTTCCTGACCTGCCTCTCCACATCAGGGGCAGTGTGCACTGTGGGGTCCCAGGTCTCCCAAGCCAAGCCACCCCAGTCACCCCTGGCTCCTGGCCTATGTGCTGTACCTGTGTCTGATGCCCTGGGTCCCCACTAAGCCACGCCGGGCCTCCCGCCCACACCCCTCGGCCCTGCCTTCTGGCCATACAGGTTCTCGGTGGTGTTGAAGAGCAGCAAGGAGCTGACAGAGCTGATGTTGCTGGGAAGACCCCCAAGTCCCTCTTCTGCGTCATCCTCAGGCTCCGGCTTGGTGCTCACACACACAGGAAAGTACTTCAGCTTCTCCTGGGAGGGCCAGGATGGCCAAGGGATGGTGAATATTTACTGCTGGGCCTAATCAGCTGTCACCCATCCCAGTCAGCCTCCTCCGGGGGACAGAACCCTATGGTGGCCCCGGCTCCTCCCCAGTATGCAGTCCTCCTGGTGTGACCTGGGCTATGTCATGTGCGTGGCCAGCAGACCTGCAGGGCCCGCTCGTCCAGGGGGCGGTGCTTGCTCTGGATCCTATGGCGGGGGCGTCTCTGCAGGCCGGGGTCCTGGGCGCCTGTGAAGATGGAGCCATATTCCTGCAGGCGCTCTGGAGCAGGGTACTTGGCACTGGAGAACACCTGTGGCCACAGGGACAAGTCTGAGGGGCCCCAAGAGGCTCAGGGGGCTAGGACTGCTTGGCAGGAGAGGGTGGGGTTGGGAGCCTGGGCGGGAGGAAAGTCCAAGGTACAGGTGGGCAGCAAGGCAGAGCCTGGGCAGTCTCAGAGGTGCGGGGAAATGGAGGGACTGCCCAGTAGCCTTAGGACACAGGGGCATGGGGGCTACCTTGATGGCCTTCTTGCTGCCCTTGATCTTCTCAATCTTGGCCTGGGCCAAGGAGACCTTCTCTCCAATGGCCTGCACCTGGCTCCGGCTCTGCTCTACCCGCTGGGAGATCCTGCCACGGAGAAGATCACAGAGGCTGGCGCTGCTCCCCACCCCCTGCACACCTCCTGCTCCTAACAGCAGGCCTGCCAGGCCAGGCCTTCAGGCAAGGGCTCCTAAGTCACGGTCACCTGCTTGCCAGGGCCCATCTTGGTGCCATCCAGGTGGCCTCTACAAGGATAATCTGACCTGCAGGGTCGAGGAGCTGACGGTACTGAGTTCCCCGCACTCTCAGCAGGGACAGACCCTATGCTGGCAGCCGTACATGCTATCTGACGGACAGCCTCCAGGGCACACAGAGGATGGTATTTACACATGCACACATGGCTACTGATGGGGCAAGCATTTCACAACCCCTCATGATCACGTGAAGCAGACAAAGTGGCCCCTGCAGAGGAGGAATCGAGACCGGAGGCTGGACTGGCAAGGCTGGACCTAAATTCAGACAGGGAACTGCCCCTGCACAGTGAACGGCTCACTGAGCAAACTCTGAGTCCCGACCACGGCCCATGGGCTCTGTGTGGTGTAGCTCCTCACCCGCTCCCATCCTCCCTGGTGCGGGTGGGCCAGTGATACCAGCTGCCCTGCTGTTCCCCAGATGTACCAAGTGCATTCCTGTGTGCTTGCATCTCATGGAACGCCATTTCCCCAGACAACCTTGTGGCTGGCTCCCGGTGCCCGAGGCCTGGATGCCTGATGCTTTCAGGCACACAACCCCACTCATGCTTTTCCATGTTCTTTGGCCACAGCAAGGCCGCTCTCACTGCAAAGTTAACTCTGATGTGTATGTAACACAACACCCTCCTCCCAGTCGCCCCCGTAGCTCCGCTACCTCCAAGAACCCAGCCCTTGCCCACAAGGGCCACGCTCCACATTCAGAGCGGCCTCAGCATCCACCTGGCACGCGCGAGCCTGTGTGATGCACAAGGATGAGAAGGCAGAGGCGCAACTGGGGTTCATGAGGAAAGGTAGGAGGAGGGTGTGGGGTGGTAGAGGGGTTGCAGACTCTGGGCTAGGGAATGCTGGGATTTCTCTAAAGGTTGGAATGAATGGCCTAGAATTGGACCCTAAAAGCCAAAGCCACCTCCACCAACTTTAGAAGGCCTTGGCCCCCAGAGAGCCAATTTCACAATCCAGGAGTCCCCGTGCCCTAATGAGTCTGCCCTGATTACTCCTGGCTCCTCATGTGCAGGGCGCTCAGGCATGGCAGGGCTGGGAGTACCAGCAGGCACCTGAGCAACTTAAGTGTTCCATGACAGACTGGTATGAAGGCGGCCACAACTCAGAAAGAAAAAACAAAAGCACCATCTCCTTCCAGTGAGAAAGTGGGGCCCCACCCAGCGTGTGCTCCATCTTTTCTGGCTGGGGAGAGGCCTTCACCTGCTGTTAAGGGTCCTCCAGCACAAGCTGTTTTAATTTACCCTAGTTCCCAAGGCAGCCTCGTTCTGCCCCTCGGTGTTGACACGACCTTCAGAAGCTGCATAAGCTCTGCACTCGAGATCCACAGGGGCAGTGGGAGGGAACTGAGACTGGGAAGGGACAAAGGCTGCTCTGTCCCGGTGCTCCCACAGAGGAGAGAAGGGCTGATCACTCAAAGGTGCAAACACCAAGCCCAACAATGAGCCCTGAAAAAATTTCTGGAATGGATTATTAAACAGAGAATCTGTAAGCATTTAGAAAAGGCAGCGGTGAGTCCCAGGGGCCAGCATGGCTGGAAATGCACAGCGTTCCTCTTTGTAACAGGGTTATTAGCCTGCTGTACCCGCGGAAAACTTGCAGCACAGTGCATCTTGAGTCAGCACGGATTTTGACGGCTTCTAACAAAATCTTGTAGACAAGACGGAGCTATGGGGGTTAGAGGAGAGAACATATAGGAAAAATCAGAGCCAAATGAACCACAACCCCAAAGGGCACAGCTGAACAATGGACTGATTCCAGCCTTGCATGGAGGGACCTGGCAGAGTCCATCCAGTTCATTCAACACCCGGTTAGAAAACTGGGGCCAGCACATAGGGGAAGGGTACACTGGTCTGCATGATTGAATCAAGGCTCAGATAATTTTTAAAGGCCAGAGGGTAGACTGCAATCACCAAGACGAAATTTACAAGGAACAAATGTGAAGCCCAACATCTAGGTTTTAAAAAGTGCATAAATATAGAAGGTGGAGGGAACTTGGTTTAGACACAGTTCAGGTGAAGACAGACCTGGAAGCTTCTGTTAACTGTAAGCTCAGTAGGAGCTACAAGCATGCTAATTAGCATAAAAAGGCAATGTGATCTCAGGGCACACAGCTCCCCGTCCCTCTTCCGCCCTTCATCCTCCTTTGAATCAGTAGGGACCATGCACTCTCTTAGAGGCACCACAGAAAACAGAGTCCTGGAATCATGAACGAACCCATGCCAGGCACCAGTCTCGGCCAGTCACATCTCTTTAAACTGAATCCACACTGTAAGAGGACTCTGAACTTGCCTGCAGCCTGCAAAGTCTGTCTCATTCACTGCTATGTCTCCAGCACCCGGGACGGGGCCTGATGTGTCACAGCCGCTGGCTGAACAGAAAGTGACAAATGAGCAAACATCTCCGGGAGGGTGATGAGGATGGTGATGAGTGGGAAACTCCCGACATATGAAGATAACTGAAGGATGTTCTGACTAAAGATCAGAAGACTGAGAATATGATCATTCCCTTTGAATATCAAAAATATCAGAAGGGCCGTCAGGTGGAGAAGTGAGTACACTGACATCAGGAATAGTGGGCAGAGTTGCAAGGAAACAGATCTCTGTTCTGTTAAAAAAAATTCTAATAAACAACTGCATCACTTTGCAGAGCAATTAGGTTGCAGCTCGCAAGCGCCTTCCGGGGTGCCCCAAGGGCGAATCCTGGATAAGGTGGAGGTGGAGACATGATCCTGGGGCTCTCTCCTTAGCCAAGAGGCCATGAGACTAAGGAACTTGTGCTTCTTGACAAAGCCCCCAACAGTCTATTCTCTTATGGTCACAGGCTATAGTGCCGAGGACGATGCAGACTCAGGATCAGAAAGCCTGCAGCATACGTGCCATCCCCATGGACTAGCAGGATGGTCTGGAAGGCTGTGTCGGGAAGGCCTGTAGGCCTCACTGGGGCCAGGCCACGGAACAATGTCCACCCTGCGGGTGGGGGGATGGTGCCATGAGAGCCATTTGTTTGTCATTCCTGGTCCAGACACCTTTGGCTTGGTGGCCTACTTCAAGGTAGGTCAGTTTACAAGCTCAGTGCTGAAGCCATACCTATGGCACGCTCACCCAGCACTACAGAGGAAGCTGCCTCTGTGGGTATCAGGGATGGAAGTGGCTCACCCAGCCTGTTCTGCACGTGGTCTCGCTAAGGGTCCGTCTTCCTCTAGCTGCCCTGGAGGGGACCATCTCCAAGCATCCCTTGCTTTCCTTCTCCCCGCTCCACCCCTGCTTTCCTTCTCCCCCCTCCACCCCTGCTTTCCTTCTCCCCGCTCCACCCCTGCCTTCCTTCTTCCCCCTCCACCCCTGCCTTCCTTCTCCCCCCTCCACCCCTGCCTTCCTTCTCCCCCCTCCACCCCTGCCTTCCTTCTCCCCCCTCCACCCCTGCCTTCCTTCTCCCCCCTCCACCCCTGCTTTCCTTCTCCCCCCTCCACCCCTGCCTTCCTTCTCCCCCCTCCACCCCTGCTTTCCTTCTCCCCCCTCCACCCCTTTCCTTCTCCCCGCTCCACCCCTGCCTTCCTTCTTCCCCCTCCACCCCTGCCTTCCTTCTCCCCCCTCCACCCCTGCCTTCCTTCTCCCCCCTCCACCCCTGCCTTCCTTCTCCCCCCTCCACCCCTGCCTTCCTTCTCCCCCCTCCACCCCTGCCTTCCTTCTCCCCCCTCCACCCCTGCTTTCCTTCTCCCCCCTCCACCCCTGCTTTCCTTCTCCCCCCTCCACCCTTGCTTTCCTTCTCCCCCCTCCACCCCTGCTTTCCTTCTCCCCCCTCCACCCTTGCTTTCCTTCTCCCCCCTCCACCCCTGCTTTCCTTCTCCCCGCTCCACCCCTGCTTTCCTTCTCCCCCCTCCACCCCTGCTTTCCTTCTCCCCCCTCCACCCCTGCTTTCCTTCTCCCCGCTCCACCCCTGCTTTCCTTCTCCCCGCTCCACCCCTGCTTTCCTTCTCCCCCCTCCACCCCTGCCTTCCTTCTCCCCGCTCCACCCCTGCTTTCCTTCTCCCCCCTCCACCCTTGCTTTCCTTCTCCCCCCTCCACCCCTGCTTTCCTTCTCCCCCCTCCACCCTTGCTTTCCTTCTCCCTCCTCCACCCCTGCTTTCCTTCTCCCCCCTCCACCCCTGCTTTCCTTCTCCCCCTCCACCCCTGCTTTCCTTCTCCCCGCTCCACCCCTGCTTTCCTTCTCCCCGCTCCACCCCTGCTTTCCTTCTCCCCCCTCCACCCCTGCTTTCCTTCTCCCCCCTCCACCCCTGCTTTCCTTCTCCCCCCTCCACCCCTGCTTTCCTTCTCCCCCCTCCACCCCTGCTTTCCTTCTTCCCCCTCCACCCTTGCTTTCCTTCTCCCCCCTCCACCCCTGCTTTCCTTCTCCCCCTCCACCCCTGCTTTCCTTCTCCCCCCTCCACCCTTGCTTTCCTTCTCCCTCCTCCACCCCTGCTTTCCTTCTCCCCCCTCCACCCCTGCTTTCCTTCTCCCCCTCCACCCCTGCTTTCCTTCTCCCCACTCCACCCCTGCTTTCCTTCTCCCCGCTCCACCCCTGCTTTCCTTCTCCCCCCTCCACCCCTGCTTTCCTTCTCCCCCCTCCACCCCTGCTTTCCTTCTCCCCCATCCACCCCTGCTTTCCTTCTTCCCCCTCCACCCCTGCTTTCCTCCTCCCCGCTCCACCCCTGCTTTCCTTCTCCCCCCTCCACCCGCGACTGTTCAATAACTTGAGTGCATCTCGTTTGTCAAGCACAGTGCTGGGGCCGCGGGAGTCAAAGACGAATCGGACGACACACATCCACATTCAAAGGGACTCAGGGCTCCTGGGGAAGTGAGAAATGAATATCAACAACCACCACATCCCACAGGCCTGGGTTTCACATCTGTTTAGCAGCAGTATGACCCCGGGGAAGTCACTAACTGGTCTTTGCCTCAGCTTCTTCCACTGAAAAACAGGAATGGTCCCTTCTACATCACGGGATTACTGTGAAAGTAAGAAGGAGCTGATCATGGCCCATCACCATCAGCACACCAGTCCCCCTAGAGGCTGCTGGGGAGGAAGAAGCAGGGAGCACCCACTCCCGACCCAGATTCACTGCTTCTCCTCCCCTGCCTCTGTCACGACCCCAGGGAAATGGACCCTGAACCTGGGCTCCTGCCTTCGCCTTTATCTTCTCCACGCTGGAATAATTAAGAATGACTTGGTAATTATGCAGCAATCTAGTGCAGTGTGTAACATTGGGGGCCACCAGGTGCTAATCAGTAGAGAGAACGGGGGAGAAGGAAGGATGGAGGAAGCGAGAACAAGGGGAAAGGGGAAAGGAGGAAGAGGAGAAGAAAGGAAGAGGTGGAGAAAAGGAACAAGAAAGAGATGGAGGAAAGGACCAAGAGCTTTGCAGAGAAAATCACCCTTCCCAGGGGAAGGTGCTGGGCAGTGGCACTGCCTCTTGGGGGAAGAGGTTGGGCAGGGGCTGATGGGCAATGGCAGATGACAGCATCCAAACTTCCACATAGTCTGTTCCCTCCTCTTCCCCGTGCCATCCCAACTCCCTCCTGCCTTGTCTTCTACATCATGGGAAGCAGGTGACATATCTGGACCGCTATTTTGGGGGCCTGGCTTCTCCCAGGTGAAGAGGGGGCAGATGGAGGGGCAGAAAGATGGGGCAGGGAGGGTCTGGCGGACACAGCTGAAGAGCGCCTGGGAAGTGCTTGTCATCCCCTCCAGTCTCTGCACACTCCCGGCTGCAGCAGAGCAGGAGGAGAGAGCACAGCCTGGAATGCTAATTTGCCAGGAGCTCACCTGCCTGCGCCACTGGGCAGTGAGTCCAGAGGCTGGGCTGTGCTGGGGCCTGAGACGGAGTGGTGGGGATACAGTCTATCCTCCATCCCTGTCTCTTCTACGCAGGAGGTTTCTAAGCAGGAGGAGCATGTTTAAGGGGAGAGATTCAAAGGTGGTCACATCCCCACCAAAAAAGTCCATGAAAAATGAAAAGCTCACATGCTTGTCCAGTGCCACAGGAGGGGGCAAGTGGAGGAGGACGTGTCAGTGCTCCCCACTCCGTCGCCAGTCATCACTGACTCTCCCTTTCCTTCCTCCTCGTTCCCCATCTGTCACCATTTCCTGTCGTCATTTCTTCTGAATGTCTCACCCTGCCCTCCCTGTTTGCAAGTCCCCTGTCTGCAGCTTTATCCCTGTCACATCCTGACTACGATAACAGCTTCTGGGTGTCCCTGGCATCCACTCTCTCTCCCTTCTTGTCCCTTCCATGGCGGATGCCTGATGAACCTTCCCCAAAGTCTTTCCCATCCCTGCCCTGCTCAAAATCCAATCACAGCTCCCTAACACTCCTGAATCAAACCTGAAGTCCTGTCCTGAGTACTCCGTGGGCCCTAACTCACTCATCCCAACTCTTCACTCACTGCCTTGCCCCACACCCTGCCAGGGAGTGGCCCATGGCACCGTGGGGACACAAAGGAACCAAGGCAAAGCTCCCTCAGCACCACTCAAAGAGGCCTGGCCCACAGGCTCACGGGAAGTCAGCCTCTCATGCCCTGAGAGCTGAGTGCAAGGAGCTGCAGCGCTGTCTGTGCTTCCCATGCAGAAGCACCCCCCTCCCAGCACTGTGCAGGCCGGCCTTCCCCGCAGACCACCACACACCACATTCCAAGTCACACTGAGGCTTCTCGCCAAGCCTGCGGCCCCCATTTCTAGACCCCACCAGGGCAACCTGCACACCCACCTCCCTACCCCCTGCCCTGTCCTCCAGGAGCCTGCCCTATCTGGAGTAGGCACATGGTTTTCCACTCCAGCAACTAGTTCCTTTTTACTCAAGCAATGGCCCCATTTCCCTTGGGGAATCCATCTCTCTCACAGGCTTAGTCCCAGAGCTTCAGGTGGGGCTGCCCACAGAGCTCCTCAGTCTGAGCCAAGTGGCGTGTCATAGTCCCCTGGCCCCAACAATGGATGCTGGGACAGACACAAGGACCAAGCCAGGAGGGATGGGTGAGCGTGCCTTCTGGAGGAAGTGGGGACACGGGAGAACATTCTTTCCCGCTGGACTGGCCCTGTGTCCTGTCACCTTTCCACCACGAGCGCACGGCCTGTCTGGGAATGCAGCCAGACCCAAAGCAGCAAACTGACATGGAAGGAAAGCAAAACCTGGCCCTGATAACATCATTTTAGCCTTTACTCCCAAGGCTGCTCTACTGACTGGTTACTTTTTGCTTAGCTTGGTTTGGGGAGTTCTGACAGGTGTGCCACCAATTCTTACTGATTTCTCTCCACTCTAGACTCTGAGAAGCCCACGAGGTTCATGCTAGCAATTAACAATCAATCTCGCCCTATGTGTTCCCATTCCAGCCTCTAGGACACAGTGTCAGCCACATTCCAGCCTCTAGGACACAGTGTCAGCCACATAACTGGTGTCTCCTAAGGTCCAGCACGAAGTGGAGCACACGGTGGAGAGACTGATGCAGTGACCTGGAACCCAGAAGTGAGGGGGCCAGGACTCAGGGCCAAGGCTCCTGAGAGGCATCCGCCCCTCCCCGGGCTGTGCCAGCAGCTTGGAGAACCCACACTCAATGAACGCAGCACTCCACTACCCAGGAAATGCCTTCCTGCCCTCTCCTCATCCCATCCCTGGGCAGGGGACATACAACTGTCTACAAGGTGCCAAACACCAGGACAGGAGAGGAAAGACGCCAAAATCCGGGCTGCCCTCAGAGAAGGGCAACCATGCAGCCCCCGCCTTGGCGAGGAAACAGTTTCTGAGGGATGGTTTTGGCCTCCATTCTAAGTGCTGGACATGGGGTGGCCATAATCTGGAGCTGATGGCTCTTAAAGACCTGCATCCTCTTCCCTAGGCGTCCCTTGGGCACATTTAGTACAACAATAAGCACAAAAGGTGCATCCAGCACTTTCTGTTACTATTGGTGGCAGGTTAAGGCAGTGTACGGGTCAAGATTATCAACAGGGAAGAGCCAGCATTTCCTGAAGGCTTCCTAGGTGCCAGGCACTGTTCCATTCCTTTGCATGTTTTCACTAATTTAATCTTTACAATAATTCTACCAGGAGGCTACCATTATTACCACAACTTCACAAAGGAGAACACTGAGGCTTAGAGGGGTTGAGTTGCCCAACGTTACAGGGGAAGCAAACAGGGCAGCCGGATCTGAGCCAAGGCATCAGCTCCGAGGTAACCCCTCAGCCATTTCAGTGCATGGCCCCTGGTTACAGGGACATTCTTGACAAGCTTGGGGCAAGCCGGTGAGTCAGTGCGGGGGGCACTTTCAGGAAGAGGTGGGTTCCCAGCTGGTGACAGAAGAGGAGGCTGCAAAGTGAAGGAGCAGGGGCTCCAGGTCTGGCGACAACCAAGGAAGGGGCAAAGCAGGGGTGACATGGACCACGAAAGGGACCTGAGTCAGGCAGTCACATACTTCCCACTGGGGTCTACTATGTGAGGCACGGTGTGGGATCCTGGGAAGGAGACCAAGCTTCATTTCAGGCTGCTTATGGCCAAAGACAGGACCTGTGTATAAAACAAACCCTGGGACCTTTGCCAAGAAAGAGCAAACACCATTCACTCACTCATGTTAGATAAACACTGAGTGAAGTCACTGGAGCCCAATGACTATGCCAGGTCAGCGCTGCCAATACAAGAAGCCGCACCCCTCTAGCTCAGCTCCCTCAATGGCCACTCCATGCTCCAGCCATGCTGGCTTCCTTTTAGGTCCTTCACCTCAAAGCTGTAGTTCATGTGCTTCTTTCTGGCATGTTCTTCCTGACCTACCCACTCAACCCTCAGACTTTACCATAAATGTCATTTCCTCACATCTGCCTTCCCTGACCCAAGACCAAGCCAGGCCTCCCATGATGAGCCTTGCAGCACCCATCTCCCCCAACAGACGCGGTAATAACCCACAGAACCCAAGCCAGGCCTCCCATGATGAACCTCGCAGCACCCCATCTCCCCCTAACAGACGCGGTAATAACCCACAGAACCCAAGCCAGGCCTCCCATGATGAACCTCGCAGCACCCCATCTCCCCCTAACAGACGCGGTAATAACCCACAGAACCCAAGCCAGGCCTCCCATGATGAACCTCGCAGCACCCCATCTCCACCTAACAGATGCGGTAATAACCCACAGAACCTGGGGTCATGATCTACGGCTTTGAATCCTGGCTCTGTCACTTAGCCAGGTCTCTCATCCTTTCTGTGCCTCAGTTTCCTCATCTATAAAATGGAGATGACAGCAGTGCCTGCTCATAAAGTGTGAGTTAAATGCACTCAAATCAATGGTGGTGCATGGTTTATGCTATATGAATATTAGTGATTACAAAATATTATCAATAGACCTTGTCACAACTATTATTAAAGAACTAATCATGCATTGGTTACTTAGGTCTTTCTCTCCTGCCAGAATGTGCGCTCCAGTTGGAGAGGTGTTGCCTTATCCGTGGCTGGATATATAGAGATTCCCACAACGCCGTGCACACAACCATTATTGGGTAAACATTTGCTGGCTGCAAGAAAAAGTGAAGGAATAGGCCCTCCAATGGGAGGAAGAGCATAAGTTGTGAGGGCAGAGCCACCACAGGAAACCAGGAGGCTAAGTGGGGTGGAAAGGAGTGAGCTCTCAGACTCCCAGGAGCAAAACCTTCCAAGTTGGGCTCTCACTCAGGCCCCTCCCACATAGGGAAGCCAGACGGGTTCCCCAGGACCAGGATTCCCCAAGGGGGCTGCTCCCAGAGGGTGCGTTGCTGGGACTGCCCAGGATGGGAAAGGCCCTCTGATCAGGTGGGGGTGGATGGCAGCGCCCACCTGCTGAAGATGTCTCCAGAGACCTTCTGCAGGTACTGCAGGGCATCCGCCATCTGCTGGACGGCCTCCTCTCGCCGCAGGTCGGGCTGGATGAGGGGCACGGCATAGGTCTGACCTGCCAGGGAGTGCTGCGTCCTCACAGGAGTCATGGTGCCTGCGGACGGGAGCCGGAGCATCAGAGCCACCCACGTCCCCCCGCGCTCACCCACCACAGGGCGGGGTGCTGTTGGGACAACACAGCCCTCATCGCAGCCATGCACATAGCTTCAGCCTGCACAGATAGGGGAGGAGAGGACACAGCATTTGGTGGGAGGCCAGGAGCACATAGATGGGATTCTGCTGATGCCTGTTGAGTGAATGAGGGAGGGAAAGGGCAGGATCGGGGACTAGGGAATTTGTAGGGTCAATGGAGTTCAGAGAAGGTGCAACATTTCTGACCCCCCACAAGGTGCTTGGTGCCTGCCAGGCACCCTTTCCATACATTGTCTCGGTTCAGCTCCCCACCCTGGATAAATAAGAAAGAAACCTTGGTTGTAGAGGAAAAAAGAGGCTAGAAACAGAGGAGTAGAAATGGGGTAGTGGGGGAGATTGCCTGAACAACTGTCAAATGGTACCCAGTTCTGGAAAAGCACAAAAAATGTGCACACACAGGTTCTTCCCACTTTAACCCCTGAGGAATTTGAGGCCGGCTCCTGAAACAGACTGGGCAGTGGCTAGTGACTCTCTAGGTATAGGAGTGTCCAGCCCTCCTCACCCAGGCTAGAGCTTAGCCTTTCCAAGAGGAAAGAGGTGCATGTGGGGGTGGAGGACAGGAAGGAAAAACACTTCTGGAATTGCAAAGTGAGGGCAGAGTCTATTTATATTGGGTTTAATTAACTCCTCTCCCTGGTGCCACTAAAGCAGCAATCACACTGCAGACGGCACTGATTTGATTGGCAAGAGATGTGCCAGGCAGCATATTAAGGGACCAGGCCCCTATAAATAGGCCTAATCACAGCCCCTCGCTGGAAAATGGTAAGGAAGACATTAATCAGGCCTGGCACTGTGCCCTAGACCTGCTCTCCGAGGCACTACAGTGGGGCCCTCGGTTGCAATACAAGTAGGTAGGGATGGATGAGTGTGGCATGAAGGGTCTAGGAGGTTTCATTTGGGTTTAAAATGCTGTGACCTTGAGTAAGTTGCAGTCTCTGAATCTGATCCTTTCCATTTCCCATTCTCCAGACTGAGAACTAGCATGGCTGAGACGTGGTTATTCCCAGTAATAATTTGTATATTTCACATAATGTACCACACCAACATCTTCACCCAGCTGGAGCCTACTCCTTTGCTCCCCCTGCTGGCTTCCCCAGCCCTTCCTTCTGCCCTCCTCAGGCCAGCACTTTTCATGATCTGAGATGACCATCCTGCTCTTCAGCTTTTCTCCAGCAGTGAGTTCCTCCTTTGCATACAGGCTTTCCAGATCTGTACTTGCCTTGAATACTCATCAGGGCCCAGGAGTTACTCCTCACCTCCCACTTATTTTTCCTCCAATCAGATAACTAAAGCATGGTCAGCTGATACCCAGCCAACTGAAAAGCCTAACCCTCTGAGACCACAACACCTCTTTCAAGAATGTTCCTCCCTCCCCTTCTTTGTATTTATACTGATGCAAGTTTGCTGGCTGTCCTAACTTATTTCTGTGCCTCAGTTCTCCCACAGGTAAGTGCAGAAAGGGAATAAAGATGCAAGATATTTCCTGTGCACATCTTCAGATGAATTCCTTGTTAGTGTATGCGTGTTTGCTCACACACATGCGTGAGAGAAAAGTACATACACAAATCTCCTCAAAAGGAAAGCAGCAAGCCCATTCAAGAATAGGACCGAATACACCTGATGAGTGGTTTACCTTCTGTTTGCAAACATCTACTGATCATCTATTCGGTGCAGGCCATGATCACAACAAAGATAAATAACAGACTACACTAGCCAGGGAGATAGTCTCAAAAACAACTAAACTCAAATTAAATTCACTCTAATTCAGCCATGAGTACGAAGCTAAGGAGTGACAAATTCCTTTTGGAGTCAGGGGAGTCAGGAAAAAGCTCTTGGCAGAATGTGTGCCTCTCGGTCAGGCGTAGTGGCTTACGCCTGTAATCCCAGCACTTTGGGAGGCTAAGGCAGGCAGATCACCTGAGGTTGGGAGTTCGAGACCAGTCTGAGCAACATGGTGAAACTCTGTCTCTACTAAAAATACAAAAGTAGCCGGGCGTGGTGGTGCATGCCTGTAATGCCAGCTACTCGGGAGGCTGAGGAAGGAGAATCACTTGAACTGGGGAGGTGGAGGTTGCAGTGAGCCGAGATCGCACCACTGCACTCCAGCCTGGGCAACAAGAGTGAACCAGGTCCAGGAAGAAGGTGCAAAGATAGCATTCCAGGTAAAAGAAACAGCTTGAACAAAAAGTGTGTAGGGGAACAGCAAGTAGTCTTGAGTGCTGAGGATACAATCATCCTTGGGGAAGTACTAGAAGAAAGAATGATAAACAGAGGCCACTTTGTTAAAAACACTCAAAATTAAAGCTAGGAGTTTGAACTCGCGGCAGGAATGAAATGCTTAGACCTGTGCTGTCCAACATGGTAGCCACCAGGCACATGCAGCCACTGAGCACTTGAAATGTGGCCAGTCCAAATTGAGATGAGCCGTAAGTGTAAAACATGCACCAAATTTCAAAGACTAGAAAAAAAGAATGTAAAATCTCTTATTATTTTACATTGATTACATGCTAAAATAACCATATTTGGGATATACTGGATTTAAAAATATATTACTCATTTCATCTGTTTCCTTTTACTTTTAGAAATCACGTATGTGACTTAAATATTTTTTTCTGTCCTCTCACTCAGTGTCCTGTGATTCCAAAGAAATGAGTCTCTGCTCTTTTTGGGCAGGAGATATCCTAGAATGGACTCTGACCTAAGCATCAAAATTAATCATCATAACGTTATCATTTTATGCCCCTTCTTCCTGTATCTGGTAGCTTTTAAATGATGATCATGTAGATAACTTTTATTGTCCCTCATTCAGCAGACGGTATTTTCTTATGCAGCAATATGACTGCTAATAATACCTACATATGTTAGAACCATTCTGACTCCTCAAGAATCTCATTTAACTCTTAATAGCAGTAAATTTATCATCATCCCCAATTTTAGATAAGGAAATGGGGTTAAAAAGACCAAATAACACTTTTTTCAACACCAAAACACTAGCTTGAGATAAAGCCCAGACTTGGATCTGCTGTCTGAATTCCAAGCTTTTTGTTATTTATTGATGTTTTGTTCTTATGCATTAATAATGCAAATCTTAGTTCGAAAACTTTGTTAGTACTACCAACTGTAAGTCACCTTACCTTGATACTTTGTCTTTATAAACCTAAATTAGATCTGTTTTTGATAGAGGGAAGAACAAGGGAATCTAACACTAACCAGCCCCGAGTGTGTGGTCAACACTTGCCTTACTTTAGTATACATCACCCCAACTGTTCGTCTTCACCACACACTTGATTTTGTTGGGGCAAAAAGAAAAATTTTATCAAAAGTCGTCTTCTATCAGGGAGTTTAATAATGAGAAACCCTAGCTCCTCAGTTCCGCAATGGGTAATTGCAATTCATTCTAGGTCTGCGGTATTTCCTGCCTATCCATCTTGTTAACAACTCTTCAATGCATTCCATGAATGCGTATTCTATAATAACGGTGTTTTTCTTGCATCTATGCCATGTTCATCAAGTTTTTTTCCAATTCTTTTTAAGCGACAAAACTTGTACATGTGTATCGCACAATATTCCTAGTGGACAGCACGGCTTTACAGAACGTAGTGTAAACTGCGCACTCCCAGGACAATGCAGACACCGCACGCCTCTCTGGGACCACGGTTTATAATTTCGGAGTGCTCGGAGCCCTTCCTGCAGACCGTTCTCCCACAGCCCGCTCCAGGGTCTCTCCCCGAGTTACAGGCCTCGCTGTAGGCCCCGGGAACCCAACGCGGTGTCAGGGAAGTGGGGTCCCCTAGGAGGGCCCAGGCGCTCCGGGGGGGCGGCAGCTGCGGAAGAGCCGCGCGAGGCTTCCCAGAATCCGGCCCGGGCGGGAAGGCGCAGGAGTGGGGAGGCGGAACCGCGACCCCGCAGAGCCCGGGTCCCTGCGCCCCACAGGCCTTGGCTTCCCTGCTAGGGCCGGGAAAGGCCGGGTGCAGGGCGCGGCTCCAGGGAGGAGGCTCCGGGGCAAGCCCCAGACGCCTCCCGGGCGGTCGGGGCCCAGCGGCGGCGTCTGCAGTGGAGCCGAGCACCGTGCCGCGGCCGCGGGACAGAAGCTTGGCGCAGGCTTCTCGGCCAGGAAGGGTCCTGGTCCTCCCCCCCACTCCCTCCAGCCCCTCCCGGTCCCCGACTTCGCCCCGCCATGCCCCCACGACCCCACTTCCCGCCGCCCCCAACGCCTCCTCACCTACGCGCCACCCTCCCGGAAGCTCCCGCCGCCGCTTCCGCTTTGCCGGAGCCGCTGGGTCCTAGCCCCGCCGGCCGCAGCCCGCCCGCGCCCCCGGGTCCTAACGCCGCCGTTCACCCTGCGCTGCGCCCTCCCCAAGCGCGGCTCCCGGACCCCGTCGACCCGGAGCGCTGGCCTGGCGGGCCGAGTCGTGGGCCTGGGCACGGAACTCACGCGCACTCTGAGCTCCCGACGTGCACACGGCTCCCATCTGTTGTCTTACGAGCGCCAGGCCGCCCTTACCCGTGCTTTCTGCTCTGCAGACCCTCTTCCTAGGCCTCCGTCCTTTGTCCCCTCGCTGCCTTCCCTTCAAGCTCAGGGTCAAGCTGTCCGCCAGCCTCGGCTCCTCCGGGCATCCCTCGGCCTGCGTGCGCCCCGGGGCAGGACCCCCAGCCCAGGCCCAGGGCCCGCCCCTGCCCTCCAGCCTACACCTTGACCTTCTTTCCTGCGTCTCTCGGCATACCTCATCTTGTCTTTACCTCTGTGGGCAGCTCCCTTGTGATCTGCTTAGTTCCCACCCCCCTTTAAGAATTAAATAGAGAAGCCAGACGCAGAAGTACAGATATCGTATGAGTCCACTTTTGTGAGGTGCCTAGAATAGTCAAAATTCATAGAGACAGAGCAGTGGTCGCCAAGAATGGGGAAGCAAGGCGGAGCCGGGCATCTTGTGTTCAATGGGTCGAGTTTCAGGCTGGGGTGATGGAAGAGTGGTGGAAATGAATGGTGGTGATGGCGGCACAACAGTGCCAATCTACTTAATCCCACCGAACTGCATGCTTAAAAATGGTTTAGACGGTGAATTTTAGGTTATGTATGTTTTACCAGTTTTTAAAAAGCTAGTGAAAGGCTGGTAAAAAGAAAGAAAAGAGGCTTTTTTAAAACAGTTAAGTATGTAAAATGAGCATCAGTCCAAAGTCCAGCAGTCCTCCCTCCTGGAATCCGTTGGCTTGACTCCGGCATTTTTGGCCCTTGCCTTTTAGGGTGGCCAGATTAAAACAGGATGCCCAGTTAGTTTGAATTTTAGATAAACAACGAAGAATTTCTTAGCATAAATATGTCCCAAGCTTAGTTTGGGACATACTTATGCTAAAAAGTATTATTGGTTGTTTATCTGAGATTCAAAATTAAGCATTTTATCTTTTATTTGCTACGTCTGGCCACCCTCCTCTCTTCCTAATACTCTCTCCCTCTCCCAGTTTTGTCTGCCTTCCCTGCCCCCTCTTCTGGGGGAGTTGGATCCAGTTGTAACAGAACATGCCACTGTCTCACTGGCTGCAGCCTGTGGTCCCCTTACCAGAGGTAAGGAAGAGATGGATCTCCACTCCTGTTGTAGACAGAATGTTTATGTCTTCCCCAAATTCTTATGTTGAAACCCTAATCTGTAATGTGACGGTATGTGGAGATGGGCCTTTGGTAGGTAATCACGGTTAGATGAGGTCGTGGAATAGGGCCCTCATTATAGATCTGGTAAGAAAAGAGAGCATTGTCTCTCTGTCTCACTCTCTCCCTCTCGCTCTCTCTCTGATTTCTCTCTCTCTCTCTCTCTCTCTCTCTCCTCTGTCTTTTCCCACCAAGTGAGGATGCAAAGAGAAGGTGGCTGTCTGCAAACCAGGAAGACAGCCCTCACCAGGAACCCGTCCAACTGCCACCTTGAACTTGGACTTCCAAGCCTCCAGAACTGTGAGGGATAAATGTATGATTTTAAAGTCACCCAGTGTGTGGTATTTTGACTAATACAACCTGAAAACATTTTCCCCTCACTCCACCTGAGCAATATCTGAGTGGCTTAAGGTACTCAGGACACAACAAAGGAGAAATGTCCCATGCACAAGGTGCACCCATGCCCGGGTAAAGCAGCCTGGCACAGAGGGAAGCACACAGGCTCAGGGCTCTGCCATTCATTCTTTGTGTGACCCTGGGCAAGCCATGAATGGAACTTCAGTCACCCCATTTGTAATGGGATTTAATTGTGCTTGCCCTGCCCCCTTTTGAGGGCTGCAGAGAAAGGATGTCAAAGTATTCTGTAATCTGGCTGGGCATGGTGGCTCATGCCTGTAATCCCAGCACTTTGGTAGGCTGACGCAGGAGGATTGCTTGAGCCCAGGAGTTTGAGATCAGCCTGGGCAATATTGTAAGATTCCATCTCTACAAAAATAAAATAGCCAGGCATGGTGTCACACACTTGTAGTCCCAGCTACATGGGAGGCTGAGGTGTGAGGATCACTTGAGCTTGGGAGGTCAAGGCTGCAGTGAGCTATGATTGTGCCACTGTGCTCCAGGCTGGGCGACACAGAGAGACCCTGTCTCCGGAAAAAAAAAAAAAAAAGTACTTTGTAATCTGTAAGGTTTATTTCAACACACACAAAAAAGTGTATATGCTCCATGATGCCTGTGAATATACACACACCACATCATATAACAAGCCTGGCTGTGTCTTGTCACAAATGCGCTGCTAGGCACCACCCCCAGTTCCAGAACCACACCAGCCAGTTCACCCTCCAGATGGTTCACCCTCAACTTCATAAAAGTTCTTTACCTAATCTACTGACAGACTCATCCGAGACCTAATTTTAAAGATTTCCTAGGAGCTGAATTGCAAAGACTTTTACCCTCAGCCCCTCGAGCTGCATTGGGAATCCTTTACCTCAGCCTAGACAAAGAGCTGCAGGTCATTCTCATGTGTGGACATGGAAGCCCTGCCTGCCTTTGCTGGTCAGCTGGGCTGAGTGGGCCTAGGGAATTAAGGCTGCAGGGTTGGTCCGAGACAGTCTTGCTGAGGCTTGCCAGCATCCGCCAGCTTCCTGGATTTCCCGGGATCCACGAGCATGGACTTTAGGAATTCCTGGTGGAGGAGTGAAGAAAATGCGGCAGGGTGTCCTGAGCCCTGATCTACAGGAAGAAAACTGGAAATAAGACGGACGACTTAGTTTAAGATGTTCCCTACTCAGCCTCTAGCTTTTGTACTACAGTTCCGGGAACACACCCCTCTCCTGAAAACCACTTGCCTCTCCAGCATTAAATTTCACCAAGATGTCTTGCTTGTGGGAAAGGCTTCCAAGGATGCCTGGAGAGAGGAGGATGGAAATGTCCCGCTCTCTAAACAGATAGACAGATGCAGCCAGACAGAAAATAGTTTATCTTGCTGAGGTTTCTAACATACCTGAAAGAGGCCTGGGTCTAGAAACCTACCCAGAGGGCTCTCTGTTGTGCAGGCAAAGATACGAACCTTCCCTGTGGGAGTTCCAGAGCCAGTTTTAATAAACACCCGTGGGTGACTGTTCAGAGTGAGTTCACACCATCCTGACGTGCCCTGAGTTAGACCTTGCAGGGTCTTCCTCCTCTACGAAGCCTCTGCAGCCCAGGAACCTCCCTTTATCTGAAATGAACAGCATTTGAAGCTTCACCAGACAGACCAGACAGCTTCGCCCTCGTGCTGTGCTCTTTGGGTTGTTCTCTGAGAGGCAGTAGAGCCTTCGGTTACCAGGAAGGGAAGGGCTTTGGGACTAGACTGCCTCTGCTGGAGTCCTCATTCTGCTTCATAGCCATGTGATCTCAGGCATGTTACCTGTGCCTCAGTTTTCACTCTCTCAATATATGGTAACTGAATCTGTCTTTGTGGTGAGGATTCAGTGAGTTAACATATTTGAAGTGCTTAAAAATGATGCCTGTGTCCACAGATTAATGAATGAATACACAAATTGTGGTGTGGGCATACAGTGGAGTATTAGTCATGAAAAGAAACACAGAGCTGATCCATGGCACCATACGGCTGAACCTCAAAAGCATTAGGTTAAGTGGAAGAAGCCAGACACAGGTCACCTATTATGCAATTCCATTTATAGGAAATATACAGAATATGTAAATCAGTGGAGAAGAAAAGCCAATTGGTGATTTCCAGGGGCTAAGGTGAGGGGAAAATGGGAAGTGGCTGCTTCATGGGTACCAGGTTTCGTTTTGAGGCGATGAAAATGTTTTGGAACTACACAGAGATACTGTTTGCACAGCATTGTGAATGTACTGAATGCCACTGACTGTTCACTTTAAAATGGTCAAATTTATGTGAATTTCACCTCAATTAAAAAAAGAAAAAAAGGACCAGACGTGGTTGCTCACACCTATAATCCCAACACTTTGGTAAAAGGTGAACAATTTTTTTTTCTCTTCTTTTTCTTTTTTTATACTTTAAGTTCTAGGGTACGTGTGCACAATGTGCAGGTTTGTTACATAGGTATGCATGCGCCATGTTGGTTTGCTGCACCCGTCAACTCATCATTTACATTGGGTATTTCTCCTAATGCTCTCCCTCCCCCAGCCCCCACCCCCCGACAGGCCCCGGTGTGTGACGTTCTCTGCCCCATGTCCAAGTGTTCTCATTGTTCAATTCCCACCTATGAGTGAGAACATGCAGTGTTTGGTTTTCTGTCTTTGTGATAGTTTGCTCAGAATGATAGTTTCCAGCTTCATCCATGTCCCTACGAAGGACGTGAACTCATCCTTTTTTATGGCTGCATAGTATCCCATGTTGTATATGTGCCACATTTTCTCAGTCTGTCATTGATGGACATTTGGGTTGGTTCAAAGTCTTTGCTATTGTGAATAGTGCCACAATAAACATACATGTGCATGTGTCTTTATAGTAGCATGATTTATAATCCTTTGGGTATATCCCCAGTAATGGGATTGGTATTTCTGGTTCTAGATCCTTGAGGAATTGCCACACTATCTTCCACAATGGTTGAACTAATTTACACTCCCACCAGCAGTGTAAAAGTGTTCCTATTTCTCCACATCCTCTCCAGCATCTGTTGTTTCCTGACTTTTTTTTTTTTGAGACACAGTCTTGCTCTGTCGCCCAGGCTGGAGTGCAGTGGTGCAATCCGGGCTCACTGCAGGCTCCGCCTCCTGGGTTCCCGCCATTCTTCTGCCTCAGCCTCCGGAGTAGCTGGGACTACAGGTGCCCACCACCACGCCTGGCTAATTTTGTTTCCTGACTTTTTAATGATTGCCATTCTAATTGGCATGAGATGGTATCTCATTGTGGTTTTGATTTGAATTCTCTGATGGACCAGTGATGATGAGCATTTTTTCATGTGTTTGTTGGCTGCATGACTGTCTTCTTTTGAGAAGTGTCTGTTCATACCCTTGGCCCACTTTTTGATGGGGCTGTTTGTTTTTTTCTTGTAAATTTGTTTAAGTTCTTTGTAGATTTTGGATATTAGCCCTTTGTCAGATGGGTAGATTGCAAAAATTTTCTCCCATTCTGTAGGTTGCCTGTTTACTCTGATGGTATTTTCTTTTGCCTTGCAGAAGCTCTTCAGCTTAATTAGATCTCATTTGTCTATTTTGGCTATTGTTGCCGTCGCTTTTGGAGTTTTAGTCATGAAGTCTTTATGTCCTGAATGGTATTGCCTAGGTTTTCTTCTAGGGTTTGTATGGTTTTAGGTCTAACATTTAAGTCTTTAATCCATCCTGAATTAATTTTTGTGTAAGGTGTAAGGAAGGGATCCAGTTTCAGCTTCCTACATATGGTTAGCCAGTTTTCCCAGCACCATTTCTTTAATAGGGAATCCTTTCCCCATTTCTTGTTTCTATCAGGTTTGTCAAAGATTCAATGGTTGTAGATGTGTGGTGTTATTTCCGAGACCTCTTTCTGTTCCATTGGTCTATATCTCTGTTTTGGTACCAGTACCATGCTGTTTTGGTTACTGTAGCCTTGTAGCATAGTTTGAAGTCAGGTAGTGTGATGCCTCCATCTTTGTTCTTTTGGCTTAAGATTGTCTTGGCAATGCAGCCTCTTTTTTGGTTCCATTTGAACTTTAAAGTAGTTTATTCCAATTCTGTGAAGACAGTCATTGGTAGTTTGATGGGGATGGCATTGAATCTATAAATTACCTTGGGCAGTATGGCCATTTTCATGATATTGATTTTTCCTATCCATGAGCATGGGATGTTCTTCCATTTGTTTGTGTCCTCTTTTATTTCATTGAGCACTGGTTTGTAGTTCTCTTTGAAGAGGTCCTTCACATCCCTTGTAAGTTGGATTCCTAGGTATTTTATTCTCTTTGTAGCAATTGTGAGTGGGAGTTCACTCATGATTTGGCTCTCTGTTTGTCTGTTATTGGTGTATAGGAATGCTTGTGATTTTTGCACATTGATTTTGTATCCTGAATCTTTGCTGAAGTTGCTTATCAGCTTAAGGAGATTTTGAGCTGAGACAATGGGGTTTTCTAAATATACAATCATGTCATCTGCAAACAGGGACAATTTGACTTCCTCTTTTCCTAATTGAATATCCTTTATTTCTTTCTCTTGCCTGATTGCTCTGGCCAGAACTTCCAACATTGTGTTGAATAGGAGTGGTGAGAGAGGGCATCCTTGCCCTGTGCCAGTTTTCCAAGAGAATGCTTCCAGTTTTTGCTCATTCAGTATGATACTGGCTGTGGGTTTGTCATAAATAGCTCTTATCATTTTGATATATGTTCCATCAATACCTAGTTTATTGAGAGTTTTTAGCATGAAGTGCTGTTGAATTCTGTCAAAGGCCTTTTCTGCATCTATTGAGATAATCATGCGGTTTTTGTCATTGGTTCTGTTTATGTGATGGATTACATTTATTGAGTTGCATATGTTGAACCAGCCTTGCATCCTAGGGATGAAGCCGACTTGATCATTGGTGGATAAGCTTTTTGATGTGCTGCTGGATTTGGTTTGCCAGTATTTTATTGAGGATTTTCACGTCAATGTTCGTCAGGGATATTGGTCTAAAATTCTCTTTTTTTGTTGTGTCTCTGCCAGGCTTTGGTATCAGGATGATGCTGGCCTCATAAAATGAGTTAGGAAGGATTGTTTCTTTTTCTATTGATTGGAATAGTTTCAGAAGGAATGGTACCAACTCCTCCTTGTACCTCTGGTAGAATTCAGCTGTGAATCCATCTGGTCCTGGACTTTTTTTGGTTGGTAGGCTATTAATTATTGCCTCAATTTCAGAGTCTGTTGTTGGTCTATACAGAGATTCAACTTCTCCCTGGTTTAGTCTTGGGAAGGTGTATGTGTCCAGGAATTTATCCATTTCTTCTAGATTTTCTAGTTTATTTGCATAGAGATGTTTATAGTATTCTCTGATGGTAGTTTGTATTTCTATGGGATCAGTGGTGATAGCCCCTTTATCATTTTTTATTGTGTCTATTTGATTCTTCTCTCTTTTCTTCTTTATTAGTCTTGCTAGCAGTCTATCAATTTTGTTGGTCTTTTCAAAAAACCAGCTCCTGGATTCACTGATTTTTTGAAGGGTTTTTCGTGTCTCCATCTATTTCAGTTCTGCTCTGATCTTAGTTATTTCTTGCCTTCTGTTAAGCTTTGACTTTGTCTGCTCTTGCTTCTCTAGTTCTTTTAATGTTAATGTTTAATGATCTCTAGTTCTTTTAGATGTTACGGTGTCAATTTTAGATCTTTCCTGCTTTCTGTTGTGGACATTTAGTGCTATAAATTTCCCTCTACACACTGCTTTAAATGTGTCCCAGAGATTCTGGTATGTTGTGTCTTTGTTCTCATTGGTTTCAAAGAACATCTTTATTTCTGCCTTCATTTCATTATTTACCCAGTAGTCATTCAGGAGCAGGTTGTTGAGTTTACATGTAGTTGTGCAGTTTTGAGTGTGTTTCTTAATCCTGAGTTCTAATTTGATTGCACTGTGGTCTGAGGCAGTTTGTTGTGATTTCTGTTCTTTTACATTTGCTGAGGAGTGCTTTACTTCCAGCTATGTGGTCAATTTTAGAATAAGTGTGATGTGGTGCTGAGAAGAAAGTATATTCTGTTGATTTGGGGTGAAGAGTTCTGTAGATGTTTATTAGATCCGCTTGGTGCAGAGCTGAGTTCAAGTCCTGTATATCCTTGTTAACCTTCTGTCTCATTGATCTGTGTAATATTGACAGTAGGGTGTTAAAGTCTCCCATTATTACTGTGTGGGAGGCTAAGTCTCTTTGTAGGTCCCTAAGGACTTGCTTTATGAATCTGGGTGCTCCTGTATTGGTTGCATATGTATATAGGATAGTTAGCTCTTCTTGTTGAACTGATCCCTTTACCATTATATAATGGCCTTCTTTGTCTCTTTTGATCTTTGTTGGTTTAAAGTTTGTTTTATCAGAGACTAGGATTGCAACCCCTGATTTTTGTTTTGTTTTGTTTTGTTTTCCATTTGTTTGGTAGATCTTCCTCCATCCCTTTATTTTGAGCCTATGTGTGTCTCTGCACATGAGATAGGTCTCCTGAATACAGCACACTGTTGGATCTTGAACCTTTATCCAATTTGCCAGTCTGTGTCTTTTAATTGGGCCATTTAGCCCATTTACATTTAAGGTTAATATTGTTATATGTGAATTTGATCCTGTCATTATGATGTTCGCTGGTTATTTTGCCTGTTGGTTGATGCAGTTTCTTCATAGCATCAATGATCTTTACAATTTGGCATGTTTTTGCAGTGGCTGGTACCGGTTGTTTCTTTCCGTGTTTAGTGCTTCCTTCAGGAGCTCTTGTAAGGCAGGCCTGGTGGTGACATAATCTCTCAGCGTTTACTTGTCTGTAAAGGCTTTTATTTCTCCTTCATTATAAAGCTTAGTTTGGTTGGATATGAAATTCTGGGTTGAAAATTCTTTTCTTTAAAAATTTTGAATATTGGCCCCCACTCTATTCTGGCTTGTAGGGTTTCAGCCAAGAGATCCGCTGTTAGTCTGATGGGCTTCCCTTTGTGGGTAACCCGACCTTTCTCTCTGGCTGCCCTTAACATTTTCTCCTTCATTTCAACCTTGGTGAATCTGACAATTATGTGTCTTGGTGTTGTTATTCTTGAGGAGTATCCTTGTGGTGTTCTCTGTATTTGCTGAGTTTGAATGTTGGCCTGCCTTACTAGGTTGGGGAAGTTCTCCTGGATAATATCCTGAAGAGTGTTTTCCAACTTGGTTCCATTCTCCCCATCACTTTCAGGTATACTTATGAAATGTAGATTTGGTCTTTTCACATAGTCCCATATTTCTTGGAGGCTTTGTTCATTTCTTTTTACTGTTTTTTTCTCTAACCTCGTCTTCTCACTTTATTTCATTAATTTGATCTTCAGTCACTGATACCCTTCCTTCCACTTGATCGAATCGGCTATTGAAGCTTGTGCATGCGTCACGAAGTTCTCGTCCCATGGTTTTCAGCTCCATTAGGTCATTTAAGGTCTTCTCTACACTGTTTAAATTCTAGTTAGCCATTCGTCTAACCTTTTTTCAAGGTTTTTAGCTTCCTTGCAATAGGTTAGAACATGCTCCTTTAGCTCGGAGAAGTTTGTTATTATCGACCTTCTGAAGCCTACTTCTGTCAACTCATCAAAGTCAACTTCTGTCCAGCTTTGTTCCATTCCTGGCAAGCAGCTGCAATCCTTTGGAGAAGAGGTGGAGGCACTCTGCTTTTTAGAATTTTCAGCTTTTCTGCTCTGGTTTCTCCCCATCTTTGTGATTTTATCTACCTTTGGTCTTGGATATTGGTGACCTACAGATGGGGTTTTGGTGTGGATGTCCTTTTTGTTGACGTTGATGCTATTCCTTTCTGTTTGTTAGTTTTCCTTCTGACAGTCAGGTCCCTCAGCTGCAGACCTGTTGGTGTTTGCTGGAGGTCCACTACGGACCCTGTTTGCTGGGGTATCACCAGGGGATGCTGCAGAACAGCAAATATTGCAGAACAGCAAATATTGTTGCCTGATCCTTCCTCTGGAAGCTTCGTCCCAGAGGGGCAGCCACCTATGTGAAGTATCTGTCGGCCCCTACTGGGAGATGTCTCCTAGTTAGGCTACATAGGGGTCAGGGACCCACTTGAGGAGGCAGTCTGTCTGTTCTCAGAGTTCAAATGACGTGCTGGGAGAACCACTGCTCTCAAAGATGAGAGATTTATGTGATCTGAAGAGCAACTAGAGTATAATCCCAACACTTTGGGAGGCTGACGCAGGAGGATCAGTTGAGCCCAAGAGTTTGAGACCTGCCTGGGCAACAAAATGAGACCTGTCTCTATAAAAAATTAAAAATTAGCTGAGTGTGGTGGCATGCACCTGTAGTCCCAGCTACTCAGGAAGCTGAGGCGGGAGGATTGCTGGAGTCCAGGAAGTCAAGGCTGCAGTGAGCCTTGGTCACACCCCCGCACTCCAGCCTGGACAGCAGAGTCAGATTCTGTCTGAGAAAAAAAAAAAAAAAAAGATGCTGTGGCATAAGAAGTGCCCTACAAGTACTAATTGTTTTTATCCTGCATGTATTCCTTGACTTTCACCAGTGTGAGGTCCAAGGCTATGTTTGATACTGTCTTCTCCTTTTTGGTGTGGAAATTTACTGCATATGAGGTGGAATCAAAAAAAGTGACAGCTTGAAAGACCTCAGAGATCACAGAGCTGATGCTTCACCTACAGAGGAAATGGGGAGGAGATGCTACTGGCCTTTTCTGTGTCCTTCTGGGAAACCTTTTCCTTTCCTCAGATCCAGGATGAGGAAAACAGAACAATGTACCTGTCACCATTCTCTCAGCACGATTATCGATTGTTTGCCCTGTGCCTTCAAGCAAGCCAGGGAAGGAGACACGTAATCAGATGATGCGAGTGAGATGTGCGTTTTGATAGGCGCCATGGAGGGGAGCCAGGTGCCTAGGAGCACTCACAGAGGAGCCCATCCAGTTAAGATTACTTTCTTAACTGTGGCCAAGAGAAACCCGACTGCAAGCTCAAGCACCAGGGTTCATATTCTCCACACAACAGGAGAAAGGAGGTCGGCAGCATGGGGCTGACGTGGTGGCTCCATGGTGCCTTCAGGAACCCAGGACTTCCTTCTGCTCTGCCTGAGAACGTGGGTTTCAGCCTAAGAGTTCTAACATGTGTGGCCATTCACAGGTGCTGCATCAGAGTCCCAGGTGGGAAGAAGGCAAACATACACAAAAATGGTAAAAGGCAGAAAGGAGCCCAATCTCTTTCTTTTTAAAAAGCTTTCCTAAGAATCTCCACCCATTGACTTGCTCTTACGTCTTACTGTCCAGCACTAGACCACACGACTGCTTCTAACTGCACAGGAGTCTTAGGATTCTATGACAAACAAGGGGAGGGTAGGCAAAGGGCAGCCAGCTGTGCAGCATCTGCGGAAGACATCTAACCCTTGGTGGAGCGGTCGTGGTGCTGGGAGAAGGCCTTCTGGACGGTGTGACAGCAGAGATAAACTTAAAGGCCAAGTAGGGGTTACCCTGGTGAAGCAGGGCAGGGTTACAAGCATTCCAGCAACATGAAGCGGCATGAGTGTTTTAATTAAAAGAAGGCAGTTGCTGTAACCAACTATAAACAAATAAAGGCTTAAACACAATGCAAGCTTATTTCTCACTAAGAAAACGTCCAAATCCGTGATACTTTAAGTCAAGGACCCAGGTTCCTCCCATCTATGGCTCTGCCATTGCTAATCTGGGTCTTCCATGATTGTCGTGCTCCTTGGAAGTGGGAAGAGCAAGCGGAGGCCACGTGGGAGGTTTCAGGGACAAGCCTGGAGGCAGCGTGCATCGCTCCCGTGCAGAGTCCATTGGCCAGTGCTGGCTCCGACGGCTGCATCTCACTGCAGGGGCAGCTGGGAAATACAGTCTGGCCGTCTACCCGGAGGAAGAGTAGCCAGTTTCTGCTGCTGATGATCAGGAGGTGAGAAAATGTTTAGTCGGCCAGGGAGTGGGAATAGGCAAGACCACAAGCAGTTTGGTGCCCCTGAAAGGGAGAGGGGCGGAGAGGAGACTAGAGAGAGGGGTAGGAATACTGGATTCCACTGACCACCTGCTGGATGTCATGTTTAGCTCTCCTCCTCTGTGCCAGGCTAGGCGCTTGCTGCTTTACATATATAATCTCAATTCTGTGAGGGCATCCGACCTGTGGGAAAAGAGCTGTTTGTTTCAAATGCCACTCCTGCTTCCTAATAAGTGTTTAGAGCTTAATCGTGTGCAAGATACATATACAATGTGTAATACTTACAAGAATTTGGTGGGGAAAATATTACCATCATTCCCTTTTACGATTGGAGAAAAATGAGGCTTTGAGGGGTATAAGAACTTGCCCAAGGTCGGCCAGGTGCAGTGGCTCATGCCTATAATCCCACCACTTTGGGAGGCTAAGGTGGGAGGATCACTTGAGGTCAGGAGTTCGAGACCAGCCTGAGCAACATAGTGAGACTTTGTCTCTATAAAACAAAGATAATAAATAAATAAATAAATAAAAAGAACTTGTCCAAGGTCAGACAGGCAGCCTCTTTTTCTTTTCTTTTTCTTTTTTTTTTTTTTGAGACGGAGTCTCGCTCTGTCGCCCAGGCTGGAGTGCAGTGGCCGGATCTCAGCTCACTGCAAGCTCCGCCTCCCGGGTTCATGCTATTCTCCTGCCTCAGCCTCCCGAGTAGCTGGGACTACAGGCGCCCGCCACCACGCCCGGCTAACTTTTTGTATTTTTAGTAGAGACGGGGTTTCACCGTGTTAGCCAGGATGGTCTCGATCTCCTGACCTCATGATCCACCCGCCTCGGCCTCCCAAAGTGCTGGGATTACAGGTGTGAGCCACCGCGCCTGGCTGCAGCCTCTTAATAAGCACACATATCCTCTATATTATACTACCTCTCGTGGAGGATCTCCTGTGTTCTGCAAAGTCCTGGACTTGAGCTAGAATGTGTTATAATCCTGGGATCATGGCCAGTGGGCTTAGAAGAAGCCATCTCTTTCTCATGCCAAAATGAGGCTCCCCCAGATTTGCTCAGGCTTACCTATAGTTAGCAGCATCAGGGGTCAGGAAAGACTTCATGAAGCCATAAATGCATCCTTCTCAAGGCAGCAGCTGGCTCTCCCAGGTGAGAGAGGACTCTGTTTTCACAGGGAGGGCATGGGAGCTTTGGCACCCATCTCTGAGCCCAGAATGACCCACCTGGAGACCTTACGGCTCTCCTGCCACCCCCAATTCCTGCCCCCTCTGCAACCTTGGGGGAGAATGGAGCTCAGGGGCCTGCCCTCCGTAGGGTGAGAAAGGGAGCCTGAAGCCTGGTACCCACTGCCCCGGCTGCTCTGCATTACAGGAGCTGCACCCTTCCTTTCCTGGCACAGGGTCCACAGCCCCGAAACCCCACTTGTGTGGGAGCTGGGCACGGGGCCGCAGAACTAATCCTAGGAACAGCTCAGGGAGGATTATCCCAGCCACTGTCAGCAGCGGTGCAGCTGGCTCATTTCCAGATAGGGAGAGGCCAGAGCCAGGGGCCTGCCACACGTGGGAAGGCTGGGGAAGAGGAGGCCAGCAGAGGTGTCCTGGCTGTGGGTAGCTCTGAGGGGGCTCTCAGGGGTGGGGCTATATCTCAGGGGCAGGATTATGCAAATCAGACCAATTCTAGCCAGAGATCTAAAGCTTGAGAAAAAAAAAAAAAAAAAGACCCGCCTGGGGGAAGGAATTTAAATTATAAAAACTTAGAAGTATGAAATGTGAAATCATCCTTTAGGTGCTTATTTAACAAGAAAATCATCCTGACACCATGAGCCATATGTGAAAAGTCCTCCTCCCACAACACACACCCCAACGGGCACTCCCCAAACCGCTACCACCCAAGTGCAGGCATTTTCCCTGTTCTGAGACACCCCTTGTCTCATAAGACAAGCAACCACAGGAGGGGTGACAGGAAGGCAAGACATGACTTCCTCAGGCCTAGTTTGGGGTAGGGAGGTAAGCCTCCTGATCCTGGAAGCAAGAATTTGACCAGAGCAGAAGTAATCAGTATGCAGATTGACTCTCTGGTATGTTAATGTTTACGCATAGATTATGAGGACCAGGTGAAAAGTGGGCCACGGGAGCCAGCTGTGTGTGTGAGTCGTGGGACGCTGAGGGACGCTGAGATGAGGACAGGAGGGAAACTGGTTCGGAAGCTGCTGGTGATGGGGTGGGGGTGCCGGGAGGAAGGGAGGCAGTTGTTTGAATGTCTGCATGAAAAAGGGGAGGACAGTGGGGTCTGGGTGAATTCGGGCAACTATTTGGACCATGGAGAAAGCTGCCTATGTGCGGCTGAGGACCTGAACCATTGATTTGTTTTTTAACTAATGCAAAGATAAATATATAAACTGATACTCCATCCAGTTACCAGAAAACATTGAATTATGTGTGAGACAACTTGGGTATGTGAACCTACCTTTTCAGTGTAAATTCAGTGAAATCTAAATACAGATCCCATACTTCCAATAAAAAGGTAACATCCAAACTCAGATGTCCTATAAGTATAAAATAAAGACCTTCTAGGACTTAGTATGAAAAGGGATTTTTTTTTTCAGGTACCTCATTAGTCGTTTTTAAAATAGGATTGCATGTTGAAATGATAATCTTTTGGATATATTGGGTTAAGTAAATGTCTTTTTAAAGTTAATTTCACTTAAAAATGTTTAATGTTACCTACTAGAAACTTTAAAATTATGCATGTTGCTCACCTTATGTTTCTATTGGACGGCTCTCTCTAGACATAAAGGCTGCCCAGAGGGACCTCACTCTGGCTTCAAGGAGAAGAGAGGAATTAGGGAGGCCAAGCAGAGTCTCCTGAAGGCAGAGCCAAGGGTGGCTTGGTAGGGCGGGGATAGGGTGCACAGAGAAAACTCCAACGCTTAAGAAGGTGTTTCCTGGAGCAGGCTGTGACACGTCATTTATATGAGGCTTAGGAGCCCCTCGGATGCCCCCAGATCTGCACTCCTGAATTCCCCTGGGCCCCTGCCATCTTTGTTCCTGTGCTGGCATAGTGGTCTTGCCTCCGGCAGTATCACCACCACGGGGCGCGAGCTTCTCCAGCACAGCAGCTGTCTTATTTCTCCTGGTCCTCCCAGTGTTCACACCATGCTGCACTCACAGAAGACTCTCTGGTGATATTTTGTGGACAGACAGAACGCAGTCGAAGGAAGAGCTGTCTGTGACAGTGGGCTGAAGCGTGCGTTCGGCTCCAGAGACCTTCAGGAGGGGAGGCCAGGTCCTGAGTAAAGTTGAAGGGGAGGGGCTGAGGCCTGCTGGCAAGGAATCTCCTCTGCTGGGGAAGTTCCAGGGACCTCTCAGAAGTGCGAGCGAACGGTGTTAGTGTCAGTCCAGTGACACAGCCCAGACCCTGCCTTCCATGGGGTGTCACAGGAGCCCCTAACTGCTCTTCTGCTTCCATTTTTGCCCCTTAAGTCTATTCTCAACAGGGAAGCTGGAGCATCCTTAACCATGTCACATCATGTGGCTCCTCAGCTCAAAGCCTCATCTCAGACGAAAGCCCTAGTCCCTTAAAAATGGCCCAGGTGGTGACAGACAGACTCTTTGGTGAACAGACTGCTGCTGGATATCTGGGCTCGGAGGACTCGCCACTGCTCAAAGGCAGTGAGGATTTTCATGCTAGAAGCTGGAGGAGAGGGATCCTTGTTAGGTAGGAGCAGAAAGCTTAGAAAAATGGTCCCCTGCAGTTATGTGGAAAACGCATGTAAGTGATACACTGGGTATGCAGTTGAGGAGATTTCCAAGTAAAATGTTGAGGGTGCTACCTGGTTTCTTCTTAGTGCTTATAATACAGTGTGAGAGAAGAGAGATAAATTGAGAAAGAGACTGGTTTTTAGACTGTTAAAACTGAATCAGGACTTGATGATTTTGAAAATTGTCCGTCTCCCCACATGGCAAAAGATGCTGAAATTAACAAACGGCTTCTGAGTGTGTGGCATAGGGTGTAACTGTACAGTCTTTTGTTGACTCTGCATAAAGATCAAAGGATGGGAGTAGCCATGAGTCACACAGAGGCCTGTTGCAAGAGATTAAGGGTGTACCATGCACAACCTCTCAACCAAACCTTAGGGCCTCTGGGAAGCTTCAGTGAGTTACCCCGGGGGCCATCTTGGCAGGAGCCGAAGGTGGAAAGGTAGAGAAGAGCTTATCTCTAACAGATTCCTGGGTATGGCTCTTGACAAATCGACTGTGAGCCCCACTGAAACCCGCAGAAGACAGGCAAAGGGTTTGAGAAAGCTGTTTCACCCAGAGTGCTGGTAGATTGGTCCGTAAGGGACAGAGTGCAAAATGAAAGAAGACTGTCAGAGCCCCCATACTCGACTGTCAAGAAGGCTGACAAAACTACTTGGCTGCAAACACATGGATCTTTCATGAAAAAAGAAGGAAGACCCAGAGGCAGAAGCCCAGAAGGCAGAGCCAAGAGACATGGAATATTCCCACATCTTAAAACCTATTTAGGGAACACCAGCATTTGTCCCGCTGGATTTCAGAATCACCGTTCCTTCATCCCTCCCCTGCTACCTCTTTCTGAACAGCAATGTCTCAAGCTTTACCCACCATTGTGTGTTGCATATGTAGGAGGCAGATAACTCGTATCTTTAGTTTTCCAGATCAGAGGAACATCCAAAGAAATCTGTTCTACACCTAAACCCGATTTAGATGAGATTCTGGACTGGAAGATGAGGGATCTTGGGAAGAAGGGTGAATGTACTTCACATGCATAAGGGACATGAGAGGATAGGCTGTGGTGGCAGATACTAAGGTGACCCTCACAACCCCCACCTCTGCCATTCACACCCTTGAATAATCCCCTTCTCTGGTTGTAAACAGAACCTGTGGCTTGCTTATGAAGGTGGCAGTGTATATGTGATTCGTGTACTGACCATATTATATAAGATCACTGGCCGGGCGCAGTGGCTCATGCCTGTAATCCCAACACTTTGGGAGGCCATGGCGGGTGGATCACCTGAGGTCGGGAGTTCGAGACCAGGCTGGCCAACATGGCAAAACCCCACCTCTACTAAAATACAAAAATTAGCTGGGCATAGTGGTGCATGCCTGTAATCACAGCTACTCGAGAGCCTGAGGCAGGAGAATCGCTTGAACTCAGGAGGTGGAGGTGGCAGTGAGCCAAGATCATGCCATTGCACTCCAACCTCAGTGACAGAGCGAGACTCTGTCTCAAAAAATAAATAAATAAAATGTTAAGATAATAACCGGTCTTTCTGGGGACTCTCTCTCTCTCGCCGCCTTTGAAGAAGCAGACTGCCGTGTTGCAAGCTGCCTCATGGAGGGGATCAGCTGCAAGGAGCTAAGAGCCGCCTCCAGACGCTCAGCAGGAAGCTGAGGTCTTGTATCCAGCAGCCTGCATGGACTGAAAGCTGCCGTGTGAGCTTGGAAGCAGAGCCATCCACACAGCCGAGCCCTAGATGAGAACCCAGTGTTGGCTGACACCTTGGTGGCACTTTACAGAGGACCAGTTAGGCTGTGCCAACTCCTGACCTGCAGAAACGGGGGACAGTGGATCGTATTTGCAGCTGCTGGATTTGTGGGAATTTGTCACTTGGCAATTGGGAGTCACACAGCCTGTGATGCCCCAGCAATCCGCACCTCCCCCGTCTCCCTGCCTTCACTTTCTACCACACTGCCCTGACTCCCTCTGCTTTAGCCACGCCGGCCCTCTGCTGTTCTTCAAAGCCACCAGGCCTGCGTCTGCTTCCCAGCCTTTGCTCTCACTGCTGTCTCCTCCTAGAGGGCCCTTCCTGCGTGTAAATGCTTGACTCACTCCCTTGCTTCCTTCAGATTTTTACTTAAAAATCTCAGTAAGGACTTCCCTGGCTACCCTTTTAAAAATTGCAGCCCGCTTCCATCCCCATCCCCAAGATGCCGTATTTCCTTTCTTCTTCTTTCTTCCTTTTCTTTTTGACACAGGTTCTGTCACCCAGCCTGGAGTGCAGTGACAGGATCTCGGCTCACTGCAACCTCTGCCTCCCAGGTCAAGCGAATCTTCTGCCCCAGCCTCCCAGGTAGCTGGGACTACAGGTGCACACCACATTGCATTTTTTTTTCTTTTTTTGTAGATACAGGGTTTCACCATGTTACCCAGACTGGTCTTGAGCTCCTGGGCTCAAGTGATCCTCCTACCTCCACCTCCCAGGCTTTCTTTCTCTCCAGTGTGTTTGCCTGTTTTATTTACTGCTGCATGCCCAGGTCACAGGAGGTGCTCACTAAGTACTAGCAGAGAAAACGAGTGAGCCATGGGGGTTCATGGATGGAGGGTGGTTATGATGATGAGCAGGAAGAGACTGGGAGGCTGGAGGCCGTTTTCTGGCTGGTGGACCTCTAGAGTCAGAACTCTAACACACTTTTCCTTGACGCATCCTTTATGATAGAAAATGCAGTCATGCAGGTGGGGAATGAACAGTGAGTCTATTCCTATGTTCTGTAAAACACTGATGACTGTGGATATACATCTGGTTGCTTTAGGTGTGTGCAGTGATCTGCACAATGCCACACTCGGTAACTGGTCAGTAGCAACAGAAGTGCCTCTCCTTTCCTCCTCTTTATACACGAGGATGGCTGGATACAGAGCAGTCAAACTTGACCAAGGTCACTCTCGTCATTTCATTCCAGACCTACGAGACAGAAGGGAGTTCTCCTGATGCTGGTCCCCAGCTGGAGAAAGTGGCTTGGTGCAAAAGCATCCCTAGGGGCAGCCAGCCTTCTAGGGAATGGAAAGGGAGGCAAGAGCTGTGGGTTCAAAGCCAGCTCCATTGGGAAGTGCAGACAGCCTCAGGACAGACCTCCACCCTGGGGAGGAGCCACCATGGTCACATGGCTGAAAGCGGGTTGAATTCGGATCAGACAGGATGATGAGGGAGCTGCCACTTGCTGGATGCCAGTTGCCCTTGGCTGACACACAGAAGGGCAGGTGTGGTCCCGGCTCCCAGGGGAGCAGGGTCCTCTGGGCATTGGCCAGGCAAAGAAGAGCCAGAGAACTATGGTGGCCCCACCAGGCCTTCCTCTGTCCAGCTCTCCAGTGCACTCCTCCTCTCCCTCCCTTCCCTCTTCTGCCTGACTCCCTCTTCTGGCACTGTCCTTTCTTGTTTCTGTTTCCCTTCTTTCCCTCTTGTCTTTACCTCCCTGGGTTTATTTTATTTTATTTTAAGTTCTAGGATACATGTACAGAACGTGTAGGCTTGTTACATAGGTAAATGTGTGCCATGGTGGTTTGCTGCACCTATCAACCTGTCACCTATGTATTAAGCCCCGCATGTATTAGCTGTTTGTCCTGATGCTCTCCCTCCCCTCACCCCCATAACAGGCCCTGGTGTGTGTTGTTCCTCTTCCTGTGTCCATGTGCTGTCATTGTTCAGCTTCCACTTATGAGTGAGAACATGCAGTGTTTGGTTTTCTGTTCCTGAGTTAGTTTGCTGAGGATGATGCTTTCCAGCTTTATCCATGTCCCTGCAAAGGACATGATCTCATTCCTTTTTGTGGTTGCATAGTATTCCAGGGTGTATATGTACCACATTTTCTTTATCCAGTCTATCACTGATGGACATTTGGGTTGGTTCCATGTCTTTGCTATTGTGAATAAACATACGTGTGCGTGTGTCTTTATAAAAGAATGATTTCTATTCCTTTGGGTATATATCCAGTAATGGGATTCCTGGGTCAAATGGTATTTCTGGTTCTGGACCCTTGAGGAATCGCCACACTGTCTTCCACCATGGTTGAACTAATTTACATTCCCACCAGCAGTATAAAAGCGTTCCGATTTCTCCACAGCCTCCCCAGCATCTGTGTTTCTTGACTTTTTAATAATTGCCATTCTGACGGGCGTAAGTGATATCTCACTGTGGTTTTGATTTGCATTTCTCTAATGATCAGTGATGTTAAGTTTTTTCTCATATGTTTGTTGGCTGCATAAATGTCTTCTTTAGAGAAGTGTCTGTTCATGTCTTTGCCCACTTTTTGATGGGGTTGGTTTTTTTCTTGTAAATTTGTTTAAGTTCCTCGTAAATTCTGGATATTAGACCTTTGTCAGATGAATAGATTGTGAAAATTTTCTCCCATTCTGTAGGTTACCTGTGCTCTCTGATGATAGTTTCTTTTGTTGTTCAGAAGCTCTTTAGTTTAATTAGGTCCCATTTGTCAATTTTAGCTTTTGTCGCAATTGCTTTTGGCAAGTTTGTCATAAAATCTTTGCCCATGCCTATGTTCTGAATGGTATTGCCTAGATTTTCTTCTAGGATTTTTATGGTTTGGGGTTTTACATTTAAGTCTTTAATCTATCTGAGTTAATTTTTGTATAAGGTATAAGGAAACCCCTCTTGTAGCAGTGTGGAGAGCGGTTAGGAGTGGGATGGGACAGGAGGCAGAGTGAGCCATCTTGAGGCAGTTGTAACAGTCGTAGGGAGAGATCAGATCCCAAGATCTAGAGCTGGTCCACGAGCTCAGGGCTGGAAAATATAGTTGTTTCTAGTTAATACTTCTGGAGTTGGAAAGAGTAAAGAGCTATGTCAGTGTCAAGATCCCTGGTCACTTGGGGCAGGGTATGATTTCTCCTCTGGAGCAGATCTCATTGTGACCCTCTGGGTGTCTGGAGAGCCCAGAAAGAATCCCTTACTGTGGCCTGGAATCTTGCTGGTATTCCCACTGAGGACTGGTGGGGAGAGCCATCATCACCATGGCAGTCCCCACACCTTGCAACCTAAGTACCTGTGTGATTGGTGATGGGTGAGGAACAGAACGTCATTTACATACATAAAGAACGGCACACTGTTTTCCTCCTTGAAGAGGAGCTGGCCCTCCTCCCTGCTTGGCCATCATGCTCAGCCATTGGCCTGGGCTTGGTCAATGGGAGGCAAAGAATATGGGCCTTCTGATCAGATGGCTCTGGTTTTGAGCCCCGGCTATGCTACATAGTAGCTGTGTGATCCTGGGGAAGCCACTTCAATTCTCTGAGCTTCATTTTTCTCCCATGCAAGATGGAGGCAGCAGTTCTCTTGTAACCCAACTCTATCCTCATCACTTAGTGAATCTTACCTAAATTCATATCTTCCATTTTTTAAAATTTTTAATTAAGGTAAAATATACATGCAGTAAAATTTATAGTTCTGTGAGTTTTGACAAATGCATACAGTTGTGTAACCACATCAAAATTGAGATGCGGAGCAGCTCCATCACTCCCCAGAATTCACAACCCTCCCCACACCTCCTTGCCGTCAGCCACCCCCCTCTCTGCCCCAGGCAACCTCAGATCTGATTTTGTCACTAAGGATTAGTTTTGCCTATTCTAGAGTGTCATATAAATTGCATCATACATATGTTCTCTTTTACATCTGACTTTTTTCACTCATCATGTTGTCACATGGACCGGTAGTTGTTTCTGTTGAAGAGCAATATTCCATTGTATAGATGGGCCACCATTTGTCATCTAGTCACAATCCATGCACATTGGGTTGTTTCCGTTGAGGGTTAGAATCTCTAGAGCTGCAATGAACATTATTTTGCAAATATTTCAGTAGACAAATGATTTTATTTCCATGGGGTAAATAGGAATGCAATGGCTGAGTTGTATGGTATGTATATATTGAACTTCTGAAGAAACGACCTGTTTTCCGAAGCAGTTGTACAATTTTCCATGTCCCCCATAATATATGAGGGTTTTGGTTGTTCTGCATCCTGGGAACATTTAGCATTGTCAGTCTTTTAACATTTTAGTTATTCTAGTGTGAAATGGTATCTCATTGTGGTTTTAATTCGCATTTTTCTAATGGCTAATGATGTTGAGTACTTATGTGTTTATTGGTCATTTGGATAATCTATTTTGTGAAGTTCCTGTTCAAGCCTTCTGTGTGTCTACAATTTTTACGAGCGAGTTTATTTCTTCTTATTTAAACCTCACTTCTGGGCTCCAGACAATATATATCAATGGAATTCTTCATACTGCTGCTTGTATGTTGCAAAAGGACCTCAACTGAACATAAAGGTAAGCTTACAATCTTCTCTCTCACTCTTCCCCTTCCACTTTCAGACCTTGGCCTCTACCACGGACACATTCTCTAGTAGATAACCTCACCATCCACACAGTGGCACAGACCAGAAACCTAGGCAGCATTCCTGATACCCCTTCTCCTCTGTTTCCCTACTCCCACCCAATCCATCGCATTTCCTCCTATTTATTGAACCCAATCAATTCCTCCATCTCCACCACTGCCTAAGCCACCATGGGTTCTCACCTGCATTACCGCAATAGCCCCCTTCCTTCTTTCCTTCCTTCCTTCCTTCCTTCCTTCCTTCCTTCCTTCCCTTCCTCCTTCCTTCCTTCCTTCTTTCCTTCCTTCCTTCTTTCCTTCCTTCCTTCTTTCCTTCTTTCCTTCCTTCCTTCCTTCCTTCCTTCTTTCCTTCCTTCCTTCTTTCCTTCCTTCCTTCTTTCCTTCTTTCCTTCCTTCCTTCCTTCCTTCCTTCTTTCCTTCCTTCCTTCTTTCCTTCCTTCCCTCCTTCCTTCCTTCCCTTCCTTCCTTCCTTCCTTCTTTCCTTCCTTCCTTCCTTCCTTTTTTTTTGGAAAGGAAGTCTCTGTCACCCAGACTGGAGTGCAGTGGCGCAGTCTGGGCTCACTGCAACCTCCACCTCTCAGGTTCAAGCAATTATCCTGCCTCAGCCTCCCAAGCAGCTAGGATTATAGGTGCTCACCACCACAACCCACTAATTTTTGTATTTTTAGTAGAGACAGAGTTTCACCATGTTGGCCAGGCTGATCTCGAACTCCTGGCCTCAAGTAATCCTCCCATCTTAGCCTCCCCAAGTGCTGGGATTATAGGCATGAGCCACCACACCCAGCCAATAGCCTCCTTTCTAACAAGCCTTATTCCCTTCAGGCTGTACTTCACATACCAATCAGTGTCAGGCCCTTAGAAAACACAGATGTGATTGTAAGACTCTCTTATTCAAATCCTTAATGGCATCCCATAACTTTTAATGTAATTATTTGTTCCTTAATGTGATCTATAAGACAGAGGCATGCCCCAACCAGAGGGCTGTCTTCGAGCCACAGGGTCCTTGTGTCTCAGGGCCTTTGCACAGACTGCCCTGTGTTTGCAACACTCCTTCTCTCTTCTTTACCTCACTAATGCCTGCTCATTCTTCACATTTCAGTTTAAATTTCACTTCCTCCGAGAAGTCTGCCCTGATCAGAGGCAAGATTAGGAATGCTCTAAGCTTTTTTCATAGACTTGTCTTATTAGAATGATGTATTTCTGGGACAATTCAATTGAGTATGTTTCTCTCACTAGACTAATAAGCTCTGTGGGGAATGAATCTGTTTCGTTTGTCATGCATCCTGGGTACCTAACACCAGGACCAGCTACATAACATATGAGGCCCAGTGCAAAATGAAAATGCAGCACTTCTGTTCAAAGAGCAGGAAAAAGGCTGGGCACAGTGGCCCACGCCTGTAATCCCAGCACTTTGGGAGGCCAAGGCGGGCGGATCACGAAGTCAGGAGATGGAGACCACCTCTCCATGTTGGCCAGGTTGGTCTCGAACTCCTGACCTCAGGTGATCCACCCGCCTTGGTCTCCCAAAGTGCTGGGATTACAGGCGTGAGGTCAGGTGCGATGGCTCACACATGTAATCCCAGCACTTTGGGAGACTGAGGTGAGTGGATCACGAGGTCAGGAGTTCAAGACCAACCTGGACAGTATAGTGAAACCCCATCTTTACTAAAAATACAAAAAATTAGCTGGGGGTGGTGGCAGGTGCCTGTAATCCCAGCTACTCGGGAGACTGAGGCAGGAGGGTGGCTTGAACCTGGGAGGCAGAGGTTGCAGTTGGACAAGATTGTTGCATTGCGCTCCAGCCTGGGTGACAGAGCGAGACTCTGTCTCAAAAATAAATAAATAAATAAAGTTAAATTATTGTTAATTTTTACAATTTGTTTTTGTATTGTAGGATGCAAGTTATAAACGAAAATATTAGCATTGACCTCATATGTAGAATCCACACAATTACACAATTCACATTCCATAGCTCAGACATGTGCATGTATTTCATTCTTATCAGAACGGTAGAGATGCTGCACAAAACTAGCTCAACTGTTTCTGTTTCACTTCCTGAGACCCACACACTCCAGCAACGCTCTCTACCTTGGGATCGTGGACACTAAGGAAGGACTGAAAGGACAGGAGCTATAGGCTGCTCTGTCTTCTCCTTTCCTCGTTCCATACAAGTACTAAGGAGGCCCGGCCCTGCTTAGCTTCTGAGACGTGATTGGGCACCCTCAGGGCACTGTGGCCATAGTGTCCTTCCCTTTCCTTTCATGTCCTCTCAACACAGGGGTCGGTCAGCACAGGGAAGTAACTCCAGTAAGAGAGGATACGACAGGGCTTCTCCACCGTTTGTGTCTCCTCAAATGTCATTGCCTTCTTTCTGTGTACAAGCACGTTCTGGTTTCAGGGGAAAGTGAGGCCTCTCCAGGTTGTCAGAGCCCCGCTCACTCGGTCACTGACCTCCACTCGCCACGGAGTTTCCCGCACACCCCTCAGCACGGCTCCCCAGGGGCATGGAGAGGATTACGCGAATGGGGCAGAGGGAACGGCGGCCACACACACCACATGTGGCCCCTCTGCTCCTCTGCATGCTCCCTTGCCCTACAGGACTTCGCTGAGAAAACGGAAGTGTAAAGATATCATTATTAACGTGACAGCAGAGTGTTAAACCAGATGCAGGACACTTTCGAGTGCAGGACACCGGGCAATTGACTTCGTGGACTCAGAAGGTGGCCCTGCCTAACACGGCCACATAGTAGATGTTAATCAATTTATTAAGTCGAGGAGTGAGGGGTTGTCACCTGATAGAAGATAAACAGTTCTTCCGGTTTTGACAAACTAAAGGCCTCTCTCCTCCGTCTCCTTGCAGATCCCACAAAAATGTCAGAGGGGCACCACTGCCTGTGATTGCCTGTCTTTCTGGAGAGGAGAGAGACACTTGCCCTAATATGTCAGGACAAGAGTGAGAGGGAGGGCATGAGGGGAAGCTGACAAGGCTTATCTGTGAATTAATCACCGCACTTTGCATGCACTGCAGGTAACACCTTGTAGCCTATGCTCTTAAGAGATGGTTCAAGTGTGAACTCAGCTGCATAGCTCACTGCCTGCATCCACCTCCATGCCCACTCCGAAAGAGGGCTCCAGTTGAATCTTCATTAGCAGAAGGCCTCTGGGACCCCTCCTGGAGGGGTCCAGGAGCAGACAGAGCAGCTCAGTCCAGGTCAGAGCCACAGGTTGCTGGACCTTCTCAAATTCCTCATGTACTGCCTTGATTTTCAGCCCACAGTTCATCACATGCGGAAAGATCTCTGAGAATCACCAAGCCCAAGAGCCAGGAGACCTGTGTTCAAAATCTGGCTTTGTGTGAGTCTAGGCAAGTGATATCTCCTCTCTGGGCCTCATTATCTGCTCCATTAAATGAGAAAAGGAACTAGTTAAGTGGTCTAGAAGCAGTGCTTCCCAGGAGCTCCGATGTCTCAGGACTTGCACTGGTCAGGACAGGGCAGATTCTCCCCAGCTTCAGTCAGCAGTAATCATAATAGGAGGCCGGGCGCGGTGGCTCACGCCTGTAATCCCAGCACTTTGGGAGGCTGAGGCGGGCGGATCATAAGGTCAGGAGATCGAGACCAGCCTGGCCAACATGGTGAAACCCTGTCTCTACTAAAAATACAAAAATTAGCTGGGCATGGTGGTGCATGCCTGTAGTCCCAGCTACTCCGGAGGCTGAGGCAGAAGAATTGCCTGAACCTGGGAGGCTGAGGTTGCAGTGAGCCAAGATCGCGCACTCAAGCCTGGCGACGGAGTGAGACTCTGTCTCAAACAGTAATAATAATAATAGGAAACACTTACAGGGTACCCACTGCCCCAGGTGCCATCATAAATGCTTCACATACATTCATTTGTGCAGTAGTCACAATATTCCTATGAGATGGGTTTCAACTTCTATGCCCATCATCAGATGAGAAACTGAAGTGCTGAATGTCTAAGTGACTACTCAATGTCACACAGCTAGTAAATGACAAGGCAAGGATTCAAGCCTTTGAAATCTGGCTCTAGGGTATGTCTACCTAACTACACTATTCCTATTGTTTTACCTCCCTCCCTCCCACCAACCCATCCATCCACCCACCCATTCATCCAACCATCCACCTTTGCATCCGTCCATCTGCCCACCCACCTATGCATCCATCTCGAGTTTCATGTAGGTGTTTATTTAATAAAGGAATTCTTCTGAAGAATTATAAAATATAAAAAACTTGAAAACTACTCAATGTTGCTATTTAAACTGCAAAAGTCCCCAGGGGTGGGGTTCTATGACTCTCCCCACTTCCTGGGTCATTCTTAGAGAAGTTTCTGTGGGTGGGGTGAGGAAGGGTTGGCAGCAATTAGAAGAAGAGAAGATTTTAAAGCAATTTGTCAAAGGTGGCAACCTGCAGCTTGTGTGTAGACAGAGTGATGTAAGAAAGCTTGGGTGGCTTGGAACGTGGCTTCCTCCTTGCTTCCCTCCTTCTTGTCTCCTCCTCTAGGCAGAACTAGAAGGGGTATTAAGGATTAACTTGTATAATGAGACTCCAGAGGGCTAGACTCAGACCAGTGGATGAAAGACAAAGGAAGGTCGATCCCAACTCAATCTAAGGAAAATCTTTCTAACCATCTTGTCATCCTAAAATTGAATAATCATCTCGTGATGCAGAAATCTGTTGTCCTGGGAAATTTTGGGCAGAGCCTGCTGATCAGGAATGAGGTAGTGGGTGCCTGATGGGGTGGAAGGGTGTCTTAGAGTGGGTGAGTCCTTCTTCCTCCCAAATCATGTGATTCCATTTCCACCTGGTTCCGCTGTGGGACTTTCAAGGCCCAGGGAAAGAGTATGGTCCCAGCCCACAGGGATGGGGGCAGTGAGGACAGGTTAGTAACCAGGATTCTCTGATGTGTAGCTCCAGCTTGGAGCTTTCTCAAGAATATTCAACTCACTACCATCATGCCCTTCTCAAAGCCAGCGTTAAAGAAAGAGGAGGCCAGGCTCAATGGCTCATGCCTATAATCCCAGCACGTTGGGAGTCCAAGGCAGGAGGGTCACTTGAGTCCAGAAGTTCAAGACCAGCCTGGGCAACACAGGAAGACCCTGTCTCTGTAAAAAATAAAATAATTATCTGGGCATGTTGGCACACATCTGTGGTCCCTCCTACTTGGAAGGCTGAGGTGGGAGAATCACTTGAGCCCAGGAGGTCAAGGTTGCAGTGAGCTGTGATCATGCCACTGCGCTCCAGCCTGGGTGACAGAGCAGGACTGTATCTACAGAAAAAAAAGAAGAGGAAAATTCTGTCTATGCCCTTCTCACAGCAGGGCTTGCTGGATTGTTTAACATGTCTGTCATGGAGGCCTCTAACCTCCGAATCAAGGCAGGTCATTTACTGGGGCCGGGGGTGGGGGTGCAATGGGGGAGGGATGTTCCCACGTTCAGCACGTCCCAAAAGTTCTGTTTAGACCTGGGCTCACTCCCCAAACAATTTGTCTAGCACTTTCCTGTGCATATAGAAGGTAAAGATGTAAGCTCAGGGGATACCAACACAGTTCACAGATGAGGATAGGGAAGCTCAGAGAGAGAAAAACTCACCCCAGGTACCTTGACCAGAGGGACAAACTCAGTCTCCTGGCTCCAGGAAAACTCTCACTGCTCCTACTAAACGCGAAAATCTGTTAAGCATTTACTCTATGCAAGACATCGTGCTCCCACAACTCCATTAGGAAACTGAGGCTCAGAGAAGTTAAATAACTTCCCCAAGACCCCAATGCTGGGAAGGGGCAGAAGGAGAGTTCAAACCCATGCCTACCTTTTCCAGAATCCATATTCTTTTCCACGACCTTATTCCACTTTTAAATCCAGAGAAGCTCCAAGGAAATGGTGTCCTGGGAGAAGGGGTGAGGGCCTGAGCGTTCCAGATGCTTAGTGCCTGGCAGAACTGGCTCCACCCATCAGGCAGGCATCAGGGGAGAGTAGGGTTTCCTAGCTCAGAATGCGACTATAACAGGGACCCAGAGACGCCTTCCCATCTCTAGGCTGTACACTGCATCCCCTCAATTAACTGTTGCTATGCGAGATGCAAAAAAAGTTGTACCTCAGGCTGCATTTAAGAGAAACCCTGACTGAGAAAACTCAGGGCAACCTGGTCTGAGTGGGGTTTCTGGCTCTGGCATGTACTAGATTTGGGCAAGTCACTTTATTTCTGTGCACCTCTGTTCCCTTTGCATACCTGGCATCATATCATCAAGCATCCATTTTCAGGATTATTGCTAACTCCCTGCCCAAGTACTCTCTTCACATCAGAGGTCCTAATGTGTGGTGCAGAGAAATAGGGGCAGGGGCTTAGAGTAGGAGACATGGGTTTCAGCCCCAGCTGTGCCTCCGTCAGCTGTGTCACTTCAAGCAACTCACCCACTCTATCTGGGCATCATTGGCCATATCTGAGAAACAGGAATAATAACTGTGCACGTCTTGTGTATCACTTACTTAGAATCAAATAAAATGAGTATGCACTGACATGCATTGTTTATCCTCACAGTAACCTATGATATGGATTCAGTTATTGCCCCCACTCCATGGTTGAGGAAACCAAGACCCAGAGAAATTGAAAACCATAAAGTGGAATACAAATGCTGGCTGGCTCAGATTATCATCACTATTTCAATATACTAATAAAGCAAACGCCTATGGAAACAGGTCCAAAAGGTTACAAGGAAAGGCTGTATTTGCTTTATTTCCCTGAAGGATAATGGCCTGGTTTATCTGAAGTCCAGCCACAGAACACATAAGTGTGTGTGAGCCAGAAGCACTAGCCACTCCGGTGTGCACATGTGGTTACAGCAGGGTTAGCTTCTGTTCTGCCCAGAGGCAGAGGGCTGGATGAAATGACCCCTGAAACACCCTCTCTAGTCACACAGGATTCATCAGAACATCTGGGCAGGAGCAGATGTCCTTTCCCCATCCCCCTGCCCATCTAGAGAGCTGTCCAGCCAGATCCTGGTGGGAAACCCGGACTTATGCACTGAAGTGAGAGAAAGTTCCCCTGGGGTAATGCGGCTCATTGGCAAGGAGGCCATGCCTTCCACTCTTGTCAGGTGGTTGAGGGAGAGGGAGGCACTGAGTTACTATACAGGATCAGAAATATCAAATGCCTTGCTGTTCTTGCAGGCGGTCCTTGGACATTAAAGCCTCTATCAATGTCCCTTCTGCTTCCATCAAGTTATCCTGGAATTGTGATCTTAAAACGTACATGTCAGAGCTAAAAAACGAAATCTAGAGATGGCCTCATTTTATAATCTCAATTTTAAAACATTTTATTGTTGATTATACATACACGTGGAAAAAAGTACATTATATATTATATATAATCTATGTGTACATGTAATATAGACATATATACAAACACACGCACACACAATTCAACCAAATATCTTACATGGTCATGTAAAAAGTGAGACTTCCAAGTCCACAGGGGAAAAATTTTTCTTTCTCTTTCTTTTTTTTTTTTTTTTGAGACAGAGTCTCACTCTGTCCCCAAGGCTGGAGTGCAGTGGCAGGATCTTGGCTCACTGCAACCTCCAGTTTAAGTGATTCTCCTGCCTCAGCCTCCCCGGTAGCTGGGATTACAGGTACCTGCCACCATGCCTGGCTAATTTTTGTATTTTTAGAAGAGATGGGGTTTCACCATGTGGGCCAGGCTGGTCTCAACTCCTGACCTCAAGGGATTCGCTTGCCTTGGCCTCCCAAAGTGCTGGGATTACAGGCGTGAGCCCCACGCCTGGCCCCAGCTGGATTTTTAAAAGCCAATCCAACTAAATGTTATCTGTGAGAAAAGCACTTTAAATTTCAGGATGCAAATAGGTTAAAAGGAAAGGATGGAGAAAGATGTCACGTGCTGTGTTAGTTTTCTATGGCTGCCATAACAAATTATTACAATGTAAGTGTGTGATTTAACCAATACAAATGTTCAATCTTATGGTTCTGTAGGCTAGAAATCCAGTGTGGGTCTCATTAGGCTAAAATCAAGGCATTGGCAGGGCTGCATTCCTTTCTGGAAGTTAGTGACCTTGTCTCTTCCAGCTTCTAGAGGCCACTCACATTCCTTGACTCACAGCCCCTTCCTCTATCTTCAAAGCAGGCAACAATGGGTCCTTCTCATATCACACTGCTCTGACCATCGTTGGGCTGGCTCACATCTTCTTAACAACCACAGCCAAAAAAGGTCACCTGCCTTTAAGGAAGTATGCCATTGGCTTGGCTCCCCCTGCACAGTCAGAGATTATCTTGCCATCTCAAGGTCCTTCATTTTAATGGTGTCTGCAATGTCCCTTTTGCCATCGAAGGTAACATGCTCACAGGTTCCCGGGATTAAGACGTGGACATTTTGGGAGAGTCACTATTCTACCTACCAACATGTAGTGAGAAAACTGGAGTGACTATCAGATAATTTCACGTGAAAAAATCATCACAATAGAACATAAATTGGAACACATAAATATTTCAATCAATTTGAAAAGATTGAAATCATATGGAGTATGTTCTCTGACCACAAAGGAATTAAGTTAGAAATCAATCATAGAAATACTTGGAAGTAAACAACACATTTTTAAATAGCAAGGGATGCTACAAAATATTTTTCACTGAATGAAAATGAAAATAAAATTTGTGAGCTGCAGGTAAAGCAATGGTTGGTAGGATGTTCACAGCTTTGAGTGAAGTGAAAAAAGAAAAAAAATCTAAAATCAATAATCTAAGCTTCCACCTTAAGAAGTTAGCAAAAGAAAAGCAAATGGAAACAAAACTAGGTAGAAAAAGGGAAACAGTAAAGGTAAGAGTAGAAATCAATGAAAAAAACGGACACACAATAGATAAAAATAACACCAAAAACTGGTTCTTTGAAAATATCATAAAAATGGATAAATTTCTAGCCTGACTGATTTTCTAAAAATACACAAATTACCAATCTCAAGAATGAAATAGGGGACATCACGGCACGGCCTACAAACATTAAAATGTTAGTATGAAAGTATTAGAAACAACTTCATGCCAACAAGTTTGAAAATGCAGACGAAATGGATACCTTTCTTGAAAGACACTCTGCTGGTTTCTAATTGCAGCTGTAATAAATGACCTCAAACATAGAGACTCCAAACTACACAGATTTAGTGTCTTACAGTTCCAGAAGTCAGAAGTCCTAAACTGGGCTTGTTCTGGCTGAAATCGAGGTATTGACAGCACCGGGTTCCTTCTTCAGGCTCTAAGGGAGAATCTTGGTCCTGCCTCTCCCAGCGTCCTCAGGCTGCCAACATTCCTTGGCTTCTGGCTCCCAGCAGCAACCACATCACTCCAACCTCTGGCTTCTCTGGTCGCATCTCCTTTCTGACTCTGACACCCCTGTCTCCCTCTCACAAAGGCTTGTAATTACATTGGGTCCACCCACATAATCCGGGATTAACTTCCCATCTCTGGATCTTTACTTCAAGCACATCTTTAAAGTCATTTTGTCATGTACGATAACACATTTATAGGCTCGGGGGATTAAGACATGGGCATCCTTGGGAGGTCATTCTGCCTACGGAGACACAAACACTAAAATGGATTGCCAAAGAAATAGAATACCTGAATAGCCCTATATCTATTAAAGAACCTCAATGTGTAGTTTAGAATCTTCCCACAAAGAAACCTCTAGGCAGACACGGCTTCACTCTGTCAAACATTTAAGGAAGAAATGAATATTAACTCGTCATACTGAACACACAAATCAACGCAAAATAGATCATAGGCCTAAACATAAAGGCAAAAACTATAAAATCTCCAGAAGGAATATAGGAGAACATGTTTATGACCTTGGGATAGGCAAAGGATTTTTGACAGGACACAAAGAACATGAATCATAGAAGAAAAATTGGTAAGTTTTCCATCAAAATAAAAACCTTTGCTTTTCAACAGATAATATTAAGAAAATGAAAAGGCAAGCCACTGACTAGGAGAAAATATTTGCAAGACATACATCTGACAAAGACTGCTTTCCAGAAATATAAAGAAGTCCTACAACTCAAAAACAAGAAGACAAACAATTCAGTAGAAACTGCAGGCAAAGAAGACACACAAATGGCCAATAAAGCCATGAGAAGATGCTCAACAGCATTAGTCAGGAGGAAAACACTCACTAAAGCCATGCTGAGATACAGCTACTCACCACTCAAATGGAGTAAATACAAATGGGATGAAAACACCAAGTGTTTGCAAGGATGTGAAACATCTGAATCTCTCATACGCTGCTTGAGAAAAGAGGAATAAGTACCATCACTTTGGAAAACCATGTAGCAGTTTCTTATTCCATTAAACACATACTTTTATATGATCTAGCAATTTCAATTCTATATTTTTACTCTTAATAAAACAAATGAAACATATTAAAATGTATGTCCACACAAAAACTTGTCCATTAATAATCGTAGCAGCTTTATTCAAAATAACCAGAATCCAGAAACAACCAAAATGTCCATAAACAGGTGATGACATGAATTATGGTACATCTACTGTGAATACAACTCTAAAATAAAAGGAACAAATGGATGATAGCTATAACAGAATGGATGAACCTCAAAAGTATTATGCTGAGTAAAAAAGAAAAACACGGCCAGGCATGGTGGTTCACACCTGTAATCCCAGCATTTTGGGAGTCTGCTGGCTTTCCCCCACTTCCCTGGGACCTGTGTGAAGCAGCAGAGGCAGCCATAATCCCTCTTGGAGCATAACTCCACTGACCTGAGAACAACCCCCCATCCCCCACAGTGGCCGCAGCAAGCCCTGCCCTAGGAGAGTCTGAGCTCAGACATGCCTAACACTGCCCCAACCTGATGGTGTTTCTTTACCAGCCTTGGTAGCTGAAGACAAAAGACTTGAACTCATGGGAGCTCTATGGCCCTGCCCACCACCCGAGAAACCCAATATTTATCCAGGTGACCTTAGGGCAAGCTTGTATCCACCCCTATACTACCACAGCTAATGCTCTCTTGAAAGCACCACCTCCTTGCTGGAGGTCAACCAACTCAAGCCATTACAGCAACTCATAGCAGAACAACACTGCTCCAAAAAAGGAGAAAACAACAGCTAATTCCACTGCCTGTAACATCTTAGCTCCCCAGAGGCCCTGAGTTTGTCCATGTAACAACATCATTGCTAGTATAACCAGCATTCAGGAAAACCAGTGCACTAAACACAACTACAACCAAGGACTCTGACAGAGTCCACTTCACTCCCCTGCTACCTCCACCTGAGCAGGTGCTGGTATCCACAGCTGAAAGACCTGAAGATGAATCACATCACAGGACTCTTTGTGGACACTCCCAGTAACAGCCCAGAGCCTGGTAGCCCCACTGGGTGGCTAGACCGAGAAAAGCAATGACAATCATGCGGTCCAGCTTTCAGGAAGCCGCATCTCTAGAGGAAGGGGGGGAGCACCCCAACAACGGATCACCCATGGAACAAAAGAATCTGAACAGCGGCCCTTGAACCCCAAATCTTTCCTCTGACATAGTCTACCCAAATGAGAAAGAACCAGAAAAACAATTCTGGTAGCATAACAAAACAAGGTTCTATAACACCCTCAAAAGGTCACACTAGCTCATCAGCAATAGATCCAAATTAAGAAAAAAATCTCTCAATTGTCAGAAAAAGAATTCAGAAGGTCAATTATTAAGCTACTCAAGGAGGTATCAGAGAAAGGTGGAAATCAGCTTAAAGAAACTTAAAAAATAATATAGGATATGGATGAAAAAAATCTCCAAAGAAATAGATCTCATAATTAAAAAGCAATCACAACTTCTGGAAATGAATGACACACTTAGAGAAATGCAAAACACACTGGCAAGTTTCAACAATAGAATCAAACAAGTAGAACAAAGAACTTCAGAGCCCAAAGACAAGGCTTTTTAATTAATCCAATTTGACAAAGACAAAGAAAAAAGAATTTTAAAAATGAACAAAGCCTCCAAGAAGTTTGGTATTACGTTAAACGACCAAACATAAGAATAATTGGTATTCCTGAGGAAGAAGAAAAATCTGAAAGTTTGGAAAACTTATTTGAGGGAATAATTGGAGAAAACTTCCTTGGCCTTGCTAGAGATCTAGACATTAAATACAAGAAGCTCGAAGAACACCTGGGAAGTTCATCACCAAAAGATCATCAGCTAGGCACATAGTCATGAGGTTTCTAAAGTCAAAAAGAAAAAAGGGATCTTAAGAGATGTGAGGCAAAAGTATCAGGTAACCAATAAAGGAAAGCCTGTCAAATTAATAGCAGACTTCCCAGCAGAAACTCTACAAGCTAGGAGGGATGGAGATCCTATCTTTAGCCTCCTTAAACAAAATAATTATCCATCAAGAATTTTGTATCCAGTGAAATTAAGCATCATAAATGAAGGAAAGATAAAGTCTTTTTCAGACAAACAAATACTGACAGAATTCACTACCACCAAGCCAGCACTACAAGAACTGCTAAAAGTAGTTATAAATCTTTAAACAAAACCTTGAAATACACAAAAACAGCACCTCCTTAAAGCATAAATCTCATGGGGCCCATAAAACAAGAAAACAATGAAAAAACAAGGTATTCAGGCAACAGCTAGCACAATGAACAGAATAGTACCTCAAATCTCAATACTAACATTGAAGGTAAATGGCTCAAATGCTCCTCTTAAAAGATACAAAATGGCAGAATGGATGATAATTCACCAACCAAGTTTCTGCTGTCTTCAAGAGACTCACCTAACACATAAGGACTCAGATAAACTTAAGGTAAAAGGATGGAAAAAGATATTCCATGCAAATGGACACCAAAAGTGAGCAGGAGTAGCTATTTTATATCAGACAAAACAGATTTTAATGTAACAACAGTTAAAAAAGACAGTGAGGGACATTAGATGATGATAAAAGGACTAGTCCAACAGGAAAATATTACAATCCTAAATATACATGCACCTAACACTGGAGCTTCAAAATTTATAAAACAATTACTACTAGCCCAAAGAAATGAGATAGAAGGCAACACAATGATAGTGGGGGACTTCAATACTCCACTGACAGCTCTAGACAGGTCATCAAGACAGAAAGCCAACAGAGAAACAATGGACTTAAACTATACCCTAAAAACATTCATCAGCACATGGAACATTCTCCAAGACAGATCATATGAGAGGCCACAAAACAAGTCACAATAAATTTAAGAAAATCAAAATTATATCAAGTACTCTCTCAGACCACAGTGAAATAAAATTGAAAATGAACTCCAAAGGAACTCTCAAAACCATGCAAATGCTTGGAAATTAAATAATTGGTTCCTGAACGACCTTTGAGTCAACAATGAAATCAAGATGGAAATTAAAAAATTATTGAACTGAATGATAATAGTGACACAACCTATCAAAACCTCTGGGATACAGCAAAAACAGTGCTAAGAGGAAACTTCGACCAAGGCGGGCAGATCACCTTAGGTTGGGAGTTTGAGACCAGCTTGACCAACATGGGGAAACCCTGTCTCTACTAAAAATATAAAATTAGCTGGGCGTGGTGGTCCATGCCTGTAATCCTAGCTACTTGGGAGGCCAAGGCAGAAGAATTGCTTGAACCCTAGAGATGGAGGTTGCAGTGAGCTGAGGTCTTGCCATTACACTCCAGCCTGGGCAACAAGAGTGAAAGTCCATCTCCAAACAATAAAAATAAAAAAATTTTTAAAAAGAGGAAACTTCACAGCATTACAGTTGTACATTAAAAAAAGTCTGAAAGAGCACAGACACACAGTCTAAGGTCACACCTCAAGGAACTACAGCAACAAGAACAAACCAAACCAAACCCTAGCAGAAGAAAAGAAATAATAAAGATCTGAGGAGAATTAAATGAAATTGAAACAAAAAAATAAAAAAGATAAGGAAAACCAAAAACTGGCTCTTTGAAAAGATAAACAAAATTGATAGATCATTAGTGAGGTTAACCAAGAAAAGAAGGACAAGATCCTAATAAGCTCAATTAGAAATGAAACAGGAGATACTAGAACCTATAAAACAGAAATACAAAGAATCATTCAATGCTACTATGAACACCTTTGCAAGCTAAACTAGAAAACCTAGAAGAGACAGAAAAATTCCTGGAAATATACAACCTTCCTAAATTAAACCAGGAAGAAATAGAAACTCTGAACAGACCAATAACAAGCAGTGAGATTGAAATCGTAATTTAAAAATTGCCAAACCAAAAAAAAGTCCAGGACCAGATGGATTCACAACTGAATTCTATCAGACATTCAAAGAAGAATTCTCAACAATTCTACTGAAATTATTCCAAAAGATAGAGAGAGAGGGAATCCTGCTTAAATCATTCCATGAAGCCTAATATCAAAACTAGGAAAGAACATAACAAAAAAAGAAAACTACAGACCAATGTCCCTGATGAACATAAATACAAAAATCCTCAACAAAATACTAGCCAACCAAATCCAACAGCATATCAAAAAGATAATCCACCATGATCACGTGGGTTTCATACCAGGGATACAGGGATGGTTTAACATCCACAAGTCAATAAATGTGATACACCACGTAAACAGAATTTTTTTAAAAATCACATGATCATCTCAATAGACACAGAAAAAGCATTTGACAAAATCCAGCATCCCTTTATGATTAAAACCCTCAGCAAAATCTACATAGAGAAAAGAATACGTTAAGGTAATAAAAGTCGCCTATGACAAACTCACAGCCAACATTATACTGAAGGGGGAAAAGCTGAAAGCATTCCCCCTGAGAACTGGAACAACGTAAGGATGCCCACTTTCACCACTTCAATTCAACATAGTACTGGAAGTCCTAGCCAGAGCAATCAGATAAGAGAAAGAAATAAAGCACATCCAAATTGGTAATGATGAAGTCAAACCATTGCTGTTTGCTGATGATATGATTGTATACCTAGAACACCCTAAACACTCACCCAAAAAGCTCCAGGATCTGATAAATGAATTAAGAAAAGTTTCAGGATACAAAATCAATGTACACAAATCAGTAGCACTGCTCTACACCAACAGCAAGCAAGCTGAGAAACAAAGCAATAACTTAACCCCTTTTACAATAACTGCAAAAAATAAAATAAAATAAAATACTTAGGAATATACCTAACCAAAGAGGTGAAAGATCTCCACAAGGAGAACTACAAAACATTGCTCAAAGAAATCATAGATGTCACAAACAAATGCAAACACACCCCATGCTCATGGATGAATAGAATCGATATTGTGAAAATGACCATACTGCCAAAAGCAATCTATAAATTCAATGCAATTCTCATCAAAATGCCATTATCATTCTTCGCAGAACTAGAAAAAAAAAAAAAAACCTTAAATTCATATGGAACAAAAGAGCCCACATAGCCAAACCAAGACTAAAGAAAAAGAACAAATCTGGAGGCATCACATTACCTGACTTCAGAGTATACTACTAGGCTATTGTCACCAAAACAGCATGGTACTGGTATAAAAATAGGCACATAGACCAATGGAACAGAAGAGCAATCCCAGAAATAAAGCCAAATACTTACAACCAACTGATCATTGACAAAGCAAACAAGAACATAAAGTAGGGAAAGGACACCCTATTCAACAAATGGTGCTGGGATAATTAACTAGCCCCATGTAGAAGAATAAATCTGCATCCTCATCTTTCACCTTATACAAAAATCAATTCAAGATGAATCAAATACTTAAATCTAAGACCTGAAGTCATAAAAATTCTAAAAGATAACATCGGAAAAACTCTTCTAGACATTGGCTTAGGCAAAGAGTTCATGACCAAGAACCTCATGACCAAGAAAAGCAAATGCAACAAAGATAAACAGAAGGATAAAGCTTCTGCACAGCAAAAGAAATAATCAGGCTGGGCACGGTGACTCATGCCTGTAATCCCAGCACTTTGGGAGGCCAAGGCGGACAGATCATGAGGTCAGGAGATCGAGACCATCCTGGCTAACACGGTGAAACCCCGTGTCTGCTGAAAATACAAAAAAATTAGCCGGGCATGGTGGCAGGCGCCTGTAGTCCCAGCTACTTGGGAGGCTGAGGCAGGAGAATGGCGTGAACCCGGGAGGTGGAGCTTACCCTGAGCCAAGATCATGCCACTGCATTCCAGCCTGAACAAGAGAGCGAGACTCCATCTCAAAAAAAGAAAAAAGAAAAAAGAAAAGAAAAAGAAGAAATAATCAGCAGCATAAACAGACAACCCACAGAGGGGAGGAAATTTTCACAACTATGCATCCAATACAGGTCTAATATCCAGAATCTATATGGAACTCAAACAAATCAGCAAGAAAAACAAATAATCCCATCAAAAAGTGGGCTAAGGACGTGAATAACAATTCTCAAAGGAATATATACAAATGGCCTACAAACATATGAAAAAAATGCTCAACATCACTAATGATAAGGGAAATGCAAATCAAAACCACAATGCTGGCCAGGCATCGTGGCTCACACCTGTAATCCCAGCACTCTGGGAGGCCTAGGCAGGTGGATCATCTGAGGTCAGGAGTTCCAGACCCACATGGTGAAACCCCCATCTCTACTAAAAACACAAAAATTGCCAGGCATGGTAGCACACTCCTGTAGTCCCAGTTACTTTGGAGGATGAGGCAGGAGAATCACTTGAACTCCAGAGGCTGAGGCAGGTGAACCCAGGAGGTGGAGGTTGCAGTGAGCTGAGATCAAGCCACTGCACTCCAGCCTGGGTGACAAAACAAGACTTCATCTCAAAAAAATAAACAAACAAAACACAAACAAACAAACAAAAAACACCACACAATGCAATACCACCTAACTCCTGCAAGAATGGTCATAACTAAAAAATAAAAAAATAATAGATATTGGCATGAATTTGGTGAAAAGGAAACACTTTTACACTGCTGGTGGGAATGTAAGCTAGTACTACCACTATGGAAAACAGTGTGGAGATTCCTTAAAGAACTAAAGGTAGATCTACCATTGATCCAGCAATCCCACTCCTGGCTACTCATCCAGAGGAAAAGAAATTATATGAAAAAAAAAAAGACACTTGCACACATACGTTTATAGCAGCACAATTCACAATTGCAAAAATATGGAACCAGCCCAAATGCCCATCAATCAATGAGTGGATTTTAAAAGGAATGAAAAAATGGCATTGGCAGCCATGTGGATGGAGTTGGAGATCATTATTCTAAGTGAAGTAATTCAGGAATGGAAAACCAAATATCATATGTTTTCACGGATAAGTGGGAGCTAAGCTATGAGGACTCAAAGCCTTAAGAATGATGCAATGGACTTTGGGGACTTGGGAGAAGGGAGTGGGGTAAGAGATAATAGACTACACGTTAGGTACAGTGTACGCTGCTCAGGTAATGGGTGCACCAAAATCTCAGAAATCACCACAAAAGAATTTATCTATGGAACCAAACACCACCTGTTCCCCAGAAACAATTAAAATAAAAATAATCATAGTAATTTTAAAAATAATAAAAAATTGAAAAAGAAAGACATGAAGTGGTGAATACTGTACAATTTTTATGTGAAATTCCACAGCAGACAAAACTAACATATATTGGCAGACAGCAAGTCAGTGGTTAACTGGAGCTGAGGATGACAGGAACTGACTAAAATAGGGCATGAATATTTGTCAAAATTCATTGAACTGTGCACTTAAAATGGGAGCATATCATTGGATATAAATGATAGTCAACAAAGTTGTTTTTCTTTTTTTTTTTTTTTTTTTTTTGAGACGGAGTCTTGCTCTGTAGCCCGGGCTGGAGTGCAGTGGCCGGATCTCAGCTCACTGCAAGCTCCGCCTCCCGGGTTCACGCCATTCTCCTGCCTCAGCCTCCCGAGTAGCTGGGACTACAGGCGCCCGCCACCTCGCCCGGCTAGTTTTTTTTTTTTTTGTATTTTTAGTAGAGACGGGGTTTCACCGTGTTAGCCAGGATGGTCTCGATCTCCTGACCTCGTGATCCGCCCGTCTCGGCCTCCCTAAGTGCTGGGATTACAGGCTTGAGCCACCGCGCCCGGCCAAGTTGTTTTTCTAATGAAGAAAAGTTTTTAAAATAAAAATTATTGGTCCCCATTCCTAGTGACTCCAATACAGCAGGATTGACATGGGGCCCAGAAATCAGCATTTTCAACAATCCCCATGGATAATTATGCTGCGGGCTGTTTCACTTATCGTATTGGTCTCTAATTTGCTGTCCAAGCACCCAATTCTTGGACAGCAAATCAACTAGGCAAACAAAGAAAATTCAGAAAAAAAGTTTTAGTTTTTGTGTGCCCTTGTTTCATCCCCCAACCTCCATTCTTTAGCTGGAATGCTGGTCACTACCAAAGCATCCTCCTGTGTGTTGTTTCCCCTAACCATGAGCTCATCTGTGGATATGCTTCCTTTATTCATTTTTTACAAAAGGAAGTTTGCTAGGCAGATAAATGGGAGAAAAGCAAAATAAAAACACATCACAAATGCAGATAAACCAATATATTTGCAGAGCACAAGGTCATTCAAGTCTGGCACCACGTGGTGGGGGGGTGGCCCAGCTCACTGGGCACATGGTACTCATAAATATGCCTACCCCGGGGGAATGGAAGGTTGACAAGGAGCCTGATGGACATGTGCGTGAAGAACGGAACAGCACAACAACAAACATGCGAAGAGCAACCATAGCCCTTCCTCCTTTCCATCCCATTCCTATAAAAGAGGAAAGAACAACTCATTTCCTTCACTGGGCGTGTTGGTATGCATCTGTAGTCCCACCTACTCAGGAGGCTGAGGCTAGAGGATTGCTTGATCCCAGGAGGTCAAGGATGGAGTAAGCTATGTTCCTGCCACTGCACCCCAGCCTGGGTGACAGATAAGACCCTGTCCGAAAAAAAAAAAAAAAAAAAAAAAAAAAAAAGAAAGGGAAAGAAAATAAAAGAAAAAGAAAGGGTCATTTCCCTGCCGAATTAATTTAAACCAAGTGCTCTATTTGCATTCATTAGTTTTTTTCCCTGCTGCCTGATGCATCTTTCTCATCTCTGACCCCCTGTTCTGTCTACCTGTTGAAATATTTCCCATTCTTCATGCCCCAACTTGAATAACACCTCTGTCAGAACTCATCAGATCAACACAGGCAAATGAATCCTCTCCCTCCCCTGAACTCTATGGCCCTTGGCTTGAAGAGGTCTTACAGAAATCTTGACTTGTGTTTCACTTATTCATGTGCATGGCATATCTACTCTATGAGATTGGAATCAACTTGATTATAGAAACGATACCTTATTATCTATGCTAGACGTGGCTTGCATAGATTCTGGTACATTACTTTGCACCTAGTGGGTGTTTTACATGTGATTATTGTAGACATTAATGAATGATTCAATCAATGCTGATTAATGTCTCTGAGCTTTTCCTCACGCTGCATTCCCTTTCTGGAAAACCCTTCCCACATCAAGGGTCACTTCCTCCAAGAAGCCTTCCTGGGTCTCCAAGCTGCTGGCTCCTATAGCACTCTGAGCAAACCTCTACCTGATTACTCACCACCACCATACGTCAAAGTTAATTATTTATAATTTATATATATATATTATATATATATAACCAATTTCAGCCACTTATTTATAAGCTTCAAAAAACCTAAGATTCCATTCTAGTCATGCTTCTCTTACCACCATCTAGCCCAGTGTTTGGTAATAGTGTGCATCTGTTTGTCAAATAGAATGATCTATTCAGAAGCTTCTGGAAGCGTTAGCTCCTTGCCACAGAGGACCTGTTTTATTTAGTGTTTCTATCAGGAACTGCCAAAATTGTCTTTAGGTCTCATTCCCAGAGAAAACCCAGCATGAACAGCCTTCCCATCCCAAGTTTAGTCATGGATGAAGGAAGGAGCAGGACCAGATGCTCTTTAGGGTCCCTTAGAGCCCCAGGATCCTTGGGTTCCAGGGAATTCTCCCGCAGAATAGATTGCTGCGAGCAAAAGAGGCGAGGGTGGCCTCTCCTCAGCGGGTATGTAGATGAACCTCAGCCTCTGGAAGGCCTGGTCCTGGGCATAAAGAATTCACGTCCCTTCAGGGCCCCACGCCTTCCTCTCCTCCAGCACATTTCTCTTCTTTGCTCCACTTTCCCTTTTTCTGCTTCCTCTCTGACGGCCTCTCCCCTTCTCTTCCTTTCTTTTCTGCTTCTCTTCTCCTACAGGTCCCACCACACCTTCCCAGTATCGCTGCTTCCCCTTCGCCTACTTTCCAGTCTGGCCAGTCAGATTCACCGTCCTTTTCGGGTCGCCTGCGTTATCTTGCTTTCCTCCCACGCCCCGACACAGGCTCCCTCTCGCTGGCCTCCTCCCTCTCCTCTCTGCCCTGCAGGCAGCAGAGCCTCCTATGACGCCAAGAGGCAGGGAGGTGGGGAGGCGAGGAGCTGGGGAGGCCTGGAGGTAGGGGGTGGGGTGGGGGTGGGGCCTTGCGCCGCCGCCCCGCCCCGCGATGCGTGTGTGAAGGTCGGGGTGGCGGTGACGCGGCGCCGGCGGGGGGAGGGAGGCTGGGCCGGTGGGAGAGGGAGGCGAGCCGACCACTGGGCTGTTGGGCTCCCGCGCCCTCGCGCTCCCCGCCGCCAGCCCAGGCGCAGGCAGGGCGCAGGCGGCGGCGGGCGGCATGGAGAGCCTGCTGGAGAACCCGGTGCGCGCCGTGCTCTACCTCAAGGAGCTCACGGCCATCGTGCAGAACCAGCAGAGCCTCATCCACACCCAGCGAGAGCGTATCGACGAGCTGGAGCGGCGGCTGGACGAGCTGAGCGCTGAGAACCGCAGCCTGTGGGAGCACCAGCAGCTGCTGCAAGCCCAGCCTCCGCCCGGGCTGGTCCCCCCGTCACCGGCCCCGCTGCCGGCCGCTCCCGCCGCCGCCGCCAGGGCCCAGGAACCTCTCCAGGACCAGGGACAGCGCTCAGCAGCCGCGCCGCAGCCCGCGCCCGAGCTGCCGCCGCTTCAGCACCACGGACAGCTCCTGGAGCAGCCCCAGCGGGGACCTGGCAGCAGGGCTCACACACCCCAGTCGCCCCACAAGCATCTGGGGACACAGGGGGCCGTGACTGACAAGGAGAAGGAGCGTCCCCCGAGTTGCTGCGCTGCTGCCGGAGCCCTCCTTCAGCACAAATCCCCCTCCGCCCTCGGCAAGGGCGTCCTGAGCAGGAGACCTGAGTGAGCGGGGAGAGGAGATGGGCACTGTTGTGGTGGGAGCAAGGGAAGCAAGTGGGTGTGAGGGAGAGACGGGGACGTTGGGTGCGTAGGAGTCCAAAGGACCGGAGTGGTGTGGCCTGAAGGGGCCAGGAGTGTGTAAAGGAGATTTTGGGTAAATGAAGGAACGATATCCGTGCTTGAGAAGGTTTTGGGGAATGTTGGAGCAAAAAGGAGTAACCAGACAAATAGTAGGGGCAAAGGAGGAAGGAAGTGGGTGTTAGGCGATTGGTGATAATGGGAACTGAGAGCATTTAAAGGGGGTTAGGCTGGGATGAAGTTCGAGTGAAGATTAAACTGTAGAAAAGAGAACCATTGAAGGAATCTTTTTAAGTGAGAAAAAATTTGGAAGGAAGTGTGGGTAGTAAAAGTATTTGAATGGAGACTGAGATGCGAGAAAAGCTGAAGGCTTGGAAAGAGGCATGTGAAGAGCTTTGAAAAGGCTGGGGCCCAGGAAGAGTAGGACCGGGGTAGAGGTGAATTCAGGAGGCCAGGGACAAACCTGAAAAGCAGGAGTGATGTGGGAAACCAGGGAGCTGCAGGCAGAGGAAGAGAAAATGTGGCTCTTTAGCTGGTGAAGTGGGAGTCACAGATAGGAGTGGCTCATTTGGGGAAGCTTTCTCTTCTCTGACCTGAGTGGGCACCCTTCTTCTGAATTCCCGCAGAGCTGAAGAGGTGTAAGGGAATATCCCATCAAACCAGTGGAGGACTCAGGCATGGTTTGAGGGCTCAGTCTGGTTACAGCTTTTTCCTCCAACTCAAGGAGGGTTTTTCATATGGGGTGTTTGGACATTGTTGAAAGGGAACAATGACATGAGGGACAGTTGGCAGATGGAGTTGGTATTCAGATGTCATGCCCGTTTAAATCTCCCTGCTAAGGCCAGCAACTGCAAACCTTATTTTCCCTGGTTATCTGGTGATCACTGAAATACTGTCTTGGGTCCTGAGAGAAATGTTAACCTCTCAGTTCCTAGGACTTCAAGCTCTTTCTTCACTCACGAGGTCCGTGAAATAGGAATATAGGAAGAAGATATGAAAGTGTCTGAGATGTTTTCTCCTCTGTACTGGAAAGGCTGTGGCCGTGTCAGCTTCTTTTCTCTGATTAGACAAGTGACGGAGAACTAAATAAAGAACGGTTCAAGGGAAAATATACCTGGTCAGCACCCAACCTTGACGATGGTGATGCTAAAGGGAATGCAGAGAGGGAAAGTAGAGCTGAGAATCTCATCTTCATCCAGTTGCATTAAGTCTGGTAGATGCTTGTGAATATTTGCTGTAATCCTTCAAAACTCACTTTCTCTTCCCATCTGTGGTAGAGTTAGAGAAGTTGGGTTAGGCCAGGGTAGCTCACAGCATATGTTGATCAAAACCACAGTATCTAGGAGGTGAAGGTCTAACATGATCTGGCTTGGCAGACTTAAAATATTTGATTCAAGTCCCAAGAAGACATAGTTTTCCACCCCAACTCCCTCAAAACCCCTTTGTACTTCCCTCAGTTTCACATTTTTATTTTTATTTTTTCCTTATCTGGCATAAAAAAGCAGAAAGTCAGTTTTCCCTCAATGCCCAAGGCTCAGCAAAAGGCAACATTGTTCCAAGATACTAAGCGGTCTTTTCGCCCACATGAGGGGATGAATTTTTCCAGTCCTCTTCCCTGAGGGCAGCCACAGCTACCTGGTCATTATGATTTCTATCCTCATGACTTTTGGTGTCTCCTTTCTCTCCCACCGCATCTCCACTTTCTTTGCATCTCTTCAGGGCACTGTGTGGCCAAGAAGAGTTGAGTAAAGATTATTTTTCTTAGACAAAGACATTGCCATGGCCTTCAGAGTGGCCTATGGAACCCAAACCCTTTCATTCAGTTGGCCCTGCTAGGAATCCTGGGGTTTAGGAATCTTCTGGGCTCCTGTCCAGCCCCACATGTCAATTATGGAGAGGAATTGTGACATCCTCATCTTTCCTTCTCACCTGTCCTGCTTTTGCTTCCCAAAGGAGCAGAACAAAAATAAGAAATAATTAGCATGGTGGGGCAGAGTGGAAGTTATTGGAATCCTTCACTTAGAAATTTGCCCCAGGCACTTAACAGTAACACCTTACTTTCTCCAGATCCTCCAGCTTTTTCTCCTGCTCCCCAAGCCTGCACACCCAGAAACACAGAGACCACAGATGTGCCTGCCTCCCCTCCTCCCTGTAGCTCTCTTTCCTTGAATGTGAAAACATGGTAATCTTGGCTGGTTGAATATCTTCTGGGCCACTGATTTCTTTCCCCACAGTGGCCCAACTTCAACCCAAATTTTCCCACAGAGCCTCAGGAAGGAATCACCATTGCTAATGACATGTTTGGTTCTACCCTGCTCTCTGCCCATGGCCTGTTTTGTATGTTTGTTCTCCTCTGCCCATAGTTGTCCATGATGAGGGACAAGATGGAGCCAGCAGGCAGAGAGAGATCTCCACGGATAGGGAGAGGTCAGGAGGAGGAGAGCAGAGCCAGCAGCCCCCTCCCGGGTATTGCTCCTGGGGAGCTCCCTGCAGAACTGGTTCTCTACTGGGAGTGCTGAAGCAGGAGGAAGAGATGGCACAGTGGGTCTTCTGAACATGGGTTTCCTGTGAATCTTCCCTCATTCCTCCTCTGGCCTCATTTCAGTGAGAACGCAGCCCCAGTGAGGTGGCTGAAGAGTGGGTGAGGGTTTCCAGGGCCAGGCACTCTGATAGATGCATTATATCCTCACACAGTTTGACTTTTATCCCCAGAACTCCTCTTCCTACCCAATCCCAGGAGAGGCAGAAGCCATACAGAACTGGGATTGGAAAATAATGAATCATTTAATTGCCATCTTATCTGCATTAATACATAATCTGGTCTCTCTCCCTCCTTCAGCTGAGGGAGACACAAAGGTAGTGGTCTTGGAGGTCAGTCCAAGAAGGCAGCAATGTGTGGGTGAGTGAATGCAGAGATATTATGGAAGGAAAACATTTGAAGGGTTAAAATTCTTTCTCTGCATGCTTCTTGATTCTTGCTAAGCTCTGACCCCCACTGCTTTTGCCTCTTAATGAAAGCAGCAAATATAGCTTGCTCTTCTTTATTTTTTCAATCAAGGCTGACGACATCTACAGAATTTATTATTATCCCTTTCCTGGTTGGTGCCAGAACGTCAACTTGACCTGACAAATCCTCTTGCCATGGAAGCACATGAACTTATCTGAAGCTGCTGGCTTCAGTGGCTTCTGAGCACATTTGCCCACCTACCAGTCATGCATTTAGTGTCCATGGATCACAGGGCTTGTCCATGTCTCCAAGGCCACAGGCAGATGATTGCTGGAGGATAAATTCTTGCATCCCAATTCAAATTCAGCTCCTATTCCAAATCCCCACCTCAATGTGACTAGGAAGTCTGAAGGGCTCCACAACTCCTGTCTTCTCTCTGTTACATTGCTTCTTCCTTTCACAACCCTCCTCTCCCTCACTACTTTCCTCCCTTTTTCCTTCCTTCTCTTCTCCCCTTCTACCTCTCCCTCAAACACTTTCTCTCTCCCATCTTCTCTTCCTTCTATCCTTCTTCCACTTAAGCTACACAGGGAAATCTCTTTTCTCTCTACCCTCATCCTTTAAGCATGAAATCAATCTTGAGTATCTTTTGAGCTCCCTGTTCTCATACTGACTGGAGGCTGGGATGGCTTGAAGAGTTCTGGATGTGTTTTTAGCCTGATTTGTCTAAGATGCTGATGGGAACTGGGGTCTCTGCTCCTATTGAGTCAGAGTTGCTTGAAGATGATCGCTCATGACTGAACCATCCTGGAAGCTATTAAGAAAGTGTGAAGGTCTATCAGTCAACTGTATGTATCAAGTGTCCAGTCTATTCAAAACCCTGCAATCGGTGTTGTGGAAAGATTGGAAAGAAGCAAATGGTCCTGGCTCAAAATAAATGAGAACATATCTAGAAATGTCTAAACAAGTGTAAGCATGTTGCAGCTGCCTAGAGCAACGCTCTATCAGAACAGCACAAGGTAAAAAAGGTGAGTATACAATCACGTTAAGAGCCAAAGAGCAGGTTTTCTTCATTGAAGCCAAAGGTTTATGTCAGAATAGTAAGAGGCAAGGGTAGCTGGAAAGGAAACAGAAAGCAGAAAATTCAATCCATGAAGTACCTATTTTGCATGTCCATTTCATTCCAGCCTCTAATGATACAGCTCCCCACTCATCCTAAGCCCCTCCCCAAAGGGCTAAACCCTGTCACTAGGTAAGGACAGTCTAAACACACAGGGACCTTGCCTACCTTGTGCCCAGAAGGCCTAGTTGCTAAGGAGGCATCGTATGGCCCATGCTCATCAATCTGCCTGTCCTCTTGTTATTTCCCTATCCCCAGCAGGGAGAGAGTTTCTAGTCTAAGAAATGGGGCCAGGATGAAGGCTCACCGGGAGGAGGGAGTGTGCATCTTTTTGTTTATATCTAGAAGCTGGCATAGAGTGGCCACTTGCAAAGATTTGCTGCCCTTTGCCTTTCTGAGGGCCTAGGTCACTGCTCTTCCCTTCTTTTCATCCAAAAATAATGCATTTAAGAGAATCAAGTCATCCCCTGGTCTCTGGGAAACCCTGATTATCTCACTCCTCCTTACCAGCCTCCATGCCGTGTTCCACACCAGCTCCCTCTTCCCTCACTCCCAATCTCTCCCCAGACCCACACAGCAAATGCCATAGGGCCTCACAAAGGCATCCTGGCACATTTTCCCGCTGGCCCAAAACCAGGCAAGAGAAACAACAGTCGGTCCTGCTGATTCAGCAAATCTCTGTGCAGCCTGAGTTTCAAAGGTCACTTACGAGAAAAGGCAGCTGGGGTCAGGGCTGGATGGAGAGGGAATGGATGGGAGGGTAACACTGAAAAAGAGGGAAGGGCTGGGACAAACATCGGGGCTAGCAATCTGGAAAGAGACTCAACTCCTGAATTTTCATCCCATGTAAAGATTTTTAGACAAGCTGCCTTGTTGGAAAGCCGGAACATTTTTTTTTCACTGGAGCCTAAGCATGTCTCAGTGGCCCTGGGCACAGGGCAACAGCAGCTTAGGAAGGAGTTCTTAGTAAGAGGCCCTGGGGACACACTCACTGCACCTAGCAGATTCTCAAATGTGCGGCCATCTGGCAGGGTTTCCAAGGCCTGGGCCACTGCAGCAACTTCCCCCTCTGCTTCTGGAAAAGCACAAAGCGCAGGTTCCCACAAAGGCTCCAAAGGGTTGCTTATTTCCATGGAAGAAAGGGGTGGTCATCTTTTATTTCAGTCAATGAGGGCATTAACAAAAAGAAAGGGAATCAGGGCCGGGTGTGGTGGCTCATGTCTGTAATCCCAGCACTTGGGTAGGCCAAGGCAGGTGGATCACGAAGTTGGGAGATGGAGACCATCCTGGCTAACACGGTGAAACCCCATCTCAACTAAAAAAAAAAAAAAAAGTTAGCTGTGCATGGTGATGGGCGCCTGTAGTCCCAGCTACTCGGGAGGCTGAGGCAGGAGAATGGCGTGATCCCAGGAGACAGAGCTTGCAGTGAGCCGAGATCGTGCTGCTGCACTCCAGCCTGGGCAACAGAGCGAAACTCTGTCTAAAAAAAAAAAGAAAAAAGAAAGGGAATCAGGAGTAAGGCAAGGGCAAAGCTAAATCTTTCAGGCTGAAAGGAATTTCAGGTAACCACTGGATCACATGGGTTCAAGATCTAGGTGGTTGAGAACACGGGCTTCGGTCAAGCACAACTGGGGAGAAATCTTGGTACCTCCACAGCTGTGAGACCTCGCCTTCACTGTTTACTTTCTTTTAGCCTCTGTTTTTCCACTTACAAAATGAGGAAAATATCCACCTTAAAGACTTGTTTTAAAGTTTTTAAAATTACATATCATTTATTTAGTACTGTTTGGGGCACATAGTAAGTGCTCAATACATTGCAGTGTTTCTACAGATAAAGAAACCAAGATGGGCAGATCAGTTGAGGTCAGGAGTTTGAGACCAGCCTGGCCAACATGGTGAAACCCTGTCTCTACTAAAAATACAAAATTAGCCAGGGATGGTGGCCCATAGCAGTCCCAGCTACTGGGGAGGCTGAGGCAGGAGAATTACTTGAATCCAGGAGGCTGAGGTTGGCAGTGAGCTGAGATTGTGCCATTGCACTCCAGTCTGGGTGACAGAGCGAGACTCCATCCTCCCAAAAAAAGAAAAAGAAGAAGAAAAAGAAACCAGGGCCCCAGAAAGACAAGAGGTTCACCCATTGTCAGATGACAGTGACAGACCAGAATGCAGCATCAGGGTTTCTTCCACACAGCCAGGCCACCTTTCTACATGTGCTCTTTTCTCATTGACCCTCTACCTCTGGCCCATGTGCACTCAAGCCATTCCAGACACAGGAATGTTGAGCTTACCTTGAAAAGCAACCAGCAGCACAAACCCATCATCCCTCTGTGATTTGTAATGCTGCCTCACAACTTCCTAGCTGGCAAAGGCTTCTTTAAGCCCAACTAAAACCTCTTCTGTTGCATTTTAAGATTATTTGCACTTCTCTTAAGTATATCAAAGAGATCTGAGTTATCACCCGATGCCCCATGGTGAGAGCAATCACCCCTATTTCCTAATTAGGAAAATTACAGTCTCATCTAGGAGAAGGTACACTGACTTGCCAACGACAAAAGTGGAGAGTGAGGGAAATGGCGCCCGAACCCAGAAAGTGCTTCCCACTTCTTCGGAATGGAGGCTGAATCAATTTCTCCAAGTTCCTCCTTCCTAGGGATGGAAGGTAGACCTGTATCTTTTCAGGACTATAAGGTCAGAAGGCTGAAAAGAACAGCAGGGAGGGACTAAGAAGCCTGATGGGTGGTTGTGGGTTTTCTTCTCTTAAAGACTTTTCTTACATGAGATATATTCCAGGAAAATGAAAACAAAAGAAAAAGAAAAGATGGTGGCCTTCTAAAATTCTCTCCCAGGGTGTTTGTGACTATGAGGCTACTGATGTGTGTGTGCTGGGGTGGGAGTGGAGGACAGACTATTTTGTTGTTGCTCTTTGGTTGGAGTAAGGGATCTGGGAGGGTTGTGTAACTCTTCAAGACGTGTGTGTGCTGAGCAGCACCTTTTCTCCCTGGCAGGTGGGCTGCTATGGACAGAGGTCATGTGGGCAGCCTGTCCAAGTCCCTGCCCAGAGAAGGGCCCCATGCTCTGTGCTGGCATCAGACCATTCCCTCTAAGCCACAGCTTCAGGGGCTAGAGGCTTTTAGGAGCTGGGACAGGGTCTCCTAGTCCCTTTGGGGAGTTAACCAAATACCAGAGCTAGAAGGATTCTTCAAGGTAACCTGTTCAAACTTCTCATTTGGCAAATGAGAAAACTAAGGCCTAAGAAGGAAGTGACTGTTGCTTCCAAACTAGTTAGTGGCAGAACTAGGTTTAGAGCTCAGATTCTCTTAACTCTTCATCCACTGCTCTCAACATTATGTGATGATGGACCAAAACAGCCAGTCAGGGCTGCTTCATGGGTGTGCAAGGCCAAACTTACAGCTAGTCCCATAACCCCAGGGAGGTCCCTCAGCTTTCCAGAATATCTCAACTATGCTAATAATTCCACAGCCAGAGATGACTTTGGGCACTTCAAGGTTATCCTCCTTGTTTAAATGCAAATTTTCCTAGGAAGGGGGAAAAATCAACACATGTAGCCTTATCAGTCTTTCAGACTTGAGTGGAAAGAGTTTATTTGAGCAATTTCCCAGAGCAGGGTTTGGTAAGAGGGGTGGGTACTGTGGTAGCACTGGTTAACTACGGGCCAGGGAAGGAGACTGCTAAGGAGCTGAAGGGCTCATGAGGGAGGCAGTTCAGAGTCTAAATGCATTTTTAGCTCAACTAAATTTTGCAGAGAATTGGAATTGTCTTGTTTGGCCCTGATAAGGAAAGGGGAGGGACACAGGGCACTTCCACTGACTTGTCACAGAATAGTAAGTCTTTGGGTTGTAGAAGGGATACTTTCCCAATGAACTTCATGCGTGGAAGTCATAAAGCAAGAAGTTAAAGAGCATGATGATGTGTGATAAGCTTGTTTGCTCCTTTCTAGGATCTTAAAATAATTTTTTGGATGGTGGAATGTCACATGACTCTGTTGGGGTTTGCTATGGGGCAGGAAAATGTGGGCAGGAAGAGCTGGCAGGCAGCAGAGGTTGGTGTCGCACGAGCCTGAAGGGATAGGGGATGAGAGTCAAACTCAACACCTAGAAGGTGCATGATAAATACTGGTTGAATAAATAAACTCTCCATCTGTAGGGCCCAGGCAGGCTCATAGATTGTTGAGTGGAGGTGGGTTGTGGTATCACAGCTGAGGAAGAGTTGGGCAGAAGGGAGGACCCCTCGGCAGCTGTGCTTGGGTCCAACAGCACAGCTCACTGTCCTGCAGCTGAGCCCATGTGGAAAGCTGGACTCGGAGGCTCAGTTCTTCAGGCTGGTTGGGGGGTGAGAGGGATGAGAGGTGAGGGCAATACTGCCTTTGGCAATAAACAGAACCGACCCCAATCCTAGCTATGAGCAAGGAGAGCCCTCTCCTCCCTCTGCCCCCAGCCTCTGACCAGTCTGTCAGCCCAGGGAGCTGCATTAAGAACATAACTCTGCAGAGAGAGTTTCATCACACATGCGTGTGCACACACACAAGCATGGCCTTGTCAGCAGGTGGAGTGAGAAATGGGCAACGGGCCTACGAAGGCAGGAGGGAAAGGAGGCTTGCATTGTGGCCATATCTCTGGGGGAAAAGAGCGGGAAGAGCTGGATTCTGGGATCAGGAACCAGCAGCTCCCAGGTTCCAGGCCCCTTAATCCTATTTCTCAACCAGGCAAGATCAGCTCTGTTCAGGGAAGTGTCAATACTGTGACAAGAGGGTGAGCAGGTGGCGTGGAAGCGTTTGTGGACCTGAGTGGGCACGACTCTGCTTGGACAACTGTGTGTTACTGACTTGGGCTGGGGGAGTTGGAGGACAACCCACACTATACTACAGATGCATAGGCTTCACAGCAAAGCTCAGCCTAGCTTTATCTCAGTATCTCCCAGCGAACCCTGGCCTGGTCACACCTTCAGCACTCCCCGTTCCTTTTCCTTTCTCTGCGTGGAGTGTTTCATCTCCATTGGCTAGCCAGGTCCTCCTGGGTCTTCCCCTCTGTAAAATGGGGCAAATCCACCATATCTCCATACCCACTTTGTCTGGAGCATGCAGGAGACCAGACCCCCAAGGACTGAGCTCCTGGGAAGAAGGCTGTGTGGAAGGGGCCAGGTACAGGGGCCGTGTCACTGGAATTCTATGGAGGTATATTGTTTGGAAGCTCAGGCACAGGGCGGCGAGACACACAGAAAGCTGTCGTGTGATTTTCCCTGCCGGATATCTCCGCCTAGCTGAGGCCAGGGTCTGGCGCCAATGATCTCTCAGGACTTTGGACGCACCAGGTCAAACCAGCCAACCACTTGCCTCCAATCAGGAATGCACTCCCCATCCCAGGCAGAGAGACAAGGGAGTTCCACAATTTCTTCCTTGATGAATGATTCCTGTCACCACAATTTTCATTCAATGCGTCAAATCAACCAATGATTATTTAAAAACAGCAGCAACAAAAACTCTGCAAAGCGGGTGGGAATTTCCTGTTTGGGTCTAGCCTCTGTGCTTCCTGTGCATAGCCTGGTCTTTACCCTGGATGCTTCCAAATGGGCATCATCTGGCATCTCTGACATTCTTGATGCTACTTAACGCATGATAAGAACCCATCAGAGAAGGCCAAAGGGATTTCCAGTGACAGGTAGAGGCACTGCGCTGGGCAGCACCAGGGAGGAATATTATCTTTTCAAGCAGCTGGACTCTGGCCTAGAAGCCAGAGCTCCTGAGTACTGAGGTCAGCACCTTTTTCACACACCCCCAACTATAAGCTTGAGGCAAACCCCTCCCCTTCTCTGGACCTCGATTTCCCCTCCTGCTCAATGGGGACATTCTTGGTCCTCCCTCTTCCCCCTTCTACCAGGTGGCCAAGTCTGGCAAAGCAGAGCTGTCTGGGGGTTACCGCAGCAGAAAGGACCCAGCTTAGATATGAAAAAAGGCTTCTAAATGACGAGAGCCACAGAAAGGGCGCTCCAGCTGGCTCCGGGTAGGGGGCTCTCTCCCTTTCAAGAACAAAAGATGGCTGACGCCCGGGGGCCCTGGGGCAGAATGAGGTAAATTCTGCAAGGACTTCCACATCTGAGACCCTAGAAATCTCCAGTCGGCCTCCTCCGACCATGAATGCGTAAAACCCGGGAGCAGCAGGAGGGAGGGCTTGGTGCAGCCGGCCTCCCTGGGGTGTCCCTCAGTCCCTCCGCCCCCGACCTTGGCCGCCCAGCCTGGGGAAAGCCTTTCCTCTGTGCGCGCCCAGGGCGCCTCCGTGGGGGGGAACATGGAGTCGGGCTCTCGGCTGCGTGGGTGGGCTGGCTAGCAGCAGGCAGACGAGAAGGAATCTCCCGGCCCACGCGCCCCCTCCCAGCGTCCAGCCTCGCGCTTCCTCGCGGGGGCGGCGGCGAGGACCCACACCCCGGAGCGGGGAAGCCGCGCGCCCCCCGCCCCCGCCACGCCGCCCGCCCGCATGGCTGAGGAAGGCGGCTGCTGAGTCACCCGCGGAGGGAAGAGCCGCCCGGGGGCCTCCGCCTCCCAGCGCCGTAGCGCCCCCGCGCCCCCACCTCCCACGCCCGACCCCGCGCCCCCCGCCCCCCACGCCCGCCCCCGCCCCCCCCAAGCCCGCCCCCGCGCCCCCGCCCCCCACGCCCGCCCCCGCGCCCCCGCCCCCCACGCCCGCCCCCGCGCCCCCCACCGCCCCCCAAGCCCCCCCCCACGCCCGCCCCCGCGCCCCCCGCCCCCCGCGCCCGCCCCCGCGCCCCCCGCCCCCCCACGCCCGCCCCCGCGCCCCCGCCCCCCACGCCCGCCCCCGCGCCCCCGCCCGCCCCCGCCCGCCCCCGCGCCCCCCGCCTCCCAAGCCCGCCCCCGCGCCCCCCGCCCCCGCCCCCCACGCCCGCCCCCGCCCCCCCCACGCCCGTCCCCGCGCCCCCCCCGCCCCCCACGCCCGCCCCCCGCCCCCCACGCCCGCCCCCGCGCCCCCGCCCCCCACGCCCGCCCCCGCCCCCCCCCCACGCCCGCCCCCGCGCCCCCCGCCCCCCACGCCCGCCCCCCCACGCCCGCCCCCGCCCCCCCAAGCCCGCCCCCGCGCCCACGCAGCCTGGCGCGCACAGCCGCCCGCCCACGGCGTCTGGGGCCTCCCCGCGCAGGGCGCCGCCGCCTCCCGCGTTCCCAGCTCGAGGGGGCGCGGAAGGGGCTTCGGGGTTTCCGCGCTGCGGCACCGCCCGCCGCCGCTGCTGCTGCTCGTGCCGCCGCCAACCCGGGGAGCAGCGGGACCCCGGGGGCTCCCGCGGCCTTCGGGCTGCTGGACGCGGGATGTGCGCCCTTCCTCGGCCTCCGTGGGCCGCAGTCCGGGCTAGTGTGATGGTGTGAGTAGATTCCCTTGGAGAAGAAGGGGACATTGAGGCGGGGGCGGCTAGGAGGGGTCGGGGATGAGGACGGTGACACCGAGGTTCAAATTCTACTCAGAATCCACGTTTCCTGGTCTTCCTTGTACCGAAGACACCTCGGCAAAAAAATAAATTTAAATTTAAAACTCCCAGCCTTGTGTTAGCCTTCCCATGTTTATATTTGTGTTTTGTCGAATCACAGTCTTAGAATTCCCAGGGGTGTAGGTCGTCTTCTCAGCCTACGGTGCAGCATAATAGTTCCGAGTAGGGCCCTGGGTTTGAATCTCGCTTCGGTCGTTTACTAGCTGTGTGATCTCAAGCAGTGACAGCCTCGCGTTTCCCGTTCGTGAAATAAGGAATACGAATAGTACCACCCTCCTGGGATTGCTGGGGAAATTCAGGGGTAATGCCAGTAAAGCATCAGGCAAGCCAAGTGCCTGGCACGCAGTGAGGGCTGAACGCGTGGTAGTTGCTGTTATTCTGGGATCTTTCTAGTGGCAGAAAGTGCTTTATGAAGGTGAGAGGCCTCACCACCCCCCACCCTGACCCCGGCGTCTTCTAACGGGTTCTGAACAGTACTCCTTCCCTGTTTGACTTCCCTGAATATTTGAAGGCAGGTAGCCATCCTTCCCTTCCCTTGCCTTCCGGTCCACTGACGCCCCTCCCCCGTCTACTTTCAGGAGCACATACCTGATCCTGGCACTTCCTGCTCCTCTTGGCTCTGCGGGTGGCTCTGCCTCACCTGGGTGACTGCTCTCCCAGAACACAGGAGCTGGGAGTGAGCCCTGCAGCGCAGAGGCTGTGGCCAGACCAGCTTTGGGCACAGAGAGGGCCTCGCTCACTCCCTGCCTAGCTTTGGATGGTGGCTAGGGACCCACTGGCTTTCTCCGCCCCAGCCATAGATGGGACCTAGCACACATGAGGTCAGCTAAAGCCTCAGGCTCTTTCACTTGAAGGACTCTGTCTTCTAGCCACCTGTACTTGTGCAGGTGGCTTTTAACTTACACACAAAATTGCTAATATAATTTGCTTTTAATGTAATTCACCATTTCCTTTTTTTAAAAGGAAACATTTCTGTCACCCAGGCTGGAGTACGGTGGCACAGTCATTGCTCTTTGCAGCCTCGAACTCCTGGGCTCAAGTGATCCTCCTACCTCCGCCTCCCAAGTAGCTAGGACTACAGGCATGCATCATGACACCTGACTAATTTTTTTTTTTTTTTGTAGAGACGGAGGTCTCCCTATGTTGCCCAGGCTGGTCTCGAACTCCTGGCCTCAGGCAATCTTCCCAATTCAGCCTCCAGAGTATTTCGATTCACTCTTTTCAAATAGTTAATACATTGACCTAGTACAAGATTTAAAAGAAAAGAGTTTACAGTGAAAAGCGTCTCCCCCATCCTTGTTTCCTAACCACTCAAATTCCTCCGCGCCCCCACACCTTCCAGCAACCACTATTATTTCTCATGTCTTTCCAGCTATATTATATGTACATTCAAGCAAAATGTGTATTTCTTTTTACAGAGATACTAGTATACTATGCGCTGTTCTGCACCATGAGTTTTGCTCCCTAATAATGTATCTTAGTGATCTTTCCTTATTAAATATAAAAAGAGCTGCCGCATTCTTTTTTAATAGCTGCAAAATATTCCACTGTATGGCTGTGAAGCTAGGTCCTTTCTGCTGTCTGCTGAGAGTTTTGGAAGGCAAGTAATTATTTAAGGTGGGCTTTCTCAGGGCCAGAGAGGGGAGGAAGCAGGTATTATTGTGCAGCTCCATTTGAACTTGCCCCTGCGGCTGACGTGCTGCTGCAGCCTCTGACAGACGTGGGTCAGGTGCAGCCGAAATAGGAATCCGTGAGTGTGCTTCTCAGTCTGAAAACTCCAGCTTGGCTCACTTTCGTTTCCCGGGGCTCCCTTTGTTGTCAGCAGTCATCAAGCTTGGGGGAACCATCAGGGTGTTATCACCTGGCTCAAAACCAGCTGAAGGTGAGTCCTACAACCCCACCAATTTCAGGAAGCCTTCCCGAACCGATCTGATAAATAAATAGATGTTCTTACAGCCTCACTCCTTACTTTCCACCCCGGGCTGAGCACACACCAGTCCTTGCTAAGAACAAAATTAATTCTTTATTCTTGTGGCTTAGAAAAGCTTGTTTTCTTCTCTCTGTAAGTATATATTTTCCTGGCATCTGTATTCTTCCTTTCACTTAACAAATATTGTCTGCTGTGTGCCAGTTACTATTCTAGGCCCTGGGGTATAGCAGTGAACAAAAAAACTCCCAAATTCCTTCATGAAGCTTACAGACAAACAAGGTCACTAGTGAAAACTTACAGTGCATCTGATGGGATAAGTGCTCCGGAGAAAAAGCAGACAAGAGAGCCGGAGTAAAGCAATCTGCACTTTCAAACTGGGTGCTCTGGGGAGAGAGCACCTGAGCAAAGTCCTGAAGGAGGGGAGGGAGGGAGTTCTGCGGCTGTCTGGGGACGGGCGTTCCTGGCAGAACGAACAGCTAGAGGCCAAGGTGGGACCCTGCCAGGTTGTTCAAGTAAGACAAGGGCCCAGAGAGCACAGGGAGAGGCGTCTGAGGCAAAGTCGGAGAGACTGGTGGGGTATGGGAGGGTAGGAGGGTGCAGGGGTATAGCAGATGTTGTAAGAGATTCTCAGCTGGGATTTCCAGGTCCACCAGGGAGCATTTGGAAATGTGTGGGGACATTTTAGTTGCCACAATAACTGGTGGGGCTCGGGTGAGGGAGGTGGTTGCTCTATGGCAGGCAGTGGGTAAGGGCCACGTCAAACATCCTTCAGTGCATGGGACAGACCACACGGTGAAGACTTTTCCTGCCAAAAATGCCACTGTTTCTTGTTGAGGGCATTGGAGTCCATTAGGAAGTGTTTGGCTTTTACCTTCAGAAAAACTAGGAACCAGTGGATGCCTTTGAGCAGAGGGTGCTTAAAAGGAACTTTGGATGCTTGTTTGAGGATAGACTGAAGAGGGAAGAAAGACAGAAGCAGGGAGTTCAGGTAGAAGGTTGTTACACAGCCCAGGTAAGAGATGCTAGTAGCTTGGACCAGGGTAGTAGCAATGAAAGTATAATCTGTAGCCAAAACAACAGTACTTCCTGAGGGATCAGTGTGGGGTGTGAGACAAAGAGGAGCTGAGGATGAGTTCAGGGTTTGGGGCCAAAGTTATTAGAAGGATGAGATGGAGAAGTCCATGGGGGATGAGGAGGGTTTGAGCATTTCACGGATGGCGTTTGAGACAGCTCTTAGATATTTGAGAGGAGATGTGCAGTAGGCATTTGGAATGGGCTGGAGGTATAACTTTGGGATGCTTTTAAAGCCTTGAGACTGGGCCACGCTACCAAGGAGTGAGAACAGAAGACGCAAGAGGCCCAGGGCAGATCTGCAGTGCACACAATGCTAACAGGTGGGCATGGGAGCTGAGAAGGAGCACCCAGAGGGAGGAGAACAGCCAGGAGAAGCACGTAGTGTTCTGGCAAAGAGCGTTTCAACAACTGCTGAAACGTAGAGGATGCAGACTGAGAATTGTCCGTGAGCTTTAGCAACATTCAGATCATTGGTGACCTTGAAAACATAGTCTTGGGAGTGCAGTGGATTTGGAGGCTTGATTAGTGGGTTTGAGAGAGAAGGGAGAAGAGACTTTAGAGACAAATCAACCAAATAGAACATGTGGACCCTTGATCAGGCTTGATTTAGACAAAGCAATTGGAACTAGACATTTTTAAGACAGTCAGGGGAATTTGAACATAGATGAAGTATTAGGTGATGTTAGAGAATCATTAATTTAGTTAGGAATGATGAAGATACTCATTTTTTAAAAATTCTTACCTATTAGAGGGATACATTGTGGGTGAAATGATATTTCTGGGGCTTGCTTTATAATACTGTAGCAAAAAAGTTGGGAAATAGAAGACTGGCAAGATATATGTTTGAAATTTCCCTAATAAAATGTGTAAAAGATGCCAGAATGGGAGGAATTATAGAAAGTGAGTGTAGAAAACGCTGATGAGTTTTGCTATAAAGAGAAGCAAAGAAATGAGGTGACAGCTGGAGGGACGAAATGAGTTCAAGACAAAGGATTGTTCTTTAAGATGGGAGAAGTGACAGTATGTTTGTTTCAGCAGCATGTCAGCTAACTACACATGCTGAGGCCCTGTCCTAACTCCTGTAGGGAAACTGAGAATGACTGCATCACTCCCGGAGGAAAGCCATCATTTAACGAAAGCTAACACTGACTATGAGCGAGGCACTATATTAAGCACTTTACAAACTTTCCCTCAACGTGTCCTAATAGCACCTTTCTGAGCTGGGCTCCATTCTGCATTCCAAGCAACACGAGGTTGCTTGTGCAGATTCACACTCAGCCAGTGTGACCCTGGCAGGCAGTGCTGCTAGCCTCTGCTCTCCATGGCCACCCCGCAGACAACTGCAGTAACAGGCATCCGAATCTCCAGGAGAAGTTTTTTCCAAATCCGCATGGCCCAGCCTCAGCGCTGGAGACTGTTGTTCAGCAGGGGTTAGGGGAAAGAAGACAGCCACAAATGCTTGCAATGAGGCTCTCAGGAGGTTCTGACGCAGCTCCCTGCTGGAAAACCATTAGGATATGTCAGCCTGGGCACACTCACTTACCATCGCGTACACCAGCGTTCACACCGGTGCTGTGAGTAATTAGGCTGGCTGAGGCTAGGGAAAAAATTAAAATGTGATGAGCTGGGCTGTACAGGAGAAAGGAGAGGAGGGGAGTGGAGCGTGGCATTGTCATTTAGGGAGGGGAAATTTTGTTTAGGTTCCTCAAGGGCAAGAGTCATATGTTTACATTCATTTTACCAGTATTTGTTGAGCACCTACAGCATGTCAGGCTCTGCTGTAGGCACAGGGATTCACAGTGAACAAATCAAACAAAGACCCTTGCCATCGTGGAGCTCCCATTCAAGAGGAGAAGGCAGATATTTAACAGGAAAATTCATATGCGTATAACAGAAATGCCCAAGGACTAGAAGAAAAATACGGGGGTGGCTTGGGGGAGGATAGCTCTGAAGAGAAGTCCTCACTTAGGGGGTGGCATCTGAGCAGGGAGATGAAAGAAAACCGAGCATGTGAAGACCTCAGGGGAAAGCATTCCATGTGAAGGCCCTGGGGCTGAAAGAAAAGCATGCGTTCAAAGAACAGAAGAAGGGAGGGGGGCCAGAGGGGAGCAAGAGGGAGGGAGAGAGACAGGGAGAGGACGTGGCGTCACAGTCGGCCTTCTGAGGGAGTCTGTGGGGAGGGAGGCTGATGGGAAGGCAAGGAGTGGTGGGCCTTTGAGCAGTGGAATGATGTGATCCACAACAGAAAACAGAGCCTGGGGGTTCGAGGGCAGAGAAGGGAGAGCAGTTCAGCAGGGAGCCCTGGAGTGCAGTGCACACTCATTTGGTATGCATTCATTTATCCAACCTTCCTTTCAACATCCATGTACCTGATTTCTGCTGTGTGCTCCACATTTCTGTGTGTTTATCATCTCATTTATCCACATGATGCTGATGGGAAGGAATTACAATCCCTACTTCGCAGAGGCAGTAACTGAGGCTCAAAGAGGTTAAGGTGACCCACCCGAGGTCACACAGCTAATGTGGCGTCTTCGGGATTCATGTGTGAACCTCTTACACCCTGGCATAGCTGTCCTCACTCTAAGAGGAGTCCCCTGTGGTGTGGGAAGTGCTTCCCCCAGGCAAAGCCTAATCTGGGACAGAGACCATTGTTCAGGAACAGAAAGGCTGGTGGCGTCATGCCCATATGACAGTTGTTCATGTTGCTGCAGCTCTGAATTTGGCCCGTGGCCCACTCATCTCAGTGCCCAGCCTGGCAGGACTGGGCTTGATGACTGGCAGAGTATCACCCACGTGTAGCTACAAGATGAATGGTTTACAGGTCCCCATGGGACATCACATCCCTGCCTGGTCCATGTTGTCAGGAGGGTTCACATAGTGGACAAAACATCCTTGTTCTCAGCTCTGCATGTGTGCGTGTATGCATGCGCACGTGTGCACAGGCAGGGTTGTGTGTGAGAATACGTATGTGTGTATGTGTGTATGCATTTACAAATCCAGGATGGTGGGTGCGCAGGTTTGGGGAGTTTATTTAGGACCTATGTGCATTGTTGTAAGAGCTCTGAGTGAGTGCATGAAGTGAAGCATGCGTGTATGCGTGTGTCCACCAAGCGGTACAGGTGTATGTTGTGTGTACATATCTTTGTGCATCCGAGCAGATGTGTGTGAGTATGTTGAGTATTTGGGTTTAGCAGATTCACCAGAAGCAAACAGCTGTTTTTGTGGGTATGTGATGGGGGTACCTGAGCAGTCTATGCTAGAAGGTCAGTTGAAGCTCTGGGATTAGGGATTGGCTGGGTAGGTTTTGATGTTTCTGTCAAACTTCAAGAGTCTGACTGTGCTTTGAAGGGCAAGATCAAGGCTCTTCCACTCACAGCCCAGAGGCCACCTCCTCTGCAGATGCCTGGGGTCAAGGGGTGCCGTGAGAATGGATGCCAGAAGCAGTGTGCAGCAAAAAACGTCAGAGCTGTGGGTCCTCGGGAGGTTGTCAAACCTCCCATAGCCTCAGATGGCATTAAAGATAATAATGACATTAATTATGATTAGTATAATATTTTTCCATGGGACTACTCTCAGGATGTTCAGAACTGTTTTTTAAATCAGAAACATGCATAAACGCGGTGTTGCTATTGGTCAGGACTTGCCTTCACCATTCCTGGAGAAACACTGCGTGCCCACAGCTGACTAAGGGGGGATTAGGAACGCTGTGGAGTCATGCTGCCCTGGCGCTGTGAGGCAGGACTTGGTGCGGAGCAGCCTCAGAGCCTGGCAGAGGCCCAATGGCCTTCATCCGTCCTCTCAAGCTGGCTTTGCCCAGCTGCCAGGCACCCGTCTGCCAGGTAATACAGAGATCTCTTGTGAGGGAAGCTGGCAGGATGCGGCCACGGGCCCAGCTCTGCAATTCATGCCGTGCTGCCACGCCTGGCACTAGGAGCCCTCTTAGCTCCCTGCAAAGTCTGCTGGAGTTCAGAGAACTAGGCCTGGAGCTGGGCAACTAAATGGCTCTGGCATTTCTGACAGTGCCACCCTGCTGGGCAGGAAGAGAGAGTGGCATGGAGCTCGAGGACTGACAGGAAGCTCTCACTGTTCTGGGGCTGGGCTGAGTGGCGGGGTGAGCGTGGCCGAAAAGGAAGCTAGGGCCCCCTGGCATGCTCAAGTTACAGACCGGGTTTCCTGTTCTGAGTTAAGCTCCCAAGACTGTCAGGTACATGCCGAGGCTGTGATATTGAGCAAATATCTTAGACTCTCTGAGCGTCCTCATCTGTGAAATGAGGATTAACTATAGAGATGTTATACTGCCTTGAGCGTGTGTTGGTACTGATGAGTAGGTCTGTGTCTCTAGCATGTATTGTGCGTTTGTTTCCAGGCATGTGCATGTTTCATATATGTGCTTGCTTAATCCCCTCTTTCTCTCCAGCCCCCTTAGGAATCGGGATTTATTCACACATTCAGTCAATAAACCATTTCTGCTCTGAGCCATGTGCCAGGCTATGTTCTGTACTGGATGTAGGATGAATCGGTCACAGGCATGGCTCTGGAAAACTCATTCTAGTATAGGGAGATATGACATGTATATAAACATCAGTGGTACAGTGTGGAAAAGATAGATGTTGCATTCCATGTCCAATAAATGTGTCTCAGGGAAGCTGCTGAAGGAGCTCGGGGGGCACTTCCCACCTAGGCTGGGCAGAGGCCAGCAGGGTTGGGGGTGAGCACAAAACAAACAAGGGAAGGCTTCATGGGAGAAATGTCTTTGGCACTGGACTCTGAGGGCTGGGCAGGTTCTGGATGTCTGGATTTCGGAGAAGCCTGGGATCACAGGCTGAGATGGCCGTCACCTTTGGCCTGTTTCCTAATTGTAGCATCGTGGTATGAATACAGGCTTTGCTGTCCCCATGACACTGTGAGGCTTTGGAGTGTGCAGTCATTGGGTCTGGGACAGTGAGGGCATACGAATTGGACCAGGCTCAGATCTAAGCATTTTAGATCTATTAGCTCATTTACCCATCACAATAAACCTTCGAGATAGATGCTCTCTGTATCCTATTTTATAGGTAAGGAAACCGAGGCTCAGGCAGGCAAAGATATAACAGGAAAATAGCAAAGATGGACTTTGACCTCCAGACAGCTCCTGCCTACCCCATATCAGTGCACGGCCTAGTACAAGCATTTTTTGTGTGTGTACCAGCTCTGTGCTAGGTATTGTGCTAAGCACAACACAGGTATCTTGTTTGACCTTCACAACAACATGATGAGGTCATTTCTTGTATGACCTCCCTTTTACAGTTCAGGAGACCAAGGCTGAAGAAGATCAGACAATCTGCCTGTGATTCCACAGTCGTCTCTTGGAAAGGCACGGATGCCATGCAGGTCTTCCTAGATCCTTAGATCCGGGAAGGCCTACTGCCTCTCCGTGCAACTGTGCCCTCTCTCGTGGTTCGAGAAAGGGCCTCCATGAAATTCCTTCCCCAAAGTACTCCGTGGCTCCCTCTCCGCTACATGCGGGCGTACACCTGGGACCAGAGGCAGATAACCAACAACGTGCTGTGAGAGCTACCTCAAAACTCAAAAGAACAAGACACATCTCTGTTTTGCTCAGAAATCTGTAGTTTTGGCAGAGCTTACTGGGGACAGCTTTTTTCTGTTCTGCATCGTATCCGCTAGAGGGGCTTGGAGGCTAGAGGTTCGTTATCAGGATGGTCATCAAGCAGCTGTCAAGCTGGGGCTGGCTGTTGGTTCCTTTCCAGGCACCCCTCTCCATGGAGTCATTTGGGCTTCCTCCCAGCATGGAGGCTGATTTCCTCTCATCACCGTGCAGAAAACGTACTAGGAAAACCAGGGCAGAACACTTCTCTGAAAGTCAAGGGAGGGGAGTGTTTCAAATAGGAGATTTGGGCCAACGTATACTACAGAAAAGTGAAATCAGTTAGACACTGAGAAGTTCTTAGATTGGGCAACTAAGAGATCACTAGGGACCTCCCTAGATTAAATTCTGCTAGGCTTCTGGGGGAAGAACCCAGATGACAGCAAGTTGGCAAGAGATCAAGGTGAAAGGAAGCTCACACAGCAGACAACTCTTTTTGGAAGACTGCAGAAAGAAAGAGAGTTGTAACCAGGGGAGCAGAGTTGTAGGGAATAATCATGGTTTTAGGATGAGAGATTTGAGCATGTTTATATGCTGAAGAAAAAGGGCCTATGAAAATAGTGACATTGAAGACCAGTCGGGGAGGAAAGGGGATAAAGATCGACAGGGCTTGGAGAGAAGGTAAACACCTCTTCCTTGAGATCAAAGGCATCAGAAGTAGGACACATTCATGACATCTACCATGTGTTAAGCCATGCTCTGTTGTAAGAGCTTTAGAAGTGTTTTAACTCGTTTCATCCTTATACAGTCCTTTAAAGAAGTCCTGTTGTATAAGTGCAGTTAGGTAGGATTCCTCAGGAGGGATTCCTGCAGGCTTCACTGAAAGGAGGACTCCGGGGGTCCCTTGCAGGGAGGGGCAGGCAGCCCCGAGGCCGGCACGCTGGACCCGCAGAGCTGGCTTCAGTAGCTGCAGGAGGAGGGCTTCGGGTTAGAAGATGTTTTTTCTCAACTGTTTCTTAAAAAAGGAAACTTATTTTTTTCAAAATTAAACCTAACAGATATCCCTAAGACAGAAAACTAACCAAATCAGAGCTGTGTTAGTTGAATGGAAGGTTCTACGCTCTGCCTTCTCCATTTTCCTGTTAACCTTAATCTGGTCCCTGCAGCAGCCGGTGGGGCACTGGGGTCTTTGGAGTCACTGCAAGACCAGATTCATACTCTTTGTATGAACATCTGAAAAACAGACAGAGTGTTTTCAGGAAAAACCTCACTGAATAATAAAGGGGCAGGTCACTGTTTCCCTAGGACTCTGTTATCCTTCTTTTCCTTGATGGCAGAGGCATGGACCAGAAGACCTTCAAAGCTCCCCCAAAGGAAAGTGAGCAGAGAATCAAAGGGACAGCAGAGAATCTCCCTGTGGAGATGACATCCTCTGGCGGGCTTGGGGCAGAACACTGAACCTGGTTGGCCAGCCTGGGTCTGGGTACCAACAGGCCAATGTTTTCTATAGCCTTTTGCCCCGGCCTCTGGAACAGCTGTAATTGCTTGCCTTATTAAGATCTTCCCAAAGCTCTCTGTGGAGGGCTGTGCAGTGGTAGATTGCACCCATGAGCAAAGGAAATCTACCTCTGCCTCCACAGCCCCCAGGCCTGGAGAAGAAAACAGGCACCAGAAAGAAGGAAGTCAAGATGGCATCCTGGTAGGGCTCTATTTGCAAGAGAATTGTGGTTGCTGAGTTTCTCAGTAGCAGAGACTAATAATGTCAGTAATATTCATTATAAGATTTTGCATTTGTGCAGGGTTTATTATGTTTCTCTCAAGGTAGTTTCATATTCAAGTCTTACTTGAATATGAATCCCCCACAGTTCAGTAAAATAAATAAGGCAGGTGTAGGAGCCTTGTTTACCATGACCTGACCCTCCCAAAGGCGAGCATAGAGTGGGGGCTGGGTCTGCATCTCCAGCCCAAAACTGTTTCTATCACACTTTCTAAGGACTCTCAGCCCTTAGACCCAGGTCCCAAATTTCCCCCATTCAACCATCCCCACCCTCGATTTTCTCACTGTTGCAGTTTCTGGCCCCCTGGACTTCTTTGGCTCAGTGATGAACCATTTAATCTCTGAAAATACAATCTAGCAGTTGAAAGGAAAGAAAAATATAGTGTCTTTTTCTGCTGCTTGGAAGGAGGTTAATCATTAGGTGATCTGGGGGCAATGGGTGAAGGGAAATTAGAAAGGAAATTATTCTAAAACCTCCTGATAAAGTAGCAAGAAATGAGAAGGGAGAGGAAAAGATTTTGATCTTTTTCTTTTTAAAAATCAGTTGGATTAAGCTAAAATTAGATACAATAAAAGTCAGCCATTTTACCTGTATAACTTGATGAGTTTTGAAACATTACACTTGTGTAACAGCTATCTCAATCAAGATACAGAACATTTTCATCACCCAAGTGATCCTTTGTTCCCTTTTACAGTTAATCCCTTCCTTCCTGCATTGCTAAAACTTACCTCTTTCTGTCAATATAGTTGTGCCTTTTCTAGAATATTCTATAAGTGGAATCATACAATATGGAGTCTTTTGTGTCTACCTTCCTTCATTTAATACAGCGTTTATGAAATTCATCCATGTTGGTTGATGTATCACTAAGCTTGTTCCTTTTTATTGCTGAGTAGTAGTACATTGTATGGACATATCACAATTTATTTATCCATTTGCCAGTCAGTGGACATTTACATTGCTTCTGGGTGGTTTTTTACATACATGAATAGTTTTGTATCAGTATAACTTTTTGTTTATCTTGGGTAAATACCTAGGAATGCAACTGGAAGGGCATCTGATAAATGTATGTTTAACTTTAGAAGAAACTGCAAGACTGGTTTCCAAAGTGTGGCACTATTTTGCCTTCCTTTCAGAGGCGTATGAGAGTTCCAGGTGCTCCACACCCTTGTCAACACTTGGTTTTGTCAGACACAAATTTTATTCATTCTAGTGGGTGTGTAATAGTATCTCCTTGTGGTTTTAATTGGCAGTTCCCTAGTGACTAGTGATGTTGAACATCTTTTCATGTGCTTGTTTGTCCTTAGTATATTTCCTTTGGAGAAGTGTCTGTTCAAATCTCTTGTACATTTTCCTATCAGGTTGTTTGTCTTTTTATTATTGACTTGTAGCAGTTCTTCATTTTTCTTAACAGTATCTTACAAAGAGAAAAATTGATGTACTTTTTTCATTTTGATGAAGTCTAACCTAGCAACTTTTTATTTCACGGTTTGTGCTTTCTGGTCCTATGTAAGAAATCTTTGCATATCCTAAAGCCACATATTATCTTCTATATTTTCTTTGAGATGTGTTATGATTATATCTGTTATTTTAAGTCTATGATCTATTTTTTAAATTTTTATGTATGGTATAAGGCATGGATTGAAGTCTTTTTTTTTTTTTTTTTTTTTTTTTTTTGCATCTGGATATCCAGTTGTTTCAGCACTATCTGTTAAAAAGTTTATCATTCCTTTTTGAATGACCTTGTAATTTTACCAAGGGTCAATTGGTGATATATGTATGGATCTATTTCTAGCTTCTCTTTTTTTGTTCAGTCAATCTGTATGTCTATTCTTATGCCACCACTGCACTGTCTTAATTTTGGTAGCTTTATTTTCAGTCTTGAAACCACCCAGTGAAGTCCTACAACTTGTTCTTGTTTTTCAAAGTTGTCTTGGCTATCCCCTCCTCCTCCCCACCCCAGGAATTAGAGATTTCTGAACAATAAGGGTTTCTTTTCTTCCTATTTATTAAGTTTAAATAGAAAAGGCTCTTTGGAGGAGGTGAGAAAATTAAGAGAAAGTGGAAAAAAAGAAATGCAGTCCTCAGGCCCCACCAGCAGTAGTGACAGTGGTACCAGGATGGGGCAGGTGACCAGAAACAGTTTGATGATTTCTCCCTTTTCCTGGAGCTCAAGGCAGCTCCTTTAGAGAGGTTCCCCAGCTGTTTCCTTCTGAAGGCTGGGGATTCAGTCTGCTGTCCTCAGCGTGGTGAAGGGAGGGTGATCCTCCTTCAGAGTTGCCCCCTGGGGCTTCCGGCTTGGCCTCCTTTATTCTCCTGCTGGGAGCCCCCCTGCTCAAGCCCTCGCCTGCTTCTCCCACTGTGGTACTGCACTCCTCATCAGTTCTTCTAAACCACTCAACTATTTTTATGGCCGTGCAGTGGAATCCTGAGTCTCAAACTAAATATAGATGTGGGAAGTGAGAGCGCACAGCCTCCTGTAATCCTGTGAGCCTGGCTCTGGCTGCGACTTTCTCAGCCCCTTGCCGCACTTGATGCTCCTTCCCATCTGGCCAGCTGGCCCTGGCTGTTGCTCCTCTGGCAGCGCTACTCGCTCATCTTCCTGGTTCTTTAAGAAACAAGGAGACCCAGCGCGGTGGCTCTTGCCTGTAATCACAGCACTTTGGGAGGTCAAGGCGGATGGATCACGGGAGCCCAGGAGTTCGAGACCAGCCTGGGCAACATGATGAAACCCTGTCCCTACAAAAAAGTCAAAAAGAAATTATCTGGGTGTGGTGGCACATGCCTGTGGTCCCAGCTACTTGGGAGGATTGCTTGAGCCTGGGAGGTTGGAGGTTGGAGGTTGCAGTGAGCTGAGATCGTGCCACTGCACTCCAGACGGGGCAATGGAGTGAGATCCTGTTTCAAAAAGAAAAGAAAAGAAAGAAACAGGGTTCTTTCCTGACTGACCCCTAGCTTCCCCTCTTCCTTCAGGTCTACGCTGCCTCCTGTGCAGAACTTTGACTCCCATCTTGCTTGGGAGATGCCTTGGAATTCCCTGAGCCAGCTGCTCCTTGATGGCCAAGGAACACAGCCTGCTGCCCTGCTCCAGTCTCATTCCCAGAGTGCTGTGAGCTCCTGCCCAGCCCAGCCTCACAGCACGACCAGGGATACCCAACAGATAAAAACCTCATTCTGGGCCCATAGACTACCTCATGTTTAGGTTTTACCACATCCATCCAGCAGTCCAACTTCCCCATCAGTACTTGTCAATATGGGGGATTTGGGATGGCTAAAGCCGCAGGGGACTGAAATCTGCTTCAAGCCATTGGCCCTGGAAGAAGCCTTTGGCTCGGATTCTGTAAGCTTCCCTCAAGAAAGCTTCCCTCAAGGAACATGGCCCAGTCTCAGTTCTTGGCTTTTGGAAGAGAAAAAGCCAAAGACTGAGAATGGGCCATTTTCCTTTTTCATAGGGGTCCTTCCATTGTCAATTTCCTTCGGCCGCAGAACTCCCAGGGTCACAGCCTTGGGCTGCGGTTCCCACAACTACAATCTGATTGATACCCCCAGACTGCGCCACAGGGGGCTCTGAGAATGCCCCTCCCAGGCTCGTGCTGTGAGGTAGATTGGGGGCTGTATCGTTCCAAGGCCTAAGGCACTTGAATGGTTCCCCCTGCTGCCCCCACCCAAGTGTGGTGATTGCACTCGGGCCTATGGGGACCTCTCTCCTTTCTTTATTTCGCCAGCAGCGATGGGTCCTGGCCCCACTCCCTAAAGGCCCCGCATCTTAGGGATTTGCTCAACCTGCTGGGACCCTGTCTCACCCTGCACTAGGCCTCAGTTTCCACCACAGTGAAATAGGGATGCAGAGACGCTGCATGCCACCGTCTGCCCTGGTGACGAATCAGGTACAGAGAGCTGAGCGTGTTGAGTGTGGAGCCCCGGGAAGCAGGTTCTGAGAACAGCTGGTTCTTGCTGTGTTGAGGAGACATTTTCTGCCTCTTGGTGCTCACAAAATGCAGCACTGGGTTGAATTCAAGGATGCAAGAAGCATTATCTGAGGAAGAAATACTTCCTTTCTTTCTGTCATTTGCACAGATGAAATAAAAGGGCTGGGTCAGGAAGGTGAATGAATAAAAGGTGCTTTCGTGTGGCCTTTGCCTTTATTATGCGCCTTCACTGTTGTATTTGCTCTCCTAAAAGCCCTGCAAGGTGCAGGAGCTACTATTATCCTAGCTTTACTGGCAAGAAAACTGAGGCTTTGAGAGATAAGGGACCTAAATGAATGCACACAGGGATTGTGACCCACTTGTGGAGAACTGGTGCACCTGGCATGGACCCCCAAAAGCTTCGCTGGGGTGTGAGGGTGGTGGCAGAACCTCAAGCCAGCCCTCCTGAGGTGAGAAAGCCTTACTCTGTGGACAGAAGCAGGTTGTGCCCACGGTCCCTGCCTCCCAGGTGGACAGATTCTGATGGGACATCCTGGCAACAACCTCAGGTTGGTGCCACCAAGAGATCCTGTCCCTCCCCTCCTGTCCCCTGCTCACCTTGCCAGCCCCTGGTGTCCCGTGTCCATCTGCTATGGTGGCAGTGTTTCGGGGAGGGTGGGAGGAGAGCAAGGCAGAGAAAGACGGGAAGGCTGTGGCCTGAAGACTAAGGATTGAGGAAGAAGCTTGGGGGCAACGTCGGAGGATGACCTAGGCCATGATCCCTCTACCTACAGTCTCAGGGTGGCTCCTTCCCAGCTACAGCCAAACAGGAGCTTGGGCCTTTCTTGATGTGAATGTTCTCCGCTATGGTTTGAATGTTTGTCCCCTCCAAACCTCATGTGGAAATTCAGTCCCAGAGTTGGAGGTGGGGCCTAACTTGAGGTATCTGGGTCATGGAAGTGGCTTCCTCATGAGTAGGTTAGCACCCTCTCTGGGGAGTTGGGGGTGAGTGAGTTCTCGCCCTGTTAGTTCCCCTGAGAGCTGGCACCTCCCTCCCCTCTCTCTTTTGCTTCCTCTCTTGCTATGTCATCTCTGCACACACTAGCTCCCCTTACCCCTCTGCCATGAATGGAAGCAGCCTGAGGCCTCACCAGAAGCAGATGCTGGAGCCATGCCTCTTCTTCAGCCTGCAGAACCATGAGCCAAATAAACCTCTTTTCTTTGTAAGTCATTCAGCCTCAGGTATTCTCTTAGAGCAGCACAAACAGACTAGGACATTCTGTTATCTGGTGGACTCCCCGAGGCAGGGACTGCAGTGATGCTTCTTTGCATACTAAAGCATTGAGTGCCATCATTATAGCAGGCCCTGATCTAGGCACTAGGCACTCCCTACCCAGCCTTGGTAAATGAGCACATGAATGCCCTTTGAAGAAGAGTGGTGGGTATGATCTTTGACAGGCGCCTGCCTGGGGCTTAGGCTTCCTACTACCTAGCTGTGTGACCTTAGGAAACTTAAGCTAAAACATGCCCAGGTCAGGAAACTTAGACCATGACCTTAGGCAGGGTGAGTGGCCAGGCTGGTCAAAGGCAGGCAGGACAGGACTTACAATTCAGCGTGAGCTAAACCCGGAAAGAAGACAAGAAGCATTCTGGCCTAGGCTGAGGAGACCCAAGGAGCAGGAGGTGGAAGAGGAGCTCAGAGGCAGAACTGGAAGACAAGCTCCCCTCTTGGCTGAACTGTCCCCCAGTGGCAGCAGAAGCCCCAACAGCGCTGCCAGCCCAAGCCCAAGGTGCTGAAGGACACGGTCCTTCTTGCTGAAAGACATTCAGTTACCTATCACATGTGTCACTGCAGCTGAGTCTGGGGACTTGGGAGAACCAGCAGGTGCCTGCCCTCAGTGTCTGACAGAGGAGTGGCTCCCAACCTTGGGAGGAAGCCTCTGGGAAACAGAGGCAGGATCAGAGCAGTCCCCCAGGCACCACTGTGCCAGCCTATGACCATGTGGGTGAGCTTTCCTTCCTGAAGTGTCAGCGCTGTGGGTAGTGAACAAGCCATGCCTCTTTGCCTATGCTCTTGATGGCTTTCGTCAGGAATTCCAAACCTGCCCTGGACCCAGGAGCAGCTGGAGGCCTGGAACTGGGGGTGTAGGCTCTCCACTGTACTGCACACCTGGGTCCACCTGCCCCACATTGTCTGGGCTCTGGGCCCTTCTTGCTCCTGCTCCATCTCCTCATTCGTTTTCCCCTTTTCTTCAGGCCAGGAAGCCTGGGTGCTATTGAAAGATGTTTAGGTTTCAGACAGTTCTCTAGTCTTTGACCTGCCCCAGGAGTGAACCTTGGGCTGGAAGACTGACCCGGAATTTTGGCCAGGGAACCACTGCAGATAAGTCCCTTCTCCACTCAGCCTCAGTTTTCTCATTTGTAAAATGAGGGCCCAGATTCAATTATTTACTTTATTGCCCTTTAAAAAAGTTATATTTGTTGCATCTATTATTAGTCTATGACCTACTGATTGTATATAATCTGTAACAAAAAAATACATTACATGAACAGAAGTCCAAGATGAAAATTGCCTATGATCTATTCTGTGAAATGACATCAATATTTGTGTTGGTTTCTGACATTTTCCAGCTCTTATTGAGGTTCACATTCAGTTTTAATGGATTTACGGTAATATCACACATGGGAATTTCATGTTGAGTTTTAATGGATTTACGGTAATATCACACATGGGAATTTGATATTGAGTTTTAATGGATTTACGGTAATATCACACATGGGAATTTCATGTTGAGTTTTAATGGATTTACGGTAATATCACACATGGGAATTTGATATTGAGTTTTAATGGATTTACGGTAATATCACACATGGGAATTTCATGTTGAGTTTTAATGGATTTACGGTAATATCACACATGGGAATTTGATATTGAGTTTTAATGGATTTACGGTAATATCACACATGGGAATTTCGTATTGAGTTTTAATGGATTTACGGTAATATCACACATGGGAATTTCATGTTGAGTTTTAATGGATTTACGGTAATATCACACATGGGAATTTGATATTGAGTTTTAATGGATTTACGGTAATATCACACATGGGAATTTCATGTTGAGTTTTAATGGATTTACGGTAATATCACACATGGGAATTTGATATTGAGTTTTAATGGATTTATGGTAATATCACACATGGGAATTTATACTTAACACTGTCTGTCAACATTTTACCCTAAGCATCACTTTTCCTTTTCCTACCTCTGTCTTTTTCCCCTGCTCTCATCTGCTGAGGTAGCCAGTGTTAATAGTTTAGTTTGCATTTATATATTAATAGAGTATACATGCAAAGAATTTGCATTTGGTGAGAGAGGTCATTTTTTATTTTATAAAATTGGGATCATTCTTTATAGATTTCTCTGCAACTTGCTTTTCTCATTTAATAATATGCTGTGGAAATCCCTCCAGACTGCGGGAGAGAGTGCTAACCAGTTCTTTTTTAATAGGTGGCATAATTCCATGGTATGGTTGAAGGTATTACAGTTTATTCAACCATTTCCTGATTGATGAGGACTTGAGCTGTTTGCATTTTTCCCCCACCTCCCCACCACCACACTAAAAACAATGCTTCTGTTGAAGAAAAGAGTCAAACTCTGTAAAACATTTGAAGAGGTTTATTCTGAGCCAAATATGAGTGACCATGTCCTGAGGCACAGTCTCAAGAGGTCCTAAGAACATGTGCCCAAGGTGGTTGGGCTGCAGCTTTGTTTTATACGTTTTAGGGGGACATGAGACATCAGTGACTTATGTAAGTAAGTAAGTGAGAGTGAACCACGGTGTACATTGGTTCAATCTGGAAAGGTGGGACAACTTGAAATATGGTGGGAGCTTCCAGGCCATAGGCAGATTCAGAGATCTTCTGATTGACAATTGGTTGAAAGAGTCGTTATTATCGAAAGATGTGGATTCAGTAGAAGGGAGTGTCTGGGTTAAAATGAGACGGTATGAAGACCAACGTTCTTATTATGCAGATGAAGCCTCCAGGTACAGGCTTCAGAGAGAATAGATTGTAAGTTTTTCTTATCAGACTTAAAAAGGTGCTAGACTCTTAACTGATTTTCTCCTGGATCAGGGAAAAGACCTGGAATAGGAAGAGGATTCTCTACAGAATGTAGATTTTCCCCACAATAGACAGCTTTCCAGGGCCATTTCTGAGACATATTTGCGAGGCCAATATATAAAAGAAATGTATTTTGCTGTAAAATAGTTCAGTTTCTTTCAGGGCCTGCTATCGGTCATATGATGCTGTACTAGAGTCAGGTTGGAATTTGCTACAGATTTTGTCTCATTGCTACAAAGAGTCTGTTTCGTCACTCTTCAGAGCTCTGTTAAGACTGTTTTAATGTTTTTTGTTAAATGCTAATGCTGGCCAGCTGTGCCTGAATTCCTAAGGGAGGAGGGGATAAGGAGGCATGTCCTACGCCTACTTCCCATCATGGCCTGAACTAGGTTTCTTTGGAATGCCCTTGGCTGAGAAGGGAGTCCATTCAGTCTGCAGCAGGACGGGCCGCAGACAAAACCTCTCAGACACCGAGTTGTAGAAGGAAGGGCTTTAAAATCTGAGCTCCCTGAGTGCACAATTTCTGGCCTTTTGAAGGGCTCACAACACGAAAGATCTCACAGGAAAGGGTCGTGATTGATTTGAGCGAGCAGCGGGTATGTGACGGGCTGCCTGCACCGGTGGTCAGAGAGAAACAGAACAGGGCCGGGAGTTTCACAGTGTTCTTCTATACAATGTCAGGAACGTGGGTTTCTAAGTCATGAGCTGATTTTTAACTACTGGGTTTAGGCCAGGCAGACCCAGGCCTCGTTCCGGGCTGCCTGTCTTTGGTTTTACTTCATTGTTTTTTTCTTAAAACAGGTACTGAGTATAAAACAATATAAAACAATATGAGAGGGTCTCTCTCTTTCCTCAAGTCAACTGGGGGGCTTAGAATTTTGTTTTTGGTTTACATTTCCATAAACATTTCGTAATTCACATCTACACAGACAGTGGGTCAAGGCACCCCTCTCTCCACATCCTCTCCAGCACTCACAGTGAGCAGTCTTTTTAATGTGTGCCAGCCAGTCTGCTGGATGAGAAATGGCATCGCGGCATGACTTTCATTTGCATTTTCCTATTTACTAGTAAGCGTCTTTCCATTGGTATGAATTTGGTCTTGATTTGAGTTTGTGAGGCAGAATAGCAGAGATGTAAACCGTATTTGTGGGCTGTTTGGGTTTCCCGTTCTGTCAACTGCTGCTCCTATCCTCTGGCTGTTTTTCCTGCTGGGTTTGTCTTTGCACTATGGACGTGCTGGAACTCAGTGCAGAGTGTTAACTTGCCTTCTGTCAACATTTTGCACATATATTTTTCTAGTCTATCATTTGTGTTTTGACTTATTAGGGTATTTGTTTTCATACAGATTTTTTTCTTCATTTTATGTAGTCAGACATGTTTATCATTTTTTAATGACTTTTCAGTTTCCCATTTTGTTTTTAAAATCTCCTCAACACATGAGCTATATTCCTAAGCTTCCTTCTGATTTTTTTTTCCGTTTAATTTCTCTCATTTAAACATATAACCTTTCTGGAATTTATTTTTTGTCAAATTAAAGGTTGGCTCAGACAGGTGTGATGGCTCATGCCAGTAATCCCAGTGCTTTAGGAGGCCAAGACGGGAGGATTGCCTGAGGCCGGGAGTTCGAGACCAGGCTGGGCAACATAGTGAGACCTCTGTCTCTGCGAGATTTTTTAAAATTAGCTGAGCCTGGTGGCACATGGCTGTAGCTGAGACAGGAGGATTACTTGAGCCCAGAAGGCCAAGGTTACACTGAGCTATGATCACACCACTGCACTCCAGCCTGGGCAACAAAGCAAAGCCCTGTCTCTAAACAGACAAACAAAAATTAAGATAGGCTCCAGTGTTCTTCCATGCAGATAGCCAAATTCAGCATTTCCTGTCTACACCCTCAGACCCAGTGGGCCCCCAACAGGTGCCTGGGAAGTGGCTACCACGTTCGGGGCTAGGAGGTCTGGGAGGTGGTGCAGATGCCCCTCCCCCAGCCATGGCGATATTCTACTTTTGTTGTTTTACAAAATAGGCTTCCAGTAAAGATTTGGTTTGGACAAAGTGTTCTGAAGCTGAAAGAATTTTGAAAATCCCTTTCAGATGATCTCTGGGGGCCCTTCCAAGTTTGACATTCTCTGACTCAATAAGGCCCAGGACAGCAACTGCTTATTAAGGAAGAGAAGGCAATGGCTTGGTGTATGTTTATCCAAAAGTAATTTCAATACTGAATCCCAGGTTGGCTCAAAGTGGATATTGGAATCACAGCATTTTAGAGGTGGAAGGGACCTTGGAAATCCTCTAGTCTGGTGCCTCTCAATCCTGGCTGCCTTTAGAATCACCTGGGAGTTTGTTAAAAAAGTCCTGGTGCCCTGGACTCATGCCAGACCACGGAAATCAGAGTCCTTGGGGAGAAGGGAAGGGCCCAGGCATAAACTGTTTTAAAAATCTCCTCGTGATTCTAATATGCAGCTAGGGCTGAGAACCACTTCGCTAGTTCAACTCCCTTATTTCATTAGTAAGTCAGCTGAAGCCCAGAAAAGGTGAGCCACGTATGACACAGCTGGCTAACTGTAGGACTGGGACTAGAACCCAGATCCCTGCCTCCCGGGTTGACTTTTTCATCTACACCAAGTGCCTCATCAAGCACCACTCCTTGGATGTTTAGCTGGTAGCACTAAAGTCCCTGTATGAATATTTTGTAACTTTGTATATGATCAGCTTAAAAGTATTCACTGCGTGCAATTCTGTGCAGCCTAGAGAAACAGACTTAGTTCTACCTTGCAGGACCGTGGTGGAGAACAGGGCCATAAAAAGCAAACTATGAGAACAGAGCAGGACGTTTGGTACGTGCACGTGAGAGCGCCTCTGCAGGGAGGCCTGCGGAAGTGGGAAGGGTGAGTTGCCAGGGAGGCCAAGGAGGCTTCACACAGGAGGTGGCATTTGAGTTGAGCCTAGTGGGTGGTTGAAGAGGACTCTGATGGACAGAGAATCAATGCTGCACTCTTGCCCGGGGCAGCGGTTGGCTGCCTGATTTTTACGCAGGGGCTCGAAAGGGCAGGGATAGGGGCAGCAGGGTTTCAGGGCAGAAATGCTTTAGTATCAGGCAGGGTGGGGACCCAGCCTGTGTCAGGCGCTCTGATCTCCCTCTGCTCTGCCCGCAGGAATGAGACCGTGCTGCACCAGTTCTGCTGCCCAGCCGCCGACGCCGAGCAGAAGCCGGCCTGCTCCGACCTGGCCTCCCACAGGTGGGAACTGTGGCCCTTCCTCCATTCTGCACCCCCACCTTCCTTCCTGTTGCAACAAAGCACATACCACTGCACTAGCTACTGGGCCTCCTCCTCATGAGTCTCATGTGGGGTAATTTGTTTGCTTTCACCTCCTTCCTCAGACTTCAGTTTCTCTCTGTTTCCTCTGGACCCCAAATGAGCCATTCCCAACGTTTAAGGTCATTATGCCCCAGCGATCACACCCCAAACGTGTGCTCCTTTCTTCTGAACAGCCCATGTAAAATCTAATTTTCATAAGTAGCCAGGAAAATTGGTTTGATCGGGGATATTCACGTCTCTCACATGGGAGGGTGCCTGGCACACAGTGGTGTGCGCTCAGCCCATGCATAGTGCCCAGCCTTCGTCTTACATCAAGGATTTATACTTTTCTTTCTGGTTTCTCTTCTTCCAGTCAGCCCAGGTGCCTGTCTTTAATTTTCAGGATCTCTCAGCCCTGGCTACATTCGTTGACAGCCTTGGGATGGCGTGGGAGTGTTGAGGAGTCAGGTTTTAGAGCCACAGTCCTAAGCTTTCTCCTCTGTTTTTTCCTGGGTTCTCCTCCTGCCCTCTGCCTCCCTGTCCCCCTTCCTGGTGCTCCCTCTCCGTCCTGGGATCAGCCTTCTCCCTCTGCATTTGCTTCTGTCTCTCTGCCCTTGTGTTTGTGGTTTCTCCTCTTCTGTGCCCATGTTGTGCTCCCCGCCCGCCCCCGATCTGTATGTTCTGTCAGCCTCTCTCACTCTTTTCTCTTTTCCACCAGTTTGTCTGTCTCCATTCTGCACATTTCTCTTTTCTTGACTTGTTCTGTACTCCATTTGGATTCTGGCCTGAAATTTGCCCAGTCTGTCAATCTCCTATTATGGAGTTAATTTGGGCAAGTTACTCCACTCCCCTGGGCCTCAGTTTCCTCATCTGGATAGTGAAGGGTTTGGTCTGTCTCAAAAGTGGCATTCACCTATCATCCCATCGAGCCTCTGAGCTGCGCAGTGCGGCCAGACTGGGCAGGTCTTCTTGTCCCTGGAGGATGAGAGGAGAGTAAGGGTCAGAGGAGCCAGAGACTTGTCCACAGTCACAGAGCGAGGACCAGCACAGCCACGGGAAGCTTAGGGCATCGGACTTCTCATGCTCACCATTTTCAGGTTTAAGATCCGAAGATTCTGTGATCTTTCGCCCTTTATCCTCTGGAAAATAACTAGACAGTGATCAGAAGTGCTGGCTAGTGACCTTGGGGCACGGACAACCACCCCATGAAAGGCATTGCTGTTCATTTTCCCTTACAGGGGAGTCGGCAGAGGTCAGAGGCGGGGCTCTGAGGAGGACTCTGAGAGAGGCCACACAGCCTAGGGGTCCTTCAATCCAGGGCTGAGGGAGGGATGGGAGTTACTGAAGCCAACCATGTTGAAGATGGGAGGCTGTTTTCGGTGTCCTCTGTGACAAGTTTTGGGCCAGGCCTGGGGACATAAGGCCAACTTGGACCCTTGAGAAGTTCCCCACGCAGTGGGACATTAGGAAACCCTCAAAAGGAAAACTGCTCACCTGGAAATTAGAATGAAGAAGAGAAATGGGAGAATGGAACGGTGGAGGGGGAAGGAAAGAGGAGAGCGTGGAGATGTGGAAGACACCAGGACGCTGTAGGGGAAGACCCTGACTGCCCTGGCCCCTTCCCATGAGCCCTCACTGTTCAGACACATGGCCCGAGTCTCCGTCCTAGAAACTGCCTTCCTTGGTGGGGGGAGAAGAGAGAAAAACTGTCTGGCCTGCCTCCAGCTCCATCAGTTCAACTCAGTTCAGTAAGCACTTTATTGATACTAACCAAGCCCCAGGCCTCAGTGAGGATGGAGAACACGCCCCTGAGAAGCCCAGGCCTGGCAGGGGCGGGCAACAGAGACGGTCCCTTGGGTTTCCTGTGGTCTCTCCTCCCATCCACTCTCAGCCTGCATGCTCGCTTACGCACCAGCACTCCCCTGCTGCCTGTGTGGTGCCCACCTGCAGCCCTAGCTCCAGGTGGGAAGGCGTGGGAGAGAGGCAGCCCAAGCAGCACGCCAGAACGTAGGTAGATGTGGGGCAGGGGAGGGGTGCTGCCCTCTCAAGGGGCTGGGGCTCCAAGGGACTAGGGTTATTTTCCAGGGTTTGAGGTGGATGATAGGAAACCCATGATCTTAGTTTCCAAGAGGTTTGTTGTTCACCTTCCCCTGGGAGGTGTGGGCTTTGAGGTTGGGGATGGGGGATGCTCTGGGAAGGGAGTGTGGGAGGTGGGAGATTCTCTTGATTCTCTTGAATGTTGGTTCATGGAGGGGCCCATACACCCTGCCTATGCGGGCCCTCCCCCTGGGTGGGGACAGGAGGCTTGCCCCCCAAGATGGTCCAGGGCTTCAGCTGCTGTCTGTCTCTAGTTCCCAGTTACTCCACGTTGTCCTGTCTGTCTGTCTGATTTGTAGTTTCCTAGAGCCTGCTTTTGTCTGTCTGTCTCGCTGTCTGATGTGGCTTTCTTGGCCTCTCTGAGAGGAGTCCCTCTGGATGTTTTCTGGACAGCCCAACAGTGTATGTGTTTGCTCTTGGCTTCTTGGGGGAATTCTATCCTAAGATAAAGTTTTCCCTGATCAGACTCTCAGCATCCCTGCTCCCAACCCTATCAATGATTCCTTCACCAAACCTCATCCCTTCCCTTAGTCCAGCTGTCCCACCTCCAGAGCACAGCCACAACTTCCCAGCAAGCTCCTCTAGTGGAATGTGTCACAGTCAGAGGCCAGCCTGTGGGGCTGGCACAGGTGGGTAGGTCACACAGCCCTCTCAGGAGATCTGGTATGGGCTCGAGCTCTGAGACAAGCCAGGCTCCTCCTCCATCAGTCTGGCTCTTCCCCTGTCAGTCTGGCTTCTTCCCTGTCAGTCTGGTTTCCCACTAGCTCAGCCAGTAGGAATCATGGCCTCCTGAGGATTTCTAGGATCAGCCGTTGGCCTCTCTAGGAGACCCCAGTAAGGAATCCAAAGTCAGTGAATCAGGTGTCAGGGCCTGTGGTGTGCGGACTCAGCCAGCCACAGGATCTCCCTTGCCATCCTCCTCTGCAGTCTGGCTAAGGCCGGCCCCCACTCCAGCTCCAGGGCTGAGCAGGTGCCCTCCCTGGGGCACTGCAGTGGCTGCTCCTCTGGCTGATCAGAGATGTAGAGATGCTGCTCAGCCCAGAGGAAAGTTGGCTCCCTCCCCGAAAGACCCAGGGCCAGAAGAGAGCCTCACCCCCCCGAAGAGGCAGAGAAGCCTCAGCCCGACCGAGGCCAGGACAGCCTTCCTTCCCCAGCCACCTGCAGAGGAGCAGCTGGGGGCTGGTGTCAGGGAAACTGCCTTGGGGCTGGGAGCCTGACGGGGAGTGGTTCTCCCAGGAGCAGGAACCCCTGAAATTGAGCACATCTGGAAGTGTGGGTGTCTGCAAAGGGAGGCTGAAGGGTGGGCGTCAGCAATCTGGGGTACAGTGGAGCAGCTATGGGGCTGGCAAAGCCCTGCGAAGCTGGATGACCAGATAGAGTTACTATGGGTTCTGCTCTGCCCTGGTTCCCCACACCCCCCTAGGAAGGCAATCTGTGTCTGCCAGGGTAATGAGGCCCTCAGGTGGGAGCTGGGGGTGGTGTCTCCTCCCAGCAGCCAGCCAGGGAGCAGTAACTGCGTGCCAGGCTCTTTCTCCCCAGAAAAGATCGCCCCCTGGTCTTTGCCCCTACCGACCGCCTCCCTGCTGCCAGCTAATGACAGGGCTTTATTCTGGGGCGCTGAATAGGCCAGTAATTGCAGCCCTACTTTCCATCCTGCGGGCTCCCTTCCCTTTCAGGCTCTCAGCGACATTCAGAACAATGGCCCAGTAGCTGGCCAGCTGCCTCCCAGCATAGAGCCCGTTTGTCTCAAGGGTGATAACGGGGCCAAGATGAGGAAGATGGGCTTCTATTAGAGTAATGGGAGGAGGCGGCTGTGGGAGAGGGTGGGGCTCAGGAGAAGGAGGCTGGGTTCAGGAGGGAGAGGAGGGCTCAAGAAAGGGAGGAGAGCTTAAGAAGGGGAGGTGGGCTCAGGAAGGGGAGGTGGGGCTCAGGAGGGGGAGGTGCGCTTAGGAGGGGAGGTGGAGTTAAGGACGGGGAGGCGGGGCTCAGGAGGGGAGGCAGGCTCAGGATGGGGAGGCAGGCTCAGGCGGGGAGGCGGGGCTCAGGCAGCAGAGGCGGGGCTCAGGAGGGGAGGCAGGGCTCAGGAGGGGGAGGCGGGGCTCAGGAGGGGGAGGCGGGGTTCAGGAGGGGGAGGTGGAGTTCAGGAGGGGGAGGCGGGGCTCAGGAGGGGAGGCAGGGCTCAGGAGGGGGAGGCGGGGCTCAGGAGGGGGAGGCGGGGCTCAGGAAGGGGAGGCGGGGTTCAGGAGGGGGAGGTGGAGTTCAGGAGGGGGAGGCGGGGCTCAGGAGGGGAGGCGGGGCTTAGGAGGGGGAGGCGGGGCTCAGGAGGGGAGGCGGGGCTTAGGAGGGGGAGGCGGGGCTCAGGATGGGGAGGTGCCCTTAGGAGGGGAGGTGGAGTTAAGGACAGGGAAGCGGGGCTTAGGAGGGGAGGCAGGCTGGGGGCGGGGGAGGCGGGGCTCAGGCGGGGAGGCAGAGTTCAGGAGGGAGAGGCGGGGCTTAGGAGGGGAGGCGGGGCTCAGGAGGGGGAGGCGGAGTTCAGGAGGGGGAGGCGGGGCTCAGGAGGGAGAAGTGGAGTTCAGGAGGGGGAGGCGGGGCTAAGGAGGGGAGGCGGGGCTCAGGAAAGAGGTGGAGTTTGGGAGGGGGAGGCGGGGCTCAGGAGGGGAGGCGGGGCTCAGGAAGGACAGGTGGAGTTCAGGAGGGGAAGGCAGGGCTCAGGAGGGAGAGGCGGAGTTCAGGAGGGGGAGGCGGGGCTCAGGAGGGGAGGCGGGGCTCAGGAGGGGAGGCAGGGCTCAGGGGGGAGGCGGGGCTCAGGAGGGGGAAGCGGGGCTCAGGAGGGGGAGGCGGGGCTAAGGAGGGGAGGTGGAGTTTGGGAGGGGGAGGCGGGGCTCAGGAGGGGAGGCGGGGCTCAGGAGGGGAGGCAGGGCTCAGGGGGGAGGCGGGGCTCAGGAGGGGGAAGCGGGGCTCAGGAGGGGGAGGCGGGGCTAAGGAGGGGAGGTGGAGTTTGGGAGGGGGAGGTGGGGCTCAGGAGGGGAGGCGGGGCTCAGGAGGGGAGGTGGTAGGCAGGAAACAGAACAACCCCTAGGCCTCCAGAGGAAGAAGGGATCTGGGTAGGGGTCTAAGGGGCACTCTGAGCCTCTGCTAACTGAACTGACTCACTGCTGGTCCTTGCTTCTTCCTTTTCAACCACCCCATCCTTACTCCAAGATGGAAGACATATTGAGCATATCATTTATTGAACGTGCCAGGGACATGGTGCTGGGCACTCTTGATATTTTTATCTCACGTAATTCTGTTAGATAGGTGTTATTCCCATTTACAGATAAGGAATCCAGGATGGAGAGAAGTTAGGTATCTTGACCGAGAGACCACTGCTAATTATTTCTGGAACTGGACAGTGAACCCAGGTCCAACTCCAACACACAACCTCTTTTCACAGAGTTGCTGCTAGAATTTTTTTTAAGCGCTCAAGAGAAATCCTCCCAGCCATTTCACTGGATCTTAAATAACATGTATTTTCTCTGATTATAAGTCATACATGCTAGTTGTTGGAAATGTGGAAAATACAAAATATAAAGAAGAAAATATAAATGGGACTTCATCGTGTAGAATTAACTGATGTTAGTATTTTAGTGTGCAGCCTCCCAATGTTTTATTTTTCTCTGCGTTGGGTTTTACATCCTCCCCACGCCAATCAAAAAAAAAGAAAAAAAGAAAAAAGATTTTGTAATCTGCATTTCCCACTTGGGCGAGGCGTACTGCGTGCGCCCCTTTACAGGGGCTCCTACCCTAACCAGTCCCTCCCGGGCCACCCGCCCTGGTGGCCCACGTGGCTCTCGTCGTCGCCGCTAGGCAGCAGCACGGCAGGGGCTCTGCCGAGGCCTCCACGTGGGGTACCCTGGAGGAAGGGGCGCCCTTCCGAGAACGCTGCGGGGAGAGCCCTGCATTAGCATAGCTGGAGCATCTCCGCCTCTCCTGCCTCTTTCTATCGGCTGTGATGGGGCCTGAAGCATGATCAATGGACCAGCCAGTGTTTACCCAGCGATTACGGAGCAATTAAATTCTCAATCGATACAGTTTAGTCTTCAAACAGCTGGGCTGGGGCGCCGCGGCCTCACGTGCCTGCTCCAGGAGTGGCATCCAGGCTGCTGAGAAACCGGCACCCACTGGTGGCTTAGGGTGGCAGCGTGGGTCGGTCGGGCGGTACAGCTGCGTCCTCTTTCCCTAGAAAAGGGCAGAAAAGCCCTGGGCTTCCCCCAGAGGCCCTGTGGGGCAGGCCCACCCTGCCTGCCTGGCCCCAAGCCCCGGGTCTCTGCCTCCCGCCCGGGAAGGCCATGGCGGCAGGGGAGGTTAAGGGAAGTTTTCTTTGTCACCTTCAGGGTTCACTGGTTGGTTGGGAGAGGACTTTGGAGAGGTTGAGATGGGGTGAAAATCCTCACAGGTCCCCTGAAGTGGTGGAAGCATCTTGCCTGCTGGCGGGGCAAGGTGGGGGGCGGGAATCCTGGGTTTGAAGACTGGGCTCTGGGGCGGGATGGAGCGCACCTGCACAGAGGAGCATCCTGGGGAGAGGGGGCTTGCTCCTGTGGTTTGGGCTTTGAGAGCAGGTGTGCTCATGGGTGGCTGAGGAGCTGTGTAGTTAGAGCAGAATCCAGCCGGCCTGGGCTCCATGCCCAGGAAGATGGCCGAATTCCGACCTGGAGCTACAGGAATGTGCCCTAAGGAACTGTGTGACCTGTCACGTTACCACCCTGTGCATTTTTGTCCCATTTGTGTCTTCCTCGCCAGGTTCAGGAGGCGTAAAAAACAAAATAGAGGTCAAAGTACTTTGAGACTTTGGGCGGGGGGGGCGGCGTGGTATTAAAATATCCCAGAGAGTATTAGGAAGGTTTTGTCTTGTCATTGACTTTTGACTTTCTGTTCAGAGGACTCTCCTCAGCTGGGATGTGAAACTCCCGTTCGGAGTCAACTATTTGCCCAGGCCAATTTCCTTTTGTAATTTTCCCTGCCAGGCCTTGAGGCCTTGAGCCATCCTCTGAGACTGGCCCCTTCATGTGACCTAGGCTGTCGCCAGAGGGTGCTTGGGAAACCTGTCGGTGATGCTGTGCTGGGCGGCCTGCAAAGAGCTGCTCATTAAGGCACACCACTTGTTGTCAGCAGCATGTTTAGAGATGATTGGAGGAGGGGTCCTGCTACCTCTGTGTCTGTTTTGTGTCTCCCACCCATGAGGGAGAGGAAGCAAATACTAGCCACCATGTCCTGAGTGCTTGCTATGTGCTATGCAAGAATTATCTTGTTTAACCCCTAATAGAAGCTGGTGAAATATTATTCCCATTTTACAGCCAAGGAAACTGAGCATCAGAGACAACAAATGCCTTGACCAGGGGCCATGTAGCTGGTGAAGAGCAGAGCTAGGTTTTGAACCAGGTGCTTGTCAGTTTCACCTGTAACCACCAGGGCAGGAGGCAGGTGTTGTCAACTATGGGAAGTGAAGGTGAGGCAGGGAGGTGAACAGCTGCTTCCCACGTCCCCAGCCACAGCCAGTGGGTGACTGAGAGCGCATAGGTTATTGTTCAGGGCCTCAAAAGGCCTGGCCTCTCTTCCCTGCCCCTTTGCCCTGCCTCTTGAGGCTGAGTGTGGGCTCCAGGTGACATCAGGTAAATGCACCAGAGCAACCAAACTGAAGAGAGGAGTGGCCCGGAGAATATTTTTAGGGACAGAAACAGCAACAACAACAATGAAATACACCTAACTAAAGATAATACTTCCAGAACAAGTGAAAGATGCCACGAGGAACATCTAAGCTTTCTCTAGCTCAGGGTATTCAGTAATGCAGTTTTATCCAGTTTCCTGGGAAATGTGTTTTTGTTTCATTTACTGGAAGCTTCTTGCTGGAATCTTTTTGGATCTCCTTTTCTCACTCCCAGGGAGAGTAACCTCTGTAGGAGTAGAGATTTTTCTAATCCCACTATTTCCTGTGCTTTTGTTTTATTTTCTCTTCTGAAAAGTCTTTGTCTATTCACTTATCTTTTGCCCGATTACATGACCATAAAAATGATTTTGTACCTGATGTATGACAAAAAGGGTTTTTAATTTGTTTCATCAAACCAAAAATGAGGAAATAATCTATAGCAAGAGTGATTTGATCAGATATGGCATTCTTAAAACTTTTTACTGCCTTCAAGCAACCATGGAATGGCTTAAGAAAGGAGGTTTTGGCTGGGCGCGGTGGCTCAAGCCTATAATCCCAGCGCTTTGGGAGGCCGAGACGGGCGGATCACGAGGTCAGGAGATCGAGACCATCCTGGCTAACACGGTGAAACCCCGTCTCTACTAAAAATACAAAAAAAAACTAGCTGGGCGAGGTGGCGGGCGCCTGTAGGCTGAGGCAGGAGAATGGCGTAAAAACCCAGGAGGCGGAGCTTGCAGTGAGCTGAGATCCGGCCACTGCACTCCAGCCTGGGCGACACAGCGAGACTCCATCTCAAAAAAAAAAAAAAAAAAAAAAGAAAGGAGGTTTTTAGAGATTTCTTTTGTTTTGATTAAAAAAGCAAAACAGGAAGGACAGCTGCCTGTGAGGAAGGACTGGAGCGTTTCTGCCTCCAGCAGGGAAACTTTCCATGATTCCCCTTAGCGCCCTCCAGTTAAAGTGGCTCCCGTTGTCTGAATCAATATTTTCTACCAGGCCAAATCTGGGTATAATTTGTTCTAAGATTATTTTGACCACATCTCCGGCAGTGGCAGCTGGGAGGGGAAGGCCTCCACCCTGGAGAGGTGGTCCACCATTACCAGCAGATACTTTACTCTCCCTGTTTTGGACATTTCTGTAAAATCTACTTGAATGTTTTGAAATGGCCTTAACCCAGGAGGTCTCCGTCCGGTAGTCTGTTTTCTAACCACCTTTTTGTTTATTCTCTGACAGGTCACATAACACCCACACACTTGTTTAACAAGGGTATAAATCCCGGTACACCCATAATTCTTAGGTATTGCATCACACATGGCCTGGAGACCCCAGTGACTTCCCTTACGGGGTGTGGATATCAGTTCTGTCCTTATGAGTTTGCTTATCATTTCGGTCCTGTCAGGGAGCACGCACCTCCCATTCTCAGTTTGGCCCTGTCTTGCGCAGCTCTTCCTCCTCCTCTTTAGAAAACTGGGGTTTTAATACCACCTTAGGGATGTCTGGGATTAGGCCAAAGAGTTTAACTTCTTCCTCCAGGGAGGCTTGCTTAGCAGCTTTGTCTACAAGCCTGTTCCCTGCAGCGTCTGTAGTGTTTCCTTTCTGATGGCTGTTTACATGAACTATGGCTGCCTCTGCTGGAAGCAGGAGGCTTTTTAAGATTTGTTTGACCAGTTTCCCGTATACCAATTATTTCCACCTGCTATTTATTAGGCCCCACTTTGTCCAGATCTTTCCAAAGGTGTGTACTACTCCATAGGCGTATCGGGAATTAGCATATACATGAGCTTCAGGACTTGGTTAAGAGCGTATAATTCACAGGTTTGGGCCGACCAGTTATTGGGTAATCTACCTTTTTCTCATAAGGTTTGTTTGTTTCCATCAATGACAGCCTAGACATTGTGTCTTTTACCATCTATCACTCGGGATGGCCCATCCACAAACAGCCTCATTCCATCAAGTAGTAAAGAAATTCAGTGGAATTTCTTTTTGGTCTGATACCTTCTTCTTCTCCTCTCATTTCGCTAAGAAACTGGCTGGAGTTCGTTTAGGCACCTCTCCAGGGCCCACTGACCTCAGGAGGAACTTGAGGAGGCAAGGGACTGACCAGCTGGCCTTTCAGGGTGCCTTTGACTGGGCTCTGCTGGGTCTGGCTCTGGACGAGAGCTGCTGGTTTGAAGAGCTGCCAGCCTATGGCGCCTTCCCTGATGGGCAGCTCTCATCAGCACAGGCATCCCTGGCTCCTTCTTTGCTTTGAAGGCACCATCCATCTCCCTGGCAGGCTGGGAGCTGCACTGTTTGTATTCCACGCCACCCCGCTGGTGACCCAGCAACTGCAAAGGGTTTGTCCCGCTCTGGGAGGGGACCCAGTGGCTTTTCCTCCTCCTCAGCTGCAAGGATCGCCCCCTGGCCCAGACCAGCTCTGGGAAACAGAACTTTTATACACCGCTGCTCAAAGCCTCCTGGGGGACTTCTCCCCAGCACGAGCTCTCTCTACTTCAGGGATTGCAAACCAGCATTTTCTTTCACCTGTATTGGGTTATTAAGCTTTTTTAACTGATCACCAGCATTTAAAAATCCTATTTCACATAAAAACTCAGAATTCTGGTCTCTGACAAAGCAGACAACCTGGCAACACAGGGCCAGCACTGTAAGAACAGCCGAGCAGCTGCGGCCCCTCTGCAGAGGTGTGCCCTCTTCAGTTAGCCACAGTCCGCGTCCAGCCCTGCAGCCCTCCTTCTCACCGTTTGCTGGCCCTGTTGTCCTTTGAGTTTACAACCCTAGTTCGGATCTTCTTTATGCAGCTCCCTAGCCCTTCTGCAGCCTTGCTGACGGCTGCCCCTGGTGGACTTACAGCCTCTCAGTAAAACAGCAACAGACTGTGATGGTCATCTCATCCATTTACGCTTCCATAACCTGGATCCCGTCTACTGCCTCCGACAAACAGCCATCTAGTCTTTGCCACAGGCAACCCGCTACTCCTCAAGCAGCCTGATCCTAAACTCCCCTCCCCATCCCTTTCTCACTTGCACCCCCCAGTTCCCGGGCCCTGTCCCTCCTCAGTGGCTGCACCACACCGTTTCCCCTGCACGTCCTTGTTGCTCGAGCCTCTAGAACCTTCCCCCAGCTCTGCCAACCTCTCCACATACTCTCACTTCCTCTGGTACTCTTTCTTCCTTTTGCTTTATTTTTCTCCCCAGTCTCAACTTTGGTGTCTCCCTTTGATCTCTGTCTTTTCTGGTCTCTCGCTCTCGCTCATTTTCTTTTTTCTCTATCTCTATCATCCCGTTTCCTTTTTCCCTCACACTTAGTTTCTTCCTCTTTCTCTCTCTGGGCACAAGCTAAACCATGCCGGGCCCTGGCCCCCTGACAGTCTGCAAAGATGGACAGCTCTGCCGAAACGACAAAGATTCAGCAACAACTTTTATCAACAGCTTTCAGCAGCCAACTTCCACACACAGTTGTGTGGCCGGCTCTCCCTTGCCTTCAGGGTCGGCAGCTTAACTCTTTCTCTCTCTGGCCCTCTACATTTGCCATTTGCTCCCCTTTCTCTTTCCAATTTTCTTTTTCACGTTTTCTCTTTCTCCCTTCCCAGTTTATCTTTTCTTTCTTCTTACAAAAACCTTCTGAGCTTCCCTCAGTAATTCCTTAATCGGTTTTTTATTCCACCCGTCAATCTTCTGCAGTTTCTTAGTAATATCAGGCCAGCTTCTGTCACAAAATTAACTTCTGAAAGGCCTTGCCCTACTGGGTCCTCTGGACCTAATCCTAAGTATTTTCTTATTTGATCCCTGAGCCTCTGCAGAAACGCAGAGGGAGTCTCCTCTTTTTATTGTTGGATCTCGAATGCTTTCAAGACATTTTGTGTTCTAAGAGTGGACTTTTTAATCCCCCCCTTGGGTCCTGCATTTAGGCCTGATCTCTGAGGTTATTGTTACCCCATCTGGGATTTGCATTTGGGAATTTCTGCTCGGCTGGCAGGACTCCTTCACCCGGAGAATGGGTCTCTCCCAAATGGTCATGGCTGCCGTTATAATCATTCTCCTCTCTTCCCCAGGAAACAGAATATTTGTGATTGACATTATCTTAGCCCAAGTATAAAAATTGGGTCCTAAAAACTGATCTAGCTGCTCTGCTCCACCGAGGGGGTCTTCCCAGAGTGGCCTCATTTTCTTTTTAAAATTCCGAACCTCAGTACTTGTTAGAGGCACACTTACAAACCCAACTCCTCTCTGTCCCAAAGGGACTTCTCTAAGAGGGTACCTGTTAGACATCTGCTGTTTGGAAGGAATAGGGAAATTCTCAATGTCCTTCTTACATTGTTCTAATTCTTTCCTCAAGTTTGAATAAGGATTTAAGGAAGCATTGGGTTTAGCTTCTTCACGACCCGCAGATTCCTCTTCCTCTGACTTTCCCGTTGCCCCCTGATATCCCTGTTCTGTACTTCCTGTGATGTATGGGGGGACAAGCGTGTTAGGGGATCCCAGGGCTTTTCATTGGGCGAGGGCTTCTTACTATGCTCTTTTTCTTCTTTTTTAAGGGGAACATGGGGGTTAATTCACCAGTCCAACAAAGATCATAACCTGTATCGTCTTGTGAGGGTGGAGTTTTATTATTTACAGAGGATTAAAGCTTGGCACACCCAATCCTCATCTGAGCCAAACTTAGGCCAAAAGACCAAAGGTTGACGAATGGGCTTTTGGGGCCAGATAAAACAATACTTTATCATCTTTTGCTTTTCCTTGTCGCTGGTTTGCGGACTGTCCCTTCAAACCTGCAGCATTCTCCCCAACAGACTATTTGGGGGAATGTCAGAGGGTGCTCTTTTGCTCCAACACTGCATTTCACCAGAGGGTCAACATTCGCACCCCACCACCTGCCTTGTGTTTTGCTTCTTAATTGCCCCGGGTCTCCCCGTGAGCAGGTCCCATCCCTGGCCATGCAGAATGCCTTCTTACAGAATCCCTGGCAGAGGACCTTGGGGATGAGACAGTGCACCTGCTCATGCTATGGTTCAGGAAGCTGGGGCCCAGAGAATGGGGGGCCGCCTTGTCTAAGTCAATGTGGTGGAAGCACCAGATTCTTCTGGAAGCCCAAGTGCTGCCCTGGTCTGCCCTTCCTCTCGGCTAAAGGGAACTCTTAAAGAACTAAAGGGAACTCTTTCCTCTGTTCCCTAGGCCTAGAATTCTTGTTTCCCATTTTTGGTTAGTCTCTGTGTCTGAGCTTTTCCCTGTGTACTCAGCCTCCCTTATTGGAGGTTTCTTACACACCCCTGTGTACTCAGCCCACCTTACTGGAGGTTTCTCGCACACCCCAAGACCTCGGAAAATGCACAGCCACCAAGCAGTACTTACAGTCCAGTTTTCCTACCTTGGCTCATGATGAGGTTGCCTGGTTGCCGCGGTGTCTGCTTTTCTGCCTGTGTCACTTTAGTTGTCTCCTGAATAACAGTTTCGGGTTTGTGTATGGCTTCTTCAGGGAGCCGAGACATCCGGACAGAGTGGGCCACACCAGTCAAGTGGGACACAGCTCCCCTCTCAACTGCAGTCTCGCTCTGTGCAGGCGTGGAAATCCCCATATGGGCCACCAGGTTGTGAGAAACAAACTCACCTGTCCAAACCCAAAGAATGGACTCAGAGACCCGGAGAGCAGCGAAAGTGAGACTTTTAATGACGGTCTTGCAAAATCGGGTGTCTGATGAGCAGGCACACCCAGCACAGTTTCAACAAGCCATTGAGCCCCTAGTGCACAGGTCTTTCCCTGGCCCCTCATAGGCTGAGTACCGTGGGGTTACCGTCTTCCTGGACGATGCCTATCAATTGTTGGGTAGGGGCTGTAGGTGGTTTTTTTTAGGGTGGTTTTGCTGCATTTTGTTGTAGCCCACAATGCATTGCAATCCTAGTTAGCTCAGGAGCTTGTAAAGTATTTGATTTATGACCTAAGTAGCTGGGCAGACTGATAAGAACAAACAGAATGAACTATTTTGTAGGCTAGTAAACTTTCATCTTAGACTAAACTTCTTTGGTTCTGGTGAGGGCAACTAAAGAGTGGGGAAGCCAGGGGGAAGGGGAGATGGTGGGGAAGTGGGGGAGGCTGACAAGCAGGCATCGGATACCCAAGCAGGGGTCTAGTACATCCTGTTTCTTCTGTGGTTTGCTGACGGAAGCAGATTCAAGGCACTGCATCCGGGAAATGGACCACTGTATACATTATTTCCTTCAAAGAACCGGGGGAGTAAGATAAAGTGTTGCATGACCTAGAAGCTTGGGATTTGGAAGGCAGCCAAGGGGAAGGGCAGACCAGGGCAGCACTTGAGCTTCCTGAAGAATCTGGTGCTTCCACCACACTGACTTAGACAAGGCATCCCCCGTTCTCTGGGCCCCAACTTCCTCATCCATAGCATGAGCAGGTGCACCGTCTAATCCCCAAGGCCCTCTGCCAGGGATTCTGTAAGAAGGCATTCTGCATGGCCAGGGATGGGACCTGCTCATGGAAAGACCCGGGGCAATTACAAAGCAAAACACAAGGCAGGTGGTGGGCTGCGAATGTTGACCCTCTGGTGAAATGCAGTGTTGGAGCAAAAGAGCACGGGAAGGAAAGCCCTCTGCAGGCCTGTGCACTGTTTTTTTCTCTTTCTACATTTCACTTATTGTAAAAATATTATATTTTATTGTTAATATTATTATTATTATTATTTTGAAACAAGGCAGTTTCAAAAAGGAGAAGAATTTCACCCCACTCATAATCCTGCAGAGGCTTCCCTCTCATTGTCCCTCTTCTCCGTTCATCTTGGGCAGTGCAGCCTGGACACTGGGACACGCCCCCTGGATTGCCACGGGAAACAGCCTGGCCCCCACTTCCTGCCTCCATGCTGGCAGCTCTGAGCATTTATCCTGGGCTTGGATGCAGTTTCTTGCACCCCAGGGACGGAAATGATAGGAACGATGAGGGTTTTAACAACTGGCATCGATACTGCATTTTCCGAGTTACGGAACGCCTTCTGTCCTTTTGCTTACTTGATTCTCACCACGAGGATCCTCAGCTTCTGACCTTGTAAACAGTCAGAAGGGCAAGAACCACTGTGTCCATTTTATAGCAGAGGAAATCCTCGGAGAAGATGAGCAACTTGTTCAAGGCCACAGAGGTAGAAGCAGGCGGAGGTTAAGACCGGAGCCCATACAAAGAGAGGGCAACAATGGAGCAGAGGCTTTAAACCTGCCTCTTCCTTGTTCCTGTTTGAATGTGTCACCTTGCTCACTCCCCAGGTGCCACTGCCACACAGCCTGCTGGGATCTTGGTGTGGTCACCATGTTCCATGTTTATACTGAAGCTTTGAAGTCTTGGAGAATCAGTTAGGCTGCTGTGAGTCCTCAGATTCCTCAGGAATCGGGGGAACTGACTCATCAGAAACAAACTCACAAGAGACTGACATATCGTATTAGTATGAATTTACTAATTTGTAAGGAGAAGCTATCCTGATGAACAGGATACTCATGTTTACTGATCACTGAAGAACTTAAAAATAGTTAAGGCTCCTTCCCTCCCCGGGTGCGGAAGAATGAGCACCAAATGGTTTTGTGGATTCCTTTCTGGTTTGGAAAGAGAGAGAGAAGGGTGAGGAAGTGGTAAAGGAGTTCTCTGGACTAGAAGATAAATCCAGAACTTCAGGGAAGCACTTTAATGTGTAGCAGTTGAAAGCATAAACCAGATAATTCAAATCTAGGTTCGGGTCCTGGCTTGGCCACTCACAAACTCTATGACCTTGGTGAAATTCCATAAGCTTTCCAACCTTGAGTTTACTCATCTGTAAAATGGGCATAGCACTTAATTCTTAGGGTGTTTGGGAGGATTCAATGTGATAATGCCTGGAAAGGTGTCCAGCATCTAGTAAGGACTGCATACGTGCTAGTTATGTTAGAGCTGGATTTCCGAGGGCAGAGAGGGAGAACTCAAACAAGACTTAAGGTCTAGAAGTTCAGATATGACTAGGGAATGTTTAGAAAGTATAGGCCACGTGCTTCATGTGATGAGCCCCTGATATGACAAGCATGTTCTTCAGGTCCCCAGCATGTTGTTCAGACACAGCTCAGGGACCTGAACAACATGCTTGCCATACCAGGGGCTCTGGCGAGGTCTCGTCCGTCCCATGGGATAGCAGGTGTTGGGCATGGAGAAGAGGCAGCCTTTCAGATGTTTCTGTTCCGGCCCAGCTCCTGACATGGAATGGTGGCGGGATAGAGCCCAATATTCAAAAAGAGAGGAAGAGAGAGACTGAGAACTGAGGGACCAATTTGGGGAGGAGATCAAAGAAGCTAAAGACCCCGATGAATGTCAATCAAATAGGACCAACAGGCTCAGAGAAGAGATTTTCTAGACATCAGGGCAGGAGAGGAAATGATTTAGCTCAGCAACAGGCTGCCACAGTGAAGGCTGGGATCGGATTAAGAGCAGAAGCATTTATTTTGTCAGGAAACTCTTCTTGCCAGCCAACAGTTGGACTGCCTGTTCTCCTGAGAGAAAGATTGTTTATCCCAACAGGGAAAGGCTTATGGCCTGGCACGGTCCCCTGGCCTGCCCCATGGGGTATTCCCCAAGCCGGGATCTCTAAGGCTTCTTCCCAAAGTGTGTCCTGCAGAAACCGTGAGCAGATATTCCATTGTCACATGTACAGCAGGAGCCTAGCACGTCCCTTCCTCTTAATACTTGCAGACATAACACATGGAAGCCACAAGGCATGCGGGAAACAGTGTGGCCAATCTGATATATGCAGCATGAAAGACTGAAGCTAGATATCAGGTAGGACTTCCAGTAGGAACTGAAGATAAGGAAGTTAACTGCAGGGAAACAAGTGGGGACTCTTGCTCCCTGGTAACTAGGTAAATGTCCAGAGCAATGTCCTACCCTACTGGTAATTGTGCCATTTCCATTTCTTGGGTCAAAAGACTCCTGTTTTCAGCAAGAATGCACCTGACCTCCACAGGCATCCGTAGGTCATCAGATTTCCTCTGGCATGTGGTGCACTTGGGCCTGTGAGGAGCTGTTCTTCCCTGGAAATAGCTCAGGACCAAAGAACACGTGCTCTGCTGGGGTGAAGTGGGCTGACCTAGGTTGGAACAGAAGGAAGATGGAATGAAGGGGCTTTAGAGCCAAGAGAGTGGGAAACACCCAGTCGTGGCCTCATGCCTGCCTTTGGTGTGGGCTTTGTGCACACGTGATTTGTGGAGGTCACCACAATCGGGCTCTGCGAGGGAGCCAGAAAGAACGAGACAAGGTCCCTGCTCTCCAGGGAGCAATTCGCTCATGAACCGGAAGCTGGGGAGGCACAAGGGGCCCAGATTAGGGGAGAAAAGCCACAGTTACCAAGCATCAAGTAGATGCCGCTGGCTTTGTGTACGTTATTTCACTCACTCTCACAGCAAAATCATGTAGCAGGTATCCCTACTTTACATGTGAGCAGATGGGCTCAGAGAGGTTAAGGAACCAGCCCAGTGCCACACAGCTAGTGAGTGGTGGGATTTCAACCACAGTCAGTCTGTCTGGTTCTGAATCTCATACTTACCCCGCTCTGCTGCCTCCCAGCCCTTGTTACCCTCTGGCGAGCTCCTCTTGGCATCATCTGTAACTCACTGTCACCAATTACGCCATACAGAAGAGGCCGGCACGTCTCGATTTAGAGAACTCTAGCACAAGACCCCAAGAGCAATAAGAAATTGATAGTGCAAGCTAAAGGGCTGTCCTTTGTTCGGAAGTTACATTCTTCCTACTTTTCATTTTTTTATAATATTATAGGAAAAGTGAATGATACTTTTGCTTTTTATTTTCTTATTTGACAAAATAAAACATGGGAAGTCCCACAAGAGAAAAAGATAGTTGCTACTTACACAGGGCTTGCCAGCCATTGTACGTGTATAAGCCGTTCGTTCTTGGGACACCTCCTGTCACAGGACCTTGAGGCACAGGAGTTTAAGTGACTTTCCCAAGGCCACACTGCAGGTAACTGGTACGGCGTTCAGACCCTGGTGGTCTGGCTCCAAGTCTGCACTACAGTTAGAGGCTGCGACTCTACCCCTAATTACAGGTTGGCTGACCCTGGCTGCAGCCTCACGTGCTCCCTCCTCTCAGGGACCCCAAAGGCACTCGCCCCGGGGACCTGGCCCCCAGCTGCTTCTCCTGTGGAGCACCCTCTCCCAGCATCACTGGGCATTTCCGTGAGCCATTCTTTTGTGGTTCCTAATGGTCACCCGTGGTCCGTTTGGAACCTGTTGCTTACTCATGCCACAAAGACCCAGGGTGTGGAGGGCTTAAGGAATAACTCCATTTTGTTTTCTCACCGTCTTCCTTGCTGTAATATTGGGGTCCAAGACTGAGGCCCAGCCCAGCTGCAGTCAGACTCCTGCCATCTTCCCAGTCTTGCCAGCATGGAGCTGCAGGGCCAGTCCCCTTGGAGGCAGTTCCCTGACCCTTTGGAATCTGCAAGACCCTGACTGCTCCTGAGGCTCCCACGAGGCGTGCTGTGCAATTCTGGCACTCATGTGAGGCGGCAGCGTTGGTTATGTAAAGACAAGGGGAAGTTTGCCCGTAGGGAAGAGGCAAGGAAGGGCCAGCACAAATTCAGGACACGGATTCTTCTGAGGAGGGGAGAGGAACACACAGGGCATCAAAGGCTTCGAATGCGCTTTCTTGAGCTGGGTACATGTGGATGTTTTTCTGAACGCTTCACCTCTGCGTTACCTATATTTGCATATATAAAGTACTTCATCATAAAAGAAAAAATAAGTAAACTCTGGAGTTCACTAGGCTGTACTGAAGCCACTGGGAGAGACTTTGCGTTGTGGCCAGGGCAGGATGAAGAGGCCGTGGTTCTGCAGCCTCATCCTGAGGCTGGGTGAGAGTGTTGAGAGATGGGAGCTGTCTTCTCCTGGGGCAATCACAGGAGCAGACATGAAAGGCGAGAAAACCAAGGTGTAGAGCGAGCCTGTCTGCCTGGGCCAGAGATATGCCTGTGTGAAACTGTCATGTGCTGGGAAGCGGGCAGGGAGGATGTCCTTAGAGTTTGACGCTGACCGCAGAACCATGCCTATTTATGAGAATGTAAAATGCTCAAAGACAGTAGGATTCCGGGGGCGGTGAGATGGCACTCGCCAGTATGGCCCAGCCTGGGAGGCTCTGAGGGAGGCCGTGTCCTGAGGAGGCCTGAGGAAGCTTCCAGAAGAGGCCTCCCTGTGGGAGGGGCTGAGCAGGGAAGGGCTCCACATTCGCCTGCCCGTGGGGACAGTCTGCAGGAGCAACCCTGTGGCCCACCTTGAGGGAGTGGCCTGGGCATTCTGGCCTAGGTGAGGGGAGGGCTGAGCCCAGAGAAGTGGCTGCGATTCCTTTGACAGGAACACTCTAGAGACAAGCCAGCCCCCGCCCACACCTTTTAGAGCAGTTGTGAGACCAAAGCCTGGAGGCAACAAGGAGAGAAAGAACTTCTTCTCCTAGGGTCCTTGGGAGCCGGGCAGGAGAAGTGTCTGTCACAGCCAATGAGATCAGGGCAGCCTCTGGAAGCGGAAGAGAACCGGGACAGCCACATCTGCCGTCCTGCAGGGGTTTCTGGCCCGGATGATGGCAGTCAAGGGGCCATGGCAGGGGAGGCTTATGCTGTGTCACTGGGAGCTGTAGTTCGTCTGATGGCTTCAGGTTAGCAGGAGCAGGGATGGATGGAGCGGGTGTGGCCAGGACCCAAGCAAATGGCACGTGGGGAGGGAGGAAGCTGGGCCTCTCCTTCCCGCCTGATGCCAAAGCATCTTATCCAAGCTGCCCTCTTACAATGAGGATACAGAGCCCAGAGAGGGGAAATGATTTGCCCACGGTTACACCGTGCACGCTGCAGGCTGGGGTGGGTTCCCGCCTGACTCCTGGCCCAGTGCCCTCTCCACCACCTTGAGCAGGACCTTCCAGCTCATGCTTCGAATCAGCACGAAGTGAATTGATTTCTTGTCTTGTCACTAACACTGGCCTTCTGTTCACCTCCACCCCTCCCTCACACCATCTGGGACCCCAGAAGACACTTGGCTATCTGTGCTCGGTGCCTTTATTCCGCCCATCTGAAATTACTGTATTGATTCAAAGAAAAGAGGAAAAAGAAGTGTTTTAGAAAAGGCTAAAAATCTTGAGGGGACGTGAGGCATGTTGTTAGCTTTTGTCTAGAAAATGTTTCATATCTTTGTCCCAGAAGAGCTTTAAGAACGGCTGGCAGAGTCTGGGATAATCTAATGCAGTTGGCCAGGTCCTCTGGAGTCTTCGTGCCCAAGGAGTCCGTCAGCCTTCAGAATGCTCCTCGCAAAGTCTCTAGTAATTACTGTGCTAGCCATTGCCGAGATAGGAGAACAGCCCTCAAGCTCCTGCTCTGGCAAACCACCCCACCGTGGACAGCAGACTCCCTCAGGGCCGAGCCTGTGGGTAGCTCCTCAGTCCAGCCCCGCTGGTAGGAGAGTGCTGGGCCTCGGTCAGCACCTTGCTCCTCCCCTGTCCTCTCCTGGCTCTCCCATAGCCCTTTAGTTGCTCCTGTCCCCTTAGCTCCTGGCAGTGGGCAGTGTGGCTGCCAGGACCTGCCTCGAAGCCCAGAGAGGACACTCACTACCGAGAGTCAGCTCCCTGGCAGGAGCTGTGTGAGCGCAAATGCTGGGGGCACTGCAGGTGTTCTCCCTTCTCACCGTTCCTGGGTGGAAAGTTGTATTTCCCACGGTGGTGGATACGGGTTCATTTCATCTTCATCACTATCCTGGAAAGGAGGTATTGGCATCCCCATTTTGCTGATGAGAAAACTGTGGTCCAGAAAAGTTGGGTGTGGTACTCAAGATCTCCTAGCTAGTAGTTGCAGAGCCTGGGGCTTTACTCTGCTCAGGCTCTCTTCCGTTTGCATAAGGATTCCATCAGTGCCAAGGATGAAGATGACCAGGCTCTGAAAAGCCCTGAAATATTTTATCTGTATGACCAGAGAGCTGCCTATGTCCCTTGGCACACTTCTCAGCATATGGAAAATACTCCATGATTTTCTCTCCATAATAATGTACTTAGCCTGGGGCCTATAGAGTCTGTAAAGGCTCTGACATGAAGGTAAAATTTGGCATGTGTGAAATCGTGTGCATTTTTCTAGGAAGAGAGCCCTGAGCCCTTAGCAAAGGTATCTGGAAGCCAAAAAAGTTCCATAGGTCTGGGGGCAGAGAGACCAGGGTAATCCTGGCCACCAAGAGAAAGAAGGAGAGAGAAAGGCTGAGGCTCCAAGGGGGATTCAGTTCTTGAGAAGCAGACTCGAGTTCAGAATGTTGACTTTTTACCGGGGGATGCACCGGGGATCAATACCCATGGAAGGGAGGGGAGGGACACAGCATGGGGCAAAGTCTACCGCAAAAGCCGCACAGCAGCCTCGGCCAATGCTGCCTGGCCCGTCAACCTCAGCCCAAGTTGGGTAAGAATAGGGAGCCTTTATAGCCCCACTGCAATTGGTGCCTGGATGTGGACAGCCCTTGGAAGGATGTGACTTTGGGCCAGGTAGCTCTGGGTAACTGAGCCAGTCTTTGACGGGGCTGATGGGGCTAACAGCTAAAGGCATTCTCCAACAGTGCTCCCAGCAGCTGAGCGAGAAGTCCTCCCTCGAAGGAGGGTCTGGGTGGTGCATCACCAAGCCCAGTGCAGCATTTCTGCCCTTGGAAAAGTAGTGGAGAATAAATAATATCTACCCATCCATTCATCCATCCATCCACCCATTTAACATTTATTACACACATCTTATGAGCCAACTGCCTCTGATAAGTACCTGTGATAAAAAGGTGTACATGGCACGGTCTGGTGGAGGAGAGAGAGACATCAGTGAATAACTAAAGCACAAAGTGGTCATTGCTGAAATAGAGGCAAGTGCCAAGAATTGTTAGCGCATAGAGGAGGGTGGGACTGACTCTTCCTGGGGAAGTAGCAATTCCTGAAAGAGGGGACGAGGCAGAGAAAGGAGTGGATGGAAGGCATTTCCAGCAGAAGGAAATCAAAGCAGGATGGTGGCCTGAGGGGGTCTGGCAGATCTGGCGAGAGTGTCAGTGTGGACGGAGTGGACAGGTCACTCGGCGGGGCTGAGGGTAGAAAGGGAGATTGGAGTAAGATTGTGAATGGACTTTATCCCGCCAGGATTGTGGAGTCACTGGTGGGTTTGGGCAGAGGATTGGCATTAAAGCATCTGTCGTTTCGGAAGTCAGCTCAGGATAGACAGGCTGGGGTGGCCACTGGAACCTTCCCCAGGGCATCATCTGTGTGCCAGGACCAGGCATGCGCAGCAGGTGTCTGGCATCCCCTAAGCATAAGCCAGCTTCCCACCTGAGTGGCCCTTGGGTGTGACGTTGTTCTGTTCCAACGCACAGGTCATTCTGCCCTTGGGCACATGTGATATTCCTCTGAGAATGAGCGATGGCCCTGCTTCCCTAATTTCTCAAAGATGTTCACTTCCCATGCTCAAATCCTGCTCTCATGCGTGGAATGACTCTTGATGCACTGTGTGTATCAGCCTAATGTCATGTGAACACATCAAAGCTTTCTCAGGATCCCTCTTGGTGCCTCCCACATTCTACTTTTGGCTTCTCAAATGGGTGCCCCAACCCAGGGAGTGATCCTGTGACCAGCGTCACTCACAGACCAGCAGTGACCTCACATTTTCTCCCGGCTAGTGCACTGCCACTCAAGGAACATTTCTGCAGCAGGATGAGGAGCCTAAGAGAGTGGAGAGCCCCAGGATCCCCCTCCAGTGCTCTGGGAAAGGTCTTAGAAGAAGATGTTCAGGTCCCAGAGAGAATCCCATCCACATAATCCCTGTCGAAGGGCCAGGCTGCCCGAAATCTGCCCACTAGCGAGGGCAGCTGCAGACTGTGGAAGCCGGAGAGACACAGCCTGTGTCTTGGAAGGAGAGGAGAGATGTTCTGGGAGCTAGAGCAACGGGCTTCCAGTTCCGCAAGAGACTGGATTGAAGTAGGTGGCCTTCAAGTTAAATAGCCCAAGGTGAAGATTCCAACCTCTTCCCCAGCCTTTCTATAGATGGAATGCAAAGAGGAAAACAGAGGCTGAGGACCTGCTCTTGATGCTCAGCCACCAAAGAGAGGGTGTAAGGACTCAGGCCTCTGCCGTGCCCTGGAAAAGTGCCAAAGCTCAGATCCAGACTGGCAAATGCCCACCCAGGAATCCCCACACCATGGGTCCCATGTGTTGGTGACACCCAAGGTCATGGCCCTTTCGCTGTTTGCTGCTCCAGTGGCTGGAACCGGGTGGGAGGAAGCCTCCAGAAAGCCTGTCCATCTGGAAGGCTGGGGAAGGCCATGGGGAAGAGTGGAAAAACCCTACATTTTCAGTTCCGTGAAGGTTGACAAGGGGGCTAAGCGTTGAGAACATCACCCCTCTAGAGAATTCTACATGTTATTTTTCTGCGGATTCCTTTGGGACTCCATGTCATGTGATTCTGGCTCAGAAAACTGCCACCATCGCCGTCACCCTGTATTAAGGACTGCTGTGTTCCAGGCGCTGTCCTAGGTGCTGCGTATGCTTTATTTTTTTCCTGACAGCAGCGTTGAAAAGTTGTTATTAGGATGTCCGTTTCACAGATGAGGAGACAGAGCCACAAAGAGGTTAATAACTTGCCCAAGACACACAGTAATAGCAGAGCCAGGATCCTAACCCAGGTCTCCCTGGCACCAAAGCCATGTGTGTTCTTTGCCCTCCACTATGTAATCTTCAACATTGCCGCACTGAGAACAGTCCAGGGGTTCTGTGACCCCCTTCCACCACATGGTCTTATAGGTAAGTCTATGGAAGGAAGACAAGGATAGGGGTTCCCTTTCCAACACTTTTTCATTGTGTACCTGAGAGGGCCCCAGTCTCTCAGGTCCCCGAGCACAGAGATGGACAAGGTGGAGCTGGGTCCACCAGCCAGAGAGCCTGGAACCTTGGGGCCAGAGGGCCTTGGTGGGCCCGTGTCTGCACTGGGATTCAAGCTGCTAGAGCGTCCAAGCAGGGAAGGCACCCAGAGAACAGCAAGCTCCCTCCGTGGGACAGATGAGGAAACTGGCCCCGCAGGAAGACATAAATTGCCCAAAGCCACAGAGCTAGTTGGAGGCATTGTGTGTGGATGTGTGTGTGTACATAAGTGTACGTGAGAGAGTGTGTGTGTGTGAGAGGGGTGGCCCGTGAACAAAGGCCCACAACAAGGCTATTTTTTTAAAATTTGCTTTAACACAAGTAGTGTATTTGGGACAAGGTGACCCCAGGAAGGGGCTGTAGAGGAGTGGGGAAATGAAACGCAGCAGCGAATGGAGCCATGGCCGGGTTCACTAACTAATGATCAAGTTAGTGCTTTGGGCCACTGGGGCTCGATCCCACTGGGGACTCAGGGAGATGGTATAGGGTGTGCCTTAGAGTTGTCCCGTGCAAGGGACAGGGAAGCTGGAATATTTATGCAGCAACCCCATTGTCATTGGCCAAGTTCTGCCATCAGGGGACGTCGGCACCCCAGCACCTCTTGCCAAGCACATTCCAGCAATCAAAGAAAGCAAAGGGCTGGTATTAAAGGCGTCTAGACCCTTGAGTAGCCACCAGTTCCCTAACGAGTCTTGAAAACCCTTTAGGGTAGAGAGATCCTGGGCATCAGTGCCAAGGACAGTCTGGAGGAAAGATGAGTAAACCTGTACGCTGCCTGCCGGCCCCGGACGAGGCTGTGCTGTGGTGGGAAGCGGCTCTTTCCACGTGCTCTGGGGAAGAGATGGCAGGTGATATAGCAAGAGGGATTGAAGTTGGAGCTTAAAAAGAACTCAGTGACACTAGTGAAAAACATATCAAAGATGTCTAGAGGTTGGGCACGCTGACTCATGCCTGCAATCCCAGGACTTTGGGAGGCTGAGACGGGACAATCATTTGAGCCCAGGAGTTCAAGACTAGACTGGGTAACATAGTGGGACCCTGTCTCTACAAAAAAATTTTAAAAATTAGCCCAGTATGGTGGTGCCTGTAGTCCCAGGTTCTCAGTAGGCTGAGGTGGGAGGATCGCCTGAGCCCAGGAGGTTGAGGCTGCAGTGAGCTATGATTGAGCCACTGCAGTCCAGCCTGGGTGACAGAGTGAGACCCTGGCTCAAAAATAAATAAATAATACTTTTTAAAAAGCTATCTGGGGCTACACTGAGCCATGCAGCTTGATTGGTGGCCACAGAAGAAATGGTGGACATAGAAACAGGCAGCAGCAGTGAAAATTTCCCATGGCCAGGGCCAGCCAGCGAGCACTCCTTTACCTGTCAGAGGTGCGGGGGAGTGCTGGGAGGACAGATGGAGATTGAGAGAAGGGAGACTCTCCACCCTACCCTTGGCCGGGAGGAAGCACCAAGAGGAACACCTCTCTGCACCCTGAGGTCCAGTGGAAGCCGCAGGAAGAGGTCCCTCCTCTGGTGTGACTGGGCCCGTCTTTCATGGCGGCAAAGCCTTGGAAGACATAAGTCCGTAGGCTGCAGCTCTCCTGCACCAGGGCCGCCCACCACCCTGGGCCCCTGTTCTTCATTTGTAAAAATGGGGAGGGTGGGAGGCTGCATTAGATGACCTTGAGGTCCCTTCCAGTCCTGACTCCCCGTCACTGTCCACTGCAGAGGCCATCCTCGTGGCCCCTGGGTTCTGCTCAATCCACCATCAACAACGAGTGTTGACCAAGCACTCAGCATTTGCCCGGCATGAAGGGGCTGGGGGGCATAATCAAATAACACATAGGCCCTGGCTCCTAGGAAGGGATAGGTGGGGAAATAAGAGTTTATTTACTGGGCCAGGCACAGTGGCTCACGCCTGTAATCCTAGCACTTTGGGAGGCCGAGGTGGGTGGATCACCTGAGGTCAGGAGTTTGAGACCAACCTGGCCAACATGGTGAAACCTTGTCTCTGCTAAAAATACAAAAAAATTAGCTGGGCATGGTGGTGCATGCCTGTAATCCCAGCTACTCGGGAGGCAGAGGCAGGAGAATCTCTTGAATCCAGGAGGAGGAGGTTGCGGTGAGCCAAGATCTCACCATTGCACTCCAGCTTGGGCAACAAGAGCGAAACCCCATCTCAAAAACAACAAGAAAAAGAGTTTATTTACTGCGCACATACTCTGTGCTAAGCACCTGACCTCTGCTGCCTCCTTCCTTCCTCACTGTAACCCCCTAAGGTAGGAACGGACCTCCATTATACAGACAAGGGTACCAGGACTCAGAGGAAAAGCCAGTTGCCCAAAGCCACACGGTGGTAGAGCTTGGATTTGAGCCCATGTTGTTGACCACGATGACTCTCCTCCTCTGGGAAATAGACAGTGACTCTCTAAGGACAGCTCCTAGTGTTCCAGGGGACAGAGCAATGAAAGCTGCAGTCATCCAGGAAGGCCTCCTAGAGGAGGTGGCTGAGCACTGGGCCTCAGGGGAGGGGCAGAACTTGGAGGCTAGTGGGGAAGGAAGCAGCCTGAAAGAACCAGCTCCACAGAGCAGGCTGGACCGCGTCTGCTCCAGGCAGCAAGGTGTCTTCTCAGAGTAGGCGGGAGGGCTGCAGCCGCGGCTCAGCCTGCTGTGGCTCCAGAGGAACAGAGGAGGGGTCAGGGAGGAGCAGGTGTTTTCTAAACCCAGCAGGGCAGGAAGCCCCAGTCCCCACACCTGGAGCCCACCCCCTTGGAAAGGCTTCTGCCCAAGCCAGACCGGGCACCTTCCCTCCTCCAGACTCGCTTGGTCAGTCTGAAGATGAGCTTAGTGTGGATCAGCTTCCACAGCCACCTGAGCCTGTGCCCAAGGAGCCAGGCCACCGATCCGATAATTACAATAGGTAACACGTGTAGCAGTCACCATGCGCCAGGCACAGCTTCAAGAGTTGTAACTTCAGCCTTCCAGTATACCTGTGAGGTAGGTACTGTTACTGTGCCAGTTTTATAGATGGAGAAACAGGTGCAAAGAGGCTGAGTGACCTGCTCAGGGTCACACAGCTAATAAGAGGCAGAGCCCAGACGCACTGCTCTGCTGTACTGCTTCTAAGCAGAGGTTCCTGAGCCCTGGCCATAGCTGCCCCCTCCCTCTGACTGAGATGCCTCCCCAGGTTCGGGTTCTTCTCCTTGCCCAGGGCTCGTCCCTGCCATGATAGCCCCTCCCTAGAGGAGACTGTGAAAGACATCCCCTCCAGTCCTTGCCACAGCAAAGGCCAGGCCAAGTGCCTAGCTTCTCTCCCCGACCCCCACATCCACATGCACCCTGTCCCCCTCTCCCCCAACCGAGCACCGTTGCCTTTTGTTCACAGTGATGGCTCCTGCGCCCAGGCCGGTGGGGGCATGGAGGACTCCGTGGTGGCAGCGGCGGCGGTGGCAGCCGGCAGACCCAGTGCCCATGCCCCGAAGGCTCAAGCCCAGGAGCTGCAGGAGGAGGAGGAGCGGCCGGGGGCAGGGGCTGCCTCCCCAAGGGCTGGCCCCCAGCACATGGCCTCCCCCGGCCGGCAGCAGCCTGCCCTGGCGACCGCGCTGTGCTCCCACACCCCTGCCGCCTCCGATTACGAACTCTCCCTTGACCTAAAGAATAAACAGGTACCCAGGGCCTCCCAGGGGGGCGGGGAGGGTGGTGAAGGGGCCCTGTCTTTGGGGGCTGTCGAGGGTACCAGGGACATCCCCGCTGGGCCCCCTCTGCTACAGGCACACCTCTTTTGCCACAGTTCTCCTGCATTGAACGACCTAGTTTGCCCTTCTCTGGACCAGCCACAGGCCTCTGCCTTCTACCATGGCAGGGCTCATACCCTCGCAATGCCAGGCCCTTGGGCAGCGTGTCCAGGGGCTCTGCTCCTTGAACAGTGCTCAGCAAGCCTCCCCTGCCCCACAGACCACTAGGCACGGAGCCGATTGTTCTCTGGGGAAGTCCCCACCTCCACCTGCTGCTGAGAGGCCATAGTCCAGTTTCCATGCCCACCCAGGGAGTCGATGCCAGGCACCCACAGGCACACACGAGGCACAAAGACAAAGGTCTCCTGGAAGCAGACAGGATTCCCAAGATCCATCCAGACTGGGGGAGTCCAAAGCTCCCCTATTGGAGAACAAATTCCATGGAGGGGCCTGGGCCTCCATCTTCCATTCAGGAAGAGAAAGTGGCCAATTGTGGGGCCCCCATTGAACCCCCAAAAAAGATAATGCCTCAGTGTGTCTTGGCAGACAAGAGTCTTGATGGAAGGGATGTGTGTGTGTGTGTGTGTGTGTGCGTGCGTGCACTTTGAGAAAGGTGTGATGGCATGATACTGTTAAAGAAAGGGCTTTGAACTTGGAGATGTAGATGTGGGATCCAATCCTTGCTCTTCCTCCTGATGAACCCAGTGGCTTTGGGAGTGCCAGTTAAGCCCTCCGGGCATTGATTTCGTCATCTGCAAAAATTGGAATTAACTTTGAATCATTTCCAAGGCCCCTTCTGCCCCAAAATGTGAAGGTTCTAAAGAACAATTCTTCAACCCAATAGGTATCTTCAGAAAGGAAGCTTAGTCTCCACTAAGACTGAGTCAAGCCAAACTAACCTCCTTCCTCTCTTGGCATTGATGCCAAGCTCATGTCCTGGCTCAGGCCAGCTGTAGGCAGCACATCAGTAAGGGTTTGACCAAATCCCCCAAGATACCTATGTGCACATGCTGGGAATGCGTGGATTGCTAACAATGTAGTAAGTGGGATCGTTCTCAAACCAAATTATCCAAAAAACGTCCATCAAAAAAAATCCCAGGGAGTTAAGTGGAAGTGCTGTCCAGGTCGACCATTAGACAGGGCAGCAAATTGAGGCACACAAGTTACATTCACTTGGCTGCTGATGACAAGAGGCTGAAAGAGAACAGCTGATACCTTGGCGACAGCATCACAGACTTTGTGAAAACCTCATCAGGGGCCGGGCGCTGTGGCTCACACCTGTAATCCCAGCACTTTGGGAGGCCGAGGCGGGTGGATCACCTGAGGTCAGGAGTTTGTGACGAGCCTGACCAACATGGTGAAACCCCGTCTCTACTAAAAATACAAAAATTAGCCAGGCGTGGTGGCAGGTGCCTGTAATCCCAGCTACTCAGGAGGTTGAGGCAGGAGAATTGCTTGAATCCGGGAGGAGGAGGTTGCAGTGAGCTGAGATTGCACCACAGCACTCCAGCCTGGTGACAGAGCGAGACTCTGTCTCAAAAAAAACAAAACAAAAAACATCTCATCAGGACAGAAGGATGGTTTTAATGAAAAAAAAAAAAAAAGTCAGATGAAATGTGGAAAAATCTAAAATTCTGCTCCTAGCTTCGGAAAGCCCATAGCACTAGTATAAGACATTCAGGCTCCAGCCTGAGAGACAAGCCTTAGGGTTTCAGGTGCCTGGAAGCTCAATCAGGAGCAGGGGAAGCAGCTGCCGGAGTAGGGAGGGCCCGTTTCACACTTCACAGAGGCCCACACTGCCCGGCAGAAGGGAGTGCTGCACCCGCCGCAGCCCCGCACCGCTGATGGTCAGGACCCTCGAGATCCGTGCTTGGTGCTGGAGGCTGCATTTAAGGGAGGAAACAAGAACCCTGAGGTTCCTGAAGAGCAGGAAGATGGGCTGGGGTTATGTGGAGAGATCGCAGACAGGAAAACAAGTTTTAGATCTAGAAGGGCTACATGTGAAAAATGATTTGATGCATTTTCTATCATTCCAGCCAAAAACAGTGGCACCAGTATATGAAGGCTATAGGAGGCGGAGATTTTAACTTAATTAACAGATAAACTGTTAAAAATATGGAGTGCCCTGCCTGTGAGGTAGGGAGTTCTCTGTCTCTGGGAGTGCCCAGGCGGGGCTGGGTAACCATCCATCTGTGATGTATAGTGTGATCTGGGGGCCACTTGGCCAGATGAGGGGTCCTCTGCTTCCTGAGGTCAGAGACCATCTCTTATCCATTTTGATACCTCCCCAGCATCCAGCATAGTGTGCTGGACACAGTAAGAGCTCACTGGGTGAGGTTTTTTTTGTTTTTTGTTTTGTTTTGTTTTGTTTTGAGACGGAGTTTTGCTCTTGTTGCCCAGGCTGGAGTACAGTGGCGCAATCTCGGCTCACCGCAATCTCCCCCTCCCGCGTTCAAGCCATTCTCCTGCCTCAGCCTCCCGAGTAGCTGGGATTACAGGCATGCGCCACCACGCCCAGCTAGTTTTGTATTTTTAGTAGAGACAGAGTCTCTCCATGTTGGCCAGGCTGGTCTCGAACTCCTGACCTCAGGTGATCCACCCGCCTCGGCCTCCCAAAGTGCTGGGATTACAGGTGTGAGCCACTGCGCCTGGGCTGGGTATTTTTTAAAAATAATGATGCTGTGCAAAGCAATGAGGGAATGGGGTACCAAGAAACAAAAAATAATGCTCGTACCTACCCCCAAAAGAGATTACAGTTCCACTTAAGGAGTATCTGGTCACTAACACCAGATAAAACGTGTGTATTGGTTTGGGCAGGTGAGTTAGTTTGGTTTTGACTGACTGGGTGTCGTATCGGGGTTGGTGCGGGATTCTGGTCGGTACTGTGGGCTTTTCTATAGGGGCATAATTCTAATAGATGGCTTCTGCATGTTGGCCAGATTGAGTCAGGTGAGGTGAGGAGTGGCAGTGGGTGCAACGGGGCCCTCTGCTGAATGAGTCCAGCCTGGGAGAATAGCTTGGTTCCCCTGACCTGTGTATCCCTTTAGACCAAGTGTAGGCTGGGGGTTGGGGGAAGGGGACAAGTAAGGCTTGAGGAGGCTAGAGCAAGGTTCTTGGAAACATGGCACCATTTATAGGAGACTGAACTCTCCTCCTCTCTCTTCTGCCATGAGCTGTATGGCCTTGAGCAAGTTGCTTGACTTCTCTGGCCTCGGCTGCCTCCTATCTCTGGGACTTCACAGGCTCTTCCCTTGGCCTCAATCTCTGAAGCTTCCACTCCCCTCCACACCCCTGCACTTAGCCTTCTCTTGCTTTAGGACTTGCTTTAGGTACCTCTTCCTCCTCTCAGGCAGCTTTCCCTGCCTCCCAAGCCTGCACTGGGTGCCCCTCTCAGTGATCCCACAGTACCCAGGTGTCCCCTGTCACAGCCCTTCAGCCCTGTGTCAGCATTTCCTGTTTGCTTGACCCCCTCCTGAAGGCAGGTGCATGACTTGGTCCTCATTATATTCTCAGTGCTTAACGCAGTGCCTGGCGAAGAAGCTGCTGGAAGGATGAGAAAGGGGAAATGGTCACTAAGTGACATAAAGGGAGATGGGTATACAGCCTGGGGCCTGGAACCGCCTGCCTTAGGTCTCTTTGAGACCTAGGACTTGGTATTCCAACCCAGTGATTCCGCCAGCCACCCTGAAGCCTGTGTTCCATGGCCTGGGAGGAGTGCTGGACACTCTTAGCTCCCCAGCCCATCCAACCCAGTGATTCCGCCAGCCACCCTGAATCCTGTGTTCCATGGCCTGGGAGGAGTGCTGGACACTCTTAGCTCCCCAGCCCATCCAACCCAGTGATTCCGCCAGCCACCCTGAATCCTGTGTTCCATGGCCTGGGAGGAGTGCTGGACACTCTTAGCTCCCCAGCCCATCCAACCCAGTGATTCCGCCAGCCACCCTGAATCCTGTGTTCCATGGCCTGGGAGGAGTGCTGGACACTCTTAGCTCCCCAGCCCATCCAACCCAGTGATTCCGCCAGCCACCCTGAATCCTGTGTTCCATGGCCTGGGAGGAGTGCTGGACACTCTTAGCTCCCCAGCCCATCCAACCCAGTGATTCCGCCAGCCACCCTGAATCCTGTGTTCCATGGCCTGGGAGGAGTGCTGGACACTCTTAGCTCCCCAGCCCATCCAACCCAGTGATTCCGCCAGCCACCCTGAATCCTGTGTTCCATGGCCTGGGAGGAGTGCTGGACACTCTTAGCTCCCCAGCCCATCCAACCCAGTGATTCCGCCAGCCACCCTGAATCCTGTGTTCCATGGCCTGGGAGGAGTGCTGGACACTCTTAGCTCCCCAGCCCATCCAACCCAGTGATTCCGCCAGCCACCCTGAAGCCTGTGTTCCATGGCCTGGGAGGAGTGCTGGACACTCTTAGCTCCCCAGCCCGCCGACGCGCCAAGCCTCCTGTGTCAGCCAGTCCAGATCCCCAGGAGTGTTTTCCTTGGCTCTTCTCCATCTTTCACCTCTGCTCTAACCCCAATCCCCACTGACTCTGCCTCTTAACAGTTCCGGAATCCCACCCTCTCTTGCCTTCCCCACTGCCCCTGCCTCAGGAGGCCAGGCCATCCTTCCGCTTGCCTGCACCCCTGGCGAGACCTCCTGCGCTTCCCCTTCTTTGAGCTGTGCTCCTTCCAACCTCACCTCCACGATGCAGCTGAGTCGTCTTCCTAAAGTGCACCTCTGACCGCGGTGATCCCTGGGAGAGCCTCTGATGGCTCCTCCTGGTGTCCAGGACAGAGGCCTCTCCACGCTCCCTGCCACAGTCCCAGCCCCACAGGTGTTCCAGCCGTTCTTATTTGCTATCCTGAATCTCAAGCCACTCTCACCTCTGGGCGTTCGTGTGGTTTTTGTTTCCTCTCCTGGCGATACTCCTTGCCTGTCCCTGACCCCGTCTGCTGCACCTGGGAGACTTCTGCTCATACCTCAGGTTGCAGCCGAGGCAGGTGCTTTTACCCATTTCCTGTTGCCTCCTCTGTGCTGTCTGGGAGTGGGAGCTGTTCTGCTTAACAGCATGGACCATGTTCTCAGGGCTGTGTGGAGTTGAGCAGGTGGTGCTCGGGACACCTCCAGGGTGCTGCATAGCCCACAGGAAGAGCCGGTGCTCCTGGAGTTGTGCCCTGGGAACTGCCCTGTCTTTGCCCACCTTTGCTGCCCTGCACCTTGCACAGTCTTGGGCACCTAGGAAATGCTCACCAGGGAAGGAACGTAGGAATGAAGGCACAAGCAAGTGAATGACCGAACGAGGCCTGCCCTGCAGCTTCCTGGCCCCTTCCCCAGTACCTGTCACAGGTCACACAGCAAGACGGTCCTCCTGCCAGCTCTCCTCTGCTCCCTCTGCCTTCGACCCTCTCACCCCACCCCAGCAGTCCTGGGCGATACAACCCAGGGCGGGCCAAGGGTGAGCATACAGGTTCCTTTGGGGAGCCCTTTAGGAAGGTGGCTGCGGCCAGCACATAGAGGGCCTAGGTGTGACTCTGAAATTCCTCCAAGCCCTCGAGGGAGTTTGTATCCTGTTGCGGAGGGACTGGAGCCCTGCTTGGCCATCTGAATGGCAGAGCCCTCTGGGCTGTCCACGCCAGAGGGCTGTGGAGCTGTGGTCAGTAGAATCTGGACCCTGCTCCCCGAGCCAGGTCCTGGACAGAAGCCATGTTCTGCCAGAGAGCAGCCCCTCCCCACAGATCCCCAAACCCCAAGCCTCAGGGTCCAGCCCCACTGTGGGGCACCTCTTCGGGAAGATGTGGTGGCTGTTTCTGAGTCACTTTCCCTCTTTGCACCTTGGTTTCCTCATGTGTGAACCAAGGGTTGTACCAGAGTGCCTCCTGGCCCCTTCCCACGCTGAAGGTGAGATTTCTACCATGGGCACAGAGGGCACCGGGGCACCAGCCTACAGAGGACAGTGGTGAGGACGGGGCACTCCAGGGGTTGTTCCTCTCCCCAGTTCATTCAGTCCGGGGAACCGCACTGCACAGCCGCTTCGTCCCAGGCCCTGTGCTAGGCCTGAAGACACTACGATGCAAAAGACACAGGCCTAGTCATCAGGGTGCCCACAGCCCGGTGGTGGGCGGACACAGCCCGGTGGCGGGCAGACACAGGCCCAGCACCAGTGGTACTGCCTGAGCTGTAGCTCTGTCTCAGGTGAGCTGTAGCTCTGTGTCAGGCCCAGGCTAACAGTTGCCATGTGTTATTTCCCCGGGTCTGCACAGTGTCCCCATGAGGTTGGCACCATTACTGTCCCATTTCTGGAATGGGAAGATTAAGGCTGAGTGATGTTAAGTAACTTGCCCAAGGACACAGCCCTAGGAAGTAATGCAGCCAAGACATGGACTCCACAGCCCATGGTTTTGACCCAGTACCATCCACCTTCTCTTGGCATCACAGTGAGGAACAGGCCCCGTGGAAGTGGCACACAGGGTCTGTGGAGCATGAGGAGGGCAGGCAGCCCAGCCTGGGTTCAGAGCCAGCTCCTGGGGCAGCTCCACTGGAGAGTCTCATGACCTCACTGCTAGCTGAGCCATAGTGCGTCCCCCTTGCCCACCTGGCTGCCCACTCCCAGGCAGGCCTCGATGCCCTGCGTGTCAAGCACTTGCTGTATTCCAGACAGCAGGCTGGGAGGAGGGCACACAGAGCGGGCGTGAGTCCCCTGCCTTGCAGGAGGCCACAGCCCTGCCCAGCACAGACCCAAGGCTCCTGTGGGCCTCTCCGAACACACCCAAAGCGCCAGCCTCCCCAGGCTCTCTGCTCCTCAGCCTGACACCCAGGCTCGCCTGGCCAAGTTCTGGAGGCTTACACCAGGCTGTGCTTTCCTGGTCTCAACTGGGGAGTCTTGGATGGGAGCAAACCCTCACTCACATTTGGAGCCCCCCACACCTGGCCCGCGCTCCTCAGCACTGTGCCCCGCAGCTAGCGGCTCTTCCTCCCCACGCTCTGGCTTGGCCACCATCTTTCAATGGCCTCTTCAGGCTCAGCTGCCGCAGCAACCTGAGAAAACGGAGCATGTTCTAATTAACACTGAGTGGCTCATTAGAGAGACGGAGGCCCCCGCGGCCCCGGCCGCTGCTGCTTCTGGCAGAAGCTGAGAAATTGCTCTCTTGGGAGGAGGCAAGGCCATCATCCCTCCTGATTTCTGGGGTTTAGAGGGAAGTGGGCAGAGCTGCTCCCTGGCCAGCGGGCTCAGAGACCCCTCCTTCCCTGGGGCTGCCTCCCCCCACACCTCTCTCTGCTCTGACCTGGCCCTGGTTCAGAATGGGACTGGGGTCGATGGGAGGGAGGGCCTGGCTGTCGTGGATGGAGCTGACCTAGGCCATTAATGAGTCCCCAGGTCCTGCCAGGATGCTGGGGGTGGGAGGAAGGATGGAGTCCTGGGTTCCAAGCCCAGGCCTGGACAAGAGTCTGGCTTTTGATTTCCCTGGGGTCACAGGAGAGAATTCAGTTTAGTTCATGTCTGCAAACAGCCTCAACCACAGGCCTGGCACAGCACTGGGCACAAGAGATGCAGAGACAGCCGTCTTGCCTGTGATGGACAGTCCACGGTGAGAGCTCTGAGCAGGGGGTGGCACTGAGCATTGAGGGTGGGGAGGAAGGTGTAGGGGACAGTGCAGGCTGGGGTGTGGCAGGCCCAAGTCTGGAATCAGTGGGAGTTGGTTGTTAAATGGGTTAGGACGCATGATGGTGAGCCCGGAACTGAATTCCAGTGTCACTCAGAGAGCAGTTGCTCCATGCCGGTTAAGGTGCTGGGTGCTGGACAGGATGACTAAGACATATTTGATGCCGTGAATAACTTATGCTCTGTTGGAGCCTGGGGGAGGGAAAGGGAGGGAAGGATGGTTGGAGAAATGCCACAAAGATTAGTGCCGAAGACTGAGTGTCAAAGAGAAGTTGAGGCCCTAGGCAGGGAGACCCCGTCTGTTCGGGGCATTGAGGGGGCTGCACGGAGGAGGCACATTTGAGATAGGTCTCGAAGAAGAGGACATTTCTACCTGGACGAAAGGGGAGGCTGGGAGTTGAGGTTGGGGAGAGCATTGCAGACTGGGAGAGAACGCAAATGAGTGCCCAAGACTCGTGGGGGCAGCCGGGGAGAGCAGGCAGGAGCTGCTGAGCAGTGTGGACTTTGTGGCCCTGCCAGATTGTTAGGGCTGGAAAACCAGGAAGAAGCGTTTGTATCTGTTTGGGGCAATGGTTGTCAAACAAAGAAAGGCCTGTGCTGACGCCTGCTGTCTGAGAGCTTGGGTCTGGTTCTGCAGTGTGAGGTGATGGTGGGAGTAAGAAGGACACAGAGATAGTAAGGATGCTGCGGACATCGTCCAAGTGGGAAGACAGAGAGCCCTGTGTGGTGACATTCTGGAAGGAAGATGGGTGATCGCAAAAGGTCTAGGGGTGGGGCCCAGGAGCTACAGGCGGCTGACAAACAGTGGACAGGACAAACGAAAACCCCAGGACAAGGCGAGTTTCCCATGCTGGGTGCTGGTCAGGCCAATAAGGAAGTCAACAAGAGCTGGTTTGGGTGAGGCAGGGAAAACAGTCTCGATGGACAGAGGATCCACAAGCTGTTGGAAATGTGGGTCTAGGATCAAGGCTAGGAATGGAGACCTGAGAGTCGTTCCCATCATTATCACTGTCACCATGAAGCAGTTACCACGTAGTAAGCTCCTGCTCCGTGCTGGGTGCTACATGAAATAATTTCATCCTCACGAGAAGATACAGGGTCAGCAAGATAAGCCCCACTTAATAGATATGAAAACTGAAAGTCAAAGATGTGAAATTCATCCAAGGCCAATCAGCAGGGATCTGGGGCTGGCCATTCCCCGTATTTGCCACTTGCTCACCGGCCCATCGAAGCAGAGTGAAGTGAAGAGAAGGCACTGGGTCCTCAGAGGGAAGGCAGACAGGGCTGAGAAGGTGTCAACCTGGGGAGCCTGTGCAGAGTGACCCGGAAGGCTCTGTCTGACACAGCTCCCCTCTTAATTCATTGTTAATTATCACCTGTCACGGGCTCCTCTGATGATGTCCACCACAGAAGCTACGGACGACGTCCAGAGTGTACGAGGAAAATTAAAACGTGTGTGGAGACTGGCAGCGGCACCCATGTGACTCGTAACCAGTGCACGTAGGGGTTTTGTGGCCAGAATACAGGATTAAGGGGTTGTAGGGAGACAGGACACCCAGGATAGACTGAGTAATAAGCACTGGGGAGAGCTGCAGAAAGGAGTGGGGAGGGAGGCTGAGGAGGCCCTTGGGCTGAGTGACAAGCCCCAGATCTGCCTCTTCCCTGCTGATGGGCCTTGGATGAGTTTAACATCTCTCGCCCTTGACTGAGACGGGAGGCAGCAGGAGCCAGAGCACAGGGCTCAGGGCAGAGTTGGGTCAGTATCTGGCATTTGCTCCTGGAGTGAGGCAGAGGCTAGTGTTCCTAGAGGTTCAGTGGAAAATAGGAATAAAGGGAACGGGCTAGTGCCCCAGAGGCAGTGGAGTCAGCAGAGTTACGTTGTAGCCTGGGGAGATCTGGGAAGATCTGTGGCCAGGTGCAAAGCTGCAGATAGAAAGAAAGAAACAGGAGTAGAAAGAGCACCCGTGGGGTGAGCTGAACACACAAAGGAGGCAGGAGCGGGAGAGCATCTGCTGTGGGTCAGATTAGGAAGGGTTTTGAGAGTCACAAATATAACTTTGGAATTAATTTGTCCAGTACATACTCATTGAAGACCTACTATGTGCTGGGCACTGTCCAAGCGTTAGAGGAGACAGCAGTGACCGTGGAGGGCAAAATCTGCCCTCGTGGGGCTTGATGTTTAGTGGAGGATGTGATGGGACAGATTCAAGAACGTGAAATCTGGTTTTCTTTCCTGCTTGGGTGAAGTATAGACATCGCCCGGTAGTAGACGGAGTCTCCTAGGGTTATATCAGCTAGTCTTCTGCCTTCAAGCAGGATGACACCATGCCAAGGGCCTGGAACCCATCACCGTTTTGGGAGCATCTCGAGCAATGGATTTCATACCTTCTGTGTGTTGCCAATAGCATCTCGTGCTGCAGAAGAATGTTCTTGGGCCTGGGGTTTCCCTAGAAGTACAAATAGGCCAGATGAGAAAGAAATGTGAAATCTGGCCGGGTGCAGCAGCTCACACCTGTAATCCCAGCACTTCGGGAGGCCGAGGCGGGCGGATCACCCAGGCGCCAGGAGTTCAAGACCAGCCTGGCCAGCATGGCAGAACCCCGTCTCTACTAAAAAAAAATACAAAAGTTAGCCAGGCACAGTGGCGCACACCTGTAATCTCAGCTACTCTGGAGGCTGAGGCAGGAGAATCGCGTGAACCCAGGAGGCGGAGGTTATGGTGAGCCGAGATTGTGCCACTGTACTCTAGCCTGGGTGACAGAGCGGGACTTCATCTCAAAAAAAAAGAAATGGGAAATCTGTCAGTTTCTTGTGGTGCTTGAGTAAGGTTGACAGAGATTGAGAGAAAAAGAGCCAGTTTAGTGCTCAGTCCCCTTCCTCTCTACGTTTCCCCTGGGGGAGGACTTTCCTGCCTGAACCAAAGTCAAGTCCCTATTCCAGGCCTCAGGAAATGTGTCCAAGTTCAGCAGGGAGAATGAGCCAGGCTATAGTATTTCTGCAGGGGCAGGAACAGAATGCCTCAGAGGCAAGTGTCTGTGTCTCTTATGGGTGCCTGAGGTCATATCTGGTAAAGATCAAGTGGGCAGCTGTCCAGTTCATACCGTGGGCAGAATTCTAAGATGGCCCTCAAGTCCCCTTCACGCCAGTGTACACATCCTCTATAATCCCCTTCCGTTGAGTATGGGCAGGATGAGCGAATGTGATGGGACATCACTCTGATGATTAGGTTGCCATTTGGTTGCTTTTGAGTTCATAAAAAGAAACGTCATCCAGGGTGGGTCTGAGCTAGTCAGGTCCGCCCTATAAATGAAGCTGAAGCCCCAGACAGACACTGTCCTGTTGGCCTTGAAGGACTGAGCTATCAGGTGATGAAGAGAGCCACGTGCCACGGGACAGCAGGCAACCTCTAGTGACTGAGGGCCTAAGTCCTGTGATTACAGGAGCTGAACTGTGCCAACAAGAGTGAGCTCAAAGGAGGACCCCACACCTTAGATGATACTGCAGCCCTGAGTGCTATCTTGGTTTCAGCCTGGTGAGATCCTGAGCAGATAACCCAGATGAGCCGTGCCCAGACTAGATTCACAGAGCAACATGAGAAATAAACAGGTGCTGCTTTAAGTGGTTGGATGTGTGGTAATGTGCTGCACAGCAGTAGATGAGGAATACCCTTGGTGTGGTTTAGAGCACCTTGAAGACCCCTCCAATGGGGGATTGTGATAGCACTGGGAGCTTCTTCCTGCTCAGGGCCTTGTCCCTTATGGAATGCAAGTAGCTTTGAGAGAAGCCATATAGGAAGCCTTAGTCGCCATTTACACATGAATCTGCATGAGTTCCAACTATCTCCGAGGGTAGAGTTGGATGCTGGGGGAGACAGAATGATGTCCCCAGGTGTGGGAATGGGAAGGGCACTGAATGGCCAGGCTGGAAGCTGGGGGAGACAGAATGATGTCCCCAGGTGTGGGAATGGGAAGGGCACTGAATGGCCAGGCTGGAAGCTGGGGGAGACAGAATGATGTCCCCAGGTTTGGGAATGGGGAAGGCACTGAATGGCCAGGCTGGAAGCACTGAAGACAAGCCCTGAGGATGCTGAGGATGCCCCGTTTTACCTGGGATTGCCTTTGTGGATTGGGGTTGTATCCTCAAGGTCTCTTGAGCTAAGAGGGTACTGCTGCTAGCCTGGTAGTGGGGCACCCATCACGCCCGGCAGGAAGGGAGCAGAGGGCACGGCTGGGCTGTGGGAGGCAGGCATTCATTCTGGCTGCAGCCTTTGGGGGCTCCATGGAGCAGGAAGCAGGTGAAGTATTGTGCTGAGGGATGAAGTGTGGGCTTTCTATCTGTACCCCTCCCGACCCACGATCCCTGGAGAACACGGGAGTGACGTCGTCGTTCTTGCCTTCAGTCGTTCATCTCAACGCACCCATCCCGATTCTTCATTCGGGAAGGACGCCATGTGTACCTGGCATGTCTGGTTGTGAATGGGACGTAATTTCAGGGACCGGGAACACTCTCACTTCCCAAACTTCTCTGACGGCTGATCAGAGTCTAGGATGCCACCATTTAAGCCCATCACCTTCTCACAGGCCTTGTCCCTCACTGACAGGCAGAAGCCTCTGGGGGCGTGGCTCAGTCATACCTTCCCTGTCCTTTCCTGAGAAGTTTCAATAGGGAGGAAAAGTGAGAGTGTAGCAACCTGAGAGGAGAAAGCCCGTGGACAGGAGGACAGAGCCGGGGGGAGGCACACTGGCCCCCTGACAGAAGTTTTCCTGGGATCAGATCTGCCAAGGTGAGGTGCCATGCTCCCAAGCCACCCCCACCCAGCCCTGCCTGGTTGGACAGCTCCCACCATAAGAACAGAGGTGACTCAAATTGGGGAACTCTTGGTAATGGTGGCCTGGAGGGACCCCCCTTCATGAGACACCGACTCAACTTTTTAGCAAAGCCACATTTACTGAGCAACTGACTATGTCCTGGGAACACACAGATGGTCCAACCCAAATCCCGACCCTTCTGATGTTCCCAGGGAAAAAAACCAACACAGAGACATGGCTGCTGGGGAGGAGGAGTGGGGAAACACGAGGAGCTGTGAGGTGTTTTTAGCATTTCTGTTTTTCGTTGTTTATTATTTTTAAAGTGTGCACAAAAGTAGAAACAACAGTGTTATGAACGCCCCCCAGCTATCATCCAGCTGTAACCATTTTATTAATATTTATTAGTATTAATATTGTGTCATCTACTCTAATTCTTCCACATTTTTGACAGAGTATTTTAACACATATTCAAGGTGTCATGCATTTTACCCATAAATACTTCTGTGTGCAACATGAACTTAAAAAAAAAACAGACACAAAGTCTCACTTTTTTGCCCAGGCTGGAGTGCTGTGGTACAGTCATAGCTCACTGTAACCTCCAACTCCTTGGGCTCAAGCAGTCCTCCTACCTCAGCCTTCCCAGTAGCTGAAGACCACAGGCGCACACCAGGACACCCAGTTAATTTTATTTTATGTTTTTTTGCTTGTTTGTTTGTTCGTTTGTTTTAGAGAAAGACAAGGTCTAGCTGTGTTGCCCAGCCTGGTCTCAAACTCCTAATCTCAATCTTCTCTCCTTAGCCTCCCAAGATGCTAGGACTGCAGGCCTGAGCTACTGTGCCCGTCCATCAGCATTTTGTAATACCCGCCACAGCATCAAAATCTGTCCACGATACACAGCACCTCCCTCCTTGCCCTTGGGACATTACCAGTCCCCAGAACGGACCCCTCCATCCTACACCTCTAGGAGTCCTGCCGTGTGGCCGTGACATGCTAGGCGGTTCAGACTTGAGCTGCCCAGGAGCCCCCCACTGTCCATTCCTGGGCCCACCCAAGTTCGGCCGGGTGACTCCACCACCCCTCAGAGGGGCTGACCACCTTTCCCCTCTGAGTCCTTCCTCCTCTCTGTCTTGTCCTTGCAGATTGAAATGCTAGAACATAAGTACGGGGGTCACCTGGTGTCCCGGCGCGCCGCTTGCACCATCCAAACCGCCTTCCGCCAATACCAGCTCAGCAAGAACTTTGAGAAAATCCGCAACTCGCTTCTGGAGAGCCGCCTGCCGCGGCGGATCTCCCTGCGCAAGGTGCGGGCACCCGCGGCCGAGAGCCTGGCGGCCGAGAAAGCGCTCATGGAGGGCTACGGCCTCATGGGGCTGCCGCTGGTGCGCGCGCCCTCCCTGCCGCCCACCTTCGCGGGCACCCTCACCGAGCTGGAGGACTCCTTCACCGAGCAGGTGCAGTCCCTGGCCAAGTCCATCGACGACGCGCTCAGCACCTGGAGCCTCAAGACCATGTGCTCCCTGCAGGAGACCGGCGCGTACCAGCTCCACCAGGCCCTGCAGGCGGCCGCGGGGCCCCCAGGCCTGGAGGCCGAGATGCGGGAGCCGGAGAGCGCAGGCCCCGGGCCGGGGGATGAGGTCGCGGAGACCCCCGGCCTGCCCCCCCACAGCGGCACCCTCATGATGGCTTTCCGGGACGTCACGGTGCAGATCGCCCACCAGAACATATCCGTCTCCTCCGCCACGGCTCTGTCGGTGGCCAACTGCCTGGGCGCTCAGACGGCCCAGGCCACAGCGGAGCCCGCGGCGGGCAAAGCCGAGCAGGGCGGGACCCCCGGGCAGGAGGCTCCGGAAGCCCCCGCTGTGGGCCGGGGGGACGCGTCCGCGGAGGACTCATGCACCGAGGCTGGGGCTGGGGGGGCGGTGGATGAAGCCGCAGCAGCCAAAGCAGAGGAGGAGGAGGAGGAGGAGGAGGCAGCAGACCTGGGGAAAGGGGCCGAGGCTGAGGCAGGCGACCTGGAGCAGCTGAGCAGCAGCAGCACGTCCACCAAGTCCGCCAAGTCAGGCTCGGAGGTGTCGGCCTCCGCCTCCAAGGACGCCCTGCAGGCCATGATCCTGAGCCTGCCGCGCTACCACTGCGAGAACCCCGCCAGCTGCAAGTCGCCCACCCTCTCCACCGACACCCTGCGCAAGCGGCTCTACCGCATCGGCCTCAACCTGTTCAACATGTAAGTCAGCCCTGGCCCCCAGCCCGGAGTCCTGGAGGTTCTGGGAGGGAGGGAAGGAAAGGAGGGGGGACACCTCCCCTCCACCAAGCAGGGCACCAGGTGACTGCCCCTGTCGTCCCAGGGCCCTCCAGGCGCATCTGTGCCTTGCCTGATCCCTGGGGTCATGTTTAGGAAGTACGCATTTTATTTTTAATCATTCTGAGTTTATTTTAAGAGAGATTAAAGGGAAAAAATAACACATCAAACACATGCTTTCACAACTGTTACAGTTTAAGATGAAGCTAGGGTTTGAAAAGTAAGAGAATGTGAAAGAAAAGACAGTATTTAGTAAATAACAGTCCAGGCGGTTTGAGGATTAAGCAGCAATCATTCGGGTGGAATATGAAGCCAGGGAAAACGCATTAGCTCCCAGGTTGATGAAATGCGGGGCTGGGTGGGGGAGGGAGGAGAGGCGCCTTGTAAGGAATTCGGCAGACAGCAGGAGAGGGGAGGACTACCAGGAAGAGAGAGTGAAGCAGGCAGAGGCAGAGTAGAAAGAGAACAGGGGAGAAATGACCGACTGCCACAGCTCAGAGACCCCGATGAGACCCGGACTGGTCCTGCGCGGAATGTATACAGCCAGTCCCAAGCAGAGAAAAGGAAGCACACCTGCCCCTCCCATGGAAATGTCAAGTCCATGAGGCACTCGCCTCCATCCTCCACTCGCCCCTTCATAACCGCAAGCCAAGAGCGTCTCTCTCTGGCCCTAATGCATGTTCATCCATTCATTTGGCTGTTATTTATCGGGTGCCAGGCACTGTGACCACAGAGGGGAGTAAGACATATCCCCTGGCCTCAAGAGGTCTCTATTCTAGAGGAAGTAGCCACTGTTAATAGTTCACCTTACATAAAGCATCTATAATCCTCCCAGCAGTATCTACACAGAGGTGCTACGGTGCTGTTTTACAGAAAAGGAAGCCGGCTCACACCAGTAAGGCGAGTTGCCCACGATGAAAGAGCTAGTACTCGGCAGACCTAGGGGAAGGCGGATCTGATGCTAAACCACCCCCACTTCCACAGTGTCACTTCTTCACGCACATGAAAACTCACACAGATACTCGTCTCCCCCAAGGCAGTAATTCTTAAACTACCCATAGCGAAGGACCAGTTTTGTTCCCCCACACCTTTCTGAAAATACATTGTGGGCTAATACGTTTGTAAAATACAATAAAAATGAGTTGCTAGGACAAACAGCCCGGTAGTCCCGGAAATGTTGAAATGCTATGGAAGGTTCTGAGTGCTTACCTTGTGTTTCTGCACTTACCTCCTCCTGGACCTGTGAGAAATAGCTCAGGCAGGAGCATGGCTTCAAAGCTTGCAAAGGAAAGAGGGGTGTGGCGGAGGTCCCACCTCTGTTTCTCCCACCCTGTCTCCAGGTTGGGGCATCGGCGGTGGGGACCTGCATATTGACAACAGGATATGGGTAGGGGGAAGGGCAGGCCTGGAGTAAGACCCAGGAGGCAGGGACAGAGAAGGGTCCTTCTCCTCCACCTGCTCTGGAATTCGCTTTGTTTGCAGACCTCCCCTGTCCTCCTCCTGGTCACACACCATCCCCTGCGTGAGGACATTCAGTGGGTTGAGGCTCTGGTTAGAGATGCTTCCATGGGGAACTGGATTTCCAAGGAACCTCTGGGCACTTCCATGGGTGGAAGACAGGGAGGAAAGAGTCATGGATGGCTTCAGCTCTCTCTCTACTGCTTCTCCCCACTCTCCCCACCTCCAGAAACCCGGACAAGGGCATCCAGTTCCTGATCTCCCGCGGCTTCATCCCGGACACCCCCATTGGTGTGGCCCATTTCCTCCTCCAGCGAAAGGGCCTCAGCCGCCAGATGATTGGCGAGTTCCTGGGCAACAGCAAGAAGCAGTTCAACCGCGACGTGCTGGAGTGAGTCCCTGCGCTCCGGGCTCCCCCACTCCTTCCCACACCCCACCTGCCCGGGCTGTCTCCGTGAGCTCCCTGGTGAAATCCTCGCTCCAGTTCTAACAGCTTCCAGCTTCCAGATTGTCCACAGGAACCAGAATCTCCTCTTTAGCCCGTCACCCCAGTGGGCCGGAGCCCTGTCTCCCGTCAGAGTCATTGATGGAGTTCGCTCCAGGCCAGGCTCCATTTGAGGCACCAGGGATACAGAAACGGTCCAAAGAGACAAAGAGCCCTTTCTGTGTGCCACCCTCCAGGGCAGGAGAAACCAGGAAAAGGAAAGGATCTGTGTCAGCACTGGGGTTCATCTCTGCCTGGTGAAGAGCCCCTCAGCCCCCCTCCCCCAGGACCCACCCATTCTCCAAGGTTCATTCCCATATCGCTGGAGGCAAAAATGTGAGGCAGAAAGAAGAAGGGGTTAGACTGAGGGTTTTAGAGCAGGAAAATACTACAATTCCATAAAGATAAGTCAACCGACAAAATCATGACCAAAGAAAAACTGTTTGTTTAAAACCAAAGAAAATGGTTTTAAAGTCCAGTGACAGGGTGGGGACCCCAAGGGGGCTGCCTTTGCCCCCGCTCAGCCTTGATAGTGCGGACAGGCAAGAGTCTCTTCACACTCACACCTTGTCCAGAATGGCAGGGCAGGGTTGGCGCTCCTCTGAGGCTGAGGGGCAGGGCCTTGCAGCTACTCCTTCCCTGGGACGTCGGCTGCAGCCCCTGCCATGCCCCCCTGCTCTTTCTGGCTTCCACTAGTCCCCTAGGTTGGCCTCCTCCTTGAAGGTCACCATTCTTAGGGACCCTCCCCCATTTATCTCTCCTCTTTCTCCTTGGGGATGGTCGGCAGAAGTGTCTCCCCGGAGGCCCTGGGAGGAGCTCTCCCTTTCGTACTGGTCCCTGGAGCAGCAAGGGACTGCCAGAGAGGGTTTGGACGCTGAGGGAGTCACCCACCCAGTCGTCAGCACCCCTGGAGTGGGAGTTCGGAGATTTAGCTTCTATTCATGGAGCTGTCTTGGTGCCGTGTGCCCACGTGAAGAAGCCCCTGTCCTCTGGGCCTGTGTTTCCTTGCCTGCAGAGCGGTGCTGGGTTGTAAGGGCTGGACCCATTGCCCTCTGAAATCCCTGTCACGTTTCTAAATCCACTGATGTGGTGGTTATCTGACTGAGTTCAGTGAGTGAGGGCTGGGATCCGCTCAGGGACCTTGAACTCCCTGTACCGCCCTCAGCTGGGCAGAACTGAGCTCCTGCCCTGACTCTTGGTGGCTTTTGACAATTTATCATCCCTCCTGGAGCTGCTGGTGGAGACCCTCTGCGGGCCTCAAAGAGGAAAGAGAGCCAATGCTAGGCAGTGTCTCCCTCTCACCTCCTTTCTCTTCTCCCTCAGGCTTCCCTTACTCTCCCCAGCACTGCTGTGGGGGCCCATGGAGGTGATTCTGGGATCCAGGATACACCTAGGTTGCAGAAGGGGAAAGACGGCATTTCCTCACACCCTTCCTTTTCTGTGTCCCCTAGACGGCTCAGCTCTCTGGCTTTCATGCGCTGTTGTCCCAGTCCATTCCTCCCCAAGCCAGGGTGAGGTGCTGGCCCCGTCGCCCCAGGAACCCCTCCTGTGTGTCTCTGCTCTGGGGGCAGGAGTGACTCTGCTTCACCCACAGGCCCTGACTGTTGTCTGTTTCCTTCTGTCTTTCCCAGTCTCCATGTGGTCTGTGCCCTAAATTCTAACCTGCGAGGCCCACATTGATCTGGAGTGCGGGGAACGCCGTGTTTTCCTGCAGCCCAGGTGGTGCTGAGTGGCAGAGTGAAAACGAATTGCCCCCCTCCCTGGAAGACTGGGTGTGTGGGCTGTGGGCTGGAGGCCTGGAGCAGTGGCTGCAGCCTGTGCTGAGGAGAGGAGCCGGGCTGGGGGCTGGGCTAACCCCCTTAGGCAGGGATCAGGCTCGGGATGGGTAGGGGCCAGACTCCCGCCTTGGTACACTCTTCCAGTGAGAAGAGGCAGGGTGGTGAGATCGGAGAAATAGCTGGACCCAGGCTCTGCTCCTCTGTGCTGTGTGGCTTTGACAGGTCACCTCTCTGGGCCTCGGTGTCCTCATCTGTAAAATGAGAGGGTTGGGCAATGTGATTGCAAAGGTTTCTCCAAGTCCTGAGACTCTACCACCTTTCCCATCTCTTAGTGCCTTGGTAGCACTGCCCTAAACACTGACGCATGCTTTGGCATCCTGCCAGAGCAGCCCGCAGGCCCCAGGGCAGTGCTGAGGTGCCAGGGCTCATGGGGGAATGAGTTGGCCGTTTATTATTCATTCAACAAACATCAAGCACTTATTTGTTGTGTGTTGAGAATGGGGCCACGCTGGGCACCCGTGTGTGTGTGTGTGTGTGTGTGTGTGTGAAGCAGCATGGCTCACAGTCTCAGGGAACTTACAGACCTAGGTGTGCATGGGGAGAGGTGAGGAGGAGGAGCATGAAAAGAGAGTGAGGGGCCGGGCGCGGTGGCTCAAGCCTGTAATCCCAGCACTTTGGGAGGCCGAGACGGGCGGATCACGAGGTCAGGAGATCGAGACCATCCTGGCTAACACGGTGAAACCCCGTCTCCACTAAAAAAAAATACAAAAAACTAGCCGGGCAAGGTGACGGGCGCCTGTAGTCCCAGCTACTCGGAAGGCTGAGGCAGGAGAATGGCATGAACCTGGGAGGTGGAGCTTGCAGTGAGCTGAGATCCGGCCACTGCACTCCAGCCTGGGCGACAGAGCGAGACTCCGTCTCAAAAAAAAAAAAAGGAAAAGAGAGTGAGAGGACCAAGGGGCCTCCAGCCAGAACCCTGGCTTGGGCCGGGTTGAGTGCAGAGCTGAGCCCTGATGTGCCCTGATGAAAGCCGCAATCCCTCATGCTTGACTGTGTAGCCATGCAGGCCTGGGCCCAGAGGCCCTGACATGCTGACTCAGTGCCACAGAAAGGAGCCACTCCCCAAAGTCCATAGGTCACCGACTGCCTCGCTTTTCTCCGAGGTGGAGAGGACCCTCTCCTGCAAAGGGCAGGGAGCAGATGGACAAGCAGGAAGTGGCAGGTACTGGCAGCGGAGGTGGGCGCTGGAATCTCTGCGTTTCCCTGCCACTCTGGCCAGCCAGTCTGGATTTCAGAATCACTGTCTCTTCCTTACTCCCGCCAGAGAAAACACACACACTAACCAAGTCACCAGGTGCCATTTTGCCCAGGCCTGGAAGGCTTCATTGGGATTCTGTGCGGCTCCCCTGTCCCTGCCTGGTGACATTTAGCAAGTGGCATTCGTTCTGTACAAAGCTGTTTGCTGAATAAAAGGATATAAATCACCCATCCCCTTGGAGACTAAAACAGCCCAAACCCCAGCACTCTCCCAGGCAGCAGCCGCTGAGAAAGCCTCTCAGGGGGGAGGGTGCGCTTCCCAACTCTCAGGCCTGCGGGGAAAGGAAGGGGAGGGAGGGAGCCGCTGCCACCTCGGCTGCTGGTCTGTCTGAGCATCATGAATGCTGTGACATTTGCTTTCAGAATTCGGCCCTCAGCGCTCTTGGAAGCTGACATCTCCATCCTTTTGTGTCTTATTTCCACAGAAGACACATTCCAAGAAGGAATGTATTCTTACCAGGCCTTATCAGATGATAGTAATAGAAGGCATTCTGAGCTCAAAGAGCCACACCCACTCCAGCGTTTACCTGCGAAGGTTTTGCTTTTGGTTTTTTTGAGACGGAGTCTTGCCCTGTTGCCCAGGCTGGAGTGCGGTGGTGCAATCATGGTTCACTGCAGCCTTAAACTCCTAGGCTCAAGAGAACCTCCCACCACGGCCTCCTGAATAGCTGGCACCACTGGCATGTGCCACCACACCTGGCTAATTGTTTAATATTTTTGTAGCGATGGGGGTCTCACTATGTTGCCCAAGCTGGTCTCAAACTCCCAGCCTCACACAATGCTCCCACCTGAGCCTCCCAAAATGCTGGGATTACGGGCATGAGCCACTACACCCAGCCTGTTTGTTGTTAAAGGAGAAATCAGCCTCAGTTTCCTCACTAGTAAAATGCTGGTAAGAGTACCTGTCTCAAGTGAATTAAATGTTTTCAATGTACATGAGTGCCTGACGCTTAGTAAGTTATCTGTAAATGTGAGCTCTTTTCTTTCTTTTTTTTTTTTTATTAGAGACAGGATCTCTCTTTGTCACCAGGGCTACTGGGCAGTGGCATGATCAAAGCTCACTGCAGCTTGAACTCCTGGGCCCAAGTGCGCCTCCTGCCTCAGCCTCCTGAGTAGCTGGGACTACAGGCTAAATGTTAGCTATTTCATTATTATCTTTCCTACTTGAAAGCACAGACATTAGAACGCCCCCTCCCCGCCGTCCCATTCCCCGCGCACAAGGAACCCTCAAACGTGACTCAGACTCAGGTCTGCTAGGCAGACAACAAGAACTTGCTGGAACTTCCTGGGCTTTGCTGGGAAGGGGGTCAGCCCAGTCTGGGGAGCAGCCTGCAGCCTGAGGAAGCCCGGTCCAGAAGCTGAGAGCCGTGCGGTGGCAGGCCAGCAGCAGGTGCCAGACAGCAGCCAGGGTGAGGCTCCTCTAGGGCTGGAGCCTCTCCCTCTGCGTTTTCACATGGCTGGGGAATTTGGCTCTGCTCTATTTCCTTTCTGAAATGTCCGCTTCAGCAGGTTTGAAGGCCAGTGGATGGGGAATGTTGCATGCCGGCTGTGAGCGGCCTCTCTCTGGCCTGGATGATTTTTCCGGTGTGAACCCCGTGCACATGGAGAGCACTGGTGTCTACCATCTCCATGAAATGCAGGAAGGCAGCTTCTGGGGTGAGCTGCCGGAAGAAAGCTTCCTGCGTGTTCTTCCCTCCACTGCATCTGCTCCATCCTTTGTTAAATTCCAAGACATATCAGGGTTTGACGTTTGGGTCAGATTCCATTATTTTATTTCCATGGAAATATGTTGGCCAGAGTATAACAGATTTGTTCTTCTTGGAGGACATTTAGAAATGAAAACAGATTGTCTGTCACATTCAACAGTCTGGAAGGCTCTGGCCTTTCATTGCTAGGAAGAAATCGTTTGAGAACATCCTGCCCACACTGCTGTGTGTAATCTCAGTTACCTTATTCCTGAAGAATTCCATGAGGAAGGGGAGAGCAGGCCCAGGCGGACCTCACGTGTCTGGAGGAGATAAAAAGAGGCCCAGGCAAGCATTGTGGCTCACGCCTGTGGTCCCAGCACTTTGGGAGGTCAAGGCATCAGAATCACTTGAACCTAGGAGGTTAGGGCTACTGTGAGCTGTTAGGGCACCACCGCACTCCAGCCTGGGCAAAAGAGACCTCATCTCTACAAAAAAAAATTTTTTTAAATAGCCAGGTGTGGTGGCGGGCACCTGTGGTCCCAGCTACTCGGGAGGCCAAGGCAGGGGAATCGCTTGAGCCCAGGAGATGGAAGCTGCAGTGAGTTGTGACTGTGCCACTGCACTCTAGGCTGGAAGCCTGGACAACAGAGTGGGAGCCTGTCTCAAAAAAGGAGAGAGAGAGAGAGAGAGAGAAAGAGAGAAGAAGAAGAGGAGAGAGGAGGGAGGGAGGGAGGGAGGGAGGGAGGGAGGGAGGAAGGGAGGGAGGGAGGGAGGAAGGAAGGGAGGGAGGGAGGGAGGAGAGAGAGAGAAGAAGAAGAGGAGAGAGGAGGGAGGGAGGAAGGAAGGAAGGAAGAAAGGAAGGAAGAGAGGGAGGGAGGGAGGAAGGAGAGAGAGAGAAAGAGGAGAGAGGAGGGAGGGAGGAAGGAAGGAAGGGAGAGAGGGAGGAAGGAGAGAGAGAGAGAGAAAGAGAGAGAAGAAGAGAGAGGAGGGAGGGAGGGAGGAAGAAAGGGAGGGAGGGAGGGAGGAAGGGGAGAGAGAGAGAGGAGAGAGGAGGGAGGGAGGAAGGGAGGAAGGAAGGAAGGGAGGGAGGGAGGGAGGAAGGAGAGAGAGAGAGAAAGAGAGAGAAGAAGAGGAGAGAGGAGGGAGGGAGGGAGGAAGGAAGGAAGAAAGGGAGGGAGGGAAGGAGGGAGGGAGGAAGGGGAGAGAGAGAGAGAGAGAGAGAGAGAGAGAGAGAGAGACGGAGACCCAGTGCAGGCAGGCAGGAATAGAAGATTCAGGGTCATTTCCACTGCTTTGAAAATGGTACACTGCCAGCACCAGAGGGGTGGAAAGAGAACATCTTCAAAAGTGGTGTCTTTGGGATTATGGCCTTGACCCTTCACCTCTCCACTCTTTCCTGCCCCACTCCCCACCACAGATAGACAAGGGATTCTCCTGAACAGTCAACATTTGTGAGAGTTTAAGACCTACTTACTTCTGTAGCTGGAGATCTTGGGACCTTCAGTCCAGGATTGAGACTCCCTTTGGCCTGGTCACTTTGGCATTTAAATTGGACTTTTATATAAAAATGGACCTACCTGCCACCCAGTCCTTCCCTGACTGCTCAGGCCTTTGCTCTGGAGGACTTAGTCTCCTCTGTGTGTCAGCTGTGACTGCAACAGGCCACTCCGACGTGGGCCTTCTAGGAGGGGCTTCCGGGGTGTCCGTGTCTCCAGGGCAGGGCTGTCGTATCTCCAGGAGGGCCGTTTGTGACCAAGCAGGCCATGAAATATAATGCGGCTCACATGGGCTGTGTGCCACAGGTGCTGTTCTGAGAGCCTTACATGCAAAACCTCGTCCCATCTTCACAGCGACGCTGGGAGGGAAGTGCGGCTAATCCGTACCAAACAGAGGCACTGAGGAGCGGAGAGCTTAGGGAGCTTGCCCACAGTCACAGAGCTAATCAGTGGCTGCGGTCTGAAGCCGGGCACAATGGCTCCATCGCCTGAGCCCTTAACCCTGCACCGTCCAGCCTCTGTGCGTCGTTCCGAGACCCATGTGGTTCGGCTGCTTTTACAGTCCTTGTCAGTCCCCCGTCGTGAATCATGACACTGAAGACCCCTTAGACAGTCAGTGGTCCAGCCCTCTCATTTTACCCTGGCAGAAACGGAGGCCCTGGGGAAAAGATATGACTAGTCTCCTGGCCAGCAGCAGAGAAACTGAACAAAATCAGGTACTATCCCACCTCTTGCCTTGGCATTATTCGCTCTGCCCCTTATTTGCTATGCCCCGATCCTCTCGATTTGGGAAGAAAGCAGAGCTGAGAAGCTGATTTGCAAGTCTCAAGAGGTCTGAGCCAGATTTAGCTTCCTCCCTCTGGTGTATGCATATCTTAAAGGGCCAATGGATGGCTGTCTAATGATATAATTCCAGGCAGAATTAGTTGGTGGGGCAGGGAGGGGTCCTGTCCACTGACAGCTGGGTCAGCCCACACCTAATGAAAATGAACATGTAGTTAAGCCCTGTTGTATGCCAGGAACTTCATACCCACTGCCTCTTTCAACACTCGTAACAACCCTGCCCAGCAGATATTCTCAGTGTCGTCTCCATTCTTGAGGTGAGGAGATGAGCCACCAGGAGGCTACGTGACTTGAAGTAACAGCTCCGTGGCCTTTTCTTATTCCACCCACTGCTATTGGCATAGAGCAGTGCTTCTAAAAGGGTGGTCCCTGGGCCAGGAGCATCAGCTTCACTTGGAAGCTTGTTAGCAATGCAAACTTTCAGTTCCCACTCCAGGCCCACTGAATCAGACTCTGGGGCTTGGGGCCCAGCACTCCGTGCACTAATAAACCCACCAGGCAGTTCCAATGCATGCCTCAGTTTGAGATCCACCAGCAAACAACGCTGCCGAGTCCAGCAAGAGAAAAATCAGCTCAGGGATTCTAAACTGTAAGGATAGTTTGAACTTAGTTCTTTTGGTACCTGAGTCTCAAGGTGTGAGTGGCAGCCAGTCCTGCGCAGGCCCCCTCAAAAGAGAGTTTCTTCGTCCCCATGACATCACCAGCAACACTGGCAGGTCCTGCATCCGTTTCCTCCTCTTCTATTTTCTTAGCCACGTTGCACTTTTCCAGAACGCCTTGGCCTTTGTTGAGCATGTTATGAGTTCTGACGAACAAAATAACTCTCTGGAGGAGAGGGCCTTTTTCACTGGATTGTGGAAGCCAAAAACTGCCAAATAAAGCCAGGGTTTCTACATTCCGTGGCAATAGGTGGTTTAGTTTTCCTTCCTAATCCTGAAACCCGGGCTTGGTCTCAGCCAGGAGCACAAGCTCACACACCTCCTCTCAGGCCAGATCTTTGCCGTCTCTTCCAGCCAATTAAAAACCCCTGCTGCTACCATTACCTATTTTCAGCTCCCCACCAGTTCCTTTGTCTGCCAGACACTGTCTTGCTATCACTAAAAAAAAAGAAGGTGGAGATGATGAAATTCATTTTGATCACAGGCGTGTAGGACGCTTCATTTTCCAACAACACAAACTGATTCCACACACAGATCGATGTTAACAAGCAATTTTATGCAAGATTGTACCTGTTTCTACAGATGCAGGGAACATCCATCCTTTTTCCCCAACCCTTGTGAGGTATTTGCTGCAGACCCTGCAGAAGCTCACAGGAAGGAGGGGGAAGCCTGGGCAAAACCGGTACCACTCGTGATCCACACGCCAGTCAGCGGCACCTCCTGAGACAGGTCCAGTCATGCTTGGCTGGAAGCAGTCTAATCGGTGCCAGTTGCTCTACTTCTCATCACTCACTTGCGTGTGCAGGGGGAAGAAGAGGGGGTCTGTGCCCGCCACACTGCCTCATTGTCTGGGGTCTGGAATCCTCGGGGTCATTTGCAAGTCCATCACAGGTCTCGCTGTCAGCTCCGGATAATCTTGGCAGCAAAGCAGGCTGAGTAATCCTGGGCTGTTGGGTAGAACTTCCAAAGGCACAGGCCACTGAGGCTCCTTCTCCAGCGGCCAGCATGCTCGAGGTCATTCCTGGTCATCTCTCTCTCACTCATTCATTCATCCCACAAAACAGTGATTGGGTGCCCATACACCAGGGAGGCAGAGATGGAAAGAACTGCCGTGTCTTGAAGGAGCCTGTAGCCTCGTGGGGAAGACAGGCAGGCAAATGTTATGACACAGGGAGATAAACGCAATGGTGAACAGAAGGTGGGTTCCGGGGACAACAGAGGTCAGGGAAGACTCCTAGGGAGGATGAGAGCTAAACAGAGACCTGCAGGGTTGGGGCTGGGTGGCAGGAAGAAAAAACAGCATGCACCAAAATGTGGGCATGAGAGCCAGGCTGCAGGAAGGACCACACTGGGGAAGGGGCGAGAGAAGCTGGAAGCAGACAGGGCCTTCTTTGCTTTGCTAAGGAGCTTGGGTTTCACACTAGGGATTTGGGAAGCCCTGGAAGAAATGTGAGCAGGGGCATGAGCCACGGTACCAATGAGCAGCCTAGGATGGCTCTGAAGACGGTTTGGAGGCAGGGAGACTGGTGAGGAGGCTACTGCTGTTAACAGCCATGGTGACAAAGGATGAAGCCCTAAACTGTGGCTGTGGGCGTGGGGAGGGGAGAAGTTGGCAGAGCCCAGGGCCGTGGAGAAGCAGCAAGGCCATGGCCAATGTGGGAGGGAGCCAGGCGGCCAGCGCACAGTCAGTGGTCTCCGAGCCGATGAGAATTCAGAATATGCATGTGCTTCAGGCCCCCTGTGTTGGTTCCATCTACCAAATAAACATGTATAGATTTTCAGTTTCAGGGGCAGGGAGATGCTGGATTCAGGGACATTTCATCTGAAGAATCTATCAAACTAGACATTGTCAAATATTTACTCAAGCAAGTTAAACTGTTAGCTATCTAGAGCCACTGGAATGGAGGCAGCCACTAGAATGGGGACAGCCACCAGGACAGTGGTTGTTGAGAGGGGGGTGGGGCCCAGTTTCAGGTCAGTGAGGAGGGGCAGCTGCAATGGATGAGAGGCACCTCTGGAGGGAAGAGTCCGCCTGGGGAGGGAGGTGATGGAAGCCAAGAAGACGGTGTTTCCAGAAGGGAGCAATTAACCATGTCGATGCTGCCAGGAGGCTGGGATGAGGACAGAGAGAGGCCGCTGGACTTGGCCACATAGCAGCCAGCAGTGGCCGTGACAAGGGAAGCGTTCATGGGATCCTGGGATTGGATGCTTGAGTGGAGCAGGTTGAAGAGTGAATGGAGATGAGGGGGTGGAGGCAGCAAAGAGGAGAGAAAAGAGGCAGTGACTAGAGAGCAATGAGGGCTCAAGGCAGGGTTTTAATTTGTAAGATGAAAAAGACAAGCTCCTGAGCGTGATTCAGTGCAGGGGAGGTGTGGTGGCTCATCTGAAAGAACACCTCAAACTTCATGTGCCCCAGGCTGAAGACCCCGTCTCTCCTCCCGCACACGTCTGCACCGAGACACACTCACACTGGAGAACGGAACCTCCAGGCCCTGGGTGCTCCGGCCAGAGCTCCCGGATGCACCAGTGATGCGTCCCTTTCCTCACTTCCCACATTCCCTGCATCTCGAGTCCCATCTGTCCTTCCTCTAAGATGCAGCGAGATCGTCCATCCAGTTTGTTTCCCCTGCTCCTGCCTTAGCCCCAGCCCCATTTTCTCCAGCTTGGACCTCTGCAGTAGCATCCTGCTTGGGCCCCTGCTTCTGTCTTGTTTCCTGCCCCGCTGCCATTCATTTTCTCCCCAAGAGCCAGAGAAATCTTCTTAGAACAAACAGGACCCTGTCACTCCTCTGATCACACCCTCTGTTGTGTCCCAGTGCGTTCAGGATAAACTCCCAAACCCTTCTCATGACCCACAGAGCTGACGGACTGAGCCCCTGCCTGCCTGCCTAGCCCCACAGTCACCATCCTCCCTATTACTGTCTGCGTTGCAACCTTGTGGACCCTGCCCAGGTCCTTGGAAGCTCCTCCCTGCCACAAGCCTTTGCATGTGCTTCCTCCCTTAGCCCACCTGAAAGCTCTCCCCTCTCTCCTTCCTTTGGCCGCCTCCTACTCATCTTTCAGGTCTCAGCCTAAATGCCATGTCCCCAAAGAGGCCTTTCCAGACATACAATATGAAATATATCTCCTTTGTCCTCTCCCGGAACCCTGTCGTTTCCCTACGTAGAACTAGTCATGACTATAAGTAAAGAATTGTTTTTGATTCTGTGTTTAATGCCTGTCTGTCCCACCAAGACAGACACTGTGTTGCTTGCCACTTACACCAGCTCCTTAGCACAACCTTGCACACGGGAGCCATTCAGTGTGTGTTGCTGAGAGTCAGCCAGCCACTGCCACAGGGCGCAAAAGGCACCGGAAAGGGGAAGGCAGAAGGTCAGGGATATGGGCCCCTGCTGTGCCCAGGCCAGCTCTGAACCTGCAGGGTGACCACAGAGCCCCTGTGCTGACTGCCCACACATGCACCAATAGGCACGCCTGGTTAACTGTGTCCACGTGTTTCCCCTTGGCCTCTCACAGGTCCCCACCAAGCCATTTGGGTAAGATCACAGCCCCTAGGAAGACATACATTAGTGCCAGCCACTGAGCAGCAGAGAGCCAGGGAGGGGTGGGGGAGAGGAGGGCACAGGGAACCACCTGCCCCAGGAGATGTCAGCAAGGAATGAGATGTGTGCAGTCACCCTGCAGGGCTGGCTGTCTCGTGTACTTCAGTCTTATATGTAATTTTTAAAAAATGGAATAATGGTTCATATTGCCCAAGCTTGAGAAGACGAAGTCATTGTACACGTAGTGAAGCACTTAGAGCCATACTCAGTACAGAGAGCTCGGAGGGAGCTCCCCCCACTGGAGTAAGGGACCTCCCTGCCACGCCGTGCACACACAGGAGTGAAGAGAAGGGAGCCCAGTGCGGCAGGGAGAGGCCTCACAAGACTAGGAAGCTGAAAGCCCGCTCTTCCCAGCCGTGGGAGCATGGGGCAAGCCCTACGCGGGGCCTTAGTTTTGTCTTCTGTAAAATGGGGAGATGATACACCAGAAAAGACCACCCGGGAATGTGAGGTGCTCTTTACCTTAAAGACGACCGATGAGGAGAGAAGACTCCGGGCCGCCCTGGGTGGAGGCTGCAGGATGGATTTGGTAAACTGCCCACACTCAGCTCTCCATGAGGATTCCAGGGCAGCACAGAAGGCTGGAAAGTGGGGATTAGGAGTGCTGGTAGATGCTGCAAAAGAAGAGAAGCAACAGGGCAGAGAGTGAGAGAAGGGGAGGGAAAAAAGAGGGCACGGTGCGGGCAGAAGCTTATGCTCAGGGAGTGAAGAGGAGGCTCATGCTGGAGACGGCCAAGGCTGATGGGTGCTTCTGGGGACTCTGGAATGAGCAGGGCTTATGGCAGACAGCACAGTCCCACCTTCAACCACCTTCCCCAGGATGACACAGGCCCTATCAGAAAGGCAAACAGTGACCAGTGATTCCCCCGGAGGACGGCGGGGACGAAGCCACCAGCCAGCCGGAAGTGCTGCTGTGGTCGTCTGCCCCCTGCCGTTGGGAGCATCTGCTTCAGAGATGGCCGGTGCCTCTGGGTCCCTGTCCTGAGAGGCCACCTGGTCCAACCCCCAACTCTCCAGTGAGGAAGTGGCCTCCTCAGGCAGGAGGGTAGAGTGTCCCACCACTCAGCAGAGCTTCCTCCCTTCCAGCGGGGGCTTTCACAGCCAGAAAATGTCTTTTTTTCCCCCAGGGTCTGGGAAACCCAGAATAGCACCTGTTCATGAAACACAGACACCCTGTGGTGGTAAATGCAGGGAGGGGAGGAAGGCAGGATGGCCAGCACACAGCCAGGGGAAGAACTAAATCTGTTCATGCCTCCATCCACCCCTCCCTCACCACCTGCACTGCAAAAGCAGCCGATATCCAGGTGGGGACACATGCCCCTAAGGGCTGCTGCCCGGTGGCCTGTGAGTTGCTGGATTCACACTTTAAAAGCCGCAACGAGGCCTACCCTTGCACTCAGCTCAGCCTTTGGTTTCACAATTTAGGAACAACCTGGAGATCTTGCAGAGAATGCTGATTCCCAAGCCTTGCCCCCAAATATCCTAATTTGCTGGGTCTGGGGTGGTGTCCAGCAAGCTGCATGTTAACTCTTATGACTCTGCTGTGGGGTCCTGAGAACACACACTGGAAGATATTGGATGAGAGGCCCCTCCAGCTCCACAGCCCACGTGACCGCCCCTGCAACCCTCCCTGCTTTGAGGCCCACGTGGGGCGTATTCAACTCCCACTATGTGGGCCGACCTTTCAACCTGGCTGCTTCTCCCATCCCAGTCCTTGGCTCTCAGGCTCTCGGCTCACTACTGGGGCATTTAGCAGCAGCCCTGAGCGAGTGAGCAGCTGCTTGTCACCTGAGTGAAGGGCTGGAAACTAGGCCATCGTGCTTGGCTGGGCAGATCCCACCCTCACCAGCTGCTCCCACCGCCTCCTACGGAAGCCTGCCCCCACGGTGCCCTGGGCCTCCCGGCACCCCCACCGTTGCAGGGTGAGACCTGGTCCACAGCTCTGGGGCAGAAGGCACTCAGAGAGAGGCTCTTGGAGGAACGTGGATGTGGGAGGCCGGGTGCCAGGACCTCAGGGTTCAGAAACAGGGAAGGGGCGGGGCACATGACAGATGGGGGCAAGTCCTGGGGAGCAGCAGGATGCCACTCAGAGAGACCAAGGGCCTCTTCCTTGGCCTCAAAAGAGTCAGCACCCTGGGCTGAGAGGGTGGGATGTGGTGGCTCCACGCCGCCCCCACCAGTCCATGGCGCACCACATCTTCATCTCTACCAGTCTTTTTCTGTCTTTTCCTCTTCCCCTCCTGTCCCTTTCTCTCCTCGTGTCTGTCTGTCTTTCCCCCTTCCTCCTTCTGTCTCTGTTTTTCACTTGCTCTTTGTCTCACTTTCCGGTCTTGCTCCCTTTCTGGGATCTCTCTCCTGCCTTTTCCTCCTTGCCTGTCCCTCTCTCTCCTTTCTCTCTCTCTCTGTCTAATTAGACTTTCCTTGACCTTCACTGCCCCACTCCATCTCTCTGGCCCAAACACTCTGACTCCCTTGATGCATGACCACACTGGTTCACCTCCTCCAGGCTCTGTCTCTGTACCCATTGGACCGCAGCCTCTTGGTCACCAGCCTTGGACAGTGTCACTGTGTGGCTCCGTTGTGCCCAGTTGCTGACTCCTGATGGGCTGGGCTATGGGAACACACGGATGTGGCTGCATAGGGCCTTTGGTGCTCACATACAGCTGCAGAGGGTACAGGGTGGAGGTGAGGAGGGTCACTGGGAAATCAGAGTAGCCTCTCACCTAGCTGGCCCTGGAGGCCCCTGCTCCCCAGCCGGCACCTCAACCTCAAATGCCCTGTTCCTGGTGCTGCCGATTCTCACCTTTGGGCAAGATGCTGGCCTCCACCCCTAGCCCCACCCTCACCTGCCCACCGTCCCGGCCAGCAAGCCTGAGAGGAGCGGGCTTTGACCAAGCCAAGGACAACTCACAGCCTGAAGATGGCCATGGTCCCTGCCTTTGGGAGGGAGGGGAAAGGAAAGAGAAGGAAAGACTCCCAGCTCCCTCTTGGCACCCCCTCCCTTTCTAAGAGCCTTTGGTGATGCGCTTTCCTCCTTGTTCTCCCCAGAAAACTGTGGGAGAGGCAGAATCCACGGACCACCAGGTCCTGACCACCACCACTCTTGCGTCTCCCCTTGTTTTCTCCTAAAAACTGACAGCAGAGTTGGGGGTCTCCAAGTCTTCTGGGCAGTGGGCACAGAATGGAAGCTGAGGTCATGGAGGAAGTGGGTCCTGCTCAGAGCTCATGTCACCATCACATGGCCACTCAGCAGGCGTTTTCTGTGCCCTGATGTGCTGGGCAGGCAGGCCAGAGGACCGTGGGAGCAGAGAGGGATTGCTTGCCAGCAGTGGGCAGTGTCGGGGCAGTGTGCAGGGGCTGTGCCATAGCCGGTAGGAGGAGACTGGGGTGAGTGGGTGTAGAGTGGGCAAACGTCAGCTCCAAGAGCCCATCTAACACGCTTGGTCTGCTTCTCCCAAAGGGAAAGCAATGCCCAGGGGACATTGGGTCCCCTGCTTTGCCAGGCCTGGACTCCTGCCTCGCTGCACATGGCCCTGGGGACAGAGCACCCCAAAGGAGAGTGAGGCAGGATGAGGGGGCTCGGAGGGTTCGGCCTCAGACCCTGCAGTGCAGAGTCCCCTGGATCGGGCTAGACCAGAGGAAGGCGTCTGCTTAGCTGGGAGAACTGGCATGTGACCGCCCACACACACACACACACACACACACTGAAGCTCGGGATGTTCAGAGGCAAACCCCCCAGGGTTGGAGGCAGCATTTCAGAGGTAGCAAGGCCCTTGGGGAGCAGGTACTCCAGCCTCCTCCCTTTTCAGAAGGGCACACGGAGGCCCCAGGAGTGAGTGGGCGAGCCAGCCACACCAAGTTCGCAGGAGGGCCAGGGCCAGAATCTGGCCTGCGTGTCACGCTGTCCCCTCACATTAAGTGCATCTGTCATTTACTCTTAAGAGGCCGCGCCTCCCACCACAGCCTCCCCTGAGGGCTGGGGCAGTGGGAAGGAGCCGGGCTGCAGAAAGCCCCAGGGGCTTGAGGGGCTCTGCTCCTTACTGCTCAGCCTATAGCAGAAGGGACCCAAGGGAGGACTCAGCCACCTCCAGACCCAAATGAGAAAGTGAAATTTAAACCTGGGAGAAACACAGGCTCCTAGCAGTTCTCTGAAATAACAGAATAAATGTGTTTACTGTATTATTTATGTTGAAAGCTTTGCTTGGGATAATCTGAGGTTAAGAAGGAAGGAATTGGGATTTGGAGTCGGAAGATCCAAGTTCAGCCTCCCTCCACCCCTGTGTCCTGGGCCACCAAAGCCTCTCCTGGCCTCAGGGTTTGGGCTCTGAAAGGGCTACTGTGGGAGATGGGAGGAGATGGTCCTCTTAGGGCATTAAAGGGAGAACCCCGGGGGTGAGTAGCCTGAGGGGCCCTGCACCCGTCCTGGCTGGGAACGGAGGCCAGCGGGAATGGGGGTTGGAGGGTGCTTAGGGGGCCGCCTGACCTCACACCCTCCCTGCCTGCCCTCAGCTGCGTGGTGGACGAGATGGACTTCTCCAGCATGGAGCTGGACGAGGCCCTGCGCAAGTTCCAGGCACACATCCGTGTGCAAGGAGAGGCCCAGAAGGTGGAGCGGCTCATCGAGGCCTTCAGGTAAGGCCACTTCCCAGCTCCACTCCCCAACAGACACCAGGCTGGGGAAGCCGGGCCGCTGTGAGCCTGGGAGACAGGAGATGCTATCAGGAGGGTTGGACATTGGGCCAGAAACACCCCTTCTGGTGTGGGCAGGATAGGCTGGGGAGAAAGAAGTGAAGGAAAGAAAAGGGACCGACCCCTTGAGCTCCCCAGGCTAGAAAGGTGGGGCATTTGGGGGTGTGGGGAAGAAGACCAGGGTATGGGACAGAAGGTGGTCTCCCTGGACCTAAAGCCTTTGGGGAGTTGGGATACCCCCTGCACACCCCCTCCTTTGTTGGGCCTGGGGGAGGGTGAGCGGGGGCTCAGCGTCCGCTCTGCATCTGACCCGCCCACAGCCAGCGCTACTGCATGTGCAATCCCGAAGTGGTGCAGCAGTTCCACAACCCCGACACCATCTTCATCCTCGCCTTCGCCATCATCCTCCTCAACACCGACATGTATAGCCCCAACATCAAGCCTGACCGGAAGATGACGCTGGAGGACTTCATCCGAAACCTTCGAGGTAAGGAGGTGGGCACTGGGGCAGCAGGGGCAAGACCATGGCTCAGGCCCGGTCTGTGCAGCGTGCATTCTGTGAGTCTGAGCCCCTATCACAGATCGTCACCTGCTCTCTGGGCCTGGTCACCCATAGCAAGCTGGGAACATTACTTGTGTGCCAGGCGGCTGGGGCATTTCCAAGAGCCACCGCCACTGCAGAGCAGCAAGCACCCTTGGCCAGTGCCTCTTGCCCTCCATGGAACGTGGTTGGCCTCTAGGCCCATGACACTAGAGCTGCTGGCTCAAGAGGTGCCAGCCCTTCCCCTCCACAACTTATGAGGAAGGAGCCAGGAACAGGGCCTTCGGGTCCTGGGTCCATTCAAGTCAGCCTTGCAGATAACTTTATGGCACCAGCTGGCAAGTCCTCTCATCGACGCAGTGCGGTCTGGCAGGGAGCAAACCAGGACTGGCAGACTGTGATGTGTGCTCAATTGATTTTTTTTTTTTTAGCCTTTAAAAGAATCAAAGTTATATATCCACATAATAAAGTCAAATAATCCTACAAGGCTTATCACAGAAAAAAAATTAGTCCCTGCCCCTCTCACCACTCACCTTCTCCAGAGGCAACCACTTTTGACATTTTTAGCTATTTGTGTTTCTTCTGTATCGATAAACCGCATGCTTATGCTTCTCTGTTTTTTTCTATCCCTTTTCTTAACTGGCATAAAGCCCAGACTGTGAGTGTGTGCGCCTGAAATTTGACGAATGTGTATGTTCACGTGCATTTATGCCATCACACCCAGATCCTGATCTGGGTCATTTTCACCTGCCCAGAATGTTCTCTCCTGTCCCATCCTAGTCAATACCTTTGCCCAAGAGTAACAACTATTCTGCGTTTTATCACCATTGACAAGTCCTGCCAGTCCTTGAACTTCATCTAAATAGGGCTATACAGTATTTATACTTTGGTATCTCATCTCTTTTATACACTGCTCCTTGTTAATTATTACTTCTCTCATCCAGGCTGGAGTGCAGTGGTGCAATCTCAGCTCACTGCAACCTCCACCTCCCAGGTTCAAGCAATTATTGTCCCTCAGCCTCCCAAGTAGCATGGATTACAGGCTTGCACCACCACACCCAGCTAATTTTTATATTTTTAGAACAGACAAGGTTTCACCATGTTGACCAGGCTTTTTTTGAACTCCCTACCTCAGGTGATCCACCTGCCTCAGCCTCCCAAAGTGCTGGGATAACAGACATGAGCCACCACGCCTGGCCCTTGTTAATTATTTTTATTTTAAGCATTATCTACTAATTCCCCATTATAGAATGTAAGGATTTAGCCCTCTTTCATCCACCTTCCCCGACCCATCCCACTCACGTCAGCGGTCATGTTGTTAAGGTTCTGCACACACACTCCAAAACTGAGTCTGCAAGTGCAGAATGATTGCAACTCCCTCCTATCTCTACTTTCCTCGGAGTTAATGCTTCTCTTTCCATTTGCTTAACTCTCTGAGGACCTCCCCTGATTCAGCCCCAGCTTCCCACCCTACGTGTCAAGCTCCTCTCCATGCATCCAGACCTGGGAGGTGGTGTAGGAGCGTCATCTTCGGGAGCATCTGGTCCTGCTACAGTCTGGACAGTGGCTGGGCCAGGGCACAACTGGCATCCTGGGCCCTCCTTCCCTTGCTCTCATGGTAGACTCCTGGTTCCTGCATGTCAGAGCTTCCTCATTTTTACTTTACTTCCAGAGAAAAGGCCATTTTTGAGAACTTGCATTTTTGAATGTATCTTTTTCTGTCTTTGACCTTGGTTGGGAGTTTGGCTGGGGATAGAATTCCAGCCTCAAAACACACCAGTCGGGATTTCAAAGGCATTGCTCCATTGTCTTTTAGCTGCCAGTGCTACTCTGCCCTCCCAGCTGCTGGCCTTTTGTCTGTTACTCTTTCTCTCTCTCTGAAAGCTTGCAGGTTCTTCTGTCTGCCCTTCGTGTTCTGGATTTTCACGATGATGTGCCTTGCTACAGTTCTTCTTTCATCCCTCATGCCCAGGGCTGGATTGGTTCTTTCCATCTAGAAACTCATGTCCTCCAGTCATGGAAAGTTTTCTTAAATGTTGTATTTGATCATTTCTGCCCTCCAATTTCTCTAGACTCTCTTTCTTTTTTTTTTTTTTTTTTTTTTTTTGAGACGGAGTTTCGCTCTGTCGCCCAGGCTGGAGTGCAGTGGCGCAATCTCGGCTCACTGCAAGCTCCGCCTCCCGGGTTCACGCCATTCTCCTACCTCAGCCTCCCCAGTAGCTGGGACTACAGGCGCCCGCCACTGCGCCCGGCTAATTTTTTTCTATTTTTTAGTAGAGACGGGGTTTCACCATGGTCTCGATCTCCTGACCTTGTGATCCGCCCGCCTCGGCCTCCCAAAGTGCTGGGATTACAGGCGTGAGCCACCGCGCCCGGCCTAGACTCTCTTTCTTGAACTCCTGTTATTCTGTTAGTAGATCTCCTAGTCTGATCCTCTAACTTTTATAGTTTTATACCTGCCATCTTTGTTTACTTCCTTGACTTTCTAGAAAATGTCCCTCAGTGCCATCTTTCATGTCTCCTACCAAGTTGTTCATTCCTGCTGTCATATTTTTCATTCTCAATAGCTCTCTTTTGTCCTCTCAATGTTCCTCTTTTATAGCATTTTATTCTCACTTTGTAGATCCAATATCTTCTCCCATCTCTGTGAAGATATTAATATTGGTTTGTTTGTTTGAGTTTCTCCCTGCTTGCCTCTATTTCTTCTGGAGTTCTTTTTCTGTTTTTCTCCGTATTCCTTTCTCTTTCCTGGTATAGACTTTCCAAATACAGTTGATGAAATCTGGTTGTTCATTCATATTTAAAGTGAGACACCAGAAAGCTGGTGAGTAACTCTGTGAACACAGGTGGGGCTGCTGGCTGGTGGACTTTCCTGTAGGGTGATTTAGTTCAGCCATTTCATTGGGAGACCCCCACTGCAGTATCTGGAGACATTTTTTTTCTTGTTTTGCTTGATACCCAGAAGATAAATGTCCAATCTGTTGCCCAGAATGTATGATTCTGGCTGCCAGAGTTCTGAGATCTTTAAGTGTGAAGTGGGGTTGAGGGTTACTATATAGATATCAACTTCATCCCCCACTTTTCAGCAGAGTCCCACCCTTGGCTGGGTGTGGGGTCCCTCAGCCCAGAGTTCTAGAGAATGGACTCCCAGTCTTCTGCTGGAGTGAGGAGGGGACAGGGAAGCGCAGCAGCTTTCTAACCCATTTTCAACCTGTTTTCCTATTTCCAGCCCACCTTCACCTTCGCTTTTAGGGGTTGCTGTTACAACAGCTCTAAGCCATTTGGTGGCTGTGTGGTGTTCAAGCGGCTTCTAGCCTCTCTGCTGGTCTAGGTTTCAGCTTTCTCAGGTTTGCTAAATCCATCCACTTAGTTATCCACTTTCCAGATCCTGGGATGCCTGTGCATTTGTTCCTGTTCTGTCTTTGTGGGTTTATGCTTTTCTACAAGATTCCTTTCTCCTGAGTATTCAGAAGCAGCAGAAGCATGCAGCCTGCCACCTTGGACTGGAGGCATCCATATACTCAGCCTTTCTCCTTGCTTTTTCTTACTCACAGCCTGGTTTCCTTCAGCCTGCTTGGCTGCTGCATGGCTCATCTGCCTGACTTTAAGAACCAAGATCAGATGTGGAAGAAGCCAGAACAGGCAGGGAGCTATGCATAGAAGGCATGGTGTCCTTTCAGTAGCTGGGAACACTCCTTTGAGAGATGCTTGCCAAAGTTGCTTTATTTTTAATTTTTCCATCATAAAAGAAGCATATAGTCATTAAAGAAAGATTTGGAAATAGTAGAAAGAAGATATTTTAATTGCCTGTTTCTCCAAAAGAAATGTGTTTGCTTTTTGGCATATTTCCTGCCAGTGTTTTTTGTTGCCAGAGTTTTATCATTACTATGAAGCAGGAGGTGGAACAGGGGTGTCCTCGCCTGCATTGCCATTGGGTCTGCCTGCTCCCCCACTGCTCCCAGTGAGGGAGGAATCCCTTCAAAGACTAAGCTCTCAACTCCATGCTTCCCATTGGAGGGGAGGGGACAACCCAGGAGGAGGAAGATCCAAAAGAGAATGAAACAGAACCTCCTTGTGGTGCTAGAGTGGTGGGGCGGAGGTGGGGGGTGAGACAAGCACAAGGAAGACGACAGAACTGCAGAGGCACAGAGGGTTGGCAGGAACATGGAGGTGGTATTTGGCCATCGGGAAAGAGGCCTGGGAGGGGGGCGCAAAGACTCCGCTTGAGGAACATCAGGAGGTGAGGCAGGAAATGTGTGTTGGGGCCGTATCATATCATTAGTTTTGGTGCCTGGCTAAGGAACTTGTTCTTAATTGAATGGGTATGAGGCACCAGGCATTGAAGGCATGGCAAAAATCAAGACCACCCCTGGGGAGCTCCAGGCTGGATGGGGGTCTCTTCTGTCTGGCTCCAGCACTCTGACACCCTCCCTCCCAACCCCGCCACCACCCCTGCCCACTCCACGTTGTTAGGTGTGGACGATGGCGCTGACATCCCCAGGGAGCTGGTGGTAGGCATCTATGAGAGGATACAGCAGAAGGAGCTCAAGTCCAATGAGGACCACGTCACGTACGTCACCAAGGTGGAGAAGTCCATCGTGGGCATGAAGACAGTGAGTGTCCACAAGCCACCTACCTTTCTGAAACTCTTTCTTCGTATTCATTCACATAATAGTTATGGAGTAGCTACTGTGTGCCAGACACTGCATCTCTTTTTTTTTTCTTGCCTAATTTCCTCATTGCCTCTTGCCACCAGATACTGCAGCAGGAGAGTCTGAGATAAGATGTCAAGAAGAACTGCCTGGTGGTCTAGGGTGGAAGCATCTGCGTGGCCAGATGAGATTTAGTCCCTTTCCTAGGACAGCATGACTACCAGGCATTCCTGGATGGTCCTGATGAGTAGAAGGCAGGAAATGGACTCAATAGGCTCTACACTGTGGCATCACCATAGAGGTGCCTTACTGGTAGTGACCTGTGTCCCAGGCAGCATGTTCCAAACCTGCAATGATTTTTAAAGTGGGACTTCTCTGTAGGCTACTACACTTTATACTATAAAGGATGTCATGGGGGTTCCAGTTCCTCCTCCTCATATTGTTGGCTCAGGGGACAGTTTGGGAGAGTTTGGAGACCTCTTCTGAGGCTCTGCACTAGGCTCCCTCCACCCAGTCTGTGCAGGGACAGCGTTTTCTGCTTTGAGAGCCTTTATTGCTGAGGTCTTAGCATCTGTCTGGTTGCAAGCGACTGGTTTGTCTTACACGCTGGAGTAGACACCAGGTGTCTCTGTGATCCCTTCGCTCTTGCACACTTGCATCTGTGCAGTAGAGAAAGGGTGGAGGTGTCATATCTGCAGGCTGCTGCCTGGGACAGGGGATGCCCTCAAGGTTATAGAGGGAAGCAGGTTGACAGTGGCTGGATTGGAACAGCCTGAAAGCTCTTCTCAATGTCCTTTTCCTGTCCCTCTATCACCTCATTTACTATGGCTTAGTGGACCCCTTCCCCTCTGGCTGTGCTCCCCAAGAGGCATGACAGGGATGAGCCCTGGGGACAGGGGGTGAGTATGTGAGGGAGAGAGCCTCAGAAGAGGAGAGAGAAGAATGAGAGTCAAGTGCAGGCCCCACCACAGAACCGGAGCCCCTCTCTTCTCCCTCCACAGAGCCGGAGCCCCTCCCCTCTCCCGCCGCAGAGCCGGGGAGCCCCTCCCCTCTCCCGCCACAGAACCGGAGCCCCTCCCCTCTCCCTCCACAGAACCGGGGAGCCCCTCCCCTCTCCCTCCACAGAACCGGGGAGCCCCTCCCGTCTCCCTCCACAGAACCGGAGAGCCCCCCTCTCCCTCCACAGAACCGGAGCCCCTCCCCTCTCCCTCCACAGAACCGGAGCCCCTCCCGTCTCCCTCCACAGAACCGGAGCCCCTCCCCTCTCCCTCCACAGAACCGGAGAGCCCCGCCCTTCTCCCTCCACAGAACCGGGGAGCCCCTCCCCTCTCCCTCCACAGAACCGGAGCCCTTCCCCTCTCCCGCCACAGAACCGGAACCCCTCCCCTCTCCCGCCACAGAACCGGAGCCCCTCCCCTCTCCCTCCACAGAACCGGAGAGCCCCTCCCCTCTCCCGCCACACAACCGGAGAGCCCCTCCCGACTCCCGCCACACAACCGGAGAGCCCCTCCCCTCTCCCTCCACAGAACCGGAGAGCCCCTCCCCTCTCCCTCCACAGAACCGGAGCCCCTCCCTTCTCCCTCCACGGAAGCGGAGCCCCTCCCCTCTCCCTCCACGGAACCGGAGAGCCCCTCCCCTCTCCCGCCACGGAACCGGAGAGCCCCTCCCCTCTCCCTCCACAGAACCGGAGCCCCTCCCCTCTCCCTCCACAGAACCGGAGCCCCTCCCCTCTCCCTCCACAGAACCGGGGAGCCCCTCCCCTCTCCCTCCACAGAACCGGGGAGCCCCTCCCCTCTCCCTCCACAGAACCGGGGAGCCCCTCCCCTCTCCCTCCACAGAACCGGAACCCCTCCCGTCTCCCTCCACAGAACCGGAGAGCCGCGCCCCTCTCCCTCCACAGAACCGGAGAGCCCCGCCCCTCTCCCTCCACAGAACCGGAACCCCTCCCCTCTCCCTCCACAGAACCGGAAGCCCTCCCCTCTCCCGCCACAGAGCCAGAGAGCCCCGCCCCTCTCCCTCCACAGAACCGGAGCCCCTCCCCTCTCCCGCCACAGAACCGGAGCCCCTCCCCTCTCCCTCCACAGAACCAGAGAGCCCCTCCCCTCTCCCTCCACAGAACCGGAGCCCCGCCCCTCTCCCTCCACAGAACCGGAGAGCCCCGCCCCTCTCCCTCCACAGAACCGGAACCCCTCCCCTCTCCCTCAACAGAACCGGAAGCCCTCCCCTCTCCCGCCACAGAGCCAGAGAGCCCCGCCCCTCTCCCTCCACAGAACCGGAGCCCCTCCCCTCTCCCGCCACAGAACCGGAGCCCCTCCCCTCTCCCTCCACAGAACCAGAGAGCCCCTCCCCTCTCCCTCCACAGAACCAGAGCCCCGCCCCTCTCCCTCCACAGAAGCGGGGAGCCCCTCCCCTCTCCCTCCACAGAACCGGAGCCCCTCCCCTCTCCCTCCACAGAACCGGAGCCCCTCCCCTCTCCCGCCACAGAGCCGGAGAGCCCCGCCCTTCTCCCGCGACAGAAGCGGAGCCCCTCCCCTCTCCCTCCACAGAAGCGGAACCCCTCCCCGCTCCCTCCACAGAAGCGGGGAGCCCCTCCCCTCTCCCTCCACAGAAGCGGAGCCCCTCCCCTCTCCCTCCACAGAACCGGAGCCCCTCCCCTCTCCCTCCACAGAGCCGGAACCCTTCCCCTCTCCCGCCACAGAACCGGAGAGCCCCGCACTTCTCCCGCCACAGAAGCGGAGCCCCTCCCCTCTCCCTCCACAGAAGCGGAGCCCCTCCCCTCTCCCTCCACAGAACCGGAGAGCCCCTCCCGTCTCCCTCCACAGAACCGGAGCCCCTCCCCTCTCCCTCCACAGAACCGGGGAGCCCCTCCCCTCTCCCGCCACAGAAGCGGAGCCCCTCCCCTCTCCCTCCACAGAACCGGAGCCCCTCCCCTCTCCCGCCACAGAAGCGGAGCCCCTCCCCTCTCCCTCCACAGAACCGGAGCCCCTCCCCTCTCCCGCCACAGAGCCGGAGCCCCTCCCCTCTCCCTCCACAGAAGCGGAACCCCTCCCCGCTCCCTCCACAGAAGCGGGGAGCCCCTCCCCTCTCCCTCCACAGAGCCGGAGCCCCTCCCCTCTCCCGCCACAGAAGCGGAGAGCCCCTCCCCTTTCCTTGGGGCCCCGTCTCTTCTTCTGGAAAATGGGCGCTGTGGTTGGGGAGGCCTCGAGGCCTCTGGTTTCTCCCGCTGAGCGCCACGCCCGCGTGCAGGTGCTGTCGGTGCCCCACCGCCGCCTGGTGTGCTGCAGCCGGCTCTTTGAGGTGACGGATGTGAACAAGCTGCAGAAGCAGGCGGCGCATCAGAGGGAGGTGTTCCTCTTCAATGACCTGTTGGTGGTGAGTGGCCCCCGCTCCGGGACTGGGCTGGGCTGGGGCTACCCGCTGCCCTGAGCAGCGTGGGCAGGGTCCCTGAAGTGGGCAGGAAAGGACGCCCAGAGGTTTCAGACGGAATGCCTGTTCCGTGGGACGGATCTGCCTTCATGGTGCTTTTCACACCGTGGGCTCTGTGAGGGGGTTCAGGCAGACATGCTAATTCCTACTTAATAAGTCGTGACACCGAGACATCAGATGATCTGCTCGTGGTTGCACAAACTGTTAACAGACTAGATCCCAGACCATTGGCTTCTCCACGTTACAGGAAGCCCAGGGCAGGGAGCGCACAGGGCTGTGCCTCACACTCCAGGGCCTGGGAGGAACAGGGCCTACCTAGGTGGAGCATGCTCTGTCCCTGGGCCTCGGCGAGGCTGGTTTATCTGTGTGTGTGTGCGCGTGCGTGCACATGCATGCACACATGTGTACATCTGTATCCACAGATACTCATTCCTTGCTCTTTGAAAACAAGTATCCATTCAACAAATATTTAATCAGTGTTGACCTGTGCCAGGCATTATTGTAGGTCTGGAAAACTGGTGAGCAGGACTGGAACAGGGCTTGCCTCTCCCTTGCACGGGCCCTCTCTATCCATGAGCCACACTGGCACTGCCTCTAAAATGATCACAAGCCTGAACGACCTCTCACCACCTCCACTACTACGGTCTTAGCGTGCGCCTGGTACATTCAGTGAACCACATCAGCCTCCACACGGCTCTCCCCACCTCTAGAGTTCACCCCCTGAGAGCAGCAGCGTGATCTCTCTGGAGTGCACATTAGGCCACGTGTCCCCTTCCCCTAACCTGCCTCCCTGCCCTCTCCTCAGCCCTGTGAGCCGCCTCCCTTCTGTGGGCCAGGACTTTGTACTTGCTGCTCCTTCTTGCGAAGCTCCTCCAGACCTTATACTCTCCTCTTGCCTTCCTGGCCTCCTTTTCATTCAAGTCTCAAATCACTTTTGATTCCTTACCGTATTTCATTTTCTTCAAAACACTTAGCACCTTGGTTTTGTTTTGTTTTTTTTGCTGTTATGCTTTATTGTTTGATCACCTGATGGACACTGTGACAGTCCACATTCCATAAGCACTTTGAGGGCAGGGGCTCTGTTCTGAGTTCTGTATCTCCAGGGCTCAGCTCACAGAAGGCTCCGAATAGAAATTTGTTTATTAAGCAACCAGATGACTTTACTAAAATAAGCTTTCATTTCAGTAGGGGAGGGAGATAGAAAATAATTAAGAAACAGACAAACAAGATAATATCAGATTGGGGGAAGGCACTGTGAAGGCTGCAACCAGGTGATAGTGTGGAGAGTGACTGGGGTTAAGGGCCGGATTTGGGTTTGCTGCGGTTTGTTTTCTAGAGGGGGTGGTCCAGGAAGGCATCTCTAAGGAGGTAGCATTTGAGACTTAAGTAATGAGAGTAATGCAGCTGTGCAAAAAGCTGCCGGGAGAGCTGTGGAATGGGAACAGCGTATGCGAGGGGCCCACAGTGGAACCGAGCTTGCCCTTCTCAAGCTACAGAAGGGAGGACACCGTGGCTTGGGCAGAAGTCCAGAGTAAGGCAAGGATCACATCAGGTGGGTTTTACAGACCAGCTCAGGCTCCGTGGCTTCGCTTCTAAGTGCAGAGGGAATAATGACTGTAGGGTTTTGTGCAGTGAAGACGCACATTTTGGTATAGTGTGTGTACATGTATGTATATATCTGTATCTGTATGTACACATTCATCACTGCATGTGTTTACTTCTGTGATCATGCATCCCCCTGGGTGTTTGTGCATCCGTGTTTCCATGACTGTCTGCTCATCAGCACATGTCTATCTCCCTCTCCTGAACAGATTCTCAAACTTTGCCCGAAGAAGAAGAGCTCCTCCACATACACCTTCTGCAAGTCAGTTGGCCTGCTGGGCATGCAGTTCCACCTCTTTGAGAACGAGTGTAAGTCTTTGACAGCCAATGTAAGTCTTTGAGAAAGAACAGATGAATGAAATGGCTGGGGCGAGTTGAGGGAGAAGTGCTGGACAGCAGAGTGGATGGAGGCATGAGTGCCCCCAAGACCCCGTGCCCTCCTCATGTCTAGCTGGCTCCAGCCCTTGGCTGCTGCTGCTCACAGCCCACTGGGGGCCTGGGGTCTGCTTTCCAGATTACTCTCATGGCATCACACTGGTGACACCGCTCTCGGGCTCCGAGAGGAAGCAGGTGCTGCATTTCTGTGCCCTGGGCTCGGACGAGATGCAAAAGTTCGTGGAGGACCTGAAGGAGTCCATTGCTGAGGTGACAGAGCTGGAGCAGATCCGGATAGAGTGTAAGGACGCAGGCTTCCCGAGGCAGCTGGTGGGGGTTCCCATTCAGCAAGGGACAGGGGTAGCTTGAGACCGATATGCCTGACTCCAGGGAGCAGCGCAGCCCTGCCCTGGCCCCACTTCGGACCCTCCCCATCTCCAGGCCCCACCACACCACACTCCCACAGCCCGGGTGGGAGCACCAGTTTCCATGTTTCTTCACAATTAAAGTGAGGCTTGCTAGAGTGCACACACATGTGTACACAGATCAGCAGACATGTGGGGCTGCACGTGGGCCTCTTGGAACAGAGAGCTCTGCTATGTTTTACCAGGATGACCAAGCGAGCTGGCCAGGCAGGCCCATGGGGCTCTGGTGCTTTCCTTCCCACCAAACCGTCTGCTGTTACCTCCCCCGCTGTGGCCCAAGTCTGTACATTGCATCTGGTTGGCCTCATTTCTTCACTCTCTTTTAATCTTGAATCATCCCTCCACTTTATTTTCTTTAAAACATGGTCCTTTTGAAGAGCCTAGGCTGCTTTCTTACTATCCCTCATCTTACAGTAGTCTCTGTTCCTCTAAGGAATGCTTAGATTCTAGATTATTCCATTCAGGCATTTTAGAGAATATGTGGGTCTCCTTGTATGTCCAGGTGGTTTACTGTCCACTTTGGGGTTAGGGGAAGAGCAGCAAGGGCCTGCAACCTGTACCCACCTACAAGCTTGTACTGATTAAGCATCACAGAGGCTCCAGATAGCCTTTAAGGGAGGACTAAATAAGAACAGATTCAGAAACGAAAACAGAAAATGAAAATACGCTTCAGGCCTGCCTGTATGGCCACTTAGTTAAAACGTGTTTCTAAATTAATATCTGCCCATCAGGCGCTAGGAAAGGCAGGGGGAGATTTTGAGCAGGGGATCAATGTGACAGGCTGGTGCTTTTGAATCATCATTTTTGAGGTTCCTACTACACGCTAAGCAGTTTATTTTGTGGATTCTCATAGTGACACTGCAGGGTGGGCGCATTGACCCCACTCTACAGCTGAGGCTCAGAGGAGTTCAGCCGTGTGTCCAGGCTGTGCATGTTAGAAGTGGAGGAGCTGTCATTTTCATTTACGTTTGATTCTATACTTCCACTCAGGAGTGAGAGAAGAGGTTCTGTTTATTTTTTCTAAGGAAACAATCTAAATCAGGGTAAAATGAGATCCATCAGACTGGGCTCTAGAACTCAGGTAACTGCTTGGTGGGGAGGGGTGCATATAAACTCCCTTTCTTCAATCTGTTGGCTTATTTGAGTTCAGTGCTGAAACAAACAGATTCTTTTCAAGGGCTGCACTGGATCCCCAGAGAGGCCACCCCTGCTGTTGTTCTGGAGCATTTTCAAGAAAGTACCTTGAAATGGCTTCACCTCTCTCATTGTCTGACTGTCCCAGATGGCTCCGCACTGCCCTGGGAGGCCATAGCACACCAAGTGGCACCAGCATAGGTGAGAGAGGCACCTTCCTCCATCAGCGCAGGAGCAGCGTTTACCCGGCTTCCCAAAGTCACAGAGGAGCAGACAGTGTCAGAATCTGTCATATCAGGAGGTGAATATCCTCTCCTGCTGCCTCAAGGGTAAAAGAGCAGGAAGAAAGGCTCATGCTGGCTTAGTCTTCACTGGAGAGAAAGGGAAGGAACAGCTGAGGGAAGAGGAAGGGCAGGCCAGGGAGACAGGGAGGAAAGGAAGCCAGGAAAAATAAAATAAAATAAAATGGGCTGGACTCAGTGGCTCACACCTGTAATCCTAGCACTCTGGGAAGCTCAGGAGGGAGGATTGCTTGAGCCCAGGAGCTCAAGAACAGCCTGGGCAACACAGCAAGTCCTCGTCTCCACAAAAAAGAAAAGAAAACGGAAAACAGTATCAGCTACCATTTATTGAGGACTTATTATATGTCAGGCACTGGACTAATTCTCACGACAGCTTTCCATAGTGGGCATTATTTTCCTCATTTTACAATAAGGAAACAGGCTAAAAGCACTTAGGGAAATTGTCCAAGTTCGCAGTCAGTGACAAAACAAGGTTTGCATCCAGTGGCCCAGGACTCCTCACTTGTATTTATGATGTTAATTTCTCCAAAGCCAAGAGAGCCCCTCTGGGGGAGGGAAACAACTCTCAGCGCAGTAAAAATATTTAGCATTGATTGATGGTGTGATTTAGGCAATCAGGACAAATTGTTCTGGTTTGGGGGCCTACAGGTCAGTGTCCCTGGTTTCTAGACAACCAGAGAGACTGAAAACGGAGCCCAGGAGAGTAGCTTTAATAAAAGGAACTTGAGTTATGTCTCCTGGAAAAGAGAAGCAGGAGGAGTGATTTAATAATCTTGTCAAATCTCCAAGGATGGCAGCCGGCAGTTCTGTAGCTCCACTGAGAGAAGAACAAGAAGGAACAGGTTTCCAATCCAGTGAGAGGAATTAAAGTTGAGTTAAATTAAAGCAGGCTTGCAACTTCCACACCCTTGGTATGGACTTTCCTCCATGGGAGAGCTCTGAACACCTTGTGGAGGCTCAGCCGGCCAGGCAGGCTCCATCCTCCCAGGTGCTGGGTGGAGAGGTGAGGTGTCACCCCTGTCAGCAAGCTCCGCTGTACCAAGTGCTTCTCACACAATGTAACAAAACTGATACAGGTTGGAGCAAAAGTAATTGCGGTTTTTGCCATTACTTTCACACACACCTTAATACTTATGGAGTACGGGTCACTAGCCAGGCCTTGTCCTCAGTGCTTTATGTGTGTTTCCCCACGCAGTCCTCTTAGTGACACCTTGAAGCGGGCACAGCTGTCCTCTCAAGTGAGGCATGGAGAGGTTGGGTAACTTGCCTAAAGCCACACAGCCAGGGAGTGTCAGAACCAGGATTCAAACCCAGGCAGTTCACCTCCCTCATATCAGCCTCTTCTGTGCCTCTCTGATGTTCAAGCAGATATGATCATCCCCATGTACAGATGAGGAGACCATGGTTCCGAGGGGGTATTTTACTTGCTATTCAGTGGTGGGGCCAGACCCGAGGTCCGGGTTTCACAGCATGTGCTGGGACCTCTCGGCTTCTTCCTCCTCTTCCTGCCTGCCCCTCATTTCCTCCCTTACTTCTGTGTGTTTGAGATTATGGTTTCTCTTGCTCATGGGCCTCTCCATTCCTTAGGGGAGCTGGAGAAGCAGCAGGGAACAAAGACACTCTCCTTCAAGCCCAGCGGAGCCCAGGGGGACCCACAGTCAAAGCAAGGATCGCCGACAGGTGAGCCTCGGCTCTGCCCAGGGCGCCAGCCCCCATGGAGGCCACTCAGGGACCCTGGGTGTGGGTCCTGGGCAATCTGCAGGGAGAGTTGCCCGTTCCCATGGCATGTTTCTTTCTGCTGAGGAGTGCCAGGCTTGCCTTCTTTAATCTCATGGGCTTTAGTGCTGGGAGTAAGGAGGAAGGCAAGAGAGAAATGTGTCTGTCCATTTTGCAAACTGCACCAGAGTTCTGGAGTCTATGTGAGATGTCACTGTCTGCCCTGGAGGAGTCAGGCAAGAGTCCTCGCATCCCGGGCCCAGCAGGGAGGCCTTCCCTCCTGCAGCCAGGCTGTCCTGACGAGATGAGGTCAAGAGAAACCCCATGAGGAACACTCTCCAACCAGGCAGTATAAGAGGGCAGGGTGACCAGAAGGATCTGGATCTTGCTCTTCTTTGTACAGTCCCTTCACTAATGAGGCAAAAGCACTCCCTAATCCCTGGCTCAGGTCAGCCCACCCCAAATCCAGAGAGACTCTCAAACTCCACTTCTCTAATGGTTTCTCCAATTGAATTGCTCACTCCAGCTGAGTCAAGTTGGCTCCAGAGGTGGCACCTCCTTCGGCCAGGTTCCCTAGACCTGCATCCTCTGCCCTCAAGGGCCCCTACCTTCCACCTCCTACCCCAACCTTACCCCCACCTGCAGGGGATCAGGAAAGGTTTCCACCACCTCCCCTCCACCAGCCCCTAATAAAGAGAACAAGGAGAGATGCATGAGAATTCAGTCACATTCCAGTGAAATCCCAGCAAGCCATCCACAACTGTCCACCAATTAGTTAACTCAGTCACTTACTCTCACACTCAACAAACACTTCTCGAATGGCTGCTGCCCTGTGCAGAGCACTGGAAAGCCAGGATCATAGCGAGAAACTCCAGTGGGCTCCATGCGGTCCATGACCCGCCACAGTTGGTCCTGACTCCTGACTTGGAACAGGCAGCAGCACCGGGACTGGTTACAGCAGCGAGGACATGAGATTCACTCTCCAAGCAGGACATGGAGCTCTTTTTGCTATGTAGAGATTCTCACTGTGATGGAATCTTCCCTATATGGGTTTGACCTGCCATCGTGCGTCCATAATTCTCCACCCTGCCTGATTTCAGTTGGCCTCTTCATTTCTATAAGGTCATAGGGCACGGGTCGCTGCTTGTTTTCTCAGCTGTGAAACCCCAGAGCTAGCCCTCAGCTGCATATCATTCCCTGCCATTCCTTCCTGCCTCTCTTTTGGAAGCTGCCCGCCCTGGTTAGGGCCAGATGCCTGTCCCCAGGGACGTGTCCCTTAGTCCCTTCCACAGCTGGGTCTGTCTCATTCCCAGACAATGGTGCAGCTCCCTCTACTGCTGCAGGAAGCAGAGGACTGAGCACAGCAGGGGGAAACTGGCACCCCCAGGGGTTGGGAAATGAGAGGGGCTCCTGTGGGGGTAGGGGTGGAAGCCGAGAGTGACTCAGCCAGAAAGAGCCAATGAGCTATCCATGGAGGTCCGCAGGGTCCCTGCTGCTGTGCCAGGCCAGCCAGAAGGCCCTCAGAGTAATTACAGAGCCATTATCGCCTCTTACTGTGCCAGGCACTGCGGTGAGTGCTGTGCAGGCCTCAGCCCATTTGGTCCTCCCCCCTCAGCCAGTCTGCAGGGCTGGGAGCAAAGAAGTGTGGCTCACACTCAAGGAGCCTGTGATCCATGGAGGCTGATGAACGTGGCGCCCACAACCCAGGCCTCCTCCAAGCCAGCTTTCACAGTTCGTACTGGGGAGGCTTTGACTGTGGGTAAATCAGATTCCACAATGCCAACATGAGAAAGAGCGCCAGAGATCTTCTAGTCTGTGGCAGCCCAGAGAGATGTAGCATCTCGCCCAGGTCACACAGCTCCTAAGTGGCAGAGTGGGACTCCCAACCTCCGCCCCAGTGAGGAGCAGCGTGACCCCAGTCTTAGCTGCAGAGATGCTTGAGGGGCGCAGGGGAGGGGCAGGTAGCTCATTCTCAGCCAGTAGAGAGTGAGCCCTGTGCTCTTTGCATTCAAAGCCAAAAGGGAGGCCGCGCTCAGGGAGAAGCCGGCGGAGAGCACGGTAGAGGTAAGTGGAGCCCTGGTTGCCCAGGTGAGTGACTCCCTACCCCCTTGTCCTTCTTCTCACCGTCTCTGTTGTTTCTCTTCTCAGGTATTAATCAATGCCTCCCCAGCCCGACTCACCATTTTACCAATTTCAAGAGATACAATTAAAAGTTACTGCTAGCATGGGTAATGCCACTGTTCCAGCGCCTAATTAAGCCGCGAGCTCTTTCTCCCCTTTCCCCAGCCTGCTGCCCTCCGAGGCCGAGCTCCCAGACTAACACAGTGGAGACGGAGCTCATGACACCCTAGGGCCATCCTTCCTCTGTGCCCCCAAATCCACCTCCCCAGGAAATGCTCACTGCTCACTGCTCCCCCAGTACTTGCTGTATCAGAGAACCTCACATCCCCAAGTCCTCCCACCCTCCATAGCGGGGAGCCTGGGCTCCCTCGGAGAGTCACCCCTTAGGCCAGGCCCCAGACAATCACTTCTGGGGCAGACCCTGCCCTCTTGGACACCTGGGGCCAGGTTGGAGAATTGAGACTTGGGGGCCGGAGGGAGGGGGAACTCCTCCCTGGAACAGCTGGTCCATCTGGAAAGCTGGCCGTGGCGTGGGGATGTGTGCAAAAGAAAATGAGACAGAGTAGGTGGGGGTGTCTTGGGGGCTTTCCTGGGGTAAGAGCGATAAGCCTGAAGACTGTGTGATGGAGGGGAGGCTGCCCATCTCCACGTCACATAGCGAGGGTCTGCTGAAGACCCAGCAGCAGCTGGTCCCTGCCAAACCCCCACAGTGCCACCTATGGGAGGAGCGTGCAGGTGCCCCTACAAGCCTCGTGAGCCCCAGCCCTCTCCTACTGGGTCCTCTTGCACCCCAGTGAGTCCCAGCTCCACTCCTTTCCTGCCAGGCCTCCTGGAGCCACCAGCTGCTCATACAGACACCTCCCTTCCCAGCCCCTACTTTGAGCCGGAGGGAGCCCTATTAGGTGTCTTATTAAGGTGCCCTACCCACCAGCCTGACTAAGCCCTGGGAAGAAGCAGGACACCCCAGGGGAGCTCAGTGTCTTCTCTCTCTCCCACGGCCCCCCACCCCCCACACACCCGTGTCTGGAGGAGGCACCTTTACAAGGAGGAGCTTCCTGCCCCAGCAGCTGACAAGCCCCCAGGGTGGGTATTCTATTCCCCGCCCCCCTCCACTCCCCATCCTCCGCAGCTGCCCATTCTTGAGCCTTGCAGATAAGCACACCCGTGCCCAGCCCTCTGTTCTGTTCTGCCAGCCCTGCCCTGCCCTAGCCTGAGCTACCCAGGGAGGACAACCAACCCCACGCTCTCCTCCCTCCTGCCCTGCCTAATGGCATATGGCTATCTGCAAGGCTGCCACCCTCAGCTAGCTCCAGGGCCCCGCCAGCCTCTGCTCTCCTGCGCAGAGGGCAGCCTCGCCTCCCGTGGCCTCAGCTGGACCCCAAGCTCTCTGTCCTCTGCCCTCTCTCTGCCGTTGCTGGCCAAGCCCCTCTGGCAGGTGCTTCTCCATCTTCTCTGAGCTGTTCTGACCTGCTGCCCATGTTCCATCCTCTGTCTCCCCCTTCCCCTCATTCTTTCTTTCATGAGCAGGGAGGTGAGAAGGGGGTCAGATGAGAGGACATTTTGCTGTCCCTTCCTGCTCTACACTTACTGACCACTAAAGAGAAAGGATCCAGACTGGGATGGGGCCGGGGGTGCAGTGGAGGGACCAGAGCAGGGGAGGTAAACGGGAGGCGCAGGCTGTGGCCCAGAGCGGGCGCTGCGTGGGGAGCCTCAGGGAGAAGAAGGACTGCTCAGGGGATCTGGACTGGGACAGCCAGACATTCGCCTGGGGAGGGCTGCTACCAAGTCCAGGTGGAGGGGGGCAGGTGAGCACAAGCCTGTCCTGGCTGCCTCAGGCCCGTGTCTCCTGGGGAGGAATTCAGAACACACGCAGGAGGGGGAGGAGCGCGTGCCCTCCAGCAGCTTCTGCCTGAGTGAGGACCCTAGAGGGATCCCCAGAGGCAGGTGGGCCCCAGCCATGCTCTCTGCCTGCCGTGTCTTGGAAGGACAGTGAGGGGCTCAGGGAACCTTGGTTTGTTTAGGGGGAGGACCTCAGGCCTGGAAAATGTGCTGAGGTTGGAGGCTGAGAAGGAAAAATAAAGCCTGCGTGCGACACGCCGAGTGTGGCAGTTGGGCTCATGAATATTGAGGGGTAGACAAAGGCCTGGGGAGCCTCAGGAGGGAAGTCGCCCGCTGGGAGTACACAGGTCCGGGAAAGGGTGTCCCTGAACTGCACCTGCAGCCGAAAAACAGGATGAGGAAATGCTGGTTTAGGGTTCCGGGGTAGTTTTGGGCTGGGCCAGCTGGGTCCAGGCCTGGGATGAGGTACCTCCCCTGCAGGTTCCGTTTCCCCCTCGGTGCTCTGAGCACTGGCCCCAGGTGGTGCTGCCCGAGGACAGATGGCAGCCCAATAGGAAGATCCTCAGAGAGGAGGAGGGTCTCAGCCTCCCCCAGAGGACCCAGGTGTTTGGAGAGGATTGTGTGGTGTCATAGCCATGGGCAGGGGAGCTTGGGGGTGGAATGGTGTGAGGAGTTAAATCCTTCTCCTTCCAGAATCCTCTAGCCTCCCTTCCACCCATCTCCTCCACCTCCCGCTGCTAGCAAGGGGAGACCAGGCTAGTTCACAGTGACCTCCATGTCTGAGGGCGGAGGCTCATGCCCCGCCTTGGGGATCAAGGTTAGAGCCCTCTCTGGGGATCCCCTCCTGCAGCCAGGCAAGTTAACCAGGACCCAGCTTGGGCCAGAATGACAGCTGGGGAGCTGACTCTGCCTCGGCTGTTTGGGCTGCTCTCGAATGCAGGGTCACGGTCTTGGGGAGTCTGGGAGGACAGGTAGGTCCAGATCACCCTTTGGCATTCTGGGGTTTAAGCCTCTATGATGTCAATGGTACCAGTGATTCTTCCTCTGTAACAAGGCTGGAGGGAACAGAGAGATATGAAAGGCTCAAAAATGCTTGGCTCTGTCCCTGGGTCTGCCTTCCTTTGCCTCGACACACTCCTAGGAGGTGGGGAGGGGCAAAGACTATGGCCCCTGCTTTCAAGCTCAGAGTGTGGTGGAAAAGGAGGTGAGGAGGAGTTTTCCCATGGCCTAGGGACACCCAGCAGCTCCGTGAAGTCAGGCGGCAGAGGAATGCAGAGCCCATCTTACAGATGGAGAGACTGAGTCCGCAGAGCGACGCCGCTCACCGTCAGTGGCAGGACATGCCAGCCTCTCGACTCCTCTCTCCCTCCTGGGCAAAAGCCAGAGTCAGAACCCAGTCTTCTTGCGGGTAGAGAGATGGCGAGAGGGTCAGAGTGAGGGCTGAGAGTGGGAGGGAGGCCAGGGGAAGCTCAGGGCAGCCTGTCCTTGCAGCTGGGAATTAGTCTTGTAACATTTCATGCTTCTCTGGCTGTTTCTAAACTAGGTGTCAATTCACAACAGGCTTCAAACGTCCCAGCACAACTCCGGGCTGGGGGCCGAGAGGGGAGCGCCGGTGCTGCCGCCAGACCTGCCGCCTAGCCCCCTGAGACAGCAGCCCCCGCCGCTGCAGCCGCCGCCACCCACACCCCCGGGCACCCTGGTGCAGTGCCAGCAAATTGTCAAGGTCATTGTCCTGGACAAGCCCTGCCTGGCCCGCATGGAGCCCCTGCTGAGCCAGGCTCTCTCCTGCTACACCTCGTCCTCCTCTGACTCCTGCGGCTCCACACCCCTGGGCGGCCCCGGCTCTCCGGTCAAGGTCATCCACCAGCCTCCGCTGCCTCCGCCCCCACCCCCCTACAACCACCCTCACCAGTTCTGTCCACCAGGCTCCCTGCTGCACCGGCGCCGCTACTCCAGTGGCTCAAGGAGCCTGGTGTAGACTCTGCCCCACTCCGCTGCTGCCCCGGGAGGGCTGGCCACTGGGGGGCCTGGGCTGCCCCTCCACTGCTCCCCACGCCCTGGCACGATGCGTTCCTGGTCACTGATCACCATCATTTTGGGAAGAGAATCCCAATCCTGGCACCTGGGTTTGCCTCATCCAACCATCCTTCCCTTTCTCAGCTGCACCCTGACTCCAGTTCTGAAGACACACCTCACTCTCCCGGGGCCCTACGCAGCCAGACCCGGCGAGGCCTCCTCTTCCCCTGGCCACCACGTTCCCCCCTGGACCATGGACTGAAGAAACTGGAGCTGAGGGTCTAACTAGCTTGCAAGCTTTGAGTCTGTTAGTGCCCGGGGGCCTCGGGCCATGGGGCAGCAGCATGAGGCTGGGCCGGCCGGCAGTGGAGCACTAGACAGAAGCGGCTGGCTCGCAGCCCAGAACTAGTGCCTCTGTGGCTGTGCTGAGGGGAGGAGGGTTGGTCCCGCTCCCTGGAGGGACAGGTGGGAGAAGGGGGGGGCTCTTTCTGCTGCCCCCACCCCCAAGCCTGGCACTCTCAAGAGGCTACTCCTCGGTCCCCAGGGACGTTGGCTGTCCTGACCATATCCTTCCCCCTCCTCCCAGGGCCTCTGCTTCCTCAGGAGCTGCCCAGACTCCAGAAAAGCTTGGAGAAAGGGAGGCAGGAAGAGGAGCATTTTAGCTCTCTGCGGGTCAGTTCCACAGGGTCGTAGGATTGTGAGGTCATGGATCTGCAAAATGCACCTTTTTAAAGAGTTTCTTAGTTCCCCAGCCCCAGCTAATACCCAGCCAATGCTGTGTGCGCACAGGCATGTGCCCGTAAACATGCATGAGAACCAGGCCATTCCTTCCGTTGTGCAAGCAGAAGTGGAGACGGGGCAGTGATCTGCCCAGCAGAGATGGGGCTCGGCCCAAGGCAGGGCTCCCTCTTGTATGAGTCTGTGGTCTCCAGGAGGGACTTGGGTGCAGAGGTAAGCAAGAAAAACGGGCTCCAGAGACATATGCATTTCCCCTGCACCCCTCAGCCTTTAAATATTTCCCCCTCCTAGAAGGTTCTAGACCTCCCCTTCCAGCAGGGGTGCCCAAGAGTCCCTGGACCCTCAAAATTGCAAAGGAGGCCCAAGCGCGGCTCACTGACCTCCCAGGGCCCAGCAAGATGGGATCGCCAGCCTTAGGTGGCCCCACGAGCTCAAGCCTGGGGAAGATGAGAGGCAGCCACCCCAGAGGCAACAGGAGCCGTACCATGGCCTGCCCAGTCAGGCCCTGTCAGGACATCTCTGTCCCAAGCCTGGCCAGGCTCCAGTTCTCTGCCAGCAGCTCATTGCTGTCCTGTGTGCAGGTCCCCCCACACTTGGAGCCCGTGGTTAAGGCCTCCTGGGAGAGGAAATGAACATGAGTCAAGTGTGACATGGACTTGAATCTCCCCACCCTTCCCCTGCCCTGCCCCGCCTGCAGTGGCTAGGCCAGGTAGGAAGCAAGGATCATTCCGGGCTCTCAGAGGTTCCAGATGACCTAGTTTCATTTCGTGTGTGTGTGTATGTGTGTGTGCGGTCACTCAGACGTCACTGTGATATCACCCAGTGAGTCTATTTCTGGCCCTGTCTTTGTCGGCCCAGTTTCCGTAACTTGCAGCCACTTTGCCCTCTCCCCTGTGGCTGCCAGCCCGTCTGCCCCTCCGTGTCCTTGCTGCCCTGGCCCTCCTCTGTTTTCTGGAACAGAGATGCTCCAGTCATTGCATTTCAGAGTGGAGCAGACAACAGATGGGGTGCACAAATTCAGGCACCTCTGATGCCCTTAGCCAAGGCAGGGATCGCCCTTGAAGTGACGGCCTGGACAGGAGGCGTCAGGGACCTGGGAGGAGGTGGAGTTGTGGGGATGGGAGTGGAGGAATCTTAAAATGAGGGAAGCTGAAAATAGAATGAAAACGATGACTAAGAGGCAGGAGTGCTAGGTATGGGGGAATAGGAACTAGGACCTAAATATACTTAGGGGGTGGGGGCCGTGGGGGCCAGGGACACTGTCCCAGACAGCCCTGGCACGACAGGCAGGACCCTGTCCCCTACTCACATAGCTCTTCAAGCTTACAAAGTACCCTCTCCGCTGTTGAGGGGCACAGCAACCCCAGGCCCTCCCTCCCACCTCAGCTGAAGCCCAGATCTTCCAAATTGGAACCCGCGAAAGTCTTAGGACTGGCACGCATGTGGGCCTCCATCTGAGAACCTGGACTCTCAGGCACCTCAGGGCCCCTGCCCCGGGGCAGAGGCCCACCCCTTGGGTCGGTGCAGTGGCTGCCCTGGGCCCCACTGGCAGCACAGGGAGTCTGCAGGAAGCAGCCCGGCCTGGGGTCAGCTTCCCATGGAGCCAGTCCAGAGCTGGGAGGGCCATTCAACCCCTGGGGGGCAGGACACGGCTGCCCTCCTCACTGTCAGGGGAAGCAAGTGCCCAACATCTGTAACCCTTCCCTGCTCAGTCCCCAGGCCAAGGTTGGGCCTCCTCTCCGTCCCCATCGCCGTCCCCAGAGCCTAGACCTCGGGGACCTGGGAAAAGCCTGCTCCCTCCCGAGGGCAGCAGACAGGGCAGGGCCTCCAGCCCCCCAGAGGACCAGTGGGGGTGCTCTTAGGCCTTCCTGCTCTCCCAAGGTTGCGGGGACAGTAGAGTGCTGACTGAGCCCCAGACTCAATCACCCAAAGATGGCCCCACTCTATCCACTGCAGACCTTTGGGAAATCTGGGTCCCTCTCCTGATTTGATCCATTTGGCCCCAACTCCAGAGTCTGGAATGGGAGATGAAACTAGTTTTCCACCCACTTTTGGGGAAATCCCACCCCTAGATCTCTAGCAAGCCCTGCTGACAGCTTGTCCTGGAAGCCTGCCTGCCTGTCTCCACGGGTGTCTCGATCCAGCACACACTGATCAGCCCTGCGTCTTTGGGCCCCTGCGCCACCGGTCCCCACGGCCCCCCAGGAGTCTCTGTACCCACTAGGCTTCCCTGATGACCATCTATCTGTCCGTCCCTGTGTCTGCTGTACATACCTCCTGCTGCACCCTCTCCCCACACACCCGTCACCCATAAGAGAGAAACCTCTCTAGGGAAAGGCAGGGTGGCTGCACCCAGCAACTAATCCAAATGGCAAATATTTTGTAACAAAATAGCCCAGAGGTATTTTATCTGTTCAATTCATAGAGTTTTAGAGATTATATTGAAAGATGTCACTTGAGCAAACTGTGTCGGTGCAGCTTCTTTTGCTCTCCCAGCAGGGAGGGCTCGCCCTAAATCAGAGCATCCCTTGGGTGAGGATTTGAGCAGGACACTGATGCCCTCAGCCTCTCGGGCTGCTCTCCCCTGGCCACAGCAGGACTATTCCTTTACCCCAGGACAATGCACTCATGTCCCATTGTTAGGAACCCCTGTCTTCCATAAAGGAGACTTGGGTGTGGGAAGATAAGGTAAGTCTTCCTATGGGTGGGCGCTGGCAGAGCTGGGACAGGGCTAGGACTGACCACCGTGTGTGTGGGCCTGACCCCGCTAACACATGCATACACGCCTCACTCCACCTCCCCGACCACACACACACAGCTTCCAGCCAGTCCAGAAAGCAGGCTACAGTGGAGACCAAAGGCAGCTTTGGAGGGAGGAGACCCCACGGCAGTCAGTACACCTCCAGGGGGAGATGAGGACCACCTCTGGCCTGCTTGGCGTTCTGCAGTGAAGAGTGGGGGTTTATCAGGGTGCGGGGGGAGGCCATCCCACTGGCCATGCCAGACATCAGCTCCCAAAGCCTGACTTCAGTGGCAGGGTCTGCTTTGTCCAGCCCCTGGGTCCAATCTTCCTGAAATGCAGGAGCAATGGGGCCCATGAAAGAACCGGAGGAAGATTGTTGGGGACAGTGCACAAAGCCACAGAGAGCAATTCAGCAAACATATGCTGAGCCCCACAGTGTGCCAGGTCCCCTACTGGGAGCCAGAAGGGATGCCAAGGTTCTGGGAAGGATATGGATGTGACAGTAACCAAGTGGCTGTGAGGAAGCAGGGAAGGCTGGAATGAGGACTGGGAGAGGTGCAGGGGCACAGCCAGGTGCTCACAGCCAGGTGCAGTGCTCAGCTCAGCTCCATGGGGCTTGAGATGGGTGGTTCTCTTGGTCGGGGAGAGAGGAGAGCGCCTTCCAGCAACACTTGAGTCATCAGAGGAGAGCAATTGGCTGCCCCAGGACACCCAAGGGCACCCAGCTCTCCTGGTGACCAGAATTCTGAACACCTAGAAATCCCAACAGCTTCAGGACCTTCCCCAGGCTGGCTCCTGTTGTTCCCAGCTAAAGGGAAAGGAAGCTTGACCTCACCCTCTTCCCAGGAAATGGGAAATTCCAGAATAAGCTGGAAGCCAGCTATGACCTGTCCCATCCTGGGAAATCTCTGACCTGGGAAGCTGAGGACTGACCCCTTGAGAGCACTCTGCGGGGAACCAGCTTAGCCCGGGCCTGGGAGAGAGCCAAGGGCCAAGACGGCCCTGCTGCTCTCCATGCCGGATGCAGGCCTATGGCACCGTTCTCCAAATCTCGGGCCCCTCAGGTCATCTAGGATGAATACTTGTCCCTCCAGTGAGAGGAAGATCATCCTGTTCTGACAGAGCCCGTCTGGTGGTCCAGGCCCCTCTGTGCCCATCTGCCATAGGGATGGAGAACTACGGTCCGTGCGTCTCCCTCCATAATGACCCTTTGCAGATGGGAGAATGTCAGACTCATCAGTCATTGACTTTGAATGCTCCTAGTAAGGGGTCCCAGGACGTACTGGTTTCTGGCTGAGAGCAGTGGCCCAGAGCTCGTGCTGGAAATCAGGATGAACTGAACGGTAAGTTTGTGACCACCTGCTGAGCACTGTTCAAGGTGCTGGGGGCGATGCAGTGAAGGGGACAGGGAAGGTTCACACAGGGGGTGCCATCAACAAGAAATGGAGCAGCTGCCTTCACATAGAGGGTGGTGACCCAACTGGGGTGATTGGGAGAGCCTGTTTTAGGGTGAATATTCAACGAAGGCCTCTCCAAGGAGGAGAATTCAACAAGGTCAAGGTCCGGTCTGAGGGCAGGTGAACAGTTCAGAGACCATCACTTCAGGTCAAATGACCACATATTTATGAGGCAGAAACCAAGACAATTTGTCAAAAAATGGTTTCCTGATATATGCATTTACTTACATGAAAAAATCTTACGAACGTGTAAACATGAAGTTCAAAACATCTTTACTAAGGAAAGCAAAATTGGTCTTCTAGCAAATCCAGGGCAGACGGTCACCATAGTCACAGGCCAGGAGAAGAAGTGCTTGCGAGTGGGCAGTCAGGTGCTCCAGCCAGGCAAGGATGAAGTCAGGGGTGGGACAGAGCTAAGGCCACGTGGGCAGCCGCCACCGCAGGAAGACCAGGCCACCAAAGTAGACCACAGAAAGCACACACCAGCAACAGTGAAGTCAAGCTACCCTGAGCCGAGGCAGCTGCTGCCCAGAGCGAGCACGTGCTTGTGGGACCCCGCGTATGGATGGGGAGCAGCACACTCCGGGCCAGGGCAGCCTGCAGGCAGCCTGCTGTCCACCTCCTCCTCTGCCACCTCAAACCAAGAGGGCTCAGGTTTGCCATTTTTAAATTTTTCCTGTATTTATGTTTCAAAGAAGGGGCCTTGGTCTGTCGCCCAGGCCTGAGTGCACTGGTACGATCACAGCTCACTGCAGCCTGCAACTCCTGGGCTGAAAGGACCAGGCCGCCTCAGCCTCCCAAGTAGCCCAGACTACAGGTGCGTGCCACCATGCCCTGCTGATTTTTACGTTACTATTATTATTATTTTTGTAGAGATGGGGGTCTCTCTCCAGCCTAGCCAACACGGTGAAACCCTGTCTCTACTAAAAATACAAAAATTATCAGGCATGGTGGCGTGAGCCTATAATCACAGCTACTCAGGAGGCTGAGGCACAAGAATCGCTTGAATCCGGGAGGCGAAGGTTGCAGTGAACTGAAATCATGCCACTGCACTCCAGCCTGGGCGACAGAGCGAGACTCTGTCTCAAAAAAATAAAAATTAAAATTAAAGATGGGATATCTCTCTATATTGCCCAGGTTAGTCTTGAACCCCTGGGCTCAAGGGATCCTGTCACCTCTGCCTCCTGAGTAAACTGAGACTACAGGCATGTACCACTATGCCTGGCTAATTTTTGTATATTTTTGTAGAGACGGAGTCTCACTATGTTGCCCAAGCTGGTCTCGAACTCCTGGCCTCAAGGGATCCACCCACCTCGGCCTAGACTTGCTATTTTTAAATAATGGAATGGACTCCATGTCCTATTGCCCAGCAGTCCCAGGGAGTCCAGGGGCTAACAGCCTTTCACATCTCACCGTGAACCCCACAGAACTGAAGAGATTGATTTCTCCTTCAAGGGGTTGACACTTCATGGCTGTGGCCCTTGGCACGCCTCCTCCCACCCCAGCTCCGATAGACGTGGCCAATTGATCACTGCTTTCTGGGAGTCACCGTCAATCACATGTGCTGACTCCAGGCTGAAATGAACTTGCCAACCGCCCCATGGTGTCCTCATGGAGATGCCTGCAAGGAAGGCATTTTGACGGGAGGTGGCTTAGAGCAGGGGGCAGCAGGCTGGAGGTGTGGCCCTCCTAGTGCCACTGCTCTCAGGTCACTCATGGACAGCAGCTCTGGGGGTGCTGGCTTTGGCTCCTGAGCTCTGCCCCTCAGGGACTCAGGGCTGCTTCCTGCCAGGACTCCTCACTACTCAGCAACCCGTCAACTACCCTGTGCACTGGGTCCCCTCACTCACCTTCCTCAGGGGGAGCCACATGGCCACCAGGGTCACAGATGAAGGTCTGAAGATGCCCAGGCAAGGAGGACGCTCCGTCCAGGGCAGAGCCTTTGGAGCAAAAGCAGACCCTGTGGAGGCAGGGGAGGTGCTCCTTCCAGGAGAACATGAGGCCCAGCCAGAGCCAGGTGGCCTGGAGCCACAGGCTGAGTTCTGATCTGCTCCCCTTCCCTTCCCAGGACAGCAGCCAGGCCCCAAGATAGACCCAAGCCCAGGTCAGAGTCAGGGAGGTTAAATGAGGGCACAGGAATGAGGGGTGCAGAGGGGACAGTCCAGAAGTGGTTCTGCCAGAATTCCCTTCCGGAGGGGCTGGAGGAGAGGGAGCTGGAGCTCAGCGGGTGGGTGGATGGGCGCGCTCTCCTCCCCTGCGCCCTCCCTCCCGTGCCCCTGCAGGTCTGCATGGGTTCCCTCCCTGGGGAACCAGGCCGCCTAACCCACCAGCCGGCCCCTAGCACCTCAGCGCTTCCTGCTCCCATGACCCTAAGGATTAAGTGAACTCAAGCCTGGCTCTGGGAAAACTGTGGGAACCGGCCGCTGGGAAGATGACCTGGCTGTGACTCCCACGTTTCCAACTGCCTAGACAGACCTGCCTTGCCCTCCTTTCCTCAACAAACCCTAATCCCCTTTCCTTCTGAGACATCCGGGCTAGGCACCAGCCTCCCTCCCTGAGCCCTCAGAGGGAATGGAAGGCAAGGGAGTCACAGAACCCACAGTGCCAGGCCTGCAGGCTGAGTCACAGGCCAGTCATCCTTCTATGGCTAACGGGACGACTTCACTTAAGAGGTTCAAAAAGAAGAACAGAATAAGCCCAAAGGAAAGACATAATAAAGGCAAAAGCAGAAGTAATAAAATAGAAAATAGATATACAATAGAAAATATTAACAAAACCAAAAGTTCTGAGAAATGACTAATAAAGTTGACAAACTTCTGATAAGACTGATCACGAAAAAGAGACACAGCACAAATAAATAACCTGAGGACCAACAGGGAGAACATAACTATGAATGCTGCAGAGATTTTCAAAATAAAATACTTCAAATCAACTATAAACCTATGGCAATAATTTTGAAACCCTCCACAAGATGAACGCTGTCCTAGAAAAGTATCTTACCAAACCTTGCTCAAGAACAAACAGAAAATTTGGGATGTATAACCATTAAATTAAAGTGGAATAGGTAATTACAAGCCTTTGGGCCAGGAATCTCAGCACTTCGGGAGGCCAAGGCAGGAGGATCACTTGAAGCCAGGAGTTCAAGACCAGCCTGGGCAACACAGTGAGACCCCTGTCTATCCACCGATTTTAAAAATAAGCCAGGCATGGTGGTATGCAGCTGTAGTCCCAGCTACTCGAAGGTTGAAGTAGGAAGATCACTTGAGCCCAGGAGGTTGAGGCTGCAGTGAACCACGACTGCACCACTGAACTCCAACCTGGGCAACAGAGCGAGACCCTGTTTCAAAAAAAAAAAGAGAGAGAGGGCCAGGTATGGTGGTTCAAGCCTGTAATCCCAGCACTTTGGGAGGTGGAAGTGGGCAGATCACTTGAGTTCAGGGGTTCGAGACCAGCCTGAGCAACGTCGTGAACCCTCGTCTCTACCAAAAATACAAAAAATTAACGTCACTCCAGCCTGGGTGACAGAGTAAGACTCTGTCTCAAAAAATAAAAATAAAAAAGAAGGAAAGTATTCACCACTGCCCACCCCCCAACCCCAAGAAAAATCACACACACAACACCAGGCCAGACGATTTACAAAATCTACTACACTTCAAGGAACAGATAATTCCAATAGCCTATTAACTCTTTCAGAAAAGAGAAAGAGAAAGAACATCTCCAAACTCCTTTTCATGAGCCTAGTGTAATCTTAAAAACAAAAACTAAAGCAGACAAGGATGACATGAGACAAGACTACCAACCAATCTTGCTATGGGCATAAATTCAGAAATTCTAAACACAATATTAGCCAACCGAACCCAGTATTGAATGACAAAAAAAGATATGCCATAACCAAGTATGGTTTGCCCCAAGAATGAAAAGATGATTAAATACTAGAAAAATATAATACTGCGTTACAGTAACAAATTAAAGGAGAAAAACAATATGATCATCTCAATAGATGAAGAAAAAGCAATCCATAAAATTCAACCCTTACTATTGATTTGAAAAAAACCCATAGAACTTGGAACAGAGGAAACCCTCATAGCCTAAGTAAATGGTATCTATCAAAAGTCATCAGCCAGCCAGGCATGGGGCCCACACCTGTAATCCCAGCACTTTGGGAGGCTGAGGTGAGTGGATCACTTGAGGTCAGGAGCCTGAGACCAGTCTGGCCAACGTGGTGAAATCCCATCTCTACTAAAAACACAAAAATTAGCCAGGCACGGTGGCTTATGCCTGTAATCCTGCTACTGGGGTGGCTGAGGCAGGAGAATCGCTTGAACCCGGGAGGCAGAGTTTGTAGTGAACTGAGATCATGCAGTTGCGCTCCAGCCCGGGTGACAGAATGAAACTGTCTCTCAAAAAAAAAAAAAAAAAAAAGCAGCCGTAATACTAATGAAATGTTAGGGTTTCTGTCAAAACCAGAAAGGAAGCAAGGATGCCTGCTGCCACCACTTCTAGTTACCAAATGAAGGAAGACAAGAAAAAGAAAAAGAATCATGATCGGAGAAATAAAACTGTCATTATTTCCAGACAGTCTGATTGTCTATGTAAAATACCCTAAAGAACCAAGAGGAAAAAAACTATTACAATTAACCCAGAGGAAAAGGCTGAGGCTGGACAGGGAGCCCAGGTCTCCGGACAGCTGGCCGGCTAAGGCGGGTCCCCACGCCCCACCCGCCGTCATGGCTGCGCTCTGTCCTGCTCCCCCGGGACCCCCTCTCAATGACAGACCCAAATTCCAACTGCACTTGTTGAAGACCCACTCTGGCTACCTTTGCTTGCTCCCTGTGCCGGGAGTCTTAGTGAGACGGGGACTGAGTCCTGCCTGGGGAGAGGATTTGCCCACTTCGAGTCCCACATGCTGAGGTGCAGCGTCAGAGTTCTGGCCTCGGGGCCAGGGCCTTGTGGATGCGACAGCCACGCTCTGTGTGTTAGTGAGACGTGCTTGGGCAGAAAAAGTCTCAGAATGTGACTGCACCAGAAGTTTCCGCTAGACTCTTGTTATAGCCATGGGTTGGGCACTGACCCTGTGGAGGAACACGGGCCTGCAAGGGCTCAGCCTTGGCAGGGAGCAAGTTCTCCTCTCTGTGGCATCATCTGGCAACTTGTGCTCACCTCCCCCATCAGTTACTTCCCAGTCACAGGCCAGCAGGCTCCTCAGACCTGACAGGCGATCTGCCCTGCTGTGGCCAGACGGGAAGCAGAGGGCACTGGAATGCAGGTCGCTAGGGCCCAGGGCACTGACCCACCTCAACCCTGTGCCACCTGCCAGGCTTGGCTCTCATCTGTCCCCATCCTCTCTGGCAAACACATCCTCCCATGGCCACTGCATCAATGGGTGGTTAACAAGCTTCTCATCCCTGTCAGATCCAATCAGCCCTTGTTACTTCACTGAGCAGCAGAACCCGCAGGGAAGCTGTGTGGGCTGGGTTGCCAGGAACCTGGGCATGTGAGCACGGAGGTGGCAGGGACAGAGACAGCCAGTCTTCACCTCCTCATGGCAAGGAGAGGGTAAGCCCCGGGTCGGGGAGAGCTCTGGAGGGGTCAGAGGAGGTGAGGCTGTGGGAGAGAGGCAGGGGCTCAGGCAGAAGGGAACCAGGGGGCTGAGGGACACCTCTGATGAGGGGCCATGCCTGACCCTCAAAGAGGGTGACTCTTGCGCTCTGGGAAGTGGCCACAACAGCACCCAAGCACGCTGAAGCTTGACTGTCCAGGGGCGCACTCGACCCAACAGAGCCCACATGGGAGGAGCCGAGACCTTCCACCAGCAGCCACCAGCCGCTGTCAGCCAGGTGAAGGAACTGCGAGCAACTGGACCCAAGGATGGTATTAGTTACCTACTGCTATGTAAAAAACTCACCCTAAAACTTACGGCTTAAAACAACCATATGCATTTCTCACCTCCCACTGGGGTCAGGCATTCGGGACCCACTTGGCTGGGCATTTCTGGCTCAGGCCCTCGGTGAAGCCCCGCAGTCCCTATCTCAGCCAGGGCTGCTGCCACTAGAAGCCTTGGCCAGCTGGGAGGATGCACTTCCAGGCAGCGTCTTCGCCTTGCAACGAGCTGCTGCTGTTGACCGTTGGTGGGAGGCCTCGGTTCCACATGGGCCTCTCTGTTGGGGACTTGGGTCAACTGTCCCCCCAGACAGTTGAGCTTTGGTGTATCTCTGCCATGTGGGCGCTGCTGTGGCCTGCCACTTGAGATGCAGCTCTGAAATTCCAGGTAGCCACTACCCTTCTTCCGGAGAGAGTCCACGCGGGAGAGGGACTTGATCCAGGATTAATGAATAGCATCAAAGAGTGTGAGGTCCACACAGGAGCAGGCTGGAGCCTGTGGCCATCCTGCTACCACCCCTTCTGAGGCACCAGGACTCCCGACCACTGCCCTCTGCTGTCCCTTGCATCGCAGCCAAGGGCTCCTGTTCCCTCCCCTGCCCAAGGTTCTCACTTCCTCCGCGAGGGCACAGGTTATGAATTCAAATGCCTGCAAAAGCGAATATGTGAAAAAGTCAGGCGTGACAGGAACTGGGGAGCCTGTGGCAAACTAGAAAGTGCCTGAGCGCTTATGCTGCAGACATCAATTTTTTCCTGCCATACTGGCCAAACAAATTGTAGCTGCCAGATTTGGCCTCTGTCCACCAGTCTGCAACTCAAACACCGTAGGGGATGAGATGAAAGCAAAGCCAAATCACGACCCCACAGCTGCCCCTTACGCACGCACGTCGTATGCACACCCACACACCCAAACACACACACACACACACACAGGCGCGCGCACTCACGTGCACACCCACACACACACGTGCACACACGGCGCACACACACACAAACCCCACACCCACACACACACGTGCACACACGGCGCACACACACAGGCGCACACACACACACAACCCCACACACACACAGGCGCGCGCACTCACGTGCACACATACACACACACACACACACACCCCTGTACCGGTGCTCCGGGCAGGCTGGAGAGCGAACCAGTTGCCCCTTGCCCAGGTTGTGGAGCCATCAGGCTGGATCCCTGTGAACCGCGAGGTCGGCCCGAAGTCCCTTCCCGCACTCCCCTGTTCCCTCCGGCCACCCCCGTCCCGATCCCTTCGGACTCATCCAGAGAAGGGAGCGACGGAGGGAGGCGCTGCGGACGCTGCAGCCAGGGTTCGGGGCAGCCGAGAGGAGGGCGAATGGCGCAGAGCGAGGGCATCTGCAAGAGGACGGCGCGGTCCGCGGAGAGCGAGGCTCGGGAGCCGGAGCCCAGGCGAGCCCACCAGGGCGTTTGCAGGGGAGACGGCGGCGGGAAGGACCGGACGAGCCGAGGCGCGCGCCCGCTGTGGGCCCGGGGAGGGCGGCGGGGCGGGCGGCGGGGACGGGCGCGGCTCTCCTCTGCCCCCGGGCGGCCGCAGACAGCGCTGCACCGGCCTCGCCTCGTTTTCCGCCAGACGCGGCCTCATGACTGACAGCATCTGGCCGAAGCCGGTGCCCTCCACCTCTCCGCCCTGGGCCTCCTTGTCTCCCCACTAGCCGGTCCAGGGAGCGAGAGCACAGGTGCGCAGAGCAGTCCGGAGGGAAACAGGTCGGAAGCTAAGAGTGCCTGAGATGGCACACGGCCGTCGAGGACGGGACTCACCCCAGCCAGAGCTGATTCTTCCTGCAGCCACTGGGCGGGGGCTCCAGGTGGCATCTATATACCAGTCATCCCCCTCACCCTGGGGGGTTCCCTTGTCCCCGGAAACTGCCCTGAAATTCCCTCCCCAGCCCCAGTCCCTCTCCTCCCTTCCCTTCCGAACACGAGAGCATTGAATTTCTCCAAACCCTGCCTTCCTCCTCCAGGAAGCCTTCCAGCCAGAGAAGAGGTATGTGGGATTTGGTAGGGGTGTGGGAAGAGGAGTGGGTGAGAAAGGGGTGAAGCCACGTGTGGCAGCTAAGGAGAGCACCCCCACACCCACTCACTGGGAGACTCTCTCAGACTCCATGCATTCCCTGGGGGAAGAAGAGGTGGCAAGGACAAGAACGAAAGGATCTGGGAGGACATCGGGCCAGGTGATGACGGGCTGACAGCAGGATTACCAAGAGGGAGGAGCACTAGTCTGGGGAGAGCTCCTCACCACCTCCAACAGAGGGGGCCTCTCTTCCCCCACCCCGAGAGGCAAAGCTCAACAGCAATGGAGCAAAGGAGACCAGCACACATGACAGGCAATCCATACACACTTGTTAACTAAGGCAGGGGGGTTAATGGGTAGACACTGGCCTGAGCACAAGGAGATAAGGTTTTAGTCATATCTCTGGCCCCCAAGAAGCCATGTGAACTTGAAAAAGTCTCTTTGTCTCTTTGGTCTCCAGGTTCTTCATCCATGAAGTCAGCGGTTTGCGTTAGAAGCAGGATGCCAAACGGTGCTGCTTGGAGCGCATTTGGAAGGATTGTGAGGTGGGAAAGAGTCTGTGATCAGTTAGCAATGTCGGCCTTGGGCAGCAGAACGCACAGTACAGGGAGGCATGCCGTGTGTTTGTGAAGTCTAGGAAGCATCTCCTAAGCCCCTTCCATTCCAATGCTCCAAGAGCTGATGAAACACTGCAAGCACAGTGTGGAACTAGGGCGGGGGCTGGAGATGCCATGAGAGACTCGGAGGAGACTCCAGCCTGACGGCGTGTGAAGGCTTGCCTCTGTGGTTAAGCCTAAGGAAGAACCCCTAAGGGAACCTCCGATCCAGCGTAGTTGCTCAGTGTCACTTCCAACAGGGTATGTCCCATCAGGCTCTCCACATCGGACGGCAGTGTGCATTCCAGTTAGAGCTCCTCTCCCCGTGTACAAATGCAGTAAGCTCTAACAAGAGCCACCCCCACAGTGGACTCCTCATAACTCGAGGCGTTACAGTCAGATGGTGGCCTCCAAAAAGACCCCCCTTTATAAAAACGATGGTGCCGTCCCACAGGGATGACTTCCCAACATGGCACGTCCCAGTGGTAGTGCTATCAGCACAGGGGAAGGAGCTGTTCCAGCTAGCACAGGAGAGGAGTCTGGCCTCCAGCTGGGGGTGCCTGTGGCTCTCCAGAGGTTCCCAGCAGGATTGTGGCAGGAGACAGAGGCAGAGGCTGTCCGCTGAGAATGGAGGGTGGCCCTGACCTAGGTTCCCAGCTTAGGAGCCGCCTGGCCTCTGGCTACACCCTACAAATGGGTCTCCTTCTCCCCGGCTATCAGTCCTTCCTTTGCTGGGGAGGGCCCAAAGTCCCGGCCATTGCTGCCATCCAAGTAGAGGTGTTGCTTGGGCTGTGGCAGACTGGAGTCAGGGGTGATGAGCTGACGTAGGCGCTGTGGAGAGAAGAGGCAGGATTTGGAGCCGCTGGTGAGGGAGGCACAGAAGGTTCCTCGTGTGAGCATCCCCAGGACCCAGCCCAGAGCGGAGCACATGGCCAGCACCGCACAGTATGTGTGAGTAAATGAATGAACCATTTGAGGTGAGAGGGGAGGCAATAATACCGTGACTACGAACGAGTGTGCACTGCCTGGGTTCCAGTCCTGGCTCTGCTACCGACCTGTGCCATCCAAGGCCGCTCACGGAACCCCTCTGTTAATTTAATCCCCCTCAATATTCTCACCTGTAAATTGGGAATAATAGTAGAACACATCTCACAGAACAGTGCTTGGCACAGAGTAGGTGCTCGATAAATATCTATTTTTGTTATTATCATTACTATTCCGATTATTACTTTTGCTATGTGCTCAATAAGTATCTATGATTTTTCTTCTTATCAGTGGTACCTCCTTCTTCTTGCCTCGAATGCAGATGTGATGAAGGAATCATGACAACCTTCTTGTGACCATGAGGTGATCAACATGATGATGAAAAAACAGCATGCTCAGGAGGGAAGTGTAGAAATACAGGAAAAGTCTGGTCCCTACGGGCCTCTTTAAGCAGCCGAACCAAATACCGGCAGCCCTAATCTCTGACCTTCTTGAAATGTAAAAAACAAATAAGCCTATTTGCTAAAACTGTTGTAGATTGGGTTTTCAATTATTTATCGGCAAGATAGATTTCTGCCTTTGTGGGTCACTGGCTATAGCTCCTTCCAGGAGGACATGTCCCAAACTCTAAACAGGGAGCCTCTTGGGTGTGTCCCCAGGAAGAGTTAAGATAAGAAGCCAGGAGCCTGTGTGTGGAGTGAACTGTGCTTGCTGGTTACCAGTTTTCCGAGGGCAAGAAATCTATAGTCTATAAACCTTGTGTCCGGGCACCTTCCTATTCATGTTTGTGACTTAGTTTTCTCCTGAACCTCTCAGCAGTTTGCCCTTGGTTAGCCTGCCCAGGTCATCCACAGGAGGTCCGATTCTGCAGCTCTAGGACTCTAGAACTTTTCAGAACATTTCTGAAAAGCCACTGGACTGGTCTTCAAAGTTTGTCTCATTAAGATTCTGTGAGACTGAAGGGCTGCCCCACAGAGCATGTGTCTGCTCCCTGGCCCCAGCCGTGTGTCCTGCCCCATGTCCAGCCTCTCTCAGTGCCCTCCCTTAAGAGGTCACTCTGCCCCGCACCACCTACCTTCTTGAAAGAACCCTGAGTCTTCAGGAGGGTGATGACGGTGAAGAGGGGGACGCAGACCATGGAGGACAGAGCCAGGGACCAGCCAATGGAGTATCCCCAGGGCGGGTACACGTAGACGTTGTTGTACTTGAGGGGGGTGTACTTGCTCAAGGAGAAGAAGAAGGTGGCCTGGGAGGAGGAAGGGGCAGCCATGGGTGAGGCAGAGACTGAAACCCTCCCTGCCGCTACGTACAGCCAAGGACAGAGGACAAGTCAGGTGCACCGCAGCACGCCTGTAAGCTGGAGGAGCAAAAGCCCCTGCAAATCCCAGGCCAAGCCATCATTCACATCACAGATGGAGACAGGAGGTGATACAAAGTGGGGAGGGGCTCAGAAGAGAAGCACAGACAGGAGACCAACCACTGAGAAATCAGGCAGAAGGCGGAGGCACTGTGAGGAAGGGATGGAGCAGGAAGTAGGATAAGATTCTACTCATGGATGGATGAAATGGCCTGGAAAGAAGAGCAGGGAAGCCAACAGAGAACGGGAAATGGACCAGGCCCCATGGTAGACGGGACAGGTGGGGAAAGAGCCATCCTTTCGCTCATCTCTGCGGGCTTCTGGGGGCAGGAAGGAATAGAGCGGCAGCTGGGTGGGCACATACCAGGCAAAGTCCAGGGGTCAGGAAGAGCCAGGAGATCTTCACCAGGGGCCATGGCCGGTAGCCAATCATGTCCTCAATGTTGTCATAGAAACGGTCCGCCCCTGAGCAGACGTGGTGTGGGAGAGCGTGAGCCAGAGGGTGAGAACAGCTGCCCGGTGTTTGGGAGAGGCCCACTTGGCTCTGTGCTCGTCCCTCACCCCCGCCCTGTGCAGGGAAACTGGAACAAGGCAGGTGAGTGAGACGCCTCCCTGCCACCCTGCACCCCTGCACGAGATGCTTTCCAGTCACAAGGCAGGGAGTGCGGCGCAGACGGGGGCTGCCCCCACGCACTGCTGCTGCCGTCTCTTGTCAGTGCCGTCTCTTGCCTCCGTCTTATGACAGAGACCCCACTGTCCTAACCACAAAGGAGGGGTGTGTTTTAGACAAACGCCTGTTTACGTGGGTAGCAGAGATGAAACTGGTTCAAGTCAAAACAGCGAAACGACAAGCCTCCCCCTGTTCAAGCGTGTCACAGAAAACTCACAGAGGGCTGGAGGGCTGCTGGGAACAGAGCGGTGGTCTGGATCCAGACTCCGGAGGAACCACCTCTGAGTTCCCAAAAAAGCATGGTAAGAAGGTTAATTTGTGTTTAGTGAAAACATTGACTGGCCTTATTTTGTTCTGTTTAATTCCTGAGGTTTCCACATTTGCTGTAAGTTCTAGGCAGAGCCAGTCTTCTAAGTAAAGAATCACTGATTGGTGAAGAGACTTGGAGGGCCTCTCTACCTTCCCACCCAAAATACTTCCCCACTGATCCCTGACGCATAAAATCACACCATGAAAGAGTCATTCCTTTGACTGAGAAAAGCCAAAGTTGAAAGCCAGATATTGCCGGGTGAGCGAACCATATTAAGGCTTATCAGCCATTTGCACCCGTTGTGATCAAGTTTAGCAGGTCCTCTCAGAGAAGAAGTTTTGAAAAGGAGTTGGGGAAAATCGGAAGGCATCAGATGCCTGAGGTGAGAAGGAAGGAACATCTCCATGGAGAGGAAAGGACCTAAGTGGGAAGGCTTAGGGTAGCAAAATAAAGTCTTTACTACTCGTGGCTTTTCCTGAGGCCCTACTGTGTGGCCCCCACTTGACCGCTACCCTGAGCCTTGTGACATTGGCACTGTGTTCCCCCAGCGTGGTGCAGTGGAGCCAGAGGGACCTGGGGTATGACGACGGCTTCTCTGCTTGCTATGTGAGCTTAGGCAAGAGGCTGAACCCTCTGAGCCTCACTCTCCCCCTGCACAGATTATAAGTGCATGAGACCAGCCAGCACAGTGCTTGGCGCGCACGTGCATTGGCTCAGTAAATCGGGTTTCCTCCCTTCCTGTTGTAGGACAGAGTCACCACCTGGCTGTTGCAGCGATCTCAGTCTGAGGGGCCAGGCTGCTGGCGGGGGCCAGTGAAAGGCAGAATTCACCTTGGTATAGGAAAGAAATGCATAAATGGAAAAGACCTCCTCGAAAACACAGGGATGAGCTCCCTGTCCGTGGAAGTACTCAAAGTCTGGGTGATCCCCCCGGAAAACACAGGGATGAGCTCCCTGTCCATGGAAGTACTCAGACAAAGTCTGGGTGATCCCCCCGGAAAACACAGGGATGAGCTCCCTGTCCGTGGAAGTACTCAGACAAAGTCTGGGTGATCCCCTAGTTGCTGGAAGGGCAGTGTGGGAGTTTGTGGAGGATTGGGCTAAGTGGCGATAAACATCCCTTCTGACTAAGATTCCCAGTGGCAAAGGGCCTCTGGCCACCTCCATATCGAGGACACTGTGCCCTGTGCACTGTTATTGATCATTCTCTCACTGTTGACAGAAATCCATTTTGCATCATTACATCTCTGCCTGCTGCCATGAAAATGCCAGGCTTCCCAGCCACAGGTAAATGTCCCAGCAAGAAGCGGGGCAACAGCGCAAAGACACACAGAAACCAGAGGGCCAGAGAACTGCCTCCCCCAGGCAGAGCCTGCCCCTGGCTGGCCTCGGTGGTCTTTCTCCCGCCCCGCTTGCCCACCCCACTCCACCCCACTCACCATACACCCAGCTGATGCAGACCACTTCAAACACTGACAGGAACAGCAGGCATATGCCACTGGAAGCATAGTAGTCAAACAGCTGGAAGATGTACATCCCACCCTGTGGGGAGAGTGTGGAGCTGGGGCATGGCCAGTGCGGGGATGGAACACACGCCGCCCATCGGTGAGATGGGAAATGCCCATGTGGGGCGCCCTCCTGCCCGGCCTGTGGGACGCCATTCCTTGCCTCTAAAAGGAGTTTGCCCTGCCTGCCCCGCCTTCAGGCCTCCCAATCACATTGGGACAATAGCCTCTGACATCTGCAAGGGCACTGGGAGACTGTGGTGGACGCACATCATTTCGTCTGCCCAGCATCTCCGCTTCTGGAAAGTGACACCCCCTCATTCTGTGTTCCTTTTAGAGTGGGGTGTCCCTCTCTCCCCACTCCAGGCTTGAATACGAGTCACAGCCTGGACACTTGCCACACTCTCGGAAAAGGCCCTCTCCTTCCCCCTGGGGTGGCTGACACTGACAGGTAAGCCTGAAGCCCAGCATCCGTCCCTAACGTCACAGGAGGAAAACCTGCCTCTGAGTGAAGTCCCAGGAGAGCAAGGAGCATTCCTGACAGTGTCACAAGAGCAGATGGATCCGACCACGCCGAAACCCAAATATCTCTAGGGTTTTCAGCAACCTGACCCAATACGTTCCCCTTTCTGCTTAAGCCAGCTGTATTGGTTTCTGTCACCTGCAACCAAAAGAGACCTCACAAATGCAGGTTGTGTGGTCCGTACAACCTCACTGTGGAGACGCAGGGCAGGCGTCCACACCCCTCATCCGCAGATAAGAAAAATGAGGCTCTAAGAAGGGTCAGCAGTGTCCCCCGTGGCTCCCTCCCCGGGAGCCTGGCCTGCAGGCCACCGGCCCCAGCTCACCTCGGTGACCATGAAGAGCCCTATCAGGTAGCACGTGACGGCGATGGTGAGGATGAGGAGCTCCCGCCGCCCGCTCTTCCGGAGCTGCCTGGGGAACATGTCTATGGAGGCTGTCACCAGGCACTCCACACAGACAAACTGTGGGCCAGCAGGGGAACTGGATGAGAGGGTGTGGGGCAAGCTGGTGGCCACCGGCCCTGGCCTCCACTTCCCCTGGCTCATCCACATTGATGCACAGGGGTGCAGGGAGTGGCACAAAGGGAAGAAATGGGGGTGCCCGGGGGTGAGCCAGCCCCGCCCTTGACTACAACTCCATGACAGAGTCTCAGCAGTGAGGGTTAGAGGGGGGATATGTTCTGTCCCCAGGGCTCGGGGGCTGGGGCTGGGCAGCTCGAGCTGAAGGAATATCTGGGAGGAAGCATCCATGCATGCCGAGGCCCACGCCTGGGAGCACACAGCCAGTGGCCCCTTCACACCAGAGGGTCTCCAGGCTTGAGGCCACACCCCCAGCCCCATTCACACCAGAGGGTCTCCAGGCTTGAGGCCACACCCCCAGCCCCAAGGAAAAGCCCTGGACAGCAGAGGGGGCCTCAAGTTTATGGTCAGGGGAGTGGGACTGAGGGGAAAGTAGTGCCCGGACAGGCAGAGGCTGGCAAGAGGGTCACCATGGCGGCAGTGACGTACCTGGCTGTCCAGCCCTAGGAATATGAGCATGATAAAGAACAGGCAGGACCACAGCTGGGATAAGGGCATCATAGTCACAGCCTTGGGGAAGGCGATGAAGGCCAGTCCAGGACCTGCCAGGCACACAGCACAGTCAGGGGGTCTCCAGGACATGCGCTGCCCTCGGGGAAGAGGCATCTCTCTAAGCACTGTGTGCGTGTGTACCTGTGCACACACTTCAAGAGGAAAGGATGATTCCATCCACTATTCTTCTCTTTCTAGGCCTGGGAAGCACACCGTTCATCCAACCATCCATCCATCCATCTATCCATCCATCCGTCCATCCATCCCTCCCTCCCTCCCTCCCTCCATCCATCCCTCCCTCCCTCCCTCCCTCCCTCCATCCATCCATCCATCCATCCAGTGTTGGTCCATCTAGCATCCATCATCCTCCCCCTCCTCTTTCCCATGGTAATGGAAGCCCTGCTTTGTGCTAAGCACTGCCCCAGATGCTAAAATTAAATCCTATTACCCATAAATAAATCATATTGCCCATCTTCTGGGACTCATGCTTTTCAACAGGAGAGAAGTGTGTTCTCTGACTCTCTTTCCCCTCACGCCCCAGACAGCAAAGTGGCACCTACCTGACTCGGCCACTTCAGAAATGGGCACCCCCTGCTCTTGCGACATGAAGCCCAGGATGGAGAAGACAACAAACCCAGCCACAAAGCTGGTGGCACTGTTCAGGAAGCAGAGGGCGACGCAGTCCCTGTGGGAGTGGGGCAAGGTCAGATAGGAATGGTGAGGAAAAGAGAGGAGGAGAGGCCAAAAGACAGTGACAGGGGACCGAGGAGAGAGAAGGGGAAGGCAAGGGAGGCACAGAGGAGGGGAGGAAGGGAAGAGAGCATGGGAAGAAGACAGTAGAAGAAAAAGACAAAAATCAGGTGGCAGACAACAAGGAGAGAAGTGAGAGAGAAAAGGAAGAAAGACATTTAGTCTGGGAACTGAACCCACCAGGTCAATTTGACACAACTTATAATGAATAAGGAAGGTCTGAGCCCAGAGATGATGGGTCTTTGTGCAGAGCCCACCCCCAGGCCCCCGGCCCTCCTTCGCCCCACCCCGGCCCACGCTGTTCTCACTTGTAGCAGTTGTTGTGGTACTTGTTGTAGCTGCCCAGGGCTGTCAGGCACCCCTGGCAGATGGCGAAGGAGAAGAAGATCTGGGTGCCCGCATCCATCCACACCTACACAAAACCCCAAGAAAGAGGTAGAGGAAGCCCCCAGGGCCCAGAGCCAGGGTGACCCGAGATCCAGACCCATCCTGCAGCACCAGCCTGGCCCTTCAGTGCTCCCTGAGCGCTTCCCTCCTGCATCCCAAGCCTCTATGAGTATGCCCTCCTGTCTCCACAGTGATCTCCTCCCCAGTGGGGCCCCGTTTCGGTTTGGTTCTGTAAGCACTTAGTGAGTACCAAATACATGTGTGCGGCTTGAATTTCTTCAGGGGAATCTACAGACCATGGCTGCCCCCAAGGCCTATCTGCTGGGCACAGCTGGGAGTCACTTGTCTCATTCAGCTAAGATCTCTATATATAGTGTCTTAAGCAGCTATGACCTGGGGACAAAGAGCTGCTTCATCAAAATATCAAGATAAAATGCCCAGGAACCATGGCTCACGCCTGTAGTCCCAGCTGCTCGGGAGGCTGAGGCGAGAGGATGCCTTGAACCCAAGAGGTTGAGGCTGCAGTGAGCTATGATGGCACCACTGCACTCCAGCCTGGGGGACAGAGCCAGACCCTGTCTCTAAGAAAGAAAAAAATTTTCTTTTAATAAAAAAAGTTATATTTGAGTGGTGGAATTACAAGAGATTTTTAGTTTCTTTTTTATAGCTTTCTTCCATATTTTCTAATTTTTCTCCAGTGGGCATCTACTGCTTTTAAACCAATGAAAAAGCAATACAAGACATTCAAAAATACAGACCTGGTTGGGTGGGGAGGGCATCTGGGGAAGTGGTCCCGGCACAGTACATACCTGAGGGTCCTTGAGGCGGAACAAATCTGGCTTCAAGTAATAGATGATGCCCTGGTAGGCCCCGGGAAGGGTAACACCTCGGACCAGCAGAATGACAAGCATCAGGTAGGGAAACGTGGCTGTGAAATAAACCACCTGGAGGTGGGGGGCAGGCCAAGGTCACTCCTGGTGGAGACGCAGTGGCCCTCCAGCCACGCCCCACAGGCAGTGCGAGTCACACGGAGCTCAGTCCCAGCCTCAGAGACCGCTAAGAGGGGCAAAGCACGGGAAACTTTCCACACCTCCCTTTACACATTCCAACGGGTCCGTGCTCCCCACAGATGTGGGGATACACATCCTGTGAGACGCACGTCGCCACGGGAAGGGTGGGGAGGGGAGGAGGAAGACAGGGAGGGAGGCAGGTACAGGCTTCCAGCCCATAACCTTCCCAGACCATTTTTTTCCTCTTATTTTTAGTCAACGTGTACGTATGTACATAATCTGTACATGTTTATGAAAAAGAGTGGTAGTTCCATACATGTATATAATGTGTAATGATAAAATCAAGGCAAAGACTAATTTAAAGTCTAGAATCGGGTCTTTCTTAATCCCTTATCCTGGCTGTTCTCTCCTTGCCCCCTGGCGACCCACGGGAACGGTGACCAGATTTGCACAGTGATCTGTGGGGAAAGTTAGACTGTACTTTTCCAGGCTAATGGTTGGGGGAGCAGTGGTGGCCGGAGCTCCGGGGCGTTCTACGCTGCCACTCAGCAAACGCAGCTCCTTCCTTCCCTGGGTGGCAGCAGTGGCACTGTCTGTGCTGTTCTCACTATGGTGACCACTTTCATCATCACTATGACCAACTTGTCACAATTCAGGGAGGGGAAAGGCTGCTGCGGGAACAGACTAAGTGTACGGCCAAGCAGAGAAATCTGTTTACCGAGCATTCCTGGCTTTAAAAAGGCACGAAGCATAGTCTCCGGCTCTCTGGGTTGGAAATAATGCTCAAATCTGAATTCTCTCTACATGACAAGCCCACCGTTGCCCATCCTTGGTGGGAACCCCTTCGATGACTGGAAACTCACCACCTCAAAGACAGTTCTGTTTGCTAATTCAAATTCAAAATTATCTTGCTATGTGTTAAATACAACAACAAGTGAGTCACAAGAGCGTGTGACCCTAATGATGTCATAGCCACACATAATGGATACACACACACACACACACACACACACACACACATATGACAGAAACCAGAAGGCAACACAGCAGAAGTGAACAGGGATTCGCAGTGCCAACCTGGCAGCGCAGCGATTAGCTCCAACAATGGGACTTTTCTGTTTTGAATTTGCCCTGAATATTCTTATGTAAACCGGATTTTTAAAGCCATATTGAAAAAGAAAGATTTTCCTTGCAGAGAGCTAAGATCCACCTTCCTGTGACTTCCCCTGTTCTCACCATGCATCTCCCCGGCACTGCTCAGGAAGCATCGTTTCTTAAGAGAAAGAAATCAGTTCTCCAGAGGGTCCCCCTCAAGTGTCCCCGAAAGCTCTGGGGGCCACAGGGAGCTTCCCAGGAGGCAGAACACCTCACCTTGCCTGTGGACTTGACCCCCTTCCAGATGCAGAAATAGCAGATGACCCAGGCGAGCAGGAGGCACAGGGCCAGCTCCCAGCGCAGGGCGCCCAGGTCATGGATGCCCGAGGTGATGCTCAGAACTCGTCTCCTGGAGGATTGGGAAACATAAGTAACGAGGGGAAAGGCTAAAGGGGGCAGTTTGCAACAGTTGGCAAGTCTCCTGATGCTCAGATTCTCAGAGCTGACCCCATGGATCTCATATTCCAGGGCTTCCCCGACCCCCTGCCTCCCCCACAGTCATGCCATGTTCCCGTAGACCAAACTTCTACCATCATCCCATACGTATCTTTGTCTTTCTAACTCATCCAGATTTTTTTTTCTTGTACAGAAAGATGGAGAGAGAGAGAGAGAGAGAGAGAGAAAGAGAGAGAGATGAGGAATGTACACATGAGCGTTTAGCGAGTAAATATTTATACATGCAGGTTGATGGGCCAGTGGCATGGGTTCCCATGGAGGGGCGGAATGTGTGTTAGTGTCTAAACATGTGATGGGGTGCTGGAACTGCGTGCGTGGGTGTGAGGGGTCGGCACTGCGAACGCATTCATGTGTGAGGGCAGTGGTGCCCACGTGGGGGTGAGCTCAGTGTGAGTACAGGCAGCCTTGCGTGGGAACGTAGGTGGACGAGTGTGGGCACGGGTAATGTGAAGGTGTAAGTTGTCATGTGAGAGGGTGAGTATGTGAGCGGAGGGTATGCCCAGGTCTTGATGTGCTCACTCCCGCCTTGGGCGATTTCAAGCTACCAGCATGATGCCACCAAGCATGGCACTGGGGAGAGAGATGCACACTCAGCTCGCCTAAGGCTGTGAAGACTGTGTCCAGCACCCCACCGGACATGTATGGGCCGACATACGCGTGGAGGTAGGGATGTGGGGGTGAAGGTGGACATGATGGAGAAATGTGACTCTACGCCAACCCAGGTGGGTAGATGTGAGAGCGTTCTCCCCTGCCTCATCGACGTGTGGGGTTGGAGTGGGGCGGGGGAGGAAGCGCTGGAAAGCACACAGAGAATCTTAAACTTGCACCCCAGACATTCGGACTTGCACAGCTCAGACATCCAAATTTCTTCTGCTTGGAGCCTCTTCACATGTGGCATATGGGCCCAGCACCTACTCCCAGAATTCCATGACAGGTGAGGTAAAATTCTCAGATGGGGTCACTGTGCCGGCTCCCGAGTGGTTCAGAAAGTCCACGCAATGCTCTGTTGGGGACAAGGTTAGGGACAAGATGGAGAGAGAGGCCCTCATACCCTAGTGCCCCTGGCCCTCTGGCCTTGCAGCCTAGTGGTCCTCACCACTCCTAGCCCCAAGAGCTTCTTTTGGAGCCCACACTCTCCAGAGCATCAGGAGGCTCATAGAGCCAGCTCTTCCTCCCCCTGCTCTTGTTCCCTCTGAATCTGGCTGCTTACCTGGCTGCCCTGCCAACCTCAGACACTGTCCAGACTTCAGATCTACTCAGACCTCTCACGGGCAGCTGGTGTGGAACACATTCTCCCCGCTGGCCCGTTCCGACTTCCTGTCTCTCCACTTGACAGACCAAGGGACTGAGGCCCCGGGCCTGCTCTTCCCCCTGCTTGGAATGCTGTTCACATGCTGGGCGCTTTCTCACTTCAGGCCTCAGATGACACGTCTCCCTCCCCTTGTTCTATGGTTTCTGCAGTTTTCGTTCACCTATCACAGTTTGTGGTGGTTGTGTTTATTTGTCTGTTTCCACCACCAGGCTGTAAACACAGTGAAGGCTGGGTCCCTGTTGCTTTTGCTCAGCCTTGTACCCACCTCCAGCCCTTGGCACCATGTTTAGCACACAGTAGGTGTCCAGTCAGTGCTTGCCAAGTGCACGAATGAGTAAGTGGCGATAACCCTTGCAGTTGTTTAATACACTCCCTTTGGGTTCTCCCAACCACACTGACTTGTCCTAGTGGCTGGCCTGAGGGCTCCAGGAGAGCCAAGGAGCAGAGCTGGCCCCGGAGCCCACATGGCTTGGCTGTGAGGCAAGTTCCGCTATCCACCCCATCGCTGCTTGGACATCACCAGCCGCCACAGCCCAGCCCCTATCAGGCAACATCCCAGAGGCTGAAATGATGGATACCCGTGTTCCAAACGTTGCTGCAGGTCGTCCAAGGCAGCTCAGAGGTGAAGGAGCTGAACAGGTAGAAGAGGGCCCAGGCAAGGATGATGATGTAGTAGATATTCAAATATAACTCAATGACCACAGACGCCAGCCCAACGCCTTCCAGGGTGCGGGAGAGGTGGGGAGGGACAAGAGAGATCAACATTAGCAAAACAGTCACACAAAAGCTGCCAGTTGAGGTTACAAGGGTATTGGGTGCTACACAAAGAGAACCACTGGGTTTATCCAGTGGCATGAGAAGCCATTCACAGCATAGTTTTCTTTCTTTTTTCTTTTTTTCTTTTTTTTCTTTTTTTTTTTTTTTTTTTTCTTGAGATGGAGTCTTGTTCTGTTGCCCAGGCTGGAGTGCAGTGACATGGTCTCGGCTCACTGGAACCTCCACCTCCCGGGTTCAAGCAATTCTCCTGCCCCAGCCTCCTGAGTAGCTGGAATTACAGGCATGTGCCACCACCACACCCAACTAGTTTTTGTATTTTTAGTAGAGACGGGGTTTCACCATGTTGGCCAGGCTGGTCTTGAACTCCTGACCTCCCAAAGTGCTGGGATTACAGGCGCATAACCTGTGTCCTAGCAGAGGAAGTAAGAACTTTGGGCAGGGGATGTAACTTTGGGCAGGAGCCCGTGGGTGTGATGCAAGGGACAGGAGACGGCAATGGTTGGGAGTCCTGGTCCCTCAGACTACAGGCGTGAGCCACCGCACCCGGCCCACAGCGTATTTTTCTAAGGAAGAAATGCAGGTTACAGGACATTACCCTATGCATTTCCCCATTTTTGTAATATATATTTGAACATATATATTTTTTTTTTTTCATGGGAAAAGCTCTGGAAAGATCTTCACCCGAAAGTTAACAAGTTATTCTCTAGGTGGTAGGATTTCAGATAACATTTTCAAGTGTCTGGGTTTTTTTGTTTTGTTTTGTTTTGTTTTTTGGCTATCTGCATTTTCTAGTTTTTCTACAACAACCATGTATTGGTTGGAAAATGAAAAGGGGCCAGAAGAAGGAAGGAGTAAGTAGGAAAATTTGGTAAGAATGTGTCTCGCACCTATAATCCTAGCACTTTGGGAGGCCAAGGCGGGTGAGTCACTTGAGGTCAGGAGTTTGAGACCAGCCTGGCCAACATGGTGAAACCCAACCTCTACTAAAAATAAAAAAATTAGCCAGGTGTGGTGGCACATGCCTGTAATCCCAGCTACTTGGGTGGCTGAGCCACAAGAATCCCTTGACCCCGGGAGGCAGAGGTTGCAGTGAGCCGAGATCATGCCACTGCACTCCAGCCTGGGTGACAGTGGGGTCTCAGGATAAGAGCAAAAGAAAGAAACCAGAGAGGAAGGGAGAAATGGTCCCTGTGTCAGGAACTTAGGAGCCTGAGTCAGCACCTAGCGCCATCTCAGCCAGCAGCAAGACCGCCAGCAAAGGTGGAGACCTCGCTGCTATTTTAACGCTTGTCCTGAAGCCTCGTGTAGCTGGATGCACTTGGTCTCCTGGCAGCATATTTGGGGAAGGAGGGGGCGGAGAGGGAGGGCTTACACACACCTCCCCAGCACCCCTGTCTACAAAGTGGAATCTTTTCCACAGTCATTTTAAAAGCGACATGTTGCCAGGTGGCTCAGGAGTCCTGCGGAGAAGGGCTGGAGCCCGGTTTCCCCTGTGAGATAACCCCCGCCCCTTTCCTGCTGGGTTAGCTCTCTCTCTGTCTTTAGTCGATGCTCAGTAACTTTGTGTGTGTGTGTGTGTGTGTGTGTGTGTGTGTGTGTGTGTGAGAGAGAGAGAGAGAGAGAGAGAGGGTGGGGGGTCCAGGCTAGGGCTCAGTGGTGTGATCTTGGCTCACTACAGCCTCCAACTCCTGGGTTCAAGCGATCCTCCCATCTGAGCCTCCAGTGTAGCTGAGACCACAGACAGACCCGGCTAATTTTTAAATTTTTGTGTAGAGACAGGAGAAGGGGTGGGTCTCGCTATGCTGCCCAGGCTGGTCTCGAACTCCTGGGGTCAGGCGATCCTCCTGCCTCAGCCTCCCGAAGTGCTCACTACTTAATGAAGGACTGTGGACCTTTCAGAACAGCCTGGCTGAAAAATCAATGCTGACTATGAACAAAACCACTCCTCTGGGGCCAGGCGAGCCCACCGTGGCGAGGACGGGTTCCGGGGCGGCCCCGCGGGGGTGGGCGCGGCGCTGCGCAGGAGGGGACCCGCCGATGGCAGAGGGTCCCCGGGGAGCGGGCGGGGCGCTGAGAGCGCGCACACAGACACCCACCCACCCCCACACACACACACAAACACACAGACACACAAACAAGCGGCCACTGTGCCGAGGCGGAACGCGCTGTGCCCTCGGCCGTCCGGCCCATCCCGCAGCCCTGGGTCAGCCCCGTGAACTCAGCGGACCCGGGGGTCGGCGATTCTGCTGGGGCCAGCTGGAGAGGGGCAGGGCGGCCCCCATCTCCGAGAGAGCAGGAGTGACGCTGGGTGGAGAAGCGGCCCCCGTGCGGCCGTGGCGGGGCGTGTGAGCGCAAGGCGAGCCCCGAGCCTGAACCCGGGAGAGGGGAGTGGGAGAAGCCGGCCCCCTGCGGCCGTGGCGGGGCGTGTGAGCGCAGGACGAGCCCCGAGCCTGAACGCGCCGTCCCCGGGGAGGGGAGTGCGGTGGGCGCTGCGGCCGGCAGAGGGCGGGCGGCGCAGCCCGGACTCCCACCAGCAGAGCACGGGCGCACGCACCTCCCGCTGAGATCCCGGCCTTGGCGCCTCTCTCACTTGGAAAAGAAGGAAAGAGCCAAGATATCTCCTTCTCTTGCATTCCAGTGCTCCGTTTGCTCACCCTGACCGTGGCACCCGCATAAGCTCTGTGTGTTCCGGAGAGGCCAGCCCTGCGCGTGCTGTCCCTGAGCGTGCTTGGACCTAGGCATAGGACCCCGCTGAGTGGGACATTTACTGCTGCTGGGATGGAGGGAGAACAGGGGGAACCTGTTCTGGCTGAGGCCCAGCACCCCTGGAGCACCCAGCACCTGTGAGTAGAACCACAGTAAGCCAAGCTTCACTCGGTTCCAGCCCCTCACTTCTGCCCCTGCCGGGGTCCCATGGTTGCCCCGAAAGCCATCAGCACCAAACTGGCCTCCCCCACCTCCCCCTAATCAGTGGTAAGAGTCCCAGCTTGCTGGGGAGCCAGTGTTTCCCCACCAGGCTCACCTCTCTCCAACCCGCCCATGAAGCCTGATCCTGATTCTGCACTTGGCGCAGGATGGGAGTGAGCGGATGAGTGAGGCAGTGGGTGGGTAGGAAGGGAGAGACAATGGGGGGATGCAGGCAAGGTGGAGGGCCCATGAATAGGAAGGTGGGGGAGGATACATACCCTGGAAGAGGGGGCAGATCTTCCTCCAGGCTGTGACACTCCCTTGGCTGGTGTATTGGCCCAGCGCTACCTCCAGAAAGAACACAGGGATGCCGCAGACAAAGAAGAAGATGAAGTAAGGGATGAAGAAGGCTCCTGCAGAAAAGAGAGAGGCAGGGCTGAGCCACACCCAGGCTCTTCCTCAGCCTGGATCCTTTCAGACCCCCCTCCCCAACAAACCTACCCTCCACCATCCTGTTCTTAATCTCCCTCCTGACACCTCCCAGGGACCCCAGTCGGCTTCCTCCTGTCTGCCTGCCCTCCTGAGTGTTAGGCAGGTGCAGGTGGGAATGTTCTGATCTGAGCCCTACACAGAATGAGAAAGACCTTGGAAGAGAAATTAACGAAAACTTAGGTGGAAATTCTAATATATATACTATTTATTTTCTTAGTGTACTTTACAAATCTAGTCTAGATTATTTTTGGAATGAACACATGGCTTCTGTATAACTTGTTATGCTTATTAAACTTCTGGTACATTTTAGAGAAAAACAAACACCTGGGAAGCATTGTTTTCCCACTAATAATTTTCAGGGTGTTTGTTGCCTCCACCCAGTTCTGATCTGAACGGGGCTCCCAGCAGAGAAGGCCATGATGTGATTAGGTGCCAACCTGCAGGTGCCAGAGGGAGGCCAGGCCTAACAGACATCCAGCAGGTTACACAGGAATGGAATCTGAAGACAACAGCAAGCCCAGGAGACCCACCTCGGTAGGAGTCACTAAGGCATAAACCTCGCGTCAGAAGTTCATCTCAGGATGAATGGATTATTGTTTGTTACACCATGAGAACACTGAGTGCTTACTTGGTGCTGACTTCATGTTAGGCACTCTCATACATGCTTCATCAACATCGCAGTCCTTGCAAAACAACCTCCCATGGGGCAGGCCCTACTGTTATCCCCATTTTGCAGATAATAAAACTGAGGTAACTTTAAAGATGGAAAAACCAAAGCACGAATGAGGAAACTGAGGCACAAACCCAGGCGGTCTAGTCCTGAGGCTGAGCTCTTAATCACTACACTATATACCTCTGATACTTCATATCCATATTATTATGTAGAAAACATAGAAAGTACAGAGGGAAAGAAAGGAAAAAGCATTGTATATCCTTCCAGATTTCTTTTTTTTTTTTTTTTTTTTTTTTTTTTGAGGCGGAGTCTCGCTCTGTCACCCAGGCTGGAGTGCAGTGGCTGGATCTCAGCTCACTGCAAGCTCCGCCTCCCGGGTTTACGCCGTTCTCCTGCCTCAGCCTCCCGAGTAGCTGGGACTACAGGCGCCCACCACCTCGCCTGGCTAGTTTTTTTGTTTTTTTTTTTTTTTTAGTAGAGACGGGGTTTCACCATGTTAGCCAGGATGGTCTCGATCTCCTGACCTTGTGATCTGCCCATCTCGGCCTCCCAAAGTGCTGGGATTACAGGCTTGAGCCACTGTGCCCGGCCCCTTTCAGATTTCTTAAAAGCACACACCGTATTTCTTTTTTGCAAAAATGAGAAGTAAGCATGTATCAAATACATTATTTGATAACCACTTTTTACATTTTTACCATAAACCTCTTCATGGCAATAAATACATATCTATCTCATCATTTTGATTGCTGCATAGTGTTCCACTCTGTGTATCTACCCTAGTGCACTTCACCAGTATGTTGTCATTGGACTTTTGGTCATTTCATCCGAAACGTTGTCATAACGAAGACCGCTGTCCACATCCTCGTGTGCTTGTCTAATTCACTCCTTAGTACAAATTACCAGTAGAGGAACTCCTGAGTCAAAAGGTATGCACTTTTTTTTTTTTTTGGTTTGTGTGTGTGTATGATAAAATATACACAAGTCACTTTAACTGTTCTTAAGTGTACAGTTCAGTGGTATTAAGTATATTCGCAATGTTGTGCAACCATCACCACATCCATCTCCAGAGCTTTTTCATCATCCCGGACTGAGACTCTGTACACATTAAACCCGAACTCCCCGTTCCCCTCTCTCCCCAGCCCCTGGCAACCGTGATTCTACTTGCTGTTTCTATGCATTTGCCTATTCTGGGTACCTCATGAACGTGTAATCATACAGCGCTTATCTCTTCGTGCCTGGCTTGTTTCACTCAGCATGCATGCCTCCAAGATTCATCCAGGTCATAGCATGAATTCCCTTCTTTTTGAAGGCTACGTAATATTCACTTGCGGGAACCTACCACATTCTGTTTATTCATTCATCTGTTCGTGGACATTTGGGCGGTTTCCATACCTTTGGGGGATGCACGTTTTTTTAAACATGCATTTCCAAATTGTTCTCCAAAACTCTTGCACCCATCTGTCAGATTCCTGATAGCAATATGTGAGAGAAGGAAAAGGTTGTGACTTCTGGATCCTGGAGAGCCACAAGCCAGTAACTCTCCACTGAGTTCCAAAGTCCCTTTGAACCCTATGTTTGCCTTTCCAACCCTAGGAATACTAGAGTGTTGGTCAACACAGTGCCAGTAACACCACTGACCCAGGTTTCAGTGGCTTGGGAAGTCCCAGGACCTAGGCTGAGGGGTAGCGTGCAGTAGAGGGACATGGCCTGAGGCTTGCCCAGAAGGCGCTTTACAGGATGTCTGTCAGGGCATGTGGCCCACGGGACTCCCTCCCTCCCACCTGTTGTGTGGAGGAGGTCCTTCCTTCTGATAAAAGAAGTGGCTTCAGTTCTCACCTGGGAGTGTGGACTTCTGCCCCACAGAAGATGGGGTGACCTCAGGAGGCCTGGAGCTGGACCCCCCTCAGACTGGGTCCTCCCTGAAAGGGCGGCACCAAGTCTGGACCTTCGGGGCAGATGAAAGATTGGTTCTGGATCGCGTCTAGGGCGTCCTCTACCCTTGGGTTTCTAGAACGCTAACGCTGCCAACACCCTCCCCTCAAATTATCTGATCAGTGCCTTGCTTTGGAAGGTTACCCTGGTTCATGTCTCCTTGGTGTCAGCCCAGGCTGTGGGCACAGGCAGTCCAATGATGTCAGACAGGGTGTCCAGAAGCCCGTGGTTGGTTTAAACACCTCTAAGGTGTGCCTTACCTCCGCTGCGTGCTCGTTCCCGAACCACTCACAACCCAGATAATGGGAGTTTCCTAAAGTTCTCTTTTGAGGGGAATGATTTCTTAAGGATGATCTAATTCAGGGGCTCCTCTCTTTTTCATAACCAAAGACCTCATTAGACCAATAATTTTATTACTCTTTTTGTTTCTTTTGAAAGATTTTTCTCTATAGAACTATGTTTACTAATTAATAATCAATAAATTTCCCTGCATATATTAATAAAAATCATAATTAACTGCCAATCAGGCCTTACGATCAGCTTGAGATAAACTTTATTATCACTATGAGTTAGTACAGTTCAGTCTACAGCAAAAAATAAAAGACATTTGGACTAGTCTGAGACGTCCTGTTCCCACATCCATCCATCATTAGGTTGTTGGTAATGAGAAAATGAATTCCTGGTCCTTCTTTACTACATTCCTAGAACCCCAAGGACGAGGGACTCCAGATTGGGACCCCAACTTCATTTGGGCCCCCTCGTCTTAAAGATGAAAGAAAGGGTGTCTTTCCCAAGAGTTAGGCTGGGACGAGGGTCACCCGGATCCGACATTCCATGATGTTACTGGGGGTACTTATCTCTCTGTATGGACCCCGCCCCACGGCCAGGACAGAGGCCGCAGCCACAGCAGAAGCCAGTGGCAGGACAGAGTCAGGGTGAGCGCCGGACGCCGCGGCCCCACCTCCCAGGCCCTAGTGCTCTCTCCCTCCCGGATAGCTGGGTGAGGAGTGTGCCGTGACGCAGGAAGCAGCCAGCCTGGCTCCAGGGCCCTCTGAGGTCCTGGGCAAATCCTCCTCCACCAAAGGAGGGCTTAGCCTGGGCCACCTCCACCTCCAACCCTGACATCCTATATGCCATGAGATGGTGGCCCTGGATGAAGAAGGAAACCAGCACCCTGCCCCTTCATCCTCCTTCCCCTGACTTTCTGGCCCAGGGTCAGCCTGCCCTCCCAGCCTCAGCGCTAGAGACCGAGCCAGTCCGAGAAATCCTACTGCTTTTTCTTAGGAGTTGTCAATTCAAGCAGCTTGTGATCATAACTATAAGCTTTAAAACACATAGCAAGATACGTAGTAGACACTCCGTAAATATTGGTCAGATTTAATATAAATAGTGGTTAGGAGGATTTTCTCAACAACGGTTATCTCTAATGTGAGTATTCTTTCTACCTTCCTGAAATGTTTCTAATGTTTGCAATAAACATATACCTTTTCCACAAGAAGAATAAAAGTGATTTCAAGAGGTAAAAATAAAACGAATCTGACCACTCACAAAGGACTGCCCATTGAACGACTCTATTCCTATGAAATAGCCCTAACAGGGATCCACAGAGACCGGCAGCACACGAGCGGTTGCCAAGGGATGGCTGGGAGAGGGAATGAGGAGCGACGGCTGATGAATATAGGATTTCTTTTGGGGATGATGAAAATGTTCTAAAAGTGATTGTGGCGACGGTTGCACAATCCTATGACTAAAAACCACCGAACTGTACACTTAGAAAAAGGAATCGGGCCCCTCCCCACCACTGCTAACTTTTACATCCAGGGCTGAAAAACAATAAAATCATGTGTCTCTAATTTGGAAAAAAAACTCAAAGGCAAGGTATTTCTCCAACCAAAATTGCTTCGGTGGCTCCTATCTCACTCAGAACAGAGCCTGAGTGACCCTGTTACCTCTCTGACCTCACCCCATTCTTCTCTCCCTCTCTCATTCCGCCCCAGCCACACCTGCCTCCTCACTGCTCCTCAGACAGGCCTGCTGCTTCCAGTCCCAGGACCCGTGTCGGGCGTGTTCTCCATCCAGGATACACCCATGACACTCACACCTTCACTTCCTTCAAGTCTGCTGAACTGTCCGCTTCCCCTCTGCACGCCTAGCATTCCCTATCCGTCTTCCCTGCATCACGCCTCACCCCTCCACGCGTCACCATTTGACATGGACCGTGCTGCACTGTTTGTCCGCAGCCTGCCGCGGACACAGCACCGCTCCCCAGAACCCTTCCACGGAGTGTAGCACATGGAATGTGTTCTGTTTGCACCTAGTGCCGGGTCTGGCACGTCACAGGCCTGCAGTCATGTTCGCTGAATGAATGGCTGAATTCTATCAACAACTGACCTTTACATAGTCATGAAGGAGCTTGCTAAAAACTAGAATTTCTTGGTCCTGCCCGTGGCCTAATTTCATCCTCACCGTCGCCCTGGGAGGTACTGTCCCCATTTCACGGAGGGGACGCTGAGGCTAATGGTGGAGCTGGAACTCAAACTCAAGTCCTCCGATTCCAAAATAGCCCTCCTTTTATAAACCACACTGCCCAGGAAGGAGGGCCCAGGTAGACACTGCCCAGCTGCCCGGGCACAGCTCTCCCCACCATGCCTACCTCCAAGTGAACTCACCACCTCCGTTTTTGTAGCAGAGATAGGGAAACCTCCAGACGTTGCCCAGCCCAATGATCTCCCCGGCCACTGACAGCACAAACTCCATCTTGTTGTTCCATTGGCCCCGATCCTTCACCTGGTCCTCGTCTTCCTGGTCCAACTTCTCTGCCTCCTCGGGGACCCAGGAGACCGCAGGAGGCCCGTGCTCGTGCACTGCCACTTTCCCGTCCATGCCCGTGTGGCGGATTGGGAGGCCCCGCTGGGTGGGCAGGATGACGAGGGCCAAAGCCTGGTGGGAAGAGAAGAAACCAGCTGTAAAACCCGACAGGCTCCCGCCAGCCCTGCTTTGCCGTCCTGACCTCTGCTGTCAGCGTATCGCTGCTCTTCCCAAGTGCTCATGGCGTTCACACCTAAGGTTACGCTTCGTTCTCATCACTCTCAGAGCAAATAAAAAGCAAATCTTAGTTTCTGAGTTTGCAGATGAGGAAATCCAGGCCTTGACAGATGAAGTGATTTGCCCAAGACCACTCCGGAGTAGAACTGGGACGAAAACCCAGCCTCGAGCTTTTTCTTTTCATGTCCCTTTTTATTGGCACAGCTCGCCGCCATCCCAGCCGGCCCATCTGCCCAGGTCCTTGATGTCTGCTGAGTGACCTCAGCCTAGCCCCTGGCCTCCAGGCCAGAAGGGATCAAGGCTGCCGAGGTAGCAAGTGTCAAAGGGCAGGTGTGGCCAGAGTGACCACATGGTTCTCTCCTAGCCAGCTGTGTGCGAAGGTGATTGATCAACGCGGAGTAAACAGGGGAGCCAGCAGCTCTGGGCAGCTGATTGGGAGGAAAAGAGAAGGTGGGGCCTCTGAACAAGGCCAGAAGACAACAAGGATTGGCACCAGGGGCAAGTGTAAGCCTTCAAGGGAGCCCCAGCTCCTCTTCTCTCTGTTGCATCTCTGTCCTGAGAAAAACCGGGGGGCCCTGGTGCCAAAAGGGATCAGCAGACCAGTTCTTGCTCGGCTGATAATCATCTCCAGATGACCCCCAAGGTGACCAAATGACTGGCTCTTCAAGAGGGAGGCCCAGCAGTGGCTGCCATCGCGGCGGGTCACTGCCCTTCCTTCTCCCTGACCTCCTAGAGAGCCCAAAGTACCCTAGACCTCCAGAAAAAATGACACGGGCCATTCTCAGTTCCACTCTCTGGCCCTTGGCCTGCTTGTCAACTGCCAGGAGATAAATCCGGTTCTGTCAGGGTGTATCTCGTCTGTGTTTACCTTCTCCTCCCTCTCACACACACAAACAATTACCCTGAGGCCACCTCTGCCTTTATGCCCAGGGAATTGCCAAGAGGAGGTGCCCCAGAATGCAGAGGGGAGCACCCATCCCACAGCCCCTCACCTCGGAGGGGTATTGAGGGAATCAAGTGACCAGGTCTACCGAGTGCTCCGCGCTCCTCCAAGGCTCTGGAGAAACACAGGGGTTCTTTTTATTAAGGAAGAGTCTGTGTTTATTTGTTGGTCCTTTTAACCCAGGCAACAGCCCAAGCCCAAGTCAGTTAGAAAGGCGTGGGCAGGAGCCATTTGAGGCTATGGAAATTTCTGAAGGTGACTTGGAGGGTGCCAGGAACGGGAAAGCGTGTCAGAGTGAAATTCTGGTTTGGGACCTACTTGGAGGCTTCCCCTGCAGCCCAGGAGGGAGGATGAGGAGAGACACCCAGTGGAAATCAAAGGTCCTGAGTCTCTGATATAAGGGAGAAGGCAGGGGAGCCGGGGGAAGAGAGCTTCTGGGTCCGTCCGGAGTATGTGATCAGACCCATGGGGGCTTTGAGCACTAGAGCCTTGGGAGAACAAACCGGGAGTTAGGCCCAGGGGAGAAGTTGGTACCATCTGAACCCAAATGTCGATGTTGCTACAGAATTAGGACCGAGGCACCCTGAGAAATGACCCTGGACTCATCCCCAAACAAATGAACAAACTAGCGAACGAGCTTGAAAACATTCATGAGAAAGCACCAGACGGGAAACCCAAGTTCTAATCCAGATCTAGCTGTTAATAACAACAACAGGCTGACACCTGAGTGAGCCCCGTGTTCACAACAGGCACTCTTTGTGTGACTGAGGTGCGCCCTCATAAGAATCTTTGAAGTTAGGCATTACTATTAGCTCTACTTCATGTATGAGAAAGTGAAGCTCCGAGAGATTAAGGAACAGTGCCTGGCGCCTGCGGGGCCTCGGGGACACCATTCTGGAATGCTAGAATAAACTTACCAAGACAGTGAGTCGTGGAGCTGGGTCTCTAACTTGCTGTGTGACCTCAGGCCAATCACACCTCCTCTCTGAACCCTAAGTCTCCCTGGAAGAGAGAATGACCGCTGCTCAGCAGGGTTTTCGGAGGGCGAAGGGATAAAAACACGACTCAATAAAGAGAAGGAGAACCAACAGTCTCTGCTCGCCGGCCATAGGGTGAGCTCTAAACACAAGGACCCCTGGGGCGGTGGTCAGAACTGAGCCTGACTGTTCCCAGACCAGAGGCAGCGATCGCAGGACCAAGGTGGTCTCCAGAGTTGGGGGAGTGGAGTCTTGTTGGGGAAAAGGAGTAAATGAAGGAAAAGCCGGAGGGGAGCAGGGGCAGGGAAGCAAATCACAGAATCCCGTGTGGGCCCAGGATTTGAGTTTTATCAGAAATAGGGGAAGAGAGAAAAGAGAACAGGAGCTGATGAACTGACACTGACACATGATTTTTTAAAAAATAAAAATGTAATTGGGAGGAGCATAACTTGTGGTTAAGAATGAAAATCCAGAATGGCAGAATGAAAGCAAGAGCAAGTGAAAAGGACAACCGGCCCTGAGCCATGGTAACTTAGGGGGAAACAGGCTTGAACTGCAGCAAGACGGATTTAAGTCAGACTCAGGGAAGAAATGGCCCAGAGGATGCTGGACACCAAAACAAGCTGTACTGAGTTCTCCTTTCTGGCTGCTTTTAAAAGGTGCACCCCACCCCCGCTGTGCGTTCCACCTCCAGCTTCAGCTGGCCGCCTCCCCAGCCCCTCGCGTCTCCTCCCGAGGCCGCCCACCTGCTTTGCTAAGCTGCGGCAGGGGTGAGGGACGGCCAATGGACCTCATCATACTTCAGTGCCCTTCAGAAGCAAACACAATTTCCACCCCGGGCTTGGTGCTGCCCAGAGAGGAAATCTTCAAGAGACTAGAAAGTCCAAAGTTAACTCTGTTTTCAGGAGCTGGGCGTGTAGCCAGAGGCCCAGCTGGGGCTCGCAGAGAAGCAAAGACCAGAAACGCTGCTGCCCATGTACCGCTGGCGTCCCAGCTCTGTCCCCTTTGCTCCCCAGTCCAGCACAGGAGCAGCTCAGCGCTTGCACATGGGGGATGGGACCCAGCCCCTGCTTCAGCCTACACCCACATACCAACACCCATTCGCGTACACACACTGGTGCCATTTCCCGTCACGTCCCTTCGCACACACATACCTGTGTGCATGACCGAAACCTAGCTCCCTCTGCAATCCTTCACACCCTGTGAGCTGCTTGTCTCAGTCGGTGGCTGCCCGCAACTCCCGTGAGTGCCCGCCTCGGGCACAAGCACACCCATGCCGCCCACCGCCCAAAGCCAAGACAGCTTCCTCCTGGGAGACGCCGGGCACCCAGCTCGTTATGCTCAGCCAGGAGGCAGACGACAGGAGCCCCTCACCTGTGATCATTTATTGCAGTTCCTGGGCCCTCAGGAATGCCCTGAGGTTTCTCCTCTCCACTGTTCCTTCCACCTCGATGGACACCATCTGCTTCCCGTCCCCTCGCCTGATGACCACCCCTGCTTTCACCCACTGCCGTGACCAGCTCCCCATCGGTGGACTTTCCAGTTCCACAGGCTAATCCCTGAGCCGCTCCCACGCTGGATGGGGCGGAGCTAGGGGGCACCCCTTGTCCTGAGAGTCGGTCGTGGGCATCAGACTTGCCCTCTGGTCCGAGGTTACTGCAGGTCCTGCCTCCCACCACAGACACGCACAGTTCCACAGTCTCACTTCCCAGGGCTCTATCCCTCCAGCCCCTCTGGGCAGCAGGTGGAGACTGCAAAAACAGAGCCAGTCCCTCCACTTCCCGCTCACCTCAGTCCCCAGCACCGGCTCCTGCGGTCAGCTCAGCTGCGGGCATCAGGTCTCCAGGGGAGTTCCAGGTGGCCGCTTACAGGAAAGTCAAGAGAGCTGGGACCTGAAAGGGAAACTGTCCTCCACATTCACGCCTTATGCTGTTCCTCCCAGTGCAAAATCCCATGGGACTTGTCCAGGGGCTCCCAGACAGAAAGAAGCTGTGTGTGTGTGTGTGTGTGTGTGTGTGTGTGTGTGTGTGTGTGTGTGTTGGGAAGTGAAGGGACAGAGAAATACCAGGAGCAACAGGAGGGACTGAGGCCAAAAGTTTGTGAACCAAGATTACAACATCCAACCTCAGGAAGTCAAGTCCTCTGTCCCCAGTGTTCCCACCCCCATCCCACTCCCACTGTGAACCCACTGTCTCCAGACCGGTGCCCTCCCAGTGGGCACGGTCCCATGATGACCCCTCCAGAGCTGGGCTGAGCTGCTCCCTTGGGCAGGGGAAGGGGCTCAGAGGCTCACACCCTGACCTCATCTCCCCTCCTCCTGCTCCTTGCCCTTCTCCCTCCCCCTCCCCTTTCCCCCTTTTCCTCTGTCCCCCTCCAGAACCATCTCCTTCCCAGGGACGAGGAGATGGGATGTGCAGCACAGGGGACAGTCCTCTCTTACCAGAGACTCCAGGCTGGAAACTGAGAACCTTGGGAGGGGAGGTGACCTCACTGATGAGGGCAAGGGAGGAGGGTGAATCACAGCCTGGAGTTTTCCACCAAGTACCTGCCCTCTGTGGCTTCCAGGCAAGGCCCTGGACCTTCACAACCACTACCCCTGTCCTTGGGATTTTCCTAGAGAAAGCACCCAGAGCATATCTCAAGAAGCAACGTAGACAGGACCCAGGCTTGGGACCAGACAGACCTGAGTTTCTTCTCCTCTGTCATGTATCAGTCACGACAGCTAGACAAGGGTCAGCCTCGGTTTCCCAGTCTGTCAAACGTAGGTAACAACACAATATCGACTTTGCGGGGCTGCTGTGAGGGTGCTGGGATATCATAGGTGCTTCGGGGGGGTGTGGGTCCCTGGAAGCAGAGGCTGGGACAGTGGGGTATCTGCTCCCAGGCACCTCTGGTCACTGCACAGCACCAGGCACCTACCTAGAAGTTGTCTGGAGTGGCCTGGCAGCTATCAGTGGGGAAGGGTATTTTTGAATACATGTGCCTTATGCCGTGCACCCAGTGAGTTCCTCCAGAACAGTGTCCTCGTCACTGTCCCTGAGCACGTCCAGCTGTGCTGGGTATGGCACCGTCCCACTGCCCTTCATTCAGAATAGCTGGTGCCTCCTTCAAGCAAAGGAGATGCTTCTTCAGCTCTAGGTGGTATGAAGGGAGAGGAAGTTGTGGGGAGAAAGGGAAAATTCCTTTTACATGTGCTTCCTCTTTGTACTTTAGAACTTCTCAGCAGGGGTGGGGTGTGAAGTGAGAATCTCAGTCTGTAGTTTTCCATCAAGCACCCCCACTGTGTGTCTCTCAGTCCCCTCTCAGCATCTCCTGTGGGGTTTCACATGATGAGGAAGGCAGAGCAGGTCTCAGCTCTCAGACCCATCGCCTCTACGAAACCAGAAGCCGGGCTGGGGGTCAGCCGTGGCACAGTAGGACGTGGCCCAGCAAGAATCCATACTTGAGCCACGCCGGTGCTCAGGTGTAGCCTGTCCCTGCGTGTCAGGTCCACCGTGGATTGACCACAGAGCTATTGCAGAGGGGACATCAAAGTCCGTGCGATCACCTAGCTGTAGCTACTCCAGAACAAAACATGAGCCTCTCCAAAAAAAGGAGAAAGAGGGGAGAGGATCCGGCAAACCACAAGGGTGAATTTCCCTGTCGGTTCCCTCAAAAATTATATTTGGCTCCTACGGTGTGACATGCTTTCTGCAAGGACGAACAGCAACAGCCCAGCAGTCCTGTCACCTCTCCTTCACCTTGTCAGAGAACAGCTGCCTGGTTGACCTGGCCCGGGGAGTGCAGTTTGACTTGCCCCCAAAAGAGCTACCTAGTCCCTCCCTGTTTTTATCTGACCACGTCTGGCCTTAGTCCCACCATCTTAATGTTGAGTCTTTCCTTACTCAAGTTCTCCTAGCCTCCAACACCCACTTAGTATTCAGACCAGTTAGTAAACTCCTGGAGGCCAGAGACTCTCACCTTTGCAAAAGGTAGGCATCCTGGAAAGCCTAGCTGAGACTGGGCTGTTGCCACACTGAGGAGTGTGCAGAGTGACGATGACGTGCAGCTAAATGAATCTATCACCCTTGCTGCAGCAGGAACCACTGGCCACCACAGAATGTTCTCACCACCCTCATCTTCTAACCCCGTGCGTACTTTCGGAGGGCCTGGAATAGGACTTACTCCGGAGCATCTAACTCAGACGAGGAGTTTCACATGTTACTTCATTTCATCCCCTTAAGAACTTTGAAATGTAAAAATCATCAGCCCCGTTTTACAGACGGGAAACTGGGGTGAATAAATAGAAGCTACGTGGTTTATCCGAAGGCCACACACGAGTGAGTGATGGTGCTGGGATTTGAAGCTGGGCCTCTTGGCTCCAAAAATCTATGCTTGTTCCACTATAGCATACTGTTCCCCTGACCATGGATATCGATAGGGCAGGGGTCTCATTTCATAATTCTTTATTTCTGCCTCTCACATGTAATACAATTCTGCCTCAGAATAGGCACTCAGTGTTTACTGGATGGAGGATGGACGGATGGACGGACGGACAGACGGATGGATGGATGGATGGACACACGGATGGACGGATGGATGGATGGACGGACGGATGGATGGATGGATGGACGGACACACGAATGGACGGATGGATGGATGGGTAGATGGACAGATGGATGGACGGACGGATGGATAGATGGACGGATGGATGGACGGATGGATGGATGGATGGATGGACGCACGGATGGACGGATGGATGGATGGATGGACGGACGGATGGACGGATGGATGGACGGACACACGAATGGACGGATGGATGGATGGGTAGACGGACAGATGGGTGGACGGATGGATGGACAGATGGACGGATGGACGGACGGATGGAACTTGAAGGGGGAAAAATGATTACAGTTTTCCGTTTTCTGGGAGGACATTGTTTCCCCAGAATCAGAGGGCTTAGATGACTCAGGTCCTGCTTATCTTGGACGATGCTGCTGTGCGGAGTAGCACTCTCAGGCCACCGGAGGCAGAATTATTTTAGGACTACCTCTCCCTCCAGTGCAACCTAGTCTGAGACTGGGGACAGCAAGGGTGTCTCTAAACTCTTCCTGAGCTTTTCTGTGATGCTGGCAGCCCGAAGTGGTGGGGCCGGAGCTATGGGAAATAGGATGGGTTTGCCTGGGCAGCTGTCCCTATAGCATCTGCTGGACTCTAACAACACTGATGTGAGTAGTGGTATTCCTGTTTTATGGAAGACAAGACTAAGGATCAGAGAGGTTAAACTTGCCCAAGGTCACACAGTTAGTAAGTAAAAGGGCCAGGATCCAAGCCAGGCCTGCAAGCCCCTCTAAAGGAGTACGCTCAGCTGGCTGTGGCGTCTCTGAGGATGAGGAGGGGCTGGTGCCTGCATGGCTGTGTATGGATCTGAGACCCGGGTGTCCATGTGGGCAAGGTCTGAGGCCCCATGCAGCCTGGTGGGCTCAGCATCTAACAAGCTGCTTCCCCACAGCCCTGGGCATAGTCTGTAGCTCTCCTGCTACCTCTGCTTCTGCTCTCCCTGTTCACTGTGCCCCCAGCTCTCACTGCTGGCCTTTCTTCTCTAACAGGTGTGGCCTCCAGACAAGACAGGGCCCCCTTCCTTTTGGGTCTTCTTCTCTGGGAACTCCAAGATACAGGGCCCACCCTTCCAGGCTGGGGAAGCAGGTGTCACTGACTCGGATGCCCTACACCCCCACCCCCACCCGTACCCCCATCTCTTCAGCCCTACTGGCTAAGGCCAAGGTACTCCTGCTTCCTTCCCTCAACCCTGACCCCTGACCCAAGCCAGCAGCATTCTCACACACTGCCTGCCAGCCCCACCTGCAGTTACAGCCTCATCCCCTCGGCCACCTCCCTCGAGTTCGATGACCTCACACCATGTGTCACCAAGTGACTGAAAGGACCCTCACACCCATTACCGCCTTTGAGCCCCACAACAAGCCTGCTTGGAGAAGGAGCGCCTGGCATTATCTGCAACTGCAAAGCAAAGAACCTGAATTCCAAGTGACGGCACAAAGACACCCAGCAAGTTCTGGAACCACACCTCCTGATTCTTACACCAACAGGTGACTCTCACACCATGTTCCACCATCAGATCATATCTGAGTCTCACATTCCGCTGAGGCTGGCAGTTCTGGCAACTTTGGTCAGATGGATGGATACAGACAGGTACCCTTAGAACCCAACCTGCACCATGAGGTCCTGTCCCACCCCAGTTATCCTTTTCCACAGCTCTTTGCTCTTTTCTGTCATGGTATCTGTCACTCATTGTTTAAGAAATTGTGTCTGTTTTTGCTCCTGGCATGTCACGAGCCCAGCACGGCACCACGAACCCAGCACTGCACCATGAACCCAGCACCGCACCACAAACCCAGCACTGCACCACGAACCCAGCACTGCACCACGAACCCAGCACCGCACCACGAACCCAGCACCGCACCACATGGGAGGTGTTCTGCCAATAGTGTCCAATGGATGGAGCTGCGGGTCTTACAGCGTCTCGAGTTCCAGCCTGCCTCTCCAGCAGACGTATTTCTCCCCCGGTGAGACTGAGTTGAGCCCAGCACCCTTGGGGGATGCCCGAGCAGTCACTCTCCAGGGAGGGGCAGCCAAGGCTGACATACAGTGGGACAGCGTCATTAATCTTCACCAACTCTTCCAACGACAAAAAGTCAAAAATTGAAGACTAGCAAATATTTCAGTGCATTTTTGTCCACTAATGGACACGTGAAGAACTGAAATCACCCAGGGAAGCCTGTGCACCCTCAGACTGCAGATCTAAGAATCACGGGACACACCAAGGACAGCATCAGAAGACCCATCAGGACAAAGGTGGGCATAAGGGCAGACCCCCAAGCCCGCGCACAGGCCAGGAGAGATGTAGCTGTGTGTGCAGCCACTTCCAAAACCACACACAAAGCAACAGCCAGTGGCCGGATGCGGTGGCTCACACCTGTAATCCCAGCACTTTGGGAGGCCAAGGCGGGCGGATCACGAGGTCAGGAGATGGAGACCATCCTGGCGAACACAGTGAAACCCCGTCTCTACTGAAAATACAAAAAAACTAGCCGGGCGAGGTGGCGGGCACCTGTAGTCCCAGCTTCTAGGGAGGCTGAGGCAGGAGAATGGCATGAACCCAGGACGTGGTGGAGCTTGCAGTGAGCGGAGATCGTGCCACTGCACTCCAGCCTGGGTGACAGAGCGAGACTCCGTCTCCAAAAAAAAAAAAAAAAAAAAAAAAAAAAGCAACAGCCAGAAATACGTGGGCCCCGGCTCCATGCCCATATCCAGAGGTAAGGCTGCAGAGACGCACCTTGGCACCCTCTGGGCACCCCCTCCGCCATGCCCACTGACCCCGAGCGGGGGTGGACTTCCTTCCACCTGGATCCTCTTTGCAGCCTCACCTGAAAGAGCTCCTCGCTCCTCCCTGCAGCTCAGGCCCTGACAGCAGAGCTGTGGCCACAGCAGCACCACCCCCTCGAGGCCACATCTGCCGGTGCCCCGGCATCCGGCGTCTCCAATCCTCAGAAGAGCGAGGTGGTCCCAAGGAAGCGGCACCCTCTGCTGGACAAGCCTGGCAGTGCCCTCCTCTGCCAAGGCTCCCGAACCTGCTGCACTGGGCATGGTCACAGCCAGCCCTCTCCCACGTCCCCCGCGCCCGGCCTCGGTGGGCACACGGGCACAGTTTTGGCCGCTGGGGGTAGGCGAGGACACAGCAGGGAACGTGGGGAGGAGGAAGCTGCCACCAGCCTTCACCGTTCCTTTGGCTAGGACTCAGGTCTCCTTCTTGCGTCCCTCAATTTCCTTTCTTATTCCACAGTGCAAAGGAGGAGGAAGGAAGCTGAGGACGCAAGGAGAGAGGCTGGTCCAGATGCCTGATGATGGAGGCCCTCAGCCTGGCCCCACCACCAGCCCCCATCACCGTGCTGAGGGGCCCCAGGGAGAACTCAGTGGGGGAGGCTAGGATGGGGAGGGGCAAGGTCCTAAAGTCACAACTGTAGCATGGGGAAGGGTCAAGGCAGCCAGGCAGAGGGGCAGAAATCAGACAGAACCACTAGCAGTCAGCGGGAAGAATGTGGATTTAATGGAATGAAGGGTGAGAGGGCCCGAAGCCAGCAACAGTCTCGCCCCACCCACCAGCCCCCACCCAGCTTCCCAAGGGTCTCAGAGGGGCACTCTTGGCACTGGCCTTGCACATCTGTTCAGCAACTCCCGAGCTGAAAAGTTGGCGTGGGAGGCCTCCAGCTCGGCAGGTGGATTCCAAAACACCCCTTTTGTCTTATCCACTCCAGGTGGGGGGCAGGGAAGCACATGCGGCTGCTTCTGCCCTGTCCCCTCTGCAGCCATCCCCACGGCCAGGCTCACAGGCAGCATCCCAGGGCCTGCCCCTAACAGTGAGACTCTAGCTCTGTGAGTCTGAGCAGCGAGGTCCTGGGGGTGGCGGGAGCCGAGGGTCCTGCTGGGTTCCGCTGGGGCAGGTCCTCGGCTGGGCACATGAGCTGACGGATTCTCTGCAGGGAGCACAGAGGCGGCTGTCAGGGGGCAGAGTGGGGGCAGGTCTGCCAGCTTCTGCCTCCCCGCACACAAACCTGCCCTCCTGTCCCCACAGCTCCTGTCTGGGAGTCACCCTGTCTCTTCCTGAGACTTCTCAGCAGCCCCTCTATGGCTCCCTGACACCCAGGCTAGGCCCGCGGGCTCCTCCGTACAACTGTGTGCACCCCGGCTGGCCGTCCACCTGTCAGCACCTGCGAAGCCTCCCAGCCCCTCGGGCTGCTTCTTGCCCACAAAGGCTCTACCTCTCTGAAGGGGCCCTTGAGGGTGCCAAGTCTGTAGAGGCTCCAGGCAGGAATGCAGACCATGGAGGAGAGAGCCAGGAGCCAGCCCAGGGCATCGCCCCACCACGGGTACGTGTATTTCTTGTTGTAGGTCAGCGGAGTGTACTTGATCAGGGAGAAGAGGAAGGTGGCCTGGGGGGGAACGGAAGAGAAAGGGGTTGGGGGCGGGGCCCTGTGCCCTCAGCTCCCCCACCCCCAGCAGCCTGGAAGAAATCGCCCTCCAAGCCTGGATTCCCTCCAGGCTCTTCTGGGCCAATCAGCCTCCAATCTTCTCCATCCACACTCTGCCCGAAACCCACACCCCCCAGCAGTAGGCTCTGCCACGCCAGGGCCCCTGTGCCCCTGGGCACCTCTACGTGCAGCTGACTGCCAGTTAGGACGTGATCGTGTGCCCACTGCGTGCCGTGAGGTATTTCCCTCCCCTCCTGCACCGTGAGTTTGGGGTATGAGTGCCTCGAGGGTAGAGGCCATGCCTCGTTCTCCCTCTGCCCCTCAGTTTTATCCTGCACACAGTGGGGGCCTGGGAACGGCTGACACAAAGAGATACAGCCAAAGTTCTCTGCGACTTTCTAGCTCGGGCCAGGGGCTTAACCACCTCTTCAACCTCAGCTTCATCTGTAACACCAGTGTAACGACAGCACTTCCTTTATGGGGCTCTGGTGAAGATGAAATGAGTTAATACGTGTTCAAGCACCTCGGGCCCAGCACCCAGTCAGTGCTCTGTGCTGGCTGCTTTTACCACTGCTGTGGTGATTAGAATATTATGAGCTGTCCAGCGCACCCGGGTTCAGTCCTGGCCTGTGACGTTAGACTCACACTGTGGTGTTGGTCAAACCGTCTGACAGCTCTGGACCTCAGTTTATCCTTCTGTGACATGGAAAGGAAGAATCTATCTTGCTGTAGTTTTCTAGAATCCAAAAGCAGGAGGAGTGAAAGCCTAAGATGATTTTCAGTTCCTAGGGAGAAGTCCATGGCAGGGCTAACGGCTCCTCTACCCTGCTAGCCACCATCTCTCCCTCCCTTCATCTGACTGTATCCCTGAAATGATCTTACTGTGCACACAGCTGGCGTGAGGAACAGCCAACAGTATTTGATAAGAGGCCACGGCCTGTACCCAATCATGTCTTCGATGTTGTTGTAGAAACGTCTGGCTCCTACCATGGAGAAAGGAAGAAGGAAGCGGGAGAGTCATTCTTCGGCACCCAGAACATCAGGAGGGGGCCACAAACAGACCAGAACGGGCGGGGACCCATGAAGAGACGGCATCACAGCTGCCTGTTCAAATCGTTGCTGGGAGAAAGCTCTTCCCTGGCTCTCACAGGCATAAACAGCAGCAAGCAGGCCTTGGCCTGGGGACGGGCAGTCACTTCCTGATTATTGAGGTTGTCAAAAGCTGAAAATGTTTGGACAGGGCGGGATACAGGCCCACCTGAGGTGGTCTAGTACAGCTATAACCAAGACTGGGCATGGCAGCGTCCGGGGGGCCTTCCAAAGGCAGCAATTTAGGATTTGCCTGATTTTTGAGGTTGGGTAGGGAGGCAACCTACACAGGAAAAGCTAAGTGTGAGCAGTGGATGTCTGTTTCGTGTCTAAGGGCCCGAGATCCTTAGACAAGAGGAGGATGCGGAGACCTAGCGGGGGAGTCACTCACCGTAAACCCAAGCCACACAGAGGGACTCAAAGATAGCCACGAACAGGAGACACATGCCACTGGCTGCGTAGTAGTCGAAGAGCTGGAACACGTACATTCCGCCCTGCACGGGAGGAGAGAGCTGTAAAAAGAACTTCATCCAGTGGAAACAGACAGATTCCCTCCTACACCCTTGAGCATCACACGGTGAAGGCACTGAGCAGAGCTGGTGAGGATCACAGGAGACGGATCATAAAAGAGAAGTCATTTGTAAGGCGTAAAGCACGAGGCAGATACGAGACGCTAATTATTTTTATTATTGTTTTGAGACAGAAGATACGATTGTTAGATATGTCTGAGAACACTTAGGGACTGGCCCCGAAGCCCAAGACACAGAGTGTACTCTCTGGGGAAAGGATTAGGATAAGGGCTGTCATTGATATTGTCAAGCTGACAAGCTGCATCTCCCTCCTTCTCCCTTGAGACGGCACACAGAACGTTCCCCAGCCCCCGGGCTCCCTTTCTCGCTTTGAAGTTTGTGCACAGAACTTGCTTCAGCTGCCTGGGAAATCACCGGCTTCTCCCAATCCAATGCTCCACATACCTCTTCACTTACTGGGGAGCCAAATGGCTCCTCACCCATCCCTGGAGGTGGGTGGTCCATGCCCAAAGGCCAGAGGAGGGACCTGCCTACTTTGTCCTTTCTGGGATGGGGAAAAGAGGGAGTCCTAGTGTCCGGAAGCCCAGAAGACCTGCCCTGACCCGAAGCCAGGGTATCTGTCTCACTGACAGGTAGCAGCTGTCACTCGGCTCCTCCTCCCCCGTCTTCCCCCGCCTCCCAGGCCCTCACCTCCGTGAGCATGACCAGCCCTACAAGGAAGGAGACGACAGATACTCCAAGGATGAGGACTTCCCTCCGGTTCTTCTTGCGGAACACGCAAGGGTACATGTCCACCAGCGCTGTCACCAGGCTTTCTACACACACAAACTGGATGAGAGGGCAAAGGGATTGCAGGGAAGGAGAGCTCCCGAGATGCCCTGTCCCTGAGCGCTGGCTTCTCGCTCCCAGATCAGCCCTGCCAGCCTCACTCTCTCAGGTCCCCAGAGCTATTGTCCTTGCCTGGTGAGGTCAGGACTCACCCTCAAGCTCCCCTGCGTCCCCGAAAGGGCATCCACTTCTGACATTCACCCAGCCCCCAGCTAGTTTACGGGCCCTTGGGGCATAAAGTTCAACCACATGCCCACTGCTCCTCCTCCCCAGCACACACCCCCCACTCATCTCTCAGCCCCTGAGTGGCTGCCTCTTGATACCTGACTATCCAGTCCCAGGAGAACGACCATGAAGAAGAAGCAGCAGGCCCAGAGAGGAGAGAAGGGCAGCATCACCACAGCCCGCGGGTAAGCGATGAAAGCCAGGCCAGGGCCTACGACAAGGAGCAGAGGAACACGGGCCAGTGCCTGGGCCAGCTCCAGGCCGTGTGTGACCCACGGCTTCCCAGTGTGGGACCATGGAATACCAGGAGCTAGAGGAAACTTCACCCCAAAGTTACTATCGCCACCACCATCCTCACCCAGGAGAAGCCGCCCCAACCTCCACCCGTTTCTCGGATTTCCAAGGTACCTCTCACTGCATTCTCATTGGCAAGAACAAAATTTAGAGATGGTAGGTGTAAAGGGCTGTGGGTCTAAAAGGACTCCAGATCTATTGTACAGACCCGAGGTTTCAAGCCTAGAATGAGCTCAGAAGCCAGCAGACCATAGACATGTGTGAAGCAGACCCGGCGCAAAACACAAGGAGGTGGTAGGGCCTGGTGAGAAGCGGAGCCATCTGGCCCCAGGTGCTAGCAATGATTTCTTGTATTTGTAAGGAGTGTAGATGGTACCAAAGAAAATTGCCCCAAGGCCAGGTTTGGCCTGGGGCCTCCAGTTTACCACCTCTGTGCCTGGAGCCCTTTCTGTCACCCTACGACGACACTGGCACTGATCGCAGAGTGCTGCTGACACACATCCTCACAGTTCGTGAATGCTTCTCTCAACTGACTTGTGTGGCAGGAAAAAATGCACATAACAGAGCCTGGGTCTCCCCATGGGAAGTTCCTCTGAAAAGTGAAGAGCATCACCGTGACCTTGGAGGTCTTTTGCTTCTGCCCGTCCCAGCTCCCACACTGGTGAGGCGGGGATTGTGCAGAGCCTGCCCCACAGGTTTCCGTCGCATGGCACAAGCAGAGTGCCGCGCCCAGCACCTGGCATGCCGTCCACACTTAGAAAGTGAGACATGGGCCAGGCACGGTGGCTCATGCCTATAATCCCAGCAGTTTGGGAGGTTGGGGCGGGTGGATCACTTGAGGCCAGGGGGTCAAAACCAGCCTGGCCAACATGGTGAAACCCTGTCTCTACTAAAAATACAAAAATTAGCCAGGCATGGTGGCGCACACCTCTAATCTCAGCTACTTGGGAAGCTGAGGCACGAGAATCACTTCAGCCCGAGAAGTAGAGGTTGCAGTGAGCCCAGATCATGTCACCACACTCCAGCCTGGGTGACAGAGCAAGACTCCCTCTCAAAAAGTTAAAAATAAAAAGAGAGAGAGAGAGAGAGAAAGACTATCCTTCTTAATGAGAATCCCAGACCTCCCCCGCCCAGGGCTTGGCATCCTGTGTGGCCCAGACGTGCTTCTGAATGCCATGGTAAAAATTCATCTTGTTACAGGGCAAAAGTAGGTGAGCAAGAGAAACATTTTACGGCTTATTCAGATCAGAGCCTGGGCCTTGATGTTATTTGAAAGCAGCAACAACAGCACCTCATGGCGGAAATGCAGTCACTCACAAACGGGGGAAACTATATGCTGATAGAAACTTCCCCTTGAGATTCATTTTATTTTATTTATTTTATTTTATTTTATTTTATTTTATTTTTTATTTTTATTTATTTATTTTTTGAGATGGAGTCTTGCTCATCGCCCAGGCTGGAGGGCAATGGCGCGATCTCGGCTCACTGCAAGCTCTGCCTTCCGGGTTTACGCCATTCTCCTGCCTCAGCCTCCCGAGTAGCTGGGACTACAGGCGCCGCCACCTCGCCCGGCTAATTTTTTGTATTTTTAGCAGAGACGAGGTTTCACCGTGTTAGCCAGGATGGTCTCGATCTCCTGACCTCGTGATCTGCCCGCCTCAGCCTCCCAAAGTGCTGGGATGACAGGCGTGAGCCACCGCGCCCAGCCGAGATTCATTTTAAAATAAACAAAATGAGACAAGGTACAGAACAGTGTATATAGTGTGTTATCATTTGGTTTTTTAAGAAGGAGGCAAGAAATAGAACTAGTAATATGTATCACATGTGTATGTCTGTATATATATATTTTCTCATATATGTCTAAACTATTTCTGGAAGGATAAACACGAAGCAGATAACATTGGCTGCCTCCAGGGTAATGAACTGGAAGCCAAGGATGGGAAGAAAAATGTTCACTGCATGCCTCCTCTTTGAAGCTGGAATTACTGTTGCAGTTCTCCCCCAAGCCACCCCGGAATGCATCCACTGAATGGAGGCCGTAGCTCACCCAGAGTAGGCGACACGCAGAAACGCCTCTCGACCCTGGCTGCCAGAGGTCTGAGCCAGGCTCCCCGCCTCCGGGCCGCCCCAGAAACACTCACCTGACTCGGCCACCTCAGAAATGGGCACCCCCTGCTCCTGGGACATGAAGCCCAGGATGGAGAAGATGGCGAAGCCGGCCACAAAGCTGGTGCCGCTGTTGAGGAAGCAGAGGGCGAGGCAGTCCCTGTGGGGCAGGGGTGAGGAGAGGGCGGAATGGCAGGATCAGAACAGGGCTGCGACCTCTCTTGCTTCCTGTCTGGGAGCACAGCCCCTCCTGACGGACGCTGTCCTGGCCCCTTCACGGAAGCCGGAGCAGGGCTACCTGGCCGAATTCAGAGGGCCACGCATAGCACGGGCTCTCCTCCGACACTCCTTGGCCCCCCAGCCCAGGCACGGAATAAATCAAGGTAGCCCAAAAGAATGAGGCTCCAGGGAAGTAAAACATGAATCTAGATGTGTCAAACTGCCACACAGCCGCCCCTCTCTGCCATCCTGGTCCACACCTCATGGGACACTACCACCCGGCCATGATCCCATTTGGCATGCCAACACAGGGATAGAGACACGGTGATCCCAAACAAGAACTAACTCTTAGTCACCTAAATTCAATGTTGAGATGCACAAGAATGATTTCATTTCAGCTATGTTTCAGCTTGTATTAAAACTGGCTTAAATTTTCTGAGCACAAACCAGGTAGGCAAGGAGAGAACAACGGGGACAGGACGTGAAGTGAGGGAGATGGTGTGAAAAATGGGTAAGGATTCAAAGTTTTGGGGGCAGAGTTACCAAGCAGGCAAGACTGGGGTGCAATGCATGACATTGCTAATCACAGTAGGACCTCACTTATCATCGATACATTCTTGCAAATTGCAACTTTATGCAAAACAACCTATAATGAAACCAGTTTTTTTTTTTTTTTCTCATCAAAGTTATAAGGAAACGACATTATTCAAAGACCTGTTGTGCTTCTCAGGCTTGCTTACGTAGCACTCCTGAGCCCACCAACCTCTACATCAGCCAGGAGGCCGGGTCCTCCTGCTGTGGTCTCCCAGCCAATCACAACTATCCCACCCTTTCAGATGCAATTCTCTGTCCACCTTGCAGTTGGCTCCTTGCAGCTCCTGGTAGCCCTGGGGTGTTGGATATGGAAGTGCAGACAGGGGGGCAGATCCAGGAGCTGACGCACCCTCCGACTCACCCTCGTCTAGTGTGGCCGGAGGGACAGTAGAGAGATGCAGGTGTGTGGCTCAGGCCCCACGCCCCCAATCACCTGTAGCAGTTGTTGTGGTACTTGTTGTAGCTGCCCAGGGCTGTCAGGCACCCAAGACAGATGGCGAAGGAGAAGAAGATCTGGGTGCCCGCATCCATCCACACCTACAAAGGGAAAGGGCAAGAAAGGTGAACTCCCAGGAAAGCCGGGCCATTCAAGCCATGGAAGGACACAGGCACGTGGCTGAGCCGGACACTGGCTAGGGATGGTGAGAAACCTGTTCTCAGCCAACACTGGCACCCTGTGACCTCTGTCACCCCGGTGGGCTCTACTCCCTGGGCTCCTGGATGAAGTTTCTTGGGCACTACTAGGATAGAACAGGCATTAAGCATTCAAAGAAAACGAAAAAGACTAAAAGACCCGTGGTGGAAGTGTGTAGGAGGGCGGAACAGGGCTCTAGAACAAAGCTAGGTCTCCTGTCAAGGTTTTGACCCTAGGTTCTGCCCCCACTTTCTCCTGTGACCAGTGTGGAGGAATCCAGGCACAGGGTCTCCGGGAACACTGTCCCTAACATCAGGGCTACCACCAGTATGTAGCTTTGTCCCTCACATCTCAGCCACCTCTGTCTGCAGACAGGGAGAGAAATTCTTGGCCTGCAAAAAGGCAAAAGGACGAACAGAAACACCTCCGAAAAGGGCTTTGTAGTGCTTGGGAGGGGAAAAATCACAGTCCAGCTAAACATAGAGTTGGCTGTTATTGTTATTATCTCAGCTGGTTCGCCCAGCCTGTGCATGTTGTGATTTAGATCTAACAGCTAGAATAACATCCCAGACAGAAAGAACATCAAGGCAACAGGACCGAGTGACCCCGCAGATCTGCAGGACCCTCTCCAGGCGCTCCTGCCCCGGCGACGTGCACACAGCCAGGGAGCACCCCGCGATGGACGCAGACATCCAAGCAGGTGTTCCTCACGTGTCTGTGTTCCTAACGGAAAGGGTACCGGATGACCCGTCTGTGTCTTCTGCTCAGCCTCATTCCGGTACCCCCGAGCAGGCCCCTACTTTCCATAAAACCCTCTATCAGGCCTCCAATTCCTCAGTCCCTTCCTGGTCTTTGCCTGCCTGCCTAGGCATGGTCACCACCCTCAGCCCCTACCCCTTGCTCCCTCCTTTCACGCTCACCCCTACCAAAGCGGCCACATTCCTCAGCAGTGTAGGGGCCCGAGGGATCCATCAGCAGGCTGACCGCCCCAGAATCACGCCGATTCCTCAGTCAGCATCCCCAGTCGAGACGCTAAATCCCTAGGCCTGAAGGAGAACCCAGAACTCGTATCCTTTTCAGAGCTTCCTGGGTGATCCTAATGGTCACCAGGTATGGGATGCCCCTATTGGGGTGCACCCAGGGCACCCATCCTCTTATCATGTTTCCATTCTGCAGGGCCAGGGACAGAGTAGGGAAGATGGTAGGGGGAAGGGGAGAATGTCTCCAGCCTCCCATTCTTGAGTTCACTGGGAATCCCGTCCTGAGATGGTCTGTGAGGCAGGAGGTGCCACCAGGAACAAGGAGTCAGCAGCAAGAAGCACAGAGGAGGTTTTGGAGGGGCTGGAGCCAGTGAGGAAATCACACAGAGAAGGAAGTGGTAGGAATGAAATGCTAGAGAAGGAAACGGTGGGAAAGAAAGACAAACTCTGAGGACAGGCAAGAGGAGTGCTTGCAAATTTCAGCGTCTCGCTTCTCCCAGTTAAAAAAAAAAAAAGTTTCAGTGTGATGCCACACCAGTTTTGAGGAGATGCCTTGGCCAGTCTGTTTCCTCCTTTGAGATGTTCCAAATCCTTTTCTCTTCTAAAACTCTACCACACAGATCATGCAAAGATAGTCATCTCAGGAAAACTCACTGACTTTGGCATGAAAGTCACTTGGTTCTATCTTATTCCTGCTTCACCGGCTAAGTTATTGGCAGCTTCAAGAGCAGGACCTTCTGGCGAAAGCCCCTGAGCTTATAGAGAAAGCATTTCCCCAGGGTGAGAGGTGGAAGAGCTCAGGACCAATGCGTGTCTCCTGGGTACTGCCCCTTCGTGAGGTCAGGCACCTCCTCCCAAAAAGGTCATTCAGGATGTGGCCCAGGAGCCTGGAGGCCTCACGCCTTGGACATTTGCTCCCGGGCCTGACAGCGCACTGGGTGCAGACCGGGCCATGAGTTACCAAGGAAGCGCACTGCAGCGGCCCACACACAGGCAGAGGCACAAGCCTGAGATGGGCAGCTTTGTGAACTTGTGCTTGGGAAGGAACAATAAGAGAAATCGTGACTTGGCCATTCACCTCGCCTCGGCAGGGGTGGGAGGTCAGAGTGGGGTCATGTGGAGACTGAGTTGGGGGAGACATTAATGAGAACCCAGGAAAATGCAGCAGGAGGGCTGGAAACCCAGAGCACAAGGGTCAATGCACTCTTTGACCAAAGCCTTTGACTAAAGCCCCTCGCTGGGAGCTTGGCAAGCCGCAGCTCCCCACACAGCTGCTGCCCGACAAGCCTGCTGGGATGGGGAAAAGAACAGGGTCAGAAGCAGGGCTGAGGGACACGCAGAGCAAGCTGTTCCATTCCCACCACAGGCGCCCACCCCCTGCCCACGCCAGGAGCTCTGGTTTCTGGAAGAAAGCTCTGACATGTCTTTGGCTAGGGCAGAAGGCCGACCGAGGGAAAAACAAGTGTAAAAAATTCTTGGTGGAACGCAGGTAAAAAGAGGTCTTGGGGGGAAAGAGGAGGAGAGAGGATCTGGGAAAAATGTTTTCAGCCTCAAGTCCAACCCCCTGAATTATCCATCTCTCTCTACTGTTTTTAGGAAGGCAATGTGGTGTAACGGAAAAGCACGGGCTTTGAAGTTACGTTAATCTGGGCTCAATTCCTGACTTTATTAATTGCTGGCTGTGTGACCTTAGGCAATTCACTTAACCTCCCTGAACCTCCCTTTTCTCATGAGGAAAATGGGTATAATAACAAATAAAATAATGTATGTAAAAATGCCTAACACATAAATAAATACTCGTTTCCCATCTCACCTTCTAGAATAATAAAAAGCAGCTCTTAAAACTCTCAAATAATTCATATTCTTTGGAAATATCGATCACGGTGAATAAGACAGCAGTCTTCAAAAGACTACTTGAGATCGACCCAAGCTCCCCCGCGTGCCAGTTTTGTGATTCTGGGCAAGTTTCTTAGGTTCCCTAAGCTTCTGTTTCTCCCTCTGTAAGACAAGGCTGACCCCACACTCACAGGGTTGGACTGTGTCAAGCACTCGGCAAAGGGCCTGGCGAATGAGGAGCATAATAAGGTTAGCTTTGGCCACTGTTTACTGCTGCTATTATTTTAAAAAGCAACTCATCTTTCATGGGTAACGAGGTGGCATAGATTGGATTTCAATGCTAAAATAAAGACGAGTTCTAATCGGTGATTTCAACTTCCTCCCTAAACAAACCTTTCCTTCGACTGGCTTCACGCAGGGATTTAAAAGGTTCCAGGGGGGCTCTTCGGTGCCCTCCTCCCGTCCCCCGCCTTCGGCAATCTCCTAAAGTGCAGCAGAACGGGCACAGGGCCAGGACCCAGGAAAGAAACGAGTGGCCTGAACAAAGCGCAGGGTTCCAGCAGAGCCCTGGGTCTCCAGTGGCCACTCTCCAGGGGGACGAGACAAGGCCTGAGAACACCGGGAAAGGCAGCAACCTGCCCCCCAAACAGCAAGCCTGGCAGGAAAAGGGGAGCAAACAAGAGGGGAGCACGGCGTTGTCTCTGCCTGGCTCCCAACACCAGCCTCAGTGCTTGGCAGAGAGATCCGCCTTTGGTCTGTGTGTCGTGGAGAAGAAATTTTGCACCTTTCTCGAGTGCCAGGCAAATGCCAGTGAGAATAATCACACTTCCTGCGGAATGCCAACGAGATCAATTAGGGCTCTGGCAGAGCCCCCCCACCCCGCAGGTGCTGCTGTGTTCACTGACAACAAAGGCTTAGCTTCAGCATGAGACTTGGACCAGGCAGAGAAGGCGGCCGCCCAGCCCCCTCCCCACCGCCCCAAAGCACTTGGAAGACGGACGCTGCCTGCACGGCCCAAAGCTGGCTGGAATGGAAAGAACGGTGTCCCGGAGCACAGGCTGAAAGAGGCCTTTGTCCCTGCAGTCACCCAGACAGAGACTTAGGGCCTCATTAATGTTCAGAACTTGAAAGTGACCCGGTCCACCTTCTTTATGTTTTCTGGAAGCTATTATGTACCAAACATGGCACTGGAACAGATTCGGCACATAGTGGATACTCAGAGTAGATGCATTCAGGGTTTTGCTGATGAGCTGTGAGACAAACAAAGGTGAGCAGCCAGGGACCTCGTCTCCAAGAGTGGACCATAAAGTGCACGGCATTTGCCACCCTTCGGACCCAGTCCCAGCTGCAGGTATGAGGGTGAAAATATGCTTGAAGCTCTCTAGGCCTTAATGTCCTAATCTATAAAATGGGGTTGCCTGGTTGACCTGCTGTGAGCGTTTGCTGAAATAACGCGTGTAAGCCTCTGAACGATGTCAGGGACAGAGGAAGCACGCCCTAGTAGTTAGCTGTAAATAGCTGATCAGGACAAAGCTGTGAATCTGTTGTGGAAATCCTGAGCCCCTCTGTCCTTCCTCTCTGCCTGTCACCTTTCCTGGTCCTGCCTGCATCCTCTCTGGCCTACCTGCGGACAAAGGTGATCAGTGATCTTCGTGCCTTAGCCACTGGTTCTCAACTCTGCTGCTCCAGAACCACCGTGGCTCTCTCGTGTGCGGGGAATCCAAGCCAAACTCTTCACCCGGACTTCAAAGCCTCCCCTCCTCTCAGCTTCCCCTACGACTCCTGCTCGCCACCTGCTGTCCACCACAGCCCTTTGGTTCTAGGTAAGTCAAAGGGCTTATGATTCACAAAACAAAGATATCCTTTGCCTGGTCTGCCATAATTACTGGCTGCACAAACTTAGGCCACGGTGGGCTCATCTTACAATGAGGAACATGCACTGGGGTCCTAGAAGGATCCCAGTTGTGCTTCGATAGTTTGGCTCCAAAGTCTGACTACAGCCCTAGTGCCCGGCGTGGACATGCGGCAGTAGCAATCTTATCTCTGTGCTGTCTGAGAAATGGGAGAAGGGAAAGATAAGCCTCTATCCCACCAGACGGTTATTGAGAAACTCTCAGGACCAGGGCTACTCGACTCTGCAGGGAGGTTTCTGAACAGCAGTGGTCTGGCTGCTTCCGGAAGCCACAGCGTCCCAGTAGAGCTCAGGATGAAAGAATCCAAACCGGGCCGGAGTGGACAGGAGACCGAGAACGGCGTGGCTTCCGGATCGCCTGACGTTCTGCACCAGGGGGAGCCATTGCCCCTGTGTGCACGGAGCTCCCAGCCTCGGTGTGCCTGTCCCCTTTCTCTTGCTCCCTGTCAGCAACGTCAGTGAATATGCTGGTGCCCGACTATTTTAAAACGTTTGGAGCCATCCCAGAGTGTCTTCTATGTGCTGGGAGCCACTCGCCCTTATGTCTCCTTGGGGCTTCTTTCACAGACACAGAGAGATCCTCCAGCAACAAGAGGAGGATCTCCAGGTTGCACACTCACTGCCCTGGCAGGGTGGCCTCTGCGCCCAGGAGGCAGAGGCAGGGCATAACCAGGTAACATTTCAGGGCCTCTGGGGCAGAGATTACCCACGCTCCCCTCCGGCCCTCAACACCTCCTAGTTTTGCCAGCTTTCAACTGGCTGCCAAAGAGGAGAAGGTAAGAGACTTGTCAGAGGCAGGGGCGGCCCATTCCAGGTCTTGCTTTTCAACCCCCTTCAGGCAGCAGGCAACACCGCCTCTCCCTACCCAGATGGTAAAAAAGCACGCTGTAGGCCGGGCGCGGTGGCTCAAGCCTGTAATCCCAGCACTTTGGGAGGCCGAGACAGGTGGATCACGAGGTCAGGAGATCGAGACTATCCTGGCTAACACGGTGAAACCCCATCTCTACTAAAAAACACACAAAAAAACTAGCCGGGCATGGTGGTGGGTACCTGTAGTCCCAGCTACTCGGGAGGCTGAGGCAGGAGAATGGCGGGAACCCGGGAGGCGGAGCTTGCAGTGAGCTGAGATCAGGCCACTGCACTCCAGCCTGGGCGACAGAGCGAGACTCCGTCTCAAAAAAAAAATAAAAATAAAAATAAAAAATAAAATAAAAATAAAAATAAAAAGCACACTGTAGCAGAGGGAGTGCAGACCACCAAGGCAGGGTGGGGAGGAGACTCGGCGTCTCTGGACATCTGACAGGGAAACTTAACACTAGCCCAGCTGGCTGAGGGCAGGGCCAGGGAGCTGGGGCCTAGACGTGGGTCACATGGGCAGAGGGAGGGAGCCAGGAGGCAGATTGAGGGGTAAGAATTAAAGAGGAAGCTCAGTAGGAGACAAGCCCCTAAGAGATAAATGTATGAAGTGGGTGGGGAGAGGATGGGAGAAGGATACCCTTGAGTAAGGACTGTGAGTGACACTTGGGGCCCTTGAGAAACATTACTAGAAATATTACCCTAGTAATATTTGCCTGGGTTCCCTGGCAGCTGTGAACCCAAGAAGGGACAGTGTCAGACACCTTATGACCACAAACAGCTGCTAACACGTCAGAGGCATTTGAACCAGAGCGACTCCAGCTTGAATAGGGGGCGGGTGAAATAAAGCTGAGACCTTCTGGGCCGCGTTCCCAGGAGTGAGGCATTCTCAGTCACGGGATGAGACAGGAGGTCGTCACGTCCCCACACACAGGTCATAAAGACCTTGCTGATAAAACAGGTTTCAGTAAAGGAGACGGCCAAAACCCGCGAAAACCAAGATGGCGACAGAAGTGACCTCTGGTCTTCCTCACCACTCTTTACATGCAAATTACTATGCATTAGCATGCCGAAAGACCCTCCCACCAGTGCCATGACAGTTTACAAATGCGAAGGGAGTTAACCTCTATGGTCTGACACGGGGGGAGAACCCTCAGTTTTGGGAATTGCCCACACCTTTCCGGAAAACTAATGAATAACCCACCCCTTGTTTAGCATATAATCAAGAAATAACCATAAAAACGGGCAACCAGTAGCCCTGGGGCATCCTACCTATGGAGCAGCCATTCTTTATTCCTTTATTTTATTTTATTTTATTTTAGACAGAGTCTCACTCTGTTGGCCAGGTTGGAGTGCAGTGGCGCCATCTCAGCTCACTGCAACATTCACCTCCCAGGTTCAAGTGATTCTCCTGCCTCAGCCTCCCGAGTAGCTGGCATTACAGGCTCCCACCACCACGCCCGGCTAATTTTTGTATTTTTTAGTAGAGGGGGGGTTTCACTATGTTGGCCAGACTGGTCTCGAACTCCTGACATCAAATGATCCACCCACCTCGGCCTCCCAAAGTGCTGGGATTACAGGCGTGAGCCAGCGCACCTGGCCTCCTTTACTTTCCTAATAAGCTTGCTTTTGCTTTATTCTACTCCCCCCAAATTCTTTCTTGTGCAAGGTCCAAGAACCCTCTCTTGGGGTCTGGATTGGGACCCCTTTCCAGCAACAAACAGGTATCTAGAGAAGGAAGGGTGCACCCCTGCTGCCACTGTGGACATCCTAGGGTAGTGCTAGGTGCAGGGGTTCCCTGCCAGAGTGCAGGGAAAGCCTGGAGCTCAGGTGCCCCGGGAGTCACGTGAGGGCTCCTGTCTGTGGTTTCTTACCTGGGGATCCCACAGACGCGTGAGGTTTGGGTACAGGTAAAACTGAATTCCTTGGGCTGCCCCAGGCAACGTCACCCCTCGAATTAACAAGACCACCAGCATGAGGTAAGGAAATGTGGCCGTGAAGTACACCACCTGGTCATGGGCAAATGAGAGACAAGGAGCTTGTGAGTGAGGAAGTGGCAGAGGCAGGAGGCAGGGGCAGGAGCTCCTCAGGAAAGGTCAAGGGAGTGTTCCTCCTGCTCCCAGCTCGTCCACAGCTGTTTAGTTTTGTTGCGGGAAGTCAGGGACCCCCCGAATGGAGGGACCGGCTGGGAGCCACGGCAGAGGAACATAAATTGTGAAGATTTCATGGACATTTATCAGTTTCCAAATAATACTTTTATAATTTCTTATGCCTGTTTTTACTTTAATCTTTTAATCCTGTTGTCTTTGTAAGCTGAGGATGTACATCACCTCAGGACCACTGTGATAAATGTGTTAACTGTACAAATTGATTGTAAAACACGTGTGTTTGAACAATATGAAATCAGTGCACCTTGAAAAAGAACAGAATAACAGCGATTTTTGGGGAACAAGGGAAGACAACCATAAGGTCTGACTGCCTGCGGGGTCAGGCAAAAAGAGCCATATTTTTCTTCTTGCAGAGAGCCTGTAAGTGGACGTGCAAGTAGGAGATATATCGCTAAATTCTTTTTCTAGCAAGGAATATTAATATTAATACCCTGGGAAAGGAATGCATTCCTGGGGGGAGGTCTATAAACAGCCACTCTGGGAATGTCTGCCTTATGCGGTTGAGATAAGGACTGAGATATGCCCTGGTCTCCTGCAGTACACTCAGGCTTACTAGGGTGGGGGAAAATTCCACCCTGGTACATTTGTGGTCAGACCGGTTCTCTGTTCTCAAACCCTGTTTTCTGTTGTTTAAGATGTTTATCAAGACCATACGTGCACCGCTGAACATAGACCCTTATTAGTAGTTCTGCTTTTGCCCTTTGCCCTGTGATCTTTGTTGGACCCTTATTAGTAGCTCTACTTTTGCCCCTTGTCCTGTTCCCTCAGAAGCATGTGATCTTTGTTAGACCCTTATTAGTAGTTCTGCTTTTTGCCCTTTGAAGCATGTGATCTTTGTACCTACTCCCTGTTCTTACACCCCCTCCCCTTTTGAAACCCTTAATAAAAACTTGCTGGTTTTGAGGCTCAGGTGGGCATCACGGTCCTACTAATATGTGATGTCGCTCCCGGCAGCCCAGCTATAAAATTCCTCTCTTTGTACTGTCTCTATTTCTCAGTCAGCTGACACTTATGGAAAATAGAAAGAACCTACATTGAAATACTGGGGGCCAGTTCCCTGAAATAGTTCCATCTCCCCTATCCCTTGAGCTACAGCCTCCCCTCTTCCCTTCCTCCCTCCAGCTAAAAGCTCCCGCCTCCCCTGACACATATTCAATAAATATTTGTTGAGTGACTGACATTTGGCATTCTCCCAACAAGTGTGCTTGGCATTCACGGCAAGGATTGTCAGATATGAAAAGATTTGTGGCACGTGACCCCTGTCCTCACATAGCTTAGCACAACCAGGCAGCCAGATTAGGAGAGGCCCCCAGGGCAAGAGTTCGGAAGAATTCAGAATGCCCTCTTTGCTCCAGGGCAAAGAGTCCCCCGGAATTCTTGAGTTGGTTAAGAGTCATTTTGAGATGAAGAGTCTTCATGGAATTCTTTTTCCAAAGAACTGTTGTATCAATTAGGGAACCATGACTCATGTTCAATTCGCAATGTGCCCACACATCATCAATTCCAAGATCAGATTACCCTGGAGGTGTCCTTCCTGTCCTTCTCGCTCTCTTCCAGTCCCAAAATCCAGAAGCACGGGAATCCAGGAGAGGCACAGAATCAAGGATGGAAGCTGCATCAAATCCTTGCTGGGTCATCGCCTCCCATCCTCGACGGGGCCACAGCTTCGAGAACTCCTGGGTGACAGCCCCTAGTGAGGACAGGGAGTCCGGGGATGGGAGGGGCAGGAGCTCCCCACACGAACCTTGCCTGTGGACTTGACCCCCTTCCAGATGCAGAAGTAGCAGATGACCCAGGCCAGCAGGAGGCACAGAGCCAGCTCCCAGCGCAGGGCCCCCAGGTGCTGGATCCCATCAGAGATCTTCAAGACCCGCCGCCTGGGGAAAGAAGGGTTGAACCTGGCTTACTTTTTCTGCCAGCCTCAGTTTTGTGGCCCCGTTCCTGGGACAGTGGAGCCAAGCCGTGCCTCCCGGCTCTTGTCTAAAGGCTTCTCTGCTCTCTTCACATGAGGCCATCCTTAGCCCAGAGCTGGAGGTGGACATAAAGGTGGAGAGTGGAGACTGCAGAGCTGGAGGTGGACATAAAGGTGGAGAGCGGAGACTGCAGAGCTGGAGGTGGATATAAAGGTGGAGAATGGAGACTGCAGAAAGGTGGAGAATGGAGACTGTCCCAGGTAAGTTTGCTCCGAGTGCTTTGTCCCCAGCCAGGGGAAGGAGGTGCAGGCACCTATGTTCCCAACCAAGGTTTCAGGACTTTTTGACAGCAGGACTGTTGCCCTGGGTGAATATCAATACTGGGGGGAGGGGTGGGTCACAGTCCACACACTTGCAGACACAGGGAGGAGGAAGTGCAGAGTGAGAGCACATATGCACACACACTCTCTGACGAGGGGCAGGGGTGCAGGCAAGGAAGGCCAGGCACAGCCCGAGGAGAACTGCAAGAGTCTTATCTCTGAAACAAGTCCTGCAATAACCACAAACACGGGCACCACAGAAAAAAGCCACTTAGTGGAAATTCTTCCCTTGCTGTCTATTGAGAGTGACCTTGGTGTGACCTCCTCCCCATACCCTTCTTCTGAACACATGGCCCACACTGGGTGGGGAAGGGTCTCACTTACTCCCAGAACTCGATGACAGGAGAGGTGGCATTCTCAGAGGTACCATTCAGGGAGCCGTTGGTCTTCTGGAACTCCACACAGTGTTCTACCCATGGGTCACGAGGAGGGAAAAAGAGAAAAATCATCAGCCAGCGTATGACACAACTGGAGAGCAGGGTGATTTCTAGGAGAATGGGAAGGAAGGTATTCGGCAGAAGCCAGGCTAAGGTTATCCGCACAAAACATCCTCCCACACATAGTAACCTCAACAAACGCAGCTGACTCTCCACTGCACACTTGGACATGTGGGTACATAGATGCTTGGGTATATATTCTCCTTAAGCATGATCAGATGGCAACAGGAAAGATGCTCTCCAGACCAGCTGCTTCAAAGCACGCTAACATTTCTAGGTAGGCACCCTGTGCGAAGTCACCACCTTTGAGGACTAATAAGAACAGTTTCTGGGGAAGTGACGTGTCAGAATGGCCAAGAGCACAGGCTGGAAAGCTCTGGCTTGAATGCTCACCCCCTGGGTACGAACTGTGCGTCTGGGGGTTGGTTATAGCTCAGCTCTCTGTGTTTGGCTTCCCTCGTCTCTAAAACGTAGATAGTAAGATCCATTGCGTAGGATTGATAAGAAATTAAATGAAAACATGGATGTAGAGCGCTCAATACATGGTCTCTTTATTATTTGTATGTGATTTTGGAGTTCTACAAAGAGTATTGACTTTTTTATGTTTGATAAATACAATAATCCTGGGAAATATTAAAACCGATACTGTTTTCCCCATTGTGCCCATGAAGACAGTGGATCGTCTTAGAAATGGCCTGTATCTGCTCATGAATGAGCAAGTGTAGGCCGGAACCCGGGTCAGCAAGTTGTCTGGGTTCCACCTTCTTGTCACTTCTACTACCAACACCTGGTAGAGGGTAGGCACCATCCGCTCCTGGCTCCTACTTGGCCTTCAGTTTTCACCCTTGCTCCCCTCGTGAAATCTCCATTTTGTTCAACCTTAGATCACTCTATGTCACACCCCAGGTCAAGGCCTCCAATGGGTTTCCCATCCCACTCAAAGGAAGAAGCCGCAACCCCTTTAGTTGCCTTCAAGGCCCTACTGGATCCATTCCCGCACCATTCCCTCAGCCACCTGCCCTCCCACATCCACCCTGTTCCCTGCACACACGGGGCATGTTAGGTGCCGTGCCGCCTCAGCTCCTTCCTCCTAGAGTTCTTGTCCCCCAGCTGAATGCCTCGTTCCCCTCCTCCTTGAGACCAGTGCTGAAGGGGCATCTCAGTAAGGCCTTTCCTGACCATGCCACTGAAAATTGCAACCCCACCCATAAAACTCACAGTCTCTGTCTTATTTTCCTCCGTAGCCCGTCTTCTAACATGACATGTCCTGCTGCTTTCTAACCGGACACGTCTCACCCACTTGTTTTGTTTACGTCTCTACCTCCCGGACGCGTCTCAGCCACTTGTTTTGTTTACGCCTCTCCCTCCCGGACACGTCTCGTCCACTTGTTTTGTTTACGTCTCTACCTCCCGGACACGTCTCACCCACTTGTTTTGTTTACGTCTCTACCTCCCGGACACGTCTCGTCCACTTGTTTTGTTTACGTCTCTACCTCCCGGACACGTTTCACCCACTTGTTTTGTTTACGCCTCTACCTCCCGGACACGTTTCACCCACTTGTTTTGTTTACGTCTCTACCTCCCACCGCTAGAATGAGGGTGGCCAGGAGGATGAGGTCTTTGTTTTTGTTTATTACCATATTCCCAGTGCTCAGAACAGAGCCTGGTATCATACAGCAGGAGCTCAACAAATATCTGTTGGGTGGTTGAAGGCCATCTGGGAGCTCTGTCCACTAAACCATTCACTTTCCTTGACACTGCAGCACACCCAGAAAAGCATTATTTCATCTTGGCAGGACGGCGTGTCTTGTGCTGTTCAAATGCTAGGCTCTGAGTAAAACCAGGCTCACCAGGAGAGATGTCAACAATGTCAAAAAATAACACTCAGGTATTCAATTTGCCTCAGAATTGTCCCAGAGACCGCCAGTCGATCCAAAGGAAGATAGGCCTAATGATGCCCTGAAGCAAACGCTCTAGGCCACCAAAAATTGACAAAATTGTTTTAAGAGGGACTCCACTGAGATCTGGATAAAATCTTTACTCTCTGACAAGCTGGTTGTCAAGGGTGGTTTCAGTACACAAAGATATTTTTAAAAATAAAATAAAGAAATATATATATAAAGCTAAAGAATTACAATAAAACAGATTTTTTTCTGGAGACCAAGTCCTTCTCTACTATCCAGGCTGGAGCACAGTGGCACAATCTCGGCTCACTGCAACCTCCACCTCCCAGGCTCAAGCAATCCTCCTGTCTCAGCCTCTCAAGTAGCGAGGGCCATGGGTGTGTGCCACCACCCCGGCACAATTTTTGTATTTTTAGTAGAGATGGGGTTTCAGCACCTTGCCCAGGCTGGTCTCGAACCCCTGAGCTGAAGGGATCCACTGGCTTCAGCCTCCCAAAGTGCTGGGATTACAGGCGTGAGCCACTGTCCCCAGACTAATTATAATAAAACAGATCTTTAAACCCCGATTCATTCAGTCAATATTTTTGAGTGCTTATGATAGAGCCAGCACCGTGCTAGGCACAGAAGCTGTGGAGATAAAGACACCTTTTCTGCTCTCACGATCTGATGACTAGTGGGAAAATCAAGTCAACAAGCAGAAGAAAAGTGAGGGAAGTGCAGCAGTAGGGCCGAGGCCAGTGCAGGTGCCACCAGACACATTTAAGAAGAGCCTCATGCGATCTTGGGGTATCAGAGGAGGTACCCCCAAGGTTTACTTTCCCTTTGAAAAATCAGGGTGGAATGGAGGTGGTGGCAGTGATGCACAAAGCCGTGCCTGGAAGGGGAGCAGCAAGTACAAGGCGAGGGAGGTAACGGTGAGATGGAGACATAGACAGGAGCCAGGTCATGAAGGGATAAAGAATATCATGCTAACCACGCAAAATGCTTTTCCGGGTAAGTAAAGGATTCAAACTGCAGTTCAGAATTGAGTAACTTATCTGAGCGAGAAAGAATTGGTCCAGGCGCAGTGGCTCACACCTGCAATCCCAGCACTTTGGGAGGCTTAGGCAGGGGGATCACAAGGTCAGGAGTTCAAGACCAGGCTGACCAAAATGGTGAAACCCCATCTCTACTAAAAACACAAAAAATTAGCTGGGCATGGTGGTGGGCGCCTGTAATCCCAGCTACTCTGGATGCTGAAGCAGAGAACTGCTTAAACCTGGGAGGTGGAGGTTGCAGTGAGCTGAGATCGCACCACTGCACTCTAGCCTGGGCGACAGAGCAAGACTCCATCTCGAACAAACAAAAAGATAAAAAAGAAAGAAAGAGTTAATCATGGCTAGCCCACTTCAAAGGGGTAGGGCCTTGTTGACTGGCACTGGAAGATACTTGGACAAGGAGAGAGGGATGTGCCAAGAATCCAAGCTGAAGAGTGTCCCCTGTGCTCTCCAGCCACGCTGTCCACTAGGGCAGCCATGAGCCACCTGTGGCTCTTTAAGTTAACATTCAATGCACATGTCAAAGTTCTGTTCCTCCAACCACTTGCCACATTTCAGATGCTCAATAACCACATGTAGGAGTCACTCCAAACCTACACTGGTTCACTGCGACTGCCCAGAAAAGGTAAATCAATAAATAACCACACGTAGCTGGTATTAATAGCTACCGTATTGGATAGTGCAAAGAACATTTTCATCATTACAGACAGTTCTTTTGGACAGCATTGTCCTAGATATTTTTGTTGTTGTTGTTACTTTCTTTTTTTTTTTTTTTTTTTTTGAGATAGAGTCTCGCTCTGTCGCCCAGGCTGGAGTGCAGTGGCGCCATCTCGGCTCACTGCAAGCTCCGCCTCCCAGGTTCATGCCATTCTCCTGCCTCAGCCTCCCAAGTAGCTGGGACCACAGGCGCCTGCCACCACACCCGGCTAGTTTTTTGTATTTTTTTAGTAGAGACGGGGTTTCACATGTTAGCCAGGATGGCCTTGATCTCCTGACCTCGTGATCCACCCGCCTCGGCCTCCCAAAGTGCTGGGAATACAGGCGTGAGCCACTGCGCCCGGCCTGTTTTCGTTACTTTCTATACATTAGAGTCAGTAGTTCTATTACCATGGGTGGCTCAGGTAGTCTTACAAGCACAGGAGAAATTACAGATATGCAGCACACAGCAACATTTCAGTCAACAGTCGATCACCTATATGACAGTGTTCCCGTGTGGTTATAAAATACTGCATCTTCACTGTACCTTTTCTAGGTTTCACTATGTTTAGATACACAAACACCTACCACTGTGCTACACGTGCCTACAGTGTTCAGTACAGTATTACAGCACGCAGCCCAGGTGTGTGATGGGCTGTGCCATGTAGGGGTGTGTGTGCGCACTCTGTGATGTTCATACAACAGGGCATTTCTCAGAGTGTACCCCTGTCATTCAGTGACACACGACTGCGATTGCTACTATAAATCACAGCGGACCCTCGAACAACACAGATCTGAACTGTGCGGGTCCACTTGTATGCGGATTTTCTCCCGCCTCTGCCACCCCGACAAGCAAGTCCGGATGAATAGCAAGTTTGAAAGACCTAAAATGTATCAGAAAGAAGATATGAGAAACAAATGAATGAACAAGACATGTATCCATATATCAAACTAACCATATTCCAAGCTGATTTAAGTAAATGGCCAAACAACGTAACAGTGGTCAGTTCTCATTGAAGATGTTAATTTTTTCTTTAAAAGGTTCCTGACATTTTGCCTGTGAGGCTGGTGAATCCTCGATCTTATTCTTGACATCAGCTCTCCATGATCTGCTTGGGTGATTTCTGGGGTGTCCATGTTAAGCTGGGATACGGGGACAATCCCACTTCCGGTGAATGTGGCAGAACAGGAGGAGGAAGCGGGCCCTCGGGAGATGACCATACCTGTGTTCCACTCGTGGTGGCAGCCGCCCCAGGGCAGGTCGATGGTGAAGCTGCTGAAGAGGTAGAAAAGGGCCCAGGCCAACACAATGATGTAGTAGACGTTGAGGAGGATGACGATCATCTGGGAGGCGTAGCCAATGCCTGCGGGGAAACTGCAGAATTGGGCTAGGGAAGGCGGACGGTGCTGGCGTGCACCTGTCATCTCAGCTATGCGGGATGCTGAGGTGAGAGGATTGTCTGAGGCCAGGAGTTCAATTTACCATTGAGGAAAACTGCTATTTTTGTAACTCCCTGTGAATCTGTAATTATTTCAAAATAAAAACTAAAGAAAATCCTATATATGGAGAAATAATGAAATTAAAGACTGTAAATTTTAAATACTTGTGTCAAGATAGAACTTCTTTTTTTTTTTTAGAGACAGAGTTTCGCTCTTGTCGCCCAGGCTGGAGTGCAGTGGTGCAGTCTCGGCTCACTGCAACCTCCACCTCCCAGGTTCAAGAGATTCTCCTGCCTCAGCCTCCTGAGTAGCTAGGATTACAGGTGCCCACCACCACACCCAGCTAATTTTTTGTATTTTTTGTATTTTTGTATTTTAATTTCACCATGTTGGCCAGGCTGGTCTCAAACTCCTGACCTCAGGTGATCCACCCGCCTCGGCCTCCCAAAGTGCTGGGATTACAGGCCTGAGCCACCACGCCCAGCCAAGATAGAACTATTAATGAAATAATTTTTTCTCATTTAAAGTTCTCTTTTAAAATTTTTATAATTGAGCTAAATATGTCTTAAAATACAACATTTTTATGTATTTAAAACATATAGCTAAAGTAGCTTTGCACTCTACTTACTTAACCTAAAGCCTTTGCCCCATCCTCGCTGCTGTTTCTCGCCCACTCTCTGATGGATCTGCTGACTAGCTTAGCATGCATCCCACAAACCAAGGATTTAGCACAGAGACTCGGGGTCTTACCTCAACCTCAGAACTGCTACTAATCACTCAAGTCATTCCAAATAAGGTTCACAACCACTAATGAAGATGCTTTGGAATCAGGTACAGAGCTACTCACCCTCAAAGATGGGGCAGATCTTCCTCCAGGCTGTGACGCCTCCCTGGCTAGTGTACTGGCCTAGCGCTGTCTCCAGAAGGAAGACAGGAATGCCACAGGTAAAGAGGAAGACGAGGTAGGGGATGAAGAAGGCACCTGTGGTTAGAAAACAGGCTGTTCATTTCCTGGGTCTATTCTCCTCATGGTCTGCACTCACCTCCTCCCATGACCAACCCACACTGCCAGTCAGAATCTCGGAGGTAGAGAACATGCAAAGCTGCAGGAGACAGCTGCCTAGATGTTTGGAACCATAGCAGAGATCAAGAGTCACCGTGTTACTACACGGTCTCTTGCCTTTTTTCACTGCAAACTTTCAGTCTATACCTATTAAAGTTTGTTCCCCACTGAACAATTACTGCCTAACACATAACTTGTGGCAATAACAAGGAGCTTATTAAAAAACGGATGTCTAGCAGCATTGGCACAGTCCACAGCCTGTAATTCTTTTCAAAGAAATCATTGCTCTTAATGTCAGGTAGTCTTTTAGTAGGCTGAAATCAGAAGCCCTTTCAGTCATTGTTGTGGTTTGAATGTATCCCCTAAAGTGTGTGTGTTGGAAACCTAATTCCCTCTGCAACAGTGTTGGGACGTGGAGCCTAATAAGATGTAAGTCATGAGGGCTCTGCCCTCATGAATGGATTAATGTTATTACTGTGAGAATGTGTTTGTTATAAAAGTGAGTTTGGGCCAGGCATGGTGGCTCATACCTGTAATCCCAGCACTTTGGGAGGCTGAGGTAGGAGGATCACTTGAGCCCAGGAGTTCAAGACCAGCCTGAGCAACACAGGAAAACTCTGTCTCTAAAAGAAATACAAAAAAATTATCTGGGCATGGCTGTGTGTGCCTGTAATCCCAGCTACTCGGGAGGCTGAGGTAGGAGGATTGATTAAACCTGGGAGTTCGAGGCTGCAGCGAGCTGTGAGTGTGCCACTGTCCTCCCTCCAGCCTGGGTGACAGAGCAAGACCCTGTCAAACAAAAAAAAAAGGTTTATTTGGCTCTCTGTCTTTTGCATGAATATTCTCTTGCCTTTCTGCCTGCTGCCATGGGATGACACAAAAAAGAAGGCCCTCACCAGAGGTGGACTCCTGCCCTGGACTTCCCAACCTCCAAAACGATAAGAAATAAATATCTGTTCCTCATAAATGACCTATCTCAGGTGTTCTGTTGTAGCAACACGAAATGAACTAAGCTAGTAATCTGTCTCCTTCTGTTTCTATGAGCATTGGCGGAGACAAGACTACTGATGCCAGATATACTGATGTTTTCTTACCATGGACCTGTCATCTGCTGGCAAAGTGGACGGGAGAGTTCATGGGACACAGAATACCACAGAAGAGAGAGCTGCACAGAGAGGAAAAGCTGCTTATCGGCAGAGGGTCCCCTCAAGCTTTCAACTGAGTACTAGTCAGTGCATTCGTGTGAGAAAACTGAGGTGAGGGAAAGAACCATTCAAAATGATTAAAATGGTGCTCACATGCTGCCAGAGTAAACTCAAGATGCACCAGGCATTAGGCAGACTATGCAGAAGGGCATTTCCTCAGTAATGGGGAATATTTATCCCTACACTGGGCACACTTCTAGTCCTGCCTAACAAATCTTAAAAGCAAGATGTAAAAAGAGCAAGTAACTTCACTGGTCCCAGAACAGAGCCCAAGAATATTTATAGAAATACAAAATTGGCCAGGCACAGTGGTTCACGCCTGTAATTCCAGCACTTTGGGAGGCCGAGGCGGGCAGATCACAAGGTCAGGAGTTCTAGACCAGCCTGGCCAACACAGTGAAACCCTGCCTCTACTAAAAATACAAAAATGAGCCTGGCATAGTGGCTACTTGGGAGGCTGAGGCAGGATAATTATTGAGTCTGGGAGGCGGAGCTTGCAGTGAGCCGAGATTGTGCCACCGCACTCCAGCCTGGGCAACAGAGCAAGACTCCATCTCAGGAAAAAAAAAAAAAAAAAAAAAATTTTTAAAAAGAACAGGTGTGCCTAAGTGGTGAGACAGCTTCAAACAGCTTAATATAATGGGAGTCGGTGAAAGAAATAAAAGGGTGAGAAAAAGCTTACAGAAATAATAACTGAAATTTTTACAAATTTTATGAAAACTATAAACCTATGGATCCAAAAAGTTCAACAAGCACCAAGACAAAAAAAAAAATTAAAAAAACTAGTCCAAGGTGCATCATAATCACATCACTTAAACCAGAATATGGAGCTTTTAAGGGAAAATCTTAAAAGTCACCAGAGAGAAAGGACACATATGTCCAGACAAAGATAACATCAACAATGCAAAAGAGAAGGCAGTGATGAGGGAGCACATTTGTTAAAGTAATAAAGGAGGGGGGAGAAGAAAAGTTGTCAACCTGGAATTCTATACCCAGCAATAATACTGTTCAAAAATGAAAGTGAAATAACTGTTTCTTAAGACATGCAAAACCTGAAACAGTCTATCACAAGCAGAACTGAACTATAAGAAATGTTGGAGAAACTCCTTTAGGGAGAGTGAAATGATATCACCAGATAGAAATATGAATCTATACAAAGTAATAAAGAACTTTAGAAATAGTAATTACATAAACATATAGAATGTTTTTCTTATTATTCAAATATTTTTTAAAAGATAATTGGTAAACAAAAATAAAAGCAATGTAATATGGATTTTATAACCTGTGAAAATGTATAACAATAGCACAAAGATCAGGAGGAAAGAAATGAAATTGTAACATTTTAAGGTTCTTAAATATACAGAGTGGTACATTATCACTTGAAGATCAACTGTAATAAGTTAAAGATGTATACTACAAAGTTTAAAACAATCACTAAAATAACACAACAAAATTACAGCTAATAAGCCAACAAAAAGAAGAAAGCTAACAATGGAATAATAAAAAATATTCAATTATTCCAAAAGAAAGCAGGAGGAGAGGGAAGGGGGAAACAAATAACTGATAAGACAAATAGAAAACAAATAATAAGATGATCGAGTTAAACCTAATTATATGGATAATTGTATTAAATGCAAATGGTCTAAGTATCCCAAATAAAAGACAGAGATTGTTAGATTGGCTTTTAAAACACTGACAAGACTCAACTATATGCTGCCTTAAAAAAATGCACTTCGAATAAAAAAAGACATGAAGAGGTTAAAAGTAAAACGATAGAAAGATATACCATGCTAATACTACTCAAAATAAATCTGTAAAGTTTCTCTTAATATCACACAAAGTAAATTTCAGAGCAAAGAATATGACCAAGGGTAAAGAAGGTCATTTCATAATGATTAAAGGGTCAATTACTCGAGGGTCAGTTAATCAATCAGTATTTCAAGTGCATATTCACCTAATAACAGAGCTTCAAAATACACGAAGCAAAAACTGACAAAACTACCAAGAGAAATATATAAACTAATTCCTGATAAATGTTAAAAATTTTAATAGCCCTCTCTCAATAATTTATAGAATAAGTACACAGAAAATCAGTACAGAGATAAAAGATTTGAAAATTATATCAACCAACTCAACTTAGTTGACATTTATTGAATATTCTATCCAGCAGTCCAACAGCAGAATATACATTAGTTTCAAGTGAGCATGAAATATTCTACCAAGATAGGCCCATATCCTAGACCAGAGAACAAATCTCAGTAAGTTTAAAAGGATCCAAGTAATACAGAATCGGTTCTCTGATTAAATTAGAAATCTATCAGAGAAAGACATTGGAAAATTTCCACCTCTTTGGAAATTAGGTAGCACATTTCTAAATAGCCTATGGCTCTATTGAAGTAATCAAAAGAGAAATTAGAAAGTATCCTGAATGGAATGAAATGGAACCCAGTATCAAAATTTGTGGCATGCTGCTAAACCAGTACTTAGGGGATTTACTAAATGATAAAAAGAAGAAAAGTTTCAAATCAATTACCTCAGCTTCCACCTTAAGAAATGAGAAATTATTGCTGAAATGAGGGTGTAGTGAAGGAAGGAAGGAAGAAAGGAAGGAAGGAAGGAAGGAAGGAAGGAAGGAAGGAAGGAAGGAAGGAAGGATAAGAGCAAATGAAAGCCAAAGTAAGTCAAAGGAAATAAAAATCAAAGTGGAAATCAATAAAATGGAAAACACGAAAATAGAGAAAATCCATGAACCAAAAGCTGGTTCTTTGAGATAATAAAATCGATAAAATTTTAGAAGATACAAATTATCAGCATGACAAATGAGAGGTATCATCAGTAAACGTTATATATATATATATATAAACAATAATAAGAAAATATATGAAGAACTTTATGCCAGTAAGTGCAATATATAAATAGGTAAAATTAAAAAATTTATCAAAAAATACAACTACCAAAGCCCACTCAAAAAGAAATAGTCTGAATAGCCCTATAACTACTAAGGAAAATTCGTTTTTGGTTTAAACCCATCCCACAAAAATTTCCAGGCTCAAATGACTTCAGTGGTGAATCCTCCAAATATTTAAGGAAGAAATAACAACAATTCTACACAAACTCTTCCAAAAAATTGAAAAGATGGAATGCTTACCCAACCAAATTTATAAAGTGAGCATTACCCTGATAATAAAAGCAGACAAATACATTATAAGAAAAGAAAGTTAAAGATCAACATATTTCATGAACATAAATGCCAAAATTCTAAACAACTTTAGGAAATCAAACCTAACAATATGTTAATAGGACAACATATTATATAGCAATGTTTATCCCAGGGATACAAAGTGGGTTTAACATTTTAAAAAATCAACATAGTGCTGTAGTCTCCAGCTCTTAAAATAAATGGATAAACAAATAAATAATGTGACTCATCCTGTTAACAAAAGAAAAGCTATATGATCATTTCATAGGTACAGTAAAGTATTTGACTGAATCCAACAATCATTCCTAATGAAAACTCCCAGTAATGATGAGAAGAGAACTTCCTCAACTTAATAGAGGGCATCTACAAAAAACCCTGCTGCTAACATCATACTTAATAGTGAAAGATTCCTAAGACTGAGAATAAAACAAGTGTCTATTCTTACTACTTCTATTCAACATTGTACTGGAGATTCTAGCCAAAGCAATAAGGCAAGATAAGGAATTAAAGGTTATTCCAATTTAAAAGGAAAAAAATAACACTGTTTTATTCTCAGAAGACATGATATTCTACATAGAAAATCCTTCGGAATATACACACAAAAAAACCCTACTAGAACCAATCAGTGAGTTTAACAAGTTTGCAGGATACAGGATGGGCATACACAAATCAATTGTATATGTATTAGGAACAAACAACCATAAATAAAATGTAGGAAATAATACCATTTACAATAGCATCAAAAATACGAAATACTTAGGAATAAATCTGACAAAAGTTGTGAAAGATATATGTACACTCACAACTACAAAACATTGCTGAGGGAAATTAATGAAGAGCTAAATAAATGGAGAGTCATACCATATTCAGGATCAGAAGACTTAGTATCATTAAAATCTCAATTCTTTCCAAATTGATCTGTAGATTTAATACAATCCTAATCAAAAGCACAACAGACTTTTTTGTAGAAATTCACAAATTCTTTCTAAAATTCATCTGAAAATGCTAAGGACCCAAAATAGCCAAAACAAAAAAAACAAAAAAAACAAAAAACAAAAAAAAGGGCTGGGCGCGGTGGCTCACGCCTGTAATCCCAGCACTTTGGGAGGCCAAGGCTGGAGGATCGCTTGAGCCCAGGAGTTTGAGATCAGCCTAGGCAACATAGTGAGACCTCGTCTCTACAAAAAAAAAAAAATTTTTATTTTCTGGGCACGGTGAAACACGCCTATAGTTGCAGCTACTTCTTGGGAGGCTGTGGTGGGAAGATGATTTGAGCTCAGAAGGCCAAGGATGCGGTGAGCTGTGACTGCACCACTGAACTTTGGCCTGGGCGACAGAGTGAGATCCATCTCAAAAAAAGAAAAGGAAAATTACAAAACACAGAATGAAAAAAAAAGTATTTGTAAAATGCATTTCTGTTAAGGGACTTGTGTGTTAGAATATATGAAGACACCTCAATAACAAAGGATAAACTACTGATACGTGAAAACTGTAAATGAAGCTCAGAATAATTATGTTGTATCATAATTAACAAAATACTGTATGATTCCATTTATATAATGTTCTAAGAAATGCAAACTAACGTATGGTGGTATCAAATTATCATAATTATCAACACACTGTATGATTCCATCTATATAATATTCTAAGAAAAGCAAACTAGTTTAGTTTGCATTTAGCATAATTACTGATTGCACTGGGATACGATGGCAGGAGTGAAGTTGGGAGGAAGGAATTAGAAAGAGGAGAAACTGTTTTGGAGGTGATGGACATGTTTATTATCTCAATTGTGGCAGTGGTTTCATGGGTATATACATACGTCAAAATTTATCAGATTGTACACTTTAAATATGTGTGGTTTATTGTAAGTTAATGAGGAACCCAGTTCTCCAGGTCTTCACCTTCCACTTCTCAAGGTTGGAATCTACACAACTATAATTCAGGCACTAAGGGAGACTTGATGATGAGGACAAAGAAAGAAAGGTGGCAAACAGTTCAGCCTAAGAAGTCCATAATTCAATCCAAGGTTTGCTGAGCAGGAGGGAAAACAGGGAAGAGAGAACCCAGCAGCTGACAGGGACAGTCACTGTGGAGAGCCCAGTCCAGAAAGCAACAGCGATGGGCCCAGCCCAAGCAGCTCCCCATATTCACGTTGCCTGCTCTTTCTCTACAAACCAAGCCAATGTTTAACTGCACTGGGCCCCGTGGTCAGCTGCTCCCACCTCCTCTGCTTCGCCAAGCACCGTGGCAGCCTTCCAAGGACGAAGTCCAGACCTGCAGGGGGGAGCTACAGGCCCTAGAAGTGTGAGAGGGGTCGGGCCAGGAGGAGGCCAAGGGGGGCCAGGTGCAGACTGAGGAGTCCTGACGGGCATTTCGCCTCTTCCCCTCCGCAGGCACCACCGTCAAAAGAAGAAGTTAGTCCTGGGGATGGCAGGCGGAGTTCACAGTTCCCTGCACCCCGTATCATGCGTGCTAGTCTCCTCAAAAATTCTAAAACGTGCTGGCACTGTCTCCGTGAGATGGGAGAGACTACATCCCCATCCCAGAAAGGGATCACTCTCTTGGCCCCCCCTTCTCAAAAGCAGCAGCTCTGTGGTGTCACCAGCCGATTTCTTAAGGCATGAACGGACGATCGTCCACTTAAGCAACAGAAGAGTGAGGAGCTTCCATGAGGTGTTACGTGCTGTCCTCGGCCTGAGCCTGACCAACAGCGGGCCCTGAGTCATTAACTGCACTTGATAACACACTGTCACGCACTGCTAAATAACCATTACTTCTATAGGAACACATGAAAAACGCTTCTTAGTTCTCTTGATTCTCCGCTATCTAGAAACAGCATAGGGCTAACTGTTTTCCTTGCTGCCAAGGGAATCCTCTGTGCGTGGCCATCCCCGTGCACCTTCTTTACAGAAGAAGGTGTTCCCCTCCAGGCCTGCGGGGTGTTCCCCTCCAGGCCCTTCCGAGAGGTCCTGCTGTCGTGGCCTCACATGGGGACTCCAGTCCCAAGTTAATTCGGGGTGTTGAGCAACTCGGCCTGCCAGCGGCCAGTGTCCAGGCAGCTGGAGAGGTCTCAGCTGAAGGCCCGTGTTCTGAAGCACCCAGGACCTGGGTACTGGAAGACTGAGGCTCTGAAGAGGAGTTGGAGGGGACAGGGAGGAAATCCTCACAAAAGGTCGTCTCCAGCTGGTGTCCTGAGACCAGTGGAAAAATTAAAGGTTCTTGGCATGGGTAACTTCTGCCCCTAGTGAAATTTCAGCAACCTGGACTTAGAAATTAAGTGAAAATGTTGGCAGACGGCTTTTTCATCTGGGCTGAGATAGGCGGGAAGGTGATTTAAATTCCCTGCTGGCTATGGACAGTCCTATTACCAGAACCCTCTCCCGCTAGCTTCTTCCCACATCACGCCTCCTGCGTTATCCAGCATCTCCTCGTCCCATGACTGGAACTTTGGCTGGGCAGGCCCTAGTAGAAAATCATATTTGCTTTCCCTCCTGGCAGCTGAGGGTGGAGGGCTGCAGGAATAGTTCAGATGGACAGCTTCCTCAGCCACCTCGCCAGCTCAGGGCCCCATCGCTAAGGCTGCCTGGTCACTGGCACACTGTGACTGCTACGCAGGACTCGCACGGCCTCCTTCTGCCCAGAAGGGAAATACACAACGAAGGATGGATTTTACCTGCTCCCACATTTTGCCCCAATAACCCACACTTACTATCTCCAATTCTTTTCTCCCCATCTCCCCCATTATCTTAAATCCATTTCAATCAGTCATTGCCCCCAGCCCTCCACCGTAACTGCTCTTACCAAGGTCATCAGTAACTTCCCAGCTGCTAAAACCAACAATCAATTTCCTTTCCTCATTTTTGTAACCTATCTGCAGCCTTTGCTGCAGTTAATCTCTCCCTCCTCCCTGATGGGATTTCTTCACTTGGCTTTCCAGAACACTCCATTCTCTTGGTTTTCATCCTGCTTTACCAGTTTCTCATTTTCTGTCTCCTCTGCTGGTTTCTCATCTTCTCCCAGACCCACTAAAGTCCTTACTTTCTTTTCTTATACCATCAAAATGCTAATGGTCCCCAAATACACACCTCCAGCCAGATCTCTCTCACCAACTCCAAACTCACCTTCTATTGCCCAGTTGCCATTTCCACTTGCACATCCGATAGAGACCTCAACTCAACTTTCCCAAAATTCACCCCCTTACTTTCCCTTCAAAACCTGCTCCTCTGGGGCGAGGCACAGTGGCTCATGCCTGTAATCCCAGCACTTTGGGAGGCCGAGGTAGGCAGATCACTTGAGGTCAGGAGTTTGAGACCAGCCTGGCCAACATGGCAAAACCCCATCTCTATTAAAAAACAAACCAAAACAAAAAAACCCACAACAAAAGCTTACTCCCTTCATGCCTTCCACATCCCAGTGAATGGCAGCTCCTTCCTTCCAGTCACTCAGGTGAAAACTCTTGGATTGCTTAGATGGGTGCTAGCAGTGGAGGGGATGAGAAGTGGTCGGGTCCTGCACATCTCATGGGTGGGGGGATCCAGTCCCAGGCATTCTGGATGCTGAGTTACTCATTCTGCCAGCAACCAGGGTCCAGGGAGCTGGAGAGGCCCTGAAGCTCCCAGGACCCGCATGTTTGGGTACAGTCAACAGTTATGAGAGAATTACGGATGACTCCAAGATTTTTGCCTTATAACTGGTCAGCTTCTGCCCTCACTCCCCTATACTCAGTTCTCAACATAGCAGCTAGAGATTATTTTAAAATGTAAGATGACTGGCCAGGCACAGTGGCTCCCGTCGGTAATCCCAGCACTTTGGGAGGCCAAGGTGGGTGGATCACCTGAGGTCAGGAGTTGGAGACGAGCCTGGCCAACATGGAGAAACCTCGTCTCTACTAAAAATATAAAAATTGGCCGGGCATGGTGGTGCGCACCTGTAGTCCCAGCTACTGAGGAGGCTGAGGCAGGAGAATCACTTGAACCCAGGAGGTGCGCTGAGTGTGCTGAGATCACACCACTGCACTCCAGCCTGGGTGACAGAGCGAGACTCCATCTCGGGGAAAAAAAAAATGTAAGATTACTGCTGCTCAAAGCCCTGCCTGCATCTGAATGTCACTAGAGCAAAAGCTGAAGTCTGAGAGTGGCCAACCTGGCATACCTCATCTGCCCGCCTCCCTGTCCCAGCCCATTTTCTTCCCTGACCTTACCTTCTATTCACTTGCCCAGCTCCAGGCTCAAGTCCCCCTCAAACAAGCCAGCCAGGCTCTCACTTTGTTTCAACCTTTGTTTCCTCTGCCTGGAGCAAAGCACTTTCACCCCACCCCATAATATCCACAAGGCCAATTCTCTCACTCCTGGCAAGACTTTGCTCAAATGCTCTCAATGACCACCGTTTTAAAAATTGCCACCACCCACACTCCTGATCCCCTTCACCCAGCTCCCGTCGTTCTTTTCCTATAGCACTCATTCATTCGGGAATGCTACCTAATTTACACGTTTATCCCGTTTATTGTGCATTGCCTGTCTCCATCCTCTAGAATGTGTGCCCTGTGAGGACAGGGAATTGGTCCGTTTTGTTTATAGATGTATCCCAACCACCTAGAACGATTCCTGGCTTATGTTACGTGTTCAGTACGTATTTGCTGGTGAATGACACAGTCAGCCTCAGGGCTTGGCTGGGTGTGCGCCGAGGCAACGGACAGAGCCTGGAAATTCTAAAGCCATTAGGATGAAGCAGGTGCTTGGGGGTGGATCAGCCACAGGTCCTGGACAGCAGGGAGATTATTTACCTAGGAGACGGTGGAGGTGGGCATCCCTCTCACTCCCCTCCCTAAAAGCCTCCCTGTTGCTTCCGACTTCGGATGGGCTTCTTTGTATCACCTTCTCAGCTTGCCTGCCTTTTGACTACAGTTTTCAGCTGTTTGCCTTGTGTTCTATCACAGCCCTGCCTCAGCCCTTTCCCTGCTCTGGAACTCATGTCAAATTAGATCTACCAAATGTTGACGCTGGAAGAAACCAAAGATGTCACTCATATTTTTAGTTTGGAAGTAAAATTGTGCTTTGGCGACGTCTTCATCCCTGAGCTTCTCACTAAACAAATACGACGACAAATCAAACTCCTTGATCGCCCTCCCCTCCCCGCCAAGCACAAGAGTGGCTACTTGGAGCTGTGAATTTCAAGAAAGGGCCCAGAAGCAGGCTGACAGGGTGCGTTACTGGAGGATGGCACACCCTGGAGTATCCCAGCATCCTCTCCAGGGCTTGCTCAGAACACTCTTCCCTTGCCCAGGAGTCCAGGCCCCAATCTGAGAATGGTGAGTTCAAATAAAAGCACTAAACCAGGAGGAAAGGGGTCAAACCAATCTAAGGGTCTCCATCTCGCAGCCTCCTGCCCATATCAGCAGCAAAGGGTCCTTTCGGGAAGGGGCAGCAGTCTCTTCTTCGGCAAAGGGACAGGGAGATGATGAGATGAAGTTTAAGGAGTTTGCTTTGCCTGGGAGGCGAGAGGAGTTAACTGATGACAGAAAGGTTAAACTGCTGAGAACACCAAAACAACAGAAAAGTAGGCAGGTCCAGGTTCCTCTACTGACCACACACATCCTTGATCAGCCCGCTTACCGTGGTAAAGGAGCCATTTCACTAACCCAGCCCGCGGCCCTGGGTGACTCGCCCTCCAGAGCAAACCTGGGCCCTGCCTGCAGCTCCCCAGTCCCTCAGAACACTCCCCTCCAGCTGAAGCCGTCCATCGGCGAACGGCGAAGAGGAGTGCTCAGGCCCCGCACTTGGTGAGGGAAGAAGTTATGGGCAGGCAGTGTAAGGGTTAAACAGAGAACTCGACTGGATGGCAGGATTCCCAAACATGGCAGGACTCCCCAGGGAATCAGCGTGCTGGAAGGCAGGCTCTACCCAGGGAGAAGGAGGCCACAGCCTCCGCCCTGCTGCCTCCACCTCCCCACACAGGACCCACGTGAACAACCAAGGGCTGTGGGGGCTCTTTTCCCCTCAGGCCTCTGTTCCCACACAAGACACAGTCAACACATTCCCAGGCCCACACAGGCTCACCACAGAGCCCTGGGACCCAAACACTGGCAGACAAAGGACCAGGGAGAGTCCCTCATCCCCCGCGTCCCTGTCACTGCTCCCCTCCACTTGCCCCTGTCAGCCCAGTAGTTTGCATTAGACCTGGAAGGCAATCTCTCCTACCTCTTCGTGCCATTCCTGCTAATTCCCAGGCCAACCTTTACCCAATTCCAGAGAGGCTTGGGGAAAGCTGCTCACCTCCTAATCTCTGCCATGTGAGGAGCTGAGCTGGTTACCAGGTTCCAGACCCAGAGTCCCAACGCCAGCTTAGTCCCCAAGCCTCCAGCTTTCGCCCTGGGCCAGCTCCGTCTCCCCTGATTCTCCAGAGGGAGGGTACTCAGGCCTAAATTCCTAAACAAGCGCGTGGAGCACTCAGCACCAGGTAAAAAGTGTGTAGACCTTCCCTCTTCCCTCACAGTGCAAACTGAGCAAATTCCTAGGATTTCAGGCCACTGGCCAGAAATTCCCAGGAAGAAGGGACACACCAGCCCATTTTCATCCCTCTGGAAACACAAGTTAACCTCCAACCCAGGGACAATCCCCAGTTGCCGCAGACCTGGGAACCAGACTCCATTGGCCCAGAGCATCTCTCGTGTTCTCCTCCAGTTCCCACACCTCCACTCTGTATTGAAGGCTTTCTTTCGCTAAAATCCTTGTGAGACTCAAGCTGGATGCGTTTGGCAGCTCTTACTCCCCTGCAAAAGGGTAGGTATTGATTTAAAGAACCTCAAATCCTGTAGCCCATGAACTTGCCACTCCTCTCGTCATTTTCCCTGATGGCCTACCTCTGTATTCCATGTTCCTCCAGGCCTGGCTGCAGTCTCACTACCAAATCAGACCTGGGAACCCCAGCCCCATCAGCTTTACCCATAAGCAAGGAGCTATTCCTAGCCCACTGGTCACCCAGAACGCTCCAGTACTTGGGAAAATCCCTCTGGGGCTTCCCACAGAAATACAAAATTCCCTGAATGTGGGTTAGTGGTTGCAACATTTCTGTCACTGCTGCGGGGATAGCAGAATTACCCCAGGCGGCTAGAAGAGAGGTGAATGAGAAGCCAGTGATGACACAGTGAAGAGCTGGAGGTAATGCTCTCCCTACAACACGCACACATTTGTACCGGGAAATTTTTAAAAAGAGAGCCTATACTAGAAGGGATTGGGTAAGGGATGGCTTAGGGAACCTCCCCCTGCCAGCAGAGTAGGAAAAAGACACCAGGCCAAGGCTGGGGAATCTCAAGACCACAGAACAGTTTGGTATTGACATCATCAACAAAGCTACTATTTATTAAGTTCTTTACACACATGATCTCTAATCCTTACGACGACCTTGAAAGGCAGACATTATTATCTCGATTTGCAGGAGTGGTAACTGATGCTCTGAGAGCTTAAGTAACTTGTCCAAGATCACACAGAGGGTGAGCAGCGGGGCCAGAATCCAAACTCTCCTCCACCTGGTTCCAGCTTGTGCTCACATTTCTACGACGCCGCATTACAACAGAAAGAGCCCTGGGATGGTCACGGGATAGTCACACATCTTTCTAGGTCTTAGTTTCTTACAGAGAGTCCTGGATGACCTCTAAGCGTCCTTCCACCTCCAGAATCCTATGCATCTATGGGACTCCCCAGAGGGGCCGTAAGCGCAGGAGATGGAAGCATCGTCCTTCCAGGAGTGGGTGGGGCGGCACAAGGGCTCTCACCTCCCCCATTTTTGTAGCAGAGATAGGGAAACCTCCAGACGTTGCCCAGCCCAATGATCTCCCCGGCCACTGACAGCACAAACTCCATCTTGTTGTTCCAGTGCCCCCGCTCCAGGGTGCCATCTTCCTCCTTCTTTTCCATGACTGGATACACTGGCTTTGTCTCTCCATTACTGGCTGTGCCTGAGGCCCTGCTATCCATCCCACCTGGAAAACAAGTGGGATGCCCTGTTACTGTTGGGAACCCCAGAAGGAAACCCCTCCTCCTCCTCCTCTTCCAACAAATCCAAAAGAGGATGAACGCCCTGGAAGAGGTGAATGCTGTGCCCTTCCCTGCAGACCGTGTCCTCCTTAGCACTTCTCAGTGGTGGAAGCTGGGTGACAGCTACTGAGCGTATATATCCCTTTCCTGTTTCAGGAGGAAGTGCTGGTGCTGATGGACAGCATTTGCTTCCACTATGAGGCCCTCTTGGGTTGAGGATTGTAGACATGGAGGAGTTCACGGGCCGCTGTGCTGCCTAAATTCTCCCTGCCGCCCTACGGTCAGCCTCACCGGGATTAGCACGTGCTTCCGTCTCTTTACTCTCTATGCTGGGACACGTGGAAAGGAGGGGATTTTACAAGTCCTCAGAGCCACCAATTGCCCTCGCAGGAATTTACCCTTAGGAAATAATTGTGATTGTGAGCGAAAGGTGTAGCATTAGGATATTTATTGTTTATAACAGCGAAAAATCAGAAAGTACATAAATTGTCAAAAATGGTGGATATGTTGATAAATTATGGCACATTCACATAACGGACTACTGTATATAATCATTAAAACCTGTGTTACAGAAACAAGTGTATCGGCACAAAAGGATGCTCACAATATATAGTAAAAACCGGTACGCACCATATGATCATGCTTGACAAGTATCTTAGAAAGTATTTATAGGCACTGAAAGATTAGGATAGCCACCAAAATGTTTTTCTTTCAGCAGCTGGGTTATAGGAACATTTCCTTATCTATATTTTCTACACTTACATCAAAAAATGTTTTACTTTTGTAATATAAAAATAAAAGCCAGTTTAAAAAAAAATCCTGTCAAAGGACTGGGAGAGTCGAGGGGACCGGGAATTGTGAGTAAGATGAGGTGGTCTAAGTACCCCTCCTATGTGTCTCTGAAATCAGCAGAAGGGAGAGATGAGCTATGTGCTTTTTCTTTTCTGGTAATGACAAGTGGAGTCTGTGACAGTAGAGAAGATGACATAAACCAAAAAGCCACAGTTTTAACCATTCGCTGTCAGAAGTGGCCCATTCCACACTGTTGGGATTGAGGATGACTGGGTGTGGCTCCCATTTAGTCAGCAACTACTACAGACTAGGCACTTCACATGCCTTCATTTCATTTAATTCTCACAGCAACCCTGACATGTAAGCATTATTACCTCCACTTTATAAATAAAGAAGTTGCAGCTCAGAGAGGTTCAATAATGTGACTGCTGCTGCCATGCAGCTAGTAAACTGCACAGCCGGGACTTCAACCCACCTGCCCCTGCTCTTTCAGTCCCAGCCCTTTGATTACAATGGTTGCCTGGGTTCACTGGCATGTCTACTAAAAGCATCTTCTAATGACTCTGCCTTGATTTTGCAGAGTGGCCTCTTTTCTGGAGAAGTAGGCAGACGGACTTTTTTCTAAGCCTCAAGCAAAGTTCATGTTAACAGAACTTTCTCAGCAGTAACCTCTTCTGGCCACAGACTCTCCTTTGGCTCTGACCCAGGAAGTCAGAAAGTCAGGGAACAGGCCAGGCACGATGGCTCACGCCTGTAATCCCAGCACTTGGGAGGCCGAGGCGGGTGGATCACCTGAGGTCACGAGTTTGAGACCAGCCTGGCCAACATGGTGAAACCCCGTCTCTACTAAAAGCACAGAAATTAGCCGGGCGTGGTGGCACATACCTGTAACCCAAGCTACTCAGGAGGCTGAGGCAGGAGAATCGCTTGAAACCAGGAGATGGATGAAACCAGCAGTGAGCCGGGATCACGCCATTGCACTCCAGCCTGGGCAACAAAGCGAGACTCCGTCTCAGGGGAAAAAAAAGAAAGAAAGAAAAGAAAAAAGAAAGTCAGGGAACAGCAGGTATCTATGTTTATTTGATAAATTAGGGAATGAGCTCCTTTCTACAAAGGAGAAACCCAAGTAACTGGTCCCAAGAGGGCTCCCCAGTCCTTTCGGGAAGGTTGTCAAGGTACTGACTTTGCTGGAGGCCTCCCCTCCCTTTACCAGCGGATGGATCCCTCCCGGTGATGGAAAAGCCGTCCCTTCTCCACCCTCCCAGACTCTGGGGGAAACAGTAGCACTTTCCTGGCTCCCTTAGCCTCATTAGAGCTGCTTCTCAGACGTAGCGTGTTGTGTCTGAAAGGCCATGAGCTGTGGAGTCAGATGAGACCAGGTTCAAACGTTAGTTTTTTCTCATACCAACGTCTGACTTCAGAGACGTTAATGAATGACTCTGAGTCTTAGTTTGTTCATCTGTAAAAGTGGGGATGACTGTTAGGATATACTGAGCTGTAAGAATTAAATGAGGAAATATACATATACATACGCACTTAATAGAATAACAGGTACTCAAATTTTTGTTTTCTTTCAGTCCTGTCAAAGAGTTGGTCATTGTTCTCTTTTCTCAGACTTAAATCCGATTTCTCTTGGAGTAAAATCCAACTGTCTTTCCTCTCAATCTAGGGCTCTCTCTTTCTAAATCACATTGTCACTTAAGTCAACAGCCACCCAAGTTGCAGAAAGTCAAGAAAGTAGCATATAATCTTGGCATTTGCACACATAAATGTCAGAAGCATATTTTCTAGGAGAGGGTGAGAAAAAAGTCCTTTGGTTGTAAGTCCCATGGATCCCACCAACCTGCAGACTGAGACCCAGAAACAGAAAAAAAAAAAGAGAAAACATTCCGAACCTTAGTGAAGTTGCCGCCAGAGGTCCAGTCGGGGAGAATGATCTAAGGGGGAAGGGGAAGGTGCCGGCTATTTAAAGTGTGGTTCCGTAATTCTAAACTTGGCCCAGCCCACATTCCACCCTTGTGCCTCCCCCTCCACTTTTCTCCCCTCCCCTGCCTCGGCCACCGGGCAACCTGCACGAGTGATTCCGCCGTCTGGGGAGTGTGCACACCCTGGCAGGTCGGGCCAGTTGCTGGTGAGCTTATGAAGCATGGTCTCTTCCCCGGAGCTCATGTGCGCTTCCCACCTGGTGAGCTCAGGGTCTCTCTGGAGGGATCCTGCCTCCCACCTCTGTCTCCAACACAAGTGCTCCTACAAAGCACTTGAATCCATCAAGAATAGGTGTTCCTTTGGTCGGGTGCTGTGTAGATTAATTTAAAAATGCATTTATCTTACCGTTTTGCAGCTTGCAATGTGGAATGGACGATGATTTAGAACAAAGATACATAGATACAGAACTCCAAGATGTCAGAAAAACTTCCCGAACATACACAGACATTTATACACACAGAAGTCTGAAAAATTTTTCACTAAATAGTTAATAGTAGTTACTTTTGTAGAGTGGAACTGAAATCAGGAGATGGCAGTAAGGGAGTTTTTTTCCCCACTTTACCAATATTGTTTGGATTTTTAAATAATACGCTATAATTTTAAAATATTTTTTAAATCAATAGAGAAAAGGAAGTGCCAAAGTTTAAAATAAAGCAAAGCCCTAAAGCTGTCATAAGTGAAGGAGCTGGCAGTGAGCACGAGGCAGAGGTCATCCAGGGAGCTTTGTTTTTCTGCAGGAACAGCCCACAGAGGCGGCTGTGAGAGCAGTTCATTCAGCCTGGAGTCTAGGACAGGGCAGAGTCCCACCTCGGCCATGTGCCGAAGCACAGTGCATGCAGGGGAAACCTGCTTAGACTTTGACACCGGAGAGTGTGGGGTCTGAGTCCTACATAGGTGACTGTCCAGCTTGAGATTTCAGGAGATGGTGACTCACTGTAAATGGTAGCTCTTATTCATCCTTAAGGGATTATTCCAGTGAGCAGCGAAGTCTTTTGAAGGAGACAGGACTGAGAAACCCCTGAGCTAAGCTGGGCTCTGGCCAGACTGTGAGAATGAGTGAGGGAGGGGATGGGGCAATGAGTGAGGTGACAGACATCTTGAGATGACAGAGAGGTGTGGAAAGAAAGATGAATCGAAGAGTCTAAGGTAGTTTCCATTTCCTACATCCCTCATCTAACTTAAGGGCATGGGGCAGGGGCAGGAAAACACTGCATGGCAACACCTGGAGGGTGACCCAGAAGCTTCTTGGAAATTATTCTTATGTTTCAGCTGCCCCTGTTCCTCTCCCCTTTCAAGCTTTCATCTGTTAGATTGAGCCGTCTAAAGCCATAAACCAAAAGGGTCCTGAGACAGCCTACAAACTCACATAAAAAAAGACCATCTTCAAAGCAGTGCTCTTGACTTCCATTTTTACTCATCCTTGGGTGGTACTTACTAATGGCCTACTATGCATTATAAACTTTGGCATTTGTAATCTAAACTTACCAGATAACTGGTGTTTTCTCAGATACTATTCAGCCTTTGGCAATGTTGCACAGCCCCTTCTGTGTCCTCATATATGGAAACGGTTGCAATTTCCAGTTTCCAGGAAAGACTGTCAGTGATAAGGACATCATCAGGCTTATCCTGAGTTGGCTGTAAGTTGCTGCTCTTGTATTAAGGAATGTTGGCTTTCCTTACCAACTCTTTTGTTTTTACGTAACTGCTGCCATGTCACCACATGTTGACTCCTATTTTATTCCTCTCCAAATCTTTGTTATCCCCAATTTCTTTTTCCCCTATAAAGTGGGAATGGCTATTGTAGGTTTTTTGTCCTGCTTAGGTTGACAGAAGTTAAACAACAACAACAAAAGGCTTGAGCACCACTGGTAGATAAATGTTGGTGACGGTCCCTCACAACTTCCTGTCTGGGGTTCCACACAAAACAGGCGTGACTAGCCTTGCATCTACCTCACGGTGCCATCATCCTTTGGTCTGCTGGGTGCAAAGTCAAGAAACCTGAAAACAAGTAACGCCAGAATTAGTATTCAAGAGTTCTTACTCAAGAGACTGCGTAAGTTTTAAGACTCACTAGAGATTGTTAGTGAGGATACTGAAGGCTGCGCTTCCCACAACAGGACTGTATAAAACAAAGTGAACCACGCAAAAAGCAGGCCTAGGAAGTCCTGGTTTGTACCAAGTTCATCCCAGGTATGTTTAAATGACAGTACGCCATGATATGCTCTCTCAAAAATTGTTTGACTCTACCAGGAGTGGAATAAACATTTCTGAGCAACATCAAGGTGGCAAAGGAAGTGGTGGGTTCTCCTCTGGAGACCTTTAAATTAAGAGATGTAGTTCTGTTTAACTGCAGGAGTCAGGAACCTGTTGACTTTTTGGATCCCTTTTCGAATATCACACTGAAAGAAAAGAAAACAGCAAGTAGAACAGACTAAACAAATTATGGCTTGCTATAACTGAAACCATTCGAACAACAAAATGAATAATGATAGTATGGGATTGTAGCCCAAAGAATAAAATTCACTATTAAGTTCATGCTGATACAAATAACCAATGTTAGTAAGTAGGAATGAAAGGACCATTCTTCCTTGCAGTTGAATTCCAATAAATAGATATAGAAGGATGCCGAGCATGGTGGCGTGCACCTGTAATCTCAGCTACTCAGGGAGGCTGAGGTGGGAGGATTACCTAAGCTCAGGAGTTTGAGGCAACACAGCAAGACTCCATCTCAAAGAAAAAGAAATCTTAATAAATGTAGAAGGAAAGAGAAAAATAGGAAATCACCACTAGACAAACACCACTATAATAATTGCTGCAGACAAGATCTACCAATGAACGCTAAAATTGGTGGGTAAAAGTTCAAGGAGGATTAGAATTTTTACAATTCCAAAGTGTCTCCCCCAAGATATGTATTAACTACAAAGGGAAAAATAGTAATTTTGAAGTAGAGAAGCCAGGCAGAAACCACCTTAACCAAATGACCAAGGTCAACACCACCAGTAATAAGACATCAATATCTATCTGTATCATGAAGCATGGATATGATGTGCTAAGCGGGACACAACATTTTTGTGATATTCTTTTGCCAAAAGTGTGGTTCAATCACAATCATAAGGCAAACCCAAAGTGAGGGGCATTTGACAAAATTACTGATCACTACTCTTCAAAAGTGTCAAAAGTGTCACGAAAGACAAGGCAGACAAGACAAGAAAGACTGAGGAAGTGTTTTAGGCTGCTGGAGACTAAGGGAAAATGACAACCACCAAATGCAATGTGGGGTCCTGAATGGGATCCTAGATAGGATCCTGGAATAGAAAAGGACACGAATGTAAAAACTGGTGAAAGTTGCATAAGGTCTTTAGTTTACTAGTACCCTACCAATGTTAATTCCCTCGTTCCAACAACTGTACTATGGCTGTGAAAGATGCTAACATTAGGGGAAGCTGAGTGAAAGATGGAAGCTCTCTGTACTATTTTTGCAATTTTTCTCTAAGTCTAAAATAAAGTTTTTTTTTTTCGTTCTTTTTTTTTTTTTTTTTTTTTTAAGATTTTTATTTACACTCTATTAGAGCCCAAGTACTTGACCCTGCTGCCTGCTGTGAAAAGTTCTGGGATGTTACATGCAGAAAACAGAGATGTCACTAAAAACTGTGAAGACTTTTCTGTTTGATCCCAGATGGGATAATTCACCTAAATTCTATAAGCTCCAATTTGTTTTCTTTTTTCGTTTCTGTTTTTGAGATGAGGGTCTCACTCTATTGCCCAAGCTGGAGTGCAATGGCACAATCATAGGTCACTGCAGCCTCAACCTCCCAGGCTCAAAGGATCCGCTCAACTCAGTCTCCCCAGTAGCGTGGACTACTACCATGCCCAGCTAATTATTTTTTAATCTTTTATAGGGATAGGGTCTTGCTATGTTGCCCAGGCTGGTCTTAAACTGCTAGCCTCAAGCAATCCTGCCTCAGCCTCCCAAAGCACTTGGATTAGAGGCGTGAGCCACCACATCAGACCCAATGTCTGAAAGAAACAAGACTTACGACGAAGAATGTTAATAACACCAACCATTACCGTTACTAACGTTTGTTGTGCATTTCAAACGTGCCAAGCATGGTGCTAAGTGCTATACAGGCACCATTTCATTTTATCCTCAGAACAAACCTATGACACAAGAATTACTGACAAGATCATTTTAAAGATAGGAAAACAAAGCCTTAAAGATAATTAAATTACTTGCTAGGCCACATAACTAGTAAATGGTAGACCCAGGATTTGAACTCAGGTTTGTAGAATTCTAAAGTCCATTATTTACTTATAGCTACCATGCTATCTATACTTTAAGTCTAGAGGTGGAGGAAAAAAGACAAGAGAAACACTAAAAAGCACAACTCTAGTACTGTTTATTTTGGCTATTGCTGGCCCGTGGGATTAAACATAACTTTCTCAGGAAAGAGGTGAACAATGAAAATGACAAGAAAAATGTTGCTTTCACTGAAAATCTCATCCGACCTGAAGAATACTTAAAAAATCTAATCAGAAGGCTCTTCCCATCCCACTGTGTTCCACAATTGTACTACTCTGCCCTCCCTATTAAGGAAAATCATACCTTTTGTCTTTAATTCTAGAAAAGTAGTTGCAGTTATTTTCCAATTTTATCCTGTTTCTTCCAATCCCTGTTTCCCTGATTTCTTGTCCAACTCTCAGAGTACACAGAGTTTGCAACCCTTATGTAACTAGTCTCAGTGGGAAGTTCTTGATGAACGGTTAGTGAGCAGGGGTTCTGAGGGAACGGAGACGCCCTGACACCATCAAGCTGTGGTGAGGGGTGAGGGCAGAGTGGCAACAGTTAAAAAAAGGAACTTCAATCTCTGGACAGTCTTTTATCCTAAACATTTTTAAACACCACTGCAGGATGTTATCTGTGATGAGCAAAATCTATTGATGCACTGGTCATGCGGCCAACTGATGTGGAATGCAAAGTGTGGCCGGAATCTCATCTCTCATGTCTCAGCCCAGAGAGAGGGAGGGAACCCAGAAGGGAACGCGACTGGTTTCCCATGACTGGGAAACATGACAGCTCTCATCTGTCCTGGTTTCCCCAAACAAGAAACAGACAGGACCTGCTCAAACTGTGTGGTGTCAATGCCCGTGAGCCAAGGACCATGAGGAACACACTACAGTTAAGCTGCGTTCGTTACTCACGGCAACAAGGGAGAGTGCACACAACGTAAACTGTGAGGTGCCTCAGTCAGAGGGTGTCACTGAGGACTTGTTATTGGATGCATTTGTATTAGGTGATTTTGAGGAGGCTTCGGGAAGTAGGGCTTTGCTTTGGATCGGATGCTGTGAGGAAGGAGGACTAATTTTATAATTGGGTATCTTAATGGATTTTATCTAGAAAGCAGGAAAAACGAAGTGAAGCGAAAAGCTGTGATTGGTAAGGAAGGAGCAGTCACTTGTGTTAGCCAGCATAAGATGTTTGATCATTTGTGTGGGTTGGACGATGTTCACGTTGTTGTCTTTGTTCAGATATCATCATAGAGTGATCTTATTTGTGTCTAGATCCACCATGATCACAGAGTGGCCTTGCCTGACATTGGTATGTGAGAACGAACACCAGGGCAGCTCCTAGCAATACAACGCCTAATCGACAGTGTCAGTCCAATTCCAGCTGTCGGGGCTTCTTTTCTCTTTCTCAGTCATAATAGCCACACACACTCGGCGAAGTGAACTGACGTAACAGAAAGTGGTGACTGTAGTGGGAGGAAGGCACCTGCACCTGTTCTCAAGGCCTTGGCCACGGGTTTTCACCCCCTCTTACCTATATTCTCCACCTTCACACTAAGCCCAATCCCAACTTTTCCCACTCTTGTTATATTTTACCCCATTCCCTCCATTAAAAAAAGATACATTTTTTTCCTAGCATAGTTTGACATCATTGGGCAATTTTCCTCCCAATTATTCCATAAGATTAAAATTTAAAATTTTCTGAATCAGAAATCCATGTTGGCTACCCCGGGAAACATTAAAGAAATTACCGATGTTTAACGCCCACTCCTGAAGAGAAGATTCTGATTTAATTGTTCTGAGGTGAAGCTTGAACATTGCGATTTTTTAAAAAGCTCTCTGGAAGTCTCTAAGAGGCGGCTAAATGTGAAAAGCTCTGCAGCCTAATTGCTGCTGTTAGCTAATTTCTTAGTCTATCCTCAGGGAAGATGTAGTACAGCTGGTCTTATCTCTGAAACTCCTTTTCAAAGCCACTCTCAGCCTTCTCTTCTCCAAGATAAATAATCTGAAACCCTTTTATCTTTCCTAAGAGTTCTTCCTTCTCACCCCCACCCACTGTCTTCACTGCTCTCCTTTGGAAGCTCTCCAGGTTCTAAACATCCCTGTCAAGCACTGGTGTCCAAAGCTCCCTCGCGGGCCCTTTCTGCTGCCTGCCTGCTGGCTGCTAGTACTGCTCGCTTCCACGGTTCTGCAGTTTCCACCAATGGAGAAATGAGCAACGGAGAGAGCTCTACCTACATGTCAGACTAAGAGGCAGAAGCAGCCTGAAGAAGGTCCCACAGCCCGACTGTTGGACCAGGGTGGCCTTCCATAGAGTTCTGCTACAGGGACAATGGAGAAGGAAAACTAAAGAAGGGGCATAAAAGGAGAATGAGTTAGAGCAAAGTTCAGTGTGATGAAAAAAATGTATAACCTGAGAGGAAGAACTCCAAAATTCTAGTCCTGGATAGGACCCGAATCAGCCACATAATCTCGGGCAATCCATGTTGCCTTTCTAGGACTCTGTTTTTCATGCATAAAACAAGAGTAAGATTGGGCCATCCCCAGGCTTCACATCAGCTCTGAGTCTTCCACAGCTGATCTTAGGCTTGGAAAGAAAGAGACTGCTGGTCTGATCACCCCTCTTCTAACTGCTCTGGCCACAGTTCTTCCTTCAGCAACTCTAGTTATTCCAAGAGTTCTTATATTCCCAATTCCAACAGCCAATGATGATAGCCCAGACTCGCACCTCTAGTCTGCAAGCTTCCTGAAGACAGTAGAGTGCCATCTGCCATCTCCTGAATACAGATAAAAGCCTAGGAGTGCTTAGCTCTCTCAGCAGATACTTTAAACATTTCCTTAACCTCCAGGAATCAGAGTTCCAAACAATAATGACCAGAATAATCGATACTCACTTTTCTTTTCTTTTTCTTTTTTTTTTTTTTTTTTTTGAGACGAAGTTTCACTCTTTGTTGCCCAGGCTGGAGTGCAGTGGCATGATCTTGGCTCACTGCAATGTCTGCCTCCTGGGTTCAAGCGATTCTCCTGTCTCAGCTTCCCAAGTAGCTGCCATTACAGGAGCCCACCACCACACCTGGCTAATTTTTGTATTTTTAGTAGAGACGAGGTTTCACCATGTTGCCCAGGTTGGTCTCGAATTCCTGACATGGTGATCCGCCCGCCTCAGCCTCCCAAAGTGTTGGGATTACAGGTGTGAGCCACCACGCCTGGCCGATACTCACTTTTCATCAACAATCATCCTTCCAAAACTTAGCACCACATAAAGTCATCCATATTAGCAGTCATGGGACATCCTAGGCACCTTCACATACATCTCTCATTTAGTCTTTATTGACAAGCCAGAAAGACTGGCATTATTCCTCTTTTATAGGTAAGAAATTGAGTTTCACAGACAGGAAAACTAAATTGCCCAAGATTCCAAAGCTACGAAATGACACACGTAGGATCTGGACGTCTGTCTGCCCGGGCTCCTTCTGCCGAAGTGACACACGTAGGATCTGGACGTCTGTCTGCCCGGGCTCCTTCTGCCGAAGTGACACACGTAGGATCTGGACGTCTGTCTGCCCGGGCTCCTTCTGCCGAAGTGACACACGTAGGATCTGGACGTCTGTCTGCCCGGGCTCCTTCTGCTGAAGTGACACACGTAGGATCTGGACGTCTGTCTGCCCGGGCTCCTTCTGCTGAAATGACACACGTAGGATCTGGACGTCTGTCTGCCCGGGCTCCTTCTGTTCCACTCAAGCAGATTTTACCTTGCAGTTAACACAACATAAGCTTTGGGGCCCCTCCCCTGTATGGGTGCCTTCCAATCCCCTGTACCTAGTTTTGAATTATTAATTTTGTGCCATTTTCCATAAAGAGGACCCTCCGCGAATTGTCTAAGCTTCAATATCTACAAAATCTAGATCCGCCCCTGAACTCAGCTTTCCATGTAAACAGAAACACTACCATCTTGTTTAGTAATTTCAATCTGAGGGTATTTTTCAAACACAAATTCAAGAGGAATCCCTGCCAGCTTCTGCGCTAGGAACCTACGCTGGTTCTTTAAAGAAATGGTAGAGTACGGCTTTGCCTTGAGTCATGTGGCCGGGGTCACTCACTGTTCCGTCTTCCCACTTACTCTGTGCCCACGGTTCTCTTCTCCCACGCCGGGCTGTAGATTTCCTCTCTCCCGCGCAGCAGGCCTTCCTGAGCCTGGCTTTAGCCTGTAGCATGCCCTTCCATGCTCGTTTTCGTAGATCACTTTTTCTGTGCTCAACCTTTGGTGATGACTCTGTCCCGCCCTCCTGCTCTGCACTTTGGACCCGAACCTGCTGCTGTTTTGGGATTGAGCCTCAGCTGCTTTCTGTAGCCGAAAAAGCAGTGCTGTTGTGACTTGAAAAGGGGGGAAGAAGGGGGATTGTTGTCTACTTCAATTTCTGTTAGGCAGGCTCTGATACTGACATTCACATTGCATTCCAACTTCTATAACCGCTCATATTTACCCATCAAAATATTCTAACACTATCTACTATTCCTTCCCTATACCTTGACCTCAGTTATCAGATCTCTCTTCTTTAGACTTTATATGTATAAAATTTCCCTCTTTTGTCCCCTCTTTGCAAACCAGAGAGGGTGCAGATAGAACTTTGGAAAAACACAGTTTAACAAAGACATAGCTTGGGAACTGAGGCTTTCAGGTGAACTCAGCACACCATTTCTTTCTCGCTCTGTCCTGTCCACTTGTCATCTCCTAGAGCTTTAATACCTCCCGCTATAACCATCTGACAAATGAGAAAAATCTTTACTCAGTCACAATTTACCATACAATGGTAACTTAATTCATAATACTAGAAAAACCAGGATAGAACTAGGCAATCTATACATATTTCCAAAATACATTTTTTTTGTGCAGGCCATCTTTTAGAAATGTGTAGACACTATCCTAGTGGTAACAGAAGCATAGAAAAGTTGACGTTAGGATACCTGAGAATCTTAGGGCTATGTAATTCTAAGATATGACTTAAGATGTGTATGTATTAATCCACAGAACCTACAGCAATTAGAATATTAAACATCTTCCAAACAAGAACTGCAAAACACACACACGGAATCAGCACGGATCCATGCCCTTGCCGCGTTGTAAACGAGTCTGAAGGTCACCTGTCAATAGCAGCGATGGCAATACCATTACCTTGGAAAGAAATCATTTCTTCCTAGTCGACAAACTTGGGATGAAATACTTTAAAACTCTGAATTCTGCTTTCGGTTTCTTCTCTTGGCTCCTATGTTGTCATACCACACGCACCACCAATTTACAAAACCCCCAATGCATCCATCCCTAGGAACAAAACGGAGATTCTTGTGATGCACAGGAAAGGACAAATTTCAATGATGAGGAAATCCTCACGTTTCCTTTTCTGGATGGAAATTACACCAATTTTTGCTGACAGCTTCCAAGAGCACAGGCTATAGAAGAAAAATGTATGGAGAGGAAACAAATTCATAAAGATACTTAACACTGTGGATACTATAAATTTTAAAATTCAAGATCTGATTCTTTCAGACAGAATTGTAATTTGAAGACTAAGAGAATGCTTTGTATGGATATTAAAAGGGATATGAACCATTTGGAGGGTGTTCAGAGGAGAATCAGTAGTTAAGGAACCCAGAACACAGTTGACAAGATTTGGAGATTTCTATTTTCCTAAGAAGTAAATTTGTTCTACTGAATGCAGGATATTGGCCAAAGGGCAGTTATAAATACTTCAGACTGCAGCAGTCTTATTAGCCCAAGTGTAAAAAGTTACTGCATTTCTTCTCATGAGCATTAAAAAAGAAAGACATTACACTTACCTTTTTTGATCTAACTTGAATAGGAAAGTATGGATAGAGCAACTTTTATAGGTTGATGCAAAACTAACTGTGGTCTTTGCGATTGACTGCGATTACTTTTGCACCAGCCTATATTAAGCCTAAGGAAGTTCGCTTATGCTCTCAGGCACTTCAGTCTTTGTATGACGCAGCACATTCTGTGTGAGGACAGCAGACACAATCAGAGGTGGCCTCCCGCGATCCCTGCCTCCCCAGGTGCTCACATCCTTCTGATTGTCTCTTGGCACGGGCAGGACCTGGGACTTGCTTCTCACCAATGGAATAGGGCAATGGTGGCAGGATGTATGTGATTATACATACACGTTTACGTTATGTAAGATTGTAAGCTGATCTTGCTAGCTTTGAGAAAGCAAGTGGCCATGTTGGGAAAGCACAGAGGCCAAGGGACCGAAGCTGGCCTCTGGCCAGTGGCCAACCAAAATCTAAGGCCCTTATTCCGATGACCCAAAAGGAACTAAAGGCTGCCAACAACCACATGAGCTTAGAAGTAGATTCTTCCTTACACTTCAGACATGACACAGCCTTGACCACCACTGTGGTGACAGCCTCGTGAGACCCTGAAGCAGGGCACCAGCAAAGTTGTGCCCTGACTTCTGACACAGCAATTGTGAGGCAATACATGTGTGTTGCTTTCAGCTGCTAAGTCTGTGGTAATACTGTTATGCAGCAGTAGATAACAAATAAATACTGAACGTATACACATTTGTAAAGTGTGTTTGCATATTAGAGGTTTTGGAATGACTATATGTACACATGCATAGACACGCAAACCATGTAAGAAACTTAAGAAATGTAGTCAACAGAGCAATAAAGAAACTTGGCATTCTTCACACCAATCAATTCAAGATGTAACAAAGATTTAATATAAAGAATAAAAGTTTTAAGCAAAATCATGGAGGTATTTTTATTATCTTGTAGTAGGGAAGGTCATTCTAAGCACATCAGGAAAACCAGGAATTATAAAATCAAAAAGATTAAGTTTACATCATAAAACTTAACTTTTATAACAAAAAAAAAAACTATAAATAAGGTTAAAAGGCTAATAACATGGTCAAAAATTTGCAACACAAAACAAAGAAATAACGTCCTCAATATACATAGCTCTTAAACATCATTAAGATTCAGTATAATGCAAAACTATACAGCCATTAAAAACAATACAAATCTATATCTATGGTCATGTACAAATGTTCTCAGTATTAAGTGAAAGAAGCAAGTTACAAAGCAGTACGTAGAGTGTGGTCTCATTTACGCAAAGGTGTACATAGTTGTATAGAAGCATATGTAAATATGCACGGAGTTGTCTGAAAGTAAATCTTAACTGGTCATTTTGGGATATTTTTTCTTTCTTTTTAAAATGTGCATGCGCTATTTGTTTTTTAAAAAAAGAAATATATTTTCCAAAAAAAGTTTTAGAAATGTTTGTGTACCTATGAAGCAAAAGTCCATTTATTTGGCAGATAAGTTAATCAGACAGCAAAACCTCTAGTGAAGAAACACCAATAAGAAAGATAAAGGAAAATAACTTCAAGGATGGAATCAACACCAATACGTGCAATCATTACTGAAGACATTATCTCAGGGAAAATGCTCCTAAGATATCATCCAGCACTATTCATTTATGAGCTAAAGGGGAAAAAAGCAGACTGGAGATGTTTTAAAATAACCTGGGGAGAGAATGGGAGGCCATTTTGAATACGATACTAAAATGTAGAAAAGGAAAATAATAGAATGGTCTATTAAGTTCCATTATCAAATTAATGATCTTTGTCTTACTGGTGATAGATGCATTCACTGTATGGATGGGAGTCATAAATATGAAAATATGTAAAACATACTTATTATACATAATCCTTAAAAATCATTGTCTCTCCTAATGCATTTAGAACTATGGTTTTCAATTCTGGCTGCAGAAAAACAAAATCCTGATGTTTAGGTCTAGAAAAGGCAACTCTAGAGAGACTCAGATTAATGGTCACCTAGGGCTGGGAGTAGAAACAGCGATTAACTAAACAGACATGAAGTTTCTTTGTGGGTGATGGAAACATTCTGAAGTTTGTATGATGTGGTAAGGGTTGCACAATTCTTTAAATCTGCTAAAATCATGTATTAAAATAAGTGGATTTTATGGTATGTAGATTATGCCTCCATAAAGTTGTACAAAAAAACATTGATACCTGGGCTCCCTGTGAGATACTTGCAATTAGATTGGTCTAGGATGGGAGCGACAGGTTCGGTTTGTTTTTGAGGCAAAGTCTACCTCCGAAACCGAGGCTGGAGTGCAGTGGCATGACCTCGGCTCATTGCAACCTCCGCCTCTACTGGGTTCAATTGATTCTCATGCCTCAGCCTCCCGAGTAGCTAGGATTACAGGGAGCCGCTACCATGCCCGGCTAAATTTCGTATTTTTAGTAGAGACGAGGTTTCGCCATGTTGGCCAGGCTGGTCTTGAACTCCTGACCTCAAGCAATCCGCCCACCTGGGAACACCTCGAACTGTACAAATGGAATTCTATGTTCATTGTGAACTCTGTCTTGCTGGGGTGATTATAGACATGTATAGTTCCACCTTTCAGAACTGTAGGTTAAAAGCTAAAAGGGGCCGGGCGCAGTGGCTCACGCCTGTAATCCCAGCACTTTGGGAGGCCGAGACGGGCGGATCACGAGGTCAGGAGATCGAGACCATCCTGGCTAACACAGTGAAACCCCGTCTCTACTAAAAACATACAAAAAACTAGCCGGGCGAGGTGGCGGGCGCCTGTAGTCCCAGCTACTCGGGAGGCTGAGGCAGGAGAATGGCGTGAACCCGGGAGGCAGAGCTTGCAGTGAGCTGAGATCCGGCCACTGCACTCTAGCCTGGGCGACAGAGTGAGACTCTGTCTCAACAACAACAACAACAACAACAACAAAAAGCTAAAAGGGTATTGTGAATATATATTTAAGATGGATATGAAGTTAAGTTGGAATTGTCCAGAGAAGCCCAATGAGGAAAGTGAAGGGATTCAAAGTTAGAGCACATGAGAAAAAAAAAAGAAATCAAACCAGAGGAGTTGGGGACGAGAAGTGGAAAAGTAGAGATGACCGCTATCCTCAAATGCTATAAGGCTGCCGAACAGAGATGCAACTGAACTAGTTTTTCATATGCTCAGCTAGGATGGATGAGGCTACAGGAAGATAGACTTCAGGTCTTTATAAGGAAGATCTTCACAATAATCCCGTTCTATGTGTTGTGTCAGATCCTGGAGGTATATTCTACAGTGACTCTGTGCTAGTGGTCCTCAAACTTTGCATGCATCACAGTCACCTTCGGGGCTTGTTAAAACGCAGGCTGCTGGCCCCATTCCCAGAGTTCCTGATTCAGAAGGTCTAGGGTAGGGCCTCCTAATTTGCATTTCTAATGAATTCCCAGATGACAGTGATGCGGTCCATGCAGAAGCCTCACTCTGAGGACCGGTGTCTAGTCTAAACGCTATTAGAGCTCCAAGAAAGGACATCTCATTCAGATTAGATGGAGAGGAGTAACCTGAAGGACTTCTCAGAGGAATTTGGGGATGAGCTGAATTTTGAAGAATGAGAAAGTAGTAAGTCCAAACACAGAACACAACAGGAGAGCAATAATGTATAGGAAGGAACGAAGGCATGAAACAGCATTCCTTCACGTTATCTGTTGAATGTTTATGCATAGTATTGTTCTAGTTGCTGCGTATGGAGAGATAAAGGAAACAAAACCTAGGCTCTCATGGAACTTTTCCACAAATACACCATATATGGCAAAGTCCCCTAATGGAATAGAACAGGCCATTGCAAGAGAAAACATGGGGGCCTCTGAAGAGGTAGCATTTCAAGAAGAAGAGAACAGGAAAAGAGACAGGTTCAAGGGAAAACATATAGGAGTTGAGCTCTCCTGTTCAATACAGAGCTTGAAATTATCTGCTAAATGAAAGATGGGGAAGATAAAGGGCTGACTGATAGAACAAGGTCTCTAAGGACTTACAATGGGACAGGATTCACTGATTAGCTCATTCACCTATACTTTCATTGTGTTGACCACAGGACAGACCCCTCCTCTGGGACAGATGAGGATGATGATATAGATAACTGAGGAAGAAGTTTAGCAGCTCTCCTGTTAGCTTCAATTTACCCGTTAGGAGGGTAGGCCTCTGCAGAGGCAGCAGAGGTGACAGCTATTTGACAAGAGGTGAAAATCTGAAATAGTCTTTAAGAATGGAAGAGGTTGCTGGACGGCCAGGGCTGCTAAACTGCTTCAAGCGCCTGCCTACTCGAGTCAATCTGTGGTGCTACCAACCACTGGGATATACTCAGTAGTATGCAGCCGCCCAGGAAAGCAAAGAAGTCAGATGGCCAAACTGATCCAGGGATAAGTTTCCGCAGAGCCAGAGTGACAGGCCACAGTCTATGCTAAATGGGGAAGCGGTAAAGCCAGAGTAAACTGACAAACGGGGGTGGGGGTGGGGTGGGGAAGGGTGGTTAAGGAACTGGAGGCTTCTTGAGGTCAAAGAATAAGTATACTGTATACTGAGAGGAAGAAATTAAAGGACATTAAAATCATAGAATAAATTATCGATTCTACATTTCAGAAAATAAATTTCTGATGAGTCCAAAGTGTTGACTTAAAATTGGTTTGCTAAATGGAGTGAAAATGACTAGTGGAGATGGAGGTCCAGAAATTAAGGTCATCCATGACTAATGAAATTGCCCAGAATGATGGCAGCATTGGGGAAAGAGATGCCCATCAATCATCAAAGTCCCTTCCATAAATGAAGAGGAGTGACCAGAGATGACAGTGAGGAGGACAGATGGTGCAGCTGAACAGCAGAAACCTCAGAATAGAAGAACAATGGTGTAGCGATGGCAATCAAGAATACAGGGGCGGCAGACCCTGTAATCCATCCATTTACTATCAGTAAAGTGAGAAAACGAACGCTCTCCACTTGAAATAGTCCTAAGGTTAAGTATGGATGAGGGAGAGTCCATTTCCAGTTAATGAAAAAGCAGAAAAGCATATTTACAAAGGAATAGGGAACGAAAATCTCTATAATGCAAAGAACTGGCAAGGACGGCAGCAACGGTAAAACGAATTGAGGAAAACAGGTAACAATTTGAGGCCTGATGACTGGATGGGCTTATTTCAGATGGCAGCAATGCATTATAGGGATGAGAAGCAAAGGGAATCAAACCAGTCTCTCAGTGTTTCAACTGAACTCTGGAATGAGATGCTTCTATGACAAAACAAGTCCTGGGAAGTGACCAAGGTGACATGAGTTTGAATTGTTATTCAAGGTTCCAAAGACAACACGAATGATATGCTGTTTTGTGTCTCAATGAAGTTTAGCCCCAATTAGAGATGGCAGGGCTAGGTCAGAAAGACGAAAGCTGCTGGTCTCAACAGAGCAGCATAATTTGCAGAGGGAAGGGGCCCATAGATGACGGAACGGTTAGGCTAGGTTTGTCAAAATGTGTCTAACACTCTCACCTTACCTCCAAGGAGTTCAGCACTGAATGGAGTAGAGAGATGCAGATATGCTAGTCCCACGGCAAAAGGGAAAGTGCTCAAAAATGCTGCAAAATTCAGACCCCAGCAGAGGGAAGACTATAGGCAAGCTCCGATACATGTTAGTGACCAATACTTAGATTTTTCCAAGAGATAGGACAGACACTGTACGCTCTGTCCACAGGAGTGCTGCATCAATTTTTCTCTCATTAAATGGGGATTTGGACTATACAGCCTCTGTTGTCATCTTTAAATTCTATAACCTTTTTAGGAAGAAACATCCTTAGAAATCATCTATGTCTTACCCTGTCAAGGGGAGGGGCTATAACTTGTTTCTTTGTGACTAACTTGCATATGGTAGGAAACCAAGGTCCACAATAGATAAGCAACTCACATACGGGGCCAAACACAGAGCTAAAACCCAGATTATTTTATTCCTAAATCCAGTGTTCTTTACATTATGTAATTCTAAGGTTCTCATCTGGGCTTCTGAAAACCTTTTTTGAAACTAAAGAAAATTCTGATTTCATCCTATGTCCCTGACACTTTCAAAAGGGCTCCTTAATACAAGGTGGGACCACTGAGCCATTTCTAAAGCTTCTTCTTGGGGTGCCTTTTTCCCCCCACGGACAAGATACACAACCCAGCTCCAGAGATAAGGCGAGGGAAAAGTTCTGCCAAATAAAGAAATTTCATGGATCTTTAAGGAAAGATTAAATCAAGTCTTTCTTCCTACCAAGGTAGAAATACACTTCAAAGAACAAACAAGTGAGGAGTGAAGAGAGTGAAATTCCAAAATCACTCTAGTTTATTTACATAATATAGTATTTGATTGCATTCTTTTGTACTGTTCCCTACTTTTATAATGTGTAAAATGTTTCACCATGTTCCAATTAATGGTTGAGCTTTAAAGGAAAATATTCTGGATCTTTCATTTATTGGTATCAACCACAATGTCAAGACCCCCAAGAAATACTTGATCTAAACTGGGAGAGTCCAACACAATTTTTTTTTTAATGGACTTGCCACCTTAAGAAACTTCAAGTGTATCTTTTTGTTGGCAAGAAAATTATTTCCCAGGAGGTAATTAGATTTCCCTCCCCGCCCCTGCTCTTTCCACCAACCCTCCTCCTAACATACACATAGAGAGTTACACATTTCATGAAACTGTTTTGAGGCCAAGTTCACAGCAAGCAGAGTCTTAACATTTTCATAAATGATCTGTCCTTCATATCTGCATAAGCTGGGATCCTTGGCAAGGGGGAAAAGGTGCCATTTGCTTCTCTGAAGTAACTTGGGGTCTGAATTGGTTAAGAAGCCAAAGAGAAAAGGAAAGCATTTCCTTGTTTTCCCTATTAACGGTTTGTTGCAAAGGGATAAACTTCTCAAGAACCAAAGGTGAGGAAATGTGTTGGTCATCACTGGATTCTTGCTGGAAACAGAAGGCAGATGAAATCTTCAGGAATCACTTCACACTCCAAAAACACTATTCTCAGCAATGATAATAGGCTAATCACACCACTGATCAAATTATTTCAGCTCAGTTCTTTATTTTGCAGTTAGAGAGCAAATGAAATTAGAAACGCTTTGGCACAGGTTAAAGGTGGCTCCCATATACTCACTAGTTTTCCTCAGGATTATCAATACTCCTTACCAAAATGCACTTTTACTTAGTTACCATTTAAAGTTGCCACCATTGTAAATGACAGGGGGTAGGGGTGGGTGTGGGTGTGGGGAACCTGAGCATACACGTAATTTTTAAATCTTTTAGATGTAATGCAATCAACCATATCTAATATTCTTTCAGAAAACAGAAGAAACACAAAACATGCTCAAAGATCAAGAAATCAAGTCATGCTTTTCATAAGGCACCACCAATTACCCTGATAAATTGTAAATAAATATGTAAGGGAAGAATCAATAGGGAGTCTTGAGGTTTACAAGACATTCCTGTTTAGACCACTTGGAGTACTGCAAAAGAAAAAACAAGCAAGATACAGCTTGAATAACCCATCATATCCTTGCCCAGTGCACATCATTTGTTGCATAGTGGTGACTGGATATGATCCAGGACAAGAGAAGACCAAAATTCAAAACAATACATTAACATCCATTCTTCCTCATACTACAGTATGAGATACCACTTGGGACATTCATATCCAAAGAAGTAATGGTGTAATTTAAAAAAAAAAAGGAATTTCAAAAGGAGTATTTAAGGACCTGCTGTAAAAGCACCTTCTACACACACATGAAGCTAATCCACATGTGAAACTTTATCAAATCTGGTTATATGTGGGACTTCAACAGCTGAATTTTTCCACCATTTACACTTTTCAAATCCCAATCCAAACTGTCACTTTATCCCTTAAAAAGTAGGTCAGGAGATCGAGACCATCCTGGCTAACACGGTGAAACCCCGTCTCTACTAAAAAATACAAAAAACTAGCCGGGCGAGGTGGCGGCGCCTGTAGTCCCAGCTACTTGGGAGGCTGAGGCAGGAGAATGGCGTAAACCCGGGAGGCGGAGCTTGCAGTGAGCTGAGATCCGGCCACTGCACTCCAGCCTGGGCGACAGAGCGAGACTCCATCTCAAAAAAAAAAAAAAAAAAAAAAAAGGTGGATTATCCCATCCTTTGAAAGAGAGGCTTTCTCAGTTTTTCTTTTCATTCTCCTACTGTAAGTGCTGGTTGATATTCACACAAATGTACTACAGAATTAAAATACTGACAAGCAAGTAGTTTCTTTACATGCACTGAATTGCATCCAGAATCCAAAAATTAAGCAGCACAAAAAGACATTTTTTGGATACCTACTAAAGACAAAAGTAGAGAAGAACAGAAGTAAAGCACAGGTAAAATCATGGTAATCTTACAGGTCAGCCTTTGTCCTTTCTTTAAAAAAAAAAAAAAAAAAAGGAAGGAGGGAGAGAGAGAGGGGGAGAGAGAGAGAGATGGGGTCTCACTGTTGACCAGGCAGGACTCAAACTCCTAGGTTCAAGCAATCTTCCCACTTCAGCCTCCTGACTACACTGCACTGGAGTACACCTGGCGGCCATGTTTTTTTATTATTAAAGTACACTGTGGGCAATCACAGTTTTAATGTTTGCCTTTTCAATTATTTAGAGTATGACATGCAATAATTTATAATTTTACTGAGGTACAAATTTGAATCATGCAGGCAAAGCTGGTGTGCGGCAGCTTAGTGAGGAAGTCCCGCATCTACATATCCACATGGCTTTGCTGCATTACGTATCAGGAAGCAAAATAAACATCTGTGGAAGGAAAATCTCCTGTCTTCTCCCCCAGCTAGAAAGCTAACTACTAGTGCTACATTTGTACTTCTAAACTTGGGGATCTGCATAGTTCTAATGACTTAGCTTTTGGCCGGGCGCGGTGGCTCACGCCTGTAAGAATACCAAACGCCTACCATTTTTCCATTTTTCTTTCTATAACCTTTGCCAAGGTTAAAATACTAATGATGAAGAACTGCAACTTCAGTTGCAGTTTAGAGGAGATAAGAAGGGTAGAAAGACATTTTAAATCATGTCTTAATACAAAATATTACAATACAGAAGAGAGCACGTTGTAAATAATTTTCTCTAAGTGAAAATAATGCTTTGTATTAGAACACCAACATTTCTTTAAATAGACCAATCTTGTTTCGTTAATTCCAAAACTGCAGATTTGTGTATTTTTTTTGTTTTTCCATTGATTTCTCCCTTCTGTTCTTCTCAGCCTTGGTCTAAACCTGTGGTCAAGTCATACCAAATCCTCCATGACTTTCAAGTAAATAGAGAAGATCCCACAGTATCAATGAAAAGACATATTTAAGTTTCAAAACGTCAGAAGGTAACAGGAAGCTAGTCATACGTTCTCAGCATCCTCATGGCTCTCCGCTGACGGCGGACTAGTTAATGGATGATTAGGAAGGAAAAATTAAAACTGTAAATGTATTCCAGGCATCTGTCACTTAAAATTACATTCAATTTTTAACCCACGAGTATCTGAAGACTTTTACAAAGAAGACCAAAAGGCAAAAAATATTGTGCTTTCTTGTATAACATCAACCAGAGGATCTTCTTAATTGATAATCATTAGTTTGGCAAAAGGAAAACTTATGAAATCAGTTTTTTAATTAGTTACCTTGCAATATCCACTGAAATCTTGGATCATACACAAACTTACTTGAGATGAGACCTCAAGACACATGCACAGCAACACTAACAAACCTCTGGACAAGTCAAAACACTCAAAAGGTTATACAGTATTAAGGAAAGAATGAATAAAAAGTAGGTAGTATGAACTACAGAGAAAACATTTACAGAAATTGGATTTTATAAGAAAACATGTTTCTTTTTTTTTTTTTGTAAGATGTCTTTTGAGTTAAATCTCATACCCACTCAAACTGTAACTGGACAGTACATTTCACTTCTAGTTACTAGAAGACAGTTCTTTAAAAGAGACTGGGGCAAAAAGGGAAAAGGAGACTATAAGCCGTTGCTAGGTCCACCCCAATCCCCCCTTTAAAAGGAAAACTGATGAATTTAAGTCAAACCACAGATTTTTTTAAACCAAAATAAACACACCAGACAGACAGTGATGACAAAACACTATTTTTAGTCTTTTTTTTTTGTCCTTTAAAAAAAATTAGTCCCCTTCTAATAAGAGTTTACATACAGCTTACCTAAAACCTTAAGAACAGAGAACACAATAGGAGGGAAGAGGACACAGCACCATAGTTTCAAACATTCACACACAAAAGAAAAAACAGCCAGCACAGACTAGAGTGAGACCATGTTTCCCAACAGACAGGAACAAGTCCCAACACACAAAGGACATATAATTATCTATATGAACAAAAGCAAAATGGAAGATCTGGTCAGGCTGGGATGGAGGAGGGAGTGCTAACTCCTTGTACTACAAGGAAGGAATGGGATTTTTTTTAAAGCAAAAAAGAAAAAGCAAGCCCCCAAATGGATTTTTGATGTTGAAACTCTGTCATATGCTGCTGGTAACAGTAAATATATATATTTATATATTCATATATGTATATTAAAAAAGGAAAAATAATCTATTTATAGAACAGTCAGTAGTCAGAGACATTTAGAAAAAAGTAAAAACAAGTCCTTTTTTTTTCTTTTTAAAAATGGATTTACTAAAACAACTTCATCACCCAGAGGTACTACAACCCCGCATCCTCTGATGAAGCCATGGCGTTATTCAACAGCATCTGCTGCGGGCCATAGTTAGAAATTGCCAGTGTTGGAAACAGCAGACATTGGGGTCAGGGCTGCAAGGCAAAAAGCAGTTATTTGCTGGTCTTGCTCACGGCCATGCCTGAAGCCTGGTGTCTGGAATACTTGTGAATGAAGTTTTCCCCAAAAAGCATGCATCACTGTGGCTCAGTAAGATAGTATGACTGGTCATCGTCGTCATCTTCTTCTCTTTTTTTTTTTTTTTGCAGAAGCCTGAATCCATGTACCTGCTCTTCCCTAAAATGTAGACCCAAGACAGCAAGACTTTTCAATGCCAAAAAACGGCTCCTTGCCTTGTAGTAGGTTCTTCTCCCCAGAATCCAATCTAGTCAGATTTCTGATCTAGATGACATCCTTATCCTTGCAAAGATAAGGTGACCTGCCCCAGCTGAGAGGTTCTCCTATTTGGGGTGTTCTTCTAGCACAAACAAGCACAAATAGCTGATGTCAATAGACTGTGATACCATTCCTTGACGTCTAACAGAAATAACTTTGGCCCTGTTACTCCTAGTTGTATCTTTAGGGCATTAAGTACCAGGTAACAGTGGAAGGAAAGTGGTACTCCAATCCCTCTCCAACTATCCCAATGAAGGCGATCCAAGCAATTAGCACCTTCAGTTGGTGCTGCTCCTAAGTTGTAAGTCTCTAACTACTATCAGCTGGACAAAAGCCACATCCTACATGCCCTGTTAGCACATCAATGTATTAATACTAACCAGCCACCCTAGAGCTCAATCAAGCATCTAGCCTTAATGCAGTAAACCACACTCAAAGGAGACATGAACTATTGGCTGCTGTACCAAAGAAGACACCCTCTGCATAGATATGTTGACAGAGAATGTAACCCCCAGAGTCCACGCAAAGAGGAAGTCAGCACTAAGAGGACTTTCTCTGAAGGCCATTCATCTTTGGAAGCAACATTCCAAGTGGATAGAAACCACTCTACTTGATGACTAAGGTCTCAATGTGGTCCATTTCCCCCCATGTCCCAAACTAACCAAGCATCTGCTAACTGGTCTCTTTCAGATCCTCCACTGGTAGTTTGTAGCTCATTATGAAGGAAGGAGGTGGTGCTGGACCTGGGCTAACTGGCCCCTGCTTCTTTGCACAGTTTATACAGATGTAATCTTCATTTTCAGCCATTTCTGGAGATACACCCACACAAACTTGATGAAACCACTCATCACAGCCACCATCACATTGTACCCAGTCTACCTGTAGGAAACAAGATTGGGGAATGTTAAGGTTACATAAACATTAAGCCTAGAACAAAAGCAAACCAAAGAGCTTTCTTGGCTTAAATGATAGCAAACAACTGGGATGTCTAGAGATAGACAATGACTTCTTATGGGGTTATTTTTTAAAGACAGAAGCTGAGAAGTTAATACCCCAAAATTACATTTTACCATAGTGTGTCCACAAAATTAGGCCTCTTAGGTACTCCATTACCTCACGAATACCTGGGGCTCCTTGTGAGGCAGAAACATGTTTGAGAAAAATTTGACAAAAAGGGAACTTCTAATAGAGCAGCCAAGTAGTTTTAGCTAATATTAACAATTTCTAGGCTCTAAGACAATGCAATTATCAATCAAGAAAGGAAGAGTACAACAATGTGAAGGCAATCCTGTGTATTAGCTTTATTTCAAAGAGATAAGCCAAAGTACTAAGAGCATTAAATACCTTTTTAGAAAAGCAGTCACATAGGCCACTTTTAAAACTAATATTTTTTATTCTTCTCTTCTTCCGTTACAAATACAACTCCCTATAAAAAGTTAGCAAATATCAGATGTCAAATCTTACAAATTAACCAATTATAACAGTCAAAGACACAGGTCAATAGATCACTCTGGGGCTTAAAATTCAAATCTGAAAAGCTGACAGGTCAGTGGCAGGTGTCAGACTTTGACCCTTCTGACAATACTCTGATTACAGGAGGCTAGGAAGGGATTGTAGTTTGGTGACTTTAAGCCTTGGACTTAAGAGTTAACAATAAAGTGACTTTTGGCTTTTATATTTGAAGGCTGATTGTAGTAGTTTTTACAGCTAATGTCATGGCAGACAAGAACATTTAAGTTGAAAAGAGCCACTCTCCCTCACCTCAATACAAAGGTTGGTCATTTCATTGGCAACATAAGAAGCCACTTAAAACCATGAGCTTTACCAGAGATCAAAGGAAGGAATAGAAAGGGATCAAAGAAGTAACTACACAACTTATGAGAAAGAACAGATGAAGGAGATTTTGGCTAGGTAAATGAGTTTCATTCACAGAAAGTGAGTGGTTTTCAAAATTCGTTTCCATGTCCTATAAAACAATTGTCAAATCACAGTAGTCATGTCAGTAGTTTTAGGCTTGTAATAAGGGGTGGGAAAAATAATTTGTCAAAATGACATTCTACTTGTATTGTTCCTAAAGTTCTAGATCTTAAGAAACAATACTGTTTAACATAAAGATTACTCAACTCAGAAGTTCTGAGTTTCAGTGTGTAATTTCAAGCAAGTCACTTAACCTCATTGAGTGGCTCAATTTCCTCATCTGAATAATGCAGATGACATTAATTACTAGATTACTGAGAGGATCCAATGAAATAATGTATGGCAAAACACCTAATTCACTGCCTAGGATACTGGAGGCACTTTTCAGTCATGGTCTCGTGGCTCTACTCATTATCCTACACTACACAAAACGTTTTGCACCTTGATACAACTGTCTGCAGCACTGCTTTTCAAAGTGTGTAGACCACTGGCATCAGAATCATCTATTGTGTTTTGTTTGTTAAACATGCAGCTGGGACCTATCACCCTATGAACTCAGAGTGTCTGGGGAGTACATGCCAGAAGCTTCCATTTTTAATCAGCTCCCAAGTGATTCTCATATATTCTAAATCCGATTGCTGCTGGCCCTCTGTGACATCACTTCCTGTAAATTCAGAGCAACTTAACAATACCTTCCTAAACTGATTTGTTTTTGTTCTGTAATTGTTTAGCTTCTGAAGTCTGTGCAATAAAAAACTCACCAAAACGTTCCTATTGTAGCAAACTAATCAGAGACCAAAAAATAAAAAGTGAAATAATGGCATCTGTGCAAAATGTGAAAACTAAAGTACTGCAAGCAGTAAAGACTCACAAAATGCTGGCTGTTAGAGCAGGTGCACTCAAGTGTTTTGGCTGTTTGGGACAGACAAAGGGAACCGGATAAATTGTGGCTCTCTGTGCTGCCCAGGTTTGAGATACTGCGCTGTTTATGATGGCACCCGTGAACCAGCAGATCCCTTTACCCTTACCTCCAACCCTCTTAATCCGGTCTAGTCCCCATTCATGCTAATGCATTGGGTAAGAATGTTATCAATGTATCAGTATTTGCTACAAAGAAGTGTCCCAGGTCTTTTGAAACCTAGTGTTTGCACTATACTCACTGGCTTACAATTTCCCAAAATTCTCTCGCAAATAAGACAAGACTTTCCCTTTTGTGATTTTCACTCAAGGTCCCTTCCTAAGCCTAGATCTCCCATTTCAAAAGATCTATAACCTTTCTTGAGATATTGGTACACAAATTCTAACCTAGACTCCAGGTTATGTAACAATTTAGCCTGATAATAGAACAAGTAAAAATAGTCCTTCTCTTTACCAATATCTTTTTTATCATGCTCATCTACTAACAATCAAATGTGAGTCCTACTTTTGTGTGAAAGGTCCACAGCATCATGAAGCAAACTAAAGTTTGGGATGCCAACCGAATCCACAGATGATTCTGACACAGGGGCAACAGACCAGGTAGTGTCCTGAAAACTCAAGAACACAGAATTTGGATAACTGTATAAACTGTCATTTCCCTTTTCATTATTTCTAGGGAGATGTATTTAGTGAATCACAAAAAGAATTATTAAACTTCACAGCTGTGAACTGTTCAAATACTAAATGATAAGAGATTCTACATCACAGTACAAATAGGTTACTATGTTTAGATCTGGGGGAAATGTCTGTTTTAAAAAGAAATACATTAAAACGAGGAAATATTAGTTTCATATTCATGTTTTGCTGTATGGTTTCACATTTACACTTAAGAAAAAATACTTGGCATAGTATATTTTGTTCATTTCTTAAAGAATAGTACTGTACTGGGAAAGAAGAAAATCTGGTAATTTAGTGATATTCTTAGCTTAGTAATTAAACTGAGCTTTTGTTATTTTGGCATTTAATATCTTTTGCACCCCAAGTTTCCTAGTAAAAGCAGGATTTGAAAAAGGAAAACAATTCATTTAGTGAACTACAACACACGTTCAGAATCCTTGTGTATTATTTTCTTGGTGCTCTCAATATTCAGTGACCAACCCTCCCCATTTGCCGAGGAATGACAGATTTCTCAGTATGTGGGAATTTCAGTGCTGAAACAGGGAAAGTCCCAGGCAAACTGGGACAGTTGGTTACTCTAGCTGAACATCATGCACGCGTGTGCACGCGTGTGTGTGTGTGTGTTACATACATTTAGGTAACTTAATCTTTGATTATCTGTGCCAAAAGGAGGTATGAACTAGTAAAGCCATTGAAAACACAAATACCTTGATTGAGGAAACACCCCCGTGAAAATCTTAAATCAGGGTGGCTAATAAATAGTAAAAATCAGAGTTCACAAATTTAGTCTCTTAATTTACCACACAAAACTTCTCATGTAAGTAGGAATGGGTAAAGGAAAAGGCCGACAATAAGAGGGTTAAAAAAAGTGAAGAGAAAAAGAAGACTATTTTCATAAGTAAAACTATTAAATGTTTATTCTAATACAGAAGAAAAATACTACTTAAATTAGTAGCCTGAAAGAATTTGGTCTTTTTCCAGTTAACTTGTTTTATCTTTGGTACCAATAAGACTGAATAAAGAGTTCTGACAGAAAAAGATTCTGAACTTTAAAATTAATTTTTAAAAAATAGTTCTTTGTTAATAATAATTTCAGCTTGACATTAATTTAATAATCAAAGGAAAAATTATTTTCAAAACCTTTTACATTATTCTGGTATTGTCTTTCTTTTTCTAAAACATCTTGAAATTGAGGCTAGGCACATTTAAACTAGCCTCATTTAATCTTTCTTTTAATTTTTAAAAGAGCATTTCTCAAAAAAAGAGCTGGGCGTGGTGGCGTGTGCCTGTAGTCCCAGCTATTCAGGAGGCTGAGGTAGGAGGACTGCTGGAGCCCAGGAGATCAAGGCTGCAGTGAGCTATGACCACACCACTGTACTCCAGGCTGGGCAACAGAGTAGGACCCTGTCTCAAAAAAAAAAAAAAAAAAAAAAATTTCTATCTGCATATTTTGGGGGAAAAGTCATAGTAATTATTGGTTAGAGAAATCACAGTAATTACTGGTCAGAGAATTAACCTGAAACCAAGTGAACCCTAGAAGTTATTTTTTGCAGAATGATATTTTAAAGAACAAACTGGCCTAAAACGCATGATTTTCTTTTCTTTTTTTTTTTTTTAACATCATCTTGCCAATCTTTTTCTTTTTGAGACAGGGTATCCCTGTCTTGCCTAGGCTGGAGTGCAGTGGGGCAATCACAGGTGCAACCATAGCACATTAACTATAGCCTTGAACTCCTGGGCTCAGGCAATCCTCCTGTCTCAACCTTCTGAGTAGCTGGGACTACAGGGATGGGCCACTGTACCTGGCAAAAGCATTCTTTTCTTATTTTGTCCTAAACATGTGTGTTGTATATTAAGTTTTCTCAGAGAAATACTAAACACTGAAAAAGTTTTAACATTCTTTACAGAAACTTTTATAGAACTGTAACTGTTATTTAGTAAAATCAATGTCAGGAATAAACATGTAGAACCATAAAAACCGCAAAATAGCAGTAACAGGCAAAATATCTATAATCTGAAATAACTTTTGCTTAAAATGAAACACATTATATAAACTAACAACATAGGGTGGGGCACACATTGCTCACCTTTATGTATTTTAACAGTTCAAAATAGACACTTTCTCTGAGCACTCAGCCAAATCTCCTTTTGCTCCATCAAAATGTAGATGATAACTCTAGATTTTGTTTACAAAACACCTATACTATTAGGAGCAAATCTCACAGTTCTTTCAAAAATAATGATCACATCTTAGCACTTAAGGTTGCATTTTTTGGTTAACAAGTGCTTTCATAGAGATTGTTTCGTCTCATCATCATAACCCTTTGAATAAGGCAGGGCACCTGTTAATTTGACAATTTCAAAGCAAATGAAAAAAAAAAACAGCCGAAGTGTTTATATTGCTATAAGAAGACAACAGTAGGCCGGGCACGGTGGCTCAAGCCTGTAATCCCAGCACTTTGGGAGGTCGAGACGGGCGGATCATGAGGTCAGGAGATCGAGACCATCCTAGCTAACATGGTGAAACCCCGTCTCTACTAAAAAACACAAAAAAACTAGCCGGGCGAGGTGTCAGGCGCCTGTAGTTCCAGCTACTCGGGAGGCTGAGGCAGGAGAATGGCGTGAACCCGGGAGGCGGAGCTTGCAGTGAGCTGAGATCGCACCACTGCACTCCAGCCTGGGCGACAGAGCAAGACTCCGTCTCAAAAAAAAAAAAAAGAAGACAACAGTAATAATAGATGAACTGAATCCTATTTAAATGCTGAGCAGAAGGGAGGGGAAAGATTAAGTGATAAGGAGAAAAAGTACAAAAATAAGACAAAAGGCTCATGATAGATATAAACATGATAGAAAGAACGACAGGAAAGTTTAAAACGGAAACATCCTACCTTGCTGCTCGTCTTTAAACTACCATAAAATTAAGGGAGAAAGAAAAGGGAGAAGGCTCTGCCAGTGCTGAACCGCTGCACTTTCATGCCCAAAGAGAAAGTTAACTCTTCCTCAGCCTCTTTAATAAACAAACTCAGATGGAAATAAACGCAAAATTAAAGATAAAAATAATATGCACATATATATGTACTAAAATGCTTTAAAATGTTTATAACATAGAATGCTTATACAATGAATAGATGCAAGTCAGTGAACGGTCTGACAATGACATAAAACAAATGCCATAGAAAAAAACTGGGAAGGAAACACTAAGATATTTATAGCTGTCTGCCTTGGAAGATTAGACTACAGGATATGTATTTTACTATACGCAGTATTCATTTTCCAAAAAATGAACAGAATACCCCTAATACATCTCATTTAAATATGTGTCATTTAGTTTTGGAATGTGTTTTTGTACTTACATCTCAATTACCGATGGGGTAGAGGTGTTAGTGGAGAGAACCTGGTCTGAGAGCCGGGATCTAGGGTTCTACGGGGCAGAGGTGTTAGTGGAGAGAGCCTGGTCTGAGAGCCGGGATCTAGGGCTCTACGGGGTAGAGGTGTTAGTGGAGAGAGCCTGGTCTGAGAGCCGGGATCTAGGGCTCTACGGGGTAGAGGTGTTAGTGGAGAGAGCCTGGTCTGAGAGCTGGGATCTAGGGTTCTACGGGGCAGAGGTGTTAGTGGAGAGAGCCTGGTCTGAGAGCCGGGATCTAGGGCTCTACGGGGTAGAGGTGTTAGTGGAGAGAACCTGGTCTGAGAGCCGGGATCTAGGGTTCTACGGGGCAGAGGTGTTAGTGGAGAGAGCCTGGTCTGAGAGCCGGGATCTAGGGCTCTACGGGGTAGAGGTGTTAGTGGAGAGAGCCTGGTCTGAGAGCCGGGATCTAGGGCTCTACGGGGTAGAGGTGTTAGTGGAGAGAGCCTGGTCTGAGAGCTGGGATCTAGGGTTCTACGGGGCAGAGGTGTTAGTGGAGAGAACCTGGTCTGAGAGCCAGGATCTAGGGCTCTACTTTTGGTTTTGCTGCTGACCAGCTCTGTAACTTTGGTCACATAATTATCTTCCCTGAGTCCTAGTTGCACCAGCTGTAAAATGAGCAGCCTGAACAAGGTAAACTCTTGGTCCCTTCAAGCTCTAAAAATGTTTAAGTATTTCACTGAAAAAGTGAGGGCATAACCTATAGGGAATAGAGATGCAGTTTTATTTGTTTATATTTTCAAACTGAGGCACTATTAGAATTCTAAATATCAAATAGTATAATGAGTATAATAAAATTAAAACTACAGATTTATCAATATTCTTGATAAGAACTGTAACAGGGGACTCCAATCATTTAAACAACTGGAATTTTTCATAAAGTCTGAGACTATTACTCTCAAAAGTTTGTATCTAAAGAATGGCCAAAACAGAATTACTACACTTAAATTTTAGGGTTGGAAATTTTAAAACAACGTTTTTTTTGTTTTTTTTTTTTAGATGGAGTTTCACTTTTTTTGCCTAAGCTGGAGCACAATGGAGCGACCTCGGCTCACTCCAACCTCTGCCTGCCAGGTTCAGGTGATTCCCCTGCCTCAGCCTCCCGAGTAGCTGAGATTACAGGTGCACGTCACCACACCCGGCTCGTTTTTTGTATTTTTAGTAGAGATGGGGGTTCACCATGTTGGCTAGGCTGGTCTCGAACTCCTGACCTTAGGTGATCCACCCACCTCGGCCTCCAAAGTGCTGGGGTTACAGACATGAGCCACCGTGCGCAGCCTAAAATAATGCATTTATAGGTTTGAATTATTTGTTCCCAAAGATTTGAAGAAAATTATATTCCATTTAGGAGAGTGCTTACAGGTCTGAGTGTGAGTAAGATATGGACTAAAAGTTTCAAGTCTTTGGAATACAATCTTAATGCAATTGGCCACAGCTCTTACAATACTGGCCCAGGATTTTCTTCAGGCCACTGGGACTATCTGACAAGGTATTTCGTTCTCTGAGTCACCTTACAGGGAAGGCATAAGATTATTCTGAAACTTGTTATGCCCACTGCATATGAAATGCACCATTTGCCAGGGAATATCACATAGCTTCTCTCTGCTCCTGTCTCATTATGTTCACTAAGTATATGATTTCTAAAATACAACACTTCTACTAGGCACACTAAGGGCCTCACTTTTCAAAACAGTTTGTAGAAATTGTACAAAAGATATTATGTTGGAAGTCCAAATCCTAGAATCAAAAACATACTATATATTGATATCAAACAAGTGTCTCCACCACTGTTGTTCCTTGACCTCTCATGCTTGACCATAAACAGTCGGAACTCACCTTGTCCTTGCAGGGCCTTTGGCAGTTCTGTGCTGCGCACACAGCATTCTCATCATCAGATTCCTCTGCTCCTGACCAGTCATACTTTGAGGGAATGTCCAGCACTTTCTTCTCTCTTTTCTTTTCAGTACTCTCTTTCACAAGTTCAACTTTGGCTGCAGCAGCCTTCTCCTTCTTTTTCTTCCTCTCTTCTTCTTTTGCTAGTTTCTTGGCCAGTTTATTCAGCTCCTTTGATTTGTCTGCACTTAATTTTAATTTCTTCTTTTTAGGTTTGTCCATTTTCTTTAACTCCTTGGACTTCTGTTTTCCTTCTCCAAAAAGTTGCTCTACCTTTTCTAGCTTCCGTTTCCGTTTCTTCTCTGAAGAGTCCTTTCCTTTCACTTTTAGTGGTTTCTCTTCCATGCTGTCATCCTTCAAAAATACAAAATTGGGAACAATTTTAAAGCAAGACAGTTAAAAAACTACTTAGTATTACTCTCTTATATGAGGTACCTAGAATAAACACATTCAAAGAGACAGAAAGCTGAACAGAGGTTACCAGAGGCTGTAGGGAAGAAGAAATGAAGATTTGTTTAGTGAGTCTAGTTTCTAAAAAAATTCAGAGGGGGCTAACCAAAAAAATTCAGGAAATGAATAGTGGTGACAGTTGCGTAACACTGTCAATCTACCTAATGTAACTGAATTGTCTACCTAAAAAGGGTTAAATGATAAATTTTATGTTACGTATATTATGCTACAATAAAAAACATTTATGGGCCAGGCGTGGTGGCTCATGCCTATAATCCCAGCACTTTGGGAGGCCGAGGCGGGTGGATCACTTGAGGTCAGGAGTTCGAGAGCAGCCTGGCCAACACGGTGAAACCCCGACTCTATTAAAAATACAAAAATTAGCCAGGCGTGGTGGGGCATGCCTGTAGTCCCAGCTACTTGGGAGGCTGAGGCAGGAGAATGGCTTGATCCCAGGAGGCGGGGGTTGCGGTGAGCCGCGATCAATCTACTGCACTCCAGCCTAGGCCACAGAGCAAGACTCCATCTCAAAAAACACAAAAAGGATTTATGTTATTCTAAAGATATTTAAAAGACATTTTAAGAAGGCAAGTATACTATTCAATGAAGATAACAGTAGAAAATCACAAGTCTGAAATGAAATATTTATCTTATATTAGCTTACTAGGAGAAAAAGGGCACACAAAAAAATTCAGTGTTAGCATATTAACACAGTCTGTAGCATCTCTGTTAGAGATTAAAACATACACAAAAAGCAACCTGTACTAAATTAATAACTTTTGGGGTCTTCATTTATTACTAGTAAAGTTCTTTCTTAACCCAAATAATAAAAGTATTGGTAGTTATTTTTAAAAAGTCAGAAAAACATAAAATTGTATCCATGATCTCATTACACAGAATATATAGTGACTTTGCCAACAGCTAGAAAACAGTTCGCATGACAAAGCAAAAAAAAATCGTCATTTTTGTTTTTGGCTTTTTAATACTGTAGCTAGTATGTGCCAATGTAATAAACATTTAAAATTTTAATGGTAAAAGTGTATCTAGTAACAGAAAGAATGGGAGGGGGCATCAGAGAAAGAAATACTGAAGAAATATAACATAAACCTAATAATTCCCTTGAGAATTCATTTTTCTATAGATTTGACACTTGAAAATCTTTGACAGGAACCTAAGGATCAGCAGAATCCAAAAAACACTGGATTATAAGTGCCTTAAGTCTATTACATCTTAAATAAGATATTTAACCTCTTAATACTTTGTGCTTCCTTATCTGTAAAATAAAGAAGATTGGGTAAGACAATGAATGTGAAGAAAATGCTTTGCAGACTAGAAAACACTATCTAAATTAGGTTACCTAGACCTGACTTTCAAAACAAAAACAAACTATAGTATTATGCTAAATACATCTGCGTCAACTCCAGGTGGCATGGTACCGTTCCATTACATGGAAAGAAGGAAACTAATGAAAAGAATACGAGTCAAATGGCAGAATTCGAATCCAGGTCTCTTTATTTTTTACTGGATGTGTGACCTTAATTTTCCACCTCTCATACTTACTTTCTTCATACGCAGAATGGGTAAAATACTTGCCCTCTCACTCCCCTACCCATTCCTCTTCAAGACGGTGGTAAGGACCAAATGAGCTCATGGATATGGTATCACTGTCTCATCAAATGAGCTCATGGAATTGCTATGTAAGTGTGATATATGAATGTGGACCTTCTCTCCCACCCAATCTACTTCTATTTAACCATCCCTGTGCCTCTTTTTTATAGTTACTATATATTCTCCCCTATCTCTGGGCCCTCCAATAATGACAGTCTGGGCTAAAGAGGTTGTTCTAAACTAGATGGTTATCAATCACGCCCTTGCCCACTTCTTCTTAGCAAAAATGGCCGTTTTTTTCAACTTAGATACTACCTAAAAGCTTAATAAAGAAAACCCTAAGTCAAATCTCTGGTGTCCTACAAGAAGGAAAGGAAAGGAAAGGAAAGGAAAGGAGAAAGGAGAAAGGAGAAAGGAGAAAGGAGAAAGGAGAAAGGGGAAGGGGAAGGGGAAGGGGAAGGGGAAGGGGAAGGGGAAAGGGAAGGGGAAAGGGAAGGGGAAGGGGAAGGGGAAAGGGAAGGGGAAAGGGAAGGGGAAAGGAAAGGAGAAAGGAAACGAGAAAAAGGAAAGGAGAAACGAAAGGAGAAAAAGGAAAGGGGAAAGGAGAAAGAAAAGGAAAGGAAAGGAGAAAGAAAAGGAAAGGAAAAGAGAAAAGGAAAAGAAAGGGAAGGGAAGGAAAGGGAAAGGGAAGGAAAGGAGAAAAGGAGGAAAGGGGGAAGGGGAAAGGAAAAGGGAAAGGAGAAAAGAGAACAAAAGAAAAAAAGGAAAGGAAAGGAGAAAAGAAAAAGAAAAGAGAGAGAGAGAAAGAGAAAGAGAGAGAGAGAGAGAGAGAGAGAAAGAGAGAAAGAGAGAAAGAGGGAGGAAAGGGGGAAGGCAGGAAGGCAAGCAGGAAGGCAAACCAGCAAGCCATAAAGACCAATTTCTTTGACTGAAGTCGGAAAGTAGGCCAGCCAGATTACTGCCCTCAGCCATCCCTCTGCCAACATTTATGATACCTCTAAGGAACCCAGGCATTCTAGTTTTATAACCACTGTTTAAATAAGTATTAAATCCACACCTCCATGATATGCAAGAATCTGTCTTCAGAGGGTGGGTGTGTGGCCTGCAAAATCCGCCATATGTGTTGAGTCTCGTCCAGAGACACTTCCAGGAGGTCTCCAACCATCATAAGTTCTTCCAGTTGTGCCTTAGCTCCAGGTGACAATTCCAGCACCGGAGGTTCCAAACTCCGGGGCACCAAAGGGCTCTTCCGAGGTTGTTTCCTTGGGGTGCTAGAACCTTTCCCAAAAAATACCATAAAACAAAGCAAATAAAAATTAAAACTATGGAAAAAACATGTTTTCAAAGTAAATATTTACAATAGTCCCCCAGACCCCCAATACTAACTTCAGATATCTGGATTAATTCTATCAGTATGAAAATGTAAACACAATTAGAAACAAATACAGACCAAAAAGGCAAACAATTCCAAGGCCCACTCCAAAAAAAAAAAAATGGTTTGGGGTTATTAATAAAAAGCGGTTCTTCCAGCCGGGCGTGGTGGCTCACGCCTGTAATCCCAACACTTTGAGAGGCAGAGGCGGGCAGATCACCTGAGGTCAGGAGTTCGAAACCAGCCTGATCAACATAGTGAAACACCATCTCTACTAAAAATACAAAAAATTAGCCAAGCGTAGTGGCACATGCCTGTAATCCCAGCTACTCCAGAGGCTAAGGGTAGGAGAATCGCTTGGACTTGGGAGGGGCAGGTTGCAGTGAGCCAAGATCGCGCCACTGCACTCCAATCTGGGCAACAAGAGAGAAACTCCATCTCAAAAAAGAAAAAACAAAAAAAATAGTAGTTCTTTATCCTGAATGTTAATTTCTATTGAGTTTTTATCATGTGGCAAGGGGAGCAAGGAACCAGAATCTCTCCATTTTAGAGTATACCAAAAGATTAAGCATTTAATAAAGCATTTGGCTGCCTTATGTAAATAACTGGTTATCTTTCTAATGAACAGAAAATAAGACACAGTTCCATAAAATCCTGAATTTTATTATAAAGAGATAAACACCCTCCATTTTCCAAAGTTGTGACCTAAAGTAATGTGATTTGTTTTTGCTGAGGGAGAGAAAAATGAACATCACAGAGAAAATCACCCTCCAAGGAAAGGAAAGACTTTCTACAATTAAAGTAACCCAGAAACAGAATAAATATGTTTAAAAAGCAGCAGTTCCACAACACCTGATAACGACCAAATAGAGGGTGAAGGACTACCTATCCGGGATTTTCTAGAACTGAGGCATGGGACTAGATGGCCCCTAAAGTTCTTCTAATTAGGACTCTAAAATTCTTTGTAAGTTTTCGGGTTGTGATGACAGAAAATGCAAATAGGGATTGGCTTTTCCTAAAGAAAACAGCATTTTCAGGTTCCATTAGCATTTCATGGCCAACCATTGTACTCCACTCAAAAGGGACTCACAGTCTTGATTAACACAATGTTTTTCTCACTGGTTTTCTGCTTATCTTCCCCCCAGTTTTTTAAAGGAGTAATACCTTGAGAACAGCTCTTGGAAGCAGAAGAGTAAGCATGCTCTGCACAAAATGAAGGTGCTGTCCACATGTGAGTCACCACCTCCTCAGATTTGATGGGAATCTCTTCATCACAAAAAAGATTGGGTTCAAGACTACTAGAGGACTTCACACTGGCTGTGTCCTGAAGAAGAAACAAAGAGAAGTATTCAGAATTAGAGTCATTTAACTTATTTTATGACAAGGCCCAAAATGGAGGCTTTCAGGTTAAAGCTTCTAATATACTAAAAATATGAGATTAAAATTAAATATCTGATGTTAAACAGGATAGAAAATGTCCACTGGGGAGAAAAACTGTAATTGTGGCAGGCCAGGTTTCCATTAGCAACCAGAACAGTTTCTACTAACACATTACTATAATTCTAATTAATGTGTAAGTCAAACAGTAAAGAAATGGAGAAACTATGGCCTTCATACAAGGGCTGAAATGTGAAAACAAACCCATTAAGATTTTCACCTGGGTTTTCTCAGACCCTAAAGCCTGATAAGATTATGAAGGCATTCTCACACACACCTTGTACCAGGGCCCACTGAAGATTAAGAAATTTTTCCAAGTCTCTAGAGAAAGTCTTCCAGACTGGACCCTACCCTAGATACAGTCTGAATGAAAGATCCTCGCTTGTAGGTGCGCCTCCCACACACAGACACAGAGTTTAGAATGAATACAAATATTGAAAAAAACTTGTAACTTAGTTGGTCTGGTGAGTTACTCCATAACCAGTTGCAGAAATAAACTCCGTTCTTTCTCAGTCAGTCTGCATCTTCTTATTGGACTGAGAGAAAAAAGCAGCTAGACCTTGTTCTATCCAGGAACATAATGACTACAGATTCAAGCCAAAAGACAGTATTAAAGTCAAAAACAATCCACAGAGATAACAAACCTACAAAAAAATTACTATTGCTCTCTACATTCCTCCTCTCTGGGCAGGGCATCTCTGAAAAAAAGGCAGCAGTCCCAGTCAGGGACTTCTAGATAAAATCCCCATCTCCCTGGGACAAAGCACCTGGGGGAAGGGGCAGCTGTGGATGCAGCTTCAGCAGACTTAAACTTCCCTGCCTGATGGCTCTGAAGAGAGCAGCAGATCTCCCAGCACAGCACTCAAGCTCTGATAAGGAACAGACTGCCTCCTCAAGAGGGTCCCTGGCCCCCATGCATCCTGACTGGGAGACACCTCCCAGCAGGGGTCAACAGACACGTCATACAGGAGAGCTCTGGCTGGCATCTGGCCGGTACCCCTCTGGGACAAAGCTTCCAGAGGAAGGAACAAGCAGCAGTCTCTGCTGTTCTGCAGCCTCTTCTGGTGATACCGAGGCAAACAGGGTCTGGAGTGGACGTCCACCAAACTCCAGCAGACCTGCAGCAGAGGGGCCTGACTATTTGAAGGAAAACTAACAAACAGAAAGAAACAGTATCAACATCAACAAACAGGACGTCCACTCAGAGACCCTACCCGAAAGTCACCAAAATCAAAGACCAAAGGTAGATAAATCCACGCAGATGGGGAGAAACTACCACAAAAAGGCTGAAAATTCCAAAAACCAGAACACCTCTTCTCCTCCAAAGGATCAAATCTCCTCACCAACAAAGGAACAAAACTGGACGGTGAATGAGTTTGACGAACTGACAGAAGTAGGCCTCCGAAGGTGGGTAATAACAAACTCCTCCAAGCTAAAGGAGCATGTTCTAACCAATGCAAGGAAGCTAAGAACCTTGAGAAAAGGTTAGAGGAATTGTTAACTAGAATAACCAGTATAGAGAAGAACATAAATGACACGATGGAGCTGAAAAACACAGCACGAGAACTTCGTGAAACATACACAAGAATCAACAGCGGAATCGATCACGTGGAAGACAGGATATCAGAGATTGAAGATCTACTCAATGAAATAAAGTAAGAAGACAAGATTAAAGAAAAAACAGTGAAAAGAAACAAACAAAGCCTCCAAGAAAGATGGGAATATGTGAAAACACCAAATCTACATTTGACTGGTGCACCTGAAAGAGACAGGGAGAACGGAACCAAGTTGGAAAACGCTCTTCAGGATATTATCCAGGAGAACTTCCCCAACCTAGCAAGGCAGGCCAACATTCAAATTCAGGAAATACAGAGACCACCACAAAGAAACTCCTCAAAGAGAGCAAACCCAAGACATGTAACTGTCAGATTCAACAATGTTGAAATGAAGGAAAAAATGTTTAGGGCAGCCAGAGAGAAAGGTCGAGTTACCCACAAAGGCAAGCCCATTAGACTAACAGCAGATCTCTCCGTAGAAACGCTACAAGCCAGAAGAGAGTGGGGCCAATATTCAACATTCTTAAAGAAAAGAATTTTCAATCCAGAATTTCATATCCAACCAAACTAAGCTTCATAAGTGAAGGAGAAATAAAATCCTTTACAGACAAGCAAGTGCTGAGAGATTTTGTCACCACCATGCCTGCCTTTCAAGAGCTCCTGAAGGAAGCACTAAACATGGAAAGGAACAACCGGTACCAGCCACTGAGAAAAACATACCAAATTGTAAAGACCATCGACGCTATGAAGAAACTGCATCCACTAACGGGCAAAATAACCAACTAGCATCATAATGACAGGATCAAATTCACACAAAACAATATTAACCTTAAATGTAAATGGGCTAAATGCCCCAATTAAAAGGCACAGACTAGCAAATTGGATAGAGTCAAGACCCATCAGTGTGCTGTATTCAGGAGACCCATCTCACTTGCAAAGACGCACACAGGCTCAAAATAAAGGGATGGAGGAAGATCTACCAAGCAAATAGAAAGCAAAAAAAAAGCAGGGATTGCAGTCCTAGTCTCTGATAAAACAGACTTTAAACCAACAGAGATCAAAAGAGACAAAGAAGGGCATTACATAACGGTAAAGGGAGCAATGTAACAAGAAGAGCTAACTATTTTAAATGTATATGCACCCAATACAGGAGCACCCAGCTTCATAAAGTAAGTCCTTAGAGACCTACAAAGACACTTAGACTCCTACACAATAATAATAGTGGGAGACTTTAACACCCCATTGTCAATATTACACATATCAATGAGACAGAAAATTAACAGAGATATCCAGGACTTCAACTCAGCTCTGGACCAAGCAGACCTAACAGACAGCTACAGAACTCTCCACCCCAAACCAACAGAATATACATTCTTCTCAGCAGCACATTACACTTATTCTAAAACTGACCATATAATTAGAAGTAAAACACCCCTCAGAAAATGCAAAAGAACAGAAATAATAACAAACCGTCTCTCAGACCACAGTGCAATCAAAGTAGAACTCAGGATTAAGAAACTCACTCAAAACCTCACAATTACATTGGAAAGTTAACAACCTGCTCCTGAATGACTACTGGGTAAATAATGAAATGAAGGCAGAAATAAAGACGTTCTTTGAAACCAATGAGAACAAAGACACAACATACCAGAATCTCTGGGACACATTTAAAGCAGTGTGTAGAGGGAAATTTATAGCACTAAATGTCCACAAGAGAAAACAGGAAAGATCTAAAATTGACATCCTAACATCACAATTAAAAGAACTACAGAAGCAAGAGCAAACAAATTCAAAAGCTAGCAGAAGACAAGAAATAACTAAGATCAGAGCAGAACTGAAGGAGATAGAGACATGAAAAACCCTTAAAAAACATCAATGAATCCAGGAGCTGGTTTTTTGAAAAGATCAACAAAATAGACCGCTAGCAAGACTAATAAAGAAAGGAGAGAAGAATCAAATAGATGCAATAAAAAATGATAAAGGGGATATCACCATCAATCCCGCAGAAATACAAACTACCATCAGAGAATACTATAAACACCTCTACACAAATAAACTAGAAAATCTAGAAGAAACAGATAAATTCCCGGACACATACAGCCTCCCAAGACTAACCAGGAAGAAGCCAAATCGTTGAACAGACCAATCAAGTTCTGAAATTGAGGCAATAATTAATAGACTACCAACCAGAAGAAGTCCAGGACCAGACAGATTCACAGCTGAATTCTACCAGAGGTACAAAGAGGAGCTGGTACCATTCCTTCTGAAACTATTCCAAACAACAGAAAAAGAAGGAATCCTCCCTAACTCATTTTATGAGGCAGCATCATCCTGATAACAAAACCTGGCAGAGACACAACAAAAAAAGAGAATTCCAGGCCAATATCCCTCATGAACATCGATGTGAAAATCCTCAATAAAATACTGGCAAACTGAATCCAGCAGCACATCAAAAAGCTTATCCACCAATGATCAAGTCGGCCTCATCCCGAGGATGCAAGGCTGGTTCAACATACTCTAATAACAAACGTAATCCATCACATAAACAGAACCAATGACAAAAACCACATGATTATCTCACTAGATGCAGAAAAGGCCTTCAGCAAAATTCAGCAGCCTGTCATGCTAAAAACTCTCAATAAACTAGGTAGTGATGGAATGTATCTCAAAATAATAAGAGCTATTTATAAACCCACAGCCAATGTCATACTTAATGGGCAAAAACTGGAAGCATTCCCTTTGAAAACCAGCACAAGACAAGGATGCCCTCTCTCACCACTCCTATTCAACACAGTATTGAAAGTTCTGGCCAGGGCAATCAGGCAGGAGAAAGAAATAAAGGGTATTCAAATAGGAACAGAGGAAGTCAAATTGTCTCTGTTTGCAGATGACATGATTGTATATTTAGAAAACCCCATCGTCTCAGCCCAAAATCTCCGTAAGCTGATAAGCAACTTCCGCAACATCTCAGGATACAAAATCAATGTGCAAAATCACAAGCATTCTTATACACCAACAACAGACAAACAGAGAGTCAAATCATGAGTGAACTCCCATTCACAATTGCTACAAAGAGAATAAAATACCTAGGAATACAACTTACAAGGGATGTGAAGGACTTCTTCAAGGAGAACTACAAACCACTGCTTAAGGAAATGAGAGAACACAAACAAATGGAAAAACATTCCATGCTCATGGATAGGAAGAATCAATATTGTGAAAATGGCCATACTGCCCAAAGTAGTTTACAGATTCAATGCTATCCCTATCAAGCTACCATTGACTGTCTTCACAGAACTGGAAAAAACTACTTTAAATTTCATATGGAACCAAAAAAGAGCCCGCATAACCAAGGCAATCCTAAACAAAAAGAACAAGGCTGGAGGCATCACGCTACCTAACTTCAAACTATACTACAAGGCTGCAGTAACAAAAACAGCATGGTACTGGTACCAAAACAGATACATAGACCAATAGAACAGAACAGAGGCCTCAGAAATACCACCACACATCTACAACCATCTGATCTTTGACAAACCTGACAAAAACAAGAAATGGGGAAGGATTCCCTATTTAATAAATGGTGTTGGGAAAACTGGCTAGCCATATGCAGAAAGCTGAAACTGGATCCCTTCCTTATACCTTATGCAAAAATTAACTCAAGATAGATTAAAGACTGAAAGGTAAGACCTAAAACCATAAAAACCCTAGAAGAAAACCTAGGCAACACCATTCAGGACATAGGCATGGGCAAAGACTTCATGACTAAAACACCAAAAGCAATGGCAACAAAAGCCAAAATAGTCAAATCAGATCTAATTAAACTAAAGAGTTTCTGCACAGCAAAAGAAACTATCAGCAGAGTGAACAGGCAACCTACAGAATGGGAGAAAAATTTTGCAATCTATCCATCTGACAAAGGGCTAATATCCAGAATCTACAAAGAACGTAAACAAATTTACAAGAAAAAAACAACCCCATCAAAAACTGGACAAAGGATATGAACAGGCACTTCTCAAAAGAAGACATTTATGCAGTCAACAAACATACGAAAAAATGCTCATCATCACTGGTCACTAGAGAATTGCAAACCAAAACCACAATGAGATACCATCTCACACCAGTTAAAATGGCGATCATTAAAAAGTCAGGAAACAACAGATGCTGGAGAGGATGTGGAGAAACAGGAACACTTTTACACTGTTGGTGGGAGTGTAAATTGGTTCAACCATTGTGGAAGACAGTGTGGCAATTCCTCAAGGATCTAGAACTAGAATTACCATTTGACCCAACAATCCCATTACTGGATATATACCGAAAGGATTATAAATCATTCTACTATAAAGACGCATGCACACATATGTTTACTACAGCACTGTTCACAATAGCAAAGACTTGGAACCAACCCAAATGCCCATCAATGACAGAATGGATAAAGAAAATGTGGCACATATATACCATGGAATACTATGTAGCCATAAAAAAGGATGAGTTCATGTCCTGTGCAGAGACATAAAGCTGGAAACCATCATTCTCAGCAAATTAACACAAGAACAGAAAACCTAACACTGCATGTTCTCACTCATAAGTGGGGGCTGAACAACAAGAACATATGGACACAGGGAGGGGAACATCACACACCAGGGCCTGTCCGGGGGTGGAGGGCTAGGGGAGGCATAGCATTAGGAGAAATACCTAATGTAGATGACGGGTTGGTGGGTGCAGGAAACCACCATGGCACATGTATACCTATGAAACAAACCTGTATGTTCTGCACATGTACCCCAGAACTTAAAGTAAAATAAAAAACAATTACGGTTAAGTAGTCCACCTTCTATAGTCTACAACCTATAATAACTCCTATACCAACAAGCTAAGGAGGGGAAGACAAATTTAGATGTGACAGCTTAACGACACAAACCATTTAATCCTCTCTAGAGGTTTTCAAACCTAGAATCTTACCAATTGCTCTTACTTAATATAAGTATATGTCTGACTGACAATATACAGATTACAGTAAGTCTTCATGTAACGTCATCAGTAGGTTCTTGGAAACTGACTTTATGCAAAAGGAAGTACAGTAGCAGGTCCTTCAATAAAGTTGTTTTCATTTCATTATAACAGTGATGAGGGGAAAAAATAAGTTCAGCTTGCAGATCAGCTTGGTACTGCTCATTAATCTCACTGTTGCACTTAAAGTCCTTGGAATGTTAAGTGAGCTCTGATTAGGTCTCAGATCATTCTCCTTGAAATCCGTATCCACAAGCTCACCCACACAGACACAATCCCAAAAGATGCAGGACAGACTTTGCTTCATTAAATATGTAACTTGTAAGCAATGATTTTCTGGATGGTAACTAAGATAAAATGACTGATCTTATTTTACTAAATAATTACCTACTCCTCTTCCTAAACCAAGAGGGGGCTCCTCCTCAAGCAAGAATACTATGTTCAAAGTATTTTATGTATGAATTTATGGTCACAACAGAGAACATCAAACAAAGAAAAAACCACCGGCCAAATGCAAATAAACTGGCAAATAAAAGTTTTATTATACAATTATCACTTGCTCTGTGGGAAAATGCTCAACAGTACAGGCTTTTTTTTTTTTCATTCAAAGATATCAACATCAAAGTAAACTGGCAGGGTACAGCTCCGTGGCAGAGCATCTGACGGCCAAGTAAACTGGAACTTGAATCACCGCACGTCCTGCCACCGTTCTTCTCTTCTCAGCTGTCAAATACATTACTAACACTAGAAAATCCATCATCTTACTTTTCTACCCTGCCAATACCTACTACCAAACAGACAGTAAGCTAAGATTCTCATATAATTTCCTCCAAAAAAAGATGACTCCATCCAACCGTATCAAACTGCAGTTGTGATCCCTAGTCCTGAAAATCATCAATACTTGTGATGTTTTCATAGGTTACCAGTCTGCTTTCAAGCAAAGCCCATCATGTTATGCAAATCTAGAGGAGAGGCTGATACTTAATGTGCTAGAAAGCAACCACCAAAAATATCAAAGGCCGCTAAGCAGGGTGAACAGGTGATTCCAGGATTCAAGGAAAAGGCGAATTATATTTGGCATGGGTTGTGTTCCTTTTCAGCTGCTCCTAGTCACCCTATATACAACTTTGTAAACAAAGATAGTCATTAACTTCCGGATAACGTGCTTAAGAAGATTATCTGAATAGGCTAATTCAAGTTTCAACTGTTCTCAAGTCTTTAAGTCACATAACTGAAAATTCCCAAGTCACCTGGATCCATTTTTATCTTGAGAAAAAACATTTCCCAGTGGAAGAATCTACGAGCGTCTATGATGGATGGTTTTAATTTTACACCCTAGCAGTTTTAACGCTGATGAGGTTAATGAGCAATACCAAGCTGATCTGCAAGCTGAAAAGACAAAAGACAGCGAAGGGGTAGGGACAGAATCTCCCTTGTTCTTAGGAAGCAGCCTTTTGTATCAGAGTAGGAATTCCCAGGTTACAAGAATAGATTCTAAACAAAGCAACTAAGAATCATATAAAACAAACTAATGGATTGACTGTAATCTGGCAGGGTCTCTGACTAATCACGTTGTTATTACTAGGTTAAAAAGCAAAGGGCTTGCACCTGACAAAAAGGGTGAACGAAAAGCCAACTGGATCCAACACAAAACAAACTTGCCAAAACCTTCTCTTCACCACCAGTAAGGTGTCATTACCAAAACAGTCACATTGATGGTAAATAATTTGTTGTATCTGCAACTGGAACTCAGCAAATTCTAACCTGGGCCTAAGTATTATATTACCCACCTCGGAATATTACTTTCTATCTGGCACCATCCAGACAAGAAAGCAGAGCAAAAGACTCATAGCCTAGCTGGAATGGAATTTTTTTTTTTTTTTTTTTGAGGCAAGGTTTTGTTGCGCTACCCAGGCTGGAGGGCAGTGGTACAATCACAGCTCACTGCAGCCTTGACCTCCTAGGATCAAAGCAATCCTCCCACTTCAGCCTCCCAAGTAGCTGGGACTACAGGTGCATGCTACCACACCCAACTAACTTTTGTATTTTTTTTGTAGAGATGGGGGGGTCTCGCTATGTTGCACAGGCTGGTCTCAAACTCCTGGACTCAAGTGATCCGCCCACCTCAGTCTCCCCTAAAGTGTCAAGTTTATAGGCATGAGCCGCCACACCAAGCCTAGAATGGAATTCTTAAAACTTAACTGTATACAGACTTTAACTCAAAGAAAAAAATGTGAAAAACTGAAATTGGCCATGAAAGCTTTACATAATTTAATGCATTGTTTTTCTAGTTCCTCTAAGCCATAAGGGACTATAAGATGAGAAAAACATATACAGATTTTTAAATTCTATTTTTAAAAAATTGTTTCAGGTCTGGCGCGGTGGCTCACACCTGTAATCCCAGCACTTTGGGAGGCCGAGGCAGGCGGATCACTTCAGGTCAGGAGTTCAAGACCAGCCTGGCTAACATGATGAAACCCCATCTCTACTAAAAATACAAAAATTAGCCAGGCATGGTGGTGGGCACCTGTAATCCCAGCAACTTGGGAGGCTGAGGCACAAGAATTACTTAAACCCAGAAGGCAGAGGTTGCAGTGAACAGAGATCACGCCACTGCATTCCAGCCCGGCCGACAGAGGGAGACTCCATCTCAAAAAAAAAAAAAAGTATTTCAGCAACCTGTAATTTTTTGAGTTTTGCAAAAATGCTATGACTAAAACCTCAGAAGAGATAAATGACTAGTTTTCTCTTTCACTTTCAGGCCTCAAACATCACTGTTCAATAGCTTTTTTTTTTTTTTAAACAAACCCAATGATCAGGTATGTACCCACACAGCCTGTCTGTGTAACTACCTTCATGTCGTAACCATACGTCTCTCGAATGTCTTCATCAGAGTCTGTTTCTTCGTCATCATAGTCCATTGTTTGTCGAGGAGAAGATGACACACTGCTCACCACCCGATTAAAAGCAGACTGCTGGAAACTAGGTAAGTGTCCCTAAACAACAAAGAATTCCAAGATGAACAGCAAGACATGAGAGACCAGCAGGGGAATTAATGTGTGCCTAAGATCACCAAAATGTAATGAATAAGCAAAGTGGCTAACAGAGTTCTTCAACAGTTAGTAGAAATCAAATTATTTGATGATGATGCCAAAGTGCACCTGAATGACATTCCCAGGAATAGTTCACTAAGTACGCATCCAAAAAAAAGTATTACAGTATATGTGGAATGAGAACGCAATGGATAATAGCTGACAAGTTACTGTTATTTTCCTAATCAACTGGTAAGACAGACTCGATTTACTATTTATACACTGACATATCCCATGAAATAGAAAAAGAATGTAAATCCTAAACTTGCCTGTAAGTCTGGATTGGCAGCTGCTTTTTGGAGTTCCGCACTGATGATCTTTTCAGTTTTTTCTCGAGCTGCCTGTTCCACCATACGCTGGCTCAACACAGACAGTTTGGCCAGGGCAGAGGAGAGTTCATCTGTGGCTAGAGCCTGCCGTGCTCTATCTTGCCAACTCATAGCACGTTCTGTCAAACACTGCAGGGCCTCTCCTTCAGGCAACCGTACGGGCAACTTCTGAAGGGACACCAGGAGTGACAGAATAGTCTCCAGCCTGGGCCTTCGAGACCGCATACAAAGAGGGCAAAGGAATTTTACTTCTTTAGCTTGCCAGTTGGATCCTTTCTTTTGGGAACTTGATTTAGGAAGAGGAACACAGCTGTTATGGAACCAGTCCTTGCAGAGCTCACACTGTAGCATAAACCCACTGGCTGTCTTGCGGCAAATGCAAAATTTTACTTCTTCTATGCGGTCCACCATTGTCATCTTGGCTAGGTTGGCTGCTCTGAGAGAATGCATGGCTTCAATCTCTTTTTGCTCCCGTTCTTTGAAAACTGCTACCTGTACAAGAAACACATTTAATTGAAGAGTCACTGCAATATACCCCCAAAATACCAAATTCTCAAGGCCGTGGGATCTTTCTCCAAGCTATCAGTTATAAACAGTTTCCTAAAATTTGGGGCCCCTGGCAGTTTCCATGCAAACATTCCTCATCTGTGAAACGGGCAAAGTGCTATCACATTTGATCAAGTACATCAGTGCAGTACTTTGGCCTCTTTTGGAGGGCGCAGTACGAAGATGGCATGCCTTGAAATCAAGCAACCTGGGTACAAAGCCTGGCTCTTGTACTTTCAGACTGTTAATATGGGCACAAGTTTCCGAACCTCCATTTTCTGAAAAATGAGGATACTACCAACCGTTATTTTGCTGTTTCACAGATTAAATAAGGTAACATATGAAAGTGCTTAACCTGGTACCTTGCACAAGAAAAACACTCAATGAAGTATTAGTTTCCCATCCCCTCGTAATTCATTCCCTGGGGCAAGTCCTATACACATTAATTTATTTCTCTCTAGAAGGCCTCTTCATGCATAAGTAGAGTAACAAAACTTGATCAATTGTAACAACAGAGTTTTATGAAACTCAATTTAACAAAGTAAATAAAGGCAAACAAATTTAATTATCAATACTGTCGGTGCATTTTCTTCTTAAACTACTGGCAGCTTTGAAACAATTTTGAAATAATTTCCAGCCCTACTTGTCTAGCAAGATTGACTTGTTAGGCAGGCTCTCTAATCAGAAATCATTTTCACTGGGTTCAAAACAGAATCATTTGTAGGCAGAAAGAGCTGTATCATATGCAATTCCCTACTTTTATTGCCCAGATTCGTATTTATTTTCTATTTCCTCAGGATCCTAGTAATCTTAACACATTCCTCCTATCCTCCAAAAAAGCATAATTCTCATCAACTACAAATATTTTAACACTCATTAAGAGATGGAAATCTGTAGCCTGGTATAATTCTTTTAAAAAACACATAGTAATAAGAGTCATAAAATGTTTATATTAAATTCTAACCCAGTAATTACATTCCTAAGAGTCAAGTCTAGGAAATTTAAAAGAAGGAAAAGGCTATACAAAGAAGTTCATTTTATTACTTACAATAAGAAACTTAGTAACAGGCAAAACGCTCAAAATTAGAAAACTACAGCAGGTCCTCAAATGACATCTTTATGTTCAGTGTAATTTCATTATAACATTGATGAGAAAAAATCAATTCCTGGCCAATGCCACTGTCACTAATTTACCAAAAATTGGATAATTATCTAGTTTTTATTACTCTTTCTTAAACGTATGTTTAGCTCGAATTTTCTCAGTGTTTAATATCAGAAGTGTTTGGGGTCTTTATTTTAGAAGTCTGATGATGTTTTTGTGACCAGAAATATGCTGGTTAAAAAATAAGGAACTTAACTCGTTTGTATCAGCCTGTAGTAAAACTGGGTTCATTATACATTGCTTCACTTAGAGTTGCAGTGCAAGAAGCTATTGATAATGTTAAGTGAGGACTTACTGTACTCAGCAGACTATGGACAACTTGATGGAACAGTAGACGACTATTAAAACAACAATAAAGGGCAGAGGTATGGAACAGACAATTTTGGGAAAAGAGCAGAATACTAAACTTTTTGTATATCTTGATTATAAATATTTACTTTTAATGTGAAATATGTATAATCGTAAAGCCAAAGTATATGAAAATAAAAAGTTAAAAACATAAAAACTGTGAGTCTGCTAATATCTTTACAGAATTGTGTATTCACCAAGCAAACTCAAGACGCTCGGTCATGTCTTACCACCACGGCTGTATCTCTGGTTTCCTCCAATCCCTCCTCCAGATCACTTAGAGGCTCGAGGTCCAGATCCTTTTCTTTTTCTTTTTCTATCAGTTCTTTTACTTTTTTCCTCCTATTTTTGCCACTCCCATATACACCAATGTCAGTCCGGGGGCTCAGCACCTACAAAAATAAAACCACCATTATAAACTCTGGTTTTTAAAAAATTTTAGAAGTGAAAATAATAAAGGAACCATTTATTGACCATTCAACCGTGTCCGAGGCACTTTCTTAAGGACTTTATACACATGATCTAATTCATTCCTCACAACAACCCTATGTAGTAGGTATTAGTATCTACATTTTATAAACAAGAGAAACTGAGGCTTAGAAAGCAAATAACTTGCCCAAGGACACAGGGTTAGCAATTAAGGAGTCTATTCTCAAACCTGAAAGGACCTTATTCCAAAGTCTTTGCTCTTAACTACTATGTTCAACTTCTCAAGATCAAAGGGACAATAAGTATACAAATTTGTGCTTCGGAGAAAAAAGATCATTCAACGATAGGCTGGACGTGGTGGTTCACACCTGTAATCCTAGCACTTTGGGAGACTGAGGAGGGCGGATCACTTGAGCTCAAAGGAGTTCGAGACCAGCCCAGGCAACATGACGAAACATCATCTCCACCAAAAATACAAAAAATTAGCCAGGCATGGTGGTGCATGCCTGTAGTCCCAGACACTTGGGAGGGTGAGGTGAAAGGATCACTTGAGCCCAGGAGGCGACAGCTGCAGTGGGCTGAGATCACCCACTGCACTCCAGTCTGGGCAACAGGGCAAGACTCTGTCTCAAAAAAACAAAACAAAACAAAACAAGACTATTTCAATGACTAGAGTCCAATAACAAGCCAAGGCCGACTGCTTTTTCTAGGGACAGCACAAGATTAACGGGAAATGAATCTGCCCAAGGCTCCAGATTTCAAGTCAACATCTGATATCACCCAGTAAGAATCACCCGTATAACGGTAATCAGATACGCACCATCTGATATCACCCAGTAAGAATCACTTGTCAACATCTGATACCACCCAGTAAGAATCACTTGTCAACATCTGATACCACCCAGTAAGAATCACTTGTATAACGGTAATCAGATACTCACCATCTGATATCACCCAGTAAGAATCACTTGTATAACGGTAATCAGATAAACTGAAAACTATCACCCAGTAAGAATCACTCATATAATGGTAATCAGATACTCACCATCTGATATTACCTAGTAAGAATCACTCGTATAACGGTAATCAGATAACTGAAAACTATCACCCAGTAAGAATCACTCGTATAACGGTAATCAGATAAACTGAAAACCATCACCCAGTAAGAATCACTCGTATAACGGTAATCAGATAAACTGAAAACCATCACCCAGTAAGAATCACTCGTATAACGGTAATCAGATAAACTGAAAACCATCACCCAGTAAGAATCACTCGTATAACGGTAATCAGATAAACTGAAAACCATCACCCAGTAAGAATCACTCGTATAACGGTAATCAGATAAACTGAAAACCATCACCCAGTAAGAATCACTCGTATAACGGTAATCAGATAAACTGAAAACCATCACCCAGTAAGAATCACTCGTATAACGGTAATCAGATAAACTGAAAACCATCACCCAGTAAGAATCACTCGTATAACGGTAATCAGATAAACTGAAAACCATCACCCAGTAAGAATCACTCGTATAACGGTAATCAGATAAACTGAAAACCATCACCCAGTAAGAATCACTCGTATAACGGTAATCAGATAAACTGAAAACCATCACCCAGTAAGAATCACTCGTATAACGGTAATCAGATAAACTGAAAACCATCACCCAGTAAGAATCACTCGTATAACGGTAATCAGATAAACTGAAAACCATCACCCAGTAAGAATCACTCGTATAACGGTAATCAGATAAACTGAAAACCATCACCCAGTAAGAATCACTCGTATAACGGTAATCAGATAAACTGAAAACCATCACCCAGTAAGAATCACTCGTATAACGGTAATCAGATAAACTGAAAACCATCACCCAGTAAGAATCACTTGTGTAACGGTAATCAGATAAACTGAAAACCACCACCCAGTAAGAATCACTTGTGTAACGGTAATCAGATAAACTGAAAACCACCACCCAGTAAGAATCACTTGTGTAACGGTAATCAGATAAACTGAAAACCACCACCCAGTAAGAATCACTTGTGTAACGGTAATCAGATAAACTGAAAACCATCACCCAGTAAGAATCACTTGTGTAACGGTAATCAGATAAACTGAAAACCATCACCCAGTAAGAATCACTTGTGTAACGGTAATCAGATAAACTGAAAACCATCACCCAGTAAGAATCACTTGTGTAACGGTAATCAGATAAACTGAAAACTATCACCCAGTAAGAATCACTCGTATAATGGTAATCAGATACTCACCATCTGATATTACCTAGTAAGAATCACTTGTATAACGGTAATCAGATAAACTGAAAACTATCACCCAGTAAGAATCACTTGTATAACGGTAATCAGATAAACTGAAAACTATCACCCAGTAAGAATCACTTGTATAACGGTAATCAGATAAACTGAAAACTATCACCCAGTAAGAATCACTTGTATAACGGTAATCAGATAAACTGAAAACCATCACCCAGTAAGAATCACTTGTATAACGGTAATCAGATAAACTGAAAACTATCACCCAGTAAGAATCACTTGTATAACGGTAATCAGATAAACTGAAAGTGACCCTCACCAATACTATTACTACTTAAATCACCAGTGGCTTATGAGAGTGCTGAAGTTCATGAGAGTGTGAAGTTCAAGTACCTGTAACAATGTATGGCTAGAATTCTTCTTAAGAAAGGTCCGCCCAGTCCGTTCTCTCCATGCCCGTGCTGCTGCCACCTGAGATTCCACTTGCGGCAGTGCTTCAAGGCGCACAGGGATAGGGCGTCCTTTCGCAGACAAGCTCTCGAGCTGTTCCAAATAAGCGTAGTTGCTGCCACTCTGAAAAACCAAAGTCGATTCTCACAATTTGAGTTCTCTCATGGGGTCTGGCAATATACCGTTGAAAGACCTTACAAAGTTTAGTGTTAGTTCTTTTATTAAATACTATTCTTTGCATGGAATTCCAGCTCTTGAATTCATATAACTTCCAATGTCCTATTTTTTAAAGTTTGTGTAAATTATTTTTTTAATGAACATGTCATCAATGATTTTATTTACTAATTAATGAGAGAACCAGCAGACATAAAAACCAGTTCAAAGGACAATCTAAAGCACAGACATATACAAATGCAGTTAGCAGGCCAGGCGTGGTGGCTCACACCTGTAATCTCAGCACTTTGGGAGGCTGAGACAGGCAGATCACCTGAGGTCAGGAGCTCGAGACCAGCCTGGCCAACATGGTGAAACCCTGTCTCTACTAAAAATACAAAAATTAGCCAGGTGTGGTGGTGCATGCCTGTAATCCCAGCTACTCAAGAGGTTGAGGCAAGAGAATTGCTTGAACACAGGAGGCAGGGGTTGCTGTGAGCTGAGATCTTGTCACTGCACTCCAGCCTGGGCAACCCAGTGAGATTCTGTCTCAAAAATAGGTAAATAAATAAATAAACAGGAATCAGAAAACGCATTTACTAATAGATAGAAATATATGCTTAATATAGAGGAAAACTGAATCATCTTTTTCTGCAATGTGAAAATCAACTATACCATTCCATACAAAGTTCACTGCCTTTCTATGGACATACCTCATTTGCATTGCTATCCTTTTCTTTCTAAACTGACAGGTGTAAAATAGGCTGGCCAAACAAAATCTAAGGCACACACCCTTAGAATCAGATAATCCTGGAGAGTTCACTAGACAACATCCAATATTCCACTGAAAAGATACCTAGATATCTTTTTGCCAATTTCAAAGTCTTTCACAATTTTTCCAACAACTAAAAGCAGTATTTCAATTCTGGTAACCACCTCCATTTTAAGTTACACAAACAGAAATAAGAATAAATATTTTCCTTCCAAGTTCACAATGTTTCAACTTTCCATGTAATGAAATCATTATTGTTTACAGAACATCTATACTGTATTCCAGTATAAGGATATTCCCCAAATATCAACAGATACATTTGCCTATAAACTCATTTTGAAAGATACACTGAACCATGGAGAAAAATAAATAGGCAAGAAGCCTATGACTTTTTGGCTGAGTGCAGTGTGCTCATGCCTGTAATCCCAGCACTTTGGGAGGCTGAGGCACGTGGACCACTTGAGGCCAGGAGTTCAAGACCAACCTGGTCAACATGGCAAAACCTTGTCTCTACTAAAAATACAAAAATTACCCAGGCACAGTGGTGCACACCTGTAATCCCAGCTACTTGGGAAGCTGAGGCACAAGAATAGCTTGAACCCAAGAGGAGGAGGTTGTAGTGAGCTGAGATCCAGCCTGGGCAACAGAATGAGACTCTGTCTCAAAAAAAAAGAAAAAACCTATGCATTTTTAAAGGGGGTAAGGAAGTGGCTCTAGTCCTACAAGATATTAAAATGATATAATTAAACTACTACAATACCAAGATAGGACCAGATAACTAAATGGAATAGAAAACAAGCTCATATCAAGATAAGAAATTTACTATTATTCTTTCTCGTGCCCAATTATAGCCATTTGACTAGAGAACACCTTCTGGCTAAGCCTAGACACAGGCTGCTCCCAGGCCATGCAGCCTAAAGAAAAGTCTGCCAAATAACAAAACCTGTCCATTTACTTAGAGCCTACAAGTCAGTATTCCCACTGAAGGGAAGAGCCTGGTAGAGAGACAGCCCTTTGAAATTACAGAGGAAACACATGACAGCTACCTACACTTGTTGACTTAGTCCTTCAATTATAAATAAAACAGCCAATTAAAGATTCTCAGACATCTGAAGACAACAACTACTGCCTGAGCCAGGTCAAAGACTCACCAAACATAGAAGCTGTCCGGATAAAAACAGAAATAATTCAAAAAAACAGAAACGAAACACTGGCAGCTAAGCAGGTCCCAGAAAAACTCAACAGAAAAGAAAGTAAAAGAGAAGTCATTAGAACTTGACACCCAGGCCAGGAACGGTGGCTCACACCTGTAATCCCAGCACTTTGGAAGGCCAAGGCAGGCGGATCACCTGAGGTGAGGAGCTCAAGACCAGTCTGGCCAACATGGTGAAACCCCATTTCTACTAAAAATACAAAAATTAGCTGGGCCTGGTGGCGCGTGCCTGTAGTCCCAGCTACTTGAGAAGCTGGGGCAGGAGAATTGCTCGAACCCAGGAGGCAGAGTTTGCAGTGAGCCAAGATCACACCACCACCGCACTCCAGCCTGAGCGACACAACAAGACTCTGTCTCAAAAAGCAAAAAATAGAACTTGACACCCAGAATATGTTCCTTTTGGGGGCAGCAGTTTAGTGGAAGTTGGTTTTCTTTTTGAGTACAGTTCTATAATTAAGAGTGTTTATATACTTAACACTGTTAAGTGCTGCTTAACGGTTTTTATGATTCAAGTATACTTTTTTCTCTATCTAGCACTTACCTCATTCTGTTTTAAATTACAGATGTGTAAAATATGTCTCTCCAACTAGAAAATATGTATTTGGAAGACTCTAGTTTTTTTTTTTTTTTTTTTTTTTTAGACGGAGTCTTGCTCTGTCGCCCAGGCTGGAGTGCAGTGGCCGGATCTCAGCTCACTGCAAGCTCCGCCTCCCAGGTTTACGCCATTCTCCTGCCTCAGCCTCCCGAGTAGTTGGGACTACAGGCGCCCGCCACCTCGCCCGGCTAGATTTTTGTATTTTTAGTAGAGACGGGGTTTCACCGTGTTAGCCAGGATGGTCTCGATCTCCTGACCTCGTGATCCACCCGTCTCAGCCTCCCAAAGTGCTGGGATTACAGGCTTGAGCCACCGCGCCCGGCCGGAAGACTCTAGTTTTATACCCTATTTTATACTGTAAGTCCTATTTTTACACCCTTCCCTTACATGCCTGCTCCCAAATACCTAGAATAGTAGCAAGAGTGCTGTGGTGCTCAGTACACGTTAGTTTCATTTTCTTTTTCTGCCTCTAATTTTAAAAGTAATTCATTGTGGTGCTCAGTAAATGTTAATTTCATTTTCTTTTTCTGCCTCTAATTTTAAAAGTAATTCATACACATGGAAAAAAATTTGAAGAATACAGTAGGTAACAAATTCCCTATTGCTAAAGAGTTAAATAACTAATTCCATCATCTTTCATAGCAGGGGGTCAATAAAAAGCAATATTTAAGTAGGTAATAATTATTCTAAATTATAAAATCAGACAAAAGAGTAAGTGAACTGTACTAGAATTATTTTATAGATGCTCCTCAACTTACGACAGGGTTATGTCCCCATCGTAAGTTGAAAATGCATTTAATAAAATTACCATACCAAACACAGCTTAGCCTACCCTACCTTAAAGGTGCTCAGAACCCTTACATCGGCATGACTGACTGGGAGCTGTGGCTCAATGCTGCTGCCCAGCATCGTGAGAGAGTGTCACACCACACATTGCTAGCCTGGCGAAAGTTCAAAATTCAAAATTCGAAACACACTTTCTACTCAATGCATATCACTTTCGCGCCATCATAAAGTCAAAACATCACAAGTCGATCTAAGTTAGGGATCGTCTGAATTAAGATTATTCTATTCTAAAGAATTAATAGTTTAAAAGATTAATCCGTGAAACAGGCGTTACCTGATAGGTGGGATAATCCAAAAGCCTTCTTACCTGAATAGCTTCCACTTTAGCTGTCCATTCTCGAGCCTTTTGTAAGGCTTCTTTCAAGGACAACACATTGGGTAGAAAGGCTGGAATGTTCTTGGCTTCATTCACAATGCTTTCTAAACTTGCCACACTGTGCCGTGGTCTAAAAGAACAATAAAAACAGAGTAGGATGCATGAGAAATCAACATTTAAATAATATTTCAGAATGTTTAGATAACTTTCATTTACATGATTTCATTGAATTCTTACCACAATCCTATAAGGGAGGCAAAGCAGCTAGTATCTTTCTTTTCCATCTTATAGATAAGAAAATGTATAAACATAAGTTTACAATAAAATAAAACATAAATATTTTATGGATAAGAAAACTTTTTTTTTTTTTTTTTTTTTGAGACAGTCTCGCTCTGTCGCCCAGGCTGGAGTGCAGAGTGCAGTGGCCGGATCTCGGCTCACTGCAAGCTCCGCCTCCCAGGTTCCCGCCATTCTCCTGCCTCAGCCTCCCGAGTAGCTGGGACCACAGGCGCCGCCACCACGCCCGGCTAAGGATAAGAAAACTTTAACTCAAAGAGAAGTTATTTTCCCCAGTCATTTAGCGTAATAAATGACACATCTGAAATACTCATTCAGAATGAGGGTCAGATCCATGATCCTTTCACTATACTAGACTACCTCTATTCTACTTCTCTACAGTAACTGAAATTGTCAGAGATGCACATTTGATAGCAATGTAGAAAACAAGAGACTAGAAATCCATTAGTGTTGACAAGGTACATTTACTTAAACTACATTCATTAACATTAGTTACACAAAGATGAATAAAGCATAGACCTTATCCTCAACGAATCACAATACAAGGTAAGAATTATGCTTCTACTGGGAACTGAAACCAAATTACTATAAACTCGCTGTTATGGGAGGCAGTGATTAATTCTGCCCAGGAAAGCTGAGAAAGGCTTTGAAGTAGGCCTTAAATTAGTATGCTTCTGTCAAAACGAAAAGTTAAAGAAGTTAAGGAAACCAGGAATACAATGAACAAAGGCGTGGAAAAACACTTAAAAAGCAGCTCATAGTTCAGTTTGCAGTTACGGGCTGATGTGGAGAACTGGAGGCAGGGAATGGGTGGAAAAAGAGTGGGACAGGAAAAGGGAATTTGGCAGAAGAAAGATGCAGAGTCCTGAGAGCCATGGACTTCGTCGTGTAAAGCAATGGGAAGCTACTGAGGTGGAAATCGTTCATCACCCACGAATCCTACTATGTGTTAGGCGCTGTTCTAGGCACTGGAAATTGCTCATGAGCAAGAATGACAGTCCTTGCCTCATGAAACCTTTACTTATTGAGTCTCGCTGTCACCCAGGCTGAAGTGCAATGGCGCAATCTCAGCTCACTACAACCTGTGCCTCCTAGGTTCAAACAATTCTCATGCCTCAGCCTCCCAAGTAGCTGGGACTACAGGCATGTGCCACCTTGCCCAGCTAATTTTTTGTATTTTTGTAGAGACAGGGTTTCACCATGTTGGCCAGGCTGGTCTCGAACTTCTGGGCTCAAGCAATCCACCCTCCTCAGCCTCCCAAAATGCTGGGATTACAGATGTGAGCCACTGTGCCCAGCCTCATGAAGCTTTTTAATTTTATGAAGATTATTAATAAGGAGTTTATGATGCACTGTGAGAACTGTAATGATAAATGAAAGTAAAGGTGCTATTGGAATACATAGTAGGAGAACCTAATCGACCTGGTGGGTAAAGAAGACTTCCCAAAAGCGATGTCTAAGCTTTTTCATCCTTTCTGAATAAGGCTTAATCAGGAAAGCTGGGGCCAGGGGCAGGGTAGGGTTGGCAGCGGTACACCACAGGAGATGGGCTGAAAATAAGAGTGCTCTACAGGAGAATAAAATACACATGCACAAAGATGCAGAGAAAGAACGTAGATGCTTGAGGAACTGGGAAGAAAAATCACAATGTTTGGAACATAGGATACAAGAGGAAGAATGGCAAGAGATAAGACTAGATATATAATTAAGCAAGAGGCTAGATGACAGATGGCCTTACAAATCAGGTTAGAGAATTTGGACTTCATCCTGAGGGCAACAGAAAACTAGAGAAGGATTTAAGTAAGGGAGTGAAAGTTACACCTGTGTTTTAACAAAGTACTAGTGGCAGTATAGAGAATGAATTAGAGAGGGGTAAGGCCAGACAGAACCTGCTGCTGTGATCTAGGCTAGCTATGACAGCAGCCTGAGTGGAATGAGAGAAAAGGAATAATCCTACAAGATTCTTTTCAAAACAGCAGACAGAATGATATATCCAAAGTACTAAGACAAAATAACTGTCAACCAGTAATTTTACAGCTAATGCAAAAAAGTCCTTCAAGCATGAGGGTAAAAGGCTGGGCACCGTGGCTCACGCCTGGAAACCCAGCACTGCAGGAGGCCGGAGCAGGCGGACTGCTTGAGGTCAGGAGCTGAAGACAAGCCTGGCCAACATGGCCAAACCCCATCTCTACAAAAAATTTAAAAATTAGCTGGGCATGGTGGGCATGCACCTATAATCCCAGCTACTCGGGAGGCTGAGGCATGAGAACAGATTGAGCCTTGGGCAGTGGAGGTTGCCATGAGCCAAAATGGCACCATTGCACACCCCAGCCTGGGCAACAAAGCAAGTCTCTGTCTCAAAAAAGAGGGTGGGGAGGGGGTTTGAAAAAGAATGAGTATAACATAAATCCATGTGCAGACTTAAAAAAAAAAAAAAAGAATGAAAGTAAGAAGCACTGGGGAAATATAATCAGCACAACTGAGTTTGAGGATAAAGAAGAAGGGAGGAGTCAAAGCTAACTACCAAAGTACCTGCTTGTTCAAATGAGTGAAAGGTGGTATCATTTAAAGAATACAGAAACAGAGGAGGAGGATATGAGAAGACATTAATAAGTCCAATTTTGGATAGAGGGAATTTCAGGTATCTGTGAGACATCCCCTGGAATTATCTAACAGGCAGATGATATTTATGAAAGAAATCTATATTATAAATGAAGATTTAGGAGTTACTCAGTATAAAGAAGGCAAACGGAGCCAAGACATTAAATTAAATTTCCAGAGAGACTGTACAGAGTGAGAAAAGAAAGGTATCTATGCCAGAATCTCGAGGAAAACCATTATTTTAGATGTAGAGAGAAGGCCAAAGGCAAAGAAAGAATCTCAAGAAAATAATGGTAAGTAGTTAATAACCAATACTAAGAAATCAAGAAGATTAAGGATGTGTTTCAGAAAGATAATTCTGACAGAAATTAGAAAAGAGTCTAACTCCCACTATTTCCACCAACCACATAATCCTCTATTTCTTTACCAGTTTTACTTTTTTCATGACACTAATTATTTGAAATTCATTCCTCTCTCTCTCTCTCTACTAGAACGGGAGCTCCACGAAAGCAGAGATCTTTGTGTCTTGTTCACTCCTGTCTACACAGCATTTAGAAATAGTACCTGGCATGGAGTAGGTTCTCCATCAATACTTACCAAACTCAAATATCAAGGTAAAAGACAAGAGGACTACAACCAGGTCAGTGACAATGAATTCGAAAGACAGATATGAAAGACATTTTGGAGACAAAATCATCAGGACCTGGTGACTGACTAAATATAGGAGACTGGGAAAACAAAGCGTTTAACTATTACTACCAACGAAATTTCATTTGGTAGCCTACTACCAGTTGTATCAGGTGTTATCAAAATCATAGTCTTACATTCCAAAGTTATTTAGCTTTGTCCACTTAATATGCTCCCACCTCCTGGAACTGTCATCAATCTGAAGACACTGAGTAATATGAATAGTTCAAATAGGAAAAACAATGAATAAATTTTAGTATGTATTCTGCATGTCATCTGGATAGCAAAATATCCAGTGTACGTAGAGGCTTCTCAGAGCTGTGCTCATTAAATCACCTAAAGATTTTCTTATCAAAACGCATCCAAAGTTAAGTGGCTGGCAAAGTAGTTAAGTACACAGAGATATTGAAATGAAGTGGAAGATACTTTAAATTTCAGTTGTGTCACTCCGTAACTACGTGATCGCTCTATGCACCCCAGTTTCCTCATCCTCACAAGAGAAATTATATAAATATTAATCTTAGCTGCTAGAGAAATGCTTTCACAAAGAACACTACCATTAATTATCACCCAAATTTGCTGATATACAGTCAGATATAAACACTTTATTTAAATCTCATTAAGTCCAATGGGGTGCTGATGCTAATACAGCCACTCAACATTCTCCTCCTGCCTGATTCTCATCTCCTAATACTTTTCAGCATAAATCCTCCACTCCAGGGAAACCCACTTATTTTCTGTCACTTGAACACACCCTAAATATTCCTTAAACTCAGTTTCTGACATTTCTCTTACCTTCCTTCCACTTCAGTCCTACTCATTCCTCAAGGCTCTACCTAAGTTCTTATTTTTCTCTGAAGCTTCTCTATTGACCACCCAAGCTCACCATGATCTTCCCCCTCTGAATCCCTGTAACATTTTTCCATACCTTCCGGTTAACATTAATAACATACTACAATGAGCTTTATACTTCTTACTTCCTAACTATAATATCACTAAGTACAGGCTCTAAACAAAACACGACTTTGTATAACATAAAGTACCTAACAAAGTACTCTGCACAATAGTTTGCACATATTTGAAACTGTCTACACGTAGCCCCATTTGATAACTTAGCAATTGGCCAGGGAAGGCACAAAACATTTAATTAAATATTTAATGTCATCACAATAAACCAGTTGTTGGAGCCAGAGACAGGAGAACCCACTCCCCAGCACTGCCACTCCGTTCGTGGGTCCAGACACAAAGAGGTGCTCTGAGGGCTGAAGGTGTGGACTGTGGGCATTCCTGCCCAGCAAGAAACTCTCCAGCTTGCCTGTACCCACTGCCACCGACCTGCACCTCTCCAGGAGCTGCCTGCCAAAGCAGGGAGAGAGGAGAATCTCCCCATTTCCTTCAGGCCCTGGAAATGCCTTTCCCACCTACACAACTTAACTAATGCTACTTACACATTAAAATCCTAAAGGCAAAAAAAAAAAACAAAAAAAAAAACAGGCCATTTAATGAAATAAGCCTTTAAGCTCCTTCTTCCCATTCTACCTTCTGACTTAGTTGTTAAAGAGGCAACAGTCACCAAAATGTGTTCACCTTGCCTGTAGGCAGACCTTAGCCTTTTCTTCCCATCGTTCAGAGACTGTAAGGAGCTCCTGTAGTTCAGCCATTGCTTTCTCCACAGCATGGTGGGGTGCCAACCCTACCCCAGAGTCTATCAGTTTCTTCATGACATCCAAAGTGACTTGCTGTGGATCTGATAAGGTCAGTCTTACTTCGTCCAACCACCGAGCCTGTTGCAGCTCTTGCTTCAGTCGTGGTAATTCAGGGAGTTCCACATACAGACTAGAGCCCATATCTATCAACATTTGGAGTTTGGAAGAATCTGGGGTTTCATCCATCATGGCCTCCTGAGCACGTTCATGAAACTCTTCCACATCATCTAGCAGATTCTGAAAAGGTCAAAAGAAATAAAAATTCGAAAAACAAATTTAAAAGATACAAAAAGAGTATGAGTATGAACTAGACATAGTCAAGGCACACTATCAATTCTAGACTCTCATAATCTCACCATAACACCAAATATTCAGATATGATAGTTAAATTAATAAATATGCTTTTGTGTAATTACTTCTAGCTATACTCCTACTTTTGAAATATAGTTGATTCATTCAATAAATATTCAATGACTGCTGATTTAGATGCAGGCACTCTTCCAGGCACACAGTATTAAAGAAGACATAAAAAGTCCTTGTCGTCAGAGAACATACTTATTTTATTTTTTTTGAGACAGAGTCTCGCTCTGTCGCCCAGGCTGGAGTGCAGTGGCACGATCTCGACTCACTGCAAGCTCCGCCTTCCGGGTTCACGCCCTTCTCCTGCCTCAGCCTCCCAAGTAGCTGGGACTACAGGTGTCCGCCACCACGCCCGGCTAATTTTTTGTATTTTTAGTAGAGACGGGGTTTCACCGTGTTAGCCAGGATGGTCTCAACCTCCTGACCTCATGATCCGCTCGCCTCAGCCTCCCAAAGTGCTGGCATTACAGGCGAGAGCCACCGTGCCCGGCCCAGAGAACATACATTCTAATGCAGGTGACCAGACAGTGAACACACAAATAAAATGTTTCAGTTAGTGTCAAGTGCTCTGAAAATAAGGCAGCACAACAGAGAATGACCAGAGCGGGCAGAGGCATATTACTTAGCAATGTCATGGTAGTCACAGAAGGCAAACTGAAACTAAATTGAGGGTTGGGGAGGAACTACAAGAGGGTCTGAAGGAAGAACAATTAGGGCAGGGTAAATAATAATTGCAAACGCTTTTAAAGAAGAATGAGCTTGGTGTGTTGCTACAAGTGGACGATGGAGAAATGTGATTAAAAAATAAGCAGAGGTCAGACTACATAGTATCTTCTAGGTTACAATGAGTTTGAATTTCATTCAAATGGCTTTGGGGAACCACTGGAGAATTTTAACCACAGGGAAGTGATGTGATTTGATTGAAAGTTTAGATGATCATTCTGGTTACCAAACAAAAAATACAATGTCAGACGAGCAGCAGAGAAAGCAGCTGAAAGCCGGTTGCAGTAATCCAAGGGGCACATTCCAGTGGTGTAGAGCATAGTGTAGGCAACGGAGAGGACAATAAATGCTTTGCTTTAGGATCTACTTTGGAGATAACAGCAGCCAGCACTTGTTTAAATATTGAACACGGGGAATAAGGGAAATAAAGAAATCAAGGAGTTTGATTCATTTGGTTCATTAAAAGGCTTAAGGCCAGGTGTGGTGACTCATGTCTGTAATCCCAGCACTTTGGGAGGCCAAAGCAAGTGGATTGCTTGAGCTCAGGAGTTTTGAGACCAGCCTGGGCAAAATGTGAAACCTCGTCTCTACAAAACATACAAAAATTAGCCAGGTGTGGTGGTGTGCACCTGTAGTACCAGCAACTTGGGAGGCTGAGGTGGGAGGATTGCTTGAGTCTGGGAAGCAGAAGTTACAGTGAGCTGAGACCACACCACTGTACTGCAGCCTGGGTGACAGAGCCAGACCCTGTCTCAAAAAAAAAAAAAAAAGAAAAGAAAAAAAGGCTTTAATATGCCTTTTAGTCCACCAAAAGGAAATCCAGAGTACACAGGTGGACATACAAGCCTGTAGGGAAAAAGGCATCCAGGGCTGGAGATGTGGGATTGAATCAACAGGATACAGGTGATATTTAATGTCACTGGGCAACTAAGGTATCAGAAGTGGGGGCACCTGACGAAAGGGCCGAGACTCCTCATATACTCCAACACTTGAGAAGTCAAGTCAAAGAGAAAACAAGCAGCAAGAAGACTTAAGAGAAGAACTGCCAACGAGCTAAGAAAAAACCCAGCAAGTGTGGTGTCACAGCGGCTTAAAGAACAGCATTCAAGAAAGAGTAGTCGGCTATCAAAACGCTCTTATGAAATGGAATAAGACAAGAACACAGCTGACCCTAGATTTCACAAGTTGATAACCTTGATAAAAACTATAAAAACTATTTTAGGCCGGGCAGTGGCTCATGCCTGTAATCCCAGCACTTTGGGAGGCGGAGGCGGGTGGATCACCTGAGGTCAGGAGTTTGAAACCAGACTGCCAACATGGCGAAACCCCGTCTCTACTAAAAATACAAAAATTAACTGGGCGTAGTGGCCCATTCCTGTAATCCCAGCTACTCGGGAGGACCACTTGAACCCAGGAGGCGGAGCTTGCAGTGAGCCGAGATCGCGCCACTGCACTCCAGCCTGGGCGACAGAGCGAGACTCCCTTCTCAAAAACAAAAACAAAAAACACTATTTTAGACCTCTACCCACCCCCAAAACACAAAAACACCCCAAACTATCAAAAGATCATTAACTATGGAGATTAATATATTTGATACATACTTTTAAGATTTTACATATTTATTAAGCCATCAGGGTGCTGGTAATTTCAGAGCTCTGCATTTTTAAAAGCTCATGTATTAATAACACTGATACATGCAGATTATTTTAACTAATTTCTTGCATCTCAATTACATCTATGTTAAATGGGTGTTCTGAACTAAAATTAATATAGAAAAAAAAATTCTTTATCAGCCTTACAGAATTTTAAATGGGGAATAATGGCTAAGAACAAAACCAAAAAACTGCCTATTAAAGAACCTCAAACAGCAGCATATAGTGAGAGAAAAAAAAAATTAGAGCATAAAACTAGTTTACATATACCATTCTGTGAAACCCAGAACAGAAGACCATGTCACAAAGGACATTACCCAAAAAAAGGATGTCATACTCCACCTTCACTTGCCGAGCTTGGCTGATGACACACGGAAGACTAAAAAGTTGTTGGACAAAGGCCTTCAATTCTTCCACTGTCAGTTTGGTCCGAGTCCTCCCACTATCTGGGCTCTGTCTGATGTGAAACAATATTGAGATATAAGTAAGAAAAAATCAGTCATTCTGATATCACAAGGGCTCCTAGTCTCTTCAGAATTCAAACCTAAGCAATCCTAGAATCCCAGTGTTTGAGGGATTACACTGCAATGGTGACCACTTCAAAACAGTTTTTAAGTTCTTCAGTTAATGACTCAAAGATTCAACTCTCCAAGTTACAGTTCCTTCGATCTACAAGCATTAAACATTTCAAACATTACATAAATTCCTCATAGCTGGAATATTAAGTTCACTGATAAAACTTAACCCTGTATCTCAAGAAGGTTAAAATGTGAAAGAAGAGCCTTTAACCTGCCTTAGGTTACAATGAATCCTCTGAAAGTGTTGCAAAATTTGTGTGTATATGATTTTTCTAAGAGGATTCCTAAACTTTTACCAGGTTCTCCAAGTGGGGTCACTGGCCCAATGACAAGCTAAGAGCCGTTGATCAATGTCTCTAAGAAAAGTTATCTAACAAAATGGTAAATAAAAAATTTACAAAGTAATTTAAAAACCCCATATGAATTGCTATAGAAAAGCCATTCAGACAGAAGAAATGTGCTGGAATTACACCACTACATTTAAATACTACAGAAAATTTAATACTTAGGAATTACATCATATCAAGGGTGCATACTTCTATGCTTAACAACCTCCTCTGCATCCATCAAGGTTACCCTTTGCTGCCACCTGCCTTCAGCCTATAGTTTCCATTTATTCATTGACAAATATTTATTGCACAACTATGTGCCAGGCATTGTTTTAAGCACAAGAAATATGACAATGAAAAAAATTCCTGATATTCTAGTCTTGTGTACGTTCTAGTGGGGGATGGGGAAGAGAAGACAGATAACAAATAAAAGATGTAGATTAGTATATTCGCAGGTGATAATGCTAGGAGAAAAACAAAGCATGAAAAAGGGTAAGAGGACTGTAATTTTATAAAGGCTTGTCAGAAAAGCCCTCGCCAACAAAGTGACATTTGAAAACAAAGGCTTCAAAGAGGCAGGTCACGGAACAAGCCACCTGGATACGGTGGGAAGGGAACTCCGAGTAGAGTAAAGAGAGAGCATGAAGTCCTAAGCAAAAACGTGCCTGCATGTATGAAGAACGGCAAGAGAAAGAACACTGCAGGCTGGAGCAAGAAAGAAGGGAGACTAGTAGGAGATAAAACTGGAGCATCACTGGCAGTGAGAGACACGGCCACAAGAGGTCCAAGACAACGTAGGGCTTCGCAGGCCAGACAAAACTTTGGTTTTTACTCTGAAAGAAAGAGAACAACGATAATTAAACTCGTCTTAGGTTTACCTGTGTTTCTGCTTTTTGCTCAGAAGTAGCTGAGCCACAGAAGCACAGGTCTCAGCTTCTTTTACAGCATCCCTGAGTTTTCGAAAGAGATCATTCTCTGGGTATTTCCTATCCTCAGCATCTTCCAGCATTACTCGCAATTCAATCAAATCTGTAAAAATAAATAAAGAGCCATATACAATGACCACAGACACAAAAAGCCATTCTAAAATCTTCACCAACCTCACTCAAGTGAGTCCCCAACCTACTAGTAGAAACATAAAATTAGTAGAAACAAACAGCTGTGAAAATCTCACCAACACAATAAAAGCTAACAACCAGGTGCTCATTTATAATCCTTATAGACAATTTCTCTCAGGTAAATAAATTTCTCTTTCCAAAGAAGCCTTCAGTGTTAGTCTTACTGGTAATAGTGGGTTCCCAACATATATAATAAATTTACTGCAAGTTAAATGTCTGGTCCATTTTTAGTCAGTTTTTTCATTTCAAAGAAGATTCTCAAATAGAAAATTAAGTCTATATTCAACCAACCCATTAATCTCAAATCTCATAGGAAGCCTAGGATTTTTCTTTTACGGAAAGAAAAAACAAAACTAAACAAAGCCTCTTTTAAAGTGACAATCAATTCAGCATATGTATATGAAAGAAGGAAATTTAACCTTTTTTGTGGTTGAAGTTAGCAGACAATGCTTCTGTAACACGACTGACCCACGTGTCATAGGACTGTGCCCTGACTTTTACACCATATAGCAGAGAAGGGAGGTCTTCTAATGGGTAGCGGTATCTACAAAAAGAAAACACAAACACACACAGAAATAAAAATCTCAAAAACCAAAAATAACTTAAAAATAAAGTTTTAAGTATAATCGGCTTAAGAATACAATGGCCAAGGGAATGGGATCTTCGTTCACATGAGGAGAAAATCAAACCAGCCCACCGTTTTTAATGCAAGGAGACAAGGAACATGTGAAATCAACTGATAAAGAAAGTAATTTCAGCTGCCAAGTTTAGGGCCAACTTTAAAGGACGGTCTTCAAGCCTAGAAGCAGACAGAGAAGTTGAGAAGTCCAGAGTAAAGAGTAAAGGAAAGGAACAAGTAAAAACAACATTAAGACTTGGTTTTAAAAAAAGGTCACGGAAGTTTTACAAAATACTTTTGGATACCTAAGACATTTCTTCTGCATGGGGCAGGGGCACAGGTCAGTTGGATGATAGAGACATACAAGCCGCTCAGGATTACAGGAACATGTGAGAGCAGAGAGAAAACATGTGGTTCTGCATGCTGAACACTGTCGCTCATCATCAGGAACAAGTTCAAACACTTCTTCTTCTGACATCAGGACACCCTGAAATATAATTTATTGCACTAGATCAAGTCTTTCTACTCTTTAAAACATCAAAACACTTAAGTTACTACATTTTTTTCCACAGACAAATCTCTGACTTAAAGGCATAAACATGAAAGGTACAATGGCACAACATCGAAATACTTCCTAAAAGTAATCATCGCTGTTTTTCAATGCGCAAGATTAAAGTTTGGTATCTAAGGATGCACATTTGAACGACAAAACTATAAAGAAATGTGGGCTGGGTGCAGTGGCTCATGGCTATAATCCCAGCACTTTAGGAGGCCAAGATGGAAGGATTGCTTGAAGCCAGGGATTTGAGGCCAGCCAGGGCAACAAAGTCAGCATCCCTACAAAAACATGTTTAAACATTACCCAGGCATGGTGGTGCATGCCTGCAATCCCAGCTACTCAGGAGGCTAAGGAGGGAAGATCATTTGAGGCCAGGCTGCAGTGAGCTATGATAGTACTGCTACACTCCAACCCCAGCCGACACAGCAAGACCCTGTCTCTAAAAAAAAGAAACGTGATTACCACAAAAGTCAAGACAGTTTTTTGACAGAAGGGAAGAAAATTGTAATTGGGAGGCATTCTGGGGGTGGCTGGCCCCAAACTCCCAATTACATCCTTGAGGAAAATAAATTAGTAATCTATTATCCAAAAGTAATAGTGACATATACAAACATATATAAGGACAAAGAAGTATAAAGTAAATTGTGCAAATCAAAATCATCAAAAAGAAAGTTAAGACAAATTCAGTATGCCAAGAATATAAGAGTGGGCAGGGTGCAGTGATTCACGCCTGTAATCCCAGCACTCTGGGAGGCTAAGCCGGGCCGATCACCTGAGGTCAGGAGTTTTGAGACCAGCCTGGCCAATATGGTGACACTTCGTCTCTACTAAAAATACAAAAATTAGCCGGGCGTGGTGATGCATGCCTGTAGTCCCAGCTACTCAGGAGGCTGAGGCAGGAGAATCGCTTGAGCCTGGGAGGTGAAGGTTGCAGTGAGCTGAGATTGCACTACTGCACTCCAGCCTGAGTGACAGAGCAAGACTCCCTCTCAAAAAAAAAAAAAAAAAAAAAAGAATATAAGAGTATACGAAGTGCATTTTACCAAAGACCTCCATTTATTATACAACTTTACAGTTTCTGCTTACTTGATGGAGCAAGTTACTTGGAAACACAATTCTGCAAGAAGAGCAAACTCTCTTCATTTAAACAAGGTGGGAACCTGATAATTTATTCACTGGCATGCACAATTCTGGTTTTTCATCATACATTGTTTTTGATACCAGTTTAATTTAGATGTCTGCTGGCCATATTCTCCTATCTTTCCATTTTCTCATACTGGCATTTAGTATTTTCTTTAAAAATTATTTTAACATAAAAACAGTTTCAAAATGCACTGCACAAACTTCTTAGTTTATAAGAATTTAGCTTCAGAACAACTAGCAATGCTGTTCTCAAGGGAATGCTAAGGTGGCAACCGAGAAAGTTCTGGCTGCTTCAAGAAATTTTATACAGTTTTCCAAAGTGTACTCCAAGGATCACAGATCCTAAAAGATACTCTGGGGAAAACAATTTTTTTTTGTCCCAGGTGTGGAGGCTCACACCTATAATCTCAGCACTTTGGGAGGCTGAGGTGGGAGGACTACTTGAGCCAACAAGTTCAAGACCAGCCTGGGCAACATAGGAAGACAATGTCTCTACAAAAAAAAAAAAAAGAAACAAGGAAAAACATTTTTTTGGAAAATGCTACGGATTATATCCCTTCTACTTCACAGATAACAATGAACACCAGCATATTCAAGAATCAGCAGTTCTGCAGTAAAGATCTCATTTATCTTTCTTTTTGGCCTATATATGTTTTTATTAATTTTTACCGTTAATTTTCCTATACCTTTTAAGTAATTTTAAAATCCTGAAAACTAGAAAAGTATATATTTCACATTATTTTAGGTCCTCCTATTTTTTGTACCCAAACTAGAATTCATTGTTCTTTTACTTTTCTAGTCTTAAATGAAGCTAACATCAATATTTTAAATATATCCCTTTACCTTTTCTTAGCCTGCCATTTTCCAAATGTTTTTAGCCACAGAACTTTTCCTTATAATACCTTCTAAAACATTACAAAGCTTATATTCCTGAGAATATACTTTAGAAAACCATAAATAAGGAGAAAATGGAGAGAAGAAAAAAGCTAGAAATACAAATTAAAAGCTATTTGAGGCCAAGCACAGTGGCTCATGCCTGTAATCCCAGCACTTTGGGGGGCCAAGGTGGGCAAATCCCTTGCGGCCAGGTGTTCCAGACCAGCCTGGCCAACATGGTGAAATCCCATTTTCTACTAAAAATACAGAAAATTAGCCAGGCGTGGTAGTGTGCACCTCTGGTCCCAGCTACTGGGGAGGCTGAGGCAGGAGAATCACTTGAACCTAGGAGACAGAGGCTGTAGTGAGCCAAGGCTGCGCCACTGCACTCCACTCTGGGTGACAGAGCGAGACTCCGTCTCAAAAAAAACAAAAACCAAAAAAGGCTATTTGAAATAAGCCAGGTGAGAAAATTAGGGAATGGAACAGGATGGTGTAGCAGTAAGGAAAAAAAGGGGGCAAGGGAGAATGAAGAGAAACAGTGCCAAAGAAAAACTTAAAACTAGGTAACAAGCCAGGCGCAGTAGCTCACACCTATAATCCCACCACTTTGGGAGGCTAAGGTGGGTAGATCACCTGAGGTCAGGAGTTCGAGACCAGCTTGGCCAACATGGTGAAACCTTGTCTGTACTAAAAATACAAAAATTAGCCAGGTGTGGTGGCTCACGCTTGTAACCCTAACTACTCAGGAGGTTGACACAGAATTGCTTGAACCTGAGAGGTGGAGACAGCAGGTGAGCCATGATTGCGCCACTGCACTCCAACCTGGGCAACAGAGTGAGACTCTTTCTCAAATAAATAAATAAATAAAACAAAAAACTAGGTAACAGATAACTACGAAGGAAACAAGGCCAGGTGTGGTGACTCATGCCTGTAAACCCAACACTTTGGGAGGCTGAGGGGGGCAGATAACCTGAGGTCAGGAGTTCGAGATTAACCCAGCCAACATGGTGAAACCCTGTCTCTACTAAAAATACAAAAATTAGCTGGGCAAGGTGGTAAACGCCTGTAATCCCAGCTACTCGGGAGGGTAAGGCAGGAGATTCGCTTGAACCCAGGGGGCAGAGGTTGCAGTAAGCTGAGATCGTGCCACTGCACTCCGGCCTGGGTGGCAGAGTGCAATTCCATCTCAAAAAAAAAAAGGAAATGTATGAGTCAAGATCACACTAAGTTTTTACATGGTGGTCCTGGCGCTTACTAAGATGAGGCAATTAGGAAAGAAAGTAGTTTATGAAGGGTGGACAGGAAGGAGATTTTCTATTTCAGATGCTGAAACTGAGATGATAAAAATCTAAATAGAAATGTGCAATACACATGTTGGAAACACAGATTACAAATGAGTGGCTGGACACAGCCTCTTTCAAAGTGACAATAATTCCTGTGTGTAACATAACAGGAGGAAACTTTAAGTGAGAACTGAAACCACAAGGTAATAGCTGACAGACTTAAGACGCTTAGATGAGAATTCCAAGATAAACGGCACAAAATAACAACAATAAACAGTCAAAGGCTGAACCCTGCACACATTGTTGAGGATATAAGGAGAAAGAACTAGAAATGATAGGCAAATATAATCAAAGAGACTGAAAAAACAGTAGAGCAAATGTTAGGGAAAGAAACCAAAGCACCAATATATAGTGCAACAAAAAGCTCACGGGGGTGGAAGACACAGAAAGAAACCACTGGATTTTGGCCGGGCGCGGTGGCTCACGCTTGTAATCCCAGCACTTTGGGAGGCCGAGGCGGGAGGATGATGAGGTCAGGAGATGGAGACCATCCTGGCTAACACGGTGAAACTCTGTCTCTACTAAAAATACAAAAAATTAGCCAGGCTTGGTGCCTGTAGCCCCAGCTACTCAGGATGCTGAAGTAGGAGAATGGTGTGAACCCGGGAGGTGGAGCTTGCAGTGAGCCAACATCACGCCACTGCACTCCAGCCCGGGCGACAGAATGAGACTCTGTCTCCAAAAAAAAAAAAGACACCACTGGATTTTGCAATAAAGTGTGTCACTGGTGAACTGAGACTTTCAAAAGTATGATGGGAACAGAATGACAATGATAATGAAAGGATAAAGAGGATATAAGACTGCTGACCACAGGAAAACCACTTAGGATTTTCAGTAAAAGGTAAAATGAAAACTTTTCTTAAAATAGGAAAGACAAGTTCATAATGCAAAGGAAGGGCAGGGATAACTAACTGGAACAAGGGCACAGGTGGAAGGTATGTTTAAAGAAGGGTCTACAGAGAAATTTGATCAAAGTATCACAAAGAAACATGGTAGAAGATCAGGAGATGGGGCATTCAAATTATCAAAGAGCAAGGAAAATAATGCCCCAGTCAGGTTAAATCTGAAATACTGAGGACATATCACAAAATCATATTTCATGAGTCTCCACCAATGTACTTAAAATTTCAAAATTCAAAAGAAAGACATTAGGCAATGTGAAAAGGAATCCCATTTTAAATAAATATAGAATCAAAATAAGACTTTTAAGAATACAAGTATAGGCCAGGCACAGTGGTTCACACCCGTAATCCCAACACTTTGGGAGGCCAAGGTAGGTGGATCACTTGAGGTCAGGAGCTCAATACCAGCCTGGCCAACATAGTGAAACCCCATCTCTACTAAAAATACAAAACTGGCTAGAGAAGGTGGTGCATGACTGTAATCCCAGCTACCTGGGAGGCTGAGGCAGGAGAACTGCTGAACCTGGAAGGCTGAGGTTGCAGTGAGCCAAGATCATGCCACTGCACTCCAGCCTGAGCAACACAGTGAGACTCCGTCTCAAAAACAACAACAAAAAAAAATACAAGCTTAAAGTGGGAATATTAAATAATGAAATACCATTATAACCTTATTACAATGTCTAAAGCTGAAAAGACTATACCAAATGTTGGTGAGGATAGAAGGCAACTGAAACTTCTTACACACTGCTGGAGGAAATGTAAAATGGTACAACCACTTTGGAATACAGTGTCATAGTTTTTTAGAAAATATTACACATACAGCTGGGTGTGGTGGCTCACACCTGTAATCCCAGCACTTTGTGAGGCTGAGGCAGGTGAATCACCTGAGGTCAGGAGTTCGAGACCAGCCTGCCAACATGAAGAAACCCCCTTTCTACTAAAAATACAAAAATTAGCTGGGCATGGTGGCGCATGCCTGTAATCCCAGCTACTTGGGAGGCTAAGGCAGGAGAATCACTTGAACCCGGGAGGCAGAGGTTGCGGTGAGCTGAGATCAAGCCATTGCACTCCAGCCTGGGCAATAAGAGCGAAACTCCATCTCAAAAAAAAAAAAAAATTACACATACACATACTATATGATCCAACCATTCCACGCCTAATATTTACTCAAGATAAATAAAAGCATATGTCCATCAAAAGGCTGTACGCAAATGTTCAGAGCAATTTAATTTCTAACAGCCAAAAAATGTTAACAATCCAAATGTTCTCCCACAAGTGAAAGGATAAACAAATTGCGGTACACCTATTCAATGGAAAACCAGTGTGCAATAAAAAGGAGTAAAGTATTGGTACATGCAACAATATGGATGAGTCTCAAAGTAATTACGCTGAATGAAAGAAATCAGACATAAAAGGACAACTTGTATGGTTTGATTTGAATAAAATTCTCCACAAAAATAAGCAAAGAAAGAATAGTGGTTTCTGGGGTTTGGGGGCAAGAGGAGAAGGTGATGGTGCAGGATGGCCAGGTGTGGTGCCTCACGCCTGTAATCCCTACGCTTCGGGAGGCCAAGACAGGAGGACTGCTTGAAGCCAGGAGTTTGAGACCAGCCTAGGTAACAAAGCAAGGCTCCACCACTACAAAAAATTTAAAAAATTAGATGGACATGGTAACACGCACCTGCAGTCCCAACTACTCCAGAGGCTGAGGTGGGAAGATTGTTTGAGCCCAGGAGTTTGAGGCTGCAGTGAGCTATGATTGTGCCACTGCACTCCAGCCTGGGCAACAGAGAGAGAACCCATCTTTCAAAAAGGTGGTACAGAGCAAGAAGGAAGAACCATATGAGGGCATGAAAAAACTTGTAGGGGTGATAGATATATTCATTATCTTGATTGTAGCAATGGTTTCATGGGTATATACATAGTCAAAACTTATCAAATTGTACACTTTAAACACATGTACTTTATTACATCTCAATTATGCTTCAACAAAGCTGTTTTAAAAACAGAGACAGAATATCAGGCAGAGGAGGAGGAGGGACATGATACAAAAACAGGAGGAAGCATGGTGTAAACCTAATGAAGCTAGCCAGCTATGCAGGAAATATTAGATAGAACAAGCCAAGATGATGCTAAAGATACACATTTTCTCATATATTAGCCAGTTCAATGTGATGATGCTTGGCTTATTCTAGGTATTTTAAATCCCAACCCTTGGTTATTCCATCCTTCCTATTCATCAAATTACTTAAAGGGGAGGGAAAAAGATTAATTCAAACTGACAGTCTATAATTGCCAGAAACACAACTTATTCAACACAAAGCTCAGAAAAAAAATGATTTAAATATTATTGTTTAAACAATTAACACTGTATGTAGAAGATTTAAAACATAAATATATACCTAAAAAATTCTGATAGGACTCGTTTTAAAAACCTAGATGATAAGATTCCTAAAACGTTTTTAATCTGGAGAAACCAATATGTCAGTTATAAAAACATAAAATCTTCTCCATATCAGTGATTTTTATGTTCAACTCCTAGGGAATCAGAGATGAAAATTCTATCCATAGGTTTATTTAGCATACCCCATAAGCAGTATCAAACATAGAAAATGTGCTCAGCAAACTCACCATCTGTACAACAGACTCTCTTAATCGTGTTTCTTCTTCAGTCATGAGAGTCAATTCTTTGCAGACCATGGCAGCCAGCCCCACATCTAAGCATTCTGGATCTGCTGCCATCTTGAAAATGAGTTCCTCATGTGAAAAGACACAATGGCGCCTTAGGCGTCGGTAATGATTCACACACTGACGTCCAATGGGCAACTGAAAAGGAGATTTCCAAATTAAATAACTCGACTATAACATACCCCAGAACAGAAACACTACTTACCCTCCAGGTCCTCCCTTTTATTAGAAAGAAGACAGAATACCGAATCCATTTAAATATAAAGAGGCAATATTACATTAACTGTAAATATTAACCCTGTATGACCCAGCCAGAATTTCAAAGGCTTTCCCACAGAAAATTCCCATAATCTGAAATGCTAAATTTCTGGCCTAAACTGCTAATTTGCTATTTATTGTATATCAAGGAGTTCTTTGGTATATAACTGAGGCAGCAAACTCTTTCTGACCAATTTAACACGAGCCTGCCCTTACAAGAAAAAGAAAAATACTGTAAAAGTAAATAATTAAATAAGTTCAGGCCAAAAAGGGTTAAGTGGAAATACTCAGGACTCAAATTTCCATAGAACAAAAAGAACAGATGTTATTAGAAGAAAAAAAAAGAAAGAAAAAAATAGGAAAGAGGGAAAAAGTAATACTTAAGCAATCCACATTGGCTGACATTTAGTTTTTCTGCAAAAACCAAAACAAAGGACGATTTAGATTTTAGAATCTAGAAATTATTTTAAAAACAAGCCTGGCAGAAAGATAATTCAAAGTGAAATTATAAAATTATATACTTTATTTCCCTAACAGTGAAATAAATGATTAAATGATCACTTTTCATAAATGAACAGTTACAGCCTTTAAAATAAATCTTGAAAATCTCCATAATTATCAAGCTACAAGCCAAATTATAACAGCAGCTATGCCCTACACATCAATATGCACTCCAACTTCAACTTCTTTCCTATGCTCAGGCAGAAGAACTTGGATGAAGGAGTTTTGTTTGTATTTGTAATACAAAAGAGAAAAAGTAAGAAACTGACCTTTAAGACCCTTTTAGAATTCATCTACAGTTTGAGAAAGGCAGAAAGGAATCCGAGAAATCAAAGAAAATATGAGGCTATCTCTGAATTATGCAGTGTTTCCACACTCTTCAAAGAAAAAACTTTCCCAAGGAAAAAGTAAGTGTGTGTGTGTGTGTGTGTGTGTGTGTGTGTATTTTGAACCTATGATTAGCAATTATTTTGTCTATTAACAACACATAACTCTTTCATATCTTAAGTACGTACTCTTTAAAAATTTCTCATCTAGTCTCAATACAAAAACAAGTAGAAGAAAAAATCATACTGTGGGATTTGCAGTTCTTAACTATTAAAATATGTGAGGAAGCCACATAAAATAGAAGTGATTACCCATTGTAACTTATAAAAATTAGTCCCATTAATTTATTCCAGAGCTAAAACTGCTACAACTTTTAATTTGTATCACACCCTTCTTCTAAAGAGTGTCAAGGGCTTCCACGCATATCCTCTAACTTGTCTGAGGTTATTAAGTGAATCTATCAGCATCTTTACACACCAGCTAAACAACTCAGGCCCAGTGAAATGTTAAAAGCTGCCCAAGGTCAAATGCCAATAACAGTGACAAGGGGAACAGCAGAAACTATCTCCAGCTCCTAAATCCTCCCATTTTCTACCCTACACCTAGCCAATTACCATGTATCATAAACACTCAATAAACGCTGCTTGAATGTTTAGAAACAGAGCTCAAGCCCACGGCAAAACCTAAGCCTAGTCTTGTTCCTGCTAAATTATGCTGTTTCCAAAGCCTAGTAAGAAAAAATTTCAAAACTATTGGATCAAGAAAGACTATTCATTGTATCATTTTACTCGTTAGCAAAGGAAACAAAAACAATCTCTATATGGTTAATCACGGAATTTAACAAATTAAGGTGCCTGCAGAAAACATAAGATCCATTATTAAAGGGTTGCCCCCAAAATGTTAACAGAAGCAACAAAAACAGCACCAATACAAGAAAATAAAGTCAGTGTGTATCATAAATATACTGTATAGTCTTCTCCCAAGCAACATAACAGTCACTAAATACTTTCTGATTATCTACTTCATACAAAAGCAAAACAGCAATTACCTAGCATTATCATTTACATAAAAGTATAGTGCAGAGATCTCAATATTATAGTTACTCTTTTAAAATTAAAAAAAAGAACAGAACAAAACATAAAATGGCAAGACTAGTAAAATCAACTAATTGCCTAACAGAAAAAAAAAATGAAGGAATTTGTAAAATTTCAAAGCTACGTATTTGAAAATACAGTAGAATATCTGAAATTATCTCTATAAGCCTGATCACCTTAATAAGTCCCAAAAACGCTCAGAGAAAGCAAAAGCGAAGAAAACCATACGTGGGTGCACAAGTAGTTGCAGTTTTAAAACTGCAATTACTTGTGCACCAACTTGTATCTTCAATGGCAAAAGCCACTATTACTTTTGCACCAACCTGCATTTTCCCTTAGAAAAGAAGGATTCAGAAAGAATCGACTGACTATAAGTTCAAACAATCTCTCTCTTCTGAGCACCTGACCAGAAGGGAGGGAGTCCAAATAAACGAAAGTAAAGGAGAGAAGTAAAGGAAATGGGGGAAGTGGAAAGGGAAGGAAAAGAATGGAAATGAAGGAAGCAAGTTCAAACAGAATGAGGAAAATAATAAATGGGTAAGAACTATAAAATCTTCAAAATAAAAAATGTGATGGAAATCTATTTAGCTTTCTAAACTATAATAGCCACTCCAGTCTCCACTAAAATACTGATGAACTGTACCCTGAGCCCAGCTAAGCAAACATAGCAACTGAGCTGCTTTATATTTATAGGGGGTTAGTAGACGTACAACAGCCACTTGCTATAGAACAGACCCAGTCAGCAGTACAGAAGTTCACAGCTTCAGCAAAGTTGTAGCCCTGGTTAAATCCAGAGTGATAGGCACGAGGAAATGTCACAACAAACTCGCCAGCACACTGATTGGTCCTGTACACCTAAATGCAAATTGGGAACAGGGATACAAAAATAAAAAATAAAAACAACAAAAAGAGGAAGACAGATTTTATTAGTCAGAAAATTTCAGATGCATTTTCTAAAACTGAAAACAATTAAGTTAAACATATCGGAAAATGATATCAGAAATAGCCAGAATTCTACCTTCTTAAAATAGTCACTGATAATAGATTATAATTCATGACAAGAATCAGCAGCCAAAAGAAATTCTCAAAAAAAAAAAAATTACTCTTAATGAGCTACGAGTTTCTTAAACTGATACAATTTTTACAATTAAAAGAATTTGTTTTATTCTTGTATCGTAAATAGTGGCAAAGAATAGAATTTCCTGCTACTTTTGGATAGTTTTTTGGAACTAACTAAACTCACATAGCACATGAGACATCCCCAATGAGATGTCCCCCAAATCAGTTTTCTTGAAATCTCACTTTGTTTTACAATAATACTGTATGTCTCCTGAAAAGTCTCAGATTCTGGTATAAATTTATTACTTAAAAACAAAGTAACTTTATAAATGTTACTCAATCTACTTTCTCTTTAAGGTTATGATGAATATTTGATTATCTATAATAAACCTGTTAAATTTATACTTTATCAGGCATTAGCTTGAATTTGAGAAACATCTTCAAACTTAGGTTCAAAAGTGAAAAAGGCATTTGCAGTATATTTTTATTTCATTATCTCATGTATTAAAAGCTAAGAAATCTGAGAAAATAAGGATAAGCATACTTATTAGTTATTAGGATAAGCATCCTTATTAGTTATTAGAGCCACCACTTAAAATACCTCTGCTTTGGTTAAACAGGGATAACAAAGAATATGAGATTTTTGTTCAAAGTAGGATGTAATATTTACCGAAAAAAGGAGGCTACGTGAATAGGTAGCTATACATGAAGTATGATTTATACTTTAATACTCCCCTTCTTAATCAGATAAAAGTTGTTCCCTGCAGAGTATAAATTCTAATTTGGCTAAAAGATGTTATGACTCATTTCTAGTTACAAAACAAAGCACATGTCATTATTCTATCTAATCAAAAGCTAAAATAACTTTAAATTAAAACTACTGGCTGGGTGCAGTGGCTCGCACCTGTAATCCCAACACTTTGGTGGGTCGAGGTGGGAGGGCTGCTTGAGCTCAGGAGTTCGAGAACAGCGTGGGCAACACAACAAGGTTTTGTCTCTAAAAACATACAACAAATTAGCCGGGGGTGGTGGTGTGCTCTTACAGTCCCAGCCACTCACCAGGCTGAGGCAGGAGAACTGCTTGAGCTGAGCAGGTCGAGGCTGCAATGAGCAATCATTGTGCCACTGCACTCCAGCCTGGGACACAGAGCAAGACCCTGTTTCAAAAATGAAAAAAACAAACAAACAAGAAACTGAAGGAAGACAGCAAAAGACTCACAGGCACACCATGCTCCATCAGCACATTGGGGTTCATGATGGTGACTAACTGATGCAGAAGATCAGGCTGGGATTCAAATAACTCAGGGGCCAGCTCTCTCATCACCTCCTCCAGTTGTTCTGCAGCATGAGATGGCACACCATACCATGTCTTTGGCTCCCCCCTAGCAAAAGAAATAACTGTTTAGGCAGAACATGGTACCAATGAGGCTAGGGTATCTGATTCCAGTCCACCAAATTATAATTAACTCGTCTTATTCCATGGTCAGATTATATGCCCTGAATTCTGGCAACCATCTCATAAACCTGTGCTGTTGTTCACAACAGGAGGTAAGTAAATAGTAGTATATATAGGCAGATACAAACTTATCACTACAATTAGAAAAGCAACTCAGTACATGAACTCTGGAAGGCAGATCAGTAAAAACACCTTCAAACAGGAAAGACGCTGTATGAAAAGTAAGCACTGTCCCAAAGGGTGCTGATACATGACCTTGATTCACAGGTCCATGTGAATAACGGACATTCCAACTATCCCCACAATGATCAGAACAAGTCAGTGCTCTCTAGAATGCCTCTAAACAGCTTCACTGACTTCAGTTTTACTACCCAAAGAAACAGGCCAAGGCTAGAAATTACGGAAACCTTAAACAGACTCTGTCTGTAAACCTTAAAGATCAAAAACTTGGCATCATTAATCCACTAGACTTCAGCAGAGTCCGCGCATGCTGTATTTTAGACTGTACATACCAGTGCAAGTAGTTGATGGAATAACTCCAGTGATCTTCAATGTGCCAGCAAAAAGAAGAGAAACACATTCCCACATAGAGCCATGGCACTTTCATACCAGAGATGTCCACATTAATATGTGCAAGAACAGACTGTTCCAGGACAGGCATGTTATTCAAATTCCAACCAGAAAGTGCATATTCCTATAAGAGAAAAAAAAAACAACTGTAAATGAAAAATCTGAGATGAAAAGTGCTCAATAGAAATATCAAGGGAATCTTTCCAGAAAAGTAAAAAATTTTATAATATTTATACTCTAGTGCATACAGTCTGTGATCTTCGCTATCCACTACATGTAACTCATAACTCAATATTTAATCCTACCTTCTGTCTAGGTTCTATTTAGATATCCTTTATCTCAGATACCTCTCGTTTACCATGTAACTCATATAACTCAATATTTAATCCTACCTTCTGTCTAGGTTCTACTTAGATTCCCTTTATCTCAGATGCCTCTGGTTACTCCAAAGCACATGAGCAATTCTTTATTCTCCAGTCGGTCAGGAAAATGGGTCCCACCTTAATACAACATCAATATTTCTATTTTATACCCAGTAGCATAATATCCTAAAATCTTATTACTACATTGATGGAATGGTGCTAATACTGTAAAGACAAAATGTAATAATACACATAATCCTGAACTTGTGGCAACAATGAAGACTGACACAATGCAGAAAGTCACTGCCATCACTCCTAACCATTATACAAACACACCTAGAAATACTGGACAAATGATAACAATAACCAAAAAAGCTTCACAGCTGAACCCAAAAGAAAAGGGAATTCCCAGTTTCTGGAAACAGAGCGGAAGTAAGCCAGAATAAAAAAGGAAGCTGTTGCAAGGGTTTTCACAGGGGCTTCTAATTGGAGACTGGCACTGGAGAATGACTTTCCAACATCCATCCCTGAAGCCATACGAGGCTGTGACTTAAAAAAGTGCTTATCATCTTTACGGAGAGCAGTTCTCAAAATGGGATCCAGAGGATCCACTAAGTCAAACTATTTTCACAGTAATTCTAAGACATCATTTGCCTTTTCCACTTACATTCTTGCAGGAGTATAGTGTGAGTTTTCCAGGGGAAAGATGATATGTGCTATCATAACAGTTTGAATGCAGAAGCAGATATGAGCATCTGCTATTAGAAAGTTGATAACCGAATGTGGACGTCAGGAACTCGCAGGGGTGGGGGTAGGGTCACTATTCTGCTTACTGTTTAGAAGTTTCTATAATACAAGCTAAAAATAAAAAACCCTCAAGGTAAGAAGTTAAAGAGCCAATGACAAAGCTAAAGAGAATTTGTGAACTAGAAGACAGGTTTGAGGAAATTATCTATAATGCAGCACAGAAATATATAAACTTTCAAACTGTAATTAACAGTCACAGAGAGGCGGGCTGGGTGCAGTGGCTCACACCTGTAATCCCAGCATTTTGGGACGGTGAGGCAGGTAGATCACCTGAGGTCAGGAGTTTGAGACCAGTCTGGCCAACATAGTGAAACCCTGTCTCTACTAAAAATACAAAAAATTAGCTGGGCATGGTGGCGGGCGCCTATAATCCCAGCTACTGGGGAGGCTGAGACGGGAGTATCACTTGAAACCAGGAGGCGGAGATTGCTGAGATCGCCCCATTGCACTCCAGCCTGAGCAACAAGAGCGAAACTTTGTCTCAAAAAAAAAAAGAGTCAGAGAGAAGCCAGGCACGGTGGTTCATGCCTGTAATCTCAGCACTTTGGGAGGTCTGGGCAGGCAAATGACTTCAGCCCAGGAATTTGAGACCAGCCTGGTCAACATGGCGAGACCCCATCTCCATAAAAAATACAAAAATTAGTCAGGCATGGTGGTGTTCCAGCTACTAGGGAGGCTGAGGTGGGAGGATCCCCCGAGCCCAGGAGACTGAAGCTGTGAGCCGACATCATGCCACTGCACTCCAGACTGAAAGACAGAGCGAGACCCTGTCTCACTAAAAAAAAAAAAAAGAAAAAAAAAAGTCACAGATGATAGAATAACAAAGTCCAACATAGGTTTAACTAAGAATTCCAATAAGAAATGACAAAGAGATCTATCCCTAAAGTTCAACAGGCTAACAAAAAAGGAAATAAAAGAATCTCAACAGGTTATTGCTCAATGTTTTTTGATTGGTCAGTTGGTTGGCTGACAAATAGTGAATTTCATTGAAGAGACAAGGTCTACAAACAAAAAGAACACTGGGAGGCCGAGGCTGGTGGATCACTTGAGGTCAGGAGTTCGAAACCAGACTGGCCAACACTGTGAAATCCCATCACTAGTAAAAATACAAAAATCAGCCGAGTATGGTGGTGCACGCCTGTGGCCCCAGCTACTCAGGAGGCTGAGGCAGAAGTGCCTGAACCCAGGAGGTGGAGCTTGCAGTTAGTCAACATTGCCTCACTGTAATCCAGCCTGGGCAACAGGGCGAGACTCCATCTCAAAAAAAAAAAAAAAAAAGTTACAATACAAGGTAACATATATAAAATTCCAAATACACATAGAAGAGAAAAATACAGTTCTTCAGAGGACAACAAAACAGTGATCATCATGGGTTTGGATTGTGATATGGTTTGGATTTGTGTCCCTACCCAAATCTCATGTTGAACTGGAATACCCAATGTTGGAGGAGGTGTCTGGTGGAAGGTGACCGGATCATGGGGGCAGATATCCCCTCCTTGCTGTTCTCACAACAGTGAGTTCTCACGAGATCTGGTTGTTTAAAAGTGTGGAGCAACTCACGCTTCTCTCTCTTCCTCCTGCTCTGGCCATGTAAGACGTGCCTGCTTAGCCTTCACCTTCTGCCATAATTGAAAGTTTCCCAAAGCCTCCTCAGCCATGCTACCTGTACAGCCTGTGGAATCTGTACAGCCTCTTTTCTTGATAAATTACCCAGTCTCAAGTATTTATTTATAGCAGTACGAGAAAGGATAACAAAGATTGTTAGGAAAACTTCACAGCAAGGAAGAAATTGTGTTGAGCTTTGAAGGACAGATAAGATTTGAATAAACATTCTAGGAGGAAGAGCTACAAGAATGTAAAAGGTAAATTACAGAGTATATACTAGTCTAGCTGGTGAAGAGGCAGAATGGAATAGTCATACTCAAAAATACAGGAAATAACACTAGAAAAAAAGATTAGATCTTTAATCTTAAGTTTTGGACTGAGAAGCTTAGATTTATCCTATATTCAAAAGGGAAACATATGTTTTGAAAAAGGAAACAATATGATAAACATAGAATCAAATATTTCTAAATTTACTTTTTTTTATTTTTTGAGACAGAGTCTCACTGTTGCCAAGGCTGGAACGTAGTGGCACAATCTCAGTTCACTGCAACCTCCACCTCCTGGGTTCAAGCAGTTTCCCTGCCTCAGCCTCCTGGGGAGTACAGTCACCTGCCACCATGCACGGCTAATTTTTGTGTTTTCGGTAGAGATGGGGTTTCACCATCTTGGCCAGGCTGGTCTTGAACTCCTGACCTCGTGATCCACCCACCTCGGCCTCACAGAGTGCTGGGATTACAGGCGTGAGCCACCATGCCTGCCCTGGATTTTACAACAGAAAGAACTAGGCAAAAACATTAAACTGGAGTTAAAATTTTAAGCTAATTAAATTAGCTTTTTTCTCCTTTTCTTTAAGAGAGAGGATTTTCTTCTGTCACTCCTGGCTTCAGGTGACCTTTCCACCTTGGCCTCTCAAAGTTCTGGGATTACAGGCGTGAGTCATTCCACTCAGCCTAAATTAGTTTTAAAACGCAGAGCTGGCCAGGCGCAGAGACTCACGCCTGTAACCCCAGCACTTTGGGAGGCCAAGAAAGGTGGATCACCTGAGGTCGGGAGTTCAAGACCAGCCTGACCAACATGGAGAAACCCCGTCTCTACTAAAAATACAAAATTAGCCAGGCGTGGTGGCGCGTGCCTGTAATCCTAGCTACTAGGGAGGCTGAGGCAGGAGAACTGCTTGAACCCAGGAGGCAGAGGTCGCAGTGAGACAAGATCGTGCCACTGCACTCCAGCCAGGGCAACAGGAGCAAAACTCCTCTCAAAAAAAAAAAAAAAAAAAAAATGCTGAGTTAATGGCCAGGCGTGGTGGCTCACGCCTGTGATCCCAGCACTTTGGGAGGCCGAGGCGGGCAGATCACCTGATGTCAGGAGTTCAAGACCATCCTGGCCAACACGGTGAAACCCTGTCTCTACAAAAATACAAAAATTAGCCAGGCATAATAGCAGGTACCTGTAATACCAGCTACTCGGAAGGCGGAGGCAAGAGAATTGCTTGAACCCAGGAGGTGGAGGTTGCAGTGAGCTAAGCTTCTGCTTCAGCCTGGGCGACAGAGGCAAGATTCCTTCTCAACAACAACAAACAACAAAAATACAGAGTTAAATAATTTTTGAAAGTATTCTGAATTCATTGTTTTCAAAACTGAAGATTATTTATACTGCCAAATCCTACATATTTAATATTTTAAGTTAATGTGATCCCTTAAGATAAAGAATTGTAGTTTTCTATGCAAAAGCTAAATCAGCTTGGAGGTAAGCAAAAGTTTGAATAAATCTGCACCTCTTCTTCTGGCAGCATCTTTCTCCGCCCATCCTTCACCGGAAATCCACTTCCAAAGTCTTTTGAGGAGATATCTGCCCCATATTCCACGATGACATCTTCTTCAATGCTGCTTACCAGCCGCCAAAATTCCTTTTCTACTAGTTCTGTGGGAACCATCTACACAGAGAGAAGAAAGATGACAAATTATTAAACCGCTATAACTATAACCCAGTATAACATAATACACAGGGTCAAGTAAACACAAACCCATGATGAGATTAAAAATCTTCTGATTCCCTAGAGAAGTAAAGACCCAGATCCTAGCTTTTTCCATTGAGAACAGGGAAAAGCTGAGATAACTCAGACATTCAGAAAAACGTAATGAACTGTGCTGCCCTTTTCTGAAGGAAACTGTTTCCCAAGAAAGAACAAAGATGAACCAGGAAATCAAGGAGGAATAAGGAAATGTAAACAGCAAGACTAAATTTTTTAATAGCTTCTATGTTTTGCCTTTTATTTTATGATTTTAACACAAAATTTCATTTTCTTTTGGTTTTTTATTATACTTTAAGTTCTACATTGAGTATTTTTCCTAATGCTAGCCATGACCCCCCAGACAGGCCCCGGTGTGTGATGTTCCCCTCCCTGTGTCCATGTGTTCTCATTGTTCAACTCCCACTTATGAGTGAGAACATGGGGCGTTTGGTTTTCTGTTCCTGTGTTTGTTGAGAATGATGGTTTCCAGATTTACCCATGTCCCTACAAAGGACATGAACTTATCCTTTTTTATGGCTGCATAGTATTCCATGGTGTATATGTGCCACATTTTCTTTATCCAGTCTATCATTGATGGGCATCTGGGTTGAGATTTCAAGTCTTTAAGGCAAGACTAAATTTTAATAACTATAGCAAACTTTTTGGACAGGGACTAAAAAAGCCTAAGATATCCTAGGAAAAGAAGCAAACCCCACAGTAAAAAAAAAAGAAAAGCAGCAACTGTCCAATACTTTATGCTTTTCTGTAAAGGATTACTCATAGAGGGCTAATATAACAATTCGAGCATCAAAATAGACTTTACAGTGGTGCGTAGTGGCTCACACCTGTAATCCCAGCAGGTGTGGGATGGGAGGCCCAGGCAGGCAGATCACTTGGAGGCAGGCAGATCACTTGATGTCAGGAGATCGAGACCAGCCTAGGCGACATGGTGAAATCCCATCTCTATTAAAAATACAAAAATTGGCTGGGCGAAGTGGCTCATGGCTGTAATCCCAGAATTGTGGGAGGCCAAGGCAGGTGGATAACCTGAGGTCAGGAGTTTGAGACCAGCCTGACCAACATGGTGAACCCCATCTCTTCTAAAAACACAAAAATCAACTGGCAGTGGTGAGTGCACCTGTAGTCCCAGCTACTCGGGAGGCTGAGACAGGAGAACTGCTTGAACCCGGGCAGTGGAAGCTGCAGTGAGCAGAGATGGTGCCACTGCACTCCAGCCTGGGCAACAGAGCGAGACCCTGTTTAAAAAAAAAAAAAATCCAAAAATTAGTCAGGTATAGCAGTGCACGCCTGTAGCCCCAGCAACCTGGGAGGCTGAGGCAGGAGAATCACTTGGCCCTGGGAGTAGGAGGCTGCAGTGAGCCGAGATCATGCCACTGCGCTCCAGCCTGGGTGATAGAATGAGACTCCAACTCAAAAAAAAAAACAGATTTTACAACAAAGGAATACATACTGCCACAACAGACAGTGAAAGAAAAAGAAATAGATGTCAGGCCCCTGGTTTTAAGATGCAGTGTTTCATCATCTTTTTCATGCAGTCCCTGTTTTCTACAAAATAATAAAAGTAAAAGAGAAGGCCGGGCACAGTAGCTCAAGCCTGTAATCCCAGCACTTTGGGAGGCCGAGGCAGGCAAAACACAAGGTCAGGAGTTCGAGACCAGCCTGGCCAATACGGTGAACCCCCATTTCTACTAAAAATACAAAAATTAGCCGGGCATGATGGCAGGTGCCTGTAGTCCCAGCTACTCAGGAGGCTGAGGCAGGAGAATCGCTTGAACCTGGGAGGCAGAGGTTGCAGTGAGCCAAGATTGTGCCACTGCACTGCAGACTGGGTGACAAAGCAAGACTCTGTCTCAAAAAAAAAAAAAAAAAAAAAAGGGGAAACTGAAGGCTTTGGACTCAGATAAATCTTTGTACCTCCCCAGACTGACCTAAAAGATAGTTTACTCACATGGACTGGCATATTAAAATAATCAGACTTAAAATTATCTGCCATCTCTCCAAAGCTCTGAAGTGTATATTCTCGTACAGCTTGTTCAAATCCAAAGGCTTCTCGAGGTTTGCTACATTCCTGGAAAGAAAAAATATGTCAGATTCACTCACTGAAACGAAACTGAAGCAAGCTTTCAGGCTCTTAGTTACCAACTTCTTTGACCATTTCCCCAGGTAAAGCAAATCCAATCAACCCCAGACAACAAAGCAAATATCAGCTTCTTACAATACAGTACCAGGAAGTATTTTCTAGAGTCTCGACTTCATCGTCACAGCCTTCCAACAGGAAGGCGGCACTAAGACGGCTTTAGATCCAGAGCAGCATTAAGTTCTGGCACCAAGACAAACATCTAAAGGACTGACTTGGAATCATTCCGAGGGATGCCTAACACTCTTGGCACACCAGGGGTTTTGGCCACGGAGAAAATACATGTTCGTGGAGGAGGGAAAGGTAATGGATAAGGGGACAGCCACTGGACTGTGAGGATATCGGACTAAGAGAATAGCTTGCTCACACTACCAGTCACCACGACCAGTGTCTTAACACGACGACTCACTCAGAGTAGAGCTGCCTCTGAATCTTCTAACCTTGAGAATAGTAAATAAGCAATAATTCAAACGGCATAAAAGACCTTTGAATGCATTTACATATACCCAGCCAACACCTTCTCTTTAATGTCCTATCACAGCATTTTGTTAAAATAGGTACACAGCCTGGGCATTTCACGACAATGACAGTACTACAATCTTTCACTAAGAAAAATTTAGCACAATCAAGTAAAAATTTGGGCAAGCTAAAAGATACCATCAGGGCCCAGCACAGTGGCTCGCATCTGTAATCCCAGCACTTTGGAAGGTCAAGGCAGGTGGACCACTTGAGTCCAGGAGTTTAGACCAGCCTGGCCAACACGGTAAAACCTTCTCTCTACAAAAAATACAAAAATTAGCTGGGCGTGGTGGCATACATCTGTAGGGAGGCTGAGCTGGGAGTATCACCTGAGCCCAGACATCAGAAGTTGCAGTGAGCTGAGATCGTACCACTGCACTGTAGCCTGGGTGAGAGGCTGTAGACCCTGCCTCAAAAAAGTAAACAAATAAATAGTAAATAAATAAAAGATATCATCAATTTATTTAATAGCATGAAATTGGATGCATAAATCCCAAGTTCCACAGTTTCGTGTCTGGTTATACTTTCAATTAATAGAGAAAAAACAATCTATGCTTTTCTTCATTTTTATTGTTGTCCAGCAATATAATAAAGTCTCATTATCTGCAGCAATAAACAGAATGACCTAACCAACAGTCAGAAAAAGAACCTTTGAAAGGCAAGCTACCACAATACAATTGTTACATTTCCATTCAATATAGACATTTTAAGTCCTGGAAATTGACCAGGCACGGTGGCTCATGCCTGTAATCCCAGCACTTTGGGAAGCCGAGGCACGCAGATCAGGAGGTCAAGAGACCGAGACTATCCTGGCCAACATGGTGAAACCATGGTCTCTACTAAAAATACAAAAATTAGCTGGGCGTAGTGGCTCGCCCCTGTAGTCCCAGCTACTTGGGAGGCTGAGGCAGGAGAATCGCTTGAACCCGGAAGGTGGAGGTCGCAGTGAGCTGAGATCACGCCATTGCATTCCAGCCTGGTGACAAAGCAATACACCATCTCAAAAAAAGAAAAGTCCCGGAAATTTTAAACACCACATAATGAAGAGAGAATGACAAAAGGAAACATATTGGGAATATGTTTACATGTATGTGTACATGCATGTATCATTGTTTTTAGTTTAAAAAGGATCCATAGAGGTTAGACTTGTACCTCAGCAACACATTTAGGACACCTCCAGTCTCCTTTGGGCACATCAGGTAGAGGAGGAATTAGACAAAACGTATGATAGCTGTCATCACATCCGTCACACAAAAGCAACTTATCTTCATTGTTTCCCCGACCACAAAACATACAAACATAGAGATCAACCTGTTAAAAAAATGAAAATAAAAGTCTATTTTCCATAATACTAAATTTTTACCAGGAACTCCTTAGCTGAAACAAACAAAATAATGCAACTGAAAAGTAAACATAACTTAAATCCTGAATGTCTATTTCAAGAAATTGTATTTAAACAGCTTTTCACAAAACTCCCTAAATTTTCCTCCAGAGTTTTTACAAGCAAGTTAATAAAAGTATATCAGGTTGTTAAAGAAAGACTACAAATCTAGGGTATTTGAAAATCAATTTACATATATTTTTTAAAATACCATGTCCTTCTTCCCACATACGAATACTCTTTGATAGAGAATGAAGACCGAGACTGTCTATGATAGAACTCAACGATTACACAGATTCATTTTCACGCTCTCACTTGGTTACCCATAAGGTATATGACTTACAGGAAGCAGCCTACGTACATAAGACAAAGCAAGGTTAACAACATAAACAAAAGCTGTAACTTCATAGATTTGCCATCAAGTCTTCTAACCAAATGAGCTAACTAAATACATACCAAGATATACCAGGATAGAAAGTGCAAAACTATAATAAAAATAAATCCTTTCCCTCCTGACGGACCCCAAAACACTTACAAAGTTAACAGAGAGAGTGCCTTTCCGTTGTCTCATTTGCATGTTAAATGCGTCTGACCTGTTGGTAACTTTTCGTCTTCGGGTGACCTCATCTTGAAATAAAAAGTTATACAATAATAGTAAAAACTAATGTTGAGAGCTTACTACGGACGAGACACTATTTAAAATTATTTAAATTAGTTAAAATCTTACAACTGTTTATCTATCTAGAGGTAGATATACTATTTATTATCTCTCACTGAAGATGAAGAACCTGAGGTACAGCAAAGTTAATAACTTGCTCAAAATCATACAGCAAGGCAGATTTAAGATTCTAATCCAGTCATGTAGGATCCAGAGAGCTTACCCATTAATGCTGTATTTGTATGCAGTACGTACTACATACAATCCACAGGTATTACTTGGAGGAACTCCCAAATTAGGGACTAATTTCTAAGACTGTTGACAGCCAATACTATAATTACAAGAATAACAAAAATAAAGTACTTAATTCTTCAAAAGGAAATATTATCATTATTACGATGTATCTAGTAAGTCTTATTATATGGGATGTTTTAAGAGAGATGGAACAATATTATTTAATCTTCTAGAGTTCAGTCCACTACCTGAATTGTATGATTTAACTACACATCTAAGTACATAGTAATTAGTATTTGTGACTGTAGCATTTCATTAAGTTCTTATATAGTCAAAACATATCCAGCCTAATCTTTGTTAAACGGTTTTAAAATTGACATGTCACATAAAGAGAACAGTGGAACCTGATCTTTGCACGAGCAGTTCTACTGACAAAAAACTTCCACACGTGAAGCCGAGAGTACTAGACTTACTAAAGAAAACAGTTTATTCAAATGAACTGACATAATATATCAAGGACAATTATTTTTAAAATCAAAATTATGGTTAGAATTTTAAAATTCTAAGTTTCCCCCAGCATATGTTGATATTAAGAGTCACAAGCTTTAGCTCACTAGGTAAGAACCATTAATTCCACCATTCTCTCATAAACTAGCCTTTAGAAACTGCAATAAATTTGTGTCATATATTAGATATAGAGAAGGAAAATCCTCTCCTCCAAAATCATAAAACTTCAACCTAAGATTGCTCTTCACACCTTAAACTTAAGATATCTGGCATTAAAAAAGGCGATGTGCCTGGGAACCACATTGCAACTTTACAATTCTTAAGAAATTCCCAGCACAGACTGCAATTCAAGTATCACTTGAATGTTTTTACAACCATATTCTACCTTATCTCTTTTCATGATCAAATAACAAATCTTACCTTCTTTATCTTTTGTTCCCATTGCCAGGCCCACAACCTTGGGCCCAGCCCCAAAAATCTGAAGTTTCTTCAATTCCGTGTTTCTATTCACATCTCCAGATTCTGACTAAAAAATAAGCAAAATTCACATAAGCATAATTATGCTGATTCATGCATTTATTTTTTTACCCCAGAAAAGTTTCAGGATCCTCTTCAAAACGAAAGAACAAATTATTGGATTTCTTTTCTGTAAATCCACTTCGCTGCCTCATTACCGCAGTTGAAAACAGTCACCAAAACACCATGCACCCAGATTCCTTTCCACAAAATAAAATCCGTGTATGACTCATAAAAGCACAGTTGTCAAGCTGTCTAAAGACAGACACTGCCGGTTATCACACCACAGAAATCCCCACTTCTAACTTGCTGCTGGACACCTGTATTTGATTAGAGAGCATCTCAGGACATGAACTGTGACTGTCCTAAGCCAATCATACTAACCTCATTTTTCTTTGTTGGTGATGACCAACAAAGGGGTGGGAATGTGATCCAGTTCTAGCCAGCGGGACATTAAAAAATTGTACTGGAATCCCCTGGGAAAGATTGCCATCTTCTAATAAAAGGCAAATGGCCAGGCACAGTGGTTCACACCTGTAATCCCAATACATTGGGAGGCCAAGGCAGGTGGATCATTTGAGTTCAGTAGTTACAGACCAGCCTGGGCAACACAGGGAAACCCCATTTTGACAAAAAGCACAAAAATTAGCCAGGCAAGGTGGTGTGCATCTGTAGTCCCAGCTACTTGGGAGGCTGAGGTTGGAGGATCACTTGAGTTTGAGAGGTTGAGGTACTGAGGTGAGATCATGCTGCTGAACTCCACCCTGGGCGACAGATGAGACCCTGAATCAATCAATGGGAAAGCTTCTCCCAGCCTGGGCAACATAGTGACCCCCCTGTCTCTACAAAAAAAAAAAAAAAATTAAAAATTATCTGCACATGGTGGCACACACCTGAAGTCCTAGCTACCCAGGAGACTGAGGCAGGAGGATCACGTGAAGCCCTGGAGTTCAAGGCTGCAGCGAGCCGTGATTGTCCTACCACACTTCAGCCTGGGTGACAGAAAAAGACTCTGTGTCAAAAAAATAAAAAGGAAAGCATCTTAAAGAATAAGTCCTTTTGGAGGCCGGGTGCAGTGGCTGACGCCTGCAATCCCAGCACTTTGGGAGGCTGAGGCGGGTGGATCATGAGACCAGGAGTTCGAAACCAGCCCGCCCAATATGGTCAAACCCCATCTCTACTAAAAATACAAAAATTAGCCAGGCATGGTGGTACACGCCTATAGTCCCAGCTACTCGGGAGGCTGAGGCAGAACTGCTTGAACCCAGGAGGTGGACGTTGCAGTGAGCTAAGATTGAGCCACTGCACTCCAGCCTGGGTGACAGAGTAAGACTCTGTCTCAAAAAAAAAAAAAGAAGTTCTTTTGCCCCAACTCCCTTCCTTCCTGCTAAGGGACTCAGTCTGGTGAAAACATGGTGCTGGACTCTGCAGCAACCATACCACAACTGGGAGGAAATTTATTACCCACACACTGAAGAAAGCAAGGCAGAAAAATGGAAAGAACCTGGGCCCTTGACCAATCCTAGAACTACTTACCTCTGAAAACCTTATGTAAAAATGTATTCTTATGTGAAAAATTAATTATTAATGTTTAAGCTACTATCACCTGGCATTCTAATACTTGAAAGTGAGAACATCCTGACAGATACTGGTATTCAATCTTGAATTAAGATTAACCATAATCTCTGAATATAGACTAAATAAACAGCCAAAATTTATTTTAAGTGTATAATAAAGAATAAGCATAAAAATAAACCAAGATAAAATACAGACTACTTTATAAGTCTGTGGTTACATAACAAACGATGTATGCAATCTAGACTAACGAAAGATCATATAAGCACAAAACCTAAATGCCATTTCAATATTTATCTTTAAACTTTTGTAGACTGATTTGGTTATACTAACCAACTTCTACTGTTAGTCGAACGAGAAATATACCACCACACATTCTTTACCATTATTAAAGCAGAGTACATAACAATAAAGCTGATACATGTTCGGTAAATAGTATGTGCCATATCTAAGTACTTTAACCAATTAGTCCTTACAACAACCTTTTCAGAAAAGCAATAAAGTTCCAAAAAGTAGAATAAAACAACATTCTTTGATCTAAAACTCAAAATAACAAAATTAAAAAGGACCTTCCACCTGAACATTTTAATTCTCTACTTAAAAAATAACAGGCCAGGCATGACGGCTCACATCTGTATATCCCAGCACTTTGGAGGCCAAGGCAGGTGGATCACGAGGTCTGGAATTCAAGACCAGCCTGGACAATACGGTGAAACCTTGTCTCTACTAAAATTACAAAAATTAGCTGCACGTGGTGGCAGGAGCCTGTAATTCCAGCTACTCGTGAGGCTGAGGCAGGGAACTGCTTGAACCCGGGAGGTGGAGGCTGCAGTGAGCTGAGATCGCACCACTGCACTCCAGCCTGGGCAACAGAGCAAGACTCCGTCTCAAAAAATAATAATAAATTTTAAAATAACAATAAAAAGACTACATATTAGATCTCTAAAACAAATTAGTGATCACAGGAAATTTTATAGTCTTAAACATTTCAATAAAAACAAAAGAATAAAATTAAATTCCCAACTCAAAACACCAGGAAAAAACTAGAAGATAAACCAAAAGAACTGTGGTGCTGGATTAGAGCTGGATTAGAGGATAAATGCAAAATATCAAGTTACAAATTTTAAAAAATTTATTTTCTAGCCCTGACCATTTAAAAGAGCCTAGAAGCATGATATCCCAGTGGGAACAAGCAGACCGTGTGCTCAGATCATGGTTTCTAAATACCATTTCAAACACATAAATGAACCAGGATCCCTAGTAGAAATTTCAGACATAATAGCAGCCAGCACTTGCTTAAAGACTGGACATGGAGTATAGGGAAATAAAGAAATCAAGGAGTTTAATTCATCTGATTCATTCAAAGGCTTTTAAGGTTGGGCACTGTGGTTCATGCCTGTAATCCCAGCACTTTGGGAGGCCAAAGCAGGCAGATCACTTGAGCCCAGGAATTTGAGAACAACCTTGGCAACATGGCAAAACCCTGTCTCTACAAACACACAAAAATTAGCTGAGTGGTGGTATGTACTTATGGTCCCAGCCACCCGGGAGGCTGAGGTGGGAGGATGGCTTTAGCCTAGGAGGCAGAGGTTGTGATTATCCAAGACTGCACCACTGCACTCCAGCCTGGGTGACAGAGTCACATGCTGTCTCAAAAAAAACGCCAGGGGGAGTGGGGAGTGGGAAGGAAGGAGGAAGGGAGGAAGGGAGGAAGGGAGGGAGGGAGGAAACAAGGAGAGAAGGAAGAGATGATAATAATCTTTCAGATGTATTGAATTTGGCATACCTGTACTATTGCCAATCGTAAGTACACACGTATACGTACACACATACCCCTGGCGAAAAGAAAAGGATGGATGTTAAGACAGATTTGGGCTGGGTGCCATGGTTCACGCCTATAATCCCAGCACTTTGGGAGGCTGAGGCAGGCAGATCACTTGAGGCCAGTTCAAGACCAGACTGGCCAAAACGGTGAAACCCTGTTTCTACTAAAAACATAAAAATTGAGGCTGGGCGCAGTGGCTCAAGCCTGTAATCCCAGCACTTTGGGAGGCCGAGATGGGCGGATCACAAGGTCAGGAGATCGAGACCATCCTGGCGAACACAGTGAAACCCTGTCTCTACTAAAACTACAAAAAACTAGCCAGGCGAGGTGGCGGGCGCCTGTAGTCCCAGCTACTCGGGAGGCTGAGGCAGGAGAATGGCGTAAACCCAGGAGGCAGAGCTTGCAGTGAGCTGAGATCCGGCCACTGCACTCCAGCCTGGGCGACAGAGCGAGACTCCGTCTCAAAAAAAAAAAAAAAAAAAAATTGAGCCAGGTGTAGCGGCATGTGCCTGTAATCCCAGCTACTCAGGAGGCTGAGGAAGGAGAATTGTTTGAACCCGGGAGGCAGAGGTCACAGTGAGCCAAGGTCGTGCCACTACACTCCAGCCTGGGCAATAAAGCAAGACTCTGTCTAAAAAAAAAGACAAGATTTGAGAGTTCTGAGCATTACAGGTAGTATTTGAAATCCCATGCACATGAGACAGCTAAGGAGAGTGAAGATGGAAAAGGACTAAAGATACAAAATAAGGGGAAGACAGAAGAGATGACGAAGATGACTAAGGAGTGGTCAGAATATAAGGAGGAAAACCAGAAGAGAGAGCTATCACAAACGAAAGAAAAATCAAGTTAATCTAATTTCAACGACAGGAGTCAACAACCACATTAAATGTATACGTGACCAGAGACCAATTAAGATATGAAATGAAAATGAGAATCTCAGAATTTGACAATTAAAAACCCAGTGGCAACTTGGACAGTGCAGTTTCAATAAAATTACTTAGCTCAAAGTTAGATTATAGAGTATAAAATCTAAACAGACGTTGAGAAAACTGAGACAATAAAGACTATTTTTCAAGAAACTTCTCTGTGAAAAGAAGAAAGGATAAGGCATTATGTAAGAAGGAGGCTTTTATGTTTAAGATGATAGAGACTTAAACACATAATGGGAGGAGTAGAATTCAACAGACAGAGGAGGTGGGAGAGAAAGATTTCTCAGTATGTTGAAATCACTGAAGATGCCAGAAGGGATGGAAGTGGAGGGATTATCCTTGGAGAGAAAGGTACACTTTGCCCACAGAGACAAAGACCAAGTATGAATACCAGCAGTTTTGTGTATGGGGCAAGAAGCAGAAGTTCTACCAGAAAGCCTTTATTTTCTTTCTGAAATAGAAAACTAGGAATGAAAGGCAGACATTCAACAGAACAATTAAGTACAGATTATGATTATGAGTTGAAAAAATTCTTAATTTCAAATCCTGAAATAGCATATCAACGAATCTGAATACAGTGACAATTATCACATTCCATGTAGTCCCCATTTTTTTTTTTTTTTTGAGACGGAGTCTCACTCTGTCGCCCAGACTGGAGTGCAGTGGCACGATCTTGGCTCACCCCTAATCCTTCCAGGTTCACGCCATTCTCCTGCCTCAGCCTCCCGAGTAGCTAGGACTACAGGTGCCCGCCACCACACCCAGCTAATTTTTTGTATTTTTAGTAAAGACAGGGTTTCACTGTGTTAGCCAGGATGGTCTCAATCTCCTGACCTCGTGATCTGCCTGCCTCGGCCTCCCAAAGTGCTGGGATTACAGGCGTGAGCCACTGCGCCCGGCCTGTAGTCCCCATTTTTATAATAAACAAAAGCATTAGAAATAGGCAAGACAATCTTCATGGTTTCAAGGTGAATATCAAAAAATATTTCACCACAAGCTGGTGATTGGTTAGATGGACAGGAGCAACTGGAGCAACTCTTCAAAGCAGAATCACCATGCCAAAGGGACTAGCAAGCAGTGTTTACCCAAATCACTGTACATCCAAAGATGAGCAGAGCTGCTGAGACCAATCGCACTAACAAAAATGACGTAATGACGAAACCAGAGTTTACTAACTTATAATGGGGTTATCATTTTCCAATGACTTTCCATGAAAGTCACACTCCTATCCAGGACACCTTCCTTTCTATTTTCAAAGAGTACCTAAAAAGCTGGGTATTCAGCAAACATAAATTCAGAAAAAGAAAGGCAGAAATGGCATAACGGAAAGATAGTCCCTGATCTGTAGAAAAGCAAGAAGTATTAATAGTCTGCCTCTCCAGTCCTCTTCTCGACACAACCCCAGATTCAGTGTCTCCTGTTAACAGCAGTTTTATCCTGCTTCTCTGATACCCACTTTTGATGCTAATCATTCCCACCTCTATACTACACTGTTTCCTTAAACGTTCAAATCGCCAGGCGCGGTGGCTCACGCCTATAATCCCAGCATTTTGGGAGGCCGAGGCGGACAGATCACAAGGTCAGGAGATCGAGACCATCCTGGCTAACACGGTGAAACCCCGTCTCTACACAAAAAATTAGCTGAGCGCGGTGGCGGGCGCCTGTAGTCCCAGCTACTCGGGAGGCTGAGGCAGGAGAATGGCGTGGGCCCAAGAGGCAGAGCTTGTAGTGAGCCGAGATTGCGCCACTGCACTCTAGCCTGGGCGACAGAGTGAGACTCTGTCTCAAAAAAAAAACAGTTAAAATCAATCATTAGGATTCAGTGAAGTTTTTCCTGTCCATCTATATGTTAACGTACATGGATTAAATCTTAGGAGTTCTAAGGGCACCTCACTTTCTCAGTCTCCAAACTTGTCTTTACTAAAAACCTTAAAAGATCACAGAGAAAAGGAAACAGGGGTTTGAAAGAGAAGCAAAGCTTGGGAAAAAAAAAGAAAAAAGAAAAGAAATAGGGGAAGGAGGGAATCAGACAAAAAATAAATTAGGGCATTTTTCGTCTGATGTATTAGGCTTTGAAATTATTTTAGGTTACATGAACACTACAGTAGTTAAACTGGAATGGCTCGGACACTACAAAATTTATACTCTGGTTCTTAAAGGAATGGTGGGTGAAAAATAAAACCACACTTTCCTATTCATCTCACTTCCGCTAACATAAAAATAAAATGTATTAGAATTCATCCGCATGTCTATAAAATTGGTACTACGGTATCCGGGATCACCCTCTGACTGTCATCCCTGTCAAAAACCGCTAAAAATTAACAAAGAATTTTCTAAATCAAATTACACCACATTTCACAATTTATTCTCCATTCATCTCAAAAGTAAATAAAAATATGGCTCAAGTTTTAAAGAACGACAGTATATGAGTGGTCTCCCATGACCAGATAACTGTTCCACACAGTTAATGCACTTAAAACTCCCATTAAAAATGGCCCATAAGCCAGGCACAGCAGTGCACACCAAGTAGCACTGCTCAGGAGGCTGAGGCAAGAGGATCACTTGAGCCAAAGAGTTCAAGGCTAGTGTAGGCAACATCACGAGACTGCCTATTTAAAGAAAAAAGGAAAAAAAGCCCATAGACATCGATACCTGAGACTTCACACGTCTTGTTCTCTTCGGCAGAGTGTTCATTCTTGTGCCTGGCTCTGGGGAAGTTTGGGTATCAGTGCTGAGAACCTCAGGCTCCACTTTTTCTTTAAGATCTAAATTAGGCATTTGCACACCCTAAAAAAATCAGAGCACAGAAAGAGAACAGGTTCACTGATAAGAAATCATGCTGGAGAATCAGGGGAAAAATAATAAATTGCCAATGAATCCCTAAAACTACATAAAACTGGATCACAATTATCTCTCAAACTGACATACAGCTATCCCTATCAAAATCCTGGCAGGCTTTTTGTTGTTGTTAAAACTGAAAGCTGACCCTAAAACTTATGTGGAAATGTAAGTTGTTTAGAAATTTTGAAAAAGAACAAAAAAACTTAACACTACTGAATATCAACATTTACCATAAAGCTATAGTACTCAAGACAATGTAGTACTGGTTTTAGGGTCAATATATAAATCAATACAACAAAAACAGAGTCCAGAAATAAACCCACACATTTATGGTCAACTGATTTCCAACAAAGATGGTGAGTTAAATCAGTGGGAAAAGGATAGCCTTTTAAACAAATGGTGCTGGTACTACTCAATATTCATATACTCCCTTCCCCACCAAAAAATAAACTTACATCTTCAGCTCATACTATACACACAAAAAAAGCCTCAAAATGCATCACTGACCAAAATATAAAAGCCAAAACTGTAAAAATTTATAGATTAAAGCAAAGAAGAAAATCTCTGTGACCTTGGAAAAGATTCCTTAAATATGACACCAAAAGTACAATCTATAGAAGGAAAAAATAAATAAATGGTTCTTCAAAAAGTCACCATTACAAAAATGAAAAGATAACAGAGTAGGAGAAAATATCTGCAAATCATTTACCTGATAAAGGACTTGTACACAAACTGTATAACAAACTCACAAGTATAAGACAACCCAATTTAAAAAAGATCTGAACAGACACTTTACCAAGATATACAAACGGCTAATACGAATATGAAAATGGGCACATCACTAGTCATTAGAGAAATGCAAATTAAAACCACAATAAGACATCACTATACAACTAACTAGAACGGCTATAATTTTAAAAACTGACAATACCAAGTGTGGCCAGGATGTGGAAAACCAGAAGCCTCGACATCACTGCTGGGAAAGTAAAAAGATTCAGCCACTTTGGGAAACAACTTCGCAGTTCTGAAAAACTTACACAGGCCAGGCGTGGTGCCTCACACCTATAATCTCAGCATTTTGGGAGGCCAAGGCGGGCGGATCACTTGCAGTCAGGAGTTAGAGATCAGCCTGGCCAACACGGTGAAACCCCGTCCTACTAAAAGTACAAAAATTAGCTGGGGTGGTGGCGTGCACCTGTAGTCCCAGCTACTCTACTCAGGAGGCTGAAGTAGGAGAATTGCTTGAACCTAGGAGGCGGAGGTTGCAGTGAGCCAAGTTCATGCCACTGCATTCCAGCCTGGGGGATAGAGCGAGATTCCATCTCAAAAAAAAAAAAAAAAATTTACACATAAACTTACCATAAAACCCAGCCAATTCCACTCCCAAGTATCTACCCAAGAAAAATGAAAACATATGTCAACTTAAAGACTTGTATATGAATATTCATAGTATTGTTCATAGTAGTCATAAACTGGAAACAATCTAAATGTCCATCGACTGGTAAATGGATAAACAAAATGTGGTATATCCGTACAATGGAATATTATTCAGCCATAAAAACTTAGTATGGACACATGCTATAACATGGCTGAACTTTTTTTTGAGACAGGGTCTCACTCTGTCACCCAGGCTGGAGTGCAGTGGCACTATCTCAGCTTACTGCAACCTCCATTTCCCAGGCTGAAGCAATCCTCCTACCTCAGTCTCTGGAGTAGCTGGGACCACAGGCGCACACCACCACATCTGGCTACTTTTTTGTATTTTCAGTAGAGATGGGGTTTTGCCATGATGCCCAGGCTGGTCTCAAACTCCTGGCCTCAAACGATCCACCCACCTCAGCCTCCCACAGTGCTAGGATTACAGGAATTAGCCACCGCATTCAGCCAACATTGGCTGAACTTTGAAAACATTAGGCTAAGTGAAAAAAGCTAGACACAAAATCATATTGTATGATTACACCTAGGTGAAAGTTCTAGAAAAGGCAAACTATAGAGCCAGAAAGCAGGTCAGGAATTGCCTGTGTGTGGGGGTGGAACAGGAACCAACTACAAATGAACAAGAGAATTTTGGGGGCTAGTGGAAGTGCTCTAAAACTGGATCCCAGCCATCCTTGCATAAACGTAGAAATTTATTAAAGCTTACCGACTGTGCACCCACAAAGGGTGAACTCTATCGTATATAAATTATTCCTAATAGAGCTGTTTTTAAAAAATTCATGAAACAAACAGGAGTTTTTCAAAAAATTTAAGTCATTAAGGTTTATTTTAAACAAATAAGAAAACATTCTTCATTTCCATTATTATCTTGTAAACCATCAAAAATAGCTATGATTTTTGCACTATGATAAACACTTTGCTTCCCCAAATTTTGGTGCCTGCTAACTTGGGTTAAACAAAATCTAAAGTTTATACTTGGGCAAACTGGATTTATCAACTTTTTCTAAAAAGAATAATGCATCTCACCATAAGGCTCACACCAGACTGGAAAAGCTCATATGGGTAGAGAATTCTCTCATAATGTGACTTCAAAAGAGACCCAGTTCCTTTTCCTGGCAGATATCCCAAGCGACTACCCACTTTAGACCATTTCTTCTCTTTGGTGACCATTTCAAAACCTCCTTTGCTGGCAACAATCTGAAAAGAAAGTAAAAGTTGCTTAGAGAAAAAAATGTAGATTCAAGCATCCTGACTCTTAAGTTTTGTCTACTAAATAGAAAAATTATTCAGGGCTTAAATTTCAAATTTCCTTTCAATGAATATCTAACCAAACTGACACCTGTCAACATTTGGAGTAAGAAATAGAAACAATGCTTTTCAGAGGTTTAAAATGTAATTAACATTATGCCTACCTTCAAACCAAGCATTCAAAAATATTTAATGAATTAATACTCTGTACAGTATGTACTGTGAGAAAACTAAACACATGTATAGACAGACTATCTACTTAAGGAACTCACAATATGAAATAAGAATAAAAACAGATAAAAAATTGACATGAAAATAAATGTTATATAATACAAAATAAACATAAATCCTCAAATTAGAAATAACCAAGTAACTTACAGAACTTAACAAAAACATCAATCAAACCATGAATACAGAGGACAGTTTTGAAAAACAGGCTATAATTTTTCAAAAGGACAAGAGTTTTACATGGAGGATTATAAAGGAACACTGAGGAAAGATTACCTTGCAGTAGATTTACTGATATGGGGTACAGAATATATTGAGGTAGAAAATGAGATAAATTGGCTAACTTGGCTGAATGGTCACATCAAGCCAGGCACTCTACAGAATACGTATTTCAAAGCTCCTTAACGTCCAGGAGCTGTTATTATACATCTCTTAGGCTCTAAAATATAGTCATGCACCGCATAACATTTTGGTCAAAGACAGACCGCATATATGACAATGCTCCCATAAGATTATAATACCATATTCTTACTGAACCTTTGTGTTTAGATACATACACAAATACTTACCATTGTGTTACACTGCCTACAGTATTCAGTACAGTAACATGCTGGACACTTTTGCAGTCTAGAAGCAACAGGCTATACCACAAAGCCTAGGTGTGCAGTAGGCCATACCATCTGGGTTTGTATAAACACATTCTATGTTTGCACAATAATGAAATCCCCATGTTTTTCAGAATATATCCCTATCATTAAGTGACACGATTGTACAGGCAGTTTTCAATTTCACTGAGAAATAAGGGGACTGTGACACAGTGTTCGAACTCAGTTTCTCCTATTTGATTTGGTATATACTACTGTATCTTACTACATAAAAAAAAGTTAAAGCCAGGCACAGTGGCTCACATCTGTAATTTTAACACTTTGGGAGGCCAAGGCAAGAGGATCGCTTGAGCCCAGGAGTTCCAAACCATGCTGGGCAATATAGTGAGGCCCCCATCTCTACAAAAAAATTTAAAAATTAGTTGGGCAGGTCTGGCAGGGATCCCAGGACTTCGGGAGGCAGAGCTGGGCAAACAGCCTGAGTTCAGGAGTTCAAGAGCACCCCGGGCAACACAGTGAAACCCTGTTTCTTCTAAAAAAATATATAAAAAATTAGCCAGGCGTGGTGGTGTACACCTATAATCCCAGTTACTCAGGAGGCTGAGGCCCAAGAATCACTTGAACCCAGGAGGCAAAGGTTGCAGTGAGCTGAGATTGTGCCACTGCACTCCAGCCTGGGCAGTAAAGTGAGACTCCATCTCAGGAAAAAAATAATAATAATAACCGGGCAGGTGGTGTACCTGTAGTTCCCAGCTACCTGGCAGGCCAAGGCATGAGCATCAGTTGAGCCCAGGAGATCAAGATCGAGGCTGCAGTGAGCCATGATCACACCACAGCACTCTGACCTGGCTGACCTTGTCTCAAGTGACCCTGTCTCAAAAAAAAAAAAAAAAAAAAAGTTAAAAGTGACACATAAAATTACCACATGATCCTGCAATTTCACTTCTAGGTATATACTCAAAGAACTGAAAGGAGGGACTCACACAGATTCTTGAACACCAATGTTCACAGCAGCAACATTCTTGAGAGTCAAAACGGAACCAACCCAAGTTTATCAACAGATAAATGAATAAATGAAATGTATAGGACAATAAACATACAATGGAATATTATTCTGCCTTAAAAAGAAAATTCTGATACATCCCAAACATGAATGAATTTTGAAAATATAAGTAAAATAAGCCAGACACAAAATGATGACTACTATAAAATTCCACTTGTATAAGCTACATAGAGTAAGCAAATTCATAGAGACAGAAAGCTTAATAGAAGTTGCCAGGAGTGGTGGAAGGGAGGAGGTCCTGGAACTACACAGTGGTGATAACTGTACAACACTGTAAATGTACTTAATGCCACCGAACTCTGTATTTTTAAATGCTGATGCTATATATACAATTAAAAAAAAAAAAAAAAAAGATGAAAAGACGACTCTGGAGCCGACTGCCAGTATTCAAATTCCAATTCTGTCACTTAATAGTTATATGACCTTGGCCAGGCCTGGTGGCTCACGTCTGTAATCCCAGAACTTTGGGAGGCCGAGGCAGGCAGATCACCTGAGGTCAGCAGTTCGAGATCAGCCTGGCCAACATGGTGAAATTCCGTCCCAACTAAAAATACCAAAAATTAGCCAAGCATGGAGGCACACACCTATCCCAGCTACTATGGAGGCTGGGAGAATCACTTGAACCAGGGAAGAGGAGGCTGCAGTCAGCCAGATTGCACCACTGAACTCCAGCCTGGGCAAGAGCCAGACTCTGTCTCAAGAAAAAAACAAACAAACAAACAAACAACAAACACAGTTATATGACCTTGGCAAAGTTACATAATTTGCGATTCAATTTCCTCACCATCATCAAAATAGTAACAACAGTGCCTACACCTCGTTATGAGATTACTGTGAAGACAAATGAAATAAAATATGAAAAGCACCAGGATAAAATACTATACCAATGTTGCTGTATTAGAAATGTCTATGAGTGTGGACAAATGGAGGGAGAGGGTACACATACTAAAAATAAGTGAAGAAATGTTTTCAACTCCTGTGCTTTATGATGTTATTATAAACAAAGATGAACCTATGGCCAAAGTACAAATTTCCTCTAGCGAATTATCTGAAAGCTTGGTAGAAACACAAATTCATATACACAAGAGTTGAACACACTTCTAGTTCTTCAGCTCCTCTTATCACCCTTAAAGAAGCCCCTTCTGTTAAAAAGAATCAACCAGGGGAAAATTATACAAAGAAAAAAATTATTTTTCAAAGTCGGTAGTAAAGAGAAAGACGCAATGAAAGTGGTTTAAATAGAGGGCTATCTGGAAGCAACTGGATGGATTAGAGTGTCTTTCATTCAACAGGTATCTTTCCAGTGCTTCTATACTTCCCGCTACTATTCTAGGTACCTGGGATATATTTATGAATAAAACAAAGATCTTTGTCCTCATGCAGCTTACATTCTAGTGGAGGAAGACAGACAAAAAACAATGAACATAATATATAAATTGTGAAGTGATAAATACTGTAGAAAAAATTTAGAAAGCAGTCAAGGGGCCTCCAGGTAACACAGTAAGGATAATCTGAAGTATTAAACGATCACAAAAAGCCTCATTATAAAGGTGAAATCTAAGCAAAGGCTTGAAGGGAGTGAAGCAGTTAACTAGCAGATATAAAGGGAACAGACAAAGCAAAGGCTCCAAGTCAGAAGCGTGCCTGGAGCATCTGAGGAGAATAAGGAAGGCCGTGGGGCTAAAGCAAAGTGAACCAGCAGGGAGGAGAAGTAAAGGAGCTCAGGGAGGCAACAGGAGCCCTCTTATCTTTACTATCCCATACAATAATAACTCTGACATCATAATCTGCTTTGAATTCAAAGCGTTTCAAGCTGAATTTCCCTTAGTCATGATATACCTGGGTGGATCCAGTCATGATGTCCCACCTGGTTCTGGTGATTAGTAGCAGCCAGGATATGGCCATGACAAAGGAATAAACTATCTCACAAAGAAAATAAAACCATTACTTTGGCTCCATGCATACAATACTCTAACAACCTAACCGAAAAACTCACAAAACCTAATACCTGTTTTTCTTTGGCTGGCAGGTTCAAAGATTATCGTGCATAATTAAAAAACACAAACCAGGCAGGGCACAGTGGCTCACGCCTGTAATCCCAGTACTTTGGGAGGCCACGGCAGGTGGATTACCTGAGGTCGGGAGTTTGAAATCAGCCTGGTCAACATGGTGAAACCCCATCTCTACTAAAAATATATAAATTAGCCAGGCGTGGTGGCAGGCACCTGTAATCCCAGGTACTTGGGAGGCTGAGGCAGGAGAATCACCTGAACCTGGGAGGCAGGGGTTGCAGTGAGCTGGGATCACGCCACTGCACTCCAGCCTGGGCAACACAGCAGGACTCTGTCTCAAAAATAAATAAAAATAAAAAATATCAACCATTTACTCCAAACATCTGCCATGTAGTGCATCGCAACACTGTCCCCAAAAATATCACTATAAACCATGCTCTATAAAAAGACACACGGCATGCACTTGAACTGGACACAATCAAGACAAGCCCTTTATCAAAACTTGACCAAAAAGTAGTATCGCTCAAGACCAAAACGGCTGGGGATAAAGACAGTTTTAACATACCTGGGGAACAGTCTTCTACTTAAAAGCTCCCTCTAAAAAAATCCACTAAAAAGACAGGAAAGAAACAAAAAAGTATCCTCTCAAGAGGTCAAATAGACCAAGAAAGGAACCAAATACAAACAAATGTAAACAACATTTTGAAGCTATTGATAACTAACAAGCCAAAACAATAACAAAAACAGACAAACAAAAATTACAAGTTTAAAACTAAGTGCCTTGCAACAGAAGAAAGCCAGAGCAGCTTTTGCAACAGAAGAAAGCCAGAGCAGCTTTTGCAACATAGAATCTGGAAAGGCTTAAGAGGACCCCCTTCCTCCTTTTTCTAAAACAAGGAAAAAAAAAAAAAAAGAAAGTCTTAAGAAGTATTTAAGCAGCAGTACCTCTAAAAGTAGGGGTGGCAATGCAGCAGAGAACAGGATTGTGAAAACCTGTATAAAAGCACTTAGACCTCTCCAACCCCAGCAGAAAACTGAAGATTTACTCTCAGCAGAATAAGGGATGCTGAACTGAGAAAGGCATAGGTAAGTAAACTAAAGGACCAGCCTTGTCTAACATCTAACTAATAAAGAATTCCAAAAGAAGAGAAAAAATGAGTACACAAAATTATCAAAGAATACAGGAAAAATTAGAAGAATTGAAAGAAATGAGTTATCAGATTAAAAAAGGTTATTGAGAGCCATAAAAACAGTCAACGAAAATAAACTCATACCAATGCATATCACCGTGAAATTTCAAAGCCCTGGGAATAAAGATAACATTCTAAATCTTCAAGAAAAAAAAAAAGTCACAAAAAAACAATAATTAATATAGCATCACCAACAAGACAATAATTGAGTAAAGCTTTCAAAATACTGAAGTAAAATGATTTACAATCCAGGCTTTTAAACCCCACCAAACTACCAATAAAGTATAAGAGTAGAACATTTGTACACAAGCAAAAGGTCCTAAAAAATGTGTATCCCATTAACCATCTTTCTCATGAAACCAGCAGAAGAAATGTTTCACCAAAATGAGAGTAAACCAAGTAAAAGGAAGACTTACAACAAGGAAAAGAGGCCAAGGAATTCCCAGAATGATGGCAGTAAAAGGAATTTCCAGACTGACAGCTGACCTTAAAAAAACAACCAGTCAGGATTTGGAGTAAAAAAGACTCCAGGAAGAATGGCTCCAAGAAAATAAAGCTGATAGATTATCTGATGGGTAGAAGCATACTGAGAGATGCATACTTCTACTGGGAAGTTTGAAAATATATTTTTCATGGCATTAATTTTAGATTAATAAAAAATTAATGTAACTACACTAGAAGGGGGATGAAGGACATACATATGGGAAGATTTACACCTATTCTCTTACACTCATTCTCCATCTTTAACAGGAGGAAATCAGTATATGATATTTAAAACTGAGAAATGAAGAAACAGCATAACAAGCATATTACTTGGAAATACGAAGATCAAAATCAGAAACAGCTAAAAGAACTGAAAGTAATTAGTTCTGAGGAGTAGGAATGGGGGTGGAGATGAAGGGAGATGCTGATTTTCATTTTAAGCCGCCTTTTTTTTTTTTTTTTTAATAGACAGGGTCTTATTCTGTTGCCCAGGCAGTGCAATCAGAGGTCACTGGAGTACCGAACTCCTGGACTCAAGGGATCCTCCAGCTTCAGCTTCTCAAGTAGCTGTGACTACAGGCGCGTGCCACCATACCCATCTAATTTTTTTTTACGTTATTTGTAGAGACGGGGTCTCCCTATGTCTAGACTGGCAGGTTGATCTAGAATTCCTGGGCTCAAATGATCCTCTTGCCTCGGACTCCCAAAGTGCTGGGATTACAAGTATGAGCCCACTATACCCAGCCAAAGCCTTGTTTTTTTAAAAGTGTACTACTTTAATAAAAATAAAAATGTTTTGATGAGAAGGGCTAGACTGAAGGCTTCTTGCTGACGTGGTTATAAAAACTGTAATTATTCCGCTGGGCGTGGTGGCTCACACCTGTAATCCCAGCACTTTAGGAGGCCAAGGCGGCAGATCATGAGGTCAGGAGATCGAGACCATCCTGGCTAACATGGTGAAACCCCATCTCTACTAAAAATACAAAAAATTAGCCAGGCGTGGTGGCGGGCGCCTGTACTCCCAGCTATGGGAAGCTGAGGCAGGAGAATGGCATGAACCCGGGAGGCAGAGCTTGCAGTGAGCTGAGATCGCACCACTGCACTCCAGCCTGGGCAACAGAGCGAGACTCCATCTCAAAAAAATAAATAAATAAATAAATAAATAAATAAATAAATAAATAAATTGTAATTATTCATATAGAAGTCCATTAAATTACAGGCATTCCAAGTAATACTTTTTGTCATCAAAAAAAATAGGGAGAAAGATGAGGTGATTTAATCAAAACAGGAAACCATCACATTGATGACTTAATGACTCAGAAGACTGAAAATTTGCTTCCTGTCAAAAAGCAATAGTTATCATAGTAGTTTCAAATCATATCTATAAAAAAAACTCAATAGATGCCAACAAACTGTCAGCCAAAAATAATCTTTTTTTTAAAAAAGGGCACACCTAACAACCTTAAAACATCTGAATTCTCAGTATTTTCTGCAGTTTTCAGCCCAAGTCTCTTGCTAGAATAAAACGCCATGTTAATGAAATAAATAGTCACCCATTGATAACGGTCAGAATAAATTACCTTTGTGAAGAAGTATTGACTGGAAAGGAGATGAAAGAACCCACTAGAGTGCTATAAAAATGTTATATATCTTGATCTGCGTGGTGGCTACAAAACAGATGTATACATATATGAAGATTTATTGAACTGTACACTTAAAATTTGTGCATTACACTGTAAGTTATACCTCAATGTAAAAGAAAAAAGTTAATGTGAGAAGCAGCAATCTCACAATGACATTTAGGGAACAAAGTATTATAAATAAAACTAACTACAAATCAAAGTTTGTCTGCCTTTTAGCTTTAAATCTCAGTTTTGCAAGCATTCTCACAGGTTAGGGGAAAGAGATGTCCATGAGGACTTTAAAAAACCCACAAAAGACAAGACTCCGATAAACCCTCAGATAAGCACACTTAGCCTTTAATCACAACATATTTTCAACAAGTTTTCTGAATATTTAAACAAAGTGTACTTTTAGTATGAACCTTAAAAGGAAATTAGTTTCTCAAGATGGAGTTAAACAGTCTGGATGACCAATGTTGTAAGGAGAATTGTGAACAACTAAGTATTCAGATTAGGTTACCTTTAAAAGCCCCTTCCCGATTTTGAAATCCTACGACTTTAGAAAACCAGAAAAATGCAGCCGGGCACGGTGGTTCACACCTGTAATCCCAGCATCTTGGGAGGCCGAGATAGGAGATCACTTGAGATCAGGAGTTTGTGACCAGCTTGGCTAACATGATGAAACCCTGTCTCTACTAAAAATACAATATTAGCCGGGTGTGGTGGCGTGTGCCTGTAGTCCCAGCTGCTCCTGAGGCTGAGGCAGGAGAATCACTTGAACCCAGGAAGCGAGAAGTTGCAGTGAGCTGAGATCGCGCCTCTAGCCTGGGCGACAGAGGGAGACTCCGTCTCCAAAAAAAATGCAATTTAGCTTACCATCAGAATAAACCTAAGGTTTACCTTTTAAATGGAAAATCACAGACAGAGAAAGTTTCAATAGATTACTACTCATACTATTAATAAACACTTACTCTAGTAAATTCCTTACGGTATTTATGAAAATAGAGATAAATACTGGCCAGGCACAGTGGCTCACACCTATAATCCCTACACTTTGGGAGGCCAAGGCGGGCAGATCATTTGAGGTCAGGAGTTCAAGACCAGCTTGGCCAACATGGTAAAAACCCCATCTTTACTAAAAATACAAAAATTAGCCGGGTGTGGTGGCACACACCTTTAATCCCAGTCCCAGCTACTAAGGAGGCTGAGGCACAAGAATCACTTGAACATGGGAGGTGGAGGTTGCAGTGAGCCAAGATTGTGCCACTGCATTCCAGTCTGGGCAACAAAGCGAGTCTTGAAAAAAAAAAAAAAAAAAGTAGAAAGAGTTTCATTAAAGAGTACCACAACATATATATTGTTATTAATGATAAAATAACCTTTGAAAAATTTTTTTTTGAAACAGAGTTTCGCTCCTGTTGCCCAGGCTGGAGTGCAGTGGTACTATCTCAACTCACTGCAACCTCTGCCTCCTGGTTTCAAGCGATCTCCTACCTCAGCCTCCCGAGCAGCCTCCCGAGCAGCTGTTATTACAGGTGCCCACCACCACGCCTGGCTAATTTTTTGTATTTTTAGTAGAGACAGGCTTTTTTTTTTTTTTTTTTTTTTTTGAGACGGAGTTTTGCCGCTCTTGTTGCCCAGGTTGGAGTGCAATGGCGTGATCTCAGCTCATTACAACCTCCCCCGCCCAGGTTCAAGCGATTCTCCTGCCTCAGTCTCCCAAGTAGCTGAGATCACAGGCATGCGCTACCACGTCCGGCTAATTTTGTATCTTTAGTAGAGACGGGGTTTCTCCATGTTGGTTAGGCTGGTCTCGAACTCCCAACCTCAAGGGATCCGCCCGCCTCAGCCTCCCAAATTGCTGGGATTACAGGTGTGAGCCACTGTGCCCGGCCGAGACAGGTTTTCACCATGTTGGCCAGGCTGGTCTCGAACTCCTGACCTCAGGTGATCCATCCACCTCAGTCTTCCAAAGTGCCGGGATTACAGGCATCAGCCACAGTGCCCAGACAATTTTTGGAAATTTTTTGTATTTTATTCATGCTATACTCAAACACATTCAGAATCTTAAACAGCATCATACAGCAAAACTTAGTAGGTAAGTTTTGACTGAATAAAAATTTCAAAAAAGCAAATTATTAAAATGAATTTTTATCCTAATAGTTCCCTATAAAAACAAATCCACCACCCAAATTTAGCATAATTTGTTTTTTAGTACCATACATTTTCATATAACTACACTAAACAATTCTTGGTACAGTACTTACTTACTAACATCATTACCTGATTTAAAAAAGTCCCAAGCCGTATTTTAGCATAAGACTATACTTGCCAAATTTTTTGTAAGAGAATTCTGACCTGAAACTAATTTTAAAATGTATCATAAAAGATCATTTAACTATGGTTACTCTGTTTGTTTGGAAACAGGGTCTTGCTCTGTCACCCAGGCTGGAATGCAGTGGTGTGATGACAGCTCACTGCAGTCTTGACCTCCCAGGCTCAAGCAATCCTCCTGCCTCAGCCTCCTGATTAGCTGTGACTACAGGAGTCCACCACCATGCCAGGATTATTTATTTTTTAATTTTCTGTAGAGATGAAGTCTCACTATGTTGCCTAGGCTGGTCTCAAACTCCTAGGTTCAAGCAATCCTTCCACCTCAGCCTCCCAAAGTGCTGGGATTATAGGCATTAGCCACTACACACCACGAATTATTCTCACGTTTTTCCTTAAAAGTGAAATCTTACTGGCCAGGCACAGTGACTCATGCCTGTAATCCCAGCACTTTGGAAGGCCGAGGCGGGTGGATCACCTGAGGTCGGGAGTTCGAGTCCAGCCTAACCAACATGGAGAAATCCTCTCTCTACTAAAAATACAAAATTAGCCGGGTGTGGTGGTAGGCACCTGTAATCCCAAGTATTTGGGAGGCTGAGGCAGGAGAATCACTGGAACCTGGGAGGTGGAGGTTGCAGTGAGCCCAGATCACACCACTGCACTCCAGCCTGGGCAGTGACTCCATCTCAAAAAAAAAAAAAAAAGTGAAATCTTCCAAAAGTAACTGCAATTTAAATAAGAATAAATTTTTATTTCAAAATAGTATATAAATTATAAGATATGAAAGGCCACAAAAAGTTGTTTTATAAAATTTCTCAGATAATTAAGCAATAATAAATTTGTATTACTGTATTAACAAAACATATTTCAGCCAGGTGCGGTGGCTCATGCGTGTAATGTGTAATCCCAGCACTTTGGGAGGTCAAGGTGGGCGGATCACGAGGTCAGAAGTTCAAGACCAGCCTGACCAACATAGTGAAACCCCATCTCTACTAAAAAATACAAAATTAGCCAGGCGTGTTGGCACATGCCTGTAATCCCAGCTACTCAGGAAGCTGAGGAAGGAGAATTGCTTGACCCCAAGAGGCGGAGGTTGCAGTGAGCCAAGATCAGGCCATTGCACTCCAGCCTGGACAACAAGAGCAAAACTCCGTCTTAAAAGGAAAAAAGCGTATTTCAAGGTTATTACAATCTCAGCTTGCAGGTCAGTTAGTTTTTTTCACATTAGGGAATATAATGTTAAAAAGTTAACACAATGTGGGCAAAAACTTGTCTAAACTCTTCACCGTTAAGTTTCTGAGCTGTTGTTCATCCTACCGAATAATGATAGCCTCGGTTAGCCATTAACACTACACACAGGTATGAACAAAACTAATATACACCACACATAAGAATGCTGAGAAACAGGAGTCCCTTTAATATGCCAGATTTTCTCTTTTTTTTTTTTTTTGAGACAGGGTCTCACTCCTGTGACCAAGGTTGACGTGCAGTGGTGCAGCCACAGCTCACTGCAGCCCTGACTTTCCGGACTCGCGATCCTCCCACCTTAGCCTCCTGAGTGGCTGAGACTACAGGTGTGCCCCCACGCCCAGTTAGCTTTTCTGTATTTTTAGTAGAGATAGGGTTTCAGCATGTTGTCCGGGCTAGTCTCTAACTCCTAGGCTCAAGTGATCCTCCCACCTCAACCTCCTAAAGTGCTGGGATTACAGGCATGAGCCACCGTGTCTGGGCCAAATTTTCAATTAAGTAACAAAAAAGGATGACAAGCTCAACACAGAACATTGTACACTCAGCACAAGATAATATTAGCAGGCTAGAGTAATTTATTTTACATATTGTATATCACAGAGCCTGATAAATATTAATATTTGGTAATTACCTATTAATCTCAACAAATATAAAACAACTTTTAAAGATAACTTTGAGATCTCTCATTTCCATTTATTCAAATGTGCATTTCATTGTCCTTTTTGAGACGGAGTTTTGCTCTTGTTGCCCAGGCTGGAGTGCAATGGTGTGATCTTGGCTCACCACAACCTCTGCCTCCTGGGTTCAAGCAATTCTCCTGCCTCAGCCTCCCGAGTAGCTGGGAATACAGGCGCTGCCACCACACCCAGCTAGTGCATTTCACTGTCAAACAAATCCTCCACTGGAAGCAATGTTTACCACCAAATGTATTTGATATTCCTAAACTAACAAGCCTGTGCTCTAATTTCTAAACCAGTATAAACCTCACCTTGCTCAAAGCATACAGATCCAGGATTTTTCTCTCTACCACAGGGATCTTCAGAGTAGATCCTTGAAGTTCCCAAAATTTTGCTAGTTGATCCAAGAAATCCAGTCTCACTCTGGTCATTGCCTAAGATTATTAAAATAGAAAAATAAAAACTAAGATTATTAAAATACAGAAATAAAAACTAAGATTATTAAAATACAGAAATAAAAACTAAGATTATTAAAATAGAGAAATAAAAACTAAGATTATTAAAATAGAGAAATAAAAACTAAGATTATTAAAATACAGAAATAAAAACTAAGTTACAACTGAAATGCATGAGGACAACAGAGCAGGGGTCCTCAACCCCCGGGCTACGGACTGGCACCCGTCAGTGGCCTGTTAGGAACCCAGCCGCACAGCAGGAGTGAGCGGCGGCAGCAGGCAAGCATTACCACCCACTCTACTGTGAACTGCACGTGAGGGATTAACGTTGTGCGCGCCTTTTGAGAATCTAATGCTTGATGATCTGAGGTGGAACAGTTTCATCCTAAAACCATCCTCCATACCCCCATCCATCCATGGATAAACTGTCTTCCATGAAACCAGTCCTTGGTGCCAAAAAGGTCTGGGACCGCTGTAATAGAGGTATTCATTTCTCTAAAGAAATTCAAAGACTTTTCATTATTGCTTATTTCAACCCGGTAAAACTAGCCAATAGTAAAACTAGCCAATAATAAAGAGGCAAAAGACTTCTAATAAACTGTATTTATTCAGGCAAAAAGGTCACTCTGATTTATGTAAAAAGTTGTCATATTAGCAACCAAAACAATTTTTGTAAGTTGGTTTAACTTTATGTTGATCAGAAAATTTAGTAAATCGGATTCTCCTCTGTCTCTAACATTCTGTCATTTCACCCATAGGTAACATGCACACTTTAGGTGCATCAACTCTATACCTCACTGATACTAATATTCTTTGTCAAGCATCTAATTACAAGAGACTAAAAAGAAAAAATATGTATTGCGGCCAGGCGCGGTGGCTCATGCCTGCAATCCCAGCACTTTGGGAGGCCAAGGCGGGTGGATCACCTGAGGTCAGGAGTTCCAGACCAGCCTGGCCAACATTACAAAACTCCATCTCTACTAAAAATACAAAAATTAGCCAGGCATGATCGTTGTAACCCCAGCTACTAGGGAGACTGAGGCAGGAGAATTGCCTGAATCCAGGAGGTGGAGGTAGAAGTGAGCCAAGATCGTGCCACCGTACTCCAGCCTCAGTGACAGAGCGAGACTCTGCCTCAAAAAAAAAAAAAAAAAAAAGTATGTATTAAACTCTCAGAAATATTTTGGGGGGGAAAAACACTTCAGAATGACATAATAAACCTTCACTATCAATAATTTTCCTTCTGTACTCTAAAAGTTTTCATATCACAATGAAGAACCTTCTGAAAATCCGCAGACAGGAAAAACAGCAATACATAAATAGACTTCCATTTAGATAATTTAAGATACATTAGTAATGCTTAAAGGCAGATCTTAATAAATCAGATTAACACTCCTGGCAAAGTTCCATTAAAACCAAAACCAAAACAAAACAAAACTAACTTTGAAAACTAGGGTTTTAAAACAGAATTTAAAAATCCATTTTCCAAGAACGAAGGGAGACAGAAATCTTCGGAGATTAACAAAACTTTTAGTAGAGTAATAAACACTAGAGAAAGTAGAATTTAAGAATTCTAAGTCTCTGAAGCTAAGCATTGAACGTTTCCACTAGAAAAACAGGGCTAGACATAGTTTCTCATGATCTCAGTTAAACGGAGAAACCATAACTACTTTGCACAGTTTTTTAAAAATCACACTCTTCCTCCAAACATCAAGTAACTATTCAATACCAATTAACACAAACTCCAGGCTGTGGTCCATGAGCTTCTCAAAGTTCTCTACCTACAGCCCTATGAATCAGGAAGCAGAAACGGTGACAAAACACTTACCTCAAGTTCATTCAGGCGCTGGACTCTTGGAGTGAAACGAAAGCTTTTTACTTCACAGGCGAATGGAGGCTGCCAGTCCTAAACAGAGATTTTTTTTAAAAAAACACAGTGGTATTTAAGCAAGGAATGCGTTATTTATTCCCTTAAAGGGGGGTTTTGCCATAATCACGGTGCTAATAGACTAACTTATAAGACTTCTTTATTACAGAGACAGAATGAGCAATTCTTTTAGATAAAATAATTTTAATACAGGTTGAGTATCCCTCATCTGAAATGCTTGGGACCAGAAGTGTTTTGGATTTCAGATTTTTCCATATTTTGGAATATCTGCATATACATAAGGAGGTATCTTGGAGAGAGAAACCAAGTCTAAATACAAAATTATTTTGTTTCATATAGTTATACACATAGCCTAATGGTAATTTTATGCAATATTTTTAATAATTTGGTGCATAACGCTTGTGTACACTGGACCATCAGAAAAGAAAGGTGTCACTAGCTCAGCCACCAGTGTGGACAATCTGTGGTTGTCTGGCATCACCATCATTTCTGACTGTGAATTCTTACATGCTACCAAAAAACAATCATTTCCTTACACTTATTTCCACTTAAGTAGTTAACAGAAAAAATATAACATACCATTAATACAATGAAAAAAATAATCTACTCAAGCTGGGTGCAGTAGCTCAAACCTGTAATCCCAGCACATTGGGAGACTGAGGCAGGAGGATCGCTTGAGCCCAGGAGCATGAGACCAGCCCAGGCAACAAAGCAAGACCCTGTCTCTATAAAAGAAAAAGAATAATAATGTTTCAGGATAACTTGGTTTCAGATTTGGGAGGATTTCGGATTTGGAATTTTTAAAGTAGGGATGGATGCTCAACCTGTATTACTCAGAAAAGCAATCCTCTTCAAACCAGTCCCACTGTTTACCTCCCACAATTATGCTTTCCGAAGTTACTCAAGTGGAATTCAAAGAGGTCATGTACCACAAAACAGTGTCTAGTAAACATTCAGGTTTACCAAGATCAAAAAAAAACACCAAAAAATTTTAAAAACCAAAAAGGGTAAAATTAAAGATTAAAAAGAAACTTTTTTAACTTTTTCTTTTGTACTGTATGTGTAATGCGGCAGAGCACTTAATGTTACACAAAAGTTTTGTTCAAAGCCCAGCCTCTGGGAACCCAAATATTCAACAACAAAAAAAAGTAAGCACACACACAGAACAAGGACAGTTTCCAGACTGTGATATAACTAAAATCAGATAGCATATTTCAAGTGGGGTCTAAATAACATAGTTTGATTTGACCTAAATAACAGAATAACAGTAAACCTATTTTAAAACGTGAGTAGTCAAAAAAAAAAAAAAAAAAACCCAGGAGGTGGAGGTAGAAGTGAGCCAAGATAGTGCCACTGCACTCCAGCCTGGAAACTAAAGAAATTTGCTGGCCGGGCGCGGTGGCTCAAGCCTGTAATCCCAGCACTTTGGGAGGCCGAAACGGGCGGATCACGAGGTCAGGAGATCGAGACCATCCTGGCTAACATGGTGAAACCCCGTCTCTACTAAAAAATACAAAAAAACTAGCCGGGCGAGGTGGCGGGCGCCTGTAGTCCCAGCTACTCGGGAGGCTGAGGCAGGAGAATGGCGTGAACCCGGGAGGCGGAGCTTGCAGTGAGCTGAGATCCGGCCACTGCACTCCAGCCTGGGCGACAGAGCGAGACTCCGTCTCAAAAAAAAAAAAAAAAAAAAAATTAAATTCTGATTGTAAACAAGATTTATTTTCAATAATGTGACATAAAAAGAGAAAGCATTATTTCAACATTTTTTAAGTAAAAAAAAAAAACTTTTTTTTAATCGAAGTAACCGTGAATAGAATTTCTAATTAATAAATTCAAGAGTAGATGAAAATACGACTTAGGAAAACCTTCAATGCTTAAGATTTGTTAATATCAGGTAATTATGATAGAAAAAAAGGGTTAAATGGAAGTTTTTGGAGGATGGCAATGCATATCATCACAGCAATTATTTGTTAATCCTCTGCTTGCAACGAATAGTCTATAACCTTAAACTCATTCAACATAGAGCATTATGTCTGTTTCGGAATCAGAAAAACCGATCTAGGTTCAAAATATACTTTGCCACTTGCCCAAGATAACCCATCTGGTGTTTTAACTTATCCAGATTAGTCTCATCTGTAAAAGGTGGACTTTATTTACCTATCAGGGCTTCAAAGATTAAAGCAAACAATCTATAGGTGTTAAATTAGCTCCTCCTCGCTGTCATTTAAGTTTTTAATTCGCTGCGGTGCCTATCACTGTGGTAGTCAGTGGTGACGGCAGATGCTTTTTAAAATGCAACACTGGTTAACAGTGCTTAATATTTTATCATTACTAATACTAGACAAAACATAAAGCAAAATGCCTTTAAGAAGCAATGACTAAAGCAATGGTTCGAAAACCTCAACTAACATGAAGAATCATCTGAGACTAGCTGCTAGAAAAGCAGATTCCAGAACTTCCACAAGAAGCCTAGAGATCTGCATTTAAATAAGCATCCAGTTGACCCAGGTGCAAGTGGTCCAGCAACATCATTTAAAAAGCACTGGTCTAATGAGTAAAGAAAAACACCTTTTGACCTTGAGCATCTCACTCAACCTCTTGGGGCATTAATCCCCTCCACACAAGGGATAGTATCTACTTTCCTTACCTCAACGTTGAGATTATAATTAACCTTATAGGCAAACCTAGTTATCTGCAATAACTGTGATTCTAAAATCGTTGATCTTGAGTTCCCTATGTCAAGAGATTTCAACATTTCCTTCCACCTCCATTATAGATCAATTCTTCCTAAACCTCTCAATTTTAGAATTATTGCTGCTCCTCTTTCCCCGGTAAGACTTTCTCACTGCAGCAATAACTAGTCTGGAGTTCTATGTCTATAATACCATCTGGTGGAACTAGAGCTCAGATTACCTTTTCAGAAACCCTAGCCCTGAGACGAGGCCTGCAAATATTTGATCCAATCAGGTCTTGAATAGAGAGAGCCGACGATCAAACCATAATGAGGGTACGTGAGGGAAGAATATGTCACGTCATAATACTGTACTTTAATTAAACACCACATTGGCTAACGAAGGGCTTTAGGCCCACAGCTGAGAGAAAAGTATCAGTTCCCAAGTTCTAGGCGGAAGAGACCCCAGAGACACCACTTTCTCGCGTTCAGACGTGTCTACATAAGACCACAACAGAAACCGAAGCAGAAACATCCAGAAACAGGCTCCGGTTGTCTCAACATAAAGGAGAGTACATACAAAGTAAGGCTACACCCAGTGTACGGACTCCCCCATTCTTCCTTCTCCCCCTCTCTTCACAGACGGAGGTACCTTAGGCGGCCGAATTTTGCAGATCCCGGTTTTCTCCGCCAAAGGCCGGATGCGGCCGATAAAGCTGAGCGGATCTGTGAACTCCTCCCAGCTCGGCTCAAAGACGGGGCACTCCGGGGGCGGCACGAACTCGGCCGCGTAGCCCCCCGGCCCCACGCCCGCCATTGCAGCGGCCGGGGAGGGGGTCCCCGTGGGGAACCGGTGGAGAAAAGCTGGCTGAAGCCCACTGAGCCCGTTCACGTCCCCTGACAGGGGCCGAAGCGCATCTTCGCGGACAAGAACCGCTCAACACAGACACCCCACAATCGCTTCCTCCTCCCGTTTGTTATTGTTTCTTGCAAGGCTTTTCCTGTGAGGTTCAGGACTTTTCCGGAAGTTACTGTGCTGTCAAATCCCTCCGCCCCCCGCAGGAAACGGAATCCTTCCGCAGCGGCGCGACGCCCGGGTATCTGGCCCTTCCTCCTTCTTCCCCTGCCCGGCAGCCCAGTGTGGCTGTTTCTCTCCTTGCCTGCGAAAGTTCTGCCCAGTCCAACGACTCCGCGCGGCTCGCCCTGCGTAGGGGGTCGGGGAGGGGCACAATCTCTCCTTCACTACAGGTAGGGATGGAGCCAGGCCGACGGGGCGAGGCGAGGCGCGACGCGTTCTTCCGGCGCGGAGGAATGTGTAATGCCCCAGAGGGCAGAGGTTGTGCTTCCGGTGAGGAGGGTCCCTTTCCCTTTTGTGTGTCGGTGCACTGGAAAGCACGCAGGGCTTAGCATTAGCCCCCCAGCCTCGTCGCCCGTGCTTCGTGATTTGTTTTAACCTACCCTGCTGCTTTTATAGCAAGTAGCCTTTCCAGCATTTCTCTCTTTTTTAGCCCTTTGAATGCAGATATTTTACAGTAATCTCACTCTGCCACTTTATACCCGCCTCTTCTCCAGGAAAACAAGTGCAGGTCTAACCCATCCCCTAAATCCTGCCAGCTGGCTTTAGCCACCATCCAGGAATTGCTTTTCCTTTTACACAGGACACAGCAGTTCTTCTGAATTACCAGCCAGTACTGTCTAGCCACCTACGGGACATCTCACTCTGATAACTCAAAAGTACTTTAATTGTTCACTATTTCTTCAGTGTTCCTGGTTTCATTAATACCTTCATCTATACAGTTGCCTGAGCAAAAAAGAAAAAATCAAGAAATAGTCCTCATGCTTTCTGCTCTCACTTCCCATGTATAATCATGTGTCTCTCCATCCTCGTTACCAGTATCCTAATTTAAATACTCTTACTGACAACAGCTCATTTCTTTTCTTCTCTCAAATCCCTGTCCATTCTCAAGTTGGATTGCTTTGTCTAAAATCCAGAATTCATCTTGTCACTTTTCATCTCCAAACTCAACAACTCCAAACATCTTTTTTAATTGCTGATTTGCTGCTTTGCTCTCCAGCTTCATCTCTCCTGCTTCTCCATATGATCTACAGAAGTCTTTGTGGTGACTTTAGTACACCATGATTTTTCTCACCTCTGAGCCAGCACACATATTTCCTCTGTCCAGAACATTTTTGTACTCTGCTGACCCAAAATCATTTGTATCATTATATCCCCTTCCTAAATTTCTACTCATCCTTCATTTAAATAAATATGAAGGATTAAGCTGAGCGGATCTGTGAACTGTGAACTCCTCCTTCATATTTATTTAAATAAATATTATTTAAAAATAAATATTATTTAAATAAATATGAAGGAAAATATCACTTCTAGATAGCCTTTCCTAATCCCAAAAATTGGTGTGGTCAGCAGCAACTTGTACTTCCTTGTCAAACTTTTTGAAATTGCATATTTAATTGCCTTTTTCCCTCAAACCGTAAGTTACACAAAGGCAGGGACAGTGTCTGTCTTGTTTTCCCAGCTCCTAGAATAGTGGTTGGTGTATAGGAGGTGTGCAATAAATATCTGCTAAATAAATGATTCACAAACCAATTTGCCTTGTGTGCCGTTGCCTCATCCTATATTTACGTATGCCACGTTTTGTTTGAGACTGTACCAGCATGTAACATACACAATATCCCTCCTCTTGATTATAGCATCCACAAAAGTTAATGTCCACTTACTCATAACCCCCAGCCTAAACCCACAGACACTTTCGCAGATAGTTCGGTTTCAGTTACCCTTTGTTGTGTAACAAATCACCTCAAAACTTAGTGGCGGAAAATAAAAACGACTAATGGCAATCCTGTGGGTTAGCAATCTGGTGTTGTCATGGCCTCACCTGGGATCACTCCTGCAATTAGAATCATCTGACAGCTTGACTGGTATGATGGTTAAACTTCATGTTCAATTTGGCTGGGCCATGGTGCCCAGATACGTGGTCAAACATTCTACTGTTTCTGTTAGGGTATGTTGCGATGAGATTAACAAATCAGTGGACTTTGAATAACGCAGATTGCCCTCCGTAATGTGAGTAGGCCGTATCCAATCAACTGAAGGCCTGAATAGAACAAAAGGCTGACCTTCCGTGAACAAGAAGGGATTTTGACAGTAGATGGCTCTCGGCCTTGAACTGTAGCATCACCTTTTCCCTGGTCTCCAGCCTGCCAACCCACCCTGCAGATTTTGGACTTGAAAGCTCTATAATCAAGTGAGCCAAGTCCTTAAAATAAATATCTTTATAAACACACACATGCACACACACATGCTGTTGGTTCTGTTTCTCTGGAGAACCCTGAATACACTTGGGTTGGAGGGTTCAAGATGGCCTCACTCATGTGTCTGGCAGTTGGTGCTGGCTATTGGCTGAAAAGTCTTAGTTCTCCACATGGCTTCTCATCTTCTTATAGTGGATGGAGCTTTTCCACTGCATGGTGGTCTTAGCATTCTAAGAAGAAAAGACCTAAAACCTAGACTCCAAAATGTACAAGATCACTCTATCATACTCTGTTGGTCGAAGCAAGTCATAAGACCATCCCAGATTCTAGAGGCGGTCAAATAAACTCCAATTTTTTAACGGGAAGAGTGAGTGACAATGTCACATTACAAAGGGGTGTGGACACAGGAAGCTGTGATTCATAATAATTTCATACAATTCTAATGATTTACGTCCAGGTGCAGTGGCTCATGCCTGTAATCCCAGCACTTTTCGAGGCCAAGGTGGGCAGATCACCTGAGGTCAGGAGTTTGACACCAGCCTGGCCAACATAGCGAAACCCTGTCTGTATTAAAAATGTATAAAAATTAGCCGGGTGTGGTGGCGGGCGCCTGTAATCCCAGCTACTTAGGAGACTGAGGCAGGAGAATTGCTTCAACCCAGGGGGTGGAAGTTGCAGTGAGTCGAGATCGTGCCACTGCACTCCAGCCTAGGTGACAAGAGTGAGACTGTCTCAAAAAAAAAAAAAAAATTTACAACAAAGTCTTTGATTTTTACCACTTAAATCTGGAAAACTATATTATTCAGAAAAAGAAATAATGGAATTCCAATTAAAACAAGCCACTCAAATAATTCATTTTCTCAAACATTCAACTAAAATATAATGGTTTTGCTTTCAAATTAATGGAGGGTGAGAACCTGATAGAACCTCAGTCTAAGCACAAATCCTTAAAAGCTTTGACTGGTCCTATTTATTTCCTGTTATTTTCTTCAGATTTTACTTACCTATTATTTTATTTTAAATTGTCTCTCTAGTAGAATAGAAAATGTACAGAGTAATGATTCTCAATCATTTTTATTTGCCACAGTACTTCTGAGAAATCCGTAGTGGTTGCTTACAACAGCAGGAAGTCTGTAAGAGAAGACGGTGAATAGAAGGACAGTAAACAGTATCTCTGGTGCGAACAGAAGAAACTTCTCTAGTTACAATCGCCTCACATTCTGATGCTCCCCTCAGGGAGGGTACATGAACCCCACTCCCACCTCTCATGCTTACCTCTTTGAAAATCACTGTTGTAAAAATCCAAATTGTGTTTTATCAGCTTCTATGAGGGCATTCTGCACACACAATGTCAAACTGAGTCAATAGTATTTGGGTTTCTGGGCAGAATGGAGTATAACTCTAGTTTAAAAAGATCATTTGCATTATTTAAACAATCCTTGATTGTAACTTTTCAGAAAAAAAAATAATATTAGAGTATTATTTATCTGAAATTTATTATCCTGAGTGTTAAAATGGACTAAAATGAATACCTAGATCTGATAATCATTTGGCTAGACTGTGGTCCCTGGATTTTTAAAAAATGCAACAAAACCTCACAAAATCATTAATTAAGGGAGGGTTAGTTTCAGAGAGGGAAAAGTGAAAATTACTGAATTTTTAAAGAAGTGTCCTTTTAATTCAAGAATAATTTCCACCAAGGCCAGGCACGATGGCTCATGCCTGTAATCCTAGCACTTTGGAAGGCCGAGGTGGGCGGATCACTAGGTCAGGAGATCGAGACCATCCTGGCTAACACAGTGAAACCCCGCCTCTACTAAAAATACAAAAAAAATTAGCTGGTCATCGTGGCAGGTGCCTGCAGTCCCAGCTACTCGGGAGGCTGAGGCAGGAGAATGGCGTGAACCCGGGAGGCAGAGCTTGTAGTGAGCCGAGATGGCGCCATTGCACTCCAACCTGGGTAACAGAGCGAGACTCCATCTCAAAAAAAAAAAAAAGAATTTCCACCAGTGATTCTCAGATTGTTTTGGTTTCAGGACACCTTCACTCTTAAAAATTATTGAGGCCGGGCACGGTGACTCATACCTGTAATCCCAGCACTTTGGGAGGCTGAGGCGGGAAGATCACTTGAGGTCAGGTGTTCGAGACCAGCCTGGCCAACATGGAGAAACCGCATGTCTACTAAAAATGCAAACATTAGCTGGGCATAGTGGTGGGCATCTGTAATCCCAGCTACTCAGGAGGCTAAGGCAGGAGAATCGCTGGAACCTGGGAGGCAGAGGTTGCAGTGAGCCAAGATGGCGCCACTGTACTCCAGCCTGGGCAACAGAGTAAGACTCTGTCTCCAAAAAAAAAATCACTGAGAACCCCCAAAGTTCTTGTTTATATACATAATATATATTGATATTTACTATATAAGAAATTAAACCTAAGATGTTTAAAATATTTTATTCATTTAAATATAAAACTTTTATATTTATACATTTTAAAAATAACTATATTTTCCAAAACAAAAAATTTAGTGAGAAAAGCGGCATTGGTTTACATTTTTTATACCTTTGTTTAACATTTGGCTTAGCAGGATGGAGCTGCATTCTCATATCTGTTTCTGCATTCAACCTGTTACAGCATGTTATTTTTGTTGGAATATATGAAGAAAAACCAGCACCACACAAATATGTAGTTGGGAAAGGAAAAGCACTTTATTTATTTTTTATTTTTTATTTTTTTAGACACAAGGTGTCACTCTTACCCAGCTGGAGTGCAGTGGCACAATCCCAGCTTACTCCAACTCTTGGGCTCAGGCAATCCTCCTGTCTCAGCCTCCCAAGTAGCTAGGACCACAGGTGTGCATCATTATGCCCAGCTAATTAAAAAAAAATTTTTTTGTAGACACGGGGTCTTGCTATGTTGCCCATACTGATCTCAAACTCCTGGGCTCAGGGATCCTCCCACCTCGGCCTCCCAAAGTGCTGTGATTTCAGGCATAAGCCACCATACGTAGTGGGGAGAAGCATTTTAATAACCTTCTCAGATAACTGTAATTTCTTAAAGGCTAACAATTTGGAATCTAAAACTTTATCAGTTAACTTTTTGTACTCTGTCACATTAAAATGGTAGTCAATCTTTTTTTTTTTTTTTTTTTTTTGAGACGGAGTCTCGCTCTGTCGCCCAGGCTGGAGTGCAGTGGCCGATCTCAGCTCACTGCAAGCTCCGCCTCCCGGGTTTACGCCATTCTCCTGCCTCAGCCTCCCGAGTAGCTGGGACTACAGGCGCCCGCCACTGCGCCCGGCTAGTTTTTTGTATTTTTTAGTAGAGACGGGGTTTCACCGTGTTAGCCAGGATGGTCTCGATCTCCTGACCTCGTGATCCGCCCGTCTCGGCCTCCCAAAGTGCTAGGATTACAGGCTTGAGCCACCGCGCCCGGCCTGGTAGTCAATCTTGTCCTTTTTTTCTTTTTGAGACAGAGTCTTGCCCTGTCCCCCAGGCTGGAGTGCAGTGGTGCGATCTTGGCTCATTGCAACCTCCGCCTCCTGGGTTCAAGAGATTCTCCTGCCTCAGCCTCCTGAGTAGCTGGGATTACAGATGCCCGCCACCCCGCCCAGCTAATCTTTGTATTTTTAGTAGAGACAGGGTTTTGCCATTTTGGCCAGGCTGGTCTCGAATTCCTGGCCTCAGGTGATCCACCCGCCTCGGCCTCCCCATGTGCTGGGATTACAGGTGTGAGCCACTGCGCCCGGCCAATCTTGTCCTTGAATGGACTTTTTTACCCAGTCATGCTGTTGTAACATCATGCATTGGTCATTTAGAAAATACTGGTTCACTGAGTTATACAGCTCTTCCAATGTTGATATGTACTATTATATAATACCAAAACAATTTACAAAAATATCACCACCAATTTATCAGGCAATTGGGAAGCTGTCAAACTCATGACGACAGAAACAAGTTTCCCAAAATCATAATTTCCACCTGAAAGCTCACATTTCATTATCGCCAACAAATCATTGAAGAGATTGACTCACTTTGTTCATTTTCAAGAAAAGATCTGCCGTATCTAAGTCTGAACAGCCATAGTTTGTCTGTTAGTCCTTCTACTGTTCTGTGAAAAAAGTGACTAGCGGAGCTGGTATTATTTCCTCGAGAAAACCCTCTGGATGCGACTGAGTGTGTCATGTGTACTTCTTACTTCATCACACAGACAAAAGACATATTTAAAGGTCGAGATTTATTACAATTAATAATTTTTACTCCTTTATCAAGGGCATTCTTAAATGAAACTGGCTTTCCCCAGTGAGTATACGTAATGAAGGTATGGTTTGGTGTCACTGCCACGATTCATGCTAAGGGACCAGCATTTTACCCACTGTGGCTTTTGTACCATCCATTCTCATGTCAACAGTGAAAACGGCAAATAGCATCTTAGTATTACCACGGTCAATGCTGCTCTAGTTTAGGTCCTTTTCCTCATATGAATTTCCACTGTGGCCTTCCAAGGACCTTCAAGCATTGTTCTTATTTGATCCTTTGCCACCAGTGCGATTTTTAAAAAGTATCAATTTGATGTTGTGTGATTGCGAGAGAGTGAAGGATTGGAGAATGACTCCTTGGCGTTGGAATGAATGATGATGCATTAATTTAGATATAGAATGGAAGAAGAGCAATCTAATGGGGAGAGGCAGCACACCTGTAGGGAGGAGCATTATACCTGCATTTAACATTTATTCCACATCTCTGTGTGCCAGGCACTCTTCCCGATGCTGGATATATGACAGTGAACAACAAAAAAGGCAAAGTATCGGCTCTCATAAAACTCACATTCTAGTGGAAAGGGAAGACAAAAGAATAAGCACAAGCTAATAAATAGATACTATTTTAGGTGATGATAAGATCTTTTCTAAAGAAGAGAAAGTAAGGGGGATTGGGTGATCCTCAAAGGGCTCACAGATTGGTCACATTTGGTTTTTGTTTTCAGTTTTCTGAGACAGGGTTTCATTCTGTCACCTAGGTTGGAGTGCAATGGCACCATCTTGGCTCACTGTAACCTCAAACTTCTGGGCTCAAGAAATCCTCCCGCCTCAGCCTCTTGAGTAGCTAGGACTACAGGTGTGTGCCACCACGCCTGGGTAATTTTTTTTTATTTTTCTATTTTCTATAGAGATAGGGTCTGGCTGTATTTTCCAGGTTGGTTTCAAACGTCTAAGCTCAAGCAATCCTACTGCCTTGGCCTCCCGAAGTGCTGGAATTACAGGCATGAGCCACTGCACCCGACCAGGTTGGTGACATTTGAATAGAGGCTACTTTATAAAAATGAAAGGACAAATTGCTAAATGAATACCCAATCAGAAGGGATTACAGCTAGCCTTCCATATCCAAGGGTTTCTCATTTAGAGAGTCCATATCCACGAACCCAACCGACTACAGAAAATACTTGGAAAAAAAATAATAATAAAAAGTAAAAATAATACAGGTTAAAAAACAGTATAGGCCGAGTGTGGTGGCTCATGCCTGTAATCCCAGAACTTTGGGGGGCCGAGGTGGGTAGATCATTTGAGGTCAGGAGTTGGACACCAGAGTGGCCAACATGGTGAAGTCCCGTCTCTACTAAAATACAAAAATTGACTGGGCATGGTGGTGCATGCCTGTAGTCCCAGCTACTTGGGAGACTAAGGCAAGAGAATCACTTGAACCCAGGAGGCAGAGGTTGCAGTGGGCCGAGATCACACTACTGCACTCTAGCCTGGGCAACAGTGTGAGATGCCATCTCTAAATAAATAAGTAAATAAATGAAATAAAACAACACAGTAAATCAAGTGCAGTGGCATGCATCTATAATCCCAGCTACTCAGGAAATTGAGTCAGGAGGATTGCTTAAGCCCAGGGGTTTGAGTCCAGTCTGAGCAACATAGCAAGACCTTGTCTCTAAAAAATAAAAATAAATAAATAAATGAACTTAAATACATTTTGAAATTTTAAAAAATCAATACACGGCCAGGCGAGGTGGCTCACGTCTATAATCCCAGCACTTTGGGAGGCCAAGGTAGGCAGATCGCCTGAAGTAAGGAGTTCGAGACCAGCCTGGCCAACATGGTGAAACCCTGTCTCTACTAAAAATACAAAAATTAGCCAGGCATGGTGGCGGGCGTCTATAATCCCAGCTACTTAGGAGGCTGAGCCAGGTGAATCACTTGAACCTGGAAGGCGGAGGTTGCAGTGAGCTGAGATTGTGCCACTGCACTCCAGCCTGGGGGACAGAGCAAGACTCCCTCTTGAAAAAAAAAAGGAGAGAGAAGAAAAACAACTATTTACATTGTATTAGGTATTAGAAGAAATCTATAGATGTTTTGAAGTATATGAGAGGGTGTGCATAGGTCATATGCAAATAGTGTGCCATTTATGTAAGGGACTTGAGCATCTATGCCTTTGGTACCCAGGAATTTCCTGGCACGAATTCCTAGCAGATACTGAGCAAGGGACAACTGTATTTCCAATTAGCGAGATAGTCAAGATTTTACAAAAGTGGTAGTATTTGAGTTGGCCCTTGTAAGAATTTTGAGTGAAGATTCATTGAAAGGGCCAATCCAGATAAAAGGAAGAGTGTGAACTGAAGCTGGAAAGTGCATCCTATGTTCAGGAGATGACCATCAGTTTCTTTAAATAGAGACAAATGGGGTCAGATAGTTGCAGTCTTTGAATGCCATATTACCATCTGAACTTCATTCTCTAGTCTGTGGGGACTCATTGAAGGTTTATAAGCAGGAGTGTGACATATCCGGAATTGTGACATATCCGGAAAAAAAAAAGTGATTTTTCTGGAGACAGAGTCTCCCTGTCACCCAGGCTGGAGTGCAATGGTGTGGTCTCAGTTCACTGCAACCTCCACTTCCCGAGTTCAAGCAATTCTCCTGCCTCAGCCTCCCGAGTAGCTGGGATTACAGGCATGTGCCACCACGCCCAGCTAATTTTTGTATTTTTAATAGAGACAGGGCTCATGCCTGTAATCTGAGCACTTTGGGAGGCAGAGGCAGGTGAATCACAAGGTCAGGAGTTTGAGACCAGCCTGGACAAAAATTAGCTTTTACAGAATGGATTGGAGGCAAGAACACCCAGTTAGAAGCCTACTGTAATAGTCCAAGTGAAAGGTAATAAGACACATAGTGGAAATAAATAGGAGGATATATATGAAGACAGGCTCACCATGACTTGATTTTTTAAAAAATTGCAGGGGCTAAAAGAAAGGAAATAGACAAAGATACTGAGCCAAGATGTTTGGGAAGATCTTAATGTAATTAACAGAGAAAATCACAAGGGGAAAAAAGCAGGTTTGGGAGTACAGGCATATCTTGGAGATATTGCAGGTTCAGTTCCAGATCACCATAATAAAGTGAATATCACCATAAAGCAAATTGTTCGAAATTTTTGGTTTCCCGGTGCATTAAAAAAGCTATGTGTTTACACTATACTGTAGTCTAGTGCATTATTTCTAGTTTGCATTATTTCTTTTAAAAATGTACATGCCTTAATTTAAAATACTTCTTTTTTTTTTCTTTGAGATGGAGTCTTACTCTGTCACCTGGGCTGGAGTGCAGTGGTGCGATCTCGGCTCACTGCAACCTCTGCTTCCTGGGTTCAAGCAATTCTCCTGCCTCAGCCTCCCGAGTAGCTGGGACTACAGGCGCCGCCACCATGCCCGGCTAATTTTTTGTATTTTTAGTAGAGACGGGGCTTTCACTGTCTTAGCCAGGATGGTCTCCATCTCCTGACCTCGTGATCCGCCCGTCTCAGCCTCCCAAAGTGGGATTACAAGCGTGAGACACCGCGACTGGCCTTAAAATACTTTATTGCTAAAAATGCTAATGATCATCTAAGCCAAGTCATAATATTTTCAGATGGAAAGTCTAGCCTTGATGTTGAGGGCTGCTGACTGCTCATGGTGCTGACTGCTAAAGGCTGGGGTGGCTGCAGCAATTTCTTAAAATAAGACAACAATGAAGTTGTTTTCATTCTTCCTTTCATGATATCGATTGATTCTCCCTTTCATGAAAGATTTCCCTGTTGCATGCAATGCTGTTTGATAGCATTTTACCCACAGTAGAACTTCTTTCAAAGTTGAAGTCAATCCTCTCAACCCTGCCACTGCTTTATCAACTAAGTTTATGTAATATTCTAAATCCTTTGTTGTCATTTCAGCAGTGTTCACAGCATCTTCACCAGGAGTAGATTCCATCTCAGGAAACCACTTTCTTTGCTAATTCATAAGAAGCAACTCTTCATGCATAGTTTCGTCACGAGATTGCAGCAATTCAGTCACATCCTCAGGCTCCTTTTCTTTTTTTTTTCTTTCTTTTTTTTTTTTTTTTTTTTTTTTTTGAGACGGAATCTTGCTCTGTTGCCTAGGCTGGACTGCAGTGGTGCAATCTTGGCTCACTGCAACCTCCGCCTCCCGGGTTGAGGCGATTCTCCTGCCTCAGCCTCCCGAGGCTCCACTTCTAATTCTAGTTCTCTTGCTACTTCCACAGCATCTGCAGTTATTTCCTCCATGAAGTCTTTAACCCCCTCAAAGACATCCAAGAGGACCGGAATTAACTTATTCCAAACTCCTGTTATTATTGATATTCTGACTTCCTCCCGTAAGTCACAAATGTTCTTTTTAAAATTTTTATATATATATTTATAAATATATATATACACACACACACACATATATATATATATATATTTTTTTTTTTTTTTGAGACACGGTCTTGCTCTGTCACCCAGGCTGGACTGCAGTGGCACAATTTCAGCTCACTGCAACCTCGGTCTCCCAGGCTCAGGCAGTCCTCCCACCTCAGCCTCCCAAGTAGCCAGGTGCATGCCAGCACACCTGGCTAGTTTTTGTATTTTTCTGTAGAGACAAGGTTTTCCATGTTGCCCAGGCTTGTCATGCACTCCTGAGTTTAAGTGATCCACCCACGTTGGCCTTCCAAAGTGCTGGGTTTACAGGTGTGAGTCACCTCACCAGGCCAAGTCACAAATGATCTTAAGGACATCCAGAATGGTGGTGAGTCCTTTCCAGAAGGTTTTCAATTTACTTTGCCCAGATCCATCAAAGAAATCACTATCTCTGGCAGCTATAGCCTTCTGAAATATATTTCTTTTCTTTTCTTTTTTTTTCTTTTTGAGATGGAGTTTCGCTCTTGTTGCCCAGGCTGGAGTGCAATGGCACGATCTCAGTTCAGTGCAACCTCTGCCTCCCAGGTTCAAGTGATTCTCCTGCCTCAGCCTCCCAAGTAGCTGGGATTACAGGCACGCGCCACCACGCCTGACTAATTTTGTATTTTTAGTAGAGACAGGGTTTCTCCATGTTGGTCAGGTTGGTCTCAAACTCCCGACCTCAGGTGATCCGCCTGCCTCGGCCTCCCAAAGTGTTGGGATTACAGGCATAAGCCACCGTGCCCAGCCTGAAATATATTTCTTAATAAGACCTGAAAGTCAAAAATGACTCCTTGATCCATGAGCTGCAGAATGTCCGTTGTCTTTGCAAGCATGAAAGTAACATTCATCTGTTTGCACACCTACACCAGAGCTCTTGGGTGACCAGTTGCATTGTGAGTGAGAAGTAATATTTTGAAAGAAATTCTTTTTTTCCTGAGCTGTAGGACTTAAAATAAAACATAAATAAAATGGTGGACTTAAAATATTCAGTTACCCGTGCTACAAACATATATGCTGTCATCCAACTTTTGTTGTTCCATTTATACAGCACAGGCAGACTATATCTAGCATACTTCTTAAAGGCTCTAGGATTTTAGGGATGTAAATGAGCACTAGCTTCAACTTAAAGTCAACAATTGCATTAGCCCCTAACATGAGAGTCGGTCTGTTCTTAGAAGCTGTGAAGCCAGGCATTGACTTCTCTCTAGCTATGAAAGTACTAGCTGGCATGTTCTTCCAATAAAAGACTGGTTCAGATACATTGAAAGTCTGTAGTTTAATGCAGTCACCATAACCAGTTACCTTAGTTAGCTCTCCGAATAACTTGCTGCAGCATCTACACCAGCACTTGCTGCTTCACCTCGCACTTTTAAGTAACGCAAATAGCTCCTTTCCTTAAACCTCGCGAACCAGCCTCCGCTAGCTTCCACCTTTTCTTCTGCAGCCTCCTCACCTGTCTCAGCCTTCATTTTATCGAAGAGTTAGGACTTTGCTCCAGGTTAGGCTTTGGCGTGAGGGAATGTTGTGGCTGGTTTGATCTTCTGTCCAGACCACTCAGACTTTGTCGGTATCAGCAATATGTTTCACTTTCTTATCATTTGTGTGTTTACTGAAGCAGCACTTTTAATTTCCTTCAAAAACTTTTCCTTGGCACACACAACTTGGCTAACTTTGGTGCAAGAAGACTGGCTTTCATCCTGTCTCGGCTTTCAACATGCCTTCTTCACTGAGCTTGATCATTTTCAGTTTTTTATTTAAAGTAAGAGATGTGTGACTCTTCCTTTCGCTTGAACTCCCACTATAGGGGTTGTTAATTGGTCTAATTTCAATATTGTTGTATCATAGGAATAAGGAGGCAAGAAGAGAGGGAGAAGGGCAGGGAGACTGCTGGTCTGCGGAGCAGTCAAAACATCCACAGCATTTATTAATTAAGTTTGTCATCTTATATGGGCATGGTTCATGGTGCCCCTAAACAATTACAAGAGTAATATAAAAGACAACAGATCAGCATAACCCATACAATAATTATGAAAAAGTTTGAAATATTGTGAAAATTAACAAGTGTGGTGCAGAGACACATAGTAAGCCTGTGCTGTAGGAAAAATGGCGCAGATAGATTTAGTTCCATGCAGTTTCCACAAATCTTACAGTTGTAAAAACAGTTATCTGGGAAGCGCAATAAAAGAGAGTGTGCCTGTAGCAGACGCACGTTCCGTTTAGACATCCTTAGGACTGGTACCAGCGAAGGGCCCAGCTTTTCCATGCCAGTAGCTGCAATTAAGCGCTTTTTCCTCCACCTTTACACCTTGCTTTCTGGAAAGATGAGAACATAATGGATTTTGAACTTGCTTTGATCATTAAAGCCCAGTGACTCACATTTTCCGGAAAAGGAAGCAGTGTCTGCTACGGAACAAACAGTAGAATTTTAATACATAATCCCCTGACCGTAGAAACTGAACCTCAGGTCCTATCCTGGCTCCAGGCCAGCAGGTCACGGAAGAATAAACTTTTCTTAGAATCTTTATCTTCTTGAGACAAGCTTGGAAATGACAACATATATGTACCATGAACGCGAAGCACCTGAGCTCAAAGCAGTTGAGCAATCTTAAGTGGGGGTGCCCGGAAGCGGTGCGTTCTGACCCCAAACGTCCCATTACCCGTACCTGGAGCAGCGGGTTGCAGCCCAGCTGCATCGCCCCGCGCAGAACTGCGTGCAGAAGAAAAACTACGTTTCCCAGAGACCTCTGCGCGGCCAGGAGCCCCGCGAGGAGGGGCGAGATGGGGCGGGCCTCTGTGTGACGGCCGTTCCCATTGGTGCGCAGTCCAAAGGGCCGTGTAAACTCCTGCGCGATTGCACGGATTCAGGGACGGGCCGTGGCGCCGCGACGCTCCTTGGTTTGACTTTTGTGTTTCAGTTGAGTTCCCTGACGCGGAGTCTCAGTGTGTCGTGAGTTTGGAGTTTCGGGTTGGGGGTGAAGGGGTTAGTAAGAGGCCTTGGGAGGAAAATCTTGTGGGGGAGAAGTAACCGCGGAAGCAGTGCGGAGGGGAGGGACGTGAGCCTGGAATCGGGTGCCCGTGGAAGGGCTGCGGACCGGAGGAGAAAGTTCGAGGAGTGCTGGAGGGTGGGGACCTGCCGCAGGGAGGGAGTCGAGCGTGGGGCGAAGTGGGGAAGGGGGTGCAGGATTCGGACGCCCTGGAGATGGGTTCCGGTATACGCTCCCCCCACGCTGGTCTAACCCTCAGGTTCCTCATTTGTAAAATAAGGGGTAGTAAAAATACTTACCAGTTGTGGGGATAATAAAATAAATTTCACAGATTTGTCACGTGGCTAAAAGAAAAAAATTCAAAGTGCTACATAAATGTTAATTGTTAGTAGACAAGCTGTAAGAATATAGCTAAGCAAGGATATTGGAGATAGGTGCAGAGAAGCTAGCTGAAACCCGGTAATTTACCTGTCAACAAGGACATTGTTCTTTAGAAGAGGCAATGAAGAGTAAGACGCGGTTTCTATCTGCAGGGAACGCACGCTAGCAAGGGAGAAACGATAGCAATGAAGAATTCTAATATGTTGACTTGTAGAGAATTTCAAAGGCAGTTCTTTTGCAGTTAGATCATTTTTGCTAAATCATTCTGGATGGGGAGACTCAGGAAAGAGGAAAAGGAGGTGCTATTTAAGACGAGTTTTCATGTACAGACTAGATTTTGTTCAGTGAAATGAGGGCTGTGGAGGGAGCTGTGTTCCAGCTAGAGGGAAGCTCATGAACAAAGGTACGGAGTCAGGAAAGTTATCTGGAGACGGTACATTTGGGGGAGTAGAAGGCAATAAGGCAGGAAAGTTAGGTTTGGCCCTTATGTAGAAAGTCGTGAATTCTAGGCTAACAAGTTTGATTTAATGCTTTAGACTATGAGGTTCTACTGATGAATTTTATTACAGAAAATGGTTCAGGAGAGGCAAGGAGTTGGTAGAACCGTTAAGCTGTTGTAGTGGTATGAGTAAGAAGTATTGAGACTGTGAATTAACATGGTCATTGTGGAGATAAAATATACAAGATATTCATATGGTTAGACAGGAGATTCAGGAGAATGAGTGATCAAATGATGAATTTAAGTTGCCAACTCCTAGTTGCTTGGAAACGCCGAATTAGTACCTAAAATAGGAAAGTCAGAAGGGTCGTGTTTGGATAAAAAGATGATGTGTTAGGTTTAGGAAATGTTAACTTTGAGATGCTAAAAAAAAAAAAAAATACCTAACTTGAGTGATTTCTTTTTTAGGTTAAACATTTCAAGCGCCGATAGGTGAAAATGTCCAGTACATTTTTGTTAATTCAAATTAAGAGGTTAAAAGAGATGTTTGTTTATTCAACATGTAATTGTTACTTACTATATGCCATGTAGTGTTTTAGATGGTAGAGTTAATAATAAAAACAGGAGGAATAATGATGTTCCCAAAGAAATGGTTAGAGGAAATGATAAAGCTGAAGACAGAATCTTTGGGAGTTGTCAATAATAATAATAGTCCACATTTATTGAGTGCTTATATGTCAAACACTGTCACTCGGCACTATATTCATTATGTCATTTAATCCATATACCAACCTATGACATAGAAGTAACTGAAATTTAGAGAGGATAACTTACCTGAGGTACCCAGCTAATAAGAGGCAGGGCTTTGACTCAAACCCAAGTCTGATATCAGAGCCTACACTCTCAACTACAAAGCAATGTTTATTTTTATTATTCTTTTTTTTTCCAGATAAGGTCTCACTGTGTCGCTCAGGCTGGAGAGCAGTGGGGCAATCTTAGCTCAGTGCAGCCTCTGCCTCCCAAGCTCAAGCAATCCTCCTGCCTCAGCCTCCTGAATAGCTAGGACTACAGGCACGTGCCACCACTCCCAGCTAATTCTGTAATTTTTGTAGAGACAGGGTTTCACCATGTTGCCCAGACTGCTCTCAAACTCCTGACCTCCAGCAATCCATTTACCTTGGCCTCGCAAAGTGCTGGCGTTAAACAGGTATGAGCCACTGTGCCCAGCCTATTTTATTTTATTCTTTTGAGACAGGGTCTTGCTCTATCATCTAGGCTAGAGTGCAGTGGTACGATCACTGCTTACTGCAGCCTTGAACTCCCAGGCTGAAGTGGTCCTCACACCAAGCAGATGGGACTGCAATGCCACCGTGCCCAGCTAAGTTTTACATTTTTGGTAGCGATAGGGTCTTGCCATGGCCTGGCCATGCCAAGGCCCGGCCCCAAAGCGATATATTTTTAAAGGGTAGTTGGCACTACCAGGCACAGTGGCTTACGCCTGTAATCCCAACACTGGGAGGCAGAGGTGGGTGGATCATCTGAGGTCAGGAGTTCAAGACCAGCCTGGCCAACATGGCGAAACCCTGTCTTTACTAAAAATACAAAAAAAAATTAGCCAGCCACAGTGGCAGGTGCCTGTAATCCTAGCCACTGGGGAGGCTGAGGCAGGAGAATCACTTGAACCCGGGAGGCAGAGGTTGTGGTGAGCCGAGATCGTGCCATTGCACTCCAGCCTGGGTGACAGAGCAAGACTTCGTCTCCACAAAAAAAAAAAAAAAAAAAAAAAAAAAAGGTGGAACAGGGAGACCAGTTAAGAGACTGCTGTAGTCATCTGGACAAGAGATAACAGTGGGTTGGAAGCCAAGTGCAGTGACTCATACCTGTAATCCTACTACTTGTGTGACTGAGGGGAGAGGATTGATTGAAGCCAGAAGTTTGAGACAAGCAAGACCCTGTATCTAAAAAAACTAAAAAAACAAAAGCACAAACAGCGTGCTGGACCAGGGCAATGAGGGTAGAGGTGGTAAGTAGTTGTCAGACTCTAGATGTCTTGATGAACCAGCCAGTAGGATTTGCTAATGGGTTATGTGTGGCATGTAAGACAAAGAGGTGAGTAAAATTTCTCCACCCAAGTTTGTTTGTCATAAACAACTGGCCGCGTAGAATTAGTATTTACTGGAATGGAGAATTCTGAGAGAAGAGCAGGTTTTTGTGGTGGGAGGTATGTATCAGGAGCTCAGTTTTACACTTGGCAAGCTTGGGAGACCTGCTAGACATCCACGTGGAGAGACGGAGTAGTCAGTCAGACATGTGAGTCTAGAGCGGAGGGCAGAGTAGGACGGAGGCGTCAATTTGAAAACGACTAATGTGTACATGCTGTTTAAAACCGTGAGACCTCAGGAGATCACCAAGGCAATGAGTGATGACCAGTAAGGAAAGGGGCCAACCGGGAAGAGGTGTCCTGGAAGCCAAACGAAGACAGCTTTGAAGGAGTCAGGGAGAGAGGTACTGTGGGGCTCTGAGCAGGAAAATGGTATATGGAAGTAACAGTGGTGATTGTCTCTCTTCATACTTCTACACAAAATTCTTTCCCAAAAGACTGAAGAGTTGTTTTTTTTTGAGATGAAATCTCGCTCTGTCGCCCAGGTTGGAGTCCAATGGCGCGATCTCGGCTCACTGCAAGCTCCGGTTCCCGGGTTCACGCCATTCTCCTGCCTCAGCCTCCTGAGTAGCTGGGACCACAGGCGCCGCCACCACGCCCGGCTAATTTTTTGTATTTTTAGTAGAGACGGGGTTTCACCGTGTTAGCCAGGATGGTCTCCATCTCCTGACCTCATGATCCACCCACCTCGGCCTCCCAAAGTGCTGGGATTACAGGCGTGAGCCACTGTTCCCGGCTGCAGAACTGAAGATTTTAAGCAGATTATACCAGGTAGAAGGACATAACAAAACATCATCTGACTTGCTGAGAATCAGAATGGAGTGACAGAGCATGCTTGATAAGAAAGCTTTCACCAAAGCAGTAAAAAATCAGCCTCTCTGCCTCTCTTTTCTTTCTCTGTCAGTCATATAACATGGAATGGCATTCCCTTTCCAGCGGTTTATCTTCCTGAAAATTTCTGTAATAAGGTTGCTTAAAGTGCAGGAGCTCAAGATCTTGCTTTATCAATTGAGATGGAGATTATGAAGAGCCTTTTAAAGTTTATAAGTAATTTTTTTTCTTTTACTGATGATAATAGAGAAAGCACATGAAATGAAGATCGCATCAGTGGTTTTGTATTCATTTTAAATTTGATATAGTGGGTGCTCTACCTTCATTTCCATTTACTGCTTCTGTTTTTGGAGAGAGGAGTGGGGGCAGGGGAAGTCCATTTGTTGGTGAGGCTGGCCTTGAACTTCTGGGCTCAAGTGATTCCCCTCTCCTCAGCCCCCTGAGTAGCAGGGACTATAGGTGCGGACCACTGCACCTGGCTCTATGTGCTGTTTCTTGCTTAGTAGAGATTTTTCTGCATCTCCTTCTCCTATAACTTCAAGGAAAAGATTGTAGATTTGTTTTTGTGTTTTTGCAGTTAACAAGGAGACCTTTCTTTCTTTGTGTGCTTATCCATTTAAATATTCAATGCCATTCTGATTTTTATTTGAAAATAATTATGAGTACCTTTTGAAAATGCAAAAGGCATGAATTTCAGGATTTGAAGATACTTTAAAGAATACTACATTTTAGGCCGGGGGTGGTGGCTCACGCCTGTAATCCCAGCACTTTAAGAGGCTGAGGTGGGCGGATCATGAGGTCAGGAGATCGGGACCAGTCTGGCCAATATGGTGAAACCCCATCTCTACTAAAAATACAAAAATTAGCCGGGCACGGTGACGGGCACCTGTAGTCCCAGCTACTTGGAAGGCAGAGGCAGGAGAATCGCTTGAACCTGGAAGGCGGAGGTTGCAGTGAGCCAAGATCAAGCCACTGCACTCCAGCCTGGGCAACAGAGTGAGACTCTGTCTCAAAAAAAAAAAAAACTACATTTTAAAACATCAAATTCTTTCCAAGAGGCAAATATGATGATGTTGAAGAGGGAACCAGTCTGTGCATTCTGTACTGTTTTTATTTTTCTATTCTTGGCCCCTAATTATAAACTTTTGTGTATTTGATAGGTGTGAAAAAGACAGCATGAACTTTACCCCAAAACACACCCCTGTCTGCAGAAAGTAAGACATTTGCTTATTTTCAAGTTGTTAAGAAATCAAGACTTATATAGCCTTAGACTAAGTTAGCCTAGGAACTGGGAAGGTATTGGAAACGTATTTCCTAACGGTTTTTTTTTTTTTTTTTTTTTTTTTGAGACAGAGTTTCACTCTGTTGCCCGTGATGGAGTGTAGTGGTGCAATCATAGCTCATTGCGGTCTTGACCTCTTGAACTCAAGCAATCCTCCCGCCTCAGCTTCCCAAAGTGCTGAGATTACAGGCATAAGCCACTGTGCCCAGCCTGAAACAATCCCTTTAGAAAATATGAAATGTTGGCCGGGCATGGTGGCTCACGCCTATAATCCCAGCACTTTGGGAGGCCGAGGTGGGCAGGTCACAAGGTCAGGCGTTTGAGAACAGCATGGCCAACATGGTGAAACCCCGTCTCTACTTTAAAAAGAAAAAAAAAAAATTAACTGGGCATGGTGGCAGGCGCCTGTAAACTCAGCTGCTTGGGAGGCTGAGGCAGGAGAATTGCTTGAACCCAGGAGGTAGAGGTTGTAGTGAGCTGAGATCGCACCGTTGCACTCCAGCCTGGGCAACAGAGCAAGACTCCATCTCAAAAAAAAAAAAGAAAGAAATGTTAAGTAAAACAGTATTTCTCTCACAAGTTTTTAGTGATTGAGAAAATGTTTAAGTTTTTCTTTGTGCTAGTTGACAAATTTTAATATCTCTGCATGCTTATGTATTAGAAGTGAGCACAAATATTAACTCTAACTCAGAGCTTCTGGTATAGTTTCTCTACTCTGCTGTCTATTTTGTTATGTTATAAATTGCAGACAACCAAATTTGATTTATTTTCACAGGAAGGTTTCTCTTCTTCTGTGCTATTTTTGTTTTGTTTTGTTTTTTTGTTTTTTGAGACAAAGTTTTGCCCTTGTTGCCCAGGCTGGGGTGCAATGGCGCGATCTCGGCTCACCGCAACCTCCCTCCTAGGTTCAAGTGATTCTCCTGCTGCAGCCTCCCGAGTAGCTGGGATTACAGGCATGCGCCACCACGCCCGACTAGTTTTTTGCATTTTTAGTAGAGACAGGGTTTCTCCATGTTGGTCAGGCCGTTCCGAAACCTCTGTTCTCAGGTGATCCGCCCGCCTTAGCCTCCCAAAGTGCTGGGGTTACGGGTATGAGCCACTGCGTCCGGCCTGTACTGTTTTCCGACTTTCATTATTTTAGCTCAAGTCTTGTTTGCTAGAAGCAAACAAACAAAAACTTCATGTCCACCCTTTTTTTTTTTTTTGAGATGGAGTTTCGCTGTTGTTTTCCAGGCTGAAGTGCAATGATGCGATCCTGGCTCACTGCAACCTCCATCTCCCAGGTTCATGCAATTTTCCTGCCTCGGCCTCCCGAGCACCTAAGATTACAGGCATGCGCCACCATGCCTGGTTAATTTTGTATTTTTAGTAGAGATGGGGTTTCACCATGCTGGCCAGGCTGGTTTTGAACTCCTGACCTCAGGTGATCCATCCACCTCAGCCTCCCAAAGTGGCGGAATTATAGAGGTGAACCACCATGCCCAGCCAGGTCCAACCTTTAATCAGAGTCTTTTTGCCAGTTAACAACATTTAGTTTTAATCTGTGCGATTCAAATGTCTCATATGCTAGAGATTAGCATCTGATGTGTTTGTTTCAATTGCAAAATGTCTTTTTTTTTTTTTTTTGAGACATAGTTTCACTATTGTTGCCAAGCTGGAGTGCAATAGCGCAATCTCTACTCATTGCAACCTCTGCCTCCAGGTTTCAAGTGATTCTCCTCCCTCAGCCTCCCAAGTAGCTGAGATTACAGGTACATGCCACCACGCCTGGCTAATTTTTGTATTTTTAGTAGAGACAGGGTTTCACCATGTTGGTCAGGCTGGTCTCGAACTCCTGACCTCAGGCGATCCACCTGCCTCGGCCTCCCAAAGTACTGGGATTACAGGTGTGAGCCACCATGTAATATGTGTTTTTTTGTTGTTTTTTGCTTGATTTGTTTTTGGAGATGGAATCTCACACCCAAACTGGAGTGCAGTGGCGTGATCTCGGCACTTGAACCTGCCTCCTGGGTTCAAGCAATTCTCCTGCCTCAGCCTCCCGAGTAGCTGGGATTACAGACATGCGCCACCATGCCCGGCTGATTTTTGCATTTTTGGTAGAGACTAGGTTTCACTCTGTTGGCCAGGCTGGTCTTGAACTCCTGACCTCAAGTAATCTGCCTGCCTTGGCCTCCCAAAGTGGTGGGATTACAGGCGTGAGCCACTGCACCCGGCCTGCAGTATGTCTTATAGTAGTACTACACTTTCTAATTGTTACTACGTGGTCTCCTTAGTTTATGTCCTATTTTTTTTTTAAATTATCTTTTTAGTCTCTAATGGATTTTATTTTTACTTCTTTAGAGACAAGGTCTTGCTATGTTGCCCAGGCTGGACTGGAACTCCTAGGCTCAAGCAATCCTCCCACCTCAGCCCCCTGAGGAGCTGGGACTGCTCAGCCACTCAGCTGTGCCACCATTCCTGGCTCTAACATGTATTTTGAATCCAGCTTTAAACCATTAGTACTTGGAAGATAATTAATAAAATTGTTTACTATCCTGTCATATCAAACTTTCAATTTTTTTTTTTTTTTTTTTTTTTGAGACGGAGTCTCGCTCTGTCACCAGGCTGGAGTGCAGTGGCAGGATCTCGGCTCTGCCTCCTGGGTTCAAGCGATTCTCCTGCCTTGGCCTCCCGAGTAGCTGGAACTACAGGTGCACACTGCCATGCCCGGCTAATTTTTTTTTTTTGTATTTTAGTAGAGACGAGGTTTTACCATGTTGCCCAGGCTGGTCTTGAACTCCTGAGCTCAGGCAATCTGCCTGCCGTGGCCTCCCAAAGTGCTAGGATTACAGGTGTGAGCCACTGTGCCTGGCCAAGATTTTTTTTTTTTTAATAGAGACGGGGTTTCACTATATTGCCCAGGCTGGTCTTGAACCCCTGGGCTCAAGTGATTCTCTCACCTTGGCCTCCCAAAGTGCTGGGATGACAGGCGTGAGCCACCACGCTGGCCAAACTTCCAAATCCGTGAGCACCTTCATTGTAAGCACTTCAGGAACACAAAAGCCGCTTTGATTTGGAAGGTCATAACTCCTAAACTCCACAGGGTGTAGTGAATATATCATTTCCAATTTCACATAGGCAAGCAGTTGTCTCCAAACGTGCTGTTGCCACCAGTGGTCCCACCAAGAGGAGGGGCATGGCAGACTCACTGGAGTCAACCCCCTTGCCTTCCCTCGAAGATCGTCTGGCCAAACTCGGTCCTTCTAAGGAGCTCCTGGAATATTATCAGAAGAAGATGGCTGAGTGCGAGGCAGAAAATGAGGACTTGTTGAAGAAACTGGAACTCTACAAAGAAGCTTGTGAAGGACAGGTAAAGAGACGACGCACGCTTTTTTGGAACTCTGATGAAGTCTTCATTAATTAGAGATGCTCTGCAAGTGCCAGCTTGTATCATAAGCAGATGTTTTATGAAAATACTCCTTTTAGGCCGGGCGCCGTGGCTCACGCCTGTAATCCCAGCACTTTGGGAGGCTGAGGCGGGCGGATCACGAGGTCAGGAGATCGAGACCATCCTGGCTAACACGGTGAAACCCCGTCTCTACTAAAAATACAAAAAAAATTAGCCGGGCGTGGTGGCGGCGCCTGTAGTCCCAGTTACTCGGGAGGCTGAGGCAGGAGAATGGCGGGAACCCGGGAGGCGGAGCTTGCAGTGAGCCGAGATCGCACCACTGCACTCCAGCCTGGGTGACTGAGCGAGACTCCGTCTCAAAAAAAAAAAAAAAAAACCACAAAATATTCCTTTTTTATTCCCCAGCCCAGCTACTGGGCCCTTCAGGCCCTCCTTGGATCATAACCCCCAAAAACTGCTCTTCCTCTCAAATCTTAAATTCTGACATCTCCATATCTCTTATACCTAGTTCTTTCCTTTCCTTATATCTGAGTAATCCTTAACTTCTTTGTTACCTCCGTAGCTTCTGGAATTTTCGGTTTTCTAAGTGCCGCATATAGCTCTGACATCATGTCCTTCAAACCTAAACCCCATGATACTTTACTTCAGTAGTAACAGCGCTGCCTGCAAATGACCCCTTGCTCAGTTATTCTTCTGCTCCACCTGCATGGCAAAAACTAAGCTGTGGCGTCATCCAGTTCTCTGTCACCTGTTCTCCTACAGCAGGATTTCTTGACCTCGGCATTATTGACATTTTGGCCTGGATGATTCTTTGTTGGGAGGGGTTGTCCCGTGCGTGATAGGATGTTTAGCAGCATCCCTGGCCTCTACCCACTAGATGCCAGTAACACAACACCCGCAGCTGCGACAATCAAGAATGTCTCCAGACACTGCCAGATGTTTCTGGAATGGGTGTGTATATGTGCAAAGTCACTTCTGATTGAGAACACTGTTGTAGAAAGGTCACAAATCAGTACAGAATGAATCGACGGTAAACAAATTCAGCTGTACCCTCGACCACTATACAACAGTTTTCTTACCTATCCATACTGGGTTTCCTCTCCTTCCACATCTGTGCCACACCCTCACCTCTAGCCTGCAACCCCTTCTTAGCCCTCCTCTGTCAACATCTTTCCTGCTCATCTTCACACAGTTACTCCATCCATATCTATCTCCTTCTTCTTTCCTTTGGTTGCTTTTCTTTTCCTTGTTTTTTTTAATATTTTTTTGAGATGGAGTCTCGCTCTGTCGCCCAGGCTGGAGTGTGGTGGCGCAATCTTGGCTCCCTGCAAGCTCCGCCTCCCGGGTTCACGCCATTCTCCTGCCTCAGCCTCTCAAGTAGCTGGGACCACAGGCGCCACCACCACGCCCGGCTAGTTTTTTGTATTTTTAGTAGAGACGGGGTTTCACCGTGTTAGCCAAGATGGTCTCAATCTCCTGACCTTGTGATCCGCCTGCCTTGGCCTCCCAAAGTGCTGGAATTACAGGCATGAACCAACGCTCCCAGCCTGTTTTTTTGTTTTTTGAGACAGGGTCTTACTCTGTCACCGAGGCTGGAGTGCAGTGGTATAATCATGGCTCACTGCAGCCTTGAACTCCTAGGCTCAACTGATCCTCCCACACTCAGCCTCCTGGGCAGCTGGGACTACAGGCACACACCGCTATGCCCAGCTAATTTTTAAAAAATTTGTTGTAGAGACATGGTCTCACTGTGTTGCCCAGGCCGGTATTGAACTCCTGGGCTCAAGCAGTCCTCCCGCCTCAGCCTACCAAGGTGCTGGGATTACAGGTGTCAGCCACGCACCTGGCCTTCAGTCACCTTCTGATGATCATTCTTCTGACTGCTTCGGGAACAAGGCATCTTTGCCTGTTTGAGCTGGATTGATCCAATGCCTCCTGTGACCCTCATCCCTTTTTCCTCCTGAGAAACCTTGCTCCATCATTTTTCTCTGCTTTCTGTTTATTTTTAACTTCTTGCTTGATATTAGCTTTTTCTTCTCAGTATATAAACATACTCCAGTCTTTCCCAACTTAAAAGAAAAATGAAAAACTCTTCTTTCATTGGACTTCTCTCTCTAGCTATTCTTTTTATATAAATGGCTCTTTCTTTTCCCAGTCACACTTCCAGAATCTTTTGACTTTCCCATTCACTGAATGGGAAATTTTTTTTTTTTGGAGATAGAGTCTTGTTCTGTCGCTCAGGCTGGAGTGCAGTGATGCAACCTTGGCTCACTGCAACCTCTGCCTCCCGGGTTCAAGCAATTCTCCAGCCTCGGCCTCCCAAGTAGCTGGGACTACAGGTGCACGCTGCCGCACCCAGCGAATTTTTTGTTTTTTAGTAGAGGTAGGGTTTCACTGTGTTGCCCAGGCTGGTCTCAAACTCCTGAGCTCAGGCAATCTGCCCACCTCGGCCTTCCAAAGTGCTGGGATTACAGGAATGAGCCACCATGCCCAGCTAGGGAATTTCTCGACTGCAGTTTCATCTCTGTCCTTGCCACACCACTAAAACCGTGCCTTCTGTGTTCTCCAAGTACCTCTTTGCCAAACTTTTCTCTTTTTGCCCTTTGCAGTGTTTGTCACTTTTGACCTCTCTTTTTCTGTAATTTTCTTCCTTTCTTGATTTCCTTTTTTTTTTTTTTTTGAGACAGAGTCTCGCTCTGTCACCCAGGCTACAGCGCAATGGCGTGGTCTTGGCTCACTGCAACCCCCGCCTCCCGGGTTCAAGCGATTCTCCCGCCTCAGCCTCCCAAGTAGCTGGGATTACAGGCACCTGCCACCATACCCAGCTAATTTTTGTATTTTTAGTAGAGACAGGGTTTCACCATGTTGGCCAAACTCATCTCAAACTCCTGACCTTGTGGTCCACCTGCCTTGGCCACCTGAAGTGCTGGGATTACAGGCGTGAGCCTGGCCTCCTTTCTTGATTGCTGTGTCATTTTTCTTTCACAATTTCTACCTAACCTCTCTGATCAGCTCATCTCAGTGTCCATTAACAACTCTCTTTCCTTACTCTTAAACGTCAAAGTTCTTCCAGATTCTACCATAAATGACCTTGTTTTATCCTTGTATTACACTACTACGTATGTGATGAAGACTGTTAAATAACCAACCCTGACTCACTTTTCTCCCGAAGTTCCTTCTCTACCCCCTCTTCCTCACCCGCACATGTACCGCCACCATTTTGCCTCCCTCCATTCCTCATTCCTTAACTTTTTCTTTATTCTTTGTCTTGGTAAATGGCATGATTGCCTATTGTTCTTTCAAGTCCCCTACACTGAATCTGTTGGCAAGTCCTATTGATTCTGCCTCCTAAATATTACTTTTTTTTTTGAGACGGAGTCTCGCTCTGTCGCCCAGGCTGGAGTGCAGTGGCCGGATCTCAGCTCACTGCAAGCTCCGCCTCCCAGGTTTACGCCATTCTCCTGCCTCAGGCTCCCGAGTAGCTGGGACTACAGGCGCCGCCACCACGCCCGGCTAGTTTGGTTTTTTTTTTTTGTATTTTTTAGTAGAGACGGGGTTTCACCGTGTTAGCCAGGATGGTCTCGATCTCCTGACCTCGTGATCCGCCCGTCTCGGCCTCCCAGAGTGCTGGGATTACAGGTTGAGCCACCGCGCCCGGCCTAAATATTACTTAATCCATTCCCACACCCACATCACTTTTGCCACGATGCTCACGCGGACGCTTGAGTTGCGTCTAAACTATGACAGTATCCTCCTTGCCAATACCTGCCTCTGGTCTCTTACATTCCCAGTTGGCCTCACATTTTTCACTCTAGCAGTACTGAAATATTTGTGCTTGTCCAAATTTATTAGGCTTTTGTTTTTTGGAGGTTTGCTTGTCATTTTTCTCACATTATGTGTATATACAATGAATTACAGGGTAATTCATTCCATTTGAGCTACTGAAGAGCCTCAGGATGGGGGCTGGTTGCCAGATGACAGTGATGCAGCATCTCTAAATACATTTACTGGGACATGGTGTGAGTCATGTCTAATTTTTTTTGTAGATTCTACAAAAAAAAGTGTTTCCAACCTTTTGAGTTCCACTGTGGACCTGTATCCTGTCCCTTTCTCCGAATAAGTTGTTAATATTTATTTGTCATTTTTATCACATTGTGTATGTATCTATAGACTTCTAGGTTTTTTGTTTTTTTGTGTTTTGAGTCAGGGTCCTGCCCTCTTGCCCAGGCTGGAGTGCAGTGGTGTGATCACAGCTCACTGCAGCCTCAAAGTCCTGGACTCAAGCAGTCCTCCTGCCTCAGCCTCCCAAGTATCTGGGAACAACAGGCTTGTGTCACCATGCACAGCTAATTTTTTATTTTTTATTTTCTTTTTTATTTTTTAGATGAAGTCTTGCTCTTGTCACCCAGGCTGGAGTGCAGTGGCGCGATCTCGGCTCACTGCAACCTCCGCCTCCCAGGTTCAAGCAATTCTCCTCCCTCATCCCCCTGAGTAGCTGGGATTATAGGTGCCCACCACCACACCCGGCTAATTTTTGTACTTTTAGTAGAGACTGGGTTTCACCGTGTTGACCAGGCTGGTCTTGAACTCCTGACCTCAGATGACCTGCCTGGCTTGGCCTCCAAGGCGTTGGGATTACAGGTGTGAGCCACTGCACCCTGCCCAATTTTTTACTTTTTGTGAATACGGAATCTCACCCTGTTGTCTAGGATGGTCTTCAACTCCTGGGCTCAAGCATCCTCCCACCTTAACCTCCCAAAGTGTTGGGATAACAGGTGTGAGTCACTGAGCCCAGCCTTTGTGAAATTATTTTTAATGACCTTAACCAATTTTAAGCGTTCAGTAGTGTTTAAGTGTTTGTGTGTGTGAGTATGTGTGTATATACACATATATAATTTTTTTTTTTTGGAGACAGTCTTGCTCTTTCACCCAGGCTAGAGTGCAGTGGCACGATCTCAGCTCACTGCAACCTCCACCTCCTGGGTTTAAGCGATTCTCATGCCTCAGCCTCCCAAGAAGCTAGGATTGTAGGGTGCCACCACGCCCAGCTAATTTTTGTTTTTTTACTAGAGATGGGGTTTCGCCATGTTGGTCAGACTGGTCTTGAACTCCTGGCCTCGAGTGATCTGCCATGCCTGGTGTGTTAAGTATGTTCACATTGTTGTGTGACTGATCTCTAGAATGTTTTCATTTTATAAAACCAAAACTCCATCCCTTAAACAGATCATTTCTCCCCACACTCCCTGTAACCACTATTTTACTTGCTATTTCTATGAATTAGAAATAGAGCAGGATTTGCCGGGCATGGTAGCTCACGTCTAATCCCAGCACTTTGGGAGGCCGAGGCAGGCGGATCACCTGAGGTCAGGGGTTCGAGACCAGCCTGACCAACATGGCAAAACCTGTCTCTATTAAAAATACAAAAATTAGCTAGGCGTGGTGGCACATACCTGTAGTCCCAGCTACTTGGAAGGCTGAGGCAGGAGAATCGCCCAGGAGGTGGAGGTTGCAGTGAACTGATATCGCACCACTGCATTCCAGTCTGGGCGACAGATCAAGGCTCCGTCTCAAAAAAAAAGAGCAGGATTTATCTAGAATAGAGTGGAATCATACTGTAGTTTTTCTTTTAGTGACTGACTTATTTCACTTAGCATAATGTCCTCAAGTTTCGTCCATGTTGTAGCACGTGACGAGATTTTCTTCCTTTCTACCAACATCAGGCTCTCTCATGGTTCTAACTTCCTGTTCTCTTTTCTTGGAGTACCAACCGTCTGCTTCTCTCTCTACCAGTCTACTGTTCCTCTGTCAAGTGTCAGCTCTTTGGTGGTAGTGCTTTGATTTCCCAAACAGATTTCAGAATTTTTATTCCTGCCACGCTCTCCCCCACACCATTTCACCATGCATGCTTTCATGAAGTAATTATTTTATTTGAATCCTTTGCCTCTCTCCCCATGAAATTCCTTAGCTCTGTAGACAGGAATCAGATCTTTTCATCTTTGTTTTTCTGCATGTCATAATAATGCTTATGATATAGGAAACATTACCAAAAAAATGTGGATAGGCCGGGTGCGGTGGTTCACGCCTGTAATCCCAGCACTTTGGGAGGCGAAGGTGGGTGGATTGCCTGAGCTCAGGAGTTCAAGCCAGCCTGGCCAACGTGGTAAAACCCCATCTCTACTAAAAATACAAAAATTAGCTGGGCGTGGTGGTGTGCACCTGTAATCCCAGCTACTCGGGAGGCTGAGGCAGAAGAATCACTTGAACCTGGGAGGCAGAGGTTGCAGTAAGCCGAGATCATGCCACCGCATTCCAGCCTGGGTGACAGAGCAAGTCTCTGTCTCAAAAAGAAAAAAAAGCTGTGGATAGAATAGGTGAGTCGTACGGCATTCTGGATTCTATAGTCTGTAAAAGGAAGATGTGAGAGCTTTGATGTTAAATGCAAACTTCACACTCAGCCTGTAGCTTTTAAACTCCAGTCAAGGCCGGGCACGGTGGCTCATGCCTTTAATCCCAGTACTTTGGGAGGCCAAGGCGGGTGGATCCCTTGAGGTCAGGAGTTTGAGACCAGCCTGCCCAACATGGCAAAACCCCGTCTCTACTAAAAATACAAAAATTAGCTGGGCGTGGTGGCATGCACCTGTAATCTCAGCTACTTGGGAGGCTGAGGCACGAGAATCACCTAGAAAGTGGAGGTTGCACTGAGCTGAGATCGTGCCACTGCACTCCAGCCTGGGCAACAGAGCAAGACTTGATCTCAATAAATAAACAAACTCCAGTCTATACATGCCTATTGCTGTCATTTGAATTCTGTATTGGCGAAATTATTTACTCTGGAATATTTCTACGTGAGTAGACTCCTCCCTATCCAGTGAGAGATACTCCATTGAAACCCAGTGTCTTTCAGCTTCTTATTGTGGTTTTTTTGCAGCATAAACTTGAATGTGATTTGCAGCAGAGGGAGGAAGAGATTGCTGAATTGCAAAAAGCTCTAAGTGACATGCAGGTCTGCCTCTTCCAAGAACGGGAACATGTTTTGCGCCTCTACTCAGAAAATGACCGACTGAGAATCAGGTACCACACAGGAGAAGGGAAATGTTGGAGTTATAACTTTAAATTGCTTTTATTTATTTATTTGTTTATTTTGAGGCACTCTCCATTGCCCAGGCTGGAGTACAGTGGTGCTATCTCGACTGCAGCCTCCGCCTCCTGGGTCAAGCGATTCTCATGCCTCAGCCTCTCGAGTAGCTGGGACCACAGGTGTGCGCTACAACGCCTGGCTAATTTTTGTATTTTTGTAGAGATGGGATTTTGCCCTGTCAGCCAGGCTGGTCTCAAACTCCTGGCCTCAAGTAATCCGCCCACCTCAGCCTCCCAAAGTGTTGGGATTACAAGCGTGAACCACCATGCCCAGCCCTTTAAATTACTTTTAGAAAGATGCATTTCTCTACGTGAATTCTCTTAGGTTGTATTCCCTAGGAAATGGACTCTGAGATGGAGATTTGCCTTCAGGGCAGTTACTGGAGAAGCTCTCTGGAATAATAGCTATGAGCAGATTTGGGCAGAGGTAGAATACGAATGGATACAATGGTAACAGAAGCCTTAGCCAACCCCATAGGGAGCACTAAGGATAGGGTGGTCTTTCGGCGGCAAAGGACTCAGACTTTTGTGTCCCCCCCATTGACCAGTCATAGGATGCAGGCTATCCCCAGGAAGGGTGTGTAAACGTGGGGGAGGAAGCCCCCTTCAGCCGAGTGTAATTTTTAGAGAAGAGCTGAGCTCCTGGGAGATGAATGTCGTGATCATGAGGGGGACTCTGAGCAGTGCACTACATGTTCCCTTACAGTGCACTTCCGTGTGTGTGTGCTGCGAGTGGGAGGGGAAAATACACATAATCAAAAGTTTACCATTTTAGCCGTCTGAAGTGCACGGTTCAGTGGCATTAAGTATATTCACATTGTTGCACAACTGTCACCAGCGTTGAACTCTAGAACATTTTCATATTCCTAAACTGAAATTGTATACCATTCAACAGTAACTCCCACATCCCCGTTACCCCAGTTCCTGGAACACACCCTTCTACTTTTCGTCTCTGTGAATTTGACTATTTTAGGTACGTCACGTAAGTGGAATCATACAATATTTGTGATGTCAGGCTTATCTCACTTAGCGTAATGTCTTCGAAGTCCATCCGTGTTGTAGCATGTGCCAGAATTTTCTTGCTTTTTAAGACTGAACCATATTCCATTATATGTCCGTACCACATTTGGTTTGTCCATTCATCCGCCAATGGATCTCAGCTCACTGCAACCTCCGCCTTCCAAACTGAAGCGATCCACCCACCTCAGCCTCCTGAGTAGCTGGGACTACAGGTGTGTACCAACATGCCTGGCTAATTTTTTTGTAATTTTTGTAGAGACAGGGTTTTGCCATGTTGCCCAGGCTGGTCTCCAACTTCAAGCTCAAGTGATCTGTCTGCCTCAGCCTCCCAAAGTGCTAGGATTACAGGTGTGTGCTACTGTGCCCGTCCGAGACCTTACTTTTAATTCTTTTGTGTATATACCCAGAAGTAGATCATGTGGTAATTCTGTTTTTAGTTTTTTGAGTAACTGCCATAGTATTTTCTATAGTGGCTATACTGTTTTATATTCCCACCAGCAGTGCACAAGGGTTTGAGTTTCTCCACATCCTTACCAATACCTGTTATTTTCTTTTTTTTTTCCTTTAAGCCTTTTTTTTTTTTTTTTTTTTTTTCTTGAGACAGGGTCTTACCCAGGCTGGAGTGCAGTGGCATGATCTTGGCTCACTGCAGCCTTTACCTACCTCCTAGGCTCAGGTGATCCTCACACTTCAGCCTCCAAGTAGCTGTGACTACGTGCATGTGCCGCCATGCCCAGCTATGTTTTTTTTTTTTTTTTTGTAGAGACAAGGTTTCACCATGTTTCCCAGGCTGGTCTCAAACTCCTGAGCTCAAGCAGTTCTCCTGCCTCAGCCTCCCAAAGTGCTGGGATTACAGGCATGAGCCACCGTGCCTGGCCAACACTTGTTACTTTCTGGGTTTTGTTTTTTGGAGACAAGGTCTTGCTCAGTCAACCAGGCTGGAGTGCAGTGGCATGATCACAGCTCACCGCAGCCTCAAGCTCCCAGGCTTGGGTGATCCCCCAACCTCAGCCTCCTAATTAGTTGGGACCACGGGTGTGCACCACTGTGCTTGGCTAATTTTTGTGTTTTTTGAAGAGATGGGGTTTCACCATTTTGCCCAAGCTGGTCTCAAACTCCTGGGCTCAAGCAATTTGCCCACCTTTGCCTCCCAAAGTGTTAAGATTACAGGCTTGAGCCGCTGTGCCCAGCCTTATTTTCTGTTTCTTTGATAGTAACCGTCTTACTATCAAATAAACAGAAACGCCTTACAGGTGTGAGGGAGTCTCATTGTGGTTTTGATTTGCATCTTAAAATCTCAAGCATCTTTCCTGTGCTGTTTATATATCTTCTTTGGAGAAGTGTTGATTCGCATCTTTTGCCCATTTTAATAATTGGGTTGTTTTTGTTGTTGCTGAGACAGGGTTTCGCTCTGTCGCCCGGGCTACAGTGAGTGGTGTGATCACAGCTCCCTGCAGCCTCTGTCTGCCGGGCTCAAGCTCTCCTCCCATGTCAGCCTCCCGAGTAGCTGGGACTACAGGCATGTGCCACTATGCCTGGCTAATTTTTGTATTTTTGGTAGAGTCGGCGTTTTGCTATGTTGCCCAGGCTGGTCTCAAACTCCTGAGCTCAAGTGATCCTCCCACCTCACCCTCCCAAAGTGCGGAGATTACAGATGTGAGCCACCGTGCCTGGCCACAGAAGTTCTTTATATATTTTGGATACTAAACCCATATTAGACATACAGATACATGCAAATATTTTCTCCCATTCCATAGATTGCCTTTTTATTTTCTCTTTTTTTTTTTTTTTTTTAGAGGCAGGGTATCGCTCTGTCAGCCAGCGTGATCCTCCTGCCTTAGCCTCGGGAGTAGCCGGGACGATAGGCGTGCACCACTATGCCTGGCTAATTTATTTTCTTTTTTTCATTTTTTTGTAGAGATAGGAGGGTCTCACTATATTCCTCAGGCTGGTCTTTTTTTTTTTTTTTTTTTTGAGAGGGAGTCTCGCGCTTTCACAGAGGCTGGAGTGCAGTGGCCGGATCGCAGCTCACTGCAAGCTCCGTCTCCCGGGTTTGTGCCATTCTCCTGCCTCAGCCTCCCTATAGCTGGGACTACAGGCACCCGCCACCTCACCCGGCTATTTTTTTGTATTTTTTAGTAGAGACGAGGTTTCACTGTATTAGCCAGGATGGTCTCGATCTCCTGACCTCGTGATCCGCCCGTCTCGGCCTCCCAAAGTGCTGGGATTACAGGCTTGAGCCACCGCGCCTGGCCCAGGCTGGTCTTAAACTTCTGGCCTCAAGTGATCCTCCTGCCTCAGCCTCCCAAAGGAATAAGCCACCATGCCGAGCAAGGAGTTTTTCATTTTATGAAGTTCAATTTATGTATTTTTTTTCTTTTGTTGCTTCTGCTTTTGGTATCACATCGAAGAAATCATTGCCAAGTTCATTGTCAGAAAGCTTTTCTCCTATGTTTTCTTCTGAAACTTTTATTATTTTAGCTCTTATGTCTAAGTCTTTGATCCATTTTGAGTTAATTTTCGAATATAGCATTAGGTAAGGTTCCAACTTCATTCTTTTGCATGTGGATGTCCAGTTTTCTCAACATCATTTGTTGAAAAGACTTAGCCACATGGTTTATTTTTATTTATTTATTTATTTTGAGACAGGGTCTTGCCCAGTCACCCAGGCTGGAATGTAGTGGCATGATCTCCACTCACTGCACCCTCCGCCTCCCGGGCTCAAGTGATCCACCTGCCTCATCCTTCCAAGTAGCTGGGACTACAGATATGAGCCAACACACCTGACTAATTTTTGTATTTTTTGTGGAGACAGGGTTTTTCCATATTGCCCAGGCTGGTCTCGAACTCCTGAGCTCAAGCAATCCGCCCTCCTCAGCCTCCCAAAGTGCTGGGATTTCAAGTGTGAGCCACCGTGCCCAGCCTCGCCACATGGTTTTGTTGGTGTCCTGCGGTCAGGTGCTCCATTTTTAGCAGGATCTAGTAGCATGGCAGAAGCTGGTTTTCAAATGTGACATCATTCTCAGCTGTAGACAGCGTGGTCTTGCGGCAGATTCTCAGGGTCTGTCACGATTCTTGTAGTGTTGCTTGCCGTAAACTCCAGTTGGTACCTTGTGCCACCACAGACACCATAGGATCTGCCGAGTCATATGTCCCAAGCAGCAGAGCGTCCTTTCAACTCTGGGCCGCGCTGAAAGCTCGCCTTCGGTGTCAGTTGATACTTGGGTCAGAGCAGTGTTCCAAAATACGGACTATGTTGTCTTCAGAGCCTGAAGACTCCTTTCAGGCATTATGCTTCCTTCTTGGTATAGCAGGTACCAGATGAAATAATTTGATCTTTACTTCGGAGGGAATATCCTGGCATGCCTAGATCACAGCCTTATTACTGATGTACTTCGTAAGGTTCATCTCCAACCCTCTGGAGCACACGTATCTTACCAAAGGTTCCAGTGCACTTGCTGTTTCTTGTTCATGCAGTCTGATTTAATGCAATATCATCAGTAGTGAGCTCCTGGCGATCTGTAGTGTAGCCAGATCCAGATTCTTTTTTGTTTGTTTGTTTTTGTTTGTTCATTTGTTTGTTTTTGAGATGGAGTCTTACTCTGTCACCCAGGCTGGAGTGCAGTGACGTGATCTCGGCTCACTGCAACCTCTGCCTCCCGGATTCAAGTGATTCTCCTGCCTCAGTCTCCCGAGTAGCTGGGACTACAGGTGTGCATTACCATGCCCGGCTAATTTTTGTACTTTTGAGTAGAGATGGGGTTTCACCATCTTGGACAGGCTGGTCTCGAACTGCTGACCTTGTGGTCCACCTGCCTCAGCCTCCCAAAGTGCTGGAATTACGGGTGTGAGCCACCACGATGGCCCAGATTCTTTTATACTATTGACAGAGAGTAAAAGCATTCACATGGCCCTGGGAAAGACTATAAACGTACACCGTTGTCCACATCACATGATGTGAACTGCCTCTGGTCTTTTGAGGGGTAGGAAGGAATGCATTTGCCTAATTACTCACCACTTTACCATGTGCCTGAGACTAAGTATTTCTGTTCTAGCAAAGGTCCTACACCTGGCACCATGACTGAAATTGGGGCCTACTCGGTGGTCCCCAGAATCCACCTGGTTTTGTATAGGCCATACTGAGGAATGAAACGAGGCTTCAGTAAGGACCTCCACCTCTGCTTTCTTTAGGTCTTTATTGATCATCTTGACTGGGTAGGGAGGGGCAGTTTCAGGGGCTTTCACTTAGTTTACCCCAGAAGCCAAGAAGCTAATTTGGAGGTACTGCCCCCACCTAGTGTGTCCATTTTAATCATTTGGGAATTGAAGAAATGACCATTGATTGGGTGGATCCCATAGACCTGCTGTGAGCTGGACGTGCCCAAATTCCATTTATTCCACGGTCCCCACATGCCCCAGTGCCATGATGATGCTTCAGGTTATCTGGTATCAGTGTCAGCTTAGACCCTGTATCCAGCAATCCTTAAAATGCCCAGGTCTTTCCTTTTCCCCAGTATGTAGTTACTTGAATAAATGGCTGTAGACCCTTTGGAGGATGTGGGGAATCATTACCATGAATATCTACTCTGGTGTCACAGGGTCTTACCTTCTAGGAGCTCGAGCCTCTTCTTTACCTTCTAGGAGCTCGAGCCTCTTCTTTACCTTCTAGGAGTTCGAGCCTCTTCTTTACCTTCTAGGAGCTCAAGCCTCTTCTTTACCTTCTAGGAGCTCGAGCCTCTTCTTTACCTTCTAGGAGTTCGAGCCTCTTCTTTAGGTGATTGTCACTGGGACTTAAAACTGACTTGAGGCCGGGCGCGGCGGCTCACGCCTGTAATCCCAGCACTTTGGGAGGCCGAGGCGGGTGGATCACGAGGTCAGGAGTTCAAGACCAGCCTGGCCAACATGGTGAAACCCCGTCTCTACTAAAAATGCAAAAATTAGCTGGGCGTGGTGGCACACGCCTGTAGTCCCAGCTACTCGGGAGACTGAGGCAGGAGAATTGCTTGAACTCAGGAGGCGGAGGTCGTGGTGAGCCGAGATGGCGCCACTGCACTCCAGCCTGGGTGACAGCGAGACTCTGTCTCAAAAAACAAACAAACAAAAAAAAAACGGACTTGGGCCTGAAAAATGAGTCAGAGATTGTGATTTTGTACAGGGCGCAGCCCTCAGCCTCTTTTCCATCTTTGACTTATCTTTTATTGTTTAAGCTATTCTCTGTTGACTACTCGTCTCCCTTGCTGTGAGAACGCCATGTTCTGTAAGCCATCTCCATGTCACTGGCTCTGAAATCCCATGTTTTTTTTTTTTGAGACAGAGTCTTGTTCTGTCACCCAGGCCGGAGTACAGTGGTACAATCTTGGCTCACTGCAACCTCCACCTCCCAGGTTCATGCGATTCTTGTGCCTTAGCCTCCTGAGTAGCTGGGATTACAGGTGTGCGCCACCATGCCCAGCTAATTTTTGCATTTTAGTGGAGACTGGGGTTTCACCACGTTGGCCAGGCTGGTCTCAAACCCCTGACCTCAGGTGATCCGCCTGTCTCGGCCCAAAGTGCTGGGATTATAGGCATGAGCCACCACACCGAGCCCAAAATCCCTTTTTAGCATTTGCTTCCTTGGTCCAGTCCGGACGTAAGCTACCTTAGGTTGAGTTCTCTGGGAAACAGACTGTGCAGTGGAGATTTGCTTGCAGGAATTTTATTGGGAAGTGAGGGAACTTAAACTGGGACTCAGTTGCAACAGGCCTCGTCCAGCACCACAGGGGTCTCTGAAGCTGCGATTGCTCTTCAGAGATATCCTGAACTGAGGCAAGGGGTTGGATTTTTGTGTTCCCTCATTGACCCGGCACTGGATATGGGCTGTTCCTGAGGAATGAGAGGCAGTTCCCTTGGCTGGAGATTCAACTACAAGCTATCAGCAGGCAGCATTCCTGGCAAATGGCAGAATGAGCCATCAGCCCTGAAGAGGAAGATCTGAGCAGTGCCCCTCAGCAGCCGCTAGAGTTCCCTTTTAGAATTAGCTGAGAAGGGCCGGGCGCAGTGGCTCACACCTGTAATCCCAGCACTTTGGGAGGCCAAGACGGGCGGATCACGAGGTCAGGAGATCGAGACCATCCTGGCTAACACGGTGAAACCCCGTCTCTACTAAAAATACATTAAAAAAAAACTAGCCGGGCAAGGTGGCGGCACCTGTAGTCCCAGCTACACGGGAGGCTGAGGCAGGAGAATGGTGTGAACCCGGGAAGCGGAGCTTGCAGTGAGTGGAGATGGCGTCACTGCACTCCAGCCTGGGCGACAAAGCAAAAAATAAAAAATAAAAAAAGAATGAGCTGAGAAGTGCCTTGGCCCCTGTTCTCTGAATGGAAATACCTGATGTTTTACAAAGTAGAGCTAAAGTCTAGATACATAACTATTCAATTTTAATTTGAGGTTACTGTTTTAATTTGAGGTTACTATTGTTTAAAAAAAATAGAAGGGAGATCCTTTAAACAGCAAGGGTTACTTACTTGGGACATTGAATAATATGTGCTTGCTTTCCATGAGAATTGCAGGGAGCTAGAAGACAAGAACAAGATTCAGAATCTCTTGGCTCTTGTGGGAACAGACGCTGGAGAAGTGACCTATTTTTGTAAGGAGCCTCCTCACAAAGTAAGTAATCTTTGGTGGAGCATGGTGAGTGTGGCTTCACAAATCACAGGCTAGGGCCCATCGTCAGAAGAACGTTAGTATTCACTAGAGAAGGCAGGTGGAGAATTAGCCATCATGGTGCCTTGTTTGCCTGAGTTGTTAAAGCATTTTTCTTCAAAAACCTCAGGAAGTAGCATCGTTTACCCCATTTCACTGTGTAGAAACCTGAAACACAGAGGGGTGGCTGTTGTAGCTGAGACAGAGAGGAAAGCAGGAGCAGACTGTGTGTGGGAGAAAGTTTTGATTCTTAAGTTCCTTTTTTAAATCTTTGTTTATACTGATTACAAATGATATCCATGGTCTTCATTAAAAACAGAGTATAGTAATCTATCATGTAAAAGTGGCAGGTTCTCATAATCCTATACCCCAAAGACAATCCACTATTAATACTTTGGTATACATACCTCCATCTCTTTTTCCATTCCTGTAGAAATAGTTATGTATCTGTGTATACTATTTCTATTCTTTCACTTCTGTAAACAGTTCCTGAGCGTTTTTATACATATCTGTATATGTATACTTCTGTTTCCTGAAGGTCCTTGGCCAAGAGCTACTTTTTTTTTTTTTTTTTTTGAGACAAAGTCTCATTCTGTTACACAGGTTGGAGTGCAACGTGCAATCTCAGCTCACTACAACCTCCGCCTCCCGGTCTCAAGCACTCCTCCCACCTCAGCCTCCCAGTCAGCTGGGGTGCAGATGTGCACCACCACGCCCAGCTAATTTTTGTATTTTTTGTAGAGATGGGGTTTCACCATGTTGCCCAGGCTGGTCTGGAACTCCTGAGCGCAAGCAGTCTGCCCGTGTTGACCTGCCAAAGTGCTGGGATTACAGGCGTGAGCCACCACATCCACCAAAGAGCTGCTTTTTTTTTTTTTTTTTTTTGAGACAGAGTCTCGCTCTGTCGCCCAGGCTGGAGTGCAGTGGCCGGATCTCAGCTCACTGCAAGCTCCACCTCCCGGGTTCACGCCATTCTCCTGCCTCAGCCTCCCGAGTAGCTGGGACTACAGGCACCGCCACCTCGCCCGGCTAGTTTTTTGTATTTTTTAGTAGAGACGGGGTTTCACTGTGTTAGCCAGGATGGTCTCGATCTCCTGACCTCTCGATCCACCCGTCTCGGCCTCCCAAAGTGCTGGGATTACAGGCGTGAGCCACCGCGCGCGCCCGGCCAAAGAGCTGCTTTTTTAAAAAAAAATAAATAAATAAAAATAAAAACAAGTTAGAGCTGAGGTCCTGGCCTGTTGCCCAGGCTGGACTCACCCTTCTGGGCTTAAGCACCATCCTTCCAAGTAGCCGGAACCACAGGGGGCGCCGCTGTGCCCCAGGCTGTTCTTGGTTTTGTTTGTAATCATATATTACCAAATAGCCCTGGAATTTTATTTATGTATTTATTTATTTTTATTATTTATTTATTTATTTTTCAAGACAGAGTTTCACTCTTGTCACCCAGGCTGGAGTGCAATGGTGCGATTTCGGCTCACCACAACCTCCACCTCCTGGGTTCAAGCAGTTCTCCTGCCTCAGCCTCCCAAGTAGCTGGGATTACAGGCACGCACCACCACGCCTGGCTAATTTTGTATTTTTAGTAGAGATGGGATTTCTCCATGTTGGTCAGGCTGGTCTTGAACTCCCGACCTCAGGTGATCTGTCCCCACAATCGACCTCCAAATTGCTGGGATTACAGGCGTGAGCCACCACGCCCGGCCTTGTTTTTGTTTTTTTTAGAAACAAAGTCTCATTCTGTTGCCCAGGTTGAAGTGCAGTGGAGCGATCATAGCTCACTGCAGCCTTGAGCTCCTGGGCTCCAGCGACCCTCCCAACTTAGCCTCCTGAGTAGCGGGGACCATAGGCACATGCCACCACACCCGGCCAACTTTTTTAAGTTTATATTGTCAACACAGGGTTTTATCCAGTTTGTTACTTTGCCTGTGTGGTCTCTCATATGTATGACATCCTTATATAATCATATCAGTTTTGACAAATTTAACTTACAGCCTTCAGTCTGCAGAACTAAGGCTGAAAAATAAAACATTACGTTTATAGGAAGGCTACTTCAATACCAGTGTTTGCTTCCTTAGGTCACCATTCTCCAAAGGACTATCCAGGCTGTAGGTGAACGTGAGCAGAATGAATCTTCAGCTGTCAAAGCAGGTAACAAACATATAACCTATTAGAAATTCTCATCAATGCAGAATTGAAAATCACGGGGCAGGCTGGGCGCGGTGGCTCACACCTGTAATCCCAGCACTTTGGAAGGCTGAGGTGGGTGGATCACCTGAGGTCAGGAGGTCGAGACCAGCCTGGCCAACATGGCAAAACCGATGTAAACACAAAAAATTAGCCAGGCATGGTGGCAGGTGCCTGTAATCCCAGTTGTTTGGGAGGCTGAGGCAGGAGAATTGCTTGAACTCGGGAGGCAGAGTTTGCAGTGAGCCGACATCACACCAATGCACAACAGAGCGATACTCTGTCTCAAAAAAAAAGCACAGCGCACACAATTGGAAATGTTTTCCCTACTGTACAGTGATAATTGATGTTCATAATGATGCCTTTGGTGGTCTAATGTCTTAATGAGCTTCTTGAACCATCCAAGAAATTAAATTTTGCTCAGTTCAATTGTGTCTTTTTGTTTTGTTTTGTTTTGAGATGGAGTTTTGCTCTTGTTGCCTAGGCTGGAGTGCAGTGGCGTGATCTCCGCTCACTACAGCCTCTGTCTCCCAGATTCAAGTGATTCTCCTACCACAGCCTCCCAAATAGCTGGAATTACAGGCACGCACCCCATACCTGGCTCATTTTGTATTTTTAGTAGAGAGGGAGTTTCTCCATTTAGGCTGGTCTCGAACTCCTGACCTCAGGTGATCCGCCTGCCTTGGCCTCCCAAAGTGCTGGGATTACAGGCGTGAGCCACTGCACCCGGCCTGCTCAGTTCAATTTTTAGCGTTCCTTATCTTTAAAATAACCTTGTCTTTTGAAAATTGTGTGATATGTCATAACCAAAATGTTTAAGTTTTGTTTTTCTTATTCCTTATTCTGTTTGATTGATTGATTGGTTGGTTGAGACAGGCTCTGTCACCCAGGCTGCAGTACAGTGGTGTGAGCACGGTTTACTGTAACCCTGAACTCCTGGACTCAAGTGACCCTCCGACCTCAATCTCCTGAGTAGCTGGGACGACAGGCATATGCCACCACACCTGGCTAATTTATTGTATTTTACTTTATTTTGTGTAGGGAGGGGTTCTCACTGTGTCACTCAGGCTGGTTTTAAACTCCTGGCTTCAAGTGATTGTCCTGCTTTGGCCTCCCAGAGCACTGGGATTACAGGCATGAGCCACAACACCTGGCCTTATTCTGATTAAACAGTATTTTACTAAGAAAGTAGACACAACTATTTAGTGATTGATTCTAAGGAAAATTTAGTGGTTGATTCTGCCAGAAGATGAGTAGGATTATTTAGGTGACATCTTGCAGAGTTCCCTGACAGATTCCTGTTTGAAAAGTTAAGCACTGTGGTTACCGTGTTTCCCGTCTTCTTCCTTTCCGTCCCTCACAGGTAAACGAATCTGAACTCCCCTGCGCGGGAAATGCGGATGCTTCAATAGCAGACGGAAAAGCCGGGTAAAACCTTCTTGACGGATTTTGTTTTCTATTTTAGATCCTAAAATAAGCAAAAGAAGACCATCGCGAGAGAGAAGAGGAAGTTCTGAACATTACCAGAGAGACGTACAGACACTCATCCTGCAGGTAAAGAATGTGTTTTGGCAGACCCAGATGGCTTTTATCCACAAGCTTGGCTTTGTATAACATACCCTCAGTATCGTGTGATAAGCATCTCCTTGCACACAGGCTCCATCTAAGCCTCATGTGACTGAGAAAATTGAGATTGTTCTTAATTTCCAAGAGCTTACATTTTCAAACCATCCTTTTCTATTTGAAAGTTCTAAAAGTGCTACTCTAAACCTTCGGTTCAATGTACTAAGCCCCGTCCACCAAAACCATTACAAAGTAAGAATCCACTGGCCTGGGGATATACAGAGATTGCAGAGGGAAGCTTGTCTATGCTGACAGATCAACGTTCGGTGGTATATTCATTTATTTAGTGCTTAGGTTCTAAAGTCTAGGAAAATAATGAACTATTCTCTTACCTCCTGGTTATTATGTGTCATTTGGAACCATGATTGTTCATCTGATTGCACTGAAGTTTCTGTCCTTACTGGGTTAAATCTCTGTTGATTTAATGACAGTTTGTACCTTTGGCTACTATCTCCATGTAGAGTCGTGACAGCCAGACACAGAGAAGGAAATTACCTTATATTCATTTGCTGTACTTTTTGAAACCAAAAACCAAGAGTCATTTTGCTTTTGGGCAGGAAGGGTGTCTTAAAGGGAGGCAGTCAAGGGAAATAGTGAACAGGCAAAAATCACAGGGTAGGGGAAACGATTTTGTAGCTTTGTTTGTGTGATGTAGATGCTGGGTTTCGTTTGAACATACTCTTGTATAGCCTAACCCCATTTATAAGACATTAAGAGAAACTGGGCCGGGCATGGTAATGCCTGTAATCCCAGCACTTTGGGAGGCCGAGGCTAGATGATTGCTGGAGCCCAAAAGCCCGAGACCAGCCTGGACAACATAGTGAGACCCCATCTCTACAACCCAAAAGTCCGAGACCAGCCTGGACAACATAGTGAGACCCCATCTCTACAACCCAAAAGTCCGAGACCAGCCTGGACAACATAGTGAGACCCCATCTCTACAACCCAAAAGTCCGAGACCAGCCTGGACAACATAGTGAGACCCCATCTTTACAACCCAAAAGTCTGAGACCAGCCTGGACGACATAGTAAGACCCCATCTCTACAACTCAAAAGTCTGAGACCAGCCTGGACAACATAGTGAGACCCCATCTCTACAAAAAATAAAAATAAAATTAGCTGGGTGTAGTGGGACACACCTGTAGTCCTGTAGGCTGAGGCTGGGTGTGGTGGGACACACCTGTAGTCCTGGAGGCTGAGGCAGGAGGACTGCCTGAGCCCATGGGGTTGAGGCTGCAGTGAGCTATGATCACGCCCCTGCACTCCAGCCTGGGGGACAGAGCAAGACCTTGTCTTGAAATGAACAAGAGGATTAGGAGTGAGATTTTTTTGTTTGTTTTTTAATTTTTCTGGAGAAAGGCTCAGTTTTCCTAGAGGTGTGAAGTAAGTGGAAGTAGGGTTGGATTCCTCACCCCTTTTTGGCCTGTCTAGGTGGAGGCGCTGCAGGCTCAGCTGGGAGAGCAGACCAAACTTGCTCGAGAACAAATTGAAGGGCTCATGGAGGATAGACGGATTCACCTTGAGGAAATAGAAGTTCAGCACCAGAGAAACCAGAACAAAATCAAAGAGCTAACCAAAAAGTGAGTATCTAAGAAAGCTGAACCTAACGGGTATTTTATTTTTCTGAGTGACTTAAAAGTTAGCATTTTGTACTTGAACAACAGTGGGTCATAGAACTAAAGGGAACCTTGAAAAAATTGTCTTCCTCAGAAACCCCTGGCTTACGTAGGTGAGTATCTCGCTGTTCCAGGCGTGCCGTTGCAGAGCTGATGAGTATTTCATGTGCTCCTTTTAATCCATTGTGGTGTTTTAGCTTCTGGTGGTTAAGAAGCGTTCCTAGGCTGGGCTCACGCCTGTAATCGCTAATGCCTGGGCGACAGAGTGAGACCCTGTCTCAAAAAAAAAAAAAGTGTTCTTTTATCCACTGATATACTGTCTGACTCAGTGTCATAGGGCCCTTTTCTTTTGTTTGCCCCTTCATGAATATGGAAAACATGAGTTTACATATCTACACCAAAAAACTGCACACTCAGTGTTTTAATCGGAACTCTGCCAGTGCTTTTATCTAGAGACATGTTGTCCTTTTTGGCTTCTATGAAATTTCTGTCCCAAGAAAGGCAGGATTGTATTTTTTTCTAACAGATTGAGTTGGCATAGTGTGTTCTTGGTTATCAGAATACTCATGTAGCTTTGGGATTTTGAATTGTAAATATCTATGATGTGTGAAACAGCACGATACATACTGTATGATCCCAATCCCATACAATGGGCGTTGTGTCTGCACACACGGAGGAACTAGAACGTCCTATAAACTTTATAAACTGTAAAGCGATTCTGATTGTGGATGACTTCGTTCTTTGCTTCTTGTGTGTTTTAGTTTCCTATAATGCACGTACTTTAAAAAAATAAGTTATTTTTAAAATCTGAAAAAATAAAAACAAAAAATGGCCAACTCTGTCCTCATTGTTTTTGTTCCTAACCTGCTTACCTTTCTTTACCTGTCTGCAGTCTGACTTCATCCCCCCATTTTATCAAACACGCCCTTTCTGGGGTTCCTCCCCCCATTTTATCAAACACGCCCTTTCTGGGGTTCATCCCCCCATTTTATCAAACACGCCCTTTCTGGGGTTCATCCCCCCATTTTATCAAACACGCCCTTTCTGGGGTTACCACTGACCTCTTAACTTTTATTTTTTTTTGGAGACTAAGTCTCGCTCTGTCTCCAGGCTGGAGTGCAGTGGCTGATCCTGGCTCCCTGCAACCACCACCTCGCAGGTTCAAGCGATTCTCCTGCCTCAGCCTTCCAAGTAGCTGGGATTACAGGCACCGCCACCACACCCAGCTAATTTTGTAAATTTAGTAGAGACGGGGTTTCACCGTGTTAGCCAGGCTGATCTTGAACTCCTAACCTCTGGTGGTCCACCCGCCTCAGCCTCCCAAAGTGCTGGGATTACAGGCATAAGCCACCGCACCCGGCCAACTTCTTTTTTTTTTTGAGACGGAGTCTCTGCCGCCCAGGCTGGAGTGAGTGGCGCGATCTCGGTTCACTGCAAGCTCCCCCTCCCGGGTTCACGCCATTCTCCTGCCTCAGCCTCCCAAGTAGCTGGGACTACAGGTGCCGCCACCACGCCTGGCTAGTTTTTTGTATTTTTAGTGGAGACGGGGTTTCACCGTGTTAGCCAGGATGGTCTTGATCTCCTGACCTAGTGATCCCCCCGCCTCAGCCTCCCAAAGTGCTGGGATTACAGGCGTGAGCCACTGCGCCCAGCCCTGGCCGACCTCTTAACTTCTGAGACCAGTTGTATCTCTGTTCAGTCCTTATTATACGTAGTATCTTCTTGCATGTTTGGCATCACAGATCAGCCCCTCCTTGTAATTCATTTCCCTTGATTTCTGCAGCACCTGTCTTTCTTGGTTCTTCTACCCGTCTAACCCCTTCACCCTTTTGCCTGGTTCCAGTGGCCAGACCTATGCCATAAGGACATTCTCAGTTGAATGTGTTTGATTTACCACTACTGAAACCACCCTGTTTGTTTCTCCCAGTAAATACTCCCATCCCCATCTTAAACCTACTACTTCTTTCTTCTTCTCATTTAGTTTCATGACATCACATGTATTCAGTTTCCCAAGGTTGAAACCACAGGATCATCTTCAACTCTTAACTTTCTTATTCCTTAAGTCCAAACCGTGTGGATTGTGAGCCTAAAAACCCTCTCAAGTCCTTTCTCTGCTCTCTGATACAGGCAGTTCTACCTGGATCACAGCCTACACAAAAGCCAAGCCGGTTTTCATACTATAGAACTTGTGTTAACTTGCCAGTAAAGACAGGGTCTTATTCTGTTGCCCAGACTGGAGTGCAGTGGCGTGATCATAGCTCACTGCAGCCTTGAACTCCTGGACTTGAGCAATCCTTTTGCCTCAGCCTTCCAAGTAGCTAGGATTACAGGTGCATACCACCAAACCTGGCTTATTTTTATTAGTTTTTGTAGAGATGGGGTCTCACTGTGTTGCCCAGGCTAGTCTCGAACTCCTGGCTTCAAGCAGTCCTCTCACTTCAGCCTCCTGAAGCACTGAGATTACAGACATGAGCCACTGTGCCCAGCCCTGAACTCTCATTCTTAGGATATTAATTCAAACTCTGTTCCTTTGTTTAAATTGTTCCTATTGCTGATCCTTTGTGCTCTTTTCTTTTCTTTTTTTTTTTTTGAGACAGAGTCTCGCTCTGTCGCCCAGGCTGGAGTGCAGTGGCACAATCTCGGCTCACTGTAAGCTCTGCCTCCTGGGTTCACGCCACTCTCCTGCCTCAGCCTCCCAAGTAGCTGAGACTACAGGTGCCCACCACCTCGCCCAGCTAATTTGTTTATTTATTTATTTTGTATTTTTAGTAGAGACAGGGTTTCACCGTGTTAGCCAGGATGGTCTCGATCTCCTGACCTCGTGATCCGCCCGCCTTGGCCTCCCAAAGTGCTGGGATTACAGGCGTGAGCCACCATGCCTGGCCTTTTGTGTTCTTATATCTTTCTCACTACTATGAATTAGTTCCTCTATTAGTAATTATCAACTGCTTAAAAATATTTGATAGTCTCCATTTACCTTATGATAAAGTCCTGATACCTTAGCATGAATTTTTAGGAACGTCATCATCTGACACCAAATAAACCTTCAGCCTCAGCTCCTCCCCTGTTGCTGTAGTTCGCCTTGTGCGTCAGCCAGACTAATTATAACAGCTGTTGTTTATCGGACATTTGTTATGTGGCAGCACCTTCTGACACTTCCTTCTTAGTAGAGACAGGGTTTCACCATGTTAGCCAGGCTGGTCTCGATCTCCCGACCTCAGGTGATCCGACCACCTGAGCCTCCCAAATGGTGTTGGGATTATAGGCGTGAGCCACCGCGCCCGGCCTGCTATGTTTCTTTTAACATAGTATAATGTGTTTGCATTTGGCCAGTATTTCTCTATCTTCATTTTTATTTTTACTGTTTTTGCACTTAAGTATATAGCATCTTAACTTTTCATTGGGTTTTGTTTTTAAGGGACAGATATTTTTAAATTGTCACAGTAATTTGTAATTTTATATCTGTTTTCCAGAATATCAATAACCTTCCTTGTTTAGCATTATCTTCATATCTGAGCACGTGATCAGTTCCTTCCATTAGACAGATCTTCCTAAGAAGAAATCCAAGGCCATTAATGACTGCCCTTCAGGTGTCACTTTCAAGCTACTTGTATTTTAACAAGCCTATACTTTCCCAGTTTGAGATTGAGAACGTAATGTAAGATAGAGTAAAATAACTCATTGAAAGTGAGAGAGATCCGTGTGGTAACTGAGTGAAATCTCTCTGTCTTTATATACGTGCACACATACCTGCCTGTACATTCATCTTGTGACATTTACTGTGTGCTTGGCACTGTGCTACCATTTCCCTCGTATCTGTGTGCCCTTTTACTCATGGAAATAAGTGGATCTGACATTATTTGTTCAGTAGAAAACTGTAGTGATTGCTTCATGGTATTTAATACTCTTGCAAGCAGTTAGATCATTCAGTATAATGTTAAACTGATGAGTTGCTAACTTCCAAGAATATTGTTTTTTAAAGATAGAAATATTGTCTATTCCTAAATTTCAGGAAAGGGTCATCAAGAATCTGTTAACTGCCTGTGTATGCCCAGTAGTTAGTATTATCCTTGACAATCTCATGCCATTGGGGCAAAAATAAGCAGTAAATAAGGTATATGCTTTCCCTCAGGGTGGGAAAAAGTGCATGTTGACAGTTAAAATGTGACAGAGGAGCAAGTGTTGAATTATAAGACAAGCGAACATTAACACTGGGATGGAATTTCAGAGAATGGAGGAATTAAAATAGGCTAAAGTTGTTGAAAACGACTTTGTATAGGAAGTTGACTTTTTAAAAAGGAGGCCAGGTGCAGTGGTTCCCACTTGTAATCCCGGTATTTTGGGAGACTGGGGCGAGAGGATTGTATGAGCCCAGGAGTTCCAGACCAGACCAGCCTAGGGAACATAGCAAGACCCGTCTCCACACACACTCACAAATTTTTAATGAGCTGGCAAACGCCCTGGGAGGTGGTCCCAGCTGCTTCAGAGGCTGAGACAGAAGGATTGCTTGAGCCCAGGAGGTCAGGGCTGCTGTGAGCCGTGGTTGTGCCTCTGCACTCCAACCTAGGTGACAGAGCAAGACCCTGTCAAAAAAAAAAAGTTCTTTTTAAAATAAACAGGCCGGGCGCGGTGGCTCAAGCCTGTAATCCCAGCACTTTGGGAGGCCGAGACGGGTGGATCACGAGGTCAGGAGATCGAGACCATCCTGGCTAACACGGTGAAACCCCGTCTCTACTAAAAAATACAAAAAACTAGCCGGGCGAGGTGGCGGGCGCCTGTAGTCACAGCTACTCGGGAGGCTGAAGCAGGAGAATGGCATAAACTCGGGAGGTGGAGCTTGCAGTGAGCTGAGATCCGGCCACTGCACTCCAGCCTGGGCGACAGAGCGAGACTCCGTCTCAAAAAAAATAAAATAAAATAAAATAAAGGATTAAGATTTTGATACAGGCAGTTCTACATGGAGCACAGCATACACAAAAGCAAAGCTGGTTTTGATACTATAGAATTTGTATTAACTTGTCAGAACACCATGATTTAGTTCTTCCTTGTCTGATTCCTAGGAATGGTCCATACTTATGCAGGCTATGTGTAAATATCCCTGTAGTCCTTCTAATCATGAGCACTCAGGGAAATACCTGTAAAGACCAGTCTGTGAACCAGTGAGCATGGGTAGATACATTATACTTTGCCCAGTAAAACCTGTAAGATTGCCAGTGATCCGATTTTTACAAGCGCTAATATTTTACAAAATTTATATATTACACAATTTTAAGAAGAGCCATTCTCTTCCATTGTGGAATGATCCTTGCTTCCAGGTGCGCTGTGTGTACATCCTCATGTCTGCATTTGTACTTTCGTTCCTTGCTTCCAGGTGCGCTGTGTGTGCATCCTCATGTCTGCATTTGTACTTTCGTTCCTTGCTTTCAGGTGCGCTGTGTGTGCATCCTCATGTCTGCATTTGTACTTTCGTTCCTAGTCTTCACCACACCCAAGAGCTGCTCTATGAAAGCACCAGAGATTTTCTGCAACTCAGATCTGAAAACCAAAGTAAAGAGAAGTCATGGATGCTTGAAAAAGATAATCTGATGTCAAAGATTAAGCAATACAGGGTGCAGTGTAAGAAGAAAGAAGATAAAATTGGAAAAGTGTTGCCCGTTATGCATGAGAGTCATCATGCTCAAAGTGAATATATTAAGGTAATGTCCTTATGTCTTAAATAAGTTATTTATTTTTCTGGGAGAGTTGAAGGAATTCCAAAGAACCTACAGTTTGTAACGTAAGGTCCATTCAGTGCGGAAAGCTCTGGTCGCAGCTGCCTCAAGAACTAGGTTTCGAAGAACAGTTGATCATTATAGCGCTTAGGGATTTAAAATATTAGCCTTGTTCATTCATTCATTCATTCATTCATTCATTCAGCAAATACTTACTGCACTGCTGGCCGGGCACAGCGGCTCACGCCTGGAATCCCAGCACTTTGGGAGGTCAAGGCGGGCAGATCACGAGGTCAGGAGTTCAAGACCAGACTGGCCAACGATGGTGAAACCCCGTCTCTGCTAAAAATACAAAAAAAATTTAGCTGGGCGTGATGGTGGGTGCCTGTAATCCCAGCTACTTGGGAGGCTGAGGCAGGAGAATTGCTTGAACCCGGGAGGCGGAGGTTGCAGGGAGCCGAGACCACACCACTGCGCTCCAGCCCTGGTGACAGTGCGAGACTCCGTCTCAAAAAAAACAAAAAACAAGCAAAAAACAGAAAACACAAATACTTACTGCACTCCTACTATGGGTTAGGCCCTAGAGTTACAGTAATCTAAACAAGGTCTGTCCTCATGGTATTTACATTTTAATGGTGAGAAAAAACAGAAACATTAACAAATAACTAAGAAAATTATAGATTAGGGCGGGCGCAATGGCTCACACCTGTAATCCTGGCACTTTGGGAGGCCGAGGCGGGTGGATCACCTGAGGTCAGGAGTTTGAGACCAGCCTGACCAACATGGTGAAACCCCGTCTCTACTAAAAATACAAAAATTAGCCCGGTGTGGTGGCAGGTGCCTGTAATCCCAGCTACTCGGGAGGCAGAGGCAGGAGAATCACTTGAACCCAGGAGGCAGAGGTTGCAGTGAGCCAAGATCATGCCATTGTACTCCAGCCTGGGTGACAAAGTGAGAATCCGTCTCAAAAAAAAAAAAGACTTTGGGAGGTCGAGGTGGGCCCATCACAAGGTCAGGAGTTCGAGACCAGCCTGGCCAACACAGTGGAACCCTATCTGTACTAAAAATACAAAAAATTAGCCGGGCATGGTGGTGGGTGCCTGTAATCCCAGCTACTTGGGTAGAGACTGAGGCAGGAGAATCGCTTGAACCTGGGAGGCAGAGGTTGCAGTGAGCTGAGATTGCACCACTGCACTCCAGCCCAGTGACAGAGCAAGACTCCGTCTCAAAAAAAAAAAAAAAGAAAATTATAGATTATAAAAATGTGGTGTTAAGGGAATAAAAGAATTACATGAAGATTATATGTAGTTGCCGGAAGTCTGTTGTATTAATAGAAGGAACGCACAGGGACACTATCTCATATCTGGTGTTTTTGCTGAGACCTGAAAAATGGGACTCAGCTTGCCATACAGACCTTGAGGAAGAACATCCTGGCAGAGGGAAAAGCAAGTTTATATGCCCTGGAGTGTGTTCAAGGAAATGGACGGCTGTCATCGTGGTTGTAGAGGAATGAATAAGGAGGAAGTGGATGCCCTTTAAGAAGCCAGCGTTGGCAGCAGCCAGTCGTGGAGGGCCGTGTGCATCACGGTACAGAGTGTGAACTTACCCCTCAACAGTGTTAGGCCTTTGAAGGACTGTGTGAAAGAAGTAACACGATCTGATTTGGGTTTTTAAAGGATCATTTTAACTGCTCAATACAGCATGTATAGTAAGTGTTGTTAATAATTCTTCCTTTTTAAAAACATACATTATAATGTCTTATTTGGGACAGCTTCTGAGCTCCATTATTTGACTCTTCCCAGAGCCAAAAATATTTGTTTGAACTTCTACTCTGTACACTTTAGAAATGGGGTTTACGAAACTGGTCTAGAAGTAGGAGATTTTCAGATGTTCCTCAAAGTTCCTTGTCATCTCGTTCCTTAACTCACTTTGTACCTCTGGAAATCCCTTCTTTTCTTTCTTTCTTTCTTTGCCTAAGTGCTACTTGAATTACCTAAACTGTAGAACTGAGTGTTCATACTTTTTGTCCCTTTGACTTGCAGTCCCTAAAAGATAAGTTAGTCCAAGAGAAAAAGCTGTCCGGTATGTACCAAGAGCAGTGCATTTCCTTAGAAGAGGAACTTGCCCGAATTCGTGAGGAAGAGGGAATGAGGAGAGAGATCTTCAAGGTACAAAATTATCTTCCATTTATAACGGAGTAGGAAGCGCAGACGGCTGGGGAAAACGCTTCCCTCAGCTTCATAAATGCCTCCCCGTTCCCCGTGTTTAGGATCGCACTAACAAGATGGGGAAGCGTTTACAGGTAATGACGAGACGCTATGAGGCATTGGAGCGTCGACGGATCTTGGAAGTAGAAGGCTTTAAGACAGATATTAAGGTTCTCCGACAGAAACTGAAAGACTTGGAGCAAATGTTGTATAAGGTAATTGCTGGGCCTGGATTGCCACAAGGGAGAAAAGAGGTGTAAGTGAGGGAACGTGGTCACGAGGCTCCTCAAAAGAAGGATGTGTTGTTTCCGTGCTGACAGACACTAATAGATCACCGTCTTTAAGCCTCCCCGAAAATCAGTTCAAGTACATGCTAGAGGGAAAATAAAAATACCCTGAAATCACTGAATGATTGCATCATTAATACTTCGATGTGAGCTAAACTTAACGGAAATTGTCATCCCTCCTAATTGAAGAAGTAGATTAAGCAATCATGTCTATTTTACAGTTGGGGAAAGTGGGTAATTGATTGATAGAGTGATTTTTTCCAGCAGACACAGTTCTTTAGAATACAAGTTGCCTCAAGAGCCTTCTTCATGAGATTTAGCCAGTTAGCCTGGGTTCCAACAAGCTTAGTTACAGAAAAGAGGCGAGGCCTGCTTTCATTCTGTTACAAATGTACCAGCAGTGTTGCTTATCCCGGCCCGTCTTACTCCTCTTTCATTGTTCATTGATCTCCAGCTCAAGGCTCCTTTATTGTACGGGAAGGATGTTCATGGGATTTCTGCTTTAATTCTACATTTTCCTTCTTTAGTTAGCCACTGAACAAACTAAGGATGGCATTTATCCTGTGTACTCAAAATCTCATAAAAAGGAGCTAACAGAGCTGTGTCTTTTTGACCGATATCTCTCCCCTGGCATATGCCATGATCATTTCTTTCTTTCTTTTTTTTTTTTTTCAAATCCCTAGGCAACAATTAATGTCCGGGCAAACCAGGATCTTGCCATTCTGTGTGAGGTCCGTGACAGCAATAGACGGGCACATAAGATACAAGGAGAACTGAAGAATCTTAAGTCGAAAGTGTTTGGTCTGGAGAATGAACTGAGACTCTGTTGATGTCTACTTTTGGAAATGGCCTCCATTTAGAAGAGGTGTGCTCCTTGAAACCTGAGGACAAGGTCATCTGCTGCCAGAAAATGGAAACCTGAGTTGACTAGAGTGATGGTGTTGATTATTATGAAGACAGGGTGAAGAATCAGGGACCACTAGGAAAGCTTTTCTTGCAGGCTCAGCTTGCTTTATCATTTTTGCTGTCCTTTTAACATTTGTGGGGAGTAGGGGCCTGGTCCTGAATGACCTAGGGCTTTCATTATTTATCCCGTCTGTATCAACAGGTTTTTGTTTTTTTAGAAGACAGTGATGATAAAAACTTAGGAGGAAGGTATTTTGCAATGAGCTTGGCGGAGTGTCCGTGCGAAGAATACTTTCCCTAAAGAGAGAGACGCACGCACAGAGGCTGCCGTTTTCCTGAGCTGGGGGAGAAGGCAGCACATCACACCTGTCCCATTGGAATAGGTGCTCATTCTGCTCTTTCACCTTCCGTCGTGAGCAGAGCCTGAGTTACGTTTCTGGGCAGTTTCATGGTGTTTCACCAGAGGGCACTAGAGACTCAAACAAAATGTCCATCTGGAAAAATTAAGGAGACACTTTGGCAAGGGTGAATGAAACTGAAATGATCCTTGTTTGGAAAGTTTGATATTTTTTTCAGTAACACGGCTTTTGAAAAATGATGTATAGATTTTAAATGAACTATTTTCAATAAAATATTTCATTCAAAAGATTCTCTTTGAGTTTTCTGTAACTTCTCAGTACTATGTCTATGCTTCGTTAATGACTCATGCAGCTCAGTTTACTTTTTTGTTCCATGGCCTCTGCAGTTTTGTGCAAGTGTACAAGATTTTTTGGGGGTTTTTTGAGACAGAGTTTCACTCTTGTCACCCAGGCCAGAGTGCAGTGGCGTGATCTCGGCCCACTGCAGCCTCCGCCTCCCGGGTTAAAGTGATTCTCCTGCCTCAGCCTTCCAAGTAGCTGGAATTACAGGCGCTCACCAGCATGCTCTGCTAATTTTTGTATTTTTTGTTTGTTTGTTTGTTTTTTTAGTAGAGACAGGGTTTCACCATGTTGGCCAGGCTGGTCTTGAACTCCTGACCTCAGGTGATCCACCCACCTCGGCCTCCCAAAGTGCTGGGATAACAGGCATGAGCAACCATGCCCAGCCCACAAGTTTTTTTAAATGACTCCTTTGAAATCATCTAGTATTGGAGATAACAAGGTAGCACAATGGGGATGACACTAAAACTTTATCCGTTTTTAGGCAAATTGCATTTGGGACAAAATAATTGTTTCCATACCCAGAAAGCCTCTTCCATACCCAGAAAGTTGGTCTTTGCTTAAGATAGCATCATTCTGATTTACCCAGGACAAAGGAGAGAACCCAGGTTTTCATATTTACAATTGTTAATGATGTGTAAAGGGAGGTGGTGATTGTACTGTGGGTAGAAGCTATTACTTTTCTTGAAAAAATACGTGATAGCAGATCAATTTTTTCCATTGATAAATTGGGACAAAAATTCTGAGAGTGCCCTGCTCCCAGGCCTTAGAGAGATGTACAGGAGTGGATGACCCTTCTGCCCTAATACTTAGGGAATTGGCTTTTCCTAACCATTACTTTTGTTGTTGCTGGCAAAACAAAAAGGCATATTAAATTAGAGAATTTTGGAGTAAGAAGCCACTTTAAATATCATGTAATCCAAATTACTTACAAATGACTCTGAGACCTACTGCCATTGACTTCAGCAATCAGTTGATCATGTTTCTAACATCCTGGTCTCAATTCCATAACATTCATCTTTCTATTAACCACCCACTGGTGTGGCCCTCTTTAAACCTCACGGTCAGTTAAAACTCTATCACCAAGAAGCAGCATAAAATAGTGGAAAGGGCACAGGCTTTGGAGAATCACAGATCTAGACTCAATCACACCTCTTACTAAAATTCTCCAGGCTCTAGTCTCCATCTGTAAAAGAGACAAAAAGCTACCTGTTTCAGCAGGGTGATTGTGAGGATTAAGAAAGAGAAAATCTAGTATCCAGAGTATATAAAGAGCTCTTACAACGGAATTAAAAAACACACAATTCAGAAATGGGCCAGGGATCTGCGTAGACATCTCTCCAAAAAAGTTATACAAATGGCCAATGAGTACATGGAGAGATGCCCAACATCATTAAGGAAATGGAAACTAATGCGATACGGCTTCACGCTCACTAGGATGGCTATCATCAAAAAGTAACAAGTGTGGACAAGGATGTGGAGAAACTAGAGGCCCCACAGATTGCTGACAAGAATGTAAAATGGTGCTTCCCCTTCAAAAAACAGTCTGGCAGTTCCTCGAAAACTTAAGCATAGAGTTACCATGTGACCCAGCAATTCCACTCCTTAAGTACATGCCCAGGATAAATAAAAATCCCACACAAAATCTCGTGCATAAATGTTCACAGAAGTATTATTAATAATAGACCAAAAGTGGAAACCATCCAGATGTCCATGAGCTGGTGAATGGAGAAACAGAGTGCGGTATATCCATACAACGGAATATTAGTCATGGAAAGGAATGGGGGAGTGATACACGCTACTACACGAGGGAACCTTGCAGCATTTTGCTAAGAAGGCAGAAACAGGAGGCCACGTATTGTATGATTTCCGTACACATGAAACGTCCAGAATAGGCAAATCCATATGGAAAGGAGATTAGTGATTGCCAAGTGCTGAGAAGAGGGGGGGAATAAGGGGTGACTGCTAATGGGTACAAGGTTTCTTTTCCCAAACTGTGAATATACTTTAAAAACCACTGAATCGAATGCTTTAAAAAAGTGAATTTTATGGTATGTGGGTTATATATCAATTTTTTTTTTTTTTTTTTTTTTTTTGAGACAGGGTCTCACTGTCACCCAGGCTGGAGTGCAATGACGCAACCTTGGCTCACTGCAGCCTCAACCTCCCGGGCTTAAGCAATCCTCCAACCTCAACCCCCTGAGTAGCTGGGACTACAGGCACGTGCCACCATGCTCAGCTAACTTTCATATTTTTTTTTATAGAGACAGGGATTTGCCGTGTTGCCCAAGCTGGTCTTGAACTCCTGGGCTCAAGCGATCCTCCCGCCCCGACCTCCCAAAGTGATGGGATTACAGGCATGAGCCACCGCACCCAGCCTATATCAATTAAAAAAAAAAAAAAAAAACCTCCATGAAATGACTTTGTCTGGTGCGTAGCATATAGTAGACATTCAGTTACAATTAGCTATTATCTGTATTTTGGCTTCAACTGACTTACCAATTGTTTACCACTGCCAATCAGATTCCATGATGTATTTAATACCATTCATTTATTCATTCAGCAATTTATTTCTTAAGTGCTATTTGTTTTGTTTTGTTTTTGTAAGAAACAGTCTCTTGCTCTGTTGCCCAGATTAGAGGGCAGTGGTGCAATCAAAACCCATTGCCACTTTGAACTCCCGGGCTCAAGCAGTTCTCCCCCTTCAGCTTCCCAAGTAGCTAGGACGACAGGGGCATGCCACTACACCCACTTAATTAAAAAAAAAACTGTACAGATAGAGTCTCACTATGTTCCAAGGCTGGTCTCGAGCTCCTAGCCTCAGGCAATCCTCCTGCCTCATCCTACCAAAACACTGGGATTACAAGCATCCCACTGCACCTGGCCCCTTAAGTGCTTTTTATGTTCTAGAAATTATGCTAGATCTTAAGTTTACACAGAACACAAAATACTTGTGCTCCATAGGTTGGTGGGGAAGATAAACACAGAAGAACTCAGTGAGGAAGTGCAGTTCTGTGGGTGTGCACTCCATAGGTTGGTGGGGAAGATAAACACAGAAGAACTCAGGGAGGAAGTGCAGTTCTGTGGGTGTGCAGGACAGAAAGCCACAGAGGTGACTTGCAGGAGACGCATGTGAACTGAACCTCAAAAGTGAATTTGGAGACGGACAAGAAGCAGGACCTTGTAGGCAGAGGGACAACGTGTATGAAGACAAGGAAGAACAGAATGTTTGAGGAAATGCAAGTACAGGAGACAGAGTTATGTAATACACAACATAAATAGCATGAAATTTCATTTAATACAATTATGCAAACCTGCTAAATATTCCAAGACCCTTTGAATCAATTGAAAATGTTTGGGATTACTTAAAACTGGAGAAAAACGACTTAAATATTTTGTGACACAAAGTCGTGCGTGAAAAATAATTTGAAATGCAAACTCATTTCTTAAAAATCAGGGGCAAGGGGGCCAGGTGTGGCACCTCACACCCATAATCTAGTCGTCTCAGCACTTTGGGAGGCCGAGGCGTTGATAGAGCCCAGGAGTTCCACACCAGCCTGGGCAACATGGCAAGAAACCATCTACAAAAAATACAAAAGTTAGCCGGGTGTGGTGGTGCACACCTGCAATCCCAGCTACTTGGGAGGCTGAGGCAGGAGGATCACTTGAACCTGGGAGGTTGAGGCTGCAGTGAGCCGTGTTTGCACCTCTGCTACAAAGCAAGACCCTGTCTCAAAAAAAAGTGGGGTGAGGGGGGCTAGGAAGTACCATGAAATAATAAATATATGAAATATTTATTTCCTGGTCAATCTTCGTACTTCAGATCAAGCTAGGGCACGATCACTTCATACCAGGAGGTACTGCAGGAACAAATCAAAGGATAGTGCCAAAGATCTTGCAAAGCGTCATCATCGTCATTGCCTTTGCATTTTACACTTTCTTTTAACCATATATACGAGTAACTTGGTAATAAGTCACCTTTTTATCCATGAAACTTATGTGATTTTTCACAAAATAAAATAGCCTCTGGCTATGTTATTTTTGGTCCAGTCTTATGATTCTCGCTGCCTCTCCACCCACATCACGTTATATTACTGAGACTTACTGTAATATTTGCAACACAGCAGATTGCACTATCATCACTCACTGTGTCTAGGGACAGAAGGAAAAAGATGGCTGCTGTCCTTATCCAGAAGAGAAATTCAGAGTCTAAGCTAAAGGGAGACATTGAGAATAAAGAGGAAGGGACAGATTTGAGAATCATTTAGGAGTAGAATGGTCATCCTATCTTGGTGATGGATGACATGTGAGAGTCAGGGAAGAGTTAAGGAAGTGGGAAGATCACTTGAGCCCAGGAGTTCGAGACCAACCTGGCTAACGTAGTGAGACCCTGGCTCAACAACGACAAAATTAGGCGGGCACAGTCACTCGCACCTGTAGTCCTGGCTACCCAGGAGGCTAAGGAGGCAAGATTGCTTGAGTCCAGGACTTTGAGGCTACAGCGAGTTACGATAGTGCCACTGTACTTCAACCTGGGCAACACAGCGAGACCATATCTCAAAGGAAAAAAAAAAGATAATTCTCTAACTTCAAAGTTTCTGGCTTGAGGTACCATGTGTCCAGTGACACCATTAAGAGAGCTTCAATGTATAGGAGAAGCAGCCTGTTTCTAATAAATTTGGGAATAGAGATCTGGAAGATAAGTTAGTATTAAAGATTTGGAATTATTAATATATAAAAGGTAATTGGATATGGATGAGATCCAAGATGAAAAGCGTACAGAATAAGAAGAGAAGAGGGTCAAAGAGGGGAAACCTTCACAGTAAGAGGAGGGGTAGCCAGTAAGGAAGGAATGATCTGAACGTAGTGTTCTGGAAGCTCAGGGAATGAGAACTTCTAGAAGCCAGTGGTTGGGAGCATTGCCAAATGCTCTAGAAGAACCATGTAAATTAGAACTGAGGTTTGGGGATTTAGCAGCAGGTGAATTTAGAGCAACTTCGTGAAATAGAGATGGAAGTTGGCTTATATTAGGTTGAGGGATGAGGCCAGAAGGAAAATGGGAAATAGCTTCAAAGTTGATAAAGCCAAGGAGAGGAGTTTTGTTAGTTTTAGGCTGGGGAAGACTTCACCGTATTTGTAGGCTGAAAGGGAAAACCAGAGGAGGGAACTGAAGACAGAAGAGTGAGAGGTGTTGCTAGGTAAGACGCCGGGGAGACTGAGCGCTGGTACTGATGGGCGCAGGAAGAGCAGATGAGTTGGTATAATAACTCTAAAGGGGTAACTACCCTGTTTTCACGGAGGAACTAAAGTTAAACCCTCCCCTGAAAGTGAAATAGGGCACTGACGTGACGGGGAGCTTGAGGAGAAGAGTGAATGCTGGAAAGATTGGAGGGAGTTGACAAGAGACAAGGGATAGAGTTGTTAGGAGTAGGTCTTGATGAAGGATTTATTGAGTTGAACTGCCTGCCAGGGAGAAAATGTCTAGAATCGCAGCAAGTCACAGTCTGCTTCCTCTGCCCTTCTAACTTCCTAAGTCGGTAAGGGCACAGAGCCAAAAAAGACCTAGAATAGGGAGACCAGCAGAAAAAAAGGAGGTGAAGAGACAGAACTGGAAGGAGGCTTTGGCTGCAAAGTGAAGGGAGGCCCTGCAAAGACAACATTTTGAAAGGGGGTTTTAAATCTCTACATGAAAACATTGCTTTATGAGCTTAAGCTGTGAAATATTCCACTCCTGGACTGGCTGGTAGCTTATTTTCAAGTTAGCCATACAAAAAGCAACGTGAACACAACCTAGACTTCTAGAGATTAATTACTTAATCGTCTCACATGGAAGATGACACCACAACGCACCCGTGTTATTGTGTGTAGGAAATCCCTGTTTGCAGATGATGCTCTTCCTGGGGGAAACCACCAGATGAGAATATTCACATCTCAGTGAACGTAGGTACCTATGTAGGTGACTGTGGAGTCAGATTGTCACTGAGAAACCCACCATCCTTGCCAGAACAGCCTTCTGGGAGCTCGACCTCCAAGTGGCAGCTACGATTGTTTCTGTTGGCAGATATTAGCTCTCTTTCTCTTTGCCTCTTCAGCTGCATGGCCTATTTTTTCAAACTGAGCCAGCCACTCTATTTTTCAAAAAATTAAGGCTGGGCACGGTGGCTCAGGCCTGTAATCCCAGCATTTTGGGAGGCCAAGGTGGGAGGATCATTTGAGGCCAGGAGTTTGAGACCAGTCTAGGAACACAGTGGGACTCCATCTCTACCAAAATTATAAAAAATTAGCTGGGTGTGGTGGTGCACGCCTATAGCCCCAGCTACTTGGGGGGCCGAGGCTGGGGGATCGCTTGAGTCCAGGAGGTCGAGGCTGCAGTGAGCCATGATCAGACTACTGCACTCTAGCCAGGGCTACAGAGTGAAGCCCCATCTCTAAAAAAATAAATAAATAAATAAAATATACGAATAATAAATTAAATAAATTGTGTTGACACATGAACAGAATAGACATATATATATATGTCATTATAATAGATGCATCTTGAGATGGTCTGCTAAATATGTTTTTTTTACAGTTTTGACAAATATTTATTTTATTCTCCTTGATGATTCAACTCATCTTTCTATGTTTAGATAATTGTAGACTCACATGCAGTTCTAAGAAACAATACAGTGATTTTATGCACTTTTTGCCCAGTTTATCCCCAATCATTGACCCACTCCTTTTTGACTAGTCTGCAGCTAACGAGTCCTGGGAATTCTAGATTGGACCACAATGTTTGTGATTAGCCTTGTGTTGACTTGTGACATTTTCCTCCCCTTTTGGCTCACAGTTGCCACATCCTCAGCATTTAACGACAGCAGTGCTGATTTTAAATGAACAATTTCAATATTGCTTATGTTGACTCTTCCAGAGCCTCTTAGTTGGCAACCTTGCCTTGGCATTTGGGAAGGATAATTAAATATTAAGTAGAGGGATCCCAAATAGGAATGAGCCTAAGGAGTATCGTCATGCACATTTTTGTAAGGTTTCATTTGGCCCAAAGCTCAGTAATCAGTGCAGATTGAACCGGTGTGCCTGGGTTTTTCTTTTTACTTAGAGAGGCGGTTCCTTACTCTAGCCTTATCTCTTGTGTCACTCCACAGGCTGGGCCAGCACCCGATAAGCTTCTGTGGAAAATAACTGTGTTCTCTGTATGCTAACAGGTTCTCTTGCTTGTTTCATGTCAAAGCAATGAACTCCTTCCCCCGCAAAAAAATGACCTTAGGAAATTCTTCTTTCTCTACGTATTCTCTGCTCATTTCCTCAAGCCTGACTACTTTGTCCTCATCTTTGAGATTCAGTATTTCTTCCCCCCACACACTTTTGTTTCTTTATTTATTTTAAAATTTTACATAGAGATGGAGTCTCGCTATATTGACCAGGCTGGTCTCAAACTCTTGGCCTCAAGCGATCTTTCTGCCTCGACCTCCCAAAGTGACAGGATTACAGGTGTGAGACATGGCACCAGACCAGATTCTATATTTCACCTTGAGTCAGTCGGACTAGGCTGCCCTCTAACTTCCCAAACCCCTCTCCTCTGGGGGTGCTTCCCACCCGGTCTCCTGCCCTTGCCTCCTGAGCGCTGATCATGAGTCCTTAGGAGTTCATTGCTTTGATACAAAACAAGCAAGAGAACCTGTTTGCACACAGAGAACACAGCTGTTTTCCACAGAAGCTTATCAGGTGCCGGCCCAGCCTGGGGAGTGACACAAGAGACAAGGCTAGGGTAAGGAACCACACTCTCTCAGTGCCAGCATGCACTGGCACTGCCTCTGGCTCTCCCTGCTTCCTCGGTCTCTGTCCTGGTCTGACTTCGGCACCTGGTGCACTTGCCTGCTCCTGGTCTCTGATTCTGCTTCTGCTTGTCCCACCAGTGTTGGTGTTTCCAGGAGTTCTGACTCGGGCTCTCTTCACAAGCCACCCACATCATCTCCTGAGGTGTTGGCATTCCTCTCTGTGATGCCAACACCTCACTCTCTCCCTGTGGAAAGAATGCTGTGGGGTTTCCTTTTCTACAGGTCTTTAAAGGCTGGAGAAATCTCCCTTGAGAATAGTATGGCATTTAAGGGAAAACCTTCCTGAAAGCAGTGTATTCGTCCTAGAAAGCTGAGATAATGCTGGGATCTGAAAATGCAGCGCCAAGGCCTCTGACCTAGATTAACAAAATAATTCAGAGACTGATGTGAAGTCTCTGAGGTCACTTTCTACTTCTCTGAAGGAAAATTCAGAGTGTGAAATGTCTCCTGTAAACACCTGGATAACATATGGGACGACACAATGCAAGGCTTTACCATGCACATCTCTCACTGGCCTGCTCTGACCGCCCTCTCTTGAGGGTAAGATGCCTGGCTGAAGAGCAGAGTCCTCATCAAGCGAAGAATATTTGTGATGTATTTAAGTTTAGATATAGGGTCTCACTCCATCACCCAGGCTAGAGTGCAGATCACTGATCATTGCAGACTCCACCTTCTGGGCTCAAGCAATCATCCCACCTCAGCCTCCTAAAGTGTTGGGATTTTAGCGCCCTGGAGCTTCTAAAAGAGGCTTCTGCCTTGGCGGGGTGCAGTGGCTCACGCCTGTAATCCTAGCACTTTGGGAGGCTGAGTTGGGAGAATTGCTTGAGCCCAGGAATTTGAGACCAACTTGGGCAACATAGCCCATCTCTACAAAAAACTAAAGTTTAAAAATTTAGCCAAGGGCTGGGCACAGTGGCTCACGTCTATAATTCCAGCACTTTGGGAGGCCGAGGCAGGCAGATCACTTGAGACCAGGAGTTTAAGACCAACCTGGCCAACATGGCGCAACGTTTCTACTAAAAATACAAAAATTAGCCAGGTGTGGTGACACACACCTGTAGTCCCAGCTACTCGGGAGGCTGAGGCACGAGAATTGCTTGCACCTGGAAGGCAGAGGTTGCAATGAGCCAAGACTACACCACTGCACTCCAGCCTGGGTGACAGAGCAAGACCTGTCTCAAAAAAAAAATTAGCCAGGTATGGTGGCACAGGCTTGTAGTCCCAGCCACTCAGGAGGCTGAGGCGGGAAGAACGCTTGAGGCCAGGAGGTTGAGGCTGGAATTAGCCATAGGTTGTGCCACTGCACTTCAGCCTGGATGACAGAGAAAAAAAAACAAAACAAAACAGAACGAAACAAATACACACGTCTTGACCACCCTCCAACACCCACACACCGTGTAAGTGGCAAATATATGAGAGAATAGGAAAACAGACCCGAAACCCTCACCACGTGAATATGCAGTTTCACCAACCGTCCCTGACCCAAATCCCTAAACTGGGTTCATCGCCTTTCTTTACAGCTCAGCCAGTGAGGATGTTCTGTTTCAATCAGTTCTTGCAAACTGACTTTACTGTTTTTTATTATTTTATTTTCTGTAGAGATGGGGTCTCGCTCTGTTGTCCAGGCTGGTCTCAAACTCCTGGGGTCAGAGCCTCCCAAAGTGCTGGAATTGCAGGCGTGAACCACCGTGCCCGGCGACCAAGCTGACTTTCAATCAGACGGCTTCACTCGGAGCGTTTACCCAGGAAAGAGATGGGTGCCTCCAGCACTGCTGAGGGTCCGAAGTCGCTTTTGTTCTCACCCTAACCCCTTCCCAATCATTGTTGTTCTCACCCTAACCCTTCCCAATCATTTTTGTTCTCACCCTAACCCCTTCCCAATCATTTTTGTTCTCACCCTAACCCCTTTCCAATCAGTGGTTTTTGTTCTCACCCTAACCCCTTCCCAGTTATTTTTGTTCTGACCCTAATTCCCAGCCTGGGCCCGGCTCAGCGTGGCCGCCGTTTGCCGCCTGCAGAGGGCGCCGGGGCCGAACTCAAGGCCGCTCCGCGTCTCCCCCTCCGGGGCCAGGAGAGATTCCGGAGAACCGCACACCGCGCGGAGTTTGTTTTCTTTCTTCCGTCCCCAGCCCGGGTGGCGGCAGAGCTCAAAGGCGAGTCTGTTCTGGGGCAAAGACGGCGTCGGCCTCTCTCTCGAACCGGCCCCGATCAAATCCCAGCAGCCGGTCCTCAGATAACGCGGCTGGGAAACCCGAACCCCGCAGCCCGCCCGCCCGGCGCCGGCACCGCCGTCCGGAGGCCGAGACGCCGCGGAGAGGCCGCAGTGACGCGGGTTCGGGGCAGCGCTGGGGCCCTCGCGGCGGCGCTAGCGGCCTGGGCCTGTGAACTTACACAAAGACGTTGTTCGGGAAGCCTGTCCGGCCGCGGGCGCTCGAGCTGTTCGGGGCGCTCTGCACGTGCCCCGGGCTCAGGACCATCGTTCTGCCCAAGCCGGGCCGCAGGGAGGTGAATGCAGCGCGCTCCGCTGTGAATTCAACCGTGTTCAAGGCACGGGAAGAACATCCGCGCCCCACTTCTGTTTTCTTTTTTTTCTTTTTTCTTTTTCTTTTTTTTTTGAGACGGAGTCTCGCTCTGTCGCCCAGGCTGGAGTGCAGTGGTGGGATCTCAGCTCACTGCAAGCTCCGCCTCCCGGGTTCACGCCATTCTCCTGCCTCAGCCTCCCGAGTAGCTGAGACTGCAGGCGCCGCCACCGCACCCGGCTAGTTTTTTGTATTTTTAGTACAGACAGGGTTCCACTGTGTTGGCCAGGCTGGTCTCGAACTCCTGACCTTGTGATTGGCCCACCTCGACCTCCCAAAGTCTTTTTTTGTTTGTTTTGAGACGGAGTCTCACTTTGTCACCCAGGCTAGAGTGCAATGGCATGATCTCGGCTCACTGGAAGCTCCGCCTCCCAGGTTCACACCATCCTCCTGCCTCAGCCTCCCAAGTAGCTGAGATTACAGGCGCCCGCCGCCATGCCCAGCTAGTTTTCGTATTTTTGATAGAGACAGGGTTTCAGCATGTTGGTCAGGCTGGTCTGGAACTCCCGACCTCATGATCCACCTGCCTCGGCCTCCCAAAGTGTTGGGATTACAGGCCTGAGCTCCAGCGCCTGGCATGACCATTTCTGTTTTCTTAGGGGAAGCCTCCTTAAATGAGTGGGCGTTCAAGTTGACAGAACCTCATATGAATGCGGAGTAAGGACATTCTCGATTACTACAGAGTACTTATTAAATGGCTTCTGGACTGAAGCCTATAGAAGGAGTACAGACTATCAAATGTAGAAAAGATGTGGTCATTTAGAAGCCCTATTAGGGGCTGGAGAAACTGAGGTCAGGAGTGAAGGGTGCATGAGAGTTTTTTTCTTCAGGATGGAAGAACAGCGGTAGGAAATCCAGCTTCACTCAGAGGCCTAGGGACCTATGCCCTGTTCTGAAAATGCTGAGACACACATCGGTGTATGCTCAAACACACATTCGTGTGTGCTCAAACTTGTAGGGACCAAGCCTGGGATGTGTCCTTGGGAGAAGAGAAGGAAGCACTAAGACTTCACTCAGGCCGGGAGCGGTGGCTCAAGCCTGTAATCCCAGCACTTTGGGAGGCTGAGACGGGCGGATCACAAGGTCAGGGGATGGAGACCATCCTGGCTAGCACGGTGAAACCCCATCTCTACTAAAAAATACAAAAAAAAACTAGCCGGGCAAAGTGGCGGCGCCTGTAGTCCCAGCTACTCGGGAGGCTGAGGCAGGAGAATGGCGTAAACCCGGGAGGCGGAGCTTGCAGTGAGCTGAGATCCGGCCACTGCACTCCAGCCTGGGTGACAGAGCGAGTCTCCGTCTCAAAAAAAAAAAAAAAAAAAGACTTCACTCAGAGGGATGGCACTACCCTGGCACCATGGTGAGCCACACGGTTTCCTGACATTAAACATGTGCCATGACTTGGGAGTGGGGAAGAAGCTACTCAGAGCTGTGGGTCATTATGCCTTAGCTCCAGCTACACACCCCCTCACTAGTATCTGTAGCAGAAGACTGCGGAGTGCAGACAGAAGAGTGCCTTTCTAGAGAAGTGTGAGATAATGTCTTTCTAGTGGGGTTTAGTGGTCAGAGAGACAGGAGGTAGAGCTTTGGGGAGGCCCGTGTCGATGGTCTCAGCACCAACTAATGAGCCAACTAGAGCGCTGTTCACACTGTCTTCCTCTGGGTTTGCCAGCAACAAAGAAAACCTGAGTGGTAGGAAATAATTGGTATTGCTCAGTTGAAAAGCCTGAACAAGTCAAAGGTAATTTTTTTGACCTGGATGATTGTCTCTTGCTGGGGAATCCTTCTCCCTGAGGGAGGAAGCAGAAAGAGACGTTAGAATAATTTGGAGGCATTCACAATGCAGATTGGAAGAGGAAGCAAGGCCCAGCAATAGATGCCAAACTTAGAACTTCAAAGCATGTAGTTCTGGTTTGGGTCACCCCTCACCGTTTGCTGAGGACTATATCAACAACTCACTTACTGGGGAGTGAGATGAAGTCTGTGAATTGCCTGGGATTTTTCCCAGCTGATGAGCTTTAGTTTGACCCTCAGCATAACATCTCCACCTTCTCTTCATCTTTTCTTTAACTCCTTTCATCTGATTCCTTTGACTCTTTACCATGCAATCTCGAACGTGTTCTTCTATAGGGATGCTTCTATCAGGATATTCATCTGTTTCCTAGTCTAGTTTGTAAAATTACTTAGGACCACAGAAACTGAGGCTTGAGATCTTGCCAGAGCTCATACCATTCTTTCCATCAACCAAACAGAAGAGCCCAACTGTTTGGAAAAGCAAGAGAAGTGGCTAATAAGCAGCATTCGGTTGGGGGGCATCCATCCTCTTCTGGGATTGGCCTCCGTAGTAGCAAACCATGCAGAAAGATTTGTAAAAGATGGACTCATGGAAGGAGGGCTAGGAAAAAGGTTCTCTTCTGTAAAGAGCAGAGCAGGCAGCACTGGGGAGGGTGGGTTGGTGGGGGATGAGAAGAATGATCATGTGGCGGAGTGAGTTATGGATGTGCTGAAAGTGAGCTCAGAGTTTCCAGAGTGAATATACTTCTGCAGGGGAACTTCCAGGGGAGCAGCACGTGCAAAGGAAAACTAGCACTGGATCTGAAGTTACAAAGCCTGAGTCCTAAGTGACGGGTCACGTGTATGACCTTGAGCGAGTTATTTAACATCTCCGAGCCCATTTCTTTATCTATGAAATGGATCAGTGAAAGGACAGTTTCCAGGATATGTGATTTGCATCAGTTGAAAGAGATAAAACAAATGAATGCTTGCCAAAATGACCCTGGCACTTGGGGAACAGGTCTTTGTGGATATCTCCAGCACTGTTCTTTTCTCTCTTAGGAATTGCCTCAAAGTAATGGAACATAGTCTGCCCAACAAACAGGTCTATATAGATGGGGATAAGACAGATGTAGATATAAATATAGATATAGATAGACAGATATGGATATAGATATGGAAGGTCAGACTGCAGAAGGAGGAAGTCTCTGGGGACAAGGGAAAGAGGACCAGCAGGCTAAAGATCTGGTTCCAGTTCTGAGTCTATCACTTATTGGTCATGTGAAGAAACTGAGGCTTGCCAAGCTTATTTGTAAAGAGAGGAGGCTACCTCCCCTGCTGTTCTCATGTGGTTGTGAGGAACAAAACATATGGAATATAGATGTAAAAATGCCCTCTAAGCTCAAAGCTGCTACCTTATAATGTAGGTATCAGGTTTTAGGGAAAAGGACAGGTGGCACAGAGGTCACTGGAGTTACTTAGTATATTTTGACATCTCTATAGAGTAGAATAAGACTTGGTCTGCAGACAACAGGCCATACCTATAGGTCACTAAACAACCTTCCCTTCTGAATTCTCCAGAATTCAAACAAACCGGAATTTTCTGGTCCCTGTGCTAACCTTGGCCCATTTTAGAAAACTTTGGTCAGACTTTCTTACAATGCCTGTGTAATTTGGGAGAAGAAACTTTATGATTTGACCTGCCCTGCCTCTGATATTCTGGCCACGCAAAGACCAGGCCCTTCTACCATTATTGCAGGTGTATGATGGAAATTATGTTTCCTTTTTGGTGCAATTTGTACAATGTGACCCTGGGCCATTCTGGGTCAGGTGCTGCAGCTGAAGTGGGAGGGTGAAAGGACAGTGAAAACCATCAGAAGAACTGATAAGTAGCCAGGTAAATTGAGGCTGACAACGAATGGACATTTGTGACAATATATGATGCTACCAAAATTTGCCACCATGATACCTCAATCCATATACTTAGTTCTGGAGCTGAGCTAATTGGGAAATTTGAGTCTCAAAATTCAGCTCTTCCCCTGCTGTGACATCACCAGGAGTCAAAAAGGGATGTGGAGCAAGTGGAGTCTGACTGTGAGGGATATCTCAGTGCCAAGGTGTCACCCACAGAAGAGAAGGGAACAGAAGAGGGAGAGAGGAGAGCCACAGAATGTCCTTTTTTCTCTTCAACTCCTGGCACCCTCTCACCATAAGCCAGGAAAGTAATGATCTGCTCAAGTTATAAAAACAAAGTAGAAATAAGAGGAGGACAAAAAATCAAGAGGTACAGGGTGATCTCCTTCTTCTTCTAAATTTCTTTGGGATTCATGTTTGGACCATAAATTTGGCCTTTAAACTGTCAGACTTCTTTTCCTGTGGACTATCTTTTTTCCTCAACTAAACAGCATGCTTCTTGTTTTAGATCTCTCCCAGTTCCTGTATAATAGATGCTTCAAGCATTTGGTTGACTGAAGTGATTGCATGAGCTTTCTCAGTCTTGAGGAGAGAACTGTGGCAAGGCTGCCACCTGTTTCCATGACAAAGTGTTAAGAGTGACTCAGCCTAACATCCAGTTGGGTTGCCCTTAATGAGAGAGAGACTGTATTTACAGGGCCGGGTCACTTCCCACTTGACTCAACCGAGCTTGCACAGGCTGTGCACATGCTGGCTGCTCCTACCTCGGACTTGTGGAAAGAAAGAAGAACATGAGAAGTGCAGGAATCTGTGGCTTTGGAACTTCACAGAGACCTTTCCCAGGGGCTGCAGTTAGAGAACGGTCCTTTGGATTCACCTTTGCTAAAGAACTACAGTGAAAGTTCTGGGAGATGTTTGCTCAAAGTGCCACCCCCATCCTCAAACCTTCCTCAGTGCTAAATGGACATTGAACCACCCACTGGAAATGCAGCTCCCATTTTCGAAGCCTTACAGTGAGGTTGGGGAAACAAGAGGCACACGCTCCAAGTAAGTTCCAACATATCAGATGGTGAGACAGATGGCAAGTTCTACTAAAGCTCCAAGAAGGAAGGAGTTGCTCAGGACTTGGCTGGTCCAAGAAAGCTTTATAGAATCTGAAATGGACCTTGGATAAAGGGTACAAGTTGACCGACTAGAAAAGAAAATATGTTGGAGGGTAGTGAATAAACTCGTTTTAGCTGGAGCAGGTTTCATGTGGTCACATAAAGTTGGAAAAGGTTCTGGAAGGCCTTGAATTCTGGATTTACAGTGTGCATCTTAATAAGCATTGGAAGCCATCAGATATTTTTGAGCAGCTGTGTAAATACATACGAGATTTTTATTTATTTATTTATTTTTTTGAGACAAGGTGTTGCTCTGTCACCCAGGCTGGAGCGCAGTGGCATGATTCTGGCTCACTCCAGCCTTACAGTCCTCCTGCCTCAGCCTCCCTAGTAAGTTAGGGGTACAGGTGCGTCTCACCATGCCTGGCTTTTTATGAAGACCACCTGGTGGTAGTGGAGAGGATGAGATAGAGGCTTGGAGTTGGGGAGGCTAATTAGGAACAGTCTTGTAGAAACTATTGAATATCCAACTGAGGTGAGAACAGAGAGAAGGGAAACACAGCTCTCAATTCTGTGAGAACCTCTTCTTGGAACAGTACTTGTGTGATATTCATTTGATTTAAAAATGTCCAGGAACACTTTGACCCTTCGCTTTTCTCATAGTCTCCTGACCATTTTTCCCAGAAGAGATAATGGAAAAGAAAACTGCAGTATAACCTACTTGAATGACCCCGGGCAGTTCATTCTGCCCCTTGACACTTTATCTAATTTAAATAAGATAATAATGCTTTACCTGCCTGAAAGCAGAGGACTGGAATACTGATTTTATTTTATTTTATTTTATTTTTATTTTTTGAGACAGGGTCTCGTTCTGTGGCCCAGGCTGGAGTGCAATGACGCAATCACGGCTCACTGCAGCCTTGACCTCCGGAGACCAAGAGATCCTCTGCCCTCAGCCTCCCAAAGTGCTGGGACTGCAGCCGAGCCACGGTGCCTGGCTTATCTTGCGGATCTTTTCAACTCTAAGACTGAATACCTTTCTTTTCTTTTTAAAGTTCTTTTTCGGAACCCTCAAACACCCACTGTCTTCAAACAGCCATTCCAGCCGGGTCCGGGGACAGCTGCGCGCTGGGGGTCACCGTGGGGGCTGCACGGCTTCCCCGGGGCCTCGGAGACGTGGCTCAGGCGGGGAACAAAGGTCTGCAAATCTCACCCGGAAAACGAAGCTGTGTCTGAGATAAGCGTCCAGCGGCTCCCCACGAACATCGCCAACTAGGAGTCGGGTCGTTGCTGTGGGCGACGAAAGGCTCTGAGCTAAAGCCTCGGGCGTGGCCCGAACCAGCCTCCCCTTCGCTTCTGCCGAAAACCGCCAGGCGTGGGGCGGGGACCACGTCTCCCTCGGTCACCGAGTCCAGAGCAGCGCTCGCCCCTGCTCATCCCACCCGTGCCCCGTCCGCGGAGGCGCCGGCACCAGGTCTCCGGCCCCCCCACCTCGCTCCCCTCGGGAAGCCACAGCGGCCTCGGCGTCCCCGGCTCTCGGGGGCGGGGCCCACCTGTGCCCGGGGCGGGGCGGGGCCAGGCGGGGCGGGGCGGGGGCGGGCCAGGTGCGGCGAGCGGGAGAGTCGGGAGCCCGAGCCCGGGGGGCGGAGGCGGGGGCAGGGCGGGCGCCGGGGAAACCTCCTCCGGGCGGCGAGGGAGGGCGGCGCGCAGGGCGGGAGAGGGAGGGCGGCCGCGAGCCCGCGACGGGAGCGGCGTGGGGAGGAGAGCCCGGCGCGGAACACGCGCGCGGAGGAGGAGCCGGCCCCGCTCCCGGAGAGACCCCTGGCGCCCGGAGCATGAGCCCGCGCCCCGCCGCAGAGCGCCCGGGGGAGACGGCCTCGGCGCAGCCCTGAGACGCTGGGCCGGGACGCGGGGCGCGGGGCCCGGCCGGGGGGCGGCGGCCGCCTCGGTCAGCGCCATGGGGAGCCCCCGGGCCGCGCGGCTCCAGCTGCTCCTGCGCCCGGTGAGGCTGCTGCGGAGGCGCTTCCGGCTGCTGCTGGCGCTCGCCGCGGTGTCCGTGGGGCTCTGGACTCTGTATCTGGAGCTGGTGGCGTCGGCCCAGGGCGGCGGGAACCCCTTGAACCGGAGTAAGTAGCGCCGAGGGCAGGCGAGGGGCGCGGAGCGGGGCGGCCGCTGCGTCGGGGGACCCGCCTCACCCCGTGCCCGGACCCATTCCCGCCCCAGGTGCCCGGCGTCGCCCCGCGCGGACTCGGGGGAAGCCGCGGGGCCGAGCGCAGAATCCCCGAGCCGGGCCTGCCCGCCGGCCGTGTGGGTCCGGGGCATCCTCGCGGCTCCCCGCGGAGAGCGACCGGGACGGAGGCTCCCCCTCTCCGCCCAGACGCTGGCGGAGTCCGGCCCCTCCAGCCGCTCCGGGCTTGCGGCTCCCGGGGAGGAGGTCCGTGGGGTCCACGCGCGAGCTGGGGATTCGGGTGCGGGATGCCCTCGGCCGTCCACGCCCGGGCGCGCGCTCCAGTCCGCGCAGCCCGAACTTTGCCCCCCCGCCTGCTCTTTGGCTCACTGTTTCCTCTCCCGCCGCATCTTCCAGGGGCTTCTTTTTTTTTTTTTTTTTTCCATACCTCGGAGAGTCCCCTCTCCTCCCCGCTTCCCCTGCGTCACTCCTCTCCCGGCCCCGTCCTCGGTTCCTCCGAGTCTCCCACCTCCTCCCTGCGCCCTCCGGCTCCTGTTCTGGCCGCCCCTTCTGCTACTTTTCTGAACCCTGAGCGATCTAGCAACCTCCCCAGTTTAGGGAGATGATGGACAGCACAGTGGACCGGGCAGCGGGTAGATTCCTGCTTCTGTTTCTAACTTAGCCGAAGCCACTTAGTATTTCCGTGCCTCAGTTTCCTCCTAGGAAAACAGGAGAGCATGGTCTCTTTGCCTTTTGACATCAGTAGGTATGGCTGTGCGAGGCGGTTTTCAACGTACTGTGGATGGGCCTAACAAAGTAAAACTCAGTATCAGGGGCTGTAAAAGATCCTGGAATAGTTGGGAAAAGCAATGGAGAAACGCCCGTTACTACCAGGTGCCCAACCCAAACCCGAGGAGCCGAGGTTCAAAGTTCTGACACCTGGCCTCCCGTGCCTTCACTTCCCTCCCGCTTCGGGAAGCTCAGACAGTGGCTGAGCAAGTTGCGGAGAAGATACTGTGCCTCTGACCTGTCGTCAGCTTTCTACCCAGAGTTGGGTGTGGTGCTGTGCCTTCTCTTGTGGCCAAAGACACAGAATTACTAGGGACAGTCGCTGAGCTGGTTCAGGTTGGAAATGTGTATTTATGGCCTAACCTTTCTGTGGTGATGGAAATAATTCCGGCTGCGAGTTGGAGGAGACTGGCTCTGCCACTAACTAGCGGGGGAGTCGAGGGAAAAAGGACAGCTTCTCAGGTGAAAATCAGGACTTTGGTCTAAATGGTCTCCAAGGTGTCTTTCAGTCTGGATACTAAGACTGATCTGCGCGCAAGCATTTGCAGGGCCAGAGAGCTCCGCACATCACCAGGAAGCCACAGCTTCCACGCCGGGGCCACGGCTCCACACAGCAGAGTGCTTTCCTCTGGTGACCACAGTCTGCCTGCCTGTAGCGAATTCTTCCCTCCTCTGGGCCTTGTTCTTCCTTCTGAAAGACAGAGAATGAGTCTGTTCTCCCCCGCCATGGCCACTCAGGCCCAAATGGATGAGCTCCTTTGGAGTGTGTGTGGGTGGGGGCCTGGGAGGCGACACCTGTTCCCAGTGTAGCCATCATTTTGTTTAACCAGTGGGATCTTGTGCACAAATTAAAAGCAGAGAGGAAAGCAGTTGCTTTGTGACCTTGGAATCAGTAACCTCCCTTTCTCCCTCTCCTCACTTTTCTTTTAGCTCAGGTGTGTTTTCTTCTCAAACCTGGATCTCGTTTGCCACAGTCATAATCTTACACTCGGCCCTCGACCTCTGCCTGTCTCCTGTTGGCTGTCTCATTCCGAGCCATCAGTTCTTGAGTCTGTTGGGTTCCCCTCTCAGATGAATCTTAACTCTCTGACTGGGTTTCCTTATTTTTTGTTTTCTTTTCCAAACCAATTATCCAGAAAACTCTCCCCAGCCTTCTATTCCGGAATCGACGGTTTCCTTACTCATGGTTTTTAACAGGAGGCTAAGCTTGCACACTGATGCACCTTGTGTCCTCTCTCCTGAGAACCCTGAAATTCGTCTATTGTGCAGGGTGTCTTTTTGTCCTGGGCTGTCCGTTATACTCTTGATTTCCCTGTGGAATGAGAGTTAGACAGGAGCTGTGGTGTCTGCCTCCTTGTCTCCCATCCTTTTGTTGTTAAGAAGCTTAGACATCTTGCATCAAAGTTCCCTCTTTTCCTGTGGGTTTCATTCCCAGCTCAGAGCTTTTCCTCTGGAGGGAGAGCCGGGCAGGAGGCATTGGGAAAGGAGAGGTGGAAAGGGGGTTGCTAGCATTCCCAGCTCCACACTCGTGGATACCAACAGGAACCAGGGTAGTAAAACTGCACCTCCCAGCCCTGCGCCCCTGGCCTCAACCACAGCAACCAGAACCAGCTTGTTGGCTCTGCTTTCCAGCAAACCACCCTGCCTCCCCTCTCTAGCAATCCCTGCCAGCTCACTCCACCACCCACAGCTCCCTGTCAGCTGTAAGGCCAGCCCCCATTACCAGCAACCTTTCATTTGCCTGTCCCTGTGCTGGATCTGGTGCTGGAAGAAGAGTATGGAGAGATGGCAGTCACAAACTCCAGGGTTACCAGTAATGACAGGGGAGCATACTTCCTTCTTTATCTTCATGAAATAACCCAGTAGTTTAAGATGTGGATGGTGTACAATTTGGATCCATGTGCAGAAGGAGATACAACCACAACTGGAGTGGCTTCAGAGAAAAACAAGCAAAATCCTTAACAAATAGAAAGTGGACAAAAGAATTAGGACTGTTCACTCATTCATGTACACAAATATTTACTTCGCGCATACCTTGAGCCAGGGGTTGTGCCAAGCCATGTAGGTGTGATGACCAGGACGTGGTTTCCAGCATCTGCAGCTTTGTCTAGGGGGAAAGCTAAGGTGCCTATATCAAAATAGTTGTAATATAAAGCAGTCATTGAGTTTCGCAAACATAGGACCCATATGTTTCTGTGGCACCTCTCAAAATGGGGGCACAGCTCTCCATGAACTATTATTTCATGGAAATGGTGGCATTTGGGGACATTCTGAAGAGTTGGTTAGATTTTGGTGGATACAGAAAGGCTATTCCAGACAGAAAGAGTAACGTCCACAAAGACCCAGCGTCGGGGAAAGTTTGTGTTTGAGAATATTGAGCAGCTGAGTTTGGCGAAACAGAGGGTATAAGGAGAACAGAGGATGATGCTATGTGTGGAAGGCTGAATAGAAACCTTGCAGAGTGGTGTTTATTCAGTAGCTGGTAGAAAGCGGTTGAAAGTTTTAGAATACGGTAGCATCGTAGAATGGGACAGGTAAGGGTAACAATACTTTCGGTGTGGCATGGTGGTTCTGGGACAGGGTCCTGAACCAGTTAATGTTGGGCTCCCCTTGTTGGGCCCAACATTAACTCTTTAGCGGCTAGATAATGAAGCTGTCCTGGGGAGGGGTCCAGGTGGCAGTGGGACACTCAGAGGGCCTGGGGCAGCCACTGTTCTAACACATGCATAAGAATTTCGGTGTTTTAATAAGTGGTATGGCTATCCTGGTATGTACTGGCTGAAAAGCAGCCCTGGGAACAAATTGTTGTTGGAAGTTAAAGATTCTCGGCCGGGCGCGGTGGCTCAAGCCTGTAATCCCAGCACTTTGGGAGGCCGAGACGGGCGGATCACGAGGTCAGGAGATCAAGACCATCCTGGCTAACACAGTGAAACCCCGTCTCTACTAAAAAATACAAAAATCTAGCCGGGCGAGGTGGCGGCGCCTGTAGTCCCAGCTACTCGGGAGTCTGAGGCGGGAGAATGGCGTAAACCTGGGAGGCGGAGCTTGCAGTGAGCTGAGATCCGGCCACTGCACTCCAGCCTGGACGACAGAGCGAGACTCCGCCTCAAAAAAAAAAAAAAAAAAAAAAAAAAAAAGATTCTCCGATTAGGCAGGTTTTAACAAGTTATATACCCATTTGTTCATATTGGATCAGCAAAGATTCTATTTGAAGGCAGAGTTCTGGCCTAGAGGCCAGGGGTGGTGGCTCACACCTGTAATCCCAGAACTTTGGGAGGCCGAGGTGGGCGGATCATTTGAGGTCAGGAGTTCGAGACCAGCCTGGCCAACATGGCAAAACCCCATCTCTACTAAAAAAGATAAAAAAAACACCCAGTCGTTGTGGTGCACACCTGTAATCCCAGCTACTGGGGAGGCTGAGGCAGGAGAATTGCTTAATTTGACAGGCAGAGGTTGCAGTGAGCTGAGATTGCACCAGTGCACTCCAGTCTGAGTGACAGAGCGAGACTCCACTTAAAAAAAAATTGGTTTCTAGAGATGAAATATCTCAGAGCCAAGGGATGATATTTGGGCTCGAATCCAAGACAGAAGGATGGCATGTACTGGCCTCTTTTAGAGCTCCCATTTAAGGGCCAGGATTACTTGCTGGATCCCAAAGTATTCTGAAGCTCAGGAAGTCACTGGTTTTCATTGCCCTGCCTCTGTCTGTACCACATCTCTCTGGTTGGCCTTTGTGACTTCTGGCTGACTTGAGTGGGCTGAGGGAGGCACATCCACAGTGTGAGGCAGTCACTGCAGCCCTGGCCACCACAGCCATTTGGATCTGGAAAGGATACAAACCCTCCAGTAACAGAGGTAATACAGGGCAGAGCAGTAATCTGAGACGCAGGCAGGGAGAGAGGGAGAAGCACATGAGACAGATGTGTGGGCAGAGGAGGGATAGTGTGGCGTGGAGTTGAAACCCAGTGAAGCAACAAGCACAACTGCCTTGTGTGCTCCTGTGGGCAGGGACTGTGTCTCATGCGGCTCTGGCTGGGCTGCCTCTCTGTCCCAGGGAACCTCTAGCTCCTTTTGACGTGTCCTGTTTACCTCTCTTTATGCTGATACTCCAGTCACCAGGCCACTATGTGTGTCTTCAAATCAACATTCAATTCTGGGCACACACTAGGCGCTCAGATAAGTACCTTCTGGTTATGAATGTGTCAGCTCTGAATTTCCAAGCACCTGATATTTTCCACTGGCAGATACTGTGTTTATCAGGGACTGATCCAATAATAGAACCTAGGAATTCTTGTTCCCTGTACCATAATACGTATACACAGCAATAGCCTTTGAATACAAATACAGAAGATAAGCGACAAGACATCAATGGTTTTCTTTTTTTTTTTAATCGTAAGCGTGTTTTCTTTGGGCATCGCCTATACGAGGAATGCAGTTTTTGACAATAGGTGACCTTACCCATGTTTAGAGTCTGTCTTTTCCCTGGTCTCTCGGTCCCTGTGCTGACGTGGCCGGTGGAACCTCAGCAGTGCGTCTGCCATCTTTACCCTGCCTACTACCCAGGGACCCTGAATCTGAGTTGAGGTCCCATTCCCCTGCTGGGTGGTGCTGGGGCTGTCTGCCACTCCCTGTCCTGGGAGTTGTTCGGACGCTGTGCATGGTGATAACTGCTTTGTAGCACAAGGTCTTCTGAAAGTGCTTCCGTGCCGGTTTCTGGTAACTGTGCTGCAGTAATTTTCCAGGCCATGGAGCCTGGTCTTGCCCTCTAGTGCTGAGCTTTATGGAGCAGAGCAGAGTAGCCGACATAGCAGAGTTTGCTTCGGAAGGGGTCCTAGAGGCTGTTCCTGGAGTTGGCGACTCACCGTGTAGTTCTGCTCCGCAGCGTTCCACCAGTCTCAAGAACTACGCTTTTATTTTCCACAAGCGCTTTTCGTGATGTGTAAAGATTATGTGGTCTCAACTAGGCCAACCAGACATTGGAGTTTACAGACGATTCTTTGACCTTGTGATTCATAGAATTAATAGATTTACATGTTAACCGATATACAAAAATGCGAGTGGAAGAGGTGAGAATAGTTGGATAGTGGTTCCAAAGGGCACTGGGCTGCATATATTATATATTCTGAGCAAAGTGTGACAGACCTTTACGTTTTTACAGACTCAAGTTAACAAGTGCTACTTTGAGTGTTAGAAGTATCCATTGGAGAGGCAAAAATGAATATATATATATATATATACTTTTTTTTTTTTGAGACAGAGTCTTGCTCTGTCGCCCAGGCTGGAGTGCAGTGGCCGGATCTCAGCTCACTGCAAGCTTCGCCTCCCGGGTTCACGCCATTCTCCTGCCTCAGCCTCCCGAGTAACTGGGACTACAGGCACCCGCCACCTCGCCCGGCTAGTTTTTTGTATTTTTTAAGTAGAGACAGGGTTTCACTGTGTTAGCCAGGATGGTCTCGATCTCCTGACCTCATGATCCACCCGTCTCGGCCTCCCAAAGTGCTGGGATTACGGGCTTGAGCCACTGCGCCCGGCCTCTTGTAATATTTTAGTATATAAATTATTTTTATGTTCAACATGTTCTTTATTTCATAACTACAAAAGGCCTGATACTGACCAACTTTTAAGAAAATAAACATGCAAATCGTCGCTGTGGTCCCTCTTTTTATTCAAGTATATGTACAGAAAGCTGGATGAGCGGTTTTTACAAACTGAAAATACCTGTGTTATGGGCACCGTGATGAAGAAACAGAATATCACCAGCACCCCAGCACCCACACGGGGGGACGCTATGAATCACTGCTGTCAGCATAGATTAATTTAGCATATTTTAATCTTTTATATAAGTGGAATAATACAGATTGTGGTTCTCTTTTTAGTAACCATTTTAAAAATTAAATTAATGAAAGTGTTTTTTGAGACTGAGTCTTACTCTGTCTCTCAAGCCAGAGTGCCATGGTGTGATCTTAGCTTATTGCAGCCTGGAACTCCTGGGCTCAATGACAGGAGTGAGCCACTGTGTTCGGCCTCATTTTAAAATGACAAATGACTTTTTTTTTTTTTTTTGAGACAGTCTCGCTCTGCCGCCCGGGCTGGAGTGCAGTGGCCGGATCTCAGCTCACTGAAGCTCCGCCTCCCAGGTTCACGCCATTCTCCTGCCTCAGCCTCCCGAGTAGCTGGGACTACAGGCGCCCGCCACTACGCCCGGCTAGTTTTTTGTATTTTTTAGTAGAGACGGGGTTTCACCGTGTTAGCCAGGATGGTCTCGATCTCCTGACCTCGTGATCCGCCTGCCTCGGCCTCCCAAAGTGCTGGGATTACAGGCTTGAGCCACCACGCCCGGCCGACATTCTTTATGATTATAAAAATAATGCAGCCAGGCGCGGTGGCTCACACCTGTAATCCCAGCACTTTGGGAGGCCAAAGGTGGGCAGATCACTTGAGGTCAGGAGTTCGAGAGCAGCCTGGCCAACATGATGAAAGCCCATCTCTGCTACAACTACAAAAATTAACTGGGTGTGGTGGCGGCGCCTGTAGTCCCAGCTGTTCGTGAGGCCGAGGCACAAGAATCGCTTGAACCTGGGGAGCAGAGGTTGCAGTGAGCCAAGATTGCGCCACTGCACTCCAGCCTGGGTGACAGCAAGATGGTGTCTTAAGTAAGTAAATAAATAAATAAAATAAGGATAAAAATAATCCGTGCTCATTATACTAGACAACAGCTGTGTATCTGGACTACATTAACCCCTGTGAAAGTACTTGTTTGCCTTTAGGCACCACAGCATCAGGAATAAAACAACCTACGGCCGAGGAAGACCAGGGGCCTCAAGGCTGTAGGATACACAGTCTCTGAAATCCTCCAGCAGCGCTCTGCCAGGGTGGAATTGAGAACTGCTGCCCATCCACATATGGGAACCCTCTAAACGTGTTTCTTCTGGTCTTGATCTTAGAAATAGCTGTGCTTCTATTGAGCGGTTTGTTTTAATTTTTATTGGTCACGCAAGTTGCATAATCACTCTGGTTGCTCCCTTCGTGTTGGTTACTAGGAAGCTTTAGGATTCAGTTTTGTCTTCACCTGGAGAAAAGTGTAAAGGATTTTATGATCTGTATTTTTCTACTAATTTTATGACTGTACCTTTATTTTATTTTGTTTATTTCTTTTTTGAGATGGAGTCTTGCTCAGTCACCCAGGCTGGAGTGCGGTGGCGCGATCTTGGCTCACTGTGAGCTCTGCCTCTCGGGTTCACACCATTCTCCTGCCTCAGCCTCCCGAGTAGCTGGGACTACAGGCGCCCGCCACTATGCCCGGCTAGTTTTTTTGTATTTTTTAGTAGAGACGGGGTTTCACCGTGTTAGCCAGGACGGTCTCGATTTCCTGACCTCGTGATCTGCCGGTCTCGGCCTCCCAAAGTGCCGGGATTATAGGCGTGAGCCACTGCGTCTGGCCGACTGTACCTTTGTTTTATCTCCCCACCCCCACAACCAACTACTTCCAGTTTATGTCATCTTATATTCTATGGTCATTGTAAGCTACTTTAGTTTTTCCTGGAGCAAATCAAGGCATAAAATCAATCAACAAAAGTGCTATGATATACATACAAGTATGAAGAAGAAACGAACAATCACCTAAAATGTCACCACTCTGACCTAGACAGTGTTGAAAAAATGAAGTGTGATAAGCAGATGTTGGATTCCAGGATGCCTTAGACAAAAAGTCTGGATTTAAAAACTTAAAAAGCCGAAAAAAGTATTGCTCTGACCTTTTTGGGGGGTCTTTATTTAGGTGCTGAAAAGTTGAATCACATCCACAAATGAATGATCTTTCCGTATAAGATGACTACCAAAAGCTTAGAATTTACTGACAGGTGTTGGGGCCTGAGCCACTTTTGTTGAAAACAGTGACACTGTACAAGGCAAATTCAATAAAATTGGGCTCATCCTTGACATTACTGAGAGAACAACTGAGAGACTGGCTAGGAAGGCCAGAAACCTGGTTTGTCATGTGGGCACCCGTCCCTGCAAAGGTCTGGGAGGAAGCGTCTCGCGCCAGCAAGGACACCTCAGCGTGAAGATCTGTGGCCGCTGCCAGTCTGTGGCTTTTGGATGCATAAAGTCACAAACTAGAGATCCAGCTCCTCTATTAACAGCTGAGAATCCCTGCCCAGGGGATAGACTTGGTCTGTCTCTTCCACCCATTTCTTCTTTGAAACTGTGTTCTTGTGGTCCCTAGCAGAGGCTATGTGTGTGTCTCAGTCTGCACAGCTAACATTCTGTGACCCAGAAGAGGGCCCAGAAATGGAAGAGAATAGAGAGAGGTGGGAGTGGAAATAGAGAAATGACATTCCAGGCCGACCAAGGATTTTATGTATCAATGTTCAGGAAATTGAGTGTGGGGTATTTTGCAATCTTTATTTATTTTGCAAACCTTGAATGGCTGCAGAAGTGATTCATTCTAAACTTAAAGCAAAATGTTTATGGAGCATTCACTTTGTGTGGCAGACTGAGTGGACTGAAAAGCATCGATAATTCCTGGAAAAACTGGAGTTTGAAGACAGGGCAAGGTTCAAGTTCAAGCTCTATGACTCACCAATGGTGAGACCTTGTAGAAGGTATTTATTCCTTTCTAAGTCTCAGGAGCCTTATCTGGGTAGTGGAGCCGTAATGCTCTTCCTGTAGAGCTTTCTTTATGACTAAATGAGATTTATGAGCATAGCACATATTAGGAGCTCAGTGGATATTGGTTCTTATCTCTTCCCTCTCAGTCTGATAGGAATTAGAGAACGGCTGGGCAGGAGGGGGCAAATAGGCACATTCCTCAACTGGCCCTTTTGCCAGTGCTTCTTTTTTTTTTTTTTTTTTTTTTTTTTGAGACGGAGTCTCGCTCTGTCACCCAGGCTGGAGTGCAGTGGCCGGATCTCAGCTCACTGTAAGCTCCGCCCCCCCGGGTTCACGCCATTCTCCTGTCTCAGCCTCCCCGGTAGCTGGGACTACAGGTGCCTGCCACCTCGCCCGGCTAGTTTTTTGTATTTTTTTAGTAGAGACGGGGTTTCACCGTGTTAGCCAGGATGGTCTCGATCTCCTGACCTCGTGATCCGCCCGTCTCGGCCTCCCAAGGTGCTGGGATTACAGACTTGAGCCACCGCACCCGGCCCCCGCCAATACTTCTTAAACTTCTCAGCCCATGACACAGTTGTGTCCAGTATCCCAGCATCACTATGCCATCCATACCCAGCACCTGCCACCAAATACACATTCTTCAATCACGTTTTTCCTCCATGATGTTCAGCAATGCCTGCATCTTTCCATCCCAGGCAGAGATTTTTATTAGGGGTGGGGGCCTGGTTAGGAGTCAAGGATTTTGCTGAGAATGAGAGCTATCTGGGGGGCCGTACCAGGGCACAGAAACACAGCAATTGGGAAGCGATAACCTCTCATTCTGCTGCGTGCCCCTGAGTACACACTGAGATTTCTGAGACTAAAAGGCAGGAACACCTGGCAGTTATCTCATTATTTCTTTATTTAAAAAAAAATTTTTTTTTTTAGAGATGGAGTCTCACTATGTTGCTCAGGCTGGTCCTGAACTCCTAGGCTCAAGGGATCCTCCCACCTCAGCCTCCCAAAGTGCTGAGATTACATGAGCCACCGTGCCTGGCCAGTTATCTCCTTGTACATCCTAGCTTTGTAACTGATTTGCCTGGTTTCCTGTTTCCAGGAAATCAGTTTACCTGTAACTAATTTCCTGTCCTTTTGAGGGCTTCAGTTCCATAATCTTTGGAGTGAGATGCTTCCCTGCGAGAGTAGATTTGGAACTTGCTAAGGGGTGAAAGGGACAGTCAGAAAGTATCTTTGACATTCTGGCGCTGGCCTTTCAAGGCTCAGTTGCCTGAACCAAGAGATGGCAGCTCTCCCAGTAGTTCTGACCGCTTTGGCCTCCAAGGTCATCTCTGACACCATGGCCTCCGTACAAGCAGTTGCCTCAAAGATTAAAGGCCTCCCTGCTGAGATCTTCTTACAAATCCTCTGATCCGCTCCTTTCCACCCTGCCTGCCAAGCCCAGTTTCAAACGAATGTGTGCAGCGTGTACTCACGCACACCTCCGTCACCAGCCAGCTGGTCCCGACTGCTCACCAGCACCTCTTAGCAAAGGTGGGCAGGAGGAGTGCGGACGTGGAGGATCCCCTCGTGGACCAGGCACACAGCGCAGTACGCCCTCTCTGTCCCGGGTCTTCTTTCTTTCCGTTTTAGCTGAGTAGAGGGCCTGGGACAGGGCGATGGAGACGGGGAGCACATCCCAGGTGAAGCCTTCCAACAGCAGAAGGCAGGGGCATTGCACAGGCACAGAAAATGGGCAGAGAAATGAGGAGAGACCCCTAGCCCATTTTTTCATTTTAGTGACTGTTTTGTTTTGTTTTGAGACAGAGGCTCGCTCTGTCACTCAGGCTGAAGTGCAGTGGCGTGATCTTGGCTCACTCTAACCTGTGTCCCCCAGGTTCAAGCAATTCTCCTGCCTCAGCCTCCTGAGTAGCTGGGATTACAGGCATGTGCCACCATGCCCAGCTAAGTTTTGTATTTTTAGTAGAGATGGGGTTTTGCCATGTTGGTCAGGCTGGTCTTGAAGCTCCGCCTCCCGGGTTTACACTATTCTCCTGCCTCAGCCTCCCGAGTAGCTGGGACTACAGGCATCCACCACCATGCCCGGCTAATTTTTTGTATTTTTTTTTAGTAGAGATAGAGTTTCACCATGTTAGTCAGGCTGGTCTCAATCTCCTGACCTGGTGATCCGCTCGCCTCGGCCTCCCAAAGTGCTGGGACTACAGGTGTAAGCCACCACGCCCGGCCCGTGCCTGCTAATTTTAACATTTTCTTTGTAGAGACAGGGTCTCACTATGTTGCCTAGGCTGGTTCAAACTCCTGGACTCAAGCAACATTTTTGCCTCTGTCTCCAAAACCACTGGGATTACAGGCACAAGCCACTGTGACTGTGTCCAGCCAACATAAGTTGTTTAAAGCAGGAATTTGTTATGGAGGGAGTGTTTTCTTTTTTTCATCCACTGATTTGTACTTTAATTGTTCAAACACTTTTTTTTTTGGTACAGGATCTTGCTTTTTCACCCAGACTGGAGTCCAGTGGTTCACTGCAGCCTCGACTTCTTCAGCTCAAGCAATCCTCCTGCCTTGGCCTCCCGCATAGCTAGGACCACAGGCATACACCACTACGCCCAGCTAATTTTTAAACTTTTTGTAAAGATGGGCCTCACTGTGTTGCCCAGACTGGTCTTGAACTCCTGGGCTCAAGCAATCCTCTTTCCTCAGCCTCCCAAAGTGCTGAGATTACAGGCGTGAGCCACCCCACTGCCTTTAAATACTTACCAACCCCTTCTACATCCCGGGAACTTGTGCCTGTAGGTTGATTAGGCTGTTGGGAGTTTGCAGGATGGCTGGGACGTAGTGAGGTGGTTACCGCAGTGACCCAGCGGGTGGCTGGTGAGTGCCTGGCTGGAAGGAGTGGCAGATGAAAGCTGAGACATGTCAAGGCAGGACGTGACAGAGTTTGGCAGTAGGGTTGATGGAGAAGGTGATAGAATACCAAAGTTACGGGTTTCATACATGGTTCTCTGGCTGCATATATGTATTCTGCCACGATCATTTAAATAAGGATTGTCTTGTGCACCCAGCATCTCAGAAATGGTCTCCCGAGAAAAACATGCCTTCATTCGTCCTTGCACTTTCCTCTCTGGAACCATGGCGGTCCTACAGGAGAATGCAAAGGGTGGGAGGCAGACACTCGTTCGTTCAGAGGGGGGGAGGCAGACACTCGTTCATTCAGAGGGTGTTCACTGAGCCCTTGTTATGTGCCAGGCTGTGCTCTGGGTGTTCGGGAGGTCAGGGGGAAGAAGTCGAAAGAGCTTTTGCCATCACAGAGCATGCGTTTCTGGTGAGGAAGAGACAGGATAATGATGTAAACAAACAGATCGGGATTTGAGATGGTGATGCTATCTGGGAAGAAAAAGAAGCAATAATCGCACTGGCTTGGAGGCTGAGGGGGCTCTCCCAGACAGATGACTCCTAAGACAGGTCACTGAGGGCTGGAGGACATGACACCAAAAGGTGTCAGGATTACAGAGACCTCAGGAATTTGGAGAATGGGAGCTGGGTGGAAGAGGGAAAAATTGTAGAGCAGAGTCGTTGCTGGTTTTCAGGATAAGCGTCTCCTTCCCAATCCTGTTGTCCTGAAAACAATGTCCTCCTTCACCTCGCTGGCAGGAATAGAGTCAGCCTCAGACTTAGAGTTTTCTACCAGGAGTGCTTGAGAAAGAAGTGCTGGCTAAAGACTGTCTGGGCTGGGCAGAAAATGATCGTGGCTGTTTCTTCTTCGTCACAAACCCAGATCCCAAAACCAGTATGGGGGGATGGGGGATGTCCTATTGAAAGCCAGACTGGCATTAACCCCGTCCCCTCCCTCACATTTTTTTCCGCACTTCCATTAGTGCACTTACCAAAGTCAGCCTTGCATCAGAGTTATTTTTGTCTGTTTGTCTTCCCCCGTGAGATTGCGAATTTCTAGAGTACTGGACCTGGGCATTTTCCCCTCTTTGTGGAGAGATTTTTAACTTTTTGTGGATCACATACATCTGTAAGAATCTGATGAAGAGGCCAGGCATGGTGGCTCACGCCTGTAATCCCAGCACTTTGAGAGATTAAGGTAGGAGGATGGCTTGAGCCCAGGAGTTTGAGACCAGCATGGGCAACATAGCAAGACCCTGTCTCTACATAAAGTTTAAAAATTAGGCCCGGCCAAGCATGGTGGCACACACCTGTAATCCCAGCATTTTGGGAGGCCGAGGTGGGCAGATCACTTGAGTCCAGAAGTTCAAGATCAGCTTGGGCAACATGGTGAAACCCTGTCTCTACAAAAAATACAAGAATTAGCTGGGAGTGGTGGTACTACTGTAGTCCCAGCTACTCGGGAGGCTCAAGATCACTTGAGCCTGGGAGGCAGAGGTTGCAGTGAGCCAAGATTGCACCACTGCACTCCAGCCTGAGTGACAGAGGGAGACCTTGTCTCAAAAAAAAAAAAAAAAAAAAAAAAAAAAAAAAAAAAAGGCCAAGTGTGGTGGTGCATGCCTGTGGTCCCAGCTACTTAGGAGGCTGAGGTGGGAGGATCACTTGAGCCCAGGAGTTTGAGGCTGCAGTGAGCTATGATCTCGCCACTGTACTCCAGCCTGGGTGACAGAGTGAGATCCTATCTAAAAAGAAAGAAAAAAGAAGGGAAGAGAAGAGAGAAAAGAAAAAAGGAATCTGATGAAGAAACGTGTACCCTGTCCTCAGAAGTCTGCCCATCTCCTGTATATTTTGCATACTATTTTGGGAGGAGGTACACGGGCCTCTGACCCCTACCCGTGGATCCCTAGTTAAGAACGCTGCCTGAAGCTTTACCCAGTGCCTGTTATGTGGTAAGTTCTTGGAGTCTGATGACTTGGGAATATTCTCCTGATTAAATCTCCTTCCTCTAGTTGCAGGGGACAGATGTTAGGTGGGAGAAAGAGAGCCAGGAAGAGCCCGCTGCTGGGAGATGCAGAGAAGTGTTTAAATCATCCATCTGGAAGCAGCCATCCAGAGAGCAGTAGCTTCACCTCACTTCCTGTCCGGGAGAAGCGGAGGTGGGGTCTCCTCCCTGGGCTTGGTCTTCCCTTGGGCTCTGCCGTGCCTCCCCTTCGCCCTGTGCCTGCTGTTCTCCAGTCTCATGGCATCCCTCTGCTTGCCTTTCAAAACTCTGCTTATCCCTTTCTCTCATCTCTTCCCTGAAGCCTTCCTCAACTATTTTAGAAGCAGCTGACCTCGTTCTTTTTGGAACTTCTGTTGCACCTCACTTTTCTGAAACTTACAATTGGGCACTGACTTTCTTTCATTCCTCCATCTGGGTTGGTCTTGTGTGTCCCAGCTGGGTTGTTAGAGAAGCCAAAGGTGGCTCCAGAGTATCTGGTTAGGACGGTTTGCTTCACTCTCTCCACAGCATGGATGAAATGCTTGGAAGAGGCAGGCAGTTCTCTTAGAATCGAGTCGGCGCAGGCTTCGCTGTGCCCGTGTTTCCTCCATGTGGACGTGGCCATCCTTGCCGCCTTAACTTCTGGCATTGCTGTTGTGCCCTCCAGGCCATCTGCTGCTGTCTTGGCTCCTCCATTCCTTCCTTCGTTTATCGTGGCATAGTGGTGAGAAGCTTTGAAGTCAGACTACCTGACTTTGAACCCTGGCTCCTGTCCTTGGTAAGCTGTGCCTCAGTGAGCATATTATTGAGCCTCAATATGCCCCCATTTCTTCTCTGTAAAATGGGACTATTAATGGTACCTGTCTCATTGTGTTTTTGTTGTGACGATTAAGTGAAATAATAAAGATAAAGTACTTAGAACAGTTTCTAATACATAGTGTTTGATAAGTGTTAGCTGGTGGCTGGGCACAGTGGCTCACATCTGTAATCCCAGCGCTTTTAGAGGCCGAGGTAAGAGAATCCCTTGAGGCTGGAAGTTCAAGACCAGCCTGGGCAACATAGCAAGACCCCCATCTCTACCAAAAAATAAAATAAAGAAAAATTAGCTGGGCATGGTGGTGTGCACCTGTAATCCTAGTTATTAATACTCGGGAGGCTGAGGCAGGTGGATCGCTTGAGCATAGGAATTGGAGGCTGTAGTGAGCTATGATCACACCACTGTACCCCAGCCTGGGTGACAGAGCAAGGCTCTGCCTCAAAAAAAAAAAAATACATAAAGAAATGCTTATCTGAGCACCTAGTATGTGCCCAGAATTGAATGTTGATTTGAAGATGCATGCAGTAGATGTTAGGTGCTATTGTTTATCATAACTTAGCTTTTAAAGACCCTCTGTCTCTGTTGTGGTTGGTTTTAGCATGCTGACTTTCACATGTCAAAGAATCCTACAACAGGGTGGACCCCGTGGGTGCAGAATGGAAGAAAATCAAAAGCAAAGCAGAAGTCCAGAGATTTTAAATTCTGAGATGGATTATACCTGCGTTTCTTATTCTAGGCCCATGGCAGACATCTCCAATAGAACATGAAGTTCTTTTACTGAGCTCAGGTGCAGTCTCAGCATCGTCTCAACATTGCTCACCAGGCAGTCACTACAGATTGACTTAAGCTGCCCCTTAAAATGTTATCTATTTACCCAGCCTCCTGATTTTACCAGTGAAGAATTTAAAGCCTGGAGAGCTTTAATCAACCTGCCCATGTAGCAGTTTGTAGGACTCCTGGTGCCTAGACGATTGTTTTCACCACCCCATGCCACCCACCCCTCGCCTTCGCTCGTTCCCTTTTTGTTTGCTGAGGTTGCCTCCTTTTAATGTCTGCGTTTCACGAGGTCGGGGAAGCTCCTTTCTTTTTCTAACCGCCCTAGCAATCTGATAGTATATTATGACGCATATAGACCAACCTCAAGTCTGTTGATCTAGTTTTTTCTTACCAGTGAGCTCGCTGAAGTTATTGCCACTCGGTTGGGGGTGGATCATGCATGTTCCCAACTCAGCTGCCTTTAGTGGTGATCCATGCATTGACACCCTGCGTTGGCATTGATGGTGGAGGGTAACCTGCAGAGAAGCTATTGCTGATGTTGAATTTAATTCTCACATTGCTAGAGAAAGGCCAAGGCTTGACATTCTTCATCCAACAGGTCTTTGTTGCGCACTCCCATCCTGAGAAACAGCCCATTCCGGTGTATAGCTTCTTAAATAACAGGCAAATGGAGTCATGACTTCCTATCTCACTTTCTTGAATTGAGAAGGGATGGGAAATAATGAATAGATGGAGTTGATTTTAAATCAAAAGAATCCTGGAACACACAAATGATGAAGCCCTTTGGTAGACAGATTCATGATGTATTTAAAACATTGTTGTCTTCTCCGTTATTCGTCTCCCTGTGTAGAAATATACAAGTTGACGAGGACAGATATTTTCATAATCCTAGTTCTGCTTAGCAAATGGAAGTCCATTGTTGGCAATGTGAGGGTAAAAAGTGAAATGGGTGACAGATTAAAGAAAACTTGCAGAGAGGTAGCAACAAATAGGTTCGGAACGTGTTTGGAAGATTACAGAGTGCTCACAGTGGTTCACGCCTGCAATCCCAGCACTTTCAGAGGCCGCTGTGGGCATATTGCTTGCACCTAGGAGTTTTAGAGCAGCCCGGGCAACATGGCAAGACCCCATCTCTACAAAAAATTTAAAAGTTACCTGGGCATGGTGGCTCAAACCTGTGATCCCAGCTACTTGGGAGGCTGAGGTGGGAGGATTGCATGAGCCCAGAAGATCAAGGCTGCAGTGAACCATGTTCGCACCACTGCACTCCAGCCTGGTGGCAGAGTGACACTCTGTCTTTTTTAAAAAAAAAAAAAAAAAAAAAAAAAAGATTACACAGAGGAGGTTAAAAAAACAATAATATTCAGTCTTGATTTAGCTTGTTGAATAGGAATTCAATTTTGCTTTGATGCATGAAAATTGAAAAAATATTTGCATGAAGAAAATTCTACAGTAGTAAAGCTTTAATTAGGTTGCTTAGGAAATGCCACCTGTCTGTTTTGGGGAAGTATTTATCAACTGAAGCAAGAGCTATCAAATTGGAAGTCAACATTTACCATTTTGAGAAAAAGAAATGGGTATAAACTACCCAAGGTACTTGTTAATACAAAAAAGAAGAGGGAAGTTCAGTTTCTGGGATATAGAAATTTATTGTGATATTTTCAGTGGTGATTCTTCTAGCAGCTTTTTCAAAGGGAAAAAAAATCCTTAAGAGAGAGTTTTTCTATCTTTTTCTGATTCTTTGTATCTCTGAGAAGGTTTGGAAAGTTCCAGGGTGGTGAGCACCTTCTCCAGCCGGCAGTTTTCATGAACCAGTCTTGCGAAGGAAGGGGTGGAAGGGCAGGCAAACAATAGCACCTTGTTTTTGCGTAGAACTTTTCTCCTGGGAAGTCACGGCTGTGGTTACCTTTAGGCTCAGAGGTTGCTACTGCTCTTCTCCTTGAAGGAAGTTTTGTCCTTTTCCACCCATCCGGGAAGGTGTCCTTATGGACAACGGAAGTGGAAAATGACACCCCCCGAGCATGATGGATCCTGGAGTTCACTGGGAAGACAGAGGTTACAGCCTCCTTTATAGAGAGGGGAAACGAAGGCAGGAGGGAGCTGGCACCGACAAACCTATTAAGTCCTGAAGGAGTCAAGGCTTCTGACTCAGCTCCCGGTCGGGGATGTAGCAGCGTTCAGAAGCTCAGCAGGCCACAAGAGACAACTTAGAGTCTCTCTGAAGTGACTTAACTGTTGCTGAAGGTGTTTTGTTTCATGGCTGTGGCCTTTTTTTTTTTTTTTTTTTTTTTTAATGAAACAGGGTCTCACCATGTTGCCCAGGCTGGTGTCAAACTCCTGGGCTCAAGCCATCATCCGACCTCAGCCGCCAGAGTAGCTGGGTTACAAGCACGTGCCGCCATGTTCGGTGATGGCTGTGGCTTTGATGGTGTCACCGCCCCACTCTGCCCAGATCCCTTCCCTGAGCTGTTGTTCTTGGACTGCCAAACTGGGTAGGGGCAGTGGGACTTTGAATCTGGTCATTGGCAGGAAAAGGGGATATACTTAGGGGACCTTTGGTCCCCTACAGTTAGCCAAGAAGAGAAACAAAGTGAAGTTAGGGAAATATGGGGCGGGGGATCTTACTTCTAAGGACGCGTGATAAGGGCGAAGTTGACCAACTGTCAGGTGCAGGTAAAAAGTCCAGAAGAATGATACCCGGGAAGAAACCAGCACGTGTGGCCAAGGAACAGGGAGAGTCACTGTTGAACTGTGATAACTGAGACCAGCCGTAGCAGGACGGCAGAAGCCACGTTGTAGAATCATGGAGTATTTAGGCTGGAGGGGAACACCGTGTTCAGCAGAGGCCTTTCGTGGTGGGGCGATTTGTCTCTCGTGTTTGCTCGTGTCCAAGTGCAGTGGATCCTGGAGTTTGTTACCAGCAGCAACCAGGATGGGGAGTTCTATTCAGAACTGACCGATTAAAAAAAAAAAAGGTCAGTCCTTTTTCTCTTAAGCGTATGGTTAGGGTAAGAATACTCTTGTGGGATTCCGGCTCTGTGGGGTCCAGTCTTGGCTCTGTGTGAACTGGCTCTGTGACTTTGAGCAGGCCAGCTCTGCCCCCCCAGACCTCAGTTTCCTTTTCCGTAAACACAGAAGGCTCGACAGCATGGTTCTTGAGGTCCCTCTGACTCTGACATGATTCTCAAAGAAAATGGCATTTGTCTCAGCACTGGGGGTTCTGAGTTGGCTGTGGCTGGAGAAAGACTATGGAAAGGATCCCTGGGGAGATGCCTGGTTCCTACTGGTGACCTCGCCTTCTCGTTCAAGCAGGACGGGGAGTGGGACCCCGGCCCAGCCTTATCCCTGGGACCGCGGCTCTTCCTCACCCTTCCTCCTCTCACCTGAGAATCAAAGGGTAGGCTCCATAGGTGGGGGCTGCGAGGAGGGTGCAGTTGCATGGGTCATGGATGATGGTCCTTAGACATCCCTGGGGAGCCTTTGGCTGGAGAGGCGCAGGGACTTGGGGGCCCTTCCCCAGGCCCTGGTGACCGTGGTCATCTTTGTCACAGCCTCCTCCTCTGCCCTTCCGGGCCAAGGACTGCACCAGTCCCTCTCAGCCTTGCCTCGATCTCTCCCTGCCCGCTCGGCAGCCAACACAGAAACCCTGCTGTGTGCTTAGCCAGGGGTGGGAGGGATTTCTGCCCAGGGATTGGCCATGGAATTGGCTGCTTATTTTGGCAGCTCCCACAAAGACCATCCGAAGCTGAGGGAAGGAGAGGTGGGAGTTAGTGAGTCACGGCCATGCCTCAGGGCGGCAGGGAGCTCACGCTAGAGGTGCCCCTCGAGGAAGCAGGCTTCCCCTCCAAAGAAGAGTGGTGGAACTCCGGGTTCTTCCTCCCAGGGTCACTGTCTTAGGTCAGCTAAGGTGACGAGCATCCCCGTGGCGTTCTGTGTAGTGGGAAGAATGGCCCTGACCTCACAATGCTGTGGCAACAAGTTGAAAAGCACATCAAGCTGTCCGCGAAGGTTTGCTTTCCTTGGTGTGCCTTAGGGTCTGGCAGGGTGGACGCCAGGGATGCAGACATGGAGGAAAATCAGAGGCAAAGCAGAAGTCCAGCTGCCCACACCCAGTCACTCGTGCTTCTCGTGGCTTCTCCAGTGCCCAGCCGAGGCTGGCCACGGTGGGAAAGTGGGAAATGCTCTGTGCTGCTTCTCCTAACCCTGTGTTGTCCCGAGGCTGGGCAGACAGGCCCCAGTCATTACCTCACCGCAGGGCCCCTGTCTGCCAGAGTACATGATGGAGCTGCCTGGGTGGAGAGCCGAGCTAATTTTAGACCTGGAGACTCCTTGCCAACAGCTGTGGCCGGGCCCAGGCAGCTGGGCTGGATGGCCGGGGGGAGTCTCAGCCACCCTGCAGGGAGCCCTGGACACAGCCCTCCAGGTCTGCTCTTGGGGGCATATTCCTGCCTCAGCCTCAGCTGTGGGGAAGCCTGGATGAGGGTTCCGCTACACAGAGGGTGGGGCCTTGAAGCCTCCACTGTCTCCAAGGCTTCCTTCGTCCCTCTTGCATCAAGATACTTCTGTCCTCCATCTCCTCTTTCTAGGTGGCTTTGTAGACCAGAAAACACTGATATGGCATCTTAGACGGTAGGTCAGTGGGCCTCCGAAATGGGGCAGGTAGAGGCAACAGGGAGAAAAGGGTGTCCACAAATTGTTGTGGGTTTATAGGCTAAATCCAGCCTCCCACTCAACCCCGAGCCAATAATCTAATTGAGTGCTTCTCAACCTCCTTCCTGTTAGTACACAGAGAAAATGACAGGAAAAGATACTTGTAACACACATGGGGTATAAAGAGGTTTGTGGTTGGATGTAGCCAACCGTCAGATTCTGCTGCCCCAAGCACTGAGGGTTGATACTTTGGGACACGTTACCATTTGGAGCCCACCAGCAGCCACAGCACACCAGTGGGGAAGCTCTGATATCGTCCATCAGTGGCTTGCTACGGTCCGTGTATGCCAAGTCCAAGCTTCAGGAAACATCTTGGCTAATCGTAGACCTGTGCTGGGAGGGAACCCAGAGAGCATTGGATCTGTGCTCTCTTTTTACAAATGAGGAAACTGAGACTGAAAGAGGCTTGTCCAAGGTTAAAAAGCTAGTAAGTCAAAATCCCAGTTTTGATTCAAGTTCTGTTAGGACAGTCATTCCTTCATTTATTCAACATTTATTGAGTTCCTATAAAGATCAATATTTGGAGGATACAATGGCGAAGAATAGCTGTGGGGATTCATCTGTATTTGGTAAAGAGAAAATCCAGGAAACTTCAGGAAGGGGATTATTTCTGGAGAGAGAGATGGGGATGGGATTGGAGAGAGGCACAAAGGGCTTCAAAACATGTCTGTTTCTTAAGCGTATGCAGCCGGGCACCATGGCACACACCTACAGTTCCAGCTACTCAGGAGGCTGAGGCAAGAGGTTCACTTGAGCCCTCGAGTTTGAGGCTGAAGTGATGTATGATAGAGCCTGTAAATTGCAACCACATTCCAGCCTGGGCAACATAGCGAGACCCCATTTCAGAAAGAAAGAAAGTGTACACAGGTGTTCTTTTCTCTCTTTATTTTTCTTCTCAAGACAGGGTCTCACTCTGTCACCCAGGCTGGAGTGCAGTGGCATGATCATGGCTCACTGCAGCCTTAACCCCCTGGCCTCAAGTGATTCTTTCACTCCAGCCTCCCGAGTAGCTGGGGCTACAGGCGGATGTCACCTCGTCCAGCTAATTTTTGTTTTTCCCTTTGGAGAGAGAGGGTCTTACCGTGTTGCCCAGGCTGGTCTTGAACTCCTGGGTTGAAGCAATCTTACCGCCTCAGCCTCCCAAAGTGCTGGGATTGTGGACGTAAGCCAGGATGCCTGGTTGTAGGTGTTATTCTTTAAACCATCCTATATATTCCTTTAGATGTATATTTCTTTTAAATAGCAGTGGATAAATACAGAAAGAAAAGTGAGAAAACTAGAGAAAGTGCCCTGGGGAGTTAGGAGTTAGGGAAGGAGAAAGACAAGTAGCTTTGCTGTTACAAGGCAGGGTGATAAGAACCATGGCAAAGCTGCTATGGTAACAGCCCAGCTTGGCTGTACACAGTGGTTCTTACCTGTAATCCCAGAACTTTGGGAGGCCAAGGCAGATGAATCATTGAGCTCAGGAGTTTGACACCAGCCTGAGCAACATGGTGAAACCCCATCTCTACCAAAAATACAAAAAATGCACTGGGTGTAGTGGTGTGCGCCTGTGGTCCCAGCCACTCAGGAGGCTGAGGTGGGAGGATCATTTGAGCCCAGGAGGCAGAGGTTGCAGTGAGCTGAGATGGCGCCACTGCACTCCAGCCTGAGCAACATAGTGAGACCCTGTCCCCCACAAAAAAATAATAGCCCAGTTATGTGCACTCGGCACATATGATCTCATTTGATCCTCACAATGCACGCGTTCTGTTGTTTCCATTTTACACGTGAGAAAAGTGAAGTTCAGAGGTACTTACCTTGTTCAAAGTTTCATGGTGAATCTTCTTTGCAGTCAGATACAAGTGCTCACATCTTAGCCATTACACTGCAATGGTGGAGGAGCGAGTTGACTTGCACAGTGAGCTGGCCTTGGGGTGGGATAGGGGAGGAAAAAACAGGACAGTTACTAAATCTCTCTAATTTGTTTCCCAGTTTATAAAATGGAACTAATTTTACTTGCTGCTCCTTCTTGTCCAAATAATTTGAATATGAAAGCACGATATCAGCATAAAAGCGGGCATTTATGAGGAACTAATCCTGTACCAGCTACTTTTCAGGTATCACCCTCTCTAATCGTTCCTTGACCCCAACAGGAGGGCACGATCCCTGTTTCACAGGCAGACTACCTCCCTGCTCTTAGCATCCTCTAGTTACACAACTCTTTCCACCCTGCCTTCCCCGAGGTGCTGGCTTTCACTTGTCAGTGACGGTCATTCTGAGGCTGATATGTAAGAGATATGAAGCACCAGTCCTTACCCCACCGCTCATGCAAGCAGTGCCATCCTGTTGGCCCATGGAGGTTCCACGGTTATCTCTGGGGCCATCACCCTCTGCTGAGAAGCCTGAGGCTTTGAAATCCTTGAGCTTTCACAGTGGTTCTCGGCCTGGCGTTCACACTTCTTTGTATCTCCTGCAGCCCACACACACCACAGGATGGACCTGAGCTTAGAACACACTGGAATTCATACAACACATGCCACTGGAAAGGTCTGGGACCATTATTGGGAGCAATGTAGCATCCTCCAAACCAAAACTAGTGTTTTTTTTTGTTTTTTGTTTTTTTATCCTCTTTCCTTTTTTTAAACTATGATTAATATATTAAAAATTTTAATGAAAAAAGTAGACAACATGCAAGAACAGATGGATAATGTAAGCAGAAAGATGGGAATTCTAAGAATGAATCAAAAGAAACCGTAGAGATCAAAACCCCTGTAACAAATTAAGAATGTCTTCGATGGACTCATTAGTAGACGGAACACAGCTAAGAAAAGGATCTCTCAGCTTGAGGATACGACAGTGTAAACTTTCAAAACTGAAAAGCACAGAGAAAAAAGACAAAAAATAATAGAATATCCAAGAACTGTGGGACAATTACAAAAGGTGAAATATGCATAATGGAATATCAGAAAAGAGAGAAACAGAAGCAATATTTGAAATGATAACAACAGAATTTTCCCCAAATTAATGATAAACACCAAACCACGGGTCCAAGAAGCTCAGAAATCATCAAGTAGGATAAATACCAAAATGAAACAATAAACAATACCTAGACAGACCATATTCAAACTAAGGAAAATCAAAGATTTAAAAAAAAATCTTGCTGGGTGTGGTAGCTTACATCTGTAATCCTAGCACTTTGGGAGGCTGAGGTGGGCAGCTCACTTGAGGCCAGGAGTTCGAGACCAGCCTGGCCAACATGGTGAAACCTGGTTTCTACTAAAAATACAAAAACTAGCCAGGTGTGGTGGTGCATGCCGGTAGTCCCAGCTACTTGGGAGGCTGAGGCAGGAGAATCACTTGAACCCAGGAGGCAGAGGTTGCAGTGAGCCTAGATCATACCACTGCACTCCAGCCTGGGCAACAGAGTGAGACTCTATAAAAAAAAAAAAAAAAAGACCACCAGCCTGGGAAACATAGTAAAACTTTGTCTCTACCAAAAAAAGTTTAAAAGTTAGCCAGGCATGGTGGCCTACTCCCAGCTACTTTGGGAGGCTGAGGTGGGAGGATCACTAGAGCCCAGGAGGCTGAGGTGCAGTGAGCTGTGATTACACCGTTGCACTCCAGCTTGGGTGACAGAGCAAGGCCCTGTCTCCAAAACAAACAAAGAAAAACCCAAAACTTGGAAGTAGCCAGATGGGGGGAAACACCGATCAAGAAGCAAAGATAAGAATTACATCTGACTTCTCAGAAACCATGCAAGCAAGGAGAGTCGAGTGAAATATTTAAACAGTTGAGAGGAAAAAAAAAAACACCCATCAACCTAGAATTCTGAACCCTGTGAGATTAGTCTTCAAAAGTGAAGTAGAACTAAATACTTTCTCAGACAAACAAAAATTGAGGGAATTTGTTGCCAGTAGACCTGCCGTGCAAGAAATGTTAAAAGTAGTTCTTTAAAGAGAAGGAAAATGGTAGGTCAGAAACTCGGATCTACATAAAGAAAAGAAGAATGTTGGAGAATGAATAACTGAAGGTAAAATAAAAATTTTAATTCTTCTTCATTGATCTAACAGATAGGTGTATTCAAAATTATAACAATGTATATAATTACATATGCTCATATATATACTGATGTATGCTTATATATAAGTGAAATGAATTGCAGCATTAATACAAGAGATGAATAGGCAGAATTAGGAATATTTTGTTATTATAAAGTACTTGCACTTTATAATATATAATAACATAATATATTTATATTTAATATTTATATATATTTAATATATTTATATTTAATATATTTGTATATTTATATAATATATATTTATATATTATATAATATATTTATATTATATATTATATTTATAATATATTTATATATAATATATTTATATTTAATATATAATATAATATAATATAATATATATTATATAATATATAACTGTCTTCCACAATGGTTGAACTAGTTTAGAGTCCCACCAACAGTGTAAAAGTGTTCCTGTTTCTCCACATCCTCTCCAGCACCTGTTGTTTCCTGATTTTATATTATAAAGTACTTGCACTTTATAATAGTGTGGAGTGTTGTTTGAAAGTGGATGTCCCAGCCTGGGCAACATAGCAAGACCCCATTTCTACGAAAAAGTTTAAACATTAGCTGGACATAATGGCACATGCATGTAGCTCCAGCTACTTGGGAGGCAGAGGCGGGAGGATTGCTTGAGCCCAGGAGCCCAAGGTTGCAGTGAGCTATGATTGCATGTCTTTACTCCTGACTAGGGAACAGAGTGAAACCCTGTGAAAAGAAAAGAAAAGGAAAAAAAGAAAAGAAAAAAGAAAACAGATGTGGATTATTTGTAAATGTATGTTGCAAACTCTAGGGCTCCACTGGAAAAAGTAAAAAAAAAAAAAAAAAGTATAACTGATATGCTAACAAAGGAGAGAAAGAATGGAATCATTAAAATGCTCACTTAAAACCACAAAAGACTGCAACTATAAAAAAGAATGAGTTCATGTCTTTTGCAGGGACATGGATGAAGCTGGAAACCATCATTTTCAGCAAACTAACACAGGAACAGAAAACCAAATACCACGTGTTTTCACTCATAAATGGGAGTTGAACAGTGAGAACACGTGGACACAGGGAGGGGAACGTCACACACTGGGGCCTGTCAGGGGATGAGGGGGGGCAAGGGGAGGGAGAACATTAGGACAAATACCTAATGCATGCAGGGCTGAAAATCTAGATGATGGGTTGATAAGGGAAGCAAACCATCATGGCACGTATATACCTGTGGAACAAATCTGCACATTCTGCACATGTATCCCAGAACTTAAAAAAAAACCCACAAAATACAGAAAAAGAAAGGAAGACAAAAATAAGAAGAGAGCATAAGGGCAATACGTAGACAATAGTAACAAATATGGTAGGTGTTATTAACCCAGGTATTTTAATAATCATTTTAACTGTGAATGGTCGAAATAAACCAATTAAAAGATTGTCAGAGTGCATCTAAAAACAAAACCCAACTGTATATTTTCTACAAGATACCCACTTTAAATATAAAGACTCATATAGATTAAATATAAAGGAATGGAGGAAAATATACCATGCTAACACTAATAAAAAGAAAGCAGAAGAACAGATGGATCCACTGTTAGAGTTGAAGACTTCAACATCTCTCTCAGAAATTGACAGATGCAGCAGCCAGAAAATTGGTAAAGACATAATTGAACTTAACAGCACCATTGGTCAACTGGATGTAATTGACATCTATAAACTACTTCATCCAGCAATAGCAGATTACTAATTCTTCTCAAACTCACGTGGAACATTTACCAAGATTGACCATATTCTGGGTGGTAAAACACACCTTAACAAATATAAAAGAATAGAGTTATACAATGTCTGATCTTAGACCACAATGGAATTAAACTAGAAATCAATAATAGAAAGATAACTGGAAAGTCCTCAAATATATAGATACTTAAAAGCATGCTTTTGAATAACACATATATCAAAGAAGAAATCTCAAAAGAAATATAAAAATCTTGAACTAAATGAAAATATAACCTAAAATCTGTGGGTTGCAGTGATAGCAGTGCTTAGAAGGAAATTTATAACACTGAATGCTTATATTAGAAGAGAAGAAAGATCTGACATCAGTGACCTAAGCTTCTACCTTAGAAAACTATGAAAAAAGAGTGAATTAAATTTCAAAAACAGAAGAAAATAATGAAAATTGGAACAGAAATCAATGAAATTGAAAATAGAAAACCAATACAGAAAGTTAATAAGATCAAAAGCTGTTTCTTTAAAAAGATAATAAGATTGATAAGCCTCTAAGCCATGCTAACTAAGAAAAAAAACAAATTACTAATACCACAAGTGAAAAAGGAGACATCACTACAGATCTCATAGACATTAAAAGGATAATAAATTTATGGGCCGGGTATGGTCACTTATGCATGTAATCCTAACACTTTGGGAGGCAGAAGTCAGCAGATCGCTTTAAGCTCAATAGTTCAAGACCAGCCTGGGCGAAACCCCCTCTCTGCAAAAAAATACAAAAATTATCTGGGCATGGTGGCTTGTGCCTATATTCGCAGCTACTCAGGAGGCTGAGGCTGGAGGATCATTTGAGCCGGGAAGCGGAGGTTGCAGTGAGCCAAGATCGTGCCCTGCACTCCAGCCTGGGTGGCAGAGCGAGACACTGTCTCAAAAAAAAAAAAAAAATTATGAACAACTGTACACCCCAAAATTTGATAACCTAGATGAAATGGACCAATTCTTTGAGAGACACAATCTGCCAAAACTTACACAAGAAGAAATAAACCATCTGAATAGTCATATCTACTAAGGAATTTGAAACAGTAATTAATAACCTTTCAAAACAGAAAGCCCCAGGCCCAGATGGATCTGCAGATGAATTCTACTAAACATTTAAGGAGGAAATTATGCCATTTCTCTACAATCTCTTCTAGAAGATAGAAGCAGAGGGAATACTACCTAACTCTTTCTATGAGGCCAGCATTACCCTAATACCAGACCCCGACAGACAAAGACATTACAAGAAAGAAAATTACAGATTAATATCTCTTATGAACATAGATGCAAAAATCTTCAACAAAATATTAGCAAATTGAATCCAACGTGTGTAAAAAGATTACACATCATGGCCATTTTTTCTAGGTATATAAAGGTGGTTCAACACTTAAAAATCATGTAATTAATCACATTTATAGGCAAAAGAAGAAAAATTACATGATCATATCAATAGATGCAGAAAAGATATTTGACAAAATCTGACATCTATTCATGATAAAAATTCCTTTTTTTTTTTTTAAAGACAGTCTCGCTTTGTTGCCCAGGCTGGAGTGCAGCGGTACCATCTTGGTTCACTGCAGCCTCGACCTTCTGGGATCAAGCCGTCCTTGCACCTTAGCCTTCTGAGTAGCTGAGATTATAGGTGTGCACCACCATGCCCAGCTAATTTTTGTATTTTTGTAGAGACAGTGTTTTGCCATGTTGCCCAGGCTAGTCTTGAACTCCTGAGCTCAAGCAATATGCCTTCCTCGGCCTCCCAAAGTGCTGGGATTATAGGCATGAGCCACCACACCCAACCTGATTCATGATACAAATTCTTAATAAACTAGGAACAGAGGGGAACTTCCTCAGCTTGACAAGCAATATCGACAACCTACAACTAACATTATACTGAATAGTAAGAAATGCAAAGCTTTCCCATTGAAATCAGGAAGAAGGCAACAGGCTGGGTGCGGTGGCTCACACCTGTAATCCCAGCACTCTGGGAGGCCAAGGCAGGTGGATCACAAGGTCAGGAGTTCGAGACCAGTTTGGCCAACATAGTGAAACCCCGTCTCTACTAAAAATACAAAAAAAATTAGCCAGGTGTGCTGGTGGGTGCCTGTAGTCCCAGCTACTAGGATTGGGTGGGACCATAGCTTAAGGTGTTGAGGTCAGCACCCAGGTATAACTTGTATGGCTTCGGAGAATTTCCTGAGCGTAGGGTTTTCCCCATCTCGGAGACCCATGTGGTACTGGAAGCTGGGACGTTGGAACAGGAATGTAGGAGAAGACCCACAGATTGGCCCCTTGTCACCAGTCCTGTCAGTGCACACCAAACATGGGAGCAGCAGGCTCCTGAGGCAGTGATGGGGGAGTAAGCCGGAAAGGCTGACTGGGGCGTGATGTGTAGAGGGGGGATCTTTATTCTTTAGTAACAGAATCAGTGAGCATTGTCAGGATTTAGTCTCAGGTTTTACTCGTTAAGTTGAAAATGTGAAAAGCCCCTACCCCTTTAGCTACAAGTGAGGAAACGTGGGGTATGAAAAGGAGGCCTGGAGTTTTTGCTCTGGCTCTGCGTAGCGTAAGCACAGTGCTGGCATATTACTATTAAATAATAAGAACGTGTGAAGCACCCTCTGTGTTCCTGGCACAATGGCTGCCCTTTGTGTGTGGTAGCTCGTTCTAATCTTCAGAGCGGCCTTTTCTTTTACAGATTAAATAAACAGAAGCTCAGAAAGGTTAAATAACTTGTCTCAAGTTACACAGTCACACTGTAACAGCCAGGATTTGAAACCCGGTCTGACTTCAGAACCCATGCTCCTAGTCACCTCAGGTACTGCCCCCTAAAAGGGTTTGCTTTAGGGGTTCAGTTTCCTGGGGAGGGCTTTCCAGGTGCCCTCTTTGAGATTTCTCATTTCCTCTTGAATTCTTGGGACCTTCTTTCTCCCCTTAGTTCCCCTAACTTTCTTTGTAAACCTTAGTTCAGCTGGTCAGTGTACCCTCCACCAAACATACCGTAAGAAACAAAAGGCTCCTCTAGACCTCAGGCATGCAATAGGTGAGATAAGATCACCTTTAAGGCTGCCTCCTATTTTCAGCACTTGGAAGTACCTGCTGTATTTCTAGGCCTATGCTTGAGGCTGTTGTGTACAGCTGTGCAGGTTGTTCACTGCAAAGATGCTCCCTTCTTGGGGGGCGAGTGCAAACCACAATCTAGCATGAGCTCCACTTGCCAAACTGCATGCCTGGGGGGGAGGGAGAAGGACACTGGATGGGTTAGTGGTAACCCTGACTCTGCTGGGCTCAGGGGTAAGTCTGGCCCTTGGATAACTTTCTTATCTTTATTTAGAAAAGTATCCCCATGAAGTAACGGAAGCAGGGGTCTGCAGCTCTGCCGTGTTGCAGTTAGTGTGAGGAGTGCAGTCAGTGCTCAGCTACCAAGAATTACGAGATCAGTGTTCCTGAATGATACACATTTGGAACGTTGGCATTTATTAAACTTTATTGACAGTATCCTGTGTTTATATATGCACATCTATAAATAGAAAAGTTGACTCACATCATTCTCCTCCCTTGTACTCGAACACACTTTCTTGAGGGGGACATAAAAGGTTGGACTTTGTTAGCTCCTTGGGAGTTGCCGAGAACCCTAAATATGCCCATATATGTGGCATGCCATGTCGCCTGTCCAGGATCATGGCAGAAAAAAGATCCAGAGCTGTGGAATTAACGAACAAATGGTAGCAATGTAGTCCGTTGTCCATCTCTAGCTCTCGCTTTTTTATTCTGGTATCCAGCAGCCCTGTTGCCTAGGCTCCCTGGGTGTCTTCATTTACTCTTAAAAAAAAAAAATTGAACTGGATTTCATGGAACATTAACCTTTTAAAGGGTGCAGTTCAGCGGTGGCTCACGCATGTAATCCCAACACTTTGGGAGGCAAGGCAGGTGGATTGCTTGAGGTCAGGAGTTCAAGACCAGCCTGGCCAACGTGGTGAAACCCTGTATCTATTAAGAATACAAAAATTGGCCAGGCGTGGTGGCGCACACCTGTGATCCCAGCTACCTGGCAGGCTGAGGCAGGAGAATTGTTTGAACCTGGGAGGCAGAGGTTGCAGTGAGCCAATATTGCACTCTGCACTCTAGCCTGGGCGACTGGGCAAGACTCCATCTCAAAAAATAAAAATAAAAAAACAAAGCGTACGATTCAGCGGCATTTAGTGCATATACAATATTGTACCACGTCACCTCTGTCTACTTCCAAAATATTTCCATCAGCCCCAAAGGAGACTCTGCCCATGCCCATTAAGCAGTCACTCCTTCCCCTTTCCTCAGACCCTGGCAACCTCTATTCTGCCTTCTGTGTCTGTGGATTTACCTAGTCTTATGTGTGGCTTCTTTTGCTTAGCATCGTGTTTTCGAAATTCATCCATGTGTAGCATGTTAGTACTTCGTTCATTTATTCATTTTATTTATTTAGAGACAGGGTCTTGCTCTGTCGCCCAGGCTGGAGTGCAGTACAGATCACGGCTCACTGCAGCCTCCAATTCCTGGGCTGAAGGGATCCTCCCAACTCAGCCTCCCTCACTTTAAATTTTTTGTAGAGATGGGCTCTTGCTGTATTTCTCAGGCTGGTCTCAAACTCCTGGCCTCAAGCGATCCTCCCACCTCAGCCGCTGAGAATACTGGGATTACAGGCGTGGGCCACCGCTCCTGGCTTACATTTATTATTTATTTTTATTTTTATTTTTTGAGACAGAGTTTCACTCTTGTTGCCCAGGCTGGAGTGCAATGCCGTGATCTCGGCTCATTGCAACCTCTGCCTCCCAGGTTGAAGCGATTCTCCCGCCTCAGCCTCCCAAGTAGCTGGGATTACAGATGCCCGCCACCACGCCCGGCTAATTTTGTATTTTTAGTAGAGACGGGTTCCTCCATGTTGGTTAGGCTGTTCTCAAACTCCTGACCTCAGGTGATCCACCCACCTCAGCCTCCCAAAGTGCTGGGATTACAGGCGTGAGCCACCACGCCTAGCCCCTTCATATATTTTTAAGGCCGAATCATATTCCATTGTATGGATATACCACGTTTTGTTCATCCATTCATCTATCAATGGACATTTGGGAATTGTGAATAATGCTGCCATAAAGACTGGTGTACAAATATTTGTTTGAATATCTGTTTTCATTTCTTTTGGGTGTAGACCCAGGACCGGAATTCCTGGGTCCTATGGTAACTCTGTTTAACTTTCTGGAACACCGGCTTTGTTCGTTGTTGCTGAGCACTGAGCCAGGTGGTCACTCTTCCTCATGCTTGACCTCCCGCTCTTCACGTGTAAGTCAGGAGGCCGTCATTTTGTCTGTCTTCGTTTCAGCACCAGCATTGCCAAGCCCTGATCCCTGGGCTGTTTTTGCTAAGGCCTGCTGGCCATTCCCTTGTTGCTGTCTTGTTCAGTAGCACAGCCACTCTACAAAGTGCTTTGACTCTTTACCCTAACCACTTCCTAGCCTGTTTACAGCCGCCATGGCCCTAAAGTCTCCTCCTGGATGTGATACACACTGGATTTCTTAGTTTCTTCTGATGCCTCCCCACCCGCAACTTCCAAACCCACCCCCGATTTCCCATTCAGTGAGTAAACAACAAACCTTCCTCTACTCTTGTTTTATACACACACACCCCTTCACTGCCCCGTCGGTTGCCAAGCTCTTCGTGCTGTCTCCTGGGCTTACTAGTGCCTTGGCAGTGCCCCACAGTTGCCCCTGAAGAGACTGTTATTCTTTCCATTCGATGCTGTTTCTGATTGCGTATCATGAAGCCAGCCCTGTCACTGGCTCTCCCTGCCGCTGATGCTCTCCCTCCCCAGCTACCTCTCCACCATGTCCACCCATGTCCAGCTGTCACCCAGAGCCCAGACACTTCAGAAGCAGCTCACTGAGAGGCCACTGTGTGCTGGCTTTGGATGCTCCAAACCCTGTACCGTGTGCTGGAATGATGCCCTCTGGACCATGGTTAATTTAAATAACTCCATCTGTGGCCCCATCTCTAGCTGACTTCTTGATTTTATTTTGTTCTGATTCCTGTGTATTTGTCCACACCCACATTGCTAGTTTTTTATTAGCTTCAGGAGACAAGGGTCCCTGCGTGTGTGAGATAATGGCCTTGGGGCAGGAGGGACAGGCACCATAGAAGGAAGGAAAGTTCCAGATTGGAATGACAAGCTGAGAAAAAGCAGTATGTGGGGTTACCTTAGCTGGTAGAAGACCTGGAAAACGAAGGTGGAGGAATTTACCTTGATAAAGCCGCGTTTGTAACTTTGTCTTTTTGGATGTTCCCACGTCTGTCTTTAAGAGGTTCCTTCCAGCATGCTGGACAGCCAGGGTTTTTACCCTGGGTCAGAGAGCACCGATTCTAGTGCGTGGGAGAGGGCTGGGCACGTCCAAAGCCAGCAGGCTGTGGCCTCCCAGTTTCCACTGCCCTACCCTGGAAAGAATCTCCATGATGGTGTCAACTGGGCAGTAGAATTGGGAAATCCAAAGATGAATGGCAAGTTGGTGGATCTGGGGACAGGGCAGTGGAGCTTTGGCACACAGAGAGGACACAAAGTCTGGTGGGGTGTTCCAGAGCAGGGCCCAGAGCCCTTCATCATGTCTAATTTCAGGTGAGAGTGTTGGGGGAGGACAGGGGGGCGTTTAGGGGTTGGTGCTGTCCCTTCAGGAAGTTTGAGGTGGTGAGTGGGTGGAATCGTGGAAATTGCCTGCCTGGCTGTGGCCACTCTTATCTTTGTGTATTTAGTTTAGGGCATTCAAAAACTTAAGATCCAGGCAGGTAACTTCAATAAAAGAAGCAGATATAAGTGCAAACACGTAGTCTGTGTGAGGTGTGAGGACTGTGGTGCAGGCGGAGCCCGTGCTGTCGCTATCTAGAACAGTACTAGCCCGTGGTAGGCACTCAAAAAAAAAAAAAACAAAATATTTGTTAAGTGAATGAATAAAGGAGCAGTCACTTTATTGGCTCCAGCCCTTACTTTCCATTTGGTTACAGGCCCTGTTTTGCCCATTTGCCCTACTTTTCAAGAGAAACAAGAAATTGAGAGTTTTACGTGACATTTTCCAAGTTTTAAAATGTTGGCTCTCATTTATCTAAAATACAGCGAGCTAAAGTCAGGAGGTAGCCGTTTTGTTTTTCTTGTTTTCAGCACCAGCATTTCCCAGCCCTGCATCCCTGGGCTGTTCTTGCTGAGGCTCGCTGGCCTTTCTCTTGTTTGACAGCACAGCATCCTCTAACATTAGGATTTTGCAACTTCTAACGTAAGGCTTTCATCTCCAGCAGATGCACAAACTCTTAGGAGAAGCAGATTTTATTTTTTTATTTTTAATTTTTTTAAGTGTTGGGGTGTTGCTCTGTCACCCAGGCTGGCATGCCATCGAGCAGTCATACCTCACTGCAGCCTCAAACTCCTGGGCTCAAGCGATCCTCCCGCCTTGGCCTCCCAAAGTGTTGCGATGACAGGCATGAGCCACCACGCCCAGCTGGAAGCCACTCTTTAAAATGTTATCCTTCACTTATCAACCTGAATAAAGGTCCTGAAAGCAAGTTTCAATAGGAGGTTCATGGGAGGGTGAAATCTAAGGTTCTGATGCCTTAAATTGTGGCTGTGGCTTGGTTTCTGTAATGGCTTTCCGCTGAATCTAGTACTGCATGTAACAAAGCTCCAGGGGCGGGTGGTGGGAGCCAGGATAACCGAGCTGGGCAGAATGGTGTAGTGGCAGAACCTTGGCTTTACAGCATGGACACTGAGCTGGCACACACCTTCCGCTCATTCCACTCGTGCTGAAATACTGAAATATTTCTGTATTGGGAGGTAAATAGCTAGTACCCTGAATCCCCTGGGTGCCCCCATCGAGGACCCTCCAGGCCTTCGTACTATCCAGCAATGAGTGGGGCCATGCCTGGCTATCGTGTTTCTCTAGGACTCTGCTCCAGAGCCAGGGCTGCCATCCATTCTCAATGGTCAATTCCCGTATTATGGTGCTGTAAGCATTTTGAACTCACCCCTGGATAAATCTGAATTTGAATCCTGGCTCCACTTCTTTCTTTTTTTTTATTTTTATTTTTTATTTTTTGCTACAGAGGCTCGCTCTGTCACCCAGGCTGGAGTGCAGTGGCGAGATCTCGGCTCACTACAACCTCCGCCTCCCAGGTTCAAGCCATTCTCCTGGCTCAGCCTCAGCCTCCTGGGTAGCTGGGATTACAGGCAGACCCAGCCACGCACAGCTAATTTTTGTACTTTTAGTAGAGACAGGGTTTCACCATATTGGCCAGGCTGGTCTCGAACTCCCGACCTCAGGCGATCCACCCGCCTTGGCCTCCCAAAGTGCTGGGATTACAGGCGTGAGCCACCGTGCTGGCTCCACTTCTTACTTGGCTGAGTATTCACTGACAGATTACTTAATCACTGTCTTTCAGCTTATTTTCCTTCCTCCATAAAAGAGGGTCTTTCCTCCATGAAAGAGGAATTCTACTACTGAAACTAATCTATTTGCAGGGTGGTTGTGAAAAGTAAGTGTGTAGCTGAGATAAGGCTACTGTTATTATGTTCTATGCTCTAAACAGGAAAACAGCATCCTTTGTACCTTTATACAAAGGCTTGGAGAAATAGGGATCAGATTAGCCAGGTGTGGTGGCGCACACCTGTTGTCCCAGCTACTCGGGAGGCTGAGGCAGGAAGATGACTTGAGCCCAGGAGTTCGAGGCTGCAGTGAACTATGTTTGTGCCACTGCACTTCAGCCTGGGCAATAGAGTGGGACCCTGTCTCGAAAGAAGAAAGAGAAAAAAGAAATAGGGGTCAGAGAACTAGAGGCTGAGGACTGTGCAGTGACATGACCCCTGGGTCCTAAAAGTTGGTGGTGCCCAGTTGGCTACTCACCTAGGGAGGTTGTTAAATATAAATGCCTCTACATTTAGAATTAGAAATTGTAATTCAGGAGGTCCGGGTGGAGTCCAGGAATCGTCGTTTTTACCAAGTGCCCTGCGATGATCCTGATTAAGTGCTGAATCTGGGAACCGTGCTGTTTTCTTGTTGGTCATCTCTGCCTCTGCTTCTTCACACAGAACCGTGCAGGCCGGTGCTCAGTCCACCGCGGTGACGATGGATTCACGTGAATCCGTGCGTGGGCCTGGGCCAGCTGAGGCAGGGCCTTCCCCTCGCCCTTTATTGCTGCCTCTGTCACAGACCTCATTGCATCTCCGAGGTGGGATCTAGGCCTCTCCTAAGGCTGGGAGCACAGGACACAGGAGAACAAACCTGAGCCTCTTGCTGGGTTTCAGGATAAAGCAGACACACAGAACGAGGATTGGGTTGCCTTCCCAGGAGGTGGAGATCCGAGCTAGGCAGATTCACTGGTTTTTGAGGGTGTTCTCCATTGCATCCCCCCAGGGCATGGACCCAGTTGGCTGACCTTGTGTGGGCCACCTGTTGACAGAGCTTCCTGTGTCCCAGTATCCTGCAGCCCTCGGCGTCAGGTGCTCTGACTGGCAGCAGCTGTCCTGGTTGAGTGCCTCTTCTGCCTGGCAGCTGCACTCATTGCCTCCTCTTTATACACTCTGGGGCCTCCCTTGAAGGTAAAATATTGTATCACAGCCTTAGGGGTTTGCTCCCGGTGTTGCATTAGTTCCAAATGATGAGGATAGGGAAGAGGTGTAGGGACACAGGGCAGAGGGAGATGCTGAGACACAGATACAAAGGGATTGGAAAGAGAAAGGAGAAAAAGCAGGGGTGAGAGATGAAATGTTAGAGAAAGACTGAGGAAGAGGGAGGCCGAGAAAGACATAAAGCAAGGGAAGTTAAAGTCTGGAAGGCAGTGAGTGGTGGTGTTGGCACAGATTTGCAGAGGGTAGTAACCCTTGCTATTATTTCAGGAGGAGTGACGTATGTGAGCACTTTTTCCTTTTTGTTTAAACAAGTTCTTTCATTTTGTCTTTTTGAGAGGGTGTCTTGCTCTGCTGCCCAAGCTGGAGTGCAGTAGTGCGATCACAGCTCACTGCAGCCTTAATTCCTGGGCTCAGGTGATCCTGCCACCTCGGCCTCCAGAGTAGCTGGGACTACAGGCGTGACCCACTACCCTGGCTAATGTTTGTATTTTTATTTTTTGTAGAGATAGATTCTTGTTGTGTTGTCCAGGCTGGTCTTGAACTCCGAGGCTCAAGCTATTCTCCTGTCTTGGCCTCCCAAAGTGCTGGGATGACAGGTGTGAGCCACTGTGGCCTCCTAAACAAGTTCTTGAGTAGGAACTAGGAGCTGGACAAGATGCAGTGACTCAACAGAGGCAATAATAGGAAGTTTTGGGTTTGCTGCTGCTGGCTGATGTTTTCTACCCTGTTTCCCAGCAAGGAAGTCCTGGGGATTGCAGGCACGTGTGCAGTGACTCACATGACCACAGCCTGGTTTCCAGTGCCAGCTTTGCATACCTGTTCTCTCGCCGACACGCCTGTCCACTCAGTGACCACACCTCATGATCTCAACTGCCCCAGCCACCAAGCCATGGCTGCCTCTCACACAGCCTCTGTCTCGCTCTGTTGACAGCCACCTCCCTCCTCAAAGCCCGTGTTTCCTGGGAGCTGTGACTTCTCTGCTATCAGTTGTCAAATCCTCCGCAGGCTCTTGCACAAAGCGTTTTTCCTGTCTGCGTCTCAGATTTCTGACCTGTAAAATGAACCTCAGGCTCACCGCTCACGCCTCCTTGCTATGTGGAGCAGTGAATTACCATCTTTAAGGAACTTGTTGCTTGTTGGATGAAAGATGCCAAAGTCAGCTTTGCTCCTCCACCCCCACCTGCACTCCTAACAGCCAAGCCCTGCTCCTTTCCTACTGTTTACCATACAGATAAGCTCTTGATGACCAAAGCAAGTCATTTAAGGTCTGTGAACCTGGGTGGACCTCAGTTCCCCAATCCACTGATCTCTGAACAGCTGCCTGGCAGCATTTGACACTGTTGACCACCTACTGCCTTCTTCTTAAAAGTATAAAAGTGGCCGGATGTGGTGGCTCACGCCTGTAATCCCAATATTTTGGGAGGCCGAGGTGGGTGGATCACCTGAGGTCAGGAGTTCGAGACCAGCCTGACCAACATGGTGAAATCCCGTCTCTACTGAAAATACAAAAATTAGCCGGGTGTGGTGGCGCGCCCCTGTAGTCCCAGCTACTTGGGAAGCTGAGGCAGGAGAATCGCTTGAACCTCGGAGACAGAGGTTGCAGTGAGTCGAGATCATGCCAAGGCACTCCAGCCTGGGAGACAGAGTGAGACTCTGTCTCAATTAAAAAAATAAAAAATAATGTAAAAGTAATACATGCTCATTGCTTAAAAAGAAAGAAGGAAAAGTGAAGGCTGAGACAGGAGGATCACTTCAGCCTGGGAAGTCGAGGTTTCAGTGAGCTGAGATTGCATCACTGCATTCCAGCCTGGGCAACAGCGAGACCCTGTCTATAAAGAAAAAAAAAAACCCACAATTTTTTCAAAAAAAAAAAAAAAAAGAAATCCAACACTATACACCAGAATTTAAGTAAAATATAAAACCACTAGTCCTCTCACCTCTATACAATCATGAAATGTGTCACAAATCCAGCCTCCTCCCTCCACCCAACAACCGGTGACCCTTTTGTTTTTCTAAGACGGAGTCTCACTCTGTTGCCCAGGCTGGAGTGCAGTAGTGCGATCTCAGCTCACCGCAACCTCCGCCTCCCGGGCCCGAGCCATCCTTCCAGTTCAGCCTCCCAAATAGCTGGGACTGTAAGCACTGGCTACCATGGCTGGCTACGTTTTGTCCCAGGAATTTGAGTCTGCAGTGAGCTTTAATCGTACCCCGTGCTCCAGCCTGAGCAACAGAGTGAGATTCTGTCCAAAAAAAAAAAAAAAAAATCCACATATTGTTACTATCATCACCATGTTGTCAAATCTTCCCTTTCTTAACCCTTCTGCCTTTAATTCCCTTAACCCTTCTGTCTCTTTCTTAACCTTTCTGCCCTCCCCCACAAAAACCCTTATGTGAATATGTAGTCTTAAAAAGAGTTCACCGCAGGTTTTTTTTTTTTTTTGAGGTGGAGTTTCGCTCTTGTTGCCCAGGATGGAGTGCAGTGGAGCGATCTCGGCTCACTGCAACCTCTGCCTCTTGGGTTCAAGCGATTCTCCTGCCTCAGCCTCCAGAATAGCTGGGATTACAGGTGCCCACCACCACACCTAGCTAATTTTTTTTGTATTTTTACTAGAGACAGAGTTTCACCATGTTGGCCAACACGGTCTCAATCTCCTGACCTTGTGATCTGCCCGCCTTGGCCTCCCGGAGTGCTGGGATTACAGGCGTGAGCCACCGCGCCCGGCCTCACCACAGATTTTCACAGATGTTCTATACTATGTAATGAGTGAATTAATTAGTTATTTGGTAGCTCTGTTTTGAGACAACTTGGGGCTTCACGCTCCTCCTAGAATAACTGACAGCTGGTGAAAGAGCAGAGGGACAGTGACCGCCAGGCCAACCTCGCCCAGGGAAACGACAGCAGCATCAGTGGCCCTTACAGCAGCCTACTTTCCTCTGTTCCCACTGCAGCCTCCAGCCCCGGACTCCCTAAGCCCAGCGGGGAAAGGCAGGGCCGTCCGCCCAGTCATTTGAACCCTGATCCTTCTTGGACTGGAGAATTGCTTTGGAGAAACCTGAAATCAAGAATTGGCGCTTGCTGAGATTTGCCAGGGGGGAAATTTGCCCCGTGCTTGAGTTTGGACTTGCATTTTCTGGCCTTTCTCATGCTTTCCTGTCCATTTTCAGAAGGTTCCCACTGCCTGAAGTCTTGTCTTCCTGCCACCCTTCATTGTCATGGGGGAGAGTGTCCTGAAGACCCTTGTTTCATGTTACTGGGGCCCAGGATTGCTATCTGCAGAGAGAGAGGGGTCTGAATAGGTCTGCCTCTCAAATTATCCTGCTTCTGGGGTTGATAGGAGTTGGGGGAGGAGGCCGAGGAGCTGGAGACAAAGCTCTGTGGAGCCCGCCAAGGTTTTTAAACTCTCTCCCATGAAGAGCCCTAGATCAGTGACAAGTGGGAGAGCTGCCATTTGCAACTCCATCCATCTATTTTTGTCTTTCATTTGCATAGATCTGAGCCAGGTAAGCATCAGCTAATACTCTTCTTATAAATCAGCGTGTAACCCAATTTGTCTCTCTCATGTTTTTAACCTCTTATACAGCACGGGTGCAGTACATACCGATAGCTATGTCCCTGAAACATTCTATGCAGTTCAGATTTTTTTTTTTTTTTTTTTTTTTTTAGGAACTGAAATATTTTAAATTCTTTAGGAAGGCTTTATTATTTCAGGCATCCATGATGGATCTGCTAACAACAGGAAAATAGTTCTTTCATTTGAGTGTTTATTATCAAATCATAGAGTGTAACACTTACAGTGGTCGCTAAATATCATCATTTTATAACTAAGAAAACCAAGGATCAGGAGGTCCCTGGGATCACAAAGCTGGTGAAAGAACATGGACCAAAACCTCAATCTCCTGACTTCTAGCCCACTGCTCTTTCAGTCACAGGAACAGTGAAATATGGCAGAATTTTAAGGTGGTTATCTTCCTATATTTTCATTTCTATCTCTTTTTTCTACTTAAAAACATTTTTTTAAAATTCAAAGATATATAATATTAAAAGGTACTTTCCCAGAAGTAAGCACCATAAAAAATGTAATATGCTTTTTAAGTGTTTTCTGTGCCTCTGTGATACATGGAAGCCCCGATACTTACAAGTACATTTTAAAATGAATTTTTAATTTTAGAATAGTTTTACATTTACCCAACATTGCAAAGGTAGTCTGGAGAGCTCTCACTTCGCCCGCAGCCAGTGTCCTCTATTATTAGCATCTTGCATTAGCCCCGATATATTTGTCATGATTAATGAACCCGTATCGGATGTTATTATTAACTCAAGTTCATACTGTCTCCTGAATTCCTTTCCGATACCCCTTTTCTGTTCCGGGACCTCTGTAGTCATCGGGTCTCCCTAAGTGCCTGTCGGCCGTGACAGTGTTAAGTGTTTTTTTGATAGCGTCACTTTTGTAATATATATGGCAACCTTTTTTCACATAACTAGATGTTTTGAACACCTTTCTGGGTTAGTGCGTGCGGCCTTCCACACCCTTTTCACTCACCACGGTGTTCTGTTGAGTGGCTCTACCCCATCATTTCACACTGCCCTTGGCACAGAGCCCCTGTCTGGAAGTGTCACTGGGCCTGGGTGCTGTCTGGTGGATTAGACAGACACTTCCACTGTCTTGGAATCTGGACACTGTGGGAACACAGAACATGGATGTAAATGAACTGACAGCTCAGAGAAAAGGAACCATGTGGCCTGCTGTTGTGGTGACCCTTTACCCCACGCCCTTCACCCTACATCCCTCACCCCACACCCTACACCCTGCGAGTGGCTCTGTGTCTGTATACAAGAGTTTACATCTGTGGTTGAAGCACTTTCTCACAAAAGGGTGGTGCTTATTCTAGGAGGCCCTACCAAAGAAAAGCTCTAGGTAGCAACATGAGTCATCCAGCTGTAGAGCCCGCGACTGTGGCGTGCAGAATATTCCTGTCTCTGGAAATCCAGGAGTAGCTTGGTGGACACCTGTCCCTGGAAATCCAGCAGTAGCTTGGTGGACACCTGTCCCTGGAAACCCAAGAGTAGTTTGGTGGACACCTGTCCCTGGAAATCCAGGAGTAGCTTGGTGGACACCTGTCAGGAGTGCTTGAGTAAAGGGTTGATATTAACCTGTGAAAGAAATTTCTGATGATCATCCATTATAACTGGAAGAGATCTGAAAAATGACTTGACCCAAGGTCCCACAGCCAGTGGAGACAGAATATCTTCTCTTATTGCCTCTTCCGCTGGCCCCGCCAGCCCAGACCTGTCCCTAGGAGAACATCCAGTTCATATTCGTTAATGAAGAGGAAGCTTCCAGATCCTTCACGGTGTCGCCATTACCTCAGAACGGCCAGTACATATTTTGAAACAACTTTTGTGTTTTTTTAGACAGGGTGTTGCTCCGTCACCCAGGCTGGAGTGCAGTGATGCAATCGTGGCTTACTTCAGCTTCGAACTCCCAGGCTTGAGCAATGTTCCGGCCTCAGCCTCTTGAGTGGCTGGGACTGCAGGTGTGCGCCACCATGCCTGGCTAATTTTTAAACGTTTGTTATAGAGATAGGGTCTTACTGTGTTGCCCAGGCTGGTCTCAAACTCGTGGTCTCAAGCGATAAAACAGCTTTGTAATGTTTAAATTATACCTGAGGTTTGGTTCTCTGCAGAATTGGGCACAGCCTCCGATCGGCTGTATTCCTCTCACTTAATATTTGCCACTGTTCCAAACCCCATGTTCAGCCCTTCGCCCAGGACCTTTTCCCTCTGACCTCTCATTTGCACAAGGTCTTCCAGCAGAGCTCCAGGCTGTTCTTGCCCAAGCAGAGATGACAAACGTACTACGAGGACTGAGCCTCCCAGACTTAGGGCTTCGCCTGCAGTAAGGGAGAACTAGACACCTCTTTGTCTCACGCTGCACAGTGCCCCAGCAGGCCTCCCACACACAATTACTTTTCACTAAGGAGCCAGGGAACCAGGGTCTTCTCTCACGCAGCCTTGTGAGGTTGGCGGGACAGCGTGTGACCCGTGCCTGGGCAGAGGCACATGCCTTTCAGAGCCCTGCTGGGGAGGTGCCCCACTTGGGAGAGGTGGAGACGTAACCCTACTGGCTTTTCTTACCCAGCAGGTGTGTAAGACAGACACACTCAGACAACACTGCTTTCCCCATCACTGCCTGTCATCCAGCACTTCAGAGATGATGGACGGCCGGGCGCGGTGGCTCATGCCTGTAATCCCAGCACTTTGGGAAGCTGAGATGGGCGGATCTCGAGGTCGGGAGATCGAGACCATCCTGGCTAACACGGTGAAACCCCGTCTCTACTAAAAATACAAAAAATTAGCCAGGTGAGGTGGCGGCGCCTGTAGTCCCAGCTACTCGGGAGGCTGAGGCAGGAGAATGGCGTAAACCCGGGAGGCAGAGCTTGCAGTGAGCTGAGATCCGGCCACTGCACTCCAGCCTGGGCGACAGCGTGAGACTCCGACTCAAAATAAATAAATAAAGGTGATGGACAATGTGTCTGCGGCTGATGGGGTGGAGGACACCTGCACACCTGCACCTGCGAACCAACTGCTGTACCTTTGCCCCACCCCCAGCCCCCTCTGAGAACTCAGATCCCGCCTAGGAGGGGATGGATGGGCTTGTGAACAGCTGAGAAGTGCTTTGCAAAATGCAACGACTTAATCATAAATGAACATTACAAGGTGGCGTGGGGCCACTATGCTTCAGGAAACTCCTTCACATGGAGAGGACGGGAAAAAGGGAGATTTCCAGGGCAGGAGAAACTTGGGAAGCAACACTGAATGGAGAGAGGGAGGCTTTCGGGGGGGTTCAGATGATACTGAAACCCGGATATGGAACAAGACAAAAAACAGCAACTTGCCCTCAGGGTGTCTTTACTCTCCCAAGTGCCGATTTCATTGACCTAAATCAGGTCTCCGCTCCTGTGTGCTGGTACCTAGTTTAAGAGAGTCTTATAAATACACAAAGCCGGAAATGCCTGGGCAGCGGGGTGGCAGGAGGATGTGGTTCCCCTCCAGGACAGGATCTGACTCAAATCACACTTCCCTCCTGGATTCCAGACTGCCAGAGGGATGCCTCCGAGGCGGTGTTTGGAAGGAGGTGCTGAGAGTAGAGCTGGGTTATTCTAAGTGTGGCCTAGGGAAGATCTTGCCAGACTTGTGAATGTGTGTCCCCACCCAGTGCCCTGCTCAGCAGGGCAGAGAAGTGAGCTGTGGGTGGTGGGAGCAAGGAGAGGAGACCAGGACACCTCTATTCCACACATACCCAGTTTCATCCCTTGCTGCACTTCACTAAAATTATGCACTCACCCCTACGAGACCTACTGTGTCCTTCTTGAGTCCTTGTTTGGCTACCTTTGTTCCCTTCCAGGGCTGAGTGAGTTCAGTCCACATTTATTGCACTGAAAACTCACAGGCCTTAGAGCCTGGAGAAATCATCGGAACCATTCCCTTTCCTCTTCAGGCAAGATGAGCGGTGGGCCCAGGTTGCCTAACCTAGCTAGCTGCATGGCATCTCCACAGCATCCAGCTCAAAGCAGGCATTGACAGGGGCGGGGCACCCAGAGAAATGGCGCCGGTACTGCTGCAGGGGTAAGATGTGGCAGCAAAGGGCGGGCAAGAGGGCTCCCGATGATTCCTGCAATGCTGAGCTAGCTGCCTGCTGGCTTTGTGAGCAGTGGAATAAGAAGGCTATTGTGTCAGCTCTTTGAGGGGTGGGTGTGGTCTTCCTTGGGGGTGAGAAAGTACAGTGGGAAGGGCTAGCAGCTCCCCCTGATCCTCTTCCTACTGTGATCTGAGAAACACTCCGTAGGGGGTGGGGGTTGGGCGCTGGGGGGCTGGTAAGGGGAGTTGGCTGGGCTGGGAGGGAAACAGGCCCTTTCAAGTGCAGGTCAGACTCTTGTGAGCTGTTTACCCGCCTCATGCCCAAGGGTGCAATGTGAGTCATTTAATTTAATTGGTTTAATAAGTAAACGGTCTGGGTACAAAGAGGAGGGGGTTGGGTATGAGAGGGAGGGGCGGTGCAAACCCTACAGAGCTGCTTTGAAAAGAAACCTGTTGCCAACCCTCTAGGGATGGTCATAATTAAACAGGGAGTGGAGATGCTTTGGGAAGCAGAGAGAAGGGAGAGCCCCAGATGTTGAAGTGGAAAGAGGAGTGGAGGCTGTAAGTCGGCCTCAGGTTCTCAATGCCCATCTGAGTATTCCATTTGCTGGTGCTGGTATATCCACAGGGTTGTGCAGCCATCGCCACGACCTAATTCCAGAGCATTTTCCTCACCCCAGAAAGCAACCTCGCACCTACATCAGTCACTCCCGATTCTCCCCACCTCCGGCACTGGCAACCACGACTCTCCTTTTGGTCTCTATGGATTTGCCTCTTTTTTTTTGAGACAGGGTCTTACTCTGTCGCCCAGGCTGGAGTGCAGTGGTGCAATCTTGGCTCACTGCAACTTCTGCCTGCCGGGCTCAAGCTATTCTCCCACCTCTGCCTCCTGAGCAGCTGAGCTACAGGCGTGTGCCACGACACCCGGCTAATTTCTTTTTTAGATACCTTCCACCTTCCACTACCTTCCACCTTCCACCACCTTCCACCTTCCACCACCTCCCACCTTCCACCTTCCACCACCTCCCACCTTCCACCTTCCACCTTCCACCACCTTCCACCTTCCACCACCTTCCACCTTCCACCACCTTCCACCTTCCACCACCTTCCACCTTCCACCACCTTCCACCACCTCCCACCACCTCCCACCTTCCACCTTCCACCTTCCACCACATTCCACCTTCCACCACATTCCACGTTCCACCACCTTCCACCTCCCACCACCTCCCACCTTCCACCTTCCACCACCTTCCGCCTTCCACCACCTTCCACCTTCACCTTCTACCTTCCACCACCTTCCACCATCTTCCACCTTCCACCACCTTCCACCTTCCACCACCTTCCACCATCTTCCACCACCTTCCACCATCTTCCACCTTCCACCTTCCACCTTCTTGGATTTTGCCAAGAAAGAATCCAGGGCGAATCTGTAAAGTGAAAGCAAATTTATTAAGAAAGTAAAGGAGTAAAAGAATGACGACTCCATAAGCAGAGCAGCCCTGAAGGCCGCTGGTTGCCCATTTTGTGCTTATTTCTTGATTATATGCTAGACGGGGTGGATTATTCATGCCTCTCATTTTTAGACCATAGAGGGTTAACTTCCCGATGTTGCCATGGCATTTGTGAACTGGCATGGCGCTGGTGGGAGTGTAACAGCCAGGACAACCAGAGGTCACTTTTATCACCATCTTGGTTTTGGTGTGTTTTAGCCGGTTTCTTTACTGCAATCTGTTTTATCAGCAAAGTCTTTTTGACCTGTATCTTATGCCGACCTCCTGTCTCATTCTGTGATTAAGAATGCCTTAACTTACTGGGAATGCAGTCCAGCAGGTCTTAGCCTTATTTTAGCCAGCCCCTATTCAAGGTGGAGCTGCTCCAACACCTCTGACAATAGCTCACAACTATTTTGTGTAGACAGGGTCTCCCTGTGTTGCCCAGGCTGATCGCTAACTCCTGGCCTCAAGCAATCCTCTGACCTCAGTTTCCCAAGCTGGGGATTACAGGCATGAGCCACTGTGCCCAGCCCATTTCTTTTTATTGCTAAGTAATATTCTGCTGTGTGGATAGACCACATTTTGCTTCTCCATTCATAGTTGATGGACATTTGCATTGTTTCTGCTTTTTGGCTATTGGGAATAATAATGCTCTGAGGCTTTCATTTCTTTTGGGTGTATACCTGGGAATGGAATTGCTGGGTCAAATAGTAACGCCGTGTTTTGAGGGACTGTCAGATTTTTCCAAATCGGCTGCACCATTTTACTCTCTCACCAGCCATGTACAAGGGTTCCAATTTCTCTGTGTTCATGCCAACACTTGTTATTGTCTGTTGCCAACACTTGTTATTGTCTGATTTTTTAATGACAGCTGTCCTAGTGGGTGTGAAATGGTTCTGTACTTGTTTGTAAATAATTTCTTCTTCTCTTGCCAGTTAAGGTAGATCAACATTGTCACTCCCATTTCAGCCACAGATCAATTTTCCCAGGCAGGAAAGAAGCATATGCACCAGCTCACAGATGAATTATATGACACAAACAGCAAAATTTTTAAATAATTGAAAAGATGTACGTGACATTATTGTTGAGAGGAAAAACAGCAAATTGCAGGATAATATGTAATAGTATAAGCCAATCTATATTTTAAAAATAGATCCTCCTTGGCCAGGCGCGGTGGCTCACGCCTGTAATCCCAGCACTTTGGGAGTCTGAGGTGGGCGGATCACCTGAGGTCAGAAGTTCGAGACCAGCCTGGCCAACATTGTGAAACCTCGTCTCTACTAAAAATACAAAAATTAGCCAGGCTTGGTGGTGGGAGCCTGTAATCCCAGCTACTCGGGAGTCTGAGGCAGGAGAATCTCTTGAACCCCGGAGGTGGAGTCGAGATCACATCACTGCATTTGAGCCTGGGCGACAGCAAGGCTCTCTCTCAGAAAGAAACGAAAGAAACAACACAAATTCTGGAACCAAAGACCTTGAGTTCCTGGCTGCACAACTTACTAGCCATGTGGCAAGTGCTTAACCTCTCTGAAGTTCAATTTCCTCATCTGTGAAATGGAGACAATAATAGTACCTACCTCAAAGGGTGTTTTTTTGTTGTTTTTTTTTTGAGATGGAGTCTCACTGTGTCGCCAGGCTGGAGTGCAGTGGTGCAATCTCGGCTCACTGCAACCTTCACCTCCAGGGTTCAAGCGATTCTCCTGCCTCAACCTCCCAAGTATCGTGTAGCTGGGACTACACGCGGGCACCACCACACCTGGCTAATTTTTTTTTCGTATTTTAGTAGAGACAGGGTTTCACTGTGTTAGCCAGGATGGTCTCGATCTCCTGACCTCGTGATCTGCCCGCCTTGGCCTCCCAAAGTGCTGGGATTACAGGCGTGAGCCACCGCGCCCGGCCTCAAAGGGTTTTTAATGACAATTAAAAGGGATACATTTGTAAGATGTTTAAGACACTGCCTGGCATATTATAAATGCTAAATGTGTTAGCTCTTATTATTTTTATCATCTCATATTTATCGAACATTTACCGTATGCCACTCTCATTTGATCTTCATAACCCCATATGGGAAATACTACTAATATAGCTGTTTTACAGAGATGAAAACCAAGGCTTAGAGATTAAGCTAGATGTCTTAGCACCTGACTCTAAAGTTCTTCCCCCTGCTGCCTAGATGGATACTGTTATCAGTAACATTATTTGTTGAACAAGTACCTATGTGCTAGGCATAATGAAAAAAGTAGACAAAAATCCTGCCTTCATGGAACATATATTCAAGTATATATGTGTGGGGAGAAGATAGATTTTATACACATGCACACATAATATGTCAGGTGGTAATAAATGCTATTGAGAAAAATAATAAAGAGTTAGATGGAGTGATAGGCTGGGGGTAGAGTGTTATTATATATAGGATGATCAGGAAAGTCTTCTGATATTGGAGCAGAGATCTGAGTAAAGGGGGCAAGAAGCTTTCTCAGGGAAGTGTGTTTTAGGTAGAGGACATGCAAAGGCCCAGGGTACAGCATGCCTGGCATATTGGAAGAACAGCAAGGAGATGAGGGTAGCTGGAATGAAATAGTGATAAAGAGATAGGAGACAAGGTCGGAGATTTAATCTGTAAGGCCTTAGTAGTTGAGCAACCATATAATTGATTGTTTAAATTGGAATAGTTTTGAGAGTGAAAGCAGGTACTATTAATAATTGTCAGGGCAACCAGTGTAAACTGGGTCTTTCCCCAAGAAACTTTACTCATTGGCCATCAGAAGGATCTTGGATTGTATTTGAGTGGTTTGGGAAGTCACTGGAAGGTTCTAAGCAAGGATTGGCATGGCCCGACTTACATTTTGGTGGGGTCCCTCTTGCTTCTAGACCATAGGTGCAGGGGTGGATACAAGGGGACTGAAAGAGCAATGATGTCTAGGACTGGAGTGGTGGAGATGGAGGAGGGAGAAGTCGTCAGATTTTGCACGGCTTTTGACAGTATGGCTGATGAGACTAGCTGAGGGATTGGATATGGGGAGAGGAATCAAGCAGTTTGAAGATTTTTGACCTGGGTGGTTGGAAGGCTGGAGTTGTCACTTACAGGATGGAGGGGTGCAGGTTTGGGAGGAAAAATCAAGAGTTAGGTTAAGTTGGGCCGGGCGCGGTGGCTCATGCCTGTAATCCCAGCACTTTGGGAGGCCGAGACTGGCGGATCATGAGGTCAGGAGATCGAGACCATCCTGGCTAACCCAGTGAAACCCCGTCTCTACTAAAAAATACAAAAAACTAGCCGGGCGAGGTGGCGGCGCCTGTAGTCCCAGCTACTCGGGAGGCTGAGGCAGGAGAATGGCGTGAACCTGGGAGGCGGAGCTTGCAGTGAGCTGAGATCTGGCCACTGCACTCCAGCCTGGGCGACAGAGCGAGACTCCGTCTCAAAAGAAAAAAAAAGAGTTAGGTTATGTTTCAGGTGCCTTTGATATCCAAGTGAGAGAGTGAGTAAGAAAATTGGCTGTGTAAGCGGGGAGTGCAGGGAGTGGTCAGGCTAAGGCTAGGGAAGTCATCAGCGTACGGACGGTTTTCCAAAACACCTGCTGAGATCAGCAAGGCCGCAGTGTTGATGGCAAAGACAATCATCAGAGACTGACCGTAAGGTAACCTATCCAGTGTTCAAAGGTGAAAGGACCAATGAGGAACATTTAGCAAACAGATGAGGAGTAGCCCATGGGAGAAGATCAGGGATTACAGGAGAATCATAACCTTCTGCTCCACACACTTCTGTACTCTGTGATTTAGGGGGAGGGAGGTAAGCATATGTTACTTGTATTTTAGAAACAAAGCTTCTGGGTTCCAGTCAGCAACCCAAGACAGGTGTCCTGTGGGAGGCTAGGGGGTTGGAGATGGCCCTGTAAAATCTAGGCCTCTTCAGGGACAGTGATTTTATTTCATTTTACTTGATTTCAGGATTTATTTATGTTCCCAGACCCAGCAATTCCACCTTCCCCAAAATGCCTATTCATGACCTACTTCACCATGATGTCTTCCCTGCCCGCCAGGATCCGCCTCTCTCGATTCCAGGAGGCCTGACTCAGTGCGCAGTTATGTACTTGTCACGTTATCAAACCCATCCTTCCTGCGTGAAGCAGGGCTGTGCCGCGGGGAAAGCACAGGAGAGGCGGCCGGGTGTGAGCTCCAGCCCAGCCATGCGTTAGCGGCCACGCAGAACCGTCAGCCGTGACTTATTTGCCTGACCCAAACCGGCTCCTTGGCCTCCATTTCCTCACCAATGGGGCTCCACAGTGCTGGCTTCACAGGGTTGGAATGAGGATTAACCAGGCAGTAGTGGGAAGAGTGTGGCCTTTCAAACCAAACAGAATTAGTTTGAATCCCAGTTTAGCCACCTGTAAGGTCTGGGACAGATCATGTGAACTCTTTAAACCTCAGTTTTATCGTTAGGAGAGTGGGGAGCATAGTACCTTACAGGGCTGTTGTGCGTTGGAAATTCATCCATTCATGTACCTAATTCATCTTTCCAGCTGAATTGTGGGAGTAGGGGGTGAAACAACTGGGCCTTAAGATATTAAGGAACTTGCCCAAGGTCACAAGCTAAAATGTGGCAGGGCGGGGATTCAGTTCCAGATCTTTCTGGCTCTGCAAGTGGTTCTTACCCATCTTCGAACATCCACTCAGAGCCAGACAAAGGCAGCTATGTGCAGTTGTCTCCTGGTATCCACAGGGGATTGATTCCAGGGTTCCCCATGGATACCAAAATCCGAGGATACTCATATCCCTTTTATAAAATATGGTGCGGTATTTGCATGTAACCTATACACATCCTCCCATATAATTTTTTTAAGACTCTGGGTCTCACTCTGTTCCCCAGGCTGGAGTGCAGTGGTGATCATAGCTCATTGCAGCCTCCAACTCAGGGACTCAAGCAATCTTCCCTCCTCAGCCTCTAGTACCACAGGCGTGTGCCACCATGCCTGGCTAATTGTTGTTGTTGTTGTGGTTGTAAAGATGAGGTCTGTTATGTTGCTCAGCCTCGTCTCCAACTCCTGGGCTCTGAGCTATCCTCCCATCTCAGCCTCTCAAAGTACTAGAATTATAGCCATGAGGCACTGTGCCCAGCCCCTCCCATATATTTAAATCATCCCTAGATTACTTCTAATACCTAATACGATGCAATAGCATTTGCATTTACATAGCATTGTAAATAGTTGTTATGCTGTATATTCTTAATTTGTATTTTTCTATTGTTATATTGTTTTTTATTTTTATTTTTCTGAATATTTTCAATCGCTATTGGTTGAATCCACGGATATGAAACCTATGGAACCTGTGTATGCCAAGGACTGACTATATACCTAATAGATGCTTCGAAAATCTAGCTTGTTGTCTGTCCATGTGGCTTCTTCTTTCAGGTCTCTTTTAAAGCTTTCTTCCCACTGTAAGCCATTTTGTGCAACCATCAGAATGCTAATAAACTGATCCAAGAAGCCAGTTCAAAATAAATATCAGACTGTGCAGTCTTTGTGAGAAGCCTGTATCTTTTTATATGGTGGTGAACTCCAGGGAAACCTAGCTCAGTGCCTCAGCCCACTCAAGGGAATATTTGCATCTTACCCTACAAATTGCCTACAACAGGCTCTTTGAAAGATGGAAAACATATTCCCCTAAGACCTGGGAAGGCTAAACAGTTAATAGCTTCTCAAGGGTTTTATGTATTACTAGGATACCGGCAGCTATCACAGGTCATTAAATATCAAAGTTTATGCTCAAGAAGCCAAAAGAAAAACAATGCAACTTCTCTGTGCCTCAGTTGTCTTCACAAATACCTCAACTAGGAGAACGTTTCAGAAACCATTTAAGCATCATGCAGGTAAAATGAGAGTCACACAGATCTGAAGGGTTCAAATGTTCACTGCTGGCAGAACCCGGCTCATTGGCAATAAGGCTCCCTCGCCTTTCATCCTGGAGCTTTTTCGTAGCATTAGCTCCTTCCCCAAAGCGTCTCTCTTTTCCTTTCTGCTTTTTTTTTCTTTGGTAAGGATCAGAGTCATCCGTCCCATCCCGAGCAGCTTTTTATCAGCTCATCTTCTTAGATATCCTTGATTTTCTCTTTGATTCCCACCAGACCTTGTTGATGTGTTGGTTCACTGAGGCTCTTTCAGCCAAATCAGGGACACAAATTTAAGTTGAACGACTGCTGTTTCTTAGCAACTTAGCGACTGCAGTCTCATCAGCAAGAGGTGAGCAGAGGTGAGCTCCTCACTCCGCCCTCAGCAGCGCTTGCCATAACCCTAGGTTTGTTTCCACGGAAAGTATTCTCTCGTTGGCCAGGTTAGCCCCTTTCATGTTCTCAGCTTTCTACCCTCTCGTTATGTCCTCTGTGTGGGGGAATTTCAACATATATTTGACCTAGCATTGGTTCTACTGCTGTTTCCACTTCTGCATATGGTTTGGGCCAGCGGCCATGTCCTGCCAGCATGGAGGTAGCCCCGGATTCATGCACTGGCTCAGGGAAAAGGGAGCGGTGGGAGAAATTGCTGGGGGTTAGGGGCAAGACACGACATGGGATATAGGGTTTTGGAGTAAACTTTTATCCTCTAAAGCTATCCATGTGTCTTTAGCAACATGTCTGTTGACCCAGCTGTACATGGGTTAGATAGAGTTGTATGGAGCAGTCCCGTCTGGTCCTCCGACCAGTGATTTTAGCGAATGTGAGAGACTAAGGACAATAGAGGTCTTTGAAACTGATAACGGTGTCAAACAATGTAAGCGGCCTGGTTTTCCAGGAGAGATGAACTATTTCAGACATTCTATTGCGATAGCCAGATCACATATCCTGACTTTGAGTTCAGAAAATATGATCACTAACACATCGAATAACCAGTTGATTTAGTAAGGTTCTCACTTTTCTATTGTTATACTTTTCTCTATAGACATAGAGCTGTATGGGATGTAAAAACCCTGCTCGGTAGTTTAATCAGCCGTCATAAGGGTCGATGTCTCAATGTCTCATTGCATTGCTGAAAGGTAAGAGTGGATCAGTAGAAATTATCTTATGAGATTGTGACTCATAGTACCTGAACTAAAGTAGATATTTCAACAATGACACTGCAGTCCAGGGAACAGATTCTTATTTGTAGAGGTCGAAAGCAAACATAAATAACATCGACGACGTGCCTGTTGGAGCTCCCTCCTAGCTTCCTTTCCAGCCAGTGAGTCTCCATTCCTCTCTCTTCTCAAGTATACTTGCATTTGCTCGTTTATTTAAAAAAGTAGTTGTCCGTGCACAGAAAAGGGTGTTTTCTCCCTCTGTGTAGCATGTTACGAGAAATCACGGAGCAGTACACGCATCGTTTTATCATGCTTTGCTTTATGCCCTTCACAGATGCTGCTTTGTTTACAGATAGAAGGTCATGGCAGCCCTGCGCGCCCCAAGTCTATCAGCGCCGTGTTGCCAACCGTGCGCGCCCCAAGTCTATCAGCACCGTGTTTCCAACCGTGCGTGCCCCAAGTCTATCAGCGCCGTGTTTCCAACCGTGCGCGCCCCAAGTCTCCCAGCACCGTGTTTCCAGCCGTGCACGCTTGCTCCATGTCTGTCACATTTGGTGATACTTACAATACTTCCAATGTTTTCATTACTATTTCATCTGGTGTGGTGATCTGTGATCTGTGACGTTACTGTTGTAATTATTTTGGGGTGCCACAAACTGCACCCAAATAAGATGGTGAACTGCCCCACTCATGGACAGTTCTCCCATCTCTCTGCCTCTCGTCAGACCTCCCTCTTCCCTGAGGCACAACAATATTGAAATCAGGCCCATTAATAACCCTGCACTGGCCTCCAAGTGTTCACGTGTCAGGGAGAGTCCCACGCCTCTCCTTTAAGTCACTAGCTGGAAATGATTAAGCTTAGTGAGGAAGGCGTGTCCAAAGCCAAGACAGGCCGAAAGCTAGGCCTCTTGTACCCCAGTTAGCCAAGAATGCACAGTTGTGAATGCACAGGAAGAGTTTTTAGGCTAAAGCCAAAGGAGGGCTCAGAGGTGAGTGTTACATGGCTTAGGCTTCTGAAGAGCTCAAAAGCTTGCTTTATATGGTAAAAGATTCTAGGCCGGGCGGGAGGGCTTACGTCTGTAGTCCCAACAATTAGAGGGACCAAGATAGGAGGATCGCTTGAGGCCAGGAGTTCAAGACCGAGCTGGGTAACATAGCAAGACCCCATCTCTACAAAAAAAAAAAAAAAAAGATAAAAATTACCTGGGCGTGGTGGCTCACGCCTGTAGTACCAGCTACTCAGGAGGCTAATGATTGCCTCCCTGCACTCCAGGCTTGGTGACAGAGCAAGACGCTGTCTCAAAAAAAGAAAAAATGATTCTAGATTTATAATTAGTCTGGACTTAAGCTTGTAGGGTCTCGGATTCTCAGAGAAGCTTGTTCTCCAGCCTGCCTCTTCAGACTTGGACTGTTTCCACAAGAGGGGCTGTGTTCAGTTTTAGGATTCCAAACTATTAAATGCTTTACTACCACTCCTGACACGGCTGTGCGTTCCTCATCAGACTCAAAACCCGAGAACAGCCCCACATGTTAGAGACTGGATGTGTGGTCTGAACTGATGATTCTCAGACCAGAGAGCGGAGACCTGGGCTCTAGTCCTGGTTCTGCCTCTGACTTGCTTTGTTGCCTCAGACAATGGTCTCCGTCTTCAAAGCTTCAGTTTACTAACATGTCGAATGTTGGAGCTTGCAATGATGATCTCTCAGCTTCTCTAGACAGCAACAATTCTTAAATTTTCTTTTTTTAAAAAAACTATAGTTAAAAATGAATTGGAGGCTAGGCTCAGTGGTTCACGCCTGCAATCCCAGCACTTTGGGAGGCCAAGACAGGCAGATCACCTGAGGTCAGGAGTTCGAGACCAGCCTCGCCAACATGGTGAAACCCTGTCTCTACTAAAAATACAAAAATTAGCCAGGCGTGGTGGCACCTGCCTGTAATCCCAGCTACTCAGGAGGGTAGGATATTCTCCTGAGGGAGGAGAATCTCTTGAACCCGGGAGGCGGAGGTTGCACTGAGCCAAGATTGTGCCACTGTGCTCTAGCCTGGGTGACAGAGCGAGATTCCTGTCTCTAATGTGTATATATGAATTGGAGTGTCGCTTTCAAAGGCTCCTCTAAAAGATGACTGTTTTATCTTAACTTTCCAAAAAATACTTGCGCATTGTCTACCTGCGTGGGAACTCACTTTTCCAGGGGATGTTCTGAATAGTCAGCTCTTCCAGCTTCCATGTGTCCTGCAAAGTTTCTCCAGTATTGTAAAACTAACTCCATATGTTTGTATCTTTGATACCTTCAGCTGCATTTTGTGTGCCTTTGCATTAAACATGTAATGACTCTCAGAGAAGTCATACCCCTAGTTTAGGAGTAACAATCAGTTATTCAGAGTTAGGCTGTTTTCATGGGGAAGATTCAGAAAATCGCCCGCTCCCCACCCAGGATTCTAATGGAGTTAGAAGGATGTGCGGTCCTTCTACCAGCAGGGCTCTCATGATCACTCCTGCCGATGTGGCCGACCGCTCCACCACCATGGGACGTCTGGGGATTTGAATCCTGGGGTCACTTAGACCCTCTTTCCCAAGAATTTAAATCTTAAAGTCACTTAGACTGTCCTGGGAATGTGAATCCTAAGCAGAGACACACCGAGGTGTCTGGAGCCGGGTCGCTGGGTAGCTGCGGAGATTCTTATCACTGCCGTGGTTCCTGGCCTTTCCGGCCCGTGGTGTGGTTCTGTCTTTGATTCTGTGATTCTACTCTGTGGTCTTTCCCAGAATTACTCTTGTCCTGAGTTAGGAAGGAAGAGAGGGCGGGGATACAGGCCCGTGATGCTAACTGGAAGAAACTACCGTGAAGGACCAGTTTTTCCCGCCTTGTTTGCAGTTTCTGGTCCGTCACTGAGCGACATGGCCCTGCTACACAGTCGCGGTATGCGGCTTGCACAACATGAGACTCACCACAGGGGTTCAAAACATCCAAAATACATGTGCATCGAGATGATTCCACCATCACACGTTGATGTTGCCGCAATGTCAAATTGCATTAATTCTACGTGCTCGCTCTGAGTTCCTGTACCGGCCTTACTGAGGACAGGCAACCAACAGTGTGCAGACCTCTATCGGCATTGAGCTGGAGCTTCCACGGGAGCAGGTAACTTAGCCTCTCTCTGAAGCTAGGATGCGTTGGAACTGCTGACTTCCACACAGGCTAGTGGACTAGGACCTCCCTGTCCCTGGGGAGAGCCCTACTCCAGGCCCACTCAGAAATTCTTTTTTTTTTTTTTTTTAAACTTGTTGGCTGGGATTGCCCCAACCTGACTCAACTCACCTGCCACTCCTCCTCTTTCCACCCAAGGTTTCGCAGACTTTCTGCTTTCTCCATCAAACATGAGCTTTGCCACCAAAGAAGAGAGCAGCCTGGCCTCCCTTGGCCTGCAGCACCTGCTACTTGTGTGCAGTTTAAAAAGAACTGCCTTCCAAGAGCATGGAAAGCAGGGGCTCTGAGAGATATTTGCACGCTCATGTTCACAGCAGCATTTGCCACAATAGCAAGAGGTGGAAACAGCCCAAGTGTCTATGACAGATGAATGGATAACCGAAATGTGGTCTGTCCATACAATGGGATATTCAGCCTTAAAAAAGGAAGGAAATTCTGGCACATGCCACAACATGGGTGAACCTTGCGAACATGTGAAGTGAGAAAAGCCAGACACAAAGGGGAAAATATTGTCTGATTCCACTTTTGTGAGGTCAAATCCTGTGAGGAGTCAAATTCATAGAGACAGAAGGTAGAGTGGCGTTTGCCGGGCGCTGGGGGGAGGGAAAGTGGCGCTTAGTGCTTAACGGGAACAGTTTCAGTTCGGCAAGATGGGGAGGTTCTGGAGGTGGGTGGTGGTGACGGGTGCACGGCAGCGTGAACGTTCTTAATGCCATTAAACTGTACACGTTAAAATGGTTAAAATGGGCCAGGCATGGTGGCTCACGTCTGTAATCTCAGCACTTTGAGAGGCCAAGAAGGGAGGATCATTTGAGCCTAGGAGTTCAAGACCAGCCTGGGCAACAGAGAAACCCCCGTCTCTACCAAAAAAAAAAAAAAAAAATTAGCCAGGCATGGTGGCACGCGCCTGTGGTCCCAGCTATCTAGGAGCTGAGCTGGGATGACTGCTTGAACCTGGAAGGTCAAGGCTGCGGTGAGCCGAGATCACACCACTGTGCTCTGCACTGCAGCTGGGTGACAGAGGGAGACTGTGTTTCAAAAAAAAAAAATTGTAACTTTTATGTTGTAGGTATTTTACTAAATACACACTCCCCCTAAAAATTAAATTTAAAAAAGAGAGAAACATTCCCTCCTTCGAAGCACCTTTGGGCTGTGCCTTTGACATGTGTGCCATTGTGAGTGTCCACAGGGTGCTGGGACAGCCTTCAGCTGGTTGTTAATTTCTCAATGTCAGGGCCAGTATCTGTCACTTCATTCGGTCCCTAGCCCAGAATCATGACCTAATCGGTCACGATGCCTAATCGGTTCTAGCATGATCAGTACGCCAGGCCCCTCAACCCTCCTTGTCCTTCATTTGTTCGTTCGTTCACTCCATGTGCATCAAATGCCTGGTTTATATAGTGAGAGTATAAAGGCCCAGGCAATTTAATCCTTTTCTGAAGCGGGGATGTGTTGAAACTACTAATTTTAACTCATTTATACAGTGAGAATCTGATAACAAACAAGACCTAGTTTCTGCCTCTGCGTGGTGCTGATTTTCAGCCCCTTCCTAGGTTAGGTTCAGCTGGCGTCCTCCCCGGGAATACTCTGCCTGCAGCTCACTTAACTCCAGCAGCTCTGGCTGGGTACTGTGCTGTGGTGCACAAAGTCCTGAGCCGGGGATCAAAGGCCTCGTCTCCAGTCTGGTTCTTAGCACAGGCTTCCCTTTGACATTGAACAAATCAGTTAACTTTTCTGCAGGTCTCTATGTCTCCATCTGCAAAATGGAAATGATTTATGGCACTGGGATAAAAATAAGAAGAAGAAGATGAATCAGCTCTGATGGAAAACGTCGGATAGGGGCCGGGCGCGGTGGCTCGCGCCTGTCATCCCAACACTTTGGGAGGCCGAGACAGGCGGCTTACGAGGTCAGGAGTTCGAGACCAGCCTGGCCAAATAGTGAAACCCCGTTTCTACTAAAAATACAAAAAATTAGCTGAGTGTGGTGGCAGGCGCCTGTAATCGCAGCTACTCGGGAGACTGAGGCAGGAGAATTGCTTGAATCCGGGAGGTGGAGGTTGGAGTGAGCTGAGATCTTGCCAGTGCACTCTAGCCCAGGCCACAGTGTGAGATTCCGTCTCAAAAACAAAAGCAAGAACAAAAAAATCACATGGGATAGGCCGATCCGTGGTGAGATGGTTGACGAAACGATATACAACGCGCTCCTCCACCCCGCGGTGGGCTAACCTGAAGTTCCATTGAAATGACGTTTCATGGGGAGGAGGAAAGCAGATCCCCATATTCCTTTCTTGGAGAACAAAGTTACCGTCATACATGCCTTTCCCGTCCCACTTATCGCTACCAAGGACAGGTTACAACAACCTCAGTTTGACTTTGGCAAGTTATAATTGTCAGACCCCGCATACCAGCAGCTGGCAGCCCTCCAGATCAGATAACGTACCTTTTTTGTTTTCAAGCCTGATGCAGAAAAGAGAAAGGGCTCAATCACTGTGTTTTCCAAAAGGAGCCATCAGGTGGGGAGAGGGTGGGGTGGCTGTGGCTCCTGGCTGCTGGTCCCAAACCCAGTCCCTGTGTGGGCCTGGAAAACTTTTTTGGCCTCAGGGCCATACCTCTTTCTGCTTTCCTTGGATTCCATTGCTTTTGTATTCAACAAACAAAAGGGTCTGTGTAAGATACTTGTTAAGAGATGTTTAAAAAAAAAAAAAAAAGAAAGAAAAACAAACGAGTTAAATCTCAGCTCTATTATCTAGATGTTGTGAGTTCTTGGGCAGGTATGCACCCTCCTTACCAGTCAGGACCTCAGTTTTCTCATCTGTAAAATGGGAATAATATTAATACCTACCTAACGGATTGTTGAAGATTAAACGAGACCGTTTATGTCACATGCTTAGCATGATGACTGCCCTGGGCAAATGCACATTCGCTAGCTGTTGTGTTTATCCTCTGTTAAATGCATGTGGTGGGTTAAACTTGTTGTGTTAAACCTGCCACTATCCTCTGTTAAACTTGGTGGTGGGTTAAGTGGGTTAATGTATGGAGGAGGGTTTTGTAAACAGTATTGTTTCCCACCCAGGTCCCTTTTGGCATCTTACTGTAGTCAGCCTACAAGTCTAACCTCTTCATAAATAACACAATTTTATTGATTGATTGATTGATTGATTGTTGTTGTTGAGATGGAGTCTCGCTCTGTCGCCCAGGCTGCAGTGCAGTGGTGTGATCTCGTCTCACTGCAAGCTCCGCCTTCTGGGTTCACGCCATTCTCCTGCCTCAACCTCCTGAGTAGCTGGGATTACAGGCATGCGCCACCACACCTGGCTAATTTTTGTATTTTTAGTAGAGATGGGGTTTCACCGTGTTGGTCAGGCTGGTTTCGAACTCCTGACCTCAGGTCATCCGCCCACCTCAACCCCCCAAAGTGCTGGGATTACAGACCTGAGCCAGTGTGCCCGGCCAGTAACACAATTATCATCGAGTATTCCCCATGGCGCTCAGTTGCTGGCGAGGTGATGCTCTCTTTTCTTCTTTTCAAAGCCACATTCCTGACTGCATTCTTCTCCTCTCCCGCTCTTTTTCCAATCGTCAGTTTTTTCATTCTGGTTCCTTCTCTTTGTTTCTATAACGCGTGTGTCCCCGTAGGCCCTCCAACTATGGAAACCGCCTCCCTCCTTTCACCTGGAAAGGAACAGGAGGAAGAGCACAGGCTTTTGACCAGCTGCTGGGCTAGTGTCCCACTGTGGCCCCAAACCATTCGGAGCTTCCACGTTCAGTGGTAAACGTGAGGTGAGTTCCGAAGATGCTTCTGCTGAAACTACTCCATTACCGTCTTACAGAGTCAGGGTTTTCCTACATCTCTGTTGCTTTTCCCGGACTCTTCAGGACTTTGAAGACCAGTTTCCCAGTCCCGGAAACTGTTTGCAGAACATTCTGCCCGAGGTTCCTGCAGGCCTAAGAAATGGAAACGTAATGAGCAGGCATCATGTCATTAGCATCCAGTTAGCCCTGACGTCTAATGAGGTCTGCTTGTTTGCATAATGCAGAACTGGCTTGTGTGTGCCCTGCATGTGGGCATGAGTAAGTGTGCCAGAGCACATCCACAGGTCCGTGGACGTCCGTCCTAACTGCACCTAGGGAAGGGTGCAGCTGAATGTCTCCGCTGGCACTTTTCTGTTATCACAGCGGTTAGTAGAGGACTAAGCACAGCACACAGCAGGTGCTCAGTAAATGCCTGCTGGTGGGACTAAGACCGCACACAGCAGGTGCTCAGTAAATGCCTGCTGGCGGTTGGTTGACTCATTAGCTCATTCTTTCTCAGCCTGCTGATCGCTTACTCCTGGCCACCCCTGCACGTCCTCTTTGAAAGACTCCAGGAAGGAAAAGGATTGCCCCATGTCTTCGCTCTGCATGCAGAAGCTCGTCCTCTCCCAGGACGGAAAGAAGATCGGAAAAGACCAGCCTGACGGGTTCAGAAAAGTCAGGACTGATCTGAGGGACCCTGGAAACGCCTCTGTGGGCCTTCGCTAGGTCCATGGGCTCCGGCCGGTCTTAGAAGTCCCTGACCCTATTACCTCTAGATTTTCCTAAATCATCCCATTTTATCAAGGGTCTTAAGTCAAAATTCCCCTTCCCAGGACTGTGTTTGTGGCTGTGATTGTCACAGCACTTACTACTAAATGGGCCCTTAAATGTTGTAGGTGTTAAGTTTTGTTTTTTTTTTTTTTTGGAATAATGGTGATGATGGTAATGACGGTATCTTAGAGGTGATCCCGTGGGCTGGCAAAACCTTCTGTGGCCTCTTCTGATCAAATTCATGGCTTGGAGAATGGCTATTTACTGAGCCGTGCGGGGTCCAGATGGACTTCACATTCCCAGAGCAGCGGCAGCGAAATAGAAAGGGCGTCTGCCCCCTCTTCCTACCTCCTCTCCTCATCTGCCCGCTTGGTTTTAGACTTTGCGTTTTTGTTGTTTGTTTGTTTTTGAGATAGAATCTCCCTCTGTCACCCAGGCTGGAGTGCAGTTGTACACTTGTGGCTCACTGCAGCCTCTACCTCCTGGGCTGGATCCTCCCACCTCAGTCTCCCGAGTAGCTGGGAACACAGGTGCGTGCCACCATGCCCAGCTAGTTTTTGTTGTTGTTGTTGTTGTTGTTTTTTAGACAGAGTTTTTGCTCTTGTTGCCCAGGCTGGAGCGCAATGGCGCAATCTCAGCTCACCGCAACCTCCACCTCCCGGGTTCAAGTGATTCTCCTGCCTCAGCTTCCCAAGTAGCTGGGATTACCGGCATACACCACCAAGCCCAGCTAATTTTGTATTTTTTTTTTTAGTAGTGATGGGGTTTCTCCATGTTGGTCAGGCTGGTCTCGAACTCCTGACCTCAGGTGATCCACCCGCCTCAGCCTCCCAAACTGCTGGGATTACAGGCGTGAGCCACTGTGTCCGGCCTTGTTTTGTTTTTTTAAGAAATGAGGTTTCGTCATGTTGTCCAGGCTGGTCTCGAACTCTAGAGCTCGAGCAATCTTTCACCCTCCGCCTCCCAAAGTGCTGGGATTACAGGTGTGAGCCACCACACCCGGCTGGTTTCATACTTCAGTGTGGATGTCTGGGCCAAGCAGGGATGGTTGGGTGAGCAGGAAGCACTGACAGCAGGGCAGAAATACCCAGGCAAACACCTGGCATGGGCTCAGATGCCCTCTCTTGGACCTCCTTTAGGTGGCACCCAATAGGGCAGCAGGTATAGTCCCTTGTGCCCGTAGCTTGCACACCTCAGCCTGCCTGCAGCCACAGCCATTTCAGTAGCTCAGGTGCCAGCTTGGCAGGAAGCTGGGGGAAGGCAGAGCTGGCTGTTCTTCAGGTTTCTGGCCCTGGCTCTGAGCGTCAGCAGGCTCAGGGGAGGGTGGGGAAGAGGCTTATCATGGCCCCACCCATATCCATCTACTCATCTAGAGGAGCTGGGAGGCCTCAGGATTCCACCTTTCTGCTGCTCCTCACTTGCCCCCCCGCATGCACACCTGTGCTGCGAGGGCGCGTGAGATGGACCAGGGGCAGCGTCTGCTTGCAGACACACAGCTGGGTGGCTTACGCTGAGAAGGAAGAGCTTGGAAGCGGGAAGAGGGGAGCAGGCCCATGCTCAAATGCGCTCGTGTCCAGTTCAGCTGTTTTGGGACTATGGGACAATGGAGTTGGGTCTCCACACTCTCCCTTGCATTTGGGGGGCTTATATGGAGAGATGTTAGTGGCCAAATGAGAGAGAATATAAGAAAATGGTCTGGGGTGTGTGTGTGTGTGTGTGTGTGTGAAGTGTGGGTGGGTGGGTGAGGAGGAGGTCACTGGAGAGGGGATGGGGAACAGGGGTAGCTGGTGACTCGGTGGTACCTGACACCAGGTGATAATGAGGGTGATCGTGGAGGCAGGCACAAACTCTTCAAGCACATTCAATAGAGAGTAGTGGAATTTAGAGCCCAGGCTTTTGTCTTGGGTTCAAATACTGGCTCGGTCACCTACGGCCTATGTGACTTTTAGCAAGAATTTTAACCTCTAAGGCTTCCTTTCCTGTAGGTTTATTCTATTAATTTTTAATCTTTAAATGTTTTTAGAGACGGAGTCTCACTATATTGCCCAGGTGGAGTGCAGTGGCAATTCACAGGTACGGTCCTAACGCACTACAGCCCGAACTCCCGGGCTCAGGCCATCCTCCCACCTCAGCCTCCTGAGTAGCTGAGAATACAGGTGTGAGCCACTACACCCAGCGAGGTTTATTATATTAAATAAAACACCTGATGTTTCATGTACCATAAACATAACAGGCGCACGTATGTTTATATAAATGCCTAACATCTCAGCGCTAACTATGAGTGTTGGATTACTAATAATTTTTCTTGCATCAGGCTCCCTGGGGCGTCATGGACCAGAAAGGATAGGTTTAGCCACACACCCGGACTCTGCCGTTGGAGCATTGGGTTTGCCTTAGAGACTCCCTCCCAGGTGACAGGCCCCTGGCTTCACCCCTCACTCTCTGTGCCACTTCAGGTTTCTGGTGGGGTTCAGGCCCTGCCCTGCTGGCTACTAGTCCTAGCAGCTTCGCCCTGCTGAGGACGTGTGACTGGCCCCACGTGCTCTCCAAGGACAGAGCCACAGCCCCTGCTTTTCCCTCCCAGGACTCAGTGCTGGTGCCTGGCTTCGTGGAACTGTGCCTGGATGTCATGGCCTCTTGTCCATTCCCTTGACAACCTCCTGCTCACTAGTGGGCGAAGGGCTCTGTTTCTGTTCAGTTCCTCTGGATTTCATCACCTTTTCTCATTCCTGTTTGAGTGTCCGGTGACAGTTCTCTCTACAGACCCTGGGGCTTCTAAGCCAGTCATCTGCGTTCACCCTGGATCTTCGGCTCCTTCCATGTGGTGGTGTACGTGGAACCAGCCCTCCAGGCCTCTCCTTCTCCCTCGCTTTCCTAGGGCCCTGCTAGGGCCAGTCCTTCCCCTCTTGCCTACCCTTGCCCAGGAGCAAGCCCTTTCTAATGGATCCCTGCCCCAAGGCTGGAGTCAGAGCTTCAGAAGGGACTTCTCTGCGTCTCTGCCTGCAGGTGTTACCCCCACACCCACTGCTTCCACTTCTTTTTCCGGCTTCCTCTCAGCTCCACCTCTCCTGTTGGCATTCATGAGTTGCTTCCAGGTTCCCTGCTGATACGGAGAGCTTGCTTGTAGCTGGGGTTGGGGTTAACCTTTTTGCTCCCCTTATGATGGACTTGTGCCATCCACCGGGTTGAGCAGTCTACACCCAGTCACATCTGTAGGCGGCAAAGTTCATTTCCACATGAGCAAGCAATAAGATGTGGGAGTGATGAGTGAGGTGAACCCAACTCGTTTGGGGCCGATGATGTTACTCCCAGCGTAGATCACAGACGATTCGAACAGATTCTGGAGATATGTGTTGGGCTCCCTTGCCATTTACCACGAAGTGACGTGTAAGCACATGCGCACGTTATCTGCACCTTTACGCAGTGAGGTCAAACTCTTCGCATAGTGCCTTGCGTATAATAAGTGCTCGGCAAAGGTTAGCTGCTATTCATATTGCCATTATCACAACCACTTAGGAGCAAAAGCAATACCTCTTGCCACGTACGTTGTAAAATGCCCTGTTGGGCATTGGTAGGAGTTTGAGCCTTGCTATGTGTGAGGCTGACTTAGGGGAGATTTTCCCATCATGGGCCGTGGTTCTGGCGTGCTGTGGGTCAGCTAGTTGGTCCCGGGTCTTTATTAACATGAGAACTTAATCTGGATGTTTTGCCTGCTAAGTTGAAAGTGCTTTGAAGTGTTTTAGCCCTGCAGTGGAGTTGGGAGGCTCAGGCCTGCAGTCCCAGCACGGAATCTGTAACACCAATGCCAGCCTGGGCAGCGACAGACTCCCTTTCTCTTGGGTGTGAATCAGACCAGGCTTCAGGAGAAATAATTGTGAGTTCCAGATCTGCAGCATCATGACTAATAATGCAAATAGTAAGGTGCCGCGTGTTAAGGGCTGATGATGTTCTGGGTAATAAATCCTTGACATGGATCATCCTGTTCACTGTGTGGCCTTGAGCTGATGACTTCGCCTTTCTGTTTCTGTTTCTTCATCTCGAAAATGGAGATGACGACACCTAACAGGGAGGTTGAGAAGAGCTCATGAAATAACGTCTGCGAGAGTCTTAGAAAAAAGCAAAAAGCACAGAGGGATATATGCATGCCATATTTTTACCGGCGAGAAAGATGGTAATCTTCAGGCCTTTGAAGAGCCTGCATTGCACAGAGCAGGGATGTTGGCAAAGCTCCGGCTGATGGTGAATTTGATAGCCCAGCTCTGTGAGGGCAGAATATGAGGCCCGCGGTGGTGCTTTATCTGTCACCTGAGATTGGGGTGTCTGTCTCCTGGCACAAATGTGTCACCTGTTGTAGCAGAAACAGGCCCTGGCAGCTGGCGCTCTGGGAGGAGAGATCTGGCCGGGAGCAGGAGGAGTTCGCTTCCCAGAGGGCAAGTGACAAATGTCAGTAGTTAAATCCGCACATTTTTCAGCTCCACGTTCCCCCAGGGGGGCTAAGAAATGCCTGGTTATTCACCGGCAGGATTAACAGAGGCAAGGATATGGGAAGAGGAGATATCCCAATGCACAGCACGGCTCCTGACACCTGAGACGCACTTAGTGAATATTTGTGGGGGATGAGGGAGGGTGGGGGGCAAAGAGCAACACTGCGAAACAAAGAGGGAAGGGGGTGCTACCTATTTCCCTGCTGCCACTCCTGACCCACTGCTTACTACTCTGGTCAATAAGCATGGAGAAAGCTGAGCGCGGTGGCTCACACCTGTAATCCCAGCACTTTGGGAGGCTGAAGTGGGAGGATCACTTGATCCAGGAGTTCAAGACCAACCTGGACAACATAAAAAGACCCCATCTCTAAATTTTTTTTTTAAATTAAACAAGTATGGTGGCATGCACCTGTAGTCCTTCCTTCTCAGGAGGCTGAGGTGGGAGGATTACTTGAGCTTAGGAGGTCGAGGCTGCAGTAAGCTATGATTGTACCACTGCATTCCAGCCTGGGTAATCCTGTCTCTTCAAAAAAGAAAAATAAGAAAAAAAGAAACATAGAGAGAAAAGAGTCAGAGAAATATTGAATATTTTTAAAGCAGTTGAAACTCATATCTTCTGACTCCTAAATCCCAAACCTCAAACTCGGAAATTTTTAGGAAGAACACGTTTATGGGGTCTAGACCCCATGCTAGGTCTGGCCCACATAATTTAATCTCCATAGCAGTCGCTATAGGGCAAGTGTTTTTATTTCCACCATTCAGATGAAGAAACCAGGGCCAGAGAAGTTAAATTACTTGTTCAAGCAGTCACAGTTTATGAGTGGTAGATATACAATTAGATCTTTTTTAAATTTTATTTATTTATTTATTTATTTATTTACTTTTTGAGACAGAGTCTCGCTCTGTCACCCAGGCTGGAGTGCAGTGGCCGGATCTCAGCTCACTGCAAGCTCCGCCTCCCGGGTTCCCGCCATTCTCCTGCCTCAGCCTCCCCAGTAGCTGGGACTACAGGCGCCGCCACCGCGCCCGGCTAGTTTTTTGTATTTTTTAGTAGAGACGGGCTTTCACCGCGTTCGCCAGGATCGTCTCGATCTCCTGACCTCGTGATCCACCCGTCTCGGCCTCCCAAAGTGCTGGGATTACAGGCTTGAGCCACCGTGCCCGGCCTTTTTTAAATTTTATTTTTGTTTTAAAAAAGGGAGGGTCTTGTTATGTTGCCCATATGTTGCTAGTCTCAATCTCTCCTGGGCTCAAGTGATCCTGATGCCTTGGCCTCCCAAAGTGCCGGGATTCCAGGCATGAGCCACCACGCCAGGCCACGATTAGATCTTTCTGCCTCAGAAGGCTTTGCTTGTCTTCCTGCTACATCATGAGGCCTGCAGAGGAATTTTCCTGCTCCTTAAATTAGTGAAGGTTGGGCCGTTGACTATCCCAAGTTTTAGGTATCTCACAGCCACCTAGACTCACCTGTTACCCAGGGGCAAGACCTGACTGGGTTTAACTTCACCGAATTTCCTACCTGGAATCCACTCACCTCCCTAAATGGATTTGTCTTTGGTCACTGAGAGAGCTGCCTCTTACCTCCTGTTAAAGAGAAATAGAACCGCACACTAGTTACCGGTCATGAAGATGGATTTTATTTAGTATTGCTGCAACATGGGAGAGAGGCTTCAGGACAGAACTGAGCTCAGCTCTGAATACAGCAGCAGTGACTGGGGATTTACTGCCAGCCAGCGGAGCTGAGGGGTCAGTGGTTGGAAAGCGACTGAGACGTCAAGAATGGAGGGATTCTTGCTGAACTGGCCTAATGGGACGCTTGCTAACGGCAAGGGTGGGAGATGAGAAGCTTGGTCAGATGTCGGGGTGGGGGGTTCTGCTAAACTGACCTAGCAGAATTCTTGCTGGAAACTGGACTAGGCAGGCCCAGGACAGGGCCCAAGGATGAGGTCACATAAAAGAGAGTGCTCAGAGGAGCATCTAAGGTTTGGTCAAGGAGAGAGTCTTTGTCACTCCCCAGCAGATGCCAGGACAAAGGCAGCTGAAGACCCACAGTGCTAGTTGATTGTAGGGGTAAGTCATCTCCCCTTGGTGTGACTTCCAACAGTCAAGGACTTTGGCTGAGCTGAAGGCTGTCTTGGAGAAGGAACGTGCACCTGAGATGCACTGTAACTCCCACTGAGGGGGCAGGCAGCATTTCGTGGGTATTTCCCCACAAGCTTCTCTTGAGTAAGAAGCTTTTAGTCATAAGAGTGAAGATGACCCAGTCATTCAGATGCAGGAGCAAGGCAGGGCCCGTCCTCCCCCTCCCCACAGTGTAACTCATGTGTCACCCGGGCACACCTGAACCCACAACTGCTGGCCAGCAGCTCCCCGGGGCTGGGAAGGGACGAGCTCTTGCTTTAGCTCATGTGTTTGGGTTGGGATTAGCAGATGAACAAGCAGTTTTCTCCTGAGCTCATCCGGAAATGGAGGGTAGAGTCTGGGAGCATTCTTTCTCTTTCTCCCTCACTCCTCATATTTTCACATCACTTCAGTGGCCCCGGCATCCTGCTTCCCCAGAACACACCCCTGCCCTGAACTCGCCAGACCTCTTCCTGCCAGCTGGACCGGCTGGAAACAGGAGAGACCTTGATGACGGAGGGACAAAGCTGCAGAAGTCCCTGTAACCATAGCATGAGTGGAGGGTTAACATCTGCAGAAACCCAAAGGCAGGTCCCCCGCGGAGGCCTCTGCGCCAGCACTCCTCAAAGTCTGTGCCAGAAAGTACCCACAGGAGAAAATGTGGGCAGAACGAGAAAACCTGGGCCTGGGAGACAGAGGAGCTCTCTGTTCTAATCCTGGCTGCAGAACAACGAGCTCTGTGACTTTAAGCTCAGAGCGCTCTGTCCCCATCTGTAAAATGGGGTGATGGAGCTGGCCTCTCAGGAGATTCTTAGAAGGTTCAGATGCAGTCACGCCTGTGAGGCACTCAGCAAGCACGAAAGGGCCCACACAAAGCACAACCATGTAAGAAAGGCACTCGCCCCACACCTGCCTGCCAGCGTGCAGCCCCCGTTCCCACCCCCTCCCCAGGCCTGTTACGTAAACACTCATGCACAGCGTGGGTGGCCCCCTTCAGTGAGGCCCGTGTTCATGGGCGGTGCTCTGTGTCTGTGTCCGCGTGGCTGCCTGTGTCTGCGTGGCTGTGTTCTGTGTCTGCGTGGCTGTGTTCTGTGTCTGCGTGGCTGGCTGTGTCTGCGTGGCTGTGTTCTGTGTCTGCGTGGCTGTCTGTGTCTGTGTCCACGTGGCTGTCTGTGTCCGTGTCTGTGTGGCTGGCTGTGTCCACGTGGCTGTGTTCTGTGTCCGCGTGGCTGTCTGTGTCTGTGTCCGCGTGGCTGTGTTCTGTGTCTGCGTGGCTGTCTGTGTCTGTGTCCGCGTGGCTGTGTTCTGTGTCCGCGTGGCTGTGTTCTGTGTCCGCGTGGCTGTGTTCTGTGTCCGCGTGGCTGTCTGTGTCTGTGTCCGCATGGCTGTCTGTGTCTGTGTCCACGTGGCTGTCTGTATCCATGTCTGCATGGCTGTCTGTGTCTGTGTCCACGTGGCTGTGTCCACGTGGCTGTCTGTGTCCGTATGGCTGTGTCCACGTGGCTGTCTGTGTCCGCGTGGCTGTGTTCTGTGTCCACGTGGCTGTCTGTGGCTGTGTCCGCGTGGCTGTGTCTGTGTCCGCGTGGCTCTCTGTGCCTGTGCCTGCGTGGCTGTGTCTGTCTGCGTGGCTGTGTCCGCGTGGCTGTCTGTGTTCTGTGTCCGCGTGGCTGTCTGTGTTCTGTGTCCACGTGGCTGTGTCTGTGTCCGCGTGGCTGTGTCCACGTGGCTGTGTCCGCGTGGCTGGCTGTGTCTGTGTCCGCGTGGCTGTCTGTGTCCACATGGCTGTCTGTGTCCACATGGCTGTCTGTGTGTCCACATGGCTGTCTGTGTCTGTGTCCGCGTGGCTGTGTCCACATGGCTGTCTGTGTCCGTGTCCGTGTGGCTGTGCCCACGTGGCTGTCTGTGTCCACGTGGCTGTGTCCGCGTGGCTGTGTTCTGTGTCCACGTGGCTGTCTGTGTCTGTGTCCGCGTGGCTGTGTTTGTGTCCGCGTGGCTCTCTGTGTCTGCGTGGCTGTCTGTGTCTGTGTCCGTGTGGCTGTCTGTGTCTGCGTGGCTGTCTGTGTCTGTGTCCGTGTGGCTGGCTGTGTCCGTGTCCGCATGGCTGTGTCTGTGTCCGCGTGGCTGTCTGTGTCCGCGTGGCTGGCTGTGTCCGTGTCCGCGTGACTGTCTGTGTCCGTGTCCGCGTGGCTATCTGTGTCCGCGTGGCTGGCTGTGTCTGTGTCCGCATGGCTGTCTGTGTCCGCGTGGCTGTCTGTGTCTGTGTCTGCGTGGCTGTGTCCACGTGGCTGTCTGTGTTCTGTGTCCGCGTGGCTGTGTTCTGTGTCCGCGTGGCTGTGTCTGTGTCCGCGTGGTTGTGTCTGTGTCCGCGTGGCTGTCTGTGTCCGCGTGGCTGACTGTGTCTGTGTCCGCGTGGCTGTGTCCACATGGCTGTGTCTGTGTCCGTGTGGCTGACTGTGTCTGTGTCCGCGTGGCTGTCTGTGTCCACATGGCTGTGTCTGTGTCCGCGTGGCTGTCTGTGTCCGCGTGGCTGACTGTGTCTGTGTCCGCGTGGCTGTGTCCACATGGATGTGTCTGTGTCCGCGTGGCTGTCTGTGTCCACATGGCTGTGTCTGTGTCCGCGTGGCTGTCTGTGTCCACGTGGCTGTGTCTGTGTCCGCGTGGCTGTCTGTGTCCACATGGCTGTGTCTGTGTCCGCGTGGCTGTCTGTGTCCACGTGGCTGACTGTGTCTGTGTCCACATGGCTGTGTCTGTGTCCACGTGGCTGTGTCTGTGTCTGCGTGGCTGTCTGTGTCCACGTGGCTGTCTGTGTCTGTGTCCGCGTGGCTGTCTCCGCGTGGCTGTCTGTGTCTGTGTCCGCGTGGCTGTCTGTGTGTCCGTGTGACTGTGTTCTGTGGCTGTGTGGCTGTGTCTATGTCCACGTGGCTGTCTGTGTCCGTGTGGCTGTCTGTGTCCGCGTGGCTGTCTGTGTCCGTGTCCACGTGGCTGTCTGTGTCTCTGCTGGTGCTCACATAGGGGTTCCTGTGACACTTCTCCCTACTGTCGACTCTTGGCTCCCAGGGGTCAGGGACTGTCAGGCTAATTCCTTCCAAGCAGTGCTCACCACAGCATCCTGGGGACATCATGGTGAAGCTGTTGGAGGGAAAGGGGAGGCTCGGTGGAAATCCACCTGCACACTGGGGTCCTTGTCTCAGCCTTGCCACTACTTGCTGAGTGAGCCTTGATCAGCCATTTGACCAGTCTGGGTCCCATTTTCCTCACTCAAAGAGAGGACGAGGTGATCTCGAAAGCCTCTTCTAGCTTTCAGTGGTCTGTGGTTCTGGTTTGTGACTAACAGTAGTTTGGTTCTGCTTATTCAAAGCCCAGCAATCTCCTTTCAGACGGGAGTCCCAGCCTTTGGGAGTGTCAGTGGCGGCCGGCCGCCGGGCTGATGCTCCCCGGCCCTCACCCTGGTGCAGCCCTTGCCTCCTGACTTGGTGTGAATGCATGTGCACCCCCAGTTTCCTGTTCCCTCCCTCTCTCTCGCCGTGGTTTGACTTTTCGCCTTCCCAGATGTGTGTAAGCCGACCTGGCCCAGAGCCTTCAGGGCACCAACAGCATCAGCCACACGCAGTCTCCCAATGACGCCAGTAGTCGCAGGGCCTCTAATCTTGTACGTCCAGTGGTTTATAAATTTGTTTGACAGACACCATATCCCAGGCCCACCCCTTCCTGCCTCTCTCAGGTCTGGCTCCATCCAGCAACCCAGTGATCAGTGGAAGGGCTCCCCCGCCGTTAGTAACCGCCTGCTGTTCCCTGGGCTCAGGGCACAGGAGCTGAGCAGGAAGGGAAGAGTGTACCGCCTGTCACGACCATCTCTCCACAGCAGCTCTTGGGAGAAATTGGCCTCCAGAGGCAACCGGGGGAGAACGAGCCGGTAGTGGGAGGCCCGTGGTCCATGCTCACCGGGACTGGCTCCTTCTCTGGTTTCTGGAAGGCGGTGACTGCTGATGGGATGTAAGCTCATCTCCTCTCTCTGCCCTCTGGACCTTGGCCAATCTGCAGCTATCTCCTGCCCCCAGCCCCGCCCTCTTCCCCCCCACCCTCTGAAGAGAGGTGAGAAGCACAAGGGAAGACGAATCCCTCCTTTAACCTTCCAGATCTTTTAGATGTATGAGGTTTCCAGATTACGCTGACCTGAGGGCTCCTCTCATCCCCTCCCACAGGATATGGCAGCTGGAGAGAACTGGCCAAGGCTCTGGCCAGCAGGAACATTCCAGCTGTGGATCCGCACCTCCAGTTCTACCATCCCCAGAGGCTGAGCCTCGAGGTAGGTGGCCGTCCAGTCCACTGTCCCTGCCGGGGCCTTAACAAGGGTCCTCAGGTACTCTGCCCAGTTGCCTTAAGGGTAACCCCCACTACTCTGGGAGGAGAGGCAGAGGAGAAACAGCCCCCAGAATCCTAGTCTGGCCTCAGGACCTCCTAGCTGAGCCATAGAGATGTCCATCCAGCCTCCTCCAAGCCTGGGGCTGCCACTGGGCCTGGTTTTCTGGAGTCTGCCCTTGTGCCCTAGTTCAGTCTGCCCATGCCAGAACCACTCCGGGCCTGTGACCTCCATCACCAGTGGCATGTGGTGCCTCTCACTCGGGTGAGGGCCAGGCTATGCTGTGCTTGCTGCTGAGATCAGAGGCGACGAGGTGGATGGACACCCCTCCCTGCCCTTAGCTGGGATATGTATAGACTTGTAGTGAAACATTTCCCTGTAGTGTTTCTTGAGCCGACGGTCCCTAAGGAGGCAGATGAGAGAAACTGGGGTGTAATTCAGTCAGGAGCCCCAAGGCTGAGCCTGGAACAGACATGTATCCCAGAGCTGGACCGCAACCAAACTGAGCCTGTGGACCTGCACGATAGGGAGGGTTTGGAGGTGTCCCTGAGGGGCTCCCCCTTGTTGGAACCCAAATCTAGAGATCTGGGGGATAAGGAGGAAGAGGGAGCCAAGGTCCCTGCCCTCAAGGGGTCCTGACCTAATGAGGGTAAACCTTTTTCCCATATGGGGAAGACAGAGAATTCAGAAAAGTGAAGGAACTGGAGGAGCGTGCATTGATGAAACTACGGAGACGCATTCCCAGGGACACGGTGTGAATGGCATGCTCTGAGCCGACACCCCTGGGAACAGGCACTGTGCCTCCTGGCCCTCTGCTTCCCCACGGGCACTTCCAAGGGGCCTAAACCCTGTCCTGCCTGTGGTTTCTCACCCTAATATTCCTACCAAGTTCATTCTTCATTCTTCCACTAGGACCATGAAATGGACCAAGGTGGGAGCAGTAACAGCAGCTACTTGAAGTGGAACAAGCCTGTCCCCTGGCTCTCGGAGGTAAGGGCATTTCTAGAGCTAAACATGGTTTTTACAGATAATTCCAGAGATCACGGAAAACTTTCTACTAGTGAATTTAAAATTTTTTAAAATTATTTATGTAGTTAGTTTTTCGTTGCTGTTGTTTTTAGAGAAAGGGTCTCACTATGTTGGCCAGGCTAGTCTCCAACTCCTGGGCTCAAGCAATCCTCCAGCTTCAGCCTCCTGACGAGCTGGGATTACAGGTGGGTGTGACTGCATCCAGCTTAGCGGTTTCATGAAAATTTCTCACTCCAAGCGTTCCAGGTTGATTCGATTTCTCTCTCTCTTTTTTTTTTTTTTTTTTTTTTTGAGACGGAGTCTCGCTCTGCCGCCCAGGCTGGAGTGCAGTGGCCGGATCTCAGCTCACTGCAAGCTCCGCCTCCCGGGTTCCTGCCATTCTCCTGCCTCAGCCTCCCGAGTAGCTGGGACTACAGGTGCCCGCCACCTCGCCCGGCTAGTTTTTTTTTTGTATTTTTAGTAGAGATGGGGTTTCATCATGTTAGCCAGGATGGTCTCGATTTTGTGACTTTGTGATCCGCCTGTCTTGGCCTCCCAAAGTGCTGGAATTACAGGCTTGAGCCACCGCGTCCGGCCCGATTTCTCTCTTTAGAGAAGGAACACTTACATTTGCCAAAGGCCTACTGCGCGGCAGGCTTTGCAGATCATCTCATCTCAGCTTTGCGACCCTGTGAAACAGTATCATTATCCTCATTTTATAGGTGGGAAAACAAGGCTCACGAAAGCTAAAAGACTTTCATGGCCACGCCAATCCCCAGTCTTCAAGATAAGCGTCCCAAACTGTCTGTCTTGGGCCACTATCTTAAATCCCATAAGATATTCCATGAAGAAAAGAGTCCATTGTTAAATACGTTTTTAAAACTGTAATATACTACCTTGCCTTCCTGGAAATGTACATTAGCATATGAAAGAGTATGGGAAGTTCTGCAGCCATCTGTTTAACTTGGTTTAGCTCAGCATGTCTCGGACTGAATTGCTTTTTTCCATGAAATGCCTGTTGTACTCTCTGAAACTAGTGCTCTAGGTTTCATAGAAATGCTCTGAGGAACATGCACTGGGAAACTGCTTTGGAAAACTTGTACAGGAAGCGGTTCCATGTGAATAAAGGCTATCAGAGCCATCATAATACTTTTCATTTTTATAGGCTTTGATAGATGGTGTTTCTTCTTTTCATTTTTTATTTTTTAGAGACAGGGTCTTGCTCTGTTTCCCAGGCTGGAGTGTACAATCACAGTGGCACAATCATAGTTCACTGCACCTTGAACTCCTGAGTAGCTAGGACTACAGGGGTGTACCACCACTGCCTGGCTAATTTTTTAAAATACTTTTTGTAGAGACAGGGTCCCACTATATTGCCCAGGCTGACCTCAAACTCATGGCCTCAAGCGATCCTCCTGCCTTGGCCTCCCACAGTGCTGAGATTACAGGCGTGAGCTAACAGGCTTGGCCCCAGATTCTTTTTCTTTTGGTGAAGAAACTGAGGCTCGGAAGTTAATTAACATACACGAGATTACCTTGAGTAAATAAATCCTTATGCCAAGATTTCCAAGTAGCACGGTGCTTTGGGGATGAAAATTTTAAATTTGAGTTTCCTATTTTACAACTTGTTTAGAACCCGGTGTCTTTTTTTTTTTTTTTTGAGGCGGAGTCTTGCTCTGTCGCCCAGGCTGGAGTGCAGTGGCACTATCTCGGCTCACTGCAAGCTCCGCCTCCTGGGTTCACGCCATTCTCCTGCCTCAGCCTCCCGAGTAGCTGGGACTACAGGCGCCGCCACCACGCCCAGCTAATTTTTTTGTATTTTTAGTAGAGATGGGGTTTCACCGTGTTAGCCAGGATGGTCTCGATCTCCTGATCTCGTGATCCACCCATCTCGGCCTCCCAAAGTGCTGGGATTACAGGCTTGAGCCACCGCGCCCGGCAGAACCCGGTGTCTTTAGTCTTGAGGCCCTGCAGACACAGGTGACTTTTCTTGGCTGGGTGGTGCTGGCTAGTACTGTCTTTATCCACACCTCATAGACTGAGCTCTTCAGCCTGGGTGGTTTCAGTTCCACCCACTTGCTCTGGGGCAAGAGTGAAGGAGGCGGCATTGTACTGAATGTGATGTTAGTTGTCCACACGGTGAAACCGCCTCCTTCTAAAGCCCTGGGAGAGGATGGAGTACAATGCTGGCACCTGCTCTAGATGACATCACCGGGTAATTATGCCCCGCCCTACCTGGAGATAGTACTTTGAAAAGAACTTGCCTTACAGATCATTTGGTCTGGTGACCCAGCCTACTCTCCTTTAAGGATAGCTCGGATCCTTTTTCGGTTTGTTTTTTTTTTGGGGGGATGGAGTCTTGCTTTGTCGCCCAGGCTGGATGCAGTGGTGCCATCTCGGCCAGCTCACTGCAAGCTCCGCCTCCCAGGTTTACGCCATTCTCCTGCCTCAGCCTCCCGAGTAGCTGGGACTACAGGCGCCGCCACCACGCCCGGCTAATTTTTTTTGTAGTTTTAGTAGAGACGGGGTTTCACCGTGTTAGCCAGGATGGTCTCGATCTCCTGACCTCATGATCCGCCCGCCTGAATAACTAATTTCTCCACTTGTTTTTGCTAATCGAGAACATATATATAAACATATAATAAAACAAAAACAGCGAACAAATAGTAAATAGTGATCAAAATTGGGCTGGGCTTGGTGGCTGAAGCCTGGAATCCTAGAACTTTGGGAAGCCAAGGTGGGAGGATTGCTTGAGCCCAGGAGTTCCAGATCAGCCTGGGCAACATGGTGAGACCTTGTCTCTACAAATAAGAATAAAAAAAAAAGCTAGCCGTGGTGATGCACGCCTATGGTCCCAGCTACTTGCGGGGGGCTGAGGTGGGAGGATTGCTTGAGTGTAGGCAGTTAAGGCTGCAGTGAGCTGAGATTGTGCCACTGCACTCCAGCCTGAGTGACAGCGTGAGACCCCCATCTCAAAAAAAAAAAAAAAAAAGAAATATTGGCTATTTTAGTAAGTGTGTATGGCCTTTTGGTGGTAAATGACTGATTTCCATTTTTAAATATTAAAAATAGCTTACAAAATCATCATTACAGTCTTCATGGATGTTCAGGGCTTCACTGATCCAATCCTTTTATTTTATCAATGAGGAGAATAAGGAAGGAAGGCCCTGGAGAGGCCAAACAACACAGCAGTCGCACAGCTGCATAATGGTGCCAACTGGCTTCCAGCCCAGCCTCGCGGTCTCTCCACATCGTGGGGACTTCTGTTCCCATCCCCTTGCCCGTCCTTGGCCAGCAGGAAGTTCCCAGGTTAATAATACAGGTCATTTATTGAGCATCTGCTGGTGTCCAGGAGCTGTCAGGCTGTTCTGATGTCCCTCTTCCAGATAATGGCCCAGAGAGGTCAGCTCAGGGTCACAGAGTTAGTACAGGGCCCTGCTGTAAAGGTGAGCAAGGGCAGGAGATGAGGAAGATGACAATGGCTTCCTCTTTCACTGTTTCCCTGCCCCGGGCTTTGGCTGGCAGCCCAGTGTCTCTGAGGCCGGAAGTCACTCTGGAGACTCAGCGGCCTCAGACGTTTGACTTGGTGCACCAGAGGCCGACTGATCAGACTGGATGGCTAAGGGCCTGGGCTTCATGGAGTGACTGTTTCAAAACTTCTCACACCGACACGGATCCCAAGACACTCTTACATTAACAAACCCCAGTGACAGTCTGTTCATGTTTTGGTAAATACACTGCTCCATTCACCAAAATGCTGTGTCTGCCAGCCAGGCCACTCCCAAAACCCAAAACAGTTACAAGAAAGAAATTTGGTGAGTACAAAGTCAGATCAAAGCAAGTGAGATCAGAGTTTTCATGGGTTGTTCACACAGGCTTTGAGGAGGCAATGTCTCTCTTTTGTGGACAGAGCTGTGATACAGACTCCTTCCTGTTCTCGGCCTTTCATTTATTTATTTATTTTTTAAAAAAAGCTTTATGGAACTGTAATTCACATACCGTACATTTCACCCATTTAAAGTGTACAATTCAAGGCTGGGTGTGGTGGCTCACACCTGTAATGCCAGCACTTTGGGAGGCCAAGGCGAGAGGATCGCTTGAGGCCAGAAGTTTGAGACCACCATGGACAACAACACCATTTCTACTAAATAAAAAAATTAGCCAGGTGTAGTGCTGTGCACCTGTAGCTACTTGGGCAACTGAGGAGAAAGGATTGCTTGAGGCCAGGAGTTTGAGGCTGCCGAGAACCATGATTGTGCCACTACACTCCAGCCCGGGCAGTGGAGTGAGGCCCTGACCTTTAAAATAAAATAAAATAAAATAAAATAAAATAAAAAATATAAAATGAAAAAATAAATAAAATTAAATAAAATTAAATAAAAATTAAATAAAATAAATAAAATTAAATAAAAAATATAAAATGAAAAAATAAAATAAAATAAAATAAAATAAAATAAAATAGATGGAGTACCTCAAAACTCTGAACAGGACATACGAGTTCCTGGTGTGCAGGAACCGGTGACCTAATCACCCTGCTGTGTTCCTCCGGGGGAGGCCCCACTGCCCCGTGAGTTAAAACTGAACCACTAGCCAGGTATGCTTGGTCTTGCGAGTTTGCCTCTGGTTGAGTAGCAGAGGGTAGAGCGGAAGCAGAGGGTCAGTCAGTGCCCACATCCGAGGCGCTTCCGAGTGCTCCTGGAGGAGGCTGACGGCTCCTGCCTTCGTGCCCCTCTGAACCTCATACCTCATACCCTGGTGCAGGTGACACCCTTTTGTTTACGTGTCTGCCTCCTTTGAGGACCACCTCTCTTTTATCTTGAAGGGGTACAGAGCAGACACTCAGTGCTTGTAGAATGGAGGAACATAACTGTTCTGGGCATAGCTCCTCCAAGCGTTTGTTCATTTAAATAATTAGGATGTGCAGGGAACACCGGGGAGGGAGCTGTTCCCTCTGCCTGGGGACGTCATAGCAGGCCTCAGAGAGAACTGTTTGAGAAGAACTTTGAAGGATGAGCGGGAGTTTGCCACGTAAGGAAGAAATGAATGGGCCTTCCAATCAGGAAATCGCATTTGTAAAAGCATGGAGAAGTGAAACAGCAGGACGATGTTGGCAAAGACAGGGGTTTGGTGTGGGTGGAGCAAAGGTGTGTGACAGGGAGTGGTGTGAGGTGAGGCGGAAAAGGTAGGTCAGACTCCGTGTGCTGGGCGAGGCTCGGTTCTGAAGCCTTCCGGGAAGCTTCAGAGGTTTCAAACAGCAGAGTGACTTGGTCAGATCCGAGCTTTGGAACGACTGTTTTGGAGGCAGTGGGGGCTCCGTGTGGGGGAGAAGCCGAGATCCAGGTGGAGGCTCTGCTGCGGCCCAGTGAGGGCCTGGCAGGGGCAGTGGATATTCCTGTGTGACCCACACCCCTGCATGATGCCCTCCCCTTCCCCAACGGTTACTTGCTGTGTGTCCTTGGGGAGTCATTTTACCTCTCTGAGCTTCAGTGTCCTCACCCTTAAAATGACACGGTTCCAACAGATACCTTCTCCTGTACTTGGAACTTTGGAAGTTTCAAAACCACCATTGGCCATGGACATGCTCTGGCGCTTGGAGTGACCAGTGCCCCTCCCTGGGCCTTACTCACTGCTGGACAATGGAGCGAGTGGGCAGAGGGCAGGGCTGGTGTGCTGGAGTCCCACGTCCCCACCAGATACAAAGCCTCCAAAACTCAGAGGGACACAAATCTTTGGGGGGCGGGGAGGAAGAGGGTGCCCAGTGGCCCCTCAGAGACCCCCACCTACAGCCTGAGTGGGTGCAGCGTGGTGTGAGGGCTGGCCTAATGCTGCGTAAGGGCCTGGGCTTAGCGCAGGTAGCTCCTCTTCCCACACTCCCACCCTGTCTGCCTGGGGCCGCCTGAGGCATCTGATGATCTCATTGCTCGGGCAAGAAAGACCCTGAGGTGAGGCAGGAGCGGCCAGCCGGTGCCTCCAGTGCCTCCCTCTGCCCCTCCTCTCCCTGCCCGGTCCTGTCCCCCGTGGCCTCGATCCTCCAGGCTGAACACAACAGGCTTCTCTGGTGGCGTGCCCTCCCCAGCTGCCCTCCCTCCTGGGATCCGTATCTCCTAGGGAGGGGGCAGAAGGAGGCCTTTGGAGGAGACAGCTGAGTCTTATAAACTGGACTTGAAGATTTTCCCCTGAAGTAGCACAATGTCCCCATTCTTTCCTTCCTTGAAGCTTTAACCCACCACCCACCTACCCAGCCCACATTCCCGCTCCCACCCGTTCCAGTCCCCCACTTCGGTTTCTGTGAGTGATGGCTGCTTCCCAAGGCCCACATTCCTAGCATGGAGCAGGCCAGTGTGCCCTGTTAGCGCCACACTGCTGGAGGGCAGGGAGAGACAGGTTCTCCCGTGTCTCTGGATCCAGCGCTGGGGCAGTGTTCCCCAGAGGCTGCGCCCACCCTCCCAGCCACACCTGGGACCGTGGGCACTCCTGTTGAGGACTTACCCCTGCCCCACTCCTCTCCCCGCCTGCCCATCTTCCCTCCTACAGATCTCTTGCCGAACTTGCGCCACTTCTTCTTATCTGGGTGTCCCCTCCTAGTTCCTAAGGGCAGTCCAGATTTTGCTATCTGGTGGGCATGGCAAGGAGGCCAGGGCAGGCTACTGGTAGGGAGTCATCAGGCCCCACCTCCCACAACCTGGACAGAAGCCTTGGGGGCGGGGAGGACATGGGATGATCCGAGGCCCACTGTCAGGATGATTGGCACAGAGTCCCCACGTTCCCCTCTCCTCTCAAATTTCCAGCCCCGCCACCCACCCAGAGTGCTGGATCCTGCCTTAGCCCTTTCTGGGGAGGGGGCCTTCTGCTCTGGGCCTCCAAGCCCGGTCCTACAGAGGAGAGAGGGGATCCGACCCGACTGGCACTGTCCCGAGGCTGTCCCAGGAACGGCTTGCTCAGAATGAGTCTTGGAGGCCTCCGAGAGCTGTGGAAGACCGAGATGCTGGCAAGCCCAGATGGGCCCCAGCTCCCTCCTGCAGTGCCTCCCAGCTGCTTCCCAAGGGGAGCCAGAAGCGTGGAGACCCCTGGGTAGATAAGGTTTCACAGGCAGACAGCTGTGGAGCTTTCCTCTCCTCAGGCATCAGGGACGGGGAGGGGAGGAGAGCAAGTCTTCCCTGAGACCCCAGCAGGCTCCTCCTAGTTCCCTGTCCTCTCAGCTATTCTCTCATAACCGTTGCCCCCCTTGCCTGAGGAATGAAAACCAGCCCCTTCCTGCATGGGAGGACCAGGGAGAGTATGTGCGTGTGCGTGCACGGCCAGAGCAGACCTTGTCCTCAAGGCCAGGCCGTGGGGTGAACATCAGCACCAGGTTCCTGAAAGAAGTGCCAGGTGCTGGGCTAGGAATGGGATAGAGTGGGCCGGACCCGCACAGTGAGAGGAGCACTGGCCCCTCTCTGCCCAGCCTCCTGGAGCGGAGGAGCTGGGGCGGGCATGGGGTGCTCACACTCACTCACCACTGTGCCTCCACCCTGCAGTTCCGGGGCCATGCCAACCTGCACGTGTTTGAGGACTGGTGTGGCAGCTCTATCCAGCAGCTCAGGAGGAACCTGCATTTCCCGCTGTACCCCCACGTGAGTGCCTGAGGGCTGCCGTGCGCACCTCCCTCCACACCTGCCTCCTCTGCCCACTTCTGTCTTGCGTCTTTCCTTGCTTCTTTTCTGGTCCATATTTTCTCCTTTATCTTTTGAGCTCTCTTTTTGTCTGCCCATAATAGTTCCCTTGTTTCCTTCCTAGGGATTCTTTCAGTTTCATCTTCTGTATCATTTCCGTTTCAGACTCTCTGGCTCACAATATAGTATACCCAGGGCCACCATGTACAGTTGTGCTGGTTGTGCACTGTACAAGTCTCCTGGACAAAGAGGCATATGGGAGCTGAAATTGAACCTGCACTCCACTCACCAAGCCACAGCCCTGGTCCGTCCTGTCATAGTCCCCTCCTAGTCTTCCCACCAACCCTGGGTGGACCGACTTCTTCTTCCCTCTTCTGGGTAACTGTTTCCTTCCCCTTTCTTGGCATAGATTCGCACAACCCTGAGGAAGCTGGCCGTGTCCCCCAGATGGACCAACTATGGCCTCCGCATCTTTGGCTACCTGCACCCTTTCACTGACGGTGAGGCCAGCCCAAAACCCATCCTTCTTCCTGCTCTAGAGTGCTGCATGGGACCCAAAGAACACAACTCAAGGCTACGGGTAGATGGGACTAACTTCCTGTTAGTCCACCCTCAGGGAGAGAGGGGAAATTGAGTCACATTGAGGTCTTGTCCAACTCCCACAGGCTGCTGCTTCGCTCCCTGGTTTGTAGCCTGGAACCAGCTCATCTCTCTCTATAAGTCTTTTCCATCTTCACACTGTCTCCCAGGATGTAGAGACCCCCACTTAACAGAGAGGGAAGCCACAGCATCCAGCCCTGAAGGGAATTTAATTGCTAAGACACTCAAAAAAGCCTCCAGCTTTTTATGCTGATGCCTTCCTTGCCCTCATCTGGAAACTCTCCCCGCTGCCCAGGGAAGATCCAGTTTGCCATTGCTGCAGATGACAACGCAGAGTTCTGGCTGAGCCTCGATGACCAGGTCTCAGGCCTCCAGCTGCTGGCCAGTGTGGGCAAGGTAGGGCCAGCTCAGCCCCGGGGCCTCCCATCTGTTCCTGGGGCCTGTTCATTGAGTCTGCCAGTAGCCGCTCATTACCGTAGCATCTCTGGTGTGATAGCAGGGAAGAAGGGGTGGAAAAGAAGTCTCCTCCCTCACCCCTACCCCTCTACGAAGGGATAAACTGAGGATGGGGAGGAGTGAGGAGTGGGGAGGTGAGAGGAGTGGGGAGGTGAGTGGAATGAGGAGGAGCAAGGAGTGGGGAGGAGTGAGGAGTGGGGAGAAGTGGGGAGGAGTGAGGAGTGGGGAGGAGTGATGAGTGGGGATGTGAGAGGAGTGGGGAGGAGTGGGGAGGTGAGAGGAATGGGGAGGAGTGAGAAGTGGGGAGTGGGGAGAAGTGAGGAGTGGGGAGGTGAGAGGAATGGGGAGGAGTGAAGTGGGGAGGAGTGGGGAGGAGTGGGGAGTGGGGAGGTGAGAGGAGTGGGGAGGAGTTGTGGGAAAGGGGAGTGAGGAGGGAAAAGTGGGAAGGAGTGGGGAGGAGGGAGTGAGAAAGAGGAAGGAGGAGTGGGGAGGGGGCAAGAGGAGTAAGGAGTGGGGAGGAGGGAGGAGAACGGAAGTGTAGGGAGAAGGGGGGAGTTGGTGGGAAGAGGAGTAAGTGGGGAAAGGGGAGGAGGAGGAGTGGAAAAAGGGAGGAGTTGGGAGTAACGAGTGGGGAGGAGTGGGGAGGTGAGAGGAGTGGGGAGGAGTTGGGAGTAACGAGTGGGGGGCATGGGGAGTGGGGAGGAGTGAGGTGAGGAGTGGGGAGGAGTTGGGAGTTAGGTGTGGGGAGTTGTGGGAAAGTGGGGAGTGAGGAGGGAAAGGTGGGAAGGAGTGGGGAGGAGGAAGGAGAACGGGGGTGTAGGGAGGAGGGGGAGTTGGGGGGAGGAGGAGTAAGGAGTGGGGAGGAGGGAGGAGAACGGGGGTGTAGGGAGGAGGGGAGTTGGGGGAAGAGGAGTAGGGAGGGGGAGGAGGAGTTGGGAGTAACGAGTGGGGAGTGGGGAGGTGGGAAGGAGTGGGGAGGATGGAGGAGGAGGGAGAGAAAGAGGAAGGGGGAGTGGGGAGGGGGAAGAGGAGTAAGGAGTGGGGAGGAGGGAGGAGAACGGGGGTGTAGGGAGGAGGGGAGTTGGGGGGAAGAGGAGTAAGGAGGGGGAGGAGGAGTGGGAAAAGGGAGGAGTTGGGAGTAACGAGTAAGGGGCAGTGGGGCAGGGAGCGCGGACGGGCAGGAGCGGGGAGCGAGTCTGAGGCTGGGGAAAGGCCGCGGCGATCCGGCTGTGGGGGCCGCAGCATCTCTGGGGCCCTCCGGCTGCTCTGCTCCGGCCTCCTAGCAAGGCGGGCGCCTCTTGCGTGGGCAACGCTCACTTTCCTCCACTCTTTCCTGTTTTCTCTCCTACCACTCTCCTCTTGCTCCTCTTCCTCCCTCTTTTTCTCACTTTTCTCCTTTCTTCTCCCTCCTGGTCTCTCCACTCACCGCCTCGGGCCTCCTGTTTTCTCTGTGCGTCCCTCCTTGCCTCCGCTTCTCCCTTCCACGCCTCCAGACTGGGAAGGAATGGACGGCCCCTGGAGAGTTTGGGAAATTTCGGAGCCAGATTTCCAAGCCGGTGAGGTGAGTGAGGGTCAGGGTACCCCGGCCGCCCCCCGGCCGCCTGCGCCACGCGTTCGAGGCAACCGGGTCTCTGGCTCAGCACCCACTGGCCCACCTTCCTCATGTCACAGATGGGGAAACTGAGGCCCGGAAGGCCGGGACTCATTGCAGGTCACACAGCTTTTTTTTTTTTTTTTTTTTTTTTTTTTGAGACGGAGTCTTGCTCTGTAGCCCGGGCTGGAGTGCAGTGGCCGGATCTCAGCTCACTGCAAGCTCCGCCTCCCGGGTTCCCGCCATTCTCCTGCCTCAGCCTCCCGAGTAGCTGGGACCACAGGCGCCGCCACCACGCCCGGCTAGTTTTTGCATTTTTAGTAGAGATGGGGTTTCACCGTGTTAGCCAGGATGGCCTTGATCTCCTGACCTCGTGATCCACCCGCCTCGGCCTCCCAAAGTGCTGGGATGACAGGCGTGAGCCACCGCGCCCGGCCCGCACAGCTGTTCAGTGACCCCCGGGACTGGAAAACGGGTCTCCTTGCTCCCAGTCCTTGCGCTCCCCTTTTCTCCACACCGACGGCAGCCTGGACACGGCTCTGCCCGGGCTGCGGGGAGCTGCCCGCGGTGACCCCTCGGTCGGCCGGGCCGGGAGACGAATCGCTTTCGCTGGCGGGGAAGGGCGCGTGGCCCGGCCTCAGGGCGCCCCCTGCTGGCCCGCGCGCGCTGACGCAGGCGGGAGGAGCACGCGTTGCTGACGCTGGGAAGGACGTGGCGTGGGGGGGGAGGCGGGGAGAGGGGAGAGGCGGGGTGCGGACACAGCTAGAAGGAAGGAACACGCTCTGATGCTCGACAGCACAATAGGGTGACTGTGGTAACAACGACGTATTGTATGTTTCCCAACAACGGGAGAAAAGGATTTGGAATATTCCCAAAACATAGAATGCCAAGTGCTCGAGGTGGGTGATGGGATCCTAAATCCCCTGACCTGATCCTTACTCATCCTATGCATGCAACAAAACACCGTGTGCACCCCATAAATATGCACAAGCATTACGTGTCAATAAAAATGCTTTGAAACATTTTAAGGAGACAGTCTCGCTTGCAGAGGGCGCTCGCGTGCCGGCTGCGAGTGGACGCTCCGTGTGGAGCTCCGCACCTAGTGCGCGGCCCTGGGGCAGGTCTGCCGTGGAATCCCACCTCTGCCACTCATCGCCTGGTGACTCTGGCAAACTAGCCAAGCCTTTTGTGCCTCTGTTCTCCTCTACAAACAAGGATTACATGAGGTCAGATACCGAAAGCATTTAGAACAGCATCTGCCACAGTCTCTGCGCTCTGAAGGCTTCTGTTACGGTTCTTTGGGTTCTTCCTGTCATCCTGTGGAGTGGTTACTCTGATTATGCTCATCTCACCAAGAGAAAACAGCTCACTCTGTTAGCAAGTGGTAGAGTGGGGGCTCGAACCTAGGCAGTGAACTCCTGGGGTTCTAAGAGCAAGGAGAAGGGATGAGGAAGTTTAAGGTGCTGGGAGGGGATGGGACAGAGCCGCGACCCCGGGGCCCATGGAGACGGCGCTCTGCTTTCCTGCCCTCTCTCCTGCCAGCCTGTCAGCTTCCCACAGGTACTACTTCGAGGTGCTGCACAAGCAGAATGAGGAGGGCACCGACCATGTGGAAGTTGCGGTGAGTTTCCTGCTGCTCCTGCCTCTCCCAGCTCAGTTCCTGGCACTCATCTCCCCTTGTCCCTTGACCCCTGTTGGAAATCCAGCTACCTCCCACCTTCTGCATCTACCCTCTCTCTTCTCTTCCAGTGGCGACGGAACGACCCTGGAGCCAAGTTCACCATCATTGACTCCCTCTCCCTGTCCCTCTTCACAAGTGAGTAGGCTCTGGCCCTGCCCTGGAGATGGAGGCCAGGTGGGGCCAGCCTACCCTGGGGGATTTGGCAGGGGTGGAGGGGAGGAGGGAAGCTTGAGATGCTTGGGACACGGGTATGAAGGGGTCAAGAACAAGAGTGGGACCTTATGACCAGGAGTCCTTAACTCCCCAGGGTCAGTGACCCCTTTGAGAACCTGCTAGAAGCTCTCTGAGCCCTTGCCTCAGAAAAATGCCTTTGTCTACCCACCCACACACAACATTTTGAATACAACTTCAAGGGAGTCCAAAAACTATGAGGCTCACACCAGATTCAAAAACTCTGAGGCTGGGTGTGGTGGCTCACACCTGTAATCCCAGCACTTTGGGAGGCCAAGGTAGGAGTTCGAGACCAGCCCAGACAACATAGTGAGATCTCATCTCTACAAAAAATTTAAAAATTAACTACATGTAGTGGCTCATGCCTGTAGTCACAGCTACTGGGAAGGATCAGTTGAGCCCAGGAGTTTGAATCTGAAGCTGCAGTGAGCTGTGATTGGATCACTGCACTCCAGCCTGGACAACAGAGCAAGACCCTGTCTCAAAAGCAAAACAAAACAAGACACAAAAACCTCTGAGCCAGTCCAACACCCTGTTTTACAGATGAGGTAACCATGGTTCTTGCAAAGCCATACCCAGGGCAGGGGAAACCTTTTCACCTGCCTTCAGTGTGCAGGAAGTGACCTCTTTCTTCAATGGCATTTTCCATTTCATATCATTTCCTCAGACTCCCATCCAGAGGCCCCACTGAAAAGCATGCCATCCATAGGCCTCCGTGGCAGGTGTAGACAGATGCATGAACCCGGGAGACAGAGAGCAAAGCAGCAGCCAGCCCCCCCACCCCCCTTCTCTGTGGCTTGCTTTAACCTGGACACCGAAACTAGATCACCTGGCTTCAAACTCAGCTTGGCCACCCATCCATTGTATGATGCTGGATTCTCTGTGCCAAAGTCCCTCATCTGTAAACTAGGAATCACAGCAGTACGGAAGGCATGTGGTGCTTTTAGAGATTAGATGGGTTAATATTTGGGATATTCTTAGAGCAGGGCCTGGCTTCTTATTAAGTGCTCTGTAAGTGTTCAATAAATGAGGCGTACATAATGACAAATTTCTAGCAGTCCGCAGTAACAACATTTTCAAAAAGAGGTGTCTTTTTCCAAGTACACGACACAGTCATGTGGGTCAGCCATGGGACTGGCAGAGGGGGCCGAAGGGAGATGAATCGTGAAGCCACCGCTGTGGTGGGAGCCAGAGAGGCCACTGGAGTCAGGAGCCCCGTCTGCATCTCTTCCCTCCCCTTCAAGGGCAGTGGGTTGCTGTGCTCCAGGCCCCACAGCCTCCTGCTGTTCTTTCCTCCCTGCGCCCAGATGAGACGTTCCTACAGATGGATGAGGTGGGCCACATCCCACAGACAGCAGCCAGCCACGTGGGCTCCTCCAATGCTCTTCCCAGGGATGAGCAGCCGCCCGCGGACATGCTTCGGCCTGACCCCCGGGACACCCTCTATCGAGGTAAGGCCTCGGCCAGCGCTTGGCGTCCTGTCTGGGGACACCGCACTGCCAGGTCCGCCGCTGGTGGTGGAGAAGACTTAAGAGGCCCGTCACAGTATCCCAAACACCGTAGTACCTTTTATTTTCCTTATAAAATAGAACATGCATACAGAAAAGAGAGTATGTAAATAAGTATAAAAATATTTACGTGTAATTTTACAGTTCTGCCTGTCATGACAGAGCGAACGTTTGTGGAACCACCACCCACAAGAAGAAATAGAATTAGAACCCGGAAGTCCCCACACATCCCTTCCCAATCTCACGTGTCCCTGCCTCTTACTGGTTTCCAGCTCTTGTCATCCAAGGAGAGAAATATGTTGACAGCACAGTGTTAGAGTCTCATGCGTTTTTCCTCTTGGGAGTGTTTACGTTTTAAAAGATGGCAAAGATGGCCAGGCATGGTGGCTCATTCCTGTCATCCTGGCACTTTGGGAGGCTGAGGCAGGAGGATTGCCTGAGCCCAGGAGGTTGAGGCTGCAGTGAGCTGTGATTGAACCACTGCACTCCGGCCTGGGCAACAGAGTGAGATCCTGTCTCAAAAAAAAAAAAAAAAGAAAGAAAAAAAAGACAAAGTTTCTTTACTCTTCACCCCTCTCAAAACAAATGACAACCGGTGCTAAGGGGATGTTCAGCCGCCCATGGGAGGAAATCCGGTTTTTGGTCCTGCATGAGGGAGGAGCCTTTCTGGCTTCTTAGAAGTTTCTAGACCCTATTGAGGCTATCCCTGCAGTGACTCTAAAGTCAAACTGTGCCTTGAACCTGGGGCTGTGTCCTGAGTCCTCTGCTGCCAGGGTGCCCCTCAAACGGCCCTGCTCCAGGTCCGTGGGGCAGCCTCCGGCTGGCAGCCTCCGCCACAGACATCGGCAGACCACAGCTGCCCCTTGCGGACCCAGAAAGGGCCCTACTCAGGGCAGAAGCTTCAGCCCCAGTTTCCGGGCCCACCCTCACCCTCATTCCTCTTCCTCCACTGTCCTCAGTGCCTCTGATCCCCAAGTCGCGTCTCCGCCACGTCCTGCCTGACTGTCCCTACAAACCCAGCTACCTGGTGGATGGGCTCCCTCTGCAGCGCTACCAGGGACTCCGGTTTGTAAGTCTTGCCTGGGTCGTGGCGAGCGGGGCTGGCAGAGGGATCGCTGCCTGCGACTGGGAGGGGAGGTGGTGAGGCTGCCTTTCCCGTCTTCCTGACATCCCATCCCACCAGACAGGACGGCCTCGCAGGTGTCTGGGCTGGGAAGAACTTGCACTCCCGGATGGACTGCCCCAGATAGTCTGTCCATCAGAGCCTGCCCGTGGGTGCTCTGCCTCAGGCCCCCACACACACCACCTCTGCCCCAGTGGTGATACCAGGCAGCCTGGCTGAGGCTTCTTAGCTTCCTGCTCCAAGGACCACACAATCCTACCCTGCCTGGTCAGTCCCGCCAGCCAGTCAGCCAGCAGGACTTCCTAAACCCAGAGACCAGGCACTGGGGGAAAAAGAACTATGGAGGGGAAGTTAGCTTTAAAGAACCCGGAACCCATGTGGAAGCCAGACGGGCAGAGTGGCCGCTCTCCTGTCCATCCAGATTTAGAGATGATTGTAAGGAAGAGCTGGAGGGCAGAAGAAAGAGGTCAGGAGGCATCGCCAGGTCAGAGAATGGCTGGGGTGTAATTGAGAAGTTCTTTGGTGGTGGTGACCACAAGCTATGCTTAAGGAGGGCAAAGGAAGCAGTGAAGTAAATAAGAAGAGGGCTTGTTCTAGGGCTGTGGGAGGTTACAGGTAAAGGCTCAGAGGTTTCGGGAGAGGCTCAGGTGGCAGAGGGAGGAATAGTTTTGGCTGAAGCTGAGGGGTGGGAGCTGGTTCAGGAGAGATGTGGACCAGGGGCTTGACTCGGGTTGCATTTGGTCCACAGAGCCCAGGAGAGCTGGCATAACGAGTGGCATGAAAGCCCCATCCGCATCGCCAAACGTTTCATTGAGCGCTCAGAGCAGCCCTTCTCTCCCTGGCAAGGGCGGGTCCCCCACGGCCCTGTGTGATCCCAGGCGGGGCAGGCTTCCCAGGATCTCACTCTCTGACTCCTGCTGCTGATTTTTCCGCTTCCAGGTTCATCTGTCTTTTGTTTACCCCAATGACTATACCCGCCTGAGCCACATGGAGACCCACAATAGATGTTTCTACCAGGAAAACGCCTACTACCAAGACAGGTGAGAGACACTGAGTGCGGAAGGAGGTGGCTTTGCAGGAGGCTCTGCAGGAGCCAGGAGAGCGCCTGGACCAGAGTGGCCGTGGTGGCATCCCAGCCCAACGAGTTTTGGCTCTTGCTCTTCTGAGTACTATACACACACATACACAGACACACACCGCTCACCCAGCCTCCTTCCTACACACACACACACACACCACTCACCCAGCCTCTTTCCTACACACACACACCCCGCTCACCCTGCCTCCTTCCTACACACACACACACACCACTCACCCATCCTCCTTCCTACACACACACACACACACACACACACACACACACCACTCACCCATCCTCCTTCCTACACACACACACACACCACTCACCCATCCTCCTTCCTACACACACACACACACACACACACACACACACACACCACTCACCCATCCTCCTTCCTACACACACACACACACACACACACACACACCGCTCACCCAGCCTCCTTCCTACACACACACACACCACTCACCCATCCTCCTTCCTACACACACACACACACCACTCACCCATCCTCCTTCCTACACACACACACACACACACACACACACACACCACTCACCCATCCTCCTTCCTACACACACACACACACACACACACCACTCACCCATCCTCCTTCCTACACACACACACACACACACACACACACACACCACTCACCCATCCTCCTTCCTACACACACACACACACACACACACACACACACACACCGCTCACCCAGCCTCCTTCCTACACACACACACACCACTCACCCATCCTCCTTCCTACACACACACACACACCACTCACCCATCCTCCTTCCTACACACACACACACACACCACTCACCCATCCTCCTTCCTACACACACACACACACACACACACACACACACCACTCACCCATCCTCCTTCCTACACACACACACACACACACACACACACACACACCACTCACCCATCCTCCTTCCTACACACACACACACACACACACACACACACACACCACTCACCCATCCTCCTTCCTACACACACACACACACACACACACACACACACCGCTCACCCAGCCTCCTTCCTACACACACACACACCACTCACCCATCCTCCTTCCTACACACACACACACACCACTCACCCATCCTCCTTCCTACACACACACACACACACCACTCACCCATCCTCCTTCCTACACACACACACACACACACACCACTCACCCATCCTCCTTCCTACACACACACACACCGCTCACCCATCCTCCTTCCTACACACACACACACACCGCTCACCCAGCCTCCTTCCTACACACACACACACACACACACACACACACTGCTCACCCAGCCTCCTTCCTCCACTCTAGTCTGGGGCAAAATGTCAGACTCCTGCTGAGACTTCCAGCGGAGCCAGGGCTGAGCCCGCAGAGCACCTGGTGCCAGTGCACACCTCCCTCCCTCCTGCAGGTTCGGCTTTCAGGAGTACATCAAGATTGACCAGCCTGAGAAGCAGGGACCGGAGCAGCCAGGTACAGGGTGACAGCTGAGGCTTCCAGGTCAGACTGAGAGGGGCGACCATGGTCTGTTGCCAGGGGAAGTTCGGACCATGCCAGCCCCGCCCCTGAGGAGCTCAAGATCCAAATCCCATGACCTCTCCCTTCATACCCAAGGGAGTGGAGAGCATGACTCTGGCCTCTTCCGTATCCAGGCACATGTGGAAAATGACACTATTTTTAGCAGCTTGCTGGGGTCAGCTGGAGGAGAGTGAGAGCCCGAGGGAGGTTTGTTGGACTGCCGGAGGGGATCGCTGTCCCTGGCGCACCATTTGGGAGGCTCTAGTATAGAGAAGCATTGTCTTCTGGGCCCTTTCTTGGGGGGTTAGGGCATGGCTGGAACCATCTGTTGGGTCCCTCAGGTGCTGTGCACCTGCCGAGCCCGCGCACCTGCCGAGCACGCGCGCCTGCCGAGCCTGTGCGCCTGCCAAGCCTGTGCACCTGCCGAGCACGTGATGCTGTTTATCTCACTCAGTCTTCACACACCCATGGGAGACGCAGTATTATTCCCTTTGTGCAGATGAAGAAACTGGGGTTAATTGAAGTTGAGTACCTTGCCCAGGGTCACACAGTAAGTGATAGATTAGAGCCTGGATTCAACCCCAGTCTGGAGCCCCATGGTGCATCACACGTATGATCATCCTCTGTCTTGTATGTCTTGTTTGGAAAGGGTTGGAAACTCCTGACGTGAGGAATGGTTGTTATTAACAGCAGGTCTTGAGGAAAGCCTAGAAGAGGCCCAGTATGGAGAAGTGGCCGAGGAGACCCCTGCCTCCAATGACCAGAATGCCGGGATGCTCAAGGGAAGACAAACACCTGCCTCCACCCTGGAGCAAGATGTCACCGACTACCACGTCCGAAGCCTGCGGAAACTCCTGGCTCAGCCTCAGGACGGCCTGCCGGCCCCCCTCTCCAAACGGAACTCCACGGCGTCCTTCCCAGCGAGGACCAGCAACATTCCAGCGCAGCAGCCAGAGAAGAGGAAGCAGAAACCCAGCCTCGAGCCCAGCCAAGCTTCGCCTCATTCTGACACGTGGCCTCCTGGGCACCCTGCGAAGAACCCGCCTCCGATTCGGGGGCCCCGGCCCAAGCCCGCTGGTGACGGCCCCAGGAAGACTCTAGAGCAGTCTCAGTGGCTGAACCAGGTGGAGTCGTACATCGCAGAGCAGAGATGGGGTGACAGGATGCAGCCTCCGGTCCCCGGGAGGGGCTGGCACGGGGAGGAGGAAGTGGTGGCAGCCGCAGGCCCGGAAGGACAAGTAGAGGGAGAGGAAGAGGGGGAAGAAGAGGAAGAGGAAGAGGATATGAGTGAGGTGTTCGAGTACGTGCCTGTGTTTGACCCGGTAGTAAACTGGGACCAGACCTTCAGTGCCCGGAATCTCGACTTCCAAGCCCTGAGGACTGACTGGATCGATCTGAACTGTAACACGTCTGGCAACCTGCTGCTTCCAGAGCAGGAAGCTCTTGAGGTCACGCGGGTCTTCTTGAAGAAGCTCAACCAGAGGAGCCGGGGGTAAGGTAAAGGGCTCTCCTGGGACCAGCTGGCCTGGAAGGCAGGGGCCTAGGGACGGCTAGCGGGTTCCCCCTGCTGCAGAAATAGCTGGAACTTTACCCCCAACTCAGGTTCCTGGGAAGGACAAGTGCCCGGGGCCCTGTCCCTGGAGAGGATCTTGACCAGGGAGGTCTCTGTCCCACCCTTAGGCAAGGGTCTGAAGTCCTGGGTGCCTGGCCCAGGACATGTGTTGAGGACTGGAAGGACTTGGTCGATGAGATCCCCTCCTCCAAGGAAAGAGTTGGCAAATAGACAAACAGGCAAAACAGAGACTAAAAAAATGCAGATTAAGACCCCGCGTGTGGGCTGGAAGGGCTAGGGCATGAAGCCTGACTGGAGTTCTTTGTTTTTCATTCCTGCACTTATTCATTCAACCAATCAACATGTTTTACGATAAAATTTATATACCGTTAAAATCACCGTTCTGGGGTGTACCTTTCAGTGGTTTTAAAAGTGTGTTTACGGTGAAACCCCGTCTCTACTAAAAAATACAAAAAAGTAGCTGGGTGAGGTGGCGGTGCCTGTAGTCCCAGCTACTCGGGAGGCTGAGGCAGGAGAATGGCAGGAACCCGGGAGGCGGAGCTTGCAGTGAGCTGAGATCCGGCCACTGCACTCCAGCCTGAGCAACAGAGCAAGACTCCGTCTCAAAAAAAAAAAAAAAAAAAGTGTGTTTACAGTGTTGTGCAGCCATCACCATTGCCAAATTCCAGAACATTTTCTTCACCTTTGAAAGAAACTATATTGGCCAGGCACAGTGGCTCACACCTGTAATCCTAGCACTTTGGGAGACTGAGGCGGGCAGATCTCTTGAGGTCAGGAGTTTGAGACCAGCTTGACCAACATAGTGAAACCCCGTCTCTACTAAAAATACAAAAATTAGCCAGGCACGGTGGTACACACCTGTTTCCCCAGCTACTTGGGAGGCTGAGGCAGGAGAATCCCTTGAACCTGGGAGGTGGAGGCTGCAGTGAACTGAGATCACACCATTGCACTCCAGCATGGGCGACAGAGTGAGACTCTGTCTCAAAAAAAAAAAAAAAGAAACCGTATATGTTAGTGGTTACTTCCCATTGCTCCTCTTACCCCCGATAGTACCTGGCAATAACTACTTTCCTTTCTAGCTCTATGGATTCTCCTATTCTGGACATTTTGTACAAATAGAACCATATTATATGTGGCCTTTATATTTGGCTTTTTGTGCTTAGCAGAAAGTTCACTCAGCAAAAGTTTCCTTCATGTTGTAGAACGTATTAAATGCTTGATTCCTCTGTATTGCCGAGTGATACTCTATTTTGTGGATAGACAACATTTTGTGTTTCTATCCATCAGTTAAAGGACATTTGGGTTGTTTCTACTTTTTGACTATTACAAATAAAATGCTGCAATGAACATTCATGCGTAAGCTTTTATGTGAACATACTTTCAGTTATCTTGGGTATATATCTAGGAGCAGAAGTTCTGGGTCATATGGTAACTCTCTTTAGCACATTGAGGAACTACCACTCTGCTTTTCGAATCAACTGCATCATTTCACATTCCCATCAGCAGTGTATGAAGATTCCAGTTTTTCTACGTCCTTATCAACACTTGTTTCTTTTCATTTCATTGGCTTTGTTTTATTTATTTTTTATTTTTATTTTATTTATTTATATATGTTTTTGAGATGGAGTCTCTCTCTGTCGCCCAGGCTGGAGTGCAGTGGCGTGATCTCAGCTCACTGCAAGCTCCGCCTCCCGGGTTCACGCCATTCTCCTGCCTCAGACTCCCGAGTAGCTGGGACCACAGGCGCTCGCCACTGCACCTGGCTAATTTTTTGTATTTTTAGTAGGGACGGGGTTTCACCTTGTTAGCCAGGATGGTCTCGATCTGCTGACCTTGTGATCCGCCCGCCTCGGCCTCCCAAAGTGCTGGGATTACAGGTGTGAGCCACCGCGCCCGGCATTGTGTTTTGTTTTAGATAGCCATCCTGATGAGTGTGAAATGGTATCACCTTGTGGTTTTGATTTTTATTTCTCTACTGACTAATGATTTAGAGCCAACCAATTGATATTTATCTTATAACTCATTTTGTCTTATGGAATGTTGATGCGACCATTTTTATGGAGGTTTCTCAAGGAACCTCTTCAGTGTGACCCCTCTTACTCACCTCATGTGCTTAGAATCTGGGAGCTGTGAGAGACCTTCGAGATCATCACAGTTCAGTAGGTACATTTTTAAAGACCGAGGCAGCAAACCCCGGACAGATTGTGAATCTTGCCTGAGGCCCTACAGCCAACCAGTGGCAAAGCTGGGACAAAAACCAGGGTCTCCCGACAATTAGCCTTGCAGGCTTCTGACACAATATGCCACCCTCACAGTGTGGAAAGGAGTTACTCAACCTCCCCACGCTTTCTGCCGTAGGAGGTACCAGCTACAGCGTATTGTGAACGTGGAGAAGCGTCAGGACCAGCTACGTGGCGGCCGCTACCTCTTGGAGCTTGAACTGTTGGAACAAGGCCAGCGCGTGGTGCGGATCTCGGAATATGTGTCTGCACGAGGCTGGCAGGGCATCAGCCCAGCTGGTGGGGAGGAGGCTGAGGCCCGGAACCTGCAAGGCCTGGTCTGGGACCCACACAGCCGTCGGAGACAGGTCCCGAATACCCGGGCCCAAGACCCCAAGCTGTGCTGGCCCCAGGGTTTCTCCTGGAATCACCGAGCCGTGGTCCACTTCGTTGTGCCTGGTGAGCCTCGAGCCGAGCCTCGGCATCTCAGGGAAGGGGTCCTAGCACTGTCGGGAGTGCCCACATCTGCTTTCACTGAGTTGATCCCATAAGCATCATTCTGAGAAAGAGCACCCTATGGCTGAGGAAACTGAGGCTCACAACAGGAAAGTGACTAGTTTAAGGTTATGTGGCTAGGAAATGTTGGTGCTGAAAACAAACCCTGCCTCACAGGCCAGCGCTCGCTCTTTCACACTGGCTTTCAGGGTTGGGTGTGATGACCGGGGTTGCTGGCACGGCGGATGATCGTTGGTCTGGGGAAGTAAGACAGGGAGGTACTTAATGAAGTGATTAGCAGGGTTTTATATGAGAAGGAGGAACACACAACAGGCAGGGGTGTAACAATGGAGATAGCACGATGGGGATAGGACAGGTAACGGTTTCACTAGTAGAACATGGCAGGGCTCCTGACGACGAGCCTCAGCCAAGGCCTTCTCGTGGGCCTCCTGCCTGGGAGGAGGGTACGTGGGGAGCAGGATGCAGAGGCCCCCTTAACCGGTGAGCACTCCCTCTGCCTCGTGTCTCAGTGCTGCGTTGCCAATGGTTTTGCAGAGTTGCGCTGTCCCCTCAGCCGAGGTCTGATGGGCCCTCCTGACTCACGTGGGAACTGGGAGTGGAGGCCTCATCCGCTCATCTTTGCCTTGTCTGTGTTTCTCTCTCCTGCCTGACCCCCCGGGGTAGTGAAGAACCAGGCACGCTGGGTACAGCAATTCATCACAGACATGGAAAACCTGTTCCAGGTCACCGGCGACCCACACTTCAACGTCATCGTCACTGACTATAGCAGTGAGGACATGGATGTTGAGACGGCGCTGAAGAGGTCCAAGCTGCAGAGGTGAGGGGGACCGCCTGCCAGCGGGTGACGTGGGCCACGTCTGTCCTAAAGCCCTAGGGCTGCTGGATCCAGGGGAGAGCCAGGAGTCCTGCCCAGCCTTCCTCATTCCTAGTCTCCAACTTTTCCCGGAGGGCTCACCTGCCCACAATCCCTTCTCGGGAGCACACATCATCTCTATTCTGTGCCTGCCAACTTCCTCCAGGGGACCACCACGGCTAAGTCCCGACGCTCAGCCCTCTCTCCCCTTCCTGCAGCTACCAGTACGTGAAGCTAAGTGGAAACTTTGAACGCTCAGCTGGACTTCAGGCTGGCATAGACCTCGTGAAGGTAAAGAAAGGGCTTGCAAGATGGAATTAAAGGCTGGTTAAGAGGTAGAGAGACACTCGGGGTGTATGGGGTGGTGAGCCCCTCAGGGAGGACAGGAGTGAGGACACAGGAGGGCCTCTCTGCTGGGCTGCAGGCCAGTGCCAGGGTGGGACCAGCAGAGCACAGTGGAGCATTTGCCCAGTTGTCCAGGGTCCTTGGAGCCCGTAAAGAGTGGGGAGGAGTCAGAATTCACTCTGATGGTTAAGAACTATGCTCCGATGTTCAGCACTGTGGATCTCTGCCCAGCAGTTGGTTTTGTGGGAGTTTGTGAATCACGTCAATAGGGAAGACTCCGAGGCTTCTCCTAGAGGGTGGCCTGACCTCCTAGCTCTGGTCTGCAGGGTCTGCTGACCCTGCCCACATCTGTCCCCAGGACCCGCACAGCATCATCTTCCTCTGTGACCTCCACATCCACTTCCCAGCTGGAGTCATCGATGCCATTCGGAAGCACTGCGTGGAGGGAAAGATGGCCTTTGCCCCCATGGTGATGAGGCTGCATTGTGGGGCCACCCCCCAGTGGCCTGAGGGTGAGTCCTGCTCAGACTGGGGAGGGAGGAAAGACTTGTCTGATCTTGGCTCTTAACTCCAGAGCTGGGAATAGTCCTATCTATGAGCGTCAGCATCCTCCTCCCCTGCCCCACCCTGCCCTCCTGTGGCCTTCACTCCCCTGGAAAACTCACCAGACAGGCTCCCCGTGGGCTGAGCTGACAGCCACACAGCAGATGCAGCAGTGCACACCTCCTGCCTCATCTTCTCCTTCATTCATTCATCACACATTTACTAAGCACTGCTGTGTGCCAGATGCTGTGCCCTGTGAGGATCCACAGATGGAAAGGTAGGCTCCCTGCCCGTGGAAAGGGAAATGGGCAGGTAAACGGACACACAGCTGTGTCTTCAGTGGCTGCCACTGTCCGATCCCTTTGTGGGGCCGTCGTCAGCCCGTGGGCACAGCCTGGAGTCACTGCTGAGCCCTGAACCTCAGTTAGGGGGTTTTCCTCCAAAACAGGGAAAGTACTTGTTCAGCTAAGACGGTTTTCAGCCTCCCTCACCCCCAGCCTCCGACTTTCGGAAGACGCTCTAGGCACACAGCCTGGAAGCCCCCTTCCTTCCTCCTCTGGCCTCTGGCTCATCTCACCCGAAGCTCCTGTCTGTCCACAGGCTACTGGGAGGTGAATGGGTTCGGGCTGCTTGGCATCTACAAGTCTGACCTGGACAGGATTGGGGGCATGAACACCAAGGAGTTCCGAGACCGCTGGGGCGGGGAAGACTGGGAGCTGCTGGACAGGTGACTGGGAAGAGGAGGGCATCCGCGAGGCCTGGGAATTCCGTCCCTTCAGGCGCTCTAGGCAGGCAGCCAGGCCACAGCAGCCTGGCCGTGCCCCTCGGCTGCGGAGTCCCAGTGCGCGGTAAAGAGCACTGAACTCGGAGGACGCCCTCAAATCGCTGGCCTCGCTGGGACTCAGTTTCTCTATTAGAGGGGTGTGATTCGCCCTCTGTCTGTGTCACAGGGTTGGTGTGAAAATTAACATGCCCGGTACACTGTGTAGCAGGTATATCGAGTGTAGACATAAACCGTCATGTTCTCAGCACCAGGCAGGGCACTGTGGGAGACTGCGTCCTCCCCGGCCCGAGGGTAGCGCACCTCCCTCAGCTGCCGAGCGGGGAGCCCAGAGTTGTGGGAATGGATAAGCAGACCTGACAAAGGTCAGGAAAGACTTTGGGGCCAGCAGAAGAGACAGTGTAGACCACTAAAGGGCAAGAGGATATCCAGGAGGTGCCGAGTCATGAGACACCAAGGGACCCGGGGGTTTGGAGCAGGAGTAAAGGCTCAATGAGATGTAAAGCCTCAGAGGAGAACAGAGTAGAAGCTGCTGCCTTGGCAGGTGGACAAGGAGAGCAAGATTGGGCAGGGACACCAGGCCATGGGTGGTGAGGAGGCGGAGGCCATTCTGTGTGAGGTTCCTCTTTCGAGAAATGTGCTGCCAAGAGAAGGGGCAGAGAGCGGATGCCACCTTGAGATCTGAGCCTACGGGGAGCGAGCAAAGGAGAAGGGAGGGTACCCTTCAGAAGGCTCCAAGTGCTGGAACAGCGTCTACAGGAGGTGGACGGGGCAAGGTCAGGAGCACTGGGGGCAGAACCTTGACACGAAGGCGCTCACTTCTCGAGAGGCAGGACAAAATGCATCCACCAGGTACCAGGTCCCTACACTTGGCAGGCCGTCCACATCCGTTACCTTGTTTATTTCTCCCCAGACCTCAGTGAGGTAGGCGTCATGATCTCCGTTTTCCAGATGACAAGACTGAGTCTTGAAGAGAAGCTGATAACTTGCCCCAAATCTCACTCATTAAAGTGTTCGAGGCTTGAAAACTAGCCTCGTTTTTTCCCGTTGAGGGAAGAAAGAAGAGGGTGACAAACTAAGAGAATTTGAGGTGAAAAGGGGGAAGTTAAAGGAACTTAGATAACTGGGATCTCATAAAAAGGGTCTTAGATCAAAGGAGCCCCCAGGGCAGCTGGAAGCCTTGGTTTGGGAAGCCAGGTCCAGCAGTCAACTCCACCTCGAGGGCTTTTGCTGCGATGCACGGCTCCCGTGCAGCCCTGAACCTCCTGCCTCTTTGGACGCTCAGGAATCCAGGTCGGCCACTCTCGGCCCTGCCAGAAGTGCAGGCCTCCTTGTGGGAGGAACACCCTGCAGGCTGTGCATGCAGAAGAGGCACTGGGAGGGCCTGGGCGATGTCCCGGTGCAGCCCTGCCTCCCTCCGTCTGACGTGTCCCCTGGAGGCACTAGTTGTGGGCACTCAGAGTGTGCCAGGAGCTGTGCTGAGCCCTCAGCATCCATCCTTCTCGTCTTCACCATCTCTGATGTGTATATAGTATGTCCACTGTAATGATAGATAGAATTTTCTATCACACATTATCCTCTCATTACACATATGTGATAATCCTCCTGGAGATGAGCAGACAGGCTCTGAAAGAAGGCATGACTTACCCAGTCATGCAGCTGGATCCAAACCCAGGCCGCCTGGCTTCAAAGCCCACACCCTTCCACTGCACCTGCCTTCCCTGCCCCGTGGGGAGCGAGCAGAGGGTCTGTGGTAGAGGCGGAGGGGCCCCCCGGTGCCTCCTGTGCTTCTGTTGGCTCATCCGGCTCCTCCTCCTTCAGGATCCTCCAAGCGGGCCTGGAAGTGGAGCGTCTCTCCCTCAGGAATTTCTTCCATCACTTCCATTCCAAGCGAGGCATGTGGAGCCGCCGCCAGATGAAGATGCTGTAGCTGGAGGGTGTCTGCTGGGCCCAGCACTCCCTGCTCCTGGATTGGCAGCGGCTCCCCAGGGCCCTGCTGCTGTTCAGGGATGGGGAGTGGGGCGACGGCTGGTCCCCAAGAGGCCTCGAAGCTGACAGCCCACTCCACCTGGAGCTGTCCCCTCACAGAGGCAGGTTCCAGGGCTCCTGTCTCTGCTTCCTGAGCCTTCAGGAGGGAGGAATTTGAAAGAGAGGCCAGGACGGGCCACCTGCTCAGTTGAGAATGAGGACAGCTCCAGGAAGGAGAGATCCGGCTGAGCGACACCATCCTTATCGATGAAGGTGCACGGCCGTATCCACCAAGCGCTCCTCACACCAAGCGCTGACCACCAGACACTCTAGTGGACATATTTTATTGGGGGGCGGGGATTTTTAAAACAGAAAACCAAAACTGCTGTCCAGAGCGGGGGTGAGGCTGCCACTGAGGGACTGTCCGCACATGCGGACCTCCCACCCACTCCGATGTCCCTTGGGCATTGTGCCTGGCTGCGGGGCGGGTCCCATGTGGGGCCGTTCTCTGCTCCACCCCGGACTCGTGCCTTCCAGAGACACATCTCCCAGTAGCCACCAAACAGCTGGCCACTGATTAGGGCATTAACCTTCTCCGGATGGCTCACTTCAGACCAGAAGCACCGAACGGGCTGTTTCTGGCGCTTGGGCATTGGGAGGTGGGGAGCTGGTGGGCAGTGGGCTCGCCATTCCCTGGCACTGGACATTCAGGCCTGCAGAACAGGCAGGGTGAGGAAGGCAGGGGAGAGACGCCCTTTCCCCTCCCGGCGTGCCTGTGGGTGAGGCCTCCAGAGAGGACACGGAGAAGAGGTAAAGAGGATGGGGACATAATCTGTCAATTTCCTTAGACCAGAAGCGGGTGGGGGCTGGACAGAAAGGGATGAAAAGGGAAGTGGAAGCTGTGAGCCTCGCAGTCCAGCTCCGCTGCAGACCTGCCCTTCTGCAGGGAGAGCCCTGGCCCCCCGGGCCTTGCGTGGAAGAAGAGGAAAGGGTGTATGGGGGTGAAACCCTGGAGCAGGGACCAGGGTACAATCCAAGAAGGGTGCAGGATGAGAGGTTTGGGGAGGTGAGGACGCTGCCCTGAGATATCCCCTGGAAGCAGGGAGAGGAGTGGGGGCAGGAGGAACTGAAGGGTGGGGCGGTTTCAGGGAAAATAGCCCTTGGCCTTTTTAGCCGATGCCACCCTTTCTGTCACCTGGTGACCTTGTACTTCTCTTGCACTAATAACCCCCGGTGCTTTTGTGGCTGGGGGTTTTCCTGTTGCTGCTGCTGCCTCCGCCACTGCTGTGAATTTGTCCATGGTGCATCGGACGCTGGATCTTGAACTCCAGAGTCTGTTTAGGGAGGTGAGCACAGGGCTTGGGGAGGGGCGGCGGGGCCCAGAAGACCAGGCCACGGAGCCCCCGCTCCAGGCTGTGGCAGTCGAAACCACAGCACTGGAGCTGCAGGGTCTGCCTAGCGGGCTCTGCATTCCCCGAGAGCTCGCGTCTGGCAATGGGAGAATGGAGCCTGTGGAGAACCCTTTGGGGATCGGGGAGAATCCCTGCCTCCCTTTAAGGAATCATGAAGGACAAAGACTTTTGAGTTACAGGTTGTGGCTTAGGAAGGCCATACCTGCTCCCTGGGCTGTGGCGTTTTCTGTGCCCTGCTGAGGCCGACTGGCCGCTGGAGAAGGATCACGGGGCATAGGCTAGGGCTGCAGTTGGCCAGTGGGGCTGCCAGTTTCTTTCTGGGACCACTCTTGTCCTCAGGCATTGCACTGGAAGGCTGGAACCAGCCCAAACTGCCCACCTGCTTCACTTCCAATGGCCAGGAGCCAGCCCAGCCTACTACCCTGCCCACCACCCCTGCACCCTGGGCCAGTGCCTTGCATTTGATGTTTGTTACCTCCACACCATCTGCCTTAAGAGGAAGGGCCGGGCAAGGCCCCTACTCCCTAGAGAAATGTCTTGGGTAGGGGAGGGTATGGGATGGTGGGAGGGGAAGCATTAAATACAGCAACTTCTTAGAAAAAAAATAAGTGCTTGTCTTTTCCTGTTGCTCTTCATGGATGTAAAGGATTGGGCTGAGGGGCCCAGGTGAGCGTGCCAAGGACCCTCCCACACCACCCTCCACCTTTACCACAAGTGTGGTGCCTGCCGTGTGGGGATGGCCTTCTCTGCACTGTGGTTTACTCAGGAAGAAGACAACACTGTTCTGTCTGAGCAGCTCGCCGTGTCACAGACTAGGCGTTTTCTGTTCGGCAGATTGATGGAGGCTGGTGGTTTTAGCTGAGAAAAGCTATGGATGCCCTGGGTGGAGAAGGCTAGATATAAAGCCAGAATGGTTCGGTGAGCAGTTGAGAGAAGCCAAGGAACGGCTGCTTCTAAACCGGCAGACCGTCTAAAAATCATTTCTGTTTGAGCTGGCAGTGCGCTGCTAATGCTTTGCAGGTGCAGATCTACCTTCCTCATTACATTTGGCCCGGGCAAAGGTCAAAATGAGTTTGCAGTCCTTAAACACATGCCTAAGGGAAGCTGAGACTGAAAGCGAGAATAGCTCACAGCAGGTTCCTGGAGAAGATCGTGCATGTGTGTGTCCATCTGCAACGGACTCATCTACAGCGGATGCGGCAGATGACAATAAGCCCATCAGGGCCAGGAACACTGTGGCTCCGAGCAGAACCCACAGAGGAGGGAGTAATTTAAAAGGCTTCCCACCCTCCAGCCCTGGGGTTTGCGCTCTTGAGCCCTCTCCAAGGCACAGAGGGAGACCAGCCTGGATGCCTGAGCCTGCAGGACTAGACAAATACGTGGACTCAAGAGTGGATTTGAAGAAACCTTTATAGATATAGATTCCATTTTACAGAAAGGGAAAACTGAGGCCTAGAGCAGAAGGAAGCAGTAGGGTAGAGTCAGAACCAGAGTCCTTAAGCTGGGCAGACTTGGCTTAGGTCCAGGAATTGCTACCAGGGAGGTATGGCTGGCAGTACCTGCATGTGAGCTCAGGACTCCAGACCAAGATGGAAGTCCCTCACACCAATAACAAAAAAATCACTTTTTAACTCAGGTGCTGTGGGTAGGGAGCAAGGGCAGCTATACCATCCTTTCAGAAGCTCTCCCGGGCTGTGAAAAGTGCCCATGAGCCTGGCAGATCACGGAGGAAGGAGGTAGGAGTTCCAGGTCCAGTACCTGTTGGGGAAGCAGAGAAGAGGTAATGAGGGCAGGCCAGATTGGTGCCCCTCAACCTTCAGTGTGCCCAGGATGCACCTGGCCACCTTCCTCATGCACGCGCCTGCAGCCCGTCTGGAGCCCAGCCTGAGATTCTGCATTTCCAGCAAGCTCCTGAGTGGTTTGTGGATGCTGCTGGCCCAGGGACCACAGTCAGTAGCAAAGGCTGCTAGACAGTGGCAGGGAGAAATTCCCCATCTCCACCTTTCCTCTCACCGGAGGGGCAGAGTTAACCGCTAATGGCATCACCTCCACCCTGTCCCAGACCGTGGGAAACCCTGAGCTTAAGAACCGAGAGCCGCCCGTTAACACAGCAATGGGGCTTTGTGCAGGCCTTGCCGAGGCCAGGCTCTTGCAGATCCCCTCCTTGCTCTCGGAGCTACAGGCCTTCCACCTTTGTTTGGCAAGGGATCTGTTTCTTGCCCGAAAGCCCCAGAGGGGAGAGAAGGGCCACTTGGGGAGCCCCTGGAGCTAGGGTTCCCCCATCCTCCCTCACCTGGGTCCCAGGCTGTATTCAGAGAGGATTTCTTGAGGCCCTGGCAGTCAGGAAGCCTGTCTTGTGTGCCCCGAAGGCTGTAATGAAAACATTGATGACCACGGTGAAGAAGACCAAGACGGTGGCCACGTTGTTGAGCTGGTTGAGTCGCCACTGCTTTTCTACCTCATTCAGGTTCAGCCGTGCTGCAGGGAAGTGGAGTAGGAGGAAGGGTCAGAGATGGGGCCACAGCACGGAGCTGCCCCCACAACATCCACCAGAGTTTGGAGAGAGGGGCCCTTCAGAAACCCATGCGGCAGAAATCCAGGAAGGTGGTCGTCATCGGGCCGAAATGCCTGTGCCCTCGCCAAGCAGCACATGGGGCACCCTCGTGTGCTTCATCCCACCAGGATTTGGGAACTTAAGCTGGGTCCTCTAATCGTGGGATGAGTGCTCACGGAAGAAGCGGGTGAGCGGGTGAGCGAGTGGGTGAGTGAGCAGTTAGCGAGGTGCTGGCGCAGTCACTCAGCAGGTGCTGTGGAGCGTCTGCTCCGTGGGATACCAGGAGGTAGAACAGGAAGTTGTTCTTTGGGCCTGTGTTAGCAGAGGGCGCACTGCAGGTCAGTGTGTGGTTGCAAAGCTGCATGCGCCAATGCAGGGTGGCCCAGGGAACACGGGGGGCCTTTCTGCTGGCCGCAGGTGCCGAGGCAGAAGGTCTGACTGTGGGCTGGGCTCCTCACCGATGACCACGAGCAGGACGCCGATGGCCACCTGCAGGAAAAGAGAGAGGCTGAGGAGGGTGACCAGGGTGATGTAGTAGTGAGAGGACGGTCCCTGCTCCAGCACTGCCTTCAGCCGCATGGCGTTGGACATGAACAGGGCCACGTCCAGCATGCTCTCCGCCACGCTCTTCTTGGTGGCGTAATGGTTCAGGTTGATGGGCTGGCTCCTCCTGGGGTCGGAGCTTCCAGGCTGTAGGGGAGAGAGCACAGACTTACCAAGGGGGGCTCTGGAAGGGAAGAAGTTGACAGGTGGGAGACAGGAGAGGTTTTAAAGCTCTTTCCAAACTAGGTGGGAAGCTCAGGGCAAGTGACACCCTTCTCAGTTTCAGGGCCTGATAAAATTAAGGGTTGGACTAGAAAACCGGTAAGGACCTCTGCACTCTGGAATGACGTCCTGTTGCAGTTGGTATTTCCTGGAGAGTCGCCCCTTCCCTCACACCTTCGCACACCTGGCTGGAGAAAGCGGAGAGGGTTCTCTGCTGCTGGTAAAATGCACCTTCCTCATCCTATTCACTATTTTACCTGGGCCAGGCCTCAGCTTTGGGCTGTTTTCTTTTCCTTTGAGAGGAAAGCACCTGAGAAGGCAATAAAAGGAGCTTGGTGGCTTTGGGTGAGATAGAGAAAGGCATCTCCTCTCTGTAACGCCGTGGCCCCCAAGGCAGGGTGCACAGCTCAGCAGCTGGTCGTCGGCTGGATTTCCATCCCTCAGGAGCCCTGGAGCTGCCGCCCTGCCCAGGCACACGCTGTCAGCGTACACACGCATGCATGAGTGTGTGCACACAGTAATGCATACTAAACACTCTCAATTCGTTTTAATTATTACCTGTGGCTAGGATTTATTGAAGCGTAATTTACATTCGATTTGATTTTGAAGTGTAAACTAAAGCTTCTCAAGAAGCCACTAACTCCAAAAGACAGAATCACAATGTAGGGCATATGCTGTGGGCCTCTGGGTTCGGCCAAGAAATTCAGACTGGGCGCCATGGCCAAGGGCAATCGGCAGTCACTCAAGAGTACTTGGAAAATTGATTTAGCAGCGCTGCTTGGAACAGATTGGGCCAGGAAGGGCTAGAAGCAGGGAGAGTCATTTAAAAGTTACAGTCTTGATTTAGGATCAGAGTGAAAAGGAACTGAAGTGGAGCAAGGTGAGAAAGGAAGGAATGGAGGACTTTGCAAGATGCTACAGCCTGGAGGTAGGAAAGATGACCCAGCAGATCACCACGACAGGACGGATACCTGCTGAGTGGGGACAGATAAATGGATAGATGGATGCATGCCTATATATGCACAGTGATGCATACTAGTTAAACGCTCTTAATTTTTTTGGCTAGGATTTATTGAAGCATAATTTACATTTGATTTTGTTTTGAAGTATAAAGCTTCATGGATTAAGGGATGGATGGAGAGATTGGTGGGTGGATGGATGGATGGATGCGTAGATGATTGGATGGGCAGGTCTCAGAGGGTCTGGAATGTTCCTTGTACTTCGTGCAACCCCAGTAAGTCGCTTCACTTCTCTGTACCTCAGGGAGTTACACAGAGGACAGTTGATTTACACATAGGCTAACTGATTTAGCCTATCTCTCAGAACCTTTGGATTCTATGAGGATACCCTGCAATGAGGCCGGGTGCGATGGCTCATGCCCGTAATTCCAGCACTTTGAGAGGCCAAGGCAGGTGGATGACTTGAGGTCAGGAATTTGAGACTAGCCCGGCCAACATGGCAAAATCCCATCTCTACTAAAAATACAAAAAAATTAGCTGGGTGTGGTGGCGCATGCCTGTAATCCCAGCTACTCAGGACGCTGAGGCAGGAGAATCACTTGAATCAGGAGGCGGAGGTCGCAGTGAGCGGAGATTGCGCCGTTGCACTCCAGCCTGGGCGACAGCTTTGTCTCAAAACAAAAACAGAACTCTGAAATGCAGTTGTCTCCAGACTTTCTTGATAGTGTCATCTCAGCATTAAAAACTGTTTTGGCCATGCACGCTCAATACATGTACATTCTTCCATTATCAATTATACATCTTTTTATGGCACTAATATATATAGTAAAAAGTAGAAACATTTGAGAGGATTACATGACATTCAATATAAATAGAAGTTTAGTTTTCTTATCCTACAGTATGGCCTTGGGCACTCGTCTTTGGAGACCCAGCTCTAATCCACATGCCTGGCTACAGATTGGACCAGTCCTCTCCTAGGCCAACAGAAGGGGGCCTCTCTTCCCCAGTCCTTCTCCTAAAGTTTGCCTTCAAAGCTCAGCCTAATGTCTCCACCCTGCTCTTCTCACTTCCTTTCCCAGCTCCTGGCCCTTTGCTCTGTTTGCCAGGAGGGTATGCACGCACAGACACATTCAAGAGGCACGGGGTGCTCATGGGTGCTAACAGCACCTGCTCTGACGGAATCCCCCCTGGCAGCCTGTGCCCCGCAGGCTGCCCCTCTCTGACTCTGTGGACCAGTCACTGGAGGATCAAGCACACAGGAGTGGCTCTTTGACCACACTCCAGGCCACCAGCTTCCTACACGGGGCAGTTCCCTGCACCTGGGTTGTTCATTATCAAGATTCCAAGTGTCCTCAACTTCTGGTCGGGGCAGGACTCATCGAGGGTAATCAGGAGTGTGCACTTTGGTCATTGGAGCAATTTAAACACTTTCCCTGGGAGATTAGAATGGAGACCAGCGGGTAGCATTCATTCAATAGATTAAGTGTACATGCCAGGCGGTGCTCGGGGCTGTGAGGACCCCAATGCCGAACATGGCATAGTTGCTGCCCCTCCCCGGGATCCTGGGTAAGCACTGGGCCACAGGCTGCTCGCAACAGGCCCTGGCAAGCTCCTTTTGACGGCCACCAAAATCAGGCTGGGGTCCGGGGCCCACAGAAATGAGGAAAACGTCCGTAGGCACGAAAGGAATGGAGTGCTCACTCTCTCTCCCCGTCTTCCTTCGTGTTTGATTTTGCCGGGGCCGGGGTTTCAGCTGGTGCTGGGGGCAGCCAGTGAGGTTGGAGGAGGTAGGGACAGAGGGGGAGTGAGGAGCTGCATGAACTTGGGAGGCCACACACAGCATTCAGGGCCTTTGGAAATCCAGTTCAAGCAGGGCCGGCTTGTCTAGGGCCAGCTGGCCTGGTTGGTTAGGGCCAGGGATCCCAGGGCCAACTAGCCCATTTGGTGAAGTTTTGTCCTCGGTCCCCAAGAGCACTCATTAGGCAAGAGAGTCTCACCCCCTGCCCCCAAATTCAAAGTGCCTCTGCCCAGGCTCAGCTGTGCCCCCTGGCCTCCCTGCCCCATGGCTGTGCCACCCCTCCTCTCTCTTCCCCATCCTCCAGTTTGTCCGTAGCAGCAAGCTTTGCCCTTTCTCCTCCTTCCTGGTCTAGCTTAGAGGAAGACAGACCCCCTTCCCCCCACATTTGTTAACAGTGAACAAAACCTTAAACCCAGACCTCTAGTGGGATGTGTTGAGCACTGACCAGTTAGTGGGGGAAGAGGCGGCAGTGGGTGGAAGGGCTGAGCACTTGGGCCACACAGGTCTTCCCAAACCTCTATGGAAAGTATTGCTATTTGTAAGTTTTAACAGAGCGGGTTGGCTTTTGTTGTTAAATGCATCTAAAAGCCATTGTTTCGCAGAGGATGTGAGGCTCGCAGTGTGTTCAGGGGGTGCGCCTCCCCCTTTCCTCTCTCTCAGGCCGACTCAGGACCGCCTTGAACTGCGGGTGCTGGGCGGGGTCTCGGCCCCGCGGGCGCCAGTTCCCCGAGTGTCCACACGGTGGCGCGCAGGGTCCGGGGAAGCGGCGGGACCGCGGCCGCCGGACGGTGTCTCCGCCCCGGGAACCCACGCGCAGGACGGGGTTGGTGTGAAACCGGGACCCCTCCGAGGCCCGGGACAGGAGCCTCGCCCGCGAGTCCGGACGGGCCGAACTAAAACCCTCCAAGCACGCGTGTCAAGCCAGAGCTCAAGAATCAGCCAGAGCTGAAGTGGAGCCACGTGGGGTGGGGAGACGAGAAGGGCGGGGCGTCCGGCGCCACCTGCAGCCCGGGGCCGGCGCGTGGAAAGGCGGGCAGAGGCCTGGACCTGGGGGCCTGGAGAGGGGCCCTTTCATTGCAACGTCTGTAAAAGCAGGGAACGGGTTTCTCTATCCTTGCGGGCCAGTTTAGGTGCAGCCCTGCGCAGAGGCAGGGGGATGGATGAAATGACCCGAGGGCCCTCCCTTAAGTGGGAGGAGTGGACCAGATAAAGCCCTAAACCCTGCAGGGGGCCATCCTTTCGCCCACAGCCAGGGACTGGCAGCAACTCCACAGGGACCAGGGTGACCCAGGCGTGGGGAGCGCAGCAGGGTGGCCCCCGCTCCTGCACGGAGGAGCTGGCCCTTTAAGGCCAGGCCCAGGCGGGTCGGGAACAGAGACCCGGGAATGTGGGCTGGACTGAGGAGCAGAGCCACCCGCATGAGTCATTCGTGTTTCACCGGACTCTTCACAGCTGGCTCTCGCTTGCCGCCCTCCCCGTGCCCTGGCCCTGGCCTCTGCGCCCTCCCTGCAGAGCTGGCCCGGGTGGGCTGGCGGCCTCCACCCGCCACAAGCACACAGGGCTCTGCCCACTCCCGGCCCCTTTCGTGTTGATCCTCGAGGAGCAGGGGCCGGTGGGCTAGGATTCCGGGCCCAACTCTGCCTCTGGGCTTGGCACTTTGGTGGTCAGTTTCCACATCTATAAAACTGGAGGAAGATCCTGTCTCTGGAGGGCAGAGGCCACGGACAGACAGAACCACACTTTGCTCCTCCACAGAAGGACGGACGGAATCCAAGCGGTCCCCATTTTCCCAGCCTGAGATCCCTCTGTCACTGAGGCTGGCTCTGGTCTCATTCTGCCCCACCCTGCTCACCCCTCCCCTGCCACTCAAGAGAAGCAGGACACTGACCCAAGACTCATTGCTTTGGGCTCCCAGAGCCCCTGTTCAAGGCGCGGTTGCCTGTGGGAAAGGCTGCCCATCAAAATCTGCCCGACCCATGACAGACGGGGCATTTGGGGCGGCAGGAAGCTGGAGCCCGGCGAGTGCAGGGAAGGTGGGAGTAGATCCAGAGTTTGATCTGGACGCCTCTGGGCCTCTGGGCAACAAGAGGACATGGGTTCGGTGATTGGCATGGGATTAGGCAGGGGGTGGGGGACACCACAGACCCAGCGGTTGCCAGTTTGCCCCGTTCCTGGGCCTGCCCAGCACAGTCATTTTCCTCCCTCTTCCACACCCTCCTCTCTCATTCCAGCTCAGACTTCCCTGTCACCTAGGCCTCTTGCCAAGTCCCAGCTCCTCAGGCTGCTGCAATTCCATCCCTTGAAGTCAAGGATTGCTTCATTGTTTTCCCAGACAGCCCTTTATCCCTTAATCCTTGTTGGCCTATATTTTTGTTTATTTACAGAACTTAGGTTGGATAGGAAAGGAATGCCTTTTTTGACAGAAAAGTAAACATGTTTTTACATTGTTTATCGACATTATGGTCAGCGGAGACCATAAGCTCCAACAGATCATTCTGCTCTTTCTTGGAAACAAGATTACAGGGCTGTTCTCCCAGAGGGCCATGGAGGTTGGGTAGACCCCAGAGTGGTAAGTAGCTGCCCTGCCGAAAAGCCATGGAGCCCACAAATCTGTGTTTAGGCCCTGGGGCCTGTGGCAGGCAGTGTGTGTCCCATGGGAAGGTGCAGGCTGGTGAGGGGGCGTTGTAGCAGCCCAGAGGGTGTCACCAAAGGCACCTTGACCACATTCCAGCTCTGCTTTAATGACTGAACAAGCCGGGGCCCGGAGCACTGGACTCCTTTTCTTATCTGTGAGACTGAAGGGACTGGAACACAGGCTTCCTTGGGTCCTTCCTAGCACGGAGTGGTCTAGGGATGGGAAAGCCGGCTCTGAGTGGAGAATCCCCGGGGCCGAGGACATCGCTGAGAGGCAGCTGCAGGGCATAGGTGACCCTCTCATGAGTCATTCCTGCCAGCCCCGAGAAGACCCGCATGGGAGCTTCCTGTGTGCCAGCTCACACTCAGGGCTACACACTAAACAGGCCCAGAGGAACAGGGGCCAGTGGCCCTTCTGGTGGCCTCAAAATGACCGACTGCCCGGGAAAGCCAAGCCTCCCTCGAGAAGGAGACAGTGGTGACCTAGGCTTTTGGAAAGCTGATTTCTCACAAAGGGAAAGGGTGGGTCCCAGCCTGGGAAGAGTGATTTGTTCAAAGGAAGGGGCTTAGGTGAGCTTTTAATTCGGTGTCAGTCCTTGTCAGAATTCAGCTGGGAAGGGTGCCTGGGCCTGTCCCGCTGTGCACACACATAGTGGGCTCTCAGTGCATGGGAACAATGGTGGTTCCCACCTACAGAGGACATACCTTGTGCCTGGAACAGGGTTAAACACAGAACATGAGTCACCTTATGTAGTCCTCACAACAGTTCTACGAAGTAGGTGAGGGTATCGTCATCACAGTTGAGAAAATAGAGGCTCAGAGAGACTAAGTAACTTGCCCGCGATTACACGACAGTTTTTAATTCCAATCCTCTATGTGCCGGAGCCTGTAATTTTTATTTATTTAATTTAATTAATTAACTTATTTATTTATTTTTGCGACAGAGTTTCACTCTTGTTGCCTAGGCTGGAGCGCAATGGCACAATCTCGGCTCACTGCAACCTCCCCCTCCTGGGTTCAAGCAATTCTCCTGCCCCAGCCTCCCGAGTAGCTGGGATTACAGGTGTGTGCCACCACGCCCAGCTAATTTTTGCATTTTTAGTAGGGACAGGGTTTCACCATATTGCCCGGGCTGGTCTCGAACTCCTGACCTCAGGTGATTCACCTGCCTCAGCCTCCCAAAGTACTGGGATTATAGGCGTGAGCGACCACGCCAGGCCCAGAGCCTGTAATTTTCACCCTTACTCTACTGCCCCCAAGAAGTAGAAGACATACTTCCTACTCCAAGGAGTTTAAGATCTAAAGATAAACACAGCCTGGCTGGGTGTGGCAGCCCATGCCTATACTCCCAGCTATTTAGGAGGCTGTGATAGGAGAATTGCTTGAACCTCAGAGGTGGAGGTTGCAGTGGGACAAGATTGTACCACTGCACTCCAGCCTGGGCAACACTGCAAGACTCCGTCTCAAAGAAAAAAACAGATAAAAAACAAAAACATATGCAGCCTAAGATGAAAGAAGATTAGTCCCATAGGGTACACATGCAGACTTACTAAGAGGAGGCATGACCTCTACCTAAGTGAAACTTGCCCGAGGCTTTCCTGAATCTGCAGTAGGGCTATCTGCTGCCACAAAAGGGGCACTAGACCCAAAGGCAAAAGGCTTGGGTTCAAACTGGTAAGAAGGGACCTGGGTGACTGGAAGAATAGGGTTGAGAGAGGGAATTTTATCTGTACCTTTTGAATTTTGAACCGTGTGAATGAACTATCTTAAAAAATAAATTTGTGGCCGGGCAAGGTGGCTCATGCCTGTAATCCCAGCAGTTTGGGAGGCTGAGGTGGGCAGATCACCTGAGGTCAGGAGTTCGAGACCAGCCTGGCCACATGATGAAACCCCGTCTCGACTAAAAATACAAAATCAGCTGGGTGCATGCTTGTAATCCCAGCTACTTGGGAGGCTGAGGCAGGAGAATCGCTTGAACCTGGGAAGGCAGAGGTTGCAGTGAGCCGTGAGCCGAGATGGTGCCACTGTACTCCAGCCTGGGTAACAAGAGCAAAACTCTATCTCTAAAATAAATAAATAGGCCAGGTGTAGGGGGAGGTTGCAGTGAGCTGATATTGTGCCACTGCACTCCAGCCTGGGTGACAGAGCGAGACTCCATCTCAAAAATAAATCAATCAATAAATTGGTAACAAAAGCAAATACGCACTCTGCTACGGTCTGAATGTGCTCCCTAAAGTTTATGGGTTGGAAACTTAACCCCTGCTGTAATAATGTTAAGAGGCAGTCAGGTCATGAGGGCTCTGCCCTCATTTATGCATTAATGCCATTATCATGGCAGTGGGTCAAGTTATCTCAGGAGTGGGTTCCTGATTAAATAATAATAATAATAATAATAATAATAAATAAAAGATGATCTTGGCTTCCTTCCTCTCTCTTGTGCTTGCAAGCTCTCTGGCCCTGCCACCTTCCACCAGGGAAGGATGTGACATGAAGGCCTTCACCAGATGCCAGTGCAATGCTCTTGGACTTCCCAGTCTCCAGAGCCATGAGCCAAATAAACTTCTATTGTTTACAAATTACCCAGTCTCAGTTATTCTGTTACAGTAACACAAAACAAACCGAGGCATACCCTGCAAAAGGCCAGTGGTTAAAATAAACTTGTTAAAACAAAACCGAATTTATGACTTCATCTCACCCAGACCCTAGCTGGTCCTTCTCTGAAGCGGGAATAATATCTGCCCTGTCTAGCACAAAGGGCTGCTAGAAAGATCAATAGGATAATGTGGGTGAATGTGCTTTGAAAACTGTGAAGTATTAAACAAATATGAGACGAGAGGGAAATCTATCCCACACAGGATTATACTCCCACGTGTAGGCCTAGAGGCATTTTAAATACTGTGTTGTGACTCAGGGCCCGTCCCAGCCCCAATTTCGAAGTAGTCACCATTTATGGTCCTAACAACTTCCACTGTGTTTGAAGTGCCTCCTGTACCCATGAGGCAGCCTCTCTCCTCACTCCTGCTGGCTCTCACCTTCGAGCTGCCAGCAGGAAGAGAAATGAGCACACAAGCCCACCTGCACGGGGTCTCCAGGGTCATTCTTACTCAAATGTAGTCCTCTCTCCTGGGGCCCCCACCCACCTCTCTAGCCTGGTCCCCAGCTCCTCCTCCCACCCCTGGAGAGCGAACCCTGTGCCAGACTCCGTGATGCTCAGACGTGCGGGGCCACACCAGATTACTCACTGTTCCCTGAACACACCCCACCCTTCCCAGCTGCTCCCGCTCTGCTCCGGGACTAAAGGCCTTTCTTTCTTCCCCATGCTGCCCCTGGGGAAAGCCTTCCCTCCTTTGTAGACCCTGTCCCCAAGTGCACTCCACCAAGGCCCTGTTTGAAAGAAGGTCGCTTGCTCCCTGGCCTGTGCTGGCCTTGGCGTTATTGAGACCTCTTGAGACGGCTCCTTCTGCTGCCCACTTTAGCACATGGACCCCATCTCCACAGGCCTGAGTCCCCATGGAGCCTAGCTCAGCACCTTGTCCGCAATAGGTACACAATGAATGATGATTGCATTGAATTTTTACGAGAGAGCTTTTTCAAAAAAGGCAAAAGTCAGGTTTTTTCAGGGTGGGGCTTCATGCACAATGGCTTCTGGGTGGGGGAGAGAACTTTGCGAAGTGAACCTTTGCTCTTAAAATAAACGCCCCCACTGCAGGCAGAGCTCTTTTTCCCCTAGATCCTGCCTTTGCTCAGCAGTCCGGAGGGAGCCTCAGGGAATGAATGCCTGGGGCTGGAAGCTGCAGCTGGTCTTCAGGCCAAAAGCTGTAAAAGCTCAGACCCCTGAGGCCTTCTGTCTGGGGCAGGCTGCATGCAGGCTCCCTGACTGCAGCCTTCCTCCGCCAAGAGCGGTCATCTCGCCCTTAAAAATCAACAGTCTCTAATCCACGTCGGGGTGGGGTGTCTTTTGCGTGTTATTCCAGCAATAATAGGTGACTGGTCCAGAAACCTCCTCTGAGCCCTGGGCACAGTCTCACTGCGAGTTCCAGCCCTTGCCCGGAGCTGCACACTGAGGCCTAGACTGCAGCGCCGAGAGGCCACGTGGGGAGCGGCGTCCCGGAAGGCCTGCGGCGCCGCCGTTGCCCACCAGGGGGCGCCAGGAAGCAGCGTCCGCCAGCGCGGCGTTCCCCGGGCGTTGACCCCTTTGTGATATGGAGCTGCACGGGTTTCCCTGCGACAAAAGGGGCCACAGCTCGCAAACGGAAGCAGGGCGTGCAGGGAAGAACAGGAAGGCACGTGCGTTGAAACGGGAGCGCAGAGGGGCCTGCTTGCTTTTTTATTTCAGTTGTTACTGGTTTTTTGAGACAGGGTCTTGCTCTGTGGCCCGGGCTGCAGTGTGTGGCCCAGTCATAGCTCACCGCAGCCTCCACCCCCGGGGCTCCAGCGATCCTCCTGCTTCAGCCTCCCAAAGTGCCGGGACTGCAGGCCTGAGCCACCGCCCCCCCCCCAGCCTCCTTACTCTTTCTTAGGGAGCAGTTTCCACCTCCCCAGCAAGAGGTCACCTTGTCAGTGGCTTTCAGAAAAGACTGGCTTCTCCGGGTTCAGAGTTAACCGTGGATTTACCCACCACACAGACATTTCCAAAGAATCGATCTGCTGCCTCTCAATATCCACCCTAAACAAGAGCACTTTCCCAATCAGCGCCTTGTCCTGGGCCTTCCAGACCCGTCTGGCCTTTTGCTCTTTGCTCTACGCCCACTTCGGCTTTGAGGTTCTCAGAGACATCCCCCAAGGCCTCCCAGCCAGTCTCTGACTTCAATCCTGCTCATCCCTCAAGGGCTAACAAAATTGCTAAAATTTGAACAGTGGTAATTAAATAACGATAATGCTGTATGCCAGGCATGACTCCACAAAGCAGGTAGGAATACGGATGGTCCCCGGTTTTTCACCATCGTAAGCAATAAACTTTACAAACTGTACTTCGAGTATCCACACAACCACTGTCTTTTTCACTTTCAGTACATTATTCAATAAATTACAGAAGATATTCGGTACTCTGTTATAAAGGAGGCTTTGTGTTAGACGATCTGGCCCAGCAGGAGGCTAGTGTAAGTGGGCTGAGCACACTGAAGTTAAGCTGGGCTAAACTATGAAGTTCAGTAGGCTAAGTGTGTTAAATGCATTTTGACTTACAATATTTTCAACTATGGGTTTATCAGAATGTAACTCTATCATAAGTTGAGAAGCAACTGCACTCCCGTGTGTGTGTGTGTGTGTGTATATATATATATATATATATTTTTTTTTTTTTGAGACAGAGTCTCACTGTGTTGCCCAGACTAGAGTGCAGTGGCATGAGCTTGGCTCACTGCAACCTCCACCTCCTGGGTTCAAGCGATTCTCCTGCCTCAGCCTGCCAAGTAGCTGGGATGTAGTTCCATTCTGCAAGTGAAGAAACTGAGGCTCAAAGACATCAAATGCCCAAAGTCACCAGATACTAAGGGATGGCTCCATTGTCTAAATCCTAAGCCTGCGTTTTTTTCTCCTATATACCAGTGGCTCTCCACATGTGGTCCTTGAAGTAGCAGCAGCAACATCACCTGAAAATTCACTAGAAATGAAAAATTTTTAAATTTGTATAGAGATGGGGTCTCACCATGTTGGCCAGGCTAGCCTTGAACTCCTGAGTTCAAGCAATTCTCCTGCCTCAGCCTCCCAAAATGTTGGGATTACAGGCGTGAGCCACTGCACCAGGCCCTGAGATCATCCTTTTATTTTTATTATATATCTATTTATTTATTATTTATTTATTTATTTTGAGATGGAGTCTCGCTCTGCCACCCAGGCTGGAGTGCAGTAGCGCGATCTCAGCTCACTGCAAGTTCCGCCTCCCGGGTTCACACCATTCTCCTGCCTCAGCCTACCGAGTAGCTGGGACTACAGGCACCCGCCACCACGCCTGGCTAGTTTTTTGTATTTTTAGTAGAGACAGGGTTTACCATGTTAGCTAGGAATGGTCGTGATCTCTTGACCTCGTGATCCGCCCGCCTCGGCCTCCCAAAGTGCTGGGATTACAGGCATGAGCCACCGCGCCTGGTCTATTTTTTTTTTTAAGACAGGGTCTCCCTCTGTCACCTAGGCTGGAGTGCAGTGGTGCAATCATGGCTCCCTGTAGCCTCAAACTCCTGGGCTCAAGGGATCCTCTTCCCATAGCCTCCTGGGTAGCTGGGACTACAAGTGCACACCACTACACTATATTTTTACAACATTTTTTGTAGGAATGTGGTCTCACTATGTTGCCCAGGCTGGTTTTGAACTCCTGGCCTCAAGGGATCCTCTCATCTTGCACCCTCAAAGTGCTGGGATTACAGGCAGGAACCACTGCACCCGGCCGAGATCATCCATTTTTTTAAGTATTAGAGCTGGACTTTGAACCCAGGCAGGCTCTGGATTCTGTGTCCTTAACTGCTACAGCCCTGGAACCATAGGCTGTGTAAGCTCCTCAACGATGGGGACCAGTCTAAAATATTTACAGATAGCATATCTAGATCATTCCAGAGAGGAGTGAATGGATCAAAACCGTCTTTTGAACCAGTAGCCAGAAGCTGCAGCAGCTCCTGTCTCCCCAGCCCAGTGCTGCCGGCTGCTGTTCCTCACGGATCTGTTAGGGTCTAGTGCTTTTATTCACAGATGCTTTTCGTGTCCTCCCTCAGAAGCACTTAGAGCCTCTCTTGTTTTTGCTGAACCTTAGATTTTGTGGTGGAGCCTAATTCCAGATAGGAAACCTAAACACGGGTAAGTGGAAAGGACTTTCAGAACAATTATCATGAAGCAAAATATCAACATTCCACATAAGGGTGTCTATGAGTTTTGTACGTCCCCACTAGATTATACATTTCCAAAAGGTAAGAATTATTTCCTCGGGATTTAAGGCAATTAGAATAAGAAGCAATGAGAGCTGAGCCTACCGTCTCTGGCTATCATCCAGGTGAGACCTCATGAAGTAGCTCAGATCTGACAGTGAGATGGGAAAAGGGAAGGTGGTGAATTTCCCACCCCACCCAGCCCTGCAGACAACCTGCCAAGATTCCTGTTGAGTTCAGGTCAGCAAACCTGTTTCCAGCTCCTAGCTTGAGCTAGGCACCTAGCAGACAACAAAGATCTCCGCCTTCCCAAAGCCCCTGTGAAAGAAAACTAGAATCTTGGGACCCCCAAATTCACTATGCCGAAGAGGAAGTTCAGCTTGGACATGGAGTCACACAAAACAAAACCAAACCGAAAGACAAAACTGCCTTCCCTGTGTTCCCAAACCGCAGTCATTTCACAGGCTTACTTTACCTTACATAAAATGCGGATTCACTGAGCCCAGGACAAATTCATAACTGAGCCGCCCCCACTCCCTCTTTTCACACGTAAAATGCAGATTCGTGGAGCACTATCCGAGCCTCACAGGAAGGCAACCGTAGCCTTGCAGCCTACCCACCCTCCTTTTAAAACATCTTCCCCTCTTGCTTTGCTCTTTCCCTTTAAATAGTGAAATTCCCAAAATCCTCATTGGAAAAACCACAGGTCACAGGTCTTACGGTGTCTGTTTTTTCTGAGTTCACCTTCAACCTTGGCAAAGTAAATCTCTCATTTCGGTTTACATCCTATTCTCCTAATACCCTAAAATGACAAAGCTTAGCAGAGAATAAGTGTATAAAGGGGGAAGCCAGGAGATGAAGAGAACTTATCCATCCCTTCCCAATGGAAAAGCTGCATGGGAACAAGGGGGCACCTAGCCTGGAGTGCTGAATGAATGAAGGAGTGAATTAATGATGCACTTGTCAGCATGCGCAGTGGCTCACACCTGTAATCCCAGCACTTTGGGAGGCCGAGGCGAGTGGATCACTTGAGGTCAGGAGTTTGAGACGAGCCTGGGCAAAATGGTGAAACCCCGTCTCTACTAAAAATACGAAAATTAGCCAGATGTGGTAGTGGGCGCCTGTAATTCCAGCTACTCAGGAGGCTGAGGCGAGAGAATCACTTGAACCTGGGAGGCAAAGGTTGCAGGGAGACACGATCACGCCACTGCACTCCAGCCTGCGTGAGAGCGCGAGACCCTGTCTCAAAAAAAAAAAAAAAAAAAAAAAAAAAGGATCCATTTGTCATTCACTGTATTCATTCAGAAGAGACCTCAAAGGCAGGACCAGGGCGAGCTGAACTCGGTGAACCTCTTCTGTGGTGCCTTCTGGGGCTGCCCGCCAATGCCTGTAGAACACAAACACCCCGACTGCACTGCTGACCCCTCCGTACACCAGGGCAGCCACAGTGTTTTCTGTGTGTGTGTGTGTGTCTGTGTGAATGTGTATGTGCCCATGTGTGTGTCTGTGTGTGCCTCTGTATGTGTCTGTGTGTCTGTGCATGTGTGTATTCATGTGTGTGTCTGTCCGTGTCTCTGTGCGTATGTCTGTGTGAATGTGTGTGTGTGTCTTGTGTATGTGTCTGTATGTGTGTGTCTGTGTGGATGTCTGTGTCCATGTGTCTGTGTGCCTGTGTGTGCATGAGCATCTGTGTGTGTGCATGTGTCTGTGTGTCTGTATGTGTGTGTGTGTGTGCATGTGTGCCTGTGTGTATTCATGTGTTTGTGTGTCCGTCTCTGTGCGTATGTCTGTGTGAACGTGTGTGTGCGTGTCTTGTGTATGTGTGTGTGTGTCTCTGTGTGTGTACATGTGTCTGTCTCTGTGTGTGTACATGTGTCTGTGTGTCTGTGTCTGTGTGTGTGTACACGTGTCTGTGTGTCTGTGTGTGTCTGTGTGTGTGTACATGTGTCTGTGTGTGTGTCTGTGTGTCTGTGTCTGTCTCTGTGTGTCTCTGTGTGTACACGTGTCTGTGTCTGTGTGTGTACACGTGTCTGTGTGTCTGTGTGTCTGTGTGTCTGTGTGTCTGTGTGTGTCTGTGTGTGTACATGTGTCTGTGTGTGTGTCTGTGTGTCTCTGTGTGTGTACATGTGTCTATGTGTGTGTGTGTCTGTCTGTCTCTGTGTGTCTCTGTGTGTACATGTGTCTGTGTGTCTCTGTGTGTGTACACGTGTCTGTGTGCAGGTGTGTATCTACTGTTTCTGAGCTCAGCAGTCTCCTGGGTCCTGGCCATAGACCCATAGGTGAGACAGACAAGGCAGGGTTACTGATGCACTATCCGGAGGGAGCTCGGGGGACCGAGGAGATCACGACAGAGAAGTCCCTGAGCAGAGCCCGGGGGTCAAAGCCCCTCCTGACTGGTGGGCCAGCCTGAATCAGCTGCCCCTGCCAGCTTCAGCCAATCCAAGGAGGCCTGGGCCTGGAGCCAGCCTGTCTGGATTGCCCTGGACTCGGACTCAAGCCTTTTCCCTGCCAGCAAAGCAGGCCCAGCCTGGGTCCTCACACCGCGGCTCCCCTGTTCTCCCTCGTGATTCGAAGGTGGCCGCTCACACTTCCTCCCAGCCCCCACACCCGCACCTGAGCAGCAGCTCTGTGAAGTGGGCCAGGGTCCGGTCTGGGGAGCAGGTGAGCCGGGGAGGGCCGGCAGGCGGGTGCAGGGAACCGACTGTGCTGCGGACCGTCCAACTCACACAGCTTCGGTGCTTCCCAGCTCACTTGTCTATAAAAAGAGGAGACACCCCTCTCTTCTCATGGTGAGAAGCTTGTATCTGGTGAAATAGGTGAGCTGCTGCTGAACTCAGCAAAACCCTCAGCAAATCCCAGGCGCTGACTGACTCAGCCCCAAGGTGTCCTGAGAGCCAGATTCTCCGTAGAGGCTGAACTCGCAAACAGCCCAGCCCCAGAGGGCTTCCAATCCACAGCCTCTCCCTGGCTCCCTGCCCTGACCCCACGCGCTGCCAGGCTCCCCATGCATCCCTCTTCACTTCTTGCAGAGGCCCCGTGAGGGGAAACAGGCTCCAGCGAGGAGGGAACTTACCCAAGGTCACATGGCTAGGAGATCAGAGGTAAGATTTGAACCCGAGTCCGTCTGAGGCCACAGCTCAAACTCCTCACCACTGTGTTCCTCCTCCCACAGATCTTAGGCCAGGGCCCCGGGGAAACCTCTCCTCCAGTGCCTAACACAGAATTCGGCGGGGAGCCTGTGCTCAGGAGCGACTGAATGGACGGATGCAGGCAGGCAGGCAGGCTAGTCCTGCCCTTGGCGCTGGCCCAGATCCAGGCTAGAAGCGCCCTTTCCACAGAACAGGGTGATGCCCCAGGGCAGCCGGGCAAGTGTCAGGTCCCTGCTGGGCCCTCACCCTCTTTCTAAAAATACGAATGAGTGGGAGACCCCCACGGCCACCAAACAGATACCCAGTCGCTCTCTGGGGTCAGTCCTTCCCGCCCGACAGCTGACCCCTGTCATCCCTGTGACTTCACTGCAAGGCAAAGTCCAGTTTGGCAGAGGTGGGGACTCCTGGGCGGCCAGGAGACTTGACCCAGCCTCGCCCATGCTGAACTGTGGGGTGCCAGGACAACTTGGGGGTCTCTAACCCCGAGTCCAATCAAAGCAAACCCTTCTTTTTTGCTGGGGCCATGAAATGGAGGCAGTCAATTCCCGCGAAACCTCGAAGTGTGAGTGGCAGCCTGGCTTGGGGACGTGGACACTTAGAGCCAGGACAAGGAGTTGAGGCCTGGCACTGCCCTGCATAGCTGCATGGCTTGGGACCTCTCTCAGTCACCTACTAAAAATGGGGATCATAAGATTACAGAACAGTGATAGTATTAACCTATTTTTAAAGATCTATATTTACATACTTAGATCAATCTGACAGGATACGGACTAAAATATTAAGCATCATCTCAAGGCAATAGGATATCAGATATTATTTTCTTTTTTTGCTTTATCTGTATTTTCTAATTTTTCTTCAATGAACATTTGGAGTTAAAAAAATCCAAAATGTTAAAGCAACAACCATATAATTAGTACTTAAGTATTTGTCTTGACTTACAGGAGAGTTTGAGAATCATGTTTATTGGTTTACAAACTGTAAAGTTCTTTGCAAATGTAAATAGTTCTTATAATTTTCTCCAAGGGCATTTTGGAACTACAGGGATAGGGAGAGAATAGTTTCCTGGCCAGGTGCGGTGGCTCACACCTTTAATCCCAGCACTTAGGGAGGCTGAGGTGGGCAAATCACTTGAGCCCAGAAGTTCAAGACCAGCCTGGGAAACATCGCAAGACCCTGTCTCCATAAAACACTTTTTTTGGCTGGACACGGTGGCTCATGCCTGTAATCCCAGCACTATGGGAAGCTGAGGTGGGCTGATCACCTGAGGTCAGGAGTTTGAGACCAGCCTGGTCAACATAGTGAAACCCCATCTCTATAAAAATAAAACAATCAGCTGAGCATGGTGGCACCCGCCTGTAATCCCAGCACTTTGGGAGGCCGAGGCAGGTGGATCATCTGAGGTGAGGAGTTCGAGACCAGCCTGGCCAACATGGTGAAACCCTGTCTCTACTAAAAATACAAAAATTAGCCGAGTGTGGTGGCATGCACCTGTAATCCCAGCTACTCAGGAGGCTGAGGCAGGAGAATCACTTGAACCCGGGAGGCGGATGTTGCAATGAGCCGAGATTGTGCCACTGCACTTCAGACTGGGGGATGGAGCAAGATCTCTCAAAACAAAAACAAAAATTTAATTAAAAATAAAAGCAGGCCAGGGGTGTGCTCACACCTGTAATCCCAGCACTTTGGGAGGCGGAGGCGGGTGGATCACGAGGTCAAGAGTTCGAGACCAGCCTGGCCAATATGGTGAAACCCTGTCTCTACTAAAAATAAAAAACAATTAGCCAGGTGTGGTGGTGGGCCCCTGTAGCCCCACCTACTTGGGAGGCTGAGGCAGGAGAATCGCTTGAACCGGGAGGCGGAGGTTGAAGTGAGCTGAGATTGCACCATCGCACTCCAGCCTAGATGACAGAGCGAGACTCCTTCTCAATAAACACATAAATAAAAGTAAATCTTTCTTTTTGCTAAGGCTCCATTTCCACCACCATGAAATGGAGGCTCTCTCTGCAGTGACCTTCATCTGCAGGAGCCTGCTCACACGAGAGAACGGCTGCCACCAGTGATTCTCTCCCCTCCATGCACTGGGCTCTGGTGCTGTGTGTCCTGGGCTCTGGGGCTCTGGGCTCCCCTGCTGCACGCTTGTAACCCTTAGCGTGAGCAGATGGTAGAACTGCCCATGCCAAGAGGGGTCCACACCAACTTCTGGAATAAACAAGGCCAAAGGGAAAGAGTAGGTTTGCCGGGGACAACGTCACACCAGGAAGCCCCATAATTCAACAGCGGCGCCTAGGATTTCAGGGTCAGTTCTGTGCTCGTCAGGTAGGCGATGGTTGGAGGAAGGGGGAATGGTTGGAGGGAGATGTGAAGCCTGGGCTGAGCACAGGCACGGCCACACTGCGTAGCACCCTGGCCTGCTCCGCGGATGAGTCAGCAGCGTCGATGAAGCACCCACTGTGTGCAATGCCCTGAACTCTGTGCTGAGATGATAGCTCTGTTTGCTTTCCAGCCAATCAGCAAATATGTATTGAGCATCTGTCTATTTGGGGCAAGTCAGAGTCCAGAGGGCATGGCTCAGAGAGGAAGAGCTCGGACGGAGTTTGTGATTGATTACAGGAACGGGTGCCGAGCGAGAGATACGACGGGTGGAAGAGCAGGAGCACCTCCATCCAGGGGTGTGGGGGAGGCTCTGTGGATCTCAGGGCCATCTCAGCTGGCTCCAGACAGACAAGAAGCCTCCTTCAGAGTGTTCTTCTGGTAATCACCGAAGCTCTGCCTAATAGAGGAGACTGGTAACAGGTTTCTAAATGAGTATTAATGTAACCCACAACAATTTGCATGGCCCAGTAAAAATGAACATATGGGGCCCCTCCTTCAAACTGATAAGAGTGAGCCTCAGGAATGAAGTCTAAAACAGGGGGGAAAAAAGATTCAGAATTTCAAGATGGCAAAAGCAGAGCATTAGACCAAGTGCAGGACGCTTCTCAGCACAGGGCCCACCTAAGCAGGCCCTGGGAAGCCAGCCCAGCCTACCTGGAAGAGCAGGAGATAAGAATTTGGGGTTTCTGGTTATCAGGAGGATCGCAGGCCTTGGGAAAGCCAGTGACAACTTCATTGTTTCCATCCTGGATCAAGGTCGGCCTCCAGGTGAGATGGCCCAGCCAGATCTGGCTCGGTCCTTAGCCCTTCCCTCTGGTGTCTCACATGATGGTGTCAACAAGGCCAGAGGCTGCTGGCTCTTCTCTCAAAAGCCAGGGCCAGGGAGCCACGCAAAATGCAAACGCCAATGCCTTCACTGGTGGAAGGGATGGGAGGTGGAAGGGGTGGGAACTGCTCCTCCCTGGGCAGCGCACACCCGCTCAAAGGCATCCAACCTCAAAGTGCACAAGCTCCCATCCGCCGACAGGGCATGCGTTTCAGCCCTGTGTCCAACCTTCCCGTCTTATAAGTCAGGACACAGAACCATCGGGGCAAGGACCTCTCCAAGGCAACAGAACTGGGCGGCTGAAACTGGACAAAGGCTTCTGTGACTCCCACCAGGGTCCTCTCCCCAGCAGCCCGGTGCCCTCCCGTGCCCTCTGACTGGATGGTAGGGACCCAGGTGTGCGACGCCTCTGCGGTGACCTTCGCCTTCGGGGTCCTGCTCACGTGAGAATCACTGCCGCCCACGGGGGACGCCACTCATGGGGCTCTGGTGTCGTGGACGGAGCTGAAGTTTGGGTGGGAGAGCTCACTGTCCCCTGCAGGCCTTTAACCCTTAGTGTGAGGAGACGGCAGAAGCCCTGGCCGTGCCAAGAGGGGTTCATATCAACATCGGGGATAACCAAGGCCAAAGGGAAAGAGTGGGTTCCCCAAGCGCAGTTTCTTTTCCTGCTACTGAACACCTGGGGGAGGAGGACACTCAGCCCTTCCTGAGGAACGTCTCTGCCGGGGTTCAATAGTCGTGGACTAGAGTCCGGACCTGGACTCAACAAAAAGACTAGGGGAGCAGGAGGCAAGAGCCAGCTTACCAGGACGGGCTGCAAACGGGGAGGTCTGGATCCAGGGTAAGCTGCCCCTCCAGAGGAAGCAGGCCCAGGAGCCCCTGGGAATGCAGACAGGCTGAACCCACAGCACAGTCCCCATGGTGGGAGCAACTCCCAGTCAAGCGGTGGCAGAAAGCACTGCCAGGGTGTCCACGGCTTGTTGCGCAGGACGGAATGTCTACACTGGCCTTTTACAGAATCTGCACAGCTGCCTGAGGACAGAAGCTGAGGCTGCATTGTAAGGATATGCAAAGGGAGTCCCAGAGGAATGAAGTCCCTTTCTTAGGGCTCTTAGGCTCTCTGACCAGTGAAGTTCTAGAGCTGGGACGGGAGCTGGGCTTTCCTAGTCTTGGTCTGGTGCTGGTGGTCTGGCCTCTGACCACTCTCCATCTCTGCCCAGCGCTGGGACATTCTTCCCTGTCCCGGGGCCTCTGTGCGGGTGGGGGCGGGGTGGCCAGGGATCCCGCACATCACAGGCAGGTCACCAGGATTTGTAGAGCGGACTGAACGCCCCATCCCCCGTGTTTGAAATGCCCTCGGGGCCCCTCCTGCCATCCACCCAGGAAGCTCTTCCTTCCACTAAGCTGGTTATTTCCACCACAGGGCCGTGAGGACACCTCCCACCTGTCACTGTCTGTCCTCTCACTGGACGGTGAACTCCTTCAGGGTAGGAGCCGGAGCGTGAGGCTGGCACTTACTGACAACTAGCAGTTGTTTTAGCCACGAAGGGAGGGGATGACCTAGCAGGCTACACTTTAGACATGAAACGACAGCCACCACAGTCCCCAGACCTGTGTGCCATCCTTCCACTATGTACACTTAGATAGGTTTCCCCTTGAAAAAAATTCCCAGGATGTGAAAAGCCAAATCAATTTACAAGACGGCAAAATGGCGGAAGGAAGGGAAGGGAGGGAAGGAAGAGAAGGAAGAGAAGGGAGAGAAGGGAGAGAAGGGAGGGAAGGGAGGGAAGGGAGGGAAGGGAGGGAAGGGAGGGAAGGGAGGGAAGGAAAGGAGGAAGAGCCGTGTTGCAAATGGACTCCCCGCAGTCTCCTTCAAATAGTTCCCTTTGTGAATATCTTTCTAATCTTAGAATGAGGAAAACCTTTATAAGCGTGACATCAAATCCGGAAGCCATAAAGGATCCACACATTTGACTGCATAAAATTAAAATTAGTTGAATGCAAAATAGTAATAGCATATCCCCCTATAGCGCTTATTTCATGTCAAACCCTGCACAGAACACTTTATATATCTGAAGTCATGTCATTCTCGTAACAATCCCATGGGATAAGTACTGTCCTTATCTGAGGGACTCTGAGGTTAAGTAACTGAACTATGGTCATTCAGCTAGTAAGTCACGGACAAAACCAGGGTGGCCAAGTAGCCTGCCTTCAGAGCGTGCTCCAGCCATTCCCTCGACCACCACACACCACACAAAATCAGGAGACAAAGACAAACGGGGGAAACACTGCTGCACAGAACACAAAGGACTGATTTTCCTGAAGTCTGTGGAGGCCTTAAAAGTGAGCCAACAGAAAAACAGAGTACAAACAAGCAAGCCCCTGAAGAAACATCACAATGTGTGTAAGATATATGCGTAGCCTACACGATTGGTGAAGATTCAAGAGACTGGTAACACTCAGTGTTGGTGAAGACATGGCTGAAAAGCACTTTCACAGACTTGGTAGAAATGTAAATTACTACCAAATGCACCAAAATTGTTACAATCTTTTTTTGGAGGACAATTTGACAATTATCTCTTAAAATTTAATAGTCTTACCTAGTAAGTCCACTTCTAGGAGCCTCCCGCAGAATAAGTCTCCCACAGAAAATGCTCTCCAAAGCTCAAAAAGACAAGCTATTCAACGCATCATTATCGACAATGTCAAAACCTGGCAATGAGTCAAATTGTAATCAATGGCGTGTGGGTTAAATAAACTGGCCTACACCCACACAATTAAATACTACATACGTCTTTGAAAAGAGAGAGGTGTTCTTGTTCCATCAGTAAAAAACAATGAACAAAATGAAACAAAACAAAAAGAATGAGGTAGATCCCCCTGTACAGATACAGAAAATATCTAAAATGTATTTAGTGGGGAGCCAGTCGGTAAGAACATGATATGATTCTATATTGGTAAAAACGAAACAAAATATTCAGAGGATCCACTTTATATTTCTATGCATCAGCATCAGCATAGGAAACAAACGTGGGAGGAATTTATATCACACTAAGGACTTTCCCTTTCTTTCTAAGTTAGATGTTTTCCCAATTGTAGGTTTTTTCCTCATAGGAGTTTGGTTTCAGTAAAAACCAGGAAACCTGCTAGACAAATTCTAAAAGAGCTGTAATCCTTCCAACTCTAATTTTTCACAACTAAGACATCATCCTTTTATAATCAGGAAAAATATAATAATGATGAGATTAAATATACGAGAAATAGCAAAAAAAAAAAAAAAAAAAAAAACAAAAAACAAAACAAAAACCCCCACCCTTCCCTGTTTACTTCTTTGTCCTACAAGCATGTGCTGGGTATGCTCCTGAGTCCTAGGCACCGATGTCTCAGGCTGGGCATGCAGAGACGAATCCATATGGCGCCTGCTCTCAAGAAACTTCTGGAATGGGGGAAACAGATGGTAAGTTTGGGGGAGGATTGTCTCCTTGGCTCAGTTTTCCTCCGTGGGATGAGGTGGATGGGCTGCTGTGGCGGCCGTCTCAGAGAGGGTGGGGGCTCACTGTCAGGACCCAAGGGGCCCTCGGGTACGGGTAGAAGGCAGAGGTGGAGCGGTGTGGGGCAGCGGATCAGGCTGGGGCTGGTAAGGGACTCAGGCTTTGCCCTGAGGGCGGCAGGGAGCAGTAGGAAGATTTTCCTCAGCTGGGGCATCCTTAGAGCAGCATTTCATTTCTGATTTTTGTTATTTTTTGTAGAGACGGTGTCTTGCTATATTGCACAGGCTGGTCTCGAACTCCTGGTCTCAAACAAGTGGTCCTCCTGCCTCAGCTTCACAATGTGCTGCAGCAGCATTTTAGCAGGAACATGATGGAAGCAGCTCGAAGGATGGGCTGGAGCGGAGAGCCATGTGCGGGGAGCCCTGCTGGGGGTCTGCAGCACAGCAGTGGGTATAAAAATGGGACTGCCCCAAGACAGGGTGAGGAAATAGAACTGGCAGGGCTGGGTGAGCGATTCGATGCTGAGGTGTGGGAAAGGGAGGGGTGGAGGACGACACCCTGGGCTTCTGGCCGGTGGCAACATCGTGCCTTCGCAGTCTGAAAATGCACCCTCAGCGTTGCAGCCCCAGTAGGACTCAGTTGATGAACAACTTTCCAGGAATGTGGCTCTTGTGTAAAAGGGGCACCTTGGTAATCTGCACAGACACAGTTGCCCGGTGTGGATTACGGCAGGCTGCCCAGCCACTGCCCGGGGCACTCGGAAGCCTGTCAAGGGCATAGTCCTTTGAGGCTGATGCTTACGGCTGATCGGAGCCCAGGACACCACCACTTACTGTCAAGGTTATAGGGAGGTAGCAGAGAAAAGAAGTTCAGTGAGAGCGGTGCCTCTTTTCAAAACGGTGTGACAGTCCCTGGGTTCTCCGGCTCCTGTTTCGGGATTCAGTGTTGTTAGGGCCTCTCACCGTCACATGGTTTGTGTGAACCAACCGTCAGGGCAGTTTAGGTACTACAGCATGCTGGGTCCTCAGCAGGGTTCAAGCAGCCGGTGCCAGGCCTAGATCTTACAACTCCCGGCAGCATCTCCCCTCACCTTCTGCTTGCTGACAGCACTTAGCTGGGCAGAAATAGCCCTGCCACTCATGCCCACATCAACAACCTGGGCTGTGTGCTCTCCTGCTGCAAGGCCCTTTCTCCTAGTCATGACTACCACCACCGGCTGCCGAGGACTGAGTGCTGACTCGTCTACTGTGTTGGTCTGAGGGTTGGGGGCAATTCTGAGTGCAGAAGCCCTCTGGATGGGCAGTGCTAGAGGAGTTCTATAGAGCTGGTCTTAAAACCAGAGGCCTTTTGACTGAGCTCCGGGTCCCTGGAGGGACAGTGTCTGCTGTGAACAGATGCCACGGAGGGAGCAGTGCAGTGTCACCAGTCTGGCTTCTCTCCCCAGGTCCCTTGGGCACGTCTTATCTTATTGTGCAGCTGGGCTGGGGGTGCTGCCAGGCTTTGTGGGAGTTGGCTGCGAGGGCCAAGGGTGTTTCTTCAGAGATATTTCCCAGGTTCTGGGCATCGTTTGCACAGTAAAACCTTCTGAAAGAGCGAAGTGGCCAGTGGCAGGTATGGTATGTGACTTAACTAGTCAATTTTGAGCAGACAGAGGGCCCCCCGGCATTTTTCCCATGTCACCCCCTTGCCCCTCCTGCTCTGCTCATCCTTCCAACTGTTCCTTTAGCCTGAAGGCCTGGAGCTCCAGCCACCAGGCTGTAGCCAAACGCATATCTTGTTTGCATTCTTGGTGAACTTTCCATTAATCGGTGACAGATGAAAAATGGGAACTTTGAAGTTAGAATGGGGTCAAGTCTGGCTTTTCTACCTGCTAGCTAGGTGACCCTGGACAAGTTAAGTTGTCTGAGCCATTGTGTCCCCAGGTGCAAAATGGGGTAACAGATAGTCCCTACCTCACTGGGTCGCTGGGACAACTGCAGGAAACATTTAAAATAGTTCGGGGTGTGCTATAGATAACACGAGGGAGCTATCACTGCTGGAGGAGTCCAGAGTGGACCTGTCATGGTACAGTCTTGTGAATATCCAACAAAAAGGTGTTGAACAAAAGAAGAAAGATGCTGGACACAGATTATGAAGAAACAGAATAACTAGCTTCTCTGGCCGGGCACAGTGGCTCGCTCCTGTAATCCCAGCACTTTGGGAAGTCAAGGCAGGGGGATCACTTGAGGTCAGGAGTTCAAGACCAGCCTGGCCAACATGGTGAAACCCGTCTCTACCGAAAATACAAAATTAACTGGGCAAGGTGGCGCATGCCTGCAATCCCAGCTACTTGGGAGGCTGAGGCAGGAGAATCGCTTGAACCCAGGAGGTGGAGGTTGCAGTGAGCCAAGATCATGCCATTGCCCTCCAGCCTGGGCATTAAGAGCAAAATTCCGTCTCAAAAAAGATAACAATAATATTCAACTACAGATTATTTGGTTAGTTGTAAGAACCAGAGCATCCTAAGGAACGTAGTCCAAGTTCAAGCTCTGTTCAGGGATAAATACTGTCATTACAAAAAATAGTGAAAATAAGCAAACTGAAATTCGTCTCAGAAAAGTTATGAAAAGAACAATTAAACACACCTTAGGGAAATAGCAAAGAAGAACAAAATTAAGATAATTACAGAAATTTGTGAGTTACAAGGATATGAGTAGATTGAGTAAACAAAACTATGGAATGGCTTTTTTTTTTAAAGAAAAGTAAAATAAATCCTTTCCCTAAAAATGCAATCAAGAAAAAAAACAGGGAAAAAAATGAATGGACAAAAGTAGAGTTGATACAGATGTTATAAATATAGTAGGAAAGAAGATATTTTTAATGGAAAAGAAATCCAGAAATCTATGTTAAATATAGGAACTATTCTCAATGTATTAGGTTTACTGCAATACTGACTTGGTGTAATGACTATATTGTTTATTTGGTAAAATATTAAGGCACAATTACTAAGAACTCTTAGGGGCAGAAACGAATAAGAAGGCAAGAATTTCCCTGCGATACGTCAACATTTACTACCCAGTCAACTTTGAAACAGATCTTAAAACCCAATGAGTGTTAAAGAAGCATCACAGGCAGGGCGCAGTGGCTCATGCCTGTGATGAAGCTTATAGCTTCATCACAGCTTCCCAGCACTGTGGGAAGCTGAGGTAGGAGGATCGCTTAAGCCCAGGAGTTTGAGACTAGCCTGGGCAATAGGGCAAAACCCTGTCTCAACAAAAAGTAAAATTGGCCAGGCGTGGTGGTGCACACCTGCAGTCCTAGCTACTCAAGAGGCTGAGGTGGGAGGAGCGCTTGAACCCAGGAGGTTGAGGCTGCAGTGAACCGTGATTGTGCCACTGCCTCCAGCCTGGATGACAGAGTGAGACCCTGTCTCAAAAAGGAGGAGGAGGAGGAGCAGAAGGAGGAGGAGGAAGAGGACAAGGAGAAGGAGGAGGAAGTAGAAGCATAAGAGGAAGAAAAAAGAAGAAGAAGAAGGAGGAGGAGGAGGAGGAGAAGAAGGAGGAGGAAGAAGGAGGAAGGAGGAGGAAGGAGGAGGAAGGAGGAGGAAGGAGGAGGAAGAAGGAGGAAGAAGAAGGAAGAAGAAAGAAGAAGAAAGAAGAAAGAAGAAAGAAAGAAGAAAGAAGAAAGCAGCAGCAGCAGCAGCAGCATCAACAGCAGCAGCATCACAAACTTATCAGGGAAGGGGGCAAATTAGTTATCAAATAAATTTCAAATAGCTTAAATAAAAGTAAAAAAGAAACAATAGAGGGAAACTTCCTCAACTTCATAAAGAATGTCTACAAAAAAACCTATAGCTAACATCACACTTAATGGTGAGAAACTAAGAGCTTTAACACTAAGACGGGGAACAAGGCAAGATCTCCCCTCTCACCACTCCCTTTCAACATGATACTGGAACTCCTAGCTAATGCAATAAGATGAGGAAAAAATGTATACAGATTGGGAAGAAAGAAACAAAACTGTCTTTGTTCACAGATGACAAGATCGTCTATGTAGAAAATCTAAAATAATAAAGAAAATCCCTGAAACTAATAAGCAATTATTACAAGGTTGCAGGATACAAGGTTAATATACAAAAGTCAATTGTTTTCCTATATATCATCAGTGAATAAGTGGAATCCGAAATTAAAAACACAATGCCATTTACATTAGTGCTCAAAAAATCAACTACTCATGTACTCCATAAATAGGTACAGATATTATATATCAATAACAATGAACTACTTACATATAAATCTAACAGAATATTTACAAGATCTATATGAAGAAAACTACAAAACTCTGATGAAAGAAATCAAAGAACTGGGCTGGGTGCTGTGGTTCACAACTATAATTCCAACACTTTGGGAGGCCAAGGTGGGTGGATCACTTGAGTCTAGGAGTTCATGACCGCCCTGGGCAACATAGCAAGATCCTGTCTCAATTTTTTTTTAAAAAATAAAAACAAAAACAAAGAAGAAAAAGAAAGAAAGAAAACAACAGAATAAATAGAGAGATATTCCATGTTCATGAATAGAAAGACTCAATACTGTCAAGACATCACTTCTTTCTAACTTGATCTACAGATTCAATGCAATCCCGATCAAAATCCCAGCAAGTTATTTTGTAGATATCAACAAACCAATTCTAAAGTTTACACGGAGAGGCAAAAGATGCAGAATAGTCAACTCAATATTAAAGGAAAAACATAAAGTCAGAGGACTGACACTCCTTACTTAATACAAAGCTACAGTAATCAACACGGTGTGATATTATCAAAAGGGTAGACAAGTAGATCAATGGAGCAGAATAGAGAGTCCAGAAATAGACCCACATAAATAGAGTCAACTGACCTTTGACAAAAGAGCAAAGATAACAAAATAGAGCAAAGATACTCTTTCCAACTAACTGTGCTGCAATAACTGGACATCCACACGCAAAAAGAAAAAAAAGAGAATCTGGACACAGACCTACACTCTTCACAAAAGTTACCTCAAAATGAATCATAGACCTACATGTAAAACACAAAGCTATAAAATTCCGAGACAGTAACAGGAGAAAATCTAGATGACATAACATAGGATAGGATGACATAGGATTTCCATCCTAGGTTGTTACGTCATGACAATATGACTTTTTATATACAACACTAAATGCACAATTCATGAAAGAAATAATTGATAAACTGGACTTTATTAAACCAAAAGCCTCTGCTCGGTAAAAGACAATGTCAAGACAATCAGAAGATAAGCCACAGACTGGGAGAAAATATTTGCAAAAAATACTGGCCAGGCGTGGTGGCTCACACCTGTAATCCCAGCACTTTGGGAGGCCAAGGCAGGTGGATCACCCAAGGTCGGGAGTTCGAGAGCAGCCTTGGTCAACATGGAGAAACCCCGTCTCTACTAAAAATACAAAATTAGCTGGGCAAGGTGGTGCATACCTGTAATCTCAGCTACTTGGGAGGCTGAGGCAGGAGAATCGCTTGAACCCGGGAGGCAGAGGTTGCAGTGAGCCGAGATTGTGCCACTGCACTCCAGCCTTGGGGACAAGAGCGAGACTCCGTCTCGGGAAAACAAAACAAAACAAAACTTCTGATAAAGGACAGTTATCTAAAATATGTAAATTCTTAAACTTTTAAAATTCAACAATCAGAATATGAACCTGATTTGAAAAAATGGGCCAAAGACCTCTTCACAGACACCTCATCAATGAAGACGTAAAATGGCAAGTAAGTACATAAAAAGATGTCCACATGATATGCCATCAGGAAAGTGCATATTAAAACAACAATTTGATGAGAATGGCCAAAATCCAGAACAGCGATGATACCAAATGCTGACAAGGATGTGGAATGACATCCTTGTTCATTGCCGGTGGGAACGCGAAATGCTACAGCCACTTTGGAACACAGTTTGGCAATTTCTTTCAAAATTCAACATACTCTTCCATACGATCCAGCAACCACGCTCCTTGGGATTTTCCCAAATGAACTGAAAACTTATGTTCACACAAAAATCTGCACATGGATGTTTATGGAAGCTTTATACATAATTGCCAAAACTTGGAAGCCACCAAAATGAAAATACTCTGTAGAATAGCATGACGGTGGAAACATGCCGTTATGCGTTTGTCCAAAACTGTAGAATGCACAACATACCAGGAGCGACTCTAATGTAAACTACAGATGTTGCGCGGTAATGATGTGTCGATGCAACCTCATTAGCTGCAACAAATGGACCCCTCTCCTGGCGGACATTGATAATGGGGGCGGCTGTGCATATGTAGGGACAGGAGCCATAGGGGGAATCTCTGTACCTTCCTCCTAATTTTGCTATGAATTTTGCTGTGAATCTAAAACCACTCTAAAAAAATAAAGTTTAAAAAGAAAGAAACAAACAATAAAACCAAAGACAAGAGCGTGACTCAATGGAGAAAAATTTTCCAAATATAAAAAAGTGGCAAGCTGGATGCGGTAGCTCATCCCTATAATCCCAGCACTTTGGGAGGTTGAAGCAGGGGCATCCCTGGAGGCCAGGGGTTGGAGACCGGCCTAGGGAACATGGCAAAATCCTGTCTCTACCAAAAATACAAAACATTAGCCGGGCATGATGGCGTGTGCCTGTAGTCCCAGCTACGGGAGGCTGAGGTGGGAGGATCACTTGAGCCCAGGAAGTCAAGGTTGCAGTGAACTGTTATTGTACCACTGCACTCCAGACTGGACGATGAGAGTGAGACCCCGTTTCAAAAAACAAAAACAAAAAGGCAGAATTCACAGTGGAAAAGATTAATGAACATAAAAAAAAGTTAAACTTCTGTCACATGAAAAACTTTTTAAAAGTCATGTCACAACTATTACAAATTTATACCCTAAACCGAATAACACACCTATTAAGTACAATTATGATCCCAGTTTTCTAAAATAAAACAAAATGCCTTTATATACAAAGGGGAAAAATAGAAGGCGAGACACTAAATGGTCAGCGGCTGTAGGTTGTGGGTTTCTGGGTGATGTCTGGTTCCACCATCTGTGTGACCTTGTGCAAGTCAGTTCACCTTTCTGTGCCTCAGTTTCCTCACGTGTAGCATGAAAATGATAATAGTACCTTCCTGACAGGCTGGTTCTGAGCACGACATGGGTTAACGCACGTAAAGTACTTATAAGATTGTGCAGCACTCAATAAATCTTAGTGTTGCTATTATTATGAGTTTCTTATAGACAGGCTTGTGAGATTTCCACTGTTTGCCCAGGATACTAAGGGTTGTACTAAGAGCATGGTGACACAGGAAAACATAGTCTGACATGGACAGACTTAAAGACTATAAGGAACACACAAGTGAAAATAGACCAGACAAATCAAAGAATAAAGGCAGCACATATTATTCATGTGACATAAAACCACGGAGCTGTTCCTTGTATATGACGAATTGAAGAAGTCTCGAAGACATTGTGCTTTGAGGCAAAGTAAGGCCAAGTGAAATTTCTACTTCTCTTGCCATTGGCCAAGAACATTTCATGGAGGAGATAGAATCTGAGAAGCCGAAGAGGCGAATGTATTAGTGGGAGTTACCACTAACAATGCACACCAAGAAGTGTCGCGGGAGGCTCACCTTTGCAGGACAACCAACTCGGCGTTGAAGGTGTGGAGGGTCCGGGGCATTGTTGCTTTCGGGGAATGCCGGGCTATTAAAGGCCAGAGGGGCCAGAGGCCTTTGCCTTGTTGAAGCCCTCTAGTATAATGCCGGACCCTTCGGGTATAAAGGACAATTTATTATCTCTGGTAGGATTTTTCTTTGTAACTCTGGGCTCATTTGTGTAGGTAGGAGGTCCCCTGTGGAGAAAGCTTGGTCTCTCATATATAAACACAAGCACCTGCGGATAAGTTTCCTGTAAGGGGATGAGCTTGTTAACTGGTGGGAAAGGGAAGAGCTGTTCACACACACACCGTGTACAACCTGTGTGTGTGTGTGTGTAGATATGTACAGACAGCACTTTGCCAACACCCTGTTTCTGGTATGTGCGAGGATGTTTCCATGCTTGGCTGCTTCACAGGTGTTTTCAGTCACTTCCCCAGGGGGTAAGTGCGGATCTACTTTGAGCAGGTAGCTGTGTCCACAGCTCCGTTCCACCTCCACCCTCCTCCTTGCCCTTCCTCTGCCCAGAGGGAGGAAACTGGCAGTGGATTCCAGAGAGGACTGGAGAGGGCTGCCCGAGCTTGCCCATCTTACCAGACAGGGCTATGTCTAAGGTGTGAGTGCTGTGGACCTGGCCACAGGCCACTTTCGAAGGAGCTCACCCATGACTCAGCTTGGGCTGTGAGAAATGAGGAGAAAGGGAGGGAGACATTTAAAACACGGTCGTCAACTGAACCTAATTAGAGTCATTTGAGGTACACCTGATAGGCATCAAACTGTTTATAGCAATTATCTTTGGCCGATAGAATTAAGGAAAATTTAAAATCCTGTTTAATATTATTTTCTACAACATTTTAGTTTTAACTTTGTTTTTGAGACAGGGTCTTTGTTTGTCACCCAGGCTGCAGTACAGTGGCGCAGTCACGGTTCACTGCAGCCTCGACTTCCCAGGCTCTAGCCATCCTCCCACCTCAGCTTCCCATGTACCTGGGAACACAGGTGTGCACCACCACACCCGGCTAATTTTCACATTTTTGGTAGAGACGGGGTTTCACCATGTTGGCCAGGCTGGTCTCCAACTGCTAGGCTCCAGTGATCCACCCACCTTGGCTTCCCAAAGTGCCGGGATTACAGGCATGAGCCACCACGCCTGGCCTACAGTGCTTGTATTTTTGTTACAAGGATGTATTTCTTGTACCAGCCGAAAAAGAGAGAAATACTGAAATAAATAAAGCACACATTTAGAAAGTATTCCAGACCAATATGGTGAAACCCCATCTCTATTAAAAATACCAAAAAACTAGCCAGGTGTGGGGGCGGCGCCTGTAATCTCAGCTACTCGGCGGGGGCTGAGGCAGGAGAATCACTTGAACCCAGGAGGCAGAGGTTGCAGTGAGCCGAGATCGCACCAACACGCTCCAGCCTGGGGGACACGAGCGAGACTTCGTCTCAAAAAAAAAAAAAAAGTATTCCTCTCCCGCTCCGGTTAATTTGTTAGTGGATAAGAAATGAGAAGAACAAAGCTAAATCTTAGACATTTAGTGGGGGTCGTAGCCCCCAAGAAAAGGGGAGTGTCCTAGCTACAGTGCAAACCACGCATTGAGCAGCGGAGCCGTGTGAGACTTCACGACATGATCTCTGCAACGTCCTGCAAGGGGGGATTAGCCCCCCATTTACTGGCGAGAAAACAACTCAGAGAGGTTAAGAGACTTATCGGGATACCACGCATGTTGATGGCTTCATTGGGATTTGAACCCTGACTTGCCTCAGTAGAGCTGGGAGATCAGGACCACTCGGTCCCAGCAAGTCTGGAAGTGTGGGGGCCCTTCCCGCCCCACCACTGCACTTGGCCTACCGCCTCCCCTCCTCAGCTTGGTCAGACCTGCACCCCAGCGTGCCCAGGGGGGCCCACATTCCTCCCCAAGATGCCCCCACTGACTCACCATGGCGCCAGTGTTCACATTGTCCGTCTCTGGGCACAGGAGCAGCCGCGCTCTCAGGATAGCTCTGATACCAAGTTTTGCGCAGTTCTGGCCCAGTCCACCTCCTTCTGCCCGGCTGCCAGGGTCCTGATACTCAGCCCTCCCCTGCCTGGTTTCTGAGTCTGAGGAATGTGCCCAGAAGCAAACTGGCACTGAGATTCACATTTCCTCCTTTACTCCTTCCGAACGCCCGAGCCACTGGGGGGTCTTGGCTACCTCCAAGCTTCAATTCCTCAGGGCTGAATTTCTCAGCGATCTTGGGAGGTCCTTGCAGCTGGGTCCTTCTGGGAGACATGCAGTGAAGGTGATCAAGGCTATGAGGGGAAAAGGTGGTCAAGATAACGAGGGAAATGGAGCTAGAGGCTTTACAAAAATGGGTGGAGGCCAGGTGTAGTGGCTTAGGCCTGTAATCCCAGCACTTTGGGAGGCCAAGGTGGGCAGATCGCCTGAGCTCAGGAGTTCGAGACCAGCCTGGGCAACACGGTGAAACCCCATCTCTGCTAAAATACAAAAAACGTTAGCTGGGCATGAGTGATGCCGGCCTGTAGTCCCAGCTACTCAGGAGGCTGAGGCGGGAGAATCACTTGAACCCGAGGGGTGGAGGTTGTAGTAAGCTGAGATCGTGCCACTGCACTCCAGACTGGGCAACAGAGGGAGACTCCATCTCAAAAAATAAAGAAAGAATAAAACAAAATTAAATTAAAAATGGGTGGAGTGGAGAAACAGTTTGAAATTAGATGGAAGGCAAGGTGACAAATTTGTGTGTGTGTGTGTGTGTGTGTGTGTGTGTGTGTGTGTGTTGAGATAGTCTCCCTCTGCTGCTCAGGCTGGAGTGCATGGCGTGATCATAGCTCACTGCAGCGCTGACCTCCCGAGCTCAGGCAATCCTCCCACCTCGGCCTCCCACAGTGCTGGGATTACAAGCATGAGCCACCATGCCTGGCCCAGAATTGTTGTAAATTTCTTTTTTTCTATTTGTTAGGGTTGTTCTAGTATTTACATAATTAAAAAAAATCAATCTTAAGGTTTCAAAGGGTGAAAACAAGATTTGTAGAAATTTATCTGAACTCTCAGTAGTTAAAACACTCCCAATTCCTCTGGTAGGGAGATCTCTGTCCGTTCTTTGAAAGGCAGGTCCACCTTGACCAGAAGACTTATTATTTAGCTCTCTCCTCGCTGTGATTTGCTCTCTGCTGCATTTGCAGAATCTGGCAGAGAAGCCAGCGCATTGAGAACGCTCAGTATTTGTTGAATAAATGCATGAACTGGGTTTGCATCCTCATTTAGAATGCATGGAACTAGGTAGGTGCTTTTTGTATTACTTACCATGAATTTAAAAATATATCTTTTTAAAAATTAACTTAAAAAAAAAACAAATAGCCAGGTGTAGTGGCTTATGCCTGTAATCCTAGCACTTTGGGAGGCCGAGGTAGGCAGATCACTTGAGACCAGGAGTTCATTCTAGTCTAGACCAGCCTGGCCAACATGGCAAAACCCCATCTCTACTAAAAATACAAAAAAATCATCTGGGTGTGGTGGCAGGTGCCTGTAATCTCAGCTACTTGGGAGGCTGAGGCAGGAGAATCACTTGAACCTGGGAGGCGGAGGTTGCAGGGAGCCAAGATCAGCGTGAGCAAGAGAGTGCGATTCTGTGTCAAAAAAATAACTAAATGAAATAAAATGATCTCCATGGGAATAAGGGAGTAGAGTCTGACCCAGTTTATTTATCTGTCTGACTTGATAAACACCATTTTAAGGCACTGACATCCCCAGATGAAGCCAGTAGCAGTCCCTTAATTAATAACCATTCAATTAAGAACAGATGTGTCACTTCAGATGCGATGTCCTATCTGGTTTTGATTGAGGAGCCCATGCATACGGGACACTGGAGGCCTCCACACTCAGCAGTGATGACACTGGAGAACTGCAGTCAGACCTGGAGGGTTGACCAGAAACTCCACCAGAGCAGCTTTACTGAGCCGTAATTCACACGCCACACAGTTCACCTATTTAAACCGTACCGTTCAGTGGCTTTTAGTACTTACAGAGTTGTGCAAACATCATCACAATCAATTCTAGAACATTTTCATCATCCCCAAAAGAAGCCCAGTGCTCATCCCTGCCTTCTCCCCAGCCCTCGCCAGGCAACCACCAATCTCCTTTCTGTCTGTATAGATTCGGGAGAGCTCCTATCAGTGGGATCACATACTATGTGGTCCTTTGTGATGCTCATTTAGCGTAATGTTTTCGAAGTTCATGCTGTAGCATGTTTCAGTACTTCGTTTCTTTTTATCACTGAATAAATATTTCCTTGGATATACATTTTGCTTACAGGAATCTGAGTTGTTTTCGTTTTTTTACTTTTATAAATAATGCTGCTCTGCATATTCATTCGTTGTGTGAATGGATATACCTAGGAGTGGAGTTAATTGCTGGGTCATACAGTACCTCTGCGATCGGCTTTTTGAGGAACTGCCAGACTGTTTTCCAAAGTGGCTGCATCGTTTTGCATTCCAGCCAGTAACGTAGGAGGTTCCAGTTTCTCCGCATCCGTACCACTACTTGTAATTATCTGTTTTCTTAAAATAACAGTCTCCTAATAAGCATCAAGTGCTGTCTCATTGTGGGTTTTGTTTTGTTTTTTGAGACGGGGTCTCACTCTGTTGCCCAGGCTGGAGCGCAGTGGTACAATCATGGCTCACTGAAGCCTGGACCTCCTGGGCTCAAGTGATCCTCCCACCTCAACCCCTTGACTAGTTAGAGCTACAGGCACATGCCACCACGCCCAGCTAATTTTTAACTTTTTTGTAGAGATGAGATCTCACTATGTCACCCAGGCTGGTCTTGAACAACTGGGCTCAAGTAATCCTTCTGCCTCCACCTCCCCAAGTGCTAGGATTTCAGGCACGAGCCACTACACTGGGCCTCACTGCGGTTTTGAGTTTATATTTTCTTGCTGGCTGATGATGTTCAACATCTTTTCATGTGCTTATTGGCCATTGGTGTATTTTCTTTGGAAAAATGTTTATTCAGTTCATTTGCCCATTTTAAAATGTGATTATTTGTCTTTTTATTATAAAGTTGTAAGAGTGCTTTATGTATTCTGTATACAAGTCCCTTATAAGATACATGATTTGTAAATATTTCTCCCATTATCTGGATTCTCTTTTCACTTCCTTGATGGTGTCATTTGGAACACAAACTTTTTGAATATTCATGAAGCCCACTTTATTTTTCCTTTGTTACTGTGCTTTTGGTGTCATAGCTAAGAAGGCTTTACTGCATGAATGAAGGTTTCCTTATATTTTCTTCTAAGAATTTTAGATTTCAGCTTTTACATTTAAGTCTGTGATCCATTTTGAATTCATTTTTGCACATGGTATGAGGTAGGAGTCCAACTTTATTCTTTTCCACGTGGACATCCAGTTGTTCTGGCATCACTTGTTGAAAAGACTATTCTTTTTTTTTTTTTTTTGAGACTTTTTTTTTTTTTTTTTGAGACGGAGTCTCACTCTGTCACCCAGGCTGGAGTGTAGTGGTGTGATCTTGGCTCACTGCAACCTCTGCCTCCCAGGTTCAAGTGATTCTCCTGCCTCAGCCCCCTGAGTAGTGGGACTATAGGCACGCACCACCACACCTGGCTAATTTTTGTATTTTTCATAGAGACGAGGTTTCGCCATCTTGGCCAGTCTGGTCTTGAACTCCTGACCTCAGGTGATCTGCCTGCCTCAGCCTCTCAAAGTGCTGGGACTACAGGCGTGAGTCACTGCGCCTGGCCAAAAAGGCTATTCTTTCCCCCACTGAATCGTCATAGAATTGATCTATACGTCTGTCCTTACACCAGCATCACACTGTCTTGATTACTGTAGCTTCAGAGTCAGTTTTCCAGCTGGGACATGTGAGTCCTGCAGCCTTCTTTTTCAAGATCATTTGAGCCATTCTGGGTTCCTTGAAATTCCGTACAGTTTTAGGATCAGCTCTGCAAAGTCTGCTGGGGTTTTGATGGGAACTGCGTTAAATCTGTGGACCAATTTGGGAAGTATTGCTATCTTAACAATACTAAAGGGATTTTTTAAAGTATAAGCTGCGAGGACAAAAAAGACTGGAAGAGGAAATAAGTAGAACAAGGAATAGTAAATGAATGTCTTGGCCGAGCAATAGAGGCCACAGCCTGGCTGGGCGCCGTGGCTCACACCTGTAACCCCAGCACTTTGGGAGGCTGAAGTGGGTGGATCACTTGAGGTCAGGAGTTTGAGACCAGCCTGGCCAACATGGTGAAACCCCATCTCTACTAAAAATACAAAAATTAGCCGGGTGTGGTGGTGGGTACCTGTAATCCCAGCTACTCAGGAGGCTGGGGCACAAAAATCACTTGGACCTGGGAGGCGGAGGTTGCAGTGAGCTGAGATGGCTCCATTGCACTCCAGCCTGGGCGATAGAGTAAGACTCAGTGTCAACAACAACAGCAGCAAAAAAAAGCCACAGCCTGATGCTTGCGGGAGGGAACCAACAGGATATGAGGAATCCAGGAAGGCACTGGAGGTGGAGACACAGGTGCAAGGGAGGTAGGAGCGAGGTATAGACCTGAGATGGAGGACGGGCTGAAAGTCCATTTAGAGAGGAGTTTGACCCTCACGATTCCTTTACCACCTCCTCAAAGCCTGTTGACAGACCCTCCCCAAGGCAAGTGACCAGAGGTTTGTTATTTTCCAGAGCAGTGCTCTTGCAGTGTGGTCCAGGAACTGGTTTAGGTCCACAAACTGTTACTAGCGCCAGTAAGTACAGGAAGCAAGAATATGTGTTTAGGATTTTCACAGAAATCTGACATTGCCTCAGCACTCAGGTGTGTGATCAGTGGGTTCTCCTTGCTGAAGGATACAGGCCAGTTTGGATGTCTGAACTCCCAGAGCGAGACACGTGCCGTGTGAAATGTGGACTACTCATGCACGGCAGGACCATGTACATGTCCCTGAGAGAACGGAAGTTTGAAAACTTCTCCTTCCCCATAGATAGTCTGCTCTAGAGGCTCGGCTGTGTATAATGGGGAGAGGGTTGAGGCACCTGCTGAAAATCTGCATTCAGAACACTGGGTGGGATACCCAGCTGTCCTCCCACTTTCATTCCCGAAACCTAGCAGCTAGGCTTATACCCTCCCCCAACACCTGTCCCCAGGCAGAAGTCTAGACGATTACTATCAGCAAAGACTACCTTGGGGCTGGGAATAGTGGATGTGCCTGTAGTCCCAGCTATTTGGGAGGCTGAGGCTGGAAGATTTCTTGAGCCCAGGAGTTCAAAGCTGCAGTGAGCTGTGACGGCACCACTGGGCTCCAGCCAGAGAGACAGAGCAAGACAAAAATAAAAAATGAAAAAGATGACATAACCTAGAGAGACGACATTAAAACACTGACATCTGGAGTCCACTCAGCAAAGAAGCTAACACCCACTCTACTTTTCTGCAGTGAAGTTCCCCAGCGGACGAGCCCTCCCCAGGCACGTAAAGCTTAACATCACCTTGAAGATGAGGGGTGTTGGGTTTTGTTTTTTGAATGGGTTTTATATTAATATGGTTCAGAACTCAAAAGATTCAACAGGTGAAATGAAAAGGTCCACTCTGTCCTTCACAACTTAGTTCCCCTTCCAGTAAGCTTTTTGGTGCCTCACTCTTTAATATACACAGAAAGCCTACAGGAAAGATGGAGACCAAAATAAAGAAATAAGAGAAGAGAGAGAGAGAGAATGTAGGGAGCAGAAGAAAAGTGCAAAAAGGGAAAAGAATAATAATATCTCCAGAGAAAAAAAAGAAGCTATTCCATCAATGAAATAATAATTGAGTGCTATTTTAGTTTATTTATTATTTTTTAAAATTATTAATAGAGATAGGGGCTTGCTATGTTGCCCAGGCTTGTCTAGAACTCCTGGCCTCAAGCAATCTGCCTGTCTAAGCCTTCCAAAGTGCTGGGATTACAGGCATGAGCCACCTTGCCCAGCCAATGTTCTATTTCAAAAAAGAATATTCAGAGATCAAAGAAAAGATAACTCTTGGAAAGTAAAAATATGAAATTAAAAATATAAAAATTGAAAATTCAACTTAAGCTAGAAAAACGTTTATAAAATCTCATAGCAAGTAAAAAAAAAGATAAAGAGATACAAAATTAGATACAAAAGACAAAATTAAAGGATCACATCGAAGATCCAATGTCCTAACACTGAGTTCAAGATGGGTTGAACGGGCCGGGCGCGGTGGCTCAACCCTGTAATCCCAGCACTTTGGGAGGCCGAGACGGGCGGATCACGAGGTCAGGAGATCGAGACCATCTTGGCTAACACAGTGAAACCCCGTCTCTACTAAAAAATACAAAAAACTAGCCGGGCGAGGTGGTGGGCGCCTGTAGTCCCAGCTACTCGGGAGGCTGAGGCAGGAGAATGGCGTAAACCCGGGAGGCGGAGCTTGCAGTGAGCTGAGATCCGGCCACTGCACTCCAGCCTGGGTGACAGAGCGAGACTCCGTCTCAAAAAAAAAAAAAAAAAAAGGTTGGGTTGAACGAAGAAAAGAGAAAGGATAAAATGATTAAACAAACAATTCAGATTTTTTTTTTAGAGCAGAAAACATCAATTTTGGGGTCTAAAGGACTCACCAAGTTTCCTGTATAATGAATGAGGAACAACTCACCCCAAGCCACATCATTGTCAACTTTTGGAACTGGAGGTCAGAGAGAATCTAACAACTTCCAGACATGAGCTCCAGAGGACAGAGGAGTGAAATGGCCCTGGCTGTCACAGCAGCCACACTAGAAGCTGCAGTTCTATACTCAACCCACTAGCAATTGAGGGAAGACGGTTTAGGTAAGTTAGTTGAGTTTTCCTTCCTTTGCTCACTTTCTTAGGGAGTCACTGGAAGACGTGCGCCCCCAAAATCAAGGAAGACGACATGGAACCCACAGGACTGTGGGCTAAGTTGCTTTGGCACTAAGCAGAACAGAGGGGAAAGGAAGAAAGAGTGGAGCAAAGGAAGGGAGGGAGAGGGGACGACACTTTGAATTGAGTGCATGGAGAAAGCAGTCGGGAAACCAAGAGGCTCCTCCTGGCAGTTGAATCCCTGGCCCCAACTCTTCCTGAGGCCCAGCTGCAATCCTGTCCTTTGGCTTTGTGAGACACCAGATACCCTTGTAATAAATTCCGCTTCTTGCTTAACGAGTTCACATTGCATTTCAGTCACTTGCAACCTAAAAATTTCTCCTGATACGTTGCTACTCAAGGTATTAAAACCTGGGAGCTTGTTGGAAATGCAGAACCTCAGGCCTCCCCCAGATCTACTCAACCAGCATCTGCATTTTAGCAGGATTCCCAGGTGACGTACAGGCACATCGAAGTCTGAGACGCACTGTCCTGATAGATCCACCCTGCAAGGTAGCGTAGGGAGCGTATTAGGGATAATAGGTAAAATATTTGACTACGTAGTAGGCATTCTGTAAGGGATGATGAGGAGGAGGATGACTGGAGTAGAAATACTTTGGAATTACAATCTCAAAAAGAGTTCCTGGGACCATGGCAAATGGTGGCTTTGCACCAGATTACAAAAACAAGCACACAACCAAAAAGACAGAAAGCGCAACATCCCAAGAAACAGGTTCAGCTCTGCTCCGGGAGCCTGTCGGGTGACTTAGCCTAGGTGTTGACATAGGAAAGCCATTAAGAAAACCCTTCTCAGGTGTGGCCACTGGGCTGTGAGTGAGTGATTGACAGTCAGACCCGGTACGATGCTTGGCTGGGGGAGTGCTGAGCGAATGCCGCCTTTCTCAGCAGAGCAGGCACTTTGCCCCAGCACTCAGGAAGTAGGTCAGGAGGAGATATCCTGTGTGAGCAGCTCCAAATTGCTTTTTCAGGCAAAAACCTGCGGCCCATAGGACTGGGGGTAGAAGGGGAATGGGGATGAGAGGAGGCTGGGGGCCTGCTGCGGGGTGGAGATAGGAAATCACATCCTCATTCTTGGCAGGAGCCCCTGTCACATAGTTTTCCTGGCTCCAGTCCTAGGGCAGTCAGCCACCGTCTTTGTGCTGGGGGTTCCGTTGACTTTCCAATGCAAGCAAATTTGAATGGAAGCTGGGGCTTAACAGGAAATGTGCTTGTAGGAGTGGGTGTCCCTTCTGGGCCCTCGGTGTGCTGTGGATGGATGGAGGATGAGTATCCAAGGTCTGGATCTTCCCTAGGAGCTAGCAGTCATTGTTTTCCAACTGTCCACCAATTGCATGGCGCTGTACTCAACCCTTAAGAGTCTTTAACAAGCACACCCGCCCTCCAAGAATTTATACGCTAGCGTCCCCAGTCCTTTAGACTATCTTTAGGAATCTTATCCTTTTCAGCAACAACAAACTCTGCCATCATCCAACAGCTGTCCTTGTGAAGGCTGACCACAGTCGTCAACTCCGCAGCCACCACTACCGCAATAAAAGCCAAACGTTCCCCTTGAATAACAGCAAACACTTAATAATGTGCTTATGACCTGCCTGGCACTTTTCTAAGTACATATTTTAATTCATCTGATTCTCACAGCGACTTCATGAGGTCAAATACAATTGCAATCCTCACTTTCCAGATGAGAAAACTGAGACATAAATGAAGCATTACATGAGATGACACAACTAGCAAATGGCAGAACTGGGAGCGAAACCCAGGCGATCTGGCTCCAGAGCTCCTGCCTTTTAGCCACAGTACCCAAGTCGTGGCACGGTGGCAGCTTGGTGGACAGGGTGTCAGCAACAGTCCTCCTGCTAGCTAATCCTGTCACAGCCCTCACTAGCTAGCTGACTTCAGGTAAATGAGAGTAACTCAGCAATGCGGTGAGGTGCAAGAGCTGAGGTGTCAGAGGAAAAGATCTGGGTTCTATGTCCTGATGCTGCCACCTGGAAAAGAAGGACACTGATGCTGACTGAATGCAGAGTACGTATCAGGTCCAGGTTTAATCCTCCCGGCTAGCCTGTGTGACCTTAGGCAAGTCACTGTCCCTCCCTGGGTCTCTGTTTTCTAATATGGAAAGCGGACCAGGTGCTTTCTGGGTTATTGTTTAATTCAATCTGGGCAACACTCGCTCAGGGAAGAATGACTGCAGGCGCACAGTGCTACACCGGGTGCCCAAGCAGCCACAGAGATGAGCAAAACACAGAACTGGCCTCTGCAAGGCTCACGGCCCAATTCTCTTTTCCATTTTGTACGTCATTGTGAGCTGAGCAAGGCATTATCATCCCTTTTTTTAAAACAATAGAGGAAAATGCCAGGCGCGGTGGCTCGCGCCTGTAATCCCAGCACTTTGGGAGGCTGAGGCGGGCGGATCACAAGGTCAGGAGATCGAGACCATCCTGGCTAACACGGTGAAACCCCGTCTCTACTAAAAATACAAAAAATTAGCCGGGCGTGGTGGTGGGCACCTGTAGTCCCAGCTACTCAGGGAGGCTGAGGCAGGAGAATGGTGTGAACCCGGGAGGCAAAGCTTGCAGTGAGCCAAGATCGTGCCACTGCACTCCAGCCTGGGCCACAGAGCGAGACTCCATCTCAAAACAAAACAAAACAAAACAAAACAAAAAAAAAAAAGGAGAAAACAACAACAATAGGGGAATTGTCCCAGCTACTCAGGAGGCTCAGGCAGGAGGATTGTTTGAGCCTAGGAAGTCTACGCTGCAGTGAGTCATGATGGCACCACTGCACTCCAGCCTGGGCGACAGAGTGGCAAGACCCTGTCTTTAAAAAAAAAAAAAAATGAAGGGGAGAAATAACGTTTGACCATGGAAGGTCACACGTTTTAGTTGTAGCCAGAGTGTGATCCCACGTTGACTCCGAGTCGGGGCCTCTTTCTGCTCCCAGCTGTCCTACTAGCCTACTTCATCTTGGCATCACTGGGGCCAAAAGCTACAAAGAACATTTTGAGCTCTAACTTTGCAGAGTCGTTTCCAACCTTCTGCCTTCCGCATCCTGACAAGTGCACATGCACACACATGGCCGGACACCCAGCAGACACAGAATCAATGCTTTTGCATGAGTGAGAATCAGCCCCTCTGGCAGCCCTCCTCACCGGCCCAGTCCCCAGCGCCCAGCACCCAGTGTTGATCTGGTGAAGGTACCGAGGGCAGAGGCACACTTACCGTATACATCATGACTCAGATCCCATTTGCTGACTTGGAACTGAAGCCTCTTGCCCCACCAAGCAATTACTGGAGAACAGGAAGTCTCAACGGAAAATGAGGTCAGCCTGGTGGCTGAGAGGAAGAGGGTCAGTGAGCACAGCCTTCTGCCTCCGTGGGTCCCCACAGCAGCCAGCCCAGGGCCCTGCACGCAGCAGATGCCCACCACAGCTTCACTAGTGGGTTAGCTGCTCTGAGCAACTCTGTTCAGCCCAGCCGCAGGAGGGGGTTACCAGGCAGGGACTTAATATGCAGGTCTAGAATCTGAAGGAGACAACTTCAACTCACCCTTGTTTAGCAGAACTGGGCTATGACAAGGACAATCACAGCACTGGAAATCTATTCTATTTTTTTTTTTTTTTTTTTGAGACGGAGTTTCGTTCTTGTTGCCCAGGCTGGAGTGCAATCGCGCGATCTCGGCTCACTGCAACCTCTGCCCCCCGGGTTCAAGTGATTCTCCTGCCTCAGCCTCCCGAGTAGCTGGGATTACAGGCACCCGCCACCACACCCGGCTAATTTTTTGTCTTTTTAGTAGAGACGGGGTTTCACCATGTTGGCCAGGCTGGTCTCAAACTCCTGAACTCAGGTGATCCACCTGCCTTGACTTCCCAAAATGCTGGGATTACGGGCGTGAGCCACTGCACCCGGCCTGGAAATCTATTCTTGAAAGAACTCTGTGTTACCAAATTCACTTCTGCAATCTGTCCCAAGAACTTCCTTTTCTGTGCCCTAAGTCACGATAGAGGAAGAGGCACATCGTCCCCAGGTCTTTCTTTCTTTCTTTCTTTTGTTTTTTGAGAAGGAGTCTTGCTCTGTCACCCAGGCTGGGGTGCAGTGGCCTGATCTCGGCTCATTGCAACCTCCGCCTCCTGGGTTCAAGCGATTCTCCTGCTTCAGCCTTCTGCATAGCTCAGATTACACGTGTGCGCCACCACGCCCAGCTAATTTTTGTATTTTTAGCAGAGACGGGCTTTCACCATGTTGGCCAGGCTGGTCTCGAACTCCTGACCTCAAGTGATCTGCCCACCTCAGCCTCCCAAAGTGCTGGGATTACAGGCATGAGCCATTGTGCCCGGCTCCCAGGCCCTTCCTGAAGTGGCATAAAAATAAAAACGGATTTTAGAAATCATTTAGTCTAAACTCCTCCTGGTCACACCTTTGGAAGCATTTCCGTGTAGATATTCTTCCCATGCCCACCGTACCTCTCTCTTGGCAGTAAATAACCTGCTCCCAAGGCTAGAAGTCAGAAGAGACAAAAACTTTCGGAGTTTCCAGGAGGCAAGGCCATTATTACTTGTTGTAGGAGGTTGCCCCCCAATATCTATTTGACCATCTTGCGGGATAGTAGAATTTTTAACTGGATTCTTGACCACTTAGCTAAAGTCAGCACTTCCCAATCTCTCTCTTACAGCAGCAAGGCTGTATGACCAAGGTCTGGCTAATGAGAACTTAGCACGAAGAATTGTGCCCCTAAAAGTAAGGCACATGTCTTCTCTATCCCCTCCCTCCCTCTTTCCCAGGCTGGAATGTGGAGATTGTGGTGAGCATCTTCAATCATGCGTAAAAGGTTCATAGCCCAGGAGCAGAGCAACAAGCTGGAAGGAGCCTGGGTCCCAAACACTGTGGAGCTGCTGTATTATCCCTGGACTGTCTGCACGCAGACCATTACACACAGGCGAGGGATAAACTTCCATTTGGTCTAAGCTGTTAGTATTTGGGGTCTTGTGTCAGTCAAACCTGCATCCTAACACGACACTCTGTGGGGTGTCAAGTCAGTCACAACCTCCCGTTCTCTGAGATACCCCCAATTCCACGCACCTAGGAGGTGGCCTAGTGACATTATATCCAGTCCAGGGATATCTGGCTCAGGCTGGGTAGAGTAGGGGCAGGAGTCCTGTCCAAGCAGGGGCAATCAGATTTTCCCTTCCATTAATCTGGAACTGAGATTCACTGTTGCTATTCAACCCCCATGGACTACATGAATCAAGAGGCACCAGGAGAAGCAGAAATGAGAGGCCAGGCAGCCCTAGAGAAGCAGAGGGAAGGAGCTGTCTAGGTTGGTGGGGCTCGAGGTTCTGGCCCAGGTACTTGGATGGCCTCCCGGATCTCCCTGCCGTGTGGTTCTTGGGAGAGATCCTGACACTTTATGATAAACTCCCTCTTCTGGTCTCAGACGCTTTAGGTTCCTTTCTGTCACCTGTAACCCAAAGTGCCTGAGTCTCTTGTGATCCTTGTAAAGATCTGTGCATCCTCCAAAGCCAGGGAACCCACGCGTCTGCAGCACACCCTTGGCACACCGGGTCCTCTCTGTCACTGCAATCGTAGAAGGTCCTGAGGTGAACTAGGTGGACTGGCAGAATGATCGCCTGAAGGCCTGGTTGGTAAATCAATCCATGGGTCTTCCAAGGGATGCTAAACAGGCCTCATAGAAGCACAGAATCAGGGTGAAAGGGACAAAAGGCATCAGGCAAGGTGTGACCAGAAAGGCTTAGTGACATGTCCAAAGCATGCAATTCAGTGGCAGAGTTTCAACTGGACCCCAGCCCAGCACCCCCAGGTTCACTCCTCCTCCCCCGCCATCCCTGGCTGGCCCAATTTGGGGGTGCTCTAACACACCAGGAGTAGTTTCCCCGTGCTAAAGAACAAACTCCCTGTGACAGCTATGTCAAATCTAGCATATCTGTGGCTCCTAAGAAAAATGAAAATGTATCCTTTTCTCCTTTTTCTGGGTCTTTCTCTCGAATTCTAAATCTCATCACGCATTTTAAAGAATAAACGGGCTGGGGCCGGGCGCGGTGGCTCAAGCCTGTAATCCCAGCACTTTGGGAGGCCGAGACGGGCGGATCACGAGGTCAGGAGTTCGAGACCATCCTGGCTAACACGGTGAAACCCCGTCTCTACTAAAAAATACAAAAAAAAAAAAAAAAACAACTAGCCGGGCAAGGTGGCGGGCGCCTGTAGTCCCGGCTACTCGGGAGGCTGAGACAGGAGAATGGCGTAAAAACCCGGGAGGCAGAGCTTGCAGTGAGCTGAGATCCGGCCACTGCACTCCAGCCTGGGCGATACAGCGAGACTCCGTCTCAAAAAAAAAAAAAAAAAAAAAAAAAAGAATAAACGGGCTGGGTGCAGTGGCTCATGCCTATAATCTCAGCACTTTTGTAGGCCGAGGCGGGTGGATGACCTGAGGTCAGGAGTTCGAGACCAGCCTGGCCAATATGGTGAAACCCCGTCTCTATTAAAAGTACAAAAAATTAGCTGGGCATGGTGGCAGGTGCCTGTAATCCCAGCTACTTGGGAGGCTGAGGCAGGAGAATTGCTTGAACTTAGGAGGCGGAGGTTGCAGTGAGCCAAGATTGTGCCATTATACTCCAGCCTAGGAGACAGAGTGAGACACGGTCTCAAAAATAAATAAATAAATAAATAAAGGCCTTTCTTCTCTGGAAGGAGCAATGACTGTACTTCCACCGTGTGCCAGGCCCCATGCTGGCATTTTCTTTCCAGGTGCTATTCATTTAAACCCTTCCAGAAGCCACAGGTATGTGGAATGGAGAAAGGCCAAGTTCCTTGTCCATAGCACATGGCTAGTAAGAACGGTCCTAGGGAAGGAGCCCTGGCTACTCTGGCTGGAAACCCCGTGTCCTACGCGATGTCCTACTGCCTCCTAAAGACCGTCCTTAGCGATAGTTGCTGCCTTGACTTTCCAGCCTTCTCCACAGGCACCGGCTCAGCAGGGCTTGGTTCGGGTCCACGGGTATTGGGAAGTTACTAATCCCACTGTGGTTTACACCTCATGACGTCTTGCATTCTGCTGAATATTCTAGACTGCATGAGAGAGAGGAGTGTGTGTAGGTCCAGGGGATTGGTCTTGGGAGAACATAAGTCTGGGTCGTTGGGTGGTGGCAGAACAAAATGTTTGGAGATAGAATCTAGATGGTCAGCTGTGCGTGAGCTTCATGCCCATGGTGGGGTGGGGTGGGGGGGCGGTGTGCCTGTGTGCCCACGGGGGGCTCAGCAGATGGCACTCTTCCCTCACAGTCCTACCGGGCCTGGCTCCCTCCCCCTGTCTTCTTCCCCTTGCATTCACTACTTGCCTCTGAACACGTCTTCCTCCTCCACCCCTAGATGGTCTTTAGTACCTGTGCTCTAAGAGGATTCCTGCTTCCCTCTTATCCAGAGAAGTCACTTAGTTAGCTCATTTTTCCCCCAGAGAAGGGAACAAAGGCCTGACACTTCAGGGCTCAGCTTGCCTGTTTTTTGAGCTGTGTTTGCACCCGGAGCTGAGTGTCTGTCTAGCTCTGGTTCCCAGAGGCCTAGGGCCAGGACCATGTCTTCACACGCCGGGCCGTGTGCATTGTCAGGGCTCTATGAAAAACAAATCGCAGTTATGCAAAGACAAGGAAACTGCTGGCTCGCAGAGGCTGTGGTCCCGAGCTCAAAAGATGCAGGCTTGAGGTCTTGACTGCTTCCATTTAGCGCACAAGCCCGTGTCCCTGACGCCAGCCACAGAGGCCCTGCAGGATCCAGGAGGATTCTACACTCCCATGGTCTCTCTGAGGAGTTGGGAGAACGGTTTGTGTGAACGTGTAAGGCAGGGGAGGACCCGCTCTGATTGCATTATGGATTACAGAAATGATAATCTGCCGTCGTCTTTCAGCTCCGATAAATGAGTGGCTCTCGAAGGAGATATGCAGGCCACATTAGGAAGCTCCATCTGAATCTCGGCGATCAGGCTGCTAAATGAGAACGCCTTATATTTACCAAGAGGAGCAGGATGTTTTTAAATGACGGACAGCCCTTCCAAAGGCTAGATCTGCTTCTCATTCTTTTCTCTACTAAGAAACTCTGGCTCATGCCTGTAATCCCAGCACTTTGGGAGGCCGAGGCAGGCGGATCACCTGAGGTCGGGAGTTCGAGACCAGCCTGACCAACAGAGAGAAATCCCGTCTCCACTAAAAATACAAAATTAGCCGGGTGTGGTGGCGCATGCCTGTAGTCCCAGTTACTCGGGAGGCTGAGGCGGGAGAATCGCTTGAACCTGGGAGCCAGAGGTTGCAGTGAGCCAAGATCGCGCCATTGCACTCCAGCCTGGGCAACAAGAGTGAAACTTTATCTCAAAAAAAAAGAAAAAAGAAACTCTGCTTAGCCTTCAAAGTCCAGCTCCACTGTCACAGCCCTTGGGAAGCCTTCCTCAGCTCCCATCGGCTACATTTATCCCTCTTTCTCAGTTCTCCCAGAGCATTTGCTTCCCTCCGCTACTGTAGCACGTACCACGGGCGATTAGAGGGCTACGTGTGGGACTGTCATCCCGTGGGCTGCATGCTTCCCAAGCACAGGAAATGTGCCTCGCACGACTTCACATGCCCTTTTCCGGGTCATCTGACAAGCAAGGGGAAATCCCGCAATTGGCAGAGCGGTTGTATTGATGTAGGAAGCGTGTGAGAGGAAAGGGCCGAAAGGAAAAGTGAGGCAGAGTCTCTGAGAGCTGGAGTGTCATTCCAGCAGGGTTAGCTGGGGTGAGGGGCTACAGAAAGGAGTACTTGTAACGGGCCAGAGGTATAGTGGTTAGAGAAAGCTGATACGAATTTGTTGCCAGCAGGGCCAGGCGCAGTGGCTCATGCCTGTAATCCCAGCACTTTGGGAGGCCGAGGCGGGCAGCTCACGAGGTCAGGCGTTCAAGACCAGCCTGGCCAACATGGCGAAACCCCGTCTCTACTAAAAATACAAAAATTAGCCAGGCGTGGTGGCACATGCCTGAAATCCCAGCTGCTCACAAGGCTGAGGCAGAACTGCTTGAACCAGGACCCAGGAGGTGGAGGTTGTGGTGAGCCGAGATCACGCCATTGCACTCCAGCCTGGGCGACAAGAGTGAAACTCTTGTCTCAAAAAAAAAAAAAAAAAAAAGAATTTGTTGGGGTTAAGGAAGTTCTCAGGAAGGTAAAGGACCGGTTCAAGGAAATTTTTGAGTACAAAAAACCAGGACTGCATTGCCATTTCAAAGCGTTGCCTGGACTAGATTTTGAAGCAAAGTCCTGCAGTCAGGAAAACTCCAGGAGCAGAGATGGGAGGAGGAAAGAAGGAAGCAAAGGCCATGGTAATGACCTGACCATTGGGATAAACTGTGTCAAGCTGCACTGAGTAACCAGGCTGTGTCCTGTAAGCCACTAATCCCACTACGGTTTACACCTCATGACTTCTGACATTCTGCCGAATATTCTAGACTGCATGAGAGAGAGGAGTGTGTGTAGGTCCAGGGGATTGGTCTTGGGAGAACATAAGACTGGGTCATTGGGTGGTGGCAGAACAAAATGTTTGGAGATGGAATCTAGACAATCACCTGCGTGAGCTTCGTTACAGTGAAAAATGGGATTGCTCCGGTCCCAGGGGTAATGACAGTGACAGTGCTACAAGTCGTACAGCAGCACCAGGAAACCCACCCCACTCCCTCTCCAAGTAGGAAAGAGGCCACGATGCCAAGAAAAGGGACTTCTTCACTACAAAATGGGCTAGCGATCAACTTATAAATTAGAAGCAAGACTTCTGAGTGGTGTCAGGAAACTGCTAGTGTTCTCCTCTCTTGTACCTTTAAGATTTATCCAAAATGAGACACCTTTCTACACAGTAGCATCTTATGTGACCTAGGTCTGGAGACAAGAATCCCTAGTTGAACCAGTGAAGGATCCAAAGACCCTAAAAGCTTAGCTTGGCATCTCAGGCACTTGCAAAGCTAACATTGCCTCCAGTTCTTTAAAAAAGCATGTTCAGCCGGGTGCAGTGGCTCACGCCTGTAATCCCAGCACTTTGGGAGGCCAAGGCAGGTGGATCACCTGAGGTCAGGAGTTCGAGACCAGCCTGGCCAACATGGTGGAACCCCGCCTCTACTAAAAATACAAAAATTAGCCAGACATGGCGGCAGGTGCCTGTAATCCCCACTACTCGGGAGGCTGAGGCAGGAGAATGGCTTGAACCTGGGAGGCGGAGGTTGCAGTGACCTGAGATGGCACCATTGCACTCCAGCCTGGGTGACAGAGCAAGACTCCATCTCAAAAAAAAAAACTGTGTTCACCCCCTATTCTTGTCCTAGGTCCCTAACCTAAGCAAAGTTGTCGTAGTAAAGCCTGGGACGTGCTAAGAGGACAACAGAGGAAAGACACTGGGGGAAGAGCCCACAGCAGTCAGAGCATGTCCTCCCCTCACAGAGGCTTGCCAGGCTTCTCCCTAAAGCCTTGGCCGTGTGCTGAGAAACCTTCTTTCTAATCCTGCCCCTGCATATCCACGGCCCAAGCATTCCTTCTGCCTCCAGACCCGTCTCCAAGACAGCTGATGAGGCAAGTGTCCTGGCCAAAGCACAGCAGTTCACATCCCCTTTCTTCCTGGTCTTGTCATTAGGGGCTGCCTGTGCGGCTCTCAAGCTCCCGAGGATGAAAGGCTCAGGCTGCTGTGCTGCTTCTCACAGGTCCCTGAGCTCCCCGGAGGTTTCCTACGCAGCAGGCCGGCTGGCCGAGCACTCCCAGCTTCAGCCCCGCTGGCATCGGCATGTTTTCTGTGCTGTGTGCTCACTCCGCAGGATGTTCTGGTTTCCTCATCTCAGCTTTCTTTGTTTAGCCACAGAGATTGGGCAACTTCTGCTGGGCAGTGAGGTCGGGGCCCTGCCTCCGAAGAAAGGGCCTCTCCCTCACAGGTCAGCCTGAGGCCTCTCCCTCACAGGTCAGCCTGAAGTTACTTGTTCTCCAGAGGCCATGCTCACCCCAGGGCCCTGACACTCAAGTCCATCCAACACCAGGTGCTTCTTTCTCTGGGCACTGTCCCATCCACACAGCTCTCACGTGGAGGCAGTGCCGTGCCCTGGTCAGGAGTGCAGGCTCCCTGACCTGCCACCTGCTAGCTGTGTGACGTTGATCTTGACATCCCAGGAAAATGAAGTTCAGAATAGTTCCTATCTTACAGAGAGAGGAGGACTAAATGTAATCATTTGTTTAAAGTGCTGGCATCCAGTAAGCAAGAACAAAGTGGTTTTATCTTCTGAGAAGTGTCTGCTATGGCCTCACAGCTGCCCTGTGGATTCAGAGCAGAAAGTCACCACTGGAGAGCCAAAAAAAAAAAAAAACAAAAACCGCTTCTCATGCCTCATCCAGTGCCTTTCCTGCCTCAGGACTGCCATGTTTTCTGACTGGGCCTACTGGGTGGTACATAAAGTCACAGGAGAGGGGCCTGGAGCTCACCTGGTCGGCTTCTCCGGGTAGGACTGTGTTGTGTGTATTAAGGTCTTGCTTCACTTTCTTTTGTTTGGTTGGGTTTTGTTTTGTTTTGCTGTTTGAGACAAGGTCTCTCTCTGTCACCTAGGCTGGAGTACAGTGGTGTGATCTCGGCTCATTATCACCTCTCCCTTCCGAGGGCTCAACTAGACCTCCCTCCTCAGCCTCCCAGGTAGCTGGGACTACAGGCATGCACCACCATGCCTGGCTAATTTTTTGTGAGATAGGGTTTCACCATGTTGCCCAGGCTGGTCTCAAACTCCTGAGCTCAAGCAATCCGTCTACCTCGGCCTCCCACAGTGCCAGGATTATAGGCATGAGCCACCATGCCAGCTTTGCTTCACTTTTTATTTATTTTTTATTTTTTTTGAGACAGAGTCTCCCTCTGTTGCCCAGGCTGGAGTGCCCAACTAATTTTTATATTTTTAGTAGAGTTGGAGTTTCACCATGTTGGCCAGGCTGGTCTTGAAGTCCTGACCTCAGGTGATCCACCCGCCTCGGCCTCCCAAAGTATTGAGATTACAGGCCTGAGCCACCACGCCCAGCCCTGCTTCACTTCCTTAAGGATCACCTCATTTTCCTTCACTGGAGTTAAGGTGGTTACATAGTTTACCTTGGTAGCCATTTTCAGTGTTTTCCTTTCTAGAGAGTGGCTCTGCCACTTTCTCACAGGGAGCCTCCTCTGGGGCAGGAACCAGAGACCTGGGCCTGGGGAGAGACCGCAGAGAGACCGAACCCCTCCTCTGCCCCAGCTGTGTACTGACGTCCCCACCACGCCCAAGGGCACGGGGCTTCATGAGGGAAATCCATAGCTTCAGTTCTCCAGGGGGCTCCCGTATCCTGCCTCACTCCAGACAAGAGCCACAGGCCAAGAAGAGGAAGGGAATGGCACTAAACACAGGCAGCTCTTTTCTGTCTTCCCAGGTACCGACTGACCAAAGTCCTCCCTCTCCCTCCCACAGATGTTATCAGAAGAAAGAACAGGCCGGGCGTGGTGGCTCACACCTGTAATTCCAGCACTTTGGGAGGCTGAGGTGGGAGGATCACAAGGTCAGGAGATCGAGACCAGCCTGGCCAATATGGTGAAATTACTAAAAATACAAAATATTAACTGGGCGTGGTGGTGCATTCCTGTAATTCCAGCTACTCAGGAGGCTGAGGCAGGAGAATTGCTTGAACCCGGGAGGTGGAGGTTGCAGTGAGCCAAGATCATGCCATTGCAGAGTGAGTGACAGAGCGAGACTCTGTCTCAAAACAACAAAAAACAACAAACAACAAACGACCAAACAAAACAGAAGAAAAAACAAAGTAGGGCCAGCGAGGTGGCTCACACCTGTAATCCTAGCACTTTGGGAGGGTGAAGCAGGTGGATCACTTAGCTCTGGAGTTCAAGGCCAGCCTGGCCAACATGGTGAAACCACACCTCTACTAAAAGTACAAAAATTAGCCGGACGTGGTGGCACATGCCTGTAATCTCAGTTACACGGGAGGCTGAGGCAGGAGAATCCCTTGAAACCGGGAGGTGGAGATTGCAGTGGGCTGAGAGCTCACCACTGCACTCCAACCTGGGCGACAGAGCAAGATTCTATCTCAAAAAAAAAAAGAACAGAGCTAAAAAAAGGCAGGCTGGAATGGCCCAATATCCTCTTCCTTCACCATCTCTTCTGCTTCCTCTGGTTCTTGCTTGTGGGAAGGAACAGAATCCACCCTGCATTGTTCCTTTGTAAAATATTTCTAAGTTCTTGGTTCAAACACTCCAGAGCCAAGTTTGCGTGATATTTGCATATAATTTGTATAACACTGAGGTTATTCTTTCAAATGCTCACACCAAGTTCTCTCACAGCAAAGTAAGTGTCCAGAAAAGGAAGTCTGGGCATAGTGGCCCGTACCTGCAATTCCAGCACTTTCGGAGGCCGAGGAGGGAGAACTGCTTGAGCCCAGGAGTTCAAGGCCAGCCTGGGCAACAGAGCAAGACCCCATCTGTATAAAAAAAATTTTAAAGGCCAGTCGTGGTGGCTCACGCCTGTAATCCCAACACTTTGGGAGGCCAAGGCGGGCAGATTACCTGAGGTCAGGAGTTCAAGACCAGCCTGACCAACATGAGGAAACCCTGTCTCTACTAAAAATACAAAAATTAGCCAGGTGTGGTGGCGCATGCCTGTAATCCCAGCTACTCGGGAGGCTGAGGCAGAAGAATTGCTTGAACCTGGGAGCCAGAGGTTGCAGTGAGCCGAGATTTTGCATTGCACTCCAGCCTGGGCAATAAGAGCAAAACTCTGTCAAAAAAAATTTTTTTTTTTAATTAGCCAGGTGTGGTTGTGTGTGCCTATAGTCTCAGCTACTCGGGAGGCTGACGTGGGAGGATCAGCTCAAGGATCACTTCAGCTTAGGAGCTCAAGGCTGCAATAAGCTGTGATTGCACCACTGCACTCCAGCCTGGGTGACAAAGTGAGACTCTATCTCAAAAAACAAAAAAACTGCAGAAGGATGAAAAAAAAATATATATATATATTTTTTAACATTTAAAAAATTATAAAACATATATATATATATAAAATAAAAAATAAAAAACAAAATAACAAAAAAGAAGAGGATGTGGGTTTTGCTCCTGGCTCCTAGGTCCCTGTGGTGTCTGTTTAGGACACAGAGCATCCCGCTCAGCTTTATCATTCTGGTTGGCTAACTTAGGTACGTCAGTCGGTTTATCTGGTCTGCAAAATAGAAATAACAATCCTTATCTTCTATATAGGATTATCAAGAGGATTTTACAATGAGATAATAGATGTAAAATCACTCCATCAACAATAAGGAAGAGGTAAAATTTTCAGATATTATGACTGTTTTTAACATTATTCAGTGAATAAAGTACTCTGATAGTCTGAAAGGGATAAGGGGGGAATCTGATTACGGATTTAATGTCAGACTGCATAAAAGCCTCCTCTTTCCCCTTCAGAAGTTTTCTAGGGTGCTAGGTGGCAGCAACCCTGATCTGTCAGTAGGACCAGCTGAACCCATAGGAGCTCCTGGCTGGACAATGCCAAGTTTAAAAGTGTGTGGTTAAAAGTCCCATGGAGAGTTGGTAATGAGGTAGGGGTGAGCGGGGAGTGTTGAGAAGGCGGTATGCCATTCTGGAACCCAGAACAGCATTTTAGGACTCAATGCCCAGAGGCGTTTAGGACTTTGGAACCACAGGAAGGGCTTTAGAGATTGGTTGTGCCTGATCTGTCTATTTTACAGAGGAAGAAACTGAGGTTCAGAGAGGCATGTATCCTATCAGCAGGCTTTGATCTGGGTTGACCCGGTGAAGGTCAGTCTGACAGCACTGTGGCCTGGGTCCCTTTCAGTCACAGTGCCAGAGCCTCAGGCCCCAAGGAGACTGCAGTTTTAGATCAGGAGCCAAACTGCCTCTTATTGCAGAAGTTCTGTCTCCGTCTGCAGAGAAAAGGAGGCTCTCGGCCTCCCAGGGTAGCAAAAGGCAAACATACTTGGTTACCAGGAGCCCTTGAGAAGGTGGCAAGAGTGGAGAAGAGCAAACACCAGACTCCCTCCATCTCTGGCTTTGGCTCTAGACTCGGATGGTTTAGAGCCAAGGCCTCCAACGGCCTCTCAGAGCTCTCAGAGAGCCCTGCTCAGTTACAGAAAAACTGGTCTCGTGTCTTCTCCATGGGCTCCCACAAACAACAGCTTATCAGAAAGGTCAGGCTTCTTTCTGAAAGGGCAGCAAAACCAAACCCCAGAACTTCGAAAGGTCATGTGCCTCGTGGAGAAATAGTTGGGGAGTCGGGCGCCGGCAATTTCTTTTGAGGAGAGCAGTGACTAGAAGCGATGGTCCAGGAGGGAGGCAGTTTATTGTCAGGCCCGTTGGATGGAGTCTGGCAAGTATTTATCAGGAGTTGATGGTGTGTCCAGCCCTAAGCTGGGCACTTGGGGTAGGGGATACAGAGTATGTTTAGGACCTGGCCCCTGCTTGCAAGGTGCTTGCTAGGGATATAAGACGACTCTCATATGTGATTCAAAAAAGAGAAAAGGCAGCAGCTATGTTAGTGGCCAAAGAGAACATGCTTTAGTGGGAATGAGAAGAATCCGTGTGGTCTCATCTAGTTCTGAAGAGCTTCGTGGAGCGGGGCAATCTGTATACAGCCTCACACCCTGCAGTCAGTGTGTGAACCAAGGAGAGAGGTGGGAACGAGCACAGGACTCACCCTTTCTACCTCTGAACACAGGCTGTGAGCTAGAATTAGAACGTAAAGAACGCTGTGTCCTGCAAGGGTTGCATGTTGCCTGCGGAGTCCTCCTGGGCCCTTGCAGGATGTGGCCGGGATGCTTAGTGCTGCAGACAGTCTCCTGGAAGAGAGGGACTTACACATTCTTGGTGAGCTGGGGCTGGGTTTAGAATGATTCCTTGGGTAAAGAGGTAGCAGAATTACTTGATCCTAAAGAAGCCCCAAGTATCCTGAGCCCAGCAGCCTTGCATGAAGCCGTATTGCACAGTGACTACCATTTCAGGGTCTGGATTTAGAGTTGGCTTTGAATCCTCTCTCTGCAGCTTTTAGTAACAGTGTGACGTTGTCATTGACCTCTCTAAGCTTCAGTTTCCTCATCTGCAAAGTGAAGATAATGTTCCTTAACAGTCAGGGTTACAGTGAGGACTAAGTGAGGGAGGGCTTAGCTCCCAGCTTGGCACCCTCAGCCCACGGCAGCCACGTCATGGCTTTGTGCTCCAGTTTGTTGCCAGGGCCTGGTGTTTCATGGTTCGCCGTCTTGTCTGACTGTTTCTCAGATCAGGCCAGCCCGGAAGCATCCTCTCATCCCTCAGGTGCCCTTTGGACACCTCCTAGTGAGGGGAGAGCGCAGGCAGTGTGGGAGTGGGAAACTGGATGTCGTCGCTAGGTGTCCATTCTATGGCTCGTGGGCATCCTGCGATGGGCCCAGGACATAGCCAAGGGACCTGGATGGAAACGGGCCCCAAACTACTTCACTAGGAATTTTGTTTTCCTAGACCACAGCTTCTTCATCTATAAAACAAACAGCTTAAACCAGACCAGCGATCCCCACTTTGCGGGAAGGCGAGAGGGTCTCAGACAGTATGGGGTCCCTGAATCCAGACGCACAGCAAACACTGCCTAGAGAACAAACAGATGATGCATCTCACACAGAAAGGCTGTGCTGTTTGTCAAATGCACAGAGGTGCTGCTATAATTTTTAAGATAGATGTGAAAAGTATTACTGAATGCATGGTAGCTTTTATCAGCATGCAGTTTTTCATTTGTAGATACTAAAAGTACAATTACAATGACTTGGAAGGATCCAAACATGGTTTTGAAGTTTGTTTGTTTGTTTGTTTGTTTTTGAGGCGGAGTCTTACTCTGTCACCCAGGCTGGAGTGCAGTGTGGCATGATCTTGGCTCACTGCAGCCTCTGCCTCCTGGGTTGGAGCAATTCTCCCACCTCAGCCTCCCGAGTAGCTGGGATTACAGGTGTGCGTCACCACGCCCAGCTAATTTTTGTATTTTTAGTAGAGATGGGGTTTTGCCACGTTGGCCAAGCTGGTCTTGAACTCCTGACCTCAGGTGATCCACCCACCTCGGCCTCCCAGAGGGCTGGGATTACAGGCATGAGCCACCGCTCCCGGCCAAGGTTTCGAAGTCTTAAAGAGGTACTCAGGCTTGAAAAGTTTGGCTACCACTGGATGAGATGAAGGACTTACTCAGTCCTTCCTGGACATGGCTCCTAAGTCCAACCGAACAAACAGGCAGTCCTGGGTCTCTAGCCTCACATCCTTCTTGAAGAAATAGCAGTGACTAGAAGAGGTTCCCCTGTGGCAGTGAAGACAGACTAGGAGAGACAAGTAAGAAAGAGTAGCGTACAATCAGCCATGGTGATTCACACCTGTAATCTCAGCACTTTGGGAGGCTGAGGCAGGAGGATTGCTACAGCCCAGGAGTTCAAAACCAGCCTGGGCAGCATAGGGAGACCCCCATCTCTATAAAAATTTTTAGAAAATTAGCCAGGCATGGTGGCACACACTTGTAGTCCCAGCTACCTGGGAGGCTGAGATGGAAGAATTGCTTGATCCTGGGAGTTTGAGGCTGCAGTGAGCTGTGATTGTACCACTGCACTCCAGCCTGGGTGAAAGGGTCAGACCCTGTCAAAAAAAAGAAAGAAAGAAAAAGAAAAAGAAAAAGAAAGAAAGAGAGAAAGGAAGAAAGGAAGAAAGGAAGGAAGGAAGGGAAGAAAGTGGATCACTTACAGAGAGGAAGATAACTTTTATGAGAAAATCTGGGAAATGCTCAGGATTCTGTTTGTTTAAAGGCCTTTTTAAGAAGTGCTTTTTTGCCACTTCCTAGTATTTGTCATTGTTTCCTACTGCACACGTGTTTGCAGCACATGGGAAGTGGGAGGGGTTAGAATGTCCTCCAAACTCCCGACACCCAGTTCCCAGCTTCATCCTCTAGAAAAATGTGTTGCTTTAACTTTTCAGGTCACAGACCCTTTCAGAATCTGATAAAGGTGACGGACCCCCTACCCCACCCTAGATGCAGCCACACACGGATAACTTTTCTTTTTTTTTTTTAATTTTAATTTTTTCGTGAATAACTTGTCACGTAATTTCAGCAGGTACATCACCTCCTGAATTCACACGGACACCTTTGGGAATGTACGGACACCCCAGCCCAGGTTAGGAAAACCCACTCTTGTGTGGATTGCTTCCGACAAGTTTAAATTTGCCTTCCCTTAGTTGTCCATAGATCTAAGCTCTAAAAGTCCCATGGAACTTGTAATGAGACCTCCACATGTCCCATGTCCCAAAAGGCTGTTGCAGGCTTCTTAGATTTTGGAAGACCAGGTAAGCAGAAGACAGTATGCACTCAGCTGCAACACTGCAAAGGCAGACATCAGCTCAAGGCGAGGTTCTCTGCGCAGCTGGTGCAAGAGGAAGCAAGAGAGGCAGGAACAGAGTCCATCTGAGAGCCAGCACTCCCTCCTGGCAGTGATGGTTTTGTAAGTTCCTGTCCTAGGAGCTGTGAGCCTGCAGACTTGCGGTTCTTGAAGTGGAAGGCGCCTCCCATCTCTAGGAAGCATCTCCCAGCCTCCGTCCCCCTCCCCCACGGCTACACGTGCAGCTCTCCTTTCTCCTCAGGCCCTGCGTGAACACACCTTTCCCCAGGGCTCCTGCCCGGCCAGCCCGCCCGGTCCGTTCGAGCTGTGAGTCTCTGAATGTACCAGCCAAAATCAGGGAAGGTTTCTTCCCACCCACTCAACACTTCACTTTTCTCATCCTCCAAACTCTGAATCTAAAAGTCCAGTTGTGATTTACCAGCTTGAGTCCAAATCCACTCTCGGACTTAGTTTGCAACCAGCACGTACCCTGGGATGAGTGAGAGGCGACAGGCTAGGAAGGGATCTGGGGTTCACTAGTGACAGGCCAGGCTGCTAGGTTTGGCTGGGGTGCCACGATGTGCACCAGGCAAGGGAGGTGAATTCAAATGCCAGGATGCTGGGCAATATTTCAAAGAGTGAGGCTAGGCACGGTGGCTCATGCCCGTAGTCCCAGCACTCTGGGAGGCTGAGGCAGAGGATCGCTTGAGCCCAGGAGTTCAAGACCAGACTGGGCAACATAGTGAGACCCTGTCTCTACAAAAAATTTTAAAAGTAGCTAGGTGTGGTGGTGCACACGCCTGCAGTCCCAGCTGCTCAGGAGGCAGAGGTAGGAGGATCGCTTGAGCCCAGGAGGTCAAGGCTGCAGTGAGCCGTGATCACACCACTGCACTCCAGCCTTGGTGACAGAGCGAGACTCTGTCTCAAAAACAAAAGCAAAAGACAAATAATGAAATTCATTTTTTGCGATTACAGCCCTTCCTCTACCCTCACCCTGAACTCTACGTCCCATCCTCTTACTCTACAACGTACTATGCAAATGACTCATTGTTCTCTACAAGGTTACCCTGCTGGGTTCCATTCTAGCTGAGCTTTGTAGGACTCAACCTATGTGTAAAGGTATGAGCACTTCAAAGGAAGATTGGCAGGGAAGACCAGTCCTTCCGCTTATGTATTTTACTCTTTGATTTTAAAAATCGATTTATCCAATAGATATTTACAGAACTGTAATTAGGTTAGGATACTATGGGGATACAGAAAAATACAAAGATATACCAGGATACTGGAGTACGGGAAAATATATGAATGAATGAAATCTGGATTCACTTTCAAGAAGCTTGCTGTCTAGTAGAGGAAATGACATACAAACCACAATACATAGTATAAAAAATATATATGGCCGGGCACAGTGGCTCACACTTGTAATCCCAGCACTTTGGGAGGCCGAGGCAGGTAGATCACCTAAGGTCAGCAGTTCAAGACCAGTCTGGTCAACACGGTGAAACTCCGTCTCTACTAAAAATACATTTAGCCAGGTGTGGCGGCGTGTGCCTGTATCTCAGCAACCCGGGAGGCTGAGGCAGGAGAACTGCCTTGAACCCAGGAGATGGAGGTTGCAGTGAGCTGAGATTGCGCCACTGCACTCCAGCCTGGGCGACAGAGCGAGACTTTGTCTCAAAAAAAAAAAAAAAAAAAAAAACAGTTACGGCCCTAGCTTAGTAACTGTCATGTAGCAAGTGATATTTGAGCTGGACACTGAAGGATGGGTGAGAGCTGGAGAGACAAAGATGAAGAAAAGGCATTCTAGGCGGTAGGAGTGCTCTGCCAAGAGCCTTGGAAGCAGCAGGGTGGACCTACATGCAGACTAGCAAATAGTTCTATTTGGCAAGAACATAGGGAGAGGGAGTAGACAGAGACAAGGTCAGAAAGCCAAGGTGAAGCCAAGACCTTGCATTTCAGGCTGAAGAGTAGTTTGGGAATTTTAGGGGAATCACTGAAGGTTTTTGAGCAGAGTTTGTGGTGATCATAGCTGTATCTTAGAAAAATTAATTTGGGAGTTCTCTGGAGGCTACAATGAAGAAAAAGAAAGCATTGGGTAGGGGTATTAGAAGAAGGAACATCTACAGGAGTCTTTTCCAGCAAGCTACTTCTGGTCAACTAAGCCAATAGGGACCTTGGCCTCTGTTCTCCATGGTCCTCACCGTCTGGACCTCTCATGGACAGTACAGAAGGACAGTATAGTTGTTAGGAGCAGACTCTACTATAAAGTACCTTCTCAGAGCTTGGTCCACCATGTGGAATAATTATATCCAGATTTGTTTTAAAGATTAAATGAGATAGAATCTATCAAAACATTTATTAGCACAGAGGGCATGGATAAGCAATTTTTAATAAATGGTTGATAGGATAATCGTTATCCTATGACTCATCTTGTAGATATGTGTGTCTAAAACTGGAATCACCTCCTTTATGGGGAGGAAGCCACAGTTTCTTTTACCAAGTAGATGATCAATGAATGTGAAATAAATAGATATCATGATAGGTGAGGGATTAGGCTGTAAGAGTTTCATTAAATTTAGGAGAATCATTCCCTTTGAATGAGGACTGATATGTTCTTGCCTGGAGTGTTCCCTGTTCTCTCAGAAGTACAATCACTATAACTCAGTAGATAGGATGGGATGAGTCTGTCCTCGAGACAGGACATCAAGCCTCAGTTCTGGGTGATGTTTTGACCTCACTGGTCCTGGCAAGCGTTAGTCTGAAGTCACTAGGCCTCTGGGTCTGTTCCTAATGGGCCTGTGTCCACGCAGTGAAGAGGTATTCACAAGAAGCCCTCCTAATATCTGCTGGCTACATTCACGGGAACCATGGTGTAGGCCTGAAAAAAGAGCTGCGTTAGCAAGGAGGTAGTGGGAGCTAAGAGTTAGTATACAGCAATATTTAGGTGCTGGACTCCTGGTTGCTTTTCCCAATTCTATTGCCCAGAACTAAGAAACTTTGGATACTCTCCTCTCTCTGCCGCAGGGCCTGATCATCGAGGCATCCCTGAATATTGACTACCTCCTACCAGAGCCTCCTACCTACAAAGGCATTGATGCACTAAGTGCCACAGAGCTCTCCAGGAGTTAAGAGTTTCACTCTAGCTGAACACAAAAGGTGAAACACAGAAGAAATCTGGCGCTGTGGTTAAGGGCATGAACAATGGAGTCAGGGTGCCTAGCTCAAATCCCGGCTTTCTCACTAGCTGATACCAGGCAGTCACTCAAACTTTCTACCCTTAGTCTCCTCATCTCTAAAATAGGAATAATAGTAACAGTGTCTACGAAATGGGATACTCTGAAGAGTTAAATAAAATAACTTAGCTTGGTGCAGTAGCTCGCGCCAGTCATCCCAGCGCTTTGAGAGGTTGAGGCGGGAGGATTGCTTGAGCCCAGGAGTTCAAGGTCAGCCTGGGCAGCATAGGGAGACCCTGTCTCTACAAAAATTAAAAGATTACCCAGGTGTGGTAAGACACGCCTGCAGTTATAGCTACTCAAAAGGCTGAGATGGAAAGGTTGTCTGAGCCTAGGAGTTCAGGGTTGCAGTGTGCTGTGATTACACCACTGTACACCAGCCTGGGTGAGAGCCAGACCCCATCTCAAAAAAATACATTAATTGAATAAAATAATTTGTGTAAAGTGCTAAATACAGTAATGGCCCGTAGCAAGCACCTAACAACTGTTAACTATTATTTTTGAATTAACTCATAGCATCCAACCTGAAAAGCAACATACAGCAATAAGGAATTTTCTAGGCCATGCCTTTAGAATTTTTTTCATCCTTTTAGAATTTAAGCTTCTTGTTAGAAGATCCTGTCCTGTATTTTCATGGATGCCCCAACACCCATCCCCGCTGCCTTGCGATCAAACAGGTGCTCAAATATTTTTTGAGAACATAATTGAGTACATTTCTACATTTCCAATTTCTAAATGAATGAAATAGAGAACTAGGAAACTTAGGAGAGTGAGACTGATGCCTGCTGGGCAATCAGAGAAGACTTCTTGGAGGAGGTGAGACTGAGATAGCCCTTGACAAGTCTGATAGGATTTAGATAAAGTGAAGCAAGGAAAATTTTAATTACTGAAGCCTCAAATGGGTTGGGTTCATGAGAGGCTGGGGCAGACTTTGTGGGCACAGCTGCAGCAGACACACACACTCAGGATGGCACCACTGTGCCCAGACCTGGGCTCTGAGTGTGGGGCAGGAAGGCCGGGCTTAAGTGGAGCCAGAATGGCCTGGGACAGACTGGGCACAGTGTCAGGAGCCCATCAGCTGCTCAAGAGACCCCTGCCAAAATCTCAGCTAGAGCTGGGCGCGGTGGGGCACACCTGTAATCCCAGCCACTTGGGTGCCTGAGGCAGGAGAATCACTTGCACTCGGGAGGTGGAGCTTGCAGTGAGCCGAGATTGGGCCATTGCACTCCGGCCTGAGCAACAGAGCGAAACGCTGTCTCAAAAAGACAAAAAAAAAAAAAATCAAAAAAAAACCTCAATCGGCTAAGCCAAGTCCTTCCTGTGCTGTCCCTGTCCCGGCCGCATCCTCCCCGCCCTGCCCCCGCTCCTCCTTCACACCCTGTGCCAGACAGAAGGCCTGGGGGACAGAGAGCTGGATCCAAAGGTCAAGGCTGAGTCTGCCAGAGCCTGCAGGATCCCTGCACCGCTTTATTGGCTCCCCAGGTTGAGCTGAGATGCAGCTCTGGGTGGAGAAGGTGCACAAGCCTCTGGCAGACCTCTGTGTCACACCTTTCCACCAGGGAAAACTGGGGGTGGATGTTTCCCTTCCTACGTAGTCTGAGGTCTCCAAGAGCAGTCTTCCTAGAGGGGAAGGGAGAGGGCTTCTCATAGAGACCTCAGAGTACATAGAAAGGAGCCAGTTCTTTCCTTGCTTCTGCGTCTCCTCACAGCATCACCTACGAGGAGTGTCTGGTACACAATGGACACTCTTCCTGGCTCTGGTACAGAGTGACCAACATAACAATTAACAGCATTTCCTAATTTTACAGACAGGGAAAGCAAAAGACATAACCATGGTAATGCCTATATAATATGTGTCTGTGTCAGAGGCATTCGAACCGCAGTGACTCCATCTTGAACAGGGGCTGGTAAAATGAGGCCGAGACCTGCCGGATGGCATTCCCAGGAGGTCAGGCATTCTTAGTCACAGGATGAGGTAAGAGGTCAGCACAAGGTACAGGTCACAAAGGCCCTGCTGATGAAGCAGGATGCAGTAAGGAAGCCGACCAAAACCCACCAATATCAAGACGGCCATGAAAGCGACCTCTGGTTGTCCTCACTGCTCATTATACGCTAATTATACATTAGCATGCTAACAGACACTCCCACCAGCGCCACACAGTTTACAAATGCCATGGCAACACCTGGAAATTATCCTATATGGTCTAAAAGAAGGAGGAGTCCTCAATTGGGGGAGGGGAAAATCTCCATCTCCTTCCCAAAAAACTCATGAATAACTCACCCCTTATTTAGCATATGATCAAGAAATAACCATAAAAAGAGCCAACCAGCAGCCCTCAGGGTTGCTCTGCCTATAGAGTAGCCGTTCTTGTGTTTCTTTACTTCTCTAGTAAACTCGCTTTCACTTTACTTTATGGAATAGCCCAGAGTTACCGTACAAGATCCGAAAAACCCTCTCTTGGGGTCTGGATCGGGACCCCTTTTCCGGTAATGACACTCTTTTCATGTGCTAATTCATTTAATCCTCACAATGATCGTTAGTATCTTCATTTTACATGGGGGAAAACTGGGGCCTAAAGGATGAGGAGCTTCCCAAGTTCACCCAGGGAGTAAGTGGTCCACAGGACTAGGAGCCTGGGATTTGCACCGAGGCAATCCGGCTCCCTTCTCCACTGGTCACTGCGATGCTACCTGCGTGGAGGGAGTACAGGTCCAATGGTGGGGAGAGTCCAACACAACCCAGGATTCCTGTCTTCCAGGTCTCTCCACACAATTCACCTACTCAAAACTTCATGACAGTCTAGCAAGCTTGTCCAACCCACAGCCTGTGGGCCCCCATGCAGCCCAGGATGGCTTTGAACGCGGCCCAAAGCAAATTCGTAAATTTTCTTAAAACTTTATGAGTTCTTGGTCGGGCTGGTGGCTCACGCCTGCAGTCCCAGCACTTTGGGAGGCCGAGGCAGGCAGATCACCTGAGGTCGGGAGTTTGAGACCAGCCTGACCAACATAGAGAAATCCCCATCTTACTAAAAATACAAAATTAGCCGGGTGTGGTGGCACATGCCTGTAATCCCAGCTACTCAGGAGACTGCGGCAGGAGAATCGCTTGAACCCAGGAGGCAGAGGTTGTGGTGAGGTGAGATTGCGCCATTGCACTCCAGCCTGGGCAACAAGAGCGAAACTCCGTCCCAACAACAACAACAACAACAAAATTTTATATAAATATGAAGTTTTTCTGTGATTTTTTTTTTTTTTGAGTTTATCATAGTGTTACTGTATTTTATGTGTGGGGCAAGACAATTCTTCCAGTGTGGCCCAGGAAAACGAAACAATTGGACACCTCGGATGATGAAAAAGAACGCTCTTCAGTCCCTGCCGTCACCAAAGCCCCACCTCAGTTCCTGTCCTTAGGTAACACCAAGATAGCAAAATGGAATTTTACCAAACCGCTCCTAGGTTCCTTCCCCAGGAGACCAGAAACGCCCTGGGGACTGCCTGCCTTTGAGGCAAATTTTTTTTTCCTTTTTAAAGAAAGTGGTAAACATCTGAAAATAGAGTTTTTGAAAGAAAGTGACTCTTCAGTTGTAATTACAGCAGAGTGGGCAATTGCTTTCTATCAGCGGGAAAGCTGCTTCTGTTTTTTTTTTTATTCTTTTTTTCCGTGGTGATTTTGTTTTTGTTTTTGTTGTTTTTGTTTTTGTTTGGAGTCTTGGTTAGCTGCCTAGGCTGGAGCGCAGTGGTGTGATCTTGGCTCACTGCAACCTCCATCTCCCGGGTTCAAGAGATTCTCCTGCCTCAGCCTCCCAAGTAGCTGGGACTGCAGGCTCCGGCCACCACGTCTGGTTAATTTTGTTGTATTTTCAGTAGAGACAAGGTTTCACCATGTTGACTGAGCTGGTCTCGAACTCCTGGCCTCAGGTTATCTGCCCGCCTCGACCTCCCAAAATGCTGGGATTACAGGCGTGAACCACCGCTCCGGCCTTCTAAATACAGCCTGTATAATGCAAATCCCCACAGAGAGTCAGCCGCCGGCCCCATTCAGTTTCCTCCCTCAAAGCCTGGGGGTGTGCGCCCCGGGCAGGGCAAAGGGCTCCCTGCAGAGACGCCCCAGCCCCGCCTCGTGCCCCTCCCCAGCAGGCTTCGGGCCCTGTGCACAGACGCACGGCAGGGGAGGAAGAAGGGGTCAACGTCATGCCAGATGTTCTGGGGGGAGCTGCTTCTTCAGCACGTGCTAGGATCAAGGGTGCATCTGCAAGCGTTTCAAAATGCCTTAGAAGAGGTAGGAGTCAAGCCCTTGGGATCTGGAGGGGAAGGAGGAGAGCAGTGAAACAGCAGAAAGGTTGGTGGGGAATGGGTCAGTAATGGCCCCTGTCATAGCCTTGGGCCGGGACTCGCCAGCTCATTTTCTATTTCTAACTCAGTGCCGGGCACGGAGTACTGTGCTCAGCCTAGCAATTTGGAGACGGCGGTGGACATGCATGTAACAGAACAGGATGCTCTCCGGACAAACGTTCTGAAAGAAAACCAAACGGAAGATCCTCCCGCCTCTGCTGGGCGTCTCTAATGACCCCTGGGGTGCGTTCCAGACAGGCGTGGGCATCTGCGAATGTACTCACCTGAGAGCTGCCTCGACCTTTTTATTTATTTGTTTATTTATTTGGAGACGGAGTCTCGCCCGTCACCAGGCTGGAGGGCAGTGGCGTGCACTGCAACCTCCGCCTCCCGGGTGCCAGCGGTTCTCCTGCCTCAGCCTCCCGAGTAGCTGGGGCTACAGGCGCTAACGCCAGGCCCGGCTGATTTTTGTATTTTTAGTAGAGATGGGGGTTTCACCATGTTGGCCAGGATGGTCTCGATCTCCTGACCTCGTGATCCGCCTGCCTCGGCCTCTGAAGTGCTGGCATTACAGGCGTGAGCCACCGCGCCCGGCCTGCCTCTACCTCTTGATCCTTGGGATCAGAAATGAGAAATGCAAAGACTGTCGCTGTGTTATGTGTGTACTGTTTGTAAGTGTAATTCACAATCCCCTGTCTTGCTCCTCACTCCATTTTCAATTAAGAATGTTTCCAGGACACTACCTGAAACTCCTGGAAGGCTACATTTAGGTAAAACAGAGTAGAACTCCAGATTTCTGCAGTGCTCCTTAGGGGCTGAGTTTCCTGCATGCCCTTGAAAATTAGAGGATTTTTTTTTTTTAACACTTCAAAATTATTCCAGAAAGGCAGGCAGACGAGAAGATAACCAGGTTGTGAGGAAGTCCAAGATATTTGGTAAGGATGCTCAAGTTTTGGGAAAGTTCAGCTGAAATAGCAATTTGTGGGTGGACTATTAGAAGGAAGTTGACTGGAGAATTAATCAGAGATTGAAGGGACATGGGGGACCGGGAGGATGAAGTTTGAACTTGGGCTCAGGGTATGGAAAAAGATTCAGTAAAGCTGAGAGTTCTGTGTGCTTAGGTTTTAAAGTCCTAACCAGCCCCAGGGTGTCTAAGGCACGCTGGTAATTAGAATCAGAGATTCCATTCAGCAAAAGCAGACAGGAAAACAAATCTCTTCTCTTTGTTTGTCCTGGTTGAAAACCAAACACGGTAGCCATTTGATGAAATTCCAGTGTCAGGAGTGTCTGGGCAGGGAAGGGAGGGTAAAATTGCAGCTAGCCTCTGACCACAGGGAAATTACCTCTCAGGCCATTCTTCAGCCCTGCACTCTGGAATGTTCACAGGGTGTCTGTGCATCTCCCCTGATTCCAGCCCACAGGACACTTGCTCTCTCTTTCTTGTGACCCCAACATGTCAGCTGGCAAGACTCAACATTCCTGTCTGGGACTGAGCAGCTTGAACCACTTGTATGAGTCACAGGTAATTTTCAGCAGTGTGAGAAACCACTGCATGAAGAGAAGTACTAGGTCCCGAGGAGGCTAAGCTCTGGGGTGATGGAGATGGGGGCCGGGGTGGAGAGAAGGCCCTAAAGGTCAACTGCAATGTCCCCGTTTTCATGTATCTTCAGCAACATAGACAAATCCCAGCTGATCCAAGCTTTTGAAAACCTGACCTTTTGTAAAAACAAGGAAACTAAAGTTATAGCCCTTTCTGGAATGTGGAAGCTTTGGAAACATGGCACCACAGTGAGGCAAGCCGGGGAGGGTGCCAGCCCAAACCAGAACCAAGTGTGGGCATCTCATGCCATTAGCACAAAAGGTTAGTGGGCTGGGTTAAGCTTGGGCAAGATCTCAGAAGATCTTAGATCCAGTGTATTTTCTGTCAGTAGATTTCAGTCAGAAACGTCGTGAAAGATACCTCAGCTTGGCATTGGGCTTGGGGCAAAGATCTGTGACTTTCTTTTCCAGGGAAGTTCTCTGAGAACTGAATCAATTCCTGCCCTCTAATCTATATTGCAACCCTTCCTGAACCAGCCTACCGAAAACTGTGCCCCCCTCCGCCATTAAAAAAAAAAAAACATGTCATTTAAAAACTTCTGAGGCTGGCTGCAGTGGCCCACGTCTGTCATGCCAGCACTTTGGGAGACTGAGGCGGGCAGATCACTTGAAGCCAGGAGTTCAGGACCAGCCTGGCCAACATGGCGAAATCCCATCTCTACTAAAATACAAAACTCAGCCAAGCATATGGTGCCACACGCCTGTAGTCCCAGCTACTCGGGAGGCTGAGGCAGGAGAATCATTTGAACCTAGAAGGTGGAGGTGGCAGTAGGCCAAGATTGCCCCACTGCATTCTATCCTGGGCGACAGGGTGAGACTGTGTAAAAAAAACAAACCACTTTTGAGTTTCTACTGTCTACTAAATCGAGTACACATTCCTTTGCCTGGTTATTTAAAAATCCTCCATAATTCGGCCCCACCCCACCTATCCAGTTGTTCTTTCCTCCCCACACACCGTCTGATCTGGTCAGAAAGGCCTTTGCACTGTCCCAGATAGCTTACTCATTCCTGTCTGTTTCATTCCCAGTTTTCTCCTCATTCATTCCTGAATCTGAATTTATTCTTCTTTAACAAAACCAAAAGACCCCACCTTAGGATATTTTGCCAACTACTTCAATTCGCATTTCTCTATCTCCAAGTAACAAGTCACGCCTTGATATATATACCTCCCCGATAGACTATAAGCCACCATGAGTTGAGCACAACTTATGTAAGTTATAGTGCCTCACATAAGTTGTGCTCAATAAATAAATGCTGATTAGTTGCAGTTCTCTTTTTTTTTTCCGCACTGTCGCCTGGGCTGGAGTGCAATGGCACAATCTCGGCTCACTGCAACGTCCGCCTCGCAGGTTCACACGATTCTCCTGCCTCAGCCTCCCTGGTAGCTGGGATTACAGGCGCACACCACCACAGCCGGCTAATTTTTTGTAGTTTTAGTAGAGATGGAGTTTCACTATGTTGGCCAGAATGGTCTCGAACTTCTGACCTCGTGATCCACCTGCCTCTGCCTCCCAAAGTGCTGGGATTACACACGTGAGCCACTGTGCCTGGCCTAGTTGCAGTTCTTTTTCTTCTACAGTAAAGGCCAAACACATACAAAATCAGTCTCCTCCCAATCCTGACTTGGGTCCTCTAAGTTTAGTAGCACAGAGAGAAAATGTAGAGAATGGTTGTACGTAAGATATTAAGGGGGGATGAGTTCAAGACAGAATAAAATGTTTGCCCAACCCTGACATTTTAATGCTCATCTACTGGCATCTTCAGAACATTCAAACCCAGGACACCATAACATTAAATTATTTTGTGTTTGAGACTTTTCCTCCTAATTCTCCTTCTCTTTGAGAGAATGGTATAAGTACAAGAGGTTGGAAGAAACCATACGCTTCTTTTTTGAAAAACAGAGACAGGAGCTGGTCATGTTGCCCAGGCCGGTCTAGAATTCTTGGGCTCAGGCGAATCCTTCCCCATCGGCCCGCCAAAATGCTGGGATTACAGGTGTCAATCACTGCACCCAGTCCCCATATACTTTTTTTTTTTTTTTTTTTGAGATGGAGTTTCGTTCTTATTGCCTAGGCTGGAGTGCAGTGGCATGGTCTTGGCTCACTGCAACCTCCACCTCCCCGGTTCAAGTGATCCTCCTGCCTCAGCCTCCTGAGTAGCTGGGATTACAGGCACCTGCCATGACATGCTAAGTTTCGTATTTTTTAGTGGAGATGGGGTTTCACCATGTTGGCCAGGCTGGTCTTGAACTCCTGACCTCAGGTGATCTGCCTGCCTTGGCCTCCCAAAGTGCTGGGGTTACAGGTATGAGCCACCACGCCTGGCCCCTGTATACTTATTTAAATGCAATAGAACAGACATATAGACCAGTGGAATAGAATAGAGCCCAGAAATAAACCCTTGCATATATGGTAAACTGATTGTCAGCAATGGTTCCAAGACCATTCAATGGGGAAAGGATAATCTTTTCAATAAATGGTGCTGGAAAAACTGGATAGTCCCACATACAAAAGAATGAAACTGGACCCGTACCTTATGCCATATACAGAAACTAACTCAAAATGAACCAAAGACCTAAACTTAAGAGTTAACACTATAAAACTCTTAAAAGAAGACACAGGGAAAAATCTTCACGACATTGGACTTCACAATGATTTCTAGAATATGACAGCAAAATCACAGGCAACAAAAGAAAAAAACAGATAAATTAGATTTCATCAAAATACAGAACTTGTGCACCAAAGGACACTATTAAAAGAGTGAAAAGGGCTGGGTACAGTGGTTCACGCCTGTAATCCCAGCACTTTGGGAGGCCGAGGCGGGCAGATCACCGGAGGTCAGAAGTTTGAGACCAGCCTGGCCAACATGGTGAAACCCTGTCTCTAATAAAAACACAAAAAAATTAGCCGAGCATGGTGGTGGGTGCCTGTAATCCCAGCTACTCAGGAGGCTGAGGCAGGAGAATCGCTTGAGCCTGGGAGGCGAAGGTTGCAATGAGCCGAGACTGTGCCATTGCATGCCAGCCTGGACAACAGAGCAAGACTCTGTATAAAAATAAATAAATAGGCCGGGCACAGTGCCTTACACCTGTAATCCCAGCACTTTGGGAGGCTGAGGCGGGCGGATCACCTTAAGTCGGGAGTTCGAGGCCAGCCTGACCAACATGGAGAAACCCCGTCTGTACTAAACATACAAAATTAGCCAGGTGTGGTGGCGCATGCCTGTAATCCCAGCTACTTGGGAGGCAGAGGTTGTGGTGAGCTGAGATCATGCTGTTGCACTCCAGCCTGGGCAACAAGAGCAAAACTCCATCTCAAAATAAATAAATAAATAAATAGATAGATAAATAAATAAAAATTAAAAGAGTGAAAAGACAACCCACAGAATGGGAGAAAATATTTGTAAATCATATTTCTGTTAAGGAATTAATATCCAGAATAAAGAACTCCTACAACTTAGCAGTGAGAAAACAAAACAGCTCAATTCAAAAAAGGAGAAAGAACTAGGGTAGACATTTCTCCAAAGAAGATACACAAATGGCCAACAAGCTTCATGAAGAAAGCCTCAGTGTCCCTCGTCATTAGATAAATGCAAATCAAAACAAAATGAGATACAACTTCTTACCTATTAGGATGACTATTTGAAAAAAAACAAAAGAAGAAAGAAAAAAAAAGCAAGTTTTGGCAAGGATACAGAGAAATTGAAATTCTCATGCATGACTGGTGAGAATGTAAATGATGCAGCCACTGTGGAAAACAGTTTGGCAGTTCCTCAAAAAGTTAGAGAATTACCATATGACTGCAATTTCATTCCTAGGTGTGTACCCCAAAAAAATGGAAAGAAAGGACTCCCATACCCATACACCGATGTTAATGGCAGCATATTCACAACAGCTAAAAGTCAGAAACAACCCAGTGTCCACTGGCAGATGAATGGATAAGCAAAATGCGATATAGTCATACAATGGAATATTATTCAGGCTTAGAAAGGAAGGAAATTCTGGCCAGGCTCAGTAGCTCACACCTGTAATCCCAGCACTTTGGGAGGCCCAGGCGGGCGGATCACGAGGTCAGGAGTTCAAGACCAGCCTGGCCAACATGGTAAAACCCCGCCTCTACTAAAAAATACAAAAATTAGCCGGGTGTGGTGGTGCATTCCTCTAATCCTAGCTACTCAGGAGGCTGAGGCAGGAGAATTGCTTGAACCTGGGAGGCGGGGGTTGCAGTGAGTCAAGATTGTGCCACTGCACTCCAGCCTGGGCAACAGAGTGAGACTTCATCTCAAAAAAAAAAAGAAAGAAAAAGAAAAAAAAAAAAAAAAACACCTGGGCGCAGTGGCTCACGATTGTAATCCCAGCACTTTGGGAGGCTGAGGCAGGCAGATCACGAGGTCAGGAGTCCGAGACCAGCCTGGCCAACACGGTGAAACCCTGTCTCTACTAAAACTACAAAAATTAGCTGGGCGTGGTGGCTGGCGCCTGTGATCCAAGGTACTCAGGAGGCTGAGGCAGGAGAATCGCTTGAACCCTGGAGGCAGAGGTTGCAGTGAACCAAGATCGCACCACTGCACTCCAGCCTGGGCGACAGAGTGAGACTCCATCTCAAAAAAAAAAAAAAAAAAAAAGGGTTTACCCCAATTAATGTACCCCAGATGCTGTTGGGTAGGGACTTGCAGAAGGAATGCTAAGTGTGGGCTTTGACACAACCCAATTCCCTGTGGCAACCAGGTGTTGCTGGTTTAGGTTAGTGATTCGTGCTTACGGGTGGGGTAGAAGAAATACAGCCTCGGCTTATGAATACCTAGGCACAGAATGTCCCCAGCTCGGCCCTATGGGGCAACTGTTCTCACAACCCTGTGAATTCTTCCCAAGGAATCAGGGCCAAACAAAGGATTAAGGACCTCGAAAAACGGGAGTTCTCAATCCAGCTCCTTCAGTAGAGTCACTGTACCTTGAAGGACCGGCACCATTTGTGCTTCAGGGAAAACAAACAACACTGGCCTGTGACAGAAGGTGGGAGTGGGAACTCTCCCCTGCACCCCTATGCTTTAGGAGGAAGGTGCTGCCCACATGCTGAGCCCGTTGCAGGAGAGCACCTAGGCCTGCTGCATTCCACCTCCTGCAGAGACACCCGTGTCCTCCTGTGTTGTAGCTTGTTAAGGGAGTGTAGACTTGTCCTTCTTGTGTTGAGTAATTTTTCAGGGAGGCTGGAAGAACTAGAGGGTAAATTTCCTCTCTATTCCAGCCAGGGCTTCCAGGAGCCAGGGCTTCCACTCCAATATATGCATGCATTGTGTTGTTATTTCCTATTAAATCCCATCTTTTCACCCACCACTGAGTATTACACTAGTATTGACACTTAGTTTTAAATACAGTTTAATATTTTATACACAGGTTCTTGCACTGGTTTCCAATTATTTTATGTAAGTCTTGATTCCCCCTCAAAATTACAAACCCTCAAAATTACAAACATCTTGGGAACCCTGCTTTAGCACCTATGTTCCCTCCCACATCCAGTACACAGTGAACATTAGATCAGTGTCAGTCACTATATGGGAATATGTAAATAACCTAGTGTAGATCTATAGTAAGTAATACTCTGCAACAGTTAAAATAATAAGGTGGGCCGGGCGCGGTGGCTCAAGCCTGTAATCCCAGCGCTTTGGGAGGCCGAGACGGGCGGATCACGAGGTCAGGAGATCAAGACCATCCTGGCTAACCCGGTGAAACCCCGTCTCTAGTAAAAAATACAAAAAAATAGCCGGGCGAGGTGGCAAGCGTCTGTAGTCCCAGCTACTCGGGAGGCTGAGGCAGGAGAATGGCGTAAACCCGGGAGGCGGAGCTTGCAGTGAGCTGAGATCCGGCCACTGGACTCCAGCCTGGGCGACAGAGAGAGACTCCGTCTCAAAAAAAAAAAAAAAAAAAAAAAAAAAAAAAAAAATAATAATAATAATAAGGTGGCTCTACATATTCTGACATGGAGAGATTTCCAATTCATATTATTTTGTCCCCCAAAATTAAAGCAATCAGGCACAGTGCAAAACCCTTTATGTAGCAGGAAGTAAAAGAAACAAGGGCCTGGTCCATCCATCTGTTTATTTCCTTCCTCCTACGTACCCCTAGTCACAGACATTTGTTACAATCCAGTGTGGCAGAACTCAGTAATTTCCTGTATTTTCCCTTTCAAAAAGAACTGTAGTTAATGTTAAATAAATGTCTAAGTCAGTTGCCATAGGACTTGCCACAATAATAGTCACACTTACATGGAGCTGTCATTACTCACAGTGATTTACATGAATTAACTCATTTAACACTCACAATAGTCTTATAAGACACTGAGGCACAGAGAGGTGAAGTCACTTGCCCTAGGTCAGACAGCACAGCAAGGAGGTGGCAGACCCAGGATTTAAGCCCAGGAGCCTGTGTCCTTAACCTCTATGCTGAAGGTGCTTTTCTTTGTTTCTACTTTTTGTGTATGCCTCAGTGATGGCAATCAGAACGCTGTGTAAGAATTAACGGAAAAGAAAAAAAAATCCCCATTCCCACCCTAACCTGTGGCTCTGTTTATGGACTTGTAGGTTTGAGGTACCTATAAGGAGCTACTGATGCCTTCTGGAAACTATGTGTGGGCTGCTACTGAGAGAACATGACCATTTGCTGTGACTGTGTTAGTCAAGTGATATACATAGATCTCCCTAGCAAGCGCCTCCTGAGGACGGGTTCCAGCCCCAACCCGAGGTCGTATCAAGTACAACTTCAGCTATTAAGCTGGCTAATGATGGTCCAGGTGTAACAAATCCCACTTGATTGAAAGCGGCAGGGGTAGACCCGCTAACTTTTATAGAAACATAGGTACAAAGTATAAGATTCCTAGGACTCTGATTCTTGGCTCCTCAAAAGCTTGAGGAACAAAGATTGATGCCATCTAAAAGCAAATTAGAAGGCTTTGCGCAGGCCTAGGCCCCCGAATAATGTGCTGGAGATGACACTGTGTTTAGTGCTGTTTCAGGTTAAGTCAGCATCCCTCCAATGTGCAGACCTACTGTCATAGCAATATATATCCCTGGTTCACACATGGAATGTTTGCTCTCTGGCAGCCAAATGCACTTGGAACTGGCAGTAATGATCTCACAAAAGCAGGAAAGCTGAGCAGTTAGTCACATGACTACCAAGGTACTGAGATGGAAGAATTGGGCATCACTTAATGAAAATATCTTGGCATCTCAGAATCAGAAGTTTCCAAACTTGGAGGCAGTTTCAGAACCATCATATCCAAAGTCCTTGTTTTACAAATGTGGCAACTGAAGCTTTTAAAAAAAGGTAGGCCTCAGGGCTCCTTGCCTGAGCAAAGTTAAAGTGTAGTTCTTCCAATACAATTCACTCAGACCTCCCTTTCAATGACAGCAGGGCCTTTAGTCCCAGCTACAGTCATTAATTCATCCCTGGTACTTGACTTCTATTCCTCCTTTCCTCTTAATGGTCCTGTTTTCATTTCCTTTTGTTTTTGAGACTGAGTCTTGCCCTGTCACCCAGGCTGGAGTGTAGTGGTACCATATGGGTTCACTGCAACCTCAGCCTACAGGGTTCAAGCGATTCTCATGCCTCAGCATTCCGAGTAGGGCTAATTTTTGTATTTTTAGTAGAGATCCCCGTCTCTTCACTATGTCGGCCAGGCTGGTCTTGTACTCCTGGCCTCAAGTGATCTACCCACTTCGGCCTCCCAAAGTGCTGGGATTACAGGTGTGAGCCATTGTGCTAGGCCACATTTTTATTTTTAATTGTTCTGTTTGTGTTTTGTTTACTCATACAGAAAAGGAGAATCATACCTCCATTCCACCACCCCACTCCAACCCCTCCGCCGTGGCTCCAATGCTACAGACCACTCCCAACTTCAGTCCCAGAAGAATGGAAGGAAGGCTGCAACTTAAGAGACTGGGGTTAGAAGTGATCTTCATAAATTGTTTGCCTTGCCTGTGTCTAGAGTTCTTACGGTATGGTTTTCAGGTGGTTTTCAGGCTTTGCTCTTATGTAACCATGTTTATGAGGTGAAGTTATTTGACAATGTGCTTGTGCTGCTTTCAAATAATGAAAACCAGCCATTGCTCTACTAACGTCTCATCAGAACAAAAATTCTGCCTTCCACGTGCAGACTGCTCTCTGATTTTCAAAACTACTGCTTCTCCCGTCTGGAACAGCCCTACCTTCCCACTTGGAAGGGGGCACGGGAAAGTGGCTGCACTGAGTTGCCCCTCCTGCCTCGCTTCCCTCCCCTCCCCTCCCCCTCTCCACCTCCTGCTTTGCAGGAGGCAGTGGGTTGATGTCCAAGTTGATCTGTAGGTGGGTTCCAGTTGGAGAGTCTCTGGACAAAAGCAAAGCCTACTTTTCTCCTCAGGGTGAAAGGGGTGGGGAGAGGCCATGAGGATGGGAGGAGAGTGCCCCAAATCAAAATGCTTCTCCCGGAGTCAGGAAAGAATTCCAGATCACTAGCTCTGACCAGACTCTTATGCTAAAGAAACAGGCTGGGGCCGGGTGCGGTGGCTCACGCTTGTAATCCCAGCACTTTGGGAGGCCGAGGCGGGCGGATCACGAGGTCAGGAGATCGAGACCATCCTGGCTAACACGGTGAAACCCTGTCTCTACTAAAAATACAAAAAATTAGCTGGGCATCGTGGTGGGTGCGAGTAGTCCCAGCTACTCAGGTAGGAGAATTGCTTGAACCCGGGAGGTGGAGGTTGCAGTGAGCGGAGATTGCGCCACTGCACTCCAGCCTGGGCGATAGAGCGAGACTCCGTCTCAGAAAAAACAAAACAAAACAAAAAATAGGCTGTAAGGGCAGTCTCTTCTAACACTGCCCTGGAGCTAGGTTATTTCCTAGACTGGCTCAGAAAATATCTGTCTTTGAGGACAATGCTGCTTTAGCATAGAATCTAGCAGAACACCCTCGTTCTACATGGTCCTGGCATGACCTCCCCTTGGGGTGTGGACGGCCGAAAAGGGCACACAGTTTCGGTTTGACAGCCTAAGATGTGAATCCCAGTTGAGCCATTGACTAGCTGTGACCTTGAGCACGTTAACTTTCCTGAACTTCAAGTTTTCTCATCTTAAGTCGGGGTTAATACTACTTACACTGTGGCCCTAAAAAATCAGAGAGAAAAAAAGAGTCTACGCAAAATGCTTGCTTCATACAAAGGGCCCAGAAGTGGTAGTTTTTTGTTTGTTTTTTGAGACAGTTTTGCTCTTGCTGCCCAGGCTGGAGTGCAATGGCGCGATCTCGGCTCACTGCAACCTCTGCCTCCCGAGTTCAAGCGATTCTTCTACCTCAGCCTCCCGAGTAGCTGGGATTACAAGCGCCCGCCACCACGCCTGGCTAAGTTTTGTATTTTTAGTAGAGACGGGGTTTCGCCATGCTGGCCAGGCTGGTCTTGAACTCCTGACCTCAGGTCCGCCTGCCTCGGCTTCCCAAAGTGCTGGGATTACAGAAGTGAGCCAGGGCCGGGCGCGGTGGAAATAAAATTAGTTTTTAAATTGTTGTTAAAATTAAATTAGAAAGTTTGAAGACTAAATATAGTTCAGACATTTTTGCCTGGTCTATTGGTCAAACAGATGTACATCAACACTGCTGGATGTTTTAAGATTATAAAGCCGGGCACGGTGGCTCACGCCCGTAATCCCAGCACTTTGGGAGGCCGAGACGGGCGGATCACGAGGTCAAGAGATCGAGGCCATCCTGGCTAACACGGTGAAACCCCGACTCTACTAAAAATACACAACAACAACAACAACAAAAAACCCACCTCTACAACCCTGAACCACCCTGCCCGGGGCCATTATTATTAATAACTGAGGGACGCCTAGGGAAAACTCAGCAGGAAATCGAGGACTCTTGTGAGAAAAATGGAACCCAAATAGCCCGGACTGGCGCTCCCCGGACTCTGCAGCCGGCGGCGCTGCCCGCGGACGGGGCGGGCTGGGGGCGGGGGCTGCGGCGGAGACGAAGGGGAAGGGGCTGCGGGGCGAGGTTTGCGTCGGGAAAGGTGAGGGCGGCCCGGGCCTCCGGCGGGGGAAGGAAGAGATGCAGCCACGTGACGCAGCTCAGCCCAGCCCCGAGCGCGCCGGGAGCGGATGCGGGAAGTGGTCTCGGGGCCCCGCTCCCCTGCCCGGCTCGCCCGCCCGCGTCAGCTGACCTGGTTTCCGCGGGCCCCGCGCTCCCGGGCCCGGCCGCCCCACGCCCCACTCCGCGCCCGCCGGCCCGGCCCTCCCTCCCCAGCTGGCCCGGCTGCCGCGGCCTCTTCAGCCCAGCGCCCGGGGTCGTCCTGCAGTTCCCCCGAGTGGGCCCGCAGGCCGCGGCCGCCTGCTCAGCGCAGGACCCTTCGCCTCCCCGGGACAGGCGCCTTCACCTCGGGACCCGGCCGCCCTGCTCCCCGCGACTACCCGCTCCCCGCGACGCCCGGCTCCCCGCGACGCCCCGCTCCCCGCGACTACCTGCTCTCCGCGGCCGCCCTGCGCCGCTCTGTCCCCCTGCAGCCGCCCAGGCCTCCAGCAAGGGCCGCCGAGGGCTCCAGGCACACCCAGGCCCGTCCTTCTCGCCCGCAGCGCCCCCCGGGACCCTCAGGGACCCTCCTGCCCTGCCCCCGGGGCGCGGCTGTCTGGAGCCTCGGCGCCGTCGCAGCCTCGCAGCCTCCCAGCCTCGCGCCGCGTGGGGCGGGGACCGCGGAAGAAAGGGGCGCCGCGGCCGTCGCGCCAGCTCTCGGGCCTACATCGGCTCCGCGGCCACGAGGCTCGCAAACTAGGGAGGGGAGAAGGGAAGAAACACCGATTGGATTCGGGAACACGACTCAGTCCCCTCACGTCACCCTCCCGAGACCTGTGGGGCGTCGCCATTTTAGGGCTGGAGACGAGGAAACCGAGGCGCGGAGAGATGAAGCCACCGAGCGGCTGCTTTGCGGCGAAGCCAGAGCCACCATGTTTTCTCAGCGGCGGGAGCTGGAGCCGCGTCTTAGCGCAGCTGCTCTGCCACCGGCCAAGGGGTCGCATCTCTTCTGGAACTTGCTCCCCGCTCGCATCACGGGAGCAGTCGGTCTGCTCTTCCAGTAGAAACTGTTTTGCCACTTTCGGGGGGAATCTTGAGTTACCAACTCAGCTCTCGGGTCTTAGATAACGCTTTCCTGGACCCCACAAGATGCTCCAGCACCTCTACTTCCCTTTTTGATAGCCCTCGTCATACCGCCTCCTGCAATTGCCCTTTTCCTTGTCCGTCTCCCTCTGCAGATGGAGCGAAGGGACCTGAGCGCGGGCTCCATGGCTTCATTGCCGCCGCAGCAGTAGCTGAAGGGCCATGGGCCGGCTCCCGGGGTGCCGTAGTGTCCCCGGAACACCGTTTGAGAACCACTGAACTAGAGTCTGCAAGTTAAAGTAAGGCAAGAAGGAAAACCAGAAACAACCGTAAAAACCTGACCTTTCATCACCTTCATACTGGCCATCATTTATCGAGTGCTTATTCGATAACAGACATGGTTCTCGGTGTGGGAGTGCAGTGGTCCTCGAACATAAATGTCGGTCCGAATCGCAGGGGATCTTGGTGAAATGCAGGTTCTGATTCAGTGCCTCTGGGGTGGGGCCTGAGAGTCTGCATTTCCAACAAGCTCCCAGGATACTTCGTGTAGAAAAGCTTTGGTGTATTAACGTATTCTGTCTTCTTAATAATCCTGTGAAATAACACTGCTATTCCCACTTTACCGATGAGGAAACAGGTTAAGTACATATGAACTTACATCAAAATAAATAGACTGCAGGGCAAGGAGGGAGGGGAGAATAGTGTGGGCAGTGTACAGTCTTAGAAGAAGCAGAAGCAAAGTTCTAGGCAGAGGAAAAAGGATTTACAGAAAGCCTGACATACAGGGCAGGGGGACGGGGCCTACACACAGGGCTGTCTCACCATTAGGTATTATATGCACAGTACTTGGGGCTATGGGCTTCCTGAAGGTCCCAAGTATTTGAGACCTGAAAAAAATTTGTTGACACCCACATAGGAAAAATGAGCATTTAAATTAATAATTCCAAAATTCAAATCATGAATTGTTTCAAAGATTTTACATGATAGAATTCATATTTAGTAAGTGATACGGGTATATTTTAATGCATTTGATTTTTAAAATGGGGTAGGGCCTACTAAGAACAGGCCAAGCCCTGGCCCCAGTGGGTTTGGATATAATCCTGAGGGCAGCTGGGAACCACTGATAGAAGCAGGAGAATGTTCTCTGTGGCTACAGTGAGGAGAATGGATTGGAGGGAGGCCAGACTGGAGGCCCAGTGGCTAGAGACCAGATAGGCAGTTACAGTCTTCCAGATTGCGAGACAATGTCTCTTTAGTGCCAAGATTAGCATAAAAATCATAGCATTATATAACCCAATTATTCTTTGATTCCTTCGGCCCCAATCTGACTCAGCATTCTAAATTTACTTAAGGTCTGGGGACAAGGGTTTTTGGCAAATCCTTGAAGGCAAATGATGTTACAGTCAATCAGTACATGCCTTGAGCCAGACAGACGTGGTTACGGGCCTCAGTTCTGCTGCTTGCTAGCTGTGTGACTTTGCACAGTGATTTAACTTCTCTGGGCCTCAGATTCCTTACTGGTAACATAAGCCTAATGGTTTCCTCACATAATTAAGTGAGAAAACTATGTATATAGGACTTCTTACGGAGTAGGTACTTAGAAATAAATGGTAGCCATTATCATTTATGTGCCTTTGCTCTGATATATGCTTAAGTTTTCTCTAGGAAGGAACAGAGGGTAAATTATTTAGTATTTCCATCAATCTTCTGAGATAAAAATTATTATCCTCATTTTGCAGATAAGAAAAAGGGTTCAGAGATTAGATCACAGCTCTGTGAAGTAGGGGCACAAAGTGGTCAACCCGGAAGAGCTGGACTTTATTTTCCTTGTACTTCTGTCCATGCACTCTCTCCAGCAGTTGACATCTGCCCTCTTTGATGGCTGCACGACCAATTTCCCTTAGTCATGGCATGAGTCAGCCATGAGGGCTGATGGCACACCACCGAATACTCTGCCGTGGCGCCACTGGCCTCCATTTCCCTTCTTCTCCAACGTTTTCCAGCCTCCCTAATACCTTGCCCCCCAGTTTTATTGCTTCTGGATTTTCCTTATTAAAGAGCTTGTCTCTGAGACTCAGACAGAACCGCCCCAGACTGGGATGGCTTCCAGGGTACCTCCCTTTCAAGGGAGCAGATAAGTAGGTCACATCGGGATGGTGAGGGAGGAAGCTGACTTCTTATGGGAGGAGGAAAAATACTGCAGGTCACATGGAGAATGGAAAACAAAATAACAGGGTTTCTCTGTTTTCCTAATTCTCTCACACAATCTCACAGGGACAGCCCCCTGCCGGCCACTGTTACTGTGGCTAGCATTCTGGAAACAGCACAGGCAATACTGATTTCTTGGATCTTGAGGATACTAGTGGCAACTTGAGGATAAGCCTTGTCGACCCTGTGCTCCCCTCCATCCCACCTGCCTCCTCTTCAGGCTACTCCATAGCCCCCAGGATATTTTTTTCTCCTATATGGTGAAGCGAAATCTCAGCTTTTACAGGAGCTTCCACCTTGTGGACTGCCCCTTGAGGGCCTAAAAGCACAGAGCTCGGCAGCTTGGAAGCTCTGTGGGGCAGGAAGGCGCTGCCCGGGAGTGGCTGCAGCAGCCCAGGATCCCGTTTACAGAGACGCCTTTGAAGCAACCGGGTTAGGCCATGAGCTCTGCAAGATTCCTGCTCCCCTTCCCAACCCTAGTGAAGGCAGTTCACAACAAGGAGTGTGGGTGAGCATTAAATTACATAGATCACTGTGAAAACCAGAGAAAGAGAGACAGCAACAGAGGAAGGGTGCGGCATTAGAGATCCAACACTACCAACCCCACCCTGTCCCACTATCCCTTGGGACTGAGCCCTGTTTGAATCATAACACTGGGCGGTCACATTTCTAGGAAACTACAGCTGAAGAGGAAAGGTCCTGGTTGTGTGAGTGAGGCTATGTACAGATTAGGACTGAAAATGTGTATCCGGGCAGACAATTGGTTTCTGGACTCCATGCCCGAGGCACAAGACAAGCACACAAAACCAAACGACCGAAGCTTGACCCCTCAAACCTGAGGGTAAACAAACCTGCTTCCCTGGACGAGGTTGTGGAAACAGGGAGTTCACCTCTGGAGAGAGAGGCGCAGGGGTTTTCCATTCTCCTGGCGTGGAGCCTGGTCAACTTTGAGCTCAGAGGCTCGCCGTTCCAGGATACTGGGAGCACTCTCACAGAGGCGTGGAGGTGATGCTCCAGACTTTGGGCTGGCACTCTGTCCTGCCTGACTTCCACATTGCCCCCTGCCCTGCCTACCCCTGTTCCCAAGGCCCTCAAACTGTTCAGGGGTGCCAGGCCCCTCTGTTCCTTTTCTTCCACCCCTGTAAAAGGCATATTTCCCCATCCCTCAGGTGTCTGTGCCCAGGTGCCCCGTGGGAAAGCCTGCCCTTGCCTTCAGTAGCTCTCCCCCTCTCCTGAGAGGCAAGGCTGGGTGACAGGAGACAGACGTCCATCTTCACCTGAGCCCTTCATTATGCTTTATCTTTCTAGTGGGGGCGGGCCTGTCAAACACATCTCTTTCCTAGGCTGGAGGAATCCCAAAGCACCTCTCATCAGTGGCTGTAAATCCCACAAGTATGTGGCATGCACACAGTAGCGGTGACGGTGTGGTGGTAGCCCACCCTGAAACAAGAAGTGTGGATTCGAGAGTTCTAGAACCTTTTTAGAAAGTGACTGGCAGCTCCTCCTCCCTGGCACCTGCTCCAACCTGGGCCCGTCGGTCTGCTGACATCTCTGTGTGACTCTGGGTGCGCTGCTTACTCCAAGTCTAGTGCAAGTGCTACAGGACTACACCTGGGAGAAAGGAGCCAGCCTTGAAGGCTCCATATCCCCCATATGTCAGTCACTTATGGATTGAAGTGGGGATTCTAAGACCTTAATATGCATCAGGATCACCGAGGGCTTGTGGAAATACAGATTGCAGAAACCCTCATCTCCAGGGTGTCTGATTGGGTGGGTCTAAGGATCTGCATTTGTAACAAGTGATGGAGTGCTGCTGTTCCAGGGACCACATTTGAAAACCACTGAGTCTGAGTAGAGCAAAAAGAAAACCTAGGTTTCAGTCCTGCCCTGCTGCTTCCAGGCTCTGTGGTCTTGTTTTGACCTTCCTTAGCTTCAGTTCTGCATCCATTAAAGGTGTAGTAATGGCCACTGGGTAGCTGGGAGGATTCGTTTGTGTCATGTGTTTGAAAGGCCCTTTCACTGTGCATGGCAAATTGGATACATCAATTAGTCAACAAATGCATCTTTTTTTAGATGGAATTTCACTCTTGTCACCCAGGCTGGAGTGCAATGGTGTGAGCCTCGCTCACTGCAACCTTCTCCTCCTGAGTTCAAGTGATTCTCCAGCCTCAGCCTCCCAAGTAGCTGGGACTATAGGCGTCCACCACCATGCCCAGCTAATTTTTTTTTTTTCTTTTTTTTTTTGTATTTTTAGTAGAGACAGGGTTTCACCATGTTGGCCAGGCTGGTCACGAACTCCTGACTTCAGATGATCCGCCTGCCTCGGCCTCCCAAAGTGCTGGGAATACAGGCGTGAGCCACCACGCCCAGCCTAACAAATACATATTTATTGAGTAGTCTGCCTGTTGTTCATTAGATACCCTGCCCAAAGCCATGAAGATTCCAAGGCCCAGTTAAACATCCCACATCTCTGGACTTTGATTTTTTTCCTCTTTAAAACGCGGGCTAGACCTGTTCATCGGGGATGAACTGACCGAATGAATGGCTGTGTTCATGAGTGTTCTTTGCTCTGCAGAAGCACCTGGGCTCTCAGATGGAGGTCCAGGAAAGGTCTGGGCAAGGAATCAAAAATTTGGCTTTCACCTGCAAATCTAGCCACCCCGTGCCCCCATCAGAGCTGGACTTCTACACAGGACCTGGAAGGCTGATTAATAAACCAAATTTGGCCTTCATGGTTCATCACAATCTGATTCCAACTTACCTTTATAATCCTATTTCTCACTTTTCTCCTCCATTCACCTTATAGTCTAAACAAATCTATCTACTCATCCTTCCCCAGATATGCCCTGTGTTTTCCTGCCTCCAGCTTTTGGCTCACACTGTTCTCTGCGCTAGTCAATAGTGCAATACTCTTGCACTAGTCAAAGTCCTATCCATCCTTCGGAGCTCATTCAATGACTATCTTTTCAAAGAAGTCATCCCAAATCCATCCATCTATCTGTCTGTCTATCTATCTGTCTATCTATCTGGAGTGATTTTATCTTTTTCTTTTCTTTTTTTCTTTGAGACGGAGTCTCTGTCGCCCAGGCTGGACTGCAGTGGTGCGATCTCGGCTCACTGCAACCTTCGCCTCCTGGGTTCAAGCGATTCTCCTGCCTCAGCCTCCCGAGTAGCTGAGATTATAGGCATGCGCCATCATGCTCAGCTAATTTTTGTATTTTTAGTAGAGACGGGGTTTCGCCATGTTGGCCAGACTGGTCTCAAACTCCTGACCTCACGATCCGCCCGCCTCAGCGTCCCAAAGTGTTGGGATTACAGGCGTGCACCACCGCACACACCTGGGATATCACATTTCTAGTCTTGGAGCATATTTGGATACAAAAACAAGAGTTGTCCTATGTAAAACTATTAAAAAGTGGAACAGCCACTTAAAAGGAGATGCTGGCCGGGCGCGGTGGCTCAAGCCTGTAATCCCAGCACTTTGGGAGGCTGAGATGGACGGATCACGAGGTCAGGAGATCGAGACCATCCTGGTTAACACAGTGAAACACCGTCTCTACTAAAAAATACAAAAAAAAACTAGCCAGGTGAGGTGGCGGGCCTGTAGTCCCAGCTACTCGGGAGGCTGAGGCAGGAGAATGGCGTAAACCCAGGAGGCGGAGCTTGCAGTGAGCTGAGATGGTGCCACTGCACTCCAGCCTGGGCAACAGAGCGAGACTCCATCTCAAAAGAAAAAAAAAAAAAAGGAGATGCCTACTTATACACAGTAGTTAAGTATAAACTGTTGAGTTTTAATGGTAATCAGAAACAGTCAATAAATACGTGTGTGTGTGTATGTGTATATATATAGTAGCCCATGAAATCTACTCATTTGCATATAGGCACACCTGCTTCTCTAATTTTCTTTTTTAAACTACAAGTTTTTTTCTATTCTAAATATAATATATGGGTTAGTAGAAAATGTGCAGAGGAAATAAAAAGTGAAAAGAAAAGTAATAGATGAAAATAAATCATTCATAAACCCATAATCCAGAAATAACTACTATTAACTTTTTGGTTTATTTTTTCCAATAGTTTTCCTACACATATTTATTGTATACGATATTTAAAGGAAATTGAGATGAAACGTTTATGTGCTTGTATATCTTATTTCTTTAACCTAATGTATGATTAGCATTTTGATATTCTCTTAAGTATTCTTCCAAAACATAAAAAATTATTCCATATTTATTTATAGACTTATCAAACTTTAACCATTTCTTCATTATTGGACTCTCCATTTTTTGTTGTGAATAATATTTTGGTGAACATCTTTGCATATCTAAACACAACTTTGATCATTTTCTTAGGCTGATTCTAGAAGTCAGATTAGTAGGGCGGTGGCATGATCTCAGCTCACTGCAACCTCTGCCTCCCAGGTTTAAGTGATTCTCATGCCTCAGCCTCCTGAGTAACTGGGGTTACAAGCACACACCACCACACCCAGCTAATTTTTATATTTTTAGTAGAGATAGGGTTTCACTGTGTTGCCCAGGCTGGCCTCAAACTCCTGACCTCGTGATCTGCCCACCTTGGCCTCACAATGAGCTGGGATTACAGGCGTGAGCCACTGCGCTCAGCCAAGAGATTCACACCACTGCATTCCAGCCTGGGCAACAGAGTGAGACTCAGTCTCAAAAACAAAAACACCATTTATATATATGGATATCTTGACACACATTATACTATCAAATTGTTCTCTGGAACTTCCATTCAAAAATAACTTCTGGAGACTTCTGGTTCTGCATGTAAGGCACTTGGACTTAGCCACGCCATCCTAACAAGTAAAAAGCTGAAGAAACTGAAAAATCAACAACTCTTCTTGGATCCAAGAGAGAGATAAGAACATAGGGCAAACCACTACCCCTAAGATCTGTGGGACAGACGGGTGAATACGGGGAGTCGTGGCTGATGGGGCAGACTCACAAGGGCAGTTCTCCTCGGGAATCAGTGCCAGCTAGGAAACCCTGAACTGTAGTTGACAAATTGCTTGGAGGGTCAGAATGGACAAGTCTGAGAGTTAAAAACTCCAGGGTGACCCAGTCATGGGGGTGGGCACTGGAGGAAATGCTTTTGTGAGTTTTACCTCTAGGAGCTGCCCAAGTTCTATAGTAAATGTCAGAGAAAAATCTCCTCATGCTTCTGGCAGGGGGAAGGGAGAAGGAAACATTTCAAAATAGGCCAGAGCATTCTGTCGGTTCTTCTTAACAAGGCCTGACCTCAGGAGAACTATTTAACCAGAGCCAAACTTGCTGGAGTTTCATTAGAGCCCAGGGGACCTGGGGGAAGGAGAAGATCCGATTGTAGCACACCGTAGCTATCCTGACCCACCTAAGCGGGGGCGTACTTAGAAGCAGTTGTGATGTTCAGTCCAGAGGCACAGGCTCACTGAAAGACTGACACCCAATCACAGAGCTGGGGAACACTTCCCCTCCCCTCACATTTTACCACCACATACTAAGGCCTATTTATAGCAGTTCCTTTTGCCTTGTACATACCTGACTATCAAGAAAAAATTACAAGGCATACTAAAAGGCAAAAAAACGCAATTGGAAGAGAAAAGCAAGCATTAGAACTAGACATGGCAGGGATATTGGACTTTATCAGACCAAGGATTTAAAACAACTATGGTGAATATGCTAAGGGTGCTAATGAATAAAGCAGATGGCATGCAAGAAGAGATGGGCAATGTAAGTGGAGAGATGGACACCCTAAGAGAGAACCAAAAAGAAATGCCAGAGGCCAAAACACTGACAGAAATGAAGAATGCCATTGATGGGCTCATTAGTAGACGGGACATGGCTAAGGAAAGAATCTCTGAACTTAAGCATACCTCATAGAAAGCCCCTAAATGGAAAAGCAAAGAGACAAAGACTGAGAAAAATAGAACAGAATATTCAAGAACTGTGGGACAACTACAACACGTATCATATATGTAATAGAAATAACCGAAGGAGGAGGCAGAAAGGAACAGAAAAAATTTGAAACAATAATGACTGAGCATTTCTCTCAAATTAATGCCAAATTATAGATACAGGAAACTCAGAAAAAATCAAGTAGGGCCGGGCGCGGTGGCTCACGCCTGTAATCCCAGCACTTTGGGAGGCCGAGGCGGGCAGATCACAAGGTCAGGAGATCGAGACCATGGTGAAACCCCGTCTCTACTAAAAAATAGAAAAAAATTAGCCAGGCGCAGTGGCGGGCGCCTGTAGTCCCAGCTACTCGGGAGGCTGAGGTAGGAGAATGGCGTGAACCCGGGAGGCGGAGCTTGCAGTGAGCCGAGATTGCGCCACTGCACTCCAGCCTGGGCGACAGAGCAAGACTCCGTCTCAAAAAAAAAAAAAAAAAAAAAAAAAAAAAAAAAAAATCAAGTAGGATAAATGCCCAAAGAGCTACAAAAAAATCAAAGACAAAGAAAAAATACTGAAAGAATCCACAAGAAAAAAAAATCTTACCTATTGAATAACAAAGATAAGAATTACATCTGATTTCTCCTCAGACACATATGACGAAGAAAGTAGAGTGAAATATTCAAAACACTGAAGGAAAAAAATCCACCAGCCTGGAATTCTCTATCTTGCAAAATTATCCCTCTAAAGGGAAGGAGAAATACTTTCTTAGACAAACAAAACTAAGAGAATTTGTTGCTAGTAGCTCTGTCTTGCAAGAAATATTGAAAGTTAGAAAGAAGGAAAATGAAGCTGGGCGTGGTGCCTCATGTCTGTAATCCCAGCTCTTTGGGAGGCTGAGGCGGGCAGATCACTTGAGGCCAGGACTTCCAGAAAGAAGGAAAATGAAATAGGTCAGAAACTCATATCTACGTAAAGAAAAGGGAAGTATCAAAGAAAGAGTAAATGAAGGTAAAAGAAAAACTTTTTTCCCTATTCTTTTTTAAAATTAACAAATGAAAAGATTCAGCCAGGCGTGGTGGCTCACGCCTGTAATCCCAGCACTTTGGGAGGCTGAGGTGGCGGATGACTTGAGGTCAGGAGTTCAAGACCAGCCTGGCCAATATAGTGAAACCCCACCACTACTAAAAATACAAAAATTAGCTGGGCGTGGTGGCAGGAGCCTGTAATCCCAGCTACTTGGGAGACTGAAGCAGGAGAATCATTTGAACCCAGGAGGTGAAGGTTGCAGTGAGCCGAGATCACGCCATTGCACTACAGCCTGGGCAACAAGAGCAAAACTCTGTCTCAAAAAAAAAAAAAAAAGGAAAAAAAAAATTTCATATATTTGTGATATACAAAGTAATATTTTGTTTCTTATACTTAACTGATCTAACAGTTTGTTCAAAATGAACAAATCAACATATCAACAATATATTTGATTATGTACATTTATGTATATGTTTTATGATATATACACATATATATATATATGCTTACATATGGGTAGAATGAATGCCAGCAATGATACATGGAACAGGACAGAGGAATTAGGATTGTTTTGTTATTATAAGGTACTCACATGACCCATGAAGTGGTAAAGTGTTATTTGAAAGTGCACTTGGATTTGTTGTACTTATAAACTGCAAACTCTAGGGCGATAACTAAAAAAAGTTAAAAAAAAGTACCACTGATACACTCTGAATGGAGATAAAACAGGATAATATAAAAAGCTCAGTTAAAACCACCAAAGGCAGAAAAAAGTGGAAGAGAAAAATAGGAACAAAGAATGAGGGCAACAAATAGAAAAACAGTAACAAATGTGGTAGATCCAACTATATCAGTAATCACTTTGAATGTCAATGGTCTAAATACATAATTGAAAGGCAGAAATTGTCAGGATGGACACAAAAAGATGACCCAACTCTATGTTGTCTACAAGAAACTCACATTAAACATAAAGACACATATAGATCAGCTGGGTGTGGTGTCTCACCCCTGTAACCCCAGCACTTTGGGAGGCTGAGATGGGAGAATCACTTCAGGCCAGGAGTAAGACTAGCCTGGGCAATGTAGTGAGACCCTGTCTCTACAAAGAATAAGAAAATAGCTGGGTGTGGTGGTGTGTGCCTGTAGTCCTAGTTACTTGGGGGGCTGAAGTGGGAGGATTGCTTGTGCCAAAGCATTTCAGGCTACAGTGAGCCAAGATGGTGCCACTGCACTCCAGCCTGGGTGATGGGTGACAAAGTAAGACCTTGTATCAAAAAAAAAAAAAAAAAAGACAGATTAAAAGGAAATGGATGCGGCTGGGCACAGTGGCTCACGCCTGTAATCCCACACTTTGGGAGGCCAAGGTGGGCAGATCACCTGAGGTTGGGAGTTGGAGACCAGCCTGACCAACATGGAAAAACCCTGTCTCTACTAAAAATATAAAAATTAGCTGGGCATGGTGGCGCATGCATATAATCCCAGCTACTCTGGAGGCTGAGGCAGAAGAATTGCTTGAACCCAGGAGGTGGAGGCTTCAGTGAGCCGAGATCATGCCATTGCACTCCAGCCTGGGCAACAAGAGTGAAACTCCATCTCAAAAAACAAAAAAGAATTATACACCACACCAACTGGGGTTTATTCCAGGTATGCAGGACTGGTTCAACATTTGAAAATCAATTAATGCCTGGTGCGGTGGCTCACACCTTTAACCCCAGCACTTTGGGAGGCCGAGGCAGGTAGATCACCTGAGGTCGGGAGTTCAAGACCAGCCTGACCAACATGGAGAAACCCTGTCTCTACTAAAAATACAAAATTAGCCGGGCGTGGTGGTGCACGCCTGTAATCTCAGCTACTCGGGAGGCTGAGGCAGGAGAATCACTTGAACTGGGAGGTGAAGGTTGAGGTGAACTGAGATCCACTATTGCACTCCAGCCTGGGCAACAAGAGCCAAACTCCATCTCAAAAAAAAAAAAAAAGAAAAGAAAAAAAGAAAAGAAAAACAAAAGAAAATCAATTAATGTAATTAATCACATCAACTGACTAAAAAAGAAAAATCACATGATCATATTAATAGATGCAGAAAAAGTATTTGCCAAAATTCAACACCCATTCATGATAAAAACTCTCAGTACACTGGGAATAGAGAATTTCCTCAATTTGATAAAGAATGTCTATAAAAAGCCTATAACTAACATCAGACTTAATGATAAAATGTAGAAGCACTCCCACTAAGATTAGAAACAGGCAAGGATGTCTCCTGTCACCACTGCTTCGTACATTGAATTTGCATTCGGTATGAACAAATCTTAGCGATTTCCTCGTCTTTGCTAGGAAGTCCTAGTAAATGCAATGTAGTTCCTTCAAAAAAAGGAAATGAAGGGACTACAGATTGGGAGTGAAGAATTAAAACTGTCTCTGCAGATGACATGATTGTCTATGTAGAAAGTCCAAATGAACTGACCAAAAATCTGCTGGAACTAATAAGCAATTATAGCAAGGTTGCAGGATGCAAGGTTAATACATAAAATGCGATCACTTTCCTATGAAACAGCACTGAACAAGTAGAATCTGAAACTTAAAACACTACCATTTACATTAGTACCTAAAAAAGTGAAATGCTTATGTATAAATCCAACAAAATATGTACAATGTCTATTATGAGGAAACTACAAAACTCTGATGAAAGAAATCAAAGAACTAAATAAATGAAGAGGTCAAGCACGGTGGCTCACGTCTGTAATCCCAGCACTTTGGGAGACTGAGGCAGGTGGATCACTTGAGGTCAGGAGTTCAAGACCAGCCTGGCCAACATGGCGAAGCCCTGTCTCTACTAAAAATACAAAAATTAGCTGGGCATGGTGGCAGGCACCTGTAATCCCAGCTACTCAGGAGGCTGAGGCAGGAGAATTGCTTCAACCTGGGAAGCAGAGTTTGCAGTCAGCTGAGATCGTGCCACTGTACTCCAGCCTGGGTGACAGAGCAAGACTCCATCTTAATAAATAAATAAATTTATAAATAAATATAAAATAAATAGAGACATAGATAGATATTCCATGTTTATGGATAAGAGGACTCACTATAGATTCAAACAATCTCAATCAAAATCAGTTGTGAATATCAACAAACTAATTGTATAGTTAGTTTATATAGACGAGCAAAAGACCCGCTGGGCGCGGTGGCTCACGCTTGTAATCCCAGCACTTTGGGAAGCCGAGGCGGGTGGATCACGAGGTCAAGAAATCGAGACCATCCTGGCCAACATGGTGAAACCCCATCTCTACTAAAAAATACAAAAAAGTAACCGGGTGTGGTGGCGGGCGCCGGTAGTCCCAGCTACTCGAGAGGCTGAGGCAGGAGAATCACTTGAACCTGGGAGGCAGAGCTTGCAGTGAGCTGAGATCTGGCCACTGCACTCCAGCCTGGGCGACAGAACGAGACTCCATCTCAAAAAAAAAAAAAACAAAAACCCTACATATGGGCAAAACACCTGAACACACACCTCACTAAAGAAGTTGCAAAGGTAGCAGATAAGCATATGAGAATATTCTCCACATCTTATGTCACCAGGGAAATGCAAATTAAAACAAAAATGGGATATCACTGCACAGCTGCTAGAATGGCCAACATCCAGAACACTGACAATAGCAAATGCTGAGGAGAATGTGGAGCACCCATTCATTGCTGGTGGGAATGCAAAACAGCATAGCCATTTTGGAAGACAGTTTGGCAGTTTCTTCCAAAACTCAACATACTCTTACCATATGATCCAGGAATTGCAATTTGTGTCTTCCCAAATGAATTCAAAATTTATGTTTACACAAAAACCTACACAGTTTTTTTTTTTTTTTTGAGGCAGAGTCTCACTCTGTTGCCCAGGCTGGAGTACACTGGCCTGATCTCAGCTGACTGCAACCTCCGCCTCCCAGGTTCAAGCGATTCTCCTGCCTCAGCCTCCCGAGTAGCTGGAATTACAGGCACCTGCCACCACAGTCGGTTAACTTTTTGTATTTTTAGTAGAGGTGGGGTTTCACCATGTTAGTGATAGCCAGGCTGGTCTCGAACTCCTGACCTCAAGTAATCTGCCCGCCTCAGCCTCCCAAAGTGCTGGGATTACAGGTGTGAGCCACTGCGCCCGGCCAGAGCGGCTTTATACAGAATGATACATAATGCCAAAACTTGGAAGCAACCAAGATGTCCTTCGGTAGGCGAATAAATAAACAAACAGTCGTACATCCAGACACTGGAATATTATTCAGTGCTAAAAAGAAATGAGCTATCAGGCCATGAAAAGACATGGAGGAAACTTAAATGCCATGACTGAGTGAGAGAAGCCAATCTGAAAAGGCTACATATTGTATGATTCCAACTACATGACACTCTGGAAAAGGCAAAACAGAAAGTCAGTCATTGCTGGGGGTTGAGAGGGGAAGGAGCAATGAACACGCAGAACGCAGAGGATTTTTAGGGCAGTGAAACTTCTCTAGTATACCATACAATAGTGGTGGAAACATGTTATTACGCATAGAATGTTTAACGCCAAGAGTGAACCCTCATGTAAACTGTAGACTTTGGGTCATAATGATGTGTCAATGTAAGGCTCATCAGTTGTAAAAAAAAAAAATGTACCCTTTTGGTGGAGGAAGTTGAGAATGGGGAGTCTATGCATGTAGGGTGAGGGGTTATATGGGAGATCTCTGTGTCTTCCTTCTCGATTTTGCCATGAACCTAAAACTGCTATTTTATATATAACTGCTATTCTTTATATATATAACTGCTATTATATATTACATAGATATCATATATAACTGCTTATATATATATTTGTCTTTAAAAGCAAAACAAACAAACAAAAATACTCCCAGAGTACTTTGTCTATAGACTTTCTTCTATTCATAAGTATTTTTACCTCCACTCCCATCTCATTCTATCTGTATCTTGCTATACTTAACCGGAGCTATACTGAATTTGCATTCGGTATGGACAAGTCTTAGTTCCTCTTTTAGCAGATCATCTTCACATTTCCATCAACATGCAGCACAGGAAGAAAAAAAGGAGCCAAGAACTGAATCTGTCTGGGGAACCTGGAAGCCCAAAGAGGAGTTCCATTTTGAGAAAGAGCCAGGCTAGGAGCTTAAACTCTGTACTTAGGGGTAGGGTTGCAACGCTGGCTCAGAGGGGAAGAAAGGGATCATCCTCAACCTTTCATACATCCAGACTCTGGGAGATGAGCAGGCTTAGCTCCCTGGCTGGGCTACCAGTGAAGGCAGGGAGAAGGGCAGAGGCTTGGAGGCCACAGCCACAGGCTGTAGAAGAAAAGCAGCAGCTCCAGGCATCCAGCTGGTAGAGGCCACCTGCTCTGAGTGCTGTGTGCCACTCTTCACAGCCAGCTGTGCTGCTGCTACCCATCCCAGTCTCACAGGTCCTGACCTGGAGACACATCTGCAACATTGATTATAGGGGCTCAAGTTAATGTTATTTTAGGCTGGTCTCGAACCCCTGACCTCCTGATCTGCCTGCCTTGGACTCCCAAAGTGCTGGGGTTACAGGCGTGAGCCACCTAGCCCGGCCCTGTTATGCTCTTTCTAATGAATACCAAAACTATAAAGATGGTCAGCCATGGTGGCTCACACCTGTAATCCTAGCACTTTGGGAAGCCGAGACTTTTGGATCATTTGAGGTCAGGAGTGCGAGACTAGTCTGGCCAACATGGTGAAACTCTGTCTCTACTAAAAGTACAAAAATTAGCCGGGTGTGGTGGTACATGCCTGTAACCCCAGCTACTTGGGAGGCTGAGGCAGGAGAATCACTTGAACCCGGGAGGCGGAGGTTGCAGTGAGCTGAGATCGTCCCACTACACTCCACCCTGGGCAACAGAGTGAGACTCTGTCTCAAAAAAAAAAAATCTGTAAAAATAAACATTATAATAAGAAGTTGTCAGCCATTGATAGTACCTTTACTACCAATTGGTGATCATTGTACCACATTTTGGGGAAACATTGTTTTAACTAAAGAGTGTTATTGTTTTCTTTTTAGAGACAGAGTCTGGCTCTGCTGCCCAGGCTGGAGTGCAATGGCATGATTGTAGATCACTGCAATCTTGAACTCCTGACTTCAAACAATCCTCCCACCTCAGCCTCCTGAGTAGCTGGGACTACAGGTGCACGCCACCATGCCCAGCTAATCACTTTTAAATTTTTAATAGAGATAGGGTCTTGCTATGTTGCCCAGGCTGGTCTTTAGCTCTTGAGCTCAAGTGATCCTCCTGCCTCAGCCGCTGAAATGCTAGGATTACAGGCGTAGGCCACTGTGCCCAGCCAAAGGTGGACAAGAAATTGTAGGAAATAATGGATAACCTTCTGACCAAAGGAAAATGTGAGTAAGATATAAGAATTAAATAGCATATTGGAAGAGACTAAATGACAAATGAAGAGAAAGGCACACTAACACCTTAGTTACCTGCTAGAGATAGATATTTATCAAGCCTAGCCAGTCATTTCCTTCTCCTTCCTCCCACCACCTCTTTCCTTCTAAACTTCTGATTCAGATGCAAAGTCCTTAGTCTGTAACTCTAGATTGTTCAACCCATTAGCACATAAGAAAGTTGCTCTTCTGAGAATAATAAGCAGCAACACAGTTTCCTTAACAACCAAGGATCTTATAGAGGCAAGAACTAGAAGTAAGAAGAAAACACACACCAGGGATAAAAGACATGACTGGAGGTCTTGGGCGAATTAAGTGACCTTATTCCTACCTCAGAGCCTCTCCAACTCATGGCTTCCTTAACTCATTCATTTAACAAATGTTTTCTAAAGCACTTAGTGTGTACCAAGAGTTGCCTCATGCACGAGGGCTGCAGCAGTGAATAAAACAGGGGAGGCCCTGATCTCAGAGATCTTGTGTCCTAGTGAGAGTGACAGGCAATACATACTAAATAAATAAGCAATGTAACTTTAGGTGGTGAGCAGTGCTGTGAAAGAAATTAAACAAATGATAAAGACAAACTGGGGAGGAGGCATCCTGTAAAGAGGTTAGTCAGAGGAGGTCTCCCTGGGGAAGTAGCATTTGAGCTGAGACCTGAATGTACTAGGAAGGGCCAGTCAGGGGACAAGCCAGGGAAAGAAGGTTCCAGACAGAGGGACCAGCAAGCCTCGCGGTGGGACCGCTGTCGGGGCTGGCTGCCAATCCAGGAGGAGAACAACACTGGGTATGCAGTTGTACTTGGTGAATGGTTTTGATACAGCACACCAAGCAGTCTTGCAAGTTCCCTGGTGGTGCCTCAACAGTGGAGGGGCCAAGGACAGAGACTCTGCCAGACTCACGCCACCCTGCCCAAAACACACACAGAGAACGAGAGAGAGAGAGAGAGAGAGAGAGAGAGAGAGAGAGAGAGAGAGAGAGAGAGACACGCACGCACATACTCTGCTTCAACAAAACAGCTCTTCTTTAATCTGAAGTCTATATTGGGTGGCTGCTTAAGATTTTGTTCGAGGACCAGGTTCAGGGATCAGAAATGCTTGATCTCAAAAGTCCTTTTCCACACTTTGTTTGATTCTCTGAAATGTTACACAGGTGTTACAGCAGTGGTCATAGAAGGGTTGATTCTATTCCACCCGTTGACTGGGAGTCAGGGAGTGGAGCTCCCAGCAATCTGGCTCTCCTCTCACGGTAACAACCCACCCTTTCCCCTCCAGTGGTGGACTGGAACCTCTGATGCCTTCCAAGCCCATTGCAGCGAGAGAGGGACACACATCTCTGCCTCTTCCTAGGAGATCAGACTGATTTCCTTTCCTTGCACTGTCCGAATGAGACGCTTTCTGTCCCACACAGTAGAGCTTTGTGAAGATAGCCGAGAAACGGCTCCAGTGTTTTCCAACCTGGAAAATGCAAAGTTGGCCAGCTGCCTCTCTTCCTAGCCTCAAAACTCATATCTTTCCTGTCTCCAAAGAACTGCCCGGCAGCTCGGAGAGAAGCCTCTGCTGTCCTGGGGCTTGGGGAAAGCACTGCTCAGAATGTGAAATCGTTTTCTGGTAATACGGATCTCATTAGCTCTTTGACTGGCAAGAGGAAGCCGAGGCCAAAAGGGATGTAACCAAAATCTGTTTTTCAGATATTTCAAAACAAGTGAAGAACCAGACAGGGAAATGGAGGGAAAGAGAAAATAAAGTGACAAAGCGTAGGGAGCATTTGGAGACGGGGGTGAGTGAGAAAGAGAACGGGGAGGGAGACTATCGAGTGGTTGAAGTATCAACCCTCTGTTCTTCCAGCTTCACCTCTACTCCCGATTCCCCTCTGCTCTCTTCCAGAGAGAACTTACTTGAAGGTTGATGACTTCTCTTTCTGATTCCATCTCGCTGTCCTCAAGTCCCTTCACACGCACCGGGTGCCGGGAGCAGACTGCGTGGGCTCCTCCAGGCTCTGCCGTCTGAGTCTCTGCGGCTTTCTTGGGATAGGAGAGAGCACACAGCTGGTGGGACAGACCTGCCATTCATCCCTCTGATGTGGGATGCCCGTCTTGGCTGCAGGCCCTGGGGGAGGTGTACACAGGCACACGCGTGAGTGTGTGTGTGCACATGCGTGTGCTGCAGGAGGTGGCACCTGGCACGCTGAGAGGTGGCCTTCTGGGTTGGTAGTGACAGCGTCATTTTCACCAGTGGCTCCAGTGACCTTCCGGTCCCAGCGGAGCCCTCTGAAGTCACCAGCCTGCTTTGAGCTAGGAGCTTTACAACTGGCAAAGAAACCCTGCATATTTATCAAGGAAATGGAAAAACAGCCTGAGGACGACACTATCTGACTTCACTGCTGAGTGGGGTCCCCAGTCCCCAGGGGTGGGGTGACCTCCAGCACAGTCTCAATACTGAGGCATTGGGATTTCCGTTGTTCTTTGCTTCGTTCCCTGTATCCCTGAAAGTTTTTTAAAAAATTGTAGTTTACCTAATGGGCTCCAAAGCATAGGCGGTATTCTACAAAGTGAGTAAACAATATGTTTTTATTGACAAATTGTTTGATTCCTTCAACTCCTCCCTTGATTAGCCATAGAGGGAGCAGGGAGAAGGTGTACCTTCAAAGCCTGTTTATGCAAGTAGCAGTATTCTCCCTGCTTTTAAAATAAAATTACCAGGGGCGAGTCTTTTTTTAGAAAGTTTCTTTTTTTTCTCTCCTGTTTACCTTAGAACCCAAAACTCTTCTGGTTTGTTCCTGAAGCAAGGTTTAGACACAAGCTTGTGCACGTGTGGGTGTGGGGATGTCCGTAGACGTGCATGGCAGGGTGTTAACCTGTAATCCAATTCAGGGCTTAAAGAGGTGCGGGCGGGAGGAAGACAGGCAGAATCACACGTTTACTCTCACCACATTCAAATGTTAAAAAAAAAAAAAGGTGATTTCTTCAGTTCTATGAAATGCCTTCATAAGTTCCCGTCCCTCTGGACAGTGGTGCGAGGGAGGGTTGGACAATTGGATGGGGGCCATGTTTTAGTCTAATCTATGAAGCCTAGTTGGATTTATTCATTTAAATGGTAAACAGTCCACTTTAGACACATGCTCCGTCTTTTGGATTTGCAGAAGTTGGCATCTAGTTGCATGGGACGAGTGGGGTGTGGACGGTTCTTGGATCTATCCTGTGGCCTCTCCATCTCTGCTCGTTTCTGTCCTGGAGCTGCTGGGCCCATGGGCCTGCCCGAGTTGCTGACTGCTGAGGAGACACAGGTCCTCCTCCAGGGTCTCCTGCTGGCACTGGTGGCTGCTGTCTGATACTGGGCTAGAGTCACTCATGGGCAATTCTCTTTCTGCTTTTGAGATCCAGTGGTCTCCCTTGCTGTCTACGCTACCTTGGCTCGTGGCAATGTGGACCGTCCTGAGACCTGGCTTTGACTTGTATGCGCCCCCATCCCACTATATCCGCTCAGTGGCCCCCATCTCTAAGATAAGCCCCTCGAAATTTTCCTGCGAGATGCTTGACCAGTGCTCCTGAGCCCCTTTGGACACATGGGAACGGACGGCTGCGGACGAAGGGCTGGGGAAAGGCAAGCTCAGCCCGACTTCCAGCAGAGTTTGCTCTGATGTGGCTGCTCCAGTTGGCACAGGGCAGCCTGTGGGGTGATCTCCTTCCACATTCCCAAATGGAATGAGAATCCACTCTTCTCAGCACTCCTTAAAATGTCTACCAGTAATATCTATCACCCCACCCCTCATAATAATACTACCATGTAACAAGCACTATTCTAAGCACCTTTTTTTTTTTTTTTTTTGAGATGGAGTCTCGCTCTGTTGCCCAGGCTGGTGTGCAGTGATGCCATCTCGGCTCACTGCAGCCTCTGCCTCCTGGGTTCAAGTGATTCTTCTGCCTCAGCCTCCTGAGTAGCTGAGATTACAGGTGTGTGCCACTATGCTCGGCTAATTTTTATATTTTTAGTAGAGATGGGGTTTCACCATGTTGGCTAGGCTGATCTCAAACTCCTGACTACAGGTGATACACCCGCCTCGGCCTCCCAAAGTGCTGGGATTACAGGAGTGCCACCACGCCAGGCCTATTCTGAGCACTTTAATGTATACTCACCTTATGGAGTTTTTGTAACAGTTCCGGGAAGTTGGTAATGTTATTATTGCTGTTTTACAGGTGAGGAAACAGAGGCACAAAGAGGTTACAAAGTTGCCCGAAGTTGAACCAAGGTTTAAACCCGGGAAATCTAGTTTCAGAGTCCATCTTCTTATCCATGACTTTGGCTCAGAGAGGAACAACTGAACCATTATGTCTGAATACCTCCTTTCTCTTCCACGACTTTGCTTCTTCCCATAGTCCCCTTAATCCAGGATCAGAAAAGGTATACTGTATCTTCTTTTTTTTTTTCTCCTGTTTGGCTGGGATATATCTGATGTAGAATTCAATGACAACAATTCAAAGGGAAATGAAGAAATTTAGAAAATCCTCTCTCTCAACAAAACCTGGTTGTCAAAAATATTGTCTTGGCTGGGCAGTGCGGCTGGCACCTGTAATCCCACATTTCGGGAGGCCAAAGCAGAAGGATCTCTTGAGCCCGGGAGTTCAAGACCAGACTGAGCAACATTGAGAGATCCCATCTGTACAAGAAATTTTTGGCTGGGCCTGGTGGCTCACGCCTGTATTCCCAGCATTGTGGGAAGTAGAGGCAGGGGGTCACTTGAGCCTAGGGGTTCAAGACCAGCCTGGGAAACACAGTGAGATCCTGTCTCTACAAAAAAAAAAATTTTTTAATTTAGCTAGATGTGGCAGCTTGCAGCACCTGTAGTCCCAGGTACTCAGGAGGCTGAGGTGGGAGAATTGCTTGAGCCTGGGAGCTCAAGGCTGCAGTGAGCTATGATCATGACACTGCACTCCAGCCTGAGGTGATGGAGCAAGACCATGTCTTTAAAAAAAAAAAAAAAAAATCTTGCTGGAAAACCTTAGTTTGGATGCCAGAAGCAACATATTAACTATTTCTTTCTCTTTGCACCCCTGTTGTGAAAATCCTCGTTATCTTTTAGATAATATGGATACATCTGGCTGAATAGAGGGAAACAGGAACAAAAAAAATGCAAAAGAGAAAAGTACTTGAATATATTTCAAAAAATTTCCTATTAATAAGCACATTAGTTGAAAAGGAAACAGCTGTAATTGGTTATAATAATGGTTTTGGTTTGGCAAGATCTTTCTGGATTTGGACCTTTCCCCATCTCACAAGCATCGTTTGGAAGTAAACAGAAAAAAGGCTTTGGCAAATGGTTTAATCTACCGTATCTACCACCTGTAACCCTGGACCAGCGGTCAGCAAAGTTCTTCTTTTTCATTTTACTTTTTTATAAAATTAAAATTGCTATATGAAGCTTTTTCATTTTAAGTTTTATTTTTTGAGACATGGTCTCACTCTGTCACCCAGGCTGGTGTGCAGTGGCACAATCTCTGCTCACTGCAACCTCCACCTCCTGGGCTTAAGTGATCCTCCCACCTCAGGCCCCAACCCCCAGCCCAGTAGCTGGGATTACAGGCACGTGCCACCATGCCTGGCTAATTTTAGTATTTTTTGTTGAGACGGGGGTTTCACCATGTTGCCCAGGCTGGTCTCAAACTCCTGAGCTCAAGCGATCCTCTTGCCTCCATCTCTCAAAGTGCTGGAATTACAGGTGTGAGTCACTGTGCCCAGCCAGCAAATTTTTTCTGTAAAGGGCCAGAGAGCCAATATTTTTTAGCCTTTGTGAGTCATATGATTTCTGCTGCAATTACTCAATTCTATAATAATGTGAAAGCAGTCACAGACAACATGTAAATGAATGAGTGTGGGAGTGTTCCAATAAAACTTTATTTACAGAAAGAATCAGATATAAAAACAGACCAGAGTTGGCTCCACAGGTTGTAGTCTGCTGACCGCTGCTCTAGAATTTGATCAGAGTCTTTGAAGTCTAACTCCCACTTGAGAGGCAACTGCTGAGTCTCTACCACGTCGATATTGGGTAAACGCTGTGGGGATATACAAGCACCACATGCATGCCCTGGTGAGACACTCGATGGCAAGGGAAGTTGTAGGGGAGAGAGTTGCTGACATTTGGCTGCTACTGAAACTGCACCTACGCGGAGGCTATCACTGGATGGGAACGGTTTCTATTTTTCTGTACTGTCAGGGTGATTTTTGTGGTGTAAAGCCAGAGGGACATTTTTAGGGAGACTGTCTCTTGGAAAGTATATTTTAGAATATCCTTGAACTTACAGATAAGTAGACATTCAGAGTGACTCAGAAACGACTCCAAGTCTGGTTCCATGGGATGAGGGGCCTACAATGAGGCCCTAGGGATCTTGCTTTGTAGAAGGAGCAAAGCATTGTTGCAGGGTACTCGAGAAGGCAGCAGTAAGAAGATCCTTTAATTTCGAATTGTGGGAAAAGCTCTAGGGTGAAAGCCAAGTGACCTGGGTTCCTCTCTGTGTGCTGAGTCACTGTGTTTTTCGGCAAGTCACTTAACTTCTCTGGGGTTTACATTCTTCCTTGTGAATGTGAAGCTATCAAAAGAGTTGATTCCTAAGATTCCTTCCAGCTCTTAAATTCTGTTTCTAATGTGTGTTTTGGCCAGGTGTGGTAGCTCACACTTGTAATCCAGCACCGAGGCAGGCAGATCACCTGGGGTCAGGAGTTTGAGACCAGCCTGGTCAACATGGTGAAACCCCATCTCTACTAAAAATACAAAAATTAGCTGGGCATGGTGGTACATGCCTGTCATCCCAGCTACTTGGGAAGCTGAGGCACACGAGAATGGCTTGAACCCTGGAGGTGGAGGTTGCAGTGAGCCGAGATGGCACCACTGCACTCCAGCCTGGGTGACAGAGCGAGACTCTGTCTCAAAAAAAAAAAAAAGTTTCTATTAAATACTTCCTGTGTAACAGTATAAGATCTCAGATACAGGTCTGAATTTCAGTGTGTAAAAGTTGAGGGCTAGAAATTATTGGCTTTTTAAAAAATTGAAACAGAGCAAGAAGAATTGAATGCTTTTAGTTTAATTTTACCAATAAGACCCTCCCTGATGGAAAATTTATGTAATTAGAAAAATTTTAGGGAAAATTACCACGATCTGTTGCCTCTGCTAATGGAGACTGAGTAGGGCAGACCCACGTCAAACAAGATACAGAAGTGAGAATAAAAGCAGACTACGGAACATGCTTACAAACTCACTTATGCCCATGTACACATTAACTCAGCTGCTTTCAAATTCACTTCTCCAGGAATCCCAGGGCCAACAGGGATGGCAAAGGGAAGCTTTCTGAGGGTCTGTGGAGGGAGCCAGTAGTGCAGTCAGTGTTATTGAACGTCTCCATCTTCACTCTTCAATATAGTAGCCATTAGCCACATTAGCCAGTCGAGTACATGAAACTTGGTTGGCTGAGTAAGAATTTGAATTTTAAATTCGATTTAGTTTCAATACATTCACATATTTTGATTTTATTTATTTTTAAATTTATTTTAGAGACAGGGTCTTACTCTGTCACCCAGGCTGGAGTACAGCACACAATCATAGCTCACTGCAGCCTCGAACTCCTGGGCTTAAGTAATCCACAGCCTTAGCCTCCCCCAGTGCTGGGATTACAAGTGTGAGCCACTGCACCTGGCCTAAATTCACCTTTTTTTTTTGAGACAGAGTCGCACTTTGTCACCCAGGCTGGAGTGCACTGGTGTGATCTCAGCTCACTGCAACCTCCACCTCCCGGTTTCATGCAATTCTCATGCCTCAGCCTCCCGAGTAGCCAGAATTACAGGCACGCACCATGCCCCGCTAATTTTTTTGTGTATTTTCAGTAGAAATGCGATTTCACGATGTTGACCAGGCTGGTCTCAAACTCCCGACCTCAGGTGATCCGCCCACCTCGACTTCCCAAAGTGCTAGAATTACAGGCATGAGCGCCGTGCCCAGCCTCTGAATTCACATTTAAGTAGCTAGTAGCTACCTTCTTGGCCAGTGGAGCTATCGACCAAAATTCTACATTTAGAATTCTGTCACTGCGTATGTGTCACTTCTGTTCGGGCTGCTCAGGCCTCGATCGGAAGTCAGGCACACAGCCTTGTGGGAACGCCCCTGAGGCCTGGGCACGCTCTTGGTGGTGGTGAGTAAAATTTCCCTTCGCTCTTTCGCTCCCAGAGGAGGGGGATTTTAACTGTGACTCACTGTTCAATGAATGATTAAGAACAGAGCCTCCAGCCGGCACGGTGGCTCACGCCTGTAATCCCAGCACTCTGGGTGGCTGAGTGGGGTGGATCACGAGGTCAGGAGTTCAAGACCAGCCTGGCCAAGATAGTGAGACCCCGTCTCTACTAAAAATACAAAAAAAGTAGCTGAGCGTGGTAGTGTGCGCCTGTAGTCCCAGCTACTTGGGAGGAGGAGGCAGGAGCATCGCGTGAACCTGGGACAGGGAGGTTGCAGTGAGCCGAGATCACATCATGGCACTCAAGCCTGGCAACAGAGCAAGACTCCATCTCAAAAAAAAAAAAAGTGCGTGGCACTCTCTTGGTGGCTTAAGGGAGAGGAATAGCTGATCTCTTCTTAGTGATGGGAGAGAGACAGAGATCAGTGGTTTGCAAACTTTTTAAAGATGAGAAATCCTTCTCTTAAATGTGCTCTTACGTGGAAGTGAACATAAAGCAGATTAAAGTGAAGCTGCTCGAATTCTAGAGTCACATCCAGCTCTGCCCTATCTCTCCCACCCCCTCCACCACCCACAATTGCCCCGCTCCATTTCTCAAGCTGCCCCTTAAGGCACTTCTTGGGAACCAATGGACTTCTGCTCAGGAGGCATGGGCGATAAGCCTCTGAGGGCTGGTGTGTGTGGGCTGGGCAACCCCAAGACACACAAAATTGGGTGGAGGTTTCAAATCTAGAAGTGATATTTCAACCAGGAAAAAAAGGCCAGGGCGGTGTCTCACACCTGTAATCCCAGCACTTTGGGAGGCCCAGGCGGGTGGATCACCTAAGGTCAGGAGCTCAAGACCAACCTGGCCAACATGATGAAACCCCGTCTCTACTAAAAACACACACACACACACTCAAAATTAGCCAGGCATGGTGGCAGGCGCCTGTAATCCCAGCTACTTGAGAGGCTGAGGCAGGAGAATCTCTTGAACCCGGAAGGCGGATTCAAGAGTCAAGATCATGCCATTGCACTCCAGCCTGGGCGACAAGAGTGAAACTCCTTCAAAATAAATAAAAATAAGTCAGTAAATAAGGGGGAAAAAAAAGAATAGGAAAAAGAAGGTTTACAAAGCACAGTCAAAATTACAGCCACTTATCCAGGCATGACGGGATGCTGGCCCACAGGGCCTTTTTCACTGACAAAGTGTTCCTCAGACACCCCACCTATGAGGCATTCTTGCCAAAAATATTGAAACCGAATATGCTTTAGATCTAATTTCCAGTTTATAGGAAACACAGGGAAGATAGGAATATATTAAAGATACTCAGGGATGGATTAAACCTGGGAAATTCTACAGTGCAAACAACCTGACCTGGTTTCTTCAACAAATAAATTAGAGGGAAAAAGAAAAGAAGAAAGAATTCATAGATGAAAACTTAAGAGACGGGCCCGGGTGCAGCAACTCACATCTATAATCCCAGCACTTCAGGAGGCTGAGGCAGGTGGATCACTTAAGTCCAGGAGTTCGAGACCAGCCTGGGCAGCATAAGGAGATTCTGTCTTTACAAATATATATATTTTTAATTAGTCTAGGCTGGGCGCAGTGGCTCACACCTATAATCCCAGCATTTTGGGAGGCTGAGGTGGGTGGATCACCTGAGGTCAGGAGTTTGAGACCAGCCTGGCCAATGTGGTGAAACCCCATCTTCACTAAAATACAAATATTAGCCAGGCATATGGTGCATGCCTGTAATCCCAGCTACCCGGGATGCTGAGGCAGGAGAATTGCTTGAACCTAGGAAGCGGAGGTTGCAGTGAGCCAATATCGTGCCATTGCCCTCCTGGGTGGCAAGAGTGAAACTCCGTCTCGAAAAAAACATTAGCCTGGTGTGGTGGCAAGCAGCTGTAGTTCCAGCTACTAGGGAGGTTGAGTTGGGAGGACTGCTTGAGCCCAGGAGTTCAAGGCTGCAGTAAGCTGTGATCACGTCACTGCACTCCAGCCTGGGCGACAGAGGGAGACTCATCTAAAAAAAAAAAAAAAAAAAAAAAAAAAAAAGGAAAAAAAACACCCAAGAGACATATCAACCAAATACAGTGTATAGACTTTGGATTATGTTGCAAACAAACCAACTGAATAATAAAACCTATACCAGATTACCAGGGACATTTGAATACTGATTAGATATCTAATATTATTAAGGATATTTTGTTAACTTTAGGTGATATATGATATTTTGGCTATGTTAATAAAAAGAGTTATTGTTTTTAGAGATTATTTGAGATGGGACAATATGTTGTATTTGCTTCAAAATAATCCAGTGGTAGGGTGGTGAGTGGGAATACAGATGAAACTAGATTGCTTGAGTGTTGATAATTGTTGAAAATGGGTTTTGGGTACATGAAGATATATTACTCTCTCTGGTTTTGTGTATGTTGGAAAATTTCTATAACTAAAAGCTTTTCTAAATGGCGGGGAAACCACAAAGTGTTCCTCAGACAGAGATGCCTGAATGTCACTGATGTACTGTGTCTCAAATTGCACAGGGGACTCCGGTCCCGGTGTGGGGAGGAGAGGATGCAAGCTTGAAGGTGGCAATGGAGAGTGGACAGAAGAGACAGCAGCCAAGTCTTTGGGTGGGAGTGTAGGAATGGAGTTCTGAGTAGAGGATGGAAATCAGAGCTTAAAGTCTCAAGAAAACCACAACAAACCCTCCAATGGAGGTACCAGTTCAACCACCACTTCATTTTACAAATGAAAGAAGCAGTTCAGTGTTAAGGTGGGACTAGAGACTTGCGAGATGAGCTTCCTGGCTATCCCTTGAATCACACAGATGTGTACATCTGAGTGTGTGTGTGTGTGTGAGAGAGAGAGAAAAACTAACACAGGAATAGTTGCTTTCAGAGTACTTTATGCTTTCAGAGTACTTTGTACAAATTTGATTTGATTTGATCTTCACGATGACCCAGTAGCAATTTACAGATGAGGAAGCTAAAACCAAAGTGTCCTGTCCAGGATCACACACCTGGTGATGGAGCCAGGACTCAATTTGAAATTTCTTCCTTCCAATTCTTTCTTTTTAAATATAGACCCCCCCAATCCTCAATACATGCACAGCACACGTGCACACACGCACACATGCACACACACACGCTCACACACACACGCAACACACACGAGTGCACACACACGCACACACGCACAAGCATGCACACACACGCGCACGCACGCACACACAAGCGCACGCACACACGCGCACACACACGCAACACACGAGCGCACACACACGCACACATGCACAAGCATGAACACACACGCGCATACACGCACACCAACACGCATACGCGCAACACACGGGCGTACACACACACGCACACACACGTGCACAGACAGGCGCGCACACACACGCACACACGTCATTATTGCTGCTTGTATGGTGGAGTTCAACATGTTGTTGCTAATAACTCACCATCCCCTAAGGAGACAGACCTAGTTTTGACTCCCGGTCCTGTTGTTTACTAGGGCGGGGTGTGTGTGTGTGTGTGTGTGTAAATAGACTTTGTTTTTTTTAGAGCTGTTTTAGGTTCTCAGCAAAATCAATCAGAAAGTACAGAGAGTTCTCCTCTATCACCCCAACTCACGGCCTCCCACACGGTCAACATTCCACACCAGAGTGGTGCGTTTGTTGCAGTCATTGAACCTACGTTGACACGTCATTATCACCCAAAGTCCACAGTTTACATGAGAGTTCACTCTTGGCCTGGCACATTCTGGGGGTGTTGACTAGCTGTGTTTTTGAGCAGCTTACTTTGCTTCCGTTCTCCCTGTGAAGGTGGGGATCACAGTACCTGTTTTAGAAAGATCACTATGAGAACTAAATTAAATCAGATCATGCATATCAAGCAAATTACCTGCCTGGCACAGAGTTAAAGAAACCAGTAAATGGAGCTAATGTTAATATTCATACGAATCCCTTCAGTCTGAGCCTGGCTGTATAACTGCCGAATCTTCCCCTTATTCTCCTTGATCTCAGTCCAGAACCTCTTGTTTGTGCCTGGATGACTCTGCCAGAGATGATTTCTAGAAGTTCCTTAAAGATATTAGTCTGTGGGCTGGGCACGGTGGCTCACGCCTGTCATCCCAGCACTTTGGGCTGCCGAGGCGGGTGGATCACCTGAGGTCAGGAGTTCGAGATCAGCCTGGCCAACATGGTGAAACCCCGTCTCTACTAAAAATACAAAAATTAGCTGGGCGTGGTGGCAGGTGCCTTGTAATCCCAGCTACTCAGGAGGCCGAGGTGAGAGAATCGCTTGAACCCAGGAGGCGGAGGTTGCAGTGAGCCAAGATCGTGCCATTGCACTCCAGCCTGGGCAACAAGAGCGAAACTCTGTCTCAAGAAAAAAAAATAGATAGATAGATAGATAGATAGATAGATAGATAGATAGATAGATACACACACACACACACACATTAGCCTGTGAAGATTTACTGTGCTGCTGACAGGAACTTAATGTTTGGTTCTTGGAGAAAGAGCTGTTAGGCAAGCAGGGATGCAATAGATGTAGGTTCGCAGAATGAACCCTTATGGTGGGCTGCGGGACAAAAAAAGTTTCCAATTTGGACCCCTCACCAAGAGAAACAGAAGGGGAAGAGAAAGTACAGAAGGGAACAATCAAAGTGTGGGGGCGAGCCGCTGCTTTTAGCCACGGCGAAGGTGAAATCAAGAAACTTTTTTCAGTGGGGTTTGTCGAAGAAGACCTTCAATGGTGTGAACTATGGAATATGCAAAATGAGAACTATCTTGTGCGTTTCTATCTCCTTCTCCTTCATGCTGTTTACCTTCAGGTGCCTACGCAGGGTGGCTGGAGGAAATTAAAAGGAGCAGAGCTTACAGCATTTTTGCTTGTGTGAACAACCCTGGTGAAAAGATTTTGTGCCAATGGTTCTTGGTTGCTCCTCTGACAACCAGTTCCTTCCCCTGCTATTCGTACAGCGTTCAGAGTCTGCACAACAGTACTGCCGTCACTGTTCCACATGCATCTGTAAGCCCTTTGAGAACAGGGGCTGTGGCTTCTACTTCTGAAACTCCCATAGCAGTAAGCCCCGTGCAGATAGCACCTAGTAATTGATACGGGGCTTCTGAGGGGGGCCCCCTTCTGCACCGTGTAGTGGTAGGTCTCCAACTCAAGTCAGATGCCCACGAGATTCTTGTTAGAAAAACTGTGGGTAACTCAGACCCAAGAGAGTGGGGTGCAAAAATGGAAGTGCAGTTTCCTGAGCATTGTCATAATGTGACATTGACTGCTGTGTGATCTTACGTGAGTCATTTCCTTCCCACCTGCTACCTTGGTTTCACTCATCTGCACAATGAGAACGACTTTGTAAAGGCACATGCATATATTCACTTTTTTTCCTGATTAGAAAAGTAAGATATTTTTCTTGAAGAAAATATAGAATATACAGAAGAATGTGTGAGAAATGAAAGTCCCCACTTAAAACCACCCGGAGGCCAGGGACAGTGGCTCACGCCTGTAATCCCAGCACTTTAGGAGGTCGAGGTGGGTGGATCATTGAGTCCAGGAGTTCCAGACCAGCCTGGGCAACATGGCACAATCCTGTCTCTACAAAAAATATAAAAATTAGCCAGACGTGGTGGCGCAGGCCTAGTTCCAGCTACTTGGGAGGCAGAGCTGCAGTGAGCCAAGCTTGTGCCACTGCACTACGGCCTCAGAGACACAGCGAACCCCACTCCCACTGCAGAAAAACAAAAAAGGAAAAAGAAAACCATCCAGAGATTAAACATTGTTACATTTTGGTTTACTGCTTTTTGTTTTTATTGATTTCTATTGAACATTTGATGTAGGCCGGGTGTGGTGGCTCACACCTATAATCCCAGCACTTTGGGAGGCTGAGGTGGGTGGATCATTTGAGGTCAGGAATTCGAGACCAGCCTGGCCAACATGGTGAAACCCTGCCTGTATTAAAAATACAAAAATTAGCCGGGCGTGATGGCGGGCGCCTATAGTCCCAGCCACTCGGGAGGCTGAGGTGGGAGAATGGCGTAAACCCAGAAGTGGAGGTTGCAGGGAGCCAAGAGCCGCCACGGCACTCCAGCCACAGTGACAGAGCATGACTCTGTCTCAAAAAAAAAAAAACTGATGTAATTGGTTTATTGCTTTTTAATCTTTTCTCTGTGTGTGTGCCATGTGTGTGTAATGTGTGGAGTCCAATGCAAAATGAAAACCTAGGACCCCCTGTTCCCAAATTATGAAGAACTTCAAGAAGCCAACAGCAGAGCGTTGAACCCAATCTGGAGTCCTGGTTGACGGAGTGATCACGTGCCCATGAAGCAGGCTCTTTCTATTCTCTACTTAGAATAATAAGATCATTTATTGAGGGTTCTCTGTGTGTCAAGTGTTTCATTTAATTAGTTATAATTTAATTCAGTTTCTTTGATATAAATACAATTCTTCCCCCTCCCCATTTTTGCAGATAAAACAACTGGCAATCAGAAAGTTTAAGTAGCTTGCCCAAGTTCATACGGCCAGTCAGAGCAGAGACAGTATTCATACCTGAGTCTTTCAGGCTTCAGGTCTGTGCCTTTTCCATTGCAGTCCATTCCCTCGCATACTAACTTTTATAAATTCATTTAAAAATTATTAGTAAAGTTGAGATTATACTATACATAAAATCTTACATTGCATTCTTTTTCATTTTATATCACGGTTGTTTTTTCTTCCTCTGTCATTAAATAGAGGAGAAAAACTGTGGCTATCTATGAGAAAGAGTGAAGTCACAAATGACAAAGCACTGAGAAGAATTTCATTGCAAGATTAGATTAAATACAAAATATCAGGGAGCCAAAGCAGGAGCATGTGGCCCGTGGAGACCGGGCAAAGCCTAGGCTGCTGTGTGTAACCCACATCCCCCGACTGATAAATAGAAAATAAACATCTCGCTCTCCCTGCTCTGAACATCCTCCACATTGAAGAGGATATCTTTGCAGATCCCCAACAGTCAAGAAGATTTCTGTCCAATTTTACTTTCCACAAAAGTAAAAGTTTCATTGCAAAATGAAAGCAATGGGTTCTTTTTCGAGCATAAATAATATTATATAGAACATAATTTTCAACCTCCTTACATACACACACACACACGCTCAGATACCCTTATGGGGGTGTGCATTCCTGTCTTCCTTGGCAAGCACCGAGTTACATGTAAAAAAAGCCAGTCCTGAAGGTAATATTAAAAACGTTACTGTACACCACTGCAGACTTTGGGAAATTGACTTAACCTCTCTAAGTCTGAGGAGCCACATGTGTAAAATAGAGGCTCGTAAGAGCTACCTCAACAGAACGAGGAAAGAACCTAACAGGTAGGCTTTACCTAAAGCTGGGATTTCAAAGCCAAGAGTCAGGCTTAGGTTACTGCGAATTAGATTTTCTTTGTAGGCCCTAATTCCTCAATGAAAACCATAACCATGGTTAGGGTCTCTGGGATCTAGGGTTGAGGCACCAGAGGAGAAGAGGAGTAAGGCCTATTCCTGTACCCATCTCCTTTTGTTTGTCGCAGTTCTTATTTTCTAGGGAACTGTGGTTAAAAGGAAGCAGAGTACAGCTACCTCTTAGGGAGAGAAAAAAACCAAAACACAATCCGCAGCTTTCGAGGTGTACGAGGGAGAGAACAGTAAGGTAGTGATTTGCCCCTGAAGTCAACTGAGTCTTGGGGAATTTAAGCAGCTAAAGGGACACAAGCGTCAGGCCACAGAAAGTGAGAGCCACGGGGGCAGGAAAAAAAATCCCTCTTCATTTGGTGCTAAGTTTCCACCTATCAAAATACATCTTTCTAGATGACTTGCTACCCTTTGCTGGCAAGCTCTCCCAATGTTGTGCAAAGAGATTAAATAAGAAATAGCAGTCTTATTTCTGCTTATTTCTGCTATCAGGCATGGTGGCTCAGGCCTGTCATCCCAGCACTTTGGGAGATCAAGGCAAAAGGATCACTTGAGCCCAGGAGTTTGAAACCAGCCTGGGCAACATTGCAAGACCCTGTCGTTACAAAAAAACCAAAAATAATTAAATGAGCATGGTGGTAAATTATAGTGAGCTATGATTATGCCACTGCACTCCAAGCTGGGTGACAGAGCAAGACCTTGTCTTTAAAAAACAAAAAAAAAAAAAAAAGAGAAAGAAAGCCGGGTACGGTGGTTCACAGCGCCCAGCACTTCCGGGACACTTTGGGAGGCCGAGGCGGGCAGATCACCTGAGGTCGGGAATTTAAGACCAGCCTGACCAACATGGAGAAACTCCGTCTCTACTAAAAATACAAAAATTAGCCAGACGTGGTGGCACATGTTTGTAATCCCAGCTACTCAGGAGGCTGAGGCAGGAGAATCACTTGAACCCGGGAGGCAGAAGTTGTGGTGAGCCGAGATCGGGTCATTGCACTCCAGCCTGGACAACAAAAGTGAATCTCTGTCTCAAAAAAGAAAAATAAAAAGAGGGCCGAGTGCAGTGGCTCATGCTTGTAATCCCAGTACTTTGGGAGGTTGAGGCGGACAGATCACGAGGTCAAGAGTTCGAGACCAGCCTGGCCAACATGGTGAAACCCCACCTTTACTAAGAATACAAAAATTAGCCAGACGTGGTGGTGCGCGCCTGTCATCCCAGCTACTCGAGAGACTGAGGCAGGAGAATCACTTGAACCTGGGAGGTGGAGCTTGCAGTGAGCCAAGATCCTGCCACTGTACTCCAGCCTGGGCAACAGAGCAAGACTCCATTTCAAAAAAAAAAAAAGAAAAGAAAAAGAAAAAGAAAAAAATAACATGATTAGATTTTAGATATATACAGTGCATGTACAGTGTCCCCCAGATCTGTCTCCTGAGGCCCAGCGGGCACCTAACCCCAGGTCACTCACAGTAAATGAGGAAGGGGTGGCAATGGGTGGGCCCCTGTGTTTGGAGGCTCTGGCGCTTTTCTCTCGCATGCTCACCTCCCACTGTGCCCCAGCCTGGAGTTTTTTTCTCTTTCTGCTCTTTACTAGCACTCCTCCGGTGCCCTTTTCTCTCTCCCTTTTTTTACCTTCTTCAAGAGGCTGAGGTCAAGCCCTTTTCTCATTAAGACTAAGTAACCTGCGGACAGAACCTCTGTATTCCCCAAATGTGTTCCTATAATGTCATCGCACATGGGTCACAGGACGACCCTGTGTGCCCCTTTATTTCACAGACCAGGCTGTGCCAAGAGCTCATGACCAAACACTGGCAAAGGGCAGAGCCACGGCTTCCACACGAGTCTTGGACATCAAATCTCCCTGTATTCTTTCCTCTGTTCCTGGCTGCCTGGCTCCCCCAGGCCACACACCTCCTATTCCAGGACACCCTTGAACGTGGCCAAGCCTCCCTCTTCCTTCTTCCTCCATTCTGTTCTTCCCCTTCCATCACCATTTCTTCCTCTTTATACTTTTCATTCACAGCATTTGGCGACTTCCTCCCCCATGTTCGACGTAAAGCTTCCGTTTTCTAGCACTTTCAACTTGACTTTGAAAAGCTTGCAAATGGGAAAGACCCTTATATTTTCCTGCCTGGGATTTTTCCCCACCCCTTTTACTGCTTGAGAAACTGAGAATCCTTATAATCACAGCGGGTTACATTTTGGTTTTGCTTCTCATTATGATTTTTGAATTATTAATATAGTGTAAGTCCGTTACAGAAGAGTTGGAGAATAGAGAAGGGAAAACAATACCGTAAATACCGTAACATAACGTCGTAATCCCAACACCCCTGCACTTAGTCTATTTTAAGAATGATGATGTTTTAAGAAGAAATTGACTCTCCACTTACTCCTATAATTACCGCACTATTTTTGCACGTAGAATGTCTTTTCAGCTCACGGTTCCTTTGCAAGACACTAGTCAATTCATGAGCACAGGGTACCATTGACTGCTCAGCCGTGGTCTGTTAGAGAGTAGCCACAAATTCCGTTTCATTTAAGGAACTAATCAACTTATTTTAAACACTTCCATTGCCTGCTAGGTCAAAGAAGGCCTCTATGAGAAGGGCATTTGGACCGGCTGATCTTTGGATAACAATAACCGTGCTTAACCCAACACAACCTTGTCCAGATCTAGCCATTCAAATATTCCTTGCAGTGTAGGTAAGTACAGAATACATCCTCTGTTCATGGAGGGGGTTACTTAGGGATAGAAGGAATACATAAAATGAGTCTATATAGACAGAGACTCTTGAGCCCAGGATTTTGTCCTCAGCCTGGGCAACATAGCAAGACCCTGTCTCTGTAAACAACAAACAAACAAACAAACAAAAAACAACAAAAGAAAACTTTTTAAAATAAAAAAATGAAATAAAAGAATATATAGACTCGTTTTATATACTCCTTCTATCCCTAATAACCCCTGCCATGAACAGAGGATGTATTCTGTACTTGCCTAAATTGTAAGAAATGTTTGAATGGCTAGATCTGGACAAGGTTGTGTTGGGTTAAACACAGTCTGAGCTCAGGAGTTCAAGACCAACCTGGGCAACATGGCAAAACCTCGTCTCTACAAAAAATACAAAAATTAGCCAGGTGTGGTGGCGTAATGCCTGGAGTCCCAGATACTTGACAGGCTGAGGCAGGAGAATCGCTTGAGCGTGGGAGGTGGAGGTTGCAGTGAGTCCAGATCACCACTGTTCTCCCGTCTGGGCAACAGAGTGAGGAGATCCTGTCTCAAAAACAACAGAAAGAATGGTTGGTGGTTGTGGTTGATGTGTAGGGGGAGGGTATACCAGAATCACCGGGAGATGGCTACATGTGTAACAGATGAAGCGTTAGATTCAAAAGGTACAAAAAGCTAATAAAGAGCTGGGCGCGGTGGCTCATGCCTGTAATCCCACCACTTTGGGAGGCCGAGGCAGGTGGATAACCTGAGGTCAGGAGTTCAAGACCAGCCTGGCCAACATGGTGGAATCCCATCTCTAGTAAAAATACAAAAATTAGCTGGACATGGTGGTGGGTGCCTGTAATCCCAGCTACTCAGAAGGCTGAGGCAGGAGAATTGCTTGAACCCGGCAGGCAGAGGTTGCAGTGAGTCAAGATCATGCCATTGCACTCTAGCCTGGACAACAAGGTGAAATTCTGTCTCAAAAAAAAAAAAAAAAAAAAAGCCTACTAAAAATCAATAGGAAAAGCATAAACAGCCCAGCAGAGAAATGGGCAAAGAATTTGAACAGTACTGTGCAGAAAAAGAAACTCAATGGACACATGTGAAAAAAGGCTCCACTCACTAGCAACTGGGGACACGCAATTTAAAAACAACAATAAGATACAATTTCACACCCATGGAACTGGCCAAAAGTAAATGTTTGACAACAGCAAATGTTGGCAAAGATGTATGAAAATGAGAACTCCCGTGCTCATCTGGCCAAAGTGTAAAGGACAAGGTCATTTGTGAGAATCACTTGACAACATCTAGAAAACTTGAAAATGTCCATAGTCTAAAACCTTGCAATCCATTTCTAGGTCATATTCAAATCAGCTTTTCTCAACTGAGATTCTTCTTCTGAACCATAGAACATAGAAAATTATTTGAATGATTGTTTTCCTCAACTGTCCCAAGGATGGTACATAACTAGTATCATTCTAGATACATAGGAGAAAAGTTAATTATTACATACAGTGGTTGCATTATGACATTAGAGTTTGTCTTGTTAAACCCAGTTAAGAAAAACCACAAGGGACTCTCCCAAACATATTTTAATGCCTCACTACTAGTAATAATAAAAAAAACTGGAGGCCGGGCATGGTGGCTCATGCCTGTAATCCCAGCACTTTGGGAGGCTGAGGTGGGCAGATCACAAGGGCAGGAGTTCAAGACCAGCCTGGTCAATATGGTGAAATCCCATCTCTACTAAAGATACAAAAACAATTAGGCAGGTGTGGTGGTGCACACCTGTAATCCTAGCTACTCGGGAGGCTGAGGCAGGAGAATCACTTGAACCTGGGAGGTGGAGGTTGCAGTGAGCCAAGATTGTGCCATTGCACTCCAGCCTGGGCAACAGGGTGAAACTCCATCTCAAAAAAAAAAAGAAAAAAAAAATGGAAATACTTTGTTCATTTGTAGGAGAACAGACAAATAAATCACAGTATATTTCTATTTTTTAATTTTTTATTATTTTTTTTTGAGATGGAGTCTCACTCTGCCGCCCAGGCTGGAGTGCAGTGGCGTGATCTCGGCTCGCTGCAAGCTCCGCCTCCCGGGTTCACGCCATTCTCCTGCCTCAACCTCACTAGTAGCTGGGACTATAGGCACCCGCCACCACACCCGGCTAATTTTTTTGTATTTTTAGTAGAAACGGGGTTTCACCGTGTTAGCCAGGATGGTCTCGATCTCCCGACCTCGTGATCCGCCTGTCTCGGCCTTCCAACACAGTATATTTCTAATGTGGAATATTCTATATAACCGTTTAAATCAGTGAACTAGATCTGTATGATTCAGCATTGATAAATCCTGAAAATAAAATATTGACTCAAAATGGTACAACATTATAAAAGGATGATCCCATAACAAATATTTTATAAAATATGCAAATGAACACCATATATTACAGTGTATTTGTAGTGAAAATATAAAATAGGGTTTAGATACACATCACATTCATGTGACTGCTTCTAGCAGGAGAGGGAAGGCATTAGATTCTCTTTAAGAATCTTTCTGGGCAGGCGCGGTGGCTCACGCCTGTAATCCCAGCACTTTGGGAGGCCGAGGTGGACGGATCACAAGGTCAGGAGATCGAGACCATCCTGGCCAATGTGGTGAAACCCTATCTCTATTAAAATACAAAAAAAAAAAATTAGCTGGGAGTGGTGACGGGCGCCTATAGTCACAGCTACTCGGGAGGCTGAGGCAGGGGAATTGCCTGAACCTGGGAGGTGGAGGTTGCAGTGAGCCGAGATCGCGCCACTGCACTCCAGCCTGGCGACACAGCAAGACTCCGTCTCAAAAAAAAAAAAAAATCTTCTGGATTTCCTTCCAGTACATGGTAGGATTGTATGTCCCTACATTCTTTGAAGTTAGGCACAACCATATGACTTACTGTGGTCAATAAAATGTAACTGGAAGTGTCACTTTTGGGTGGAAGATCTAAGAATGATATGCACAGTTTGCCGAGCTCTTCCCTTGGCTGCAGTGATCATCAATGTTTCAGATTTCAGTGTTTCAGTCCACTTCATCCCCTGGGTCCTGGAGTGAAGACAGTGTAGAGCAGTTTCCAAATGAGCCACAGTGAACGTGAGGCATGACTGAAAAATGAACCTCTGTCTCCTTAAGCCACTGAAATTTTGGGAGTATATGTTTGTTACTGTAGCATAGCTAGCCCATCACATTGATACAGGGACTTCAACTTTATCCGTAATGTTTCATTCCTTCTTTTTATTTTTAAGGTCTAGAGAACATATGACTAAGTGTTAACATTTGTTCATTTTGAATGGACAGTGCTGAGTCTTATATTATCCTCATTCTTTTTAGACTTTTGTGATTAAAGTCTCTGGAATTGGCCGGGCATGGTGGCTCATGCCTGTAATCCCAGCACTTTGGGAGGCAGAGATGGGCAGATTGCCTGAGGTCAGGAGATCGAGACCAGCCTGGACAACATGGTGAAACCCCGTCTCTACTAAAAATGCAAAACTTAGCTGGGCGTGGTGGCACATGCCTTTAATCCCAGCTACTTGGGAGGCTGAGGCAAGAGAACTGCTTGAACCCGGGAGGCAGAGGTTGCAGTGAGCCGAGATGGCACCACTGCACTCCAGCCTGGGCAACAAAGTGAGACTCTGTCTCAAACACAAACAAAAACAAAACAAAACAAACAACAACAACAAAATAATTCTGATATGCATGCTCTTCTTTTTAAGCCATCTCAAACCTCTTCAGAAAACAGAAGTGATATAATGTGAATCCTCCATCACATCATCTCCTTTTCAGGTCCTCCGCACTGACGATGCTTCATTTCTCCTATAGCAAGGGGACCTCTACCGCAAGACAGACCTGCTCGTCAGTCCTTAGCACGGCCACTGTGCTACGTCCAAGCCCAGTGTGAGCCTGTGACGTGGGATTGGTCCCGACCTCCCACATGGGTATAATAAAGGAGTGCTGTCTGTGGAAATAAACCTTTGTGTCTACTTCATATTTATAAAACAGATGCTTCCATGACTTCCTTTCCTTCCCACATGGTATTTTATATTAAATATCTAAATGAGAAACACAGAGTCAAGATCATTCAAATGGCTCAGCAATACACCTCATCTATAAATCAAAGCAAAGGAACACTTCAGTAGTGAAGAACAGTCTGTGCCAGGAGACAGGAGACTTCTCTTCTATTTGTGGTTATGCTATTGTCCTGCCTTGTGACTTGGCCTCTGCAGGACTTGGCGTTCTTTTCGTGTAACATGACATTTCTCCTAACACTAACTTTCTATCAATACTTTCATTTTAAAAATTAGAAGTGATTATTTTCTTGTATCATTTTAAGGTTTTAATCTCAAAATTAAAAAAAAAAAAAGAAAAATTACAAATTAAAAAAATAACTTGGTGGGGGGCAGTGGCTCATGCCTGTAATCCCAGCACTTTGGGAGGCCAAGGCGGGTGGATCACCTGAGGTCAGGAGTTCAAGACCAGCCTGACCAACATGGAGAAAACCCATCTCTACTAAAAATACAAAATTAGCCGGGTATTGTGGTGTGCGCTTGTAATCCCAGCTACTCGGGAGGCTGAGGCAGGAGAATCGCTTGAACCCGGGAGGTGGAGGTTGCGATGAGCTGAGATAGCACCGTTGCATTCCAGCCCAGGCAACAAGAGCGAAACCCCATCTCAAAAATAAAATCAAATAAAGTAACTTAAAAACCAAATAGAGTTAAAATATTACACGTTAGTAAGCATGTGATCAAAGGCAGGCAGTTCCCCAGGCATGTAGCAACAAGTGACACACGAATGGAATCTTAGTCCCCAGGGTGGGGCTAGGGCGATGCAGGGGTAGGATGATTTCAGACATAGGATTTGTTTTTGGTTTTGGTTTTGGTTCAGCATTCCAAAAGCAGCTTTCTTTTATAACATAAAGAAATTAGAAAAGTAGCTTTCAAGCCAGTATGATCAACTAAGACACTATTTCCCAAACCAGTGCTCTGAGGAACACCGTCGTTAGAGTTCCTAAGTGGGTACACTCAGTGCTCACATTCGGAAAATGATGTATGGTCTCTCTCTCGGAGAATCATCATGCATATTATCTTATGAAAGACTGAGAAATTCTACAGAAAAAAAAAACCCCACCTATTTTAACTTTGTTTAATCCAGCATTCACCAACTTAGCTGTGCAGGGACCACTTTTTTGCTCACTTCCGTTACCACCTTCCACGTCCACGTGGGGAGAGCTGCGCTAAGTCAACATCTCGGCCTGTGAAGCCACGGACTCTTCTGTGCGTTTCTGCCACGGCATTGCTGAGTAACCGGGTCAGCCCTCTGTTGGGGTCTTGATTTCTCCACCTGAAAAATGAGGCAGATGACACTTGTCCACACTTCACAGAGATGAGCTAGATAATGTCCATGAGGGCTTTGAACCTTTAAAGCAGGTTCCATAGAAACAATGTTATTATCTCAACCACATAAGCACGATGGGATAATAAGTCACCTCGTTAGGTTCTATTATACACACCTGGACCTAGCAGGCGCTGCACACTTACCTGTCTGTCCTGGTCCCTGAGGGCTTTATATAAATTCCATAGACTCCAGTAAGCAAACCCATTTCATGCTGGTTCCTGTTTCAAACAGACCAAAAAGGAAAGAAAGGAAATAAAGAGAAACAGAGCAAGTGAAGAAATAGAGAGCGCAGGAACAACAACAATGGTTAACACTGACTGAGTACTTACTAGGTGTTAACACATATGCCAGGCAGTTGAAACACAGTGTTTAAATCATCCCATCTAGGGCTGGGTGCAGTGGCTCATGTCTGTAATTCCAGTATTTGGAAGGTCGAGGCAGGAGGATCATTTGAGCCCAGGAGTTCGAGACCAGCCTGAGCAACATAGTGGGACCCACATCTACAAACACAGACGCACAACACACACACAGACACACACACACACACACAGACACACACACACACACAGACACACACACACACAAATTGATCCATCTAGCCCTCACCAAAATCCTAAGGAAAACACACTTATTATGACCCACTTGGAGGTTAGAGTGTGTGTCTTGCCCAAGGACATACAAGTATTACCTGAACAGGCCTGCCTGATTCCAAAGCCTGTATGGCCTTGTTTCCTACGGTGGTACACATAAAATGATCTTAGGTGGTAAAAAAAAATTATTTTAATAGTTTTGCATTTTAATGTATGTTTGAAAAAATATAATATGTATTCCAAAGCCATGGTTTCATTCAAAGATATCATAGGCGAAGATAAGAAAATAATAAAGTCTAATTAAGAAAATAATAGAAAAACTGATGTGTGGAAATGTCAAAAATCATGAAGGTGGTGTGCTAGTGAATGAAGTGGGGGAATCATTGCAATGCATCCTTCTACTTCCAAAAACCTTCTACCTCCCAAAAAAGAGAAGATGAGTCAAAGCCCAGTTAGATTCACCTTAACAAGGCTGTTTGTTTTGTTTTGACTCTCGCTCTGTCATCCAGGCTGGAGTGCAGTGGCGTGATCATAGCTCATTGCAGCCTTGAACTCCTGGGCTCAAGGGATCCTCCTCCCTCAGCCTCCTGAGTAGCTGGGATCAGAGGCCTGCACCACCATGCCTGGCAGACTCACGTTAACAAGGCTTTGAGCTTGTTTCTGTCTCCTCTAGGCTCAAGTGCAAGAGAGGAAATGAAGTTCAGTGAAGGTGAAGGTTGGCAACGGTTGCTATGTTTATCTGCAGTGGGGAGGTGGGGGCAGAGGCATATCTGTGATTGTGAGATCCGATTCACAGAAAATCACAGACTGACAAGCACCATCTCCGACAGAGAAGGAAACAATATCTTTAGGTTCTTGGTAACCCTCTCCCTGACCTTCCAACTGTGCGCAGCTGCCTGCTTCATCTCTCAGCTTTGTGGAGAGGGGGAGGGTCTTAGTGAAGACTTCTCGGTTGCAAAAGCAACCCACTCAATTAGTTCAAGTCAACCAGAAAAAAGAAAGAAGGGCTTGTGTAGATACTGGGTTTTGTATAGACCACAAAAAGATGGGAGCTGGAGTGGGAGTCAGGACCCATAACTGCTGTTTGTTTTTTGGGCGTCTCTCATCTCTGCTCCTCTGAGGTTCTCCTTCATTCTCTCTCTCTGAGCTTCACCAGGTGTGACCATCTGGCCTAGGCTTACATCACTTCACAATTCTAGCCCCTACTGGACAAGGCCCAGTGTTTCTGGGCCTCAATTCTAAGTTGCCATTAGCAAGTCAGATTGGCCCAGCTAGAGTCAGGAGTTCATTGCTGCACGGTGCATTATAGCTAGGGTAGGTCACGGTGTAAGCAATTAACAGGCCCTTCTGAAATCCAGCATCCTCACCCTCAATGGTTCCTGTGATTTTTAATAGGCAAGAGCTGGGTCAACTTCCCTGCTACTGTGGCCACTATATTCCCAGCTTTCCTGCTGTTTCAGTACAGCAAGTTGTATTTTGACCTTTGAAATACAGCACTGGGTTTCTTGCATCAGTAACAATGCTTCTTTCATTCCACCAAGTCTGGTCACCTTGAGTCTTGAGGACGATTGATGCTTACAGGGCGATAAACACGTAATCATTTGGCATAGAGAAAAAGGGTGAAGAAGCTGAGCTGTCAGTAATGGTTATGGAGTACCCACTGGCACTGTGTGGGGGGCTCTGGGAACAGCTGAAGTGACGATGTTGATTATGATGGCAAAGATGATGGTAACAACAGTAAAAGAATTGAGAAGGATGAGCCTCCTGAAAAAACATAAGAATACAACAGAGAAAAGGAGCACACATAATAGATCTCCATGTAGTGAAAATAATCTTGAGTTAAGGACTCAAAGACTTGGGTTCTAGACGTGGCTTTGCCTCTTAACTACGTGAGTTAAGATCATTCACGCAGCCATCTCAGACTCATCCCTTGGCTAGCTGTGGTCCACATCTGTAAACATTGGAATGACTTTCTAAGCCAGAAATGTCTGGGATCCTACAGTCTATAATTTCTATGCCTGGAGGATAAAGTGGATCTTGGAATAAATGAGGTAATAGAGCCAGGAGAGGATCAGTAAGGTCTGGTTTCCTAGGAGATGAGTCTTCAAGAGAGATTCAAAAGGCGTGAGGACAGCCTTTGGTGTGCAAACCCAAAAGTATCTGAGAAAATCTCATTTCAGCCAGTCGCGGTGGCTCAGGCCTGTAATCCCAGCACTTTGGGAGGCTGAGGCGGGTGGATCATGAGGTCAAGAGTTCGAGACCAGCCTGACCAACACAGTGAAACTATACTAAAAACACAAAAATTAGCCAGGCGTGGTGGTGCGCGCCTGTAATCCCAGCTACTCAGGAGGCTGAGGTAGGAGAACTGCTTGAACCCAGGAGGCAGAAGTTGCAGTGAGTCGCGATCACACCACAGCACTCCAGCCTGGGCAACAGAGTGAGACTGTCTCAAAAAAAAAAAAAAAGGAAATCTCATTCCATTTAAAAAGTGTATTTTGCCAAAGTTAAGAATGCATCCGTGACACAGTCTCACCCCAGGTGGTTAGGATACAGTTTGCCTTTATACATTTTAGGGAGATATGAGACATCAGTCAATACACGTAAGATTTACATTGGTTTGACCTGGAAGGGTGGGACATCTCAAAAAGGGGGGCTTCCAGGTTATAGGTAGATTTTAACATTTTCTGACTGGCAATTGGTTGAAGAGTTATTATCAATAGAAAGAAATGTCTAGGTTGCAATAAGAGGTTGTGGAGACCAAGACTTTATCATGCAGATGAAGCCTCCAAGTAGCAGGTTTCGCAGAGAATAGATCACAAATGTTTCTTCTTAGACTAACAAGACTTAAGGTCTGTGTTGATGTTAATGCTGGTCAGCTGTTCCTGAATTCCAAAAGGGAGGAGCGTACATGAGGAATGTCAGACCCCCGCTTCCCATCATGGCCTGAACTAGTTTTTCAGGTTAACTTTGGAATGCGCTTGGCCAAGAGGAGGGGTCCGTTCAGATGGTTGGGGGGGGGGGGCCTTAGAATTTTATTTCTGATTACAGGTGGAGGGGAAAAGGCAAGGTCTAGGGTAGAAGACAGGGCCCACTATAATGGCTTGAGAGTATGCTGATCTAAAGGGTAAAAATTGAAAATGTAAGCAGAGAGTTAATTTGGGCCAAGTGTAAGCACTGCAACTTGGAAGCATAGATTCAAGTTGTCCTGAACGTACGCTCTGATTAGCAGCAGTTACAAGTAAGTTTTTAAAGGAAAAGAAGAGACGAGTTCCTGAGTTGTTTACCAAGAAGTTACATTAAAATGATATAAGATATTCCTTGGCTATACATTTTTCTTTGCCTCAAAAATTCCAGGAACGTGAAGACAATGGGTGAAGCAGCTAGTCTGAAAACTACAGGGAAGAAAAGAAAGAAGAAAATGTCTTCAAATAATTGCCCCTGGGTATGGGTGGGGGCACGTATGTGATTGAAGTCCTATACTCACTTCTCTCTGGGCCAGATAAATTTTGCATACCTCACATAGCTCTGACTGCTCTGAGCTATTTTTCTTTTTCATTTCCCCCTTTTGATCAGAATTTTTCTCTTCTAAAAGTATTGATGATCAGCCGGCACGGTGGCTCACGCCCTGTAATCCCAGCACTTTGGGAGGCGGAGGCGGGTGGACCACCTGAGGTCGGGAGATCGAGACCATCCTGGCTAAGATGGTGAAACCCTGTCTCTACTAAAAATAGAAAAAAGTAGCCAGGTGTGGTGGCACATGCCTGTAATCCCAACTACTTGGAAGGCTGAGGCAGGAGAATCACTTGAACCTGGGAGGCAGAAGTTGTGGGATCGTGCCGAGATCGTGCCATTGCTGTCCAGCCTGAGTAACAAGAGCGAAACTCCATCTCAAAAAAAAAAAGTATTGATGATCAACATTTTAGATGCCTGCCCCACATCACCACGAAGCACATCGAAGGGAAAGAGGAAACAGGGACTATGGCTCAAGAACATAGAGAAGTCTCAAGTCCAGATTGATTGGCAACACAAAGGTGAGGTAGGAGAATAGGGAATTAGGGTAGCCAAGGGTTGGGGTATAAGCAAAGGAACAGCAGGTGCGGTGAGTCCTCACAAGCAAGAGCGCAGCAAGTGCGGCCAGCACTAGGCACGACTGTGCAGCATGCAGGCCACATCTTCACTTGTCTGGAACTAGACAGAAGTTTCCACTTCAGCTTCTGATTGACCGCAGGCCAAGCCTCCACTTCAGCCTCTGATTGGTCTCAGGCCAATCCTTCATAGGGTGTAACCAACTGGAGGCCTCGAAAAGGCCCCTAGGGGTGTTGCCAAGTTCTTTCAGCTCAATAAAAACCCTAATTGAGGCGTCTCTTTAGCTGCTTGCTCGCACCTGCTTTTACTCTGTGAGTTGTACTTTTGCTTCTTCAATAAATCCGTGCCTTTGTTACTCCGTTCTTTTGTTGTTTTGTTTAATTCTTTGTTCAAGACACCAAGAACCTGGACAACTCACAGTCAAGACCTTCCATCCGGTAACAAAGGAGCAGAACTCAATCATGTCATCTTCCTACAAAGGAGCCATGGCATGTTGAATCACTTCTTTTTTTCTTTTTCTTTATTCTTTTCTTTCTTTTTTTTTTTTTTTTTTGAGACGGAGTTTCATGCTTGTTGCCCAGGCTGGAGTGCAATGGCGTGATCTCAGCTCACCGCAACCTCCACCTCTCAGGTTCAAGCGATTCTCCTGCCTCAACTTCCCAAGTAGCTGGGATTACAGGCACCTGCCACCACAGTCGGTTAACTTTTTGTATTTTTAGTAGAGGTGGGGTTTCACCGACCTCAGGTGATCCGCCTGCCTCGGCCTCCCAAAATGCTGGGATTACAGGTGTGAGCCACCGTGCCCACCCCTGTTGAATCATTTCTAAGCATCTAGCTATCATAATCAGTTTTTCTGTTGTTGGCTTTTGTGAAAGGAAAACAAACCTCGGGACCCCAAAGTCACTAGTCCACAGGGAAAAATCAAGCTGGGAACTGCATCTGGCCAACATGACCCCCATCCTATTCCTAAATAAGATAACTACAAAGATAATAAAAATTACATACCTCCATCACAATTTGCCCAAAAGGAAATTCCTTGTGGACAAAGGACAGCCAGAACTCAGTCATCCCTCTGCTCACGTGAGACAAAAACATGCACATCTAATTACTTCCTTTGTCCTATTGTTTCACTAAGCTAGACTAAGGATAAGTGACTATTCCTGTAAAATGTGTATTCAGTGAAAGGCTAATCAGAAACTCAATGCAACCAGCGTGGTGTGGTGGCTCACACCTGTAATCCCAGCACTTTGGGAGGCCGAGGCGGGCAGATCATGAGGTCAGGAGATCGAGACCATCCTGGCTAACACTGTGAAACCCCGTCTCTACTAAAAATACAAAAAATTAGCCGGGCGTGGTGGTAGGCGCCTGTAATCCTTGGGAGGCTGAGGCAGGAGAATGGCGTGAACCCGGGAGGCGGAGTTTGCAGTGAGCTGAGATCACGCCACTGTACTCCAGCCTGGCGACAGAGTGAGACTCGGTCTCAAAAAAAAAAAATTACACAAATAAGGTCAATTATATTCGAGACAGGATCTCACTCTGTTGCACCGGCTGAAGTACAATGGTACAATCAACCTCCCAGGCTCGAGCAATCCTCCCACCTCTGCCTCCTTAGTAGCTGGGACCATGGGCACATGCCACCATGGCTGGCTCATAGTTTCTCTTCTTTTTTTTAGAGATTTTTCTTGCTATGTTGTCCAGGCTGGTCTTGAACTCCTGGCCTCCCAAAGTGCTAAGATGACAGAGGTAAACCGTAGCAATTGGCCTTAACATAACATGATTTCAGGAGTTTAAATTCCTGAAAGCAATTTTGAAATTATTATCCAAGTAACCTCCCTAATGTCTTCCTCAGTTGTCCTGGGTCCCAAGTACCCATATGGCCCTCAGAATGGCTATAAAGGGCGGGACCATCTGGGTCCTGAATTATATACCAGGATAGAGCTCAGGACAGAGGACACAGCTGTGAAGATGCCTGAAGAGGCCAGCCCTTCCCAGCATGTCCCCAGGAGGCACAGCTGGGCCAGGGAGGACATGCTGGGTTTGGCCCTGCCCTGCAGCTAGTGTCCTTGGTGCTGTGGACACACCAATGTCTTCAGGTCCCACCAAGACCACCTGTTTAGACCCCAGAACCTAACGGCTCAAAACCAAAGACGTGAGCTCACTGTAAAATGTGTGCAAGGGTTGGGGGAAGCCCAGCAGCCAGCCCTCACCACTTTAGCTCACAGACAAATTCAGCAGGTATCAAAAATATCACAGAAGCGATAGGGGTTTTTTGTTGTTTTTTGGGGTTTCTTTTTGAGACAGCGTCTCACTCTGTTGCCCAGGCTGGAGCCCAGGGGCACGATCTTGGCTCACTGCAATCTCTGCCTCTTGAGTTCCAGTGATTCTAGTGCCTCAGCCTCCAGAGTAGCTGGGATCACAGGTGTGTGCGACCACACCCAGCTAATCAAGTAATCCATTCGCCTCTGCCTCCCAAAGTGCTGGGGTTATAGGCGTGAGCCACTGCACTCAGCTGAGGCAACAGTCTTATAATCTTAAAACACCTAGCAGAGTCGGTATACATCTGTTTGACCAATAGACCAGGCAAAAATGTCTGAACTATATTTAGTCTTCAAAATTTCTAATTTAATTTTAACAACAACTTAAAAACTAATTTTATTTCCCAAAGGTTATTAAAAATCACGTGAACTCGAAAAATCACGTGAACATTTGGGCTTGTTGACTTAATTTATGAGTGTTCACTTATTTATAAGTCAACTTGGTATCATGCAGACAATATAAAAACATAGTGTGTACACAGATACACATAAAAAATAGACACTGCCAGGCACGGTGGCTCACACCTGTAATCCCAGCACTTTGGGAGGCTGAGGCAGGTGGATCACCTGAGGTCGGGAGTTTGAGACCAGCCTGACCAACATAGAGAAACCCCATCTCTATTAAAAATATAAAAATAGCCTGGCATGGTAGCACAGGCCTGTAATCCCAGCTACTCGGGAGGCCGAGGCAGGAGAATCGCTTGAACCCGGGAGGCGGAGGTTGCGGTGAGCTGAGATCGCACCATTGCACTCCAGCCTGGGCAACAAGAGCGAAACTTCATCCCAAAAAAAAAAAAAGAAAAAATAGACACAGACACAAATTAAGATTTTTGCAGCTTTGGCTGGGTGCAGTGGCTCACGCCTATAATCACAACACTTTGGGAAGCTGAGGCAGGTGGATCACTTGAGGTGAGGAGTTTGAGGACAGTCTGGCCAACATGGCAAAAACCTGTCTCTACTAAAAATACAAAAATTAACCTGGCATTGTGGCGTGCACCTGTAGTCCCAGGTACTCAGGAGGCTGAGGCAGAAGAATCACTTGAGCCTGGGAGGCAGAGGTTGCAGTGAGCCGAGATCGTGTCACTGCACTCCAGCCTGGGCCACAGAGTAAGACTGTCTCAAAAAAAAGAAAAAAAAATATTTTTACAGCTTTGATTTTAAAATTTTAGTCATCAGACAGGTAAAACTCACTAGTTTAAAAGGACAGTTGGATTAAATTCTGTCTCCGTAAATGGAACAGATTAAAGTTTTTGCAAGCCTTTATGGAGTTTCAGAGAAAACCGGGAAGCGAATTTGTGTCTCAAAGCAGAGAGAATGTAAGCACTTTCAAGAAGGAGTTCAGAGGCCGGGCGCGGTGGCTCAAGCCTGTAATCCCAGCACTTTGGGAGGCCGAGATGGGCGGATCATGAGGTCAGGAGATCGAGACCATCCTGGCTAACACGGTGAAACCCCGTCTCTACTAAAAAATACAAAAAAAAAACTAGCCGGGCGAGGTGGCGGGCGCCTGTAGTCCCAGCTACTCGGGAGGCTGAGGCAGGAGAATGGCGGGAACCCGGGAGGCGGAGCTTGCAGTGAGCCGAGATCTGGCCACTGCACCCCAGCCTGGGCGACAGAGCGAGACTCCGCCTCAAAAAAAAAAAAAAAAAAAAAGAAGGAGTTCAGATGTGTCAAAGGAAGATTAACAGTGGATGTCAAGGTAATGCAAAATCCTAGGAATTCACTAGAAAGTTTTACAAGGAAATACATAGATGGGCCTAGAAAAACTTCAGAAACTGAGGTAGGAGGCAGGACTCAACTCTGGAGGTGGAGCCTGGACGCCAGACCAAACTGAAGACTAGCCGAAACAGGTGCAGGGAGGAAGCAGTTTCCGTAAGACACACCCACCAGTGTGCCATGTCAGTTTACCATCGCCACGGCAACACCCAGCCGTTATTGCCCCTTGTCATGGCAACAACTGGAGGACCCAGTAGTTACTCCCCTCACCTTAGAAAATTCTACATAAACCACCCCTTACTTTGCATATAATTAACAGTGGATATACTTATGACAGCAGAACTACCTCTGAGCTGCTACTCTGCTACTCTGGCTACTGTGGGGCAGCCCTGCTCCAGAAGGAGCCGCACTTGTGCTGCTGCTGTACACTCTGCCACTTCAGTAAAAGTTGCTGAGTTCGTTCCCGGGCAAAGCCGGGAACCCTCCTGGGCTAAGCCCCCATTTTGGGGCTTGCCTGTCCCGAACCAAAACCTTTTCAAAATAGCCAGTCAAATGCCAGAAAGTTGTATTTTGAAGACCAATCTCATTGGATCGGTGGATTTTTAAAGTTAGTTTCCATTTCTTAACTGGATGACTGAGCTTGGGGTGGAGCCCATGAACAAATAGGGCCAAGAAAGTATTTGCAGTTCTCAGGGCCTCATAATTTAACACGTGAAAAGCAGGCACAGCTAGGAAGGCGATCTCGATCTTTAAAAATCAAGAATCCCACTTTTACTTTGAATCGCAGGCCCGCAAAAGAGGAAAAAGTGCCGTGGGCCCAGGGTCACGCAATGTCTCCACAGCCCTCCTTGCACCATCAGCCCATTCTGTGCTCAGCCCGTCCCCCACGGGAGTCTCATCCCCTGTGGGAGAGTGTTTTCATAACCTCCAAGCATTCAAACTTCACCTTTCTTATCTAAACACACAAAGAAACAAGTAGCCCCCTGCAGTAATAACCATTCGCCACATTTGCTGTCAGCTACTTCTGAAACTGCAGCTTTTGCCGGTGACATGCCAGCCATTGCACCCACAAAGGTCAAGTTCTCTCTCAATACAAAGTAATCCTTTTGTACTCCAAAAGCCAGAGATCAGGAAACTCAATGCAACAGAGAGCAGAGCTCTAGACCTGAGAAAAGCACGCCCGCAATTCTCAGGACTCCACAAGAGAAAGAGAAGACCGAGAGAGAGAGAGAGAGAGAGAGAGAGAGAGAGAGAGAGAGAGAGTGTCTGTGTGTGTGTGTGCGGTGCCTTTTCCTGTGTTCCTCAAGGGGTCTCAGAAGTCTCTGCTGGAAGTCTCCTCTAGATTTCTTCATGTGGTATCGAACATGGCCAAAGAAAGGAGGAGCAGAAGCAGAAGGAAATGGAAAAGCAAGTCCTAGAGGAGGTAATTTGGAAAGATTTTAAATTTTCTGAAAGGCCAATGAAGTTTTACATTTTTCTCAGCAAAATCATGCCAACAAGAAAGGAAGCAAACAGAGGGATTAAACTTTTTTTTTTTTTTCCAAAGGGAGTTTCAGTCGACTGAAAAAAGAATTTCCAGAAACGGGATCCCAGGGAGAAAAAGCAGAAAGGCCCTCCTCGTCAATAAAAATTATAGCTTGAATATCAGCTTTTAATTAAGCTGATTTCTAACCATAGAGCTCTTTAAAAAAAAAACAACTTCTCAAATATTTTATCAGGTTTCAGCCAGGACAAATAGAAAGTAGGTCTCCCATTCTGTTTGGTTCTAAAACAACTTTTATTTATTTTTATTTTTTCTGATCAAATGCGCAAATGAGTTATATTAAGGCATATCAAAGGACCTCTGTTTGGCCCTTGTAATTTAGGGTCATCTGAAGTCCTGTGGGCCCATTTGTTTAAGTATCTGCAAGACAAATTTCCGTCAGTGCTATACAGAAAATCAGCCGATGTTTCCAAGGGAAGCTGCGTCCTTAGGGAGTCTTCAGACTTGAATGCTTTGTTACTCATCATTTAGAGGCCTGAATCATTCACGGCCAAGCTCTGGGCTGTGTTTTGGGTCAAAATGTGCTGCTTGTGAGTGTAACTCCTCAGTGCGTCACTACTGAGTTGTGTCCACTTTTTTATGTGTCTCAGGAACGCTGAGTCCCCAGAGGGTCGAGTCCTCACGAGTGCTAGTGACCAGCCTTTACATTTACACTTGTTGGCAGAGTGAGAGAGATTCTGGATGTTCTCCTGAGAGAGGAAACCCTTTCAGGCACGAAAGTCCCAATACCCCCAGGAAGTCTCCAATGATTCAGGGTCCCTAACGTGCTGGAGGGAGCAAGCGCCTTTTATCTTTGGAGTGAAGAATCCACTCTCATCCATTAGAAAAAGGGAATCTAAGAGAGGTTGGTCACACATAAAAGTTTGATTTCCAAAATGAAAGGTCATGATGCAACAATGTCTTGGCTGAAAATGAAAGCAAACGGCCAACTCCAGACCTATGAGTTGCCAGAAGAATATCCTGATCTCCTGACTTAAATAGGAAAGTCAGAGACCGAACCCTCATTCAGAGAGAGTCAGAGAGAAACCGCTCGAACAAAATCTAGACCTCCACCAAAGCAACAGGGGTCTGGATTCAGGAGAACTCACGCACAACACCAATGAGACTTCTGAAGGTGGAGAACGCAATGGGTTTGTGCTAGGACCACGCACTGCCTTCAGAGAAAAACAGTGGGTGGTTGGTGTGGGGGGTTCACTCTGAATCCTGCTGACTTACGCCAGCTATATCAACCTAAAGGAAAATACTTTCTGAGTTGAGCAATTACTTGGGCCAACTTTGAGGACTGCAACCCAGAAGCATAGATTCAAGCTGCCCTGAATCTCTCCTCCCAGTAGCAGTAGTTGTGGTTTTTTAAAAAAATCTATTTATTTATTTATTTATTTATTGACTGGGTTATGAGACTGGCTAAGTTTTGTATTTTTGATAGAGATGGGGCTTTCACCATGTCGCCCAGGCTGGTCTCGAACTCCTGGGCTCAAATGATCCACCCACCTCAGCCTCCCAAAGTGCTGGGAATCCAGGCGGGAGTCACTGCACCTGCCTACAAGTGGGTTTTTCTTTTCTTTTCTTTTCTTTTTCTGGAACTTTATTTCTTCTAACAGGTACAAGTGGTAGTAGATTTTCCTTCTTTTAAAGGAAAAAAAAAATAAAGGAAAAGAAAAAGGCAGTTCCTATTTACCAAGAATTTACATAAAAATAACATAACATATTGACTGGCTATACATTGTTATTTGTATCACACATCCCAGGAACAAGGAGATAATGGGTGAGGCAGCTAGTCAGGAAACTATAGGGAAGAAAAGAAAGAACAAAATGCCTTTAAACAGTTGCGCCCAGGGGCATGGAGGTGGGGTTTGGGGAATATAGGTGGTTATGGGGAGGGCCACTAGGGACCCCTCTGAGCTATTTTTCTTTTCTCAAGTAGGAATAGAAGTGTGATGCTGGAGAAAGAAACCTGGACCAAAATGGGGTGTGGGTAACTTGTTTCTCTTTTCTGGGTCTCAACTTCCTCCAGCTCTGTTGTTCAGAGAAGGAAGTTGCATGGGAAAGGAAATGGCAGTCAGTTCTGTCTCGCTGAAGCAGTCTAAGTTGAAGTATAAAAAAAATTCAGGTGGGCTGGAGTGAGAGGAAGGCTGGGGAAAGCTGGTGAGGAATCTTGAAACCCGTGTTAAGGAATTTCCCTGGCTTAGAACAGGGCAATTGGTTTTTACCATTAAAATCCCTTTGGTTTTTACCATTAAAATTCCAAAGTTACGGCCCTTTCTTCCTCTTTGTAAATGTTGGTTAGCCACTATTGGACATTACCAATGCTCAGGAGAAACTAGTTGAGATTAGAAGAAATTATTCTAAAAAGTAAAGTAGAGGTTCTTCTTCAGACTTTCCTCCCCATCTAATTAGGAATAAATAGTAACTTCTCTTAGAAGCAAAATTTGTTCAAAGACCTGTGTTAATATTCTTAAATATCTGCTAGCCGTAATAAAGAAATCAATGGACTTTATGTTCTTAGGTCCCACAATTTAGCCTAAATATTTGCCCTGGCATGCTTATACTGATCCAAGCAAGCATTAGGTCATAGCCTGTTCCTCTTCCTTATTTGAAGGTGTTTTTACCTTCCTCAGCATTCCACAAGTTACTCCTCCTTCCTTTGTTCTCCTCTGCCTTTGCCTCTTTTAATAAGTTCTAAGTTGCTAGCCAATCGGGACAAATACGGAATGTGAGGTCCTGTTCCAGCCAATGGAAACCGGACATAGTGGTAGGGTGGACGCGTCAGGTTCTAAATGACCTTGCTCCTTTGTTCGGTGTACTCTCATGGCAAAACTGCTGGCGAGCGTACCCTTTCTGCAGAAAGTAAAAATGGCCTTGCTGAGGAAATTAAATTAATGTTCAAGTGCTATTTCTTTACGGCACCAGGGAACAAGCATTTCTAACACAATTTTACACAGTGGTAGTCATAGCAGGTCTGCAAGGTTGACTCCAGCAGAGAAAGTCAGGAAGACAGTTATCGCAGTCAAAGAACTAAAACCTAGGAAGGAGCCAGAATCGTCAGTTTCAAAGAAAAGATCCTTCGAATACGCGGAATTACAATCCCTGAACACAACTCGCTGGCCTGTATTTTGATTTTAATTGACTGCATGGTTCAAGATTAAGGGCTGGTAAATTGAGACCTGCATTCTCCTTCAGCAACAACCAGGGAGAGTTGGAGGAACGGGGGGTGGTATACTGTACTCACCCACTTTTCAAATTAAGTCTTTGAGGCTCCTAGTAAGCCAACTGAAAGGAATTCTTAGTTCTTCAGGCTAAAAGAGCACAGAAGTTGCTCTGTGGGATGGGCACCCAGTGCCTCACACCTATAATCCCAGCACTTTGGGAGGCTAAGGAGGAATCACTTGAGGCCAGGAGTTTAAGACCAGCCTGGGCTGGTGAGACTGTTTTCTATAAAAAATTTAAAAATTAGCCAGGCATGGTGGCACGTGTCTGTGGTCCCAGATACTTGGGAGGCTGAGAAGGCATGATTGCTTGAGCCCAGGAGTCTGAGGCTGCAGTGAGCTGTGATTGTACCACTGCACCTCAGCCTGGGTGACAGAGCAAGACCCTGTCTCAAATAAATAAATAAATAAATAAATAAATAAATAAATAAATAAAAATTAGCCAGGTGTGGTGATACATGTCTGTAGTCCTAGCTACTTGGAGGCTCAGGTAGGACGACTGCTGGAGCCCAGGAGTTCGAGGCTGCAGTGAGCTCTGATTACGGGGCTGGACTCTAGCCTGGGAGACAGAGTGAGGCCCCATTTCGATAATTTAAACAATGATTTTTTTCAGAAATGTTGCTATGTGGGCCGGGACTGGTGACTCACACCTGTAATCCTAGCACTTTGGGAGGCCAAGGTGGGTGGATCACCTGAGGTCAGGAGTTCAAGACCAGCCTGACCAATATGGTGAAAGTCCGTCTCTACTAAAAATATAAAAATTAGCTGGGCGAGGAGGCACCTGTAATCCTAGCTGCTCAGGAGGCTTAGGCGGAAGAATCACTTAAACCCAGGAGGTAGAGGTTGCATTTAGCCGAGATCATGCCACTGCACTCCAACCTGGGTGACACAGTGAGACTCTGTCTCAAAAAAAAAAAAAAAAAAAATTGCTATGTGAAGGTAGAAGGAAAATAAAATAGGCAGAAGGCAATGAGTTCAGAGGACTTGCTTTTATTGTACATTAAACTGTAAGAACTCTCAAATATTCTGCATTCTTTTTGAATGACTTTAGTGTGTTTTTCCTCCTACAGCTACATTGAGACCAGAGTACCAGCTTTCCTTGCAGAGAGAGAAAGGGAGTGAGAAGGGGGAGAAAGAAACAATGATGAAAATGATAAACGAAGATGATTGTTTCTTCTGAGATAAAAACCTGAGCGCTATGCTAAGGGAAGAAAACTGGCTCTCTAGGATTTTTTTTCTTCACCCTTCATGTCTTATTCAGGAAGGAATAATAAAAGAGAGGAGGATAAAGAATGCTGACATTTACTGAGGTCCTTTTGTGAACTAGGCACTTTCTCCTTCATGGGTTCTTTTAATCTCCACATTTTTATATGTGAGGAAACTGGAGGGTCAGAGTATTTAAGTAACAAGTTCTCTCCGTTATAAAAGGCAGAAGTGGGATTCTTCTATCAAGGCCTGGCTTTTTCCACACCAAAGGAAAATCAGTCAGGCATCCTACAGGCCGTTAGCCACTAGAGGGGCTGGATGAGTTGAGTGGCTTAGAGCACGGTTCTCTAACCGAAGCACGGCGCAGAATCTCCTGGGGAGCCTTTCAAAACACGGAAGACCCCGCCTCTGAGTTTCTGGTCCTGTAGGTCCGGAGTGGAACCAGACACTTTACGTTTCTAAGAAGGTGTCAGTCCGTCCAGAACCACACCTTGAGATGAATTAACTACCTTAGAGCTGCTAGTCTCCAGGAATGGAGAAAGCACTTCCCAGTTCACATTCTAATGACAGTGGGGTCAGGGAACGTGACAGTGTCACTCTCCTGTGGGAAGGCTAACGCATCCCCAAGTGCCCATAAATAGAATTCCCCATGTTCTGAGAGGTGATAGAACCACTTGCTCTTGACTTCTGATTCCACTGCAAGATTTCACCCACAAAATATTTTCATTCTTGAATGTGCATGGTTACAATCAATCCTCATTATTCCTGGATTGCATCTTTGGGAATTTGCCTCCTCTCTGAAATTTATTTGGAACCCCCAAATCCATCCTTGCAGGACCTTCAGTCGTTCGCAGACACGCGTAGAGACGGGAAAGGTTTGAGTCACTCAGACCACGGTGATGTCCATTTCCAGTGGCAGTCGAACAGAGCCAGGCCCCGCCTTCTTGTTTTAGCTCTCCACGGTAAAGCAGCATCCTTCCTATTTGCAGTATATGTAGTGTCAGGTTTTGACATTTTTGTGCTTTTGTTGGTGATTTTGCTCTTTAAAAAATGGTCCCTAAACATAGTTCTGAAGTGCCATCAACCGTTCTTAAGGGCAAGAAAGCTGTAATATGTCTTACGGAGAAAATATGTGCGTTAAATGAGCTTCATTCTGGCGTGAGTTATAGTGCTGTTGGCCATGGATCTAATGTTAATGAATCAACAATATATAATAATTATCTTGAAACACAAACACACATAATTGATTGGTTGACAAGACATGTGATCAGAGGCTCACAGGAACCTCACCCTGTGTTGCCCCTAGGAGCAACACTTCAGTATTCACAGTAACTGTATGGAAAATGAGAATCGACTGCATACCGTAGGGAATCTGATGGCTCAAGGCACACGAAAGAACCACAAAAATCAAGAGAAGAAAAAAAAATGAAAAAACTTGAAAATTGACTCAAAGACTTGGCAAATGCAAATATATATACGTAACATAAAAATGTTATTTTATTTTTCGTAGAGAAGGGGTCTCACTATGTCACATATCGTGTCATTTCTCTAGTTAGCTGACACGCCAGAATACAGGAAATGGTTATAGGGAAAACAGTTGTGGGAACATCTCAGCCTTTCCCTGTTATTCTTGTGGATGACATTTTGTCTGTAAAAAGTGAGTCTCATGCCCCTATCTTCATCAACTCTGTCCTTCAAGAACCGTCAGAACCCTCTGTGCTAATAATGCCGTTCAGTGCCCAGGCCTGGAGGGAGGAAGGGCAGGGTCCTCGCAGCTGCTGTTTATCTCACTCCTGTTGTAACCAGAGAACAATGGGTCCTGCTAAGGGAGGGATGAGAATAATACTTCCATTGTTGGCATAGCAGCTAAAGATGGGGCTCTGAACGTGGGGACCAGTCCCGCTCCTCTCCTTTCATTCTGAGTATTCTCAGAAGCACAGCCACTTTTCAAAGATACACAGTTATTCTGGGAAGCCAGGGGAGGAATCTAGTATCCAATAGAGCCTTGAACCATGCACACACTAAGAATGCAAATAGTCGGGCATGGTGGCACATCCTTAATCCCAGCGCTTTGAGAAGCTGAGGTGGGAGGATCACTTGAGGCCAAGAGTTCAAGACCAGCCTGAGTGACACAGTGAGACCCCCTTTCTCTGCAAAAAATAAAATAAATTAACCAGGTGTGGTGGTGTATACCTGTAGTCCCAGCTACTTGGGAGGCTGAGGCAGGAGGATCATTGGAACCCAGGAGATCAAGGGTGCAAGTGAGCTGTAATCATGCCTTTGCCCTCCAGCCTGGGCAATAGAACGAGACCAGGTCTCTAAAATAATAATAATAATAATAATAATAATAATAAGAAGAAGAAGAAGAAGAATACAAATAAATGGCCTGGAACTCAGACCGTACCTGTCTGATAAAGAGAACTCCATCCCCCAGGTTTGGGTGGGGTAAACTCGTCAGAATCCTCCAGCCCACAGCGTGAGCATAGCAGGACTAACACGTCTGGGAAGAAGTTCAGCTCACACAGATGGGATAGAGGCGGGACGCTCATTTAGTCAGAGCAATGACAGACGATTGTCAGTCAAGTATACCAAGATGCTCTAACCTTTTTGTTTCTAAGTTCTATCTTGGAAAATGTGTGATTTTTATATATGTCCGCACAGTCTTCGTTCCCTCTGTCACAGAATGTAGACCGAGTCTGTGTGCTCTTGACGGTTCCATTACACTCCTGCCGGTAGAGTTTCTTTCCTCTGGGACACGTGGCGGTTCCGTGTAAAGGGGATGGGAGGGACTATTTTCTCACCATAGGCGAAGGTTTACAGGTTTCCACTCCTGTCAACGCCTGTGTCAGGTTTGGAGAGTGCACTGTATTTGCCTTTGAAATGTGCCCACTTTGACAACTCCTAGCAATTGGTCAGTAGGGGTTGGGGCTTGAAAAATGCGTAGGAAGAAGGTGAAATAGAATGGGATGGCTGGAAAGAGGAAGAGGGAGTGGGAATCCCAAGCAATTTTCAATTTTGCTACAACTAAGATTCCTTTGTTTTTTTGAGATGAAGTCTCACTCTTGTTGCCCAGGCTAGAGGGCAATGGCGTGATCTCGGCTCACTGCAACCTCTGCCTCCCGGATTCAAGCGCTTCTTCTACCTCAGCCTCCCAAGTAACTGGGATTGCCACCATGCCAGGCTAATTTTTGTATTTTTAGTAGAGATGGGGTTTCACCGTGTTGGCCAGGCTGGTCTCGAAATCCTGACCTCAGGCAATTCGCCTGCCTCAGCCTCCCAAAGTGCTGGGATTAAAGGCATGAGCCACCGCGCCCGGCCTAATACTATACACTTAAAAATGGTTAAAATGGTAAATGTTATGTGTTTTTAAATTTCAATTTAAAAAAAAAAACCCTTCATGAGGACAGACTTCAAAATTAAATTTTGGCAAGGGAACCTTTTTCAGAGAGCCTTTCTCAAACTTGCTCGTGGGCATATAATTCTCCGAAAACGGTAATAAATCTGAGATCTTGCCCAGTTGTAAGCCTTGGAAAGACAGATGTAAATTTTTCCCCAACGTGTGCAACCAGAGAAAGACAAAGCCTTGAAGAACCATGACAAAGAAGAAAAAGAACAAGCAGGAAGTTCTCGGGGGAAATAGTGCCAAGTGCAGGCGTGCCTGCCATAAGCCACAAGCGTTGATGTGTGGTGTCTGTGGGGACAGGCACTTTTTGTGTCCTGCGAGGGCACCTGAGTGAGGAAGAATGAGGAAGAGCGTGGAGCAAGCACTTGGGTTCACTCAGGGCTGCAAACTAACTGAAGGTAGTCGCATGCTACGGCCAAAATAAACTGGAAGGAAAAACCATTTATTGTGACTGTTGTGAGGGTAATCACAATGGGTGCTAAACAGGAAGAACCCAAAAAACAGTTCTGGAAACCCCATTCAGCACCTCTGGAGAAAAATGCCTCAAAGCGCTCCAAGACTGAAGTTTCGAAAGCAAAGATGGGCCGGGCCAGGCGGCCTCACGCCTGAAATCCCAGCATTTTGGGAGGCTGAGGTGGATGAATCATTTGAGGTCAGGAGTTCAAGACCAGCCTGGCCAACATGGTGAAACCCCATCTCTGCTAAAAATACAAACATTAGCCAGGTGTGGTGGCACATGCCTGTAATCCCAGCTACATGGGAGGCTAAGGCAGGAGAATCACTTGAACCTGGTGGGCAGAGGTTGCAGTGAGCTGAGATCATGCCACTGTACTCCAGCCTGGGTGACAGAGAGACTCCATCTCAAAAAAAGAAAAAAAAAAAAAACAAACAAGCAAGCAAAGATGACAACAGGCATGGATCAGTGTGTGGACTCGTGCAGCCTAGGATAGGAGCTGAAGATGCTGTGATCGTGGATCCAGGTCCCTCTTGCATCCTTGGGTGCCAGGTGGTGATCTGGCCTCGGCCTTGGCTCACAACAGTGAAAGAGGAGCCAAACAAACAAATCAAGAGGAAAGCTAAACCTTGTAGGGTTCAATTTCAGAGTAACCCCAGTCAACTGATAACCTGAAACCACTTTCTCAAGGCATTGTCACTACCAGGTGCCCTAGCTAGAAACGCCCCGTGTGATGTACAGATGACAATTACCTGTCCAGCTCATAAATCCACCTTGTTTCCTTTCCCAAAGGCCCTTAAACATTGCCTTATACAATTAAGATGATACAGGTTGCCCTGGATGTTGTCGAAGAGGTCCTTTTGGAGTATTTTCAGTACTGTTTTCCTTCCTTCCCTCCTTCGTTCCTTCCTTCCTTCACTCTCTCTCTCCTTCCTTCTTTCCTTCCTTCCTTTCTTCTTTCCTCCCTTTCTTTCTTCCTTCCCTCTCCTCCTTCTGTCCTTCCTCCCTCCTTCCTTCCTTATTGTAGCAAAACATACATATCAACATTTACCTTTAAAAAAGGTTTTATTTTTGTTTTTGTTTTTTATTACAGATAGGGTCTCACTATGTTGCCCAGGCTGAACTCAAACTCCTGGGCTCAAGCAATCCTCCCGCCTCAGCCTACTGAGTAGCTGAGTAACCCCCAGCCCCTGGTAACCTCTCATTTCCTTTCTATCTCTATGAATTTGCCTATTCTACCTCAGACAAGTGGAACCATGCAATCTTTGCCCTTTGTGAAATATGTTGCTGGCTTATTTCACTGAGCATAACGTTTTCAAGGTTTATTCACGTAGCATGTATCAAAGCTTCATTCCTTTCTAAGGCTGAATCATATTCTATTCTAAGTGTATACCACATTTTGTTTATCCATTCCTCTATTGATGGACATTTGGGTTGTTTTTAACTTTTGGCTGCTGCTACACATTGTGGATATAATGCTGCTATGAACATGGTGTGTAGGTATCTGTTTCAGTCCCTGTTTTCAATTATTTGGTGGTGTGTCCCTAGGAGTAAAACTGCTGGATGAAATAGTAATTCTATGTTTAATCTTTTAAGGAACTGCCAAACTGCTTTCCACAGCAGCTGCACCATTTTGCATTCTTACCAGCAGTGCACAAGTGTTCTAGCTTCTATACATCTTTACCAGCTTTTGATTTTGTGGTGTGTTTTAAAAAAAAAAAAAAAAAAAAAGCCATCCTAATGATTATAAAGTGGTATCTCATTGTGTTTTAAATTTGCATTTCTCTAATGACTAGTGAAGTTGAGCATCTTTTATGTGCTTACTGGCCATCTGCATATTTTCTTTATGATAGACATTTAAATTTATTTATTTATTTATTTATTTGTTGAGATGGAGTCTTGCACTGTCACCCGGCTGGAGTGCAGTGGCGCAATCTCGACTCACTGCAACCTCTGCGTCCCAGGTTCAAGCGATTCTCCTGCCTCAGCCTCCAGAGTAGCTGGGATTACAGGCACCCGCCACCATGCTAAATTTTTTGTATTTTTAGTAGAGACAGGATTTCACTATGTTGGTCAGGCTGGTCTCGAACTCCTGACCTCGTGATCCACCCTGCTTGGCCTCCCAAAGTGCTAGGATTGCAGGTGTGAGCCACCTCGCCTGGCCCTACTTTTTGTTTTCTTTCCTGTGCTTTTGGGGTCATATGCAAGACATCATTACCAAACCCAATGTCATAAAAATGTCATGCTAATTCTTCTAAGTTTCTAAGAGTTGTAGTGCTTACATTTATAGTTTTAGGTCTTTGGTCTATTTTGAGCTAATTTTTGTAAATGCAGTAAGGTAAGAGTTCAACTTCATTCTCTTCTTGTAGGTATCCAGTTTCCCCAGCACCATTTGTTGAAGAGACTGTCCTTTCCCAGGCTTAATTGCTTTTATATTTACATATTTTTAGTTTCCTTGTTATGGAAGGAAAAGCGGTAATTACCAAAATTGTAAGCAATGCATAAGCAACATATATTTATGTATTTATGTATTTATTATTTATTTATTTTGAGACGGAGTCTCGCTCTGTCACCCATATTGGAGTGCACTGGCGCGATCTCGGCTCACTGCAACCTCTGCCTCCCGGGTTCATGCCATTCTCCTGCCTCAGCCTCCCGAGTAGCTGGGACTACAGGTGCCCACCACCACGCCTGCTGGCTAATTTTTTGTATTTTTGGTAGAGACGGGGTTTCACCATGTTAGCCAGGGTGGTCTCCATCTCCTGACCTCGTGATCTACCCTCCTCGGCCTCCCAAAGTGCTGGGATTACAGGCATGAGCCACTGTGCCTGGCCTATTAACATATATTTAAATAAATATGAGAATTAAACCGGGTAACTATTACATAGAGCCAGGTTAATATTGCAAATCTAAGTTTTATCTCATTTATGATGCCCTACCTCCTCAACCTAGAGTGAGTTTCTTTCATTCAGCTCTTAGCATTCATTGTCTGTAATGTTTCTCAAATTATTAAAAAATTTTAAACTATCAAAGTTATTAAAATTAACCTTTCAATCCAGCCACTGTTGAGGCAACCGACTTTTCCTTTTTCTTTTCTTTTCTTTTTTTTTTTTTGAGACGGAGTCTCTCTCTGTTGCCCAGGTTGGAGTGCAGTGGCTCAGTCTTGGCTCACTGCAACCTCTGCCTCCCGGGTTCAAGCAATTCTCCTGCCTCAGCCTCCTGAGTAGTTGGGATTACAGGTGCCCACCATTACGCCTGGCTAAATTTTGTATTTTTAGTAGAGACAGGGTTTCACTATGTTGGCCAGGCTGGTCTCGAACTCCTGATCTCAGGTGATCTACCCACCTTGGCCTCCCAAAGTGCTGGGATTACAGGCGTGAGCCACTGCACTCGGCCGGCAACCTACTTTTCTTGAGCATAATTCCTGCGTTCTGTCCCAGAACTTGAAGACTGAGGTGGGGAACGCCTGCAAAACCCACGACTCACCCGTGCAAGCATGTCCATGGGGCAAACCTTGACCAGTGGGGACAGGAACCAGTCCTTCCTCACCTCAGGTGGATCTTTCCGAGGTCATTCCGTATGGCTCCCCAGAAGGCCCCAGAGGAATACAGTGCCAGTTGCCCACAGCGGATGATTTGAGAAGATGCCTTTATGATGGTTTTTCCTGCTTTCATGTTTCACTCTTCCCAGTTCCATGAGATCACTCTCTTCCTCCCGCTCCCCACACCATCTTGGCTCACTGCAGCCTTGACTCCCAGGCTCATGCAATCCTCCTGACTCAGCCTCCCAAGTAGCAGGGACTACGGGCTCATGCCACCACCCCTGGCTAGTTTTTGCATTTTTTGTAGAGATGGGGTTTCACCATGTTGCCAGGCACATCTTGAACATCTGGGCTGAAGCAATCTGCCCACCTTGGCCTCCCAAAGTGTTAGGGTTACAGGTGTGAGCTATCGTGCCCAGCCATCTCGCATATATATATATTTTTAAGTCTAAAATAACAAATGATTTCCTGCAACTGTAATATAAGACTAAGAAGAAAGTGGCTGTTGGGAATTGGAAAGGATTTGCTATGTGATTAAGAGAGAAATACTTGATTTTTGTGTTGCGCTAAGCAAAGGCAATAGCCTGAAAACAGCCACTCTTACTTGGAAGTCACTGTCAGTAAACTGGAAGCTGTCATTTCTACTGTCTGTCATTACAGTGCCCTCTTCACAAGACATGGCTCTATGCGGAGAGCGGGTGGGATCATCTTTCCTATCGAACTGTGTCATACTCTTTCCCCTTGCCTTTAGAAAAATGGTTTGAAGCGTACAATTCAGTGGTTTTTAGGGTGTTCACAAAGTCATGCGATCACCACCACTATTTAATTCCTCAACATTTTGACCTTTCCAAGCAGAAACCCGTATTCATTAGGGTGGAGCTTCCCTGGCTTCTCCAGGGAACCATCCTCCCAGCACTTTAATGTGTTCACCAACCCAAAAGTTCTCCGAGCCCGGCCATTCAGGGTTTCATGGAGGTTTCGTTACATGGGCATGATGGATTAAATCGTTGGCCATTGGTGATTGGGAACTAGATCTCCAGCCCTTCTCCCCTCCCTGGAGGCCGGAGGTGGAAGGTGAGGGCGAAACCCTGTAACCAAGGGTTGGCAACCGGCTTCCATGGTGAAGCTATCAACACCCACCTCCCACCAGCAAGAGGCATCGCGTTAGTACAGACTCAGGTATGGTTGAAAGAAGCTCAGTAGGAACAACAGAAGACACTCCAATCCCCTATCACAAGGGTTTTAGGAGCTCTGTGCCAGGAAGCAGAAACAAAGACCAAATATATTTTCTTTTTCTTTTCTTTTCTTTTCTTTCTTTTCTTTCCTTTTTTTCTTTTTCTTTCTTTTTTCTTTTTTTTTTTTTTTTTTTTTGAGACCGAGTCTCGCTCTCATTCTGTTGCCCAGGTTGGAGTGCAGTGGCACAATCTCAGCTCACTGCAACCTCCGCCTCCAGGCTTCAAGCAATTCTCCTGCCTCAGCCTCCTGAGTAGCTGGGATTATAGGCGTCCACCATCACACTCGGCTAATTTTTGCATTTTTACTAGAGACGGGGTTTCATCATGTTGGTCGGGCTGGTCTCGAACTCCTGACCTCATGATCCGCCTGCCTCAACCTCCCAAAGTGCTGGGATTATAGGCGTGAGCCACCGCGCCCGGCTTTCTTTCTTTTTTTTTTTTTTTTTAAAGCAAATGGAAATTTTGATTTATCCCATCTTTTTTTGTTGTTGTTATTTTATTTTATTTTCATTATGTTAATTTCTATCTTTTATATTTTTAAAATTATATAAGTATATATATATTTTGTTTTGAGAGGGAGTCTCACTCTGTGGCCCAGGCTGGAGTGCAGTGGAGCAATCTTAGCTCACCACAACCTCTGCTTCCTGGGTTCAAGAGATTCTCCTGCCTCAGCATCCTGAGTAGCTGGGATTACAGGTGCGTGCCACCACACTCAGCTAATTTTTGTATTTTTAGTAGAGATGGGGTTTCACCATGTTGGGCAGGCTGGTCTCGAACTTCTGACCTCAGGTGACCCGCCTGTCTCAGTCTCCCAAAGTGCTGGAATTACAGGTGTGAGTCACCGCACCCAGCCTAAAAAATTACATCTATATTAATTATACGTATTTTGGGGGTATCTGTGATATTTTAATACTCGTATACGATGTGTAATGATTAACTCAGGGTAATTGGGCTAGCCATCACCTCAAACATTCATCTTTTCGTTTCTTCTTTCCTTTTCTTTTCTTTTGAGACAGGGTATTGCTCTGTCACCCAGGCTGGAGTGCAGTGGCACAATCATGGCTCACTGCAGCCTCGACCTTCTGGGCTCAACCAATCCTCCCACCTCAGCCTCCCGACTGCAGGCATTCATCACCACACCCAGCTAACTTTTTTATTATCTGTGTAGATGGGGTCTTGCTATGTTGCCCACGCTAGTCTCACACTCCTAGCTTCAAGTGATCCTCTCATCTCAGCCTCCAAAAGTGCTGGGATTACAGGCATGAGCCACTGCCCCCAACCTCATTAATCTTTTCTTTATGTTGGAGCATTACAAATGTCTTCTCGCTATTTTGAAACACACAGTAAAGTATCATTAACTAAATCCCCCTACTGTACTCTTGAGTTATCTTATTATACCACAATGCTTTCTTCCTTTGCATGAGTAAAATCCTGCTGAGTGACACTCTGTTTTTTGGGTACACTACATTCTGTTTATCTGTGCCGTGGCTGATAAACGTCTGGCTTGTTTTTGCCTTTCGGCTACTGTGACCAGTGTGCCGCGAACACTCGCGTACAGTGACCAGTGTGCCGTGAACACTAGCGTACACGTTTTTGTGTGGGCATGTGTTTTCGTTGCTCTTAAGCAAATACCTAGAAGTGGAATTGTTGGATCAAATGGTTATCCCATGTTACTTTTTGAGGAACTGCCAAACTGTGAAACTATTTTCAAAAGTGAATATATATATATATATATATTTTTTTTTTTTTTTAACTTTCTAGGTATAGTATTTAGGTTTGTAAATCAAAAAGTGTCTGGGAAAGGTCTCAATCAATTTAGAAGTTTATTTTGCCAAGGTTAAGGAAATGCTCAGAAGAAAACAACATGGAGTCGCAGAAACAGTCTGTGGTCTATGTCTTTCTCCAAAGATGATTTTGAAGGCTTCAATATTTAAAAGGGAAAAGCGGGCTGGAGAGGAACGAGGAGGGTGTGGTGATCCATATGTTGCAAGAAAAAGGAGCAGGTAGGGGAACAGTCAATTATTTGTTCATCTGATGCTCAGTAAGTTGGCACTGTACATAAGGTGAGGTGAACGTGGAGTAGCTACCTGTGGAGGTCTTTAGCCTTTTCTCTGTAGCTTTCTGTGTAGGAACAAAAAGAAAGGCTGCTTCTTGCATGACTCAGCTTTCAGCTTTATTTTTTTTCTTTCTGCAGAATGAATTGGGGTGCTGGCTTTTCATTTTCCTTTCACAGGTTTTTATCTCCCAATTAACTTCATAATCTCCTTGAAGCAAGGAACAGTCTTCTGCTTCCTGGCATCTGCCGCTGTATCTACATTAATGCCTACACCTAGTATTTGTGTGTGAATGTGTAATTAAGACAATATGTCCTTCACCCTGAAGTCAGTAAAGAAACAGTCTTACTGTCAGCTGGCTGGTGGACATGTACATATATATAGCTTTCTTTGTTTTCCTTACTTAACATGCTGGAGAAATTCAAGCAGCTGTGGGTGTGTGTATGTCACGGGGAATAGACAGTTTGGTGATGGCGGTTGGCGGGTGGTGGTGTAAGGGAGATGGGGATTAGGAAGAGTGGCTTACCTAATCCTCTGGTACAGTGTTCATCCAGAGTCCCAGGAGAGAAGAAGCCATTCTTGTTTTTTTTTTTGTTTTGTTTTGTTTTATTTTTGGTGTTTTTTTTGTTGTTTTGTTTTTGCTTTGAGACAGAGTCTCTCTCTGTCTCCCAGGCTGGAGTGCAGTGGTGCGATCTCGGCTCACTGCAACCTCCACCTCCCGGGTTCAAGCGATTCTCCCGCCTCGGCCTCCTGAGTAGCTGGGATTACAGGCGTGTGCCACTATGTCCAGATAATTTTGGTATTTTTAGTAGAGACGGGGTTTCACCATGTTGGTCAGGCTGGTCGCGAACCCCTGACCTTGTGATCCAGTCGCCTCAGCCTCCCAAAGTGCTGGGATTACAGGCGTGAGCCACTGCGCCCGGCCAAATCTGTTCTTATTCGAAGTGATAGAGCTTAAGCTACATCCACAGACCGGTGGTGACTCGGGAGGACCTTCCCTGCACTCTTCAGCTCCTCTCAATCTGTCCATGCTTAGGGAGCCTTATTCCAGAGGCTAGTCAGGACTTTCTCAGTTTCAAGTGCCAGAAAACTAACAAACTAATTTAAGCCTACCCCTGCTCCCCACCAAAAAAAAAAAAAAGCAGGAGAGGAATGTATTTGGCTCTCAGTATTAGAGCACCTAAGCTTCAGACAAGGCTGGGGTGACGGTCATCAGATTGTGCACTTGCGCTCCGTGTCCTCCTGACTCGAAGGCTCTGCTTTATTCTGTCTTGGCTTTATTCCCAGAAAGGTTCTTTTCACCGGGCAGTGAGATGTTCCCTGGCAGCTCCCTTTCCCGTCGTTACTTCTTTGACACAAACATGAGAAAGAAAGGCAACTAAGTTGTATTCGCCAATCTGCCTGTAACAATAGTAACCTAATATCCAGCTAACGTCAGTCTCATCATGGTGGAAACTGGAGATACCTTCAGAGTCGCCCGGTGTCACTGCTTTTCTCCACACACGTTCTTGTGGAAATGCTAGGCTCACCAACTTGCAACTCACGTTCAGATAGCAAGCACCGAAACCCGTCTGTACGTATTGGCAACATCAGCGAAAATCACCTGTAGAATGCTTGGAAAATAATCGTGTTTCGGGACCGTTCTTTGACACTGCCTGCCATTCCTTTCCTTCTCATACCTTTGCTTTGGTCCTGCTCTTCTGTCCTGCCAGGGGCCTGGTGCTGCTGGGCAGGCATTCCTGAAAGAGGACTTCAGGGTGCAGGAGGCTGAGCCAGGTGGTGTGCAGGGCATTGTGTAGAGCGCACACCTGAGCTCTTTCTTCAGCTGACGCCAGCATTCCTGCTGGGCTCATGGTGCTAACATAACACTTAGTTTTTTCCAATATTAGGAAACGGATCCCTACAACGATGACTGTGTTAGTCCACTCTTGTGTTGCTATAAAGAAATACTTTAAGGTGGGGTGTGGTGGCTCACGCCTGTAATCCCAGAACATTGGGAGGCCGAGGTGGATGGATCACAAGGTCAGGAGTTTGAGACCAGCCTGGCCAACATGGAGAAACCCCATCGCTACTAAAAATAGAAAAATTAGCCGGGCGTAGTGGCGCATGCCTGTAATCCCAGCTACCCAGGAGGCTGAGGCAGGACAATTGCTTGAACCCGGGAGGTGAAGGTTGCAGTGAGCCGAGATTGTGCCACCACACTCCAGCCTGGTGACAGAGCGAGACTCTATCTCACCAACCAACCAACCAACCAACCAAACAAACAAACAAAACAAAAAAAAAACTTGAGGCTGGGCACGGTGGTTCACGCCTGTAATCCCAGCACTTTGGGAGTCTGAGGTGGGAGAATCCCTTGAACCTGGAAGGTCGAGGCTACGGTGAGTGGTTATGGCACCTCTGCACTCCCGCCTGAGCAAGAGTGAGACCCTGTCTCAAAATTATAAATAAAATAAAGAAAAAATAATAAAAGGAAATACCCAAGACTGGGTAGTTTATAAAGAAAAGAGGTTTAACTGGCTCATGGTTCTGCAGGTTGTACACAAAGCGTAGTGCCAGCATCATGTCACGTGTCCAGAGTGAGAGCAAGAGGGAAAGCAGGGAAGTCCTAGACTTTTAAATAACCAGATCTCTCATGAACTAACTGGGTGAGAACTCACCACCAAGGGGATGGTGCTAAGCCATTAATGAAGGATCCATCCATGTCCATGATCCAGTCACCTCCCACCAGGCCCCACATTGGCCCAGCACTGGGAATCACATTTCAATATAAGATTTGGAGAGGGCAAACATCTGAACCATAATAAAATTAGTAATAAAAACTAGGATGCCTTTGCAAGCTCAGCTCAATTCAAGGATGAGACTTGGAAGTTCTTTTCTTCTAATATTTAATAGAAATGGGATCTCACTATGATGCCCAAGCTGGTCTTGAACTCCTGAGCTCAAGCGAACCTCTCACCTTGACCTCCCAAAGTGCTGGGATTACAGGCATGAACCACTGCACCTGTGGCCTCTTTTTTTTTTTTTTTTTTGAGATGGCATCTCGCTCTGTTACCCAGGCTGGAGTGCAGTGGCACGATCTTGGCTAACTGCAACCTCCGCCTCCCAGGTTCAAGTGATCCTCCTGCCTCAGCATCCCTAGGAGCTGGGATTACAGGCATGCACCACCATGCCCAGCTAAGGTTTGTATTTTTAGTAGAGACGGGGTTTTACCATGTTGGCCAGGCTGGTCTTGAACTCCTGGCCTCAGGTGACCCACCTGCCTCTGCCTCCCACAGTGCTGGGATTACAGGCGTGAGCCACCACACCCGGCCTTTTTTTTTCTTTTTTTTTTAATACAAGGTCTCTCTCTCTGTCATCCAGGTGGGAGTGTGGTGGTGCAGTCATGGCTCACTGCAGCCTCAACCTCCTGGGCTCACACAATGATCCTCCTGCCTCAGCCTCCTGGGTAGCTAGGACTACAGGCACATGCCAGCCTTCCTGGATTTTTTTTTTTTTTTTTTACTTTTTTTGTAGAGACTGAGGGGGGGGGGGGGGTCTCATTATGTTGCCCAAGCTGGTCTTGAACTCCTGGACTCAAACGAGCCTTCCACCTCAGCCTCCCAAAGTGCTGGGATTACAGGCATTTAGCCACCGACCCTGGAAAAGTTTGAAAGTTTTTTATCCTCTATGTCTTCTGGTCCTCTGTGGCTACTTCTCTATCATCCCCTAAAATTTTTTGAGCCAAGGATGGGAAAAGAAGTGGAGAGGACCAGAGTCTGGCTCACCTCACACAACTGTGTTCCTGTAAGAACTCCAAGGAGATCCAAACTTCTAAATTTAAGCCTGGTCAACATTATGACAACATATTCGTCAAGGTAGAAGAATATAACATGCTAACAATTTGCTTGCTTAATTTATAAATTTTAAATATCAAGTCTAGAGTTTCTTTCTTCACCTGTGCCTTGGGCCTTGCAAATGTTAGAAGCAATCCTCCCTTTCTTTTTTTCCTCTTCTTGCCAGCTCTGCTGAGGTACGGTCTTAGCATTCTCATTAAAAGAAGGGAACCCAAAGCACTTAACCCAAAACCTCTCGTGTCTTGAATGTGTATCAGCTGTGCCTTCTATGTAGGAGAATCACTGACAGACTCAAACTCTAGCGAGCAGAGACAGCTTGGGAAAGAGTATGATGTGATCAATGTACTTAGGTCTCATTTGGCAAATGTTGTTGGGTGTTAAAAGGAAGAAAAAAAGCATGTCAGGGTGGGTTAAGAATAGAAAGCTTCATCAGCAGCTGCAAGAAGCCCAGGCCTGATAAGCAGGGGTGTGCAGCACGTGTGAGCGCTCGCCTCGTGGAAGAAAACACCTCCCAGGAGGGGCTCACAGAACGTTCCTTGTCTTTCATTGACAACTTGCATTCACTGTCACACTACCTACCTGGGAAGGGAGATTTATTATGGCTTCTTGAAGATGAGGAAACTGAGGCACAAATAACTCAAGTATTTATGGTATGTTAATTATATCTCAATTTTTTTTTTTTTTTTTTTTTTTTTGAGACGGAGTCTCGCTCTGTCGCCCAGGCTGGAGTGCAGTGGCGCGATCTCGGCTCACTGCAAGCTCCGCCTCCCGGGTTCATGCCATTCTCCTGCCTCAGCCTCCCAAGTAACTGGGACTACAGGTGCCGCCACCACGCCTGGCTCATTTTTTGTATTTTTAGTAGAGGCGGGGTTTCACCGTGTTAGCCAGGATGGTCTTGATCTCCTAACCTCATGATCCACCCACCTCAGCCTCCCAAACTGTTGGGATTACAGGCGTGAGCCACCACACCCGGCCTTTTTTTTTTTTTTGAGATAGGGTCTTGCTCTGTTGCCCAGGCTAGAGTGCCGTGGTATAATCACAGCTCACTGCAGCCTCGACCTCCCAGGCACAAGCCATCCTCCCACCTCAGTCTCCTAAGTAGCTGGCACCACAAGCACGTGCCGCCATGCCTGGCTAACTTTTAAATTATTTGTAGAGAGGGGGGTCTTCCTGTGTTGCTCAGACTGGTCTCAAACTCCTGGGCTCAAGTGATCCTCCTGACTTGGCCCTGCAAAGTGCTGGGATTACAGGGGTGAGCCACCACACCCAGACATAGAGCAATTTTCTTTTTTTTTTTTTGAGACGGAGTCTCACTCTGTCGCCCAGGCTGGAGTGAAGTAGCTCACTGCAACCTCCACCTCCCAGGTTCAAGCGATTCTCCTGCCTCAGCCTCCCAAGTAGCTGGGATTATAGGCTCAGCCTCCTGAGTAGCTGGGATTACAGGTGTGTACCACCACGCTGGCTAATTTTTTTTTTTTTTTTTTTGAGACGGAGTCTCACCCTGTTCCCCAGGCTGGAATGCAATGGTGAGATCTCGGCTCACTGCAACCTCCACCTCCTGGGTTCAAGCAATTCTCCTGCCTCAGCCTCCTGAGTAGCTGGGATTACAGGAGCGTGTCACCATGTCCGGCTAAGTTTTTGTATCTTTAGGAGAGACGGAGTTTCACCATGTTGGCCAGGCTGGTCTCGAACTGCTGACCTCAGAAGATCCACCCGCCCTGGCCTCCCAAAGTGCTGGGATTACAGGCGTGAGCCACCGTGCCCCGCCAGCTCAATTTTTTTTTTTAAGTCAAGTATCTTGCCCAAGGTCACAAAATAAGACTACTAAATCATAATGTTTGACCTGGACCAGTTACAGAATTTACAGGGCCCATTTACAAAAAGAAAATGTGGGACCCTGTGTTCAATTACTATGAGGAACTGCAGGACAGTGACAGCAGAGCAGTAAACCAAGCGTGAGAACTCTGGCCCTCTACAGGCTGCTTGCCCAGGAAGCCGGCCCTTTCCATGGTCCAGGTAAAGTCAGACATAGACCTCAGGTCTTGTGGTTCCCAATCAGGTGTGTGAGTGTCTCAAGCAGACCAGTGGTTCTCAAACAGAGGGACACCAATGCCTGGGGTTCCTCTGCTGTATTTCTCTATCGGTTAGACTTTTTGGGTTGCTTTCCTGTCATCACTCAAGTTTGAGAAACACTGGGGCAGTTCTCTTCCTATCAAAGACTAGTCCCTCCACACAGGGACAGAACCATGTTTTGTGGGGGCCTGAAACCTACATCACTCGAGCGGCCTCTTTAAGAAAAAGAATATAAAATTATAAATAAAATGTAAGTGTTGAAAGATGGCCCGTGTAGGCCGGGCACGGTGGCATAAGCCTGTAATCCCAGCACTTTGGGAGGCCGAGACGGGTGGATCACGAGGTCAGAAGATCGAGACCATCCTAGCTAACACGGTGAAACCCCATCTCTACTAAAAAACACAAAAAAACTAGCCGGGCGAGGTGGCGGCGCCTGTAGTCCCAGCTACTCGGGAGGCTGAGGCAGGAGAACGGCGTGAACCCGGGAGGCGGAGCTTGCAGTGAGCTGAAATCGCGCCACCGCACTCCAGCCTGGGCCACAGAGCGAGACTCCGTCTCAAAAAAAAAAAAAAAAAAAAAAGAAAGATGGCCCATGTAAGTGAGGAGCCCTAAGTCTTTGGCTTCACTGACGTTGTGATAAATCTTTCTCTTCCTGCACCTATGTCCCTGACGTCATCTTCTCTCACCTTCTCAGGGACTTGGCTTCTTTGATTATCTCTTCCCTTTCCTGCGTCTTTAATTTCACTCCATCTACCACTATGTACATGCTTCTGTCCTCTTTGACTTCTCTTCTCTCTCCAGGAGCCTTCCTTGTCTCTGATCTCTTCAGAGGCAACCTTCTTGGAAGAGTTAAGTCTTCACAGGCTACTCCTTCACCTTCCATTCCCCTTCCTCCTGTTCCTACTGGAACTGACGTGCAAGTCAGTCACTCTGCTTGCAGAGTTCAACTAACAAGAGTGAGGTCTGGTAGAAAGAAAGTGATTTATTTCCAAAGCTAGCTTAGGGGAAGAGGCACAGGCATCCTGCCTTTAAACGTACACTTCTCTTTTGGAGCAGAAAGCAGGCACTTTCAAAAGGCAGGCGAGGAAGCAAGCAAGGTAGGGCCTTATCTACTGGGCAGCCGAGCTGGTGACTGCTGGCATCTTACTAGACTGAAAACTGTCCAAGTTTGAGAGAGTAGTGGGCATGCTTTTTGACTGCTATCTCTCTGGGCAACCTCCTGGAGGGTGAGCGTTCCATTGTGGGCACACTTTGGTCGGCAAATGGACTGTTAACTCTTGAGGAGAGTTCGATCTGGAAGCACAGTTAGATGAACTTGCCCTGTAGGGAGTGTCTGGTGAAGGGGAAGTAAAAGGCTATCTTTGTATTTCTAAAAGGTTAAGTAGGAAACGGGGAACCCAGGGAGTGAGAAACAAAGAGAGAGAGAGAGAAATAATTTAAATATCTCTTAGAAAAAACTGTGAATACTCAGTTATGCTACCTTGCTTCTGTTCCCATCCCCTCACTGAAAAACGGATTTTGTCATGTTTCTCAACACTATATAGCTTGCTTGTTGCTTGAACCTATGAATCTGCACTCATTTCTACTACCGGACCTCAGCAGCATTCGCCGTAGCTGGGAACTCTGTTTTCCTTCAAGCTCCTTTCTCGGCTTCAACGACACCACAACCTCCTTGTTTTACTCTCAGGTCTCTGATTGTTCCTTTTGTTCTCTTTTGCAGGGCCCTTGTGTTCTACCCAAACTCTAATAGTGTAATAGGTAAAGTAACTAAACCACACAGGGCTCAGTCCGTTTTCAGTCTGAGACTGGGTAATCTAGAAACAAAAGAGGTTTAATTGACTCACAGTTCTGCATGGCTGGGGAGGCCTCAGGAAACCTATGATCATGGTGGAAGGCAAAGGGGAAGGAAAGATCTCTTCACATGGTGGCAGGAAAGAGAGAGAGAAGAGCACAGGGAAAACTGCCACTTCTAAAACCATCAGCTCTCCTGAGAACTCCCTCACTATCACAAAACAGCATGGGGGAAACTGTCCCACGATCCCATCACCTCCCACCAGGTCCCTTCCTCCACACGTGGGGATGACAATTTGAGATTAGATTTGGGTGGGGACACAGAGCCAAACCATATCACCTAGAGCCCTGATCTCTCTTTTTTTTTGTTTTTTTTTGAGATGGAGTCTGGCTCTGTCACCCAGGCTGGAGTGCAGTGGGGCGATCTCTGCTCACTGCAACCTCCGCCTCCCAGGTTGAAACGATTCTCCAGCCTCAGCCTCCCAAGTAGCTGGGATTACAGGTGTGTGCCACTGCGTCCAGCTAACTTTTTTTTTTTTTTTTGGTATTTTTAGTAGAGATGGGGTTTTGCCATGTTGGCCAGGCTGGTCTTGAACTCCTGACCTCAGGTGATCCGCCCGCCTTGGCCTCCCAAAGTGCTGGGATTACAGATGTGAGCCACTGGGCTGGGCCATAGCCCCCATCTCTTTTCTATTTATACTGTGTTACTAACCACTGAGATGGTGATATTTGCATCGAGAACTGAAGGAGGTGAGAATATGTGGCCATCTGAAGTAAGAGCGTTCCAGGCAAGAAGGAGACAGCCAGGAGGCCAGTGTGGTGGAGTGAGTCAATGAACGGGAAAGAAGCTGGGGATGAGGTCACAGGTAGTGAGGACGGTGGACAGATCATGTGAAGCCTAAGTCGGCCATCGTAACGCCTTTGCCTTTGGTTTTTCCTCTGAGCGAGGGGAGACACCAGTGCAGGGCTATGAGCAGAGGATGCCATGGTTCTGGCTTACATCTTAGTAGGATCACTCTCGTGTGCTACATGTGAAAGAACGGGTGAACGAACAGAGGAGTGAATGGAAGAAAATGGAGACGAGAAAGAAAATAGAGGGCCAGGCACAGTGGCTCATGCCTGTAATCCCAGCACTTTGGGAGGTTGAGGCAGGCGGATCATGAGGTTAGGAGTTCGAGACCAGCCCGACCAACATGATGAAACCCCGTCTCTAGTAAAAATGCAAAAATTAGCCGAGTGTGATGGTGGACGCCTATAATCCCAGCTACTCAGGAGGCTGAGGCAGGAGAATTGCTTGAACCCGGGAGACAGAGGTTGCAGTGAGCTGAGATCATGCCATTGCACTCCAGCCTGGGCAACAAGAGTGAAATTCTGTCTCAAAACGAAAACAAAAATTATCTGGGCATGGCAGCATGTGCCTGTAATCCCAGCTACCGGGGAGGCTGAGGCAGAAGAATTGCTTGAACCCGGGAGGTGGAGGCTGCAGTGAGCTGAGATCGCACCACTGAACTCCAGCCTGTGACAGAGCCAGACTCCTTCTGAGAAAGAGAGAGAGAGAGAGAGAGAGAGAGAGAGAGAGAGAGAGAGAGAGAGAGAGAGAGAGAGAAAGAAAGAAAGAAAGAAAGAAAGAAAGAAAGAAAGAAAGAAAAGAAAGAGAAAGAAAGAAAGAAGAAGGAAAGAAGGAAAGGAAGGAAGGAAGAAAGGAAGAAAGAAAGGAAGGAAGGAAGGAAGGAAGGAAGGAAGGAAGGAAGGAAGGAAGGAAGGAAGGAAGGAAGGAAGGAGGACTCATAGAGAAGTATAACTCCAGGGTCACTTCCTCACCACGTTATAGACATGAAGACCATGTAAGGTGCCTGTGTTGCTTGCTTCAGCTCTCTCCTTAGGCTTGCAGCTCTGTAGGAGGGGCAGGGAAGACACTTGAGCTCAGGAGAGAAAAGCAGCTGCTGGTGAGGTGGGAGGAAGACCTGAGGCAGCTTCATTGTCACTGGAAACCTGACCCTTTTCGGTTTAGCCAGACAATGGCCGCCTTGGTTGGGGAATGTTAGGGAAACCTGCCAAGTGTGCAGTCTGCCTCTCAGCCTAGACAATCTGACAGAGGAGTGTACCTCTTGAATTGGCAGAAATGAGACAGAGCAGAGGGAAGAACTAACATTTCTCCTTAGTACACCATGCAGACTGTCAGAATGAGTTGCCGAATCTATTTTATTCTAACCGTGAGAAAGTAAGACATCCGTAAACAGAGGAGAAGTTATAATTGTGGGGTTTAGAATTTAAGGAGCTCCAAAATGGCTCCTCTAGATAAATTTATCTCTACTAATCATTGTTTACCTCTGCTGTGTTCTTTTATTTTTTATTTTTTTTTAAGAATGAAACTAAATTTTTCCTTGTCATAAAAATAGTGCATGTGGGTTAAAAATTCCAGCAGTACAAAGGATATGCAATGCTAAGGAAGTCTTTCAACAACATAAACATGTAAAGTCTTCCTAAATTCATCTACAGCTTTAACCCTATCCCAGTAAAAAATGCTATCAGAATATTTTAGGATCACACAAGGCAACACTAAAGTATATTGGGAAAAGTAAATGTGCAAAAACATGATGAAAATTCGGAAACAGAAAACAGCAGAGGAAGATTTACCCAAGAAGGTGAAAATGTAAAAGTATCATAACTAAAAGCTTGGTAGTGGCACAGGAATAGACAGATTAATGGTACAAAACAGTATATAGAAATAGCCCAAATATACAGCGGAATGGAGTGTAAGCAGAGGTTGAATTTTAAGATCTGAAGGAAGAGTTTACTAATAAATGGAGCTGAACCATTTACCTTAGTATCTAGAAAAACATAAAATCGGATCCCTATCTCATTTCTTATACCAAACAAAATTCAGATGAATCACATATTTAACATTTAAAAATAAAGCCATAAAAGTACCGAAACAAAACATGGGAGAATTTTTAAAAAATAATTCCGAGGGATGTTATCAACTGAATTGTGTTCCCCAAAATTCATGTTTGAAACTCTAACTCCCAGTATCTCGGAATGTGACTGCATTAGAGATAGGGTCTTCGGAAAGGTAATTAAGTTAAAATGAAGTTGTGAGGGTGGGCCCTAATCCTACGTGACTGCTGTCCTTATAAGAAGCGATCAGGACCCAGGCGAGCAGAGAGACAAGACCGTGTGAAGACACACGCAGACGGTACCTTACAAGTCACGGACAGAGTTCTCAGAAGAAACCAACCCTGCCTACACCTCGAGCGTGGACTTTTAGCCTCCAGAACTGTGAGGAAATAAATCTCTTTGTGGTTGAAGCCACTCAGCCTATGGTACTTTATTATGGAAGCCCTAGCTAACCAATGTGGGGATTCAATCTTTCTAAGCAAGATACAAGGTTCAGAAGCAGTAAAAGAAATGATTGAGAAATTTAACTGCATAAAAATGGAAAATTTGCCGGGCGCGGTGGCTCAAGCCTGTAATCCCAGCACTTTGGGAGGCCGAGACGGGCGGATCACGAGGTCAGGAGCTCGAGACCATCCTGGCTAACACAGTGAAACTCCGTCTCTACTAAAAAATACAAAAAACTAGCCGGGCGAGGTGGCGGGCGCCTGTAGTCCCAGCTACTCAGGAGGCTGAGGCAGGAGAATGGCGCAAACCCGGGAGGCGGAGCTTGCAGTGAGCTGAGATCCGGCCACTGCACTCCAGCTTGGGCGACAGCGCGAGACTCCCTCTCAAAAAAAAAAAAAAAAAAAAAAAAAAAGGAAAATTTCTGCATAAAAACAAAAACGAACTGCAGCAACAATAAAAAGCTCCCCCAACCAATTCGAAAAACAAATAATAAGTTGGGAAAACCTAACGACACCCAAAGACCTAATTTCCTTAGATTGTCAGATCCATTTACTCTCATTCTCTCTTGTCTCACTCTCTCTCTCTTCCTTTCAAAGCTGGAATTCCAAATTTTCATACGATGTCTCCTGAAGGTTTCATGTTGAAAACTAATTTGATTTTTAAACACACTGTACAAGCCAACACAGCGTGGGGCGCCTGGTTTGGGATCTGTGGTCTAGACCACCACCACAGGAGGCCTTCCCTTCTGCAGGTCAGTCCAAAATGGCCTACGAGTCCTTTTTCAGATCTCACTGCCACTGAGTGATGCAGAATGAAGATTTCGTTTTAGTCATCCAGGATTACACACACACACACACGCATGCCCAATTAATATTCTCTCTCTCATACAGTATAATTTGGAGCTGTATTATGGAAGGAAACCATTTCCCTATACGCAACATAATATGCGTTGACCCTTCCCCTGCCCAAATGCGAACAGTGCTTTAGGTTTTTTGTGCAGGGCTGTGTGAGTTGCTTCCTTTCTCCTTGCCTTATATGGTAGCACCAGGCCCAGAGGCCTACCTGCAGAAGAAGCAGGAGGCTTCGCAGAGCTGCCTGTTGATGGACGGCTACACTGAGAACCTGAAATAGCGTTCAAATAACTCCCTTCTCTGTACTTGAAGCCAAATCACATTCCTAGGCAGACATGTCCAGAGGGGAAAGAAGGAACAAGAAAATGAAGGATCCACTTACCCGAGAATCTCCTATGAGCAAGTGTTAGGCGAGGGTGGGGATAAGATGCCTGTCTCGGGGGACAGGGCTGTAAAAAATCATACTTTGAATTTTTAACTGTGGTTAATCTTGGATAGTGGGATTTGGGATAAATTTGCTTTTATTATATGTAATGATCTGTATTTCTGAATTGTCTACAGTGAGCTCGTATTGCTTTTATGAACAGGAAGAAGAACAATAAATGCCATAAAAATCATGTAGTGTATTGATCTTATTTTCCTAACAAGACTATATAAGCTCCCTGAGAGAGGGAGTCACTTGTGTGTGCATGTGGTAGCCTTTCCCACACCTGCAGTGTTGGGCTCATGGTATCCACTTAGTGAACGCTTGCTGACAGTCATTGATTCGGAGTCTTCTCCAGAGCTAGTCCTGATGAAGGTCACTAGACAGAAGTCTTGCCTCGGTCAGACTGACCCTTGTGGAACTGACTGGAAAGCAGATCTGTGGGTTGGACAGGTTTTGCCCGGTGTTGATCTTGCCCCACGGGCACCGAGATGCACAGCGCTGTATTCCAGGACTCTGCACCAGCAGCCTGTCGTTTGGTATTATTTTCGACTTCAGTTAGTGTTTGCTGGTTTACAACAGGGTTTCCACTCACAGGTTTAAAACCGATGGTGTTTATCATCTATCAGCTTGAATGTTATTTCAACCAAGAAGCCTCCCCTGAAGGATGACCTAGAAGTCATCTTTTCTTCCTCTAAGTTTTATAATGTGCTTTTTACCGCCGCATCACCCATCACTTTCTAACTTTGTGTTACAGTTATTTATGCACACAGCTCATCTCCCCTCCTGGACTCTGTGTTCCCTAAGATTCGGATCCATTCTTCCATGGCTTGCTTTGTCCTATGATGAGATAACATGGTTCAAGCAGTTACTTGTGTGCCAGGCCCTTTACACGGACAATGCTGTTTAAGCCTCACACCTGCTTCCCATGAAGCATTTTCATCTTCATTTTACAAGCGATAAACCTGAAGTCCCAAAAGATTAATATCATATCTGGCATAATGTGACACAGCTACTGATTGGTACAGCCTGGACTTGAATTCAAGTGGCCTGACTTGAGAGTCTATGCTCTTAACCACTGGGCCACAGCACCCCTGAATAACGCTTTCTGCACATCGTCCCCAGTAAAAATGCAGCAGGCACCTGTTACATGAATTCATTAATCAGTTCATCCATGATCCAAGGATGTGGGGCGGCTGTTAGGAGACCATCCCAGTTTCAGACACCTCTTCCGACCTACACCTTAGGATGGCTAAGACCATAAAGGACTTAGGAATAAAATCGGGTGAGATCCTTTCATATCCAAACCACTGTCAAACTGAGTTCTTCCAAGACTAACATTAGTAACATTAGAGTTAACCCAAGACACAGCTTCACAGTGCCACGCAGACCTAGCCGAGTCTGATAACTTCCTAAAAAGGAGACATTACACATCTCAGAGAACTAAATTACGTAACCCTTTGAACTGTGGTGTTTGTTGTGTGTGTCAGGGGGCGGGGCAGCCATCTCTACCTTGTAGGGCTGTGGTGAGGTTTAATGAGATAATGTGAAGTGCCCAGAACAGTGCTTGGTGCATAGAAAGAACTTCACACGTTAACACTACCCTCCCCTCTAGCCTCATCCCTGCTTTGCAGCTAAGCTGAAAGAAGGCACAAAGCCAAGAGGAGAGATGAGAGATGACAGCTGGCAACACGAGAGATGTTGGTCGGATTCCACAGGGTTACGCGATTGTGAATCAGAGGTGTCAAGGTCCACTCCCGAGATTCCAAAGAGCAGCTTTTAGTCTTGCACGAAAAGTGAGGCAGGAGAGGGATCAGCGAGAGGCCTAATGGAAGAAAGAGGAAGTATTTATTCCTAGCAGAGGGCGAAATTCGTCCTTGGGATTCTTTTACTGTGACGAGTGACTACTGTGTTGGCCAGAATTGGATTAGTGTAAGGGCGTTCAAAGATCTACAGAACTCACTGAGTTGTCTGCATTTTACTGAGGAATGGGAAGATTAATTGCGGGCACCTGCCAGTCTAGTCATCCCACTTCATGTAACCAGCCCCAGAAAATTCCTCTCTCATTCCAGAAACCACTAAGTCTCCTGACCCTGTGAAGTTTGCACATCTGTCTGGAAAAAGACAGTTCAGGTCTCATTTTTCCCAAGCAGTAGGAGAAGCCCATCTCAATAAAGCTAGAAGTTTGTCCTAAGAATCTGGAGGGTTACTTCAAAGCTACTCCAACAGCCCATGTCTCAGGGGAAGCTCCCCAGAAACAGACTCCTGGACAGAGGTGTGCACGCAGGGCTCATTGGTTTGCTGTTCACCGCGAGTAACGAGTGACGGCTCCTGGGAGTCAGGGAAGCAGAACTGGGCAGGGGGAGAAGCTGAAGTATAGTGTCATTGCTCTAGAGGCTTCAGCTGGGCTTACGGGGCACAGAGTGACAAAACTGCTAAGTTACCCCCAGTGAGGCAAGGTGTGGGCCTTTGTATCCATTAGCGACCATTCAATGCTGTGTGACCCCAGGGAAGGGGTGTAGCCTCGTGCAAGGCCCTTGCTGAGAGCCATTCCAGGAGATGGACTCAGCTAGGAGGTGCCAACAGCTACCGGTGTGAGGATCCGAGTATCCCCTATAGCCTGCTGTGCAACTCTGAGTCAAATTTAAAACTCAAAATCTATGAGAAATGTTGGTTTGTTGGTTTATTTTTTATTTATTTATTTATTTATTTTTATTTTTTGAGACGGAGTCTCGCTCTGTCACCCAGGCTGGAGTGCAGTGGCGTGATCTCGGCTCACTGCAAGCTCTGCCTCCCGGGTTTACGCCATTCTCCTGCCTCAGCCTCCCGAGTAGCTGGGACTACAGGCGCCGCCACCACGCCTGGCTAATTTTTTGTATTTTTTAGTAGAGACGGGGTTTCACCGTGTTAGCCAGGATGGTCTCGATCTCCTGACCTCGTGATCCACCCGCCTCAGCCTCCCAAAGTGCTGGGATTACAGGTGTGAGCCACTGCGCCCGGCCTATTTTTTATTTTTTAGAGACAAGGTCTCTCTCTGTCGCACAGGCTGGACTGCGGCGGCAATTCAACCTTGAATTCCCAGGCTCAAACAAGCCTCTACCACCTCAGCCTCACAACTAAGGATTGCCGGAGTCCAGGAGGTCAAGGCTACAGTGAGCTATGATCATGCCGCTGCACTCTAGCCCGGGTGACAACAGCAACAAAATACCCTCATTTGTCAAGCCCTTGGAAGCCCTTGGAAGAAAAGATGAGAGTTTGTTAGGTCTTGGGGAAAAAAAGAAAAAAAAGAAATAGTCAAGTAATATCACCCACCCAGTGATTCCCCTCTATGGCTGACCCGTTACTTTCCCAAAGCATTTTTTCTTGTGTATAGCACTTAGAATCTGTCTTATATTAAATAACTTTTTATTTTTGTTTGTTTTTCAGAAATCCATTGCTTGCAAATGTTTGTTTGTTTGTTTTTGGAGCTGGTGTCTGACTTCTCCACCAGTTGTGAGTTCCTGGAAAGATCTCAAGACCTATCCCATCTCCTCCTAGTGAAGGATGATATTCGTACTAATTGACACTCAGTACAGCACAGACACCGACCAATTCAAGCTGACAGAGGTCTTAAGCAAGTTGCATGGCAGTCTTGGTGTACAGAGCTGAATATTTGTTCTACACATAGAAGGCATCCAAAAACAATTTTGAATTGAATGTTATTGGTTTAGTAGACCTGGCTGTGGTATCTCATGGCCTTCTTTCAGAAGTCAGGCAGCTTTTTATTTTTTTGTCAAAATATGATCATAATGACTTTTTTTCCTCCTTGATTTAGATTCTACAGGAGTCTGTGAGTAATTTCGAAGAACTTTGCAAAAAACAGGACACTCTGTACCTGCAATACCCAGTATATAGCCTCTAGCCACATGTATAAGGTTGTTAGGTAAAATATGGCATGCTCAGTTAAATTTGAATTTCAGATAAAAAAGGACAATTTTAGAGTATAAGTGTGTTCCATGCAAGATTTGGAGTGTACTTCAGCTACAGAATTGTGTGTTGCTGATTTGTAAGTGACGATTAACTAAGCATCCTGTACTTTATTTGTTAAATCTAATAACCCTACTCATGAGTATCTGAATTTAACTTAATTAAAATTCAATTTAAAATTGAGTTCCTCAGTCTACGAGTCACATTTTAAACGCTCAGTAGCCACATGTGGCTAACAGTTACCATCTTGAACAGTACAAATATAGAACATTTCCATCATCACAGAACGTTCCATTGGACATCACTTTTGCCAAGCAAAAGATAGCTTGTAAGAAACTATTTTACAGCTTGTTAAAAAAACTGTGTTTGAGGCTGGGAAACTGCCAGGAAGCCCTAGAAGGCCCCTTCTGACAGAGCCAAGCCACAGTCTTCCTGTTCATCTGTTACTCTTACTGAGTACGCAAGGTGTTTGACGAAAAGGGAGAATCTTTGTTCCAGAAAAAATCCAAGTTGATATGAAAGAAGCAGCTTTTGTGGATCTACGTTTGTGGAGGCAATTGTTCTACTTTCCTTCTGGACTACCAGAAAATAAGCTAGCTATCCGTCCAAAGCAAGCAAAATTTTAAAAGCTCCTAAATGAAAAACGAGTGTATACCACTTACTAGTATTATTATTCATAGATTTTCTTAAAGTAATAATCAGAGAGCATCATCAACTAGAATATCTGTTTAAAGCCCAAGTCATTGATTAACTTGGTTAACACAGCACAAGGATTGCCTCTCTTAATTAGCCTTTTGGGAGAAACCATGTTTTGAATTGCTGCCTATAGCCCTGGGAATCTTTTAAGAGCAGGAGCTGATTAAGATCTAGAAGAGATATGTGCCAAAAGCTGATTTTCACATATGACTTGGCAAGTCTTAACAGAATCTGGCTGTCTTACCAAATGGGGCCAGCTAAAAGTGAATGAAACCCATATCGACATCAAAGGCAGAAATCATAAAGAAAACAACTGATAGACTTGACCCAAGATACTCAAAAGTTGTCCATCAAAGTTATAAAAAGTAGGTCAGCTAGGCGTTCAAGTCCAGCCTGGGCAACATAGTCTGACTCCACCTCTAAAAAGAAAAATATAAGATATTAAAAACAAAGTAAAGGCAGATGACTTAAATTTGAAAATACTCTTATGTATGTGACATAGTACACATACAGTAAATAGCCACCACATGAATAAACATCTATGAAAGCATGTTTGACTTCAGGACTGATCTAAGAATGACAAATTAAAATATAACAGTGACATATCATTTTCACCTGTCAGCTTGGCAATAGTGAAAAACATTAATACCCAGTGTCGGTAATGGTGAGGAGAAATATGCCATATACACATTGTTGATGGGAACGTAAAGCGGTATAAACTTTTTGATGGGCAAGTTGACAACATGTGAAAAAAGCTTGTCCAAAACCTTTGACACAGCGATTTCATTTTGAGGTAGTTATTCCGAGAGAACACTTACAAATGCCTAAACCTTTGTGTATGATGGCAATGCAGCTGATATATGTATTAGTCTATTTTCACATTGCTATAAATAAATATTTGAGGTTGGATAATTTGTAAAGAAAAGAGGTTTAATTGGATCATGGTTCTGCAGAGTCTGTACAGGAGACACAGTGGCATCTGCTTCTGGGGAGGGCTCAGAAAACTTGTAATCATGGTGGAAGGTGAATTCAAAGCAGGCCTGTCTGTATCTGAGAACATACGGAACTCTATTCTGTATGTTCAAAAAGCTAGGCTGGGCACGCCAGAGCAGAAGGAAGAGAGAGAGTTGGGGGGAGGTGCCACACACTTTTAAACAGCCAGACCTCGTGAGAACTTTACCACAGCACCAAAGGGGGAAATCCGTTTCCCATTATCCAGTCACCTCCCACCAGGCCCCACCTCCAACACTGGGGATTACAATTCCATCTGAGATTTGGGTGGGGACACATAGCCAAACCATGTCAACATGTACGTTTTGTTGGTTCGTTCGGTCAATCCTTGTAATATCCTCTTGACCTTAGTGTTTGCTACAAGACGCCGACATGAGATGCCACTCCTATAGAATTATCCAAGCCGGAGATAGAAGAGGAGTTCTGTCTGTGGCCTCTGGCATTCTGGCTATGTGGTTGGGATTCTAGAACTATCAGTAGCCATATCTTCCACGAGAATGTGGTCAACATATAGAAGTAGAGACCAGCTGGAGAGACAGCGAAAGAGAAAGCACACTGGTCTAATTTGAGATGCTCTATCCTGTTAACCTTAAGGCCAGTGTATTTTCTTGCTTGCTATGGTCGGATGACGTGAGTCAATTAATTCTACCTTTTTTGCTAAACATGGCATGAGTGTGGATGTCTACTTCTGATCCAGATGGAACAACAGTGATCAAATTTACCTTCCCATCAGAAATTACTAAACATGGCCGGGCACGGTGGCTCACACCTGTAATCCCAGCACTTTGGGAGGCCGAGACGGGCGGATCATGAGGTCAGGAGATCGAGACCATCCTGGCTAACACGGTGAAACCCCGTCTCTACTAAAAATACATTTAAAAAACTTAGCCGGGCGCTGTGGCAGCGCCTGTAGTCCCAGCTACACGGGAGGCTGAGGCAGGAGAATGGTGTGAACCCGGGAAGTGGAGCTTGCAGTGAGCCGAGACCGTGCCACTGCACTCCAGCCTGGGCAACAGAGCAAGACTCCGTCTCAAAAAAAAAAAAAAAAAAGAAATTACTAAACATTTAGACAAAACATATTTTTAAAAGTAACTGTTTTCAACAAGTGGGACATCAGGCCATGAGGAACAATAATTTATGAGAGATGGGAAACAAAGGAGGTGAGCCCTGTGATTGCCCAGCTGACTGCCTGGAGAGAGTTTCCAGGTGGTGGCACAGAAAGGTGGTTCTAGGTAGAGCCTGGCAGAGCCTGAGGTGAGGAGATGGAGCTGAGAGTCCAGGGTGACCAAGACAGCCAGAGTGGACAGGGCAGAACAGCAGATAGGAGAGAACTGCACAGAGAGAGAGAAAAGACGCACAGCAACAGCCAATCCATGGATCTTCAGACAGCCCCCCTGAGTACACAGCACAGTACTCGATAGGACATGAATGTGAGGATACTGCTCCAGGCTGGGGACAGAACCACCTGAAAGGATTGAGGCCCCAGTAGCTAGAACTCACACAGGGCCAGAAGTAGTGCCTGTTCCCACCAGGCGTACTGGAAATCTGTAATTCACAGGGCATTGGTTAAAGTATTCAGGAGGGCCGGCCGGGCGCGGTGGCTCACCCTGTAATCCCAGCACTTTGGGAGGACGAGGCGGGTGGATCACGAGGTCAAGAGATCGAGACCATCCTGGCGAACACGGTGAAACCCCGTGTCTACTAAAAATACAAAAAATTAGCCGGGCGTGGAGGCGGGCGTTTGTAGTCCCAGCTACTCGGGAGGCTGAGGCCGGAGAATGGCGTGAACCCGGGAGGTGGAGCTTGCAGTGAGCCGAGATCGCGCCACTGCACTCCAGCCTGGGCGACAGAGCGAGACTCCGTCTCAAAAAATAAATAAATAAATAAATAAATAAATAAAGTATTCAGGAGGGTCTTGCCTCAGTTCTGGACCAAAATTGTCCCTAGCCTAAAGGCTGCTCTGGTTCTGCCTAACAAATGTTAAAAGCAAGACCTTAAAGGATTAAACTGTTTCCAAATAACTGTCCCAGAACTAACTCAAGAATATTTGTGGGACTATAAACATATCCAGCCCCTAACAAGGTACATTCACTATGAATAATATTAAATAAAAATTACGGAGTGTACAAAGAGCAGGAAAGGATGACCGAAATGAGGAATGTAATTAATCAATCAAACTGACCTGGAACCTATGCAGATATTAGAATTAGCAGGCAAGAGCATTACAATAGTTATTATAACTCTATTCTGTATGTTCAGAAAGCTAGGCTGGGCACAGTGGCTCACACCTGTAATCCCAGCACTTTGGGAGGCTGAGGCAGGTGGATCACCTGAAGTTGGGAGTTCAAGACCAGCCTGACCAACATGGAGAAACCCTATCTCTACTAAAAATACAAAATTAGCCGGGCATGGTGGTGCGTGCCTGTAATCCCAGCTACTTGGGAGGCTGAGGCAGGAGAATCACTTGAACCTGGGAGGCAGAGGTTATGGTAAACCGAGATCGTGGCATTGCACTCCAGCCTGGGCAACAAGAACAAAACTCTGTCTTGAAAAAAAAAAATAATAAAGCTAGGGGAAAGACTAAATATATTAAGTAGAGACATGGAAGATATTAAAAGATCCAAATTTAACTTTTATAAATGAAAACTACAATGTCTGAGATGACCACTATACTGGATGGGATAAATGACAGATTATCCATCATGTTTTAAAAGTTTATCCATGTTTTAGTCTGTAACAGTACTTCATTCTTTTTTATGTCTGAATAATATTCAATTGCATGGATATGCCACATTTTATTTGTCTATCAATTGATGGACATTTGGGTTGGCTGTTACGAATGATACTGCTATGAGCATTCATGTACAAGTTATTGTGTGGATATATGTTTTTATTTTTCGTGCGTATGTACCTCGGAGTGGAATTGCTGGAACAAGCTAGAATTGCCAAAATTGTATGGCAACTTTGTGTTGAACCTTTTTGTTGTTTGAAACAGAGTGTTGTTCTGTTGTGCAGGCTGGAGTACAGTGGTGCAATGATGGCTCACTGAAGCTCTGACCTCCTGGGCTCAAGCCATCTTCCCACCCCAGCCTCCAAGTAGCTGGTACTACAGGTGTGTGGCACCACAACTGGCTAATTTTTAATTTTTTTTTTTTTTTTTTTTTTTTTTTAGATAGGGTCTCACTAGGATGGTCTTGAACTCCTGGGCTCAAGGGATCTTCCTGCCACAGCCTCCCAAAGTGCTGAGATTACAGGCATAAGTAACTGCCTCCACTTGTGTTGAACCTTTTGAGGAAGTGCAAGACTGTTTTCCAAGCCTGTAACGTACATCACCTTATATTCCCACCAATAGTAAATGAGGGTTCCAATTTCTCCACCTCCTCACCAATACTTATTATTATCTTTGTTTGTTTGTTTGAGATGAAGTCTCACTCTGTTGCCCAGGCTGGAGTGCAATGGTGCAATCTTGGCTCACTGCAACCTCCACCTACCAGTTCAAGTGATTCTCCTGCCTCAGCCTCCCAAGTAGCTTTCACCACGCTTGGCTAATTTTTGTATTTTTAGTAGAGACAGGGTTTCACCATGTTGACCAGGCTGGTCTCAAACTCCTGACCTCAGGTGATCCACTCACCTCAGCCTCCCAAAGTGCTGGGATTACAGGCATGAGCCATCATGCCCGGCCTATCTTTCTTTTTGATTATAGTCATCATAGTGGATGTGATCAGTACATCATTATGGTTTTGACTATCATCAATCCAGTAGCATCTTTTCATGTGTTAATTGAATATTTGTGTGTGTATATGTGTATATAAATAGTGTGTGTGTGTGTATAGGTTTTTTTTAGAGACAGAGTCTCACTCTGTCACCCAGGTTGAAGTGCAGTGGCACAATCATCCTCGAATTCCTGGGTTCAAGCAATCCTCCCACCTCAGCATCTCGGGTAACAGCCTAATGGTCACCAAGATTTACTCCTGTTTTATTCTAAGTATTTTATAGTTGTACCTCTTACAATTAGGTCTATAATCCATTCTGAGTTAACTTTTATGTATGGTGTGAGGTAGGTGTTCGGTTTCATTCTTTTGCCTGTGGCTATCTAATTGCCTTAGCACCATTTGTTGAAAAGACTATTCTTTCTCCCATTGAATTGGATTCTTTCTTGTCACCCTTGTTGAAAATGAATTTGTCATAAATGTGAGGAATTATTTCTGAATGCTCAATTCTATTTCATTGATCTCTACATTTATTCTATCCGAATGCCACACTGTTTGATTACTGTAGTTTTGTAGAATGTTTTGAAATCAGTAAGTGTGCTTTAACTTTGTTCTTCTTTTTCACAATTGTGTTGATGATTCTCTTGAAATTTTACACAAATTTTAGTATTAGCTTGTCAATTTTTGCAAAGAAGCCAAGTGGAATTTTAATAGGGATCACACTGAATCTGTAGTTTAATTCGGAAGTATTTCCATCTTAACAATATTAAGTCTTCTAAACAGAACATGATATGTCTTTTTATTTATATTTATTTAGGCATTTAACTTCTTTTCACAATGTTTTGTGATTTTTTTTTTTTAAGACTAGTTGAGTCCAGTAGTGAGAAGGGGAAAGAATAGACCAGGGACTTTACAAGATCTGTCAAGTTTTGTAATTTTTAGAGTGTAAGTTTTGAGAATAAGTTTAGAGTATAAGTTTTGTACTTCTTTTGTTAAACTTATTTCTAAGTGTTTTACTCTTTTTTATGCTATTGTAAATGGAATTACAGGGGCCAGGCATGGTAACTCACACCTGTAACCCTAGCACTTTAGGAGGCCGAGGCAGGTGGATCACTTGAGGTCGGGAGTTTGAGACCGGCCTGGCCAATATGGTGAAACTCTGTCTCTACTAAAAATACAAAAATTAGCTGGTTGTGGTGACACATTCCTGAGTCCCAGCTACTAGGGAGGTTGAGGCATGAGAATTACCTGAACCTGGGAGGCATGGATTGCAGTGAGCCAAGATGGCGCCACTGCACTCCAGAGAGAGAGAGAGAGACTCTGTCTCAAATAAATAAGTAAATAAATAAATAAGTGGAATTATGATACAATAAATGTCAGGATCTTGAACAAATCACTTTGTTTCCTTAGGCCACAGTTTCCTTATCTATTTTTGAAAAGTGGCTGGGATCCCAAATAGAACTAGATTTAACTAAGTGCTCTGCAAGTTTCTTCTAAGACACTGTTTTATGTTTCCATTTAAGTCACTTTTTTCCTCCAGGAAGGTACTATTTTATACACTCCATTAAATGTAACTGAAAAAATACAAGGTAGATAAAAAACACTTTTCATTCTTATTTTGGGACGATGGGAAGGGGTGCTATCTAACAAAGACAAGGATTAGGAAATGACAGACTCCTGGAGTGGAAAGAGTCCTTAGAGGCCATTCATTCGGCCTAAGGTCCAACGTGGAAATTGCCCTTGGTATCGCTGACTGATGATCCAGCTCCTGCTTGAACATTTTCTTTTCTTTTTTTTTTTTTGAGACGGAGTCTCACTCTGTCGCCCAGGCTGGAGTGCAGTGGCGTGATCTGGGCTTACTGCAAGCTGCGCCTCCCGGGTTCAAGCCATTCTCCTGCCTCAGCCTCCCGAGTAGCTGGGACTACAGGCGCCCGCCACCATGCCCAGCTAATTTTTTGTATTTTTAGTAGAGATGAGGTTTCACCGTGTTAGCCAGGGTAGTCTCGATCTCCTGACCTCGTGATCCGCCTGCCTCGGCCTCCCAAAGTGCTGGGATTACAGGTGTGAGCCACCGCGCCCAGCCAGACATTTTCTATAACAAGGAGTTCACTGGCTCGCACAACAGTCGATTCCAATTTAGGGAAGCATTAATCATTAGCAAATTGTTGCTTATATTAAAGCTGAAATCTACCCCCTTGTAACTTCCACCCTTCTGCCTGTTGGAGCCATACAGAATAAATCTCATCCATTTTACACACACAAGTCCTTCGGATATTTGAAGAATGTCATCTTGTCCCCAACGCAAATTATCTTATCCATGCTATGTTTCCCAGGTTTCTTCGACAACCTTCACAGGACGTGATTTCCAAACCTTTTGCCCTCCCAGGCTCCAATATTTGGCACTTGTTTGGTCAATTTATTCTTTAAAAATAGCAGTCGGGCTGGGTGCCGTGGCTCATACCTATAATCCCAGCATTTTCGGAAGCTGAGGTGGGAGGATTTCTTGAGCCCAGGAATTCTGGCCTGAACAACACGGCGAGACTCTGTCTCTATAAAAAATTTAAAAATTAGCTGGGTATGGTGGTGTGTGCCTGCAGTCTCAGCTACTTGGGAGGCTGAGGTGGGAGGATCACTTCAGCCAGGGAGTTTGAGGATGCAGTGAGCCATGATCGCATCATTGTGACAGAGCGAGACCCTCTTTCCAAAAAAAATTTTTTTTAATAGTGGTCAGGGCTGGGCACAGTGGTTCACACCTGTAATTCCAGTACTTTGGGAGGCTGAGGCAGAAGGATTACTTGACCCCAGGAGTTTAAGACCAGCCTGGACAACACAGTGAGATCCCATCTCTAAAATTAAAAAAATATATAGTGGCCGGAACTCAGCATCATACTATCTACAGATTAATGGTTCTTAAGCTCTATCTTTTTTTTTTTTTTTTGAGGAGGTGGGGGTCAAATACACCTTTGGGAGTCCAGTGGAAACTATCCACCTTTCCTATAAAGGAATAGAGACACAACATTCTTTATTTGCTGAGGCATGGTATTAATATTAATCAACCAACCAACCAAGCCCATGCTCTGAAAATTTAGTTGGTGTTTCTTTTAGTGCTTACTGAGTCATTAAGATGTTGAATAGTACAGATCAAGGACAACATCTGGCATGTGCCTGAGGTCCTCCCTCCACACAGCTGTGCTCTTGATATCTGCCAGCTCACATTTCTCCATCATGCCCACGAAAATATCCTAAAAGACTTCGTAATAAGCCTTGATGAAAATAGAAGGACACCATGTCTTATAGCATTTCCTTGATTCAGCAGGTTGTTGTTCATATCAGAAAAGGAAGCGGGTGGCAGCGGGGGGCGGGGGGGTGGTGCGGGCCGGGCGCGGTGGCTCACGCCTGTAATCCCAGCACTTTGGGAGGCCGAGGAGAGCGGATCACGAGGTCAGGAGATCGAGATCATCCTGGCTAACACGGTGAAACCCCATCTCTACTAAAAATACAAAAAATCAGCTGGCGTGGTGGCGGCGCCTGTAGTCCCAGCTACTCGGGAGGCTGAGGCAAGAGAATGGCCTGAACCCGGGAGTGGAGCTTGCAGTAAGCCGAGATCACCCCACTGCACTCCAGCCTGGGCCACAGAGCGAGACTCTGTCTCAAAAAAAAAAAAAAAAAAAAAGAAAGAAAGAAAAGGAAGCAGGCATTATAACAAGGAGTTTTAGGGTTGATACCATATTTATCATTTTATGCAACAGTTGTGCTTCTAAGATTTGTACAAATAATATATTAATAATGACCAACATATATAGAGCTTACTAAAAGGGACTGTTCTAAAGGATTTACGCCCACTTGCTAATTTAATCTAACAACTGATGCCGTGGGTGCTATTATCTGCATTTTATAGACAAGGGAAAAGGCGGAGGGAGATTAAGGAGCTTGGATAAGTTAAGGAGCTACTACGTGACAGAGCCAGGGTTTGAACCCAGGGTTTGTCTAGAGAATTCATGTGCATATACAGCCTGGTAATTTTACAATCTCAGACTTAGAGGAACACTGAACTTTTAATAATGATCTGCAAATCTGGTTTCCTCTCTCAGGATGTCTATCCTGGTTCCACGCTATTTACCTGTCAAAGAGCATCCTTAGCACTTGCTATTTGCCTAGAAAAATATGTTGTAAGGTAGGCAAGTTTCTTTCTAACCAGTAAATATGAGAGGGGGAAAAATCCTAAGATTCACTAAGATTCAGTGTCTTGGGTCTAGATGGAGGTTATATTTGGACATACAATAACCTACTAGTAAAGTTAGTCACTGGGTAGGTGGCTCTGCGGCCGAACTCATCCCCTTTCTGTGTCTCAGTTTCCCCATCTAGTTTATCCCAGTTTGCATCCTTCCTCAAAGGGACTGTGGGAGAAGGAGGATAAGTATATGAGTTTGAGAAAAAGATACTAGAAAAATACAAGGTGCCATTAGAAGTTATCTGTCCTGAACGATAAGCCATTACAGACCAATAAACAGGCCAGGCGTGGTGTCAGGCACCTGTAGTCCTAGCTACTGGGGAGGCTGAGGTGGGAGGATAATTTGAGCCCAGGAGTTGAAGACTGCAGTGAGCTGAGATCACGCCACTGCACTCCAGCCTGGGTGACAGAGTGAGACCCTGCCTGCCCCTGCCAAAAAGAAAAGAAAAGAAAAACACAGTTTTGGAATTAAAACTATAGTAAAATAACCAATTTGAGTGGGCCATTGCATCACCTTTTAAAAATACAGACATGCAAGCCCAGCTAGAAAACGAATCCTAAATTTAACATGAGGATTAGGCCTGCCAGCCTCATTTAAATTAAGAGTCACATAAATTGCTAGCTGTGACTTCAGGGACTATTGTTAATGAGGGATTTTAACGGTGAAGTGGGCTGTCGTCAGGATCAGGAAGCAGGTCAGACTTTATTTGACACAACATTGACTGTCTCTTGTGCCTTTATTTTTACCTAAAAAAATATAAAAACTGACTGGGAAGGCCCTTTAAAACCCCAGTTAATATCATATAAATACTAAAAGCTTATTAGTGTTAGAAGCTGACAAGCTATCATAATATCTAAATGGATCTGTTGACCTTTAAAATGGAGCTTGGCTCTCATGTCCATTTGTCACAATTTCCTACTTATTTCCTTCCCCACCTTTTCCCCATTGTCAACTCCTGTTATTCTCAGTGGTCACGGAAAAAAAAAAAATTACTTTGAGGGCCTTAATGTGATCAAAAACAACACAGACTGGCAGGTCATCTCAGAAAAAAATAAAAATAAAAATAAAATATGTTTTGGTTCAGCCATATGATGGAAGACTATGCTATGACTTAAAATATTATAATTAAAAACTTAGCGAAATGAAAGTATATCATGAGATAAAAATTATAAGACAATAATATACAGTAAAAAAAGAAGAAACAAATACCCATACATAAAAGCATAGAGAAATATTGCAAAGAAATATATTAAGTGTGAACGAGGTTATCTCTCTGTGGTAGGAATTATGAGTAACTTTTACTTCTTTTGGCTTTTTTTGTTTTTTTGTTTTTTCAACACAGAGTCTCACTCTGTCACCAGGCTGGAGTGCAGTGGCAGGATCTCGGCTCACTGCAACCTCCACCTCCTGGGTTCAAGCGATTCTCCTGCCTCAGCCTCCCGAGTAGCTGGGACTTCAGGCATGTGCCACCATGCCCAGCTAATATTTGTATTTTTAGTAGAGATGGGGTTTCACCATGTTGGCCAGGATGGTCTCGATCTCCTGACCTCGTACCTCCACCTTCCTAAGTGCTGGGATTACAGGCATCAACCACCGCGCCCCGCCTTATTCTTATTTTTAAAGTTTTCTGAAAAGGACATGTATTACTGCTGGAATGAAAAAGTAGTGAAAGTTACTTTTTAAAAGAGTACAATAAAAAAAGTGAAATGCCATGATTTTCTGGCCTCTGAAGAGATAATGTAATTTTTAAATGTATGTCTTTGGCCGGGCATGGTTGCTCACGCCTGTAATCCCAACACTTTGGGAGGCCAAGGCGGGCGGATCACCTGAGGTCGGGAGTTCGAGACCAACCTGACCAACATGGAGAAATGCCGTCTCTACTAAAAATACAAAAATTAGCCAGGCGTGGTGGCGCATGCTTGTAATCCCAGCTACTCGGGAGTCTGAGGCAGGAGAATCGACTGAACCCAGGAAGTGGAGGTTGTGGTGAGCCGAGATCGTGCCATTGCACTCCAGCCTGGGCAACAAGAGCAAAACTCTGTCTCAAGAAAAATAAATAAATAGAATAAAAAATAAATAAAGGTATGTCTTTTACTGTTATGATGAATTCATTAAGAAACCTAGTTTGTTCTCTGTGTGTGTGTATGTATCAGTGTGCATGAATGTGTGTGAGGATGGGCTTGGATACACAAAATTAAATTTAACATTTTGAGTCAATCACGTAGTTAATCAACATCTGCTGAGCCCAAGGCCTTCTTAGAACACAAGTAAGCGCGAGGCCTAGACCTTATTCTCAGCCGGCTTACCTCTGATTATGGAAATACGTAGGAATGTCAACAATGATCCTCCCGTTTAGCTGGTAAGTTTTTCAACAAACTGCTACACAGATTTTCATTCACGTAACTCGATGATCAGAAGATGCTTCTTGAGAGGATTGTACACTTGAAAACCTCGTAGGAAATCTATTTTGGAATATCACCCATCTGTAGGTGATGGCCAGGTATCATAGGTGTCTACAGAAGTAACACCTTTTTTCCATTTCAAAAATTGAATCAGAATTGATTTGGCAATAAGGGTTAAGTCTTTACAGGGGCTTCACATTGCTCTTTGGGCCGGTGTTCAGCCCTCTAGGCTTCCTTCTAATAACCACCTGTGGGCAAAGACAGCCTCACAGACTTTCTTTTTCTAATCAAGACCTGGCCCTGGTGTCCTGATTCTTTTTGAAAGCCAATCCAACACTTCAACCTGTCCTGGCTTGTTACAGGCAGAGACAAGTGATAAGATCCCCCAGCCCTATCCTGTCATAAGGTAATACCTCTGTCAAAGCTCCATGGTGAGAGCTGTAGAGATGCATAGATAGAGAGCTGAAATCAGCCTGGCAGCTGACAGGGCCTAATTTGAGAAGCTACTCCCTACCTGTACTAAGCTATGAGGCCACACTACCTTGTTTTTCTCTAGGAACCCCCACATTCATATCTAGTTTCCTTGTACACATGCACATCCATAGCCTGGCCCCTTTATCATCATGACTATAATTATCGCTTAGTGCCCTTATTGAAGAGTGAAAATTGCATAGCACACAAGATGTGAAATTCAACCTGCTTCTTCTCCAGTGGGAACCTCATCTAGATATGCATACGAAAGACATTTCGGAGTATCTTAGGAAGGGTAGGGGAGGGAAAACACAGGAGGGTGAAATAAATAATCATTTTAGGATTTTTCTAGTAAGAAACTTCACAGGAAGTGGGTTCCAAAGGGAGTAGGTTGAGGTAACTTGCCACTCTGAAATGGAATGCCAACTTATTAATTCAGTTCAATGAAGGGCCCAGCTCTGGGAAGGTCAGCTTGCTAAGATCTCATCCACTACGGACCTCAGTGGCCCAGGTTCCTTTTCTTTATCTTCTTCCCCTATTGTCTCCTGGTATAATTTCATGAGCCTTGTGATTATTATTATTATTTTTTAGGAGTTTCGCTCTGTCACCCAGACTGGAGTTCGGTGTCTCAATCTTCACTCACTGCAAACTCCGCCTCCTGGGTTCAAGAGATTCTCCCGCCTCAGTCTCCCAAGTAGCTGGGACTATAGGCGCCTGCCACCACGCCCAGCTAATTTTTGTATTTTCAGTAGAGACAGGGTTTCACCATGTTGGCCAGGCTTGTCTTGAACTCCTGAGCTCAGGTGATTCACTCACCTTGGCCTCCCAGAGTGCTGGGATTACAGGTGCGAGCCACTGCACCTGGCCGAGACTACTATTCAAAGAGCATTATTACTGTCTTAAGAGAATGTATACTTCTGTCTTCTGAGAAGTATTACCCACTATAGATGTTGGCACTCTTTTCCTAATTCCCAGTTATTCTAAGAGAATCAATTTACCATATCTTCAATTTGTCCAAACACAGGCAGACATTGGAAGATGATAATATTATTGCTGTTGTTGAATTTGCTACATACGCTTTTTAGTTACAGAATTAACCTGACTGTAGAGGTTAATTAAGCAAAATATGTTCAGTAAAATTATCTTAAGATTCAGAAAATTGGCTGGGCGCGGTGGCTTATGCCTGTAATCCCAGCACTTTGGAAGGCCAAGGCGGGCAGATCACCTGAGGTTGGGAATTCGAGACCAGCCTGGTCAGCACGGTGAAACCCCATTTCTACTAAAAATACAAAAATTAGCCCGGTGTGGTGGCAGGTGCCTGTAATCCCAGCTACTTGGGAAGCTGAGGCAGGAGAATTGTTTGAACCTGGGAGGCAGAGGTTGCAGTGAGCTGAGATTGTGCCATTGTACTCCAGCCTGGGAAATGGAGCAAGACTGTCTCAAAAAAAAAAAAATCAAAAAATTATCCCTGAATGTCAAATTATGAATATATAAGTAGCATACAGAATGTGCCTTGATCATAAATGACTAAATAATGTAAGCAAACTCTTAGAGATCATAAGGAGTTGGGAAGCTCATCTTTCTATTTACTAGTAAGGAGGTACTCAGGTGAGCATTGATTATGTTCAGAATCTTTTAAATATCTGTCTTGATAGCTATCGCTATCCCTCCAAACCACCGAAATGGAGGAAAATGACCACTGCTTAAAGGTTTTTCAAACTAAATTAGTAATACCATTTTTTCATTTTTACCATAAAGTTTATGTAGACTTTTCAGTTATGTTTCATATCTCTTTGGTATTGAGACAAATAGTTTGTAAGCAGCATAGGGAGCTTTATAAAGTATATTATGTTTCAATAATTTTGGCAGAATGAAATATCATTTTAAAAATCTGATTTTTTGAAGAATAACTTGTATACAATAAAAAATTGCCCATTTAAAATATAGCCAGGGCCAGGTGCGGTGGCTCACACCTGTAATCCCAACACTTTGGGAGGCCAAGGTAGGATGATCACTAACATAGCAAGATCCTCATCTCTACAAAAAAAAAGAAAATTAGCTTGGAGTGGTGGTGTGCATCTGTAGTTCCAGCTACTCGGGAGGCTGAGGCCTGAGGATCCCTTGAGCCCAGGAGTTCGAGGCTGTGATGAGCTATGATTGCACCACAGCACTCTAGCCTGGGTAACAGAGCAAAACCCTGTCTTTAAAAAAAAAAAAAAAAAAAAGATAATCACCCACTTAATGAGTTTTGAATGAATACAGTCATGTGACCATCACCAAAATTAAGATGGAAAACATTCTCATCACTCAAAAAGTTCTCTGTGCTCCTTTGCCGTTCATTTTCTCCCCCTCTAACCCCAGAACTGATCGTTCTGCTATCAGTTTTGCGTTTTCTAGACGGCCATGTAAATGAAATCAGTAGACTTCTGTGTCTAGCTCCCTTCCTTTAGCATAATGCTTTCCAGAGTTATCCATATTATTGTACATAGCACTCTGTTTATTTTTGTTGCTGAGTAGCATTCCAGCATAAGGACACATCACAATTTACTTGCCTGTTCACCAGTTGATAGATATTTGGTTTGTTTCTAGTTTTTGGCTATCATGAGTAAAATTGTTATGAAATTTTCCATGCAAGTCTTTGTGTGGACATATGTTTCCATTTCTCTGGGGTAAATATATAGCAGTGGGACTGCTGGATCATATGGTAAGTGTATGTTCAACTTTAATTATTAGAGAGTCAAGCTATTTCCCAAACTGGCTGAACCACTGTACTCCAAGTAGCAACGTACGAGAAACTAGTTGCTCCTGCATCCTCACCAACCATTTTTAATTGTAGTGATTTTACTGGGTATGTGGTGACATTTCATAGTAATTTTAATTTTCACTTCCTTAATGACTAATGATGGACATCTTTTCAAGTGCCTACTTATCCATTCATTTATATTGTTTGGTGAAGTATCTGTTCAAATCTTTTGCACATATTTTTACTGTACTACTATCTTAAGGTTGAATTGTAAGAGTTTCCTATATATTCTGTTTACAAATATTTTTTCAGATATTTGTTTTGCAATATTGACTCCCAGTCTGTGGCCCTTTCATTTCCATAACATCATCTTTAAAGAACAAAAGTGTCTGGCTGGGCACAGTGGTTCACACCTGTAATCCCAGCACTTTGGCAGGCTGAGGCAGGAAGTTTCCTTGAGACCAGCCTGGGTAACACAGAAAGACCTTGTCTCTATTCTATAAAAAACAAACAAAACAAACAAAAAGAACACAAATTTCTAATTTTGATGAAGTCCAGTTTAACTATTTTTTCTTTTACGGTTTGTGCTTTTTGTGTCCTTAAAAGTCTTTTATTTTTATTTTCTGTAGAGACAGGGTTTCGCTATGTTGCCCAAGCTGGTCTTGAACTCCTGGTCTCGAGTAATCTTCCTGGGCTCCTAAAGTATTGGGATCACAGATGTGGGCCGCTACAGCTGGACCTAAAAGTTCTTCGCATAGGCCAGGTGTGGTGGTTCACGCCTGTAATCCCAGCACTTTGGGAGGCTGAGGTGGGCAGATTACGAGGTCAAGAGATTGAGACCATCCTGGCCAACAGGGTGAAATCCCGTCTCTACTAAAACTACAAAAATTAGCTGGGCGTGGTGGCACGTGCCTATAGTCCCAGCTACTTGGGAGGCTGAGGCAGGAGAATTGCTTGAACCTGGGAGGTGGAGGTTGCAGTGAGCCAAGATCGTGCCATTACACTGCAGCCTGGCGACAGAGCGAGACTCCGTCTCAGGAAAAAAAAAAATTCTTTGCTTAACCCAGAGTCACAAAGATTTTCTCCTGTTTTCTTCTCGAAGCGTTATAGTTTTAACCCTTATTTAGAATTGAAATGTCTTCTTGAGGAATTGACCTCTTCGTAATTATGAGAGATCCCTTTCTATCCCTGTTAATAGTCCTTGCTTTGTATTAATATAGCCACTCTTGTTTTATTTTGATTGGTGTTTTCTTGGTATATATTTTTTAATCCTTTAAATCTGTGTTTTAACTTTAAAGTTTTTTTTTATAGGCAGTATGTAGTATGGTGTTGTTTTTTATCCAATCTCTTAATGTCTTCCATTGAATTGAAGAGTTTAAAAGAGTTTAAACCATTTAATTTTAACATAATTGTCAGTGTAGTTGAACTGAAATCCTCTTGTTGGTCAGTTTTCATTTCATTTGCTTTCTTTTTGTTCTTTTTCTTCCTTCTTTTGAATTATGTAAGTATTTTTTAATGACTCAATTTTATCCCTACTACTGGTTTATTACCTATACCTCTGTATCTGATAATTTTAGTGATTGCTTCAGTGTTTCCAATATGCAACTTGAACTTATTATAGTTTACCTTCAAATAATATTATGCCATTTCATATATAGTATAAGACCCTAATAACATTATTCTTCCATTTCCTCCTCCTGTCCCTTATGCTATAACCATTATACATTTACTTCTATATATATATATTTTTTAAATTTTATTTACTTCAAAATATTTTTTGTTTTTTAGAGACAAGGTCTCACTATGTTGCCCAGGCTGGTCTCAAACTCCTGGCCTCAAGTGATCCTCACACCTCGGCCTCCCAAAGTGTTAGGATTACAGGCATGAGCCACCATGTCCCGCTTACTTCTTCATATATTATAATGCATATCATACCTTATTATTACATTTGCTTGAAGCCATCATTTACCTTTTAACATGACTAATAAAATGCCTTTTATGTTTTCTTTTATTTATTTTCTTTTTTATTTTCTGGCCTTTTATATTTTCCAACATATTTTTTTTTTCTGGTATTTTCATTTCTTGTTTAAATCCTAATTTACGAATCCTTTTACTAATATTCTAATACTTTCCTTTAAAAATTTCTTCCAACACAGGTCTGCTTGCAATGCATTCTCTCACCAAAAAATATATCTAGATTGTATGGGGAGTAGTGGTGAAACAGTCCAACAGGTGTATTTTGTAAAAGCTTCCTAGGTGATTCTGATAAATCTTTTCCTGTCAGAGCATGTTAAAGCCTGGGGCATTTAAAATATTTTCCCCTATGTTCCTTCCAGATAATGTGAAAGACTTATACTTGGTAATGTCATATGGTGAAATACTATGCAGTTATTAAAGAACGATGTTTCCAGAGAGTATGTAATTCACTGGAAAAGCTTATGACATGATTATAAAATTTTTATCTGTCTGGAAAGAAATACACCTACATATTAAAGGTTGCTATCTATGGCTGGGTAGATTTTCTGGTAATTTTCACTTTCTTCCATACTTTATTCTGTAACGTTCAAATTATCTGCAATGAGTGAGAATGTATTAAGAAATTCACAAAATAAAGATATGAGTATTTGGCTGGGCACAGTGGCTCACACCTGGCCAACATGGTGAAACCCCATCACTACTAAAAATACAAAAAATGAGCCGGGCATGGTGGTGTATGCCTGTAGTCCCAGCTTCTTGGGAGGTTGAGGCAGGAGAACCACTTGAACCCGGGAGGCAGAGGTTGCAGTGAGCCAAGACTGTACCACTGCACTCCAGCCTGGGCGACAGAGCGAGACTCCGTCTCAAAAAAAAAAAAAAAAAGAAACCACAAAAAAGATCTGAGTATTCCCCAGAAGTAACCCCCCTTTTCATTTTGGTGTGTACTAACTAGACTTTTTCTGCATGCCTTTAAATACACATAGAAACATAACTTTTTAAAAAAAAATACAAGATGTGATCTAGTGCATATCATCCTGAAACTTGAGTCTTTCACTTAATAGTTATGGCACCACATAGATATTTATCTCCTTTTTCTTTTTTTTTTGAGATGGAGTCTCGCTCTGTCGCCCAGGCTGGAGTGCAGTGGCCGGATCTCAGCTCACTGCAAGCTCCGCTTCCCGGGTTCATGCCATTCTCCTGCCTCAGCCTCCAGAGTAGCTGGCACTACAGGTGTCCACCAACTCGCCCGGCTAGTTTTTTGTATTTTTTAGTAGAGACGGGGTTTCAACGGGTGAGCCCATGTTAGGATGGTCTCGATCTCCTGACCTTGTGATCCGCCCGTCTCGGCCTCCCAAAGTGCTGGGATTACAGGTGTGAGCCACCGTGCCCAGCCAATCTCCTTTTTCCTACTGTTGCATGGTGTACCCCAAATTGGATATACCAGAGTTTAACTATTTTCTTTTTGATGAACATGCAGATCATTTGGATTTTTTGTTACAGATAAAGCCACAGTGAATGGTTTGTTTTGTTTTTGTTTTTTAGAGACAGGGTCTTGCTCTGTCACTCAGATTGGAGTGCAGTGGCGTGATCATAGCTCACTGCAGCCTCGACCTTCTGGGCTCAAGTAATTCTCCCACCTCAACCTCCCAAGTAGCTGACTACAAGCACACACCACTGCACCTGGCTATAGTGAATATTCTTATAGATATTTCTTTTCTTTTCTTCTTTTTTTTTTTTGAGACAGAGTCTTGCACTGTTGCCCAGACTGGAGTGCAGTGGCACGATCTTGGCTCATTGCAACCTCTGCCTCCTGGTTCATGTGATTCTCCTGCCTTAGCCTCCCAAATAGCTGGGATTACAGGTGCCCGCCACCCCACCTGGCTAATTTTTTGTATTTTTAGTAGAGATGGGGTTTCACCATGTTGGCCAGACTAATCTCGGACTCCTGACCTTGTGATCTACCCGCCTCAGCCTTCCAAAGTGTTGGGATTCCAGGCGTGAGCCACTGCACCAAGCCTCTTATAGATATTTCTCAGGAAACACGTGCAGGTGTTTTTCCAAGATAGGTACCAAAAAGAAAGAAAAAGGCGATGCACATCATACATTTTAATAATTGCTGACAAACTGCCCTCAAAAAAGGTTGTACTAAGTTACCATATCATTAACAGTACGTTTCCCCACATCCTTGCCAACACTTGATATTACCAATCCTTAAAAATTTTGCAAACTGCCATGATGGGGACACTAAAAGAAAAAAAAACTTTTTTTTTTTTTGTGCTCAATTTACACCAGGTGTGGTGGTTCACACCTGCAATCCTAGTACTTTGGGAGGCTGAAATAGGAGAACTGCTTAAGTCCAGAGAGTTCAGACCAGCCAAGGTAACATAGTGAGACTTCATCTCTACAAAAAACTTAAAAATTAGCTGGACATGGTGGTGCACACTTGTGGTCCCAGCTACTTGGCAGGCTTGAGCCCGGAAGTATGAGGCTACAGTGAGCTGTAATTGCACCACTGCACTCCAGCCTGGACAACAGAGTGAGACTCTGTCTCAATAAAAGATAATCTTTCAATTTTATGAGAGAAAATAATATATTTTAATCTGCATTTTGCTGGTTACTGAGTTTCAGCATTTTTTTCATGTTTATTTTTGTTATTTGCATTTACTGCTTTATTTTATTTTTTTTTTTGAGACAGAGTCTCGCTTTGTTGCCCAGGCTGGAGTGCAGCGGTGCAATCTCGGCTCACTGCAACTTCTGCCTCCTGGGTTCAAGTGATTCTCATGCCTCAACCTCCCGGGTAGCTGGGACTATAGGCGCGCACCACCATACTCGGCTAATTTTTGTATTTTTAGTAAAGATGGGGTTTCATCATGTTGGCCAGACTGGTCTCAAGCTCCTGGCCTCAAGTGATCCTCCCACTGAGGCCTCCCAAAGTGCTGGGATTACAGGTGTAAGCCACCATGGCATTTACTGCTTTCTAAATTATCTTTTCATATCCTCCTTTTCTATACAGTGGTTTGCCTTTTTCTCAGTGATTTAAGAGGTTTTTTTCCCCATATCTTTTGGATATTAATCTTTTGTTATACAGTCTCCCGAGTTTTTCTGGCAGCTTTTGTTTTGTTGAATAGATTATCAATTTTGATATTGTCAAATATTTTTCTTTGTGGCTCTTGGATTGTTCTTTGAAGCCCTTTAGTACCTTATGTTCTCCTATATTTAAAAAATTCTTTAGATTTTTTTTTAAAGTTTAGTTATTCAATCTATGTGGAAATTAATTTTGTGAACAGTCTGAAGTACACTGACCTCATTTATTTTTCAAATGAATAACTAATTGTCCAAGCACTGTTTATTATTTCGCCTTACTGACTTCAAATGCAATTTTCCTTATATATATATATGAACTTCCCATACGTACATGAGACTGTTTCTGTACTCTCCTGTTCCATTGCCTATGCTTACCTCAATACCATACAGATTTAATTTTGTGGTTTTATAATATACTTTGATGTAGGTAAAATCCCATCCCCTCTATTTCATTTATAATATAAAGTTCTTAAAAACTATTCTTCATTGTTTAGCTGCCTGATTTTCACTGCCTACTTCCAGATGACAGGGTTCCAGATGACAAAGAGGTAAAATAAAAATTACCCATAGGCAAGACAAAGGAGCATGGGAAAATGAGGGGAAGGAGACAAAGAAAAAAAGAGAAATGCTCTTAAGATGGGACAATTTTTTCCCCTGCACTTCAAGAAGCAACTTTATGTATTAATATTATGCCACATTCAAAGTAAGGTAGATCTTGTGTGTTCAGGATATTTCAGTCACTGTCTAAATCAAAGGTGTGTCTTTCATTGCTAGCTAGTTACCAATGGCAGAAACCATGTAAACGAAAAATGTGAATGGATGGGAATAGAAAGAAACATGAATCAATCAATGTGAGAACATGAACAAGAACTAGAGAGAATAGAGAAATGGTGAGAGAATAACATACTTGTATTCTTGTGGAACCAAATGTCAGGAAGTCAAACCTCTGAGCTTAGTGCATTCATTGTATCCTGGTTTCTTTGTTACCTCTGTTTACAGTCACTTGATGTTTTATATGGAATACAGAGAGGTTGATTCTTTACTCGATAATTGAAACAACAGAGAAAGGAAAAGTACTATTAGGAATTGTAGTAATGAGTAACAGAAAATATCATTTACTTGGAGATAGGTTGGTAAGCATTAAAAAGAACTGAGTGAGCCAGGATCAAGCCACTGGACTACAGCCTGGGTAACAGAATGAGACTCTCTCAAAAAAAAAAAAAACCAAAAAAAACTGAACAAAAAAGTGTTAGTAAAATGCGCACACTAAACAACATAACCTTTAAATCTAATCATTGTACGTAATAAGATTATATTCAACTTAAAATTGTATCTGTTTTCATTGTAAAGCTAACATTACACAAGTGGGAAAAGCTGTCTCCTAGGCAAGTGTGGTTCTCAGTCAACAGTTAATTAAATTACTTACAATGAATTTAGTTGTTCCTGGTTGAAAAGACATGTTGATAGGGCATGGTGATTATCAAGGGACTTGTGTCCAATGCGGTGTGGCCAAAGTTTCAGGGCTCAGTAAACAGGAACAGGCAATAATAAAATCCTTTAATAACCACTCACACAAAAATATCCTAATTTTTTTATGGTGCCAAAAGGGAACATTGTGATTTACTGATCTTCTTTTAACTTGCCAATTTGCCTTATGTTTAAAATCAGACTATTTTTCCTCCTGAAGCAACAATTGGGCAAGTTTTATTTGACTCAAGAAGTATAATAAAAATGCATTTTACGGCCATTTCTTCCCTTGCTTCAAGTAGGTTTACGGTTAGAAATACACTCTTAATTCCATTTACCATAATGAGATTATTTACCATTACCAACAGCAAACGAATGAAAGATACATTTTCTAGAGCAATGGAACACTAATATTTTAGTACTCTAGTTGTCCTTACTGAATTGGCATTTGAAAATGTTCACAACCTGTCAGCTTCATGAAACCTCACAATCATTGGCTTCAAACATTGTTGTAAACTTGAAAGTGTAGCTTGTGATAAACAACAAAAAAAAAGAAAAAGAAAATAGCATTAACCATTTTACGGATCAGATGAATTAACATGAACTGCACGGCAAGAATTCTGCAGGTGGAGCTCCTCCGAGAACGGTGCTAAGGAACCTCCTGCCGAGTTCCTCGCTAGCTGCTCGCTCGCCGCGTGGTCCTCGGCCCGGGACGCGCGCTTCCGAGCTGGTTCCGCAGCGGGCGCCGGAGCGAGGCGGCCGCGCCCGGACGCTCTGATGCGGTTGCGTACGTTTTCCGCGCTTCCCGCTCTCCACCGGTTGGACCGAGGCTTTTAAACTGCCATCTGCTCCCGAGTCCGGCCTCCTCCTCCGTCTGGTGCCCCCTGGTGCTCGTCCCCTCCGCATCCTGAGGAGCTGCGAGGAGCACAGGGGTCCAGGGAGACAAGGATGCTTTCAAGACAAACATGCCATGGCGGCGAGCCGCAGGGATCCACATTTCCCGGGCCCAGAGCCCTGGCAGACGTTGCCTGTGGACACTGAGGAGCTCTGGAGAAAGAGGGGGTGTTGTTTCACGGAGCCACCCCGCAGAAGAAAGGTGGAAAATAAGTTTCAACCCACTACAAAGGCAGAAGTCAGCCCAGCCCCCCAAGTGTGGCCAAAGACCCATAGATCCGTAGACCTTATCTTTTCTTGAATCCACCCCTCCCCCGACCCCCCCTTTTATTATCTTTCAGGCAAAGCAAAGAGAGAGTTCACTAGGATCCCCGATTTCAGTCAGGCAGCCCTTTTTTGAGAGCCAGAATATCCGTGTCGGGCGGGAGCTGAGAATGTGGCCTTAATTGTTGAGGGGAGGAGGATGGAAGATAATCCTCCCTGTCTCCTCCTCCCATCCATTTAATCAATATTAATTTCATGCACCATCTTCACAAAGTTTCTTTTCCCCTCCTCCGACTCAGAACTCAGGCTCCGGTTATCCTGCTTTACCCTTCCCCTCCACCCCCACGGCCCTGCAGTCACTCAACACTACTGCGGCTCTCTCCATTAAAGATGAACAACAGATCATTTTTCATTGCATGGCAACCCTAAGAGCTCTCTCGCTTAGCAGAGCATGATGGGAGTCTTTCCATCTCCCCCACCCCACCTTCCTCTTCTTTTTTTTCCCTTCCTTCCCTTCTTCCACAATTAATCCCTAAATAATGATTTTCCTAAGCTCGCGCGGACTTCAGGATGGGGTTGAGCGACCCGCGATGACGCTCCCATCAGCCTTTCAGAAGGGACGGTTTCTAAAGAAAACTACAACTCCCACGAGGCATCAGGCTACAGCAACCGCGAGGCATCACGGAAGTCGTAGGCACTTTTCTCCTAGGTCGCGTTCATCTCCTCCAACCCGTAAACTCTAAGTCCCAAGGTGCCTCGGGGCTGGCACGCCTGCGCAAAACCCCGGAGCGAGGTGGGGGGTGGGGCTGCCCCGGGCGGCGGGGGGCGGGATCCGAGCGGGCTGTGTGGAGGCTTCAGACTCCCGGCGCCATTTAGCGCGGAGAGTTTCCCGGGCGGACGCGGCTCCTCTCGCGGCCCCTCCGCACCCCCGTCTTCGGTGACAGAAGGCGCCTGGTGGGGGTGACTGCTCTTTTCTCTCCCTGTTCCCCCTCACCCAGTCCTCTAGGTCTCCTCTCGCCTCAGAGAAGCAGCGGAGCTCGGGCCCCGCGGTGAGCGGCCCTCCCCTCCCCGCCGTTCCCTCCGCCGTCAGCCCCCGGCACCGGCCCGGGAGGAGGCGGGTTCGCCAGGCCCGGGGCGGGCGGGGAGGCCTCGGGGAAGGGGGGGCCCGCTCCTCAGGCGCCGAGGCTCCGAGGCTCCGGCCCTTCGCCTCGGGGCGATGGGCGACCTGTGAGGCCGGACCCATCGCGGGGGGCGCGCGTGGGAGGAGGCGGCCGCCGAGTGACCGGAGCCGGGCCGCGGCCTTCCCTCGCTCGCCGCGGCCCCTCCCACTCCTGCCCCGGGGCTGCCACCGCGCGGGCGTCGGACCTGGTCCCGTGCTCGCGGCGCCGCCGCCCTCTGGGCCTAGCCCGCCCGGCTCGGCGAGGGGCAGTGGGAGCCGCGTCCGCCGCCTCCGCCTCCACTGGGTGCCGGCCCCGGGCCCTCCCCTCATGACTGCGGCGCCTCCGCTGCCGCCGCCCGCCCGGCCGCCGCTCGCCACAGGATGGATGCGGACCGTGCGGCGCTAAGCCCCGCGGCCCCGCTCCCGACCCACCCGCCTTCGAGCCCTCCTCGCGAGCCGCAGCAGTCCCGGTGCCAGCGGCCCGCCTCGCCCTCGCCGCGGCCGCTCAGCGCTGAGTGAGGCGTCCCCGGGTCGGCGCGAACCCGCCCGCCGCGGTGCCCTGCGGACCTCTGCGCGGGTGGCTCGGCCCTCACGCCCTTTCCACCCGCGACTCCGGGCCCGCTCGCCTCGCGCCAGCGAACCGACCATGTCTGGCGGCGCCGCGGAGAAGCAGAGCAGCACTCCCGGCTCCCTGTTCCTCTCGCCGCCGGCTCCTGTCCCCAAGAATGGCTCCAGCTCCGATTCCTCCGTGGGGGAGAAGCTGGGGGCCGCGGCCGCCGACGCGGGGACCGGCAGGACGGAGGAGTACCGGCGCCGCCGCCACACGATGGACAAGGACAGCCGCGGGGCGGCCGCGACCACCACCACCACGGAGCACCGCTTCTTCCGCCGGAGTGTCATCTGCGACTCCAATGCCACTGCGCTGGAGCTCCCCGGCCTCCCTCTTTCCCTCCCCCAGCCCAGCATCCCCGCGGTTGTCCCGCACAGTGCCCCACCGGAGCCCCACCGGGAAGAGACCGTGGCCGCCACCGCCGCCTCTCAGGTAGCCCAGCAGCCTCCAGCCGCTGCCGCCCCTGGGGAACAGGCGGTCGCGGGCCCTGCCCCCTCGACTGTCCCCAGCAGTACCGGCAAAGACCGCCCAGTGTCCCAGCCTAGCCTTGTGGGGAGCAAAGAGGAGCCGCCGCCAGCGAGAAGTGGCAGCGGCGGCGGCAGCGCCAAGGAGCCGCAGGAGGAACGGAGCCAGCAGCAGGATGATATCGAAGAGCTGGAGACCAAGGCCGTGGGAATGTCTAACGACGGCCGCTTTCTCAAGTTTGACATCGAAATCGGCAGAGGCTCCTTTAAGACGGTCTACAAAGGTCTGGACACTGAAACCACTGTGGAGGTCGCCTGGTGTGAACTGCAGGTAAAGCCCCACCTACTTCTTTATTTGAAGGTCCTTTGGATCCCACATTTGGCTTGGCGAAGCCAGTTGATCGAGTTCACCCTTCACTTGGCATTCTCTAACTGTTGGACTCCGAGTGGGAGGGGGAGGTCAACTTTTGAAAGGGGTTGAAATTAGGAGAATGTGGAGCATGTGCCTCGGTGTTGGGATAGGATAAGAATTACTGGTAGCCAGAGGGATTTGCTACCGGGCAGGGGTGGTGAAGGTCATCTTAGTATAAACGAATTGTCTCCTGGCTTAGTGTCTGGCAAGAAACTTGGAATGAGTGGGGAAGTTGAAAGTACAGATGCTTCTTCCTCTGTGCGTTTCAGTCTCATCAAAGGCTCTGCAGTGATGAGCTGCCTCTGGGCGTAGAAGCGTGTTTCCATTCCTGAGATCAGGCTGTTCTTTTTAAATGAGAACGACCTTGTACTTTTGGATATATCTTACTTGATGGTTGCACAGGCATTTAGTATAAAATAAGTATTAAAAAAGACTCTTCTCTGCCCCTTTTGGATGAATGCCTTGGCAGTAGTGACGTGCAAAGAAATGTTTGATGTTGTTCTACCTAATGATGCTTAAGCCTTACAGTAGCAGCATTGCTCTGACATTGTTCGTTAAACTAACGTCTTTCAGCCCATTCACTCTACAGCGAATAGTACAGGAGCCCATGCAAAATTGTGTAAGTGCTTTGAGAGTTGTAATGTCATCATCATTATTTTAATCTTATAAAATATTTTTAAGCTAAACTTTCCCAAGAGTCCAAAGGAGTCGCAATACTTCCTTTTTTAACCTCTAGTGGTGTAAATAATGGTGTGTCATTCTGGTTGACTAGTACATTCTAGGTTTAAACAGCTGAGTTTGCGCTACTTGTTGCTTCACTAACTGAAGCAGCTTGCTTGAATGTTGCCCTGACTGGGCATAGGTGAACATAGGTTATTAGTAGGAGCGGGGTTATACTGAAGGAAAAAAGCCACATTATGCATACATAAAAAAATGTCATTAGACCAGCCTGATACAGGATATGAAAATAACTGAATGATCTTGGAACTTGTTTTATCCGTGAACTAATACGTTAACATATAACACTTTGAATGTCAGGTTCCAAATAATTAAGGCCATATCAAATGTGAAATTAACACAGCATGTGGAAGTAACCTTAAAAACTAAGAAGTTCTTTACGAACATAATCATTTCTTAACTTTTACAGTTAATGATGTAGAACTTCTAAGGTAGTGTGAAATTAAAACTACTCATTAATTTTATAGTATTTTAGAATTGGAAAGGTGACAGATCTTAAAAAAAAAAACAACGAAAACTATTCATTTTCGTCAGTCATACTCAAAAAACTTAGTCTGGGCCAGGCGCGGTGGCTCACGCCTGTAATCCCAGCACTTTGGGAAGCCAAGGCGGGTGGATCACGAGGTCAGGAGTTTGAGACCAGCCTGACCGACATAGCGAAACCCCGACTCTACTAAAAATACAAAAATTAGCCAGGTATGGTGGCACGCGCCTGTAATCCCAACACTCGGGAGGCTGAGGCAGGATAATAGCTTGAGCCCGAGAGGCGGAGGTTGCAGTGAGTGGAGATCACACCATTGCACTGCAGCATGGTGACAGAGCGAGACTCTGTCTCAAAAACAAAAACAACTTATGTCTGATTCCTTTTGGTTTACAGGCAGAAATTTACAGAATTTACATTTCTTTCTTGTACTTTCGACGCCTATTGCTACTGATGCTGGAATTTTATTCTTCCATTATAGTTTTATATTTGAATAGGTGCTTTTTAACAATTTTTTTTTTCCTTAACCGGTTACCTTACTTTTTTGAGACTGGACCCAATTACTTGTTGAGCACTTTATGAATTAATTTTGTTAGTTTTAATTATTTCACTTCTGAGACTTTTCAGAATGTGATGTGTGTTTTCCCTTTATCACCTGGAATTTTCTGATACTTTATTATCTTGGAACTGATAATACAGTGAAAAAAACTTAATTTGTCTAATATCATGATACAAACTTTGTCTAAGCTTCTCAGGTTTTCTTAGAACTGGTAGCTTTTTGGATTTTTAATTATCTAGGCATAGGCATGACTAAACTAAAGAAAATCTTATATTGCATATTATTTTTGAGTCATTTCCGGATTTGGCTGCAGAACTAGATGAATCCTAGCTTATTAAGTGGTACCTGATTTAGAAACTTCCATGTCATTTGTCTGTGCTTCTATAATTTTTTGTTTTGATTTTGAAAAGATTATCCTATCTGAAAAATCCTTTATAGCAGTAGTTAGGAAGTATTTTTGGTTTTTTGACCAGGACAGTTGCACTATATGCCTAATAAAGTATTCACTGGGTCAGTGTTTGAACTTTTATCTTTGGAGCCAAATTAAAGGACAAGCCCAAGGGATTACTAAAGCATTGGGAAGATAGAAACTTTTTCGCTAAATGTATCCTTTTAATATACACATATTTCTGAAGCAAGACAGGAGAATATTGTGTTAAGTTGTTGAGTTAAAAATCTTAGTGTATTAAAACTGGAAGAAATCTTAGGTTACCCTGCCCAGCTATTTATTTGACAAATAAGAAAAGTGAAATCATAGAGCAGGTAAATAACTTGATTAGGTAGATGAAGAACAAAAGCTAGTTAGGATCTAATAATTTGGGAGATGATAAAGTATTTGTAGTCCAGTAGATGACTAATAAGTAATTTCAAATGAAGCAATATTGTTTTGGTGTGGAAGTGGCTGTTGGATTTCTGGAGGAATCTGGTCCTATACCCATGGCAAATTTCAGGCTTCTGTTTTGGGTATTGATTTTCATCACTTCAAATTGAGATATAAATAGGCTTTCATGGATGGGTGAATGTGGTATACAAATCAAGCTGTTTTCTGCCAAGCTTATTTTTTAGAGTCATGTTATGCTATGCACTGCTCTTTAGTAAAACAAGCATCAATTCTTTTTTTTTTTTTTTTTTTTTTTAAAAAAAAAGGAGACGGAGTCTTGGTCTATCTCCAGGCTAGAGTGCAGTGGCTTGATCTCAGCTCACTGCAACCTCCACCTCCTGGGTTCAAGCGATTCTCCTGCCTCAGCCTCCCAAGTAGCTGGGAATACAGGCGCCCACCACACCCAGCTAATTACAAGCATCAATTCTTAGTAAATAATACGTAGATAATATTTTGACACCACAGGATCTTCAGTAATTACTGAGTTGTTTAAGATGCAGATTTTACCTGGTTTTATTAGACGAGTAGTGCACCTTAATTTTAATATTTGATTGTCTTGGTCAGAAAATACTACTGTTGGGCCTGACATTGATGCAGCTGGATGTGGTGGCTCATGCCTGTAATCCCAGCACTTTGGGAGGCCAAGGTGGGCGGATCACATGGTCAGGAGTTCGAGACCAGCCTGGCCAACATGGTGAAACCCCATCTCTACTAAAAATACAAAAATTAGCTGGGCATGATCCGTGCACCTGTAATCCCAGCTACTCGGAAGGCTGAGGCAGGAGAATCGTTTGAACCCGGGAGGCGGAAGTTGAAGTGAGTCTAGATCGCGCCATTGCACTCCAACCTGGGAGAAAGGGCGAGACTCCGTTTCAAAAAAAAAAATAAATAAATAAATAAAACATTGATGCACAGATTTAAGAATGATTTATTTTAAGCACCTTCCCCCCAAGTTGCCTTTGAAGAGTTCACATGATGCATTATATGTTGATGAGATTGTTTCCACATCTACCTGAAAAGGGAGCAAATCATATTTTTGTCGAAGCTCTAATATACTTAACTGCTTACTTTTCTCTGTCTTTTATTAAGATTATATGTCATGAGTATATGACATTAATATTTTGTGAAAAGTTTAGCAGTGTTACAGAAATGGGATGTGATTCTGTGATTAAGAAACCATAATTTGTTTGCTTGCTATAGTTCTTAAAATATCTCATTGAACTGAATCTCTCTATTTGAATGTTGGTGATTTTTTCCCCTCTTTTTAAATTTGTGCCACATTCCTTATTTTTTAGGATGAGTATCAGCATAACTTTCCATCTCAGGGAATAGTTTTTGGAGTTTGTTCTTAAATCCTCAAAGTCAGCGATTAGGAGTATTGGCAAAATTTTTTCTCTTACCTTTTTTCTGACCCATGGTAACACAGTCTGAGAAGTAATCTACAAACCTGGAAAGAGGTTGTTTTTGTGTAAAACAAACTAGGAATATATTGTTGCTTGGTGACAATTCATTTCTTGACATTCAAATTCATTTAAAATTCATCTTATTCCACCAGCAGCTTATCAAAGAAATTCAAAAAAATAAAAAATATATGTATATAAATATAAATAAAATACATCTTAGTTTGTCCCTATGGAAACATTTAATTAAAACTGGGCTCTCATTTTCAGAAATCATCCTAAACCTGTTATTTGGGTTTTCTGGTAGTTTTTACACTTTTTTAGATAAAGCTGTAAAAGCAGCAAGAGTAGCTATACTCAATTATCGTTTCTGAAAATATTTAGCATACTATGAAATAATTCATAATTATAATTAGTACACCTTTGCTATACCAGTTCTGTAAATTATGTTGATATATATTGCATTTTATTTGAGTTTTTTCTTTTATTTGTTTTTTGAGACAAAGTCTCACTCTGTCGCCCAGGCTGGAGTACAGTGGCTCGATCTCGGCTCACTGCAACCTCTACCTCCCAGGTTCAAGTGATTCTCCTGCCTCAGCCTCCTGAGTAGCTAGGATTACAGGTGCCCGCCACCATGCCTGGCTAATTTTTGTATTTTTAGTAGAGACGGGGTTTCACCATGTTGGCCAGGCTGGTCTTGAACACCTGACCTCGTGATCTGCCCGCCTTGGCCTCCCAAAGCGCTGGGATTACAGGCTTGAGCCACTGTGCCCAGACGTTTTGTTTTGTTTTAAAACCTGGTCTGCAGGAGCAGGTGAGACTTAGCGTGACCTCAGTTTATGTTTGAAGAGGCCATTTTTCTGCCTTGTAACATAGTAGTTAAGAACTAGATTGCCTGGATTCAATAAGCAAGTTTTGTGCTACAGTTTCCTGTCTGTAAAATGGGTGTAAAAAAGAGCACCCACTTTATAGAATTGTACTGATTAAATGAATGAACATATATAAAACATGTAGGACAGGGCCTGCCACATAAATATTAACTATGATGATGCAGCATCTTTTTTAGGATGTCCTTTTGAGGGAATCTGTGAAGATTTTATTTGTTTATATTTATGCTTGAAAAATCATATAGCAAAACTTGGAGGAGGAGGAAAGCAGGTATTGACCTTTATGTACTGGTGCTTTTAAATTCCTTAGCTTTACCTGGCCTTTCCTAATATTCTAATTCTGTGACCCATCACCCAAATGCCAACCTTTCTGAACTGCTTATTTTCAGAATCTGCTAAGTTCCTTGTCTCATCTTCTTTGCATGAATCTGGAAAGCAGATTTTCTTTTGGTGGATCTCATATATAATTCTTACAGTATTTATTTATCATATTGAAATTGTTTATATACTTTGTCTAATCCATTAGTCTTTAGAAAGTTCACTATGGTGTAATAGAATATTATACAATGAAAAGGAGCACCGAGGCAGAACCGTTGAGTTCTAGATTACCCAATTTTCTGACCTTGAGTAAGGAACTTAATCTGTAATGCTCATTTATTAGCGATCTGTCTTACTGATTTAGGATTGTTGAAGATCAACTGAAATACTATGTGAAAGTACTTTGAAAAATGTTAAGTGTTATATAAAATATAACAAAGGATACTTAAATATTCATTTAGAAGGCTATAAGTTGTCACCTCTTACAAATGGAATATATTAAACTTAGTTGGATTTGGGGAGCTTTTTGCTTTGTCAGCTTAATTTCTCAAATCTTAAAAGGGGAGCTTTTCAGTTTGAAGAGAAATTGTCAGAAGCTCTTAATATTTTGTTTGGAAGAGGATTATGCCTTTGACAGGTAGCAGACTTAATTTTATATGTAGGTTTTTTTTTTGTTGTTGTTGTTGTTGTTTTGATGGAGTCGCCCTCTGTCGCCCAGGCTGGAGTACAATGGCGTGATCTTGGGATCTTGGCTCACTGAAACCTCCACCTCCTGCGTTCAAGTGATTCTCCTGCCTCAGCCTCCAGTGTAGCTGGGATTGCAGGCACCCACCACCACACCCGGCTATTTATTTATTTAGTTATTTATTTATTTGTTTGTATTTTTAGTAGAGACAGTTTCACTGTGTTGGACAGGCTCGTCTCAAACTCCTGACCTCAGGTGATCCTCCTGCCTTGGCCTCTCAAAGTGCTGGGATTACAGGTGTGACCCACCGTTCCTGGCCTATATGTAGTTTTTAAAAGATTGGTTACTTGTACTTTTTACATAAGAGGAAAAGCATCAGTAAGCTGTGGTTTTGTGACCAACTTAATTGATCATATAATATCTCCACCTTCATTTATATTAATTTAGATTTTTCAGGTGGGGTTTCATAAATAATTTACTTTTTAGTGTTGTGACTTGAATCTTGGCCTTGCCAAATTACCATATTAAATACATTATGCTAAATGAATGTGTTGAATGATTTTTTTAGAAGAGAGTCCTCAGATAAGCTATTAGTCATTACAAGCAAATAATTTTCTCAGGAATGTAAGAATTCTTAAGAAATTTAACAGTTTGAATTTAGGAGTGTTTGGAAATTTGCTTGTTAAAATCATCATACTCAGGTTAGTTAAGAAAAAGCATACTGTCTTTCCTGTAGATACCTTTTGTGCAACCGAGGTTCACCTTCTCAGAGACAATATTATTTTTGTCAGTATATACGTGATAGATGGTCTAGTTAATCAAACATACACTAATGTATAAACCAAACAGTGAGAGGTGAAATTAATTAGTGAATCAAATTATTAATGTGCACATTCTCTATTACTAGATAGAGATTAACAGATTTCTTGGGATAAGATCATTTTCATGGCTAAGAGTTTTGAGCTATATAACCTGATATATCTATCTTTATGTGGGTAATCTCCTTACATGGACTGGTAGATTATTGTGGATTAAGGTAAATTGGGAAATGCAACAGATTTATCTCTTTAACATGCTAAAGAGTTACTAGGTATCATTGTCGTATTAAAATGTTCTTTGGACTCTTCATACTGCTCCTCTCACACACAGTCATCCCTCAGTATACATAGGAGATTGGTTCCAGACAGCCCCCACCACAGGGTACCAAAATTCACGAATGCACAAGTCTCTTAAATAAAATGGTGTATTTTCATATAACCTACAGTAGTACATCCTCCTGTATAGTTTATTTTTTTAATTTAATTTTTTTTTTTCTGAAACTGAGTCTTGCCCTGTCGCCCAGGCTGGAGTGCAGTGGCACAATCTCAGCTCACTGCTACCTCTGCCTCCTGGGTTCAAGTGATTGTCGTGCCTCAGCCTCCTGAGTAGCTGGGATTACAGGCACATCCCAGCACGCCTGGCTAATTTTTGTGTTTTTAGTAGAGATGGGTTTCACCATGTTGGCCAGGCTGGTTTGGAACTCCTGACCTTAAGTGATCCGTCTGCCTCTGCCTCCCAAAATGCTGAGATTACAGGTGTGGCTCCTCACGTATAGTTTAAATCATCGCTAAATTACTTGTAATGCCTAATACAATGTAAGTGCTATGAAAATAGTTTTTATACTGTAGTGTTTTAAAATTCATGTTGTTTTTTATTATTGAGTTTTGTTACTGTTTTTTCCCCCAATATTTTCATCTGCAGTTAGTTGAATCCATGGATGCAGAACCTGTGGATATGGAACCTGAGGATATGGAGGGCAGATTGTTTTTATGTATAGAAAGTAGAGAGTAACTGGCCGGGCGCGGTGGCTCAAGCCTGTAATCCCAGCACTTTGGGAGGCCGAGGCGGGCGGATCACGAGGTCAGGAGATCGAGACCATCCTGGCTAACGTGGTGAAACCCCGTCTCTACTAAAAAATACAAAAAACTAGCCGGGCGAAGTGGCGGGCGCCTGTAGTGCCAGCTACTCGGGAGGCTGAGGCAGGAGAATGGCTAAACCCGGGAGGCGGAGCTTGCAGTGAGCTGAGATCCGGCCACTGCACTCCAGCCTGGGCGACAGAGCGAGACTCCATCTCAAAAAAAAAAAAAAAAAAGAAAGTAGAGAGTAACTGAAGAGTTGAGTTTTAAACAGAGAAATTAATTGGTTAGATTTGCATAGCAGTAATTGTCCAAGAATGGATTAAAGGCATACAGGGGGAAGTGTAGAGATTCCAGTAGTCCCCGCTCTTCTTCTTAGGGAATAATGATTATTTTTGTTCTCCTGCTTTTCTTTTTTTTTCTTTTTTTTTTTTTTGAGACAGAGTTTTGCTCTTGTTGCCCAGCTGGAGCGCAGTGGCGCGATCTCGGCTCACCACAACCTTTGCCTCCCAGGTTCAAGGGATTCTACCTCAGCCTCCCGAGTAGCTGGGATTACAGGAAGGCGCCACCATGCCCGGCTAATTTTGTATTTTTAGTAGAGATGAGGTTTCTCCATGTTGGTCAGGCTGGTCTCCAACTCCTGACCTCAGGTGATCCACCAGCCTCGGCCTCCCAAAGTGCTGGAATTACAGGCATGAGCCACCACTCCTGGTCCATATTTTTATCTTTTGATTCTGTTTTCTTTGCGGTTTGTAAGACCCCCCAGTGGATACCTGAAGCTACAGACACTACTGAACCCTATGCATACTGTGCATTTTCCATCCCATAACCCATTCGACTAAGTGACTGAAGGACGAGATGGGTGGGTGGCATTAACTGTGAATATGCTGAACAAAGGGATGATATGTGTCCCATTCGCGATTTCATCACACGACTCAGAATGGCACACAATTTAAAAGTTATGAATTGTTGGCCAGGCATGGTGGTTCACGCTTGTAATCCCAACACTTTGGGAGGCCAAGGCTAGTAGATAACCTGAGGTCAGAAGTTTGAGACCATCCTAGTCAACATGGTGAAACCCTGTCTCTACTGAAAATACAAAAAAAAACTAGCTGGGCATGGTGGTACGTGCCTGTAATCTCAGCTACTTGGGAGGTTGAGGCAGGAGAATCACTTGAACCCAGGAGGTAGAGGTTGCAGTGAGCCAAGATTGCGCCATTGCACTCCATCCTGGGCGACAAAAGGGAAACTCCATCTCAAAAAAAAAAAAGTTATGAATTGTTTATTTCTGGAATTTTCCATTTAATACTTTTGGATGGTGGGAAGTGAAGCATCAAGTAAGGGAGGGCTACTCTAGTTAGGATATGAATGTGAGATTTTTAGGATCTAAGCTAAGGAGATAATAGAAGGAATAGAACATTTAAAATATTTAGGAGATAAAATATTTAGGGTTTAGTGATTAATTGGTGTTTGGAGGAAAAATGAAGCATGGTTAAGAGGTTAGGGGTTGATAGTGCTGTCAACTGAGGGAGAAAAATCAAAGGTTTTTTTTAAGTTTTAAGGTTTTTTGTTTTTTAGATGGGAGGAGGTATGGAGATGTATTCAGTTGGACATGTTGAGTTTGAGATTCTTGTGAAATCTCCAGGAAGAAGTTCAATAGGCAGTTAGATATATTACTGAAACTTGAAGATGAGGCCTGAGATGGAGATAAAAGCTAATGATTCCCAAAAACGTATGTATTAGTTGTAGCTGGAATAATGGAAGTAAATGAGATAAGCTAGGGAGAGGATATAAAGTTACAGAAAAATTAGAGAGGGGGAGAGGGAAGAATAATGGTCCTTAGGCAAAATAGTAACAATTACCAAGGGAATAAAATTTCAGGAAAATAATACATAAGAGAAGTTCTGTTTTCACAGTAGTAATTGTGGAGAATGAATTTAACAGGTAGTAAAGAAGTGTAGTAGTTAGGCTGTTGAAATTGTTGCACTTGGCTATTAAGAAATCATTAACCGGGCACAGTGGCTCACGCCTATAATCCCAGCACTTTGGGAGGCTGAGGTGGGTGGATCACCTGAGGTCAGGAGTTGGAGACCAGCCTGACCAACATGGAGAAACCCCGTCTCTACTAAAAATACAAAAATCATCTGGGCCTGGTGGCACATGCCTGTAATCCCAACTACTCGGCAGGCTGAGGCAGGAGAATCGCTTGAACCCGAGAGGCGGAGGTTGTGGTGAGCCGAGATCACAGCATTGCACTCCAGCCTGGGCAACAAGAGTGAAACTCCGTCTCAAAAAAGAAAAAAAGAAATCATTAACATTCATACTGAGAAACAGCCCAGACAAAAAGAAATTTAAAAAAAAGTCATTAACAATTAAATTTAAGGTTGCCTAAGTAAGGTGGAGGTTGAATAAGAGAGAAGCACATAAATACATGTAAGTCACTGGTAATGCCCTAGATTTCTGCACTGTTCACTATCTAATACAGTATCCACCAGCCTCATGTGGCTATTTCCCTCTTGCTGCCCAGGCTGGAGTGCAGTGGCGTGATCTCGGCTCACTGTAACCTCTGCCTCCTAGGTTCAAGCATTCTGCCTCAGCCTTCTGAGTAGCTGGGATTACAGGCATGTGCCACCATGCCCAGCTAATTTTTAGTAGAGACAGGGTTTTGCCATGTTGGCCAGGCTGCTCTGGAGCTCCTGAGCTCAGGTGATCCACCCACCTCAGTCTTCCAAAGTGCTGGCATTACAAGTGTGACACTGCAACCAGCCTTATGTGGCTATCAAATTTAAATGAATTAAAATGAAATTTTTAAAACTTAATTTTCTTGTACTAGCCACATTTCGAGTGCTCAGTGACAACATGTGGCTACAATATTGGATTGCACAGATAAATAACATTTTCAGGCTGGGCATGGTGGCTTATAATCTCAACACTTTGGAAGGCTGAGGCAGGAGGATTGCTTGAGCCCAGGGGTTACAAGACCAGTCTGGGCAACATAGCAAGACCCTGTCTCTGCAAAAAATTAAAAAATTAGCTGGGCCTGGTGGTGTGCATCTGTAGTCCCAGCTACTTTAAGAGACTGAGCTGGGTGGCTTGAGCTGGGGAGGTCAGGGCTGCAGTGAGGCTTGATCATGCCACTTGCACTTCAGCCTGGGTGACAGAGCTATGACCCTATCTCAAAAACAAATTTTTTTTAAATCATTGCAGAAAATTCTTTTGGAATGCGCTGTATCAGATCTTGGGTCAAGTTGTGCTTTTTTAAAATATAACTATATCAAGACTGGGCATGGCAGCTCATACTTCTAATCTTAGCACTTTTGGGAGGCCGAGCTGAGGGCATTGCTTAAGGCCAGGAGTTTAAGACTAGCTGGGACAATGTAGCAAGATGTGAGTCTCCAAAAAAATTTTTTTTCTTTTTTTTTTGAGACAGAGTTTCGCTCTTTTTGCCCAGGCTGGAGTGCAATGGCGCGATCTCGGCTCACCGCAACCTCCGCCTCCCGGGTTCAAGCGATTCTCCTGCCTCAGCCTCCCAAGTAGCTGGGATTACAGGCATGTGCCACCACCCCAGCTAATTTTGTGTTTTTAGTAGAGACGGGATTTCTCCACGTTGGTCAGGCTGGTCTTGAACTCCCGACCTCAGGTGATCCACCTGCCTCGGCCTCCCAAAGTGCTGGGATTACAAGCGTGAGCCACCGCGCCCGGCCTGCAAAAAATTTTAAAAATAAAAATAATAACTTTATCCAAAAAGTTCAACTTTAACCATAAAGTTCATCCCTTTAAAGTATATAGAGTGTTATTTTTAGAACTGAAGTTACACATTTAAATATGTATACTCTATTAATAAAGAAAAAATAGTTATTTTTTTGGAAAATGTACAAAGGATGTTATCACAAACATACATGCAGAATTAATAAAGGTTAACTATATGTCATAGTTACTGAATATTTGGTGACCTTACAGTTTCAGAAGAGGGGAAAATTTGCAGTGGGTTTAATGAGTGGAGGAGAGGAAGTTTAGAAAGTAGAGACAGTAAGTGTAGGCTGGGGTGAGGGTTGAAAAATTACATATTGGGTACAATGTTCACTATTTGGGTGATAAGGTTAAGTAACTAGAAACCCTAACCTCACCATTATGCAGTATATCCATGTAGCAAACTTGCACATGTACCCCCTGAATCCATAATAATATATATGTATGTAAATAAAAATTAAAAAATAAAACCATGAACAAAATAAGCGTAGGCCATTTCTTCTGGTAACTTTGAACGAATAAGATCAGGGAAGGTTGGGTAAATAGAAAGCACGGTCAAGGATGAGATGAATAGATGAGCTGGAAAAGGTCTTTAAAAGTTGAAGCATTGAACTGTAATGTTTTGTCTGCTTTGGTATCATAAGTCTGTTCCAAGCCAATTACTGCTTTAGCTTTGATTATTCTTTTTTTTTTTTTTTTGAGACAGTCTTGCTCTGTCGCCCAGGCTGGAGTACAGTAACGCAATCTCGACTCACTGCAACCTCTGCCTTCTGGGTTCAAGTGATTCTTCTATCTCAGCCTCCGGAGTAGCTGGGACTACAGGCGCGCACCACCACGCCTGGCTAATTTTTGTATTTTTAGTAGAGAAGGGGTTTCACCATGTTGGTCAGGCTGGTCTCAAAGTCCTGACCTCGTGATCCACCCACCTTGGCCTCCCACAGTGCTGGTATTACAGGCTTGAACCACCACGCCTGGCCGGGTTGATAGGGGTTTTCAGCCTTACCTACACATGCAAATCTCCTTTCCCTCTGTAATCTCCGAATTTAGACTAATTCTCTGTCTTTCAAGACGAGTTGCCTTACTCTGTGTGGATTCAGGTGAGGGAAACTTTTCTGCCAGTTTATGTCATTGAAGTACATGGAAGTTTATCAGGGAATTTCTAATAATAGTAAACTTAAAATGGAAGGCCTTGGAGTTGCAGTTGTTTACCAGAAGAGTTTTTGGCATTTTCTGCATACTTCTACACACCTCTTAACTCCCTTCCTAATATTATTGATAGAGACAGCTTTTTATCAAGTCACACATAGAATCTGCTACTCCCTTTCAATTCAGGTCTGTTTGCTTCAATGACGTAACAGAAGGACCACTCTAGGTGGCTCTTTTCTACCTAGACAAAAAAAGCCACCAGCATTAATACATGGTAAACTATCAACTCAAATATTTGTTCTGCCTACCCAGGCACCCTACTACATAGAGGGGCTAGTTTAGGTTTTAGTTTGGTGACAAATTGTTTGTGTTGCATTGTATCAGGTTTTTGTTTGTTTGTTTTTGAGGCAGAGTCTCTTTCTCTGTCCAGGCCCAGGCTGGAGTGCAGTGGAGAGATACATTGGCTCACTGCAACCTCCGTTTCCCGGGTTCAGGCGATTATCGTTCCTCAACCTCCCGAGTAGCTGGGATTACAGGCGCCTGCAACCACGCCCAGCTAATTTTTGTATTTTTAGTAGAGATGGGGTTTCACCATGTTGGCCAGGCTGGTCTAGAACTCCTGACCTCAAGTGATCTGCCCTCCTTGGCCTCCCAAAGTGCTGGGATTACAGGCGTGAGGTACCATGCCCAGCCTGCTTGTATCAGTGTATGTCTCCACAGATTTTTTTTGTTTTCATGGACATGAGTGGGGAGCATAGAGATATCTTGCTAGTGATCATCCTCTGGCGAAAGCATAGTTTGATTTCTGTGATGAGAGTCTTGACCATATTCTATCCCTCTTAGAAGGGCAGAAATGAAACTGCCATATTACCTATAAATATCACTATTACACGCTTTCACAAATTTACTGAGTGTGCATTTGGTTGTGAATACCTCATTAATGTCTTAAACATCTGCCATTCTTATTCTCTTAATGAGTAAAGTTAACTTCTTCAACAACCAGTACTTAGCTAAATATTACACAATACAATTTTTCCCTTTCTTCATGTAATGGATGTAGTAATTTTTTTTTTTTTTTTGAGATGGAGTCTTGCTCTGTCACCAGGCTGGAGTACAGTGGTGCAATCTCGGCTCACTGCAACCTCTGCTTCCCAGGTTTAAGCAATTCTCCTGCCTCAGCCTCCCGAGTAGCTGGGATTACAGGCACGCATCACCACACCCGGCTAATTTTTTTTGTATTTTAGTAAAGACGGGGTTTCACCATGTCAGCCAGGCTGGTCTTAAACTCCTGACCTCGTGATCCACCCACCTCAGCCTCCCAAAGTGCTGAGATTATAGGCGTGAGCCACCATGCCCAGCCTGGATGTAGTGATATTTAAAGAACAGACTTTAAAAAAACTCTTTACTGTGAAATACTTTCAAACATAACAGTTATCCCAGATTTGGCTAGAAGCTACCTTCCGTTTCCTTTTTTTTTTTTTTTTTTTTTGAGACAGAGTCTAACTCTGTCACCCGGGCTGGAGGCACCATCTTTGCTTACTGCAATCTCTGCCTCCTGGGGTCAAGTGATTCTCATGCCTCAGCCTCCCAAATTGCTGGGATTACAGGCGCATGCCACCACGACCGGCTAGTTTTTGTGTTTTTGGTGGAGACAGATTTCGCCATGTTGGCCAGGCTGGTCTCAGACTCCTGACTGACCTTAAGTAATCCCGTCTCAGCCTCCCAAAGTGCTGGGATTACAGTTGTGAGCCACCATGCCTGGCCCCTTCTGCGTCCTGGTTGTTAACATGTCATTACCATTTTTTGATGACATCCTTACTTTCTGTACAAGATGTTCTCAGTTCATTTTATTATTTCCCCACCCCAGTCCTGCGCCAGCCATTTCTCCTAGAGCCCTGGTTCTTTTTGTTGTAGAAAGGTGTTCAGCCAAGTGTGCTCGGCTACTGGGCCTGTTTTCGGTGAAGAATTAGTGTCTGAGTTCATTTGCGCAACTATTAACATAATATATAAAGAACAGAAGTATGTTTCCTCGCAGTTCTGTAGGCCTGGAAGTCCAAGCAAGACACTGGCATCATGAGTTACTTGGGAAGTTGAGGACTTTCTTGCCACACGCTCACATGGCAGAGGGCCTGAGGGCAAGAGAGTGTGAACCCACACTCAAAAGCCCTTTTTACAGCTGCATTAATTCATTCATGGAGGCAGAGCCCCACTTCCGAAAACACTGTTGCATTGGGCATTAAATTTCTTTTTTCTTTTTTTCTTTTTTTTTTTGAGATGGAGTGTCACTCTTGGTGCCCAGGCTGGAGTGCAATGGTGTGATCTCAGCTCACCGCAACCTCCGCCTCCCGGGTTCAAGCGATTCTTCTGCCTCAGCCTCCCCGAGTAGCTGGCATTACAGGCATGCGCCACCACACCTGGCTAATTTTGTATTTTTAGTGGAGATGGCGTTTCTCCATGTTGGTCAGGCTGGTCTCAAACTCCTGACCTCAGGTGATCTACCTGCCTCGGCCTCCCAGTGTGCTGGGATTATAGGCGTGAGCCACTGCACCTGGCCCGGGATTAAGTTTCTGATGCATGAATTTGGTGGGGAGGAAGCATTTAGACTATAGCAGTTAGGAAATATTTATAAGTAAGCATGTGTGTTTTGGATTTTGAAAATTTAGTATAAAAAAGAAAAACATTTGTTTCCAAAAAATTGGATTACATATTGAAATGATGATGTTTAGGTATATTTGTTAAATATATTAATCTGTTTCTTTTTACATTTTTAATGTAACTACTAGAAAATTAAATTGCATTTAGCTCACATTATGTTTCTGTTGACCATCGCTAATTTAGACTATTCTATTAAAATGCTGTGAAAGTTGATGCTACAGTAAGTTTACTACTTCCTTTTAAAAAATATCTTAACACCTTCCTTTTTGTGGTTTCTTGCATTAGCATCCTTTACAAGCCATAATTCTTTGCTGTTGCTGAACACAGAAATTTGGAGTTTTAAACTCTTAGTGGTTTGTGATGCTTTTAATACCAGATTGTTAAGAAAATTAGAATCCTCATCCTTTAAAATATTATCTTTTGTTATTTGCCAGTATGTCCAGTAATCAGAAATGGCATTTCTTTATGGCTTTGTTCTTTGAGTACTTTAGTCGTTGTTAAGAGAATACTAGAAGTGTTTACTGTAAATATCTTGAAATATTTGGTAAATATTTTGGTTTATTTCAGATAAACTGCTAGTGTGTGTTTGGGATACATTAAATGCGTAAACTTACTGCTTTATATTCTTTTCTTTTTTGTTTTGGAGACGGAGTCTCGCTCTGTCGCCCAGGCTGGAGTGCAGTGGTGTGATCTCGGCTCACTGCAACCTCCGCCTGCTGGGTTCAAGCGACTCACCTGCCTCCACCTCCTGAGTAGCTGGGACTACAGGCGCGTGCCACCACGCCCGGCTAATTTTTTGTATTTTTAGTAGAGATGGGGTTTCACCATGTTAGCCAGGATGGTCTTGGTCTCCTGTCCTGACCTTGTGATCCGCCCACCTCGGCCTCCCAAAGTGCTGGGATGACAGGCGTGAGCCACTGTGCCCGGCGCTTTATATTCTTTAGTAATTTCTGGCCATTGTGGCTCCTTAAGCTTGTTAATTAATTTAGTGTCCATATTCATATCTTAATGATACTGAGAAATGGTTTCAATTGGTTTTTGGTGTCTGGCTCTTGCTTATGAAAGATAAACTGTTTGTAGTTCAGCTATTTATTAGCATTGAGTTTTTCTAGAAGAGTTAAATTTTTTTGTTTTTGAGATAGGGTCTTGTTCTGCCCCCTAGGTTCAAGTGATTCTCCTGACTCAGCCTCCTGAGTAGCTGGGATTACAGGGGTGCGCCACTACGCCCGGCTAATTTTTGTATTTTTAGTAGAGACGGGGTTTCACTGTATTGGCCCGGTTGATCTCGAACTCCTGACCTCAGGTGATCTGCCCGCCTCGGCCTCCCAAAGTGTTGGGATTACAGGCGTGAGCCAGTGCACCCAGCCTTAACTGATTTATTTTAATAAAGTTGTAATATATTTGAGGTGGCAAGACCATTCTCTTCAAACTGTTAATGGTAATTTTTAAAAATTATTTTTTATTTTTAGACTGGGTTACACACTGTCACCCAGGCTGGTCTTGAACTCCTAGGTTCAAATAATCCTCCTGTCTCAGTCTCCTAAGTATTGGGATTACAGGCTTGAGAAACCCTCTTAATTTAGTGACTACAGAAGCTTACTTTCTTTTTGCATAAGGGCCTTTGATAGTCATTGTTTATGGCTACAAATGAATTTGATTTTGACTAAATTATCTGAGTTATAAATTTCTTTTATTTCTACCTTTGTTATTGTAACCATCCTTAAATCATACACAAAAAAGATGCTTTAAAAAATTAGTAAAACACTCTCATTATAAAAGTTAGGAAGTTAGAGGAGGAAAAAAGAAATAAAAAACCACCTGCAGTCAGTACCTTTATCCAGAGATAAGCATTGTTACTATGTATGACATACTGGTTTCTGTGTGTTTGAACTCTGTTTTTATAGTTATCATTATATTGTATGGTTGTACAGTTTGCGTGTTTTACCACATAGCAAAAGCATTTTCCCATTTAAGAATTTGAGGTTTTTAGATTAAAAAACAGCAAAATATTTGTACACAGTTATCATAATGGGTGTGTGTGTATGTATGTGTATGTGTATGTATGTATAGGGGTGTGTTGTATGTGTATGTATATATGTATGCCACCATACAGCAACGTAATTATGTGTATACATATGTATGCACACACACAGTTATGTTGCTGTGTGGTGGCATAATTTGCCAGATTTGCCGTAGAGGAAAACCATTTCCCACGTTAAAATTTTGAAGTTATGTATAAAAAACACTTGAATTATTGAGTATATATTATTTTTTTAATTCTCAGTAAGAGAAAATTAGAATGTTTGTCCCACAGATGCAAACATTTAGTTAGAACTAAATCTAGTAAATTGATCATTAATACATTTGATCACTCTGAACAGAAGTTTAGAAGTCATGGTTGATATATTACAAAGCTAAATTAGTCTTCTCACTTCCAGCCTTTGTTCAGAGATTTGCAAGAAAGTGCATTTACTGCTTCGCATATAATTTGGGGTATTATCAGAACATTATAATTCAGTAGTTTGTTTTTAGAACAGTGGTACTGTGTGGTTCAGAAATTTGTAAAAGCCAAGTGTTAGGGGCTTGAATAACATTACATTGAACGTTCTTTGAGGAGCCTGGCACGGTGGCTCACACCTGTAATCCAGCACTTTGGGAGGCCAAGGCTGGCGGATCACCTGAGGTCAGAAGTTCAAGACCAGCCTAACCAAGATAGAGAAACCCCTTCTCTGCTAAAAATACAAAATTAGCTGGGCATGGTGGCACATGCCTGTAATCCCAGCCACTCGGGAGGCTGAGGCAGGAGAATTGCTTGAACCCAGGAGGCGGAGGTTGCGGTGAGCCGAGGTTGCGGTGAGCCGAGATCGCTCCATTACATATTCCAGCCTGGGCAACAAGAGCAAAACTCCGTCTCAAAAAAAAAAAAAAAAAAAGTTCTTTGAGGAAGTTTAGTTTCGTATATTGACTAAGCTATAGGAGGCAAAAGCCTTAGTGTGCCTTTTCTACTTCCTACCCTCTCAAGATATCCTAAGTTGGCTTCCTTTATTTAAACTGTTAAATCTACTCTAGAGCATACCAAAGATATTTTGAAAATATAGGAAATTCTTAATGCATTTAAAAGGAACTACTTCCCAGTCAGTTTTTTCCCATCATAGAAGTAATGTATACTCAGAGATATCTTAGGAAACAAGGAAAAATAAAAACCAAAATAACCCCACTGAAGTTTCATCAAAAAAGACAATGTCGATATATGATTTAGAATGTTTGCCTGTTCCCTTTCATGATGGATTTTAAAATTTATTCACCAAATGTTTATTGTACTCCTATGTGCTTGAGGCTGTCTTAGGTAGCAAATGGAGAAAAAATTCTGCCTTCGTGAAACTTATGTTTTAGTGGGATCATAGATGTATGTTTGCAATTTTATATCCTGAAAATTTTATAATTCAGTGTAACATAAGAATTAGTATAAATATTTTTAATAGCTGCTTGACAGTTCCTTATGTGCATATACCATAATTTCCTTCGTTTCCCTGCAGTGTTAGGTATTGTTATTTTTTCGATTGTAAATATAGTGGGCGAGGGTCTTACTCCACAGGGTTGTAACCATGAAATAATATTTTATGAAAACCGAATTTAATCTGTGTTGTATCCTTACCTAATCGAATTAGCCATTATTTCCCTGTACAAATCCTCCTCCCCCATATCCTTGGTGAGCTTCATACATTCTGTCAGGAAAGGGCTTTCCTCCGGTCTTTCACCTACACCGCTTGTCATTGACATGCCTGTTTATGTAAGCCTGGAAGGTGTCTTTAAGGCCTTGTTACAGAGAATATTGGGTAATAGGATCTTTGCGTAATGTTCCAAAGGAAAGTTTTTACCATTATTGTCTCTCCGTTGTCCTCCCTTCTCCCTGCAGCTCACAAGGAGGATGAGTGTATTGATCTTGTCTGGATGAATCCTCTAATCCCTTCCTTTCCTTCAGCATCTACCTCTCAAACTCCATTCTCATCCCCTCCCTCTTGAATATAATCCAACCAAACTCCTTTGTTTGGGCCTGGACTTTCTCAGACAGAAGCCAGCTGAGGAGACTGTCTTCTAATTGTTGGTTCTAAAACAACAGTCTTGAGGCTAGAGGCCCACAAGGGCTTGGAATAGGAGAAGGGAATTTACCTACTTAGCCTTGTGAACAAAACACTTACCAATACCTCAGATTTCACTGTTTAGAGCTATTTTCTTAGGATTAAATTTCAGAAATGGAATTACTGGTTCTGAGGGCATGAACATTTAAATACTTTCTATTCATTGTAAGATTGTTTTCCAAAAGAGTTATATAGATTTTCAGTGACCCAAGTGAGAGTTATTTTACTAACCCTATTTATCAATACTATTATTTCATAAACTATAGTTTATGTTTGCAGAACTTTCCCCCATATGCTTTGATAATAATAACTAATTGTATTTCCTCTTTTGTCTTTTGGTATATTTTTGCCTTCAGGTGCTTTTCTCCCCTAACCAGTTTTCGTAAGTTCCTTATATCAGAATGAATCCTTTTATATTTTCTGCAAATATTTTTCAATGGCGAGAATTTAATGTCAATAGTATAGCACTGTTTATACTATCAAATTGGTTAATCATCTTAATTCTGTTTTTCTTTTTTTCATTTAAGTATAGTGAATCTTATCTCTGAACTTGATAGGTGAATTTCTTATATTTTATCTTCTTGCTATTGGTGTTTAAAATTGATTTATATTTTTATGTTACAGTATTAAAATCTAAAATTGAACTTAATATACAAAAAATAGATTTTTAAAATGTTTATGCTAGCTCCTTATCAGTGTTTAAAATTTGACTTTTGCAGTTACAATAATGGTTATTCCCTTATTTCTGTATTTACTAGTAGAGAGTAAATGAAGACATTACTGAATACAATAAGATAAATGGCGTATCAAGTAATAGTCTTTCTTGTAACACAAATGAGTTCTTAGATCAGTTGTCTTTAAATTTGTCTTGTTATGGCAAGTTGTGTTTTCAATGGCAACTTTTTTTAGGGCCTAATGTAAAGTTTGATCAAAAGTTTGGCGTGTAATCCCAGCACCTTGGGAGTCCAAGGCCAGAGGATCACTTGAGGCCGAGAATTTGAGACCAGCCTGTGCAACATAGCAAGACCTCATCTCTGCAAAAAAATTAACGTATTAGCTGAGTGAGGTGGTACATGCCTGGAGTCCTAGCTGTAGTTCAAGGCTGCAGTGAGCTATGGTTGTGCCACTGTACTCTAGCCTGGGCAATAGAGCAACACGTTGTCTCAAAAAAAAAAGTTTGAACTGTGTATGTTTGAAGGACTTGTGTTTTCAAAATGGTGAGAAAAGGGTGGCGATTTGATAATATTTATGAACCACTGTGTTTTATATATATTCTCATATATTCTTGTGTCACCTGAATAAGGTATTAGTCCCATTTTACAGGGTGAAGAGACTGAAATGAAATAATTTGCCAAACTTACATTCAACAAACATAGAAGTGGGAGTGGAGCCTAGATCATTCTTGTTTGTTTGTTTTTCATTTTTGTTTTAAAAGCTGAGCATGCTTCTCTTCAAACGTCATAATTACCTTGTAGTACACATTAAAACTAATAGGTCAGGTTGTCTGTGACCCCAAAGACAATAAAGACAGGATCTCATTCTGTGGCCCAGACTGGAGTTGAGTGGCAGGATCATGGCTTACTGCAGCTTTGAACTCCTGGGCTCAAGCAGTCCTTCCCCTTTAGCCTCCCAAGTAGCTGGGACTACAGGCATGTACCACCATGCCTGGCTAATTTTTCCAATTTTTTGTAGAGATGGGGTCAAGCTATTTTGCCCAGGCTGGTCTCGAACTCTTGGCCACAAGTGATCCTTTGCCTCAGCCTCCCAACGTGCTGGGATTATAGGTGTGAGACACTGTGGCCTTTTTCAGTTTTTAAGCTTCTGTTTGTTGTTACATTTTAAAAATGTGAAGTTAAAGTCAGATCTCTGTGTGTGTGTGTGTGTGTCTGTGTGTGTTTCTTGAGACGGAGTCTCACTTTATCACCAGGCTGGAGTGCAGTGGTGTGATCTTGGCTCACTGCAACCTCCGCCTCCCAGATTCAAGCGATTCTCCTGCCTCAGCCTCCCGAGTAGCTGGGACTACAGGTGCCTGCCACCACGCCCGGCTAATTTTTTGTATTTTTAGGAGAGACGGAGTTTCACCATGTTGGCCAGGATGGTCTTGCTCTCTTTACCTCGTGATCTGCCCACCTCGGTCTCCCAAAGTGCTGGGATTACAGGTGTGAGCCACTATGCCTGGCCCAGATCTCAGTGTGTTCTCGCTCTATATGGTATTTGTACCTGGGCTGGTGCTTTGGGAGAGAAGTTGCATTGTATGGTTGTTCAAGAACTTCTAAGAGACAGTAAAAGAAAATTAGGATTTATTATAAATTAGAATGTGAACTATAAAGAAATGACCCATAATGCTATGTTTGACTTATAATAACCGACTAGAGTGTTTACGAAGACTTTTTCACACAGAGTAGGTATTCATTCAGAAGTGTTGAAGATAGACTGTACTAAATGAGCTCTTGGTCCCTTTATTGTTACTATTCTGTGATTTACTGAGAATTATGTGTATATTTAAACTCACTCCATGATGTGCAGTGTTAACTTTTTAGTTACTTTTCTTATTGGATAAAATTAGTCAGCATCTGTGCTTATCATTTGGAGGGTTTTTTGTTTGTTTGTTTTTTGTTTTTTTTGAGACGGAGTCTCGCTCTGTTGCCAGGGTGGAGTGCAGTGGTCCGATCTTGGCTCACTGCAACCTCTGCCTCCTGGGTTCAAGCAATTCTGCTGCCTCGGCCTTCCGAGTAGCTGGGACTACAGGCACGCGCCACCACGCCCAGCTAATTTTTGTATTTTTAGTAGAGATGGGGTTTCACCATGTTGACCAAGATGGTCTCGTTCTCCTGACGTCGTGATCTGCCTGCCTCAGCCTCCCAAAGTGCTGGGATTACAGGCGTGAGCCACCGCACCCATCCTGGAGTTTTTAAGTAGCTGAAGAATTAGATTTGTTTTTATGTGAAAGATATGATTTTGTCATAGAGTTAGGCACTTGTGTTACTTTGGACCAAACGTAGTCTGCTAGAATTTTGAGATAGAGCTAGATATGTAGATATGATCTACCATGGAACTATAATTCAGCTATGTAATTTCTTAAGTATTAGTATATTATGAACTGGGAAGCATTTGAAGAGAAACAGTGAAAGCAAAGCTCCTGGTATTTTTCATGAAATGACAAGTGGTAAATAGTATCTATTAAAGTTCACTGTAGTTGCTCAGTGAAACACATCATACATGGTAGCTATTTAAGAAAAATAACTTACCACAGACTCAGGAAACTTTACAGTGTTTGACTTCCAACAATTTACAGTATTTATCATCTGTCTTTGTTTGCTGTTCAGATATGGTAGATTTGTTATGTTAAACACAAGCTTCATGTGGTAAATGTGACTCTAAAACATAATCCAAACCTTTGGCAATGGATGCCTTGTTACTGCTTTAGAAGGACTTTAAACCTCACTTTGTATTTAGTGCTCTAGCTATCAAATCTATAAGTAGTAGCTGAGTCCTGGTTACTTAAATGATTTAAATAATGATATTTTCACCTAAAAGGACTAATTTACCAACCTAAGCAATTTTCACTTCTTTGCTTATAATTAGGGTTAAATTTTGCTTAAACTGTTTACTTGACCTGTGGGAAACCAGAAGAAGGCTACTCCCTTATACTATTGAATATTTAGAATTTTAATACCTGTGATTATGGTTTGATGTTTTAGTTTTAAAAGGCATTGAAAATCTTGAAATTTATGTAAAATCATCTTTTTAATTTTTTTATTAATTGTTTTTTCTTTTTCTTTTTCTTTCTTTTTTTCTGAGATAGAGTCTTGCCCTGTCACCCAGGCTAGAGTGCAGTGGCGCGATCTTGGCTCACTGCAACGTCCACCTCCCAGGTTCAAGCAGTTCTCCTGCCTCAGCCTCCCAAGTGGCTGGGATTACAGGCATGCCACCACGCCTGGCTAATTTTTATATTTTCAGTAGAGATGGAGTTTCACTATGTTGGCCAGGCTGACCTCGAACTCCTGACCTCAATCCACCCGCCTCAGCCTCCCAAAGTGCTGGTATTACAGGTGTGAGCCACCTCGCCCTGCCAATGGTCTTTTTTTTTTTTTTTTTAAAGTAATTCGTAGAAATTGGAACGAAATATCTATCATGCTAACAGTCATTGTTATTAGAGTTTGAGATTATGAGTGACTTATTAAAATATAAAATTATAAGGACAGGACATGTAAACTAGAACAAAAATTTTAAATTCTTAGTAATACTGGTAGTAGTTACTAATACAGGTATGACTTCTGTCTTTTGTTCTTTCTGCTGAACACCATCACAGGGTCACAGTAAGGTTCTAAAAATAAGAGCAAAAGCTGGTACTACCAGGAAATTCAAATTCCATACCTAGGAATCTCAGAACTCAGGGAGGAATAAACATTACAGGGGAAGCAAACAATAATGGGGAGTATTGTTTGGGAAATAAGAAATTAAGAATTTTACTGCTCTAAAATGTAAAAGTAAAACAGATGAAGTCTGGATTTTCGTTTGTTTTTACGAAGTTCAGTGGGAGAGCATTCTCTTCTGTTAAAACTGCCACTAATTGTGTGTTTTTTATAAATCATGTTGTCCACTTTTCTCCAAAAGAGTTGAATAATGTACTTGTTTTCATAACATTTTAGAAAAATGAGTGAGTAAATTTTTGGCAGTTATTTTATTTGAGATGTGAGTAGTATTTGCTTTCAGATTTCTAATTCCCTGTTGGGAAAGTAATTTAGGTTATGTTGCTGTGACTATAATATTAAAATGCACAGATACATTATAAATTCCTTTTCCCTTAATTTTTTTTTCTTTTCTTTTCTTTTTTTTTGAGACATAGTTTCACTTTGTCACCCAGGCTGGAGTGCAGTGGCGCGATCTGGGCTCACTGCAACCTCCGCCTTTGAGTTCAAGCAATTCTCTTGTCTCAGCCTCCTGAGTAGCCAGGATTACAGGTGCGTGGCACACCTGGCTAATCTTTGTATTTGTAGTGGATACGGGGTTTCACCATATTGGCCAGGCTGGTCTCAAACTCCTGACCTCAAGTGATCCACCTGCCTCAGCCTCCCAAAGTGCTGGGATTACAGGTATGAGCCCTGTGCCTGGCTCTTTTCCCTGAATTTTCTGAAAGAAAAATCCACATACAGCCATGTGAATTGACTGGACTGTGAAATTAAAATAGTGGATTTTTTTGGTCTTTATACTGCAAGTTTGAGAAATAAAGAATAAAGCATTTTATCTGTGGATGCATAGAACTCTGTACCTGACTCAGCTTCCTTTTTCTCTTGCCTGCATTTTTTGTGTACTTCACTGACTTGATTAGACATCGTAAGGCTCAGTACCTCTGCCATTCCCAATGTTAAGCAATTTTTTAATATTTGGAATTTGGTGGATAATCATTAACAGAGTTGCTTAATGGGTAATAATGTTGTTTTCTTTATGGAAATAATTTGAGGCACCTTCTCTGGGGTTCTTTGCAAGTAATGTTATGAGTTTATTATGGATATTTAGGAAAGAGGATGTGGAAACAAACCTGTGCTTGTAGTATGAAGCTGTGATAATCTGCCCCATCATTGTCTAATTCTGTTTTAACTTCTGTCCTTAACATGTTTCTTTTCTTACTGACTCAGTTGTCAGTGAAGATTTATTTATCAGGAGATGGGAATGGAGTATTTTGGATATACTTCAGGTTTTGAATGGTAACTGTTAAAATGCATATAATGTTTTAATAGTGAGGTACACTGATCACAAAAATATGGTCTGATTTAACTTGATTTTGTAGTACTTTGCTTCTAAGTTTAGACAGATGATAGAAATTCACGAAAATTTCAGTCGTAGTTATGGCCACAGTTATGCATTCCCAAAGGAAGTGTGTTGCATTCCTAAGTATAGTGTGTTGCATGCACTACTGAGCATAATGGGAAAAGAAAAGTGCTATAAAATCCTAAGTACCAAGTAACTAGCTAGAAAAAGCTTTTAATGGGAGAGCTGGCATGGTCATTAATCTGGTAGAATAGTATTTGAGGAAACAGTTGCATGTGTTAAGCTGCAGTTTCTTTTGGTTATTGAAAACCAAATAGGAAATTCTGAATTAATACCTACATGCTAAAGTGTCTTTGTGGAGCTTATTTTGAGCATTAGAGTGGGAGACTTAGTTCTAATGCAAACTATAGAAGAATGACCTTGGGTAAGTTTGTTGTCTAATTAGTAAACTGAGTGGTAGAATTGGATAATCCAGTCAGCTTTAGGCCCGTGCCTTAAATATGCTTCTTACTCTCTCACAGTCAAAAAGAATTTTTACCTTGGTACAGTCTGATTCCTGCAACACCCCTCCAGTTACTGAATGTATAGTAGTTTGCTATAGACAGACTACTTTGCAGTGGCTTTCAAACCTTTCTGAGACTCATTTTAAGAAATACATTTACATTGTGACTTAGTATATGCACACATAAAAAGAAGAAAGTTTCACAAAATAGTTTCCTTACTAGCGATGAGCCATTTTTTGTTTTATTTCATTAACAACAACAACAAAAACTGTTAACCATCTTTTTCTTGGGGTTGCACTACTGTCCAATGAGCACATAGTGAGGGCAGTACTGCTAACGCCTACACAACATGCCTGCATCTTCTAGAGCTTTGCTTTACCTTGGTACTATTTTTGGAAAAATGAAAAACTGCTTTTTCACAGGGGGAAAAAACTGTTTACTGCCCACTCTTTGAAAAACATTTTACTCAGAGCATAAACTTGAAGCTAGATCCTTTTAACCACTTAATTAAATCATTTGGTAAGTTGTTGATAGCTATTTGCCACAAAATGAAAATATAGTGGCTATATGAATTTTAGCTCCTGTCATTGTTCATTATTCATAACATAAGCTCTGAACATAGTGTTCCTTAGAAAGGAACAAATGATTATGATTTTGTGTAACAATTGAAGTTAGGTGCGTTTGAAATTTTATAATTGCTGGTCTTCATTAGATAAATTATAATTAAATGATCTGTTAATTAAATGATCTGTTTTATTTTTGCTTTTTGTTTAGTCTCTTATTAATAGGCACAATACTGGCATTAGCTATAACACAAACCAATGGCACAAAATCTTCAGAACCTTTTTGGATTTGAGTTTTTGAAAGATATTTTGTGGAGACTATAGATTTAATTTTAAAGTATAAATGTGTTCTTATTTTAAACAAATGGGCTTTGTGTTCTAATGATTGAGATAACTTTTTTTTGAGAACTTAAAATTCCCGGTTTTCTCTAGTTCTGTCAGATTTCTTTGTTCCCCCTCCCCAGTGGTTGAGTTCTTATGGGATTTGTGACTTATTTTTAAAATCTAATGATTAAAATGAAGTTTTCTGGCAATATTAATATTTGTATGAATCTGGATATCCTACTCACTTAACTTCTAAGCCTTTTTCTTCATCTGAAAATGACAATTTTGTATACTTGGCTGGATTATTTTAAGTAACAAATAACAAAAAATGTGGTAGACTAACAGTACAGTTTGAAGTGTCATATAATTTTAAATCATTGTCATAGACTGACTTTGGAAAGTGACTTCTGAGATTTTTGGTCTGAAGTGACCCTGAAAGTTTATTACCTATTTGTCATTTTATTAGACCTGAATGTGAATGTTGCATTTGAGAGAAAACAGTGTGGAAGTAGTTACATTGCTGCGTGCCTGATCTAGCAAGTCCCTAACAGTGCCACTGAGCTGTCCTGTAGTGCATCTTCCTTAGTTCTCTCAATAGCTACATAGTATGTCATCATTCCTGTTTTATAGATGAGAAAGCCAAGGGAACTAGTTGATAGAATAATGTTTCCAAAATCAGAGATCTAATCTCAGAAAGTGTAGTGGAATAACATGGGATTTATTACTCTGGGGTTCCTGAGTCTATGAATTAATGGGAATTTTGAAATCTAATTGAAATCCAAGGAGAAAGTGATAGAAATAAAATTGTAGTGAGCGATACCGGCTCACTGCAACCTCCACCTCCCAGGTTTAAGCAATTCTTCTGCCTTCGCCTCCCGAGCAGCTAAGATTACAGGCATGCACCACCACCCCTGGCTAATTTTTGTATTTTTATAGAGATGAGGTTTTACTTGGCCAGGCTGATCTCGAACTCCTGACCTCAAGTGATCCACCCGCCTCAGCCTCCCAAAGTGCTGGGATTACAGACATGAGCCACTGCGCCTAACCTAGTTTAAATTTTCTAGTAGCCACATTTAAAAAAAACAGGTGGAATTAATTTGGTAATATGTTTCATATAACCCAGTGTATCCAAACATTGTTTCTTTTTTTTTTCTGAGACAGAGTCTTGCCCTGTCACCCAGGCTGGAGTGCAGTGACTGGTGCGCAACCATGGCTCACTGCAGCTTCAAACTCCTGGGCTTAAGCAATCCTCCGGCCTTAGCTTTCCAAGTAGCTGGGACTACAAGCACGTGCCACCACACCCTGCTAATGTTTAAATTTTTTTTGTAGAGACAGAGGGGGTTTCACTATATTACCCACACTGCTCTCAAACTGCTGGCTTCAAGTGATCCTCCCGCCTCAGCCTCCCAAAGTGCTAGGATTATAAGTGTGAGCCACCATCCTGACCTAAACATCTTTCAGCATATAATCAATATAAAAATTATAAAGATACTGTATATTCTTTTCTATTACATCTTCAAAATCTGCTGTGTGTTTTACATTTAACATATCTCAGTTCACACCAGCAACATTTCGGTGAAGTACTCAATAACCATACTTGGGGCCAGGCATGGTGACACATACATGCCTGAATCCCAGCACTTTGGGAGGCTGAGGTGGGAGGATTGCTGGAGCCCAGGAGTTTGAGACCAGGCTAGGCAACAAACCAAGATGCTGTCTCCACCAAAAAAATAAAAAATTATCCAGGCACAGTGGCATGTGCCTGTAGTCCCAGCTATTTGGGAGGCTGAGGTTGGAGGATTGCTTGAGGCCACAGTGAGCCATGATCGTGCCACTGTACTCCAGCCTGGGCATCAGAGCAAGATTCCCATCTCTAAAGAAATTGTATTTTATTTATTTTATTTTTACAGTGCAGGTGTGTGAATCTTGAGGGAATTTTTTTAAATTGGCTAATGGCAACTATTACTGGACAGCTCAATTTCTGAATGCCAAGTACCTCTCGTTAAACTGTTCTTCAACAACCTTTCCCTACTATCTCAAGAAGTTGGTGATAAAAATTATCAATAATGAATTGCAGTTTTAAAATTTTTGCCTTTGATGTAATTGTGTCATTTTATGTTAGCATTTAATATGAATATTTTTGTTGACATTTATTTCTTAAAATAGCATTATTGAAGTATAATTGACATAATAAAATGTACATATTTAAAAGGTACAAATTTAATTAGTTGTCCACATCCATGAAACCATCACCACAGTCAAGATATTTATTACTATTTTCCTGAAGTCTTCCTTCCTAGTTGTGTAAATCTGTCACTACATTAAAACTTTTAGATATTCTTCTTTTTTGGAGATAACCTCTCTTAAACTAAACTTCACCGTTTGTACTGGTTGCATTCTAGGTTGTTGTTTAGGTTGGGGATCTTCATTCATTCTCATTTTGGAGATTCTTCTTACATCTAGCTGGTTTTTGACCCTGCTTCCAGAATCCCATTTCATTCTGTTTCTTGGTCTCCTCTTTTGTGAAAGAATAACTTCGTAACTCTTTGAGAAAGGTCATTTGGGAGATAACTATATTTTTGAGAACTTGCATGTCTGAAAATATCTTCCTTCATCTTCCTTTCCCTTTCTTTCCTCTTTAATAGGTAGTTTGGATAACAAATTCTAGATTGGAAATAATTTATTTCAGAATTTTAAAGACATTTACTCTATTTTCTTCTAGCTTCCGGTACTGCTGTTAAAAGTCTGAGGCTAGTAGGATTCTGTGTTCCCGGTAACTTTTTTTCCCTCTGGAAGTTTTCAGGTTTTTTGTCTTGTGCTCAGCGTTTTGGAAGTTCAGCAGTGTGCCTTGGTATGGGTATTGTGGCTTTCTGTCCGGAAACTCACTGGCCATCAATTCTGAAAATTTACCTTCTACACATTTCATTTCTTGCCCTCTGTTTTTATGTTGCCCCTTGTAGAACTCCTGTTACATATATGTTGGTTCTCCCACACGAATGGTCTAATATCCATATCATTTTCTCCCCGCCCCTCCACTCCCCTGAAATGGAGTCTTGCTCTGTCACCCAGAGCGGGAGTGCAATGGTGTGATCTTGCCTCACTGCAACCTCCGCCTCCCAGGTTCAAGCGGTTCTGCCTCAGCCTCCCGAGTAGCTGGGATTACAGACGCCCACCACCACACCCAGCTAATTTTTGTATTTTTAGTAGAGATGGGGGTTTCACCATGTTGACTAGGCTGGTCTCAAACTCCTGACCTCGTGGTCCACCCGCCTCGGACTCCCAAAGTGCTGGGCTTACAGGCGTGAGGCACCGCGCCCAGCCTGCCCATATCTTTTTCTCCTTTTTTTCACATTATTTTTTGGTTTTGTTTTCTATGAGATTTCCTAATGGAAAATCATGGCTTGATTATCCTATTGAGTTTCATTTTTACCATTATATATTTTTAACTTCCAAGAGATTTTTTTTTTCTTTTTTTCCTTTTTTTTGAGATGGCGTCTCACTCTGTAGCCCAGGCTGGAGTGCAGTAGTGAGATCTCGGCTCACTGCAAGCTCCGCCTCCCGGGTTCCCGCCATTCTCCTGCCTCAGCCTCCCGAGTAGCTGGGACCACAGGCGCCGCCACCGCGCCCGGCTTTTTTTGTATTTTTAGTGGAGACGGGGTTTCACCGTGTTAGCCAGGATGGTCTCGATCTCCTGACCCCGTGATCCGCCCTCCTTGACCTCCCAAAGTGCTGGCATTACAGGTGTGAGCCACTGCTCCTGGCTTTTCTTTTCATTTTTAATAGCCTCTTGTTAATGTATACAAGATTTTCTCCTCTTAGAGGGTTTTTTCCCTTCTCGAAGTTTTCACTTCCTTTCATAGCTTCTGCTTTTCCTTTTTTTCTTTTTCCTTTTTTTTTTTTTTTTTTTTTTTTGAGACGGAGTCTCGAGTCTCGCTCTGCCGCCCAGGCTGGAGTGCGGTGGCGCGATCTCGGCTCCCTGCAAGCTCCGCCTCCCGGGTTCACGCCATTCTCCTGCCTCAGCCTCCCGAGCAGCTGGGACTACAGACGCCGCCACCGCGCCCGGCTAGTTTTTTTTTACATTTTTTAGTAGAAACGGGGTTTCGCCACGTTCGCCAGGATAGTCTCGATCTCCTGACCTTGTGATCCGCCCGCCTCAGCCTCCCAAAGTGCTGGGATTACAGGCGTGAGCCACTGCGCCTGACTTGCTTTTCCTTTTTTTCTAAGACGATATCTTGCCCTGCTGCCCAGGCTATAGTGGGGTGGCGTGAGCACGGTTGATTGCAGCTAGTTCACTGGAACTCCTGGGCTCCAGTGAATCTCACGCCTCAGCCTCCCAGCTAGCTGGGGCTACAGGCGCCCGCCACCATGCCCAGCTAATTTTTTAAAAAGTTTTTTTCTAGAGATGAGGTCTTGCTGTGTTGCCCAAGCCTGTTTCAAACTTCTGGGCTCAAGCAGTCCTTCCACGTCAGCCTCCCAAAGTGCGGTGATTACAGGCGTGAGCCACCACATGACCCTGCCTTTTCCAGGTTCCTTTTTTTGGTGGTGGTTATTTGTTACTGATTTTAGTTGCTCTTTAATTTTACTTATTTTTTTCCTTCCCTTGTCGATTGGATGCTCTTTAATTTTAAAAGCTTTATTCAAGTAATCCCATGAGCCTTGGTTGTCGCTTTTGAGTTGGGCACTGAAAACTGATAAGTACTGTGGATGGGGTTTCCTGATTGTGGGGCTCACTGTAATCTGTGCTGTTCTGGCATCTTACAAAATGCAGATGTTGGGATCTTTAGATCTGTTCATGTATGCTACTCAGAACCCTCGTTTTATACGCCAAAGTATAACTTATGCTTTATGTGATTTCTACTTTAGAGATTTTATTAAAGCTTTTTGTTTATAGTGTAATGTATGGTGTTTGAAAAATTAAAACTATGTTTATTTGAAAATGGTATATTCTATTAAGGGAAAAAATTCTGTATTTGTTAATCGTATTGCTTAAATCTCATATATTTTTGTTGCATTAGACTACTTGATTAGCTGATACTTGATAAACGTGTCAACCCTATAAAATAATTGTGGATTTGTTAATTTCTGTATTTCTAACAGTTTTTATGTTACATATTCATAGCTTTATATATAGCTTTATATTTAGACTGGGTTAAGCATGAATGTTATATACTTAAATAGTTGCACTTTTCATCAATATAAAATATGCAGCATTTTCTTAAATAATTCTCTTTAACACATTCCCTTTTTATATTGTCATTCTTTTTTCACATTTGTCTTACTTGTTCCTGTATCTTCCTTTCTTTTTTTTTTTTTTTTTTTTTGAGACAGAATTGCACTCTTGTTGCCCAGGCTGGAGTGCAATGGCACGATCTTGGCTCACTGCAACTTCTGCCTCCGGGGTTTAAGCGATTCTCCTGTCTCAGCCTCCTGAGTAGCTGAGATTATAAGCTCCTGCCACTAGGCCTGGCTAATTTTTGCATTTTAGTAGAGATGGGGTTTCATCATGTTCATTAGGTTGATGTCGAACTCCTGACCTCAAGTGATCCACCCACCTCAGCCTCCCAAAGTGCTGGGATTACCAGCGTGAGCCACTGTGCCCGGCCCTTTATCTTTTTTATGTCATTTTAATTTTGATGTGTTTAATAAACAGTGTTTAGCTAGACTTTTTTTTTAAAGCCTGTTCCATGGGTTTTTTGTAAGAGAGAACTTTAACGTATTCACATTTATGGTAATAATTGGTATGTTTGGAGTTGGTCTTCTTCCTGCCTTCTGTGTGTTTTGTTTCTGCCTTGCCTTTTTTAGATAGATTTATTTTCTTTGCATTTTACACCTAGTAGTCTATCTTTCGTGCAATTTTCGTTATTTAAGTGACTTAAATGAAATTATGTAATTTTCATTATTTTTTAAAACACCTACACATTAGACTGTAAATCTTTTAAAAAATAACATTATTTCTCTACTTTCATAGGTGATACTGTGGAATGGCAAAGCACAGACTCTAGAACAAAGCAGCTTGTGTTTACATCTTGGCTTGGCTTTGCCACTTTTTTGTTGTAATCCTCTTGTGCATCCATTTCTTTTTTGGTTAAAGTAGAGATGGGGTCTCATTATTGCTGATCTGAAACTCTGGGCTCAAGTGATCCTCCTGCCTCAGCCTCCCAAAGTGCTAGGATTTCAGGCGTGAGCCACCAAGCCCAAGTAGGTACCTACTTCACAGAGGTGTTGTTGAGTTGCAATATGTTAATATATGTAAAGCACCAGAACAGGGTCTGGAAGTCAATAAATGTTAGCTATTATTATTAGGTGTCAGTTATTAACAAAAGCTTGAAACTACATTATTAGTGTAGTTTCTCTGGGTTCCTGTGTTTAATACTTGCCTGGTTCTTAACCCATATTAGCTTTCTGTGCGTTTAAAAAAATTCTTTCTTTTTGTAAGTTGGTTTTCATTATTCTTACACACTTTAATGTGTGTAGCCTGTTTTGTTATAAAGACTGTCTGTCTTCTGCTGGGCTGAGGACCTCTGTGCATTTCCGCTCTTTCTCCATCTCAGGACAGGCACAACAAAAAAATGTTAAAAACTTGAATGTTGTCATTGATATGTGGATGCTTTACATGGTGTGTGTGTGTGTGTGTGTGTAATGTTAGTGTGAAAAATGGTATCAGGTTTCTCCAAGGCAACAAAACCATTAGAAGATTTTGTATATAACAGATAGATATTATATGTCATTTCCAGGAATTAGCTTACTTGGTTGTTGGGGCTGGCAAGTCTGCAATCTGTCTTCTGGTTGAGCTGGCCGTTGAGTTGGGAACTCTAGGACAGGAGCTGATGCTGCAATCTTTAGCCAGGATTTCTCAGGAAATCCCAGTTTACTGTGTTGTAAGTGATTACATGAGACCCACCCACATAATTGAAGGTAGTCTCCTTTACAGGTAGTCAGCTGATTGTAGGTTTAACCACATCTACAAAAATACCTTTATAGCAACACCTAGTGTTTGATAGAATAATTGAGTATTGTAGCAAAATTGTAACATAAAACTATCATAGATGGGTATATTGTTTCATGATAGATTGTCCTTCACATCAGCTTCTTGAAATAAAAAAAAGCTACTGCGTGTGATACTATATGGAAATTAAACATTGTCCATATTTTTAGTAAAATAATAATTTATAGTTATACTCTGCTAACAGATCAACTTACGCACTAATGGATCATATTTCTAAAAGTTTGTGAGTTGTTTGTTGACTTAAGTGAAAAAGGACTATAATTCCAGTACCGGAAATGATTGTTCCCAGAATAACCAGCAAAAGCTGATACCCAGACAGTATATCTGAAATATATTACATATGGAAAACATATTTAAAAATGGAAGTGAGAGGAACAGGCAAGATGGCTCATGCCTGTAATTCCGGCACTTTTGGAGGCTGAGGCAGGTGGATCACAAGGTCAGGAGTTTGAAACCAGCCTGGCCAAAATGGTGAAACCCCATCTCTACTAAGAATACAAAAATTAGCTAGGCATGGTGGCAGGTGCCTGTAAGTAATCCCAGCTACCCAGGAGGCTGAGGGAGGAGAATTCCTTGAACCCACGAGGCAGAGGTTGCAGTGAGCCGAGATCGTGCCTCTGCACTCCAGTCTGGGTGACAGAGCAAGACTCCGTCTTGGGGAAGGGGTAGGGGGGAAGAAAGAGAGCAATGTTAAACACTGTACATCTATTTGGTGCCAGTAATGTTAATAGTTTAGACTTTAACCTTTGCTTGTAACAGTTTTTGTGGGAAAGTTTATTAGTTGGTTCTCAAATATGAAGGCCACATGCTTCCTTCAATTAAGGCATAATAATGAAAGAATATACTAAGGCTACATTACATCTTTGTTGGTGAACTCAGGAGCAGAGGAAAGGGTAGAAACTAGAACAGATGTAGACTGGGAAGTGGAGAGGTAAGATTCTTAGCCCATAATTTTGAGAGAAAGTAGTTTTTTGTTGATGGCACCAAACAGGGCTCCTGATTTGTGATAAAGAATCATAAATTTGATAAAAGTTACAGTCTGAAGTACAAAACCCAGTGTTTTTCCATTCTAGTTCTTCTGTGAGAAGCTTAACAGTGTACTATGTATAGGTAGATAAGAATAAAGTAAAAGACATAGAATTATTTGCTGTTAAAAATGAAAGAATAATTTTTACCTAGTATAGTATAGTACTATACTAATAAATGTTATACCCTGCTAGTCATAAAATTTAGATTTTGTCCCCAGTTCTACCTGTATTATTAGTCCTTTGTTCTCTGTTCGGTGTCCTAGTAGAAACTGTGTGGTTATACTTCTTTTTTTTTTTTTTTTTTTTTGAGACAGAGTCTCACTCTGTCACTCAGACTGGAATGCAGTGGCTCAATACTCACTGCAGCCTCGAACTCCTGGGCTCAAGCAGTCCTCCCACTGAGTAGCTGGGACTACAGGTGTATGCCACCAAACGCCAGGCTAAGTTTTTAAAAAAATTCTAGGATGGGTGCAGTGGCTCACACTTGTCATCCCAGCACGTTGGGAGGCCGAGGTGGGCGGACCATGAGGTCAGGAGTTCGAGACCAGCCTGGCTGACGTGGTGAAACACTGTATCTACTAAAAATACAAAAATTAGCTGGGCGTGGTGGTGTGTGCCTGTCATCACAGCTACTCGGGAGACAGAGGCAGGAGAATCGCTTGAACCCGGGAGGCGGAGGTTGTGGTGAATCCAGATTGCGCTGTTGCACTCCAGCCCGGGTGACAGAACAAGACTCTGTCTCAAAAATCAAAAGCACAAAAAAACAACAATAGCGTTTCTAGAGATAGGGTCTCACTGCGTTGCCCAGGCTGGTCTTGAACTCCTGGCTTAACTTAGCTAAGTCTTTTTCAGTCAACCAGCTTTTTTTAAACCTCAACTCCTCTTCCCACTGTACACACATACACTAGTGTAGTTATTCAGGGAACATGTATTGAGGATGTATACTCTGATTTTAGATGCTACAAGGATCCAGAGGCTATTCTCTGCCTTTGAGTTGCAAGTAATCTTTGTTAAAATGGAGTGAGAAAAATCCCGTAATAGAAATATTTTCTGTGATATTTCTGCCTTGATAAAGCATCTTCTGAAAGCACAGAGTTTTCAGGATGTTTTTATAATTTTTCATAGTAAGGCAGTGTCAGATTGATTCAGTTATGTCATCAAATGTCTCTCTGCCATTCTCAGCATGTATTTCAGGCGAATGCCGCTTGTGGCCCTGTTTTCCCCCGTCACGTGCATCCTGGACAGCATTCAGCAGCAGGAGCAGCAGTTTTCGTTTACAATTTACAACGCCTCACATCTTACTGGTCAGGGTTGTGGGTCACGTGGCTTTGTCTAGATCAGATACTGAACATGGAACTTCTGTGACTGGGTTAGGCCAATTATGACTTTCTTGACTGAAGATGGGGCTTGCTTTTCCTCTAGTACAAGATAGATACTTAAACCAAATAAAGAATTATGGCTAGCAAGGAGGAGGGGGTTTGGGAATGACCCAGTAGTAGACTGCCAACAGTGTGTGCTACCTAACTCAATCTTGCGAGACGGGGAAGTAAGATACTTAACACAGTCTTGAGGGTTGGGGCTATAGTAGAGTAGAAGGAAATGACTTTTTGGAGAAAGTGATTTCTTTTTATCTTTTCATATTTTTATTTTTTATTAATTTTTTTTTTTTTTTTTTTTTTTTTTACTTAGAGATGGGGTCTTGCTATGCTGACCAAGCTTGTCTCAAACTCCTGGCCTCAAGCCATCCTGTCATCTCGGGCCTCCCAAAATGGTGGGATTACAGGCATGAGCCACTGTGCCCAGTCTGGAGAAAGTGATTTGTAAACTAAGTTTTGTGGACAAATGGAGATTATTAGGGAGAAAGGCTTTTCCTCATCCTTCTGAGCCCTTGGTTGTCTATGGGTACCGTTGCTTGTTTTTATTTTTAAGGATAGTAAATGTACTTAACATTTCCCAAGGAATCTGTCTTGACCTGTGTATGTGTGTGTAAAAGCCACGTTGTGGACTTTTTGAAAAAGAACATATAATAACCAGTTCAGTTGAATGCAACATGCTCTGAGATTAAGGGCTTATAAGAAAGTGCTAATCACAGTTTTAAAAAGATAATCTTTTGATGTCTCATATCTTAGTGTTACTATGAGTTTATAGCCTGTTATTTTGTTTAGTGGTTACTCTGTCTTGCCTTTCTTTTTTCCTTCCTTCCTTTCCTTTTCTTTCTTTTCTTTTGGAAGGGAACTTCAGTACATCTTTTGGTTCTTTCTGCCTGATCTCTCCCTCTTAATTTTAGAAATGAAGATATAGAAGTCCAAAGAGGATTTACTTGATCATTTGACTAGGAAAGCTACGTTTAATCAGGTCTTCTACAGAAATGAATTATAGCGATAGTGAAAAAATAAGGGAAATGTGCTATGTTTAGATATTAGAGACAATTCTCTAGAATAGAAAATCTTCTAAACCCAAGACAGCTTGATACTTGAAAAAGGGGGTATAAAACCTTTTTTTAAGGGTTGGCAGATCATAGTAAATATTGTGGATGTCATAGTACCACAAGGTATAATAATTAACATGCTTAGAATAGAAATCTAGAAATGTCAGTAACAGAATTTTACTGTTTCTCTCGCTCTCTCTCACACACACACACACAATTATGAACACATAGTAAAGGACTTTCTCATAACTAAGAAAAAGAGATAATTGCTAAATGAATAAAGAGGCCTATCTGGAAATTTTCATGTATATGCACAACATTTGAGTGGTAACAGAGTGCTATTATGAATAATGATCATAAAGTGATGTTATAAATTATACCATGTATGTGAAAATTGTTTTTTGTACAGTATGGTTCTTAATTTATCTAAAACATAGATCTTTGCTTTTCTTTAATACTAGTCTCTTATAGGTTTCAGCTTATACTTGACCCAAGAGGTTCTTTGAGAGAGCTTCTTTTTTTAAAAAACTACATTTCCTATGACATTTTATATCTAGCCTGCCACCCTAAGGTGGAAATCCATTTTAGTTCATCAGGTATTTATTAATGGTTTCACTTTGTGAAAGATATTTAAGAGGGCAGATAAAATTGTTGTTTACAGCTTACTTAGCACAGTACATTGTGCTTAAAATACATGACATTAATATAAATGATGCCCTTTCTTGATGATTTTTTTTGATCTCTAATCTTAAATTGGGGGAGGATGTTTCTTTTTAACCTTTTTATACATATGGTGGTCCAAGAGTCATGTATTAACCCAGGTTTAGAACACATCATAATGTCACTGCCTCCACTTCCCAGGCTCCAATAGGAAATAGCAGTTTTATTCTACCCAGGTCCTGTCAGAGGGGGCACAACAGATGAGGGGAATTGCAGGAGTTCCCAGTATACCAAACTGTTGGTCGGCCTTCCTGCCTTTCTTCCCCACATAGACCTAAATACAGGAACCTTTTAATTATCTTGGTTATACCTAAACATTGCTACTCCCCTACCCTAGCCCTGCAAAAGTGAGAGAGCTTGTCAAGGCAAAGTTTTTTGAAGGAAGAAGCCACATGAAATGGGAGAGGGAAATAATGTATATTGTAAGCTTAGGAAGTGCAAAGGTCTAAAGGTGAGAGAGAGCTTGGCACAGAACTACAGTAGTATATATATTAGTTCTGATTAATAAATGTTTCAATTTTTGTGGTACTTTCTTTTTTTTTTTTTTTTTTTTTTTTTTTTGAGAGGGAGTCTCACTCTGTTGCCCAGGCTGGAGTGCAGTGGCGTGATCTGGGCTCACTGTAACCTCCGCCTCCTGGCTTCAAGCGATTCTCCCTGCCTCAGCCTCCTGAGTAGCTGGGACTACAGGCACCCGCCACCACGCCCGGCTAATTTTTTTGTACTTTTAGTAGATATGGGGTTTCACCATGTTGGCCAGCCTGGTCTGGAACTCCTGACCTCGTGATCCGCCCACCTCGGCCTCCCAAAGTGCTGGGATTACAGGTGTGAGCCACCGCACCCGGCCGATACTGTTATTCTTATAACGAAAAAGCTTACATTGAGGAATACATTTACATTGTTTTAAGATTAAAGCCATATAAAAAATTTACAGCAGAACGTGAAAGTTCCTTCTTGACCCTAGCCTCCTTTATTCCTTTGCCTAGAGGCAACTATATATTTGTATGTATTTCCAGTTCTTCATGCTCTTACACAAATACGTACTCACATAAAATATATATATATATGTTTATATATATACGTAAACATATTCTATGACCTTTTTTTTTTTTGCTTTAATTCATAGAATTCTTATCAGGTCTAGTGAACTCAGGACAAGAGACACAACTTGGATTTAAATACCTTTAAGCCTCTGTTTTCTTCATGTGTAAAATGAGGGTAATGACATCTGTCTTTTAAGGTTATTACAAGGTTTAAATGAGACTACATATGGACTCCTTAGTGTGGTAATTAAGTCTGGGTAACCAAGTCACGGTAGCTGCTATTATTAATAAACAAGGCTAACATACTTCTATATGATCCTCCTGTACCTAAGAAATAAACTTACAGCAATAGAGCACAATCAGCCAGCCATTTAATTTTAGAGAATAACATCTTCATGTGGCCCAGTAAAAATGACTGCTACCAAATAACAGGCTTTTTACGATGAATGAATGAGTCAGACGTTTTCTCTGTAGTTTTTAGAATCATTGAGATACCATATTCTCAGCTGTTTTATGGAAGAACTTTATAAAGTAGAGTTTACTGAAGTTGGGTGACTAGAAAAGCCTGTAAAGTTAAAAAGGAGAAAACCTGTTGGTTCTCATAATTAATGTACATTAAAACAAGGAGACCGCCTACAAGAGCTAAATAGTAAATTTAGGTAAAAAATAATGATAGTATTTCTATTTTCAACTGGTAGTAAACATTGGAAATAATTATCCCAAATGAAAAGAGAGGTTACTAACAGTTTTCAAAAGGATCAGGATAATCGAGATTCATATTGGGTGACAGTATGGTTTTAGAACTATCTTTCCTATTCTTCCTAAATGAAGTGGGCCATTTCTTCTCACTGTGTATATATTCTTTTCTGGCCCTGAGACAGAACACTGGATTAGAAGCACTATAGGTTTGACTAAATATGGCAGGTTTTTTTTTTTTTTTTTTTTTTTTGAGATGGAGACGTCCGACACCGCGCCCAGCTAGTTTTTTGTATTTTTTAGTCGAGATGGGGTTTCACCGTGTTAGCCAGGATGGTCTCGATCTCCTGACCTCGTGATCTGCCCGTCTCGGCCTCCCAAAGTGCTGGGATTACAGGCTTGAGCCACCGCGCCCGACCGGCAGTTCTTAAGTCTATATGATGATGGTTTACATTATTTTATTGTTAACTTGCCATTTGCATTTTTATAAACAGCTTTATTGAAATAATTCACATACTATACAATTCACTTGGTTAAAATATACAATTCAGTGGTTTTAAAAGTATATTCAGAATTGTGCAGCCATCACAGTACTAAATTTTAGAACATTTTAATCACCTCCTCCAAAAAAAGAAAACCCCATTTCCCCTCAACTCTTCCAGTTGTGTGGATAACCACTAACCTACTTTGTCTCTAGATTTGCCTATTCTGGACATTTTATATAAGTGGAACCATATAATACGTGGTCTCTTGTGACTGGCTTTTTTCACTTAGTGTAATGTTTTTAATGTTCGTCCATGTTATAGCATGGATCAACACTTGATTTTTATGGTTGAGTAATATTTGATTGTATGGAGATACCATTGTGTTTATTCATCAGTTAATTGACATTTGTGTTGTTTCCAGTTTTGGGTTATTATGAATAATGCTGCTATAAACGTTCATTTATAAGGTTTTATATTAATATATATTTTAATTTCTCTTGAGCAGATACTAAAGAGTGAAATTGCTGGGTCATAAGGTAATTCTGTTGAACCTTTTAAGGAACTGCCAACCTGTTTTTCAAGGTGGCTGTACCATTTTACATTCTCTCCAGCAGCGAATGAGGGTTCCAATTTCTCTACATCCTCATCTGCACTAATAAGGTTAAATATAATGTTAGCTGTGGGGTTTTCCTAGATGTCCTTTATCCAACTGAAGATGTTCCTTTTTCCTAGCTGGTTGAATGTTTTCTTAAAAAATGAAAGGATGTTGGACTTTGGTGCTTTTTCTGTGTCTACGGAGATAATCGTATGGACTTTGTGCTCTATGGGATGTACTCTGCTAATTTTTGGATGTTAAACCTTGCATTCCTGGGATAAATCCCATGTGACCATGGGAAATAATCCTTTTTAGTTGTTGCTGGATTTGGTTTGCCTGTATTTTGGTGAGGATTTTTGTGTTTGTATTTATAAGGAATATTGCTCTTTTAAAATATTTATGTATTCATTTGTTAGAGACAGTCTTGCTCTGTCATCTTGGCTGGAGTGCAGAGGCACAGTCACGGCTCACTGTAACCTCAAACTCCTGAGCTCAGGCAGTCTTCCCACCTCTGTCTCCCGGGTAGCTAAGACTGCGGGTGTGTATCATCATACCTGGCTAATTTTTTTTTTTAATTTTTGTGGAGACAGGGTCTTGGTGTGTTGCCCAAGCTGGTCTTGTTCTAACCTGAAGCAATCCTCCTGCCTTGGCCTCCTGAAGAGCTAGGATTACAGTCATGATCTACCATGCCTGGCCAAGATACTGTTCTTTAGTTTTCTTGTGATGTCTCTATCTGGTGTTGGTGTTAGGTTCATACTGGCCTCATAGAATTCCTCTTATATTTTTTGGAAGAATTTGTGAAGAATTGATGTCAATTATTTAAGTGTTTTATAGAACTCATCAGTGAAGTGATCTGAGCCTGGGCTTTTCACTGTGGAAAGTTTGTTAAATTACTAATTCAGTCTCCTTTCTTGTTATAGGTCTATTCAGATTTTCTGTTTGTTTGTTTGTTTGTTTTCTTGAGTCAGTTTCTGATATGGTTTGGCTCTGTATCCCCACCCAAGTCTCACTTTGAATTGTAATAATCTCCACGTGTCAATGGCGGGTCCAGCTGGAGATAATTGAATCATCGGGGCTGTTTCCTCCATAGTGTTCTCATGATAGTGAATAAGTCTCATGAGATCTGATGGTTTGATAAGGGGAAACTGTTTTGCTTGGTTGGTTCTTATTTTCTGTCTGCTGACATTGATGTAAGACGTGACTTGCTCCTCTTTGCCTTCCGCCGTGATTCTGAGGCCTCCCCAGCCACATGGAACTGTGAGTCCAATTAAACCCAGTCTTGGATATGTCTATCAGCAGCATGGAAACTGACCAATACAGTTTGTATAGTTCATGTCTTTCTAGGAATTGCTTTCCATTTTATCTAGATCATCTACTCTCTTGCTATACAGTTTCTTGAAGTTTGCCTATTATAACAGGCCATGTAAATGTAATAACTTTACTGATACTGTTGCTTACTGTTTTCTCTTTGTTCCTTTAAAGAAAAAAAATTTTATGCCTTAGGGTTAATTTAACATTTCTCTTTTTATTCATTACCTTCATAAGTACCTTCTTTTCTTCTTCTTTTTGAGAGAGAGTCACACTTTGTCTCCCAGGCTGGAGTGCACTGGTGCAAATCTCAGCTGACTGTAATCTTTGCCTCCCAGGTTCAAATGACCTTCCCACTGCAGCCTCTGGAGTAGCGTGCCACCATGCCCAGCTAATGTTTGTATGTGTTTGTAGAGACAGGGTTTCACCATGTTGTCCAGGCTGGTCTTGAATTCCTGAGCTCAAGTGATCTGCCCTTCCTGGCTTCCCAAAGTGTTGGGATTACAGGCGTGAGCCACCACTTCTGATCATGTATCTTATTTTTAATATTTTTTAGTGGTTGCTCTTGTGCTTATAATATACATTTTAAATTAATCTACCTTCAAATAATATTCTACCCTTCAAGATTAGTATAAGGACCTTGTAACAGTATATTCTTAATTCCTTTATTCTGTCCATTGTGCTACTTGTCATTTATTTTTCTGAAGTATAGGAACCAGAGAAATCATAAGGCAGAGGAGTAGGAAATACATACTTTCCTGTATTATGCAATAAGGAGCTTGATAATTGGAAAGGGAAAGGGAAATGAATATATGAGAAATTCAGAAAGAATATAATCAGAATTCTTAATGAAATTTGAAACCTCAGGTGATCCACCCGCCTTGGCCTCCCAAAGTGCTGGAATTACAGGTGTGAGCCACTGCACCCATCTGAAATCTCAAATTGAAGTTGAATGATCAATTTGGGATAACTTAAATTTCTTTGTGGCTATAGACGGATCTATTTCAAGAAGTCTCGCTACCTAACCATTTTTCCTGCCCCTAAAAAACAAAACCGGAAAGTTCTGAGAATCATCCTAGACTTCTTTTCCTCCTTTATATCTTCATTTTCCATTTCTAATCAGCCACCTTGTCATCTTGATTCTCCCTCCTCTGTACCAATGTATCAACCAAAAATAATCTTCCTAAGCCTAATTACACTTCTGTCTGTTCCACACCAATGCAAGCATGATCAGTCTTACGAAGATGCAAATCTGATCACATCTTTTAAAATTTTAAGTGGTACTCTATTCTCCACAGTATAAATTTTAATCTCCTTATTGTTATGTGAAGTTCTCAAGATTTTAGTGTTTATCCAATCTTCTCTCCTACCATCTCTTCTAAAATTATATAAACAATTCCCAGACTTTAAGTTACTATACACATGCTGATTTTCATTTCCACACGCACATTCATCTTTTCTTTTTATTCATTAAAAGAAATAAATATTTCTTTAAAGAATCCTCTCAGAAATTAATTTCTTTTTTGTCTCCTTGTTGTACTTATACATTCTTCTTATAATGATTGTGTCATTCTTACTGTTGATTACTGTGTTCTTTAAGGCTGTACCTTTTATTGTTGGATGGATAGTGTGTTCAATAAAGATTGGCAGAATTTAACTAGAATTTAGTAACATTTTTATGATTACCTTCTATATAAGAGAAACATCAGATTAGTGGTTTTGAATCAGTATTGTAATGTAAAATTTCTTTATACCAATCAATTTAACTTTTATAAAAAGGTAGATTTGGGGGAACGTTAGATTTTTAAATGATCATAATAATACAGCAGCAGTCCTAATGCTAGTATGCAAATTATCGGCATTCAGTTGGTGTCAATTTCAACTTTGGGTATTCTGCCTATGCCATACTTTTTATTACTGCATCAAATGCAGACAGTTTCCACTCTCTGCTTTGTAAGATGACCATAATACTCTCACTGTCTTAAAATCACTATCTGGCCAGGCAGCGGTGGCTCACGCCTGTAATCCCAGCACTTTGGGAGGCCAAGGCTGGTGGATCACTTGAGGTCAAGAGTTCGAGACCAGCCTGCCAACACCGTGAAACCCCATCTCTACTAAAAATACAAAAAAATTAGCTGGACATGGTGGCGGGTGCCTGTAATCTCAGCTACTCAGGAGGCTGAGACAGGATAATCGCTTGAACCCAGGAGGTGGAGGTTGCAGTGAGCCGAGATCGCACCACTGTACTCCAGCCTGGGCGACAGAGTGAGAATCTGTCTCAAAAATTCACTATCTAACCTCTATTGTATGTATTTTACGTTGTGAAGATGAGTAATATTAATATCTGCCTTCTGTGTTTTAATATTGTCTAAAAGTGAAAATCAAGTGTGTCTGACTGACATTCTTTAAGGTAACTAGTTATGGATAGAGTTCCTTTTTGTACTTCCTTGTTCTGCTTTCTGTTTTTCCTGTCATCTCAAATTGACTTGGTTTTTTTCTTATTGCATTTTCAAAGTTTTCATTTTCCCATCCAGTATATCGAGTCTTCTGCCTTCCTAGGGAATTCTTCAGACTTTTCTATCCCGCTAATCTGAACTTATTGCTTTCTGAGTATGCCGCACAACTGTCTTTTTTTTCCCTTTAATTGTGTTCCTATTTTTAATAAATTATTTTAAAATCTATGAATACATATTTAAGTGTCTTGGTAGTAAGAAAATATGCATGTATAATAAACTGTGCCTCTACATATGAAAATGCTTTTCCTTTTTTAAAAAATCTGGTTTTGTTTAGGATTCTGTTTATTTCATTTTCCTCCTTGATGCTCCTAGTATTTCTCCCCATCCCCTAGATATTTTTTGGTTTTGGAAACTTCTCTTAAAGGAATGAGCCTCCCCTCTTTAGTTTTGTTTTTACTTTTTCTCTACCATCTATTGTACTGGGTTGTTAAATAGACCCTTGTAAATATGTTTTTCTGTTTTGGCAAGTGTTCTAGGATAATTTTCACTCGTTCATTTTTCTCTATTCTCTTTTTTTGGGGAGGCGTATATTATTTGTATGTTGGAATTCTTGTAACAACTTTCCCCCCGTCCCCAACTACTTGCCTGACATTTTAGGTTGACATTATTTTTGCAAACTTTCATTGAATTTTTGTTTTGGTGAGCGTGTCTCTTTTGAGACAGAGTCTCGCTCTGTTGCCCAGGCTGGATTGCAGTGGTGCAATTTCAGCTTACTGCAGCCTCAACCTCCTGGGCTCAAGCAATCCTCCCACCTCAGCCTCCTGAGTAACTGAGACCTCAGGCATGCACCACCGTGTCTGTCTAATTTTTTTTTTTTTTGTAGAGATAGGGTTTTACCCTGTTTCCCAGACTGGTCGTGAACTCCTGAGCTCAAGCAATCTGGCCGCCTTGGCCTCCCAAAGTGCTGGGATTACAGGCATGAGTCACCGCACATGGCCTGCATGTCTTTCTTTCTGAGAGTTTCTTCTGATTTTCTCGCCCCTAAACATTTTCTCTTCTTGCTTTATATTACAGTATTTTTATGCCTTCTCTAAAGTAAAAGATTTCCTATAAAATTATAAAAGTAGATTGGGCAGGGTGGCTTACACCTTGTAGTCTCCGAGTTTTAGGAGAGGCTGAAACAGGAGGGTCACTTGAAACCAAGAATTCAGGCTCAACCTGGGCAACATAGTGAGACCCTGCCATTACAAAACGTTTTTATGTATTTATTTTTTGAGATAGAATCTCGCTGTCGTCCAGGCTGGAGTGCAGTGGCACAATCTCGGCTTGCTGCAACCTCCGCCTCCCGGGTTCAAATGATTCTCCTGCCTTAGCCTCCCAAGTAGCTGGGATTACAGGCGCATGCCACCACACCTAGCTAATTTTTGTATTTTTAGTAGAGATGGGGTTTCACCATGTTGGCCAGGCTGTTCTCAAACTCCTGACCTCAAGTGATCCACCTGCCTCAGCCTCCCAAAGTGCTGGGATTACATCGCACTCGGCCTACAAAAATTTTTAAAGAAAATTCATTAGGCATGGTGGTGCACACCCATAGTCCCAGCTACTGGGGAGGCTGAGATGGTAGCATCGCTTGAGCCTGAGAGGTTAAGGCTGCAATAATTAGAGTGCTGGACTCCAGTCTGGGCAACAGTAAGACCCTGTCTCAAAAAAAAAAAAAAATTTTTAAACTGAATATTTATTTAGACTGAAAGAAGAAATGGCAGCAAATTTTAAAGTTAAAAGAAGTCATATCAAAAAATCACAAAATGCAGAAAAAAACATTTATTAAGTACTGGACACATCCTACTTTTACTTTTCCTTCATTTTTTGGCTGCTTCTTTGATCACCTTTTTATTTGCCAGTGACTTTGTAATACTTTTATACAGAAAATAAAAAGATCATATAGCTTACCTTTAGCATTCAGGTGTTTTGCTGTATGTGAGTCAATTTTTATTTTAATTGCCTGCTATAATTATTTTTTATTTTGGTAAAATATATAACTTAACCCTTACCATTTTAAAAAGTATATTCTATTTACTGAATTTTTTTGTTTCTCTGAGGCAATTTCCCCTTTTTGATGGGAAGAATGTTTTATCTTCATGAGTTCTCAAGTGTGATGATCTGTGGGCCTGCTGATATTTAAGAATGAGGCTTACCGTGAGGCAAACTCTGTATTTAGAGTTTGTCTGTATTTAGAGCTCATAGTAAGTCTCATTACTTGTTAATGGTCAGACTTCATTATCAGGTGAATGGTCAGGGAACCCCCAAAATGATAGATGGTAACCGGTTTTGTTCTGGGATGTTAATTTGCACTCTAATGGCCCTACTAGTTGTTTTGATATCTTCAGAGTAGAACCTTAATTTCCTGCCTACCCAAGGGTAAGCATTGGGTGATCATTTTGCTGTGTGCACAGAAGGTAAGAGGTGTTGATTAGTCTGGCCTACAGATTCTTCGTTTTTAAAAATCTCATGTCTCATTTCTGCTTTGCTGGATCTCTCATTGTTTTTTGGAGGAAAGGTATTGGTTCCTTTCTCAGGTACCCTCCAACTATATTTTAGGCGGTTACTTCTTGGGCCAGAATTTCACCATTTGTATCTGCTGATGGCTCCTCTCTCATCCTCTTTATTGTTTGCATTTAATATTTTATTTCTGTAACTTTCTTGAGTTATGTTAATGGAATCTCGAGGGAAAGTAGGTAACAGTAAAGTAAGCTGTTTATACTGTCATTCTGAATTGTAAGCCCCTGCAGACTTCTTGAATGATGTTAATGGATGTTGAATCACCTTTCAATATGGAGGGACAAGCCTGTTCCTTGGTGTCACGTGTATTGCTCTTTGGTTGTTTGCTTAGCAGCGTTGAAAATTGAGGAGGCAGAGGTGTATGTATAGATTTGGTTCAGGATAGTATCTCACTAGCAGCTCCCAATATAACCTTTCTTTCTTTCTTTGTGTGTGTGTGTGTGTGTGTGTGTGTGTGTGTGCGCGCGCGCGCGCAGTGGCGTGATCACACTCATTGCAGCCTCAACCTCCTGGGCTTAAGGGATCCTCCCCCCTCAGCCTCCCCACTAGCTGGGACTACAGCCATGTGCCACCATGCCTGACTTTTTTTTTTGTTTGTTTTTTTAAGAGACAAGGTCTTGCACTGTTACCCAAGCTGGTCTCGAACTCCTGGCCTCAAGTGGTCCCCCTGCCTTGGCCTCCCGAAGTACTAGGATTATAGGCGTCAGCCATTGTGCCCAGCAAACCATTCCTGTTTTTCCCACTAAAATAATCATAAAATCAGAAATGAATGAAAGCTCCAATCATTACTACAAATGAAAATTGACAGATATAAAGACAGAACTCTGGGAGTAAGTGGTACTAATGATGAGGCAGATTGAATCAGAGAAATACTATATAAATTTCAATTTGTACAACGTGTATTTACTTTGTTTTTTGAAATGATGACTACCAGGAGGAAAAATCCTTGTCCCCATTGTTTGTTCAAAAGTCAGACCTAGAGCCACTGCTAACCAGAAAATTGAGCAGTCATCAACTTCCCCTCATAGTTTTTCTACATATAAGCATATTAGTAAAATTAGGGTGATGGGGAAGAGTACTGTGGAAATGGGAAACTGATAATGTACATGTAGTATAATTGTGCATTATTATCCAAAATATGATACATATACTTCTAGAAATAGTAGATATTTTAGGTTGTATGTGAATGAATGTTTTAAAACCTCAAAATTTCTTTTAATAACAGCAATACTAACTAGTTATGAGGATGCTAAATTAGGTAGTAAGGACCTGTTTTATGATGTTAAAAATATCAAGTAAATATTATAGCTGTTTATTAGTTTTGGCAAAACATTATGAAAGTAGTAGACAAATGACAGAAGCTTGAAACATTTCTTCTAGATAAAAGCTTGCTAGAAACTGGCAATAGTACTGCTTTTTACACATACCACAGTTATAAATACGGGAGTTTGACATCCACTTGTGTGTCAGACAGTGGAGTCATAAACAGTAGGTTTGGAGGATCTATCCTTGCTCAATATAGAAGTTCTATTATGATTGATAGGGAAATGACTTTGACTTACTGTTGAAGCCCTGATACTAAACAAATCTAATTTCATTTGAATCTTTTTTCCTCTAGAAGTAAGAAAAGGCAATTAAAAAAAAAAATCCTTCACTTAATTTTCAGTTTCTTCTTTGAATAGCAAAGTTTGAAAGTGTAGGGGGTTGGAACTGATCTCTTGTCACAGAGTTTAAAGGTTAAGACTGGGGGCCGGGCGCGGTGGCTCAAGCCTGTAATCCCAGCACTTTGGGAGGCCAAGACGGGCGGATCACGAGGTCAGGAGATCGAGACCATCCTGGCTAACACGGTGAAACCCCGTCTCTACTAAAAAATACAAAAAACTAGCCGGGCGAGGTGGTGGGCGCCTGTAGTCCCAGCTACTCGGGAGGCTGAGGCAGGAGAATGGCGTAAACCCGGGAGGCAGAGCTTGCAGTGAGCTGAGATCTGGCCACTGCACCCCAGCCTGGGTGACAGAGCGAGACTCCGTCTCAAAAAAAAAAAAAAAAAAAAGGTTAAGACTGGGGAATTATATTTGTTTCTAAATGAAAATATTATGATTATACGTAAACTGAAACTACAGTGTGAAGATGGGCAGTAAATGAGATACATATTTTTGAAGCAGCAACTGATTTTCTTTTTGTCAGACCCTGCAGCCAGCCTGCGGCCATAAATAAATGTAGTCAGAACTAGTTTCATAAAGTTAGATGGATATGTTCAATAAATAAGAGCCATTCTCCATAGTATTCATATTTTGAACATGATGAACAAGATTTAGCCAGAAAATATGTGCATATTCTTATGACTCAGGGACATCACACAAAAAAAGAAAAAGAATAAAATTGAAAAAATTAATGTGTGTATTCTTTTTTCCCTGGATTGACAAGCAGCTTCTAATAGTATGCTAATTCAAAGGTTAGTTTTATGTATTGTAAACTGTAGTTAGATAAATAATGGTTACTTTGAAAATCCACAGTAAATGCTGCTGATTTGACAAGGAAATGTGTTTGTTTAGTTATACTCTAAGGATGGTCTTCTCTGTTGGGGTAGAAAATTAGTTCATTTTAAAAGATCATAAAATAGCAGGATTGAGCAATATAAATATAGAAATAACATTGATATAAAAATCGAAGTGCAAAACAGTATAGTATGTCATTCATGAATAAGTAATATGTTGTAAAACTATAAAAATGTATAATAGCGTGATAAATGCCATATTCCAGATAGTGGCTCTGGGGATGTGGAGAGAGGAGTAGTGGTATTATTTCATAGAAAATAATCTAGAAGAAGTATGGCAGTCGGGCACAGTGGCTTACGCCTATAATCCCAGCCCTTTGGGAGGCCGAGGCAGGTGGATCACCTGAGGTCAGGAGTTCGAGACCAGCCTCGCCAACCCAGTGAAACGCTGTCTACTCCCAGCTACTCAGGAGGCTGAGGCAGGAGAATCGCTTGAACCCAGGAAGCAGGTGTTGCAGTGAGCCAAGATTGTGCCACTGCACTCCAGCCTGGGTGACAGAGTGAGACTCCGTCTCAAAAATTAAAAATAATAAAAAAAGAAATATGGCAAAACATTAAGAAGTGACAAGTATCGGAGGGACGTATATAGGTACTTATATATTCCACATTTCTGTATGTTTGGAAAAGTTTATGTAAATTTTTTTATGTGTAATTACCCACTGATCTACAGTGACTTTTTAAAAGTAATATGCTAAAACCAATCCATTGAGTGAAATGACAATTGGATTAAATTATAACAACAATATTAATGCAGACAACTCTATTTTCTAGTTATACTTATCAAGAGGTCAGTATTATTTGCTTTCTTTGCAAATAAGAAAATGTAAAATTTTTAACTTTTATTTAAGGACTTAAGATGACCAATGGACACTATTTCTCATGTACATCAAGTCCTTACCAAGTATAAGAAGTAGAACAGTATCTGTATCTCCGAAGTTCTCAGTGTACTTCTCCCTAGTAACATCTCCCTGCCTCCCCTGTCCTGAATTTTACATTTCATTTTCTTGTCTTAAGTGTCAAGGGAAAGGTTCGTCAAAGTCAAGTCATATTCAGCCTTTTTGGTAGTGAAATATACATAACATAAATTTACCATTTTAACCATTTACAGGTAACTTAAAAGTGTACAGTTTTGTGGCATTAAACACATTCACAGTGTTGTGCAATTACTGTCGTCCACATCTAGAACCTTCTCAGCATCCCAAACTGAAACTTTTTTTTTTTTTTTTGGAGACAGAGTCTTGCTCTGTCGCCTAGGCTGGAGTGCAATGGCGTGATCTCGGCTCACTGGAACCTGTGTGTCCCAGGTTCAGGTGATTTTCCTGCCTCACCCTCCCGAGTAGCTGGGATTACAGGCTCCCGCTGCCACGCCCAGCTAATTTTTGTATTTTTAGTGGAGACGGGGATTCACTGTGTTGGCCAGGCTGGTCTTGAACTCCTCACCTCAGGTGATCCACCTGCCTTGGCCTCCCAAAGTACTGGGATTACAGGTGTGAGCCACTGTGCCTGGCCCCAAACCAAAACTCTTAGCTCTTAAAAACTAAATCCCCATTGTCCCCTTTCCCTGGTCCCTAGTAACCTTTTTTCTACTTTCTGTCTCTCTGAATTTGCATATTCTAGATGTACCTCAGATAAGTAGACTCAGACATTAGTTATCCTTTTGTGTCTGGCTTATTTTACCTAGCGTAAGGTTCTCAAGGTTCATCTGAGTTGTACCATGTGTCGAAATTTCATTCCTTTTTACTATTAAATAATATTCCTTTATATGTATATGTTTTGTTTTCTGTTCATTTGTTGCTGGACACTTGGGTCATTTTTACCCTTTGACTATTGTAAAAAATGCTGCTATTAACATTGGTATCCATGTATCTGTTGGAGTGCCTGCTTTCAGCTTCTCGGGGCATATAGTTAAAAGTGAAGTTGCTGAATTATATGGTAATTCTGTGTTCAACTTTTTGGGGAACTATCATGCTCTTTTCCACATTGTCTATGCCATTTTACATCACAGCAGTGCATGAGGATTTCAGTTTGTGCCCATCCTTTCCAACACTTTTTTGTTCCCTACTGGCCCTATTTTTTTGGGGGGGGGGGGGGTGGGTAATAGCCATCCTGATTGGTGTGAAGTGGTATCTTACTGCTAGACATGTTTTAAAGGAAAAAAGGACAGTTCTTTAATGTGACTTAAATTGTTAAAATATTGTATGTGTAAGTGGAAAAAATACATACACACTTCTTGTGACTTACGATCTTACACAGCTATAACAGCAAAAGGAATTTTCAATTTAAGTGCAAATTAAAACCTACTAAAATTAATGTTTTTGACAGTGTAAACCAAATTGTGACTGTCTTCCTTTATAAACAACTTAGTCTTATGTGAGACTATCTATTTCAGTTACAAATTATAACTGCAGAAACTTTAACTGGTAAAGGAATTCAGAGCATATAGTTAGGGAAGTTTGCTGACATTAGGACTTGCCAAACTACCTATAGTCAAAATTAATTAACAATTAATGATTAATGTGTCAAACTTATAAATTGTCATTTAGTTTATCATTTGGTTGCTAGTATGATTCAAAAAGCAAACTGCCTAATGAAGTCTTGTGGTCACCTACATGAGCCACAATATACATATATTTATTTTCAATTAATTGTCTAAGTTAGAACCCAAAATTCTTTTTCCTGAAACTTAAAGAAAAAAAAATAAAATTAGTTTTGCCACCTCTGATAATATCGATAGCCCAAAATTAAGAAAATGCTAACTTCTCCTGATGACTTCTTCCACAGCCTATTTCAGCCTGTGAAACATATTCAGGAATACATATGGGAGAATAAATCAATGTGAATGGGGTAGCTGCCATAAAAATAATGTTCTTAATTTGTGTAATTATTTTCAGTTTTCAGAGCACACTTACAATATGTTGAATCCTCAAAATAATTCTTAGCTGTTCAGGAAAGATGGTGTTTTCATTTTACAAGCAAGGAAACTAAAACTCATGGCAGTTACTTTAGAAATAGGAGTGCAAAAGAAGCAATAAGCATGGCATGTGAAAGTAACAAGAGTCCTTATCTGTATTGGGTTGTTTCTGGAAAGTATTGAGAAACAAGCTGGATCCAAGTGACTCTGGAATCTGGATTTGATGTATTGGAGTATTTTCCAAACTTGCTGGTCATAAGAAGTCCCTTCCTTGGAGACTGGGGCGAGGGTCCTAGAATCCTTACTTAACAAGTGCCCCTGAAGATTCTTATACTTAAGCCAAATTAGTTAATTATGCATTTATTATTTTTGAGCAAGGCGCTTGGTGTCATAAAAATAGTATCTGGGGGAATATCTTTATCTAAAGGGTAGGTTGAAGGGTAAAGAGAGTCATAAGGCAATGTTTATTTTGATATGAGGTAGTTGTGGCTTTTATTAGTTTGCGACCATGGAAATGAGATATGGGGAATCATGGAATTATAGAGATTGCCTGGGAAAACGAAGGAAAATAGGGAATGAGTGATTTGTGGAGAGACTTTATAGGCTTGGACATATATTGAGTCTTTGCTCATAAAATGTCCAGTAGATATTTGGAAATCTAATTTGAATTCCAGAATTGGTAAAACATTACACTTAAGTCAGACCTTGCCAGGCTAAAGATATTGTATATTCTTATGTACATTTTCAATATCATATATTCTCAATATTAAACTCAGTTGCAAGTTGCGTTTGTTGTAGAAATTCTGCTTTCAGTTTTTGTTTTTCCTGACTCTTCAAATCTTCTTGCTGGGCTTCTGGGCTAGATCTCCCATAAATTTGAAATAGTGATTCCTTATTCCCCAAGTAAGTATGGAAAAGAGAGACAGAAAGGTTAAGATTGAGCTGACAAGGAGAAGACCCTGGGGGGCGGGGGAGGTAGTACACAGTATTTAAAGTTAACAGGAGCTGGGTGTGGTTGTTAACACCTGTAATCCCAGCACTTTGGGAGGCCAAGGCAGAGAATCACTTGAGGCTGAGAATTCTAGACCAGCCTGGGCAACAGAGTGAGACCCTGTCTCTATTTTTTTTTTTTTTTTTTTCCTGAAACTAATGAGTCCTCCCTCTTTTGCTTTTATTTCTTTTAAGTGAAAGCCACATCAGGCACACTGAAAACCTAACTCTTTGTTTTTATATACTGGTCTTATTTTTTTTCTTGATTTCTTTCCTGAACAAAATGAAACAATTCTTCGAGATGCTTGTCTTTGTGATGTGCACAGCCACTTTTGCTTTCCTGTGGTGGCAGATTCTTGCAGGATGACCCACTAAGTTTCAGTGCTAAGAACTCCATTTGAGCTTTTCAGTTCTGTTTTGCTGGTTCCCCCTTTGGCAAACCCTCATCACGCTACTTAGAGCCTTTGGGAGCTGTTTCTGCCCCGTTTACTGCAGAGCAACATTTGTCTCTGAAGTGTGAGATTTCCTTCCAGTAGGTGAGCAGTGATTTTCCTGTTGTTGTTCTCATTCACAGTCATCTTTCCTTTTTCTCCCTTTCTCAGCCTTCTTGCTTTCTTCCGGAAGATCTGCAAGACCTCACCTATAGTAGTCTGAGTTTAACCCTGTTAATTAGCTGCTTTCATATTCAAATCAATTTAATCTACTTTAATAGAAAACTTTTCAAATGGATGTGAATGACTAGGTATTGTTCGAAGTTTTGCTCTGCAATAGATACTGTAAGTCACTTAGTGAAAATAGTTTGCCTTTTTTTTTTCTTTTACTTTTAGTGATGGGGTTTTGCTATGTTGTAGGCTGGTCTCAAGCTCCTGGCCTCAAGCAGTTCTTCTGCCCCAGCCTCCCAAAGTACTGCGATTATAGATGTGAGCCACCATGCCCAGACCTAGTTTGCCATTTTCTGTTTTATTTATTTATTAATATATTTTTATTTACTGCCCTTTTCGCATGTTCTAAGCCATTTTCTAATAGAACTAAATGTGTTTTTTTTTTTTCCTTTTGTGGTTCAGCTATTATATGTATCTGCTACTTTTAGCATTAACCTAAAGCTTCCTGTATATGCCAAGTCCCAGGTATTCTGGAATTCCATGTGGCTCTTGTGCCCTCCAAAGAAGGGTGGAGAGAACCTCTTAGACCCCAACTTCTGGATACTCTTGGCCCAGATTTGGGGATTAACTGAAGGGTACCTAATGAATAGCACCTATACATTCGTACACATCTGGCTTGAGAAAACTCCCCTATCTCTCTCTTTCTTTTTTTTTTTTTTTTGAGATGGAGTTCCGCTCTTGTTGCCCATGCTGGAGTGCAATGGTGAGATCTTGACTCACTGGATTCACTGCAATCGCTGCTTCTCAGGTTCAAGTGATTCTCTGGCCTCAGCCTCCCGAGTGTCTGAGATTATAGGCGCCTGCCACCACGCCCGGCTAATTTTTGTGGTTTTAATAGAGATGGGGTTTCACTATCTTGGCCAGTCTGGTCTTGAACTCCTGACCTCAGGTGATCCGCCCACCTCGGCCTCCCAAAGTGCTGGGATTACAGGCGTGAGCCACCACACCTGGTCTCCTATCTCTCTTATAAGTAGACTTTTCTCCTTGCTTCTTTGAAACAGAAACTTTTTGTAAATAAATAAAGTGTATAAAGGTGAGCCATATTGGGAAGAAGGGGCTAATAGAGGAGTTAGAAAACCAGGTAACCAGATTTTTTTTTCCTTTTCTTTTGGGAAAAAAAAAATTTTTTTTTTTTTTTGGTCTTTCTGAAACTGGTACTATTTCAGAATGATAGGTAAAAGTCTCCATGGAGAAGCAGGGGATGTGATGCCATGTTTACTTGCCCCCTACCCCCATAATTATCTTATCTTTTCACCTATTGAGGAAAGTTGGGCTCACATAGACTCTCTTCTTCATGGGATAGATCCTGAGTTTCGTGTCTAAGAGTACCAAACTGGAAGTCATAAAGAAATCTGCAGTAGGAATTTAATCTGTAGATTTGGCCACATATAGTGCACTTGTACTTTTTATGTTATACTTCAAAACACCTTGAAAGCCATGTAAGTCTTTTTGCTGTCTTTAACAGTTAAAAAGTTTTGCATGAGAATTACCTATTTTGTTTCTAGTAGTAGTTTTTCCAACCTTTCCCAGGCCTTCAATCTCTAATTCTGAAGTTTTTAAGAAGAGTTAGTTACCTACAGTTAATACTTCTGCCGTCTTTGAATTGCTGTTATACCATATAGGCCTATGAGAGAGAGTTGCCAGACTTAAATAATTATTTATATGCTTAATTTCTTTCAACATACAGAATAATTGTTTAAAAAATTTTTTTCTCTGTAAACTGTAACTGAAACCCATGCTGCACTGGAAAGCAGTGTTTCAAACTGCTGTACCTACACTCTGCCTGAAGACAAGTTTTTATTTCTTTATCCTAATACCCAACAACAATTCGTATCACTTTAAAAGATGAAATAGAGGCCGGGCACAGTGGCTCACGTTTGTAATCCCCGTACTTGGGGTGGCCGAGGCGGGCGGATCACAAGGTCAGGAGTCCGAGACCAGCCTGACCAACTTGGCGAAACCCCGTCTCTAAAAATACAAAAATTAGCCAGGTGTGGTAGCACACGCCTGTAATCCCAGCTACTCAGGAGGCTGAGGCAGAATTGCTTGAACCCGGGAGGCAGAGGTTGCAGTGAGCCGAGATTGCGTCACCGCACTCCAGCCTGTGCAACAGAGCAAGACTGTCTCAAAAAAAAAAAAAAAAAAAATGAAATAGATGCCCATGTCTTTGCTAAGTCAGTGTGGTGCAGAAAATGATAAGGAGGGAGTATTCCAATAGTGACCTAAAATACTTTAATCAAGAATTCCAGACACTTTTCTCCACCCATATTTTGATACGTGGATTTAACATATGCTGTCTTAATTTAGTAGTAAAATTTTGAATATTGCACATATATAATACTAGAGAAATGTAAATGCTAATAAGACTTGAGGACCAGATAATTTTGGGGATACAGTTGTTAGCTGTAAAGTAAAAATTTCAAGTTTAATGATTGAAAACCAGTCTCACTGCTTCATTAGCACAACTGGTTTGGAAGGTTTGCTTCTGGGCGAATAAAGTGAACAGTAGCAAAGGATGGGATTGCTACTTTAAAAATACTAAAATATGAGGATAAAGAGAGATGTCTGTCAGAGGATGTTTAAAATGAAATAACTTCTTAAAAGCAAGGGACTGAAGATGTGCAAATGGTTATGAGGTCATTGTATTAAACAGTAGCATTGTGCTTCTCAAGAAGAAATTAGCAGAGAATCTACTGAGCACTGTAATTTGGGTAGTACTGAGATGAACAGTTGTTTTAGTTGTTGCCTGACCCACACCGCACCCCCAGTAGTCTGGAACTGTGCATGTTATGAAGAGGTCATGTGACGCTGATCCTTGGTTTTGCTCATTTATCCTGTCAAAACAACTTAATGTAGATGGAAAGAAATGAACAAAATGAATAGAATGGGTTAGCTGCATCAGCTTTAATTTATATTGAAGGTCATGAATGCTGCAATTGGGATAGTATAGTATATGAAGGCCCCAGGAGTATCCAGCTCCATAATGATGAAGAGAAGTTTCTAAAAAGCAACAGTGGCTAATCCATTCTAAGTCTCACTTGACGTTTTAATGCTACTTTTTGATACAGTATTTTAAAATTTTATCATTGTATTCATGATAATTTGATTGACAGTTGGTAATATTTAAACAATACATGGTTCCTCTTATTTTACCTTCAGCTGTAATTTAGTATAAAGTTCCTATTTCTTTTCAATAATTATTATATAATAACATGAATCTTCTGAGAAGAAAATTATTTTAGAAGTTTTACAAAATATTTAGGGTTTGTTGTCAGTGAAACATGAGCTTTGAAGCAAACCTTCATTTGTCTCTTCGTTCTGCTTTTCCTGTGAATTTGAGGGAGATAATAAAATTTTCTGAGTCAGTTCATCTCACAACATTTTTCTGAGAATTAAATGAAGTAAAGCAGCCAGCCAGTAAATAGCAAATACTTGGCAAAAATTATTTTTAAAACCCCAGGTGTTCCTTCTGATCTGTGTCTTATGTTAGTTTTGATCTACTTTATTATTGTCTTAAAGTCTTTTGGGTGCTAAAATAATGTACTTCTATAAGATATTTTATGAAATGTTCCTAGATTTAAAAAAAAAAAAAACAAAATTTAGTTACAGAGGGAACACGTAGACGAATTATTGAAAGAAGCCCCAAATTGTGTGTTTAGGTCCCCCCATTTCCTGCTTTGCTGATGACAATCTGGTGTCCTGTCTTTCTAACTTCAAACAGTAAGCAGGGGTTCCCAGATCTCTTAACATAAATAATACTTTTCAGAAAGGATAGAAACACTTAGATCTAGAAAGTAGCCTGTATTTATAGTATAGATGTGGTCTGGGCAAATTAGAGATAGAATAATCTAAATATTTTTATGGAATTTTTAGATTGCCATTCAGTGTATTCTCAAGGAAAATTAAATACGGATTTTTGATGGCAAAGAAGTCCCCCTTGTTTTTTTCCCTCTGTACCTTGCTATAAAGAAGTAGTTGGTAGCTTTTTTACAATAAACTTTTACAAACCATTTTTAAAAATCAAAAGCTGTTTGCAAGTTGATCATTCTGCATAGGTTGTATTGGACTTAACTGAGATTCAGAGGCCCAATTTCAATTAACATTTTTCTTTTAAGTCACAGGAATTTTTTATCCTTGGGGAAATGCTAATTGCTTATTAAGGACACACACACATACACACACACACACACACTTTTAAAGGGATATCGCAGGGGAAAAGACTTTTATGGAATTCATTCAACAAATGGCTGTTGAACAAGTCACTATGCTAGGTTGTCAGGTGCTAAAGATAGAACACCAAAAAGGTATTTTGTCACTGCCTTTTCATGACAAAATAAAGCCTCTGAGGGCTTATTCTGTGGGGATAAGAGTCAATATAATGTTGCCTGTAATTGTTTTGTAAGAGGCATGTATGTAGTATCCATTGGTTTTGATGCTATTGGGCAGAGTAGAAACAGGAGTAGTAACTTGGTTTCCTTTTATTACATTCTTCATTGGGTACTTTTGGTGACAGAGTGAGAACCTTAAAGTTCAATTAATAATTGATGTAATAACTGAAGAGAAAAATTAATGAACAAGAAGGTAGATCAGAAGACGTTGCCCAGAAAGTAGCATAGAGAAGGAAATGGAAAATGAGAGAGAAATTAAAGGATAAAATAAGGTTATACACACACACACATTTAAAAATTGTTTAAAAAGAAGAGTTGGGAGGGGAAAAAAGAGAATGAGAGAAGACAGTGTTTAGAGAGATAATAACTGAGAATTTTCCTGACTTAAAGACAAATACTTGAGTATTTAAGTTATTGCTTTAAAAAAAAAAAAAAAAATTAGGCTTCGTGCAGTGGCTCACACCTGTAATCCCAGGCTTTGGGATGCCAAAGTTGGAGGATCACCAGAAGTTCAAGACCAGCCAGTGCATCATAGCAAGACCTCATCTCTACAAAAAATTTAAAAATTAGCCAGGCAAGGTGGCACATGCCTGTAGTCCTAGCTACTTTGGAGGCTGAGGTAGGAGGATCCCTTGAGCCTAGGATCTGAGGCTACAGTGAGCTATGATAGCACCACTGCATTCCAGCCTTGGTCACAGAGTGAGCTCCTGTCTTTCAAACAAACAAAAATAAAAACAATGTTTTAGTTAAAGATAGATTGATTTTAATCAAGGCAAAGATAGAACTGGAATTTATATTTAGGTCTTTCTGCTTCTAAAGCCTATGTTCATTTCCTGACATTAAATTGCATGTCTAGCAATTGATGACTTATTTTGGATGTGGAAAGTTAACTGCACCTTACAAAAGTGAGACTGTATCTGAGTTACACATTAACAGTAAAGATACTGAAATGATCTCAAGCATGAATTTATATAATCCAAATCTATCATTTAGAACTTCAGCATTTGCATGTTTTAAACACCATCGATCATGATTTAGTAATGTTTAGTATCTAAGATTAACTGTCTTGATTTGGTTTTTTATCATTTTAAACTACATTCTGTTTTGGTTTTTCATTTTAGGATCGAAAATTAACAAAGTCTGAGAGGCAGAGATTTAAAGAAGAAGCTGAAATGTTAAAGGGTCTTCAGCATCCCAATATTGTTAGATTTTATGATTCCTGGGAATCCACAGTAAAAGGAAAGAAGTGCATTGTTTTGGTGACTGAACTTATGACGTCTGGAACACTTAAAACGTAAGTTCATCAATATTACAAAAGCTGACCAAGAAGTATGAGAGAGTTTGATTTCTTAAATTTCAGGTCTCCCAGTTTTACTTTTGTTGTCCAGACAACTAAGAAGGGAACAGTCCTTCCAACTGTTGCTGTATTAGCACATATTTCCTTGCCCACAAAGTCTTCTGGTATATAAAGTGATTTGATAATTATTTCTTGGTAAGTATTGAAATGAGAAGTTATGGCCGAGCGTGGTGGCTCACGCCTGTAATCCTAGCACTTTGGGAGGCCAAGGCAGGCAGATCACCTGAGGTCAGGAGTTCGAGACCAGCCTGGCCAACATGGTGAAACCCCGTCTCTACTAAAAATGCAAATAGCTGGGCATGGTGGCTTGCACCTGTAATCCCAGCTACTCAGGAGGCTGAGGCAGGAGAATCGCTTGAACCCAGGAGGCGGAGGTTGTAGTGAACCGAGGTCACCCCACTGCATTCCAGCATAGGTGACAGAGTGAGACTCCATCTCAAATAAATAAATAAATAAATAAATAAATAAATAAATAAAAATTGAGTGACTAAGGGATCAGAAATCAAATGTCGAGGTAGCCCTCTAGTGGTTAAAATGAGATTAAGGTTTATTGAGAAACTACCTATTTATTTTTATCATTTGTATTGTGCTTTGTTATATCCCTGCAACTTTTATATCAGATGCAGATTATATTGTGACAGTTATCACTTAAAAAATACTTTTAGTTCCATTTCCCATAGCATCAGAAATTAATCCCCAGATAGCTAGTTCTGTCATTCCTTTCACGGAAAAAGGTTTAATGCAGAAATTTCTCATTACTTATTGTAAAGAGCTTTTGGTAAGAGTTGGAGTATGCCTTTGTAATCCCAGGTTTCTTAGAGCAGCAGTCCCCAACCTTTCTGGCACCAGGGATTGGTTTCGTGGAAGACAGTTTTTCCATGAATTGCTGCAGGGGGTGGGGGTTGGGAGAGTTTGGAATGATTCAGGCACATTACATTTATTGTGCACTTTATTTCTATTACTGTCACATTAAAATATATAATGAAGTAGTTATACAACTCACCATAATGTAGAATCAGTGGGAGCCCTGAGCTTGTTTTCCTGCAAGTAAACTGTCCCATCTGGGGGTGATGGGAGACAGGACAGATCATCAGGCATTAGATTCTCATAAAGAGCGCTTAACCTAGATCCCTTGCATCCACAGTTTATAGTGGCGTTCATGGTCCTATGAGAAATCTAATGCTGCTGACAGGAGGCAGAGCTCAGGTGGTAATGCGAGCAATGAGGGAGCAGCTGTAAATACAGATGAAGCTTTGCTTCCTTGCCTGCCACCCACCTCCTGCTATGTGGCCAAGTTCCTAAAAGGCCATGGACTGGTATCAACCTGTGGTCTAGTGGTTGGGGACCCCTGGTGTCTTAGAGGATCTATTTTTACCCAGAGAAGAACCTGTTTTAAGTTACCTTGTATAAATTTTTTATTTGGTGAAATTCGATATTTTAAAATTGTCACTGTGGCGATATATTCTTTATTAATTGTTAAAGTTAATACTGCTGAGCTGATTAATTCCAGATCATTGGAATACAGTGTTATAGCACCTGGATATAGTCACTTGCATGTATTCTGAAATGCTTACAGTTAACATGTTGAAACATCAACAGATCATTTCTGTCCTGCAAATTCTAATTTCTTTATCCAACTTCCACACTTGTTTATGGCAATACCTTTATCCTCATTAGACAGGCTTCTTGATATTCTCTTTTCTTCCACTAGAATGTGCTAACTAGCACTATATACCTGGCACTATGAACAAGTGCTATATATCACATTCTAGTGGAAGTATCTAATACTGAATGGTAAGTGTTTGAATGAATTAAGGAGAATTATGTGGTAGGAATTATGTGTACATCTTGAGATTCTTTCCATTGGTTGGGATACTTAGTTGGTTGTCAACTGTTTGTCTGGCATGCCTAAGATTACTCTAAAATACAATGGTTTACTTGTTTTAAAAACTATATTGAGGGGCTTTGGGTAACATAGTGGGGTGAGCCCCCGTGGAATGGCTGTCCCCCAGCGACAAACTGAAATGTGGAATATAATAAAAGTTTTTTCCAATACATATCTAAGCTTTAAGGAAAGAGGGGTTAACCTCCAGATAATAAGCAGAGATAACTCGAAGCCAAAACAGGAACTTATACTCTGGGATTTTAGACCACATATTGGTTGAGAAGTTGATGCTAATTTTAATGTCCATGCAAGGACAGAAAGCCTTAGAACTAGGTAGAGAGGGGAGCTAGAACGTAGCCTGTGTCAAAAAACTGAATTATCCATGAAAAGAGAGACCTTAATGCCCCAGCCAGTGAAAGCTGCAAGGAATTTTACCTGTGGATAAGAGGGGAGACCTGTGAAAAATAGAAATTCCCATCAAATGCTACCAGTGTTCTTAATTATTCTGTAATCTAATCTTCTTTTTGTTTTTTTGGAGACAGGGTCTCACTCTGTTGCCCAGGACAGAGTGCAGCGGCACAATCATAGCTCACTGCAGCCTCAAACTCCTGGGCTCAGGGAATCCTTCCACCTTAGCCTCCCGAGTACCTGGGACTATAGTTGCTCACCACCATACCTGGCTAATTAAAAAAAAATTTTTTTTTTTGGTAGAGACAGTGTGTATTTTGTTGCCCAGGCTGCTCTCAAACTCCTGAGCTCATCCCGATTTGGCCTCATCCCAATTTGACCTCCCAAACTGCTGGGATTACAAGCATGAGCCATGGTGCCCAGCCTGTTTGGTATTCTTCCATCTCATATGTAGATGGCGCTGTAACATAAATTTATACCATCTACTTGGTACAGGAGTCCCAAACCAAAGAACGTACCTCATAATTGATCAGGAACTGAAAGAAAACTCCCAGGGACATTTTCACAGTTCCTTGGTCACTGTCCAGAGGCAAAACAGTTTCCAGAGAAGATGACCTCACAATTAAATTACAGATCATACCAATGAAGGTGAATAGACACAACCAGAAAATAGCACTGCAACAATTAAAGATATTATGGACAGGTCTGAAAGTGATTACAATTATTTACATAATGATGTCAGTAAAGATATATGTAAGTGTATATGAAGTGTATAAGAGAAAAGAAGGAATTGAAGGAATAAGACACCATCAAAGAAAAAAAAGACAGGCATAATTTAAAAGCTTCTGAAGAACTTCTAGAAATGTGAACATTAAAATTCAAACTTAAATGGTTTAATGGTTAAACAACAGACTAAATTGAATTGACAGGAATAATAACTATGAAGAAATGAGCAACAGAAGGCACAAAAAAGACAGAAAATATTAAAAGAGGATGACACAGTAGTGAGAATACCCAGTTAGATTTAATTATCTAAAAGGGGTTTGTCTGTAATCCTAGCTACTCTGTAGGCTGAGGCAGAGAATCACTTGAGCCCAGGAGGTGGGGGCTGCAGTGAGCCGAGATCGTGCCTCTGCACTCCAGCCTGGGTGACACAGAGAGACTCCATCTCAAAAATAAAAATGAAAAAGTAGAAGGAATGAGAAAAGAAAAATTTCAGAATTTAAGAATTCTGATTGAGAATGTATACAGATTCTTAAGCAAGTAGGTTGAAAACATTCATATTCATTTCTGGAAGAATGAATAACTAGGACCATTGGCAGCATTTGGAGAGGCAAATTGGGAAGGAATGGGAATTAACTCCAAAATACATGCTTTTTGGACCTTCTGAGTTTCTACCTTTGTTCTGTATGTGTATTTACATTGAAGCAGATAAAACACCCATAGCTGAAAAATAAGATGGGAATATATGAGTTAGAAAGTTTGGATTAAGGCCAGGTGTGGTAGTTCACACCTGTAATCCCAGCACTTTGAGAGGCCGAGGTGGGTGGATCATCTGAGGTCAGGATCACCTGAGGTCAGCTCGAAACCAGCCTGTCCAACATGGTAAAACCCTGTCTCTACTAAAAATACAAAAATTAGCTGGGTGTGATGACGGGCACCTGTAATCTCAGCTACTCAGGAGGCTGAGGCAAGAGAATCGCTTGACCCTGCAGGTGGAGGTTGCAGTGAGCCAAGATTGTGCCACTGCACTCTAGCCTGGGTGACAGAGTGAGACTCCATCTCAAAAAAAGAAAAAAGAAAATTTGGATTAAAAATTGAAATAAATTTAGACTTATTTTTTAAAAATAGACATGAAATTCGAATATCATACAATTAACCGTTTTAGAATGTGCAATTCAGTGGCACTTAGTACATTCACAATGTTTTGTAAGTACCACATCTATCAAGTTACTAAACATTTTCATCACCTCAAAAGAACACTCTGTGCCCATTAAGCAGTTACTCCGCATTTCCCTTCTTCCAGCCAGGCAGCATATTTTTTCTTTAATTGCACATTATCTAAGTTCTTTTTCTTTTTACATTTAAAGAGAAATTTTCAGTTTCTGAGCTTCAGAGGCTTATGCCAACAGGAGGGTTTATTTAGTAGAAAGAGTGCTAGACTTGGAGTAGAAGTTGTGACTACTCCCAGTGCTGCCTCTGACCAACTGTGATTTTGGGCAAATAGCTAACCTTTTTTGGGTCTCAGTTCCCCATGTACATGTAAAACAAGGGGTTGGACTACCTGATCTCTGGGACCATCCATTCGTGGATGGGATTTTTTTATTGTAAAAAACATAACAAAATTTACCATCTTAATCATTTTTAAGTGTACAGTTCAGTAGTGTTAATACATACACATTTCTGTGCAATTTCTAGAATGCTTTTCATCTCACAAAACTAAAACTCTATGCCCATGGAACAACTTCCCATTTCTCCCAACCCTCAGCTCCTGACAGCTATCAGCTTTTTACCATCTGTATGGATTTGTCTAATCAGGATATGTCCTATAAGTAGACTCAAAGTATGTTACGGATCCTTGTGTTTGGCATCTTTGACTTAGCACAGTGTTTTCCAGGATCATCGTGATTGCACGCATCAGTACTTCATGACTTTTATGACTAAATAACATTCCATTCCATGGAAATATCACAATTTGTTTATTCATCCATTGATGAACATTTGGGCTATATCCACCTTTTGGCTATTATGAGTACTGCTGCTATAAATATTTGTGCACAAGTATTTTTTTGAGTACCTGTTTTCATTTCTTTTGGCTATACACTAGGAATGGAATTGCTGAGTCATGTGGAAATCTTTGTTTAACTTTTTGAGGAGCCATCTTACTGGGAGTGACATGATACCTCATTATGGGTTAGATTTGCATTTCCCTAATGATTAATGATGTGGAACATCTTTTCATATGCTTATTGGCTATTTGTGTATCTTTGGAGAAATGTTTATTCAAGTTCTTTGCTCATTTTTTATTGGATTGCTTGTCTTTTTGTTGATTTATAAGAGTTCTTTATTTATTTTAGAAACTAGACCCTTGTCCAGATCCATGATTTACAGGTATTTTCTCCTGGAGGTTGCCTTTTTTGCTCCTTGATAATGTGCTGTGACATACAGATTGAGTGTAGTATCTCTTATCCAAAATGCTTGGGACCAGAAGTGTTTTGGGCTTTGAATTTTTTCAGATATTGGAACTTTGAATTATACTTACCAGTTGAGCCTCCTAAATCTGAACTCCAAAATGTTCAAATGAGCATTTTTGTTGTGTGTCATGTTGGTGCTCAAAAAGTTTCAGATATTGGATTGGAGCATTTTGGATGTTGGATTTTTTGATTGGGATGCTCAAGCCTGTGCCAAGTTTTAAATTTTGATGAAGTCCAGTGTACCTGTTTTGTCTTTTGATGGTTGGGCTTTTGGTGTCATGTAAGACTCCATTGGCATAAATAACCAAGGTCATACAGATTTATACCTAAGTTTTCTTCTAAGAGTTCTATCAATTTAACTCTTCTTTTTAGGCTATTGTTCCATTTTTAAGTTAACTTTTGTATATACTGTGAGGTAGGGTCTGATTTCATTCTTTTGCATGTTGATACCCAGTTATCCCAGCATCATTTGTTGAAGAGACTTTTTACCCCATTGAATAGTCTTGGTACCCTTCTCAAAAGTTATTTGATGATATGTATAGGTTTATTTCTGGACTCTCAATTCTGTTTCACTGATTTACATGTCTGTTCTTAGGCCAGTACCACACTGCTCTGATTACTGTAGTTTTGTGGTAAATTTTGAAAATTAGAAGTGATTTCCTCTAATTTTGTTCTTCTTTTTCACTATTGTTTTTGACAGTTGGGGTCTTCTTGAAATTTCATGTGAATTTGAGGATTAGATTTCCATTTCTACAAGAAAAGGATGGTGGAATTTTGACAGAGATTGTGTTGAATCTGTAGATCACTTTGTGTAGTATCACCATCTTTAACTATATTGTCTTCTAATCCATGAACACAGGGTGTCTGTCCATTTATTTATGTCTTTTTAAATTTCTTTCAGCAATGTTTTGTAGTTTCATTATTCAAGTCTTTCACATCCTTGGTTAAATTTATTCCTGGATCCTTTATATGCTATTGCAAATGAAATTGTTTTCTTAATTTCCTTTTCAGATTGTTGATTGCTGGTATATATAAATACAACTAATTTTTATGTGTCAGTCTTGTACTTTTGCAAATTTGCTGAATTCTTGTATTAGCTCGTCTGTGTGTGTGTGTGTGTTCATTCTTTGGGTTTTTTTTTTTTTTTTTTTTTTAAAACAAATGGGGTTTCACTCTGTCACCCAGGCTGGGGTGCAGTGGTGCAGTCATAGCTCACTACAGACTTGAACTCCTAGGCTTAAAGGATCCTCCCACTTCAGTCTCCTGAGTATCTGGGACTCCAGGTGTGTACCACCATGCCTGGCTAATTTTCAAATTTTTTGTAAAGATAGGGACTCAATATATTGCTTATGCTGGTCACAAATTCCTGGCCTCAAGTGGTCTCCCTTGCCTCTGACTCCCAAAGTGCTGAGATTCAGGTGTGTGCCACCACACTTAACCATTCTTTGGGATTTTTATATATTGGATCAAGTCATATGTGAATAGATAGTTCTTTCTGGTTTGAATGCCTTTATTTTTCTTGTCTAACTGTTTTGGCTAGAACTTGAATTATGATTAGCACTGATTATCCTTGTCATATACTTGATTTTAAGGAGAAAGCTTTTGGTCTTTCACCATTGAGTATATGTTAGCTGTGAGTTTTTCATAAATGTTCTTTATCATGTTGAGGAAGTTCTCTGCTAGTCCTATCCTAGTTTGTTGGTTTTTTTTTTAATGGAAAGGTATTAGATTTTGTCAAATGCTATTCTGCATCAAGTTAGATAATCATGAGACTGCTTCGTTCTATTAGTGTGATATATTATACTGATTAATTTTCTTACGTTGAATCATCCTTGCATTTCATAGATAAATGGCGTATAATCCTTTTACTATGCGATTGGGTTTGGCTTGCCAATATTTTGTTGAGAGTTTTTACATCTACATTAATAACAGTGTTGGTCTGTAGTTTTCTTGTGGTATCTTCAGTGTCAGGGCAATACTGGCCTCATAGAATGATTTAGAAAGTGTTTCCTCCACTTCTACTTTTTGGAAGAGTAGGATTTGTTTTAATTCTCCTTTAAATGTTTGGTAGAACTCATCAGTGAAGCCATCCAGTCCTAGAGTTTTCTTTGGAGATTAAATAATTTAAATGTATTTATTTTTCTTTTGTAGTATACCGTTTTGATTCCTTTCTCATTTCCTTTTGTGTATATATTTAGATATTTTTCAGTGGTTACCTTGAGGATCACAACTAACATCATAAACCTCCAACAGCTTACCCTGAATTGATACCAACTTAGCTTTCATATTATAGCATACAAATCTCTGATCCTATACAGCGTCACTCTTCCTTCCCATTTTAGGTTTTCGTTGTCTCAGATTTTATCTTTATACATTGTGTACCCATTAACATAGTTTTATAATCATTATTTTACGTACATTTGTCTTTTAAATCATGTAGGAAATAAAAGGAGTTATAAACCAAAAATACATTAATATTGGTTTTAATATTTAGATGTGTGATGGACTTTACCAGAGATTTGATTTGGTTTTATGGCTTCAAGTTATTGTCTAGTGTTCTTTTATTTCCTCTAAGGATTCTCTTTAGCATTTCTTATAGGGAAGGTGTACTACTATCAAACTCCTCCAGCTTTTATTTACCTGGCAGTGTCTTAATTTCTCTTTCATTTCTGTAGTATAATTTTGCTGGATATATAATTCTTGGTTGGCAGTCTTAAGTTTTTTGGGGGGTTTTGCTTTTGTTTCTTTTAGCACTTTAAACGTGTCATTCCACTGCTTTCTGCCCTCCATGGTTTTTGCTGAAAAATCAGCTCATAATCTTATTGAGGATCCCATGGTCATAAGTCACCCTCCCTTGCTACTTTAAAGATTCTCTCTTTGTCTTTGCCTTTTAGCAGTTTGAATATAATGTTTCTCATTGTGGATCTATTTGCATTTATCCTTAGAGTTTGTTGAACTTTTTGGATGTGTAGCTTCATGTCTTTTACTAAGTTTGGGAAATTTGTGGCCATTATTTTCTTAAATATTCTTTTTGTTCTTTTCTCTCTTCTTTATCTGGGACTCCCATTGTGTATATTTTGGTCAACTTGATGGTGTCCCACGGGTCTCGTAGACTCTGCTCATTTCTGCTCCTCAGACTGTATAGTTTCACTTCCTATTTTCAAGTTGATTGCCTTTTTCTTCCTTGTGTTCACGTATGCTGTTGAAATCCGTTAGTGAATCTTCACTGTGTTTTTCAGCACCTGAATTTCTACTTGGTTCCTTTTTAAAGTTTCTGTCTCTGTTGATATTCTCTACTTGAATGGAATATTCTTTGTACTCAACATTTGGCAACCATTGTTCTCAGCATTTAGTCTACCAGTTTTTGGCATAGGTACTGTAGTTATCCCCATTTAACCATGAGTTGATTGTTTTTAGTAAATATCTTAGTACTGAAGTACTGATTAAGAGCTCTCCTTATGAGAGTGGAGCTTTTCAGCAACTGGGTTTTTTCTTCAATGTGATTGGGCAAAAATCAGTCATAATGGAAGACCCTGAAGTGCTTGATATATCAGAGACATCTTTTTTTTTTTGGAGGTGAGTCTGTCGCCCAGGGTGGAGTGCAGTGGCATGATCTCGGCTCACTGCAACCTCCACCTCCCGGGTTGAAGCGATTCTCTGACCTCAGCCTCCCGAGTCGCTGGGACTACAGGTGCATGCCACCATGCCCAGCTAGTTTTTATATTTTTAGTAGACACCGTGTTTCACCATATTGGTCAGGCTGTTCTTGAACTCCTGACCTCAGGTGATCCACCCACCTCAGCCTCCCAAAGTGCTGGGAGTGAGCCAGCGTGAGCCATTGCACCCGGCAGAGACATCTTTTTTTTGGTCCGGTCTGCACTGATGGTGCCTGATTGTCACTTTTCTTTCTCAAGATGTGGTTGGTTATGGTGATTTTAATTAATATTCACATTTCTAGAAACCACTTTTCATTCTCACCAAACTTAGCTTCTCTGAGTTTAGAAATGTTCCATTTGTAGTATGGAGCAGATTGGATCCTTTCTTGTCCTTATACTTTCCTTATGAACGTTGCTATAATAATCATGTTTGTACACAATTCCCCTAGAATAGGTTCCTAAAATGAAATGTGAATCATAATATATGTGTAATTTTCATTTGAATAGTGTTTGAGACAAAGATATGATTTCCTGCTGGCTGGGATAATCTTGAAGGTCTTTACTAAAATGATAGATACAATTTAAGTAGATCTTAAAGGATAGACAGGCTTTCTGTAATTAGGGAGGTGCTACGGGAATAGTTAAGAGAGAGAGAGAAGTAATATAAAGTTCATGGTAGGATACCCTTTTGTTTAAAAATAGGATGTTTATAAGAAGGACTAATGACAAACAAAGTTTCCAGTATTTTAATATAAAATTCTAAAAACTATATAGAAAAGGCAAAAGCACCATACAGTGAGCACACACTCAGCACCAAGATTCTATTGTTACTTTTTGCATCACTTGCATTACCATATTATTAATACATCCGTTTATTCATCATCCTATCTTACTCATTCCATAATAAAATAAATAGTAGATATCATTATGCTTCACCTATAAACCCTTCAGTATGCATTTCATTAGAGTTCTAATATTTGTGTACTTTTTCTGTTTTTTTTTGGTTTTTTTTTTTGTTTTTTTTTTTTGGAGATGGAGTCTCGCTCTGTCACCCAGGCTGGAGTGCGGTGGCGCGATCTCAGCTCACTGCAAGCTCTGCTGCCTCCCAGGTTAATGCCATTCTCCTGCCTCAGCCTCCCTAGAAGCTGGGACTACAGGCACCTGCCATCAAGCCCGGCTAATTTTTTTGTATTTTCAGTAGAGACGGAGTTTCACTGTGTTCGCCAGGATGGTCTCGATCTCCTGACCTCGTGATCCGCCCGCCTCGGCCTCCCAAAGTGCTGGGATTACAGGCGTGAGACACCGGGCCCGGCCTGTGTACTTTTTCTTTTACCTCCAAGCAGCATCAGGATATAATAAATTATTATCATATGATTGAATGAGTTTTGACAAGGCATTCATTTGTGTAACCAAAACTCTCAAGATAGAGAACATTTCCATCATATCAGAAAATGCCCTTATGCCACTTTCCAGGCAGCCTTTTCCTTACCCTCCATCCAGCATTACTGTTTTGATATATTTTTTAAACCACAAAACCCACTTTTGCTATTAGTTTTCTTCAATTAACCCACCCAAATGAAGTACAATTTTTAGTTCTGCTATTTGATTTTTAGTTAGATCTGGATCTCTGCATGTTTTTCATTTTAAGTAGTTGCCCTGAAGATTACATTTACGTTGTTACTTTTCACTATTTAGGACAAATACTGTACAATTTCATGTAAAATATAAGACCTTTGCACAAATGAAGTTTTCATTTAACCCCTCTACCACTTGTTTTGTATGTTGTAATTTTCATATCTTACATAAGTACATAGAAAATGGTAAGTCATTATTAAATGGGAGTAATTATAGGACCTATTCAACAAAATTGGAATACTAAATGCAGGAAACAGTGACAGCCAAGTGTTAAGAGTATAGAAAATTTTAGCTCAACAAATAGAGAATATCAGTAAAGACATAGAAATTATAAAAATGAAACATTCAGGAACTGAAAAACAATAACTATATAATATAATATGTAAGCATATCGTATATATCACAGTATTATAGATTTTCCTTTAATCGTGTGTGTATCTTAAAGATACTGAAAGGAAAATGTAGTCTTTTATATTTAACATTTTTAGTGCTCTTTTTTTCCCCTGAATATTGCCAGATAAAGTAGGCATTGGCACTCAATCCTCAGATGTATCTTTTCTACAATGGGTAGCATCAGAGGTCTCTGTTCAGTTCTTTTAGCATGCTTGGGCTGCTTGGAATCTTTCCTACATACACGTATTTCAGAGGCAGAGTGAATACACAGAATTTAGGACTCTCCTTTGGTGCCTGCTTTCTGAGATTTCCTCCTTTCCTTTCTAGATCTGTGCTGTCCAATAGAACTTTCTGCCATTATGGAAATGTTGTATAGTGTATACCATCCAGAATGGTAGCTATTTGCTTCATGTGGCTGTTGAGCACATGAAATGTGGCTAGTGCAGTTGAGAAATGGAATTTTTAATTTAAATCTACATTTGAGTAGTCACATTTGGCTAGTGGCAACTTTATTGAACAGACCATCCTTGCAGAAAGGTCTGTTAGCACTGTTCTTGATGCTGTGGTCATTGCAAACTCAGTCCCCATTTCTGTCTGGGGTTTAGCAGACCCGCAGAATCAGAACAGGGCCTTTTCTTAGGTACAAATGTATTATGAAGAAGGAAACTCAAGCAGTACTTTCCCTTTGTCCCTGCCAACTATGACTGATTTTGATTGCTTTCCAGAGCCTTCAAGTAATAGTTGTTTTGTGTATTTTTACTAGAGTTTATAAATACATCTGTGTCTGATAGAACTACTGCACTATTTAAGAGAAGCAGAACTCCACCTGTTAATCATTTAAGTGGTGACCTAATTTTAAGGAATTCATATTTGGTGCTTTGTTATCGTAATTTTCTTACCAATCACTAATTAAATATTTTTGGTTCTGAAATATTTAGCTGATATAGCCAGCTTCATCTCCCATTTCTTTAAGAAAAAACTAGTTACTTAATACTATCATTGTTTAGATGAAAAAGTATTTGGAAGACTTATTTTTCTGTGTCTCTTAATAGAATTTTTATTTTAAACTATCGTAGCCCCGCTTACTAAAAGTATTACTAACCTTTAATGTTACTGAATCTTAGTATTCTAAATTTGATATTCCCATCTCCAGTCATGTTAGAATTTAATGGAATTCTTCAAAGCAACAAACTGCTATCGTTGATAACTTGTTTGGTATACTTTGCTTTTTCTAGGTATCTGAAAAGGTTTAAAGTGATGAAGATCAAAGTTCTAAGAAGCTGGTGCCGTCAGATCCTTAAAGGACTTCAGTTTCTTCATACTCGAACTCCACCTATTATTCACCGCGATCTTAAATGTGACAACATCTTTATCACGGGCCCTACTGGCTCCGTTAAGATTGGAGACCTTGGTCTGGCAACCCTGAAGCGGGCTTCCTTTGCCAAGAGTGTGATAGGTATGTTTCAGGTGTACCTTGGAGCCTGACTGGCTTTCTGACATTCCTTTGATTTAGAATCCTGGCCCTGTCAGAGTTTTAAGTGATATAAACCTTAAGAAATTCATAGCTTGAACTCAGGAGGTGATCCGTTCTACTTACGAGATGTAGGATTCTCTACATTTGTGCTTCTTGGAATCATCTTAGAGGCTGTTGATAACACTACATTACAAGGAATAAAGTGAACTTTGTTGATAAAACCTAATGTAACAGTCTTTTTTGTTGTTGTTGTTGAGATGGAGTCTCTCTGTGTCACCCAGGCTGGAGTGCAGTGGTGCGATCTCAGTTCATTGCAACCTCCACCCACCGGGTTCAAGTGATTCTTGTGCCTCAGCCTCCCGAGTAGCTGGGATTACAGGCATGCATCACCACGCCTGGCTAATTTTTGTATTTTTAGTAGAAATGGGGTTTCACCATGTTGGCCAGGCTGGTCTCGAACTCCTGGCCTCAAGTGATCCACCTGCCTCAGCCTCAAGTGCTGGGATTACAGGCATGAGCCACCTTGCCCAGCCAGCCATCTTTTCATTACATACTGTTGATACTTAATATTATGCACTATTTATGTAATACATACAGTATGTCACTTCATGAAAGAAATGGAATTTATGTTTAGTTTTACTTCCTAAAATTAAAAGATAAAAATTAAATTTTTAGACATATAAAATGTCTGTTGGGTATATATGTGTATTCAAGAATATTGGCCAAGCACAGTTGGCTCATACCTGTAATCCCAGCACTTTAGGAGGCTGAGGTGGGAGGATCACTTGAGGTCAGGAGTTTGAGACCAGTCTGGCCAACCTGGAAAAACTCTTATCTCTATTAAAAATACAAAAAAAAAAAAAAAAATTAGCCAGGTATGGTGGCAGGTGCCTGTAGTCCCAGCTACTTGGGAGGCTGAGGCAGGAGAATCGCTTGAATCCGGGAAGTGGAGGTTGCACTGAGCTGAGATTGCACCACTACACTCCAGCCTGGGCAACAGAGCAAGACTCCGTCTCCAAAAAAAAAAAAAAAAGAATATCTAGCCTCCTAACATTTTGTGAAAATAAATATGACAATTCATTCTGAAAAGTTGGTTTTATCAACTTTTTTCTTAGTCTGACTCTTCAGAAGTTATGATCTATCTAAAAGAGTATTTCTCAACCTCAGTACTACTGAGATTTGGGGTTGGACAATTCTTTCTTGTAAGGGGCTGTCTTGTACATTGTAAGACTCGAGCAGCATTCCCAGCCTCTACCCACTAGATACCAGTAGCACGCTCCCTGTCTGTCTTCTAGTTGTTATGACCAAAAGTGCGTCCAGACATTACTATATATGGCTCCTAGAAGACAAAATTGCCCCCTGTTGAGAATCACTTATCTAAAGAACAAGGCTGTCCCTTTCAGACTTTATATGTTAGAAACTCAAAGCTGGAAAAACAATTTAATGCCTATTTTGATAAACTTTCACTCTATGAAGAGGGTATCACAATTTAAAAACTTGAAGTCTTCATAAACACTCTGTTTACTCCCTCCAAAAGGTGAGAATAACAAAAGAAACCCATTAATTTTTAAGTGAACTTGGATCCTAGGTATTACTAGGAAAATCACAGAACACCAGTTATTTGTACATCTTTCAAAAACAGTGTTCTCCTTGGAATATTATGTAACTTCAGTTAGGAACACTTTCACCTTTTCTTATAATACATTCACAAGAAGAATGGGAACAGTGTCATTTAAAGCTGAATTTCTTTTTTTGCCTTCTTCACAGGAAACATTTCTTTGATTGTCTTTGGCATCCTGAAATCCCTGACCCAATAGAGTTTTTATTTTCTTTGTTCATTAAATCATAGTGTGCATGTCTGTTTCTTGGAATGCCTTATAATTTGAAGTATGCAGACCTAATTTTCTGGAAGCATTATAAAACTTAGTCTTGTGAGATCACACACTGTGCTCATAAATCAGTCTGTATTTGGGTTCTATATTTGTTTGTGTATTTGTCTTTTTGCCTGTAGGATGTCCCTCACTATATTTCTTGTGTCTGTAGTAGGCTTATTTGTGTACTACAGGTGCGATGGTAAGTATGTGAAGAAAAGGGCTCTGGTGAGTGGCCTTTGGAGACAATTACATTTTATTTCATTTTTTAAAAAGTGTATTGAATATCGAGTTTTTCACTGCAAGGCCTTCTTAAAAAGTGAAACTAATCAGATTGAGTGTTAATGCCAAGAATGTAGCTGTAAATATTAACCTACAACTACCATACATTAGTGGACACACAAGTATTTTGATCTTTTTAAACCCATCATCTTATCTTACAGATGTGCCATTATATCTGTTTTGTTCCTTGCATAGTGTCTTTCCTTTTTCTTCTATTTGTTTTCAATATGAATTATATTAGTTTATCTCTTAGCCAAGGCTTTATTTTGACATATTGTTTAGAGAAATTCATTTTACACAGTAAATCAATAAATAGATCCTTGACCTTATTCCAGTTTCATATAAAGGCCTTGCAGTGGAAGATCTTTTACGAGATATTTGATGGAACAGACTGACTGAGAAGATTTCCTTCCTCTTTTTCCCCCCTTTCCTTTTTTCTCCCCATTCCAATTTCTTCTCTCTCACAGGTCAACCCCTCTGCTTCTCTCCCCGGTGAGTAACGTCTGAAGCTTCTGCTCGCATTGAGTCTGAATCGTTCTTTTAATTTAAGGTACCCCAGAGTTCATGGCCCCTGAGATGTATGAGGAGAAATATGATGAATCCGTTGACGTTTATGCTTTTGGGATGTGCATGCTTGAGATGGCTACATCTGAATATCCTTACTCGGAGTGCCAGAATGCTGCGCAGATCTACCGTCGCGTGACCAGTGTAAGTCCTCCCCTAACTGATTGTTGAACTTGGGTTATATCTAACAAAGAATCCCAAGGTGGATGACATCAAACCATGTAAAAGAGGACAATAGTGGAAGGCATACTGAGTGAACTGTTGGAGTGGTGGTGGTGGTGTTGAGGTATGTGTAAGGCTATTGCTCATGATACAGTGAAAGATAAAGATCAAAGAACCACTAGTTTATCCTGTACCCACCTTGCATTCATTTAAATCTTTATGATGTTTAGAAACACACCCTCATTGCCTACTTTTTAACCCCCTATTAATTCAGCTAAACTCCCATTTTCTCCTACCACATAGGTCAGAGTTAAAAGTAATGTTTTTAATTCAAGATGCTTTGTCAAATTAATTTGTTCACTGACTTTTCTCTGAATGACTTGATATGATTTATTAAATCTTATATATTAGTACCTACAATATATAAGGCATAAATAAATACCTTTTTGTAGTTTAAATTACCCATGGTAGTTCATGTCTGCTGACAGATATTTTCTACAGCTGTCTAATTGAAACCTGAAAGGTAGTTGTTATGATTCACTTCACTTTATCACTGCATACTTCATTATGCTACTCTAAAATACATTTTCTTACATAACCATATTATGCCTGAAAAAATTAACAATCATTTCTGGATCATCCAACACCCTGAACCTGTTCAGATATTCTCTCCATTGTTTCAAAAATGTCCGTTGACAGTGTTCAAAATAGGCTCCATCAAGGTCTACAAAATGTATTTTATTGTTGTAGTTCTTAATCTAGAACTATTGCTTTTACTTTCATTTTCTGCATGCCAGAGATTTATTGAAAAACTTGGATTATTTTGAGGAATGTTCCACATTCTGAATTTTCCTTGTAGTGTCATTTAACTGGTTTATTCTTCTACATTTCTGTAAAGAGAAGTTTACCTTAAAATAGTTGGGGTAGGTAAACAACGTAAAAATAATTTTGTCTTTTTTACTCGCATTCACCCCAGAGTGTACGTTGTCGTTTTCCAGAGGCTGTATGACACTGCACATGTGATACTGCACATGTGATACTGCACATACGATACTGCACATGTGATACTGCACATGCGATACTGCACATGTGATACTGCACATACGATACTGCACATACGATACTGCAGCAGAGTACATGCAGAAGCAGATACAAGAATTCATTTGTAAGGCCGGGCGCGGTGGCTCACGCCTGTAATCTCAGCACTTCGGGAGGTCGAGGCGGGTGGATCACTTGAGGTCAGGAGTATGAGACTAGACTGGCCAACGTGGTAAAACCCCATCTCTACTAAAAATACAAAAATTAGCCGGGTGTTGGCGGTGCGCCCCTGTAATCCCAGCTACTCTAGAGGCTGAGGCCCGAGAATCTCTGGAACCCAGGAGGTGGAGTTTGCAGTGAGCCAGGATTGTGCCACTGCACTCCAGCCTGGGTGACAGAGTAAGACTCTGTCTCAAAAAAAAAAAAAATTCATTTGTCTTCCATTAAACCTTTTTTTTTTTTTTTTTTTTGAGACAGAGTCTCGCTCTGTTGCCCAGGCTGGAGTGCAGTGGCCGGATCTCAGCTCACTGCAAGCTCCACCTCCCGGGTTTACACCATTCTCCTGCCTCAGCCTCCTGAGTAACTGGGACTACAGGCGCCCGCCACCTCGCCCGGCTAGTTTTTTGTATTTTTTAGTAGAGGCGGGGTTTCACCAGGTTAGCCAGGATGGTCTCGATCTCCTGACCTCGTGATCTGCCCGTCTCGGCCTCCCAAAGTGCTAGGATTACAGGCTTGAGCCACCGCGCCCAGCCTAAACTATATTTTTAAAAAGATTACAAAAATGTAAAACAATACCAATCTTATCACTAAATTTGTCTTGTTTTGGAAAATACTGAATTTTTAATTTTAAATATTATATATTTGTAACATAATGAGTTATAATTTTAAATGAATTAATAAATATTTTTAAACTTTCTCAGGTTTACCATCTGTCATGGTAAATATTAATAGATGTAACACACATAGACAAAATCCCTCTGAGGTCTCCAGTAATGTAAATTTTAAGAGTATAAAGGGGTCCTGAGACAAAAGTTTGAGAACCACTGTTCAAAAGTCTTGATAAAATTTAGGCTAAACATTTTTTGCAAGGATACTTAATATGTGGTGCTGTATATGTTATATTGCACCAAGAGGCTCAGAGTATCTCATTATCTCATTTTTAGTAATGTAATTTAATTGAATTTTGATATAGAAGATGTAATTATAAATTGCTTATTTAGATTTTGATAGCTGAACAGAATGGAAGCGTTTATTTTTTTGTTATTTATTTTTTATTTTTTTGAGACGGAGTCTCCCTCTGTCGCCCAGGCCAGAGTGCAGTGGCATGATCTCGACTCACTGCAAACTCCGCCTCCCGGGTTCATCGCGTTCTCCTGCCTCATCCTTCCGAGTAGCTGGGACTACAGGCGCCCGCAACCACTCCGGGCTAATTTTTTGGTATTTTTAGTAGAGGTGGGGTTTCACTGTGTTAGCCAGGATGGTCTCGGTCTCTTGACCTCATGATCCACCCGCCTCGGCCTCCCAAAGTGCTGGGATTACAGGCGTGAGCCAGAAATGTTTATTATTAAAAACTGATAGGAAACATTTTGCTTTAGGTAGACCAAATTTTACCTCTTCATAAAGGCTTGGAAGAAGTCTTTGGAGTCAGAGATTAATTATAATTATTTATTGCTGTGAATATTCTTTCAGTATCCTTGTGTATTTGTATGTGATTCTGTTGCTGATGGATATGGAGCTACTTTGGACAATTAGTTTAATTTCATGTGAAGTGTAAGAACTGGTGGAGGTTTCATACCCAGTAAAAATGACAGCTGTTGTTTTCAGAGAAAGCAGCATAACTGTCAAGTTACTTCTGGCTTTGTAATTGGGATGGTATTTTGTCAGTTATTATTATCGGGTGTGTGTCTCCAAGTCTTTGGCCTGAGGCCTTACTGTTAAATTTATTAACCTCTTTTTTTTTTTTTCTGAGACGGAGTCTCGCTCTGTCTCCCGGGCTGGAGGGCAGTGGCGCAGTCTCGCCTCACTGCAAGCTCCGCCCCCCGGGTTCCCGCCATTCTCCTGCCTCAGCCTCCCGAGTAGCTGGGACCACAGGCGCCGCCACCGCGCCCGGCTAATTTTTTTGTATTTTTAGTAGAGACGGGGTTTCACCGTGTTAGACAGGATGGTCTCGATCTCCTGACCTCGTGATCCGCCCGCCTCGGCCTCCCAAAGTGCTGGGATTACAGGCGTATTAACCTCTTCTTAATACTCACCCAGATTCTAATACATGTTATAATTGTAATCCCTGAAGCACTAACTCTCAATTTGGGCTGAATGGGGGCAGGATAAATTTTTTTTTATGCCTTCAGATGATTTTGATAAGTACCCTAGTCATTATTCTACATTTATGCCCTTAGAAAGCTCATCTGCTTTGCCTCTCAGAGTTCTGTATCATCATTCCCAGTTCATGTCTCTTATTATTCCCCTTTCTTCCCCTGATGCATAGTAATTTACATTCTCTTTTTATTTTCCCCTTTGAGCATAGGGTAGACTGTTTATTGGGTAATGTCATCTTTTATTTTGTTTAAAATTGTAGAAAACTTAAGAGGTATATTTGATTTCTTGTTTTTTACTCACTACTTCCACTACTTCCAGTTTATAAGGTTCTTGCTTCAGAATACCTCTTAGATGCAAGCCTTCTTCATTCCCATTGCCACAACTCTGATTTCACATCTTCGTTACTTCACACCTTGCATTATATTCCAGAAGTAGTTTACACTGTGAATTTATTTTTTTATTTCACTTAAACTTGTTGAGCTTTCTTGCTCTCCTTTCTTGGTATAAGGAACTTCCGATACCAGTTTGCTTATATCAGAGCAAGTACAAATTCTTAATCTTTTGCTATTCTTCATCTTCATCCAAGCACTTTATTTTAGTTAAATCATTATCTCACACATATGCCACATCCTTTCCTGTATTCCTATCCATTTGTAAATGTTATATAATACTGTACCTCTTCTATAAGCTTTTCTGCTGTCCAGTCAATCCATATACTTAACAGTCTTCCTCCATGACATTTTATCTGATTGGTTTCACTGTATAATGATCTTTGCCTTTTCTGAGCTGATTCTTCTGAACTGATACGAATTATAAAATTTTGTTTATAATTGGTTATTCTACTTATAAACTCATAAATACAATTAATGTACTTACTGCTTATTATTTTTATTGCTTTATATTCTTTAAAATATTTTAATCTAGTACATTTGTATAATTTCATCCTTTTCCAAAGCACTATCCTAAACACAAAATAAATCCCAGTGTCAATAAATGCAACATTTTCTGAATCCCTCCTATGTCCCATGCCCAGAGCTTGATACTAAGTAAAGGTGAATAATCACATTTCCTGTCTTCAGAAAACTACCTCTAATATAGAAGATTAATATGTGAACAAAGAATTATAATTACATTATGGTGGGTATTTTAATAGACACAAGCACTAAGGAGAGTGGAGGAACAATGGTTAACCCTGCTATGGATTAGGGAAGATTTCACAAAAAGAGCGTTTTATGAACTGTCAAAAAGAAAAGGTGGAAGAATGGTGAGAGGCCATTCTAAGAAGCAGGAATAGGATTTACATGAATGCTGAGGTGCCAAACATGGTAGTACAATGGAAGGAAAGGCAAATTGATCAAATAGAGTGAAGCTGTTGTCTTGTGGTTGTAAAGGAGGGACAAATCAATTGCTACTTAGTTTCTCCTGCTCCCAGATCCTGTCTCATCTCAGAGCAGAGAGTTTGGGGTCAGTAATTAAGAGGCAAACTTCTGACTCCTGGTACGTGTATTTTTGCTGCTATTATATTGTTGTGTTTTAATGGTGAAAGAGATCTTATTTGTTTATAGGCTTTTGGAAGGAGCAAGAGGAAGAGAGAGAGAAGTAGAAATCATGGTGGGTGGTGGTGGATAGGATAGAGTAATATCCAGGATTCAGTGGGCTTGTGACATGGTATAATGGTAAGTCTTGATAGGGAAGGTTTTCTCCTGAGGTGAGATAAGGGAAGCAAGATGGGTTTTGGAAGCAAAGTCTTGGGTTCACATCCCTGCCCTAGTTATTGCCATACTATGTTGAGCAATTCACTTAATTTCTCTATACTTCAACTATTTGGTTCTCTGTAAAAGAGATACCATTACCCTCTTACAGATTACTTAGCACAGTGGCTGGTACTGGTACTGATAGTAAACTCTGGTTATTTTCTGTGAAATATGAGTTGTCATCTTCTTAGGGGTGTGTGTAGAATGAAAGATGGTCTTTAAGAATGATAAAGGCTTAAAAAATAACATCTATGAAACTTTGAACTGATTAGAAAATAATAATTGTGAAGCAGCACCAGGCATCCAGAATCTTCCTTTTTAGTGTTGATAAACACTATTATGTAAACAATGAATATATTGTTTGTACTCATGTCTATATGTATGCAAGTAGAAAAGGGCAAATTTTTACCTATTACATACTTATTTCTTGTGAATAACCAATAAATAATAGGCTGGGCCTGTAGACTCACGCCTATAGTCCCAGCACTTTGGGAAGCTGAGGTAGGCGAATCACTTGAGCTCAGGAGTTCGAGACTAGCCTGGGTAACATGATGAAACCTTATCTCTACAAAAAATATAAAAATTAGTTGGCCGTGGTGGTGCATGCCTGTCGTCCCAGCCACTGGGAGGCTGAGGTGGAAGGATTGCCTGAGCCGGGGAGGTGGAGGTTGCAGTGAGCCTAGATTGTGCCATTGCACGCCAGCCTGGACAATAGAGTGAAAGCCTGTCTTAAAAAAACAACAAAAAAACCCACAATAGCTTAGATTGCTAAATTGGTCCTCAGTTTTCTATATTCTGAATTCTGTGTATCAGGGTTTGAAGAATGGAATATAAATTATTGACATAAATGAATTAGGTTTCATAGGAGAAAAGTTAATTTTACTTGGTGTCTTTTCTACTTAATAAATTTCATCTGTGTATTTGTGAATATTTATTAATTATAAACTGTGACCAAGCACTATACTAGGTATTGGGGATATACCAAGTCAAAAAGTTGTGTGAAAAAAAAAAAATGTTGATAGAAGTCGAGAAGTTGACTAGGCGTGATAGCTCACGCCTGTAATCCCAGCACTTTGGGAGGCCAAGACTGGGGGATCACTTGAGGTCAGGAGTTTGAGACCAGCCTGGCCAACATGGTGAAACCCCAGTCTCTACTAAAAATACAAAAATTAACTGGGCATGATGGCATGCACCTGTAATTGCAGCTCCTTGGGAGGCTGAGGTAGGAGAATCACCTGAACCCAGGAGACAGAAACTGCAGTGAGCTGAGATAGCACCATTGTACTCCAGCCTGGGTGACACAGCAAGACTTAGTCTCAAAAAAAAAAAATTTTTTTTTTGATAACTCTATTAGAGTGATAAGGTTTGTGTCTAGAATAGATGGGAGATAAAGGGTGAGAAGCTGAACTAGGTTTATTGTTACAGCACAGCAAACTCAATCATTTCTTTTTGCCCAAAATATATGACTAATGCCATCAGATTTTTTAATTAAAACATGAAATGAAGTAATTATGGAGGAAATATAAGCCAGTAGATTCAAAACTGAGGGGAAAAATAACAAAAGTTGTAGTGGATCAAAGTTGATTTGTAGATCAACATGCTATATGAGTGATATTGCTAAACAGTAACAGGCGTTTCTGTTCTGTGACTCCTGAGCCTTAATTTCCTCATGATTGTGATAGTCATAACTGCCAGGCCTGCTAAGGTTGTGAAGAACAAATCTGTTGAAATTACATAAGAAAGTACATTTGAAAAAGTTTAGAAATGCATTTGTTGTGTTTGACATATAACTAGATTGACTCTGAAATGTCCTCTATCAATAGATTCTTGGTGTTTCAGAAGGGTTTGACTTAGGGTTTCTGCCACAAAAGACTGGGAGGATAGTAGCAGTAACTAGCTGTTTTAAGTGTAATGAGGCTCATATTTGCACAGAAGTTACAAAATCTGTGACTGATATATTCAAGGAATTTTATTTTTAAAAATACCTCCAACTTTTCAATAAAAAAGTAAATAGATGACAAATTATTCTGTGTAGAGATAAATATCTAGATATTAAAACTTAAAAGTATGATTCTGATTACATAATCAAGTCATAGGCTTTCAGTAGTCCTTAAAGTCTGCTTTCTATCCTTCAGTGAATTTTTGAACTTTGTTAATAGAATATTTTGTGCTTATCAAATTAAACATTAGAAGACTTTTGGGGACTTGATTGATTCTCTGCATGGCATAATGTGCCAAGTCAGAGTATTAATCAGGAATAATTTTCTTTTTTGTATGTGCATACTAAAAATGTACATTTAGATTTTTTTCTAGCAGCGTTACTGAATATATTATATAATTAACCCATTTAAAGTGTATAATTCACTGGTTTTAGCATGTTCACAGTGTTAAAAGAAAAACTTAAGCCAAATTAAATTTAAAGGTATTTAATTGAGCAATGAACGATTCGTGAATTGAGCAGCCCCCAGAATCACAGCAGATTCAGAGAGACTCCAGGGATGCCTCATAGTCAGAACGGATTTATAGACAAGAAAAAGGGATGTGACATACAGAAATCAGAAGTGAGATACAGAAACAACTGTTTCTGTACAGCTTGCTGGTTACAGCTTGCTGTTTGCCTTATTTGAACACAGTTTGAACACTCAGCAATGTATGAGTGGTTGAAATATGGCCACTAGGGCTGAGCGCGGTGGCTCATGCCTGTGATCCCAGCACTGTGGGAGGCTGAGGCAGGCATATCACCTGAGTCCAGGAGTTTGAGACCGGCCTGGCCAACACGGTGAAACCTTGTCTCTACTAAAAATATAAAAATTAGCCGTGCGTGGTGATGGGTGCCTGTAATCCCAGCTACTTGGGAGGCTGAGGCAGGAGAATCGCTTGAACCCAGGAGGCAGAGGTTGCAGTGAGCCAAGATCACGCCATTGTACTGCTGCCTGGGTGACAGAGTGAGACCCTGTCTCAAAAAAGAAAGAAAGAAAGAAATTTGGCTGTTGGGATTGGCCAAGCCTCAGCAGTTGTTAGTTACAGGCACATACTCCTAAGTTAGGTCTTCAGTCTTGTCTACCTATTAAGTTAGGTTGCAGTTAGTCCGCAGAGACTCAAATTAGAAGTACAAAGTCCTTCTTGGGCCATATTTAGTTTGCTTTAACAATAGGTATGTGCAACCATCACCACAGTCAACTTTAGAATAATTTTATCACATGATAAAGAAATTCTGCACCCTGTAGCAATCACTTTTCTATACAAACATTCCCCCAACTCCTGTGCAACCCCTAATCTGTTTCTGTCACTATAGATTTTTCTGTTCTGGACATTTCATCTAAATAGTCATTTAATATGTGGTCTTTTGTGACTAGCCTCTTTCACTTGGTATAGTGTTCTCAAGGTTCGTCCATGTTGTAGCAAATGTTCATGCTTCATTCCTTTTTAAGTCTGAGTAGTAATATTCCATTGTGTGTGTGTGTGTGTATATATATATATATATAAACACAATTGTTTAGCCATTTATCCATTGGTAGACGTTTGGACTGTTCCTACCATTGGCTGTTGTGAATAGAGCTGCTATGAAGAATATTCATGTGCAAGTTTTTGTTTGAATATCTGTTTTTACTTCCTTTAGGTATATACCTGGAAGTGAAATTGCCATGCATATATGTTAATCCTATGTTTAACCATCTGAGGAACTGCCAGCCTATTTTCCAATAGCTGTACCATATTACATTCCCACCATCAGTGTGAGAAAATTCTGATCTCTCCATATGCTTGCCAACTCTTGTTGTTGTTGTTGTTATTATTATTATTATTATTTATTTTTGGAGACAGAATCTCGCTCTGTCACCCAGGCTGGAGTGCAGTGGCATGATCTCGGCTCACTGCAATTTCCGCCTTCTGGGCTCAAGCGATTCTCCCGCCTCAGCCTCCTGAGTATCTGGGACCACAGACACACACCACCACGTTGGCTGATTTTTTTGTATTTTTTGTAGAGACGAGGTTTTGCCATGTTTCCCAGGCTGGTCTAGAACTCCTCAGATCAAGCAATCTGCCTGCTTTGGCCTCCTAAAATGCTGGGATTACAGGTGTGAGCCACTGTGCCAACCTGTGTCTTCTTAAAAAGACAGCAGTCATTGGGTTAAGGACCCACACTGCTCCTGGATGACTTCATCTTAACTAATTACTTGTGCAATGATCTTGTTTCCAAAAAAATTCACATTGTAAGGTACTAGAGATTAGAACCACAACATATCTTTTTGAGGGACGCAGTTCAACCCCATAAACATTCGTGGGTTCATTCAACAAATATTCAAGTCTCTTCTATGTTGCAGACTGTTTTCTAGATCCTAGATATTGAATATTATTGTTATGTCAAACACAGTCCCTGTCTCTAAAGAACTTACCAAGGGAAGGAGAACAAACAAATAAAGCAAACAGTTACAATACAATAGAAAACACTTATTTTAGGGATAGGTACTTAATGAAAGCATGTAAGAGTGGTACCTAATCAAGTTTAGACAGGTTAGGTATATGGTGTTAAAGAATTAGGGAAAGACTAAGATAGTGTTGTATTTGAAGATCCACAATTTTCTCTATCTACCAGGTTTGGAAGTAGGAAAAGGAAGAAGCAAGGGATAAGGGACAAAAGGAAAACTTAGACTTTAATGTAGATCACTGAGGGGACTGTTTTAAAAGTGGGTAGGTATCATGTATGTCAACACATACAGACTTAAATTTTAGAAAGATTGTTTCTGACTGCAGAATGGAGAATGGGTTTCTGAGGAAAGACTAAATGTTGAAAACCCAGTTAAAAGGGTATTGAAGTAATCTAAGGAAAATGACTAACAGTCTGAAATAAGGAATTGTAAGAGAGAAGGCCAAAGTGGGTGGATTAGAGAGATTTTGTTTGTGAATTAGATTTGAGCTAACCTCATTTTTTTTTTCCACTTAACATTTATGAAAATAAATACTCATGTATGTATAAGATCAAACAGAATATCAAACCTGATTGTGAGGTTAAATATATAACTTTAGATTTGGAGAGTATAAAATTTATAATTTATATATGAAATGGTTTACATATTTACTAAATCATTCCTTTTATTTATTTATTTATTTAATTTTGAGACAGAGTCTTACTCTGTCCTTTAGGCAGGAGTGCGTGGCTCAGTCTCGTCTCACTGCAACCTCTGCCTCCCAGGTTCAAGTGATTTTCCTGCCTCAAGCCTCCTGAGTAACTGGGATTACAGGTGCCTGCCACCATGTGTGGCTTTTTTTTTTTTTTAAGTAGAGATGGAGTTTCACCATGTTGGCCATGCTGGTCTCGAACTCCTGACCTCAAGTAATCTGCCCACCTCGGCCCCCAAAGTGCTGGGATTACAGGCATGAGCCACAACACCTGGCCCATTCTGTCATATTCTAAATGGAATAGCAAACTATGCTTCCTGGCCAAATCCAGCCTGGTGACCATTTTTTATAGCCCATGACATACATACGGTTTTTGGTTTTGTTTTTAATTTTTTGAGAGAAAGTCTCGCTCTGTCACGCAGGCTTGAGTGCAGTGGTACAATCATAGCTCTCTGTAGCCTTGAACTTCTGGGCTCAAGTGATCCTCTTGCCTCAGCCTTCTTAATCTCTAGGACTACAGACGTGTGCCACCATATCCACCTATTTTTTTTTTTTTTGTAGAGGTGGCGTCTCACTATTTTGCCCAGACTGGTCTCAAACTCCTGGCCTCAAGTAATCCTCCTACTTTAGCCTCCCAAAATGCTGGGATTACAGTTGTGAGTACCATGCCTGGCTTGTTTTTATATTTTTTAATGTTTGGGGAAAATGTCAAAAGAAGACTATTTTATATGATACGAAAACTACATGAAATTCAAATTTCAGTGTCCATAAATAAATTTTTCTGGCATACAACCACACTCATTTGCTTCCATATTATTTATGGCTGTTTTCACACTATAATGGCTGAGTTGAGTAATTGCAACAGACTGTATGATACATAAAGCCTACAATATTTACTATTAGGCTCTTAACAGGAAAAGTTTCTCACTCCTGTGCTATAGATATCACCAGAACTTTGTAAAACATGTTCCCTGGTAGAGCTCTGTAAGAAATTACTGATCTGCAAAAGTAGTGGTGATGTTCTTCTATAAGAATGCATTAGCCTCGGTACTTGTAATAGACATGGGAATCTTGGTGCAAGCAAGTAGCTACTTTAACAGGTCAGAAAATGTATAGGCAGTCTTTTCTCTCTGTTAAGGGTAGAACTAAAACTTTAACATTTTTATTTGCCAAATGCAAACTCAAAAGCTCAGTTGAGAAGAAAATCTTCTTAAATGAAAGATGTCTTTGGTAGTAAGTTTAACAGAACCTAGAAAGACTGGTGTCACTGTTTCTGTATTCTCAGTATAGTGTTTAACCTGTTTTCAGTTGTTCAACAGCTTTTGTTTTTTATTAAACTGAGACAAAATTCATATATCATAAAATTAACCATTTTTAAGTATACAGTTCACTGGTTTTTAGTATATTCACAACGTTAATGCAGTTATCACTCCTAATTCCAGAACCTTCCCATCATCCCCAAAATGAAGCCCCATACCCGTTAGTAGTCATTTCCCATTCCCCTCTCCAACCCGTCCCCTAGCAACCACTAATCTGCTTTCTGTTTCTGGATTTGATTTTCCTATTCTAAGTATTTCATGTAAATGGAAGTATACAATAAGTGGCATTTTGTGCCTGACTTCTTTCACTTAGCAAAATGTTTGCAAGGCACATCCATTTGGTAGCATGTATCAGTACTTTTTAATGGTTAAGTACTATTCCATTGCATATATATACTACATTTTGTTCTATTCAGTAGGTTTTATTTCCCTTTAGTTCTTCAGTTTCTTCCTCTCTTTCTCATTGTTAAACTACTTAACTCTATAGCTGCCTCTTAATCTGGAGAGAGATTGAGAACAGTGTTTTAGTCCATTTGGGCTGCTATATCAATAATGCCATAAACCAGGTGGCATATAAAGCAACAACCATTTATTTCTCACAGTTCTGAAGGCTGGAAAGCCCAAGATCAAGTGCCATCAGATTTGGTATCCAGTGAGGTTCTGTTCCTCATACACCAGACTTTCTCATGTCATTTTCACATGGTGGAAGAGTCAAACAAGCCCCCTCAGGACTATTATAAGGGCAGTAATCCCTTTCACGGTTCTGCCATCATGACCTGATCTGCTCTCATGACTTGATCTCTCCTCCCAGAGACCTTCACCTCTTAATACTATCTCATTGGACATTAGATTTCCACATAAAAATGTCAGGGAGACACAGACGTTCAGACTATAGCATACATGAAGGAGAAAATTATAGTGTCTTAAAAGGTATTGTCCTAGAGCTTGGTTTATTACATCGTTGTTTATATTCATTGTGCACAGCACACTGTAGGCACTCATTAATATTTTGAAGAATAAATGATTCAAAGGAATATCAAATATAGTCAAAATTAGGCATTCTATAAATTTGGGGGAGTTGTATTTATGAAAGAGAAGTGAAATTTAAGGTGACCTTCAAAATTATCCTACTAAAATGAAGTTGAATAGCAGCAAGTAGAAACTGATGTACCTATAAAAGCAATGTATTTTATATTAATGGCAGAAAACACACTTACTTTTGCACGAACCTAATAGAATAGGAAAAACTATTTTGTGCAAATAAAGCAGAAAATAATAATAGGTAGAAAGGCTATCCCAGGACTAGAAAGGATCTTCTGTAGGTTCTCAAATCTCGGTTGTAATTTCTGAACAGCTAGCTTAACTCTTTCCATTATGGGGCTAGGTCTGTTTTTTTTTTTTTTTTTTTTTTTTTTTTTGGTAGGTATTTCCCCATAATTTTTACCCTATAATTACTCTCACCTTGTTCTTTCTTCCCTGAGACTTCATAGGGCAGACCAAATCGTAATTTCACTTGGTAGTCCCTCAAATGTTTCAAGACAGTTTTTCTAATGTTAGGAGTCCTTTTTTGTCAAGACCCATCATTGTCAATTTGTAAAACTAAAACTTGTTCCTTTGAATTTCTTGAGGGAAGGGGCTTATATTCGTTATTGGAAGAGGGAGATGCTCAACAACTGTTTTCTTGATCTTCAGGAGGTTACATAAGAAAGAAGAGAAACTGTAATTGGACATAATGAACTTGGCGACATTGTATAATATTGCAGAGGCCTTGGTGGTAAAGCTTTGAGGTTCTGTCACCTGAGAATTTTGAGACGGGATCAAGACAGCTAACAGAGACTCAAGTGATTTTTTTGTTTTGTTTTTGGAGACGGGGTCCGTCTCTGTCGCCCAGGTGGGAGTGCAGTGGCATGATCTCAGCTCACTGCAACCTGTGCCTCCTGGATTCAAGCAATTCTCCTGCCTCAGCCTCCCGAGTAGCTGGGATTACAGGTGCCTGTCACCATGCCCGGCTAATTTTTGTATTTTTAGTTAAAACGAGGGTTTTACCATGTTAGCCAGCCTGTTCTGGAACTCCTGAGCTCAAGTGATCCACCCACCTCGGCCTCCCAAAGTGCTGGGATTACAGGCATGAGCCACCACGCCCGGCCCAGGCTTGAGTGATTAGTTCAGTATGGTATTAAAAGTTATTGAGGACCCCGAAGAGCTTTTGTTTACTTGTGTTCTATCTACTTTATTATAAATTAAAATAGAATTTTAAAAAGCACTTAAAAATGATAAATAACATAAGCCCTGTATATGTTGGCATCAGAAGCATTTTTATGACAAATAAATATTTTCCAAAACAAATTTTAAAAACTTATTGAGAAGAGGGGCATTTCCACATTTTTGCAAATCTAATGTCTAGTCTAAAAGAAGATTGCTAAATTCTCATATCTGCTTTTCTATTCAGTCTGTTACAATATGTTGTTTGGGTTGAAGTAACATGAAGAAAATCTGGCCTCATGCAGATATGTAGTTGTGAAAGGAAATACTTTATAGGCCACAAGATAGGATATTGAGGACCCTGAAGGGTCTTTATACCACACCTTTGAGAACCACAGTTTTAGCAAACCATGCAAAGTGCAGTCCTCAGACCAACAGAATCAGCATCTCAGGATGTTTGTATTTAATGTAAAATTTTGGCCCCTTTCCAAGCCTGTTAAATTAAAATCTGCATTTTACATAGTACAAGGGCGATTCATATGTACATTAAAGTTTGAGAAGTATGAGCTGGGTCATTAATCCCTTAAGGTCTTTTTTAGTTCCATGTACCTTTATTTGGTTAATTAAATTAAAAGTAGGCTATATAGTATAATAGCAAAATGTTGTTTAAATAAACTATTATTCAGTCATTCATGTAAACTTTTAAGTCACATAAGTAACCAATTTGACTTAAAAATTGTATTATTATAGCATTTCTATGCAATTTTACATTTTTTCTGCCTTTTTGGTTGTTGCTTTTTTAAATTTTTCTTTATTTTCTTTATTTTTTTTGAGACGGGGTCTCACTCTGTCACCCAGGCTGGAGTGCAGTGGCGCGATCTTGGCTCCCTGCAATCTATGCCTCCTGGGTTCAAGTGATTTTCCTGCTTCAGCCTCCCAAGTAACTGAGAGGGACAACAGGCATGTGCCACCACAGCCGCCTAACATGTATTTTCTGGTAGAGACGGGGGTTTCACCATGTTGGCCAGGCTGGTCTTGAATTCCTGACCTCAAGCAATCCGCCAGCCCTGGCCTCCCAAAGTTCTGGAATTACAGGCGTGAATGACCACGCCAGGCCTGGTTGTTGCTTTTTAAAAAGGAAAACTAGTAAATCAAGCTGTAGAAAATGTGGAGTAAAAACAATTGGAACTGTGCTAGATTCCTTAGTTTCTAAGGATGCTGCAGGTGGCATACATTTGTGCTTTATTTTTCCTCTAAGCTGTGAAAATTTAGTTGTGTATGCTCTATAGTACTTAATTCTGCACTGTCCATTATTGTACTTCTTGCCTAGGAAATACTGTCTAGATTTTACCAATCTCCATTCCCATCTTCTGGCTTCTAGCAAAGAATAAAAAGGGCTATGATCTTTGTTACTTTTCTAAAAGTTTTCTTATGTTTTGGGTGCTGAGATAAATGTGGAGCGTTTAAATAAGTTCTTAGATAATATAATTTATATAATTATATAAGCAATCATGATGATTCTGTGTTGAAATAGGCCTTGAAATATTGTACCTTCTCTTAAGTCAGCTTGGGATTTAAAATTTGAATTAGTAAATTTAACTAATTTTAAAATTATGTTAGTGTCAGTCTGCTTAACTGTTGCATACTTATTAAAGAAACGTGCATGGTTATCCATTGGAAGAGGTCCTAGGGCTTCCTGATACAAACACAGCCACAGACCCCAGCCACTCTAGATTTCTGGTTTTCATTCCAGGTCTATTGTGTATACCCTGGCTATTTAGTAACCAGCAAACCACTCTCCCCTTTCTGTAGATTTAGTACTAACTTAGAAAAAGGATACAAAGAAGAGTTTGTATTGAACAACTCAGGATTGCCTTTTTAGGTGGAAGAAACAGGCTCTGGAGTTGGATCTGCTTCCTTTCAAATCCCGGTAATGTCATTGCCCAGCTGTGAGACCTTGAGCAAATTATTTACTTCTCTGAGCCTAAAGTATTTGTTAAGATTAAATGAGAAAGGCAAAGTGCCTGGCATGTGGTTATCAATCAGTGCCTAATAGGTATCACCATTATCATCAACATCATTATTATTAATACATATTTAGTAGTGAAATAAGGTGTCTCTTTTTATGTTATTTTAACCAGTGACATTCAGCAAATTGCATTAATTTAAATGTGTTTCATAAGTGTCACATAAAATCAAGCTTTAAACAGGAGACTGAGCTAACATTTATTTGTAATCTTGTCAATCACCTCACCTTGCAAAGTACTTTACATATACGGTTTTAATCTTTTATATCATGGTAAGTAGATAATGTCTTCATTTCACAGGTAAGAAAACAGACTCAGAGTTTAAGTATTTTGCCTAAGGACATGCAGGAGAAATAATAGTAGTCAGAAATCAAGGTTCTCTTAACATGATACTAATACAAACATTAACATTATTTTCCTTTACCTCTTTTTTGTTTTGTTTTTAATCTGTTTTCTAGACCGCAAGGAAAACTGAGGGTAAAAAGTTTAGGAGATGTGAGTAGCAAAAGTCTGGTACTGCAGTTTTGAGCTCTGAGCAAAGATTCATTCTCCCTGTTTAACAGAGAAAAACTTCTTAATTGTATGCTATACTTATAATCTTGACCCAGTTATCATGAAAATCTATGCCACTGATAATGAGAAGATCCAAGTAAAAGTAGGAATATATTTAGCACAACTTTGGTGTGCTTTTAAAATAATAATAACTGCAGCAAGCAATGACATCAGCTTTTTATATGAAGGACAGTGCATTTGAACTGGAGCAGTGCACAAGCTTTCATGCATTCAGAGAGTAACGAGCCTTGGGGAATCATGAGTAAGTTAATTTCTTTGATAGAGCTAGCTTGATTTGGTAGGGAGTTCGAAGAGGCTTGTTTTCCAATGGGATCATAAGGTATGTTCAAATTCCTGTAAACTAGTGGTTCATACCTGTAAGAATCTGGCTGAATCCAGCCCTATAACAACCAAGTTAGAAATAATGGGGATTTTTAATTACTTTGTTTGTGTAATTTGACTTTGTCACTGATTCCATTAGCTTTTGGATTGCAAGGTTTGAACATTTTGTCTGGGAAAAACAGAATTAAAGCCATTAGGGTAAAATTCCTTTTAGTTTTTATATAACAGATTGCAATTCACCCTACTTTTTTACTCAAACAAGTGAGACTGATTCCTGATTAGATGGTGTTTGAAAAGTTGAAGGAAACTTTGTATTTATTTCTTTAGCAGCTAGAATTTGTTGTGCTATCAGTGAAAATCTATTGGAATTAGCTGAACTGGTTCCTTAATAAGGAACCAGTCCATCCAGCAAATTTAGGTTATAAATGTAAAAGAAAAGTTCAAGTATTGAGGGGCTGTATCTTAGGAACATTTTGCATGATTTTCAGAAGCATTTCATTATTCTACTGTGATTTGATTAAGATTAAAGGTGGTAGCAATTCCCCGTGTTTAGGTACTAAATAATAGTTATTAATTAAATCATTATTTCAGAATTCCTCAAAAAAGCTGACCTTACTTACCTACCCAGAATATTGATCTGTAATTCACAAGGCAGTAGACTACAGAATAAAAACTGAAAGGATGTAGAAAGATTGTTTTCCATATTTAAATACAGCAGTACTGAGTTTTCTGATATAGTGTAGATAACCTAAATGCTAAAAGATTCATATTAATACTTTGTAATTGCTACTTTCTCTAATGGATTATACGTATATATGATTTGAGGTATACCTTGAAAGAAGCATAAGACTCAGTTGACTGAAAAAAGGGGGCAGAATAGGAAAAGTATTCTTGTTGGTAGAAGTGTTCACTAAAGTATTCAGTGAACAAGTAACCAGTTTGAACTTACTTTGGGGAGATTGGGTAAAGATGTGGGTGGAAGTTTGATTATGATTTTCATACCACCTTTAAAAGCACAATAACATGGACTAGAAATGACATTAAATTAGACACTGGAAAATCTGGATTCTAGTTTTTGTTTTACCATTGATTAGGCCCATACTTCACTGGAATATAGATACATTTGTCTTATAGGTGCTGAAGGTGGTGCAATGGATCTAGCAGATTGCCCGATAGCTGTTAGACTAGATGGGACACTCCATAGTCAACCAGTTGAATTAATGGATTAATTCTTTGTTGTTGTTGTTGTTTGAGATGGAGTCTTGCTCTGTTCCCAGGCTGGAGTGCAGTGCTGTGATCTTGGCTCACTGCAGCCTCTGCCTCCCAGGTTCAAATGATACTCCTGACTCAGCCTCTTGAGTAGCTGGGAATACAGGCATGTGCCAACATGCCCAGCTAATTTTTATATTTTTAGTAGAGACAGGGTTTCACCACGTTGGCTAGGACGGTCTTGACCTCCTCGTGATTCGCCAGCTTCGGCCCCCCAAAGTGTTGGTATTACAGGAGTGAGCCACCGCGCCTAGCTGGCTAATGGGTTAATTCTAACTTTGACGTAGAATTAATCTCTGGACCACATTTCTGTCATCTGAACAAGGAAGGACTGTTAATCTGGTTCCTTCTAGATCTGTGATCCTGTGACCATTTAGTAGCTGTGGAGAGCTATTAACCATTTTTGAGCAGTGTGATTATATTAAATGATATCAGATGATTGGAAATGGTTAAATGTCAGATGCTTAAATGTATATCAGATGGTTGGAGCTAGCCACAATGTAAAACACAAATTGGAGATGAAGAGAATGGAAATATGAGGCCCATCTTAAATTGGTCTAGGCTTAAAGAGATGAGGTATTAGAAATTGGAACTTTGATGGTTACTTTTGTAATACAAAAACAATGACTTGAGAGGCAGCAAAGAAGCCAGTAAAAACCTTTTTTTTTTTCTGCTTGGTCAGAGATCTTTGGCTGTTGGAGAAGAGTAAGAGTACTAGTCACAAAACCATTTCCCAGTTGTTTTTAACTCTATCTTTGTTTTAAGAGCCCATAGAGAATAATAGTAGTATTTAAATATTGTCGGGGAAGAAGCATCCAACGATGACTAAGGTTTCTTCTCTGGACTATGGAAATAATGACACGATTGAAAAAAATGGGGGAAATCCAGAGAAAGGCACTGAGTTTGAGAGAAAGAGGAATTACTTTAGATGTGTAAACTGTTATCTATTTGTGAATGGTATTTTTGTTGTGTATATTGAAAACTCTTATTTTGATTTATAGAAAAGGTTGCTCTTTATAGAATCTAGATATTTGGCCGGGCGCGGTGGCTCAAGCCTGTAATCCCAGCACTTTGGGAGGCCGAGACGGGCGGATCACGAGGTCAGGAGATCGAAACCATCCTGGCTAACATGGTGAAACCCCGCCTCTACTAAAAAATACAAAAACTAGCTGGGTGAGGTGGCGGGCACCTGTAGTCCCAGCTACTCGGGAGGCTGAGGCAGGAGAATGGCGTAAATCCGGGAGGCGGAGCTTACAGTGAGCTGAGATTGCGCCACTGCACTCCAGCCTGTTCGACAGAGCCAGACTCCGTCTCAAAAAAAAAAAAAAAAAAAAAAGAATCTAGATATTTGTGCCTACATCATACCTTTGTCTCCTCAAGCCCCCAAAAGTCCCCTCAGCTTGGTTTATTTGTTGCCTAATAGAGTTTTAAAACTACCCACATCTTTATATCTGATGGATCTTTGAAGCAGGACACATGGCACTTGTTTTCTAGCTCTTTCATTAGCCAAGCATGGTCCTACACAGGCTTGTTCATACACTTAAGTTAGAGGTAGGCTGCACTTTTGCAGCGCACATTGCTGCATTTCTGAGCAATACCTGACATCCTAGACTCCTTAGTAGTAATAAATTGTGTTGAGCCAGAGATTAGTGGTAGTTGCTTTGAGATAGCCTGTTAGAATTGGTAGCATTTCTAACCTTTAGATATATTACTTCCAAACAGCTTCCAAGCCATTATCTTATGCTCCTGTTGGTAATTGAAGCCTTAGTATCCACTGTCTTCATCAGGATTCAAGCCTACAAAATTACAAGGGAGAGAGGACTTTAATCTGTTACCCATTATAACAAAGCAATGAGCAATGCTGTTTCTACAATCTTTGTTAATGCCCTGAAGAAAAACTTTCCCTTAATCACTAAAATTAAAGTAGTTTTTATTTGGGTCTATGAGATCTTCCTAGCAAGTGGAATGTCTTAATTTTGAGACTTTTATAGGAGGGAGAAGAAGCAAAAAATTCATACCACTTGTGTACATAAATACTGTTGATTTTTTAAAAATGTACTGTGAAAGAGTAGTAAAGCAGTCTGCCTTAATATCACTGCCTTTTAAATCAGGTGAAGAGAGGAACTATTATCTCCACTTTAAAAACAAATGTAAGGGATATAGTCCAGGTCATGCAAACATAGTATACGATGGATTGAACTGACAACCCAGCCCCAGTATTGTGATTCCCTGTCCAGTGTTTGTTTGGCTACATATTCTGAGTTTATACTTTGTTCATTGAAAATCCCCTTTTTCTTTTAAAGTACGCTTTCAAAATGATTGGGGAAAGGGAGTGTTTTCGGTAAATGGGTTTCTAGTGTACATACAGTTAAGCATCTAAGAAAGGTTTTGATAGGTCAAGGAGACAGAACCTGTGGACAAAGTAGGTGGAGCATTGAGCAAGTAAAAATCTCATTTTGCTTGTCCAGGAATCTATTACTGTTGGCAGAGAAGCAGGAGGAATATTAACAGAATAGTTTTCCTGCTGTTGGGCATGTAGTTTTGTCAATCTAGAATAGATCTATTGTTGGCTGAGTAGAGCAAATTCATGTCTGAGAGTTGGGGAAGCATGGCTAGTGTTAAACAAGAAACTGTGTTTCAGTCTGACTTTGATGTCTGCCTTCCTTATGCTGTGGGCTAATGTATATCATAGCCATTTTTTCCCTCATTTTCCTCCAATAAGAAATCTGTTTTGCCTTTTCTGATGGATATTTTTACAAAGAAAGACTTTTGCTCGGTATTTGTCATCATACATTCTCATTGCTGTTGCTGCCCTCAGAAGGATTGTATAAATGAGGTAGGTAAGAATTTCCAGTATATATATCAGTCTATATTGTAGCCTTTTTGCTGATATTGGTAGAAAGTTTCCATTAAAATATTGAAATTGTTAACTTGAGAATGCTTTAAAAATATTTAGAGTTCTATAATTTAGTGAATTTATACTGTATTCCGTGTGAGGAAGAGGTAGGCTTTTGTTAATTCTGAATGGTTAGGGAGAAGTTTACTTTTATTAAGAGTTCCTGTTAATGTTACCCTACCACAGTCAAAGCATAAGCTTTTAAGAAGCAAGTGCTGGCAGTTTTTAGGATCTGAAAGACTGAGTCAGAGAACCCCATATTATGACCCACTTTTGTTTCTCTAGCAGATTAGTTGGCAAAACATGGTCTATAGAATTCAAATGAGAAGTCAGTCCATAAAATGTGTACATGTTTTTGTGGGTTTTTTAGTTCAAATAACGCAACATAAAATTTGATAAACATTCTCTTATATCAGACTCTTATTGTGCTGTCATAGAGTTACAGTTGTTCATTTTTTGTACCCCATTTAAAATTGTGCAGAAGTGGCCTTTGTGTTTTGTAATGAGTGTACAGTAGATGTTCAAGAAATACTTATATTTAATGAAGAAAAATAAGCTACTATCCCAAGTCAAAAAAAATATGACACTACTGCCTAAAGATAACTCTTGTGAATTAGAAAAGTAAGAGAAAAATAATCTGTAGAGCCAGTGAGTTGTTGGCTCTGGAGGAGTGGACTGAGAGGGCTGTATGTCCTTAACAAACTCTAGTTTTGTTCTGTGTAAGATAGTAGCCCAACTTATCTAGCTTAGTTCTTTTTTCTTCTTTTATCATGAAAACATCTTGTTATCATTATTTTGTTCTGTCTGGTGCTTAAAATCGTGTTTTAGAATAATCTAGTTCACCTTTCAAAAATTATCAGTTATAAAAATTACATTGAGTTCTCATGTCTTAAGAACAAGAAGCCTGTAAGTATATTTTAAAAACTGTAATTTTGTATTTATTTTAAACAGCTTTTTATTACATGTCCCAGATGACTTTTCTGTGGGTCACTTTTACTATCAGTGAGGTTTCATAATCATTGCATGTACACTTTTACTTTTAATATACAATACGTGTATATGCTTGCTTCTTAAATGAGTCAGAATACCTCTGCTAGGTAGTTTAATAATCCTGGCTTATTGATGGTTGCTGACTGGTAAAATTCCTTGTTATATTTTTCAGTATTTAAGTGGGTAGCATTAAGCAGTCTTAATCTTTTAATACCAGCTACTGGACTGGTAAGGTGTGTCTCAGTTTTATTGGCTCCCTTGGCACCTACAGTACATTTTTTAAGGCAGTAGTAGTAGTTGAATATGTGGTATAGCATTGGTATGGAATTTTCTATACAAAACTCTTGACTAAAGGTTGAAATAGCAGCAGAACCTACTAAATGTTAAGTTGTATTATGCATAGTTACTGGTTTTGCTGTATCTTAATACCTGTTTTGCTCAATAAGTATTCCTATTTGTAAAGTAGTGAATTCATACATGTTGGCAGGGATAGGATTAGCAAGAGAATTATTATTAAGGATAATCAAGGATGAAAGCAGGTTCAAGAGAAGATTTTCCTTCCTTTATTATCTTTGGTGATTGCCTTTTTACTCAGGTAGCCTTGGGTCAGCGAACTTAATACTTCAGAGAGCTTTGAACCCAGATACGACATTTGAATTCAGTTGTTGTAAATTTAGATAGACAAGTTGGACAAGTATTACCATTATTGGCTAGACAGGAAATCTGAAGCTCAGAACTACTTCTGTTCACACTGAATTCAAGTCTTTTATTGTTAAATGTTTCTTTCCTTTCAATGTGCCTATGCTAGATTAAAACAGAAGAATCGGTATACATTTGCTTTGTTAAATTAATACATAGTTTTATTGCCAGTAGGCTACATACATTCCCCTGAAATGTATGTGCTTATGGAAGAAGGAATCTTTTATTTGAGACAGGGTCTCACTGGGTCACCCAGGCTAGAGGGCAGTGGCACGATCATGACTCACTGCAGCCTTTACCTCCCAGGCTCAAATCATGCTCTGGCCCAGCCTCCTGAGTAAGTGGACTGCAGGCACATGTGCCGCCACACCCCACTACTGCAGGCACATGTGCCGCCACACCCCACTAGTTTTTGTCTCCTTGGAGAGACAGGGTCTTGCTTTGTGCCCATGCTGGGCTCAAACGATCCTCCTGCCTCGGCCTCCCAGAGTGCTGGGACTTACAGGTTTGAGCCACCACACCTGGCCCTAGACTTTTAAAATGCTATCAAAGTAATCAGAAGAGCCAATTGTGTTAGCTCACGCCAGTAATCCCAGCAGTTTGAGAGGCCAAGGTGGAAGGATCGTTTGAGCCCAGTTCGAGATTAGTCTGGGCAACACAGCAAGACTTTGTTTCTCCAAAAAGACAAAAAATTAGCTGGGCATGGTGGCGCACGCCTGTAGTCCCAGCTACTTGGGAGGCTGAGGCAGGAGGAGTTTGAGGCTGCAGTGAGCCACAATCCCACCACTGCACTCCAGCCTTGGCAACAGAGCAATAACTTATTTTCTTTCTTTCTTTTTTTTTTTTTGAGACAGAGGCTTGCTCGGTCACCCAGGCTGGAGTGCAACGGCTCTGTCTGGGCTCACTGCAACCTCTGCCTCCTGGGTTCAAGTGATTCTCCTGCCTCAGCCTCTCAAGCAGCTGGGATTACAGACACCCGCCATCCTGCCCAGCTAATTTTTGTAGAGATGGGGTTTCACCATGTTGGCCAGGCTGGTCTCAGGTGATCCGCCTGCCTTGGCCTCCCAAAGTGCTGGGATTATAGGCGTGAGCCACCACGCCTGGCCAAGAACTTATCTTTACAAAAAAAAAGTTTATGCAGTTTTTACATGTTTATTGTAGAAAACTAAAACCAAATGTAAACCAAAATACAGTTGTTCCTCCTTGTCTGGGGAATTGGTTCCAGGACTCCACACTCCTCTGGATACCAAAATTTGAAAATGCTCAAGTTCCAGAAATGTAAAATGACCCATAATATTTACATGTAAAAATTATTTACAATATCTAATACACTGTGAGTGCTATATAAGCAGTTGTTATACTGTATTGTTTAGATAATAATGACAGGGAAAAGCCTGTACGTGTTCAGTACAGATGCAGTTTTCTCTTTTAAATTTTCAATTTACAGTTGGTTGAATCCACAGACATGGAAACCATGAATAAGAAGGGCTAACTGTACTCAGTTTCTGCTACCAGAGAGTTTTTAGTGCATAGTATTCATTTTTTTCTTGCATTTCCTATTTTCGTAAGTCTTAAGTTTGAAATACCAGCTTGCTCAATTAAAGCAGCCTTTGCTTCAGCAGCATTATTTTGTTTTCACTAGAATTATATGAAGATAAAAACAAGCTGGGAAAAACTTAGATGGAGTTGGAAAAATAAGATGAGGAAAATACAGATAGTGATCTTTGTAGTCATTCTCATAAATGAAGCTTTTAAATACATGAATTTAACTTTAGGGTCAGCCCTACTGCACAGTTCCTTGCTGTGAAAAGTTAGCCCTGGGAGTAGAATTCTCCAAATTGGGTCTTCGGAATAATACAATGAGTAATTGAGTATTATCCAGCTTTGGATATAACTCTTGTACTTAAAAGACTTTAGAGTTAATTATTTGATGTATTTCATTTATTTCATTTAGATCTATGAGAGATTACATGCGTTTCTGTGATTTATTAGTTACTAATTTTGTTTTACCATATCTGTCATTGAAACTATAGATAATTAGAATTATGTATATTTAATAACTTAACTTTTCTGACCGCCCCACCCCAACTCCATTCCCTTTGTTTTATGTGTCTGTTGACTTGAAGTGCCCCTTGAACAGCGTATCAGTGCTTCAGCTCTCGATCTGTGTGGTGACTTAGATGAGGTCAGAATAGATGAGATAGTTTTCTCTTTCACCCCACCTCTTAGACAGCAGCATTTGGTTCTTACATCTTATGTGTATTTTCCACACATTGCTGTTTTGGTTTTGGTTTTGTTTTTAAAGATGGAGTCTTGCTGTGTTGCCAGGCTGGAGTGCAGTGGCTCAACCTCGGCTCACTGCAACCTCTGCCTCCCGGGTTCAAGAGATTCTCCTGCCTCAGCCTCCTGAGTAGCTGGGACTATAGGAACGCACTACCATGCCCGTCTAATTTTTGTATTTTTAGTAGAGACGAGATTTCACCGTGTTGGCCAGGATGGTCTCAATCTCTTGACCTCGTGATCCGCCCACCTTGGCCTCCCCAAAGTGCTGGGATTACAGGTGTGAGCCACAGCGCCCAACCTGAAAATTTATTTTTAAAGAATTTATTGTCTGGGTGTGGTGGCTCAGACACACAGAGGAGGGCAGATCACCTGAGGTCAGGTGTTCGAGACCAGCTTGGCCAACATGGGGAAACCCCCATCCCGTCTCTACTAAAAATAAAAAAATTAGCTGGGCGTGGTGGTGTATACCTGTACTCCCAGCTACTCAAGAGGCTGAGGCAGGAGGATTGTGTGAACCCAGGAGGCAGAGGTTGTAGTGAGCCAAGATCGCACCACTGCACTCCAGACTGGCAATAGAGCAAGACTCCATCTCGGGCAAAAATTTTTTAAAAAAAGAAAGAATTTATTTATTCTTTATAAAGATTCTAAACTATTACTGTGATGACTACTATGTAGTATCACATGTAATAGTGGTAATGAGTTTTCTTCTGAGATTAATTGCAGAGCTTGTCTTTTGCATGGGTCCAATATTTTACTTTTCAGTGTGTTTTATTTGTGCAGGACAATTTGCCCTTCAGTTATCATACCAAAACAATATAAACCCTCAACTCCTTTGAGTTTGTTAAAGATTACTATGATAATACAATGCCTGCCAAACTAAGCATTTGAGTTCATGCCCATACATGGGTTTGGTGTTCCAAATAGTTAAATCCTGTATTGATTGATGTGTTTAGGGAACAAGATTGAACAAAAGATCTTCTAACCGATTAGAACATTTAGCTTTCTTTTTTAGTCAATAACCCTTTACTTGAAACACAGCAGAAGATATTATTAACATCTGCCTAAATTTTTTCATTGCCACATATGGAAGTAAGTGACCCCACTGTCACTGTTCCATGTTTTCTTGTGAAGAGCTAAATTGCCACTACCCAACTGTGACACTGCAGGGTAGTGTGGACCAACTCCTGCAGGCAAATCAGAAAAAAAAGCTAGGATAGTAAGAAAGGAACCTAGAAGAACCTTAATTGGAAATTTAAAAAAACAAAGTTCAAAGACCCTGCTTTTTATTAATGTATTTCTGTTTATGCTTTTCAGGGGGTGAAGCCAGCCAGTTTTGACAAAGTAGCAATTCCTGAAGTGAAGGAAATTATTGAAGGATGCATACGACAAAACAAAGATGAAAGGTAAGTTGCCTCTTTTGACCTGAGTGATACTTGAACAAAACCTAAAAAGTAATGTGCTTTGAGTACAACACTCATTCTTCGGTGTATTTAATATTTGTGATTGGTTTCTCTATTTGTGCCTGTAACATTTTTAAAGATAGGGTTTTGTTCATTATGGTTATACAGATGTGATATACTGGAACACTGTAAAAATATGGTTTGGTAGAGTTTCAGTAAACCAGAACCACCGTAAACATAGCTACATTCCATGAGAACTACTTACTTAAAACATCAGCATGATTTGTAAAACTCAAAAAAGAGTTTAGTATCTAACACAGGAAATCTTTCCTTAGTCCTTTATCATTGAATTCTAAATGGTGAAATAAAACCTTGGCTCTTTAAAGTCAACTCAACTATTATAGGTCTGATTTGCTGTCCTTATGCCGGAATTGAAGAAGAGCAAAACACAAAAATTCCTAAGTAAAAAGAGAAGGCTTCACCCAGGGGTTAGAAAGAGATGTGGCTTAGTCATTTGTACTAACAGAGGACTTTTCTTAGAGGAGTAGCAAGTATCTGATCTGCCATATAGCTGATTCATCACCCGTTAGGCATGGTGAAGGTCCAGTGTCTGCTTTTGGAAAACAGTCTATCTTTGCCACCCCCTTCCATCCTCCAAAAAAGAAAAAGGAGACCAGCTAGTACAAATATAAATTGCAAATTGAGCATAATCAACCACCCGAAGAATGAGAGCAACCAGATATATCAACCAAATTAAAGAATTCCATCATTTCACCTCTCCAGTCTCATTCTTTTTATAACATCATTATTTAGGAGAGCTTAACTTCATGGTTTTTAAGTCTTTATTAAGTAAAAATTTAGTTTGAGTTTTCATTTGTATATATGCTGGGTCATTAAATCTCTTCAGGAACTTTTCTTTTTTTTTTTTTTTTTTTTTACTATAAACAAAGGAATGTTTGTTTCAACTCTTTTTTTTTTTTTTTTTTTTTGACATAGTCTTGTTCTGTTGCCTAGGCTGGAGTACAGTGGCACAGTCTCAGCTCACTGCAACCTCTGCCTCCCGGGTTCAAGTAATTCTCCTGTCTCAGCCTCCTGAGTAGCTGGAACTATAGGTGCACATCACCACGCCCGGCTAATTTTTGTATTTTTAGTAGAGACGGGGTTTCACCATATTGGTCAGGCAGGTCGCGGACTCCTGACCTGAGGTGAACCACCCACCTTGGCCTCCCAAAGTACTGGGATTGCAGGTGTGAGTCACTGCGCCCAGCCTGTTTCAACTCTTGATGGAGCAGCTTATTAGATTATTGGCATAGTGAAATAATTTTATCTGAAGACTGTTTCGCAATCAGACTTCTGCTTGCCCAGTACACAAATTATTGAACAAGGATTAAGAGAACTTATTGGTGTAAATAAAGCTTACTGTTAGAAGGTACCAAACTAGAAACAAAAATATTTATTTTCTAGTTTTTATTTCAGCATTTACACCTTTTATAACTGTGAGCAAGATTCTCAACCTTTCTGCGCCTCCATTTCCCAATAATCAGGAGATGATATTGAATTGGGTGTTGGTCAACAAGATCATAAATTTGAAGATTTATGTTACTTATAAAATGCTATATAAATGATCATGTGGTATTTTGAAGCTTTAATAGAGCCAATTGTGTTAGCTCACCATTACTAGTGTACTATTACTAAAGAGATCATTGGATTTAAAAATTATCACTATCAGTTCTTATTCATGAATGAGATTGTTATGATGTTTTATAACTTGAGAGTAAACCTCTGTAGTTACCATTCAAATGCAGCAATGTAAAAATGAGTTACAAACTTTCCCATGTATTTTTTCCCATTTTTTTTCTTCTGTGAATAATAATAATTGGCCACATTTGAAAATTATTTTTTCAAACTAATGGTGTTTTATTTTTGTTCCTTTTCTTTCCCCTCTGTTTGGAAGATATTCCATCAAAGACCTTTTGAATCATGCCTTCTTCCAAGAGGAAACAGGAGTACGGGTAGAATTAGCAGAAGAAGATGATGGAGAAAAAATAGCCATAAAATTATGGCTACGTATTGAAGATATTAAGAAATTAAAGGGAAAATACAAAGACAATGAAGCTATTGAGTTTTCTTTTGATTTAGAGAGAGATGTCCCAGAAGATGTTGCTCAAGAAATGGTAAATTGGCATTAACTAGCCATTTAAAAATTGATTTAGACTTATATACATCGATACTATTATTAAGCAAAAAAGCAGTTGATGAAGTGCTGTGTGTGACATATCCCATTGACAGAAAATTGTGATGGCCCTAAAAGTTATTAGTGGGATTTTCCAGTGTGTGTTTTTTGTTTTTTTAACTCCCTTCTTTTTATTGCTTTTATAATGGGTGTTAGATTTTATAGTCTTTTTTAAAAGTAAATTTTTTTGAGGGAGAGAGAGACAGGGTCTTGCTCTGTCACCAGGCTGGAGTGCAGTGGCCTGATAATCACAGCTTACTGCAGCCTTAAACTCCTGAACTCAAGCAGTAGGGACGTGCCACTATGCCTGACTAGTTTTTGTATTTTTAGTATAGGCAGGGTTTCACCATGTTGGCCAGGCTTGTCTCGAACTCCTGATCTCAAGTGATCCTCCCACCTCAGCCTCCCAAAGTGCTGGGAGTACAGGTGTGAGCCACTTCACCTGGCCAAAAGTTATTTTTGAGAAAATATGTAGAGAGATATATATACACATAGGGATAGATGGATGAGATAGATAGGTAGAACTAGTAGAATGCATTCTAAAGTCATTTTGAAAGGTCTGTAAGATTGAGTGACTCTCAGTTTATATAAGCATCATTCATTTAGAATGACAAGTTACATTTCTACATATTGGTGCATTAGCCTTTGATCAGTTATCTGGATGAACCCTATAAACAGACATAGGACCATGAATTGTTTTTACTTTGAAGAGAGTTTTCCTGATCAAATATTAGTAGGAAGCCTTTGATGTATTATTATTTGAAGTATGTCTAAAAGATCACTCTTCCATAAGGAAACCCTTCCCCAAATTTATGCTTGCCATAGTGCCCAAAATAGCTAATTATTATGGAAAGATAACTCAGAATATCTCTACTCAGATTTATAAGAACCATTCAAAAGTGGTAGTTGCCTCTGGGAAGAGATCAGGTATGAGTTACTTGTGTTTAACTGTTAGTTGTTTGTATTATCTGAGCTTTTTGGCTTTTTTGGAGGGGAGGAGCAGTGTTAAATCTTCATATTTGTACCACAGTTGTTTTATCAGATTAAGTGGTTGCCTTGTAAAAGAAAGTAAAGTCAACACAGGTTAATGTTAATGGTTACGTGTGAGGGGGAAATACAGTGAATAGAACAGAGTACCTTACTTGGTTTAGGAACTGAGGTTTTCGTTGCCCCATTGTTTTGTTGTTTGTTATAAGGAGTGAAGGTATACCTACCCTTCGAGTTTCTGCAAAAATGGTGGTACCCACTCCTCAAGTATCTACAAAGATGGTAGGGAAATGCATAATGCAGACCAGGAATTTTACAGTTCGGTTAAGGCCAGTCCTGAGAGAATTCTTTGTTCCTCCTCTTCGCGACTTTTGACAATGCCTTTTTTTGGGCGGTGGGGGGGCGAATGGGCGGGTGTTGTTTTCTTTCAGTATACTACTGTACTACTGCTTAATATACCCTTTTATTCTGTAGGTAGAGTCTGGGTATGTCTGTGAAGGTGATCACAAGACCATGGCTAAAGCTATCAAAGACAGAGTATCATTAATTAAGAGAAAACGAGAGCAGCGGCAGTTGGTACGGGAGGAGCAAGAAAAAAAAAAGCAGGAAGAGAGCAGTCTCAAACAGCAGGTAGAACAATCGAATGCTTCCCAGACAGGAATCAAGCAGCTCCCTTCTGCTAGCACCGGCATACCTACTGCTTCTACCACTTCAGCTTCAGTTTCTACCCAAGTAGAACCTGAAGAACCCGAGGCAGATCAACATCAACAGCTACAGTACCAGCAACCCAGTATATCTGTGTTATGTACGTATCTTGGGAAGTGGACAGATAGGCTGATTCTCCTAATTGGTTTTTTTAGCTTCTTGTTATTTTGCATTGGCTTCTTGGTTTTGAATTATGAATCCTGCTATTATACAAAATTTGAAATGGTTGTTGTCTAGCTTCTCTTGATTCTTATATCTGTGACTAGGAGAATAGAAGGATGGGGCAGTAAGGAAATGTGATTAGGATACAAAATAATTTTATAAACTCCAACATCCTGGAGGTTTCAATTTGTAGATTTCTACTTTTCACAATTTATTTAAATAAAATGGAATTAATAATGAAGAATGAAGTGGCTTGGCTACTAAAATTGAACCCATCAGTCTGGTTGAGCTCTTTTAGCAAAGCTGAGTGGTGTATAGACTAAAAACTAATGAGAACACTGGTTATTAATTTAATTACCTGTTTAACACTGAGAACCTTCTGGCTTCCATACTTTGAAAGCTGTGTCAAATTTAAGGCTTATAGTGTTCCATGTTGTTTCCCTTAGTCTTCAGGTGATAAGATTCTGTGATAGCCATATGGATTCCTCATTTAAATATAGAAATCTAAGGAATATGGCTGTAATTCATTTTTTATTTAGTTCAAATCTGTGCAAAGAATAACTAGTTACCCCTAATATAATGGGTCTAAAATATGAGAAAATGTGAACCTCCATTTTGTGATTTGTCTTTCTCTCTCTTTTTCCTTTTTTTTTTTTTTTTTGGGTGATTCATTTTTCCTTCAGCTGATGGGACGGTTGACAGTGGTCAGGGATCCTCTGTCTTCACAGAATCTCGTGTGAGCAGCCAGCAGACAGTTTCATATGGTTCCCAACATGAACAGGCACATTCTACAGGCACAGTCCCAGGGCATGTACCTTCTGCTGTCCAAGCACAATCTCAGCCCCATGGGGTATATCCACCCTCAAGTGTGGTAAGTAAATGCTTAAGGGAATGTAATACTACAGTGAGGGCCAATGGATAGTCTGCTAAATTAAAATTCTTTGTACAAACCAAGTAGCAGTATGAGTCTGAAGTAGAAAATATAAAATGCTGTATCTCTAAAGGCTTATTCTAGAGTATAATTAGAGTAGTCCTGGTAGAGTAGGATATAGACATTAATGTGTGGGCATTAGCTGAACTGCCTACATGAAGCAACTACATACAAGATTTAGACTAGTCTGCATTTTTACTAAAGGTAATGCTCTCTATAGCACTTGAGTTGAAACTATTCACAGCAATAAAAGCTGGACATACAAATGTTTTGCGGGTGGGGCAAGGAGAGTTTTTCAAAAGCTTGTTAAAATAATTACTAAGTATTTCCTGTAAGATTCTGTATTGTACAAAACACAGGTAAGACCTTCAAACCATTATAGAATGCTGCATGTGGGTACTCTAGATTGAGGGAATCCTTTATTTGAATGACTGTTTAATTTAGCGCTTGTGTTGAGTTAATCATCAGTTGCTGTGTGTGTTCCTGCCTTTTAAAGTCTGTGTTGGACACAAGTTCCTTCCCTAGTATATGTTCTTTTGCTTTTTCCCTTTAGTTGGTAACTGTTTTATTACTGATTTCAGAATCAACTTATGGAAATTATTTCCTGAAACATTTTATGCTTGTACACACAGAGACACACACACACACACACACACACACACAAAATTATCCTATGTTTTACATTAGGCACTCTTGCTTCTCATATAGAGAATGTTAAAGTAGATCATCAGATAATACCCCATTTCTTCTGTTGACCTCAGAGGAAAATAAAATACGTCATCTGCCTCTGAAAGGTACTAGAAAATAAGTAACTTGTCACCGTATAGCACTTGTTAGTGAGATCTTTAAGCAGACAGATTTCCCCCTCCTTCTCAGAAAGCTTTTAATCTAAACTTTGTGGAATTCTTGCCCTTCTTTAAATGAAAATCTTTCTCTGTTAAGAAAATACTTCTGCTTGTTCTGATTTTTTTATCCTACAGCTTGGAATAAAAGATGTTCATTTGTTTCAGAGTCCATTTAATCCTGCTTTGGCTAGGTCTCAAGATGAATGGCCACAATAACACAAATAAAAAACAATTAATGTACTAATTTTTTTTTAACAATCTACTTTCTCTCTTTAAAATAATTAAGTGAGGGTAGGATAGAATAACTTTATAAAGGCTGCACAGAAAATATATTTTTGTGTTCTGACAAATATTACTTGTCAGCATTTCTTGTCAGTTTCTACTTTTAATTGATTTTTTTCTGGATTATTATAACTAGATTTTGCTAAAACTCTTGTTTTGTTTTTTTAAATTTTCTTTTGTCTATACTCATCATGGGGGAGCATTAGTTCTCTGTTTTAGAAAGCAAGTAGAATGACGTGAAGATACTAAGTATTTGAGCCACTAATATAGCCATGTTTATTGATGCTCTAAAAGCAGACGTTCTTGCTTTTTAATGACAGTATTCTATGGAGGTATTATGAAGAATTATTAAATATTGAGAATTTAAAAATTTGTCTAATTCTTGTCTCACTTCAGGAATGTGGCTTACAATAATATAGACAAATTATAAGTGAAATTTTAGAAATTAGAATAAAAGAAAAAAGGCTGGAGAGAAATTAAAACAGGAGTGAACTAAATAATCATATGATGATTTTTAAATCCTTGCTATTGGTGGGCCACAGATTTGACCCAAAGCATTCTACACAGCCAAGTTTTGGAAATGAAAACATAGTTTTCATAGTTCACAACATCTAAAAGGAAAATAACAGTCTTATTCAAGACAACCTTTATAGTATTGCTCATACTGCCTTATAACTGTATTAAACCCTGTGCCTGAAAATTTTTTCAAGTTATTCTTTTTTTTTTTTTTTGACAGCGTCTCATTCTCTCTCCCAGGTGGGAATACAGTGGCATGATCTTGGCTCACTGCAACTTCCACCTCCTGGGCTCAAGCGATTCTCCTGCCTCAGCCTCCCCAATAGCTAAGATTACAGGCACCCGTCACCACGCCCAGCTAATTTTTGTATTTTTTTATTAGAGACCCAATTTCACCGTGTTGGCTAGACTGGTCTCGAACTCCTGACCTCAAGTGATCCACCTGCCTCGGCCTCCCAAAGTGCCAGGATTTACAGGTGTGAGCCACCACGCCCAGCCTAAATTATTCTTCAGAGATCCAGATTGAAGATATTCTCCCATTGATTACGTTGTAAAAGTACAAAATACTTCCTATATCCAATTGTGAATTTCTTCTAGAAAGCCAAACTTTTTGCTAGTAGTAGATCATGACTTTTTACCTTTACAAATAAAGAGTGGCAAGTATAAGAAATACTGTGAGCCAGCAACTTTCCATCTCATATCTTCTAAAATAGAAATGAGAGTCTTTTTCTGAGGTTTCCAGAGCTCTTGCAAAATAATCCAATCTTAAAATTCTCTGTATCTTTTAATGTACTTTAAACTAATAGAATTCATTCTTGTTGAATCTTAAGTTTGCCAGAGTTGCAAGCTAATATTCATTGCTTTCCCTGTCTGCACCCTTCAGTCAGCTGGTCATTCTTAAATTCATACACTCATAACACTTGGTGTTATTTCAGAATATTTAGCATGATAATTGATCATTATCATGATCATTCATTAAAAAAACCTGTACTTGACTGACAACCTAGAATAGTTGTGAATAGTTGTGATCTGTCAGATGTGCTATGTTGAGTTATAGCTCTCCTCAAAAAAAAAAACTGACTTTGTGGAATTGGGAGAGGATGGAACATTTCTTTATGCAGCTATGCCCTGTTATCATTGTGCTTTTGTTTATTTTGTTTTCAGAGTACTGTGTTTTCACGTGTGTGTTTGTTTTCTGTTTAGCCTCCTCGTGGCCGTAGCATGTCGGTTTGTGTTCCCCATCTTTCTGCTGTTCCCTCTCTGTCCCGTGTCTCTCCCAGCGCTCCTTCCACCCCACCACCAGTGCTGTCTGCACCTCTTTCTCCTTCCCTCCTTCGGACTGCCCCTGAGGAAACTTTTGCCGAAAAGCTTTCTAAAGCATTGGAGAGTGTCCTGCCTATGCACTCTGCCTCTCAGCGCAAGCGCCGACGCTCCAGCCTGCCTTCCCTCTTTGTCAGTACTGTATGTAACTGTAAACTTCTGACAAATGAACAATTATTACCAATGAATACATCCAGGCAACAAGAATTTTAATTAAAATTGAATAAAGAACAGGACTAAACTCAGTTATATTATGCTTCTAGGATACCAGTTATTCCTTTAGGAAACTTTTTTTGTAATGAGGCTCTAAGGGGAATAAAAAGCAAGGAGGTAATGAGAGAGAATACTTATAATGTCCTTGGCACATACCAGCATGTGTCCAATAAAATTTACCTTTTATTGTATCTTCCTATTTCCTATCAACATAAAATTCTTTCATTTTCATATTCTAGTTTTAAAAGTATTACTTAATTTTAAAGTTATTGCCTTAATCAAAAGCAAATTTTATCGAACATTACCCAAACATTTTTTCTCCTCACTTTATTCTAAGGAGACACTAATGAAACTGGATGAGTCCTTTTTTTTTTTTTTAGTAACCTTAGTCAGCAAAGGATAACCTTGGAGTGAACATTTATTTTAATTTATTCATTTATGTAAGATGATAATGTCAGCAAACCAAAGGGCTACATAATGTTCCCCCATGGGAGTATTTTTTCCTTAGGTTTCAACCTAAGGTGGGACTGTAGCTCTTTGTGTGACTTTCTTTGGCTCCATTAATGTTTATAAAAGATATATTTCTTAAAATTATTTTAAGCATGTGGGTTCTTGCTGCTGCTTTTCCAAATAAAGAGTATAGTTAACTTTCTGACTAGCAACCCAAGAATTTTCTGATTTTTACTTAGGAGAATGAAGAACTGTACAATGTTATGGCTTTGAGACATACCATGAGTAAATAACAATAAAATGAGCATTCTTATTGAAAATAGAAATCCTCTTTTAGCTATTGTGAACAGTTGGTCTACTTTGCCAGCTCGATAAGGATCTTTCCTATGGAAGAATGAAACTGAATTTTTTTAAAAGGGGGAGTCCGTGATAGTAAATTATTTGCTTATTTATTTATTTATTGGAGGTGGAATCTTGCTCTGTCGCCAGGCTGCAGTGCAGTGGCATGATCTCGACTCACAGCAACCTCTGCCTCCCGGGTTCGAGCGATTCTCCTGCCTCAGCCTCCCGAGTAGCTCGGACTACAGGCGCATGCCCCTACACCCAGCTAATTTTTGTATTTTAGTAAAGATGGGTTTCACCATGTTTGGCCAGGATGGTCTCGATCTCCTGACCTTGTGGTCCACCCCCTTCAGCCTCCCACAGTGCTGGGATTATAGGCGTGAGCCACCACTCCCAGCCGATAGTGATTTATTATAGTGTATATTGTTTGCATTTGGCAAGCTATGTTTCTAAATTTAGTCTTAAATCTAGAACTGCTTCTTGAATAAAAAGTGCTATCAAATAAAATTGGCTATCATTTATATTACCCTTGTCAGTTGATTTGAACACCAGGATGTCAGAATCAGAAAATTCATGGTTACAGCCGGGCTTGGTGGCTCATGCCTCTAATCCTAGCACTTTGGGAGGCCGAAGTGAGCAGATCACCTGAGGTCAGGAGTTTGAGACCAGCCTGGCCAACATGGCAAAGCACGTCTCTACTAAAAATACAAAAATTAGCTGGACGTGGTGGCACACATGTGTAGTCCCAGCTATTTGGGAGGCTGAGGCAGGAGAATCCCTTGAACCCAGGAGGCGGAGGTTGCAATGAGCCAAGATTGTGTCGCTGCACTCCAGCCTGGGCGACAGAGCAAGACTCCATCTCAAAAAAAGAAAAAAGAAATTTTATGGGTATGCAACTGTTATTTAGGATCCGAAAAGTGGACATGTTGTGATTTAACTCTGTAACATGTTTCGTGTAGTAAAAATATAGTAAAACTATTAATCATCTAGTTTGGGATAGATAGGAGAAAGACATTACTGTCACTAGTCAAATTATATATCTTTTACTATCTACCAAAAATCTCTTCTGATTTCTGGTTAGAAGGCATACTATTAATTGATAAGAAAATAACACTGAAGGCCTCTAACATATCACAGTATAATAAGTATATAGGGCAAGTTAGTTCACTTTAAATTAAGTTAAATTAAAGCATACTTCTTACAGTATAGAACTAGTCAGACTTTTATGCCTTGTTTTAGTTCTTATTCTTCCTTTAACTCTTTTTCTGTTGATATAATTTACATTAATGCTTAAGAGTAAACTTTAAGTGTGGGTAAAAACGAAATAACTCACAAAGTTTAATTCTTCATTTCCTTTGAGAGAGAAAAGTTATGGAAAAGCAGCTCTTATCTAAAGCAAAGAGCCCACAGATTGATTTCATTGGCCCTGGATGTATTTAATGGGTTTTTACTGTGCACATAATTTCCAGAAGCATTGTTATTTATTTATTAATTATAAATTTGGTGTAACCATTTCATAGGGTTACACAAAACTACCCAGTTGTGCATGTCTGATGTAATTTCACATATGAATGTATGAATTACTTGTCTTATTCATGTTGATACAGCCTCAGTCCATGGCGCATCCGTGTGGGGGGACCCCAACATACCCAGAATCACAGATATTTTTCCCAACTATTCATGAACGTCCAGTTTCTTTCTCACCACCTCCCACCTGCCCACCGAAAGTAGCCATTTCCCAGCGGCGTAAGAGCACCTCCTTCCTGGAAGCCCAAACTCACCACCTCCCACCCCTGCTGAGGACTGTCGGCCAGAGTCTTCTTCCGCCTGGTGGCAGCCCAACTCACTGGACACCAGAGGCTGTAGTTATGCTGGGTACTACAGCCAGTAGAGTAACTGGAGAGTCATGTGAGATACAGGTCCATCCTATGTGTGAACCATCTCAAGTTTACAGTGACTATAGACCTGGACTAGTACTTCCAGAAGAAGCTCACTATTTTATTCCTCAGGAAGCAGTGTATCTAGCTGGGGTACATTACCAGGCCCGGGTGGCAGAACAGTATGAGGGCATTCCATACAACTCATCAGTACTGTCAAGTCCTATGAAACAGATACCTGAACAGAAGCCAGTACAAGGGGGCCCTACTTCAAGTTCTGTCTTTGAATTTCCATCTGGACAGGCTTTCCTGGTAGGACACCTTCAGAATCTAAGATTAGATTCTGGATTGAGTCCAGGATCTCCCCTCTCTAGTATTTCTGCACCTATCAGTACAGATGCTACACGTTTGAAATTTCACCCTGTCTTTGTTCCTCATTCTGCGCCCGCTGTGTTAACTCATAACAATGAGAGCAGAAGCAACTGTGTATTTGAATTTCATGTTCACACACCAAGCTCCTCTTCAGGAGAAGGAGGTGGAATTTTACCTCAGCGTGTTTACCGAAATCGGCAGGTTGCAGTGGACTTGAATCAAGAAGAACTGCCTCCTCAATCAGTTGGATTACATGGCTACCTGCAGCCTGTGACTGAAGAAAAGCATAATTACCATGCCCCAGAATTGACCGTTTCTGTGGTAGAGCCTATCGGACAGAACTGGCCAATAGGAAGCCCAGAATATTCCAGTGATTCCTCACAAATCACTTCTTCAGACCCCAGTGATTTTCAGTCACCTCCCCCTACAGGGGGAGCAGCTGCATCTTTTGGCTCTGACGTCTCATTACCCTTTATCCATCTGCCTCAGACAGTGTTACAAGAATCCCCACTTTTCTTCTGTTTCCCCCAAGGAACCACATCTCAGCAGGTCTTAACTGCCTCATTTTCTTCAGGAGGATCTGCACTTCATCCACAGGTTATAGGAAAACTTCCACAATTATTTTAAACTACCCTACTTTGCACCACAACATTTAAATTTTCTATTCCTCATTTCCCTGAATCATGGATTTTTGAGAAATATTGTTTAATTTTATCAGTAGAGTTTCCCCATCTTTGGAGGGTTGTGAACTACATATATATATTTAAAAACAAAATATGAGAGAAGCTACCTGATTTACCTATTATATGTGAAAACCGGTGGGAAAAAGAACGCAAAAACTAGAATTTTAGTCATTCATCAAAATCAATGACTTCTATCCCTATGCACATTATTTTCAACCAGTAGTGAAAATGCAAGTGTATATAATGTATGGTTGACCCAGCATTATTTAGGAATACAAATCTTAAGTATTACTTTCTTCCTCCAAACAAGTTTTTAAAAAATAGGGTAAATTTTTTTTTCTGTAAAATATAAAAAAAAAGGAAAATAGGGAATGCTTTTTTTGGAGTAGTAGTAATAATACACAGAATTTTCATTAGTGTAGAAGGATCTAAAAAGACAAAATATATCTTACGGGAACAAAAAAAGATAGAAAAGGAAACAGTTTAGGAATTTGCCTTAAATGAAAATGCCTTTTTAAAATGGCATCAGTTAAGCAAGTTGCTGTGTATTATTATATGTCCAAATAAAATGCTAATTCATAAGGACTGATTCTAATTTCTAGCAACTAACAATCTAGTGGGTGGTGGGCTTTTTTTTGTTATAAGAATTTGTGATATGTTGCAAGCTAAGGAACAGTAGACATCTCAGGCCTTGTATTTTCCTCAACAAATTTAATTTTAGTTATTTATGTGTATGAGCATATACACACTTAGCATATAAAGACAATATAATGAACGTAATAGAATTCAAAAGTACAGTCAGTGTTTACTGTTTCATATATTCATTTGGTATATTTTATCAAATGTGTACATCTTGTAAAATCCACGTAGAAGACTATGCAGTTATATATTGAAGACATTTGGATATCCTACATATTCTACTCTTTTAAAAAGTACTATGTTGTGTTCTTCCTACTTTCTTCCTATGTTCTTCCCTCATCAGGAGCATAAACAACTCCCAAAATTACACAAATTATCAATTATTTAGAGTTGTACTAAGACACAAAAAGATCCAGAAGCTTGAAAACTATACATGGGCATGCAGTATATTCACATCAGTATTCAAGTTGCAGCCCCTATTATAAATATTAATGTATTGCCAGTAATTATCCTTTAGACTCTCCAAAGTAAAAAATACCAGGTGGTTAATGTATAGACATACTACAGAAGGAATCAATACTTACAGTAGTTAAGCTGCAGTGGAATGTGATATTATATCCATGTAAGCTTTAAGGAACCCCTTCTAAACCGAAATGGAATGACAAAAGTGGGAGCCTTTTCATTTCTGTAACGTACCTGTATATAGTCCTGCATTCGTTTCTCACTTTCTCGTTTGTTTTAATTTGGACTTCTCAGTAATCAGAACGCTCTATTTGGGGTTTCTCAGACTCAACGCTGTTGACATCTGAGATTGGATAATTCTTTGTTGTGGTGGACTGTTCTATGTATTGTAGGATATTTAGCAACATCCTTGGTTTATACCTCCTAAATACTAGTAGCAGCCATCTCTCTCACTTGTGACAACCAGAAGTATCTCCACATATTGCCCAGTGCCCCCCTGGGGGTGGCACTGTTGCTCCTGGATAGCAATGATCGTCCTAGGTACTTAGCAGTTGATGATGATAACAGATTTTTTGATACTTTTGATAAAAGTCATTGTGGCACTACAAGAAGTATTACCAAATTAGCATTACCAAATACCTTTCTTTAATTTTTCAGATAAATTTCAGATTGATAGTATTAACACTTTGTTCCTGATTATTGTATTTCTAATAACAAATTTTATTATGAATCTGACTATTCTAGCCAGCTAAAATTACAGCCTGAGCAGCATTGACAGCTTAGGTTTTCACTATCAGTGGGTTTTGCATGGGTTGGGATTAGAACATGTTGTGTGATATGATCCTTCTCTTAAATTTTTCTTACAAAAGATAACCCCGAGGCCTCTCCCATACATGATCAGGTTAATGTTTCATTTTGATCAAGCAAACTCTGAGGAGATTAAATATTCATTGCAAAAGCCTGACCTCTATACACTTACTTTAAGCCTTCTCTAATTTGTTGTGTTCACTTCTTTCCTTCAGGCACAGGGGCAGAGCCAGGGTCAGCCATCCTCAAGTAGCTTAACAGGGGTTTCATCTTCCCAACCCATACAACATCCTCAGCAGGTGAGAACAATGCATTGCAACATTTTATGGATTAGCAGTGGCCAGAACACTATTTTAACATTTGTGGTTCGTGATATAAATGGCCTGCTAAGGAAAATTAAGAGGCATACCATGTCTTGTGTTCAATAACAAAGAAAAGACATTTTTTCTGAAACACATTTTCTGTGTTTCACTGAAACAGAAAATGTGTTTCAGAAAAAATCTCTTTTTTTTTCTTTAATGTGCTTTTGAACAATTTAGTAGACATACATTATTACTGATATAATTGTCTTTTTTTAAAAGAGGATTCTACACTTTTTTTTTTTTTTTTTGAGACAGTCTCACTCTGTCACCCAGGCTGGAATGCAGTGGTGCAATCTTGGCTCACTGCAACCACTGCCTCCCAGGTTCAAGCAGTCCTCCCACCTCAGCTTCTCACGTAGCTGGGACTACAGGTGCCTGCCACCACGCTCAGCTAATTTTTGTATTTTTTAGTAGAGATGGGGTTTCACCATGCTAGCCAGGCTGGTCTCACACTCCTGACCTCAGGTGATCCACCTGCCTCGGCTTTCCAAAGTGCTGGGATTACAGGCATGCGCCACCTCACCCAGCCTGGATTCTACACATAATTTACGGTACAAAGAATATGTCATTCCTTTTCTTTTTTTTTCCCCACTGCTTGCAGCAGTGATTTGTCATTACCTTAATTGTGCTTGCCTCTACTAATCCTGCACTTCTTTTTAATTATTTCTAATCTGTAGAATGATGTGTCAGATTTTACACTAAGAAGTATCTAATGAAAGCCTAAGAACAATTACTTTAGGAACTTTTTTTTTTTTTTTAATTTTAATTATTTATTTTATTTTATTTTTTATTTATTTTTTTTTGAGATGGAGTCTTGCTCTGTCGCCCAGGCTGGAGTGCAGTGGCCGGATCTCAGCTCACTGCAAGCTCTGCCTCTTGGGTTTACGCCATTCTCCTGCCTCAGCCTCCCGAGTAGCTGGGACTACAGGTGCCTGCCCCCTCACCCGGCTAGTTTTTTGTGTTTTTTAGTAGAGATGGGGTTTCACCATGTTAGCCAGGATGGTCTTGATCTCCTGACCTCGTGATCCGCCCGTCTCGGCCTCCCAAAGTGCTGGGATTACAGGCTTGAGCCACTGCGCCAGGCCAATATTTATTTATTTATTTATTTATTTATTTATTTATTTTGAGACAGCCTTGCTCTGTTGCCCCGTCTCGGCCTCCCAAAGTGCTGGGATTACAGGCTTGAGCCACTGCGCCAGGCCAATATTTATTTATTTATTTATTTATTTATTTATTTATTTATTTATTTTGAGACAGCCTTGCTCTGTTGCCCAGGCTGGAGTGCAGTGGTGCAATCTTGGATTACTGCAACTTCCACTTCCCAGGTTCAAGCGATTCTCATGCCTCAGCCGCCCTAGTAGCTGGGACTACAGGTGCATGCCACTATGCCCAGCTAATTTTTGTATTATGTTCTACTTATGCCCAGCTAATTTAGCAGAGATGGATTTCACTATGTTGGCCAGGCTGGTCTTAAACTCCTGACCTCAAGTGATCCACCTGCTTTGGCCTCTCAAAGTGCTGGGAGCCACCGCGCCTGGCCAAAATAATTTTAACTTCTGCTTTGGGGGGATTGTTCCAGAAAGTTCAAGGAATTCAAGAGATTAGTGTAATCCAGATACATCCAACAATAAAACTGGTAATTCTAAAATTAAAGATTTATAGTGCATCACTGATACTAGTTAATAGTAATTATTTGCAAGGGAATAATGCATTTTTGGCATAATTGAATACTTATTAGCTATTCGACATAAAATTCATAGCCACTATGTGTGTAATGCAAACTTCCTAATGATAGTTCTCCGTGTGGGTTTTTTAATCACCAAACTCTAAACTGGCTTCTGGTTCTATTCGTTTTTAGTTTTGAAACAAAGTTTTCAATTCTTAATTACAAATGGCCCTCTTGCAGTCCAACATTTGGTCATGTAGTCATTCAATACTGGTTTAAGATCAGGAGTTGCTTGTACAAGATGAAAATCACTTAAAGGCACTTTCTACAAAAATAATTGATTAGTTTGGTTATACATGCATTCACTCTGTGATCAGTACCTCTGTAGAACTGAAGGGCTGGGACTTACATGCTTTGTTTTGTACCTGTCCTTTCAAGACTGGTTAAATTCAAGTAAACATATTTTTGCCAACCTTAACAAAATCTGTTTTATTCTGTTAACAGTTCCTAATTAGAATGCAAATTACAAGTCACATAAAGCTGGTTGAGAACGGAAGTGCAGAGTACTAATCTCCTAACTTGCTTATCTTTGGATGTAGACCAACACCAGTGAACTGAGCAAATTGTATGTGCTCTGTTCTTTCTTTTCCAAAGGAATTTGTTATATGTCTTGTCTTTGGAGATATACATGTATACTTACTACCAAATGAAGAAGATAATGAAATAATTTATTGAGTTTCATGGTAAGAAAGAGTGTGAGAGTAGAAGAGAGCAGTACCATAAATGTCAAGTTAAAAGAATTAGGTAGCTCCCTCTCCTGGAGAAAAAAATATGGCTAAATGCTATCTCTACAGCAGAGACAAAAATTATTTGTTTCAGTGATGTTTTTGTTTTAGATGCTTTTATAGCATGTGTTGTAGAATCATAAAATTGAGCCCTCGATATATATAGGAAGTATATTCAGTCTAGAATAATTAACTTCTCCAAGGTCACCTAGATAATAAGGGAGCTAGCTACAAATTATAACCCAGAATTTAAGATTCCTAGAATAGTTTTGTTTCTTCCATTTTAAATAAAGTTCTACAGGGACTTAATGATTCTGCAAATGTACCTTAGAAGCTGTCTTTATTTGTTTTAATTATTGGAGTTCCACATTTAAAAAAAGAAAGGTTGAAAACTTTTTGTACTGTATGGATAGTCTATTTTTAGACATGATTTTTGTTTTACATACTTTCAGGTCCCAATCCCACCTTAGAGAACAGTATCTCTTGTTTTATTTTAGTGAGGAAAGAAATGTACTTCTGTTAAAATTTACTTTATTTCATGGGTTTCTTGAACATAGTAAATGAGGAATTGCTTTTTTGTGTGTTTTTATAGGGTCTCGTATAGTGATATGCTAGATCTTAACAAGGTACCAAAAATAGCTGCCTCCTGCTGAAAAACTTTATGGCCACAAACAAAGTTGTGAACTTTGTCAGACACAATGCCAGCTACTTGGAAGGCTGAGGCAGGAGGATCACTTGAGCCCAGGAGTTCAAGGCTACAGTGAACTATGATAGTGCCACTGCACTCCAGCCTGGGCAACAGAGCATGACCCATCTCAAAAAAAAAAAAAAACAAAAAAACCAAAAAAAAACCCACCGAAGTTGTGAACTACCTACCCTACTAAAGTCTGTTTGAACTGGTTTCATGAGGCAAGCTTGGGCAAAGCATGATGTTTAACTGTTAAGCTAGACCACCCCTGCCTGGCTGAAGTGCTGATTATTAGTCAGTGGGACTGTGCACAGCAGATCAGCATGTACTTCTGGCATATCCAGAGGTGCCACTTCTCCCCAAATGCTCTAAGATACAACATTAACCATTAGCCATTGTAAATAACTGGTCTAGAGATCTCTTTAAGATGTTAATACAAGAGTTACTGTCACAGATACCTCTCAGTTATCTTAAGCAAAGAAATAGCTTGTCCATAAAACTGATCATTTTTACAGTCCTTTCAACTTTTTTTCCTAATTGAGTTCAGATACTGAAGGTCTGCAGAGATGGACCAGATATGACTACTTTGAAAGAGTCTAAATAATATAGTAAATATATAGGTAAATTTCTACAAAACAAATAAAGATAATAGCTAATATTAAAGTGCTTTGCACATTGTACCTACATTCTCATTTAATCTTTTTAAGAACCCTGTAAGTATAGATGCTATAATTATTTCCATTTTACTGATGGGAAAGCTGAGATCTGGAGAAGGTGAGTAGTGTACCCAAACTTACAGCTTATAAGAGGTAAAAACAGAATTTAAATCCAAATAATCTGATTCCACAGCTCACTACTTTGTGTGTACTAATTTGACTACTACCCAATTATGTCCAAAAAAAAGGGAAGAAATTAACATCTCTCCCAAGCAGGAAAGGGAATATGAGGAAGACTTTAGGAAAAAGGAGGCATTTGAAATGGACTTTGATTATAAGTTAGACTCAGATGTAGAAATAAAGAATATTCCAGGCCAGAAGATACAAAAATTATACTGTGAGCAAGGTGAAAGGCCCAAAGATAGAAAAATAGGGGACAAAAACAAAAGTGCCTTTGGTTTGGTTGAACTAGAGCATAGATATGTGAAAGTGTAAGTTCAGGAAAGAGATGGTAGGGTCTAAATTTTGGTATGAGCATAATTTTGAATTAAGGAGGATGCATTGGGGGCTGGGAGTATGTGATTACCATATGCCCAGAGATAACATGGAGATTCTTCCTCAAATTTATCCTTTAGAAAAGAGGGGAATCACCATGTATCAAACCTTTATCATACTCTCATATTACAGGGTTTTCACTGTCCTTTACTTTGAACAACAACAAACCCAAAAAGGTTAATGAAATCAAATGAAACAGGTGAGAACAAATGTGCCTGCAAAGACTTTAGCTCATGTAGTTAGAAATGTTTATTGAGAACATCAGACAGAATTGTTTTTAAGCCATAAACATAAATTTAGTCCTTGTTCTCAGCAATATGACTTCGCTATTCTGAGGACTGTATGTGAATTTAAACAACTGGTTTAAAGATCTCTTTAAGATGTCTGTATAAGGGTTACATGAATAAAAACCTATAAGATAAATGCAAAAAAAAAAAAAACTCGTTATTTTAATGTTACGTAAATAGGTGCTTTTCGCTGCACATTTTACCTGAAGACACAGCTTAGAGAGAATGTGTTATGCCAGAAAACTGCAGGAGCGTTCATAATTTAGCTTCAGTGAAGGTAAAGATGCTGGTGTCTTTACCTATGAAGAGTTTGGGGGAGAGGGAGCAATATTTCTGAATTAATGTATTTAGTATGCAATCTTATTTAGGTGTATAAATAAATAAGTTAGATAATTATAGATATTCACATTCCTTAAAGTTTAAATATATTCAAGTTGGCAAATAAAAAAGGTTTTCTGGTTTTTTAGTTCCTTTTTCTCAGGTAGGAATTAACAAATGTGTCTTATATTCAGAGCACCTTTAGAATTGGCTACATGTGGTGGATCTTAGTTTGCAGAAAATAAATTTCATATAATTCAGCGCCATTTCTGCTTTTTTAATAGTTAAAATAAGAATACATTATCAGAGGCCGGGTACGGTAGCTCACGCCTGTAATCCCAGAAATTTGGGAGGCCGAGGCGGGCAGATCACGAGGTCAGGAGATTGAAACCATCTTGGCTAACATGGTGAAACCCCATCTCTACTAAAAATAAAAAAAATTAGTCAGGCATGGTAGTAGGTGCCTGTAGTCCCAGCTACTCAGGAGGCTGAGGCAGGAGAATGGCATGAACCTGGGAGGTGGAGCTTGCAGTGAGCCAAGATCGCACCACTGCACTCCACCCTGGGCAACGGAGCGAGACTCCATCTCAAAAAAAAAAAAAAAAATACATTATCAGAAATACTTAAATAGGAATAAGCCAAATATGACTGCTGTTGCCATTGTATTTTAACATTCTTTTGGTGATTTTAATTGGTAGAAATATAAGAAGAGCAAAAATATTATTTGTAGATTATCACCTAACAAAATCTAAGATGCTTATCACAGTGGCAAGATACATAATAAATGTACAAATAAATAGCTTATCTTTATGCCAGCAGTAACCAATTAGTTGTATGGATATTCCAGCATATACGTAAAAGGCTGTTGGTTGCAGCATTAAGTAGCAAAAGTGAAACAACCAAAGTGTTTATCATTAGGAGATCCCATTTAGAAATTAAGTGAAAGTAGTATGCTATAGAACAGTATGTATAGGAAAGGCATATTTTTATTTATTTTAACAAAAACTATGTGAAAATGGCCACTTATGCATAGAAAAAAATCCATGAAGGTTATGCACCAAACCACTAATAGTGGTTTCCTCTTGAGAACAGGATTAGAGGTATTTTCATTAACTTTATAATATGATATACTAGTTAAAATTTTTATTACAAATAGATGTTGTATTAAGGAAAAATTTAAATTAGGTATTAGAGGATCTTGAAAGTCAGCCGTAAATTTCAAATTTTCTTTTTTTTTTTTTTTTTTTTTTTTTGAGACAGTTTCACTGTTGTTGCCCAGGCTGGAGTGCAATGGCACAATCTCGGCTCACTGCAACCGCTGCCTCCCTGGTTCAAGCGATTCTCCTACCTCAGCCTCCTGAGTAGCTGGGATTATAGGCACGCGCCACCAGGCCCAGCTAATTTTTTGCAATTTTAGTAGAGACGGGGTTTTCTCCATGTTGGCCAGGCTGGTCTCGATCTCCAGACCTCAGGTGATCTGCCCGCCTCGGCCTCCCAAAGTGCTGGAATTACAGGCATGAGTTACCGCGCCTTGCCTCAAGTTTTTATTTGTTAGGCAGAAGGGGCAGTACTCTAGGGGTCATAGTCCTGTTTTGTTTGGTTTTGTTTGCTTGATTTATTACAAAATTTAGTATTCGAGTATAGTTATGTGCCGTGCATTAAATTAGGTGTATAATTATGTGCCATGCATTCAATTATACCTGAGTGCCTAGTACATAGTAGATTCCCAGGTGTCATTCCCTTTGCCCCACTTTGAGTTAAATGATAATGTCCTTGTTTCAAAAAGAGAAACTTCATTTTTATGATAAAATAAGCAATCTAAGGCATTAACAGCTAGTAAATATTAAAGCTAAAATTTGAAAATGTCTGTTATTCCAAATCCAGTGCTTTCCTCACTATTTTGTAGCTATAATCAAAACTATTCTTCAAGCATATTAATTATACAGTTGATAAAATAGGGTAAGGAGAAAAGATTAAAGGAAGCTACTGGATTTATCTGATATAGGTGCCAAGGTGAGAGCTGATGCCAAGAGATAGGGAAAAAGGGAATGGCAGGGATGGGATGGGGAAAGGAACTGTCTGGATATGTTATCTAAGTGTCTTTGTAAAGACCTGTTGTTGGGGTGAGGGAGATACTGCGTGAAGAGCCAATGGTAACTCGAGTATTAAAAGATTGGTTAATTGTTCCTGGTGGCACTATCACAAAGAACATCAGAAGGAAAACAAATATATAATGGAAATTGATGAATTTGGGTGTGTGCATGTCTTGATTACTAAAATCATTATTTACAGACACTGAAGGCTTTAGGTAAACATGCTTCCTTAGAAACATGCTGTTACTGATTTGAAATAAAACTGAATCATGGTATTTTATTCTTAGCAGCAGGGAATACAGCAGACAGCTCCTCCTCAACAGACAGTGCAGTATTCACTTTCACAGACATCAACCTCCAGTGAGGCCACTACTGCACAGCCAGCGAGTCAACCTCAAGCTCCACAAGTCTTGCCTCAAGTATCAGCTGGAAAACAGGTAAACTTTTTTTTTTTTTTAATCAGGTAAACTCTTAATTTCTGAAAGGATGCTAAAAGGGGTCTCCATGTAACTTGTCCTTTCATGTGGATAGACCCTTGAAGTAGGTTAATCTCATTGCAAAAATGAAGTGAAAATCACCTCATTTGTGCATATGCATTGTTTAATGTAAGTGGGTACGTCACTGACAACATTGACAATCCAAAGTTTCACTTTTAGTCTTACCAGTCCAAAATCGATTTAACAGGTACTAGAAATAACGGGTTAAATAAAGGTGCTTCGGTAACTGAACCTATGACGTTCCCTAGAATTGTGTCAGCTGTGTCTGATATTCTAGGTTTCCAACTGTGCTTTATTTTCATGTGGATTTCTGCACTGTTTACTATGTGGAATTTTTTTTTCGTAAGTAGTCCTCCTAATCACTTGAAAAGTACCCTGTAGAAGGTATGCTCTTCTAAATGACCTTTTTTCAACTTTATTTTTGAGTACTGTTGTGCATGTATGTGCACAGTGTATTGTTACCCTAATATTTCATCACATCTGAGATGCTATCAACTATAAATGTACCATATTTTATGTACCACATCATCAGTTATAAGATAGATCCCAATTTCTCACATGTTAAAATGATCAGGTAGTGGAGAGGGATGATTGCATCCTAGAATGAGTGAAATATGTGAGTTATACCAATTTTTATTGAGTCATGTTAGACTTAAGAGTTTTAGAAATAATATGAATGAAATCTTAATTCCACTGGGAAGGAATTCATTTGAATTTCACTAACTACTGTAATAGCAGTCATAACTTTAGTGATAGCATTATGGTATATAAAATATATTCCAATAAAGCTGTTTAAAAAAAAAAAAAGCAAACCCCTTGTCTATGGAAGGGTCCTCTTGTATTGCCAAATGCTGAAGCATTAGCAAGTATTTCTGTGACAAAAGGTATAGAACAGTCATAGTCTATTTAGCCTCTTTCTCTCCTGCTCTCCTTTCCATATTCTTATGTGGCATATTAACTTAACACTAATGTATGCAGGGTTTTGTTGGTTTGGTGTTTTTTTGTTTTGTTTTGTTTTGTGTTTTCCTTCTTTTTGGCTAATACGTAAATCTTGCTTTTGGCAGCCTTGCTTTTTTTTTTTTTTTTTTTTTTTTAAAAAAAAGCCTGTCTTGTTTTTCTTTACCTTCCCAGCTTCCAGTTTCCCAGCCAGTACCAACTATCCAAGGCGAACCTCAGATCCCAGTTGCGACACAACCCTCGGCTGTTCCAGTCCACTCTGGTGCTCATTTCCTTCCAGTGGGACAGCCGCTCCCTACTTCCTTGCTCCCTCAGTACCCTGTCTCTCAAATTCCCATATCAGTTCCTCATGTGTCTGCGGCTCAGACAGGTTTCTCATCCCTTCCCATCACGATGGCAGCTGGCATTACTCAGCCTCTGCTCACGTTGGCTTCATCTGCTACAACAGCTGCGATCCCGGGGGTATCAACTGTGGTTCCTAGTCAGCTTCCAACCCTTCTGCAGCCTGTGACTCAGCTGCCAAGTCAGGTTCACCCACAGCTCCTACAACCAGCAGTTCAGTCCATGGGAGTACCAGCTAACCTTGGACAAGCTGCTGAGGTTCCGCTTTCCTCTGGAGATGTTCTGTACCAGGTATTGTGTTAGCTAGCAAAAGAGGGCACCATAGAGTTTGATCCTAATAGATCAGCAAGAACAATGGAAATCTAATAGTTGAGTGTCAGAATAACTAGCAATAACATGTCAGCTAGAGAAGCAAAATAGTAAAATTCTGAGAAAGGATTGGGTAATGATGTTCAGTGATTCCTGATCCATTTTTCTCAAGACACTTCTTCAGAGAAAAATGGTTCTCTCAGTATTCAGTGTAAGCTGATTGAATGCTAGGTGTGGTTAATAGTATACCTGACAACTTTTACATACATGGGTAGAATAAATAGAATAGCCAACATGGTATCAACAAAGAGCTTCAGGGTTTACATTGGGAAAATTAGCATTTCATGATATGACTGTTATGTGGAAGAATTTTTGCATCCTTCCATTTAAGATTAGCTAGGAAGAAATTGTGTTCCTCCTACTTAAATCATCTCTAGGTGAAGACAACCAGCAATAAAAGTATTACTGTAGAGTCCTGTCTCTTCTGTTGGAACCAGTCTACTACTTCATTTCAAGAATGTGGTCTTTATATGCCCTTTAGATTATTAGAAAGAGATTGGCTACTGTTCTTCTTTGCTGTGTGCTTTTTTTTTTTTTTTTTTTTTTTTTTTTTGCATGTCTTGCTGTTTTGCTAATTTAATGACCCCCAACCTGCTCTAACTCACCTTCCTCATTTCTGTCACAGGGTTTCCCACCTCGACTGCCACCACAGTACCCAGGAGATTCAAATATTGCTCCCTCTTCCAACGTGGCTTCTGTTTGCATCCATTCTACAGTCCTATCCCCTCCCATGCCGACAGAAGTACTGGCTACACCTGGGTACTTTCCCACGGTGGTGCAGCCTTACGTGGAATCAAATCTTTTAGTTCCTATGGGTGGTGTAGGAGGACAGGTTCAAGTGTCCCAGCCAGGAGTGAGTTTAGCACAAGCCCCCACTACATCCTCCCAGCAAGCAGTTTTGGAGGTAAAGAGAATTACTGCATGTTTATATATAAAACATACATAATTGGATAAAAATGATAAAGGAGAAAGAAACAGGCTCCCCTGGTTTAGAACTGATTTGGAGACTATGTCAAACTAACTTCTGCATGACTTTTTCTTACAGCAGAATGAAATGCCAATGTGGGGTCCTTGTTTCCACTGGCTGTTCTGTTGGGAAGTGAGTGTGCCTTGGAGAGGATTAACCCTATTAGCACTTCACTTCTCTAGCTAGCACTTTAGCCATTATTCTTGTCCTTTCACAAACTTTTTCCATTGGCAGTCATAAGAGTATCTTATCCTCCTGTGCTCTGTCAGCAATCATTTTTGCCCTGCTAGGAGAAAGATCTGAATTCGTCTTTATACTTTGCTCTGCCTGCCCTATTGCACACTTCTGGTAAGATGCTGGCTGCATGGCGAGTTGTAGGTTCACACTGCCTAGCAGATATGTTGGCTGACCTCATACCATGCAGTCTATACCAGAGACTAGCTTTAGAAACTTCCTTTGGAATTTTAAGTCCATTATTTCTAGACGCTAAATATTGAGAATTTACTAGTAAATTTAGTGCTTCTAGGACTTAGTGGGGAGGGATAAGGAAAAAAATAAGAAGATTATTGGGGATAGGGATTGATAAATATATTACTACCGAGATTTGAATTATCTTTTCGATTCACAGAGTACTCAGGGAGTCTCTCAGGTTGCTCCTCCAGAGCCAGTTCCAGTAGCACAGCCACAGCCTACCCAGCCGGCCACGTTGGCTTCCTCTATAGACAGGTATGTAAAACTAGAATTCTCCTTCCTCAACTGGTAGATAAGATGATATGAAACACCAAACTGTCAGACCTTTAAATCTCATATTATAAACTGCACCTTTATTTTCTTTTTAAATTTCAAAGTGCACATTCAGATGTTGCTTCAGGTATGAGTGATGGCAATGAGAACGTCCCATCTTCCAGTGGAAGACACGAAGGAAGAACTACAAAACGGCATTACCGAAAATCTGTAAGGAGTCGTTCTCGACATGAAAAAACTTCACGCCCAAAATTAAGAATTTTAAATGTAAGTATTCCTGATTTGTGGGTTTCATGTCGTTAAAGGAATGTGACACTGAAAAATATTTTAGAAGTCATCACATCCAAACCACTCGCTTCATGAAATAAAGATAACTATCTCTGTGTGATAGATAATTGCTTTTTTTTTGTTTTTAGACGGAGTCTTGCTCTGTCACCCAGGCTAGAGTGTAGTGGCATGATCTCGGCTCACTGCAACCTCTGCCTCCCGGGTTCAGGCGATTCTTCTGCCTCAGTCTCCCAAGTAGCTGGGACTACAGACAGATGCCACCACGCCTGGCTAGTTTTTGTATTTTTAGTAGAGACAGGGTTTCACTGTATTGGTCAGGCTAGTTTTGAACTCCTGACCTCAAGTGACTCACCCGCCTTGGCTTCCCCAACCACTGGGATTACAGGGACCCAGCCAGATAATTTATATAGTACTCTTCTCATTTAATACCTACAGTCTCTTTGACTTAAATATCACATTTTTAGAAAAATGAAAATGTGGTTCATAAAGCTATGATAGGGCCAGCAGTTAATGTCATTTAAATATTTCTTAAGGCTGAGATGAATTGATGAATGTAACAAATGATATTCTTACATCCATATTTCTGTGATAAAGCACTACTTACCGTTTAGAAAAAGAATAGAGAGTTTTAGTAAGTAGCTCAAAGGCTAATGTCTTCTCAGATTTTTCTTGCTACCAGTTTAAGAGACAAAGTACTATTGCTCCAAGGAACAGTGATAACACTATGCTTCCTTAGACATAAAGTCAAGTGCCAATCTGCATTGCTTTTCTGAAATTCAGTAATAAAGCTGAATGTGGTCTTTGGAGATGATGTACCTTTTTTCTTTTTAGGTTTCAAATAAAGGAGACCGAGTGGTAGAATGTCAATTAGAGACTCATAATAGGAAAATGGTTACATTCAAATTTGACCTAGATGGTGACAACCCTGAGGAGATAGCAACAATTATGGTATGTGTGCATTTGGAGTTCTAAGTTTTTCCTTAGTACTTGATCTTAATAGCCATTGCTCTAGGCAAATATGCCATATTTTGTAATCCATGTTTATTTAAAGTTATGCATTTACTTCAGTGTAAAACTAGCACACCCAACCTGTGATTTAGTGATGTTTTTTGTCTAGGCTGTGTCTAACTAGATATTGAAGTTCTTAGAGAAGAGCTAACTTGAGTACAAAATAAATAAAAATATAGGTAAGTATGCAGATAGGACAGAAGTCATAAAAGTGATAGTTGAATGACATAAAGTTTAAGAAATGACACTAATTAGAGTGACATCACATTTCTTTTACAGGTGAACAATGACTTTATTCTAGCAATAGAGAGAGAGTCATTTGTGGATCAAGTACGAGAAATTATTGAAAAAGCTGATGAAATGCTCAGTGAGGATGTCAGTGTGGAACCAGAGGGTGACCAGGGGTTGGAGAGTCTACAGGGAAAGGATGACTATGGCTTTTCAGGTTCTCAGGTAGGTTCACCACTCCCATAGTGAAACTTTGTTGATTTAAAATATTTTCATAGTTCTAAATTTGCTATACAAAATGTCCAGTGATATCACCTGACACCTATGACCAACAACAAACTTATGTTCTCTTCGCACGTGGCAGTTTGCTTTGCCTAGTCATTGAGATTGCATTTGAGAATGTATTTAATCACTTTTGTTTGTTCTAGAAATTGGAAGGAGAGTTCAAACAACCAATTCCTGTGTCTTCCATGCCACAGCAAATAGGTGAATTTATTTTCTTTCCTTGTTTTTACCTTTGACTTAAGAAGCCATTAGCTGGAAATGGTGGCGGGCATCTGTAGTCCTAGCTACTCGGGAGGCTGAGGCCTGAGAATCACTTGAACCCAGGAGGCGGAGGTTGCAGTGAGCTGAGATCGCGCCACTGCACTCCAGCCTGGGTGACAGAGTGAGACTGTGTGTCAAAAAAAAAAAAAAAAAAGCAATTGTGTTTGCCAATAATGAAGTCTAACAATACTTATAATAATAAGTTGCGTGTGTTTGTTGGTTTTTGACCAGGCATTCCTACCAGTTCTTTAACTCAAGTTGTTCATTCTGCTGGAAGACGGTTTATAGTGAGTCCTGTGCCAGAAAGTCGATTACGAGAATCAAAACTTTTCACCAGTGAAATAACAGATACAGGTAAGGGATTGATTCTGCCACATTGTTATGTAAATTCTACAGTGCCTCTGCTATGTTGAAAGCTTAATCATAAAGCAGTAATTTATGATGACACAGATAATAAAAAAGAATAGAAAACTGAAGTTATAACCAACAGATAAACATATGAGAGAGGGAAATAGATGTAGAATAGAGAGGATTACAGAAAAAGCCAAGAAGCACAGCCATACCTAGATATAGCCTGTATAATAGATATTGTAGTATGTGTTTATTTCTGCACTTAGTACTATTGTCTGTGTTTTAAGATTACTCCTTATTTTTTTATCAAAAACGTATTTATAGGAGCTGACTTAGGCTAGCGGACAATCTTTTGAATCCATCCTTTTAAAATGGGCTGATTCTTATTTTTTTGTATTCCTTTGCAGTTGCTGCCTCTACATCTCAGAGCCCTGGAATGAACTTGTCTCACTCTGCATCATCCCTTAGTCTACAACAGGCCTTTTCTGAACTTAGACATGCCCAAATGACAGAAGGACCCAATACAGCACCTCCAAACTTTAGTCATACAGCACCAACATTTCCAGTAGTACCTCCTTTCTTAAGTAGCGTTGCTGGAGTCCCAACCACAGCAGCAGCCACAGTGCCAGTCCCTGCCACAAGCAGCCCTCCTAATGGCATGTCCACATCAGTAATTCAGTCTGAGGTTACGGTGCCCACTGAAGAGGGGATTGCTGGAGTTGCCACCAGCACGGGTGTGGCAACTTCAGGTGGTCTCCACATACCACCTGTGTCTGAATCACCAGTACTTTCCAGTGTAGTTTCAAGTACCACAATACCTGCAGTTGTCTCAATATCTACTACTTCCCCATCACTTCAAGTCCCCACATCCACATCGGAGAACATTGTTTCTAGTACAGCACTGTATCCTTCAGTAACAGTTTCAGCAACTTCAGCTTCCGCAGGGGGCAGCACTGTGACCCCAGGTCCTAAGCCTCCAGCCGTCATGTCTCCGCAGGCAGCAGGCAGCACTACTGTGGGAGTCACATTAACATCAGTTTCCGCCACCACTTCACTGCCAAGCACAGCTTCACAGCTGTCCATTCAGCTTAGCAGCAGTACTTCTGCTCCTACTTTAGCTGAGACCGTTGTAGTTAGTGCACACTCACTAGATAAGACATCTCACAGCATTACAACTGGATTGGCTTTGTCCTTCTCTGCACCATCTTCCGCTTCCTCTCCTGGAGCGGGAGTGTCTAGTTCTATTTCTCAGCCTGGTGGGCTGCATCCTTTGGTCATTCCATCAGTGATAGCTTCTACTCCCATTCTTCCCCAAGCAGCAGGACCTACTTCTACACCTTTATTACCCCAAGTACCTAGTATCCCACCCTTGGTACAGCCTGTTGCCAATGTGCCTGCTGTACAGCAGACACTAATTCATAGTCAGCCTCAACCAGCTTTGCTTCCCAACCAGCCCCATACTCATTGTCCTGAAATAGATTCTGATACACAACCCAAAGCTCCTGGGATCGATGACATAAAGACTCTAGAAGAAAAGCTGCGGTCTCTCTTCAGTGAACACAGCTCATCTGGAGCTCAGCATGCCCCTGTGTCACTGGAGACCTCACTAGTTGTAGAGAGCACTGTCACACCAGGCGTCCCAACTACTGCTGTTGCACCAAGCAAACTCCTGACTTCTACCACAAGTACTTGCTTACCACCAACCAATTTGCCACTAGGAACAGTTGCTTTGCCAGTTACACCAGTGGTCACACCTGGGCAAGTTTCTACCCCAGTCAGCACTGCTACATCAGGAGTGAAACCTGGAACTGCTCCCTCAAAACCACCTTTAACTAAGCCTCCGGTAAAATTATTGGGATAAAATAATTAGATAAATATGATCAGTTTTTTTTCTCCCTATTAAGTACATTTTTCAATTTAGCCTTGCAAGTTAGAAACATAAAGTTACCTGGCTATAGTATTTATTAAACAAATTGACAGCAGTTTTGAGGGTATAGCTACAATGAATATAAGATTTTTTTTCAAGTGTGGCAGGATTTGGGGGTTAATTGTGCTGCAGTTTTCCATGAATGTATAATTATCGGGTAAAATATAAGTATTTCATCTGAATTGGTACAAAGTGAAGAAGTCTGTATCCCAAAAGGGAGCTAAATGTATCTGTCAGCAAAATGTATGCAAATAACAGCAGTTCATAATCTTTGTTTCAGTGAGAATGAAGCAAATTTTTGACTTCGTTGTAGATTCCATAGTTGTACAATCTGGGGGTTATAAAAAATTGGAAGTTAGTAAGGAAATACAGAGGAGGAAGAAATAATCTAATCCTAGGACTGAAGTAACTGGAATTTATTATCTAATTATGCTGTGGTGGATTTCCTCTTGTTCTGCCACCTTCTCCAAATAACAAGGCTGTGTTATATCTACTGTATTGTATGCTTCAGCCTCTTTCTGCATTGCCATTGATGTGAGGTTCTTTTTATAGTAGGATAATGCAGAATCTTCACTCAGATAAAATAGAAATTCTTGATAATACTATTAGATTTCTGATGCCTTTTGTTATCAGGCCTGCCTGTTGGTTATTTCTTAACCAGCTACTGTTTTCTTTTCTCGGAAAATCTTGTTTTACATGGCAAAAGCCTGATACATACTGTACCAAATAAGTAGCTCAAGAATATCTGGATACTGCCACTTATGTACATACAGCCTTTGTTCTGTTCTCCCGAGGGAACGACTTTTTACTGTATTTTACAATTCATTTTATAGGTATATTGTAGTAACCCGTGTAAGAATATCACTGGTCATCACACCTTTTTTTTTTTAAGACAGATACCAGAGTGTAACCTTGGTGATAAACATGTCTTAACTAGATACATTTTATTCTTACATTTGTGCATTCAAATTAGTTGATTTGCTCTTCAGTATGCAGTCTTTAATGTCTCATGGATTTGGATTTCCCTTTGTTGTCTGTAGGTGCTGCCAGTGGGTACTGAACTTCCAGCAGGTGCTCTACCCAACGAGCAGCTGCCACCTTTTCCAGGACCTTCTCTAACCCAGGTGCCTCAGGACTTGACCAGTTTCTTCCTGCGCCCTACTTTCTTTGACAAAGCTTGCTGAAGTTATCCACTGTGGTCTTGGCTTTTGTCTATTTGGCTTTGATTTAGTAACACTTTTCTTTTAAAACGTTATAACCAATGACCCAGGTCCTACTTAAAGTGAGAAGCTTCATAGCTCTTCTGTTTGTCATGTTTCCGGTTATCTGAAAACACTTGATACTAATTTTTTTTGTATCTTATGAAGGAAGAAAACAGCAAAGCCAACATTTTGCCAGACCTATATAGCTCCCTTTGTCATTCATACTTCTGTAGAATAGCGAAATTGCATATAAAATCAAAATTAACTTTGAGAGTGCCTTAGAAAGAAGCAGCACAGTGGCAACTGATAAACTTCTTCTGTGAGTCCAGAGCAACCAGTTTTTTCTTGAATGTTTATCATTTCTTTCACTAGCCACCTAATGAAGTAATTAGCTTACATATAGGTAGGTATAGGAGTGATATTTCATGGAAACTGTGTGTGCTGTATCTTTTAAAATAAAAGCCACCCAGCTCACTGAGGTGCTAACATGAGATTACTCATGGAGGAACTGGGACCAGCCACATGAACTTGAGATTCCCATCTCACAGTCAGTTCTGCTCACTGAATGCAGTGGTGGACAGAATTACGTGTAATATTTATTATTTCCCTTTCTCACCCCAGCCTACCACCAACACATTTAGTTGAATTTCCATAAGAAAAGTACTAATTGTGAATCTGTTGTGACCAGGAAAAAGCTTCTGACATGAGACAAGCCAGTAAACTTTTAAACTAAATTAGGAACTTATTTTTGAATCATATATAAGAAATAAGAAAAACGTGGTAAACTGCTTACTTGAGAGGCTGAGTTGGAATTTATCCCTATTTCTTTGGTCCCAATATACAGGGGAACACTATTTAAGGAACTTGCCACAATAAAGTAAAAACTCCAACAGAGAAAGCACTCCATCAGCCACCAGATTTGGGGGAAAGTGCATTGTGAAAGTCCATAAATCAGGAGTTTAGTTTTAAACTTATTTTCTCATTTAAAAACATGTATTCAGATTTCTAAGGGAGCATAAAGTGTGATGAGAAATAGCAAGTGAGACATGTGGAGGGGTCCTAGATACAGGGAAAGGCATCAGTGAAGGCTGTGCAAGAATAGATTGATAGAAGCCAAGACAGATGGAGGATTAGACTGTGGAAGGGTAGAAGGAAGCTGTGTGCTTGGGGTGGACGGAATGGTTAACAGGATGGAATACCCAGATCTCCTTTCCACCATCTGTAGGGAAGAAGTATACACGTAAGACCTGAAGAAGAGAATAATATCCTGTGATAGTGACAGAATATGTTAATGCCATCTTTTATTCATAGGGACAGCTTCCCAGAAAGATGTATAAAACTGAGAAAGAAAAGAGGGAATATGAGATACAGTGACTCTACCAGTAGATCTTCGTACATTTTTCACAATATATTTTAAAGATCGCACAAATAAACAACTCTTTCTACCATTTTGAGTAACATCAAACATAGAATGTAATAAGACTTCTCTTAAACTGCAAAAACATGAACTACTCTAAGCCTTGAGAGTCTGACATACGATCTTGAGAAACCAGCAAAATAAAGCAGTGGACTAAATTTGAGTATAGTTTTATATGTTCTGTAAAGACACATGTTATGTTGTGCCAATATGAAGCATAAAACAGTGTGTCCTATCTAAATTGGCTCTATATCGTGACTCTGAAGGTGCCAAGGAAGTGTATTTACTCTGATTGTTTTCATTCAGTCCCAGCAACCTCTAGAGGATCTTGATGCTCAATTGAGAAGAACACTTAGTCCAGAGATTATCACAGTGACTTCTGCAGTTGGTGTAAGTTTTGAAAATCTTGATAAAATCTCCTCATAACCTTAATATATTCTATGCCTGGGACACAAACTGTAACCTAAACCATTATTAATATGTTTAACATGTATTCAGAGTCCCTGCTTATTCTAGCCAAAAGAAATGAGACTGGTTAATGAAAGATTAATGCTGACTCAGGAGTATCACTGTGGAAAAGATTGTATTTGAAAGGTGCTTTTCTAGTTGTACGTCTGGTTAGATTGTGCCACAGATCAATTCTGTGGATTTTGTATTTTTGTTTTAGAGGAGGCTAAATTTTGTCAGATTAAAATAATGTTTTGGGCCAGGCACAGTGGCTCACGCCTGTAATCCCAGCACTTTGGGAGGCCGAGGCGGGCGGATCACGAGGTCAGGAGATCGAGACCATCCTGGCTAACACGGTGAAACCCCATCTCTACTAAAAATACAACAAATTAGCCAGATGTGGTGGTGCACACCTGTAGTCCCAGCTACTCAGGAGGCTGCGGCAGGAGAATAGCGTAAAACCCAGGAGGCGAACTTGCAGTGAGCCGAGATCGCACCACTGCACTCCAGCCTGGGCGACAGAGACTCCATCTCAAAAATAATAATAATAATAATGTTTTGATTGAAACTGTTTTTCTGTGACTATCCAAGTTATACCCTTAAGCATCCTGTGAGAAAATGAAGAAAGCAATCAAGAATTAAGAGTAGAAATTCCTTATTTTAAAATGTGTCTTCTGTTTTTTTTTTTTTTTGGAGACAGAGTCTTGCACCATTGCCCAGGCTATAGTGCGCGATCTCAGCTCACTGCAACCACCGCCTCCCAGGTTCAAGTGATTCTTCTACCTTAGCCTTCCGTGTAGCTGGGATTACAGGTGCCCACCACCACACCCGGCTAATTTTTGTATTTTTATTAGAGACGGGATTTCTCCATATTGGCCAGGCTGGTCTCGAACTCCTGACCTCAAATGATCTGCCCACGTTGGCCTCCTGAAATGCTGGGATTACAGGTGTGAGCCACCATGCCTGGCCCTGACAGGTGCCTTTCTTTACATCAGACTTTTAGACTTTAAAAGAAAAAGGAAAGAAAAGAAAATGTTCTCAGACATAAGTGTTTCATCACATATACTTTCTTTCTGCCCTTTTACAAAGACCATAGGAAAGGCAACAAGGCCAAAGTCTGAGTGACTGAAGCTAAAGATTTGTGGTGTCTGTCTGTGTATGTTTTGCAGCCTGTGTCCGTGGTGGCTCCAACAGCAGTTACAGAAGCAGGAGCACAGCCTCAGAAGGATGGTGAGAAACATCCTTCTTCTTTTTATATTACTAATTCCAGTCCTACCTGCAGTTGATTCAGGAGGTTTACTGTTGCAAAGACACATTTCCATGTATTTGATAACTGAGGAGCATTGGTAGTAATATCTGAAGCTTGAAAATTAATAAATCTGTTCTGTTGTTATTTGGCAGAGGGAAGGTTATACAGGAGGTAATGATAAGACCCTTCATTATTAGCTAGGCCAGATCCTTGCTATTAGAGATTAGGAAATTAAAGCATACTGTATTTAGAAAAGTTAATTTACTGATAACCTCTTAGCTTTTGTGACACTGGATATATAGGGATAGAAGCTTGAATAGTCTGGACATATATTTGTATGGAAATACAAATGTAAGATTTCAGTTAGTCAATTTAAATATTTTTATCTTCAAGGCAGTTACATTCTCAGTTGGCTCTCATTTTAAAAGAAGTCATGTGCAAATCATTAGAACAGTCTAGAAATGATAATGTAGATTATCAAATATATACAATGAAAATAATAAATTAAAAGTTTGCTACCAATAAAAAGAGAATGTAGAATATGAAAAAGGTAGCTTTTCATATCATTGAAAGATGGAATTTTTTTTTTTTTTTGAGTTGGAGTTTTGCTCTTGTTGCCCAGGCTGGAGTCCAGTGGCATGATCACAGCTCACTGCAACCTCCACCTCCCATGTTCAAGCGATTTTCTTGCCTCAGTCTCCCAAGTATCTGGGATTATAGGCATGCATCACCACACCTCGTTAATTTTGTATTTTTAGTAGAGACAGGGTTTCTCCATGTTGGTCAGGCTGGTCACCAGCCTCAGGTGATCCACCCGCCTTGGCCTCCCAAAGTGCTGGGATTATAGGCGTGAGCCACCACGCCTGGCTGAAAGATGGAATATTTTTATAAGTGGTTTAGAACAACTCGAAAGCCATCTTGAAAAAAGCAAAGGTGGATCACTAGTCTCGACATAAGTAAAGTCCAAGTGGACCAAAGATGAAATATTGTATCATAAAATAGTATTATATGAAATCATAAGGGGATTTTTTTCAACTGCCTAGAACAGGGTTGACAAACTTTTTTTCTGCAAAGGGCAAGACAGTACAAATTTTAGGCTTTCTAGACCATATAGTCTCTTGCAACTTACTCACATCTCAAAAGTAGCAGCGGACAATACATAAATAAATAAGTTTGTGCTTCAATAAAATTTATCTACAAAAACAGGCAGTAGGCTGAATTTGGTCTGTGGATCAGTTTGGAGTTCTCAGATACGTTTAATAGAGGTGTTAAGTTCAATGTCTAATCCAGAAGCAAGTAGTAATAGATATAAAATTTTCTTCATGGAAGAAAAGTGCCATTGATTGCAAAGACAAATGAAAACCTGGGGAAATATATATATTTGTGGGAGGGAGAGGGATGTGTGTAGTCATATCACAAAAAGAATTCGTTTTGCTAATATAGAGTTCCTAAAATTCAACATGAACCAAAAAACAATCAGAAGATACAGAAAAGGAAACTTAGACGTGAAAGTATTTAACATCCGTAATGATAGAAATACAAAGTAAGGCTACAGCTGATAGCAGTTCCCACCTCTCATTGGTAAATTCAGGGGTTTAATAGCCACAAGTGACTTGGTACAGCCTCTGTGGGGATCAATTTATAATAGTGATGTCTACTGCAGTCTTAAATGGAAATAATTCAGCACTTTCATTACGGTGTATTTATTGTACAGATCTATAAGAAAATATTTATTTTTAAAATAGCAAGAAATTCTGGGCCGAGCATAGTGGCTCACGCCTGTAATCCCAGCACTTTGGGAGGCCAAAGCAGGTGGATTGCTTGAGCTCAGGATTTTGAGACCAGCTTGGGCAACGTAGTGATTGCAGAGATTGGGCAACACTGTCCCATCTCTGCAAGAAATTTTTAAAATTAGCTGGATGTGGTGCTACGCACCTGTTGTTCTAGCTTCCCAGGAGGCTGAGGAGGAAGGATCACCTGAGCCTGGGAGGTCGAGACTGTGGTGAGCTGTGATGGCGTCACTGTACTCTAGCCTGGGGGACAGAGTGAGACCCTGTCTCAGGGAAAAAAGAAAAGAAATTCTGAATAATTTAAATGCCCATCAGTAGAAGCCTGATTAAATGTGAAATATATATATATGATATATACATAGGGTATGACACTATGCAATCATTAAGAAGAATGAGGCATTGATATGGAATGATCTCAAAGATGTAGAATTACATGAAAACATCAAAATTGCTCAATGTTCTTCTAGCTATATAAAATAAATATATATCTAGAAAGAAACTGAAAGCATTGTTCCCCGGAAAGGTTTTAAAATTGCCCCAAACTACTTATCAATAATTCTGAGGGCCGGGTGCAGTGGCTCACGCCTGTAATCCCAGCACTTTGGGAGGCTGAGGTGGGCGGATCATGAGGTCAGGAGATCGAGACCATCCTGGCTAACATGGTGAAACCCCATCTCTACTAAAAATACAAAAAAATTAGCCAGGCGTGGCAGTGGGCGCCTGTAGTCCCAGCTACTGGGAGGCTGAGGCAGGAGAATGGCATGAACCCAGGAGGTGCAGCAGCGTACAGTGAGCTGAGATCGCACCACTGCACACCAGCCTGGGTGAAAGAGCAAGACTCCGTCTCAAATAATAATAATAATTCTGAGAACTGTACTATCCTATTCTAGAATTTGCCTATGTTACATTGAGAAAATAAAATTAGCTGGTTTTCATTTAAAAATGGGTCTTGGCTGGACATGGTGAGTCACACCTATAATCCCAGCACTTTGGGAGACTGAGGCAGGCATATTACCTGAGGTCAGGAGTTCGAGACCAGCCTGGGCAACATGGTGTAACTCCATCTCTACTAAAAATACAAAAATTAGCCGGGTGTGGTGGTGCACACCTGTAATCCCAGCTACTCGGGAGGCTGAGGCAGGAGGATCACTTGAACCCAGTAGGTGGAGGTTGCAGTGAGCTGAGATCGCACCACTCTACTCCAGCCTGGGCAACAGAGCGAAACTCCATCTCGATAAAATAAAATAAAGATGGGTCCTTAACGTCCTCAGTAACATCTCATCCTTCATTTCACTTACATCTCTGAATTAAAGAATGAGTAGTGAGTTTTTAATGCCTGTTAACCTTTGTTTTTATAGTATATATTAATGTTATAGTTGGTATCTAGTAGTAGAGCAAACAATAACTATTTTCCCCTGTTGGACAAAGCCTCATGGAGGGGAGGAGATAAGGAAGTTCTCTTTGCCTCTAACAGCTTTCCTCGTGTGTAGTTTGGTTTTGCTGTATTTCTAGCTAAAGGGAAAATAAATTAACTGGAAAGAGACACTTATATTTTCCTCATCCATGTATGTGTTTCAGTTTCTCAAGTCACAGAAAAAGGCCCTGTCCTAGCAACTAGTTCAGGAGCTGGTGTTTTTAAGATGGGACGATTTCAGGTAAGACAGTCACTTTGCGTTGCCTTGATTCCTTCCTTTGGAGGAGTTGTCTATATAATAAAATTACTGCCTACCTATTTGGGACATAATTTGGGACATAATTGCCAGTCTAGTGATTTCTATTACATAGTACTTTATAGCTCTTTTTAGCATTTTCCTAATAAAAGTAATATATACTAAAGAAAATATAGATTACTTAGAACAGTAAAAACACGGTAGATAGTCGTACTATCTATCCGCCCACCTCCCAAGATTACTTTTTGGGGTGTATTTCCTTCCACTCCTTGTACAAGTGTGTATTTAAAATTGAGTACCATTTCTCCTGTTCCAAATGTTACAGCTTTTTTCCCGATTCAGTAATTGGTTTACCTAACCAGTCTCCATCATCATCTCTAATTTTTCCAACATAATAAGTTAAGTAACAGCAAACATCTCTGTGTATAAAAATGTTTTCCACATTTAAAATAACTGTCATAAGATTAATTCTTTAAATTAAAACACATGATACCATATCACTTTATTTTACTAACTGTCCAACATGTGAGCATTTTCTGGCTGGGAAGAGTAAGTGATATTTTTCTCATTTGTGAACAGGTCCTGAGCGTTTATAGGTGGGCTGAGTTTGTATCTATAAATACATGGACAAACCAGAGCAAGGATCTGGTTCCTCTTTTTTAGTCACCAGTTAGTTGTGTTGATTCTTAAGGATTAACAGGCATTTAACATTTACCTTGTAGTTTTTCTTATTCACAGGCAACCCTAAAAATTCTACATCTTATTCATTTATTTTATTTCTTTATTTCTTTATTTCTTTATTTTCTTTTTTGAGATGGCGTCTCACTCTGTCACCCAGGCCACTGCAGCCTCCGCCTCCCGGGTTTAAGTGATTCTCCTGCCTCAGCCTCCCAAGTAACTGGGATTACAGGCACACGTTACCATGCCTGGCTAATTTTTGTATTTTTAGTAGAGACGGGGTTTCACCACGTTGGCCAGGCTGGTCTGAAACTCCTGACCTCAAGTGATCCGCCTGCCTCAGCCTCCCAAAGTGTTGAGATTACAGGCGTGAGCCACTATGCCTGGCCCTGACCTTTTGTTATTTATATGTTGACTAAGACATAAATCTGAATTCTGTGTATGACATCGAATACGAAAGTAAATTATTTACTTTGTAAGCGTAGCCACACGGAATCTGCATCTCTGTACACATGTGTTCTCTGTGATGGTATTCAATTTTTCTTCATAGTCAAAGATGGAGGCACTATGTAAAGAGATAATCAGCCTACTCGTTGACAGGGAAATAAAGTGACTTTATTTTTCCTTTTTTAAATTGTCTGTGATAGAAATTGGATATTGAGAACTTCAGTTTTTAATCTTTGTTCTTTTTTTCATCAGGTTTCAGTTGCAGCAGATGATACCCAGAAAGAGGGTAAAAGTAAGTCAGAAGATGCAAAGTCTGTTCATTTTGAATCCAGCACTTCAGAGTCCTCGGTGTTGTCGAGTAGTAGTCCAGAGAGTACCTTGGTGAAACCAGAGCCGAATGGGATAAGCATCCCTGGTATCTCTTCAGATGTGCCAGAGAGTGCCCACAAAACTACTGCCTCAGAGGCAAAGTCAGACACTGGGCAGCCTACCAAGGTTGGACGTTTTCAGGTGACAACTACAGCAAACAAAGTGGGTCGTTTCTCTGTATCGAAAACTGAGGACAAAATCACTGACACAAAGAAAGAAGGACCAGTGGCATCTCCTCCTTTTATGGATTTGGAACAAGCTGTTCTTCCTGCTGTGATACCAAAGAAAGAAAAGCCTGAACTGTCAGAGCCTTCACATCTAAATGGGCCATCTTCTGACCTGGAGGCCGCCTTTTTAAGTAGGGATGTGGATGATGGTTCAGGTAGTCCACACTCCCCTCATCAACTGAGCTCAAAGAGCCTTCCTATCCAGAATCTAAGTCAAAGCCTTAGTAATTCATTTAACTCCTCTTACATGAGTAGTGACAATGAGTCAGATATCGAAGATGAAGACTTAAAGTTAGAGCTGCGACGACTACGAGATAAGTAAGTATATTTTTTTCTTGTGAAAGAATGTCAGATAAGGTTTTAAGTCCTAGATCCTAGAGCCAAGATTAATAATGTTTTTGCCACAATATGCTAATGTCTCATTTCTTTTTTTAAAGAGACAGTGCCACAGAAGCCACCACACACACACACACACACACACACACACACACACACACACACACACACACACACATGATTCCCAACCTCTGACTCAGAGGCATAGGCAGCTTCTCTTGTACTTACACAATACAGACCCATAGCATTTCTAGTTCTAGAACTTCTTCATTGTTAATATATTATTACTGTGTTATTGTTACTGTATTGTTATTGTATTATTATTTGTATTAATAGCATATTTTATCACTGTTAACTGCTCTTTATTAGTTCACTAAATGAATCTGGTAATGGCACTTGGATGTATGATTATGTTGGCAGGTTTTGTTTGGCAAATTGGATCAGAGTAGCAAATTCAGCTATTGTGTGCATGGCCTCAAAAGTCAGGAAGTGTTTTCCTCCTAATACATTATCAACCATTTGTTGTTGGCTAGGAGCTTGTAATATGGCCTGGGTAATGCAGGCCAGCAAGGTGAGTTGACAAACTATAATCTCATGGTAGTACATTTAGGGAAAAGGTTCATTAGTAACTAGTACATACTTGAAAGCAGGTTTAGGAATATGCTGTTAATTCTTGTTTGAATGAAGAGGATTATGGTATTTTGAATTATGTTTGGTTATCTTTCATAGACATCTTAAAGAGATTCAGGACCTGCAGAGTCGCCAGAAGCATGAAATTGAATCTTTGTATACCAAACTGGGCAAGGTGCCCCCTGCTGTTATTATTCCCCCAGCTGCTCCCCTTTCAGGGAGAAGACGACGACCCACTAAAAGCAAAGGCAGCAAATCTAGTCGAAGCAGTTCCTTGGGGAATAAAAGCCCCCAGCTTTCAGGTAAAAAGCCATGGACTAGGTCAGCCACAGCTGTCCTAATCTTTTGTTTCTGTCTCCATCTGTATGTGACCTGCTGAACGTTTGTTATTTTTGTTAAATTTCAAAGGAATTTGGCTCTCCTGATATTTTTGCTTCCTTGACTGCTGTACTTACATTTATTGTACCTCTTTTTGAGCTTATACAAGTAGACTTAGTGAATACAATGGCTTATTCCATTATAATCCATATTGCTATCTACTGGTAATCTTTATTTATGGTTATTCTTAAGGATAGACATTTAGCTTTGCCTGTTAACTCATATAACTCACATTTAACCAAACTCTTGGGCAGTTGGAAGAAAATACATTATTCTCTGTTCAGTAAAACTTGGGTGGATTCTTTCTTTTAATGGATGACTTAGTCATAATTGTAACTTAGATGAATGTAATTGTCATATAGATATTTGTGTGTATGTCTAATTGGTAACTTCTTGATTAAGGTTTTTATTTCATTTATATTGGGTTAAAGAACTTGCTGGTCATTGGTCAGGCACGGTGGCTCACGCCTGGAATCCCAGAACTTTGGGAGGCCGAGGCGGGTGGATCATGAGGTCAGGAGATTGAGACCATCCTGACTAACACGGTGAAACCCCATCTCTACTAAAAATACAAAAAATTAGCTGGGGGTGGTGGCGGGCGCCTGTAGTCCCAGCTAGTCGGGAGGCTGAGGCAGGAGAATGGTGTAAACCCGGGAGGCGGAGCTTGCAGTGAGCCGAGATCACGCCACTGCACTCCAGCCTGGGAGACAGAGCGAGACTCTGTCTCAAAAAAAAAAAAAAAGAACTTGCTAGTCATTAAAATCAAAGAAATAGTTAAGTCATACTCTTTTGTAATAGAATATATACATATTCCATTATATAATTATCCATTATATATATTTTATATATATATAGAGAGAGAGAGAAATGGAATTTATTTATTTATTTATTTTAAGAGACAGGGCCTCACTCTGTTGCCGACTAGAGTGTAGTAGTGTGATCATAGCACACAACACAACAGCCTCAAACTGCTAGGCCCAGGTGGTCCTCCTACCTTAGCTTCCTGAGTAGCTGGGATTACAGGCACATACTACCATGCCCCGCTAACTTTGAATTATTTTTTGAGACAGAGTCCCACTCTGTTGCCCAGGCTGGAGTGCAGTGGCACGATCTTGGCTCACTGCATTCTCTGCCTCCCAGTTTCAAGTGATCCTCCTGCCTCAGCCTCCCTAGTAGCTGGGATTACAGGCACATATCACCATGCCTGGCTAATTTTTGTATTTTTGTATTTTTAGTAGAGATGGGTTTCCCACGTTGACCAGGCTGGTCTCGAACTCCTGACTCAGGTGATCGACCCGTCTTGGCCTCCCAAAGTGCTGGGATTACAGGCGTGAGCCATCGTGCCCGGCCCTGGACTGTATTTTAATTGGGATAGAGAGTTTCTAATCCTTTGGTGAAATTATGGTAGTGTTAACACAATTAGTTGAAAAGTAAAAGAAGGTTAAAATACATTAAAAAGCAGTTGCAAACTTCTTAGCAGTTCCATTCTCTGGAAGGGTTCACAGATATCCAAATCTAGCACATTAGGACCAGGTCATGCAGTCCATTAGTAGAGATGTGATTGTAAGAGAAATCAGCTAATTTCTGATCTGATCCAAATCAGATCTTTTTTTTGTTTTTGAGACAGAGTCGGCAGTGGGGCAACCTCCAACTCCCGGGTTCAAGCAATTCTCGTTCCTCAGCCTCCCAAGTAGTTGGGATTATAGGCGTGTACCACCACACCTGGCTAATTTTTGTATTTTTAGTAGAGATCGGGTTGCACTATGTTGGCCAGGCTGGTCTCAAACTTCTGGCCTCAAGTGATCCGGCCACCTCAGCCTCCCAAAGTGCGGATTATAGGCATGAGCCACTATGCCCAGCCTACCTATTGATTCTTAGTGTCACTCCTCACTTCTCCCGTTAGTGAGGACTTTGTTCTTCTCATCATAGCTTTTGACCCACCATCCATCACTCAGTGGAACAAACCAAATGTGTAAGAACAGTGCCTAATGAGTACATGTTTCCTCATGCCACTTTATCTTTTGGCAGGTAACCTGTCTGGTCAGAGTGCAGCTTCAGTCTTGCACCCCCAGCAGACCCTCCACCCTCCTGGCAACATCCCAGAGTCCGGGCAGAACCAGCTGTTACAGCCCCTTAAGCCATCTCCCTCCAGTGACAACCTCTATTCAGCCTTCACCAGTGATGGTGCCATTTCAGTACCAAGCCTTTCTGCTCCAGGTCAAGGTAACAAAGCCACCGTCATCGCCAAAAACAATAAAATGGAGATGTTGCCATACCTGGGACAACAGCCTGTTAAGGCGGATTGGGAGACTAGCTGACCGGAACACAGCCTGTGTGTTGTACACTTAAGAATCTTTGGGTGAAAGGGAAGTGGAGTGACAATGAGACTCAGTGGGCTCATTGCTCCCATTAGGTGAAATTACTTTTTTTCAAGGAGTTACAGTGAAAAGTTAACATCTGTGTGACCTGTATGACTCGCTCATGTGGGATTTGGAACTTAACGCTTTAATATTAGGCTGAGATTTCCTGGATGAAATTCTAAGGTGTTTTAGCAGTTTCTGAAAGCTAATGCATTTTCTTAGCCATTGTAGAATTTTGTTACTTTTAAGTATGGGAGTGGCATACTAAAATGAATAACCATACAATTCAGTTTTTTATCCATAATCTACTTTCCAAATATAGCTCTGTTTATTAATGGTTGCTGAAAAAATTCCTGCAGAGGAAAGAGCTTCTAGCCATATTAGAACAAGAATTGAAAAGACTTGGGCATCTGGGTGAGAAGAATAAAAAATATATAGGTACTGGCTTATGTGCCTTTGCCACAGTTTCACAGAAATTAGAGATTAGTCTCTTCACAGGAAGAGTGCACTCGATTGGCAAGGAGGGCAAACTAGCTAGCATTATTTCAACTAAGAAAAGCTTCCGCATTTTGCAGATGGGTAGAATTAAGACCTAATATTTCATCTCTTACATATCTGACCTTCCCCCAGAAGCTTGTTCTTCTGTGTGCCATCTTAGTGCATTTCACCACTCCAGCCTCAAGTTTCTAACATCTTGTAGTTGTGTTCTGTCTCTTCTCCTCTCTCTGTTCTTCCCTGTTTTTCCCCTCTCACAGGCTGTGCGAAGTTTAACTGTGCATCTGAACAGGTGACATTCAAACCTGGTGGCAGGAGGACCCGATTTCTGAGTACGCCCTGCTTGGCTCTTTGTGTGTAACACCTTTACTCCTTCCTTGTCCTTGTTTTTCTGCTGCTTGGATCTGATGTTTCACGCAGTCCATTTTCATTTGTCTCTTTTTGTATATCATCTACTCAGTGGCTTGGCTGAATTACTGTTACCCTCAGAAGTTTGGGCCCCCACATTATGATAAAAAAAAAAAAAAAGTCAAAATGACAAGTTTCTACAAATTTCAATGTAACTTTCTGGTAGAAGTGCTTCTTCATAGATCTGTGACAGAGAGTAGATGTGGTATCTAGGCAGTAGATTGCTGGGTCACTTAGAATAATGAAGACTGAACTCCACAGTCATAGTCAGTGCTCTCTCTCTGCCCTAGCATTACAAATGACAGAAATCAGCCAGACACGGTGGCTTACACTTATAATCTCAGCCCTTTGGGAGGCTGAGGCGGGAAGATTGCTTGAGGCCAGGAGCTCGAGACCAACCTGGGCTCTTAAAAAAAAAAAAAAGCCTGGCGTGGTGGTGTGCATCTATAGTCCCAGCTACCCAGGAGGCTGAGGCGGGAGGATTACCACCTTGAGACCAGGAGGTTGAGACTGCAGTGAGCCATGATTGTGCCACTGCACCCCAGGCTGAGTGACAGAGCCAGACTCTATCTCAAAGAAAAGAAACGAAATGACAGAAAGCATTTTGACCAATGATGCTCTTAGATCTTGGCAGCAGGTAAAAATTATGTACCATGTTTTTCCATTCTTTGTCAGAGTAGATTGAAATCTTTTTTTTCTTCTCAATTAAGCCTAAGCATCTACTAGTTGAAAAGGTGCTAGAATCTCTTGATTGGATCATTCCACCACTACTGTCCTCTAACCCCATAAAATCAAAAAAAAGGGGTTTTTAGTTTGGTTATTCCGATAAAGCACTTAGTCTGATAAAGACCAAAGCCCAGCAACTGCAAGTGAAAATTATCCTTTTAACAGGATTTCTGGGATTTCCCAGCTTTCTACTTAAAAACAAGGCACAACAGCAGGTCACCCCATCTTTCCCATATGTGAAATGATGATGCCAGTGTCCTAGGGCCATCGTACAAATCAAGTTAAGATCATATACAGAGAAACAGGTAGCACTTGAAAAGCACTTGTGATTTCTTTCTGATTAGTCAGTGCCTACCTGGCACATAATAGATAGTCAATAACTGTTCGTTGAAGAAAAGTTTAAAAAAAAAACATGGTTCAAGTAGAAAAACCTTGTTATAATTTGGATAAAGATCTTCTCTGTTCAGGCCTCAAACTTCTGATGTGATTATTGAAGTGCTTTTTAAATGCATGTGCTCAGGCCATCACTGATTCTGAGTATGAGTCAGAGGTCCTCGGGCCTCTTCATGGTGGGAAGAATTTATACCTCCCTTTGTTCTCTGTAGTGACCACATTCAAAGCAAAGTACATAACACATTTAACTTCCATTTCCCTCACACAGTTGTAATCCTTCTAGCACCCCTATTCTTTTTACCTGCATTAGTAATGGATTGCAGGTAAAAAGACCGCCTTTTTACTTTTACTGACTTCCCCCACATTCACTAGTCCCAGGCTATTTAACAAAGAAATGGGTGGAAGGCATTACCCAATTCAATAGTTTTCCAGGCATGTGTGGTTTTTCTTTTTTTTTTTTTTTTTTTTTTTTTGAGGACTCAGATCAATAATTCTTCTGGTCACACTTTCCTGGACTGTGCATATTAGCACTTTGACAGTTGAATAAGCATTTAATTTGCTTGTCCACCTAGAAAGTTGCAAGGACGTTAACAGTAGGAGCTGAGTATTTTTAAAGTAGAATGTGACATGTCAGGCCTATGGTCTACAGCCTGAAGTGCCTGAGAGGGAAGAAAGAGAACCAAAGCTTCTGTTTCTGAAATATAATGTGACAAATACCACTTTAATTAAATTCCATAAATTCTCATCCCACTTTTAAAGGTAGGTGGTATTACCCTTGTTGTTCAAATGAAACTGGTCAGAAATATTGGATCTTGTCACTTCCCTTTGGGTGTAAAATGAAAGGCCCTACATCTTTTGAAGTCACGTCAGGATACATCATGTAAGCCTGGTGAACAAATCCCAAGAGACAGACTTGAACTATGGAAATGAAACAGGTACTTGAAAGAGTAGGGACTTTACTAGCTTGAGTTGTATTATTCTATGCTCTCAAAATAGATAATGGTTTGGAAGCACGGCTTGGCTTACTGCTATATTTATGTTCAGAGGTTGCTTGTTTTCCACGTACTTTTAAAAATTATTCTGGAAGGGAAGGGGTTAGTATATATATCTAGGATGTGGAAATATAGCCAATGTAAATGAACTTAAAACTGTAACAGTGATACTATCAGTCTACTATGGTGGGATTGCTAATGCGTTTAATTGAGTGCTTTTTAACAGCCCAGCTGGAGAAACAGGAAGTGGGACAGGATCAGTGGAAACGCTGCTTGGGTATTTGAAATTCAAGCAGTGAGACCTGAGAGACTGGAGTTCCTCTCCGATTCCAGAACCTCAATGCAGGGCATTACTCTTTTAGATACAGAGAGTGGGTGTAGAAACCCAACATCTGTCAGCCAGGTAACACAGCTCATCAGATCATCATGTTAAGGCTAACAGCCAGTTAGAAACATTCTGTAGAACTATATCTATTCAAGGGCTACCAGGTCCTACCTATCTGTCTCCCCTCCTGCTTTCTCTTGCTGGGCGTTTGTGTGCTGTTTGGAGATTCTAAATGTTTTACACTGATGTGTCTTTATCTTTAACACATTGCTTCTCTCTTTGTGCTTCAGGGAAGATGGTGAAAAAAGTCTGTCCTTGCAACCAGCTCTGTAGTAATTATCTTTTCTGTTATTTTTGGTCCTTGATTGCAAAGCCTGTTAACCACGAGTTCTTTCAACTCTGCAGTCTCATAGCTCCCTGATTGCTAACTTCCATCTAGCTCTGTATCCTATTCTAATAGATATTTAACATGCTTAATTGAGAAACCATCTCATAGTTGGTGCCCTCAGTGATAACCCCATGTGAGCCTAGCTTGTGACAGACATGGATTGGTAATGGCCATGGATGTGTACAGGGAGATCAGGGATGCCTACGTTCCTACGGGAGAGCGATCCTTTAGTCAAGCACATATGTGCCGGGCAGTGTTATTCCCCCAACTGGAAACTCAGCAGTGATGAAAGCATGCGAAAATCCATGCCCTCCCATTGTTCACATTGAAGTGGGAGATGTGTGCTAGATGGATGAGGAGAAAAACACCACTTACTAGAGTTTGTCTTCTTAGACCGTGGCTTCTCAGATTTTAATGAGAAGGCCACTTACAGTGTTCTAGGTAGGGTCAACAGGGAAATTCTGTACTTGGGATGCTGGGCTGTAAGTTATGGTTCATAATAGGTTATTGTTACTAGGATCTGGTGATGTGGGAGTAGGGGAAATGTATTATAATGGCAGGAGGAAATTTAAAAATGAATCTTGGGGGTAAGTCTATACTACTTATTAGGGCTTTTCAGAAGAACTACAAAAGGTTAAGAAGTTAGCATATTCTCTCAAAGGCCTTTCTACAGCTTTTATAGTCAAGTCTCCTTAGGAGTTAATTTCTGGTTAGAAAAGGATAGGTTTGTTTCATTCTTTAATGAGAGGACTGTATACAGCAGCCAGAATGTGAAGGTTTCACTGTATGGTTGACTCTTCCTCATGATTTCTCTTTCCTCATGGGAAGAGACTCCTGTGTTAGGTAATGTAGGTTAAAATGAAAAGTGAAATTTGGTTCTAAAAGGGCCTCGCAGCATCAGGGGCAACAGACTAGCATCAGACAGAGAGGTGTGTCTCCCAGCATGAGCTCTGTGTGGATAAGCAATGGTCACGTCTCCTGAGCTGCTTGTATTTAGCTTTTGACAGCCCTGCTCCCCTGTGATTGTTTGTTTTTTGTTTTGATTGTCTCTCACATCAAGCTCACCAGGCAATAGTTGTTCAAACAGGATGACGATCCCCCTGCATGTGATACGCTTGCTTTCTAGATTGAGTCACTCACTGTCATGACTGCCCATCCTCATTGCCTGTGCTTCCCACTTCACCACTCTCTCACATTTGCTGTTCATGGAAGTCTGTTTTCTGTGCTTTAATACTTCTCCACTTGGGTTTCCTGTGCTGTAGGGAACTTACTCTTCCCTTCACGCTGTGTGTGCAATAGCGATCCCCTTGTGGCTCCAGCAAGCACCAGGAAGTGGGCGGACACTCACACCGCAGTAGCTCCACGGCTTGTCATAGTGGTGGGAAGCATGTGACCTTCCTCACTCTGCAGCCTCACCTCGGAATTAGCTGTTACTCCAGCACAGACATGCTTGTGTGTGCCGTTCCCCAGGTGGTAGGATATAAGCTTGACTTGAGACGAGTGATGGTCAGTAACAGGCTTTTAAGTGGCAGGGTTGTGTTAGGTGTGCTGCTGTGACCTGGAAAGCAGGAAAACGCATGCACTGACTCACCCCCAGCGTTACTTGGGTGCCTTTAAGGACTAGTGGTTCACAACTGACTTCAGTAGCTTTTATTTATTCTGTAACGTGAGATCTGGTAAGACAGTGGGGGGTAAGGAAAACAGACAAGACCATGACTCTTCTTTCCCTCTTCCCCAAAACGTGCCTCTTCGAATAATCTTCAGTGTGCCCTCCAGCAGAGCCGAAATCAGGCAGGACATAGACTCCTTCTTCCTTTCTCATCAAACCGTAGAAATAGAATTCCTTCATCATAACCGCAAAGCTTCCTCCTCCCCTTTGCACCCTGCCTCAGCTGCATTTTCTTGTCGCTTCTACATGGGAGTGCTTGCTGTTCTGGGAAGAGTGGGGAGAAGCGGTGGGAATCCTTGAGCCAATTGAAACTGAGGTCATCTTCAGGAAAACCATGTCTTCCTGAAGTTGAAAGATTCAGGCACGCCATATAGTCCTTTCCTCGTGAAGAATCTTGTTCTTTCCTCGTGGGAAGTTGGAAGAGGCTAACCCCTCCCAAGTTTATGTTTGTAAAATCATGTTTATGGGTCCAGGTGAAAAACTCTTCTGAACACAGCATGCTACTTCTGTTATTACCTCTCTCTATTTAAAGAATGGCTAGGCTGAGCATGGTGGCTCACACCTGTAATCCCAGCTCTTTGGGAGGCTGACATGGCAGGATTGCCTGAGCCCAGCAGTTCCTAAGCAACATACGGAGATTCTGTCTGTATAAAAAATTAAAAAATTAACTGGGTGTGGTAGTGCATACGTCTAGTCCCAAGCTACTTGGGAGGCTGAGGCAGGAGGAGCTTGAGACTGCAGTGAGACGTGATTGTGCTGCTGTATCCAGCTTGGGTGACAGAAAAAGAAGAGACCCTTCCTTAAAAAAAAAAAAAAAAAAAAGCCGGGCATGGTGGCTCATGTCTGTAATCCCAGTACTTTGGGAGGCCAAGGCGGGCAGATCACCTGAGGTCAGGAGTTTGAGACCAGTCTGGCCAACATGGCAAAACCTTATCTCTACTAAAATACAAAAATTAGCTGGCCATGGTGGCACACACCTGCAATCCCAGCTACTCTGGAGGCTGAGACAGGAGAATCGCCTGAACCCGGGAGGCAGGGGTTGCAGTTAGCTGAGATCGTACCACTGCACTCCAGCCTGGGTAATAGAGTGAGACTCCATCTGAAAAAAAAAAAAAAAAGGGGGCTAAAGAATGTGGCAATGTCCACATGGTTTGGAAACCCACCTTCTCCTTAGCCAAGCATCTTTTCCTACTCCTACTTTAACCCTGCCCAGTGCACTCTTTTACCCTGCATTCTGCAAAATTCCAGAGCAACTAGCCTTGCTGATCGTATTACACCTCCATCAGCATCGTGATGTCGGGGATAGCGTACTGGCGAGCAGTTCCAGTTCTCAGGTGCTTTGTGAATGGACTGAAAGAGGCCCCTGCCTGTGTACCTACCGTCATCCTGAGTTGTTCAGCCTTAGCAGCAGCTACTGAAGAGAAACTGTTTTCATCACCCTATTATACCAAAACAAATGGCTAAACAAAACCTTGGAATCTTCCCTTCTTGCATGGCTTCCCAATTCATCCTCTCCCCATTCTGTGGCTTGCCATTCATCATCCCGTGAAGTTTTCCCTCTTCCCGAAATTGTAACCTAGGCTTCTTTTAATGCTTGTATTCTGTTGCTTATAATAGGGACCAGCAGCACAAACACTGTTGGGGCAACAGTGAACAGCCAAGCCGCCCAAGCTCAGCCTCCTGCCATGACGTCCAGCCGGAAGGGCACATTCACAGACGACTTGCACAAGTTGGTAGACAACTGGGCCCGAGATGCCATGATTCTCTCAGGCAGGAGAGGAAGCAAAGGGCACATGAATTATGAGGTAAGTCTCTCTTTTGCCGTGGAGAATCCGTAACACACACCTGAATCGAGGTGATATAAACAACTAGGCTGCTGCTTAACGTCTTACACCATGACCACCTTCAGTAGCTCATGAATTTTAACACTTTAGAAAAACAAGACAAAAATCCTCCAGGTACCCTTTTGTTTTTCCTTCGTCATCCTGAACTACACACACAGACACACGCATGCACATGACGTCCCTCCCCTCTCATCAGGATTATTTTCACCCTTACTTGGTAAATATAAAGAGCCAATAAATACTACAGAAGACTGTTTTGCCGTATCTTACAGGATTAGACTAGAAGTGTATGTTAGCGCCACACATTTTATACCCGTGGCCCACACCACACTTGACATGTGGTTTTGTTTTCAGGGCCCTGGAATGGCAAGGAAGTTCTCTGCACCTGGGCAACTGTGCATCTCCATGACCTCGAACCTGGGTGGCTCTGCCCCCATCTCTGCAGCATCAGCTACCTCTCTAGGTCACTTCACCAAGTCTATGTGCCCCCCACAGCAGTATGGCTTTCCAGCTACCCCATTTGGCGCCCAATGGAGTGGGACGGGTGGCCCAGCACCACAGCCGATTGGCCAGTTCCAACCTGTGGGAACTGCCTCCTTGCAGAATTTCAACATCAGCAATTTGCAGAAATCCATCAGCAACCCCCCAGGCTCCAACCTGCGGACCACGTAGACCTAGAGACGTTAGCCCAATAGATCTGGGGGCAGGAGATGGAATGCGGGGGGGGGTTGGGGGTGGGAAGTAGCCTGTGTACTAACTACTAGTGCTGCATTAACTGGTTATTTCTTGCCAGAAGGGAATGTTCTTCATACTGCATTGAGCCCTCAGAGTGGAGTCTCCCCCGCTCCAGTTATTGGCGTGGGAGAGGAAGGAAGGGAAGAACAGCTTTTTTGTAAAGGGGCAGCTTCAGACCATGCTTTCCTGTTTATGTATACTCAGTAATGAGGATGAGGGCTAGGAAAGTCTTGTTCATAAGGAAGCCAGAGAACGCAACGTAAAATCCAACCCATCTGTACTTCCAAGTGGGTGGGGCTCACGCCCCGAATCCCTCACTCCCTCAAGAATCTGAACCACAAGAGACAAAAACAACCTACTGGGCTCTCTCCTACCCTGCCCTCCTCCCTTTTTTTTACCCCTCTCTTTTTTATTTTGTTTTTCTTTGCTCTTTTAGAACCCAGTGAAAAATACCAGGGGACTGGGGTGCAACTCTTTCTTATGATAGGTCATTAGTGCTTTAAGCAAAAGATATTAGCAGCTTTGACTGCAGCATTAGCAATTAGGAAAAAAAAAAATTAAGTTCCCTGCGGACATGTAACTTTGCCATCAGTTTTGATGTGGAAACACTGTGATATATAAAATGTTGTTGGACAACAGTAGTTTTAAGAGTAAAATATGAAACGTTTAAAAAGTTCCAAAAAAAGCTAGCTCTGTCCTTTACTTATTGAGACACTTTAACTTTTTCCTTTGTATTTCCATTGTATTAGATGAATAAATGTGAATGTAAAATTGTATAAATTACTGTACTTGAATACTTCTGTTTCCCAGTGTTGCTTGCTGGACATTTTAGTGCCTTGGACTTCTATTGCTTCTGCCATTAGCATCAACTTATCAGACCCCAGATCAATAAAGGGCATGTGGAAGGAAATCTTAGGTCCATGTGACCCCAGCAGTCCAGCAGTGGTTATGCCAAAGGGAAATTGAAAAAGTATTTTTTTAAGTCCTTCAACAACTTTGTCTAGAGCAGGTGTAAGATGAGTAGGGTGGGAGGTTAAGTTGGCATCAGTGGTTAAAAACAGAAAGTTCTGTTTCAGGAATAGTGAGGAAGGGGGTGTTGTAACAAAATTGGGCAACTGAAAAGAATGGTGTGTGCTGGGTGAAAGACAGACTGAAGAACGAGGAAACAAACTTGTTTTGAAGATACGTGAAGCCTGGCCAGTGACTGTCATATAAACCTTTCTTTCTTGAGCTAGGCTTGAACAGACGTGACCTAGAAGAAATTGAACATAAAGAGAAGGGGGTGGGGGCTAGTTTTCAAGTTGGGGAACCTGATAGTGAAAAGTCACAGATGGAGAAAGTTGCTCTCAGAAAAACTGTTTGGATTGCTTTCCTTTGTTGCACATGTGCCGTGCATTTCTCAGCTTGGGGTACTATGTTTGGTGGAAAGTGAATCTTTCCACATCTGAATCTTTCCACGTCTGAATTACTCACTGTAGGAAAGAATACTTATTCCTACTCGTTTCCTTTATGATGTCCAAATGGTTGCAGGATCATCATCTATTGTGCCACCTTTATTTCTAGAAGTACAACTAATATGTTCACATTTTCAAATAAATATTCCCCGTAAGTAATAACTGCAACCAATCAGTGTTATTTAGTGCTATGCCTACTTGTAATGGGTAGTTATTATTTTCTGAGCTTTCCGGAAATACTGTCCTAATTGGCTGTGTTTAGGATCTTTGTTATCTCTGAAGACAGACAAAGCAGCTAGGACTCTTAATTTTGGGGTGCTTATTGACTCTTAGTTGGGAAACTGAAAATATTTCCAACCTTTTACCCACGTCAATGGCATATTCCGGAAATCACCACCACCACCACCACAGAAAGAGGCTGGAGGCTCCCGTGCCCTGTTCATTCCTTAAGGGCCCTGCTTCCCTTATGAAGTTGGTCTATGGCCCTAAATATGCAAATGAGAGCCGAAGGGTTTTAAAAGGTAGAAAGGAAAAGGGCAGGGGCTTCAACCCCTGCTATAAAACGACTGACTTTTATTCTCTGCTTCCATTTCTTGTGGAGGGAGTAAGGATAGAACCAAGGGGCTGAGTAGCTGAGAAAGGGGCCACCCAAGAGTGAAACATACTTTATACCAGAGGAGCAGGGAGCCTCATGCAGCACATTCTCATTGGTTCTTTGGGTTTAATAATTTTGACATCTTTTCACTCATGCACAAAAAGTCAGAACTGGTTTTATTTACTGTTGATTTCATCCTCCTGTGGATGAAATAACTGAAGCCTAGAGGAATGAACTAGTGCTACTGAACTGTTTAAATTATTTTTGTGTTAATAGTACACTTTGAGTATCTTTTTCCACATTAAAAACTTTCTGAATTATAAATGTTTTCCTTCCATTATTTAACAATGTACACTGTTTAAAGATAAAAATTCAAACTTCGGGGGTTTCCCAGCAGCCGTTAATTGTACATTTTGCACTAACTCTGGGTGTTGCGCTTCTTGTAAGATTGCGCTTTGTGCTTCAGTTTGTTACCTTTGTAGACTTATTTAATGAAACCATTCAAATAAACCAAACTTGCTTTTGTTGAGCTGTGGGGTTTCATTTCCAGAAAATTCCTTCACATTCTCATTGGCACTATTTTGAGTTACGTGCAATTGATAACTGGATTCCTAAGTCCTGGGAGCTCTTTTGCTGCCTCTTCATCTTCCAAAGGAATAGAAATGGTCGGCTGCCGGCTAGTACTTTCAGACTTCCTTATCTCAGGTTCACAGCTTCCCAAATGGGTCTGTGAGCCAAAAAATAAGAAGTCACTGCTTCAAGATTAGGCACAGCCAAGCCCCAAAATAGGTCTAAAAAAAATTACAGTGGCTGGATGCGGTGACTCACGCCTGTGAGTCCAGCACTTTGGGAGGCCGAGGCAGGCAGATCACTTGAGGTCAGGAGTTTGAGACCAGCCTAGTCAACATGGAGAAACCCCGTCTCCTCTACTAAAAATACAAAAATTAGCCGGGCATCTTGGTGGGTGCCTGTAATCCCAGCTACTCAGGAGCCTAAGGCAAGAGAATCACTTGAATCCCGCGAGGTGGAGGTTACAGTGAGCTGAGATCACGCCACTGCACTCCAGCCTGGGCTACAGAGCCAGACACCCTCGCGAAAAAAAAATAAAAAAAAATAAGTAAAATTGCAAACTTCATTATTTGGGGGGAATAATTATGAAACATCTGAACACTATGAAAAGCCAATTTATGGTCAAGGTGGGTTACATCTCACATCTGAAATGGGGAAGTAGAAACAGTTGTGTTTGAGTATCCCCGTAATTGAAATGCTCCGAGATCTGAAAATTTCTGAGCACTGACATGATGCCAGAAGTGGAAAATTCCACACATGACCTCGTGTGACAAGTCGCAAAGCACCAGGCATACAAGCTTATTCAGTGACCCTAAGAGAAAAAAAAGACCCAGTCCCCTTCAGCTGCAGTATCTCTTATACACAAGCTTTGTTTCATGCAAAAATTATGTGTATGAGGTACATATATGAAACACAGGTGAAGTCCCATCTCCAAGGTCTCACTATCTATATACAAATATTCAAAAAATGCACAATTCTGGTTTCAAGCATTTCAGGTAAGGGGCTAGGCAATATATATATATTCTATTTTGTTATAAGGTATACGATTTGCTTTCTCAAAAATGCCTTTTCTGGCCACAGTGGGTCACACCAGTAATCCCTGTATTTCGTAAGGCAGAGGTGGGAGGATCACTTGAGCCCAGGAGGTTGAGCTGCGTTTGCACCACTGAACTCCAGTCCGGGCAACACGGCAAGACTCTGTCTCAAAACCAAACAAACAAAAAATTGGTCTTAGATGATTATTTCCTTCCTTAGGAAAAAACTGTCAGTCTTGAGGTCTTGAAAGAATGCAGGATTTTAGTAATGTCGTAAACCCGTAAATCAGAGTTTATATTAAACGAAGACTGTAACCTGGATCGATGCGAAGTAGTAAAAGCTACTCCAACCCTTTTCCTGCCGTGATCCACAGCGTGTCATGTGGACAACATTAAAGGCATGGACCCTAAAGGAAAGAAGGCAGATGTCATGCAAAACAACGTAGGCAATTGCTGAGGCAGGTGCTTAGGACCAAGTCTGGCCTGTATTGCTTGAGCGCAGGGAGCCATTGGTGATTCCTAAAATGTCCATCTGTATTAATATAATAGTTTATTAATAAATAGTGGGAAGCCTCACAAGCCAAAGAAAAGCTATTTCATCTGTGCAGAGCCTCGCCCTACCCGAGTGGCAGACCAGCTTTCCAAAACTGCTCAGCTCTACCTGCAGTGCGCTCAGATCCTCTTGGTAAGGTTCAGAATGAAGCAAGATAAATCGCAATCAAGTTCATTCTCCAGGAGAGATGAACAATTTCATGACGAAAAAGCAGTTTTCCCAAGTCCCTTTGTGACAGAGTCCAGTCGCGTGGCTGCGCCTCAGTTAAGATGGATCGTATTTCCTTTTCTTCGTGTCCTGGCTCTTCCTGTGAGATTCCCAGTTTCCTGCGGAAGACAAAATGGCTTAAATGTAGCTGCCATGATTTTAAAATAAACTGACAGCTAATGGTTTCTGGATTATATTAATGATCCTAATCTAGACTAAGCCCAAGAAGGAGAATTACTGTTAGGAGGAAGGCAGATGAGGAGCTCACGACAGACCTGCTGCTGGGAGGCAAAGCTCTCCCTGCAGTCGCGCTTCCGCTTCCTGCTTTATCAGGAGCTGAAAAGGGCTGCACCTGCAGTCAGGAGCCCAAAGGAAAAGTTCTGGCTCTTAAACAATTATCTTCTACGTGTGGCGCCTTCCCTAATAGAAGCTCCCTGTTCTATCAAACTTCAAATGAAATGTCATCCTTCCCCAAAAATTCCCAGAATTAAAAGACCTCCCTTTAATTTTTGTGCCTAAACACCTCTCTGCTACCTGTTACGCGCTGGTCAGTGCTGTAAGTCTGGAGGTCCCAAGATCCAGATTTTGCTTGTGGTTTCTGGTGGCAAAGGGTCACCATCTGGTGGTTCAGGGCTAGTGGGTCAGCGGTCTGGGCTGGGTCTGCTCTAGACGAGGGCTTGGCCACACCATCCCCGGCATCCGGAGTCACAGCCCACTTTTCAGAGTTGTCTTCAAGAGTCTCTACAGAGGTCAAGGGAAAGTGTGTCATCAGCAAATAATGAAATATTCTCACAGAAAGCACTGGAAAAACTGGCCATCAGAAATTCCATGTCTTGAGTACCTTCTGAAAGCTTTTGGACTTTCTCTCCCCTCCCCCTCAAAGCACACTTCCCTTCGGTTAGGACGAAAGAGAAACTGGACATATGCGATCAGCCAGAACCCCTCAACGAACACCCACGGAAACGCGGACTTCTGTGCTGCCTAAAAGGTATTCTGTGGCTACTAAAAACATACAGCACAGTAGCTTACAAGCATTTCAAGGTATTTACTGATTAATTCTTGAGTCACTCCTGCAAGGAAGTCTTTCTCCGGGAGTGGTTCTGAGACGGCAGTTACAGGAGTGCTGTGCGTCAGAGGAGGGGCCGGAGGCGCCGCTACGGTTCACAGAGGAGAGAAAGGACAAGTCATGATCACATCACTACATGGGATTTCAGAGCTGAGTCCACTCCCCTCTCGTCAGAGGGCACACTCTCAGGACAACACCGCTTCGGGCTGCACTGCCTCAGCCAGTAAAAAGAACTTCGGATTCCCGAGTCCCAGTCCCACCTACAGATCTGTCTGTGGTTTGAATTCTTCTCACCAGTGGGAAAGACAAGTTTCTTTTCTCTTTTCATAGCAAAAGTAAAAGGGTTCTTACAGGCTATCTAGTCCAGTGTCTGGCTTGCTTGTTGCAGCCATAACCCTTGCTCAAACAAAATCTTAAACTAAAATCTGACCAGGCGCAGGGGCTCACCCTGTAACCCCAGGACTTTGGGAGGCCAAGGTGGGAGGATCACTTGAAACCAGAAGTTCCAGACCCCACCTCTACAAAAAACAAAATATTAGCGGGTGTGGAGCATGCACTGGTAGTCCCAGCTACTCAGGAGCGGAGGAAGGAGGATCACTTGAGCCCAGGAAGGTCAAGGCTGCAGGGAACCCTGATCCCACCACTGCACTCCAGGCTGAGTGACAGAGCAAGACCCTGTCTGAAAAGAAACCAACAAACAAAATCTTAAGCCAAAACCTGATGTGTGAAATGGATTAAAATGACAATAGCTCACGTTGTCTGCCAAGGGGCAGGAAAGGCCTGGAGGGCAGCTTCCTCCACAGTCTACCCGGGAGCCTCTGCAATGGTTGAGAAGCTAAACATCTAGAATCACGCTCGGTAAGGACATCCACGGGACAGGAAGTGGTTCTGTTTGAGTTGTTTTTTTTTTTTTTTTTTTGAGACGGAGTCTCGCTCTGTCACCCAGGCTGGAGTGCAGTGGCGCAATCTCGGCTCACTGCAAGCTCCGCCTCCCGGGTTCATGCCATTCTCCTGTCTCAGCCTCCCGAGTAGCTGGGACTACAGGCGCCCGCCACTGCGCCCGGCTAATTTTTTCTATTTTTAGTAGAGACGGGGTTTCACCATGGTCTCGATCTCCTGACCTTGTGATCCGCCCGCCTCGGCCTCCCAAAGTGCTGGGATCACAGGCGTGAGCCACCGCGCCCGGCCCTGTTTGAGTTTTTATGTTACTTTCAGCCTGTGAGTGCTGAGGGGCACATCAGTGAACCACCATGGAGCCAGTCCTCTGAATCTTCTTCACAATTCCTAGGGAAAAACTAGGCAAGAGCTCGACGGATCTGGGACAAGGCTTCTCTCTGTTTCCACTCTGAGTAAGGACTACCTGCCCCTGGACGGGCAGGAGAGAACAGGAGGGGAGACAGAGAAGGAAGAGAGGAAGGCGTCTGCATCACTGTTCCCACTGAACCTGGACTCCGAAATTAACTAAAGTTGATAGATAAACCATCTGCCAAAGGTCCCCGTTATTCTCAACCCCAATTCTGCCTTGTATTTGAGGACATCTCAGAAACAAGGCTTGTTTTTTTGTTTGTTTTTTTTTTGAGGCCAGGTCTCCTTCACTCTGTCACCCAGGCTGGAGTGCAGTGGCACAATCCTGGCTCACTGCAACCTCTGCCTTCTGGATTCAAGCAATTCTCCTGCCTCAGCCTCCTGAGTAGGGGGGACCACAGGCATGTGCCACCACACCTGGCTAATTTTTATGTATTTTTGGTAGAGATGGAGTTTCGCCATGATGGCCAGGCTGGTGTCAAACTCCTGACCTCAAGTGATCTGCCCGCCTTGGCCTCCCAAAGTGCTAGGATTACAGATGTGAGCCACCGTGCCCGGCCAAGGCTTTCTAATGTAGAGATGGCCAAAGTATTTGAAGCAAAAAAAAAGTTATTTACCCTGAAATTTCTAATTCTAGAAGATTTTATCAATGCCCATTTAGTTCCATGGGGGGAAAAAAAAATCACTGTCTTTAGGAATGGGAAAATGTATGGCAGATTTAAATATCTGAATTTCCTGGGCTCATCTCTCCTGCGTGTGGCATGAGAGAAGTCCCAGCGAGGCCTGGTTTTGGAGCCGGCCACAGGGTTACTGGCAGAGAATCAGGCAACCCTGCGGCCAGACTTCCTCCTGCAGGCACCTCCCAGGGCTCTGCTCCCCACTCACACACCCTCACTCTTCTCAGCGGACAGCGTGGAGACGTGAACGTGCTGCTTCTCCATCCGCTCCCGGAACTGCTGCTGCAGCTGCTTTTGCCGGAGCTTCCGCTGGTACGTGGCCTCACTCTCCACGGTGGATGAAGTCAGGCCTCTGCGTGAGAGGACCAACGGTGAGAGGAGCCCCGAGTGACAGCCATGGCTCCTGGGAGCACGCACACGGCTGGCTGGCTCTGAAGGAGGGAGTGGAGGCAGCCCCAGTGACATAGGAAGGGGCCGAGAGGAAAGGAAGGGGCCTTGGGCCGCATACCGGGAGCTGCAGTCCTTGTCCCCCTGTATCACATGGCTTGGTCTAGAAGGGGAGGTCACCTCCCGTAGTTGTGGGTGTCCCAGGGCCATGTTCGGTCGGCAGCTGTTATATCTTGCCTCTTCCACAGATGGTTCAAAATCTTGTCTCTTTGCTTTAGTTAAATCCACTTCAAGAGGCAACTAGTAAGGAAAGAAAGAGGAGAAAAAAAATTCCTTCAACTGGCTCTTGGCCTCCGCTGCTTCTCCCTGACTCACAGGTATAGATTCCTGGAAAATCGCATTTGATATCCTCCATCCACTGCGCCTTCTAGGTCCTGCTGAGGCAAAGGATCTACAACTTCCAAGTAGTACTACGAGAAGGAGAAGCCAAACAATTTCATGTTTTATTTATACCCTTCTGTGTTAGTGAAGTTTTGATAAAAAGGAATCCTTTGGATTTGCCTTAGGGCAGATGTTCTGGAAAATAACTGGAATCTTTCCTCAGCAGCTGGGTCTGTCTGTGCTGCCTCCTTATCCTTGTTCCCTGGAAGTGAGCACACACGGTTCTGCGGAGGTCTGCACCTTCTCACCCCTTTCTGCCAGGGAAAGAGCACTTGTCACTGAGGCAGCCTCGGGTACGCTGTGGCATCACGAAGGACCCTTCAGACGACAGAGGGAAGAACACCCGGGAGGCACGGACGTCGGCTGCCAGCCAAGGCTGCAAGGAATCTTCCAGGACAGGGCTGGTCCTGCATCTCATCAACATGAGAACGGACACTCCTGTGCTGCGTGGCACAGGGCAAATGATTTCATTTCCACACTGATTCCTACAGAAATTCAGAATATTTTTACTTGGGAAAACATCTCTCAATTCATAAAACTGATGCTGATGGAATAATTATTTGAATATGAGGGATTAAGATGATTACATTTGACCTGAAAATGAAAATTATAGTGTAGATTTCATATCTACATTGAAAGATAAATGAGTAGTTTAAAAAGAAATGAGCTTTGGCCACGCACGGTGGCTCATGCCTGTAATCCCAGCACTTTGGCAAGCCAAGGCAGATCACTCAAGTCCAGGAGTTCAAGACCAGCCTGGCCAACACGGCAAAAATACAAAAATACAAAAAAAAATTGAAGGAGCTCCTGGGTAACAGCCCGTCTCTACTAAAAATACAAAAAATAAAAAAATAAAAAAATTAGCTGGGCACAGTGGCACACACCAGCGACTCAGGAGGCTGAGCAGGAGAATCGCCTGAACCCAGGAGGCAGAGCTTGCAGCGAGCTGAGATCGCACCACTGCACTCCAGCCTGGGCGATGGAGCAAGACTGTCTCAAAAAAAAGAAATGAGCTTTGAAAACTCCGAAAGACTGTCAATAACAAGTGCTGTCAAAGATACGGAACAACTGGAACTTACACAAGGCCACGTGGGGTGCGAACTAACACAGCCACACAGGAACACGGGAAGAACCTGCTAAAACTAAACACGTACCCATCTTCTCACCCAATGATTCCCAACAAAAATGAGCGTGAATGTACAGCAGAAGAATGCCAACAGCAGCTCCATTCACAACATCCAAAGCTACACAGACCAAAATGTCTACTAGGAAAGGACTAGAAAAGTAAATTGCTACATACTCATGCAAAAGAAAACCATACAGCAATGCAACTGCTGCACGCACCGTGGACGAACCTCACAACCATGCTGAATTCAAGACAGATACAAAGAGTTCAAACTGTAGGATTGCAAAAAAGTACATAACAATAAAAACAAATTTGTGGCTTTGTTTTTTTTTGTTTGTTTTTGAGAGAGGGTCTCGCTCTGTGGCCCAGGCTGGAGTGCAGTGGCGTAGTCACAGCTCACTGCAGCCTGGGCCTCCTAGGCTCAAATGATTCTCCCAGCTCAGCCTTCCAAGTAGCTGGGACTACAGGCGTGCACCACCAGGCCCAGCTAATTTTTATTTTTATTTTGTAGAGACAGGGTCCCACTAATGTTGTCCTGGCTGGTCTCCAACTCCTGGGCTCAAGCCATCCTTCCTCCTCGGCCTCTCCAAGTGGTGGGATTACAGGAGCGAGTCACCACACCCGGCCAGTCTGTGTTGTTAAAAGTGGTTTGCTCAGTAGTGGGAAGGAGGGCAGGGGATGGCAATGACTGCAAGGAACACAGCTGGGCCTTCTAGGTACTGGCAATGTCCTGTCTTGATTCAGATGTTGGCTATGTGGATATGTTTGGTTTGAAAATTCATCAAGCAGAGCATGGATGATACGTGCACTTGTCTACATGTCTGTATGTTCTTTTTAATACTTTGGTCAATTTTCTTAAAATATAAACTGTACAATTCCACTTACGGTACAATTCCATTTGTGAACTTTACATACATAAAGTTCAAAAACAGGAAAAAATCTATGAAAGTCAGAATAGAAGACAGGACAGTAGTTACTTTTGAAAAAAAGAAAGCAAGGCAGTGACTAGAAGAGGGCAAAATGGGGCTTCAGGGCTGCTGGTAAAGCTCTGTTTCCCTATCCAGGAGGTGAATAGCTGCGTTCACTTACGAAATGGTGGCTCATGCCTGTAATCCCAACACTTTGGGAAGCTGAGGCAGGTGGATCACTTGAGGTCAGGAGTTCGAGACCACCTGGGCCACCATGGTGAAACCCCATTTCTACTAAAAATACAAAAATTAGCCAGGTGTGGTGGTGGGCGCCTATAATCCCAGTTACTCGGGAGGCTCAGGCTGGAGAATGGTTTGAACCCACGAGGCAGAGGTTGCCGTGATTGCACTCCAGCCTCAGTGACAAGAGTGAAACTCTGTCTCAACAAAAAAAAAAAAAAAAGAGAAATTTGGGGCCAGGCTCAGTGGCTTATACCTGTAATCCCAGCACTTTGGGAGGACAAGGCAGGTGGATTGATCACTTGAGCCCAGGAGTTTGAGACCAGCCTGGCCAACACAGCAAAACACTGCTCTACTAAAAATACAAAACATTAGTTGGGCGTGTGGCGGGTGCCTGTAGTCCAGCTACTCAGGAGGCTGAGGCACAAGAATCACTTGAACCTGGGAGGCAGAAGTTGCCGTGAGCCAAGATACCACCACCACACTCTAGCCTGGGCGACAGAGCAAGGCTCTGTCTAGAACAAATAAACAAACACATAATTAGGGCTGGGTGCGGTGGCTCACGCCTGTAATCCCATCACCTTGGGAGGCCGAGATGGGCAGATCACCTGAGGTCGGGAGTTTGAGATCAGCCTGACCAACTTGGTGAAACTCTGTCTCTACAAAATAGAAAAAATTAGCTGGGCGTGGTGGCACACACCTGTAGCCCCAGTTAGTTGGGAGGCTGAGGTAGAAGAATCGCCTGAACCTGGGAGGCGGAGATTGCAGTGAGCTGAGATCACACAATTGCACTGCAGCCTAGGCAACCAGAAGTCTCAAAAAAAAAAAAAAAAAAATTAGCCGGGCATGGTAGCACATGCCTGTAGTTCCAGCTACTCGGGAGGCTGAGGCAGAACTGCTTCAACCCGGGAGGCAGAGGTTGCAGTGAGCCAAGATCACACCACTGCACTCCAGCCTGGGCAGCAGAGCAAGACTCTGTCTCAGAAAACAAAAAACTGTTATAAGAGAAGAGGATATTATATAATGATAAGAATCTCAGCCGGGCACGGTGGCTCACGCCTATAATCCCAGCACTTTGGGAGGCCAAGGCGGGCGGATCACGAGGTCAGGAGACTGAGACCATTCTGGCTAACACAGTGAAACCCCGTCTCTACTAAAAATACACAAAATTAGCAGGGCATGGTGGTGGGTACCTGTAGTCCCAGCTACTCAGGAGGCTGAGGCGGGAGAATGGCGTGAACCCGGGAGGCGGAGCTTGCAGTGAGCTGAGATCGCGCCACTGCACACTCCAGCCTGGGTGACAGAGCCAGACTCCATCTCAAAAAAAAAAAAAAAAAAAAAAAAAAAAAAAAGAATGTCAATTCACCAAGAAGATATAACAATTATAAATATTTATGCACCAGACACCAGAGGTCCTAAATATATGAAGCAAGCTTTGATAGGATTGTAAGGTGAAATAAAAGCAACACAATAATAGTAGGAGACTTCACTACCCAACTTTCAATAATGGATAAAACAACCAAACAAAAGATGAATAAGGCAATAGAGTATTTGAACAATACTATAGGCCAACTGGACGTAGCAGTCATATACATAACATTCCACCCACCAACAGCAGAAAATACATTCTTTGCAAGTACACATGCAACATTCTGCCAGACAGACCACATGTCAGGCCACAAAAACCAGTCCTAACAAATTCAAGATGGAAATCATATAAAGTATCTTTTCAGTCACAACGGAATTAAACTAGAAATCAACAGCAAAAAGAGAACTGGAAAATCCACGAATCAGTAGAAATTAACCACCACACTTAAAGTCAAAGGAAATGTAACAAGGAAACTTAGAAGAATTCCTTGAGACAAATGCATCCCACAACACACCACAACACACCAAATGCACACAACACAACATACCAAATGCATACAACACAACACACCAAATGCATACAACACAACATACCAAACTTCTGGGGTGCAGTGAAAAGTCTTAAGAGGGAAGTTACGCACACATTTGTTTAAAAAAAGGAGATCTCAAATCTACGTTATACCTCAAAGAACTAGAAAAAAAAGCTATACTCAAAGTTAGCAGAAGAAAGGAGATTCTAAAAGGATGAGAGCAGACATCAGTGAGAGTACAAAAACAATACGAAAAAGCTCCATAAAAATCGGAGTCGCCGGGCGCGGTGGCTCACGCCTGTAATCCCAGCACTTTGGGAGGCCGAGGTGGGCGGATCATGAGGTCGGGAGATCGAGACCATCCTGGCTAACACGGTGAAACCCCGTCTCTACTAAAAATACAAAAAATTAGCTGGGCGAGGTGGCGGGCGCCTGTAGTCCCAGCTACTCGGAGGCTGAGGCAGGAGAATGGCGTGAACCGAGAGGCGGAGCTTGCAGTGAGCCGAGATCGCGCCACTGGGTTCCAGCCTGGGCGACAAAGCGAGACTCCGTCTCAAAAAAAAAAAAAAAAAAAAAAAAATCGGAGTCAGGCCACATGTGGCTGCTCACACCTGTTATCCCAGCATTTGGGAGGCCAAGGCAGGTGGATCACTTGAGGCCAGGGGTTTGAGACCAGCCTGGGCAACACGGTAAAATTTTTTGTATTCTCCGCCTGGCATGGTGGCGGGCGCCTATAGTCCCAGCTACTTGGGAGGCTGAGACAGTAGAATTATTTGAACCCAGAGGCGGAGGTTGTGGTGGGCCAAGATTGTGCCACTGCACTCCAGCCTGGGCAACAGAGTGAGACTCCGTCTCAAAAAAGAAAATATGGTCAACATCACTAATCATCAGGGGTATGCAACTCATAATCACAATAAAATATCACACCCATTAGGATGGCTACTCAAAAAAAAAAAAAAGCCAAAAACTCAGAAAATAACACCTGCTGGTTAGGGTTTAGAAAAACCTGAACTCATGTGCACTGCTGGTGGAATTGTCAAACGAGGCAACTGCTATGAAAATCGGTATGGCAGCTCCTCGAAAACTGAAAAATAGGATTACATACGACCAGCAATCCCCTTCAGAATATGTCTAAAAGAATTGAAAACGGGATCTCAAAGAGGGTTACACACCCACGTTCACAGCAGCATCATTCACAATAGCCAAGAGGTTGAAAGTAACCCAAATGTCCCTCAACAAATGAACAAACTGTGGCCGGTACGATGGAATAGTCAGCCCTAAAAAGAAGGGAATTCTGATACACACGACTACACGGATGAATCTTAAGGGCATTAACGCTAAGTGAAATAAGCCAGTCACAAAAAGACAAACACGATGCGATTCCATTTATATGAGGTGTCCAGAGTAGACAAATTCATAGAAACAGGAAACAGACATACACCTATCATCTCAGCACTGAAGGAGGCTGAGCGGGAGGATCGCTTGCAGCCAGGAGTTTGAGACTAGCCAGGGAAACAGCAAAACTCCACGTCCACAAAAGAAATTTTATTTTTATTATTATTATTTTGAGACAGAATCTCACTCTGTCTCCCAGGCTGGAGTACAGTGGCACGATCTTGGCTCACTGCAGCTTCCACCTCCCAGATTCAAGCGATTCTCATGCCCCAGCCTCCGGAAGACCTGGGATTACAGGCAGGCTGACCACCACGCCCAGCTGATTTTTGTATTTTTTCTTTTTTTTTTTTCTTTTGAGACGGAGTCTCACTGTGTTGCCCAGGCTGGAGTGCAGTGGCGCGATCTCAGCTCACCACAACCTCCACCTCCCGGGCTCACAGCATTCTCCTGCCTCAGCCTCCTGAGTAGCTGGGACCACAGGTGCCGCCACCTCGCCCGGCTAATTTTTTGTATTTTTAGTAGAGACGGGGTTTCACTGTGTTGGCCAGGATGGTCTCGATCTCCTGACCTCGTGATCTGCCCGCCTCGGCCTCCCAAAGTGCTGAGATTACAGGCGTGAGCCACTGCGCCTGGCCGTATTTTTTAGTAGAGACAGGGTTTCACCATTTGGCCAGGCTGGTCTCGAACTCCTGGGCTCAAGGGATCTAACCACCTCGGCCTCCCAAAGTGTGGGATGACAAGCAGGAGCCACAGGGCCCAGCCTAATTTTTTATAAAAGAAAAAAAAAAAATCAAGACCAGCCTCGGCAACACAGTAAGAGCTCATCTCTTTAAAAAAAAAAAAAGTTAATTAGCTGGGTCCAGGTGCAGGGGCCCATCCTGTAATCCCAGCGCTTTGGGAGGCCAAGGCAGGAGGATCACATGAGCCCAGTAGTTCAAGCCCAGCCCAGAGAAATTGTGTCTCTACAAAAAGTATAATAATTGTTTAAAAAATAAAGTAGCTAGGTGTGGTGGCACATACCTGTAGTCCTCGCCACTTGAGAGGCTGAGGCAGGAGGATCCAGGAGGATCCCTTGGGCCCAGGAGTTCAAGGATGCAGTGAATTAGGATTGCACTCCTGCATTCCAGCCTGGGTGACAGAGCAAGACCTCATCTTTCATAAAATAAAAAAAAAAAAAAAAAAAAAGAAAGTGGAAGTAGTTACAAGCATCTGGGAATAGGGGGAAATGTGCAGTTCTTGTTTTATGCGTATAGAGTCTTACTTCTGCAGATCAATTTCACAACAATGTGAATACACTTAACACTACTCAACCATACACTAAAAATAGTTAACATGTGATGTGTTTTACTACAATTTAAAAAAAGAAAAGGCCGGGTGCAGTGGCTCACGCCTGTCATCCCAGAACTTTGGGAGGCCCAGGGAGGCGGATCACTTGAGGTCAGAAGTTCAAGACCAGCCTGGTCAACAGGGAGAAACCCCATCTACTAAAAATACAAAAATTAGCCAGGCGTGGTGGCGGCACCTGTGGTCCCAACTACTCGGGAGGCTGAGGCAGGAGAATAGTGTGAACCCGGGAGGTGGAGTTTGCAGTGAGCCGAGATCACACCACTGCACTCCAGCCTGGGCAACAGAGCAAGACTCCGTCTCAAAAAAAAAAAAAAAAAAAAAATGCCTAACAAAATATTAGCAAACTGAATCCAATCACGTTTACAAATGATTGTTTAAAGGAGTTTGTACAGATGTCCAGAGACACACACCTTGTGGGGCTCCGTGAGGAAAAGAATCCCTCAGGCACAGGATGGAAATGCTGCCCTGGGGGGTGACATGGCAGGGACCTCGGAGCGCAGATGAGGCAGGAGGAACACTCCAGAAGCTACTCATCGCGTCAGGTGTGACTCAGGGCTGCCCGGCCACAGACCCCATTCTCCAACGGCAAATGCTCACATCACGTGTCAGGTACTGACAGAAATAACGGACGTCTAAATCTTACTGACACCAGAACTAAGGAAAACCAAGAAGGCTCAGCGGTGAGGCTGGGAGTGTCTGGAAGGACAGCGGTGCCGCAGAGGGCTGTGTGCTCACTCTGAGGCTTCACAGACTACCCCCAGCCACAGTTCTCTACCTACACGTCACACAAATGCTCCAGATCTCACATTCCTGTCAAATGATGTGATTTTTAAAAAAGTAAACTGCTGTGATTAGTTCCTGCTAGCTCTAACATTCGAAATCTGAAATAAACATTCCGGACCCTCTAAACAGCTGAGTCCTCCCTTCTCCTCACATCCTCCAAGCACTCAACTCACGACACAGAAGAGTTTGCTGTGTGATCCGCACTGCACTCATCCATGTCTGATGTACCTGGCGTGGAAGCTTATTTAGTGACCTCAGGTAGTCTTTGTCCAGAACACAGTTTCCAAGTGCATTTCCAAAACTCCTAAGGGCAAGAGGGAAAAAAAAGTGAACCAGGGTTAAGAATTGTTAGACATGAATATCAGAGAACAGACTTACAACTTTTGTACAGGTTGCTTCTCAGGTGCAGCAGAGAAAATGGACCCTACCATGCGTTCCCCATTGACATCGGGTAAGCATCTAGCATGTTCCTGCACTGTGTTAGCTTCTGAGAATACCGCAGGGAGAACAAGACACAAACCCCTGCCCTCACAGAGACGATGAGCATGAGAAGACTGAGGCACCATTCACAAAACCCAGCAGCCACCTCCTGATACGGAGAACAAACTGCAGAGCGTTTTCCTTTTTTTCTTTTTTTTCCAAAGAATGCTCCAATTTCCCAGCAGGAGTAGGCAACACACACTTAGGGACTGGGGGCTCAAGGGCACAACCTTCCATGAGCAAAGTTCTTAACTTGGGGTCTGCGGACTCCCCGACAGAATTCACAGGTTTTTCGGGTTCAATTCACTTCAATTCTCAAAGACACGGATATGGTTCCATGTTTATTCCCTCCCAATTCCGTGTTGGAACGCGGCCTCCCATGCCGGAGGCGCGGCCTGGTGGGAAGCACTGGATCCTGGGGCTGGATTCCTCATCAACAGCTTAGTGCCACCCCCTTGGTGTTGAGTGACTTCTCACTCAGTTCACGAGAGATCTGGTGGTTGGAGTGTGGGGCTGGGCATGACGGCTCATGCCTGTAATCCTGGTACTTTGGGAGGCACAAGGAGGAGGATGACTTGAGTCCAGGAGTTTCAGACTGGCCTAGGCAACATAGGGAGCCCCTGTCTCTACAAAAAAAAAAATGTTTTTAATTAACTGAGGGTGGTGTCATGTGCCTGTGATCCCAGCTACTCGGGAGGCTGAAGCAGGAAGATCACTTCGCCCAGGAGTTCAAGGTTGCAGTGAGCAACGATGGCACCACTGCACCCCAGCCTGTGCATCACAGCAAGATCCTGTTTCAAAAAATGAAAAACAACCATAAAATAAATAAATAAGCCTGGGACCTCTTCCCTGTCTCTCTTGCTCCCTCTCTCCATGTTCCCTCTTCGCCTTCTGCCATGATTAGAAGTTTCCTGAGGCCTCACCAGAAGCGGATGCTGGCACCAGGCTTCCAGTCCAGTCCACACAACCATAAGCCAATCAAACCTCCTTTATTTATAAGTCACCCAGCCTCTGGTATTCCTGCATAGCAACATAAATGGACTAACGCAGACACCCGCGTGACTGTGTAACTAAGTCAACTATGCTACTGTGCATAGCGGAGGGCTGCTGAGGCGCACGGAGAGGATGAGGGTGCTGTCTGTGCACTCGCAGTAGGAGGGGGAAGGTCTCCAGCACACATTACTGGGTGTGCGGAGAAGAGAGCACACAGGATTCTACCACTTATTCCTGCAAGGGAAGCCTGAAACAGAAACACTGAAAACATACTAACGAAAGCGGGAAAACAGGGCAGACAGGAGCCGGGGCAGGGGTGAGACTTATCTTCCATGTTGCTTAGATTTTTGAACCACGTGGCTGTATTACCTCTTCCAAAAACCACCGAAACCTGCTCTGCAGCAAGCGCTGGAATGACGCAGGTTAGACTCCCAGCCCCGCACTCACCTGAGGGCTCGCTTCAGCCCATCTGTCACCGCCTCCTTCCTTGCCTTCTCCAGAGATAAGGCCTTGGACTTGAGGCCCTCACTAACACCGTAACCAACATCTTCGTGATAGGAACCATCCTGGGGGCAGAAAAGGAGTTAAAACTCAAACACGAGAGCGGCAGACGCGCCACAACTCCCCCTTTCCTCAAGCAGCAGAGCTCAAAGCAGGCATCTCCCGCCTGGCAGCCTTGCTACAGGGGCACGGGCAGAAGTCTGGGTGAGAATCCACTGTCAGTGCTGCTTCCTAGACCTGGTCTGCCTGGACATGTGCCTGTGGTCACGGTGGCAAGACGATCCTCCCTTCCCACCTGCCCTCTGACACACAAAGGGCACATTAGAAACCCACCCCAAATCCTATCAGTGTGCATTACCCTAAGGTAAAAAAACCTCTGGAACGGCCAGGCGGGGCGTGGTGGCTCACACCTGTAATCCCAGCCCTGTGGAGGCCGAGGCAGGTGGATCACTTGAGGTCAGGAGTTCAAGACCAGCCTGGTCAACATGGTGAAATCCTGTCTCTACTAAAAATACAAAAATTAGCCGGGTGTGGTGGTGGGCACCTGTAATCCCAGCTACTCAGGAGGCTGAGGCAGGAGAATTACTTGAACCCAGGAGACAGAGGATGCAGTGAGCCGAGATCGTGCCACTGCACTCCAGCCTGGGCGACAGAGTAAGACTCTGTCTCAAAAAAAAAAAACCTCTGGGATATCAAAAAAAGGGATAATTTGAATATTGGATCTAATGGTCTCTAAGGATTGGAGAGCAAATCCCTTTGGAAGTCAGGTGGCATCCAGCTCCTGCCTTTCACCAAAAGTGAAGGTGGACCTGAGCACATCATTCGCTGATTGAGAATCAAATACAGTGTTTGATGATAGTGCTCAGTGATTTTTTAAAAAATAACTCAAAAAGCACTCAAATAAATGAGTGACACTATAACAAAACTCTTTCCATTCTCAGCTACTCACTCATAGACACAAGGTTTTCTAGTACTATTTAGAAAAATAAGTCAGAATAGAACTAATGCTGAATTGTTCATTCAAGAAATAAGCAGGCCAGGCGTGGTGGCTCACGCCTTTAATCCCAGCACTTTGGGAGGCCGAGGCGGGCGGATCACCTGAGGCCGTGAGTCCAAGACCAGCCTGACCAATGTGGAGAAACCCGTCTCTACTAAAATCACACACAAAAAATTAGGCAGGCACGTGGCTCATGCCTGTAATCCCAGCTACTCGTGAGGCTGAGGCAGGAGAATCGCTTGAACCCGGGAGGTGGAGGTGGCGGTGAGCCGAGATTGTGCCATTACACTCCAGCCTGGGCAACAAGAGTGAAACTCTGTCTCAAAATAAAAAAAAAAAAGAAGTAGGTAATATTCAATTATGGCTATATGGATATAAAAATTAACTGAAAAAACAGCACTATCCATCTCATTAAGATATTCATTTTCCATAAATTTTATATTTTATATTTTAAATTTTTTATTTTTGTGGCAAGATTTCAAATCTTTAATTTTTCTAAGTTATCAAAATTTTGCTGTATTTATGTTTTCTCTTCACCATAAACACAATTGTCTGGTCAACTGTGTGTTAACAGTAGCTATAATATAACTAAATCCAAAAGAAATCTCTCAATATTTAGAGCCTTAAGTACACTGAAAATTTACTAAAAATTTTTATTTTTATACACATGCAAAGGCAGAGACGCATAATGAGGCTATCAATAAAACTTTTCTTTTTTTTCACCCAGGAGTTCAGTGGCACAATCACAGCTCATCACAGCCTCGACTTCCCGGGCTCAGGTGATCCTCCCACCTCCGCCTCCTGAGTAGCTAGGACTACAAGCGTGCGCCACCACGCCCAGCTAATTTTTTGTATTTTTAGGAGAGACGGGCTTTCACCATGCTGCCCAGGCTGGTCTCAGATCCCCGGGCTCAAGCAATCCTTCCATCTAAGCCTCCCAAAGTGCTGGGATTACAGGAACGAGCCACCTTGCCCAGCCAAACTTTCAACCATAAATATGTATGAGGATAAAAACCAGTAGGGAAACAGAAAGGAAATGTAAGTTCAGATAAAGAACGAACCATGTAAAATTTCTAAGATTTAAAAAAAAGCCTGTTCATTGTATTTCTTCAAATAAACGATAGATCTAACCCTCTACAGTATTTAGAGTCCACTGGGATTTTTAACAAAGATCTAACAGATTTACGGTAAGTCCTCACTTAACAGCTTAAATAACTGCAACTTTAAGCAAAACAACTTCTTAACAAAACCCAATTTTTGTTTTTATCTGTAACAAAAGGACCTGCTTTGCCTAAAGTTGAGTTTCCAAAAACTTATCAGTGATGGTAAAATTATTGTATTTTAGAACATCAGATTTTACCATATGCCAAAAAATACACCTTTTGCAACAATTTTTATATGTGGTGAAAACTTTTAAGTGTCAACTTGAAAATGTGCAAGAGAACAGTTTTTCCATTCTTTTAGGGATACCGGAGCAACAGTATTTGAATCCCACCATTCTGGGGAACACTGGCTGAGACACAACTCTGCAGCCCGGGTCCCTATCCAGCTACCCACCTCCCTACCTGCTCACCTTCTCCTACCACTCACTGATCCCTCCGGGCAGGTCTACTCCATCCTCCTCACCTTCAACTGGACCCTCACAAACGCACAGACTCCCACGTAGAACTTGCCATTGTTGAGGTCAACAAAATCTAGGAGTGGGAAAGAGAGCAAGTTGAAGAGGACACTGATTGCTGTGCCACAGCCATTCTTCCTGCTGGCACTAAGTCCCCCTACCTCACCTCCTCACTCACAGCATCCTTTCACCAGGAGGTGGACAATGCACAAGTCCCCACTGCTGCATACTCACCCACATTCTGCTGCGTGATGGAGTGTGCCCAGCCATTGTAACCAAACATCTCATTGGCCAGATTAATTACTCGATGACCCTCAATGTAACATACCTAGAAAAAAAATGTTTTTAAGGAAAAGTTGTGTTAATTCCTTACCACACTTAAATGTGAATCAAAATTTACATAATTTATTCCTCATCTACTTTTTTGGATAAACTGCCCTTAAACATTCTACTCGGGAGGCTGAGGTGGGAGGATCGCTTGAGCCCAGGAGTTCAAGGCTGCAGTGAGCTATGATCATACCACTGCACTCCAGCCTAAGCGACACAGTGAGACCCAGTCTCTCAAAAAAAAATTATTTTTCAAGAAAATTCTCAATGAATTTATTTCAAAAATCTTCTAGATGGTGCCTGCGAGAACTAATGGTCTGTTGGGAGGAGGAACTCACTCAGCAGTTGCTAAAATTCAGTTTGCAAAAAGTATAAATCTCGGTTTGACATATTTTATGGAAGACCAAAAATATTCACAGAAGTTAAAATTAGAAGCAAATGATACGCAATTATTATGTGTCAATCATAAGTTCTTTAAAAAGCGTTTAATTCAAAAAAAAAAAAAGAAGCAAATGGCAAAAGGAACATTTTTTTTTTAATGGTGTAAAGGCTGGGCATGGTGGCCCACACCTGTAATCCCAGCACTTTGAGAGGCTGAGGTGGGAGGATCACTTGAGCCCAGCAGTTGGAGACCAGCCTGGGCAACGTGGCGAGATATCGTCTCTATAGAAAATTAAAAAATTACCCAGGCATGGTGGCACGTGCCTGTAGTCCCAGCTAGTCAGGAAGCTGAGGCAGAAGGATCGCTTGAGTCTGGGGGAGGCTGCAGTGAGCCGAGATGACACCACCGGTCAGACTCCAGCCTGGGTGACAGCAAGACCCTGTCTTTAAAAATTTAAAAAAAAAATGATGTAAAAAATCCTAAGACGGCAGTTACGCAAGTGTCAAGACCATGCCTGGGCCCCTTCAGATGAGAATGAAGTCGGGAACCCATCCCCTCCCAGCGACACTGGGAGGCCTCCAGGAAGTTAACAGGAGCCTTCCGAATCCCTGAGGACCCAGAGAGGGAACTGGCAAGACCATCTGAGTCTGTCTTTGGATGCCTGTTTCCAGGCACAGGAACTCTCCTACCTTCTGGCCTCCTCCAGCCACGCGGCTACTTATGTATTCTGGGCCCAGCCTCTGCCTCAGGGCCTTCTGGATGGCCTGGTACTCTTCTGCTGTGTACTGGCACTGCAACCCCAAAAAAGAAAATTCCATTCACACTTCACCATTCCTCACATCACTGAGTCTCCAGCTTTTTGACCTCAGGACCCCTTTACACTCTTAAAAAGACCCCCCAGAACCTTTGTTTCTGTGGGTTATATTTATCCTATTAGAAATGAAAACTGAGAAACGTTTAAGGCATGCATGCCATCAGGCACCACAGCAGTAGCGTCGCATATCACTCACGCAGCCTCTGAAGACTCCGCCGTTCACTCACGAGAATGAGTGTGAAAGAGGCAAACAGTATTATTATGAAGATAAGTTTGACCTTCTGGACTCTGAATCTGGGTCCCAGGATGACATTTTGAGAATGGCTGCCTCAGCTGCTGCTACCATCCTTATAAAAGTTTCTGAAGCTTAGGAAGCGACAGTGTCCGGCCTCCAGAGCTGCAAATGACGCCAGCACAGGAAGCGCATATGGAAAGGGCACAGGGATAGGAAGACCTGCTTCCATTTGCCCTTTCCAGAGACTGACACCTGCTCCAATGCAACAGTCTCCCGTTCTGCACAAACGGGAACACACGACTGCTTGCTGATTTGGGTTCTGTCCCCCTTGCCCTATTTGGATGAAACGAATACTCACAACTCTCTGGTAAAAACAAAGATGGAGTTTGGGTGGACAAAGCAAGAAACTTTTCTATGCACACAATGTCCCTACAAGGAATACGACCCCCAGGAACTTTCCATGCCTCCAAAAAAGACAAGGAGCCAGGCGCGGTGGCTCATGCCTGTAATCTCAGCATTTAGGAGGCCGAGGCGGGCGGATCACGAGGTCAGGAGTTCAAGACCACCCTGGCCAACACGGTTAAACCCCATCTCTACTAAAAATACAAAAATTAGCTGGGCGTGGTGGCGCATGCCTGTAATCCCAGCTACTTGGGAGGCCGAGGCAGGAGAATTGACTGAATCCAGGGGGTGGAGGCTGCAATGAGCTGAGATCGCACCACTGCACTGCAGCCTGGGTGACAAAGCAAGACTCAGCCTCGAAAAAGAAGAAATAGAACTGGGTGGCATGCATATAGGGGCAATGGGAAATAGGGAGATTTTCACATAGTTTCATTTTGAATTTGATGTTATACAAATGTTATCTACCTCCCCAAAAAAATAAATTTAAATCTAAATCTAATCCCCAGTACTATCAGTCTTTTGATAGCTAACGTTCCAAAATGCCCTCCAGAGTTCACAAAAGACCCCCAAAAAACGCATCTAAAGGAAAAACCAGTAACAACAAATAGCTCCCACACGTACTGTGTAAACGCACTACGTACCGCCCACACACGTACTGTGTAAACGCACTACGTACCGCCCACACACGTACTGTGTAAACGTACTATGTACTGCCCACACATGTACTACGACGTTCTACAAACTGCCGTGCCCTAACTTTACTCAACCTCAACCCTCCCAGGCATGAAGGAACCAGTTACCTGTCCAAAGCACAACACCGCGCCACTGCCCGCAGCAGGATGGCTTCCACGTCCTCCAAGAATTGCTTCCTCAGTCCCAGACATCTTGACTCCGGTTGACCTCTATAGAAATAAAAGGGGGAGGGTGGGAAACAACAACAACCCTCAAAGAATGTTTAAAGTAAAAGGTAAGAGCCTCTACTGAAAAATCACATCCTTATGCAGCCGGGCACAGTAGCTCACTGTGATCCCAGCACTTTAGGAGGCTGAGGCGGGCGGATCACAAGGTCAGGAGATGGAAACTATCCTGGCTAACATGGTGAAACCCCGTCTCTACTAAAAATACACAAAAATTAGCCAGGCGTGGTGGCGGCGCCTGTGGTCCCAGGTACTCAGGAGGTTGAGGCAAAGAATTGCTTGAACTCAGGAGGCGGAGCTTGCAGTGAGCTGGTGACAGAGCGAGACTCCTTCAGACTGCGCCCGGCCAATGGTGGTGCTATTAAAGGTGATTTTTACAATAAGAATATATTACATTTATAACTATAAAATCAGGCCAGGCGCGGTGGCTCACGCCTGTAATCCCAGCACTTTGGGAGGCCTAGGCGGGTGGATCACCTGAGGTCAGGAGTTCGAGACCAGCCTGGTCAACACGGTGAAACCCCACCTCTACTAAAAATACAAAAATTATCTGGGCTTGGTGATGCACCCCTGTAATCCCAGCTACTAGGGAGGCTGAGGCAGAATCGCTTGAGCCCAGGAGGCAGAGGTCACAGTGAGCCGAGATCACGCCACAGCACTCCAGCCTGGGCAACAGAATGAGACTCCATACTCCATCTCAAAAAAAATTATACTAATAAATAAAGAGCAACTTGTTCTACTTTTATAAATAACTTAAAACACTCAGCCAGGTCGGGTACAGTGGCTCACATCCGTAATCCCAGAACTTTGGGAGGCTGAAGTGGGCAGATCACCTGAGGTCAGGAGTTGAAGACCAGCCTGGTCAACATGATGAAACCCCGTCTGTACTAAAAATACAAAAATTAGCCAGACACAGTGGCACGTGCCTGTAGTACCAGCTACTCGGGGGGCTGAGGCTGGAGAATCGCCTGAACGCGGGAGGCGGAGGTTGCAGTGAGCCGAGATCACGCCACTGCATTCCAGTCTGGGCGATGGAGCAAGACTCTCTCTCAAAAAAAAAAAAAAAAAAAAAAACTTCAGCCTTTTATTGAAGGACAATCTTGTCTTTGTCCATAATGTAAACATGAAATATTTTTTGCCTTTTTTGCTCTTTTACTTTGAAAAAGATGCCTACTGTTCTGCTTTCCTTCCTAAAACTGTCTACAATGGTTTTCCCATTATAAAAGTAAAAAAAAAAAAAAAATTTAAGAGACAAGGTCTTGCTCTGTTACCCAGCTGGAATGCAGTGGTGTAATCATAGCTTAATGTAACCTTGACCTCCAGGGCTCAGGTGATCCTCCCTCTGCAGCCTCCCGAGTAGAAAGGACTACAGGTGAGTGCTATCATGCCTGGCTAATTTTTTTTAATTTTTTTTAGAGATGACTGTCTCACTCTGTCGCCCAGGTTGGTCTTGAACTCCTGGGCTCAAGCAATCCCCCTGCCTTGGCCTCACAAAATGCTGAGATTAAAGGCATGAGCCACCGTGCCCAGTCTCCATTATAAAATTAAAATATCTTTATTGTAGAAAGGTTTAAATACGTATCAGAGAATATGGAAGTAAAATTCAGCTGGATCTCACCAAGAGATAGCTGTTGGCTTTTTGTATATGTGATTGTGTTTGTCTGTGTTTTTTATATGTGCATATTTGTTAAACAAAGGTAGAATCCAAACGCATTAGGCTTATCTTACGCAACACCTCAAATCTTCTTCGCCTTGTGTGTCCTTGAGGCCCTTGGTCACTTTTTCCACCCCAGCTGTCACTGGGCTGATCAAACACGTCTGGGTTATGACCAACTGCCCACAGGTACAACCCATGGTCCCTTACCTCCTGCTCACACTGGCTGCCTATCACTTCCCACCCTTGGATTGCCCCTTGCCTTGGAGGTGTGAGGGCCTGTGGGACCTACCTGGTACCCACACATGCACAGCCCAGAAGTCTGTGGGAATTAATCTGCCATGAAGCAAACCTTTTTCCAATGAGATACAGAAGCTGAGGGGTCCGTCCATCCTTCCTTCAGATGGATTGCCCCAGAATGCAGTTATTTATACATCCTCCTGGGAAACGGCTTTAGGAGAACAAGCAACCAACCATACTTGCATCAAGGGTGGCCAACTTCAAAACGCACCCTTGAACTGACTTAATCTTCCTTCTCCCTTCACTCATCTTTCCCCTACCTCTGCTTCCTGAAAGTACACTTCTTGAAAAAATAATAGCACATATGCTCTTGCCTCAAGCTGTAGGTTCTCTAGGTTCTAGGGTACAGGTACAGCAGACACTACGAATGCTCTATTAATCATCCCTTCAGCTTTTTGTTTTGTTTTGTTTTGAGACAGTCTCGCTCTGTCGCCCAGGCTGGAGTGCAGTGGCGCAATCTAGGCTCACTGCAACCTCCACCTCCCAGATTCAAGCAATTCTCCTACCTCAGACTCCTGAGTAGCTGGGATTACAGGCGTCCACCACCACACCTGGCTAAGTTTTGTATTTTTAGTAGAGATGCGGTTTCCCCATGTTGACCAGGCTGCTCTCGAACTTCTGACCTCAGGTGATCCACCCACCTCAGCCTCCCAAAGTGCTGGGATTACAGGTGTGAGCCACTGTGCCCGGCCATCCCTTCAGCTCTTACCACAATAGTGCACCCTAGTCTGACTTCCAAATGCCATCTGCATCTTGTTACCTGAGAGCTTTCTTTAGTATCTAGACTACTTTGCACCTGTTTATGGCAAGCTGGAAGCACCAGAAAATTGAACCACCCAGGCAGCAGCCCTCAAATGGTGCCTGACTGGTGTTGAAATACCCTCAAGTTCTCACCCCTCTGTGGGACACCACCAAGCTGCGAGCTTCCCCAGTGGAATTAGGGTGGGTTGCTACCAGTGGCAACAGGCTTCATAACTCACCTTTAGTTGTCAAGCTTTCCTTTCCTGTCTCCCTTCCCCTCTCCTGTCTCCCTTGCCCCTCTACTGTGTAAAGGACTAATCTCCAAATAAACTACTTGGGAATAAAAAGGAGGGCGGCAAAAGATACCTTTACAATGTAAAAGCTGGGAGTTACCACCTTAATCATTAAGTAATCGAACTTAATGTCACCAATTATAGTCACATCATGTGCTTCCTGATGGATGCACTAAGAAGGTCACATCACTTAGGTAGTATTTCTACCAATCTAATCATGAGGAAATAATCAAACAAGTTGAAATCTATAAAGCAACTGGCCTGGACTCTCCAAAGCATCACTGTCTCAAAAAACAAAACAAAATAGAAGGGCTGGTGAACTCTTCTATATTAAAAGAAGTTTAAGGCCAGATGTGGTGGCCCACACCTGTAATCCCAGCACTTTGGGAGGCCAAGGCGGGTGGATCATCTGAGCTCAGGAGGTCAAGACCAGCCTAGCCAAAATGGTAAAAATCCCGTCTCTACTAAAAATATAAAAATTAGCTAGGCGTGGTGGTGCACACCTGTAGTCCCAGCGACTCATGAGGCTGAGGCAGGAGAATCACTGGAACCCAGCAGGTGGAGGCTACAGAGAGCCAAGATCGTGCCACTGAACTCCAGTCTGGGTAACGGAGCAAGACTCCATCTCAGAAAATAAATAAATAAAGGCTTAAGACACATGAAAACCAAATGCACTGTGTAATCTTCAAAGAAACTTTGGATCAGGGATAAAGAAAAGCCACAAAGAATATTATTAGGACAATGGGGGAAATCTGATGATGAATATGAGACTGCAGCCACAACCTCCTGGGCTTTGTACAAACCTGCTGGGTTTGTATTTTTAATCTCTACTAAAAATACAAAAATTAGCTGGGTGTGGTGGCAGGTGCCTCTATCCCAGCTACTTAGGAGGCTGAGATAGGAGAATCACTTGAACCCGGGAAGTGGAGGTAGCAGTGGGTGGAGATTGCGCCACTGCACTCCAGCCTGGCGACAGAGTGAGACTCAGCCTCAAATAAAAAAAAAAAAAAGAAAAAAGAAAGGGTACCCTCTGAAAACTGTGCTGTGAAACACACAACAGAAAATTTAAAAGCCAAAGGACATACAACCGTCTCCCCCACAAAAAAGCCTTCCATTAGAATTAGAAGCCATACTGTACTACACCTACAAAAGATGAGGAACTACTCTTGAAGTAGGACTCTCAAAAATCATCCTGAATGATTATCACTCCTGCTCACCAAATGCAAACTTCGAGGAAAAAAAGACTGAAAAGAGTGAAAGAACCCCAGGTTCCTGTGGGCTAATACCAAAATGTCTAACTCACATATAACTGAAGTCCCAGAAGAAGTGAAAGAGAATGGAACAGAAGAAAATTTTTTTTTTTTTTTTTTTTTTTTGAGACAAGTCTGGCTCTGTCGCCCGGGCTGGGGTGCAGTGGCCAGATCTCAGCTCACTGCAAGCTCCGCCTCCTGGGTTCACGCCATTCTCCTGCCTCAGCCTCCCGAGTAGTTGGGACTACAGGCGCCTGCCACCTCGCCCGGCTAGTTTTTTGTATTTTTTAGTAGAGACGGGGTTTCACCGTGTTAGCCAGGATGGTCTCGATCTCCTGACCTCGTGATCCACCCGTCTCAGCCTCCCAAAGTGCTGGGATTACAGGCTTGAGCCACCGCGCCCGGCCAGAAGAAATATTTTTAAAACTAATAGCTCCAAATTTTCCAAACTGGCTGACAGACATAAATTTACAGATTTAAGCAGCTCTGCAAATCTCAAGGATAAATCTAAGGATAAATACAAATAAAATGATGCCTAGATACACCACAGGCAAACTGCTAAAAAACAAACATAAAGAGAAAATCTTGAAAGCAGGCAGAGAGTAATAACACATTTCATACGGAGTAATGAATGATGCAAATGATGGCTCCATTTTACAATAAAGGTAAGAAACATATCTAGAAATAAATTTAACAAAATATGTGTATGACTTCTGAATTGAAAACTATAAAACAGAATTAAAAAGAAATTTTTTTTGAGACCGAGTTTTGCTCTTGTTGCCCAGGCTGGAGTGCAATGGCATGATCTCAGCTCACTGCAACCTCTGCCTCCTGGGTTCAAACGATTCTCCTGTCTCAGCCTCCCAAGTAGCTGGGATTACAGGAATGCACCACCACACCCAGCTAATTTTGTATTTTTCGTAGAGAAGGGGTTTCTCCATGTTGCTCAGGCTGGTCTCGAACTCCCTACCTCAGGTGATCCGCCTGCCTCGGCCTCCCAAAGTGCTGGGATTACAGGTGTGAGCCACCACACCTGGCCCGAAATTTTTATTTTTATTATTATTATTTTTTGAGACAGAGTTTTGCTCTTGCTGCCCAGGCTGGAGTGCAATGGCAGTATCTCGGCTCACTGCAACCTCCACCTCCTGAGCAAGTTGAAGCGATTCTGTCGCCTCAGCCTCCCAACTAGCTGGGACTATAGGCGCCTGCCACCACACCTGGCTAAGTTTTGCATTTTTAGTACAGAGGGGGTTTCACCATGTTGGCCAGGCTGGTCTCGAACTGACCTCAGGTGATCCGCCCGTCTCAGGCTCCTGAAGTGCTGGTATTACAGGCGTGAGCCACTGCGCCCAGCCTAAAAATAAATTTTAAAAGGCCTAAATAAGAAGGAAAATGCACCAAGTTCATATATTTGAAGACTCAATACTGTTTAGGTATCATTTCTTTCCAAATTGATTCATAGGTTCAATGCAATCCCAATCACAATTTTACCAAATTTTTCTGTGGAAACTGGTAAGATAATTCTAATATTTACAATGGAAATGCAGAGGACTTAGAATATTCACATCAAGCTTGAAAAATAACAACAAAATTGGAGGACCTACAACGACAAGACTTCAAGACTTACTAAAGCTACAGTAATTAAAAGTGCGGTACTAACATAAGGATTGAACAATGGAACTGAAAAGGGAGCGCAGGAATCAATTACCATTTGTACAGTCATCTTAATTTCAAAAATGCAATACCATAGCATTTTCAACAATTGGTGCTGGAACGACTGGATATCTATACGGAAAAAAAATTAATATTTAATTATATCTCACACCATTCACATAAACTAGAGATGGATAGGCCTAAACATAAAACTAAAACTATAACATTTATAGGCCGAGCATGGTGGCTCACGCCTGTAATCCCAGCATGTTGGGAGGCCGAGATGGGCGGATCACGAGGTCAAGAGTTCAAGACCAACCTGGCCAACATGATGAAATCCTGTCTCTACTAAAAATACAAAAATTAGCTGGGTGTGGTGGCAGGCATCTGTAATCCCAGCTACTCAGGAGGCTAAGGCAGGAGAATCACTTGAACCTGGGAGGCAGACGTTGCAGTGAGCTGAGACCGCATCACCGCACCCCCACCTGGATGACAGAGTAAGACTCCGTCTCAAAAAAAAAAAAAAAAAAAAAAAAAATTACAGAAGAAAACATGAAAGATTATCTTCACAGTCTGAAGGTAGTCAAGATTTCTTAGGACTCAGAAAGCAATAACTATAAAAGAAAATATAAGAGAAAACTGATTACATCAAAATGTAAAACTTCTGTTCATCACACAACTCTAAGAAAATGAATAGGCAAGCAGACAGAGGATAGGTAACTAGGATATAAAAGTTATATAAATAACGCCTACAACTCAATAAAAAGACACATACCCAATTTAAAATGGTCAAAAGATTTGAGCAGGCACTTCGCAATGTATTATACATCGTCATCAGCACAGGAAAAAGTGCTCAACACCATGAGTGACTGAGGACTAAAATTAAGACCATGACACGCCACACCCATCAGAATAACCAAAAAGACTGACAACACCAAATGTTGGCAAGGACACAAAGCAACTGGAACTCTCATACACTGTTGGCAGGAAACAGGCTGATAACCACTCAGCTGTTAACGCACACTACTCTTCATGAAAAAGAAAGGACTCCTCCAAGGACTGAGCCACAGGCCCAGGGAGTAGAGCAGCAGAGGCCCAATCCCAGGCCTTGAGCCCTACTGGTTTTTTGAGACGAAGTCTTGTTCAGTCTCCCAGGCTGGAGTGCAGTGGCACAATCTCGGCTCACTGCAATCTCCGTCTCCCAGATTCAAGCAATTCTCCAGCCTCAGCCTCCCAAGTAACTGGGACTACAGGTACGCGCCATCATGCCCAGCTAATTCTGATTCTTGTATTTTTAGTAGAGATGGGGTTTCACTATGTTGTGCAGGCTGGTCTCGAACTCCTGAGCTCAAGTGATCCACCCGCCTCGGCCTCCCAAAGTGCCAGGATTACAGGCGTGAGTCACCGCACCCAGCCTATTGGTTCTTTATAGATCTTGAATATCAGTCTTTTGTCAAATAGGTCCCTGTGCTTCCCCATTCATTTTCTTACAGTAGTCTGTGATTACATTTTGACATAATCAATCATATTTATCTTTGTGTGTGTGTGTGTTTGCTTTTTTAAGTGACTCTATGGCATCCTGAGCCCTAAGAAACCTTTGCACACACTCAGGTCATGGAGATATTCTTCTCATCTTCTTCTAAAAGCCTCACGGTTTTCTAATTTTGGAAATAGGTCTAGGCAGGGTGTGCTGGGTGCAGTTGCTCACACCTGTAATCCCAGCACTTTGGGAGGCTGAGGCAGGTGGATTGCATGAGGTGAGGAGTTCAAGACCAGCCTGGCCAACATCGTGAAATTCCATCTCTACAAACAACACAAAAATTAGCTGGTCCTGGTGACATGTTCCCGTAGTCCTAGCTACTAAGGGGGATGAGATGGAAGGCTTGCTTCAGCCTGGAAGGTGGAGGCTGCAGTGAGCTGAGATCACTCCACTGCACTCCAGCCTGGGTGAGAGAATAAGACTCTGTCTCAAAAAAAAGAAAGAAATTAGGCCAGGTGCAATAGAAAGAAATTAGGCATGGTACAGTGGCTCAAGCCTGTAATCCCAACACTTTGGGAGGCCGAGGCAAGCAGATCACCTGAGGTAGGGAGTTCAAGACCAGCCTGACCAACATGGAGAAACCTCGTCTCTACAAAAAATATAAAATTAGCCGGGTGTGGTGGTGCATGCCTGTAATCCCAGCTACTTGGGAGGCTGAGGCAGGAGAATCGCTTGAACCTGGGAGGCAGAGGTTGCGGTGAGCTGAGATCGCACCGTTGCACTCCAGCCTGGGCAACAAGAGTGAAATTTTGTCTCAAAAAAAAAAAAAAAAAAAAAAAGGAAGAAAGAAAGAAATTAAGTAGCCAGGAGCAGTGGCTCACACCTGTAATCCCAGCACTTGAGGCTGAAGTGGAAGGATCGCTTGAGGCTCAGGAGTTCAAGACAAGCATAGGGAACATAGCTGTCTCTACAAGCAATAAAACATTAGTCAGGCGTGGCGGAGCATGCCTGTAGTCCCAGCTACTCAGGAAGCTGTGGAAGGATCACCTGAGTGGGGGCGAGGAGGGGGTCAAGGCTGTAGTGAGCCATGATCACACCACTACACTCCAGCCTGGGCAACACAGGAAGATTCTGTCTCAAAAAAGAAAGAAAGAAATTAAATACATACCTGTCACATGATCCCAAAATTCTGATAGGTATTTTCCCAGAGGAAGTAAAAACATGATCCAAAAAAAAAAAAAGTTGGGGTAGAAGGGAGAGCGCCTGGACTAGGATACTGGCTATGGCAAGAAATCACGAATTCAAGATATTAAAAAGGTAAAGACTGGCAAAGATATTTTATTCTTCTCCATTTCCTTATCACCTAAAAGCATTTCTTTTTTTTTTTTTTCCTTCCGAAGAGTCTCACTCTGTTGCCCGAGCTCCAGTGCAAATGGCACGATCTCGGCTCACAAAAGCATTTCTTATTCTATGTGGAGGGCTGAAGAGCGCGTTCAGGTGGACCCTGGATATAAAGTACAAGAGGGAGATGTGATAAGGAGATGGGTGAGATTCTGACTGTGAAGGTCAAGAACGGCTCGATGAACAAGACTGGAGCAAGTTTCTTCTATTTTCATTTATGAACACAATGCTATGTTCATGGTACTTTAAAAAAATTGGCAGAAGTAGAAAGAAATGGCCAGGCACGGTGGCTCACATCTGTCATCTCAGCACTTTGGGAGGCCAACGCAGGCAGATCACCTGAGGTCAGGTGTTCAAGACCAGCCTGGCTAACATGGTGAAACTCCGTCACTACTAAAAATACAAAAATTAGCCAGGCATGGTGGCGGGAGCATGTAACCCCAGCTACTTGGGAGGCTGAGGCAGGAGAATCGCTTCAACCTGGGAGACAGAGGTTGCAGTGAGCCGAGATCACACCACTGCACTCCAGCCTGGGCTATAAGAGTGAAACTCCGTCTCAAAAAAGAAAAAAAAAGAAAAAAAAACCTGTGGGAACACAGGATTAATTCCGTCACACTACGATCATTTCTCTACACTCCCACACTCAGCCATTAGAGAACTGCGGGGCCATACGCTTATCACTGAATCCCCAACACTCAGCACAGTCCCCACCCAGCACAGAGTATGAAGAGCACTTTAGCCTTATTTTAGCTTCTCTCCACATCAAAACTGCCAGTTCAGTATTAAAAATGAGTGCCTTGAGTGAAGAAATGTTAAAAGCTGCAGAGATGGAAAAATATCGACCAGGCTTTCTGCCCTTGAACCAGTGCTGAGACAATCATCATTATTCAGGGTAGTTATGTCCTTTAACGGTATCATCAACACTGAACTAGCAAATACTGAGCCACTGCTCCTAGGGGAAACACAGGGTTACTCAACAGGCATAACCTTGTTTTATGTGTGCTTCTGTTTAAAGACATCTTATTTAATATATATTGTGATGCATAACACTGAACTCACAGCCGACAACAAAAGTGGTGCCTGAACAAAGCTAATCTAAAAGCTTATCTTTTCTCTATAAGATACATCACAGCCTTCAACTTGGAAATGCTAGATAGCACTTCTACTCTTAGAGGCCATTGTAAACAGCAAAATCACCAAAAGCACAAAAATTTTTTAAAAACTGGCACTACGTATACAGCCAAAATAACACTTATGCATAGTCTTAGAGCTGAAACAGGAAGGCAGAGTGTCACCTTATCTGAACACAGCTGGGAAAGCGTACAGTGGGCGACTCAAAATTTTTCACAACTATCCTCCCCCACAGCTAGCTCAGTTACCTTTTTCATATACTCATCTCCAACTATACTGTTTATACAAGATAACACGTTTTGGTGTACATTACATAACAGCAACCTCTGATGGTTTCTGCCTCCCTGAGAAGACCAGCACACAAACATTTCTCTGCTTGATACCACTATAATTAACGGCCTGATAAGTGTTGAACTGAGAACAGACGACTTTAAAAACCACTCAGAGAGGGGCACGGTGGCTCACGCCTGTAATCCCAGCATTTTGGGAGGCCAAGGCGAGAAGATCAACTGAGGTGTGAATTCGAGACCAGCGTAACCCACACAGAGAAACCCCTTCTCTACTAAAACTACAAAATTAGCCGGGTCTGGTGGCGCACACCTGTAATCCCAGTTACTCGGGAGGCTGAGGCTGGAGAATCGCTTGAACCTGGGAGGCAGAGGTGGCAGTGAGTCAAGATCACACCATTGCACTCAGGCCTGGGCAACAAGAGTGAAACTCAGTCCCCCAAAAAACAACAGAAAAACAAAAAACAAAACTCCCGCCCAGGCGCGGTGGCTCACGCCTGTAATGCCAGCACTTTGGGAGGCCGAGGCGGGTGTATCACCTGAGGTCAGGAGTTCGAGACCAGCCTGGCCAACATGGTGAAACCCCGTCTCTACTAAAAATACCAAAAATTAGTCGGGTGTAGTGGCCCGCGCCTGTCAGCCCAGCCACTGAGGAGGCTGAGATAGGAGAGTCGTTTGAACCCGGGAGGCGGAGGCTGCAGTGCGCCGAGATCCGCCATTGCACTCCACCCTGGGCAACCAGAGTGAAACTCCATCTCAAAGAAAAAAAGAAACTCCCCTAAACAATACCAGACCTGAGACCACTGAATTGCCTGACCCAATCCAAGAGTTAAACGCTAGTTTCCAAAAACTAAAGTTTTAAATGTCTGTGCCTCAGCCTGCGAGTTCTGTGGAGGACTAGACCTAGAAAGCCTAGAAAGCCACCAATATCCATCCAATCATGGAGAAACAAAATGTGGTATATCTACACAATAAATAATTCAGTTATCTAAAACATGAAGTTGATACATGCTACATACAACGTAGATCAACTTTGAATCACTGTATTAAGTGAAATAAACCAAACAAAAGAACAAATAGTGTATAATACAGTACTGAGAATAAGGAAATCCACAGATCAGTGCTGCTGGGAGGAGGAGGAAATAATGGGTGTCTGCTAATGGGTTTCAGGGTTTCTTTTAGGGATGATAAAAATGTTCTGGAATTAGACAATGGTGGTGGTTGCACAATCCTGTGAATATACTAAAGCCACTGAATTGCACACTTTAAAAGGGTGAATTTAGACTGGACGTGGTGGCTCACACCTGTAATCCCTGCACTTTGGAAGGGCGAGGAGTTGAGACAAGCCTAGCCAACCTGGTGAAAAATACAAAAATTAGATGGGTGTGTTGGCGTGTGCCTGTAATTCCAGCTACTCGGGAGGCTGAAGCAAAAGAATCGCTTGAACCCAGGAGGCGGAGGTTGCAGTGAGCCGAGACGGCGCCACTGTACTCCAGCCTGGGCAACAGAGTGAGACTACGTCTCCATTTTTTTAAAAAAAAAGGGGGTGAATTTAATTGTATGTGAATTATATTTCAACTTTTTTTTTTTTTTTTGAGATGGAGTCTCTCGCCCTGTCCCCCGGCTGGAGTGCAGTGGTGCCATCTCGGCTCACCGGTGCCTCCCGGGTTCAAGCGAGTCTCACGCCTCCGCCTCCCGAGTAGCGGGGATGACAGGCGCCCGCCACCAGGCCTGCCTATTCTTGTATTCTTACTAGAGACGGGGTTTCGCTATGGTAGCCAGGCTGGTCCAGAACTCCTGGCCTCAAGCGATGCTCCCGTCCGCCTTCCAAAGTTCGGGGACTACAGGTGAGACACCGCGCCAGACCTCATCTCAATCTGGTAACAAGGCTCAATACTCAGCTGAACTGAGCGTCAAATTTTTATTTTTATTTTTTTTCCCCGTGACAGGTCTCGCTCTGTCGCCCGGGATGCAGTGCCGTGGTGCCGGTGCGATCTCGGCTCACCACAGGCTCGACCTCCCGGAAACACGTGGGCAGGCCGCCGCCACGCCCGCGTCAAATTCCTTTTAAATCAGTCATCTCTTCCCAGCGTCCCCCGCTCCCTGCAACTCAACTTCGTTTGGCTGTTAACACCGACTTCAGCTTCCCCCGCCCGTCTCCGGGTAGCGTCTCCAGGGACGCGCCACCACGGACTCCCGGCTGTCCCGGCTGTGCGCACCGCCGTGGGGTCCCAGCGCGCCGGTGCCAGCTTTCCCGTACCCCGCCTTCCTGCCCATCTCTCGGGAAGCCCCGGTACTGAGCCCCTCACTGCGCCGGTGAACTAGACAGGCCTCCGGACTCAGCACCTCTGCGCTGAGACCTCAGGGTCAGCTCCACCGCGGCCCCAGGTTCTCACGCTCCACACCCACGGCTAGAACCACCCGGGGAAGCCGCTCTCCTCCCCCACTTACGCGCCTCCGGCCGCGCGCGGTGCACGCAGGGAGCTCGATCTAGGCTACGGACAAGGGGAAGAGCGCTTAGATGGAGGCTGCGCAGAGGAGAATGGGAAGGGTGTGCGAGGGTCTCTGGGAAGAAGGTCCGAACCCACGCCAGCGCCGGACGGCAAAAAAAAAAAAAACAGATCGGAGGAGGAACCGTAAATCAAGTAGGAGGGGAAAAGAGCCGCAAAGCCGTCTGCGGCAGCCGTAAAGCAACCTGGAGGCGCGGTGCTGGCGTCTACGTGCTGAGCCGCCCGACCTGCCCCTTCCCGGCGCGCGCTCTGCCTCCTACTTCCCTCCAGCTTCCCTCGGTCCGCGGCCGTCGGATCTCTGCTGCCCCCTGGTGGGCTCGGGGGTGTCGTCAGGCCTTCAGGGGCTAGTTAGGCCGGCGTGGTTCCCACTTCACATGCCCGACGCCCACTGGGATGCGGGGCCCACCCGTGCACAACTGGGAAGATCTTAGGCAGAACGGTTGTCGGAGACGTGCCCAGGTTCCGCCCGGGCCGAGGCAGCGGGGGACCGGGTGGTTCCGGAGGCCTCTCACCACCGCCGCGCACAGCCAGCCGTCACCGGATGGCGCCTTCGGTTAGCGACGACTGCGGGGAAATGGAGGAGTGCGGCTCGGCGAGGTCCTCTCGAGAATGCCCCTGGGGCCGGCGCGGCGGCTCAGGCCTGTAATCCCCGCACTTTGGGAGGCCGGGGCGGGCGGATCATGAGGTCAGGAGTTCGAGACCAGCCTGGTCAACGTGGAGAAACCCCCGTCTCTACTAAAAATACAAAAAATAAACCGAGCGTGGTGGCGGCGCCTGTAGTCCCAGCTCCTCGGGAGGCTGAGGCCGGAGAATCGCTTGAACCCGGGAGGCGGAGGTTGCGCTGAGCCGAGATCGCGCCACTGCCCTCCAGCCTGGGCGACAGATGGATGGATAGATAAGATAGATGATTGATTGATTGATTGATAGTCCAACCTCAGAAAGGAAAAGGGCCTTCTATGTATAAAAATTGAGCAATAAATCATAAAGTAAATGGATAAATGTAACTACCGACATAAAACTTTTTAAACTTATGTTAAAAAAAAATAATTTTTTTTTTTTTTTTTTTTTTTTTTTGGAGATAGGGTCTCACTCTGCTGCCCAGGCTGGAATGCAGTGGCATGATCATAGCTCACTGCACCCTTGAACTTCTGGGCTTAAGGGATGCTCCTGGCCGGGCGCAGTGGCTCAAACGCCTGTAATCCCTGCACTTTGGGAGGCCGAGGCGGGCGGATCACGAGGTCAGGAGATCGAGACCATCCTGGCTAACACGGTGAAACCCCGTCTCCACTAAAATACAAAAAATTAGCCGGGTGCGGTGGCAGGCACCTGTAGTCCCAGCTACTCGGGAGGCTGAGGCAGGAGAATGGCGCGAACCCGGGAGGCGGAGCTTGCAGTGAGCCGAGATGGTGCCACTGCACTCCAGCCTGGGCAACAGAGTGAAGACTCCGCCTCAAAAAAAAAAAAAAAAAAAAGGGATGCTCCTGCCTCAGCCTCCTAAGTAGGTGGAACCACAGGCCCGTGTCACTGTGCCCAGATTTTTCTTTTTTTTTGTAGATACGGAGTCATGCTTTGTCACCCATTCTAACAAAACTTTAAACAAGAAGAAAGGTAAATATTATTACCATATATGGTAAGAGAGTTCATATATTAACTTCAAAGAAAAATAAATGAAATGAGTGAATATATCACAAAAGGAGAAATACAATAAATATGAGAAAAGGTTTAACTTCAATAAAAGTAATATATATATTAAAACAAGTATAACATTATCATTTCACCGATTAAATTAGGAAATTAAAATGTTTCTTTTTACACAAACATATGAACACATTCTTAATGAATTTTGAAGGTATTGCTTTAGTGTTTTTTATCTTTGCTGCTCTGGGGAAGTCCAATGCCATTCTAATTCCTGTTGCTTTTTATATAACCTGATACTTTGTATGTGAAAAGAATATAATTATACTTTTTTAAGTTTTCATAGTAGATATTTTCATTTAAGAAAGCACTTTGGGAGGCTGAGGCGGGTAGATCACCTGAGGTAGGAGTTCGAGACTAGCCTGGCCAACATGGTGAAACCCCATCTCTACTAAAAATACAAAAATTAGCCGGGAGTAGTGGCAGGGCACCTGTAATCCCAGCTACTCAGGAGGCTGAGGCAGGAGAATTGCTTGAAACCAGGAGGAAGAGGCTGCAGTGAGCTGAGATTGTGGCATTGCACTCAAGCCTGGGTGACGAGAGTGAAACTCCATCTTAAAAAAAAAACAAAACATGAAAAGATAAAATGAATAGAGGCCAGGCGCCATGGCTCATGCCTGTAATCCCACCACTGTGGGAGGCTGAGGTGGGTGGATCACCTGAGGGAAGGATTTCAAGACCAGCCTGGCCAACATGGTGAAACCCCATTTCTACCAAAAATACAAAAATCAGCCAGGCATGGTGGCACACACCTGTAGTCCCAGCTACTCAGGAAGCTGAGGTGTGAGAATCCCTGGAAACCAGGAGGCAGACAGAGGTTGCAATGAGCCGAGATCACGACACTGGACTCCAGCCTGGGCTACAAGTGAGACCCTTTTTCTAAACAAAGAAAAGAAAAAATAAATGGATAACCCAATTACCCTGAGGTGATCATTTACACGTTGTTTACAGGTATGAAAATATCACATGTACCTCAAAAGTATATACAACTATTATATATGTTTTTTGGGGTTCTTTGGAGATAGGGTCTTACTTTGTTGTCCAGGCTGGAGTGCAGTGGCACCATCTTGGCCCAGCGCGACCTTTGCCTCCTGGGTTCAAGAGACTCTGCTGCCTCAGCCTCCCAAGTAGCTGGGATTACAGGTGTGCACTACCATTTCCAGCTAATTTTTGTATTTTTAGTAGAGATAGGGTTTCACCACAATGGCCAGGCTGGTCTCGAACTCCTGACCTCAGGTGATCCTCCCACCTTGGCATACCAAAGTGCTGGGATTACAGGCGTGAGCCACTGTGACCTGCCCTGTATATCAATTTTTTCATTGTGAAAAAATAAATAAATAAATTGTTTCAGTGGCCGCTGAGGTGTCCCTTGCTTCTACTGGTATATGCCTTCAATACTACTGTGCTGACACTTTCTCAAGTTGTCTCACAATGATAGAATTAGCCTTATTGAAACACCTGTATTTATTAAACAACTTCCTTCTAAGATGCTCCAGCTTTTAAAATTATACTTTATCCTGAGCATAATTCTTTGAGACAGAGAGAGGGACAGGTGAAGTCACACCTCACACTTCATAGCAGAGGTATTACTCCACAACCGTAAGCATACTCCTGTGGGTCGCATGAATTCTAAACTCTTCCAATACTGCTAGTTGTTTGTGAATGTGCCTTCAAGCACATGCTAAAATCAGACCTTTTTTTTTTTTTTTTTTTTTTTTGAGACAGAGTCTTGCTCTGTCGCCCAGGCTGGAGTGCAGTGGCACAAGCTTGGCTCACTGCAACCTCCACCTCGGGTTCGAGTGATTCTCCTGCCTCAGCCTCCTGAGTAGCTGGGATTACAGGTGCCCGACACCACGCCCGGCTAATTTTTTGTATTTTTTAGTAGAGACGGCGTTTCACCGTGTTGGCCAGGCTGGTCTTGAACTGCTGACCTTGTGATCAGCCCACCTCGGTTTCCCAAAGTTCTGGGATTACAGGCCTGAGCCACTGTGCCTGGCCTACTCTCTGTTTTTGTGAATTTGACTATTTTAGATTCCTCATATTAGTGGAATCATGAATATTTGTCTTTTTTTTTTTTTTTTTTGAGACAGAGTCTCACTCTGTCGCCCAGGCTGGAGTGCAGTGGTGCGATCTCGGCTCACTGCAAGCTCCGCCTCCCGGGTTCACGCCGTTCTCCTGCCTCAGCCTCCCAAGTAGCTGGGACTACAGGCGCTGCCACCACGCCCGGCTAATTTTTGTATTTTTAGTAGAGACGGGGTTTCACCGTGTTAGCCAGGATGGTCTCAATCTCCTGATCTCATGATCTGCCCGCCTCGGTCTCCCAAAGTGCTAAGATTACAGGCGTGAGCCACCACGCCCGACCTTACTTGTTAGTTTTTTGAAGAACGACCGTACTGATTTCCTTAGCACTTGCACCAGTTTACATTCCATCCAACAGTACACAAGGGTTCTAATTTCTCCACAACCTTGCCAATGCTTATTTTCTTTTCCTTTTTCTTTTTTTGAGACAGTTTCACTCTTGTTGCCTAGGCAGGAGTGCAATGGTGCAATCTCAACTCACCACAACCTCCACCTCCCAGGTTCAAGCGATTTTCCTGCCTCAGCCTCCTGAGTAGCAGGGATTACAGGCATGTACCACCACTCCCGGCTCATTTTTTTGTTTTTTTAGTAGAGATGGGGTTTCACCATGTTGGCCAGGCTGGTCTCCAACTCCTGACCTCAGGTGATCTGCCTGCCTCGGCCTCCCACGGTGCTGGGGTTACAGGTTTGAGCCACCATACCCGGTCACTTTGTTCTTCTTTCTTATGACTAGTAAAGATTGTTGTTGTTGTTGTTGTTGTTGAGATGGTGTCACACTCTTTTGCTCAGGTTTGAGTGCATTGGCATGATCATAGCCCACTACAGCCTCAAACGCTTAGCCTCAAGCACCCTCCTGCTTCAGCATCCTGAGTACCTGGGACTACAGGTGTGGGCTACCATGCCCTGCTTGGACTAGTCAAGTTTTAACAGATCATTAATTAACTCCTATTTTTCGAACAGCAGTAGCTGACCTACGAGGAGACATTTAATACAGAGGTATAGGTCTCCGCCAAGGCAGTGCATCCAGTTAGCCCTTAATTTCCTATATTTCACTGCCTGTTTCTTAACAAGGAAATAAAAGCCTTTTAGAACTCAAAGTAGCAGCTGTCAAGTGGAACTTTCCATATTGCATTTTTCAATAATTATCATTCCACAGAGCCCACCCTGGGCAGACTATCCAAGCCACTGGTTCTGAGATGGAGCCAGCTGGTATCAGAACTACCTTACTTCAATGCAAACATATTTTTCTAACTAATCTACTCCCTGGAAAAAGTTATTTTAACTGGATTTAAGACAGTGGGAGGGAAAGAAGTACAGAGAAGCACTGGCTTTCTTCCCGTTATGCAGAATCAGTCGGTGTTTAGAACGAAGTGTGTCTTTTACAAGTGATTGATCTTCAAAACGGTAGAACTTCTGCCAGGCCGTAAAGTGGCAGAAGGGAAATGTGGGTCAGCACAAAAACTATTGAGGGTAAAAGAGAGAGACATAAGGCCAGTGTTGCCATGAGACCTTGATTTTTTTTTTTTTTTTTTTTTTTTGAGACGGAATCTTGGTGTCGCCCAGGCTGGAGTGCAGTGGTGTGACCTTGCCTCACTGCAGCCTCCACCTCCCGGGTTCAAGCAATTCTCCTGCCTCAGCCTCCCAAGTAGCTGGGACTACAGACTGATGCCGCCACACCCGGATAGTTTTTTTGTATTTTAGTAGAGGCAGGGTTTCACTGTGTTGCCCAGGCTGGTCTTGAACTCCTGAGCTCAGGCAATTCATCTGCCTCTGCCTCCTAAAATGCTGGGATTACAGGCATGAGCTACTGCACCCGGCCTAATTCATTTAATTCTTTTTTTTTTTTTTTTTCTTTGAGACGGAGTTTTGCTCTTGTTGCCCAGGCTGGAGTGCAATGGCACAATCTCAGCTCACTGCAACCTCTGCTTCCCAGGTTCTAGTGATTCTCCTGCCTCAGCCTCCCGAGTAGCTGGGATTACAGGCATGCGCCACTACACCCAGCTAATTTTGTGTTTTTTGTAGAGACGGGGATTTCTCCATGTTGATCAGGCTGGTCTCGAACACCGACCTCATGTGATCCGCCTGCCTTGGCCTCCCAAAGTGTTGGGATTACAGGCGTGAGCCACTGTGCCTGGCCTCATTTAATTATAATCTTTACAATAACCTCATGAGGCAACTAATTGTTCCTGGACCAAACTGAGGGTCAGGCTGCCATTTCTCACAGCCCAATAACGAGATGCAAATAAACTGGGGAGGAAGAGAGTTTTTATTTCTGCAGCCGGTTACAGGGAGATGGCCTGGAAATTATCGCCGGACCAACTCAAAATTACAAAGCTTTCCAGAGCTACATCCCTTCTAAGCTATATGTCTATGCGTAAGTGTGCCTTTATCTAAAGACATATGTGAATAACTTCTTTTAATCTATAACTAAGGTCTGAGTCTTGAAGACCTTCCTCTGGAGCCTCAGCAAATTTACTTCAGCTAAGTGGGTCCAGGTGCTGGGGTGATTACCCTTATCTTGTCTCCTGCTAAATCACGGAGGTTTGGAGAGTTCCTTCAGACCTCCAATAAACTTGTTTTTGGAGGCCTTGGGGAGTTTCTTCAGACCCCCATTAAAACTTGTTTAATCCTAAATGTGTCCTGTTAAGAATGCCTTCGTTATTGGCCAGGTGCGGTGACTCACGCCTGTAATCCCAGCACTTTGGGAGGCCGAGGCCAGTGGACCACCTGAGGTCAGAAGTTCAAGACCAGCCTGGTCCACATGGTGAAACCCCATCTCTACTAAATATACAAAAATTAGCCGGGCGTGGTGGCAGTCGCCTGTAATCCCAGCTACTCGGGAGGCTGAGGCAGGAGAATTGCTTGAACCCAGGAGGTGGAGGTTGCAGTGAGCCGAGATCGCGCTTCAGCCTGGGTAACAAGAGCAAAAACTATGTCTCAAAAAAAAAAAAAAAAAAGGATTCCTTTGTTATTTTGTCATGCCTTAAGGCCTAGGAAAGGCCTAGGCAAAACGCTTGGTGGGCTTTTGTTACATTCCAGCCTTTCTATAGGGGCACTGGCTTTTTTTTTTTTTTTTTTAGCTTTTAATATTTAACTTATCCAATTAGTCAAAGCTGAAACAGTTGTTATGGAGCCCTGCGTTAGTGAGACCTGGCCTGCCACATAATGAGATGCCATATTAATTGACTAAGATGTTGTCGGTTTTTTTTTTTTTTTTTTTTTTGAGATGGAGTTTCGCTCTTGTTGCCCAGGCTAGTGCAATGGCATGATCTCGGCTCACTACAACCTCTGCCTCCTGGGCTCAAGCGATTCTCCTGCCTTAGCCTTCTGAGTAGCCGAGATTACAGGCATGCGCCACCACACTCAGCTAATTTTGTATTTTTAGTAGAGAAGGGGTTTCTCCATGTTGGTCAGTCTGGTCTCGAACTCCCGACCTCAAGTTATCTGCCTACCTTGGCCTCCCAAAGTGCTGGGATTATAGGCATGAGCCACTGTGCCCGGCCGATGCTGTCCATTTTAAGACTTAGCATTATTTTACTTACCATCATGAAAGGAAATAAATTAGAACAAAGGTCTCTGAGGGGGAAAGGAGAAAAGTTTCCAATCATCAGTAAATGCTTGTTCACGAATCTGGAATTTACCCCCCTCCGCTGTTTCCATGTCTTTTTCAATACACAAAAGCTTTGAGTTTCAGTGCCAATTTATACTATAATCTTTTGAAAGACATTTCAAATGACACAGAACTCTAAGTGTGAATGATATGAACTGATAGTCGCGTCACAACTGCCAGCTGGCTGACAATAATTGTTAAGAAGCATCCCAATTTCAGAAATGTTAAAGTGTTCAAGTAATTGAATCTTAGAATCGAAGAAATTATCCCCACTTTGCTGTATGGAAACTGTGGTACAGAGAGATTCTGTGGTTTGCCAAAAACCGCACAGCTATTGCCTTATCAGGACTTTGAACTTAGGTGATCAAAGCGCTCTGGTTTCAGAGTCAGTGCTTTTGCCGCTAAGAGACTTTCAGAGCCATATAAGATAATGCTCTATGCATCTCCAGTGGTCATCCCATTTCTCTGATAGAAATCTCCCAAGACAGGAAATCACTACCTTGCAGTTCAGCAAATCTATTTTTGGACAACTCTAATTGAAAGAAAGTGCTTCTGTTAGATGTTAAGCATTTGCCCGAAGGAAAAAAAAAAGAAAGTGCTTCTGAATCAATCTTGCACTTCTTGATCTATCCTTTGGGATCACACAGAACAAGTTGAATGCCTCTTTCATATGACAGTTTTTTGGTTTTACTTTTCCAAATAATGTGGGAATGATTGGATTTCATTCATTCAAACAGGTATTTATTGAGCATATACTATGTGTAAAACACCGTGCAGGGAACAATAGGGAATATAAAGAATGAAACTCAGGGCCGGGCGTGGTGGCTCACGCCTGCAATCCCAGCACTTTGGGAGGCCGAGGCGGGTGGATCACAAGGTCAAAAGATTGAGACCATCCTGGCCAACTTGGTGAAACCCTGTATCTACTAAATTAGCTGGGCATGGTGGCATGAGCCTGTAGTCCCAGCTACTCAGGAGGCTGAGGCAGGAGAATCGCTTGAACCCAGAAGGCAGAGGTTGCAGTGAGCTAAGATCAGCCACTGCACTCCAACCTGGGTGACAGAGCGAGACACCATCTCAAAAAATAAAAATAAAAGAAACTCAGGACCTACTCTTTTTTTTTTTTTTTTTTTTTTTTTTTTTTTTTTTTTTTTTTGAGAGGGAGTCTCGCGCTGTCGCCCAGGCTGGAGTGCAGTGGTGTGATCTCAACTCACTACAACATCTGCCTCCCAAGTTGAAGCGATTCTCCTGCCTCAGCCTCCTGAGTAGTTGGGATTACAGGTGCGCGCCACCACACATGGCTAGTTTTTTTTGTTTTTTTTTTGTTTTTTTTTTTGAGACGGAGTCTCGCTCTGTCGCCAGGCTGGACTGCAGTGGCCGGATCTCAGCTCACTGCAAGCTCCACCTCCCGGGTTTGCGCCATTCTCCTGCCTCAGCCTCCCGAGTAGCTGGGACTACAGGCGCCCGCCACCGCGCCCGGCTAGTTTTTTGTATTTTTAGTAGAGACGGGGTTTCACCATGTTAGCCAGGATGGTCTCGATCTCCTGACCTCGTGATCCGCATGCCTCAGCCCCCCAAAGTGCTGGGATTACAGGCGTGGGCCACCGCACCTGGCCTCAAATTCTTTTTTTTTTTTTTTATTTAGAGACAGGGTCTCACTTTGTCACCTAGGCTGAAGTGCAGTGGTGCAATCCCGGCTCACTGCAGTTTTGACCTCCCGGGTTCAAGCAATTCTCCCACCTCAGCCTCCTAAGTATCTGGGACCACAGGCACATGCCACCACACCCAGCTAATTTTTGTGTTTTTTTTGTAGACATAGGTTTTCACCTTGTTGCCCAGGCTGGTCTGTAACTCCTGGGCTGAAGGGATTTGCCTGCCTTGGCCTCCCAAAGTACTAGGATTACAAGCATGAACCACTGCGCCCAGCCAGTTTTTCACATTCTTTTTCTTTCTTTTTTTTGAGACAGAGTCTTGCTCTGTTGCCCAGGCTGGAGTGCAGTGGCACGATCTCGGCTCACGGCAACCTCTGCCTCCCAGGTTCAAGCGATTCTTCTGCCTCAGCCTCTTGAGTAGCTGGGACTACAGGCGCCGCCACCACGCCCGGCTAATTTTTGTATTCTTAGTAGAGAAGGGGTTTCGCCATATTGGCCAGGATGGTCTTGATCTCCCGACCTCATGATTCACCTGCCTCGGCCTCCCAAAGTGCTAGGATTACAGGCATGAGCCACTGCACCCAGCCCAGTTTTTCAGATTCTTTTTTTTGAGATGGAGTCTCACTTTGTAACCCAGGCAGGCGTGCAGTGGCGCGATCTTGGCTCACTGCAAGCTCTGCCTCCCTGTTAGCCAGGATGGTCTTATCTCCTGACTTCATGATCCGCCCGCCTTGGCCTCCCAAAGTGCTGGGATTATAGGCATGAGCCACCGCGCCTGGCCCAGTTTTTCAGATTCTTATTGCAGAAGTTAAAAAGGGAAGAAAAGGAAGTTTTTCGAATTCTTAAAAGCAGAAACCTTTTTCTCAAAGGAAATCGTGGGTGTATCCCCAATAGAGAAAACACAGTGGTTCTGCCCCAGCTGAAATTGGGTCAGGAACCTGTGGCCCGGATCTCTTAGTCTTGAGGTGCCTCCACAGAATAATCTGAAAATCACTACCCATTCCCATTCAATGTTTTACTTACCTGTAAAATAATCAACCTGCCTGTGTTTGAGCGCCTGTGTTGACAGACATTATAATATATGCAAAAGTAAGTAATACATACACATAAGTGAATTAAGTTATTATGGACTATGGGTCAACTGTACTGAGATCAAAAGACCCAAATTTGCTTAGTTCTACTATTTATTGCCCATCTTTCAGACTTTTTTGAGTCTTATTTCCCATACTTAAAAAGATGTAAATAAAGCATCAGCAAAACTCAGAATGAGGGATATTCTCTGACATAACTGGCCAGTAATCACCGAAAATGCCAACGTCATGAAAGAGAAGAAAAACTTGAGGAAATTCTAGCAGATTGAAGACTACTGATTTTTGAAAGAGTCATGACAACTGAATGCCACCCGGACTTGAAATTTTGTTTTTCTATTGGAACAATTGTCAAAAATTGAATAATATATGTAAATTCGCTAATAATATTATATTAATCTTAATTCCTGATTTTGAAAATTACGTGGCGGTTATGTAAAAGATTGTATTTGTTATTAGAAAACACACATTGGCTCTCTGCTCCTCCTGTTTGACAGACAGACACGTCTTCTCTCGCATCGCCAGCTGCATCCCTGAGACACACGGGGAAGGTAAAGGTCGGAGTCAAAGGATTTGGTCGTGCTGGGTGCCTGGTCATCAGGGCTGCTTTTAACTCTGGTAAAGTGGATATTGTCACCGTCAATTACCCCTTTGTTGCCCTCAACTACACGGTCTACATGTTCCAGTATGAGTCCACCCATGGCAAATTCCATGGCACCATCAAGGCTGAGAACGGGAAGCTTGTCATCAATAGAAATTCCATCACCATCTTCCAGGAGCGAGGTCCCTCCAAAATCAAGTGGGGCGATGCTGGCACTGAGTACATCGTGGAGTCCACTGCCATCTTCACCACCATGGAGAAGGCCGGGGCTCACATGCAGGGGGGAGCCAAAAGGGTCATCTCCTCTGCTGATGCCCCCATGTTCGTGATGGGCGTGAACCATGAGAAGTATGACAACAGCCTCAAGATTGTCAGCAATGCCTCCTGCACCACCAGCTGCTTAGCGCCCCGGCCAAGTTCATCCGTGACAACTTTGGTATCGTGGAAGGACTCACGACCACAGTCCACGCCATCACTGCCACCCAGAAGACTGTGGATGGCGCCTCTGGGAAACTGTGGCGTGATGGCCACGGGGCTCTCCAGAATGGCATCCCTGCCTCTACTGGTGCTGCCAAGGCTGTGGGCAAGGCTGAGCTGAACGGGAAGCTCACTGGCATGGCCTTCCGTCTCCCCACTGCCAACATGTCAGTGGTGGACCTGACCTGCCATCTGGAAAAACCTGCCAAATATGATCACATCAAGAAGGTGGTGAAGCAGGCGTCGGAGGGCCCCCTCAAGGGCATCCTGGGCTACACTGAGCACCAGGTGGTCTCCTCCGACTTCAACAGCGACACCCACTCTTCCACCTTCGACGCTGGGGCTGGCATTGCCCTCAACGACCACTTTGTCAAGCTCATTTCCTGGTATAACAATGAATTTGGCTACAGTAACAGGGTGGTGGACCTCATGGCCCACATGGCCTCCAAGGAGTAACACCCCTGGACCACCAGCCCCAGCGAGAGTACAAAAGGAAGAGAGAGGCCCTCACTGCTGGGAGTCCCTGCCACACTCAGTCCCCCGCCACACTGAATCTCCCCTCCTCACAGTTTCCATGCAGACCCCTTGAAGAGGGAGGGGCCTGAGGAGCCTCACCTTGTCGTCTACCATCAGTAAAGTCCCCTGTGCTCAGCCAAAAATAAAAAATAAAATACACATCATGGTGAAAAGGAATTTGAAGAGAAAAAAATGAAAACAACATTGGCATATTTAGGAGTAAAGGGCTGCAACTTTCACACAGTTCAGAAAAGAAAACATTTGAGAGAGAGAAAGCAAATATGGTAAAAGGTTAACAACTGGAAGATCTGAGTGTAGGGTGTATAGAAATTATTTGCACGACTGCAACTTTTTCTTTTGTTTTTTAGAGACCAGAGTCTCACTAGGTTGTGTAGGCTGGCCTCATACTCCTGGGCTGAAGCAATGTTCCCACCTCAGCCTCCACAGTAGCTGGGACTTCAGGCACACACATTGCACTGGGCGCAACTTTTCTTAAAGACAAAAATTATGTCAAAATGACATGCTTTTTAGGTGAAGAGAATGTCTGTCTTACCTACTTCATAGCATTTTGGGGAAGATCAAATAAAATCTTGTGAGTGAAAGAGCTTTGAAAACTGTAAGTTTCCCTACAAATGTAAAACTTATTACTACTGAAAAGAGCTTTATACTTTAACAAATGTAAAACAATTATTTTTACTGCATTTTTTGTAGCTTCCACAGAGAAAACATCTAGTTCTGTATCCATTTACTCAACTCAACTCTTTGAAGAGAAGGATGGCCGCTTGGTTTCGTTGCTTTAGGAGGGTCAGTGAACAATAGTAACTTTATTATCTCATTGATTGCAGAAATCTACAGCCTAAAACATTGTCTCTTGTTCTACATTTACTGCCTGAGTCTAAATGACCTTCAAGTTCCTTCCCAACACTGGAATTTCATGATTTAATGAAAGTAACACAGAAAAGCCACTGGCAGGAGGGCTCATGCATTTTTTCTTCTTTTTTTCCGAGACGGAATTGCTGTGTCATCCAGGCTGGAGTGCAGTGACACGATCTCAGCCCAGTGTAACCTCCGCCTCCCGGGTTCAAGTGATTCTCCTGTCTCAGCCTCTAATTTTTGTATTTTTTAGTAGAGACGGGTTTTCGCCATGTTAGCCAGGCTGGTCTCGAATGCCTGACCTCAGGTGATCCTCCTGCCTCGGCCTCCCACAGTGCTGGGATTACAGACGTGAGCCACTGTGCCCAACCAAGACATCATCTCTTAAAAAAAGAAAAAAGAATAAAGAAATGACTAGACGCAGTGACTCACACCTATAATCCTAGCACTGTGGGAGGCCGAGGTGGACGGATCACCTGAGGCCTGGCCAACATGGTGGAATCCCTCCTCCACTAAAACTACAAAAAGTAGCAGGGCATGGCGGTGCATGACTGTAATCCCAGCTACTCAAGAGGCTGAGGCTGCAGTGAGCCGAGATCGTGCCATTGCGCTCCAGCCTGGGTGACAGAGCAAGACTCTGTCTCAAAAAAAAAAAAAAAGGAATACTCATTTTTTTTGTTTTTTTTTTTTACTGGTCAAAAATGTTTGAATCGCAGCAATTTCTTATGGGTGAATCTATAGTTGAGCTAACATATTGCATAGGCAAAGAAATTCTTACTTATTACTTATTTATGCTGGCACTGATACATATGTAGTGTTGGACCCTCCAGGCTGTTTGCTTCCCTTCCGCTTGAATGAGGGCAGTTTGGCCCTTTCACAACTCCATAACACCTGTACACCAGAAAGTGGGAAAAGAACTACAGCCTAGTTTACTACAGCAGTACTGGTGAAATATTGGGTGGACACTGTCGGCTTCATTGTCATCTGGGAAGTATCTGTAGACTTTCATTGTTTGTGAAATATCATTTCTCTTTGCTGCCAAATAAAATCAGGATTTGACTGTATGCAATTGTTCTTGAGACAACAAAGGGAATCAGAGAAAAGAATTTGCATATCAATGGCAGAAAGAAAAATGTAGGCACTATTGTTTAAGTTCCGAAAGAAATCTAGGAGAATCTGGGCTCTATGCCTGGTATCATTTCATTCTTTCTCGTTGACAAATTCCTTATCTACATAAGACTTTCACTGTGCAACTTTCAACTTTAACTGGTAAGTCTGACTTATCAATATTTTCTTTTGTAGTTTTGCTTTTAATGTCAATTTTTTAAATCTTTGGCTAACTCAATGTCACAGAGATTTCCTCCCATGTTTTCTTCAATAAATCTTACAGTATTAGCTCTTACTTTTGGGTCTATGTTCTTTTTTAAGGTAGTTTTTGTATATAGTGCAAGGTAAATGTCAACATTCTTTTTTAAAAATATAAATATTCAGGCCAGGCACGGTGGCTCACGCCTGTAATCCCAGCACTTTGGGAGGCCGAGGCGGACAGATCGCGAGGTCAGGAGATGGAGACCATCCTGGCTAACACAGTGAAACCCCATCTCTACTAAAAATACAAAAAAATTAGCCGAGCGTGGTGGCGGCGCCTGTGGTCCCAGCTACTCGGGAGGCTGAGGTAGGAGAATGGTGTGAACCCCAGATGCGGAGCTTGCAGTGAGCCGAGATTGTGCCACTGCACTCCAGGCTGGGAGACAGAGCGAGACTCCATCTCAAAAACCAAACCAAACCAAACAAAAAAACTCATATATCTTCTTTCTCGATCAGTATGTGCCTTTACCTCCTGATTTTTCTTTTTTTTGTTTTTTTTGAGACAGCGTCTCATTTTGTTGCCCAGGCTGGAGTGCAGTGGTGAGATGTCGGCTCACAACAACCTCCACCTCCCAGGTTCAACTGATTCTCACGCCTCTTGCTCCCAAGTAGCTGGGACTATAGGCACGCGCCACCACGCCCAGCTAATTTTTGTATTTTTAGTAGAGACGGGGTTTCGCCACGTTGGCCAGGCTGATCTCAACCTCCTGACCTCAACTGATCCACCCACCTCGGCAGCCCAAAGTGCTGGGATTACAGGCGTGAGCCACTGCACTCCCCTACCGCTTTTTTTTGCAAACTTCTTGAACCAACTAGGATCTATTCAGCTAGACTGTTGAATAGATGTGTTGAGAACAGACAACTTTAAAACGTTACTAGTCCTAGAGAGAAAGCAGACCGGGAGCGGTCGGAGGCTCATGCCTGTAATCCCAGCCCTTTGGGAGGCCAAGGTGGGCAGATCACATGAAGGCAGGAGTTCGAGACCAGCCTGGCCAACATGGAGAAACCTATCTCTCCCGAAAACATGGTGGTGCGCTCCTGTAATCCCAGCTGCTTGGGAGGCTGAGGCGGGAAAATCACATGAACCCAGGAGGCAGAGGTTGCAGTGAGCGGAGACTGTGCCATTGCACTCCAGCCTGGGCAAAAAGAGCAAAACTCTGTCTCAAAAAAAAAAAAAAAGAAAAGAAAAGAAAAGAAAAGAAAATTAGCTAGGAAGTATTCCATCCTCTTTAATTTTCTGAAAATGTTTATACAGAATTAAAATTATTTCATTATTAAATGTTTGGTAGAATTCAATAGTAAGGTCACCTGAAATGTTCTTTTTGCGAAGGTTTCTAACTACACATTCAATTTATTTTGGAGATACGTGACTATTATTAATAGCTTTATCTAGTTATTCTTTGTTTTTTTTTTGTTTTTGTTTTTGGGTTTTTTTTTTTTTTTTTGAGATGGAGATTTGTTCTGTCACACAGGCTGGAGTGCAGTGGCGCGATCTCGGCTCACCGCAACCTCCACCTCCCCAGGTCCAGGCAATTCTCCTGCCTCAGCCTCCCCAGTAGCTGGGGCTGTAGACGCAAACCGCCACGCCTGGCTAATTTTTGTATTTTTAGTAGAGGCGAGGTTTCACCACATTGCCCAGGCTGGTCTTGAACTCCTCGCCTACAAGTAATCCTCTTGCCTCAGCCTCCCAAAGTGCTAGGATTACAGATATGAGCCACTGCACCTAGCCCATTTATCATTGTTTTTGTGGCAAGATATTTTCAACTTACTCTCCTAGAAATTTTGAAATATACAATAAATTATTACTATAGTCACTATGCTGTGCAATAAATCTCAAAATTGTATTCCTCCTGTTTAACTGTAACTTTGTACTCCGAGACCAACATCTTCATCTCCCCATTCTCTCTCCCACCCCCACCCCCTTATTCCCCAGCCTCTGGGAAATGTTTAGTGGAGACAGGGTTTCTCCATGTTGGTCAGGCTGGTCTCGAACTCCCTACCTCAGGTATCTGCCCACCTTGGCCTCCCGAAGTGCTGGGATTACAGGCATGAGCCACTGCGCCCGGCCAATATTGAGCATTTTTATGAACCTGTTGATCATTTATATGCCATCTTTTGATAAATGATTTTTTTTTTTTTTTTTTTTTTGGAGTCAGGGTGTCAGGCTGCCAAGCTGCTGCCCAGACTGTACTGCAGTGCTGCAATCAGGGCTCACTGCAACCTCTAACTGCTGGCTCAAGTGATCCTCCTACCTCCGCTTCACAGGTAGCTGGGACTACAAGCATATGTCACCACACCTGGCAAATTTAAAACTTTTCTGTAGAGACAAGGTCTTTCTATGCTGTCCAGGCTTTTCACAACTCCTGGCCTCAAGCAATTCTGTCTCATCCTCCCAAAGCACTGGGATTACAGCTGTGAACCAGCGCGCCTTGGCCCCCTTTTAGGACGTGTTGGTTTTGCTATGAGTTGTTTTCTTTACATATTTAGAATAGGATAGTGACCCTTTATTGGATCTATGGTTTTCGACATTTTCTCTCACTCTGTTAATTGTTTTCCTTGTTGTGTCCTTTCATGTCTGATTTTGGTAATTTGTGTCCTCTCCTTTTTTCCCTAGTCCAGCTAGATGTTTATTAATTTTACCTATCTTTTCAGAGAACCAGCTCATGATTTTATTAATTACTACAATTGTTTTTCCACTTGTTTGTTTCACTGATTTTCATTGTTATCTTCATCATTTCCTTTCTTCTGCTCACTTTAGGTTTAATTTACTTTTCTTTCTTTTTGTTTCTTATGGTGGAAGCTAAATCTATGATTTTAACCTTTTTTTTGTTTTAAGTAAAAGCATTTAAAACTATTAATCTATAAATTTTCCTCTAAGAACTCCTTTAGCTGAATTTTATAAATTCTGAAACATAATTTTTGGAGTAAGTGTATTTTAAAGTTACCTACCTGCATGTTATTGAATATAATATATTGTTTTCTTTTGTTTTTTTTTACAAAAAACTTCTTTTCTAAGAGACAGCACCTCACTCTGTTGCCCAGGCTATGGTGCAGTGGCACGATCATAGCTCACTATAACCTCAAATGCCTGGGCTCAAGTGATCCTCCTGCCTCCGTCTCCCAAGTAGCAGGATCACAGGGGCTACGTGCCCAGCTAAGTGAAAAAACATTTTTTTGGTAGAGGCAGGGTCTTGCTATGTTGCCCAGGCTGGTCTTGAACTCGTACCCTCAAGCAATTCTCCCACCTTGGCCTCCCAAAGTGCGGGGACTGCAGGTGCATGACACTACGCCTGGCTAATTTAAAAAAAAAATTGAGAGAGGGGTTGTTACTATGTTTCTCAGACTTGTCCTAAACTCCACGGCTGAAGCAATCCTCCTGCCTCAGCCTCCTGAGTAGCTGGGACTACAGGTGCTCACCACCATGCTCAGCTCTAAAAACTACATTTTACAAATAGTTCCTGCTGTTCTTTATTGGGGGTTGAATTGTGTTCCTCAAAAAGACAGGTAGAAATTACAACCTCCAGTACTTGTGAATGTGACTTTAATTAGAATGGGGTCTTTGTAGATGTAATCAAGTAGGATGAGGTCCTACTCAATTCAGGGCAGATCCTCTTCAATATATTTGCTGTTATAAGAAAATAGGCTGGGTTTGGTGGCTCCCACCTGTAATGCCAACACTTTGGGAGGTCAAGGTGGGCAGATCGCCAGAGGTTAGGAGTTCGAGACCAGCCTGGCCAACATGCTAAAACCCTGTCTTTACTAAAACTACAACAATTAGCTGGGCATGGTGGTGGGTGCCTGTAATCCCAGCTACTCAGGAGGCTGAGGCAGGAGAATCGCTTGAACCTGGGAGGTGGAGTTTGCAGTGAGCCGAGATCGAGCCATTGCACTTGAGCCTGGGCGACAAGAGCAAAACTCTGTCTCAAAGGGAAGGGGAAGGAGAAGGGGAAGGGGAAGGGGAAGGGGAAGGGGAAAGGGGAAAGGGAAGCGAGGGAAAGGGAGGGGGTAAGAGGGAGGGGGAAGGGGAAGGGAGGATGGGGGGAGTGGGGGAAGGGGGGGAGTGGGGGAAGGGAGGGGGAGGGGTGGTGAGGGGGAAGGGAGGGGAAGGGGAAGGGAAGACAGGGAGGAGGGGAGGGGGAGGGGAGGGGAAGGGAAGGCAGGGGAGGGAAGGAGGAGGGAGGAGGGGAGATAGGGAGGGGGGAGGGGGGAGGTGGGAAGGTGGAGCGGGGAGGGGAGGGAAGGGAGATGTCCTGGCGAGGTGGCTCACACCTGTAATCCCAGCACTTTGGGAGGCCGAGGTGGGCAGATCACTTGAGGTCAGGAGTTTGAGACCACCCTGGCCAGCATGGTGAAACCCCGTCTCTACTAAAAATACAAAAATTAGCTGTGCGTGGTGGCAGGCACCTTTAATCCCAGCTACTCAGGAGGCTGAGGCAAGAGAATCGCTTGAACCCGGGAAGTGGAGGTTGCAGTGAACCAAGATTGTGCCATTGCACTCCAGCCTAGGCGACAGATTGAGACTCAGTCTCAAAAAAATAAAAAATAAAAATAAAAATAAGCAAACAGAGACAAAGACAGAAGGAAGGCAGTCATGTGAAGATGGAGGCAGAGATTGCAGTCATTATACCAGAAGCCAAAGAACATGAGGCCACTGGAAGCTGGAAGAGGCAAGGAAGTATCCTCTCCTGCTGGGAGAGCAAGCTGTCATTAGTCAAATAAAGTGTACGTCTATGACCCAGCGATTCCACTCCTGTGTACAAAAAGGCCTCACACAATTTACGAAGGGACATATACTTCATAACATGGCCATGCCAGGTTCTTTAATCTTGGACTTAGAGCCTCAAGAACTGAGAGAAACTAAATTTCTGATGTTTTAAGCCACCCAGTTTGTGGTAATTTGTTACGATGGCTCTAGGAAACCAATACAATGTTATTTCTAATCCATTGTGCCCGCCTGCCACAGAATTTCCCATGGTGTGCATCCACCATATTTCACCCATCTACCTTCCCCACTGTGAACATCATAAATAACAATAATACTACAGTCAACATATTCCTACATGGTCCTTTATACACTGTGTGAGAACTTTCCGTACAAACAGCAGTGGAACTGCTGGGTGACAGACGTCGATTTTATTTGCCTCAGTAATGACAGCTCGCTCTCCACAGCCTTGCATGAGGGTTCCTGTGTCTCCGCGTCCTGCCAATTCTTGACATCATGCTGATTTATAACTTTTGGCAGAGTAATGAGTGTGAAATGTGATCTTTTTTAAAAACTACATTTCTGATTACTAATGATTTTAAGCACTTCCTGTGCATGCTCCGTTTTTGGTTTTCTGTTTTTTAATTGGCTGTTCACATCATTCACCCATTTCTGTATGTGGTCATTACCTTTTTCTTGTTGATTTGCAGGTATTCTTTGAAATCTAGATATTAATCTCTTGTCAGATTTCGACTTCGTAAATGTCTTCTCTTACTCTGTTAGCTGCTTATTAACTTTGTCCATAGTGTCATTTCCGAAACAGAAATCCTGAAATTATACGTAATAACAGGCTGGGCGTGGTGGCTCATGCCTGTAATCCCAGCACTTTGGGAGGCCGAGGCGGGTGGATCACTTGAGGTCAGGAGTTTGAGACCAGCCTGGCCAACATGGCAAAACCCTGTCTCTACAAAAACTACAAAAATTAGCCAGGGATGGTGACATGTGCCTGTAATCCCAGCTACTCGGGAGGCTGAAAGGCATGAGAATCACTTGAACCCGGGAGGTGGAGGTTGCGTTGAGCCGAGATCGTGCTACTGCACTCCAACCTGGGCAACAGAGCAAGACTTCGTCCCCCCCACAAAAAAAAACTATAGTAACAGTCATAGATATTTTTCCTTATTGATTAATCCTTTTAAAATTGTATTTAAAAATCTCTTTCTAGTTGTAGGTCGCAAAAATCCTGACTTATATTTTCTATTAAAATTCTAAATTAAACCTTGATAGAGTACTCTTTTTAATTAGGTCTTTCATTTAGAATTTTCCTTGATACATGGCATTAGTTAGGGATACATTAGGGACATATCTAAAGCATTCCAGTTATGCAACTTTTTACTTCTGTGACCAGTGAGGAAAGGGGATTCTTTTCCCTAGATCCAATTTGAAAAATTACAGAGAAAGGCTCTGACTCAGTGGATTGGGCTGCATGCCCATTATTATGGCCCAGTTAGCAAGATGCCTTACTAAGTGCGAGGCAGACAAAACAATATTTGCTACAGGGGTGATAAGGTAAATAAACACATTAATTAGAATTTAAAGGTAAGAACTCTTAAGGATTGAAGGTGGGACAATTGCACCCTATTGGGGGAACCAGATAGTTCTTCATGACAGAAATGACATTTTCAATAGACTGAAGTATGGGTAAGATTTATATGCATACAAAAGTCTAGGTATGATGACTTCTAAATAGAGGATAAAGCATAAGTAAGAATGCAAAGGCAAGAAATTAAGAGTATGTTTACAGTATAATCCAATTTGGCTGAACCATAGGATATAGGAAAGTTTAGTGTGTGCTGACTGTGTAAAGATATTTGTAGAAGATACAGTGATTGCTTAATCAACGGCCATGACCCCAACCCATTATCTTGCTAAATAGAACCCTGATTTGGGACAGCAACGTACTCTTCTTCTTCTTTTTTATTCTTTTTTGTTTTGTTTTGTTTTTGGGATGAAGTCTCACTTGTCGCCCAGGCTGTAGTGGAGTGGTGCAATCTCAGCTCACTGCAACCTCTGCTTCCCAGGTTCAAGCAATTCTCCAGCCTCAGCCTCCTGAGTCACTGGGACTACAGGCACCCGCCACCATGCCCAGCTACTTTTTTGTATTTTTATTAGAGATGTGGTTCCCATATTGGCCAGGCTGGTCTCGAGCTCCTGATCTTATGATCTGCCCGCCTCGGCCTCCCAAAGTGCTGGGATTACAGGTGTGAGCCACCGTGCCTGAGCTTTTTTTTTTTTTTTGAGACAGAGTCTTGCTCTGTTGTGCCCAGGCTGAAGTGCAGTGGTGCCATCTCGGCTCACTGCAACCACCACCTCCCAAGTTCAAGCAATTCTCCTGCCTTAACCTCCCTAATAGCTGGGATTACAGGCATGCACCACCATGCCTGGTAATTTTTGTATTTTTAGTAGAGAGAGGGCTTCACCATGTTGGCTGCCCAGCCCAATGTACTCTCTTGTAGAGGTTAAATCTGGATTGATATAAGTTCACTGTGGCAATTTACTTCCCTTTGCCTGCTACTCCCCTTCCTATACTCCCTTGAACAAGGGGCAGCCACATGACTCAGCTCTGGCTAACAGAATGCAAGTGGAAGTCTTCTGGGAACTTTTTTGCTCATCCTCTTCTGTTTAGCACTACAACAGCCATCTTCCAACCCAATAAGCAGGGACAAGAACATTTCAGACACCCCCCCATCATTCTGACGTCATTAACACCAGGGTCCGCCTCTGAACCTGTTGTATAGGCCTCAGCGCTTAGAACAACCCTGTGCTTGGTTGAATGTTCTATGCTGCTGTAAGTTACTAATCCTTTTCAACAGGGGGCCCTGTTTTATTATTATGCATTTGGCCCCACAAATTGTATAGCTACTCCTGATAGGAACCACAGTGCAAATTCTGGAATCCTTATTTCTCATTCTTTTGTTAACAATAACTATCCTTATGGATGAAAACACTGTTGGTTGGGTTTTCTGTTACTTATCGCTAAACACATTCTATTTTGTTTTGTTTTGTTTTGAGACAGAATCTCGCTCTTTGGCTCAGGCTGGAGTGCAGTGGTGTGATCCTGGCTCACTGCAACCTCCGTCTCCCGGGCTCAAGCTCAGCCTCCCAAGCAGCTGGGACTACAGAGGTGTACCACCACACCCAGCTAATTTTTTTTGTATTCTTGATATAGATAGGGTTTGACCGTGTTGCCCAGGCTGGTATCGAACTCCTGAGCCCAAGTGATCTGCCCACCTCAGCCTCCCAAAACGCTGGGATTACAGGCATGAGCCACTGCACCCGGCCCAAACACATTCTGATATGGTATTTAAACTAGAGGCAAGATTCACCTGGAGTCTCCAGGGGAAAAAGCCTGAAATTGTGTAAGACCATGAATTTTGGATTTCAGAAGCTCTAAACCTCTGAAACCATTTCCTTCTTCTTCTTTTTTTTTTTTTTTTTTGAGACAGAGTCTTGTTCTGTCTGTCACCCAGGCTAGAGTGCAGTGGCATGATCTTGACTCACTCTAACCTCTAACCTCCACCTCCTGGGTTCAAGTGATTCTCCTGCCTTAGTCTCCCAAGTAGCTGGGATTATAGGCACCCACCACCACACCTGGCTAATTTTTGTATTTTTAGTAGAGACAGGGTTTCACCATGTTGGCCAGGCTGGTCTCGAACTCCTGACCTCAGGTGATCTGCCTACCTTGGCCTCCCAAAGTGCTGGGATTACAGGTGTGAGCCACTGCGCCCGGCCCCATTTCCTTTTTCTTAAAGTGACAATAAATAATATCTACTAGTTAGAGTTGCAGAAAGACTAGATGAGTTAACATATAAAGCACACACTTAATATCTGACATTTAATAGATGTTTCTGTAATTTTTTTTTTCTTTTGAGACAGAGTCTTGCTCTGTCACCCAGGCTGGAGTGCAGTGGCACGATCTTGACTCACTGCAACCTCTGCCTCCTGGGTTCATACCATTCTCCTGCCTCAGCCTCCCGAGTAGCTGGGACTACAGGCATCTGCCACCACACCCGGCTAATTTTTTGTATTTTTAGTAGAGATGGGGTTTCACCATATTAGTCAGGATGGTCTCGATCTCCTGACCTCGTGATCTGCCCACCTCGGCCTCCCAAAGTGCTGGGATTACAGGCATGAGCCACCGCGCCCGACCTTCTGTAATGTTAATTGCATTCTTTTTCACTTCCACACTTTACAATAAACCCACCTGATGAAAGGAGAGAAGCATAAAACTTCCATGCCGACAAAAGTCCTTGTCTGGGCCAACGACCTTCAGATTTCAATTGTTTAAAAAAGCCAAACATTTAAGGAGTAGATAAATTGAATAATTAAAAGAAAATAAGGAAATAAAATTTTCACTTATTAAGAATTACCATTTTGAGGCTGGGCGCAGTGACTCACGCCTGTAATCCCAGCACTTTGGGAGGCTGAGGCAGTTGGATCACCTGAGGTCAGGAGTTTGAGACTAGCCTGGCCAACATGGTGAAACCCCGTCTCTACTAAAAATACAAAAAAACAATTAGCTGGGCGTGGTGGTGGGTGCCTGTAATCCCAGCTACTCGGGAGGCTGAGGCAGGAGAACCGCTTGAAGCTGGGAGGCAGAGGAGGTTGCAGTGAGCCAAGATTGTGCCATTGCGCTCCAGCCTGGGCAATAAGAGTAAAACTTCATCTCAAAAAAAAAAAAAGAATTATCATTTTGGATGGGCACGGTGGCTCATGCCTGTAATCTCAGCAGTTTGGGAGGCCAAGGTGGGTGAATCACTTGAGTCCAGGAGCTCGAGACCATCTGGCTAACATAGTGAGAACCCATCTCTGCTATAAATACAAAAAAAATTAGCTGGGTGTGGCGGCAGGGGCCTGTAATCCCAGCTACTTCGGAGGCTGAGGCATGAGAATCACTTGAGCCCAGGAGGCAGAGGTTGCACTGAGTGGAGATTACACCACTGCACTCCAGTCTGGGCAATAGAGTGAGGCCCTATTTCAAAAATAAATAAATAATAAAAAACAAAAAAAGAATTGCCATTTGGCTTAGATATTAGCCAAAATGGGCTTTATGCATATTAATTGTCTATTTTGTTACCAGGAATATTTTTCTGGAGATGGAATGATCATTTGTTTTGCTGAATCTCATTTTGGGCAGTGCTCACCAGGGCAGTCTTGCCTCTGCACCTGTGGTAAGAGCCGGTGGCTTGACTGGGGGCTGCAGGATCTGCTCTTTAGGACGGCTCACTCACATGGCCAGCAAGGAGGTGCTGGCTCCCAGCCCAGAGTTCAGGGGGCTCAGGGGCTGGGAGGAACATGGGGTTCTTCTCCATGTGGGCCTCTCCACAGACGGGGTTTCTCAGGGTGCGTGACTGGATTCTAAGAGTGAGCATTCCAGGATACTGTCAGAAAGCTGTGTTACCTTCTATTCTATTTTGTTTTTTCAGACAGAGTTTTGCTCTTGTTGCCCAGGCTGGAGTGCAATGACCAGATTTCAGCTCGCTGCAAATTCGGCCTCCCAGGTTCAGGCCATTCTCCTGCCTCAGCCTCCCAAGTAGGTGGGATTACAAGCGTTTGCCACCATGCCCGGCTAATTTTTGTCTTTTTAGGAGAGATGGGTTTTCACCATGTTGGCCAGGCTGGTCTCAAACTCCTGACCTCAAGTGAACCGCCCGCCTCGGCCTTCCAACGTGCTGGGATGGCAGGCACAAGCCAGTGTGCCCAGGCTGTACTGTGCCTTTTATGACCTAGCCTGAGAAGGAAACATAGCCTCAACTCTCACTGGGAGACTGCTGAAGTCACGTGGACACACATGCGGAACCGGTGCGGTTGTTACAGCCGTTTTTGGAAAATGCTGCTGGCCACAGAATACTGACCGTCTGGGCCAGGAAATGAAGTGTCTGGCAGCCTATGGTGTGCTTCCGTGGAACACAGGCTGAAATGGGAAGGATGTGGGTCCTGCAGAGTGGACGTGGCGATTCAGAGGCCCTTCTACAAGTGGAGGTGGGTGGGGCACTCAGCTAGGATGGAGGCTGGCTTCAGGAGGTTGGGGCATTTTCCTCAAGCACCCTATGCTGGTATTAGTAACTCGGCCAGCTTCCAAATCTAGTCATAACATTGTGTGTCTTTGAATTCCCCTGCGATCCTCGGGGGATAAAGTATTCTTTCTGTTTCCTGTCCTTGGCTATTGTGTGATAGCAGCTGTACTACTGATCCAGGCGCTGTCACTCCGCCCACCAGAGAAAGGTGCATTTAGGCATATGACTTAATACTTTCACAGGAGAATTCTAAAAAAATAAGAAGAATGCTAACATTAACTGTTTACTCAACCGAGTGCTGAGGGTTTCCTAAGCATTATCTCATTTAGTTCTCAAAAGGATTCTAAGAACTGGGCACTAGTATCGTCTCTATTTCACGGTTAGGAAACTGCATCTTAGAGATGTGAAGTAATTGGCAAGGTTCGGGAGTCTCCAATCCAAGGCCGACTGCAGTGCCTCTTAGCTGTACTATCTTATTATGGTTTAATCTATAATTTCATTAACGTAATGCATATGTATTAGCCCCTATCAGGAGTGAGCGTTGTTCTAAGCACTAAGAATACATTTGTGAATGAAGGAGATGGAGTCTATAATCTCATGGAGATAAAGTCTATAGTGCCACAAAGCTGACGATAAAATAGCAGGTCACATGTCATGACGACATTAAACGAGAGTGATGCTTGATAATGACTTTATGTCGATAACTGAGTGACAAGAAAAAGCCAGTCATGGCTAAGGCTGGTGTTGAGATAAACTTAGGTACATTTAAATTTTTAAAAGTGTATTTCAGCAGACAGTGGTTCATGAATCAGGGGGCACCAGAATCCAAGAAGTTCAGTGCTCCACTAGGGTAATGTGCAAGAGCAAAACCTTCATGAGGCGTTCTCAGAAGCAAGACGACGATCTGTCTGACTGGTTACATTGGAAAGTCCCTAGTTAAAGGTGAGCCGGAAGTTTCTCATCAGTAAAGTCCCTAGTTAGGGTTGGCTGCTGACTTCTGAGTGGTTAAGCTCAAGTTTCGCCCTTTACATGGGCTTTAGTTTGCTTCCTGAGAAACCCATGGCCCTGAAGCTCTTTCAGCCTAATGTTCCCAAAATCAAGTCTTTTAACACTGGGCACAGCAAATACAAAGGTCCAGAGGTGGGGAGGAGTCTGGGTAATGGGTCAAAGGGAGATTCGTACAAGATGTAGGGAGGGAGGGCACAGGCCTGAGAAGCCAGGGTAAAGATTTGGGGGTTTATTCTAAGTTTATGGGACCCCCATAAGGTGGACCATCCACAGAGGACCAAGGGCACTTTCGAGATTTCATGCAGGGAAATGACCTGATCTGAATAGAAATATCACTCCGGTTGTTGTACAGAGAATGGATTGTAGGGAAATGTGTGCACGCAGGGGCACCAGCTAGGAGCTGAGAGATAGTAGCTTAGTGAAGTTGGAGAGAAAATAACAGATATGGAAAATGTGTTCATAGAGAATCTATAGAGGATCCGAACTGTTGGACGTGACCAGAGTTTGGATAATGGTGGTAAAGAAAGGAATCAAGGATAATACCTGGGTTCTTCACTTGAGTAACCGAGTAAATGTTGGTGTTTTTTACTGAAGCAGGAAAGACAGAGGCAGGAGCAGGTTTGGAGGAAATGGAGAGGTCTGATTTTCTTGGATTTGTTTGCTTGTTCTGACACCCAGGCTGGAGCTGCACTCAATCACAGCTCACTGCAGCCTCGAACTTCTGGGCTCAAGCAATCCTCTTCCCTCAGTCTTTTGAGTAGCTAGGACTATAGGCACATGCCACCACACCCTATTTTTGTTGTTGTTGTTTGTAAAGACAGGGTCTTGCTATGTTGCCCAGGCTGGTCTTGAACTCTTGACCTCAAGCGATCCTCCCTTCTTAGCCTCGCAAAGTGTTGGGATTATAGATGTGAGCCACCTCACCCAAAGAAAGTTCTGTTTCAAGTATGTTCATATGTTACCTGTTAGGCATCCAGATGAAAATGTCAACTTAATATGTGAATCAGAAGTCAGGACAAAGAGTAGAGTAGAGCTAGAAATATACATAAAGAAGTCATTGGCACATAGATATTATTTGAAGCCATTGGAGTAGATAACAATAAAGTATAAATAAAGAGAAGTAGCCCCAACACTGAGTCCTGAGCACTCCAACACATAGAGGCAAGACAGAAGAAATAAGCAAAGAAAATTGAAAATGAGGGGCCGGGCACGGTGGCTGACGCCTGTAATCCCAGCACTTTGGGAGGCTGAGGCTGGCGGATCACGAGGTCAGGAGATGGAAACCATCCTGGCTAACACGGTGAAACCCCGTCTCTACTAAAAATACAAAAATTAGCCGGGTATGGTGGTGCCTGTAGTCCCAGCTACTTGGGAGGCTGAGGCAGGAGAATGGAGTGAACCCGGGAGGCGGAGCTTGTAGTGAACTGAGATTGTGCCACTGCACTTCAGCCTGGGTGACAGAGCGAGTCTCCATGTAAAAAAAAAAAACATAAACAAAATAAAATAAAAGTTTAAAAATGGCTGGGAGCAGAGGCTCAAGCCTGTAATCCCAGCACTTTGGGAGGCCGAGGAGGGCGGATCACAAGGTCAGGAGATCGAGACCATCTTGGCCAACACAGTGAAACCCCGTCTCTACTAAAAATACAAAAAACTAGCCGGGCGTGGTGGCAGCACCTGTAGTCCCAGCTACTCGGGAGGCTGAGGCAGGAGAATGGCGTGAACCCGGGAGGCAGAGCTTGCAGTGAGCTGAGATCGCGCCACTGCACTCCAGCCTGGGCGACAGAGCGAGACTCCGTCTCAAAAACAAACAAACAAACAAAAAACAAAAACCAAACAAAAAAGAAAATTGAAAAAAAATGGCCAGGCCAGGTGCAGTGACTCATACCTGTAATCCTAGCACTTTGGGAGGCTGAGGCAGAAGACTTGCTTGAACCCAGAAGTCCAAGACCAGCCTGGGCAACACAGTGAGACCTTATCTCTACAAAAAATTAGCCAGGCACAGTGGCGCAGACTTACAGTCCCAGCTACTCAGGAGGCAGGAAGGTCACTTGAGCCCAGGAATTTGAGGCTGCAGTGAGCTATGATTGCACCACTGCACTCCAGTCTAGGCGACAGAGTTAGATCCTGTCTCTAAACAAAACTAAAACAAAAACAAAACTCTGGGCATGGTGGCTTATGCCTAAAATCCCAGCACTTTGAGAGGCAGAGGTGGGCAGATCACCTGAGGTCAGGAGTTCAAGACCAGCCTGACCAACATGGTGAAACCCCGTACTAAAAGTACAAAAATTCGCCGGGCGTGGTGGCAGGCGCCTTTAATCCCAGCTACTCAGGAGGCCAAGGCAGGAGAATTGCTTGAACCTGGGAGGCAGAGGTTGCAATGGGCTGAGATTGTGCCATTGCACTCCAGCCTGGGTGACAGAGTGGGACTCCATCTCAAAAAAAAAAAAAAAAAAAAAAAAGGGCCGGTGAGGTACAGAAGAAACCCAGGAAGTTACTTGTTACGGGCTAAATTATCTGCCTCCCAAATTCATGTGTTGAACCCCTAACGTCCAGCACCTCAGAATGTGACCATATTTGGAAATACAGCCTTTGAAGCCATAATTAAGTTGAAATGAAGCCATTAGGATGGGCCCTAATCTAACCTGACTGATGTCCTTAAAGGAGGAGGAAATGTTGTCACAAAGAGAGACACTATGGCTGAGCACGGTGGTTCATGCCTGTATTCCCAGCACTTTGGGAGGCTGAGGTGGGTAGATTACTTGTTGCCAGGTGTTCAAGACCAGCATGGTCCACACAGCAAACCCTGTCTTTACTAAAAATACAAAAACATTAGCAGGGTGTGGTGGCATGCACCTGCAATCCCAGCTACTTGGGAGGTTGGAGCAGTAGACTTGGTTGAGCCCAGGAGGCAGAGGTTGCAGTGAGCCAAGATCGAGCCACTGCACTGCAGCCTGGGTGCAGAGTGAGACCCTGTATCTAAAAAAGAAAGAAAGAAAAGAGAGAGAGAGACACTGAAGGGATGTGCCCACACAGTGGAGAAGCCACGTGAGAACCCAGTGAGAAGGTGGCCATCTGTAAGCCAATGAGAGATGCCTCGGGAGAAACCAAGCCTGCTGACACCTTGATCTCAGACTCTAGCCTCTAGAACAAGTTTCTGTTCTTAAAGCCACCCAGTCTGTGGTATTTAGTTATGGCAGCCCTAGCAAAGTACTACAGTATTTTACTCCAGAAGCAAAGAGAAGAAAATGTTTCAAGTAAGACAAATGGTCTACCGTGTAGGACACTGACAACAGGCAGGGCAAAATACAGATGGAGAAGTGACCACTAATAAGGAAACAAGATAATCTCACCAACTCTAGGAAAAGAGCAGTTTCCTGGAAGCATGAGTAGAATCGAGAGAATGAGCAGTAAGGAGGTCGAGCGGCCGCTATATGCCACGCCTTCTTTTCTTTTTTTTTTTTTATTTGAGACGGAGTCTCGCTCTGTCACCCAGGCTGGAGGGCAGCGGCGCGATCTCGGTTTACTGCAAGCTCCGCCTCCCGGGTTCCCGCCATTCTCCTGCCTCAGCCTCCCGAGCACCTGGCACCACAGGCGCCGCCACCGCGCCCGGCTAGTTTTTTATTTGGATTTTTAGTAGAGACGGGGTTTCATCTTCTTAGCCAGGATGGTCTCGATCTCCTGACGTCGTGATCCACCTGCTTCGGCCTCCCAAAGTGCTGGGATTACAGGCGTGAGCCACCGCGCCCAGCCCTGTATGCCACACTTTCAAGACGTGTCATGAAAGTGGCCAGATAATTAGATGGTAATTGGAGGGGAATGTTGGGTCAAATAAGACGTTTTTTTTTTTTTGAGGCGAGTCTTGCTGTGTCACCCAGGCTGGAGTGCAGTGGCACAATATTGGCTCACTGCAACCTCTGCCTCCTGGGTTCAAGCAATTCTCATGTCTCAGCCTCCTGAGTACCTGGGATTACAGGCATGTGCCACCACACCCAGTTTACTTTTTGTATTTTAGTAGAGATGGTTTCACCAGGTTGACCAGGATGGTCTCGAACTCCTGACCTCATGATCCACCTACCTCGGCCTCCCAAAGTGCTGGGATTACAGGCGTGAGCCACTGCGCCCAGCCCAAGGAAGACATTTTTTAAGACAGATACTCGAGTATGTTTGCATGCCTTATTTATTTATTTATTTATTTATTTATTTATTTTCCTGAGACAGGGTCCGGCTCTGTCACCCAGGCTGGAATGCAGTGGCATGACTCAGTTTCCTGCAACCTTTGCCTCCCTGGCTCCAGCCATCCTCCTTCCTCAACCTCCTGAGTAGCTGTAACTACAGGTGCATGCCACCACGCTCAGCTAATTAAAAAAAAATTTTTGAGGCTGGGTGTGGTGGCGCACGTCTGTAGTCCTAGCTGTTTGAGAGGCTGAGGTGGGAGGATCACCTGAGCTCAGGAAGGGGAGGCTGCAGTGAGCTGAGATGGCGCCTCTGCTCTCCAGCCTGGGCTCAAGCAGTCCTCCCACCTCGGCCTCCCAAAGTGCTGGGATTACTGGTGTGAGCCACTGTGTCTGGCCTATTTTTGAGCTTTATACTCATGGAATTATGCCCAATGTATTATTTTATGCCTTCTCCATTTCATTCCATGACATTAAGTTTATAAGAGTCATGCCTATGAATGTTACCAGTGAAAATGACAGAGTAAGAAACTCCCACAATTCTTTCCTCCATAAAAGCAAGTAGAAAACTGACAAAAATTATTAGTATTAAGTTTATCAGGACTCTGGAAATTAACCAGAGGCTTGCTTGCAGCAATCTGGGACGCATTTATCAAGACAAATGGTTGAATCTTAGTAAAAACAAAGAAGTTTGTGGCATTTGAACTATCCTATTTCCATCCCCCTTTCTCCAGCTCCCTGGCAGTCTTGGAAACCAACAGTCCACAATCCTGGTGACCCCAGGAACCTGGCAGCCACTGGATAAGGCAGAATGGGGTTAGAACACCTTCAAATCTTCATTCTCATGGTACTATACTTATTCGTTTGTCTGGTGCTTCCCTAGAAGACCCCACTCACAAGGCTGCCTTTATTTAACCTAACTAGGATCTTATCCAGGGCTAAAAAAATAGAAATCCTTTTCTCTAGAGGCGTTTATTGAAAATATTTCAAGGCAATTTTTTGACTTCATTCCTGCCTGAGTAGTGGGTGATATCAGGGCAAACAAGAGGCTAACCTAAAGCTCAAAAGGAAAAGCCAGAGGATGGTATGTCCCTAGGAGCTTTGAAAAGCTTCAGCTCATTCTGGGAATCTACAAAGCAGCGTATGCATAGGGCTGTGCACATGCCCAGCAAAGATCTGAGCAGGCCCTGAACCTGCCCTTCCCCACAGGAGTGTGAGCTCAATAAGGCAAGGAGCTTGTCCACTATATCCCCAGGACCGTGAACTATGCTTCACACATAGTAGAAATTCAATAAATATTTGTTGAATAAAGAATTGGTGAGTGTACACACACACACACACACACACACACACACACACACACAGAGTCAGCTCTCCGTATCTGTGGCTTCTGCATCCACGGATTCAACCAACTGGAGATAAAAATATTTGGACAAGAAAATGGATGGCTGCATCTGTACTGAACATATATAGACTTTTTTTTTCTTGGCATTATTCCCTAAACAAGACAGTATAACAATATACATAGCATTTACTTTGTATTAGATATTATAATAATCTAGAGGTGATTTAAAGTATACAGGAGGATGTATGTAGTTTATATGCAAATACTATGCCATTTCATATCAGTAACTGTATCTGCAGATTTTGGTTTTGGAAGGGGGTGCCGGAACCATTCCACCACAGATACTGAGGAACAACTATATATATTTGCATCCCAGGAACACCAGTCAAAGAATTATTTAACATTCTCACAATGAGAACTGATTCATACCAAAAGTATAATAGTCAATAATTTTATTTAGATGAGACTTTGGTGGGGCTGCACTAATTATATTATATTTGTCATATAAATTATATGAAATAGACATTTTACTTATTTTATTATATATGTAAGCACAATTTATTACATTTGACCACAGTTATTTTCATTACAAGAATTTTAGGCTAGGCATGGTGGCTCAAGCCTGTAATTCCAACACCTTGGGAGGCTGAGGGAGGAGGATCACTTGAGCCCAAAAGTTTGAGACCAGCCTGGGCAACATAGGGAGCCCCTGTCTCTACAAAAATAAAATTTAAAGATTAGCCTGGCATGCTGTCATGCTCCTGCAGTCCCAGCTACATGGGAGGCTGAGGTGGGAGGATCTCTTGAGCCCAGGAGTTGAGGCTGCAGGGAGCTATGATCACACTACTGCACTCCAGCCTGGTCAACAGAGCAAGATCCTGACTCTTAAAAAAAAGAGATTTTAGGGCCGGGCGCGGTGGCTCAAGCCTGTAATCCCAGCACTTTGGGAGACTGAGACGGGTGGATCACGAGGTCAGGAGATCGAGACCAGCCTGGCTAACACGGTGAAACCACGTCTCTACTAAAAAATACAAAAAACTAGCCGGGCGAGGTGGCAGGCGCCTGTAGTCCCAGTTACTTGGAAGGCTGAGGCAGGAGAATGGCGTGAACCCGGGAGGCAGAGCTTGCAGTGAGCTGAGATCCGGCCACTGCACTCCAGCCTGGGCGACAGAGCGAGACTCCATCTCAAAAAAAAAGAAAAAAAAAAAAAGATTTTAGTATGTGTATACAATATTAAGAGTGAAGTACAAAATCTGGGAAAAGTAAAATGAAGAAACTATGTAAAGAGGTTTATCAGATAGCATTCTATATATACTGGTGATAACTTAATTCAGGAATTCTTGCTTCCGTTCTGTTGACAGATTTTGCGTCAGTGTGAAGTGAGACACATTGTCTTCATATATCCCACTCCATTTCTGGTGATATAATCATAATTTAAGGCCGGGTGCAGTGACTCATGCCTGTAATCCCAGCATTTTGGGAGGCCGAGGTGGGTGGATACCTGAGGTCAGGAGTTCGAGAGCAGCCTGTACAACATGGCGAAACCCTGTCTCTACTAAAAATACAAAAACTAGCTGGGTGTGGTGGCACATACCTGTAATCCTAGCTACCTGGGTGGTGCAGGGAGCTGAGGCAGGAGAATTGCTTGAACTCAGGAGGCAGAGGTTGCAGTAAGTCGAGATGGCACCAGAATAAGCCTTTGTCTCAAAAAAAAAAAAAAAAAAAAGTCATAATTTAGTCCTAGTCACTTTCCTTTTGGGATTGTTTTATTATCTCATTTTGCTGATGAGGGTGGTTACTGGATTTTTATGTAGCACAATCTTTGGCAGTCAAGAAGCTATCCATAGTTTAAAATAAAAAACAAAATACTAATAACCAAAAATAAAGGAACATTTCTTTTTACCAAAAGACTTCCAAAGATTCTTTTTTCAGTTTGAAAGTTTGGCCTATTAGGAATGGTGTTTGGCAAAGATAATGTCTTAAAATGACAACTGGAAAGAACAGTGAGAAATTAGGACAGTGAAACATAGATTTAGAAAGGCAGCTGGGAGAGGGCATTTGGGAGGAGGTGGTTACAAATGGTTGTTCAGAATGGCATTTGGGAGTCAGTAGGTGGTTCATGAGACAAGGAAGTATCTGAAGAAAGTGCACTGACAACTGAGCTATTTTGGGTAGGGTATCATAGCAAACTGAACGTTATATTAAGTACTTTTCTCATCAATAACCAAAGCCAGGTACATCCCTTGCTGAGACTTTGAACCAAATATATACGTACGGAGAGAGAGAGACAAGCAATAAATCGATACTTGATTGTGTTATATAGTAGCTGTTTATAAGAGTCAAAGTGTATGTATATAGAAGTGGATTTATGTGCATATGTCACCATTTTTTTCCATGGAATTTTATCATTGCATATGCAAAGATAAAATATAGATAACCTATCATTGCATATGCAAAGATAAAAAATAGATAACCTATCTGCAAAATATAATATAGATAAAATATAGATAATCTATCTGTATTTATATTTAATAAAGATAAAATATAGATAACCTATCTGCAAAATATAGATTTTGAAATCTGAGCAGCAAGCTCCTTTGGTTGGAGAAGAAAAGGAACCTGTATGTCTTTACTTTCATTGGGGCCTAATATTTCCTTTGGGGTGACTATGATGCAACCAATATAAATGTTCATTTAATCAACCTTTTGCTTTTTTTCATATTATTAGAGGATACAGAAAACACTGTGGGGAAGGGCATGGTATTTTTTTTTTTTTAAACAGTCATTGAGCCAGAAAAGACTGCGTTTTCCTCTACTGTGAGAATTATATAACTAAGATATAAAGATAAGCTAATACATAGAACTTAGAATTGTGAACTGGGGAGGCAGGTATTGCACTTAACGGAGGAAAAGAAGCAGCAGTGTGCAGAGTGGGGTTGGTAAGTTCACCTTTGGTTACAGGCAGCCATGGTCACATCACAGCCAAAAAGGTGAATAAACCTGAGAAAGCCTTTGCATAAGATTTTAGTTTTTTAAATACTTAAAAAAAATTACATTATTTATTCAAAAGTACTATTATTGGTTGTAAATAAATATGGAAAAATAATACATTTTGCTAGTCTTTCCTATAAAATTCGTGAAAAAGTTTATAAGTACAATGCTTAACAAGAACATCATGTAACTCATATGATACTCTCTACATAATTGCTTTGTTTTTGAAAGCTATTTGGTAATTTTTATTAAAAGCTGAAAACACCTTTACCTTTTGATTCAGTAATCTCATTTTGGGAGTAGGTAGGGGGGAATTAATCACATACTATGGAAGGAATAAGCACAAATCTTGAGGCAACCCTAATACTCAATATTGTTTATTTATGTATTCATTCAGCAAATGTTTTTCAAGTGCCTATTACGTTCCAAGCACTAGGGGTGAAACAGGTAATACAAGAAAGTCTTTTCTCTCATGGAAGTTATATTTCAGTGGGAGACTGAAAATAAGCAAGCATAGCATATATATGTGTGTGTGTGTGTGTGTGTGTATGTGTATATATGTGTGTGTATATATATATATAAATACATCTATAGTATACCAGGTGGTGAAAAATAAAACAGGATATGGGGACAGAAAGTGCATGAGGAAATGGCTGTTTCACATAGCGGCACCAGGGAAGGCTCAGGGATGGTGACATCTGAGACCTGAAGGAAGTAAGGAAGCAAGGCTTGAGGCAACCTGGCAGAAAACTGTGCCTCTGAGGTAGGGGCACACCTGGCACGGTTGGGGGAACAGTAGGGAAATTGGGGCAACTGGAGCAGAATGAGCTAGGAGACGAGCAGATGAGGTCAAAGAGTCAATGAGGGGACAAATTTTGTAGGATATTATAGGCCATCCTAAGAATTTGGATTTTACTCTGAGTGAGACTTGAAGCCATCGGAGAATTTTGTGCAAGAAAGTGACAGAATATAATCTAGCTTTTAAATCAATGGGGGAAAGGGGAAGAAAACACAAAAACCAGTTAGGAATTTTTTTTTTTTTTTTTTTTTTTTGAGACGGAGTCTTCACTCTGTCGCCCAGGCTGGAGTGCAGTGGCCGGATCTCAGCTCACTGTAAGCTCCGCCTCCCGGGTTCCCGCCATTCTCCTGCCTCAGCCTCCCAAGTAGCTGGGACTACAGGCGCCCGCCACCTCGCCCGGCTAGTTTTTTTGTATTTTTTAGTAGAGACGGGGTTTCACCGTGTTAGCCAGGATGGTCTCGATCTCCTGACCTCATGATCCGCCCTCCTCGGCCTCCCAAAGTGCTGGGATTACAGGCTTGAGCCACCGCGCCTGGACAGAAACTTTAAATAATACAGGCGGCCGGGCGCGGTGGCTCAAGCCTGTAATCCCAGCACTTTGGGAGGCCGAGGCGGGCGAATCACGAGGTCAGGAGATCGAGACCATCCTGGCGAACACGGTGAAACCCCGTCTCTACTAAAAAATACAAAAAACTAGCCGGGCGAAGTGGCGGCGCCTGTAGTCCCAGTTACTCCGGAAGCTGAGGCAGGAGAATGGCGGGAACCCGGGAGGCGGAGCTTGTAGTGAGCTGAGATCCGGCCACTGCCCTCCAGCCCGGGCGACAGCGCGAGACTCCGTCTCAACAACAACAAAAATAATAATAATAATACAGGCAAGAAATGTTGGTGGATTGGGTCAGTGTAGTAATGATACAGGTGATGAAAGTGGTTGAATTTTGGACACAATCTGAAGGTAGATCTGACAGGATTTTTTTTTTTTTTTTTTTTTTTTTTTTTTTTAAGACACAGTCTGGCTGTGTCGCCCAGGCTGGAGTGCAGTGGTACGATCTCGGCTCACTGCAATCTCCACCTCCCAGGCTCAAGAGATCCTCCTGCCCCGGCCTCCCGAGTAGCTGGGACTACAGGCATGTGCCACCATGCCCAGCTAAATTTTGTACTTTTTGTAGAGACAGGGGTCTCACCATGTTATGCAGACTGATCTCAAACCCCTGGGCTCAAGTGATCTGTCCGCCTTGACCTCTCAAAATGTTGGGATTACAGGCATGAGCCACCATGCCCAGTCCTTTTTTTTTTTTTTTTTTTTTTAAGAAATGTGGTCTTGCTGTCGCCCAGGCTAGAGTGCAGTGGTGTGATCATAGCTCTCTATAGCCTCAGCTCCTGGGCTCAACTGATCCTCCGCCTCAGCTTCTCGAGTAACTGGGGACCACAGGCACGTACCACCACATCTGGCTTATTTATTTATTTTGTGAGATGGGTTCTTGCCATATTGCCCAGGCTGTCAACAGGATTTATTAATAAACTGAATGTGATGCGTGAGAGAGAGGAAATTAAGGAGGACTCCAATATTTGGTCTGAGTAACCGGACAAATAGAGTTGCCATCTACTGAGATGGGGAAGATGTGGGAAGAGCAGGTTTGGGAGTAGAAATCAGAAGTTTGTTTTTGAATGCATAAGACTTCCAATGCCTGTTAGACAGCAGTAGCAGCAAATTGGTGCCGTGGCCATATTCCTTGCCTTTGCCACATCAGTGCACTATGGACAGCCGGATCTCCAACTGCCAGCACCTCCATTTCTTGGCCTGAGGACTTTTCTGAAACGAAGACAGTCATGAAAACAAGACAAAAGAACACATAAAAGGCAGGTTTTTTTCTTCTCTAATAAGAGGGAGGCTCACGAAGAGAAACTCTCTGCCCTTCCTTGTTCCCAGCTTTCTGCCTTGAACGCCTTTGAGAATGTGATGATTGGTGGTGTGGCGAACAACAGGGGAAGGCCAAGGGAACTGAAGAGTGGCCAACTCAGAGCCCTGGAGCTGCAGAAAGGAACCAGGCTCAGCAACTGCCCACCTCTGCAGTGTCTGCTCTGTGAGCGAAATAAAGGCTTCTTGTTGAAGCCACTGTGAATCAGTATTCCTCCTCCTTGCCGCTGAAAGCATTCCCGATTCACTGCTCAGTAACAATAGTAACTAACCTCATCAAGTACTCACTACGCACTAAGTGACGACCTGTGCTACTCTAAGCATTTCACATGTATTTTCTCATTTAATCCTTATAATAACTTTACAAGTGAGTTACTGTTATTATCTCCACATTAGATAAGAAAATTGAGGCATGGAGAGTTTACGTCGTAGCATGAACCTCGGCAGTCTTACTCCACAGTCCTGATCCTAACTACCCTGCTGTACTGCCTTCCAATACCTGTGGTTACGGTAGTCCCCTGCCTTATATGCAGTTTCAGTCACCCACAGACAACCCTGAGTACAGTAAGATAGGTGAGTACAGTAAGATATTTTGAGAGGGAGAAAACACATTCATGTAACTTTTATTATAGTATATTGTTATAACCGTTCTATTTCATTATTAGTTGTTGCTAATCTCTTACTCTGCCTAATTTAGAAATTAAACATCATAGGTATGTATGTATAGGAAAAACATAATATATATACAGGGTTTGGTACTATCCATGGTTTCAAGCATCCACTGCGGGGAGGGGGGTCTTGGAACTACTGTAGATAATTCCAAGTGGGGGATAAAGATGAGAGGGGGCTACCGCAAATAACTTGACATAAAACTACAACTATAAACCTTCATGTGGCAAATTCTTGTTCAACTACACAATACAAACATTTATGAGGTATCAAAAACTTCAAATGCAGAGGGTAAGACAATATTGTATATGGCTAAACAATGACCAAAAACCACTCTCATATTCCCCTAATTTTGAATTTAAAATGCTTTAAGAGATATTTAAAACAAGTTTAGTTATTGTCCACTTATGCAAATAAAACAGGTAATAAAGGAGGATCCAAAACTATTCCTTCACCTATATATCCCAAACCAGAAGTAACCAGAAGTGGATGATATCCAGTGGAGTTTGGGCATAAGAGAAAGCTACACAGGAATAATGTTGACCTCATTTCTCCCATTAGCTCCTGATACATCCTCCTGCTCCCATTTATAGCAGAAATTCTCTAAATAATTGTTAGCACTCACAAACTATCTTTCCACCCATTCCATTCTCTCTTGAACCAATCAAATTTTCAACTCAAGCACCCCCAGTAAACTGCTCTTGTCAAGGTCCCCAATTGTCTACATCACTAAAGCCACTGTCAGTTCTTAGTCATCATTATCATCTTACTGGCTCAGCAGCAGAATATGATATAGTTCTGAGTCTCTGTTGCTGGCTCTTTCATTGGTCTCTAAACACTGAAAGCTCCAGTGCTTGGACTTTTAATCCACATTCATACCTCTGGCGTTCTCATCCTGGCCCACAGCTTTGCAATGTTGTAGTGGATTAAAGATAGCCCCAGGGCTGGGCACACTGGCTCATGTCTGTAATCCCAGCACTTTGGGAGGCTGAGGCGGGTGAATCACAAGGTCAGGAGTTTGAGACCAGCCTGGCCAATGTGGTAAAATCTCGTCTCTACCAAAAATACAAAAAAATTAGCTGGGTGTGGTGGCGCATGCCTGTAATCCCAGGTACTCGGGAGGCCAAGGCAGGAGAACTGCTTGAATCTGGAGGTGGAGCTTGCAGTGAGCAGAGATCTTGCCACTGCACTCCAGTCTGGGCGACAGAGCAAGACTCCGTCTCAAAAAAAAAAAAAATAAAGGGCCCGTCCCAAACTCTTTGACATACTTCCCAGTGAGAAATGAGGGTCTGTGTTTCCTCTTGGAAGGCTCTGTGACTGCTTTGACTAATGGCAGGAATGAAATTATACCATTTCTGGCTCTTAAGAAACCAGTAGCTTCTAATTCCTGTCTCTCGGTAGCTCTGAGCAGCCATTTAAGAAGCCACGCTGAAGAGGCTGTCTGTAGGTACTACGGTTGGCAGTCCCAGCTGAGCCCAGGCTTCCAGTCATCCCTGCCAAGATGCCAGATATGAGCGTGAATGAGTACTTGGGTACTCCAGATGAGTTCGTCTGGTAGCTGAATACCATGGAGTGACCTCAGGTGATGCCACGGGGAACAGAAGAGTTGCCCAGATGACACAGGCTCTAATTCCCAGTCCACAAAATTATAAGCTACAATAAAATAGTTGTTTTCAGCCACTAAATTTTAGGGTAATCTGTCTTCCTGCAGTAGATAACTGAACAAATGACATCTTTTTGATGATGACTCACAAATTACATGAGCCTCTCCTCTGAATTCCAGATTAATAACTAACTGCATTATCTGACATTTCTACTCGCAGACTGTCTCATCGAGGGTTCTTCCAGTAGTCAACTCTGAGACAAGGGTTCAAGCACAAGTAGTTTATTTGGGAGGCAACCCCAGGAAACACTGTTCGCCGTGGCGAGTCTGGGTTGGCTCCACAGTCCTCAATCCTTGTCTTATTGGGATAATGAATTTGGCTGAGACAAGTAGATTTAAGGTAGAAACAAGAGTTCATCGAAGCAAAGAAAAGCACACTTGCAAAGAACCAAGCAGGCAAAACTCAAAGATTGAGTACTCTGACTGATTGCTGGCTCAGGACTCTTATAGATTTGCTATTTTCTGATTTTTTCTCCCATCTCTCCCTCTTGTCCCTCCCCCTCGGCAGGCTGTTGGCTAACTGCTGCATGTGCAATGTCTTGCTGGTATTTGGGAGGGGCACACGTGCCATACTGAAGTTATGTGCATGCTCTCTTAGGGCAGTTTTCCCTTATTGGTCTGGTGCCCCCAGAGGAAGGTCACATATGCGTCAAACTCTGCTATTTTGCACCTTACTGTGCTTGCCTGGCCACGTCCCCTGAGGAAGGTCCAACTCCACCATTTGAAGTTCTTACCAAGAAGTTGTTGCCACAAGCTCAAGATGTCTCCTGTTTATTAGGAACATTTCCCCTTCCCTTTCACCAGACGTTTGCCTGGCAGTCACCTGAGAGTTGTCTGACATTCTTTGGGGCCCTGTCCTGCTCATATCTGCCTATTACTAACTCTAACAACATCAGTAGGTAATGGGGAAGTGATTCAGGGAAAGAAAGCAGACAGTAGTGTGTGTTATCAAGCCAGTCACCACTGAACACTGCTTTGGGAGTGTTGGGGAGCTCAGGGAACTAGTGTAACCATGTATTTCGGAGTTATCTCACTCAGAGGGTGAGGGAGCTGGATTATTTATACACTGACTTTCATCAGTCACTAGCTGAGGGTTGCTCCTGGGAGGGTATTAATTCTCTGCCTTAGATGTGGGTTTAGGGAAAAAGCTCTTGAGCAAAGAAATGCAAATCCTATGAGTGGGACATCAGCTGTGAATGGGACACTGAAATGATCAAGTTGAGTGAATACGGGCAGAACACTGACGTTTGCTACAATGACAGTGACACTGACACTGATTGATGAATGATTCCAGGCCAGGTGTCTTATAGAACGTCCCACAGATTGGCTACTAAGGTACGGTTCTCCATGGTCTCGTGTTCCTTCAATCCCTGTGAGCACAGGCACCAACTGTCCTTTTGTTCCAGATTACCTTTCCAAAGACATTTAGACAGTGAACAGCTTGGAAGCTAGAGACAATGTCTCCCTTGAGGACAGGTGTGTTTATGATCCAGTATAATGATGGCAATGTCTCTCTAAGACAAAGGCCAGGCAGGGTTGTCTGCAGCACATTAGAAAGACACGGGCCGCTGGGCGTGGTGGCTCATGCCTGTAATCCCAGCACTTTGGGAGGCCGAGGCGGGCGGATCACTTGAGGTCAGGAGTTCGAGACCAGCCTGGCCAACATGGTGAAACCCTGTCTCTACTGAAAATACAAAAATTAGCCAGGCATGGTGGCACACGCCTGTAATCCTAGCTACTCAGGAGGCTGAGGCAGGAGAATCGCTTGAACTTGGGAGGCGGAGATAGACATGAACCGAGATCGTGCCATTTTGCACTCCAGCCTGGGCAACAAGAGTGAAAACTCCGTCTTAAAAAAAAAAAACACACACACATGGGCCTATAATCCCAGCACTTTGGGGGGCAAGGTGGGTGGATTCCTTCAACTCAGAAGTTCGAGACCAGCCTTGGCAACATGGTGAAACCCTGTGTCTACGAAAAAATACAAAAAAAAGAAAATAGTTGGGTGTTGTGGTACGTACCTGTAGTCCCAGCTACTTGGGAGGCTGAGGCAGGAGGATCACCTGAATACAGAAGGCTGAGGCTGCAGGGGGCAGTGGTCGTGCCAGTGCACTCCAGCTTGGGACAAAGTGAGACTCTGTCTCAAAACAAAACACCACGAGATTTGGGCTCCCTAAGTTTGGGATTCCTCTCCTATAACTCAACCACAGCATGTATCTGTCGTTCACCGTATCAACTTGTAGGAACTGGGGCTTAGGAAATCGGCACAAGAAAATGGTGATGCTTGACTACTGCTGCTGCTGTGAGTGATAAGCTATCCTCGGTCTCTAATGCCAGATTCTTCTGTCAGCATCCACTGGAACTGTCAGTATCCATGAAACTGCAGGCTAATCTGTTACCTTGCAAGATCTCAATGCTGGACGTGCTCATTGCTACTGGAATTTATTTGCTTCTAGACCTTTCAGTGGACAGAAGTAGGGGGAAAAAATCATGAGTTCACACTGATAACTTTGAACTCAATCCAACACTACAGGGGTCTTCTTCACCTTCCCGCATTCCATATTTGAATTTATTATTTCTCATAACAACATCAGTATGTTTACCCATTTGCTCTACCTTAAAATAAAGACAAAATGGTTATAATTACTATACCTTTGATGTCGCCACCAACAAAATCTAAGTAACTTTCAGAATTTGTTTATAGTTTTTTTTTTTTGAGGCTGAGTCTTGCACTGTCGTCCAGGCTGGAGTGCAGTGGAGCAATCTCGACTCACTGCAACCTCCGCCTCGCGGGTTCAAGCAATTCTCCTGCCTCAGCCTCGCAAGTAGCTGAGATTACAGGCGCCTGCCACCAGGCCTGGCTAATTTTTCTTTTTTAAAATATTTTTAGTAGACACAAGGTTTCACCATGTTGGTCAGGTTGGTCTCAAACTCCTGACCTTGTGATCCGCCTGCCTTGGCCTCCCAAAGTGCTGGAATTACAGGCATGAGCCACCGCACCTGGCTGTTTGTAGTTCTTAAACTACATACATTTAAGGAGGTGCAGTCAGAATACTATGTTCAAATGCAACCTGAATTAAAATTTTTTCAGTGTGGCTATAGTATCAATTTTATATAACTAGGTTCATTTGCTTCATCATTTTTGAATTAAGTTCTTAAAAATATATAAACCGGCAGGGCAAGGTGGCTCAGGCCCATAGTCCTAGCACTTTGGGAGCCCAAGGTAGGTGGATTGCCTGAGCTCAGGAGTTCGAGACCAGTCTGGGCAACACGGTGAAACCCCGTCTCCACTAAAATACAAAAGAAATTAGCTGGGCATGGTGGCGTGCACCTGTAGTTGCAGCTACTCAGGAGGCTGAGGGAGGAGAATTGCTGGAACCCAGGAGGTGGTGGTGCACGCCTGTAATCCAAACTACTTGGGAGGCTGAGGCAGGAGAATTGCTTGAACCTGTGAGGCAGAGGTTGCAATGAGCTGAGATTGCACCACTGCTTTCCAGCCTGGGCGACAGAGCTAGACTCTGTCTCTTAAAAAAAATATATAGATAGATAGATAGATAGATAGATAGATAGATAGATAGATAGATAGATAGAGATATAAGCCATGCATATGATTCAAAATGTAAAACTTTAAAAAAAAGTTGTGCTCAGGGAAATCTCATTACCATTCCCATCCATTCCACCCACCCCCACAGGTTAATTGTTATGAACTGAAATTGTGCTCACCCCAAATTTATAGATTTTAGCCCTAACCCCCAATGTGCCTGCATTTGGAGAAGGGCCTTAAAGAGGTAAGTAAGGTTTAATGATGCAGCCAGGCATGATGGCTCACGCCTGTAATCCTAGCACTTCAGGAGGCTGAGGTGGGTGGATTGCCTGAGCTTAGGAGTTCGAGAACAACATGGTGAAACCCTGTCTCTACTAAAAATGCAAAGAATTAGCATGGCATGGTGATGAGTGCCTGTAATCCCAGCTACTTGGGAGGCTGAAGCATAAGAATCACTTGAACCTGGGAGATGGAGGTTGCAGTGAGCCGAGATCGTGCCACTGCACTCCAGCCTGGGCAACAGAGTGAGACTGTATATCACGAAAAGGAAAAAAAAAAAAAAGGTTAATTGAGGTCGTAAGAATGGGGCTCTTATCAGATAGGACTGGTGTCCTTGTCAGAAGAAGAGACATCAGAGCACAGGTGCTGTCTCTCTCTCTCTCTGTGCATACACAGAGAATATGCCACATAAGGACACAGTGAGAAGGTGGCTGTCTGCAATCAGGAAGAGAGGCCTCACAATAAACCAAATTTCCAGCACCCTGATCTTGGTCCTTCTAGCCTCTGAAGCTTGTGAGAAAATGAATTTCTGTTATTTAAGCCACCCAGTCTCCAGTACTTTATTATGGCAGACCTTGGCTGGGCGCGGTGGCTCAAGCCTATAAACCCAGCACTTTGGGAGGTCAAGGCGGGCGGATCACGAGGTCAGGAGATCGAGACCATCCTGGCTAACACGGTGAAACCCCGTCTCCACTAAAAATACAAAAAATTGGCCAGGCGTGGTGGCGGGCGCCTGTAGTCCCAGCTACTCGGGAGGCTGAGGCAGGAGAATGACGTGAATCCAGGAGGCGGAGCTTGCAGTGAGCCCAGATCGCACCACTGCACTCCAGCCTGGGTGACGGAGTGAGACTCTGTCTCAAAAAAAAAAAAAAAAAAATTAGCCTTTTTTGTAATTTATTCATGACTTTTCAATTGTCTAGCTATTATGAATAATGCTGCTACAACATTCACGTATAAGTTTGTGTGTGGACATGTGTTTTCCATTTTGTTGGCTATACACCTAGCCATGGAATTGCTGGATCATATGGTAACTCTACATTTAACTTTTCAAGGGACTAGCAGATTGTTTTACAAAGTGGCTACATAATTTTACATTCTCCTCAGCAATCAATGTATGAGTTCCAGTTCTTTGTTTTTGAGATGGAGTCTCACTCTGTCACCCAGGCTGCACGATCTCAGCTCACTGCAACCTCTGCCTCCTGGGTTCAAGTGATTCTCCTATCTCAGCCTCCCGAGTAGCTGGGACTACAGGCATGCACCACCACGCCCAGCTAGTTTTTAGTAGAGATGGGGTTTCACCATGTTGGCCAGGCTGGTCTCGAACTCCTGACCTCAAGTGATCAACCCGCCTCAGCCTCCCAAAGTGCTGGCATTACAGTGGTGAGCCACTGCACTCAGCCAAGTTCCAATTGTTCACACCCTTACCAATACTTGTTATTATCAATGTTTTTGATTTTAGTCGTCATAGTGGGTGTGATGTGATACCTCATTTTTTTTTTTTTTTTGAGACAGGGTCTCAATCTGCCACCCAGGCTGGAGTGCAGTGGCGCAATTTTAGCACACTGCAGCCTCGACCTCCATGGCTCAAGGGATACTTCCACCTCAGCCTCCGAAATAGCTGGGACCACAGGCATGTGCCACCACACCTAATTTTTGTATTTTCTTATAGAGATGGGGCTTTGCTACAATGCCCAGGCTGGTCATTGTGGTTTTGATTTGCATTTCCTTATTAAGTTATGATGTTCAGCATCTTTTCAATGTGCTTATTGGCTATTTGTATATCTTTGGAAAAATATCTCTTCAGATCCTTTACCCATTTTTAAGTGGGGCTGCCTTTTGGTTGTTCAGTTTTAAGAGTTATTTATATAGTCTACTGCCGGGCATGGTGGCTCACGCCTGTAATCCCAGCACTTTGGGCAGCTGAGTCGGGTGGATCACAAGGTCAAGAGTTCGAGACCAGCCTGACCAACATGATGAAACCCCGTCTTGGGGCCAGGTGTGGTGGCTCACGCCTGTAATCCCAGCACTTTGGGAGGCCGAGGCAGGTGGATCATGAGGTCAGAAGATTGAGACCATCCTGGCTAACATGGTGAAACCCTGTCTCCACTAAAAATACAAAAAATTAGCCGGGCGTGGTGGCGGGCACCTGTAGTCCCAGCTACTTGGCAGGCTGAGACAGGAGAATGGCATGAACTCGGGAGGCAGAGGTTGCAGTGAGCTGAGATCGCGCCACTGCACTCCAGCCTGGGCGACAGAGCGAGACTCCATCTCAAAAAAAAGAAAAAAAAGAAAAGAAAAGAAACCCCGTCTCTTATTAAAAATACAAAAATTTGCTGGGCTTGGTGGCGGGCACCTGTAATCCCATCTACACGGGAGGCTGAGGCAGGGAAAACTGCTTGAACCCGTGAGGTGGAGGTTGCAGTGAGCCGAGATTGCGCCATTGCACTCCAGCCTGGGCGACAGGTTCACTGCAACCTCCGCCTCCTGGGTTCAAGCAATTCTCCTGCTTCAGCCTCTTGAGCAGCTGGCAGTACAGCATGTGCCACCATGCCACTGTGCCCGGGTGCCAGTACAGGCATGTGCCACCATGCCACTGCGCCCGGGTGCCTTTTCATTTTCTTGACAGTGTCTATATTAGTCGGCTAGGGCTGCCTTACCAAAATACCACAGACTGGGTATGACCTCACTGGGGATCAGGACTTCAACATGAGTTTTGGGGGAACACAATTCAATCCATAATATTCTATCTTCTGGACACCCAAAATTCACGTCCTTCTTACATATAAAATGCATTTACCCTGATCCCGACAGTCGCAAAAGTCTTAACTCATTTCAGCATCAACTCTAAGTCCAAAGGCTCATTTAAATATCATGTAAATCATAGCCAGGTGCGGTAGCTCACACCTGTAATCTGAGCATTCTGGGAGGCTGAGGTGGGCAGACAGCTTGAGGTCAGCAGTTCAAGACCAGCCTGGGCAACATGGTGAAACCCCATCTCTACCAAAAAAAAAAAAAAAAAAAAAAATCAGCCAAGTGTGGGGGTAAGTGGCTGTAGTCCCAGCTACTCGGGAGGCTGAGGCGGGGAGGATCACTCGAGCCAGGGAGGCGGAGTTTCCAGTGAGTCAAGATTGTGCCACTGCACTCCAGCCTGGGCGACAGAGTGTGACCGTCTCAAAACAACAACAACCACAACCACCACCACCACAATAAAAAAAACCCAAAATAAATATTATCTAAATCAGGTGTGGGTGAGACGTGAGATATGAGTCATTCTGTGGCAAAGTTCCTTTCTGGCTGTGAATGTATGAAATCAGGCCAGTTATGTACTTCCTGAGTATAATAGTGGGACAAGCATAGAACAGACATTCCCATTCCAAAGGCAAAAACTGGAAAGAAGACAGGGACATGAGTCCCAAGCAAGTTCAGAACCTGTAAGACTTTAGCCGGGCATGGTGGTGTGCGCCTGTAATCTCAGCTACTCAGGAGGCTGAGGCAAGATAAATGCTTGAACCCTGGCGGCGGAGGTTGCAGTGAGCTGAAATTGAGCCACTGCACTCTAGCCTGGGCAACAGAGTGAGTGAGACTCTCTCAATAAATGAAATAAAATAAAATAAGCCTATAAAGACAAATTCTGTTGAACTTTAAGCCTCAAGAATTGTCTTTGGCTTGGCACTCTGCCCTCCTGGCCCGGTGGATTAGCAGGCTTGCCTTCTAGGGCCATTGGGGAGGCAGCATCACCACGTTGGCCCTATCGGTCCTGGGTAGCAGCCATGCCTCTGAGGCACTGGATGGCAGCAGCTGGACTCTCTCGAACTGAGGAGACATCTTAGCTTCCCAGACCTGTATCCTCTGGGCCTGCAGTTCGAATGGCAGGCCTGTTGCTAAATAAATCTCCTTTGGGATCAGTCTTCCCTTTTCTTCAAGGGTAACATGTATTCACAGCCAGATAACTCTGTTGCCTCACCCCTTAGGATCCCAGAAGTACGACAGCCTTCTTTCCTTCTGTCCTATCTGTGTCCCCTGTAGTCCACGATGACAGTGTTCATGCTGGTATAATCTCATCTCTCTTCCTGGTTTGTGCTGAGAAAGCTGAATAAATTTGTAAATTGTGCCTATAATCTCTATGAAATGCTGAGAATTTTTCAAAGCTTCAAGTTCTGTTTTTGCTTACTAATTCCCTCAGTTTATCTTTCTTCCCACATTTTACTAAAGCAACTACAAGAAGCTAGGCCATACCTTCAACACTTTGGTTAGAAATCTCAGCTAAATAACCAAATTTATCACTCTGAACCTGCACTTTCCACAAAACACTAGAACACCATTTGGCCAAATTCTTTGCGGAAGAAAGGATGGCCTTTCCTGCACTTTCCAATAATGTGTTCCTAATTTCCATCTGAGACCTCACCAGAGTCACCTTTATTTCTTACTCCCACCAACAATCTCTTCAAGACAATCTAGACTTTTTATTTATTTATTTTTTGTGGGGGGAGACAGGGTCCTGTTCTGTCACACAGGCTGGAGTGCAGTGGTGGGATCATGGCTCATTCAGCCTGGACCTCCCAGGCTCCAGTGATCCTCCCACCTCAGCTCCGCCCCCTAAAAACCCCCTGCCCTGAGGAGCTAGCACTACAGGCGTGCACCGCCATGCCTGCTAATTTTTGTTCTGTTTTGAGACAGTCTCACTCCGTCATGCAGGCTGGAGTGCAGCGGTGTGATCGTGGCTCACTGCAACCTCCACCTCCTGGGTTCAAGCGATTCTCCTGCCTCAGCCTCCCGAGTAGTTGGGGTTACAGGTGTGCGCCACCAGGCCCGGATAATTTTTGTATTTTTAGTGGGGACAAGGTTTCCCATGTTGGCCAGGCTGGTCTCGAACTCTTGATTTCAAGTAATCTGCCCACCTCAGCCTCCCACAGTGCGGAGATTACAGGTGTGAGCAGCTGTACACAGCTCAATCTAGGCTTTTTCTAGCATGCACCTCAAAACTCTTTCACTCTCTACCCATGATACAGTGTTCCTGAGTTACTTCCACATTTAGAAAGTATTTATTAGAGCAGTACTCCACTTCTTGGTATAAAAATCTACATTATTCTGCTGGGGATACTATAACAAAATAATACAGCTTGGGTGGTTTAAACAACAGAAATTTATTTGCCATAGTTGTGGAACCTGGAAGTCCAAGATCAAGGTATCAGCAAGTTGTTTTTTCCTGAAGCCCTTCTCCCAGGCTTGCAGATGGCCATATCTTTTCTTTTTTTTTTGAGACGGAGTTTCCCTTGTTGCCCAGGCTGGAGCGCAATCTCGGCTCACTGGAACCTCTGCCTCCCAGATTCAAGTGATAATTCTCCTGTCCCAGCCTCTTGAGTAGCTGGGAATACAGGTGCCCACCACAATGCCCAGCTAATTTTTGTATTTTTAGTAGAGACAGGGTTTCTCCACGTTGGCCAGGCTGGTCTTGAACTCCTGACCTCAGGCGATCCACCTGCCTTGGCCTCCCAAAGTGCTGGGATTACAGGCATGAGCCACCACACCCGGCCGGCCAAATCTTCTTGGATCCTCACACGACCTTTTATCTGATATGTGTCCCTGGTATCTCTTCCTCTTCTTATAAGGACACCAGTCCTAATGGATTAGATACCATTCTTATGACTTATTTAACTTTCATTACCTCTTTATGGCCTCATCTCCAAATATAGTCACACTCACTGTGAGTTAGGGCTTCAACATATGAATTTTGGAGGAACACAATTCAGTCTTTAACAGTGTAATGGATGCAGACAAGTTTTAAAATATTTATTTATTGTGATAAATATTTACATAACGTAACACTTACTATTTTTTAGTGTATAGTTCTGTGGCATTAAGTACATTCACAAGCATCTGCAGCCATCACCCTTATCTTCTCCAAAAATGGTTCTTCTTCCCAAACCAAAACTCTGCACCCATTAAACACTCCCTCTTCCTCCTCCCCCATCATCTGGCAGCCACCATTATGATTACTGTCTCTATGTTTTTTTTTTTTTTTTTGAGACAGAGTTTCGCCCTTTTGCCCAGGCTGGAGTCAAGTCGGGCAATCTCGGCTCACTGCAACCTCCGCCTCCCAGGTTCAAGCAATTTTCCTGCCTCAGCCTCCCGAGTAGCTGGGATTACAGGTGCCTGCCACCATGCCCAGCTAATTTTTTTGTATTGTTAGTAGAGACGGCGTTTCGCCATATTGGCCAGGCTGGTCTTGAACTCCTGACCTCAGGTGATCCACCCGCCTCAGGCTCCCAAAGTGCTAGGATTACATGTGTGAGCCACCGTGCCTGGTCCTGTCTCTATAAATTTGACTACTTTAGGTACCTCATATTAATATAATCATATCTATACTTTCATGATTGGCATATTTTACTTGGTGTAATGTCTGACATGTAGCATGTCAGAATTTCCTTCTTTTTTAAGGCTGAATAACACACACACACACACACACACAAATATATATATATATTTTGAGATGGAGTCTTGCTCTGTCGCCCAGGCTGGAGTGCAGTGGCGCGATCTCAGCTCACTGCAAGCTCCGCCTCCCAGGTTCACGCCATTCTTCTGCCTCAGCCTCCTGAGTAGCTGGGACTACAGGTGCCCACCACCATGCCCAGCTTATTTTATTTTATTTTACTTTATTTTCAGACACAGTCTCGCTCTGTCACCCAGGCTGGAGTGCAGTGGCCCAATCTCGGCTCACTGCATGCTCCACCTCCTGGGTTCACACCATTCTCCGTGTCAGCCTCCAGAATAGCTGGGACTACAGGCACCCACCGCCACGGTTGGCTAATTTTTTGTATTTTTCAGCAGAGACGGGGTTTCACTGTGTTAGCCAGGATGGTCTCAATCTCCTGAATTTGTGATCCACCTGCCTTGGCCTCCCAAAGTGCTCGGAGTACAGGTGTGAGCCACCACACCTGGCCACACCCGGCTAATTTGTTGTATTTTTAGTACAGATGGGGTTTCACTGTGTTAGCCAGGATGGTCTCGATCTCCTGACCTCGTGATCTGCCCGCCTTGGCCTTCCAAAGTGCTGGGATTACAGGTGTGATCCACCGCGTCCGGCCAATACAAAAGTTTTATATTTTGATGAAGTCCAATTAATTTTATTTTTTTGGAGACAGGGTCTTGGTCTGTCACCCAGGCATAAAGTACAGTGGCACAATCATGGTTCACTATAGCCTTGATCTGCTGGGCTCGAGGAATCCTTCTGTATCAACCTCACAAGTAGCTAGGACTACAGGTGCGTGCCAACACGCCCAGCTAATCTTTTAAATTTTTTGCAGACATGGGGGGTCTCTTTATGTTGCCCAGGCTGGTCTTGAATCCTGGGCTCAAGTGATCCTCCTGCCTTGGCCCCACCAAAGTGCTGAGATTACAGGCATGAAGCCACTGCACCTGGTCTCAATTTTTTTCTTTTGTTACTTGTCCTTTGGTCTCACAGCTAAGAAACTATTGCCTAATCCAAAGTCATGAAGATTTAATAACTATATTTTCTTCTATGAGTATTTTAGCTTTAGCTTTACATTTAGGTCTCTGATTCATTTTGAATTAATTTTCATATACGTGACGTATGGGTTCAACTTCATTCTTTTGCATGTGATATACAATTGTTCAAGCACCACTTTTTAAAAAAATTTATTTATTTATTTGGAGATGGAGTCTTGCTGTGTTGCCCAGGCTAGAGTGCAACGGCACAATTTTGGCTCACTGCAACCTCCAGCTCCCGGGTTCAAGCAATTCTCCTGCCTCAGCCTCCTGAGTAGTTAGGATTACAGGTACCCACCACCAGGCCCGACTAATTTTTGTATTTCACTATCTTGGGCAGGCTGGTCTTGAACTCCTAACCTGGTGATCCACCCGCCTCAGCCTTCCAAAGTGCTGGATTATAGGCCTGAGCTAACATATCCGGCCTTTTTTTTTTTTTTGAGATGGAGTTTCGCTCTTCTTGCCCAGGACGGAGTGCAATGGCGCAATCTCGGCTCACTGCAACCTCTGCCTCCCAGGTTCAAGTGATTCTCCTGCCTCAGCCTCCCGAGTAGCTGAGATTACAGGCATACGCCACCACATCCGGCTAATTTTGTATTTTTAGTAGAGATGGGGTTTCTCCATGTTGGTCAGGCTGGTCTTGAATTCCTGACCTCAGGTGATCCACCTGCCTCGGCCTCCCAAAGTGCTGGGATTACAGGTGTGAGCCACCAGACCTGGCCTTGTTTTTAAAATAGAAGCAGGGTCTCCTTATGTTGCCCAGGTTGGCTTTGAACTCCTGGGCTCAAGCAATCCTTCTGCTTCCCAAAGTGCTGGAATTATAGGGTGAGCCACCACATCCAGCCTGCTTTTACTTTTGAGACAGGGTCTCACTCTGTTGCCCAGGCTGGAGAGTGGTACCATTATAGTGCATTGCAGCCTTGAACTCCTGGGCTCAAGGGATCCTCCTGCCTTAGCCTCCCATGAAGCTAAGGACTGCAGGTGTGTGCCACCATTCCCGGCTAATTTTTTAAATTTTTTTTGTAGAGACAGGGTCTTACTGTGTTGCCTGGGGTGGTCTCTGACTCCTGTCCTCAAGTGATCTTCCTGTCTCGGCCTCCAAAAGTGCTGGGATTACAGATGTGAGCTACTGTGCCTGGCCTAAACTGTTTTAATGATAGCAAGACTATCTATGCTTCAGTAATAGGTTGGGTGTAAAAGTTGAAACCCTTAAAAGCAGCAGCTTCTCTGTTTTTTTTTTTTAAATCATAGTAACTAATTGTTCTGTTTAATTTTCTCTTCTCCAGGAGTTTTCTCTCAGAACTCCTCTCCTTCTGTTCCAATCCAACTTAGCTCCTGGGACTTCCCTTTACTGTTTTCCTGAATTGTACCTAGTGATTACTGGATATTGTCAGATACCCTGATTTCTCCCTCATTTTGCTTGAGCACACGTTTAAGTAACCCTTTTTTTAAATTTATTTTTATTTTTTGAGACGGAGTTTTGCTCATTGCCCAGGCTGGAGTGCAATGGCACAATCTCAGCTCACTGAAACCTCCGCCTCCCAGGTTCAAGCGATTCTCCTGCCTCCGCCTCCTGAGTAGCTGGGATTACAGGCGCCTGCTACCATGCCAGGCTAATTTTTGCAGTTTTAGTAGAGACGAGGTTTCACCATGTTGGCCAGGCTGGTCCTAAACTCCTGACATTGTGATCCACCTGCCTCAGCCTCCCAAAGTGCTGGGATTACAGGCGTGAGCCACCATACCTGACCCGCCAGTTTGATTTTTGTTCTTTTATGAGCTCCTTTTTTTCCTCTTTGGAAACTTAGAATCTTGTTTACATTTAGAGTTCAAACATTTTGCATGGTTGAATTTTTTTTTTTTCTTTTAGTTCTGTACTAGTGGATTCTTTCAGTTCTAGGAAATTTTCTTGCATTATTTTTTTCAATAATTTTCTGTCCTTCATTTACTTTGTTTTTTCTTTCTCACATAATATTAGTCCTGTTGAATTGATCCTTTATCTTATTTTCTCTCACAATTTCCACCTCTTTGTATATTTATTCTGTTTTTTTTTTTTTGTTTTGTTTTTACTGAGACAGGGTCTGGCTCTGTTGCCCAGGCTGGAGTGCAGTGGTGTTATTTCAGCTCACTGCAACCTTGCAACCTCTGCCTCCTGGGCTTAGGCCATCCTCCCACCTTATTCACCTGAGTAGCTGGGATTATAGGCACACGCCACCACACTTGGCTTATTTTTGTATTTTTTTTTTTTTTGTAGAGACAGGGTTTTGCCATGTTGCCCAGGCTGGTCTTGAACTCCTGGGCTCAAACGATCTGCCTGCCTTGGCCTCCTAAAGTGTTGGGATTAAGTATGCGAGCCACAGCACCCAGCCCTATTTTCTTTTTTGAAATAAGGTCTCTTGCTCCCTCACCCAGACTGGGGTGCAGGCTCCCAACGTGTTGGGATTACAGGCGCGAGCCACTGCACCTGGCCCTATTTTCTTTTTCTTTTCTTTTTTGAAGCCAGGTCTCTTGCTCTGTCACCCAGGCCGGGGTGCAGCACCACCATCCTGGCTCACGGATCCGTTGACCTCCCAGGATCAGGCAATACTCCCACCCGGGCCTCCTGAGTATCCGGGACCACATGTGCGCATCACCAGACCCAGCTGAGTTTTAAAACAGTTTTTACAGAGACAGGGTCTCACTAGGTTGCCCAGGCTCCTTGTATTTTCTTTAAAAGTTCAGTGACTTTATCTTTCAATATTTTAATTAAATTTATAATTTGGCAATTTATTTTAAATTTCAAGATCTACTTTTAAACCTTGGATTGTTACTTCATCTGAATATGCTAGTATACTGACTAAGTTTTCCTTTCTACATTCTCTGAGGTTTCTGTTTATCTCCCCCACACTCCATGTTGGAGACTTCTCTTAAAAATCTAATAATGCTTAGTTGTCTGTTCATACATAAGATGAGGCAGTTGGAATGCTGATGGGGAGTCTTGTGAACTTGGGAGGTGTCTTAGTCTATTTTATGTTGCTATAAAGGCATGCCTGCGGCTGGGTAATTTATAAAGAAAACGGGTTTATTTAGCTCACAATTCTGCAGGCTCTACAAGAAGCAAGGCACCAGCACCTGCTCAGTTCTGGTGAGGGTTTTCGTGCTGCATCAAAACATGGCGGAGAAGGTCAAGGAAAAGTGTCTGTGCACATGCAAAGAGAAATCACACCCGAGGTGAGTCCTGGCTTTACAACAAGCCACTTTCGAAGGAGCAAATCCATTCTTCTGATAACCAATGTAGTGTCGCAAGTGTGAGAACTCACTATTGTAAGAATGACACCAAGACCTTCATGAAGAATCTGCCCCCACGACCCACACACCTCCCACCAGGACCCACGTCCCAATACTATCACACTGGTAATCAAATTTCAACATAGATGTGGTCGAGACAAAAATACCACATCCAAACCACAGCAGGAAGTTCCTGCCAACTTGCCCAACTTCACTTTACAGTGGGTGGGTAGGAAATCAGCTATTGTGCTAGGATAAAGAATGCTTTACTCTTAGGCCATTCAATACTCAGCCCAAATCTCCCCAGATTATCAGAATACTTAATTTTAACCTGGGATAAATGCCTAAATATTGTATCTGAGATAGAGGCAGAGTTCTGCTCTTCCTCAATAGACCTTTATTTAGTCTCCCTGTTCTCAATCCTGCTTCTCACTCTCGCTCTGTCTTGTAGCTATCTCCAAATCTCGGTCTCCCTAAAGCAGTTCTGGGCTGACAGGCCCCCCTTCCTTTCTGCAGCACCCTCTACACCCATTCCACATTATGGTTTTCTTCATTTTGTCAGACCACACTTACTTTTCACATGTCGAATTGAAAAACAATTATCTTCCGATGCCCCCCTTCTCCTTTTCTATTTTGTATCATTTTTATTTATCATCATTTTATGGGGTCTCAGGAAGAAGAGGCAGTAAATACATGTGCTTGAGTAGCCAGCTTTAACGAAAAATCCTAAATGTAGGTTTTAAAAAAGATATCTGGAGCAGGGTAGGAAATAATATTTGTTGCCAGTGCGGTGGCAAAAAATAAAAAATAAAAATCTGAATCTGTGTTAGGACAGTATTTCTGTGTATAACATAGCGCTTAGCAACTTAACTCTCCAAATCCACATATTTTAAGGACACGATGTATCTCAGACACCGACTTCAAACCTCACTTTACAGTTAAGGAAGACCACAAGGAGAATGATTTGCCTGAGGCCAGACAAGTAGACAGTGGGAGAATGAGAACAGAAAGATCTATTGACTCCCAGTTCAATTTTCTCTTACCTTACCACACTGCTAGGGAGTAACAAGATGGGCAGATCACGAGTCAGATGAGAAAAGTCAAAGGATGACTTTTCCTGGGTAAATAGCCGGATGTCCAAGAAATGAAATGCTGGCAGCACATCGTCTAACAGTTGGTAGTCGCATGTGGGAAGTACTGAAGGGAGAGATGACAGCAGGCCCAGGAACTGCAATGATCCAAGTGCATGTCGATCCTGGGAGGGAACAATTAGAGTCCGGGCAGGATGAAAAACAGTAGAGACGGGTGAGTGAATGAATGTGAACGCAGAGGGGCGACTAGAATTTGTCAGTGGGATTATGAGGCAGTGGTTAATTACGGTGGTTAATTACGGTGGCGGAGGTAAGTAGGAGTAAAACGATGGCTTTTAACTCCTTTTAAGGACACCGAAAATTATTTTAATAAACACTGGAAGGCTGGGAATAAATGTAATTCACACCATTCTTACGTTCTTGGTTTAGAGGTAGCTTATCTACACCCTTAAATTAATGGCCGTAGCTACCCTCTGCACGGCTCCAAAAAAAAAAAAAAAAAAAAAAAAAAACACCCAAACCGGCTGCGAGTCTGCACGAGAAAATCGGGTTGCTCCAGGCCCCAGCCGCCCGCCGACTCGCCTAGCTGTCGGAGGCCAAATACCCAGCTCCCGAGGCCGCGTCGGGCACCGCGGAGGGTCGGAACCGGGACGCTAATTTCCGCCCACGCTCCCCGCTCCGGGCCGGATCACCACAGAACACGACGTCCATTGCTGGGGTCCTCGGCGATGCCCGTGTGCGCAGCCCCGCGAGTCTCAGGTCAGACGACCGCTCATTTCGCGGCCACGTTCCGCGAAGCTAAGGGGCAAAAAACCAGCTTTCGTGCAACAAAGCGTGCCCCCGGCAGCCAGGGTCGGTCCCCGCGCTGCCCCCGCGGCGCTGGGCGGCCCCGGGCGCGGGTAACGGGCCACGGGAAGAAGGGGGCGGGGCGCCACTTAGGTTCGGGAAGACGCGACGCGGCTCCTCGGGCTTCCAGCGTCCACTTCCTACGGCAAGCAGGAAGAGACAAGCGCCGCCCCGCGCTCGCGGAGCCGACCCCGGCTCTCCCCTCCCGGGGCCGCAGGGGTCGTGTGTGTGAGTGGGCACGCGTGTGTGTACGCAGGGCCGCTCCGCGCCCCTCGCTCTGTTTCGGTGCTGATCGACCGCCGTGGCGCCGAACTTCCCCCGCTTCCCAGTTCCTCACCCGCGTGCCCCGGAAGGCGCCCGGAGGCCCCCCTGCCGCCGCGTCACGCTCCCGGGAGGCTGAGGGAAAGGGAGGCAGCCGGGCCGGGAGCCCGGGGAGGCGCGCTGCGCCCGCGGCGGGGCTGGGGGCGGGGCTAGGTGTCTCGCGCAGGGGGCGGGGCGCGGTGACGTCGCGGGCGCCCGGGCCGTGCTGTGGCGGCGGCGGCGGTGGTAGTGGTGGCGGCGGCGGTAGTGGCGGCGGCGGCGCCCGGGCGGCAGCGGCGGCAGCAGCAGCAGCGGCAGCCCTGAGAAGGGTGAGACGGGCGCGACGGCGGCGGCTGCGCGGAAGTCGCGCGGGACCCAGAGCTTCCCCCGTGTCGCTGGCGCTGGGGCTTTCGCCTTTCCTGCCCAGCTTCTAGCTCACGGCCCGGGCTGGGCTGGGCGACGCGCCCCCGGGGAGGGGCGGAGCTGTAGGTGAGGCTTCGCGACCCCCTCCCCCTCCCGGCCAGCCCGGGGCTGGGGAGGGGCGGGCCCCACCCAGACCTCGGCGCCCACCCGCGGGCTCCACCCAGCCGGGCTCCGGGATTGGGCGGGAGCCGAGGCGGTGGATGTGGGGATCCTGGGGCGGGAGGTCGGGGACTGGGGTCTGGGGCTCTGGGCACTTGGGGAGCGGAGAGGGGGAGGCTTAGGACTAGTGAAGCTGCGGACGAGGTAGTGGGCAGACGGAGAAATTGGGGAGCCGTGAGGTTGGGGTGCGGTCGGGGTGGATCTTTGGGTTAGGTGAGTGATGTAAAATGCTGGAGATGATTCTTTTCTTTTTGATGAAATGGTGAGATAAAAGATGAAGTGTTGTATTTCAAAAGGACGTTGAGCCGTGCATGTTACCTTTGAGGCAGTCGGAGAACCTATTTTATTGCACTGGATCTGTCACGTTTCTACTTAAGAGTTCGATTCTTTTCCTTCTAGCGGGGTGGGTGGGGGCTCGGAGAGGGAAGGTGCTTTGGCTCAGGTAAACTGAGTGTGGATGGATCTGAAAGTTTTACACCCAAGAAGAGGGAGATCTTCGGTTTAGACAACTTCGTTCTGGCAGCCACCATTTGGGTCGCATTACTCTTAGCTCCTTCAAGGTGGTGTCTTCCAGGTTTTTTATCCCCCTGTGCCTAAAAGATCTCTTTATACCACCCTTTTACAGGCTGTATTCTGGCCCCTTGAGAGAAGGCCCCAGACTCAGGTGGTTGCTTTGGAAGGCACGTTTCTGAATAATAGTTGCAGGTGGTTGTGGTTGACTGCTTTGGGTGGATCAAGTGAACAATTTGAACAGTTCTGTTGGAGCTAATTATATGAAAAAATGCTGAAATGTTTTAAAGTACAACCGTCTTTTACAGCGTGTTGCCCAGCAGACCTTGACTTTTAGACATTTGTGTTCAGTGCTAAATTGTTGAAATTTTATTTCTCATTTGCAGTTATACTTCTTGCGGTCTTTATTAAAACACTTTAAAATGAAATGGAACTTTTTTTTTGGTAGGCCCCTGAATTTCAGAGCAATGTTCTTGGAGTCAAGTGCTTTAAAAACATTTTGGGGGCAGGTGTCTCACTTTGTATGGAAATACTACTGGGAATAAGCAGTGTTCCATGTTCTTCACATCACTCTTTCACAACTTAGCACTGTAAATCAGAATCTTGTTTTCGGGATTCCTGCCCCCGGTTAGATTACAATATTCACTGGCCCTACTTATCAGTTAGTGCCATTTAAGCTATTTCTTGTTCAGAAAACAGGTCCCATGATGGACATGTATTATGTAATGGATGGAAGTAGACATGGCTCTCAAAAATTCATTAACGGAGGAAGAGGAGCTGTCAGAAAGTGGGATTTAAGCAGTGAGTTTCGCAAGGCTTACCCAGTTTATTTGGAAAAATAGCCAGAGAAGTGTTTTCCTTAACCCGAAAGAGAAATATACAGATACGAATTTCAGTAGTTGCAGATCATTGCTTTTTCTAAGTGCCTACTTAATGAGCAGATTCTTGTCTTCCAGCAAATACTTCTACTTTGTAGAGAGGTATGGGAAACAGGACATAATAGGTATTAAGTGAGAAAGTGTGTGGTCCAATTTATAATTATAAATAAATAACTGTATTCAGTTAATTCATTTGATAAAGTGAATAGTTTTGACTTTGGATTAGTTAGAAGGAAAACTTAAAATTGGCATATCTAGTTTTGGCTTTTAAATTACACATAAACTTAATTAACTGGGACAAATGTGAACTAAGATACTGGGTAAAACTTGTGTGTACTCCTAAAATGACATTTGCATGGCTGGTAGTAAGCTGTGATTCTTGTCCTTGTAGGAATGAAATCACATAATTTAGGGAAAGTCTAAGGTAAAAGTAAGCTATTTCGTTTAGCATTTCTTGTGCCTACATTTTATTTTTCAAAAAATGTTGCTTGCTAGTCATTACTTGTGATATCCTTGTTGAGTCTACTGAGGTGTTCTTTTTTTTTTTCCTTTGTCATAGATAAGTATGCCAGTCTGTTAATTCAGCATTAATACTGCAAACTTAAAAGTGAAGGTTCTCAGCTGGGCTCTGTGGCTCATGCTTGTAATCCCAGCACTTTGGGAGGCCGAGGCAGGCAGATCACAAGGTCAGGAGTTCGAGACTAACCTGGCCAAGTGAAACCTCATCTCTACTAAAAATACAAAAATTAGGCAGGCATAGTGGCGCACACCTGTAACCCCAGCTACTTGGGAGGCTGAGGCAGAAGAATCACTTGAACCTTGGAGGTGGAGGTTGCAGTGATCCGAGATTGCGCCACTGCACTCCAGCCTGGCTCACAGAGCGAGACTCTGTCTCAAAAAAAAAAAAAAAGTGAAGGTTCTCATAGCAACAGCTGCTCGGTTTTATACTATGTTTACTTTTAGAAGTAGTATGAGAGTTGTTAAACGTGTATTTTACACATATTCCATCAGAAACATTAATGGAGAAAGATCAAAGAATGAAGTATTTTGGTCAAGAATCATTACAATGATTATCAGTTTTCAGAGACATATAATAAACAGCATACAGATTATGTGGAATATAATTGTTTTTCTTTTTCTTTTGTGTGTGTGTGTGTGTGTGTGTGTGTGTGGAATATAATTGAAATTTGTTGCTCACCAAGTGTTTCAGTGTATTAGAGTGTGGGTTCTGGGGTCAGGGTGCCTGAGTTCAAATCCTGTCTTTGCCATGGTATGATGTAGGGCAAATTGCTTAATGTTGTTTATTTCCTAGCCTTAACCTGTGCCTTAATTTCTTCATCTGCAAAATAGAAATAATAACGGTAGTACCTAACCTCTTAAACTGGTCAAATGAATATGAATTAATTCATGTATTTAGAACACTTTGGGCACATAATTAGCTGGTTCACTATCATCATTTGAAGTTTTACTGTGAATACTATTTTTACTTAATAAGTATGTATTAAATACATATTATGTACCCCATATTCTAGATGCTGGTGTCATAGTAGTGAACAGGTCTCCCAGCACTTTGGGAGGCCGAGGTGGGAGGATGGCCGGGCACTGTAGCGACACCATGTCTCTACAAAAATAAAAAAATTAGGCCGGGTGCGGTGGCTCACGCCTGTAATCCTAGCACTTTGGGAGGCTGAGGCGGGTGGATCATGAGGTCAGGAGTTCGAGACCAGCCTAGTCAACATGGTGAAACCCCATTGCTACTAAAAATACAAAAAATTAGCTGGGAGTGGTGGCACATGCCTATAATCCTGGCTACTCGCAAGGCTGAGGCAGGAAAATCTCTTGAACCCAGGAGGCAGAGGTTGCAGTGAGTGGAGATTGTACCATTGCACTCCAGCCTAGGTGACAAAGGAAGACTCTGTCTTAAAAAAAAAAAAAAATTAGCATGGCAGTATGTGCCTATAGTCTCAGCTACTCAGGAGACCGAAGCAGGAGGATCCCTTGAGTTTGAGGTTGCAGTGAGCTGTCATTCCGTCGTTGCACTCCAGCCTGGGTGACAGAGGGAGGGAGTCTATCTCAAATAAATAATAAATAAATAAAAGTAAGGGCAGTGGTCAGGAGCTTATGTTGTACTGTTCCAGGTGAGGGTATCTGACCAAGGTGAGAAGGGGTTGGATTTTGGATATATTTTGAGGGTAGACCTATAGAATTTGTTGGTGATTGTTCGTGGGATGTGGGCCAGACAGAAGAGTAAAGAGTAAGGTTGGCCTGAGTAACTAGAAGAATAAAGTTGCCGGTAACTTAAATGGAAATGGTAATTGGTGGAGCATGTTTGTGGAGAAACCAGAAGTTCAGGGTGATGTCCAGGAAGAGTGAGAAATGTGACTTGTTTTCAGCTTATTTGTAGTACTTACAATTATGAGATAGGTGAGATCATCAGGGGAGTGAATTTTGGTAGAGAAGAGATCCAAGCATCTGAGCCTTGGGGGCTGATTCATTCCCTTATTCATTCAGAAGTTACTTAGCGAGTATGGTTCTTCTGTGTACCTTTTTAGGCATTGGGGATATAAACCTGACAAAAATCTTCACCTTCATGAAACTTACCTTCTAGATACATGGGGGGAAATGAAGAGGAACCAGTAGAGTGATGAGAAATCATTGAGTTCGGAGGAAAACTAGGGGAGTATGATGTTCTAGAAGTGAAGGAAAGGAAGCTTTCAAGAAGGAGGGAACGATCAACTGTGTCATTGTTTAAAGTTGTGTCAGAATGTTGAGTAAGAGAGAATTCTGCTTAATTATAATGTCTAATAACAGAGAAATGACTAAATATGTTTTAGTGTGAGATAGATGAAACAAATGTAAGAGTGTTTTACTTTTAGTTTTTTACTTCTGGGTTTTTTTTTTTTTTTTGAGAGGGAGTCTCGCTCTGTCGCCCAGGCTGGAGGGCAGTGGTGCAATCTCTGCTCACTGCAAGCCCCGCCTCCTGGGTTCACGCCATTCTCCTGCCTCAGCCTCCGGAGTAGCTGAAACTACAGGTGCCCGCCACCTTGCTTGACTATTTTTTTTTTTGGTTGTATTTTTAGTAGAGACAGGGTTTCACTGTGTTAGCCAGGATGCTCGATCTCCTGACCTCATGATCCACCCGCCTCGGCCTCCCAAAATGCTGGGATTACAGGCGTGAGCCACCGCACCTGGCCTCATTCTCCGGGTTGACTTTTTTTTTTTTTTTTAAATACTTTATGTTCTAGGGTACCTGTGCACAAAGTGCAGGTTTATTACATATGTATCCATGTGCCATGTTGGTGTGCTGCACCCATTAACTTGTCATTTACATTAGGTATATCTCCTAATGCTATCCCTCCCCTCTCCCCCCTTCCCGCTCCAGGTTGATTTTTAAGAAATATTTCAGCCAGGCACAGTGTCGCATGCCTGTAGTTCCAGCTGCTCTGGAGGCTGAGGCAGGAGGATTGCTTGAGTCCAGGAGATCAAGGCTATAGTGTGCTATGATTACATATGTGTGTAGCCACTGCACTCCAGCCTGGGCAACGTAGTGAGACCCCATCTCTAATTAAAAAAATATTCATTCTTTTCAGAATAAAATAGGCAACCTGGGAGTACTAAGGAAAGGTATATGACTTTTTATTGTTAATTTTATGTACACTTATTTTAAGAAATAGGAAATATATGTGCTAAATTAGAAAGTGTAAGAGAATATACAGTTAAAAGTCTCTCCTATCCCATCTAGTTCTTTCTGTAGGCAATCACTGTTTGCAGTTTCTTGTTTTTTCTTTTTAGTGAAATTTTGTGTAATATGACATTCATTACCTAGTTTAAAATTGCGTAAATATAAAAAATATTTTATCTTCCACTTTGATATTGAACACTGGCAATATTTTATACTTTTTGAGAAGGGTCTTTGTCTGTTATTCAGTCTGGAATGCAATGTTGTGGCTATAGCTTACTGCAACCTTGAATTCCTGGGCTCAAACGATCTTCCCACCTCAGCTTCCAGAGTAGCTGGGACTGTAGCCATGTGCCACCATGCCCGGCTAATTAAAAAAAAATTTGTAGAGAGACAAGGCGTCATTATGTTGCCCAGGCACTGTTTTAGAATAGATTATTTAAAAGATAGTTTTAGAAGCCTGTCAAGGGAAATAGTGACTACTAGGATCAAACATGGATTCACTAAGTCACATCAGACAGTAGTTGCCTAGAATTGACTTGGTTACTTGACTGATAAATAAAGGAAATGCAGTAGTTGGAATTTATCTAGACGTCAGCTAGGGTTTTTCATGCCATCTTTGTGGAAAGTGTGAACATATGTGTCCTAGATTTCTTGAGGTCAGGAGCTATCTATTAGATACTTACTAAATACTTGGTGAATGAATGGATGCTAGCATAATAATGTGAATTCACAACCTGTTGAATGGCTATCCCCAGGAAATACAGAAGTGCTTATTGAGGATCATGGGTTTGAGGAACTTGGCGTTAGACAACTCATCCATACATGTATTGAAATGACACAGGATGGTAGCAAAACTGGTGGCATAGAGGAAAATGGCAGCTGTGAACTAGTTGCCAGCATATCCTCACTGAGTATGGGGGTTGTCCAGGTGGTCATTAGCTGGTAGTGAAGACTGTGCTGCTGAATGGCATGGGAATTAGACTAAGCCTTTTACATAAGGATTTGGGAACAGTGGTCTGGAACTGGCACTGGCAGAAAGGAAGGTACCGTCCTCATTTCCCAATATTAGGTGTGGAGTGTAAGAGACTGAGTAGCTTTCTCTTAAAAGGACTGTATGAGAAGAGGTGTTCTGATTGGAAAGCCAGGTTTCAGTTAAGGCAGAGAGGTAGCAAGAACATTTCCCAAGGAAGTTGAGGGTCGAGGACTTTTAGAGGAGTTTCTTTTTTTGAGACGGAGTTTGGCTCTTTTTGCCCAGGCTGGAGTGCAATGGCGTGATCTCGGCTCCCCGCAACCTCCACCTCCCGGATTCAAGCGATTCTCCTGCCTCAGCCTCCCGAGTAACTGGGATTACAGGCATGCACCACCATGCCTGGCTAATTTTGTATTTTTAGTAGAGATGGAGTTTCTCCATGTTGGTTAGGCTGGTCTTGAACTCCTGACCTCAGGTGATCCACCCGCCTCGGCCTCCCAAAATGCTGGGATTACAGGCGTGAGCCACCACGCCTGGCCAGAGTTTCTTGATTAAAGAATGAAGTTCCATGAGAGTGTATTTTTCCACCCTATTGGCTTCATGTTATCATCATTTAAACTTTAAAATGTCTCTTCATCTTGATAAAAGACTCCAGATTCATACTATATTGCTCTAAGTTGCTCTCTGCTTTACAAACTGTTTGAGTTGTCTGCATTTGCTATATATCTCCATTTCTTCACCTGTGACTTCCTTCTCAACCTATTTCTGTCTTGTTTCTATCGCCACCATTTCAGTGAAACTGAAAATAGCTAGTGAAAATACGTATGACAATAGCCAATGTCTATTTTATTGTTTATCCTGTTTTTGTTTAACCTCTTAGCAGCTGTAGTAGTTGTCTATCGGCTAGGTAACAAATTACCCCCCAACTTAAGAAACGTTTATTGTTTTCCAGTTTTTGTAGGTCAGGAATATGGGTGTGGTTGGTACCTATGATGCAGGATCTCTTACAAGGCTGCAGTCATCTCAAAGCTCTACTTGGGGAGGCTGTTTCCAAGCTCACTCGCGAGGCAATTGGCCTCAGGTCCTTGTTGGCTGCTTGCTGGAGAGATCAGTCCCTTGCCATTTGGGTTTCTGCATACGATTACTTAAAATATGATTACTTAAAATATGATATCTTGCTACTTCTGTATCAAAAGCTCTGTCAGGGAAGAGGACAGATATTAGCCAGAATCTTTTTGTAACCTTATCTTGGAAGTGATGTGCTATCACTTGATGTATTCTGTTATCAGCCGGTCACTAGGTCCGGCACACTCAAGGCGGGATTTCACAATGGCGTGAATACTGGGAGGCAAATCATTCATAGCCATTTCAGGACTGCCTACCACAGCAACATATGACAGAGGGGACACCTCTCCTTCCTTTGTAAAGCTCCCTCTTCTCTTGAGGTCTTCAGAGCCCTTTTCTGTTTTTCTTGCTGGTTCTCTGGGCTCTTTCTCTGTCACTTTTTTTTTTTTTTTTTTGAGGCAGAGTCTTGCTCTGTCACCCAGACTGGGGTGCAGTGGCACAATCTTGGCTCACTGCAACCTCTGCCTCCTGGTTGCAAGTGATTCTCTTGCCTTAGCCTCTCGAATAGCTGGGATTACAGGTGTGCATCACCACGCCCAGCTAATTTTTGTATTTTTAGTGAAGATGGGGTTTCACCGTGTTGGCCAGGCTGATCTGGAACTCCTGGCTTCAGGCGATCTGTCCGCCTCGGCCTCCCAAAGTGTTGGGATTACAGGCGTGAGCCACTGTGCCTGGCCTCTCAGTCACCTTTTGAGTCGTTCTATGCTCATTTATCAAATGTTTGAATTTCTTTGGGCTTTCTCATCACTTTCTGTTTCGTTTTTCATCTATATGCTGAGTATTCATTTTTGTGTCTTCAGTTTTTACCTCTCTCCTGAGTCTGAGGACCACTATATCTAATTGCCACTGAATGTTTCCATTTGGATGCCCCTTAAACTGAGCACATCCAGAACAGAATGTATGATTGCTGCACTTCCTCTGGGGTTTCTTAATTTGTTAAATGACACTACTGGGTGCTTAAGTGGAAATGTATGTGGTGTTCTTGATTTCTCCCTCTCTTCCACCTTCCTTTTTACTATTCCTTTTTATTTTTTTAAAGCCATGGCAGTTCAGTGATGGTGTGAATGTTTTTATGAGGTAGTGCGTCCTCTTCTAGGTTGCAGGCATTGAACCTGGTGCTAGGTGATTTTTTTTTTTTTGAGATGGAGTTTCGCTCTTGTTGCCCAGGCTGGAGTACAGTGGTGTGATCTCGGCTCACTGCAACCTTTGCCTCCTGGGTTCAAGCGATTCTCCTGCCTCAGCCTCCCGAGTAGATGGGATTACAGGCATGCGCTACCATGCCCAGCTAAGTTTGTATTTTTAGTAGAGATGGGATTTCTCCATGTTGGTCAGGCTGGTCTCGAACTCCCGACCTCAGGTGATCTGCCCGTCTTGGCCTCCCAGAGTGAGTGCTAGGATTCCAGGTGCGAGCCACCGTGCCCGGTCCACTAGGTGATTTTTAAGGTTCCTTCCAATCTTGAGATACTGCGTGTGTAGCTATTGAAGATTTTTGAGTAGGAGACGCATGATCAGGGCTGTGCTTCAGAAAGGTGGCAACTCTTGAACAGTCATTTTTAGTTGTTCACCAAAGAATGAACCTAAACACCTGTATTCCTTTTAACTTTCTTTATTATGGTGTGCTAAGTGATGAATAGATAATTTTTATGTGACAGCCTTTTTGTATATATTATTTTTATTTTTTTTTTCATTGTTATGCATTTATCTTTGGAAGCCCTTTTGCATGGAAGTAAGGTAATCAGGCCAGGCGCAGTGGCTCATGCCTGTAATCCCAGCACTTTGGCAGACTGAGGTGGGTGGATCACTTGAGGCCAGGAGTTCAAGACCAGCCTGACCAACATGGCGAAAACCCATCTCTACTAAAAAATAAGAAAAACTAGCTGGGTGTGGTGGTGCATGCCTGTAATCCCAGGTACTCTGGAGGCTGAGGCACAAGAATTGCTTGAACCCTGGAGGTGGAGGTTGCGGTGAACCGGGATTGTACCACTGCGCTCCAGCCTGGGTGACAGAGCGAGACCCCTTCTCAAAAAAAAAAAAACTCAATGGGACGAAAATTTGTGTGACCTTAAATTAAGTGTCTGCCATCCTGGCCAACATGGTGAAACCCTGTCTCTACTAAAAATACAAAAATTAGCTGGGCGTGGTGGTGCACGCCTGTAGTCCCAGCTATTTGGGAGGCTGAGGCAGGAGAATCTCTTGAACCTGGGACGTGGAGGTTACAGTGAGCCGAGATCACGCCGTTGCCCTCAGCCTGGTGACAGAGCGAGATTCCATCTCAAAAAAAAAAAAAAAATTAAGTATCTCTGAAATTGTAAAAGTTTCTCAAGAAATAAAAGTCAGACCTTAAACATAATTTTACTGTAGGAATATAACTTATCTTTTGAAGGAATTATTTCTTGAAGCCATTATTTATGTATTTATTTTTAATTAATTAACTTTTTTTTTTTTTTGAGATGGAGTTTTGCCCAGACTGGAGTGCAGTGGCATGATCTCATGTCTCATGGCAACCTTCGCCTCCCAGGTTCAAGCGATTCTCCTGCCTCAGCCTCCCAAGTAACTGGGATTACAGGCATAGGCAACCACACCTGGCTAATTTTTGTTTTTAGTAGAGATGGAGTTTCACCATGTTGGCGAGGCTGGTCTCAAACTCCTGACCTCAGGTGATCTGCTCGCCTCAGCCTTGCAAAGTGCTGGGATTACAGGCGTGAGCCACCGTGCCCAGCCTATTTTTAATTTGTTTTTTAGAGAGAGGGTCTCACTCTGTTGCCCAGGCTGGATGCAGTGGTGAGATCAAAGCTCACTGCATCCTCCAACTCTTGGGCTCAAGTGATCCTCCTGCCTCAGCCTCCTCAGTAGCTAGGATGACTGGTGCTTGCCAACTTGCCTGGATAATTTTAAAAATTGTTTTTTGTAGAGATTGGGTTTTTTTTTTTTTGCCCAGGCTGGTATCGAATTCATAGCTTCAAATGATCCTCCTGTCTTGGCCTCCCAGAAGGCTGGGATTACAGGCATGAACTACTGCTCCTGGCCTTGAAGCCCTTCTTGAATGTAACACATATGTAGAAAAGTATGTAAAACAAAAGGAAAGCTTTACAATGTATGAATCAGACACTTGTGTAACCATGATGTGGGTGCAGCATTAGGACCTCACTGGCATTCCTCAAGCTTTCCTTGAAGCTTCCCAGTCACAGCCCAGTCCTTGTCTCATAAAGGTAATCTCTGTCTTGATTGTAGGGGAATTACCTTCTTGCTTTTGTGTGTGTGTGTAGACCTTTTTAGTTTCGGCATAGTTTTGACTGTTTTGCATCTTCATGTGCATGGAATCATATTGTATGTATTCATGTCTGGCGTCGACTCAACATTTTGTTTGTAAGATTTAGATTTGTTTTCAGCTGTTCATTTTCATTGCTAAATAGTATTCTGTTGTATAAATATACTACAGTTTATTATATTATTGATGGATGTTTAGGTTGTTTCTAGTTTTGGGCTATTATGGATTATGCCACTATGACTATTCTTGTAAAGTCTTTTTTTTTTTTTCCTGAGACAGAGTCTCACTCTGTTGCCCAGGCTGGAGTGCAGTGGTGTGATCTCTGCTTACTGTAACTGCCGTCTCCTGGGTTTAGGCGATTCTCCTGCCTCAGCCTCCTGAGTAGCTGGGATTACAGGCGCCCACCACCACACCCAGCTGTTTTTTGTATTTTTAGTAGGGATAGGGTTTTGCCATGTTGACCAGACTGGTCTCGAACTCCTGGCTTCAAATGATCCACCTGCCTCAGCCTCTCAAAGTGCTGGGATTGCAGATGTGAGCCCCCGTGCCCGGCTTTTTTTTTTTTTTTTGAGACAGTTTCGCTCTGTCACCCAGACCGGAGTGCAGTGTTGTGATCATGGCTCACTGCAGCCTTGACCTTCTGGGCTCAAGTGATCCTCCTACCTCGTCCTCCCAAGTAATTGGGACTACAGGTGCATACCACCATGCCTGGCTATTTTTTTTTTTTTTTTTTTTTTGGTACTTTTTTGTAGAGGTGGAGTTTTATCCTGTTGCTCAGGCTGGTCTTGGAACTCCTGAGCTCAAGTGAGCTGCCTGCCTTGGCCTCCCAAAGTGCTGGGACTACAGGTGTCAGCCACTGCACCTTGCTTTGTGCCAGTCTTTTAGTGCCTATGTGTATGTAATTCTTTTGTGTATTTAGCCAGCAGTGAAAGTCCTGGGTCGTAGGATATGCATATGCACAATTTTAGATAATTGCCAAACTGTATTCCTCCTCTGTGGTTGTACAAAATTACATGACCCAAAGAGTGTTTGAGAGTTCATTTTGTTCCATATCTTTGCCAATACTTAGTATTGTCAATATTAACTTCAACCATTCTGGTGGGTTTATAGTAGTATCTCTTGGTTTTAATCTGCATTTTCACTTATTACTAATGAGGTTGAATAATTTTATGTTGGTTACTTAGGAAACCTTTTGTGAAATGCATATTCAAATGTCTTGCCCAATTTTGTTTATCTTTTTTTTTTTCTTATTATAGGAGTTCCTTATATATTTTGGATATGATCCCTTCTTTGGTTATTTGTGTTGCAAATACTTCCACCTCACTCTGTGGCTTGCCATTTAAGACTTCTTAAGGAGGCCAGGATTGTGGCTCATGCCTGTAATCCCAACACTTTGAGATGCTAAGGACGGTGGATTGCTTGAGTCCAGGAGTTCAAGACCAGCCTGGGCAACATAGTGAAACCCTATCTCTATGAGAAATACAAAAAAAAAAAAAAAAAAAGAAAAATATGTTAGGACCCTGATTACAATTTAATTGGATTTGTAGATTAATTTGGGTAGAATTACTTTTTTGTAATGTGGAATCTTTGACTGATTGAATATGATATCCCTGTTATTTGTGTTGTGTTTCATATCTCTCAGTAATGTTTTATAGTTTTCTGTGCAGTATTACACATCTTTTGTTAAATTTAGTCCTAAGTATCTGATGGTATCATAAATAGAATTCTAAGATCAATGTTATTTTGCTTTTTTGTTGGTATGTTGAAATAAAACTGAATTTTGAGTACTGACTCTGTATTTTGCTGATCAAACTTTATAATAATTTTATCTGTAGATTCTTTTGGCTTTCCAACTTATATAACCATATCATTTGTGAACAATGACTGTTTTCTGTTTTTCTTCGCAATTCTTACACCTTTTTCTTTTCTTCACTGGCTAGGATTTCTGGCATGTTGTTGAATAGAGATAGGAGATGTCATTGGTTTTTCACATCTCGACGGGAAATCGTTCAACTTTTCGTTGTTAGGTATGATGTTGTCAAGCACACTTCCACAAGACAAGGCAAGGCTAAGACCTTGCTGGTCTGATTTGACTGGCAGAGATAGAGCGAGCCTCTTCAGACTCGGACAGTTTCTCTGTTACATCGTGAGCAGAAGGAAGAAGAAGCCAAAGGTGCCTGCTCCCTGTGATCTTTGTCCCACACACCGCAGCAAGAGGGGCTGACGCCTGCAGTGTGGGCTGTGGGTACTCTGTTAATGAGGAGCCTATTCTGGGCTGCTGCTAAGGGGTTTTGTATTCTACAGCTCTGTTCTAAGTTAGGCAGGGCTGAAGGTTCTATGCCTTGTCAGAACCCAGGATGCCATGAGAAACTGTCTCATGACAGGTTCTAAGGAAGGCAGGGAAGAGGGGACCTGGGAGCTGCTCTGTATCGGCCTTCCACCGTCTGCTGTCCTGGGAGGATCACAGGACATTCCTCCCAGACTCAGATAAGCTGCAGGTCACCAGAACACTGTGGTGGAACTGTTTCCCTACAGATGTTTGTTACAGTTGCTTTTGCACATATCCTTTATTAGATTGAGAAAGTTTCCTCCTGTATACCTAGATTTTTATTCATTAGTAAATGTTAAAATCTGTCCAATGTGTTTCACGTCTATTGAGATTGGATGCTTTTCCCCGCTTTCAACCCATTATTATGGCCAATTACATGGATTTAAAAATTCATTTCTACTGGTTAACAAATTTCCTTCCTCTCCTCTTCTCTCTTTCCTCCCTTTCCTTTCTTTCCTTTCTTTCCTTTCTTTCTTTCTTTCCTTCTTTCCTTTCTATGGAGTCTTGCCCTGTCATCCAGGCTAGAGTGCAGTGGCGTGATCTTGGCTCTGGGTTCAAACGATTCTCCTGCCTCAGCCTCCCAAGTAGCTGGGATTGCAGGTGCCTGTCACCATGCCCAGCTGATTTTTGTGTTTTTAGTAGGATGGGGTTTCACCATGTTGACCAGGCTGGTCTTGAACTCCTGGCCTTGTGATCCACCTGCCTTGGCCTCCCAAAGTGCTGGGATTACAGACGTGAGCCACCGTGCTTGGCTGGTTAACAAATTTCTAAGCATTTTTTTCCTTTGAAAGATTTTACTTACTTGAAAAAAAATTACTGTTGATGACTTTCTTCTCTCTGGCTGCCTACCTTTTTCTGTGTGTGTGTGTGTATAAATTTTTATTTTTTTCCTCATTGTTCTTATAGAATTCAGGTTGCTGAACTTTTCAAGGAAGAAAGACCGTATTTAACTTCTGATTCATCTTTAAGAAGTTGTAATTAATGGTCCGAGAGACTCCTAGGGGTTTCTTCTGAAGTGAGAAGCAGCTTTGTTTTACATCTTCAGGTGCCACGCAGGTGACTTTTCTTCCTTCATGGTAGTATTCACTTTACTTTCATTAAAGGCAAGTCATTTTGAGTACTTAAAATTGGTTTCCATCCCTTTTCTAAACTTAAAACGTTTTTAAAGAAATCTTTATTTATGTATTTTCACCTGGAGTCTCACTCTGTCGCCCAGGCTGGAGTGCAGCGGTGCTATCATGGCTTACTACAGCCTCGACCTCCCAGGCTCAAGCGATCCTCTTGCATCAGCCTCCTGAGTAGCTGGGACTACGGAGTGCACCACCACACCCAGCTAATGTTTTGTATTTTTTGTAGAGATGGGATTTTGCCGTGTTGCCCAGGCTGGTCTCAAACTCCTGAGCTTAAGTGATCTACCCACCTTGGCCTCCCAAAGTGTTGGGATTACAAGCATGAGCCACCATACCTGGCCTCTTTTCTGAACTTTTATATGAAATTTAGGCTGTACCTTTGCTTGATGTTATTATCCCTTGCATTTAGATATAAAGTTATTAAACAGAAAAAGTTACCGAGGGTGGATAATGATTGGCGATTTCATGTGATTTTTCTGGTGGTTACTGTAGTCAATTTTATAGCATTGCCAAGTTTCTGGTTCTGTTCTGAATAACGCGATCATTTCTTCTTATGCTTTGGGACTGATAGTTTTTGTAGAGCAGTGGTTCTTACCGGGTTTCCTGTTACTTTTAAAATAAATTAATTGAAAATGGGCATAGGCCGGGCGCGGTGGCTCAAGCCTGTAATCCCAGCACTTTGGGAGGCCGAGACGGGCGGATCACGAGGTCAGGAGATCGAGACCATCCTGGCTAACACGGTGAAACCCCATCTCGACTAAAAAGTACAAAAATCTAGCCGGGCGAGGTGGTAGGCACCTGTAGTCCCAGCTACTCCGGAGGCTGAGGCAGGAGAATGGCGTAAACCGGGGAGGCGGAGCTTGCAGTGAGCTGAGATCCGGCCACTGCACTCCAGCCCGGGCGACAGTGCCAGACTCCGTCTCAAAAAAAAAAAAAAAAAGAAAATGGGCATAAATTATTTGTTAAGTTTGAACTTGACAAATGCAGGTAAAGTATAATGATATTATATTTCTGTACAGCAAGTATATACATATACATACATATTTTAAATCACCAATCAGGATTTCCTTCCAAAGTTCAGAATTAGGTTTTGATTCTAAACAGTTTATATTATAGTAATTGTTGTTATTACTTTTTTTTTTGAGATTCTTAACAATTTATATTAAAATTCTTATTACCTTTTTTTTTTTTTTTTTTTTTTTTTGAAGCAGAGTCTGGCTCTGTCGCCCAGACTGGAGTGCAGTGGTGCAATCTCGGCTCACTGCAACCTCCGCCTCCCGGGTTCAAGCAATTCTCTGCCTCAGCCTTCCGAGTAGCTGGGATTACAGGCTCCCGCCACCATGCCCGGCTTATTTTTGTATTTTTAGTAGAGACGGGGTTTCACCATCTTGGCCAGGCCGGTCTTGAACTCCTGACCTCGTGATTCACCCACCTTGGCCTCCCAAAGTGCTGGGATTACAGGCATGAGCCACCGCGCCTGGCCAGTATTATTACTATTTTTTGGGACAGATTTTTCTCGCTCAGGATGGAGCTCATTGTAGCCTCGAATTCTTAGGCTTAAGCGATCCTTCTACCGCAACCTTCCAAGTAGCTGGGACTGTAGGCACGCACCAGCATGCCTGGCAATTTTTCCGTTTTTTGAGACAGGGTGTTACTCTGTCACTTAGGCGCAATTTCAGCTCACTGTAGTCTTGACCTTCCACTCTTAAGCGATCTACCCACCTCACCTTCTGCATAGCTGGGACTATAGGGTTGTACCACCATGCCCAGCTCATTTTTGTAATTTTTTTTGTTTTGTTTTATTTAAGAGACAGGGTTTTGCCATGTTGCCCAAGTTGGTCTCAAAACCCTGGGCTCAAGTGATCCCCCCGCCTTGGCCTTCCAAAGTGCTGGTATTACAGGCTTGTATCACTGTATCTGGCCTTTTCTTCTTTTAATAGAGACAGAGTCTTGCAGTCCAGGCTGGTCTTGAACTCTTTGGCCTCAGGCGATCTTCTGCCTTGGCCTCCGAAAGCCCTAGGATACAATTCTTCTAAATAGTATAGCAAAAAATATCTGCTTTATATAAATTTTTCATTTTTGTAGTTGTTCAAAAGTACACATGTATTTCCTTTTTTCTTTTTTTGTTCCTCATTCAAAAATTATGGAAAATCTAATATACAGTATATATGTGTGTATATATAATGTATATATGTGTGTGAATACATAGCATATATAATGTATACATAATATATAATGTATGTGTATATAGTATATATAATGTATGTGTGTGTATAGTATATATAATGTATATATGTGTATATATAGTATATATATAGTGTATATGTAGTAACATAGTATAGTCTGTGTATATGTGTGACTCTGTATTGTGTTCCATCTTGGCAGTACAATGTTTGAGGCCCTGTCTCCGCCCTCAGGATGCTGGTGACCAGGGAGGGAGATAGTAGACAGGCAGTTATAGTAGAGTGTGATAAGTGTTAATGATATGTGCAAGAACTAGAAGGTTTAAGGGAGTGGCGAAAGAGGCTGGAAATTGGGTTTGGATCATGAAGGGCTTTGTAAACCCTGTTGAAATCTGACTTTTACCTTGGGGCAATGGCAAGACTGGAGACGACTTTTGAGTAAAGGAAATAACAGTTGTGTATTTGTATTTACAACAAATGGATAAGAGGAGGCTAAGTGAGGAAGCCAACTAGGAGGCTGTGGACTTGTTCCCACTGAAGCCTGAACACTGAAGTGGTGACAGTGGGAACAGAGAAGCATACAGAGTTGAAAGGTTTGACAGGACTCGGTAATTCTCTCTCTCTCTCTCTCACTGGGTAATTTTTTCCTCTGTGTCTCTCTCTGTGTGTGTGTGTGTGTGTGTGTGTGTACACACTTTGTGGGGAAAGGACAGTTGATGGGGAGGAAGAAGACTAAGGTGACTCCCAGACTTTCAGATGGAACCCCTAGGCTAGGAACAGTGCTGTTGGGTACAGTAGCCGCTAGCCACGTATGGCCATTAAGGTATGTCTAAACTAATTTAAATAAAATAAGATTTAAAAATTGGTTCTTCAGTTGCACAAATATAGAATGGCAGACTCTTAAATTGTGCAGATTTAGTCCAGAGTATTATGAAGTTATAAATTCAAGAGTATCCGCAGAGATTCAAGCAGAAAATAATATCTGGCTGTGTTTAACAGCGGTGTGGGACTAGCGGCCTCTGTGTTGGGACAGTGCAGATACAGAACGTTTCTGTTACAGAAAGTTCAGTGGGACAGCAGTGGTCTGCAGTTTTTGGTTTCTACTTTGTTTTCCCCCCAGAGGAAAGTCAGAATAACAGGTGGTTTTCTCTAGTCTCCTAAGAATTTTGGTTCCACAATATTCTGTTGTGGGATATTGTTAGCCAGGGATTCTGCTAGATACCATCCTACTACTGTCAACCACCATCACCCAGTCATCAGAATAGGACGTTTCTGTAATCAGAGAAGGTTCTTTGGGACAGCACTGAGCTAGAGAGATGGTGATGTCATCCACTGAGCTAGTTGTGGTGGGGGACAACAGTAGCTGCTAGAAAGCACTGCTTATTAGAAATAGGAGCCACATATATAATTAAAAAATTTTTAGTAGCCACATTAAAGGGTACAAAGAAACAATTGGATTTTATCCTATTTAACACAGTATGTCCAAAATATGATTTACAGCACATTTAAACATTTAAAAATTATTGATCTATTTACGTAAATTTTAAAAATTTTTTCGAGACAGGGTCTTGCTGTGTTGGCCAGGCTGGTCTCAAACTCCTGGGCTCGAGTGATCCGCTTGCTTCAGCCTCCCAAAGTGCTGGGATCACAGGTGTGAGCTACATTAGTTTTTAATAGTAGATCTTTGAAATGAATTGTATACTTTCATAGTCTATCTTAATTGAAATGCTAAGTTTTATCAGAAATATTTAATCCGTATTTATATCTGTAAATCATAACATTTACAGTTGAAAAAGTAGATTTACATGCCCAGGTTATTCCAAACATGCTTAAAACTTTTCCAGTAATGTAATTAAGTGTCGGTTTTTAAATTTAAGTTTCAATTCCATGAAATAAGGTTAAAAATTCAGTTCCTCAGTCTCACTAGCCACCTTTCAAGCGCTCAGCACTCAGCGTCTGCATGTGGCTAGTGGCTACCGTGTTGGACAACACAGCTCTGGAATAACTGCTCACTGGATGGTTGGAAATTCAGGTCTGGAGTTTAGGAAAGAGGTAGCAAAACAGAAGTTAGAAGGGAAGAACTGTGAGGAACATGGGGATTAAAAAAAAAGTTTGTGACTTTGAACAAACCAATTTTAATCTTGGTGCTCCACTTACAATCGATAAAAGCATCCTGGTGAGAGTATAATAGTAGATGAACATGCATTATCTTGTAGTGGTCAAGATTCTGACTTTAGAGTTTGATAGAGCTCTGTGATCTTGGGCAACTTTCTGGGTCTAATAAAATCTTTCTCCTTGAAAGGGATTTGCTGTTGGGGTTAAATGAAGTATTGTGACAAATTTTTACTGCATGTAACACTGTATTTTTTTACTTTTAAGTTGCCATTTCTTTTTGGTGGGCTGTACCATCAACTTAATAATTCATCCTTTTTAGGGTAAAAGAAATATAATTTAGTTATACATGTTAATTATAAGCTGTATCCCAATTCAGAAACTTTAAAATATGAAAAACTGTGCATCTTAAAATATTAATATTGATGAGTGTTCATTATAAACTAGATACTGTGTTAAATGCTTTATATGGTGATATAAAAGGTTTGATTTTTATAAATATGCAATGTAATATGATATTTCTGTTGTAAAGTTTCATTTCAGTAAATTCTGTAATACAAATTTCTTGTACTTCTGGAAACTTTAAAATGCATGATGGTATAACTCCTTTCTTAGTTATTTCAGGGACCCCTGAATTCTGCTTGAATCTCTTTGGATACTTTTAAATGTATGATTTCTCCAGGCTAAATCTGCAGAATTTGAGTCTGTAATTCTACCGTAGTGAGTGCACATATAAAGAATTACTATTTAAAAAACTGCCTTGGTAGGGTTTATTCAGAGAGGCATGGTAACCGAGGAGAGGAAAATGGACTTTTCCAGATCGAAGAGAAAGGAAATATTGGCTGGGTGCCGTGCTCACGCCTGTAATCCCAGCACTTTGGGAGGCCAAAGTGAGCGGATCACTTCAGGTCAGGAGTTTGAGACCAGCCTGGCCAACATGGTAAAAACTCATCTCTACTAAAAATACAAAAATTAGCTGGGCGTGGTGGCGGGTATCTGTAATGCCTGCTATTCCGGAGGCTGAGGCAGGAGAATTGCTTGAACCCAAGAGGAGAGGTTGCAGTGAGCTGAGATCATGCCACTGTGTTCCTGCTTGGGCGACAGAGGAGGACTTTTTCTCAAAAAAAAAAAAAAAAGAAAAGAAATATGATTTTTTTTTTTTTTTTTCGAGACAGAGTTTCATTCTTGTCGCCCAGGCTGTAGTGCAATGGCACAATCTTGTCTCACTGCAACCTCCACCTCCCGGGTTCAAGTGATTCTGAGTAGCTGGAATTACAGGTGTGCACCAGCACACTTGGCTAATTTTTTTTTTTTTTATTATTAGTAGAGACAGGTTTTCACCATGTTGGCCTGGCTGGTCTTGAACTCCTGACCTCAGCTGATCCGTCCACCTTGGCCTCCCAAAGTGCTGGGATTCCAGACGTGAGTCACTGAGCCTGGCTGGCTATATGAATTTTAATGCTCTGCAAATTCTTTTCTTTTTTTGGAGACAGAGTCTCACTCTCTCGCCCAGGCTGGAGTGCAGTGGCATGGTCTCAGCTCACTGCAAGCTCTTCCTCCCAGGTTCACGCCATTCTCCTGTCTCAGCCTCCCGAGCAGCTGGGACTACAGGCGCCGCCACCATGCCCGGCTAATTTTTGTATTTTTTAGTAGAGACAGGGTTTCACCGTGTTAGTCAGGGTGGTCTCGATCTCCTGAACTCGTGATCCACCTGCCTCAGCCTCCCAAAGTGCTGGGATTACAGGCGTGAGGCGCCGCGCCAGGCTGCAAATTTTTTTCTGCGGTATTTTTCTTAAGTCTCATCTTCTGGCAGTGTGCCATTCCACCAGTTTCTTGGAGAAGACAAGAAACGTGTTTGTAATGCTTACCCATGCATCATATATACGGTGTACTAGGAAATCTTACTGCCTTTTTTGTGGTAGTGTCAGCATACCCACTCAGGTCTGAAATAATATTAGGCATTTTACATCTGTATTATTGGAAATAATGAAAAATCTTATATGTGCCAAGTACATTTGGTGATAGCAGCTGCAAGTGCTGTGTTGAAAATGACTTTGAGACTAGGTACAAAAGGACGAAATGTTCACCCTGGAATTACAGTGACTTCCCTTTTGTTTCTGTTTAGGTCTTCTTAACATTTTTCCTTTCTTTTGTTTTTTGAGACAGGGTCTCACTCCGTCACCCAGGCTGGAGTGCAGTGGTGCCGTCACCTCTCACGTTCACAGCAGCCTTGACCTTTTGGGCCCAAGCTGTCCTCCTACCTCAGCTCCCAAGTAGCTGGGACTACAGGCATACACCCCCACGCCTGGCTAATTAAAACAATTTTTTTGTAGAGACAGGGTCTCTCCATATTGCCCAGGTTGGTCTCAAACTCCTAGGCTCAAGCGATCTGTCTCCCGTGGCCTCCCAGAGTTCTAGGATTACAGGTGTGAGCCACCTTGTTTGGCCAACATTTTCCTTTTTAAATAAGTAGTGTTTACCTGTTTGGAAAATTTTGACAACTGTTAGGAAAAAACTAGGCTTCATCTCATCTTTTGACTCTGCTTGTATTTACAAAATTGAGAGTGTACTGTACATTAAAATATATTCTTGAAGGCCAGGCATAGTGGCTCATGCCTGTAATCCTAGCACTTTGGGAAGCCAAGTTGGGTGGATCACCTGAGGTCAGTAGTTCGAGACCAGCCTGTCTGGTTAGCCTGGCTAACATGGTGAAACCCTGTCTCTCCTAAAAATGCAAAAATTAACTGGGTATGGTTGAGAATGCCTGTAGTCCCAGCTACTTGGGAGGCTGAGGCATGAGAATTGTTTGAACTCAGGAGGCGGAGGTTGCAATGAGTGGAGATCACGCCACTGCACTCCAGTGTGGGCGACAGAGTGAGACTCTTAAAAAAAAATATATATCCTTTTTCATTATTGTATTATAAACGTTTTTTAAATGGCAGACATTGGTTTGTAAATGGTTTTTGTAGGCTTCATGTTAAGTCATAAATATTTCACTTAAACATTCCTCAATGAAATGAGTACTAATAAAGCTGGTATATCTTTATAAACTTTTCTCTACATTTTGGATCATTTGAGTAGATTGGATTTTCCTGTTCATAGAATTACTGGATCAAAAGATATGTTTTTAAGACCCTTACCAGAACCGTTTTCAAACTTGCTGCTTCTCAGATACTTTTATTGTTTTTGGAAAGAAACAAATACTTACTGGGTACCTGTAATTTTTCACTTAAACCCTTTTAAATTTATGTTTCAGACATGCAAAAAGATATAGAGAATTAGGTAATTAACATCTGTGTACCTACCACCTAGCTTAAGAAATAAACAGTTACAGAGTTAAAATTCCTGTGCCGCTCTTCCTGATTATAAATGTCTGTAATTACCAGCAGTGATGTGGATATTTAATCTTTTTTTTTTTTTTTTTGAGACAAGAGTCTTGCTCTGTTGCCAGGCTGGAGTGCAGTGGCGTGATCTTGGCTCACTGCAACCTCCGCCTCCTGGGTTCAAGCGATTCTCCTGCCTCAGCCTCCCGAGTAGCTGGGACTATAGGCACGTGCCACCATGCCCAGCTAATTGTATCTTTAGTAGAGACGGGTTTTCACCATGTTAGCCAGGATGGTCTCGATCTCTTGACCTCGTGATCTGCCTGCCTTGGCCTCCCAAAGTGCTGGGATTACAGGCGTGAGCCATTGCTCCCAGCTGATATTTAATCTTAACCATTAATTCAGGTCTACATCCAAGATCCTTTGGACCAGAATTCAGATTTTTTTTTCAGATTTTTAGATAAGTGATATGCATATACTATATATAACCTAACTTTTCAAGCATGTTTTGGGAATGGTCCCTAATTTCTTCATCAAACACTTTGGGATTACTGACCCAGTCCAGGTCTGGTTTTATTACCATATTAGTTACACATTTTTGGATTTTTAGACATTTTTGTTATTCAGACTTGTGAATAAAGGTTTGTGAACAGGTACATCTGTTTTACTTTGTTCAGCTTAATCACTCTGGTAGAATTTGAATAAAGGTTTGTGAACAGGTACATCTGTTTTACTTTGTTCAGCTTAATCACTCTGGTAGAATTTGTTGAACTTTTTGTTGAGCTGATCACAATGTAGTATGAGATGTATAAAATGCAAGATAACATAATTTTATGTCCAAACAATTTAATATTTTAGGATTTTATGAAATCAGGTTATCGGTGAGCACTGCAGTCGTTGGAGAAGGCTACACACAACCTAGAACTTGACTTGTTTCAACTAAGTGGCGCAGGTTGCTGTTATACCTAGAGAACCACTATGGTTAACAACCTTGTGTTTCTTTTTTTTGTTTTTGTTTTTGAGACGGAGTCTCACTCTCGCTCAGGCTGGAGTGCAGTGGCGTGATCTCGGCTCACTGCAAGCTCCGCCTCCTGGGTTAATGCCATTCTCCTGCCTCAGCCTCCTGAATAGCTGGGACTACAGGTGCCCGCCACCGCGCCTGGCTAATTTTTTGTATTTTTAGTAGAGATGGGGTTTCACTGTGTTAGCCGAGTTGGTCTTGATCTTCTGACCTTGTGATCCCCCCTCCTCGGCCTCCCAAAGTGCTGGAATTACAGGCATGAGCCACCGCGCCCAGCCCAACAACCTTGTGTTTATTTCTAAGTATCTAGCTTGACAAAATATTTGTCATGATGAGAACTTTGAGAGAACTTATAATTAACTTGATCAACTGATAAGAAGTATTAAAAACTGCGGTTAACTTGATTGTAAACTGAGTTACCCTTGCATTAAAAAAAGGTGAATAGTATCTGACAGGTGTTAAGATTGCTCCTTTACAAATTGCTGCTCCAAGCAGAGGTGGCCTTTCAGATAGGTTTGCCCTAAAACAGTGCTGCTTTAGCCACACTGTTGTATAGTTTTAGTGTCTAGTCAGTATTGGAGAATCAGATTAAGGTTACACAACTAGATGCATAGTGTTAGCAAACTTAATACATTTTAGTTACACGTTGAGTGTAGAAGCAGAGAAATCTGTGCCTTCATTGACTTGTAGATATTTTTTCCCCTCCCTCCTTTCCTTTCCTTTCCTCTCCTTTCCTTTCCTTTCCTTTCCTTTCCTTTCCTTTCCTTTCCTTTCCTTTCCTTTCCTTTCCTTTCCTTTCCTTTATTTTCCTTCCTCCCTCCCTCTCTCTCTCCCTCCCTCCCTCTCTCCCTCTCTTCCTCTCTTTTTTTTTTTCTTTTCCCTTTTCTTCCCTTTCCTTCCTTTTCTTCCTTTCTGTCTGTCTTTCTGTCTTTCCTGTTGGTCCTCGTTTGTCACCCAGGCTGGAGTATAGTGATGTGATCATAGGTTCCTACAGCCTCAAACTCTTGGGCTCAAGTTGTTTTGCTGCTACAGCCTCCCAAGTAACTAGGGCTAAAGATGTACGCCACCACACCTGGCTAATTAAAAAAATTTTTTGTAGAGACAAGGTCTTGCCGTGTTGCCCAGGCTGATCTGAAGTGATCCTTTCACCTTGGCTTCCCAAACTGTTGGGATTATAGGCGTAAGCCATGTGCCTGGTGATTTTTTTTTTTTTTTCAACTCTCCTGCTATTACAGAGGTATTAGCAATCAGGGTTCGTGCCTAGCCCATTAATTACTGTGTAAATTAGTGCTGAATGGTTGTGGAGGTCTTTATTTAAACCTGTAGTTTATAATGAGACTTAAAAAAAATACAAGTTTTTTTTTTTTTTTTTTGTTTGAGGTAGGGTTTCACTCTCTTGTCCATGCCGGGATGCAGTGATGTGTTCTTGGCTTACCGTAGCCTCTGTCTCTGGAGTTCAAGCAATTTTTATGACTCAGCCTCCTGAGTAGCTGAGATCATAGGCGTGTGCCATCATGCCTGGCTAATTTTGGTATTTTTGGTAGAGACAGGGTTTCACCATGTTGCCCAGGCTGGTCTTGAACTCCTGAGCTCAGGAGATCCACCCATCTTGGCCTCTCAAGCTGTTGGGATTACAGGCCTGTATTACAGGCCTGAGCCACCGCACCACGCCAAAAAAAAAAAAAGTAAAAGTAATACATGCTCACTATAAGAAGAAAATGGAACAGAGAAGAAAAGTATATAAGTAAGGAAAAAGGCGATTCCATCGGGTCTTTCAGAAATAGGCTGTTACCATACAATTCATATAAATATATATATATGTATGTGTATATGCAAATATATGTATATATATCCATTGTACTCAAATGAGATTGTCTTGTAAGCATTCTTCTATAACTTGCTTTTTTTCCACTTCACAATATGTTTTTGCATGTCAGATGTAGATATTTACTTAAATATTTTGTTTATTTTTGTTTATTTTGGTTTCTTTTACCTTTTTTTGAAACGAAATCTCTCTCTTGCCACCCAGGCTGGAGTGCAGTGGTGCAATCTCAGCTCACTGCAACCTCCGTTTCCCAGGTTCAAGCGATTCTCCTGCCTCAGCCTCCCAAGTAGCTGGGATCACAGATGCACACCACCATGCCTGGCTAATTTTTTTATTTTTAGTAGAGATGGAGTTTCACCATGTTGGCTAGGCTGGTCCCGAACTCCTGACCTCGAGTGATCTGCCTGCCTTGGCCTCCCAAAGTGTTGGGATCACGGGCATGAGCTACTGTTCCCAGCCTCTTTTTCTTTTTCTTTTTTCTTTTTCTTTTTTGAGAGAGTGTTGCTCTATTGCCCAGGCTGGAGTGCAGTGGCATGATCTTGGCTCACTGCAGCCTCTACCTCTGGGGTTCAAGCAGTCCTCCCACCTGAGTAACTGGTACTACAGGCACACACCCTGTAATGTGTAAGTTTTGTATTTTTTGCCCAGGTAAGTTTTGTGTTTTTTGATAGAGACGGGAATTCACCAGGTTGGCCAGACTGGTCTTGAACTCCTGACCTCAAGTGATCTGCCTGCCTCCGCTTTTTAAAGTGCTGGGATTACAAGTGTGAGCCATGCCTGGCCATTGTTTTTCCTTTTTTTTTTTTTTAATAAGGATTGTCTGAAAGAAATTTTTTTTAAACAGCAGCATTGTCTTTTATAGTTGAGAGATACATAAATTTATTCAGCTAATCTCTTGTTGGAAATTTAAGCTGTCTCGATGGTACAGACAATGCAATAATTGAATATCATTGCACATTATGTCCTTGAACCTGTGAAAATATATTTTATGGAGAATACTTTTTAAAGTGAAACTTCTAGTTCAACAGTGTGCATATTTTAAATTTTGATAGATTATGCCAAATTGTACTTCAGTGGGATTTTAAAATTTTGGTCTATTGTTCATGTTTTCACAGGGAACCTAGGAGAGCAGCATATTTCTCATCGCTAGTAGTAGTTATAAATAACCCTTTAAGAAAATGAACAGGATCTTTAGAAATGTTGAAGTACAGTATTAAAAATATTTGACTCGTTGATGAGCATAACCCCATTACATCAGGTTGGACTAGTAATTTTGAGATTTATGTCAGAATTTCACATATAATTATTTAAATAGCTAATAGGTGGTATATTAAATTTTCTGGTTCAACTTATAAATATCATAGCACATCTGTGTCAACCTAGTCAACCATAGTTAATTTGAAGTAAGCTACTGTGTTGCTATTAAATAATTTTTTGCTTTTATCCACCGGGCGCGGTGGCTCACGCCTGTAATCCCAGCACTTTGGGAGGCCGAGGCAGGTGGATCACGAGGTCAGGAGATCGAGACCATCCTGGCAAACATGGCGAAACCCCGTCTCTATTAAAAAAAAAAAAATACAAAAAACTAGCCGGGCGAGGTGGTGGGTGCCTGTAGTCCCAGCTACTCGGGAGGCTGAGGCAGGAGAACGGCGTGAAACCAGGAGGTGGAGCTTGCAGTGAGCCTAGATCGTGCCACTGCACTCCAACCTGGGTGACAGAGCGAGACTCCGTCTCAAAAAAAAAAAAAAAATTTTGTTTTTGCTTTCATTTGTCTTAAGAATATTTGGTGTTCCTTTGGAGACTCAGTTCGTAAAGAGCTATTATGATTTTTCTAGTCTATGAGGAGAGAGAGATTGCTGTCTGCCATTGCATGTTATGCTTGTAGCTATTTGGGGGAAGAGTGAGAATTAAAGGCTAACATACAATCATTGTGGGTAGAAGTATTTTTATTTTTAGACCTCTGAGTATAATGGATTTCTGTGGGGTGAGGTGAGACTGGGGCTGTTTTTCTCTCACAGTATGTATATAACCTTTGGGATCAGTGCTTTTCTTTTCTTTTTTTTGTTTCTTTTTTTTTTCAGTACACAGTTCCACTCTGTCACCCAGGCTGGAGTGCAGTGGCACGATCTTGGCTCACTGCAACCTCCACATCCTGGGTTCAAGTGATTCTCCTGCCTCAGCCTCCTGAGTAGCTTGGGTTACAGGTAAGTGCCACCACGCCCAGCTACTTTTTGTATTTTTAGTAGAGACGGGGTTTCACCATGTTGGCCTGCTGGTCTCAAACTCCTGACCTCAGGTGGTCCACCCACCTTGGCCTCCCAAAGTGCTGGGATTATAGGCGTGAGCCACTGTGCCTATTGTGAATATTCTTTGTGTTTTTTTCTGACAGGCTTTGTGATGTGAATAGTAGTGAATTGATAGTGAAACTGTATTGTTAATAAACTCATAATTTAAGATAAGGCAGATTTCTGGTAATATTCTTCTCAGAATTAGATTTTAGGAAATTTCTCTAAATGTAAATCCTGGAAAGCTTGCAGAGATTTAAATGCTGTTCTGGTATTTTTTTTTTTTTTTTTTTTTTTTGAGATGGTGTCTTGCTCTGTCACCCAGGCTGGAGTGCAGTGACACAATATTGGCTCAGTGCAGCCTCCGCCTCTCGGGTTCAAATGATTCTCATGCCTCAGCCTCCCAAGTAGCTGGGACTAGAGGCGCACGCTACCATGACCTGCTAATTTTTGTATTTTTCATAGAGATGGAGTTTTGCCATATTGGCCAGGCTGGCCTCGAACTCCTGGTCTCAGGTGATCTGCCCGCCTCAGCCTCCCAAAGTGCTAGGGTTACAAGAGTGAGCCACCATGCCCAGCCATATGGTATTTTTTAAAAACTCAAAATATAGGGTACAAAATTCATCTTAAGTGCTTGGTACATCTTTAGCTTGGTAGGTCTCTGACATAGAGTTTAATAGAGTTTTTTTAGTATTGAGAACCCATTTGTCCCCACAGACATGATATTTTCTGCATGTGGTTGCTCTTTGTGTGTGTTCATTTTTAATTTCTGTCTTAGACGAGAGGCATTAGTCCGTTGAGCTTATGCCATCTTCTTGGAATTAAGATTTCGCTACAGAAGTTTGCATTTTTACTAATGCAGGAAGAACAGTTTTTTAAAAAATTGAAATCTTGCCCATTTAGTTAATTATTTTCAGGGGATAGATGACAAAAATAAATAGCAAGACATGTACAGAAGGAGGTTGTCGGTTCATGGAATTAGTTTTATTTATTTATTTGTTTGTATTCAGAGTCTCACTCTGTTGCCCAGGCTGGGGCACAGTGGCGTGGTCTCAGCTCACGGCAGCTTCCACCTCCCGGGTCCAAGCGATTCTCCAAGTGACTCTCCTCCCTCAGCCTGTGGAGTTGCTGGGAGTACAGGTGGCGCCACCACGCCCGGCTAAGTTTTGTGTTTTGAGTAGAGACGGGGTTTCACCGTGTTAGCCAGGCTGGTCTCGATCTCCTGACGTCAAGTGATCTGCCCGCCTCGGCCTCCCAAAGTGCTGGGGTTACAGGCGTGAGCTACCACACCTGGCCTAATTCATGAAATTGGGATACTGTTTAAAGATAGAGAAAATTTTCTTAACTTGAGGAAAATGTTAAAAAATGCAATCATTATATTTATTTTGGATTACATCTAATTGCAGGTTCCATAAACTACATTCAAGATTATTGCTATTTAAATGTATGTGAACTATCTAATGATTTTTACGTGGGTTTAGATTAATTGTGGCCTTGGCAAACACTTACTGCTTGATTTGTGTGAGACACTGTGCTAGGTTTTGGAGATGGAGTAAGACATTCCTTTACTTTTAAGGAAGTGATTAAAATAATAGTTACATTATTTTAAAAGCCCCTGGTTCCCTCAGAGGAGCACCTGAATTAGACTGAGGGTCATGAAGGTTTGTGTAGGATTGTGACTGTTGAACTTAGTTTGGAAAAATGATCAGTAGTTAGCCAGTTAATGGGGCAAAAGAAGGTCATGGAAACCAGAGACAGCTTGGTATTTCAGGGAATTGCATAGACCTGATTATGGTTGTCACATGGAGAAGGAGAGTGGATAAGGAGTAGCTTCAGGGAGATAGTCAGGGCCAAGTGATGAAAAATCTCATATGCACTACCAAGGAATTCAGATTAAAAAAAAATATTTTTTGAGACAAGGTCTGGCTCTGTCTCCCAGGCTGGAGTGCAGTGGCGTGATCTCTGCTTACTGCAACCTCCGCCTGTTGGGCTGAAGTTATCCTCCCACCCCAGCCTCCCAAGTAGTTGGGATTACAGGTGTGTGCCACCTGGCCTGGCTAATTTTTTGTATTTTTAGTAGAAACGGGATTTCGCCATGTTGCCCAGGCCAGTCTTGAACTCCTGAGCTCAAGTGATCCTCCTGCCTCGGGTTCCCACAGTGCTGGGGTTATAGGTACGAGCCACCGTGCACAGCCAAGACATTTTAAAAACGTGGGAATACACAAGCACACGTTCCGTTAGCTGTCAGTGGGATCTTGTCACACGTCATGTAGCTCTGGAAAACACTTATGCACTCGTGAGAGGATCACAATGAAAAAGGCCAGTGACGTCATCCTGTCATGAAAATAGCTTTGCCCTCATGGACCTCCTGCAAGGGTCTTGAGCACCCCTGGAATCCCTTACCCATTTGGAGAGTCATCATATTAGAAGATCGTTATGGCACTGGTGTTGAGAATTGTTTAGAACTTATAAAAAGAATCACATTTAGTTTTGCTTTTTTGAGACAGGGTCTTGCCATGTCATCCACGGCATAGTGCAGTGGCACTGTCATGACTCACTATAGCCGTGAACTCTTGGTTTCAAGGAATCTTCCTGCCTCAGCTTCCTAAGTAGCTGGGACTACAGGCATAAGCCACTATGCTGGGCTATTTTTTTTTTTTTTTATTTTTTTGCAGAGATGGGGTCTTGCTGTGTTGTCCAGGCTGGTCTTGAACTCCTAGACTCAAGCAATTCTCCTGCCTTAGTCTCCCAAAGTGTTAGGATTATAGGCATGGGCCACTGTGTCTAGCCAAGAAGGACATTTTATATTGTCATCCAATATGCACACCTTAACCATTGCAGAAAACAAGACTATATTATCTCTTGCTGCATTACAAGTTACTTCAAAACTTACTGGACTTAAAGAACAAACATCTGGCTGGGCACAGTGGCTCATGCTTGTAACCCCAGCACTTTGAGAGACCAAGGCAGGTGGATCACCTGATATCAGGAGTTTGAGACCAGCCTGGCCAATATGGCGAAACTCCATCTCTACTAAAAATACAGAAATTAGCAGGGCCTGGCGGCACATTCCTTTAATCCCAGGTACTTGGGAGGCTGAGGCAGGAGAATCGCTTGAACCTGGGAGACAGAGGTTGCAGTGAGCCGAGATTGTGCTACTGCACTCCAGCCTGGGCAACAGAGTGAGACTCTGTCTCAACAAAACAAAAAGAAACATCTCAGATTCTATGAAGAGTATGTACTGGGTGATTCTGACTCAGGGTCTCTAGTGAGGTTGCAGTCAACATGTTGACTGCTGAGTTTACACTCATTTCAATTCTTGACTGAGATTGGAGGATCTTTGAAGCTATCTCACATGGCTGTTGGCAGGAAGCCTCAGTTCCTGAATATGTGACTCTCTTCACAGGGTAGTTTGAAGTTTGAGTGTCCTCATGACATGGCAGCTGGATTCCTGAGAGAGAGTGATTTGAGAGAGTGACCAAGACAGAAGCTCCAGTGTCTTTTAAGAGTTAGTCATGAAAGTACATCATTGGAAGCAAGTCAGTAAGTTCAGTCTACACTCAAGGGGAGGAAATTTACTCTCCCTCTTAAAAGGAGGAGCATTAAATAATTTATGGACATACTTTAAAAGTACCACAAATAATTGTCAGGAGAATGAATCTCCCATGAGCTTCCTGTTTCTTTTTTTTGAGATGCAGTCCTGCTCTTTCGCCCAGGCAGGACAGGAGTACAGTGGCGCAGTCTGGGCTCACTGCAACCTCCACCTCCCGGGTTCAAGCGATTGTCCTGCCTCAGCCTCCCAAGTAGCTGGGATTATAGGCGTGTGCCACCATGCCCGGCTAATTTTTGTATTTTTAGTATAGACGGGGTTTCACCATGTTGGCCAGGCTGGTCTCAAACCCCTGATCTCAAGTGACCCGCCTGCCTCAATGTCCCAAAGTGCTAGGATTACAGGCATGGGCCACCGCGCCCAGCCGAGAGAGACTCTTATTTCATATACACCCTGCTGGGTGTGCTAGGAATGCAAGCAGGGCCTCGACTGTTCCTAACCCAGCCGTTTTTCAGGACTGTGTTTGCAGCAGGCCACTTTGCGGGAGGAGGTGATGTCTTTCATCGGGACAAAGAGCAGGCCTACTTACTACTTACTGTAAAAGTGGTGGATTCTGGCCGGACACCGTGGCTCACGCCTATAATCCCAGCATTTTGGGAAGCCGAGGCGGGTGGGTCACGAGGTCAGGAGTTCGAGACCATCCTGACTCACACGGTGAAACCCTGTCTCTACTAAAAAATACAAAAAAATTAGCTGGGCGCGGTGGCGGGCGCCTATAGTCCCAGCTACTTGGGAGTCTGAGGCAGGAGAATGGCGGGCACCCGGAGGCGGAGCTTGCAGTGAGCCGAGATTGCGCCACTGCACTCCAGCTTGGGCAACAGAGCGAAACTCTGTCTCAAAAAAACCCCCAAACCAAAACAAAACAAAACACAAAAAGGTGGATTCCCTAAGCCCAGTGTTCCTTAGCTGTGATGCAAACCCGCTGCATGTCACCTTATGGAACTTGGGGGTAACACTGCAAACATGCTCATGCTTGCTGTGCTGTGAGTAATAAAGTTCTTTGTGTTTGACCCAGGAGGCTCATGTGTTCTGTCAGTATCCATGAAATGGTCATAGGCTGATGTATTAACCTGTAAGTAGGGTTAAATAAAACCCTAGTTCCTTCACAGTTGTCAACAATGCTTATGTTTACTTTAGTGTGATGCACTGTGAAAATAAGCTATACGTTTTATTTTCAGTTCTATTTATCTGTTTATTTTAGAAAGCCTATCTCTATTCTCCTAGAGATAGGATCTTGCTGTGTTGTCCAGGCTGGTCTTGAATTCCTTGACTCAAGCAATCCTACTGCCTTGGTCTCCCAAAGTGCTAGGATTACAGGCACGGGCTGCTGTGCCTGGCCAAGAAGTACCTTGTATATTGTGATCCAGTATGCACATGTGCGTGCCTGTGCACTCCTGAGACATTGCAGAAAACTACACAACACTACTATCTCTTGTTGCGTTACAATTACTTCAGAACTTACTGAATTTGAAAAACAAACATCCCAGATTTCATGAAGAGTGTGTTGGGTGGTTCTGGCTCAGGGTATCTAGTGATTTTATTTCATTTAAAACAAACAAGAAAACAAGCTTGGTTGCAGTTTATCAAGCTGATTTCACAACCTATTATTGGGTCATAATTCTAAGTTTGAAAAACACTGATTAGGGGACTGATACGATTTGGCTGCATCCCCAGAAATCTCATCTTGTAGTTTCCATAATCCCTACATGTTGTGGAGGGACCTGGTGGCAACGGAATCATGGAGTCGGTTACTCCATGCTGTTCTGATAGTGAGTGCCCACGAGATCGATTTTTTGTTTTCTTTTTTGAGACAAGAGTCTTGCTCTGTCACCCAGGCCTGAGTGCAGTGGCATAAGGCTCACTGAAACCTTTGCCTCCTGGGTTCAATTGAGCATGTCTGGGTAATATTTGTATTTTTAGTAGAGACAGGGTTTCACCATGTTGGCCAGGCTGGTCTTGAACTCCTGATCTCAAGTGATCCATCGACCTTGGCCTCCCAAAGTATTGGGATTACAGATGTGAGCTACCATGCCCAGCCTAGATCTGATGGTTTTATAAGGGTCTCTGCCCCCTTTGCTTGGCACTTCTTCCTGCTGCCATGTGAAGGAGGATGTGTTTGCTTCCCCTTCTGCCACGATTGTAAGCTTCCTGAGGCCTCCCCAGCCCTGCAGAACTGTGAGTCAATTAAACCTCTTTCTTTTATAAATTACCCAGTCTTGTGGGCAGTTCTACATGGAGCTTGAGAATGGACTGATACAGGACTCGGAGGCTAGAGGCGGGCAGTCAGGTTAGAAAGTTGTTTTAATCAGGTAGGAGAGGATGGCATAAACCAAGGTACTAATTGTGGGAATGGAGGAAGAGGGTCAATTTAAGAGGTATCTGGAAATCAAAGAAACAGGAATTGTATTTTTTTGATAATATGTGTATATATGGAATATGAAGATTTCGGAAGGACACTCAGGCTCTGGCTTGAGCAGCTGATGTTATTCATTTGAATAGATGTTGTCCACTGCCCTGTTCTTTATTTTATTTTATTTTATTTCCCTGCAGCAGCAGGTTTGGTTATGGAGCGGGGAGACCTTGATGTGGAATTCAGTTTGGGGGCAGGTGTGTTTGAGGTGCATGTGAGGAGTATAAGTGAAGATGTCCAGAAGTGGAATACATAGTTCTGATTCTGAAAGGAGAAGTAAAAAAGTACTGGAGAAGTAGTAAATTTGGAGTCTTTGTTGTACATATGTTATTTTAAGCTGGTGGAGGCAGCGAGAAAGGATTTCTTAAGGATGATATTGTAGTGTGAGAATAACATAGGGATGAAGATCAGAAACATTTAAGGGAGGAACAAACAAAGGAGGAGGAGGGTTAGAAGAAAAGAGCATATGATATAAAAAAACCAAGAGAGGAGAGTGTCAAAAAATTGGGAGTGCTTAAGAAACGGTATATTTATAGACGGAAGTTAAAAAGGCATTAGAGAGGAAAAGCGATCATTAACTAAGGTTTCTCTGGAGAAGCCAGAGGGAATAGGGACTAAAGTACCCTGTGGAAGGATTAGCTGTAGCCCACTTCCAGCAGAATAGAGGAAGTTAAGGATGGTTGTTGCTGTAAATGAACATGTGGTGAGAGGAAGTTGAGATAGTTCTTGTTTGATTTCTCTGTTTCTCTCTAATGTAGGAGGTGAGATACATAAATTTGGTAGGGCTGTCATAAGAAAGGGCTGTCATCAGCTGGGCGTGGTGGCTCACGCCTGTAATCCCAGTAATTTGGAAGGCTGAGGCAGGTGAATCTCTCGGGCCTAGGAGTTTGAGACCAGCCTGGGCAACATGGTGAAACCCCACCTCTACCAAAAATACAAAAATTAGCTGGGTGTGCTGGTGCTTGCCTGTAGTCTCAGCTTGTAGTCTCAGCTACTCGGGTGGCTGAGGTGGGAGAAGTGCTTGAGCCTGGGAGGTTGAGGCCATGGGGAGCTGTGATCCTACCACTGCACTCCAGCCTAGGTGACAGAGGAGACCCTATCTCAGCAAACAAAAACACAAAACATCTCCCACTCCTCCACCCCCACACACAAGACCACTGATGATGTGGCTTAACAACAATTTCTTTTTTTTTTGTTCCAAGACAGTCTCGCTCTGTCGCCCAGGTTGGAGTGCAGTGGCGCCATCTCTGTTCACTGCAACCTCCGCCTCCCGGGTCCAAGCGATTCTCCTGCCTCAGCCTCCGGAGTAGCTAGAACTACAGGCACGCGCCACCATGCCCAGCTAATTTTTGCATTTTTAGTAGAGACAGGGTTTCACCATGCTGGTCAGGCTGGTCTTGAACTTCTGACCTCAGGTGATCCACCCATTGTGGCCTCCCAAAGTGTTGGGATTGCAGGCATGAGCCATCGTGCCTGGCACAAGAATTTATTTTCTCATCATTCTGGAAGCTAGAATTCTGAGACAAAGGTGTTGGCCTGGTTGGTTTCTTCTGGAGGCCGATCTCCCTGGGTTGTACGTGGCCGTTTTCTGGTGTCTTTACATGGTCTTTCCTCTGTGCTTGCCTGTGTCCTAGTCTGTTTTTATAGGGATACTAGTTATATTGGATTAGAACCCACCCCAGTACCCTCCTTGAGCTTTAATTCTTTAAGGACCCTATCTAAAATATGGCCACATCCTGAGGTATGGGGGTTAAGACTTCAATTTAGGAATTTTGGATTAGGGGACACAATTCATTAAAATGATGAAGTCATTTGCTGAAAGTGAGAGGCCGAAGGCCGAGATTTGAAATAACCCACCATAACAAATATGGCATAGGAAGCTAACTAAGAGACTTGTGGGGCTCTGGGAGAGAAACACGGGCCCAGCTGAGGTAGGAAATCAAACTGAACAGCTGCATGATTTTCTGCAGCAGCATCCGGGACTCTAGGTATATAAATCAATCACTAAAGGTGTTTCTCTTGACTTAATTTAGAGAAAGAGTTTAAAATATGTGCAATCTTCCCCAAACTTTTGTGGTATATTTTATATACAGTCATTGCACATATTTAAAGTATATAGTTTGATCAGTTTTAACATAGATACATGCCTGTGAAACCATCATCCCGAACACAATAGAGAACATTTCAGTCACCCCCAAAAGTTTCCCCTGCTCCTTTATGATCCGTGCCTCCCTCTACCCAGTCCCTAGTCGTGTACTTAGTAACTTTCTGTCATAATACATCTAGAATTTTACATAAATTGAGTCATACTGTGTGACTTATTTGGTCATATTTTTGGTCAGATTGTTTAAAGTGCAAGAACTATTATTTTGTGGCTTTATTCCATATTTTTAAAAAGAATTTTTAAAAAACACCGTCTTCCCTGAAGCTCATGAGATTAAAAAGCTATATGAGGGCTTCCCTCAGATATGACTGGTGAATTCCTTCCCTTGTCCTATAAATGAATATAGTTCTGAAAATAACAGACTCCACTTGGAAATACCATTTGGATTTGAAAGTGACTTGAATAATAGAGTGCACCTGCTGGTGTTGAAAACAACGTGGATTTGTGTTACTGGATCTTAGCCTCTTCCGTGTGATTTACGTCCTCCGCTACGTGGAAATAGTTCTGCACGGCCGCGGAGGTGGGTTTTTTTGTTTTTTTTTTTTTGGTGAATGTGGAAGTTTAAAATTCTCATGGTGTGATTCCTGAAACTCTTGCGTTTCTGAATTATTTTATTGTTTGACTTACTTTGTTCTGCCTACCATCTTTTAAAAAAGACTTTCTCCTACTTAATGGAAAGATATAAGTGATTGTTTAAGTTTTACACCTGGGAAAATCTAAGACGTAACCTCAAGTTTAGAGTGGTAAATGAGTAGGATACGCTACCTTAAATTGTGAGAACCTTTAATATCCTGGGACACTTGAGACGTTAACATCAGCAGATGATGGTGGTTAAGCATGATAGTTAACAGCCTCCAGGGATCTGGAATTAGGCTGCCTTAATTCAAATCTGGACCCTACCATTTAATAGCTGTGTGTCTTTAGATAAGTCACTTAAGCCGTCTAAGCCACAACTTTCTTTATCTGTAAAATGGAAATAATGACAGGACCCATCTTATTCATACAAAATACTAAATTATGCATTAATATTGAATAATATAAATATTAAATCTTATAAAACTCATAGTACAGTGCCTGGCATATGAAACACACACTCACTAAATGTTAGCTTTTGTTATCATTGAAAGGATTCCAGATAATTAATGGCTCCCTTATTTTATGCAATATTCAAATTACTTAAAAAAAGAAAAAACTTTGTATCCCTCTTCCATCTTGAAATAGAATTCATCTGAAGTAGTGATTTGTAGATTACTACCTGTCACCCACTTTACAGTCCAGATTACTCATGAAAAGGAATTTTTACTTCATGAGCTAGGTTAGTCCTGGAAAGGAATTTCATAACATTACTAACAAAATATTGCCATTTCTGAACTCAGTGTGCCATAGCAATTTCTGAGATGGAGGGAGATTGGAGTCTTTCCTTAAAGGGTCAGGTTCTGTGTATTTCCTGTCTTGTTTGTTGTTAGCCCTGGGCTTTGTTTACTAGTTCAGTAATATAGAGATGAGACCGCCTGTGTGTTCACTTTTTTTAGGATTTTTAACCTGTTTGAGTTTGACCAGAATAGATACTGTCTTTAGAATCTTATTTTTGACAATATGATTTACTTGGGTACTATTTTCAAAGAAGAAACACTTATAAGAATCAATTTACATAACAATGGATTTTTGGAAAATATTGTTTAATATGCTGAAGACTGTTGTTACTTGACCTAAGCCAATTCTTTGAAATGATGCCAGGAAATCAGAGAGAGCTAGTTTAGATCTGTATTGTCTTTGAAAGAAGTGTATAAAGTTGATAGCTATAGTATAGTGGGTTCTGCATCCGCAGAACTAACCAACTGTGGACCAAAAATATTTGGGAAGGAATTTTAAAGTCACCTTGAAAAAAAAAATGGGGAGAAAAAAAAACTTGGGAAAAAATAATACAACATGGAAAAATAATAAAAATAAACACAATAAGTATAACAATTTATATAGCATCTACATTGTATGAAGTATTATAAGGAATTTAGAGATGATTTAAAGTGTACTGGAGGATGTCCATAGATTTTAGGCAATTACTGTGTCAGTTTGAATCAGGGACTTGAGCAGCCTGGGATTTTTGCTGTCTGGGAGGGTCTTGGATATCTGGATACGTTCTGCTGGAGCCAGTCCCCAGCAGATACCAAGGGACAGCTGCCTGTGGTTTTAAAATTTGTTTTAATTATACTTGTAAAGTATGAACATGTTTTCTTTTTTGAAAAAAAAATTCAGGTGCTTTATGGTCGTTTGAGTGTACAGCTTTATAAGTGGAGTTAAAGCCTTCACAAACATTTTTCCCCTTTACAACACAAGTTGCCTTCCCTGTAATTATTGCTGTCTCAAAATTGGCATTTCCCATGTAGGAATTCTTTACATACCCTGTTTACAGATCATTATACTATGTTGTCTGTATTTTTTACCTAGCTTTTGGTTTATCTTTTAATTTTATTTACAGTGTTTTTTGGTGTAATACTTTGTCATTTTGGCATAATTAAGTGTATTGGTTGTTGTTCTTTATGGTTTTTGTTTCTGGTTTTTTATTTAAGGAGACTTTTCCTAACTCAAGTTCACAAGGATATTCTTCAAAATTTTCTTCTAGTACTTTTAATGGTTTAAAAAATTTATATCTTTAACGTATATGGAATTTATTTTGGTGTACTATGTGAAGACAAGTATGCTTAATTTTTCTCGAAGAGCAACGAGTATTTAAACCTCATTTATTGAGTGATTTTTCATTTCCTCACTGTGTTAGTCTGTTCTCATGCTGCTAATACAGACATACCCGAGACTAGGTAATTTAAAAAGGAAATTTTTTTTTTTTTAATTTAGATGGAGTCTCGCTCTTGTCACCCAGGCTGGAGTGCAGTGGCACGATCTTGGCTCACTGCATTGTCTGCCACCTGGGTTCAAGCTTCTCATGCCTCAGCCTCCTGAGTAGCTGGGATTACAGGCACCTGCCACCATGCTCGGTTAATTTTTGTGCTTTTAGTGAGATGGGGTTTCGCCATGTTGATCGGGTTGGTCTCGAACTCCTGACGTCAGGTGATACACCCTCCTTGGCCTCCCAAAGTGCTGAGATTACATGTGAGCCACCGCACCCTGCCAGGAAAGAGGTTTAATGGACTCTCAGTTCCATATGGCTGGGGAGACCTCACAATCATGGCAGAAGGCGAATGAGGAGCAAAATTATGTCTTACATGGCGACAGGCAAGAGAACTTGTACAGGGGAACTCCCATTTATAAAACTGTCAGATCCCATGAGACTTACTACCGCAAGAACAGTAGAGGGTAAACCGCTCCCATGATGCAGTTAAGTACACCTGGCCCCACCCTTGACACAGGAAGATTTTTACAATTCAAGGGGAGATTTGGGTGGGGACACAGCCAAACCATGTCACTCACTGTTTTGAAATATTACTTTTAACATATATTAAATTCCCATATATAATTTAATATATGTTTTTGGGCTAGTACTATACAGTTTTCATTACTATAGTTTTACAAGGCTACACTACTTCATGAGAAACCTTGCAGTTCAGATGTGGTTTTGTTGTCAGGAATTTTTTCCAGTAATACTTAGTGGGCATTATGTAGTATCCAGTAATCACACACATTGTTTTCTTAATGAAATGTATGAAGTCACACTATGTGGGATACATATAAACAGTAAGTAAGCTTGAGTCAGGTCCAGTTTTGCTGCTAGATGAGTTAAAAGGAAAAACTTATTTTCAGAGCTTTTTTAATTTTTGCAGTACAAATAAAGAATTACGGATTCGTAATTTATCTTGCTGTTGAGGGCTGTTTTCCTTCTTTGTTCATCTGTTTTAAATTGTTTGGTTACTCTTGTATCTTTACTCTCCGTTTGAATTTTAGAGTCAGTTTGTCGAGTTACTTGAAAAATCCTTCAACACCTGTGAAAGGAAGGGATCTACAGCTGGTTAGCAAAATCCTGTAGAGATTTTTCACTGGGATTGTGCTAAGTAGTTGGGGAGGAACTGAATCTTAACAGTGTTTGTCTTCTCGTCCATGAACACAGTTAACTTTTCTTTTGTTTAGATGTTCTTTTATGTCTTTCAGTAAAGTTTTAGTTTTTTCCCCCAAAATGCTTGTACATTTTTGTTGATTTATATCAAAGTACTTTTATGGTTTTGTTGCTGTTGTGAATGGGATTTTAAATTAAAAACTGCATTTTCTAGTTGTTACTTTGATTTATACATGAAAATATTGAAATTTATATATTGATAGTGAGTCTGACCAGTTTGTTGAGTTCTGTTATTCTAATAACTTGTCAGTTGATTATCTTGGGTTTTCAGTTAGAAAATCATATATTCAGACATTGATTTTAATCTTTTCCTTGTCAGTCTTTATACTTCTTGTTTTTTTTTCTCATTCTTTTTTGTAGAGACAGGGTCTTGCTATGTATCCCAGGTTGGTTTTGAACTCCTGGCCTCAAGCGATCTTCCTACCTTGTCCTCCCAAAGTGCTGGGATTATAGGCATGAGCCATTGCACCTGGCACTTTGTTTTGGTTTGTTTTCCAGTTGCATGGTATGTTTTCAGCATTCAGTTTTGAGACATCTAAAATATCTCTAAAATATTGTTTACTATGAAGTACATTATGCTGTAATCACATTCTGAATGCCTGAGTAAATACATGGTAGAAGGGGTAGATTTTCTTTAAGTGGGGGTAATGGAAAGTTTCTGAGAAGGGAAATATTTATTATTGGAGGATTTAATGTGTGATCTTTTCGTTACAGATATGGTGTAAGATACTTCTTCAAGATTGGACAGCTGGGGACCTTCTTCTGATTAACCTTAAACCATAGAGACACCTCACAAAGTTCCCATTTTTCGTTGTTGTTGATTTTCTGCTTTACACCTTTTCTGATCTTGCAACCATGTATGGAAGTGCTCGCTCTGTTGGGAAGGTGGAACCGAGCAACCAGAGCCCTGGGCGTTCACCCAGGCTTCCACGTTCCCCTCGCTTGGGTCATCGTCGAACCAATAGTACAGGAGGGAGTTCGGGAAGCAGTGTTGGAGGTGGCAGTGGGAAAACCCTTTCAATGGAAAATATACAGTCTTTAAATGCTGCCTATGCCACCTCTGGCCCTATGTATCTAAGTGACCATGAAAATGTGGGTTCAGAAACACCTAAAAGCACCATGACACTTGGCCGTTCTGGGGGACGTCTACCTTATGGTGTTCGGATGACTGCTATGGGGAGTAGCCCCAACATAGCTAGCAGTGGGGTTGCCAGTGACACCATAGCATTTGGAGAGCATCACCTCCCTCCTGTGAGTATGGCATCCACTGTGCCTCACTCCCTTCGTCAGGCGAGAGATAACACAATCATGGATCTGCAGACACAGCTGAAGGAAGTATTAAGGGAAAATGATCTCTTGCGGAAGGATGTGGAAGTAAAGGAGAGCAAATTGAGTTCTTCAATGAATAGCATCAAGACCTTCTGGAGCCCAGAGCTGAAGAAAGAACGAGCCCTGAGAAAAGATGAAGCTTCCAAAATCAGCATTTGGAAGGAACAGTACAGAGTTGTACAGGAGGAAAACCAGGTAAGTTCTACCTATGTGTTTAACTGTGTTGGCTGAATTCATGTATGTGAATGAAATAGCCTTTTTTTTTTTTCCCTTTTCCTAGATTTTTCCCTTCGTAGTATATGTATCTTCCTTTTTCCTATTTATTTTACTATTTTGTGTCCTCCATTTCTCAGCCCTTTCCAAATTTGGTCCTGTGCCCTGTTTTTTCCTAGTTGCCCATGTCTGCTTGCTTCCATTCTTGCTTGGTTCTTTTCTCTGGTTTCTGTTTCTCTTCGTGTCTTTCCTTTCAGCATATGTTATCTTTTTTTTTTTTTTCAATTCTTCTGAGGTTATAATTTTGCCACACACTGTAATATCTATTACCAAATGTATTTAGACTAGGTAACTTCAGTGTAAGGTATACCATTAAGATTTGTCATGATGTCAAAAAGTCATTCTTAAAAACAAAACAAAATGACTATCACAAGATAAATCAGTGTTGTCAGCTGAGAACAGAAATTACTTTTAAAGAGTTAATATTGGCTGGGTGTGGTGAGTCACACCTGTAATTCCAGCACTTGGGAGGCCGAGGTGGGCAGATCATTGAGGTCAGGAGTTTGAGACCAGCCTGGCAACATGGTGAAACCCTGACTCTACTAAAAATACAAAAATTAGCCAGGTGTGATGGTGTGTACCTGTAATCCCAGCTTCTAAGGAGGCTGAGGCAGGAGAATCACCTGAACCTGGGAGGCAGAGGTTGCAGTGAGCTGAGATCCTGCCACTGCCCTCCAGTCTGGGGTGACACCGTGAGACTCTGTCTCAAAAATAAAAAAGTTAATGTTGATGATGTATTTATTAAGTACGAATAGTAACTATTCATTTTGTTGCCATTCATGAAAGTTTAACTTCAGGATGCTTTTGTAGCTTTTTGTTCTTTAATTCTTTACATTTAAGGTAGAGGAAAGGCAATCTGGTGTGATTGTTTGCTTGTAGAAAATAAGTGAGATGATTGGGCTTTATCATCATGGGGCTTTTCAATTTGAGAGCTAAGTGCTGTCACATTAGCTACAGGAAATATTCACTTATTTTTCTGTGCTCCTCCAGGTTATAGTTGGTGTGTTTGGTGATAGCCATGTCACATTCAGTGAGGAAGCTGATGACTCCAAAGATGTGAACAAATCGTATTCAGGCTCTACCAGTTAAAATGTTAAACATACTTTTTTGTTTTTGTTTTTGTTTTGAGACAGAGTCTTGCTCTGTCTCCCAGGCTGGAATGCAGTGACGCAGTCTTGGCTCACTGCAACCTCCATCTCCCAGGTTCAAGTGATTCTCCTGTCTCAGACTCCTGAGTAGCTGGGATTACAGGTGCCTGCTCCCACACCCGGCTAATTTTTGTATTTTTATTAGAGATGGGGTTTCACTGTGTCGGCCAGGCTGATCTCAAACTCCTGACCTCAGGTGATCCACCTGCCTCGGCCTCCCGAAGTGCTGGGATTATAGGTGTGGGCCACCATGCCCGGCCCATACTTTTTGTTTAAAAGACTTTTAGAATTTTTCTCTTTATTTTTTTCCCCCTGTGGTGCAAGTTGTGTGTACTTTTAGAAGTTTTCTTAAACTTGCAAGCTTGAATTTTTTTCCTTCTTAAAAAAGCTGTCCTATACTCTTAAAAGGAGAATATTTAATTAACTACCTCATTGTTGGTATTACACTTTATTTTTGGATTAGGTTACTCAAAATTATAAAAAAAGCAATTGATATCAATTTCTGCATTCTTCTTAAATGATACCAAGAAGTAAAGAAGCAATCAGAAATAATCTGTGTCTCTGATGAAGGAGTTGTCTGGCACACAAAGCTCTTTAGGTCCCTGATGGACCTAATGTGTGACTGTGGTCCCATAAAGTTATAGTATAGTATTACCAGGTGTGGTCGCTCGCACCTGTACTCCCAGCACTTTGTGAGGCTGAGGGGGTGCGGATTGGTTGAGTCCAGGAGTTCGAGACCAGGCTGGGCAAAATGGTGAAACCCTGTCTCTGCAAAAAGTAGAAAAAAATTAGCTGGGTTTGGTGGTGGGTGCCTGTACTACTTGGGAGGCTGAGGCAGGAGGATCACCTGAGCCTGGGAGGTCGAGGCCACAGTGAGTCGAGATTGGGCCACTGTACTCCAGCCTGGGTGACAGAGTGAGACCCTGTCTCTAAAAACAAAACAAAGATTATAATACAGTGTTTTCACTGTATCTTTTCTATGCTTAGATGTGTTTAGATACACAAATATTTACCATTGTGTTACAGTTGCCTACAGTTTTCAGTACAGTAACATGCTGTACAGGTTTGTAGCCTAGAAGCAGTAGGCTATGTCCTGTGTCCCAGTGTGTGGTAGGCTGGACCAGATGTGTTTGTGTAAGTCCACTTGATGATCTTTGCACAATGATGAAATCGCCTTTCTCAGAACGTATCTCTGTCATTAAGCAACATATGACTGTAAATCTAATTTAAGATTTCTGTCGATTGTCTTACCATTCTTACTAATATGCAGTCCAGATACTCAGATCTACTGTTTTGGCTACTTGAAGATCTCTAGTTACATTACATTTTGTATGTTAAAGCTCCAGACACATTTTCAGCAATAAAAATAGCTCATTTTTTCTGTTCATAAATGTAAAACAGAAAAGCATAGATATGAAAGCAAAATATATTCCAGATCCTCCTATCTACTGACAACTTTGCTATTCCACCGTTAGCATTTTGACGTTTCTCTTTACTAAAATACCTGTATGCATATACACATAACAGATTTCCCTGAATGGAATACTGTTGGTATTATGCTGTGATCTTTATTTAACTAACATTTCTACTGTATGTTAAAGGCCTCTAATATGTATCTAAATCATTATTTTTAATGCCTCCTACTATTCTACTGTTATTCTAGTTAATATCACAGGGCTAAAATTCTTCAAATTTACTTGGTATTACAACGCAAATTAAAAACTAAACCTTGAATTCATTTGAATCAGATATCTAAGTAATTAGAAATTATGATTTATTCTTTCTCAGATACATTATGACTTCAAACTACTTTGCTTTTACTTTTTAATCAGTTATTAAAGTTGTCACTACTCAAAATTGAATATTTTAATATACTTAAATCTCTTTCTTAGAGACTTAGCTTCTTTAAAGAAGAGAAAGTGTCCTTTAAAAAATACTCCTTAGGAAGTTCTTTGAGTTTGAGTCGTTAAGACTTTAAGAATGTGTAAAGAAAGAAAAAAGCTCAAATAGACCCCACTGATGGAGTCTAAAGTTAAGGACAGGGTTCTTAGATGCTGGCTCGGAAACGTTAACATCGACAGGCATGTTTGGTGAACACGGAGATTGCCAGGCCTTCCCTCATGCCAGCTAAGTACGATCCCTGGAGATGGGGTCCAGGAACTTACGTTTTGAACAAGCTTCTCTCGTGGTTCTGATGAGAAGCCACTCTTGGGATCTTTAGAATGTAGTAAATCTAATCTAATTCTTTCTTTCTCTTTTTTTTTTTTTTTTTTTTGAGACGGAGTCTCGCTCTGTAGCCTAGGCTGGAGTGCAGTGATGCGATCTTGGCTCACTGCAACCTCTGCCTCCCGGGTCCCGATTCAAGCAGTTCTCCGGCCTCAGCCTCCTGAGTAGCTGGGATTATAGGTGCCCCCCACCACACCTGGCTAATTTTTGTATTTTAGTAAAGGTGGAGTTTCACCATGTTGGCCAGGCTGGTCTTGAACTCCTGACCTCATGATCTGCCCACCTTGGCCTCCCAAAGTGCTGGGATTAAGGACGTGAGCCACTGCGCCGGGTGTCAGTCTAATTCTTAAACTTGTCTGTTGCCTGTTTGTCGATTTGTGATGGTTCTGTTGTGACACTTTTGAGCTCAACCATAAAAGAAAGGGGAAGAAACAAGGGACCATTTGCTCAGTGTATCTCATCCTTTATTCTTCCACTTTACATCTCAGGGATGTGACCTACTCCTGTTCATAATGATCATTAACTGTGACAGGGACCCTCAGTGGATGGGGCGTGTGTAGGGGAAAAGGGTGTTTAAAATTTTAGATATGTTTAGTTAAAAGAGCCCTCCAGGTGATTTTGATGTCTCCTCACCTTGTGAATCACTGATGCACCAGATAAATGTTCAAATGATATATGAGAGCAGAACAGTGAAGTACAGTTTCTTCAGTTGACATTTTTGAGTTGTCAGTACAATACTGACCTTAGTTTTTAATTTGCATTGCACTACCAAGTAAATTAGTTGAATTTGTCAGTTGAAGTACAACACCAAAAAAAAATCATTCCTAAATACAAAATAATAGTACATTCTCAGTTGTTTTTTAAATTGTTGTTTTGAGACAGAGTGTCACTGTGTCACTCAGGCTGGAGTGCATGGCGCAATCTTGGCTCATTGCAGCCTCTGTCTGCAGGGTTCAAGTGATTCTCCTGTCTCAGTCTCTGGAGTAGCTGGGATTACAGGCGTGTGCCATCATGCCCAGCTAATTTTTTGTAGTTGTTGTTTGTTTGTTTGTTTGTTTGTTTGTTTTTGAGATGGAGTCTTGCTCTGTTGCTCAGGCTGGAGTGCAGTGGTGCGATCTCGGTTCACTGCAAGCTCCGCCTCCCGGGTTAACGCCATTCTCCTGTCTCAGCCATCCCGAGTAACTGGGACTACAGGCGCCTGCCACCACACACAGCTAATTTTTTGTATTTTCAGTAGGGACGGAGTTTCACTGTGTCAGTCAGGATGGTCTCAATCTCCTGACCTTGTGATCTGCCCACCTCGGCCTCCCAAAGTGCTGAAATTACAGGTGTGAGCCATCACACCCAGCCAATTTTTTGTATTTTTAGTAGAGACGGGTTTCACCACGTTGACCAGGCCGGTCTCGAACTCTCGACCTCAGGTAATCCACCTGCCTTGGCCTCCCAAAGTGTTGGGATTACAGGTATGAGTAATCCCACCCGGCCCTTTTTTTTTTTTTTTTTTTTTTTGAGATGGAGTCTCAGTGTTGCCCAGGCTGGAGTGCAATGGCACAATCTCGGCTTACTGGAACCTTTCCTCCTGGGTTCAAGCGATTCTTCTGCCTCAGCCTCCCAAGTGGCCAGGATTACAGGCATGTGCCACCATGCTTGGCTAATTTTTGTATTTTTTTTTTTGAGACGGAGTCTTGCTCTGTCACCAGGCTGGAGTGCAGTGGCGTGATCTCAGTTCACTGCAACCTCTGCCTCCTGGGTTCAAGTGATTCCCCTGCCTCAGTCTCTCAAGTAGCTGGGATTACAGGCACGTGCCACCATGCCCAGCTGATTTTTTGTATATTAGTAGAGACGGGATTTTGCCATGTTGGCCAGGCTGGTCTCGACCTCCTGACCTCAGGTGATCTGCCCGCCTAAGCCTCCCAAAGTGTTGGGATACAGGCGTGCGTCACCATGCCCCGCCTAAATTCTGTTTTTATAGTTTGGTATTGAGTTGTAAATATCAGGAGAAAACAATGAGTTTGCTTTCTTCAGGTTTGTGGTTAAGTATCAGTATAACCTGGGTCTTGGAAACTGTCTGTACTCTTAGGGGTTGTATTGGGTTCTTTTTTTTTTTTCTTGGTAAAAATGAGATTGGTAAATTTGGAGTATGTACTGGTGTATACTAGTGCCCAAATATGAGATTCTTTGTATGGATTTAGATAATTATCATAGTATATCATATTTGAATATTATACAATTTCAAATGTATTGTTAATACAAATTCACAGTTTAATTGAAAAGTGGCTGAGACATGATTTTTTATTATAAGAAATATTGTGAGCTGGGTATGGTGGTATATGCCTGTAGTCTCAGCTACTGAGGAGGCTGAGGCAGGAGGATCCCTTGAGTCCAGGAGTTTGAGTCCAGCCTGGGCAACAGTGAGACCTTGTCTCTTAAAATAAATAAATAAATAAAAATTTAAAAGAATTAATAAATATTGTGGAAAAATTGCATATGAATAAACATTTCATTTTGAAGGCTCTACTTTTCAAGAATGGATTGACAGTATATATGTGTATAAGATTATACGTGTGTGTGTGTGTGTGTATATCAAATTTAGAGTAGATTTGAAGTTACTGGATTTATCACCATTATACCCTGAATTAGCTAGTCACCGTTATACCTTGTTGGTGATGCTGAAACTGTGCCCCTCACTAAGATGGTTTTTATTATGAAGTGACTCAGAAACGTCAGTTTTAATGAAAAAAGTTATTGGCGTACTTGTTCATTTTGAAATAATTGAAGCAGTTGTTTATGCCTATACTTCAGAAGCTGTGTGGAAAATATGTAATATCCTAAGTACAGTCTGCATTCAGAGGCAAAATATTTCAATCTTCTGAATCCTTCAGTTCAGTTCCAGTGAAGCAGTCCACAGGATTTTCATGCCAAAAAACCCATATGTGCTGAAGAATGGTGAACACCGCCTTATCCAGATTCCACCCCTTGCCCTAATTAAACACCAGTGCTGGCAGCGATGTATTCTTCCTATACCCACTGTAATTACTACACAATCCTAAAATTGTATAACTTTGGTCCAAAAAACGAAGGGTGCAATTTTAAAGTAAAGTGAAACACTGCAGTGAGATACAGAGACAGAGAATGCTAATTAATAGATTATAGTCAGCCGGCAGTGGGGCCTAATTACACTCTGCATTAGTTATACCCTCCATAGCCCTCAGAGGTCAAGCATCTTCCACTGTATAAAGACGACTGGTTTAATAGGATTTACAGTAATTAAAGAGTTTCCCCGTTTCAGTTTGAGACTGGGGATTTGGGTCCATTCTAAATATTTGGTCTGATTGGACCATAGAGATCTTGTTCTAGGATCCTATCAAATGTAAAGACACATTTGCTTATAACTGCTTGATATGTGTGGTTCTTTATTATGGAGTTCTTTTAGAAGATGTTTCTAATATAAATACTCAGCATTTTTTCTGTCTCATCCTTCTTTTGTTACTGCACTTTCAGATACTGCTAGTTGGAGAGTTAGAATAGTATGTATTTAAAAGGGAAGGCTTTTTCTTTTTCTTTTTTAAAATTGGGAGAAAGGAAGGTTTTTAGCGTATGTTTGACGAAGAATGAAAATCTAGCTGTGAGCTTGGTGCAACTGCAGAGCTACTAAGACTTTGGATGGGGCTAAGTGCGGCGGCTCACGCCTGTAATCCCAGCACTTTGGGAGGCCAAGGCAGGGGGATCACGAGGTCAGGAGATCGAGACCATCCTGGCTAACACGGTGAAACCCCGTTTCTACTAAGAATACAAAAAATTAGCTGGGCTTAGTGGTGGGCACCTGTAGTCCCAGCTACTCGGGAGGCTGAGGCAAGAGAATGGCATGAACCTGGGAGGCAGAGCTTGCAGTGAGCCAAGATCACCCCACTGCACTCCAGCCTGGGCGACAGGGCGTGACTCCGTCCCCCCCCCACAAAAAAAAAGACTGGATGGTTCATATTTTTTTATTCTAAACAACATCTAACCAGATTATCATCGTACTTACTTTTTGATTATGCCTTGAAGTAATTCTGTATGTTGAATTTAGTTGGAAGCTTATTTTAAAAATAATTACTTAAAGCAATTTTGTGTGAACAAAATACTGTTTAATATTATAGGGTGGCAGGTGAATTTACTGTTTTTTGCCTTGTGTGTTTCTTTTCTTTTTGGAGTCTGATTTTTGTGATTCTCATTTACTTAGGAATCAAGAGAATTTCTAGTTCAGAAATGCAGAAAGATAACCTCATGTAATTCTGTGTCGTTTTTTTCCTTGTTATTTGGAGACTTTTGACTGTTAACATTTATGTAATTTTAGGTCGTACCTTGATTTTCCATATGGTAAAAGCCATTATTATTTGCCAGTAAATACATTTTTTTTTTTTTTTTTTGAGACAGAGTTTTCCTCTTTTTGCTTAGCCTAGAGTGCAGTGGTATGATCTTGGCTCAGTGCAGCCTCCACCTACTAGGTTCAAGGGATTCTCCTGCCTCAGCCTCCTGAGTAGCTGGTACTGCAGGTGCACGCCACCACGCCCGGCTAATTTTTTGTATTTTTAGTAGAGATGATGTTTCGCCATGTTGGGCAGGCTGGTCTCGAACTCCTGGTCTCAGGTGATCTGCCGACCTCGGCCTCCCAAAGTGTTGGGATTACGCGTGTGAGCCACTGCTCCCGGCCTTAAATAAACTTTTTCACGAGGTTGCTAGTTGTTTCACTGTCATTTAAAGTCTGATCTTAAAACTTGGGATAGGCCGGGCGCGGTGGCTCAAGCCTGTAATCCCAGCACTTTGGGAGGCCGAGACGGGCGGATCACGAGGTCAGGAGATCAAGACCATCCTGGCTAACCCGGTGAAACCCCGTCTCTACTAAAAAATACAAAAATCTAGCCGGGCGAGGTGGCGGGCGCCTGTAGTCCCAGCTACTCGGGAGGCTGAGGCAGGAGAATGGCGTGAACCCGGGAGGCGGAGCTTGCAGTGAGCTGAGATCCGGCCACTGCACTCCAGCCTGGGCGACAGAGCGAAACTCCGCCTCAAAAAAAAAAAAAAAAAAAAAAAACTTGGGATCTATGTCTTAGATTATTGTTTAAATTTTCTTTTTGATAATTCTGTTTTAACCAGGAGATATAGATAAATTGGCATCCTTGTTTATTTCCCGGATCAGTTTAATCTTTTTTGTAGTTTCAGAAGGGGAATATGTTAAAGGTACTATGCAGAGTGCCGTGAGAAAATGAAATCAAATGTAAAATGGATAATGTTTCTTTTGGGGAGTTAATAATCATTTTGAGAAGCAAAATTTGTACATCTATGGCTTACAGAAATTTGAACTACGCATTTATTGGGTCGTGATCATATATGAAGGTATTTAAGTTGGTATAGGAAATTTGCTGCTTTTACAGTTGGTAAGTTTGCTTATCTGGAATGTAGTGAAGTATTATGAAAAATAATTCAGCAGATCTAATAAAAATGTTGCACAAATATGAGATAGGGCTTATGTGAAGAAATAAGGGCATAGTATGCCAGATAACTGCAGTCTCTCTCTCACTTTTTATTTTCCTCTGTGTTTTTGGATTTCACAGTGCAGTGTAGTGTGTTTTCTCAGTGAAATGAATTATTTTTAGAGATTTGCTAATTTACAGCAAATTTGCAGATAGCATCTTAAATAAAATTTGGGGGTCCTACTTTTTGTTGTGCAAAAGAAATCAGAAAATGGGTTTTAGTTATATTAATGTTAATCAGTGAGGTCACAGTTTCATTTTTTTAACATTTACGATCGTACCACCCTCTGGAACTTGACGTCTGTTTTGAGTGCTCTGTTATGCCCAGAAGAGCATAGGAGGTGCGTAGAAACCATGCTTTGTAAGAAATGGCTGAAGGAACTCAAGCAGAGAGAAGACTTGCAACGTTTTAATTATAGTCTTAAGTATTTGATGGACAGCCATGTTGGAGGTGATTTTTCCTTTTATCTTTCTTTGTTAGTATTGTTTTTGGAGAGCGAACACTGGAAACAGCACAAATATTAGGGTTTTAAATTTTGGCTGCAAGGAGGAATGGATTTTTGAAAAAAGCTATATCCGGCCGGGCGTGGTGGCCCATGCCTGTAATCCTAGCACTTTGGGAGGCCGAGGCAGGTGGATCACGAGGTCAGGAGATGGAGACCATGGTGAAACCCCGTCTCTACTAAAAGTACAAAAAATTAGCCGGGTGTGGTGGCGGCCGCCTGTGGTCCCAGCTACTTGAGAGGCTGAGGCAGGAGAATGGCGTGAACCCGGGAGGTGGAGCTTGCAGTGAGCTGAGATTGTGCCTCTGCACTCCAGCTTAGGTGACAGGGCAAGACACTCTCAAAAAAAAAAAAAAAAAGAAAAGAAAAAAGCTATATCCATTTGATGGAAGAACAGTTTCACAAAGTAATGCTTCATCATCACTAGAAGTGGTCACTGGGAGGTCAGATTACCTTCTGACAGCTGTGTGGGTGCTGCAAGTCATTGAACTCTTCAGAATGCCCGAAGTGGAATAAAGTGTTACTTTGGGGAGAAACATTTAGGGAGTTTACCCCATCCTCCCAGGCCCTTTTGTCCTTTTTCTCCCTCCCTGTCTCCTATCCTCCTTTTGTGACAACTTTGTTGAGATATAATTGAATTCACCCTTTAAAGTATACAGTTTTTTCTATTTTTTTTTTTGAGATGGAGTCTCGCTGTGTCGCCCAGGCTGGAGTGCAGTGGTGCGATCTTGGCTCACTGCAACCTCCACCTCCCGGGTTCAAGCAGTTCTCTGCCTCAGCCTCCCAAGCAGCTGGGATTACAGGCACGTGCCACCACGCCCTGCTAATATTTGTATTTTTAGTAGAGACAAGGTTTCACCATCTTGGCCAGACTGCTCCTGAATTCCTGACCTGGTGATCTGCCTGCTTCGGCCTCCCAAAGTGCTGGGATTACAGGCATGAGCCACCGTGCCCAGCCTTTTCTTTCTTAATCTGATTTACTCAATGAAGATTTTGAAGCAAGTAATAGTAAGTTGCCCTAGGGAGTTCTAGAACGAGAGCATAAGTGATGTAATAAAAAAGACTGTTTAGGAGCAGCTTTTACTGCTGTCAGCAGAGTGGATTGAAGAAAGGGTGGGGAAAGGAAATGAGTTTCTTGTAGAAGACCTGGATTAAACAGGGTAATAGCAATGAAGAAGGTGCACATCCATGAGATTTTCAAAGAAATATTTGGATATACGCAGGGCACGATGGCTTGTGCCTGTAATCCCAGCACTTTGGGAGGCCAAGGTGGGCAGGTTACTTGAGCCCAGGAGTTCAAGACCAGCCTGGGCAAAATGTGGAGACCCCATCTCTTAAAAAAAAAAAAAAATTAGCTGGCATGGTGGTATGCGCCTGTAGCCCCAGCTACTTGGGAGGCTAGGGCAGGGGGATTGCTTAACCACGGGAGGTGGAAGCTGCAATGAGCTGTGATTGCACTACTGTACTTCCAACTAAGTGACAGAGCAAGAGGCTGTCAAAAAAAAAAAAAAATTTGGATATAGACGATGAGAGAGAAGAATACAGTGAACCGTGGCATTGAGATTGGGGAGCTCGCTTCCCGATGATTAACATTGGGAAAAGTGGATTAGAAAGTGGAACTAAATTTAGAGTCAGGAATGATGAACTTGGTTTTAATTATGTGAATAAAAGTTTTTCATAAGAATTTGGAGATAGGAGACTAATGACTGTGACCTCAGGTACGTGCATATAGATGTTATGAAGGTGTGCTTGTTAATGTTGGGGAACTCACTTGTCTGGTTAACTCAGTATCAGCTACACGTCTCTGCTTATGGGAGTAAGAAGTGGAGAGGGAGAAGCCGTTAGAAAATGCAGTTTTATGTGTTTTTTCTCATCCAGCTCGATTTGTGTTTTGGTTCTCTGTCTTTATTGTGGTATTTTTGTTTGACAGCAGATACCTCGAGTGATTCTCTCAATTCCTGAAAGTTACTATTATTAAAAAAAGTTAATATTGATCTATGATTTTTTCATAAACTTTTAGATGTCCCTTATTTTGTTTTAGTTAACAACAAGTTTATTGGAGATCATGTACCCACCTCTGTTTGATAAATTAGGAGTGACTTTGGGAAAAAGAGAAATATTACAAAAAATGTGCTTTCAGTGAGGAAATTATAAATTTTATTTTTGAAAATGTTCTGTTCTTCCCTTATGGACAAGATTAGAAATGCTTTTATGAACTGTTTTTGTGCTGCCATACATGTTTCTAAAAATATTCATTTTTCTTTTTCTTTCTTTCTTTTTTTTTTTTTGAGACTGAGTCTCACTCTGTTGAACAGGCTGGAGTACAGTGGCGTGATGCTCTGCCTCCTGGGTTCACGCCATTCTCCTGCCTCAGCCTCCTGAGTAGCTGGGACTACAGGCACCCGCCATCATACCCAGCTATTTTTTTGTATTTGTGCAATACAAAGACGGGGTTTCACCATGTTAGCCAGGATGATCTCGGTCTCCTGACCTCGTGATCCGCCCCCCTCGGCCTCCCAAAGTGCTGGGATTACAGGCGTGAGCCACCGCGCCCGGCCTAAAAATACTCATATTTCTTCCCAGATTTGGAAAGTTAGTCTTTAACGTAGATCTTTTCCTTTGATTTTTCCATATATTGACAGTACTTATTGAACCCTCCCGCCCTTTATTTTGCCAGTCTTTTCTGCCTAATAGGCTTTCCTATCTAATACTGGATTGCAGTGACACTTGCTTAATTTCATATGTGGTGACTATATAGGCGGAGAAAGTGAGATAGTTCAGCCTTAATGTACACACTGTACCATCTCTTACCAGTGGCTGGTGGCTTGTGTACTTTCAGAGAATGTGATATGTAAGGATCTGTTTAGCTTTGAAGTCAACCTGAGATAACTGCTGTGATCTTAAATGACCCTCAGGTACTTGAATAGTCCTCTGTAGCAGTAATTCTTAAACTTTTTGGCCACAGGACCTCTGTAAATTGTAAAAATTATTAAGGACCCCAAGCAGGTTTTGTTTACGTAGGTTATATCTACCAATATTTGTCATATTATATACTAAAATAAAAAATTAATATTAATACATTTAGAAAAATAAACCTAATAAATGTTATCATAAGTAACGTTTTAAAATGAAAAACAGTTTTGTAAGTCTGTCTCTTTTTTTGTTTTTTAGACAGAGCCTTTGCACTGTTTCCTAGGTTGGAGTGCAGTGGCATGATCTTGGCTCACTGCAGCCTCCGCCTCCTGGGTTCAAGCGACTCTCCTACCTCAGCCTCTTGAGTAGGTGGGATTACAGGCCCCCACCACCATACCTGGCTACTTTTTGTATTTTTAGTAGAGACAGGGTTTTGCCATGTTGGCCAGACTGGTCTCGAACTCCTGACCTCAGGTGATCCACCTGCCTCAGCCTCCCAAAGTGCTGGGATTACAGGTGTCAGCTACCCCACCTGGCCTAGTTTTGCAGGTCTCTTTAAGGAAAGGAGGACTACAAGTCTAACGGCCTTATGTGGTTCTTCTGACTCTTGTAAGAGGCTGCCACTAGAGTCCTGACTAGGCCACTCTTTAGCTAAGATATCTCTTATTGGTTCAGTATTGTAATTAAATTTTATGACCTGTGACGTCAACATGGATTAACAAGGATCTCTGACTTTTTCATCAAGGGTTAACAAGTTACACTGTTTCTTTAGTAACAGTGAGTAATGGAAACGCGGTGAGGAATGGTGACTTTGTTGGTTTGTTGTTGATAGCATGTATTTCTCGACCCTTAGAGAGGTTCTTTGGGTGGGCTGTCTTAAGGAAGCCCTCGTATTGTAGTTGGCTAACCAGTAGGCCCGCACCATCACGCCCAGCTAATTTTGTATTTTAGTAGACACAGGTGTTGCCTTGTTGACCAGGCTGGTCTCAATCTCCAGACCTCAGGTGATCCACCTGCCTCGACCTCCCAAAGTGCTGGCATTACAGGCGTGAGCTACTGCATCTGGCCAACCAGTACTCTCCTTTTTTTTTTTTTTTTTGAGATGGAATCTTGCCCTGTTGCCCAGGCTGGAGTGCAGTGGCATGATCTCAGCTCACTGCAAGCCCCACCTCCCGGGTTCACGCCATTCTCCTGCCTCAGCCTCCCGAGTAGCTGGGACTACAGGCGCCCACCACCACACCCCGCTATTTTTTTGTATTTTTAGTAGAGATGGGGTTTCACCGTGTTAGCCAGGATGGTCTTGATCTCCTGACCTCGTAATCTGCCTGCCTCAGCCTCCCAAAGTGCTGGGATTACAGGTGTGAGGCACCATGCCTGGCCTGGTTTTTTTTTTTTTTTTTTTTTCCAAGATGGAGTCTAGCTCTGTTGCCCAGGCTAGAGTGCAGTGACACGATCGCGGCTCACTGTAACCTTCGCCTCCCGGGTTCAACCGGTTCCCTTGCTTCAGCCTCCAGAGTAGCTGGGATTACAGGCACCTGCCACTGTGCTCAGCCTCCAGAGTAGCTGGGATTGCAGGCACCTGCCACTGTGCTCAGCCTCCAGAGTAGCTGGGATTGCAGGCACCTGCCACTGTGCTCAGCCTCCAGAGTAGCTGGGATTACAGGCACCTGCCACTATGCTCAGCTAAGCTTTGAATTTTTAGTAGAGAGAGGGTTTCACTGTGCCAGGTCTCAAATGCCAGACCTCAAGTGATCCACCCACCGTGGCCTCCCAAAGTGCTGGGATTACAGGTATGAGCCACTGCGCCCGGCTTAGTATTTTTAATTTTTTAAAAAATACAGTTGCAGTGTATTTATGTGATAAACCTACAGCATTTGTTGTATATCAAAGAAACATTTTTGGGAACTAAGTTTTTTTTTATAGGACTTAAAATCTGAAAAATTGGGAGAATACATTCCAAAAATATTCTTTTGATTATCTTTCTTGAATTTGATAACTGCATAATTAGTAATTTCTTCTTTTCACGTGACTCCTCTTCATGGGCATAGGAACTTAAAGCAGGTGCCACATTCTTAGAAGGGAGTGTTTCCAACCTTTCCTGTCTTGCAATTTTATGAGGGTCTATTTCTTACTTTTCTGTGAAACGTGTTATCTATGGTACAGAGTATTTTCTCTTTCTTTTTCTTTTTCTTTTTTTTTTTTTTAGACGAGCCTTGCTCTCTCATCCAGGCTGGAGTGCAGTGGTGCGATCTCGGCTCACTGCCACCTCCGTCTCCTGGGTTCACGCGCTTCTCCTACCTCAGCCTCCCGAGTAGCTGGGATGACAGACGCACGCTACCACGTCTGGCTAATTTTTGTAATTTTTAGTAGAGACAGGGTTTCACCATATTGACCAGGCTGGTCTCGAACTCCTGACCTTGTGATCTGCCTGCTTCGGCCTCCCAAAGTGTTGGGATTACAGACGTGAGCCACTGTGCCCAGCCTGTACAGAGTATTTTTAAGAGATGAAACAGGTAAAAGGATATTTACTTAACTAGTAGCAGATAAGCTTTTGGATTTCTCTTGGTATTTCTGATGAAAGATACTTACTTTCAAGGGGTGATGTGTTGGGTCTCAGTTGTTGGAAAGTTGTGGGAACACTGGCTGTTAGAATAACTAGGGGCAGAACGTGTTTCTAGGATGTAGGGTGGAGAGGGCTTAAAGTTACCACGTTCCCCGCACTGCTTAGGACAGGTCTGCGTACTGAAAAGCTTTCCCTCATACGATATGATTTTCATGTGTCTTGCTAGAAATTTGATAGGATAAAAAGTCTGCTTATAGTCATTTGAGCCAAGATCCTATAATAAATAAATGTGTGTAAGTACATTAGCATCGTTTGAGGACGAAGTTAATAGAAGATTATACTTCATTTTGTTTGTAACTTTACCTAGAGTTTTTGCCATTTTGGAAAACCACTTCAACAGCAACATTGCATTGTCGCTCATGCTACTGTCTCTTCAGCCTCTGTTTGCATATGTCTTTCGGTGTAGTTGTGCCCTAGCATTTACATGTTAACAGACATTCTAGTTTTTTATAAATTATTTCTTTTCATTTTTCCTTCATACAGCATTATATAATTTTTTTTGAAACCGTATGTGGGAGCGGGCTTATTATCTGTGCATTTCAGGATAGCAAAGGGCATATTTACAAAGTATTTGTTATAAAATGGGAGGGTATTAAGTCTAATAAGCCTGAAATTCACTGGTGTAATAGATGGAACACTGAATGAGGAGATCTGCATTCTAGTTCTGATCCTGACTCTGCCAGCTGTGTAGCCATGGTAATATTTAAGCTTTTTGAATGCCAGTTTGTTGGACTAGGTGCTCTTTAGAGATTCTTTCTTCTGAAATTACTTGATTTTGTTTTTGTCAGTTATCCTAGTGGAATTCTCTAAGAGTCTGTTCACTTTGATCATAATGCCCAAATTCAAAACTGATTCATAGTACCAAGTCGTGTGCTTCTGGGAATGAGACATGTATGACTAATGAAGTGCTTTTCAAGGTAGGTGGCATAAAATCAGTGTTTACCTATAAAGGACAAAGAGCCTTCATGTGAATTTCATCAGTTGACAAATGGGGATAATAATACTTGTATTGTTGCAATATTTAAGTGAGATTAAAGAAGATAATATTTATAAATTATGGACAAGACTACCTGACATAATAGGTATGCAGTATAATAAATGGTGGTTGAATTAAAATTAAGTCAAACATTTCTTAAATACAAATACATTTTATAATATATTTTGAAGTATGAAACACACCTTACATGATTGGCTACCAGAGGCAAACAGTAGCTGGGACCTATAAAATGTCTTTAGAAAGTGGGTCACAGTGGATAATAGGTTTCATTTGGATAACTCATCACTACCAGCCCAGCCTTAATATTCCTGTAGGAGTTATCAGGAACTTTGAGCAGGGTAATTAACTCTCAGGATTTTCAGTTACAGTCATATTCATTATTTAACATTTTTATTTCCACAACGACTCAACCATGAATTATGAAGTGCTTTCCCAGAAGGAATGTAGTGTTGCTGGAAATACAGTGTTTTTTGCTCTGTTTTCTTTCTAAGGTATGGGGTTCCTGGTTGGTTAGTTGCGCCCAAAACTCTCCGCAAATAATTTAAAATACGTGCTTTTTTATGAAGATGACTTAACAAAGCAGTAGAGATTTCTCTTGAATGGGCAACGTAGAATGCTTGTTTTTTCTTCTTCTGCTTATTTTAAATTACTAATTTTTGTACTGTGGTCCTGTACATTAAATTCTTACATGATAAGTGTATGTCACTAAAAGGTATACTTTGCCCACAATACCTATTATTTACTCCACTGACATTAAAATTGTGGCATTACATCTGAGGTTCCCTTTGGTTTTTACATATCATTTGCTGTTGTATCCTTTAAAAAATGCTGTAATAGATTTGCCAGTGGAACTGATGTCTTACTGTGATGCTGTTATCAAATGCATCTCTGAGTACCTATGATAGAGAACTAGTGAAGGTGTTAAAATCTATTGTAGATATAGATGCTAATATATCTAGACTATTGTAGATGCTAGTAATAATTATTATAGAATATTTATAGATACCATCCTGGATGCTTTCATATACATTGCTTCTAATCCTTACTAACAGTTCTATAGGTAAACAATGTTGTCCTCATTTATAGGTGAGGAAATTGAAAATTAAGAGAGGAATTTGTTCAGGTTCACATCTGTCTAGTGACAGATACTGGTCCGTCTGGCTACAAAGCCAAATGTCATTGTGTTTTTGACTAAGAACAAATGAATGAAGTGTACATACTTGTTTAAAATATTTATTGAAAAATTAATATTCAGTCATTTCTTAAATGTAATAGATGGCATTAAAATTCCTCTGTGTTTTCGTTGGAGGAGGAAATATGAGAATAGGTGTATCATAGGATCCAAAGGCTCCTGAGAAGGGGTTAACATTGAGAGAAGGGGTAGAGGAAAGAGATAATAGGTGATCAGTTGAGAAGATGATAAATATAATTTGATTAGTTTAAATAATCAGTCAATATCAGCAGGTGTAAATGACATTCATCAGTACTTTTCTTGTTTTGGTTAGGCAGAAAGCATTAGATTAATGATTCCCAGACTTGCATTTCACACACTAGCAAAATAAAAAATAAATAACAACAACAAAAAGTAGGGGAGACTGGCATAGGATTGTCAAATAAAAACAATTAAAAAATGATAATACATATTATTACTGTTATTTTATAAGGGGAAAGTCAATCTAACACCAAAGGAATTGTGCATAATTTCACAATAAGAGTTCTTTCAAGAAAATACAGATTTTAACTTTGTAATGACAATTTTATTAAGTCAACTTGGTCACGGACTGGCTTTGAGAAGCATTAGTTTTTGATAGGGATCACCATATTATAGCCAAATCCTTCCTACAGGAGTTGTACATCCTACAAGCAAAGAATGGCTTTTACATTTTTAAATGATTAAAAAATTAATGTGATATGTGAAAATTATATTAAATTCAAAATTCAGTGTGCATAAATAAAGTTTTATTGGGACACAGCTGTGTTTATTTTTGTATTATGTATGGCTGCTTTCACACCAGTGGTAGATAGAGTAGTTGTGATAGAGTCTGTGTGACTTGCTAGACCTGAAATACAGTATTTACTTAACTCTGACCTTTTACAGAGTTTTTCAGTACTTTGTTTAGATAACAGAGTAAATAATAATAGCTAACACTTGTGTAGTGTTTACTAAGAAACAGGCCCTGTTTTATGTGCTCTGTGTTATTAACCATCATAACAATTTTATGAGGTAGGTACTGTTAATTTTATTGAATAGAGACTAAGGCTGAGAGTAAGTTGCCCAAAGTCACGTGGCTTTAGGTGGCAGAGGCAGCCTTCCGACCGGATAGTGCCACTCCACGGTATGTGCTTTGTCGGGGAATCAGAGACTTGAGGATGTGACACACCCTTCACATTTGCCTTAGTTGTATTAGGGAAAGAAGAAAGTAGCCTGATTCTAGAGTTGCCCCAAGTGTTATCATTGAGTAGTTGAATGAAGAATTCAGTATTAATTACTTCATGATGTGTGAACATTTGGTGTCTTTTTATGTGACCCAGTGGATTTTCCCCAGAGGTCTGTTGATTGAAATGTCCTACTTATTGATGTCCTAGTTATTGAACTTTTGAACAGATAAATCTGTCATTTCTGAACTATTGAGTTCATTTTTGGTATAATTAGAATAATAACACTATTAACTTGGTGGAGGGTAACTGTTTCTCTATAAGAAATATTTATTGTATTGTTCTTAAGGAGCGTGAGGCGTAACCCCCCGTTATTGATTTAATTTAAAAATAAAACACTGACATACACAGAAGCATTTTAATTAAAAATTTGTTAAATGGCCTTTTTTTTTGGGGGGGGGGTAGTATATGTCTTTGTATGCCAAAGCCTGAAAGAAGAATTAAATTACCAGTAATTGGGTTTTTAGCTGAATCTATTCAAGGGGAAATCACTATTTTCTTTTTAGAGTTGGCTTTGAGTGGAGTAGGTAAGGTTTCAAGAACTGGTTGAATTACAGAACATTGACAAGTAAGTGAATAAACTAGAATTAGTGTGACCACTTCTGATTTCACAAAGAAGGTGTTTGTGAACAGTGTTCCTGCATTGTAATGGCAGTATAAAATGCTGATTTAAATAAATAGAAGTTTAGTGACTCTACTTTTTCTTAGTTAAACCTCACTGTATTCTGAGATTTAAAAACGACAGTTAACTAGTATTAGTCTTGTGCTTCTCTGAAGGTTGGAAACATGCGCCTAAAACGGGTTTTAATGGGCGTAAGACCACAGAGAAGATAGGACTGACACTTTAGTAAGGTTCTTTTTTTCAGTCTATGTAATTGTTCTGTGATTCTACCTTATTGAAGGTGACGGTGGGTGAATTAGGGTGGGTAAAGGGTAGGGGAATTGAGACAGTGGTAAAGCTTGATTTTTGACTTTTAGTTCGCTTTTATCTTTAAATTTTGGAAGTCGCCTTTTGTTCATGTTGAAGTTTTGGGCAATGTTCCTAGGCTAGGTGCAGATAATGCAGATAACAGCGGCCGGCGCTTCCCATACTAGAGGGCGTTGAATTTCGCAAAGTGTTGACTTGTTTCTGATTTTTTTGCCTTTGTTTGGTTTCTATTTGCTGCTGTGTTGTTACTCTTCCCCGTTTGAGATATGGTTATGGTGTTGGTAGAATTGCAGTGTTGGTGGTTTTTCTTCGTCTTCCCATTCCATCCATAACCCTGACGCTAATAATTTTGAAAACTATCGTTCATTACAAGGGTTAAAATCTAAACTATGACCGTGCAGGTTGAGGTGGCATGTTACAGCTCCTGCCACCTCTTTTCCTTGCGACAGATGGCTTCCCCTCCTGGTTGTAATCCGCTGCTGGTTTTTTTCGAAGAATGAATACCATGTGTTCCCCATTTTGGCTCTGGTTGTGTTCTACCCACTCACTGGCTTCAGAGGAACTTGAGATAGGATGTACTTGCTGCTGGCATTTATGGCAGGAAGTGGATACAACTGCGATACTTTGTGCCAAGTGTTCATTTATTAGAAAAATTGTGCTTCCTAAAATTAAACATTATTTCTCTGTCACATCAAGAGTAAAGCTAAATTTTATTACTTTTTAGAATATGCTTTACACTTAATGTTGTATTATAAAAATTTTTTGGTGGCAAATGTATTGCAAAATAGATTTTTAAATCCAAAATTCACGGATTCAAAGATTTATAGTCTGTGCAAGACATTGAATGAGTAGCTCTAATTGCACTAGTATAATAAATATAATTATGAAAGGGATCTGTATCACAGAGACTTCTGTGTCACAGAAGCAATTGGAATTGTTTGTGATGTGTGGTATTGAACTTGTGATTGCATATGCTTTGTGGTACCTATAGACAGTAGTATTTGTCTGTTTTAACTCTCTTGCTTCAGATCTCCCCTTGAGTAGATTCAGCTAAATAATTTATAAATTTCACCATCTTAGGCCTTGTTGAAAATTATAAGTATCTGAGACAGCTTAATTTCATAAAGCTACTGTGCATATTTGGAGGGATAGTGTTTGGTTTTAAAAAAAAACCTGGCAGGCCAGAGTAAAATATTTTTTAAGTTTTTGTCAAGAAATACCCCAAGATAAATGTAAACAAATATTTGCATATTACTCTCATTGATAGTGGAATTGGACATTTCTGTCTTCAGAAGTCCCTGTTCTGTCAGAGTCTCCCGTACTTGCCTGGGTGAATCTAGTGCTGGATTGGCAAAAATGTTGCCGCTCATGGCAGGTCATCTCTGAATCTCTCTTGGCAACATCTCTGGCTGAACCCAGATCAGTGGTTCTCAACCTCGGCTGCATATTGGTATCACCGAGAAGCTTAAAAAACAAACCAAACCCTGATGCCTGAGTCTCACCCAAACCCTCAGATAATTTGATTTAATTGGGCTTGGGGTTGGTCTTGCTGTGGGGATTTGAAAAATCTCCCCAAGTCATTCTAATGTGAAGTCAAGGTTGAGAACCACTGGCTACTGCTAATGGATAAGAGTTGGTAGTATGAACTGAAATGTATTTGCCATCCTCAGTCTGGTGAGGGGATTTTCTAACCATGCCACAATGTATAAACAATTTGCAATTTGAATGGATAGAGGTTGGTTATCATTGGAATTTGAAAGGACAAATGACAAGTAAGATGGGATGATTTACCAGTGTTTTGTGACTTTTTTTTTTCTTTTTGAGATGGAGTCTCACTCTTGTTGCCCAGGCTGGAGTGCGATGGTATGATCTCAGCTCGCTGCAACCTCCGCCTCCCGGGTTCAAGCGATTCTCCTGTCCCAGCCTCCTGAGTAGCTGGGATTTACAGGCGCGTGCCACCACGCCCGGCTAATTTTGTATTTTTAGTAGAGACAGGGTTTTACCATGTTGGCCAGGCTGGTCTCAAACTCCTGACCTCAGGTGATCCGCCCGCCTTGGCCTCCCAAAGTGCTGGGATTACAGGTGTGAGCCACCGCGCCCAGCCAATGACATTTTAAAAGAATTGCCTTCAGAGGGTAGCCGGAAAAGCAAATGGATGTGGTACAAGAGGTTGTCCCACCACCTCCTGGGGTGGGGATACCCACTCTGTGGCAACATTAAGGAGAATGAGAAGGGTGAGAAGAGAGCAAAATGATAAGCCCTGGATTTTGGGACTTGGCCAAAAAAGAAAGGATGGAACAGGACGTCAGGATAAGATCTAAGACTTGAAGCAGAAACTGTACTTCTTCCTGACCCAAGAAGTGTGAGACAGGGAAGTGGTGGTAGCAAACAGGATGGAATGAGAGGTTCCCTTTTATACCCAAACTTGTTCTTTGCTTAGTAGCAGAAGGCTCAAATTTTTCTTTATTAGAGCATTTTCTTTATTACAGCATTACAAGCTTTACTGTATGTGAATCACCTGTGAGCACTGTTAAAAATTAAAATTTGCCGGGCGCGGTGGCTCAAGCCTGTAATCCCAGCACTTTGGGAAGCCGAGACGGGCGGATCACGAGGTCAGGAGATCGAGACCATCCTGGCTAACACGGTGAAACCCCGTCTCTACTAAAAAATACAAAAAACTAGCTGGACGAGGTAGTGGGCACCTGTAGTCCCAGCGACTGAGGAGGCTGAGGCAGGAGAATGGTGTAAACCCGGGAGGCGGAGCTTGCAGTGAGCTGAGATCCAGCCACTGCACTCCAGCCTGGGCGACAGAACAAGACTCCGTCTCAAAAAAAAATAAAAAAGGCCGGGCGCGGTGGCTCACGCCTGTAATCCCAGCACTTTGGGAGGCCGAGGCGGGCGGATCACAAGGTCAGGAGATCGAGACCATGGTGAAACCCCGTCTCTACTAAAAAATAGAAAAAAATTAGCCGGGCGCAGTGGCGGGCGCCTGTAGTCCCAGCTACTCGGGAGGCTGAGGCGGGAGAATGGCGTGAACCCGGGAGGCGGAGCTTGCAGTGAGCCGAGATTGCGCCACTGCAGTCCAGCCTGGGCGACAGAGCGAGACTCCGTCTCAAAAAAATAAAAATAAAAAAATAAAATTTCTGGACCCCCTCCCAAAGTTTCTGGTTCAGGACTGCTCGGGGAGGGCTCAGGAATCTGTATTTGTGAAGGTTAACTGAACCTTGTTTGTTTGCTTACCATCTCGTCAATGTTTTCCCTATTTGTTCTATTTATTTAGTAATTTTAAAAATTGACTCATTTAAAAAAACTGAATCATATTTTAAAATGAAACTCTCACTACTACATGTGGAAGACATTTGCCAAAAAACAAAAAATGAAAGTGTAAATACATAACTATTAAGAAAAAGGTCAGGCCGAGCACTTTGGGAGGCCGAGGCGGGCGGATCACGAGGTCAAGGGATCGAGACCATCCTGGTCAACATGGTGAAACCCCATCTCTACAAAAAATGTAAAAATTAGCTGGGCATGGTGGTGCGTTTGTGTAGTCCCAGCTACTAGAGAGGCTGAGGTAGGAGAATCGCTTGAACCCGGGAGGCGGAGATTGCAGGGAGCCGAGATCGCACCACTGCACTCCAGCCTGGCAACAGAGTGAGACTCAGTCTCAAAAAAAACAAAAACAAAAAAAGTCATATATGTACCACTGAAGATTATTTTTAATATCATTTTGGGAAATATACTTCTAGTGATTCTGATACAGATAGTTTTGTCATCATACTTGGAGAAATATTGAACTAGAGACACAAAGTTTCACTTAGATTGCATGATTTCCAGCTATTGTTGCACACTTGGGATTGCCTGGGGCACTTTTACAATACTTTTGGTCAGCCTCCATCCCCCGATTTAATTGGTGTGGTCTGCAACCTGGACATCAGGATTTTTAAAACACTCTCCTAAGGTAATTGTAATGTATATTCTGGGTTGAGGATTTAGAGGTTAAAAAGAGCATAAATTCATGAATACTGAAATACATTTATCTGGGTATAATTAGAAATAAAGAAAACTGGCTGGGCATGGTTGCTCATGCTTGTAATGCCAGTGGTTTGGGAGGTCGAGGTGGGAGGATCGCTTGAGGCCAGGAGTTTGAGACCAGCAAGGGCTACATAGCAAGACCTCGTCTCTACCAAACCAAACCAAACAAAACAAAAACAAAAGAAAAGAAGAAAAATTAGCCAGGTGCAGTGGTACGTGCCTGTAAATCCCAACTACTCAGGAGGCTAAGGTGGGAGGATTCCTGGAGGCCAGGAGGTTGAGGCTGCAGTGAGTCCTGATCCTGTCACTGCACTCCAGCCTGGGTGACAGAGCGAGACCCTGTCTCTTAAGAATGAAAAACACCACAGTGACCACCTGGGCATGTGGGCAGGGGAAGGGGAAAAGAAGGTGAGTTCATAAAGCACTAAGGCATCTTGGCCTCATGATCTCCTCTGGCTCTGCCTGCTTCTCTTGTTTTCTATTCTTGATGAGTAGCAAGATCTTTTAGTCAGCTAGTCCCCAAACTTAAGTGTGCATCAGAATTAACTGGAGGGTTTGTTAAAACACAAATTGCTGGTACTCATCCTCAGAATTTCTGATCAAGTAAGTCTGGGGTGGGGTAGAAGATTTCATATTTCTAACAATTTCTCAGGTGATGCTTATGCTGCTGGTCAGGGAACCACCCTGGAAGCACTCATCTGGTTAACCAAGCTGAAAACCTAGAACATTAGCCTGACATTTTTTTTTTTTTTTTTTTTTTGAGGCGGAGTCTCGCTCTGTCACCCAGGCTGGAGTGCAGTGGCCGGATCTCAGCTCACTGCAAGCTCCGCCTCCCAGGTTTACGCCATTCTCCTGCCTCAGCCTCCCGAGTAGCTGGGACTACAGGCGCCCGCCACCTCGCCCGGCTAGACTGTTTTGTATTTTTTAGTAGAGACGGGGTTTCACCGTGTTAGCCAGGATGGTCTCGATCTCCTGACCTCGTGATCCGCCTGTCTCGGCCTCCCAAAGTGCTGGGATTACAGGCTTGAGCCACCGCGCCCGGCCTAGCCTGACATTTATTGTCTCTGTATATTTTATATATATCCAGTGAACTTTAAAGATAATTACATAAACACAAACCTGTGTATCCATCACCTAGGATTAGTAAATGTTAATGGGTGTGTGGATAAATATTAATTATGAATAAATATTCCCTTTTTGGTGATAATAAGCTGTGTATTTTTTTTCACACTTTTGAGTACAAGGAATAAAAAAATACGACTTTTCTGGGCTTGAGATAAGTGCCTTTTTTTTTTTGAGATGGAGTTTCGCTCTGTTGTCTAGGCCGGAGTGCAGTGGCGCGATCTCGGATCATTGCAAGCCCACCTCCTGGGTTCATGCCATTCTCCTGCCTCAGCCTCCCGAGTAGCTGGGACTACAGGCGCCCACCACCATGCCCGGTTTTTTTTTTGTTTTAGTAGAGACGGGGTTTTACAGTGTTAGCCAGGATGGTCTCGATCTCCTGACCTTGTGATCGGCCCGCCTCGGCCTTCCAAAGTGCTGGGATTACAGGCATGAGCCACTGTGCCTGGCTGAGATAAGTGCTCTTTAGGTTAAGCTATAACGCTGAAGAGAAAATAGTGCTCCATTAACTTGTTTGATTAGTCTTTTCGGCAACCAAATGAGATAAGCATAGAAAAACAATACCATCTAGATTGTATACTCCATCTGAGAAAAAACATTAAAAAGTATTATGTATCTGAAAATGAAATTGTCAGATGGGCGCGGTGACTCATGCCTATAATCACAGCACTTTGGTAAGCTGAGGAGGGTGGATCACCTGAGGTCGGGAGTTCAAGACCAGCCTGGCCAACATGGAGAAACCCCATCTCTACTAAAAATACAAAAATTAGCCGGGCGTGGTGGCAGGAGCCTACAATCCCAGCTACTCAGGAGGCTGAGGCAGGAGAATCGCTTGAACCTAAGAGGTGGAGGTGGCGGTGAGCAGGGATTGTGCCATTGCACTCCAGTCTGGGCAACAAGAGTGAAACTCTGTCTCAAAAAAAAAAAAAAAAAAAAAATCAGCTGCAATCATTTTATTTGAATAGTTCACAGGATTGATAAGTTGAATTTATATCTAGAAACTTGGGAGGGGAAGGGTAAACCGCTGTGTATGGTATAAAAAATGTGTAAGTGTTGTGAAAATATTATTTTCAATTCTAAAGCATTTGTTCAATTCTAAAATGACTTGTTTCCCCTATGCTTGATATAGGTCAAGAGGGAAAAGCATTAATGGGTATTACTTATTCAGCGAACGTTGAGTTTATATTCGGGACTGTCAACTTGATTATGGAATAGTTCAAGTAGTTTTCATCAGTGTTGCCTAGCTTTTTGTTATGCATTAAATATGTACTTCATTCAGGAAGAGATCACCCCAGCCAGGTTAGTTTTGTCAGATAGAAATAATGCTGTTTTTATATTCTCCTGAAGAATGTATGTGTTTTTTCATCTTGGAGCTAATACTAGGATTCCCTGAACTTGCTAGCTTCTATAAGTCCTCCTCAGCATTCTTTGGAACAAGGGCTTTGGAAGGTATGGACTTACTGTCTCATGAAAATCCTTGTATAGCTTCAGTTGTCCTCCCTCCTATCTATTTATTTTTCATGAAATTATTCTCTTGACACACTTGTTGTTTTCTATTTAGTCTTCCAGACTCTTCTATTTGCTTCCTTCTTGGACTGTTTGTTCTCTCTTGCTAGAACTCTTTATCTTCACTCATTAACTAAACTTGAAGAAAAGAGCCCTTCCCGTGTTTCCTTTACCAGGGAGGCCAGCTTGTTTTACGGCTCGTATGATATATGCAGGTAGTAGAAGACAGGTGAAAGCAAATACTTGGCAAATTATGGTATGTTTACTTCAGTTTTCATACAGTCTGGGAGCTTGGTCTCTTTTCCCTGGAAACCACCCCTGTTTTGTCTTGCAGATGAGAGTGTGATCTTTAAGCTAGCCTTGACCTTTTGGGTGGTCTGTGCTTACCTTTCAAGTGTTTGCAGTAATCAGGACCAGTATATTAAAAAAAAGCATGCTGCTTATGTTATTTTTATTGTCCTGATCTTCTAGATTCAGAAAAAAAAGAGGTTATTGTTTTTATAACTGGATTTCCTATATTTATGGATAAGAATTCCAAAACTAACAAAGAGAAAATTATCTTGACTGTTATGTGCTGTAAAAATCGTGTATTCAAAGTTTGCACTGTCACAATTCTGGATTCATGAGGATTTGCCAGACATTCAAATTAAAGCCTAATCAATAACTTTCTTTTTTGTAGAGGGCTATTCTAAGACCAGTGCTTTCCCAGGGCCTGGGTGTATTATGTAGTATGATGAATATCACAGAGCATTTGCCCTTGTTTAGGAACTGCATATTGGGATTCCTTTAGGATTTTTGTTTTAACTTATATTTCACTAGGATTCTTCCCCACCACACCCCCAGCTGTGTTTAAAAAATTTACCTAGTTTGTCCCTTGCCTGTTTGGCTACTAGATATATTTAACTGACCTTACAGAGTGCTGCAGTCAAAGTTCAGCATTTAGGCAAAATGGATGGCAGCGTGAGCTGTTTTTCTCCTGGCGTGTCACTGTGCATTATCTGGGATGGCATGCTTTGTGAGTGTCTGTGTGGTTTCCCAATGAGCGGAGGGAGGTCTGGCTGCATTCACTCTCACAAGGTGACCTTTGTTTCTACGCAGTCTCTGCTTTAACAAAGCGTTGTCTAATCAGTCTATCAATACATATTTATTGAGTGCCTACCATGAATGCCCAGTAGTATGCTGTGTACTTTGAGAGATTTTTTTCACAAGGGGGCAGGGTGGAAAGAAAGAGAAACATGCATTTGAGTTTAAAATAATGTTAACATGAAATATGTAGACCGTGTGTGGTTTTATAAACACGAATTTCTGGAGGAGCAGAATTCTAGAGTGAGGTTAAGATAATCATTTTTCCATTTTTTCACGCATTTCAGGGATTTTTTTTGGTGGGGGGGATTTGTTCCTAGAGAATTACTGAGTTTCTTTTGAGGTGTTGTATTTCCCTTGCTTTTTTATGTTTCTTGTGTTTATACTTTGGCATCTGTGCATCTGGTGCAGCAGCTGCTGCTTCCAATTTTATGGAGCAGCATTTGTGCAGAAATACTTTTTCCTGAAGGTATATCTACAGTATTGGTTGGGTAACGTGCTTTGGCAGTGCAAGAGAATATTATTCAGCCATGAAGAGGAATGAAGTTCTGATACATGCTGCAGTGTGGATATACCTCCAAAACTTTATCCTGACTGAAAGCAGCCAGATACAAAAGGTCACTTACTGTATGGTTCCATGTATATGTAATTTATTTTGTAGATAAGTCTACAGATGTAGAATGCGAATTGGTGGTTGCCAGGGGCTGGAAAGCGTGAGGAATGGGAAGAGACTGCTTAAGGGTTAGGAGTTTTACTTTGGGGTGATGGAAATATTATGGAACTAGGTAGAGGCAGTCATTGCAGAACACTGTGAATATACTAAATGTTACTAAATTGTTCACTTTAAAATGGTTAATTTTATGTTATGTGAACTACACCTCAATATATTATTTTTAAAAAGTTTTATGAACAGTCATACATTAAAACAAATATTCACTATGGTGATTAATATAATTGCCCTTTGTTGAGTATTTACTGTAAGCTGGAACCTTCTCATATATTGATTCTAAGCCTTATGTCAGCATTGCAAGATAGATTAGGAAGAACAAACAAAGAACTATATTAGTATTAAAATAGTGGCTTTAAACTGCTTAATACTTTGTTTATCAAATCAATTGAGCCCTTGAAATTTAATCAGGGACTGGACAATAGGGAGTACCTGTGTTACTTATGTTGCTCTGGCTATGTTGACAGCATCTTAAATGATAAACACAGATTTGTTGAATGAGTTTGATACTTTGAAAATTAGCAGTTAGAGGCTGGGTGCGGTGGCTCATGCCTGTAATCCCAGCACTTTGGGAGACTGAGGGAGGTGGATCACCTGAGGTCAGGTGTTCGAGACCAGCCTGGCCAACCTGGTGAGACCTCGTCTCTACTAAAAGTAGAAAAATTATCCGGATGTGGTGGCAGGCGCCTGTAATCCCAACTACTCAGGAGGCCGAGGCAGAAGGCGAGAGGTGGAGGTTGCGGTGAGCTGAGATTGCGCCATTTTACTCCAGCCTGGGCAACAGAGCGAGACTCTGTCTCAAAAAAAAAAAGCAAGAAGTATCTGATTATGAACTTATATTTATTTGAGTTCTGTATTTTGTCTTTCAGTTTTAAGTTTTGTAGTTGAAAATATGGAACCATAGGTGTGTGCCAGCACACTCAGCTAGTTTTTGTATTTTTTGTAGAGATGGGGTTTTGCCATGTTGCCTGGACTGGTCTCGAACTGTTGGGCTCAGGCGATCTGCCTGCTTCCGCCTCCCAAGGTGCTGAAATTACAGGTGTGAGCTTCTGTGCCCGGCCAAAACATAAGTTTTATGATATAACACTTGCTCTATGGGCGATGTTAGATGTTTAAGTTTTGTTTTCTTTTAATGGAAAACAGTTGGCAACCGCTAAATTGTTTTTACAACTCATTTTATAACAAGCCAGTTTGAGAAGTTTTTAGTGTAAAATGCCAGTGTTTCTGCTATCTGATGAAGAGCTTGCATAAAATTTTACTATTGGAAAGTTAGCATTTGGGGAAGACTATTCTAAATATATGTAACTTTGTAGTTCTAACACAAACAGAAGTAATGTTAATAAATGGTATCTCAGGAGATTACTTGGATAGCCCTAGGATGCCAGGTCATAGTAGCCAGAGGATGCTTCCACATATATTGAAAACTCACAGAAATAATTGAGTAGAAATGCTTGCTTACAGTGCTGGGAAAATGCTGATGGAAGTGGATCTCTGAGTGCAGGAGAAAGTGCAGCCTGTTTTGAGCAGAGGGCCATGAGTGCTCAGGGGTGTGCCCCTGTAGCAAGGGAACCCTGGATGCAGGTGCTCTTTTTTAGTTTTTTCAAAATAGAGCTGAAAGGATTGCTATTTATTCAGCAGCCAGGCTGAGGGCATTTTCCTTTCCTGCTGAAGGGTGTAATTCTGCATCTCTTTGTAGTTCTTTTGCCCAGGAAAAGGTATATATGAATCAGCACAGCTTTGTTGTAATGATGGTCCTCTCTTTACCGTGATCATGTATGAGCTAATTTATATTGTAAAAAATATATTTAAAGCAAAACTGTGGGTCCAGTGTGGTTTGCCAGTTTTACTGTATTTCATTTTAGTCACTGCCTTTTTTTTTTTTTTTTTTTTTTTTTCTTGAGACAGAGTCTTGCTCTGTCGCCCAGGCTGGAGTGCAGTGGCGGAATCTCAGCTCATGGCAACATTGGCCTCCCGGGTTCAAGTGATTCTCCTACCTCAGCCTTCCAAGTAGCAGGGACTATAGGCGCCCACCACCAAGTCCAGCTAATTTTTGTATTGTTAGTAGAGACGGGTTTTCACCATCTTGGCCAGACTGGTCCCGAAATCTGACCTTGTGATCCGCCTGCCTCGGCCTTCCAAAGTGCTGGAATTGCATGTGTGAGCCACTGTGGCTGGCCTAGCCACTGCTTTTTAGAGTAATTGCCATAACTGGTTGTGTCAGTTTGACATTTTGATTTCAAAGATTGTATTATAATCGTTTGCCAAATGTCAAACAGTGAGTTCAGGGTTTGTGAATGATAGGCATAAATTCACTGGTGCTTTGTTTGTTAGGAGTATTATATAAGATGTTTTTATATATATATATATATATATATATATATATATATTTTTTTTTTGAGATGGAGTCTTGCTCGTTTCCCCCAGGTAGAGTCCAGTGACGCCATCTCGGCTCACTGCAACCTCCGCCTCCCGGGTTCCTGCCATTCTCCTGCCTCAGCCTCCTGAGTAGCTGGGACTACAGGCGCCGCCACCCACGCCTGGCTAATTTTTTGTATTTTTAGTAGAGACAGGGTTTCACTGTGTTAGCCAGGATGATCTCCATCTCCTGACCTCGTGATCCTCCTGCCTTGGCCTCCCAAAGTGCTGGGATTAACAGTCATGAGCCATCGTGCCCGGCCTTTTTTTCTTTCTTTCTTTTTTTTTTTTTTGAGACGAAGTCTGGCTCTGTTTCCCAGGTTGGAGTACAGTGGCGCGATGTCGGCTCACTGCAAGCCCCGCCTCTCGGGTTCAGGCTATTCTCCTACCTCAGCCTCCTGAGTAGCTGGGACTACAGGCAGGCACCACCACGCCCGGCTAATTTTTGTATTTTTAGTAGAGATGGGGTTTCTCCATGTTGGTCAGGCTGGTCTCGAACTCCTGACCTCATGATCTGCCTGCCTCGGCCTCCCAACGTGCTGGGATTACAGGTGTGAGCCGCCGCGCCTGGCTTATACTTTCTTATTTTGTCTGTAAACTCTGTGTATAGTGCTTAAATGAGAGTTTCCCTGGGCTCTAAAGAGTATATTTATATTACCTAATGAAGCTTTTATGTGTTGATTTCAGGTTATTTGCTGCCTAACTTTAATACTTAAGTGAACTTATAACTTGATTAGAACCTTGATGATATGGGGTGGGTAAGGGATTTTCAAAAAGGTGGATTTTACTTACAGGCCAAGGTCTCAAGGACAGCTATTGCTTTCTAGCTTTAAAATGTCCCTCATTAGTGCACATTTGAAGGTTTGGCAAATTTCTTAGTTTTAGTGTTCGTTGTTTCTTGACTGGAGACTAACTTTGGAACTGATTTTGGAGTATGTGGAAGAGTGTATTGTTAGAGTAGCACTGATTCTTGATCTGTGCATTTTTGTTTTTGAGACGGAGTGTTGCTCTTTAGTCCAGGCTGGAGTGTAGATCATGGATCACTTGTAGCCTTGACCATCCCAGCTCAAGTGGTCCCCCAATCTCAGCCTCCTGAGTAGTTGAGACCACAAGCGTGTGCCACCATGCCAGGCTAATTTTTAATTTTTTTTTGTAGAGACAGGGCCCCCCCCCATGTTGCCCAGGCTGGTCTTGACCTCCTGGGCTCAAGCAGTTCTTCCTCCTAAGTCTCTCAAAGTACTGAGTTGTAGGCGTGAGCTACTGCGTCTGGCCTGATCTCTGTATTCTTTAAGAAGAATACTCTATTCACCCTCTTACTTTATAAGCACAATTGTACCATCTTCAGGAAGCACTCGTTGTCTTTTAGCAATGTTACTTCTCTCTAAACGCAGAGTAGATAACAGTAATTTGTAGAGCTATTTCTTTAATAGTTTTTCCTCATTACAAAGTAATACTTAACATGATAAAAAAGTGTGTAAGAATACTAAAGGGTATGTAGGAAAAAAACCTTCTGTACTTCTATGTGTCATAGACACACCCAGGTGGGTTTAAGCATGCACGTGTACACATACCACACACATTTCTTTCGTTCTTGTAGAGAGACAGGGTCTCACTGTGTTGCCCAGGCTGGAGTGCAGTGGTACAGTCATAGCTAACGGAGCCTCAAGCTCCTGGGCTCAAGTGATCCTCCTGCCCCAGCTGCCTGAGTAGCTGGGATTACAGGTGTGAACCAACAGCCCTGGCTAATTTAAAACATTTTTTTTGTAGAGAAAGGGTATCACTCTGTTGCCTGGGCTGGTCTCGAATTCCTAGCCTTAAGAAATCCTCCCTCCTCAGCCTCCTAGAGTGCTGGGATTATAGGTGTTAGCCACTACACCTGGTCCACACACTTTTTATATGACTTTAAAAAACTGATTTAAAAACTGAGAGCATCTGCCCCATGTTACTAAATATTCTTCAGGAAGGTTATTTTAAATGACTATATGAAATGATGTCATATTTTTAGCCGTTCTTTTATTGTTGCATATTTAGGATATTCCTTTTTTTAAATTATAATACTGTTATGGCTATCTTTGTTAATACATTTTCACATTTTCTGATTATTTTCCTAAGGTAGATTGCTAAATAATTGAATCTATTTGTCAAAGATGATCAAAGGAATTACGGGAGAGTCCATTTTTCCCCCGTATACATTATGCATTCTTAAAGTGTTTAACGTGGTATTCATTACTTTGTAATGAAAAAAAGTTACAAAAATTAGTCTACAGATTGTTATATTATCTACCTTGTGTTTGGAGAGAAAAGCAACATTGCTAAAATAGTCTCTACTTCTTGATGATGACACAATAGTGCTTATAAAATGAAAGAGGTGTATTATAATATTTTTAAAGAATGCATCTTTTTAAAATAGCTCTTGATCAGCCCTTCTCAATTTAGTCCTTGAGGAAATTAAGCTCTAATGCCCTGAGGTATCTACCCTGTGTAGTAAAATTAACGTATTTCCTGTGCATCTCGAGCTATACTGGCTTGAATTGTCCTTGAGAGAATTGAGAAAACAGTCATGAAATTATTTTATGTAGGGCTTAATTCTTTAGCAGAATACAGTACTGGTTTAGAAAGGCTGTTCTGGATATACCTACTGACAAATTGTTTTCCATAAAGATTAGACACTCTCCCTAGCAGTCTGTAAGCATGCCTGTCTCACTTTACATCTTAATGTTATCTTTACCCTGAAAAAAAAACTTGCCTGTTTTATAGGTTAAAAAGTATTATGTTGTTTTAATTTGCATTTTTTGTTTACATTTTTCATGTGTTTACTGGCTATTTGGGTATTATCTGTGAATTGTGTATTTTTTGTTAATTTTTCTTGGGGGAAGGGAAGAGCTTAATATTTAATTTATATGGGCTCTATATAGTGAGGATAAAGTTTTTTCTCTCACATTTGTTATAAATAATTTTCAGTGTTTGTCGTTTGCTCTTTAGTTTTTATGTTTTTGATGTATACACATTTTATATTGGTAAACAGTAAAATGTACCACACTTTTTTTTTTTTTTTGGCAATTCCTTAACGTTTCTTTTTTTCTTGGAAAGTCCTTCTTTATCTGAGTGAATATCATTAAATGTGTATATATGTTTTTTATTTTCTAATTAATTTGCATTTTACTCTTAGTTCTTTAATCTTCCTGAAGAATTTATTTTGTATTTTTGTGTGAGGAGACAAACTTATTTTGATGTTTTCCTAATAACTGAAGGTCGTTCTACACATTGTGTGGTAAAGATCGGTCCCTTTCCTTTTGGTTTGTGGCATTTTTTGTTGTTGTTGTTAAGTGCTTATATATTATAAGATCTACTTTTCTGTTTGTTATCCTTTTTTCTAGTACTTTTTTCTAGTACTAGATTGATTTAATTATTACAGGCTAATAATTTTGTATTAATGGCCAGTTGGGCATTGAAAAAATTTCCCTCCCATATCTGTATTTTTGCCATTCTCACTCTTTATTCTTAGGTGCTGCCAGATACTCTTACCCAACTCTTTTTATATCCTACCTGCCTCAGGGCTCAGCTCAGATGCTGTTTCTTCACAGGGCCATCCTGAACCCAACCCTATCTAAAGTAGGAAATCCTGTACCCAATCTGCCATATTATCCTATCTCTTCAATATCATTTATCACAATTTGTAAATAACATTCTTGACAGTTTGTCTACTTTCTTTTTAATTGGAATTTCGGTTCCATGAGGGTAAAGATCTTATTTTTCTTGTTTACTGCTGTATCCCTTGTACCTGACACACAGTAAATACTCAGTAAATATATTTTGGATCCCTGCATAAATTAAAAATGAACTTCAGAACTGTTCTTTTTCTCAGTCAGCCACAATCAGGTTTGTGTTAAACCTGCAAATTATTTTTCAAGTATGGCGTACGGTGGCTTATGTCTCTGATCCCAGCACCTTGGGAAGCTGAAGTGGGTGGATTGCTTGAGCCGAGGACTTCATGACCTGCCTGGGCAACATGGTGAGACCTCTTCTGTAAAAAAAAATAAAAATAAAAATTAGCCAAGTTTTGTGGCATACACTTGTGGTCTCAGCTGCAGCGGGGGCCGAGGTGGGAGGATCACTCGAGCCCGGGAGGTCGAGGCTGCAGTGAGCCAGGACTGCGTCACTGCACTTGAGCCTGGGTGACAGAGTGAGACCCTGTGTAAAAAAATAAAAATAAAGTATGGCTTACTATTATTTTTTTAATTGACTAAAAGTTTGTTTATATGTTCCAGCAAAGTGTTGTAGTTTTCTTCATTTGAGTGTTGTACATTTCTTGTCAAGGTTACTGCTATGTAATTTGTAAAAATTTTTTCTTACTTCGAATGAATTTTTTCCCTATCGTATTTTTTGAGTAATTAAAAATTGAAACAATCTCAAATTTAGAGAAAAATTGCAAATACAGTAAAAATAACTTTTTTGCCTCCGTAACCGTTTGAGGATAAATCGCCAACCTATATGTCATCACACCTCTCCCTTTATACAGTATGTGTGTCCCACAAAGTGGGACCTTTGGCATAGCCATCACATTCAGGAAATTACCTTAGAATTCAAATTCATTTGTTGTTCTAATAAACAAAAATAATCTTTGTAAATAAAAAAGATTGAGTTTAGAATCACAGGTTACATGTCTCTTTTATCCCCTTCAATCCACAGGTTGCATGTCTCTTTCATCTCCTTCAATCTGGGACAGTTTCTGTCTGTTTTTGCCTTTGTGACCTGGATACTTTCAAGGATTACAGACTAGTAATTTTATAGAATATACTTCTATTTGGGTTGTCCTGTGTTTCTTCATTATATGCTCAGGTTGTATATCGCTGTAAAGAATATCACAGGAGTGATGCTCTTGTCATTGTACCGTGGCAGATGGCACATGATTGTCAGGCTGTCTTGTTACTGAAGATGATCACTTTGATGACTTGAGCAAGGTGATAATCCCTTTCCAGCTTCTCCACTGGGCAGTTACTCTCCTGTTGTAATCAATACTTGTTTTGTGAGGAGATACCTTGAGACTATATACATATCTCATTCTTCATCAACTGTTCAATTTATTTATGTCATATCCGTGTGGATTTATAGATCCCTGGTTTTCTCAGTAGTTTGTATGTAACCACTATTATCGAATTTGATGCTCAGTCTGTCCTAGGGTTGGTCAGTGGGAGCCCATTCAAGCTCACTCCTGTGTCTGTTAGACATGTTCCTGTTATTCTTTGAGTACTTCCTTTCTTTCTGGTGTGAAAATTTTAGGTTCACTAAAGTTATTTAATACTCTTGTGTGAACATTTCATTTAAGTTTTCTTGTTTTTGTATAGACACCTTAAGGTTAAACAAGTAGCTTTATTTGAAATGTCAATTACCCCTGTAATATAGGGACCAAAAAATTTGTTGAAAACTGTCAGAAAAAGCTGTGCATGGTGGCATGTGTGCCTGCAGTCCCAACTACTCAGGAGTGGCTGAGGTGGGAGGATTCCTTGAGCTCAGGAATTTGAGATCAACCTGGGCAGTAAAGCGAAACCCTTCTCTCTCTCTTAAACACACATGCACACACATATAGATACATACACACTCACACACAGGAATTTGTCAGAATAAAAAAATATATAAGCATCTATCCCAGCTCATATATTTGGATTAAAAAAATGCTAAGCATCAGTAAAGAATAGGATATCCCTGTGTGGCTACTTAATTTTTTTTAATTCCTAAAGTGAAAAGTAATTATTTTCGTATGCGATAAATAAGAAAGGACCAGAAGAGAAACTTGATTGTTGTCTTTTCAGCCTTCAGGTTCCTTGTCTCCAAGATAATTTTATAGAGGATTTTGAGATCAAAATTTTGGCACCTTAGCGTACAACAGTACTTGGCATTTTGTAGGGATTCTCAGGGAAAGATGTTATTTCATGGTATTAGGTGAAAGGAGGAGAGGAATTAGAATTATTCCCAATCTTTTCTGTTTCCTCTCTCTTTCCTTCTTTGAGAGAGATTATAGCTGAAAAGATGAAGCAGCAAGGTGGGAAGGAACATAGATGGAGAGAGATGTTTAAGTTTTTGAAGAGATGATGAGATGAGATCTTTTTTTTTTTTGTGACGGAGTCTCTGTCAACCTAGGCTGGAGTACAGCGCAGTGGCGCAGTCTCGGCTCACTGCAGCCTCCGCTTCCCAGGTTCAATGATTCTGCTGCCTCAGCCTCCTGAGTAGCTGGGTTTACAGGTGCCCGCCACCACGCCCGCTAATTTTTGTAGTTTTAGTAGAGACGGGGTTTCACCATGTTGGTCAGGCTGGTGTTGAACTCCTGACCTCGTGTCCTGTCTGCCTTGGCCTCCCAAAGTGCTGGGATGACAGGCATGAGCCACCGCGCCCGGCTATGATGAAATCTTAATTAAGACTCTCAAGTTTTGGAGAGAGATGTTCAAGTTTTTCATCTTTCCCTGAGAATGCCTACAAAATGCCAAATACTGTACTTGTTCACTAAGGTGCCAAAATTATGAAATTATCTTGGAGATAAGGAACCTAAGGCTTAAAAGACACAACAATGGAGTTTCTCTTCTGGCCCTTTCTTATTTATTACATACAGAAATAATTACTTTTCAATTTAGGAATTAAAAATATAGTAGTCACACAGGGATACCTGATTCTTTACTAATGCTTAGCATTTTTTTTGTGGGAATAATTTTTATCCCTCTAACAGTAAAATGATGTTAAAAGCCCTTGAAGAAAATGAAAATTAATTCCATTTCATACCCTTGAAGCTCTGATTTTATTAATAATTTTGTTTTTTGAGTGAACAAAACCTCAAAATGTACCAGCATGATAAATTTATTGATTTTTCCTCTTATGCCTGATTGCTTATCAATTTGGTTCTTTTGTCTGAGAATGATCCAATTAGACTAATTTTTTTTACAACAGGGAACTTTCACCTTCTTATGCTGTGTTCTCTTTGGAGCATTGCACAGTCTCTGCATACGTAGAGCGTGAAGATGGCATCTTTATGTATACCTTCTTAAGTAAGCTAAACTGTCTTGAGAATGGCAGTAAGTAGCACATTAAGACACGAAGGGTTATTTCTTTTTTGGCGAATGGTTCTTTGTTTAAATGGAGAAACATAAGGTCTTATATTGAGAGTTATGTTTATTTAATATTCCATAGATACAATTTTAAAAATATTTCTCCTGTCTCAATGAAGTGAGGGTTCTGCTAAGGCAGCTTTGTAATTCACAGCTTTCTTTGAACATGCTTTGCCTTTATTCCTTATTGAGTGACTTGAATGCACAATCATTTGTGGGTTTTGTTTTTGTTTTTTTAATGAAATAGCAATTTGATCATTTATACCAAAAGTTAGTGCTATATGATGATATAAAAGTTCCTTAGATAGAAACATTCCAGGCTGGATATCTGACTCCTTTTGTCATCTGCATGATGTACTTAGCTGTATGTGAAATGGAAAAGTAGCAAGTTTAAATGACTGGTAAAGTTGGAGGTACACTGTGCTACCTAGCGGTTCTATTTCTGTGTCTTCTTGAGAGAAACTTTTACCCATGTGCTCAAGGCTCTAGATAAATGGAGGTGTAATTTATTATAATAGTAATCTAGATAGGATCTAGATAGATGGAGGTGGTGTATTTATTATAATAGTGAATACGTACAAAAATGCCTAACTGTTCCTCAGTAAGTGAATGGATAAATTGATATTATTCATGTAGTAGAATTCAAGGAAACAATCCTTTTCTCCAGAATACTTAGGGCAGATACAGTTTGGAAATTAGAAATTTTTAAACATTAAAGGTAATTCAGTATGTATACCATTTATTGTATAACACTCCCATTGGGATTTGCGAAACAATCAAACATACAATTTTTTTTCTGTAGCAAAATTTATGAATATTCATATTAAGTGGGATAAATAGATTTTAAATGCCTTCATACTGTTTGGGTTAATTACATTTTAAAAATAAGTTATGGGAAAACTTAAGAGCTTTTTGGAGTTTAGATTTTTGGATAAAGAATTGTGGACCCACATTATACAGTTCATAAAATGAATGAAGTAGAGTTACATGTATCCATGTGGATTAATCTCAAGCTTATTATGTTAAGTAACAAAAGGAAGTTGCAGAGATAACTGTGCAAATAACATCATTTATGTGAATTTTTAAATAATAGAGAGCTCTGAAGCAAATAAAGCAAATTATTGGTGGCAATTTTCTTACTTTGTTGTATGTTTGAATGTGACTTTATAACCTCAAACCTCTGCTTTTAAACCTTCTGTTTTACATTAAGAATGTAAGGTTACATTGAGTTAGGCAATAAGAGTGTGCTACAAAGCATGTCAGAACTAGGAGAGTTCTTTAAAATTATTAAAATTATCATCCCGTCTTTTTTTCTTTTTCTTTTCTTTCTTTTTTTTTTTTTTTTTGAGATAGGGTCTCACTCTGTTGCCCAGGCTAGAGTTTAGTGGCATGATCATGGTTCACTGCAGCCTCAGACTCCTGGGCTCAGGGGAACGTCCTGAGAATCTGGTACTGTAGATGCATGCCACAGTGCCCGGCTAATTTTTAAAATTTTTTTGTAGAGACGGTATCTGTGTTGCCCAGGCTGGTCTTGAACTCCTGGGCTCAAGCAGTCCTTCCTCCTCGGCTTCTCAAAGTGTGAGCCACTGCGCCGGGTCTACTCTTCTTTCTTCTGGTCCAAGTCATTTCTACTTGTTAAGAGCTTCTCTTGAATATTTATTTATTTTCCCTTTTTAAACCTCACACCTTTTACTTCTTTTCAAAACGTATTTTGGTTGAGATATAGTTTCCATACAGTGAAATGCACACACCTTAAGTATCTTGTTTCCATGAGTTTTGACAAATGCCAACACCCGTGTAATCCACAGTTCTGTCAAGATACAGAACATTTCCATCATCCCACAAAGTTCCCTCCCATCTCTTCCCAGTTAGTATCATGCCTGCCGCCCAGCACAGGTAGTGTTCTGATTCCTTTCACTTTAATTTTACATGTTCTAGAACTTCATTTAAATGGAATCATACAGTCTGTACCCTGTTGTGTCTGGCTTTTTTTGCTCCGCATGTTTTTTTACATTTATCCATGTTGTTGCATGTATCCCTAGTTATCTTTTTATATACTAATACTCCCTTGTATGAGTGTGGTACCATCAGTTTATCCAATCTTCTGTTGATGGACATTTGTGTTGTTTCCAGTTTTTGGTTTTTATGGATAAAACCACTGTAAACATTTTTTTTTTTTTTTTTTTTTGAGACGGAGTCTCGCTCTGTCGCCCAGGCTGGACTGCAGTGGCGCAATCTCGGCTCACTGCAAACTCCCCCTCCCGGGTTCACACCATTCTCCTGCCTCAGCCTCCCGAGTAGCTGGGACTACAGGCGCCCACCACCTCGCCCGGCTAGTTTTTTTGTATTTTTTAGTAGAGACGGGGTTTCACCGTGTTAGCCAGGATGGTCTCGATCTCCTGACCTCATGATCTGCCCGTCTCGGCCTCCCAAAGTGCTGGGATTACAGGCTTGAGCCACTGCGCCTGGCCTGTAAACATTTTTATATGGTTGTGTTTATTGGTACATGTTTTCATTTCTCTTGGGGTAATACCTAAGGGTGGAATTCCTGGGTCCTAGGGTAGGTGCATACTTACCTTTATGAGAAACTACCAGACCAATTTTCAGTGTTGGTTCTGACTGCTTCCCATTCTTGCCAACATTTAGTATTGTTGGTTGTCTAAATGTTAGCCATTCTAGTGGGCGTGTAGTGGTATCTTACTATGGTTTTGATTTGCATTTCCCCAGTTACTAAAGATGCTAGTCACTTTTTCATTTACTTATTGTTTAGTTAGTGCAATTGCTTATTGTCCTTAGGAGAATGTTCATCTTCCCCAGGAATGTATTTTTCTTTTTGAAGTATCTAAAAACCACTTAAAAAAATTTTTTTTTTGAGTTGTAGAAGTAGTTTATATATTCTGGATACAAGTCCTTTAACAGTTATATGTGGCATGCCAATTTTATTTTTATAGTGGTCTCTTTCCTTTTAAAATTTTTCCTCATCACTCTTTCCATATGATATAATGGTCTCTTTTGATAAGCAGAAATTAAAAATTTTGAAGTCTAATTTGTGAATTTAAAATTTTATCATTAGTACTTCCTAACATAGCCATCCAAATATATTTCCCTTAAAGTATAAAGTCTGAAGCTGGTCATGGTGGTTCATACCTGTAATCCCAGCACTTTGGGAGGCCGAGGCTGGCAGATCACCTGAGGTCAGGAGTTTGAGACCAGCCTGGCCAACATGGTGAAAACCCCGTCTCTACTAAAAATACAAAAACTAGCTGGGCTTGGTGGCAAGCACCTGTTATCCCAGCTACTCAGGAGACTGAGGTAGGAGAATCGCTTGAACCTGGGAGGCAGAGGTGCAGTGAACCGAGATCGCGCCACTACACTCCAGCCTGGGCAGCAGAGAGAGATTCTGACTCAAAGAAAACAAAAAAAAAGTAGCAAGTCAGCTGAAGTGATGTGAAAGCTTTTGTGATCATAGACCTAAGCGTTAGAATTGCAAATATAACTTGGTGTGAAAGCTCTGCAGTATGGATGCAGGAATTAAATGTCTGTCTGGAATTAATGGTAACAAACGTATTTGTTGGGGTTTGTGTGATAGAATTGGCAGATAACCAGAAAAACAAATTTATTTTCCTTTTAAATATGAAGGAAAATTTATGAAGGAAAAGCAAATTTATTTTCCTTTTAAATATGGAAACATGAAGTAATCTTGTTAGGCAAACCTACATTGATTGCCTTTCTCTGCATTAATTTCTCAGAAATTTTCCTCATTAATTTTCTTGAGGCGCTCTTTTATATACTTAGTGTCTTTACAAACACATATGCAAGAGTCTCAGACACATCTTATTTGATGATTGTCATGGAGAATATTAAGGGTTTTTGTACAAATGTTTGTATTTATACTGTGGTGTTTTGCTTCCAAGAATTTATGGTCTTCTCTATGCAAGTTTTACCATTTTTGTTGTTAGGTGTTTTTATTTCCAGGTCCTTTCTGTGTTTTTTTTTTTTTTTTTTTTTAAATTTTAATTTTTGTTTTTGAGACAGAGTCTCACTCTGTCACCCAGGCTGGAGTGCAGTGGTGCAATCTCGGCTCACTGCCACCTCTGCTTTCTGGGTTCAGGCAGTTCTTGTGCCTCAGCTTCCCTGGTAGCTGGGATTACAGGCACGCACCACCACGCCCGGCTACTTTTTGTATTTTTAGTAGAGATGGGGTTTTACCATGTTGGCTATGCTGGTCTCTAACTCCTGACCTCGCATGATCCGCGTGCCTCAACCTCCCAAAGTGCTGGGATTACAGGCGTGAGCCTCTGTGTCCAGCCAATAAATACTTTAAAAATAAATGTTCAGGCCGGGCGCGGTGGCTTATGCCCGTAATCCCAGCACTTTGGGAGGCCGAGGTGGGTGGATCATGAGGTCAAGAGATCGAGACCATCTTGGCCAATATGGTGAAACCCCGTCTGTACTAAAAATACAAAAATTAGCTAGGCATGGTGGCTGCGCGCCTGTAGTCCCAGCTACTTGGGAGGCTGAGGCAGGAGAATTGCTTGAACCTGGAAGGCAGAGGTTGTAGTGAGCCGAGATCACACCACTGCACTCCAGCCTGGTGACAGAGCAAGACTCCGTCTCAAAAAAAAAAACAAAAATTTTCAGCGGTGTGAGGAAAATATACATAAAATATAAGAACAATAAAATGCTACTGTCTGAGATGAGGTGGCTCATACCTGAATCCAGCACCAAGGTGGGCGGATAACCTGAGGTCAGGAGTTTGAGACCAGCCTGGCCAGCATGGCGAAACGCCATCTCTACTAAAAATACAAAAAATAGGGGGTGGTGGTGTACACCTGTAATCCCAGCCACTTGGGAGGCTGAGACACGAGAATGACATGAACCCTGAAGGAGGAGGTTGCAGTGAGCCGAGATCACACCACTGCATTCCAGCCTGGGCGACAGAGTGAGAGACTGTCTTAAAACAGAAAGGACTTGGAAATAAAAACAGCTAACAATAAAAACCTGTAACATAGTCATTTATTCTTATCAAGTATTATGTACTGTATATAATTGTATGTACCACACTTTTATATGACTGGCAACGCGGTAGGTTTGTTGACACTAACATTATTGCAAACACATGGGTAATGTATGTGTTACAACAGCATGATGGGTATGACAATGTGATAGGACTTCCCCACCCCCTGACCCGAGACGGAGTCTTGCTGTGTCACTAGGCTGGAGTGCAGTGGCCTGATACCTGCTCACTGCAATGTCCACCTCCCGGGTAAGCGATTCTCCTGCCTCAGCCTCCTGAGTAGCTGGGATTACAGGTGCACACCACTACACCCAGCTAATTTTTGCATTTTTAGTAGAGATGGGCTTTCACCATGTTGGCCAGGATGGTCTTGATCTCTTGACCTCGTGATCCGCCCGCCTCTGCCTCTCAAAGTGCTGGGATTACAGGTGTGAGCCACCGTTCCTGGCCTGTGATAGGAATTTTTTAGCTCCATTGTAATGTTCTGGGACCACTATGATACATGCAGTCTCTCGTTGACTGAAACGTCATTTTGTGGTGTATGTAGAATGCATTTATGACAGTAGGACTTCCCCATTTTCATAGCGTTTTCATTTATTCTTTTTTTTTTTTTTATTCCCTGAGACAGAGCTTTGCTGTGTCACCCAGGCTGGAGTGCAGTGGCATGACCTTGGCATCCTTCAACTCCAGGGTGCAAGCGATTTTCCTGCCTCAGCCTCCCAAATTGCTGGGATTATAGCCACCTGCCACCATGTCCAGCTATGTTTTGTAGTTTTAGAGATGAGGTTTCACCATGTTGGTCAGACTGGTCTCAAACTCCCCCACCCCAAGTGATCCACCCACTTCGGCCTCACCAAATGCTGGGATTACAGGCATGAGCCACTGCACCCGACCACATTTTCATTTATTCTTTAACTTCTGTTCTGGGTTGTGGTGGCATAAAGATGGATTATGTCTATTGCGGAAATAAACCTGTTGTCCAAATTTTGATGTTCCCCAGCAATTATCTTGCTACTTAGATTTATGTACAGCATTCGCAGACCAAAAAGGTAGATTATCTTATTTTTCCTGGATTCAGAGGCAGAGAGTAGTAGTTAGAATTCTAGTGGAACTGCTTGTTCATTTTCTTGACTCTGACATTATTTTTAGAGGAGAATAACTTTGCTTACTAAGCTCCAGATAATGGGTGAGAATGTTAAGCAATTTAATCCATCCATTTGAGTTCTAGTGTGGGTCTTTTTTGCATTTTGGTGAGTCTCCTGCTTGTGTTTAAATTAGTCCGAAAACTTTGATTTAGTTTAATATTTGAGGGCTTTCAGTGTGCTTTGCTGTACAGAAAATAAATCTCTGTCATTAACTCAAAGAATACTGAACTAACAATAAGGAGGAGTAAATTACCTTGGAGGCTCTTCCCCTATCTCATTCTCTGTGGTTCAGACTCGTTAAATTAATTTCTTCTTTTAAAATGTTTCTTTTAAAATGATGGAAACTAGAATTCAGTTGACGTTTATACAAAGTGGGGGGTTATGTCTGTATATAAAAGTTTTGACTCCCCCAGATTTAACTGTTAATAGCCTACTGTTGCCCAGGGCCTAACTGATGACATAGTTGATTAACACCTATTTTGTATGTTGTATGTTAACATGTATTTTATGTATATGCTGCATCCTTACAGTAAAGCAAGCTAGAGGAAAGAAAATGTTGTTAAGAAAATTGTCTGGGTGCGGTGCCTCATGCCTGTAATTCCAGCTCTTTGGGAGGCCAAGACAGGCAGATCACATGGTCAAGAGATTGAGACCATCCTGGCCAATATGGTGAAACCCCGTCTCTACTAAAAATACAAACATTAGCCGGGCGTGGTGGCGGGCATCTGTAATCCCAGCTACTCGGGAGGCAGAGGCAGGAGAATTGCTTGAACCTGGGAGGCGGAGGTTGTAGTGAGCCGAGATCGTGCCATTACACTCTAGCCTGGGCGACAGCGAGACGCCGTCTCAGGGGGAAAAGAAAAAAAAATCACAAGCAAGAGAAAATACATTTACTATTCATTAAGTAGAAGTAGACCATCACGAAGATCTTCATCCTTATCATTTGTGTGTTGAGTAGGCTGAGGAAGAGGAAGAAGAAAAGGGGTTGATATTGCTGTCTCAGGGATGACAGAGGCAGAAGAAAATCCATGTGTCAGCAGACCCTTAAAGTTCAAACCTGTGTGGTACAAGGGTCGACTGTACTTTGTTTTCATAGAGATATATTAAAGTTTTGTGAGTTTAGTTCATAATGATCTTATAGGTTCTAAGCTTCATTTGAATATGTTGCATGTAAAATAAGTGCTTTATCTGTGTTCCTTTTGTCTTTCTTGACTATTGTCGTTAATTTAAAATTTGTAATAGGTTATAACTCTTAGGTTTTACCCATTTGTGAGCTTTATTTTTGGGTAAGAACTTCATCCTGTACTTTTGCTGTGCTTTGTATAGTACTGTAACTATGAAAGATCTTTGTTGACTGTTAATTATCTGAAAATGCTTCTTTTTGCTTCAGGTCAAATATTGAATAAACCTAGAGCATATAATTAACATATTTATTAGGACTGTGGTTTGTATTTTGGCCAGCTTGGATTTAATAATTATTTGTATTGGTTGATGTAGAACTGATTTTTTTTTTTCTTTTTCTTTTCTTTTTTTTTTTTTGGAGTTGGAGTCTCTCTCTGTTGCCCAGGCTGGAGTGCAGTGGCAGGATCTCAGCTCACTGCAGCCTCTGCCTCCCGGGTTTTAGCGATTCTCCTGCCTCAGCCACCTGAGTAGCTGGGATTACAGGTGTGCACCACCATGCCTGGCTAATTCTTGTATTTTTGGTAGAAACGGGGTTTCACCATGGTGGTCAGGCTGATCTTGAACTCCTGACCTTGTGATCCACCTGCCTCAGCCTCCCAAAGTGCTGGGATTACAGGTGTGGTGATTTTTTTAGAATAAGAGTAATTCACTGCATTATTTTTTTAAGGAATAGGTGGTATAACTTCCCAGATACTTGAAATACAGCTAATATACAGTAGCTATTTACTTTCAACATAATTTCTCAACATTTAATTTTTGTCAGTTTTTCATCAAAAATTTATTGAGGACTTACAGTAGTCAAGTACTGTGCTGTGCCCAGGGTAAGAAGATGACAGTCCTAAGTCCTAGAAAGTTCATTGGTGATAAATACCAAGAATTAAATTGCAGATCAGTCTGATAAGTGCTGTTCTGTGGATATGCATACAGCCCTGGGCAGCACAGATGAGGACATCAGATAGCCTAACTAAGTGGGAAGCTTGACTTGCTTGACTTAAGAATTATTTAAAACTCTTTTGCATGTTACATTAATAAAGTTTATTTAATACATGAATTTATATGTTTCAGAAGAAAAAAGTTCTTAATTTAACATTTATAAAAGGGTACAGCGCTGGTGTTTTCTCTGATTCTGATCTTCTTGACAAACAGTGTACTGAGCTCTCTGATGTTTTGCTTGTAATCATGACCATTTCACGTATCCACGTTTTTTTCTTCTCTAAAAATGTCTCTAGACGACATAGTTCTGTTATTTTAGGAATGAGAATAAACGGGATCAAAGTGTACTCTTGTTCTGAGAAACTAGTGAGTTTATTTGTTGGAAGTTCTGCCTCAGAAGAGCTTCTGATATTTATCTAAAATATATGAATAGTAGTTGTGATCTGTCATTGTTTTTTGCAGATATATTATTGTTGTAATAAAAGCCATAGGCCCTGTCAGGAGAGTTAAGAATTTTCATTATTGTTGTTCACAATATCCTACCATTTCATTGAGAGATAGCTTGGTGTGATAATAGTACAGTCCCTGGAGTAAATTTTAGGCAAATACTTTCCCAGCCTTTCAAAATCAAGCCGAGTGTGAGAGTGAGAAGTGGACTAGTGGGTGTTGCTGTAAAATTTGGAGAGTGAGATCATTTTGCAGTGTGTCGGGACCAGACTTCCCAAACAGACATTCTAGTATTATCTTACAGCTAGATCTTTCCTTAAACTCAATGTATCTGTTTTTGGTTGATCATTATAGATGGCTGTGATGTGTGAATATGCCCATTTTATCTTCTGTGTGAATACGCTGGAGAAAGAGTAGCCTTGCTTGCAATCTGCTTTTTTCCTTCTTCTTCTTCCAAAGGAGTTGGCAGGAATTTTTATAAAATAAAGCTAGCCTGATTGTAGCCAAAAGAGGAAATGTTGGTTTATATTTTAGTGGAGAAAACTGCTGTATAGACTTCTAGGCTACCACTCAGCATTGTTGTATTTTTATACTCTAGTAAAATGGGTGCGAGCAGAGCTGAAGAGCCAGACACACTAGTAGTTAACGTTTTCTTTCTTTACCAAAATAGTAATTGCCATGCTACGTTTAGCCATATGTGCCAAAGCGTATGTGAAACTATTAGCTATAGCCAATGTATATTTCTCCTAACCTGAATGAATGGATGATGAATGTTCAAACAGTCATACCTAGAAATCAGCTTCCCTGTTGAATGTAACTTCTGGTATTTCCCTTTGGGATATATTCACTCAGGAGTGTCAGGATATTTTGTTGACTTCCAAGGGAAAGAAACTAGGCTTTCAGAGAATTAGCATTTTGATACATCTTTTTATTGAGGGTCTTTTGAACTCCAGCAACTGTTAATGATTAAAAGATGATGCTGATAGTGAAATGCATTTTTAAATTTATATTCATGAATTTAAACTCCTGATTTTTTTTTTTTTTTTGGTAAGTTTATTCTACGAAAGAAATAGCAGTGCTTTTCAAGTGTTTAAAGACTACCATAATTGAAAGTTCACTACTTGCTAAAAGCATAATACCCAAACTGGAAAGGATAAAGGAAAATGTCATTGTCTTTGTATTAAAAAAGAAGATATCTATTAAAAGTCATAAACAATGTTAAAAGAAAAATGGCACACTTGGAAAAATATTTGTAACATACACAGCAGGTGAAAGATTATTTTCCTAATACGAAGAGCTCTTAAAATGGATCAGGAAAAAATGTTCAATAACAAAATGGACAAAGAACGAGAAGAGAGGAGTCCCAAAAGTAGATACACGAAGATACACATGGAAATGATCTGTAATATGTGTCAGAATTACAGTCGTGCACACTTCGTGATTCAGCAATTCCATCTTTGAGAATTCCCAAGAAAAATGTGGATTTATGTGTAAAGATGCATATGTGAAGGTGCCTCTTACAATAGTGAAAAATAAGAACTAACCTGAAATATCCATGAGTGAAATTTTATGACAGGTATCTTCTCTCCAACCAATTTTTTATTATGGTAAAATACATATAACGTACAATTTTCCGTCTTAACCATTTTGAAGTGTACCGTTTGGTGGCATTCAGTATGTCCCATCTGTCTTCAGAGCTCTTTTCGTCTTGATGGACTGAAACTCTATACCCATTAAACAATAACTCCTCATTCTGTCCCCCTCCTGCATCCTGGCAACCACACTTCTATTTCCTTTTTATCAATCTGACTGCTCTAGATACCTCATGTAAATGGATACATACAGTGTTTGTCTTTTTGTGATTGGCTTATTTCACTTAGCACAACGTCTTTAAGGCTTATCCACGTTGTAGCATGTGTAAGAATTTCTTTCCTTTTTAAGGCTGAAAAACACTGGCAGGTGATACGGTTTGGCTGTGTCTCCATTCACATCTCACCTGGAATTGTGTCTCTCAGAATTTCCACATGTTGTGGGAGGGACATAGGAGGAGGTAACGGAATCATGGGGGCTGTGCTATTCTCATGATAGTGAATGAGTCTCTTGAGATCTGATGGGTTTATCAGGGGGTTACACTTTTGCTTGTTCCTTATTTTCTCTTGCTACCACCATGTATGAAGTGCCTTTTGCCTCCCGCCATAGTTCTGAGGCTTCCTCAGCCATATGGAAAGTCTAATTAAACCTCTTTTTGTTTCCGGTTTTGGGTATGTCTTTATCAGCAGCGTGAAAACAAACTAATACAGCAGGCACCTTGTTTCCAAAAAGAAAAAAGATTTTTTTGAATGGATAATGCAGGTATTTATACCCTTTTAAAGTAGGAGGAATCTGAAACCCAGAAAGATGGTGACGTGTCTAAATGTCATAACTAGTCAGTGTGAGAGCCAGAACTAAAACTCATGTTTTCTCATCACAGTTTAGTGTTGTTCCCAGTATGGTACACTGCTAGACCTTGAATCAGGGAATGATCTTTTATTGTTGCTTCTTCATTCCTAAAAATAAGATTTTTGATGTAATAGCCTTTTGGAATTCATTGTATAATGTACTGGACTTTACGTATCCATTCAGATTAAAGGTTCATATACCTTCTTTAGGGATACAAGCTAAAGATATGCCCTCTCAAACATTTTTAGTAGTTTATCTGCATTAATACCTTTATTTAATTAGTCACCCATGTTGTTATCATCCCCTGTATAAAAAGCTTTGCCTATTCTAATTAAAAAAAAAAACTTCGCTATATTGTTATCTTTAGGTATTACTAGTTTTGATTTCTGTAATCTGCTCTGTTTTTGCTACTAGAGGAGGAAAGCTGATTTGGAGTTTTCTTTTTTTCTTGCTTCTAGATTTAGTGGGCTGCAAGGATTGCTTTGAATGCCAGCTCTATCACTTACTCTGTGATCTTGGACAAGTGCTTAAACCTCTCTAACCTCGTGCCCTCATCTATAAAATTAAATAATAGTACATGTGTTGGGTATCTAAAATAGTCAAATTCACAGAATCAAAGGGTGTCATGGTGGTTGCTGGAGGTGGGGGAAATGGAGAGTCACTAATCAACAGGAATATAAACTTTTGGTTAAGATAAATAAGCTCTCGAGATTCGATGTACAACATTGTACCTGTAGTCAGCAATAATGTATTGTACACTTCCAAGTTGTTAGGAGAGTAGATGTCATGTTAAGGATTTTTACTACAATAAAATAAAAAAAAAAGTCCATGTGTCATAATGAAGATGAAATAACATAAAAAATGTGTGGCACAATCTGGCATATACAGATTACTAGTTAAATGTTAATATTTATTATTTAATGTTTATAATACTTAAAAGTCATTTTATGTTTCGCTGTCCTTTAGTTTTGTTTGTTTGTTTGTTTGACACGGAGCCTTGCTCTGTCACCCAGACTGGAGTGCAGTGGTGTGATCTTGGCTCACTGCACACTCCACCTCCCAGTTCAAGCAATTCTCCTGCCTCAGCCTTCCGAGTAGCTGGGATTACAGGTTTGTGCCACCACACCTGGCTAATTTTTATTTTTTAGTAGAGACAGGGTTTCACCATGTTGGCCAGGCTGGTCTTGAACTCCTGACCTCATGATGTGCCCGACTCGGCCTCCCAAACTGCTAGGATTATAGGTGTAAGCCACCGTACCTGGCCAATTTTTGTAATTTTAGTAGAGATGGGGTTTTATCATGTTGGCCAGACTGGTCTTGGTCAGACCTGGTGATCCACCTGCCTTGGCCTCCCAAAGTGCTGGGATTATAGGTGTGAGCCCTCGCGCCTGGCCATCCTTTGTATTTTTTAATGAAAAAGAATTTTTTTTTTAAAGACATAGTTTCACTCTTGTTTCCTGGGCTGGAGTGCAATGGGTGCGATCTTGGCTCACTGTGACCCCCACCTCTCAGGTTCAAGGGATTCTCCTGTCTCGGCCTCTCGAGTAGCTGGGATTACAGGCATATGCCACCACGCCCGGCTAACTTTTGTATTTTAGTAGAGACAGGGTTTCATCATGTTGGTCGGGCTGGTCTTGAACTCCTGACCTCAGCTGATTCGCCCACTTTGGCCTCCCAGTGTACTGGAATTACAGGCATGAGCCACCACGCCCGGCCGTTTTGATGAAATTTTTTGAATGAATGTATTCATATTCCTGTAGATCTCCCATTTCCCACATTGCCTCAACTTTAGTTTCTGTGTAATACCTTCTATTAATTTTGAACAGTGTCTTTATTATAGTTTATGCAAAGTGAGGAGTGCCATACTTATTTCGCTTCCTGTCGGGAATAAACTGAAGTTAAATTACTGACATTTTCCATATTATCTCAATTATTTTTTAAGGACCTGTGAAACAGAATAAGGTGAATCCTAATTTGCTAGATGCAGATTTCTTGTAGCTATTTTTGATTCCTGCAGGCTGCTCTGATTTGCTACTTGAGGAGGAAAGCTGATTTGGGGTTTTCTTTTTGTCTTGGTTCTAGCACATGCAGATGACAATCCAGGCTCTCCAGGATGAATTGCGGATCCAGAGGGACCTGAATCAGCTGTTTCAGCAAGATAGTAGCAGTAGGACTGGCGAACCTTGTGTAGCAGAGCTGACAGAGGAGAACTTTCAGAGGCTTCATGCTGAGCATGAGCGGCAGGCCAAAGAGCTATTTCTTCTTCGAAAGACATTGGAGGAAATGGAGCTGCGTATAGAGACTCAAAAGCAGACCCTAAATGCTCGAGATGAATCCATTAAGAAGCTTCTGGAAATGTTGCAGAGCAAAGGACTTTCTGCCAAGGCTACCGAGGAAGACCATGAGAGAACAAGACGACTGGCAGAGGCAGAGATGCACGTTCATCACCTAGAAAGCCTTTTGGAGCAGAAGGAGAAAGAGAACAATATGTTGAGAGAGGTATGTGGCTACTTTTTTAGTTTTATGATTTATTGATTATCTTTTTTTTCCCCTGATTAATCAGCATCTTGGCCCCAATAAATCTACATGCTTTGCTGTGCTAGTGGAAGAGAATTTCATCTTTCGTGTTTAAGTGCGTCACTGATTTCTGTTCTGATTTGCCCTGTTGTAAATGGGGTGACATTGTCTGGCATGTATGCTGACTCAGTGACTTTCTGGGTCTTTTCTCTCCTGCTCCCCTGATTTTGAGACTTTGTTTGTTGCTAAAGGGGTACAAAAATTACTTGATTTTTCACTCGTCTCTAGATCTGTTCGTAGAGACAACACACACAACAAAACCAGAATCAGATTAGCTAACCATTTAAAAATATTAATAAAAGAGAGTAAGCGGTTATCTCAGCTTATGTGTGCTCTTAAAAGTCCTTGGCAGCAGTAATGGATATTTGCCCTGTGGTTTCCATGGAAACTGTTGCCTTGCTGTAAAAGATACGTGATAAAAATCGTTGGCTGCCACGGAGGCATAGCTGGAGAGAGTGATGTAGAGACACAGTGTTACTTATTTTTAACCGACCTTGGTGACTGCTGATAATTTTTTACTTTTCTAAATAATGTATCATTTTAAGGAGGCATAAAGGAAGAAATCATCTTATATTGAATTAAAAAATTAATAGCCATAATAACTTTTCTATATATGATTGGATTTCAGATAATTTTCACTTTTGGACAGGGGAAAATAAATCCCCAATCTCTGTTAGTATAAGTATGAATAATTCCTTTTTAAATGAAATATGAGGGAGGAGGTTTAAAAAATGACATATTCCCAAAGCAGCAAAATAATAATTAAAAAAAATGCTTCTAAATTTGTAGGTTGTTCTATAATTTTTCCTTTTGTAAAAAGTCTGAAATCTGTATTTACAGTGAGGGCATTTTTATTTTTGAAGTAGAACATCATTGTTTTTTAAAAACAATGTTAATACACTGGAAATCCATTGTAGTAAAATTAGGAAATAGATGAACAAAAACTTATAACCCAAGGTATTGTTACTTAGTAATAATTATTAATTTTTGTTATGTATATGCTCCCAGTCATTTTTTTTTATTTTAAATTTTTATTTTTATTTTTAGAGACAGGGTCTCACTCTGTCACTTAGGCTGGAGTGCAGTGGCATGATCATGGCTCACTGCAGCCTTGAAATCCTGGGCTTAGGTGAGCCCTCTGCCTTAGCCTCCCTAGTAGGTAGGTCTACAGGTGCATGCCACCATGCATCGTTAATTTTTAAATTAAAAAAAATATTTTGTAGAGATAGAGTCTCCCTATGTTGCCTAGGCTGGTCTTGAACTCCTGGCCTCAAGCAGTCCTCCCTCTTTGGCTTCTGAAAGTGCTGAGATTATAGGCAATATGCCCATGCCTGGCCCATTATTATTATTGTTATTGTTATTATTATTAGAGACAGAGTTTTGCTCTGTCCCAGGCTGGAGTGCAGTGATGCGATCTTGGCTCCTGGGTTCAAACTGTTCTCCTGCCTCAGCTTCCCGAGTAGCTGGGACAACAGGTATGCACAAGCTAATTTTTGTATTTTTAGTAGAGACAGGGTTTCACCATGTTGGGCAGGCTGGTCTCGAACTCCTGACCTCAGGTGATCCACCTGCCTCTGCCTCCCAGAGTGCTGGGATTACAGTCATAAGCTACTGCACCCAGCCCCATTTTTATTATTTATACATTCCTTCATTATTTCTGTTTCTTTTTTTCTTTTATAAGGATGGAATACTGTGCATCAGCACTGTTCAGTAAGACTTTCTGAGTGGAGTGCTAATTGGGAAGGGGGTTTTGTAACAGGGTAAGTGTCCTTTAGGAGGTGCCCTTTCAGTGGAGATCTGAAGAGAAGAAGCCAGCTTTGCCCAGTAAAATCATTTCATGAAGAAGCATGAACAGTTTTAAAGACCTCACAGGAAGGAATTTTGAGGAAACAGGAGGGAGGCCGGAGGGCCAGAATATACTGTATAAGGGGAAGACTTAATGAGATGCGAAATTGGAGAGGTAGCCAGAGTCAGATTCACTCGTCACGTATTTATTGGACACCAACCATGTGCACAGCACTAAGGATATAGCAGCAAACAAATCCGTGCCGTCTTTGAGAAAAAGTACCTGCCTTTATGATCCTTGCAGATAATGCAACAATCTTATTCAAAAGAGGAGAGAAAACCATTTCACTGCTGAATCAAAGGAGTGACACAATCTGATTTAGCTTTTAAAATTTACTCTGGTTGTGCTGAGAATAAAGGAGGAAGGAGAGAAGAGGGAGCAAGGGAGTATAGTAAGGAATTTAACTGCTGTGATCTAGGTTAGGGGAATGGGGACTTGAAATGATTGCTGGAGATGTACAGAATGTCACTAGCGTATGAAGAAGCACAAAGAATTATGGGCTGACAATGTTAGGATATCCAAAAATTTCTTTAGTTATTGAATTATTGTCCATCTTTTAAAAAAACTGGCATTTAATCAATTCTTTTTTTTTTTTTCCTGAGACGGGGTCTTGCTCTGTCACCCAGGCTGGAGTGCAGTGGCACAATCTTGGCTCACTGCAACCTCCGCCTCCTGGGTTCAAGTGATTCTCCTGCCTCAACCTCCTGAGTAGCTGGGATTACAGGCGCCCACCACCATGCCTGGCTAATTTTTGCATTTTTAGTAGAGACGAGGTTTCACCGTGTTGGTCAGGCTGGTCTCGGAACTCCTGACCTTGTGATCCCCCCACCTCGGCCTCCCAAAGTGCTGGGATTATAGGCGTGAGCCACCATGTCTGGCCCTCATTTAATCAGTTCTAAAGGTCACAGCTTTCCCTGTTCTAACAATGAAACTGAGTTAAGTGTTAACACTGGGTGTCATGTTAACAGTCTCTGTCAGCAAAGCAGCATTCCTAGTATATTTATTTGCCTGTGTATTCACAAACATAATCGTGTCCATTCATTTTGTCATCCTTTCAGCTGAGGTGTGAGCATTGTTGGTATTTTCCACGTTAACTTTGTTGTTCAGTGTTTCTGCATAAATATTCTGTAAATCAGCATTGAAACAAAATTACTGGGTATGGAGACAGTTACGAAAACAGTTTATGATGATATGTGATTAAACTCTGTTTAAATAAATTTTAAAAAACTAACTCTTGCCATCAGTATTAAGTAAAAATGCTAGGGCAGGTGCAGTGGCTCACGCCTGTAATCCCAGCACTTTGGGAGGCCAAGGCGGGTGGATTCCCTGAGGCTAGGAGTTCAAGACCATCCTGGGCAATGTGGCAAAACCCTGTCTCTACTAAAAATACAAAAATTTTACAGAGTGTGGTGGTACACACCTGTAATCCCAGCTCTGTGGGAGGCTGACACATGAGAATCAGCTTCAACCCAGGAGGCAGAGGTTTCAGTGAGCCAGGATTGCACCATTGCACTCCAGCCTGGGCAACAGTCTGCTTCAAAAACAAACCAGCTGACAGAAAACCCGTAAATGATAAAGTTTTGTGTCATGATTTATTTGGAGGCATTTCCACTATTTCTTTTCAGCACTTACAACAGTGGTGTGTCTTATAATCAGTGGCATCTTAGATTTGATGAAATAAGATAGCATTAAAATGGCATTTGTAATTAGTTTTACATTTTCTTTATGAACATGATTTTGTAGGTAGGAGGTAAATAATTCTCCCTCCAAAAAGCCGAAAGATAAAAAGTAAGATTTCAATTAAGCATTGTATTTTCTGTTTATACTCAAATCACATTTTTGTGTGACCACTTATTCTTAGATTTTGTATTTTGCTGTAGCTCCTTTCATTTGATTGATAGAAGAGTGGGGACATCTATTGGACAAATGCTGAATTACAGGCAAGACTTGGTCAGTGCTGGGGGCTTGACAGGTGATTCTGTTAATACACCAACATTTGAGGCCCCAACTTTGGTTTTCAGTTCGCTAGCAGAGGGTACCTGCTATGGTATCCTCTGTGGATATTTTTGGGTCTTCAATCCATATGCATACCAAACATTTTCTGTAGGCCAACTAAATATATTTCAGTCTGTGCTCCTACTTATTTAATGCTGGTAGATGCTATTGTGATTATTAAATACAACTTTGTTTTAAAACATTATTGCAGCCTACTAGTTTTTTGTCTCTTATTTTAATCAACATACCGTGTTAGTACAACTGCTGTCATGTTAGGTTTGCAAAAATCTTTGAGGTTAAAAGTGCTAATGTTTGAATATGTTCTAGGCTAGGGAATTCTGAATCTAACTAGCATATCTGAGGACTGCTTGCTGTATTACTGGCAGTTAGAAGGTGTAAGCAGAGGAGACTGGAGAAAAGAGACATATGTTCACATTATTTATAATAAATATGTACAAAGATAAATAAAATTTATTTACAATAAAAATTATATTAGATATATAAATATATATTATATATTTTTCTACATATATATACTTTATATATACACACACACACACACACACACACACAGAAAAACTAGAAAACGAATAGGAATTTAAAAAGAATTTTTTTTTTTTTTTTTTTTTTTGGTTTTGAGACGGAGTCTGGCTCTGTCGCCCAGGCTAAAGTGCAGTGGTGCGATGTTGGCTCACTGCAACCTCTGCCTCCCGGGTTCAAGCAATTCTCCTGCCTCAGCCTTCTGAGTAGCTGGAACTACAGGTGCCTGCCACCACGCCTGGCTAATTTTTGCATTTTTAGTAGAGTTGAGGTTTCATCATGTTGGCCAGGCTGGTCTCAAACTCCTGACCTCAAGTGATCCTCCCGGCTTGGCCTCCCAAAGTGCTGGGACAACAGGCATGAGCCACCATACCCATCCAGAAAAGAAAAATAAATTCTTAGTTTTTCATTTGTAGCAATTTTGGAAAACGATAACAATTGCATACCTTATTTATTTAAGTTATTCCTCCTCTCCTTTTCTTTTTTTTTTTTTTGCGATGGAGTGTCACTCTTATCACCTAGACTGGAGTGCAGTGGTGCGATCTCGGCTCACTACAACCTGCCTGTCCTGGGTTCAAGTGATTTTCCTGCCTCAGCCTCCCAAGTAGTTGGGATTACAGACAGGCGACTCCACGCCTGGCTAATTTTGTATTTTTAGTAGAAATGGGGTTTCACTGTGTGGCCAGGCTGGTCTTGAACTCCTGACCGCAAGTGATCTGCTGGTCTTGGCTTCCCAAATGCTAGACCACTGTGCCTGGCCCTTCCTCTCCTTTTTAAATTACATCATTTGTCCTTCATTTCCATTTTGACAAGGTGACGTTTTCTCAGCACAGTGCTATTTACCAGAGATGGTAATGGGTTCAGGTACAATGGTGCGTGACACTGGGCAAGTTAAGATACGAAAAAGTGGTGACGGTTCTTTCCATTTACCCTGCCTTCTTTTTTATTTCTGTCCCCACTGTGTTGTGAGTATGATAAATTCAGAACTTGTGTGGAGGATTGAATCTGTGAAGGTACTTCACGAACAACGTGGAGCTTCTACCCTTGAACCAGGGGTGCTGAGGGCTAAGATTTGAAACTTGAAAAAAAATTTTCAGACATAAGTTTTACTTTTTAGTCACATAGACTTCTTTCTCTCAGGTGTGCAAGTAAAAGTTGACTTACTTTTACAAAGAAACAACTAGGGAAAAGGAGAATTAGTACATTTTGTTTCTCAGGTGTGATGGCTCATGCCTGTAATCCCAGGACTTTGGGAGGTTGAGGCAGGCAGATCACTTGAGGTCAGGAGTTCAAGATCAGCCTGGCCAACATGCTGAAACGCCGTCTTTACTAAAAATACAAAAATTAGCCAGGCGTGGTGGTGCATGCCTGTGGTCCCAGCTACTTGGGAGGCTGAGGCAGGAGAATCGCTTGAACCTGGGAGGCGGAGGTTGCAGTGAGCTGAGATCATGCCACTGCACCAAAAAATAAAAAGCCAAAATGTGTTTCTAACTTGTTTATTTTCTAACTATAAATTAGTCATTATTCTTTAGTTAATGAGAGAAAATGAACATATTTCCTATTGTCTACCACAGTTGAAACATTATAGCAACATTAAATGGACTAAGACAAAAAAAGACAAATAGAGTATAACAAGATTCAGATAATTCTACCTCTAACTTTTCCGAATGAAAATGTTCAGCCCAAAAGGAGTGAAATAAAGTGACCAAATAGCGTATTCTACTTCTTACATTCCTTTGAATAGTACTTCTATTTCCAGTCTTCTCTCTTTATTGGCAGTGCAGAAGGCATGGGCTTGATGTGCTTGGTGGGAAGGGGGAGCTTATCAGCTCACTGACTGGAAGATGTGTTCATAGTGAACTGGAAGGTGCAGGCTTCCGAATGGGATTTTGTTTTGAGCAATGGGTTCTAAGATGTCTTTGTAGAAAAGCTTTATGCCTAATGAATGGTTTAAAATACACCCCAAGTCTTGATTGTATGCAGGGAAGGATTTTTTTTTTTTTTTTTTTTTTTTTTTGAGACAGGGTCTGACTTTGTCACCTAGAGTGCAGTGGCGTGATGTTGGCTCACTGTAGCCTCAGCCTCCCAGGCTCAAGCAGTCCTGCCTCAGCCCCCGGAAGCAGCTGGGACTACACATGAGCACCACCACACCCAGCTAAATTTACGTCTGTTTCGTAGAGACGGGGTTTCACCATGTTGCCCAGGCTGGTCTCGAACTACTGAGCTCGAGTGATCTGCCTGCCTTGGCTTCCCAAAGTGTTTGGATGACAGGCCTGAGCCACGCACCCAGTCAGGACTTCTTGTTCTGTTTTGCTTGTGTGCTTGCTGGGGTGTAAGAACGAAATGACAACAGTTTTACCTTAAAGTGAATCGGTTTGGAATCACCCATTTGGAATTAGATAATGCTAACGAGGAGAAATCAGATGAAATAAGTTGAAAATCGAAATTGTGTGTTATTTTTTAAAAATGCAGTTTTAATATTTTCAAGTAGATATAGAAATACCAAATACAAATGTTGTAAAGTTATAAAATTTTGTTAATAGATGAAGATTATTTACAGTTAGCGGAGTTCATTTTATTTTTACTCAGACAGTTTAAAGTTTGACACTCATTGATTGAACAAATACTATTAAATATCTACTGTGTGCCCAATCGATCAGCTTGTAGTGTGCAGAACAGATTCAATGTGGACAAACTGTAAACTGGGAGGAGGCCAACGAGTTTGTCGTTTTAAGGCAGGCCAGAGATTATTATGGCCTAAACTAATTAATGTGTTAGGTGTTGGGATGGAAGAACACAAATAATTTTAAGAGATTTTAAAAACTTTTTTTGGATACAATATAGAATACATGTAGAAAATAGAATAAAACAGGTGTATTGATAAGTGTTAATTATAAAGTTAGCACCCTCATAACCACTACCTAGAAATAGAACTTCCACATCCACCCAGAAGCCCCGTAGGTGAAACAGCCCGGTCACAACTCTCCCTTTCCTCTAAAAGTAACCAGTATTCTGGATTTTGTACTTATCATGCCTTTGCTTTTTACTGTATTTATCACATCTACTCCTTAATATTATGGTATTGTTATATTGTATTATATGTTAAATTAATATTCCCAGGTATCATCCCTAAGAATTATGGCTTTGTTTTGTCTGTGTTTCAAAAAGATGCTTCAAATCTGTTAACTACAGAGTTGCCCTTAATTCCTCCTTTTTTCTCTCATGCAGTTCGAGCATTTCTTGGCTTATTATCTGGAATGACAATTCCGTCGTCTCTGTAACATCCGTGTTGATTTCAGTGGAGTGACTTGATTCCGTCGTCTCTGTAACATCCGTGTTGGTTTCAGGGGAGTGACTTGATTCCGTCGTCTCTGTAACATCCGTGTTGGTTTCAGGGGAGTGACTTGATTCCGTCGTCTCTGTAACATCCGTGTTGATTTCAGTGGAGTGACTTGATTCCGTCATCTCTGTAACATCCGTGTTGGTTTCAGGGGAGTGACTTGATTCCGTCGTCTCTGTAACATCCGTGTTGATTTCAGGGGAGTGACTTGATTCCGTCGTCTCTGTAACATCCGTGTTGATTTCAGGGGAGTGACTTGATTCCGTCGTCTCTGTAACATCCGTGTTGGTTTCAGGGGAGTGACTTGATTCCGTCGTCTCTGTAACATCCGTGTTGGTTTCAGGGGAGTGACTTGATTCCGTCGTCTCTGTAACATCCGTGTTGGTTTCAAGGGAGTGACTTGATTCCGTCGTCTCTGTAACATCCGTGTTGGTTTCAGTGGAGTGACTTGATTCCATTGTCGCTGTAACATCCGTGTTGGTTTCAGGGGAGTGACTTGATTCCGTCATCTCTGTAACATCCGTGTTGATTTCAGTGGAGTGACTTGATTCCATCGTCTCTGTAACATCCGTGTTGGTTTCAGTGGAGTGACTTGATTCCATCATCTCTGTAACATCCGTGTTGATTTCAGTGGAGTGACTTGATTCCGTCGTCTCTGTAACATCCGTGTTGGTTTCAGGGGAGTGACTTGATTCCTGGTTGTAGGCCATTTTTGCCTGCTTTGTGTGTATAGAATGTGTTGTATGATGGACATGATGTTTGTATTAGGACACAAGGTGAATGAGTATCTGGATTTTGGTATCTTCCTTAATGAAGGGTTGTTTTGTCTAGCAAGAGTTAATTTACTTGGGGATTAACTTGATCCTTTCAAGACTTGCTTTTAAACTGTTAGGGCTGGTTTAGAATAGTCTTTTCTCTAGGCTACATCAGCGCTACTCCTAAGGCTTGACCTTTTAGTGTCTACTAAATGCCTCTGCTGTTCTTCCCACTCTTCCCAGCCCTATGGGAGTTCAGGCAGTTGCTCAGCTCATGGCTGTCTGATGGCTGCTCTGTCCCCAGCAGCTCTTGGTTTTACCTTGTGGAGGCTTGCCCTGTCCATGCACGCCTTCGTGTTTGGCCAAAGACTCGAGGGGGCCTCTGTCAGGTGGGACACTGCAGCTTTTCTGGTGAGCTTCCTTCTCTGTGTTTTGTTTTTCATTTTTTTTTTTTTGAAACAGAGTCTCACTCTGTTGCCCGGGCTGGAGTGTGGTGTCACGATCTCGGCTCCCTGCAGCCTCTGCCCCGCAGGTTCAAGCAGTTATCCCTCCTCAGCCTCCCGAGTAGCCGGGATTGCAGGTGCCCACCACCATGCTTAGCTCACTTTTGTATTTTTGGTAGAGACGAGTTTTGCCTGTTTGCCAGGCTGGTCTTGAACTCCTGACCTCAAGTGATCTGCCCACCTTGGCCTCCCAAAGTGCTGGGATTACAGGCGTGAGCCATGGTGCCCAGACCTCTGGTATTTTGCTCTGCAGAGTTTCACAGATTAATGGGAACCTTACCCATTCAACTGTCTTGGGAGCTTTGCAAGACTACTGTTCTTCGTTTGAGCTTCCCCTCCCTACGTCACATGCTAGACATATCTGGGCCATCACCTTGTTTATTTTCTCTCAAGGATCATAGTCCTGTACTGCTTGTTATCCAGGATCTGAAAACAGTTATTTCATGCATCTTGTTTCATTTTATAATAGTTTACGACAGGAGGGCCAGTCTCACATTATGGTCAAAGTGAGAAGTATAATGGTAAATTTATCGAAAGATTTAAAACAGATCACTGCCATGATTTGTGGATGTTTTATGAAGATCACCCTGGTGCTCTCTTGAAAATAGACAAAGGAGGTGGAAAAAAGCTAACTAGAGGCTGTTGCAAGCTAGACTGGAAATGGGGTGAAATGGTTAGACTCAAGAAATACTTTCGCACTAGAACAATTAGGACCTGCTGTTGACTTGGTTGTGGGACGTGAAGATCAGGAGGAGTAAAAGGAGAGCTCTGGTGTTTGGCCTGAGCTACTGGAATGGCAGTGCCATTTAATGAGACAGAGAAGACTCGTCTCTCATCAGAGTCACCAGATGATGGGTGAGATTGAAGAGGAAATCAAGAATTTTTTTTGGATAAAATAAGTGTGAGTTGCCTATTAGACATCTAACTAGAGATGCCAAGTGGGCAGTTGGATGTATGAGTCCTGAAATCAGAGCAGAGGGCAGGCCTAGAAATCCCATTGTATTTTAAACCATGTAGTAGATTTCCATTGTATTTCCATTGTATTTTAAACCATGTAGTAGATTTCCATTGTATTTTAAACCATGTAGTAGATTTCCATTGTATTTCCATTGTATTTTAAACCATGTAGTAGATTTCCATTGTATTTCCATTGTATTTTAAACCATGTAGTAGATTAGAGAGTTTAGATGGAAAAGAGAAAAAGGTTAGAACTGATCACCTGGTCACTGGTCTAATTTAGACCTGGAGGTCTAATTTAGAAGGATGAACCTGTGAAGGAAACAGAGAAAGTGTAATTGGAGAGAAAGAACTAGAAACAGGAGAGTGTGATGTCATAATAGTCAAGAGAAAAGTGTCTAGGAGCGGTTGGGCCGTTGCTTTGAGTGCTTCTGAGAGTTCCAGGAAGATGAGGACAGAAATGTGTTCATTCGAGTTGGTAACGCAGAATTTGTTGGTGGTCTTGATGAGTTGTTTCAATGGAGGGGTAGAGAAAGAAGCCAGATTAGGCTGCTTTTATGAGGTAAAGAGATCTTGTATGTCTGAAATATTGTAAAATTAATTAATTAAAATAAAAAGTGAATGGGAGAGGAGGAGGAAGAGACAGCAGGTGTGGACCAGCAGTCTTAGGTGTGGACCAGCGGTCTTCGGTGTGGACCAGTGGTCTTCAGGGTGGGTGTTTGAACACCTTGGAGTTCACAAAGACTTCCCATTGGTGTGTGGGCAGTGTGCAGGGCAATTTCAGATTCTTAACTCCCACGTGTCATTCTCTGCATTTTAGTTCGCCGAAAGCATACCTGTGAGATCATCTTTCCCCTCCCTTTTTATGGTTGTACTTTGCCCACTCTAACTCCTGTTCATCCTTCAGCTCTCAGGTGTTCCTTAGGAAACTTTACAAGATCCCAAGACTACGTCAGGATCTCCTGATTACTCTTTTATAGTATTGTGGATATTTTCATTATAACACTTTTTACATATTATAGTTAAATAGTTAACTTAAAAATTATTTTCTTCATTTGACAAATATTTGAGTACTATGATTGCACTATGTATTGTTCTGGGTGCTCATATACATCAGAGAATAAAAAAGAAAAATCCCTGGGATAGGAGAGACAAACAGTAAATATAAAAAAGAAATATGCTAATAAACAGTTACAAATACCAAGAAAAAAGTAGATCTTGGTTAGGGAGATTGGGAGTGTATATTAGAGTCAAATCGTAATTAAAAATGGAGTAATAAGAATGAGCCTGCTTGAGATTTTGACTTTTTTTTTTTTAGACAGTCTTGCTCTGTCACCGAGGCCGGACTGCAGTGGCACCATCTCGGCTCACTGCAACCTCCACCTCCTAGGTTCAAGCCATTCTCCTGCCTCAGCCTCCCCAGTAGCTGGGATTACAGGTGTGCACCACCAGGCCCAGCTAATTTTTTTTGTATTTTTAGTAGAGATAAGGTTTTACCGTGTTGGCCAGGCTGGTCTCGAACTCCTGACCTCATGATCCACCCGCCTCAGCCTCCCAAAGTGCTGGGATTACAGGCGTGCACCGTTGTGCCCAGCCGAGACTTTGACTTTTGAACCGACTTCAACAGTTAAGGGAAGGAGAGAGCCTGTGAAAGGGAGCAGTGAGTGCAAAGGCCTTAAGTCAAGAGGGTGACTGACATGTTGAGGAAAAGCAAAGAGGCGAGTCTGGCTGGAGCCAACTGGATGAGAGAGAGGAGTATAAGAGATGAGGCCAGAGAGGTAACAGGGCTGGATCACGTAGAGCCTTCTAGGTCAGCATAAGGACTGCGACTTTTACTGTGAGTAAAACGAGAAGCTTTTGATAATTGCAAGCATGTTTTGACTTCTGTTTTAAAAAGATCACTCTGGATGCTCTATTTTGAATGGTGAGATAGATTTGGGAGACTGGCAAAAGATAATGGTGGCTTAGAGCAGTGTGACGGTGGAGGTGGTAATTTTCAGGATATATTCCGAAAATGGGAAGAGCAGGATTTCCTGATGAGTTGGATATAGGCGTATAAAAAAAGAGACTCGTATGGTTTTGGCTTGAACAGCTGGCTGGATGCACACCATGAATCAAGGCGCAATGAGTGAAGCAAGTTGAGAGAAGGCCAGGAGGTCACTTGTCGATGTGTTAACAGTGGGGCAGATATTCCATATACCAGTAAAGCAAAGGTACATACAAGTGTGGATTTCCGTAGGAAGTAAACACTTGGGAGTTATCAGTATGTGCATGATACTGAACGGTGAATACCAAGGGAATGAGTGTAGGTGGAGAAGAGAAGACTACAAAGAACGGGCGCTTGGGACACTCCTGAGGAGTTGGAAAGAAAAAGAACCAGTAAGATAGGAAGAAAGCTTAGAGTGCCGTATCTTGAAAGCCAAGGGAAGAGAGTAGAATAAGGAAGAGGGACTGAGCGGTTGTGTAAAACACTGCTGATAGATCAAGCACAGTGACTAAGGATACATTGTGGTGGCAGCAACGTGGAGGTCGTCAGTGACCCTGATGAATTATGCCGATGATTATTTGATTAAACTCTATTTTTCCTATGAAAGCTTCCATGATAAAAGAGACCAAATATGTTATTTCTCATTATTATATCTCCAAAGCGTTGTTCCTGGAGTGCACCAGTGGGATAAATACGTAGGTCCCAGAGCCTCTGGGAGGACTAGAACTGGGCTCAGAAGTTATGTAGACAAGAAGAATGCCTCGAATCAATCCTCCTACTCTGTTGGTTTAGTGGTGACAGTGCTGCGCGGCACAGGCGTGTTAGTGCGCGACACAGGCGTGTTAGTGCGTGGCACAGGCATTAGTGCGCGGCACAGGCGTGTTAGTGCGTGGCACAGGCATTAGTGCATGGCACAGGCGTGTTAGTGCGTGGCACAGACGTGTTAGTGCGTGGCACAGGCATTAGTGCACGGCACGGGCGTGTTAGTGCGCGGCACGGGCGTGTTAGTGCGTGGCACGGGCGTGTTAGTGCGTGACACAGGCGTGTTAGTGCGTGGCACAGGCATTAGTGCACGGCACAGGCGTGTTAGTGCGTGGCACAGGCATTAGTGCGCGGCACAGGCGTGTTAGTGTGTGGCACAGGCATTAGTGCACAGCACAGGCGTGTTAGTGCGTGGCACAGACGTGTTAGTGCGTGGCACGGGCGTGTTAGTGCGCGGCACAGGCGTGTTAGTGCGCGGCACAGACGTGTTAGTGCGCGGCACGGGCGTGTTAGTGCGTGGCACAGACGTGTTAGTGCGCGGCACGGGCGTGTTAGTGCGCGGCATGGGCGTGTTAGTGCGCGGCACGGGCGTGTTAGTGCGTGGCACAGGCATTAGTGCGCGGCACGAGCGTGTTAGTGCGCGACACGGGCGTGTTAGTGCGTGGCACAGACGTGTTAGTGCGTGGCACAGGCATTAGTGCGTAGCACAGGCGTGTTAGTGCGTGGCACAGACGTGTTAGTGCGCGGCACAGGCATTAGTGCGCGACACGGGCGTGTTAGTGCGTGGCACAGACGTGTTAGTGCACGGCACAGGCATTAGTGCGCGGCACAGGCGTGTTAGTGCGCGGCACAGACGTTAGTGCGTGGCACAGGCGTTAGTGCGCGGCACAGGCGTGTTAGTGCGCGGCACAGACGTTAGTGCGCGGCACAGGCGTGTTAGTGCGTGGCACAGGCGTTAGTGCGCGGCACGGGCGTGTTAGTGCGCGGCACAGGCGTTAGTGCGCGGCACAGGCGTGTTAGTGCGCGGCACAGGCGTTAGTGCGCGGCACAGGCGTGTTAGTGCGCGGCACAGACGTTAGTGCGCGGCACGGGCGTGTTAGTGCGCGGCACAGGCATTAGTGCGCGGCACAGGCGTGTTAGTGCGTGGCACAGACGTTAGTGCGCGGCACAGGCATTAGTGCGCGGCACAGGCGTGTTAGTGCGCGGCACAGACGTTAGTGCGCGGCACAGGCGTGTTAGTGCGTGGCACAGACGTTAGTGCGCGGCACAGGCATTAGTGCGCGGCACAGGCGTGTTAGTGCGCGGCACAGACGTTAGTGCGCGGCACAGGCATTAGTGCGCGGCACGGGCGTGTTAGTGCGCGGCACAGGCGTGTTAGTGTGTTACGCTGTCATCACTAACACTGTTCACCTCGCTGGAGCCCCCGCTGTTGGTGTGTCCGGAAGCTGAGGGGGCTGCTGCCTCTGCCACCCGTTGCTGGAATTGTCTGTAAATATTCACGTCCCGGCTTTTTCATGTCACAAGAGTGTTTTAAAGCACGTGATGAGTGAGTCTGATTGAGGTGATTAGGTCACGTACCTGGGCTTTAATTACAAGCAAGGCTGGGCAGCAAGTACGTGGCATTTTCAGTTTCTGTTGTGGGAGGTAGACTCTGCCTTAAAATGTGGAGTTCCCACACAGACTAAGGGGGTCAGATATCACACGGCAGGGAAGCGTGATGGATGCCTGCCACAGTGCAAGATAAATAGATGGGATAGATTTTGTGGGGTATGCGTGAAAAGGTAATAGTTGAAACCATAGGATTAGGGAAGGGGTCTTTTGGATGGTTATTTGTGTGGGTTGTTCACAAACAAGAGCTTCCTCTAAAATTCAGCCTGTGCTTCGTGGTGATGTCGCATCTACCCAAGAAGGGTTCCTTTTTTAAAAATTCACATAAAGTTGCTCTGTGGATTAGTGAAGGCTTTGGATTCAGGCTATAGAATCCAGATGTTCTGAGGACAGGAATTTAGAAAATGTCTGCAGGTAGGAAAGGAAAAGAGTGGAGAATAAGAATTTAGAGCTAGGATAATTCTTTAATGGAAGCCACTTGAAAATTTTAAAGACGTTCCTTTTTTAACTCTGTGGTTAATTTTTTTTTTTTTTTTTTCCCGGTACCAGCTAGAGTTTGCAAAGAAGGTGAACTGACAATAGCTATTAGGTTTAGAAACAAGGAGGTTTTTTATTTGCTCTTTTAGAGCGTGTGGTTCAGTAGAGAGGTGAGGATAGAAACTAGCTGATCATTCATTCATTTGTCATTCATTCCTTCATCTAACAAAAGAGGAACAGATAGGGAGGAGAAGTAATTTTTAATGACTGCTTACATGTCAGACAGTCCCTGAGGAATACAGAAGACGGTTTCTATCCTTAAAGACTTCACAGTGTGGTATGTTAGAGAAGAATAATTATTGCTAACACAGTGTGGTAAGTGCTGACGAGCTATGTAAGCTGTGTAGCATGCTGTATGAGAAACAGAAGGTGTACAAAATTCAGCACAGGAGTAGGAAGGGGTTGAAATATTTCCTTTGTAGCTAATTCTCGAACGTTTGGTAGCCGTTTCATTCATTCAGTATTCATGCCCTAAATGTCTGTTAAGCACTTACCAGAGTGGCAGCTGCTGTTGTAGGTGCTTTGGATCCATCAGCGAATGAATGAAACAGAGATCTTAGCCTTTGTGGAGCGTACATTCTCGTAGAGAATAGTAAGGAAATATAATCAATAAGTCATAAAATATGTTAGAGGGCAAATGCTGTGTATAGGAAAAAGCAGAGCAAGTAAAGGGAAAAGGACACGTGCATTCTTTTTTGGCTGTGTTACATTTTAAAATAAGGTGTAGATTATACTGAAAACATTGAACATTCATTTTGTTTTCAAGCCTACACAAAAGCAGTAAGAACTGTATAATGAATCTCCCTATACTAATCACTCAGATACACCAGTTTCGAAAATTTGGCCACACTTCCTTCCTGTATCCTTTTTTCTTTTTCCTCCTTTCTTTACCAAAGATTTTAAAGCCAATCCCTCGCATGGTGTCATTTTGCTCTGCAGACTTTAATATGCATCTCTAAAATATATGGACATTTTCTTGCATAACGACAGAACAACTAAACCTAATACTAACACAAAAAAGGCATTTGAACCAAGACTGGAAGGAAGTGAAGTCTTCCCCTAGTAGCTTGTGCAAAGGCCTTAAGGATCAGGAGCATGCTTAGCATATTTGAGGAGTAGCAAGGAGTCCCGGGTGGTAAAGCATATGGTGACCCAGGGAAGGACGAGAAGAGATGAGGCCTTGCAGGCTACTGAGAGGACTTTGGCTCTACTTTGAGCTGAATGGGGACCTATGGCAGGGTTTTCAGCTGAGGACTGACAAGGACAACTTTATGTTTGAAAGGGTCACTTTAAGTGTTCCATTAAGAATACACTGTAGAAGATAAGGGGCGCTCAGTTAGAAGGCTGTCATGGATTAAAAGGTGTATTTTTGTTTAGTGGTTCATTCTAGGTGTTGGCAGTGGAGACGGCAAGAAGTGCTTGGATTTTGGGTATGTTTTAAAGCTAGAGCTAACTGGATTTCCTGACTGCGGCTTGAGAGCGAGAGGAAGGCATTACGAAGACTCATAGGCTTTTGGCCTGAGTAACAGGAAGGACGGAGCAGGTTTGGGGGCACCATCAGGAGTGGAAATGACGTCTTGCCATGTTGCCCAGGCTGGTCTCGAACTCCTGGCCCAAAGGGACCCTCCTGCCTTGACCTCCAAAGTGCTGGGATTACAGGTGTGAGCCATCACACTTGGCCAGGAGTTGAGTTTTGAGCACGTAGAGTTTGAAATGTTTATTGGACATGAAAGTGGGTAACTAGGCGGATAGTGAAAGCTGGAAGTAGGGAGAGAGGTAGCATAAAGCGTTCATCTCTGGATTCCCTGGATTCCCAAGAGCCTGTCGCCAGGGTACTGGAAAGTACTGACTGATTTATTTAGAGACATTCGCAGAGTCTGACAAGAAAATCACTGAGGTGGTTCGGTAACCTGAAAGACTCTGATATATCCCTTCCTTCCTTTTCTATCCTGAACTCAGTAGAATTTGGGTTTTAAAAAAAAAAAAAAAAAAAAAAAACAACACACTGTTTTTCTGACATTTTCTGAACCTGACCTACTTAGGAAACTTGTTCCACAGTGTCATCTTTTTCTTCCTAACTGTAGCAGCACTAGAGAGAGATCGTCACCGCAGGTAACCAGGTGGTGGTTATTCTGGGGGTGGATGCCGTGGAAAGGACGTTGTCAACACAGATTGCTTTCCATAGCTGCAGTCAGCAGTGCAGACTGATTGTGATGGTGTCTGTTATTTCTCCTTTTAAAAGGGAGCATTTCTCATCCCCTTTTTGGATCGTTTGGAATTCTGATTACATGTCTCGGGGTCATGTGGAAGATGGACACACCACCTGAGGATGTGAAACAGTAGTTTGAACTGTTATGGTAGCTGGCGTCTGTGTGACTGATTTTAAGTAACTGGGTGTTCAGAGGTAGGGATCCTCCTATGCCTGCACGGGTGAGTGAGCCGGAATGCAGTCTGTGGCTTCCCTGGTTCACAGGGAAGGGTTGGTAACACCGAAGGGGTCAGCGTCTCATGAGGCTGTAGCGATCGTTTGCATACATCGGCTCTCGCTCCTCTGAAAAAAATGAGAGCAAGCAGGAGGACACTGAATCACTTCTTGCCTTTTTTCTGCAGGAGATGCATCGCAGGTTTGAGAACGCTCCTGATTCTGCCAAAACAAAAGCTCTGCAAACGGTTATTGAGATGAAGGTAAGTGAGAATCTAGTAAAGAATCTTATGAATCACCTTATACTTTTTTTTTTTTTTTTCAGCCCAGAGGTCTTTTATTTATTTATTTTTTTAACACCTATTATGCCATGAATTCATAGGGAATAGGTTCCAGCAGCTCAGGCTCCTTCCCATTGGTTCTCACAAAGTGTGCTTCTCTGGGTGGAGCAGGCTGGCGCTTCAGTTGAACCCAGGTACCTTTCTCTTTGGCTTCTTTCTTTTTCTGATCATTTTCCTTCACGCGTTTCAGGAAGCTATCTCGGCTCTTAGAGTGCTTAATGTGCTCAATGCGCACATTAATTCTCTTGGCAAGAATCTTGCCCTTAACTTGTTTGTTTACAACAATGCCAACAGCATGCTGGGTAACACTGTAGACTCTCCCAGTTTTGCCATGGTAACACTTGTGGGGCATTCCTTTTTGAACAGTGCCCATTCCCTTGATGTCTACGATATCACCTTTCTTATAGATTCGCATATATGTGGCCAAAGGAACAACTCCATGTTTTCTAAAAGGCCTAGAGAACATATATCGGGTGCCTCTCCTCTTTCCCTTTGTGTTCGTCATTTTGGCGAATTACTGGAAGATGGCGGTTCCGGCCGAAAGGAAGGCTCACCTTATACTTTTAAGTGATCAAAAACTTCCATGTGTGAGTGTTAGGAAATGGCATGTAATAGTATTTTACTTATTTGGAGATTAAGAGTGAGAATCAATGTCAATGATATCCTAAAAGAATTTCAAATTTTTTTCCTTTTACTTGTAGACCGTAATTCAAATTGGACCAAAAAGAGGTGAACAGAATTTCTTTAAATCAGCTATTCGCAAATGTCTTGGTCTTAGGACCCCTTTATTCTCTTAAAGTGACAGACTCACTTCCTTCATTTTAAAGGAAGACGTCTACCGAATACCAAAGCTGGGTAACCATAGCTTGTCAGTTGTTCTTTCAGGTAAAAACGGTGTTCCGTGAAGAAATACTGAATTCAGCTTACAACTCAAAGCAACACACAAGTACTGTGCTTAGGGACAACCATCGTATTTCAGCGCGCAGCTTCATTCTGTTTTCTCACACACAATATATTAAAAGTATATGTACTCCAGAGTTGAGATTGATTGATTGATTGATTGATTGATTGATTTTGAGACAGTCTTACTCTGTCACCCAGCCTGGAGTGCAGCGGCGCAATCTTGGCTTTCTGCAAGCTCCGCCTCCGGGGTTCATGCTATTCTCTTGCCTCAGCCTCCCAAGTAGCTGGGAATAAGGTGGCTGCCACTGTGCCTGGCTAATTTTTTGTATTTTTAGTAGAGACAGGGTTTCACCGTGTTCGCCAGGATGGTCTCCATCTCCTGACCTTGTGATCCGCCTGCCTTGGCCTCCCAAAGTGCTGGGATTACAGGCATGAGCCACTGCGCCTGGCCGAGATTTATTAAAAGTAATACTTTTTACTGCTTCTTAAAGGACAGTCTTAGGTGAAGTGGTCTTTTAAAAATTTTTCTTATTTTTCATTTTTTTCCTACAAGTACTTGACGTGACAAATATTAATGTAATGACTACAAGTATGATTTGATGCATTGCCTTGATTTGTGCTAAGGCACCAGCAATTTTACCCATCGTTGCTTTATATCTTTAGCGCAGACAGTGGAAAGGTCAAGTGACATCATGGTATTATTATGAAAATAGTTTTAATCGTGCATACTTTGTGAAAGGGTCGAGGGTACCCTGAGGGCCCCACAGACCATCCTTTGAAAACCTCTGCCTTAAGTTAATGAATATTTAGAAATCTTTAGGCTGTTCAGTATAGTGATTAAGAGCTTGCTTTCTAAGTTAAACTCCCCGGATTCAAAATCTCGCTTCACTTAACCAACTGTAAGATACGGAGCAAATCACCTATGCCTCAGTTTCTTTATCAACAAATGGTGATAGTAATAGTACTCATCCAGTGGGTCGTTTTGAGGTTTAGTGAAAACATGTGAAAACACTTTGAACGGGACCTAGCGCATAGTAAACAATCTGTACTAGCTGCTGCTGCTGTTATTTTTGTTAACAATCTTCTTTCTCATAAAAGCTTGTGTAGTTAGGGACATCCCCCCACAACTGCTTCTTCATATCCTCCGGAAAGCTCAATCCTGTATTTTGCATTGTGGGCCTTCATTTAATATTTGTTGATATGACAAGAATATTTAGTTAATGGTATATAAATAATTTTATGTAAATAGGTAGTTATGGGAACCGTTGTCTTAATTTGGATGATTTCCTCTTAAAACTTTATATTGTATACATCTTTATTCTCAGTGGGGAAAGGATTTACCAAATTCCAAATTAGTGGGTTCTGGGTTCTTTGTAGTTAATTAGTAGTCTTAAGTATCATCTTGTAAAGGGTCTTTAGAATGGTTCAGTTGCATGGTTTACCTTTTTCACATTCACCACAAGTTTATCTGTCATGTTATTTCCTGATCCTTGTTAACACCTAAGAATAAAACACACGAATGTACCTATGTTCACAAAATTATTTGTTTAACCACCTTTTGACAGAATGAGGACGAGTAGTAGTAGTACTTGGTGGCACTGGATGCATTTTAAGTTGTGGGAACCTTCAGCCGTTCTGCTAAGAAGGAGAAAGATTCTGGTGGCCCAGTGGGGTCAAGAGGATGCGATGCTGAAATCACAACAGAAATCGCTGTGTTGCTGAGAACGTGGAATGCGCCTAAGAGAATTATGAAAATCTAGAATAGTCTTTAGGGAAAGTAGGGAGGAAAGATGACTGAAGTAAAAGAGCCCCGTCATCTTCAAGGTGATGCCATTTTCTTCGCCTTCTCCTCTTTCGCCTCTTCTTCCTCCTCCTCTTCTTCCTCCCTTTCCTCTTCTTATCCCTTCTCCCACCATTTTCCCTCATTCCAGCCTTTCCTTCTTTGCCCCCCTTCTTCTGTTTCTCCTCCTCCCCTTTCTCTGCTATTTGTTTGTTTGTTTTTCCGTCACCGGTGGAGGAACAGGGAGGAACTGCTGCACTGCTCTAGGGTTAGAGTGTTGCTGGTAGAGATAAGGCAGAGTGATTGGGATGCAAATGAATTGAGGGTGATCATGACAGAGTAGTTTGGAGGTTGGGCCTGGACTGTACCCTGGATGTGGAAAGAATAAAATTCAGGTGGACTGACAGGTTGGGAGAAAATGTAAAAGTCAGGAAAGTGGAATTCTCTTTGAGGTTGAACAGGAAATAATCAGAGTGACGGTACGCCAGGCCTGGGGAAGAGAGTTCTGGGTGTTGATAGGATCCAGAGTACAATCCTATGAACTGGATTGCTGAAATGGACTGGAGGATGAGATCATTGCAATTAAGGGCGTCAAGGAATTCTGACATTGCAATCCTCGGATTATGGCAAGAGTGGTGATTGAAGGGGATATTGTAAGCCAGGTGCCAAAGACTTCCAAAAATGGGCAGGAGTGATTGAGAAATCCCTGGATGGCAGCAGTGGGGAGGGGCGGGTGAAGAGGAGTATGAGCTTTCCATAAAGGGAAACAGCCTTGAGGAGCTAGGAGAACATCAACCCTTTCCCCTGCTCCTTTGTGGTGTTGGGGGATTACTGGCCTTCACTGGAGAGAGTTCATGGGAAAAAGGTTGAGCATTTGGGGATTTGACAAAGAGCAGAGGATTTCAGTAAGTCCAGTGGGATTGGTTGGTCAATGACGGAAGGGCTGGGGCTGGGGAAGTACAGAGTAGTAAAGTGAGAAGGAATTTATTTATTTAAATATTACACATTCCAGAAGTAAGAAACCTGGTTGGAATGACTCTCCTCAAACCCAGCATTGGTACCAGTTGGGTTGGTGCTAGAACTAGTTGAGAGTATTAGGCCTTAATTTTCTGGCCTGATTTCCTTGGTAAGTTTTGTGGTCAGTCAGTACCTGCTTCCTGGTTTTCAGAGCTGGAGTCATGATCCCTTTTTGGGAAGAAGGTTTTATGGTGCATGATTTGGTAGTGAGGGTGCTAATTTGTCAAAAGCTGCCTCTGTCTGTGTTTGGGGTAGGGGAGAAGATAGATAATATTTTTTAAGGGCCTTGTAGAGACTTTCTAGAAGCTCTGTGCAGGCGCAGGCTGCCCTGTGATGTGCAGAGTTGGAGTTCCCACCTGCGACTAAATTGTCTGAAGTGGAGCCCCAGTGCTGCTGGAGATACACTTCACTCTTTCAGCTGGTCCAGTTTCATTACCACTCAGGCTAATGACAGAGGAGAACTTACATTTAACTTTCACTTTCTTTCATTTGTAGGCTAGTCATATGCTTATGCCTAGTATTTTAGTCTTTTTTAAGGGGCTGTGTTCCGATATTTCCAGAGAAATTTTATAGCAATCTTAAAAGTAAATTTTCAGGTGGTGCAGTTGAAGTAGGACTTCTTATAGGTCAGTCATTTCACATGAGTAAATCAAAATCCCGATTCAGGGATAGAATGACGCTGATTGTATTAATTCAGTACAATGGATTTTGAACAGATACATTTTAATTTGAGTGAATTTATAAAAGAAAATTTTCGTGGTGATATTTTTAAAGGTCATGTGATGAGCGAGACAGAGGAATACATCCTCTCTTTTCCCCTCCCTTGAACCTGAAATGGCTAGGTGGAGTTTTCTCAAGATAAACCTTAATCTCTCCTATCTTCATGCTGTGAGAATTAAGGAGACTTAATCAAGAAATCATTGAGGTGAAGAAGAAAAGGAAGTTAATTTCAAAATAGCTTCCAAAGGAATGGTTTCTCTAAAACTCCAAGTGAAGTAAAGCTACACTTAATTTCTGCTCTTTAAGGCCTCTGTTTCTTCGGTGAGTAGCCTATGCGCCTACAGATGTGTAAAACTCTTCCTTCCGTGCAGGAGTGTTTCTGTCAGTTCAGGAGAGGTCAAGTAGTCTGGGGAGAAACGGGGTGCTGCGACAGACAAAATCAAGAAATTGAATATGAAGTAATGTTCTGTTAGAAGGTGATATTTGTGGTAGAGATGATGATTTATAAGGACAGTGATTTTAAAAAGTTACGAATTATTTTAAATGTATGGAGAAGTGTAGACAAGAAGGATTTCTAACATGATAAATAACAACTTAATTATTCCCTCATTTTTCTGCAATGGGGTGTTAGGTAATTTTTATTATTGCACATATCGCTGTACGCATTACTGTATAAATCTTTGAAACTCTCTTACTTTTTTCCCCTCCTTTGGGGCATAATACGTTTTTTAGGGGTTACCAAATAAATGATAAAATATTAGAACTAGAAAAGGCTTTACTATTAATATTGGAAATTTTTTTCACCAAAAATTTGTAATTTCTGATGCGAAGAAATTTTAACCAGTTTTTCATTGCATTTACTTTAGTAATTTAGTAATTATTTTCAACTTTAATTTAAGGGATTCAGAACTGGAGGCAGCCATAGAGGAAAAATCATACTGTGGATATGAGTACTTCTCCTCCCACTCAAAAGGCTGTAAAGGATGTATTTTAGAAGGAAGGCACTGGCCGGGCGTGGTGGCTCATGCCCTTAAGGCCCACCACTTTGGGAGTCCGAGGCAGGTGGATCACATGAAGTCAGGAGTTTGAGACCAGCCTGGCCAACATGGCGAAACCCTGTCTCTACTAAAAATAGAAAAATTAGCTGGGCGTGGTAGTGCACACTTACAATCCCAGCTACTTGGGAGGCTGAAGCAGGAGAGCTGCTTGAACCCGGAGGCAGAGGTTGTGGTGAGCTAAGATCGTGCCACTGCATTCAAGCCTGGACTACAGAGTGAGACTCTGTCTCAAAAAAAGGAAGCAAGGCACCAATTGCTGGACGTTTTTTCTGTATATTTGTCTATCTTTATTAAATGTAAATCTTTAAATATCATGTTATTCAGCTTTTCTGGGCTTTTGTGAATACTTCAATCACTAAATCTTCTCTTGTCTTCAGGATTCAAAAATTTCCTCTATGGAGCGTGGGCTCCGAGACCTGGAAGAGGAGATTCAGATGCTGAAATCGAATGGGGCTTTGAGTACTGAGGAACGGGAGGAAGAAATGAAGCAAATGGAAGTGTATCGGAGCCATTCTAAATTTATGAAAAATAAGGTAATGGCCTGTGAGACTTTTGATTCTTAAAGGGGGTTTGAAAAATTGATGCCTATTTTTTACTTCTCTAACAATGATAAAACTGTATTTTACACTGTTTTATCAGGTTTAAGGGAAGAATACTTTTAGCACAGTTCTTTCAAATGAAACTTCTCCAGAATTAAAGTCAGAATTACTGACTTAGATAGTTATTACCAGTTTTTACTTATAAAGACGATTCTCTGTATGAGGCTACATATGTATTTTCACGGTTTAACTTTTCATATCTATTAGTACTTCCGAAAAACTTCCAGATGAGTTTTTCTCAGTATGTGAAATATCAAGTTCTTTACCTCTTGTGAATTATTTAAAAAGTCAAAACCCTAAGAGGCTTGAGATGGAGTTTCGCTCTTGTCACCCAGGCTAGAGTGCAGTGGTGTGATCTCAGCTCAGTGCAGCTTCTGCCTCCATGTTCAAGTGATTCTCCTGCCTCAGCCTCCTCAGTAACTGGGATTACAGGTGCATACCACCACGCCTGGCCAATTTTTTTTCTATTTTTGGTAGAGACGGGGTTTCATCATGTTGGCCAGGCTGGTCTTGAACTCCTGATCCCATGATCCACCTGGCTCAGCCTCCCAAAGTGCTGGGATTACAGGCGTGAGCCACCGTGCCCAGCCCTAAGAGGCTTTTTAATGAAATGGGTTAAATGACATTCCGTTTCCCCTCCAAATACAGTTCTCTAAAGGAAAGCCCTTTCTCTGCCCTGTCCTGTGGGGAAGATCCACTTACTGTCAGATTTATTGCTTCCCATGTGCGTTTCAGGCGTAATATGACAAAGAGAGATACACCAAGACCTATCAGTCTGTGTTTGCAATCACTCACAGTGTTCCTTCCCTGTATCCAAAGTCATTTAGTTTGATTCAGTAAACTGTTTCGGCAAGGTGGAGGATTTAGTTTATCACAATGATCAATTTACCAGTTTTGTTGTGGGTTAATTAAACATTATGATTGTAGTTATAAAGTTTTAGCCAGAAAATAAGTGTTTTCCCCCTTTATTTCCCAATTGTATTCTCCAAGTTCTTAGAAATGAAAACTGAAACATCCCAGTAGTGTGAAGGAATGATAATCATCACTTCCCCTTCAGTTTCTGGCTTCTTGCCATGGTGCCCATACCTGGCATGTAAGTCTACAGAATGTTCCTCTACTACCTTCAGACTCTATTATTAATTATTTCTACTGATTTCATTTCAGGTTTAGAAATTAAAAACTCACATACCCAACTTTCTTTCTTTTTTTTTTTTTTGAGATGGAGGTATGCTTTGTCGACCAGGCTGGAGTGCAGTGGCATCATCTCGGTTCACTGCAACCTCCATCTCCAAGGTTCAAGCTTCAGCCTGCCGAGTAGCTGGGATTACAGGCGCCTGCCACCATGCCCGGCTAATTTTTGTAGTTTTAGTAGGGACAGGTTTCACCATGATGGCCAGGCGGGTCTTGAACTCCTGGCCTCAAGTGATCCTCCTGCCTTGTCCTCCCAAAGTGCTGGGATTACAGGTGTGAGCTGCTGCGCCTGGCCTCACATATCCAACTTTCAATGAGTTTGGATTTTTCACCCTAATTTGAGAACAAAACATAGTGCAGTATGATCTCTGTGTTTATGTTTTCTGTTTATTGATTAGCACATTCCAGTCCACTGTGGGGAAAAGAAAACCTGTGAACTTAGAGGAACTACCTATGGCTCTTTAAAGAGGGAATGAGGGGAACAGATTTGAATGTATTGTATAAGTTATTGTTACTTCCAGTTACCATTCTGGCTCAAAAGTAAATAATAAGAAGACCTAAGTTGACACATAAGTGAAAAAGAATAATAATGTCGTGACAGGTAGAACAACTGAAGGAGGAACTAAGTTCGAAAGAGGCTCAATGGGAGGAGCTGAAAAAGAGAGCGGCTGGTCTTCAGGCTGAGGTCTTTGCCGTAAGATGTACCTCTTTGTGTGCAGTGATCCCACAGTGGGACCCTGCCAGCTCTATGGCTTCTGAGTGGCTTACCCTTTCATTCTCTATGGTTGGCAGCTTTGCCCATTACTAGTACTAACCAGCCTGCTCTGCTCTTTAACTGACTCCTGTTCACCAGCTTGACCCACATGTCACTTTGTGTGCAGTGAGCCTTCACGTGTTCTGGAAGCCTCATACCTGGTACTTTATTGTTGCTTTTATCACTCTATGGATGGTATTTCAAAGCCTGTTTTTTCCTCAACCCCTTATTGTTGATTTATATAAATGGTGGCCTTCTTTTCTTCCTAGGTACAAGAATATATGCAGTTGTTCTAGGCCCATCACCTAGAATTTATTTGAATTTGAAACTCTTGAGTAAAGTGCTTTACCTTCTTATGTAGACATTATCTTTAAGTCTTCAGTGAGTGATTTTGCCACAAATGTTCCTTTCTTTAGGACAGATATATAGAAAGTATTTATCTAGTAAATTAAAATTACTAAGAGGCTTATGTCAGGTATCTACACCTATCTAGTTCAATATTCTGATGAACTTAAAATTTCAATTCAGAACATAATAAAATAAATACAGTTGGCCCTCTATATCTGTGGATTTTGCATCTGTGGATTTAACCAACTGTTTTTAATTTTCAGGGTAAAAAAATGGATGTTGTGTCTGTACTGAACATGTACAGACTTTTTCCCATGTCATTATTCCCTAAACAATATAGTATGACAACTATTTACATAGCATTTACATTGTGTTAGGTATTTTAAACAATCTAGAGATGATTTAAAGTATACTGGAGGATGTGCATAGGTTATATGCAAATTCTACATCATTTTGTATCAGGGACTTCATCATTCATTAATTTTGGTATCCAAGGTGTGTGTTGGAACCAGTCCCCCATGGACCCATGGATACTGAGGGATGACTGAATAATAAAATAGCTAAGACTTGCACACTTACTATAAACATTTTATAACGTGCTGAGTTAGGCATATTATCAACTCCAAATTATAGACGAGGAAACTGAGGTAACAGGATGGTGCCTAGGAAAACACAGCTAGTAAGAGGCAGGATTTGGTTTTATACAAGCAGTCTTCTTCCACATACTGCTTACAAGTTCTTTACTGACCTATACTAGGCTCTGCACACATTTGTCAAAGTGTCAGCAAAAACTGCTTCGGAAAATAATTGTCGGCTGAGACTGAAATACAGCATTTAAAAAACCAAACTCGTGCTACTTTGGTAGATTTGCTATTTATGGTCCACTTTATAGTATATATTAAAAAGTGAAATATTTTGGTGGAAAGGGTCTAATCTGGTTTATAGAAACCATATATTGTCAAGAGGGAAGGTTGATCGATAACTTCCTTTTTAAAATAGCTACTGTTAGTAATTTCTGCGTTGAGTCAGACAACAGGCTAAGCACATTTCACACTTTATTTTATTGAATCCATAAACAGTACAGTGGCATTGGTATAATTTCTTCTTATTACTGATTAGGAAACTGATTAGGAAAGTAATTATTCAGGGACATATAGCTAACTTAGTTCTGATGTGTGATTGTCTGCAAAGCCTTGTGCTCCTAAGCTTTGTATTATATTTACTTCCCCTTTATAATATCTTCCTGTCTCAGTCTTTAAGGAAATTTTGTGCTTCTAAACTCTGCTTTTCTTTTTTTTCTTTTTCTTTCTTTTTTTTTTTTTTTTTTTGAGACGGAGTCTTGCTCTGTCGCCAGGCTGGAGTGCAGTGGCGAGATCTCGGCTCACTGCAACCTCTGACTCCCTGGTTGAAGCGATTCTCCTGTCTCAGCCTCCTGAGTAGCTGGGACTACAGGCACACGCCACCATGCCCAGCTAATTTTTGTATTTTTAGTAGAGATGGGTTTCACCATGTTGGCCAGGATGGTCTTGATCTCCTGACCTTGTGATCCACCCGCCTCGGCCTCCCCAAGTGCTATGAATACAGGCGTGAGCCACTGTACCCGGCCTAAACCCTGCTTTTCATTTAAAATGTTTTCTGTCTCAGTCTTTAAGGTCAATATAGCATTATTTGAAGCTTACTTAATAATGCAGATGATGACGAAACAGATTTTTATATTTGTTTTTGATCACATGATTGGAGGTAGCTGGAAATTTGAATAATCTTTAAGTCATAGTTCTTTAGCTGAGAAAATGGTAACACTTTGAACATCCCCAAAATATTCATTCGTACAACAGATGTATTTTTGTTACAGTCAGTATGTTAGGGAATGGAATAATACTAATGGGTTGTTTTTATTGATAAAGGAATATCATAAAAGACTCCACGCTGTTACAGTGTGTGGTAACTCCTGGGTACATACTATTTTGCAGGATGAATATAGCCACCGTTTAAAATTACCTTCCACTGATGTTTTTAGTATCCTCAGGTACTTTGTATACAGTAAGCATACAGAAATATTTGTTGAATGAATATATCTCTAAGAAGAGATTTTATGCATATGAGAAAAATACTTAATCTTTTTTGAAACAGAAGGCTAAATTGGAAATTTATTTTTGGTGCTCCTCAAATGTCTAATTTTAATTAATGTGAAATTTATTTCTTCATGGGAAATTGTTCTCAAAAGCTTTATCCCTTGTACCAAAGATTATTACAATTACAATACTTGAGATACATTCAAGGTTTTAAAAATAGAAAGATAACTTTTTGTTTCATCAGTGACACCGAAATTACTGACTTGTCAAATTTATACTTCTAGTAATTAGTATCTTTTTTAGTTCCTTGTTAGGCAGTAGACATAATGTAAAAACAGATGTAATTTCTGTTTACATGGCTTACATGTAGGGTAAAAAAACTATTTTAAAAATTCTTAGAAAACAGTAGGAATGTAACGAAGGTGTTTGAAAGAAAATACTTTCAATGTTAAGAGAGAAATTAATCAATACACATAACATCAAATTATAGGATTTTACAAAACCACATATGTATAACCTTAAAAGTAGCTTTTTAAGGTAAGAATTTTATGCAAACTTTTGAGAATGAAAAAGATGACAATGAAAAATAAGCACAGTAGCAGCAGATTTTGAATTTTAAATAGTAGTACTGGGAGGTCTCTCACACCTTTTGTGTTGTGTCTACACTCCTGCTGCATCTGACCCATCGTGTTCTGAAGAGGGCTCACGGAGAAAAGTGAAAACCGTTTTATCAGTACGGTGGGGTTCAGCTGCTGTCTCATAGTCATCTAATGGAATTGGAATTCCTTTCCCTCCGTTCCCTTTCTAAGAGGTTTCAAAGAATATTTAGAAGACACAGTAACTGAAAACTGGACATTTACCTATTGAATAAGTTTACCGTTTTTTTTGGTTTTGTTTTTTGTTTTTTGTTTTTTTTGGCGCAGGGTTGGGGGAGATCCAAGATTATGTGATGGAAAAAGATGACTATGACCTGTCATACAATTCGTGCTGCATTTAGTTTCGTATTTTGTGACTCAGATCTGTCAAAGAGCCAGATAAGAGGTGTTTGTTTGATTTCTTTTTTCCTTAAAGTGTGTTACTTCTTTTCTAGATTGGCCAGGTGAAGCAGGAGCTGTCCAGAAAGGACACAGAACTCCTCGCCCTGCAGACAAAGCTGGAGACACTCACAAACCAGTTCTCAGATAGTAAACAGCACATTGAAGTGCTGAAGGAGTCCTTGACTGCCAAGGAGCAGAGGGCTGCCATCCTGCAGACGGAGGTAGAGAGAGTTTGGGGGTTTGTGGGGAGCTGATTTCTTGGCACCTTTTCATAAGCATTACCTGTGCTGTTTTTGTTATGTTTAGAATTGGGAAATATGAGTAATGTTATGATTACTTCTTTAGCAGCGTGATCAATTACTGTGCTAAAATATAACCATCTCGTTTCAGTTGTTCTCAGATCTAACAAGTTAAAACGGGTGCAGTTTATGTTTTTAATTCTTTAAACTTTCACCAAGTCTGTACTTCAAACTATACTCTAACAGTATTAAAAATAAAAGGATAATGTTAAAGAGTAATCATTGACTTAGAAGCTTCACTTCAACCCCTGGTGAATTTTCTAGTCATGAATGACAGTGAGCTTGGTTACACTGTATTTGGAGTACATTTAAGTGTTTTTAAGTTGTGATATTATGAATAACTGTATATAGGAAACTGGAATCTGTAAAGTTCTAGATAATCTAATTTTAAACCACAGATTATTAGACAATGTGTCTTCATATCCTGTTTGAAAATAAAGTTAGTGTTTTTAGAAAAAAAATTTTTTTTTTTGAGATGGAGTCTCACTCTGTCGCCCAGGCTGGAGTGCAGTGGCGTGATCTCGGCTCACCGCTACCTTTGCCTCCTGGGTTCAAGTGATTCTTCTGCCTTAGCCTCCTGAGTAGCCAGGATTACAGGCACACGCCACCACGCCCAGCTAATTTTTGTATTTTTAGTAGAGACGTGGTTTCACCATATTGGTCAGGCTGGCCTTGAACTCCTGACCTCTTGATCTACCCACCACAGCCTCCCAGAGTGCTGGGATTACAGGCGTGAGCCACCGTGCCCAGGCAGTGTTTTTAGAAATCTTAGAAGATTATCTAGACTATTGGCTGTGACTTAAGTTAGGTATTGACCATCTTCAGATAGGTATATTACTTCAGATAAGATATTTAATGTGTTGCTAAATAATCCCAGATCAATTCTTATCTATTTTATTTTCAATGATCAAAGAGAAAGAGTTGATGATGCCATGTGGATTTACTGTCTTAATATAAATATTTTTTAAAGGTCTCAGTGAAATAGATAATTTAAGAGTAGATAAGTAGTTTTGCTTTATAGAAGAAACATAAAGCATATGATGTAGATTAGTTTTTCTTCTTTAAAGAAAATTAAGAACGTAATTTGATGGAAAAAAGAATGAGGAAGAAAAGAAAGAATAAAAACATCATAGTCCTAGAAGACAAGAGTAAGGAAGAAGGAACCTAAACTGTTTTTTATAATATTTTTATCTGTACAATTTGGGGCTTTGTTAAAAATGGGAGATTTTAGCTGACGTATTTGTCATTTTTCTTATTAACTTACACTTTTTCTATTTTAATTATGTTTCATTTTGTTGTGATATCAGCTCCATTCTACCTCACAGAGCTATTTTGGGTATAAAATCATGAGATGCGGTAGTGGCTGAGGCTTTGGCTGTAGAGTCATGTTTACTGAGTTTGGACTTCATCTTTACCACTTACTACGAATCGCGTGATCCTGGGAATGTATTGAACTTCATTACACTTTACTTTTCACGTCTGTAAGATGAAGAGAATAGTAGTACTTAACTCATAAGTTTGTTATTAGAATTAAGCTTGTTTATTTACTGCCAGTGTTCGGCACATAGTAAAGTCTTTGCACATTCGTCATTGTTATCATTTTATAATTCTTGTAATAAAATCAACTAATACATATACTGTTGAGATGTTAAGAGAACATAGTATTTAGATGATCTGCCTTTTCTTTTATTAAGTTAAACTTAGGTTTATTCAGGGAATTATAAATATGAAATCATGTAGATAATGTTACCTGCAAAGTTATTCATTTATAGCTTTATTTTTAAAATTTTTTGTGGGTACATAGTAGGTGTATATATTTATGGGCTATGTGAGATATTTAATACAGGCATGCAGTGTGAAAATAAATGATGGAGAGTGGGGGTATCCATCCCCTCAAGCGTGTGTCCTTTGAGTTACGAACAATCCAATTACACTCTTTATTTAAAAATGTAATAGCTTTATTGATAGTTTTTCGTTTCGGTAGCTTGAGTGCATGCAGTACAGCGGAAGGGTCAGAAGAGGGCGCCAGTGTTCTAGAGGTCAGGCGTACTTCCCGGTTTGCTACTGTAATAGCTTTGGATGGAGGTGGCAGGTGTGCAAACCCGAGAACCAGGCAGTTGGCTAATGATAATGCAAACATTTAAAAGCTTGTCACAGTCTAATAGATGACTTTTCCCCCTTGGCAATCCATGCTTCTCTTTGTACCCCTCTCAAATAATGTTCTTATTAGCCAGGTCCCACCCAGACGGGCTTGTGATTGGTTTCTTGTACCATGGAGAATAGATTGTATTTGTTGTCATTCACGATTGGTTTTTAGTTTTTAGCCATTGCAGGAGTAGCTGAGTCTCAGTGATTATTTCTGTAAGTTACCAGGGAAACTGCTCAAATGGAACCATCTCATCATAAAAGGTAAAAGAATGAAAGCTTACTTCTGAATTTGGGATGATTTTAAGAATGTAATATGTCTGTTTATTAGCATTACTTAAAAAATTACTCAGGTGGCACCTGACAAGGGTCACCTTTTCCAATGCAACTTGCCAGTGTTAGAGCCCAGTAAAAGGCAGTTTATACCAGCTCTGAAAGTTTTCATGTATTTCTATAATTTGCTCTTAAAAGATTTCATCATCTTTTCTGCAGCTATCCTAGACTTTGATCTAACACTCAGATTACCAAATTAAGTATGTATGAAAAAAGAACATGGATCATGGAGTTTTTCTTTCATTTTTATTTTTAGAGATAGCATCTTACTCTGTCACCCAGGCTGGAGTGCAGTGGCACGATTATATTAATAGCTCATTGCAGCCTGGAACTCCTGGGATCAAACGCTTCTCCTGCCTCAGCCTCCTGAGTAGTCAGGACTTACAGGCATGTGCCATCACAGCTGGCTAATTTTTAAAATCTTTTTGCAGAGACAGAGTCTCACTACGTTGCCTAGGCTGGTCTAGGACTCCTGAGCTCAAGCAATCCTCCTTCCTCTGCCTCCCAAAGTGCTGGGATTACAGGCGTGAGCCACGGTGCCTAGCCTGGAGTTTGAACAGTTTTAAAAATCCTTTAAGGAAAACAGTTATATGTGAAAAGACCTGGTTTTTTTCCTATTCGGGGTACGTGGGATGAGGCCCTCTGGTGTTCGCAAGGTGCAGTGTATGTGGAATTGCTCCCGTTTTGTCACCGTCTCTTAATCTGATGGCTTTCACAGAGGTGGTCTGGATTTAGTGATACAGTGGTCAAAAGGATGGTTTTTGGAGTCAGACACAGGCTGGAACCCAGCCCTCTACCTTTACTAGTTGTGTGACCTTAGAGGAGTTACTTTACTTCTTTTTGTGTGTGTGTGTGTGAGAGACGGAGTTTTGCTCTTGTTGCCAGGCTGGAGTGCAATGGCGCAATCTTGGCTCACTGCAGACTCTGCCTCCTGGGTTCAAGTTATCCTCCTGCCTCAGGCTCCTGAGTAGCTGGGATTACAGGCATGCGCCACCACGCCCGGCTAATTTTGTATTTTTAGTAGAGATGGGGTTTCTCGCTGTTGGTCAGACTGGTCTTGAACTCCCAACCTCAGGTGATCCGCCCTCCTCGGCCTCCCAAAGTGCTGGGATTACAGGCGTGAGCCGCCGTGACCATCTAGGAATTACTTCTTTAAGCCTCCCTTTCCTCATCTATAAAATGAGGATAATGATAATAACAACTTAAGGTTTTTTTGGCCAGGTGTTTAATTATGCTCTCTTCCGAATTTGGAGGAACATTTATTTTATTAATTATTATTATTATTATTCGCGACAAGGTTTCACTTTGTCATTCAGGCTGTAGTGCAGTGCCTCGATCATAGCTCACTGTAACCTTGAACTTGTGGGCTCAAGTGATCCTCCCACCTCAGCATCTTGAGTAGCAAGGACTATAGATGCAGGCCTACCACTCCTGGCTAATTTTTTAATTTGTATTTTTTGTAGACATGGGGTCTCACTGTATTGCCCAGGATGTTGTTGAACTCCTGGCTTCAAGCAGACCTCCTGCCTCAGCCCCCAAAGCACAGGAATCACAGGCAAGAGCCACTGTGCCCAGCCACGGAGGAAAATTGGAATTCAATGGGTTCAAACAATTTTGAAACACCTTACAGTTTATAACACTTTGATTTGATTTGGTCTTTATTGTTTTATTTGCTCTTCATAGTAATGGCATGGGTTCGACAATGTAAGTATTGTTGTTTTGCTTTTATAATTGAGAATTTTATGAACTGCTTATTAGCATACCACTTTTGATTGACACTTGAGGCTACTCTCGCTAGTAACCCTGGGACTTTTGATATATCAGTTACAGCATTCTCAAGAATTAAAGTTATTTTCTTGTTCTAAATTCATGATGGTATACTAGGGAGCTACCATTAAATGTATTTTCAGGATTAATTCCCAATGTGCAGAGCAGAGCTGATTTTATCAATAAACCAAAATAATGTGGACTTTACTGCTTCAAAGTATTCCAGTTTTTTTCTCTTACTCCTCCAGGAAATTGTGTTTTGGAATTCTGTTTATTATAGGTAAGGAATATAATCTATATCTTAGTAACAGTAAGAGAAAGTGATTCTTTTTTCAGAGGTGCTCAGGAGATCAGCATCTAGCACAAGATGAGGAACTGCCCTTGCCCTGGGATGTTTAGGCGCTAGAGCTAGGATGCTGCTGTTTGGCGAGCATGCTCTGCGTCCTGCGTCCTGGGATGTTTAGGCACTAGAGCTAGGATGCTGCTGTTTGACGAGCACGCTCTGCGCCCTGGGATGTTTAGGCGCTAGAGCTAGGATGCTGCTGTTTGGCGAGCACGCTCTGCGCCCTGGGATGTTTAGGCGCTAGAGCTAGGATGCTGCTGTTTGGCGAGCACGCTCTGCGCCCTGGGATGTTTAGGCGCTAGAGCTAGGATGCTGCTGTTTGGCGAGCACGCTCTGCGCCCTGGGATGTTTAGGCGCTAGAGCTAGGATGCTGCTGTTTGGCGAGCATGCTCTGCGTCCTGCGTCCTGGGATGTTTAGGCACTAGAGCTAGGATGCTGCTGTTTGACGAGCACGCTCTGCGCCCTGGGATGTTTAGGCGCTAGAGCTAGGATGCTGCTGTTTGGCGAGCACGCTCTGCGCCCTGGGATGTTTAGGCGCTAGAGCTAGGATGCTGCTGTTTGGCGAGCACGCTCTGCGCCCTGGGATGTTTAGGCGCTAGAGCTAGGATGCTGCTGTTTGGCGAGCACGCTCTGCGCCCTGGGATGTTTAGGCGCTAGAGCTAGGATGCTGCTGTTTGGCGAGCACGCTCTGCGCCCTGGGATGCTTAGGCGCTAGAGCTAGGATGCTGCTGTTTGGCGAGCACGCTCTGCGCCCTGGGATGCTTAGGCGCTAGAGCTAGGATGCTGCTGTTTGGCGAGCACGCTCTGCGCCCTGGGATGCTTAGGCGCTAGAGCTAGGATGCTGCTGTTTGGCGAGCACGCTCTGCGCCCTGGGATGCTTAGGCGCTAGAGCTAGGATGCTGCTGTTTGGCGAGCACGCTCTGCGCCCTGGGATGCTTAGGCGCTAGAGCTAGGATGCTGCTGTTTGGCGAGCACGCTCTGCGCCCTGGGATGCTTAGGCGCTAGAGCTAGGATGCTGCTGTTTGGCGAGCACGCTCTGCGCCCTGGGATGCTTAGGCGCTAGAGCTAGGATGCTGCTGTTTGGCGAGCACGCTCTGCGCCCTGGGATGCTTAGGCGCTAGAGCTAGGATGCTGCTGTTTGGCGAGCACGCTCTGCGCCCTGGGATGCTTAGGCGCTAGAGCTAGGATGCTGCTGTTTGACGAGCACGCTCTGCGCCCTGGGATGTTTAGGCGCTAGAGCTAGGATGCTGCTGTTTGGCGAGCACGCTCTGCGCCCTGGGATGCTTAGGCGCTAGAGCTAGGATGCTGCTGTTTGGCGAGCACGCTCTGCGCCCTGGGATGTTTAGGCGCTAGAGCTAGGATGCTGCTGTTTGGCGAGCACGCTCTGCGCCCTGGGATGCTTAGGCGCTAGAGCTAGGATGCTGCTGTTTGGCGAGCACGCTCTGCGCCCTGGGATGCTTAGGCGCTAGAGCTAGGATGCTGCTGTTTGGCGAGCACGCTCTGCGCCCTGGGATGCTTAGGCGCTAGAGCTAGGATGCTGCTGTTTGACGAGCACGCTCTGCGCCCTGGGATGTTTAGGCGCTAGAGCTAGGATGCTGCTGTTTGGCGAGCACGCTCTGCGCCCTGGGATGTTTAGGCGCTAGAGCTAGGATGCTGCTGTTTGGCGAGCACGCTCTGCGCCCTGGGATGTTTAGGCGCTAGAGCTAGGATGCTGCTGTTTGGCGAGCACGCTCTGCGCCCTGGGATGTTTAGGCGCTAGAGCTAGGATGCTGCTGTTTGGCGAGCACGCTCTGCGCCCTGGGATGTTTAGGCGCTAGAGCTAGGATGCTGCTGTTTGGCGAGCACGCTCTGCGCCCTGGGATGTTAGGCGCTAGAGCTAGGATGCTGCTGTTTGGCGAGCACGCTCTGCGCCCTGGGATGTTAGGCGCTAGAGCTAGGATGCTGCTGTTTGACGAGCACGCTCTGCGCCCTGGGATGTTTAGGCGCTAGAGCTAGGATGCTGCTGTTTGACGAGCACGCTCTGCGCCCTGGGATGTTTAGGCGCTAGAGCTAGGATGCTGCTGTTTGACGAGCACGCTCTGCGCCCTGGGATGTTTAGGCGCTAGAGCTAGGATGCTGCTGTTTGGCGAGCACGCTCTGCGCCCTGGGATGTTTAGGCGCTAGAGCTAGGATGCTGCTGTTTGACGAGCACCCTCTGCTTGCAGTCCCAGCCCCGTGCCACTTGAAGCTAGAGTTTTGACTTCTTCAGCATACGTAGAGTTAGTCGTACATTCTTAGAACAAGAGGGCGGTTTTAGAGATCATCCGGTCTTTCCGTAATTTAAAGAATATTTATGACAGTATCTAACCTGAGTGCTCTCTGTGTACCATGGAGGGTTTGTATACTTTCATTTTCCCAGTTAATTCTTAGAGTAACCTTCCAAGAAATAAGAATTGCTATAACATTTTACAGACAGGGAGCTAAAACTTAGAGACATTGAGGTTACATGACCTAGTGCCCGATTGATTGAAACCCCCAAACTTTTGTTCTTGATCATAATGCTGCAGTTCCTCCCTGTGCAGAGAGAGTATAAACAACCTGCTGAAGGCCGATACAACTACTTGGTATTAGTTTTGGGACTGGAATTCATCATTTCTGACTTTGCTAGTTATGATATGCATAGATGACCATGACTCTTGTTTGATTGGTAGGTTGGGGACTAGCCACAAAGAAAGGTGGGGAGAAGAAGAAACAATTCATGTTGGTAGAGAGGAGAAAAGGATTTAGGTTGATGGAATTATACAGCCTCAGAAAGAGATAGGCATCTTTTGTGACAAGAGATTATGAGAGAAGAGAAAAATGTATTGATTGATCTCTTCATTCATTCAACAAGGTTTTGGGAGTACCTGCTGAGAACTCTTCTGAGCACTGGGGATACCGTGGCAAATAAAACAGAAAGGCTGATGATCTATATCCCTATCTGTGTCTATTAATATATCTGTATATATCTATCTATATCTCTGAAATAACTGCTCAGAATAAAAGAGAACTAGGTACCGTGAACAGAGATAGGACTTAGAATCTTTTCAAGTGAATGTGTTTTTGTCTTCCTGTTGTAGGTGGATTGTGTGAATTATGGGGTAGGGGTTGGGGCTGGGCCCTCATTGTCGTGATATTCAAGTCTGCTTGTGAAGGTGGACTGACTTTGGAGTGCTCCTTCCTCTTTCAGCATCCTCTCTATAACTGGGCAGAGCGTTTCTTGTAGCAGCAGTGCAGATGATCATACCAGAGGTGTTCTGATCAGGGAGGCTTGCTTCCTGCCACAGCCACTCCCCCAGTTCCAGCTGGTGAGATGGCATTGCTTACAGAGGTGATGGGGTAATGTCGGGTTCGCGGGAAGATGTAGATAATGATAAGCTTAAGAAGTTGACAAGAAAATATAAGCATAAGTATGGCTCTTAATACACGAGAAAAATCAAAATGGAATGTATAAGTTTCAAACCATCAGAGTGAAGCTCAGTTTACCCAGTGGAGAATAGAAAAGAGTAGGGAGGGGGAGAGAAAGAAATGTGATGGTATGTGGACATCATGAACAAAGAAGGCTGAAATCAGTACAAATAATGGGAAAGTCAATACATACAAATAAGTACTTGGATTAAAATGAAAATATAAATTTCAGTTGGGCTAAAAAGATACAGAAATATACTGTCAACAAGAGTTAAACAGAGACAAAAAATAACAGCAAAGTTAAAAATATAGAGATAGAAAAAATTTAAAATAAAAGTTATATCAGGAAAATAGGCCTTCCCAAATATGATTTATTTTAATATTAATTAAATTATCTTTTAAGGCACACAGAACAATGTTATATGCTGATAGATCAAGAAAATATAATTGTGTCAATTTATGCATCTAACAGCATGGCATTTAAATATGTAAAGCAGGCTGGGCACAGTGGCTCACGCCTGTAATCCCAGCTTTGTGGGAGGCCAAGGTGAGTAGATCACCTGAGTTCAGGAGTTCGAGACCAGTCTGGCCAACATAGTGAAACCATGTCTCTACTGAAAATACAAAAATTAGCTGGGCATGGTGGCACGCACCTGTAGTTTCAGCTACTTGAGAGCCTGAGGCAGAAGAATTCCTTGAACCCAGGAAGTGGAGGTTGCAGTGAGCTAAGATCGTGCCCCTGCGTGACAGAGCAAGGTTCTGTCTCTAAACGAATGAACGAATGAATGAATATATAGCAGCAATGAGGCGAAATAGATAAATCAACAGTTGTAGTTGGTCCTTTGGATGTGCTCCTGTCAGAATTTGGTCAGATAAACAAGCATCAACATAAAGTTTTAATAACATTAACAAGCTCAAGTTCATAGATGTGTAGATAGAATTTTGTACTAACAAATAGAGAATAAACAGTATTTTTAAGAACTTACTGAACAGTCATAAACACTAACCATGTACTGGGTCATAAAGGAAACTTCAAAATTCCCGAGAGTCAGTCACATGACTTTGCACTCCTAATGCAACACAATTAGAAATCAGGAGTAGGCCGGGCGCGGTGGCTCAAGCCTGTAATCCCAGCACTTTGGGAGGCCGAGACGGGTGGATCACGAGGTCAGGAGATCGAGACCATCCTGGCTAATACAGCGAAACCCCGTCTCTACTAAAAATACAAAAAACTAGCCGGGTGAGTTGGCGGGCGCCTGTAATCCGAGCTACTCGGGAGGCTGAGGCAGGAGAATGGCGTGAACCCGGGAGGCGGAGCTTGCAGTGAGCTGAGATCCGGCCACTGCACTCCAGCCTGGGCGACAGAGCGAGACTCCATCTCAAAAAAAAAAAAAAAAAAAGAAATCAGGAGTAAAGATAGTAGTTACAAAGATAGTAGAGAATAGCAACAGAAATCAGTCTACCATCTTGAAACATACTACCGAAATGACTTGTGGGTTAAAGGAGAAATATAAACATTTTAGAAATGAGTGGCAATGAAAGCTCTCTATATAAAAATTTGTGGAACATAATTAGAAAAAAATCTGTGGGGTATAACTAAAGCAGTATTTAGAGGGAAATTTCTAGTTTTTAACATATTCATCAGAAAATAGAAAAGCAAGTAATGTAGGTGTTCAAATCAGGAAACTTAGAAAAAAGTAACAGAGTTAATCCAAAAACAATAAAGAGTAATAAATGTAAGGCGAGAAATTAATAAAGTAGATAATAAAACAACACCAAGAGGTAGTTACTTGAAAAAGTTTAATAAGACAGGAACAGCTCTTACAGATGATAAAGGAAAAGTAACGTACTACAGAGTTTAAAAATAATACAAGACAACTCTAAATATTTGAATAAGCTTGAAAAACAAGAAGAAATAAATTTCTGGAAAAATATAAAATGACAGAATAAGTTCAAGAGTTAAGAGAAAACATGAATAACAGTCATTATAGAAATTGAAATGGTAATCAACTTCATCCCTTTTTCCCTCCCAAATCCTAAGGCCCAGATGGCTTTCAAGGAGAAAATATTTGATATTTTCTTTTTTTTTTCTTTTTCTTTCCCACCTCTCAAGTTCATGTGATTCTCCTGTCTCAGCCTTCCGAGTAACTGGGACTACAGGCGCATGGCACCATGCCCAGCTAATTTTTTGTATTTTTAGTAGAAATGGGGTTTCACCATGTTAGCCAGGCTGGTCTCGATCTACTGACCTTGTGATCCACCCACCTCGGCCTCCTGAAGTGCTGGGATTACAGGCATGAGTCACCGCACCCAGCCCAATATTTGATACTTTCTTTTTTCTTTTTTTTTTTTTTTTTTTTTTGAGACGGAGTCTCCCTCTGTCCCCCCAGCTGGAGCACAGTGGCACGATCTCAGCTCACTGCAAGCTCCACCTCCCGGGATCATGCCATTCTCCTGCCTCAGCCTCCTGAGTAGCTGGGACTACAGGCGCCCGCCACCGCGCCTGGCTAATTTTTTTTGGTATTTTTAGTTGAGACGGGGTTTCAACTTGTTAGCCAGGATGGTCTCGATCTCCTGACCTTGTGATTCGCCCACCTCGGCCTCCCAAAGTGCTGGGATTACAGGCATGAGCCACCGCGCCCGGCCAATATTTGATATTTTCTATCAAATATTTAAAAATAGTCATTTTCATCCTCAAGTTGTTCCCCACTCCCCAAGAAAAAACCAAGAAAGACTAATACTCTACCAGAGGATATGAGGAAAAATAAATAAATTGAAAGAAACTCCATATCAATAGATGGTATAATTTAATCCTGCAGGGATATCAGTTTTCCTGAAATCAATATATATATTTTTTTGCATTTCCAATTAAACACCAAGCAGTAGGCCAGGCACAGTGACTCACACCTATAATCCCAGCACTTTGGGAGGCTGAGGCAGGTGGATTATCTGAGGTCAGGAGTTCAAGACCAGCCTGGCCAACATAGTGAAACCCCTTCTCTACTAAAAATACAAAAGTAGCCGGGCATGGTGGCGGGCGCCTGTAATCTCAGTTACTTGGGAGGCTGAGGCAGGAGAGTCACTTGAACCTGGGAGGTGGAGGTTACAGTGAGCCGAGATCATGCCACTGCACTCCAGCCTGGGTGACAAGAGCGAGACTCCATCTCAAAATAAAACAAACAAAATACCAAACAGTATTTTTTAGGAATTCATTTTATTTTACATTTTGTAAGGATGAGTTACAAAAAGGTAAATACTATATATGATTCCCCTTGTCATACCTAGAGTCAAATTCATGGAGACAGAAAGTAGAAAGGTGGTTACCAGCGGCTGGGAGGAGAGAATGTGGAGTTTAGTGGGTATAGAATTTTAGTTTTATAAGATGAAATGAGTTCTAGAGATTGGTTGTACAACAGTGTGAATATACTCAACACTATTGAACTGTAGACTTAAAATGATTAAGATAGCAAATTTTGTGTCTGTGTATTTTACTGTTAAATTTTTAAAAATTTATATGGATGAATAAAGCTATTCTAACGTTAAACAAAAAGAGAAGAGAAAATGGGAGAACCCTGCCCTGTGATACATGAAAGTGTAGATACGTAACCAAACGAAACCAAACAATACACCTCAGAACAGTGCGGTAACTAGCACAGAAAGGAACAGGTAGTGAAAAGAATACGGAGTGTGAAATCAGAAACATTTATGTGGAGAGAGAGTCAGTCATAAACTAGTGCAAAATTAAGCAAGTATGAGAAAACTGACATACCGTATGGAGAATAAAGTTGGCCACCTACTTCATGCTAGATGAAACAGTGAAGTCTAGATTGATTAAAGACCTCAATGTTAAAGAGAAACTACAAAGCTAATCAATAAAAATGTTTAGTAGGTATATATTGGGGTAAGAGAACTTACATGACTCCATTAAATTTAAGTATTTCTGTTCAAGGAAGAAAACCATTGGCAAAGCCAACATGTGAGTTTGGGAGAAGAGTTTTTTTAGAGCCTCTTAAAATAGTAAGGATTCAGATAAAGAATAAAAAAGAGATGCTTGAGGCCAGATGTGGTGGCTCATGCCTGTAATCCCAGCACTTTGGGAGGCCAAAGCGGGCGGATCATTAGGCCGAGAGATCGACACCATTCTGACCAATATGGTGAAACCCCATCTAAAATAAAAAAATTAGCTGGGTGTGGTGGCACGTGCCTATAGTCCCAGCTACTCAGGAGGCTGAGGCAGGAGAATCGCTTGAACCCGGGAGGCGGAGGTTGCAGTGAGCTGAGATCATGCCACTGTACTCCAGCCTGGCGACAGAGCGAGACTCTGTCTCAAAACAAAAAACAAAAACAAAAAAACGTGAAAATCATTGAGAAATAGAGACTATAGGGAGAGGGAAGGATTTTAATAGACAGTTAACAGATAAACCTAAGTGGTTTACAACTATGCCATGATATCATCGCTTTCACTAGTAAATAAATGCAAATTTCAAAGATGATGAAATACTATATTTTGTTCATCAAATTGATAAAAATTAGAATATGAGATAACATTCAGTGCTTGTGAGGATTTGGGCAAACCGTAACACAAATGATGTAGGTGGTTTCAGTAATCCCATCCCTTGGTATATTTCCTGGAGAAACTTTCCTACTGGTCCACAAAAGGACATGTATGAGGATGTTCACCACAGGAGTATTTGTGGGAACAAGGAATTAAAAGCAGCATAAGTGTTCATTACTAGGGGGTTGGAAAAATAAAAGTATTGTGGATATGTACTGTGGAATGCTATACAAAAGTCAAAAGCAGTGATGCAGAAGCATGTATGCATTGGACCATGGATAGACATAAGTACTATCCATGTTTACTTTTTTTTTTTTGAGATGGAGTTTTGCTCTTGTTACCCAGGCTTGAGTGCAATGGCGTGGTCTCGACTCACTTTATAGTACTTGTTATACAAGTAGTATATTGTTTAAAAAACAGCATCCATCCTGTTTTTTAAAAGTAAAAACAGGTTGAGGTGTATAGCATTAATATAAATTGAAAACATGTATGAATATAAAAATCACCCTCTGTGTTTCTAAGATACATATTCAGGAACATATTAAAACATATTAGAATAGCTGCATATTGAAGAAGGGTATGGGTATTGGACATAAATGGAAAAATAGTAAAATGAAACAAGAGTAGAACTTTACATGGATCAACGATAACGCATGGACAGCAGATAGACGTTGGTCCTAAATGAGATAGGGATCTGAAGCCAAGACCTCTGCATAAATCTAGCACTCTCCTGAGAAAGGTTGGACGAGAAAGAAATTCCTCCTACCAGTATTAGTGGCAATATGAGAGACTGACTGATCCTCTTGGGCTTTGATTTTGTGGAGAAAGGTCTCTCATGCAGGTTTGAGTTTCAACAGACGTAACTGCTCTGAAGGGACATTCTTTCAACTTAGTACATGTAGATTCCCACAGATAAAAGCATTGCTTAGAATGAATTTACAGTTCCACATTAGTTCATCACTTGTGGATTGTGTTCTCCCTGGAACCAATAACGGGAGTAAGAACAAATGAAGTGATCAGACCATTAGGAATGTTGGATAATAGAGTGAGACCATATGAAGTGATCAGACCCTTAGGAACGTTGGATAATAGAGTGAGACCATAAACTAAATGATTAAAGGATGGACTAGGAGGCATGGGAGCACCCTCCAGGGGGATGATCAGATATAACTTGTTGGATGTTGTTTCATGACTGTTGAGAGCAAAAGCTGAAGTAGCACTAGGTATTTAATTTTTATTTCCTTAATTTTTAATTTTTATAGAGACAGAACCTCCTTATGTTGCCCATGCTGGTCTTCAGCTCCTGGGCTCAAGCGATCCTCCCGACTCAGCCTCCACTAGTGTTGTGATTGTAGGCGTGAGGCACCGTGCCCAGCTAGCACTAGCTGTTTAGTATAGTGTCCTTGAATCTTGGCTCTGCCACTTGCTGTATGAGTGTATACTTTTTTGTCTCAGTTTTCTCATCTGTGAGAAGAATAATAGCCTTACCTCATAATGTTGTGAGGATTAAATGTTAATGTATCTATATAGTAACATTCAGTAAATATTAGCTATTATAATTAATAAATGCATAAAGCAATGATTTAAAACATGAGGGAAAAAACAAAGGCATGGTATATAAAACCAACTGGGTTATAAAATATCAAAACAGGATTTTAGACATGAAATATATAGTAACTAAAATGGAAAACTCAGTGTATTAGTTTAATTGCAGATTATAGAGAGCTGCAGAAACAGTTAGTGAATTGGAACATAGATCTGATGAGATATTACCCAGCAAACAATAGGAAAGATAGGAAGATAGAAATTATTAAAAGAACTCTATGGAAATTGAGCCCAACTTATATCTGTAGGAGTTTCAGGAGAGGATAAAGAGGCAATCTTAAAAGAGAGAATCGCTGAGAACTTTTCTGATTTTGGTGATAGGATCCTTCAATTTGGGAACAAATTATTCTTGAGCAGGAAAATATCTACACCTACATACAACATAGTGGAACCATAGATAACCTGATCTTAAAAACTGCCAGGTAGACTGAGCATGGTGGCTCACACCTGTAATCCCAGTACTTTGGGAGGTCAAGGTAGGAGGATCACTTGAGACCAGGAGTTTGAGACCAGCTTGGGCAACATAGTGAGACCGTGTCTCCACAAACAACAACAACAACAACAGAAAAGTAACCCGGCATGGTGGTGTGTACGTGTAGTCCTGGCTACTCAGATGTCTGAGGCAAGAGTATCCCTTGAGCCTAAGGGCTTCAGGGCAGTAGTGAGCTATGATTGTGCCACTGCACTCCAGTTTGGGCAGTAGAGCAAGACCCTGTCTCTAAAAAAGGAAACAAACAACCTGCTAGGGAGAAAAAATACATTACCTACCAAGGATTAACAATTAGTCCAACCTCAGACTTTTCAGTTACGACAATAGTGGTGAGAATATGGTAGTGTAAAATCTTCAAAGTTTAGTGAAAAACATTGGCAACTCAGAATTCTGTACCAAGCTGAACTCTCACCATTCTTCAGTAAAGAGAGAAGAAAGACTTTTTCTTTCTGATTAATACAAATGAGAGTTGACTACCCGGGATCCCTATGGAAAGAACTGTTGAAAGATGTATGTTAGAAAGAAGGGAAGAATGAGATGCAATAAAAAAACAGGAGACAAAAAGGCATTAATGTAACAGGAAAAAATAATCTAATATCAATATAATAGTATGGCATAGACCTTACAGTAATAATGCCTTTAAAGCCAAAACTCGCACATCAACTGAGGTTTGTTCAGTAAAGCTGAAGAATTTCAGAGAAAGGTCACAAAAGGAAGAGCTTGTCTGTTGCTTCTCCTTGTTGATATAATGTTGCTAAATAATAGAACAGGTGGAATTCTGCATCTAGATTTTTTCTACCTGTCAAGAGCATAAGAATGAAATAAAGGAATATATATTTCAACAGTGGCAAAATGAAAATGAAGCTCAAGGTGTGTGAAGACAGAAATTGTAAGAAAGCATAACGACCTCTGCAATGACCGGGCAGAGTGACTCATGCCTGTCATTCCAGCACTTTGGGAGGCCGAGGCAGGAGGATCACTTGAGCGCAGGAGGGTTTTCACATAGAGAAAGCTATAAGGAATTCTCCCTTTCTGTGAGGGTTTTCACATAGAGTTATAAGGCTTTGTTGATCTTAGTTCTGATACCAGAATGAGGAAGTGTTACATTATGTGTTGGCTTAAAGGGGTCACAGTAGGTTGGCTGACTGCCATGCTTTATCAGGTTTCCAGAGGCCAAGAGTTCCTTGGGGCTGCATACCTGATACCACTTATTGCAGTATACTTTGTATAGCCAGTACTGTGTCTTCTTTGTCTGCTATGAATTTTCAAGCGAAAGTGAGTGAAGGTATCAACATTAATTTTTCAGAACATAAATTTGCGGGATGTATAGTCTTTTTTTTTTTTTTTTTTTACTGTGTACTGTGGAATGACTCATTTCTACCCTGACTATTTTGATATCTGAGCTTTTCATCTTTTTGTCAAGTATGGGGCATCAAACAGAGCTCAATGCAGTTTGTTGAAACAGTGCTCTAAAACGTTTACTTCTGTCTGGTCTGTAATGCTGTCAGTCCCATGGCTCAGTGCCCTTCACCTGACATTCAGCCACCATCTAGGTGGGGACAATGGGAAATGCAGTCATAAGATATATCATTTAGAGTGGATTTGAGCAAGTCACTTAATTAGTTTGGGCCTTGATTTTTCTCAGCTTTAAAGTTGGGAGTTTAAATTCAGTTATTTAACTCTTTAAAAGAATTATGAAATACTGCAGAATACAGGAAAAAATGTAGAAAATATAATAGCAGTCAGATTTAACATACATTAAAAAGTTCTTAAAAATGTCTCTTTCTAAACAAATCAATGGAAGATGTGGTTTAAATAAAAATTATTAGAATTTTAGGTTTTTAGAACTCGTTTGGGGCCAGGAATAAAGATTTGGAAGCTGTGGAGATGGTAGTTAAAGCCGTAAAGTTGGGTTAGTTTCTCCAGAGGAGGTTCCACGCAGTGAGATGTGAGGAGGGGAAATGACAGAGGATGGAGAACACTGAAAAGATGTGATCACAGAGTTAGAAAGGGAAAGTGTCATGTTGGCAGAGCCAAGAGGGGAATGATAGGAAACAAGCCACATTTCCATGCAACTAGTTATTACTACTAATGTGCCTTTAGATAGATCTGTTTCTTGATTTAAAACGAAAGTTAAGGTAGGTTGAGAGACTTAATTGTTTTCTTTTTGAGATGGAGTCGCGCTCCGTCGCCCAGGCTGGGGTGCAGTGGCGCCATCTCGGCTCCCTGCAAGCTCCGCCTCCTGGGTTCATGCCATTCTCCTGCCTCAGCCTCCTGAGTAGCTGGGACTACAGGCGCCTGCCGCCATGCTTGGCTTTTTTTTTTTTGTATTTTTAGTAGAGATGGGGTTTCACCATGTTAGCCAGGATGGTCTCCATCTCCTGACCTCATGATCTGCCCGCCTTGGCCTCCCAAAGTGCTGGGACTACAGGCGTGAGCCACCACGCTGGGCCAGAATTAATTGTTTTTTGATCAGAAGTGGAAGGCCAAAACAGTAGGGTAGCCATTTTCTGTTCACTTCCATTGGTAGGGAAAACCTTGTAGACAGAAGCCTTCTGTTTTTATTGAAGCTGGCGTGACCTGTTTGCCACAGACAACCTTGGCAAGTTGAGTGAATGCTGTTCCTCCAGCTCCACCGATGTGAGTAAACAGGTTTGATTCCTCCTGCCGGGATTGGTGTTAGGGTGGTGACTGTGTGTCCTGCTGGTCTGTGAGGGGTTTTCCTGAATATGTTTTTTGTGGTTTGTAAAATGTGGACCTCATGCAAAATTATACTACAAATTTAGTTCACTCCAAACCACAAGATCAGTGTAGAATTCAGAGCAGTTAATCTAGTAGTGGCAAAGTGGTTTGTGTGGTGGTTTTTATCTCAAATCTCCAGACTAGCATATTTGAATTCTGTACTGCACAAAAAAGCAGACTAAGAAAGAGTGTACACAGGTGATTTGAATGGAATACTTAGTAAAGAAAAGATCATTTAGTAATTAGGGGTATGGACTTGGGCAGTTTCTGTGTCTAATGTTTATAATATGAAATATTTTTGGTATCAAAGCCTGTGTTTCCAGCCACACTTATGCTAAAGGTTGATATGTTTATAACAAGAGTTCTTATTCTTCACCTTTTCCAGTCACCGATTCATACTTGACCCTCTCTCAGTGCCATGAGGGTGTTTATGTCAGGTCAGCATTGGCACATTTCCAGGTCATTTAACTGAACCGTGGATCCAGTATGAAGCGCAGCTTGGGCATCTGGGTACCTTCCATAAAGAAGCGGCAATGTGGGGTCTCACAAACGTTGTCTTATGTGGTATTGGTACCATCGGAATGAAAAACACTTAGAAGTGATGAGGGATGTTTTCCTACGTACAGGTCCGTGGCCTGCAGAAGGAACGGCTTTTCTTTTTCTGAAATTAATGCTTAGAAGAACTGAGAGACAAGAAAATTAGGTTTGAGACTTTAGGTTTGAATGCCTTAGCTTTTCGCCTTTATAGTAAGAATTTAATCATGTGTTTAGGGGATGTAGGATAAAATAATTTTTTTTTTTTTTTTGATGGAGACGGAGTTTCGCTCTTGTTGTGCAGGCTGGAGTGCAGTGGCACAATCTTGGCTCACTGCAACCTCTGCCTCCTGGGTTCATGTGATTCTCCTGCTTCAGCCTCCCGAGTAGCTGGGACTACAGGCACGCACCACCACACCTGACTAATTTTTTTGTATTTTTAGTAGAGATGGGATTTTACATTGTTGACCGGGCTGGTCTTGAACTCCTGACCTCAAGTGATCTGCTCACCTCGGCGTCCCAAAGTGCTGGGATTGTAGGCATGAGCCACCACGCCCGGCTGTTTTTTTTTTTTTTTTTAAATGAGTTGCTTTGTTTTATGCTTTTGGTTAGAGGTAGTAGAATAATGTATAGTATACAAAATATAGATTAACGTGTAGTAATTAGATACAAATGATTATGTGATTTATTTATTTTTCAAATTTCTGACATGTATACTTTTCTAAGGCGTTGACTTCCTTAACTGTGTAGAAGGGTCACCAGATTCGGTAAGCGCCTTTACCATCACTGATGCCCTGTAATGGGTTCAGCTAATAGGAACCAAATCTGATACTGACAGATAGGATTAGTAGTGACACTCACTGGCTTGAGCTGTGCCTGAGTGCCAGTGGATAAGGGTCTGTGGGTTCTTTGGCATCTTGAACAGCCTGGTTGCTGAATTTCGTATTCCACTAAGGTCTTTACTCTGTGGCTGCAGTCCTTTTTTTTTTTTTTTGTAACGGAATCAATATTCAGTCTCTTCTGACACTTCCGTTTTGGACATTTTTTGTTTGCATGGTGGAGTGTTGTGATTTTTACTCTCTTAGCAAATTTCAACTTTATAATACAGCATTATTAATTACACGCTGCTGTATGTTAGATCCCCAGAACTTACTCATTTCATAACTGAGGGTTTGTACGCTTTGATCAGCGTCTCCCCATTCCTCTCCCTGTTCCTATCCCCAGCCCCTGGTAACCACCATTCTATTCTGTTTCTTTGAGTTCAGCTTTTTTTAGATTCCATGTGTAAGTGAGATCATACCATAATCTGTGTTATTTCTGATTTCAGTTTTCACTGAATGCTTTTTGTCCTTATTATGAGTTGTGTTTTTCTGCTTCTTTGCATGTCTGGTGAGTTTGGATTGGATGCCAAGCATTGTGAGTTTTACCTTGTTGGGTGCTAGGCATTTTGTATTCCTGTAAATATTACTGAGCTTTGTTTTGTGATGTGGGTAAAATACTTGGAAATAGTTTCATTCTTTTGGGTCTTTCATTTAAGCTTTGTTAGATGGTACTAAAATTGCATTTATTCTAAAGCTAGTCTCCTTGTGCACCCCCTGCTTGGTTATAAGCCAGATATTAAAGAGATTTGCAAAAATTTAAAATAATTATATTCTTACTATTTTAGGGGGAAAATACAGGTTTTTGAAATTAAAATGTTACTTTGATTAACATAATGGGCTTATTGTTATTTAAAAGCTGTTCTAATTTTTTTTTTTTTTTAAAAGATACAGTGTTTTGCTTTGCTACGGAGGCTGGAGTACAGTGGTGTGATCATAGCTCACTGCAGCCTTGAACTCCTGGACTCAAGCGATCTTCCTGCTTCAGCCTCCTGGGTAGCTAGAACTATAGGCATGTGCCACCATGCTTGGCTAATTTTTAAAAAAAGTTTTTGTAGAGATAGTGTCTTGCTGTGTTGCCCAGGGAGGTCTCGAACTTTTGGCCTGAAGTGATCCTTCTGCCTCAGCCTCCCAAAGTGTTGGGATTACAGGTGTGAGCCACCACACCTGGCCCTAATTTTGAGTATAGCAAATATTGATAGATACAACTCACATAAACAAAAACTCAGTGATTGGGGGTCCTCAGTAATTTTTTTTTTTTTTTTTGGAGACATAGCTTTGCTCTTGTTGCCCAGGCTGGAGTGCAATGGCGTGATCCCAGCTCACTGCAACCTCCGCCTCCTGGGTTCAAACAATTCTCCTGCCTCAGCCTCCCGAGTAGCTGGGATTACAGGCATGCACCACCACGCCTGACTAATTTTGTATTTTTAGTGGAGACGGGGTTTCTCTCTGTTGGTGATGCTGGTCTCGAACTCCTGACCTCTGGTGATCCGGCCGCCTTGGTCTTCCAAAGTGCTGAGATTACAGGCATGAGCCACCGTGCCTGGCCAGTCCTCAGTAATTTTTAAGAGTGTGGAGGAGTCCTGAGAGCAGAGGGTCTGAGAACAGCAACGTGAGGGAACAGTCAGAACGTCTGGGTGCCTGAGAACGGTAACGTGAGGGAACAGTCAGAACGTCTGGGTGCCTGAGACTCCTCTAGAGCTGGGCACTTGCCCAAAGGGGGCTTGGGATTTTGCTTTCTGTTCCACCCTCACCTTTGTATTGCCCTAATATCTTATTTTCTGTTACCGGAGTCATCTTCCAAACTCAGTCCTCTAGGTCACAGAAACAAGTAAATGAGAAAGCAGGACAGGCGTCACTTCTGTTATAAGCTTACCTCTTTGGGCTTCAGTCTCTGTTTCCAGCACTTTAGTGATTTTGTCTCTTTATGTGTACTCTTTTGTATATGTACATACGCATGCTGATCTGTGAATTTGAAAAGACGTTTGTTGTGCTTTCCCCAGCTTTTCTGGGTGTGTTGTCGCAGTAGGTGTGGTGGATTGAATAGTGTCCTCCATAAATCTGTGTCTACCTGGTACTCAGAATGTGACCGTATTTGGAAATAGGGTCTTTGACGCTATAATTAAGGTTTGAGATAAGATCATGAGGGTTGGGCTCTAAATCCATTGACTGGTGTCCTTATAGAAGAGAGAGGACATACAAAGATACGAAGAAGAGGGTGAAGTGAAGGTGGAAGCAGAGATTGGAGGGACGCATCGTCTACAAGACCAGGAGCCAGGAGCCACCAGAAGACAGCAGGAGACAAGGCAGGGTTCTTTCTTAGAGCCCTCAGAGAGGGCAAGGCCCTGTGGACGCCTTTGTGTCAGACTTCTGGGCTCCAGAACTTTGAGAGAGAAGAAAAAATCTGCTGGTTAAAGCCGCCTGGTCTGTGGTGCTTCATTAGGGCAGTCCTAAGAAAGTAAAACAGGTTTTTCTGGATTTCTAGCTCATATTCAGGTGATTATCAGATATTTTCAGGTTATTATCAAAACATTTCAGGTATTATCAGGGAGGCTGTTAAGATATATGTCATGTCAGAAATAGCACACCAAAAATAAGGTTCTTATTCTCTCTCAAAGCCAAGACCCATTCAGCCTTCTTCATCAGAAACCTGGGAACCCATCTTTGACTTTTCTCTCTTTTATCCCTTACATACAACCAGTAAAAGTCAAGCTCCTAGACATGGCACTAATGCTTTCCATGGCTAAGGCCTTGTCTTCTGCTGCACCTCACATAACTTACCACCTATTCTATGCTTTAGCAATTCTCTATTCATAGCTGTCTGCGAAGTTAACATCCTTTCTAATCTTTGTTACTTGTGATCTCTGCTCAAAGGTTCTTCTATTATCTTCCTCACCAGCCATCTTCTGCTCATCTTTACCTGCTTTGAGGTATCTCCAAGCAAACTGAGTGCTTCTTTTCTGTACTTTAAGAAAATATTCTCTACACTTCTGTTGCAGCACTTTCTATAATGTTTCTATGTGATCTGTTTTGGCAACATTCTTCTCCGTTAGGTTGTGACTTCTGCAGAAGACAGGGAATATCTTAGTTATCTTTGTGTCTTCAGTAACCAGCCCAGTATAATCTTTCCCATATACAAATACCATGACTTTCTCCTGCTTAAAAATCTTCACTGTCTCCCATTTGCAAGTAGGATAAAATTTAAGCGTCTTATTTTGGCAGGCAAGGATATGATCTCCTATCTTTTCAGGCTTGTCTCTTGTCCTTCTTTTGTTACTTTATGCTAAGCAATACCAAATGAATTTATAAGTATATCATGCTGTTTCATGTTTCTAGATTTTTAAATATTCTCTTTCCTGTTCCTAGATCTCTATGCATTTCTCTCTGCCTTCCATTTTGTATCTAGTGATGTTCTATTCATCATTCAAAAACCAAATTCAGACATTTATTCTTTTAGAAAACTTTTCTGACTCTTGACATACTGTTCATAGGAGAGATTTCCCTGCCTGCCTGTGTTCACCTGTGTTCCTTTATGCTGGTATTCTTTGGTGTGTCATAACAGATTATAATCTTTGATGTCATATCTAGTCTTTGAGTTCCAGTTCTTCTACTCACCCCGTTGTTTTTTCTTTTTCTTTTTTTTTTTCCTTTTTTGAGACGGAATCTCGCTCCATTGCCAGGCTGGAGTCCAGTGGCACAATCTCAGCTCGCCGCAACCTCCGACTTCCTGGTTCAAGCAATTCTGCCTCAGCCTCCCGAGTAGCTTGGATTATAGGCATGCGCCACCATGCCCAGCTAATGTTTATATTTTTAGTAGAGATGGGGTTTCACCATGTTGGCCAGGGTAGTCTTGATCTTCTGACCTCGTGATCTGTCCATCCTGGTTTCCCAAAGTGCTGGGATTACAGGTGTGAGCCACCACGCCCGGCCATAGTCCTTCTACTCACCAGTTCTATAATATAATATGAGGTAAACTATTTAACTCCTCTGAGTCACAGTTTTATCATCTTTTAAAATAGGGAGATGTTAGCTACTAAAATGTTAGCTACTTTATAGTACTATGTTTTAAGTGAGATAGGATTACTGAGGATAAAAGGGTGGGCAAAATATGGGCTGGGTGTGGTGGCTCATGCCTGTAATCCCAGCACTTTGGGAGGCCAAGGCAAGTGGATCACCTGAGGTCAGGAGTTTGAGACCAGCCTGGCCAACATGGTGAAACCGTGTCTCTACTAAAAACACACAAAAAATTAGCTGGGCGTGGTGGCATGCACCTGTAATCCCAGCTACCAGGGAGGCTGAGGCAGGAGAATCGCTTGAACCCAGGAGGCAGAGGTTGCAGTGAGCCGAGATTGCGCCACTGAACTCCAGCCTGGGTGACAGAGCAAGACTCTGTCTCAAAAAAAAAAAAAGTATAGAAATATTGGTAAGTTCTGTATAATAATGTTACTAAGTTCTATAAGAAGAAAAAAAGTGTTAAATTGTATAACAAAATACCCTGGGAAAGGATGAGGGTGACAGTGCTTGTCTGTTGGGGATTGGAGCATATTTATTAAAATGGTAGCATAGGAAGAGGGTCTTGAAAAATGTGTTCAACAGGCAGAATTGTTTGTAAGTGGTAGGGGTTAAGGATATTACAAGCATAGGACAAAATGAACAACGACAAGAAAGGATGGTATTTATTCAGAGAATGGCAGTACTGCTGGAACAGAGAGCCACTGGAAGTGGGGCAAAGAAGCATATGGCAAAGGTTAGGCAGTGCGGATACATTGGGCCCGTCTGACCATGGAGGGCCTCGAATTCCCTGCTGGGCTCCTGTGGGTTAGGGTGGTATTAGGAAATTAGTGGTTAAGAGTGTGGTATCTGGAGGCAGGACCACTTAATCTTAAATCTCTGCTCTGTTGCTTATTTGTTGCTGTGAGATCTTGGGCCTGCTGTCTTCTCTAAGGCCCAGTTTCCCACATTGCCGTGAGAGAGAGTGAAATTTTCCACAGGCAGAGTGCAAGGGAAGAAAATATGATACCTGAGAACTGTGAGGATTTTAATGTATATACAGTAGTCCTCCCTTCACTGCTTTTGTGCTTTCCTTGGTTTCTGTTACCTGTGGTCAATTGTGGTCTGAAAATGTTAAATGGAAAATTCCAGAAAGGAACAGCTTACAGATTTTAAATTTATGCTTTTTTTTCTAAGTAGTGTGATGAAATCTTGTGCCATTCTGCTCTATTCCACCCTGGAGGTGAATCTTCCTTGTGTCTAGTGTATCCACGTGTCCACACTACCTGCCCCTTAGTCACTTAGTAGCTGTCTCGGTTATTAGATCGACTGTTGCAGTATCTCAGTGCTTGTGTTCACATAACCCTTATTTTATTTAATAATGACCCCAAAGCACAAGAGTAATGATGCTGGCATACTGTTAAAATTGTTCTATTTTGTTACTAGTTATTGTTGTTAATCTCTTACTGTGACTAATTTGTAAATTAAATTTTACAATGTAATAGGTATGTATATAGAGGAAAAACAGAGTGTGTAGGGTTTGATACTGTCTGTGGTTTCAGGCATCCACTGGGGGTCTTGGATTATATTCCTTGATGATAAGGGGGGATTACTGTATATGGTGACAAAAATACACATGAACACATGCAGGAAGGCCCAGAAGACTGTTTAATTCAGAAATAAAGTAGTAAAGTAAAACAGGTATGATTTTCTTTTTTTAAGGAGTTGATATGAGACTGAAATCATTGCTTAAGCTGGGAGGAAAACAAAACAAAACAAAAAACAGGATAGAGACGAATGACAGAACAAGAAGGTGTGATAGATCAGAGGTAATGCTGTGGACAAAGGATAGATTTAGTAGGTGTAGGAGAAAGAAAAGAATAGTATTTGTGATTCAGAAAAAGATTTTTTAGAGTTTGAAAGTTCTCAGGTAGATCTTTCCAGATTATAATTAGATTAACTATGTATATTTATTAAAGTAGAATAGAGGTAAATTACCGATGAAGGAGTCTTTTGAAGGAGCATGGTGGAACTTGTGGTGAATAACTACAAATGGGAGCTCGAACAATTGTTCTTTACTTTCTGACTTGGTGAGACTGGTTGCATAGAAGTAGTTGGTAGAGGCCAGGTACAGTGGCTCACGCCTGTAATCCCAGCACTTTGGGAGGCCAAGGCGGCCAGATCACGAGGTCAGGAGATGGAGCCCATCCTGGCTAACACGTTGAAACCCCATCTCTACTAAAAATACAAAAAACTAGCCGGGCGAGGTGGCGGCGCCTGTGGTCCCAGCTACTCGGGAGGCTGAGGCAGGAAAATGGCGTGAACCCGGGAGGTGGAGCTTGCAGTGAGCTGAGATCGTGCCACTGCACTCCAGCCTGGGCAAGAGAGCAAGACTCTGTCTCAAAAATAAAAATAAAAGAAGTAGTTGGTAGAAATGTAGTTTAGCAGAGTGAAATATGGCTTATCTACATGTTTTTCCTTTCCAGTATGGTCCAACGTAATTTGTAAGTACTTACAGTAGTAGCAAGTACTTATTATAGCAATCTCCAGTGAGACTAGTCTTGTTAAGAAATTTTCCATACTCCTTAACTGAGCAGGAAGTACCACCATACACACAGTATTGGTTCTCAGATACCTTGTAGTTTAGATACACTACACATTGGATATCCCTTACCTAAAATGCATGGGACTAGAAGTGTTTCAGAGTTTGAGTTTGGGAATATTTGCCTTACACTTATGCTTACTGGTTGAGCATTCCTAATCCGAAAATCCAAAATGTTCCATTGAACATTTCCTTTAAGTGTCATGTCAGTGCTGAAAAAGTTCTGGAGTTTGGAGCATTTTGGATTTTGGATTTTCAGATTTTGGGATGGCCAGCCTGTATTAGATCTTCCTGAGTGCTTTGATGTACCCTAAATATGAAACATTATTCATATTTTCTTTGTGGTTTAATTCATGTTCAGATAGGAAAGATAAGGTAAGACAGGTTAAAGATGAGAGACCATAGAACCATACTTGATTTCTTAACCATAGAACCATATTTGATTTCTTAGATTTGCACTGTTCTCTGTGGTAGCCACCAGCCATTTGTGGCTATTAAGTACTTGCAATATGGCTAGCCCAAATTGAGATGTGATATAAAGGTGAAATATACATTAACTATCAAAGAGTTAGTATGAAAAAATATAAAATAGTTCATTAATAGTTTTTTGTATGGATTATATGTTTGAAATGACAATAATGAAGAAAGAATGTAAAACAGCTTATTAACAATTTTCGGCTTGAAAATATGACTCACTATTTTCCTGTTGAACAGTCCTGAATCTTAGATAAAAGAAATCCACTTCCTTCTTTTCCTATAATCAAATGTTTAACGATTTGTTATTAATCTTTGGGTGGAAAAGCAAAAGCAAATTTGGTGTGCGAATATGTATGGGGTGCTAAAAGCTTAATAAAATTTTCTGTGAATGGATTTTAAAATAAATGTCATTAGATTTCTTGTTATTTTAAAGTTATATCTAATGAAAGGCATTAAACTTCAGGGATAAAGGTAACTAGTTACCAAAGTTTTTAGCTGGTTAGTCTTGCCATCTAAAAGTAGACCTTTGCTTTTGCTTGGATATCTAAGTGCATTATGGGGTTGTTTTTCATAAACAGTTCATAGCCTGTGGCTAGATTGTATTTTTTGAGATAGCCAGTGTTATGCTTGGTGATGCTTTTTTTCCCTTTTCCTAGTTTTAGATTTTCTAAAGCAGTGTAGCTTCATTTGGAAACTTGTTAGAAATACTCATTTTGAACCCCAACGCTGTTGAATCAGAAACGATGGACTTGATTTAGGCTCCAGATGATTGTGATGCACGTGAAGTTTCAGAAACATAGTCGTAGAGGTTCTGTTGTGTAATGGTGAGCACGCTGGACTCTGAGTCCAGAGAAACACAGATGTAGATGATACTTACTTTTATAGAGTGACAAAACTCAGCCTCTTTATAACCTTTATAACATATCTATTTGAAAGGAATTACATTCTTTTCTTTTTAATTCATCACTTGTAAAACTCTTACGTTCTTAGGTGGATGCTCTCCGGTTGCGTTTGGAAGAGAAGGAAACCATGTTGAATAAAAAGACGAAGCAGATTCAGGATATGGCCGAAGAGAAGGGGACGCAAGCTGGAGAGATCCACGACCTAAAGGACATGTTGGATGTGAAGGAGCGGAAGGTTAACGTTCTTCAGAAGAAGGTAGGGTGCAGGTCTTCTGAGTTCAGTGGCGCATTCCTCATACGTCCTCCCTCCTACCACTGAGTTATATCTAAATGCTGTCAGAGTTTCTTGCTCATTCTTCAATTTATGTTTTTGTGATTAGTAATTTGGAACTGTTGCTGCAGTAGGTAGATTGTTAAGATTGCTGTTTCATATTCAGTTTTTAAAAATTTAAAAAACTGAAAATTGCATATTCAGTTTTTAAAAATTTAAACACAGTATCTTCCAGTAGTGCTTTTCATGCTGTTTCTCAAAAGTGCCTTGTAAATTGCCAGAGTGTTTGAACTGACATTCTTTTTCCCCTTCTGTCTTTTATTGAAACTGTACTAAATTGGTTTAGTACATGGACTTGGGATGGTACAACTTCATTTATGTGTTTAATAAGATCACAATTTTAAGCCCAGACCAGGGGCGTCCAGATAAACATGTCATTCATATATGAGCCAAAAAATGTGTGTGTTTGTGTATTTCAGTACAAATCTTACTGTTCCTTGCCGCTTGTTCTGTCTCCTTTTCTCAGTTAATATATTTTGGTATTCTTTCCAAGGATTTCTTCATTGTTGTTATTATTAACATTGTATGGATGTACTATAATTAGCAAAATTTCTACTGATGGACATTTATTTTGCTAAAAATTTCTTCCTTTACATAAAATGATTCTATAGTAAAAAGCATTGTACATAGTTAGTTTATACATATGTCAAGTCAAGTATATTTCTAGGATAAAGTCCTTGAAGTTGAACTGCTGAGTGAAAGGATATGCATTTATAATTTTGATGGATTTTGCCAAGTAGCCTTAAAGAGATTGTACCAAGTTTCATTTCTACTATCAGTGATGAAAGCGATATATTCCCGCATAGTTGTCTACAGAGTGTGTTAAAAGACCTTTTTACTTTTTGGCAATCTGATAGGTGAGAAAACACTGTCAGTGTAATTGCAGTTCTTTCATTATAAGTAAAGTTGAACATATTTTTATATTTAAATTCCTTTGTATTTTCTGTTATTTGATTATATGCTTTACCCATTTTTATTTTGAGTTCTTTTCTGCTTTTTTTAAAGTTGGTTTGTAGAAATTGCTTCCCAGTTTAAACATTAGCTCTTTTGTCTGATGTGAGTTCTAAACATTTCTTCCTGTTTGGCTTATTTATTGAGATGGAGTCTCACTTTGTCACCCAGACCGGAGTGCAGTGACACGATCTCAGCTCAGTGCAACCTCTGCCTCCTGGGTTCAAGTGATTCGCCTGCCTCAGCCTCCTGAGTAACTGGGACTACAGGTGCCCACCACTACATCTGGTTAATTGTTTGTATTTTTAGTAGAGACGGGGTTTTACCACCATGTTGGCCAGGCTGGTTTGGAATTCCGTGGCCTCAAGGGAGCCACCCACCTTGGCCTCCCAAAGTACCGGGATTACAGGTGTGAGCCACTGCACCTAGCCCCCGCTCCCCACCTACCCACCCTTTTTTTTTTTTTAAAAAAAAAAAAAAAAAAAAAAGATGTCGTCCAGGCTGGTCTCAAACTCCTGGCCCCAAGCCATCTTCCCATCTCGGCCTCCCAAGACCACTGCTCCTAGCTCTGTTTGGCTTTTGACGTGTGTGTGTGTGTGTGTGTGTGTGTGTGTGTGTGCGCGCGCGCGCGCGCGCGCAGACATCTTAAAGTGAATGTTTTAAGACTTCTGGATTTTGTGACATATTACAAAAGTTATATTTTAGAATGTTTCTTATTTTCTAGTGATATTGATCTGTCTATGTATCCATTAACATTGCTTTCATTTTTGTGTTTTTGTGATATATGTTAATAGCTAATTCCTTCCAAGGTACTTTTCTTTTTCAGAAGTGTCCTAGCTTTTTTTTTCTTGGCTGTTTTTCTATTTGATATTTAGAGTCAGCTTTTATCATCTCCTGCCTTTAATTCTTTCTGTTGTGTTTTTTATTGGGATTACATAAAATGTGTAGTTACTAATTTAGGGAGAATTGACAAGAGTAGGGTGTATCTTACCGTGAATTCATTTTTTGTTTCTCAGAAATGTTTTAATGTTTCCTTCATATCGATTTTATACATTTATTCAGCTTATTCCTAGGTTTTCTTTTTGTTACAAAGTGTTACAGTTTTCATTATATCTTCTAACTGCTTGTTTTTTTTTGTACACATGAAGGCTTGTGATTTCTGTATATCAGTTTTGTACTTAGTCTTCATACTGAATTCTCTTAAAGGTTTGGATTTTTTTTTTTTTTTTTTTTTTTACTTTATTCTTTTGGCTTTTCCAAATATGTAGTGATACCATTTCTAAACAATGCTTATTTTCCAGTGTTCAATTTTAATGTATGTCCCCATTTCCTGTCTTTTCTACGGATGTGTACCAGTGCACGTGAAACCACACTGCGTGGTTGTGGACATCTTCAGATTATACCTGATCTGCATGAGAAGGCTGTTAGTTCTCTCCCACTAAAGTAGTGCTTGCTTTTGTGTTAGAATTGATAGATATATCAAGAAAGTATCCATCTAAATAAAATGAGTTAAAACTTAAACATTTTTTTATTGTTATTTTTTGTTTCAATAGTTTTCGGAGAACAGGTGGTATCTGGTTACATGGATAAGTTCTTCAGTGGTGATTTCTGAGATTTTGGTGCACCCATCACCTGAACAGTGGACACCGTACCCAATGTGTGGTCCTTCATCCCTCACCCACTCCCACGTCCCCTTGACTCCCCACAGTCCGTTGTCTCTTTCTTATGCCTTTGCATCCTCATAGCTTAGTTCCCACTTGTAGTGAGAATGTGCAATGTTTGGTTTTCCATTCCTGAGTTACTTCACTTAGAATAACGGTCTCCAACCCCATCCAGATGGTTGCGAATGCCATTATTTCGTTCCTTTTTATGGCTGAGTAGAATTTTGTGGTATATATATATACACACACACCACATTTTCTTTATCCACTTGATTGATGGGCATTTGGGCTGGTTCCGTATTTTTAGGAATTGTGAATTGTGCTATTATAAACATACCTGTGCAAGTGTCTTTTTCGTACAATGCCTTCTTTTCCTGTGGGTCGATGCCAGCAGTGGGATTGCTGGATCAATGGTAGATCTACTTTTTGTTCTTTAAGGAATCTCCATACTGTTTTCCATAGTGGTTGTACTAGTTTACATTCCCACCAGCAGTGTAAAAATGTTCCCTTTTCACCACATTCATGCCACTATCTATTAGTTTTTGATTTTTAAATGTTGCATTGTGGTTTTGATTTGCATTTCCGTGATAATTAGTGATGTTCAGCTTTTTTTTTTTTTGAGATGGAGTCTCATTCTGTTGCCCAGGCTGGAGTGCAGTGGCACAGTCTTGGCTCCCTGCAACCTCCGTCTCCTGGGTTCAAGCAATTCTCCTACTTCAGCCTCCTGAGTAGCTGGGATTACAGGTATCTGCCACCACACCCTGCTAATTTTTGCATTTTTAGTCGAGACAGGCTGCCACCATGTTGGCCAGGCTGGTCTCGAACTCCTGACCTCAGGCGATCTGCCCTCCTCGGCCTCCCAGAGTGCTGGGATTACAGGTGTGAGCGACCACACCCGGCCATTGTTGAGCTTTAATATGTTTGTTGGCCATTTGTATATTTTCTTTTGAGAATTGTCTATTCGTGTCCTTAGCCCACTCTTTGATTTGATTATTTGTTTTTCACTTGATGATTTGAATTCCTTGTAGATCCTGGATATTAGTCCTTTATCAGATGCATAGTTTGTGGATATTTTCTCCCATTCTGTAGGTTGTCTGTTTACTCTTCTGATTGTTTCTTCTGCCGTGCAGAAACTTTTTAGTTTAATTAAGTCTCATCTATTTATCTTTTTGTTGCATTTGCTTTTGGATTGTTGTTCATGAAGTCTTTGCCTAAGCCATTGTCTAGAAGAGTTTTTCCAGTGTTATCTTCTAGAATTTTTCTGGTTTCAAGTCTCAGATTTAAGTCTTTGATCCATCTTGAGTTGATTTTTGTGTAAGGTGAGAGATGAAGATCCAGTTTCATTTTTCACACGTGGCCTGCCAGTTATCCCAGCACCATTTGTTGAATAGGGTGTCCTTTCCCTGCTTTATGTTTTTGTTTGCCTCGTGGAAGATCAATTGACTATAAGTATCTGACTTCATTTCTGGGTTCTCTATTCTGTTCCATTTGTCTGTGTGCCTGTTTTTATACCAGTACCACGATTGGTTTTGGCGACAATAGCCTTGTACTATAGTTTGAAGTTGGGTAATGTGGTGCCTCCACATTTGTTCTTATTGCTTAGTCTTGCCTTGGCTGTGCAGGCTCTTTTCTGGTTCCATGTGAATTTTAGGAATGTTTTTTCTAGTTCTGTGAAGAACGATGATGGTATTTTGATGGCAGTTTCATTGAGCTTGTAGATTGCTTTTGGCAGTGTGGTCATTTTCACAGTATTGATTCTACCCATCCATGAGCGTGGGATGTGTTTCCATTTATTTGTGTCATTTGTGATTTCTTTCAGTAGTTTTGTAGTTTTTCTTGTAGAGGTCTTTCATTTCCTTGTTTAGGTATTCTACTGTTTTTTGCAGTTATTGTAAAAAGTATTGAGTTGTTGATTTGATTCTCAGCTTGGTCACTCTTGGTGTCTGGTAGTGCTGCTGATTTGTGTACGTTAATTTTGTATCCTGAAACTTTACTGAATTCGTTTATCAGATCAAGGAGCTTTTGGATGAGTCTTTAGGCCTTTCTAGGTGTATGACCTTATTGTCAGCGAACAATGATAGTTCGACTTCCTCTTTTCCGATTTGGACGTAGTTGATTTCTTTCTCTTATTTCATTGCTCTGGCGAGGACTTCTAGTACTTCGTCGAATAGAAGTGGTGAAAGTGGGCATCCTTATCTTGTTCCAGTTCTCAGGGAAAATGCTTTCAACTTTCCCCCATTCAGCATAATGTTGGCTGTGGCTTTGTCATAGATGACTTAAGGTATGTCCCTTGTGTGCCAGTTTTGCTGAGGGTTTTAATCGTAAAGGGATGCTGGATTTTGTTAACTGCTTTTTTGGGGCCTATCGAGATGATCATCTGATTTTTGTTTTATTTTGTTTGTGTTTGTTTTGATCTGTCAATAGTAATATTTTCAAATAATAGACTTAGTAGTTTCAAAACATTTTTCACTTCTCATGCTGTCACTTCTCATGATCTCACTTGATCATTGTATATTTTTCCCCAATTGTGCTTCTCATGCATTTACTTCTTATTAGGCACAATAGCATGTTGGTAAGAAATAAAACCAGACAACTTTTAGTGGATTAGAAGTTATTTGTAATTTTTACTATGATTCATAATGCGTAAGCCTTTTGGGTTCCGTTTCCTATTAAACTTTTCTTTAAGTGTAGGATATTATTAGTAAAATGAATTTTTAAAATTTCACTGGTTATTGCAGTTGTGAAGTCTGTGAGGAGGGGAGTGATTTAATTATTTGGTTTAATACAGTGCAGGTTTCCGAAGGCATCTGGATGCATAAAGACCTGACTCACCACTGTGCCCACAGCCTGTTTGTCGCCGTAGGCTGATTATACCCAAAATGTTGGTGACATGGTGGATTATCACTTTATTAGATCGTAAGTGTTAGGGGCTTGTATTTTACTTTTATAGCATTTATTTTTCAGCTCCCATTTTCTTCGCTCTCATTCTATAAGGATTACTTCGTTTAAAACCAAAGTGTTGAAAGATTGCATGGGTCTTCAGTCATTAAATTTTGCCTTTCAGATCATGAGAACATGACAGCAAGCTACTGAAAAAGCCTTAGATGATTAATGTTACAAGAAAAGATGGACTGGTTAGAATTCAAAGGTCATTTGCAAGTAACGCATTTCTTATTTTTCACTAGGTAAACATTTTTAGAGAAGTTTTCGTATTAGTCCATTTTCACACTGCTATACAGTACCTGAGACTAAGTAATTTATGAAGAAAAGAGGTTTAATTGACTCACATTTCCATATCTGAGTCACTAGGGAGGCTTCGGGAAACTTACGATCATGGCAGAAGGTGAAGGAAAAGCAAGGCACGTCTTACATGGCAGCAGGAGAGACACACACACACACACACAGGCACATAGACATATACATACACACACATACATACACACACATACACATACACACATACACATACACACGTACACACACACGTACACACACATACACACACATACACATACACACATACATATACACACATACACACGTACACGTACATACACACACATACACCATACACGCACACACACATACACACACATACACACATACATACACATACATATACACACACACACCATACACACACACATATACACACACATACACACATACATACACATACATACACACACACGTACACGTACATACACATACACGCATACACATACACCATACACACACACCATACACACACACATACACGTACACACACACACACCATACACACACATACACACACACACATACACGTACACACACACACACACACACCCCATGCAAATCTTGAATATATTTTCTTTGTCCTTCCTCTTCATCCTTCACAGGAGGCAGCCGAGGATCAGTAATTGTGCTCTCTTCATACACTACAGCCCCAATAATTCATCATGTTACACACTGTTGTGTGTCTTAAAACTTACCAGATAGTTAGTACAGCTATTTTCAAAATAGGTTTATGTTATTAGTGCTTCTTTTTTAGTTTATTTAATTTATTTATTTTTTGAGACTGAGTCTCACTCCCTCACACAGGCTGGAGTGCAGTGGCATGATCTTGGCTCCCTGCGACCTCCACCTCCGGGTTCAAGTGATTCTCCTGCCTCAGCCTCCTGAGTAGCTGGGACTACAGGCGCCTGCCACCGCCCAGCTAATTTTTGTATTTTTAGTAGAGACAGGGTTTTGCCATGTTGGTCAGGCTGGTCTTGAACTCCTGACCTCAGATGATCCACCCACCTCAGCTTCCCAAAGTGCAGAATTACAGGCATGAGGCACCGAGTTCGGCCTAGTGCTACTGCTTTGTAGACAATTACCTTTATGCCTGTTGTTTTTCAGAGCTTAGATCCTTCCCATTCTATGTACTGTTTTTGTTGACGTTACTGTATTAATGTGGTCAGAATCAACATTTTTGATGTATTTCCAGCACCATTGTTGGCTGATAAAATAGAGATAGCTTTAGATTTAGTATCCATAAAAAGTAAAATGAATACAGTAGATTTAGAGACAGTTTAAACTTCTCAAGGGATCTATGTATTTTTAAAAATTATATAAAAAATAACTTTAAGTAATCATGTTTTTCTTGGTAAAACATGCAGTTTTATGTATTTTTAGGTAGGAGTAACAACTTTTTCCACACTTCCATCCAGCGAGCAAAGGTCAAAACAGCGTTTATTATTCCAGTCACCGTATTTTTACTGTTTAAACTTTTGAAATTTTGTGTAGGACCGTGGAGAGAAGAGTGGTGCTTACAGCTGAAACTTAGTTTTAATACAGTATCATACATACATATATATCGGTTTATTTTTTTGTTTTAATATAGTATCATACATATGTATATGTTGGTTGATTTGTTTGTTTTAATACAGTATCATACATACATATATGTCGGTTGATTTGTTTTAATACAGTATCATACATACATATATGTCGGTTGATTTGTTTTAATACAGTATCATACATACATATATGTCAGTTGATTTGTTTGTTTTAATACAGTATCATACATATGTATATGTCGGTTGATTTGTTTGTTTTAATACAGTATCATACATACATATATGTCGGTTTATTTGTTTTAATACAGTATCATACATACATATATGTCGGTTGATTTGTTTTAATACAGTATCATACATACATATATGTCAGTTGATTTGTTTGTTTTAATACAGTATCATACATATGTATATGTCGGTTGATTTGTTTGTTTTAATACAGTATCATACATACATATATGTCGGTTTATTTGTTTTAATACAGTATCATACATACATATATGTCAGTTGATTTGTTTTAATACAGTATCATACATACATATATGTCAGTTGATTTGTTTGTTTTAATACAGTATCATACATATGTATATGTCGGTTGATTTGTTTGTTTTAATACAGTATCATACATACATATATGTCGGTTTATTTGTTTTAATACAGTATCATACATATATGTCGGTTTATTTGTTTTAATACAGTATCATACATACATATATGTCGGTTTATTTGTTTTAATACAGTATCATACATACATATATGTCGGTTGATTTGTTTTAATACAGTATCATACATACATATATGTCAGTTGATTTGTTTGTTTTAATACAGTATCATACATACATATATGTCAGTGGATTTGTTTTAATACAGTATCATACATACATATATGTCAGTTGATTTGTTTGTTTTAATACAGTATCATACATATGTATATGTCGGTTGATTTGTTTGTTTTAATACAGTATCATACATACATATATGTCAGTTGATTTGTTTTAATACAGTATCATACATATGTATATGTCGGTTGATTTGTTTGTTTTAATACAGTATCATACATACATATATATCGGTTGATTTGTTTGTTTTAATACAGTATCATACATATGTATATGTCGGTTGATTTGTTTGTTTTAATACAGTATCATACATACATATATGTCAGTTGATTTGTTTTAATACAGTATCATACATATGTATATGTCGGTTGATTTGTTTTAATACAGTATGATACATATGTATATGTCGGTAGATTTGTTTTAATACAGTATCATACATACATATATGTCAGTTGATTTGTTTGTTTTAATACAGTATCATACATACATATATGTCAGTTGATTTGTTTGTTTTAATACAGTATCATACATATGTATATGTCGGTTGATTTGTTTTAATACAGTATCATACATACATATATGTCAGTTGATTTGTTTGTTTTAATACAGTATCATACATATGTATATGTCAGTTGATTTGTTTGTTTTAATACAGTATGATACATATGTATACGTCGGTAGATTTGTTTTAATACAGTATCATACATACATATATATCGGTTGATTTGTTTGAGACAGGATCTCACTGTGTTGCCCAGGCTGGAATGCAGTGGTGCAGTTATGGCTCACTGCAACCCTTGTGTCTGGGGCTCAAGCAGTCCTCCTACCTCACTTCCTGAGTAGCTGGGACTACAGGCACATGCCACCATGCCCAGCTAGTTTTTTGTATTTTTTGTAGAGATGGAGTTTCACCATGTTGGCCAGGCTGGTCTCGAACTCCTGGACTGAAGGAATCTGCCCACCTTAGCCTCCCAAAGTGCTAGGATTACAGGCATGAGCCACCGTGCCCGACATCTTTTTTTCATTTTGTGTTATCATTTATTTCTGAAACTCAGCCAATATGATGTATAGAGACAAATACATAGATATTGACAGGCAAAAAGTCATGGAGATAAAGTGTATTACTTGAACAAGACTTCAGATTGAATATTATTATTATTTAGTTTTCATTCATTTGCCTGCTTTGGGAGGTATTAGGAATGACATGGGTGGTGGTAGATAAAACATAGAAAAATTTCACCTACTTAGTATTACTTGAACTAATCTCTGGGACCATAGTCCCTTGGCCATCACCAAGACTGAGAAGAATTGAATCAAGATTTTGCTTGAGGGGAAGGGTGTTTTGAATATCTTAGGGGAGTTTACAGTGCACTCGCCTGCAGCTTACATTACAAAGCGTTTTGGCATGGGATAAAATGTTCATAACTGTGTGTGCTATCTTTAAACAGAGTCTTTGAAGCCGTTCCCTCAGACAGTACAGGACATTTTCCTACTGAAGGAACTCAGATGCAGTTTAGGTGTACTTGTATGTGGAAACGATCCATCTCATAGTTTTCTTCTGAATTAGCTGGTAGCAGCAACCCTCTACCGTCTCTCCCCCAGTCAGAGGCTTCTCTTAACAGCCATGGCAGTAAACATAGAACAGTGGAGCTAAAATGTTTTCCAGAAGCAGAACCTATTGGTAGGGAAAGGATAAATTCAAAGTTGTTTACAACTCTTTTATCTTCAAACCATTACATATAAATTCATCAAATAAAAATAGCTAATGTGTTTTGAGCAGTTATTACCATTTTTATTTATTATTTATATTGCTTATTTTTGGATCATGATATTTCAGGCTTTTTATTTGATGAGTCAACATCTTAAGATTCCTAATGAGAATGGGATATAAAAAATCATTGGGTCATTGTTAACAATGATAGGTCATTTTGACAGTGTGTGCACTTGAAATGGTCAATGATACTTCCCCTCTGTGGTTCTGTTCCCCAAAATGCGCAACCCCAGTCCAATTATGAAGAAAACAGTAGACAAATCCTAGCGAAGAATCATTCCACCAAACACCTAACTAGTACTATTCAAAACTACCAGGCCTGCAAAAACTAGGAAGTCCAAGAAACTGCCACAGCCAAGAAGAGCCCAAGGAGACATATCGTCCAAATGTATGGCACATCCTAGGCAGTGTCTTGGAACAGAGAAGTAACAGCAGACGAAAGCTAAGGAAATGTGAATAAAGCGTGGACTCTTGTTAAGAATAATGTGTCCATGTTGATTAATTATGACAAATGGATCATGCTGATGTAAGATGTTAACAGTACGGGAATCTGGCCTCTGGGTGCACAGGAACTCTCTGTATCACCTTCTCTGTACCATCCTCACCTCTCTGCAAATCCAAAACGATTCTAAACAAAAAGTGCATTTAAAAAATCCATTCCAATTTGGCAGTGTATTAGGGTTAAGAAAAATATAGTAACAGTGATTTTGAGAGAGCTCAAAAATAAAACATTTGGATTGCCATTCTTTTCAAATCTTGGTGGACCCAAAACCTATAAATACTTCAGTGGGGGAGATCAGGGATTTTACCTTCAGAACAGTAAGGTGGTATGAATTTACTGGGGAAGAAGGAAGGGCAGAAAGTAGTTAACCTAATTCTATTTCTCTTCTTTGCCCCTGGCTTCAGGATCTCTCTCCACACCATCGACCATTTGCCCCCCACTGTTGAATATCTCATGAACAAACAGGACAGATTTGATCTAAGAAAGACTCAATGCAAGAAATCCCTGTTATATTCCAGTGGAGAGTGTTTGTGGAACGGACCCCTCCATTCGAACTCTTAAATTCTGTTTCAATTCAGGTCATTATTCTCCTCTGCTTTCCTTAGAGGTTTATACAAATCTTAGGTACACCGGGAAACCGTCCTCTGAGCCAAGGTTCTTTCTCAGTGCCAGGCACTTTTCCATGTGAATTATATCAACAGGTAGCCCTGTGAGCCATGTTTCTACCTAACACAGTTGACAAATTTCAGTCCTGTTCCATTTCACACAGCTGCCCAACTTCTGGTGGCTCAGAAGACAACAGGTAAAGATAACCAAGTAGCCACCAAATAAGACTAGGAGACTTTCTACAAAAAAAGACAGCTTTCTGAAATGCTTGGTGAAACTGCTCATTAGACAGAATGTACATTGCTGAATTGATGATGGAGTTTAAAAATAACAAGGCTGGGCGCAGTGGCCCACGCCTGTAGTCCCATCATTTTGGGAGACCTAGGTGGGTGGATCACCTGAGGTCAGGAGTTCGAGACCAGCCTGGCCAATGTGAAACCCCGTCTCTACTAAAAATACAAAAATTAGCTGGGAGTAGTGGCAGATGCCTGTAATCCCAGCTACTCGGGAGGCTGAGGCAGGAGAATCGCTTGAACCTGGGAGGCAGAGGTTGCAGTGAACTGAGATTGTACCATTGCATTCCAGCCTGAGAGATAAGAGCGAGACTTTGTATCCAAAAAAAAAAAAAAAAAAAAAGCTCAGCAAGATGAAAATGTTCAGTATGGTTGGGTGTCTTGGCTGGCAGAGACACAGTAAAGAGGGGCAGCCAGCAGATGTTAAAAACCCCTAAAATGATCCCCAGGGTTTCTATGGCTTTCCTTGTTGGTAAGTAAATTTCCTGTTGTTCTAGGACACTTTCAGCATGCTTGATTTTCATGTGTTTAACAAGCGGAGGAGAGCCAGTTAAGCACCTTTGCCTCTCATGGAGGCTGGAGTTGAGGGAGCAGAGTGAGCTGTGATGACCTAGGAGTGAGCTGTGATGACCTGGGAGTGAGCTGTGATGATCTGGGAGTGGAGTTGTGATGATCTGGGAGTGGTGCTGTGATGATCTGCGAGTGGTGTTGTGATGACCTGGGAGTGGAGTTGTGATGACCTGGGAGTGGTGCCGTGATGACCTGGGAGTGGAGTTGTGATGACCTGGGAGTGGTGCTGTGATGACCTGGGAGTGGTGTCGTGATGACCTGGGAGTGGTGTTGTGATGACCTGGGAGTGGTGCTGTGATGACCTGGGAGTGGTGTTGTGATGACCTGGGAGTGAGCCGTGATGACCTGGGAGTGGTGCTGTGATGACCTGGGAGTGGTGTTGTGATGACCTGGGAGTGAGCTGTGATGATCTGGGAGTGGTGTTGTGATGACCTGGGAGTGGAGCTGTGATGATCTGGGAGTGGTGCTGTGATGACCTGGGAGTGGAGCTGTGATGACCTGGGAGTGGAGCTGTGATGACCTGGGAGTGGAGCTGTGATGGCCTGGGAGTGAGCTGTGATGGCCTGGGAGTGGTGTTGTGATGACGTGGGAGTGGTGTTGTGATGACGTGGGAGTGGTGTTGTGATGACGTGGGAGTGGTGTTGTGATGGCCTGGGAGTGAGCTGTGATGGCCTGGGAGTGGAGCTGTGATGACCTGGGAGTGGAGCTGTGATGGCCTGGGAGTGAGCTGTGATGGCCTGGGAGTGGTGTTGTGATGACCTGGGAGTGGTGCTGTGATGACCTGGGAGTGGTTCTGTGATGACCTGGGAGTGAGCTGTGATGACGTGGGAGTGGTGCTGTGATGACCTGGGAGTGGTGCTGTGATGACGTGGGAGTGGTGCTGTGATGACCTGGGAGTGGTGTTGTGATGACCTGGGAGTGGTGCTGTGATGACCTGGGAGTGGTGCTGTGATGACCTGGGAGTGAGTTGTGATGACCTGGGAGTGGTGCTGTGATGACCTGGGAGTGGTGCTGTGATGACCTGGGAGTGGTGCTGTGATGACCTGGGAGTGGTGTTGTGATGATCTGGGAGTGAGCTGTGATGACCTGGGAGTGGTGCTGTGATGACCTGGGAGTGGTGCTGTGATGATCTGGGAGTGGTGCTGTGATGACCTGGGAGTGGTGTTGTGATGACCTGGGAGTGGTGCTGTGATGACCTGGGAGTGGTGCTGTGATGATCTGGGAGTGGTGCTGTGATGACCTGGGAGTGGTGTCGTGATGACCTGGGAGTGGTGTTGTGATGATCTGGGAGTGGTGTTGTGATGATCTGGGAGTGAGCTGTGATGATCTGGGAGTGGTGCTGTGATGACGTGGGAGTGGTGCTGTGATGACGTGGGAGTGGAGCTGTGATGACCTGGGAGTGGTGCTGTGATGACCTGGGAGTGGTGCTGTGATGACCTGGGAGTGGTGCTGTGATGACCTGGGAGTGGTGCTGTGATGGCCTGGGAGTGAGCTGTGATGACGTGGGAGTGGTGTTGTGATGACCTGGGAGTGGTGTTGTGATGATCTGGGAGTGGTGTTGTGATGACCTGGGAGTGGTGTTGTGATGACCTGGGAGTGGTGTTGTGATGACCTGGGAGTGGTGTTGTGATGACCTGGGAGTGGTGCTGTGATGACCTGGGAGTGGTGCTGTGATGACCTGGGAGTGGTGCTGTGATGACCTGGGAGTGGTGCTGTGATGACCTGGGAGTGGTGCTGTGATGACCTGGGAGTGGTGCTGTGATGACCTGGGAGTGGTGCTGTGATGACCTGGGAGTGGTGCTGTGATGACCTGGGAGTGGTGTTGTGATGACCTGGGAGTGGTGCCGTGATGACCTGGGAGTGGTGCTATGATGATGGCGTCTGGATGTTCTTGTTGGGCACTGTGTGAAGATGATGAACTACACAGCCAGAATGTAGAAGGTCTTACATGTGGAGTAGGTGCTGCAAGAGATCTAGGAGAAGAGCACTCAGATAAGAGAGATAATTTGAGATGGCCCATTTACTGTACTACAGGGCACTGGTGATGGCCTGGTACCTGGTCAGAGCAACAGACAGAAATATAGGTTGGAGGCCATGTAGCATGTGATGCTAGAAGACAGCCAGATGTTGCATAGGAGTTAGCCACATTTCCCGGTGTGTGTGATGGTATATGTGATGCTCATGGATATAAACAAGATGAAAGCCAAGAGACTTGTGCTCCAGGGAGCCAGTGAGATAGTTGGCTGGTGTGTGTAGCTTCCTGGTGAGGAGGACGGTGTGGCTGGTGTGTGTAGCTTCCTGGTGAGGAGGACGGTGTGGCTGGTGTGTGTAGCTTCCTGGTGAGGAAGACGGTGGCTGGTGTGTGTAGCTTCCTGGTGAGGAGGACGGTGTGGCTGGTGTGTGTAGCTTCCTGGTGAGGAGGACGGTGTGGCTGGTGTGTGTAGCTTCCTGGTGAGGAGGACGGTGTGGCTGGTGTGTGTAGCTTCCTGGTGAGGAGGACGGTGTGGCTGGTGTGTGTAGCTTCCTGGTGAGGAGGACGGTGTGGCTGGTGTGTGTAGCTTCCTGGTGAGGAGGACGGTGTGGCTGGTGTGTGTAGCTTCCTGGTGAGGAGGACGGTGTGGCTGGTGTGTGTAGCTTCCTGGTGAGGAGGACGGTGTGGCTGGTGTGTGTAGCTTCCTGGTGAGGAGGACGGTGTGGCTGGTGTGTGTAGCTTCCTGGTGAGGAGGACGGTGTGGCTGGTGTGTGTAGCTTCCTGGTGAGGAGGACGGTGTGGCTGGTGTGTGTAGCTTCCTGGTGAGGAGGACGGTGTGGCTGGTGTGTGTAGCTTCCTGGTGAGGAGGACGGTGTGGCTGGTGTGTGTAGCTTCCTGGTGAGGAGGACGGTGTGGCTGGTGTGTGTAGCTTCCTGGTGAGGAGGACGGTGTGGCTGGTGTGTGTAGCTTCCTGGTGAGGAGGACGGTGTGGCTGGTGTGTGTAGCTTCCTGGTGAGGAGGACGGTGTGGCTGGTGTGTGTAGCTTCCTGGTGAGGAGGACGGTGTGGCTGGTGTGTGTAGCTTCCTGGTGAGGAGGACGGTGTGGCTGGTGTGTGTAGCTTCCTGGTGAGGAGGACGGTGTGGCTGGTGTGTGTAGCTTCCTGGTGAGGAGGACGGTGTGGCTGGTGTGTGTAGCTTCCTGGTGAGGAGGACGGTGTGGCTGGTGTGTGTAGCTTCCTGGTGAGGAGGACGGTGTGGCTGGTGTGTGTAGCTTCCTGGTGAGGAGGACGGTGTGGCTGGTGTGTGTAGCTTCCTGGTGAGGAGGACGGTGTGGCTGGTGTGTGTAGCTTCCTGGTGAGGAGGACGGTGTGGCTGGTGTGTGTAGCTTCCTGGTGAGGAGGACGGTGTGGCTGGTGTGTGTAGCTTCCTGGTGAGGAGGACGGTGTGGCTGGTGTGTGTAGCTTCCTGGTGAGGAGGACGGTGTGGCTGGTGTGTGTAGCTTCCTGGTGAGGAGGACGGTGTGGCTGGTGTGTGTAGCTTCCTGGTGAGGAGGACGGTGTGGCTGGTGTGTGTAGCTTCCTGGTGAGGAGGACGGTGTGGCTGGTGTGTGTAGCTTCCTGGTGAGGAGGACGGTGTGGCTGGTGTGTGTAGCTTCCTGGTGAGGAGGACGGTGTGGCTGGTGTGTGTAGCTTCCTGGTGAGGAGGACGGTGTGGCTGGTGTGTGTAGCTTCCTGGTGAGGAGGACGGTGTGGCTGGTGTGTGTAGCTTCCTGGTGAGGAGGACGGTGTGGCTGGTGTGTGTAGCTTCCTGGTGAGGAGGACGGTGTGGCTGGTGTGTGTAGCTTCCTGGTGAGGAGGACGGTGTGGCTGGTGTGTGTAGCTTCCTGGTGAGGAGGACGGTGTGGCTGGTGTGTGTAGCTTCCTGGTGAGGAGGACGGTGTGGCTGGTGTGTGTAGCTTCCTGGTGAGGAGGACGGTGTGGCTGGTGTGTGTAGCTTCCTGGTGAGGAGGACGGTGTGGCTGGTGTGTGTAGCTTCCTGGTGAGGAGGACGGTGTGGCTGGTGTGTGTAGCTTCCTGGTGAGGAGGACGGTGTGGCTGGTGTGTGTAGCTTCCTGGTGAGGAGGACGGTGTGGCTGGTGTGTGTAGCTTCCTGGTGAGGAGGACGGTGTGGCTGGTGTGTGTAGCTTCCTGGTGAGGAGGACGGTGGCAAAGCAGAAAGGTGTTGGAGAGAACTGTTGTCAGTGTGATGATGGAAAGGGCCACAGCAAGAGATCTCTAGCCCTGGAAGTTCCCAGCTCCTAAGCCTCTGGTATTTTTGTAGTATCAAGGGATGTGTTGGAGGCCTCCTAGAGGACGTCTTCCATCGGATGGTTTTGTGAGGGCATTCTAGGGAGCTTTCTCTTCCACAGTCGTAGCTTCTCCTTTCACAGTTGTCTGTGAAAGGTCATCTTTCCATTTCATACTACTGGGAACCGTATACCAGAAGAGCGAACCACAACAGAAAAGCTTGATTACATGAAGAACATCGAGGTAAGGTGACTCCTAGCTATAGTTAAAGGCTTTTCCCAAATCAGATGAAGTCCCAAGGTGTCTCTGTGTTCCGGAACTCTGATGGACATGTGCTGAATATGTTAGACAATTGCAGGTTATCACACCACCGTGGTCAAAGCTGTACAATTTCTTGCCTTTGGCATTTTGACCCTTTTTAAAGCTTGAGACTTATCCATGTTTAACTGTGTCTTCGGAATATTTCCCATCCTATTCCAGAGAGATTGTGGATTTCAGGTTGCTGCCTGGGAGCTTTTAAAGTTAGAGATAAAAGGGAGTACCAGCTTCTTCAGAGAAGCAGTCCAGTCAGCAGCCCACAGTTTTCCTAGGTGAATCCTGACATACGATTGGTACTTAATTTTGGTTCCACTTCCACTGACTGTTTTTGAGCCTGAAAAGATAAACATTTCAGTTACCAAAGCTTGAAGAATGCATGAACTCGGAGAAGGTAAAACAAACGATCGCTGTGAGTTTGCCAAGAAGTGCAGGTGTTTGGAAGCCCCTCCCTGGCCGTGCATGTGGAATGCTAGGCTTGCCCCCCAGGCTCTCCTTTCTTCACATGGTCTGATTTTGGTCTACGTGATCACAGCCCCCAGCCCCGCGCCTTCCCCTGGCTCTTTCCCATCCTGCACTTTTGGGATACTCCATTTCTTTTTTTTGTTAATTAATAATTTTATTCGTTTGGAGTAGTTTGGGAAGTTCCCTTATACTTCCTCTTCCTTGCTCACAGCTTCCCCTATTAATAGCACTTGTATTAGTATGCTACATTTGTTAAAATCAGTGAGCCAGCGTTGGCACATTGTTACTAGCTAGAGTTCATGGTTCACATTAGGGTTCACTCTTTGTTTTGTGGGGATCTCTGGGTTTTGCTAAATATCTAATGACATGTATCCACCATTACAGTCTAATACTGAGTAGTTTCACTGTATTCTACAACTCCTCTGCACTCCCTCTCTCTCCTCTCCCACTCCCTCCCAACCCTTACTGATTGTTTTATTATCTCTATAGTTTTGCTTTCTCCAGAATGTCACGTCATTGGAATCATATAGTACGTACTCTTTTCAGACTGTCTCCTTTCACTTACAAGGTGCATTTAAGGTTCCTTCATTTATTTTGTGGCTTGATATCTCATTTCTTTTTATTACTGAATAATATTCCATTGTCTAGATATACCACAGTTTATCTAATTATCTATTGAAAGACATGTTGATCTTGGTTGCTTCCAGTTTTTGGTGATTTTGAATAAACTACTCTAAACATTTATGGGCAGAGTTTTGTGTAGATGTACATTTTCACCTCATTTGGGTAAACACCCAGGAATGTGATGGCTGGATATGTGGTTAGTCTGTGTTCAGTTTGTAAGAAACGGTATTGCTGCATTGCCCCTATATTGCTGCTGAATTGGAGATTTTGAAACATATTAGCTTTACAAAAGATGTTATGCAACTTGAGTATTTTTTTTTCTTGGCCAATGTACATTAGTATTTTGGCTTGCTGTCAAGCCCTTGGGTTATTACTGCTGTGGATTATTGCTATAGCTTTGCTGCTGACTGCTAGCATGCCAGCAGTCTTTTTTTATAGAAAAAGTAATTCCAAAGTATCCCTTGAGAGAGAGGATTGTACGACCATTGTAGAAGTTTGGCCGCTGAAACTTTTTTCTTTCTGCTTTTTTATGTGTAATCTAGAACTATTATATTTGAAATATAAATGCATTAAACTCTTTTATCTTTAAATTTTGTTTCAGTGACTTTAGGAGTATGAGTGGTTTTTGGTCACATGGATGGATAGTGCAGTGGTGAAGTTTGGGCTTTAAGCGCACCTGTCACCTGAATAATGTACGTTGTATCCAATAGGTAATTTTTCACTTCTTCCCTGCCTGCTTCCCCTGCTCTGAGTCTCCAGTGTCCGTGTTACCACTCTGTGTGCCTTTGGGTACTCAGCACTTCCTCCCACTTATGAGTGAGAACACGCAGTACTTGGTTTTCCATTCCTGAGTTACTTCACTTAGGATGATGGCCTCCAGTTCCATCCAGGTTGCTGCAAAAGACATGATTTCATTCTTTTTTTCATGGCCGAGTAGTATTCCATGATGTGTGTGTGTATGTATGTGTATATGTATATACATACACACACACACACGTGTATTTATACACACACACACATTTTCTGTCTCTTGCCATATACAAAAATTAGCCAAGGTGGATTAAAGACTTAATCTAAGACCTGAAACCATAAAAATTCTGGAAGATAACACAGGGAAAACTCTTCTGAACATTGGCTTAGGTGAAGGATTTATGACTAAGATCTCAAAAGCACAACAAAATAAAAATGAATAAATGGGACTTAATGGACTTAATTAAACTAAAAATCTTCTGTACAGCAAAATAATCAAAAGAGTAAATAGAACACCTACAGAATGGGAGAAAATATTTGCATCATATTCAACAAAATACTAATATCCACAGTCTACAAGGAACTGAAATCAGCAAGAAAAAAATAAATAATCCCATAAAAAGTGGGCAAATAGCATGAATAGACATTTCTCAAAAGAAGATATACAAACGCCCAAAAATGTATGAAAAAATGCTCAACATCACTAATCATCAGGGAAATGCAAATTAAAATCACAATGAGATACCACGCTACCCCATCCAGAAGGGCTGTTATTAAAAAGTTAAAAAATAATAGCTGGTATCATGGATGTGGTGAAAAGGGAACTCTTACACACTGTTGGTGCAAATGTAAATTAGCACAACCTTTGTGGAAAACTGTATGGATGTTTCTCAAAGAACTAAAAGTAGATTTATCATTTCAGGCTGGGCGTGGTGGCTCACACCTGTAGTCCTGGCACTTTGGGAGGCCGAGGCAGACGAATCACCTGTGGTCAGGAGTTTGAGACAAACCTGGCAACATGGTCAACGTGGCGAAACCCCATCTCTAATAACAATACAAAAATTTGCCCGGCATATTGGTGCATGCCTGAAGTCTCAGCTACTTGGGAGGCTGAGGCACAAGAATTGCTTGGACCTGGGGGACGGAGGTTGCAGTGAGCGTAGATCATGTCACTGCACTCACAGGGCGAGACTTCATCTCAAAAAAAAAAAAAAAATTTATCATTTCATCCAGCAGTCCCACTACTAGGTGGTCTACCCAGAGGAAAAGAAGTCATTCTGAAAAAAAGACATCTGTGATATGGATCAACCTAAGTACCCATCAACTAATAAATGGGTAAAAATAATTAAACTTTTAAAAAGTCTAGGTAAGCTTTTTTTTTTTTCTTTTTTCTTTTTTTGAGATGGAGTCTCGTTCTGTCGCCCAGGCTGGAGTGTGGTGGCACCATCTCGGCTCACTGCAAGCTCCACCTCCCGGGTTCACGCCATTCTCCTGCCTTAGTCTCCCGAGTAGCTGGGCCATGCCCGGCTAATTTTTTGTATTTTTTAGTAGAGACAGGGTTTCACCATGTTAGCCGGGTCTCGATCTCCTGACCTCGTTATCCGCCGGCCTCGGCCTCCCAAAATGCTGGGATTACAGGCGTGAGCCACCGTGCCTGGCCGATAAGTATTTTTTAAAAGCCCTGAGAAAGGACAATGTAGGTTTGTAAAAATGACTAGTATTAACATTATGAGAGTAGTATGTGTTCCGGGTTGGAGAGAAAAAAAAAAAAAAGAATTACTAAAACATATGGAGTGAAATTAAAGTTCCTTCTGCCATCCTTTGCTCCTCTCAGTGCAATTCTTTAGGGATGTTAACAGCTCTTTGTGTGCCATTTCATAAAGTTTCTATGCATATCAAGCATTTATGTGTTATATACCTTTTAAAAAACAACTGGAATCATACTTTTTATTAATTTAAAAATTTTTAATATCATTTTATATGCAGCTTTATCTCATCTTAAAAAATATCTACATGGTTTTCTGAATAATATTTCTATCATAATTTAACTAAACTTAACCTAAGCTTTACAGGTAGGTGAAGATAGGGGTTTTCTTATTTTATTTTATTTATTTTTTTGAGACAAAGTCTCGCTCTGTCGCCCAAGTTGGAGTGCAGTGGTTGGATCTTAGTTCACTGCAGCCTCCGCCTCCCGGGTTCAAGCAATTCTCTCCTGCCTCAGCGCCCTGAGTAGCTGGGATTACAGACGTGTGCCACCACAGCTGGCTAATTTTTGTATTATTAGTAGAGACAGGGTTTTACCATGTTGGCCAGGCTAGTCTCGAACTCCTGACCTCATGATCTGCTTACCTTGGCCTCCCAAAGTGCAGGGATTACAGTCGTGAGCCACCGCGCCCGGCCTCTTGTTTATTATAGTAGTGTAATGCATAATGACGTAGCCATCTCATTCATGATTTAATGTTGTACGCATGTAAAATATTGATAGCTGTTTAATCGTCCACCAAAAGTCTTTCACTGGTTTCTATTAAGAATGTTTTTCTGCACAGTTTCATTAAACATTTGTTATCAAACCTTTTTAAATTTCCACTGACTTGGTAGGCAATTCTGAAGTGTCTCTTTTCTTGCTTAGTATTTATTTAAAGTTGAGTTCTCATTGCACATTTTTTTCATAGGTTTTTGGTTTGTTTTAATTGGGAAGTATGTGTTCATTTCTTTGCCATATTTTTCTGTTTGATGATATATTTTTTCTTGTTGATTTATAGGAATTTTTTCTCTAGAGAATACATTAGTCTAGTTCCTTTTATGTTTTACAAATATATTTTCCTGTTTTTTTTTTTTTAACTTCATTTATGTATTTGTTTTGGGGTTTATGTCACCAAATTTAGTAGTACTTTTCTTTATGTCTTCTCAATTTTAGGTCACACTTTGAAAGTCCTTATACATGCCAAAGTCATTTTTAGTTTTATATTTTTTTGAGACAGGGTCTTACTCTGTCACCCAGGCTGGAGTGCAGTGTCGCAATCTTGGCTCACTGCGACCTTTACCTCCCAGGCTCAAGCCAACCTCGCACCTCAGACTCTCGAATAGCTGGGCTACAGCCACACACACCACCATGCCCAGCTAATTTTTTAGCTTTTTATAGAGACAGGGTTTTGCCATGTTGCCCAGGCTGGCCTTGAACTGCTGGGCTCAAGCAGTCTGCCCTTGCCAAGGTTATTCAATAATTCATACATGCTTTTCTCTGGTACTTTTAAAGTTTCTTTTTTTACACCTAAAAACTGGTTTATACAATTTATATATTGCTGTAATGATTCAGTTTTATGTTTTTACATGTGGCTGGCCAGTCGTCATTATAGTACGTGTTAAATAATGCACCCTTTCTCTTCTGGTTTGAAATGCCACAAATAAATTATCAGATTAGATCGTTTTGCTATATGAATTTTATTTTTGCAGGAATTTCTCACTCTTCTCACTCATTTACTTTTTCAGATGAACTTTAGTACAATTTTGTCAAATTTTCCTCTTCCAAAAAATGACCTTGTAACTTTTTTTATTGAATGTGGTATCTCAGAAGTCAAGTGAAGAAAGGGTTTCAAAGAGGAGAGGATGATGAGCTTTTTCAAATACTGCTGATGAGTTACAAAAAATGAAAATTGACCATTGGCTTTAATAAAGTGAAGATCCAAATATCTAAAAAACCATCATGCAGAAGACAGATAAGACTTGTTCAGTATGACCCCACGTTAACTCAATCAGCAGGTGCTCTAAGGAGTCAATTCTAAAGAGGGTCAAACTGTCCTAAAGTAAACCACACTACCTGGGAGGAAATCCATTCATTCATTATAATTGGATGTATAGCAGAATTAAAGTGTAATCCTTCACTTCCTCTAATTTTGCTATATGTCCAGTAGAGTGGGGAAAGTTTATGGTTTGTGCCTAGTTTCTCCTGTGATTGTCTATTACTTTAAACAGTATTTTAAAACTTTCTGTGTCTTGATTTAACACATTTAAAAATGAAGCCACGTTTACTGACTACTTTTTATTAAAAATAGTTTATTTATATTACCAATTCCCCTTCTTGTTTTTTGTTGGTAAACTTTTGTTGTACTTTGCTGAGTTCATAGTACTTTTCAGTTTTATATTGTGTTGTTTTTTATAAAGGAAAAACGTTGCTTACTGTAATAATGATTCATATTTAGCTTTTATTTCTGAAATTCAGTTTATTTAATGCTCATCACTAGTCGTTAGAAACAGCCTAACTGTTCCCAGGATTTTTTTTTTTTTTTTTGAGAAGGAGTTTCGCTCTTGTTGCCCAGGCTGGAGTGCAGTGGCATGATCTTGGCTCACTGCAACCTCCACCTCCCTGGTTCAAGCAATTCTCCTGCCTCAGCCTCCCGAGTAGCTGGGATTACAGGCATGCACCACCACGCCCAGCTAATTTTTTTTTGTGTGTGTATTTTTAGTAGAGATGGGATTTCTCCATGTTGGTCAGACTGGTCTCGAACTCCTGTTCTCAGGTGATTTGCCTGCCTCGGCCTCCCAAAGTGCTGGGATTACAGGCATGAGCCACCGTGCCCAGCTGTTTCCAAGTTTTAAACCTTAATTTTTGGTTGCCCAGGAATCTCTTTGAATTGTTTTGTATGAAGGGTTGTGGGTGCTATCCCAATTCCTTGTTTGTTGACCATGTGTTCATGTTATCTTTTTATATTTTAACAATTATCTCAGAGATACAAAAATGTATAGAGAATAATTACTGAGTGTAATCACGCAAGTTAACATTTCAAATATTGTCGAAGTTCATTGGCATATCTCTCCTTGACAGTATTTCTTTTTATTCTGTCCCAGAGATTAACACTTGATTTTAGTGTCGATGCATGTCCCTTACCTTAGGTCAATGAGAGGAAGTGCATGTGGTAAATAAATATGAGAAATATGTCCGGTTATGATGAATGAATCGATTTCCTCTCAGGTAGCATGTATCAGTTTTGGACAGTTTTGACCCTCTTTTGTTTAACCAGAGTTGACTCCTTAGAGCCTTTGGCACCAGGGACCAGTTTTGTGGAGTACAGTTTTCCACAGGCCAGGGGGCAGGGGACGGTTTTGGGATGAAACTGTCCCACGTCAGATCATCAGGCATTGGAATCTCATAAGGAACATGCCACCTAGATCCCTCGAATGCACAGTACACAGTAGGATTCACACTCCTGTGAGAACCTAATGCTGCCACTGATCTGACAGGAGGTGGAGCTCAGGCGGTCCTGCTCACCTGTCTCACCGCTTACCTCCTGCTGTGCAGCCCAGCTCCTAACAGGCCACAGACCAGCACTGGTGCATGGCCCGGGGTGGGGACCCCTGCCTTAGAGGATTGGCTGGTTGGAATTAAGTTGGAGCCGTACTGAGTAAGTCAGATCTTTCTTCCGCACGATATTTAGATATTTGGAGCTCGCTCTTTGGCAGCCCTCAAGTCTTAATATCCTGCGTGAAATATTTTTATGCCCCTCATTGTTCTTATTTACTTTGGTTATTTTTTCTGATGACTGTTATTTGTCTAAACTCATTTTTCTTCCATCTTGACTTGTTTAGTTAGAATTTTGGATCTAATCGCAAGAGAGATGATTAAAATGGGATTCATGTTCCGTTCATGGCCCTTAGCTGAAATGTGGGCTACTCAGTGAAACTCAGTAACGTTCAGTTTCTTTATCTGTAGGGTGGATGTAATAGCTGCCTAAGGAGGTTCTTGTTGAATGATGTAATGTGTATGAAATCGTGCACCTTGGAACCTGTAAAGTGGTATATACATACTCAGGATGTGAGGTATCAGGATAATTTATTCTCATTAAATTTTACTTTGCTAATTTAAATTCAGCCAATTATTCTGAATTTAGAATCATGGAGAATCTTTTGACTCTTGATTTGATTGTTTAGTTTAACAGTTGTTTAGTCTAACAATCAAATCTTGATTTGACGAACAAATTATTTAGACTAACAAATTGTTTAGTCTTGATTTGATTGAAGGACTGTCAATCCTTCAATTTCATGCCTTCTACCCATTTATAAACGTACTCTTTATACTTTAATATAGGCAATAAAATATTGAACAAGCCCCCAAAAGATGTAGGTGATACATTGTAAGAAACTGCTGATCAGATTGATGTATCCATCACAACAATTCTAAAAGCTTTTTTTGTTGCCTGTAGAATTTTTTTTTTTTTTGTAAGCTCACTTTGTTTGCAGGTCCAGACTTCTATAAATCTGTATTCCTATTTGTCTTTTATGTATGTTCTTCAATAAGACCCTTAAAAATCTAAGATCAGGCTGGGCATGGTAGCTCACACCTGTAATCCCAGCACTTTGGGAGGCTGAGGAGGGTGGATCACCTGAGGTCAGGAGCTTGACCCTGTCTCTAGTAAAAATACAAAAAATTAGCTGGGCATGGTGGTGCACACCTGTAATCCCAGCTACTGGGGAGGCTGAGGCAGGAGAATTTCTTGAACCCAGGAGGTGGGGATTGCAGTGAGCTGAGATCACGCCACTGCACTCCAGCCTGGGCGAAAGAACAAGACTCTGCCTTAAAACAAAAAAAAAAAATCTAAGATCAGCCTGTACAATTCCTTCTTCTTTATTTTTATTTTTGTAGAGACAGGGTCTCACTGTGTTAGCCAGGCTGGTATCAAACTCCTGGTCTTAAGCAATCCTCCTGCCTTGGCCTCCCAAAGTGCTGAGATTACAGGCAGGAGCCACTGTGCCCAGCCTGAAATTCCTTCTAATGATGATGCCTTGATAGGGAGTCAGCATACCCGACCGTTTCGGCTTTTTCAGGACCACCACCTACACGTATTTTCCTAGCGTTCTAAGCAATGTATGCATGGGAATAGTCTTTGCCGTTTCTTCTTCTTTTTCCCTAATGAGTACATTTATAGTTGTACAGTCACAATTATGTTCTCATGGGTCTCCCAGTCTTTCTAAACTGTCCTCATTCCACATCATATTTTCCACTGTGTGCTAGGCACTGTGTTAAGTACAAAGACATATAGATGTGGTCTCTGCTCTCAGGAGTCCGAGAATTATGGGAGGTTAGAAAGTTATGATATGAATGATATACGGTGGGGCAAAAAACCGAGAAATTTTAGATTTAGCCCTGTATGAAAGGAGTCTAAGGAAGTCTTAGGAGCTGAGTCTTGAAAGTTTGCGAGGTAGATGGAGAAGGGGGCATCTGCGCCTAGGGAGCGGTGTGAATAAAAACGAGGATGAATGTTCCTTTTCAGTGTGCCATGCCTGGCATTTCACTTCTGCTCCGCAAACATCTGTCATAGACGCTCTTAAAATTTCTGGTAGAACTCTGCATACAAATGCCGTTTCTGTCTTAGGAGCTTTGAAGTCACCTGCTCCCCGAGAAAATGATCCCCAACTTTTACAGAAGGAGAAAGATTTCAGTGAATGTAGTCATCTTTATCGTCCTGGTTATTTAGGAAGCAGTTCGGTTGAGTTTTTCTTTCCTCTGTCCCAGAAGATTTTCAATCAAAAACTGTAGAAATGTATCTTCGGTGGGATATTGTGGTAAAACTTTTAAGGTAGAACTTTAGGTATCCCTGTAGAGATGCCTTAATTCTGTACAAAAAGCCTTAATTCTGTGCTTTGCTTCTTGATTCAGGCACTTGTCCCCTAAGGAAGAAGAATAAGGTAACACTACATTTATCCTTTTCTTGTTCTTTAGTGTCTACATTCTCTAATCATTTCTTTCATGAATATTGTTTATACTTGTATATTTAAGTAATATTTAAATATTGTAATATTGAGGAAGGAGTCTTGAGAAGCTGTTTATCTAGATATGCTTAAACTAAATTTTTGCTTCCGAGCACAATGGCAGTTATGGTAATGGCTGGGTTATAAGTTAGTCACATACTGTGGACTGTCTGGCTGTGTCTGGGCCACCACTGTCCGCCCACAGTCTTCCTTGCTTTCTAGGTAGTTTACATATTTGTATGCACTAGGGTAACCCTGTGCTTAGAGAATGAAACGAGACAATAGCAGATGGCCAAGCGTGCTGTACAATGGGATTAGTATTGGGCTCCTCCTTCCCAGGGTTCTCCCCTGTGGTTTAAAGTAGTTTTGTGTTACAGTAAATTTCTTATCTTTATAATAAATCACTGACCTGGAAAATGTAATTGAGCATTTGAATCTGAGCTGCATTCAAAATCCGTGTTAAAATTGTACAGCTTCTTGCTTGATTGATTATAAATGATAATGTAGCTTGGAGTTTAATTTGCTTACCCAGATGCTATCAGCATTCCCTTCCATGCTTCTGTAACTTCTGTTTATTTCATTTTGCTTGCATCGCCAGTTTCCTAGGTTTTGATATTTAGAGTTTTAGATTTAGCAGGAGCAGAAAGCTGATTGATATATAGGTTTTGTTTTGTTTTGTTTTTTTCTGTCCTAGTTGGTTTTTTAAATCTCTTCTCTTTCGTTTTGGGTAGGAGGTCATAAAATCGGACAGGAGAGTAAGGTTGTTGTTTTTTTAATTAAAGACAGTGTTTACTAATATATTCTGAGAAAACATTTTATTTTTAAAATTGTGCCTTTTTATTTTTAATAAAGATCAGTTCCTGTATTTTCTAGATGGTATTATTTTAAATCTTAACCCAGCTGTGGAACAAGCTAAGTTTAGAGAAGACCGTGTCAGGCCTAATTGAATTCTATGTCTGAAACATAATTTAGTTAGACATTAGAATTTTTTCCTTTTCTTTCCTTTACTTATAATTGTCTAATAGAACTCACTTTGCAGTTCTTTGTGATGGAGAATATGTATAGTTAAACTCTTGAAATATCATTTTATTGCAAAAACAATACACAGTAAATGAAGTTGGATTTGATGATGGTATTTTTACTGGTAGCTAAGGAAATATACTCATTTGCTTCGTACAGCTTTTTCCCCCTCCCTTTTTAAAAGTAAACCTGAAGGAAGTAGAGAGTTTAACTTGCAAAGTATGATTTAACTTCTATATGCTGACAGGTTTCTGTTTTAAATGATGTTGATCCTATACAAGTGATATTTTATAATTATTAAAGAATTATTCTCTTAGAAAGGGAAGTTTTTTGTTTAACCTTGTTATAATGTAAATCTTTTAATTATGGTATGTTCCTTAGCAGTATTCCTTCCACTTCCAGAGCACTCCTTTCCAAAAAATACTACAAAATAACAAAATACCCGCTCATCCCTACATTGTGATAATCTAGAAATAATAAACTTCAGATATAAGTGATTAAAACAACAATAAAAATTGATGTATTGTGATAGATCTAGCAAACTCTATTGCTGCATAACAACTACCCTAAAACGCAGTGGCATAAGCAGCCGTTTTATTTTGCTTATTTATTTGTGAATCTGGAATTCCAGAAGGGCTCACATAGGTAGTTTGTTCTTGATTTGTGTATTTTCACCTGGAAGTGTCTATGATTGGGTGATCTCCTACCAAGATGGCTTATTCACTTGCATATATTCTATCTTTGCTCCTTAGCCTCTGTCTACATGGTGGTTTTCATTTTTTTTTTTAATTTTTAAAAAAATTTTTTGAGATAGAGTCTCACTCTGTCACCCAGGCTGGAATGCAGTGGCACAGTCTCAGCTCACTGCAACCTCCACCTCCTGGGTTCAAACAATTTTCATGCCTCAGCCTCCCTAGTAGCTGGCATTACAGGCGTGCACCACCACACCTGGCTAATTTTTTTAATTTTTAGTAGAGACGGGGTTTTGCCATGTTGACCAGGCTAGTCTCAAACTCCTGGCCTCAAGTGATCCGCCCGTCATGGCCTCTTGAAGTGCTGGGATTACGGGCCTGAGCACCACGTCTGACCTACATGGCATCTTTTGTCTCAGCTTCTGCAGGTGCCTTAGGTTCCTCGTGGCATGGAGAGAGTAGTCACACTTCTAATGTGGAAGCTGGCTTCCAGATTTATAGATGTTAGAAGCAGAAGCTGCTTGGTCAGTTAAGGGTTATTCTTGAAAGTGGCTTGGAAGTAGCAGGTCACTTCTGTTGTATTCTGTCAGTCATAGTAGTCACAGAACCTGCCCCCCGACCCTTTTTTTTTTTTGAGACGGAGTCTCACTCTGTTGCCCAGCCTTAAGTGCAGTGGTGCAATCTCGGCTCACTGGAAGCTCCGCCTCCCAGGTTCACACCATTCTTCTGCCTCAGCCTCCCGAGTAGCTGAGACTACAGGCGCCCGCCACCACACCCAGCTGACTTTTTGTATTTTTAGTAGAGATGGGATTTCACCGTGTTATCCTGGATAGTCTTGATCTCCTGACCTCATGATCTGCCTGCCTTGGCCCCCCAAAGTGCTGGGATCACAGGCGTGAGCCACCACGCCCAGCCAAAACCTGCCCTTTTTAAAGCAAGGTGGTGGTAGTGTCAAGAATGGGACTCCACCTTTTTCCTGAGAAGGGGTAGAGTTCATGGCAGAAGAGTATGTGAGATGGGAGATATTGTTGTGACCATTTTTGGAAAATATCTATTCAATAGAATAAAACATTGGATAAGGGATTGGAAATCAAAGAGTGAGTTTTTTGTGCGGTATGGCAATAAAATTCTTACTCCCTTTTCTGTTGTCTTATGATGTTGCAGCCTTATTAACCAGAATGGAAGTGGAATGTTTCTGTTTCCATGTTTTGCTCAGTGTTTTAATCTGTTATTTTTAGGGTTTCTACTGTTACCTGTTGCTTTCAAACAAGCTACTCCAAACGGGAAAGAATTCTAAACAACTTAAGAGTTGTTTTACCTATTACCACAGGGTATAAATGTAATTCATAGGAAGAAAGTACAGAAGAATAAGGTATGTGGAAAGGAAGAGGACTAACAGAAGGTGAATTAATGCTACTTATTGATTTTGGAGATTCACCTTGGGTGAGAAGCACAACTATCTAGAAGGAAACTCTTGTGTATTAGTATTCTAACAAGAACCAGTCTGCTTGCTGCAAGACTGCCTTTTAGAAGATAGAGGTGTGTATTGATGATACACAGAATGCAGGAGAATTTTAATTTTTTTTTTTTTTTTTTTTGAGACGGAGTCTCGCTTTGCCTCCCGGGCTGGAGTGCAGTGGCACGGTCTTAGCTCACTGCAAACTCCGCCTCCCGGGTTCATGCCGTTCTCCTGCCTCAGCCTCCCAAGTAGCTGGGACTACAGGTGCCTGCCACCACATCTGGCTAATTTTTTGTATTTTAAATAGAGACGGGGTTTCACCGTGTTAGCCAGGATGGTCTCGAGCTCCTGACCTCGTGATCCACCCACCTCGGCCTCCCAAAGTGCTGAAATTACAGGTGTGAGCCACTGCGCCCGGCGACAGTTTTTAAGAACATTAAGAAGAGATAAACTTGGCTAAACTGTTTTGTGTTATTTAAGGGGGATAAAGCAAGATACATCTCAGAGCTTTCACACTTTGTCAGTGATATTTTCACACTTCATCGATGGATATTGCTTTGAACCAGCACGGAGGGGTTAATTTGGATGGAATTTTTTTCCATTTGAGATATAATTCACAGATCATAAAACTTACCATTTTAAACTATATGATTCAGTGATTTTTAGAATATTTACAGTGCTGTGCAACCGTCACCACTGTCCAATATCAGAACATTTTCCTCACATCAGAAAGAAACTCAGACCTGTTGGCAATTACATCCCCTCATCCTCTGACAGCCACTAACCTCCTTTTTGTCTCTGGATTCACCTATACTGGATGAGATCTTTGACTGTGAAGTTTGGAGCTAATGCTGGAATGAGTTACGGCTTTAGGGGACTCTTGGGAAGGCATGACTGGTTCTGAAATGTGAGGACATGAGATTTGGGAGGGGCTGGGTTGGAATGGTAGAGTTTGGCTGTGTCCCCACCCATATCTCATCTTGATTGTAATAACCACAATTCCCCTGTGTTGTGGGAGGGACCCAGTGGGAGGCAATTGAATCATGGGGTGGGTCTTTCTTGTGCTGTTCTTGCAATAGTGAGTAAGTCTCGTGAGATATGATGGTTTTATAAAGAGGAGTTCCCCTGCACAAGCTCTCTCTCTGTTTGCCTGGTGCCATCCAAGCAAGTCACATGGTGGCTTGCCTTCCTCCATGATTGTGAGGTCTCCCCAGCCGTGTGCAACTGCAAGTCCATTAAACCTCTTTTTCTTCCTAGTCTCAGGTATGTCTTTATCAGCAGCATGAAAATGGATGAATACGGAAGGCTTTCAGTCTTCACCTTGAAGTATGATGTTGACTGTGGGTTTTTCATAGATTCTGTTTATCAGGTTGAGAATTCCCTCCCATTCCTAGCTTGTTGCATGTTTTTATACAAAGATGTTGGATTTTTTAAAATTCTTTTTCTGTATCTATTGAGATGATCATGTGGTTTTTCTCCGGTCATCTGTTTTAACGTGGTACATTATATTGATTGACTTTTGTATTTTGAAACCAACCTTGCATTCCTGGGTAAAGATAGATGTGTTTTTAAATAGCTTTGTTTTTTTTCAGCTGAATAAATGTGGAAACTTGTTCTACCAGCATTATTATGGAGACAATAAAAGTGGACCTGAGAGAATATAGCCTTTGGATAAATGCTTAATTTTCAAGTACTAAGGTGTAATATAAATGGGCGTATGCAAAGGCTTATATTGTAATATTTTTACATCATGGAAATAAGTTTGGCTCTTATTAAACATTATTTCTTTGGGCTTTTAAGTAACTGAGTGAATAATTTGAGGATTTGGGCTTATCTGTATTGTTTTTCATCGTTGTTAGTACACCACATTAATGTTCTCAGAGTCTTGCAAGTTCTAGTTGAGTGTTTTGACTGAGCACACGTTTTAAACTTGAAAAATGATAATTAACACGTCAGTAAGGAAGGGTCCGATCTCTCTTCTGATGAAGATTGTTCTTAGTTGTTTCTCAGGAGATCTTGTAGCAGGAACTTGTCAGAGTAATAAATATATAGACACATAACTAGAAAAAGACAAAGGATTAGGGAAAAGTGCCTGGTCACAGTTTTAAAGCAGAGTCAATATTTTTATTCTGCTTAAAAACTGCTTATAACTTGACATGAATTCTCTTACATTGCATTCTTATCTGTGGGAATGGCTGTTTGATTAGATGCCCAGGTATCTGTCAACTTTAGTTGAGAAATTAAACTAACTAACCACGTGAAGAAGTTATTAAATCAGACTCTGATGGATCTGCCTTTTATGCTCTTCCTTTTTCCTGCTACACCAGTATATCCTAACCAGAAAATAGCTTCAAGAATCAGACAAGTATTTTGTTCTTTATCTGTTTAATCTTCCTGTAATTACCAGACTTCTTCACTTTTTTCTCCTAACAATTTTTTTTTCCTAAAGGAGTTTTTCAGTTTAGAAAAATCATGTAATTTTACAGAGAAAAATTGGCAAAATTCTGTAAGATCTTTGGACTTTTTTTTTTTTTCTTTTTTGAGACAGAGTCTCGCTCTTTTACCCAGGCTGGAGTGCAGTGGTGTGATCTCAGCTCACTGCAACCTCTGCCTCCTGGGTTCAAGCGATTCTCCTGCCTCAGCCTCCTTAGTACCTCGGACTACAGGTGACAGGCACGTGCCACCACACCCTGCTAATTTTTGTATTCTTAGTAGAGACGGGGTTTCACCATGTTGGCCAGGATATTCTCAATCTCCTGACCTTGTGATCCACCCACCTTGGCCACCCAAAGTGCTGGGATTGCAGGCATGAGTCACCATGCCCTGTCAATCTTTCGGCTTCTTATATACATTGCATATAGGTAAGGAACTGACATTTGGATTTGTTCTTGCATTCCATTCAGGTTGAACTCTGCCTTTATACACAGCAAATTCAGTATTTTTATTTTTTTGAGACAGGATCTCATTCTGTCGCCCAGGCTGGAGTATAGTGGTGTGATCATGGTTCACTGTAGCCTCAACTTCCTGGGCTCAGGTGATCCTCCTACCTCAGTGCTGCAAGTAACTAAGACTACAGTTGTACACCACCATGCCTGGCTGATTGTTAATATTTTTTGTAGTAGAGATGGGTTTCGCCATGTTGCTTAGGCTGGTCTCAAACTCCTGGGATCAAGTGATCTACCTGCCTCAGCCACCTGAAGTGCTGGGATTATAGGTGTGAGCCACTGCACTGGCCAAATTTGGTACTTTTATAAAGCAGCTAAGCAAACAACTTTAAATGAAGTAACTGGTCTTTTTTTTTTTTTTTGGAGGAGGAGTCTCTCTCTGTTGCCCAGGCTGGAGTGCAGTGGTGCAATCTTAGCTCCCTGCAACCTTCACCTCCCAGGTTCAAGTGATTCTCCTGCCACAGCCTCCTGAATAGCTGGGATTACAGGTGCCCACCACCACTCCTGGCTAATTTTTTTGTATTTTTAATAGAGATGGGATTTTACCATGTTGGCCAAGCTGGTCTCGAACTCCTGATCTCAGATGATCTGCCCGCCTCGGCCTCCCAAAGTGCTGGGATTACAGGCGTGAGCCGTCACGCCTGGCCGTGACTGGTCATTTTAAACAACATTCTGGATTCTTGAAAAGAATGCCACCGATTAATGATTTGTAACTTCTCTTATGCTTTTTTTTGACAGTCTGATGAAAGCTATGGGCTTTCTCCAGGTAAAAGCGTGCATAGTTCGTTTGTGTGAACTGGGATATAATATACACCTTAAGGTTTATCTGTGAACTTCTGATGAAAAACACCCACCTTTCATCATGACATGGTGAAGAAAAAAATAAATAAATAAAAGCACCCACCATCTGTGGAGCAACCAAGTTGGTAATACACACTGGTCTAGGTTTCACAAAATCATAAAATATGTATATGGTTCAAATACAACAGAAATTCAGGGCAACTGTAATTTCATGTTAATTATAATTTCACTAGAAAGAGTGATCGATGCAACCTGGTTCTCTCCTGAGTGTTGCAGGACTTACTCCTCCAGATCGCTGGAAGTGTGATTGACAGAAAGCCCTCAACTTTCCCTCGAGATTGTCTTGGCTAAAGACACCTCCTTGCCCAAGGGCATGCCCCTCCCATGGACATGCAGTGATTGATCCTTGTGAGGGACCATGGCTTGAACCCCTTCCCCCTACTTGGGACGACAGCTTGAGAACTCCTCTTGGGTTATCAGAATCCTCTGGGACTTCATGGCAGCTGGATTGTTCCCTCTGTACAATCCTGATTTTTCTCTTCCTTTCTACTGACACTCATCCCAAAGACAAACTCTAATAAACGTCTTGCATAGTAATGTCTATCTCAGGGTCTACTTCCTGGGAAACCCAGTCTTGGGTAGAATATAGGGAAGGATATTGGTACAAGTTAGCATCTTTCAACCTGTAAAAGTAGACCTGGCAAAAATAAAAATTCAGTGAGATGAACTTGAATTTAAATTAAAAATAAGTGAAACATCTCATCATATTTCTTTCAGACCTTATATTCAGGTAGTTTTTGAAAGTCTTGATTTCTTTGAATTTATTTGTGTCTCTCAGTCTTTCTTTGGCATTGAAGAAAACTCCCCAAATCTCTGAAAGCTTGATCTGTTTGGTTACACCTTATGACCTTGTGAAAGGTATGGGTTAAATAATACAGTTGCTTATGTGCCCCAGAGAAACCCCTAGAGATTTTCCATGTTGACAAGTGAATATGATAAGAGAATCTCCTTATGCTAAGATTTCTTGGATTGTATTTAGAAAATATTTGGTTTTGTCATTATCATTAAAATTATACATGTCCATTCTAAATATATGAAAAGTGTGGAGAAGCTATAAAAAGGAAAAATCTATGTAAAAATAAACTTCTCCTCACTTGAAATTGGTATAATATTACTCATACTTTTTGTTGACATGTCTTATTCATGTAATAGTGTATAATAAACAAGTTTTTGTATCCTTAATTCTCAAGAATGTGAGTTGTAATGGTATAATATTGTTTTCACCCACTAAATAGACCATATTGAATTTGGCCAGCCTTTTATTGTTATGTGTTTAATTATTCCCAATTTTTAAATTATTACAATACAATGGATTTTTTTTTTTTTTAATTAAGCCTCTTATGCCTGCTTTGGTTTTTAAAAAGATATTGGATCTCTCATTACTAAAATGTAGTGAACTGAGACTAGGCTACCTGGATAGCCACTGTAACGGAATAACTTCAAGGGAAGCCGTTCACATAGATGATACAAATTGAGGGCCGCAGTGAAATCTCGTCATTGCTAATGCCACGGAAGGATTGCCATTGTGGATTTATGTGCCCTCTTTGTCTTTTGAGCAGTTATAGCACAGGGAGGTCTGTCAATTTTTTATATATGCCGACTGGATATAAAAAGGAGGGTTTGAGCTACTTTTCATAATTATCTACCAGGCAGATTGACTGGCAGTGACCTTTGGTCTTACCAGCTTTTGTGTCATTTTATCCGGTGGTTCTAATGCAAGAGGCCCATAGTTCCATGATCTGTACCACGAACAAATCTGCCAAGGAACTTTCTTTCCTACCAGCAATTAATAAAATCTGCCTGGAGCAGTGGACTCTGAAAAGATACTTTCTTAAGGGCTGTGCCATTCCTGTGTAATTAAATTTGAACAGTTTTAAAGATAAAATATATTAGTATTCTGGTGAAGTTTATTACTTTTTAAATGTTCTCATCTTCCTTATAAGAACATTGTTATATTTTATAATCTAAAGGCATATTAATAGTCTTTTGTTTTACAGTTAAAGTGATGAGAAAGATTAAGCAAATTGCTCAGTGCCACGTAACTAGTCACTCATTACAATAATTCGCTCCGTAGTCTGTACTATGAGAGAATAGCACAACCGAGAGGGAAACTCAACCAAGGAAATATTAGTTGCTGCCTGACGACATCTTCGCTGGGCTTATTGAGGACCATAAGCAGTAATTGAGAATACTGATATGAAAACTTTTAAAAACCCAAATTGAATTTAAAACATTGCTTAGAGTTTCTTATGGTTTTGTCAGTCTTGCAGCTTCTCATCACTGGAAACAAGTGGAGAAGCAAAATTTAGATGTCAATATAATAGTCTGGGCAAGATATTCTTTTTTTTTTTTTTGGTAAATTATAGTTTTGCCTTGTTTGTGTATTTTGTTTGAGTGTCTGATGGTAGACAAACTTGACTAGAAATCAGGGGACTTAGAACCTGAAAAGGAAAAATTCACTATTAATTACTATAGATCCCTCTTTGCCAACTGATTCTGGCCAGTTCATCCAGATTTCTGCCATCAATACCAAAAGGTATTATTAACCAAGAAAGTAAAGGTCAGAGCCTTTTCGAATAACTAACTTCATACAGTAAATTTGATGCTGATGGCTACTTCAAAGAACTGTGGAGGCACCCTCAAAAGTGTTCCTTTAAATGATATTTAAAGTGAACCAGGGGATTGCAAGAAGTGTGTTTGAGCTGTCTCATCCTCAGAACTGTGTCCTGGAGGAACTGTGTCTCTTCTGCGTTTGCCCGGTGATTTGGGCCTCAGAGGCAGAGTAATCAGTTCCACTTGACTGGAAATAAATCACCCACACTGAAACATGGTAGCTCCTGACAACTGGGCAGTGCTGATAAAAGCCAAAACAAAAGATGCCAATAAATCTGTGCCGGTGTGGAATTAGTATGCAGAGTTGATGAATTCACTATGTAGCATTGCAGTCAGCATTAGACTGCCTCTGATTCCATCAGTGTTTCTTTCTTGTTAAAATAAAAATTGTATGAGGACAAGAAAGCCTATATATAAAGTAACTGTTTTATTTCTGTTTCTTTCCACCCTAGTAAACAAAACTGTACCATGATTACAGAGGTCATTTGAGGGAATAATGTCGTCTTTCTCCAAACAGTTAATTTAGAAATATTTCTTCCTTGGGCTGGGTACAGTGACTCACATCTGTAATCCCAGTGCTTTGAGAGGCCACGGTGGGAGGATCACTTGATGCCAGGAGTTTGAGAACAGCCCGGGCAATGTTGCCATACTTCGTCTCTACAAAAATTAACAATTGGCTGGGTGTGGTGGCAGGCATGTGTAGTCTCCGCTACTCTGGAGGCTGAGACTGGAGGATTACTCGAGCTCAGGAGTTCAAGGATGCAGTGAGCAACGATTACACTGTCACACTTCAGCCTTGGTGACAGAGCAAGACCCTGTCTCAAAAACAGAACAAACAAATAGGTTTTTCTTGAGTTTACTACTCAGTGATAATTTTCTATGATGGTAAACTGTATATATAAACCTGTTTGATATCACCCCCTTCTGTTATCATTGAGGGCACAGGTGTGTGGAATAAATGGCAGTTCCTTTGATTGCTACAAAATTTTGCTTGTACAGAAATTGAATACATGCTAATGGTAGTGATTTCTTTCTATGTCAGGGAGAGTTTATACAACAAAAACCCCATGGGATTATAAAATGTATCGTTTTCTGTAACAATTATTTTATTTTCAATTTTAAAACTAATTTATGTAACAGAAGAAAAACCTTTTAAATGTTTTATTAGCAAGGCCTCCTTGGTCTATCTGTCTGTAAATAAACTAGCTTCCTTTAGCCTCGAAAGTTAGGCTAAGCAGATTATTTTAATAACATCGTGGTCCTGAAATCCTTATGTCAAGTATCTTTGGCTCTGCCTACCAGCTTTAGTGTATGGTGATTAGATGTGTGTTTCATCCATGAAGGAGGTACTTTTCCATTTGCAGTGGTTTGGTGCCTCATTCTTTGGGGGTTCTTTTATTCTTTGCTTCAGTAGCGGGTACATTTTAAATACATGATCATAGTAATGATATACTATATGAATGAACACTATAATCATAAGATCATTTATGGAAAGATGCTTTACGTGATTACTTTTTCAGTTTTTCACCATAGAACGTATTATTTATAGGGTGGTAATTAAGAGGAGATTCTGGAGCTAGATTGCCTAGTGATTTTCTTGTAGTCCTGTAGTGATACTCCAGTCATTATTACATATAAAGTCCTTACACCAGTACCTGGCACGTGTTTAAGTGTTGGCGGCTCCTGTGATCTGTCTCCACACCGCCACCGTTATCATTGTTGTTCTTGTTATTGTTTTCTAGGGATTCTGTGGTTTATAGTCCTAAACAATGGAGACTTTTTAAAAACTAGATATACCGAGCATATTAAAAGGGTATTTTTCCGCTAAACATGATTCCGAACAATCATTTTGATCTTTATCTTCTAGTATGTGCATAATGGATCCAGTTTTTCTCTTGGCTGTTCAGAGCTTCTTATAAATCTTGTATTTCAGATCCTGTGGATTATTGAACTTAGTGTAGAATAGGATCTCTGCTGAATATTTTGTAAAATGGCATAATACATACTGAAATAATGTGGTATGGGACTGTCAGAGGAAACAACATTTACAACCTCAGCTTTAGCTTGGTGAAAAAGAAGAGAATAGTGACAAGAATAATGTAACATTCATACTTCAGCTGGTTAGCGACTCATATCAGCTGAGGTCCTTGATCACAAGGAAAGTGAGGCTATGTCACAGGAGCCTTCAGTGGGGCTCAAATGTTACCATCATGATGCTGGATCAATGGAAAGAGAAGTATTTTTATAGACACACCCACCTCCCACCCCTTGCATGTTTTGGGTTTGTTCAGTGCTTGCACAGCTGGTTTGCACCCATCTGGGTCTATTTCAGGTCTTCCTCACTGATGGCAACTTGCCCAGAGGAGGTAATCTTAGTGTCCACTCTTCTTTTTTTATTTTGTGAGATCCTTTCGCTATGAATGTTTGTTTCTCTTCTTTTATAAGTAAATAAGAGTCTAAGAATAGCCATCCCTTTTCACCTCTCCGACTCAACAGTCTAGAGTGGGTAATTGAAAAAGAAAGTAGCTTGTCGAGAACTTGCTGACGGGATTTTACCTGGTTCAGCAGCTTCTGCACCTGAGTATATCAGCAGAAGTGTTTACTAGCAAAGAATAATGGATTCCTTTAATAGTTTAATTACGTATAAAGTATAAAAGTGAAATTGTTAACATTTTAATTCCTTAATTTCTCCCTAGATGCAGACGATGGAGTAGAAAGAAGGGTATTATCCTTATTATGTATGTAAGGGGTGTTTGTATGTTAGGTAGGCTCATAAAACCAATCTGTCTTCTTGTAAAACTTGGTTGGTTCTGTGAAATTTCATTTTAAATAATGTTTCTTGTATTGCCCTTTCTTGACAAGAAAGTCTAATCAGCAGTATGGCCATAGCTTTTCTTTGTGTAAGGCCTGTATGTTAGCAACTGGAATGACCTGCACAGCTGGATAAACATGTAAACACCAAGGCATTGTGTTCTGTATATACAGGTATACCTCGGAGACATTGCAGATTCAGTTCCCTACCACAATAAAACGAGTCAGACACATTTTTTGGCTTCCCAGAGCATGTAAAACTTATGTTTATACTATATTGTAGTTTATTAAGTATGCAACAGCATTATATCTAAAAATGTGCATAACTTAAAAATACTGTATTGTAAAATACGCTAATGATTTTCTGAGCCTTCAGCAAGTTGTAATATTGTTGCTGGTGGAGGGTCTTGCCTCTGTGTTGGTGGCTGCTGACTGATCAGGGTGGTCGTTGCTGAAGGTTGGGGCGGCTGCGGCAATTTCTTAAAGACATGAATGAAGTTTGCTGCATCGATGTACTCGTCCTTTCAAGAAAAATTTCTCTGAATCATGCAGTGCTATTTGATAGCATTCTACCCACAGAGGAATTTCTTTCAAAATTAGAGTCAGTCCTCTCAACCCTTGGCACTGCTTTATCAATGGAGTTTATTAATATTCTACATATTTTGTTGTGATTTCAACAACGTTCACAACATCTTCACCAAGAGTAGATTCTGTCTCAAAAACAAAAAACAAAACAAAACAAAAACCCAAACAAACAAAAACCTCTTTTTACTCATTCAGAAGCAGCAGCTCCACAGCTGTCAGGTTTTTTTTTTTTTTGGAGACAGAGTTTTGCTATTGTTGCCCAGGCTGGAGTGCAATGGCATGATCTTGGTTCGCTGCAACCTCTGTCTCCTGGATTCAAGTGATTCTTCTGCCTGAGCCTCCCAAGTAGCTGGGGTCACAGGCGCCCACCACCACGCCTGGCTAACTTTTTGTATTTTTAGTAGAGATGGGGTTTCTCCATGTTGGCCAGGCTGGTCTTGAACTCCTGACCTCGAGTGATCTGCCTGCCTCCACCTCCCAAAGTGCTGGGATTACAGGTGTGAACCACCGCGCCTGGCCCATCTGTTCAAATTTTATCATGAGGGTGCAGCAGTTCAGTCACAGCTTCAGGTTCCACTTCTAATTGTGGTTCTCTTGCTATTTCCACATCTTTAGTGATGACTTCTACTGAAGTCTTGAGTCTGTCAGAGTTACCCAGGAGGATTGGAATCAACTTCTTCCGATCTCCTGTTAATGTTGATATTTTGACCTCCTCTTATGAATCACAAATGTTCTTAATGACATCAGGAATGGTGAATCCTTTCCAAAATGTTTTCAGTTTACTTTGCCCAGATCCATCAGAGGAATCACCAACTATGGCCTTACAAAATGTATTTCTTAAATAGTAAGACTAGAAATCAGAATGACTCCTTGATCCATGAGTTGCAGAATGGATGTGGTATGAGCAGGCATAAGAAAAGCACGAATCTCCTTGTACCTCTCTGTCAGAGCTCTTGGGTGACCAGATGCATTGTTGATGAGCAGTAATATTTTGAAAGGAATCTTTTTTTCTGAGCAGTAGGTCTCCACAGTGGGTTTAATACACCAAGTGCGCCGTGTTGTAAACAGGTGGGCTGTGATCCAGGCTTCATTGTTCCATTTATAAAGCATAGGCAGAGCAGATTTGCCATAATTCTTAAAGGCCATAGGATTTTCAGAATGATAAGTGAACATTGGCCTCAACTTTCAGTCACCAGCTGCATTATCCCCTAACAAGAGAGTCATCCACTTCTTTGAAGCTTTGTTTTCTTTGTTTTTTTTTTTTTGTTTTGTTTTTTTCCTTTTTAAGACAGAGTCTCGCTTCGTTGCCCAGGCTGGAGTGCAGTGGCATGAACTTGGCTCACTGCAACCTCCGCCTTTTGGGTTCAAGCAGTTCTCCCGTCTCAGCCTCCTGAGTAGCTGGGATTACAGGCATGGGCCACCACACCCGGCTAATGTTTGAAGCTTTGAAGCCAGACATTGACTTATCCTCTCTAGCTATGAAAGTCCTAGATGGCATCTTTTGCTGATAAAAGGCTGTTTCATCTATTAGGTTGGTGCAAAAGTAATTTCTATGGCAAAACCTGCAATTACTTTTGCACCAACCAAATGCGTTCAAAGTCCATTGTTTGTTGAGGCCACCTTCGTTGATTATCCTAGCTAGACCTGGATAAGGTGCTGCAGCTTCTCCATCAGCACTTGCTGCTTTACTTTGCACTTTTAGATTATGGAGACGGCTTCTTTCCTTAAACCTCATGAACCAACCTCTGCTAGCTTGAAACTTTTCTCCTTTAGCTTCTTCACCTCTCAATCTCCATTGAAATGAAGAGAGTTAGGGCCTTGCTCTGGATTAGGCGTTGGTTTGAGGAATGCTGTGGCTGGTTTGATCCTGTATCCAAACCAGTAAACTTTTCCCATATCAGCAATAAGGTTAATTTGTTTTTTGTGTGTTCACTGGAGTGGCACTTTTGATTTCCTTCAGTGACTTGACTGTGTGGTTCCAGAGGCCTAGCTTTCAGCCTGCCTTGGCTTTTGACATGCCTTCCTCACTAAGGTTAATCTTTTTTACTTTTCAAACTCTGCTTGTAGCGTTTGACTTAATCGTTTCCAAATTTTGACTAGAAGTGAGAGATGTGCAACTTTTCCTTCCACTTGACTATTTAGAGGGCATTGTTGGGTTATGAATTGGCCTAATTTCAATGTAGTTGTGTTTTAAGGAATAGGAAGGCTGACACAGAGGGAGAGAGAAGAGGGAATGATTGATCAGTGGAACAGTCAGAACACATGCAACATTTCTTAAGTTCATCTCATACAGGCAGAGTTCATGGCACCCCAAATAAATTACAATAGTATCATCAAAGATCACTGATCACAGATCACCATAATAGATACACTAATAATGAGAAACACTGCAGGAATTACCAAAATGTGACAGAGATACCAAGTTAGAATGCTGTGGAAAAGTAGCGCTGATAGACTTGCTTGACGCAGGGTTGCCACGAACCTTCAGTTAGTAAAAAACCAGTATCCGTGAAGAGCAATAAAGCAAAGCGTAAGAAATGAAGGTATACCCGTATATAGAGTACTGAATTTTTGAGTGGCGAAATTCTCTTTAATGGTTATGAGTTTCCCTACGTGTGGATCCAGAGGCGATTTCAATAGTAGTGTCTGACTAAATCGAGGGAAGACTACTGCTTTCCGTCCGGGATGAACTCAATTCTTACAGCAGGCTTTGGTCTCTTCCTGGGCAATTCAGTGGTTCACCCACATGATTATCTCTTTGTTAACAAGTGAAAATGTGAGCTTCAGCATATCCGTGTTCCCTATTCTAAACTCACCCAATCTCTTTCGTAGCTGTTTTGTTCTGCCTGTCAAGTCCTTCTTGACTCAAGAGAGGTACCTTAAAGAGCTTGTACTAAATTTATTAATGTAAGAAACTACCTGACAATTGGATCCAGGATTGTTTTGTGATTCTGTTCTTGGCAAGAGTTTTTGTGAATCCCTAAATGCAGTTTATGAAAGTCCAAACTTATATATTCATTTATTGATTCATGTTTGCTACGATCTGAGATGTACCATATAGGAAGGTACAAAACAGATGGAGGGGCAGGATCTATGTCTACTTGTAGAGGCATGTATAAAACAAAGAATTACATATGGCTACATACATTGATCAGTGCTGTGATGATTGATAGATGGAGGAATGGAGATGTGTGATCAATATACAGATACCTGGAAGAATGGAGGAGTGTGTATTTATACATAATGTATACATGTACATGTATCATTAATGGGGTGCAGACAATGATCAAGTTTTTCTCGCAGGGGTGAGGACAATAGACTATTCCTAGAGGAGATAATGTTTATCTTGCACTTTGAAAACCATATAGAAAAATCCGGTAGTTCTAGTATCAGCTCAAGAGGAGACAGTGATTATGTTCTCCTGCTTCATTTTTCTCCATAGAACTTATCTCTGCCCTACGCTATATTGATTCATTCATTTCTTCAGTCACTCCCTCCCTCCTTCCATTATTCATTTATCTACCTTACTAGAATGTAAGCTCCATGAAGGCAGGAATTTGGTCTGCTTTCATTGCTCTGTTTCCTCAGCAACTGGAAAAGTGCCTGATCTATGGCGGGAATTTGAACTCGTGTGTATATAGTGAATGAATGAACTTTGTGAGTAGTTGGTTTATTTATAATTTTCCTTTAGCTTATTAAGGATAGCTCCTCAGAATTTCCTTATAGTTTTGCTTGATTTTTTAATTATACTTGAATAGTAATTTTTTATTGTACTTGAGTCTCCTTGTACTTGAGTGATAACATGCTGCTTGTTGTGCTTGAGTGATAACGTGCTATTTCCACAATGTTATCTCATAGTATGTTTAGTCCCCATAATCTTGCCTGAACTGATACAAACTCTAATGGTTTTCGATGTCTATATGCAAAGTCCTCTTAAATTTTCGTTGAAAGAATGGGTCGAGTCCTTGCATGCGGACACTGCCAACGCTGGCACTGTTGGCCAGGCCATTTCTGTGCTTAAAAATCTCGAATGGCTTCCCTCTCTCTGGAGTAAAGTCTGTGCTCCTTAGGTTGGTACACAAGCTCTTCTATAGCTTGGCTTCAGCTGTGTAATGATGCATTTTCTTACCATCTCACAGTGGAATAAAAACGAGCCTATTCATTTTTCTTCATATCCGTAGTGTCCGGCATGTAATAAAGAATTCAACAAATGTTTTTTGAGTAAATGAGCGCATTTAAGTGTATATGAATGAATGGCCACAAAAATGTTTGCTGCTTAGATAAAAGATGATATAAGTAAATGAATGCATGTACGTATGAACGAATGGCTGTGAAAATGTTTGCTGCTTAGATAAAAGATGATATAAAACTAACATAACACTAGCCTTTAAGAACAGCCTTTTCTTTATATAGCTGATTTGTCTTTCTCGCTGTTTAGCTGCTCTATTCTCTGTCCTCCCTTTATTCTTTGTCAAGGAATCCCTCTTGGCATTTACAATGTCATATTAGAAGTAATTCTAGTCCTCATGACTTTCTTCTCTACATGGCCATCTCTATACTGGATCTTTTCTGCTAGCTACTTATTTTGTTAGGTATTTGTGTATATGTGTGTGAGTGCATGTGTGTGTGTGTGTGTGTCCGTACACGTGTGTACCTTTTTTTTTTTGCCTACAAATTCCTACAAATTTAAGGTTTTGCATGTAATTCTGAAACTCTTAGGATTAAATGATTTCTACAGAACGCACACAACACAGACAACCCTGAACTGTTTTCAAATTGAAATGATTTTGATTGTGCTGCTGTGTTTTTATAAATGTCCTCTCTTTTCCCTTAAATATTTATGTGCATTTAGATTGAAAATCTTCAAGAGCAGCTTAGAGATAAGGAAAAGCAGATGAGCAGCTTGAAAGAACGGGTCAAATCCTTGCAGGCCGACACCACCAACACTGACACTGCCTTGACAACTTTGGAGGAGGCCCTTGCAGAGAAAGTGAGTGACTGGCCCCGACTCCACACACGTTTTCTGCGTTCTCATTAATCTAAGATTGGGCGTAGAATACAAAAGAAATCCCTGTGGGCAAAAGGGAAAAGAACTGCTGTGTGCTATTGCTGATACATGTAGTTTGAAGGGGAAAATTTTTTTTTTTTTTTAAGATAGAGTCTCACTCTGTGCACAGGCTGGAGGGCAGTGGCGTGATCTTGTCTCACTGCAAATTCCACCTCCCAGTTTCAAGCGATTGTCCTGCCTCAGCCTCCCAAGTAGCTGGGATTACAAGCATGAGCCACTATGCCCAACTAATCCTTTGTGTTTTCTGTAGAGACGGGGTTTTGCCATGTTGGCCAGACTGGTTTTGAACTCCTGACCTCAAGTGATCCACCCACCTCGGCCTCCCAAAGTGTTGGGATTACAGGCATGAGTCCCTGCACCTGGCCAAATTGCTCTGATTTTCAAACTTCTTGAGTATCTGTTGACAGAAAGTTCTGATGATTTCTCTTTTCTTTACCTTCCTTTATATTTTAAACTCAATATATCAACATCTTTCCCATTCCCCCTTTTTGGTGTGTGAGTTGTGAGTTGTTTCCATTGCCTTGTAGGCGACATGTGAATAATATATACAGAAGAAATATTTGTTAGTTATTGCACTTAGGGTGTATATGTAAGCTTTTAGTTACTTGGAAATCGAATAAACGGAAATATTCTAAAAGAATACTTTAGTGGTATCAAATACCAGTTGAGATTATAAGAAAAGAAACCTTGGGATTGAAATGAATAAAGCTACGTCCTTGTTATGGCAAGATGAATAAGAAGGATGAATTATTTAGAAAGTGTATTCTAGCTGGGCACTATGGCTCATGTCTGTAATCCCAGCACTTTGGGAGGCCAAGGCGGGCGGATCACCTGAGGTCACAAGTTCGAGACCAGCCTGGCCAACATGGAGAAACCCTGTCTCTACTAAAAATACAAAATTAGCCAGGTGTGGTGGCATATGCCTGTAATCCCAGCTACTTGGGAGGCTGAAGCAGGAGAATCACTTGAACCCGGGAGGTGGAGGTTGCGGTGAGCCGAGATCATGCCATTGCACTCCAGCCTGGGCAACAAGAGTGAAACTCTGTCTCAAAAAAAAGAAAAAAAGTGGATTCTTTAAAAACTTACCATTGTCTTTTGAACATAGAAGTTTGAAATGTTATCAGCTAAAAGCAGAATTACAGTCATATAAGTGCAAAAGGGAATTTCCTCACATGTTGATTTATTCTCTCATCAGGAGCGGACAATTGAACGCTTAAAGGAGCAGAGGGACAGAGATGAGCGAGAGAAGCAAGAGGAAATTGATAACTACAAAAAAGATCTTAAAGACCTGAAGGAAAAAGTCAGCCTGTTGCAAGGCGACCTTTCAGAGAAAGAGGTTAAGCTCACCAGAATGGAATTAGTTTGTTTGCTTAATCATTGCATGTGTCCGTATGTTGTTGGTGTTTACATAATGCATGTACAAAAGTATTCGATGGAAAATTTTCTTAATATTCTTTTAGCAGGCTTGTTGTGAATACCTTAAGGAATATTTCAGAAAGCTTTGCAGAGACATAGTGGATTGGTTCATTCATTTTCTAAGTGTTACTATGTTTTATGTTGGTTTTTTACTTACTAATATTTTTATAGACCTAAAGTAACAAGCTCAGATACATTTGGAGAAGTAGTGTGCTAAAGATAAGAAAGTTGACAGATAAAAGGAATATGCAAAAGAAGGAAATTTTATGTATACCAGCTATCAAAGAACACAACAGCTGTTAAATTAGGTGACTTAATCTACTTGGATCTTGCTTTTGGAGAATCCTGTTAATATGACCTGAAGAGCAAAGATGCCTCATGCTGTGTAATCAGATGGTGATAATGCATGAACTGTAGCATCTTTCCATGGATTTTCTTTCTAATATTTTTAGGAAATGTTATGGAAGTTTAAATTCCTAATAGAATTTTTCTTTTAATAGGGAAAAATGTGTTTTTTTTTTTTTTTTTTTATTTTAAGAGATAGTATCTCACTCTGTTGCCCAGGCTGGAGTGCAGTGCATTATCATAGCTCACTGCAGTCTTGAACTCCTGGGCCCAAGGGATCTTCCTATTTCAGTCTTCCAAGTAGCTGGGACTATACGTGTGCACTACCATGCCCAGCTAAGGTAAAAAAATTTTTTTTGTGAAGACAGGGTCTTGCTATGTTGCCCAGGCTGGTCTTGAACTCCTGGCCTCAAATGATCCCCTGCCTCAGCCTCCCAAAATGCTGGGATTACAGGTATCTGGCCAAAAAATGTTTTTTGTTTAAGTTAATGTAGCTACTGAGGTTTGACTACTTACTTTCACAAAGCTTGATCTACTTTGGTTTATTTTGTAGAATGGGTATGTATTGACAGAACTCTTTAAATCACTGTTCAATTGGTATTTCTTGAGAATCCATCTTATTTGTTAAGAGTTGAAAGCTAGAGCTAATATTGTTTTATATTTCATGATGAATTTCCTTGAAATGGAAATATGTCAGCATTTGGTAATGGAAAGGAAATTACAGCTACCACGGTAAATTTAAAATTTTAAATCTCTATTTTGTTTATAGTTATTTATTCTAGATGTGTGTTGCTTCTTTTAGGCTTCACTTCTGGATCTGAAAGAGCATGCTTCTTCTCTGGCGTCCTCAGGACTGAAAAAGGACTCTCGGCTTAAGACACTAGAGATTGCTTTGGAGCAGAAGAAGGAGGAGTGTCTGAAAATGGAATCACAATTGAAAAAGGTTAAAGAAAATGTTTCACATTTTTTTTTTTTGCTTTCCTTTAAATAAGAGCATAGCCTTAGCATGTTTATATGGAATAATTTACCAATGGAGTAATAATCCCCCAAACTTTAGAATACAATGTATACCTGAATTAATTATCTTAGCATTCTTATCCTACTTTATTTTATTCAAGATAATCCCCCAAGTCTTTGAAAATTGACAGTTCAGAGAAAGATTAAAATATGCAGCTCCCTCGTGGGTAAAATATGAGACCACAGTGTAAAAATCTCAGTTACCTGGTATTTTTCTTCCATTAGAATCAGACTTCTCTCAGGTGTGGTAACTCGTGCCTGTAATTCCAGCTACTTGGGAGGTTGAGGTGGGAGGATTACTTGATGTCAGGAGTTGGACACCAGCCTGTGCCACAGAGTGAGACCCCGTCTCATAAAAAAAGAGAAAACGGCGGCTCACGCCTGTAATCCTGCACTTTGGGAGGCTGAGGCAGGCGGATCCTGAGGTCAGGAGTTCGAGACCAGCCTGACCAACATGGCAAAACCCCGTCTCTACTAAAAACACACAAAAAATTAGCCAGGCGTGGTGGTGCGGGCCTGTAATCCCAGCTATTCAGGAGGCTGAGGCAGGAGAATTGCTTGAACTCTGGAGGTGGGGGTTGCATTGAGCCAAGATCACGCCACTGCATTCCAGCCTGGGCAACAGAGCAAAACTCCATCTCACATACACAAAAAAGAAGAATAAGTGAGAGTGTATTTTCTAATTTAACCTATGTAGTAAGATCTGAGACTCAGAACAATTGTTAAATATCCTGTTTCAGATTTTATCTCATTTTGGAGAATATTAATTTCCTAGCATTTTTTTTAAAAGACAAGGCACATGTTGTCAGAAAGTTTTTTTTACTTGTTACACTTTTAATTTTTCATAGCAGCTTATGAGGCCTAGAATTTTGTTATCTTCACCTTCTACATTAGGGTCTTTTTTTGGTTTACAGCTTATATGTAGATTTACATGAAGGACTATTTGGCATATTTTCTTCTTGGAAACTATTACTGGTGTATTATTAGTGTTCTAGTTTACATTTATTCAAAAGCCTGTGCTTATCATTGACATTTTTAAAGTAGATTTCTTCTCTGTCTTGTTTAGAGTGGGAAATGACTGGTCTTGAGGTAATGATAATTGAAGTCATTTTTGACTTATTTATAGCTTAAGAATTTATATCCTGTATCTGAATATTGGCATTCCATGTCTTCAGTATGAGATAATGTCCTCAGAATTTATTAAGGAAAGGATTGAAACTCAACTTTTGAGATACCAGATTTTTTTTTGTCTTTTTTTCTTTGTTTTTTGGAGACAGGGTCTTGCTCTGTCGTCCAGGCTGGAGTGCAGTAGCATAATCATAGTTTTCTGTGACTTCAAACTTCTGGGTTTAAGTAATCTCCCTGCCTCATCTTCCCGAAGAGCTGGGACAACAGACCCCTGCCACAACACCTGGCTAAGTTAATTTTGAGACGGAGTCTCACTCTGTCACCCAGGTTGGAGTGCAGTGGCACTATCTCGTCTCACTGCAACCTCTGCCTCCTGGACTCAGGTGATTCTCCTGCCTCAGCCTCCATAGTAGTTGGGTTTATAGGCGTGCGCCACCGTGCCTGGCTAATTTTTGTATTTTTAGTAGAGACGGGGTTTCACCTTGTTGACCAGGCCAGTCTTGAACTCCTGACCTCATGATCCACCCACCTTGGCCTCCCAAAGTGCTGTGATTACAGGCGTGAGCCACCACACCCAGCTTTTTGTTTATTTTAAATAGAGAGGTCTTGCCATGTTGCCTAGGCTGGTCTAAAACCCGTGCCTCAAGAGATCCTTCTGCCATGGCCTCCCAAACTGCTGGGAGCAAGGCCACTATGCTCAGCCTTGAGTTATCAGAATTTTTAAAATGCTTAATTCTTTTTTTTTTTCCTTGTAGAGTGAAATATTTATTTCTATACTCTGATTTTTGTTGTTGAAGCTTTTTAAAATTTTTTTAACCATTAATTTTCTTTCCCTTGATTATCCTACTCTTAAAACCATTTTCTCTACTTTTCTGTCTTCTTTTCTCCCTGATGCTTCTTACTGTCTTCAGCATCCTGTATTAGTGTGGAGTCTCTCATCCAAGCCAGCGAGTGGCCTAGCCAAGTGTTGCCATAAAGTCCCAGTTGATAGTTTTTTTCTGGCTTTTGTGTGAATGACATTTTTATCACCCTATAGATAAATGAATATACTTAACCTTCTCATCTCTCCCTTCCCGAAACAGGAACTCTAGGTTTTTTTTTTTTTTTTTTTTTTTTTAAATGATTCCTCTCTGAAGTATATTGAGGTGACTACGAAATAGAAAAGGTTCTCTAAGACTAAAATTTTTCCTCATACTTTGGAAAGTATTTGCGTTTCTGCTGCTTTTGCTTTGTTCTGTTCCTAGTGAGTTAATTAATTCAGGACTGCTTCTCGTTGCTTTTATTTCCACCCTGTTGTGGCTTTTAGCCCCACCAGTTTAGGGTACAGTTTTGCTAACACATTAAATCATATATCTGCCAATAGAGTCTTTATAAAGGCCATGCTTAGTAACTGAATTTTGACAACTGATGAAACCTGAAACAAAATAAATTGGTAGAGGACTTAATCTTGAAAGTACCTCTGTTGCTTCCACAAAGCATTTAACAAAATTTACATGAATGTTTCTCTTTTACCCAAGGTACTTTGAATCAGAGCTTTCCTAAGTATGTATGTTTACCCCTTTAATATTTTTTGAAACCATTTTAAGGGACTGAATATGTTTGTTGTTTATTGAATAAGGAAAAAACTTGTCTTAGTGTTTACTTTCTCATTAAATAGCTTATGTGGTGAAAATGTTGATTTCTATGGGAATATGATTTTCTGCATGGTTTTGCAATCTTACATGTTTTACTATAACATGTATGAAATACGAAAGAACAAAATCTGCCTCCGGTGTATGAGTACGAGTACTGAGGTTTTAATAATGTTAAAGGTAGGTATTTTTCAGTAGAACAAGGCTTGTGGATGGAGAGCTTAACCTTTAACTCAGTGTTTTAAGGAGGATTATTCACTGTTACGTCAGCTTCTCTTGTCCAAAGGTGACATTTTATACAAATGTTGTTATTTCACTAAAGTTTGTAGCTTTTGCTTCTGAATCTTCTTGACCTTTTCACATTCTAAAAGCAAGGTGTATAGATGATCTGCATTTTTAAAGCATAGGTTAACGTATAATTAGAACTTAATGGGTAAGAAAGGGGAGAAGAAAGTGAAGCCATGAAATTAAACACCTTCATCCAGAAAATGCCTTTCATGTTGATACCATGATAAGTGACTCTGTGGACAGAAGAAATACTTACATCTCGAATTCAACGTCATATTCCACAATTTAGAAAACCATTTTATTTTTATTTATTTGTGTGACAGAGTCTCACTCTTGCCCAGGCTGGAGTGCAGTAGCACAATCTGGACTCACTGCAGCCTCCACCTCCCGGGTTCAAGCAATTCTCGTGCCACAGCCGCCCAAGTAGCTGGGATTACAGGTGTGCACCACCACCCCCGGCTAATTTTTGTACTTTTCAGTGGAGACATGGTTTTGCCATGTTGGCCAGGCTGGTCTCAAACTCCTGGCCTCAGGTGATCCACCCACCTTAGCCTTGCAAAGTGATGGGGTGACAGGCGTGAGCCACTGCACCTGGCTTAGAAGTCCATTTTAAAGGGATGTTTATAACACTGATTTGAAAAATAATGCTTTTTTTGGAGTTTGTATTATAATTTATAAAGTTGTAAAGATCGTTAAGGTGGTTTAAATTTCTTAGAATTTTATTTTAAAGTACGAATTAACTCAACAAGAGTTTAGATGTAAACTACTCTGATATAGAATTTGTTGTCAGAAGGGAAGGGAAGGTTTATAGTATCTTTTTTTTTTAGCTTGATTTATTTTGTCTTTAAAGATTGTCATTTAGTATTCTTTTATTATCTTTATTGTTATTATTTTATTATTTTTTTGTAGAGGCGAGGTCCCACTGTGTTACCCTGGCAGGTGTTGAACTCCTGGGCTCAAGGAATTCTCCCAGCTTAGCCTCCCAAAGTGCTGGGATTAGAGGCGTGAACCACTGCACCTGGCCTCATTTGATATTCTTAATCATCTGGCTACATTTAATCGTGCACTTATATTTAATTACTGATTAATTTCTCCTCTTCCCAATCATTTTTCTTTTCCTGCCGTTTAGACCTAGGGACTGTTTTAAATCAGATGGAAACTAGCCCACTGCTTTTGCGTATTCATTTTTTTCTACAAATAATTGAGTTTTTACTCTGACAGTTACCACACTGTGCACTGAGGATATATAGTGGTGGACAAGACAGACCTGTCCCTTGACTCATATAATTTACAGCCTCTATCAGGAAGATAGACACTTACGAAGGTAATTGTAGTGAATCACACAGTGTGAGGGAAGCTTACATCAAAGAGAACTAACCTAGGTCCAGGTCATGGAGTACCTCCTAACAGAAGTGATACCTTCTAAGCTGAGACCTCAAAGTAAGGACTCATCAGCATGTATGAAGGCCCAGAATGCTGATATGCAGTAGTTGTATTTGTGGAGTTATAGTAAATAATTTATAATAAATTATTACAAATCAGAGTTATCTCAGTGACATTAAATGGCAGCTGGCCTTCACGTTTGTTTACACAGTCGTCTTTGTGCCCCTACATCAAGCTGCCTCCTGTTGTCTATTTCATCACCTTCTTTCTTTGTGGATACTAAGAGTTTTCTCAGTTACTTCTGCTTTTGTTTGCATCTTCAATTTCTTCCCCTTTGTTGTCCCCTCTCTTTATGTGTAATATGATCAGCTTTCTATTGAAATATCTCCTGATCTTGGTACTCTTTATACTCTTCTTTCCTCTCTCCTTTTCTAGTAGATTTATTTATAGCCTGCCCATGAAGGATTGACTGCTACAGGAATTTCCCCCCTACAATTAACAACTCAAAAACAGAAACCATGTGAAACAACTGATTTTAGACATTGGGCAACATTCAGTGCAGAACAGTGATCTCTTCTTACCTTCCAAACTTACATGATTTTTGTTTCTTAAAATATACTTCGTATGTATATCAAGGTTAAGTGTTAGGGAAGCCCATATTTAAGACAGATAAAAGATTTTTTCTACACGTGTGAAGCCTTAAACAAATAAACTTAGGAAATGACTTGTCTTAAAAGTATAGCTGTTGTTTTCACCAAGCGTGTTAATACAATTTATATAGACATTTCTCATTTACTCAAGGTACTTTGCTTCAGAGCTTTCTGAAATATTTCCTAAGAATATATATTTTCTCCTTTAATAGTTTTTCACACCATTTTAAGGGACTAAATATATTGTCTATTGAATAAGAAAAAATAAAACATCTTAGCTTTTGTCTTCTCATTAAATACGTTATACATACATGGCTTTAGAGATTCCAGAAGACAATTAAGGACTTGGAAATTAGTTTGTAATTATTGAAACTGTTTTGTATTCCAGAATGCATTAATAATAATAGTTGACTTTTATAGGATCCTGAATAAAAATTTTTTTCTCAGATCTTAGTGTGGTTCTTTTTAAAACAATTGTTTTAAACAATTTTTTTTTTTTTCCAATAGAGATAGGGCCTTGCTGTGTTGCCCAGGCTGGTCTTCAACTTGTGGCTGCAAGCAGTCCCCCTGCTTGGGCCTCCTATAGTGCTGGGATTACAGGCTCAAGCCACAGAGCCCATCCTTAAGTGTGCGGTTCTTGATTTCTGAATTCATTTGTTTGTCCCATGTTATTTTGTAAATTCTCTAGTCCTTGCATGAGGGAGGTACCTGTGTGATGGTAGCAGCTATTTTCTTAACCTAACTCACATTTTTATGGCATCACACTCACAGTATCTGTATGACTCTACATGCCCAAGGCCATGTGATTCACACATGTTAGGTAAAGCAGCATCTAGGAAATGGAAATGGAAGTTAGGGTCTAGTGGGAATTAGGTCTCTGCACTGGTCCAGCTATATGATCAGCAGTGAGTCCCTGGTGTTGCCTTTTGATATTATCTTGGAGGGATCAATAACAACAGACTTGTTAGTTTGTCTCAGTAAACTCTGCAGCATCTTTTGGCTTATGATGATTTTTGATTTAATAATATTCAGAGATGTATTATTTAAAACAACTAATCTACTTGGGACCTAACATAATTCTCCGTTTATTACTAATATTTGTCTATATAATACTTAAGCAGATAAAAACCTTATAAATTGCAAACTAGCTGTTAGATATTTGATAATTCTGTACTTAAATTGGAATATAAATCATTATTTGGGACATGGCTTGCCCATTGCCACCTGTGTGTATCTGATAGGATTGAAATGCTTTTCTCTGTAGGCGCATGAGGCAGCCTTAGAAGCCAGAGCCAGTCCAGAGATGAGTGACCGTATACAGCACTTGGAGAGAGAGATCACCAGGTACAAAGATGAATCTAGCAAGGCCCAGGCAGAAGTTGATCGACTTTTAGAAATCTTGAAGGAGGTGGAAAATGAGAAGAATGATAAAGATAAGAAGATAGCTGAGTTGGAAAGGTAAGAAAGGGAAGCTGATTGGGACTCGTGAGGTTAAAGTATGGTTTTAAAAGTATACTTTTGGGGGCATACTTTTTCAATATCTGACTCTGAATTTGGGTTCTCGAGTTCTTGCTTTTACCGTATTAGCTGCATTTTTCTCTAGGTCAGTGTACGTTCTCTGTTGTGGTATCTAAAAGGCAACATAGAATGGGAATAAACTGGGAAGCTGTGGACTGTAACATCATTGATTGGCAAAAGAAAGTATTCATTAATTTAAAATTAAAGTTTTTTTTTAACTGGCAAATCAAGAGAGGACAAATGTCTACTTTTTAATTTCTGTATGTAAAGACCAAATGATCCTCAAGCATAAGGAGTTAATCTTTTATCACTGGTTTAGGCCTTTGTTGTTGAGCTAGTGCTCTCTTGGGCTATAAATTTTTAGACTTTTCACAGTTTTTATTGTTGAAAAACAAACTGTTACTTCAGTGCATTGGATCAAAATTAGGAGGAGAGACACTTTGAGGACAGTTTAGGAGCCATGAATGTGTTTTTTATGAAGCTGTCTCTGACTTGGAATTCTTTAAAATATTCTGTGTTTGAACATATCTAGGCAGACAGGTCTCCTAGAATTTTTTTGGTGTGTTTTCTTACTATTTTATGCTAAAGGTCAAGCATGTGCCTCTTGACCTCTTCTTTTACACCACATATTTAATATAAATTAAAAAACAACTCTGCCAGTAGAACTTTATTGATCACCTATATTCTGAACAGCCAGAAAGACTGACAGTGACAGAACGGCGTCACTAATCTACTTGGCCTTTTGGGGACTGATCCTTAAGAATATATTTTTTTAATGATCTTGAAGGCTGAGAAGTGTTAGAGTACTTCCATAAATTTTTTACTAAGTTTTAAAGTTTTGGGGTTAGTGGTAGACTTGATATTGTCCTCTGAAGTTATTATTTTTTCCTATTCTGTAGTCATAGAATTTTAATTTTCAAGAAACCAAAACTATGAAGTCTAACCTTCACAGCTCTCCTTCACTGTACTGAAGGTGTAAATAATACGGACTGATTACCTGGTCACTGACTTCCTTTTATTTTGATATTAACTCTACTCATTTTGTTCAGTTCTGGATAAGACATATGGATAAAATAAAAAGTCAGAATTTTAAAATTAAAGCAGCCTCAAGATTAGATTATGTGCGTTTGTTATGTCTTCATTTTTATACTGCACCCTCCTCGCAACACTCACATGCATGCATGTGTATGTGCCCCGTCACCCCTTATGCACTTACGTGAATATGTGCCTCTCTTTGCTTGTGGAAAGGCCTGAAGTCTGCAGCAGTACTGCATAGATACTAAAATGTGGTGCTTTTGATTGATTAGTGACTTCCCACTAACTATATTTCAGAAAAGAAATTCCTTGAGTAAGTTTTATTTTATGGTTTAATTTCTTTTTAGAAATCTGCATTTGAAATTATTGCTTGCTATTCCAGGCAGCTTGCTTGAAAACGTTTTTGATTCATTTTTGGCGCCAATATTGATTTTTGGGAGATGGATGTGAACTGAAGGAGAGTAAGAAATAGGACTAGGTCTGTGTTTGATATCCAAAGCACACCAAGTAGCAGCTTTTATGAGTCACTATATTTCTCGCATTTTGAGAAAGAGTTGTAAATGATCTACTCTTTCCACAGAATGTAACTCTTATAAAAGTTGGAAAAAGCACTGTACAGTTCTGTCCTCTGGCCCTGTAGCATTATAGTTTTGTTTTAGGATTTAACACAGTTTCTTGGCTACTGGAGAAAAAAAAAAAAAAAGAGGAAACAGCTTTCATAACTCAGCTTTTGCTACCAGCTTTGTAATTTGTTACTTGGTAACATAGTTTAAGATGTTGAATAAACAGTAGAATCATAGAATTTGTGAAAGTGATCTAGCATGGCATTTTATGGAAGAGGAAACCGAGACCCAGAGAAGTTATTGCTGAAGTGACACAGTGGTTGAGCCAGGGCTAATCAAATGGGGTTTGTAAATTCCAAATCAATTTTCTTTCTGTTCCGCCAAGGTTAGTTATTGCTCTTTTTGGACTTCCTGGCAACTGTCATTTGAAGGCTCCCTACCCTTAGGTGATTTATTCTTTTACCCCATCTGGACCCAATGTCTTAAGTAGAAGTGGTTATTTAGTATTACGGCTTGCTTACAAACTAAGGTAGATTGTAGTTTTCACTTATGCCCTTGAATGCGATTTTTCTAAACTGAGCTCTGCTTATTTTAGGAGATAATCAGTGCATTCTTTATCAAAGACAGTTGGGATTATATTTTACCTCTTGTTCCCAGATTTAGCGCTGATTTGCATGTGTGTGGCCGCTGTGTTTCTTACTAATCATTTGCTGCTTGTGTTGCCATTTCACTATTTCCTGTGTGTGTGTCTGGCTCCCTGTAATTTATCATTTGAGTTTCTTCATTTTTCTTTTTGTTTTATCATGGTCCTGTTCCATTGGGGTTTTTGGTGTCTGTGTGTTTATATGTGTATGCTCCTTCCCCTTGTCCGTGGCTGTTTCTCAGAAAGCCAGTCTCTTGCAAATTGTACCCTCCGTGCCAGGTTTCTGTCCCTGTACCATCAGGGGGTTTTGTTCGGGACTTCCTGGGAAAGTGAGCGTTATGTAAGGCTACAGTCTTACACTAGAGTGAATTGCTGCTGCTGCTCTTGCTACTCCTGGGGCTTGTTTGGAATTGTGCTTGATCAGAATTAAAGAACAGCTAATTATATGTCAAGTTGAACTATACCTCTTTAGGTACCTTACTTTTTGATAAAATCGGTCTGTGTTCGTTCTGGTAAAGTTCTGATAATGCTAGTTGTAATTGTTTTAGTCTTTGTTTCTAGCCCACCTTTTATTTAGTTGTTCTTATGCTGGAATACTCCTTAAATAGTTCCTCAACTAATGTAACTGTAGTGCCACACTGTAGATTCAGCATGTAGAATTAATTTCTTAAGGGTGTTCAGCTACCCACTAAGTGCAAAAATAAAAGGAGACTGTTACAATAATTGAACTCAAGAAAATCCTTACTATTCTTTGCATTTTATATTGCTTCTTATAAAAGGATCTCCAATATTAAATGGTTCAGACTGTGTTATGAAGGATTCCTAGGCCTGCTCTTTGTGATCGAAAGAAATAAATGAATAGTTCCTTCCCATGTTGGCTGTTACAGAAAATAGTTCTTGTCAGAAGATGATTTAGTGTTGTACTACTCTCTTGACCCACTGAAATTTTATAAAGAGGATTGGGTAAGCCCACTAATACATCTATACATATAAAATATTTTCCCCAATTAAATATAAGAAGTAGTACTTCTAAATTCACATTCCGTACTGTGGTGCATATTAGTTGGAATCCAGTGAGAAGCAGAATTAGTAGGGTGTATATAGACACACACACAGAGATAAATACGTATATACACACACATATAAACAGATACAGAAGCATACATGTATTATGAGATTTATATGTATATTTGTACATATAGTAATATATGCCTACATGTATTAAGAGATTTATTGCAGAGAATAGTCTTGTAAAATCGTGGGGCTGGCTAAGCAAGACTGAAATTGTGGAGGCTACAGGAAGAGAAGATCATGAGCAGGATGGAACCTGTTGCAGGCACAAGCCAAAGCTGTGGTCCACAGGCAGAATTTCTTTTCTCTCCTGGGGAAACCTCAGCCCTGTTTTAAAATCTTTCCGAAGGATTCATTTATGCCCGTTGGGATTATCTAGGATAGTCTTTTTTACTTAAATTGATTAGAGGCTTTAATTATGTCAGCAAACTACCTTCACAAGCACCATCTAGATTAATGTTTGATGGAGTAACTGGGCACTGTAACGTAGACAAGTTAATATTTCCAAAAAGTCATCATCTGGTGGTGCTGGATAGTATAGAAAAAAACAAACACATCAGAGCTTGAAAAGTCGTTAGGTAAGTAGGTAAATTTAGATTAACCTCAGGAACCCTGAATGTAACAGAATTTCTCTCCTAAAATGAGCATATTAGAGTTTCTATTTAGATTAATAGTGAGTAGGCTTTTCTTTGATATAATGTTTAAAATGCTTAGAGTGACTGGGCGCAGTGGTTCACGCCTGTAATCCCAGCACTTTGAGAGGCCTGAGGCACTTGGATCACCTGAGGTCAGGAGTTCGAGACCAGCCTGGCCAACATGGTGAAACCCCATCTCTACTAAAAACACAAAAATTAGCCAGGCGTAGTGGTGCATGCCTGTAGTCCCAGCTACCCCAGAGGCTGAGGCAGGAGAATCACTTGAACTCAGAAGGCGGAGGTTGCAGTGAGCCAAGATTATGCCACTGCACTCCAGCCTGGGCAACAGAACGAGACTCTGTCTCAAAAAATAAATAAAATAAAATAAAATAAAATAAAATAGTACTTAGAAGTATACTGGAGGCTAATACAGAATTGTTTGCTGTCTGCTTTTTCACTTTTAGCTGAATGTGCCCATGTTATAGCACCACACTGGGAACATTGTCTCCTGTGCCATATATTGTATTGTGCCTTATAATTTTGCTTTTTAATGTGCTTTGTTACCTTTTTTCTAATACCATAATGACTAATGGATTCACAGGGTTTAGTGTTTGCAGCAGAAATCTTCAATTTTACTCTAATATAAGATTGTTAGATTCAATAATGCCCTTCAAAACTTGTATTCAGAGAATGGCAACCATCTGATTTTTGTATAATTTAGATAACAAAGGTTGCCTTTGGTTTATGAAAGTTAGAAATTTTCAGTGATCCAAAGAATAGTAGAGTCTTTTATTGTGTGATCTAAAAATTAATAGGAATTGTAGATTTACTGTATTTCCTGATTTGAGGGAATATACAAACCAGGATTTTAATGGATGTAGATTTTTTGGAGGGTTGTGTTTTGAAATTTAGCCGAGGGATTATTTATGGAATAGTTGAGAAAGACCTATCTGATAAAGTTACTGATATATGAGCAGCGATTTGAAGGAGGGGCTCTATAAGAAGTCCTCAGAAGCCCCTTAAAAAACCTCAACAACTTTGAGGTATAATTTACATACAATAAAATGCACCCATTTTAAGCTGATTGTTTGAGGTTTGACAAATCTATACACTGACATGACTACCACCGTGATCGAGACACAGAACATTTCCTCATCCCCAGAAGTTCCCCTTTGCCCCTTTACAGCAAATCTCTTCCCAGCCCTAGCCCCAGCCTTTGCAGATCTGAGACCCAGTTTTAAAATTAATTTTATACGTTAAACTTCAGTTTCTCCCTTTTGCCTTAATGTTTAATTGTCTACTTTCCCATTCCAACACAACCGTAAGTGTGTGTAATTCCCTGTTTCCTCAGCTCCAGAAGTAGATTCGGATTTTTAAAGGCAATCAGGACAATGGCATTCTCTTTCTTAGTGACTAGTTGCGCATTGAGCATATGTGCATTAGTGATTTGAAGGAAAAATCACGGGGAGTGTTCTGGGAATGATTTTCTTATAAGAAGGACCTACAAGAAGAAAGATGACCCCTTTCTCCTGAACATTATCTTGTCTGGATATGATACCCATATCCAGAAGTTGCTGCATCTACTTCTACCAACCTAAGATGAAACCAGTATCCAGAGAGTGACAGTCAACAAAATCCCAGCACAGCAGAGCTGGAACGAAATGGACTATTCCTGAAACTACCTCTGTGCTGCTTGTGACGTGAGATAGGACAATTAATGACTGTTTCAGCCAGTTTGAGTCAGGATTCTCAGTGCATTCAAATGGATATAGATAATTATGTACTTATTTCCCCTCCCTCCTTTTTTTGTAATGGAAGCAATCATTTTGAAAAGAGTTAATGTTTTTTGATAAGTCAAATAAGGATCAATGCTGCTGACAGCAGGAACAACATAGGGGTCCTGACCAAACCGGAGTTTCTTTTGTCTACCTAATACCTTCCAAATCGAGAAGTAATTTCCCTAGTATTTTAATTACTTCCCCAAATCAGGAATAACTTCCTCACTCTGCCCATTTTGGTTCTTTTTAAAATAGGGTGGTAATTTGAGGCTAAGAGTTAAACCAATCATAGATGATTCTATGCCATTCTTTTCAAATCAGCCCACTCAGGTATCAATCTTGCTTTTCCTTTGTTTTAGTCCTCTTTATTTTCCTCGGTCTCTGCCTCCACCTCATCCGCCACCCAAATGCCTAGAACAGATCTCACCCTTTCATCTTTTGAGAGGAATGCATTATAGCAGATTTTCGCCTCCGACTAGGCAACTGCTTTAAAGAGGAATGCATTTTGAATCTAAGAAAGATATCCAAAAATTTTAATGCAATTTGTTTAGTTATATTTGTTCATTTTAGCTATCCCTTCTACATCATGCCTTTTTGGGTTGGTGGGGGTATGTATTGGAAAGCTTTCTTATATACTTTTTTTTTTTTTTTTTTTTTTTTTTTAAAGACAGAATCTCACTCTTTTGCTCAGGCTGGAGTGTAGTGAAGTGATCACAGCTCACTGTAGCCTAGACCTCCCAGCCTCAAGCGATCCTCCCACCTCGGTGTCTTGAGTAGGTGGGACCACAGGCACACACCACCATGCCCAGCTAATAGTTTAATTTTTTTGTAGGGATGGTGCCTCACTATGCTGTCCAGGCTGGTCTTGAACTCCTGGGCTCAAGTAATCCCCTTGCCTCGGCCTCCCAAAGTGCTGGAATTACAAGCATGAGCCACCACACCTGGTGCACATGCTCTCTCCTTCTCTCTCTCTCTCTCTCTCTCTGTCTCTATCTCTATCTATATCTGTATCTGTATCTATATCTCTCTATATATATTTAAGACAGATTTTCCCTCTGTCACGCAGGCTGGAGTGCAATGGTATGATCTGGGCTCACTGCAACCTCCACTTCCCGGGCTCAAGTGATTCTTGTGCCTCAGCCTTCCGAGTAGCTGGGAATACAGGCATGCATCACCATGCCCAGCTAATTTTTGTATTTTTAGTAGAGATGGGATTTTGCCATGTTAGCCAAGGTGGTCTCGAACTCCTGGCCTCAAGTGATCTGCCTGCCTTGGTTTTCCAAAGTGCTGGGGTTACAGGAATGAACTATTGTGCCTGGCCTAGATTTGTGTTATACAGATGTTTGAGGTTAAATGACTGGTCCTGTATTACATAAGTAGGCAGCAGAGTCTTTTGCCTAACAATTCCAATGTCTGTCTCTTCTAGGTGTTCAGTTTTCATTAATGACCTCACCTCCTAGAAGAGGAGGCTATAGACAGCTAGACGATCCAGAGTCTGTTCACTGGAGGATCTTACTGAGGCCACAGCCTTTTCCCACATGCTGGAATGCCCACGTATGGGACAGGTGCTGTGGAATTGGCCTGTATGTGGGTTGTTTGCTGCTAGGGGCCAGTTTTTCTACACATGTACTTTTTAGTGCTTCTCTCAATCTGGACTCAGTTAAAGGGGGTACGTCTGGCTCAAAGAGACTAAGACTCCATCAATACAGAAGCTGTTGCCATTTCATTTGTAGATTATGCTGGCATTGGTGTTTGTCTGTAGCTTGTCCAATGGCTAGAAATTCCGGTGATGAAATCTTAGTTCCTTAAGGTCTGGTTGAGCTCTACTGGAAGGTATCACTTGCCATACCACAGAGGCTGGTCATCCCAGTTAGCATGTGCCCAGCATGTAGTAGTATCAGAAAGAAACTCTCAGAGGCTAGAGTGCAGTGGCACTGTCACAGCTCACTGCAGCCTTGACCTCCTGGGCTCAGGTGATCCTCCCACCTCAGCTTCCTGGGTAGCTGAGACTAGAAGCACGTGCTACCATGCCCACGTAATTTTTGTATTTTTTTTTATAGAGATGGATTTTTGCCATATAGCCTAGACTGGTCTGGAGCTCCTGGGCTCAAGTGATCCGTCTGCCTCTGCATCCCGAAGTGATACTATTCCAGAGGTGAACCACTGCACCCAGCCCTGAACTTTGGACTCTTAAGTCTTTGGTCTTTCCATTTTTGAAGCCAATATTAAATGATAGTAGCTTGGGAGGTTATTTGGTTGGAAAGCTAGTAAGTAATTTTGGATCCTAAACTATTACCACTAATTTCAGGTCTTCCAGCTCTAGTACAGAGACACAGAATACAGAGGGAAAGCCAGGGTGCTGCACTGCGACGACTATTCCGAGAAAGATAGGAGAACTGGAGATCAGTTTTGTTGTTCATATATACATAAAATTCTCAGGGCTAGCCTTGTGAGTAGTCTTGATGGCGGTAACTTTTTCTGCTTTGTGGTGGTTAATTTTATCTTCTTTGCTAACCATCTTTTCCATACCTCATTATATTAGTTCGTTCTCATGCTGCTATGAAGACATACTTGAGACTGGTTAATTGATAAAGAAAATAAAGAAAATTGGCTCATGTTTCTGTGGGCTGTACAGGCTTCTGCTTCTGGAGTAGCCTCAGGAAACTTACAATCATAGCAGAAGGTAAAGGGGAAGCAGGCACATTTTACGTGGCTGGCAGGAGAGAGAGAGCCAGCAAAGGGGGAGATGCTACAAACTTTGAAACAACCAGATTTCGTGAGAACTCTATCACAAGACAGCACTAGGGGGATGATGCTAAACCATTAGAAACCACCCTCATGATCCAGTCACTTCCCACCAGGCCCCACCTCCAACACTGGGGATCACAGTTCAACATGAGATTTGGGTGGGGACACAGAGCCAAACCATATCACTCCTCTAGCACTATTAGCTCTTGGCTTTTACATCATGATTAAACTTTAATTTTGTGGACTACTAAGACAACCTAGTCTGTATTTATAGTATGATTTTTAAGGGAACTGTATTTTGATTTATAAACAACTGGCTTTGTAAAAAAAAAAATGTTATGGCCAGGCGCGGTGGTTCACGCCTGTAATCCCAGCACTTGGGATCCGCCGAGGCGGGTGGGTCACCTATGATCAGGAGTTCGAGACCAGCCTGACCAACATGGTGAAACCCTGTCTCTACTAAAAAATACAGAAAAAAAAAAAAAATTAGCCAGGCATGGTGACAGGCACCTGTAATCCCAGCCACTTGGGAGGCTGAGGCATGAGAATTGCTTGAACCTGGGAGGCAGAGGTTGCAGTGAGCTAAGACCATGCCACTGTACTCCAGCCTGGGCAACAGGAATGAAACTCCCATCTCAAAAAAAAAAAAAAAAAAAAAAAAAAAAAAGGTTACGTAATCTGTTCATAGGATTTGGGCTAAATTCTGAGCATACTAAGAACAACCTTGATTAAAAACAAAAATCAACAAAATTAGCCCAAATTTTATGAACAGATTACATAAATTTTTTTTTTTTTTAACACAAAGAATGAGGTCATTTTCCTGTCATGCCAGTAGTGATTTTTAATCTGGGAGTGTTATTTGCACATGTGTATGTGTAAGAGAAAGAGAACTTTTCTGATGGCATTTGGGAAAATGGCTGCTAGGCTTCAACTTACTGCCTAAAGATTATTGCCTTTTGAGTTTTTAAATTTTCTTTTAAAGATTTTACAAGTAGTTTCTAAAATTTTTATACAATGAAAATGGAGGTTTTTAGCTTTCATAAATCTTGTAAAATGTGTTGGCAAATTTGAACTAGTTTGTAGGATGGTATTACCAGTTTTTGGCTTGATAGTCTGAGAAGAATTTGCTGTTTTCTTGAAGATAGAAGTAGAATTTTTTAGATGAATACTTTTTTCTTATCTGCCTTTTCTTATTCTTTTCTCTTTGACTAAAAGTTTTGTTCCCTTTATTTGTTTGTGGGAATCTGACCTATTTTAACTGTTACTTTTTTCCAAAAAGAAACCTTTACTGACCTCCTTTCACTAGTAATCTTTTTTCCTTTACTTGTGCTTTTCCAGTAGTAGCCATCACATTCTGTGCTGTGACTGTACATTATTGAGAGACCAATGTGTATATGTTAAAAAAGAGAAGTAGTACTCTTCTCATTCTGCTGTCTAATCATCTCACAGAGGCGGAGTCACACTCTGTTGTCCAGGCTGGAGTGCAGTGGCACAATCTTGGCTCACTGCTAGCTCTGCCTCCCGGGTTCGTGCCATTCTCCTATCTTAGCTTCCCGAGTAGCTGGGACTACAGGCAGCCACCACCACGCCTGGCTAATTTTTTGTATTTTTAGTAGAGACGGGGTTTCACCATGTTAGTCAGGATGGTCTCGATCTCCTGACCTCGTGATCCGCCTGCCTTGGGCTCCTGAAGTGCTGGGATTACAGGTGTGAGCCACTGCGCCTGGCCCACATTTTCTTGTCTTACCATTATCCATAATATTCAGACCTTTAGAAATTAAAAAGATAGATTCAGTAGTCTCCCATACCTTGATATTATATTGAAAATATTTTTGTTTCTTTCATGTGTACAAAGTATGTTTACACATGTACATGTTTATATATGCATAGATATATATTTACACATGCTTTTCCTTCTGTAAAAATGTAAGTACATTCATACGCCTAAAATATTCTTATATGATTTAATGTAATTCAGTCTAATTACTTTTAGATTTGTAGATTAAACAAAATTGTAGATAACTTTCCCTTTCTCCTTTTTGTCACAATGAAATGCCACTTCTGACCTTGTGTTTGTATTTTAACATCTCTGAAATTTGGATACACGTACAAGTAAATGGCATGGTGTAATCTAATTGGTATAACTTTTTTTCTTTCTCAGTAATATAAAATAGTTTTTACTATGATGCATCTTCTATCCTTGGTGAATTGATGTTAAGAATACGTTCAAAGAGAGTGAATAAAATTGTTTTGTTGAATGTGGGAGTAGGAAAAAATAGTATTTCTTAATGTTATTTTGTCATATATTTCATTTTAAATGTACATGTAGTAACCAAATGAATGTATTTACTAGTATAAATTGTAAATTAGATATTTGACTGGTTCACCTATATCCTGATTTTATTAGATTGACCCAAAACGGTTTCTTTTGGACCATCTCATTGGGAAAATGGACTTCATGGTATTAATTTATGCTAGCATCACATTATATTCAGGCATCTATTGTATAGTGTAACCCGAAAATGTAAACCTAGGTATTTAGTCTTTATTCTTGTAAGTATTTTTCCTTAAATCTTAAATTGATACTCATTTACTATGTCTTCAAAGATCTACCATATAGAAATTAAGCCATATGCAAGTTTGACGTAAACTGCTATATAATTCATGAAGAAAGTGTTTCTTTAGAGAAAAATCTTCTGCCTTTTAAATTTATGGATATGCATCTTCAATCCATGAAGTATAGTGTCAGAGAATATGCTCTTAATGTGGTTAGAGTGGAAGAGAGATGACTGGGGCTGCGGATGGTAGCTCAGAGTAATTATATAATGTGTGTTATTGCTTGAGGGAGAATGGTCTGTGTTTAAAAAATGAAAAAACTAAAAAGGAAAAGAAAGATGCCAGCATATTACAACTGAAGGTGACTGGTTTTTTATCTGATCCTGCTTGCTTCAGCTTGCTTTCTGGGGAAGCTGCTCGTTTCTTTCTTCTTCCTCCTTGATGAGTATCATAGATTTCCTGTGAAAGGAGAGTAAGTTACAAAGCTTTTTGTAGTCATTTTGTTAGGTTGTCTTCGCCAAGTTTCTTGTGGGCACAGCACCTTATAATTTGTTACTGTGGTCTTATAGAAATCTGGGTTTAATGGCTACTGTAATGTTTTACCTAAAAGTAGAAACATTAGGATTACATGTAATTCGATGTACAGATTTTTTCTCCTAAAGTTATTTCCCAAGAGTTAGAGTTTAGCTGGACGTGGTGGCTCACGCCTGTAATCCTAGCACTGTGGGAGGTCAAGGTGGGTGGATTGCTTGAGCCCAGGAGTTCGAGACCAGCACGTGGTGAAACCGCGTCTCTACAAAAAACACAAAAATCAGCCAGGTGTGGTGGTATATGCCTATAGTCTCAGCTATTTGGGAGGCTGAGGTGGGAGGATCACTTGAGTCTGGGAAGTAGAGTTTGCAGTGAGCGGAGATTGTGCCACTGCACTCTAGCCTAGGTGGCAAAAAAGGAAAAAAAAAAAAAGTTGTAATTTGATGCTAAAGTGAAATATGATTCATGAGTAATAAAGTAGGTAAAAATTAAATAATTAAAGTTGCTCTCTGGCAGGAATACATTCAGTTTTTTCCCATGGATTTACCCATGTGTTATATAAAAACTTGCATACAAACGAGATTCAGTTAATGTTCTTGTTCATCTAAAATTATTTTGACTTCCTATGTCATGACCAGTGAAATAAAAAGGATCATTGGGAACAATCATTTAGAGATTGGCTTCTTTCTGCCTTTGAACATTTTGAACATTGTCTGCATTTTACACTGCGTTATAGATGCTAAAGGTTCATGGAGTTTTATAGATTCCTGAGGAAGCATCATCAAACATACAAATTGTGCCCAGGTGAGATGTCAGCAGACCTACCTTCTCACTCTTTTTGAGACGGAGTCTCGCTGTGTTGTCCAGGCTAGAGTGCAGTGGCACAATCTCGGCTCACTGCAACCTCCACCTCCTGGGTTCAACCGATTCTTGTGCCTCAGCCTCCTGAGTACCTGGGACTATAGGCATGTGCCACCACGCCTGGCTAATTTTTGTATTTTTAGTAGAGATGGGGTTTCACCATGTTGGCTAGGCTGGTCTCAAACTCCTGACCTCAGGTGATCTGCATGCCTCGGCCTCCCAAAGTGCTGGGGTTACATGCGTGAGCTTACACCCCCCACCCCCCACCCCCCCACTGCCCAGCTGCTACATTCTTACTCTGTATCTGCCAGTCACCCACCATGTGATTGTGAGCAAGTCATTTTGTTTCTGTTTTTCATCTCTTCATGTTATAAGGTAACAAATCTTGTCCTCCTTATCTTTTTCTGTTCTCACAATGAGTTTTTAAAACTTTTAGGTACTGAATTATACTTGTGCAAGAAATCACTAAGTTTTAGAAGACATTAAAGTATAATTGGAAATGGTGCTTGCATTCAAGAAATAAATGTTTCAGATTCTTAAGGTAAAATTTAGACTATGAAGATAATCCAGATGATACTGGTCATTGGAAGCCCTGACTATTTGGAGGATCATACTAATTTCAGTGAAACCGATTACTTTTTAAAAAAGAAAAAAACACTGCTTGTTATAAAAGGCCATCATGAACTGTAAGGGCTACATGCTCTGCTGGAACATTAAGCATGGCTGCTGTAAATCTCCTACTGCTAAGCAGCATTGGAAATGAATTGATGTAAACAGACCTGTGCATTCTTGTTCTTTATTGCTTTTAGATTGCACCATTTGAGGATTTTGGTAGATCTGGAGTGAGAAATACTGGTTATTATTAGGAGAAAATAATGTTTTAACATTTGAGAAAATTATTTCAAGTTCTTCCAAGTAGAGTTCTGTATTCTACAGAAGCTGTGTTTTTCTGCTTTTGCTTTTGGGCCACTTGGATCCTCTTAATGGAATGGGGTGGTTAAGGCATAGTTAGCTATAAGGTGGGTGTCTGTAAAACTAAGCAGACTAAAATTGTGCAGTTACTTAATGCCAGTTCTAACTACTTAAATGAGAATGGGATGGCTGACCTTCTCTATTTTTCTTAGTGTTTAAGAAATTGTTTTTTTCCTGCCCCAGGAAATGGTAAATTTTAGACAAATTTTTTTTTCTGTAGAAACTTTCATTAATCTACAATGGTGTAATCTAATAAGAAAGTAAATTTGTTGAGAGTTGAAAATCTGAAATGATTCTTTTTTAGTGCCTGCATAGAATTTGTGACTCCTTCCCTTCTCTAATCCTGCATTTTATAATGTCCACGAATAATATTTCTGAATATTGTCCTTATTAATTCTTTCTAACTTTCTTTTTCACATTTTCTTCCTGGATTTGCTGTTTCCTTCAGTCTCACCTCAAGGTCAGTATGCTTGCACTAAAACAAAGATTATGTGGTTGAGCATGGTTTGTGAACATTATCTTGAATTCTTATAAGGGAACTAAACATATTTCAGGAGAGAGATGTCTAGGAATCTGGCTGTGAGTATAAAATGTCAAGAGTATTGGGTTTATCAGAAGATAGGTTCAGATTTTTGTGCTTTGAAAAGGTGGTGTGAGTAGTCAGAGAGCAAGAACCAGATGGCCAGGTTTTGACTGAGAGAGAAGTGGAGATGAAAAGAGCCATCAGAGGAAAGAGGAGGGGAAAACATTGCGTTAATTTAATTCAACATTGAATAGAGACATTCTGGCTATTAAACAGGGTAAATAAAGTGCAGCAAAAATGATGGAGGGAAAGTCACACCTGTCTATGGCTTTATAGAAGAAACTTTGAATTATTTACTGAGACAAACTTTCAGACACAACATGCCTACATCCTTTAAATTTTGGTTTCATTTTTGTGATTCTGCTGGGTGGTGGAACCTAGTGATAACAAAACAACTACCATTACTGCTATTTATATGTGCCAGAGGCACTGTAGCAGAACATACTTTGTTTCAGTTGATCTTAGCAACTATGAAGAGAGATTTATTATTTGGATTTTTTAGGTGAAAAAGCACAAGTGCAGAGACCATTAAGTAACTTGCCCATCTTCATTAGTAAGTAAATAGTAAGAGAAACAGCACAAAACAAACCTGCATTTTAAAAGTTACTTATTTTGCGCATGAGTCATGTCAATATAAAGTGTGAGGATTTCTGATAGGGTTCATAAATGAGCCTGTTAATATCATATGTGTTTTACCTAGCTACCTAATAATAGTGGTCACATATGTGTGTGTGTATATATGTGTGTGTGTGTGTGTGTCGTGTGTGTATTTGCTGTTTATAAAAGCACCTCTTTGACTGTCAGCAGCTAGCATATGGGTTACACTGGGATAAGTGTTAAAGAGTTAGCCTCCCAAAAAAGAGAACAAATTGAAAAAAATTTGTGACCTCCCCCATTTTCAGAAAGCTGTATTCGTTACAGAGGAAATCTTACAGTGTTTGTAATAAAAATAGCAAACACAAATGCTGCATTTAAAAAATAGATTTTCCCATTTCTACATTTTCTCCACATATTGTAGTAAAACAGTATGGGTACCACTTAAGTAATTCCAATTATGACACAATCTGAAAGTAGTTGAGTTTTAGTAGAAAAATTTCAGAAGTGTTTTGCCTTGTGTTTAGAGAACTTTCATCTCTAACTGAAGCTTCAAGCTGACTCATATTTTAGTGGGAAGTTTTACCATTTGTCCCATAGTTAGTCCTTTGCATGACTGGTTTTGCTCTCAGTCTCTCTAAATGAAACCCTGGGAAAAGCTTCAGAAGAATTTGACCGTGAAGCCATTGGTTTATACATAATTCACTGAGTTACAGGTTATATTATAATATCGTTAGCTGGTTTATTTTAGTTAACTTTTACCCAGCAGCAAATGCCATTAAATCATACTTATTTCTAAATAAGTTTATTTTCCAAGGAATACAAAATAAAATAGTCATTGTTTTTTCAGTGGCAAAGATCATCTTAGCTGCAGCATGCTAAGTTTCAAGTCTCTCTTCATTCCAGATGATGATTTAGTGCAGTGTTTTTTTTCTAGATAGAAACATTTTACCATTTTAATTATGGTTTTGCCAAGTCCAGTTGAATAGGTCATAAAGAGAGTATAATTTATTACTGCTTTGATACTGGATTGTTTGGGTGACTTCATTATATGACCTTGGGCAAGATACTTAACCTTTCAATGTTTATTTTAACCACTTGTTTTCTGTTAATAGTGATGCTTAGCTGTAGTATTTGTATTGTAGTGTCTCTACTAAACATTTCTATTTTGTAGAGGTTTATTTTTATTCCTCTCTTCTCCCTTGTCTTCCTCCCCTGCTCTCCTCTGTCTTCCTTTGCATTCAGTACGGAGTAGTGAGATTTTATTTAGAGTGATACTGACTGAAGACTCACATTTTCTATCTTCAGACATACACATCTTTTTATTTCCTGTTCAAAGACATTAGCACCAGAGAATGAATACAAAGAAATTATTCCATGTATAGATGAAAATATATGATTTGGTTCAGAATTCTTCTTTTGGCTAACGGTCATTCAGAGGTGAGAGCTATGAATGTCATCTCTTTATTCTCATTAACACTTAGGTCTAAAATTGAGCTCAATATTATTAATATCTATGTTTTAATTATCAGTTACCATTGTAGACTTGTTTTTAAAACAAATGTTTGTAATGTGTGTGATAGTTCCTACCAACTTCATTAACCCATTTGTGCCAGAGGTTGCACATTTTTTGTGTGTGTGAAAAATTCAGATCTCCGTGATGACCTTGAGCAGCAGGATGTAAATAACTCCCACAAGCTTAGCGTTCCGATAATAGAACACTAGGCATAAATGGGTTAAGACAGCAGCAAGATGCAAATAACTCCCACAAGCTTAGCATTCCTATAATACAACACTAGACATAAATTGGTTAAGACAGCAGCAGGATGTAAATAACTCCCACAAGCTTAGCATTCCGATAATAGAACACTAGGCATAAATGGGTTGACCAGAGTCCCTGTGTTGTTAAAAGTTAAAATACTTTTCTACTTTGCCCCCCAAAAAAATCCCATTATTATAGTCTCTTTTATATAGTTTGATGAAAACATTTCACATTGGTTTCTAAAATCTAACTCAAATAGTTATTTCTCTGATTACACACTTTAGAAAGATTTTTTACATTATTGTCTGGTTTCATTAAGAATAGGCACTAGTTGCTAAAACCTCATAAGATATGTTACTCACAAAAGTAGATGTAATTGTATTTTTGAAAGGGTTAGTTTCTTATTTTTTGATCTACAGCTTTTTTTTTTTTTTTTAGTAGGCCCTGGAAAATTTCTGACCCCATAAAATCTGTTTACAAGGAATTCGACTCATGGGCAAGAGTTTATAACCCAGGAGAATGATCTGTTGTTATTTTCATTTTTAGCTTCCACTTTTCATTCCTTTAGCTTTCTTAAGCAACTCTGTTGTTCAAGACTGTACTTTCTTATTTATTTTTCTTTCAAATAATAGTGCCTAGTGGTTTTGTAATAGCCTGCACAAGCAAGTGTAGCATCTTCTCTGTTAAATGACATCTGCTGGTGTAGTAGTGTACTCTTTTGAATAATTCTTTGGTAGGAAAAATCACTACGTGAATACAGACTTGTGCTCATCTTCCTAACTCTTCTACTGAAAATGATAGTTTATACTGTCATGCATTGATCAATGGTAAATGTTTTTCTAGATAGTGGTTGTAGATCACCACAAATTCTGTAAATGAGCTGAAGATGGCAAATTCAACAGAGAAGGGAAGAAAGAATATATTTAAAATTAGCCAAAATTTGAGTTTTTATAGAGTTGCCAGATTTAGCAAATAAAAATATGGATGCCCAGTTAAATTTCATGTAAACCACAAATCATCTTTTACTATGTCTTATAATAAGTATTGGGCCATACTTACTCTGGTACCCACCCCCCCATCTCAAAACCACAGAAACACGTCTAATTTCTAATTACAGTTTGACACTGTTAAAACTGCTATCACATTCTTTATCTCACTTCAACTCATAACAACTGTATGAATTAGATGACATTTTCCCATTCCATACATCAGAAAATTGAGTTTAGAGAGATTAGAGGATTTACTTAGGGTCATAGCTACTAAGTGGCAGAATCTAGGGTACAAATCTAGTTTGTCTGATTTCAAATTTACCTCACACTTTCCTTTCCTCTGTATCAAGCTTGTCCAACCCACGGCCCACAGCCCAGCGTGCAGCTCAGGTCAGCTTTGAATGTGGCCCAACACAAATTTGTAAACTTTCTTTAAACATTATCAGCTTTTTTGTATTTTTTTTTTAAGCTCATCAACTATTATTAGTGTTAGTGTATTTTACGTGTGGGCCAAGACAATTCTTACTCTTGCAGTGTGGCCCAGGGAAGCAAAAAGATTAGACACCCCTGCTTGGTATCTTGTTCTGTTACGTTTTTGTGACGTCTAGAGATGACATCAAGGTTATAATACCTTTTTAAATTTAGGTTTTTTAGATCCTTGGAGCATGGGGGTGGAGGGTTGGATTCCTTGTATTATTTGGTGTGCACAGCACCCAGAGAAGCAGAAAGTGTGGTCTTGGAGCGGAAACTGCATGCAGCTCTTTCTCTTATTTGCCAGCTGTTGGCACTGGTGTTCCAGTTGTGTCTTCTTTTGATTATTGTATACTAAGGCTATATAATATATACAGTGCTTCTCAAACTTAAGTGTCATACAGATTGGATGGGAGCTTGTTAAAATACAGTTCTTATTTGATGGATTTGGTTGGGGCTTGAATTTTTCTACATTTCCAAAAGCTCCCAGTCGGTACTGATACTGTTGATCTGTTGAGCATGCTTTGACTCACAAGACTTTAGTGAGTTAACGTTTTTGGAGTAGATTTTTCTCCTTTTTTAAAAAATTCACAAACATTTAACAATATCTCTGTTGATTTATTTATACTAACTCATATTTGAACTTGTTATAAAAACCGACCTTTCCTTCGGTTTAGGATATCAAGGTGACCGTTTGCCTCTGTTAAAGGACGTCTGAGGTTTTCTATTGGCATGGGTACAAGAGTCAGGTTGAAATTTCAGGAGGTTAGAGCAAAAGCATTGTTTTCACTGGCACCTGTTGCCTTGCTACTTCAAATGTATAAAAACATATTGAGCAGTGGAACAAAGTGACAAGAAATTTAGGGTGAGGCAACTGGAGAAAAGAGTCACAAACTTCAGAACTGTTGAACTGGCTTCTTGGGTATGGCTTATGTTTTCACAGAAACCTTCCTTCCAACCTCCAGTTTCTGTTATCCATGTATGTGGCTTTAAGGTCTCAGAATTGGAGATTGTACTTGGGGAGAAACAGATGAGGAAATCAGTGGCGTTAACTGGCAGCTAGCAGACCTATAAGTGATTTGGTTTAATTGTGCACACATTGGGATTGCTCTGTCTTTAAGACGGTCTTTTTAAGCTAGAGTGTTTATCCACTGTTGGCATTTTCTTTGTTGGTGAAGTTGGATTATTTTGTTTAACCTTCCAGCCCTTGTCTGGGTTGTCCGATGTTTGAGCATGACAGCAAAGATCGCAAAACTAGTTCTTTTTGCAAGCAGATCTCATCTTTAAGGTATAGTGTAATGGGATTCAGAAACTTGACTTCTGTCATAGGCAGGAGGGAAATGTATGTTTAATTTTTCTTTACTTCGTTTTCCTTAATTAATATGGGATTATTATTTTTCTTTTTTTCTGATGTGTTTGGGATAGTTGCTCTCAATGGCTACAAAAGACAGTTTTAACATTCTTTAGCTAGGGCTGGGCGTGGTGGCTCACGCCTGTAATCCCAGCATTTAGGGAGGCTGAGGAAGACAGATCACGAGGTCAAGAGATCAAGACCAGCCTGGCCAACATGGTGAAACCCCTTCTCTCCTAAAAAATACAAAAATTAGTTGGGTGTGGTGGCATGCGCCTGTAGTCCCAGCTACTCAAGAAGCTGAGGCAGGAGAATCTCTTGAACCTGGGAGGCAGAGGTTGCAGTGAGCTGAGATTGTGCCATGCCTGGCAACAGAGTGAGACTCTGTCCCAAAAAAACAAACAAACAAAAATATTTAGCTAGCTGTTTGGCCTAGGTATTACAGATTTCTATGTTATTGTAAGTTTCTATATTAAAAAATCACTTAAGTATGTTACACAACTATTTTGAAAGTGTTAGTGAAAAATAATCCCCTTCAAATGCAATCTTTTAAATTGAGAATTTTTTTCTTTGAGACAGAGTTTCGCTCTTGTTGCCCAGGCTGGAGTGCAATGGTGCAGTCTTGGCTCACCACAACCTCTGCCTCCTGGGTTCAAGCGATTCTCTTGCCTTAGACTCTGGAGTAGCTAGGATTGCAGGCACGTGCTCCCATGCCTGGCTAATTTTGTATTTTTAGTAGAGACCGAGTTTCTCTGTGTTGGTCAGGCTGGTCTCGAATTCCCGACCTCAGGTGCTCCACCTGCCTTGGCCTCACAAAGTGCTGGAATTATAGGCGTGAGCCACCATGCCTGGCCTAAGTTGAGATGTTAAAAGGAAAGTTCTTTGCAGATGACTTTCCAAGAAAACTAGAAGGAACAATTGGCTTGGGGAAGTGATCATAATGATACAGCTTGGATATAATCAGAACCTTTTTTCTTTTTTTTGAGATGGAGTTTCCGTTCTTGTCACCCAAGCTCTGGAGTGCAATGGCGCGATCTCAGCTCACTGCAACCTCCACCTCCTGGGTTCAAGCGATTCTTTTGCCTCAGCCTCTCTAGTAGCTGGCATCACGCCTGGCTAATTTGTGTGTGTGTGTGTGTGTGTGTGTGTGTGTGTGTGTATTTTTAGTAGAGACAGGATTTCATCATGTTGGCCAAGCTGGTCTCAAACTCCTAACCTCAGGTGATCCATCCTCCTCAGCCTCCCAAAGTGCTGGGATTACAGGTGTGAGCCTCTGTGCCCGGCCATAATCAGAAGTTTTATACAACGTGTTGTGAGGGGAAAACTCACCACAGGCTATCTTTACCTTATTTAAAGGAGGTCAATTAAATATAAACCATAGTAGCTTGCTTATTGTCATGATTAGTTTATTGGTGCAGCAGTAGAGGAAACTGATTCTTTCCTGCATTACTGCAAAAGCTATCTAATGCTTCCTCCTGTCCACTCTCATTATGTTTCCCTTTCAGCTTCTTCCAAATTTTGAGAAATCTGATTATATCACTTCCTTATATGAGTCCTATGTACTTTGGGTAAGCTACAGATTCCTTGCTTAGCGTATGATTGTTTGAGTTTGCTTACCTTTAGCTTCCTTTTTCTCTACTCTCTCCTCCAACTTTAAGCTACAGTCATTCTGGACCGTGAGGTTTTCCCCAAGATAACACATTCTCCTTTTCCTCAGGTTTTTGTTCATAGTTCTTCTCTGCCTAGTACTGGATCAGCTGCCTAGTAACTTGGACTTAATCCCTTGGGAAAGATATTGTTTTTCCAGGAAGCCTTTCCTGATCGTCATCACCACCGCCCCCACCTCCAGACTAGCTTAGGTCTCTTTCATGTCCACTCTAACAGCATTTATTATATACTGTATTTCCTTAGATGCCTGGGAGGTATTTGAGAACACGAACAATTTCTATTCATGAAATTGTTGCAGGAATTTTTCTTAGTTCAGCTAAAGACAGGGTCCTTGTCACACGACCATGAAAATGTAGGCTTGCAGACGATTCGAACGTTGAGTAGGATAGGGTTTTATTGGGTGAAAAGGAAAAGGGGGAAACAGGGACGCTCTTTAGGCCAGATTCCTTGCTAGAGTGCTTCTCACCTTGCAGATTGAATCCCAGGTTACACCCATGAAAAGGAAGGGCCAGGCTCCTCCCTGCTGCACAAGGTGCCGGTTTCTGTGGCTCCATCCCAGGGCACCTCCTCCCAGGGTGTGCTCCTCCCAGGGCACCTCCTCCCAGCGCAGCGCTGGCTCCTCCCAGGGCACCTCCTCCCAGTGCACCGCTGGCTCCATCCCAGGGCACCTCCTCCCAGCGCAGCGCTGGCTCCTCCCAGGGCACCTCCTCCCAGGGCAGCGCTGGCTCCATCCCAGGGCGTGCTCCTCCCAGGGCACCTCCTCCCAGGGCACCGCTGGCTCCTCCCAGGGCACCTCCTCCCAGCAAACCGCTGGCTCCTCCCAGGGCACCTCCTCCCAGGGCAGCGCTGGCTCCATCCCAGGGTGTGCTCCTCCCAGGGCACCGCTGGCTCCTCCCAGGGCACCTCCTCCCAGGGCAGCGCTGGCTCCATCCCAGGGCGTGCTCCTCCCAGGGCACCTCCTCCCAGGGCACCGCTGGCTCCTCCCAGGGCACCTCCTCCCAGCGAACCGCTGGCTCCTCCCAGGGCACCTCCTCCCAGGGCACCGCTGGCTCCATCCCAGGGCACCTCCTCCCAGCGCAGCGCTGGCTCCTCCCAGGGCACCTCCTCCCAGGGCAGCGCTGGCTCCATCCCAGGGCGTGCTCCTCCCAGGGCACCTCCTCCCAGGGCACCGCTGGCTCCTCCCAGGGCACCTCCTCCCAGCGAACCGCTGGCTCCTCCCAGGGCACCTCCTCCCAGGGCAGCGCTGGCTCCATCCCAGGGTGTGCTCCTCCCAGGGCACCGCTGGCTCCTCCCAGGGCACCTCCTCCCAGGGCAGCGCTGGCTCCATCCCAGGGTGTGCTCCTCCCAGGGCACCTCCTCCCAGCAAACCGCTGGCTCCTCCCAGGGCACCTCCTCCCAGGGCAGCGCTGGCTCCATCCCAGGGTGTGCTCCTCCCAGGGCACCTCCTCCCAGCGAACCGCTGGCTCCTCCCAGGGCACCTCCTCCCAGCGCAACGCTGGCTCCATCCCAGGGCACCTCCTCCCAGGGCACCTCCTCCCAGCACAGCGCTGGCTCCATCCCAGGGCGTGCTCCTCCCAGGGCACCTCCTCCCAGCGCAGCGCTGGCTCCATCCCAGGGCACCTCCTCCCAGCGAACCGCTGGCTCCATCCCAGGGTGTGCTCCTCCCAGGGCACCTCCTCCCAGGGCACCGCTGGCTCCATCCCAGGGTGTGCTCCTCCCAGCGAACCGCTGGCTGGAGTTTCTCTGGGGACCCCTTCCTACCTGGCTCTCTCAAAATTATATCCTCAGTGTTTGATATATAATAATAGTATTTAATGAAATATTTGTCTGTTTAATGAGTAGTGAATATGTAAAAAACTTAGCAGGCTGTCAAAGCTTAGATAAATGTAGATCCTCTTACATCCCACAGTCTGTTTTCTCCTGGGCAATGCCTAAAGCGTATTTTTCAGTTGTTTAGTAATCCTGATTCTACCCTTTGTGAGGTTAGTCTTCTTCACCTTTACTTGTAACCTAGCATTTAGTCTAGTTTTCTGACTTACCGCTAGTGTTTTCTAGATGTGAAATTACTTCCTTACTGTTTCTGCCTAAATCCTTTGGCTTCCATTTTGACTATTCACATAAAGAGGGGAAAAAAAAAAAACAAAACCCCATAGTGTCTTACATTTACATAGTACCTAGTAGCTTACAGTGCACGTTCACATTCATCTAATGTGAGTGAAGAGAGAAATTCTATGGAAGAACTAAACTCATCCGGTCATACTCATCATTTCAAGTAGAAAAAAAGTGGTAGCTTTTAAAAGGAAAAGTGCACAGAAATACTGTTTTAGAGTTGAAGCTTGCTTTCAGAGGAGTTGAGTTTTAAGGCCAGGTGCAGTGGCTCATGCCTGTAATCCCAGCACTTTGGGAGGTTGAGGTGGGCAGATCACTCAAGCTCAGGAGTTTGAGACTAGCAGGGCCAACATGGTGAAACCCTATCTCTACGAAAAATACAGAAACTACCTGGTTGTGGTGGTGGGCACCTGTGGTCCTAGCTACTCGGGAGGCTGAGGCAGGAGAATCTCATGAACCTAGGAGGTGGAGATTGCAGTGAGCCGAGATCGCTGCCACTGCACTCCACCCCAGGTGACACAGCAAGACTCCATCTCAAAAAAAAGAAAAAAAATGCCAGGCACGATGGTGCATGCCTGTAATCCAGCTCCTCAGGAGGCAGACACACAAGAGTTGCTTGAACCCAGGAGGCCGGAGGTTGCAGTGAGCCGAGATCGCTGCCCCTGCACTCCACCCTAGGTGACAGAGCGAGACTCCATCTCAAAAAAAAAAAAAAAAAAAATAGTTGGGTGTGGTGGTGCACGCCTGTAGTCCCAGCTGCTCGGGAGGCTGAGGCACACAAATTGGTTGAACCTAGAAGGTGGAGGTTGCAGTGAGCCAAGATCACACCACTGCACTCCAGCCTGGGTGACAGAGTGAGACTCCGTCTCCAAAAAAAAAGAAAAGAAAAAGAAAAAGTTGAGTTTTTTAAAAAGGAAATGAATCCGTATGAGAATGCCAGGGTACTTACATCATTGGATATGCTGCACTTCTGGAAAGAAGAAAGACACTGAAAGATGCAGTGTCCTAAGAACAGAGGAATGCATGCAGTTAACCATGGTAGTGGAATCCTGGTAAGGTAACAACTGTGTGGAGCGGTGGGTTTCTGCCTTCTGATTTATTTTATGTACTGTGTGCGCCATCTTCATTTAATATTTGGTGTCAGAGATCTCCCAGATAAACAATATTTGCTCGTAATTTCTATAGTAGAGACGTTAAAAATATCACAGTTACAGTCAGACAGACCTGAGTTTAAGTACTAGTTCTAGGATGTTTAAAACTGATTTGGGGTAAGGATTAAATTTTATTGAAGGTTTGCGCTTTTCATTTTTAATGTGGAGTTAATAAAACCTTATAAAGACGTTTTGAATAAGATGATAAATATGCTATGATAACCATTAAGGTGCTTGGTATATGATAAGTACTTGTAAAGGTTATTATAGTATTATATTTAGCATAGTGCTAGAGTTAGATATAAACATGTAACACGTAACTTCAATAGTATCCTCCTTCCTTCCACTCCCCCCTCTCTGCCTCCCCTCAAAGAGTGAAGAAGAAGCATATTCCATGTTTCTTTGGATCTTAATCTGTGGGCAAATTTAGGTATTTAAATTTCTATATTAACATATAAAATAGATACATTGTATGTGTGTGTATATGTATACACACACACACACACACATGTTTGGAGTGGGGAGAAAAAGGATATGTTAGTAACCTCTTGCAGTGTGCCAAATCTTACGCTAAGCATTTTTCATTCATTATTTTATTTACTTCTCACAATTCTGTGAGAGATGGGCATTATTCCCATGTCATCCATGAAAAAGATAAGAACACTCTGAAGCTTAGAGAGGCTAAAGATCATAGAGATAATGAATAGTGAACCAGTATTTAACCTAGAGCTCTTTAGCCCTTCAAACTTTTGCTTTTAACCACTCTACCATTGTATTCCTGTTAGGGGTCCTCATATCCGTTGGGAGACCTTGAACATATTCTGAGATTTGCAAGTTACCATGTAAATTTTATGATTTTGCATTTTCATTTCAATGACAATAAAAAGGTTTATATACATATTCTGGATCACCTGGCTGAATAGCTTACAATGAAATACTGTATGTAGTTTCATTGATATTTATGGATATCAACTCATTGTCTTCAGGTATTACTGTTGTAATTGTCATGGGCCAATGAGAAAAGGCTCGCAGTGGTGAGCCTGATCCATACTGTTGCTTTTTAACCAAGCAGAGTTCAAATGATGCCATAACGTACTTGTAAGCAGCAAACTTTTTTTAAAAGTAACTTGACAAAATTTCTGAACAGTTGGATCATCTTATGGCTCACAACAAAACAACATGGACCGTAGTCATAAGTACCATGAGTGCACTGTGGGCAGCAGTTTAACAGCATGTTCAGTTAATACTGGTACTTTGCATTATGTCTTTTAGTTTGAATTGCATTTAATTTGGGAACTCTAGATATAATATTTGCATTTTTTACAGTATTACAATTTATCAGTGGATCTAGAAAATATTTTCTTTTACAATTATACTATATTATACTATAATCTAGTTACAGACCCTTTAGCTTATGGAGATGAAGAAATTAGTTCTGTTTAGGGGAGTGCTGGAAGGCTTTGCCAAGATACTGCCATTTAAGCTGCTTCTTGCAGAATGAGTGCATGTATGCTCTTATGCTCAGCAAAAACAGGGTAAGGGAAAGGGCAAGGATATTAAGACATCTGAAAAGGCAAAAAAAAAAAAAAAAAAGAATCTATTCCTAATGCTTACTGCATGAGGGAATTTTAAAAATATAGGTAATTGTTAAAAGACCTTTAGTGCTAATTAAGGGAATATGGATTTTATTACGTAGTTAGTATGAATCCAAAAAAAGCAAAAAGTATGGGAATATAAACAACTTTTATAATTCAATTGTGTGCGTATGGAATCTTTGTAAATTAAGTCATATTTTACATAAAATCAGAATCTTATTGGTTAAAGACTATTTGAAAATAGAGTGTAAATGTTTTTGTATGAAAATAAATTGTCCCCAAATTTTCAGATTTATGTTACCTTTCTTTTGGCCTCCCCCTCTCCTTCCTTCTTTCCGTTCATCCCTTTTTCCTTCTTTTCCTCTAGGCACATACTTTAAAACTCGTAACTTTATTCTTCTCTCTCATCTCACTGGGATACTTTAGTGATTAACAGTCTTCTACCCAATTGATTTATTGATTTTTATTGTATTTTAACTAACGTTTATTGAGAAAACTACATATGAGATTTTCTGATAACTAATATTTATTTGCACAGAAAAAGGTGTTAACTATTATTTACTTAATAGATCTGCTTTTATTAATGATTTTATTTATGACTTGATTTCCCACAGCCTCAGCTGTTACTTCTGTATTATGCGTGTTAGAGTGAAATGTCCAAGTTAAATTAGTTTTTAAGCTGAGCCCTGCGAAATTACCAGCTGGAGAAGTATGGGTGGCATATTACTCCTGCGTATACATTTTCATATGTTATTGGTGCAGTGTAATTAAACTGTGGCATTCTCAACTTTCATCATTGACACAGCCTTGGCGGGGGCGGTGGGGAGCGGAAGTGAGTGGAATGATATCTACAAAACACTTTTCAGTTGGGAAGAGTAAAACAAGATAACAGGAAATAAAAGGCCATATTGTCTGTTCAGACTGGTACATTACTTTTCCAAAGTCACGGGGCTAGCAACTGCTATATGTCTGACTTCTACCAAGAAGGGTTGAATCCCCGGTTGATCCTGTGAGGCCTGAGGCATATAAACCAGAAACATGAAAGGGAGAGGAAAATTAAATGAAGTAGGAGTGTTGGAGAATAATAATCCAATCAAGGGAGAAAATAATAGAAGTAGAGGAAGAGGTTATATACACTTATTTCTCTTACTATGAACATTTTACTCAGAAGTGTAAGATTGCGGCCGGGCGCGGTGGCTCATGCCTGTAATCCCAGCACTTTGGGAGGCCGAGATGGGTGGATCACGAGGTCAGGAGATCGAGACCATCCTGGCTAACACGGTGAAACCCCATCTCTACTAAAAATTCAAAAAAATTAGCCGGGCGTGGTGGCAGGCGCCTGTAGTCCCAGCTACTCGGGAGGCTGAGGCAGGAGAATGGCGGGAACCCAGGAGGCGGAGCTTGCAGTGAGCCGAGATAGTGCCACTGCACTCAAGCCTGGGTGACAGAGCAAGACTCCGCCTCAAAAAAAAAAAAAAGAAGTGTAAGATTGCGTGTCCTGTTTCATACGGTGATAAAAATTATGATAATGCTTAACATAAATGGATGCTTTGCTCCATAAAAGTGCTCAGTGCTTTCCTCTGTCATTATGAATTAATCAGCAAGAAATCTAGAAGTGAGCAACATAAAAGTGTTCCCTCCTCCTTTTTTTAAACAGTGAAAAAAGTTGACAATATATTTATTCTGTCATAAATCCAAAAAGCCAAGACTGCGTTTTAAGGCAGGGGTTTTCTTTGGTTTTCTATTTCTCAACCACACCTTCGAATTTCTTGGCACAGTAGAGTCACAGCATTGTGTCATATCCTTGGTCTGTTTTATCAGACTGTATAAATTGATTTTGACTATACCAGCAGTACTAGATCCTTATCTTTACACAGTTTGGGAAATGGACAATGACTGTTTTAGAAAAGCAGCTCTATAAATTGTGCTCTGGTGTGTGAGAGTAGGTCCTCTGCTTTGCTTTTCCTCTAGTCTGCTGTCGTTCCTAGACAGTGTCATTTCTCTGATTTGGGGCATTGTGTAGCTGTCTGGGTAGAGAAAACCTGCCTGTAAATGTGGAATGGATTGTTACCCGCCAGAATTCTCCACCTTGGAATGGTGATGCTGAAAGATACAGTTCAGCTCTGGCCGACACCTCCTGTCTTCCCAGGTCACTTACTTTCGTCTCCACTCCAGTTATTCCATCTGATTAGGACCTTGAAATAACAACCTACTCCTTTATTGTTTGTTTTGAACCTCGTGTGGCCTCACGCTCCCTTCCTTACCTGGGTCAGATTTCATGGTCCAGCACTGTAATCACTCCCTTCTAAATCCCCTTGACTGACTTGCTTTTCTCTTCTGTTGCTTGCAAACCTCAATCCTAATTTAAAGCAAGTGTCTTCCTACACTGCCTCTCCCCTGAGCAGCTGCATATTACCAGGCAAGAAGAGTCACAAAGCTTTGCGGACTGGTCTCACATTGAATTTATGGTCACAGATCTCAAACTGCTCCTAATTCTGCAGGCAGTCCTAATAAAGAGGACCATTAGATTTAATTTCCCATCCTCAGAGGTGACGTATCATTCTCTTGTCTTATCAAATCTGCAAATCCTTCCCCTCCACTCAAAGTTTCTGGCTTCACTTGATATAATAACTTTAAGAAAATTAAAATAACTGGATGCTACCCAGTGTGTCTCCCAGTCATTAAATCGACCAGCCTACTTGCATCTATACCTGTGTCCTTTGCCTGAATAGTGCCGCTATTCCTAAATTCACCTCTGCCACCTTTTCTCTTAATCCTATCCCAGTTCCCCAACTGAGAGATGCTTCTCCCTCATTATCCTTCTCCCTCCTTCATTTTCAAAGTTTTGCTTTCTCCTGGTTCACAAGTGCACTAACCTGTCTTTAGAGTTCCACTTAACATCTTTAAAAAAAAAATCCTTCTTGATGTGATGTCTTATTCTAGTTGCCACCCTGTTTCTCTCTTTCCCTTCTCAGCAAATCTTGTTTAAAAAATTGACTGTAGTTGCTCTCTGCCTTTCCTTACCTTTCTTCAAGTTTGTTTAATCAGGCTTCTATTTTTAGTACTCCTACGAAACTGCTGTTGTCAAGTTATCACTAATATCCATGTTACCAAATACAAAAATCACTTCCATGACCTCATCTTAACTTTACCTTTCAGCATCATACCATGCACTTCCTTCCTTGAAACACTATTTTCTTCGGGTATCTCTGATACCAGTGTCTCCTTATTTTCTCCCTCTTTCACCTGTCATTCCTTTTTTGGTGTTTCTGATTCTACCACTTTCCTCTAGACCTCTAAAAGGCTCCACTCTCAGTCCTATTCTCATATATACATATATATACACATATACATATACATACATACATATATATATATTCTCATACTTCTTTTCTTTTTTTTTGAGATGGAGTCTCACTCTGTCGCCCAGGCTGGAGGATAATGGTGCCATCTCAGCTCACTGCAACCTCTGCCTCCCAGGTTCAAGTGATTCTCTGGCCTCAGTCTCCCAAGTAGCTGGGATTACAGGCATGTACCACCACACCCAGCTAGTTTTTATATTTTTAGTGAAGACAGGATTTTACCACGTTGGCCAGGCTGGTCTTGAACTCCTGGCCTCAGGTGATCCACCCGCCTTGGCCTCCCAAAGTGCTGGGATTACAGGTGTGAGCCACCGTGCCTGGCCTCAGACTTCTTCAAGTCTAAGGCATTCATTATCAAAAACACAGCAATAGCTACCAAAGTAATAATATACAAGGTGCTCCAGAACTGTCTCCTTATTACCTACACAATGTCTTTAGTTAAATATCAAATTTAATTTTTCTCAGAACAGATCTCTTGATCTGGCCCACTGTTTTCAAAACCTCTTCTTCCCTAGTTTCCCACCCTCAGTAAATGGTACTATCATTCACTCATCATGCAGGCAATAAATCACCAAGCAATCCTTGATTTTTCTTACTCCCTACATTAAATCTATTAGTAAGCCCGATCACACCTCAAAAATGTATCTTTAATTCAATGATTCCATTCTGCTCTGTGAACCATTATCCCTTGCTCAAACTACTGCAGCAGTTTTCCAATGGCTATCTGTTTCTGTATCTTACTTCTGTACTAGTCCCATCTCCATAGCAATCAGACTGAACTCTTTTTTTTTCCTTTTTCTTTTTTGACACAGGGTCTCACTCTGTTATCCAGGCTGGAGTACCCTGGCATAATCTCAGCTCACTGCAACCTCTGCCTCCCAGGCTTAAGCCACCCTCCCACCTCAGCCTCCCAACTAGCTGGGACTACAGGTGCACACCACCATGCCTGGCTAATTTTTGTATTTTTGTAGAGACAGGGTTTTGCCTTGTTACCCAGGCTGGCCTCAGACTCCTGAGCTCAAGTTATCTGCCCACCTCAGCCCCCCAAAGAGCTGGGAGTACAGGCGTGAGCCACCGCGCCTGGCCTGAACTGAACTCTTAAAGTAGACATTATCACTCCTTGGTTAAAACCTTCCTGTGTTCTCCCATCATACACAGTAAAACCCAAGCTCCTTCCACAGCTTAGGCTCTGCATCCTCTGGCTTCTTGCCACCGCTGTAACCCCACCACAACCTCCCCTTCCATATATTCCACCTACCAGCTTTGTTGTTGTTGTTAAAACAAGCTAAGCATTTTTCTATCCCCAAAGCCCTTGTAGGTATGATTCTCTGGGCCTCTTCTCCTGGATCATTATGTGTCTCTTCCCTGACCATTGTAGCTGAAATACACTGTTTGTCACATCCAGTGTCTCCATTACATTGCCTGTTTTAACTTTTTTCCTAGGACACATCACTGTGCTATGACATCCTTTTTTGTTAGTTTATGTTCCCGCCCCCCCCCTTGTAAAAATAAGTTCAATATGTTTGTTGAGGGTGGGGACATTGTATTTTTTTTCTTCCTTAACTGTATTTAACTCTTGGCAGGCATTCAGTAAATATTTGCTGGATAGATGAACGAGAGCCGGCTGTTTCTGAAAACGTTGACAATTGAGAATGCATGCTAGTTTTAAATTATGGACAAATATGTAGCTTTACATCAGTTGAGAGAAACTTGAATATTTATTAGGTTACTGTTACTTTTATTCGTGTTTTTGAGCAATTCTTTCGTACTTTGTGATAACAAGTAATTGCTTCCAAATGCAAAAGACTTTTCCAGTGGCCTGCAGAGCTCTTCAGCAGGGATTGGCAAACTTCAGCTCTTCGGGCACCTATTTTTGTAAAACCTGCAAGCTAACAACGGGTTTTACATTTTTCAAGGGTAGCATAAAAAGAAAAATATATGCAACAGATTTTACATGATTCACAAAACGTACACTATTTGCTCTCTGATCCTTTATAAGGAAAGTTTGCTAACCCTTGTTGGGGGCGGTGGCCCTCATTACCTGCCTTCCTCAGGAGTGGCCTGCCGCTGCCATCTGCGTCTGCTTCACCTGGGCCTCGTGCCCATTCGCATTTGCTGTTTCCTTCGTGAGAAACACTCAGGCTCAGTCCCTTACTTCCCTCACATCTTTGCTTAGCTATTGCCTTGGCAATGGAGCCTTTCCTGAGCACTTATTTAAATTCCAATCCCACCACCCGTTCCGACACACCTCATCTCCTTTCGTCTTTTTATTTTTCCCTTTGGGCTTATCACTGTCTGACCTACCATGTATTTTACTCATGTTCTGTTTCCTTCCAGCGGACAGTAAACTCAGTGAGGACTGAAGTTTTTGTCTGTTTTGTTCACGGCCATATTGTCAAAGATAGCACCTGGCCCATAGAAGCTTCTATTAAATATTTGTTGAATTAATGGTTGTAGATTAAAGTTATCTTGAGAACCAACCTTAAAAAAAGTCAAAACACTTCAGTAAACATTGATTAATTGCCATAAGACAGTCCTCATCTCAGATCTTTGGAGTTGTATAAAATCGGGTCCTTGTCTTCAAAGAAATCAGTGTAGTAGTGAGAATAAGCATAGAAATAAAAGACACTAAATGTAAGATGAGACTAATTATGCAGTTTCCTTGCTGATTAAAGAAATGTTGAATTGATCATTTAAAACATTTTTGCAGAAGTTAAAAGTGTTTATGTAAAACTCCAAATAATTAATAGTTTTATGTTCTGTGTTGACATCTTTTCTCCTTTTCATTATAGCTTACTTTCTTTAGACAATTAGGGATATGGTTCCATGAAAATAAAACCCATATTTAAAATGGCTTTGAAGTAGTCAAAATCATTTTAATTAGGTAAATAACAAGTGAAACTATTAGCATTTTATTTTTAGTTTTTTGGTTACTTTTTGGGCAGGTATTTTTTTAAGCTACAATTAGGTATTTAGGTAGTACTGTAAAATTTTATGTGTTAATTTTTATGTTAACTGTGAGTGGAGCTCTTTGGGGGAAGGTAAAATGAGACAGACAGAGTGTGTGTATGTGTGCGCACGTGTGCAGTATATATAGTCATGAGTCACTGAACAATGGGGATGATAGGTTCTGAGAAACACATCACTATGTGGTGTCATTGTACAAATATTGTATGCTAACACAAACCTAGACAGTCTAGCCTACTGCACAGCTAGGCTGTAAGGCATAGACTGTTGCTCCTCGGCTATAATCCTGTACAGCATGTCACTGTACTGAATACTGTAGGCCGCGTAACATGTAAACATCAGTAACAATACAGGATTATAATCTTATGAGACTGCATCGTATATGCAGTCCGTTATTGACCAAAGCATTATCATTATGTGCTGTATGACTGTTATGAGTGTATATATTCCCTGGTGTTTTTTTGTTTTTTTGTTTTTTTGTTTTGAGGAGACAGGGTCTCACTCTGTCATCCAGACTGGAGAGCAGTGGCGTGATCTTGGCTCACTGCAACCTCCGTTTCCTGGGTTCAAGCAATTCTTGTGCTTCAGACTCCTGAGTAGCTAAGATTGCAGGTGCCAACATGCCCAACTAATTTTGGTATTTTTAGTAGATAACGGGGTTTTGCCATGTTGCCCAGGCTGGTCTCAAACTCCTGACCTCAAGTGATCCACCCATCTTGGCTCCCCAAAGTGCTGAGATTACAGGCGTAAGCCACCACATCTGGCCCATATTCTCTATATGTAACATTTTATAAATATTATAGATGCTTATATGTAATATACACAATGCTCCAGCAATGTCATTTTATTTTTAATTATTGTATATTTAAGCCCTAGCTTAAGCTTCCCTTCTTGAGTGAAAACAAATACCTGAGTGAATTTGATTGATAATATTTTCTTAAATTCGACAATAGAAGCATCCTATTTCCTCTTAAATTTGTGTGGGAAATTTTATGGTGTAGTCACATATAAGCACTAACTATATGTATCTTTCTTTTTGGGAAAGCAAAACAGCCAGTGGAAATTCAGCCTCTGACAAGTGTTACTTTCTTAATAGGAAGGAGTAAGGTAAAGACAGATGATAATAGTCCCTTTCCCAGTTAATTTTGCTGTTACTTTCTTAATAGGAAGGAGTAAGTTAAAGACAGATGATAATAGTCCCTTTCCCAGTTAATTTTGCTGTTACTTTCTTAATAGGAAGGAGTAAGTTAAAGACAGATGATAATAGTCCCTTTCCCAGTTAATTTTGCTGTTACTTTCTTAATAGGAAGGAGTAAGTTAAAGACAGATGATAATAGTCCCTTTCCCAGTTAATTTTGCTGTTACTTTCTTAATAGGAAGGAGTAAGGTAAAGACAGATGATAATAGTCCCTTTCCCAGTTAATTTTGCTGTTACTTTCTTAATAGGAAGGAGTAAGTTAAAGACAGATGATAATAGTCCCTTTCCCAGTTAATTTTGCTGTTACTTTCTTAATAGGAAGGAGTAAGTTAAAGACAGATGATAATAGTCCCTTTCCCAGTTAATTTTGCTGTTACTTTCTTAATAGGAAGGAGTAAGTTAAAGACAGATGATAATAGTCCCTTTCCCAGTTAATTTTGCTGTTACTTTCTTAATAGGAAGGAGTAAGTTAAAGACAGATGATAATAGTCCCTTTCCCAGTTAATTTTGCTGTTACTTTCTTAATAGGAAGGAGTAAGTTAAAGACAGATGATAATAGTCCCTTTCCCAGTTAATTTTGCTGTTACTTTCTTAATAGGAAGGAGTAAGTTAAAGACAGATGATAATAGTCCCTTTCCCAGTTAATTTTGCTGTTACTTTCTTAATAGGAAGGAGTAAGTTAAAGACAGATGATAATAGTCCCTTTCCCAGTTAATTTTGCTGTTACTTTCTTAATACGAAGGAGTAAGTTAAAGACAGATGATAATAGTCCCTTTCCCAGTTAATTTTGCTGTTACTTTCTTAATAGGAAGGAGTAAGTTAAAGACAGATGATAATAGTTCCTTTCCCAGTTAATTTTGCTGTTACTTTCTTTTTTTTTTTTTTTTTTTTTTTTGAGACGGAGTCTTGCTCTGTATCCCGGGCTGGACTGCAGTGGCCGGGTCTGTTACTTTCTTAATAGGAAGGAGTAAGTTAAAGACAGATGATAATAGTTCCTTTCCCAGTTAATTTTGCTGTTACTTTCTTAATAGGAAGGAGTAAGTTAAAGACAGATGATAATAGTCCCTTTCCCAGTTAATTTTGCTGTTGCTTTCTTAATAGGAAGGAGTAAGTTAAAGACAGATGATAATAGTCCCTTTCCCAGTTAATTTTGCTGTTGCTTTCTTAATAGGAAGGAGTAAGTTAAAGACAGATGATAATAGTCCCTTTCCCAGTTAATTTTGCTGTTGCTTTCTTAATAGGAAGGAGTAAGTTAAAGACAGATGATAATAGTTCCTTTCCCAGTTAATTTTGCTGTTACTTTCTTAATAGGAAGGAGTAAGTTAAAGACAGATGATAATAGTCCCTTTCCCAGTTAATTTTGCTGTTGCTTTCTTAATAGGAAGGAGTAAGTTAAAGACAGATGATAATAGTTCCTTTCCCAGTTAATTTTGCTGGGTGTTTAAGAGACAAGGAAGTTTTTTATTTTTTAGTGATTCCATTGTTTTAGAACTTCAAACAAACTGTATTTTCCCTCAGAGTTTTGTTTTGGGTGGATTTGTCAGTACGGTATTATTAGTTTCCTTTTTATGCATTTGTTCCACAAATGTTTAATGAGCACCTATAAACCACAAGGAACCGTGCTAGGAATTGTGAATTTTGAAAATGTATCAGAGGAAGACTTTAACCTCTAGGAAGGCGTGTTCATAAAGTATCGTGAGACAGGTGTGTAGACCCCCTCCCCTAATGTAGAGAACAAGTTCACATGTCGTAAGAGAGATTCAGTTAAACTGATGTTGGAGTTGGGAGCATTCATAATAGTTGTGATCTAGTAGATTTACCTAAATTTGAGTTTAGATTTTAAGAGACAGAGTCTTAGGGCCGCAATAACAAAATAAAAATGGGCAAAGCCTGCCTGACATAGTCTGCACTGACTGTTGTTCCTTAACATTGGCGTTTAGTGTGCATCTGTATCCCCTGGGAACCTTGTGAAAGTGCAGATTCTGACCTCATAGGTCGGGTGTCACCCTGAGTTTGGGTGTTTCCAGCAAGCACTAAGGTGATGCTCGTGATGGAAGTCCACGGATCACGCTTTAAATAGCAAGATGGTGGACCACATTGTGTAAAACTTCTGGTGGCAGAGATGAGTACAAATTCAGCTACTGTTTTCTTTCCCATCTTTGTTTTCCTCTCTTCTTACGCTTCTGTTTGCTTACATCTGTGTGCTAGTGGAGAGAGTTAAATCTTTTATTCATCATTTCGTTGTTTTATTATAATCGTTGGGAGTTTAGCAATTGTGAATCTAATTTTAAAGCATTAATTTATTTATGAATAACTCTAATTTCTCCTCTTCTGGCTTGAAGAAGGGTAAAGCATCTACATTCACTTTGAATTAAATTCAGATTAGTTCAGGCAAAACAGCAGTTGAGAGTTTTAATGAATCTACTAAATGATTAAATCCATGGCACCTCACGACAGGAATTCACTAACATCTGGGTTTTTTTGAGAATTTAGATTTAAATCAAACTAGATGTTAATCTATTTGTAAGGAAAAAGAAGGAAATTCCTCATTTCACAGGTTCTGTTATGTCTCAGAATGTTTTTTCCTAAATATACATTCCAGAAATAGCCTCCTTCTACTCTTTTAACGTATATTTAGATGATATTCCCTCTTATGTCTCATCCCAGAGAAACAATATTGAAAAGGATAATAATGAGGCAAGAAAACCATTGTGTGTTTTCTTCTTTTCTAGTTAATTCATGAATTCAGAACTATACATACATTCATAAACACATGCTTGCACACACACATGTACACAGACAGACACGCATACACAAGACAAGAAGGTGGCAGTAAGAAAGAGATTGTTTAATTCTCTCATAATTTTCTATACTTTTCTTGGTTGCCTATCATAGATAAAAACGTTTTATCTTGATATTTAGTCATCCTCTTGCCTATAGAGTGAAGATGTAGAAATAATACTGGTAAAACTAAAGATAGGAGATTTAAAATATGAAAAGAAAATGGATTAAGAAAATCAAAGACCAAAGAAAGTTCTATATACAAGTACTATTTTGTATATCTAGTCTGATATAAGCAAAGAACCTATTTTGAGATACAACCATATCTCTTTTTAAAAACAATTTTTAAAGAAAAATTTAAAATATTTTATGTCTATAGCAGAAAATCTAGAAACTGTAATTTCTTATATAAAAAACTATAATTTTTCATATAAAAAATGAAAAAAAAATAGCCTGGGCGCTGTAGCTCACTCCTGTGATCCCAGCACTTTTGGAGGCCGAGGCTGGAGGATTGCTTCAGCCCAGGAGTTTGAGACCAGCCTGGGCAACATAGTGACACCTTGTCTCTACAAAAAATAAACAACAATAACAAAATTGGCCAGGCATGGTGGCATGTGTCTGTAGTGCCAGCTGCTTGGGAGGCTGACATGGGAAGAGCACTTCAGCCTGGGATGTGAGCTATGATTGTGCCACGGCAGTTTAGCCTGGGTGAGTGAGACCTTGGGAAAAAAAGAAAAGAAAAGAAAAAAATGAATTTTCCTCGGCACCACATCACACTTATTCCAAAATTGACCACATAGTTGGAAGTAAAGCACTCCTCAGCAAATGTAAAAGAGCAGAAATTATAACAAACCATCTCTCAGGCCACAGTGCAATCAAACTAGAACTCAGGATTAAGAAACTCACTCAAAACCACTCGACTACATGGAAGCTGAACAACCTGCTCCTGAATGACTACTGGGTACATAATGAAATGAAGGCAGAAATGAAGATGCTCTTTGAAACAAATGAGAACAAAGACACAACATACCAGAATCTCTGGGACACATTTAAAGCAGTGTGTAGAGGGAAATTTATAGCATTAAATGCCCATAAGAGAAAGCAGGAAAGATCTAAAATTGACACCCTAACATCACAATTAAAAGAACTAGAGAAGCAAGAGCAAACACATTCAAAAGCTAGCAGAAGGCAATAAATAACAGATCAGAGCAGAACTGAAGAAGATAGAGACACAAAAAACCCTTCCAAAAAATCAGTCAATCCAGGAGCTGGTTTTTTGAAAAGACCAACAAAATTGATAGACCGCTAGCAAGACTAATAAAGAAGCAAAGAGAGAAGAATCAAATACATGCAATAAAAAATCATATCACCATAGAAAGGGGATATCACCACCGATCCCACAGAAATACAAACTGCCATCAGAGAATACTATAAACACCTCTATGCAACTAAACTAGAAAACCTAGAAGAAATGGATAAATTCCCGGAAAAATACACCCTCCCAAGACTACACCAGAAACAAGTTGAATCCCTGAATAGACCAATAACAGGCTCTGAAATTGAGGCAATAATTAATAGCCTACCAACCAAAAAAGTCCAGGACCAGACGGATTCACAGCCGAATTCCACCGGAGGTACGAGGAGGAGCTGGTACCATTCCTTCTGAAACTATTCCAGTCAATAGAAAAAGAGGGAATCTTCCCTAACTCATTTTATGAGACCAGCATCATCCTGATACCAAAACCTGGCAGAGACACAACAAAAAAAGAGAATTTTAGGCCAATATCCCTGATGAACATCGGTGCAAAAATCCTCAATGAAATACTGGCAAACCGAATCCAGCAGCACATCAAAAAGCTTATCCACCATGACCAAGTGGGCTTCATCCCTGGGATGCAACGCTGGTTCAACATACTCAAATCAATAAACGTAATCCAGCATATAAACAGAACCAATGACAAAAACCACATGATTATCTCAATAGATGCAGAAAAGGCCTTTGACAAAATTCAGCAGCCCTTCGTGCTAAAAACTCTCAATAAATTTAGTATTGACGGGATGTATCTCAAAATAATAAGAGCTATTTATGACAGACCCACAGCCAGTATCATACTGAATGGGCAAAAACTGGAAGCATTCCCTTTGAAAACTGGCACAAGACAGGGATGCCCTCTCTCACCACTCCTATTCAACATAGTGTTGGAAGTTCTGGCCGGGGCAATCAGGCAGGAGATAGAAATAAAGGGTATTCAATTAGGAAAACAGGAAGTCAAATTGTCCCTGTTTGCAGATGATATGATTGTGTATTTAGAAAACCCCATCGTCTCAGCCCAAAATCTCCTTAAGCTGATAAGCAACTTCAGCAAAGTCTCAGGATACAAAATCAATGTGCAAAATCACAAGCATTCTTCTACACCAATAACAGCCAAATCATGAGTGAACTGCCATTCACAATTGCTTCAAAGAGAATATAACACCTAGGAATCCAACTTACAAGGGATGTGAAGGACCTCTTCAAGGAGAACCACAAACCACTGCTCAGCGAAATAAAAGAGGACACAAACAAAGGGAAGAACATTCCATGCTCATGGACAGAAAGAATCAATATCGTGAAAATGGCCAAACTGCCCAAGGTAATTTATAGATTCAATGCCATCCCCATCAAGCTACCAATGACTTTCTTCACAGAATTGGAAAAAAAAAAAAAAAAAAAACAAACTACTTTAAAATTCATATGGAACCAAAAAAGAACCCACATTGCCAAGACAATCCTAAGTAAAAAGAACAAAGCTGGAGGCATCATGCTACCTGACTTGAAACTATACTACCAGGATACAGTAACCAAAACAGCATGATACTGGTACCAAAACAGAGATATAGACCAATGGAACAGAACAGAGCCCTCAGAATTAATACCATACATCTACAACCATCTGATCTTTGACAAACCTAACAAAAACAAGAAATGGGGAAAGGATTCCCGATTCAATAAATGGTGCTGGGAAAACTGGCTAGCCATATGTAAAAAGCTGAAACTGGATCCCTTCCTTACACCTTATACAAAAATTAATTCAAGGTGGATTAAAGACTTAAATGTTAGACCCAAAACCTTAAAAAGCCTGGAAGAAAACCTAGGTAATACCATTCAAGACATAGGCATGGGCAAGGACTTCATGTCTAAAACACCAAAAGCAATGTCAACAAAAGCCAAAATTGACAAATGAGATCTAACTAAAGAGCTTCTGCACAGCTAAAGAAACTACCATCAGAGTGAACAGGCAACCTACAGAATGGGAGAAAATTTTTGCAATCTACTCATCTGACAAAGGGCTAATATCCAGAACCTACAAAGAACTCAATCAAATTTACAAGAAAAAAACAAACAACCCCATCAAAACGTGGGCAAAGGATATAAACAGACACTTCTCAAAAGAAGACATTTATATAGCCAACAGACACATGAAAAAATGCTCATCATCACTGGCCATCAGAGAAATGCAGATCAAAACCACAATGAGATACCATTTCACATCAGTTAGAATGGCAATCATTAAAAAGTCAGGAAACGACAGGTGCTGGAGAGGATGTGGAGAAATAGAAACACTTTTACACTGTTGGTGGGACTGTAAACTAGTTCAACCATTGTGGAAAACAGTGTGGCGATTCCTCAAGGATCTAGAACTGGAAATACCATTTGACCCAGCCATCCCATTACTGAGTATATACCCAAAGGATTATAAATCATGCTGCTGTAAAGACACATGCACACGTATGTTTATTGGGGCACTGTTCACAATAGCAAAGACTTGGAGCCAACCCAAATGTCCATCAGCGATAGACTGGTTAAAGAAAATGTGGCACATATATACCATGGAATACTATGCAACCATAAAAAAGGATGAGTTCATGTCCTTTGTAGTGACATGGATGAAGCTGGAAACCATCATTCTCAGCAAACTATCGCAAGGACATAAAACCAAACACCACATGTTCTCACTCATAGGTTGGAGTTGAACAGTGAGAACACATGGACACAGGAAGGGAACATCACACACCAGGGCCTGTCGTGGGGTGGGGGGAGGGGGGAAGGACAGCATTAGGAGATATACCTAATGTAAATGACGAGTTGATGGGTGCCGCACACCAGCATATCACATGTATACATATGTAACAAACCTGCACGTTGTGCACCTGTACCCTAGAACTTAAAGTATTAAAAAGAAAAAAAATTTCAAAAAACAAAAATTGCTTAATTTTTCCATCTCAATAATCATCATTGTATATGTGTATATACATCCATTTGGGATCATGGTCTGTGTTCTTTAGTTAGCATTTTATTGTGTCTTTCTGGAGTTGATGGAGGTAGTGATGAGTATGTCTGTGAGCCCAGTGGAATGCTCACACCTGTCATCTCAGCCACTCAGGAGTCTGAGACGAGAGGATCACGTGGGGCCAGGAGTTCAAGACCAGCCTCGGCAACATAGGAAGGCACTGTCTCTACAAAACTTAAAAAATTAACTGGACATGATGGTGTGTGCCTATAGTCCCAGCTGCTTGGGAGGCTGAGGCAGGAGGATCACTTGAGCCCAAGAGTTCAAGGCTATAGTGAGCTATGATCACACCACTGTACTACAGCCAGGACAACAAAATGAGGCTGTGTCTCTTAAACAACACACACACACACACACACACACACACACAGTGGTTGATTGGATAGGATGAGGGCAATGAATTTCTTGAATTGGTTTTTTCCGAAACATGACTAAAAACACTATAACCTAGTTTGGTGATTTGTAGGTAAAGTAGGATTTTTAAAATCACTTTTCTATATAATTGTGATGAGAAGTGCTGAGGAATGAAATTGGCTTTGATTGGATTAAATATCTGCCTTCTAACCAAAACATAGTCTAGTAGTTTTAATTCAGTGATTTGTTCCATGTGGCATAATGCCCCAAATCACCGGGCCACTGCTACTGGCGTTAAGGGTTGCCAGCACCATGTGGAATAATATGCAAATGCCAGGTGAAAGGAGTTTCTGCACCATTTAAATTTTTTCCTCTCTCTTAAAGCAAAACAAAATTTTTGCATCTAGTAAATGAATGTTATGAGAACTTAATTTTGAGAAAAAGCAGTTTGATTCATAAAAACAGAATTTTGCTCCATTTCTTTGTCTTTTCTAATGCCAGGAACCAGTCTGCTTTTCCCATTATTTAATATGATTGATATCAGATTATTAACATAAGAAATAAAAAATTATAGAGTAAGGAGCATGAATATAAACATTGTTTTCCTTTTTATTTTCTCTAGTGATAGCTGATTTTATTACATTGTCTGTGGCTGAATTCTTCTGTAGATATTGAAGATGGCCAAAAGTAGAGATCCAAAATGTAACTTCTTAGTGTGCATTTTCAACGGAGAGTGAATTTTTATCTTATCACCTGTGTCATTAATTTGTGATTTTATCTTTAATAACTTTTCCCAGCTTTATTGAATTATAAATTGTAGTGTGCATTTGAGTAAGGTGTACAACATGATTTGATACGTGTATACATTGTGAAGGATTACTGCAATCAAGCTAATTAACACATCCATCACCTCACATAGTTACCACTTTTTTTGTTTGTTGTTAGAACCCTTCAGACCTGTTCTTAGCAAGTTTCAAGTGTACTGTACCATATTATTAATTATAGACTACCATGCTGCACACTGAATCTTCAGAACTTACTCATATGACTGAAGGTTTGTGCCCCTTGACAAACATCTTCCATGATCTCCCCCTTTCCCAGCCCTCTAGAAACCACCATTCTACTCTGTGTGAGTTCTGTGAGTTTGATGTGTTTAGGTTCATTCATGTCACAAGTGGCAGTATTTCCCTTTTGTTTCGAAACAGAGTCTCAGTTTGTCACCCAGGCTGGAGTGCAGTGGTGCAGTCTTGGCTCACTGCAACCTCTACCTCCCGAGCTCAAGCAATTTTTGTGCCTCAACTCTTGAGTAGCCGGGATTTTTGGTGTGTACCACTGTGCCTGGCTAATTTTCCTATTTTTAGTAGAGATGGGGTTTCGCCATGTTGGCCAGGCTGGCCTCAAACTTCTGGCCTCAAGTGATCCACCCGCCTCGGCCTCCCAAAGTGCTGGGATTACAGGCATGAGCCACTGTGCCTGGCCTCCTTTTTGTTTTATGGCTGATAAATATTCCATTTGATTATATATGCCACATTTTCTTTATCCATTCATCTGAAGCACACTTACGTTGTTTTCACAGTTTGGCTATTGTGACTAATACTGCAGTGATCATGGGAGTGCTGATGTCTTTCTTGAGATCCTGATTTCAGTGTTTTTGATATGTAGCAGAAGTGACATTCCTGAGTCATACGGTAGTTCTGTTTTTAATGTTTAGAGGAACCTCCTTACTGTTTTCCATAATGACTGTACCAGTTTACATTCCCACCAGTAGTGTACCAGGATTCTCTTTTCTCCACATCCTTGCCAATACTTGTTGTCTTTTGTCTTTTTCGATTGGTGTGCCATTTAGTTCTTTTTCTTGCCTAATTGACTAGGACTTGGAATATTCTGTTAAAGGGAGGTGGTGAGAGTGGACTCCCTTTTCTTGTTCCTGATGTTAGGGGAAAAGCTTTGAACTTTTCACCATTAGGTATATTGGCTGTGGACTGATCATATATGGCCTTTATTGTTGTGTTGAGGTACGTTCCTTCTTTACCTAATTTATTGAGAGTCTTTGTCATGAAAGGATATTTAATTTTGTCAAATACTTTTTCAGGTGATTGTGTGATTTTTATCCTTCATTCTGTTAGTCTGGTGTATGACATTTATTAATTTGTATATTTTGAGCTATCCTTGCAAATACCACTTGAGTATAGTGAATGATCCTTTTAATGTGCTGTTGAATTCAGTTTCCTAGTATTTTGTTGAAACTTTTGCATCTAGTTGCATCAGGAATATTGACCTGTGCTTTTCTTTTCTTGTAGTATCCTTATCTGGCCTTGGTATAAGGGCAGTACTGGCCTTTTAAATTGAGTTTGGAGGTGTTCCTGCCTCTGTAATTCTTTGGATGATTTGAGAAGAATTGATACTAGCTTGTGCTCAGGTGTTTGGTGGAAATCACCCCTGAAGCCATCTGGTCCTCAGCTTTTCTTTGTTGGGAGGTTTTTGACTACGCTTTAGTCTTCTTACTTTCTTTGGTCTATTCAGCTATTAATATTTCTTCACTTGTCCAGGTACAGTGGCTTATACCTGTAATCCCAGCACTTTGGGAAGCCAAGGTGGGAGGATCACTTGAGGCAGGAGTTGGAGACTAGACTGGGCAACATAGCAAGACCTCGTCTCTACAAAAAATAAAAAATTAACTAGTTGCAGTGGTGCATGCCTGTAGTTGTAGCAACTTGAGAGACTGAGGCGGGAGGATCCCTTGACCCCAGAATTTTGATGAGCTATGATGGTGCCACTGTGCTCCAGCCTGGACAACAAAGCAAGAACGAATCTCTTTAAAAAAAGTCTTGATTTTTTTTTGTTGTTTTAGTGTTTCAGTCTTGTTAGGGTACATGTTTCTAGAAATTTATCCATTTCTTCTTGGTTATCCAAGTTGTTGGTGTATTAATTTTCATAATATTCTCCTTGTATTCCTGTGGATCAGTTGTAATGTCTTCTCTTTCATGTCTGATTTTCTTTATTTGAATTCTCTTTCTTAGTTATTCTAGCTTGAAGCTTGTCAGTTTTGATTATCTTTTGACAAACAACTATTATGTTGATTTTTACAAATTTTCTTTCTGGTCTCTCATTTATTTCTTCTCTTTATTATTTCCTTACTTTAGCTAACTTTGGGCTTAGTTTGTTCTTTTTTCTATTTTTTTGAGGTGTAAAGTTAGGTTGTTTGAGATCTTTTTTTTCTTAAAGTTTATTGCCGTAAACTTGTCTCTTTGAACTACTTTGCTGTATTCTATAGGTTTTAGAATGTTTTGTTTTCATTTTATTTGCCTGAAGATACTTTTTGACTCTCTTTTTTTTTGAGTTGGAGTTTCACTCTGTCGCCCAGGCTAGAGTGCAATGGCACAGTCTTGGCTCACTGCAACCTCTGCCTCCCAGGTTCAAGCAATTCTCCTGCCTCAGCCTCCTGAATAGCTGGAATTACAGGCATATACCACCATACCCGGCTAATTCTTAGTATAGATGGGGTTTCACCATGTTGGCCAGGCTGGTCTCAAACCCCTGACCTCAAGTGATCCGCCCACCTCGATCTCCCAAAGTGCTGGGATTAAAGGCGTGAGCCACCGTGCCCGGCCTAACTTTCTCCTTTTGATTTGTTCTTTGACCCATTGGTTTTGTCTAGAGTATATTGTTTACTTTCCATGTATTTGTGTATTTTTAAATTTCTCTCCTATTATTGATTCCTAATTTTATACCATTGTAGTTGGAAAACATACTTGATATAGTGTTAACATAGTTGGATTTAACACTTAATTTTGTGGCCTGACATATAATATATTCTGTGGAATGCTCTGTGTGTGCTTGAGAAGGGTATGTCTTCTGCTGCTGTTGGATGGGTGTTTCATAGAGTCTGTTACTTGCCCTATAACTCTTATTCAGGTCTCACGTTTTCTTACTGATAGACTGTTTGACCTATCCATTGTTAGAAGTGGGGTAGTAAAGTCCTCTCTTGTTGTATTGCTGTCTGTTTCTCCCTTCAGTTCTGTTAGTATTTGCTTTATATTTTTAGGTGCTCTAAGGTGGGGTGCAAATATACTAATACATTTACAACTGTAATATTCTCTTGATGAATTGACCCGTTTATTGCTGTATGATAACCTTCTTTGTCTCTTGAGACTGAAAGTCTATTGTGTCTGATATAAGTAAGCCCATTTCTATTCTTTTTTGATTACCATTTCCATGGAATATCTTTTTCTATCCTTTTATTTTCAGCCTGTGTGTGTCCTTACAGCTAAAGTGAGTCTCTTGTAGGCAACATATTGTTGGATACTTAAAAAAATCTGATAGTCACTCTCTATCTTTTGATTGGAGAATTTAATCCATTTAAAGTAATTATTGATAGTTAAGGCCATTTTGTTGTCCTCTGTTTTGTAGGTCCTTTGTTCCTTTCTCTCTTGCTGCCTTCCTTTGTGATTTGATTTTTTTTTTTGTAATGGTATGATTAATTCCTTTCTATTTTTTATATGTTACTGGAGGTTAGTTTTCTTTGTGGTTACCATGAGGGTTACATAAGACATCTTATAACAGGCTGTTTTAAGGTTATAATAACTATAATTACCTACAAAAATTCTACAGTTTTACTTCTCCCTGTTTCACAGTTTATGCTATTGATGTCACACTTTACATCTTTTTATATTTGTGTACCCATTGACAAATTATTGTAGCTACAGTTATTTTTATAATTTTGTCTTTTAACTTTTATACTAGCGAAAATTGATTTATGTACCTCGATTACAGCATTACTGTATTCTGAATTTGACTGTATATTTATTTTTACCAGTGAGTTTTATACTTTAATGTATTTTCATGTTTTTATTTACTGTCCTTTAGTTTCAACTCAAAGACCTCCCTTTAGCATTTCTTATAAGGTGGGTCTAGTGCAATGAACTCCTTCAGTTTTTGTTTGTCTGGAAATGTCTTTATCTCATCTTTTTTTCTGAAGGACAACTTTTTTTTTTTTTTTTTTTTCATCTGATGGCACCTCTGACTCCTTGACATTGCATTATTTGTTTCTCAGAGAAATAAAGCAATTTTTTTTTTTTTTTGAGACAGAGTCTTGCTCTGTTGCCCAGGCAGGAGTGCAGTGGCCAGATCTCAGCTCACTGCAATCTCCGCGGCCTGTATTCCAGCGATTCTCCTGCCTCAGCCTCCCGAGTAGCTGGGACTACAGGTGCCCGCCACCTCGCCCGGCTAGTTTTTTGTATTTTTTAGTAGAGACGGGGTTTCACTGTGTTAGCCAGGATGATCTCGATATCCTGACCTTGTGATCCACCCACTTCGGCCTCCTAAAGTGCTGGGATTACAGGCGTGAGCCACTGCGCCCAGCAACAATTTTCTTATGTATAATATTCTTGGCTGGCAGTTGGTTATCTATTAGCACTTTGACTATATCATCTCATTCCCTCCTGATCTGCAAGGTTTCGGCTGAGAAATGCACTGATTGCCTTATTGATGGTGGTGATGGTGGTGTGTGTGTGTTGGGGTTTCCTTGTATTATATAGGTTGCTTTTCTCCTGCTGCTTTCAAAATTTCCTCTTTGCCTTTGATTTTTCAGAATTCAGTTATAATGTGTTTCAGTGTAATTTTCTTTGACTTGAGCTTTTGAACTTCATGAATCTAGATGTCCATATTTCTTTTTTTTTCTTTTTTTTTTTTTTTTTGAGACAGAGTCTCGCTCTGTCTCCCAGGCTGGAGTGCAGTGGCCGGATCTCAGCTCACTACAAGCTCCGCCTCCCGGGTTTACGCCATTCTCCTGCCTCAGCCTCCCGAGTAGCTGGGAATACAGGCGCCGCCACCTCGCCCGGCTAGTTTTTTTTTGTATTTTTTTAGTAGAGACGGGGTGTCACCGTGTTAGCCAGGATGGTCTCAATCTCTTGACCTCATGATCTGCCCGTCTCGGCCTCCCAAAGTGCTGGGATTACAGGCTTGAGCCACCGCGCCCGGCCTAGATGTTCATATTTCTTTCAAGATTTGAGAAGTTCTCAGGGAACAAACATTCATTTAAGTAAGCTAGATATTTCTTCTGTTCTCCTTTTGGGACCTTGATAATGCACATACTCATTCATTTGATGCTACATCATAGTTTCTGTATGCTTTTGTCAGTTTTAATTCATTTTTCTCTTTAGTTTCTCTAACTGGATAATTTTAAACAATGTGTGTTTGAGTTCACTGATGCTTTCTTCTGCATTACTGGGTTTCCTATTGAAGCTATTAATTATTTTTTCAGTTGTCAGTGTATTCTTCAGTTTCAGGATTTCTGTTTGGTTCTTTTAGAGTTTCTGTTCCTTTATTAAACTATTTGTTTTGTGCATGTATTATTTTCCTGATTTTTGTTGAGTTTCCTGATTTTTGTTTCTGGGTTCTCTTGAATCTCATTGAGCTTCTTTAGGATGATAATCTTTAATTCTGTCAGTCATTTCGTGAATCTCCATTCCTTTGTGATCAGTCATAAGGGCTTTGTTGGTTTACTTCGGTGATGTATTATATAATTGTAAATGGAATACATAGAAAACCGAAAAAAAATCTGTAGAAAAATAATTAGAATTAGCAAGAGCATTTAACAGGGTTTCTATTACCCACATATGGGAATCATGTTCCTATTTGTATGCCAGCAAAAAGCCACTAGAAAATGTAATTTTAAAAAGTTATTAAAATGATTTATCCAGGAAAAGTTCATTAGTGCATCGAGTCATTAGGTGGAAGGTTGAGAAAAGCTGAACTCTACACACAGAAGAGACCAGACTGTCACTGCCTTGACGCACTGGTTAATCTCAGCCTCTTTAAGAGTGAGAAGACCAAGGGCCAGGCACAGTGGCTCAGGCCTGTAATCCCAGCACTTTGGGAGGCCAAGGCGGGTGGGTCACTTGAGGCCAGGAGTTTGAGACCAGCTTGGCCCATATGGTGAAACCCCTTCTCTACTAAAAATACAAAAATTAGCCAGGCGTGGTGTTGCATGTCTGTAATCTCAGCTACTTGGGAGGCCGAAGCACCAGAATGGCTTGAACTCAAGAGGTGGAGGTTGCAGTGAGCCAACATTGCACCATTGCACTCCAGCCTGGGCAACAGAGTGAGACCCTGTCTCAAAAAAAAAAAAAAAAAAAAAAAAAAGAGCTAGAAAACCAGACATTATATTATATGCTCTCAGATGTGAGGCAGTGTCAGTTACACAACACCATTAATTATTATTTTTACCTAAAAATGAAAATTGAATATATTCAAGTTTGTAAAGCTAATATTCAGTATCAACACAAACAAAAAGCAAGAGATGTAGAAAAACAAGTTGAATTTTATCATGAAGAAGCAAACATACAATCCAGAATGTGAGTCATTGTATGGAATAATTGATTTGCTTTAAAAAAAAATCATTGGTGTTCAAAAAGTGTACATTGGAGGAGGTAAGAGACTTTTCTCTAGATTAGTAGGGGATTAAAGGATCTAACAAATAAGTACAGAGTATGGGCACTTTTGTATTTTGATTCAAATAAAGTAGCTGTAGAAAATAAACTTTGACATGAATGGGGAAATTTGAATATGGGCTATATTGATATCGAGAAATTAGTTAATTTTGTTACAATTTACATTGTTGAGAAGTGCTCTTTTTTGGAGATGCATAAGGAAGCACGTATAAGGGTGTAATGACATGATGTCTGGAATTTTAAATGATGGCAAAACGTATAATGTACATAGGAATAAAATATGTACACATCTTTCATGGAGGAAAATATAATGCTTTGTTAGAAGCCTTTTAAGGAGACCTAAAGAAATAAACACACTGACAAGTTTTCAACTTAACAAGAATGCAAAAGTGGTACACATTCAGTAAAACCATACTTTGAATTTTGATCTTTTTCTGTGGTATGTAGTATGATACTGTCTTGTGATGCTGGGCAGTGGCAGTGAGCCACAGATCCCAGTTAGTCACACAACCAGGAGAGTAAACAACTGATATTTTCCGGATTAGGTGCTTTAAATGCATTTTGGACTTAGGATATTTTCAACTTATGGCGGGTGTATTGGGATATAGACCAATGGTAAGTTGAGGAGCATCTGTAGTATGTTAATGAATTGAAAGATCCAAAAGCATGAAGTTTTTCCCAAAGTGATGTTACTTCAGTGTAATTGGAATCAAAATCCCAGAGGCTGCTGTTGGGTTTTTTGTTGCTGTGGCTGGTTGGTTGGTTTGGTGGAACTTGACTGGCTAGTTCTGAAATTTCTGTGAGAAGTGTAAAGCGCCAAGAATAGCGAAGACAGGTTTGAAGAAGGAAAAGGTAGGGAGCCTTGCCTTACTAATTACTTCTTGTAAAGGTATAGTAATTAAGGTGGTATAGGTCTGGCACAGAAATATACATAGCCACAAAACAGGTACACATGTATATAGAAACTTTGTACATGCCAGAAGTGGCAATGCATGTAAATATTCCTGGGAAAATTCATTATAAATACTTATTAAAAAAAAGAAATTTTATTCTTATACCAGACCCCCCAAAATAGAAGTATGTTCTTACCTCATAATATATACAACATCGATTTCAGATGGATTAATGACTACAACGTGAAAGACAAAGTTAACGTCGTTTTAGGGAAGTATCTTTATGAACTTGGGATGGACAAGGTTTTGTGGAAATGTCACAAAATTGTATATTATAAAGGAGAAGATTGATACATTTGAAACAATTAAAAATGTTAAGCTGGACTTGGCGACTCATGTCTGTAATCCCAGCACTCGGAGGTGGAAGCCAGTGGATTGCTTGAGTCTAGGAGTTCAAGACCAGCATAGGCAACATAGCGAAACCTCGTCTCTACTAAAAATTAGTGGGGTGTGGTGGCGCATGCCTGTAATTCCAGCTATTCAGGAGGCCGAGGTGGGAGAATCACCTGAGCCTGGGAGGTCAAGGCTGCAGTGAGCTGAGATTGTGCCACTGCACACTAGCCTTAGTGACTGAGTGAGATCCCATCTCAAAAAAAAAAAAATGGAATTCTATCAATGAAAAGATGTAAAGATATCATAGACTAGAAGAAAATACTTATATAAGATATAACGGATGGATAAAGTATTGTTATCTATAATGTATAAAGAATACCTACAAGTCATTAAGAAAAAGATACCTTAATTTAAAAAATGTACAAAAGACACAAATAGCTATTTCACCAAAGTTGAAACAGTAATGACCAAAAACTGTATGATAAGATATCCAGTCAAGGTGGTTAAATGCATTTGACATGCATTTTAAAACTATAATGAGGTACTATTTTTTTTTTATACCCGATTGGAAACATTTAGAAAGTACCATGTGTTAATGGATGTGAAGAGGTATAATGGCCACTGTTAAGCACAGCTAGCAAGAGCATAAATTAATATAGCTTCTTGGAAAATAAAATAAGGTGTCACTACTGAATTTCCTAGCAATTTAATTCCTAGGCCTATACCTTAGAGATCTTCTTGCGCAGGTAAATCAGAGTGCACCTAGCAGCATTATTTAAAATAGCAAGAAAATGGAAACAACCCAATTGTGATCTTTGGGGGAGCGGATTAAAATAATTGCCATGTATTATTTCACACCTCAGTGAAAGTGGAGAGGATTAAAAGATACATTACACTCTGAATGATCTAAGTCTCAAAACCTATTGAAAGGGAATAATACTGAATATCATTCAGTACTAAAAAGAAAAAGGAATAATTATTTATCTTTATAAAGCTGAAAAACATGTAAACTATAAATGAACAGCTCATATATATATATATGTAGCAAAACAGTAATAAAAGCAAGGGGATTTTAAACATAAATTTCGAGATATAGGTTGTTCTTATTAATGGAGGATAGACCAATAGTAGAGAGAGACACAACAGGGAGCTTCAGAAGTGAATATAATGTTGCGTTTCTTTTTTTTTTTGAGACGGACTCTGGCTCTGTGGCCCGGACTGGAGTGCAGTGGCCGGATCTCAGCTCACTGCAAGCCCCACCTCCCGGGTTTACGCCATTCTCCTGCCTCAGCCTCCCGAGTAGCTGGGACTACAGGCGCCCGCCACCTCGCCCGGCTAGTTTTTTGTATTTTTAGTAGAGACGGGGTTTCACCGGGTTAGCCAGGATGGTCTCGATCTCCTGACCTCGTGATCCGCCTGTCTCGGCCTCCCAAAGTGCTGGAATTACAGGCTTGAGCCACTGCGCCCGGCCAAATGTTGTGTTTCTTAAGCTAGGTTTACAGATTTTTATGTCGTTATTTTCATCTACATCTACATTATATACAGTGTATTGCATGTTTGAAATGTTTAATAATGGTAACATTAGAGTTGTTTTACAAAACATTCTTTTTCTGTCAACCATTCTGACATTAATAATGGTAACATTAGAGTTGTTTTAGAAAACTTTCTTTTTCTCTCAGCAGTTCTAACATTAATAATGGTAACAGAGTTATTTTACAAAACCTTCTTCTATCAGCCATTCTAACATTAATAATGGTAACATTAGAGTTGTTTTACAAAACGTTCTTTTTCTCTCAGCCATTGTAACATTAATAATGGTAACATTAGAGTTGTTTTACAAAACCACCTTCTTCTATCAGCCATTCTAATATTTCAGTGCATCGATGTCAGGAGACTGCTTCCCTGTTTCCAAAATCTCTGACTTGGTTTCTTTTTAGTCATTTCAGATTATCCCATGCCTTTCTTTTGTTTTATGATTTCATTGTTCTTCATAGGGTACATGCTGAAATACATGTTCTTTATGGGAAAACTTATTTTTGTAAGCAAATGTGCTACCATTGACAGGAAGGAATTTGGAATTGTGGAAAAATTTTGCAGCATATATTTATTTGTTGGTTTTCAACGACTCCTTATTGTCACTGGTGTAAGTCTCTAAACAAATATATTTGTTTCTGTGCATACATACGCAAAGCTTGATTCTTCTCCTTCTGTCATTAGGCAAGTGAAAGACCAGAATAAGAAGGTAGCAAATCTGAAGCACAAGGAACAGGTGGAAAAAAAGAAGAGTGCACAAATGCTGGAGGAGGCTCGGCGACGGGAGGACAACCTCAACGACAGCTCTCAGCAGCTCCAGGTTAGAACACAAGGAGAACCGGAAAGGATGGGGTGAAGAGATGTGATCCATAGTTGCATGTTGTTTTCCTCTTCATCTTTATCCTCCTCTTTTTTCTCTTTCTAACCCTGCTTGCTGCCTTCCTCTCAGACCAACTGTTTAGCAATGAAGGAATGGCTTTAAATAGAAAATGCAAGTTTTATTCCACAGCTTTATGAGGACACCTCAGCATAGGAGAAAGTTCATCTTGCTTCAAGTTGATCACACGTAATTGGTAAGTTCAATGACAGTTTAATGAGTGGGTTATATTAGGCTTCAGGGTTGTCAGTATAGTTCTCTGCCAGTTCCGTCCATTACAATGGATGCTAATTGCTAATCTTAGTTTGTGTCTGTCTTCCTTTTTTCCATTCTTCCTCTTTTCCTTCTGACCTCCCTCTATCTTTCCTTCCTTTCCTCTTTTTAAATATTCAATTTAGCAAGAATATTTTACAGTCATACACAATGTGACATATAAACTGTATTTTTTCACTTCAGTGGAGTGATAATTGATGCCTAAACCTAATTATTCACAGATTAATTAAACCAGGCTCAATAACAGCAGTAGCAGCTACCATCTCATAAGTGCCAGTTAGTTCCTCAGTATTTGAAACTAGGCTCTGGTCATTCGTTTTGTTCTAACCTTCACAGTAATCCAAGTGGAGCAGGTGGTATTGTATATATTTTGCAACAGGAAAATAGATTGAGAGACATTGCGTTACGTACATAAACGCACACAACTTCTAAATGGCTCAGCCGTGATTTTAACTGGGACTTCCTGAATCTGTGGACTGTCCTCTTTGTCTTGATCATAATGCTTCAGAACGAAGGTTTAGATTATAGGGAAGAATACCATAAACGTGCTGGAGGAAAAACAAACTGCCAGATTGTTTTTCTCTAGTTAACAATTTCTAATTGGGTCTGATATTGGGTATTAGGGATACTCCCTACCACTGGATTGTCATTTACAACAGCATAATTAAGTAAACAACCTTTACTGGAGAGATTTGGAGGAGTTACTATGCAGAAGCCGTTTTGAGGCTTTACAACAAATTGATTTAACGTATGAAGAAGACTCTACTTTTTACTTGTTTTTCTCATTCCTCTTTTATGTAACTTTTACTGATTATAGAAAAAGTCTAAATTTCCTCAAATGCACCAAATTTTGAAAAAAGCAGCATGCCAGTGTTTTCTCATCCTTACCAATAACAGTTAATATTGGCAGTTTTCTCCTCTTTCTGTTATTCCTCCTTTTTTTTTTTTTTTAAAACAAAATACAAATCTGATGAGTGGAAAAGATTTCATTTTGTGTTAATTTACATTTCTCTGATTACCAGTGACATTGTTTTTTCAAGTCTTGAATTTTCTTCTGTTTGTTATTGTAATTTAAATCTGTCTTCCATTGTTAGCTTTTCTTCCCATAAATTTTTTGCTTAGTTTATCCCCATTTTGAGAGTATATATTTACACATAAATACTTGTAAGTTGTTCTGTGCATTCATATTTTTACCTTTACTTTTTAATTCATTTTATGGTATTTGTGTGGTGAGGATATTTTTTCTTTATTGCTAATAACTTCACTAGAATGTTTATAGGGAATTATTTCATTGCTCACAAACTTGAATTTATGTCTTTATATTTTATGAAATTGATGATTAGTCTCTTTTTAGGATTTCAATTTAATCTTCCTTCTTGAACTATGGCTACATTGTTGTTTAATTGTAGAAAATATTTATGATAAGGCAAGCCCCTCTTTATGTTAGCGCTTTAACTGTTTCATTTATCTTCCCCTCTCATCATTTAATGTTTTCTGTTAGCAGTCTGTCTTTATGAACCAAAAATACTCTTCTAATCTTCTGTCAGTTGTTTTAACACCAAAAGTGCTTTCATATGTAATCTCTTATTTCCTTTTTATATAAACTATAAAATAAATAAGATAGATTATAGTATTTATATTTTACATATAAGGAAAACTAATTTAGAGTGGATGACTGACTTCCCCAAGTTGTCTAAGTAAATGATAGGTATCAAAGTTATGAAAAAGATAGCTGATGGCCATGTGCAAGTTACACAGAGATGTAATTCATTCAGGTACCGTGAAAAGAGCACTGGACTATAGGTTAGGATACTTAGGATCTGATCTCAGTTCTTTTACTAACTACTCAGTTACTTAAGTATATTTCTGTTTATTTATTTATTTACTTATTTTACAGACAGTCTCACTCTGTCACCTAGCTGGAGGGCAGTTGTGTGATCCTCCTGTCTCAGCCTGCCGAGTAGCTGGGACTGCAGACCTGTAATTTTTAAATTTTTTGTAGAGACCAGGTCTCACTATGTTGCCTTAGGCTGTTCTCCAACTCCTGGCTCCACACAAACCTCCTGCGTCAGCCTCCCAAAGTGCTAGGATTATAGGCGTGAGCCACTGTGCCTGGCCCCGTTAATCATATTTAGAGATCACAATCTGGGTATTAGGGGTACTCCCTACCACTGGATTGTCATTTACAACAACATAATTAAGAAATACAGCCGGGCATTGTGGCTTATGCTAATCCTAGTGACTCAGGAGGTGAGGGATGGAGGATCACTTGACACCAGGAGTTCAAGACCAACCTGAGCAACATAGTGAGACCCTGTCTCTAAAAAAATTTAAGAAATTAGCCTGACAGGATGGTTTACCTGTACGGTCCGAGCTACTTTAGAGGCTGAGGCTGGAGAATTGCTTTATCCCAGGAGTTCAGGGTAGCAGTGAGCTATGATTGTGCCACTGTACTCCAGCATATGTGACAGGACAAAACCCTGTCTCTGAAATAAATTAAATAAAAATAAAAGAAGTTAGGAATTCTTGGAGAAATTACTCATTCCAGGATTAGAGCAAGAAATGTACGGGATAAACCTAAATTAGTAGTTCTCAAACTTGTGTGCATTGGAGTTCCATGGAGGGCTGTTACAGATTGCTGTCTCCTATCCCTAGGGGTTTTGATTCAGTAAGTTTGGGAAAAGCCCCAGGAATTTGCATTTCTAATAAGTTCCTGGGTGACGATAACATTCCTGGACGAGGAACCACATTTTGAAAAATCACTGCGCTATAGCATCATGTGATACGAAAAATTAAGAACCTATCAAAGACTGCTGGGGTCATGTAAGGATGGACATGGGAGCAAGAATGAAGGGGCTATCATTGGCCTAGGACAGACAGTTGGAGCATAAGAAAGACTGATGAGTAAGTTGTTTAAAACAAAGTATTTTTAAATCTGGCAACTTCATAATGAGACTCTAAAAGTACTTTGGAGATTGCTGGGGCACCAGTGCCCTGACACTGGGATTTGCTTTTTAAAATTCCAGTGGTAGTAGGGGAAACACTGGCCATTTTTTGATAGGTTATTGAAGCTGAGTGATGGTGACATGGGGTTTATGATATTATCTTCCCTATACTTTTACATGTTTGAAATTGTCCCTAATAAAATGCTGAAAAAGAAAGATACCACTTAACCACTTGAAACTTTCATATCTCTAAAATGAGTCTTAAGAGAGATAAGACTTCACTCCTTAGACTTTAGTGTGCCTTTCAGTTCTAAACTAGCTTTTTAACCATATTTACATAGCCCTGGAATGGAGCCTTTGACTCTGGCTTCATTTCTTAGCCAAACTCCTTATTTGTGTTTTCCCTTTACTTGAGAAATATTTCCTATATTTTCCAAGTAACTTCTTTTTTCATATCTTTGCTTGAATTTCATGGAGTTGGTTTCTTCTGTTTTTAAACTGAAGGTCATATACCTTGGCTTTTGTTTAAAAATTGTAACTTTTAATTAACGTACTAGAGAAATTAATCCGTAATATTTATTGTTTACATCCCTCTACATTTTCTTTTAAACTTTAATTTCACTTACTTGTAATACTAATATATATACACACTCTTGTATTTTGCTTTTTAAAAACTTTTTATCGTTTAAACATTTCCGTGACTTGTATGTTTCATGTTGATGCTCGTACTTACTATTTTCAGTTGACTCCAGAGTTCAGTAGCTTTACATACGCTCCTCTTTTTCTGGACATTACTTAATTTTCAATTTTCACAGAGCAAATTTGCCCAGATGAATTGTACCCAGTTTGGTGATTTCCTTTGGCGATTTCTCAGAGCAAACGTGAAGTATATGAAGTGTTATAGCTTTTCTTAAATTTCTGTTACCAAAGATGAGCTAATTTAGAGAACCCGCAGCAGTTTGCAGGCATTCTGTTTTCCCCATAGCCACTTCGGTTCTATTTAATTTTTTGCTCATTTTACACATATATAATGGCGTCTTCAAGTTGTTGTATTTCATTTCTTCAGTGACACTGTCCGTTTTTCACATGTAATGATTTATTATCTGAAATTTCCGTGTCACATTTTAATTACATTTATTACCTATCATGAAGATCTTTGCGTATCACCTACTTTGGATTGCTATGTTATAAATGACATTGAGGAGTGATGATTGTTGCATATTTTTTCTCTTTCAGTCATCTTTCTTTTGAAATTTATTAGATTGTGTTGTTTAAACCTCTTTTCAAAAAAAATCTTTTAAATTGCTTACCTTGTCCTTTCTAGGCTATTTTTTCACTTAATCTCCTATTTGCAACAGAGTTAAACTTAGTTTCTTTGAGTTCTTTAGCTGTGTGTATGTGTTTGTTTCTTGTAAGTGTTCATTGCTTTAATGCATGTGGATTTTATTTGATGTATCTTATAAAACGTAAATTTAAAGTACTCTTTCTTTACCCTGATACCCAGTTCTCCTGGTAACACTTAGTAAATAGGTATTCTTTAAAAAAATTTTTTAAATCTACCTAATCATATGCTAGATAATCCCATAGAAGTTTCCATTTCATTCTAGATTCATTGTTTTGTCTTTAATCCAATTTTTTTAATTTTTTTTTTTTTTTAAAATAAACGGAGTCTCTTTTGCCCCGTCCCCAAGCCTGGAGTGCAGTGGTGTGATCTCAGCTCGCTGCAACCTTCACCTCCTGGGTTCAAGCAATTCTTCGCCTCAGCCTCCCAAGAATCTGGGATTACACACCTGGCTAATTTTTTTTGTATTTTTAGTAGAGATGGGGTTTCACCATGTTGGCCAGGCTGGTCTTGAACTCCTGACCTCAGGTCATCCACAGGCCTTGGCCTCCCAAAGTGCTGGGATTACAGGCATGAGCCCAGCCTTTCTGCATTTCTTTTGCACTTTGTTTACAAAGTCAGTAGGTCATCTTCAACATCATTAACTTTATCTCCAAACTTTTTTTCTAGGTAAATTTACCAGTTTTTTAAACAAGCTTTGAAATATCATTTGAGTCTCTTTAGTTTGTTAAATTATACTAATAACTTAAAGAATATTATCACTTGTAATTTATTCAGTCATCTGCAGCCAGAACTAAATTCATTCCTTTTTTTATTCCTGTCTATGTTTATTATTTATCATGTTAAAGATTTAAGGAATATAAAATATTTTCTAAAGAAAGCTAATATCCAGATTACAACCAAATTATTAAAGATTTCTGGTAGATCACAGAGAAGAAAAGAGTAAATGAAACCTCAAGCCATAAAAAAGATGAAAAAAGTATTAGCAAATGCTCTTTATTGTATTTGCCTATAAAATAATGTTTCTCCGGATGGAAACTGAGACAAATTCCTTACAGAGCTCCTGTCTCCAAAGGTTGTGAGCATTAATGAAATGACACATGTAAAAGCTTCTATAAGAGCAAATGTTAACAGGACTGGACTAGGTAGTAGTAACATAACAGGTACAGTGGGCCCTCCATACCCATAGGTTCTGCATTTTTGGACTCAGCCAATGGTGGATTGACAATATTATGGGAAAAAAACACCAATGAAACAGAATAATAAAACAATAAAAAATAAATAGAAAATAATATACCAGCTGTTTACATAGTGTTTACACTGTATTGGGTATTAGAAGAAATTGAGAGATGATTTAAATTATATGCGAAGATGTGCATAGATTATCTACAAATATGATAGCATTTTATATCAGGGACTTGAGCATCTGTGGATTTTTATATTTCAAGGGAGTTTTAGAACCAATCCCCAGAAGACATCAAGGTGCTACTCTAGGGATGTAATGAAATGTGAGAGATTCTAGAATTTTCTTATGAAAGGAGGCATTCACTTCATTAGGAGGGAACTTTTAATTTTTCCAGTAGAATTTTGTGAGAAATTTGCCTCATGTTACTTCATTTAGAGCATTGGTTCTCAATTAAGGCTCAGTTTTGGCCCTAAGGAGTATTTGGCACTGTCTGGGGGTGTTTGCAACTTGACAGGTGCTGCTGTCACCTAGTGAGCAGAGGGCTGGGATGCTGCTAAATACCCTGTAGTTCGCTGGATAGCCCCAACAGCAGAGAGTTATTCGGCCCACGCTGCAAACAGTGCTGAGTTTGAAACCACGTTTAGAAACACTTTGAACACCAGTTCTTTATCCAGAGTGTTACTGTGGATGAAGTTTTCATGATTAGCTTTGGAAACCTAACACGTATGGCCATATTTATATTTTTTTCTATGTAGAGCTAAGACCAGTGTTATTAAGTTAAAACTATAGTGGCAGTGCCACAGTACCAAATAATATTGCCCAGGTACATAGTTTTCTGGTACCATACACTAATTTGATGTGAAATAATGCTAGGAGCGTTGTGGTGAGTGAGTAATTTACATAACATACACATTAACCATCATTCTCAGGCACATAATTCCAGATTGAAGTTAATATACCATGTGATTGAAGTATTCTGTATTACTGTGAAAGAAGACTTGGTGCTCTAGAAGTATTTAATATTTGTCGCACAGTTGTAATCGAATGACTCTGGTTATATTTGGTGTGTCATAGAATAGTAGAATAGCAATTAATTCTGTCTTCTTATTTTAAACATTTTTATCACAATGTTTTGTGTTTTAAATTTCTGGCTATTTAGGTGATTTGTTGATGTTTTCATGAAATAGGAGAAGTAAAGGGAAACATTACTACCTTATTTCTGTTTTTTGAAGGAATTATTTTAGTATTTCTATCTTAAGTATAATAATTCTGGGATTAAAATATTCATTAAGTGTTTTATACTTAATGATTGTTGGTTTTTTAAATTTTATTTTATTTTATTTTTTAGAGAGGGTCTTGCTCTGTCACCCAGGAAGGAATGCAGTGGTGTGATCTCAGCTCACTGCAACCTCTTTCTACCAGGTTCAAGTGATTCTCATGCCTCAGCCACCCGAGTAGCTAGGATTCCAGGCGCGTGCCACTATGCCTGGCTCATTTTGTGTGTTTTTATTAGAGATGGGGTTTCACCATGTTGGCCAGGCTGGTCCTGGCATCATGTGATCTGCCTGCCTCAGCCACCAGAAGTGCTGGGATTACAGGCATGAGCCAGCACACCTGGCCCTGTACTTAATGTGTGTGTTTGTTTGTTTTGAGACGGAGTCTCGCTCTGTCGCCCAGGCTGGGGTGCAGTGGCGCGATCTTGGCTCACTGCAAGCTCCGCCTCTGGGTTCATGTCATTCTCCTGCCTCACCTCCCGAATAGCTGGGACTACAGGCACCCGCCACCATGCTCGGCTAATTTTTTGTATTTTTAGTAGAGACGGGGTTTCACTGTGTTAGCCAGGATGGTCTCGATCTCCTGACCTCATGGTCCGCCTGCCTTATATATTTTGTACTTCAATAAATGGAATTATATTTATTCTTTTTCACTTCTTTTGTTGATTATGATTTGTGAGATTCATTTGTGTTAGTTATATGTATCATCCACACCTTTATTGTCCTTGTACTGTGTTTTTTATTTAATTCAGAATTCCACATTTATATTGAAAGTCTTCTGAAAAGACAACTTCATTTCTTTTCAATTTTCCATTCTTTGAATACTTCAGATGGTACCAAAAGTAATTCCTTTTGGCAGAAAGTGAGTTTGGAAGTAAGTGGTGACTTTGCTGTTTGTTTTTGGTTCAACACATTAATCATGTTCTGATTAGATTAAACACTGTCTTACATGTGGAATGAAAATGATACCTGAAAAATTGAGAGAATCTGAGGATCCCAGAGATTCTAAACACCTTTTTGTCATTTATCATGGCCTTCGATGTGAATACTCTTCCTTATGATGTCACATTGCCACTGAGTTGTATCCTATTTGTACCTTTGTGTTTTGGACAGTTAGTTACTGTGATTTGTAGTAGCTTATTTCACACTTTTTGGTCTCAAAAGCCTCTTTATATTTAAATATTATTAAAGTTCCCAAAGTGATTTTTTTTTCTTTTTTTAAATAGAGACTGAGTCTTATTATGTTGCCCAGGCTGGTCTTGAACTCCTGGCCTCAAGTGATCCTCCCACCTTTGCCTCCCAGGACGCTGGGATGATAGGCATGAGCCACTGCACCAGGCCTCAAAGTGATTTTTTTATATGGGTTATATATGATATACATGTATAGATCTTTAGACTCAGCTATCCCATGTCTAGATTTATATGCATATACATGTCCAAAAATATAAAAATACATATGTACAAGGTGACTTACAACATTATTCCTAATTGCAAAATTTTGAAAACCTAATTGCCTATAGGTAGGAGAGTGCTTAAATTCGTCATGGTGAATCTACACAAAAGAGACTGGCAGTTTTAAAAAAGAAATGAAACGTGTGAGCAAAAAAAGATAGTATTTTAATCGTAGAATAAAATATATATCCATGAGTTTATGCTGATATAAACAAGTAATCAAATACATAAATAAATGGCATATGGACAGACGGCTCTTTCTCATAGAAGAATTTCAATTAATAAGTATAGATGGGAATAAACCAAAAGAAAATCACCATGAGACAAACTGATGGTTGTGAAAATTAGTGTGTGAAAATTTGAGGTTAAACATGACTCTCATAGTCTCAAAATGTTTTCCCCAAGGTGTTTGTTTATTTTAACAGAAGACTAACTTTTCAGTGAAGAAACCTACCAGGCCACCTTAACAAAGTGTTTAGAGTTAACATTACCAGTAATACAGAGACATGAACCTCCTGAACCCCTTGATACAAGGCACTGAGAGGGACACAGTATCATTTCTGTGTTATTCTCTCCGAAAATGTGTAACCTCATTCCAATAATGAGAACATGCCACACAGACGCAAATTCTGGGACATTTTACAAAATAACTGAGCAGTACACTTTAAATATGTCAAGATGATGAAAGACAAGGAAAGACTGAGCAGTTACAGATGGATTTGAGGGGAAATGTCAGCTAAATGAATTGTGGGATCTTGGACTAAAGCAGATTTCAGGAAAAGGAACAGAAAGTTGGCTGGGTATAGTGGTGCGTACCTGTAGTCCCAGCTATTGGGAGGCTGAAGAGGGATGGCTGGGTATAGTGGTGCGTACCTGTAGTCCCAGCTATTGGGAGGCTGAAGAGGGAGAATCACTTGAGCCCAGGAGTTTGAGGTTGCAGTGAGCCCTGTTTGCACCACTGCACTTCAGCCTACAGGACAGAGTGAGACCCTGTCTAAGAAAAAAAAAAAAAAAAAAAATCCAGAAAGAAAGGACATTGGTGGAAAAACAATGAAAGTAAGGTTCGCAGGTTGGTAAATAGCATTGAACCAATGTTAATTTCCTAGTTTTGATCATTTTATTATGGTTTTGTAAGCTGTTAACATTACAGGAGCCTGAATAAGGAGTAGGTAGGCACTGTTCTGTTTTTGCAGCTTTTCTATATGTCTGTAATTCGTTCAGAATAAAAGTTTTATTTAAAAAATGTATTGACACTCTATTTCTCAGCACTTTTAATCACCCACCTCACTTTGCCATCCCTTTGAAATAAGTACGCTTTTGAATTTAAAGATGGCTTACTACCAAAATTAACGTTACAGGGTAGTTAGCTCAGGCATTTTTCCTGAACTTAGGAATGCAGATATTATTTCTCATATTGTTGACTTCCTAAACCCATAATTTAATTAAGAATGTAGCTGATCAGGCCAGGCACAGTGGCTCATATCTGTAATCCCAGCACTTTGGGAGGCCGAGGCTGGCGGATCACCTGAGGTTGGGAATTCAAGACCAGCCTGACCAACATGGGGAAACCCCGTCTCTACTAAAAATACAACATTAGCCGGGCGTGGTGGCACATGCCTGTAATCCCAGCTACTCGGGAGGCTGAGGCAGGAGAATTCCTTGAATCTGGGAAGTGGAGGTTGCGGTGAGCCGAGATCATGCCACTACGCTGTAGCCTGGGCAACAAGAGCAAAACTCCATCTCAAAAAAAGGAAAACAAAAAAGATGTAGCTAATCAAGTTGATCATTCTAAAGATTTGACTCAAATCCTTAAGCCATGATGATGTAATATGGCTATTATCAGTAGAGTTATACCTAGGCCTAGAGATGAACCTTGACCTGTCTGTATCCTTCAAGTGTAGAAGGTTTAATTTTACTCATTTTTAGACATACTTGAGATGTCTTTCATTTTTTCAATATAAATTTATCGAATGCTTTCTAAGTGTCAGGCACTGTTGCTAATCTTTGGTTATACAGTGGTGAAAAGACATGTTCTCTGCCCTTCTAGAACATTGTCTCATGGAAAAACAATAAAACTAAGTAAATATCAACCAGAGTAAGTACTACAAAGAAATAAACAGGACCCTGTGATAGATGATGCAGGAAGGAAATATTTTGGGCAACAAATTTAGGTAGTGACATCAGAGGAGTCCTCCCAAAGGATATGACATTGAGATCTGAAAAAGCCGTATAAAAAGCGGAGAAAACAGTGTTTAAAATTGAGGTTATCCATACGGCAGTGAAAAGCTTGGCATTTTCAAAGTAGAGAATAGGTAAGGATTAGGTCAAAAGGGACCTTAGAGGCCATGAAAAGTTGTTTAGATTTTACAAGCAGTGAAACATTCTACGCGAAAAGTTGACAGGATCTGATTTACTTTTTCAGAATACTGTTTTTTGCAATATTTGGAGAATGATTGGAGTAGGACAAGAGTCATACAGAAAGTGTTTGCTCACTATTTCATGCCCTTTTGTGCTGTGCAGTTTTCTATGCTAGAAATAATGTTGCACAAGACAAGCTTCGTACTCTCAAGAAGCTCACATTCTGGTAAGGCTCTGTGAGAGTGGAGGAGAGCGGTTTTTATTTACATTAAAAAAAATTTTTTTTTAGAGACAGTCTCACTCTGTCACTCAGGCTAGAGTGCAGTGGCATGATCATAGTTCACTGCAGCCTCACACTCTTGGACTTAAGCAATTCTCCTGCCTCAGCCTCTGGAGTAGCTGGGACTAGAGGGGTGTGCCACCACACCTGGCTAATTTTTTTTTTTTTTCTTATTTTAAGTAGAGACTGAGTCTTGCTATGTTGCCCAGGCTGGACTTGAACTCTGGGCCTCAAGCAGTCCTTCTGCCTTGGCCTCCAAAATGCATGGATTATACTTTACATTACTTACTACAACTTTTTATTTCTGCTGAATGTCAAAAGATGTGTTATAATACAAGTACAGTAATTTTAATTATAGTAATTGCTGTACACAGAACTGAAATTAGGTAAATTCCAGCCACAACAAGAACCTTTAAAACGTATAGAAGCCTAGTCTTAGCTGATTTGACTGTTGGTGATTTGGGGATTAAAAAAAGCTTTCTCTTGAAAGCCTACCCATCTTTTAAGGGTCAGATGCTTTCTCTTATGAAGCTGCTTAAATCCTCACAGTTGGAATTAATCATACCTTCCGTTGTAATTTCATTCGTTTGTGTCTGCATTGATTTTGGGATTTATTTTATATTACTTTGTATTATATACTACTTGTGTGCTGGTTCCTCCACATACTTGAGCTTGGGAATCATGTCTTGGTATTTTACATATAGTTGGTACTTCATAAATGTTTATAGATTTTAATTGTATCTACAGATGTCAAGAACTTTCAGTCACATGCATCTTAGCCTGGTCTCTTAGTCTATTTGGGCTGTTATGGTAAAATACTGTAAACTGGCTAGCTTATAAACAATAGAAATGTATTTCTCACCGTTCTGTGCCTGGAAAGTCCAAAATCAAGGAAGCAGTGGATCTGGTGTCTGGTACAGGCGCACTTTCTGGTTCATAGGTAGCACCTTCTTGTTGTGTCCTCACATAGTGGAAGGGGCAAGGCAGCTCTCCGCAGTCTCTTTCATAAGGGCATTAATGCCATTCTTGAGGGCTCTGCTGTCATGACCTAATGACCTCCCAAAAGCTCCACCTCCTAATACCATCACATTGGTGATTAGATTTCAACATACGAATTTTTTGGGGGCACACAAAATTCAGATTCTGATTCTGATCTGATCTGATTCAGATCATTGCACCTGGCATTTGGAGCCTCCTATGAAACCAAGCTCTCTGTTTTTAACCTCACCTTTAGGTCGGATGCATGGCTTCTCTGTTTTACACGAGCTGACAGTGTTGGTGTTCTTTGGATATAACACGTTGTTTTCCTAATGTATACTCTTCTACTTATGCAGAATCTTTTTCCTGTGGGTTTCCAGTTTTACTACATAAAGATTCTGCCTGAAAATTAACTTTTGTTGATGAACTCTACCTGGACTTGTTACTGTCTTACCCATTGTTCCTTAGCCTGTATGTTTAATCGTGCTTTATTGTTTACATACTTTTCAATACATTGTTTTATAATTGCCCATGTGACTTAACCAATTTAATTTTCCCTTCTCAACTAGTTTATGTCTGCCTTAAGTGAAGAATTGCTTTAAAGTTTCTTTTTAGTTTTTCTTAAACATTGTTTTATATAGGTTCATTAATTATAGCTGTACTTATTGAGTTATAAATAATAAAATTTAAATTAGGTATAATTTTTTTGAAATGGAATGATATTCAGTTCAGCATCCTAATAAATATTCTCTAAAATTCCGTAGGCTATCCTTTAAGAGCCTTGTATGTTTTAACACGGGAAATGCCATCTTCCCTTAGTTGAGAATATTAATTCTTTGAGCAGTAACGCTCAGATATACCTTTCAGCAAGGCTGTAAGTTTTAGTCACATCCTAATAATACAAAGTAGAGTGGACTGAAAGGAGGCTCCTATCAATAGTGGCTTGGGGCTTTGTTTTTCTTTATAACAAAGATAAGTATCTGAATTTAACCTTGAAAGAGGTTGTTGTGAGATTAATGGAACTGCTGAAAGAACGCTGTGGTGCTGAGTCAGCTCTCCCAAGACCAATGAATATTAAGAATAAAGTTCAAAGAGAGTGAAAACAATGGAAATAGAGACGGGGAAAATCAGCTTTACATATATTTAAGCATATTCTCTTCTTAGATATATAGTCAATGAAACATTTGTGTTTTTCTCTGTAATTTGATTTAACTCTGTCTACAAAAACAGTTTCTTCATTTTGATAAGAGATTTTTTTCCTTTCTGAGATGAACACTTCTTATACTTCATTTTTAGATTTGCCAGGAGGATAAATATTTAAGAAAGCCTTTTATAAAAATTAAGATTGTCTGACATCTTTTTAGAAATACTGTTTCTAGAACTAGTATGTGATTTGTCACATGCTGGGTACATCTAATTTATTAATGTTCTTGTTTTTGCAAAAATAAATTTTGATTTCCTGTTTCTAGAACTTCTCCTTCACCTATTTAAATGTTTAACCCTGTATCATTTCTTCCTTTTTAATAAAATTTTTTTCTTAAACAGGGCTTTTTCTGTATAGAATATTGTCCTCGGTGAGTTTTTATGGTGTTCTTAATGAATGTTAGAGTAACAGATCACAATGGAAAAGTATGCATATAAATCAACATCTGTTTTTACATCCCTGTGGATAGTTGCTGAAATTACGCATGAAAATTCCCTTTTACTGCAGGTGAAGCATCTATACAAATTGTGTGCAGCTTTTAAAAACTCCTATCTCAAACTGGGCCATTTTTTACCATTTAGAAAAAAAGCAAAAACACGGCTTAACATTATTTTTTAAAATTCTGCAGTGTTTGAAATGGACTCTATAGTACTTTTCCTTCTGACCATGTCAGTTCAATTTAATAGCAGCGAAAGTTATTGAAAGACTGTTTATTGATAGGACTAACGTGCTCTCCATAAAATGATGAATAAAATTACATTAGGCACTAAAATTATCAAAAAGCGCACTACTATGTTCTCAGCGAAATGAATGGTTTTCTCCTTTCCTTTGTGTTGTGTGAGCTCTTCTTGGTTTGCATTTGGAAGCAAAAGTCTCCAATGAGATTCTTTTTCTCTTAAATTTTATTTTTAATTATAAGGGATACGTAATAGTTACACATATTTGCAAAGTACACGTGATGTTTTGATACAAGCTTGCAATGTGTAATGACCAGATCAGGGTAATTAGGGCACTCATCACCTCAAGCATTTATCATTTCTCTGTGTTAGGAACATTATAATTCTGTTCTTTTAGGTATTTTAACATGTACAACAAAGTGTTGTTAATTATAGTTGCCTTATTATGCCACTGAATACTAATCCTTTTATTTTTTGAGAGAACAGAAGCAGGTATGTAAATAGTCCGTTTTCGAAGACTTCAGAGGCAAAAGTCAGCCTCTTACGGACTACATCAGTGTCTGTTATTTTAGGAAAAGTTATTTTTGGGAATTTTTGGTAAAGACTTTGAAAACGTATGCTTGTTCTTTTTATAAGCATTACAGATCAAAGATTTGTAGTGTCCTAGGGTTAGGTAAACCACATGTCCTCGCCCAGGTTTCTCATACTCGGCTACCATGACTTTCAAGATGAGAACCTTCCCAGTCTATGTGGGATATTTGTGCTGTATGTCCTGTAAAATTCGTTGATCTAAAGCATCGTTTTTATATGTGTACTTTCCTGTTTATTGAATGAAATACATCTGCTTTTGTTTTGACTTTGGTTTTTGACAATTGAGGTTGTAACAGAGCAGCACTCTAACTGAGGGGAGATATTTGAGGAGTTTTAAAGAGAAGGAGGGAGAGAATATTTTTAAATTTTAACCCACAGTATTGCCTTAAAGTAGTTGGTATGTAACCAGATTCCGTCTCTGTGTTATGCTAGCTTTCACTTCATCAATGCATATATGGCTTCAGTATTTTTCCCACAAAGCATCTGAGAAGTTGGTAAATGAATTCTGACATGTTGAATGATTTTAATGAAATCTTCTGGATGTGTATATATGCTTAGGGGATGGGGAAGAGGGAGGCAGAATAAGCAGTGGGGTTGAGGGTAATAAAGAATTACTGTCTCTTTACATTAAGGATAATGGATAGCAGTTAACATTAATATCTTTCAGAACAGGTTAAAGTCTCTGGTAAGTGGTGTTTACTTCCAAGGCAGCAGCTCTTATTATTAATTCAAAGAAATGACTTCCATTACCATGTCAGAATGAGAGTTGGGAGAGGGAGGAGAGAATGTGGGAGATTGTTGCTTTGGGTAATCTCTGTGAAATCTGAATTGGCCTCCTTTCTACTGCAGAAAAAGGCAAAAGCATAGTGAGATCTACCGTTATCAAGTAACTAATTTTTATGTTACTATACAGCCTTATTAACAGTTTCTGAGGGAACAACAAATTAAATTTTAATTGTGGTTTCTCCTTTGCCTTTGCTTTTCGAATTGAACGTTTGATTGGAAAGAAAGACAGTTAGCCGGGCGCAGTGGCTCACACCTGTAATCCCAGCACTTTGGGAGGCCAAGGCGGGCAGATCACCTGAGGTCAGGAGTTCAAGACCAGCCTGACCAACATGGAGAAACCCCATCTCTACAAAAAATACAAAATTAGCCGGGCGTGGCGGTGCCTGCCTGTAATCCCAGCTACTCTGGAGGCCGAGGCAGGAGAATCGCTTGAACCTGGGAGGCGGAGGTTGCGGTGAGCCGAGATCGAGCCATTGCACTCCAGCCTGGGCAACAAGAGCGAAACTCCATCTAAAAAAAATTTTTTAAGAAGGCAGCGGAGGCTAGAGTCTTACAGCTGCAGTGCTGTGTAGTTTGGTGTTGACAGAGCTGACGCCAAGAAGTAAAGTTCTGAGATGTATTGGGAGTGGTATCGTGAGAGTTGCTGTAGAGTCCAGCCTCTCCCGGTTAATCTGCCTGAGTGAAGCTGTAGTTAGGCTGCCCCAACTTCTGCCCTCGTCTCTTTGAATATAGGAGTCTTCTTATTTGAGGAGATGAGGAATTCTTTGAAAGGTCTTCCTTCTTCTCCCTCTACCAGACCCCTCAAAGTAGTCACACAGACCTCCTGCTGTGAACCCTATACTCTGAGGGAAGAATTCTTATTTGATTTCAGCAAATATATGAAGTTGGCAAAAGTAGGCTTCAGTTACATAATCTAGTGGTGGGAAAAATGGTCTGGGTTCGTTTTGTTAAGTGCAAATGTGATTAATAGCAGTTGAAGTAAAACTCTAAAGATACTGCTTTCATTTTAGGTGATATGAAATATTTAAAATGATAAAGCCTGTTCCTTTACTGTCTCTAGATAGCTATTAAGTGAGATGTCTGTGACACACTGTACATTTCTAGATTTTGGGTTGCCTGAATTGTTTAAGCAGAGTGAAATAACCAAGGTAGGGTAGGTGAATGAAATAAAACTCTCTCTCTACTTAGTCTTATTCCCCCAGGCTGCCAATTTAATGCATTTTTCTAATTAATGAGTGCTATAAAATGGCTTATCTACAAACAGTACGTGCATTAATGGCAAAAACCACAATTAATTTGGCACCAACCTAATAATTCCCCTTTGAAATTTTTAAAATTTTATATTTATTTTATTTTATTTTATATATTTTTTTGAGCCAGAGTCTTACTCCCTCTCCCAGGCTGGAGTGCAGTGGCATAATCTTGGCTCACTACAACCACTGTCTCCCCAGTTCAGGCAGTTCTCCCTGCTTCAGCCTCCCGAGTGGCTGAGATTACAGGTGTGCACCACCACCCTGGATAATTTTTGTATTTTTAGTAGAGATGGGGTTTCACCATGTTGGCCAGGCTGGTCTTGAACTCCTGACCTCAGGTGATCCACCTGCCTCAGCTTCCCAAAGTGATGGGATTACAGGCTTTATTTTTAATTGACAAGTAATAATTGTACATATGTATGGTGATGTTTGGATACATATATGCAATGTGGAATGATGAAATCAGGCTAATTAACATATCCATCATCTCACATACTTATCGTTTCTTTGTGGTGAAAGTATCTCAAATCTACTTTTTTTTTTTTTTTAATACTTTTAAGTTCTGGGTTCCGTGTGCAGAATGTGCAGGTTTGTTACGTAGGTAGACACGTGCCACGGTGATTTGCTGCGCCAGTCAACCCATTACCTACATGAGGTATTTCTCCTAATGTTATCCCTTCCCTAGCCCCACACCCCACCAACCGGCCCCAGTGTGTGATGTTCTCCTCCCTGTGTCCATGTGTTCTGATTGTTCAGCTCCCACTTATGAGTGAGAACATGTGGTGTTTGGTTTTCTGTTCTTGTGTTAGTTTACTGAGAATTATGTTCCAGGACATGTTTTCATCCATGTCCCTGCAAAGGACATGAACTCATCCTTTTTTATGGCTGCATAGTATTCCATGGTGTATATGTGCCACATTTTCTTAATCCAGTCTATCATTGACGGGCATTTGGGTTGGTTCTAAGTCTTTGCTATTGTGAATAGTGCCGCAGTAAACATACGTGTGCATGTGTCTTTATCATAGAATGATTTATAATCCTTTGGGTATATACCCAGTAATGGGATTGCAAGGTCAAATGGTGTTTCTAGTTCTAGATCCTTGAGGAATCACCACACTGTCTTCCACAATGGTTGAACTAATTTACACTGCCAACAGTGTAAAAGGGTTCCTGTTTTTCCACAACCTCTTCAGCATCTGTTGTTTCCTGAGTTTGTTTTTTTTTTTTTTGGTTTGGTTTTGTTTTGTTTTTTGAGACGGAGTCTCACTCTGTCGCCCAGGCTGGAGTGCAGTGGCTCAATCTCGGCTCACTGCAAGCTCCACCTCCCAGGTTCACGCCATTTTCTCCCGCCTCAGCCTCCTGAGTAGCTGGGACTACAGGCGCTCGCCACCAGGCCCGGCTAATTTTTTTTTGTATTTTTTTTTTTAGTAGAGACAGGGTTTCACCATGTTAGCCAGGATGGTCTCAATCTCCTGACCTCGTGATCCACCCACCTCAGCCTCCCAAAGTGCTGGGATTACAGGTGTGAGTTTAATGATCACCATTCTAACTGGCATGAGATGGTATCTCATTGTGGTTTTGATTTACATTTCTCTAATGACCAGTGATGATGAGCATTTTTTCATATGTCTGTTGGCTACGTAAATGTCTTCTTTTGAGAAGTGCCTGTTCATATCCTTTGCCCATTTTTTGATGGGGTTTGCTTTTTTCTTGCAAATTTGTTTGAGTTCTTTGTAGATTCTGGATATTAGCCCTTGGTCAGATGGATAGATTGCAAAAATTTTCTCCCATTCTGTAGGTTGCCTGTTCACTCTGATGAAATCTACTTCTTCAAAAACAATTTTGAAATACACAGTTATAATTTAAAATTAGACTGTGTTTTTGGCTTTTTTTTTTTTTTTTTTTAACTTTTTCCCGTGTCTACTTTAAGACTAGAATCAGTTATAATGAAAATTCATGAGGAAACAGGAGTTGAAGGAGTGTCTTTATTCATTGGGAAAAACAGACTCTGAGTATTTCATTCTCATATTTCTTTAAAAAAAAAAAAAAAAAGTTGATTCCCAACAGTCAAATGTAAGGATTCACTCAAATGTGATGACTAAGCTTATTCATAAACCTCCATTGTATATCTCTTAAAACATTTGCCCAATTTTTTTTCAGTTGAACTTTGATGATTGGCCTATCGCTGAGTAATCTTGGTGTTGAACTATTTATGAATATGTTGAATTACTCTAATTTGTAATCATAGTCACAAGAAAATATCTTATTAGAATTCAGTTCATTCGCAGAGTTTATTCCGAATAATTCCTGATATAATGCGTGTTTTGCTGGTTTCACATTCAGTGAAATGCTGAGCCATACCTCAATTCTGTGGTCTCCTTAATATCTGCCTTTAGATTTTAGGTATGTTTGGGTTCCATTTTAATACAGTCTCATACCGGCAGCTGTGTTTTTGTAGTAGAGGTCCTGTTAGCCTAACAGGCATTTGTCTTTGAGAAGGAATTTGGTCTTCATCGGTAATCCAGTTTTGTTATACTGGAGCTACATCCTCAGGTTGTATGACACCCTCCTTCCGTTTGACTCGAAGTCATCCTTTACCTCCTGGTGTTCATGCCCTTGTGTAGTCCTCTCCCACACCCTGTCAGGACTGGTCTTATGAACTGTGCAAGAAGGCAGAAGTGATGGCGCCAACTTCTGAAGCTAGATCCAAAAGACCCTGGTGCAACTGCCTTGCACTCCCGAATCACTGGCCCTGGGGAAGGCCAGCCTCTGTGTTGTAATGACACTCAGGCAGCCCCGCGGAGAGGAACAGAGGCCTCTTGCCAATGGCTGCACCACCTTGCCAGCCGTCTAAGTGGAAGCAAAGGACTGAAGCCTGGTTGACATCTTGGCTACGACCTCATAAGAGACCCTGACACCAGAACTGTTCGGCTGCTTTTGAGTTCTTGACCCGCACAATCTGTGTGAGATAATCAGTATTCACTGTTGTCTTATGCTGCTCAGTTTTGAAGTAACTCATTAATACAACAATAAACAATGATTGCAAGTATTTTATATTTTTAGTATTAAGGTGCTCTACCATAGTGTGATTTTACCCCCTAAATCCAGTTTGGTTTTCTCTGTTAGAGTAGTAAACGCTATTTTAAATTGTTTTATTAATATTATCACCATGGTAATTATCAGGGTTGGGTACTGTTGGAGCTTTTGTTGGTGTTTATCACCTATATAACTCCTATTTGTCTGCTGATAGCCTGTTGAGCTGGGAAAAGAGTTAAAAATGTATGTAAAACATGATGTGTCATATAGCCTTTTATAGATTTATTTCATATGTAAAAACTGCTCTAACTACTGCCACATTCTCCAGTAGAAATATAATGTGAGCCCCATGTATAATTTTGAATTTTCCAATAGTCTCATTTAAAAAACTAAAAGGAAACAGATGATATTAATTTTAATAATGTTTTCTTTAATCAAATATATCCAAAATATTATTTCAGCATATAATCAATATGAAAATTCTTAAGGAAGTGTTGTACCTTCTTTTGTTTAAGACTAAGTTTTTGACATTTAGTGTGTGTTTATAGCACATCTCAATTTGGACTAGCCACGTTCAGTGGCTCAGTAGCTACTTGTTGCTAGTGGCTCCTGCATTGGACAGTACAAATAGTATATTAACTAAAGAAGAACCTTTTCTTCTAAGCTAGCAGCAGATTAAGAATGCCTATAAACAACAGATATGATTTTCACAAATTAAATGTGGCATGTCCTACCTTAATCTCTAGCTACATTTAGTTCCAGTAAGTCAACTTCCTCATTTCCAGATGCTTCAGATCCTTCAAACCTAAGGAATATAGGGAGAGGAGGAGTTAGGGATAGTAGATAGTATATGTAGATTCCTTCAGCATTACAGACTCGGAATGGCTTTTACTGTCTTATAGTTTATCATGAAGGTTGGTGAATGTGGACTTTTTGAAGGAGAAAATATACTTTACTATGTGAAGCATATATTCCAAGCCTCGGGCCACACGTGGTATGATCCCTCTTGCACTTGAGCCACCAGGAAGCACTTTCCAGGGGTTTTAGCACATCCCCTTACTTCATCCGATGTGGTCCTGAGACAGAAGTATGTGAAGTCTGTTGCATTTCATACCTTCTCAAGTCTAATATGACATCTTATTGTCTCACTCAGTTTCAGGGAAGCTGGTGATAACTGTCACTTCTTCAACTCAAAGTCTGGCATTGACAGATTAGAGATTTTTCTTTTTAAGTTTGAGATTTATCTTCAGAATTTATGGAAGAACTTATTGTGATAATATTGTCCCTTTTTAAAAATGTTCTTGTTTAGACTATCCCATGGTTATCAAAAGACTTGAAAGGAATTTCTCATAATTCTGACCCACTTCTGTAAAATATTGCTATGAAGAAATTCATAGGACTTTTGAATAAAAAGCTGAAGAACACAGTGATGTATAATCCATACGTGTTTTGTTCTCTTTACCTTTCTTTTGATCATGAGCACTGCCTGAAGATGTGTTTGCCTGGTCTGCTTTTCTCTTTTCACAGTAAACGGTTAACTTACATATTGAGAGTATCTGCTACCTAAACAATGACACTTGTAACTATTTCCAGAAGGTCTCTTTATATCCTTACTGATTTCTTTGCAGTGCAAGATGCTCTTTTAAGATATTTTTCAATTTGCTTTTGATTTTATATCAGGACAATATATATTTTATATTATTTACACAAATAATCCTTACATGTCTTAGAATAATAGTCACTTCTGGTATCCTTGTGTAACTCTGATTCCTCTTCCTCTGAGATGGCCACTTTCATCTCTTTTGGTGGTTTCTACTGTCGTTCATTTTTATCTTTCCAAATGGCATTTTTATATTATTGTTCTCTTGTTTTTCTTATTTGGGCATCATCTGTTGACTTCTTATCACAGATGATGAGGAATTCGTGTTTTTACACAGACCAACACACACTTCCTTCTTTCTATCCTCCCAACATAATTATCTCCAGGTCGACATTGTTAAGACTGAGGCACATCGTATATTATGATTTACATTTTGGGTTTTCCTAGTGTACCTTAGTTTTCCTTTTTGTTTTTCCTCTCTTGGGTATCTGTTCCCAGATTCCTTTCTACACCCGTAAAATTCCTCTCAGTATCATTACTACTGTGAAGTACATCAGCCCTTATTAATTGCCCTCAGATAATCTGTACATCTGCTTTTTTTCTTGGAAAAATTCATTTCCTTGCTCTGCTGTAATGTGTACTTAGACTCTAAGTTGTGTCATCCTTATGGTTCCCTTCACCACTCACCTGTGATAGAGCTCCTGTTCTCTGGATCCCACATCTTCTTTCCAGGTTTACCTCTTCGTTTTAGTAGAGTATACCCTAGTAGCTTCCTGAGAGAGTCGTTGAGTGAGGTCCTTTTGGGGGGGGGGGGGATTTTGCATTCAACTCCCATATATGATTGGTAGTTTAGATACAGAAGTCTAGATTGGTAATCATTTTTTTCCCCCTTAGAGTTTTAAAAGAATTACTCAAATTGTCTTCTAGTTTCCTGTATTGCCTTTAAAAACTCCAATGTCTTCTGATTTTTTGATTCGACAAGTGATCGTTTTTGGCCTTTCCAAAAGTTTTCAAGATGTTTTCTTTCCTCTAGTATTCTAAACTTTAAAAAAAGAGTATTCATATTATCATCTAAGCACCAAACGATGGATTTAGTCTTTTCGCAAGAGCAAGGCAAGAAAGAATGATTATAAATATTACCTAGTGCTATTGCTACCCTGGTATTTGTAGGACTCAAAGGCTTTCCTGTTTATTTCTCACACTGGCTCAACATTTTATTAAATAGGAGATTCAGGCTGTGGTTCAACACAAGAGAAACTTCCTTGGTTTATTTTAGCAGATCTCTCAAGATTCCAAAACTAAAATTGGTGCCAGATTTTACCCACTCGATAGATTAAGTAGTTCTGGACTTTGTAAATGAAGGTGAGAGAGGTATTTGCTGTCTTCATTCTCTTGCATTATACTATCCTAGTTTGATCCAGTTGCCTTAGACTAAGCAAATGATTCCATACTCAGCTTTACATTGAAATGTAACTTATAATATCACCTAAATATTACTTATCAGCCGTTTCCTTTTATTTGTAGTGTCACTTGGCTTTTGTTTTTCATCCTTATTATTAAGAAAGATTTTGAACCAGGCTTTGCCATTAATTCCAGAAATCCTTTTTTAAATAAAGCCGTGAACACTGAGCTCGTGTGCAGACTCTGGTTTCACTGCTGGTTTCCGATAAAGTTATGAAATGAGTTTCACAATGAAATATTGTGAAAACTTGATTCTTTGCATTATGACAAATTACTCACCATTTTCTCCCTAAAAGTTTTTTATTGATACAGCCACAAAGCTATTTTTACCCCACGCAGATGTACAAGTAAAGTTGTTTGCTTGAAATAGATTCCTAGGAAGTTATTTGGAATTAACTGTTTGAGCCTCAATTTAGATAACAGAAGCCTCTCAGGAGACTTCCAACAAACAGTTTAAGAGTGGGATAGGATAGACTGCACGAAGACATAATACTGAGTTTTCCACAAGTAGCTAATGAGAAACATTTTCAACTTTATGTGTTAATAATGTTTCTTCATGCTTCTTTATACTTACAGCAATCTGTATTTTAGAATCCCGTATTACTACAAATATGGTCATTCTCATTCATTAGAGGGTTTGAGAAGACTGAACTAATCATTGCATCCATCTCTTACTTCATAATCCTTCTTTTATGTTTCGTTTTCTTTGATTCTGAAGAAGCCACCTTGGCCTTTGTTTTGACTGGCATCATTCCTTGTCTCTCTGCATGACATTCCTTTAAAAACCTCCGCTGTACTCCGCTGTTCATGGCAAGTCAACAGAGGGAACAAAGATTTCAACAGAGAGCGTTTTTTTTGTTTTGTTTTGTTTTGTTTTGTTTGATACAGCTAAACTGCCCTGCATAAAACAGAACCTTACTTACTGGAATAGATCACAGTATTTTATAACTGTGAAGAACCACAGTTCTCTGAGAAGAATGAAAACTTTTCTCTTAACATGAATATAACGTACATCACCAAAATGTGAAGTTTTTCCTAAATCTCATTTTGTAACGTTTAGAAAAATGAGAGAGCAAAAGATTTATCAACTGTTTATTAAGAAGAATGTGAAATAATAGATGCTGTTCTTCCAAAATGGGGAGAAAAATCTGACTTATCTTTGACGGATTTCAAGTTCTAGATTTTTGAAGGTAAAGTTGTCAAAAAGGCCTTACAAAAGTGGACTGCAGTATAATTGAGTTTCTTAGATAAAAGAAAAAATTCTTGGATATCTTTTCCTGATATGAGTGTTCTGAAAATTAGAAAATGGTTTAGCAAGTCTTGTTCTTTTGTTTTATATATTTTTAAAAGGAAGCACTTTATTCTTAATCCTCTAGTTTCATAAGAAGTTGAAGAAGGAAGTGCTTCCAATAACCTGATGACTCAGTTCTCCATCCTACTTGAACTCTTCTTAACATCTCTCCTGTCTTACATGAAGTCAGCGTTCTGTAAGATTCTGTTTGACTTTCCGAGAGATCAACATCCGCCTCTCCAGAAGCTGCGTTTTAAACTTGTGTAGAACATCAGGGCTGGGGATTGCTTGGTCGGCTAATAAAATGGCTCATTCTTAGCCAGACCAGTCACTTACATCCCGTTGTCATTTTTGGTTTTCTCGTATGAGATTATGAGAAAACCACACATTCTTGAAATATGAGGATGCGTCACTTGCTTTTTAATGTCTCTTAAGAAATTGTTTGCCAACAATTGTCTATGAAGAATATAATCTGAAAGATCATGCTGTTTACTGCACTTTTCTCATCTCGGCTTCACTGCAGGAAAAGAGAATGTTTTGATATTCAATCTAATTATCATTTCATCAAAGCTGGCTTCATGCTTAGAGAGTAGTTCGAAAACAACTTTGTACTTTTAAATAATCAAGCCCTTGCCACCTCTGCTGTCTAACACAGTTTTATTCTCTGTTACAGAGAGCAAATTCCTCACATTTATCTTGCTTGACTAACTTGACGCTTGGCTCTTAATAATATACTACTTCAGCCTCCTTTACTTCTTTTCTTTCCTTGCTTTCTTTATTGTCTCCTCTGTGACGATATCTTGTTGGATTTGCTTCTGATGGGAAGGACATTGAATAAGTAAACAGCCCTTCCTTAAAGGGTTAAGTAATTAATCTACTTCACCTAGTCTTCCATCATTTTCTAGGACAGTCTCCGTAAGAAGGATGACAGGATTGAAGAGCTGGAAGAAGCACTAAGAGAAAGTGTACAGATAACTGCAGAGCGGGAAATGGTGCTAGCACAAGAGGAATCAGCCAGGACCAATGCTGAAAAACAGGTCTGCTATTTTATACAGTTCCAAGCAATGTTGCTGGTTAACCAAAAGGTAAAACACAACCAGTATAGTTTAGGTAAACTACACATATTGTATGTTTATAGGGTTTCAAAAGCACTTCATAGAGTGTAAGTCCCAAGGAGTTCCTTCACAGCGGTATTAGATACAAGGATATGGTTTCTTTTGTGTCAAGTATAGAAAGAAAGACCAACTTTATTAGCAAAGCTGAGAGAGAATTGAACATTTCGCATAATGAGTGCCTTTCAGTACCCTGTTCCTAGATAAATGCCTTGTCTGCTGTTTCTTAAATAAGAATTGAAATAAAGTTGTATGAGAATTGACGCATGTTAACACAGCAGTCTCTACATTAATAACTTAGGTCTGATCCCATATATATTTATGTAGCATGTGCTAATATATTGGATGAGATGAAATGGAGCTTATCTGTCTGCTACAAGACTGGGCACAACCCTGGCTTTTAAATGGAAAGAAAAACGCGAACTTTTTTTTTTTTTTTTGAGATGAAGTCTTGCTCTTGTCCCCCAGGCTGTAGTGCAATGGCACTATCTCAGCTCACTGCAACCTCCGCCTCCCAGGTTCAAGCGATTCCCCTGCCTCAGCCTCCCAAGTAGCTGGGATTGCAGACATCTGCCAGCACGCCCAGCTAACTTTTGTGTTTTTAGTAAAGTTGCGGTTTCACTGTGTTGGTCAAGCTGGTCTCGAACTCCTGACCTCAGGTGATCCACCCGCCCCGGCCTCCCTCCCAAAGTGCTGGGATTACAGGCATGAGCTACCGTGCCTGGCAAAAAAAAAAAAAAAGACACAAACATTTCTGACTGAAAAACGTTAATTCCAAATAGCTAATAGTTTATTCATTTCATACCCTGCCTCACTGAAGAGAAGAGTTGAGGTTGTAACAAGTTAAGGTTAATAGTGAGTGTGAAGGACATAGAAACCATACACTTGAGTCCTGGATAAGCCTGTCTCAGCCTCGGAGGGGCTTGCCGAAGAGTTCTGCTTGGCAGTTTGTGGTGCTTGTTTTACGTATTTCCTGCGTCTTTTAAGATCTCCGTACTCTTGCTTTTGACTTTCATTGACTTTTCATAAATAACTACAGATGGGAAGTGTGAATGGAAGAAATAGTTGTAACAAGTGAAGGTTATGATCCCAGCTCCCATTATGAGAATGTGATTTAAGATTTCAAATCTATCTGACACATAGGTTCATAGCACTTAATTTTGCAGTAATTGTTTCCTTTCCAGTTCTTAGTGGGAGAAATATAAACGTTAAAGAGGAAAAAAATGCTCAATGAGAGGGTGACAGGAATCCTTCTAGGAACCCCTTGGTCAGACCACTGGTGTTATTTTGAGTTAAGGTAGGTACAGTAAAGAAGGGCACGTTTCCAAGGCAGACATAGCGTGTTCCCCAGGGAGCCCCTTCATAGCTCTGTGGGATGCAAAGATATGGTTTCTTTAGTGTCAAGTGTAGAAAGACCAACTTCGTTAGCAAAGCTGAGAGATCATTGAACCTTTTGCAGAATGAGTGCCTTTCAGTACCCTGTTCCTAGATGAATACGTTGTCTACTCTTTCTTCGGATACGTTCCTAATGCACAGTCACCTGGAGCTTGGGTAGTGGAGAGCTCCAGAGAAGGGACGGTGACAGCCATTGTGTCACCCAAGGGTGGGGAGGAATTTTCTTTAATCTTGATTTTACCCTTTTTATATTCTCTCCTTTATTTTTCAAATAAAGATTTTTCTTCTGCTTTGGCCTCATTATTTATTGACAAGTATTAAACATCAGAGATCATGCGGAGACTTCGGCAATTAATAATAGATCATGTCACTATGGGTTACAGACTTCTGTTATGTGTTTTCCTTTTTGAGGCTGTTGTGTGAACTGATTATAATATGCTTTGGGGGTATGTTTTATTTATGGTTAATAGACTTTGCAGTTTTTAGGTTTACAGAAAAATTGAGCAGAAAGTACAAAGAGCTTCCATTTACTCCTTTCTCTACCTCAGTTTCCCCTATTGTTAACATATGGCATTAGTGTAGTATTTGTTAAAATTAATGAACCAGTTTTAATACATTATAACTGTGTGGTCCATAGCTTAGGGTTCACTTTTTGTGGCACACAGTCCCATGGGTTTTGCCAAATGTGTAGTGACCTGTATCTGCCATTACACTGTTATGCATAGTAGTTTCACTGCCCTGAAAGTATCATGCGCCCCCGATTTATTTCTCCCCTGTCTCCCCCGTCCCTGATCTTTTTACTGCCTCTGTAGTTTTGCCTTTTCCTTTACTGACAGTTGGAGTCATGTAGTATGTAGCATGTTCAGATTGGCTTCTTTCACTTAGCGTCTGCATTTAAGGTTCTTTTTGTGGTTCGATAGCTCATTTCTCTTTATCTCTGAGCAGTATTCCATTGTGTGGATGCGCCACAGTTTGCTCATTCCTTCAGCTGCTGAAGGACATCTAGGTGCCATTCAGTTTTTGGCACTTAGGAAGAAAGCTGCTGTAAACATTCACATGCAGACTTTGGTGTGGATATAAATTCTCAGCTCATTTGGGTAAATAACTGTGAGTGTGATTGCCGGATTCTGTGGTAAGATCACATGGTAAGAGTTTTGGAAAAAGCTGCCAGACTGTCTCCCAAAGTGGCTGTATATCTTTTGCTTTTAATTGCATGCTTTTTTTCCTTTTCTGCCTTTCTGCTACTCACTGCCTATCTGAAGCTGTTGCGTGAAATATTGCATGAGACCAGTTATTTGAACTTTAAGTGGTTCGAGGTATGAAGAAATTGCTTTTACGTTTACACTTCTGAAGCCTTACAACCTTCATCTACTGTCCTCTCCTCTCCCATTTATTATTATTATATTTATCTTTTCCTTTTTTTTTGGAAATGGAGTCTTGCTCTGTCACCCAGGCTGGAGTGTAATGGCGTGATCTCAGCTCACTGCAACCTCTGCCTCCTGGGTTCAAGTCATACTCCTGCCTCAGCCTCCCAAGTAGCTGGGACTACAGGCATGTGCCACCACACCCAGCTAATTTTTGTATTTTTAGTAGAGACGGGGTTTCACCATGTTGGCCAGGCTGGTCTTGAACTCCTGACCTCAAGTGATCCGCTCGCCTCGGCCTCCAAAAGTGCTGGGGTTACAGGCGTGAGCCACCGCGCCCAGCTCATCTGTTCCTGTCTTTTAGCTCCACTGTTAATTTTACTTATGTATGTTAATTATATGTACTGAGATAATCTACAGATGTTCTTTTGAAATGCCTTAAATGAGGCTTTTTTGTTTAGGAACATTATTCTTATTTTCTTTCTCAGATTCAAAAGTTACCTGTTTCTCACTTAAATTTAGCTTCTGGGAAAGAATGACTTTCTCTGATAAAAGTAGGGTATCTCCATCTCTTAATTCCTTCAAGAGCAAAGTAAAATTGTATGGGAGTCATAACTTTATTAAAATAAGATGTAGAACCTTCCAAAGTTTGAACAAGGAAGAACTCCCATAAGAAAACATGTCTTAATGCCTTTTCTTTATTCTCACAGGATCCCCTTACAGTTTATTTGTTCCTAATACATGCTGCCCCACACTGAGCCCATGCTAGAAATTTAGAGAAGTTGTGTGATGACCTAATGAAGGAAGGTGCCCCCTCACCTGTGCGAGCAAATTGAGAGATGAAGTGAATGATCCCCACAGGGGAAAACCCCACAGCTCCTTTACTTTTTCTTTGTCCCTTTCCACATGGGGATTCTGTTTTTGAAACCTTTCTCTGTTTAACTTTTGGTGGGTTTTGTGTTTTATTGAATGTGTCTGTTTTCTTAAACTGAGCGTAAACAAGGTCTCCTAAACAAGTCTCAGAATTGCCAAGGGCTGAAGAGCAGTATGCTTAGCTCAGCTATGATGTCATGAACTTTAAAATTTTTTAATTTTCTTTTAACATTTTAAAAGAATGATTTAAATATCTTCACTGGGCCGGGGTACAGTGGCTCATGCCTGTGATCCCAGCACTTTGGGAGGCAGAGGTTGGAGCACTGCTTGAAGCCAAGAGTTCGAGACCAGCTTGTACAACAATGTGAGGCCTCGTCTCGACCAAAAAAAAAAAAAAAATTGTAATTAGCCGGACATGATGGGGTATGCCTGTATTCCCAGCTGCTTGAGGGACTGAGATGAGAGGATCACCTGAGCCCAGGAGTTTGAGGCTGCAGTGAACCATGATTGTACCACTGCATCCTAGCCTGAGCAACAGAGTGAGGCCCTGTCTTTAAAAATAATGATAATAATGACATATTTGCACATATGAATTTGATTTTTCTTTTAAAAGCCCCATTTTTAACTGTGATACTCAGTGATAAGCAGTGATATTTTTTCAAATTGCCATTTTGACATTATTTGGCTTGTAAAGTATAAATTATATCTGTGGTTTGCTAGGTAATTATACTTTAATGTGCATTTTTAAGGATTACATTTTTTTTTTAATGTATAAAGTTCTTCATTGGCTGAAAATCTCCCCTGTCATTTATGCAGCAGTTATCACCAGAAGAGCCAAGTTCATTTTCAGAATGAACAGTTGCCACTACAGAAGCAAAACTGGTAGAGGAGTATGTCTGTAGAAGATGATGTGCAGTAATAGAACTATAGTTGTATTCCTTAGTCTTTCTTACTGCCTTTTTTACTTTTAGCAATTTCCAAAGTGTACAGTTTATTATTTACTTTTATAAACATAATTCTTTATTGGTCTGAATATTAAGTTATATTTCCCTCATTGTTTATTAAATGGCAGTGATGCTCTGAAAGTAAAATTATACTGTCACTTATGCCTTTTTTTCTGCTAATATTTAAAAAATATCTTGTGCTTTTCCAAATGCCGCATTAAGCACTGAAAATGAAAAGGTAATAGATACAGCCTCTGTCTTCAAGAAGCTTATCGTTTATTGGAAAGACTGAAGAATGAACTTATAATTATGGTTCTGTTTGATAACTACCATGATAGAGGTCTTAATACAAAGCTTTGAGAATAGAGGAAGGGGGCAAGCCTGAAATCCAAATTTGGGAGGTCTATAGGCTTCCTGGAGGAGGTGTTTATGTGTGAATTGAGTCTTAAAAAGAAAGAATTAGGCAAAGAAGTGAAAGATGTTCAACGTATTCCATGTAGAGGGAACAGAGGTGAAAGCTGGAAGCGTCTAGGAAACCAATTGTAGTTAGTAGCTACAGTCGAGTGTAAATAGGAATGGCAAGAACTATGTAAAGAAGAGAAAAAGATGAGAGAGTAAAAGAGATCATTTGTATAGGTGTGCACAGTCAGATCATGCTGAATGAAGCATGTTCAAGCTTACGTTCAAGGAAGTAGAGAACCTTTGAAGCAAAGAACAATATTTATTTTTAGTTTACTTGCTCATTCATTCATTCATTCAACAGATCTTTATTACTTACTCGGTGCTGTGGTAGTCCTGGATAATACATAGTGATAAACAAAGTAGCTTTAGTTTCTTGCCTGAGACCTTACAGTTCAGATGGGGACACAGACACTAACATTTAATTACTAGTTATGACAAAGGAACAGGTTTTCAGAAATACACAATCATTTCTTGAAAGTTGGAGGGTTAGCAGCTATTTTAGATTAAGTGCTCAGAGCGAGTCCTCTGTGAAAGTGGCTTTGTCCTGAGCCTGAAGGCTGAGAGGAAGCGCACCATGTGACCAGTGGGACAGAAGCAGCAGTTCTAATGGTAATACGGTGGAGAAGAGCTGAACATGTCTAAGGAAGACCAATGTGACTGGCAGGCAGGAACGGTGTAAGCTGTGCAGGGCTTTTATATGAGCCATGGCAGAAGTTTGTGCTTCGTAAGAGGGATGGAAGAGTTTTAAAGAGGGCATGACATCATCCGATTTATGTTTTTAAAAGATCATTCTGGGTATTGGGTGGAGGATGAATTGGGGGGCAGTAAGATTGGAAGGGGGAGGATCAGATGGGCGATTAAAGCAGCCCAGGCTGGAGATCTTCTAACTGAGGTGTGCCTACACCTGAGAGTGCATGAACACTTCCCCAAAAGGCACATGGGCACGGGCCCTCAGCCTCTAAACACATGTGTCCCTGAAACTGATCTACTCAAAAGGCACATGGACACGGGCCCTCAGCCTCTAAACACACGTGTCCCTGAAACTGATCCGCTCAAAAGGCACATGGACACGGGCCCTCAGCCTCTGAACACACGTGTCCCTGAAACTGATCCGCTCAAAAGGCACATGGACACGGGCCCTCAGCCTCTGAACACACGTGTCCCTGAAACTGATCCGCTCAAAAGGCACATGGACACGGGCCCTCAGCCTCTAAACACACGTGTCCCTGAAACTGATCCGCTCAAAAGGCACATGGACACGGGCCCTCAGCCTCTGAACCCACGTGTCCCTGAAACTGATCCGCTCAAAAGGCACATGGGCACGGGCCCTCAGCCTCTAAACACACGTGTCCCTGAAACTGATCCGCTCAAAAGGCACATGGACACGGGCCCTCAGCCTCTAAACACACGTGTCCCTGAAACTGATCCGCTCAAAAGGCACATGGACACGGGCCCTCAGCCTCTGAACACACGTGTCCCTGAAACTGATCCGCTCAAAAGGCACATGGACACGGGCCCTCAGCCTCTAAACACACGTGTCCCTGAAACTGATCCGCTCAAAAGGCACATGGACACGGGCCCTCAGCCTCTGAACACACGTGTCCCTGAAACTGATCCGCTCAAAAGGCACATGGACACGGGCCCTCAGCCTCTGAACACACGTGTCCCTGAAACTGATCCGCTCAAAAGGCACATGGACACGGGCCCTCAGCCTCTAAACACACGTGCCCCTGAAACTGATCTGCTCAAAAGGCACCTAAGGTGTGCAGATTCTTCTTTGTCATTTTCCCCTTCACAGTTCTGCACTCCTCACTTTACAACAGACACAACTCTCCTGACTCTTACTATCCTCTGTTCCTCAGAGGTGAAAAACTCTGGAATGTTAACAAAGGGGCCATTCAGCGTATTGGTGTTAAGATAATGGATGAGTCTGTCAGGTTGTTTTCAATTCTTTGTTTTCGACAGAATTGAAATAAAACCTAATTAAGTTGCCAATTGGTCGATTATTATAAATGATTTTCGATGACAGGTTACTGTCGGGTTTGGGGCATGTAATTCTGAAGGATGCAAAGAGTTGAGTTATATTGCTACAGCAAAACTCCTTCCATTTCTATCCATTTATATGATGAAACTTTCTTAGTGCTTACATCTATAACAGTGAAACATGCCAATGGAATGGATGCTGAACCCCTATCTTCCTTTTTTTTTGAGATGGAGTCTCACTCCTTCACCCACGCTGGAGTGCAGTGGTAGGATCATGGCTCACTGCAACCTTCGCCTCCTGGGTCCAAGCAATTCTCATGCCTCAGCCTCCCAAGTAGCTGGGACTAAAGGTACCCACCACCACGCCTGGCTAATTTTTTTGCATTTTTATTAGAAACGAGGTTTCATCATGTTGGCCAGGCTGGTTTCAAACTCCTGACTTCAGGTGATCTGCCCGCCTCTGCCTCCCAAAGTGCTGGGATTATAGGCGTGAGCCACTGCGCCCAGCTTGAACCTTTATCTTTCTGTTAATAGTAATATTAACAAGAGATATCTAAACTAATAAAAGTATTAAAGTCCCATTAATCTTGTTAAGATAAATGTTTAATAAGATACATTTTAATTAAAATGTATTCTTCATGTTTAATAATTATTTTCTCATAATATTTAATATGTATATTGGTTTTGATTGATACTATATAACTAGTGATTCTAATGATAACTCAGTCCACAAGAATTCTTAAGGGTTATGACCACAGGAAAATATTAAAATATCAAATTTAAATTTATATAAATATTTTTATTGAGAAAAGTACAAAAGATCCACGCAAGCAGTCTAGCACAGAGTAAATTACATTAGTATAAAATTCTAAGGAGAAGCAGAATGGAAACATAAAGTCAGAGAGAAAAAGGAAAATGTAAATAATAATTTGTCCTACAGTTTTTGAATAGATGATGATAGATATCAAGTATGGTATTTGTATTCTATTGGATATTTCCTTTTCTTTAAAAAAGTGATGCTTTTTTAAAAAAGTCTTTAATACCCAAGAAATTAAATCTTTGCAACTCTTTAAACTTTCGATGTAAAAAATTTATCAAGTTAAAATCATTCGGTCTCAGTACGTTTGTGAGCAGAAAAAAAGAAATATAAAAAAAATTTTTTTAATCATAGTTGTACAAACTCTTTTAGTAGGTATACCAGCAAAAACCTGTAGAGACACTCTTGGTCAATGCAAGAGTTTGGGCAGATCAGGCAATAGCTGGAAAGATTCCACAGTGCCAGTGGAGATAAAGAGAAATAGGTAGATTTAAAATGTCTTTTGGAAGTAGAGCTAAAAGGATTTGGTGAATTACATGTATGGATAAGGATAGAAGAGAAAACAGAGATGGCCGTTGGATTTCTAGTGGCCAGCTGGGAGAATAGTGGTACAATTTTTTGAGATGAGAAAGCCTGAGGGAAAACTTTGTTTGAGGATAAGAAGCACGACATGGTGTTAAAGAAATGTTAGCTACATTATCATCAGTTTAAGAATTGTTATCACATCAGATATTTGTATTATTTATGTATTTAGAGATGGGTTCTCGATACGTTGTCCAGGCCAGACTGTAGTAGCTACTTACAGGCATGATCGTAGCACACTACGGCCTCGAACTCCTGGGCTCAAGCTACGTTTCCACAAAGCTGGGACTGTATGCATGCACAATTTATATTTTTAGACCAGTTTTCTCTTCTGAGATCCAAACTTATGAAATAGACAGCAGCCCATTTCATATCTTTACACCAATATTTCCTTGATACCTCAACCAGAAACTAAGTTTAATCTTTTGATTCTTACCTTCAAACCAGTTTTTTTCCTCAGGCTTGCTCATCTCATCTGGGAGGACTTTGTAATCTTACAAAGCTGGAAGTAGGCTTACTGAATGTGAGGAAAGTCGAGTCTGAGAAACGCAGAAGTGATAGGTTAGGTACAGAAATTTGTATACTGTGCCTTTCCGGTTCAGAGGGTCATTCCAGAACCTTAGGGAAGCTGTATTCCGTAACGGCTAAGGAAGTGGACTCGAGTTAGAAGCCGTGGTTGGAATTCGGCTTCCACCACTTACAAATTATGATCTTAGGCAGGTTACTTGTGGGTTAGTTCTCTGAGCTGTAAAAGGAATAGTTATTACATCTGCCACATTAAAGAGATGATATCTGTATAAAGTATCTTGAACAGATTCTGACACATAGTAAACCCATAGTAAACATCTACCGCTACTGGTACTTCTGTTGTCACCACCACTGCCCTCCGTAGTACCAAGGGGAGGCATTGCTCTTCTGGTTGGTTGAAGGCCCCAGAGAAATGTCATATTTATAGACCCTATCTGGTTGATTCAGCACCAGTAGTGACAAACTTATTGTTGAATTCTAATTTACATATGTCAAGTTTTAATACTGTGACTCAAGGAAATTCTCATCCTCTCCGCCATCTGGTCTCACATTCTAGTAGTTGTAGATTTGCATCAACTGAGAATAACACAGTCACCTAATATGTTGATGAGATGGACATTGTTCTTGTAACTGGATTATTTATTCTCCAAGAGTCTGTCTTAGATCAATACAACGTCTTAATCTGTACATTATTTCCCATTTTACATCCATGCTTTTCTCATAAAAATAGTTTGAGTAGGCTGGGCACTGTGGTTCATGCCTGTAATCCCAGCACTTTAGGAGGCCGAGGCAGGTGGATGCGAGATCCGGAGTTCAAGACTAGCCTGTCCAAGATGGTGAAGCCCCATCTCTACTAAAAATACAAAAATTAGCCAGGCGCAGTGGTAGGTGCCTGTAATCCCATCTACTCAGGAGGGTGAGGCAGGAGAATTGCTTGAACCCGGGCGGCAGAGACTGCAGTGAGCCACTGCACTCCAGCCTGAGTGATAGAGTGAGACTCCATCTCCAAAAAAAAAAAAAAAAAGAGAAAAAAGAAAAAAATAATAACTCGAGTAGCTTTAGTAAACTGCTAGAAATATATGCTATAAATCCAGTTCTAATGCTGTCTTTCACTTTTACTAAACCAGATGTTCTATAGTTTCCAGAAGGAAGGGAGGGAGGGGAAAAATACTTTCTTAGCATTATTTAAAACAAAGTATTGGTTTTAGAACATTATCCTCAGATCTTATTCCTAGAAGCAAGAAGATATGGAAATTTTAAAACTGTAAAAATGTTTTAAGGGTTTAGTCTTTGTAATCTTAAATTGGAATTGGAAACATTTGTTTAAATTCATGACTTTTTTCTCGTAAACACAGTCACACATGCATTTCCTATGTACTGCAAATACCTAGAAAACAAATTATCTTAGTAGCAATGCTCACGCGTAGTGCTCAGATATGATTTCTAAATATTATTCAATATTAGAAGGACTTGAAATCTAAACAAAAGTTGCTTTTTTGGCATAAAGTGAATATTATAAGTATACATTTTTCTTTGCAAGTGCTTATTGGCTTCTGAAACCTCGGTAGTCTTTATAGCAGCACTGTCAAATAGAACTTTCTAAAACAGTGGTAATGTTTTATGTCTGTTCTATCAAGATAGCAGCCTCTAGCCATGTTTCTATTGAACACTTAAAATGTGGCTAGAGCACCTGAAAAACTGATATTTTGCTTTTATTTAAAAAGTAAATTTTAATGGCCATATCTGCCTAGTGGCTACTGTATTGGACAGTTCAACTCTATAGTATGTTGGACAGATGGGTGGGTGGATGGGTGGGTGGATGGGTGGATGGGTGGGTGGGTGGGTGGGTGGATGGATGGGTGGATGGATGGATAGATGGATGGTCAGTCGGTCAGATGGTCAGATGAATGGACAGACAGACAGATACATGGATATCTATCTACATATACATAGTTAACAGATACTAGTTAGTTTTTCCTCCTAAGCCTGACAGAGTAGTGATACTAGGATATTCAAATACAAGCATTTTCTGATATAGTTACTCATTTTTTAAATTTTTGTTTTTGGAAAAACATTTGCGACCCAACACTGTTTGTCAAAAGTAATTTTCCCTGTAAGAAGTAATGGTGGGAGCCTAGATCACTTTCAAGGGATATTATAATTGCATATGAGTGTTTTCTTCCATATTCATGTAGTAGCCATAGATGCTTAAAGTTACAACATGAGTGGAGGAAAAAGGAGGAGAATAGTTACAGAAATGAGAGTCATCTACATTAGATGCCCATAGTGAGAACGTGCCAGTCCAGCATTGTTAAAAGTTTATTTATCGTCCATTCATTTCACTATTCATTCATTGTTTATCGAGATTCTCCTGTGTGCTAGAAACTGAGAATACTTTACTGAACCAAATGAGTGTGGTTCTTTCCTCATGGAGCTTATATGTTAGTGGGGGAGAAACATACAGTTTAAAATTTGATCGTGCAAATAAAAAAAGTATAGTATTTTATAAAAGTATGTAACAGGGGACCTTATTTAGAGTGGTCAGGGAAAGCATCTCTTCTATTTTATTTTATTTTATTTTATTTTATTTTATTTTATTTTATTTAGTTTAGTTTAGTGTAGTTTAGTGTAGTGTAGTTTAGTTTAGTTTGAGATGGAGTCACACTCTGTTGCCCAGACTGGAGTGCAGTGGCTTGATCTCGGCTCACTGCAACCTCCGCCTCCTGGGTTCAAGCAATTATCCCTGCCTCAGCCTCCCAAGTAGCTGGGATTACAGGCACCCGCCACCACGCCCAGCTAATTTTTTGTGTTTTTAGTAGAGACCGGGTTTCGCCATGTTGGCCAGGCTGGTCTCGAACTCCTGACCTCAGACGATCTGCCCACCTTAGCCTCCCAAATGCTGGAGTTACTAGCATGAGCCACTGTGCACGACCTCTCATGTTTTTCAGATGCACTTGTACTTAGTCCATTTTTTGTTGTTGTTGTTTTTTTTCAGTAACACTGCATTATGTTTACGTATTTACTACCTATTGCTTTAAGAGACTGTCTCTGTTTTGTCTTCTAGAGTGAAAGCTCCTTGAGGGCAGGAGCTGTGTCTTATTTACTGTTATATCCTCAATGCCTGCCATTGTGCCTGGTGCACAAGGGCATTCAGTGAATATTTGCTAAGTAATTAAATTAACTTATGAGCGAATAAATGAAATTTTGTTCTGAATTCCTTAATGTTTGTAGCATCACTGTACTTACTAAACAATTTAGGATTTAATGGTAATTTTATCATATTTTTATACTTACCTAAACAATGTTTTGAAATGTTTTGAAATGTTTTCTTTGTTGCAACTGCTTTTCCACTGGATTTGATAAAATACTTTTTCCTCTGAACAGAAGAACTTAAAGGTGTCAGAATTGTAGATTTAAAGAATTAGAATAGATATTTATTTGAAAGTTACTTACATTTTTTGTGCTTGATTTTAAAGCATGGTAGCCAGAGTGGAAAAAATAAAATTTAGAAATCATTATTATCCCTGACCTGTTCTTCATTGGGAAAACAGAGAGCTTATATGTCTCAAAAAATGAATGTGCAAAATTCTAGGCCCACTGTTGTTGACCGGTTAGCTAGTGGGAGCTAGCTGAAAGTCTTACGTGGCAGTGAGCCTTCCACTCTGAAATACCAGGCCACCATGTTCGTGAAAACATGTCATCATTCAAAACATCCTGCATAGCAGATATAAACTGATGAGAATAGTTTGAAAGTCTTTTTGATGTTTATTTCCTTTTAGTGGAACTGATACTTTTTTTTTTCACTCAAAGTATGCAATTTAATATTTTTTGCATATGCACAGTTAGTTGTACAAACTATTACCATAACCAATTTTAGAACTGATTTTCATCACCCCATAAAGAAATCCCATACGTATTAGCACTCACTTCCTTCTTTCCCCAAACCCCAACTTCCGGTGACCACTTATCTATTTTCTCTATGTATAGATTGGCCAATTCTGGACATTTTATATAAATGGAATCATACAGTGTGAGAACTTTGTGACTGGCTTCTTTCACTCAGCTTAATGTTATCAAGGCTCTCTCATGGTGTAGCATGCATCAGTACTTTCTTCCTCTTTAGGAACAAATAAGATGTCATTGTATAGCTCTGTCACATTCTGATTATCCATGTATCAGTTGACAGACATTTAGGTTCACTTTTTTGCTATTATGGATAATGGTACTATGAACATTTGTGTTCAAGCTTTTGTGTGGATGTATGTTTTCATTTTTCTCGGGCATGTATATACCTATCAGTAAAATTGCCAGATCACATGGTAACTCCATGTTGAACATTTTGAGAAATTGCCATACCTTTTCCCAAACCAGCTACACACTTCTGCATTCCCACCAGCACTATATGAAGGTTCCAGATTTCTTCCATATCCTCGCCAACACTTGTTACTTGCCACTGAAAAAAATTTTACCATCCTAGTGGAGGTACAATGGTATCTTTTTTTTTTTTTCTATCTCAAATTCTCTTTTTTTTTAAATTGTTATTATACTTTAAGTTCTAGGGTACCTGTGCACAACGTGCAGGTTTGTTACATATGTATACCTGTGTCATGTTGGTGTGCTGCACCCATTAACTCATCGTTTACATTAGGTATATCTCCCAATGCTGTCCTTCCCCCCTCCCCCCACCCCACGACAGGCCCCGGTGTGTGATGTTCCCCTTCCTGTGTCCAAGTGTTCTCATTGTTCAATTCCCACCTATGAGTGAGAACATGTGGTGTTTGGTTTTATGTCCTTGCGATAGTTTGCTGAGAATGATGGTTTCCCGCTTAATCTATGTCCATACAAAGGACATGAACTCATCCTTTTTTATGGCTGCATAGTATTCCATGGTATATATGTGCCACATTTTCTTAAGTCAGTGTATCATTGATGGACATTTGGGTTGGTTCCAAGTCTTTGCTATTGTGAACAGCGCCGCAATAAACATACGTGAGCACATGTCTTTATAGCAGCATGATTTATAATCCTTTGGGTATATACCCAGTAATGGGATTGCTGGGTCATATGGTACTTCTAGTTCTAGATCCTTGAGGAATCGCCACACTGTCTTCCACAATGGTTGAACTAGTTTACAGTCCCACCAACAGTGTAAAAGTGTTTCTATTTCTCCACATCCTCTCCAGCACCTGTCGTTTCCTGACTTTTTAATGGTTGCTATTCTAACTGGTGTGAGATGATATCTCATTGTGGTTTTGATTTGCATTTCTCTAATGGCCAGTGGTGATGAGCATTTTTTCATGTGTCTGTTGGCTGTAAAAATGTCTTTTGAGATGTGTCTGTTCATATCCTTCACCCACTTTTTGATCGGGTTGTTTGTTTTATTCTTGTAAATTTGTTCTTTGTAGATTTTGGATATTAGCCCTTTGTCAGATGAGTAGATTGCAAAAATTTTCTCCCATTCTGTAGGTTGCCTGTTCACTCTGATGGTAGTTTCTTTTGCTATGCAGAAGCTCTTTAGTTTAATTAGATCCCATTTGTCAATTTTGGCGTTTGTTGACATTGCTTTTGGTGTTTTAGACATGAAGTCCTTGCCCATGCCTATGTCCTGAATGGTATTGCCTAGGTTTTCTTCTAGGGTTTTTATGGTTTTAGGTCTAACACTTAAGTCTTTAATCCATCTTGAATTAATTTTTGTATAAGGTGTAAGGAAGGAATCCAGTTTCAGCTTTCTATATATGACTAGCCAGTTTTCCTAGCACCATTTATTAAATAGGGAATCCTTCCCCATTTCTTGTTTTTGTTAGGTTTGTCAAAGATCAGATGGTTGTAGATGTGCGGTTTTATTTCTGAGGGCTCTGTTCTGTTCCATTGGTCTGTATCTCTGTTTTGGTACCAGTACCATGCTGTTTTGGTTACTATAGCCTTGTAGTATAGTTTGAAGTCAGGTAGTGTGATGCCTCCAGCTTTGTTCTTTTGGCTTAGGATTGTCTTGGCAATGCAGGCTCTTTTTTGGTTCCATATGAACTTTAAAGTAGTTTTTTCCAATTCTGTGAAAAAAGTCATTGGTAGCTTGATGGGGATGGCATTTAATCTATAAGTTACCTTGGGCAGTTTGGCCATTTTCACGATATTGAGTCTTCCTACCCATGAGCATGGAATGTTCTTCCCTTTGTTTGTGTCTTCTTTTATTTCGTGAGCAGTGGTTTGTAGTTCTCCTTGAAGAGGTCCTTCATATCCCTTGTAAGTTGGATTCCTAGGTATTGTATTCTCTTTGAAGCAATTGTGAATGGGAGTTCACTCATGATTTAGCTCTCTGTTATTGGTGTAGAAGAATGCTTGTGATTTTTGCACATTGATTTTGTATCCTGAGACTTTGCTGAAGTTGCTTATCAGCTTAAGGAGATTTTGGATTGAGACGATGGGGTTTTCTAAATATACAGTCATGTCATCTGCAAACAGGGACAATTTGACTTCCTCTTTTCCTAACTGAATACCCTTTATTTCTTTCTCCTGCCTGATTGCCCCGGCCAGAACTTCCAACACTATGTGGAATAGGAGTGGTGAGAGAGGGCATCCTTGTCTTGTGCGAGTTTTCAAGGGGAATGCTTTCAGTTTTTGCCCATTCAGTATGATACTGGCTGTGGGTTTGTCATAAATAGCTCTTATTATTTTGAGATATGTCCCATTAATACCTAATTTATTGAGAGTTTTTAGCATGAAGGGCTGTTAAATTTTGTCAAAGGCCTTTTCTACATCTGTTGAGATAATCATGTGGTTTTTATCTTTGGTTCTGTTTATATGCTGGATTACATTTATTGATTTGTGTATGTTGAACCAGCCTTGCATTCCAGGAATGAATCCCACTTGATCATGGTGGATAAGCTTTTTGATGTGCTGCTGGATTCGGTTTGCCAGTATTTTATTGAGGATTTTTGCACCGATGTTCATCAGGGATATTGGTCTAAAATTCTCTTTTTTTTTGTTGTGTCTCTGCCAGGTTTTGGTATCAGGATGATGCTGGTCTCATAAAATGAGTTTGGGAGGATTCCCTCTTTTTCTATTGACTGGAATAGTTTCAGAAGAAATGGTACCAGCTCCTCCTTGTACCTCTGGTAGAATTCGGCTGTGAATCCATCTGGTCCTGGACTTTTGTTGGTTGGTAGGCTATTAATTATTGCCTCAATTTCAGACCCTGTTATTGGTCTTTTCAGGGATTCAACTTCTTCCTGGTTTAGTCTTGGGAGGGTGTATTTGTCCGGGAATTTATCCATTTCTTCTAGGTTTTCTAGTTTATTTGCGTAGAGGTGTTTATAGTATTCTCTGATGGCAGTTTGTATTTCTGTGGGATCGGTGGTGATATCCCCTTTAGCATTTTTTATTGCGTCAATTTGATTCTTCTCTTTTCTTCTTTATTAGTCTTGCTAGCGGTCTATCAGTTTTGTTGATCTTTTCAAAAAACCAGCTCCTGATTCACTGATTTTTTGGAAGGGTTTTTTGTGTCTCTATCTCCTTCAGTTCTGCTCTGATCTCTTATTTCTTGCCTTCTGCTAGCTTTTGAATGTGTTTGCTCTTGCTTCTCTAGTTCTTTTAATTGTGATGTTAGAGTGTCAGTTTTAGATCTTTCCTGCTTTCTCTTGTGGGCATTTAGTGTAATAAATTTGCCTCTACACGCTGCTTTAAATATGTCCCAGAGATTCTGGTATGTTGTGTCTTTGTTCTCATTGGTTTCAAAGAACGTCTTTATTTCTGCCTTCATTTCGTTATGTACCCAGTAGTCATTCAGGAGCAGGTTGTTCAGTTTCCATGTAGTTGAGCGATTTTGAGTGAGTTTCTTAATCCTGAGTTCTAGTTTGATTGCACTGTGGTCTGAGAGGCAGTTTGTTATAATTTCTATTCTTTTACATTTGCTGAGGAGTGCTGTACTTCCAACTATGTGGTCAGTTTTGGAATAAGTGCAATGTGGTGCTGAGAAAAATGTATATTCTGTTGATTTGAGGTGGAGAGTTCTGTAGATGCCTATTAGGTCCACTTGGTGCAGAGCTGAGTTCACTTCCTGGATATCCTTGTTAACTTTCTGTCTCGTTGATCTGTCTGATGATGACAGTGGGGTGTTAAAGTCTCCCATTATTATTGTGTGGAAATCTAAGTCTCTTTGTAGGTCTCTAAGGACTTGCTCTATGAATCTGGGTGCTCCTGTATTGGGCGCATATATATTTAGGATAGTTAGCTCTTCCTGTTGAATTGATCCCTTTACCATTATGTAATGGCCTTCTTTGTGTCTTTTGATCTTTGTTGGTTTAAAGTCTATGTTATCAGAGAGTAGTATTGCAACTCCTGCCTTTTTTTGTTTTCCATTTGCTTGGTAGATCTTCCTCCATCCCTTTATTTTGAGCCTATGTGTGTCTCTGCATGTGAGATGGGTCTCCTGAATACAGCACACTGATGGGTCTTGACTCTTTATCCAATTTGCCAGTCTGTGTCTTTTAATGGGAGCATTTAGCCCGTTTACATTTAAGGTTAATATTGTTATATGTGAATTTGATCCTGTCATTCTGATGTTAGCTGGTTATTTTGCTTGTTAGGTTGATGCAGTTTATTCCTAGCATTGATGGACTTTACAGTTTTGCATGTTTTTGCACTGGCTGGTACCAGTTGTTCCTTTCCATATTCAGTGCTTCCTTCAGGAGCTCTTTAGGTCAGGCCTGTTGGTGACAAAATCTCTGAGCGTTTGCTTGTCTGTAAAGGATTTTATTTCTCCTTCACTTATGAAGCTTAGTTTGGCTGGATATGAAATTCTGGGTTGAAAATTCTTTTCTTTAAGAATGTTGAATATTGGCCCCCACTCTCTTCTGGCTTGTAGAGTTTCTGCTGAGAAATCCACTGTTAGTCTGATGGGCTTCCCTTTGTAGGTAACCTGACCTTTCTCTCTGGCTGCCTTTAACATTTTTTCCTTCATTTCAACCTTGATGAATCTGACAATCATGTGTCTTGGGTTTGCTCTTCTCGAGGAGTATCTTTGTGGCATTCTCTGTATTTCCTGAATTTGAATGTTGACGTGCCTTGCTAGGTTGGGGAAGTTCTCCTGGATAGTATCCTGCAGAGTGCTTTTCAGCTTGGTTCCATCCTCCCCATCACTTTCAGGTACACCAATCAGACGTAGGTTTGGTCTTTTCACATAGTCACATATTTCTTGGAGGCTTTGTTTGTTTCTTTTCCCTCTTTTTTCTCTGAACTTCTCTTCTCGCTTCATTTCATTTATTTGATCTTCAATCACTGACACCCTTTCTTCCAGTTGATCGAATCGGCTTCTGAAGCTTGCGAATTCGTCACGTAGTTTTCGTGCCATGGTTTTCAGCTCCATCAGGTCATTTAAGGACTTCTCTACACTGGTTATTCTAGTTATTAGCCATTTGTCTAATCTTTTTTCAAGGATTTTAGCTTCTTTGTGATGGGTTTGAACTTCCTCCTTTAGCTCAGAGAAGTTTATCTTCTGAAGCCTCCTTCTCTCAACTCGTCAAAGTCATTCTCCATCCAGCTTTGTTCCATTGCTGGTGAGGAGCTGTGTTCCTTTGGAGGGGGAGAGGCGCTCTAATTTTTAGAATTTTCAGCTTTTCTGCTCTGTTTTTTCCCCATCTTTGTGGTTTTATCTACCTTTGGTCTTTGATGATGGTGACGTACAGATGGGGCTTTGGTGTGGATGTCCTTTCTGTTTGTTAGTTTTCCTTCTAACAGTCAGGACGCTCAGCTGAAGGTCTGTTGGAGTTTGCTGGAGGTCCACTCCAGACTCTGTTTGCTTGGATATCAGCAGCAGAGGCTGCAGAACAGCAAATATTGCTGAACAGCAAATGTTGCTGCCTGATCATTCCTCTGGAAGCTTCATCTCAGAGGGGTACCCGGCCATGTGAGGTGTCAGTCTGCCCCTACTTGGGGTAGTGCCTCCCAGTTAGGCTACTCAGGGATCAGGGACCCACTTGAGGAGGCAGTCTGTCCGTTCTGAGATCTCAAACTCCGTGCTGGGAGAACCACTACTCTCTTCAAAGCTGTCAGACAGGGACATTTAAGTCTGCAGAGGTTTCTGCTACCTTTTGTTAGGCTATGCCCTGCCCCCAGAGGTGGAGTCTACCGAGGCCGGCAGGTCTTCTTGAGCTGCAGTGGGCTCCACCCAGTTGGAGCCTCCCGGCCTCTTTGTTTACCTACTCAAGCCTCAGCAATGGTGGGCGCCCCTCCCCCAGCCTCGCTGCCACCTTGCAGTTTGATCTCAGACTGCTGTGCTGGCAATGAGTGAGACTCTGTGGATGTGGGACCCTCCGAGCCAGGCGCAAGATATAGTCTCCTGGTATGCCGTTTGCTAAGACCGTTGGAAAAGCGCAGTATTAGGGTGGGAGTGACCCGATTTTCTAGGTGCTGTCTGTCACTGCTTCCCTTGGCTCGGAAAGGGAATTCCCTGGCCCCTTGCACTTCCTGGGTGAGGCGATGCCTCATCTTGCTTCGGCTCACCACTGTCGGACAAGCTCCAGTGAGATGAACCTGGTACCTCAGTTGGAAATGCAGAAATCACCCATCTTCTGTGTGGCTCACGCTGGGAGCTGTAGACTGGAGCTGTTCCTACTCAGCCATCTTGGAACCGCCCTCTAGTGGGACTGATACTTCCGATCATCATTGATAAGTTTGACATTAAGTTTTTAAAGATTTGCCTCATCATTCCCGGACTTGGAAGTAGGTTCATAATATTATTAAGACTGGTTCATTTTATGTAGTGCTGTAATGGGTTACATTTAATAGTTTACAGAAATCTCTTCTTAACATACCCTAAATTCTTTTTCTTTACTTCCTCTTATAAGTCTTAAACTGATTCATGTGAGGGATTCTTGAAATGAGTCGCTAAGCAGTCCAAAAGTCTTACAGATACAAACGTTATTCAGAACTATGTAGAATCATTCTGTCTTACAAAAAAAATATATAGTGTTAAGTTGGGAACAGAAACTGTGCTTGTAAAGCAGTTTACTAGTTTCTGCAGAAGTTCATCATGTTTGGTCAATGCACAGATTGTAGATACTGTTGTTCAAAGATACTTCGTTTTAAGAATGTAAGATGTTATTATGGAACATGATATTGATAAGCATATAGAAAGTATATTTTTAATATTTCAGATACCTAAGAGATACGACAGTTAAGTTCACAGTCATTTTCTCTTTGCCACTGTGTAATCAGTTCAGTATTTAGATCCAGTTCTGTCAAGAGAAACCTAGCAAGTTTCATTGTAGACTCTTGCACTACTGTCAAGGAGTTTGAATCCCCTTTGTTATGGTGACTGGTTATGAAATCAGTCACTTGACAGACCCTGAAGTGAGACTGCTGGAAATACGTCATGTCTGCCTTCATGGTGACAGCTGGCTACAAAACAAACCCCGCCACAGCCATTCTGCAATTGACAAGGGACTTCAAAGGCCAATGGGGCTGCCACTTCAAAGAGAATTCTGCCATCGCTGGCTTGTTGAAAGTTGTTGTTAAATGGCTGTACCCTGCCCTACCAGAAATCTCCATGTTTAGATTTCTCCTTCTTTTGATCTTAGAAAGATATATGAAATGACTTAAGTTAGAGGAATGATAAAGTCTCTAGTAATGGTAACCCAGTATTCTGCATTTTGATCCATTTATTAATGGAAATTACCCAAATATGTTCTAATAACAGGAGGTTTAAAAACTCAATGTCTCAGAGAATGAATGTCCAAAAGAAGAGTTGAAATTTCATAGTATTGTAGCCACCTTAAAAAATGTGGAAATAATATGGGAAAGAAAATGAAACTCAAAGTGTTTTTAAAAGTTTCTGTTTCTTTGTGTAATTTTTAGTCCTTTTAATATAATCAGATTCTGAATATTGATAGACTGGAAAACAACACAAGTCTTTAATCATAAGGCTAATTTTCATGGTTAAAACTGACATTTTTCCACTTTTAGTAACTCTGCACTTAAAGTTTGAAGCTACCTTGTACTATATTTAAAGTTATATTCATCCCTTTCTGCTGGATGCAATTTTCAAATAATTACCTTGTGTTTATATTAAACAACAAAAAAAGCCTCCGAGTTTTAATAGAATCCTTAATAAAAGGTCAGAGTACTAATAACAATCATCTTCAAGAATAACAAGGAAAAAGGCAGCAACATGAACTCTTTCTTTTAGGATACGGATAGCCCTAAAACATACCCCTTTGATGGAGTAATGTTTAATATACTTGAAAAAGAAAACAGAAAACTTTATAAATAATATAACAGTAAAAAGAAGTGGAGATTTTATATGTGATATAAACTTGGAGTGTAAATTAGTTGGAATTTAAAATCCTTCTAAGTGAATGGCATGACCTTTTCCTAATTGTATGTTTTCTGTCCCATCCTATGTGTTATAGGAAGATAAAGCTAAAGATCTTTAGATTCATTTGTCCTGGTCTCGTATTTCTTATTTCTCTTAAAATTTATCTTTACATAAAATTTTTAGAAGTCAAGTTGACAGAAGCTTTAACAACTATAACTTCCTCTATAATTTTGCCAGATGGGGTCAGTAGATAACTACTAAAGAAATTCTGAAGCAGAACTGAAGCCCCCAGGAAATAACCCCATGACATAGTATGACCAAAAAATTCTCTAGACACACGAGTAGTCACTCTTCAAGTAATGCATTTGGATTTGTCTTTTTTTGTTGTTGTTTTCTTAGTTTCTTCCTCTAGAAAAACCTCCAGAAAGTTTTTTTGATAAAGTAGTACATGATAATACTGTCCTGGAAGTTCAGGAAATATCTATGCCTTTAAATTTAGGCTCAAGTTTTCATTGTATTCAGCAAAAGGACTATATCTGTGTTTTCAAAAGTTATAGCCATGTGAAAAAATTAACTACAGTGGAAACAAAATTTTGGCACCTCCAAAATTTAACCCTAGAAATGACTGCCGGAAGTCTATGGATGCTGGTTTTCAAAGCGACTTTTTTTTTTTTTTTTTAAGGTGGAGTCTTGCTTTGTTGCCCAGGCTGGAGTGCAGAGGCACTCTTGGCTCACTGCAAGCTCCGTCTCCCTTGTTCAAGCAATTCTTCTGCCTCAGCTTCCCAAGTAGCTGGGACTACAGGCGCACGCCACCACGCCCAGCTGATTTTTGTATTTTTAGTAGAGACAGGGTTTCACCATATTGGCCAGGCTGGTCTTGAACTCCTGACCTTGTGATTCGCCCGCCTCAGCCTCCCAAAGTACTGGGATGACAGGTGTGAGCCCCCGTGCCCAGCCAGACATGTTTTTATACCCTATACTCTTATATAAACTGTGGAACAACTTCTGTGCCAGGCAGCGCTCTTGGAGTCTGTGTGGCGGATCTATAACAACGGATATATCATTTGCTTGTGATGAGTTCTTGGGGTGTTTGGCTCTTACTTCTTTTCTTCTACTGAGAAGTTTGATAAACTAAGTTATTGATCATAGAAGCAGTCATGCAAGATAGGGCTGAAGGTAAAGCTCTGGGAGCCAGATGGCTTCCCGCTGATTTTTCTAGGCAGTTTATACTCTCCTTGGCTGTATCCTCCGGGATATTTCAGTGAAAGATATTTTTTCTGGAGAAATGTGCATGGTGGGATTTATCCTGTTCAACAGATAGTTTTTGTGTGTGTCATGTCCCAAGCCCGATTTTGACATTCAATTGTCCCTTCCTCTTATCTCCACCCTCTTTAATAAATGAATAAAGGTGCAATAAAATTAGTGTAAAATGCTTTGGATGAGAAGTCAAGTGACATGGACTCTAATCCGTGTTCTGTGCACTAACAGTGATTTGGCATAAGTTTTGTGATCTCTCCGAGTATCTGTAACCTCAGCTAGATGGAAGAAATTGTTATCCCCGCAAGTGTTCACTCACTGCCTCACACTGAGATAGGTGTTTCCAAGGGTTTTATTGGCTTACAAAAGCAGCATACAAGTATTGAACCTTATTATGGCCAAAATCACACACATACAGCATGCACATACATACACATTATACCCGCATTTACGTCACGTTTATGAGTTCCCTCTTGGTGTCCTAGGCTTACCAGACATAAAATCCCATCCTTATACTTTTCTCCTTTGGCTAATAGTATACTTTTGATAAGGTCAAGTAAGTGTCATTTTATTTGCCAACACTGTGTTTCTAACAACTGTCCAGGGTTATGTTGAAATAAATTTTCTCCACAAAATGTGTGTCTAATTAATGAAATGTCAACTTTATTTATTTCAATGTGGCAGTTTGATTTTTTTCAGCATTGCAAATGAGAAGAATTAAAATTTCCAGTTAAAATGGCAGTGAACTTTTATTTTTGTTGAAAACTTAAGAGTATGAATCTGTTTTACTCACATTATTTCATTTGATCTTAGAAGAAGGACTGAATCCCTACATGATCTGTTTTGTTTGCTGTTTTCTGAATAAAATGCAATAAATATTTTCTCCATTTGAAATGATCAGATTATTTCAACTAACAAGGAAATTTATTTGCAAAACCTGGACAAATTAGCCATTCAACACCTGCTTTATTCTGTTGTCTTAACTCCCTAGCAAAGCAGGAAAAAAAAAACCTGTTCAGAAGAGAACTTATCAGAGCTCAGATTTCTAGGGATGGTCTTTGTCATTCCACCTCTGTTTGTATTTCATTTCCTAAATTAGACGTTTGTCACAGGCCCTAATGAACTACTAAGAGCTCTCAGACCCAGATGCAGAAGAAAGCATAAAGTGGTGGTTGCCCCATCTTCTTTGTTACTACTGCTGGAGGAAGAAAATGCAGTCTATTACTTAGATTATCTCCGTCCTCCCTTCTTCCAGGAGGATAGAAGAACCATGGAGCTTATGTGTACCCAGTAGATCATTAAGTTTTTTGTGTTCATTGATTCCATTATGATCTGTTTGTTGCTGAAATAAGCAAATCTTGGGAGATAAATAATATTTTGCTGTCACAGCATGATGTAGACTGACTTAAAAATAGAAAAAAATGAAATAAATAATATTCTACTGAAAAAATAGTTTGTTTTCAGTGCATTAATTCAGATGTCTATTTTTTAGTTTTGATGCTATGCTGCCAAAGTCACCTAAATAGAATCGGCAGTGACGAACCACTGGCTCCTGTTAGCCTCTTTCTAACATCAGTGACACAAGATCCTGGGAGTTGTAGCAGCAGGGTGATGTTTGCTTTGAAAATGTGCATCCACATTTTATTGTGTCTGATTTTTCAGGCCTTACTTAAGAGTGATGAGTGCTTATTACGGGATTTATCTACCTAAGCCTTCTGAGTTGATTTTTTTAAAAAAGAAAAGGAAAATTGAGATGGCTTGAAAAAGAAGCTTTTCTTTCACACGGATATGTTTCTACCCTCTTTTAAAAAGAGTGGGAATGGGAACACTCCCCAGAGTGACTGATTAGATACCATTGTGGATGACTGTGGCAAACACTGACACATTATAGCAAAGCAGCACTCAGTGTGTTTACTGGGATGGAGCGGGACTACTTAGCTTGGAATCCTAGCTTTGCTTTCTCTGACTATATGACCTCGGACAAGGCACTGAAACCCACTAACCCTCTTTCTTCTGCCATAAAAATGAGGATAATAATACTTTATACCCACCATATAGGATCATTTTGAGGCTTTAATGAGACAATACATCTCAAGCACTTAGCACAGTGTACTTCAAAGTAGTCAAATAATGTAATTATTACTGCAATAACTATAGCTATTCCATGCTTATAAAATACTGTACTACTGGTATATATCTTGTCAAAGAATTACCATAAGTTGGCAAAAAGAACATATTGGAAAAAAGAGATTTCTAGTGTAAATACTAGCCTAAAGCTGTCTTGGGAAATGTAAATTCAAATTTTCATTAGCAATGATTGTGAGATCCACTAAAGGAATTTCCTAGGAAAGGATGATAGAATTTATGTATGTAGGTATATATGTATGTATGTTTTCACTAATACTTCAAAAATGCTCCTCAACTCAAGTTACCTTTTTTTCTTTGTAATTATAAAACAGAGTAGGTTTTAATCTGGAATTTTGTTCTAGTCAGGGAAACCAGTGGACTTCTCAAGTGACAATCTGGCTTGCGTGATGACTGCTGAACCTCTAGATAATCATATTGTACCACTCCCTTTTTCTTCTAATTGTTTTCTTCCTGTGGAGACTTGTGCCTTTTACTCTCCCAAGAGAGTATAACAAGATTTTCCATACGCGTCTCAGAAACTACAGAAAGTATTTTTCTCCTGGTTGTGGAACAGAAGAAGGTGGGAAACTTGAAGAAGCAGGCTTTGCCAGCCTCCGAAGCCCTCTGTTGTGCTGCTTGCTTAAGGAAAATAGGTCTGTGGTAAAGTCATAATTTGTTCCCTTCTTATTCTGAGCAAAAGTTTATTAGCTTGTGATTTAAGCAAACCATCTGGTCCTGCTGGCACTGTCCACTGTCAAGCCCCGTGCTTTCTCCTTAATATGTTACTGGAGGCAGTTACGTTACATATTTGAGTCCCAGCTCTGGCCTGAGCTTTTCTGTGTTTTAAAACGTCTGCTTTTGAAAATTGTGCTGTGACCTGGAGTAGACTTTAAAAGTGTGGAGAAATTCTTCATTGTTTAGTATAGGATTTATCTCTTCTCTTCTTCCGCTCAGCGGTCTTTGCCCTCGTTTCTCTGGCTGTCCCCAGTACTCCACAACTGCTCAGTGGTGGGCATGAAATGTGGTGGGCTGGAAGTGTTCTCCTGGATTGTGCAAACGTAACAGAAAGTGAAGTAATTAAATTTGACTTTGAAACTGTTCCCTGGCTTAGAGCCAGAGAGCAAATCAGATGATTGGTTGGAAATCCTGGTTTATGGTGCCCGTCTTGCCTTGAATACCAAAATGCTTTAGAACTTACGTGGATATATGTATAATCTGAAGCAGAAATACTTTGAGGATGTGGCACTCAAATGCATGGGAAAATTAAGCAATCTTTAAGAAAACGATTGTACTCACAGATAACAATCTGGAAGGTAGAGATTTTAAAATTTTTAACAATATGTAATAGTTGTTTAAATAGTATTTATGGGCTACGTGTGATATTTTGATATGTGTATACAATGTGTAATAATTGTATTACTGGGGTATCCATCACCTCTAACGTCTATTATTTCTTTGTGTTGCAACATTCCAAATCTTCTCTTCTAGCTATTTTGAAATTCGCAATAAATGATTGTTAACTCTAGTCTCCCTACTGTGCTATTGAACACTAGAACTTACTCCTTCTATCTAACTGTATTTTTGTACCCATTAACCAACACCCCTTCTTCCCCCTCTCCCTCCTACCCTTCCAAGCCTCTGGTAACCACCATTCTATTCACTACCTCCATGAAATCACACTTCTTCGAGCTCCCACGTATGAGTGAGAACAAGCAACATGTGTCTTTCTGTGCCTGGCTTGTTTCACTTAACATAATATTCTCTAGTTCCATTCATGTTGCTGCAAATGATAGGATTTCATTCTTTTTGTGGTTGAGTAATATTCCTCTGTGTGTGTGTGTGTGTGTGTGTGTGTGTGTGTGTGAATAGTGTGTGTGTGTGCGTGTGTACATACCACATTTTCTTTATTCATTCATCCACTGATGGACACTTAGGTTGATTCCGTATTTTGGCTATTGTGAATAGTGCCACACAGTAAACATGGGAGCACAAATATCTGTTTGATATACTGCTTTCCTTTCTTTTGGGTATATACCCAGTAGTGGGATTGCTGGATCATGAGATAGTTCTATTTTTAGTTATTTGAGGAAACACCATACTGTTTTCCATAGTTGCTGTACTAATTTAATTCTCACTAACAGTGTATGAGTATTCTCCCTTCTCTGCATCTTTGCCAGAATTTGTTATTTTCTACTTTTTTGATAATAGCCATTTTAACTGGGATGAGATAGTATCTCATTGTGTGGTTTTTTTAGGAGTGGTTTGAGGGAGAGACAGTATCTTGTTCTGTTACCCAGGCTGGAGCACAGTGGCGTGATCACAGCTCACTGCAGCTGCAAACTCCTGGACTCAAGCAACCCTCCAGAATGGCCGAGACTACCGGTGTGCACTATCATGCCTGGCTAATTTTTTGTAGAGATGGAGTCTCACTCTGTGGTCTACACTGGCCTCAAACCCCTCCCTCCTGCCTTGGCGTTCTGGAATTACAGGCGTGAGCCACCACTCTCAGCTTCACTGTGGTTTTGGTTTGCATTTCCTTGATGATTAGTGATGTCAAGCATTTTTCTTATACCTTTTGGCTATTTTTATGTCTTCTTTTGAGAAATGTCTATAGAGATCTTTTGCTCATATTTTAATCAAATTTTTTGTTGTGTTGGAAGTAAGAGTTTTGAATGAAGGGTAAAATGTGTTCTTAAATATGGCAGACTTGATGCTGGGGGAGTAACTTTCACAGAAACAATTGAAGATAGTCAATAAAATACGCATTTATATGTTGGCAGAAAGCTAAGAAATTCTCAGGTCAGGGGATGAACAGGTAGGGAGTTCAAAAATAAGTACTTGATAACTGTTGAACATTGAGTTTTGTATCTCCATAGGATAAAAGAAAAGATCCAGGCAGCCCAATATAGTCAAGTGGAAAACCAAATCCCTCTCACCCTTTTATAAAACAAATCCACAGAGCCCAAAATTCATTCTTTGAAAACACCAAGAAAGCCAGCTGGTCTTTGATGAGACTAAAAGGAAAAAAGAAAGATGGCAAAATGAACAATATTTATTTTAGAATGATAGAGGGTTCACAACTACTAGTCTTGCAGGTGCTAAAAAAATACAAAGATATCTTTGCCAGCACATTCGAAAATTTAGACTAAATGACCAAATGCCAAGAAAAATTGAACTCAGCAAAGCCAGCTAAATATGAAAAAGAAAACCTGAGAAAAATGAGGGAGTAATAAAAATTTTTCCTACCAATTTCAAGCCCAGAGATTTATATTGGTAACTTTTGGCAAATATACAAGGAGCAAATAATTTCAATCTTACAGACACAATTCAGAAACATAAAAGAGAGGGAACAATCACTCAACAACATATTTAATAAGGCTCACATAACTTTATATCAAAACTTTACAAGTTAATACAGGAAAAGCAAAGCTTAGGCCTGTCTCAGTCCTGAACATGGAGCAAAAATTCCTAAACATAATCACACCAATCCAAAATTAGTGTACACAAAAAAGAAAAATGTGCACGAGCAAGTTTTATTCCAAGAGTTCAAGTTTGGCTTAACATTCGAAAACTCGTGTAATCCTGGCTAGGCGTGGTGGCTCATGCCTGTAATCCCAGTGCTTCGGGAGGCCAAGGCAGATGGATCACTTGAAGTCAGGAGTTTGAGACCAGCCTGGCCAATGTGGCAAAACCCTGTCTCTAGGAAAAACACAAAAATTAACGAGACGTGGTGGTGCATACCTGTAATCCCAGCTACCTGGGAAGCTGAGGCAGGAGAATTGCTTGAACCCGGGAGACGGAGGTTGCACTGAGCTGAGATCCCACCACTGCACTGCAGCCCAGGCAACAGAGGAAGACTCCATCTCAAAAAAAAAAACAAAAACAAAAACAAAAAAAACCAAGGAAAAGAAAACTAATCACTATAATCCTCCACAGTAAAAGATGATAGAAGAAAAGTTATATGGTCATCTCAAGAAATGCAGAAAATTTACATTCATTTATAATTTTCAAAAATTCTTAACTACCTAGCCATACAAGGCAATTTCCTTAACTTAATAAAAGGTATCTATTAAAAATTACACTACTTATAGATAAAACTTTTAGAGGATTCTTTTTAAAGATAGGAATAAAAGAGAATGCATGCTATCATGTCTGTACAGCGTTGTATTAGTCATTCTGGATTACACAGCATGGCAAGTGAAAGAAATGAATATTGTAAGAATTACAAGAAAAGAAAGAAACCTATCATAGTTGTCTATATAGTAAACTTCAAAATCTCTCAGTAAGAGCATTTAAGAAGACCTCTAGATACAGAATCAATTTAATTTCCATAATCCACACTGAACAGAAAATTTACATTTTTTGTAAAAACGATACTATTTACTAGAAAATTAAGACACATGAAGTACCTAGGAATAAATATTATTAGGATGTTTAACATCTTAATGAGAAAAATTATTAAACTTTATGAAAGATATTAAAGTTCTAAAAATATATCTAGTTCATTACCTGTTCTAGAACAGTACCTGGCATATGATAAAATCTAAATATTTTTGCAGAAGTTCAAGAATAGCTAAGATGCTCTTGAAGAGAGTAAGCTGAGACTTATTAGATATCAAGCCTTATAAAGTGATAATAATTAAGATAATGTAGTATTGGTACAGGAATAGGCAAAAGAGTGGATTATAATAGAAAGTGCAGAAATATCCATGTTTATGAATATACTTGATATACATCAAAGGTTAAGGTAGAATAGATTTTTAAATAAATGGTACCGTGACACTGGCTATCCATAATGGGGAAAAATGAAATCAGACCCCTGCCTCATACCATATACAAAAATGAATTCCAGATAGATTAAGGACTAGACATGAAAAGCAATACTTTAAAATTCTTACGAAGTTTATCAATCAGATATTGTGTAATGAACAACCACAAAATATCAGTAGCATATTGTGATGGTTAACTTGACTGGCCACAGGGTGCCCGGATACTTGCTCAGACAGTATTCTAGGTGTTTCTGTGAGGGTGTTTGGGGATGAGATTAACATTTAAGTCAGCAAAATTGAGTAGAGCAGTTTGCCCTCCCTGATGTGGGTGGACCTTATCCAATCAGTTAAAGGCCTGAGTCGAACAAAACTCTGATCTTTCCCAAGTGAGAGAGAATTCCCTCGGCCTAACTCCCTTCGAACTGGAACATTAGCTTTTTCTTGCATTCATTCAGACTCAGACTGAAGCATTGACTCTTCCTGGGTCTGGAGCCTGCTAGCCTTCAGACTAGAACTATCCCATTGACTCTCCTGGTTTTTCAAGCCTTTGGATTTGCGTTGAAGCTATGCCATTGGCTTTCCTGGGTCTCCAGCTTGCCAACTCACCCTATAGATCTTGTGATTTATGAGCCAGTTTCTTATAATAAGTCTTTATTTACACATAGACACTGTTTCTCTGGAGAATTCTCACTAAGGAACATATAATAACAAGCATTTATTTCTCATTCACATTCATGGAGGGTGAGCATGGTTGGCTCTGAGTTAGGTTTTAACTGGGGTGGCTCTGAGCCACATGGCTCTTTCTAGGGCCCAACTGAGGTGCAGCAGCTGTGCAAAATGCTGTTCTCCTGGCAGTGGTAGAAATGCAACTCAGCCACTCAGACTGTAAGCCTCAGCTTGTGTCAGCTCTGCAAACATCTCTTTGCCCAAAGCAAGTCACGTAGCCTAGCCAAAGGTACTCAGGGCACTTTGCCCATCGTGAGCCCATAGCAAAGATAGAGATGTGTATTTTTTAGTCTCGAGGAATGAATAATTGAGACCACTGATTCAGTCTGCCAGTGAAATCAGCATAAAAGTAGGAAATACGACTTTGAGTATAAGAAGGATTTGTTAAACAGAATGTAGACGTCACACATTCTAAAATAAATGTCCGATACATTTGAATATATTCATATATGGTATAGTCGTGCATGGCTTAACGCCAAAGACTGTAATTCCATCTGAGAAATTCATTGTTAGGCAGTCTTCCTTCTGCAGACATCACAGAGTGAACTTACACAAGTCTAGATGGTATAGTCTACTGCACACCTAGGCTGTGTGGTATAGCCCTTGGCTTCTGGGCTACAAACTTGTAGAAAGCACTACTGCACTGAATAATGTAGTAGCACAAAGGTAAGTGTTTTAGTATTCAAACATGTCTAAACATGGAAAAGTGCAGTAAAAGTACAATATAAAACATTTTTTAAAAGATACATCCGTTAAGGAAACTTACCATGAGTGGAGCTTGCAGGGCTGAAAGTTGCTCTGGGTGAGTCAGTGAGTGAGTGGTGGGTGAATACGAAGGCCTAGGACGTTACTATACGCCATTGTAGGCTTTATAAACGCTGAACACTTAGGCTACACTATGCTTATTTGTTAAATGTTTTTGTTCCCTCAATAATAAATTAACCTTAGCTTACTAAGCTTACTTTTTTTATAAACTGTTAAAATTTTTAAAGCTTTTTGACTCTTTTATTATAGCATTATAGTAATAACTTAGCCTAAAACACAAATTAATAACTTATCCTAAACACAAACATATTGTACAGCTGTACAAATATATAAAAAAAAATTCTTTATATCCTTATATAACCTTTTTTCTATTTTAAAAATTTTTTACTTTTTTATGACCTTTCAAAACTTTTTTTCCCAAAACTAAGACATAAGCACACACATTAGCCTATGCCAACACAGGGTCAGGATCATCAATATCACATCTTCCACCTCTAGATCTTGTCCCACAGGAATGCCTTCAGGGACAATAAGACACGTGGAGCTGTCCTCTTCCTAGGATGTCAGTGGCTTCTGGATACCTCCTGAAGGACCTGCCTGAGGCTGGTTTACAGTTAACTTAAAAAAAAAAAGAAAGTAGAAGGAGTACACTCTGAAGTAATAAGTATAGTATAGTAAATACGTAAACCAGTAACAGTTGTTCATTATTATTATGTATTGTACATAATTGTATGTGCCATACTTTTACATAACTGGCAGTGCAGTAGGTTTGTTTAACCAGCGTCACTACTAACACGTGAGTAATGCTTTGTGCTACAACATTATGATGGCAGCTACATCACTAGGCAATAGGAATTTTTCGGCTCCATTGTAATCTGATGGGACCACCATCATATATGTGGGCCATTGTTGACTAAAGCATTACATGGCATATAACTGTATTTCTGATTATCAAAAACCAGTATAATGGAAAGAAAAAATAAGCCATAAACTGGAAGAATAAATTGACTACACATGTAGTTGATAAAGGGTTGTTTTCTAGAATATGTGTTCATTAATGTGTTTATGACTCCTTTAAGTCAGCAAGACTAAGAAAAACAAGCAGTTGGTGGTGTGTGGGAAGGTGGGGATAGATGTCACTGGAAATTTGAAGGAAGAAGAAGTATAAATGGTTCCTAAACAAATAAAATATGTAACTTCACTGATATTATTTAGATGATCAAATAATTTGATAAAAGATTAATTTATAATGAAGATTTCTATCAGGCCAGATGTGGTGGCTCACACCTGTAATCCCAGCACTTTTAGAGGCCGAGGCGGGCAGATCACCTGAGGTCAAGAGTTCAAGACCAACTTGGCCAACATGGCAAAACCCTGTCTCTACCAAAAATACAAAAATTAGCCTGGTGTGGTGGTGGGCACGTGTAATCCCAGCTACAGAAGACTGAGACAGGAGGATTGCTTGAACCCAGGAGGCAGCGGTTGCAGTGAGCCAAGGTCACACCACTGCACTCCAGCCTGGGCAACAGAGCAAGACGTCTAAAAAATAATAATAATAAATAAATTGATTAAAATAAAAAATATTTATATCATACTGCTGTCGCCTGAACCCACTAATCAATGTTATTGTTAAAAATGGGAAAGGCAACCAGTTATGTATCTCGTGTGATATACTATGAACTACACAGCCTGACTTAAGAAATATTATCGTCAAAAAGACCAAAAACACTGAACCCAAATCTAACGAAGCCGTAACACCTTTAAATCTTTCAGTTTACAAGAAAAATGAGGATAAGAAGAACAGATTAAATGGCACCATTAAGAAATAGTCAACAAAGGCCGGGTGCAGTGGCTCATACCTGTAATCCTAGCACTCTGGGAGGCCAAGGCAGGCAGATCCCATGAGTTTAGGAGTTCAAGACCAGCCTGGCTAACATGGCAAAACCCTGTCTGTACTAAAAATACAAAAATTACCTGGTGGCGGGGTGGCTAAGGCACGAGAATCACTTGAACCCAGGAGGTGAAGGTTGCAGTGAGCCGAGATTGCACCACGGCACTCCAGCCTGGGCAATAAAGTGAGACTCTGCCTCAAAAAAAAAAAAAAGAAAAGAAATAGTCAGTGGAATCCAGAATGTGGTACATAGTACAGGGCAAGTGACCCAGTGTCATCAGGAAGTTAACGCCTTTAAGAAATTAGAAGTATGAAGTACTGGGGCATTTGTCCAAGCACCATTTGTTCAAATGAATCTTCTTTCCCCATTGAACTGGCTTGGTACCCTTGTCAAAATTATGACCAGAAAGTTAGGATTGATTTCTGGACTCTCATTTCTTTTCCATTGATATCTTTATCCATCATTAAACCAGTACCAACCCAGAAGCTTTGTAGTATGTTTTGAAGTATGAGTAGCCCTCCAACTTTGTCTTTTTCAAGATGTTTTTGGCTCTTCTGACTCCTTTTTATTTCCGTGTGAATTTGAGAATCACCTCGTCAATTTCCGCAAAAATCAACAGCTCAGATTTTTATAGAGATTATGTTGAACCTGGAAAGTATCGGCCATCTTAAGAATATTAAGTCTTTCATCCATAAACATAGATGTTCCATTTATTTAAGTCTTTTTATTTCTTTCAACAATGTTTTGTCATTTTCAGTATATACATCTTACATTTCATTTGTTAAATTTATGCCTCGATATTTTATTCTTTTTGATGTTATTTTAAATGGAATTTTCTTCATTTCATTTTCATTGCTGTGTATGGACATACAGTTGATTTTTGTATATTGCTATTGTGCCCTTCAACATTTGAGTGCTCATTTATTGTAATTGATTTTTAGTGGATTCCTTACGATCATTCTGTGTGCAAGAGCATGTCATTGTAAACTAAAGATAGTTTATGTCTTCCTTTCTGATGTGGATCCTTTTAATTTTTTGTGTGGCCTAATACCCCTGGCTATTATGTCTAGTACAGTGTTAAATTGAAATGATAATAGTAGACATTCTGGTCTTGTTCTTGGTCCTCGTCTTAGAGGAAAAACATTCAACCTTTCGTCATTAAGGATGATATTACCTGTGGGGTTTTCACAGATGCCTTTTTCAGTTGAAGAGGTCCTCTTCCACTCCCAGTTTGTTGAGTGTTTTTAGCATGAAAGGATGTTAGAACTTGTCGAATGCTTTTTCTCCATCGATTGAGATGATCATAGAGTTTTTTTCTTGTAGTCTATTAATATGGTGTATTATTAATATGATATCCAGTAGCCTTGAGTCCATTTAGTGTTGCTATAAAGGAATACCTTGGGCTAGGTAATTTATAATGGAAAAGGTTTTTCCTTTGCTCGTGATTCAGGACAACTTGGAAGTTCGAGAACAGGTGTCTGTGCCTGGTTTGGGCCCCAGGGTGTTTCTACCCATGGAAGTTCGAGAACAGGTGTCTGTGCCTGGTTTGGGCCCCAGGGTGTTTCTACCCATGGAAGTTCGAGAACAGGTGTCTATGCCTGGTTTGGGCCCCAGGGTGTTTCTACCCATGGAAGTTCGAGAACAGGTGTCTGTACCTGGTTTGGGCCTCAGGCTGTTTCTACCCATGGAAGTTCGAGAACAGGTGTCTGTGCCTGGTTTGGACCTCAGGGTGTTTCTACCCATGGAAGTTCGAGAACAGGTGTCTATGCCTGGTTTGGGCCTCAGGGTGTTTCTACCCATGGTGGAAGGTGAGGTGGAGCCAGCTTTTGCAGAGGTCTTATGGTAGGAGGAGGCAAGACACACAGGGTGGTGCCGTGCTCTTTTTTTAACAACCAGTTCTTTCTCAGTGAACTAATAGAATGAGAACTCAGTTCATCCTCGAGGAAGGGCATTAATTTATTTGTGAGGGATCCGCCCCATGACCCACATAACTCCCACTAGGCACCCCACCTCCAATGCTGGGAATCAAATTTCAACATGAGATTTGAAGGGGACAGATGTTCAAACCAGGCCAATTACATCAATTCATTTTTATATGTTAAACCACCTTTGTATTCCTGGGATAAATCTCAGTTTTTACATGTTGTTGGGTTTGGTTTTCTAGTGTTTCCTTGAGGATTTTTGCATCTGTATAGGAGATATTCCTCTGTAGTCAATTAGTTCCCTCCCTGAATCCCCTCCCTTCCTTCCTGGCTGGTTTTGGTATCAGAATTGCTTGAGCCCAGGAGATGGAGGATGCAGTGAGTGCTCTGTCTCAAAAAAAAAAAAAAAAAAAAAGGCATCAAAAAAGCATAATGTTGGATGAAATAAGAAGATACTGTTTATATGAAGTTTATAAACTGGTAAAAAAAAGTCAGTGATTTATTTTGGCGTGTATACATTAGAGGTAAAAATAAAGACATGTAAGGGTATAACACTAAGAATGCTGATGACCTTTCGTGGGAGATTCAGCGGAATACAGTTGCAGTTGCACTTACAAAGCTCCCGGGTAGTGAGTATATACATGTGTGCTTTGCTCTTGATTCTAAAATACATGCATATGGTAGGCCCCTTCTTTTGCATGCAATATTTTACATTGCTCATTCATAAAATGTAAGGTAGTTATGTGCAATATAAAACATTGTGAAATCTTTTTTTGTGGGAGGCAAACCAACCAGGTGCCGAGGCAGAAGACCGAAGGCACAAGCTGTTCCAGTATCAGAAAGAAAATAGTGAGAATAATAAAAGTTATATTAGAAATAGGATAGAGATATGATTATATATGAATATGATAAATCATTAGCTTGTAGTGTTACTCTTTGTTTTATTATTATAATAATCTCAGTTCTATAGTTATAACCTAAGGAAATACCAGGCCATACAGAATTAGGAGCTGAAGGAACACTGAGCAGTGACCAGAAGACAAGAGTGTGAGTCCTCTGTCACGCCCAGATAAGGGCCGCTTGAGGGCTCCTTGGTCTAGCGGTAGCACCAGTGCCTGGGAAGGCACCTAGTACTTAGCAGACTGGGCGAGTTCGAGAACACTCTGCTCCACCACCTCTTGTGGGAGGCCTGACGTTAGCCAGACCTGCCCACCGTCATCCGGAGGCTTAAACCTCTCTCTGTGGTGCTGTGCTTCAGTGGTCACGCTCCTTGTCCACGTTCACATTCCATCTGTACACCTGGTTCCTCCTCTCAGGAGTAGCAGAATTAGTAAAAGTATTAAAGTCTTTTGATCTTTCTGTGAAGTGCATACAAGAAATGCTGACGGATGCTGTCCTTCCTCCCCGCCTCGGCTACCTTAAAGGGAAAGGCCCCCTGTCTGGTGCACACATGACTCGCGTGACCTTATCAGTCATTTGAGATCACTCACACTTCTTACCCTGCCCGCTTGCCTAGAACACGGTAAATAGCAGCGAGTGCAAGCGTTCGGGGCCACTACCCATCTCTGCGTCTTGGTGGTCCCCCGGGCCCAGCTGTCTTTTCTCTTATCTCGTCTTGTGTCTTTATTTCTGTGATCTCTCATCTCTGCACACAAAGAGAAAACCCATAGGCCCCGTAGGGCTGGACCCTACATTTTTTCCTACAATTTATGAGTAGTCTGTAAAGCTGTAATCTTTTGTAAAGTAGGTAGTAACTTTCTTCTAACCGTGACTTTTGAAATTCTTCTATCTTCATACTAGTAAAAATGAATTTTAACCATTACAATGTATGCCAAAATCGGTTGCATATGTATTGTAAATGAAAACATGAAACAATAAAGCATTTATAAGAAAGGATAGAAGAGTATTCTCATGACCTTGAAGTAGAGAAAATCTTATTCAGTATACGAAAAGCTCTGAGCATATAAGAAATATAAAGGAGAAAATTGATTAAACTCCATTAAAATTAAGAACTGCTCATTATTACAAGTGCTTTAAGTAAATGTTGGTATTTTCACACAATGGCATACCATACAGTTATGATAATTGCATCGTGTAACCTGGATGAATCTCACTGATTTTAAAAATCTGTAAAATTATATACTACATAATTTCATTTGTATAAATGAAAAATAAACAGTCAAAATTAATCTAGAGTGTTAAAAGACAGAATACTCTTTTACTCCAGTTACTCTTTATCTGCAAAGGGGATATGCGGGCAGTTTCTGGGGTACTGGTAACGTTTAGTTTATTGTTTTGTGTGCTGGTTACATATGTGTGTTCACTCAGAAAATTCTTAAGGCTGTACATTTTTATTTGTACATTTTTTTCTATGTTTATTTTATATTTTATAAAAAGTTTCCTCAAATGTTTAAATGCATAGGAGTATGTATGGAATGGGCTTCCATTTGTGTAGAAAAAGGAGGAATAGGTTATTTATACATGCTTGCTGGTATATATGTAAAATATCTGTCCAAGTTATGTAAGGAAGTGACAATGTTGGTTGCCTGGAGTGGCAAAAGACAGGATGGGAGGAAGATTTTTTGAGATCTGTTTAAGATAAGTTCATGAAAGATGGACACATCCTGTGCTTTGTGTGTTGGAGCTCCTATAAATGGTTCTTATCCATTACTGATTTTATGTTATAAAAACATAGCTTGATGTATTATTTGTACCCTATTTTAGATAAAATTTTACATGAATTAAACTGATAAAATTGAATCAGTGGCATATGTTCATGTAAAGCTTGCAGATATGTGAATACATATCCCAATGTATTACATAGCAATATATTTGTTTGTTTAGTAGAGACAGGGTTTCTCCATGTTGGCCAGGCTAGTCTCGAACACCTAACCTCAGGTGATCCACCTGCCTTGGCCTCCCAAAGTACTCAGATTACAGGCGTGAGCCACAGCGTCTAGCCTTAACAATATATTCTTATGGCAACTGGGACTGTGAGGATGCTGTTAGCAGAAGACATTTTACTTGCTGACTTCTGGAACAATAAAATAATTCAGGTGCCAAAAAAACTAAATGCATCTGCTTACTATCATTGTTTAACAGCTGTTACCAATCAACATGGAAACTTTGTTTGGGTATGAAGCACTAATTTCCAAGGATCAGTGAAACAACTTTGATTTGTTATGCTGATTTTTGACTCTAGGCTTCTCTGTTTTAGTCTCACACAAATGGGGCTTATGTAGGAGTCAATGAATGGCAAATGCCCTGCCTCTGCCTGCCCTGCCCTTTACTTCTGAAAAGTCTGGTTATTACCAAGATTATTTCTTGGCAATTAACAACTTAACATAAACTCTTGTAATTGATGCAGTTGGCTGTTTGGTTACATTTGCTTCTGAATTAAAATGAACATGTTTATTTAAATAATTCTGATTTGGTAGCCACCTGGAATAAATGGAAGTTACTGATAAAGTACTTACGTTGCTCTCTTAGTTTCTTTTCCTTGTGTTTTAGCATTTCGTCTTTCTTCTCTGGTGCTTTTTTGTTTGTTGTTTTTCAGGTCTGTTTCTGTCAAGGCTTTTTTTTTTTTTCCCCCATGTCATTTTTAAAGCATTCTGTCTCCTTTCTATCCGGTGTGTGTGTGTGTATATATATATATATACACACACACACACACACACACACACACACACACATCTATATAGGTATACAGGTATATATTTCCTTCCTGCCTTCCTTAAAAAAGAAACCCTACCTACCTGGATTTAGAGCAAGAAATTGTCTGATTGAATTCTAGCAGTTTCTTTAAAAAGAAATTCTTCTTAATGATGTAAATAGGAAAATTTTAGTTTAGAGGACTAAAAATTATTCATCTATGTATACAGGAGATCTGTTATTAACATTAGCCAAGTTTATGTCTTTTATTTCCTAAAATCATTCTGTATATTATTTTGTTTTTTTATATATATATTTGTATTATATTATTTCCATGGAAATTTCTGGGTCATTTCCAGAGAACTTCCTTAAAAGGTATTGTCGGTGGCAGCGTGCGGCTTGTTAACTGATGACTCGACATCCTTGCATGTATTAAGTTCTTTCTGACCGAAACTGAAGAGAATTATACTATATAATTATTACACTGTAGGGATGTTATTATCTGCTATATTGATTCTTGATATATACATACACATATCTGATCCAGAAAGAGTACAGAATTTTTAATGTGTTCCCTTGTCTCTTCAATTTTCTGGACCCAGGAGTTGGCTGTTACCCAGGTCCTCTGACTTTAATTGATCGAGATGTTCTGTTTCTCTCCTTCTCATATTTATGATAGGTGGAGGAGTTACTGATGGCCATGGAGAAAGTAAAGCAGGAACTAGAGTCCATGAAAGCAAAGCTGTCCTCCACCCAACAGTCTCTGGCAGAAAAGGAAACTCACTTGACTAATCTTCGGGCAGAGAGAAGGAAACACTTAGAGGAAGTTCTGGAGATGAAGTAAGTGTTTGTATCTTATTCTTCAAGCATATGCTTGGTGGAAATGCTTTTTCTCCCTGTCTTCATCTGGCTCTGTTGATTCCCCAGTACACTTACCTAATTTTAATGCTAACTTGTATTTCTCACTCTCTAGAATAAATTTGGTCAAAGGTGGAACAAATCCTGATCAAATGGAAATATTTTTGGTTCTTCTAATGAATTTTAAATCCTCTGGCATATACATATGTGTGTGTAGTTAACTCTCTGAGATTCCTAAAATCTTCTGGAAAGTTCAGGCAAAATGGTGAGCTTACCGGGAAGAGGGCTGTTGGTTCTGAGGTCGTAGAAAGACGAGGCAATTTTTAAACACATTTTTTATTGTAAACATTTCCCAAGGTACACACAAGTAGAGAGAATGAACCCCCATATACCTGTCTCCAAGATTCAATAGTTAACATTTTGCCACACTGGAAACCAACTTTTAGAAAATTGTCACTTTTAGCAAAACTTTGCTATACAACATTTTCCTGCTTCCCCCACATTTTGTAGGTTGCTGAGATTATAATCTGTTATGAAGCATGTATACATCTGCTAATACATAGTAGATGTTTCTTTTTCTTCTCAGTAACCTTTTATTTAAAACAAACATGTCTTTTTGCCTTCCCCTTACCTAAAGGCCCTACTATTATTTTACTGAAACCAGGTCTATCGTGGGATCCCTCAGTTACCTTCGTTATGTCAGCAGTTATCTTATTTTTGTTGTCTTCTTTTCTGTCTCAGAGGATAGGTTTTCTTCTCCTTCATAAGGCCAGATTCTTATTTCTGTCACAGATTTTAAGTCCCCACCTCAGCAGCCTTTCGCTGTCAGTTCTCTCTCACGTAATCCTTGCTCACTTCTTCTCTGCGTAAATGCATAGTCTGTCTTTGGCCTAAAATAAAATTTTTTCACTCCAACTAGTGCTTTAAACTGACATCAGATTACTTTTCTGCTACTTTGAAATATCAGTAAACTTTGAATACCTGAATAATAGAGCTGTACAGAATCTTGCCATGATACCTTAGCATGAATTCTCATGGGACATGATGATTGCAATATGGTGACTGCAACCCAAGAATGTTGAGGTGTCCTCTGTGCTTTCGCGTTCTTGGGCTATAGTGCAAGGCTGAGATTCTATCCTTTTAGAAAAACATTACAGGTGATATGTCTTGGAAATAATGCCTAAGTGAAGCCAGAAGTGGATTGGCACACGGGGAGAATTCAGAGAGGTTAGGGTTCCAAGTAGCATCATGAGAAAAAAGCTGGCAAATTTAAGTGGAGAAAGGGAAGTCCTCCCTGTGACTGTTGGCAATGACACTAGATTCTTCACTCTGTAGTCATTGCAGGACCCACCATATTTTAAAGGTTTAAATTATTCAATTATTGATCATTGAACAAGTAAAAACACTTAGTGTACCTAGAGAACTTGAGAGGCGGAAATATGAGGGGAATGAAATGTGCAGAGCGGCTGAAACATGCATATGTGTGACTCTGGATCTAGAATGAGAAATAGTAGTCTTCCCTGAGGAAAAGGTAGTTGGCCCATTTGTATAGAAAATTCTTCAGCAAAGCACTAGAATAGCCTTGTTTTCTGGAATAATCCTGACCTCATCAAGCCAAGAGAAATGAATTAATAGCTGTTCTCCATTCCTAGCATATATTATTGTAATTTTTGAGCGTCTGTTACAGATAAATGGTGACCGTAAGTTTGGGGAGACGTAAAACGGTTCACTTGGTAGCCTGCCAGTGGTGCATTAGAAACATTGCGTTGGTTAGCCAGCCCTGAAGAGAAGGAACATTTTTATTGGCAGATCCCACAATGGTTCTTCTCTTCCTTATGCTGTGGTTTTGTTAACCATTAGTTTTTTATTCCACTTTTATGTTAGCCTTTTTCCCTTAAGAAAGAAAGGATAAAAGGAAGCAGGGGAAAAATAATAAAATAACAACTGTAATAACTGTAATAAATTTTAAGTGTCAGTTGAGGTCATGAGGTTCACTATTAAGAATTCTAGATGAGCTAGTTCGTTCAACATTGCCCTGCTTTCAGACTCCTCCTGCAGTCCCACCCTACATCAGCATTCAGAATAAATTTTACAAGATCCATTTTTTATTTTTAATAGAATTTTTATTAAGCTGTGAATTTGACTGCCCTGACAACTGGTTTGTTCAGGGAAGGGGTGGCAGAGCTCTTTGGTTTCATTGAGAGTTTAGAGCTATTCGATAGGTAGCCTCCTATATGCAGGCAGTTAGTTGTAAGTCGTTCAAAGAATGAAACCAACGAGTAGAAGTTAAACAAATCACTATACTCATTGGGAGCTTAAAAAATAAATAAATATGATTTAAAAGTTGACGTCAACACAGGTGAAAAATGAAAAATATTAGAATCTCCTGAACTGACTAGACAGACATGTTTAGAAGACTGGTCTTCTCTGGAAACAAGTAAAGCTGGCAGAAAAATTCAACTATCTCTGTGTTAAATTATATACTCAGGAGATGCTTTCTAGCCAAAAAAAAAGTCTCCCACAAACAGAGAATAAATTTTCATATATACCTAAGAGGAGTCCAGTACTAAATTCTGACATTTTAAAAATTATTGACAGGAGAGAAAAGTAGAGAACAATTGCAATTAAGAGAGCTGTTAACAGGCCGGGCGCGGTGGCTCACACCAGTAATCCCAGCACTTTGGGAGGCTGAGGTGGGTGGATCACCTGAGGTCAGGAGTTTGAGACCAGCCTGGCCGATATAACGAAACCCCGTCTCTACTAAAAATATAAAAAATTGGCTGGATGTGGTGACTCACGCCTGCAATCCCAGCAATTTGGGAGGCCGAGGCCAGTGGATCACAAGGTCAGGAGTTTGAGACCAGCCTGGCCAACATGTACTAAAAGTACAAAAATTAGCCGGGTGTGGTGGTACACACTGTAATCCCAGCTACTCAGGACGCTGAGGCAGGAGAATCACTTGAACCCAGGAGGCAGAGGTTGCAGTGAGCCGAGATCGCGCCACTCTACTCCAGCCTGGGCGACAAGAGTGAAACTCTGTCTCAAAAAAAAAAAAAAAAAAAATTATGGGGTTGCTGACATTAAAAAAAAAAAATCTCATTAGGGATTTATGACATAGTGTTCCAAATTAACCACGAAATTGTATATAGTTGTCCAAATTGTATCCTAGTAACAATTTAGAGGGGAAAATAAAAATGAAAATGCATTCTGAGTTACATAAGAGCATGTTTACTCTTCACAAAGTCATATTTATTTATACTTCCACCAAAAGCCATTTTTTTTAAAAGTCTGTACACATATGATAAAAGACTTTTAGTGGACTTGGAAGCATTTTTCACAATGGGCTGGAATACTGAGGTTGAATGTTATGTAGGAAACTCACATAAATTAATATAAAAGTATTTTACACTTGGAAAAGAAAACAAAATATGTTGTACAGTATAGCTATAAACAAATAGCATTGGTGGGTCTGGGACTAGTTAAAATTATAAAGCAAAGTTTATACTACAATCAACTATCCCTTGGGACTCCTCCTCAGTTTTGCTTAACTGTCTCATTCTGCTCCCCTTTTTTTCTGCCCTGATATTCAGTGCTCTTATACGGCACACCCTATAGAAATTTATTTACTTTCTTGTGACCTGAATTGGAATAAATTACAAATAACCCTAAATGTTCTTTGACTTTCTCCTTCTTTAAATTTTAAACTTATTTTTAAATAACTTCCAAATAGAAGAAACCACGTTTAAAAAAAAAAAATCCATGCCTTCTAATCGGATTTTTATGTTAAAAGCCTCAAGTGGCTGGAATAAGATCTAGCAAATAAAGAACTAAACTTTTCAGGTAAAGGCCCCCGAAGTCCCTCTTGTTTTCAACTTTCAAAATTCTTTCTCTCTCTCTATCAATATATGGTTCACATGTAAAAATGTGCTTACCTGTGTAGGGATGAAATTAAGACTGCCTGTCATCTACTTCTCACAAGAGGAAGGAAGTGAGATTATTGTCCTACTTTTTCCTCATCTTTCCTTTTTTTCCCTGCTGGAGGTATAGGATCAACCCTGATCCCTTTTGTTAAATATAAATGAATCATTTAAAAGGTTAATTATTTGCAGGTAGGTAACCTGATACCTTAACCGAATTGCAATAACCATTTGAAGAAAATCTGATACATAATTTACCAGTATGGCAGGTGTTTTTGGTTTTGTTTGGATTTTTGATGTTTTTTTGTTTGTTTGTTTTTAAATTTTCCTTTCAGGACCATCTTTTTCATTGTCCTCCAGAGTGTACCCTATAGGTAGCTACTCACTCTGCAAATGGGTAAAACTCCCCTCATTGTCCTCCAGAGTGTACTCTATAGGTAGCTACTCACTCTGCAAATGGGTAAAACTCCCCTCATTGTCCTCCAGAGTGTACCCTGTAGGTAGCTACTCACTCTGCAAATGGGTAAAACTCCCCTCATGCCATGGATGTCAAAGATAGTGACTATCCACTTAATCATCAGCTTTTCTTTCAGAAGTTACTGAATGAAAGAGTATTAGAAGATGCTCTGTGTAGCAAAGGATGTGCTTACATTTTGAGCCAGTTTGCTTACCCATGAAACAGGCATAATAATACTTAGACCCATCTCATGAAGTTGTTGTAAGGATCAAATGGATTTAAAAAAAAAAACACGTTTACATTGGTAAAGCTGAATGCTTGCAAAGCATGATATTTACAACTGAAAATCCAGTTTGTACTTTTGCATTTGTACCTGGAGAAATCACTTAACTTTTCAGGTTTGCAGTTTTCTCACTCAGATTTGAAAGAGTTTCCTAAATCTCTAAGATCCCTCATCGATTTAAAAATTGTGTACTTTGGCCAGATGACCTCCTGAGGTCCCCTGATTCTGTAGTCGTAAATGTCCTGTGTAAATCAGGGAAGTAATTCGTATACAAACAGTATACTGCGGAGAAGTTGGAGGCCAGACGTCATGATTCCTGGCTGAGGACTAGGCTACGTGTTCACTGAGCGAGACTGCCCAAGGCTTACCAGAGATTAGATGCTACAGAATGAGAGTGGAATTGTAATGTTAGAGCAGTGGGGAATCTGCAGTTCCAACCTAGTCAACGTGGAGAAATCCTTGTTCACTTCAGTTATCTAGCTGAGATAACAAAAAAGATAGGTTTTAGGAGCAAGGACCATGCTCTAATATCAGGCCTACTCTAGACCCAGGCTAAGACTAGTAAACCGAGGCCCCCGTTAAGTCTTACAGGGTAGACCAGATTTGGACGGTGAGTCTCACTGAGTTGGAGAAGCCTGGGAAATATCCTGAGCTCTCAGCAGATCCGCCTGTCAAAGGTTAAATCCAAACCTATACAAGTGCAAGGAGTCAACTATTAACTGACTTGCATGTACCAGAATAAAAATCACTGCTCCTCAGAAGAAATTAACAGAACCATATTCGCAATATATCCCATGTTGAACTTTTAAAAATTACCAGACATGCAAAGAGTCAGGAACTGTGATCTGTAGAGCAGAAAAGGAGTGTGCGGTAGAAATCACCTCTCAGGAGTCCTATTCGGTTTAACAGAAAAAAAAAACAAAAAACTAAATTCACCCGTATAAATATACATCAAAGAATGAGAGAAAAAAGTTATGTTGGTGATGGAATAGATAGGAAATCTCAACAGAGAAAGGAAAACTATTTTAAAATGGAAATTTGACATAGTGAGAACTTGTCTCTACAAACATTTTTTAAAATATCAGCCAGGTGTGGTGGTGCCCACCTATAGTCCCAACTACTTGGAGGGTGAGGTGAGAAGATTGCTTGAGCCCGGGAGATTGAGGCTGCAGTAAGCTTTGATTGTGCCACTGTACTCCAGCCCGGGCAACAAAATGAGACCCTATCTCAAAAAAGTAATAATCGTAAAATGAAAATGGAAATTTGATAATTGAAATAGAAATTAAAAATTTATTGGATAGTCTTTTTTTTTTTTTTTGAGATGGAGTCTCGCTCTTGTTGCCCAGGCTGGAGTGCAGTGGCGCCATCTCGGCTCACCACAACCTCCGCCTCCCTGGTTCAAGCAGTTCCCCTGCCTCAGCCTCCCGAGTAGCTGGGATTACGGGCATGCACCACCACACCCAGCTAATTTTGTATTTTTAGTAGAGACGAGGCTTTTCCATGTTGGTCAGACTGGTCTCAAACTCCTGACCTCAGGTTGGCCTCCCAAAGTGCTGGGATTACAGGCGTGAGCCACCGCGCCCGGCGTGGTGGATAGTCTTAATGGCAAATTAGAACTGTCAAAAGAAAGAGTCAGTGAACTTCAAATTAGATTAATTGAAATTGTTCAGTTTATAGAACAGTGAGCAAAAGGATTTTTACCAAATGAACAGAGCCTCAGTGACATGTAGGACAGTTTCAAATGGTTTGATATGCATGTAACTGGAACACTAGAAGGATAAAAGAGTGAGAATGAAGCACATGAAAGATAGTTTTTAAAAATGACCAACATATTTTTCTAATTTAATTTGAAACCATAACTAAGTGAAAAACCAAACTAAGTGAAACCAGGCAGGATAAATACAAAAAATAAAAAATCACAACTAGAAATATCATCATCTAGTCGCTGGAAACAAAATACGCAGAGAAAAATAAAAGCAGCCTAAGAAAAAAGGCACAGCGCATAAAGGTAAACTATGATAGCTGAGTCCTTCTCAGAAACAGTGAGGACCTGAAGACAATGGAACTTCTTTTAGGGTACTAAAAAAAAAAAAAAAAAATTAGCCTAAAATTCTGTAACCAGAGAAAAAGATCCTTTAAAAACTAGGATTAAATAAAGACAATTTCATATAAACAAATATGAAAAGAATTCATCTCTAGAAAGCATGCTACAAGAAACGCTAATGGGTGTTCTTCAAGCTGAAGGGAAATGAATCCAGATGGGAACATGAATCTACAGGAAGGAATGAAGAACACCAGACATGGGCCTGGCACTGTGGCTCATGCCTATAATCTCAACACTTTGAGAGGCCAAGGTAGGAGGATCGCTTGAGTCCAGGAGTTCGAGACCAACCTAGACAACATGACAAAACCCTGTTTCTACAAAAAAAAAAGAAAGAAAGAAATTTTTCTTTGTTTTGAGGATAGTGGCTCACACCTTTTTCCCAATTACTTGGGATGCTGAGACTCAGGATTCCTGGGCCCAGGACATGGAGGCTGTAGTGAGCCAAGATCACACCACTGCACTCCAGCCTCGGTGACAGTGAGACTCTGTCCCCCCGCCAAAAAAAAAAGAAAACACGGACATGGTAAATCTGTTGATACATATAGAAAATGTATTTTTTCTTTTCAGAATTCCCTTAAAAGACAACTAAAGCTTTAAAGTAAAAGTAACATGATGAGCTGGCATTTATAATATGTGTAAAAGTGAGAGATAGGACAACAGTATCCCAAAATATTAGGAGGTAGAATTGTAAGGTTGTTACGTTCGTGAAGTAGAAAATATGAGGTGTTGGCTGGGCATGGTGGCTCATTCTGTGATCCCAGTGCTTTGGGAAGCTGAGACTGGAGGATCATTTGAGCCCAGGAATTTGAGTTTACTGAGCTCTGTTTGTGCCACTGCACACTAGCATGATTGACAGAGTAAAATCCTGTCTCTAACAAAAAAAGAAAAAAGAAAAGAAAGGAAAGAGAAAGAAAGAAAAAAATTATGAAGTGTTAGATGTGAAGTAGTACAATTTCTAATCTAAATAGACTTTGATAAGGTGCATATTGTTAGCTGTAGAGCAACTACCAGAATAATAACAAGAAAAATTTTACAAGCCCCGAAGAGCGACCAGGCGCCATGTCTCACGCCTGTAATCCCAGCACTTTGGGAGGCCAAGGCGGGCAGATCACTTGAGGTCAGGAGTTTGAGACCAGCTTGGGCAACACAGTGAAACCCCCATCTCTACTAAAAATAAAAAAACTGGCCGGGTTTGGTGGCGGGTGCCTGTTATCCCAGCTACTCAGGATTCTGAGGCAGGAGAATCGCTTGAACCCGGGAGGTAGAGGTTGCAGTGAGCCAAGATGGTGCCACTACACTCCAGCCTGGACGACAGAACGAGACTCTGTCACAAAAAAAAAAAAAAAGAAAAAGAAAAAACACCTGAAGAGCTAATAGAGGAAATAAAATTCAATGCTAAAAATTATTTGATTTATCCAACCAATAAAGGCAGAAAAGGAACAACAAATGAACAAAGAACAGGAACAACAAATGAATGACTTAAATTCAACCATATCAATGTTTATGGTGAAATGAAATATGCTAAACACACCAAGTAAAGGACAGAGATATTAGAATGGGTGTATTAGGAAAAAAAAAAAAAAAAAAAAAGCAAGGCTCACTTGTGTGCTGTACATAAGACCTATACTATCATAAACACTGGCTGGAATTAAAGAATGGAAAAAGGTAGTTCTTGGAAATAGTAATCATAAGAAACCTGGCATAGCTATATTAATATCAGACAAAGGAGACTTCCAGACAAGGAGTATTCCCAATGATAAAAAAAAAAGAGCATATCATAAAGATAAAGCAGACAACACATCTGAATGACATAATAATCCTTATAAATATATATCTAATAGAGCTTTAAAATTCATGAAGGACAGACTGACAGAACTAAAGGTCAAACAGATCTGTGGTCACCAGTCATCACTGGGAATTTTGACCTCTGTTCCTTAGAAACTGATAGAATTAGTCAATAAACAAAAGCAATCAGAAATACAGAAGATCTAAAGACTATTAACTTGACTTATTTAGCATTTATAGAATACTATATCTAACAACTGAAGAAAATACATGTTTTTTTAAGTGCATATGGAAGTTTCACAGATACAGAACATATGCTGGGCCTTAAAAGTAAGTCTCAGTAAATTTCAGAAGACTGAGATATGTTGGAGTTATTTTTTAACAATAGTAGAGTTCAGTTAGAAGTTAATAAGATGCTTAGAAAATGTTTGGAAATTAGATAACATAATTCTAAATACCATGGCTTAGAGAAGAAGGAATATTAGGAATCATTTTGAACTGAATGAAAATTGAAATGTGAAATTTTGTGTTTCACAGTTGAAGAAGTGGTTAGAATGAAATGTTTATATACCTATATTAGAAAAGAAGAAAAGTTGAAATTCATTGATCTTAGTTTCTACACTAAGGTACCAGAAAAACAAGCAGAGCAAACCACAGTAAGTAGGATAACTGAAATAGTAAAGATAACATAAATCAAACACTTAGAAGACAGAGAATCAACAGAGAAAATTCACAAAATTCATAACCATGGTTCTTTAAAGAATTAAAAAATTGATAGGTCCCTAGCAAACGGATCAAGGGAAAAAGGAAGGCACATGAATTGCCAATACCTGGAATGAGAGAGGGGTTATCACCCCAGTTTCTAAAGACACTTAAAAAGAGAATATTTTGAGCAACCTTATACCAATAAATTTAATAAATACATTAGACAAATTCTTTGAAAAATACGATTTATTAAAACTGGCTCAAGAAGGAATAGAAAATGGAACAGGCCTTTATCTTTAAAAGAAATTAAATTTGTCATATGGAACCAAAAAGAGCCCAAATCGCCAAGGCAGCCCCAAGCAAAAAGAGCAAAACTGGAGGCATCATGCTACCCAACTTCAGACTATACTACAGGACTACAGTAACCAAAACAGCATGGTAGTGGTAATAAAACAGACACACAGAACAAAGGAACAGAATAGAGAACCCAGAAATGAGGCTGTACACCTACAACTATCTGCTCTTCCACCAACCTGACAAAAACAAGCGATGGGGGAAAGGATTCCTTATTCAGTAAATGGTCCTGGGATAACTGCCTAGCCATATGCAGAAGAGTAAAACTGGACTCTTACACCATATACAAAACTCAACTCAAAATGGATTAAAGACTTAAATGTAAAACCCAAAACTATAAAAACCCTGAAAGACAACCTAGGCAATACCATGGGCACAGGCAAGGATCTCATGACAAAGACGCCAAAAGCTGTTGCAACAAAAACAAACATTGACAAATGGGATCTAATTAAACTAAAGATATTCTGGACAGCAAAAGAAAACACCAACAGAGTAAACAGACACCCTACAGAATGGGAGATAATTTTTCCAAATTATGTGACAAAGGTTTAATATCCAGCATCTATAGGGAATTTAAACAAATTAACAAGAAAAACCAACCCCATTAAAAAATGGGCAAAGGACATGAACAGACACTTCTCAAAAGAAGACATACATGTGGCTAATGAGCATAGGAATAAAAGCTCAAAGTCACTGATGATTAGATAAAATGCAAATCAAAACCACAATGAGATACCATCTCACGCTAGTCAGAATGGCTGTTATTACAAAGTCAAATAACAGATGCTGGTGAGGTTGCAGAGAAAAAGGAACTCTTAAACACTATCGGTGGGAGTATAAATTGGTTCAACCGTTGTGGAAGACAATGTGTCGATTCCTCAGAGACCTGAAAACAAATGCAATTTGATCCAGCAATGCCATCCCTAGGTATATACCCAAAGGAATGTCAATTGTTCTGTCATATATACATCATTAAATACTACTCAGCCGTTCACGCGGTGGCTCAAGCCTGTAATCCCAGCACTTTGGGAGGCCGAGACTGGCGGATCATGAGGTCAGGAGATCGAGACCATCCTGGCTAACACGGCGAAACCCCGTCTCTACTAAAAAAAAAAATACAAAAAACTAGCCGGGCGAGGTGGCGGGTGCCTGTAGTCCCAGCTACTCGGGAGGCTGAGGCAGGAGAATGGCGTAAACCCGGGAGGCGGAGCTTGCAGTGAGCTGAGATCCAGCCACTGCACTCCAGCCTGGGCGACAGAGCGAAAAAAAAAAAAAAAAAAAAAAAAAAAAAACCGTAACAAAATAATGTTTTTTGCAGCAACTTGGATGGAGCTGGAGGCCATTATTCTAAGTGAAGTAACATAGGAGTTAAAAACCAAAAGCCTTATGTTCTCACTTATAAGTGGGAGCTAAGCTATGAGTATGTAAAGGCATACAGAGTGACATAATCAACTTTAGAGACTCCGAGGGGGTAGATGAGGGAGGATATGGATAAAAAACTATATATTAGGTACCATGTATATATACTACTCAGTCGATGGGTGCCCTAAAATCTTAGAATTCACCACTATGTAACTAATTCTTGTAACAAAAAAACACACCCCAAAAGCTATTTGAAATAAAACAAGGCACATGTACACCTGTGTTCATTGCAGCACTGTTCTCAATAACAAAGACATGGAATCAGCCTCAATGCCCATCAGTGGTAGACTGGATAAAGAAAATGGAGTGTCTGTACACCACGGAATATTGTGCAGCCATAAAACCCAACAAGATCATGTCTTTTATAGGAACATGGACGGAGCTAGAGGTCATTATCCTTAGCAAACTAACGCAGGAACAAAACCAAATACCACATGTTCTCCCAAGTGGGAGCTAAATGGTGGCAACACATGGACACATATAGGAGAACAGCAGACTCTGGGGTCTGTTGGAGGGTGGAGGGTGGGAGAAGGGAGAGGATCAGGAAAAATGGCTAATGAGTACTAGACGTAACACCTGGGCGGTGAAATAATCTGTACAACAAGCCTTCGTGACACAAGTTTACCTGTTTAACAAACCTTCACCTATGACCCTGAACTAAAAAATTAAGAAAAAAGTCCGGGCGTGGTGGCTCAGGCCTGTAATCCCAGCACTTTGGGATGCTGAGGCGGGCGGATCACGAGGTCAGGAGATCGAGACCATCGTGGCGAACACGGTGAAACCTTGTCTCTACTAAAAATACAAAAAATTAGCCAGGCGTGGTGGCGGGTGCCTGTAGTCATAGCTACTCAGGAGGCTGAGGCAGGAGAATGGCGGGAACCCAGGAAGCAGAGCTTGCAGTAAGCCAAGATTGCGCGACTACACTCCAGCCTGGGCGACAGAGCAAGACTCCTTCTCAAAAAAAAAAAAAAAAAAAAAAAATTAAGAAAAGAAAAATAAATTGAATTTATAATCAAAAACATTCCTACAAAGAAAACTCCAGGCCCAGATGGCTTTACTGTTGAATTCTACCAAATGTGTAAGCAGTCTTAGAGAAACGCATTCACAAAATAAAGAGGGTATTATAGAAGTACTTACCAAGTCAGCTTAGAATTGTGACCCTTGTGCCTAAACTTGACAAAGACATTACAAAAGAATAAATTACACATCAGTGTCACTCATGAACGTTGACATAAAAGTCCCTAACAAAACCGTAGCAATTTGAAATCAAGATAAACAAGAAAGCTGATATATCACAGCCAGGTTGGCCTTATTTCTAGAATGCAAGGTTTGGTCAGTATTTAAAAATGAATGAATTAAACTTACTACCTAAACAAAATACAGAAAAAAATCATTTAGTCACCTGAGAACATTCAGAAAAGGCTTTTAATAAAAGGCAACACTTATTTATGATAAAATGTCTTAGCTGACTAGAGATAGAAGGTAATTCAGCTCAATAAAGAGCATCATGAAAAATTTACAGCTAACATCATACCTAATGATGTAACCTGAACCCTGAGATTGCAAAAGAGATAAGGATGTCTATACCCCCCCATTCAATACTATATTGGAGATCCTAGTAATGCAAGAAAGGAAGGAAAGAAAAAGAATAAAATTCAAAAGAAAATTCTAAAACGTATGCCTTCATAAATATGGTTGTTTAGGGCATTTTAGGCATAGTTTGGGGATACTGCAAGTTTTGTTCCAGACTACTGAAATAAAGTGCATATTGTAATAAGGCGAGTCATACAAATGTATTAGTTTCCCAGTGCTTATAAAAGTTATATGTAATCAGGGTGGAATGGGTCATGCCTGTAATCTCAGCACTTTTGGGCCATGGAAGGTGGATTGCTTGAGCCCAGGAGTTCAGGACCAGCCTGGGCAACACAGACCCTGTCTCTACAAAGAAAGAAAATAAATAGCTGGGCATGGTGGCAACCCCGGTGGTCCCAGCTACTCGGGAGGCGGAGGTGGGAGGGTTGCTTGAGCCCAGAAAGTCAGGGCTGCAGTGAGCTGTAATCACGTCACTGCACTCCAGCCTGGGTGATAAAGTGAGACCTTGTCTCGAAAATAAAAAGTTATATGTACACTATGCTATAGTCTGTTAAGTGTGCAATAGCATTGTGTCTAAAAAAATGTGCATACTTTAAAAATGCTTTATTTAAAAAAAAACTCTCGCGATCATCTTGAGCCTTCCGGGAGTCGTGATCTTTGTGCTGCGGGAAGGTCTTGCCCCTATCTTGACGGTTGATGGCTGCTGGCCGATCAGAGTGGTGGTTGCTGAAGGTTCGGGCAGCTGTGGCAATTTCTTAAAATAAAACAATAATAAAGTTGCCACATCAATGGGCTCTTCCTTTCACAAAAGATTTTTCTGAAGCATGTGATGCTGTTTGATAGCATTTTACCCACAGTAGAACTTCCCACAGTAGAACTTCTTTCAAAATTGGAGTCAATCCTCTCAATCTTGATGCCGCTTTACCGGCCGGGCGCGGTGGCTCATGCCTGTAATCTCAGCACTTTGGGAGGCCGAGGCAGACAGATCACGAGGTCAGGAGATTGAGACCATCCTGGCTAACACGGTGAAACCCTGTCTCTACCGAAAATACAGAAAAATTAGCTGGGTGGGGCGGCGGGCGCCTGTAGTCCCACCTGCAGGGGAGGCTGAAGCAGGAGAATGGCGTGAACCCGGAAGGCAGAGTTTGCAGTGAGCTGAGATCACGCCACTGCACTCCAGCCTGGGTGACAGAGGAAGACTCCGTCTCAAAAAAAAAAAAAAAAAAAAGAATTCTATTGGCAAGGCGCAGTGGCTCATGTCTGTAATCCCAGCACTTTGGGAGGCCAAGGCGGGTGGATCACCTGAGGTCGGGAGTTTGAGACCAGCCTGACCAACATGGAGAAACCCTATCTCTACTAAAAATACAAAATTAGCCAGGTGTGGTGTCGTATGCCTGTAATCCCAGCTACTCAGGAGGCTGAGGCAGGAGAATCGCTTGAACCCGGAGGGCAGAGGTTGTGGTAAACCAAGATCACACCATTGCACTCCAGCCGGGGCAACAAGAACAAAATTCCATCTCAGGGAGAAAAAAAAAAAGAAAATTCATTAGGTATATCCAAGGTTTGATATATATCTATATATTTGTTTTCCCATGTATGAGGAAGCCTCTGGATTTCCGAGTGTTTCTTTTTAACCTGTCTAGGGTGTGGTGGTTTCATTTCATAAAATTGGGAGTTGGGAGTGAGGTATTTCTTGTTGAGTTCATAGTATTATTGTATTGTGTTGAGAAAACATAGTCTATAAAAGGAAAGCACAGGAGGCGTAAATACAACTACAGTCAAGATTTTAAAAACTATCCACTGACCCGATGTACTGGCATTGAACTATCTGTTGATTTTTGTCCTCAGGCTGGTGTCAAGTGATGCCATCCTTTTGCGTGTTCCTAGGTCTGTTTCTTAGATATTTGAAAATGTTTCTCGGAAGTCCTGATATCCAGCATCCCCCAACAGTAGACTTTTACTCAACATCTGTTAGGCCAGACTGAGTCCCATGCCAAGTCCCTGAAGAAGGAAAGTGGGATTACTTTTCTTGGCTTAGTCTAATCGGCATCTACCTCTGAGCTTTAGAGATAGTCTTTGAGGCACTCTGCGAAGAAAAGATACGTGAAAAACAGCTGGAAGCACAGAACGTTGGTTAAGCAGCCAAGAGTCTTCAGTTGTCTCTGAGTTGCTCTCTTTCAGTATGCCTGGGTATCAGCCAATTTACTGGAAGGGAGAAGGAATGTTGGTTGATCTGGAGAGTCTGATGATTGGCATTCTGTTAGGAGAACCTCTGTTACACTTATTTAAAGGCCCTTTAACACAGTTCTAGTATTTCTAGTTTTTACAATGTGAAGTCTTCTTAGGTGAGGACTTGTTTTCTCATCTGGTTGGTAATCTTTGATAGCTCTGCTTTGGTAGCTCTGCTGCCGTGGAGCTACTTTCCTCGGGAGTCCTGTTCCTTCAGAGCAGCTTCCAGTTTCTCTCTCTGGGGACTTAGTAAGTTCACTCTTTCTGGACCCGTTTTTATGTGAATTTCTGTGCTTGGGATTCTGTGTGTCTCTCATGCATCAGTGAGTTCTCGTGAGTAATTCGTTTCCTACCCATAGTCTAAGAGTCTTTGTTGCTTCATTGGGCTAGTAAGTAAAGTTTTTCTAAAGGTCTCTATTTTCACAGGGGTAGTCAACCTTTGTGACTTTCTTTAACTTTATGCAGAAAGGTTAGTTCCGGCTCCTCTTGAGCCCCGATCCTGGGATCTCCTCCCTAAGGCTTAGAACCCAGTTTTTTACCTCCTGCTCCCTCGCCCCACTCCCATAAGCCATTTCCACTTAAACTCGTCAGCTATAACTGAATTCTTTCTTTGTTATTAGCACTTCTCCTGGTTTGGCTAAAGCTCAATACCTAATTATTATTTTCTTTTTAAGAACTATTTTTATGTGTTTGGAGCAAGAGGGGAGAAATATGTTGGGTTTCCTCTAAATATTTATCACAAGTATAGGTTCTAATTTAAACTATTTTCAGTCTGTTAGGTTATTTTTTTCCTCCTTCTCTCCTAATTTTTGTCAGCTGTTATTTTTATAATCATTCTTTTCTTCCTAAAGTCTTCAAAATCCATCAGATGGATTTGATTGTTGCTTTTTAGATAGAGTATCTGTTGCAAAGTTTTTGCCATTGCTTATGAGATGGGATGAATTACAACTCTCTTAAACAACAGTTTTCTGTGGAAAGGCAGCAGAAGGCAATGATGAAAGATGTACTTCCTGCTCTTCATTTCTATGTCTGAAATCTTATTTTGTTCTCTTGAGTTTCTGTAAGAGTTACTTCTGCTTAAAACTTCTGCCTTTACCCAAACTTTATGGTGTCTTCTGGAATCGTTTATTTTTCCAGTATACTTTAAAGGAAAAAAAAAACCTTCTGTTCTCAGCCTGCTCATGACATCCCGCTCCTGTTGCTTTGGCTCAGAGTTCCTTTCTACCTCACGGTAAACACCTTCGTATCTCATTATGTCTTAAATTCTCTAAGCTCGAGGAGCAGACTTACAGAGGGAGCACACTGTACTGTTTAAATGAGCCATGACAGGCTTGGGGGTGGAACTTACTGCTGGGAAGTAGACCAGGTGGTATTAAAGGGGCTTGTTCCATGAGGCAATTGCTCAACCCGTTAATATTGAAGTAGAAATTGGAGGAATAAAGCTCTTTCAGTTGCTGATTTCCTGCGGAGATAAGACAGTCACACTGTGCTTGTGTATTTCCATCTCTCCATGTAAAACTGTATTGGAAAACGTTTCTTTTTATTTCTAGGTCTGAATTTTTGTTGTTGTTTTATTTTATTGGCAGACTTCATGTAGCTAAACCCCTTCGTGCTTCAATTTAAGATATCAGGAGATGAGTGAAATTGTTATATTATTACGTAGATGCTGCAGCTCTGCTTGCTAGGGATGAAATCCTATTGTATGAAATAATACAGTGTGAAGCTGTCAGTAATTTCCAGTTGTAGAAGAGGGCCTAATCAGAAAGTTGTGGGTTTTTTTTTTTTTTTGAGACAGCGCCCAGCCCAGAAAGTTTTCTGACCAGACACATATACATATTTCAGTGGGTTAATTACTCAATTTTATTGTAATTTCATCTGTTAGAAAGTACCCAAATAATTGCAAAGTTTATGTATATAAACTTTTATGGATACATCACAGGCAAACAACAGGTGAACTTTGGCATGGTTGTAGTTGGGGGGTTTCATATGGAGATACTGTGGGCACGTGCCCTCTTCTTCCCTGCTGGCATTCTGGGAAGTGCTGACGGGCTCCGGGGCAAGTGAGGCCCTGGAGACTGATGATGACATGCCGGTGTTCATTTGTGTCTCGTCTCTTCGATTACTAGGAAGATAGCTGTTTTACTAAAACTCAGCTGCTGTCAGTTTCTGTGGATTGATTGTCTTAAAGGGAAAGATAAATCAACTTTGGTTTTTTCCTGAATATAGCTAATCAGCTCATTTAATTGTGGACCAATCAGTAAAAGAATAATTGAGTTTAGTAAATATTGCATCAAATAAGTTCTTTGTGGTTTGACCCTGGGTTGAGCTGGCATGAATTTTCCTTCTTTTCGACTCCCTGCCGCCCAGTTTGCGGTGTTGTCTGAGTGATGAGTCCACAGGCCCCGTAAACATGTTAGGTGAGGTGTTCGTTGTTTATTAGTAGTTGGGATTAAATAGAAGTTGCACATTGAATTTGAGTGAAGTGAGTTTTCTGCACAGTTAACTTGGATGTCATTGGTTTGAAGGAGTTTCTTTGTTGCGGCTGCTTCTCGCCTCCTACTTTGAGCTGTGGGTGCATCCTTTCTGCATCCTGCTAAAAATTGTCTTCTTGTTTTCACTCTCAAAGCATGAGACGGTTCCAGAGCTGTGTTTGGTTTTTATTTTAAACTAATACCAGAGCGCCCCTTTAGTTAGTCACCAATCACTGTTTAGGTGTCGATGATTCCTTTATGCTCGCTACTCAACATATTTTATTTAAAATTGAGCATTTTTAACTTGCTTTTTAGGTCAGAGGATCGATGTCCTCTGTGGTATTCCTCCTCCATCTAAGTTTCTTAAAGCAGTATTATAAATAGAGGCTTTCAACCTAAAAAGTACTGTGTATTTCATTGACTAGAAGTGAACTGAACTGAAGTGCAGGCTAATAAAAAGTACCAAATGAAAATATTATGGTATCTAATTGCACTCTATTGTAGATGTAATGTAGTGTGAACAGTAGTAGCTTTGATTCATTGTAAATCCCATCTGAATACTGACAACGTAGTTCAGACTATCAGGAGATAAACCTCAAAGGTCACATTTGTGTGAATGGTCATTGTGCATATAAAGACATTATTTTATTATTTTAAAAATAGCAGTGTTGCTCTTAAGATAGGGCAGTGTCCTAACCTCTGACAGGGATAGAGGTAAGATGAGAATCAGTAGCTGCCAAATAGTAATGTTTTTGTAGTTGAGGTTCTGTTTCTTCTTCAGCTGTTATTATTGTTGTTATTATTATTTGCATGAATGGTAGCAATTACTCCACAGGCAAATTTCCCTTGAATCCCAGAGTATTGCAACAGATTAGCAGCAAATAAAGACCTGAGATAAAGAAAAAAAATGCTTTTATTCAGTTATATTAAAATGAGGACATGTCAAAAAACTAAAGCAGTTTATGTTGTTCTGCATGCATAAATTGAAAGAATACTTGAAAATTCTTCAAACTTGAATGGTAGACATCTTACAGCTTTCTGAAAGGAAGTCAGTGTCTTTGCATTAGGACAGAGGTTCCCAACATTACTTGGTTCTAGCACAATCACTAAATTTTTCGTGACTTTTAGGCCAAAATAAATACTTAACAGTACCTAACAGTTTGTTATGTTCCAACAGTTTGTAATCATGTCAAGAAATAATAGACATATTAGTAATAATGAATTGAAAGAAAATGTTTTAATTTCTTATTACTAATCAAATGTGTACTTGTTGGGCATGGCACAGTTTTTTAAACCTTGGAATCAGATTGGCCACTGCCAACTTCATTTCTTGTTCCATACTAATTTCTGTGCAGAACTGTGTTGTGCTTTTAGTCACAGTGCTGTGGTCTGAATGGTTATGTCCCCCCAGAATTCGTATGTGGAAATTCTAACCCCCAAGGTGATCATATGAGGAGATGTGGAGCCTTTGGGAGTGATTAGGTCTTGAAGCCGGGGTTCTTATGAATGGGATTAGTGTCTTTGTAAGAGAGACCCCAGAGAACTCATTTGCCCCTTCCACTGTGTGAGAAAAGCTGTGAGCAGATGCCATCTGTGAACCAGAAAGTGGACTGTCACCAGATACCGAATCTTACAGCACTTTGATTTTAGACTTTCCAGCATCTGGAACTGTAAGAAGTAATTTTTTGTTGTTTATAAGCTACCTCGTTTATGATATTTTGTTACAGCAACTTGAAGAGACTAAGATACACAGCAACCATCCAAAACTCAATTTCGAAGAGATGGAATGTCATGAACAATAATTTTGCATGATGTCGTATTGAACTGTGAAATACCACAAGCTAGTGATTTGCGCACTGTCTGACAGCACTGTGTTTCTTAGAATTCAAAAGACTCTGCAGTGCCCCTGTGAGTTCCCTGGGGTGCTGCAGTGCACAGTTTGGGAACCGTGGTAGTACTGTAGATAGTAAGATTATCTAATAATAGGTATTGATGGCATCTTAGTTTAGGGATAATTATTCGTATGTCACACTATAGGGGAAGTGAGTAAATCATATACTAGGTTGTTATCAGAACGATTATGAATTTCTTCACCCACCTGTAGAGAGACAGAATGGCCTATTTTTTTACTCTGACCCTAATAAGAAAAGTATTCTGGACCTTCCCCCTTCTCTCTCCCTTTTTATCTCTCACTCTCACTCTAACAGACACACACATAATGAAATAAGTATTTAACAAAACAATATTCTTATTATGTGCACTCTGACGTTTTCTTTTTCTTTCTTTCTTTCTTTCTTTTTTTTAATGTCCCCTTAAGACCTACTGAACTGACGAAAACTAGTTAAGGTCACAGACTCGAGGGCCTGACTTGACTTTAAAATGGCCTTCGCCATTTCCTATCTATGTGACTCTAAGCAAGATATTTAACCTCTCAGTCACTCAGTTTCCTCATCTATAGAATGGGAATTTGTAATAGTACCTAGTGCTGAGGAGATTTTTTGTTTTTGTTTTTGTTTTTTTTGAGGCAGAGTCTCGCTCTGTCACCCAGGCTGGAGTGAGTGGCGCGATCTCAGCTCACTGCAAGCTCTGACACCCGGGTTCACGCCATTCTCCTGCCTCAGCCTCCCGAGTAGCTGGGACTACAGGCGTCCGCCCCCACGCCCGGCTAATTTTTTGTGTTTTTAGTAGAGACAGGGTTTCACCGTGTTAGTGCTGAGGGGATTTTAAGGAAGTTAATACATACAAAACACTTTAAACTTTTTTTTTTTTTTTTTTTTTTTTGAGAAAGAGTTTTGCTCTTATCTCCCAGACTGGAGTGCAGTGGGACGATCTCGGCTCACTGCAACCTCTGCCTCTTCGTCAGCCTTCCAAGTAGCTGGGAATACAGGTGCGCGCCACCAGGCCCAGCTAATTTTTTTGTATTTTTAGTAGAGATGGGGTTTTACCATGTTGGCCGGGCTAGTCTCGAACTCCTGACCTCAGGTGATCTGCCTGCCTTGGCCTCCCAAGGTGCTGAGATTACAGGCAGGAGCCACCGCGCCTGGCCATTTAAACAGTTCTTGATCAGTAGTTACTGCTTTCTTACTAGAATCTCAGTGAATAATCAGAGGCGAAAACATTTGGGAAATTAGAGAGATGCAATAGTTCTGTGCTCTACAGGGTGCCACATGCAGTCAAAACACTTTTCTGAATTTCTACTCGTGGGCAGATAGATTGTGGATCCCTTGCCAAAACTTTTCCGTATTTATCCTCTTGAACCTTGATCCAGTTGAGTAGTCAACAGGGGAGTCCAAATGAGGGAGATGAAAATACTATCATTATTACTGACAAAGCTGATTAGAAATAATGACTTTATATTTGTGCCCAAGTATCTTCACTAGTATATCTCTCCTGAAGTAGACAGATCTGCCCACCAGCACAGCTGAGTAACTGCCGGCTTCTTACTGCGTGGCAGAGAGTAGAACGGGATGGACCTTCCGCGTAGGCAGCCAGGTCTGAGGAGAGGAGAGCAGACGGGGCCGAACTGAGTGTGTTCACCTCTTTCTTCAAAATCTGCCAGTCATGTCACTCACAAGGGAGGGAGACGGGAAACACAGGCACAGAAATGTGAAGAATGAGAATGTCACCTTAACAAAGGGAACGTTTTCTAGGGATACAGGAGGCCCATAATCAAGTTCGTGTTTCATAACTTTTAGCAGTGAGCTATCCTTTCTGGCATGAACTTTAAAAACAGATATACCAGGGTTTGAATTCTGCCTGCGTCACTTAATTGCACTGGCTCAGGCATCCTAGAATTTCTAAGAGCCTTAAAACAGATAAAACTACTTTGCACGAAAAATTGACCACTGACTTCTCTCCCCTGTTCTATTGATACAACATTAAATTTATTAATGTTTGTTTTTGTCAAACTTCAGTAGTGTTAGAGGTATGAGATCCAGCCTTAGTTAATTAGTAAGAAAGATTTTATTTACCTAAGATAGCAAGAGAGATATGCCTTTGATCTTTGTTATTTATGGAAAATTAATTTATTAACCTAATTTTTATTGTCACTTCTAAATACATAGTTGTCCTATTAATGGGAACCTTTTTTTCCTGTGAGCATCTGAAACAGTCTTTTTTTTCTATGTATGGGAAGTGGTAATAGTTTTTCTCATGTATCAGGCAACTAACAACTTATTTTAGACCAGAAATTCTTGGAAATGGTACCTATCCAGTTGGCATAAAATTTGCAAGCGCTATTCTATTGTTTCCTCAAAAAGATGCAATTGCTTTACTCATAGAATTATCAGTTATTTTTCTGGCTATTTCACTTGAAGTAGCCATGCTTTGTCTTTTTTTTCTATGGAGATACATGGCCAAAAGTAAGTCTTTTCACCAGCTGGATAATATGAAATTTGATAAAATTTGAGTAATATAAAAACTTTCCTATTGGCTTTATATGATTGAATTTCCACTATGTAAAATTAAGCTAGTTATTTCTTATGCTACCCAGTATATAGTTTATTATTTGAAAACTGTATCCCCATTTTTCCTCAAGAACATCATTTTGTCTTTTGCATCTCAGTGCAGGGGTTGGAGAGCGTAATTTCTTCTCTTAGAAACCCATTTTCTGCTGCTTGTAGCTACTATTTCTGTTTTTTCATCAACCGCTACAGGGAGACGTGGAGTTCCTGCCATCTCTCTGTAATCAGTGGTATCATCACATACCCCGTATGGACTTTTTGTTTTGAAGTTAGTGCTGCTGACCTGCCCCTTCAGTACCTTGAGCTTGACCTCTAGCTTTCAGCAGCAAAGGCCTCAAAGAAAATCAGTTGCCAGAGTCAGTCTGTTTGCTTGTGTCCTCCTAACCCACTGATCCTTGACATTGTGTTGTTTCTCAGAGAAGTAAAGCAATTTTTTTTTTTTTTTTTTTTTTTTTTTTAGAGACAGTCTTACTCTGTCGTCCAGGCTGGAGTGCAGTGGCAAGATCTTGGCTCACTGCAACCACCTCCCGGGTTCGAGCGATTCTCATGCCTCAGCCTCCCGAGTAGCTGGGATTACAGGCGCCGCCACCACGCCTGGCTAATTTGTGTATTTTTAGTAGGGACGTGGTTTCACCATGTTGGTCAGGCTGGTCTCGAACTCCTGACCTCAAGTGATCTGCCCACCTTGCCCTCCCAAAGTGCTGGGATTACAGGCGTGAGCCACCACGCCCGGCCAAAGCAGTTTTTTTTAATATATAAGCATTTACTATATTGACTTTGGTTGATTCTTACCTCACTTCCAAGATAATTGCTTCTGTTAAATTACATTCATTTTTAGGCTTGAGTCATCCACTATATTTATGAGTTGGTCAGTTCTTTCATGATTTGAGCTTGTTTTTAAAAGTTTTACTTTTAAAGTCCCCTTCTGTTTCTACTGCAGCCACTTTCACTGTAAGATTTATCATGTTATTCCTGGCAGCCACTCTTCTTAACACTCAGTTACGACTTCTGACAGGTGACAGCAGTATCACTTAGGACCGTCTTAGCTCATTTTTAATGAAAATCCAAAAGATGCTCCTATTGCAATAAAAGCATAGGAAAATAGTAATAGAATAAAGGTTTATTCTGTTAATAGGCAATTTGGGGCTGCTGCAGTGACTCCACGATACCAAATGGTCCTGGGCTCTATCTTTCTTTTCCACTATCCTTAGTATATGGCCTTCTTCCTCATGCTTGCAAAATGGTGGCATACAGAAGCCTTTCACACATATTCCAGAATATGAAGAAAGACAGGGGAAAAGGGACGTGCCAACTGGTTAAACAACAATAACCATATCAAAGACCCGCCGCCTCGACTTCCTCTTCTTGCTGGCCAGAGCTTTGTAGCATGCTCACCCACTGTGCACACAAGCTGCACAGGAGCCTGGAATATCAGCTTTAGCTGGGCAGTGAGTATATCCAGTGCAAACCCCAGATCCCGCGAGCAAAGGATGGTGAAGAGTAGACGGATATTAAACAGAGAAGGAGCAGTGACTACCTCAGCTTTCCTGTTTAGAAACACGTTATAACTCCATATATTGCTTTAATTCTGTCTATCCTAGACAGACTCACAAGACTAGAACCAGACCTTTAGCGGCACTAACCAACCACTGAAAAGAGGCTAATCACCTCCCATATGTAAATCAAATTGTTCCAAAAGTTGAAAAATATACATGTAAAGACCAAAAACATTTTGATTTATCCCATGACATTTCAGTGTTTTTCTGGAAGTATTAAATATTCTAAAATTGTTTTTTTTGCCCGGGTACAGTGGCTCATGCCTGTAATCCCAACACTTTGGGAGGCCAAGCAGGGCGGATCCCCTGAGGTCAGGAGTTCGAGACCAGCCTGGCCAACATGGTGAAACCCTGTCTCTAGTATAATACAAAAATTAGCCGGGCATGGTGGTAGGCACCTGTAATCCCAGCTACTTGGGAGGCTGAGGCAGGAGAATTGCTTGAACCTGGAAGGCGGAGTTTGCAGTGAGCCTGTATCACGCCACTGCACTCCAGCCTGGGCAACAGAGTAAGACTCTGTACAAAAAAATAATAGTAATAAATAAAATAGTTTTTTTCTTTTTTGTGTGTGGCAGTGGTAATGGGCTGGAGGGTATGTTGCTGACATGCTAACCCACATCCTGTCTACTTCATCAGGATTTCCTGTTGTATTAGAAAGATGAGAAGGTTTTGCTTAAATTTTAACTCCATAGAGGTGATTCATTTACGGTAGAGCCTTAAGAAAAATACTTATCCTATCTGGGCCTCTGTTTCTCCATCCATTAAATGAGAACATTGATCATAATAGAAGAGTAGGCAAAGAATATAATCAAGCAATTCACAAAACTGTACATGCAGATGACCAATAAAACTATAAGAAAATATTAAGCCTCACTTATGACAAAAGAAGATTAAATTTAAATTAAAAGTCCCTTTCTAAAAATGTAACATAGTAGCAGAGATGTAATACCCAGTGACAATAAGAATATAAAGAAACAAGTACTTTAGTGTAAAGATAGTCTGAAATAGTAAACCAGGGCAACTAGGTGTATTTATCAAAGGTTTTAAACAATGCGCAAAAACTTTTGGCCCTGCAATTCTACTTTGAGGAACTTTCCTACCTGAATTTTTGACAAGCACACAATGATTGACCCTGGTAAATTGACATGAGGTATTTTTAACTCCAGCCAGTTTTTTTCTTTCCTGTAATAATTTGTGTGAAGCTTTCTAAGAAGTAAATATGTAATTGACAAAACTTTTTTCTTTTAGAAAATCTGAGCCATGAACATTTAATATGTTTTCCTTTTATTTGTATTAGGAAGATAATGGCAGTCTTTTAAAAATGAAAATAATTTTTTTGTTCATATCTTTATTTTTGTTTCAATCTGTCTGTCCATTTTGGTCTTGTCTGTTTTACCTCTGGACTGTATCTTTACTACAACCAGTCTTCCTAACTCCTCTCCCAACTTTGAGAAGTAGTTTTCTAACTATGTCAATGAACTATTTCTAAATGAAACTTGCCTAATGGTCTAATGCCATAAAGACTTCTGCTTCTGTCTTCTGTCTTCATTGGATTTTAGTCAGTAAATTTTCTTTCTTTTTTATTTATTTGTTTGTTTATTTATTTATTGAGACAGAGTCTCACTCTCTCTGCTCACTGCAACCTCCGCCTCCCAGATTCAAGCAATTCTCCTTCCTCAGCCTGCCAAGTAGCTGGGACTACAGGTATACACCACCACATTTGGCTAATTGTATTTTTAGTACAGGTGGGGTTTCACCATGTTGTCCAGGCTGATCTTGAACTCCTGACCTCAGGTGATCCAACCACCTCAGCCTTCCAAAGTGCTGGGATTATAGAAGTGAGCCACTGCGCCCAGCCCATATTCAGAAGTTTTCTACAGTTGTTTTGTTTTGTTTTGTTTTGTTGAGATGAAACCTTGCTCTGTTGCCCAGGCTGGAGTGCGATGGCATGATCTTGGCTCACTGCAACCTCCACCTCCCGGGTTCAAGCTATTCTCCTGCCTCAGCCTCCCAAGTAGGTGGGATTACAGGCACCCGCCACCACGCCCAGCTAATTTTTGTATTTTTAGTAGAGACGGGGTTTCACCGTGTTGGCCAGGCTGATCTCGAACTCTTGACCTCAGGTGATCCACACTTTGGGAGGCCAAGATGGGCGGATCTACAGTATTTTAAAACATGAAGTTATGCCTCTTCCCAAATTTATTCTCAGACTTATTTTTTACTAGTTTTATTTCTGAATGGCACATTAGAGAGAGAGAAAGCCAGAGAGAGAGAGAGAGGAAAGAAGAGACAAGGTGGGACAGTTGGTATAATTGAGTTCATAGAAAGACAGTGAAGTGAATCATGGGTGTTTCATCACTTCACAAAACTGATGACAATATATCATTTCTAGAAACATAAATTTGCAGTTCGAAATGGTAAACTTTTTTTTTTTTTTTTTTTGAGACGGAGCCTTGCTCTGTCGCCCAGGCTGGAGTGCAGTGGCGCGATCTCAGCTCACTGCAAGCTCCGCCTCCCGGGTTCACACCATTCCCCTGCCTCAGCCTCCCCAGCAGCTGGGACTACAGGCGCCCACCACACCCAGCTAATTTTTTGTATTTTTAATAGAAATGGGGTTTCACTGTATTAGCCAGGATGGTCTCAATCTCCTGACCTCATGATCTGCCCACCTTGGCCTCCCAAAGTGCTGGGTTTACACGCTTGAGCCTCCATGCCTGGCCAGTAAACATCTTTTTATAGCTAATGGGCACTTTTAGGCTAACTGAGCAGTGAACACTATTAAATATATGAAAAGCTTTTTAAACCACCTTCCACTTAACTCATAACTACTTGCCAGGTTGAGACTTTTTTTTCTCTGTTAACCATGCCAATTTTTGCCCAGAGCATGCTGGAAAAGCTTCTAGATTACTGTCAAATATACCAGGCATGGCTCGTTAACCTGTTGAGTTGTGTTATTGCTGAAAAGTTGTTTATTCCAGCTATTCTTGACATTTTAATTATTTTTTTTTTATTATAAGAAACCAATGGCATACTTATATGAAAAAATATCTCTGTGAAATAAAGCAAAATGTTTTGGAAAAAGGATGCAGGTAAGTCATTTAAAAATTGCTGTTGTTGATGCAGGAGAGGATTTGGAAAAATAGGAACGCTTTTATACTGTTGTTGGGAGTGTAAATTAGTTCAACCATTGTGGAAGACAGTGTGGCGATTCCTTAAAGATCTAGAACCAGAAATACCATTTGACCCAGCAATCCCATTACTGGGTATATACCCAAAGGATTATAAATCATTCTACTATAAAGACACATGCACACATATGTTTATTGTAGCACTGTTCACAATAGCAAAGACTTGGAACCAACCCAAATGCCCATCAGTGGTAGACTGGATAAAGAAAATGTGACACATGGCCAGGCATGGTGGCTCATGCCTGTAATTCCAGCACTTTGGGAGGCCAAGGTGGGTGGATCACCTCAGGTCAGGAGTTCGAGACCAGCTTGGCCAACATGGTGAAACCCCATCTCTACTAAAAATACCAAAAATTATCCGGGCATACTGGTGGGCACCTGTAATCCCAGCTACTCAGGAGGCTGAGACAGGAGAATCGCTTGAATCCAGGAGGCAGAGGTTGCAGTGAGCTGAGATCATGCCATTGTACTCCAGCCTGGGCAACAAGAGAGAAACTCTGTCTCAAAAATGAAAAAAAAAAAAAAGAAAAGAAAACGTGGCACATACACACTATGGAATACTGTGCAGTCATAAAAAAGGATGAGTTCATGTCTTTTGCAAGGACATGGATGAAGCTGGAAACCATCATTCTCAGCAAACTAACACAGGAACAGAAAACCAAACACCACATGTTCTCACTCATAAGTGGGAGTTGAACAATGAGAACACGTGGACACAAGGAGGGGAACATCACACACCGGGGCCTGTCAGGGGATCAGGGGCTAGGGGAGGAATAGCATTAGGAGAAATACCTAAGGTAGATGATGGGTTGATGGGTGCAGCAGACCACCATGGCACGTGTCTGTGTAACAAACCTGCACGTTCTGCACGTGTATCCCAGAACTTAAAGTATAATTTTTAAAAAATTAAATCCAAAAATATTACTGCTGTTAAATTAGATGACAGATAGTTACTGAATATCGGGAGACTTTTTGAAACCTTGAAGTTTGAAATTGGCACTGGATTTCAAATGTCTACGTACTGGCTAGCCTCACTTTCACAAAACCAGAACTGAAAAGGATGTGAAAAAGACAATAGTGAGCCTAAGTCATCAGATTATATGGTGATCTTTGGATCTGGTCTACATGAAAAACCAGCAAAGCAGCTTCAAAGCAGCAAGACACTTCTCCATATACTTTTTTTGTTCTTTAAGAAATGTTTTTGTTAATCAGCTAGCAGACTTTTGAGTGTCACATAAAAGGGCTTCTTCTATAGTTTCTCATAAATAATTTGCTGATTCTGGGAACTCTAAAAGGTAAATATTTTATATAGCATGTGTATATTGTAAATTATTTATAAAAATGTTTCAAAAGACCTAATTCTGAAATAGTAAATAACTAAAAAATTTGCAAAAACTATTCTCAAATAGTAAATAAGTATATATGAGCTTTCAAGTTAGAACTAAAATTTCCATGATGTGGTATCTTTTAAGATTTATTTATCAAGGAATATTGTAATTTGGGAGGATTTTTTAAAAGCAGATTTTATTTTTTCTGCCCTTCACAAAAACTAATTCTGAGCCTTGGGAAATCAGGGCAGCTGCATCATGATATGACTTGCCTGGGGTTTGGTATTTTACTGAGATACCTGCCAGTTGGAATTAGAACCCTATGGGCATAACTAGGGCAGACTTAATTATTGGCTTACTGTATTTAAATCAAAATGAAAAGCTCATACAAAATTTTGTACCCGTACTCTGAAAAAATGTGGAACTGTTTTTGGACTAAAATTTTATAGCTTTTGTGGCTAATGAGGCATGAAATAAATTGGCAAGCTCCAACTCTTCAGAGCACAGTGGTGCAGTGTGCGTTTTCTAATTCCCAGCCCCTGGGATTCCAGCAAAGGTCACAAATTAAACAAAGTCAGGATTAATCAAGACTATAATCAAATAAAACTCAGTCATTAATCCTCTTCTGAGTTACAATAGAGTGATTGTGTAATTGTGTGAGCAGCAGTGGAGAGAGCTCTTTTGTAGTGCGTAGGAAAATCAACATTAAGGTGTCAAACAGAAAAATGAAACCCTGCAGGTGAAGCTGTGTCTGGAGCCAAGAGAAACTGGCAATCTATGCAGAGTTGCAAGTGAACCTTTGGAGTACTGAAGGGGTGTTGGCGCTGAGCTGCAGAACATGTGGGTCTCTCAGTGGGGCCTCCGCAGAGATGAGTGTATGGGCTGCAGCAGGCCCTGTTTGCTGAGAAACTCAGTGTTTGGGTGCAGCAGCTCCAAGCAACAGTCTCTCCAAGTTAACTGCCAAAAATTTACTGTGTAATTCTCAGCTCTTTGTAATTTCGAAGAAGAGGTTCTGGAAAAGCATTTCCTCTGTGGGAGTAATTATGTGTCAGAAAATGCCATTCCCCAATAAAGGGGGAAGGTTCACAAAGCACAGAACTTTGGCCTGTTTGTTCCATGTTCCTGACTTCTGAACTGATGCTGGCTTTATGATAGCTGTCTTATTATTTCTGCTATTTTATGTTCTGTAGTGATATTTTCTTCATTTTTCATCCCTTCGTCTCAAGTCAGTGTCAGTTTTATTGCCAGTTTTTAAAAGTCAACAGTGATACTATCCAGTTCTGTTGAGAGTGAAACTTTATGAATTAAAATTTTGATTTTAATTCATCCCATGTCATATGTGAGTATATTTTTTATGTTTGCTTTAAGGATAGTATTTACCTCTATTTGTTAGCTTTCTGCTTTCCTTCATAAACCAAATTGAAAAATCCTCATTCACTCACCCCCATCTCTAATTTGGTAACTGATTTGAAAGCCCCAAAGCATGTGCCTGTTATCCCATGATTCAGTTTGAGTTTCTATTTTACACAATTTCTGTTTCTTACATTGCTTTTTCCTATTTATGTACTAAGCTCTCTGTATATGCAGGATACTGTTAGGTACTATGTGAGATATTTATTATTTTCTTTCAAGTAAATAAACAACCAATATCCATGCATAGCTGGTCAGTCCCATACGTTTACATTACTAAAATATCACTTGGATTATTTTATTAGCAAGACTTTCTTGTAATGATGTATTATTTCAGATTTTGTCTTTCCATTTAGGCTCATATATGTTACAGTTTGGTATCATTATTGAAACAAATTCATGAACTGAGTTCATCATTAGAAAATGAAGGCCTTAGAATTTTGGTAGTTGTTTTGGACCATCACAAAAATGTGCTTGGCATGTTTAAATTCTGTATTTTTTCCCTTACCTGTAATACCTTTTCAAAGTGTCTAAAGCTATGATAGAAATGGAATAGCACATAGAATACTTGTGTGTGTGTTTGTATGCTGGAGGGGTCTTATTTTTACCTTTTGTTTTTCTGATTTTATATATAGAATGTTAGATATATTCTGCAATTAGTATTTCAGTGGAAGAATATTCATGATCATGTTTTAATGTCAGCATAAAGGTCTGCTGTATTCTGTTTAACAGCTGCTTTGTGTTCCAGTGTATAGATATTGCATTATTGATTTAATCCTTTCTTGGTTGAAGGTTATTTAGGTTATTTCCAGTTGTGTAATGTTGCAGACAATACTGTAAAGAATATCATTATACTTGCATCTTTTCACATATGTAAGCATATTTTTCTAGGATAGATAATGGAATTGCTGGTTCAAAACATAATATGGCATATTTTATGTTGAAAACTGTTGCTCAAGCACTTTTATAAAAGGCTCTGCCCCACGTGTGCTCTCACCCAAGTGTATATGAGAGTTGCATTTCCTTACATGGTTAGGTGTAGTGGATACTTTCCACCTTTTAAATTTTCGCTGACTTATTTTTATATCTGAGAAATCTTTCTACACCGTTACTTACTCTCTTCTCTCCAGCAGAGGAGTATTCCATAGTATTGTATTTAATTAGTCATCCATTCAGTTACTTATAACAGTTTGCCATTACATATGATGCTACAAAATCTTAACAAATGTGTAATGCAAAATTTTCATAAGTATAAGACTAACCTTATTACAAAAGTCATTTTACATGTATGCAAGTATGTCTGCAGGATGAATTCTAAAATGGACAGAGGGAGTATGTATTCGTAATTCTAGTTGATAGTGAGTTTTTTTTGTTTTTTTGTTTGTTTTTTGTTTTGTTTTGTTTTTGAGACGGAGTCTCGCTCTGTCGCTCAGGCTGGAATGCAGTGGCCGGATCTCTGCTCACTACAAGCTGCACCTCCCGGGTTCACGCCGTTATCCTGCCTCAGCCTCCCGAGTAGCTGGGACTACAGGTGCCCGCCACCACACCCGGCTAAGTCTTTTTGTATTTTTAGTAGAGACAGAGTTTCACCATTTTAGCCAGGATGGTCTCGATCTCCTGACCTCGTAATCCGCCTGCCTCGGCCTCCCAAAGTGCTGGGGTTACAGGCGTGAGCCGCCACGCCTGGCCTCTAGTTGATAGTGTTAAATGAAAAAGGAAGATGGAAAACAGTATGCTACCATTTGTTTACAAGGGGAAGGGTATAAGAATATCCATGTGCAGGCACACATGTTAACATGGTGAGTGCAGAGGAAAATGAGCTTTCAAGTTAGAACTAACACTGTGACTTAGGTCACAACAGGACATAAACATTTAATTTACTCTGAGCCTCAGTTTCCACATGTATGTAAATGAAGCTAGTAAATGCCTGTTTGATAGCATTATGAGAATTAAATGCAAAATTGTATGTGAAATTATGTGACATCGTGGCCGGTATATGATGCATGTAGTAAATAAGTTCTTTTAGATTTCTTTCATTCTGCCAAAGTTATTTCTGTAATCTGAAATCCCTGAGAGGTTCTATTTAGAGAGAGAAAACTTAGTCATGGAACGTCTGTTATCTAGTCTTCTCTTTTTAAATGTGAATATGGAGGCCCAAGTGACCCATATGTTTTACTGGGAAGAAGGTCATTAACCCTGGCTTGATTTTGATGCTTTAAAAAAAAAAAAAAAAAAAAAAAAAAACCTAAAGCAGCAAGACAGTGACTTTAAAAGAATTCATAAAAATGTTACCAGACAGTGGAAAATGAACATGAGTGGGAAACTGGTATGTCTAAAAATGAGTATAGAGGCCAGGCACAGTGGCTCACACATGTAATCCCAGCGCTTTGGGAGGCCGAGGCGGGCAGATCACAAAGTCAAGAGTTTGAGGCCGGCCTGGCCAATCTGGTAAAACCCCGTCTCTACTAAAAATACAAAAGTTAGCCGGGCATGGTGGCAGGCACCTGTAGTCCCAGCTACTTAGGAGGCTGAGGCGAGAGAATCGCGTGAAGCCAGGAGGCAGAGGCTGCAGTAAGCTGAGATCACGCCACTGCATTCTAGCCTGGGTGACAGAGTGAGACTCCATCTCAAAAAAAAAAAAAAAAAAAAAAAAAAAAAAGAAAATCCAGGCACGGTGGCTCACGCCTGTAATCCCAGCACTTTGAGAGGCCGAGGCGGGTGGATCACGAGGTCAGGAGATTGAGACCATCCTGGCTAACACAGGGATACCTCGTCTCTACTAATAATACAAAAAAAATTAGCCGGGCATAGTGGTGAACGCCTGTGGTCCCAGCTACTTGGGAGGCCGAGGCAGGAGAATGGCCTGAACCCAAGAGGCGGAGCTTGCAGTGAGCCCAGATCGTGCCAGTGCACTCCAGCCTGGGCGACTCCATCTCCAGAAGAATAAAAAAAAGAGTGTAGAATAGAGGTGGTATAGTACTTCAGTGAGGAAAACACCTACTAAGAAGCTATGGCTTCTGCAAGCAGTCCTTAAGCCAGGTTCATATGTTACCAGGCATGTGTGCGTGCATACTCTTGAATGGGGGGGTGTGTGTGTGTAGGTAGGAGAACTAGATCTGCTTATAAGCCAGTGCAGTTTAGCCAGTTTAGCTTCTGGGGAATTCCTACAGAAATAAATTTTGAATTACTGAAACACACATACACAGTGCAATAATATCAACTCTCTTAAATAACAAGTACATGTTATCACTAACAGTGTTTTTAAATGTCTAGTGTTCCTTCCAGATTTACTCCTTCACCTTTCCCTTCCAAATCATTTGAATCACAAAGACTTCATAAAAGTTATCTTGTCAGAGATGTCAAATTAGAAAAGACTGCTAAAAAGTTTGTTCCTAGCAATTTCTGTTGACATCCAAGCTGCCCTTAAGCATAGTTACTAACCCAAAAGAACTGAAGAAACCCTGAGTGCAATTTTTTTCCAGTGCAATTCTTTTCTTTCTTTTTTCCTTTTTGCTCTTGCTAACATTTTGCATATTTTATACTAATTTTTCTCCTTTTTTCTCTTTATCAGTTTGCTTGGATGTGCTTCAGATTACCCAGTCCACTCTTAGCTGATAACTTTTTCCCACTTCAGATAGTCAGCATTTGTAACAGATAAGTTATTTACTGACACAAATATATGTGTAGTTCTGAAAGCCCCCCCCCCCTTTTTTTTTTTAATTTTATTTTATTTAAGTCTCGCTCTGTTGCCAGGCTGGAGCACAGTAGCGTGATCGTGGCTCACTGCAACCTCCACCTCCCAAGTCAAGCAATTCTCCTGCCTCGGCCTCCCGAGTAGCTGGGATTACGGGTGAGCACCACCACGCCTAGCTAATTTTTTTGCATTTTTAGTAGGGACAGGGTTTCACCATGTTGGCCCAGATGGTCTCGATCTCCTGACCTCACGATCTGCCCGCCTCGGCCTCCCAAAGTGCTGGGTTTACAGGCGTGAGCCACTGTGCCTGGTCTGAAAGCCCCTCTTTTTATATTTACTGCTGAAAAGAACAGAGTGAAGGTGATTGTAGGTGCCAAAATTAGATTGACTTGATAAACTATTAATCTGATTGTTCTGTAGACCTTCCTCTGAAATGTTACAGTTCGTATTCAGAAACATATGTAAACACTATAACTTATTCTAAAGTTAATATAGTATCTACTTATAAATTTTTGGATGACCTTTATTCAAATTCAGTAAAGTATCTGTATAATGTATACACACACACTACATTTCTGTATTTCTGAAAAAATGTTTTATGAAATACCTTTCCGGTCTACATGCAGAACGTTCAGGTATTGTTTCATTTGTTTTAATATAGTTATAACTGCACTGAATTAATGGATACTACCATGTTCTTTACTTTATCACAATTTCTGCTGACCAGTATTTCTATTGTTAATAACTCTTTGAAGATGTAACTTCAGTGGTTTTCAAGTATTTTCCCTATAAGGTCAGCCTGCATATAGGTTGGTTTTCTGTAAATATTATAGTTTTTGCATGTGGACTACAACATACACAATTATGGAGCAGGTGTGCAATTTCCTGTTTCCCATTCTACCTACGTGGTATAGAAGAACTGTTCAATGTATATGAACATTTTCAATGTGTATAATTCAAAAATACTTTTACAAAACAGATTCCAGTATTAAACAGGTCCTTGCTGTCACCACTGAATTTGTATCTTCATGATTGTTCTAGCTTTTATTCTCTTAATGGCCTCCTAATTGGTCTTCTTGTCCCATTGTGATAAATTCTTCACATTGCCTGCCAAAATTACTGGCATAAAATTCAGGTGTGCTGAATCTGCCATGTAAACTTCTTCTGTGTTCCCATCACTCCCGTCATCATTCTCACCCAAAAAACAAATAAATAATAAAGAAATAAGTGTGTTTTCTTGATATTCATATACACCCCTCATGCTGCGTCCCTGCTTTCTGCTACCCCTGTGTGTAATAGCAGTTCACTTATTCTCATTGCTGTGTAGTATTCCACTCTCTGACTATACTACAGTTTATCCATTCAACCACAAACAGAAATGTGAGTTGCTACGGTTTGGACATAATACAGATAGACCACATTATGTTTTATTTGCCTCTTACAGTATTTTCCAACAGATTCTGAGCTTATTGAAGGCAGGTTTTTTTATCTTTGTAACTTTGATTTCTAGTGCATTAAATGGCATAGAGGTTTTTTTGAAAGAATAGAGGGAAAGAGAAGGGAGGTTCCTCTAGTGTTGTAACAAATTAGACAGTACCCACTGCCATTCTCAGAACGGTAATAAAAAAAAATTGCCCTGTTTCTCAGACTCTTTACTGTAGTTTATGAGTTTATGTTCACTTATAGGCCTTTGTAATGGAAAAGTTAACTCTCTAGTAAACAGTAGGGATTTGTTTAAACAGCAACTTTTCCATATTTTAACCAAATTCTCACATTACTTATGACCATTGAACACATTTTTATTTCTAACGTAGAAGCAAAGTTGGCTACATGAAATCAGTGGTAGAGTATTCACATATAAAATTAACCTCTTACAGTTGCTGGAAGAATAGTAACAGCTGTGATCAGACCTTTACCTTTCCGAACCTTCTATCTCAAGAATCCACTAGGAATGAAATTTATCTTAAAATTGGCAGAAGAGAATCCTTATCATGTGAAGTGTAACCTGAGGGAGTAAAGAATTGTGAATTCTAATTTCTTGTTTGGATCCGTTTATAAATTTGGTCTTTATTTACCCACAATTTTTTTACATGTCCTTTTTCATGACTTTGTGATGTTTTGATGGAAGACTGGTAGATGCTTCAGATATTTTGTCCCAGACCTAGGACAAGTTTCTTGATATGCAGCTTCATTGCTGCTTTTTTTTTTTTTTTTTTTTTTTTTTGAGACAGAGGCTCACTCTCTTGCCCAGGCTGGAGTGCAGTGGCGCGATCTCGGCTCACTGCAAGCTCCGCCTCCTGGGTTCATGCCATTCTCTTGCCTCAGCCTCCCAAGTAGCTGGGACTACAGGTGCCCACCACCATGCCCGGCTCATTTTTTTGTATTGTTAGTAGAGACGGAGTTTCACCATGTTAGCCAGATGGTCTCGATCTCCTGACCTCATGATCCGCCCGCCTCGGCCTCCCAGTGTGCTGTGATTACAGGCGTGAAACACGACACCTGCCTCATTGCTGCTGCTTTTCTAAACTAGAAGCAAAATGAGGAAGTGGCCCCTGTCAGATCATGGTCACTCTAATAGGAAGCAGTATTGATTAATGGGGTGGAAAATCAAAGTTTGTTTTTATGGGATACATTTTAGAAACAAGTACAGTTAATCCTCATTATTTATGGATTTCATATTTGTGAATTCACCTTGTTGCTAACATGTATTTGTAATGTTCGTGGTATTTTCAGTCATTCACAGACAGGGGCAGAGCAGCAAACACTTTTGAGTCCCTCAACATTCACGTTCCCAGCTGCAGTCAAACAAGGCGATGGGCCAGGTGCGGTGGCTCAAGCCTGTAATCCCAGCACTTTGCAAGGTCAAGGCAGATGGATCACTTAAGATCAGGAGTTCGAGACCAGACTGGCCATCATGGTGAAACTCCGTCTCTACTAAAAATTCAAAAACCCGTCAGGTGTGGTGGTGCATGCCTGTAGTCTCAGCTACTCAGGAGGCTGAGGCAGGAGAAATGCTTAAACCTGTATGGTGGAGGTTGCATTGAGCAGCAGTCACACCACTGCACTCCAGCCTGGGCGACACGGTGAGCCTTCGTCTCAAACAAACAAACAAACAAAACCAAGGTGATGCTCTGCCATCTTATTTCAGCTCCCCTGCGGTAATCCAGTGTCCTTTTTATGGTCTGTTTAGCAGCACATTTTCACATACTTCATATTTGCGTGTTTTGATGGTGATTTCCCTGTTTAAAAAATGGCCCCCAAGCATCGTGCTGAAGGGCTAATCTTTTCCTAAGCACAAGAAGGCTGTGATATGTGCCTTACAGGGAAAATACTGGTATTAAATATGCTTCTTTCAGGCATGAGTTATAGTGCTGCTGGCTGTGATTTCAAATGTATCAAATATATGTATTTTATATACACATACACACACATATATTAAATAAGATGCTTTTAAACAGAAACACAAAACAAGGTCATGCATTGATTGAATGACAGCAATGTTGTGGCAAGTGGCTTCCAGGAACCTAATCCCGTGTTTCCCCTGGGACCAGTGGTGCAGTGTTCGCTAACGCAGTGTTCACGGCTGTTTTATGTCACATCGCTGTCGAGGATAGGGAGCATCGATGGCATTTGATTGCCTCTTACTTCTGGTACTGTAAGCCAGGTTTGTTCTTATTTTCTCAGTGTCAGATTTTCTCCAGCTGAATTTTTTTCTCTATATTCTTTTTTTTCTGCTCTGTATCGTGCCAGATGTGTCACAGGTATTTCTTGTAAAGGTAGCAGTTGCCTGTTGTGTTCCTACAATGTGGAGCCTGCTTGTCAGTGATGCTTTTATTTAATCAATTATACATAGAGTTGTCGGCATGGAAAGTGCAGCTTCTGTTTTGAATTACGTTTTACTTCTGAGTATAATTTAAAGGCAGAATGGCTTCACTCCTAGAAACTTGAGACCTCTAAAGCTTGTTCTCCTCCTGACGAATGTTCTCTTTGGGCTCTTCAAATAGAGTATCTTACTCATGGCTTTAGGTGATATACTGGGAAAGCATGCCGTTGCTTTAGAAGGCTGTATAAATAATACTTGAGTGTTCAATATATGAATGTTTGGCTTTCGTAACCGTTTCCTCCATCTCTTCTATAAGTTTATTGAATTCACTGTACACATCTACACAGTGAGAAGCATTTATGTCCCCTTATGCTAATAAAATTAAGCAAAAAGTTACTCCCAAGTTCATAGCATATTCCTTGAAAGGGATGATTCTAAGAACAAACAGGAATCAATGCATTACATCTTTAGAATACAGGAAGGAGTCACTACCTTCATTTTAAAAATAAGGAAATAGAGATGAAAAGCTTCCCATCTTTCCACACCACGTTCAGCAGTGGTGATGTGTTTTATACCCACTAATCGAGGCGTCCTCTGTGTTTTGATGCTTTGAAAAGTAGTCATCTGCTTTTCAGTTTGTGATGGTAGATTAAGTGTCCTTGTGCTCACGCAGGATTATATACTTAAATGATAATATATCTCACTGATGCAAGTGAGGAAGCCAGTAGAACTTAGATCCCATACTGTTAAAGTCTTTGATGCTTGTATTATACATAGGGTTTAGAATAACGGGAATTTCTTTCTTTCTTTCTTTCTTTTTTTTTTTTTTTTTTGAGACGGAGTCTCGCTCTGACGCCCAGGCTGGAGTGCAGTGGCGCAATCTCAGCTCACTGCAAGCTCCGCCTCCCGGGTTCACGCCATTCTCCTGCCTCAGCCTCCAAAGTAGCTGGGATTACAGGCGCCCGCCACCACACCTGGCTAATTTTTTTGTATTTTTAGTAGAAACGGGGTTTCACCATAGCCAGGATGGTCTTGATCTCCTGACCTCGTGATCTGCTCACCTCAGCCTCCCAAAGTGCTGGGATTACAGACATGAGCCACCGCACCCAGCTGGGAATTTCTAATCTATACCTGAGAGAAAATACTTAACCAGAGATGCTACTTTTTTCAGAATGAAATTTCAGAATGTGTTTCCTTTCAAAAGTTAAGCAGCAGCCCAATATCATGTATTTGGTTCTCGTTCTCTGTGGCTACTTGGTAGCATTTGCCACCCTACTAAATACTCTTTTTAAAATGTTTTCTTGAAACTGTTTCCTCCCTTGGATTATGTGTTACCTCACTCTCATACTTTTCTTCAACTATTCCTTTTAATCCTTTGAAAATGGCCCATTTTAAAATGAATCATCATTATATATTTTAGTTCATTGTTTAAAAGTCTGTTTCTCCTCTTTAACTGTGCATTGTTTCTTTTTTGTTGTTGTTGTTGTTGTTGTTTTTGAGATGGAGTTTCGCTCTTGGTGCCCAGGCTGCAGTGCAGTGGCACGATCTCGGCTCATCACAACCTCCGTCTCCCGGGTTCAAGCAATTATCCTGCCTCAGACTCCTGAGTAGCTGGGATTACAGGCATGTGCCACTACGCCTGGCTAATTTTGTATTTTTAGTAGAGATGGCATTTCTCCATGTTGGTCAGGCTTGTCTCAAACTCCCAACCTCAGGTGATCCGCCCTCCTCGGCCTCCCAAAGTGCTGGGATTACAAGCCTGAGCCACTGCACCCAGCCCATTGTTTCTTATCTTTTTACCTCCCAATATCTAGAACATATTGATTGTGATGTAGTAGATGCTTTGTAAATGTTTATGGAAGTAAGCTATAGCCATTCGTTAAATGCTGGTGTTCCCCTTCCAGCCTGCGGTTGCTCATCTCCCATATACTGGTTCACCTTGTACATTTTTTTCTCTCTTATACTAACTACTCAGAAGTTATGTTAGAGAGGGGGTCTCTGAAACTAGACTGCCTGGGTTCAGATACCAGCTCTACCAGTTTCTAACCATGTAAGCTTCTCAAGATAATACTAGAAATATTTTCATCTCTATTTCCTTATTTTTAAAGTGAAGATAAAAATCTCCTTCCTGTAGTCTAAGAATGTAATGCATTGATCCCCGTTTGTTCTTAGAATCATGTCTGGCATTTAGAAAGCCCTTAATCAATGTCAGATAATAGTTCTTGTTTTTTTCTTCTTCACCTTCAGCTGCCATGTATGTATCTATAACTTCCAAACCTGTTATTTTGAAGCTCTCTGGACTTACATTTTCATATGGCCATTGGGCGTTTTCAGATAAGTGCCCTACAGGAATTTTGAACTAAAACTTATTATTTCTGCCTGTGCGTGTATCCTGCCTTCTATATTTCCTACCTTAGATAATGGTATTGGCCACGCACAGTGGCTCTCATGCCTGTAATCCCAGTTCTTTGGAGGCCCAGGCAGGAGGATCACTTGAGGCCAGGAGTTCAAGACCAGCCTGAGCAACATAGCAAGTCCCTGTCTCTATAAAAAATAAAAAACTAGGCCCAGCGTCATGCCTCACACCTGTAATCCCAGCACTTTGGGAGGCCAAGGCGAGAGAATATCTTGAGCCCAGGAGTTCCACACCAGCCTGGGCAACATACTGAGACCCGGTCTCTGTCTCTACTAAAAAAATAAAAATAAATTAGCCAAACATGGTAGTGCATGCCTGTGGTCCCAGCTACTCAGGAGGCTGAGGTAGGAGGATCTCTTGAAACCTGGGAGGTCTGCAGTGAGCAATGATCATGCCATCACACTGCAACCTGGGGTGACAGAGCAAGACCCTGTCTCAAAAATAAAAATTTACCAGGCACAGTGGCACACACGTGTGATTTCAACTATTCAGGACGCTAAAGCAGGAGGATTGTTTGAGTCCAGGAGCTCAAGGCTGAAGTGAGCTCTGGTTGTGCCACTGCACTCCAGCCTGGATGACACAGCGAGACCATGTCTCTGAAAAAAATAGTAATAGTAATAATGTCTCCCGTGTACTGTCAGAAGTGTCATTCACTGGTTTATTCTTTGTCTGGGGCTTTCTGCCTTTGTTTCTCCTTCTCCCACTTCCCCGAAAAGAGATTTAAAGTCCTCACTTCGCTTTTCATGATTTTCCGGGACGCTCACTCCCTGTACTCCTCCTCCGTCTGGTCTGGATTCTCACTAGATGTCTTGAAACTGTCCTCTACTGTTATCAGGCTCCATCGCAAGAAAAGAAGAGGCACTAACTCCACCCAGTTCCCTAAACTTGAAAACTTCGACTCCTACTCCTGACCACCCCACCATGCCCCTGCAGTTCATCCCTTCTATGGCCTCACTAGGCCCTGCACAATTGTTCCTAGCCCATCTTTCTAGCTCCTCCTCCTTTTCCTTTTCTTTCCTTCTCTCCCTCCCCTTACTCTTGCACCATAAACACTTACATCCTAAACGAGATGATTTTTGACCTCTTGTGGTTTGATACGTCTTGCTGGAAATGGGGCCACTGCAGTATCAATGAGGAAGTAATGATATTTACTGATAATGAAAGCATTATCCTTTCCAGATTTGTTAATTCATTTAACAAACTTAAGTTTAATATTTATTATTTATTAGACACTGCTGGGCGACGAGAGAAGCACAATAATGCAAAGATAAGTAAAAGCCTGAGAATAGAGAAGACAGGCCCGAAAACTAATGTAAGATAGTATCTTTTTTTTTTTTTTTTTTTTTTTTTTTGAGACAGAGTCTTGCTCTGTCACCCAGGCTGGAGTGCAATGGCATGATCTTGGCTCACTACAACCTCTGCCTCCTGGGTTCAAGCAATTCTCCTGCCTCAGTCTCCCCAGTAGCTAGGATTACGCCACCACACCCAGCTAATTTTTGTATTTTTAATAGAGATAGGGTTTCACCATGTTGGCCAGGCTGGTCTTGAACTCCTGACCTCGTGATCCACCCACCTCGGCCTTCCAAAGTGCTGCAATTACAGGCATGACCCACCACACCCGGCTGATAATGTCTTATAAAGGTGTGTGTGACATGCTGTATGGAAGGTCAAAGGAAAAATCAGCTCAGTGGGAGTTTGGAGGGGAAAGTCACAGAGGAGGTGGCAGTTGAGTAGCATTTTGAAGATTAAGATTTTGCCAGTAGAGAAGAGGAAGAAATACAGTCTGGATTGGTCAGCATGGTAATTACATGGAGGAAGTTACAGTACTTGGTGAAAACAGACTACGCTTAAAAGTCAATGACATTTTTTCTGTGTGGATGTATGAGGAACAGCATGCCAGGCACATCTTCAGCCTTCCTAAAGGCATCGACGTTTTCTGGCAGTAGCACGTAGGTCATTTTGACTGGAGTGAGGATGAATGTATTAGGGTTCTCGAGAGACAGAACTAATAGGATATATGTAGGTATGAAAAGTTTGTAGAGGAGAATTGACTCACATGATTACAAGGTGAAGTCCCACAATAGGCGTCTGCAAGCTGAGGAGCAGGGGAGGCCAGGAGTGGCTCAGTCCAAGTCCAAAGGCCTCAAAAGTAGGGAAGCCAACAGTGCAGCCTTCAGTCTGTGGCTGAATGCCCCGGTACCCCCGGCAAACCACTGGTGTGAGTCTAAGAGTCCAGAGGCAGAAGAACCTGGAGTCTGATGCCCGAGGGCAGGAGCATCCAGCACGGGAGAAAGATGAAAACCGGAAGACTCCCTGAGCCACTGTATCCCCCCTTCTTCTGCCTCCCTTATTCTGGCCATGCTGGCAGCCGATTGGATGGTGCCCACCCACACTGAGGGTGGGTCTTCCTCTCCCAGTCCAAATGTTCATCTCCTCTGGCACCACCCTCATAGACACACCCAGGAACAGTACTTTACCAGCTATCTGGGCATCCTTCAGTCCAATCAAATTGACACCTAATATTAACCATCACAATGAAATTAGAAGGGGGAGTGGAAACTGGACTATGAAGACATTCATATGTGCTTCCAAAGATTTTGGCATTTTTTTCCTATCTTTGGAGCCTTTGTTCAAGGATGTGAAAATATAAAGTTTGTATTTCATAGGAGTATCACTGTGGCAACAATATAAGAACTAAATGAGGGAGGTTAGTGACTGGGGGCAGGAGTCCCTCTCAGGGAGCTGGCACAGAGAATGCCAGTAGAAAAATCTTGATGGCAATAGGGATGGCAAATCTCTAACTAGCAAAACCACAGAGAATTAAGGCTACTGGTACCTTTGGGGGCTAAGAGGCAGTTAATACTTTATTATGGAATTCGGAGAAAAATAGAGATAAGACACGAAGTCTGCTCAGCTGTCTGTCGTAAAAGTGTGAGCTTGGTGGCCAACCCAGCCTGGCTCCATTGTCTGTCCTCAGTCACCCCATCCCCACTCCCCTGGTGGCCTGACTCCCACTCCTTGGTGGTCCCATCCCCCAGCTCCTCACGATATGGTTGTTACTTCTGTGGATTTAATAAAAACTTCACCAGTTAAAAAAAAAGAAATATGCGATCTTGGGCAAATTTGTCTTTTTGAACCAAGTTTTATCACTTAAAATGAGCATAATAATTCATAAGAATGCTGTAAACATAAAATGAGTATTATTAGCTAAGAATGTACAATAGATAGTAGGCTCTCACTACATGCTAGTTTTCCTTCTTCCTTTCCATTCTCTTAGAAACTGATATTCAGGATGACTAAGTGATCTGTGCATAGTTAAAAGGCCAATTTAGTGACAGAACTAAGACTGGATCCATTACTTTGATTACAGCTGGATTCTTTCCATTATGCCAAGCAGCGTCCATAATCATTTGTTTTCATGTGTACAATTTTCTTTGAGAAAAAATGAGCAGAAACTATCAGTTCGTCTTTCTTCAATCCTGATAGAATCTTTCACTTACAGAAATTGCTAAGAAGTAAGCATTTATTACATAAACCCATGCCAGAGAGGTGGATGTTGTTTCTAGTATAAACATCTTTAATAATGATAATTCCATAATTCTCAGCTGTTTCTTTTAGATTGACCTCTTCTCACTTGATAACATTTTCCAATTCTAAGCTCTTTATCCTGATGGAAATCTGATGTAACTTGTCTCAGTAATCATTTTTCCATTTTGAACATGCTTATATTTTCTAAACTTTTAACTTGGTTTTCCAGCTTGGCAACCTTAATTTGTCCATTTTAGAACAACCGAAATATTCTTGATTTTGCTGGATTAATTCAGTTAAATCTCAAATTATCTCTGACTTCCTTTTTCACACCTGATTTTCCTTAGTTTCCTTGATCAAAGATTAATAAGAGTTTGTATGCCCTAACAGTGGATGATACAAAGAAAACTATGTTCTAGGAATTGGGAAACCTACTTTCTGTTCCGTCTCTCTTACTGCCAAGCTGTTTCCTCACCATGGTAGGAAAAATTATGTTTGTAATCTTATGTCTTATAAAGAGGGCTCAAGCTGGTATAGACTGTATATTTTGTGGGGAATTAATTATGCGACCATTCAACATTTGACAAATAATTTTGGACGTAAGTGTGCAATGTCTAAAACACGAATAATTCTAATTTTAATGTCAACACACTTGATGAGTTGAAGTGGTGCTTGCTGGTAATAGAAGAGAAGAGCCTGCAACCAAAGGTATTGTGTTATATAAAATTACATGTGATTTGTTGTGCCTTCACTTTAAATATTAGCTTTCCCATCAGCCAATGTAAGATATTAGTTAACATGGAAAACAACAACTTCTTACATTTACATATTGCAGTTTTTCAAAGCACTTTTGTACACATGTGGTATCTATATAAATTACATTTCAGAGTAAAGAAATGGTCACTGTCTGTAATTCTTACACTGCCACAACGTTTGAAAACGGCCACAGAGATTTATTACTCTGCGAGTTTTGTGAATATTGAGACTCAAATGCTATATTTGTACAAGGAAATCACAAATCATATCTAGAATACATTCACTTACATATTATACCTAGAGTTCATTTTCTCATTGTTCTTTGAAGTTTTTTTCTCTGAGTGTGGGTAGGTAAAGTATAGCAAATTTGTTGCAGAAAATTAACTATGACCACATTTTACTCAGGGAAAAATTAAAAACTTGAAGCCACATTCCAAAATTAGGAAAATATTTTGCTTAGAAGGAATGATTATTCTTTGTTTCTGACTTTTCAATTTTTTTCTTTTAAATGTGCAACATGAAACTACTCCTTACCTTGAAAGCTGTATGGCTGATTGTTGCGGCTTCCCAGCATCTCACCCTTTTTACCCGAATTTCACCTCTGCTGTTTTACCTTCTAAGCTGTGAACCCTTGTCATCCTATTTGAACTACGCCTGCCCTTCGGCCTCCCTGTTATTAGCAGTACATCAAAGATTGGTCAGTGGTCTTGTCTTCCTGCTACTGTATATCTTGATGTTCTTGAACCGTATTTAAACAGTGCCCCTTTGGAGGAATATCTGATGTCAGTCATTTCCTATTCTGAGTTAAGTGAGTTGATCTGATAAATTACAATGAGCAAGTGAAGATAGTGGGTTTAAAACTTATCCATCTATTCTGGATTTGCTTTTGCTCTGGAGAAGGCAAAAAGGCCAGGAATTAGTGAGTGGCTTAGTCTTCTCTCATCATTGGCAGCTGACAGACCTACTGATGAGGTGATGATGAACTCAGAAGTCCACCCGAGGAGCAGCTGGGTGGGAGAAGAACCCAGGCAGCAGGCAGGCCTCGCTGTGGAGCCTGCCAAGATACTTGCTTTTTCATAGAATTCGTTTCAAGGAGTTTAGCAGGTAGGCTTTGCTGGATGCATGTCAGAAGTGTACCTTATCATTCGTGGATACCAAAGACAAATACACGTTTCATTTCTCTCAACATAACAAGCCAGAGGCCTCAGTCTCAGACGGTCACTGGGGGAATCCTGTCGGAGAGGAGGCATCCGAAACAGGGCTTGAATACAAAGTTCATTTTTAAAAATAACTCTTTCCTTCTTTCCACTAAAATAATTATCCAGTACATATGGTATGACAGATTAGACCTTCCAGAATTATTTGCTACTCCTGTTTATTTGGTTTCTAGAATGTTGCCTAGCAGTCTCAAACTTAATTGGAGACAGTGAGTATACCTAAGGTAAATCTTCCAATTTTGTTTCTATTTATGAATATTGGTGAATCTTTGTTTTCCAAATTTAGTTTATGCTTCCACTGCCCATGTTTCTTCAGGTATCGTAGAAGTGAATGAAGCATTTTCAAGTCCGTTCATCCCCACTTCACGTTGGTAGTCACCCCTCATACATGTATATTTTGTAGCCCACACAGGAAGCAACTTAATGTGAATGTATAAAATGTTTTAAGTTAATTACTGTAAGTGTGTTAAACATAGAATATTGGTGAGTTTTTAAAGTCTCTAAACTTTAAAAATAATTGTAGAAAAAAATGAATTATTGTTGTTGTGACTCAACGATCCTTATGTAAAGACTTGTCTTTTGGGTAGTGTTAAAGAAGCTCTTCAGCTTCCCTTTTTCAGTTTTAGGCAGAACATGGACTTTGAGACGTTTAAAACATTCTGTTATTCCCCCTGTCTTTAAGCTGTAGTGAAATGGATCAGTGTCCTGGGAGTCTGTATTGCTCAATTGTCAGGCCTTTCTTGTTTAGTTTCCCTCGATGATAAATTTCAGGGAACCCAGAGTGTACTATGTTTAACCAGTTTCGAGGCTGAAAAAATGATAAGGGTTTGCGTCCAGAGGTTTGGATAACATTGTTAATCGTGCCAAGTATCCATTGAGTTTGGATTTATTCTTTATCCTGTTTAACTGGCGTTTTCTCTGCTGTAAGAAAACAGTCCTTAGGAGCCACAACGACTGATTTTATTGGTAAACATATGAATGAGGCATGTTTCATAAAACTCTATAAATTTAATATTAGAAAGAAGCTTGAGAAGACAGTTCAGTAAAGATAATTTTATATATATTTTAACTTTCTTTGATTCCATTCACTTTTCAAATTAGATATTTCAGATTGTAATTCTTAGAATTTGCCATACCGTTTACTCCTCTTTCTTGAAAAACAAATAGAATAAACAAAAGTGTTTAGACATTCTAAAGAGTAATCTGAGGATTGTAGTTTTGACTCCGTTCTTTCACGAGTATAGTTTCTCTTTTCTCTTTTGTAATACAAGATACACACCAGTTTGTCTATTCATTCCGTTTTGCTTCTCCAAACCTGTTTACATCTTTGTTTGTGACTCATTTCTTTATTTGATCATTAGTTGTTACCGTTGTATACAGTCTCTTTAGTTTGATTTTTGCTGAAGTCGGATGAACCTCAGTGGTTTCGGGGATGTGCTTGTGGTATGAAACTGCCAATCTTCTACTTTGATATTCATGATTCAAAAACTTCTTGTTCCTTTGGAGAAAATGAGCCTAGGTTAGTAGTCATCCTGGAAATCTGTTTTCATTTCTGTTCATGAAAGAATGCCAGAAACTTTTTATCTTTGAATCCACCAGTTTATCTTTGAATCCTTATTTTCCGAAACTAAGGTAGAAAAATCCTCACTGTTTTATGATTTGCAGACTCTGGTAAAGTGAACAAAGGTGTTAGAATCAAGACATTTTACTCAAAGACCACTAATTTAAAATGAGAAGTCAGAGTCTGGCCCAAGTCCTTGAACTCTCAAATTAGATTGAATTATGAACTGCATTAAGTCCCATTATTTTCCCTATTTTGCCTGTTTATCAAGTGATAACTTCTAGTCAGCCTGGGATAATCATGAATCTACAGTGCCGAAGGCATTCATGACAAAGCTCACCCTTTGAATCAGAAAAGCAATTCATCTGTGTCAGAAAAGGATGCAAACTAAGTTTTGATCCTGTCTGATAGTGCCATTTTCCAGTTATACCTTGTCCAGCATTGTTTATCAAAGCCAGAAAGACTATAAGCAAGAAGAATTTAGAACAGACTAGGTACTGTAATTCTTTGTGTTTGAAGGGTGATGTTTTAGACATAGAGACAAAAAGTCTCCCTTGAGTTTTTGAAAGAAATTGCTTATAAGGGCAAATGTTTTAGGTTGAAAAGTTGGTATTTTTAGTTTCCCTGTTTATGAATAGTTCACAGGGTAATGTTGTCAGTCATTTTAAACTCATTATATCTCCCTCTTGGAACGGTTATAGATTGCCAAGAGAAAGTAGAACTTCCTGTCTCTGCGTGTTTTTCTCTGAAATAGTGTGTGACGTAGTCACATTACTCCAGGCTCAATTATAGACACTTTGTGGTATTTTTTTAAATAATGTCAAAAATCTGTGGATAATGTGTAATAAGGTGATGTACATCCTACCAGAACTAAGGTACTTCAGTTTGTGACGAATGCATGTCTTAACATGTTACCTCGTTAATAGTCATTGGTTCATAAATGCTGGGGTTTTTTAATTTAACTCTTTTTATACCTAATATTAAAAATTAACACAATTTAACATTATTTAATCTACCACATTACTGGCCTTGTTTTGATTCTAAATCTGGTGTCCTAAGTTACTAATTACCACATTAATTCAAATGTATAACCTCTTTATGATTTGAGGCCCACTCTGGAAAAGAAAAATGCTAGACATTTCTATTAAATTCATGAGTGATTTTTATGTATCTTGTGGATCCATCCCCCAGAGTCATTTCTTATATCTTTATGTTCTAACAATGAAGTTTTTGTAACCTACTTTTAGCAAAATATACATATATACATATACATAACAAAATATACCTACAGTAGCATTTGGGGGTCTTTTATTCCCATGATTATATAACATTAAGCGATATGTAGCCCCCAGATAAATTTTTCTGTAGGAACTTCTTCACATTGCCTACACATGACAGTTGATACTTGGTTCGTTCAATACTTACCTTGGTTTTCCTCCCATGTCTTTAGCCATGCCCTAAAAGTCTCCCTTTTCTCTCCCTTACAACTAATGGTCCCCATGAGTCCACTTTTAGCTCTCTTCTCTTTTCCTTCTATACTTTCTTCCTCTATATTTTTTTCCAAAGGAATGTCATCTGTTCAGTGGCATCAACCGCTGTTGATACATGCTCATGACGTCCGAGTACAAATAAATACACAAGTGGTTTACTCTAGCCCATAGCTCTCTTCCCAGCGTTGGGCCCCTATCACCTGCCAACTGCACCTGACTGCTCGAACATTCCATAAACAATCTCAACATACCTACAATCATCTCATCATTTTTTTTTACAAAGACGCTCCTCAGTATTTTCATCATCAATAAATGTAGTTTACTCAGTTGTGCAAGCCAGAAACTCATTAAATTGTTCTTAACAACTTTTTATCCCTTGCTTCTCATAGCTTTTGAGACATATCTCCGCATGATTTTGTTTCTCTCTTCACAGGAATTATTCTATTTTATCACTTTGTTTTTGCAACAGCATCTTAGCTAATTTCTAAGTAAGTTTACCCTTTGCCAGACCTTTTCTTCTGCTTCTTCCATGTTAATACTTGTTTTTGTTTTTTTTTTTTTCCTCCTTTGGAGATGTTGTCTCATTCTGTCACCCAGGCTGGAGAGCATTGGTATAATCACTGGTCACCGTAACCTCAACCTCCCAGGTTCAAGCGATCCTCCTGCCTCAGCCTCCCGAGTCGCTGGGACCTTCCAAGTAACTGCATGCCATGATGCCCAGCTTAATGTTTCTGTTGTTGCTAGAAATGAAGCCTCACTTCATTGCCCAGGCTGGTCTTAAACGTCTGAGCTCAAGCAGTTCTCCTACCGTGGCCTGCCAAAGTGCTGGGATTACAGACATGAGCCACTGCACCTGGCCTTCATACTTTTGAAAACATGTATATGGTTGTGTTATTTCCCCTTAAAATTTTCCAAAGGCTACTTATCCTTTCAGGATAAAATTCAGACTCTTAAGCCTGGCATTGAAGGCTCCCCATAATCCAGCCCCTCCTGTTGTGCATCAGGCCCGTGTTACCTCAGTTTTCTCCTTCCTCTCGCTCTCGCTTTTACCTCACTTTTCTCCTTCCTCTCTCTCGCTCTCGCTTTTACCTCACTTTTCTCCTCTCTCTCTCTCTCGCTTTTACCTCACTTTTCTCCTTCCTCTCTCTCTCTCTCGCTTTTACCTCACTTTTCTCCTCTCTCTCTCTCTCGCTTTTACCTCACTTTTCTCCTTCCTCTCTCTCTCTCTCGCTTTTACCTCACTTTTCTCCTCTCTCTCTCTCTCGCTTTTACCTCACTTTTCTCCTTCCTCTCGCTCTCGCTTTTACCTCACTTTTCTCCTTCCTCTCTCTCTCGCTTCTTCCTTCTCTTGCCCTTTTCCCTTTCTCCCCCGCCTCCCCTTTTCTCCCTCCATTAAGATGCTACTTCTTCCATGACAAACGATGCCACAGCAGGAAGTCATTTCTTTCTCTGAGTTTGCTTTGAGCCTCTCCTATTGCTGCTTCTTTTTTCTTATCATGGGTTAACATGTCTGTGTACATGTTTTCTGTTGAATTAGGAGCATCTAGTTCAGTGTTAGACATGGTTCTACCTGTTAGCAGTATCACCTGGAATAAGACAGCCTGTGTTCTTGAGGAGGGAGGGTCCTTGTCTTTTTCATTCTTGGAACTTTTTAGAGCTGATTTGACAAATAAATGTCTATTTAAAAGTTACTTTAAATAAAAAGCCTTAGAGGCCAGGCACGGTGGCTCACGCCTGTAATCCCAGCACTTTGGGAGACGGAGGCAGGCAGCGATGACTTGAGGTCAGGATTTTGAGACCAACCTGGCCAACATAGCAAAACCCCATCTCTACTAAAAAATACAAAATTAGCCAGGCGTGGTGGCACACACCTATAATCCCAGCTACTTGGGAGGCTGAGGCAGGAGAATCACTTGAACCCCAGAGGCGGAAGTTGGAGTGAGCCAAGATCGCGCCACTGTACTCCAGCTTGAGCAACAGAGCAAGACTGTCTCAAAGAAAAGTCTTAGAAAAGGTTATATTTTTTTCTAAATTTTTCAATATAGATTCATCTAATAATCTCAAAATAGTTTTATAATAGCCTAAATAAAATCAACTACACACATATTAATGGCCTTCTATTCCTATTTGAGATGCAAAGTGATGCAATAAATAGAACAATAATAATATATTGTTTTACGTTTTCCACGTATGTATTATGAAAGCCTCACAAGCAGCCTGTGAGAAAGCTACTTTCATTATGTTTGTTTTATAGTTGAGGAAACTGAGACTGTAATAAAGTGAGTAATTTTCCCAGTTATACTAATAAATGGAAAGGAACAGATCTGTAACTTTGGTTTCCTTTTGCTATCTAATGTTGCTCTTCTAGATCTTACCTAGCTGGGGAAGGGGAAAATGTGAATAAAATACCAAAATAAGTGAATGTTAAAGTAATTCAGGCAAGAAATTATGAATTAGGGTTATGTCAGAGGTGGAGGATGAAGAAATATTGAGGAGGTAGAATGAACAGAAGATTTAATGACATAGGGATATGTGGAATTTGAAGGAAAGGGAGGAGTTAAAGATGATTTAAGCTAAAAGCTCCCAGGACTTTTGACCCCACTTTTCTAGCGTGCTTGGTTTCTCCTTTAAAAAGATTCTGGAGAACAGTTTAACAGTTCCCAATGGAAGTAAATTATAAAAGCTGAGATGGGGATATTTAAACCCTAGAGCCAGCAGCAGTGGATTCAACCCTGAATTTTTAAGCAGTATCCTTTGTTTTATGACTAAGAACCAATACCATCTGTTATGTAACCAGGAAGAGCAAGTTCACTCTTCACAGGACCAACATTTTATATTCTTCTGTGAAATGCATAAACAACATAATACATGATAACGGTGAAAAGTCAGATAGTACAGAAAGGCCTGTAAGGAAAAGCAACAACACCTCTACCTTTTCTGTCCCCCTTTCCACATCCTAGAGCGAATGATCCTTTGAACTCTCTTCACTCAAAACTTTGCACTTGCTCTTAGCTAAGGCTGAGAAGCAATCATCACTCAAAACTTCAGACTCGTAATGTTATTTTTTATTGACTCCTTGCTACAGTCAATATTTAGCTTACTTAAATTGCTGCCTGCTTTCCCTCACTCCTCCTTCCAGTTTTTGTAGTATTATTATTATTATTTTATTACTCCTGTTCGTTACCTTTGTAACTTTAAATCATACACTTAAAACTCTAATTTCTCATTATCATCTTCCCACAGGCTCTCTACTAGTGACATGTAAAATAAGGTTATCAGTACCTCTACTCCTCTTCCACTTTTCTTTCCCTCCCTTCTTCTCTCTTCCCCTTCTATTTTTATTCATTTACACAGGACATGTAGCAATATCTTAAACTTGAAGACTCATCTTGCCCTTCTATTTTGGAAAATTATGAACAATTCTCCCAAATATTTTTTTCTCTAATGTTTTGTTCTGCAACTCCTAGTAGACTTAGAGTCTCTTTGTCTTTTTTACACGTCTGTTAATTTATCTGCTCTCTTTTTTATCTCTTTATGTCTCTGTTCCATGTTCTGAGTAAATTCCTAGTACTGTCTTTCAATTCACTGATTCTGTCTTCAGCTACGTTCAATGTACTGTCCACTGCTTATTCAGTTTTTGTCTGTAATTTTACTAACATATTTGTTAAATTTTTTATTGAAGTGTATACTATACCTCTGAAAGAACATGTGTACTATCAGTTTAGTTCACTGTATTTTTACAATCTGAAAAATTTATGTAACCTGACACCCAAATCAAGAAACAGAATATTCCCAATACTCCGGAAGCCCTCTTTATGCTTCCCTCCACTGAGTAACACCTCCCTTGAGTAATCACTATTCTGACTTCTGAATGCATATTTTAATTTTACCTGTTTTTGTGTTATATATAAATGGAGTTATCAAGTCAGTACTCTTTTGTGTCTGGGTTCTTTCACTCTGCATTGTGAGTTTTATTCATGTTTTTACATGTAGTCAATAGTTCTTTCAATCTCATCCCATATGGTATTACAATGGGTGACTATACAATATTTATTTGTCTAGCAATTATCCATCTACTTATTTATTCACTGTTGATGGAGACAGAGATCATTTAGTTTGGGGCTCTTACAGCTAGTGGTACTGTGAACATTTCCAGTCTAGTAGTGGTTCTTGACCCAAGGAGATAGTGAGGCTGCCACGGAGATCCAGTCACAGAGCTGGTAGATATCTTGGTTCTGTTTCTGTTCTTGAATCCAACTGCTTGATTCGTTATACCCTGATCCTAACAAGTAATTAGTAATTGGGACAGGAAGTGAGTACACAATTATAGTTCCTGGTGTTAACTGATGAGCCTGTATCTTCAATAAAGTGTTACTAGTCTCCATCATCCAGTAGGAGTGAGATTTCCAGCTCCCCCAGGCTGCTTTCGGATCCATATTCCTGGCAGGCCATGGGGTATTTTGCAGCTCTGTTCCATTTATGCACCACACGTATGTTTAAGTTGTATTTGAGCCCAGCTATAGCTTTCTAGATCTCTCGTTATAGTCATCACTACGTATTTTATATCTCAGAGCATGACTTTACTAAACCATCTTAACCAGAAGCATTTCTTTGAATCTGAAGACTCCTGGATTTAGAGATATATTTATGACTTCTTTTTTTCTTTCTTTGTTTTAGCTCAGAAAACTTCTTGTATTACTTCTTTGGTCATTTCCTTTCCTTCATTTTCACTATTCTCATCTTCTAAAACTTTTAGTTGTTGGATTTAGATTTCTCTTAAAATTTTTACTCTGTATTTTTTTATCTCCTTTTCTTCCTTTAGTTCTTGGTTGGGGGGATGAAATATCCTTGACTTTATCTTATAGTACTTTTGAATTTTTTTATTTTGCTAAAGAGCATTTTAACTTTCTTATAATTGGAATGTTCTTTTTCATAGCCTGCTGTGTCTGTTTTGTAGCTTTAGCGTCTTCTTGGATTTCTCTTAAGAAATTGATTAGACCTTTTAAAAATGTTCTTCTATTTCCTGAATTATTTGTGTTTCCTACAGCCTTAGTTGTTAGATTCATGTATCTTCTCTTTGATTTCAGAGGTTTTTCACGTATTAGTCAATTCTTCATTGTTCCTTCATGTTTAAGGAGTACTGGATTGATCGTGGTACATGGCCAAATTGAAATTCCTTGGGTGGTGTTTGTAGGTTTTACTTCCCTGCTAGGCCTCTGCTCTGGGCGATACAGCTGACTGGCAACTTTGTAGAACTGGCAGAACCTGTCCATTGGTAGACGTCTCTTTAGGATGGATGGTGTGGATCCACTGTTAGGTTGGAGGCACCCCCCAAATTTGAGAATGAAAAGGATTTACTCTGGGGCACCAACTGTGATATAAGCAGCCCTAGATCATTTCAGTAGTGTATTTAGTATCAAAGAGAAGATTCTTTCAGGTTTGTTTGCTTACTTGTTATAGGTGTGGAAAATAATAAACTACATGTCCTATATAAGAGTATAGGGAAGTGAGGAGGGGCAACTATTACAGCTATTCAAAATAGACTTGTTTTAAATCTTTTATTTTAAGCACAGGGGTACATGTGCAGGTTTGTTACATAGGTAAACTTATGTCATGGAGGTTTGTTGTACAGATTATTTCCTCGCCCAGGTATTAAGCTTAGTACTCTTTAGTTATTTTATAATTTGCCCTGATCCTCTTCCTCCTCCCCCCTCCATCCTCCATTAGGCCCCAGTGGCTGTTGTTCCCTCTATGTGTCCATGTGTTCTCATCATTTAGCTACCACTTATAAGTGAGAACATGTGGTATTTGGTTTTCTGTTCCTGTGTTGTTTTTTAAGGATAATGGTCTCCAGCTGCATCCATGTGCCTGCAAAAGGACATGTGCTAATTCTTTTTTTATGGCTGTATAGTATTCTGTGGTGTATATGTACTGCGTTTTCCGTTTTCTTTTTTTCTTTTCTTTTTTTTTTTGAGATGGAGTCTTGCTCTGTCACCAGGCCTGAGTGCAGTGGTGTGATCTCAGCTCACTGCAGTCTCCTCTTCCCAGGTTCAAGTGATTCTCCTGCTTCAGCATCCTGAGTAGCTCAGATTACAGGCATGTGCCAGCACGCCTGGCTACTTTTTGTATTTTTAGTACAGACAGGATGGTCTCGATCTCCTGACCTCATGGTCCGCCCACCTCAGCCTCCCCAAGTGCTGGGATTGCAGGCGTGAGCCACCGCACCTGGCCCCACGTATTCTTTAGTCTATCATTGATGTGCATTTAGGTTGATTCTGTGTCTTTGCTATTGTTAATAGTACTGCAGTGAACATACACGTGCATGTGTCTTTATAATAGAACAATTTATATTCCTTTTAGTATGCAGACAGTAATGAGATTGCTGGGTCAGATGGTGTGTCTGTCTTTAGTTCTTTGAGGAATCGTCATACTATCTGCCACAATGGTTGAACTAATTTACACTTCTACCAACAATGTATAAGTGTTCAGTTTCCTTTTTCCACAACCTCGCCAGCATCTGTTATTTTTTGACTTTTTAATAATAGCCATTCTGACTAGTGTGAGATAATATTGTGGTTTCAATTTACATTTCTCTGATGATCCCTGATGTTGAGCTTTTTTCATGTGCTTCTTGGCTACATGTATGTCTTCTCTTGAAAAGCGTCTGTTTATGTATTTTGCCCACTTTTTAATGGGATTTTTTTCTTGTTTAAGCTCCTTATAGATCCTGGATATTAGACCTTTGTCACATGCATACCTTGCAAAAATGTTCTCCCATTCTGTAGGCTATATACTGTTGAAAGTTTATTTTGCTGTACAGAAACTCTCTAGTTTACATAGATCCTGTTCATCAATTTTTGCTTTTGTTGCAGTTGCTTTGGCATCCTCGTTGTAAAATCTTTGCCCATTCCTGTGTCCTGAATGGTATGGATTAGGTGGTCTTCCAGGTTTTTTATGTTTTGGGTTTTACATTTAAGTCTTTAATCCATCTGGAATTAATTTTTGTATAGGGTGTAAGGAAGGGGTCCAGTTTCAATCTTCTGCATATGGCTAGCCAGTTACCACAGCATCATTTACTGAATAGGGAGTTCTTTCCTTCATTGCTTGCTTTTGTCAGGTTTGTTGAAGATCAGATAGTTCTAGATGTGCAACTTTATTTTGGGGCTCTCTCTTCTGTTCCATTGGTCTTTGTGTCTTTGTACCAGTTACCATGCTGTTTTGGTTACTGTAGCCCTGTAGTATAGTTTGAAGTCAGGTAGTGTGATGCCTCTAGCTTTGTTCTTTTTGGGTAGGATTGCCTTGGCTATTGAGAATCTTTTTTTGGTTTTCATATGAATTTTAAAATAGTTTTCTAGTTCTGTGAAGAATGTCATTGGTGGTTTGATAGGAATAGCATCAAATCTATAAATTGCTTTGTTCAGTGTGGCTATTAAATGTTATTGATTCTTCCTATCCATGAGCATGGAATGTTTTTCCATTTGTTTGTGTCATTTCTGATTTCTTTGAGCAGTGTTTTGTAGTTCTCCTTGGTTAGCTATATTTATAGTTTATACTTTTTCAGGCACGTGTAAATGGAATTACATTCCTGATTTGTCTCTTGGCTTGACTGTTGGTGTATAGGAATGCTAGTGATATCTGTATATTGATTTTATATCCTGAGAGTTTGCTGAAGTTTTTTGTCACCTGAAGAAGATTTTGGACCAAGATGATGGGGTTTTCTAGATACTAGAGTTGTGTCATCTGCAAATAGGGGTAGTTTGATTTCCTCTCTTCCCATTTGGATGCCTTTATTTCTTTCTCTTGCCCGATTGCCCTGTCCAGGACTTTCAGTACTACATTGAATAGGAGTGGTGAGAGAGGGCATCCTTGTCTCATGCCAGTTTTCAAGGGAAATGCTTCCAGCTTTTGTTTATTCAGTATGATATTGGATGTGGATTTATCATAGATGATTCTTATTATTTTGAGGTATGTTCCTTCAATATGTAGTTTATTGAGAGTTTTTAACATGAAGGAATGTTGAATTTATCGAAAGCCGTTTCTGCATCTGTTGTGATAATCGTGTAGTTTTTGTCTTAGTTCTGTTTATGTGATGAATCAAATTGATTTTTGCATGTCGAACCAACCTTGCATCATAGAAACGAAGCCTACTTGATCTTGGTGGATAAGCTTTTTGATGTGCTTCTGGATTCAGTTTGTCAGGATTTTGTTGAGGAATTTGCACTGACGTTCATCAAGGATATTGGTCTGAAGTTTTCTTTTTTTGTTTTGTCTCTGCCAGGTTTTGATACCAGGATGATGCCAATCTCATAGGATGAGGTGGGGAGGAGTCCCTCCTCCTCAATTTTTTTGAAATAGTTTCAGTATTAATGGTACCAGCTCTTCTTTGTACATCTGGTAGAATTTAGCTTTGAATTTATCTCGTACTGGGCTTATTTATTTATTTATTTATTTGGTTGGTTGGTAGGCTATTTGTTACTTCCTCAATTTCAGGGCTCATTATTGGTCTGTTCAGGGATTCAGTTTCTTCCTGGTTCAGTCTTGGGAGGGTGTATGTGTCCAGGAATTTATCCCTTTCTTCTAGATTTCCTAGTTTACATGCATAAAGTTGTTCATATATTCTCTGGTTGTTGTTTGTATTCCTGTGGGTTCGGTGATAATGTGCTTTTTGTTATTTCTAATCGTGTTTATTTGGATTTTCTCTCTTACTAGCCTACTTAGCAGTTTATTTTATTACTTATTTTTCAAAAACTAAACTCCTGGACTCATTGATCCTTTGAATGGCTTTTCGTGTCTCCATCTCCCTCAGTTCAGTTCTAATTTTTGTTATTTCTTGTCTTCTACTGGCTTTGAGGTTGGTTTGCTCTCGCTTCTCTAGTTCTTTTAGTTGTGATATAAAGTTGTTATATTGAGATCTTTCTAACTCTGATGTGGACATTTAATGATACAAACGTCCCTGTTAACATTGTCGTAGCTGTGTCCCAGAGATTCTGGTATGTTGTATCTTTGTTCTCATTAGTTTCAAAGAACTTCTTGATTTCTGCCTTAATTTCACTATTTATGCAAAAGTCATTCAGGAGCAGGTTATTCAATTTCCATATAATTGTATGGTTTCGAGCAAAATTCTTAGCCTTGATTTCTAATTTGGTCGTGCTGTGGTCTGAGAGAGTGTTTATGATTTAAGTTCTTTTGCATTTACTGAGGAGTTTTTTCTGTCCAATTGTGTGGTCAGTTTTAGAGTGTGTGCCATGTGAAGGTGAGAATGTACATTCTGTTGCTTCAGAGTGGAGAGTTCTGTAGATTCCTGTCAAGTCCCTTTGATCCTATGCTGAGTTCAGGTCCTAAATCTTTGTGTTTTCTTTGTTTGTTTGTTTGTTTGTTTGTTTGAGACCGTCTCACTCCATTGCCCAGGCTGGCGTGCAGTGGTGCAATCTTGGCTCACTGCAACCTCCGCCTCCTGGGTTCAAGCAGTTCTCCTGCCTCAGCCTCTTCAGTAACTGGGACTACAGGCATGCAGTAGCATGCCCGCTTTTTTTTTTTTTTTTTTTTTTTTTTTTTTTGTATTTTTAGTGGAGACGGTTTCACCATGTTGGCCAGGCTGGTCTCAAACTCCTAACCTCAAGTGATCTGTCCACCTCAGCCTTCCAAAGTGCTGGGATTACAGGCATGAGCCACCGCTCCTGGCCTTAATCTTTGATCTAATACTGTCAGTGGGGTGTTGAAGTCTCCCACTATTATTGTGTGGGAGTCTAAGTCTCTCTGAAGGACTCTAAGAACTTGCTTTATGAATCCGGGTGCTCCTGTGTTAGGTGCATATTTATTTAGGAGAGTTAGGTCGTCTTGTTGCATTGAACCCCTTACTATTTAATAATGCTCTTTTTCTTTTTTTTAATCTTTGTTGGTTTAAAGTCTATTTTGTCTGAAATTAGGATGTAATCCTGCTTTTTTCTGTTTGCTTCGTAGATTTTTCTCCATTTATTTTGAGTCTGTGCATGTCGTTGCGTATGAAATGGGTCTCTTGAAGATAGCACCCTGGTGGGTCTTGGTTCTTTATCTAGCTTCCCACTTGGTGCCTTTTAATAGGGGTATTTACCCCGTTTACATTCAAGGTTTGTATGGATATGTGTGGATCTGGACCTGTCCTCATGATGTCAGCTGGTTATTTTGCAGACTTGTTTGTGTGGTTGCTTTATCATGTCACTGGTGTGTTTACTTAAATGCGTTTTTCAAGTGGCTGGTAATGGTCTTTCCTTTCCATATTTAGTGCTTCCTTAAGGAGCTCTTGTAAGGCAGGTTTGATAGTAATGAATTTCCTCAGCATTTGCTGGTGTGAAAAGGATCTTGTTTTTCCCTCACTTGTTAGTTTGGCCAGATGTGAAATTCTGGCTTGGAATTTCTGTAAGAATGTTGGTTATTGGTGCCCAGTCTCTTCTGGCTTTTAGGGTTTCTGCTGAGAGGTCCACTGTTAGTCTGATGGACTTCCCTTTGTAGGTGACCTTACCTTACCCTCTAGCTGCCTTTAACATTTTTTTCTTTCATCTTAACCTGCAGGAATCTTACGATTATGTCTTGAGGATGTTCTTCTCGTGAAGGATCTCACTGGGGTTCTCTGCATTTCTTGAATTTGAATATCAGTCTCTCTAGCTAGGGATGGGAAGCTCTCATGGATGATATCCTGAAATATGTTTTCCGTTGCTATGTTCTCCCCATCTCTTTCAGGGATACCAGCGATTCATAGATTTGGTCTCTTTATATAATACCACATTTCTTGGAGGTTTTGTGTATTCCTTTATATTCTCTTTTCTGTATTATTGTCTAACTTCCTTATTTCAAAACACCAGTCTTCAAGCTCTTAGATTCTATCCTCACCGTGGTCTATTCTGCTGTTAATACTTGGGATTGCATTGTGAAATCCTTATAGTGTGGTTTTCAGCTCTGTCAGGTTGATTACGTGTTTTTCTTTGCTGGCTATTTTGTCTGTCTGCTCCCGTATTGTTTTATTGTGATTCTTAGCTTCCTTGATTTTGTTTCAGCATACTCCTGCATCTCAACGATCTGCATTCCTATCCATATTCTGCATTCCGTTTCTGTCATTTCTGCCATCTTAGCCCGGTTCAGAACCCTTGCTGGAGTGGGGTGTAATCATTTTGAGGAAAGAAGGCACTCTGGCTTTTTGAGTTTTCAGAATTCTTGGATTGGTTCTTCCTTATCTTTCTGGGCTAATGTTTGTTCAGTCTTTGAACTTGCTGACCTTTGGACAGTTTGGTTTTTTTTTCCTTCTTCTTTTATACTATTTGATGACCTTCAATGTTTGATTGTGGTATAAGGTGGATTCAGCCAATTGACTTTGTTTCTGGAAGATTTTAGGGGGCCAGCACTCAGCTCTGATCTTCTAGACTGTGTGCTCTAACTTTGGGGGACTGGTATTGGGCAATGACTTTGTTCTGTGGCTCCTCCATGTTAGGAGTCCACTGCACTGGTGGGGCCAAGGTGCTCCACGATGGCTGGTCACTACGCTCTGATGCGTGGTGTCTGCCAAAGTGCTTCATAGTGTGGCGGCAGCAGGATCCATCCTCATTTGCACGTGCCAGCAATAGCAGCAGTGCAGCAGAGTGGACAACTGTGACAGGGTGCTAGCAGGTCCCAGGGTGCCTGCCCCCATGCAGGTGTTCACCACAGTGGCAGAGGCAGCTCAGCTTGGGAGGCTAGGGAGCCCTTGCTGGTGACTGTGCATGTGGTGTTGCTGGTGGTTGTGTTAACATGGGTGTGGGTTACTGGTGAGGACAGATCTCTGTGTGCCCCAGGCAGCGGTGGTTGCTCAGGGTTGGGGAGGGTCTGCTCTCCTCTGTGCCTACTTTCACTCCCGTGGCATGTTGGCGCAAGGGTAGGGGTGGCTGGCTCTGTGCCCACCAAGGCTCCAACTGCAGTGACGGTCTAGCAGAGGGGTGGCAGGGGGCAGGGTGCACAACATTGGCAGAGCAGGGTGTACACACACGTGCACACTGGCAGGGCAAGGAAAGCAAAATCTGCCCACGTACACACGTGCTGGCAAAGAGATGGGGAAGCTTGCCGTAGGCCTGGGGGAAGCTGCAGTGTGCGGAGAAAGCGGGCAGGCCTGGTGCGTGGCCAGTGTGTGACCGTGGGGACCAGCCTGCTGGAGTTTTTTGCCAGACAGGCTTAGTTCACCAGCACAGGAGCTATAACGACAGCCTCCAGGGTACCCACGGCTGTCCTGCAAGCAGGCACAGCCAGGCTGTGGTCCCTAGAGAGTCCTGCAGACCAAGGGGTGCTCAGGTTGGACTGGCCCCATCTGATGGGCAAGACCTCCAGAGTTCAGGTCCTGCAGAGGTTAGGTCCAGCTGTTCCCCTAGTGCTAAAGTCTTCTATGGAAGCAAGTCAAGCCTAGGCAGATGGGCTTCCCTAGCCATCCTGCACTGCAGACACTACCACACCACCCCCCTGGATTCCACCTCAGCTAATGTGCTGCCCTTACTTCTCTAAGCAGCTCTCCCTGCCAAATCGGTGTCTGGTAGTTGAGGGGTCGTCTTCTGCTGGAATTCGAGGCGTAGCAGGAGCAGATTATTCTTTATGAGCACGACTCACTCGTTCCCTTGGGGTCGTTGGGGGCAGGAATGAGTCCCTGTGTGCAGTAGCCCGGTGCGGGGTTCCCAGCATCCTCCCCTTTCAGCCTGACTTCTGTGTGCTCCCTCCATCCACCCTCGCTGCCTTCCCTCTGAAGGTCTGTTAGGAGTGTGCCAGTCATCTCGGTTTCTCGCTGGCAGCTGTTCCACCTGGCTACATTTAGTAGGCTTTATTGACCTTCCCCTCTTTTTTAATATAGAGACAGAGTCTTTCCATATTGCCCAGGCTTGTCTCGAATTCCAGGGCACAAGCAGTCCTCCTACCTTGGCCTCCCAAAGTGCTGGAGTTACAGGCCTGAGCCACCGTGTCCAGCCTAGTAGTCTCTTTAACGATGTGTTTTCCAGTTCTTGTTAGTTTCATCCTAAGGGGTACATTGCCAGTATATTCTGCCTTCTTCCAGAGGAGTAAATATAGATCGGTTTAAAACGCAGAATATTAACATTTCTATTTTTCCTTGAATGTCCTTTTTTTTTTTTTTTTTTTTTTTTTGAGGCAGAGTCTCACTCTGTCGCCCAGGCTGGAGTGCAGTGGCACGATCTCAGCTCACAGCAGCCTCTGACTCCTGGGTTGAAGCGATTCTCCTGCCTCAGCCTCTTGAGTTTTTGAGACAACAGGCGCCGCCACCATGCCCAGCTAATTTGTTTTGTATTTTTAGTAGAGACGGGGTTTCACCATGTTGACCAAGGTGTATTATACCTGAGTGTTATATATACCAAGGTGTATTATATATACCAAGGTGTATTATATCCTGAGTATTATAAATCATGCTACTGTAAAGACACATGCACACGTATGTTTATTGCGGCACTGTTCACAATAGCAAAGACTTGGAACCAACCCAAATGTCCATCAACAATAGACTGGATTAAGAAAATGTGGCACATATACACCATGAAGTACTATGCAGCCATAAAAAAGGATGAGTTTATGTCCTTTGCAGGAACATGGATGAAGCTGGAACCATCATTCTCAGCAAACTATCACAAGGACGGAAAACCAAACACCACTTGTTCTCACTCATAGGTGGGAATTGAAGAATGAGATCACTTGGACATAGTGAGGGGAACATCACACACTGGGGCCTTTTTGCGGGGGGTGGGTGAGGGAGGGATAGCGTTAGGAGAAATACCTAATATACATGACGAGTTGATGGGTGCAGCAAACCAACATGGCACGTGTGTACCTGTGTATGAAAACTGCACGTTGTGTACACGTACCCTAGAAATTAAAGTATAATTTTTTTAAAAAAAGAAATTTGAAGCTTTGATATCAGCCTGGAATACTTTGGGTAAATTCTGTTGACAGTTTCTTGCTGAATCACTTTGAATGGATATTCAAAACTTCGTTTGAACTTAAGAAAAATAAGAATTTCTTTTTATATTTCACTGAATGGTAAACAGTTTCTACTCTCTTCTGGGAATTCATAGATGAAAGGCCATGGTTTTTACCTTTCCAGATCTATGGAGAGAGACACAAAACAGGAGATTATATTAATAATATACTCTAATAATAGACATAAAGGAAGTATGAACAGGTTTCAGTGGGAGCTTGTAGAGAGCGTTTTTCCTGAAAAAGTCAAGTAAAGATAAAACTCAGTAAGCAAAAAGATAAAGCAGGCCAGGCGCGGTGGCTCACGCCTGTAATCCCAGCACTTTGGGAGGCCAAGGCCGAGGCCAGTGGATCACCTGAGGTCAGGAGTTTGGGACCAGCCTGGCCAACATGGTGAAACCCCTCTCTACTGAAAAAGTACAAAAATTAGCTGGTCGTGGTGGTGCATACCTTTAATCCCAGCTACTCGGGAGGCTGAGGCAGGAGAATCGTTTGAACCTAGGAGGCCGAGGTTGCAGTGAGCTGAGATGGTGCCATTGCACTCCAGCCTGGGCGACAGGAGCAAAACTCCGTCTCAAAAACAAAAACAAAAAAAAAAATAAAGCAAATAATTCAGGGATGGAGAAACCATGGCAAAAGGTGATAAGTGCTGAATTTAAATCTAGAACCTAGACTCAATCTGAGAGTACATTATCCCAGGTCTCCCTGGTATCGTACAGACCCTCCTAAAGGATAAATCAGAGAAGAGAGCCTTGTGAGTATTCTTAATTGATAAAATGGCAGATGAAAAGTCACAGAGGTATGAAATATTAATACTAACATGTATTTGAGGAACTATAAGAAATTTAGTATTACTGGAGCGAAAAATGTTTGAGGATAATTTTGAGGGAAAAGGCTAGAAGGGCTTTGTATGCCATGCCAGTCATTTAAATTCTTATTCTGTAGCAAGGAAGTGAGTGATCCAGTCCGTGTTTCAGGAAGATAGTGCTGACCCTGGAGTCCGTTACATGAATGCAGACAGTAACACTCTCAAAACTGATTAAACACAGTTAATGAAATAATTACCAGTATCTACGTTATGTGCCTTTTTGGCCTGTCACTCATGCGGTCCTCACAACTCCCTCCAGCCCCTAAACTAATCAGTCCGGGCATTAGACAGCTTTGAAATGTTTATTAAGAAAACAGTCCTATTTTGACAGACAGGGGTTAGAGCACCCGGACTTAAAGCAGGTTTTCCAACGAATCCCAGGATCTCTCCTGTAGGCGACATTCCGGGGATCTCCTGTAGGCGACATTCCGGGGATCTCTCATGTAGGCGACATGAGGCCAGCAGAGCCCGGTGCAAACAGGCATCATGAGCAAAGGACCATTTTTATTTTCCATTGTAGACTTCGTCCTTCAAAAGAGAGTGCCATTCATCTCAACTAGTATTTCCCCCCCATCTATCTGTATCACTAATGCTAAATTAGTTCATGGGTCATTCAAATTATAGCAGCTTTGGTATTAGTCTTTCTATTTCAGTTGCAGTGCTCTGCTGATTATTTTGGCTTGAAAATATCCCATGCAGTCATCATGCTGCTTTTAATTCAAAAGGTTCCTATGAGCTGCACCAGGAATATCGTATCTAGTATAAAAACTGTATGTCTGTTCTTCCCTGGAACAGATTCTCTTATAACTTAAGAATTTAGTTATCTTAGTATTGATATTGAGTTATTTTTAGAGAGTTTTGTGGCGGTTAGTGAGTGGCTCAGTGTTTTCATCACTCATTCACTTAACTACCCTTTCTGAACATCTGTGCCACTTACGCGGTCTCATTTCTCACCCGAGTCTTAGATGCTTTTTCATTCTTTATATTACCAGGAAAGATTAAACGCATCATATAATGCCAGTGACTGCAGGGCTTTCCTTTAAAGCTTCTAAACTACATGCCAGTATGCTGAAATAAAGTATATCCCGAGGCTTATCATTTAAAGTGTAGATTTCATATGTAAAAACTTTTTTTTTTCTTTTTTTGAGATGGAGTCTCGCTCTGCCGCCCAGGCTGGAGTGCAGTGGCTTGATCTCGGCTCACTGCAAACTCCACCTCCCGGGTTCACACCATTCTCCTGCCTCAGCCTCCCGAGTAGCTGGGACTACAGGCGCCCACCACCACGCCCGGCTAATTATTTGTATTTTTAGTAGAGATGAGGGTTCACCGTGTTAGCCAGGATGGTCTCGATCTCCTGACCTCGTGATCTTCCCGCCATGGCCTCCCAAAGTGCTGGGATTACAGGATTGAGCCACCGCGTCCAGCCTGTAAAAACATTTTCATCTTTGTTTATAAATAAAACATCTGATTATACTAAAATACTTTTATGGGACTCATAAAAGAGGGGAGTCAGGGTTGGGGCGGGGTCTGTCATTTATTTACTTACTTATTTTTTAAAGATGTCTGGCCTAGTTCTGTGGCGGCGACTTTTCTTCACTAATCATGAACTTTGCTTGGAGTATGCAGTAGATTCAGTCAGCATCTCAGTGGGGAAAGAGGGGTTTCAATACTGTTGTAATACAGTGTTCTCTTTGCGTTGAGTGAAGAAGCTGTTGATCTCTCAAGGAGGAAAGGAGAGACTGGAACCACATGAAGGTTTGTGCTGTGAAACCCTGATGGTACATTTTCATCATGTGTTTTAACAAAGCTGACAGTCCTCAGCCACACAATTGTTGGGAAGTAAAACAAGTATTCATTTAACTCTTGACTAAAGATTAAAAGATACAATTAAAAAGAAATCTAAAACCCAGAGTGGTAATTCCACTTTTTCTTTCTCTTTCTGTTGTTGGAACCTGAGCTCTCTAGGAAAAGTAACAGTTGTTAAGGGCCTGCCAGGTGCCAGATCAATGTCTGTAAGAGAGGTATAATTATTGTTTTATACTGTCTCAATCTTAACAACAACTTAACTAGTAAGTTTACACATTTATGTTTCCATTTGATAGCTACAAACAATGAAGTTCAGGAGGCTGCCTGTCTAGGGTCGTACAACTAGTAAGCAGCACGATCCAACTCCAAAGCACATGCCTTTTCTTCTGTATTTTAGTGCTCTTTCAGTCACTTATGTGGTTTACTTGTTATTCTTTTATAAATTTAAGCAGTAGTAAAAAGTAGAAAGAATACAGAAAAAAACAGCCCCAAAGTCAATTACCTAGAAAATAATCGTTATGTGTAGTAGGTAAGCAGGCTTCCTGTCATATTCCTACGCACATATAGAAAAAAATTAACATATCATAATAATGGGCCATTTTAAATAAAAATTGAATTTAATTTTACTTGACATTAGCAGAATAAACAAAGAGAATTTCGGTAGAGTATTTCTTTATTATAAAGGAGAATTCCTCAGCCATCCTTGCAAGTTTAAGAAAAGAGATAAGAGATTGGGGTTATGTTTTATAACAACATCTTTTATTTTTATTTTAATCAGTATTAATTCATGCCATGCTCTAAAAGATGAAGAAATTAGCAATTCTTCTCATCAATTTTTAGCGACATATTTTTATATCAGCTTTACCAAGGTTTATAACATTTACATCTTATTTTATAACTCCCAGGCTACTTAGTCTAGGTTCTACATTTAAATTCAGCACTTAACACCTTTTGCCACATTTTCCCTATCTCTGAATTTTTTGCTTTATCGTTCTACTTATTTGATTTTATCTTCACTTAACTATTTCAGGAAAGACTGATGCTGAATTCTGCTTTTCTTGTTTTCTGTTTGCATGCTTGATAGTGTTTATTTGCCATTCTGCTTGAAGTATTACTTAGCTGGTTATGAAATTCTTAGGTGTGTTCTTCCAATGCAGTGGATGAATGTTCCCTGATCTCTCTTCCTACCATCAGTGTCTATCTGATGTCACCCTCTGAGTCAGAACAGAAGGGCTAGGAATTGACTTCAGTCTGCTTTTCTGTAGCCTGGGAAATGTGAGGAGCTAGGACCATGCTTAGCTAGGGATCTGCACAGTCTTTGTGGAAGCCCTGGACTCAGGTTGGGTTTTTTTGGTTTTTTTTTCCTGAAATTTTGATAAATGTCATGTATTCATCCTGGTAAGCGTGAGTAGGTTCAGATCATCTGTGAAATTCTTTAGAGACTACAAGAAAACAGCATATCCTGGTAATTTTTCTTGCCTTTATGAGGTTGCCATAGTTAAATGTTTTGTCCTGACTCATCTCTTAAACCACCAATTTACCCTTTCAATCTGTTTTTCTCCAAATTTGGGGATATTACTGGGAATTCTCACAGTTTTATCACCTCACTTCTCAGTTGTTTCTGGGCTTAGAATAGGGTAAAGAGCAACACTATTTTTCACCAAAATTTTTGTTTGATTTTCTTACCTGCAGCCTGACTCAAAAACACTGACAAGCCTTCTTTCATTTCTGGGAGAACAACTGATTGACCCTAATAGAATAAATAGGTTCTGTCAGTCAGTTATTATGGTGTATAGGAAACAGAGCATGTTGTGACATTTGTTTATTTAAGAGATGATGGCTTTCAGGTTTTTTGGGTTTTGTTTGTTTTGATCCTTTGAGGATCGTATGTTGTAGTCCAGAGAAGGTATTTAGAATTGTGACAAGGTAATAAAATTGAGACAAACACAATTATTTATCTTTGTCGAGACTCACTCCTGGCAATTTTCAAATATACCTTCGTTGAAATGCATCAGTGAAATACCAGCGTACATTTTAGGTACCTTTTTACTTTTTCACAGTGTGCTTATTAGTCAGTGTAAAATGCACCCAAATCAAAATTAACTGCTTTGAAAAGGGAAGTTGATGGCTTCTCGGCCATTTGTCTAAGATCAACTGAAAAGGGAAGTAGAGATAATATGGTATAACAATTTATTTTTAAAACAATTAGTTTTCCTAAATTGACAAATAAAAATTATGTATATCCATCATGTACAACATAATGTTTTGAAATACGTACATTTTGTGGAATTGTTAAATCAAGCTAATTAACATATTCATTACTTCACATGCTTATCATTTTTCATGGTGAGAACACTTAGAATCTATACTCAGCAATTTTCAAGATGTAATTTCTATATAGAGAAAATCTGTAGAACTCAGGCTTATCTATTTTGAAGGTTCTTAAGATGTATTTCCAAGAAAATATAGTATAAATTTTGTAATTCATACCAGTTTTCACGCTAGCCACGTAAATTTTCCTTTTTGCTCCCAGGTTAAGAATTCAAGGCTTACAAAAATGAACACAGGGCCAGGCATGGTGGCTCACGCCTGTAATCCCAGCACTTGGGAGGCCGAGACGGGAAGATCACCTGAGGTCAGGAGTTCAAGACCAGCCTGGCCAACATGGTGAAACCCCGTCTCTACTAAAAATACAAATATTAGCCAGGCGTGGTGGCACATGCCTATAGTCCTAGCTACTCAAGAGGCTGAGGCATGAGAATTGCTTGAACCCAGGAGGCAGTGAGCTGAGATGGTACCACTATGCTCCAACCTGGTCAACAGAGTAAGATTCGGTCTCAAGAAAAAAAAAATTAAAATTAAAAATGAACACAGGCTTCTCGTATGTCTGTCCACTCAGTTGATTCTCTAGAGTGTGATACATTTTACAATGTGTTGTCTACAGTATTTATTTACATTGTCTGGCATGCTACAAAGGTTGGTAGCATTTGCTAATAAGGAACCACTCTAGTGACCGATGTGAATGATCTATCACTGCCTCCTCCTGGTTTGGATTTCTTTCCTAGCAAAATACGGATATAAGAAGTGAGCCAGACATCTTTAAGAAGGAGCATGTCTGCCACTCTTCTTTCCAAAAGTGTTTATATTTATTCATTAAAGGATTTTTGTTACTGAATTCTTTTTAGGAAACTTAGTGACCCATACATTGCCTGTATGGCTAATGATGAAGAATCAGCTTAAGGGGAAAAAATGTATAATGTCCAGCCAGGCACAGTGGCTCACGCCCATTATCCCAGCCCTTTGGGAGGCCGAGGCGGGCAGATCACTTGAGGTCAGGAGTTTGAGACCAGCCTGGCCAACATGGTGAAACCCCATCTCTACCAAAAATATAAAAATTAGCCAGGCGTGGTGGCAGGCACCTGTAGTCTCAGTTACTCAGGAGGCTGAGGCAGGAGAATTGCTTGAACCTGGGAGGCAGAGGTTGCAGTGAGCCGAGATCATACCACTGCACTCTAGCCTAGGCAACAGAGCGAAGACTCCATCTCAAAAAAAAAAAAAAAGTATAATGCCTCACAATATAAGGCAACAAGATTTCCTACTCAGGGCCCGGCGCGGTGGCTCACGCCTGTAATCCCAGCACTTTGGGAGGCCAAGGCGGGTGGATCACGAGGTCAGGAGATCGAGACCATCCTGGCTAACACAGTGAAACCCTGTCTCTACTAAAAATACAAAAAACTAGCCGGGCGAGGTGGCGGGTGCCTGTAGTCCCAGCTACTCGGGGGGTGCTGAGGCAGGAGAATGGTGTGAACCCGGGAGGCAGAGCTTGCAGTGAGCCGAGATCGCGCCACTGCACTCAAGCCTGGGCGACAGAACGAGACTCTGTCTCAAAAAAATAAAAATAAAAAAAAGATTTCCTACTCAGGACTTACAAAGACCTGTGTCTCTTAAAATACATGGGGCACCAGAATGTAGGTTTTTTGGTAACTGCCCGGCATTCCCATACTCATTTCCTTCCTCGGTTTTATGATTCACTGGGAAGCTTCAAGCCTTGAAATCTTTCTGATTTCATTTTTGCAGTATGCTTTTTCTTCCCATGGCCATGCTCGGATTGCTGCACACCTTATGTGCTTATACAGTCCAGTCATTTCGATGACTTGGGGAGATGTGAAGAGGCTGAGCTAGACTTCAGATTTTCTCCTGTGCTGTGTTCTTCTTGTAAAGGAATGTAGTCATGCACTGTCTTTTTTGTGTCCGTTGTTGGCTGCATGTCCTCAAAACATATTCAACAAGTAGATGTCTATTGAGAAAAGGAAATTTTCCTCAGTTACACCCAAGAAAACGACGACATTGGAGTCAGTTCCATGTTTATAATAGAGTCCCAACACTTCTTTTTCTCCAGGGTTTCTACAAGAAGAAGCATAAAACAGTGTTAGTATGTAACTGACCTTTGGCTTTGAGGCTTCAGTAAATCCGTAAAGTGAGATTGATTAGGATTAATAGCTTTTTTTCTGGCTAAAAAGTTTTCGAGATCTTGGCTTAAAAAGAGTTCTTTTTGACTGGGCCCAGTGGCTCTCGCCTGTAATCCCAGCACTTTGGGAGGCCAAGGTGGGCAGATCACGACGTCAGAAGTTCAAGACCAGCCTGTCCAATATGGTGAAACCCCATCTCTACTAAAAAAATACAAAAATTAGCTGGGTGTGGTGCCACGCGCCTGTAGTCCCAGCTACTCGGGAGGCTGAGGTAGAAGAGTCGCTTGAACCCAGGAGGCAGAGGTTGCAGTGAGCTGAGATTACACCACTGCACTCCAGCCTGGGCAACAGAGTGAGACTGTCTCAAAAAAAAAAAAAAAAAAAGAATTATTTTTGATACCTTGGAAGGTGTTGGCTGTTTTAGCTGCTTCCAGTATTTTATTCAAAGAGTTGAGAACATAAAAGATAGCTTGATTATACTTAGACCTTAAGAAACTTGTAGGAGTTCATCAAACACATAACCTTTACTGCTGGTTAGACTTCCAGCTTTCCTAGACAAGAGTATGGCCAGTGTTGGTTTAAAGTATATGTAATTTACATAAAAGAGCACTGACTGCAGCATAGGTCTCCAGGCGGAGAATGCGCTGACAACTTTGTCTCCAGGTCCACTCTGCTGCTGACTGAGGAGGGAGACCAGGTTCACAGTGTTGTGCTTTCTTCTTTTGGCACCAAAAGGGGCTCCTCCTGGTTGATGAGTTTTAAAGGATGAGGGAAAAATTCGTCCTGGGGAATGTTATTTTCCTTAGTGGGTAAGTAAAGTCAGGGAAAAACAGATAACAATGGAGATAAGAGGATGGGATGCATTAAATTTATTCTATAGCTCTTTCACCACAGTAATTCACTCAGAAGGGACCCATTCTGAATGTAGTATTTAGTGTGAAAAGAACAGGCCTGGGACAAGCGTAGGCCATCGCTGAGAAACGGTGGCGCGTTGAGACCTATTGTATTTTTTAAGTGGTTTCAAGGCTGTCCAGGTGTCCTGATTTAAGGGCTGCTTCTTCAGTCAGGAAATTGTATCTTGTTCTGAGGTTTACTGTAATAAAGTCCACAGTCCTAGGGGACGGTACTTCTAGCTCCATGAATCACTTTACAGGCTGGCGGTACTGACCCAAGCCTCATGATTTATTTATGCCATACCACAGTAGGAATGGCAAATATGTAAGCCACACATGGTCTATGGGATGGGCCTGTAACTGGGAAACTGCCATAAATCCACGAAGTCAGATAGGACAGAGCCAGCAGGAGCTCATGTCGTGTACACGATTTCTTCCTGTTTTATAGGGACTTACAGTTCTAGAGCTTATTAAGTTCTTCATCCTTCTTGGAATGTATATCTGTCGTAATCTGTTTTGTGTTGTTAGAATACCTGTGCCTGGGTAATTTATAATGTAACAAGGTTTATTTAGCTCATGGTTCTGCAGGCTAAGAAGTTCAAGGGCATGGCCCTGGCTTCTGGCAAGCGCTTTCATGCTGCTTCACAAGATAGCAGAGAAGGTCAACGGGGAAGGGAACACACGCAAACAGGAAAACCTGAGGGTCCGTCCTGGCTTTATCACAGCCCACTCTCCTGGGAACTAATCCGTTCCCTGCAATACCTAACGCCGTCTTGTCAGAGTGGGAACTCAGTCACTACCACAAGAACAGCACCAAGCCATTCCTGAAGGATTCGCCCCCCATGACCTGAACACCTCCCATTGGGCCCCACCTCCCAACACCATCATACTGGGAATCAAATTGCAACAGGAGTTTTGGTGGGGACAGACGAACAGTAGCCACACCATAGCAATATCCTTGTTTGTGTGCTGTGTTGGTTTATCCAGTCTTTGATTTACTGCTTACAAATCTAAAGAATAGCTCTGAAATGTAGTCTAGCACTGTTGTCACTGATACTTTCTCTTGGATTTATTTCTATAAAGTGTCGCCCATGTTTTTCAAATAATTTCTGTGTTTTGAGTAAATACTAAAGCGTGCGATGGCCAGATCTAAAGAGTATGTTTAGGCGTGTACAAAACTGCCAAACTGTCTTCCAGAGTGCTGCACCATTTTGCATTCCCACCGCGGAGAATGAGAATTCCTGTTGCTCGGCATTCTTGCCATCATGTGGTAGTGTGAGTGCTCTGGATTTTGTTCATTGTAGTAAGTGTGTAGTGGTATCTCATTGTTCTCATGTGCATTTCCTGATTCCGTATGGTGTGGAGCACCTTTTTGGATGCTGATGTGCCGTCTGTATATAGTCTTTGGTGAGGTGTCTGTTGAGGTCTCTGGTGCATTTTCTTCCTTTTATCTTGTTTTATTTTTGTTTTTTATAATATTTTAAATTTTTAGTTGATACAACATAATTGTACATATATATGGGGTACATAGTGATGTTTTAATACATGCAATGTATCGTAAGGCCCATTTTTTAATCAGATCATTTATTTTCTTAGTGTTGAATTTTAAGTGTCTGTATATTTTGGATAACAGTCCTTGATCAAATGTATCTTTTGCAAGTATTTTCTCCCATTCTGTGGTTTATCTTCTCATTCTCTTAATATTTGAATATTTAAACACATTTATAAATTAATAGTACATTATTTATAATAATGGTTAAACAGTTGGTAAGTAAATCACTACTGAGCATACACTGCCTCGAAGGGCCCAGAGATCCATTAGGCCTCCAGCTCTAACACAGCACAGCATTCTGAAATACCCAGTTCTCCCCAGAGTTTCAGGAGTCCCCAGGCCTTAACCACCTCATTGCCTCAAGAACTCTTAGAGCTCACCAGGCTCCATCTACCACAAGCCTTCGTCATACCACCCTGTTCCTGTTGCTTAGGAGCTTTCTCAGGATAGCATTTCAAGATTAAGTACCCATCCTAGTTTTCTCAGTGCTCCTCGTGACCTTTGTCACATAGAAGGCATTTAATAAATGTGTGCTGAACTGAACTGAACCAGCAAGCACAAAAGAGATTTAAAAGACTGCCATCTTAATTGAAAAGGATTAAAAAGACACTGGGAAAGGCAGCATGTATTTGGGGGAATATGAGAAATTTCTAAATCACTGGACCCTCAGCCTGGAAAATTTACGTTGGAGCCAAACTGCAAATGGTTTGAATGTCATCATGTATAGTTTGTGTATTTATATATACTTACCTTTCTCGTAGAAGGGTGAATTTTTATATTATAATAGTTAGAATGTTCTTAGAATTTATCTTCTTAGTTCAGAAAACATCACATTGCGATCTGTCAGTAGCCCCCCGCAGTAATTTCTTGTCCTCATTGGCCTTCAGTCTGAGCTCTTACTGCTGTTTTCTCTGGTACACTTGCACATGCTCACCGTGACCGCAGACATCTGAGAGAATGGAAATAATATTTTTAATGAGGGATTGTTATTGGAGACTGTAGCACTTGTTTTTACTCTATTCTTTCTATTGCTTTTTCTCTTTGTTTCTTTCAAAGTACAAACAAATACATATTGATTATATCCTATGTAAGGGAATGTGTATTTAGAGTAGGAATACTTTAAGTTTGAAATGCCTTTTTTCTTACAGAGGAGTGTGATTTAAGCATGTATATTCAGTCAGATCTTTTAGCTCTCACCTTGATAAAATTATCGGGCGTGAGAAGCAATCAAGTCTTCTTTTCTAGAAATATGTTTGAACGAGAAAAATAATGAACTTTATAAATTAAGAGAGGTTATGATTTAATCTCTTTAAAATTTCCTAAAATCAGTCTAATCATGTACAAGCCATGAAGGATCCACATTTGTTGTTTGTACTCTTTGTACTAATTTCGTAAGACTGACTTTGTTCTATAAAATTATCAGGACAGGAGCCTCCAACATGTATCGACTCTTTGTTTAACTGAGGTGTTTTTTGTTTTTGTTTTTGTTTTTGAGATGGAGTCTCGCTCTGTCACCCAAGCTGGAGTGCAGTGGCGCGATCTCCGCTCGCTACAACTTCCGCCTCCCGGATTCAAGCGATTCTTGTGCCTCAGTCTCCCAAGTAGGTGGATTACAGGTGTGCGCCACCACGCTCAGCTAATTTTTGTATTTTCAGTGGAGATGGGGTTATGTCGCATTGGCCAGGCTTGTCTCCAACTCCCGACCACAAGTGATCCACCTGCCTCAGCCTCCCAAAGTGCTGGGATTACAAGCGTGAGCCACCATGCCTGGTCTAACTGAGGTTTTAAGAAATGATTTTACTGGGCGCAGTGGCTCACGCCTGTAATCCCAGCACTTTGGGAGGCTGAGATGGGTGGATCACAAGGTCAGGAGTTCAAGACCAGCCTGGCCAAGATGCTTAAACCCCATCTCTACTAAAAATACAAAAATTAGCCTGGCGTGGTGGTGGGCGCCTGGAATCCCAGCTACTCGGCAGGCTGAGGCAGGAAAATTGCTTGAACCCGGGTGGCAGAGGTTGCAGTGAGCTGAGATTGTGCCGTTGAACTCCAGCCTGGGCGACAGAGCAAGACACCGTCTCAAAAAAAACATTATTTTACACATGACACAGCTTATAATTGCCTTAAATAAAATATTCCAGACATACTTGCATATCCTAGAAATAACCTCAGCAAATCAGCCCATCAACTGCCAGTTCGTACAGGTCACCCGACTCGTTAAGACTTTGACTCAGTGTACTTGAGCTTAGAGAAGAGCTAAATTAAGTCACAGGAACTTGGTCAAATTTTTGACAAATAGTTTTTGTTTGTTTGTTTGTTTGTTTGTTTTTTGAGACGGAGTCTCACTCTGTCTCCCAGGCATTGCAGCTCACTGCAACCTCTGCCTCCCAAGTTCACGCCATTCTCCTTCCTCAGCCTCCCCAGTAGCTGGGACTACAGGTGCCCACCACCACACCCGGCTAATTTTTTGTATTTTTAGGAGAGATGGGGTTTCACTGTGTTGGCCAGGATGGTCTCGATCTCTTCACCTCATGATCCACCCACCTCGGCCTCCCAAAGTGCTGGGATTCCAGGTGTGAGCCACCGTGCCTGGCCTTTAACAGGATCTTTCACAGAAAAGTTCATTTTGATGAAACCCAGTTTATCAGTTTTTCCTGCTAGAGATTGTGCTTTTGATTTTAAGTCTCAGAACTCTACCTAGCTCTAGACTTTCCCCTGTGTTTTTAATAAAAGTTAAAACTTAAAAAAAAAGTATAGTTTTGCGTTTTACTTTTTTTTTTTTTTTTTTTGACAGAGTCTCGCACTCTCGCCCAGGCTGGAGTGCGGTGGTGCGATCTCGGCTCACTGCAAGCTGCGCCTCCCGGGTTCACGCCATTCTCCTGCCTCAGCCTCCCGAGTAGCTAGGACTACAGGCGCCGCCACCACGCCCGGCTAATTGTTTTTTGTGTGTTTTTAGTAGAGACAGGGTTTCACCATGTTAGCCAGGATGGTCTCCATCTCCTGACCTCGTGATCCACCCGCCTTGGCCTCCCAAAGTGCTGGGAATACAGGCGTGAGCCACAGCGCCTGGCCTACAAATAATTCTTTAACACTAAAGAGACAGGAGAACATCTTCAAATATTTTAAGGACAGTTATTAGATAGAGTGATTGAATTTCTTTTATAGAGCTTAAAGGAATAGAACTGAGGTTACAAAGAGACAACTCTTTCAGTCTTAATAATTATGCAAGATAATAAAAAATATAAATAAAACTTAGAAACAGAGACAGCTTTCAGGATCAGTTCTATAAGTAATTTCCTAAGAGGTTGTCAAAGCTGGTATAGGCTCCAGCTCATTCAATGTGTTTAAACATAGACTGGAGGGCCACTCGGCAGTCATGTGGTGTGGAACAAAAGCAAGCCATGATTTTCATGAATGGATTTGATCTATAAGGTCTCTTGTTATTCTAAGAGTTTGTGATTCTGGTTTTGTTGGGTGTGATCTTGAAAGACTGATTTATGATCTCTTTCTACTTCCTCACTGCTGTTCACTGCCCAGCCCACTGTAACATAGCTTCTGACTCCAGCCCTGAAACTACTCTCCAGTTTTATCTTTTTTTTTTTTTTTTTTGAGGCGGAGTCTCACTCTGTCGCCCAGGCTGGAGTGCGGTGGTGTGATCTCAGCTCACTGCAAGCTCCGCCTCCTGGGTTCACGCCATTCTCCTGCCTCAGCCTCCTGAGTAACTGGGACTACAGGCGCCGCTACCACGCCCGGCTAATTTTTTGTATTTTTAGTAGAGATGGGGTTTCACCGTGTTCGCCAGGATGGTCTCGATCTCCTGACCTCGTGATCTGCCCGCCTCAGTCTCCCAAAGTGCTGGGGTTACAGGCGTGAGCCACCGTGCCTGGCCCAAAGTAGTAACTTTTGAAAAACTAAATCCAATGGAAATTTTGTATTCTTTATATTGACCTGCCTGTGAACACTTTAACATGTTTAATCTCTTCTTATTTCTGGAAACTTTCTTTATCTTTGGCTTCCAAGGGACCACCTTCTTTTTGTTTTCTTTTTCCTCTAAGACCACTCCCCCTCAGTTCTTCATAGACTTCTTCCACCAGTGCTGTGTGCCCCGCCTCTTATCTTGGTGGTCTCATGTACTCCTGTGATTTCCGTTACTTTCAGTGCGGATCATTCCCACGTAGTCTTTAATCGGGTCCTGATTGCAGGACTGTCGGTACAGCTGTCTACCAGATATCTCCCCAAATTCATAAGGTTGTTGTAAAGATTAAATTACTCAGTTAAGGCCAGGTGTGGTGGCTCACGCCTAGAATCCCAGCACCTTGGGAGGCCGAGGTGGGCCAATCACTTGAGGTCAGGAGTTCGAGACAAGTCTTCCAACATGGTGAAACCCCGTGTCTACTAAAATTGGAAAAACTAACTGGGCATGGTGGCAGGCGCCTGTAACCCCAGCTACTCAGGAGACTGAGGCAGGAATCATTTGAACCCGGGAGGCAGAGGTTGCAGTGAGCCGAGATTGTGCCATTGCACTCCAGCCTGGGCAACAAGAGTAAAACTCCATCTCAAAAAAAAAAAAAAAAATTACTTAGTTAAAGGTGCCTGGTAGAATATCTGGCTCTATAGTAATCATGCTGGCAATGCTAATTATAGTGAGCTTTTACCCACCCAGTTCATTCATACTCTTGAAGAATCATTTATTTATCCTTTTTTTGGGGTCAGGGGACAGCGGAACCTTGCTCGGTCATCCAGGCTGGAGTGCAGAAGCGCAGTATCGGCTCACTACAACCTCCATGTCGTAGGTTCAATTGATTCTCCTGCCTCAGCCTCCTGAGTAGCTGAGACTACAAGAGTGCGCCTGGCTAGTTTCTGTGTTTTTGTAGAGACGGGGTGTCACCAAGTTGGCCATGCTGGTCTTGAACTACTGACCTCAGGTGATCACCCACCTCGGCCTCCCAAAATCCTGGGATTACAGCAGTGCACCCACTGATTTATCTTTAAATCACCACTTCCCAAACTGTTTTCTTGTATACTAGTATCCCTCAAGGTGTTAAGTGATGTTCTACCCAGAAAAAAGAGAAGGTGGGGTTCCATGATCAATTAAGTTTGGAAAATACTTTATAGGTAGGGTTGGAACTTTTTCACGAGCCAGACTGCAAACTTACTGGGCTTTGTGGGCCATTTGGTCTCTGTCACACTACTCAAATCTCTTGTAGCACCAAAGCAGCCATAGAAAATATGTAAGAAAATGAGCAAGGTTTTGTTCCACTAAAATTTTATTTGTGGCCACTAAAATTTGAATTTCCTATACTTTTCACAAAATGTAATTATTATATGTTATATGTTATATTATTTGGGGTTACAAAAGTATTATTATTTTCTTTTTCTCAACCATTTAAAAATGGAAAAGCCATTCTTTGTGCATGGGCCATGGGCCAGCTTTGGCCATGGGTGGGCAGTAGCTTGCTGATTCCCGCTTTAAAATATAGCCCCCTATTAAAGGTAGGCAACCGACACCATAAAAAGCTTTTCTAAGTTCTGCAGCAGTGCTATTATGACCAGTGTTCCTCAAACGTATTTGACCATGGAAATCTTTTGTCGTGCTTGTTTGTTACTGTCTCTTGCTGTACTTCCGTGGAAGGTACTTTTGAGAAATACTGACCTAGAGAATAGCTATGTGTGCCAGAGGTAAAGGTTGGCCTGTGGAGCAGACTATAAAAAACAAGCAAAAGCATCTTGTCTTTATTCCTCATGCTCTGATCGTCAGCGCTGACTGGTCACAGACAGAATGGTATTTTGGGAAATTGAATTCACTCTATGAGGTAGGCACCAGTGAACCACTAAAACCAAGTCAAAGATTGGCTGAATTGAGGGTGGACATGATGAAGTTAATTCCATCAACCAGCTTCAGAAATGGGAAAAATGGCTTTAATGTAAGGTAGAATAGAAGTGCTGTGAGATAAAATATTCGGTCCAGGCTGGGTACGGTGGCTTACGCCTGTAATCCTAGCACTTTGGGAGGCTGAGGTGGGTGGATTGATTGAGCTCAGAAGTTCAAGACCAGCCTGGGCAACATGATGAAACCCTGTCTCTACAAAACATACAAAAAACATTAGCCAGGCCTGGTGGCACGTGCCTGTGGTCCCAGCTACTTGCAGGGCTAAGGTGGGAGAATCGCTTGAGCCAAGGAGGTAAAGGCTGCAGTGAGCTGAGGTCACACCACTGCACTCCTGGCTGGGTGACAAAGTGAGACTCTGTCTAAAAAAAAAAAAAGGTGTGTGCGTGTATATAATATATATTTATATTTATATTCTGTTGAGAGGAAGAAGAGATCCAGAGGTCATATGCAAAATACAAACAGTAATAGGTATCGATTTCTATAGTTTTGAAATCTTTACTGCTATTGTTTTAAAATATGCAAAAGTGAAAGAAAAACTTTAAAAAATTGAGTTTATATATAATAAAATTCTAAAACTTGCTTTGAAGTAATCTTTTCAGTTGCTGGGTGGTGTTTTTTTTTTTTTTTTTTTTTTTTTTGTGGATCTTTGAGAAGTAGGATGTGTGACTCAGTAGGCAGTAAAGGTTATTGCTTTACTATTTTGAGCATATTTTTCCCTAATAAAAATAATGCCATAGCTAAGGAGAGAACCTTCAAATTAAAAACAAGATCACTTTCATTTTAAAAGTCTGCACTTCCCATCTTTTTATGCCTACTTTAACTGTATGCCCCTTATTAAAAGGAAAAATTGGTGTAGTGAGCGTTGTTTTTAGATTGTGTCTGGCATATGGCAAGCAGCTAGAACCTATAGGAGGATGCAGAAAAGACGGGATCATCCCAGCTGATGGTAACTTATCTGCCTGATACCAGCGTCGTCATTTGCCCATTCCCACAGAATTTGCGTACCAGGTGTCTCTTTCCAAACCTGTGTAGGAGAAAAGGTACTCTTATAGTTTTTGCTAACAAATTGATAGCTGATGAATAATAAAACTGTTGAATCATTAATGCAAGAAGGTAATAAATTACCAGGTTCGTTTTCATCCATTTGGCCAACAAATGTTTTTGGTGACCTCCAAGATCTCAGTAGCCCCAGTGTCTTCAGTTCTCTCCCAGCATCCCAGTATGCACTCATACATATCCCTGACAGCTTTCGTAGGCTTCCTATACAGCTAGAGGAGTATATCTTGGATGCTTACTCATTGGAGCAGTTCCTACTTTTTTTTTAAGTGTACCACAAATCCCAAAATTAGATATTCTATATAACATTGGCTATTTTATGAGATCAAGACACAGTTGGATCTTGATTTTGCTGGAGGTGGAGAACTGAGTGCCCTGACACTGCTGACATTCTTCTAGCAAATGTCATAGCAAACAAACTTGGAATATGCAGCACAGGCTAAAGAAAGGCGAGCAAGCCCCCTCAGTGGCACAGTGTGGACAGCTGGTATGGACATGTTATCCATCTAAAACTGGGAAAGGTTAAATAAACAGTGGGACAGCGACAAAGTGCAGCGAGTAATTGCTGACAGCATTCAATAATTCTTAAAACAGACGTCTAAGTAAGTAGAAGCATTCTAGAGTTTGAGTTCTGAGAGACAATGTAAGAAGACTTTATTATAAGTAGAAGCATTCTGGAGTTTGAGTTCTGAGAGACAATGTAAGAAGACTTTATTTTCTTTTGGAGACAGAGACTTCCTAAGGAAAGAAGACAGGATAGATGGTGTAATCCAAAAGTAGACGTATATAACAACAGGTGTGCCTTAGTTTGAAGGGCTACATCTTCATGTGGGAAGATTGCATTCTGAAATTTTCTGTTCATGTCACATACACTATCAAACATGAAATATAAAGGACGTACTATTGTAAAATAATAAAGACAAAATGAGAGAAAAGGCCAATATAAATCTTTTTATCAGACCATCTCCAGATGTTACTGTGAACTTACTTAGCTTCATCTCTTGAGGCTCAAGCTCAGCTTCCCCTCCGCCAACTTCATCCCCAGATCTCCAGCACAGATCAGTGGATTTAAGACATAATTCAGTAGAGATTTTGACAGGATTTGAGTAAATCCTTAACAGAAACTCCCTTGGCTTGCCAGCTATTTTTAAAGGCAGATATGTAGAAAGCAGGAGATCCTAAATTCACCTATCTATCTTGTGATAGCCCTTGCCAGGAAAATAGGAGGAGATTTGCACAAGAATGTATTATAGGATCTTCTTATGGTACATGCCTGTAGTCCCAGCTTCTTGGGAGGATGGCTTGAGCCCAGCAGTTTGAGGCTACAGTGAGCTGTGATCATGCCTGTGAAAAAATATTGTACCCCAACCTGGACAACAGCAAGGCCTTGTCTGTTCAAAAAAAAAAAAAATTTTTTTTTCCCAAATACTATGTTAGATAGAACCAACCCATAGAAGTCATCTCTGCCTAATATTTGTAAGTCCAATAATGATCAACATTATGAGTGCCTGCAATATCATCAGAGTTTAAGAGTTGAAAGTTTCTTTGATCATTTTCACTATGGAATTGAAAGATTCTTTTTTATATACTTACCGAATTAGGAAAGTACATACAAATGCTAAAAATCCAGTCTTGGCAAGGGTGTAGGGAATCAGAGGTATCTAATACCTTAATGTTGGTCTTTTAAATTAGCTCATCTTCCTCTAAAACAGTGGATCTCAAGTACAGATGTCCATTCCGGAAACTCAATAGGTCTGGAGTAGAGCACGGACTGCCATTCTGAATAATTTCATGTTTGAGAACCACTATTGTAAAGCAAATCTGACACCATGTAATAAGCTGTACAACTCTCCACAGCCGTCGACCTATCTGTGAGCCTTTCTTGGGTTCTGCAGGGGAAAGCTGCTTCCTGCTCGTAGATACTTCCCTGTATAGGCACTCTGGATTGATTTTCATAGGCTAAATCGTTTAGAATTTCTATATCCATTTTCACTTTAACCGTTATAGTTTGGCATGATGTAAATCTTCTTACATCAACAAAGATAGCGTTTGCCTCGTTTTTTCATTCTGGTGTGTGGGAGTAATTTTCTGGAGGAAAATGTCACTGATAGGTCTTTGCTCTGCTCCCTTGAAGTCAGGAATCCAAAATTGTCATTAGTACTGTATTGGAATCCTCAAAACTTTGACCAAAGTGGGGAAAGAGAAAGCATAACAGCTTCAGGGAGAAGTAGGTTCAGCCGCGGCTTTCTCCCTGAGCATCAGTCATTGTAGCATGGTGAGGGGTTGGATAAGCAGTCATTTTAGGTCAAATAAAACACATTTTCTTTACGAGTTCCGTCAGAATAGGTAGACATTAGGTAGAATCCAGGAATCACTTCTACACTCAACAGAAATAGAGACAACTCACTAGGATGATGACTGTCGGGAACGTCTAAGATGGTCTTAATTCATTTTGTGCTGCAATAATAGAATACCACAGACTGAGTAATTTATAATGAACAGAAATTTTGCCTTACGGTTCTGGAAGCTGGAAAGTCCAAAAGCAAGGAGCTGACACCTGACAAGGGTCTTCTTGCTGTGTCATCCCGTGGCGAAAGGGCAGAGAGAGAGTAAGAGAAAGGCAGAAGGCAGGCGAAAGGAGGTCTCCTTTTACAGAGACCCCGCTTCCTTGTTAACAGACCGACCCCCACGATAACGGCATTAATCCATTCATGAAGGCACAGCAGTCAGGGCCTAACATACCCTAAGGGTGCTACCCATTAATACTGTTACAAAGGCAGTTAGATTTCAACATGAGTTTGGGAGGGAATAGTCAAACCTTGGCCCACTCTCACTGAATCGATGTTGTTTTCCTTTCTGTTACAATGTTTCACCATAAATTGTAGTTCCCTACATATTATATTGAAAGAACTATTGGTCTCTATATATTTGTGTATCACAAAAGAGTTATATCATCTTTAGAGTCTTCTAACATGGAGAATATATAGATACATTTTATATACAATGTGATAGTTGACTAATGCTATAGATGTAGGCTTTTTTTAAAGAAAGATACTATGTGCCATTATTTTGCAAATTAATGTAAATCTTAAAAAATGTTAGTGGTTCTTATTCTAAACAGTAAATACCAAATGAGCAGACATTGTCCTGACAAAGGTATTCCTTTCTCCTCTGGCATCTTCTTTTTTTGTTTAAGAAGGCATTCTAGGGCCGGGCGCGGTGGCTCGAGCCTGTAACCCCAGCACTTTGGGAGGCCGAGGCGGGCGGATCACGAGGTCAGGAGATCAGGACCATCCTGGCTAACCCGGTGAAACCACATCTCTACTAAAAAATACAAAAAACCAGCCGGGCGAGGTGGCGGCGCCTGTAGTCCCAGCTACTCAGGAGGCTGAGGCAGGACAATGGCGTAAACCCGAGATCCGGCCACCGAACTTCAACCTGGGCAACAGAGCAAGATTCCGTCTCAAAAAAAAAAAAAAAAGAAGGCGTTCTGGGGCATGTTGTAATTTCTTAATTTCTCTTATAATTTTTTTATTTCAGTTATATTGTCTGTTTTACTGTTGACAGACACTATTAAGTATAATTCAAAAGTAAAGAAGCTTAGAATATAAACAAGGATCTGGATGTCGCATTCAGCAGAAGGGACTCTGTAGTCATGAAGAAAATGAAGCTTGGCTATGAAGTAGAAGAATACTTCTATCAAAAAATAAGAATGTTGGAATGAACTTAGGATCCAATAGAGTCTCACAAGAGTCGTATAGGTGATTTTACACTTACTTCATTGGGGCTGTCATGGCTCAAATATATCTGTGATCCTTTTCTTGGAAATTGCTTTCAGAGCCAGTTTGCAGGATGCCCCTGAACATAAATATGTGCTTACACCTCATTGTGATCCAAAACATATCACTCTGATTCATTGTCCACAAGACTTGGTGTCAAAATTAAAATTCAGTTTAATAAATAGGATATTTGTCATAATTCCAAATATTTAAATAACGCCATAAAACTTCGAAGCCAGCTTAAAGAGAAATTTGGCAGCATCACTAGAAGAAATTTTTGTGTAACTTCCCAAAATTAATTACCTGAAGAACATATCTTTCATTTCAGATATAAGTACAAGTATATTTTATAAAGGAAGCAGCTAGATAATTTTGCTAAAGTAACATTTAAGGAAATACAGGGCTGGGTACAGTGGCTCACACCTGTAATTCCAGCACTTTGGGAGGCCGAAGTGAGAGGGTCACTTGAGCCACGGACAGCAGCCTGGGCCACATGGCAAAACCCACTGTCTAATATAGATAGATAGATAGATAGATAGATAGATAGATAGATAGATAGATAGATAGATAGAAAGAATAGACTAGATAGATAGATAGAATAGATTAGATAGATAGATAGAAAGAATAGACTAGATAGATAGATAGATAGATAGATAGATAGAATAGATTAGATAGATAGATAGATAGAATAGATAGATAGAATAGATTAGATAGATAGATAGAAAGAATAGACTAGATAGATAGATAGATAGATAGAATAGATAGATAGAAAGAATAGACTAGATAGATAGAAAGATAGATAGAATAGATTAGATAGATAGAAAGAATAGACTAGATAGATAGATAGATAGATAGATAGATAGATAGATAGATAGAAAGAAAGAAAGAATTAGCTGGGTATGGTGGTGCCAGCTACTTGGTATATAGTCCCAGCTACTTGGAATGCTGAGGTGGGAGAATCTCCAGAGTCTGGGAAGTCTAGGCTGCAGTTGTCCGCGATCTTACCACTGCACTCCAGCCTGGGTGATGGGAGTGAGACTCTGTCTCAAAAAAAGAAAAAAGGTGGGCATAGAAGATGAATGGAAGATACTCAAAGATAGACCCACTAAATTGACAAGATGCTATTTCAGTCTCTGGCCTAAAAAAAAAAAATGGCCTGTTTTTATTAAACTAGTAAACAATTTGTAGAAATGCATGATTAGATTAAATGAGTTTTGGAGGCCACCTTGGTAAGGGAAGCTAGAACTGCTTCTACCAGGAGGCCTGCTGCCTCCGTAATCTTGACACTAACACTAAGACCTTTATCTAAAACCTTAGCCAGAATCCCATTCTCCCGTCATGAACATGGAATGAAAATCCGTCATGAGTTGGTTTTCACGAAAGTGCCTCCAGGAAAGCAAAGCTCCAGAACGCTGGGCCACAGAGTACCACATTTGTAAGACCATGATTATTCATTAAAAACGGAGTTGTAGTTTTTGGAAAGCCTTTGCTTAGTATGGGATGAAACTAGCAGCTTGACTCTGTATGCAGTATGGGGAAAGAGTGGAAAGAATGTCCAGAGTTCCCTGGGACCTTCTTTAGAGCCATGGGGCTGAATTTTATTTAAAATATTCACGGAAGAGCACCTGGATTCCAGTGCTGCTTAAAGTCATTCTGTGTTTCCATTGCAGTTCCTTACTTGCTTTTAGACCTTTTATCTTCAAGTTGTTTTATTTTGTTGCTAGTATTTCTTCAGGTGTCATGATCTTACAGCCCTGTAGAAGATAAGACACACTATTGGGTGCATGTGAATTTGAACCAAATATTGGAATTCCTATAAATACATCATTTCTTGAACACATTTTCAGTATCACTGTAAATGATGTGTAACATTAAATGGCCAAAAACAAGTCATTCACAGAGATTCTGCATCATATTCAGTCGGACAGCACCGAAGCTGTGGTTGTATATTTTTAACTAGACTTAAGGAAAAAGGACATCAGGACCCCAGCAAAGTTGGCAGCATTCCCCAGGTCTTATGAGTTCTTCTGCCCTAGACCTTTTCTCATCTGCTTTGTCCATCTGATCTTGGCACTTGCCAGCTCTGCCTTCTTAGTCCAGCAGTGGCTAGATAAGAACTAGTGATCTTTAGAAGTCTCTCCCTCCCTCTCTCTCTCTCTCTCTCTCTGTCTGTCTGGAGAATACAGTAAAGAGTTGGAAAAGAAGACTCGAAAAAATATTCATAGGGTAATTTGTATCTTCCACATTATTTAAATTTGGAAACATAAACGTACTTTGTGCTTGAATCATACTAGGTGAAATGAGCCAGAGACAAAAGGCCGAATGCTGTGTGATCCTGCTTGTATGAGGTACCTGGAGTAGTCAGGTTCAAACACACAGGAAGTAGAATGGTGGCTGCCAAGAGCTGGAGTGGGCAAAGGAGGAGTGTTAGCATTTCACACGTAGAGAGCTTCTTTTTGGGAAAATGAAAAATCTTTGGATATGGATGGTGGTGATAGTTACCCAACAATGTCAGTGTACTTAATGCCACGAAATACATGCTTTAAAATGGTTTAAAATGGTAAATTTTATGTTATCTATATTTGACCATAGGTTAAAAAAAAAGTGCTTATACTTACCATGTTTGCTATATGAGAACATTCCTCATTCAGAAGATTTTATGGTTTTTAAACTAACGTGTTTGAGAAATAGTGTAAATACAATAAAATGCAGACATTTGAGACGTACGTTTTAGGGGTTTGTCAAGCTGCAGTCGTTTCCAGGAGCTTCTCTCTGTCCCTTTCTACTCACTCTCCATTTCCCACTGCAGCCCCTGGCAACGACTGATCTGCCTCCTACTGTAGATTAGAATACAATTCATTTTTATATTTTTTAAACAAATTTGGAATATATAAACTTGTTTTTTAACAAGGGGAGATAGAAATGTCGAGTTTTTGCCCATCTGAGAAGCAGATAGAGGCTTTGTAGCAGAAGCCTCAAGAGCACAGTACAACTGAGTCTTCTAAACTTGCCATACTCTTGTATGAATATGCTCATTTTTCAGAAAAGGTGAAGGAAAAAACTGAAGGCAAGTTTTCCACCCACAATTTTGTTCAGTGTCATTTACTAAGCTATAATCACCAGCAGTTTCTGCCTTTAGGATGTTAATTTTGATCCTTTTCAAGAACTTGTGAAAAATGGAAGTCAGTCCATATTGGGATAACTTCTCTACCCATTCCCTTGTGAGCATATTTCTTTCCTTTTTTTTTTTTTTTTTTCTTTTTTCTGGAGACAGGGTCTTGCTCTGTCACCTAGACTGGAATGTAGTGTGGTACGACCGTGGTTCACTGCAGCCTCAACCTGCTGGGCTCAAAGGATGCTTCCACCTCAGCCCCCCGGGTAGCTGGGACTGTAGGCATGTACCACCAGGCCCAGCTAGTTTTTTTAAATTTTTTTGCAGAGATGAGGTTCCACTATGTTGGACAGGTTGGTCTCGAACTCCTGGGCTCAAATGATCCACCTGCCTCAGCCTCCCAAATTGTTGCCATTACAGGTGTGTTTCTCACTGTGTAGGTCAGTTCCTTTCCCTTGTTTTAGGAGATGGAGAAACATGAGATGAGCAGCAAATGAGAAACTTGGACATGGTGCTTTGCACAGGACTTGCCGTCATGCTGCAGGAAGGCGGTGCTAGGCAGGACCCCAGCGCGCACTGTTGGAACAATGCCCTAAAGTAGCCTATATTTGGTGACCCTTGAAAGTTTCTTTGTAGCATTTAAGCATAAATGTGATAGTTATTTTAGTTATTTTGTGTTGCATATTCATTGACTAGCATAGCAGTCTTTCACTTAGAGTCCTAACTGCAATTCTTGAATCCAGGAGTCAGACAGCAGCATTTTATTCTTCATTCTTTAGAAATTGTTTTTGTAATATAAGATTTTTACTTCTAACACATCTCTAGTAGCAGCATCCTGGCCTTTCTCCTTGCAGAACCTTGTAATCTCTCCTCATTACCTTCAGCTCAGTCTTTCTAAGACCTTTCTTTACTTCTCTAAAACTTTTGGTATTTCTGTATTATGCACAAAATCAAATCATTTCTCATTCAGCATTTTTGTGTACCCTCTGCCTGTCGGTTCTGGTCAGAACCCTCAAGGATTTCACATTCTGTGTTTACTCCTTAGGCCACCATTCCAGACCATCCCTCCTCTGATTTAGAGCTACCTCTTCAGCTTCTCTGCCATTTCCTGTCCCTGTAGACACTCCCTAATCCAGTTCTATGATGTGTCCTCACATGTGACTGGTGCTTTCACACTTGCCACTCTGTCTTTCTTATTGCTCTGTCAAAATAGGGCCCGTCTCAGTTCCCACGTCCTTAGCCTGAGGTGACTCCTCTCTGCTGCACTACTTCAGCACTTACTGCCCAGGCAATATGTTTGGCACTTACCATTTATTGTTTCTTCTCATTAAGTTATTTTAAAATCTTAGAGTTGAAAATGACAGTCTCACCACTGAAAACAAAATTACTTGCACAGTATCTCTGATAATCTATTTAAACACGTAGTCATGGAAAGATCTATAATTTTTTGGCTTTCCAATTCTACTTATTAACAAATATTAATACACTAGCCGTTCCTTTTATAAACCAAAGTCTCTCTCTTTTATGACTTCTCCCACTTTGGTAACAGTTGTGCCCTCTGGACACACACAGATTCAATGTTCTGTTTTTGCAAAACCTACCTTAAAAATTTTGGTAGCAGTGATTGTGCTATGTTAGTAAATCTTTTTAGATTAATTAACATACCCTTATATAATCCCATTATATCATCTTCCTTTGATCCCTTCTACTTTTGTACCCTCTTAAATTATGGCATATAGAATTGAACCTAGTGAACCAGATGTCAGCTGTTCAGTTGGAGAAAACACAAGTCTTTCTTTCTTTAAATGAAATGTAGATTACCCAAAGCTCATGGTTTGTTTCTAGTTGTAGTTTCTTTTATGTTTATCTTCCTTCTGCGCTCTGCTAACTTGCCTGGATGCTACTGGCCTGGAAAAAAAAAAAAATGCCTTAAAAGTATGGTGAAATACAGCTTCAGAATAGGTGAAAACACTGAACAGCTGGGCAACCACCACAACAGGTAGAAATGAAGTCAGAATCAGAGCAGCTATTGGTTCAAGATACATGTATTATGAGCCCACTCTGTGCTGGGAACTATTCTTAGCATTTGGGGTACATTAGAGAATAAAACAGACGAAGATCCTGTCTTTGTACAGTTTGTATTCCAATCATTCCTAAGCACAGGCTTTGGGCAAACAATGAAGACTAGCAGATATGATCAGTGTATCAAGTAACTGCAGCCCTCAATAAAATAAAACAAGAAAGCTGAAGCAGTTTCGGCTAATGCAATGTAGAACATTAACAATATTTGAAAGCTTTTAGTTTTCATAAGGTTGATGTAAGGATTAAATTACTTAGTTAAGGCCAGGCGCAGTGGCTCACGCCTGTAATCCCAGCACTTCGGGAGGCCGAGGCAGGCGGATCATGAGGTCAGGAGATCGAGACCATCCTGGCTAACATGGTGAAACTCCGTCTCTACTAAAAATACAAAAAATTAGCCGGGCGTGGTGGCGGGCGCCTGTAGTCCTGGCTTCTTGGGAGGCTGAGGCAGGAGAATGGCGTGAACCTGGGAGGCGGGGCTTGCAGTGAGCTGAGATGGCATCACTGCACTCCAGCCTGGGTGACAGAGCAAGACGTCATCTCCAAAAAAAAAAAGTAAAAATAGCAGCATTGTGATAATACCTAAAAGATAGACACAACCGAAGTGTCCATGATGGATGAGTGGATAAAGAAATGCGGTGTGTGCACGCCGTGGAATATTGTTCAGCCTTGAAAAAGGAGAGTCTGCCACACGCTACATGGATGAGCCTTGAAATCATCATGTTAAGTCAAATGAGCCAGTCACAAAAAGACAAATACTGTTTGATTCCACTTACAGGAGGTGCCTAGAGAAGTCAAATTCACAGAGATAGAAAGTAAATGGTGACTGCCAGAGGCTGGGGGAGGTGGAAAAGAGGAGTTACTGTTTATGGGTGTGGTTTCACCTTTGTAAGATGAAAAGAGCTCTGGAGATTGGTTGCACAACAATCTAAATGTACTTTACTGAACGGCTCATGTATAAATGGTTATGGTAAATTTTATGTGTGTTTTACCACAACTAAAAAAAATCTAAAAGATAAAAATTAATGAGCTAATAAACCGAAAGACCAATAAACCAGAAACGTTAAACAGTTTTGAAGAGGTAAATCATAAACATACTATAATCAGAGAAACAGACCCTACCCATGTAGAAGAATCAAAAAACATTTACAGAGCAAATGCCTGTTAATATCATCCAAACTGTATAAGTGCTGAAAGAAGATGCTGAATGGAAAGAAATTAGCAGTTAAGTGAGAGGCCAGATTTTGAAGGAGAGAAAGCTACAGGCATTTCAGGCAGAGGACGTAACATAAACCTAAGTGAAAACACATAGCAGCTCCATGACAGAGTCCTTGGAAGACAATAGGGAAGAAATGGGTTAAAAAATTGTAGGTGATCCTGAATATTAGGCCACAATATTTGCTATGGCAAGAGACCTAATGACGGTGACCTTGGAAAAGTAGGACAGTATAGAATGATGGAGAAATCAGAGAAGAGGCTTTAAGAATAACGCAGGCCCAAGATAAAAGGGTGGGAGTGACCTGCGCATACAAAACAGTGGGTACATTAAAAACTATTAGACAAGAAGAGCCAGCAAAACTTGGATATTAGCCAGTGAGAGCAGAGAAGAAATCAAATGATTTAAATGTGGTCAGCCTGTGGATCCAGGAATATGATGGCTCTATTAACATTAAAAGGGTAATTTGTTATGGTGGAAGGAAAAGTTAATTTCGTGTTGACATTTTACATTAAAGAGATATTTCTGGGCACCTAAATCAAGATGACCTACAGAGGACATAAGATGTACAGGGACCAAAGATGGCGAGAGCAGGCATTTCAGTGAGGTCCACCCACAGAGGCTCTCCCATGGACTATGGTTTTCAGAGTGTATTTAAGTAGTGTGTCTACCGTAGTCTCTGAAACCTCTGCAAGGGAAGCTGAAGAATCTAGTCCTTAGAGGATATCTTCAGTTAGTTTACTACTCACTCTTGATAGTTAATTGGTTAAATAACAAGGAAGGCAGCAGAATCAAAGGTTTATTTAGTCCATCAGCAGGAGAATCTAGATTTCAGATTTATCTTGAAATTAGAGTAAATTAAACTATTCCTACGTGTCCATGACATTAAAATATCCAGAGCTACTTATCTTGTTCTTGTTTTCATCTGGTATTTTTCCAGATATTTTCAGTATTATAGAATGTATAGAACATGATTACGCAATCATTCAATTTGGCATACTTGGTTGGAGGAGGACCGAATAATAAACCTTGGTAACATCCCTTCATTCATACTCCTCTTTTTGTCTTGCATTTCTGTTAAACACACACACATACTTAGGACTCATTCAGATTTTTAACCACCATATTCCAATGCTAATTATGGTCTCTTATTTACTGGCAATGGAAGGCTAATGTGGTGGTGGTCTCAAGTATTCAGGAATATTATTCAAAAGCATTTTGAGCTCCATTTGCCTTTGATGTTTGCCTCCAGTTTCTGACCTTTGCCCAGATGGGGGAAGGGGTAGAGGAGCTGGTCCTACTATTTCCTGAAGCCCAGATGCCACAGCACAGTCCTTTTCCAGACGTCTTGATTCTATTAGAATCTGCAGGTCAAAGGGCAGACTCAACTGGCCTGGTAGTTTCAAGCACCAGGGATAGAGTGAATAGACTACTGTAATGACTTAAAGTTGGATTTCTGCTGCTACCTACTCAGTACGCTCGTAATGTGCGTGTTGGTCATGCAGCGGGTGGGGGGATTACTAATCGCTTTGAAAGATTTCGTGTCCACATTTTCTTTTTCTTTTTCTTTTTTTTGTTTTAACTGTGGAAAAGAAGGGAACAGAGCAAGGAGAGTAATTTGACGAGAAGAGCATTGCAGTTCTTATTTTGCCCTGGGCTTGTGGCATACATATATTACCGTTCGCATTTTATGTGCTTGGATTACTCCCTAGGGACTCGTGGGAATGAAGTCAGAATGTGCTACAGTAGCAAGTCTGCCTTCTCTGTGGATAGTCTTCAGTTAGTGAAGCTCTTAAAGTCAGTGATTAATTCCTCTGAGGTTCCATTTCCTTAAAATATTTATATCAGTATTAGAATAGGTGATCTCAAACCACTGACTCAGATTAAAAGAAATTATAAAAAGGAATTATTTCTGGTAATTTTTATTTTCTTTATAGTTTTCTGTATCTTTCAGTTTTTCTTCAGTGACTGTGTACTGCTTTTATCAGAAAATACTTTTTGTCAAAGAAGCAATTATATTGAATAGACAACTATTAAAATAAGATTCTTTTTCAATTTGCTTGGTTTTGTTTTTCGTTGTGAATTCCATTCCCTCTGAAAATCAGAGTATTTTTAACATTTTTGAGTTTAGACACTCTCAAGTGTGCCTTGTAAAACTTAATCAGGTGAGTTCAACTATACCATATCGTCCTTTCTAACAGATATATTTGAGGAACAACAATTTTTCTTATTTCCTAAAAGTCTTTGCTGTTACTGTTTACTGGCTTTCACATTCTTGCCTATCCTCCACATTTTTTCCAAGAGGTTGTTCTCCCTCATAGTATCCACTTCAAATTTACCAGAATTGTAACCGAGTGAACAATACTGTCTTTGTCCCTTTTGGAAAATAAAAGAAAAACCTAAAAGCTGGTATACCTATCAAATATAGACATTACTCAGAATTCACATGATTATGTGTACAATATATAATCAAAACATTTTATTCTGTTGACTATGAATTGCCCTTCTTAGGCACCTATACATGTAACAATCAATGTCGGGAGTATACGTTTTAAATGGAAAGGACAAAGCCATGATAGTCTGTTAGGGAAGTTTTGGAGGATGAGAGCTGTGGTCATAGGGAGAAAGTTTGATTCTGTATAGTCCGTAGCATGTTATCACTGCTCAGGAAAGAAATAGCATCAGTGAAATAAAATCTCTATTTGAATTGCATAAAAAACCCTTCAAATTGTGTGTCTTATTACAAAGACATTATTCCAGTGGCTCAGACTCCAATGCCACGTTCCTTAAAACTTTGAAATTAGAAATCTAAATTGTCATCTGTTATTTCATATTGTGATTTGCAAATTTGGCATTTTACCCCAGAGATTAACTGTACCACACTGGCTGTCCAAACATACCATTTATGAAAGAGTTTGGAATTCAGTGACAAAGCTTCAACAATATGGAATCATTTTTACTATGTCATATTACAATATTTTCCTTAAGCATAAAATAGGCCTCAAGTCCGATCACCTTTGTCTTTTGCATTCAGCAAAGGTGCTGGTATTTCAATCTAATTAGATAGAGTAATTTATCTGTCATTCATCTGCTGCTGCTATTTCAATCTAATTAGATCATTTATCTGTCATTCATCTTCTGCTGCTTGCCTGCTACTAAATGTGTGATTCTGACTCTTGGTGCACAGAAATGTAGCGCCCTTACTGGGAAAGCACGCTGCGGCTTCCAGCTTGGTCAGTCTTCGAGCTTCCCAAAAGGGAACAGATGACCGCAATCAACAGGAAACTGTGTCGTTAGACCATCTTGAACCCTTTCACCTTTAAGCTTATTTCGCCACTTAACATATTTTTTTCAAGTGGTCCGTGGATATATTTAGACTGTCATTATCCCTTTAGTGTTGACTGGATCCTCGTGGTGTAAGTTGCCTGCCGTTTCTTAGAATTACGTAGTGTGGGGACAGTGCGACGAGGACCTTCTCTCCTCTTCCAGCAGCAAAACCAGTGAAACGGACCTTTATTTCCATGATGTAAACCGAGCATACATCTTCCACTTGTTAGTTTTGCTTTCAGAGTTGAGTATACCTACGCATCCAGAATAAAGAATAGCCATTAGAATATTCAGTAGACAGTCTTCCAGTTTGTGGCTAAACTAAAACTCTTCCATATGACTGCTATTGAAGCTCAATTATCTTAACAAAAGACAGAAGCAAGGTTAAACTTGGGCAATGCATTCTCAGATTCAGCATTTCCTCAGGTCAAAAGCTCAGGCCACTTATATGGTTCCTATAAATCAAACATGTCTTCTTTCATAAAAGATGAGCCGCTGACAAATGCATTTTGGATTATGAAACTAATTGTTCACCAACTTCGTTATGATTATTTTGTAAATGTCTTACATCAACCTCCCCACTAAATCCACCTTTTTTTTCTTTGGACGCAAACCATAAAGTAATTATTAGCTAAACCACAAGGAATCTGTAAAGTTTAAATTACTGTTTCAAAGTGTGCAGATCATTGCCAATAAAGCCACAACTGCAAACTTATTTGCATTGATGAGATAAAATGAATGATCGATGTTCATAATGCCCCAGGAATAGACAGCTGTGTCTCCATATCCACTTTATTAAAGTTTGCGGTTCGTTGTACACTGTATGCATGAGAATTTTTTCAGTGTCAGTAATGCCTCAAGTGGTCTGGAAGCTACAGAATAATTATCAAAGGAATAAATTAAATGGATAAAGTAAGTGATAGGATTATTCTTATAGAAAGTAACTTTGTTTACTTTTCAAGTTCAACTGCAACTATAGGAACTCTTTTTAAAATATAAAATGAAATACTACGTTCTTACTAATATAGTTTTTTTTTTTAAAGGTAAACAATTTTTATTTATTTATTTTTTTGAGATAGGGTCTCAGTTTGTCCACCCATGCTGGAGTACAATGGTGCCATCTCAGCTCACTGCAACCCCACCTCCCAGGCTCAAGAGATCCTCCTGCCTTAGTCTCCCGAGTAGTGAGTAGCTGGGACCATAGGCGTGTGCCACTGCACCCAGCTAATTTTTGTGGGGTTTTGCCATGTCGCCTAGGCTGGTCTCAAACTCCTGGCCTCAAGTGATCCACCCGCCTCGGCCTCCCAAAGTGCTGGGATTACAGGCACAAGCCACCACGCCTGGCCTAAATATTTTTTAAACTTTATTTTATCTTAGTAAGAAGACTTAACATGGGATCTACCCTCTTAATCACTTAAGTGTACAATGTAGTATATTGTTAATTACAGGGAGAACGCCACACAGCAGATCTCTAAAACTTACTCATCTTACGTAACTTAGGCCTTATGCCCACTGATTAGCAACTCCCCGTTTCCCCCCTCTCTCTCTTGCAACCACCGTTCTACTCTCCGTTTGCATGAGTTTGACTATTTTAGATACCTCATGTAAATGGAATCATGCAGTATTTGTCTTTCTGTGACTGGCTTATTTCACTTAGCCTAATATAGGGGAACTTATTAAGATAGCAATATAACAACATGATACAGACATTTAGAGTCAGATTAGCCTGAATGAGATTCCTGGCTGTACCATTGTCTCCAAGTGTGAACTTGGGCAAGCTGTGTAAACTCTGAAAGTCTTGGTTTTATTACCCTTAAAATGGGGATAATGATAATAGTAACTTTGAAGAAGTGTTAGAAGGGGTAAATCACGCTGTTGGCATTTTCTTTCTTTTGCAGGCAAGAAGCTCTTCTGGCTGCCATTAGTGAAAAGGATGCCAACATAGCCCTCCTGGAGCTTTCGTCCTCTAAGAAAAAGACCCAGGAGGAAGTGGCTGCACTGAAGCGGGAGAAGGATCGTCTGGTCCAGCAGCTTAAGCAGCAGGTATTATTAAATGCCAGGAGGAGAGTCAGTGGGGCCAGCCCTCACACCGTCTCTACACGGGTCTCTGCCAGCTTGTACTTTCAGGTCTCTTGTTTCCTGTTAGACATCTGATCACTGGAGCTAGTTAGTTTCCATCATTAGAGACTTTGTACCTCCACAAATCTGTGTCTAGGAAATGCAGAGCATTCTTGGTGAGAGTGCTGTTTTGGACAATGTCACAGGTCTTCTGTGAGAATGTTTTTTAACTTTGTACAACGGATTGTAGAAATTAGTGAAATTAGCCCATTTGACATGAAACGGCTTTTTTTTTTTTAAACATCCAGCAAGATTTCTATGACAGCAGCCACTAAGGGTATTTTCATGAGAAGATTTTCAGTTATTCAGGATTGGGTAAGCTCTGAAGATAAGAACAAAGGTTGGCCCTTTTCTTTTCCAGCCTAAATGCTCTCAAAATTTAATGCTTTTGTATTCATGTAACGCCTTTTGTTTGTGAAAATAAAAGCTAAAATTTTCCCCTTTGATGATGGTTGCAAGGAGTGTGAATGTACCTAATACACAAAACCATCAACTTAAAAATCATTAAAATGATAACGTTTTATATTAGACATATGTTACCACAATAAAAAAAATGGGGAAAAACATTTCCCTTTGAAGATAAGGAGAGTGCTGGATGTTTACATCGGCCGTGCTTGAGCTTCAGCACTCCTGACTGAGTGCTCCTGGCTGTGCGCAGCACCCGCGTCCCCGCCTCCGTGACTGTCTCCTGCATTCCCAGTCACGTTGTCTGTACATTTTGGCTGACCAGGTGTGTTCTTCTCCCTCAAGTCATGAGACCAAGAAAGAGCTTTTCAAGTAAAGAAAGTTCTTTTTTTCTATTTTTGGAGGTCAGTCATCAACTGATGGTATTTTGGTATAATGTTTATATTAACAACAATCAATATTTAAACAACGAAGTTATTTTCTCTGTGGATCAAATTAAAACTGCTTAGAAATAGAGTTTATATGTATTTATGTTGCACACTTTGCTGAGAAAATACCAAAAGATGTCTTTTTTCGGCAGGATGGATAGTTGACCTGCAAAAAGTAACCCATTGCTCATTCACAAGTGAAAGAAAACTTTTCCAGGGACCTAAAATACTTTTTAGCAAGAAGAGGACGTCATCTAATATTTTGACTACCTGTTACGTAAAATAGGAAGAATGTGCTTATTATTAAAGACATCCATCCAGTAGTTGAAAACTGAAATTTGGCTCATCAAGGCTGATAATAGCAAATTGGAGGATATTATTGAAGAAAGGAGTTCACTGCTCCGTGAGTTTATATATTTAGCAATATCAGTTATCTTAAGTACTTAGGCTTGAATACATAGGCCTATGATTTAAGCGGTTCATGATCCCTTCACTTAAGACACCAAATAGAATTGAGTACCTAGCAGACCAGAATACCGTACCTCATTCACAGTGGTTTTTGATTACTGGCCTCTGAAGACCATATGTTTTCATTATGTGAAAATTAAGGAAATTGGCCGAGCACGGTGGATCACGAGGTCAGGAGATCGAGGCCATCTGGCCAACATGGTAAAAGCCCATCTCCACTAAAAATACAAAAATTAGCTGGATGTGGTGGCGGGCGTCTGTAGTCCCAGCTACTTGGGAGGCTGAGGCAGGAGAATCACTCGAGTCCAGGAGGTGGGGGTTGCAGTGAGCCGAGATCACGCCACAGCACTAGCCTGGTGACAGAAGGAGACACCGTCTCAAAAAAAAAGAAGAAAATTACGGAAATTAACTAATCTATAAGCTTATAACCTTAGAAGGAAGTAGCTAAGAAATTCTCAGTGTCTTTATATCAAACCATATGCCTTGAATTTTCTGTAGTGATGTGTCCTGTATACAGAGAAAAATAACAACAGTTCTCAGGAGTCCTTCCTACAGCCATCTCCTGCCTCCCTTTTACATTCCTGCCCTTTCAAAATGTATCTGGATGCTGTGAGCAAGAAGGAAGGAGTCTTGCCAGAGGCATTTGATTGTTTAATTCCTCCAAGAGTGTGTACTAACTTTTGGACAAGGGAGAGGCCTTTTGGAAAGAGGATATGGCATCAATGCTGTTTTAATTTAAAGCTTCTAGTCCTTGAATTGCTGGAATGTGCCTCAATCTAAAGGCTATTTCCTAACAGGGAAGCCGTCAGCACTGGCCAGGCTTTCCGGCAAATGGAGCTGCCGCTGCCTGATAGGCTCTTGGCATTCACATGTGATTCCTGTCGTCAGAAAGAGGGGAAGCAAGGAGGGATGTATAGATTTGGGGTTCACTTTCTAATATGGTCCCAATTTACTTATCCTCTCTAACCACCCCCCCACCCCCCAGGGTAACTTGTCTCCTTGACCCATTCATGGCAAAGCAGCACTTGGAGAGGCTGCATCAGAGGAAGGGGCCAGGGCCAGTGAAAAAACTAAAAACGAAAGGCTGTCTAACAAGCTCCAGATGTTCTGTGGTGGGTGCCAGCCCGTGTGTTCAGACCTTAAGTCATGAAGAAGCCCTGCTGCGATTGTCAGGTCCCCGCACGAGATTTCGTGTAAACTCAGATAGAACCCTGGAAAGCACTAATACAATCTGTTTAGTCACAGCAGCTGTCACCAGATGGCCTTTCTCTCAGCATTATTTTCTTCTTTTCACCTCCAGAATTTTACAGCCTCCATATTGTACTGGTTGCTAGTGTGAAATCCGGTTTTGCCGCTGTGTGCTCTACACAGATGTGTCATAGGCAGGCTGGGCTTTTCAGGACAGGCTGGGAATTTTTTTTTTTTTCTTCCTGTTTTTAAGAGTCGACTATAACAGTATAAAAGTAAAGGCTACAAACTTAAACTGATTTGGTTTGAATCTAGATAATCTCATTTACAACTATAATTTTGTAATCCTCTACATTAGAATTAATTGTCATATAATATATTCTTTGATTCCAGTATTTTGTAGGCATGGGGGATACAAAGGCACAGTACTCGTCTTAAAGGAACTCACAGGCTAATGCATCGAACACTGGTTGTTCTAGACGTTTGGCAGACATTCTGTATTGGTCCGCTTTCACACTGCTTTAAAGTACTACCTGCGACTGGGTAATTTAAAGACGAGAGGTTTAATTGACTCACAGATCCACATGGCTGGGGAGCCCTCAGGAAACGTACAATCATGGTGGCAGGTGAAGGGGTAGCAAGGCACATCTTACATGGTGGCAGGAGAGAGGGAGCGATCAAGCGAGGAACTGCCACACCCTTTTAAACCATCAGATCTCGTGAGAACTCACTATCTTGACAACAGCAAAGGGGAAATCTGCCCGCATGATCCAGTCGCCTCCCACCAGGCCCCTCCCCTGACACTTGGGGATTACAGTTCGAGGTGAGGTTTGGGTGGGGACACAGAGCCAAATCGTATCACATTCTGTGGAAGGTGGTCCTGGCCTTGCCAGCTTTTTCTGCTGACAGCTTTAGCAGCTCCTCCAAACATTATGTAACTTATTTACCCATTCACTTCAGATTTACCTCACAGAGTTGGCGTGAAATTAAATAAGATAGCAAACCTAAAGTGCTTAGAATCCCCACTTCCATTCTCTATCACTGATAGCCCTGTTCATGGTGAGAACTGTGCCATAGGAAGCATGGCTCTTATTCCTTTTTTTTTTTTTTTTTTTTTTTTTTTTGAGACAGAGTTTCGCTCTTTTGCCCAGGCTGGAGTGCAGTGGCACGATCTCGGCTCACTGCAACCTCCGCCTCCTGGGTTCAAACAATTCTCTGCCTCAGCCTCCTGAGTAGCTGGGATTATAAGTGCCTGCCACCATGCCTGGCTAATTTTTTGTAATTTTAGTAGAGACAGGGTTTCACCATCTTGACCAGGCTGATCCTGAACTCCTGACCTCGTGATCCACCCGCCTCTGCCTCCCAAAGTACTGGGATCACAGGCGTGAGCCACCGCCCCCAGCCTGGCTCTAATTCTTGGTTATTTCTAACCACTTTATTTAAATGTGCAGACTCACATAGTGATCAGAATTACACAACTAGCACATGGTGTTCCACTCCTCTGAGGAAGAACATATTTCTCAGGGCAGTTAGGGAAAAGAGGTAGAGGTACTTTTTATCCTTCCTTTTTTCCACCTGTTCTTTTTAATGATATGACTCTAATGTAGAATTTTTAAAAAATAATTCTAAATTCTAATATGTCTTTCTTAAATTTTAAATTTTCATCACTGAAGAACATTTAAATGCCCATCTGCCTGAAGTCCTCAACATTAGGAAAATGATAACTCCCAAGCATACATCCCATCTCACTCGCCTTCTAGTTCTGTGATTTTCCACGTTACCTGCCTGTTCTAAATATCCCCGAGTAGTATAACTTTTCATAATCCTGTGAAAACACAGCAGTGACAACAATGGCCACCACGTACCACTTGACTGTAGTGTGTGGGGCACAAGGGCTTCCTATCACAGGATCTTCCCCACAGCTCTGGATAGTATCTTCGTTATGTAGAGGAAGCACTTCAGACCCAAAAACGTTAAAATTGTGGCTAAATTTCCACGAAGACTAAGTGGTGGACCCAGAATTAGAAGTGATCTCTTCTCTCCCTTACCATCTTATGTGAAGATTCCAGATGGTTGGTAATTAGATTGTATTAGAATTAGAATAATACGAACAATGCTATTTTATGTTTTTATGATACTCATTTGTTTCCCTGAGAGACAGAAAAGGGTATCTATTTATACTCCAGCCCTTCCCCTCTCTGTCGATAAAGAACCAGAAACAAAAAGGAAATGGTGTGATTTGTTTCCCTTGGGTTTCCCTTTTCCCTGTTCCAGGCTGAGCATCACCTTTCTGTACACGAGGTCTTTCTCCCGTCGTCCCAGCACTACTTCCTTGAGATTACATCAGGTGATCCAGTTGGTCTTGGGAATGATCCTATATTCTTCAGTCGAGCATTTTCATAGAGTAGTTTTCTACTGTGTTATGTGTATTTTACTTGCTTAATCCTCCGAAGACCGCTTTATTTCCCTAATCACTAAGTTCTTGATGGAAAGAGTATTTCACTATTGCCCTAAGTACTTTCAGTAGGTATGGTATGAAAAAATACCTGAATCAAGTGAATAATATTTTGAGTGCCTGTCTTTTATTAACTTCTGTCCACTCTCTAGTTAACAATTTTTAGTCTCTCGTGGCACTGCATATGATACCTTGTATGATACCTTGACTCTTGTTGTTTCATCAGGTAAAGTTGAGTACTTTGACATTCGCTGAGCAGGTCGGGAAACCCAGCCTATGCTCTGAATTGGCTGTTTCTGCAGTCTAGCAGACGTTCTGGCACACATTTACGCATCTGTGAACCCACATTTGTACTTGCTTTCACACTTCCCCTCCCCTGTGAGAATGCTGGTTACCGTAATAACAGGATTCAGTGCTCTGTCCACATACCCCACTCAGAAACAATGTGTCCCCTAAGATGGACTCACTATCTTTTGATTCATTTATTTGGGATTATTTTACTCCTTCATTGTTAGTGAATAGAAAATGTATATAGGTTAATGCCTTTCTTATTTTGACTTTAACTTTTCTCACATGATGTAGGACTGGCCATTGACCTTTAAATGACTGTATATCATCTATCTTTTCCTCCTCGTGGCATTAAAGGCTGCTGTCCACTGTAGTAGCATGGTGTACTAATTATGAAGTTGCGGTTGAAAACACACTTTTATCATCACCACTCTAGGCACTTGGAACTTTCCGAATAAATCATTATTTGGACGAAAATTTCCTAGGCTTATTATTTATTGGTACAAAGGTGAATACCTTTTGGAAGGTTCAGTCAGCTCCCTTTGTTTGGAACTTAGGGTTATGACAACAGTAAAATAGTATCGTTTCAGCTTTCAGTTTTGGTGGACATGAGCTTTGCTCACAGCTTTCATGAGAGAAAATGCAGTTTCGTTATTTATTCTTCTCTAGCCGAACTCAAATCATTTTGCTGGTTTGAAATGTGTCTTGTTTACCTATCTCAGAGTTTTGAGTGAAGAATATAAGTTGTTTTGTATAGGAAAAATGTGATTTGTTCTTATTTACTAACGTTTGGGAAGAACTGGCTTAACATTGATCTGAAGGATGTAGGGGTCACATACTTTTTTAAAAAAAATACTCAAATCTGATTTTCAAATTCTTAGCCCAGGGTCCTGGCCACTCCCCACTGGAGCAATATTTAGGACCACCAAGCTGGAAGACAGTAAATAATTGGATTCTTACATGTCAAACTGATTGTTGGCTCTCTGTAGTATACATGAATTGTTTTTGAATGAAGCTAAAATCCTGTGAAGACATACTAATAATCTAATATGAACCCAGTGAGATGAAAATCACCTTTTGGGACTTATTCTGTTCTATGAAAAAAAAATTATATGAAAAGTTCTCCCAACTAGCCAAGCAAATAGACCTGTCTGTAGTCTACTTAGTGATTTAAAGCCTTTTCCTTAGAAATGAAATCCATGATGGAAGCTTCTTGCCAATAAGAATAATGGAGAAAACCTTTAAAGCCACAACATGACGTAAAATCTCAAGTTGCCGTTATTCCGTATTGTCATGGTGAGCCAGAGAGACGTGGCTAGTCAGTTTTATTAACTACTTTCCCTTCCTTTCCTCTGTCCTATTTTCTGAACCAACAGAGGACTAAATTTTCTTACAGAGGCAGAAAGTTAAGACTTGAGATTTAAAGAATATGAGGGTAGAGTGTACCTTGTTGACTGTTACATTATTGCATCTGAGCCTTCAGATGACATCCTGAAATAAATCGCATAGTTAGGGTATTTTATACACCTATAATTCTCATTAGGGGCTTCACGATTTTGACAAATACACTATCAAAGGGAAGCACATCACAAGGAACACTACTTGCAGGTCAAATATTGACTAAGCTAGGGAGTATATTGTGTGATATTTCGGTCTGATGTTTCACTTTCAGTTTGTTGCTGTAATACACATACGGAATTTTTAAAATATATGTATTTTAGATTTATGCCGTGTTTGTAAATTCCCATAAATACATAAAAGGGCCATGCTAAGCTGTCTTTGGGGTGGCCACACTAGTGTATTTTCCTCTCACATTTTGCCATAAGCAGCAAGAAGAAACCAGGCCCACACCTTCAGCACTTTAACTGGAAATCTACTTAGCTGGATCTCTCAGTTCATTCAGCACATTCTCCACTTTCCACACAGCTGCAGGTGATGTTGCTAACGTTCTGGTACCGCATATCAACGATCCCAGTAACAAGTTCTTCGCTTCCCTTTAAGATCCAGTGGCAGCCTCCTGAAAGCCCCCATTTCAGCAAACAGCCAGTTCAGGGCACTTTAGGTTTGCACTAGTACTCTCCTCAGAATCTTTCCAAGTCTTCCAGCTTCCGCCCACTGCCCAGCTCCAAAGCCACGCTGGCGTTTGAAGTTTTTGTTACAGTGTTACCCCCATTCCCAGTTATGCCAGAATCTGTTAGTTATCTATTACTGCATAAACATTACCCTTAACTCAGTGGCTTAAAGTAATCGTTACCGTCTCACACAGTGACTGAGGCCAGGAATCTCCACGCAGCTTAGCAGGTGGTTCTGACTCGGGTCCCTTATGAGTTTACACTCAGGCTCTCGGTATTCAGTCATCTGAAGGGTTGGCGAGGGATGGAGGACCCACTTCCAAATTCATTCGCGAATTTATTTTTATTTTTATTTTTTTTTTAATTCTTTTTTTTTTTTTTTTTTTTTTTTTTTGGCTATAGAGCATTTATTACAAACAAAACTGAGGTAATAGAAGCTGACCCAGAACCCACACCCGCCCAGGCTGTGGCCATCTCTACTTGCCCCACACCAGTCCCTGAGCACCTCGGGCCCCCAGAAGACAGACGTGCCCCGCACACTGAGGTAGCTGCATCTTAAGCCCCTGCAACTCCCTAGGGTTGCCCAGTTCCCACACAGATCCCTGTCTGGAGGGGAGGAGGAGGGAGGGGCAGGCAGGTGGAGCCGTAGGTTCAGGTGGGGCATACCCCACGCCCCAACAAACATTCCAGCCTCTTAGGCTGGGTGCTTTCCCGCCTGCCCACCCAGCCAGCCGCGGGACAGCAGGGTGGCCACCAGAGGCAGCGTGCCAGGGCAAGAGGTCACTGCTGCTTCAGGCAGTCCTCGGTCACCCTCTGGGAGGCCAACTCGACCAGCACATTCTGCAGGTAGTTGGGGTCGGGTAGCCATGGCCTGTCGTGTTGCAGTCCGTCTCTGTCTTGTGGTAGATCTCATTCCACGCCACAGTATCGATATCACCCGTGGTGCTGGACGTGCCCACTGTCAAGATGAGCCACCTTTTCCAGGCCACCTTCAGGAGCTCCAGGACCTTGTGGCCCTGGGTGTTGCCTGGATGGTAGCACTGGCAGGGAACCCTCTGGCAGTAAACGGCTTTCCAGGGTCGGGGTGCTCGGGGCCCTGGATGCCATGCGGAATGTTGTAAACTGTGAGGATGGTCCCGCAGTCCTCATGGCCAGGGAGTGACACCTGGAACCTTAACACCTCCATCTTCCCCCGGAGCGGGGTCCCTGTTTTCTCTCCAGAGACGGTTTGGCTCTCCACCATACGGACTCCTCTGTAGGGTTACTTAGGACACGAGGGCCAGCGTCTCCGGAACAAGTGACCCAAGAGAGGAAGAGAACAACCAAAATGGAATTTGCGGTGTCTTCCATAACCTAACCTCAGAAGTGACATACCCTCCCCTCCGCCTTACTCTGTTGTGACATACCCTCCCCTCCGCCTTACTCTGTTGTGACATACCCTCCCCTCCACCTTACTCTGTTGTGACATACCATCCCCTCCGCCTTACTCTGTTGTGACATACCATCCCCTCCGCCTTACTCTGTTGATCGCACAGACCAGCCCTTATATCCTCTGGGAGGGGGCAGCACAGCGATGCGAACACCTGGAGACAGAGATCCTTGCAGCCATCCTGAGGGCTGACTACCGCAGCAAGTGTGTGATAAACAAACGTGGTGTGTTCATGCAGTGAAATGCTGCTCAGCAGTGGGTAGAAATGAACTACAGACACACAACAGGATGGACGAATCGCAAAGACACACCGAGCAAAAATGGAGACACAGAAAAGTACACACTGTGTGATTCCACTGTACTCTGTAGTGTAAGAAAGCAGATCAGAAAACAAAGCAGAACTTATTTCATCTTTTCTTCCGCTCGTCAGCTCACTTGAGAGGCCTGCAGGGGGAAAGGGACAAGTTCTATTCTCTTTCACTCCTCTGCCTTCTTCATCTTCTGATGCTGCTTCTCTGGCCAGCATTGTTTCCTTTGGGGTGGAGCAGCAGCCAAAAGACACAAACCTAACAGCTCTCTGTAACATCACTTGACCCACAGAAAGCGCGTGCATCCTTGCCCTGCCAAATGGTGAGAAATAGGCTGCCTCGATACTTCTGTTTCCATCTGCCGTCTGTCTCCTCCTCAGATAAGCACCAGGCAGATAACAAGTCTGATGCCTGAGTAGATACAAACGAAGGAATGAGATGTCAGTCTCCTTGACTTGTACTCACACCCAGTCTTTAGGAGTGGTTCTCTTTGAGCCCTCTGTCTCTCAGCTAAGGCAAAGGGGGTTTTCTTGTGAATGAACACATAACTCTCCATGTGACAAGTCCTTCTTCCAGCCTGAACACTAGCTCACACCAGTCTTAGATGGATGTAGGGGCACCTGCTGAGACACTGGACTGCTGACAATAGTGCCTTTTCGGCCACTGGCCACTAAGCTGCCTTCATACACATTGGTTGCTTAGCTCTTTTTTGTCACCGGCTTTGGGCCTTGGTCACCAATTCTGTAACAACTGGAAAAGCCCACTCATCATACTATTAAAACTGTTTTACATTCTAAAAGAAGCTAACAGTGGTAGAATAAAACCACAGAGAGCTCCTGAGTTGTCAGTGAATAAAGGGAAAATCAAATAGCAAGTGTTCTAGCAGCTTAAGTGCTGCAGAAATTGTGGGAGTAAAATGTTGTAAACATCTGTTCATCTCACTTGGTTTAAATTCTTGATAATGAGGCCAGCCTCTGAGAGCATTTATGTACTCCTTTGTTTTATATATAAATCTGTTATTTATAATGCCAGGTGCCTGTTTTATGACTCAGAAGACATTCCTCAAAACACATCTGTGTTAGGCACTGCCAGGGCCCCTTCACCTTGCTTGTCCTTGATGGTGCCTACGTCATATTGTATCTGCTGTGTACATGAGTATCAGCCTCCCAGCTGTCCTGTATGGTATTATCTCCTTGAGGGTGACTGTTGTTTTATTCTAGAAAATGAAAACTTTGGTTTGAATATTCAGAATTTGACAGAAGAATACAATTCAGAAAGTACAGAAGATTACAGTTCAGTCTATATTTAATAATTCAATGGCCCTTATTTTTTATGTACTTATTTATTTTTAATAGAGACAGAGACTCACTCTTGCCCAGGCTGGAGTGCAGTGTGTAATCATAGCTCCTGGCCTCAAGCCATCCTCCCACCTTGACCTCCCAAAGTGCTGAGATTACACACATGAGCCACCACAACTGGCCTCAGTGGCCCCTACTGACTAGTTAAGATAAAAATGTTAATCTCTTAAAAACTATTTTATCTCCTTTCAACCCTAAGTTTGTGTATATTAAGTACTCAAATGTATATACTTCTTCCTCTGAACCATTACAAACACTAAGATCAACTAGATTGTTTCTACTGATGGTATCCAGATTGTTTTGAAAGGAGCTAGATGCAAACCATTTTTCATCCACTGTCCTCACTTCTGGAATTGCCTTGCACTTCCTCAGCTTAATCTCTACTTTAAACTTCTCTTCAAATCATCATCATAGGCTGGAATTTCCTAGCCTGAAGTCAGTATTTTTCCTTATCATTAGCAACGCCATTGTTCACATATTCATTTTCCCTTGGGCTTAAGTTGAACAAATGAGAAGAAAGGAGAAAGGGAGGGAGCAGAGAGAAAGAGAAAGAAACTTTTCACTTGGACCAGAGTTGTTGATTGTATTTATTCTTTATGTTAAGCCAGGTTATTCTTGTTGGTGTGATTATTTGTTCGAATCTAAGAATTCCTGTTCTGTAGCCATTCCTGTCTGTTTTTCCTGTTTGTATGTATAGTGTGGTACAATGGATATAGTGTGGTACAATAGTGTGGTACAACATTTTACAATAGTAAAACTACACCGAGAGTCAGGAGACCTGAGCTCAAGATCCGACTCTATTGATAACTAAGTATTTAATCATGAACGTAGTAACACCGTCAAAGAATATCAAACACTTCACACTTTACAAGGTACTATTGGGATACTTAATAGCGCCTAACCCTAGGGCTGTATGGGCAGATGTCATAAATAAAAGGAGTGAGTGAAGTGGTTTCAGGCCACAGGAGAAAGGGAACTGTGATAAACCAGGGGCCACATGGTGTTATCTACAGAGGCAGGCCCGTTTAATTCCAGCTCTTGTGGCCATGTTAGATGTGAGTCCCGTGTTATTCAGGCATCCATTTTTCCCTGGAGAATTCAGATGTTTATATAAATCTCTTTATGTCTAAGTGTCGGCAGCTAAAGTATTTTTTATTTTTATATAAATGAGGCCACAAGGCTGATTTAATTTTATTTGTTTTAACACAAATAAGGCCACAAGCTGCCTAACTTGCCTCTTTGGGCTTTATCTTCCTTATCTATAATATTGGGTGGATAGATCAAATGATTTTAAAGTCTAAAATTCATTATTTTCTGTATTTTGATAAATCAACTTATTTACCTGTAGCTGTATCATCTGCTAAGTGCTGACATTGAGTTTAAAAAGAAGCAATCAAAAAGCATAAGAAAACATATGTAAAGATTGTTTAACTCTGTCTATAGAAATTTGCTTTTTTATGAAAGTATTATTTTATTAAAAAGTATTGCATTTTGAAGATGAAAAAATCCTGGGTTTTTTTGAATCCTTCAAAGAAATAGATCATATTTTGATAAATTCTGCTTGATTGGAGCTATTGATAAGTAAAAAGTCCCGAGGCTGGGAATGTGGGGAAACCTGGATTCAGCCCAGTCTCCTTTCATCATCTGTTACATTTTTTTGTCATAAATTCCAGATGTAGGAAAAATCCCTCACAACAATTTGATAAGACTCTTCCCTTCATTTCCAGCATCAAATCTAACTTGCCTATCGTCAAACTGCTCCCTTTTATGATGCCACAGGGAATTAATTTATAAATCTTCTGAGTTTCCTGACCCCTCTTGAATGGTCTCAATGCAGATAAATCAACCCAGGTTTCCTGCCCGTATGCTGGTGCCCTCCTCTCCGTTTCTTCTGTGTCCATCAGGCGGTATGATTTATAGCTGCCTTTCCTGTGCTCGTTGATGCTGGTGCCCTCCTCTCCGTTTCTTCTGTGTCCGTCAGGCGGTATGATTTATAGCTGCCTTTCCTGTCCTTGTTGACGCTGGTCTGAGGATCTCATTAAGCATATGTAAAACTAGAAAGATTAGTGTGAGGGTCACTCCCTCCTCCATTAAACTTCTCTTGGTGGGAATCAGTCAGACCAATATATGCCAAAAATCTGTTCCTGCTGCCTCTTTTAGTCTCTTTTGAACTGATGTAGATACTCATTAAAAGCAGATGTAAATTAGACAGGTGTGGTGGGCGCCTGTAATCCCAGCTACTTGGGAGGCTGAGGCAGGAGAATCACTTGAACCTGGGAAGCAGAGGCTGCAGTGAGGCAAGATCGCACCACTGCATTCCAGCCTGGGAGACAGAACAAGACTCTGTCACACACACAACAAAAAGCGAATGTGGAATTAAATGATATTTGCATTGAAGGATAATAGGAGTGGTGTTAAACTAGAATATTAGCTGTCACTGAGTGCCAGTTTCAGAAGCTGTAATTTACATGACCAAAGGTACTATCACATGACTTTCTAGAAAACAGTATTCATGCCATTAGGCATCTCCAGAAGATAATATTTAACATCTAGGCAGCTGAGCCCTATTTTGAGTTCTTTCTGTGAATTAATTCATTTAGTCATCACTACAGCCCTAAGAAGTAGAGTTATCCTCATTTTACAGAGAGGGAAAGAGGTTAAGTAACTTGCCCTAAGTCACATAGCTCGTAAGTGACTGAACCAGGATTCAGAACAAATCGTATCACTCCAGAGCTGACATTCCTAATCATTGTACCAAAATGTGTTACCATCATTACAGTACGTGCTTTAGGTAAGAGCTTTCAATAGCCTTCGGCCGTATTATTAATAACCCCATCGTACTCAGTTGTAATAAATAGTACTTTAATCTACCCTTATTATAAATTACAGTGAAAATATATACATTACTGTAAAGGACTGCCCCCAATTTAAAAAAATTAATTCAGAATCCTGACAGGTCAAACTGTTTTCCAAATCTTGTATTAAAAAGATGTCTTCTAATTTTAACAATTACCTTGTAAATAGTTGACTGGATTAATGAACAGCTGTACAGCCGAGGACAGGGTAAAATGACAAGCTAATTTTTAAGTAGCTAAGTTCGAAAATCCATGTGCTAATAACTCTAAATTACCAGTGGAAATAATTTTGTTATTAAAATACTACTGACTGTCATATATACATAGACAAGATGTATGCAAATCTGCTTCCAAAGTATTGCACGGCATTTATTAAGATACCTTTTAGCCACCAGCTTTTTTTTAAATTTTAAGAATCAATTAATTTGCGTTCTTAAGAGCTCATAGAGATGGGTGATTGGAAAGCTGTTGAAAAGTTCATAGAAAATAGTGACTGTTGAAAGAGGAACATTATCATACCTGAAGTTCAATATTTTTCCCCCTATATTTCAAAAGTTTTATGAAATATAAGAATTTAAAGAAACAGATTGTTGAGCTTTAATACTAAAACAGTATTTGTAGTAGTTGGTTTTCAGGGTAGAGAATGCTGAAAGTTGATGGTACTGCCAGCCTTGCTCCTGAATGGAGCATTTTGAATTGGATATGATGTTTTTCCTGGTCTTGCATAAAATTGCAACCTACTAATGGTGAAATTTAAAATTATAGGTTCTCAGAAAATAATTTGGAACATGTACAGTCTGGGCCGACCTACCTTTTAACTAGCTGATTCAGTAGAAATATGCAAAGAGATTGAGTGGGTATTACTATGTTTACATCTACATAGGCACTTTACGAGCACACCCAAATTGCACACCTGAAACAATTACCAAACTGTCTCCCGAGATCCAGATGCTAAAACACTTAGAGAAGCCTGGTTGGTTCCCAGTCATGGCCCGAAGCCAGTGAAGGGACACAGGTGCACCACGTTCCCCTAGTCCACCCTAGTCCACAGTGTTTACCAGTTCTTCATTTCAACTTCTGTTACATGGAAGATCCTTATAAATCAGGTTTTCTTCCCTGACAGGTTTCCTCACAGTTACCTTCCTATCTGTCTTATTACTGAGAAACAATAGCCAGAAGAACTGAAGGAACCCTGTTTCTAAGGCTGGTTCTGGTTCAGCTCATCGCTCTCTAGAGCTCTCTTTGTATTTAGACATCAAGACAGCAGTCACAGCAGTGTTCCCTGAGCCCGCATTGTCCTCCTGAACAGTAGATGAAATTACCAGCAGCTGACTTGCGGCTGTTCTTACGGCTGTGCACCAAAATGACTGTTTCTCTTAATATATATTTTAACAATCTGAGATGAGACTAAGTGGGTCTCTCACTTTTATGTTGTCTGGTAAGATGAGCCATAACTTAAATATCCTTCTTTTTATTACCATAATGATATAACTATAGCAAAGAAAAAGCATGAGCTGTGATTGACGGAAATTACTCTGCTTGTCAGATATCAAGATCATTTCCCCATTGCTTAAAGCTTCTTGCAATACAGCCTTTTTTTTTTTTTTTTTTTGAGACAGAGTCTTGCTCTTTTGCCCAGGCTGGAGTGCAGTGGCATGAGCTTGGCTCACTGCAACCTCCACCTCCCAGGTTCAAGCGATTCTCCTGCCTCAGCCTCCCGAGTAGCTGGGACTACAGGTGCCTGCCACCATGCTTGGCTAATTTTTGTATTTTTAGTAGAGACAAGGTTTCACCATATTGGCCAGGCTGATCTCGAACTCCTGACCTTGTGATCCGCCCACCTCGGCCTCCCAAAATGTTGGGATTACAGGCCTGAGCCACCATGCCCAGTCACAAAAAAAATTTTAATGAAATGCATACAGCCAGGCACGGTGGCTTATACCTGTAATCCCAGCACTTTGGGAGGCTGAGGCGGGTGGATCACTTGAGGTCAAGAGCTCGAGACCAGCCTGGCAAACATGGTGAAACCCTGTCTCTACTAAAAATACAAAAAGTAGCCGGCCGTGGTGGTGCACACCTGTAATCCCAGCTACTCCAGGAGGATCAGAGTAGGCAGGAGGATCGCATGGACCCAGGAGGCAGAGATTGCAGTGAGCCAAGATCACACCACTGCACTCCAGCCTGGGCAACAGAGCATGACTTTGTCTCAAAAAATAATAATAATAATTACATACATTTAAAAGTACACATGTCTAAGTATACATGTCAGTGAAATTTTACACACTTATGTAACCAGCATCCAAATCCAGGAAGCAGATTATTGCCAACACCCCAGGAACTCGTTCTTACACTCCCTTTTCAGGTACCATCCCCTGCCTATTCCTCCAAGAGTAACTACTCTACTGAATTCTGACAGTATTGATTAGTTGTGTCTTAAAAAGTCAAAACTTAAAGATTTTATGTCAATAGAGCAACCAGGGACCCAGAGGCAGAAGCCAACGGAGCCACCACAGGCAGAGGGCGTAGCCTTGAGCCAGAGGATTGTTCTCAGACCTTGGAACCGAATGGAATTTTCTCTGCTGGATTTCAGACTTGCTTGGGGCTGATGACCCCTTTTTTTCTTCCAGTTTTTCCCTTTTGGAATGAGAATGTCTATTATATACTGGTCCCACCATTGTATTTTGGAACCTGATAACTTGTTTTCTGTTTCGCATGTTGACAGATGGAGAAGATGGATCATACTTTGTCTCCCTCATACCCAATTCAGATTAATTAGATGAGGAGATACGGGACTTTTGAGTGATGCTATTTAGATGGACTTTTGGATTTAGAGTTGATGCGGTACTGGGTTAAGATTTTTGGGGATACTGGAATGGGGTGAACATATTTTGTGTATGGGACAGATATTAATTTGGTGGGACTAGAAGGCAGGCTGTAGTAGATTGAATGCCCCCCAAAACATTTGCCCTCCCCAAACATATTGCCCCCAAAAAACATATGTCCACATCCAAATTCCTGTAACCTGTAAATGTAACCGTATTTGGGTCAAGGGTCTTTGCAGACGGGATTAAATTAAGGATTTCAAGAAGAGATCATTCTTAATTATCCAGGTGGGGCCCTAACCCTAATGACAAGTCCTTGTGAGAGACAGAAGACAGATACAGAAGATAAGGTGATGTAAAGGCAAAGGGAGAGATTAGACTGGGTGGCTATGAACCAAGAAATGTCCACCGTCACCAAAGCCAAAAGAGGCAAGGAAGGATTCTCCCTTAGCGTCTCCACAAGGAATGTGGCCCTGCCAACACCATACTTTTGGACTTGGGGCCGCTAGAACGGTGAGAGAGTAAATTTATATTGTGTTTATGTTGTTTGTGATCATTTCTTTTGGACTTGTGGCTGCTCGAACGGTGAGAGAGTAAATTTATGTTGTGTTCATGTTGTTTGTGATCATTTCTTATGGCAGCTCCACGAAACTAACGCATGGAGTAGGTAACACACCTTCTCAAGTCCTTCATGTATGAGTATGACAAGCTTGTTGCCCCTGAGCGTATTAGGGTTCCGCTTTATTTGAAGGAGAAAGATAAATACATTATCTCTGCTTAATGACTAGCATTTGTTGATATATGCAAAGAAGACATTCTTAAGACAGCCTGGGGCAGAAGAGGTCAAACAATATTTTTGGAGAAAGGAGAATACTAAAAGGCTAATAAGAGTTAGACTCATGAATGAGCTAGAAAAGGAGCCTCTTAGGCAGAGGGATCATTGTGGCTGGGGGTGCTGAAGCATGAAGCATCCTGAGATCAGGGAGCCATAGAAGGCTTCTTCTTACCAAGTCTGCACTACTGGGCAGTGACGTGAGACTCCAGAGCTGGGAGGGGACAGATCATGGAGATCCCTGTATTGACAATGCTGAGAGTAGTTTGGACTTGCTCCTATAGGTGATGCCAAGCCATGGAGAGGCTTTTAGTCTCACTGATGTTTTCAGAGTTTTCTTTTATAGATAAATCAATCACTCTGGCAGCTAATGGAGGAAGTTAAGGGGAGCCTGGAGTAAGAAGATGGTAAGATTAAAAACAGGGAGACTGTTTAAGGGAGACTGTTTAAGAATCTATTCCAGTTATGCAGATAGGAAATGATGAGGACAAGAAGACAAGGTAGTTGAGATGGAGTAATGTTTTCACTAGGCCATTCTGTGTATCAAACACCACCTAATTTTAGTGCCTTAACACAGTAGACGCTTATTTCTTGGTTATGCAAAGTCCACTACAGATCTTGCTGACTCTGTGAGGAAGTTGCCCTCCATACAGCAATTCAGTAATCCAACTCTACTTAAAATTTTCTAGTTTAGCTCTTTCAGTATGAGGCCTTCTTGGTGACCGTGGCAAAGGAACCACTAATTGGTAGTTCCCGTGCTGTTTCTTCTATGCTGGGGCCCCAAGGTCACTACTCCCAGACCACGGACCAGTCAGATGTCTGGTTTGGCCAAGTAAGTGGATGTTGTCTCCCTAATTAAAATGAGTAGTAAAGAAGAAAGACCATTTATGGAAGAGAATATAACATGCCCCTTTTTAGTAGAGTTGAATTTGAGGTGATTTATACCCAAATAGATATGTCAAGAAGGCCATTGGCTAGAGATGTTAATTTTGGAGTCATCAGAACAGAAATACTAGTTAAACCCATGAAAATGGAATAGCTTACTTAAGAGAGAATATAGGCAAGTCATACTTTTTACTGTTTTCTCACACATACTGAAATATTAATACAGGCCATTATTGTCATCCTTATAGATTATAGCTCAATTAGCTTATGCCCTCTGTAAGCCTGTTGGTAATGGATTTCAGAACTGGCTCTACTGGATATGCATTGCTAGAAGTTTTTATGCAGTTCTAGGGTTTTTAAGACCTTTTTTTTTCACATCTTACATGTGTTGAAAATGCTTTAAGCATTTATGGCACAATATATCACCAGTGATTGTGATCTTAGGTACCACATAGCCATTTTGCTGTTTTGATATATAAATTAATAAAACTCTGTTCCTGGAAATGAGGATAATGCTACATGAATACTCCAAAGAGTTAACATAAAAGTAGTCTTGAAAAGCACTCCCTTAAGAAAAGAATTCTGTCCCAATGCTATTGATTCCAGGGTATTTTGTCTATTTTCCTTTAAAGCACCTTACATTAAAAAATCTGTTTTGCATTCAGTCTCTAAGCAAAAATATGTAGTGCCTTTAAAGAAACAACAACAAACTCTTGAGTCGGTTTATCTGTCCATTTTAAGTGACACATTTATTTCATGAACTAATTAAACTTGTCATTAAGGCTTCATTAATTTCCTCTCCACTCCTGGGTTGGGGTTGTTGAATCAGAGCAGGGCTGTGTGTGTCTGGAAATGACCTTTGTATAGTTGGGTGGTAAATTATACTTCAAAATACCAGTAGACATTTTATTTAAAATTTTGTTTTCTTTGGTAGATGATTTCCTTCTAATTATAGTAGTAAACACTGGTATGTTATGATTAGTGATTAGCTTATAACAAACATCTAAACAGGGATAAATCAGCCTGTTTAGTGATAAACCTGTCTTTTGATATAATTAGAACTGATCACTAGCCACTATGTCTCTGTTTCTAGGACAGTGTAACCCACAGTGACATAAATTAAATTTCTTAAAAAATCAAGGATGCAGTAAATACCAACTGTCCATTAATATTGATTAATAAATCAATACATTTTTAAAATAAGTTTAATTTTTCAAATTGATAAAAGTAAAAATTGCTAAATTGATATATTACTGAGTTAATGAAATTAACATTTATTATTAATCTAAATGAGAAGGTGAAACATGGGACAAAGAATGAATTTTTCTGAACCTAAAAACTGGAAGGAAAGTCAAAAGTACTTACCAGAACATGCTTAGGATGCCCTAGAGGTATTGTCAGTTTATCTCCTGGAGGTGGGGGTAGTTTCGTCACCACCAAAATAAAACTGTGGTCAAACCATGAGTTTTGGAGTATTAAATGAACCCCGTTGTGGATTCACTATGGTCAAATTACTACAAGAATTGGGACTGGAATAGGTTGCCCTGCCCTAGAAGTTTCCTAGTTGATTGAGTTGAGGTCACTTCCAGACACACACAGTCCCACTCTGATTCAACCATCCCACTCTAGGAATGGAGAGGAAATTAATGAAGCCTTAGTGACAAGTTTGATGAGGGAGGGAGCAACTATGCTGGCAGGTCTTCTAAGGAGCTGTTTCTGACTTCTGGTGCCCAGCAGTAGTCCAACTATCGTAGCTAATCAGCTGCTGCCCAGTTAGCTAACCCTGTTGGCAAGATGAATGTTTTAGTTCCCTGCTGTGCCTTTAATCATAATTGTCTTTTATTCATTCAGTTTGAGGTCTTCCCGGTTCTTGGGATGTTGAGTGATTCTCAGTTGAAACCTGGACATTTTGGATGTTATGCTATATGACTCTGGGTCTTACTTAGACTTCTGTTTTAGCTGGTTTTCTTTGACACCACTCCAGCAGGGGAAGAGTGGGGTGCTGCCTCAGTGTTGCCCAGTGGAGGTAGAAGTCCGGGTTCCCCACTTGGGCCCTGCTGACAGTCAAGGGGTAGAGGCTCCTTGTTACTCCTAGCTGAAGATGGGCACTCATGTCCCCACTAGGCTTCACTGATGTATCCCTGCCTGGTTGGGGTAGGAAGGCCTCCTGTAACACCGTGTGGGTGAAGGAAGTGGGGCCTAGTTACTGCTGTGCAGTAGTGAAGGTCCTGACTCTCCACTAGGAGACACGGCTGTTGCTGCTCCATGGGGATGGAATTCTAGAATCCTCACCTAGTCCCCAGTGACACCGTGGAGGGGAGACTTCATTGCTGACAGATAGAAAATAAAGCCCTGCCTCCCTCGGCTTTCCCTGACACCTTCCAGTGGAGCAGGGAGAGGCTGAAGCACCTCCTCACAACCTAGTTAGCAAGGGGCTTGCTGTTTGGTCTTTACTAACATGAGTCACAGTGGACCACAGTGTTTTTTGTGGTCTTTGGAGTAGAGTGATTATTGTCCCACAGGTTTCTATCTTGCTAGGCTGTCCGTTTCCTTTAGAGGCTTCTTTGGCTAGAGAGAGTGGGCTTCTGTTGAGGCTTTTTTTGTCTATGCCTGTTGGTATTTCCAGGTTATCAGCTTCTTCAGCTCCACACCTGGATATATAAGGCAAAAAGAAGGTCCAGGGAGCTGCAGGTCACAGCACTCCTGACTGGTCTGCCTTCTCTCTGCCTTTTTAATGTTTCTCTCTGTGTGTATAGTTTTTGTTGTACTTTTATACTTAGTGTGCTGGAGAAAAAAAAAAATATTCCTGATACTTCATAAAGACAGTAAGGCAGACGCCATTCAGGGGACCACTGAGATGAGGATTTGTGTTAGAGGACAGAGATCGGGCTCAACTGAGAATACATGAGAACCAATGGAGATATGTAGCCAAGGAGCAGGGTGGGGGTCAGTGATGGAAAATTACTAAGAAGACACATCATGGCCGGGAGATTCTTGCCAGACATACTCAGGAGGAGTTGCTGAAGACAAGCCAGAGAGATGACATATTGATAGCGGGAGATGAGGAATTTGATCAGATCTCATGAGTGATCAGATGTCAAGCCTGGGGATTTATTTTTGAAGGAAGACTTAAGCAAACTACCTTTTCTCTTTAGGAAAACAAAATGTATGTTCTGGGCTTAGGTATATAAGTAATCAGTAGGTTGAATTTTAATGCTTACATTCAGATAACCAATTTTTTTAAGTTACAATTTTCATTACTACCTCATCCCTTAGCCCCAGTCACATATTTACATGTTTTGGAAAACCATACGTCTGGCAGCAGTTGAGTTTTGATGTCCAGTATCATTGCTTTATTCAGCTTCTAATTCATTTTAAGTGGTCCTTAATGGATATTCATTTCTTATCAGAATCAATCTATACCTGATACTTGTGTATTTCTAGAAATCAAAGTTTTTCAAATACTTGCATTTATGAAATTATAAGTGGAAATATTTCAGTAACTATGAAGAGATAGATCATTTAAAATACTTTTCTAAAGTGGAAATATTTCAACAACTATGAAGAGATAGATCATTTAAGATACTTTTCTGTAACAACTTTTTTTTAGAAAAGCCTGATTTTAATAAATGGTAATTTTCTGGTTTTTTTCTTCTACACAAAAGACTGAAGGCCATTTATCTCAGTTGTACAAAAAAGAAACTTTGGAGAATAGAGAAAAAAATAAAGAATGCAATAGTAGTTGTGGGAAAATTTTAACAATGTAACCACATATATGTTTTTACAAATACATATATACAGATAAATCCTTTAGTCAGAGAATAGGAGGAAAAAGTGGTATTGGAGAGTATGGCCTTTTATCATTTGCTTTCATTTCATTTGCTTTCAATCTGAATGGTTCAGTAAGAATCTAAAAATGCTTTTATATCCTCTGGGTTTATTTAAAGAAAGATACTTCACTGTATGTACACACAGGTGTATAGTTGGTTTACATTTTGAGTCAATTATATTCTTTTCTTACCACATATGGACCATGATTTTGTAAAAGGAAGAGATAAAATTCCTTCAGAACTTCTAGCTTTAAGAACTTTGGGCATGGTGGCTTACGTCTGTAACCCCAGCACTTTGGGAAACCAAAAGGCAAGAGGATCACTTGAGCCCAGGAGTTCGTGACCAGCCTGAGCAACATGGGGAAACCTCATCTCTACACAACAAAAAATTTTAAAATTAGCTGGGCATGGTGGTGCATATCTATAGTCCCAGCCCTTAGGAAGCTGAGATGGGAGGATCACTTGAGCCCAAGAGGTCAACGTTGCAGTGAGCTGTGACTGTGCTGCTGCACTTCAGCCTGGGCGACAGAGGAGACCCTGTCTCAATTTAAATATAAAAAGAACTTTTATTCTTGTGATCTCAAGTGTTTTTTTTTTTTTTTTGCCTTTAGAGAGAGCACGTGTATGTGTGTGTGTGTGTGTGTGTGTGTGTGTGTAAAGTGCTTGGATTCTTGAAGATCACTTTCTCTGCTTAGCTGTTCTTCAAGCAGGATAAAATATGCTGTATTTGTGTGATTATAAAAAGCATTAAGCAATTTAATTTCTGTATATTTAGTAAGGAAATGATCATACTTAAAAAAAACTTTTTTTTTTTTTTTTAGAAATAGGGTCTCCCACTGTCACATAGGCTGGTGTGCAGTGGCATAATCATAGCTTATGATAGCCTCAAACACCTGGCCTCAAGCTGTCCTCTCACGTCAGCCTCCGAAGTAGCTGGGACAACAGGTGCCCGCCACCATGCCCAGCTAATTAAAAAAAAAATTTTTTTTTATAGAGGCAGAGTCTTGCTACATTGCCCAGGCTGGTCTTGCACTCTTGGCCTCAAGAGATCCTCCCACCTCAACCTCCCAAAGCGCTAGTGGTAAGGTGTAAGCCACCATTCCTGCCCTGTACTTTTATTTGAAGAGGAAATACTAAACTTATCTACTTTGCAGTAATAAAATAGTTGGGTTGGGGTGCAGCTTGTGCCACCATCCTTGAGAAAATATTTTTTTAGCTTGCATTTTAACACCATGTAAAATCACACACAAAAACGATCTGTTAGCTATGAAGAAATTTAGTATTACTTCTTGTTTTCATGGCCTCTGTATCTGTAAAATATAACCGTATACTCAGTGATACGGTTTGGCTTTGTGTCCCCAGCCAAATCTCATGTTGATTGTTATTCGCAGTGCTGAAGAAGGGGCCTGGTGAGAGGTGATTGGACCATGGGGGCGGCATTCCTCCATGTTGTTCCCATGATAGTGAGTGAGTTCTCATGAGATCTGATGGTTTGAAAGTGTGCGACACTCCCCGTCGCCTGTGCTCTCACTCTCTCCTGCCACCATGTAGAAGAGGTGCTTGCTTCCCCTTCGCCTTCCGCCATGATTGTAAGTTTCCTGAGGCCTTCCAGTCATGTTTCCTGTGGAGCCTGAGGGACTGAGTCAGTTGAACCTATTTTCTTCCTAAATTACCCAGTCTCAGGTAGTTCTTTATAGCAGTGTGAGAGTGGACTGATACACTCAGCCACTCAGATAACCTAAATTACAGACAAATTGTGGTAAATGTTCTTGGATCCTGGCCATTGTTGACTGATTTTTAGAATAACAGAAAATACTTGCCTACATTTTCTTCTTTTCTTTAGATATGGTGTTGAGTCTCACTGGATCCAGTTAATAATTCCCTTTAAACATTCTGTTCTTTGAGAACAGATACAGCTGGGAGAAATGATCCTACGACATTAAAACTAGAATTGGATTGCGTTAGGTTTATTCCCAGGATGTGAGAGCTGTAGCATGAAGTGTGGCAGTGATCAGGAGCAAAGGCTCAACCACTCTGTTTTTGAACAGTTTCATGTTAGATCCTGCAGTGGGCCATTATAGGCAAATTGGCCCACAAGATATTTCACTCCTGGAACTTAAGTTCATGACCTACTTTTAGGAGTGGCTTTTTAGATCTGACTGTTACTTTTTCCCCAGAATGTGCCATAATTATATACCATGGCCTTGCCAGAAAACAGGAAATCTTTCAAAAATTGGGAGTGGAATAGAAATTTTGTAATTTTTTTTTCAGTTTTAGAATGTTGAATATGTTTTTATCCTTGTGTTAATACATGTTTGAAGAGAGAAAATATAGGCTGCTCTTCTCCAGAGTTCAAAGTTAAAATCTGCACAGCATATGGGAAAGTGCTAAATATACATGGTAATTGGAATTAACCATTAAGATGAACATACTCATTCTGGCAGCTAAGAAGGAATATCTTCAGCTCAGGGAAAACTGTAAGCTATGTTTATACGTCTGCCCAGGTAGGTTATGTGTCTGCGTTATAGAAGCCAGGAATCCCATACAGGCATTTCTAAGGATTACGAAAATGGTCATGATGAGATGGAAGAGAGCAGTTTCTTAAGAATGAGCAGATAGACCAAAAAAAAAAAAAAAAGTTTTTCCTTTGCTTTCTACCAAGAGAGGGGAAAAAAAAAAGTAGTTTTCATGGGAAATACAGAATATGTTGCAAGAACAGATGTCTTGGGAGCTTAATTCCATAAATGGTGATGTGCCCAAGAATACCCTGAGATAAGAAGAAAAACTTCATGGAATCTTTTAAAAAATAAAATAAAATCACTGAGTCCTAAAGTAAATAAGTGAATATCCATAATCAAAAAATTTCCTTTTCATATTAAATCTATTTGTATGGAAAGAAATGAAGGAGAAAACTTTATAAATACTTGTAAACTGGAGTCCCTGGATTCTAGAGTTCTTTTTTGAAACTAGTATAAGGAACAGAAATTGTCTTTTTATCTGAGAAAAAACTGCTAGTTAAAATGTCTATTTTCTTTGCTTTTGACTGAGATAACTCATTGTGGTAACACTGGGTTTTAAATACTGATTGGTAACTATATATCTATTTTTGATTAATACAAAGAGGAAAATGAATTATTTAATAAAGGAAGTTTTATAGAAAAAGCATTCAAAATGTTAAACTCATTGCCAAAAATACATATATAGTCCTTAATGGTAGGAAAGGTGGGAGCTACAAACCTATCATTGTTTTGTACCAATCATGGAAAATTGATTCTTGAATTCAACAAACATATATATTAAGGATTTTATCTATGCTGGCAATTTTACTAGGTAATGAGTTGATAGAAAGATGAATGAGACTCTGTCACAGCCCTCATAAACTCAAATCTATTGGAAGAAAAGTTATGTAAACAGATGATTATAATCTGTTTCAGATAGCACCAAAAGCCTTTTGTTCCAAACCTCAAGAAGCTGGATAAGCTTATACCACCTCTAAAAATTTGTGATGTGTGATTGAGCTCATGTGAGAGAATGATGTCAGAATCGAAGAGGGGGCTGAAAGATAAAGAGGAGGTATGTGAGCCTGTGCAGCAGCTGCCCAGGGGCTGGCAGACCTAGTTACGACTAGAACTTGGGTTTACAAAATGCCTATACAGAGAATGAAGTTTACAAAATGCCTATACATTGGGCTCACAAGAGGTGGGGAGCTGGAACTGAACCTCTGCTGAAGATGGGTCAGTTAGAGGCTTGCTGTACAGAAAAGCAAGACTCATTCAGTCAAACTTCTACCCGTGATAGATGACAAAGGAGCTTTTCTGTGCCCTGACTCTGGGAAGGAGCCCGCAGTCGGCTCTAAGAAATCCAAGTTATAAAGCCTGTACCTTCCCCGGGTTTAGACTAAAAATTTATGTCACCACTTGTCTGGGAAGTTCCTGCCTGAAGATCACAAAGAAAGACATGTACGTGGTCCTTAAACACATGAAAAGATGCTCAGCTCATTCATAGTAAGATAATGGCAAACTGAGGTGCTATTTAGCCAAAATCGAGAATTTAACAGCACACTCAGTTAAGCGGGCTGTGCTGATTGGGAACTCTGAGACTCTACTGGTGGGAGCGCAAAATGTAGACCTCTTACAGAGGCAGTCTGGCAGTGGGTAGTAAAATGCTTATCTGTGCATTGACTTTTTCACCCAGAAGCGCTTTACTCCTAGGAATTGGTCCCACAGACACATCTTTAAAAAAGCAAAATAACATGTACACAAGATAATTCATTGCTATGGTATTTGTAATAGCAACAGATTCAAAATAACCCAGTTGTGCCACAGTGGGATACTTGTTGTCAATTATAGTACGTCCAACAGAGTTGAATACCGTGCAGCTGTAGAAAGGAATGAGAAAGATCTCTATTGATACGGAGTGATTCCCAGAACATACTGTTAAGTGAAAAAGCAAGATGCAGAATAATGTATTTAACATATTACTTTTTACGTAAGAAAAGGGGTAACGTGCAATTATATGAGTATATGATTGCTAATAATTGCAAGAAGAAACAATTGAAGGATAAATCAAAAATGTACCCAAAAAGGTTACCTATAAAAAGGAGGGAACAGGATAGAGGAGATGGGGTGGAAGCAAGCCTTCTGTGATTATACCTAGTTATATAGTTTTGACTCTAGAATCAAATGAATATATTACATAATCAAAAATAAAATTAGATCAGAAAAAAGGAAAAAAAGCAGTCCTTGAAATTTAAAAACAAACAAACAAATGAATCTAATTATATATTAAATTGTTGACATTCACTTTGAGCAGATAATGATTTCAGCTAACTTTATAATACGGATTTTTCTCTGTACATCTTAGTAGGGTAAACTCCAAGTAAAAGAACAAAAATGCAAAGTTTTTTTTTTTTAATGGTCTCGCTCTGCCTCCCAGGCTGGAGTGCAGTGGCACAGTCACCACTTGCTGCAGCCTCAACCTTCCGGGCCCAATTGATCCTCCCACCTCAGCCTCCCAAGTTGCTGGGACTGCAGGCGCGTGCCACCGTGTCTGGCTAGTTTTTGTATTTTTTGTAGAGATGGGGTTTCACCATGTTGCCCAGGCTGGTCTCAAACTCCTGGGCTCAAGTGATCCTCCCTCCTCAGCCTCCCAAAGTGCTGGGATTGTAGACATGAGCCACCGCACCTAGCCCAGATAAATTGTAGAGTTCATCCTGAAGGCATATTGGTAGTAATTGTATTGGTTTTGGTATTTTAAAAGCACTATATTGTTAGATAAAACAAATACCAAGTAATTATGTTATTGTTGGGAACCAAAATTTTTCAGCATAAGAGAAAAAATATAAAGTGTAAAATCAAAGTACTTTAGTAAACTCAGTCTTCAAGATTGAGATCTGTAATCTTAAATCTGAATTTAAAACATAACTATTAACTAATAATGTTCTCCCTTTAAAAAAAATATTTATTTCCAATCTCTGACTGAACCAGACTAGAAGAAATGATAAATAATAAACACCCCAGCACCCGGACTGTGGTTTCCCACTTAGTCTGTGTATGGTATGCTGCTATAACAAAATCGGTACGTCAGTAATTTGTAAAGAACATAAATTTATTTTTATCACAGTTCTGAAACTGGGAAGTCTAAGAGCAAGGCACCAGCAGGTTTGATTGTTGGCAAGGGCTGCTTTTGACTTTTAAGACGGTACCTTGTTGCCGTATCCTCCAGAGGACAGGGACACTGTGTCCTCGCACACATCTATTCCTTTACTCATTTGTTTATTTAATGAGTTCCCTAGTAAACTTCAGTGCTGACGTATCAGTTTACTTTGCTCCTACTTTGTCTTTGTCTTTTTTTTTTTTTTTTTTTTTGAGACAAGGTCTCACTCTGTCAACCAGGCTGGAGAACAATGGTGCGATCATGACCCAAGGCAGCCTTGACCTTCTGGGCTCAAGCAGTCCTCCCACCTCAGCCTCCAAAGTAGCTGGGACTACACACAAGCATGTGACATCATGCCCAGCAATTTTTTTTATTTTTTTATTTTTTGTGGAAACAGGGTCTGGTTATGTTGCCCAGGCTGGTCTCAAACTTGTAGGTTCAAGTAGTCCTCCCACCTCAGCCTCCAAAGTGTTGGGATTATAGGTGTGAGCCACCACGCCTGGCCTCTCTTACGGCTTTTTAAGAGCAAAAGCATTATTTACTCACATGGCTGCACATTGGCTTATTTTATATACCTTTATTGAGATACGATTCTCACCCCATGCAATTTACCCATTTAAAATATGCCATTCCATATTGCTTAGTAAATTACAGAAATGTGTAACCATCACTACAATGTCCTATTTTTTAAAGTATCTTTTTCTAGTGTTATTTCAGTGTCATCGCTTTTTATGTATTAAATACATTTTGACAAATTGAAAGCATTACTGATTTTGCTGCTCACATTGTTCAGTTTATCCATTGTCCCTTTGCCCCAGGCCTGGCAACCGCTGGTCTGCTTTCTATCGCTACAGATTTGCCTGTTCTGGAGATTTCATATAAGTGAAATAATATACTGTGTTGCCTTTTGCATGACTTCTTTAACTTAGCATAACGTTTTCAAGGTTCATTCATATCTGTAGCATGTCAGTACTTCATTCCTTTTTATGACTAATAGCTCATTATATGGATATACCAGATTTTATGTATCCATTCATAAGTTGTTGGATATTTAGGTTGTTTCTCTTTTTTGACTATAATAAATAATGATGCTGTGAACATCTGTGGGTACTTTTTTGCATGGAAACGTGTTTCCAGTTATCTTGAGTATATACCTAGGATTGGAACTGCTAAGTCATATGGTAATTGTCTGTTTGCCGTTTTAAGGAACTACCAAAATGTTTTGCAAAGAGACTGTACCGCTCTACAATCCCACCAGCAATATATGACCCTCCCTACACATTCTCGCCAACACTTGTTACTGACTTTTAATAGCCACCCTGGTGGACGTGACGTGGTATCTCATTGTGGGGTTTTGTTAGTTTTTCTTTATATTTTATTGCTTCTCCGTTGTTCCCGTAGATCATTGTGGCTTTGAGACGCATTTCCCTATTGTTGCACATCTTTTCTTCTGCTTACTGCCTATTTGTAAATCCTCTTGTTGATTGAAAAGATTCAAATCCTTTGCTCATTTGTAATTGGGGTATTTGTATTTTTATTGAGTTGTAAGAGTTACAGACACAAGTCCTTTATCATATATATGATTTATAAATATGTTCTCCCATCCTGTCGTTCTCTTTTCACTTTCTTGTTGATATCGTTTACAGCATAAAATTTTATAAAGTTTAATGTGTTCCAATTTTTTTTTTTTTCTTTTGGCACTTTTGCTCTTTGGGTATCTTATCTAAGAAATCACTGCCTAACCCAGGAAGATTTACTCTTATGTTTTGTTCTAAGAGTTTTATAGTTTTAGCTCTTACATTTAGGTGTTTGGCCAATTTTGAGTTTATTCTTTTATATGTTCTGAGACACAATGAGTTTGACATCATTTTCTTTGCATGTCCATTTCTATTTGCCCCATACCATTGCATGAAAAGAGCATTCTCTCCCATTAGATTGTCTTGGTACTCTTGTTGGAAATCAGTTGACCACAAACAATTACAGTTTGTTTCTGGACTCTCAATTTTGTTTCTTTGATTTCTTTGTCCATCTTTATTCCAATAACACACTGTAGGTAAAAACCTACTTTACCGTAGACTCTGAAATCAGGAAGTATGAGTCTTCCTAACTTTATTCTTCTCAATCAATATTGTTTTGGCTATTTTTGTGTTATTTTATAAAACCCCATGTGAATTTACAATTCTCTCAAAATAAAAATTGAAGAAGTAGTAATAGAAGTAGCACTAGTAGTAGTAGTAGTCATAGTGGTAGAAGAGGAAATGCTGTAGCAAATAAAGGGAAGGGAGGATAAAGGAAACAAGTAGAGCAATAGAATAGTTTCTGAAGGAGGACATGGATATATGGGTTGTTTTTTTTTTTCTATCTTCTTGTGTATGTTTGGAAATTCTCAATATAAAATATAATTCTTTTAGTTTTAAAAGGAGAAAGGCTCTAAAGCTAGACTGTTTGTATTAGAGCTCCAGCCTGTGACTAATTCATCATATGAATGTCACAAAGTTATTTAGGCTCTCTGTAGCTCAGTTTTTCATCTATAAAATTGACATGAAAATTGTACCAACTTCATATTGTTATGAAGATTAAATTACCTAAAGCTCTTAGAATAATGCTTGGCACATAGTAAGTATTCAATAAATGTTGGCTTGGAAAGTGACTGTTTTTGAAAGGAGGGTGGTTAAAAAAAGAAAAAAAAGACCATTTTTAAAAGTACATGTAGATTTACCAGATAATCAATAAATATAGTCATTCAATTAAAAACTTAGTGGCAAGTTAACATATATGAAAGGAGAATTAATAAACTTGAAGATAGCACTGCAAAAAATATCCAAAATACAGTGCAGAAGGAAAAAACAAAATTGAAAATATCAAAGAGAGACTAGGAGACATGGAAAACAGACTGAGAAGGTACATTCACCTGATAGGAATTTTGAGAAAGATCATACAGAAAATTCAGAAGGGCCAATATTGCAAAATAGGAAAGTATACATTTAAAAATTTGGAAATTACAAATTTTGCAAATTAGAAAATAAGGAAATTGCAAATATTGTAAAAAACAGAAATTGCAAAATATTTAGAACAGGGAAAACACTATATATCAAAATTTGTGATATACTGCTAAAGCAGTTCTTGGAGGAAAATTTATAGTCTTAACACATATATAAAATTGAAAATTAAAAGGCGGGGCACGGTGGCTTACGCTGTAATCCCAGCACTTTGGGAGGCCAAGGTGGGTGGATCACTTGAGGTCAGGAGTTCAAGACCAGCCTAGCCAACATAGTGAAACCCCGTCTCTACTAAAAATACAAAAGTTGGCTGGGCATGGTGGCAGGCACTTGTCATCTCAGCTACTCGGGAGGCTGAGGCAGGAGAATCGCTGGAACCCAGAGGTTGTAGTGAGCCGAGATCGCACCACTGCACTCCAGCCTGGGCAGCAGAGAGAGAGACTATCTCAAAGAAAAGAAAGAAGGAAAGAAAGGAAAAAAGAAAGAAAATTAATGAGCTAAAAGTATCCAAATCAAGAAATAGAGAAAGAACATCTGTGTAACCCCCAGCACACACACAAGAAAAAAGAAGAAAGAAAATAAAAACAGAAATTAAATGAAATAGAAAACAAGCTATAGAGAAGATCAGTGAAACTAAAAGCTGGTTCTTGGAGAAAACACACAAGATAGATAGGATTTAATGACTTAATTAGATGTGAAATATGTAGTGGGACAGATTGTTCATGAAGAAAAGACCAGATATTATAATAATTTTAACAGTGACTTAATCTGATGTCCCTTCAGACTTCTATTATTAGAGAATTAATTAGTCTGCTTTTATTCTGGTTAACAGAACCTGCAATTGAACTCTCAGATTTTTTTTTTATCAGTAGTAAAACGTAAATCTGATTAGTATTTAAACTTTTTCTTTTAATAGCTGGGTTTGGATAACCTATCCTGTTTCTTAGCTTATGTATTCTTCTGTGAAATATGGTTAGTGTTTGGACATGGACATTGTTGTCTTAGAAGAAAAGATAAACAGAATAGACAACTGATTCCTTTTTCCTCTGGGAGGCTGTGTATACCTGGATGCACAGATACACATTGATAGCTAAAGAAGTCTATTTCAGCAAGTTTCTTCCTTCTTCCCTTCTTCCTTTTTTTTTTTTCCTTCCTTCCTTCAGGAAATCTGATTCTTTATGTCGTTGGGACCAAGGGTTTCTTCTGCCTACACATGCACCTGGCATGGTTCAAGAGGAAAAACATTTGGATATAAAATATCTTTCACGTCAGTAAAACATGAAGGAATCACTCCTTTTGCTTTTTGGTCTTATCTTGAGAAGAACATACTGTGAGAGCCCCTTAAGAGCGCAGAGTCGTTTCTATGATCTGTGTAACATCTGATGTTCTGTGAGCTGTCAGATATTTAGTGCTCAATATCATAACTATGCAGGGAACAGACTTCACACCAAGTTTCTTCATACTAGACCTAGGAACACTAAACTTTGATCATCTTCGTGTCTTTTGGAAATGGAGAAGTAAGTTCTTACAACTGTTTTTTTCATTCTCTGACGTGGATCAAATAAGTAATCTTTGGTCTTATCTGTCCACTTGGATCAGTTTCTTCAGGCAGGCATACATACTCATTCCTAAGAAGTACTTTAAATGCATTCTGCCTTGAAAATGGATTTGTGTGTGCTTTATTAGGATTTCTTTTTAAGTTTTTAAACTTACGCTAGATATCAGATATTAAAGATTGTCTCATGTTCTAAGAAAATAACTAGCCAAGTATACTGTCACCCACATTCCTATTAAAGTCAACATGGAAAGGTTTCTTAACCAATTGAATGACATGATACAGATGTTTTGCTCACTTTCTCTATGTGCCTCTTTGCTTTCTTCTATTTTCCTTTTTTCCTGAGAGCTGCTTTGCAGAAGACTTTGTCAAGAGATACCACATGCCATAAGAAAAGTTAGCCGACATCTTTTCAGAATTGTCTTAGTCCATTCAGACTGCTGTAACAAAATAACATAGACTGAGTAATTTATAAACAACAGAAGTTTATTGCTCACCATTTTGGAGACCAGAAGTGCCAGATCAAGGCAGCAGCAGATTCGGTGTCTGATGAGGGCTTGCTCTCGGCTTCACAGATAGTGCTGCTTCGCATCTTCACACTGCGGAAAGGCCAACAGGCTCCCTTGGACCTTTTTTTTTTTTCCCAAGTATAATGGATACGTTTATTTACTTATCCATTTATTTATTCATTCATTTGCAATTACCCTTTGAGCAACTACTGTTTGCAAAAAAAAAAAAAAAAAAGTATGTTATTTGCCACCAGTTTGATAAAGGAGTTAACAGTTCTATATGAAAACATCTATAGTTGGTCTCACAAGCAAAGTGTGCTGGGAGAGCAAAAACAGAAGAAAATAATTATTTTCATATTTTCTCTTTTGAGTGACACACCATCCTCATTAGGAGTTCGGTTTCCTACCAGTGATACAACTAGGTATTTACATCTCCCAAATCAAAGTACAAATTTTGGCAGTAGAACCTTGTTGCTCATTATTTTCTTTTTATTTTCAAGTTTTATTTTGGATTCTGGGGATACATATACAGGTTTGTTACCTGGGTATATTGCATGATACCCTCAGGCCTTTTTTATAAGGGTACTAATCTCATTCATGAGGGTTCCACCCTCTGACCTAATCGTCTCCAAAAGGCCCCATTTCATAATACCACCAAATTGAAGGTTAAGTTTCAACATCGAAATGTGGGGGGAGCCGGGCGCAGTGGCTCATGCCTGTAAACCCAGCACTTTCGGAGGCTGAGGTGGGCTGATCACTTGACGTCAGGAGTTTAAGACCAGCCAGGCCAACATAGCAAAACCCCGACTCTACTAAAAATACAAAAACAATTAGCCACCGTGGTGGTGTGTTCCTCTAATCCTAGCTGCTTGGGAGACTGAGGCAAGAGAATTGCTTGAGCCCAGGAGGCAGAAGTTACAGTGAGCCGAGATCTTGCCTGGGCAAGAGAACGAGACTCCGGCTCAAAAAAATAATAAATTAATTAAAATAAAATAAATTGGGGAGGGGGAACACAAACATTCAGTCCATAGCAAAGGTCACTGGGGGTCCTCCCAGAAAAGAGAAATTTGATTCACAGGTAATTTATTAATAGGTTTTTTTTTTTCTGTCGTTATATACTAGAGGGAGGAACTGACTTTAAAATGTGCTTACATTATTAGGTGAAAATGTAAAGAACCTAAATCTTCAACAACATGGGACTCACTAAAAATCCATTCAGGGGACTGGGCGCAGTTGCTCACGCCTGTAATCCCAGCACTTTGGGAGGCAGAGGCAGGTAGATCATATGAGGTCAGGAGCTCGAGACCAGCCAGGCCAACATGGTGAAACCCATCTCTATTAAAAATACAAAAATCAGCCAGGCGTGGTGGCAGCCGCCCGTAATCCCAGCTATACTCGGGAGGCTGAGGCAGGAGAATCACTTGAACTCAGGAGGTGAAGGTTACAGTGAGCTGAGATCGCACCATTGCACTCCAGTCGAGGTGACAGAGCAAGCCTCCATCTCAAAAAAAAAAAATTAAATAAATGGATATCCATTCAGCTGAATGCTGTGCAACCAGTTAAAAGTAGATTTTAGGCTGGTCACAGTGGCTCATGCCTATAATCCCAACTCTTGGAGAGGCCAAGACAGGAGGATCACTTAAGGCCAGGAGTTTAAGACCAGCCTGGGCAACATAGTGAGACCCCATTTCTACAGTTTCTTAAAAAAATACATAAATTTTCTAAAACCAAAAAATAAATATATATACATATGTATATATACACACATACATATACACATATATATGTAATTTTTTAAAGTGGTATTTTAAAATACTATTTAATGACATTAAAAAATGGTCCTGACAATGATGATAGCTAAAATGTACTGAGTGTCAGTTTTATGCCAGGCACCTTTTTAAGTGCTTTCCTTGTGTTAATTCAACAGGTTAATACTCGCAGCAGTCTTATGTAGGAGAAACTATTGTTATCCCCATTTTAAAGGTGAGGAAACTGAGGCTCACAGCATTTACGTAGTTTGCCTACAGTCAACTGGTGAGAGACAGAGCTAGAATTTAAACTCAGGCAGTTTGGCTCTTTTAAAGCCCTTGCTTAGACATCATTACATATCTCTGTAAATTTTTTTATGAAACTAGACAAACTATTTTAAATTCATCTAGAAAAGAAAATGTGTTAAAAATAACCAATCAAATTTTGACACAATAGAATTGGTGAACATATTCTACCAAGTAGGAAAATATGCTATAAGATATAGTAATTTTTAAAATATCACAGTGTAGCTGAAATAGAGAAGAAAGGCCGGGTGTGGTGGCTCACGCCTGTAATCCCAGCACTTCGGGAGGCTGAGGCCGGTGGATCACGAGGTCAGGAGATCGAGACCATCCTGGCTAACACGGTGAAACCCCGTCTCTACTAAAAATACGAAAAAATTAGCTGGGCGTGGTGGCAGGCGCCTGTAGTCCCACCTACTTGGGAGGCTGAGGCAGGAGAATGGTGTGAACCCAGGAGGCGGAGCTTGCAGTGAGCTGAGATAGTGCCACTGGGCGACAGAGCAAGACTCCACCTCAAAAAAAAAAAAATAGAGAAGAAATAGAATAAATCAGAAGAGCATGCCACTTTTTATGTTCACAGGGAGGAGACTAAATGGATACACTTAAATATTAAGAGTGATAATCACTGATAGAGGAATTATAGATGATTTTTCTTTCATTTCTCTTTTTTGTTTGTACTTTATTTTTTTAATTTTATATAATGCCAGGAGTTCAAGACCAGCCTAGACAACATAGTGAGACCCTACCTCTACTTAGCTGGGTGTGGTGGTGCATACCTGTAGTCCCAGCTACTCAGGAAGCTGAGTTGGGAGGATCACTTGAGCCCAGGAGTCTGAGGTTGTAGTGAGCAGTGATTATGCCACTGTACTATACAGCCTGGGTGACAGAATGAGACTCTTTCTAAAATATAACAAAGAAAACCCAAATTATCTATAGTGAGCATTTTTAAATCATACAATATTACCAAGTTTATTTGTAATGCTTTAAAACTTCAAGTTTTAACAATATTTTACTAGTATAACATATTGCTGCTTGATTTTATGCATCGTGTACCCTGGCATTTTCTAAGCTGCTTACTCTGCAGAGTTAATTTTCTAAATGTTCAATATATTATTCATTTATTCAAGGCCTAAATTAACCACCCACACAGAATCACTAATCCAGTCTTCGTTTTTGGTAGAGACGGAGAAAAGACAATGGGGTCATAGTCGTCTTCTGGCTTAGGGTTGAGGAGAAGGATTTCAGAACTTTTTACCTATTTTTTTTTTTCTTTTTACCTATTTTTAAGACCTGAATTGTTTATTGATGATATAAAGAAAAGCTATCTATATGTGTGTGTGTGTGTGTGTATATATGAGAGAGAGCACACTGCTGTCTAAATACCTCACTGAACTCTGTAGTAAATTGTAATAGTTGTTCAATTGATTTTTTTAGTGAGAATGTGTCTCTGCCAAAGAAAATTTTAAAATTAGTCAAGCATGGTGGCATGTACCTGAGCTGCTCGGGAAGCTGAGGCCAGCTTGAGGCCAGGAGCTTGAGACAAGCCTGGGCAATATAGTGAAACCCTTTTTTTTAAAAAAAAAAAAAAAAAAAAAAAAGAGAATTCATGAAATGCTTGTTTTGGGGATATTGCCTCCTCTTCCCCCAAAATTTCTGTATCAATGTAACTGCCAATCTTAGCTCAAACTGCTATAATAAAATGCCATGAACTGGGTAGCTTCATCAAACAGAAATTTATCTTCTCACAGTTTGGTGACTGGGAAGTCCGAAATCAAGGTAGCATTTGGTGCAGTTCCTAGTGAAGGCTCCTCCTGGCTCGCGGAGGCTGCCTGGTTACTGGATCCTCATATGGCAGAGAAATAAAGAGAAATCCCTCCCTTTTTCTCTTCCTCTTCTTACAAAGCCCAGCCTATCAGATTAAGGCCCCACCCTTATGCCCTCATTTAACCTTAATTACTTCCTGAAGACCCCGTCTCTGGGTATGGAGACATTGGGGTTTAGGAGTTCTACATGTGAATTTCGCGGGGGCACATTTCAGCCCATAGTAGTGCCTAAGCTCTTTCCAGTATCCTCAGAAATCCTCTATTTAGTTTATTTTATTGCAGACAGGATTCGTTTTATCCTTTCTTGTGAAACTCTTAAAATACTCATTACTTTACAGTGTGTCATAGAAACTTTACTTAAATTTAACCTTATGAATAATTTCTTCCTAGACACAAAATCGAATGAAGCTAATGGCCGACAACTACGAGGATGACCACTTCAAATCCTCCCATTCCAATCAGACAAATCACAAGCCCTCCCCAGACCAGGTAAGATGGCTCTGCAATGTTGTATTTAAAAACCCACACACTTAAACTTTGAAATGTTTTGTACTAGCATGTTGCAAATTCTGAGATACAAGTTAGAAGAAGAAAAATAAATAGAATAATAAATAATAATAAATAAAAAGAAAACTCTATTCTTTTCAAAAAAAATCACAGATTCAGTTTCTTTATAGGAAGTTGGTGATTCTCAATATTTTAAGAGCAGATACTTGAAAGATTTGAACAATAAAGAATCCTTGAATTGGGTTGAGAAAAAAATTAACTTTCTCAGAGATACGTACTAATAATATGTAATTTTTAACTGTCTTTACTAATTTTTAACTGTCTTGATTTTCCTTTTAAAGAAATAGTTCCTTATTAGAAAAATAAGACTCTTTCCTTGCAAGCCTAGTGAGGCACAGTTTTTAGGTTATTTCTGTTTAATTGCACATTATGAACTCTCTGCTCATTACGTATTAAAAGTGAAGATTGAAACTTAGTTCTTCACTCCCTGTCCTTAAGGAAAATTGTGGCCTTCAACTTCTCATCAATGCAAAAGAGACATTGATGAATCTGAAGGGAACCATGTTCAATTCTAGTTTCTGGGAAAAAGGGAACTCTCCCCAAATGTTGAAAATGATGAATGGGAGAGAGTGCTGAACAGATTACCTCATATCCCATTGCCAAAAATCAAATTTTAACATCTCTGTCACACCCAGCCTTAAAATATATAGCTAAGGGGGAAAAAAAAATAGTCAAGTAATTACATACATATGACTAAAGCATCAAGGAAAACTTTCCTGCTAAACATCTCTACTAAATAATAGCTATGACATTGTCTTAGCAGAAGCAGCAGAAATAGTGCAGATGAAAGCAGCAATGGTATTCAAATTGCTGTTGCTTCTAAGATTCAGAAGGTATAGTCCATCCTATTATGATGACATTTACTAAGTCAGTTGAGGCAAGCCTTGTATTTTAGAAGGAAAACAGTATAAATATGTAATGTGGGCAAAATGGAGAGCTGTCTGCCTGGTGTCAGCAGTCTTTCCCTGCCAAGAGATCATTTTACCTTTTCTGCCTGCTCCCTGATACCTGGAACTGAATCTGTGCCAGGGGATATAAGATGCATGTTTGATTCCTCATGAAAACAGGTTTTTGATAATATAGAGAACTGGATGTCTGGAGTAGGAAGAGGGAAACAGAGAAAGGTTGAGGGAAAAGCAAAACATAAGGAAAAACCTCCAACTTGATAATTTTGCCCAGATCCAGCCCCGAGATAGAGATGGCATCTTGGAAAGTAGGAAGAATAGAAGTATAATAACAAACTACAGTTGTTCCTCAGTATCCTCGGGGGTTGGTTTCAGGACAAACCCACTCACAAATACCAAATCCATGGTTGCTCAAGTCCCTTATATAAAATGGCATGGTATTTGCATATAAGCTATACACATCCTCCCGTATACTTTTGTTTTGTTTAGTTTTGTTTGTTTTGAGATGGAGTCTCGCTCTGTTGCCCAGGCTGGAGTGCAGTGGCATGATCTCAGCTCACTGCAACCTCTGCCTCCTGGGTTCAAGTGATTCTCCTGCCTCAGCCTTCTGAGTAGCTGGGATTACAGGCACCTGCCACCACGCCTGGCTAATTTCTGTATTTTAGTAGAGATAGGGTTTCACCATGTTGGCCAGGCTGGTCTCGAACTCCTGACCTCAGGTGATCTGCCCACCTTGGCCTCCCAAAGTGCTGGGATTACAGGTATGAGCCACTGCGCCCAGACCCTCCTATATACTTTAAATCATCTCTAGATTACTTGTAACCTAATACAATGTAAATACTGTGTAAATAGTTGTTATACTGTATTTTTAAAAATTTATGTATTAATGCATTGTTATTTTTATTGATTTTTATATATATGTACATATATGTATATATTTCATCCACGGTTGGTTGAATCCACAGATGTGGAACCCACAGATACAGAGGACCGACAGTAACTACTAATTTTGATAGTTTAGGGAATTAGAATCTGTTTAAGAGAGACAAGAAATTATCTTCTGCGACATTATGCTTACGTCTTTGTTTTAAATACTAACCACCTCTTTTTCATTCCATGCTGCTCTGGGGCATTGCCCCTTGTCATCTCTCTCCCTGTAGGATGAGGAGGAGGGTATATGGGCATAGCCAATCAGAGGCTCTTAGTTCAGCCATTTTGTTCAGAACGGTGAGAAACAGCTTTCCTTGACTTCAGAAATGGTTTTTGTTTGTTTTCATTTTTCTTTTTACACAGTAACTCTCACATCTCATTTCTCTGTAATTCATGAAATCCTGGTGTGCTTTCTGTTTTTTCATTTTCACGTGATTTTTGTGTGTATTGCTGTGCTGACATAGTGGGGTTTGGATTTTGTGGCTTTTTTTTTTTTTTCTCGTTGTGTGTTAATAGTCACTTCTATAATTGCTTTTCAAACATTTTTGGGAGAACTTCTAGGACATGTAACTAAATTTCTCCAGTTGTGATTTTATTTATTACCCTTTCTAGGGTGATTTTACAGTGTCCTGGCAAGGTTTATAGTAACTTTATATGAAACTGGCAGTAGAAAATTGAACAAGTACTTTGCCCATTGGCCTAAGTTTGACATATACTTTTTATGATGATTAATTAATGGTGTTTAAAAAAAACTGTACTGTGAACTAAAACCTCCTTTTGTTTCTATCTGTAGAAGAATGAGCTCTCACAGTCAGCACCTAGGATGCATCCCCTGGGGCTTTGATGTTACCCTCAAACTATCCCTAAAAATAGGGAGGAGCAGAGTAAAGGAAGACTTTTTTTTAGAAGTCATTTTAAAAATTCTTTTCCCTCCGTTTTCATGGATTGCTGCTGTGTTCAACAGTTGCCAGGACACTGTCTCGATTCTCCTTTTCAGGCCAATTGGCTGGAAAGTATAGTCCAGCTGTGGCAGTATCTCCCTTTGATCTGATGCCCTTGAGGTTTGACTAAGGAAATCCTTTTCTTAGAAAAACTAACAATTATGATTAATACATTCACACATATTGGTGGCCTTGCACCCTGGATTCACTGCCCATGCTTATCAGTGATCTCACTCCGTTGGAGTCAGTTCTCCCTGAAATGTCTTTGTCTTGGTGTTAAACTGCTTAAAATGATGAGGACATGTGTAGACCTCTTAACTGTTGAATACAACCAAGAAGGATGGAGAGGTAAGTTGTGGAAAGGGGCAATGCATTGTGAGGTGGGAAGCTGTCCAGATGGCTTTATCCTGAGGGCATGAATGAGGTTGAAATGCACTGGATCGGCCAGGTGCGGTGGCTCACACCTGTAATCCCAGCACTTTGGGAGGCCGAGGCGGGTGGATCACGAGGTCAGGAGATCGAGACCATCCTGGCTAACACAGTGAAACCCCGTCTCTACTAAAAATATAAAAACATTAGCTGGGCGTGGTGGCGGGCACCTGTAGTCCCAGCTACTCTGGAGGCTGAGGCAGGAGAATGGCGGGAACCCAGGGGGCGGAGCTTGCAGTGAGCCGAGATCACACCACTGCACTCCAGCCCGAGCAACAGAGCAAGACTCCGTCTCAAAAAAAAAAAAAAAAGAAATGCACTGGATCAACCAGAAAGCTCTTCAGGTTAGAATGCTGCATGTCAGAGAAAGTTAACGCTGAGAGCAATCAGTGTGCTAATTTATCTGTACTCTACGAGGGTAGGTATTTGTCATCATCAAGCATGTGAGGCCATGCAGTAGCTGGATGTAGTTTACTGGTCTCTTAGAAATGAGCATGCCTCTACCTTGTCTATTTTGTCAGAACACAGGAACTTCTTAGCTTCCCTGAGCTGGAAGCACCACACACGTGGACATGATTACATTTTTGTTGCAAATCCTTTTTCCGGCCAATCAGAGGAAGCCTGTTGGTATTCTAGGAAACAGGCCCATAGGTAACTTCACCAGGAGACTAAAAAGTAAACAAACCAGCACATAAACTTGTTCCTGAAATCTTCATTTTCCTTTCTCTACCAAAATGGAATAACTCTTAGCTTTTTCCAATTATCGCACTGTTGAGCATATTGCACTAATATATTAACTTTCACTGGTTTAACACCATGCAATTGTAGCTGGCCATAACTGGAGTTTTTATGATATGGAGTTTCCAATTTTATAAAATGTGCTGTAAACCTCATTATATGATAAGGATTTTACCTGAAGAAGTGCATGAGTGACCCTTAAAACACTGCAGAAGTTTTGACTGGCTATCCACTTTCCTTCTCCTGTTTCCTTACTAATTTTACAGAAAATAGATTTTCTTTAAAAATTCAAACCTTTGAAATTGATGATTTACCTTACCAAACTTAAGAACATATATTTTGCATCTAAAACATTTTCTAGGACACCAATATTACTGATCAAGTATGAGCCTTACTTGATATAATCTATAGATGGGAAGAGAACCACAGAGGTACTGAACTGAAAAGGATTCTGGAGTTAGGCCATTTCAGCAGAGGTGGTAAAGCGTAATGGTTAAGAGTGTAGGCTTTGGAGCAGGATGCCTGTGTTCAGATTCTAACACCACCATGTACCAGCTTCTGATTTGGACGAGGTAGGTAATCGCGCTGCACTTCAGTTTCTTCATCTTTAGGATGGAGGTTGTTGTGGGGAGTAGATAAATTGTGAGGCACATGGACTCCGGAGCCAGACTGCACAGCTTTGAATCTAGACCTCTCCACCTGCCCTGTAACCTTGGAAAAGTAACTTAAACTCCCTGACCTCCAGTTCCTTTATCTAAAAGATGGGTTTGTTAATAATGCCTACTTTATAGGATTAATGGATAGATTAATAGGTTGATATCTGTAGAATGCTTTGAACAGTACTGTACATGCTCTTATTCCATGCTGTTATTATTTCGATTGTTGCTGTTGTCATCATTAACTTAGATCCATCTCCAGGAAATAGTAAGCTTTCAAGAAGTGTTAGTTACTGTTGTTATTAACATCATCATCTAATCCCGTGCCCTCATTTTATAGGTCAGGATGCAAAACAAAGATTTCAAAGTTGTGACTTAAGGTCCCCAGGCTTTTCTGTGGTCTGGAAGGAAGAACTAGTGTCTGACAGTAGAAGAGATAGCAAAGACATATTGATGGTGATATCTCTCTTTCATCACCACAAGTTTTATCTCCTGTATGTTGAGGAATTTTTTCCTTTGGGAAAACACCTTGAATTTTATAAAGAAATTCCCTATGAGATGACATTTAGTCAGTGAAATCTTTGAAAGCATTAGCTCTCAAGCAGCCCTCCTAAGACACACAGACTGAAGCCAGGACTGCCTCCACTCAGAAAAAATAACAGTTCCTTCACTCTCCTCTTGGCCTGTAGAAAATCCGAGGGCCAGACTCAGTGGCTCACGCGTGTAATCCCAGCACTCTGGGAGGCCGAGGCAGGTGAATCAATTGAAGCCAGGAGTTTGAGACCAGCCTGGCCAGCATGACAAAACCCCATCTCTACTGAAAATACAAAATCTAGCTGGGTGTGGTGGCGCACACCTGTAGTCCCAGCTCCACAGGAGGCACAAGAATCACTTGAACCTTGGGGGCAGAGGTTACAATGAGCCGAGATCGCGCCACTGCACTCCAGCCTGGGTGAAAGAGCAAGACTGTCTCAAAAAAAAAAAAAAGAAAAAAAGAAACTGGTTCTCTCTCACACATGTCTGGTGCTCATTCATGTTAGGTGTTTTAAGTTCAATAACTAGGTAGAATTTGAGCATGATTTGATAATAGTTATATAACTATCCAGTAAATCACTTGAATCAATGTCTATTGTAATGTGTTTAAATTGCATTGGGTGCAATAGCCATGAAGTCTTGTATGACTGTCTCAGTCAGCCCAGGCTGCTATTGAAAATATCGTAGACTGGATGGCTTAAACCAGCAGTCCCCAACCTTTTGGGCACCAGGAACAGGTTTCATAGAAGACAGTTTTTCCACAATGGGGAGTTGGGGGAGATAGCTTTATGAAACTCTTCTACCTCACATCATCAGGCATCAGATTCTCATCAGGAGCGCGCAACCTGGATCCGTCCCATGCACATTTCACAACAGGGTTCGTGCTCCTCTGAGAATTCCACGCCGCCGCTGATCTGACGGGAGGCGGGGCTCGGGCTGTGATGCCCACTTGCCTGCTCTCCTCTCCACTGTGCAGCACAGGTCCTAACAGTACAGGCCGCGGACAGGTACTGGGTCATGGCCCCAACAAACGTTCACTTTTTACAGTTCTAGAGGCTGAAAGTCTGAGGTCAGGACCCCCAGCGTGGCCAGGGGTTTGCTGAGGACCCTCTTCCTACGTTGCAGATGCTGGCTTCCCACTGTCTTCACAGGGCTGAGAGCGACAGGAAGCGAGCTGTCTCATGGTTCTTTTTATAACGGCACCTGTTCTATCACGAGGACTCCACCCCTCATGACCTGATAACCTCCCCGAAGCCATCCGGATACCATCATATTGGAGATTAGGGTTTCAACATACGAATTTTGAGGGGACACAAACATTCAGTTCATAGCGATAACGTTGCTGACTCATAGAACTCAGTGGTGCAAATCTTAGTCTCAGCCCAATAGGGAGTTCCAGAGCAAAGATTTCCTATGTAAGTTAGTTTATCCATGCCACTCTCTGTCCATTTACTATAAGTTTTCTTCTTTTTTCTTTATCCTTTCTTCTCCTCCCCCCCACCTCCCTTTACCCTCCCTCCTCCTCCTCCCTCCTTAGAGTAGAATGTAGGCCCCATGAGGACAGGGACTTCAATATACTTACTTATGTATTCCCATCATCTAAATAAATGCCCAGGATATAGTAGGTTCTCAGTAAATATATGCATGTGTGTGTGTGTGTGTGTGTATTTATTTCGTTAACTACTGAATTCACAAAAATCCAGAAAAGTAGAAGTAAAGTTTGCATTGAAACCAGGAGCATAGAAATTGGTTGTCAGCTTTATTATCAGCACTGCTATTACTAGAAAGGGAAGATAAGAAAGATGAGTAGGAACAAAAGACTTTTAGAGAAATGTTGAGAATTTAAAGGAAAATCATAATGAAGTCCTAGAGTCTGCCTCCTAAAATTTGACACTGAATATAACGGAGTTGAATGTAACTCTGAAATCTTTTTCATTCCTTCCGGTAACCTGTGGTTCTTAGCCATCAAGAAGAGCAGCCTGTGCTCTTTCTGGACTTCACCCTGTGGAGCAGTTTGTGTGAACTGGTGCTCGGTCCCTCCAGTAAAGGATGCACCTACCAAGGGCCTTAGAAGTTGGTCTTGGTCTAAGAACCTGCCACTTACTAAAATCTGGAGATGGCCTGCCTGTTGGATCAGCCCTGTAGCATCTCAGAACAGGATTTGGAGCAGTATGCTAGACTTTTCATTTTTCATTAGAGACGATGTAAATATTAACACTAACTTTTAAGACAAGTGTTGTAGAGCAAGTGTCTCCTTCTCTTTTGGCATTTCGTTTTTGTCCATCTTAGCGGAGTTGTCAATGTCCTTATCAGTTTGAAACATCCTAAAATTATTCTCACTGCAATAGTGCAGCAATGGAAGCTTTAAATCTCTAGAGAATACAGCCGTAGAAGGGAGGTGTTAAATTATCTCGCAGAATTAAATGGTGCAGTGAATTGCACTATTGTCCTGGTATAGAGAAAATGGTCCAAAAACCAGTTTGGGCCAATATCAAGACTGACTTTTGATATTACAAACAAGGAAGAATTTGATCTATTTTCAGAAGTGGATCAGAGATTTTAGCAAGAAACTTCTGTCCTGGAAGGCTTAGCACAAAGCCAGTGGAATTCAAGAAGCACAAGGATCTAGCTGCGCTGAAATAGGAGGGAGAAAATGAACATTTATTAAGCATTTACTATGGGCCCAGCACTTTCATATATCTTATCACATATAGAGCTCATAGACGTTAAATAATTTTCCAAGATTACACAGCTAACAAATGGCAGATATTTAAACCCAGGACAGACTCCAGACCCCCTGCTCTTTCCATTACACCATACCGAAAGAGAAGTCTTCCATTTTCCAGTCTAGTTCGTTGGACATAGTAGACACTCCATAGAAGCGTGTTGAATTGAATTGCATTCCTAACTGGAGAAATAACAAAATGGTCTTTGCTGGTAAGAAATATCTGTAGGTTACCCAAGACAGTCCCTCACTGAAAGGAAGCTAAGCAGTTTCTGACTTCACTGAGAAATGTGACTAACCAGGAATCTAGTGAGGAATTTGGAACTATAGAAGGGAGAAAAAGTGGGTCTTGGAGGTTGAATAAAGTTTGGGAAGATGAAACAGGAAAAGAAAAGTATTTCAGATAGGAACTAACTTCCAGGAGTTCCAATCTAAGAACGAGAGTATGACGTGTAGGGGCTGGTGAGGAAACCAGCCCAACTGAAACAGAGGGTGTCTGTCCTTTTGTTCGTTCCATGGTTATCCCCCACCCACACTTCTGTTTTAATATTGGGCACCATAATTCAAAGAGATTAACTACAAATGTGAGGCGTTCACAAGAACAGTTACGTATTGAGCTTTACAGAGGATTAAAGTAGTAATCAGCTTTCTTTGGACATTGTCTGAGTGACTGTCTTCTAAGTTGATTGTCCCTTTATCTAGTTCTGTTGCTTTCAGGTCCTGGTCAGAAGGTGGGCTTTGGAACCAGATTACTTGGTTTCAAATTTTTGTGTACCTCACTTTCTTCATTTGTAAAATCAGGATAATAATATACCTGCCCCAGAGGGCTATTTGATGATTAAATGAAGTAATATATATCCCTTAAAATAGAACGATGCTTTTACATGTCAGTAGTTGGTCAGTTAATGTTAGCTATTAACTGGCTTTAACCTAAAGGCCCAAGCTGACCACTTACAGCATTAATACCCTTCCGGCTTTTCTCTTTCCCCTCCCTCCTCACTTTCTCTGTCTTCCTCTCAGCTGTTACTTAATGGGAGGATTGAATAAGAGTTCCTTACTTTTCAACTCTGGATTCAAACTATTCTTGCACCACCTGAACTCCAGTTTAATAGTGTTCCATTTATATGCTCAGAAATGTCTTTAACTAGTTTATTGTTTGACCTCGGCACACTACCTGTTTTCTGCTTTTCGGGTTTCTCTTCTTCCCTCCTCTCCACAAAGAAATTTAAAATCCTCATTTCTGCTTTTCACTATTTTCCAGAGGGTTCACTCCCTTTCCACCTCATCCTTCTGCCCTGGATTCTCACCAACTGTCTCAGAACTCTGCCCACTGCTATTACAATCCAAGCTTTCCACCAGCCCTTTTTGCATACCATACTCAGCAGGTCCCTTCTGTGGGCCTCCGTCTTCACTGAGCCTCCATCTCTTCTCATGAGCCTATACTCACACACTGAAACGCAAGAACAGTTTTGCTGCTGCTGCTTTTTTTTTTTTTTTTTCTTTTTTTCTTTTTTTTTTTTTTTTCCTGGTCCCAAGCAGCTTGAACCTATGTCAAATCAAAAAAGATTCTGTAGACTGGGCACGGTGGCTCACACCTGTAATCCCAGCACTTAAGGAGGCCGAGGCGGGCAGATCACCCTAAGGTCAGGAGTTCGAGAGCAGCCTGGCCAACATGGCAAAACCCTCTCTCTACTAAAAATGTAAAAATTAGCTGGGTGTGGTGGCGGGCGCCTGTAATCCCAGCTACTCGGAAGGCTGAGGCAGGAGAATCACTTGAACCCAGGAGGCGGAGGTTGCAGTGAGCTGAGATCACACCACTGCACTCCAGCCCGGGTGACAGAGCAAGACTCCATCTCAAAAAAAAAGATTTTGGAAAAGAGTTATTTTTGACAAAGGCATTGGGAAATAAAGACTAAATGATGGGTGATGCTAGTAGTTCCCATTAAAGAACACCTAGTAAGTGCCACTGAGTTGTAAGTTTATAAGCACATTGTAAGTATGTTTTCGTTGAAACCAATGTAACAATTCTAAGAGACAGGTACCATTTTCATTATTTTACTGCTGAGGAAACAACTGTGGAGAAGTTAGCTTACTTATCTAAGTTCACATACCCAGTACACAGTAGAAGCCAGATTTGAAGCCAGATATGTCTAATTATATCAAAACTTGACCCACCTCTGATAAGGAACCAAAGCTAGAAGATTTTTAAAAGAGGTTATTATGCGTTTGTGTCCATACTGATTACAAGAGAAAGGAGAGTGAATGATGGATTCAGGACATGCTACCCCAAAATAGGGTGCCTTGGCATTGGATGAAACAACAGAAGCAGGAAGTTCTCTTTGACCTTCTCCTCACCCTTCTTGCCTGAAGCAAGTGATAAAAGAATTTTCTGACCTGCCCCTAAAGTCAGTCATAAAACCTTCATTGCAGAGGCACCCACCCCATAGCTGGAGGAAAAGAATGCCCTTATCTCTGAAGACAGAGGAACACAAAGAACAGCAAACAGGCCTTGCCCAGTTTATTACTATGATTAGATTATACTCTCTGTCCTCAAATCCATTTCTCCATGACTGTCTACTCTTCATCTTAGTATAAAAATACACAGATTTCCTTTTTTGAAGTCTTCATTTCTTTCTTTTTTTTTTTTTTTAGAGACAGTGTCTCTCTCTGTCACTCAGACTGGAGTGTAGTGGCGTGATCATAGCTTACTGTAGCCTCGGACTCATGGGCTCAAGGGATCCTCTTGCCTCAGACTCCTGAGTAGCAGGGACTACAGGCGTGTACCACCATGCCCTGCTAAATTTCGTATTTTTTAGTAGAAGCAGGATCTCACTATGTTGCCCAGGCTGGTCTCGAACTCCTGGGTTCAAGCAGTCCTCCCATCTCCGCCTCCCAAAGTTCTGTGATTACAGGCCTGAGCCACAGAGCCCGGCTGAGGTCTTCGTTTCTGAAGGCTCCCATGTTACATAAAACTTACAGTAGCCGGGCGCGTGGCTCAAGCCTGTAATCCCAGCACTTTGGGAGGCCGAGACGGGTGGATCATGAGGTCAGGAGATCGAGACCATCCTGGCTAACACAGTGAAACCCTGTCTCTACTAAAAATACAAAAAATTAGCCGGGCGTGGTGGCGGGCGCCTGTAGTCCCAGCTACTGGTGCGGCTGAGGCAGGAGCATGGCATAAACCCGGGAGGCGGAGCTTGCAGTGAGCTGAGATCCGGCCACTGTACTCCAGCCTGAGCTACAGAGCGAGACTCCATCTCAAAAAAAAAAAAAAATTACAGTAAATAAATGTGTATGTTTTTCTCTTACCAGTCTCTGTTACAGGGTTCTCCCCCGTTAACCTAGCAGCGGATGAAAAAAGAAAATCTCTTCTCCCCTAAGAATATTCCCATAAGAATATCCAGTTACAAATAATGAAGACTAACAATAAACTCCTTTTAAAATCTGAGTAGAAAGGGACCCCATGGTAGCAATGTGTGTATGTTGGACTAATTTGTAACTATTCTCCTAAGTGTTTACCTTAATCTTTCTGATAATGCATTTTAGGATTAGTATACTACAAATGTACTTTTTCTCTGAAATTATAAATCCTGGATACATTCATTTATGTAGATATGACATACCTTTCTTGCTTCAAATATCAATAACATGTAGTGTAAGAAGCCTCCAAGGGTGTGGTCTTTTTAAAGCTGGAACTCACATCCTTTATTCTATCTAGTAACCCATCTCTCAGGTCTCATTCTTGAGAAGAAAAAAAGCTGACAATAAAATAAATTTCTACATTTAAATTTATTTTCCCTTAATGTTTCATATCAAAATGGAAGCCATGTTTTTCATCATTTCATTCAAGACGTAAAACCTTGGCCGGGCGCGGTGGCTCAAGCCTGTAATCCCAGCACTTTGGGAGGCCGAGGCAGGCGGATCACGAGGTCAGGAGATCGAGACCATCCTGGCTAACACGGTGAAACCCCGTCTCTACTAAAAAATACAAAAAACTAGCCGGGCGCAGTGGTGGGCGCCTGTAGTCCCAGCTACTCGGGAGGCTGAGGCAGGAGAATGGCGTAAACCCGGGAGGAGGAGCTTGCAGTGAGCTGAGATCCGGCCACTGCACCCCAGCCTGGGCGACACAGCGAGACTCCGTCTCAAAAAAAAAAAAAAAAAAAAAGACGTAAAACCTTGTGAAAAACCAAAGTAATGGAGGAAATGAGGAATTGTTGTTTAATGGATGTAGAGTTTGAGTTTTACAAGATGAAAAAGTTCTGGAGAATGGTGGCACAACAATGTGAATGTATTTAGCACTCCTGAACTGTGCACTTCAAATGGTTAAGATGGTGAATTTTATGTTATGTGTATTTTACTATAATTTTAAAACTTTCCTAATTAAAAAAGAAGTAATGCTGATTTTCTGGCAAAAAAAAAAAAAAAAAAAAAAAAGTGTTCAAAACATGCACTGAATATTATTTGGAAAAGTTTTCTTAGTGAAGAGAAAGAGGCAACTTCCTCTTTCCCAGGTAAACATTTCAAGGTTTTGAAATGGAAAAGAACTACCCTTGAGGCTTTGATTTAGCCTTTTGTTCTCTGCTTGGGAACTGGGCTATTTGTTTATTTAACTGGTTGCTTTATTAGCTTAGTAAAGCATTACACTGTTCTTCCTTGATTTGAATGGCTTAGAAGTCTTTAATCATTTGCATAATTTATTATTTTTAAATATGTTCACATTCAGCATTTCCTTTAACAAAGATACACACCTATACCTTTTACAAATACTGAATATTTAGGCAACTTAACAGCTACAAACTGAGCTTTTTAATGAATTGAAGCACTTTTCATTCAATAGACAAATTTTAGAAATTGGATCCAGAAAAATACTCTGAACCAGGGACTGACTTTTAAATACTTTCCCAACATCAATTAAATGAGATTTTTCCTTTTTTTTTTTTTTTTAATAACATTTTTTTGTTTTGCTTAATGAGGTTAAACTTTTTTTTTTTTTTTTTTTTTTTTTTTTTTTTGGGACACAGTCTCGCTCTGTCACCCAGGCTGGAGTGCAGTAGCTCGATCTCGGCTCACTGCAAACTCCGCCTCCCGAGTTCACACCGTTCTCCTGCCTCAGCCGCCCAAGCAGCTGGGACTACAGGCACCCGCCACCATGCCTGGCTAATATTTTGTATTTTTAGTAGAGACAGGGTTTCACCGTGTTAGCCAGGATGGTCTCAATCTCCTGACCTTGTGATCCACCTGCCTCGGCCCCGCAAAGTGCTGGGGTTACAGGTGTGATCCACCGCGCCTGGCCGAGGTTAAACTTTTAAGCAAAACCCTACGGGAAAGTTATCTGTAACTCTTTACAAAATGAGCAAGTGTATGTCTTTGTGAGAAGAACAGCGTGTGGAGTGCGCGGGTATGCATTTATTGGTTTACTTCCCCAAGCCCAGTGTTTTTGTTTGTTTGTTTTTGGTATTTTGGGTTTTTTTTTTTTTTAATTATAAAGCATTCTATTGTTATATTTAAATCTTTTCCTTTATTATTATTATTTTAAAATTGACATCTAATCATTTTACATGTTTATGGGGTACAGTGACATTTTGGTAAATGTGTATAATGTATAATGCTCAAATCAGGGTAATCAGCATATCTATCACCTCAGACATGTATCATTTCTTTGTGTTGGGAACATTTAAAATTCTTCTAGCTATTGAAAAACACACAACAAATTGTTGTTAATTATAGTCACCTTATCGTGCTACAGGACACTAGAACTTGTTCCTCCCATCTACCTATACTTTTACTCACCCGGTGGATTCTTCTCACCCACTGCACAGAAAAGCCAATACACCGAGACAGCAGCATTACAGTAGAGAAAGAGTTTAATTCTCTCAAGGCCGCTGATCAGAGGACGAGAGCTATTTCTCAAATCTGCCTCCCCAAGAATTCAGAGGCTAGGGTTTTCCAGGATAATTTAGCAGGCTGAGGGCTAGGGAATGGGTACTGCTGATTGGTTGGGGTTGAGATCACAGAGGTGTCAGAAACTATCTTCATACACTAAGTCAGTTTCTAGATGGGGGTCACAAGACCGGTTGAGTCAGTTCCTTGGTATGAATGACAGGTCCGAGTGGAGTCAGTTGGTTGCCAGAATGCAAAAGTCTGAAAAATATCTTGAAGACCAATCTTAGGTGTTACAACAGTGGTGTTATCTGTAGGGGCAGTTGGGGAGGTTGCAGATTTCGTAACCTCCAGCTGCATGACTCTTGATGAGTAAGCAATTTTAGAAAAGTAAGCTGGGGAATAGGCCGGGCACGGTGGCTCACGCCTGTAATCCCAACACTTTGGGAGGCTGAGGTGGGTGGATCATGAGGTCAGGAGATTGAGACCATCCTGGTTAACATGATGAAACCCCATCTCTACTAAAAATACAAAAAAATTTAGCTGGGTATGCTGGCGCATGCCTGTAGTCCCAGCTACTTGGGAGGCTGAGGCAGGAGAATTGCTCGAACCAGGGAGGCAGAGGTGTAGTGAGCCGAGATCGTGCCACTGCACTCCAGCCTGGTGACACAGCGAGAGTCCATCTCAAAAAAAAAAAAAAAAAAACAGTAAGCTGGGGAACAATGGCTGGTTATCATTTAACTACACCGACCTCTTAGAGGAATTCAGTCTTTTCTCATAATCCTAACCTTGTGGCCTTTCATTCGTCTTACAGAGATGGTTTCAATCCCCAGAGGGGGTCAGCTTGCAGAGGGACTATTATCATTTTTGCTTCAAAGTTAAACTATAAACTAAATTCCTCCCATAGTTAGCTTGGCCTATGCCCAGGAATGAGCAAGAGGAGTGAGCTTGTGAGGTTAGAAGCAAGATGGAGTCAGTCAGGTTAGATTTCTCTCACTTTTATCATTCTTGCAAAAGCAATTTTATGTTCATTAACCCACCTCTGGCTTTCCTCTTCCCCCTACCCTTCCTGGCCTCTAGGAATCACTCTTCTACTCTCTGTGTCTATGAGATCAACTTTTTAAGCTTCTGTACATGAATGAGAACATATGGTATTTCTCTCTCTGTGCCTGACTTTTTCACCTAACATATTGTCCTCCCAGCTCATCCATGTTGCTGAAATGACAGAGTTTCATTCTTTTTTTTTTTAATCACTAAATAGCATTCCATTTTATATATATTTGCCACATTTATCCATTCATCTGTTGATGGATACTTAGGTTAGTTCCATATCTTGGCAGTTGTAAATAGTGCTGCACTAAACATGGGAGTACAGTTATCTCTTTGATGTACTGATTTCCTTTCCTTTGGATATATACCCGGTGGTATAATAGCTAGATCGTATGGTAGTTCTATCCTAGTGTTTTGAAAACCCTCCATACTGTTTTCTATAACGGCTGTTCTAATTTACATTGCCACCAACACTGTATAAGAGTTCCCCTTTCTCCACATCCTCTCCAGCATTTGTTATTTTTTGTTTTGGGGGGTTTTTAAATAATAGCCATTTTAATTGGTGTGTGATGGTATCTCATCATGGTTTGCATTTGCATGATGATTCACGATGCTCAGCAGTTTTTCATATACCTGGTTCAAATGCAGTGCAATTTTGGTTGGGAGGCCATTAGGCTAAGGCAGCTCCAATGCCCTGAGTTCCTACATAAACAAACTGAAACCCAACTCTTTCTAAACAGCCATATTCTAGGCCAATCAGAAACCACCAACTAACCCACTACCTCGAGGCTTCCCAATACTTAAGTTTAACCAATCAGAAACTGCCTGGCTAACCTCTAACCAGGGACTTTCCAGTGGAATGATCCAGAAAACATCACTGCCCCACTTTAACCAATAAGGGATTTTCTTTACCTTGCTTCTGCTTTCACCTTACAAAAGTCTTCTCCCAATCTCTTCATCAGAAGAACCCCCAACCACGTATGGCCTAAGACTGCCTGATTAATGAATTGCGGTCTGCTCAAATAAACTCTTTAAAAATTTAATGTGCGTTTATCTTTTAGCACCTGTTTAATCTCACTGTGATCACAAACCATACATTGTATTGTTTTAATTATTTTACATTTTTGAGACTTTTGTTTTATGGCCCAAAACATGTGCATCTTAATGAACATAGCTTGTGCTCTTAAAGGAATGGTATTCTTTAATTGTCACATATAGTGTTCTGTAAATATCAATTAGGTCAGGCTGGTTGATAGAGTTTGTCAGATCCTCCACGTCTTCACTGAATTTTTGTAGAGGAAGAGGTCTGTTAATTGCAGAGAAAGAAGCATTCAAATCTCCAACAAAAATTAGAGATTTTTCTGCTTTGAATTATTTCAGGTTTTACTTTGTATTTTGAAGCTCTGGCTGTGTTTGCAAACTCATTTATGATTATTGTATACTCCTGATAAGCCTTTTTATTTTCAAAAATATTGTTTGTCTTGAAATCTACTTTACCTGTCTTAAATCAGCAAGGGGCAGTACAAAGTGACAGAAAAGGCAAATGTAAATAATGTTTAACAAGTAATAGGCATTCAGTGAATACTTGTTGAATATTGAATTTTCTGTGTGGCAGATTGCCAGATAATATGGTTTCGTGTGTGTGTGTGTGTTTCTTTTTTAATCATCTGTTTTCTAAGTCTCAGAGTGGATGGGAGGCTATGGATAAAATAGTATGCACTTCGGGAAGTTAGTTACTTCCAAGGTTGAGCGTTGGTCCTAGCCTTCTAATACCTGACATTGAAGGAAGAAGCAGCTCATAATGACACAATGAATGAGTAGGCAATCTAGCTTAAATCTTTAGAGAAAAACTAATGATTGCACGTACAATGTCAGGTGTTTTCGATAGAGAGGAATAGCAGGTCAGGAAGGACAGCTTCATAAATACATGATCTTAGGACCTTTGACTACGTTTTTACTGTTTTCCTGATATTTACTTGAACCAAAGCTCATTCTCTGTATACCAACACAAGTACAATTCTATTCTGTTCTTTAGCTGTTCAAAACAAAGTGGTTTCTTCATATGATGATTTAAAAAGAGTAGTTGCTCATGTCTCTGAAAGAATCATTGGGAAAGAAGAGTAGTTTTTCTTAATTCTAAAGATCCTCAAGGCAGTGGTGTCTTAAGCAGGAAAATAGGAGAGACCCATGCAGCCTTAAGGAAGCTCACTGTAATCTTCTCTTTTTCCTCTTGTTTCTTTATCCCTAGAAGTAAACAAACTAAAACTGGTTTTGACATTTGAAAAGGATATAAACATTGGACTAATCCCCTGTGATTCTCTTTACCCAGCCATCTGCTAAAAGTGTGTCTTGAGAAGAGCTTGAGAGAGAGAGAGAGAGAGATTGAGAGATTAGATAAGATAGATAGATTAGATAGATAGATAGATAAGATAGATTAGATAGATTAGACAGATAGATAGATAGATTAGATAGAGAGAGAGAGAGAGAGAGATAATAGATAGATAGATAGATAATCTGTCTCTACTCCACAGGTCAATAATAACTCACTAACGCATAGCCAGGGAGATGTCAGAGTGGCTTGAGACCTCAAGAAGCTTTTTCTTAAATCCTTAAAACCTAAGAACCTTTTTTTTTTTCTTTCTTTCTTATTGTTCAGTTGCCTGCTAATTTTTTGTGGGGAGTAGGAGTTGGACTAGTATGCTACTGCTTAGAGAACAGGGTTAGAATTCTTTGCTGCCAAGAGTATGATTTCTTTAAATTTGTGTTTCTGTTGTGTAAAGAAAGCTATCTACTTCCTGGAATGTAAAGCACAGACATAATTTTAGTAGGCACTTACACTGGATTGTGCTTGGTAATTGGCAGTGCGAGCACTTTTAGTGTGATGGCGTAGCCACATCTCTTGTGGGGATAGGAATATTTTCCTGTTACAGTGAATGGTGAGCTCTTCTGCATTCTGCTTTCTTCCCTTTCCCCACAGACTTGTAGACTCTTGACAAACAGAGCAGAGAAACAAACATTCTGTACAGCATTGTCACCAGCCCAGATTCCTAAATCTCTGACTCTACTAAGACATGCCAGTCGTCTGTACCTATCAGCCTTTCCTCATAGCAAGGACTGGGACAGAAAAGGAATTGGTTACAATAATCATCATTCCCCTGGGAGCAAAGGTCTCACGCAATCGTTTGTCTCACGCAATCGTTTCTCCTCGGTGTGTTTTTGGCTTACAGAATGACTGTGAGACAACGTTATCTGTTTACGTGACTTAGAGCTGTTAGCACAGCCTTTTAATGGCCAAAGTTACTTTTTTCCTGACAGACTTAGTATTAGGATCAACTTATCATTTTTCTGGCCCTAATGCACAGAGCTCTTAAATTCCTCATGGGTCAGATATCTCTGTTTTTCTGCGTAACATGAATTATCCAAGAAAAATGTAGACACCTACTTAATAGAAAAAGCATTGAATCAGGGTCAGAGACTTCAAAGTAATCCATTAACCTCTTGGTACCTCAGTTTATTCATCTCTGAAGTGGGTGTGATGATAACTATCCTACTTTTCTTGAGGCACCGATGTAATGAATGTGAAAGTAGTTTGTAAGTCCATGATTTGTCATACAATTAATAGCTGTTGTTTACTAACCTGCTGGTAGCCAACATGTACTTCTGTATAGCTTTTGCATAGTATCTGAAGTTTAACACAGGGAGTTTTTAGAACATTCTTTTTTTTTTTTTTTTTTGAGACGGAGTTTCACTCTTATTGCCCAGGCTGGAGTGCAGTGGTGTGATCTCTGCTCACTGCAGCCTCCACCTCCCGGGTTGAAGTGATTCTCCTGCCTCAGCCTCCCAAGGGCACACACCACCACACCCGTCTAGTTTTGTATTTTTAGTAGAGACAGGGTTTCACCGTGTTGGCCAGGCTGGTCTCGAACTCCTGACCTCAGGTGATCCACCCGCCTCAACCTCCGAAAGTGCTGGGATTACAGGTGTGAGCCACTGCGCCCAGCCTTTAGACATTCTTTACAAGTAAGTTAGAGGAATGTCAATAAGAGCAGGCTGTAGTCGTTTACTAATGTTGGAAGATACCGGATTTCTGGATTTTTAGGGTTAGTCTCTCTTCTTAAACATTAATATTCTCTAGAACTCAATTACTTTTGGATAACTTGCAGAAATTCCCAGAATTCTAGGATCTTTGCTCTAGACTATACAGCTTTTGCCAAATTTAGTCCACAACTATATTATATGTTTTGTGGACTACAGTAGTTCATCTAATGTGGTATAGTAATGCATACTATTTCAGATTTGAAAGCTCTGCCAACATTATCATATCAATGGAATGCTGCTTTTATTTCCTAATTCTACCCCAGTTTTTCTTACCATGTTCTGTCTTTGTACCTCTAAATTCAATGTATCACTCTTTTTTCTTCATAATTTAGCATGGTTTGTGACTGGGCCACATTCCATCTTCCACTTTTTTCGTAAAACCATTTTTTCTCCATATAAGTTTCAGAACCATTGGGATTCCTTCAGAACAGCTGTGTCTGCCCTCCTTCTAGTGGCCCACTAGAACATGTATGTCTGGAGAGCTGCAATGCCTGGGACCCTATAGGCAGGTTTATATACTTTTTTTTTTTTTGAAACGGAGTCTTGCTATGTCGCCCAGGCTAGAGTGCAGCGGCACTCTCTCGACTCACTGCAACCTCCACCTCTGGGGTTTAAGCGATTCTCCTCCCTCAGCCTCCTCAGTAGCTGGGATTACAGGCGGCCACCACCACGCCCAGCTTTGTTTTTTTTTGTTTTGTTTTTTTTTGTTTTGTTTTTTTTTTTTTTCATTTTTAGTGGAGACAGGGTTTCACCATCTTGGCCAGGCTAGTCTTGAACTCCTGACCTCATGATCCACCCTCTTCGGCCTCCCAAAGTGCTGGGATTACAGGTGTGAGCCATCGTGCCCAGCCACTTTATTCTTAACTAGGTTTTCTCTGATAACTGGACACCAGCCTGGAAGTGTCTCAGACCTGCTTTCACCTACTCTTTGTGTTCTTAAATCCCAGACAGACCCTTCCAGAACTAGATGACCATCAAGACAAACGCATACTCAATTCCATTTTCCCATTCCAGAAGCAGACAAGAAAGGAGTAGGTCTCACCATATCTCCTAGATTTATAACGTGTGCTCTCTACCTGGCAGACACTACACATACTGTGTAAATCACTACTGGGGGCCTCCTGTGTGTGAATCCTGGGTGCCTCGATACATATCAGAACTTTTACATAAGGAAGTTGGATTGGAAGAGAGATTTGTGGTCAACAGTAACTACTTGGAAAATAGAAAAGAAAAAGGATCGCATAATCCTATCACCCCAATGCAATCTCAGTTTATATTTTGGTGGATCACAGATCAGCATTACTATTTCTCTTATGTGGTGTTATCATAATTGTGATACATGACAATAGTGCAACTATAAATTTCATATCTTCTTTTTTTTAATATATTGCATCCTACCTATAAAACTGGCAAAATATATTTTCTTTTGCTTCCCCTACAGGGCAGTTGTATTATTTTGAAGGCCTTTTAACTTGGTGATAAAGAGTATGCTTTGCCCTAAGACCCAATCTGAATCCAGTGTGGTGGCTGTGTAACTGCCCACAAGTCACTTAACTTCTTCTCTACGCATCAGATTCCTCATTTGTTAAATGGCAATCGTAAAACCTATACCAAAGGTTACAGTGAGAGTTAAATATAATAATGTAGTCAGTGCACTCAGCCCTTTGCCTGACATATAGGACGTGCTCACTAAATGACAGCGAGGGTGACATTGAGGCAGAGACCTCAGGCTGCATGAGTGCATTGTAAGTAATTTGGGATAGAACCTTTTACTTAATGTATTTTAAGACATCATTTATAGTGTTTCATAGGTAGATCCTGCATTTCTGTGGTTTCTGTTGAGTGATTTAAGGTGGCATTGTCCTGTGACTCACTTGATTTATTTCTTAGACTGAAAATTATATAGCATTTGAAGCATCTCTGGAACATATGCACTCAGATCTGTGGGTTCATATCTTAATGATTATGGGCATTTTACTAATGAGGAAGAGCTGTCTTGCCCTATTTGTGGTATTATTTGTGATTTAGACATTCTTCCTGGACAACAAAATATCTTTGTACTTTGTACAAAATAAAACTCTTCATGTATTACTTTTTCCCACACAGTCATCTATAAATGTGGGGACCCGACAGGGCTCAATAAATATTTATTAAATGAAAACATTGATGAGTTTTGCCCTAAAGAAAAGTTGCATGTATGTTATTTACAGTTTTATGCAGTGTAGTAGCTATTTTTAATCTTTCGGTTTCTCCCTGCACCCTAATAGGTTATCCTGTAATTTGATTCCATTCATGTGTATTAGTGTCCCAGGCTGATCTTAGCTCCAGTCAGTACCTAGTGTGCTTTCTAGAATGTTATGTCATTAAGTTCAGTACTCACCGCCCTCAGCCTATGATTTGACCTTTTTCAATACCAGTTTTGGAAGACAGACCTAACACTTGCGTATTATATCACATTTTGATTTTATAGAGTTATGTTGTGGAGGATATGATTCAACTCACATTTTATCTGAAATATTAAACAGCAGACTCATTACAATAGGACTCTACAGTACTGCTTTCATTAACTTGTCCTCAGCTCCCTGCTAATTTGTTACTTTCTATACACAGTCTCTGTCTTCGGGATTACTATCTGTTTTGGGTTAAAGGAATATTTTCTTAGACACAAAACTGCATTATCAACCAAAACAAAAGAGCTTTTCTCCCTGATGTGTCTTCCTTCTTTTTCCTGATCCTAGGACGACAAGGCTAAAGTTTCCAGCTGGATCTGGCTGGGCATTTCTGGGATGAATTAAATGAGCACGCTTGATTGAGGTGTAGCTGGACTATATCACTGGCTTCCTATTATGCTGGGAGATCAAAGCAGAGCACAAACAGAGGCTTGGTCTATAAAATATTCAAAACAGATGGCTGCTTCTTTTTGGTGAAAATTCAGGTTTTAAGGCAAAACACTTATTAGCAAAACTTCATTTCTTTTCATTGAAAGATAGTCATATCTACTACTACTGAACACATATCACTGTTTCTTCCTGAATTTCAAGACTAGAATCACAAACTTTTTGTAGGAGCGGGGATTTGGCAAACCTAGAAATTAGGAATTAGATCATCTGGGTTTTCATGTGAATATGAAGTAAGTTATTAAAATTTTGCTGTTGGTATTCTAGAATCAAATGAAAGCATCTTACATTTGGTCACGTAATCATTTTGTTGTTGGGTCACTGTTTTAAAATCCAGTATTCATATTGTTATGTCTTCTGAGAACTGAACCAGGAGGTTTATCTCTGATTTCATGTTTTCACTGAAAAGTACATTCTCCACACTCCTGTATCATTTACATCTGAGTCCTCAAGTTCATGTGGAATAATTCCATGTGATATGAAACTTTTATTATTTTGGTTTAAAACTGAAACGAGAAAGAAGATTAATTTAAAAATATTTTGGCGACATCTACCATGTGCCTAACACTGCATTAGGTACGTGGTAAAAAATACATGTTTCAAGACATTGAAACAAATGCTGAATGATGGATGTTCTCCAACAGGGAACAATTATGTAAGATGTAATAGAAAAACCCAGGTCTCCAAAGAGATTTAGGGGTTCACAGAGAAGGTGACACTTGAGCTAACTCTTGAAGGAGCAGTAGGCATTTGCCAGGCAGATATAATTTTAGATAAAGACATTTGCAAAGATATAGAAGCATAAACAGCGTAACAAATTTAGTATATTCTTGGTAGCTCATTATAGATCGTAGTTAGGGTATATATCAGTTATCTGTTGCAACATTACACATTACCCCAAAGTCTGGCACATAAAACAACAATAAATGATTTTTATCTCAATGGTTTCTGTGTGTCAGGAATTCAGCAGCGTCTTAGCTGAGTAGTTCTTACTTGGGGTCTCTCATGGGACCGCAGTTATCTAAAACCTTCCCTGGGGATAGAACAGCCAGTTCCAGGATTGCTCACCCACAGTTTGTGCTACCTGTTGGAAGGAACCTTCAGTTCCTTGCCATATGGAACCTCTCCATAGGGCTGCTGGATGTGGTGACATGGAGTCCAGCTTCACCCAAAATGGGTGATCCAAGAGATGAGAGCCAGAAGGAAACCACAATGCCTTTTATGACCTGGAATCATAAATTATACAACATCACTTCGGCCACATTCTGTTCCTTAGAAGTGAGTCACTAAGACCATCCCACACTGAGCAGGTTATTAGGGCTTAGGCATCACTTTTTGAAAAGATGAATGCTAAATAATTTTCAGGCTTTTTTTTTTTCTTTTTTTTTTTCTTTTTTTTTTTGGCAACAGAGTCTCGCTCTGTCGCCCAGGCTGGAGTGCAGTGGCTTGATCTCGGCTGCCTGCAACCTCCACCTCCCGGGTTCAAGCAATTCTCCTGCTTCAGCCTCCCGAGTATCTGGGATTACAGGCAACCGCCACCACGCCCAGCTAATTTTTTTGTATTTTTAGTAGAGACGGGATTTCACCATGTTGGCCAGGCTAGTCTCAAACTCCTGACCTCAAGAGATTCACCTGCCTTGGCCTCCCAAAGTGCTGGGATTACAGGCATGAGTCACCACGCCCGGCCTCAGGTTTGTTTTTTCAGTTACTACAGGATGTCAGAGAGGGAGAGACAAGCCATTAGGTGGCTGCAGTCAGCAGCAGGTGGATTGCGAAGCCCTTAGCATGCCATTGCAATCTGTAGACGATGGACAGGCGGAGAGGGAGGTACACGGGGCAGAGTACTGGAAACAGGACAGCCAGTTCAGAGCTTGCTGCTTTGTCCTGGAGAGCGATACTGAGGGGCTGAGTGGGTGCAGTGATAGAAGAGTTTAGAAGTGAGAATATGTTTATTATCAAGAGGCTCTGGTTCTTCTAGGAAATGTCCCAAATGGTTTCCAGTCCCTCTTGGTTTAGAAAATAGAGAACACCATTTGAATGCCCAGTTATAATTCAGAAAGGTAACTCGCCCACAGGAACTACTCAGGTAAAAGCAGTGAAATAAAGCCTGAAAGTTCTCTAACCGCTCCAGGGGAGAACCACGAGCTGTGAGGAACTGCTGCTGACTGAGAACTTAGCTCCTGGTCATCTTTACAGATCAAGTCATCTCTCAGGATTTTGAATTTTCATTTAGAAAGTTAGGCAGGGGGACGGGGGCAGATGTCTCTAAAATTCCTTACATCTTTTGTATTCTGTACCCAAAATGAGTACAGGATGCTGTTTGGATCCAATTAGTGTTTTAGACTTGTCTAACCTTGAGAACATTTGACCCAATAGAAACATTTAACCTATTCACAGATATTTAATTCAGGTTGTGTCAGTGTCAAGGAATTTTTAACTGAGTGTTTTCTGCAGCTGAAACTAAGTTAACGACCGGGCACGGTGGCTCACGCCTGTAATCCCAGCACTTTGGGAGGCCGAGACGGGCGGATCACAAGGTCAGGAGATCGAGACCATCCTGGCTAACCCGGTGAAACCCCATCTCCACTAAAAAATACAAAAAACTAGCCGGGCGAGGTGGCGAGTGCCTGTAGTCCCAGCTACTCGGAAGGCTGAGGCAGGAGAATGGCGTGAACCCGGGAGGCGGAGCTTGCAGTGAGCTGAGATCCGGCCACTGCACTCCAGCCTGGGCGACAGAGCGAGACTCCGTCTCAAAAAAAAAAGAAACTAAGTTAACTTAGTATCTTGATCAATTTATACATGTAGTTGAAAATGTTCAGCTTTTTAAATTTTCTTATCCTATGGCATCATTTTAATTAGTGTCATTTCTTTTTCACATTTAAATTGTATAATGATTTTATTTATCGGAGTTTTTATATAGATTTTACTAATTGTAACTTCCTATAACTGTCAGTTTTCATTTTATGCCTGTCGCCAAATCCAGTTTTCCTTTTAGCCAATGTTTTATTTTGTGTTAATATTATTCATGATAAAAGTAATTTTCATTGTGAATGGATTTTTTAAGGTAGTAATTATTATTCGTTTTTAAAATAATGTTAGAAAATTACAAGAATTTCCTCTTTAGTATTATATTTACCCTGTTGTCTAAGATTGGTCTATTATGGAAATTGGCAAACATTTTTTAATGGTCCAGATAGTAAATAGTACATAGTTACACTTTTGGTTTTTGTTTGTTTTTGAGACAGGAAGTGCAGTGGTGCAATCACAGTTCACTGCAGCCTCAACCTCCTGCCCAGTCTCAAGCAGTCCTCTTACCTCAGCCTCCTGAGTAACTGGGACTATTGACATGCACCACCTTACCCTGCTAATTTTTTAAACTTTTTGTAGAGATGAGTCTCTCTGTTTTGCCCAGGCTGGTCTCGAACTCCCGAGCTCAAGCAGTCCTGCCACCTCGACCTCCCAAAGTGCTGGGATAGCATTTACTTATGCTTTGCAGACTGTGTACTTCCTGCCAAAACAGTTCAACTCTGCTGTTGTAGTGTGAAAGCACCCACAGGCAGCATGTAAATGAATGACTGTGGCTGTGAACTAATCAGTTTTAGACACTGAAATCTCATGTTCATATAAAAACCATTCTTAGTTGATGGGCTGTACAAACACAGGCAGTGCTGAATTTGGTTCATGGACTGTAGTGCTGTGATGCTTGTCTAGTTCTTGTTGTGTCTCTTATCATTTTACATGCCTTCCCTAGCCATCCACAGTCCTCGGTGAGGCCACGCACATGTGGTGGCATTAAAATGTCCTCAGGGTGAGGATGGCAGGTAGTTATTCTGTGTGTCACTCTGTGTGTGATTCTGTGTGTCACTCTGTGTCACTCTGTGTGTGATTCTGTGTGTCACTCTGTGTGTGATTCTGTGTGTCACTCTGTGACACTGTGTGATTCTGTGTGTCACTCTGTGACACTGTGTGATTCTGTGTGTCACTCTGTGACACTGTGTGATTCTGTGTGTCACTCTGTGTCACTCTGTGTGTGATTCTGTGTGTCACTCTGTGTGTCACTCTGTGTCACTCTGTGTGTGATTCTGTGTGTCACTCTGTGATTCTGTGTGTGATTCTGTGTGTCACTCTGTGTGTCACTCTGTGTCACTCTGTGATTCTGTGTGTCACTCTGTGATTCTGTGTGTGATTCTGTGTGTCACTCTGTGTGTCACTCTGTGTCACTCTGTGTGTGATTCTGTGTGTCACTCTGTGACACTGTGTGATTCTGTGTGTCACTCTGTGTCACTCTGTGTGTGATTCTGTGTGTCACTCTGAGTCACTCTGTGTGTGATTCTGTGTGTCACTCTGTGTGTCACTCTGTGTGTGATTCTGTGTGTCACTCTGTGTGTGATTCTGTGTGTGATTCTGTGTGTCACTCTGTGTGTCACTCTGTGTGTGATTCTGTGTGTCACTCTGTGTGTGATTCTGTGTGTCACTCTGTGTGTCACTCTGTGTGTCATTCTGCTCTGTTGTACAGAACTATCAATACAGTGCAAAGATGTCGTAGCACGTAAGTGATACACATCTGTCTCTAGTGAGGGTAGCGTCTGGGCTAAAAAACAAAAAACAAAAAAACCTCTTCCACCCCAGTCTCTGAAACTGAATACCCAGTCATTAACATGATGTTACCAGCCAACCGCCTGCATCCTCCTGGCTGTGCAGTGTTTGAATGGCCGTAGCCACAGGAGCCACATTGCCTTCCCTGGTACTAAAGGAGGGACTACCGTGTCTGCATCCAGTGTAGTACTGTGAGGTGCTGTGATGCCACAGCGTCTGTTGCCAAAGAAATGTTTAGGTAGATGCAATTGTTAGTTAAGATTATAAGATACAGAGGATCACCTAAATTAATTTAATTCCAGGCTAATTAAAAAATTTCATGCGGGAAGTAACTGACATGAGAGCAGATAAGGGCAAGCATCCAGGCAAACAGCTGTGGTTTCCTGGAAGGTACAAGTTGTAATTGCTCCCAGAGATGGCAGGGGTAGGAGTCCTAGTTCAGAGGAGCCTGGCTCCAGCCAATCAGACATTTCGTAGCTATATGCACGTGTATGTTTTAAATAGCATGTTAACCTGATGCTTTATTCTGGTGTACAGAAATACATGATCATTGAGACAGAATGTGTTAATGAAATTGGGGGAGCTGAAAACCTTCACGTACGTAGAATGTACAGCACTGAACTCACAGGTAGTCGGAGGCACACACACCCGCCTTAGAATGACTTTGCAGTATTCCTCGAAATGCTGCATCTGGGAAATGATGTGTGGATGGTTTGCTAGCTAGAGGATGGTTTATTAATTAGAAATGTATCTGACCAATAGCATGAGATCTTACTGCTTAAATGAACAAGATGGCAGAGACTTTACTCCCTCTGAATGCTCCAACAAAGGCGTTCTGTTTCCTGTCAGCAGTAGCATCTCATGCAAGAAGACTACAGTTGCTGAAGCCCACAAGACAATTTTGAGAATTTCTCAAAATTGTATGTTGTGTATATTTGGGCAGACTGCTTAAAGCATGGAGAGCGCTATTCCTGCCGTTAAAGTAGGAATTGCTGTGTCTGTGCTATCAAAAGTCTACTCCCCAAGGCTGAGGCTGCAGTGAGCTGTGATCACACCACTGTGATCACACTACATATATATATATATATATATATATATATATATATATATATATGGATACTGCCTGGTAGGAGAACCAGGGAAAAGCAGCTACAAACAAGAGCAGATTAACATGGTGCAGAAAAGGCATGTTCTGCTTGCTCTTATCCCTTTTCTTTGCTTGATTTCTAGAGTTAGATTTTATCATTTCACTCTTTATTCTGTTTCCTATTTTCTAAACACCCATAATATATTAGATTATCTGATTATATCAAAAACGTGGTCTCCATCCTCTGGATTTCCTCACTAAAGTTGGTTGTGGCTTCCTTTGTGCAGTAGCTTTTCTAATGAGTACTAAAAGGTGGCACTGGTATGAGAGTCTGGGAGATTAAAAAATAGATATATGAAGATTCTATACAAGCTTAACTTTTTCCTTTTTCTTTTTTACTGTCAAGTCACTTTACAGCTAAACCAGGAGCCTGCTTACTCTCTTTTGACTCACTTCGTTACCTGTGCTTCGGTCTAGATGTGTATACCATGTACCCCTTGGAACCTCCTTCTGTGGCCTGCCTGCACCCCATTTTTTCACTTCCTGGTACTCTGCTGTTCCCCCATGAGTATCAGTCAGTTCTGTCAAATGCTGGGGTTTGTTCCTTCTGCCCATTTCACTTCCCACTTTCCAGTGGGGCTGCCCCACTTTGCCACTGCCCTTCAGAATTGATCTCCAGTCCCTGCTTAATAAACCTGTGTTTGGAGTAGAAGGCAACAGAGCACATGGGTCCTTCTTCCAGAGACGGGTGATATATACGCCCAAAGGGTCATCTGACTGGAGATCCTTAGGCTCGTTCTGGTCCAGGTTGTTTAATCTTGAACTCTCCTGGCTGTTCACTTAAAACATCAGCCACCGTTTGTAGTGTCTCTGGTATTTGCCATGCGGGGCCTCTTTTGTCATAGTCAGTCGTGTATCTTCAAGTAATAAAGCTTTGCTTAAGCATCCACAGCTGTTAATACTGAAGTGGTGATGACCATCAGGGTTTGTGTTGTGCTACGCAGGTTAACGTTTTGAGAGAAAGCCGTCCTTCTCATGTTTGTTTTTCCCAAATCTTTTTTTCCACCCAAAGCCTGGATTCCTCTCCAGGTGAAAGGGGTGATGTCCGGAAATCGTTAATCCATAGGATCTGTTCATGGTATATAAAATTTTCAGAAAGAATTTGCCTTTTAAAGATGATTTCCTGATTGACTATAGCAGATATAAATCCAGGAAGTACAACTCTGTCAGAGCAGCCAAGGTCCTTATTAGCTTCTCAGATGTATGAGATTTTTTAGTGCATGTGTGGAGTGGAAGTAAGGATTCTTCCCGTGGGCAGGTCAGAAGGAGAGAGGGGAGGTAGGAGAAGAAAGGAAGAGAATAGTAGTATACAGAAACAAACCAAAGCTGCTGGAGTTGGGGGAGGCAGGTATGTACCCGTGGCTTTCCTGGAATTAGCAGCTGTCCCCCTGAAAAACCAGCTTTGTTTTAGTTTATAGTTCTGAGAGGAAGAAGCTAGGGAGACACCCTTAGTGCCTTCTGTCCTGGAACTGTTTTCATTCTTGAAGTGCTCTTTTTTAATATTAAGAAACATTTCCTCATCCTCTTGGTGATATAGAGTTCTTGGGCCACTATTTTCAGAGAAAACTAAGCTGAAAATATTGGCTGAGGGCCATTTTGCTCAGATCTGTCCTCCCATCTGGACTTTGTGCCCCCCATGCATTCTTAAACACCAGATCACAACCATTTCTCACCTGTTAAAGTGAGGAACAGGTTTCTGGCTGTTTCCAGTGTTCATTAACAGATCAGATTTCATTAACAGATCAGATTTCATTAACAGATCAGATTTCATTAACAGATCACATTTCATTAACAGATCACATTTCATCAACAGATCACATTTCATTAACAGATCACATTTCATCAACAGATCAGATTTCATTAACAGATCACATTTCATTAACAGATCACATTTCATTAACAGATCAGATGTTTCCAGTGTTCATTAACAGATCAGATTTCATTAACAGATCACATTTCATTAACAGATCAGATTTCATTAACAGATCACATTTCATTAACAGATCACATTTCATTAACAGATCACATTTCATTAACAGATCAGATGTTTCCAGTGTTCGTTAACAGATCAGATTTCATTAACAGATCACATTTCATTAACAGATCAGATTTCATTAACAGATCACATTTCATCAACAGATCACATTTCATTAACAGATCACATTTCATCAACAGATCAGATTTCATTAACAGATCACATTTCATTAACAGATCACATTTCATTAACAGATCACATTTCATTAACAGATCAGATGTTTCCAGTGTTCATTAACAGATCAGATTTCATTAACAGATCACATTTCATTAACAGATCAGATTTCATTAACAGATCACATTTCATTAACAGATCACATTTCATCAACAGATCACATTTCATTAACAGATCACATTTCATCAACAGATCACATTTCATCAACAGATCACATTTCATCAACAGATCAGATTTCATTAACAGATCACATTTCATCAACAGATCACATTTCATCAACAGATCACATTTCATCAACAGATCAGATTTCATTAACAGATCACATTTCATTAACAGATCACATTTCATTAACAGATCAGATTTCATCAACAGATCACATTTCATCAACAGATCAGATTTCATCAACAGATCACATTTCATCAACAGATCACATTTCATCAACAGATCAGATTTCATCAACAGATCAGATTTCATTAACAGATCACATTTCATTAACAGATCAGATTTCATCAACAGATCAGATTTCATTAACAGATCACATTTCATTAACAGATCACATTTCATTAACAGATCAGATTTCATTAACAGATCACATTTCATTAACAGATCAGATGTTTCCAGTGTTCATTAACAGATCAGATTTCATTAACAGATCACATTTCATTAACAGATCAGATTTCATTAACAGATCACATTTCATTAACAGATCACATTTCATCAACAGATCACATTTCATTAACAGATCACATTTCATCAACAGATCACATTTCATCAACAGATCACATTTCATCAACAGATCAGATTTCATTAACAGATCACATTTCATCAACAGATCACATTTCATCAACAGATCACATTTCATCAACAGATCAGATTTCATTAACAGATCACATTTCATTAACAGATCACATTTCATTAACAGATCAGATTTCATCAACAGATCACATTTCATCAACAGATCAGATTTCATCAACAGATCACATTTCATCAACAGATCACATTTCATCAACAGATCAGATTTCATCAACAGATCAGATTTCATTAACAGATCACATTTCATTAACATCAGATTTCATTAACAGATCACATTTCATTAACAGATCACATTTCATTAACAGATCACATTTCATTAACAGATCAGATGTTTCCAGTGTTCATTAACAGATCACATTTCATTAACAGATCACATTTCATTAACAGATCAGATTTCATCAACAGATCAGATTTCATCAACAGATCACATTTCATTAACAGATCAGATTTCATTAACATCACATTTCATTAACAGATCACATTTCATTAACAGATCAGATTTCATCAACAGATCAGATTTCATTAACAGATCACATTTCATTAACAGATCACATTTCATTAACAGATCAGATTTCATTAACAGATCACATTTCATTAACAGATCAGATGTTTCCAGTGTTCATTAACAGATCACATTTCATTAACAGATCACATTTCATTAACAGATCAGATTTCATCAACAGATCAGATTTCATCAACAGATCACATTTCATTAACAGATCACATTTCATTAACAGATCACATTTCATTAACAGATCAGATTTCATCAACAGATCAGATTTCATCAACAGATCAGATTTCATTAACAGATCAGATTTCATTAACAGATCACATTTCATTAACAGATCGGATTTCATTAACAGATCACATTTCGTTAACAGATCGGATTTCGTTAACAGATCGGATTTCGTTAACAGATCGGATTTCGTTAACAGATCACATTTCATTAACAGATCAGATTTCTTTCTTTTTTTTTTTGAGACGGAGTCTCGCTGTCTCCCAGGCTAGAGTGCAGTAGCCGGATCTCAGCTCACTGCAAGCTCCGCCTCACGGGTTCACGCCATTCTCCTGCCTCAGCCTCCCGAGTAGCTGGGACTACAGGCGCCCGCCACCACGCCGGCTAATTTTTTGTATTTTTAGTAGAGAGAGGGTTTCACCGTGTTAGCCAGGATGGTCTCGATCTCCTGACCTCGTGATCCACCCGCCTCGGCCTCCCAAAGTGCTGGGATTACAGGCGTGAGCCACCGCGCCCGGCCCAGATCAGATATCTGTATGGGACTTGCCTTTCTCCAGTGGAGAGGTGCCCATTTCTGGTATTTACACACAGCTACAGATACACTTATAGTTTCCCTTGGATTTCGGGTGATAGCTAACTCTTCTTCCCTGCCACCTGTGCCCTCTTAGACCGTGTTCTTATTAGGCACTCTAGTAAGAAGCCACGTCTACCACAGGCTCCAGACACGTAATGAGACCCTCAGTGGCTATAGCCAGGAGACTTATATCTGCATAGTCGGTTGTGTTTGGTTTGACACTGGAGTTCAAATAATAATGTGACTAATGGCAAACTGTCTCTGCCTACTCCCCCAACCCTTCCATGCACAGGCAGATGGACACACACATGCCCTCTTAACCTGACCTTGAGATAACTACCTCTCACAGAAGAGCCTTTGTACAGATAAGCCATGAAATCTCATAGTGACTCAACCGTCATCCTCGGCTCTTTTGTGTAGTCTTGTGGACTGAGGAGGAGCCCGTAATGTGTTCCTCATCATTTCAGTTCACGTCTTTGTTATGTTGTTCCTTGTTGATTGAGAGCTGTCGAGGTCAGGAGTCCCTCTCGTTTGCCCTGGGTAACTCCACTTGCTTTTCCCCTCCACTCCCAATGCCATAGGAGAGAAAGGAGAAAATAAAACGTGATTATGAGGTTGTTACACTGTTTTGCCCCATAGGCAACCAACGTATTGCTGTTTTTCAGATCCGTCTGTCTAGCAGACGTGTAATAATGCCGGAACGTGCTGTTGTGCTTGACTGTAGCAGTTACAGCAGGGCACGGGAGGCACCAGGCCTCAGAAGGCAGGATAGAGTGTGAGTTACCAGTTTCAATGTTTACATGTTCACGCAGGCATGCAGGGAGTTAAAAGCCACCGTTTTTCCCTGTAACCAACCGCCTAACTAGCTTTTCCTTTGAAATCCAGCGTCAGTCCTTGTTGGACTGGCCTGCTCAAAAACTATGACTCTCTTCTCCCTCTTTTGCCTCATGTTTCTTCCACATTGCTAGGTTTTTGTCCCTAATGTCTCATTCATAAATCTGTAGCCCTGGAACTGTAATGTACAGTAGGGAAGCCATTCAGAGATGTGTGTGTGTGTGTATATATATATATATGCACTTATATTTAACTCTTCCATTTTTCACTAAAACACAATGAGTGATTTGTTGTGGGGAGCCAGACCTCAAGCCGAGAACTGAATTGAAAATGTTTTCTCATCTTTGTTAACTCTTAACAGCGAGAAAGAATTTCGGAACACGTTTCTGCTCCTGGAATTTCTGAGTGCAGCAGTAAGTGGCTTTCTGAGTGGCGTTCTTGACTTGATTCTGGTTATCTCGTTGAGTTTTAGCAGCCGTCCTTTCAGGGCGCATCCTGTATGTACCCTTGATTGGTTGGCTTGTAATAATAGCTTCTGTGCCTCCCAGTAGCATTCTTTTCACTTTTCACCCCATTTCTATGTGCTGTCCTCATCTGTATATACATGTTAGCCCACCTGGTGATGAATGACCTGGTTTTAATGTGTCTTACAAGTTTCCAAGTACTAAAGCAAGTACAGAGAAGCCTTCAGTCTTGACATCCGTTGTAGCACATGAAGAGATTCGTAGATATACTCAGCCAGAGATGTCCTTCCTCACTAGTAGGCAAGCCCCTAACAGTCTGTTCCCTATGCACATCCCTTAGATTTCTTTTGAGTGGAATTTTTTTAATGCGTGAGGCAAAAGAGTTGTTAACTGAATGAAGATTGAACAGGCAGAATGCGGTCAGCAGCTCTATAGTTGAGATTTCAAGATTTATTTTATTCTGAGCACTGTTCCACGTCTCCTTACAGCTTTGAGGACATCATGTTTTCTCTTCATACCTGAGTCCAGAAATAAAGGATGTCTTGTTGTGTTTTGTTTGCTAGAGTGGTAATGCATCCTTAAAGAAAAATTGGCAACAGATTTGTGAGTTGTAAGACTAAGAAGAAATGATCATTTGTTTTTTCCAAAAGTGATTCTCACGTTTCTGTAGTCTCTTGTGGTTTTCATGGGCACACTTACACTTCGACAGACCATAACCCTTTACATCTGAAACCTCGCCGGGCGCGGCGGCTCAAGCCTGTAATCCCAGCACTCTGGGAGGCCGAGACGGGCGGATCACGAGGTCAGGAGATCGAGACCATCCTGGCTAACACGGTGAAACCGTCTCTACTAAAAAAATAGAAAAAACTGGCCGGGCGAGGTGGCGGGCGCCTGTAGTCCCAGTTACTCAGGAGGCTGAGGCAGGAGAATGGAGTGAACCCGGGAGGCGGAGCTTGCAGTGAGCTGAGATCCGGCCACTGCACTCCAGCCTGGGCGACAGAGCGAGACTCCGTCTCAAAAAAAAAAAAAAAAAAAAAAAAAAAATCTGAAACCTTTGGATAGAGTTTCTACTTTTAGAACCAGATATTTCTATTAGTAGTGAGATTTCTGATTAACATTCATTCATCTCAGTGACCTAGTGGTCCCTGGACCTGAACTCAGTAGTAACTGCATTATATGATTTTGCGAACTCTATTCTTTCACAAAATAGCTGTGTTTAAATAAGAACATAACACATTGCTCCAAACCTTTGTGACGAGGCTTGACATACTATCCTTCGTTTTTCTGACCCTGAAGTACGTTATTGACTAAGAAGATGTCTTAGTTATTGAGGGTAAAGACTTTGAGGCAGAATTAATGAATTTGATTTTCTTGCATCTTTTACTTTTCAGAGTTTAGCTCTCAGCTGGGGCCTCTGGATAAGAATGCCATTGTAAGATGATAATTTTTGTGGAAAGTTAATCTGTTATTCTGGGATTTTCTTAATGTAGTCTGTGTTGAGAGACAGCAGTGCAGTGATAGTCCAACAAGAAATCAAAACTACCACTAACATTTATGCAGTTAATATATGGACAGTTGAACCTGCCTCTGAAGGCTTCAGCAGGTAAAAAGAACAGAAAGATTTTGTAGCCACTTCAGGGCTCTGAGCTAACCACGGAAGAATCATAGTAGATATAAAAATAATTTGCCAGGAAGACAGTAAGTGATCAATAATGTTAACTTTAAAAAAATGGCGTCTTTCGGGCTGGATGCAGTGACTCATGCCTGTAATCCCAGCATTTTGCGTGGGAATCTGAGGCAGGAGGGTCACATGAGCCCAGGAGTTAAAGATCAGCCGAAGCAATATTGTGAGACCCTTTCTCTACAATAAATTTTAAAATTAGCCAGGTATGGTGGTGCATGTGTCTAGTCGCAGCTACTTTGAAGGCTAAGATGGGAGAATCGCTGAGCGCAGGTGGCTGAGGCGTCAGTGAGCTGTGATTGCACCACTGCACTCCAGTTTGGGTGACAAGGCAAGACCTTGTCTCAATTTTTAAAAAATTATTATAAAAAATGACACCTTTCAAAGGACAAAATATTAGTACCCCACGAGAAAATACCTTAAGCCCCAAATAGCATTGAGTAGCTATTCGTCTGGTCTTTATGAGGAGGCTGTATTACACCTCTCAAGGTGAGTTCTTAGAGTAACTCTCTGGCACAGAAACAGTCGAGTGGGAAGAGAAAAACCTACTGGACAGAAGTTTCACTCTGCACATTTCATCCAGGTAGTGAAGTCACGTGGCTCAAGAAAGTGTGTTTAGATCTTGTAGATAAATGAGTTGCAGAAACGGAATGCCGTAGAATCTTCTGTTGCTATTTGTATTGAATGATACAGGAACAGCTTCACTGTCTTCCTAAAGACCATTAGTTATCTAACCTCACTTAAGTGGAAACTGGGTTAAAATAAACACCTTTGGAAGATCACTGGTCTTGTCACTGTGCCATCAAATGCTGGCCTCTGAAACCTGTTTGAGACTCTGCTACGTAAACAATAAATTATTATAAGATGAAGCAAAGCTCTTAGTACCTAACCAAAAATGTCTCATCCCTTTTTATAATTTAAATTTCCTCAACAATTATGTAAATGTAGCATTGGGGCCATAACGACGTTTTGGCCTCATATTTGGTACAAGCAATTAATTGTGACAAGTTCACTTTTGAACTTCTTTTTTTCCTAGTGCAGAAAAGTATATTTAACTGTAATTCAGCATACCTGGACAACCAGTTTGGCCCGACCACATATCTGATGGTTTGTAGTAGGACTCCTTGCCAATGTGTTGAGGTCGTCTGTGGAAAAAAGTTACAGCTTATGGGAAATGTCCCTCTTCCCTCTTGAGATTAGGCAGTGGCAGTTCTACCTTGTGGGAAACACGGTTTCTTTTCTAAGCGGACTGCTCAAATTAGATAGGGAGAAAAAGGAAGAGATAAGGGCTTTTCCCATGTGATTGACATGGTCCATGTGTTCCAAGAGGCTTAAGTCGTTTTTTTCTGGATAGATTTGGGGACTCTGCTAGCTGGGCAGTTTCATATGCTTTCACAAAGTAAGCTCTATGGTTGTGTTTTTAAGACATTTCCCTTTGACAGGGGAAGAAAGAATAGATACTCTAGTCATTGCATAGAGTGGGGTTGGTTTGTTTTGTTTTGGAGTAAAGGTTTGTATTTTTATTGATATATTTGTACATATTTTGGAAGTATATGTGGTATTTTGATACCTCTATACAATGTAAATGATCAAATCAGAGTAATCACACCTCAGCCTTTATTTTTTCTTTGTAAAATGAGTTTTTATCCTGGATAAACAATTTAGAATTTCATTCTTTTTAAAACTTTTTTTCTTTTTCTTTTTTTTTTTTTTTTTTTTTTGAGATGGAGTCTCGCTCTGTCGGCCAGGCTGGAGTGCAGTGGCACAGTCTCAGTTCACTGCAAGCTCCGCCTCCCGGGTTCACGCCATTCTCCTGCCTCAGCCTCCGGAGTAGCTGGGACTACAGGCGTCCACCACCAAGCCCGGTTAATTTTTTTTTTTGTATTTTTAGTAGAGACGGGGTTCCTCTTGTTAGCCAGGATGGTCTTGATCTCCTGACTTTGTGATCTGCCCTCCTCAGCCTCCCAAAGTGCTGGGATTACAGGTGTGAGCCACCACGCACAGCCTTTTTTTTTTTTTCAATAGAGACAGAGCCTTGCTATGTTGCCCAGGCTGGTCTCAAACTCCTGGCCTTAAGCAATCCCCCTGCCTCAGACTGATTTTGTTTTGTTTTGTTTTGTTTGTGATGGAGTCTCACTCTGTTGCCCAGGCTGGAGTGCAATGGTGTGACCTCAGCTGACTGCAACCTCTGCCTCCCAGGTTCAAGCAATTCTTATACCTCAGCGTACTGAGTAGCTGAGACTACAGGTGTGTGCCACCACACCCAGCTACTTTTCATGTTTTTAGCAGAGACAAGGTTTCACCATGTTGGCCAGACTGCTGTCGAACTCCTGACCTCAAGTGATCCACCCACCTTGGCCTCCCAAAGTGCTGGGATTACAGGCATGAGCCACCACACCTGGCCTCAACCTTATTTTTTAAGTTTTCGATTGGACTCTGAAATTTTTCAGAATACCAAATGCCATCATGTTTATTTAATCAATTAGCCTTCAGTATAAAATGCATTTATGTCAATTTGAAATTTTTTTTTTTTTCTTTTGAGACAGAGTCTCGCTACAATGCCCAGCCTGGAGTACAATGGCGTGATCTCGGCTCACTGCAACCTCCCCTTTTCAGGTTCAAGCAATTCTCCTGCCCCAGCCTCCCGAGTAGCTGGAATTACAGGCATGCACCACCATGCCTGGCTGATTTTTGTATTTTTTTAGTAGAGATGGGGTTTCACCATATTGGCCAGGCTGGTCTCGAACTGTTGACATCAAGTGATCTACCTGCTTTGGCCTCCCAGAGTGCTGGGATTACAGGCGCGAGCTACCGTGCCCAGCTGAAATTTATTTTTTATTAAGAATAAGGACCTAAAAAGTCAGCATCCACAGTCATAGTAGCAGTAGGAGTGAGCTAATAATATCTTTTTAAATTCTGTTTTACTATAAGGAATTTGACCTTCTCCATATGACCATTTATCACATTGTCCCCTTTCTTCATGGTCATACTTTTTTCTGCCAGTTTGTCAATCAAAAGTAATTACCTAAGATAATCAGCTCTTTCAGCCTTTGCAGCCCAGATGTGGCATTTGTGATGGTAGCTGTGTGCACACAAACATGCGCGTGTGCACTAAGAGAATGGGAATAAATTGCACAAACCCAATGAAAATTCCAAAGGTGATTTTTTTAAATCAATGTATCTGTGAAAGAAGATAGAGAAAACCAAGCTTTTAAAAAATGGAGAATTAAATAGGGACACGTTACTTGGCATCATGGGGGATGTAGTAATAGAACCATGATCAGACAGTTTCATCATTGGTGCACAAAGTGTTCTTGCATTTAAAGTAATTTTACCTTTAAAGATTGCACTTGGAATTCTTTTTAAACTTTCCACAGTGAGTACCTTTTTTTTTTTTTTTTTTTTTTGGAGACAGAGTCTCACTCTGTCGCCCAGGCTGGAGTGCATTGGTGCGATCTCTGCTCACTGCAGCCTCTGCCTCCCAGGTTCAAGCTGTTCTCCAGCCTCAGCCTCCTAAATAGCTGGGATTACAGGCGCACGCCAGCACGCCCAGCTAATTTTTGTATTTTTAGTAGAGACAAGGTTTCACCATGTTGGCCAGGCTGCTCTCGAAATCTTGACCTCAAGTCATCTGCCCGCCTTGGCCTCCCAAAGTGCTGGGTTTCCAGGCATGCTGCACCACGCCCAACCACAAGTATACGTGTATGCCCAGAAATAAAATACAATATTTTTGAAAGGTTGGTATTGTTTGCAAATAACTGTCCAGCTCCCCCACTCTAAATTCTCTACTTGATTGAAACACCGTCTTCCTTCTGTGACTGGCTGTGTTGTCAGGCCTTCTAGGTAGGAAATTCCAGCACAGAACTGGCACCATAAACCTGCTGATTAGGAGTCTCATGGAGCCCGGGAGCCTTCCACAGCAACACTTGGGTGTTTCTCGTGTATCCTTAGAGTGAGAGAGAGAACTTTAAAAACAAAAGTAACGCTAAATTGATTAATTTTCTCTGGTTTGTCTAGCCAGGCTCCAGCTTCTGTGTTATACACTGTATAGGCCTAAACTGAACTCTGATCTTTTTAGTAAGGTAAAGATTGTTTCAGCCACTAAATCCTTGCTCTTTATTCTCTTTTAATTATTTCCTGGAAATAGTATTAGAAACAAAGGAAATGTGCTATATTTATTATGCAGCCATTAAAAACCTGTTTTCACTAAAAATAGGTTTATATATATATATACACATATGTAGGTTTTTATATATACATATATAATGTAGTGAACAGTACTCACAATATAATGTTAAATAGATAAATAATGTATCAAGGAAAATGTGAGGTATGATACTGTTAGAAGCTGATTTATATAAATGTATTAAAAGACTTGGCAGGAAAATTACCAAAATATTACAAATGATTACTTCTGTTTTTTTTTTTGTTTTTTTTTTTTTTTGAGACGAAGTCGTGCTCTGTCGCCCAGGCTGGAGTGCAGTGGCGCGATCTGGGCTCACTGCAAGCTCCGCCTCCCGGGTTCACGCCATTCTCCTGCCTCAGCCTCCCAAGTAGCTGGGACTACAGGCGCCCACCACCGCGCCCGGCTAATTTTTTATGTTTTTAGTAGAGACGGGGTTTCACCGTGTTAACCAGTGTGGTCTCGATCTCTTGACCTTGTGATCCGCCCTTCTCAGCCTCCCAAAGTGCTGGGATTACAGGCATGAGCCACTGTGCCCGGCCACATGATTACTTCTTGGTGGAAGTGTATGCAATTGTCTTATTTCCTTTATGTTTTTCTTTTTTTCCCCACGTTTTTTGGAGTAAAGTGTATATTGTTTTTATAATAAAAACATTAAACTTTATTTGCTTAAAAAAACTCTTGTTTAAAAAGAAAGGAAGGGAGGTGGCAGGAGCAGTCCTCTGAGGGGGTCCGAGGAGGGATCAGTGTTACTGTGGAAAGTAATACCAGGCCCTGCTTCTGTTGACTTGATCATTGAGTTCCCAATTCATTAATTAGGCCAGAGGTGTCCTGTTCGTGAAAATTGCCCGGCTGGTGACATGCAGCAGGTGCAGACCTCTGCTGTGTGAGCCCTGGGAGCACACTGAGAACCGCCAGCATTTCGGCTTCACAGTGCTCACAGCGGCTGTGTGTCAGGCAGGTGCTGCTCTAATGCTTCAGTGTCCTGTGATGTGAGATCTGGCCCCACTCTCTTCCTGGACACTCCAGGCTTGGACCAACTACCAAATACCTGGCCAGACTATTGTCACGAGAGCCGTCAAATGAAATCCTGGGGCAGGAGTCATCGTCATTTAGTGTGCTTCCAGAAGGAATCAAAGGAGTCGCTGTTCAAGCAGGGGAGAGAAATGAGAAAAGAAAAAACGTAGAGCGAGTCTGTTACTTAAAAACAACACAGAACCAATGTTAACAACCAAGAATTGTAGAGTCCTTGGCTGTGAGTCAGGTGCTTGGTGTTACATAAGGATTTATCAATCACTGTTTCAGAAGAATATCGGGTAACCTCTGTGAAATGAATTGAGGGGAGCATAAGCCAGGGTGAGGCAGAATTCGTAATGAGTTCCCTCATCACATCTCTTGGCCAAGAAAAACATGCACTTTCTCCAGAGACAGAATTTTTCTTCCATTCCAGGAGGTGGAGGAACACTTGATGTATATGTAGTCCAGGCTTTCAGATGAGCAGCTTTCACTAGCAGTTTTTTGTAATCTACTCAGAAATAAGTGAAGAGAGAAAGTGTGAGGTAACTGGAGTCTTTCTGTATCAGGAATAGGCTCTCTGTAAAAACGAGTTAGTCCTGTGCTTAATCCCTGCCTCAATACAGAGCTATCCGTCTGGTGTGGATGTATTAAGCCAGCATTCTCTTCCTGTCTCCCAGAAGGACGGCTGGGTGTGACAGCGTCAATGTGTGACCGTATGTGAAAATGTTTCTGTAATCCTGAAGATTTCAGTCGTGATTAGAAGAGCTTTAGTCTTTGATCAATTTTCTTTGACTTGGGAGGCATAAAGAATATTTGAACCTCTCATTTCAGACTGACCCTGACTTTCCTCTTTTTTTTTTTGCCTCAGATCATCCAGCCCCTCTTAGAACTTGACCAAAATAGAAGTAAATTAAAGTTGTACATTGGACACCTGACAGCCCTCTGCCATGACCGAGACCCCCTGATCCTCCGTGGACTCACTCCACCAGCTTCCTATAACTTGGACGATGACCAGGCGGCTTGGGAGAATGAGCTGCAGAAGATGACCCGGGGACAGGTGAGCTTCTCACTCACACATTGAAAAGAGCCTGTGAAAATCCAGTTGCCGTGTAGGTTGATGCAGTGGGAGCTACCTTGGGGAATTCCATGTTTAAATTCAAGATTTTGGGGTGGGGAGGGGTTTCCAGATATCATTTTTTAACTGATTTTTAATTGATTTTTTACTGTTTTATTTTTTTAAATTCACAAATTAAAAATGTATATTCCTCATGTACAACATGAGACTTGACTTGGATTGCTTGATACTTTGGTTTTGGTTTTGACCGATCTTGGATTTCTGGATACTCTGATTTTGGTTTTGATTTTGGTTTGATGTAAACTACAAAAGTGTGTGTGTGCCCTTTTTACCCGTTCCTCCTTTTGTGGTGTGCGTGTGGTGTTAGCGTGGTGTTTTGTCTAGAGGAAACATGGGTGAGGCACAAAGTAAGCCCACCGCTCTAGGAACTATGTTGAAAATTTTCAAAAAGAGGATTTAGGGAAGACTATAGAGTACTATGACACCAGGAAAACTTAAAACTTTGTGTAAGATAGACTGGCCAGCATTAGCAGTAGGTTGGCCATTAGAAGGAAACATGGACAGGTCCCTTGTTTCAAAGGTATGGCACAAGGTAACATGTAAACCAGGGAACACAGACCAGCTTGTTTTAGATCCCCCACCCCCAACACACGGTGGTTGAGAGAACAGCAGCTTAAGCGGCTGGCAGAGGCAGGGAAAGACCAGCAGAGAGAGAGAAAGGAAAGAGAGAGAAAAAGAGGCAGAGAGAGAGAAAGAGACAGAGGCAAAAGGAAAGTCAAAGAGAGAGAGACGAAGTCAAAGAGAGAAAGAAAAAAAGAGAGAGATATACAAGTAGTTAAGAAAAAAAAAAAAGTGTACCCTGTTCCTTCAAAAGCCATCATACCAATTTTAATTTGGACAAAACAAGGCCTTATTAATAGCAAAGAATAATTAAAATCCCAAACTTATAAGGTTTTCAACAAAAATAAAGTTTGCTAAAAGTTAACAGTGTGACATGTATTATAGTAACTTCTAATCTTGTGACCTTAGACAGTCTAGTCCACAGACATTAAAAAAAAAAAAGATTCGCTTTGGAAAAGAATGGTTATCATCTTCAGAAAAAAAGAAAAAAAGGGGGCAGAATTTATATAAAAAGAGTGTTACATGGTAAATTCTTGTCCTGAAATAAATTAACTGGTTGTTTAAAGAAAGAAATGTTTGTAATAATTCAGGAAGTTAAGGCATGTCAAAAAATTGCCTGTAAAAGTCGTGGGAAAAAAAAAAGGTTATAAAAAATGTGTGTTAAAAAAAGAATTTTATGCAAAAAATGTTGTATAATTTAAAAGTAACTAGGCCTCCTGAATGTAAAACTATTGGAAAAAAAAATAAACAGTTTATGTGCAAGGTGTATAAGAAAAGCAAAATATACCTTTGGTAAAAGGATTATAAGGAGGCATAAGAATGTACATTTTTACCTACATTAAAAAGTTAAAAATTATTGTTTTGAAGGTTTAAGCAAGTTTTAAAATGTTAATTGTAAAGGACATTCTGTGTGTAAACATGCTAGCTAAAGTTAAAGAAGTATCATCCAGTTTTTCTGTGAACTGGACATTAAAGTGAAAGCATAATAGATTTTTCTTAAAGCACCAACCTGCTCTTTAGCAAAAATTATAAAAGATTAAAAAGAGTCTATAAAATCTTCCCTTATGGTCAAACATTAAAAATTAAATAAATAAGTCTACAAGGTTTCATTAAAATTAGGTTTAACATTAATAACACACTAATATAAAGATAACATTTAGCTTATCTGGTATATACAAGAAGCATTGTTAAATGTAAAATGGTATTTGGCTTTCTTTGGCTTAAAAACTAATAAAAATAGGTGCTAAGGGAAATTTCTCAGTAAAAGGGCAGTGAGGACTATAAAGTCCACTGCCAAGGTCCCCACATTTAAAACAAAAAGTCAGTTTCTTAAAAATTATATACTTGGTTTATCTTCCACTTTCCTTTCTCACAAAACAAACAAACAAACTGAAAGTCTTTTAGCACATGTACCACCCCTAGAATTTCCAGTAAACCAGCACCAGCCTGAAGATCACGTTCTCATCGAAAGGTGGAAAGAAGAAAAACTCGAGCCAGGCTGGGAAGGAGCCTACCTTGTGCTGTTAACCACCAAGACTGCTGTTCGTACAGCAAAAAAAGGGATGGACTCATCACACCCGAGTCGAGAAAGCGCCACCCCCTCCAGAGTCGTGGGCCATCGTCCTGGGGGAAAACCCTACCAAACTAAAGCTAGGAAAAATGTAACTCTTTTCATCTATTCTATTACTCTTTCTTCTTTCCTCATTCTATTGCTGACCATCTAGTTATTAATATAACCAAGTCGATTTCACCTCAAACTATTGCATTTAATGCTTGCCTTGTTACACCCTGTGAGGACTTGCCAAGTCAAAGGCAGCTCTCTACTTCGGAAAAGTACTTCTGTCCCTCCTGACTCTCCTCAGACTAGACATTGGTAAACTAGGACCATTGAATCCGAGGAGATTTCGATAAAGACCCCAGTGCCAACCAGGAGTGTTGCCCCCCAATGTAGAGCTTTCATGCCATAGTTGGTCCAACATTCTGTGGACCACTAAAGAGCAAGGATGGACGGCCCCAGCTGGTTTTTGTAATTTCCTAAAATCATACATTCATTTTACTAGAGGATCATAGAAGTTAAAGACTTAAAACAAACTTTAGCAATGAAGACAGGATACCAAGATGCAAATGCCTGGTTAAAATGGATCAAATATTCTATCTACACATTAAACAAAAGCAATTGCTATGCTTGTGCACGTGGCAGGCCAGAGGCCCAGATTGTCCCCCTTCCACTAAGGTGGTCCTCCAGTCGACCAGGTGTGAGCTGCTTGATAGCTCTTTTCCAGGATTCTACAGCCTGGAGTAATAAGTCATGCCAGGCTCTCTCTGCTCTATCCCAAAATCCCTGCGGGTCAGCCCCCAAGAGCCATCCAGCCTCTGTCTCCCAACGCTAAGTTCACTTCATGTTTCTCACAACAGGGAGGAAACTTAGCATTCCTTGGAGACCTGAAGGGATGCAGTGAGCTTAAGAATTTTCAAGAGCTTATCAATTAGCCCTCGTTCATCCCTGAGCGGATGTGTGGTGGTATTGTGGTGGACCTTTACTGGACACTCTGCTGAATAACTGGCGTGGCACTTGTACTTTAGTCCAATTGGCTATCCCTTTCACCCTGGCATTTCATCAACCAGAAGGAAAAAAAACAATAAGACATCATAAAGCGAGAGAAGCCCCTTATGGGTCTTTCAACTCTCATGTCTATTTAGACACAATTGGAGTCCCACGAGGAATACCAGATCAATTTAAAGCTTGAAATCAAATAGCTACAGAATTTGAGTCAATATTTTAGTAGGTGACGGTTAATAAAAATGTAGATTAGATAAACTACATCTATTACAACCAACAGCAACGAGCTTTTCATGAGTTAAAAGAAAAACTCATGTCGGCCCGGCAAGAAACTCTGATGAGAAACGCTATCTATCAAAACAGATTGGCTGTCGACTACTTGCTAGCAGCTGAAGGAGAGATCTGTGGGAAATTTAAGCTTACTAATTGCTGCCTACACATAGATAATCAAGGGCAAGTAGATAGTTAGAGATATGACAAAACTGGCACATGCACCTGTGCAAGTGTGGCATGGATTTGATCCTGGGGCCATGTTTGGAGAATGGTTCTCAGTGCTAGGAGGATTTAAAACTCTTATAATAGGAGTTATAATAATAATAGGAGCCTGCCTACTGCTCCCTTGTTTGATACCTGTACTTCTTCAAATGATAAAAAGCTTCTTTGCTACCTTAGTTCACCAAAATGCCTCAGCACAAACGTACTGTATAAATCACTATCGATCTGTCTTGCAAGAAGACATGGGTAGTGAAAATGAAAGTGAGAACTCCCACTAATAAAATGAGTGAGCGTCTCAAAAGGGGGGAATAAGGGAGGAGACCACCCCTCATATTGTCTTATGCCCAATTTCTGCCTCCAAAGAAAGAAAAAGTAAAAACTAAAAGGCAGAAATGAAATCCACAGGCAGACAGCCCGGCACCGCATCCTGGGCCTGGTAGTTAAAGATCAACCCCTGACCTAATTGGTTCTGTTATCTATAGATTACAGACATTGTATAGAAAAGCACTGTGAAAATCCCTATCTTGTTTTGTTCCGATCTAATTACCGGTGCATGCAGCCCCCAGTTACATACCCCCTGCTGGCTCAATCGATCACGACCCTCTCACACGCACCCCCTTAGAGTTGTGAGCCCTTAAAAGGTACAGGAATTGCTCACTCAGGGAGCTCGGCTCTTGAGACAGGAGTCTTGCTGATGCCCCTGGCTGAATAACCCCTTCCTTCTTTAACTCGGTGTCTGACGAGTTTTGTCTGCCACTCGTCCTGCTGCATAACTAGTTATCCGTCATTTATTTGATGTGTAAATGTTAAATTAAATTCCTAATAGCTCTTTTTGATATTGATAGCCATATAATAAAAATGTAATGGAAATAAATAAATATATGCATAATTACAGTGCAACCAAAAGCCCATTGGAAACAGGGCACATGGCTATTCATTTTAGAGACTTTTGCTTCAGAATTTTACAAAAAATCGGTGCTTCTTAAAAGCAGTGCTGCTGGGCACAGTGGCTCACATCTGTAATCCCGGCTTTTGGGAGGCTGAGGCAGGAGAATCCCTTGAGCCCAGGAGTTCAAAACCAGCCTGAGCAGTGACATAGTGTCACACGCCTGTAGTCCCAGCTGCTCAGGTAGTTAAGGTGGGAGGATGGCCTGAGCCCAGGCAGTCGTGGCTGCAATGAGCTGAGATCGTGCCACCGTACTCCAGCCTGAGTGGCAGAGCAAGGCCCCATCTCAAAAACAGCAACAAAAAAAACCCAGTGCTTATTAATGTATTAAAGTTTAACTGGCATTAAATTATTCCTTTGTAAAACAGTTTGTTTTGTTTTTGTTTTTGTTTTGGAGACAGAGTCTCGCTGTGTCTTGCCTGGGCTGGAGTGCAGTAGCGCGATCTTGGCTCACTGCAACCTCCACCTCTCAGGTTCAAGCAATTCGTGTGCCTCAGCCTCCTGAATAGCTGGAACTACAGGCCCGCACCACCGTGCCCAGCTAATTTTTTGTTTTTTAGTAGAGATGGAGTTTCACCAGGTTGCCCAGACTGGTCTCGAACTCCTGAGCCCAGGCAGACCGCCTGCCTCAACCTCCCAAAGTGCTAGGATTACAGGAATGAGTGACCGTGCCTGGCCAGCTTATCTTTGAAATGGAAAAGATATTTTTGCTCAGTCCTGTATTTTCAATATGCCTGGATGGACTTAACTCAATCTTACCAAGGGAAAAAAAAAAAATCTTCAGGGTGATACCAAGATAGAAAATTTCAAACTAAGGATTTTTCAACAAGTTTTGAGTGAACGAAACCTGATTAATAGACTTCCCATTGCAGATTGTGTTATAGTCAAGCTATGCACTCATCAAAACAATTGTGCTCATACACATGGATTCTGTTAATATTGTCATGTTTCCCTTTAATTGAGAGTGTACTTCGGTTACTGAAGTTATTGTTTGAGGTGTGTGAAATTGTATTCTCCCCGGTAGTCCCTGGGAAACGGGAGACCTGGGTCATCTACAGAGGATACAATAACTAACAACCCCTACTATAAGCTGCTTCATAGCTTCTAAAGATTGGTGGAGAAACCAGCCCATTTCCTGCTTCCTCGCCCCAAGCAAGGATTTAAGGAAGTGATGTAGCCTGTCTAACAATATAAAATGACTTGCCTGGGAAAGTATTGTGATCAGAGTTTGACTTCAGCTGTGAAGGCCAAGAAACAGAAGATGTGAGTCGCTGCCAGATACGCATATTGCTTTATTTTGTGTGTGTGTTTTGTTTATAGTTTCGTAGTTTTGTTTTTGTGATGCAGAGCCTTCTGCTCCTGATATTTGCAGTTTTCGCCTCGTATCTCCAGCGCGTTTCACTGCCTCCATGCTCCCACCAACACCACCCCCATGAGGACGGGGCAAGAACTTTGTCTATCTTTTTCAGTGCTAGGGCGGTGCAGAAGGGAAGTAAATGTAGGATCAGAGCCTCTACACGGTCCCCACTGGGGCACTGCCTAGTGGAGCTCTGAGAAGAAGGCCACCGTCCTCCAGACTGCAGAACAGTAGATCCACCGCTGGTTTGCAGCGTGCACCGGGAAAAGCCGTAGGCACTCAGTGTCAGCCCATGAAAGCAGCTGGGAGGGGGCTGTGCCCTGCGGAGCCACAGGGGCAGAGCTGCCCACGGCCCTGAGAGCCCACCTCTTGCATTGGCATGACCTGAATGTGAGACATGGAGTTAAAGGAGATGTTTTGGAACTTTAAGGTTTAATGACTGCCCTATTGGATTTCAGACTTGCCTGGCACCTGCAGCCTCTTCGTTTTGGCCAATTTCTCCCATTTGGAATAGGTGTATTTACCCAATGCTTATACCCCCATTGTATCTAGGAAGTAACTAACTTGATTTAGATTTTACAGGCTCATAGGCGGAAGGGACTTGCCTCGCCTCAGATGAGACTTTGGACTTGGACTTTTGGATTAATGCTGGAATAAGCTAAGACTTTGGGGGACTGTTGGAAAGGCATGATTGTGTTTTGAAATGTGAGGACATGAGATTTGGGAGGGGCCAGGGACAGAATAATATGGATTGGCTGTATCCCTACCCAAATCTTATCTTAAATTGTAGTTCCCATAATCCCCATGTCATGGGAGGGACCCAGTGGGAGGTAATTGAACCATGGAGGTTGTTACCCCCCATGCTGTTCTCATGGTGAATCTCGTGACTTCTCATGAGATCTGATGGCTTTATAAGGGGCTTTTCCCCCTTTGCCTGGCACTTCTGTCTCCTGCCACCATGATTGCAAATTTCCTGAGGCCTCCACAGCCATGCAGAAGTGTGAGTCAATTAAACCTCTCTCCTTTATAAATTACCCAGTCTCAGGTATTTCTTCATAGCAGCATGAGAACAGGCTGATACACTATATCTTTATATTTAAGGTGGGTTTCTTGTCAAGAACATATATCAAATCAGTCATTGTCTTCTGATTGAAGTGTTTAGAATATTTGCACCTGATAGCCTGTCATCTTTATATTTATTTGTTTCATCTATTTTTTTCCTCTGTTTCTGTTTTCTTTTAAAGTCATTTTTTATTTATTTATTTTATTTCCACTAGTAGATTAAAGCTCAACTCCCCACCCCCTTTAAGTGATTTCTCCGTGGTTTATGGTGTACAGTTTTAGCTTATCATAGTCAAATTGTGAAAATATAACATACCACTTCAGGTATAGTGTAGGAATCTGCCAATAGTATACTTCTATTTCCTTTGTCTCAAACTTGATGCTCTTGTTGGTATACATTTTTTTCCTCCATATATTATAAACTCCGTAGTGCATTGTTACTGTCTTTGCTTTAATCAGTTATTTTTTTCGATTGTTTTATCGTGGTAAAACATACACAACATAAATTTTACCATCTTAACATTTTTTACATGTACAGTTCAGTGTTGTATTCATAATGTAAACTATCACCGCCATCTATCTCTGTAGCTCTTTTATCTTGCAGAACTGAAACTCTATACCTGTTAAACAGTAACTCCCCATTCTCCCTTGCCCCACTATTCCATCTGCTGTCTGATTTTACTACTCTAAGGATTTCATATAGATGGAATCATGCAGATTTGTCTCTTTGTGACTGACTTATTTCATTGAGCAAGGTTCATCTGTGTTGTACCTTGTCTGGGGAAATTCTTGTGTCAGAATTTCCTTCCTTTTTAAGGCTCTTGTTTTATATACCACATTTTCCTTACTCATTCCTCCATCTATGGACACTTGGGCTGCTTCCACATTTTAGCTATCATGAATAATGCTGCCATGAACATGGGTGTATAAGTATCTTTTCGAGACCTTGCTTTCCGTTCTTTTGATATCAAAAGAAGAGAAATTGCTGGACCATGTGGTAAATCTTATTTTCAATTTTTTGAGGAACCACCATACTGTTTTCCACAGCAGCTGTACCGATTTACACTCCCGCCAGCGGCACACAGGGTTCCAGTTTCTCCGTATCCTGGCCAGCACTGGGTATTTTGTAGTCTTTGGTATGTTTTTTAAATAATAGCCGTCCTCGTGGGTGTAAGGTGGCATCGCATAGTTTTGATTTGCATTTCCCTAGTGATTCGTGATGTTGAGCATCTCTCCATGTGCTTATTGGCCATTTGTATTTTTTTTTTTTTTTTTTTTTTTTTTTGAGACGGAGTCTTGCGCTGGAGTGCAGTGGCCGGATCTCAGCTCACTGCAAGCTCCGCCTCCCGGGTTCACGCCATTCTCCTGCCTCAGCCTCCCGAGTAGCTGGGACTACAGGCGCCGCCACCTCGGCCGGCTAGTTTTTTGTATTTTTTAGTAGAGACGGGGTTTCACCATGTTAGCCAGGATGGTCTCGATCTCCTGACCTCGTGATCCACCCGTCTCGGCCTCCCAAAGTGCTGGGATTACAGGCTTGAGCCACCGCGCCCGGCCTCATTTGTATTTTTTCTTTGGAGAAATATCTATTCAAGTTCTCAGCTTATTTTTAAATCAGGGTTTTCTTGTTGTTACTAAGTTGTAGAAGTTCTCTACATATTTAGATAGTTATCCCTAATCAGATATATGATTCACAAATATTTTCTCCCATTCTGTCGTTACCTTCTTACTGTTACTGTGTTAATAGTGTCTTTTGATGCACAATTTGTTTTATTTTCATAAAGTCCCATTTGTCTATTTTAATCATTTATATTTTATAGAGATGAAGATTATAAAATATGTTTATCATTTTCAAAAATCTTTGGTTTTTATCTGTGTATGTCTGAATTTCCATCTGTCATCATAGTCCTTCTCTCTAAAGAACTTACTGAGGCTGAGTGCAGTAGCTCCTGTGTCTAATTGCAGCACTTTGGGAGGCCAAAGCAGGAGGATTGCTTGAGGCCGGGAGTTCAAGACTAGCCTGGACAATGGTGAAACCCTTATCTCTACAAAAATGTAAATTTAAATTAAAAAAATCAGCAGGTTATCATGGTGTGTGCCTCAGTCCCACCTACTCGGGAGGCCCAGGTGGGAGGATCACTTTAGCTCAGGAGTTCAAGATTGCAGTGAGCTATGATCACACCACTGCACTCCAGCCTGAGCCACAGAATGAGACCCTGTCTCAGAAAATGAAAAATAAATTGTAAAAGAGACCTTCCTTTTAAATGTCTTGTAGTACACGTCTGCTGGTAATGAATTCTGTGTTTATTTGTCTGAAGAAATGTATTTTTATCACCTTCTGTTATGACCGGAATTGTGTCCCCACTCCTAAAATTCCTATGTTGAAGTCTTAACCCTCAGTACCTCAGAGTGTGACTATGTTTAGAGATAAGACCTTTAAAGAGATAATTAAGTTAAAATGAGGCCATTACGGTGAGCCCTGATGCATTGTAACTGATGTCCTTTTAAGAGACACACCATGGTACACACACAGGAAAATACCACGTAAGGGCAAAGCTAGAAGGTGGCCATCGGTAAGCCAAGGAGAGAGAGGCCTCAGAAGAAATAAAACCTGCTAATACTTTGGTGTTCGACTTCTGGCTTCCAGAGCTGTGAGAAAGTTAACTTTCTCTGTTGTTTAAGCCACCCAGACTGGTCTTTTGTTATGGCAGCGCTAGCAAACGGTACACCTTGTGTTTGAGATGTTCTCTGGGCAGAGATTTCTTGGTTGACAAGGATTTTCTTTTGGCTTGTATCGTTTCTGCTGAGGTCTGCTGTATTCATGTAGCTTTGTTGGTTGGTTGGTTGGTTGATATACCATGTTCTTTTTTCTCCAGAGGCTTTCAAGATATTCTCTTTATCTTTAGTTTTCAACCATTTGATGATAATGTACCTAGTTGTGTTTTTCTGTATATTTATCCTGTTTGGAATTCTCTGAGCCCCTTCTCTGGATCTGTGTTTTGTTGTCTTTCGTTAATTTTGGAAAATTCTTGGCCATTATCTCTTCAGATGTATCTTCTGCCACTTGTCTCTTCTTTTGTAACTACTGTTATGTATTTGTTAGATCATTTGATACTGTCCCATATCTCTTGGATTTCTGTTTGGTTTTGTTTTCTATATTTTCTTATTATACTTGAAGGTTTCTGTGATCAGTTTGGATAATTTATATTGATCTATGCTTGAGTTCACTTTTTGTGTGTGTGTCATAATTTTTTATTAAATGTTAAATAGTCTAAGTAAAAAGAACAGTGGAAACCAAGGTAAATAAAACTTATGTCTGGAAATATACTTTCCTCTTCTTCTGTCAGGCCATTAGCATTGGGGACTGAATCAGATTATCCACTAAATGAGCTGGGTTTGGGCTTCTCTCCACTGTAGTTACCTTCATTGTGTCACAGACCTTGAGATTTTCAGTGGCGGATTGCCACTTCATGCGCTTAACGTGAGCTCTGGTGCCAGTGTTTCTGTTTCATGCTTCTGTCTCAGCTTTCAGCATGTCCTTCATGCCTGCACCACGGAGGGCGGTCTCCACGCTCTTGTCCTTCTCTAAGCGGTGGGCTCTTCTTGTTACTCAGTGAAGACTCAGGGTTGGGCAGGAGTAGCTTCTTCATTTTCCTGCTCCAGTCTTGGTCTTGGTACTTCTGTCCCACCCCCAGTGACAGACAACATCTCCCCCTACTCAGCACAGGTCTAGACTGTCGGCTGATGTCCTATCCCTTCCCCAGTAGCAGCAGACTTCTAGTTTGAATCCGTTCATAACTCGGGGGCCTGCTGGACTCCCTGTCTCCTTCCTGGCAAGTTTGCTTTTGCCTAATGTCAGCACAAGAGGTAGGGTAGATTTTGTACCCCTTTTCTAGCCTAGGAACAGAGGCCGTGAAGGTTCCTGCCCTACCCCAGCAACACACAGCTTTTCCTGTTACAGTGGGGCAGGCTCCAGGCCCTGAAGTCTTTCTGGCCCTTTTCTGGGTCTCACGTTCTTAAAGAATGATAGCCTGAGAATCAGAAGGGAAACAAGATGTTCTTTCTGCTCACCCAGTTTGGAAAATCTCTTCCCTGGCACTTTTTTTTTTTTCTTCATGTCAAAGGAAAGTCCAGGGTGCAGGTGGAACTCATGGAGTTGTCCTCACTGGAGCCAGTCACGCCTGTGCTCATACATGCCAGAACACGGCTGGATTTCTCGTGCTCCTGCTCTGCCCTCAGTGTTGGCAGGCCCACACCCCTGCACCGTAGAGGGAGTGCCCCCTCAGTTTCCTGCTCTGTGCCCGGTCTTTCCAACAAAGCCAGTGGGAGGCCGTGGAAGAGCTGGATGGTGGGTGTGTACTCCTTTGTGTCTGGGGCTCTGAGGGATTCGAATCTGTCAAGCTGTTTTCTTCCTGCCCATTTTATGGCTGCCACCTCTTCCTCCTCTGTTCTACCCAGAGGTGTGTCCCTTCTCTCCTCCAGTGGGCTCGTTACCTGTGAATTCAGTTCACCTGGTTACCTTGGGACTGCCGCTCCGATGAGCTAAAAAAAATTTTTTTTTTTATTTTGTAGATTGTCCAGCCTATTCTTATTAGTGTGAAAACAATGTTCTTTTAGGGATTTCTACATTCTGTACAGAAGTGGGACTCCTTATAAGCTTGAATTATTGTCAGTTTGCAAGGTAAAAGAAGAAAATACACAAAGGGCATTATTTTAAGGCTTTCAGCATCTCCTGGTCCTTTGCACATGTTTACACAAAGTTCTCTTTATTCAGCACCCTCAAGTTCTGCCTACTTGGACAGTTGCAGTCTATTAAGCTTATGTGCCAATTTTTAAGTACATTTCTGTATAGAATACATATAAAAGATGGTGAAAACAGCCCATTGCGTATGCATTCTTAAGCTTTTTGAGTGCTGATAGATAACTGGTACTTTAAACTTGTCCTTACTTGGATAGGAGAGGTGGACTATTTGAAGAGCCAGAGAGAGAACACGGTAACGTCTCATGTCCTTAAAGAATGATAGTCTGAGGCCGGGCGCAGTGACTCACGCCTGTAATCCTAGCACATTTGAGGCCAAGCCAGGCAGATCACCTGAGGCCAGGAGTTCGAGACCAGGCTGACCAACATGGCAAAACCCCTCTTTACAAAATTACAAAAATTAGCCAGGCGGGCGTGGTAGCACACTCCAGTAATCCCAGCAACTTGAGATGCTGAGGCGGGAGAATCGCTGGGAACTCAGGAGGCAGAGGTTGCAGTGAGCCAAGATCGCGCCACTACACTCAGCCCTGGGGGACAGAGGGAAACTCCATTCCCCCCACTCCTGCCGTAACACCGGCTGGGGTGTTTCTTCTGCTCAACCAGTTTGAAAAATCTCTTTTGACCAAGTAAAAATAAAACCCAAGGAACATACTCAAGAGAATGGTCCCCACATCTTACACATACTTATTCTCTCTCTCTCTCTCTCTCTCACACACACACACACACACACACACACACACAGGTGTGCACAGAGTGGCATAGTAGAAAAAATAATGACACTGGGTAAAACAGATCTGGGTTCAAAGTCCAGCTCCATCACTTTCTGGCTTTGGGACATGCAACAACTCTTAATCCTTCTGAACCCTACCTAGTCTTTTCAACTCTAAAATAGGGATAACACTTGGCCCCCAGGATTGCTTTAGGCTTAATGAGATATTATTACCTAAATAGTTACAAAGAGGCCAGGCCTGGTGGCTCACACCTATAATCCCAGTGCTTTGGGAAGTGGGAGGAGAGGCCAGGCCTGGTGGCTCACGCCTATAATCCCAGTGCTTTGGGAAGTGGGAGGATTGCTTGAGGCCAAGAGTTCAAGGCCAGCCCAGGCAGCGTAGTGAGACCCTGTCTGTACAAAAAATAAAAATAAAATAAATTAGCCAGGCGTGGTGGCACACACCTGTAGTCCCAGCTACTCAGGAGGCTGAGATGGGAGGATCCACTTGAGCCCATGAGTTCAAGACTGTAGTTAGCTATGACTGCATCACTGCACTCTCGCCTAGGCAACAGAGCAAGACACTGTCTCTTATAAAAAAATAAATCCAGAGATGAGAATTTAAATTTTTTTGTCAGAGTTATAAACTGAAAAATTAAAACTCACTGCTATGAATAGATTCAAGGCAGAGCCTGAGAAGGAATTAGGAAGTAAAGACTTAACCATTGTGTCAGAATTCCGCAACGGTCCGTTTAGGAAATACGAGGAATACTGTCATTTTATTCCTGGTGCTATACCATCGACTGAACTGGCACTGATTTACTCCAAGTGGAACGTTCCATTTTTGAAAGTTAGATTATTTAACCCATAGAACTATCAGGTTTTTGGCCGGGCGTGGTGGCTCAAGCCTGTAATCCCAGCACTTTGGGAGGCCGAGACGGGTGGATCACGAGGTCAGGAGATCGAGACCATCCTGGCGAACACGGTGAAACCCCGTATCTACTAAAAAATACAAAAAAAACTAGCCGGACGAGGTGGCGGGCGCCTGTAGTCCCAGCTACTCGGGAGGCTGAGGCAGGAGAATGGCGTAAACCCGGGAGGCGGAGCTTGCAGTGAGCTGAGATCCGGCCACTGCACTCCAGCCTGGGCGACAGAGCTAGACTCCATCTCAAAAAAAAAAAAAAAAAAAAAAAAAACTATCAGGTTTTTTTTATCAGACTTCCTGTGGTAAGTTAATGACGGTTAAACAGGATTGCTAGCTGGCAGAGCATGAGGAACTTCTTTCTAGGCTGTCCCTTGAATGTGTTCATAGCAGTGACTTTTCGTTTTTGCATTTAGTAAGTCTGCCCCCAAACTTTTACTCTCTGGAGTTTTCTTTGGGCATGATATGTTCATTTGGATTGAACTGAATTAGTAGATGGGTACGTGGATGATAGGCAGGCAGACGTACACGAGGACCACTTGCTGTGGGTCCGCTTCAGTGCATGATGGAAGGTAAGGCACACATTTTAGAGTCAGACACACTTGAATTTGCTTTGTTTCCCCTCCACTTCCTATTCGATCTGAATTATTTTTTTCACATCTGTATATCTGTTCCTTCATCTTGCAGTGGACATAATGCTGTTGTGAGAATTACAATGCTTAGAGGTGGTAGCGGTTATTGCTGTTATCATCATCATTTTCAGCTAGTATTTTCCCAAGAAGCAGCCTGATAGGCCCGCATCAATCTTGGAATTTTCCCTTGTTCTAGAATGTTGAGCGTGGAAAATCTGACCTTACATCTTCTCACTTCTGGGCTTTCTTCATGTCAAGGTCCCTGTCACTCTGTGTCCATGTTGTCGTCCAAGAAAACGGTCTTAAACGTGCGTATTTTAGGAGTCACAAAAAATTATTTGCAGAGGATTCCAGAAGAAGGTTTCCTCTGTGAAAACCTTCCCTTACCATTTTTTACGTAATATATATATTATTTCTATTTTTGTCCCCAGGCTTTTTCTTTATTGTGTGTGATTGTATCAAATTAATTTTAATGAAATATTTCAAGCATTTGGAAAAGTATAGCGATTAATGTAACATTACCTTTTTACCCAGAATTAACAAATACTACTTTGTCCTATCTGCTTCAGATCTTTTTAAATGCTAAATAGAGTATGATATTGTGATATAATAAGAAATATATATTTGGCCTCTGCCCCTAGTTCCTTATACACAGCTCCTGAAACTCTTGGAATCTCCGGAGTGATGCTTGTTTGTGTTTTTAATGCTAATAGATGACTGGTGGCTGGGAGCTCTGGTTGGAGATTGGTTGCCAAGGGGACCAACCTTGTGGTAGATGGTTGGGACTCTCCAGCCCACACCCCAGCCTCTAGGGAGAGGAGGGGAGCTGCAGGTTGAGTTGATTGCCCATGGCCAACGATGTAATCAATCATGCCTACTTAATGAATCCTCCGTAAACACTCTAAAGGATAGTGTCCAGATGGGTTCCAGATTGCCAGCAGAACACACGGAGGTGCGGGAGGGTAGTGCCCAGAGAGATCATGGAAGCTCCACACCCCTCTCCACATGCCTTGCCCTGTGCATCTCTTCATCTGCCTGTTCATTTGTATTATCCTTTGAAATATCCTTTGTAATAAATGGGTAAACAGAAGTAAAGTGTTTCCCCAAGTCCTGTAAGCCATTCTATCAAATGAACCTAATCCGAGGAAGGGATCTTGGGAACTCCGGTTTATAACTGGTCAGTCAGAAGCACAGCTCACAACCTGTGATTGGCATCTGAAGCTGGAGGGTGGATATTGTGGGACTGAGCCCTAATCTGGGGGGTCTGACGCTGTCTCCAGGTAACTTGTGTCAGAATTGAATTAAATTATAAGACACCCAGTTGGTGTCTACTGGAGAATCTGGGTCGGAAGAGTTGTGCTGACTCTGTGAGATTAGGAAGAACACTTCGTTTTTTCTGTTTTTTCCTGCCTCTAATAATAATTAAAGTCTTCTTTGTATCTCTTCTCAGCTGTATTTTTCTTTTTTCAACTACAGTGGCGGCCACTGTCCTAAATTGGTGTGCTTTTTTACAGCCCATATTTTTAGCTTTTTAATACATATATGTTTCCATAAACAATGTACAATATTGTTGAGTGTGATATAAATTTGAAATATATGGTCTCATACTAGTTAGGCTGTCAGTTCATTATTACTTACTGAACTCAGGCCCTCTAGTCATTTGATAATAGAAGAAAACATATTCTTGAAGTTTTTCAGAGAGGATGATTCTTAGAACTTTTTCTTTATGGTTCTGGAGCCCTAAAGAAGCCTTCTTTAAAGAAAATAGATTGAGGTAATGTCAAGCGGGAACACTGTTGTGGTACAAAGTGCCTTGACCTAGCACTAAGAAAAAGGTTTTATGAAATTCAGGAGTTTTTAAAATTGATACACAATAGAAATACATATTTTTGGAGTATGGATAATTTGATACATTCATATACTGTGTAAAGATAAATCAGAATAATTGGGGTATCTGTCACCTTAAATACGTTCCTTTCTTAATGCTAGGAACCTTGAAATTCTCTTCTCATCTTCGTAAAATGTACAACAGATGAACATTAACTGTGGTCACCCTATTGATCTGTAGAACGCTGGGTCTTACTTCTATCTAACTATATTTTTACCCACTCATCAGCCTCTCTTCCACATGCCCCAGCCCCCTTCCCGGCCTCTCAAGTTCAGGTTTAGATTTAAGCATCTTCTCTGTTGACTTTAGGATGCTCCCATATGTGACCACTGTCCGTTAGCTTTCAGAATCACAGATCACGGAAATTCCAGGTCCAGGGGTTCTGCACTGCACTTAGAACTTCTCATATGTAAGATGCCCTGGTTGCACCGCCAAGCCCTATTGCCATCTGTTGGACAGGAAGCCTTTTAGTGCCTCCATGGATCCAGCACTGACATCAGCTAACATAGAACTAACATCTACTCAGGGAGTTGCGTTAGTGGCTCTTAAGTTGAACTCCATGAAAATTGTGAGAAAACTTCCATGGAAACGTTTTTGACAAATCACCTCTCCCTTGTATATAAATGCAAACCGTTTTTCATTTTCAAAATTTCCAACTTTTTCATAGAACTCAAGGATTTGAGTCCTGCGTCCTTTGAGAGGGGTAACAGTGGGTTTTACATGAACATTGTGTGGGATTTTAAAAGGCAGTACTGAACATGTGCTACAAGTTAAGTCCTGAGTTTCGAAAGATGCAACCGAGTGGGAAAGTTTGGATTTCCACAGGTGCAGATGCTGGAAAGACCACGCTCACATAGTGATCTTTCTCGTAGCTGCAAGTGACTGTTCAGCTTTCCAGTGAGGTGAGGAAACATTTATGGGCCTCCCATGGCTCTCCTATTCGTTCACCGCGGTGCTGTGTAACACAATTTCCCTGCAACAACGAACTTCAGCTTTTCAATTTGTCACCAGTGCAATGGCTCACGTAGTTAAAAAGTGAATGCGGTGACCAGTTTGGGACGTAATACTGTTCTTCAGTCAGAGTATCCTAATTTGAAGACATTTTATGTATCGTGATTTTACACCAAATGGCCAGAGTCAGATAGTCTGATTAAATAGATTTGGTTTTGGCTACCTGTATGTAGTTAATGCTACACACTTTAAATAGTTTGGTTTGCAGGTATTTTTTGAAGGCTTAAGTGTTTGGTTTCTATTTCTTTGGGTTTCCTGTCTGTAGATTCAACCCAAGCGTATGTTGTTGAAATAATGAACTCAGGGCCACTTTACCCCGAGCTGCAATCTTGTCAAGTCCCAGCAGCTAAGTAAACTTGGGTCAGGTCAGATTTGAGATACCTTATGACCAAGTAGATACTGTTTCTAAACATCTTGTATACATGAAAGAACAGCCATTATTTTATCGCTTCAAGGTAATTTTCTTATCTTGTTCATGTTATGTTTTTTACTTCTTTTGAATTACATAAAATTGGAAGTTATATTTATAATATTGTTGTAATGTAAGACCAAGGGGGAGCACACATCAGAAGATGGAATAAGCAAGCAGAAGCTCGGGTCTGAGCCTCACAGTACTGCAGATGCAGTGAGTGGCTCTGGAGCTGTACTTCTCAGAGAGGGTGGCCGCTCTCAGGGAGGTGGGGCCATCAGGATCACAGAAGAACTTCGTTCCCTTCTGCATTCCCATCGCCATAATTCTAATAATCTAGAGAAAATGAAGAGAGAAAAAATAAGGTGAAGCCAGGAGTGAGCTCACAGGCACTGTCAGAGATTTAATTATTGTCATGCGCTACGTAACAATATTTCAGTCGTTGATGGACCCCATATTCCATAGTGCTCCCATAAGACGAGAAGACCATATTTTTACCGTACCTTGTCTATGTTTAGATATGTTTGGATGCAGAAATACCACTGTGTTCCAGTTGCCTATAGTCTTCAGTAGAGTCACATGCTGTACAGGTTTGTAGCGTAGGAGCAATAGGCTGTACCGTACCCCCTCGGTGCGTAGCAGCCATACCACCGAGATCTGTGTAAGTCACTCTATGATGTTCCCACAACAAGATCACCTGACGATGCATTTCTCAGAATGTATCCCCACCATTAAGTGACATGTCTGTAGTATGCAGTTTATAGTACCCCACAATATTAAAACAAAAACAGAAAAAGAAATTTCTCCCGCATGGGTCCTCATAAAGAGTCTGACTGTAAAGCAGCATCTTCAGCGTCCTTCCATATGTACAGCCATGAGGTTCAAAAGACTTCTTTTTCTAAGAAACATCTCAGCAATATAATAAGGCCAAAGTTCATCTCATAAAAAACATTTTCTAGGAGACCGTAAATATTGCTACCCAAGTACTCAGATATCTAATATATTATTTAACATTGGAAATAAATTGTCAAGTCTTTGGAAAGATTTAGACAATACTCTCTAAATAGTTGTCTTGACCAAATGTTTTTGTACATTAAGCAGCAGTATGTTTAGGATCTAGTCTTTGACAGATACCAGAATGTAGCTATTCAGTGTTCTTTTCAAGTGTAGAGTCATACACTTTAAAAGTTAATCGAAAGGCCGGGCGCGGTGGCTCAAGCCTGTAATCCCAGCACTTTGGGAGGCCGAGACGGGCGGATCACGAGGTCAGGAGATCGAGACCATCCTGGCTAACACGGTGAAACCCCGTCTCTACTAAAAAAAAATACAAAAAACTAGCCGGGCGAGGTGGCGGGCGCCTGTAGTCCCAGCTACTCGGGAGGCTGAGGCAGGAGAATGGCGGGAACCCGGGAGGCGGAGCTTGCAGTGAGCTGAGATCCGGCCACTGCACTCCAGCCTGGGCGACAGAGCGAGACTCGTCTCCAAAAAAAAAAAAAAAAAAAAAAAAAAAAGTTAATCGAAAAAGGGAAAAAAAAAAATTAGCCAAGTATGGTGCATGCCTGTGGTCCCAGCTACTTGGGTGGCTGAAGTGGGAGGGTCACTTGAGTCCAGCAGGTTGAGGCTGCAGTGAGCCAAGATAGTACCACTGCCCTCCAGCCTGAGCCACAAAGCAAGACCCTGTCTCAACAACAACAACAAAAAACAGTCAATCTGCCCCTTCCCCTTAATTGTGGCTGAGGAATCAGCTGCCATGGTCAGCGAGGCTGGCGCCAAGTGTTCAGCTGATGTAGCCAAATGCTGGCGGGACAGAGGCACCGGGTTTGACCAGCGTGGTTGGCGTGTTTGGTAGTGGAGCTGGTCCTCTGGATCATGCCCTGGGCATTTGGCAGGACCATGGATTCTGCTGGCATAGCTGGTGTGTTTGTCATCTGGGACCAAGAAGCCAGCCCGTGTGGCCAACATTTTTGGCCGGCAAGGGCTGAGGATCCGGCTAGCAGGAGTGCAAAAGCAGGCCAGGGCCAAGAAGGTGGCCCACGTGGTTGGGAGATTGGTTACATACCAGGAGATCAAGCAAATTAGAAAATATGTTGGGGCTAATATATTGAGGATAATGTGTTTGTCATTATAGAAGATAAGAGTACCAGATACAGAAAGAGTAAAGACAAACCCTGTCGTATTGGATTGTGTTTAGAGGTATTGATATGAATTCATGGTTTTTAACAGATATATAGATTTAGATTTCTCTGTGTATATGTGTGTCTTTGTATGTGTATATATACATATATACACATGTATTTATTTTCTTTTTTTTTTTGAGACGGAATCTGGCTCTGTCACCAGGTTGGAGTGCAGTGGCGCAATCTTGGCTTACTGCAACCTCCGCCTCCCAGGTTCAAGCAATTCTCCTGCCTCAGCCTCCCAGGTAGCTGGGACTACAGGCATGCACCACCACGCCCGCCTAGTTTTTGTATTTTTAGTAGAGACAGAGTTTCACCATGTTGGCCAGGATAGTCTCAGTCTCTTGACCTTGTGATCCACCCGCCTTGGCCTCCCAAAGTGCTGGGATTACAGGCATGAGCCACCACGCTTGGCTCTTATTTATTTATTTATTTATTTTTTGAGATGGAGTTTCACTCTTGTTGCCCAGGCTAAAGTGCAATGGTACAATCTTGGCTCACTGCAACCTCCACCTCCCAGGTTCAAGGGATTCTCCTGCCTCAGCCTCCCGAGTAACTGAATCGGATTACAGGCATGCACCACTACGCCCGGCTAATTGTGTATTTTTAGTAGAGATGGGGTTCCTCCATGTTGGTCAGGCTGGTCTTGAACTCCTGACCTCAGGTGATCCGCCCGCCTCGGCCTCCCAAAGCATGTATGTATTTTCTAACCTTATCTGCCGAAGGGACCTAGAAGCAGTGATACCAGGAACAGAGAGCTCCCTGAGAGCTCAAATGTCGGTTTCCAGACGCCTTTCCCACTCGAAGGAACCAGAGCCCTTTGGGGAAAGGACTGAGTCCAGGGCTGTGTGTGGGAAAGCACATGAGAATCGCAGAGCAGTTTTATACCAGAAAGTAGGACACGTTCCCAGAGTGCTGGGAATATGTCGAAACAACATGGGGACAGTTTTGAGTAATTCGAGCACCAAAATAAGTAATGATGGTAACAGATTATAACAGCTGAGGTACAGAGAGTGGTGCCTAAATCTTTGCAAAGACTTGAAAATGTATTTCCTATATTAAATCATACATGAGATTTCTGAGTACTTGGGCAGCAATATTTAGGGCCTCCTAGGAAATGGTTTCTATGAAATGAACTTTGACATGATGATATTGCCGAGATGTTTTTTTAAAAGAAATCTCTGAACCTCGTGGCTGTATGTCTGGAAGGATACTGAGGATGTTGCTTACAATTAGAGGACCCAGGGGGAGAAATTTCTTTCGGACCTCAGGACTAGAAATAACCAATATTCTATTGAATAAAATAGAAATCTGTGAGTCTATGATGGTATAAAGAAATGAATGAATGAATGCACCAGTAAATGGGGGAGAAAGGAAAACTCTACCCTGTAGCTGATGCCAGCGTAACGTCGACAGAATTATGGAATTAGAGAGTCTCCATTTGGCACCATTATAGTAGTAACTGATTTGGGCAAGTATCATCAATGAATGTGAAAACACTGGGTGAAGGTTTACTAAGAACAGACTATTTGCATAGACTGAAAGTATATCTTCAGGCACACAAAAATGTGTTTCAGTTAATTAGCACAAAGTATTTGTAGTGAATTGACATTGGAAAAATCTGACACATACCATCTAAACCAAGTGATTAGGGCTGGCATCTCCAATAATAGGACACATCAATACGTGCTTCTCCGTCTCACGCACTGAGAACACAGGTGGTGCTGTTGCCAAACAATTATCACCTGAATTTAACACTAGGAAACAGACATAGAGTGATACACATAGAGACACAGATAAGGATACAGATACAGACAGATGTGTATACACACATATATTTATCAAGATAGAGAATTAATGAATGAATGAAATGACAAATGTAAAATGTTAGCAGTTAAGGAATCCAGGTGAAGTCTATACCAGAATAGACTTACAGATTTCTGCTTTATTCAGTGAGTTATAATATGTTATAATCATTTATTTCAGTGGTCAAATTCTCCAGGATTTTTCCCACATCCTTCTAATATATGCCCACCACTCTTGGAAAACTTCCTTACTTTCTAGTGTAAGATGTTCTTTTGAAATTACTTTAAAATAAAAAGTTTTTTAAAACTAAAGTTAGTAAACTAGGATTAAGATTTTAATCCTCTTGTGAAAATTGAGAGGCACAGGAGTATTGAGAATACAAGTGTTAGCCTAAATAGACATCCCCAAGGTAATACCCACAGGCAGCAGCACAATGGTGTAGTGGCCGGTGGAGCTTTGAGTACAGACTGAGTCGGTGTTACCCCGTGACGAGTGTTGCCAGTTACACCAAGCTCCACCTGTCACGACACCATTACAAGAGGTAAATACGTTTGAATGCGACATCCATTTCATTACCGTTACGGTGTTTAATGGTGAACATTACAAGAAGGCAGGTTTGAGTTTAACAGAAAGTGAAACTTCCTAGATCTCTCCACAAAAGGAGTGGGCAGCCAAATATGAAATAAGTTCCTTTGATTGGAGAGAAGCTGCTGGGTTGGGTTATAAAAAGAATTCAGGATTGCAAGATGATTTGAGTCAGCCGGTTTCTAAGGTTTTTCCTTTTTTTCTTTCTTTTTTTTTTTTTTTCCTTAACCCTGATTGTCTATTATCTAGTATAAAATGGATGTAAAATAGCCCCCTCCTCCCAATTTTAGGACAGTATTTGAATGTGACATCCTAACTCAAACTCCATAAAAAATAAATTAGGTAAAAAGACTTGAAAAGGGGGAAGATACGAGGACTGAAAAATGAACCATTGTTTAGAAAAGGCAGTTTTCATATGATAAAGACTTTCCTAAACGATGAGGAGGCCCTTTTTTCTTCTTTTTTCTAGTTCCACTTAGGATAGACTAAGAGAATATACTAAATTACAAAAAGAAATATTTTAATTAAATGTAGGGAACAACTGTCTGACTAGAAAACTATGAAACATGGAAAAAAATCAAAAGAATGTTGTAGAATTTCCTTTTGGAGAGTTTTAAAAACTAAGCTTGAATCCCCCTCACTTAGCACCTCTCCCCAGCCTCACCTACTTGTCAATATTATACCTATTTGGCACAGATCATCTCATAATTAGCCATATGGAATATATATGAATATGAGACATGTATGACCCGTATGTTAAATGATCGAATACTTTCAAAAGTGCAGCTTTCCTTTTTAAAACCTTTGTCGCCCAGGAATTTTAGATAAAGCCGATGTTTTGGGTTCTAAAATTGAGACTTTGAGCCGGGCACAGTGGCTCACGCCTGTAATCCCAGCACTTTGGGAGGCTGAGGCGGGCAGATCACCTTAGGTCAGGAGTTCGAGACCAGTCTGGCCAACCTGGGAAAATCCCATCTCTACTAAAAATACAAAAATTAACCGGGTACGATGGCGGGCACCTAAAATCCCAGCTACTTGGGAGGCTGAGGCAGGAGAATTGCTTGAACCCGGGAGGCAGAGGTTGCAGTGAGCTGAGATCGCGCCACTGCACTCCAGCCTGGGCGACAAGAGCGAAACTCCATCTCAAAAAATAATAATAATAATAAAATAAAATTGAGCCTTTGTAGCAATGGGTGGTTGTTTTAAGCCTTAATAAAGAAATGTGTTTTTTGGGAGATCGAGACGGGTGGATCACGAGGTCAGGAGATCGAGACCATCCTGGCTAACACGGTGAAACCCCGTCTCTGCTAAAAAATACAAAAAATTAGCCGGGCGAGGTGGCGGGCGCCTGTAGTCCCAGCTGCTCTGGAGGCTGAGGCAGGAGAATGGCGTAAACCCGGGAGGCGGAGCTTGCAGTGAGCTGAGATCCGGCCACTGCACTCCAGCCTGGGCGACAGAGCGAGACTCCGTCTCAAAAAAAAAAAAAAGAAAAGAAATGTGTTTTAATTCCAGATATTAACCAAAAGTCACGTAACATATTTTGCTGAAACTACCCCCAATTCAGCAGGCATAAAGACATAAAACACTAAACTTAAGAGAACAAAATGGTAAATTGGACTTTATGAAACTTTAAACTTCTGTTCGTCAACACTGGGAAAAAATACTCACTTAATACATACATACACGCACACCAACACATACACAACGAAGTACTTGTATTGAGAAGATATTTTAAAAGTCAATAACAAAAGATATTTAATAGATATTGAATACCTATTAGATATGTAAAACAACGTAAGTTTTTAAATGGGCAGAAGACTTGAACGGACGCTCCAGATACACAAAGTGAGCATATGAATAAATGTTTATGTAAATGAAAGCCACGAAGAGATAGTACTAGAGCATCACTAAAACAGCTACAATTAACAAAACTGACAGCACCACATGTTGGTGCAGATATGGAGCAGCTGGAACTCTGATACATTTTGGTGAGAGGGTAACATGGCATAGTATTTTAGAAAACTGGTAAGCAGTTTCTTATAGATGTACATCTATCCTGTAACCCAGGAATCCTCTTCCTACTCGAACGAAATGAAAGCGTACGTCCACAGAAAGACTTGTACAAGAGTGTTCGTAGCAGCTTTATTGGAAAAAGTCCAAAAGTGAAACAACCCAAATGTCCATTAACAGGAGAACAGGCATTTTAAAATGATCATATACCATGTAATGGAATACTACTCAGCAATAAAAAAGAATGAACTAATACAAACAACTGAATCTTCAGAAACACTATGTGAAGCAAAAGAAGCCAGATACACATTAAAAAAAATGTACTAAATGTGTTATTCCATTTATTTGACATTCAGGAACAGAATAAATTATGGTGGTAAAAATTAGAACAGTGATTACTTACAGGAATTGACTGAAAGAGGATAAAATAGAACCTTCGGGGTAATGAAAATGTCCTATATTTTGACTGAGGAGATGGCCATGTGGGTAGATAAATTCATCAAAATTCATTAAATTGTACACTTAAAGATCTGTGCATTTTGTTATATGGCAGTGTTTTAAAAACAATACTCCACCTCGAGTCTCCTTTGGAACTGTTTGAAGTAGTACGACCGATAGGCAGATTCTGCTACAAAGCTAAAAATAGAAATTTTCCGTAGAGTCCAGATTTCTTTGTTTTTCCAGCATGAATGCCAGCCTCCATCAGAGGCTGAGCCGCAGCGGAATGAGCTCTCGTCAGCCAGCCCCCTCGGTGGGTCATTGAGCTCCGGATTCCAGGTCCCTTTCCCAGCACTCAGTCCCATTTTTAATTCCCAAGAAGTATTGTTCCAAAACTTGGCTCAGACCTGTCCTCTCCGTGGATGCCTTTCTCCGTTTGTTTTCTCAGTGTTGCTCACCCACTCTTTGACGTGCACCCCTCTTTTTTCAAAGCGGTGGATTAGGGGGTGTGAATGCTGGGGCAGTGTTAGTCACAGAACCTCGAAGTCATCCCCCTCACTCAGGGACCGCATCGGTCATCAGTCGCAGACACGACAGTTCATTCTTCCCTCCTGAACGCGCCTGCACAGATGGGTGCATCGCGCAAGTAGCCAAATGGATGTAGCTGTTGGGGGGCAGGGCCTGAGGGGCAGCAGGGAGAGAAAAGAAGAAAGAAAGGAAAAAGAACGGTTCTTTGTAGGGCAGCAAACTGTCTTCTGCTTCCTAGCCTGAGTGTTTCTGAGCTGGTTGGCTGCTTTTTGTGATGTTTGAACTTGTTTCCTCAGTTCAGATGCTGAACTCTTGTCCAGAAAAGCTCGGGGTGCAGAGTGTGAAAGCCTGTGGGAGGCAAGCCCAGCAACCCAGCAACAAGAATTGTAGAACCGTGAAGATAAATGTGTGTCCATATCAGGACTGGGCTGGAGAACGGGAAGAGAGGGGTTGGGGGGCTGAGACTGAGCGTGCGTGTGTGTGCGTGTGTGTGTGTGTGTGTGTGTGTCTTGACAAACTGATGAGAAACACTTTAGAGTAATTTTCTCCTCTCCGCTCTCACACAGTCTGGCACTTTCTCCTTCCTGTGACAGCTGCCATTAACCTTTTAATGCGAAGTCAAGGGTATCTTGCCAATTGGATGTTAAAATCTCTGGCAAGGAAAAGCTTGCTTTAAAAAAAGAAAAAGGAGGCGGGTACTGTGGGGAAGGCTGGGCAGACACACCAAAGGTCCAGGGGAAGACAGGGTACTAAGCTGGGCCTTAGGATGCCAAATGGCTGCCTTCCCTCTGATAATATCCCCTCAGACGAAGTTGGGAAAGAAAAGAGGAAATGGGGATGTGAGTATGAGGGAGATAAGGAACTCTTTTACATAGTTGGAATTACACAGATATTAAATATTATTTGCAGTTCACTCCCGATGGATGTGAGAACTCCTCATGGAGTTTTGGTGTATATGTGGGACCTTGTGCTAAATGTTGAATAATCTTGTTTGTGCAGAAAGAGAAAAATATTAGGAGACCTCTGTAGACCAAAGCGTTATGATACAAAAGATTGTTCCAGCCATTTCCTTCCATAGCTTATCTCAGAGAAGGGGAGTTCGGTGTTCGCGGCTCGCCTACCAGGTCTTCCCTCCACCTCTAAACTAGGGCAGCTCTTGATCCTGGTTACTGGTACCTACCCCAGACTCACCAGGTCTAAATAAAACTGAACATAAAAACATCCTATTGGGAATTCAGTTCTCCATACCTTCAGCTTGGCAGCAAAGAATGCAGAAAACTTTTCTTTTTTTTTTTTTTGAGACAGAGTCTCGCTCTGTCGCCCAGGCTGGAGTGCAGTGGTCAGATCTCAGCTCACTGCAAGCTCCACCTCCCGAGTTCAAGCGATTCAGCGATTCTCCTGCCTCAGCCTCCCGAGTAGCTGGGACTACGGGTGTGCACCACGACGCCCCGCCCATTTTTGTATTTTTGGTAAGAAACAGGGTTTCACCGTGTTGGCCAGAGTGGTCTCGATCTCTTGACCTCATGATCTGCCCACCTCAGCCTCCCAAAGTGCTGGGATTACAGGCGTGAGCTACCGCGCATGGCCACAAAAGCCTTTTTTAATCTAGTTTTTATTAGCTTGGCCTCACACTGGACTCTAAGAGAGTCCTAAAATACGAATATGGAATATTTTATAAAATACAAAGCCCTGCATTTATGGAGATCTTCACGTTTTTTAGCTGCCCTAATTGCTTTTTTCCTTTGTGTCGAATGTATTCCCATGGGAGAAGAAAGTTCACCCCCTGGGTCCCTGAGCCCCTGCGGGAACAATTATTTACCATCCGGGGATTTTAATGAGTCTTGACAATTACTATAATCCAGGACATTGAACACGGGTCTGTTGTCACCAGTGTCATCTTCCAGAGACAATGCTCCCCCAACTAAGCAGAGAAGAAAATGAGTCCTTTCACATGCCAGAGAAACGTGAACGTGACCTGCAGAGGCACTGCAAACCCAAAGCCAGTGGGCCTAGAAACCGAGGAAATGGGTTTTCCAGTCTGTTCAGAGCATCTGAAATAAATTGCCCACAGTTTTCTTCCAGACTTTTAAATTCTTTACAAAAGGTTGGGTGGTACTAATCTTACTGAGACAGCCTAGAAATACAAGTAACTTAAAGAGTGTCTACAATGGGGCATGCCAGAGGCACTCAGCCCACCTGAGGGATGTGAAGTTCCTGTAGGAACAGTAGCTATGTACAACAGTGATCTCTAGACAACCAATGTAAATTTAAACAAAAAGGTGTGGGGCCGCACCCTCTCCCAGTGGGGCATAACTGCCCGGGTGTAAAATCAGACGGGAACCCTGAAATATGAACCCTCTCCAGTTTACAGACAGACATTGCTGCCATTCTCCACTTGACTCCCCTGTGCCCATGCCTGAAAGCCCCGCTTCCCAAGAGAGCTGGGGGCAGTGCTGCCATAGCCTCTCTTCCTGCAGTGCCACCTGGTCCGAAAAGCCGCAGCCGTCCACAGTAGCACTAGTGAGGCCTCCTTGCTGTTGTTGCTGTTACTCCCCGAGCCTTCTGGAGAATCTCCTGCATGCCTTGTGAGAACATCCTGATGCTGGGGCCACTGCCACAGTAGTGGGGTTTTCTCCCAGACCCCCTTCTGGTGCCAAGTAGGAAAGATGGGACCAGGCAACATTCCTGATGTCTGGAGTTAGAACTCAGAAGGTGCCTTCCAGTGTATAAACTGTTAGGAAATGGTGGTTATTTCCTGTGGCACTGCACACTGACAATACTACATTCGCTTGCTCGGGCCACCATAACAAAATACCACGGACTGCGTGGCGTAAGCGACAGAAATTGAATTTCTCACAGTTCTGGAGGCTGGAAGTCCGAGATGAAGGGGTTGGCAGGGCTGGTTTCTCCTGAGGCCCCCTCTGCTTGGTGTACACGTGGCTGCGTGCTCGCTGCGTCCTCACGTGGTCTGTCCTCTCTTCCTGCGCACCGCGGTGTCTTTCTCTATGTCCAGATTTCCCCCTTTTATGGAGATACCGGTCATATCGCATTAGGAAGCACCCGACCTGCCTCATTTTAACCGAATCGCCTCTTGAGAGGTCCTGTCTCCACACGCAGCCACGTCATTCTGAGGTTCTGGTGATTTCGACTTCCACCTGTGAATGTGGTGGGGACACAGCTCAGCCCATCACAAACATTATGGGCAAAATAGGCTCATGGCAACAACTTCCGAACCCAACTACTACTTGGGTAACGGTTAAGGGTTTCAAAATAACTGACTGCCAAACCGGCTCTGGAAACTGCATTCCAAATAAACTGCGGGGCTCTGCCTGTTAAAAGGCAGGGGGTCCTGGCGAATCTGTTACGTCCACTAATTACCGAATACTCCCTTAGAGGCCATTCAGGGGCTGCTGGCTACTTCAATAAAGAATGCTGTGTGAAAAGCACTGAGTCTCTGGCCCTTTCTAAAAGAGTTGTGTAAGAGACATAAAGCCATAAAATACGAAGTAGATGCTTGTTTAGCAAGTGAATGAAATCAGGAATTTTCCGGAGATAAGATTACGGTATTCTTCTACACTGTATAAATGCTATCTTACTGCTTTGTTTACCTTTTTTTATACAAAAGACCACCTAGGCACAAAAGGAAGTGCCCCTACCTAGCATATGCTGAACGGGTGAGAGAGAGCCTTTACTTTTAACACTAAAGATAACAGAGCTTGCTGTAAAGTGCGATGATGCTTAATAGCTCTAAAGATCAGGTTGTGATTGATGGGATTTTTCATGGTGTTCTTGTTAAAGATAAATAGTAGTTTTTAATGTTATCAGACTGGAAAAATCTTACTCTTTTCTAATGTAAACTGTAAACCAAACTTCAGACACTAACATCTTATTGCCAACTTAACAGAAAAGTGTGATGGAATATTGGCTAAGGCTCCGACCTGACTTCATCTCTCCTACCTGCATGCCTGAAATTTCAGTGGTTCGATTTGTTCCTTTGAATCAGGCATCTTTCTGAGGCACTGGCTTTGTAAGTGCAAGTTTCCCAGGAAGGGCAGCATGTTGTCAGTTTCTCCTTATCGTGCCCAGTGTATCTGGGATGATACCAACAGCGAGAGACTGGGAAAAGGAGGGTTCAAAAAAGGGACCCGATGGCCAGATTACAAGCCATCTTAACCTCTTCACTGTATCCCAGGCCTGATGATTAAGCATCTTTATTCTTAGGATTCTCCGACTTTAGGCTACCTGATATATCTAGAGCGGCGGTCCCTAACATTTTCGGCACCGGGGACTGGTTTCATGGAAGACAGTTTTTCCACAGACGGGGAGCGGCAGGGAAGGGATGGTTTTGGGATGATTGAAGCACATTACATTTATTGTGCACTTTATTTCTGTTATTATTGCGTTGTAATATATAATGAAATAATTATACAGTTCACCATAATGTAGAATCAGTGGGAGCCCTGAGCTTGTTTTCCTGCAACTAGACTGTTCCATTTGGGGGTGATGGGAGACAGTGATAGATCATCAGTCATTAGATTCTCATAACAAGCCCCCAACCCAGATCCTCTCATGTGCAGTTCACAGTAGGGTTTTCCCTCCTATGAGAATCTAATGCCGCAGCTGATCTGACAGGAGGCAGAGCTCAGGCAGTAACGCATGCAATGGAGAGCGGCTGTAAATGCAGATGAAGCTTTGCTTCCCGGCTAGGTCCTCACCTCCTGCTGTGTGGCCCAGTTCCTAACAGGGCCTGGACCAGTACACGGAGTTGTACACCAGTACTGGGAGTTGGGGACTCCCAATCTAGAGTATATGAGAAATCACATCAACCTTTCACAAGGGTTGAGCCTAAATTTGAATCAAAAAATACTTATTTCTAAAAGTAAGTAAGCCACAGATAGATGTCAGAATACAACTAGCAAGATGGTAAGGACTCATGGAAAAGATGGAGTAATGAGTTTTCTTAGCACTGTGTGATACGACACAGAAAAGCCGCAGGGGGAAGCCTTCATGAAAGCAAAAAACTCCAACTAGAAATAGCCTGCAGGGGCCAGGTGCAGCAGCTCACGCCTGTAATCCCAGCACTTTGGGAGGCCGAGGCAGGTGGATCACTTGAGGTCAAGAGTTCAAGGTCAGCCTGGCCAATGAGGTGAAACCCGTCTCTACTGAAAATACAAAAATTAGCCGGGCATTGTGGTGCACACCTGTAGCCCCAGCTACTCGGGAGGCTGAGGCAGGAGAATCGCTAGAACCTGGGAGGTGAAGGTTGCAGTGAGCTGAGATCGTGCCACTGCACTCCATCCTGGGCAACAGAGCAAGACCCCGTCAAAAAAGAAAGAGAGAGAGAAGGAAAGGAAAGGAGGAAGAAAGAAAGGAGAGAAAGGAGAAAAGAGAGGAAAGGAAAAGAAAGGAAAGAAAGAGCCTGCAGGCTCAGTTAGGGATCGCTGTTGTACTGTTATTTCATAAGGCAAACCAGGGATGGGCTGTATTTAGCCACAGATTATTAAATCTGGAAAGAATTTAGAAATCATCTAATCTCCCCTTTATTCACATAATGAAGCTGAGGACAGAAGGGCTCAAGATGGTAACGCTAAGTGACAGAGTTAGAACTAGACACATTTCTTCCATTTCAGACCTTTTCCCACTGCTTCCCTGTGCAACCTCGGGAAGAAAGTCCTCTCAGCCGGTCAGAAGCATCTCTGGCTGTGACTGTTCTTCACGAATGTTGGCTCCTCTGCAGGACGCCGCAGGGACGTTTGCCTTCTAGCTCGAGCAGAGTATTTCCGTACCGCATAACAGCAGATAGATACATGTCTGTGCTAGGTGTCGTGCACTAACCCAGCACTATGGATTTCTTGGGGGGAGGAAAAGGAAGAGAGATAACTAAGAGTATCTTATTAAGAGTCTCCTGCAGGGCTGTGACTCCATGCAGCTCTCTTGCTCCCTGTTCTGCTGGTGGAAGCCTTGAGCACTGTCTGGTGTAGCGCCGTGCAGCCTGCCAGCAGCTGTCATACAGGCGTTGGGATCGTTGGAAAGTGCTGCGACATGGGAGTAGCTGGGGCAGCTGTTGATTGGGAGCACCCTCCACGGGCTGTGTGCAGTGGGTGATTCCAGGCCCCTGGCCTGTGTGGAGCTCACTCTCTCAGCTCCTTCGGAGGGGGGCCCACCGCCCTCTCCAGCTGTTTCCTTAGGAAGAGAGGCAAAGAAGGACCTGGCGATCCTTCCAGAGGGCTCGCTGTGGTGCGGCTTCGCCTTCCCACCCTGTGGGAATAAACTCTGTGAAGCCATGTGGGGCCTGGAGCGCCATGGCTGCACCCACACTTTCTGGGGGAACTGCGCTCACAAGTGTGGTGAGCCTGAAGCATTCATTGAGCCAGACTGGCCTGGAAATGTCCCGGGAGTCCCTCATTGTCACCCTTCTTCACCTAAGTAAACACACAGCAAAATTCTCTGAGCTTTAGGGGGCTGTGGGAATATCTTCCTTTCAACCCCAACCTTCCCCAAGAGCTTTCAAATCACATCACATACTTTTTTCCCTTTAGCAATCCAAACTTAGTAACATGCAGCTCCAGGCCCAACCCCACCCCACCCCATCCTCCTCAATGTCAGCCAAATCAGACACAACTTACCATTTCATTGTGCTGTGCCATGAACTGGGCAGATACGCCCGGGGTCACTCAGAGCAGCCCGCCGGACCCTAGAGCTGTGGCAGCCGTGGAACCCCTTCCATGGCCGTCGTGAGTCACTGGGCCAGGAGTTTGTATCACATTAAAGGGTCCTTTCGTCATCTCACCAGGGAGTCAGGAGATACCACCCAAAGAATGTATCCGATTTATGCTAAAAGAAAATCCAGCAAGATCCATAGCTCTCTGGGAACCATTCCAGCCTCTGCCTGTCACAGTGGCCCTGGAATCAGACAGCATGCGCTGGCAAAGGCAGAGCGCAGCCCTGGACATAGAGGGTGCGTTGAGCACGTGCCACTGGCTGTGGGGGAGACTTCCTTCTCCCTTCCCGCCTGGCCAGAGAGATTGGCTGGACATGGGTCGGGCTTTGTGCTGGTTTAGCACTTCAATCTGAACTGCAACAAAGCCTTGTTCTTACCGCCCTGACAGTTTCAGCATTAGGTTTCTTATTAGTTGTTTGGGTTTGGGGGTTTGTTTGTTTTTTTTCTTCATCTTCTCCCTTTTGACACTTTTCATTTCTTAGAGCCAAACCAAACACACTAGGCGGACTAGCGAACCTGGCGTGTCTGCGATTCCCAGAGCCCTGCTGCTGCTCTGATGGGTCCCTTTGGCAAGGAGGGAAGTTTTTCTCCATTTTTATAATGATGGGCCCTTAATTTGAAGGTCTCTGTTCACTTCAGTTAATAGATTTGTAAGAAATAATGTGAGATATTACCAAATCAACTTAGACAACCGGATTAAAATTCTGCCTCGCTGGGAAATCTGCTTCTTTGTTGAGGACACCCCACACTTTCTCAAGCCCGCATCAGCAAATCTTTGGCCTGATAAAGGCTTCCAGAGTCCATCTGTCCATCTCTTGCTTCAGGACTGTACTTCATCCAACCTTTCCACGCAGAAGGGTAACTGGCCTGTTACTTGAGTGGGATATCATGTCACAGTTCCTTTGGTGTTCCGTGGACATTTCTACACAAGAGATGGTCCCCTGTTTTCTTAGTGGATAGAGGCTCATCAGACCAATGCAAATCTCCTGTTGAGTTTTTTTTTAATTCCCATTTTTGTCTTTTACAGTCATGTTTTCTGTTTTCTTGCCAAACTCCTGTTCTGTTCACCTCCCTTCCCAGCTTGTTGAGAGAAGGTGTAACACCCACATCAAGATAAAACCTGCTGAGCATGGTGGCACACACCCGTAGGCCCAGCTGCTCAGGAGGCTGAGGCAGGAGAATCGCTTAAGGCCAAGAATTGAAGACCCACCTGAGCAACATAGTGAGACCCTTTCTCTAAAAAATTAGAAAGATCTAACTTTTCAGGAAAGAGGATAATCTGGAAAGTGGCTGTAGGCACAGACTATCGCATAGAAAAAACTGAAATTATCTCAGCCAGGGAAGAATGCTTTAGGCAGGAAGACAGCCAGAATTTTAGAAGTGTCTAGACATAAGTAAGTTAGGAATTAAGACGTGAGTATGTTGGTGACGTCTGCAAATACAAAATATAATCATCAGAAAGCAAACGTTTGTGCTGGGTTTTGTCCAGATAACGGTTTAAAACTGAATCATTATATCTATTGTACTACGTGGTTCCAGCTCCTGCTGTACGTGAGGAGGTGAATTTGGAATGACGGGTGTTAGCAACATGTGTTTCCTGGTCCTATAGACCGCCACCGACCCCAATTCATTTATCCACCTTTGCTTGGGTTACTTGATCTCTCAGTTGTTGACTTTCACAAAATAATGGTTGACTCTAACCTTCCAAAGAATAAGAAGCAACTGTGAGTGATGCGACAGCTCGGAGAGGTCTGATAACTAACAAGACCAGATTCCTTGTCGAGCTTTCCTCTCAGGCAGGGGAGACTTTCTCTTTTCCTCCATGGAGAGCTCGTGCACCTGGATGCAGTAGAGCCTGATCCTCTAACCACTGGCCAGGCTTGAGAGAGGCATGTTAAGTTTTCCTACAGCAGGTACATCTATCAGTCTAACCTATGTACCTGGCCCTGTACCTCTTGAGACCTCAGCTGTCTTACTCGTAAGGGTAGAGAATGGAACTGGTAGTTCTGGTAGCTCCCTTCTGAGCTGATGAGTCTAAATTTCAGAATTGGCCTGTTTTGGGTGTAGCATTTGTAGGTCTAGTTGTTCCATCGTTGGGTATTTGCCTGAGCTGCAGGTCGGGGACAGGGGACAGGGCAGAAAACTAAATGATAATTTATGTTTTTATATAGGTTCGCTAGAAATCTTAATGGTCTTTCTTCTCGGGCGGGGGCGGCCAGTGTCAGTTGCAGTGTGTTCAGCGCCGTAGCTGGGAAGCAGAGAAGCTCTTTATTTGTTTTTGTTTTGTTTTTAACCTTTGAAAATGAATGGTAGAAATACATGATGACTTAACATTTAAAAATCTAGGCCAAGCACAGTGGCTCCCCACTATAATCCCAGCACTTTGGGAAGCCAAGGTGGGAGGATTGCTTGAGGCCAGGAGTTCAAGACCAGTCTGGGCAACATAGTGAGACCTCGTCTCTACAAAAAACTTTTAGACTTAGCGGGATGAGGTGGCATTCCCAGCTACTCGGGAAGCTGAGGTGGGAGAATCACTTGAGCCCAGGAGGCAGAGATTGCAGTGAGCCATGATCATACCACTGCACTCCAGCCTAGGCAACGGAGTGCAACCCTGTCTCAAAAGAAAAAAAAAGAGAAAAGGAAGGGAGGGAGAAAGGAAAAGAAAAAAGGAAGGAAGGGAAGGAGGGAGGAAGGAAGATAAATCTAGCTACCACTAGCATATGGCTAGCATTCACTCAATAAATATTTAATGAACACTTATTATGTGCCAGGCATAAAGTGTTGTTGATAATACTAGAAAGTAATGACATACTTGAGATTCCCTCCCATCCAGGGAATCCCATCGTCTATCCTGAGGGGAAGAAAGGGGGAAGTCCCTTTATATCACTGCTTGAATCTGGAGGAGATGACTGTGGACTATCAAATTGTTAAGCAGTAGAATTTTGGCTTTGGATAGACAGACCCGAATGGAACCAAACTCTTTGTTTTTTGTTTGTTTGTTTTTCTGAGACGGAGTCTCACTCTGTCGCCCAGGATGGAGTGCAGTGGTGCGATCTCAGCTCACTGCAACCTCCACCTCCCAGGTTCAAGCAGTTCTGCCTCAGCTTCCTGAGTAGCTAGGATTACAGGCATGCACCACAATGCCCGGCTGATTTCTGTACTTTTTTTAGTAGAGACGGGGTTTCACCATGTTGATCAGGCTGGTCTTGAACTCCTGGCCTCATGACCTACCCGCCTCGGCCTCCCAAAGTGCTGGGATTACAGGTGTGAGCCACTGCGCCCGGCCCAAACTCTTGTTTTTATTATGCCATTTTGTTCAAGGTTAGTTATGGGAGAGCAGTAGCATCTTATTTACTTTTGGTCTAAGCAACAGCCTTTCTTGCCTGTAAAAACAAATTCATACATTGCTTGGCAAAGGAGTTCATCACAAAGTAGGAGGGGGAGCCGGGTGTGGTGGTGCACACCCGTAGTACCAGCTACTCAGGGGTCTAAGGCAGGAAGATCGCTTGAGCCCAGGAGTTCCAGGCTGCTGTGGCTGTGATCTCACCACTGCACTCCAGCCTGGGGGACAGAGTGAGACCATATCTCAAAAAATAAAAGTACGGGGAGGGAAAAGAAGGCCCCATAGCAACCTCACAGTCATTACCACTTCCAGCCCACTTGTGCACACGGTCTGCTGCAAGCGCAGACTTGAAAGGAACGAGGAGTTTGGAGTTAACCATAGGATAAATTCTTCAAGAGCAATTTTAGTTTTCCCTGGTACTAAGTGTTAAAGGGATTCTGTAGAGTAAAAAAGTGACCAGATGCCTGTAGAAAAATAGATGCCTGGGCAGAAAATACTGAGGTTTAGAGGGATTGCAGATCCCTCTAACCATGTAAGTTTTATGTCTTATTCAATAGATGCTCTTACGGCAAAATACATTTCCATTTATTCCAGTTGTGTGAAATTCCAAAGTAGGAAGTTATTTTATGTCTTCATATCTCCTAAGAAGCCTGCAGATTCAAGCTGGGGGCTTGTGGGCCAGACCTGGCCAGGACGAGCACCGTTTCCACTTGATCTGTCAGCTCCAAAAGGCTCCGACCGTCACGCCAGATTACAGCTCAGACCTCACGGCCGACACATCCTGGGACTTAGCTGTTAGAACCTCAAGTTTAGATTCTTGTCTGCTTAAACCAAACTAGGCATTTCTGAATAATTTCCTGCCCTCCACCAAACCATCTGCAGAAAGGAATTAATCTGAGTCACTGCCAGCCACAGCGGAACTTGTTCGCTGACCCCTCTTGTAACCGTCCCTTCTTTATACCCATCAATACATCCTCCGTTTCACCTCATGCTTTGTGACTGTGAATAGAGTTGTTTTCCTTGAAATCAGGCCAAGTCTACAGAACTTTTAACCGTTTTTTTCTCTTTTACAAATTTATTTCACGGAGTTCTGGTAGCTCTCTCTAACATCTTTACTAGAGAGAAAATGTCATTTCTGTTCTAAAATCATGACTTGTGCCGAGCGGTAAATGTTTGGGGCAGTCTCCCTGAATCAAGCAGCCCACCCCTCAACTCGGCTTCTCTTCCTCCATTCAGCCACCTCACATTCCTGATTCTTTAGACTGTCAGCTTGTTCTCTGGCGGTTATCCTAACACTGAAAGAGGGAAGGGGGCTGAGCGATTTCCCCTGTAGCCAGCCGTAACCATGCTTTTGTCTGCCGTGTGCGTGGAGAGCCTCGTCTCTGAAATGTTCGGTTCGCCTGAGCTTCCTCTGTCGGTGTCTTCCTGCGCGGTGGCAGGGGCCGAGGCGTCCTCCCCTTCCCTCTGCTGATAGGCTTCCAGCCTGTGCTGCTTTGAGCACTCAGATTGAGTTGCTGTTGCATTTGTGATTCTTGGCTCTAGTCCCTCTAGAAATCATATTACTACTCTGAGTTCAAGGAGGGCTGGAACAGCTACTAAGAACAGAATGCATTTTAATAACATTCAGCACACAAAAGCCAGAGAATTTCTGCCAGAGGCCACCTCTGTGTCTTATACTTGTCCCGTATTCCATCTCTTAAGAACTTTAAACAGAGTGGGGTGCTACACTGTATAGTCGATGTGCCCTGCTGTCTACCGAAGGGCCTGTAACCTCAGACTGTTTTGGTTTGGACGTGCTTCAAATTTGAACTTAAATGGCTCTTTAGAACATTATCAAGGCCTTTCCCCAGAATTAGTATCTATTCCTTTATTTCATTCACCAGTCATTTTCAGATTGTCTGCTATGTGCAGGCCTTTTGTTACAAGGCACCATTGGTATACAAAAAAGAATTCACCAAGGAGCTTGAAGAACAGTTGAGGAATTAAACGTATAACCAGCTATTGGAAGGGGACAAAATGAATACTGTAGCACTTTACACTTCTAACTAGGGATGACATTACAGAGAAAAGGGGTTCAACCGTGAAAGTTAAGAAAGATAGAGAAGAAAGATGTGTAGGAAATAAGATTGTCCACATTCTAGAATGAGAGAAAAGGAAAAGCAAAGACAGGGAATGGCCGGTGTGTACCAGGAGATGAAGTTGGAGCAGTAGCTCCCAAGCCAAAAACCTTTGTCTTTTATTTTGTAGGAAGGAAATCGTTTAAGATACTGGAAGAGGAGGAGGGAACTGTTCCAGCCTATTTTAGAAAGATTCTCTTACACCAGGGTTGAAGTGGTTATGAAGCTATTGCAAGATGGTAGGACATGAGAGCTTGAATTAGGATTGTAACAAGGATCTCAGAAATGAAAAAAACTAGGCTAGATGTGATGGCTCACACCTGTAATTTCAACATTATGGGAGGCTGAAGTGGGAGGATTGCTTAAGGCCAGGAGTTAAAGAGCAGCCTGGGCAACACAGTGAAACTTCATCTCTTAAAAAAAAAAAAAAGGCCAGACGCGGTGGCTTACACCTGTAATCCTAGCACTTTGGGAGGCCGAGGCAGGCGGATCACAAGGTCAGGAGATTGAGACCATCCTGGCTAACACAGTGAAACCCCCTCTCTACTAATAATACAAAAAAAATTAGCCGGGCATGGTGGCGGGTGCCTGTGGTCCCAGCTACTCGGGAGGCTGAGGCAGGAGGATGGTGTGAACCTGGGATGTAGAGCTTGCAGCAAGCCAAGATCGCGCCGCAGCACTCCAGCCTGGCCGACAGAGCGAGACTCCATCTCAAAGACAAAGAGAAAAAAAAAAAACTTAACCAGGCGTGGTGGCGCTCTCCTGTAGTCCTAGCTACTGGGGAAGCTAATGCGGGAGGATCACTTGAGGCCAGGAGTTGGAGGCTACAGTGAGCTGTGATCACTCCACTGCACTCCAGCCTGGGCCACAGAGCCAGACTCTTTCTCTTCAAAAGAAAAAAATAAAAAATTAAATTAGAAGAAACATGATCTGGAAAGAGCATTAATAGGAAACTCACAGAAGAAGTGGCCAATAAATATATTTTTTAATGTTTTACCCCAATTTTTGGCTTTACTACAGAGGGAAGGAACTACAGAGGAAAACAGTGCTGTCATATTGGGAAGGTTGGGATTGGTTGGTTGGTTGGAGTCCCTAGTATGTTGAGAGAGTGGGAAAATGGGCACCTTTATTTCTTACTTATGGGCTGAATATTAGTACAGCTATTCTAGAACGGTCTGGTTACTTGTCAAAAACTGTACACAGGTCTACACCCTTTGGGACTCAGGAATTTTAAGTAAGAAATCATAGACATGCAAAGATTTACATATGGGAAAATATAATACATCAATATTTATAGTCATGAAAACTTGAGAACAAACTAAATGTCTATTGGAGTTAAATAAATTACAATATATTAATAAAATGGATTACAAAGCAGCCCATTATAAATTATTTTAGAAGAATATTTTATCACATGAAAAGCTGTTTAATTATTAGGTGAAAAGAACAATTCAGTAAATAGTATGAACAGCATGATTTGATGTGTAAAGGCAACATTCACCAAGAGATGTTTATCAGGCACTGGAAAGATGTGCGTCTGAAACTCAGTAGAGAAAGAAGCTATGGTTATGACTGTGTGGATCCACCTGCATGGTGGGTATATTTAGATAAGGACATAGAAGAGTTATTATGCTAGTTTGTTTTGTATACGTGTGATATTTTCTGTGATTTAAAAAAATTTTTAAAAAACACCTACCTCAAAATAAATAAATTTGAAAGAAAGTGGATTAAATGTGTTAATGCCCTAAAGCACTTAGAATAATACTTGGCCCATAATAAATGCCCAGTAAGTTAGTTGCTGTTATTATCATCCCCACTTTTAAAGCTAAAGGTAAACAAGGTTCCGTAAGCAGAGGATCTAAGAGGAAGAACAGTGGACAGTCTCCTTAGACCTCAGGGAGCCTCTGCATGTGTGGGACTGAGCAGAAAGAAGAGGAACAGCACCAGGACAGGGAAGAAATGTTGGGGCAGGCAGAGGAGAACCGGAAACGTGGGTGTTGAGGGCCTCTAGGGCAGACAGCCTAGCGGGTGTTTTCGGGTCAGATTGGATCATACAGTTAGATAATCCTTTGGGGTCCTTGGTGGGTTTTTTTTTTTTCCTAAGTTTTGAAATATAACTTGCATACAGAAAAGTGCACAAATCATATGTATATAGCTGAATTACTCATATAGCAAATTCTTGGAACAAGCAGCAGAATGTTATCAGGGCCTAGAAGCCCCTTGTCATCCTCCTTCCAGTCACTCCTCCTCCTCCAAGGGTAACCTGACCTCAGACACCACAGATTAGTTCTGCCTGTTTTTAAAATTTCTATGCCTGGAATCATACCATATAGACTCTATTGCGTCTCACTTCTGTCATTCAACGTCGTGCTTGTGAACTGCGTCTGTTTTGTTAGACATACACTTCGTTCATTCTCATTGCTCTATGATACTCCGTTGTGTGAATGTGCCACAAATTATTTATCATCTATTTCTCATTCCATATGGACATCCGGGTTGTTCCCAGCTTTTAATACTCTTCTCAGCGTCTTCAGGTGAATTTACATATACCTACGAGTCCACTTGTTCAGCCTTGGCATTCAGCTTTAGTAGATCCTGCCAGCTGTTTTTCTAAAGAGGACGTGCCCATTTACACTCCTACCAGCAGTGTGGGAGAGGTCAAGTGGTTCTACGTCTTTGTCAGCACTTGGTATTGTGTGTCTTTTTAAATTTCAGCCATTCTGGTGGGCATTTAGTGGTATCTCCTTGTGATTTTAACTTGTATTTTCCTGATGGCTAATGAGTTACCCACCTTTTTATATGTCTGTTAACCATTTCAGTATACTCCTGTGAAGTGGTCATTCAAATGTCTTGCCTGTTTTTCATTATTAACTGTTGTTACTGCTTTATAGGAGTTATATATTATGGATATGCATACATCAGATATGTATCTTCTATCTGTGGACAGCCCTTTTCACTCTCATAATGGTGTCTTTTAAGAGACAGAAATCTGGCCACGCACGGTGGCTCAGGGCCTGTAATCCCAGCACTTTGGGAGGCTGAGGTGGCCGGATCACGAAGTCAGATCAAGACCGTCCTGGCTAACGTGGTGAAACCCCATCTCTACTAAAAATACAAAAAATTAGCTGGGTGTGGTGGCGGGCACCTGTAGTTCCAGCTGCTGGGGAGGCTAAGGCAGGAGAATGGCGTAAACCCGGGAGGCGGAGCTTGGCAGTGAGCTGAGATCGCACCACTGCACTCCAGCCTGGGTGACGGAGCGAGACTCCATCTCAAAAAAAAAAAAAAAGAGACAGAAATCCTTAATTTTAATGTAGATCCAGTTTATCAATTTTTTCTTCTTGTGATTATTACTTTTTGTGTTCTGTTTAAGAAATCTTTACATTCCCTAAAGATGGTCTCTTACATTTTCTTGTGAATGCTTTATTGTTTCACCCTTCACATTTATATATGTATTCATCATGAATTGATTTTTGTGAATGGTGTGAGGTAGATATCCAAATTTGTTTTGCATATAGTCCCACCATTTATCAGAAAGACCATCCTTTCCCCATTGCACAGCCAAGTGGCCATATATGTGAAGGGTTTTTCCATGTTCTCTTTTTGTCCCGTTGGTCTGTGTGTCTGCTCCTGTGCCAGTGTTATGCATGTTCATTGCTGCCGCTTTGTCCCGTTGGTCTGTGTGTCTGCTCCTGTGCCAGTGTTATGCATGTTCATTGCTGCTGCCTTGTCCCGTTGGTCTGTGTGTCTGCTCCTGTGCCAGTGTTATGCATGTTCATTGCTGCGCCTTGCAGTGACAGTCTTCTTCCAGAGAGGAACATTCGTGTAGCTTCATTCTTGGTGGCTGTCTTAGCTGTTCTTGGCTCTCTGCATTTCCACTTACTCTTTGGAATCAGCCCGTCTGTTCACATACACACCTGCCAGTGTTGATTTGGCTTGCATCGACTGTAGAGATTAGTTGAGGCAGAATTCACACCTTTGCAGAGTTGAGGCTTCCAATCCTTAATCGTGTTTATTCCTCCATTTAAGACATTTTTAATTTCTCCACATGTTTTATAGTTTCATTACAGAGGCTTTTGTCATCTGTCAGGAGAGCAATTTCAGTGAAATAGCAGAAACTAAATTTTTAGTTACTAAGGAGAGAACTCAGAAATGCAGGTAACACTTGTAGACGATTCTTTTGAGAAATTTGGTTACAGGAAGAGAAAAGTTTCTACTAAGCTTGAGAGATGGAGATTCCGAAAGTCTTTTCAGGACGGGCAGGGTTCAGTGCCCTCAGAAGCCGTAGTGAAAGACCAGGGGCGGGGAGGGGTTGGAAACACAGAGTTCATTGAAGGGACAGAGACATGGAGAGTTAGCTCCAGTGTGAGCAGGGAACACTGCCGCCCTGGAGAAGCCAGGTGGGGTCATTTTGAGGCAGGACGGGTCCAGCACACGTTACCTGGGACTCCCTGGGTGCTCACACAGTCGGCAGCACAGAGCCGTCGTGAGCCATGCCCTCTGCACTGAGAGCAGCAGTAAGCCCAGCTGCGCTCACGGCTGTCCTCACACCTCCGAGCCCCTGGAATACAGCACGTGCTCTGTTAACAGAGCGTGTTCCACATTTTCTCTACCGGAGGTGCGTGTTTGTACATGTGTCATTCCAACGGTCCTTTCCTCCAGTGTATCTTAAAGTCAGGTTTGGTGGAAAGGGGCTTTTTCACAGAATCTGCAGTGCCCGGGAGGCTTGAGGAACATTTCGTAGTAGGAATGTTATGATGGAGGAGACTAAGGTGCTGAGATATGAGACTTCATGCTTAAGTTGTAGAAAGGGCTGGCAGAATTCATGGGAACAAACTTGGTTTGCAGTTGAGCGATAATTGGTTTACTGTGGAAGTGTGTTTAGATGTTTTGTTATTGTTTGTGTTTAGATACAAAGCTTTCAGCACATGCACAGAACATGACATCTGCGTATCTAGGGGACTGATAGGGTGAGCTTACGTGCTGCCCATGATTGTGGTGTTTTCAGTAAAGTCAATGAGAAGACAATGTGTTTCACCGTAATACTTGCAGTGGTGGGATTACTTGCCAGTATTAGAAAATGGAGAATGGGTAAATGGAAAATCTCATTGGATTACTCTTTAGATCTACTACGTTTGGATTTGTAGCCTTAACAAGTCAATAAAAGGAAGGGGAAAGAAGGAATTAATTCATTGTAACTAGAATGTAATGAGCACTTTCATTAAATCACAATTTAATTTGTACTCTTTGGGAAATTCTTTTCTGGTTTTAAGCCTTAAGGGGCCTGCCTTGAAGAAGGAGGTGAGGAAGACAAGCAGGTGTGGGAGGGGACGTGGGTAGCGGGCAGGGAGTCGAAGAGAGCAAGAATATCTCGAGCAATATCTGTTAGGGGAAGTTTCAGACACTAAAATACGTCTTTCCCAACTTATCCACAGAATCCATTGCATCCCAAGGCCATGCAAAACCTGCCTCTTTTCATGTGATGCGCATGGCAAAGAAATGCAGATGCCCCCTTTACTGTGGGGATATGTTGCAGGGCCCCCAGTGGATGCTGAAACTGTAGATGGTGCTGAAGCCTGTAGATACTATTTTCTCCTGTACATACATACCCGAGATAAAGTTTAGTTTATAAATTAGGTACAGTCAGAGATTAATAATAAACTAGGACAGTTATAACAATACTCAGAACAGCATGCACTGTAAAACTTATGAATTGTTTATTTCTGGAATTTTCCATTTAATATTTCCAGATCACATTTGACTGAGGGTAATTGAAACCGTGGAAAGGGAAACCACGGACAAGGGGGCGCTGCTGTATTTTAGTATAATGAGGTGCTAGTCCATTTCGGGTTTTGTTTTCACACCTGTGTTTTCACATCTGTGCCGTATAACACATTCATCTAAGTTTTTAGCTTGATTTCTTCACATTGCCTATCTTTCCTAAGCAGTCTAAAAGCTTTAACAACACATGCCAGTACTCCTTTGACTTCAGAATGACTGAAGCTTTACAATCAAAGTCAACAAAATAAAAATCACATTTTAAAAGTAATCACAGTTACACAAGAGAAGTTGATCGTTGAGATTCTTTCAAGCCAAGAAAAAACAGAATGGATCAAGTACCAGTGACATCTCTCCCTGCTCGGCTGTGCCCACGTGTAATACTGCTTTCAGATCAAACGTGAACCATGCCTAGTCCCTGGAGAACGGAGAAAGGCTACCAGATGGAAAGCAACTCCAGCTAGTGAAGGAACACTTCCTTCTCTAAACTTTTCGATTCTGTGATTCCCTCTATTTTTAAACACCTTTTCCCAGGCATAGCATACATTAGACCCTGGGAAAAGCGTAGCTTTATAGTCTGCCTCTATTTTTTTCCCCCTTAATCTTATTCCACCGCTTCTTGTTATACTTCCTCCTCCAGTGCTAAATCACTCGTCCCCCTTCTTGTTTACACCCTCCTGGCATTTGTAGGTAATAATCACATTTCCCTGCCTTTCGTTTTTACGTAGTTCAGGTCTACATGTTTAGTTTTTCTAATCCTGCCTCATAAAATGATTCTTTCAGCTTCTTAGTCATGCTGCCATTTTTCTTTGAACTTACTCCAGTTTGTCTCCATTTTTCTAGTAATGAGGTGTCTGAAACGGAACACAGTGCCCTTAGGTGTGGCCTCGCCGAAACTGTGTCATGGAATGGGGGTCTGCTCAGGAGTGATGCCCGTGTCTGGCCAGCCCAGGGGCCTTTTGTCTCTCTTGAAGAGCTGGAATTGCTTCTGTCAAGAGCTAGTGATTCCAGAACTGCAGTGAGCAGCCCAGTGCCTTTCCTCCTCTGTGCCTCACCTCATACTGTGTTTCCATTTGAAATGACCCTTTTCTGTCCCCTGCTGCCAAGAAAATACCCACCCCCCACCCCTGCCTTCCTTTCTGTCCAGACTGAAGGCAGTAGCATTTTATCTCTACCTCTTTGTGGCAGTTACTACACAGTGTTTCGCATAGAGCACTCAGTCAATTTTTTAGAAGTTTTTTTTGTTGTTTTTGTTTTTTTTTTTTTGAGACGGGGTCTCACTCTTGTCACCCAGGCTGGAGTGCAATGGCACGATCTCGGCTCACTGCAAGCTCCGCCTCCCGGGTTCAAGTGATTCTCCTGCCTCAGCCTCCTGAGTAGCTGGGATTACAGGCACCCGCCACCACGCCCGGCTAATTTTTTGTATTTTTGGTAGACGGGGTTTCACCGTGTTGGGCAGGCTGGTCTCAAACTCCTGATCTCAAGTAATCTGCCCACCTCGGCCTCCCATAGTGCTGGGATTACAGGCGTGAGCCACTGTGCCCAGCCAATTTTTTTATAGTTTTATTGAGATATAATTTACATACATACAACTCACCCATTGCAAGTACATAATTCAGTATATTTAGTGTGTTCTCAGAGTTGTGCAGCCATCACCACAGTCAATTTTCGAGCATTTTTGTCACCCCAAAAGGAAACCCCCACCCATTAGCAGTCACTGCCAATCACCCCATCCTACCCCAGCCTCATGCAGCTGCTACTCTTACTTCCCAACTCTGGATTCGGCTACTCTGGAATTTCATTAAGAATGGAATCAGGCTGGGCATGGTGGCTCACGCCTGTAATCCCAGCACTTTGGGAGACCAAGGTGGGCAGATCGCTTGAGCCCAGGAGTTCGAGTCCAGCCTGGGCAACGTGGCAAAACCCCATCTCTACAAAAAAATACAAAATTTAGCCAGGTGTAGTGGCATGCACATATAGTGCCAGCTACTTGGGAGTCTAACGCGGGAGGATCACTTGAGTCTGGGAGGTGGAGGTTGCAATGAGCTGAGATTCTGCCACTGCACTCCAGCCTGAGCAACAGAATGAGACCCTGTCTCAAAACTAAAAAAAGAATAGAATCATACAATATGTGGTCTTTTGAGACTGGCTTCTTTCATTTAGCGTCATGTTTTTGTGTACTTTACGCCTCCCAAAGTGCTAGGATTACAGGCATGAGCTACCACGCCCGGCCTCACTGAGGTCTTTAAAAACTCTTTGTTCCAACTGGGCGCGGTGGCTCACGCCTGTAATCTCAGCACTTTTGGAGGCTGAGGCAGGCGGATCACAAGATCAGGAGATGAAGACCATCCTGGCTAACACAGTGAAACCCCGTCTCTACTAAAAATATAAAAAATTAGCCGGACATGGTGGTGGTGGGCACCTGTAGTCCCAGCTACTTGTGAGGCAGAGGCAGGAGGATGGTGTGAACCTGGGATGTGGAGCTTGCCATGAGCCGAGATCGCACCACTGCACTCCAGCCTGGGTGACAGAGCAAGACTCTGTCTCAAAAAAAAAAAAGAAGAAAAATAAAATTCTTTGTTCCCACAAATTGCCTTAGTAAACATACTGGTACATAGATTCTTAAATTTCTTACTGGTGTTTCTATTGAATATACTCTAAAACTAGAATTATTTGGTCAAAGGAAATATATAATTAAATTTGGCTGATGAGACCAAATTTCTCCCCTACCTACAATTGTCCCACAGGTCATTGCTTCAGTGTTCCCACTTCCCATGCCCTAATCAACTCTGATTGTCAGTGACCTCGAAATGTCTGCCAGTGTGATCAGGGAAAAACATAAACCTATCTTGTGTATTTTATATTTCTTGTTTGTTTGTTTTGAGTTTTCCTTTTCTTTTTTTTGAGACAGAGTCTCGCTCTGTTGCCCAGGCTGGAGTGCAGTGGTACAGTCTTGGCTCACTGCAAGCTCCGCCTCCCGGGTTCAAGCAATTCTCCTGCCTCAGCCTCCTGAGTAGCTGGGATTACAGGTGCCCACCACCATGCCCAGCTAATTTTTTGTATTTTTTTAGTAGAGATGGGGTTTCCCCATGCTGATCAAGCTGGTCTTGAACTCCTGACCTCGTGATCCGCCCGCCTCAGCCTCCCAAAGTGCTGGGATTACAGGCATGAGCCACCACGCTGGGTCTTCTTGTTCTTTTTTTGAGACAGGGTCTCGCTGTGTTGCCCAGACTAGAGTGCAGCAATACCATCATATAGCTCATTGCAGCCTCAACCTCCCGGGCTCAAGAGTTCCTCCCATCTCAGCCTCCAGAGTGGCGAGAACTACAGGCACGCACAACCACGCCTGACCAATTTTTTCATCTTAATTTTTTGTAGAGATGGGATCTCTCTATATTGCCCAGGCTGGTCTTGATCTCCTGGGCTCAAGTGATCTGCCTGCCTCAGCCTCCCAAAGTGCTGGGATTACAGTTGTAAGTCCCCACACCTGGTCAATATTTCTTTTTTTTTTTTTTTCCGAGACAGAGTCTCACTTCGTCACCCAGGCTAGAGTGCAGTGGCGTGATCTTGGCCCACTGCAACCTCCACCTCCTGGATTCAAGCAATTCTTCTGCCTCTGCCACCCAAGTAGCTGGGATTATAGGCACCCGCCACCACGCCCAGCTAATTTTTGTATTTTTAGTAGAGACAGAGTTTCACCATATTGGCCAGGCTGGTCTTGAACTCCTGACCTCGTGATCTGCCCACCTTGGCCTCCTAAAGTGCTGGGATTACAGGCGTGAGCCACTGCGTCTGGCCATTTAATTATTAATGAAGTTGGGTATTATTTTTGTGCTTGTTAGCCATTTGTATTTCTTCTGTGAGTTTTTTGTTCATATCCTCTGCCTGTGTTTCTATTAGGTTATAGGTTTTTAGGCTTATGGTAGCACTTCGTAATACATTGATATCAATCCTTTGTCTTTTTGTTTTGTATTTATTATGTTTTTGAAGCCATCATTTGTACTTTAATTAAATTTATAGCTCTTCTATCTCCATAGACATTTTAAATTTCTAAATAGACCAACTTGCCCTTTTATTCCTTTATGACTTCTGAATTTAAAAGCACTTACCTTCCTCCCCAAAATAAAGCTAAAAATACTTTTCTGTCTCCCATCCCAAGATTATAAAAATATGCTCTTAAGTTTACTTTCAGTATTTTCACAGCATAGGTTTTAAATATACATCTTTAACCAGTTTGGAATTTATGTTGCTGTATGGTACGAGCAAGAATACAACCGTAAGTGGGCCCAGTTGACCCAGTACAGTTCATTGACTTCATATGCTTCCTGGTCATATCCTAAATCCCACTCATTTGATGGTATCAACCCAATACTCTTCTAATTATTACACTTTTATAGCATGTTTTATTTGGTAAAGCAAGTCTTAAAAGCACTCTTCTTTCTTTAAAATATTTTCTTAACTCTTCTCTATATTTATACTTCAGGATAAATGTTAGAATCCATTATCAAATTCCAAAAAGAACCTTTAGGATTTGTTTGGAAATGTATCATACACACAAATACAGACATAAATAAAGCCTCAAATAAGGCATTTTTAAAATATATAGCAGTGGTTATCTCTAGATGATGGTAATATTCTGGGTGATTTTTTTCTTGTTTTTTTTTTCTTTATTTTCCAAAGTTTTTACAGTATCTATGAAGCACTTTTTACTTTATTTTACTTTATTTTATTTTGTTTTTTTATTTTATTTTATTTTATTTTTGAGATAGAGTCTCGCTCTGTCACCCAGACTGGAATACAGTGGCACGATCTCAGCTCGCTGCAACCTCTGCTTCCTGGGTTCAAGCGATTCTCCTGCCTCAGCCTCCCGAGTAGCTGGGACTACAGGTGCCCGCCACCACGCCTGGCTAATTTTTGTATTTTTAGTAGAGACGGGGTTTCACCATGTTGGCCAGGCTGGTCTCGAACTCCTGACCTCAAGTGATCCGCCCGCCTCTGCCTCCCAAAGTGCTGGGATTACAGGCGTGAGCCACCGCACCCGGCTGGAATAAAGACTATTTCATGGGAAATAAATAAGTGACTTGTAGAGAGTGAAGAAGAGATACCTGGCTCAGAATATAAACTAGAATTGTCTGGAATATTCCTGGGAAGGATCAAGCTGGAATCGAGCTACTGAAGCAACACCACCCCACAACCTCTTCTGTAGCTTGGTTGATGTCAGTTCTGCTGAGACTTTAAAGTTTGTAGCCTTTTCACTTCGCAGCATTTCTGGGGTGTTTTCTCTACAGCTGTATTTACAAGGTACCCAGCCTCCTAGCTTTCCCTGTTATTCCTACTCATGTGGCACAGCCAGAGCTTGAGATACATCAAGGCAGTGTCGTCTAAATCTGGCCCCTCGGTGTCCTGGTCTGTTAGTCACCGTTTAGCAGAAAGAAGATTGCTAGGTCTATTCTTAACTCTGATATATTTAAGAAGCACTGTGCTAATTCTTGACTCAGAGCATCTGGATTCTTTTTTTCTTTTCTTTTCTTTTTTTCTTGCCCTGTCTTATGGTGCCAAGCATCTAGATTTTTTTTTTTTTTTTTTTTTTTTTTTTTTTTTTTTTTGCTTGTTTTAAGATGGAATCTCAGCTGGGTGTGGTGGCTTACACCTGTAATCTCAACATTTTGGGAGGCCAAGGCAGGAGGGTCACTTGAGGCCAGGGGTTCAAGGCCAGCCTGGGCAACATAGTTAGACCCCACCTCTAAAAAAAAAAAAAGAAAAGAAAAAAGAAATACAAAAATTAGCCAGGCATGGTGGTACATATCTGTAATGCCAGCTACTTAAGAGGCTGCAGCAGGAGGACCACAGGAGCTCAGGAGGTCGAGGCCACAGCGAGCCTGATCAAACCATTGCACTCCAGCCTGGACAACCGAGGGAGACCCTGTCTCAAATTAATAGAGAGAGAGAAGAAGGGAGAGAAGGAAGGAGGGAGGAAGAGAGGAAGGAAGGAAAGAAGGAAAAAAAAAGAAAAGAAAGGAAAGGAAAGAGAGAAAGAGGCTCACGCCTATAATCCCAGCACTTTGGGAGGCCAAGGCGGGTGGATCACGAGGTCAAGAGATGGAGACCATCCTGGCTAACACAGTGAAGCCCCGTCTCTACTAAAAATACAAAAAATTAGCCGGGCGTGGTGGCAGGTGCCTGTAGTCCCAGCTACTCAGGAGGCTGAGGCAGGAGAATGGTGTGAACTCAGGAGGTGGAGGTTGCAGTGAGCTGAGATTGCGCCACTGCACTCCAGCCTAGGTGACAGAGCGAGACTCTGTCTCAGAAAAGAAAGATAGATAGGGTCTCACTATGTTGCCCAGGCTGGACTCAAACTCCTGGGCTCAAACGATTCCCACACCTTCAGCCTCCAAAGTAGTTGGGATTACAGGCATGCACCGCTGTATCTAGCTCCCTTTTTGCTTTTTAATCTATATGCTCTTGCTGAGTGATCTTATCCATTTAATAACACCTAATATTTGTCAGGCATTTTCTATTTGTTAGGCATTACACTGCACTTTATATGACTATCATTAAATCCTTAAAACAGCCGTGTAAGGTAGGGCACCGGAGCTCACTTCTGTAATCTCAGCACTTTGGGAGGCTGAGGCAGAGGCAGGAGGATTACTTGAGGCCAGGCATTCAAGACAAGCGTAGGCAACATAGACTCCCATCTCTCCAAAAAATTAAACCTGAAGACATTGGCCTGACATGGTTATTATTGCCTCATTTTACAGATGAGGAAACTGAGACTCAGAGAAGTCAAGATCAGATAACTCATTGGCAGAACTGGCCTTGAAACCCAGGCAGCCTAACTCCAGAGCCTGTGTTCTTAACTACACTTTATACGCCATTTTTAATTTTCCTCCTTTCTTTCCTAAAACCTGCTCTGCCTCCTACATTTTCAGTCTTGTTTGTCCAATATCCCCAGCTAGAACTGTCAGAAATGATTCTCCAGTTCTCCCTCACTTAACACCTCCTCCTTTTAGTCCTGCCTTTGAAGATACTCAGACCTGTGTGTTCCTCTCCGCGTCCCCGACCCTCCCTTGCGTCAGCCCCGCCTAACCCCAACCTGGACTGGGCGCAGGAGCTGCCCTTGGTGGGCTCTTCCTTCTGCTCAATCTAAGAAAGTGAAGATGCTCATGTCACTGTACCGTTTAAAAGTTCATGGACTTCCTTTTTTGTGGTTTTGGTTTTGGTCTGGTTTTTAAGCAGATCACACTGGAACTCCCTCACTCCACATGCTCCGTCCGGCCTCGCCTGTGTTTTCAGCTCGTTTCCTGTCATTCTCCACCCACCCCCTGTGCCTTACATTCCTGCCATCCTGAGGCTTCCCTTTTCACAAGATCTGGGCCAGGCCTGTCCTAGCTCCACGCATCAGCCTTTGTTCTTTTGCTCTAAGCCTCCTCTGTCTTTGATCTCCCAGACAGACTCTAGTCAGCTCTCAAGATCCAGACCCCATGCCTCTTTCGTAGCGTTTCCTCAGATTCCTCCGGGGTGAGACAGTCACTCTTCGGGCTGCCACAGCACATGCTCAGGCCTCAGCTGTGGCCTCACTGTGCTGGGTGGTCGTTTATCTGTTTACATGCTTGTACCTAAATGGGTCTTTAGGACAAGGACCAAATCCCTTCAGCTTTCAGCACCGAGCACAGAGTAGCGCTCAATAAATGTTGGTTAAAACGCTTGAAGGAATGGGAAAGAGGTTGTTAAAAACAACAGGAAGTTAGAAATATACTTACTTCTAAGCAAAGGGATTATCTTGTGTTTCTCAGAGTAATCTCTTCAGCTAAATCAGCAGGCCTCAGGTTGGGCAGACTAATGTACCAAATGAAAGTGACACATGGCAAATGGAGAAGTCCTTTAAATTATAAGTTCCCTTAGGGCAAAGGTCACTCCACAAGGTTGAGATCCTATCTGAGATCACCATGCCCCTCTCTCCCACTCTCACGCAGGTTTGTGAGCCTGTGGCTTGGTGGAGAGAACATTCTGTTTAGAGTGAGAGGCCAGGGCTGAAGCCACAGCTCTGCAAAAATAATCAGCTTTGGGCCAAGAACCAGTGACTTTTTGGGCCTCACTTTCATGAAGACACATTTGATACTTACTTTTACGCTTTTCTGATGGTTAATTTTGAGGCAGAGACTTCACATAGAAAGTGCCTTTTTTGTCATGTATTGATGAAAAATAATTCTTAGCTCAGTGCAAGTGAGATTGTTGTATCTGAAATCCATCTCTCCTTTCCCTTTCAGCTTCAGGATGAGTTAGAGAAAGGTGAACGGGACAATGCAGAACTGCAGGAGTTTGCCAATGCCATTCTTCAGCAGATAGCAGACCACTGTCCCGACATCCTAGAGCAAGTGGTCAACGCCCTGGAAGAGTCCTCTTGACCCTGCTTTGTGGGGAAGCCTGAGGTAGTCAACCCAGGAGCCAAGAAAGGAGAACTACAAGGAACAGGCGCCCGGAACCTTCTTGGCACCCAACACGACAAACTTCCTCCCATCTTGCTCACTTGAAGAAGCGTGATTCCAGCACCGTTTCTACATCTGCCGTCTTTCTCTGCCTTCCTGCTTTGGATGTGGTCTCTACACTAACCTTCTTGATGTCCGGGGTAGATAAAAGGTCGAATCTCTCTGAAGAACTGCGACCTGGTCGTCAACAGTGACTGTGGAAGCTGGTGGCTCGGCCCTGACGGAGGGCCGTGGAGCAGAGGAGCCTCTCATCTCCTGTCCTCTGACATGAGAATGAAACCAGGAATGTACTTGGAGTTCAGTGGGCTAAGAGGATGCCTCCAGCGGACCAGAGAGCTGAGTGTTCTAATGTCACAATAGGTGCTTTCTCCTAAAAGGGTAAAAAACAATCTCAAAAAGATGAGAAAAAGAAAAGGGGGAAGGGAAGAGAAAATCGACTCTTCTTTTCACTGTCTCTTCTGCTTACTTTCCACATGAGATGCTTTATACCGGGGAGCTGTGAGCGGGCCTCACGATGCCTTGGGAGCACTTGTCCCCCAAGGTCTGAGTCTTTACCCAGCCCTGTCTGTCTGTCCCAGCCTTCCTTACTCTGTTCCTCAGCCAGTTAACAAGAAGATGGTGTGAGGTGTTCTCCACCAGTCTCTCCTATTTGAGACTGTTGACCTTATCATACAATTAGATCAAATGTCTCTAACTGAAGGAGAACATACGAGGTTGAAAGAGCACCATCCAGGGCAACACGGCGAGACCCTGTCTCTACAAAAAATTAAAAAGAGAACATACAAAGTTGACATACGAGGCCCTGTTGTCCCCACCTGCAGCTTTGCCCCAGTAGCAGATGCCCGTGCCTCGGGGTTGGGCTGCTTTCCCCTGAACACCTCCAGGAGGCTGCCTGCCTTCAAGCACCCGTGTCCCAAGCTCCTGCAGCCCAGTGGCTGCTGAAGTTTTGATCCCTCACTCACCCTGCTAGCTTTGCCCTAGACTCATCCTCTCAGAACCTCAGCCTCATGCATTGCCTGGAACCTTCTTCTGGCATAAATGAAGGTTTCTTGTCCTACACACATTCCTTCCTCGATTATTTCATTCAGAGAATATTTATGAAATGCCTACTGTGTGCAAGTCATCCATCCTTGAAAAGGCCACTTCTCAGTAAGGGAGAGGTGCAGTGGATTCTGTGAGACATACCAGCTGAAGTTGAAGCAGTAAATAGCATGTCCTTCCCCTCCCCGATCTTAAGGTATGTTTTCTAGAAAAGTTCCCTAATGGAATTCGTGAGTTTGGGGGGCTCAGTCACCCACTTGCCTATGGGATTCCATTTGGTGATTCTGGATTTTTGCTGTTTGTTGTTGCCCTTAGAGGGCTCTGCGTATCTACTTGTGGGTGGCCATTTGCTGACATCTGCATGTACCTTGTGGAATTCAGCCAGCTTCATGTTGCAAATCAGAGAGCTGACCCCAAGACTGCAAATCCAGTTGACGGTATTGGCATTGTTAAGGACATTTTCCCAAGCGTAGACAACAGAGTCGTAAATAATTGGGCATGAAGAAGTAAACCACTTAACCCAAATCTAGTTCTTTGACCATCTCTACCACCAGAGCCCAGCAGACACTCACATCTCCTGATAAGAGTTGCTGGACTCATTGTTTTTGTTTTGCATTTTCTCCTCTCCTTCCCCACTTACTCCGAGAATTTAAAGTCTGTAGAGTCAGCACAGCCCCATCAGTCCAGGAACTTCCCACCACCGCCCTTGACTGTCCCATTAACTTACGTGGTGAGATCTCCAGCTCCCCTTATTCCCTGCTGTAAAACAGTCCCTCTCCCCGTGAGAGGAAACTGTGGAGTGTTTCTTATCGAAGGTCTAAATGGACTGTGCTCATAAACCTCTTACTGAGATGCTTCCTGATCGCCAGGCTGGCCAGAGAGAGCTGCAGGGGTTAGATAGTAAGTGGTGGTCCTTTGTGGTCAGTTACCTCAGTTCTGTTTATTGCAGTGCCCATAAACCACGTAGAAAGCTCCCAGTACTGAAAGCCAGGAGTATTAGAATCTCACTTTATCCGCCATAATGTAAAGAACTGGGGTATGATCACAGCCTTCACAGGGCCACAGTGGAACCAAGAAAGCAGGCGAGGCCATGCCTACACAAGTGGCCTGGCACTGGCACTGGCCAGCTGCTCTCACTGGTCTATCCGGAAGGCATCAAGCAGGTGCCCCAGATCCACCCACGTGGCCTTTCTCATCAGGTGCAGCACCTGCCACTCTCAGCCACTGGGTGTGTGACGCTCCTCTTCATCTCAGTGTTCTCCATCACTTCCCCTCCGGAACAACTGATGGAAGGAGGCCCTCGGTGACAGTGCTTCTGAGAAGAAAAATTTCTGGGACAGATATCATCTGTCTGGTCTCTATGAACAGCAAGGAACCTTGACCCTTCTTGGGCACTGTTCTGGCTTCTCAGATGATGTGGAGACCGGCTAAGAGTTCAGTAATAAACATGGCCTGCCTTTGTGCTGTAGGGCAGAGTGGATGCAGCTTGTAGCATTCAGAGTATCTCATTGAGTCCAAATCATTGAACCAACACTTAACCAAATGTCCCACTCCCATCACACTAGGACTTGTCATTCCATGCCCCTCTCCTAGTAGTCATGGTTTCATATGGCCATGCAACTGCTACTGAAGTTATATAGCCTTGAAAACTCAATGCAGGTTGCCCTTAATTTTCCCCAAGCCCCTCCATCGGCAAGTCTAGTTGCCCTTTAGCACCTAAAGATCTGCACCTCACATCAGTGTCACCATAAAGAGGGCAAGAGGAAGAGCGGGTGTGATCCCAACGGGGTTTTGTACTGAAGAAGTACAGTATGAGTGTCTCATGTCTTCATATACCTCTAACCCCCGGTACTCATTGAATCGTTGATGAGGTATCTCAGTTGAGATTTGCAAGGACTTTGATACCATTTGAAATGGAAAAGATTTTGAACAGGCTTTAACATATTTAAGAAATATGGATGGGGCCGGCCACAGTGGCTCATACCTGTAATCCCAGCACTTTGGGAGGCCGAGGCAGGTGGATCACCTCAGATCAGGAGTTCGAGACCAGCCTGGCCAGGATGGCAAAAACCCCGACTCTACTAAAAATACAAAATTAGCCAGGCGTGGTGGCGCACGCCTGTAATCCCAGCTACTCAGGAGGCAGGAGAATCGCTTGAGCCTGCGAGGCAGAGGCTGCGGTGAGCCGAGATCGCGTCCCTGCACTCCAGTCTGGGTGACAAGAGACTCCATTTAAAATATATGGATGGGAATCGCCAAATTCATCTCAGCTCTAACCTTTTAACCTTTGTCCTTGCACTTTATAATCTAAAGAAGATCTACCTGTGGCTCTCGGACTTCCTCATACTTGGGTTTTAGAAATAACTTGTAAAGCAGACTGGACCCAAGGCCGCCTTCAGTGTTGAGAGGGGCATGTGACTTGCCACTTTGTGTCAATTGAAGTCTGGTTGTCCATGAGGAACTTGCAGACTCACCCACCCCTGGTTCTCTATGAGGAACTTGCGGACTCACCCACCCCCAGAGTGAGAGGAGGAAGGCGACATCATCACAGACACGGTCTTAGCCACCTGCTGAACTAATCCCTCTCCTATTGAGGGTCAGGGTTGTGAGGAAACCGTCATGTATCACCCAAAATATAAATGTTTCTGAGCTGCCCATCCACTGGCATTTGGATTTGCCGCCAGAGTCCTGTTCCTCCTAGGACCGTACCGCCCTCCTGTTGACCATGTTACTTGAGTGTCGGCCTGGTGGCTACCCTCAGAGTCTTTGAGGAAAGAGCCAAGCAAGGAAGACCTCACTGCGTGGAGTATGACACCACATGGCATTTCTCAAGCCCAGCGGACCCCGTGTCAGCAAATACCAGTAATTTCACATCTGTACCTGGCCTCATCTTCACCTGCCTGGGTTCGGAACTGAGGAGGAAGGATGAGAAGAGACCGCAGTGCCGCAGACGCCCTCCGCAGAGCAAGGCCGCCCATCCATCACTGCCAGCCCTGGGCTTCTCAGGAGGGGACGTGAACCACTCAAAGGAATGTCTTAAAGAGAATCTGGAGTTTCCCCCATGCAAATTAGGGAATAATTAGGCAAGAAAAGACATACATTACAGGGAAATCCTTCTGAACAAAATGGCTGTCTTTACCTACTCTTTTTAAGCAAAAACTATCTCCAGACTTTTTAGTGTCAAAACTGTAACCACCTGTCTCCTGATTTTTCCCAATGTGTTTGGCAAGTGCTGTGACCCTGTTGTAGGTGCTTCTCCTGACTCTGGGGGGGAAGTGGTTTTAGGGATTGATTCGGGGGAGCGGGTTTTTGTCCCATCCCACCTCCCCTCTTCTTTCTCTGCTTGTCGATATCGTCTGTGTGATTCAGAGAATTGGGGCAGTTACATTGTGTCTGTTGAGATTATTAAAAGATTAAAACGTAGTTGTAGAATGAAAAAGAGCTGTGTTTTAAACATGCAAACCAATATCTTGTTAATAAAGGAATTCAAGCTACAGGGCAGCCACGCTCCCCCCTCCCACGCTGGCATAGGTGGCCCCGGGCTGGCAGCTTAGGAAGCGTGGAGCACACTTAGGGTAGTGCCCGCCTGGGCGAGAGACACCTGCCGAGCAAAAGGAACGAGAATCTAGGGCTCAGCCGCGCAGTTGTGCCGGGATTTTCCTATACATGCTCAGGACCTCTGGGTAAAGGTTTCACAGTTTGTGACCCCATAGCCACCCTCACCCCACGTGGGTCCTAGCTCAGTGTGCCTAATACTGCATGGTGACCTGGGCTTGACCCCACAGCCCTGCCCGGCAGGCCACAGGACCTCTCCTGCCCCATGGTGCTATCTCATCCAGTGACCGCCCAGCACGGGTGAGCACTGGCCAGCCTGGAGCTTGCAGTCCAGGTGGAACAGACCGTATTCCATGTCAGTTCCTTCTGGCTTCGGGCCCTCAATTCTTTCCCTTTGAGCTTTTTTAGACCCCAGATCTCCTAGGCCCAGGCCGTCTCTCTTGGCCCCAGAGAAGCCACTGTCAAGAAAGGAAGTGAACCCTGCTAAAGCCAGAGAATCCACCCCGGCCACAGCAAGCCCTCTGGGTCCAGCCCCTCTTTCCACACCATGCCAGTATTGCATCCATCTACCGCAGCTACACATCCTGAGGGCAGCACCACCCACTCTGGCCTGCTGGCCCATGGCAGGACTAGCCCGGGCACCTTCCGGGCACTGCAGGATGTCCAGTGGGGCCTGTGACTTGCTCCCTGTGGCATCGGAAGGAGGTGTTGCACTTTACTGGAGGAGCCGAGGAGCACCTGCCCCCTTGTAGCTTGAGTTCCTTTTCTCCATGGTGGTGTCTATGATGCAAACGCACCCGCTGCCTTCAACTGTGTGTGTGTTCCTGCTGGAGTTGTGTTACTGACAGGATAATGACATTACAAAGAAATTGTGTTATATTCAACTTTGCCTTGATAATTATTGTAAACACTTTGTTCATTTTTTCTTTTTTATTCACAAACTAAATCCACCAGGAAATTATAAAGTTATTTAAAAACCGTGTGCTGTGTCCTCCTTTGAGTCTCACCCAGCTGCTCGCTTAAGCAAGATGTGTCCTCACATGCTAGAAAAGATGGACAAGGCCCGCAGTCCCCCAGAGGCCAACTCCAGTGGCAGGCAGCCCGAGGGCCAGGGTCCCAGGATTGACCGTGGGTGTGGGCGTCCCCACACAGCCCTGACGGGCATGGTGCCCGCATCCCCCAGCCTGCTGTTACCTCGGAAGAGTGAGCCTCCTTTCCCTTCCCGCCTGATCTCCAGGTTTGCAGCTCTCAAAGTCAATTCCCAGTTGCCTTTTTCCTTCTTTCCACCCTCAGCCCTGGGCCAGGTTATCCGTGTCAGATCTCAGCGTTGCAGAGCTTGGAGTAGGTGCCCGGCACTGAGGGATGGTGTTGCTCTCGTGCCAAGATAGAAGAGCCGTAAGGGCAGGCCATCGAGGGAGGGCTTTGCCCAGAACTGGGACTCAGGCTTCCGTGGGGCGTGCTCTGATGCACTGACTCTGAGGCGGGCAGGCTGTGTCAACCACAAGTGTGAGTGCCAAGAGTGAAAGGAGCCGAGAAGCCCTGCGCTTGGACGCGGCTGTCATTTCCAGCTTTGGTATTTGTCTTGGGCCTTATGCTCAGTAAGAAATTATTCTGGGGGATTTCTTTTATGAGAATTACTTTTCTGCTTAGCCACACTTCCGTGTCTACCCGAGAAAGGAATCAAGTCAGCTTCCTGCATTGCTTCCCTCGCCCATGTAAATTCTGTCACACACTGGGTGTTGGCTCTTGGGAATTGTAGCAAGAGAGTCCAAACTCGTTCTTCCTGGTCAGCCCTCCCAGTGCCCAGGTGCCCCCCTGGCCTCCCTCTCTGCAGCCAGAGCAGCTGTTAGGAAGCTCTGCCAAGGGAGGAGTGCGTGGGAGACGGGGCGCTGTGGACAGGGCCGCAGGGCTGAGGTTGCTTGTACTTTCATCATATGAAGCAGGAACCGTTTTACTAGCAGAGCATGTATTATTCTGCACAATATAAAATCACAGCCACAAGCAGATGTGTCCACAGAAAGCTGTCAGATTACCCTGATCAGCTGTTTCCAAGGTTTCCCATTCATCTCATTTTTTACTATTTATCCACCCTGCATTCTATCAGCACCCAGTTGCAGGCAAGTGAACACAGACGAAAATCTGTGGAAACTTAAGAATTCCATCCATTAATTTTTTTTCCAAATTGAGAAAAGATCACTAGTACTTTATTTTTGAGGCAGAATATCTCAAGCTGGCTCAAAAATGATTAGGAACTAGTTAGGGACTGGGGGCTCTGGCTGAAACCTTTAATCCCAACACTCTGAGAGGCCAAGGCGGGAAGATCACTGGAGGCAAGGAGTTCAAGACCAGCCTGGACAACATAGTGAGACCTCTCGTTACAAAAAATGAAAAATTTAGCAGGGCATGGTGGCATGTGCCTATAGTCCCAGCTGCTCTGGAGGCTGAGGCAAGAGGGTGACTTGAGCCCAGGAGATGGAGGGTGCAGGAGCGTCAGTGATGACACCACTGCACTCCAGCCTAGAGGTGCAGGGAAACCCTCTCAAAACAAAAATAACTAGTTAGGCTGTGGGGCTGGGGGAAGCTGGTGTGAGGTTCATAAGCTTTCCCAGGTGTCCTGGAAAGGGCCCAGACTCGCAGACTGCAGCCCTGGACTGCCCCTTGACCTCCCAGCCTCTCCTTCCCCTCTGAAAGAACGCCTCCTTCATCCCTGTCCCCAGCCTAGGTCATAATGAAGGTGCCGTAGGATAAACTTTTTCCTTTTTGAAATTTCCTTTAAGACTACAGAGCATAAATTGCTTTCTTCACATCTGCGATTTGCTCAGACATAATCCAGCGTGTCTGTCGGGGAGGAGTGAGGGTGAGGAGCAGGATGTGGAGACAAAAAGATGGGCCAGAGGTAAGTAATCAGGAAGCTGGGGAACTGGGTGCATGGGGTTTGTAAGTCCATTCTCCTTATTCTTGTGTTTGAATTTTTCCTGAATCAGGTAAATATTCACATCCTGCAATTGTACTTGCCCAAACAACACATACAGGCGTCTTCCCCCACAAGATCCAAGCAATCCGCATTCACACAGGGCCACCGTAGCGCTCCGTTCAGAATTGGTGTTTCCCTGTGTTCTACACTCCAGGCTACAAATAATAAGAGCTAGTGACCTGTGGACCGCCTGCCAGCTTCAGTTCTGAGCACTGCACAGGTTTGGTGTCAGTTCACCTTCATAGCAGTCCTACAAGGCGGGTACTGTTCCCCCTTTGTGTACAGGAGAGGCACAAAGTGGACGCAGGACCTTCCCAGCATCGCACAGCGTGTTCGTGGTGAGACTGGAATTCACACCCGACCCTGTCCCCAGAGTGTGTGTTCTTCAGCCCACTGCTGTGGCCACCTCCCAGGGGCGGAGAGTCTGCTGGGGACAGCTAAGCCTGGTGAAGTGCAGTGGGGCACGAGGCAGGCAGTGCTCGTCACACAACTTCAACAGGTGGATTCTGCCAGAAAAGGGGATGAAGGGAGGCCCAAAAGACAGATGAGCAAGATCAGGGAGGTAGGGAAGTACGAGGAGGGCACTTGGGACAGCAGGTGGACAGAGGACGTGCGTTACTGCCTGGCTTCAGAGCGACGAGGCGTGGCCATGGCCACAGGTGCAGCATGAAAGCAGGTCCCCCGTGCCCTAGGAAGGCCAGCTTGGGAGACATGATCTCACAGCCCCGTTGGTCCTGACCCTTCCCCAGCTACCGACGAGGTAAAGCCTCCCCAGGGGCTGATATAAAAAAGTGAAGGAAAGAAAACACATGTGGGCACACCCATTCTGGAGTTGCCAGCCTGGGACCTGAGGGAGGCTCCCCAGGCCACGTGCAGAGAAGCTACATGAGGGGAGTCTGCTTCCCTAAGGGGAGGAGAATGTTCTTACTGATTCATGGAGAGACACATCGGGCTCTGTCACCCCGGCTGGAGTACAGTGGTGCAGTCATAGCTCACTGCAGCCTCGACCTCCTGGGCTCAAGTGATCCTCCTGCCTCAGCCTCCTGAGTAGCTGGGATAACAGGTGTGTGCCACCACGCCCGGCTAATTTTTTAACTCTTGTACAGATGAGGTCTCACTATGTCGCCCAGACTGGTCTTGAATCCTGAGCTCAGGCGATCCTCCCGCCCCAGCCCCCCTAAGTGCTAGGATATAGGTGTGAACAAAATGCCAGCTGACATGTGACATTGTTTATTACTGCATCCAGGCAGGTGGGCCCTTTTGAAAGGGCATCACTTAATCTTCAGTTACTCAACATGAGGTAATGGATTTTGCCTCCCTTCACCCGCTTCTCCGGCAGAGAAACTAGAAATCAAAGATCAGGTTGCCCTGAGTTACACAGGGACTTCACTGGACCGGGGTTTAAAGTGGGTCCATCCCTTCCAAACCTTTCTCTGGACCCAGACTCCCTGACAGCCTCAGAGGGGTTGAGGCATCAGGGCCACACGGTGGCTGGGGGTTTCAGAGGAAAGAGGAAAATAACATGCGTGGCTTGGTCACCGTTGGGGTGGATGTGAGTCACATCAGGATTTCAGGCTCCGTTTGGCTCTGGGCACTGGTTATTTCCTGGAAATGAGGCTACAAAGCCCTCTGAACGTTCTGCCCTTCAGGCCCTTGATGGGACAGGAATGAGGTGTGCAGGCTCGGTAATGCCGTGCCAGCCCACCTTGTCCACAGGGACCATTCCTTTCCCATGTCGTCCGGGGAAGAAGATCCTCTGCCATAGGCAATGGCTCACAGGGTGGCCTGGGACATCCGCAGCCTTGGGCTGGGTCCAGCCGTGAAGCACTCTTCTTCCCAACTCTCCCTGCTGCTTCCAGCGTGCGACATTCATCTTTCCCTTCCCAAGTTAATGCTCAGTTCTGTCTTGTCCACTTTGGCACCTTCCCATCTCCTCGGTCTCAGTCTCCACAGCACTTGGTCGCCTCAGCCTTGCTCGTACGAGTGAAGAACTTGAGCCACGCTCCTTTGAAGAAGGAGAGTCAGATGTAGGCAAAAAAAAAGAGCATGAAATGTCTGAAAAACTTCCATAACAAAAAGCCATCTCTGGCATCTGCAAGAATTCACACTCGAAAGATGGTTCCTGCTTAGTTCATCTCAGGCTTACACTTTTTTATTACTATGATTTTATTCTTCAGGGTTGTGGGAATCTGCATCTTGACTTGGACCTGCCCTGTGTGCAGGATGTAAAGGGCTGATGTGCCTGGACTCCTGCCTCTGCATTTGTGCAGCGCTCCCGTGCCGGGAACACAACCCAGGAATGAGGACTTCCGTGCGACGGTGCCCCAGCCACCACCGCGCCTCCCGCAGAAGCCAGGGCTGGGCCTTGAGGTTAGCGGTAAACCCCAGGACACAGGCAGTGACCCTAGACAAGCAGGGCAGGTCCAGGCGATGGGAGGCGTGCCACATTTCTCCATCCTGAAGTTCTTCTTGGTTTTTCTCCTAAGTACTGATGTCAGGATGACCCGGCAGCTTTGAGGAGCCATCGGGCCCTTTAAGCAAGAAGCCAGCTGGCCTTTCTCATCCTGCGGTCATGCCTGGGCACTCCCATGGGGCCAGCTGCAGGGGATGGGGGAGGCTGGTTCCAGGGGGACTGACCTTTCTCAGGGGAGGCTGCCTCTGGCTTCACCGCTCCTCCCTGAGCACAGCCTTTATGGGGCCTACAGGGCAGTGGGGGACAGGACGCTTGTCCTGCGGAATGGCAAAGAACCGGCTCTCCATTTCAGGGCAAAGCGGGGCCCGGATTGTGGGAACCGTGGCCTTGAACATGAAGGCAGGTAGGCAAGGGGACTAGGGGACCTCGTGAGGTGCGACGTGCACACAGCAGGGCCCAGCACCCATGGTTTCATTCCGTCGGCCTTGGCCAGCTGGCTCCTGCTTGGGAACTTGCTGGGCGGTGTCTGTGGGAAGTCGGTGGCATCATCCTCAGGGGCTGTGAGGAAACCCTCCTATCATTTGTCCTAAAGCCTAGACTCTTGAGAACAGGACCATCACCCTTATAGAGGTCATGCCACTCTGACCAGACCCTATTCCAAGGGCCATTTCCTGCGTCTAAAATCCTCCATGGGTGTAGAAACCAGCTAGAGACAGGAGCACTGAGGCCTGCAATGGGAGCTGTCCTGGAGACGTGAGGGCGTTGCTGGCCTCTTCACGCTGCCAAGACCCCCTCCAGCCCTCACAGAGGCCTCTGGGCCTGCCTTCCCAAAAGGCCACTCCGGGCAGGGCTGTGGTGCCCACCCCACCCCACCCCAAGAAGTCAGATGCCAACCATCAGATTGTTTCTGCTTGAGGAGGGAAAAAATGCCCAGATGCCAATCCACCAGCCTCACCATCTGGGGCTGCATCATCCTCCTGCAGGGATGGTCTCTTTTTTCTTTTTCTTTATTTTATTTTTTTTTTTATTATTTTTTTGAGACGGAGTCTCATTTTGTCACCCAGGCTAGAGTGCAGTGACACAATCTCAGCTCACTGCAACCTCCGCCTTCCGTGTTCAAGCAATTCTCCTGCCTCAGCCTCCCGAGTAGATGGGATTATAGGTGCCGCCACCACGCCTGGCTAATTTTTTGTATTCTTAGTAGAGACGGGGTTTCACCATATTGGTCAGGCTGATGTCGAGCTCCTGACCTCAGGTGATCCACATGCCTCGGCCTCCCAGAGCGCTGCGATTACAGGCCTGAGCAACCACGCCCAGCCAGGATGGTCTCTTGAATGAGAACTTTTTCTCCCTGCCTGTTAGTCACTGTGACAAAGGGGACCCAGGGAGACTGGAGCCCAACATTGGATTCTTTGTCAGGATGTCACGTTATGGGGTTCAGGCTGCAGCGTGCAAGCCATCGCTGGCTCCAATATCCCTGAACTTTCCTACACGGACTAAACGTCACGAAAGGCCCTGGAAGAGTCCCCAGGCAGCCTCCACAGCGAGATAGCATTTGATCTCCATTGCCTCCCACCCAAAACAGGCAGGCTGCTTTCCTTCTCCTGTCCCCTCATTGACTGCAAGCCCCTTGAGGGCAGGGCATGTGTCTGTTCTTGCTTTTGGGTCCCCTGCACACCCAGTCGAGTGTGCCTGTACACATGCTGACCTTGCCAAGTGATCAGCACTGATTTGAGAACTTGCAGGGCTCCCAGGGCTTCGTATTCCAGGACCTTCTTTTCCGCAGCTGGCACAGTTCCAGCCCATGTCATCGGAAATGTGTCGGGCCTTGAAATATTAGCGTGGACATCCGTTATGACTCCAGCTTCCCCTGTGGGCGGGATAGGTCAGAGCAAGCCTACGCTGTGGCTACCTGATGTCAAGGGGAATCCCATTGGCTGCCTCTGTGAAATTCCTTGTTTCCAGGCCAGGGTCCAGGACAGCAGGGTCTGCTGCAGCCTTAGCTGCCTTGGTGCTGGGCCTGACTGCATCTCCAGTGCAAGCAGCCGGGAGGGAAGCAGCTGGGGCTTGACCCCAGAGCCTCAGGAACCTGTGTGAGGATCCGACCGCAGCCTCCTCTCCTCTCCTCACTCCCCTACACTGAAATCTCCACACAGGTCCTCTGGTGCTCTTCGAACTTGTATTTCCTCCCAGGGGCACACAAGAGGCCTAATAAGTCTCCTTCTTTACTTCCAGGGAAACAGTACCGACTTCGGTGAGGAGGCAAACGCTCCGAATCTCCTGCAGGTGTTAGTTCTGCAGAGGAGTCTTTCTGCTTAAGGGCTCATTTGATGTTCTGGAAACTTGCCAGGTACTGAAATACAGCCAGTCTTCCCAAAGATTCCTCCTCTCCTCTGAGTGCATGTGTGTGTGTGCGCGCGCGCGTGTGTGTGTACAGCCACACAACCCGACTCTGTGTTAACGCACACACAGGCCCTGGCCAAATGTGAGGGTCTCCATGTTACAAAGGAAATGAGTCAACAACTTCAGCATTTTTGTTTCCCTCTGAGGCTTGCAAAGAAGGTGTTAAGAGCACAAGATTTAAATCATAAACTTTATTAAAAGCCAAACAGCCCAAAGTGCGATTCTTGCCAGCTTGGACAGAGTCTTCGGGGTAATGCTACACTGAGCTAATCCAGAAGGAATCGAGTGGAGGAAGACGGCAGGGTGGGGGTGAGCCCACCGTCCAGCCAGGACAGGCAGAGTGAGGCAGAGCCCCGACACAGCCACTCACCCGGTGGCCAGAGCAGGGTGGCGCAGGAGCCTGGCAAGAACAGTTTAGACTGTTCTTGCTTCTACTCTCCTCATACTGTTTCCTTAGCAAATGGAGCCTTAACAAATGGAGCCTCCTTCATGCCTAAAGAGCCCAGAGCAGGGCAGGGGAGGGAGGGCCAACTCCTGCAAGACTGAGAACTGGCCAGAATTGCCCATTTGTTAGACTAGCAGAGAGCGAAGTCCCAGTGGGTCCTCCCCGACAAAGAGCACCCGTTCCTTACCCCCCAACCCAGAGGCACCCTTTCTCCTCGAAACATAAGATGCTGCTTCAGCAGGGGCAGGGACGGTGTCAGCCTCCCACAAACACACACGGGATAGTCCTGCTTGTAAGGGCGCCACACCCAGGGCAGGAATCAGAATGAAGACACGACTCCGCAGTGAACACGGGCCTCCAGACAGGACCCGGCGTGGCAGACCAGCCAGAGAAGCTTTCACAGTGCAAAGAGCCGGCTCCACCTCCACCCGGATTGAGCTCCTCGACTCCCCACAAGTGCCCTGCCACCTCAGGCACCTCCCCCCACACCCACTCAGCGTCACCCCTCCCCTGGCGGTTCAATTCCGGAAGGCTTGAATTGATGACATTTCTGCATCGTGAGGGGCTCTTGAGATTCTGCTTCACTGAACTTGCATCTCATCCCCACCATCCGACATAAGCTTGCAAGGACAGGACCTTGTGGCACCTGGGACAGGGACCACCCCATCCTACATGTGACAAAGCCCTCCCTCCGTGGAGCTGGCATCTCTGATTTCCTTGGCCTGAGGGAGGCAGTGAAGATGAAGGAAGGAGGGAGGGTGCCTTGGTGGTGGGCACAGCTCTGTGCTGGTCGTTCTCTGGCCACTTAGACTTCAGTGGCCAAATGGCTTCAGGAGACCCACTGGTCTTTCCCGTTGTAACAAAAGTATTGGTACTAGCATTAGGTGTTAAAAATTATCAGCACCGCTTGGGACTGGCCACAGAATTCTTCTGAATCTCCCCAGGATAACCTCATGAGAGCATGGATGCTTTGCCCAGAATCTTTGCAACCTAGGAAGGTCTGTGGCATGCAGTGGGCCCTGAGAGACTTCCCCTAAAGACTTTAGGTTCCTTCCCCACCCGCGTGTGTATGTAGCTGTCTCTGTGGACAGTGATTAAATAGTCTTGACTGGATATCAGGGTCTGCAAAACAAGGCGTCTGTTCAGCGAACCACCTCTCCCTGAGTTCCTCTTCATTCCTCTCCCTTAACAGCAAGACACGCCAGGCAGCTCACACAGGCTGGGGGGGCTGCTCGCTCTTGCATTCGGCAGCTGGCAGAATACGCCGCTTCTAGAGGCGGCAGCAGGGAAAGAAATGCTCGCCCTGCCCTCCCTCGGCGGGCGCCCTGGCCCCTCACCCGCGACCGCCTCACCTCACCCCGCCCCGCCCCGCCCCGCCTCGCCCCGCCCCGCCTCGCCTCACCCCGCCCCGCCCCGCCTCACCCCGCCCCGCCCCGCCCCGCCCCGCCTCGCCCCACCCCGCCCCGCCTCGCCTCACCCGCGACCGCCTCCCCTCACCCGCCCCGCCTCACCCGCCCCGCCTCGCCTCACCCGCCCCGCCCCGCCTCACCCGCCTCGCCTCACCCGCCCCGCCTCGCCTCGCCTCACCCGCCTCGCCTCACCCGCCCCGCCTCGCCTCACCCGCCTCGCCTCGTCTCACCGACACCCGCCTCGCCTCACCCACCCCACCCGCCCGGCCTCGCCTCGCCTCACCCGCCCCGCCTCGCCTCACCCGCCTCGCCTCACCCGCCTGGCCTCGCCTCGCCTCACCCGCCCCGCCCCGCCTCGCCTCACCCGCCTCGCCTCACCTCACCCGCCTCGCCTCACCGACACCCGCCTCGCCTCACCGACACCCGCCTCGCCTCACCCGCCTCGCCTCGCCTCGCCTCACCCGCCTCGCCTCACCCGCCCCGCCTCGCCTCACCGACACCCGCCTCGCCTCACCTGCCCCACCCGCCCGGCCTCGCCTCGCCTCACCCGCCCGGCCTCGCCTCGCCTCACCCACCCCGCCTCGCCCCACCCGCCCCGCCTCGCCTCGCCTCGCCTCGCCTCACCCGCCCCACCTCGCCTCACCCACCCCGCCTCGCCTCACCCGCCTCGCCTCACCCGCCTCGCCTCACCCGCCCCGCCCGGCCTCGCCTCACCCGCCCCGCCTCGCCTCACCCGCCCCGCCTCGCCTCACCCGCCCCGCCTCGCCTCACCCCCCCCCGCCTCGCCTCACGCCCCCCCGCCTCACCTCACGCCCCCCCCGCCTCGCCTCACCCCCGCCTCGCCTCACCCCCGCCTCGCCTCGCCCCGCCCCGCCCCGCCTCGCCTCACCCGCCCCGCCTCGCCTCACCCCGCCTCACCTCACCCGCCCCGCCCCGCCCCACCTCGCCCGCCCCGCCTCACCTCGCCCGCCCCGCCTCACCTCGCCCGCCCCGCCTCGCCTCACCTCGCCCGCCCCGCCTCGCCTCGCCCGCCCCGCCTCACCTCACCCACCCCGCCTCGCCTCACCCGCCTCGCCTCACCCGCCCCACCCCGCCTCGCCTCACCCGCCCCGCCTCACCCACCCCGCCTCGCCTCACCCGCCCGGCCTCACCCACCCCGCCTCGCCTCACCCGCCCGGCCTCACCCACCCCGCCTCGCCTCACCCGCCCCGCCTCGCCTCACCCGCCCCGCCTCGCCTCACCTCACCCGCCCCGCCTCGCCTCACCTCACCCGCCCCGCCTCGCCTCACCTCACCCACCCCGCCTCACCTCACCCGCCCCGCCTCGCCTCACCTCACCGCCCTGCCTCGCCTCACCCGCCCCACCTCACCCGCCCCACCTCGCCTCAACCGCACCCGCCTCACCCACACCCGCCTCGCCTCACCCGCCCCGCCTCACTGGCACCCGCCTCACCTGCATGACCTCACCCGTGCCTACCTCACCCGCACCCACCCTTGCCCGCTAATTGCCAGTTGGGCTCTGGGGGGTGCATCTCCAACCCCAAACCTGTCAGGCCCTCGCCCAGAGCTGCCCTTGTTTTCTTTCTCTTCTATTTTTTCCTGTGCTTAAAAAGATCCCACCACAAAAATGTTTTCTTCTCTTCCTCCACTTGTAGCGACTGGGATCAGGAAACTGCAGGGTGGAAATTGTGGGGGCCTGTGGCCCAGAGTTCTCCGTATTCGGGTGCTGATCTGGACGGGTTTCAAGATTGGAAGGAATTTCTCTGGGTCTCCAGGACACAAAATCGCAGCTGTCTGCAGCTGGGCTGGGCTGGTGGAGGAGTTTCCTGACCCAAGCCCGTGATTGACGTTCCGTGCCCCTCACTCGCTTTTGTTGAGATGCCCTTTGAGGTTTGCTGGTGTGTGTTTGTCTCAGGTTTGCGCCAGGCACTGCACTGTCAGGGACTCGAGTTACCAAACAAGCCTGGGCCAGCCAGCGCCCACCTTGCCACCTCCCGCCACTGGCACCCATGTGGACGTAAGGTAGCCAGAGACAGCAAGTGAGGGGCAGGGAGGAAGGGCGAGTTATTGTTTGATGGGTAGAGTTGTTAGGGGTGATGGGCAAAGTTTTGGGTACAGATTGTGGTCATGGTTCCACAACATCGTGAATGAATGTAGTGCCACAGCATTGAATGTATTCACGGTGTGTACTTGTGTACTTCTGAATGGCTAAGATGATAAATATTATGTACATTTTACCACAATAAAAAATTAATGGATTCTGGCCAGGCATGGTGGATCACCCCTGTAATCCCAGCACTTTGGGAGGCGGAGGCAGGCAGATCACTTGAGGTCAGGAGTTCAAGACTAGTCTGGCCAACATGGCGAAACCTCATCCCTACTAAAAATACAGCCGAGTGTGGTGGCACATGCCTGTAATCCCGGCTACTCGGGAGGCTGAGGCAGGAGAATCCCAGGAGGCGGAGGTTGCAGTGAGCCGAGATGGCACCACTGCACTCCAGCCTGGGTTACAGAGTCTCAAAAAATATATATTAATTAATTATAAAAGCCAATTTGCCAGCCTGGCACCAAGACCTCTCCCCCAACAGACCCCTGGCCCAGCACCCCAGGCCTACCGGCGCTGGTGCCCACTCTGGGCTGGGTTGAGGGTGGTGTCCCTGGGCTGTGGAGAGGCTCCTGGCCCATGCCCGGCCCAGCCCTTCATGCAGTCCGGAGGCAGCACCTCCCCAGCCCTGCGGACCCAGGCTGTCTAGCCACTGTGTGGGCTCCCTCCCGCCCAGTCAATAAGCATCTCTGAACATGTGTTCTGTTTTCTGAATGGGGAATAGGGCACAAGGAGGTTGAGTAAATGACTTTTTATTCAATCTGTTTGTTTGAAAGCACAAACCTCCTGAGAAACTCATTTTATATAAGAAAAAGGAAAGGTTGCTTTCAATTAAGGGCACCGCAGGAGGGCAATGGGGATCACCCCAACTTCCCTCGGATGAAAAGAGTCCCCTCCACGCTTACATCCTCTCTACCTCGTGAAGGCAGTCAGTTTTTTTTTTTTCCGAGACAGAGTCTTTCTGTCACCCAGACTGGAGTGCAGTGGCACGATCATACCTTGACCTCCTGGACTCAAGCAATCCTCATGCCTCAGCCTCCCTAGTAGCTGAGATGACAAGCACGTGCCACCATACCTGGATAATTTGTTTTATGCTTTTTGTAGAGACGGGGTTTCACCATGTTGCCCAGGCTGGTCTCAAACTCCTGGCCTCAAGTGACCTCCTACTTCGACCTCCCAAAGTACTAGGATTATAAGTGTGAGCCACCATGCCCAGCCCAGTTCTATTTTTGAACAGATTTTTTTGTTAAAAAAGTCTTCCTTAAAGACTCATGGATGATTAGAGCAGTAAAGGATCTTAGAAATAATCCTGTCCAGTCTCTTCATTCTAAACACAAGGAGGCCTCAAAATATGTGACCATGTGTTCAAGGTCACATGGCTATGCGTGGCAGCACCCGGACCCTGCTCCTCGGCTCCAAGCTCCCTCCAGTAGCACGCAAAAGATCTCGGAGCTGGGGCACCCTGGCCCCAGGTGACCTGGACACTTGCTAGTTTGTTCCCCCTACAGCCAGTTCTTCCTCCTGCCTTAGCCCTGACAATGTGCTCCCCCACTCTGGGAAACTCCTTGTCCACAGGAAGTGAAGAGCGTGTCTTCCTGAGACTGACCCAAGAGCTGGGCAAGTACCACTGGCCATAGGCAGACCCTGAATCCCATCCCACAGCCCGTTTCTACCTCAACACGCATGAATCTTTTCTATCAGAAATAATAGCAAAGGTCAATACCATTTGCTCCAGCTAGAACTGAATTCCCCATTGGGACCTCCTACAGAAGCTGCATCTCACATTTTATTTAATAAGCTGATGTCGTCTGGTGGAAACAGCAAAAGACTGTGCGATGCTTCCAACTGATAACATCACTCAGATTCTAAAATTCAGCAACTACAAAGTGTAGACATGAGCCTTTGGGGATGAAGATCAGGATTCACTCATTCCCCATTTTGGAGTCATAAACTGTATCTGCTGCCTCGTAAGTACCAAATCCAATGAATGCATCTGACAAAAATGCTCATGTGCGTTCAACTTCATTCACAACCTCTGAAAATGGCTTGAGAAAAAGCCCAAGACTTGGAAATAACTTTCTTTCTTTCTTTTTTTTTTTTTTTTTTTGAGGTGGAATTCCGCTCTTGTCGCCCAGGCTGGAGTGCAATGGTACAATCTCCGCTCACTGCAACGTCTGCCTTCCAGGTTCAAGCAATTCTCCTGCCTCAGCCTCCCGAGGAAATAACTTTCAAAAGTAACTTATCAATCCAACTATAACGCATCTGAAATACTTTGTTGTTTTTTTTTTTTTTTTTTTGGCGGTGTTTCACTCTTGTCGCCTAGGCTGGAGTGCAGTGGTGTGATCTCAGCTCGCTGCAACCTCCCCGTCCTGGGTTCAAGAGATTCTCCTACCTCAGCCTCCCCAGTAGCTGGGATTACAAGCATGCACCACCATGCCCGGCTAATTTTTGTATAGTAGAGTAGAGACGAGGTTTCACCATGTTGGCCAGGCTAGTCTCAAACTCCTGACTTCAAGTGATCTGCCCACCTCGGCCTCCCAGAGTGCTGGGAATATAGGCATGAGCCACTGCTCCCGGCCTGAAGTACTTTTGAAGGAGCTATTACGTGACTGAAAAATAAGAAAAAATATTTGCACATAGAATTTAACTTCACGCATGAAGAATCACACAGTTTTCCTGATAGTTTTGGTATCGATGTGGGTGACTGCCTGAGTGGAAGGACTGCTGCACGGGTATATGGCACTCACCTGCTCAGCCTTACACACCCTCCCATTCCAATAGGTCATTTTGGCAAAAAAGAAAATGACTCCAATTTGGAATTATTTATTTTTAGTCAACCCATATTTGGTCCTAGTATTTAATACTTCCTTTTCAAAGTATCTAGAAATACCTTAATAATTTCCCCTGGGCCGGGCACGGTGGCTCAAGCCTGTAATCCCAGCACTTTGGGAGGCCGAGGCGGGTGGATCACGAGGTCAGGAGATCGAGACCATCCTGGCTAACATGGTGAAACCCCATCTCTACTAAAAATACAAAAAACTAGCCGGGCGTGGTGGCGGGTGCCTGTAGTCCCAGCTACTTGGGAGGCTGAGGCGGGAGAATGGCGTGAACCCGGGAGGCGGAGCTTGCAGTGAGCCGAGATCGCGCCACTGCACTCCAGCCTGGGCGACAGAGCAAGACTCTGTCTCAAGAAAAAAATAAAATAAAAGAGAAAACATTTGTTGGTATTTTAGCCCCTACAGCAAAGGTTGGCTATTTTTTTCTGTAAAGGGCCAGAGAGAGAGCAAATATTTTAGCCAGGGCCAGATTCACAGACAGTCACACAGGACTCTGGGTTTAGGGGCCCACACTTGGTTTAATGCTCAACTGTTGCCATCGTGGAATTCTTAATATTTTATTTAAACAAGGGGCCCTACATTTGCATATTGTATCTCAAATTATTGGCCAGTCTTGATTTTAGCATATGAAACCCATACAGTCTCCGATGCCATTATCAGAGTGCTAAAGCAACATATAAAAGATGGCACCTGTTGCAATAAAACTATCTGTGCACACTGAAATTTGAATTTCATGTAATTCTCACGTCATGAAATATTATTCTTAAAAAATTTTTTTCCAACCACTTCAAAATATAAGACATTTTAGCTTGCAGCCTGTACAAAAATAGGTACTGAGCTGGATTTGATGGGGAGGCATAGCTTGCCAACCCCTGCCTTTAAAGAAATATTTGGGACTACCATAATTTTCCTCTTGTTGCAATTCTGCGTGGTGGCCCAGACTCCTGGAGACCTACCAAGCCTGCTCTGCACGGTTTGTGCTAACATGCTGCCCCACTGGGGCACAGGAATGAGGTGTTAGCAGTAACCAAGAGTTGCATGTGTCTACACTGTTGTGAGAGGTGGGAAATGTACCTGCAGCAGCACCTATTCCTTTGACAGCCTGGACCTGACCCACATGATCGCAGTAGAGACGAAAGTCCAGCCATTTACTCCCTTCCCATTCCTCTCTCACTATACAGAGTCACTCTGGTCTCCAAGGTTATGATCCTGGTTCTCCTCCTCTGCCTGAGCAGACTCAGCAGCAAAACACACATGGCCGAGTCCTTCCCCAGAGCCTCTCTGCATGGACTCCACGGTGCTTTCCTGGGGAATGAGGTTGGATGCTAGAAACCCAGCCTGACTCCTGTGCTCCAAGGCTCAAGAATACTCAGAAAGCCTCTCTGAAAAGCCCCCTTGAGCAGATGCCTTCCAGGTCTAACCGGCTCAGGAGGGTCACCAGAGTCCCACAGCGCTGGCTCAGAGAACCTGGGTAACGGAAAGGAGAAGCAGCTTTTCCCACTCACTGCCTCTGACGCAAGCTCATTCTCCACAGTCACGTGAGTTTCCCAAACACCTTCCTCCCTCTGGCGTGTCTCTCTCAAGCCTCAGTCCAGTGCATGTGATTTATGAAAGGCCGTGAGGTCAGGCCCACTCACGGCAACAGCCCCGGCCCCTTCCCCAGCCTCTAACCTGTTCTTCTTCAGTTACGCTTTCCATGGCTCCCTCCTGATTTGCTCATCCCCAGAGATGGATGACCAGGGTTGTGAGCGCTGGTGTCTGAGTTCATTCCAGATGCGGGCTTGAAACTGAAGGAGCCAAGTCAGCCCCCTAAGGAAGGTTATAATTGCTGAAGGAAATAATAAGGAGGGAGGTGGATGGACGGGCTATGGCTAAGAGATTGTGTGTCTTGGGACCTTGGCAACTCAAACTTCTCCACAAAAGCAGAGAAGGAACAAGGAGAAAGTCAGTGGCAGCTGGACCCCAAGCTCACCAGCACTCCAGCAGTGACTGTGTCTAAAGCAAGGTCATCCACATAGATGACTGCAGTGAGAGTGGCTACTCAGTTGCAAAGTAAGAATGAGCTCTCATTATTAGTGGCTGTTTTAAAATCATTTAACAATCTGGGCTAAGGGCTGTTGAGAATATAAAACAGTGTGAGCCAAGGAACTTAGCATCTGGTTAGAAAGGTAAAACGAATTCATAAATATACATTTAATGCAAATAAAAGGCCATATGTGATAGGTTCATAATGAACTTATTCGACAAGCCTGTATTGAGTGCCGACTGTGTGCTAGACTTAAGTTCCTTTTTAAATTTGTTTTTACTTATTTTTAATTGACAAATAATAATTGTACATATTTATGGGATATATGAGATATTTTGATCTATCTGTATGTTATAGAAAGATTCAATCAATCTGAATAACATTCCCTCACTTCACTAACATCATTTTTTTGTGTGTGGCTAGAACATTAAATATCTATTTTTAGCAATTTGAAATATACACTACTATTGAGGTCACTGTGCAGAACAGTCACCAATACTTATTCCTCCAGTCTAACTGAAACTTTCTATCCTTTAATCAACCTCTTCCATTTCCCAATCCCTCCCCCTCGTATTCCCAGCCCTGCCACTCTTTGCTTCTATGAGATCAACTTCTTTAGATTCCATATGTAAATGAGATTATACAGTCTTGTCTTTCTGCCCCTGGTTTATTTCACTTAGCATAATGCCCTCTGGTTCCATCCACGTTGTCACAAATGACAGAATGTCCTTCTTTTTAAAGGCTGAATAGTATTCCATTGTGTATATATGCCACATTTTCTTTATCCAGTCATCTATTGATGGACATTTAGATTACTTCTATATTTTGGCAATTGTGAACAATGCTGAAATGAATGTGGGAGTGCAGATATCTCTGCAACATATCAATTTCAATTCCTCTGGATATATACCCAGAAACGGGATTGCTAGATCATATGGTAATTGTATTTTTATGTTTTTGAGGAACCTTCATACTGTTTTCCAAAATGGCTGTACTAACCTACATTCCCATCGACAGTGTACAAGGGTTCCCTTTTCTCCACAGCCTCACCACTAATTATCATTTGTCTTTTTGATAATAGGCATTCTAACATGTGTGAGGTGATGTCTCATTTTGTTTTTAATTTGCATTTCCCCGATGATTAGAGGTGTTGAGCATTTAAAAATATGGCCGAGCGCAGTGGCTCATGCCTGTAATTCTAGCACTTTGGGAGGCCGAGGTAGGCAGATCACTTGAGGTCAGGAGTTCAAAACCAGCCTGGCCAATATGGTGAAATCCTGTCACCACTAAAAACGTAAAAAAATTAGCAGGGCGTGGCGGTGCATACCTGTAATCCAAGCTACTCAGGAGGCTGAGGCAGGAGAATGGTTTGAACCCAGGAGGTGAAGGTTTCAGTGAGCTGAGATCACACCACTGCACTCCAGCATGGGCGACACAGTGAGATTCTGTCCCAAATAAAAAAAAAAAAAAAAGAAAAAAGAAAAAGAATGCCACCAGAGGATACTATATCTAGCAAAATTACCCTTCATAAATGAAGGATAAATAAATCTTTTTCAGACAAACAACAGCTGAGGGAATTCATCACCACTAGATCAACCTTACAAGAAATACTCAAAGGAGTACTATACTTGGAAGCAAAGGACAACAGTTGCCATCATGAAAACACATAAAAGTATAAAACTCGGCTGGGCACAGTGGCTCACACCTGTAATCTCAGCACTTTGGGAGGCCAAGGCAGGCAGATCATGAGGTCAGGAGATCCAGACATCTTGGCTAACACGGTGAAACCCCATCTCTACTAAAAACATATGAAAAAATTAGCTGGGCGTGGTGGCAGGCACCTGTATTCCCAGCTATCAGGAGGCTGAGACAGGAGAATGGCATGAACCCAGGAGATGGAGCTTGCAGTAAGCCGAGATCACACCACTGCACTGCAGCCTGGGTGACAGAGCGAGACTCCATGTCAAAAAAAAAAAAAAAAAAAAAAAAGTATAAAACTCACTGGTAAACTAAACACATAAATGAGAAAGAGAAAAGACTCAAGTGGTGTCACTACAGAAAACCACCAAACCATAAGGACAAACAATAAAAGAAAAAGGAGCAAAGAACATATAAAACAACCAGAAAACAACTAGCAATATGACAGGAACAAAACCTCACATAGCAATAATAATCTTGAATGTAAATGCATTAAATTCTCCGCTTAAAGGTATAGATTGGCTGAATGGATTTTTTAAATGATCCAACTATATGCTGCCTACAAAAAACACACTTTACCTGTAAAGACACATAAAGACTGCAAGTAAAGGGATGGAAAGAGATATTCTATGCAAATGGAAACCAAAAGCAAGCTGAAGTAGCTATACTTATATCAGATAAGACAGATGTTAAGTCAAAAACAGTAAAAAAAATTAAAAGGCAAAAAAAGTCATTATATAATGATAAAGGGATCAATCCAGCAAGAGGATATAACAATTCTAACTATATGCACCTAACACTACAGCACCCAGAGTCATAAAGCAAATATTACTAGATCTAATGAGAGAGAGAGACTCCAATGCAATCATAGTGGAGGACTTTGATACTCCACTCTCAGCATTCAACAGATCATCTAGAGAGAAAATTGTAAAAGAAACATTAGATCTAAGCTGGACTTTTGGCTAAATAGACCTAAAGATATTTATAGAACATTCTATGCTATAACTGCAGAATACACATTCTTCTCATCAGTACAGGGAACATTTTCCAGGATAGACCATATGGTAGGCCACAAAACAAATCTCAACAAATTTTTAAAAATCTAAGTCATATCAAGTATCTTCTTAGACCACAATAGAATAAAACTAGACAGCAATACCAAGAGGAACTTGGGAAACTATAAAAATACATGGAAATTAAACAACATGCTCCTGAATGATACTTAGGTCAATGAAGAAATTAAGATGAGTGACTGCGCCGGAAGTAGCGCGCGGCGGGACAACTTATGGCGGCGGCGGCAGCAGCTGCTTGGGCGCGGTGCGGTGGTGATTGAGCTACGAGCCTGGCGGCGGGTGTGCGCCGAGCCCCGGCCCGCCCCGGCCCCCGCGTGCCTCCCAGGCTCCGCACCCCTGATGCTGCGCGGGTGCTGAGCCCGCTCCGGCCGGGACGATGGTGAAGTATTTCCTGGGCCAGAGCGTGCTCCGGAGTTCCTGGGACCAAGTATTCGCCGCCTTCTGGCAGCGGTACCCGAATCCCTATAGCAAACATGTCTTGACGGAAGACATAGTACACCGGGAGGTGACCCCTGACCAGAAATTGCTGTCCCGGCGACTCCTGACCAAGACCAACAGGATGCCCCGCTGGGCCGAGCGACTGTTTCCTGCCAATGTTGCTCACTCGGTGTACATCCTGGAGGACTCTATTGTGGACCCACAGAATCAGACCATGACCACCTTCACCTGGAACATCAACCACGCCCGGCTGATGGTGGTGGAGGAACGATGTGTTTACTGTGTGAACTCTGACAACAGTGGCTGGACCGAAATCCGCCGGGAAGCCTGGGTCTCCTCTAGTTTATTTGGCGTCTCCAGAGCTGTCCAGGAATTTGGTCTTGCCCGATTCAAAAGTAATGTGACCAAGACTATGAAGGATTTTGAATATATCTTGGCGAAGCTACAAGGCGAGGCGCCTTCCAAAACACTTGTTGAGACAGCCAAGGAAGCCAAGGAGAAGGCAAAGGAGACGGCACTGGCAGCTACAGAGAAGGCCAAGGACCTTGCCAGCAAGGCAGCCACCAAGAAACAGCAGCAGCAGCAGCAGTTTGTGTAGCCAGCCCACCAGCACCACAGTACCCCAGACAGCTAGGCTTAGCCCCTCTGCCCTCCCTCCATTGTGCTTTATCATTCAAAATCAGCTTCCAGCCCTATCTGCTGTCTGGGTGGTGGGTTGTGGGGAGGCAGTTTGGCATCTGCAGGACAGCAAGGCACGTGATTCACATCTGTGCCAGGTCTGCTTATTCTCCCATGGGGCAGCTGAGGACCGAGGCACAGAGGTGCGGTGACTTGCCCGGAGCTCCAGGTAGCCTGCAGGTTAACTGGCGGTAAGTGCTAGACTGTAAGCCCCACGAGGGCAGGGCTTTTGGTTTTGTTCTCTGAAGTGTCTCAATATCTAGCACATAATAGACACTCAATAAATACTTATTGAATTCAGTCAGCCCCCCAAAAAAAAAAAAAAAAAAAAAAAAGAAATTAAGATGAATATTTAAAAATGTATTGAAACAAATGATAGTGGAAACACAGCATACCAAACCTGTGGGATACAGCAAAAGCAGTCCTAAGAGAAACGTTTATAGCAATAAATGCCTAAGTCAAAAACACAGAAAGATTTCAAATAAACAATCTAACAATGTACTTCAGAAACTGGAAAAGCAAGAACAAACCAAAATTAATTCCCAAAATTAGCAGAAGAATTAAATAATAAAGATCGGAGGGCTGGGCACGGTGGCTCACACCTGTAATCCCAGCACTTTGGGAGGCCGAGGTGGGCAGATCACCTGAGGTCGGGAGTTCAAGACCAGCCTGACCAACATAGAGAAACTCCGTCTCTATTAAAAATACAAAATTAGCTGGCATGGCAGTGCATGCCTGTAATTCCAGCTACTCTGGAGGCTGAGGCAGGAGAATCACTGGAACCCATGAGGTGGAGGTTGCAGTGAGCCAGGACTGTGCCATTGCATTCTAGCCTGGGCAACAGGAGTGAAACTCCATCTTTAAAAAAAAAAAAGAAAGAAAGAAATATATATATATATATATATCAGAGAAGAATAAAATAGAGACTAAAAAAATTACAAAGGATTAATGAAATGAATAGTTGGCTCTTTGAAAAGGCAAACAAAATTGATAAACCACTAGCTAGACTAACCAAGAAAAGAAGAGATAAGATCCAAATGAACAAAATCAGAAATGAAAAAGAAGACATTACAACTGATACCACAGGAATATAAAAGATGATCAGAGATTTTTTTTTTTGAGACGGAGTCTCATTCTGTCACCCAGGTTGGAGTGCAGTGACATGGTCTCAGTTCACTGCAACCTCCACCTCCCTGGTTCAAGCTATTCCCCTGCCTCAGCCTCCCAAGTAACTAGGATTACAGGGGCATGCCACCATGCCTGGCTAATTTTTTTTTTTTTTTTTTTCATTTCACACCCTCCCATATGTTTTTTTTTTTTTTAATTTATTTATTATTATTAAACTTCAAGTTGTAGGGTACATGTGCACAACGTGCAGGTTTGCTACATATGTATACTTGTGCCATGTTGGTGTGCTGCACCCATCAACTCATCATTTACATCAGGTATAACTCCCAATGCAATCCCTCCCCCCTCCCCCCTCTCCATGATAGGCCCCGGTGTGTGATGTTCCCCTTCCCGAGTCCAAGTGATCTCATTGTTCAGTTCCCACCTATGAGTGAGAACATGCGGTGTTTGGTTTTCTGTTCTTGTGATAGTTTGCTGAGAATGATGGTTTCCAGCTGCATCCATGTCCCTACAAAGGACACAAACTCATCCTTTTTTATGGCTGCATAGTATTCCATGGTGTATATGTGCCACATTTTCTTAATCCAATCTGTCACTGATGGACATTTGGGTTGATTCCAAGTCTTTGCTATTGTGAATAGTGCTGCAATAAACATACGTGTGCATGTGTCTTTATAGCAGCATAATTTATAATCCTTTGGGTATATACCTAGTAATGGGATGGCTGGGTCATATGGTACATCTAGTTCTAGATCCTTGAGGAATCACCATACTGTTTTCCATAATGGTTGAACTAGTTTACAATCCCACCAACAGTGTAAAAGTGTTCCTATTTCTCCACATCCTCTCCAGCACCTGTTGTTTCCTGACTTTTTAATGATCGCCATTCTAACTGGTGTGAGATGGTATCTCATTGTGGTTTTGATTTGCATTTCTCTGATGGCCAGTGATGATGAGCATTTTTTCATGTGTCTGTTGGCTGTATGAATGTCTTGTTTTGAGAAATGTCTGTTCATATCCTTTGCCCACTTTTTGATGGGGTTGTTTGTTTTTTTCTTGTAAATTTGTTTGAGTTCTTTGTAGGTTCTGGATATTAGCCCTTTGTCAGATCAAAAATTTTCTCCCATTCTGTAGGTTGCCTGTTCACTCCGATGGTAGTTTCTTTTGCTGTGCAGAAGCTCTTTAGTTTAATGAGATCCCATTTGTCAATTTTGGCTTTTGCTGCCGTTGCTTTTGGTGTTTTAGACATGAAGTCTTTGCCCATGCCTATGTCCTGAATGGTACTACCTAGGTTTTCCTCTAGGATTTTTATGGTATTAGGTCTAACATTTAAGTCTCTAATCCATCTTGAATTAATTTTCATATAAGGAGTAAGGAAAGGATCCAGTTTCAGCTTTCTACTTATGGCTAGCCAGTTTTCCCAGCACCATTTATTAAATAGGGAATCCTTTCCCCATTTCTTGTTTCTCTCAGGTTTGTCAAAGATCAGATGGCTGTAGATGTGTGGTATTATTTCTGAGGACTCTGTTCTGTTCCATTGGTCTATATCTCTGTTTTGGTACCAGTACCATGCTGTTTTGGTTACTGTAGCCTTGTAGTATAGTTTGAAGTCAGGTAGCGTGATGCCTCCAGCTTTGTTCTTTTGACTTAGGATTGTCTTGGAGATGCGGGCTCTCTTTTGGTTCCATATGAACTTTAAAGCAGTTTTTTCCAATTCTGTGAAGAAGCTCATTGGTAGCTTGATGGGGATGGCATTGAATCTATAAATTACCTTGGGCAGTATGGCCATTTTCACGATATTGATTCTTCCTATCCATGAGCATGGTATGTTCTTCTATTTGTTTGTGTCCTCTTTTATTTCACTGAGCAGTGGTTTGTAGTTCTCCTTGAAGAGGTCCTTTACATCCCTTGTAAGTTGGATTCCTAGGTATTTTATTCTCTTTGAAGCAATTGTGAATGGAAGTTCATTCCTGATTTGGCTCTCTGTTTGACTGTCACTGGTGTATAAGAATGCTTGTGATTTTTGCACATTAATTTTGTATCCTGAGACTTTGCTGAAGTTGCTTATCAGCTTAAGGAGATTTTGGGCTGAGACAATGGGGTTTTCTAAATATACAATCATGTCGTCTGCAAACAGGGACAATTTGACTTCTTCTTTTCCTAACTGAATCCCCTTGATTTCTTTCTCTTGCCTGATTGCCCTAGCCAGAACTTCCAACACTATGTTGAATAGGAGTGGTGAGAGAGGGCATCCCTGTCTTGTGCCAGTTTTCAAAGGGAATTTTTCCAGTTTTTGCCCATTCAGTATGATATTGGCTGTGGGTTTGTCATAAATAGCTCTTATGATTTTGAGGTACGTTCCATCAATACCGAATTTATTGAGCGTTTTTAGCATGAAGGGCTGTTGAATTTTGTCAAAAGCCTTTTCTGCATCTATTGAGATAATGATGTGGTTCTTGTCTTTGGTTCTGTTTATATGCTGGATTATGTTTATTGATTTGCGAATGTTGAACCAGCCTTGCATCCCAGGGATGAAGCCCACTTGATCATGGTGGATAAGCTTTTTGATGTGCTGCTGAATCCGGTTTGCCAGTATTTTATTGAGGATTTTTGCATCGATGTTCATCAGGGATATTGGTCTAAAATTCTCTTTTTTTGTTGTGTCTCTGCCAGGCTTTGGTATCAGGATGATGTTGGCCTCATAAAATGAGTTAGGGAGGATTCCCTCTTTTTCTATTGATTGGAATAGTTTCAGAAGGAATGGTACCAGCTCCTCCTTGTACCTCTGGTAGAATTCAGCTGTGAATCCATCTGGTCCTGGACTTTTTTTGGTTGGTAAGCTATTAATTATTGCCTCAATTTCAGAGCCTACTATGGTCTATTCAGGGATTCAACTTCTTCCTGGTTTAGTCTTGGAAGAGTGTAAGTGTCCAGGAAATTATCCATTTCTTCTAGATTTTCCAGTTTATTTGCGTAGAGGTGTTTATAGTATTCTCTGATGGTAGTTTGTATTTCTGTGGGGTCGGTGGTGATATCCCCTTTATCATTTTTAATTGCGTCGATTTGATTCTTCTCTCTTTTCTTCTTTATTAGTCTTGCTAGTGGTCTGTCAATTTTGTTGATCTTTTCAAAAAACCAACTCCTGGATTCATTGATTTTTTGGAGGGTTTTTTGTGTCTCTATCTCCTTCAGTTCTGCTCTGATCTTAGTTATTTCTTGCCTTCTGCTAGCTTTTGAATGTGTTTGCTCTTGCTTCTCTAGTTCTTTTAATTGCGATGTTAGAGTGTCAATTTTACATCTTTCCTGCTTTCTCTTGTGGGCATTTAGTGCTATAAATTTCCCTCTAGACACTGCTTTAAATGTGTCCCAGAGATTCTGGTATGTTGTATCTTTGTTCTCATTGGTTTCAAAGAACATCTTTATTTCTGCCTTCATTTCGTTATGTACCCAGTAGTCATTCAGGAGCAGGTTGTTCAGTTTCCATGTAGTTGAGCGGTTTTGATTGAGTTTCTTAGTCCTGAGTTCTAGTTTGATTGCACTGTGGTCTGAGAGACAGTTTGTTATAATTTCTGTTCTTGTACATTTGCTGAGGAGTGCTTTACTTCCAATTACGTGGTCAATTTTGGAGTAAGTACGATGTGGTGCTGAGAAGAATGTATATTCTGTTGATTTGGGGTGGAGAGTTCTATAGATGTCTATTAGGTCTGCTTGCTGCAGAGATGAGTTCAATTCCTGGATATCCTTGTTAACTTTCTGTCTCGTTGATCTGTCTAATGTTGACAGTGGAGTGTTGAAGTCTCCCATTATTATTGTATGGGAGTCTAAGTCTCTTTGTAAGTCTCTAAGGACTTGCTTTATGAATCTGGGTGCTCCTGTATTGGGTGCATATATATTTAGGATAGTTAGCTCTTCCTGTTGAATTGATCCCTTTACCATTATGTAATGGCCTTCTTTGTCTCTTTTGATCTTTGATGGTTTAAAGTCTGTTTTATCAGAGACTAGTATTGCAACCCCCGCTTTTTTTTTGTTCTCCATTTGCTTGGTAAATCTTCCTCCATCCCTTTATTTTGAGCCTATGTATGTCTCTGCGTGTGAGATGGGTCTCCTGAATACAGCAGACTGATGGGTCTTGACTCTTTATCCAGTTTGCCAGTCTGTGTCTTTTAATTGGAGCATTTAGTCCATTTACATTTAAGGTTAAGATTGTTATGTGTGAACTTGATCCTGCCATTATGATATTAACTGGTTATTTTGCTCGTTAGTTGATGCAGTTTCTTCCTAGCCTTGATGGTCTTTACATTTTGGCATGTTTTTGCAATGGCTGGTACCAGTTGTTCCTTTCCATGTTTAGTGCTTCCTTCAGGGTCTCTTGTAAGGCAGGCCTAGTGGTGACAAAATCTCTAAGCATTTGCTTATCTGTAAAGGATTTTATTTCTCCTTCACTTATGAAACTTAGTTTGGCTGGATATAAAATTCTGGGTTTAAAATTCTTTTCTTTAAGAATGTTGAATATTGGCCCCCACTCTCTTCTGGCTTGAAGAGTTTCTGCCGAGAGATCTGCTGTTAGTCTGATGCACTTCCCTTTGTGGGTAACCCGACCTTTCTCTCTGGCTGCCCTTAAGACTTTTTCCTTCATTTCAACTTTGGTGAATCTGGCAATTATGTGTCTTGGAGTTGCTCTTCTCGAGGAGTATCTTTGTGGCGTTCTCTGTATTTCCTGGATTTGAATGTTGGCCTGCCCTACTAGGTCGGGGAAGTTCTCCTGGATGATATCCTGAAGAGTGTTTTCCAACTTGGTTCCATTTTCCCCCTCACTTTCAGGCACCCCAATCAGACGTAGATTTGGTCTTTTTACATAATCCCATACTTCTTGCAGGCTTTGTTCATTTCTTTTTCTTCTTTTTTCTTTTGGTTTCTCTTCTCGCTTCATTTCATTCATTTGATCCTCAGTCGCTGACATTCTTTCTTCCAGTTGATCGAGTCGGTTACTGAAGCTTGTGCATTTGTCACGTATTTCTCGTGCCATGGTTTTCGCCTCTTTCATTTCGTTTGTGAGCTTCTCTGCATTAATTACTCTAGCCATCAATTATTCCACTTTTTTTTCAAGATTTTTAGTTTCTTTGCGCTGGGTATGTAATTCCTCCTTTAGCTCTGAGAAATTTGATGGACTGAAGCCTTCTTCTCTCATGTCGTCAAAGTCATTCTCCGTCCAGCTTTGATCCGTTGCTGGCGATGAGCTGCGCTCCTTTGCCAGGGGAGATGCGCTCTTATTTTTTGAATTTCCAGCTTTTCTGCCCTGCTTTTTCCCCATCTTTGTGGTTTTATCTGCCTCTGGTCTTTGATGATGGTGATGTACTGATGGGGTTTTGGTGTAGGTGTCCTTCCTGTTTGATAGCTTTCCTTCTAACAGTCAGGATCCTCAGCTGTAGGTTGTAGCTGTAGGAGATTGCTTGAGGTCCACTCCAGACCCTGTTTGCCTGGGTATCAGCAGCAGAGGCTGCAGAAGATAGAATATTTCTGAACAGCGAGTGTACCTGTCTGATTCTTGCTTTGGAAGCTTCCTCTCAGGGGTGTACTCCACCCTGTGAGGTGTGGGGTGTCAGACTGCCCCTAGTGGGGGATGTCTCCCAGTTAGGCTACTCAGGGGTCAGGGACCCACTTGAGCAGGGAGTCTGTCCCTTCTCAGATCTCAACCTCCGTGTTGGGAGATCCACTGCTCTCTTCAAAGCTGTCAGACAGAGTCGTTTGCGTCTGCAGAGCTGCTGCGTTTGTTATTGTTTACTGTGCCCTGTCCCCAGAGGTGGAGTCTACAGAGACAGGCAGGTTTCCTTGAGCTGCTGTGAGCTCCACCCAGTTCAAGCTTCCCAGCAGCTTTGTTTACCTACTTAAGCCTCAGCAATGGCGGGCGCCCCTCCCCCAGCCTCGCTGCTGCCTTGCCGGTAGATCACAGACTGCTGTGCTAGCAATGAGGGAGGCTCCGTGGGTGTGGGACCCTCCCGACCAGGTGTGGGATATGATCTCCTGGTGTGCCTGTTTGCTTAAAGCGCAGTTTTGGGGTGGGAGTTACCCGATTTTCCAGGTGTTGTGTGTCTCAGTTCCCCTGGCTAGGAAAAGGGATTCCCTTCCCCCTTGCGCTTTCCAGGTGAGGCAATGCCTCGCCCTGCTTCAGCTCTCGCTGGTGGGGCTGCAGCAGTTGACCAGCACCGATCGTCTGGCACTCCCCAGTGAGATGAACCCAGTACCTCAGTTGAAAATGCAGAAATCACCGGTCTTCTGTGTCGCTCGCGCTGGGAGTTGGAGACTGGAGCTGTTCCTATTCGGCCATCTTGCTCCGCCCCTCACACCCTCCCATATGTTCTGAACCCGCAATATGGGTCCCGGGCGTCACGGCCGGGCGCGCCCAGCCCGGTCCTCTTGCTGAAGAGCTTCTGGAACAGCATAGGGGCCATGCTCCCTACGGCCAGGCAGGGGTCGCTCCGCTGGGCGCTTGGTAGGCCCCTGCTCCTAGAGCCGCCCCGCCACCCCCATGGGCGCCTCAGTCATATCTTTTTTTTTTTTTTTAAGTAGAAACAGGATTTCACCATGTTGGCCAGACTGGCCTCAAATTCCTGACCTCAGGCAATCTACCTGCCTCGGCCTCCCAAAATACTGTAATTACAGGCATGAGCCACTGCACCCGGCCTTTCAGAGACTGTTACGAACAACCATATGCTAACAAATTGGAAAACCTAGAGGAAATGGATAAATTTCCTGGAAACATGCAACCTAGCAGATTGAATCAGGAGGAAATGGAAAACCTGAACAGACCAATGATGAGTAGCAAGACTGAATCAATAATACAAAGTTTTCTAACAAAGAAAATCCCAGGACTGAGTGGATTCACTGCTAAATTCTACCAAACCTACAAAAATGAATACCAATCCTCTTTATCTAAAAATATCTCAAAAAATTGAAGAGGAGGGAATTTTCCCTAACTCATTCTACAAAGCCAGCATTACCCTGATACCCAAACCAGACAAGGACACAACAAAAAAGGAAAACTACAGGCCAATATCCTTTATTAACATAGATGCAAAAATTCTCAACAAAATATTAGCAAGCCAAATCCAACAGCACATCAAAAAAATGATGTACCACAATTAAGTAGGATTTATACCAGGAATGCAAGGATGGTTCAACATATGCAAATCAATAAATGTGATACATCACATCAACAGAATGAAGGACAAAACCCATCTGATCATCTCAATAGATGCAGAAAATGCATCTGATAAACCTCAGCACCTCTTTATAATTTAAAAAAAAACTTCCAACAAACTAGGCATACACAGAACATGCCTTAACATAATAAAAGCCATATATGGCAAACCCACAGCTAATATCATACTGAATGGGGAAAAGTTGAAAGCCTTTCCTCTAAGAACTGGAACAAGACAAGGATGCTGACTTTCACCGCTTCTATTCAACCTAGAACTGGAAGTCCTAGCCAGAGCAATCAAGCAAGAGAATGACATAAAATGAATCCAGATTGAAAAACCAGAAATTGAATTTTCCCTCTTTGCAGATTACATGATCTTATATCTAGAAAAAACTAAAGACTGCACCAAAACTCTTAGATCTCATAAATTCCATAAAGTTGCAGGATACAAAATCAACACACAAAAATCAGTAGTGTTTCTATACACCTATAATGAACTAGCTGAGAAAAAAATCAAGAAGCCAATCCCATTTATGATAGCCAACAAAAATTAAAATACGTAGGAATAAATTTAACCAATAAGGGGAAAGATCTCTAAAAGGTAGACTCCAAAACACTGATGATAGAAATTGAAGAGGACACAAACAAATGGAAAAACATCTCATACTCATGGATTGGAAGAATTAATATTGTTAACATGACCATGTTGCCCAAAGCAAGCTACAGATTCAATGCAATCCCTATCAAAATATCAACATCATTTTTCACAGAAATAGAAAACACAGTCTTAAATTTCATACCAAACCAAAAAAGAATCAGAATAGACAAAGCAATCTTGAGCAAAAAGAACAAAGCTGAATCCATCACACTATCTGACTTCAAAACATACTGTAAGGATATAGTAACAAAAACAGCATAGTATTGACATAAAAACAAACACATAGATCAAGGTAACAGAAGGGAGAACCCAGAAATACACCCACATATTTACAGCCAACTGATCTTCAACAAAGCTGCCAACATCATACATTAGGTAAAGGACACCCTTCAATAAATGGTGCTGGAAGAACTAGATATTTATATGCAGAAGAATGAAACTGGACCCCTAACTCTCACCATGTACAAAAGTCAACTCAAGATGGACTACAGACTTAAACACAGCATCTAGGGCAACATAATGAGACCCCATCTTTACAAAAAAATTTAAAAATTAGGCCAGGCATAGTGGCCCACGCCTATATTCCCAGCACTTTGGGAGGCCAAGGCAGGTGGAACACCTGAGGTCAAGAGTTTGAGACCAGCCAAACCAACATGGAGAAACCCTGTCTCCACTAAAAATACAAAATTAGTCGGGCATGGTGGCACATGCCTGTAACCCCAGCTACTAGGGAGGCTGAGACAGGAGAATCACTTGAACTTGGGAGGTAGAGGTTGCTGTGAGCCGAGACTGTGCCATTGCACTCTAGCCTGGGCAACAAGAGCAAAACTCAATCTCAAAAAAATAATAATAAAATAAATAAATAATTAGGCAGGTGTGGTGATGTGCACCTGTACTCCTGGCTACTCAGGAGGCTGAGGTGGGAGAATCACTTGAGCCCAGGAGGTGGAGGCTACAGTGAGCCATGATCGTGCAACTGTACTCCAGACTGGGCGACAGCGTGAGACCAGTCTTTAAAAAAAAAAAAGACTTAAACACAAGACTGAAACTATAAAACTATTAAGGGAAAACTCTTCAGAATATTGGACTAGACAAATATTTTATGGCTAAGACCTCAAAAGCACAGGCAACCTAAACAAAAATAGATAAATGGGACTCTATTAAACTAAAAAGCCTCGGTACAGCAAAAGAAACAGTCAACAGGGTAAAAAGACAACTTCTTGAATGGGAGAAAATATTTGCAAACTACTCATCCAATAAGGGGCTAATATCTAGAATATACAAGGAACTCAACACTCAATAATAAAAAATGAATAATCTCATTAAAAATGGGCAAAGAGTCCAGGCGCGGTGGCTCACACCTGTAATTCCAGCACTTTGGGAGGCTGAGGCAGGCAGATAACTTGAGGTCAGGAGTTTGAGATCAGCCTGGCCAACATGGTGAAACCCCATCTCTACTAAAAATACAAAATTAGCTGGGTGTGGTGGTGCGTGCCTGTAATCCCAGCTACTCAGGAGGCTGAGACAGGAAAATTGTTTGAACCTGGGAGGTGGAGGTTGCAGTGAGCCGAGATTGCGCCACTGCACTCCAGCCTGGGCAACAAGAGCGAGACTCCTTAAAAAATAATAATAATAAAATAAAATAATAAAAAATTAAAAATGGGCAAACGATATGAATAGACATTTCTCAAAAGACATACAAATGGCCAACAGATATATGAAAAAATGCTCAATATCACCAACCATCAGGGAAATGTAAACCAAAACTACAAAGAGATATCTCACCCTAGTTAGAATAGCTATTATCAAAAAGTTAAAAAAAAATAACAGATGCTAGGGAGGATATGGAAAAAAAGGGGACTCTTAAACATTGCTAGAGGGAATGTAAATTAGTACAACCACTATGGAAAGTAGTATGGAGATTTCTCAAAAAACTAAAAATAGATTTAGCTTTCGATTCAGCAATGCCACTATTGGGTATTTATCCAAAGGAAAAGAAATCAGTATATCAAAGGGATACCTTCACTCACATGTTTATTGCAGCACTAGGTAACAAAGGTAAGGAAACAAGCTATATGTCCATTAACAGATGAATGAATTTTAAAATGTCGTATATACAGACGATGGAATACTATTTGGACATAAAAAGAGAATGAAATCGTGTCATTTGCAGCCATATGGATGGAACTGGAAGTCATTACGTTAAGTGAAATAAGCCAGGTACAGAAAGATAAATAATGCATGTTTTCACTCATTTGCGGGGGTTAACAAACTTGATCTCATGGACATAGAGAGTAGAATTGATAGGTACCAGAGACCTGGCAGGGTGGTCGGTGGAAGGGGAGATGAAGAGAGCTTGTTTAATAGGTAATAACATATAGTTAGATAGAAGAAATAAGGCCGGGCGCAGTGGCTAATGCCTGTAATCCCAGCACTTTGAGAGGCCGAGGCGGGTGGATCACGAGGTCAGGAGATCGAAACCATCCTGGCTAACACGGTGAAACCCCATCTCAACTAAAAAAAATACAAAAAATTAGCTGGGTGTGGTGGTGGGCGCCTGTAGTCCCAGCTATTTGGGAGGCTGAGGCAGGAGAATGGCATGAACTCGAGAGGGGGAGGTTGCAGTGAGCCAAGATCGCGCCACTGCACTCCAGCCTGGGTGACAGAGCAAGACTCTGTCTCAAAAGAAAAAAAGAAGAAGAAGAAGAAGAAGAAGAAGAAGAGAGGAAGAAATAAGTTGTCATGTTTGATAGCAGACTAGGGTGACTATATCTAGCAACAATATTATATATATTTCAAAGTAGAAGAAAGGACTTGAAATGACACCAACACATAGAAATGATAAATACTCAAGGGATAAATACCCCAAACACCCTGATGTGATCGTTACACATTCTGTGCACGTAACAAACACTCATGTGTACTCCATAAACATATAAAATACTATGTATCAATAAAAGAAAAAATAGTTACCTAGATTTTTGGGCTAGAGAGTGACATAACAAAAGTCACATTTAAGGAAGGATATAAACTATCAGAAGGCAGGGCTTTGTTCTGATTAGCTTCTGTGGATGATATCAAACAGAATAAACTGGAGATGAACCATTCAATCAATGATGCCTGATCGAAATAAAGTGCACAGGCTCACTTCTGAGATGGCGGTAACTTTGGCAGACAACACAAAACTTATTTTTCTTTGACGTGACTACTCAGCTTCAAAAGTTCATATACACTTCGGCTCCTTAAAAGAGAGGAAGTTGTAGGGTCAGACAGACTTGGTTTGAAACGCAATTATACCACTTGAGGCCTTGATCTCCCTGTCTGTAATAGGGGATGCTGCGTAACTTCACAGGCCCTGAAGGAGTCAAACAAGATGACCCATGCAGACTGCCTGGCCCGCGTCCTGGACGTCCTGGCACAGGGCAATTGCTTCACAAGCTTACTTCCCTTCTCTTCCTTGTCTTGCAGAGTTGCAGTGGGTTTTATCCCAGTCTTCATTGTTTCTGAAATGCTTATAGATACACAGGAAGTTACAAAAATCATACAGGTATCTTTCATCTAGTAACCTTTGGAGACTGGGTTTTCTCAGCATAACGCCCTTGAGATCCATCCAAATTGTTGCATGTATCGACAATTTTTTTCTTTCTTTTTTGTGCTCAGTAGTATTCCATGATATGGATGTACCAGAGTTTGTTTAACCTTTCACCCACTGAAGGACATCTGGGCTTTTTCCAATTTTCACTTATCACAGATAGAACTGCTATGAACTTTTAAGTACAGATTTCTGTGTAAGCATAAGTTGTCATTTCTCTGGGGTAAATGCCCAGGTGTGCAATTAATGGATCATATAGTAAGTCTATGTTTAGAAATTGTTTTTTAAGAAACTGCCAAATTGTTTTCCAGAGTGGCTGAACCATTTTACATTTCCACTAGCAATATATGAAAGACATGGTTTCCTTACATCCTCGCCAGCATTTGGTGGTGTCACTATTTTTATTTGAGTTGTTCTGATAAATGTGTAATGATACCTCGCTGTGATTTCAAATTTCCATTTCCCCAATGGTTAACCATGAATGTCCTTTTGTTTTGTGTGCCTATGTGCAATCCATATATCCTCTTTAGTAAAATACCTGTTCATATTTTTTGCCTGTTTTCTAATTGGATTTTTTTTTAACTGTTGAGTCTTGAGAGTTCTTATTTTCTAGATATAAAATTTTGTCAGATATAGTTTGAAAACATTTTCTCCTAGTCTATAACCTGTCTTTTTGTCCTAACAGGGCTTTTTTCTTTCTTGATTGTTTTCCTTTTATGGATCATACTTTTGGTATTCAGTCTAAGAACTCTTTATTTAGCCCTGGGTCCTAAAGATTTTTCCCTGGTCATATTTTACATTTAAATCTATGATGCATTTTAAATTATTTTTTGTGTAAAATGTGAGGTTTAGGCTGAGATTCATATTTGTAATCTATGGATGTATAATTGCTTCAGCATCATTTGTTGAAAAGACGATTTTTCCTCCATTGATTTTCTTTTGCACCTTTGGCAAAAATCAGTTGGACATTATTTGCGTAGGCCTGTTTCTGGGTTCTCTATACTGTTCCATTGACCTGTCTATCCTTCCTTAAGACACTTTTTTTTTTTTTTTTTTTTTTTTTTTGAGACAGAGTCTTGCTGTCTTACCCAGGCTAGAGTGCAGTGGTGTAATCTTGGCTCACTGCAGCCTCTGACTCCCAGTTTCAAGCAATTCTCCTGTCTCACCCTCCCAAGTAGCTGGGACTACAGGTGCATGCCACCATACCTGGCTAATTTTTTTTTTTTTTTTTTTTGTAGAGACAGGGTTTCACCATGTTGGCCAGGCTGGTCTCGAACTCCTGATCTCGAGTGATCCACCCACCTTTGCCTCCCAAATCGCTGGAATTACAGGTGTGAGCCACCACACCCAGCTTAAGACCACATTTTATTCTCCTAATGAAATAAATTTCAATACAATATTTACGCTACATTTCATTGTAGGCTGAGACTAAGTACAGAGAATTTCAACCTAAATTGAGTGATTTGGCAAAATTTCTAGAAACCTGGAAAAAGATGTGCTATTTTCACAAAACTGGGTGGAATTATTTTCTCTCGTTTTATTTTTATTTTTTGTGTGTTTGATAAAAGATACATAACATAAAATTACCATGTTAGCAATTTTTAAGTGTCTAATTCAGTGGCATTAAGTATACACACATTGTTGTGCAACCACCAGCTCCAAAAGTTTTAATCATCCCCAACTGGAATTCTGTACCTATTAAACCATAACTCTCCATTCCCTTCTCTCCCAGGTCTTCGGCCACCACCATTCTACTTTCTGTATCTCTGAGTTTGACTACTCTGAGTACCTCATAGAAGCAGAATTATGCAGTTTTTGTCCTTTGGTGTCTGACTACTTCACTTAGCATAACGTCTTTCAGGATCATCCATGTTGTGGCCTGTGGCAGAATTTCATTCCTTTTTAAGACTGAATAATATTTCATTGTGTGGTTATACCTCATTTTTGTTTACACACTCATCCACTGATGGACCCTTGGATTGTTTGGCCACTGTGAATAACGTTGCTATGGACGGCTGTACAAATATCTCTTTGAGTCCCTGCACTATTCTTTGGGTGTGGAGTGGACCATTTTCTCTTATACAAGACTCTAGACTTGTTCAAACATCTCCTTTCCCTTTTGTCCAGACCCCAGGGGGGGATCTATAAGGGGGCCCCCTGGGCCACTAGGGGGAGCTCCCCACCCTGGGATTTGGTGGGATCTCTGGCTTGTTTTGTGATCTCCAGCTTGGTGGAAGTAAAAGAAAACAGAGAAGAATGAAGGAAGTGGCAGCCCCCACCCCATCCCCAAGCCATTTCTCGTGGGTTTTTGTTCCGTGGAGTTCCAAGCACCACCTGGAAACTGCTTTATTAAAAGCAACACCTCTCTGGCCACAGGGGTGAGAAAGGGAGGTGAGAATCAAAGGACGGCCCTTTCCTCAGTTCTCAGTTTGGGGAAAATTGGTTTCCTGCCTCACTGTGAACTTGAACAGATTATATAAAAAGCACTTCATCTTACACATTTCTCTCAAGTTTTCCAGCCAACGCATCCTCTCCCACTATTTATAGGATTAGGGCCAGCGTGGTAGACTTCCTGTCCTGAGTGATTGTAGGAAGGTAGGCTCTGAAAAGTAGGAATGAAGAACCACTTCCCAGTTGGTGGTGGCTGGGGGCAGAATTTGGCCTAAACGCAGCAAGGGTCTCCAGATTTCTCTACAGACAGGCTTTTCTACAACTGGGTGTAAAGCCTGACCTGGACTCCTGCTACTTGTATGATTGTGGGAGGTAATTTGGCCTCTCTAAGCCTCAGTTTTCTCATCTGTGAAATGGGATAATAGAGCCAACCTCATCGTGTTGCTGTAAGGATTAAATTCCTTAGTACAAATAAACTCTCAATTAGAATGAGTTATTACTGTTGTTTTCCCGATGCTATCATAATTATCCTGCAGAAGTTAGTCCTGGGTGGGAGCTGCTATCCCTGCACGTACTTCCTCACACCCCATGCAAGTACAGTATAGAAAAGCTACGGTGCAACTGATGAAGTGCCTACACGTAGTAACAATAGAAATATCCTAATCTGAAGCTTTTCCCGGGAGCTGGACTCCAGAGTCCGTGCTGCCGAGGCAATGGTTTCAAAGCTGCATTGTGCCGGAGGAGATGTTCCCTCCCATGACCCCGTCACCTCCACCTCCACCACAGTCACCACGCATAGGATCACAGCACAGGTGTCTACTGAGGGACAGCAGAAAGGGGGTGGCCAGGGCCTGGCTCAGGAGGAGCAAACACCCCCATTCTCTTACCCAAGCCAGGAACAAGGACCAAAGAGAATCTCCTTCCTTCCTTCCTTCTCTCTCAGCTGCCCTCTGGGGCAGAGAAGGGGTCAAATGGGGAGTCCCAGAAGCAGTCTAGGTTAAGCAGTTCTTGTTGGTGGACCAGCTGAGTGATGAGGATTTAGACAGGAAGGGATGCACACTGGGCTGCCCCCACCTTGTCCTGGGGCCACCCCCTCCCTGGTGCTGGGACCGCCTCCTGCATGTCCACGGGCTGCCCCCTACCTGGTGTTGGGACTTCTGTTCCCAGCCCCAGGATCCCAGTTGAAACCTGTGGATTCCGCGGCTCAAAACGTCCTTTGTTGCTACTGGGTAGTCAGCCACTCCTTGACCGCAGTGAGATGGAAGATGAAGAGATAAAAGTCTCGGTGGGGTTCTGTGGGAAAAACCAGGTCTAGGCTGGGGGCAGGGTGTGAATAGGGGTGACGGTGCTACTGGTGTGGGAGAAGACACACCTTCTGCAGCACAGTGCACACCTGGCCCACCTTCTTGGCAGGTGCTTTCTGGAGCCCAGGACTGGGTAGGGTGGAACTGCAGGCCCCTGGCAGTTCCATGGGCCCGTGGTGAACCCTCCCTCCCTCACCAGGTGTACTCTTCCCTGCCTCCTGTCCTCCACCCTCTGGGAGCAGGGCTGAGATTCTACTACTCTTTGTTCAAACAGTGGTGAGATTCCGCACTGGCTGGCAGGCAGCAGCCCGAGGCTCCTCCCAGGCAGAGGTTGGGTCCTCCCAGGGCTGCCCACCGGTTGTCCTCTCTCTTATCCTCTCAGGGCTCTCCATGTTCAAGTTCCCCCAGCTCCAGTCCTCCCTCTCCTATTTCTGGCAGCTCCTAGACAGCTGCTCCCCAGAGAAGAGACTCCCTTTCCTCTCCCCGTCTTGTTCCAGCTGCCAACCTGCATGATTCATTCCTCTCTCCCCACCGCATAAAAGGCACTCAGGCCATTGCTTGTACCTAAGTAAATATTTATGTGTTCAGCATGTGTAGCGAGTGAGTGTCCTCTGTCTGTCTGGGTCGCTGTTGTCAGTCACCGTGGCAAGCAGGGCCATGCCAAGCGTTCTCCAAGTGCAAGGCAAGAAGGTTTTAAAGTACTGATTGTGGCCAGATTTATCCCGATCCTTTGTTACAATGAAGGCATCTTTAAAACACACGATCAAAACCCCACCCGTGGAGGAAGAATCCTGAGGACTGTGGATTGCTTGACATGGGCTTGGTTACCTGGGCAGGGCCTTCCCTGGTCGATCCTGGAGACCCTTGTCCCTGTAACTTACTGCAAACCCAGATGTACATTTAAATGAAAGAAGGCCAGTAGCTCCTGGCTGCCTGCCACCAGCTAGATGACGGGGGAGCCCTAAGCGGAGTCGCCCAAGGGAGTGGACTCTGGGCAGGCTGCTGCCTGGGTGGTAGGGTCTGAAGGTACTGGAAGGCTCTCAGCAGCTTCCCCACCCACTCTGGGGCCCTGGAATGTCTCCTCCATGCAGATGCCCTGGTGCCTGAAATTCCACCACTGCATTTTGTAACTTTTGCTGTGGATCTTGTAGCTTTCTGCTTCCAGAAATTCCAGCTTAAAACGCACCACAGATGTCAGCCCAAGAATAAAACAGGCAGGTGGGGATACAGGTCATGTTATCAAGCTACAAGAAAGGCAAAAGGAAAATTAAAAGTGAGGGAAGAGGGCCTGGGCGCAGTGGCTCACACCTGTAATCCCAACACTTCGGGAGTCTGAGGCAGGCAGGCAGATCAGTTGAGGCCAAGAGTTCGAGACAAGCCTAGCCAACATGGCAAATCATGGTGAAACTCGGTCTCTACTAAAAACAGAAAATTAGCCAGGTGTGGTGGTGCACATTTGTAATCCCAGCGACTGGAGAGGCTGAGGCACGAGAATCACGTGAACCCAGGAGACAGAGGTTGAAGTGAGCCGAGATCATGCCACTGCACTCCAGCCTGGGTAACTTTTTTTTTTTTAGTCTAAGAAAAAAAAAAGCTGAGGGGAGGGGGACATAGGAGTATGGGTCTACAAGAGATCGTCAGCATTTTGCATGAGGACAAAGTGACTACTTGGTGCTTCTCTCCCCCAGGCTAGTTCTCTCTTGCCCTGTTCTCTCCTTATCTGTTTCTCTCCTATGGCCTCAGGTTTGGGGCACGAAAAATCAGCACCTTCAATACCTTTCTAAGCCTACAAAAACCTATGATATTTATCTGTTCATTCTTCTGTGAGAACACAAAGGTGTTCAAGGCTTATAATTTGAAACATGAAATTTTAAAAATCACTGGATATAATTTCCATCTCTCTTCGGTAATCACCTTTGTCTAAATCATCCTCTTTATTTATTTATTAATTCTTTTTAGAGATAGAGTCTCGCTTTGTCACCTGGCTACAGTGCAGTGGCACGATCATAGCTCACTGCAGCCTTCATCTCCTAGGCTTAAGTGATCCTCCTGCCTCAGCCTCCTAAGTAGCTGGGACTATAAGCGTGAGCCACCATGCCTGGCCCTCACCTTCTTTATTGTGGCCAATGCATGAAGTCTCGGAGAGGACTTCTAGGAATGGAGGAATGTTAGGGTCTAATTAGCATTAAAGCTGACTGTCTTTTTTTTTTTTTTTTTTTGAGACGGAGTCTCGCTCTGTCACTAGCCTGGAGTGCAGTGGCATGATCTCGGCTCACTGCAAGCTCCGCCTCCTGGGTTTGAGTGATTCTCCTGCCTCAGCCTCTGGAGTAGCTAGGACTACAGGCGTGCACCACCATGCCTGGCTAATTTTTTTTTTTTTTTTTTTTTTTTTGTATTTTTAGTAGAGATGAGGTTTCACCATTGTTGGTCAGGATGGTCTCAACCTCTTGACCTCATGATCCACCCACCTCAGCCTCCCAAAGTGCTGGGATTACAGGCATGAGCCACCAAGCCTGGTAGTGACTGCTATTTTCTATGAGTCATTTCATTGACCAGCACACTTAGGAACCTCAACAATTGACAAAGGATGCCAATGTTAGTTACATGTTAGGACCCAGATGCCTGTACAGTTGTCTCGGGATACCCACTGGGGGATTGGTTCCAGGACCCTGATGATATCAGAATCTATCAAAATCTACGAATGCTCAAGTTCCTGATATAAAATGGGATAGTATTTGCATATAACCTACGCACATCCTCCCAAATACTTTAAATCATCTCTCCATTACTTATAATACCCAATACAATGTAAATGTGATAGAAGTAGTTGTTATACTGTATTGCTTTTTGTTTATATTATTTTTTATTGTTGCAGTATTATTTTTTATTTTTAAAAAACATTTTCAGGCTGGGCGCGGTGGCTCACGCCTATAATCCCAGCACTTTGGGAGGCCGAGGCAGGTGGATCACTTGAGCTCAGGAGTTCACCACCAGCCGGGTCAACATGGTGAAATCCCGTCTCTACTGAAAAAATACAAAAATTAGGCTGGGCATGGTGGCTCATGCCTGTAATCCCAGCACTTTGGGAGGCCGAGGCGGGCAGATTGCCTCAGCTCAGGAGTTAGAGACCAGCCTGGGCAACACGGTGAAACCCCATCTCTGCTAAAAATACAAAAAATTAGCTGGGCGTTGCGGTGTGTGCCTATAGTCCCAGCTACTTGTGAGGCTGAGGCAAGATAATCACTTGAACCCAGGAGGTGGAGGCTGCAGTAAACAAAGATCATGCCACTGCACTCCAGCCTGGGCAACACAGCGAGACTGTGTCTCAAAAAAATAAATTAAAAAAATAAAAATACTGTCAATCTGAAGTTGGTTGACTCTGCGAACATGGGACCACGAATAGGGAGGGCCGACTGTATAAATACATAGAGGGAAAAGCATCAGCGAGAGAGGAAGAGTGCCAGGCTAAATGCTTTCAGCTTAACATTTGAATATTTAAAAACTTCAATTGTTAAACAACTGTCCATTACAATGATGCATTTTCACTTATTACTGTTTGTCTCTGGTGATACAATCATTTTTTTCTGAAGCCAAACAAGTGCTTCAGGTAAGACATTCTAGCAAAGCATCACAGCTCATAGGGTGGAATTCAATCGTTTATAAATGCTTTCTTTTTTTTTTTTCTTTTTTTTTTTTTCCGAGACAGAGTTTTACTCTTGTTGTCCAGGCTGGAGTGCAATGGTGTGATCTCAGCTCACTACAACCTCTGCCTCCCGGGTTCAAGTGATTCTCCTGCCTCAGCCTCTCAAGTAGCTGGAATTACAGGCATGTGCCACCACCCCGGCTAATTTTGTATTTTTAGTAGAGACGGGGTTTCTCCATGTTGGCCAGGCTGGTCTCAAACTCCTGACCTCAGGTGATCCGCCGGCCTTGGCCTCCCAAAGTGCTGGGATTATAGGCCTGAGCCACAGCGCCCGGCCTATAAATGTTTTTGATAATAATCATAGGTCAGGAGACAAACCATTACTTCCTTGAGACGTCTGGATTACCTGTGGGTTTCCTTGGTCATCCCTGTTAGTACCATTTAGCAAAAGCGAACACGATGGCGGAACCCAGGACCCAGTCTCAGCTCAGGCTGAGCACACCTGGTCTCTAGCAAGACCAAGTAGGAAGAAGCCAGGATGGTGGAAGACCTCGCAGACTCCAGTTCTTGCCGCCTCCCTGCCCCTGTCTGCTGCAGCGTGGCCCCAGGGAACCCAAGTGATGTGTTTCCTGGACCTGGGGCGGGGGTGCCACGGCTCTTCCGGGCTACCCTGTACCTGTTAGCAAGCCTCCCCCATCCCGCCTCCCCCACCCGCAAACCTCCCCCATCCCCCGCAAGCCTCCCCCATCCCCCGCAAGCCTCCCCATCCCCCGCAAGCCTCCCCCATTCCACAAACCTCTCCCACCGGCAAACCTCCCCCATCCCGCAAGCCTCTCCCACCCGCAAACCTCCCCCATCCCGCAAACCTCTCCCACCGGCAAAACTCTCCCATCCCGCAAACCTCCCCCATCCCGCAAGCCTCTCCCACCCGCAAACCTCCCCCATCCCGCAAACCTCTCCCACCCGCAAACCTCTCCCACTGGCAAAACTCTCCCATCCCGCAAACCTCCCCCATCCCGCAAGCCTCTCCCACCCGCAAACCTCACTGGATGCTGGGCCTTTGGGATCCCTGGCTGAGTTGAGGATCACAATGACCTGTGGAGCCTTAGAAGTCACAGACCAGAGGCACAGCCTTGGAAACTGGATTTTAAACGTTCTTTTCCAGGAGATTCTGATAAACCAGGGACTCAGCCCTCAGTGCCCTAGGAAGCCCCTCAAGGAGCTGTTTGTGAGTGAACAACTTTGAGACACCCTCTGGTCACCTGGCACAGGTGTGCCTCCCACACAGGGCAGCCACTTTGGAGTGGTCAGCCTCCCCTGACAGCTGGAGAGGCCACTTTAGTGTCCTTGTGGGAGCGCTGTGGCCACCCTTTCTCCCTTGCCTTGCTGGCCTCTCCTTTGGCATCTCCATTTTCTGTCGTCCTAACAGTCTCTGGAGAGGAAGGAAGAAGGGGCTGCCCCCGCTCTGGAATGCCAGCCCCCTGCTGAGTTCCTGGCTCCCTCTCTTCCTTGCTCCCAGCCCCCTCGACCAACGGGAACGGCCAATGCTCCTGGCTTTGCCTCTCTCTGCCTTTGTGCGTGTCTTATTGTGGCTCTCTTATTGTGGCACACACATCACTCGACCCGACGACCCCTCCTGCACCCTCCAGTCTGCCCTCTCCTCTTCCTAAACTTGTAGGTCCTGTCTACACAGGTTGCCCACTCTGCCATCTCTCTCGCCTTGCCCTCTGGCCTTCGTATTTATCAGTTCACTTCTTGAAACTGCACCTCCAGCCACCCTGACCTCTAATGCTCCTTACGTCCCCGTTTCTTGCTGTCAACACTTGAATACCCCCTTGACCCTTAAAAGTAAGTGTCTTGGCGTCAGATTCACCGTCTTCCTCTCAAACCTCCATCTTTCTCCATCTCCCCTTTGGCTCCATCATAGATTTGCTTACTCTTGGGGAGTATTTCAACCCATGCTCTTTACAGGTGAAGATCCAAGAAGGTGAGTGACCTTCCCGGGGGGAAACCAGCTCCTTAGTAAGAGAGAAGGAAGGAGAAGCTCGGCCCCCACCCTTAGTCCTGATGGCCTTGAGCCGCCAGGGGCTCTGGCACCAGAGGCATGTGGCCTGGGCATCTGATGTTCATTTTGTTTCCATTTGCTTATGTCCTGGCCCCACCATAAGAGCAAAGCTCCTTGAGGGCAGGGACCCTGTCTCCATTTCCTCTGAAATGTCCCTCAGTATAGAAAGCATTAAAGGGCTTCAGTAGAAGTTGAGATGAGGGAAAAAGAAGAGGCACATGGGGATGTTAGAGTCTCCAAAGGGAAAATGGTATTTCTTCTCAAACATAATTCCAAAGAGTGCCTTGTTTTTTGTCAAGCATTTGAGTAGTTCATTAACGGGATCACATTCATTAGTTTTTCCCATTTGCTCGCCATTCTTTTGCTTGTTTGCTTGTTTTTAAGAGATGGGGGGGCGGGGGCGGGTCTCACTTTGTTGCCCAGGCTGGTCTCAAACCCCTGGCCTCAAGCAATCCTCCCACCTCAGTTTCTCAAAGTGCTGGAATTACAGACGTGAGCCACCGCACCTGGCCCCCATTTTCTTTTTATGGGAACTTGACGAGTGGTACTGATGAAATGATGAAACTCTTCCCATTGCAGTTGACTAGAACCTCCAGATTTTGCCAGTTTTCAGTGACACCTTCAACTGCTTCATTCTAGGTATTAGTAAAGCAGAAATTCATTAAAGAGACAATTTAGGACCCTGTCTTGGGAGAAAAAAATAGGGATTAAAATCCAGGAGTTCAAGGATAGAGCATTCCATTAGAGTGGACAACAGAAAATGAGGTCATGTCTACTTAATCATAATAATACAATAATTAATACTCATTGAAGATATACTATGTGTAAGAAATAGTACTGGATTCCTTTTTTCTGTTTGTTTTAGACAGGGTCTCACTCTGTCACCCAGGCTGCTGGAGTGCAGTGGTGTATAATCACAGCTCACTGCAGCCTCGACCTCCCAAGCTCAGGTGATCCGCTTGCCTCAGCCTCCTGAGCAGCTGGGACTACAGGTGCACGCCAAAACACCCAGCTAATTTTTGTATTTTTTGTAGAGTCAGGGTTTTGCCATGTTGCCCAGGCTGTTCTGGAACTCCTGAGTTCAAGCGATCTGCCCGCCTCAGCCTCCCAGAGTGCTGGGATTACAGGCGTGAGCAGTACTTGGATTCTTTATGTGTATTCTCTGACTTCCCCCATCGCCGTAAGTAGGTGATCTTACCACCGCTGTCTTTTAGATGAGAAAACCTGAGGCTTAGAGAGATCAGTGTCTTGCTCAAGATCACGCAGGTGGTGAGTCTGAATTTCACCTGTGAGGACTGACCTGGCGCCCTGCTCAGCAGCCATGCTGTCTTCTCCCTGGAGGGGCACTAACTTCTCTTTTCGGGAGAGGCAGTTAGAGGAGAGCCGTTCGAGTGAGGTGAGTAAGGCTGTCACCATTCCGATGAATCTCCATTAAGACACAACGAGAGGGCCACTGTATTAGTCCGTTTTCACGCTGCTGATAAAGACACACCTGAGACTGGGCAATTTACAAAAGAAAGGGGTTTAATTGGACTTACGATTCCACATGGCTTGGGAGGCCTCGCAATCATGGCAGAAGGCACGGAGGAGCAAAGTCACGTATTTTGTGGTTGGCAGCAGGCAAAAACAGAGCTTGTGCGGGAAAACTTCCCCTTATAATAACCATCAGATCTCATGAGACTATCATGAGACCAGCACGGGAAAGACCTGCCCCCATGATTTAATTACCTCCCACCTGGTCCCTCCCACAACATGTGGGAATTCAAGATGAGGTTTGGTTGGGGCACGGCCAAACCATACCAGCCAGGCACAGTGGTGCACACCGGTAATCCCAGCACTTTGGGAGGCTAAGGCCAGAGGATTGCTTGAGCCCAGGAGTTCAAGACCAGCCTGGGCAACATGGCAAAACCCCATCTCTACAAAAAATATAAAAATTAGTTGGGTGTGGTGGCATACACCTGTAGTCCCAGCTACTCAGGAGGCTGAGGTGGGAGGATAGCTTGAGCACGGGAGGTTGAGGCTGCAGTGAGCCATGATCAGGCCACTGCACTCCAGCCTGGGCAACAGATTAAAACCCTGTCTCAAAAAAATAAAAAAAAAGAAAAGAAAAGAAAAGCAGTTTATAAACTGGTAAGCTCTATGCACATATGAGGTGTTAAGAACTGTCTTCTGCTTTTATAAAAATTCCTTTGGCTGGGCGCGGTGGCTCACGCCTGTAATCCCAGCACTTTGGGAGGCCGAGGCGGGCGGATCACAAGGTCAGGAGATCGAGACCATGGTGAAACCCCGTCTCTACTAAAAATAGAAAAAAAATTAGCTGGGCACAGTGGCGGGCGCCTGTAGTCCCAGCTACTCGGGAGGCTGAGGCAGGAGAATGGCGTGAACCCGGGAGGCGGAGCTTGCAGTGAGCAGAGATTGCACCACTGCACTCCAGCCTGGGCGACAGAGCGAGACTCCGTCTCAAAAAAAAAAAAAAATTCCTTTATGCTGCTGACATCCTGGTATGATCGTTTCCCTCTAGGGATCCACTGCAGAGCCAGATTAGAACTCATGATAGCAGTTTCCTTCTTATCAGCCTTGCTGCCTTCAGCACTTAGAATTTCCCCAATTGGCTGGGCACGGTGGCTCACGCCTAAAATCCCAGCACTTTGGGAGGCCGAGGCGGGCAGATCACGAAGTCAAGAGATTGAGACCATCCTGGCTAACACGGTGAAACCCCATCTCTACTAAAACTACAAAAAATTAGCCGGGCGCAGTGGCAGCCGCCTGTAGTCCCAGCTACTCAGGAGGCTGAGGCAGGAGAATGGCATGAACCCGGGAGGCGGAGCTTGCAGTGAGCCAAGATCTGGCTACTGCATTTCAGCCTGGGCGACAGAGGGAGACTCCATCTCAAAAAAAAACAAAAACAAAAACAAAAACAAAAGGAATTCCCCCAATCCAGCTGTCCCAAATTGTCTTGGCTACTGTGAGTCTGTGGTGGTAATCTATGGTTAGTGTCTGGATATTTGGGTCAGATGCCACCAGTTTTTAAAAAGCCCTCTTTCTTAGCAAAACCGTGACTTCTATGTTACGTCCAGACAACGAGCAGAAACTGAACACTGAATAACACAATACCACAGGCAATGGGGTCAAATGCCTGTGAAATAGCCGTCGGGATAAAAGGTTATTATTAGCTTTGCCTCTCGGTTTTTTTCTGGGCTTTGAAGGCTCATCAGTTCCCCCAAGAAATTTTCTGTGCATCTTAAAGAATACCTTTGAAAGGTGCCAGAGAAGCAGACTGGGATGGAGTAGAGGGATGCCCTGCAACAGGGTGCTTTCCTCCTGAACCCAGAAGCGGCTGAGCAGCAGTGTTCCTGAAGTTCCTCCCCCTGGCACTGGGGGTGGTAAAATGGAGCAGTCAACCAAAGATCATGCCTGAGGACCAGTGCTCAGTCCTAGATGTGCCTGGCAGGAAAGCCACTGAGATCTAAGCACACGGAGGAGTCTCAGCCTCCTCTCTGACTAGTTCTGATAGGGTTTTCGTTAGACGTTCCTGCTGGGAAGGGACCTCTGAGTGTGGATTGGGGCCTGGGAGGGCAGGACCAGGAGCGGGGAGCAGCGTCCTCAATAAAAAGAGCAGTGATCATTACACATTTGCATAGGGCCAAATATTCTTTCTTTCTCTTCTCTTTTTTTCTTCTCTTTCTTCCTTACTTTCTTGCATCCTTTCTTTTTAATCACAAATGCCAAATTGGGATGTGCTTTATTTGGGAGAGAAGGCAAGAGACCCCACCCAACAGTCACAGACAACACATGGGTGAGATTCGTCTGCGTTCCCATCAGGGCCTGCCTTCAGAGCTGGAGGCAGATGCCGCAGCAGTCCAGTGACTCAAGCTATGGGGTGCTCACCACTTCCCTTGGGGAATCTGGCCCACGTCTCTGCTGTCTCCTCATTCAAATGTTTTCCCAGCTACTCAGCCACAAGCTCCTTTCCTGGGGGCACTGCAGCTTCCCTCCCTGTGCCACAAGTTTTGACTCATCTTGGACAGAGATGGTGGGAGGTGGGGGACTTGCAGAGCATTCAGCTGGGGTTGCTGTCGTCTGTCAGTTGCTCTCATCCTAGACTGTCAGCTTGGGGCCAAGCAAAGTCATCCCTTGTTGCTTGCTCTAGGCTTCAAATCAAACGTAGGCCTCTCCACACCTCATTCTTCAGACTGTAAACTTCCTGAGGGTGGAACTGGTCTCATTCATCTCTGGGTGTTTAGGGCTCAACAAATGAAGTGAATCTTCAGTTTCCCCCATGTTGCATTCTGGAGTAATCACGGTCTGGGGATAAGACTTTCCCTTGACCTCCCGCAAAGACCCGAACACCACAGCTGGGCACGGTGGCCCACATCTGTAATCCCAGCACTTTGGGAGGCCGAGGCAGGTGAATCGCTTGAGGTCATGAGTTCGAGACCAGCCTGACCAACACGGTGAAACCCTGTCTCTACTAAAAATACAAAATTAGCTGGGCATGGTGGAGCACACCTGTAATCTCAGCTACTCGGGAGGTTGAGGCATGAGAATCGCTTGAACCCAGGAGAAGGAGGTTGCAGTGAGCCGAGATTGTGCCACTGAACTCTAGCCTGGTCAACAAGAGCAAAACTCCGTCTCAAAAGAAAAAGAAAAAGAAAAAAAAGACCGTAACACCAGAACTGATGTTTTATTCTGAGGAAGAGAGAAACTGAGCCTGTTTGTGATTTGGCAAAGTGGATTCAAAGCTTGTTTACTTGCTTTAGGCCAACTCTCCTTGTCCCATCTGTCCCCAAGATAAAGCCTTGAACTAGCTTCCTTCCAGCACAGGCAGGCTCCCCACAACAATTATAGGCCATTCATTTATGGTTGCTGAACCTGGTCTCATAAACCCCATTCATTCACTCCGAGGTGAGAAAAGTCACAGTGCACCTCCGGCCCAAGCCAGCACCGTTCCAAAGAAGCCTTGCCCTCTAATTAGTGGGGTATTTGCTACAACAGCTCTTACCCTCCTATTGTAAAATCCAGAGGACAATAGCTCCTTATTGCCTGGCCAGTGTGGTGGGTTCCTGGTTCCATCCATTCCCTGACCCCCCTGCTGCCCCTTCCCCCACTGAAAGGGGGAGGCTGTCACCTTGTGTGGTTACCAATTTTTAAAAGGCAAAGTCTTTGATTACTACTATTGGATTTTCCCTTCCCTCACTGTACTGCATTCGAAGGCAATTTCTTTAGCAGGGTGACATCCTACTCAGGGAAGACACTGGGTTTTTCAGAATGTAAAAGCAAAGGGGCTGGAGGGCAGGCCTGGGATCCTGCTGGCTGCTCTTGGTTGGTCCTTGTTACCTGTGTCTGGAGCAGGGACCAGCAGCTCCTGCCTTCACGGGGACCTTAGCTCACCCGCTTCGCCTCCTTGGACACCCTCTTGGGCAGTTCACCCAGGGGTGCTATGAGGTTACCTACAAAAGGACATGGGACTTCCAGAAAAGTATTTAAACTTGGATCTGAACTAAGGTCGAGCCCTGGACTCTAGTGACCTTCTCCAGCTATTAGCCTCTTTAGTGACTATGGGCTGGTCGCCGCACTTTTCTGTGCCTCAGTTTCTCCATAAACCGTCAGGAGAATTATTTAGCCCTATATCCATGACAAAAGTATTGAGAGAACACATTTGCCCCTTGAAACCCTCCTGCCTCATTTTCCCCACACCCAGGGGTCTTTCTGAGCTGGGCGCTGTAGGGAAGGGCCCCGGACTGCGAGCGGGGGGTGGGGGTGACCTGGGTTTGCAAAGCGGCGAAGTAGTCCCCGGATCACTCTACTCATTTGGGGGATTCAAAGGAGGGGGCGTAGCAAGAAAGCGGAGGACATAACTCTCTTCCCCTCTCAGAGCCTCTGGCCCCGCAGACCCGGGGTGGAGCTCGTGCCAGGATCGCGGGGCGCGGGCACGGGCTCCTCGGGCGCCCCGGGGGGCTGCTGGCCGGGGTAAGACCCGCGGTCTTTTCGGAGGACCGGGTCACGTTCCAGGAGAAGGCGGCGGCGGGCGTGCGGGGCCGGGGAAGGGGGCCGGGCGGCGGGGACGGACCCCCGGGCCGCTCTGCTCAGGGCCCGAGGGAGCCGGGCGGGAGGCAGGTGCGGAGGTCACGGTCCCAGCGCCTGGAGGAGCCCTCGGGAGGGCGTCGCGGCCCCGCGGGTGGGCAGGAGCGAGCCGGGGCCGGCGCGGCTGCCGGGGGGCGGGGAGGAGGCGCGGGAGGCGGGGCGGAGGCGGCGGCGCCCCCGGGATCCACTCGCCCAGCGCCGGCCCCTGCACTCCCGGCCGCGGCCGCCACCCGCCCCGCAGCCAACTGCGGCCGAAACTTCCCCGGGTCCCGCGCTCCGGAGCCGGGCGCGCAGCCCAGGGAGACCGACGGCGGCCCCCAGGGCCTCTCTCCGCCTCGGCCGCAGGCTCCGCAGCCCCGACCGTCCCCCCGGCCGAGTTCGGGGTCCCCGGCGCGGAGCAGGGAGCCCTCCCGGCGGTGAAGGGCGCGCGGACTCCGAGCTCCGGGGCTGCCTGGCCGGGCTCCGCTGGCCCCTCGGAGGCTGCCCCGGCATCTGGGGGGCTCGAGACGCCGCGGCGGGACCCCGGGAGCCGAGCACGCCCGCCCGCGCCCCCAGCCCCCGCCCCGGCCGCGGATGAGGAGTCGGATGCGGCGGCCCGAGCGGCCAGAGCGCTGAGAGGAGCGGGCAGGGTCTGCCCCGGGCCCCGCCAGCCGCCCCCTGCGCCCCCCGGGCCGCGCCTCGCCCGCCGACCCCGCGCAGCCGAGCGCAGGAAGAGCCGGGCCGGGCCGAGCGGCGCCCGGAGCCCGCGGGCCTGACAAGCGGCGGGACATGCAGGTAAGCGCCGGCCTCGCCCCCGGGACGGCCCCGCCGCGGAACCTCGCGCGGCTCCTCCACCTTCCCGGCCCCGCTGGGTCTCCGCCGGGTGGGTCTGCGCGCCGCGGGCGTCGGTCGGGGAGGGCCGGGGAGGGCCGGGGTGGGCCGCGGCGGCGACGGCGGGGTCAGGTGGGGGGAAGGGAGGCGCCCCGGGCGGGGGCGGCGAACAAAGCTGGGGACCGCCGGGCGCTCGGCGCGGGCAGGTGGGCTCCGGGGGCGGCAGCGCAGGCGGGGCGGGCACTGCCCGCGGCTGTCCGAGAGGGGGGCGGGTGGGCCCCTGAGCTTCGCGCTCACTCTCCCGGGTTTGCTCGGGCCCAGCCTGGACCCGCCGCCGAGGTCTGCGCCGGCATCGGGCAGCCCAGCTCCAGGACCACATCTGGATTCCTTTACCCGCCAGAAGCGAGCTGGTGCCTGCATTTCTGCCTGGACCGGGCAGGTCGAGCCCGAGTGCCGCTCAGCTTTGTGTTTCTCCGGTTGCTCCGGCGCTCCACGTCCCCGCCGTGGGACAGGCGGGACGTGACCTCCTCCTCCACCTTCCTGGGGCCTCGGTGGACGTGTGGCCAGCGCTCCGGTCGGAGCCAGACTCCGGGAGGTTTGCGTGCTGCAAGTCGTTGGGAGAGGCAGTTCGGTTTGCTGGGAGCCTGGCTGGCTCTGTTTTACAGGCAGGGAAACTGAGGCGGCTCCGGCCCTGGGTTGGTTACTCAGCGGAAGGGGTGTGTGTGTCGGGTGTTCCTCTCCACTTTACCCGGGCCCTGCTTCACTGCTTTTGCCACCTGGCCACGTTGGCAACAGCTTCCAGTTGCTACTGCCCTGGGCAGAGGTTCAGCCTGGTACCTGGAGGAGAAAGGTTGGGATCACAGAATCAATCCCCCACACTGCTCCAGGGGCCCTGGAATGTGCCCATTCACCAGAGCTGCGATGGGACGTCTGTGCCCATGTCGTCAGTGTGTAGCCGCAAACCCTGGCTCGGCAGGGCAGGGTCAGCTGCTAGCCAGCCACCAGCACTCATCCAAGCGCACGGGGGGATGCTTAGGGAGCCCCTCCTGTGGCTGGCCCCTAAGGCAACAGAGAGCCCAGGCAGCAGCGGGCACGTCCTCAGAGAGCCTAAGGACCCTTTCTTGCACCCAGCCTCTCCTGCTGTCCGATTAACCGGCAGAATTCACTTATCAAAGGCAGGACTCCCCATCTCAGACACAGAGGAGTGGATGCCAGACCTGGAGCTTGCACCCACACCCCTGCCTAGGCTCACACACACAGGTCCTGGCAAACACACCGGCCTATTAGAGGTGAAAGACTGAGGGCTGGTTTTCCTCCATCTCAAAATAGTGTCTGTTCTGTCTTTGACACACAAGATTTGTGGTTATAAATAGCGAGAAGGAGGAGGTGTGTCTCCTTGGAAGGGCGGCAGTGCTGAAAGAGACCTCTTAGGCACCCTTGTGAGAGGAGTGATGGAGCTGGAGTCTTCATGGTGATGACAGGTCCAGCAGTCCAAGGGAAGGGTCACAGTTAAAACCAGGGCTTTTTACTAACAGGTGCAGGTGGCGCGGACAACAGGGCAGGAGGTGAAGGAAGTAAAGGAACCTAAAGCGACAATGGATGGGTCAGTACCCAAGAGCAGCGGGGAGAGACATCTCCCCTTCCCTTTCTCTCTCTTCTTAAAGACAGTCAGGCCAAGGGCGGACGGCGCTCTGTGGGATCTGCCTGCCAGGGGAACAGGAGCCAGGCTCGGAGGAGCTTGCTGGTCTTTTTCCACCGATGGATTTCGTACTTTCCCAGGCTCTGATATCATATCTATTTGAATATGAATAGGTGAGTGAGGGTGTGTGTCTGTGTGTTTCTCCAGGGTGTCTGAAACCAGTCCCCTCTTTAGTTCATTTGGTGATTGTAATATCACCAGGGGTTTGTTACTGACTTGAAACCACCCTTTTCTAAATTTTTTTCTGTCCAAAAAGCCTAAGTTAAAGGGATATTGCCAAAATTGCTGGGAGCCAAATGCTGCAAAAGGAAAAAATCTGGGATTCTTCTTCCCTTGTGTATTTCACTCTCTGACTCTAGTGGCAGCTGAAAGATGTTTTGTTTGCTCTTCTTCAAAATCAAGAAAGGCAGAGGACTAGGCTGGTCTGTTCTAATTTTTAATTCTAGGACGGTTCTGCTGGTTTCTGGATTGTTACAGCTTGACTTCTCTAGCATGGAGGAAAGTTTTCACATGAAGTGATAGTCGTCGTCGTCTTTGAAATAGAAACCAGTCAGTTCACAAAAGCTCTCACGTCTGCGAGAGCTGCTGCTTCTCTCTGGCTCCTTTTCAAACCGCCTGCCATTTATCTCCTTAATCTTCTAAGCAGGTCTTCAGAGCCCACCTTTGCTCCGGCGCCACTCCCGAACGCAGTCCTCAGAGTGTTTGGTCCTGGTGGTAGTTCCTGGTTGTTCGGTAACTCCGTCAGGTCTCTGAAGACACACAGCAGCAATAGATGTAAAACCCCGGGGGCAATGAGAGCATGTCGGAGCTCCAGTTAAGGGCAGCCTTGGCTGGTTTCCATTGAGCGTCTTCACCGTATCTAGGAGTCCAGAAACATCCAGCAGAGGGACTGTGCATCGATATTGCCATATAGATGAAGAAACATGCTCATTTTAAATCTGAGCCACCCTTTAAAGTAAAACTAACCTTCTGTCCATCGCTGGGGTGCAGCCTGTGCACTCCCTGAAGCAGCATGCTGGAGGAACCCGGAAAATGGAAACTGTTTGGTACAGTTCTGACTGGACTGTTCCCTTCAGCGAGAACTGCCCCAACTCTGTAGAGCAGGTGACTGCACAGCCCCTGCCAGGCCCTCTCCACCCCTGGCCCGGCTCTGTTTACCTGGCTAAATTTAAACCTCCGCCCCCTCCATCCCAGTTTGACCCACTGGCTTGCGGTCTCGCCACTGGGCTGGCTGCTGCGGCAGCATTTCCTGACTTCTTCGCCCCTGTGGTTGCAGTTTGGTCTTTTTGTGCTGCATGAATCCTCTTCCAGACTTTCTAAAGTTGGTCTCTCTCCCCACTGCTTCTCCACCCATGTGGCTTTCTTCCCAACTCTTTCCTCCTGGTTGATTTGGAACCTGGTTCGGTACTGGGGGAAGATGCTCTCCCCTAACCCTTCCAGACTCTAGCTGTCACTTAAGGTCCTCAGGGGGCTGTGCTGACTGTAATCATTGCCCAGCCTGGCTGCCAGGCTCTTGGATCCCCTTTGGGTAAGCACATAGGGTGCTGGCAGCAGTGCAGCCCTTAAAGGGACAGGGACGTTCTCTGAGAAGGTCTTTGTCTCCCCAAACCTCCAACTCCCCTAAGAAGCCAACTCACCTGGATGTCCTGTTCTTTGCATCACTGTCTTTTCTTGAGGTTTTGCTGGGGAGTGTGTTTGAGTGGGTGGGGGTGCACACGGTAGCTTCTCTGTGGGTCTCAGTAATATTTTCTTTTCTTTCCTTTTTTTTTTTTTACAGAGTCTTTCTCTGTTGCTCAGACTAGAGTGCAGTGGTGTGATAATGGCTCACTGCAGCCTCAACCTCCTGGGCTCGAGTGATGCTCTCACCTCAGTCTCCCCGGTAACTGGGACTGTAGGAGGCATGCACCATCACAGCTGGCTAATTTTTTTTTTTTAATTTTTTGTATAAATCGGGTTTCACTATGTTGCCCAGGCTGGTCTTGAATTCCTGGGCTTAAGTGATCCTCCTGCCTCAGCCTCCCAAAGTTCTGGGATTATAGACACGAGCCACCTTGCCCGGCCTTGCTTGTCTTTTCTATAAAGTGAGAGCATTGGGTTAGTTGGTCCCAGAGGCCCCTTCCAGCTCTAACGTCCTGTCACTCTGAACAGCTCCAGCTCTTTCAGGTTTGGGAATCCCTCAGCTGTGGACAGGCCTGGGGTGTCCCCACCAGAGGGCGGGTGGGTGCTCTGGGCCTGCTGCTTTCACAGAGTTACTGTTTCACCAGTCGTGGTCTCAGAGGCAGGGTTTGTGGTCAAGCTGGAGGCTCAGGTTGTGCTCCTGGCTTTGGGCTTGGGCCTGCCAGGGGCCTCTGTGGTTCGCTGGCATCTGGGAGATTATGACAAGCCTCTGTCTCCAGCTTTGGGTGACTTTGGGGCTGGTGCCTGCGTTCCTCGGGGGAGGTACCCCAACCTTTCTTAAAGGGATGTCCAGTCTCCTCTCCTCTGTAGCCTCCTAGAGCCCCAGAAATGCTAACTCGTAAAAGGTTACTCCTGTCTAATTTATACAGTGGATTTACTGAGGCCTGGGAAATGATAGCTGGCCTTGGCTTAGAAAAGGCAATGAACTCAAAAGTTCCTGGTTTACACACTTTAGCCCCCAAAGGTCACTTTAGAGTTATCTGCAAATGATTAATTGTTGGATTTGCTCTGAGTCCTGTTGGGAAGCAAAAACTATAACATAAAAAATATAATGTTATGAAAAATGTAAAGTAACAAAGCTTTTCCGAGGCCAGCTGGTGGCCATCCTGTTTGCTGCTGTCAGTCTGGCTTCTCTTGGAGAGGTCAGGCCCAGAACCGAAGGTGTGCAGCCGCAGAGCGGCCCTGAGCTCCTGGGCTCTTGCTGGTGTCGTGCCTGCGCTGGTGACACTTTCTGAACTTAACCAGTGGATGGACATGGGCAAGAGGCCAGTGGCCCCGCACCCATTGCTCTTACCGGTGAATATCCCGCAGGTGGCAGCAGGCTTGTCTTGCTCTGGGCAGTCGGGGCAAAGTTGAGTGCCTGTCGTAGACTTCTCCCTAAGGTTACAGATTTCACCCGTATTTGTTGAGAAGTTTCTCCTGAGAAATTTTGAGTAAAGAATTACTGAATTTGCTTAGAAATCTTGTTTGGGGGTATGAGACCTGCAATCAAAGCAACTGAACTTTTAAAGAGATTGTGTATATAAATTGAGAACTAGAATTTGGAGCTCCCCCTTGGGAGCGGGGGCTGGTGAGTGAGGGAAGAGGGGGCACCCTCAGTTGTGCTGGGAGGGTACACTCGGGCACGAGGCTGGCAGGGTACACTCGGGGACGAGGCTGGCAGGGTACACTCCTCTGGGACGAGGCTGGCAGGGTACACTCGGGGATGAGGCTGGCAGGGTACACTCGGGCACAAGGCTGGCAGGGTACACTCGGGGACGAGGCTGGCAGGGTACACTCCTCTGGGACGAGGCTGGCAGCGTACACTCTGGGATGAGGCTGGCAGGGTATACTCTGGGACGAGGAAGGCTTTTGAGGCAGACTTCCTGGGTGTGAACCCCAGCACAGCTGTGTCACCTGAGGCAGGGCAGGTTACCTGACTTCTCTGTGTCTCGGTTTTCTTACTTGTATACTGGAAACAGTAACTTTATACCTATCTCACACGGTTGCTGTGTGGTATGTGGTGGCTAGGACTAGCGTACATAAAGCATCTGGACCATGCCTGGAGCCTTGTGGGGCTCTAGACGCAACAGCTTTCATGGCGATATTGATGCGGGCTGGCTGGCACGGCCGCTAGAACCCCTTGGCACCTGCCCTGGACTTGCTCTGCTTTGAAAGATGGAGGCGGCTTTATGTGGGACGCTAGCATCAGCCACTGTTTATGTCAGCCCTTCTCCAGGAAAATGCGTCTCATGGACAGTGACTGTGTCCCATCAGGCATAGGAGTCATTCTGATCATTACACGACAGGAAGAGAGGTTTGTGGAATGACTGGGAGAGCACAGATGCTCAGGGTGAGCTGCCACGAAGGGAAGGAAGAGGCAGGCAGGTCGATGGGAAAGGAGAACTCCGCTGACTGAGAATCCAGCTAGTCCCTGGCTGAAAAGGAAGGGGTCCTGCTGACCCCATCTCAGAGGTATCTGTCGTTTAAACGAAGCAAATGCTGATATGTTCCCTGGATTTGGAAATCATCCAAAATCGTAACTTGTTACATTTTGTTATTCTTAAAAAGGTAACCTCTGTGAAGTAATATCTAAAATCAACTTTATGCTGGGCACGGCGGCTCACACCTGTAATCCCAGCACTTTGGGAGGCCGAGGATCATTTGAGGTCAGGAGTTCAAGACCAACCTGACCAACATGGTGAAACCCTGTCTCGGCCGGGCGCGGTGGCTCACGCCTGTAATCCCAGCACTTTGGGAGGCCGAGGCGGGTGGATCACAAGGTCAGGAGATCGAGATCATGGTGAAACCCCGTCTCTACTAAAAAACAGAAAAAAATTAGCCGGGCGCAGTGGCGGGGGCCTGTAGTCCCAGCTACTCGGGAGGCTGAGGCAGGAGAATGGCGTGAACCCGGGAGGCGGAGCTTGCAGTGAGCCGAGATTGCGCCACTGCACTCCAGCCTGGGCGACAGAGCGAGACTCCGTCTCAAAAAAATAAAAATAAAAAATAAAAATGAAACCCTGTCTCTACTAAAAATACTAAAAATACAAAAAATTAGCTGTGCGTGGTGGCGGGCACCTGTAGGCCCAGCTACTCGGGAGGCTGAGGCAGGAGAATGGCGTGAACCCGGGAGGTGGAGGTTGCAGTGAGCCAAGAATTTGCCACCGCACTACAGCCTGGACAACAGAGCAAGACTCCATCTCAAAAAAAAAAAAAGCTTCAAATACAAGGTGGGGGAGATGCTACTTGAGACTTCTCCTTTTCTCCTAGGCCAGGGCCACCTACCCTGTGAGACAGAGCAGTTTGCTGTGAAGGGAAAGGTTTGAGGACCTCCCACCTGGGGGCCCCAGGAGCCAGGTGGGTGGCTGAACTGAGTGAGGGAAGAGGAGAGGGCTTAGAATACAAGAGGGAATGGAGGGGCACCCCCTGTGGCCAACTTGCGAATGCGTTTCCACCTAAAGGCATCTGGTTCATCTATGAACGCTCAGAGTCAGCCCTACTGAACATCCAAACACCCAGCCACAGGCTGGGTGCTGTCAGGGACCCCTTGTTAGTGAGCGTGCACCTTGCCAGGCAGGGGCCTCCGGCTGACTAGTAGGACCCACTTGCTTTCCCGATCAAGGCCCTTCCCCAGCGTGGGGGTGAGTGCCTGACCTAGGGGGTTGAATCAGGTCCTTTAACTTGTGAGGGCCCAGGGACAACTGTCCCCCCCAGCCCTGCTCTCACCTGCTGAATCTCCCAGCTTCTCTAAGTGAATGGCATCTCTTATGGAGGTGTCAGGTACTGAGCCAGCGCACATGTAGTCCTCTTTCCTGCCAGTTTTGTGTATCATTCCTGATATCAACAGGGAGATTTCACACTTCCCTGGAATACCCTCCTTACCATCACTGCAGCTTAAAACACAACCCAGGCTTGGCAGCGTGGTCTCCCAAGCCCTCCGCAGCCTGCCTCCCCTGCCACTGCAGCCTCGTCTTGAACAGTGCCCTCTCCCACCCAGTTCCTGATAGGGGCCCCCTTGAAGTTGTATGAACACCCATGCTCTTTCAGGGCCCTCGCGTCTGTGCTCCCTCTGCTGACTGCTCCTGGTCCCCTCTGTCTGGCATGGCTCTTCCCCGCCCTTCAGCTTTCGGTGTCTCAAAAAGGCCCTGTGTTGGGAGTAGCTGCCGGCCCCAGCTGCTCTCTGTTCCTGTCTGTTTCTTCTAGTGGGAGGATCACTCGAGCCTTGGAGTGTGAGGCTGCAGTGAGCTACGATAGTGCCGCTGTGCTCCAACCTGAGCAACAGTGTGAGACCCTTGTCTCTAAAAAGAAAAAAAGAAAAAAAGAAAAAATATATAGCTCCTGAACTTTAGGAGCTATTGTTCTCATAACTTCTACTATGTGTGAGTAGCAAGTGTGCAGTATTCCAGAACCTTCCAAGTCTTCCATCTCCCGTATCCTGTGCCTAAGATCAACTTGGGATGCTACACGTGGAAGGTGGTTTCCAGTATACAGTAGAAATGCAGAGGGAACAGGAAATCAGAGGAAGCTGCCCAGGCCAAGCAGGAGAACCTGGAGGAAGCACAGAGCCGACCTCTTGCTCAGGCTAGGTCGTCAGGTGCTGCCATTACTAGTGGAATCTATTTCACCCATCTGTGGGATCAGATTGAGAAGTGGTGAAAGGAACTGGATTGGGGTTCCGTGAGTGCTCCACACCCAATGCCCCACGTCACAGGCTCTCAGTCATTGCTGAATGAAACAATTCTAGGCCCTCATTCCAAGCTGTTGTCTCCATCTCTAACTCATCTCTTTGGTTCCAGGTTGTCCAGCACCAGTATTCACTAAGGTCTTATTAAATATAGTTAGAAAATAACTATTAGGAAAAAGGTCTCCAGTTTCATGGGCAGGTGCATTGATCTTAGAGGCATTGCTCTTGTCACCCAGGCTGGAGTGCGGTGGCTCAATCATAGCTCACTGCAGCTTCCAACTCCTAAGCTCAGGTGATCCTCCTGCCTCAGCCTCCTGAGCAGCTGGGACTACAGGCACGCACAACCATGTCCAACTGATTTTTAAATTTTTTGTAGAGATAGGGTCTCCTTATGTTGTCCAGGCTGGTCTTGAACTCCACTTCAAGTGACCCTCCCACCGTGGCCTCTGGGAACGTGGGAGCTCTGGGATTGCAGGTGTGAGCCACCCCTCCTGGCCTATTGCTCCCCTTTGCTGCACAATCTGCACTTGGCTTCCAGGACATCTCACTCTTCCAGTTTCCCTTTGTGCTCATTGGCAGCAGCTTACCTGATTTTCTCTATCTCTTTGGACCTCTTATCTTCTCTGTGTACAGTTATACACTGCATAAAGATGTTTCGGTTATTGATGGACTGCATAGACCACAGTGGTCGCATAAGATATTTCACTGTGCCTTTTCTGTGTTTATATTTGTTTAGATACATGAATACTTACCACCGTGTTCCAGCTGCCTAGAGTATTTGGTACAGTCACATGCAGTGCAGGTTTGCAGCCCAGGAGCAATCAGCTAGAGCATCTCACTTGGGTGTATAATAGACTCTACCATCTAGGTTTGTGTAGGTTCACTCTGACTTCACACAGTGATGACGTGGCCTAATGACGTGCTTCTCAGGAGGGATCCCTGTCGTTAGGCGACGCGTGACTGTACTGTACTGATGGCTGTAAGTACTGTCTCTACCCTTAGGAACCTCACGTTTTTGTGTCTTGCCTGCTCCTCTCTCTTGAACTCCAGACCGGTGTTGCTGAAGCAGTACCTTGTCTACAGAATTACACGCCTCTGAAGTCGTCCCTGCCTTCCCACAGCCCTCTCCATCTCATCCTCCTTGTTGCTCATGCTGTAAACCCTGGAGTCAGTCTTGACTTTTCCCTTCTCTCCCTTCTGACATCGAATCCATCAGTGATTCTTACCAAATCCAAATTCAGAACATTCCCAGCCCCTCTGATGACTTCTCACCTCCTCTACCCGTCTTATCCTGGCTCATCCTGGCTTATTAGGCGGCGCCTCCTCATTGGTCTTTCTGAGTTAGTTAGGGCAGCAATCCTGTTGTGACATGTCAGATCTTGTCACTTTTCTCTTCAAAACTTTCCGGTGGCCTTCCATCTCATGCAGGACAAAGCCAAGCTCTCACACTAGCTTACAAGCCCTTGGTAGCCAGCCTCCACTTACCTCTGCAACCCCACCCCAGCAAGGGCTTCTGTGACTTTCCTATATAGATCATAACCCTCTCACCATTCTCTAGCCCTCTTCTCTGCTTTATTTCTCTCTGTTATACCCATGGAACATACAGGTATTTTATATTTCACTTACTGGTCCTCTGTCTGCTTCCCCTTGCTAAAACAGAAACACCACAAGGGCAGGGATTGTTGTATGTCTTGTCCACTGTTGTATCTTGAGTCCATGGGACAGTGCCTGACACGCAGTGGGTGTTGAGTAAACATTTGCTGGCCGGGCGCGGTGGCTCACGCCTGTAATCCCAGCACTTTGGGAGGCCGAGGTGGGCGGATCACAAGGTCAGGAGATCGAGACCATGGTGAAACCCCGTCTCTACTAAAAATATAAAAAATTAGCCGGGCGCAGTGGCGGGCGCCTGTAGTCCCAGCTACTCGGGAGGCTGAGGCAGGAGAATGGTGTGAACCCGGGAGGCGGAGCTTGCAGTGAGCCGAGATTGCGCCACTGCACTCCAGCCTGGGCGACAGAGTAAGACTCCGTCTCAAAAAAAAACATTTGCTGAAGGGCTTCAGTGGATGAAAGACAGCAGTTTCACCTGTTGGCAGCGAAGAGTGTTAACAGTGGGAACAGGCTGGGCGTGGTGGTGCATTCCTGTAATCCCCGTGCTTTGGGAGGGATGGCTTGAGGCCAGGAGTTCGAGACCAGCCTGAACAACATAACAAGACACCCGTCTCTACAAAAAATTTTTAAAAGTATCTGGGTGTGGTGGCGCACACCTGGAGTCCCAGCTGTTTGGGAGGCTGAGGTGGGAGCATCACTTGACCTGGGAGGTTGAGGCTGCAGTGAGCTATGATTACACTGCTGCACTCCAGCCTGGGGGACAGAGGGAGACCTTGTCTGAAAACGAACGAACAAAATCATTGATCCTTCCTCTGCTCCGTTGCTCCCTCCCCATCTTGGCCTCCTTTGCCGTACCAGAGTGGGGCAACTGGCGAGAATGTGTGACCCTGGGATATGCCTGTTTTATCAGAACTGATGAAAGTATAACGTGTTCACTGAAAAACATTGGCTTTTTTTTCATTTTTTAATTCGTTCATATTTTCATTGAAAATACGAAGAAAATGATGATTTTGAGTTATCATTGGTAGGATTTTGGTGCATTCCTTTTTGGGGTTTTCTGCCTGTGTGTACAAGCACACACATATATTTACGGACCCAGGTGTGTGTTTCCGCACATCTGTCTCCTCTGGACAGACGTTGACACCTTGAGGGCCAGCGCCATGCCTGTTCTCCTCCTCTCCAGCTCCTCTCGAGCCCGGCGTGAATCAGGTGCACACAGTGGTCAGTCACAGGGGTGACTGGACAGGTGCGTGGTCAGTTTCCTGGTGAGCACTTGGAGTCCATGCAGAGCCAGTCCCTGTGATTTCTTTGCCTTTTTGGTTCATGAGCTGCTTGGTAAGGGCAATGTCTTCACCACTTTTGTTTCCCTAAGTTCGTTCCAGAGTCAGGTTTCTCAGCCCCGGCACTATGGATATTTTGGACCCGATAATTCTTTGTTGAAGAGGGAACATACCTGGCCCCTACCCACGAGATGCCAGTAGCACCCCACTCCGAAGGATGACAATGAAAAATGCCTCTGGACATTGCCAAATGTCCCCTGGGGAGAGCGGGAGGGAGCAGAGTCACCCTGGGAGGTCACTGCTGTTCTAAAACGCCTCTGGTTTTTTCCTGACAATCTTCCTTTGTTTTTGTCTCCCCTAAATCCTGTGGATTTATTATCCGTTTTACATCCTATTTCCATGCTACTGCCGAGGGCAGGCCGTTGGGGAGCCGAGGTGAATTACGGCAGCAGCTTTCTCACTAGCGGTTGGTCCCCGGGCCCCCCCCCGGCAAGGCCATCTCCCCCGCTGCTCGCAGTGTGCCATGCCGCTACCCTCTTCACCCATAAACGGCCACCCTGCTGATTAAACAGGTCCGCGAGTTGAACGAGGTGTCCTGTAGCAGAAGAGGTTTTGGTATTTACTGTGTAATTGGGGTATCAGCCTTCCTTGGTTTAGTCTGGCAGTGATCTTCAAGCGTTTACAAGTCTTTGCAAGCCCATGCTTTCCGTCCTGTCCAGTGGAAAGTACGTGGCCTTGAGGCTCAGGTGAACTTGGGTTTAAACCAACTCAGCTGTTCAAGCCTGATTGGCTTCCCTTGCCCATTTAGGTTTTCTGAACTCCAGTTTCTTCACTGTTTAAACAGGGATAATACTGCCCAACTCCTAAGGTCATTTTTGAGAATGAAATGTGATAATTTTGTGAATTAGGGCAATGCCTGACATAGATCATGTACTTAGTCAATGTTAGCTCCCTCTTTAACATTTCATTGAAAAAAAGTGTCAAGAAATTGACCCCTAGATTCTCAAATACCTCGTCAGAATTTTTGCAGAAGAACTGAGTGTTTTATAATTTGGTTTATTTTGACAATTGAGGAGACGAAGGAGACCTGAGAAGTCATTTACACGACAGCTGCTTTTACCAAAGAGCTGTCGAGAGCTCTGCAGCTGCAGACTCTTGAACTTTTCCTAGACAGTCCTTCCAACCAAGATGTGGGCTCCTGGATGGCAGGAGTGATGTCCTCCTTGTCTGGGCTCCTCTCTCCTCACTGATAACGCCACCCCTCAGCGTTGCTGCTACTCAGTCATACTGACAAGTTAATGAGCTAGTGACTTCTAAGCAGGTTATCATCCCCAGTTCAGGAAGTCCAGCCTTGCATTACCGCATTTCATCGATATTAAGATGCGTTTCAACATGTGAGGTCAGAATGCATCTCAGAATCAATATTGTATGACAGTTCGATGACACATACTTTTCTTTCTTAGTGGTACAAAATAATGGTGCATTCTAGAATCAGTAGCATCTTAGGTTTGGTGAAATCAGGTAATCGATCACCGTTGACTAAGGTGGCCTGTTGTCATTTTCTGGCACCTACCTTAGTGTTCACTTGGAAATGCACTTTTGTATTTTGCCAAACGGAATATTTGTTTCCTGTCACCCTCAAGTTGAACATCTATTAACCATGTTAAAATTGAGAGAGGAAGGCCTGGCGCGGTGGCTCAAGCCTGTAATCCCAGCACTTTGGGAGGCCGAGACAGGCGGATCACGAGGTCAGGAGATCGAGACCATCCCAGCCAACACGGTGAAACCCCGTCTCTACTAAAAAATACAAAAAAAAACTAGCCAGGCGAGGTGGCAGCGCCTGTAGTCCCAGCTACTCCTGAGGCAGGAGAATGGCAGGAACCCGGGAGACGGAGCTTGCAGTGAGCTGAGATCGCGCCACCGCACTCCAACCTGGGCGACAGAGCAAGACTCCATCTCAAAAAAAATAAATAAATAAAAATAAATTGAGAGAGGAAATTCTAGGCAAAACTGAATGTCACGTGGACTCTGGACCCTGATGCTTGAGCCTGCTGGGCTGCTTGTGGCCACCTGGCGATCAGCAGTCCAGGATTTCTGCCCTTGCATTACTGAGCATCTTGAGCAAATGTGCTTGTCACTACCAGTCTCCCTCTTCTCATTGGTAAATGGAATCACAATGTAACCCCTTCCTATCTCATAGAATTGTTGGGGTCAAGCGACATGGTGTGTAGGAAAGTGCTTTATAACCAACGTAAGAACTACAAGGCGCTGTTCCTACCTGTTACGCAGAAGGGAACTGTGACCCAAAGACTTGCTGAAATTCACTGACAAAACACAGCCCCAGGTGACTCAGCGTTGATTCATACCTGGCACTGACCTTCTTATTTGTCTATTGCTAGGAGAGAGACTTTGAAACTATAGAAGCTTGTCTGGTGAGATGAAATAGTATCCCAAAGGATCAAAAAGAAGTTACATCCTATAAATAGAATGCAAGCTTTTTTTTTTTTCTTCTTTTTTTCATTTTATACTTTCCTGTTTCACTCCCTTGGCATTGGAAAATATGGGGTAAAATATTGTTAACATTAACACAAATATATTTATCATGAAGAGTAAGTCTAATCTCTTATGTACAGTGTTTTAAAAAAAATCAAGCTCTGGCCAGGGGCGGTGTTTCACGCCTGTAATCCCAGTACTTTGGGAGGCCAAGGCAGGCGGATCAGGAGGTCAAGAGATCGAGACCATACTGGCTAGCATGGTGAAACCCCACCTCTACCAAAAATACAAAATTAGCCGGGCATGGTAGTGCGCGCCTGTAGTCCCAGCTACTCGGGAGGCTGAGGCAGGAGAATGGTGTGAACCTGGGAGGCAGAGCTTGCAGTGAGCCAAGATCGCGCCACTGCACTCCAGCCTGGCGACAGAGCAAGACTCTGTCTCAAAAAATAAAAATAAAAAAAATTAAGTTCTGCAGTGCAACAGGTGCTGGCCCAACCCTCGCTCCAAAACCTCATGGCATTGTGACCACCACACAGAGGTGACCCCCACACAGAGGTGACCCCCACACAGAGGTGACCTTGAAGCAAGTTAGCCAAACTTTCTTGACCCCAGTTTCCTCATCTGCTAAAATCTTAAAAGGCTGTTGTGAGGATGAAATGAAATGAACAGAAGGCACTTACATTATAAATGCATGCAGGGCCTTGCACTTAGAAAGCACCAGAGAATGTTGGCTCTAATTATGCTTCTGAACAACCACAAAACACGCTATTGTGCAATTGCCAGTGACTGGTTCTGCTGACAGAATCAAAAGCTTGGTTATGTCTTGGAAGAAGGAATGGAGTGGTGTTATTTTCATGCTAAACCATGGCATTAATAAGCTACACAAACATGTCAATTCAACAGTAGTCTGACCTAAATAATACTGGATTTTCAACACATACAGCATGTTATACAGTAACCAAATCAAGAATCCTGGTCGAAACCTTACCAGACAGCTTTAAAATATTTCCTTTCAAATGAGATTCTTGAAGTTCCCTGTTACCCACTCCATGTGGTGAAGTCTTAAGCAGCATCCCACTTTTATGCTTAAAAGCCTAGGAGACCTGGCCAGGCATGGTGGCTCATGCTTGTAATCCCAGCACTTTTGAGAGGCCGAGATGGGTGGATCACCTGAGGTCAGGAGTTTGAGACCAGCCTGGTGTGGTGGAAACCCTGTCTCTACTAAAAATACAAAAATTAGCCAGGCATAGTGGTAGGCGCCTGTAATCCCAGCTACTCGGGAGGCTGAGGCAGGAGAATTATTTGAACCCAGGAGGTGGAGGTTGCAGTGAGCTGAGATCACGCCATTGCACTCCAGCCTGGGCAACAGAGCAGGAGTATGTCTCAAAAAAGGAAAAAAAAAAAAAAAAAAGCCTAGAAGACCTGCCCTCAAAAAATGTGCTGTGGGGAGGTGGTGTCCTACGGATCTCTCTCGTTCAGTATGGCATAGACTTCTGAGAAGTTACCATGAACCTACTTTCACAGTTGAGGGCTAGGGAAAGTCTTACAGTGTGAAATTCATTAGCTTCACACACTCTGTCCTGTCTGTATTTCTTTCTCCACTGCCCGCCCTGTGTTGCCACAGCTGAATGGTGGAGGTACTATTGACTCTTCTTCTTAATCAACTTTATTGAAGTATAACTTACATACAATAAAATTCACACATTGTATATGTACAAGTCAATCAATTTGGATGAATATACACACCCATGCAACACCACTTCAATCAAGATATTTCTGCTTCCCCAGAAATCTCCTTGTCTCCCTTCCCTATAGCCACAGCCCACCACCACCCCGACTCAGGCACCCACTGACCTGATTTGTGTCATTCGAGATTACTTTCGTCTGTTCTAGAATTTTACATGAATAGATTTATACCAGAATTATTTTTTTTTCCCCCATCTTTTTGGTGTTTGGCTTCTTTTGCTCAGCATAATATCTGTGGGATTTATCTGGGTTGTTGCAGGTATCACTGGTTCATTCATTCCTTTTTTTTTTTTTTTTTTTTGAGGCAGAATCTTGCTCACATCACCCAGGCCATAGGACATTGGTGCAGTCATGGCTCACTGCAGCCTCAAAACTCCTGACGTCAAGTGATCCTCCCCTCTCAGCCTTCTGAGCAGCCGGTACTATAGGTGTACACCACCATGCCTGGCTAATTTTTATTTATTTTTTATTATTTTTATTTTTATTTTTTTTTGAGATGGAGTCTCGCTCTGTCGCCCGGCTGGAGTGCAGTGGTGTAATCTTGGCTCACTGCAAGCTCCACCCCCCGGGTTCATGCCATTCTCCTGCCTCAGCCCCCCTAGTAGCTGGGACTACAGGGGCCCACCACCATGCCCAGCTAAATTTTTGTATTTTTAGTAGAGACGGGGTTTCACCGTGTTAGCCAGGATGGTCTCGATCTCCTGACCTCGTGATCCGCCCATCTCGGCCTCCCAAAGTGCAGGGATTACAGGCGTGAGCCACCGCGCCCGGCCCACCTGAATATCTTTGGACAATCTCGTCAAGCCGTGACAAATTGACAAAATGTAAATCTTCATATATTTGGCATTTTAAATACTGTTTCCTTATATAATAAGTAGAAAATACAGGCTGGGCACGGTGGTGTACTCCTGTAATCTCAGCACTTTGGGAGGCCACGGCGGGTGGATCACGAGGTCAGGAGATCGAGACCATCCTGGATAACACGGTGAAACCCCGTCTCTACTAAAAATACAAAAAATTAGCCGGGCGAGATGGCGAGCGCCTGTAGTCCCAGCTACTCCGGAGGCTGAGGCAGGAGAATGGCCTGAACCTGGGAGGCGGAGCTTGCAGTGAGCCGAGATCGTGCCACTGCACTCCAGCCTGGGCGACAGAGCGAGACTCTGTCTCGAAAAAATAAATAAATAAATAAAAAACAAGTAGAAAATACTATAAATCACCACTAACTGATACACTGGGGTTTCAGGAGCTCACACACCTAAGGACTTTCCTTTGGCACATATGACTTGGGTAGCGAAGCCCCATCTGACAATCGGCTTGTTGAATCTGAGCACTGAGTAAGTGAGACACCTACTGATTAGACTTCAGGGATTTTAGGGATATTCAAATTCTGTGGTAATTTGAGTTTATGCCCATAGTGTTTTTTCACAATTTTAGAAGTTTCGGGGGACGTGAAAGTCCTCCAGAAATAAAAACAAACTTTTTGGAATGAAGTATTTATCATTCTAGGCTGTGACAGCTCTGCTGTCCCTGCTCCCAAAATACTACACGGTGTGTGTCTTTTAAGGAAATGTGATTAGCAAGACCTCATCTCCACAAGAAAGTTAAAAAAAAAAAAAATTAACCAGGTGCAGTGGCTCACACATGTAATTCCAGCACTTTCAGAGGCTGAGGCAAGAGGATTGCTTGAAGCCAGGAGGTCGAGGCTGCAGGGAGCTATGATTGTGTCACTGTACTCCAGCCTCGGTGACAGAGCAAGGCCATCTTATAAATAAATAAAGAAGAATGGAAATTAATTTAGTTTTGTATTTCATGATACCTCATAAAATAATTGGAGCTAATCAGGGGTAATACAAACCTCTATTGAACATTACTATCTTGTTCAACACCCTGAAATGCATTTCTAGGAGTCACATTTCAACGGCACACCTGTCGGTGGTGAGTGAGGGCTCCGTCTCCATGTACGGCTGCCCTTTTTTTTTTTTGTTTTTTGAGACGGAGTCTCTCTGTGTCACCTAGGCTGGAGCACAGTGGCGCGAGCCTCCCAGGTTCAAGGAATTCTCCTGCCTCAGCCTCCCAAGTAGCTGGGACCACAGGCACTGGCACCACGCCCAGCTAATTTTTTGTATTTTTAGTAGAGACGGGGTTTCACCGTGTTAGCCAGGATGGTCTCGATCTCCTGACCTCGTGATCCGCCCGCCTCGGCCTCCCAAAGTGCTGGGATTACAGGAGTGAGCCACGCCCAGCCCTGGCAGCCCTTTCAATCAGCCAGCAACCTTGGAGGCTATGGGAAGCAGTTTGCAAGAGCGGGTAATAAGATGATAATGCTTTGTGTGTGTGCACGGCTCGAGCACATCGCTTTCTCCTGCCATTTGCCCACTGGCGTCGTGGTAAAAATGCTTTGAGCTGGGATTAAAGATGAGGTAGACAGGTCCTGACTTGAGGAGATCTGGATTTGAGATCCAGTGGTCTGACCTGAGGCTCACACGTGGCTTTTGTGAGTAGCAGTTTCTTTTGGGGGACTCGTGTGTGCTCTGCCGTTTCACTGAGGTGCTGTGAGGATCAAATGAAGGGATACACATGAGAGTGCCTTGGACGCTGCACCCGTTCCCACAAACCTGAAGCAACGTGGAGCTGCTGCTAGGTTTATTTTCCACCGGGTCGCCCGCCCTGACTGCCCCTATTGCGACGGGCAGCCGGGGAAGCAGGAGGCCTGGGAGAAGGACAAGGGAGCATCCCGCTTCGGGGCTTTTGCAAGGTCTCCAAACTGACGGGCTGTGCGGCCCCCAGGTTGTTTCTGTCCCGTCCTGTTTACTGAGCATTCTGTCTCGCATGTAACTTCCACTGGATGGCTTCTGTGGTCTCAGGAGGTCTGTGAATCCTGTGTTCTTAACTTGCTGTCATTTCAGAACTGCAGGGGCTTGTCAGTGTTTCGGCATGGTAGATCCAGTTAATCCTTGTGGAGTTTCTCCTCGGCTGTGTCCCTGGGGACACATTTTCCGTCAGCCACCCCGTATGACACACACATCCAGACCTCAGGTTCAGGATGTAGGAGGGTACGTGAGGTGAAGGGAATTACATGAATTCCTGTGGAGAGCTGTTTGCCCTCCACCGCACTCTGCACTTTCTCCAGAGGCGATCTTTCTTCAGAGGAGAAATAAAAGCCCTTTTTAGGACAGATAACTGAGCAGTGTGGCTCACACCCATGCCACAGCTTAGTGTGTAAGCTTGAGCTTGTGCTGTGTTTGGTTATTACAGCAGAAGTCAAATCGGTCTCCTGAAAGGCAGCTGGTGCCCCTCAGCCATGCGTCGCCTTGTCAGGTCCTACGGCAACGGTGCTTTCGTGGTTCTAGTTGTGATGGAAACTTTTGTTTCCACAAACCAGTAATGTCTCCAGTCTCCTTCACAGAGACCCTGAACACTGCTGCAGAGAGGAGACTCGGGGTCCGACATTGGCTCTGAGCCTCTGCCGTCCGCCCTCGGTCCTCTGGTGCACCTTGCTTTAGCGTCCCTGTGGTTAACTCCTTGGCAGTCACGCTGATGTGGTTTTACCGTGAGGGTGGGTGTTCGTGCGTGGGGGGCCGAGGACTCATGTCCTTCTGTTCATGTTGGTGCTGCAGAGCTGGCTGGGGCCCCGCGGGTGGGGATGTGAGGAGGCCAAGCAGCCCAGGAGCGGCTCGTGAGTTTAAGGCCTCCCCGGGTGTGCTTGCTGCTAGCAAGGAGGGGTCACCCCTGGGGCGACTGTTAGCCACCTCTATCCAGGGTACTACAGTCATTCTTCTTTCCACTTCCTTTTACCTTTTTCTCACTATCCTCTTCAATGTGGCAGGCACCAAGTTAGCTACTAAAAGTGCAAAAGGTGCCATAAGAAGAAGGGTGCTTTTGGTAGACAGGATTTAATCCAAGAAAGATTTTCTTACTCTTTTTTTTGTGGCAAGATTCTATAACATGACTGAGGCACAGTCTTTGCCTTTCGAGAGTTTGTATTCTAAGAGGAAATTTTAAATGACACACAGTACTATATTACAAGGCAGAACCATTTTGGAGCTCTAAGACCCTGGGAAGGTTGCTGAACTTCTCTGAGTTTCAACTTTCTCATCCTTAAAGGGGCTATGAAAATTCACCTCAAAGGGTTATTATGAAGTTGCTTGAGAGTGGAATAAGAATGTTTTTCTTTCAATTGATGTGTATCGTCTTTTCAGATGGCAGGACTTATGTTATTGGGACATAAGTACTTATGAAGTTGTTTGTATTTCACTGCCTAATAAATGACACTACTGGGCATTTCTTTTGGCCTAGAGACTCCATGTAAAAGTTACTACGATGCTAAAGACAACATGGACTAAGTTCATTGACTCTAAGATGCCTTTAGTCTATACTTTACCTTTACTTTCTGTATCACAAAGAAAGAAAAACAGTGCCAATTCCCTATAAAATAATGCCTTTAAACGAGTACTTTCAAACACGTGAGTTAGTCATGCCAGCCTCTCCTGCTCTGCACTTTCTTTCATCTGTTCTGGGGGACTTGTCCATTTCTCTTCCCTCCAGACATATTGTTTGGCCTGTGATATAGTTTGGCTCTGCATCCCCGCCCATATCTCAAACTGAATTGTAATTCCCAGTGTTGGAGGTAGGACCTGGTGGGAGGTGATTAGATCAATAGGGGTGGTTTCTAATGGTTTAGCACCAACCCCCTAGTGCTGTCTCATGATAGAGTTCTCACAAGATCTGATTGTCTGAAAATGTGTGGCACCTCCCCACCCTCTCTCCTCTTGGCCACATGAAGATGTGCTTGCTTCCCCTTTGCCTTCTGCCATGATTGTAAGTTTCCTGAGGACTTCCAAGAAGCATAAGCCTGTACAGCCTGCAGAACTGTGAGCCAATTAAACCTCTTTATAAATTACCCAGTCTCAGGTATGTCTTTATGCCAGTGTGAGAACAGACAAATACGGAAAATTGGTACCAGGAATGGGGTATTGCTATAAAGATACCTGAAAATGTGGAAGCAACTTTGGAACTGGGTAACGGGTAGAAGTGGGAATAGTTTGGAGGGCTCAGAAGAAGACAGGAAGATGAGGGAAACTTTGGAACTTCCTAGAGACTTGTTGAATGATTGTGACCAAAATGCTGATAGTGATATGAACAGTGAAGTCCAGGCTGAAGTGTTCTCAGATGGAGATGAGGAATTCATTGGGTACTGGAGTAAAGGTCACTCTTGCTGTGCTTTAGCAAAGAGACTGGCAGCATTGTGCCCCTTCTCTAGGGATCTGTGGAACTTTGAACTTGAGAGAGATGATTTAGGGTATTTGGCAGAAGAAATTTCTAAGCATATCCTCTTATTCATGAGCAAAGACATTATCAGAAACTGGAACTTATATTTAAAAGGGAAGCAGGCCAGGCATGGTGGTTCATGCCTGTAATCCCAGCACTTTGGTAGGCTGAGGCGGGTGGATCTCTTGAGGTCAGGAGTTTGGAATTTTGGTCACTTCTTCAATGAAAACATTTGATTCACCAATAGAAAATGTAAATTCGTGCCTTTCTGTGTACAGTTGAAACTGTGTTTCAATGCTGAATCGTGCTGCCATCTTTTTGGTGACATGACAATTAAACTCAGTGTGTATATACCACCGAAGCACATTACTCAGTTGGAGGGACAAGAACAGGACAACTAGGACCAAGTTCTGCCATTTGGAGACAGTAACAACTGTGTCATGACTATGGCTTGGCTGCCAGCATTGAGATTCCTATTTGGACTTTGGAGTCATTAGCTGGGATGAAATGTGTACATCTTGAATGCCCACTTTAGCTGACTGGTGGTGGCCTCCCAGGAACGTACAGTTCGTTCGAGAGGATTGTGAGACCGTCCACGGGAAAGAACTCCATTGCCCCATCACTCACGTCCTCCAGTTGGTCTCCAGGTGAGGAAGAGGTGAGGCATGCGTATGAAGATGAGGATTTGCCCTCCCAGCCTTAGAGAACGTTCAGAAGGCCACTGTAATTGGGGTCAGGGCGGTGCAGTGAGACGGCAGAGAGTCACGGAGGTAAAAGATTATTTCAGAGGAAGATGTCAGACTTGTCACTGAAGTAGACGTGGGAGGTGGCTGTGACTTTGAGTCTGGCTGACTGGCAGCACATAGGTGTAGCAGTTGTGTAACTAAGTTAGGGGCTGGATGGAGGGGAGGGTGGACAGAGCCACTTTTGAAGCTGCTGACTTTGAGGTGGCTAGCCTATCCTAGCAGTTATAAATGTGGCACTGGAACTTCTTTCAAGAAGTTTGACAAAGAATAGAAATTGGGCAGTAATTGGAGGGAGGAGCAGTGTCAAAGGAAACATGGAGGCAGGTTGGCAGAGGCCTAAGATGTGTGAGATAGGAGGGTGATCCGTGGGGCAAGGCTCCAGCAGCTGCAAGAGGGGAAAGGATTGAGCGTCAGGTGACGGAGTTAGCCTGGAATTACTCGTGCTGTGTGGGTAGAAGACAGGTAGCCAGCCCCTTGCTCTTCATGTGGGCTGAGGTGCTTATCAGCCCTTCCTCTCTCCATCCTTTTCACCCCCCAGTTGTCTGGTCCCTGTCTCCCTGAGTGTGCTTTCCTGCTGGGCCGTCCTGACTTGCGCATCGTGCTCTGCCATGGTTCTTCTCGCCATTCCAGTGGCCCCCAAGGGAATAGGTTTCCTCTGCCGTGAAGTAGAGGCCATTCTCCTTATGGCCTCCTGATCCCTATCTCAGCCTTTCTCGGTGCCCAGAGAATTTCTGTGAAGCTGTCTCATGCTTTCCAAACTTTCATAACTTAACTAGATCCTTTTCTTCTTCCAATCAGAATCTTTCAACCAGTCTGCCTTCCTCTCAGGCCTTTTCTTTCTCCTGCTTTCTGTGTTCTTCTCCCACCCGTGGCCCTCCGGCCTCCCTTGGACCGTTCGTCATTATCACATCCCCTTCGTAAAGTCATGCCCGTTTCCAGTTTTGAAGCCTTCTTGGAATAAATGTTAGTATATCTAAAACCCAATTATGTTTTGGTTACTCAAGTTCCAGCCCAGTGACTTATACTCAAGCCATAAAGCAGTAGATTTTAATGGCTGAAAGGCCGGCTGGAAATCATCTAATCCAGCGCTTCCCAACATCTGTTTTTCCTGAGAGGTTAATAGGCACTTGGAGGAAAAAAAGGTTGTATGATCAAGTAAGTCTGAGAAATGCTGGTTTCCATCAAATTAAACACATTTGTTAAAACCACAGAGCTTTAATGTGTTCATATGCCGTGCGACTCCCTCAGGAGCAGGAGGGATTGTGTCCCATGCTTATTTGACTGTGGAACCCTTCGTCAGAGCGTACCGTCGATCTATCCTCTGCCATGTTTAGTGCATGAGCACATTTGCACACCCTGAGCGTCTGACGTCAGTCACTGAGGTTGCTCATCTTAGACAGGGTCTGGGGACTGTTCTGTGGCTCCAACAGGAGCCATTGTGACAGTGCCACTTGCTGTGATGTTTGTGAATCTTTCACCATGCCTTTAGCAACAGTTTCGGCTCTGCTGTGAACTGACGCCAAGGGAAAACTGCTCTGAACTTTCCCAGATGAGAAATAAGAATTAGACATGCCATCCGGTGAGACCACAGCCAGTGACACTCCTTTTACTAGGGAGCACTGAGCAGCACAGTGTGGCCCCAGGAGGAGGCTGGACTCTCACTCCTGAGCACGGAGTTCCAGGCCCTTCTGATTCCATTCCATTTCCCACATCTCTCCTGGATGAGCCGCCTGCCGTCTTCCCGAGCATGACGCCCAAAGAGCCACACTTGTGGTCCTCATGATGCTGATGTCTTGCTGCTGTGGGCAGCGCCCTTTTGCAGCTCCAAGCCTGGGGGACGACCACATTTACTAAAGATTCACGCCTCTCAACCTCTCCAAGCACGCTGCTTTCTCCTGAGAGCTCCCAAAGACCTCGACACAAAAATTCTGATATGAAACCTAGTGCAATCCTAGTTTGGTCTCTTTCTGAGGGGGCAATGGTAGAAGTTTCCCTTGGGTGGCAGTGGGAGGCAGGGGGCCAGTTGGGAGAATCCTTATTTCTCCTTGATGATGGGCATTGGTTCTTAACCCACTGGAACAATTTATCAGCTTCATTGGTCCCTAATGGTTCAGGGTAAAACCTGTTCCACAAGGTCACAGTCCAAAAAGGACTCGTGTCTTTTTTTTTTTTTTTTTTTTTGAGACGGTGTCTCACTCTGTCGCCCCAGCTGAAGTGCAGCGGCGCAATCTCAGCTCACTGCAGCCTCCGCCTCCCGGGTTTACGCCATTCTCCTGCCTCAGCCTCCCAAGTAGCTGGGACTACAGGCACCCGCCACCTCGCCCGGCTAGTTTTTTTTTATTTTTTAGTAGAGACAGGGTTTCACCGTGTTAGCCAGGATTTTTTTTTTTTTTTTTTTTTTTGGAGACAGAGTCTCTCTCGTCACACAGGCTGGAGTGCAGTGGCGTGATCTCATCTCACTGCAACCTCCGCCTCCCTGGTTCAGGTGATTCTCCTGCTTCAGCCTCCCGAGTAGCTGGGATTACAGGCACCCACCATCGTGCCTGGCTAATTTTTGTATTTTTAGTAGATATGGAGTTTCACCATGCTGGCCAGGCTGGTCTTGAACTCCTGACCTCAGGTAATCCACCCACCTTGGCCTCCCAAAGTGCTGGGATTACTGGCATGAGCCACCACACCCGGCCTCGTATGTCTTTTGACCCATGGGGTGCTGCCAGCTATCAAATTGGACAGTCGAAGGTGGGATGCGTTCCTTTCAATGTTGCCTTGTATCTGCTCAGTCATTCATTGAGCTGAAGAAGCTTTATGTTCCAATAGGGACTCATGGAAAAAGGCTTTCAGTTTCTTTAATTATCAGATAGGTTCACAAACATTATTGTTTTTTAAAAGATTATGGTAAAATGTACTTAACAAAATTTTCCACTTTAACCATTTTTAAGTGTACAGTTCTGTGGTATTGGCCACATCCACATGGTTGTGTAATCATCACCACGTCCATCTACGAAACTTTTCCATCTTCCCCAACTGAAATTCTGTTCAGAATTAACACTATTGTTTAATTAACATTAAACAGTGACTGCCCATCCCTCCTGCCTTCCAGCCCCTGACAACCACTTCTTTCTGTCTACTTCTACTTTCCTAGGTATGTATGTATTTATTTATTTTTGAGACAGGATCTCGCTCTGTTGCCCAAGTTGGAGTGCAGTGCTACAACCACAGCTCACTGCAGGCTCAAACTTCTGGGCTTAAGCAGTCCTCCCACCTCAGCCTCCTAAGTAACTGGGACTACAGGTGTGTGCCACCACACTTTGCTGAATTTTTAGTTTTTATTTTTTGTAGAGACAGGGTCTCACTATGTTGACCAGGCTAGTCTCCAACTCCTGGGCTCAAGCGATCCTCCCACCTCAGCCTCCCAAAGTGCTGGATTACCTACTTTCTATCTATGAATTTGTCTATCCTAAATACCTCTTATAAGTGGAATTATAAAATATGTCCTTTTGTGTCTGGTTTATTTCGCTTAGCATCCATGTTTCATCCATGGATGAAACTTAGCAATATTTCATCCATGTCGTCGCATGCATCAGAATTTCCTTCCTTTTTTAAGACTGAATCATATTCCATTGTATGTGTATACAGCATTTTGTTTATTTATCCCCCAGTAGAATATAACTTTTTTATTTTTTAACTTCAGTTTTTATTTGTAGCTGACAAATAACAATTGTAGATTTGCAGGGGACAATGTGATGTTTCGATACATGTGTACCTTGTGGAATGATTATATCGAGCTAACTAACACGTCTATCAGCTCACATACCTATCCTTTTTTGTAGTGAGAAAAGATTTAAAATCTATTCTTTTAGCAGTTTTGAGATATATAATACATTATTATTAACTGTGGTTGCCATGCTGGGTAATAGATCTTAAAGAATTATTCCTCCTGTCTAACTGGAACTTTCTACCCTTTGGTTAATTTCTCTGCACTCCCCACCCCTCACCCCCAGTATCTGGTAACCACCATTCTGCACTCTAATTCTATACGTTTGACTTTTTAAGATTCCACACATAAGTGATATGATATGGTACTTATCTCTCTTGCCTGGCTTATTTCACTCAGCATAGTTTCCTCCAGGTTCATTCATGTTGTCAAAAATGACAGGATTTCCTCCTTTTTAGAGGCTGTTAGTAATCCATTGTAGATGTGCCACATTTTCTTCATCCGTTCATCCATTGACGGACACGTAGGTTGATTCCATGTCTTGGTTATTATGAATAATGCTGAAATGAACATGGGAGTGCAGATATCTATTCAACATACTGATTTCAGTGCTTTTGTATCTATATCCAGAAGATTCATATGGTAATTCCATTTTTAGGCTTTAAAAAATGTATGAACAACAGAAATTATTTTCTCAGTTCTGGACACTGGGAAGTTCAAAGATAGGCACCAGCAGGTTTGGCTTCTGGTGAGAGCTTGTTCTCCACTTCCAAGATGGTGCCTTCGTGCTGTGTCCTCACATGGCAGAAGGGATGGAAGAGGGAAGGAGCCAGAGCACTTCTCTCAGACGTTTTTATAAGGGGCTTAATCACGTCCCAAAAGGCCCTACCTCTTAGTACTATCACCTTGGGGGTTAAGTTCAACATATTAATTTGGGGGCTTTAGACACACATATTCAGACCATAGCGTTCCAGCCTTGGCCCCCTTAAACCTATGCCCTTCTTACATACAAAATACATTCGTTCTTTGTTCTATCTCAGTAGCCTTAAGAGTTCTTTTTTTTTTTTTCTTTTTTTTTAGACGAAGTTTCACTCTTGTTGCTCAGGCTAGAGTGCAGTGGTGCAATCTGAGCTCACCTCAACCTCCACCTCCCAGGTTCAATCAATTCTCCCTCCTCAGCCTCCTGAGTAGCTGGGATTACAGGCATGTGCCACCATGCCCGGCTAATTTTGTATTTTTAGTAGAGACGGGGTTTCTCCATGTTGGTCAGGCTGGTCTTGAACTCCCGACCTCAGGTGATCTGCCCACCTTGGCCTCCCAAAGTGCTGGGATTATAGGCGTGAGCCACTGCGCCTGGCATTTTTTTTTTTTTAAGACGGCGTTTCACTCTTGGTGCCCAGGCTGGAGTGCAAACATGCGATCTCAGCTCACTGCAGCCTCTGCCTCCTGGGTTCAAGCAATTCTCCTGGCTCAGCCTCCCAAGTAGCTGGGATTACAGGCATGCGCCACCACGCCTGGCTAATTTTGTATATTTAGTAGAGACGGTTTCTCCGGGTTAGTCAGGCTGGTCTCGAACTCCCGACCTCAGGTGATCCGCCTGCCTCGGCCTCCCAAAGTGTTGGGATTATAGGCGTGAGCCACTGCGCCCGGCCTGAGCCACCGTGCCCAGCCAAAAGTCTCAACTTCTTCCAGCACCAACTCAAAAGTCCAAAAACCAGAATCTCATCTAAATCAGACACAGATGAGACTCAAAGGTTTGTTTCATCCCGAGGCAAACTGCCCTCCAGCTGTGAACCCGTGAAATCAAACAAGTGAATATGCTTCCAAAATACAATGGTGGGACGTGTATAGGATGGATGTTCCCATTCCAAAAGGGAGAAATAAGAAGAAAGGGGTTGCAAGTAAATCCAAAACCCAACAAGGAAAACAACACGACTCGAGATTAATCTTTACTTGGTGCTGATCTTGTGAACACAGAGGAGCAGAGTATGTTTAGTTTTGGGGGAACCTCCATATTATTGATTTCTAAAGTTTCTTTAGCTAAGGTCTTCAACATATTTTTTAAGTACCCAATAATGTTTCTGTCTTCCCCATTAAACTGTAAGCTCTTTGGCGGGTTTATTCATCTTTGTGCTTCTAGCTCAGTGCCAAGTGGTCAATAATGTGTTAAATGAATAAATGGCTGGTACTCTGATTTGAATATTTGCCCAAGAATCAGAACTCTTCACTAGAACCTGATCTTCTACCTAAAATCAAGTCACGAATTTTTACTTCTCTAAGCCTTTTTTTTTTTTTTTTTTTTTTTTTTTTTTGAGACGGAATCTCGCTTTGTCAGCTAGGCTGGAGTGCAGTGGGGCGATCTTGGCTCACTGCAAGCTCTGCCTCCCGGGTTCACGCCATTCTCCCGCCTCAGCCTCCCGAGTAGCTGGGACTGCAGGCGCCCATCACCATGCCTGGCTAATTTTTTTGTATTTTTAGTAGAGACGAGGTTTCACTATGTTAGCCAGGATGGTCTTGATCTCCTGACCTCGTAATCCGCCCGCCTTGGCCTCCCAAAGTGCTGGGATTACAGGCATGAGCCACTGCACCTGGCCAAGCCTTTTTATTAGGGACGTAATATTCACTCCTAGATTGTTTGCCTGATCCCACAGTCTTTGAGCTCCTTAGGCTGAGATTACTATTGAAACACTCAGGATTAAAATACTAATGTCTTCATCTTTTCCTCCAAAATCTTTCTTGAATTTAAGAAATTCAAAAGCTGCTGTGTTGGAAACCATTCAGGAATTGTCATGGGTTTAGGTTAAAACAAAACAAAACAAAACAAAACACAGCAGTTGTGACATGGAAAACAGATCACTTGAAACAGGTCTTCCTTTTCTGTTTTCTTGTAGCTGGTCCTCCTCCCTGAAATCTCCTCTCCTGTCTTCTGTGATGCTGGACTTGTCTCTTTCCTCTACTTTTTCTCCGTCCTTTTCTGAGACCCTAAATTACAATGTGTCTGCTGTAGCGCTCTTTTCTTTTTTCTATATAATGTTTAACTGCATCTAATCTATTATCTCTCTATGGATGATTCCCAAAACTTAATCTCTGGCTCCCAAGCTTCATGGCTGTGCTCCAGCTGCCTCTAGATCTCTCTCTCTCTGGAGAGGTTCAACGTGCCTGAGACTGGGACTGCATTTCCTCCACATCCCAGCATTCTCCCTGGGAACCCATCTTTACTCCTTCTCCCCAGCCTCCCATTCATCACTCACCAAGCGTTTATTGAGCTCTTGCTGTGTGCTAGGCACCACTCAAGCTGCTTAATTAGCTGGCTAACCCAACAATTCAAAAGTCACCTGCCTAGCCTACAATATGCAGTCTCCCACAGCTCTCCTTTTGCGTCTACCCTACGTATGGTTTCCTAGAGCTGCGGAAACAAAGTACCACCAAGCTGGGAGGCTTCAAACAACAGAAATGTACTTTCTCATGGTTCTGGAGGCCCCAAGTCCAAGGTGAAGGTGTTGGCAGGATTGGTTCCTTCTGAGGCTGTGAGGAGAAGCTGCTCCAGGCCTCTCTCCCCACATCTGGTGATTTGCTGGCCGTCTTTGGCATTCCTAGACTGCAGGACATCACTCAGTCCCCAGCCTTCATGCGGCCTCTCCGTGTCTTTGCACTGTCTTCAAAATGACAGCGCACGTCTGTCTCTGTGTTCAGATATCCCCTAAGGCCATTTTCAGAGGAACTGGAAGTTAGGACATCAATATATCATTTTGGGGCGACACAGTGGAACCTGTAACACCCAGTTATCTCTCCTTTGCTTTCAGATGTCTGTCTCTTCTGGGCACAGTTAGTCCTCTGGGCTGCCTTTGCCCAGCACTTTTTTTTTTTTTTTTTTTTTTTGCTCTGAGACAGAGTCTTGCTCTGTCACCCAGGCTGGAGTGCAGTGGCGTGATCTTGGCTCACTGCAACCTCCACCTCCCGGGTTTAAGCAATTCTGCCTCAGCCTCCAGAGTAGCTGGGATTATAGGCGGGCACCACCACAGACAGCGGATTTTTGTATTTTTAGTAGAAACAGGGTTTCACCATGTTGGCCAGGCTGGGCTTGAGCTCCTGACCTTGTGATCCACCCACCTCGGCCTCCCAAAGTGCTGGGATTAAAGGCATGAGCCACCGTGCACGGCCTGCCCTGTACTTCTTTTAGCACCATTAGCTTCTGTCACTGCCTGAGTGTCTGCAGCCCTGCTAGGTCAGCCGGGACTACGTCTTTATCTTTCTACCCTCAGGGCCTAGAATAGTACATATTTCACACTGCCAGGCATTCCTGAATGCCTGGATGGACGATCATTTACATGAATGAATGGATGGGCAGACGGATAGACGAATGGATGGATGGATGGAATAACTAAGGGAGTTTGTCTTGATTTACCTTGCCAACCTTAGATCCCATAATTCCCATTCAAGCAGTCTGTCCTCCACCAAATGTTTGGCTTCAGTTCTCCATACTCTTCCCTTTCTCTGTCCCCTCAAGTTCCGGTTCCAGCCCTCATCCAAGGCCCAGCTCAAGTTCCGCTTCGGTGCGGCTGCCTCCCCCGAGATGTTTGCCTTTTCCAAACTCTCCTAACATTGTACTGGTGCCTTTTCTGTGGCACTCTTTGCTTCGGCTTTGGATGATAGTAATTTATCCCAGAACCCTTTTGTTAAAAGGGATCTTACATATGGACTATGACCAAAATATCTGTGTTGGATCACTTGGGAACATTTAAAAAATTACTACAGATCACTGAGCCCTACACTTAGAGATTCTGATGAGCAGGTCTGGGGTGGGTCCCTGGAATATGTACTTTTAAAAGCTTCCGGCCGGGCACGGTGGCTCAAGCCTGTAATCCCAGCACTTTGGGAGGCCGAGACGGGTGGATCACAAGGTCAGGAGATCGAGACTATCCTGGCTAACACAGTGAAACCCCGTCTCTACTAAAAAAATACAAAAAAAAAACTAGCTGGGTGAGGTAGCGGGCGCCTGTAGTCCCAGCTACTTGGGAAGCTGAGGCAGGAGAATGGCGTAAACCCGGGAGGCGGAGCTTGCAGTGAGCTGAGATTCGGCCACTGCACTCCAGCCTGGGCCACAGAGTGAGACTCCGTCTCAAAAAAAAAAAAAAAAAAAAGCTTCCCCAGGCAATTGTGATACTCAGCCAGGTTTGGGAACCATTAATCCAGTCCAACCTCCTCGTTTTACTTATGGGGAAACTGAGGTCCAAAATTGTTAAATAATGTTCCCAAGATCACTTAATTAGTGGCAGAGCCATCCAGTTATGTGGTTATGTCCAAGCTTTTCAGTCAGATGTAAGCAGCTCAGAAGCAGTGCCTGTATTTTGCTCATCTTTGTGACCTATGTAAGTACCACCTGTGCACCTCAGTCAAGCCAGGCCATTCGCAGTAAGTGCCACTATTAGTGACACAATGGTGGCTACACTGCACACTCCCAGAAGACAGATGCCAGGTCTGTTCATACTAACTTTCATTTCCAGCACCTTGCACAGTGCCTGGCATGTAGTAAGGTACTTAATTAATATTGATCAAATGAACAAAGCGTCTGCTAGATGCCAGGCCCTACAGTAGAAGCTTGATGGACATCATCTCATTTCGTTTATTCCAACTACAGCCCTGTGAAGTAGGCTTTCATATTCTCATTGTAAAGACGAGGAAACAGGGCCGGGCACGGTCACACCTGTAATCCCAGCACTTTGGGAGGCCGAGGCAGATGGATCACCTGAAGTGCAGGAGTTCAAGACTAGCCTGGCCAACATGGTGAAAGCCCGTCTCTACTAAAAATGGAAAAATTAGCCAGGTGTGGTAGCATGCACCTATAATTCCAGCTAGTCTGAAGGCTGAGGCAGGAGAATTGCTTGAAGCTGGTAGGTGCAGGTTGCAGTGAGCCGAGATTACACCACTGCACTCCAGCCTAAGTGACAGAGTGAGACTCCGTCTCAAATAAATAAATAAATAAATAAATAAATAAATAAGAGGAAACAGGACCAGAGGCTAGTCGTCTGCTCTGTGTCATGCAGAAAACAATCAGTATAACTGAGCTCTAAAGCCCACTGCTCTTTCTAAAGTGCTGCAGGCTGCCCATGCTCTACCCTCCGTGCTCTTCAGAAAGCTGGGGGTCACTTCAAAACGATGTATGGGGAGAGGGATTCAAAAGCCCCAAATGTTTAGAAGCCTCAGTTTTGTTCTCAGCTCCAACGTAGCCTTGCTGCTCCGTGAGGTAATATAAAAGGTAGCTCTACTGCAACTTGTATTGTGTATGTTCTGGAACATTCAGTACTCTTACCACTTGCACGCTTATATGTGTGTGACTCAATACTATCAAAAGCTTTACAAGTATTTCATCCTCTTTCCCTTGTTTTTTTTTTTTTTTTTTTTTTTTAATGCTGTTAAAATTCTCCTCCCTTTGTAGGGCAGCCGTGCCAGGACTAGGGCAAACAGAGTTCAAAGAGTGTCCCGGCATGAACTGTTCTAATACCAGGTTTCAGATATGAGCTAATGGCTGAGAAACAGGAGTCAGGGATGTGAGTTGGCCCCACACACCTAGTCCCCTGCCCAGACCACTTGCGCAGTGACTGGGTTCTTTTATACCAGAGGCGTTGCGTGCCAGGGACCCAGCCTCTAAAAATGACAGGGCTCTGTCTCCACTGTCAGGCCTGAGAGGGAGACCGAAGTCGCCACATCCCAAAGACCGAGTTTCAGCTTCGCCATCTGAAATGTTTCTGTTTTTTTCTTTCCAATTTGATGTTTTACTTGGATGCTGGCCTTGAGTTTATTCTCCATGTAGACTGTTTCCTCATTCTTTGTGGCCTCCTTTTCACTGCTGTTGCTTCCTCAATTGGTCCTTCCTGAAACGCCAATCTCAGTGGTGTGGGAATGAGTATGAGAGACGTCGCTGTAGGTGCTCGCATGGAACTTCCAGTCCCACGAGCGGACGCCCCGCCGTGTCCTCCATGGCTGCTTCCACCCTGCCCCTGCTGCTTTCAAATATGTCTCTCGTTTCTTTCAAATTCTCACTTATCTTCCCTTCTTTTTTTAAATTAAAAAAAAAATTTAGAGGCGGGGTCTTGCTGTGTTGCCAGGCTGGAGTGCAGGGGCACCATGGTGGCCCACTGTAGCCTTAAACTCCCGGGCTCCAGCGATCCTCCCTCCGCAGCATCCCAAGTAGCTGGGACCACAGGCGTGCGCCATGATGCCTGTTTCATTCGTTTAAACTGTCTTGAACAGAATTACATTAATAAGGGCTCTGATCTCATAAATAACCCAAGATTCCTTGGTGATGAAGCTGGAATCACAGAGCCACCTCCTAGAAAGGCCACATTGAGGCCTTGGGGGAGCCTAGGGAACCTTGGGGGAGCCTCAGAACTCCAGGCTTAGGGTGGCTGATGATACTTTTCCTCCTCTCTGTGCCAGGGGAGCAAATTGCGTATCACAGCAGATTACTTAGAAGATAACTAAATGAGATATAGGGATAAACTCCTTGGGATCCTGGGATAGTGATATCCTAGTGTTGGATTTCATAATATGCAGCCACTTTTATGGTGAGGGACTTGGAAACCAACTGCTGTCGGAATTATTGAAGGTACCAACATGAGGCCAATATACGCAATATATGCAAAACCTATTTATAGTAAAATCCCAAACACCATCCACATTCTTTTGCAGTATACTACTAAACTGGTGCTGATTAAATCTTACTGAAGTCTGTAGACCATAAGCTGGGTTTGAATTTTTTAAAAAAATAAATTTTCACTGTAGCAATATGTTTAATGGAATCTGATCTATATGACTTCTGCCAAGAAGGAATTCAAAATTACCAATTGGAGTCAGTGTGGTACAAAGAACTAGAAACCTCTCATTCTCAGGAAATGGACAGGGCAGGGGGAGTCCTTAAAGAAAACACTGTGTCAGTAATTTTTGTGGCTTAAGATCGCCACGTGTAGTTCATGGGTTCAGAACTGATTCTCAGAGACAGGGTGTTGTAGTAGAAAGAGCACAGGATTAAGCATCAGGAACCAGATTTACCCCTAGTCCCGTAACCTTGGGTAATTTACCTGACTTCTTTGTGTACCCATTTCCTCACCTATAGGAATGGAGGGATTGCACAGGGTGCAGTGGCTCGTGCCCGTAACCCCAGCACTACTGGGAGACCAAGGTGGGAAGATTGCTTGAGGCCAGAAGTTCAAGGCTTCAGTGAGTTCTCATACTGCCCCTGCATTCCAGCCTGGGTGACAGGGCAACACCGTGTTTAGAAAAATAAAAATAGGCCAGGCGCGGTGGCTCAGGCCTGTAACCCCAGCACTTTGGGAGGCCAAGGTGGGTGGATCACCTGAGGTCAGGAGTTCAAGACCAGCTTGGCCAACAGGGCAAAACCCTGTCTCTACTAAAAATACAAAAATTAGCCGGATGGGGTGGCGTGCACCTATAATCCCAGCTACTCAGGAGGCTGAGGCACGATAATCACCTGAACCCAGAAGTTGGAGGTTGCAGTGAGCAGGGATCATGCCACTGCACTCCAGCCTGGGTGACAAGAGTGAAATTCCATCTCAAAAATAAATAAATAAATAATACAAATAAAAGCAGACAAAAAAATCATTAAAATTGAGGAATTGGGCTACATAAGTGGTTTTTGAGACAGAACTTTGAGACAGTTCTTACTTAGGGGCCAGTGGAGATCCCTTTTCCTCCCTAATTTTCAAGTACATAAATGTTATTTATGTTCTACTTCTTTAAAAATTTTTTTTTTAAAAAACCACTGGACTAGCTAAGTCCTACTCCTAAACCTTTGTGATTCAATATAAGGTCTACCCATCAAATTGTTTAGACTGCTGGATGATACTCATGTTTTTAGGAAGGGTTGCTACACCCAAAGCCCAGGTCAGCCCGTTTCTGCGTGTAGGCAAGTTCCTGAGTTAGGACTCTTGTACCCAGAAGTTGTACTGGGGCAGCAGGGAGAGAATTCTTTTTTTTTTTTTTTTTTTTGAGACGGAGTCTTGCTCTGTCGCCCAGGCTGGAGTGCAGTGGCCGGATCTCAGCTCACTGCAAGCTCCGCCTCCCGGGTTCACGCCATTCTCCTGCCTCAGCCTCCCGAGTAGCTGGGACTACAGGCGCCTGCCACCACACCCTGCTAGTTTTTTGTGTTTTTTTAGTAGAGACGGGGTTTCACCGTGTTCGCGAGGATGGTCTCCTGACCTCGTGATCCGCCGTCTCGGCCTCCCAAAGTGCTGGGATTACAGGCTTGAGCCACCGCGCCCGGCCAAGAATTCTTATCAGTAAGTGTTTAGCCTAGTTGTACACAGCAGTTACCAGAACAAGTAAGAGAGACAAAGTTCTCCAACACCTTGATCATCTCTGGTAGACGCTTTGGAAGACACACATACAGTCTACTTCCTCGAACTTCCGAAGCTGTGGAATAGGGATTCAGTGTCTGTGGTATGAAATGAGGTCTGAGAATTTTATCCCATCAAACTGACAGGGTAATTTTGAGATGGGGCCACAGGAATTGTAATTGTAATACTGGGGCAATATTTGCTTGTCATCAGTCGGACCTCTTCTTGACATGTGCTCTTTCTGACCCCAGTGATTCTTTCTTGATCCCCATGTAAGGTGTCCCATTCCCCCATCCAGACTGACTCACCATCAGGGATTGTCCTGTGTTCTGAAGAGGCTCAGCCAGTTTCGTTTGCCTTCTGTTCAGCTTCCCTCCATCTCTTATCCCCAGTCCTCTGTAAATCCTTATTCCTTCATAAAGTATTCCCTGATTCATGGAAGTGAAATGATCCAGCTTAGTTTACAAAACCAGGAAATTATTCCTCTGGACCAGAGAGAGAGAGAGAGAGAGAGAAAACAAGAAACAACAACAAAAAACCCAAACAGAATCTATAAAGAGAAGACAGATATATTCTACATTGTTCCCATTAAAATGGAAACCCCGTGGGGAGAGGAAATGCATCTGTGGAATGTATAGTGGATTTCTTTCACATATGGGCACTCAGTAAACATTATTAATGAATGATAATGATTTGTCAAGTGATTGAAATTGTTTCAGGGCAGGAACAGGGAATGAAATACGGAGACATTCGTCTGTCTCACGGGGAAATTGCTAGGCAGGTCATCCAGATGTATTTTCTTTGGGGAGTCGTGAATTCCTTGTGTGTCCAGCTATCACTATGTAATTATATTTTACGTTCTCAGTAATACATATCATTATACATGTCATCATTTTGTGTGTATATGTACAATACCCCTACACATATATATATGTACACATGTATATATTTATATGTATAAAATTTAAGTGTGGAACTTCTAGCTTCCTGTCGAAGAAGCTTGCAAATTGCTATTCCATCCTAACAAGTAAAAAGCTGAACAAACTGAAAAAGTAAGTCTCCTTGGATCCATAAGGTCTCAGAGTAAACCACAGTCCCCCAAACTGGAGAAACAGGCAGGAGAATGCAGCTTCGCAAGGTACCAGAGCAGAAGCCCTGGGCAGCAGCCTCTGCAGGAGCGGTCGAGGCGGGGAAGCCTGAGCCATCATCACCAGACTGCCGGAGGCTCAGAGCGGGCAAGTTAAAGATCCACAGGAACCAAGTCGTTGTCCCCTCTCCCTCACCTTCTGGAGCTTCCCCGAGCTCTCACAGTGAATAATGGAGAAAAATCCCCTCGTGCCTCCTGCAGTGGGAAGAAGAAAAAGGACCATTTTGAAAGAGGCCACAGCACTCTGCTCTTCCTAACAAGGTCGCCTCCCCTAACCCCGCTGTGGCTTTATCAGCGCCTAACTGACCTGGGGAAGGGAAACCCCCACGCCAGCCCACTCTAGCCATCTTCCGGCTCACTTAAGGTGGGCGTGGGAGGGAGGACTGAGACGCATTTGTGAGTGTCCAGCTGAGGGGCACAGGCTCACTGAAACTCTGAGGCCTGATCGTAGACTACACAACAGACCTTCCCACCACACACTCACAGCCTCTTTACAGCACTTGCCTTCACCCAGTCAGAGCCGCTATCAAGAAAAAGATATAAGACATACTGAAAGGCAAATAGGGCCTGGCGCGGTGGCTCAAGCCTGTAATCCCAGCCCTTTGGGAGGCTGAGACGGGCAGATCACCCGAGGTCAGGAGATCGAGACTAGCCTGGCTAACATGGCGAAACCCCATCTCTACTAAAAATACAAAAGCAACAACAACAAAAATTAGCCAGGTGAGGTGGCGGGCGCCGGTAATCCCAGCTACTCTGGAGGCTGAGGCAGGAGAATGGCGTGAACCCGGGAGGTGGAGGTTGTGGTGAGCTGAGATCGTACCACTGCACTGCAGCCTGGCGACAGAGCGGGACTCCGTCTCAAAAATAATGATTATGATAATAATAATAATAATAATAATAATATAAAATAAGAGGCAAATAACACATGTTGAAGAGACAGAGCAAGCTTCACAACCAGACTCAGAGACAACAGGAATGCTGGAATTATCAGGCGGAAAATCGAAACCAACTCTGATTAATGTGAGGGGCTATAATGGATAAAGTAGGCAGCATGCAGGAACAGGTGGGCGATGAAAGCAGGGAGGTGGGAATTCTAAGAAAAAAAAACAAACGAAGTGGCAGAGAGCGAAGCACAGTGACGTAAACGAAGAATGCCGCTGATGGGCTTTGACGGATTTGTGGACTGGACACAGCAGAGGAAAGGATCTCTGAGCATAAGCTTATCTCAATAGAAACCTCCACATCTGAAAAGCGAAGAGAAACCCCACACACACACACGCACACACACACATGTGCACACACACACACATGTGCACACACAGAACAGAATATCCAAGAACTGTGGGACATCTACAAAAGGTGTAATGTGTAATGGGAATACCAGAAGGAGAAGAAAGAAGAAATACTTGAAATGGTAATGACAGATTTCTCCAAATTAATGTCAGACACTAAACCACAGATCCAGGAATCTCAGAGAATCAGGACAAATGCCAGAAAAACTACACCTGGGCATATCATTTTCACTGCAGAAAATCGAAGATAAAGAAAAAATCCTGGAAGGGGCCAGAGTGAAAAAAGCTATTACCTGTAGAGGAGGAAAGAGAAGAAATGGATCTGACTTATCTCAGAAACCAGGCAAGCAAGGAGAGAGTGGAGCGAGACGTCAGGGCTGAGAGAAAAAACCCACCAACCTAGAACTCTGTGCCGTGCACAATTATCCTTTGAATGTACAGGAGAGTAAAGACTTTTTCAGACAAACAAAACTTCAGGGAATTTGTTGCCAGTAGACCTGCCTTGCAAGGAATGTTACAAGAAATTCTTTAGAGAGAAAGAAATGCTATAGGTCAGAAACTTAGATCTACGTAAAGAAAGAGAGCAGAGGCCGGGCGCGGTGGCTCACGCCTGTAATCCCAGCACTTTGGGAGGCCGAGACGGGCAGATCACAAGGTCAGGAGATCGAGATCATCCTGGCTAACACGGTGAAACCCCGTCTCTACTAAAAAAAAATACAAAAAACTAGCCGGGCGAGGTGACAGCGCCTGTAGTCCCAGCTACTTGGGAGGCTGAGGCAGGAGAATGGTGTGAACCCGGGAGGCGGAGCTTGCAGTGAGCTGAGATCCGGCCACTGCACTCCAGCCTGGGCGACAGAGCGAGACTCCGTCTCAAAAAAAAAAAAAAAAAAAAAAAAAAAAGAGAGCAGAGAAGGAATAAGTGAAAGCAAAATAATAACTTATTTTTCTTATTCTTACTCTAACAGATAACTGTTCAAAATAATAGCAACAATGTATTCAATTATGTACCCTCACATATATACTTATGTATAAGGGAAATGAGTGACAACAATATTACAAGGGATGGGGAGAGGAATTAGGATTGTGTTGTTATGATAAGAAACTCATACTACCTATGAAACCCCCTCTCTACTAAATATGCAAAAATTAGCCCGGCGTGGCGGTGCGCGCCTGTAATCTCAGCTACTTGTGAGGCTGAGACAATAGAATCGCTTGAACCTAGGAGGTGGAGGTTGCAGTGAGCCGAGATCACGCCACTGCCCTCCAGCCTGGGCGACAGTGAGACTCCGTCTCAAAAAAAAAAAAAAAAAAGACAGATTGTCATAATGGGTCAAAAAATAAGACCTAGCTGTCTACAAGAAACCCACTTCCGATACAAACTGTGCTTCTGTGAGGTCACTTTAGGCTGACCAGCCAAAGCGAAGTCCTGAGACATGGAGAATAACCCAGAATAATTATCTTTAATAATATAAAGCATAATTATAATCTCACAAGTATTTTCATAGGATTGAGCTATAAAGAACACATTGACGTTTTTACAGAACAAAAAGGAAAAGCTGGTGCATCTTTATCTCTGTACGTGCGAATTTATATAATCAATGCTTGTTTTGCTTCTCTTTTTTCTCCTTTTCATTCTCCTTTCCAAGTTGAGGAAAGGTAGTGGTTGTTTGTGAAGTGATCGTTTACTTTTATCCACGTAATTTCTGATGTTTTCTAACTCTCTCTCTCTCTCCTTCCCTCTCCCTCCCATTCCCTCTCTTTTCTCCAAGTTTCTCCTCTTCCTTCTTCCCTCTTCAACCCCACGCTCTCATGTGCTAAATAAGAAACCGCTTGGCTCTTTATAGCTGTTGAGCATAGCTTGTTCTAGAAGTTTTTTTAATGCTCATTTTATGCTGTTCCGCAGAAGAGATCACTGCCAAAGAGCAGAGCCACTTTTGTTGAAGGCTGTGCCATTCACCCACAGTCCCCTGTGCAAAGGAAAGGAGGCTCACACAGAGCCAAGGGAGGGCAGGGCACACCACATGCCCACTGCAGAGCCAGCATGCCCCTCGCGAGCTGCACTGCTTCCCTCAGACTCACTGAGCTCCTTCGCAAGGAAGCCTTCCAGACAAGAAGGATGCTTTTGTGAGGTTCAGACTCTTTCTAAGAGAACCAGTTTGGCTGTTGTTGCATGTGAGAAGTTGCACTTTTTCCCCTCTGGTCTAAGCCCCGCCCAGCTTTGTCTAGTGTGGGGTCCCATCCAGAGAAGACCTGTTGTCCTAGTTTGTGTTCCTGTGGAAGCCCACCCTGAAACAGTGACTCGAGGGCCAGTAGATTACTTGTGACGTGAAGGAGCTACTGATGAGAGAGTGGGCAAGTGAGACAAGGAAGGGAAGACAGCCAGTCAAGAGCGGGTTATCACTCCAGTTATGGCTGTGGCCATTGGAGCCAAACTGCTGGGGAAGTCAGCGAGGGTAGAACATGTGTCCTTATACAACAGCTCCTGCCTGTCCCTGGTTGAGGGCTGTCACAGGGAGCACTCGTTCCTGGTATCTCCTTCCTACCTGGGTGGGCAAGAGGGCTCCGCAAAAACATGCAGGAGCTGGTGGTCAGAAGGTGGGGTCTTGTGCCTGAAGGGTGAAGGTGGGAAGCGTGGGTGGGCACGGCTGTGTGCTCTGCCTACTGAGCTGGAGCTGATTTCACGCCGTGTGATGATTCCCTGTAGGCTGTCCTGGGTCTGATGGTGAGTAGAATGTCTAGCATTTTGTCTGGTTTTGCAGTGAAAAAAGTGAGGCAGGGGAAGGGCAGTCAAGTTAAGGACTAAGTGAGCAAAGCAGAACGGAACGCAAGTGTCTCGATCACTTTTACCCATTTTAGTCAGAGCCTACGCTGAATAGTCAATGAATGAGTCTTTGATGACATGATCGTCGAGACCAAGCGGTAGTAATTCTCCTCGGTCTCTCTTGATCTTCTCCCCTTTGGTGGTCCTCCCAGGTGGTGTGGTAATGATGGGAGGAGCAATGATGGTGTGGACCAAGTTGCCCAGTGTCGCCATATAACACAGCTCCATCTATCCTCGTCTGCTGCTCCTCCAGGTGAGCGGTTCCTGCAGCACAGTGGCAGGTTAAATAGGCCATGATTGTCCATAGTCCTTTCTCTGTGTGGCATGTGTTTATCACTAATAATCGGTCATTGTTATGACTGCCTGATTGCATGGTCCTTCAGCCACTATTTTAGAATCTTGTGTCTTATAATTTATACATATACTCGTGTATCAAAAGCATGCTATTGCATGGCAATAGGTGTAAAATACTTTTTTTTTCCTGGTGGTTTTGTTTGTTTGTTTGTTTGTTTGAGACGGAGTTTTTGCTCTTGTTGCCCAGGCTGGAGTGCAGTGGTGCGATCTTGGCTCACAGCAACCTCCGCCTCCCAGGTTCAAGTGATTCTCCTGCCTCAGCCTCCAGAGTATCTGGGATTACAGGCATGCGCCACCACGCCCGGCTAATTTTGTATTTTTAGTAGAGACGGGGTTTCTCCATGTTGGTCAGGCTGGTCTTGAACTCCTGACCTCAGGTGATCCGCCCACCTTGGCCTCCCAAAGTGCTGGGATTACAGGCGCAAGCCACCGTGCCCAGCTGGTGCAAAACACTGTTTGCTTAGTTAGCAAAGCTTAAGCAACACAGCTCATCAGTTTCATAAACAGAGATAGTGCTTTTGAAAAAGAGACTAGAAATATCCTAATCATACATGTTGTTTATTTGACTTTAAAATGATTACCTTGGGACGGAGACACAGCAATTATCAAAGAGTGACTTTTTAACAGAGGCTGGGGTTGTCATCGATTTCTCACCAGCAAGGTTACTGCAAGATTGTCCCTATCCCATTTGAAGTCACTACTAATAGCTCCATCTGTCTTCCCCAAGTAAGAATCAGCTGAGCCTAATGTACTGAGTGTGTCAACTCCAGATCTTCCCATCTCCTTGTTCCTCAAATATTGACTGAACACCTACTATATACCCAGCACTTCCCTAGGTGCAGGGAGTACCCGAATGAAGACAGTGCTGTGCTCTAGTTCCTGGAGACCCCAGCCCCCCAAGCCTGTTATTTCTATGAAGTGTTAAGTTCCTTAGCTACAAATTCCCACCGAGGGAATTAGGAGGCTTCACCACCAAGGATGGGGAGGGGTGACTGAAACGATGAGCAACAAGAGAAGTGGCAGTCGCATCTATGTGGGGGAGTCAGGAAAGGCTTTGGGGGACAGTGAAGAAAAAAGTAGGATTTACATGCAGATAGACGAGGATAGAGCATTTTAGGTGAGAGTATGACAATTCCTGCAAGCTAGTGTTGATCGAGGGAACTTTCTTTTTTTTTTTTTTTTTTTTTTTTGAGACGGAGTCTCGCTCTGTCGCCCAGGCTGGAGTACAGTGGCTGGATCTCAGCTCACTGCAAGCTCCGCCTCCCGGGTTCACACCATTCTCCTGCCTCAGCCTCCTAAGTAGCTGGGACTACAGGCGCCCGCCACCTCGCCCAGCTAGTTTTTTGTATTTTTAGTAGAGACGGGGTTTCACCATGTTAGCCAGGATGGTCTCGATCTCCTGACCTTGTGATCCGCCTGTCTCAGGCTCCCAAAGTGCTGGGATTTCAGGCTTGAGCCACCGCGCCCGGCCGATCAAGGGAACTTTCTAAATGCCTGTATGAGGCATAATTTATGTACAACAAACTGCACCCATTTCAAGTGCAGAATATGGCCAGGCGTGGTGGCTCACACCTATAATCCCAGCACTTTGGGAGGCCGAGGCGGGTGGATCACCCGAGGTCAGGAGTTCAAGACCAGCCTGGCCAACATGGCCAGACCCTGTCTCTACTAAAAATACAAAAATTAGCTGGGCCTGGTGGCGGGCGCCTGTAATCCCAGCTACTCTGGAGGCTGAGGCAGGAGAATCGCTTGAACCAGGGAGGCGGAGGTTGCGGTGAGCTGAGATGGCGCCACTGCACTCCAGCCTGGACAACAAGAGCGAAACTCCATCTCATAAATAAATAAATAAGTAAATAAATAAATAAATAATTAAGTGCACAGTATGGTGAGTTTTGACAGATGCATACCCCCATGAAATCAGCACCACAGTCACAATACAGAACATTTCTTGGCTCCCAAGAGTTTCCTACTGTACATTTGCAACCGGATGCAGGCTATGTATTAGTGCCAATAATGTGCCCCTTTCAACACAAGAGCATTTTGATTTGGTTTTTTTTGTTACCAACTAAGGTGCACCAGGCACCCTAGTCCTTAGGTCTGAGTCCATATACTACTAGACCACCAGGGCCGGGGGCCCGCCCCATTCCCAGAGAGGCCGTGGTCTATCATTGGAGGAACGGTGACTGCAGGGCCTCAGTGCTGACGCACATGTAGGTAGGGGATGGAGCGGGGGGTGGCAATGGAGAGGAAGACAGGGCCAGGTTATCGAGGGTCCCGGACAGCATGCAGCAGAATTTAGATTTTAACCTATTGGCAACTGGAGATTGTGACCAGGAAGTGATAGAATCAGATTTGTACATTAGAAAAATCACTCTTGGGACCTGGGTCAAAATGAGAAATGATGAGGACTGACTTAGGGCAGTGTTGGCGGAGGGAGGGATGAAGAGGAGATAATGCAGTCAGAATCCAGAAGGCAGAATCGACAGAGCCGGGACAATCCTTTGGGCACAGGGTGTAATAAGAGAGAGAAGAGTTATTCATAACTTCCAGGCTGATTGTGTGGTCATCCAGGCAGTGCCTTTTATGGAGGCTGTAAATCTGGGCAAGTAAAGTGATTTAGGAGGAAATAGGTTTAATTTTGGGCTCCTATGTCTGTGGGATACACTCGTAGAGATGTCTAATAGTTGGGTCTGTGGGTCCAGAGGTCTGGGCTGAAGATTTGAGGGTCTTTAGCATTTGAGTGACACTTCACCTAAGAAAACTGACTCAGAGCCTTCCAGAGTGCAAGGCACAGTGCTAGAAATGCAAAGGTAAATGCCGGCACTGTCTGGGAGGCGTTCTCTAACCCCTAGACCAGGTCAGGGCCTCCTGATTTGGGTTACATTAGTATCTGGTGTTACATTTCTTTTTTTTTTTTCTTTTTTGAGATAGAGTCTCACTCTGTCACCCAGGCTGGAGTGCAGTGGCGCGATCTCGGCTCACTGCAAGCTCTGCCTCCCAGGTTCACGCCATTCTCCTGCCTCAGCCTCCCGAGTAGCTGGGACTATAGGCACCCGCCACCACACCCAGCTAATTTTTTTGTATTTTTGGTAGAGATGGGGTTTCACCATGTTCGCCAGGATGGTCTCGATCTCCTGACCCCGTCCGTGATCTGCCCACCTCAGCCTCCCAAAGTACTGCGATTACAGGTGTGAGCCACAGTGCCCTGGTGTTACATTTCTTGTCTGTCTTCTCCACAAGACCATAAGCTTTGTTAGGCTGGAACCAAGGTCTGTTCTTCACTGTGTCCTCAGCCCCTATCACAGGACAGGGTGCCTCGTAGAAGCATAGCACATGCGTTCAACCTTGCCAGCTGAATGCCACCCCAGCCACGCACGACTAGGGGGTCCTTCTAGGGAGAGCAGTGATGTAATTAGGATGTAACATTGCGGGGCCAGAAGGGCCAATACCAGAGCCTCAGGCAGCTGAGGGGCACAGAGGTGGCGACGGAAGGCTGCACAGTGTTCAAGCCAGGACTTAAAGGATGAGGAAGTGCTCTCCAGTCAAACAGGGAGGGAAGACCATTCTAGGTCCATGGGTACAACATACATAAATGCACAAAAGAGTGAAATGAGGCCAGCCACAGTGGCTCATGCCTGTAATCCCAACATTTTGGGAGGCCAAGGCGGGTGGATCACTTGAGGTCAAGAGTTTGAGACCAGCCTGACCAAGATGGAGAAACCTCATCTCTACTACAAATACAAAATTAGCTGGGTGTGGTGGCGCATGCCTGTAATCTCAGCTACTCAGGATGCTGAGGCAGGAGAATCACTTGAACCTGGGAGGCGGAGGTTGTGGTGAGCTGAGATCGCAACATTGCACTCCAGCCTGGGCAACAAGAGCAAAACTCCATCTTAAAAAAAAAAAAAAAAAAAAAGGAGTGAAATTGTTGTGTGTGACCAGAATAAGAGGCTGCGATTCAGGAGAATGAGAACTGGCAGGAGATGTAGCTTGGGGTGTAATTGGGACCACTGTAATGGGGTTGGGACTTTGTTCTTTATGAAACAGGAAGTTAGTGGACTTTGAAACAAGATAGTCATACGATCCTATGACATTTTTAGGGTGAAATCTCTGGGGATAGAATATAGAGATGATGAAAACTGCCCCCTGAAAAATGCAGTTTTGGCCAGCATCCAAGTGATTCTCCTGTAGGTCATCTAGAGAGCATACCTGGAGGAACAGCCATGTGAATAGAGGCTGGGGTGACAGGAGGCTGGTGACAGCGATGTGGGTGGAGGCTAGGGTGAGAGGAGGCTGGTGGAGGCTGGGGTGAGGGGAGGCTGGTGGCAGCCGTGTGAATGGAGGCTGGGGTGGGGGAGGCTGGTGGCAGTGGAGACACCTCAGGAGGCAGGGACAAGGATAGTAACTGAGAGCTGGTAAAGGCCATCCTGCTAAGTAGCCAGAAAGTTTGCAGAACCTTCTTTTGAGGGATCTGAAATTCAAGTTCTCAAATGGCCCAGAGCATCAGTGTTCAAAACCCTCAGGAAGCTTGCAGTCCTGCCTCGTGCCTGCTTGAACTGGATGTGGGCAGGAGGCGGTGGGAGCGGGCCATGCCAGCAGAATCCAGCCGTACTCTGGAGACTTACTCGGGTCACAGCCCCTGGTGTCCCGAGGGTCATCTCAGTGTCATGTGAGTATTAGTGTGGCTCTTGGAAAGGATTTGGTACGAGTTTATTTGAAAAGTTAGGAGTTTTGTTTTTTTTTTTTAATTATCTTTGATAAATTTAGTAGAATATTTTGAAAGCACTTTTTAGCCAGTAATGAATGAACAGATTGCTCCTGAACTAAATGGAGGGATCTAAACACATCATCTCAGTACAACAGTATGTCTGAAAAATATCTCTGCTTGTCTTTTATTTGCCCTTTAAAGTCTGTGCAAACAAATGTGAACGGCCTCAGGACTCTAAGAATAATATTTTTCTAGGGATGTGTATGGACAGATAAACAAAACCCCAAGGGAGAAAAAACTTCTATTTAAATAAAAATAAAGATCCCCTACAGCTCCATCCTCCTCTGCTCGCTGGGTTTGCTTTATTTCACTTTGAGATAAAAGTAGTTTGGATGATTAAGAGTGGAACAAAAAGAAAGTATTTATGTCTGTCTAATCTTTCTATCTCTATCTGTGTAATCTATCTTATCTATCTAAGCTTATCTATCTGTCTCATCTATCGACCTCTCTATCTGGTTTTGAATAGTCCATATTGCAGCCATCAGTAGTCGATCTTTTGCATCCCTGGGGTTAATGGTTCTTTGAGCAGACACTGACACTGCCGTTCGGGATCCCATGGGGAAAACACCCGCTTCCTCACTGGTCAGTGCTAATCCTGTGCTCACACTCTGCTCCCCCTTGGAATCTCCCGTCTGAAGCCCCCGTAGGCCTCTGGGATCCTCCGAATCGGCCGCACACTGGGATCCTTGCCGCAGGAGGCTGCTGTGGGCTTCTGCCCATGCTGTGGGTCGCGAACTGCAGCCGACAGGCGTGGGAGCTTAGGAAGGCACCTGGAGGCTTCTCGGTAGGAAAACAGTGTGGAGTGCGTGCGATCGTGTTTGAGGAAGCATCGTGAGAGGGTCACTGTCTCTGTGGTAGTGTCCTTAGGGAACTGTCTTTGTCTGGATCCTGGGGTCCGGTTTGGCATGAACTCTGACCTTCCTCCCTCTGCAGGATCTTCAGTAGAAAGGTCCTGTCCTGAGGAAATGCTCAGAGGCACTTCTCTTGCTGATGAAGCCTGCCTGCATGTGTGTTTTTGTCCTCATGGAGATGCACATGACAAATCGCATGCAATGCCTCAGCACAGCCCAACAGGTTTTTTCTGTTTACACTTAACTAGCCTTGGACAGTGGGAGGAAGCCTTAAATATTTCCTTTTCTTCTCACAAACCCTTTATCTAATAAAACAGAATTACTGCAGATGAAGCAGGGAGTGATTCAAATTGTCATTGAAATCAAGGACCTGGTTTGGTTTGGCCTCCCTGGGAGAGTTTTTAGCTTGATACAGCGTTTTAGCTATGCTGATTTAGTTTTAGCTACGCTGATAGCGTCTGTACAGGATAAACCGACCAGGGCAGAAGGCAGGGTGGCAGTGCCCGTGGTGGGGTGCAGCGTGGGGGTGGGCAGTGTTGGTCACTGAGTGCTGGGCTGGCCCCTCCACTCCTCCATATTTCTGTACCAGTAAAATCAGGTTGAAACTGACATCAAGGGCAGCTTCAAGAAGGCGGGGAGAGACCACGAGGCCAGCAGCGCAGAGGCTGTCACCCTCTGGAGCTACTGCTCGGGGACTGAGAAGCAATTCTGTCTTGAATACATGTTAACCTCAGTTCCCGCTCCTTATCTGGACTGGCTGGCTCCCTTCTGCGCCAAGAATCTGAAGCCCAGCTCTGTAAAGCCGCAATTCCCAACTATTTTCCCCCTAAAATACACGAGACGCGCTCCCATGGGGCATATCTAGATTGCAGGCTGCGGTACAGATAAATCAGGCTGTGGGTTGGGCGCAGTTCCCAGTAAAACCCCACTTCTTTCTCTCCCACTCAAGAAAGAAGACCTCCATACGAGTATGCGGGAGATGGCGCTCTGTCGTCCCAGCCCTTGGCGTGGGACTCGGCCTATAAAAGCTGCCAAATAAATATTTACAAAGTGAAAGATAGCCCTGAATCCACACTAATTTGTGTTTTTTAAAAGTCATTCATAAACTTTAGCATTTTAACTATTAGTTAGTAATTAATCCCAATAAACCGGCAGGATTTTGTGATTGTGAAACTCTTGCAATGTGTTGGCCAGCAGGAATATTTGTTAGCATTTTTATGGGCTCTTAAAGTCGTCTTAGCTGTGTCACTGATAAAGCCAGCCACAGGCTTTATCAGCCCTGCCGTTGGCTGTCAGCACTGCCTGGATAAACTCCTCATCCTTCCCAGGGAGAAACTTCTAGCAATGCTTAAGCAGGAGGCCAGGGAAGAGAGAACCCTGATGCTGCCTGCTTACCACAGGCCCTCTGGGGGCCTCTGCCCTGTGTGGACAAATGCTTCATTTCAAGATCGTATACAAATCAAGAGCAAGCGTCTCCTAGCAGCGCTGAGTGTGGGGCTCTTGCCACCTCCCTGCTGTTGGAACTCTGGAGTTCGGGCCAAAGGATGCAGCCCCTCCTCGGGGGAGGGCAGTGGGGTTAGGTGAAGATTCAAGAGCTCCTCTTTGCCTTGTCATCTAGTTGTCCTATTCTGGGGGGATTTTAAATAAGGATTAAAAAAAAAAAAGGACTTATGTATTATTTTAAAGAGCAGCCTTAAATAGGCAGGCATATTTTAATAAAAATGATTTTTTAACCCTGCGGTGTGGAGACTGCCAGTCAAATACAGTGATGGCCATTATCACGCCCCTGCCCCTGCCCCCAGCCTGGAGGAAACAGAGGGCAGAGTTAGAATGGTTTTGGAGCATTCATGGCTGCTGGGAGATCCCGAGAGGGCTTTGAGGGCAGGGCAGGGTGAGCAGGGAGCTCACCGTAGGAGTGCAGAGATCACCCCAAGCAGGGTCTGCAGATGCTGACTTCAGGAGAGCAGGCATGGAGATGGCAGGTGAAACAGATAAGTATGCCCCAAAAATGACGGGAAAAGAGTGAACCGGGATCACTTAGAAATCGGAAGCAGTACAACAAAGGCTAAAGATATTTGAGCAGGATTTCAGTGTAGATATGCTCTTGGATATCACGAACATAAAACAGAGGAGCTACCGAAAACACTGCAGAGAAGATGGCTCCATTGCCCCCTGTAGTTACCCCACCTAGTGTGACTGGGAGAAGCTGATACTTCTTTTCTCCGTGGATTCAGGGGCATTCCCCACCTATTTCAGGTATGCCAGTTTGACATGATGAACTTTAGACTGATAACATTTCATCATTGAGATATAATTTCCTTCTGTTTTTAGACCCTGAATAAAATTTTCTTTAACGGGGAAGCACATATTTTATACTTAATTCTAATTATGTTCATCTTGTTTTTTGAATTATTTAACTACCTCTAATAGACAGTCTGAAAGATGATTACATTCCACCGTACTAACATTTTCAATGACCCTGAAAGACCTGAGATGCATTGCTGCTACTATTTTATCAAATTATTGTTTCTAAAATGCTGTTTTACTCTTCTAGTAGGAAGAGTGGCTTTGAAATAATGGATATTGGCCGGGCATGGTGACTGACACCTGTAATCCCAGCACTTTGGGGGGCCGAGGTGGGTGGATCACCTGAGGTCAGGAGTTCGAGGCCAGTCTGGTCAACATAGTGAAACCCCATATCTACTAAAAATACAAAAATTGGCCGGGCATGATGGCAGGCGCCTGTAATTCCAGCTACTTGGGAGGCTGAGGCAGGAGAATCACTTGAACCGGAAGGCAGAAGTTGCAGTAACCCAAGGTTGCGCCACTGTACTCCAGCCTGGGTAACAGAGCGAGACACCATCTCTAAAATAAAATAAAACAATGGATAGTTTGTCCAACATGGTATGTTAAAAGGGCAGAGAAGCTGAAGAATGATGATGAAGACTAAAATAACGATGATACGCAAAGAACTGAACAGGCATCTGTGCAGTGATTCGGGGGGTGTCCATGAGAGGCGGCTTCGGAGCAGCTCTCCTGTAACGCAGACTTATCTCACGGTTCCCTCCTCATTTAAGGAGTCAGACCACTGTGGGCTTTGCTTTAGAGATATTCCACTGTGTGCTTTGTTGCTCACCTTTCTAGAGGTGTTCATCTTCATCTAAAGTAGGGTGAAGCTTTTTCACTCCTGGAGAAAGCTGTGACAACATTTTTGGGACAAGCAGCAGGTGTGCCTCAGCAAGCCTGTCGTTATCTGGGAAGGGGGCTCCAGATAACACACTTCTACTTCCTTTCTTTAGGGAAACGACATGGTCCCCTCCTCCTGTAACACTCCCCAAAAGAAGTATGAAAGCCAACATAAAATGCGAATATGATATTTGCATTGAGTATTAAATATAATATCTTCAAGGTAGTATTTGTGCTTCTCTCTATCCAGTTCTCAATTGTTTAGGGATCTTCTGAGGGCAAACCAAAAATGTCAGTAAAGCGAAATATATCAATAAGGCATCATACTGATGAAAACAAAACCAGAGGTTTTAAAAAATAATCTGGGCCGGGTACGGTGGCTCACACCTGTAATCCCAGCACTTTGGGAGGCTGAGGTGAGCAGGTCACCTGAGGTCAGGAGTTCAAGACCAGCCTGATCAACATGGTGAAACCCCGTCTCTACTAAAACACAAAAAACTAGCCAGGCATGATGTTGTGCACCTGTAATCCCAGCTACTCGGGAGGCTGAGGCGGGAGAATCGCTTGAGGGGAGGGGAAGGTTGCATTGGGCAGAGATCGCACCATTGCACTCCAGCCTCGGTGACAGGGTGAGACTCCATTTCAAAAAAAAAAAAAAGTAGTTATCAATTTTTTGTTTTTGACCAAAAGTATTTCAGGAACTTTGAAGAAAGGACCTGAAAATTATTACTCAGGCTGGTATTTAGTTTGAAATGTATGCTGACTTTTAACTCTCAGAGCTCAACAGTCTAATCCTTGATCATTCCAGAGTGAGTTTAGGAATTTGTAGTCATTTCCTTTTCACTAGGTATTTGCATACATCACTAACCAGCTGGGATTAGAATGAGCAGTCTCTCCATGCTGAAACAGAATGATGAGAACTCAGGGTCAGCTTAAAACGTTCATCCTCATCGATTAATCCTTAATGAACCCTCATGCATGGATGACATCAAAGAAGGTCCTTTGCAATGTGCAGGAAGACAAACCGCCTTCCGTCGTGTACATTCTTAAAGGAAGGTTCCAATAGATGGATACACATAGTTCACATTTGAGGTTCCAATAGACCGATACACATAGTTAACACTTTGTATTTTTAGCCATGTTTTGCCCCAAGATGAAACATTTGGAGTAACGTGGACATTTGCTCAGTGGCGAGGGAAGGGTCAGTGTGTGTAACTAGGAGGAAGGCTCTCTGGCCGGGTTGGGAACGTGACCTCTTGCCCTCCAAAGCCTGGGATGCCCAAGTTAATGCCTCCAATCTTGCAGTGTATGGACACAGAGCGAATGCTCCCCTCTGAATACAGACCGGAGGTTAGAGGTTAATGAATGGGTGCTCTCTCCACACTCGGGACCCCGTTCAATAGTGGTTTTATACATAAGGGCTTAAATGGGGTCAGAAAAGGACCTGCATATTGCTTCCAAACTCTCTCCATCTTTTTGAAGCAATAGCATTTTTCAAAGATGACATCCTTCCACCTGGGAAGAGAGAGATGAAGCTCTTGTGCTTGGAGAACTGGACGGCTACTCCCGGCTCAGTGTGTCTCAAAACAGGACCAAATGGAAAACAAAGTGGGGGGCAGGTCCTTGCTGCCCCCTATTCTTCTCCAGTAATCCCTTAAAAAATAATTGCGGACCCCAACCTCTGGCCTCCAGCACATTTTCCACTTGATTAGAGGCCTTTGTGAGGTGGGGAAAGGGACCTGCAGACTTGTATATTGTGCCGGGCCTGAAATGTCCAGCTGGGAATTTTTCCCATCAAAAGGGGATTTTAGTAAAACCATTATCAGGGGCTTAGAGGAGAAAAGCTGTTGAGTGCAAGACTGGGGCAGATTAGCATTAGGGGGCTTGTTTTTGGCACCAGTGGAAGAGGGGGAAGGTGTTTGCAGCCACTTGCACACAAGTCCCTAGTTTCTCTGCAAGTTCCTGGCAGGTACCGAGGTAGGAATGAATGCAGGAGTGGGAACTAACAGGCTCGAAAATGGCACAGGGAGGCCTTATCTCTGAGGCATCACATGGAAAGCAGCCCAAATCAGGAAGGACTGCACGGTGGTGTTGATACCTGCTTCGGTGTGTAGACGGCCGTGGGACTGGCCTCCTTGCTGTTATGTACGGCCATGCCACCTGGAATCCCCTGCCCGCAACACTCCACCCGTCCTGACAGTCTCCACAGACGGCGATAGGAAATTCCGAAACTGGGAAGTGGCCATGCTGGAGTCCTTTAACAGGAAAATGGAACCTTTAGGGTGGGGGGTGCGGGTGCTGGTAGGGGCTAACAGAGTACAGAGGAAGGTCAGGAAAGCCGCAGCAGTGGCTGTCAGCCTGCGAATCAGGGTCCGGGCTGTGTGGATTTGCAGACTGAGCCACGGGAGCCTCCTGGGAAGAGGGTTTGGGGAAGGTCACCTAAAACAGAAACGAGCGACGTCTTGGGATTACTGGAGCCCTCAGCCATACCTTCCTCTGCAAAATGGAGCACAGAAACCAGAGTCGGGGGGCTGGATGGAGAATGTTGAAACCAGTGGAGTAACTGCTGCCTGAAGGGTCCCTGTGAGGAATGTCGGAGCTGGCCTGCCCTGGAAGCACTTTTTCCTATTTGTCCTCTCTACACTGTTGCTCTAGCTTGTCTTCCTGGCAAAAACAGGTATGGATTACAACAACGTTGGTCCTGACTGCTGTGAGCACAGAGCTACAGTGAGAACCACATGTCTCTGCGTAGGACATTTTCGGGCTTGCAGTACTGTCACCTCAGAGGTCTCAGTCACAGGAACACCCTCACGCCAGCCTGGTGGCCACATTCGCAAGAGATTTGTCTAAAGTCAAATTCAAACAACCACAGAAAGAGGGCCTACCTGGTGTGGGGATTCACTCGTGTAATCCCAGCACTTTGGGAGGCTGAGGCGGGCAGATCACCTGAAGTCAGGAGTTCAAGACCTGCCTGGTCAACATGGTGAAACCCCGTCTCTACTACAAATACAAAAATTAGCTGGGCATGGTGGCAGGTGCCTGTAGTCCCAGCTACTCGGGAGGCTGAAGCAAGAGCATTGCTTGAACCCGGGGAGCAGAAGTTGCAGTGAGCTGAGATTGTGCCACTGTACTCCAGCCTGAGCAACAGAGTGACTCTGTCTTTTAAAAAAAAAAAAAAAAAAAAAAAAAAGGAAGAAAGAAAATGAAGTCTAGGAAAGCTGTTCTTGGAGGCTGTGAATCAAGGAGCAGCCCTCCCAGTCTCCCAGTTCTTCCAAGGAGCAGCTTTAGGAACTGCTGGTCCTCAGTGTTCACACATTCCCCTCACTCAGTTCTCATTCTGGCTCCTCAGCCAGCCCCGTTTTCTCCTTCTTGGCTTTGTGCGGGTTGATACATGTTTTCTTTTATTTCCTTTATAACCTGTATTCTTTGTTTGGGGTGTCTTCCCTGAATCTGTATTCTTTCAGTGTAGTCACTAAGAATGGCATATTTCAGCTATTACTTTCCAAAAGTTGCCCAGGGAGATGTTCTGCTTTCATAAGACCTTCATAGATGGTGCCAGGAATGTAATTTGCCTCATGCATAGGCCCTAAGTCCCTGAAACTTTTCCTTTTTTATTCATTCTCTAACCAGAAATGACCTCTATATTACAGAGCTTGTAAGCTGTGGCTCCTCTCGCCAATACAGGTTGGTGGAAGCACCCGCAGGGGATAACCACCTCCACCTTCTTTCCCACTTCTACACTTGCCCTTCCCACTCACACTTTGATTCCCTGAGGCCAGGCTGTTGAGTACCAGGAGGGCAAGACCCGAAGCCCTCTCCTGCCCTCAGCCTCTCTCTTCTTGTGCCCTTCTATGGAATCTAAGAAATTCTTTTTGTAAGTTCTGCTACCTTGTTCTAATGTCAGTTTTCTGTAGGAGGAATTTAGGTCACACAAGCAACTTCACTTCTTCATCAGGGCTCTTACTATTTTCATCCTCATAGACTCTCTTATATTTTATGAAGATGACTTCATCTGGGCAAGAAAGATACTCCTTTTAATAAAAATTTTTTAAAATTTAAAAAGATACTCCTAAAATTTTAAAATCGTTTTTCCTCAAAGGCTCTCTAGAATTTTTCATCGCAGACGATACACTTTTGATTTTTCTTTCGGAATAAAAAAACTAGCTCTTTTTTTCTTGCTGTTGAAATTGATACCTCCATGTATGACTAAAATTTTCCCCATTTTTTTCCTCCCAAACTCCCCAGATATGGCAATCATGGCAATCTAGATTGCCATATCTGGGGAGTTTGGGAGGAAATGCCCTTTAAGAAGAATTAGAAATTTAAAGAGAAAAAAAAAAAAAGCATTAGAAGTTGATGTTTGATTCTCTTATCTCCAAAAGCAGAGAGCTGCAAAATAACACATGGCTCTGGGGAGTAACCTCGCTGATATTTTAAAACTCAATTTCATCTTTTCCAGGAAGTAAAATTCCTCATTTGTCAACTCTTAGGCCCTGAGGAAATACTTCGGGGGTGCGGGTGAAAGGGAAAGGACCAGAGGGGATTTGTGAGGTGGGAGGAAGTGGTGGTGCCCCCACAGGAAATAGCTTCCAACTCACAGACAATGCTGCCACCTACTGACAAGACATGGGACTTGCAGACTTGGTGGATTTCTACACTTTCTTCCACAGTGGAGAACAAATACTTAGTTTTGCATTAACCATACTTTATTGTACTACCTTATATGGGACCCTAAAATCATTTTCATAAACTTGGGGTACAGAAAAACACAAGGTCGGACTCCTAGCTTTAATACCTCCAGGACTGGTTTGGATATGATTCATAGCTGCTTCACAATGGGGAAAGTAAATTGTGTGTGAGAGGGTTTTTTGTTGTTGTTTTCAAAGGGCTGGGGAGGCTGAAGGAACAGTCCAGAAGGAGACACTAACAGTTTTCCAGCCCTACCTTTCAATAACATGTAGTGCTTGACTTTTACCTTTTAACCCACATATGTGCATTTTTATTTCTAAAGTTATAGGCACTTGTAATCTTAGCACTTTGGGAGGCCGAGATGGGAGGATCACTTGAGCCCAGGAGTTGGAGACCAGCCTAGGCAGCATAGCGAGACCCTGTTTCTACAAAATAGTAATAATAATAGTAATAATGGGCGTGGTGGCACATGCCTGTGGTCCCAGCTTCTCGGGAGGCTGAGGTGGGAGGATTGCTTGAGCTCAGGAAGTCGAGGCTGCAGTGAACTATGATCACACCACAGTACTTCAGCATGGGTGACAGAGCGAGACCCCAACTCTAAAAATAAATAAAGCAGTGATGAAGCTGTTTGCTGCTAAATCCTGTGTCATACATTAATGAGTTTCTGCAGTTCCTCTTGTGATTCCATTGAAAATTAGACCCTTCTGTGTAGGGAAGAGAGCGGCCAGCTGCCTTCCTGTGGGTCATACTGTTCTGATTGTTGACATCTGACCCTGAGCACAATGGCAGGGCATCTATCTCAAGTGCACAGGCGTCAGCTAGGGCTGGAAGGGCCAATCCTCTATCTACTCCAGGCTCTGGAAGCTTGAAGACCTTCTCTGCTTCCTACAGTCGTCAGCTGTCAGCTGGATAAAGTTCAGGGGGCCACAGAACTTAACCATCCTGCTGTTACAGATTCCTGAAAACTGGCTAAATTCTATGCATTTGAAATAAATTAGGTAGAAACTGTCACTTTCATCTTGTCATTTTCATGTTGTTTGCTTAAGGCACACCTACTGGCCATCTTTTTATTTTTGTTGTTGTTCACAGCAGTGGATTTTTGGGCAATGAAGGTTTAAATAATTGAAAGCAGAAATGGTTGTCTTCCATCTAAGAACATTAAGTATTTGTCTGAGGGGCATTTGAAGGACTTAACTGTTAGTTTCTCCCTTACTTTACTCATGTGTCCAGTTTTGCCTCAGTGATTTTTCTAGAGATTCTGAGAAATAGGACTAATATTTTTGGCTCCTCCCTGTGTAGTGATCACTTCTTAAAAAGCCTTGTCTTGGGCTAGAAAAAGGTAGCAGATGTGTACATAAATAATGCTAGTTTGAGATCAAGATTTCCTAAGGAGACTTGGTAGTAAATATTTCCTCATACCCTTTTTAGATGAGGAAAACAATATTTTCCAGGCCATATTAAGTAATTCCACATTAATATTTATGAAAAATTAATCTGGTCTCAAAGAACTGTTTTCCCACAGTCCAGTTCCAGTGTCTCAAGATCCATGATGTAAGGAGTAGTTGTTGACACACCAGTGTGTGGTAGGTCTGATCCTTCTGGAGTGTGGATTACGTAAATGGGGGAGTAATAAATATAAGAAGGTGCCTGGTCTTAACAAATTAGACCCTTTTACTCTTTCTGGACAAGTGGGATTTGTAACTAAAACATCTGTGAAGTCAAAGCTTTTTACCCTTGAATGAAGAGAAAATAGAGTTTTTGCAACTTGATTCTACTTTATAAAAGGATTGTGTGGCAGATATTTATAGCATGTGAAATATGTGTAAGTTCCTAGCTTTGAAGCTCTCATAAGCACGTCCTCCCAGCATTAGTATTCCACATCACTATGTGCGACAAAGCAGTGTTTTGGAAACTGGCTGAAATCCTCTGAGAGCCACAGGCAACAGATTTGACAGCTACTTCAGTACCTTATAGACCATTTAACAACATGTATTAGTTTTTTGGTTTCCTGAATAACCCTATATAATACTTGCAGACATGTCTAGGTTTGCATAATGTAGTACATATTAAATAGTAATAACTTTTAGCATTTTTGGTTTTTTTTTTTTTTTACTCCCAGTGAAAATAATATGCTTTGGTGTAGCACCTTTAAAAAAACTATTTTTTTTAAGGCTGAGGTGGAAAGATCCCTTGAGTCCAGGAGTCCAAGACTGTAGTGAGCTCTGATCATGCCACTGCACTCCAGCCTGGGCAACAGAGTGAGACTGTCTCAAAAAAAAAAAAAAAAAAAAAAAAAGACAAAAACAAAATTTTTTTAAGAGATGGGGTTTTGCTGTGTCACCCAGGCTGGTCTTGAACTCCCGTGTTCAAGTGATCCTCCCACCTCAGCCTAGCGAGTAGCTGGGACTACAGATGTGTGCCGTGCCCAGGTTGGTGCAGTGCGTCTCCGAAGAGAGCCAGGGTGGTGCTCTGCAGTGCCTGTGTGAACCGCCTCCGTGTTGCCACCTTATGCATTGGTCATTAAGTCTAGAGCAGCCCAGGTTCTGAGACTAGGTTCTCCACTAATTACCTAGGCAAAATCTTTTCCACTTCATTAAGCATCTTTTCCCCTTTATAAAATTAAATGTGGCCAGGCGCGGTGGCGGTGGCTCAGGCCTGTAATCCCAGCACTTTGGGAGGCCGAGGCGGGCGGATCATGAGGTCAGGAGATCGAGACCATCCTGGCTAACACGGTGAAACCCTGTCTCTACTAAAAATACAAAGAATTAGCCGGGCGAGGTGGCGGGCGCCTGTGGTCCCAGCTACTCGGGAGGCTGAGGCAGGAGAATGGCGTGAACCCGGGAGGCGGAGCTTGCAGTGAGCCGAGATCTGACCACTGCACTCCAGCCTGGGTGACAGAGCAAGACTCCGTCTCAAAAAAAAAAAAAAAAAAAAAAAAAAAAATTAAACGTACCACATCTGCCAGATTTGGGAAAACAAAAATTTTGAGACAGAGAAACCAAACACTGTGTGACCGAGTTCTTCAGCAGATCACATTCACATTTCTAACCTTGTCTCACTTGGGTTTCTCTGCTGTGCCACGGCTGCAGACCCATTTCTCTTCTTTGTAACTGAGACTCATTCGTTTCCACTATCACAAATGCAGGTATCCTCGTAAGTTTGTTTTAAGGATATATAGCATTTGTTCCTTAAACAATTTAAGTGGCCAGGCGCGGTGTCTCACGCCTGTAATCCCAGCGCTTTGGGAGGCCGAGATGGGCGGATCACTTGAGGTCGGCAGTTTGAGACCAGCCTGACCAACCTGGAGAAACCCCGTCTCTACCAAAAATACAAAATTAGCCGGGTGTGGTGGCGCATGCCTGTAATCCCAGCTACACGAGAGGCTGAGGCAGGAGAATTGCTTGAACCCGGGAGGCGGAGGTTGCAGGGAGCCAAGATCGCGCTATTGCACTGCAGCCTGGGCAACAAGAGTGAAACTCCGTCTCCATCTCAAAAAAAATTAAAGTAGAAGAGTAATGAAATAATAGAAACTTCAGTCTTCTTTTTGAAGAAAATATGTGCACTTTTCTGGGTTAACAAATAGCAGGCAGAGGAATTCCACTTCTATTGTTTTATTGGGGGGGGTGTTAATATACCCTACTCAAGTACTGCTAAGATCTCAAGCTTACTTTCTTTTGCACCTCAACTGACTTGGCTTTACATACGACCAAATATTCTGGGTTGGTAAAGGCAACTCCACGAGGCAAAATCAGAGCAATCCCTGGAAAAGAGGAAAAAACTGAAACTGATCATCTGTGGATATTTAAATTTACCAATTGTCTAGAAATTCCATACAAGAGCTGAGAATATATGCTCTTATTCCAACTGTGCACTTACCTTTGATATTTCGTTAAGTAAATAAATATTTGGCACTCATCTACACATGCATGTCCCATCTATTTTACAACACTTTTTAAAAAATGTAACTTGCTGCCTAACAGTTGACCAGGTACATTGACAGAAATTAGGTAAATATGTGGCCCAAGCCTGAGCTTAGGTTTGAATGCAGCTTTCTAATTTTTTTTTTTTTTTTTTTGAGACGGAGTCTCGCTCTGTCGCCTAGGCTGGAGTGCAGTGGCGCAATCTCAGCTCACTGCAAGCTCCGCCTCCCGGGTTCACGCCATTCTCCCGCCTCAGCCTCCTGAGTAGCTGGGACTACAGGCGCCCGCCACCTCGCCCGGCTAGTTTTTTGTATTTTTTAGTGGAGACGGGGTTTCACCATGTTAGCCCATGTTAGGATGGTCTCGATCTCCTGACCTCGTGATCCGCCCGTCTCGGCCTCCCAAAGTGCTGGGATTACAGGCTTGAGCCACCGCGCCGGGCCCAGCTTTCTAATTTCTAATCCTGTGCTTTACTCATGATCCACATTATTTCATCAAAAAGCCTCATCCCCTCTGACTCCTCAGGGGTTCATAATGGCACAAAATTTAGGTCTTGCCCTCTACTAAAGGGATGGAATTAACTTTTAAAAGGGGTGATGTCTGATGCAGGGAAGCGAAAGAGAACAGAGAGAAGGGACCACTAGATGACTTACTATCGTCCCTCCCTTTCTACTGCAGAACACAGCAGAGATCAGAGGCCGGGGCCTTCCCTTTCACAGAACCGGGAAGAGACCTTGTCAGAAGCTGCATGAGGTCTCGGTTTTGTTTTACAAATCTGATCTTTTCATCAAGAGGTTCTTATTCTTTAGAAACACAGTGGTCCCTGGGGGCCGCTACCCCTTCCCTTTGAAACCGTGAATGCGAATTCTCTAAGTCAAAAGCGAAAGGTTTTGTTTATATTCTAAGACCAGCACCTATCTAGTAACCACTTCAGGAAAAGCAGCAGGATTTGGGCGCTAGGCCATGCTTTAATTTACATATCATATGTCCTTATGTAAGAGAAAGTTCATAGCTTTCAAAAGGAACGTTTACTTGTTTAGCTCTTTGTTGTTCATCTGACTCACGAAAGAACGTGATCGGTTTGAGTTTATTTTTAGGATATACTGGCACTGGCTTTTAGTTTTAGTAAATGTGAAGCTGGACAAGTTAAAGGCCTAGGTTGGGAGCTGCAGAAATTGGCTGAGCCCCACAGGTGGTTTATAATCTTTTCGGCAAGAACATTGAAGGGCTATGCATGATGACACTTAGAAAAAGAAGGGAAATGAAGTTGGTCCTTGACTACTACCCAGTTTCTGTTGAGGTTTATTACTTCTAGATGATAAGGTTTACACGAAGTTTACATTATGTTTTTTCAGTTCTCAAGTTTCAGCAAATACCTGAACCAAGTTTTCTTCTGTTATTCTAAGAACTGCCCTGGAGTGCCTTTTAACTTTTGTACCACCACGCAGTGTCCTATCAACTCATGTCCTTTAGCTCTTCTATTCTTCAATGCATTTCTCCCATTCCCGTAGGTATGGTGGGGATCAACTTTTTATTCCACCAAGAATCACCCTTATTCCCTTTGACATAGTGCCCTATGGCATAAGCTTGTTCATACAGTGTTCAAACAGCTACCGTTCACTTCTGAGGGTCACCTTACGGGAAACCAAGATATGACGAGTAACTAAATCTTCTCACCAAGCAAAAGGGAGCTGGACTTTAGAAATGGAGCCCGGGCCAGGCAGAGTGGCTCATGCCTGTAATCCCAGGACTTTGGGAGGCCGAGGTGGGCAGATTGCTTGAGCCCAGGAGTTTGAGACCAGCCTGGGCAACATGGTGAAACCCTGTTTCTACAAAAAAAATACAAAGAAAAAAAAAAAAAAGATAACCAGCCATGGTGGTGTATGCCTGTAGTCTCAGCTACTCAGGAGGCTGAGGTGGGAGGATCACTTGAACCTGGGAGGTCAAGGCTGCAGTGGGTTGTGTTTGCACCACTGCACTCCTGCCTGGGCAAGAGATCAAGACCTTGTCTCAAAAAAAAAAAAAAAAAAAAGTAAGGAAGGGAAATGGAGAAATGGAGCCTAGATTTGAATCCTGGCTCCCTCACTTACTGGTTGGGTAACTTACAGCAGGAATTATGACTTATCTGGAAAACAGGGATAATACCTGTTTCAGCAGGTTGCTTTGAAGATTAAAACTTACAAGTACCTTGTAAAGCACACATAGGTTCTCAACACATTAACTGCTTTCCATCCAAAAAGGCTGAGGGATTAGCAGTTGACCTTCACTAACCACTCTAGGTGGCTTATCATCTTTTCCAGAGAAGCTCCAGCTATACTAAATATGCCTCATTCAGGATAAGGATATAGATAGACCCATGGTCTTAACTTTCAAACATTAATTTGCCCACCTTTAGTCAAGCATATATTTGACATTTAACATAAAAAGGAGACAAAACAGAAGAACATGCTTCACGTTACAGGTGGCAGGAATATTCTGCGTATTAAAATGAAGAATGTGAATACAGAGCCTAAGACTTGGGTGCTCAAATGTTTATCAGTTGAATCTGTATAGCCATGCAGTCTCTTGGAAGAAAAACAGACTAAGAACCCACAGCCATGTAACCTTCAGGAGTTGTGTCAAATGCTAAATTAGAAAGCTGACCCTAATTCAGAGTTCCTACTTCTTAATAGGCTTCACACATATTTTTTTTTTTCCAGGCATTAAGCACTGTAACCTAAGTGGGAAGAAAGAGATCCACACCTTCCCCAAAGAAACAGAAGATGGATCTAGTGTCAGGCTCAATTAGACCCAATTGTGATGACTCTCCAAAAAGGAACAATGCGGCTTTTGTGATATGCTCAGGCAGAAAGCTTGGACATTTTACAAAACAGTCTTATCCCCGGAGAAACCTGGGTTCCAGCCCTCTTCCTGGAAAGAGGGGTTGATCCAGGAAAGTTTTATACTACTCTTATCAGCTCTTGCTGAGATCAGTACTTTTTTAACAATCTCAGAAACAACCAAGACCAATGTGAAACCAGGAATATGAGCCACTCCCCTGTCGGCGCATTCATACCCATAGGTCTCCACAGTCAAACCACAGGGTGCCAGATTATTTTGTTATTGTCTACCAAAGGGAACTCTTTGCTGGAATTGTTGGTATTTCATTAATCTGCCCCGATTTCAGTCTAAAAACCCTTGACGGAGTGGATCCAGTGGCCAGCCTCGGCTGCTGGAAGTGCTAAAATGCAAATGTGCAAGAATCCTGGCCAAGCTCCCCATCCCCCAGGAAAGTGCTTCCTTACAGCCAGGCCTGGAGGGGAATGTTAAAAAGAAGGCTTGAGCTGCCCTCCTCCTTTCCACCGGGACCCTCGCTCACACTGGGAGATTGAGCATGCATGACTGAGCCGGCAAGCACGCAAGGACAGCGCTCTTAACTTTTCTGAACAATGGCTGCAGTCCTTCCACCTTCACATCCTCCCCACACCCACTCGCAGGGTCAAGAAATCCATCTTCTTGGCCACATTGTGATCCACTTTTCAACGTCACCCCTAGATCTCATTTTCACCCAGAGAAAAACTGGCCACTCGGGGAAACTGTGACTTACATACAAATCTGGTTTTTTAAAAAGTTTCATTTTGTTCAATTTCTTTAAATTTCCAGGTTGTTGACAGTTTAAAGCCAAAAATTATGTAAATCTCCAGTCTAATCACATTTCTAGAAACAAAACATGTCAGTAGTAAACCTTATACAGAATAAAATTTCACCCACGAGCTGACTCACCCCCACATAGGATGCACCAAACTCCACCTTGCGTCCTCTGAGAGTATACAAACAACACCTCCTACCTTGGCATGTACCCAAGCACACAATGCCTTAAAAATAATTCGCAGATACAAGGCTGTTGGTTTTTTTTTTTTTTCAAAAACATACTTCATATTTCCTCTTTTATTATATAAATATCAGTTTAACCTTTTACTGTAAGAATATAAACGTTTTAAGAGGATCTTTGTTATTATTTATACAAATTCACAAACAGTACAATTAATTGATAAAGGTCTCTGGGTTTCTTTAACTCCATGGTCTCGCATGTTGCTGTGGAGGATTCTAAAAAAATAAACAACAAAAATCCAACAAAAATATACATCCTACTCAAAAGTGATTTCTTTAAAGCCACAAGTCCCAACCCCCACCAAAATAAAGTAAGTCATCTATTCCTCCATTTAGAAACAGAATTTTTTTAAAACCCACAAACTCCCATTTTGTTAACAGAACAGAGATAAGACATGAGCTTCATCACAGCCCCGGGGGCTTTGCAGGCCAGCTTTGCTCCTGTTTCCCACAGGAAGCCGCACTGTGTGACCTTTTTGGGGGGAAACTTGGAAGAGGGTGAGGGTAGGGCAGAATTTGCATATATAATCATCATTTTCAAGACACAATCTGCATCTCAAACAAAAACAACGGTTCAACTCTCATTGCTCCCACATATTTGTGCTATAAATTAAGTCAAGATTTAGAAACAGGTCCTCAAATCCCAATGAACAAGGAGAAAAAGGAAATTATAGCCAGAATGTGGAAGTGGGGCACACTGGACGGATGGAGGCTGGGAAGAAGCCAACACAAAAAGACGGACAAACCCAAGGGCATCTTTCCAGTCTAGGCACAAACATGTTTCAGTCTCAAAATATCTCTCCTGTAGAATTCCAGGGCTTCAGAAAAAAAGTAAACTAAAACGAGGTAGCCAGACATATATATGTATATATATATAATTTATATATATATAATATATAGAATATATTCAGCAGAAAAAAAGGACCATGATTTCAAATTTTTCCCAAAAAAAATTTTTTTTAAAAGGAAAGAAGATTAAGAAAATGAAATGAGCGTGAGTAGCAGAGTACTGTAAGAGGAGGAGTGATGAGAAGAGACTGGGATTAGTTACAAAGTGGAAGAAGGGTGAAAAGGCCTTTGTAGCTGGGTTTGCTTTTTATACATTTGAAAATAAAAACCAGATCACAGTATTCAAATGAAAGCTGAAGTGAAGGCAGACATTTTCCTCAACTCCCCAGGGTTGAAAAGACAGTCACTCCCCACCCCCATTTCCAGTCACAGCAGTGGGGATACAGTAGCTGAATCGGTCCTCCACCCCCTGCAGGGGAGTGGGTGGGTAAGCAGCCGAGTCCATTCTCCATCCGCGGGGAAAAGGAGCTGGGAGTAGGGTAGGGTAGGAACCCCAGCTGCAAAGAGAATGGGCTGGAAGCCGGGAGGGGGCTGGAGGAGGGAGGAGAAATCAAGCCTGAGGCTTCTGTCACAGCCCCATCTCATCCGCTGCAATGATCTGTGCATAAGTGTGCGTGTGAGTGTGCGGGGGCGGTGGTGATGGGAGGATGAACAGGGCGGGACAAGGGGAGCTGGTGCTGCCGCCCTCACCTGACCTTCTCACTGTCCGTCATCTGCCAGAGTCCCAGGTTGAGTACCTTGAGGCAGGGCAGCTGCGTGATGCGCTCCAGGCCGCGCTTGGTGATTCGGGTGCAGCCGTACAGGTCTATGCCGGTGAGCTGGCTCAGGTGCTCAGCGATCAGCTCCAGGCCCTTGTCCGTGATGCGCACACACTGTCCAATGTTGAGCGTGCGCAGCCCGTGCATCTGCCGCACCATGCGGTTGATGCCATCATCACTGATGTGGCAGGAGCAGAGGGAGAGAGACTTGAGGCCATCCAGCCCCTGGGCTATGTAAGCCAGACTCTGGTCTCCCACCTTGTCACAGAACGACACATCCAGCCCCGAGAGGCGCAGGCTGCCCATGGCCAGATGCATGATGCCCGTGTCACTGATGTTGTCACAGGAGCGCAGGTTGAGGCTGCGCAGGCTGCCCATGTGCGACAGGTGCAGGAGGCCAGCGTCCGAGATGCCCCCACAGAAGCTGAGGTTGAGGAGCCTCAGGCCCGTCAGCCCTCGGGAGATGTGCTTTAGAGAAAGATCTGTGAGCTTCTGGCAGTCCTGTAGCGTGAGCTGCTCCAGGCCCAGGCAGCCCTCCGCAGCGCTGCGCGTCATGCCGGCCAGGTGCCCGATGCCGACATCCGAGAGGTGGCGGCAGCTGCGGAGGTTAAGGCTCTTGAGGCGCTGCAGACCCCAGGCGATGAGCAAAAGGCCAGTGTTGGTGATGTTGCTGCAACCCCCCAGCTCCAGCACCTCCAGGCCCTTAAGATACTGGGCTATGCGGCCCAGGCTGCTGTCAGTGATCTGCTTGCAGAGGCTCAGGTTGAGAGCGCGCAGGGAGCCGATCTCCTGCACAAACGCGTGGCCCAGCCCGTTGTCGGTGAGGTTGTAGCAGCCGCTGAGGTTGAGGCTCTCGATGTTGGCCATGCCCTGGATCACGTAGCTGAGGCTGCGGCGGAGGCTCAGGATCTGCACGCGGCGGATGCCCCGGGCCTGCAGGCTGGGGAACAGCGACGGGTTGGCCCGGCGCAGGTGCAGCTTGGCCTCCACCCCCCGCCACACCGACTTGTGGTAGGCGGCGTCCCGCCAGGCCGTGCACACCTGCGCCGCGCGCCCCTTGTCCCGGACGTCCAGGTAGCCGAAGATCATGGCCAGCAGCTCCGGGAACAGGCAGGAGATGTGGGTCTCCATCTTCCTCCTCCCCCCTCCGCGGCGCTGGGGGGAGGAGGCGCGGGCCCCGCCGCTCCGGACTCGGGCAGACGACGAGAGCGCTTCTCCCCAGCCGCCGCCGCTGCCGCCGCCTCGGGCCCAACGGCCGGCCCCTCCCCGCCTTCCGGCTCCGGCCGCCGCCGCCGCTCCTCCTCCTGGTCCGTCCGTCCTTCCTTCCTGCCGGCTGCGCCTCCGGCCCGGCCCTCCCCCGCCCCGGGCTCCGCGCGGCGCTCACATCCCGGGCGGGGAAGGCGCCTCGCTCTCGCTCCCGGAGGCCGGCCGCCGCCGCCTCGGCTCTACCCACGCCGCGCCCGGGCCGCGCCGCTCCGCCCGCGCCGCCGCGCCCACGCCCCCTGCCGCATCCTCCGCCTCCTGCCGCCGCCGCTGCTCCGCGGGCCGGCGGGCGGCGAGGGGGCCCCGGGGGCCGGGCGCACGGGCTCCGGGCGCGGAGGAGGCTTCCTGCTGCCTTTGTCTCTCGCCCGCTTTTCAAACCTCCCAGCCCCGGGCCGCCCGCACTCCGCCGCCCAGGCGGGGGGACCAGGAGGCCAATCCCGGCTGGCGGCGCGCGTTCCTTCTCCCCCGCCGTCCGCGGCCACTTGGGAGCTGCCGGCCCCCGCACCGAGGACGCCGCGGCCGTCCGGCCGGAGCGCGGCTCCGCGCAGACCCCGGGCGAGCAGGCGGGCCGCGCGTTTGGTAGCGCCCGGGCCGGCTCCGGCTCCGCCGCCCTGCAGCGCGTCCCCTCCGCCGCTCCCGCTCCCCCGCGCCCGCGCAATGGTACGGGCCTGCGCTGCCGGAACTGTGGAGCCGTTGCCCTGGAAACCGAGTTCGGCCTGGTCCCGTGGCCCCTGGTTTTTAACCCTGTGGGCGCCGTGCGGGAGCAGCAGCTGTCAGCCGAGCGCCGCCCCACCCGGCTGCTTTTCACCCCGCAGCCCGTTATTGAGCCGTTCCCTCTCTGGGCCACGCCCCAGCCCCGTTCCTTCTTTTTCTTTGCTGTTGAAGTCTGCGCAACCCCTTCCCACAGTTTACCCCTACAGTCCCTGACCCTTACTTCACACCCCTCTCCCTTGATTATCCCTGCGACAGCCTCCTCCTATAGCGGTGCTCAATAATCATCACCCCAACTCTCCTATTCTTGCTGTCCCTAATGCCCCTTAACACCTCTCATTATCACACCCCCTGCTTCCCCGGTTGGAGCTGTTTCCTACGACTCCTTTCTCTCCACTCTTGTGTCTTAAATTGTAGAGAAACTGGGCTTTACTCATCTTAAACAATGACCCCCTCCAGTCGGTGTTCTAGAAATTTCTAGAATTGTCTGTACTTCCTTCTAGCATCTTCTGATGGTTTCCAGACATGCTGTGTGTGTTCCCCTCGGTACTGGATATATCAAAACTTCCCTCTACCTCTGCAGGCTGCTGCACTACCAATACCCTCAGCCCAGTTTGCTTAGAGGGGAACAGCCTTCCCTAAACCTTGTTTTAGGAGCTTTCGCCTTGTCATCAGCCTTAGACTATCAGTTGCATGGCTCAGTTGTACTGATAGTCAATATATTCGTATATGCTGAATCTAGTTTACTTTTTGATGAAAATGGAATGACAGTTGAACTTGGTTTAAGACAGTCCAGTCGTGTCTGTTGGTTTATCAACTGTTTTATGGAAACAGGGCACAATTACATTCTAGGATGTAGCCCCTGGGTCCTCAATGTCCGTACTAAGGATAGAATTTCAGAAGTTTCATTTTAACTACCCCCAAACCAAGAATTTTTGGATCAGAGAAAATGACCCTCTGTATTTTAATTTATGGATCCACACAACTAGATACAACACAACCGGATTTATCAGAAAGGGAAAATGGTTTCATTGATTCTTTGAGGACCTGAACAAGATTTGGAAGGGGTTCGATGTTCAGCGTAGGAGAGTAACTTTCGCTAAAGCAACCAATATTGGACCAAATACGTACAAATTCAGTAATAGGCATACTACACCTTTTACACCCCTACCACTCCTCTTTCCTAAATCAGGAAATGCAGGAGCAAAAATTCTCGCCAGCTTGTTACCTCACCCACATTACACGCAGTGTGAAGCCCATAGATTTTTATAACCTTCCTGAAAAAAATAGACTGTACTGTTAGTCATCCAGTACCTCCAGATGTACGGTGGCAGTAAGTGTCACGATTCCGGGGTATGCCTGGGCTTCACTCTTCTCCTGGGGGTTATCTAGGCTTTTATTCTTATCAGTCACTTCTGCCTAAACTTTGACCTTAAATTCTGCGTGAAAGTCACTTTTTGGTTGTTCTGTGCACCTGGATGTGTTTGGATTGATGTCAAGGCCTTAATCCAAAGCACCTTCGTGTAACTTAATCCTGTTTAATACAAAACAAAGTACCCCACACATTTGGGGGGAATTTTAGACAGGGGGCCTGACCAGGCTCAGACTAAGAAGGAGTTTAAAGGTTTTCCTTCTCTAGAAAGGCCTTCGTTCTCAAATCTGAAGAGTCATTCAGAGGCATCTGGAAGCACTTTCTCTAGAAGTTGGCTGTCTGGTCCTTGTTCTAGCAACAGTTTTTCTTGACTTGAATTCTAGAATCTTACTAACACAGAGCCTTTTATTTAAGGCACTCAAGGATATATATTACAAGGATTTTCAGCAATAAATAGGAAAATATAGCATCAAGAAGCATCACAGAAAAAGCTTTCTGGGGAAAAGGAACTAGGGCATAGAATGAGCCGTATGCAGAATCTGAACACCTGGTGCCTATGCCACGGGCGAAACAATCCCCTTTCTGGGTCTCGGTTTCCTTGTGTTACACCAGGGTGATTTGACTAGGTAATCTTCAGGGACCTTTCCAGTAGGAACACCGTCAGGCCAAGAGCCTAGCATACCGTCTCCTTAGCGTATGGAAGTATACCTTGTTCCTAATGCAGGCTCCAGATATTAAGAATAATTTCAAATGCAGTAACTTCTTGGGAGTTTTGGTTTATGCTCAGACTTAGGACCCAAAAATATATGGAGAGTATGTATAGATAGGAGACTGATTGTCTGGCAAAGATATATACCAATGAAGAAAATTCCGTGGCTTGCTCTTCATATTTTTAAAACTTGTTGAGATTTTTGTATATGATTTAACAAGTTGCAACCAGAAGTTTTTTTCTGAATAAACTATAGCCTATTTAAAAGCAGAATTGATAGCCTTGTGTAGGGAAGTCTCTCCAAAGCTTTACCAAGAATTTTTTTTTTTTAATTCTAGATTTTTCAGATGGAGTGTGCTTTTCACCTGGGTAGGGTGAGAGGCCCAACCCCAAGATCAGGCTTACCTAAGGATTCATACTTTCTCCTTCAGAAGGGGCACACCTGGCAGGAAACATCAGAAGAGCTCTGGAGTTTTTAACTCCTCATTCAAGAATATATATGTATTTCCAAAACTAGTGGCCCAGAGTCTAGTTTATGGGTTGGGTCGAAGGAGTTAAAATAGGCCGGGCAAAGTGGCTGATGCCTGTAATCCCAGCACGTTGGGAGGCTGAGGTGGGCTGATCACTGGAGGTCGGGAGTTCGAGACCAGCCTGGCCAACATGGTGAACCCCAACTCTACTAAAAAAATACAAAACTATTAGCCGGGCATGGTGACACATGCATGTAATCCCAGCTACTCAGGAGGCTGTGGCATGAGAGTCACGTGAACCCAGGAGGCAGAGGTTGCAGTCAGCTGGTACTGTCCCACTGCACTCCAGCCTGGGCAACAGAGCAAGAGACCTTGTCAAAAAAAAAAAGTTAAAATATTTTGTGTCTATTTTCCTTGAACTCTAATGTATCTTTGGCGCAATGCCTGCTATGTGGTAGACATTTTGTCAGTGTTGTTGAACTGACATGAATGAGATGGATAATATAAATAATCTCTTTATGTAAGACTTCATACATATCGAACTTCTTGGAGAGCTGGGCAGCCATTAGTAATCTGAGGTTTATAATAAAATGCTGCCTTTCCAACTTAAAGGTTTCTTGAGAATAACATTCATTCTATTGCTACGTGTTTCTAAGTAGGAGAGCATCACTCTCGACACTTCTTGGTGACAGAATATTAAAGATAAGAGAGGGTGAGGATTTGATTCACTGATTGCAACTAAAAGATTTAAGCAGAAACAATAAACAAACAAAAAAAAAACCCTATTTAAAAATGGGCAAAAGATTTAAGTAGACATTTCTCCAAAGAAGATACCCAAATGACCCACAGCGCGTGAAAAGATGCCCAACATCATTAGTCATAGGGAAATGCAAATGAAAGCCACAATAAGATACCACCTCATATCCATAAGGATGGCTACTATTAATAAAACAGAAAATAACAAGTGTAGGTAAGGATATGGAGAAAGTAGAATCCTGGTGCACTGTGGGTGAGAATGGAAAGTTGTGGGCCAGGCACAGTGACTCACACCTATAATTCCAGCACTTTAGGAGGCTGAAGCAGGAGGATTGCTTGAGCCTAGGAGTTCAAGATCAACCTGGGCAACATAGCAAGACCCCATCTCTATTACAAAAAATTGTGCAGCTGCTATGGAAAATGGTATGGCCATTTCTCAAAAAATTAAAAATACCATATGATTCTGTTTCTAGGTATGTACCTAAAAGAATTGAAAGCAGGGGCTCGAAGAGCTATTTGTATATCCATGTTCCTCGTAACGTTATTCATAATACCAAAAGTTAGAAGCAACCTAGTGTCCATTGACAAGTGAATGGATAAACAAATTGTGGTATATACTCACAAGGGGGCTGGGCGCGGTGGCTCAAGCCTGTAATCCCAGCACTTTGGGAGGCCGAGACAGGTGGATCACGAAGTCAGGAGATCGAGACCATCCTGGCTAACACGGTGAAACCCCGTCTCTACTAAAAATACAAAAAACTAGCCGGGTGAGTTGGCAGGCGCCTGTAATCCCAGCTACTCGGGAGGCTGAGGCAGGAGAATGGCGTAAACCCGGGAGGCGGAGCTTGCAGTGAACTGAGATCCGGCCACTGCACTCCAGCCGGGTGACAGAGTGAGACTCCGTCTCAAAAAATAAATAAATAAATAAATAAATAAATAAATAAATAAATAAATAAATCCTCACAAGGGAATATTATTCAGCCTTGAAAAGGAAGGAGATTCTGACACATAGTACAACATGGATGAGCCCTAAGGACATTGTGCTAAGTTAATAAGCCAATCACAAAATGACAAATACTATACAATTCCACTTATACGAGGTATCTAGAGTAGTCAAAATTATAGAAACAGAAAAAAATAATCATTGCTAGGGGCTGGGGAGAGGGTTGATGCGGAATGAGGAGTTGTTTAATGGGTATAGAGTTTCAGTTTTACGAGATGGAAAAGTTCTGAAAATTGGTTGCACGAGAATGTGAATATACCTAACACTACTGAGCTGTACACTTAAAAATGGGCCAGGCGAGGTGGCTCATGCCTATAATCCCAGCACTTTGGGAGGCTAAGGCGGGCGGATCACCTGAGGTCAGGAGTTCGAGACCAGCCTGACCAACATGGAGAAACCTCGTCTCTACTAAAAATACAAAACTAGCCGGGCATGGTGGTGCATGCCTGTAATCCCAGCTACTCGGGAGGCTGAGGCAGGAGAATCACTTAAATCCGGGAGGTGGAGGTTGCAGTGAGCCAAGATTGTGCCATTGCATTCAGCCTGGGCAATAAGAGCAAAACTTTGTCTAAAAAAAACAAAAACAAGCAAACAAAAAAAAGGTTAAGATGACAAATTTTATGTTATGTGTACTTTGCAATTAAAAATTTTAAAAAGATTTTAGCAGGACAAAGATTTTGAAATAAAGATAGAAAAGAAAAAGAGAAAAATAGGTGAAAAGTATTCTCACATCAACAGATTGCCAGGAACCCCCTGAGATATTTGAGATGTTCTTCCAAATTGTTAGCTTGCTGTATCTTGTAAATGTAGGCTTAGGATCATCTTTATCCAATACCGTAAAAGTAAGGGCTTGTGATCTGGGTAGCGAGAGCCTTCCTGTGAGGGTGAATGTGTACTGTGTTGTCCACACTGGAAAACTCATGGAGGTGAAAGAGAGTACTAAGCTATTACTATTCACCCCCGATGGATGGTCATGCCCTTTTACTCTTGAAATGGGGTTGCCATTTGTGATTTGTTATTTGCAATGTTTGAGTGTTAACTGTAATAGGTGTTTTTGTAGTTTCAGGCACCCAACCAAATAATTAGAAATACAGTAATACAATAATCTCGGGTATCAGGTATTGTTTGTTCAGTGTTGACAAACACCTTAGGTACTTGTTACAAAACAGGTAGATAGAACAACTCTGGAAAAATACAGTGTGTTGTAAATGTAGCCATTTCCAGGTCACTGAACACTTAGAAAGATGGGTTTTCAATTTATTCACTCATTCGGGCTGGGCAGGGTAGCTGTAATCCCAGCACTTTGGGAGGCCAGGGTGGGAGGATCACTTGATCCCAAGAGTTTGAGACCAGCCTAGGCAACATAGCAAGGTCCCATCTCTACAAGAAATAAAAATAAAAATAATTAACCAGGCGTGATGGCACGCACCTGTAGTCCCAGCTAGTCAGGAGGCTGAGGCAAGCGGGAAGACCACTGGGCCAGGAGGTCAAGGCTGCAGTGAACTGTGCTCGCACCCCTACACTCCAGCTTGGGTAACAGAGCGAGACCATCTCTCAAGAAAAAAAAATTCAGGAAAATATTAATACAAATTATATATATTGTTCTGTGCTATGAAATAAACGAAGATGTAGAAGATTATGTTTTTGCCTTTAAGAACTTGGGATCCAGCAGGTGAGCTAGAAAATACCTGTGACAGTGGCAGTATTTGTTAGTGTTATTAGTGCCAGCAGAGTGATAGAAATAAAGTTCTCAGTTTGGAGGATCCATAGTGAAACCAAGAATTTGAATAGGTGTTGCTGGGAAGAATGTCATTACATTACAGTGGAAATTTTATTAGAGAATAGGCTGAAGTTTTACGTCGTTTAGAAAAAAATAAGAACATTAGAATAGCAACCATATATTGTCATACATTGTTATGGATATTCCATATCGAGGCATCAGTTGTGTTAATCTAAAAAAATCACTTTCCCAAAGAATTCTTAGCTTTTATTTTTCCCAAGAATAAGAGATCTGGCTGGGCACGGTGGATCATTCCCGTAATCCCAGCATTTGGGGTGGCTGAGGTGAGAGGACTACTTGAGCCCAAGAGTTCAAGATCAGCCTGGGCAACACAGGGAGACCTTATCCCTACAAAATTAAATTTTAAAAATTAGCCAGACACAGTGGTGCACACCTATAGTCCCAGCTCTTCACAAGGCTGAGGTAGGAGGATAGTTTGAGCCCAGGAGGTCAAGGCTGCAGTGAGCCGTGATCACACCAGTGCACTCCAGCCTGGGTAACAGAGAGAGGGAGGAGAGAAAGAAAAAAGAGAAACCTTTATTTTAACTCTTATGTATTTGGAATTGAAATTCAGTATCTTATCTAAAGTCAGAAAATTTTAATTCATGGTCTGGACTTTGCAACTGTTTTTACAACCAAGATTGCCTCAAAAAAAAAAAAAATTTTTTTTTTGTTTTAGTCAACTCTCTCCTCATGTGCCCCATTCGTCTCTCTAACAGTAGAACCAGACAAAGATGGAAAAAGAGAGAAGTTCAAGTGTTCTGCCTGCGGCGTCCACGTGTGACTCTCCCCTACATGCCCGTGCCTTCTGTTCCCATTTCCCGTGAGCTGTGTTCACACCACACTTGGAGTCTGAAGCTGTGTGTTTGAGTCCTTGCCCTCCCGCTGTAGTCTGTTGCATGACCTATGGCAAAGTCACTCAATTCTTTGAGCTTCAATTTCCTCATCTATAAAACGAAAGTGATTGCCGTTCACAGAGCTGTGGTGAGAATCCGTTAAGAAAACATCCACCAGCAAGGAAAGGCCTGGCATACCTGGCACATAGTAGGGACCTGGTAAATGCTGCTTTTGTTCTTTTCTTTTATAAAGATGCACTTTGAAAAAGAAAAAAAAAAAAAACTCTCACATATGTGCCTCAAAATGATACAGATGTACATTTGCTGACAGTTAAACTTTTTTTAAACTTTATTTCCTGTTTCAAAGAAATGTACAGGTTCGAAGCTGGGCGCAGTCGCTCACGCCTGTAATCCCAGCCCTTTGGGAGGCCGAGAGGCAGGTGAATCACAAGGTCAGGAATTTGAGACCAGCCTGGCCAACATGGTGAAACCTCGTCTCTACTGAAAATACAGAAAATTAGCTGGGTGTAGTGGGGGGCACCTGTAATCTCAGCTACTACTCAGAGCTACTTGGGAGGCTGGGGCAGGAGAGTAGCTTGAACCTGGGGTGCGGAGATTGCAGTGAGCTGAGATCGCTCCACTGCACTCCAGTGTGGGCAACAGAGTGAGACTCCGTCTCAAAAAAAAAAAAGAAAAAGAAAAAGACATGTACAGGTTCAAGGACTAGAAACATAACAAAAGTGTAGGAGCATAAGAGAATGATCTTTCAGGTAGAGCCAGCCATCTGCTTGCATCTTATCTTCTCCTCCGTAAGTCAGGAAGGGCAGCATGTTCCATTCACCCACAAAGAAATAGTCCAGAACTCCTCTTCTGCCAGACATCCATCCATCCATCCTGTGGCCTTGGACCTATGGTTTCACTACCAACTCTTACTCTTTCTTTCTTTCCTTTTTTGAGACAGAGTCTCACTTTGTCGCCCAGGCTGGAGTGCAGTGGCTCAATCTCAGCTCACTGCAACCTCCACCTCCCGGGTTCAAGCGATTCTCCTGCTTCAGCCTCCCAAGTAGCTGGGATTACAGGCACCTGCCACCACACCTGACTGATTTTTATATTATTAGTAGAGATGGGGTTTCACCATGTTGGCCAGGCTGGTCTTGAACTCCTGACCTCAGGTGCCCCACCTGGCTCAGCCTCCCAAAGTGCTGGGATTATAGGCATGAGTCATTACGCCTGGCCCAACTCTTACTCTTTCTTTTGCTTAGAGCGGTGGTTCTGAAGCTTGACTAGGCATCAGAATAAACTTGAGGGCTTCCTGATGCAGGATATCTGGGGAGAGGCCTGAGAATGTGCATTTCTCACATTGCTGTCAGCATCACTTGGGAACTGGGGATCACAGAACTGAGAATCACTGACAGAACCTCCTAGTACCCATCTTTTTTTTTTTTCTTCTTTAAAACTTTTGTTAAATTATACTTCTTAAAAGCTATCTCTTTTTGGCAAAATAAAAAGAATATAGGAAAAAACTATAGTCCCCCGCCCCGCCTCCATCTTCTGTCTTTTAGATCATAAATGCCTCTGATACAAAGGTTGAAATTTTCTCCAGTGGTAGGGTGAAAAGAACTTGGGTTTTACAGTCAGATGAATTCTAGGATAAAATCTTGACTCAGTCACTTATTAGCTCTATGACTTTGGACAAGTTATTTAACCACTAAGAGCCTCAATTGTCTCATCTATAAAATGGACTTGTGATTTCCAAATCTTGGGAGTTTTGTGAGGGTTGACTGGGATAATGTGTGTAACCTCCTAGTACAGTGACAGACCATAATGAAAACAGCCTGATGTTTATTGAGCATTTATGAGTAGTAGGCCTTCTTTTAATGTCTTTACATATATGAACTTACCTAATTGTCACAACAGCCCATTTTCACAACCTATGAAGAGGGTTCATTATTATCTCCATTTTACAGATGAGGAAAGTACGGCCCAGAGAAGTGACTTGCTCAAGACCAAACAGCTGGCTGAACTGGAATTTGAATTCTATGATCTGGATCTAGAGCCCATATCCAAGCCACCAGGCTTTGCTGTTTTAACAATCTAAGTTTAGCATTCCACCTTGCTAGGATGCAGTTACTCTGTGATGCCACATAAAGAGAGGTCCATGACACAGAAAGATAAATGCCACTACATGTTCTCACTCGGGCGTGGGAGCTAAAAACAACTGAGCTCATAGAAATAGAAGTAGGGGTGAGGCATTGTGGCTCACGCCTGTAATCCCAGCACTTTGGGAGGCCGAGGTGGGTGGATCACTTGAGGCCAGGAGTTCGAGACCAGCCTGGGCAACATGCAGAGACCCCCCATCTCTACAAAAATACAGAAATTAGCCTGGCATTGTGTGCACCAGGCAGGGATCCCAGCTACTCTGGAGGCTAAGATGGGAAGATTGCTGAAGCCCAGGAGGTTGAGGCTGCAGTGAGCTATGATCACACCACTGCACTCCAGCCTGGGTGACAGAGGGAGACCCTGTCTGAAAGAAAGAAAGAGGCTGGGAAGTGCAGCAGGGAGGGGAGGACAGGAATAGGTCGGTTAATGGATGTAAAATTACAGCTAGACAGGAGGAATAAGTTCTAGTGTTCTAAAGCACTGTAGGGCGAATATAGTTAACAACGTATTTGTTCAAAAAGCTAGAAGAGAGGATTTTCAGTGTTCCCAACACAAAGAAATGGTTTTTGAGGTGATGGATATGCTGATCACCCTGACTGGATCCATTATACATAGCCTACATGGATAGAAATAGCACTCTGTGCTGTATAAATGTGTACAATTTTTACACATGTCAACTGAAAACAAAAGGGAAAAAGATGTGCAAATATGTTTTGAGATCTTTAAAGTGCCATGTAAATGTATGGTATGTTTTGCTTGTTAGGAGTACTGCTCTCCCATTAGGTATTTGAACAGCTCCTCATAAAACAAAGTACCTTTGGCTTGGGACAAAAATAGAGTTAACAGTGAGTGTGATATTGACCACACTGTGGGCAGGACCTGGTCACGGTGAGGTGTGGTGATCGTGCAAAACACTCGAAGGCTCTGGTGGGTGTGCTAGCCAAAGTAGGTCATAGTGTGTTGGGGGGGGGGGTAGGGGAGGGGTGTGAAAGAGAGAGAGAGAGTGGGTGTGTGTGGGTGTGAGAGAGAGAGAGAGAGTGTGTGTGTGTTTGTGCCTGTGTGAGTGTGTGTTCTGCAGGGTAGATATGCTGCTATCTGTTTTATGCCTTCAGGCCCACCGCTGACTGTGGCCCTGCATGACCAGGAATGTGTTTGTGTGTAATTATGTCACCCTCTAGCGGTGACTTCCTTACTAGCCCCTTATCCTTGAAAAGCCCACTCTGGTGTCGGTGACCTCTCTTCCCAGTGACAGCCCGGGAGTAGCACTTCAGGGAGATTTTGGCATGGGGGGGCAGTGGCAGGAAAAGCGGGGTGTGGCCGGGCATGAAGAGAGTGACAGGACCTGGGAAGAGGGAAGAGGACAACTAGGACTAATGATTAGTGTATCCCTGCAGAGCAGAAGGGGAAGCAGGCGAGGCAGAGCATCTGGAGCGGGAGAAGAGAAGGCGCTCTCAAGGGAGGCTCTTGCATGTCAAGTTTTGTCAAGTGCCATTTTATGTTTGTGGGGTGGGATGATTACCGCAGCTAGAGTTCTTTCCAGAATGTCAGTTCTGAGGGCCGAAGTGGGCATGGAGAAGCAATATTTTAAAGCAGTTTCAATTCTGTTTTCCAAGGGAAGTAGGCACAGGCTTAGAGACCGCCTACAGCTGACTAAATTCCAAACTGTCACCACCGTGGAGTGGACTGCAGACTTGGCTGCTTCTGCCTAGCCTGGGGCTGTGTTCTCTCTGCCAGTAAAAGTCATTTTTATCAGGATTCACATAGGCTTTCGCATGTTGATAAATATTTCAAAAGACAAGAAGGAATCAAGATCAGTGTTGCTCAGAGCGGATTTGGAACTCCGAGTTAGGCGGGACCCTGCCGTCTAAGGCCTGACTGAGCCAGAGTGCGAAGGGTACTCCCTGTTGGAAAAGGTGCTGGCGCCAGGCCAGGCTTTGCTGGAAAGTCCTATTTGGATGAGCCAGAACATTTGCATTTCTTACATAATGTCAGACCCAGAGGAGCTTTAGGGATCGGCCCTGCGGCAGAGCTCACAGCCAGGTCCCCTTTTCCGCCAAGAGGATAGGGTTAAAGGTTAAAAAAAAAAACAGAATCTCAAGGGGCAGAAAAGCAAAGGCTCAGCCGTGCCAGCATTAACTCTTCACACCCCAGAAAAGAGCGTTCGGAGATAAAACCACACCTTTATGTCACGTGATGCCACTGCCTTCCTGAATCCAGTCATTCCTGAAGAGGTCAGTAACGCCAAGCACTGGCCTTCCCCCTTGTGTGCAGGAAATTAAAGAGGCATGAAAACCCTGTCCACATTTTCTCTAAAGTTGGAACAGCTTGCCTGGGGCTTCAGACTGAGCTTCAATCTCAAGCTTCAGTGAGATTCTTTGTTTATTTTTTATTTTTAAACATACTATTTGGCCAAGCCTGGTGGCTCATGCCTGTAATCCCAGCACTTTGGGAGGCCGAGGCAGGCAGATCACTTGAGGTCAGGAGTTTGAGACCAGTCTGGCCAACATGGTGAAACCCCATCTCTACTAAAAATACAAAAAGTAGCCAGTGTGGTGGTGCACGCCTGTAATCCCAGCTGCTCAGGAGGCTGAAGCAGGAGAATCGCATGAACCTGGGAGGCGAAGTTTGCAGTCAGCTCAGATCGAGCCACTGCACTCCAGCCTGGGCAACAGAGCAAGACTCCGTCTCAAATTAAATTAACCAACTAACTAACTAACTAACTAACTTTACTATTGAAGACCAAAGAGTTCAAGTAAGTAACATAAGAAATCAGTGGCTACCGTTGTAACCATCAAGAATTCCTTAATGGGCCAGGCGCAGTGGCTCATGCCTGTAATCCCAACACTTTGGGAGGCTGAGGCGGGTGGATCACGAGGTCAGGAGTTCGGGATCAGCCTGGCCAACATGGTGAAACCCCGTCTCTACTACAAAAATTAGCTGGGTGTGGTGGAGCACACCTGTAATCCTAGCTACTCAGGAGGCTGAGGCAGAATTGCTTGAACTGGGGAGGTGGAGGTTGCAGTGAGCTGAGATCACACAACTGCACTCCAGCCTGGGTGACAGAGCGAGACTCTGTCTCAGAAAAAAAAAAAAGGATTCCTTAATTTAACTGGTTCAGGGAACCAAAATGAGAGTTGTCACATACTAGTAAATCTTAGTAACCAGATGACACTCAAAGCAGGGTGTAGATATTTAACAAAAGCACTGTGTAGACATTTAATGACAATAGTTGCTTTTTGTTTGTTTGTTTACAAATGAAAATAAGGCATAGAATGAGAAGCCACTTTCTCAGGTCGCGGGAACAATTGAGGTTGAGTTCATCTCTCCTCCACCTGCCGAGCATCTTGGAGTCTCCCCACCCAGGTGCACACTCAGGATTGCAGTCGACTGTTATTGTTGCCTTTATTTATTTATTTTGAGACAGAGTCTTGCTCTTGTCACCCAGGCTGGCGTGTAGTGACGCGATCTCGGCTCACTGCAACCTCCACCTCTCGGGTTCAAGGGATTCTCCTGCCTCAGCCTCCTGAATAGCTGGGACTACAGGCATGCCACCACGCTCAGCTAAATTTTTTTGTATTTTTAGTAGAGATGGGGTTTCACCATGTTGGCCAGGCTGGTCTTGAACTCCTGACTTCAGGTGATCCACCAGTCTTGGCCTCCCAAAGTGCTGAGATTACAGGTATGAGCCACTGCACCTGGCCTATTGTTGCCTTTTTACTTGATATTTCAATAAATTTGTGAACAGTTGGAATGGTAAGAAATTCGCTACAGTACATAAAGGTTTGATCACTTATTTATTTATTTATTTATTTATTTATTTATTTATTTATTTTGAGATGGAGTCTCACTCTGTCGCCAGGCTGGAATGCAGTGGCACGATCTCGGCTCACTGCAAGCTCCGCCTCCTGGGTTCATGCCATTCTCCTGCCTCAGCCTCCCGAGTAGCTGGGACTACAGGTGCCCACCACCATGCCCAGCTAGTTCTTTATATTTTTAGTAGAAAAGGGGTTTCACCGTATTAGCCAGGATGGTCTCGATCTCCTGACCTCATGGTCTGCCTACCTCGGCCTCCCAAAGTGCTGGGATTATAGGCGTGAGCCACCGCCCCCAGCGATCACTTAGACTGCTATGATTAGGATTGCTCATTTATATTCCTGCAATAAGAGAGGAAAAGGAGAAATTTCAAATGGAGTGATTGTGTATGTCCGCAGGCATGTCAGTAGCTGCTAAAGTGCTATGGGAAAATGGAAAACACAATCTTTGGGATCCCTCTTTCAGCCACTTTCCTGCTTTTATATCTATAAACTTTAAAAAGTAGGGCATACTTTAAATAATAGTATACTAAGAAATTGTCACCACTGGCAGAGCTAAAATTGAGTCAGCTTGCCTTGTGATTTAATCAGAAACGTGTCTTAGTCTGTAAGCTTCACTACAGGAAATGCCCAGGAGCTGCTAATAAAGTTTAATACACATTTGCTTCCTTAATACTATGTCAACATCCTGACCATCACAACTTTCATTGTAAACATACTGCTTATTAAAAACACCCTGTAAAATGTCACAAACTAATAGAAAGTTGGGGCTACTACATAAATTAATATGCTAACTAGTATTTTTCAGTGTTATATAGTATAAGATAGTAAGTGCTTAAATATGAGCATTTTGAAATTCTCGGCCAGCATAATCCCATGAGTTATCCATGGCTCAGGGAGAGAGCAGGTGGTTCACTTCCAACTATGGGTTGTGTTCCAGACTAAGGGTTTTTGTTTGTTTTTTTCTTTTAAAGAAAATCAAGTTTATTTTTGAAACTGTTCATTTTAATTCTAAGACAAAGCTAGAAGGCCGGGCACGGTGGCCCACTCCTGTAATCCCAGCACTTTGGGAGGCCGAGGCGGGTGGATCACGAGGTCAGGAGATCGAGACCATCCTGGCTAACACGGTGAAACCCCCGTCTCTACTAAAAATACACACACACACACACACACATACACACACACAAATTAGCCGGACGCCGTGGCGGGCGCCTGTAGTCCCAGCTATTCGGGAGGCTGAGGCAGGAGAATGGCGTGAACCCGGGAGGCGGAGCTTGCAGTGAACTGAGTTCACACCACCACACTCCTGGGCCGGAAAAAAAAAAAAAAAAAAAAAAAAAAACAGCTAGAAAAAGAAGAATGGAAGATATGGGGAAAAAAAAAAAAATTTGTCAACTGTCACTGTCCTACCGTGGGAAAGAAATGTCTTGCAAACGGAAAAAAAAAGTTGGAGAGAACGAGAAGTTTGTGGTGTTATGTAAGAGGAAGCGCCCAGATTACATATAAAAGTCAACTGTTTCACGCCCTGTTCCTAAATATTAGGAATGCAAAATACGTGGTGGGAGTAAGTCAGAGCCTGTTTCCCTAAATATTTCTTTTTTTTTTCTTTTTTTTTTTTTTTTGAGACGGAGTCTCGCTCTGTCGCCCAGGCTGGAGTGCAGTGGCCGGATCTCGGCTCACTACAAGCTCCGCCTCCCGGGTTTACGCCATTCTCCTGCCTCAGCCTCCCGAGTAGCTGGGACTACAGGCGCCTGCCACCACGCCCGGCTAGTTTTTTGTATTTTTAGTAGAGACGGGGTTTCACCGTGTTAGCCAGGATGGTCTCGATCTCCTGACCTCGTGATCCACCCGCCTCGGCCTCCCAAAGTGCTGGGATTACAGGCTTGAGCCACCGCGCCCAGCCAAGAAGTAGAAAATTCTATCCTGAATGAGTGTGTGCCTGCTAGAATATTTCCTAGTATTTCCTAGATCCTTGTTGGTTGACTTCCCACCCACAAACCCCCAGAAGAAGTAAACTGTCTCTGAATATCAGAATAAACAACAACAATGAAACAACTTTTATATTTTCTTTTTTTCTCCTTTTTTTTTTTTTTTGAGACAGTGTCTCACTCTGTTGCTCAGGCTGGAGTGCAGTGGTGTAATCATGGTTCACTGCAGCCTTGAACTCCTGGTCTCAAGCTATTCTCCTGCCTCAGCCTACCAAGCAGCTGGGACTACAGGCATGCACCACCACACCCAGCGAATTTTTAAATTTTTTGTACAGACAAGGTCTCCCTATATTGCCCAGGCTGGTCTCTAACTCCTGGTCTCAAGTGATCCGCCTGCCTCAGCCTCCCAAAATGCTGGGATTTCCGGCATGGGCCACAGTGCCCAGCTGAAACAACTTTTAAAAGGTATATTAGAGATCCAACTAGATTCTACTCTTGCATTTATCTACAGCATATCAATTTGGTTTGCCCATGGTTAGGTGGTTCTTGGTCTGGGTCTTAGTTTTATGGGTCTACACATATGTGAAAACTCATCAAGCTGTATATTTAAGACTTGTGTGTTTTAGTCTGTGTGTTTTGTTTCAATTTTTAAAAGTTTTTATTTATTTTTTAAGTCAGAAGGGGTTTAATGGGTCAAGAAAAGTTTACTTCTGTGCATATAAATTATCTCCAGGTGTGTTTCTTCAAACAGGGTAACCAAATAGGGACAGATTCTACAGTGGCTGCTGCCTAGAGTTTTACACAGATGGGAACATGACCGTACCCCTGAACCCTCCACCCTTCTCTTGCCTGTGATTGCCACTCCTTCCCTGGCCTTTTCTGGCCTGGCCGCTTTCGCTGCTGAACTGGGGCAATGATTTTGTTTATCTTCATTACCCTTCACCTTGCCAGGCCTCTGTTCATCCCATCCCTCAGCCCCTAGTACCATGTATACAGTTAGCACTCAAGAAATATTGACTCTAATTTTGATTGATTGTCTCTGGTTAATAGGTGTTGGGGGCTGGGTGCGGTGGCTCATGCCTGTAATCTCAAAACTTTGGGAGCCCAGGTGCGAAGATCACTTGAGCCCAGGAGTTCAAAACCAGCCTGGGCAATACAGTGAGACCTAGTCTTTATTTATTTTTTTTTTTCAAAATAATTTTTAAAAAATAGGGCCGGGCGCGGTGGCTCAAGCCTGTAATCCCAGCACTTTGGGAGGCTGAGACGGGCGGATCACGAGGTCAGGAGATCGAGACCATCCTGGCTAACACGGTGAAACCCCGTCTCTACTAAAAATACAAAAAAAAACTAGCCGGGCGAGGTGGCGGCGCCTGTAGTCCCAGCTACTCGGGAGGCTGAGGCAGGAGAATGGCGTAAACCCGGGAGGCGAAGCTTGCAGTGAGCTGAGATCCCGCCACTGCACTCCAGCCTGGGCCACAGAGCGAGACTCCGTCTCAAAAAAAAAAATATATATATATATATGTGTTGGGCTGGGCAGTGAGTATGGGAAAGAAGGGGGAAAGGGAGCTTGTTTCTAATATACAGATGGGGAGAAGTCTGGGGCTGCGTAGGAGCTGGGGTGAAGAACACAAGGCATGCTGATTTTGCCTCTGTCTTTGACGATGTTTTCTTAATGTTGGAAAAATGCAATAGTTTTATCACTTGCCACATACTTTCCCATGCTGTTCCCCACTGAACCAAATCAGGTCATATTATACTTGCTCTGTTACACTGCGCTGTTTTCCATTGACTTTTTGGTTATTGATATTGGCTTTTAGTCTTGGATATGTGGTTTCTTTTCACACAAACATGAATACGTTGTGCCACTGAGATTTTCCTACGGGTTCAGTCATTTTGAGTTGGAGATGGTCACTGGGATGCACTTTTACATTCCTGTTCTCACTTTCATCTGTGGGTGCCACCCAGAGCATAGGCTTTCTATGGAACAGTGAATGTGCTTACGTATGAGTAGAAGAAGCGAGGCTTTTCCCATGCAGCCTGGGAGACAAGGAAACCGCGGTGATGTGGTGCCAGTAGCACGCGTTTATTTATGGTATATCAGAGCCTCAGATCCAGCCGTCCCAGACAGGAACGTCCACAAGGATGAGGCCCTTTTGCAGGAGACGGAGAACACACCTCCCTTATTCCTGCTCCAGTAGTTGAGATCTGCCGGAGACCATTACTCATGTTTCCTGGACTTGAACTTTAGGACACTGGCCACTGGGCATTTTTTGCAGAGGGTCCTCATTAGAATTTCTCTTTCTGTCCGTTTTTTAACCTTATTTTTTAAGCTACATTTCTAAATGCTTTTGAAACCAACAGTGTTGTTTGATTGTGCTGATAGAACCCAGATGGGAGGGGGGTTTTGGGGTTTTTTTTTTTTTTTCTTTCATCATTTGAATCATTGCACAAGCACCGTATCACCTAGAAACAGAGGGTGATTTCAGGACAGTGCTGTGGTCACAAAGCATGGTTAAGTTCGGAAAAGCAGCAGGGAGGGAAAAAAGTGCCTTCTGATTCGACACTTCCGTTCTATGTGATTTAAGCGCATATCTAGTTACAAGGTTTCTTTGGCAAAAGCAATTTTTTGCACCAGAGTTAGCCAGGCAAAGCCAGCATCCCCCTGGCCAGGAGAGTTTGAGGACCCATCTGCCTCACACATCATTAGCAGCATTGTTTGTTTAGAGCCCTTCTGTAGAATCTTTATTCACGGAGAAGTAGAAGAAAACTCAAACAGCCCAGCTGGATTTCCAGGTCCTGGGTGGAATTTGTAACCCCTTTGACTTCTCAACTGAGAAAATTGGATGCGGCTGTCACAGAAAGAGAATAAATATGGAACCCCACAATGCTATGCTTGCAGCCACTTTTATTCCATTGAATTTCACACATAATGAAAGGCAGGCATACTCTGAGAGGCACAGAGCTGAACCAATGCTGGGAGTCCTGCAATTCCAAGTAGGTTGAGCTGGTGACAGTTCTGGGCAAGATACTTTAGTCCTCTTTCGTTGGCCACTGGCTAAAACATACAGGCAGTAGTATCTCCTCCTGTTATCCTACTGCAAGTGTTCTGCTTTTAAAACTAAAAAAACTATGGAAAAGGGAATACGATTGGTTAGTAAACACCTAAACAATGTATGCCCTCACGAGTAATCAAAGAAAGGCAGTTTAAAATTTGATAGCATTTTTTCCCTATTGTGAGAAAGAATTTTTTTAATGATAATATCCAAACATCTTAATTAGCTTTTGTCATTTAATACTAAAACCCAGTTTAGTGTTTTATTAGGCTTTACTTTCATGAAAGGTTGGGAATTCTAAAAATAACTTATTCTGAAAGAGTAATGAATGGCCCAATAAACTTAATGGTCCAATTTAAGCGATTGATTGACTGGTCAATAGATGCTAGAGAAGTCAGGACTGGAAAAGACATTAGGGCTTATGTGGCTTTGCCCCATCATTTTCTAACTGAGAAGGCTGGAACCTAGAGACGTTGTGTGACTTGTCTGGGGTCACATGGTTGTACGGAGGCTGGAATTGCATTAGTAAAACACAAGTTCTTATTTAGATCTTGTTCTCAGCAAATGGCTTCACATAGGATTAAACTTTTTGTTTTCAATACCTCAAGGATGTTGTGCTTCCCTGTCTTTCCAGGCAGACAAGATGTCTGAGACCTCAAATCAGGCACTGTTCCCTCATTCACTCTTTCTCCTTAGATGAGCGAGTGGCTGCATACCTCTACATCTTTAGAAAAAAATTTTTTTGAGATACAGTCTTACTCTGCCACCGAGGCTGGAGTGCAGCAGCATGATCATGGCTCACTGCAACCTCCAATTCCTGGGCCAAGCGATCCTCCCACCTCAGCCTCCTGAGTAGCTGGGACTGCAGGTGTGCACCACCATGCCTGCCTAATGTTTTTATTTTTGTAGAGATAGGGGTCTCACTATGTTCCCCAGGCTGGTCTGGAACCTCTGTGCTCAAGTGATCCTCCCACTTCATCCTCCCAAACTGCTGGGATTGCAGCCATGAGCCACCACATCCAGCCTAGATCTGTTTAATGGGGATAATAATCCTTGCACAATTGATGCCCGTTTGATAATCTTAGAAACCCGTTGAGCAACTACAAATAAAAATAAGGGGTGTACAGTCTAAAAGGGGGATAAAAAGTATATAGGTAAGTCTCGCAGGGCACGGTGACTCACCCTGTAATCCCAGCACTTTGGGAGGCCGAGGTGGGTGGATCACAAGGTCAGGGGTTCGAGACCAACCTAACCAACATGGTGAAAACCCGTCTCTACTAAAAATACAAAAATTAGCTGGGCGTGGTGGCAGGCGCCTGTAATCCCAGCTACTCAGGAGGCTGAGGCAGGAGAATTGCTCAAACCCAGGAGGCGGAGGTTGCAGTGAGCCGAGATCGCGCCACTGCACTCCAGCCTGGGCCACAGAGTGAGACTCCGTATCAAAAAAAAAAAAAAAAAAAAAAAAAAAGTATATAGGTAAGTCTAATACAAAACAGAATAAATGTTGTAAGAGGTTGTACTCGGTAAGGTCTTGCTGTTCCTGTAACAAACAAATCTCCCAAATGTAAATTGGCTCTAAAATCATAGAAATTTATTTCTAGCCCCTGTAAAAGCCAAAATAGATGTTCATTATTAACAGGCGGGTCTCTCCTGGGTAATTTTAGGGTCTGGACTTCTTCTGATTTATCACTCTATCTTTGGCCTGGTTTTGAAGGCCACCATGCTTGTGTGCATCAAGCTGAAAGAAGAAAAGTGGGCTTGGAGATCTCCTGGTTGGAGATTTTTAGAGGCCAGGCCTGGGAGCTGCAGACATCACTTCTTCTAGGTTACCTTTAGATAGCACCCAGCCGTATGACCACCTCTTGGTGCAATGGATGCTGGGTAATTTGGTCCAGCAACATGCAATTTTAGTGACCATCAGGTGATCTCTGCTACAATGGGCTTTGAGGGTCCAAAGGAGGAGGATGTCATATGAGAGTGAAGTAACTTCTTGGAGAAATCCACACATGGCTAGGAAGGCATAAATAATAATTATTTCTACTATTAATGGTCATTTTGTCTTAATTTTAATTAGAGAGTTCTGCAGACTCCTCCTAGGTGGTGGGATATGTATCTCAAGTTGTTTGATTTTCAGGAGTGGTGACTCTTTCTGATCCATGGCCTGTGCTGACAAGATAGCCCGGATCCCAGGGAGATCACACCTGCTCCAACGGTCTCATGCAGCTGGGGAGGTGACCACAGAAACAGTGGGCCCTCCCCAAACCACACACAGATAGACTGTAATCAGGATTCTTCATCTCCATTCAGCAGTGACCAGAGGCCAGCGGCCCGAGGCCTGTGCTGGTGGTTGGTTCCAGCTGCTGACATTTGTCATCCCATGGCTGCGTAAGGCACAGACCACACTTCCTCATCTCCTTTCCACTCAGGCTGACAGTGCTCTCCTTCTGCCCCTCGTAGTGTTTCTACTGAATCAGACCTCCCAGCTGGGCTCCCACCCTCCAGACGCTTACCCTCCACACTCCATCCATCATTGTTGGAGCAAACGATTATCAGAGCTTTTTTAAATCCACATCTGATGATGCCTGTCCCCTGTTCAGATGCCTCAGATGCCTCCTGCAGATGGCAGGAGACACCCAAACTCCTTATAAGTGGGCCCCAGTAGGAAGGTTCTGCTTCACCAAGAATTAATCCCTTTTGTTTGTCTTTAGATTTTGACTTTGGTTCTCTCTCTCTCTGCCTCTTTCTCTGCCCCTTCCCTTTTCTGTTTTCTGAAGTTGAATTTTGGACTTGAAACTGCGTTTTTCAGGCCTCTGTGCCTTTGCTCAGTGGGCGGGTCTCATTCTTCTGTCTCCAGCTGTGAGAATCCTGCCTGTCCTCTTAGGGACAGGTTCAAATACCGTCACCCCCAGGAAGCATCCCCACCATTGGAACGACATAGTCTCAGGTGTTTGGATAGTAATTGATAACCTCCATTATAACATATTGCCCTGCTAAATATTATAATCACATACGTTTGCCTCACCTCTACAGGATTCCTGTTACTCAACTCAGAGTTCCTGTTGCCCAACTTTGAGTGAGACCTCATAGATGCCCAATAATATTGGTTGATTTGAATTAAGAGCCACGAAAAGAATTCCATTTAAATTACTTTTTGGCATTTTCACTGGGTCTGAACTTTTTTGTTTACTCTGAGTAGCAGATTTAAAACAGCAAACAGTTTAGTTCTGATAATGGAAAATTGCTCTCTGGGTCCTTACAGGACGGCTGCTTTTCCTAAAGATTGTCTGTAATGACGAGAAGTATAGGTTGTCACTGGAATAGAAAGTGGTTGCCTCCACGGCTGGTAGGTGGGGTCTTTCTCCTGGGCGGTAGGTTACAGTTTGCCACCCTTACCTTGAGTGCCAGGGTACTTTGCAAGTAACTCTGTTAAAGCTCCTACGGTACCACATTTAAACAATAGATTTCAAACAGAATTTTTGGTTTTGTACAAGTGATGTTTTGTTTTCTTGCCTGGCTTCCACTCTAGACCAGCACTATGAAAGAGTCCATGAACTCTCTGTGATCGTGGAAACGTTCTATAATCTGTGCTGTCCAAAACAATAGCCGCTAGCCACCTGTGGCTACTGAGCCCTTGAAATGTGGCTTCTGCAATGGAGGAACTGAACATTTAATTTAAATTCATTTTTAATTTAAATAGCCACATGTGGCCAGTGGCTACCGTCTTGGGCAGTGATATTGAGTTCCTAGGAGAGCAGCATTTTATTAATTTATTGGAATATCCTATACAGTACTGTGTATTCAGTAAACCTACAATAAGCGTTTGTTAAATGATGAACGGTTAACATTTATTGAGTGCCTGCTGAATGCCAGGTGCTTCCCAGAGGCTGTCCTTGTGTTACCTTCATTTTCTGCAGAGCCCCGTGTTGGGGCAGCATAGACAGCAAGGCTTGACCCCGGTCATTGCAGCCTTCACCAAGAAAACAGGCAGCCGAGGGAGCAATTTAGCAAGAGGGTCAGGAGTTCCGTGAAACGAAGCCTGACAGAGCCATAAAAGAAACTAAAGAATATTGGTGGTGAACCAAAAGCCTCTGTAACCTGCCCAGGCCTGAATTTGGTGATCATGCTTTTGCCTGAGGCAGCCACAGAAGTTATTTAATTCTCAAAACCAGGGCCTGTGAGACCCACAAACCTGGTCTGGGGTTTGCCAGCAGGGACTCTAGTTTTGGCAAAGGGAATGTGGGCTGCTTCGTGTTGGAGAGGGAGATGGAAGAGGTGACCACTTTGGCTTTGAATGTTCTCATCAGTGAGGAAGGAACTGGTGCTGTGCCTGAGTGGGCGTGAACTTGTTTTGCCTGTGGTTTTCTTTAGAAAGCTGCTTGGCTCCTCTTCTCTCAGAGGATTTGGAAGGTCTTCCCCGCACCATCGAAGGAACAGTTTGAGACACAGGGGCGTCAGCTGGGGACAGCATTAGAGGGACCCACATTACTTGGAGCTACTGGTTTCCCCCCAAATAAAAACCCAGGTGACATTTCTGCATGAGCAGTGAGTGACGAGGAGAATTTGCTTGCAGCCTCTCTGCTGCGCTCTGCCTTCAGAGTCCCTCTAGCCGCGGCCCCCTGTGTTGTCGTTTGTCCCTGGGTACCTGACTGATGAAGACAGGCTCTGGGGTTCGTCACTGAAGGGGCTGTGGACCCAGGGGTGCTGTACTTCCGCCGTTCTGTTCACTGCAACATTCATCTCCTGCCTGTTTACAAAAAATGAAATAATTATCCTATTCTTCCAAACGGAAATTACTAATTTTTGAAGCAGAAGGTTGACAGCTTCAGTAAGATTTCAAGAGAGCGAGAAGACTGGAATCAGGTGAGGCCATAACTTCTTATCTAAACTTAGTTTCTGGGGTGGAATTACAGAATTGTTTAGAAAAAGAGTCAATATAACTACTTTCAGAAAATACCACCTGTGGAAATCCAGATTTATAAATAGTGATTATGCATTTAGTACAATGATTATCATATATGTAATATATATTTTAAAAATGTATATTGAGGTCCCTTTAAAGAACAGAAGATAGGCTGGCTCATGCCTATAATCCTAGCAGTTTGGGAAGCTGAGGCAGGTGGATTTCTTGAGCCCAGGAGTTCAAGCCCAGTCTGGGCAACATGGTGAAACTCTACAAAAAAATACAAAAATTAGCTGGGCATTGTGGCACGTGCCTGTAGTCTCACCTTCTCAGGATGCTGAGGTAGGAGGATCACCTGACCCCAGAGAGGTCAGAGCTGCAGTGAGCCATGATCACACCACTGCAGTCCAGCCTGGCGACAGAGTGAGACCCTGTCTCAAAAAAAAAAAAAAAAGAGGCCAGGCACGGTGGCTCACGCCTGTAATCCCAGCACTTTGGGAAGCCGAGGCAGGCGGATCACAAGGTCAGGAGATCGAGACCATCCTGGCGAACACGGTGAAACCCTGTCTCTACTAAAAATACAAAAATTAGCCGGGTGAGGTGGCGGGCGCCTGCAGTCCCAGCTACTCAGGAGGCTGAGGCAGGAGAATGGCGTGAACCCGGGAGGCGGAGCTTGCAGTGAGCCGAGATTGTGCCACTGCACTCCAGCCTGGGCAACAGAGCGAGACTCGGTTTAAAAAAAAAAAAAAGAGAGAGAGAGAAAAAGAAAAAACCACATGACAAATTTGAAAGTCTTTTGGAACATGACTTGTGAATGCTCCAAACATTCCAAAATGAATGAGTGAAGTAGCCAGGAGAAATACGACAGAAAGCAGTGGGGATTTGGGAAAGTTAGAGAGCCTGTGTGCCTCCCACCAAGGCATTCATATTCCAAAGATTTTTAAACATTGTGTTAGTCAAGGACACTTGGGCTGGGCACCGTGGCTCATGCCTGTAATCCCAGCACTTTGGGAAGCCTAGGTGGGAGGATGGCTTGAGGCCAGGAGTTCAAGACCAGCCTGGACAATATAGGGAGACCCCCATCTCTACAAAATAATTTAAAAACTTAGGCCGGGGCCGGGCGCGGTGGCTCACGCCTGTAATCCCAGCACTTTGGGAGGCCGAGGCGGGCGGATCACAAGGTCAGGAGATCGAGACCATGGTGAAACCCCGTCTCTACTAAAAATAGAAAAAAAAAATTAGCCGGGCGAGGTGGCGGGCGCCTGTAGTCCCAGCTACTCGGGAGGCTGAGGCAGGAGAATGGCGTGAACCCGGGAGGCGGAGCTTGCAGTGAGCCGAGATTGCGCCACTGCACTCCAGCCTGGGCGACAAAGCGAGACTCCGTCTCAAAAAAAAAAAAAATAAAAAATAAAAAAAAAATTAAAAAAAAAAAAAAAAAAAAAAAAACTTAGGCCGGGCGTGGTGGCTCACACCTGTATTCCCAGCACTTTGGGAGGCTGAGGCGGGTGGATCACGAGGTCCGGAGATGGAGACCATCCTGGCTAACACTGTGAAACCCTGTTTCTACTAAAAATACAAAAAGTTAGCCAGCTGTGGTGGTGGGCGCCTGTAGTCCCAGCTACTGGGAGGCTGAGGCAGGAGAATGGCATGAACCCGGGGGGTGGAGCTTGCAGTGAGCTGAGATCACACCACTGCACTCTAGCCTGGGCGACAGAGCGAGACTCCATCTCAAAAAAAAAAAAAAAAAAAAAACTTAACCAGACACTGTGACTCACACCTGTTAGTCCCAGCTACTCAGGAGGTTGAGGTGGGAGGATCGCTTGAGCCCAGGAGTTCGAGGCTGCAGTGAACTGTGATCGTGCTGCTGTACTCCAGCCTGGGTGACAATGAGACGATGTCTCCAAAAAAGAAAAGAAAAGACAGCTGTCTGCCAATTGGTGATCCTGGTTTTAAAAGTTGCATGATTTCCCCAGGTCCTTTAAAAATATGCTCCATTTTTCAAACACAATAGTACATCTACTTGGTAGCATAAGACACATTTTTATTCTAATTAGCGCATGGCGTAGAGAGACGTTATCCACCTGCCCAGGTGGCGATCCAGAAATCCATTTATTTACTTCATTCACTCTATCTAAGCAGACAGGAATTTGCAGAAAACAGTAGCAATTGCACAAATCAGTGTTTTTCCCCTATAGTACAATATCCCAAAATTCTAGAGCTGGTGAAAATAGATTACTTGCAAGACAAGAGCATCTAAACACCCCTCAGTTTTCCAGCCCTTGAAAAGGAAGTGCATAGCCCTGTTCTCTTGAAACAGTTCCTAAACCACACTGACCTGTTACCCATACACTTCTGCCTTTTTTCTAAAGCATCTTTTAAAACTATTTTAATTCATCAGTATTCAGGAGAAGGGAAATTCCTCTTCCTTATCATCTGCACAGAATAAGACGTCCAGTGGACTTTTGCTTGATAACTGGGGAGAAAATTGTGCTTTTCCAAGTCAGATGAGTCATCTGGGATCTGCCATTTCTGGGAACTGAACAGGGACCTAGAGTCTTGGGGATTTGCTCTGCCTACTTTGTGGAATTTATTCTCACAGTGCATGAGTTGGTCACTTTCACACTGCTCCAGGCACCAGGGGCTAGAAGCCGGGAAGCTCTATTCTCTGGATCTTCAAGCACTAGATTTTAGTGTGAAGGCCTCAGGATTTATTTCTGCGCCCCTGCCACCCTGCACTGTGATTGGGTCTGTTTTGCCATATGCTTCCCAAATTATGTACATTATCATTGGGAATGATACACACATTTCTGGGGAAGAGTAATTTAGCATTTTTCTTAAGGGCCAGAATTTAAATCTCGTCACTCCTACCGAGCCCCCAGCCCCTCCCCACCCCTAAGACATTTCTTCTGCAAGCCAGAGAAACAATGAGAAAAGACACAGAATATTTGGGCGATGAGGCTTCCCAAAGGACTGCTGGGGTCATGGTGAAGCTGGTACAAGCCTCTCCCTGCCCAATTTTTTATTTTCATCTCTACCAACTGTAGATTATACACACACACAAGCAGATCACCCAAAGGAATACTATGCCTCAGGGCTAGGAGGATTCATGGAGCAAAGCTTGGAAGGAAGAACTAGAGAGAGACCTAGAGACAGAGACCCTCGGGAGAAATAATTAAGGCTGGCAGGGAAAGGCTGTGTTAATTGAGCTGAGAAGAAAGATGAGCATCCGGGGATTCTTGTAAGAGGCAGTGGAATTTGCAGATAAAGTCATTGGTACATTATTGGATTCGTCTTTGGTTACTACCTTTTAAAAATGATTTTTGGGGAAGAATGGTATCTAGAAAAAAATTCATGCAAGAGAAACAGCTACAGGACTAAATGGTAATAACTGGCCAAAAAAAAAGCGAGACAGAGGGTGATTTTGCCAGATCCTCATTTCCTGGACTGAGCAAGAGAGGAAGAGAGATGCTGAGTCGGCTCCTGGCATAGGGGCTGCCATTCATGTGCGGTTGATCCAGGCCTGGCACTGCATGTGCGATACCCATGTGGTTTGTACTGAACTCCCTCCCACCAGCCCCACCTGCCCTCAAATAGTTATCCCACATGGTTGTCCCTGTACCTAAATTTCCCAACATTTGTTTCTTTTTGAGTATGAGGATCCTCTTTTTTAAGTCAAAAAATAAAAATAAAAAAAATCACATGCCCCATAAGACTATAGTTGTACTTTCCACCAAGAAAATATAATATATAAAGACCTTCAAGCCATTAGGTATTAATAAGACTTTTTCATTTTTAAATATTTTTGTTGTATAATGTAATGCAGAAAATTGCATACAGCATAATATATGCACAATTTAATAAACTGCTGTAGTGTGAACTACCACATATTCATCACCAGGTTGGAAAATAGAACATTGCTGGCATCCAGGGAACTTCCTTGAGCTCCTTCCTCATCACAGCCCCCTCCCTCGGAAACCGCTCCCTGTTGTCATCATTTCCTTGCTTGCTTTTCTTTATGGCTTAACCACCAATGTGTGGGTCCCCAAACAAGGTAGTTTTGCTGTGAATGAAACCATAGTTCATATACTTTCTTGTGACTTGCTGCTTCTCAATATCGTGTTCAGAAGATCCATGCATGTGGTTGCATGTAACTGTAGTTTGTTTTCCTTCCTGCATAATAATTCATGGTCGTAGTATCTCACAGTTAATTGTTCTGTCCATTCTGTTGTTGATCGATATTGTTGTTTCTGGTTTGAAGCTATTAAGAGTGTTGCTATTCTTTTTTTTTTGAGATGGCGTCTCAGTTTGTCACACAGGCTGGAGTGCAGTGGCACCATCTCTGCTTACCGCAACCTCCGCCTCCTGGGTTCAAGGATTCTCCTGCCTCAGCCTCCCAAGTAGCTGGCACTACAGGCGCCTGCCACCACGCCTGGCTAATTTTTCTATTATTAGTAGAGTCAGGTTTCACCATGTTGGCCAGGATAGTCTTGATTTCTTGACCTCATGATCTGCCTGCCTCTGCCTCCCAGAGTGCTGGGATTACAGGTGTGAACCACAGCGCCTGGCTGGTCAAGAGCGTTGCTATTCTTGACAAATTTCCTGATGTACAGACATCTCTGGTGGGGTGGGATTAACTGCATTATCAGGAACACTTGTAAAAAATGTAACAGCTTTCCTGAGGTATAATTTACATACCATACAGTTCACCCATTTAAAGTGTACAGTTCAGGCCACGTGCGGTGGTGCTCACACCTGTAATCCCAGTACTTTGGGAGGCCGAGGTGGGCGGATCACATGAGATCAGGAGTTTGAGACCAACCTGGCCAACATGGTGAAACCCTGTATCTACTAAAAATACAAAATTAGCCGGGTGTGGTGGCGTGCGCCTGTAATCCCAGCTATCTGGGAGACTGAGGCAGGAGAATCACTTGAACCTGGGAGGCAGAGGTTTCAGTGAGCCAAGATCACACCACTGTACTCCAGCCTGGGTGACAAGAGCAAAACTCTGTCTCAAAAATATATAAATACATAAATAATAAAATAAAATACATAGTGTTACTTGAAGGCCTTAGTGTATTAATTCATTACTTATTTCCATGGATGGCTTAAATTACAGTGGTTCGCATATTTTCATGAGCATCAGAATCACTTGCAGGGCTTGTTAAGACAGATTGCTAGGCTCCACCCACAGAGCTTCAGATTTAGTCGGTCTTGGTGGGGTATTTCTTGCGGCGGGGCAGGGTGGCTCATGCCTGTAATCCCAGAATTTTGGGAGGCCGAGGCAGGCAGATCACAAGGTCAGGGGATCAAGACCATCCTGGCTAACACAGTGAAACCCCACCTCTACTAAAAATACAAAAAAATTAGCCGGGCGTGGTGGTGGGCACCTGTAGTCCCAGCTACTTGGGAGGCTGAGGCAGGAGAATGGCATGAATCCGGGAGGTGGAGCTTGCAGTGAGCTGATATCGCGCCACTGCACTCCAGCCTGGGCAACAGAGCGAGACTCCGTCTCGGAAAAAAAAAAGAATTTGTATTTCTGCCGGGCACAGTGGCTCACGCCTGTAATCCTAGCACTTTGGGAGGCCGAAGGCAGCAGATTGTCTGAGCTCAGGAGTTGGAGACCAGCCTGGGCAACATGGTGAAACCCCATCTTTACTAAAATACAAAACTTAGCTGGATGTGGTGGCCTGCACCTGTAGTCCCAGCTACTTGGGAGGCTGAGGCAGGAGAATTGCTTGAACCCGGGAGGCAGAGGTTGCAGTGAGCCAAGATCAGGCCACTGCACTCCAGTGGACCACTGCATTCCAGCCTGGGCGACAGAGCGAGATTCCATCTAAAAAAAAAAAAAAAAAAGATTTTGTGTTTCTAACAAGTTTCCAAATGATGCAGATAGAGTGGACCACACTTTGAGAAACCTGGTTGCTGGCTGTTACTTTGAAAGTTAGAGAACTGGCGTGGGGAAATTCATTTATTCTCTCAAGAGATAAGAATGGACATAAGACACTTGGAATTTGTTAGAGAAAAAAGAGGTCAATTAGTAGGCTCTTGTAGTAGCTCAGAGTGAGACAGTAGGAATGGTGAGTAGGGAATATATTCAAAAAACACTATAAGGCCAGGCGCGGTGGCTCAAGCCTGTAATCCCAGCATTTTGGGAGGCCAAGATGGGCGGATCACGAGGTCAGCAGATCGAGACCATCCTGGCTAACATGGTGAAAACCCGTCTCTACTAAAAAATACAAAAAACTAGCCGGGCGAGGTGGCAGGCGCCTGTAGTCCCAGCTCCTCGGGAGGCTGAGACAGGAGAATGGTGTAAACCCGGGAGGCAGAGCTTGCAGTGAGCCGAGATTTGGCCACTGCACTCCAGCCTGGGCGACAGAGCGAGACTCCGTCTCCAAAAAAAAAAAAAAAAACACTATAGAGATACAGTCAAGAGACCTTGGCAATTGATTTGACTTGGAAGGCAAAGGAGAGGGAGGAGTCACAAAGGACACCAAGATTTCAGGCCTGGATCCAGGAAGAGAATTGAAAGACAGAGAACATGCATGATTGAAATGAAAGTGTGTAATCAATCAGCATTTTAACTTCTATATTTGTCTCTCTAGGACGTTTCACTCAACCCACATTTTATGATCAAAAGGACAGTACCCAGGGTGCCTGGTCCCCTGTGTCTTTGACCCCATTCCTGCAATGTTGCCCCCAGAAACTGGAAGCATGTCATCATGGGAGTTTTCCTGGATAACCGATAGTGAATTATCGATGGGAATACCAAATCAGATTTTTAAAATGTTAATTTAACTTTTACTATTTTAGAGACCTCTGTCATCCAGGCTGGAGTGCGGTGGTACAATCAGAGTTCACTGCAGCCTTGACGTCCTGTGATCCTCCCGCTTCAGCCTCCTGAGTAGCTAGGATTGCAGACATGTGCCACCATGTCCAGCTAATTTTTTTTTTTTTTTTTTTTTTTTTTAGTAGAGATGAGGCCTCGCTATGTCGGCCAGGCTGGTCTTAAACTCCTGGCCTCAAGTGATTGTCCCACCCCGGCCTCCCAAAGTGCTGAGATTACAGGTGTGAGCCACCATGCCTGGCCCCATATTAGATTGTGGAGGGACTACATACATTTCACAAACAAGCGATTCTGAAAACATTGGAAATTGTTGAAGTCCTCCTTTATTGCACTCTCTCTCCTCTTCTTCCAAAAGGACCTTGAAATTGTCTCTTTGACCAAACCACGTCATCACGTGAAACCGTTCCTGCTCTTTTCCTCCTGCTAAAAGCCCTCATGTTCTTCAAGGCCCTACTCAAATCCCACATCCTGACTACAGCTGCTCCCTTAGGCTCTTCTGACACTTCTTATAGTACACTTTTCTGGACAGGTTTTCTCTTTTCACCAGCTAGACCAATGCACCTTGGGGCACTCCCCAAGGTCTTACACATTTTTACATTATCTTATTAAGCAATGCCAGACTTTACTCTTAGAAGCTGAATGTGACTCATGTCTTTGAGGAGAAGACAGAGAGATATGTCTGGGACCAGGAATCTCCAAAACCTCAATTAGCAGTGGATTCTCAGATAAGCGGAGCCACGGTGGAAGCAGCTTCGTCACAGTGAACGGACCGAGTTGTGTGGAAGCCAAAGGGACTCTCCTTGTCTTCACGAGAGGCTGGTCTTCGCGGCCTGCTTCCTCTCTCCCTGAGAGCCAGAGGAGGGCTTTTCTTTTCTTTCAGTCAACAAATATTTTTCTAGCAAATGCCCTTGCGCAACGTCCTATCCACTGAGGAGAAAATGTAAACAAGACCTTTTCCAGAGCCTATGAGGGAAGAAACAAAAGCACAACAGAGGAGCATGCCACACTCTTCCATGTCACACTAACGCTGCGGCGAAAACATGCGAGAAGCTAGAAATAGAATGATGCTGCTGGGGCCTTCTCTGGGAGGGATGGTCAGAGAGGACCTCTTGGAAGGTGTGGCCTCAATGACCGAGGAGCCTGCTCTGCACACAGAGAGGAGAAACCATTCCCAGAAGTCAGCAAGGCACAGCGGGGAGAAACAGGATGGGGTTGGGTGAGGAGGTATAAGGAGTTTGGGGTTCTAGAGCACAACATGAAATCCTAAAGAGGATGGAAAGGTTGGCGGGGTCAGATTCCGGAAGGCGTCGTGTAATTGGATGAGGAGTTGTGACTCCATCCTTTGGAAGATAGGAAACCTTTGAAGGGTTTTAAGCAGAGAAGTCACATGGTCAAATCTAAGCTTTGAACAGAGCTCCTTGATCGCCGTATCCATTGAAAGGCAAGACAATTTTGTGCTTTCAAAGTAGTCTTCTCTTGCTGAGGATATAGTTTCTTGGTCAGCTTCACTGTTAAGGCTAATCTAAAACGTCCTTCCACGTTCTCTCCAAACCTTATGTTTCTTCACATTCACTCTGTACCTCACCTCTGCCAGTGTCTCCCATGAGCCCCTCACACTAAACCAGGGTCCCCCCTTCCAGACCCTTAGCTCTTGACCTGCTTTGTCTTTTCCATCCCCAAGTAAAACTAAGTACAACTTTTTAAAACTATTATATTTTAATTCCTTCAGCTTTAAGCAGCCTGGCCTGTTCTCAACCTACATATCATTTTGGCTAGAGAGGTCTGGCTCTTTCTGCCCACAAGGCTGTGTGTGTATCTAAGTATGTGTATTAATACTAGTAACTTTGCATGTTTTATAAACCGTGCTTTTTGTGTTACCTCCTGTATATCAGAATGTTGTTTTCTGATTTTCACACTATTTGCAGCTTTAGTAACAGGGCCATAGTGCAATGAAGGAAAGAAAGCAGGCCCGGTGTGGTGGCTTACGCCTGTAATCCTAGCACTTTGGAAGGCCAAGGCAGGTGGATCACCTGAGGTCAGGAGTTTAAGACCAGCCTGGCCAACATGTTGAAACCCATCTCTACTAAAAATGCAAAAATTAGCCTGTCGTGGTGGTGCGTGCCTGTAATCCCAGCTACTCGGGAGGCTGAGTCATAAGAATTGTTTGAACCTGGGAGGCAGAGGTTGCAGTGAGCTGAGATCATTGCCACTGCACTCCAGCCTGGGCAACAAAGTGAGACTCTGTCTCAAAAAAAAAAAAAAAAAAGAAAGAAAGCAAGCAGAGAAGGTGTTATGCTCTAGTGACAGGGAGGACCTGTATTTGGGGAAGAGTATGGATTCCAAGCCAGGGTCAACCATTCAATTGCTGTATGAACAATTACTTAATTTTAGTTTCCCTATTTTTTCCTTTCTTCCTTTCTTCCTTCCTTCCTTCCTTCCTTCCTTCCTTCCTTCCTTCCTTTCTCTTTCTCTCTTTCTCTCTTTCTCTCTTTCTCTCTCTCTCTCTCTCTCTTTCTTCTTTCTTCTTTCTTTCTTTCTTTCTTTCAATGGAGTCTCGCTCTTTCACCCAGGCTGGAGTACAGTGGCGCGATCTCAGCTCACTGCAACCTCCGCCTCCTGGGTTAACGCCGTTCTTCTGCCTCAGCCTCTCAAGTAGCTGGGACTACAGGCGCCTGGCTAATTTTTTGTATTTTTAGTAGTGATGGGGTTTCACCGTATTAGCCAGGATGGCCTCGATCTCCTGACCTCGTGATCCGCCCGCCTCGGCCTCCCAAAGCGCTGGGATTACAGGCGTGAGCCACCGCGCCCGGCCTTAGCTTCCCTATTTTCAAAGTGAGAATAATAATGGCATATGTCACAAATTTTAGTAAAGATTAAATGAGAAAAATAGATGTGAAACACTTAGTTCAGTGCAGTAGGAGGTGCTTAATAAACGTTGATTAATACTAGCTATTGTCATTGGTTATCAATCAAAAGACATTTGTTATTGCTGAGTAAAATGATACTAGGCACAAAGAGGCTCTCAGAGAAAGTCGAAAAGGTAAGTTTGAACATTTAGGAAGCATTTGATCTACTAGAGAAGTAAGAAGTTTATACTTCACCTAAAAAACAGCCCAAGGCAGCATAAGTGGGGTAGGGAGGTGCAGACCATGAGATACATGGATTCATAAAGGCCAAAGAGGTGTCAGGGGATGAGATTCTCATGGGGCGGGATTTATCAAGCATGGTTTTATGGAGGGGGTGAATCTTGAGCATGGATGTGGAAGTAGCTTCAGCTCGGGACTGCTGCAGAGCAGAGGAGAAGGCTTCCTTGGGAAGAGGATCAGAATGAGGTCTTGGGGGAAAAGTGGGGTTTGTTCTAGAGTAGAAGGAGATTGGAAAAGGAGACTTCATGTTGGGAAATTCAGGAAAACAATGAGAGGTAAGATGAGACCAAATTGGAAATAAATAATTGGGAACCACTATAAGTTTTCAAATAGGGGAATATTATGATGTCAAATGAGTATTTGAAAGAAAACTGGTGTTGTATCTATGTGCACTTGTGAGTGAGACCATGGAGAACTACTCTGGTGTTCAGAGGTCAGGAGGGTGAGTACTCGCTTGGAAATTGGGGAGGAAATGAGTGACCCTGATGTATATTTTCGGAGGTGTTTGTCTATTGTTCTGAGGTCCGTAAACAGCCTTTCTCTACAACAAGAGAGAAAGGGAGAGAAGGCACAGGACTCCAGCTAGCGACGCCTTGTCCTCCTCCACCTGCCCCTCCCCTGCCCCATGGAAATCACCCAGGCTGAGGCCCCCCCTTCAACAGCAATGCAGCCAGGAGTTCACAAAGGGAAGCATTTCCTTTCCAAAGACTGCTGAGATGGTTTACCCTGTTATGCCAGGAATGTGAACAAAATTGCAAATGTATTTTTATTCTTTTGGTTTTTTCTCTTTTTTTTTAAGATGGAGGCTCACTTTGTCACACAGGCTGGAGTGCAGTGGTGTGATCTCAGCTCACTGCAACCTCCACCTCTGAGGTTCAAGTGATTCTCCTGCCTCAGCCTCCCAAGTAGCTGGAATTACAGGTGCGCACCACCACACCCAGCTACTTTTTGTAGTTTTAGTAGTGACGGGTGTCGCCATGTCAGCCAGGCTGGTCTCGAACTCCTGACCTCAAGTGATCCTCCTGCCTCGGCCTCCCAAAGTGCTAGGATTACAGGCGTGAGCACCACACCCGGCCTGTTTTTTCTGTCTCTCTTTTTTTTTCAAGACAAGGTCTCAATCTGTCACCCACGCTGAAGTGCAATAGCACAATCACGACTCACTGCAGCCTTGAACTCCCGGGCTTGAGCAATCCTCTAGCCTCAGCCTCCCCGGCACCACCATGCTTGGCTAACTTTATATTCTTTGTAGAGACAGGGTCTCACTGTGTTGCCTAGGCTGGTCTTGAACTCCTGGGCTCAAGCAAGCCTCCCACCTCAGCCTCCCAAAGTGCTGGGATTGTAGGTGTGAGCTACTGCACCTGGCCACAAGTGTATTTTTATTTTTATTTTTATTTTGAGACAGAGTTTCACTCTTGTTGCCCAGGCTAGAGTGTAATGGTGCGATCTCGGCTCACTGCAACCTCCATCTCCCGAGTTCAAGCAATTCTCCTGCCTCATCCTCCCGAGTAGCTGGGATTACAGGTATGTGCCACCATGCCTGGCTGATTTTGTATTTTTAGTAGAGACAGCGTTTCTCCATGTCGATCAGGCTGGTCTCGAACTCCTGAGCCACCACTACAGGCCAAGTGTTTTTTGTTGTTTTTTTTTTTTCCAGACGGAGTCTTGCTCTATCGCCCAGGCTGGAGTGCAGTGGTGCGATCTCGGCTCACTGCAAGCTCCGCCTCCCCGGTTCATGCCATTCTCCTGCCTCAGCCTCCCGAGTAGCTGGGACTACAGGTGCCCACCACCACACCTGACTAATTATTTTGTATTTTTAGTAGAGACAGGGTTTCACCGTGTTAGCCAGGATGGTCTCGATCTCCTGACCTCATGATCCACCCGCCTCGGCCTCCCAAAGTGTTGGGATTACAGGCGTGAGCCACTGCGCCTGGCTGCCAAGTGTATTTTTAAATTACACATTCTGTAGCTCCCCACTGGGTGACCAAGTAAGAGTGCTTTTCTTTTCTTTCAGTCAACAAATATTTTTCTAGCACCTCCCACATACCCTTGTGTACGATCCTATCCACTGGGGAGAAAACGGTAAACAAGACCATTTCCAGAGCATACGAGGGAAGAAGCAAAAGCACAACAGATGAGCATGCCGCACTCTTCCTTGTCACATTAAATGCTGCAGCTAAAACATGCCAGAAGCTAGAAGTAGAATAATGGTGGTGGGGGCCTTCTCTAGGAGGGATGGTCAGGGAAGGCCCCTTGGAAGGTGTGAACTCAATGGCAAAGGAGTCTGCTCAGCACCCTCGAAGAGGCCCCCACCTAGGCTCGTGGCTATTTCTGGATAGGTTTCTAGGTGTGAGGGCGCCTGTCTGGGGAGAGGGGTAGATGTGGGAGGTGGCTCCATTTCCTGCAGGAGTCCTGCGATGCTTGAGGCCCTGGGTGCTGGGAAGTCAGTTCTAGACATCGGTGGGTTTGTGTAAATGGCTAGTGACCTGAAATCAACCCCTCGTCCTGTGGGGCAGGGATTTTGTTTCAAGTACTGCTCTGAAGTATGGTGGAAAGCACAGAGTTGCTTGGGGTCTCAAGTCTACCTGTCCCGGTCTCTGTTTTTGTTCTTTTAACTCTAGGCTGGATGGGCGTGGCCCCTTAAGGGAATGAAAATGGGTTACTGAGTCCTAGCAGAAAAAGGAGGAGATCTTGGAGTTCCTGTCTTCCAACACGCACCTCTTTGGTTGTGATGGTGAAGTGGGACAGTGCCATCTCAGCAGGGACCTTGGTTGTGCCCTAGAGGGGGTCTTGGAGGTGTAGCGGCGTTGCACCCCCTCCCGCCATCCTGCCTGCACTGTGGTTTTGGTGGCACAGATATTTCAGAGAGTAGTCTTCCTGAGAACCCTACATCAAGTGTACTACCACCCCTTCCCATTCTTGATTCTGGTCCCCTCTTTATTTTCCTCATTGTATTCACTGGACCTAACATATTATGTGTTTGTTTGTTCACTGCCATGTGTCTGGCACTTGGAGTAACTGGCACATATTAGGCACCCAGTGCATAACTCATTTGATTAATGAATGTGTTGAATGACTGAATGGATGAATGAAGAGGAGGAACAGAGCAGATGTCTGACCAGCTCATTCTGGCTTCTGGAAGGATCCGGATTGGGAATTTTGCGTCTTTCGCTCCCCACTGCCTCCTAGTCACTACTAAAGAATAGAGACCCTGATTCCTACATTTTTTTTTTTTTTTTTTTTTTTGAGGTGGAGTCTTGCTCTGTCACCCAGGTTGGAGTACAGTAGCGTGATCTCAGCTCACTGCAGCTTCCACCTCCCAGCTTCAAGTCCCAAGGAGCTGGGACTGCAGACATGTGCCACCACATCTGGCTAATTGTTATATATTTTTTATTACAGATGAGATTTCACCATGTTGGCCGGGCTGGTCTTGAACTCCTGACCTCAGGTGATCTGCCTGCCTTGGCCTCCCTAAGAACCCCACATTCTTAACTACTGTGGTGTGTTTGAATTGACACTTGCCTCTTAGGAAGGGGAAACTTTTTAGACCCTGAGGAAATCCGTAGTTACTGCAAAGGCCTTTCCCTGCCTGTTGGGCATTTACCAGATCTTTCTTCCTACACAGAAGAGAGCCTCTCCTGGTTGAATCCTGCTATAAATCTCACTAGTGACCCACAAACAGGGGTCCTGATGTGACCTGCTCATTAACACAAAACCATCAGTCCCCACACAGCTTCCTGCCGCCCCAGTCAGGTGGAGGCACAAAGTTTCCGTTCTGCCCGTGCTGATGAAACCAGTCGCCAGCATTTACCTTTCTAAGGGGTCCTTTCTCCTCCCACCCCAGCCTACCCCAGCACCAGAATGTAAGAGAATGTAAGAGAATGTAACAGCTGCCTGGCCTCAGTTCTGTGGCCACTCAAGAATTGGCTCGCATCTGTCTGCCAGGACAGAGAGCGTCCTGAGGGGGTTGGGGTGTGTGTGTGTGCGTGCGTGCACATGTGTGTATGGGGGAGTTCAGTTTCAGGTACCACACATCTGGAAGTCGGAGAAAGAAGCCACTGCACACATTAGAGCCATTGGGGGGGGGCAATTTTTTTTTTAAAAAAAGCATTTTTAATAGGCCGAGAGTCTGGTGGAAAGTCTGGGGCGGGGCGGGGGGCGGGGGGTGGAGTGGAAACAGCTGCGGGAGTGATTCTTGTCTCCATATATGTTTATAAGGCACTGAGGGCGGGATTAGCAGCTCCTGGGAAGTCTGGCCCTAGTCGCTGTGTCAGCCTGTCCTGGGGGCAGTCAAAGCCGCAGTGACCATTAGCAGGCACCCAGGCCTGTCTTTGGCTCAGAAACGGTGGCCCCCAGTGTAGCCTGGGTTGAACCTAGGAACTGCAGGACCGGAGAGATTTCACTGGAGCCTGATGGAAGGGTGACAGGTGAGAGGCACTGGTGTGAGGGACAAGTGTCACAGGTGGGGAGGAAGAACTCCGCTATCTAGTGGTGGAAATGTGTGGGGATCAAAGTCCGCAGGGAGAGTAGGTGTTGCAGGCGGCAGGGTGGTGAGCTGGGCATGGACTGGGCAGGAGGCTTCGGGGCCACGGAGAGGACCCGGAGAAGCAGGAGGGCATGGGCAGCCCTAGCTCTGCAATCCCGGGAAGGACTGGTAGGTGGAGTTAAGGATATTTGGACTAGGAAACGCTTTGAAGCTTTTCTCTTGTCCTCCCTACTCGGGACCTGGTCCCCTCCCCTCCATAAAACCATTAACTTCTGGTGCCAGCCCTATCTCTGCTCCATCTCTCTTGGTTCCAGTCGGTGCATTCACAGACCTGCTGCCCTGGGGGACGAGGAGGATTTATGGGGGGAGAGGGGAGGGGGAGGGGCATCCTTCAGAGGAGGGGAGGTCTGAGGAGAGTCGGGTGTGGGGGCTGTTAGTCCCGGGCTGGAGGCCGGCTCATTTCCGAGCTGGCTCTGCATGACAAAGGGGAAGGAGCAAGTTTCTTCTTTGATCTGCCCCTTGCCGGCCCCACACACCTGCCTGTTGGTTCCCCCGCTCCAGCTGAGACTTCTAGAAGGAAAATCAAAAGGGGGTGGGGGAAAGGCTGTGTCCCAGCTCTCCTGGATCCTGCTCGGGGCACCTTCGTCTCCTGGTGGCCCCAGGACAAAAATACTTCCTGGGCCGATGGCCCGAAGCACCTGCCGCCCCCTCCCGGAGAGCCTGGGGACGTCGACGCGCAGGAGCGGCGCAGTGAGCCGGGGCTGCGCTCGCCAGGTCCGGGGCCTCGGGGGCCCGGGGAGGCCGCTGGAGGCGCGGGTCACGCCCTGACGGAGGCCCCAGAGGACCGCGGGGGAGCCGCAGGGGGCGTGTGTCTTAGGCTCGGGCTCGCTCCAGGGTCCGGAGCACGGATCTGCCGCGGGCCTGACGGGCTGGGGACAGGGGTTCTCGGGGATGGATAGAGGAACAGGCGTGAGTTACAGCAGGCAGGAGGCCGAGAGGTGGGAGGCTCGGGAGCTACCGGGGAAGGGCTGTGGCATCTGGAAGATGCGTCCTCAGCTCAGGCATTTGATGCCAGAGCTGCCGCCTGGCGTTGGCAGTACCCTCGGTGCAGGTGCTGGGCAAGGTGCTCAGTGCCGCCCTCGAGGGCCACGGTGCCAGGAGGGGCAGGGGCCGCCTAGGGAGGCGCCACCTCAGCCACCAAAGCTTTCCGGGCGGGCGGTTCGCGGTGTGGCTTTTACATTTCTCAGAAAAGTTGCCTTGAGAAAGTGAAAAGTGCTTGATCTGTACACAAGGGTTGGGACTCAGAAAATCTGCTGCGGGTGAGAAGGGCACAGATGGAGAGGGGAAACTCCTCCTTGGGTGCAGGCAAATCCAATTCACCAAAATTTTTTCATCCCACGAAGGACAGCCTGAGGGTCAGAGAGAAAGAAGTCTCTGGGCTGAAATGAGAGGTAGGGACGTAGGGGAGTGGACAGGATGGTCTTCATTTCTTTGGACGTTCTGCAGCAAAGACAGGTGTGCTTTGCAACAGCCTAAGTGGCCTCCCGGATGCCGAACGGAGGAACGCAGCAAGCTCCACTCTTGAAATTACTTGTTTTCATTTCTGCCTCTGGTTTCTCAGATCATTATTTCTTTGGAAAGTAAGCCCTGCGCAGGGCTCCCACAGTTTGGGGTAAGAGACAGAAGTCCTAGGGTGGGAAGATGAGCGGGGGGAGGTGGAGACTGGAAAGAGGCTGAGCAGCTTTGTGGGGAGCAAGCAGCATGTAAGCATCCGAGCACTTTTCTCCACCTCACCCCGGCTCCTGGTGTGCCCTTATCCGCTGAGTTTCCACACTGACTCTCCATTTCTGTTTTCTCCAGGGAGCCCTACTCTGGAAGCTGTCAGTCCCAGGGCACTGGGGAGGGCTGAGGCCGACCATGCCCAGCCTGCTGCTGCTGTTCACGGCTGCTCTGCTGTCCAGCTGGGTTCAGCTTCTGACAGACGCCAACTCCTGGTGGTGAGTGAGAGGGGCTGAGGTCCTGCCTGCACAGCCGGAGGCCGCCTTCAGCGGCTGAGATGAGGAGGAAGGGCACTGTGTGTCCATGGTACCTTGATTCCTAGGAAAACTAAGGGCCTCTTTTATCCCAGGACAACTAAGAACGCTCTGTGCCTCTCTCAGCCCTTACCTTTGTAAGGGTTCCCTGAGGATAAAGGATCCGTTCATTTGATTTTTTTTCTCTAATCCTGTCCACATTCCCTTTTCCTTGGACCTTCCCTCGTGCCCATGAATCGTTAGAAATTGCTCTTGGGTTAACAAGAATATCAATACTTTGTAGTTTTTTGTTCCTTTGTTTTGTGTGTTTTGCTGGTAGGAGATGGAATTCCTCTTTTCTAAGTCTGAAGGCCAGATGAGGGGTTCACAGCACCATGGGTGGCTGGCTTTCTTCTTGTGTTTTAAAGGCTATTGTCATTGCCAAGTTGACATGGAAATAGCAGGCAATCACCACCTATTTTGCATGGTCTCTGCCACTAGCATTTTTACTCAGATGGCAAATCTGCAGCCTTCTCATCTAACACTCTATATGGGGGGTAGATGATGAGCAAAAGCGAGAGCCTCTGAACTGGTGAAGAGTGGATGACAGGAGGCTCAAAGTGAGACATGGCAGTGAAAACATGCAGAATAGATCGTGATGTATGTAAAGTGACTGGATGTTAAAGGCACAAGGGGAGTCCCATGCAAAGGAATTGATTGCTTTCATGGCTTACCATGCACTTAGGCTGCACTGAACTAGTCACTCCTACTCCTTGAATGAGGCCTGTGCTCTCCCGTTGGGGTTTGGCTCCTTTTGCCCTCTACCTAAAATGAAGAGCTGCCCCCCACCCTTTGTCTTCTTATCTGCCTGCCCCCCCCCCATTCTTAAGATCCAGTTCAAATTCTGGCGATTTCCCTATAAAGGCTTCTCTTCAGCCTTAAGAGCTATTTTCCTCTCTGATCACAGCAGATCCAGACACTGGAGTCTGTCTGGGGCATTTGGCCTCTCGCGTGTCCTTTGTGTTCATGCCTCAGCTTCCTTCAGTTTGTCCTTTGAAGGCCAGAACTTTGATTTACTAATTTTTCTTTCCAGAGCCTTGTATACAGGCAAGCATTCCCTAAATGTACTGAATGAATGACTTCATGCTGCACACAGGCGCATGCTCACGCCTGGGCCTTACTTTCCCCTTTCTGGATTGCTATCATAGGTCATTAGCTCTGAACCCGGTGCAAAGACCCGAGATGTTTATCATCGGTGCCCAGCCTGTGTGCAGTCAGCTTCCTGGGCTCTCCCCTGGCCAGAGGAAGCTGTGCCAACTGTACCAGGAGCACATGGCCTACATAGGGGAGGGAGCCAAGACAGGCATCAAGGAATGCCAGCACCAGTTCCGGCAGCGGCGGTGGAACTGCAGCACGGTGGACAACGTGTCTGTCTTTGGGAGAGTCATGCAGATAGGTAAGAGGCCATTACAAGAGGGCTCGGCTAAGGAACTGCACTCATCTTGTTTGGAAACAATGAAGCGCTCTCAGGACTGGCACAGGGAGAGCCCAAATGGAGCCTAACTGGGCTCTCTCTAGGCTTGGCAGCGGTGTGCACCAAGCACCACAAGAGAGGCACATGAGGAAGTGGGCTCTGGGAGGCTGCAGAAACCACACGCTTCATGGTCCTCTAGCTCTCTGCCTTCCAGCCTCACCTGGGGCAGGCTGCTTGGGACTCATTGAGAGGGGGCAGAACGTCTGAGCTGACTTAGAGTGGATTAGGAGAGCCGCCCATCGCCACTGCCTTTGTCTCTCAGCACAAAAAAGAGCCTTGGGTAGAGAACCAGAAATTGCAGCCCTGAACGTCTGTTGGATTTTTGTCTTTTCCACTTGAACCTTTGAAACAGAGATAGAAATGTTGGGCCAAACTGGTGATAGCTGTCACTAACCCAACCCCATCCCGTCCCAGCTTTTTCATGTGTGAACCTGGGGGAAGGGGTCAGACGAAAGAAAAGATGAGAGGGAGAGGGCCAAGTCTTCCTGGATTCTTGTCCCTTCCCCTCTCCCACTGCTGGCCAAGGATTCTTGGGCTACCCTATGGCTTAGATGGAGGTGTGATCTGAGGTCTAATTGTTTTCAGTCCTTTTGAAATGCAATCCTCCCCTCTCTGGCAAGAAATTGAGAAATCCGGCCCTATTCTACTGGGTCTTATCCCCAGGGCCATAAAAGCGAAGTGTTAGAATGCTGTGTTCCTTCTGCCTGACATTCTCCCAGAACACCTCCCTTCAGAAGGTTACCTGAGGCTGGAGTTTCCTCAGAGAGGGATTTCAGCCTGGCAGGGGAGTTGGGGAAGTAGAGATTTCTTCGTGCTTCTCTCTTAGGGAGGATACTCGGAAGGTTCCTTCCCCCTCCCACTTATTCCAGACCTCTTTCCCTACCCTCTCTGTCCCATATTGAGAAGTAAGGCCCAATGCAGTGGCTCACGCCTGTAATCCAGCACCTTGGGAGGCTGAGGCAGGAGGATTGCTTGAGGCCAGGAGTTCAAGACCAGCCTGGGCAACATAGTGAGACCTCTGTCTCTATTTTAAAAAAAATTTTTAAGAGAGAGAGGGAATTAAAGATGGGGAAAGTACACGTTGAAACTTGCTCCTCTCTTGCTTCCTTCGGTATCAACTCAGGGTGCATGAAAGGAAGGTCCTAGTGTTCCTGGGACAGTCTTAGGGGGCGGCTTTCCCAACAGAGTGGACTTGGGGGTTTAGTGGGATTTACTCACAGTTTATTGATTCTTCTCAAACCCACTTGGCATTTGTCTCTTCTTTCTGGTGAAAATCTTGGCAGCACTCCTGCCCTGTGTTGTGGGCAAGGAGACTAGGACGGCCCAGGTGCAGAGACAGTCTCCTCTGATCTCTTCAGTGGAGTTAATGTCTCTTGGGGACCTAATGTAGGCCTGATGTTGGCTAGATCCTTTTCATGTGTATTTCATGTGCCTAAAGGCCCCAAAGTGAGGCTGTACCTTAGGAAAGAAAGGGGTTGGCAAGAAAAGACATTCCGCTGGGTTCAGATGTGCAGTAGGTGCCTGGCGAAAGCAAACCCTGTCAAAGAGAGCCCATCTCTGTGTGCTCTATTCTGTTACAAAATGGAACCCTTCTGTTTGCCTGATTTTCCCCTTCCTTTTTATAACATCACTGAAGGCTCATGCTACCTAGGAGGCTGTCCTCCCTTCCTCCCCTTTGAGCCCTGAGTAGCTCCTGGTGAGTCCTCCCTCACCCTATCTTGAGAAGCTGCTGCGAAAGTTGGTCACCAGAGGGCGGCAGAGCAGCTTGGAGGAGCCTCTGCCCGTTGCCCAGCCTCTGCCTAGGGAGCTTGGAGGCACCTTGGGCTGCTATGGAACGGAGAGGGCATGAAATTGTTCTGCTCTCTCCTGTAGGGGAAAGACACGCGTCCCGCATGGCTGTTTTTTTTTTTTTTTTTTTTTTTTTTAGCCGTTTATTCTTGAGATGGTTAGAGATTCAGCTCTGAACTGTTGCATATATAGATAAACCCCAACGTTGCATGTCCATTCTGAAACCCCGAATTATCTCTTTCTTGCTGAAGGTAGCAACAGTAGATGGCACTCAGTAGGCTTACCCAAGGGCCCAAAGGCTGCCCCATGAAGGCAGAGCTACCCACACTCAGCTTCTGATGAAGCCCCAACTGAAAGAGGCAGGCAGCGCTCCGGAGGGCAAATCTGGACCCCGAACAGTCATGATAGGGTAGAATCGTCTGAGTACAAAATGTCTGGTGTGTTAGTTCAGCTGCAGGTACGTAATTTTGGAAGGCAGTTCTGAGAGGGCTGATTCAATTCTGAAAAGTGTGTTTGCTAAAGAATGATAGAAATAAATCAGACATATGTAGCTTGGAAAAGTGAAAATGTAAAAGGCTTAATCGTTGTTTTCAAACACGGAAGAGCTGTCAGATGGGAAAGGGATTATACACGGTGCAACCGCGGCAGGCAGAAATCCTAAGGAGGCGTATTTCGCTTAATACAAGAAGGAGCATGCTGGTGATTAGAGTCATTTAAAAAAAGATGGAGTGGATTGCCTTAAACCCAGCCCACTTCTCTGAGGAACTCTGTAGAGGGCAAGCTCCCGGTGGATATGGAGGATAGCTTGGGGCTGAAGCCTGGGAGGCTCCCTCCGTTCCAGGATGCCATGTCAGGTGGTTGAGGCTGCATTTTAAGGAGATGAATTCCTCAAAGAGGGGCCCAGACCCTCCTCCCTAAGAGCCTCTTTGGCCATCTTACCATCCCCAGTGCTCCTTATCTCATTCTGAGCCCCGTAGACCAGGTCCTATTGGCCAAATCATGAGTGTAACTTCCTGCCATCATTTCGGTTTTTCTTGGACTATTCTTATTTCACAACTGACCAGAAGCCAGTCACTGGTTCATAGAGAAAAACAGACTCACTCAGCATGGTCTGTTTGTAAACTTCACTGTGTCATGCCCAGATAATCAAGAAGTAAGGCCAAGGGGGAGATTTCTCTAGACCTATTGATTGATTTCAGACTGCTTCCCTTTCTACCTTCTAAGACAAGACTGTGGGATTCTCCCTGGTTTAATCTCTGAGATCAGGATTGAATCTGTTTCCTGCTAAGAATCACTCCCTTCTCTCCATATCTTAGTCCCTATAAGTATCATTTGTTATTTCTTATAACCACTTTATTGAGATATATAACTCACATACCATGAAATTCACCATTTTAAAGTGTACAATTCAGTGGCTTTTAGCATATTCAAAAGGTTGTGCAACCATCACCACTATCTAATTCCATAACATTTTCACCACTCCATAGAGACACTGCATACTCGTTAGCTGTCACTCTCCGTATTCCAACCCCCAACCACTATTACAATAGTAACCACTATTCTTCACGGATTTGCCTATCCTGGGCATTTCTTATAAACGGGATTATATAATATATGGCCTTTCGTGACTGGCTCCTTTTACTTAGCACCATGATTTAAAGGTTCATCTGTGTTGTAGTCTACATATATATCTTTTTTTTTTTTTTTTTTTTTGAGACAGTTTTTTTGTGTTGCCCAGGCTAGAGTGCAGTGGTGTAATCATAGCTTATTGCAGCCTCCAGCTCCTGGGCTTAAGCAATTCTTCCACCTCAGCCTCCTGAGAAGCTGGGACTACAGGCACATGCTATCATGCCCAGCTAATTTTTTTTTTTTGAGATGGAGTTTCACTCTTGTTGCCCAGGCTGGAATGCAATGGTATGATCTCGGCTCACTGCAACCTCTGCCTCCTGGGGTCAAATGATTCTTCTGTCTCAGTCTCCGATTAGCTGGGATTATAGGTACCTGCCACCACGCCTGGCTAGTTTTTGTATTTTTAGTAGAGACAGGGTTTTACCATGTTGGCCAGGCTGGTCTCGAACTCCTGACCTCAGGTGATCCATGCTCCTTGACCTCCCAAAGTGCTAGGATTACAGGCATGAGCCACCATGCCCAGCTTAATTTTTTCTTTTTTAATGTTTTTGTAGAGATGAGGTACTGCTATGTTGCCAAGCTGTTCTGAAACTCCTGGCTTCAAGTGAGCCTCCTGTCTCGGCCTCCCAAATTGCTGGGATTACAGGTGTGAGTCACCACACCCAGTCACTTTTTATGGTTGAGTAATATTCCATTGCATGGATAATACCACATTTTGATTACCCATTTACCCACTGATAGTTTGGTTGTTTTCATTTTTTGCCTGTTACGAATGATGCCGCAAGAAGCATTCCTATGCCAGTTTCTGTGTGGATGTGTGTTTTCATTTCTCTTGGGTATAAAGGCACTCCCAAGATATTGCAGGTTTGCAGGTTTGGTTCCACTGTACTGCAATAAAGTGAGTTGCATGAATTATTTGGTTTTCCAGTGCATATACAAGTTATGTTTACACTATTCTATAGTCTATTAAGTGTGTACTAACATTATATCTTAAAAAAAGGTACATTCCCTTAATTAAAAATATTTTATTGCTAAAAAATGCTGACAGAAACACAAAGTAAGTACATGCTATTGGAAAAGTAGCACTGATAGATTTGTAGCAGGATTGCCACAAACCTGCAATTTGTAAAAAACGCAACACCAGCCGGGCGTGGTGGCTCATGCCTGTAATCCCAGCACTTTGGGAGGCCCAGGCGGGCAGCTCACGAAGTCAGGAGATCAAGACCATCCTGGCTAACACAGTGAAACCCCGTCTCTACTAAAAATACAAAAAATTAGCCGGGCGCGCCGGCGTGCGCCTGTAGTCCCAGATACTCCGGTGGCTGAGCCAGGAGAATGGCGTGAACCCAGGAGGCGGAGCTTGCAGTGAGCCAAGATTGTGCCACTGCACTCCAGCCTGGGTGACAGAGTGAGACTCCGTCTCAAAAAAAAAAACAAAAACAAACAAACAAAAAACGCAACACCTGCACAACAGAGGAAAGCTGAGCACAGTAAAACAAGGAGCTTTGCCTGTGTTCTTAGGAGTGGAATTGCTGTGTCCTGTGGGAACTCTATGTTTAACCTCGTGACTGTTAGCCTTAGACTGCCAGATTATTTTCCAAAGCAGCTGCACCGCTTACCATTCCCACCCACAGTAAGGGGGGTTTCTGTTTTTTCCATATTCTCACCAACTTGTTATTGGCCGTCTTTTTGATGATAGCCATTCTAGTGGATGTGATTTGGGCTTGCATGTCCCTGATAGCTTGAGTATTCTGAAACAGACATTTTACTGAAATACAACATATATTATATGAATTGTTAGGTGACCCACAGCAGTAAAGGGGAACATAGTTGGGATTTTCTGCTGGAAAATGATCTGGGTATTGAGAGGGACCGTGATGAGTGTCTGGAATTGTAGGTGCTATAAATATGGTTCCCAGTGCTCTTGAGTTAGCAGGCAGTGTGGATCCTGTGGAAGAGAGAGGAAGACAGCGTAGATCTTTCTAGACACTGTAATCCTAGTTCATTTTTGACTCCTAGCCTCTGCCACTGTCTAGCTAGATAATGGCAGCAGTACAGACAGATGTGCAGCTCACAGAGTGGTGAGAAATGGCATCTGTGAGGGAGACATTTCTGTTAGGCCACAGTGTCCTACTCTTGATCCCAGGATTTCTTCCTTAGCCTCATTCCGTTCGGCTCCCGTGTTCTACGTGTTTCTGAATGCCTATTCTCCCCTCCGCTGAGGTCTCCCTCCCAGGAATCTACCGGTCACACAGGCTCTTCTGCAGTGGGTATTAGTGCAGGCCAGGGCTGGAGGGACTTTTGTTTTGTTTTGTTTTTGTTGTTTTTTGTTTGTGTTTTTGAGACAGTCTCACTCTGTCGCCCAGGCTGGAGTGCAGTGGCCCCGTCTTGGCTCACTGCAACCTCCGCCTCCTGGGTTCAAGCAATTCTCTGCCTCAGCCTCCCAAGTAGCTGGGATTACAGGCACCCGCCACCACGCCCGGCTAATTTTTTGTATTTTTAGTAGAGATGGGGTTTCACCATCGTGGCCAGGATGGTCTTGAACTCCTGACCTCGTGATCCACCCGCCTCGGCCTCCCAAAGTGTTGGGATTACAGGCATGAGCCACCGCGCCCGGCCAGGGACTTGTTTTATTCTGGGTGGTTTCCTAGGGCTGAGCTAGGGCCCAGAGGTGGAAATAAAACTGAGCTGATTTCAGCCCATTATCAAGAGACGTTTTCTAGCATTAGAGCTACAGGAAGCGAAAGGCGCTCCTCCTGAGCCCCCTGCCCCAGCAGTGTCAGCAGAGGCTGTGGTGTGCGGGTCAGTCGGGGGAGATGGGGAGGAGGACAGTCGCTGGGAGAGGACAGTGCACCCCCTTACTGCCCCTGCCTCGTTTTGCAGGTAGCCGTGAGACCGCCTTCACCTACGCAGTGAGCGCCGCAGGTGTGGTCAACGCCATCAGCCGGGCCTGCCGCGAGGGCGAACTCTCCACCTGCGGCTGCAGCCGGACCGCGCGGCCCAAGGACCTGCCCCGGGACTGGCTGTGGGGTGGCTGTGGGGACAATGTGGAGTACGGCTACCGCTTCGCCAAGGAGTTTGTGGATGCCCGGGAGCGAGAGAAGAACTTTGCCAAAGGATCGGAGGAGCAGGGCCGGGTGCTCATGAACCTCCAGAACAACGAGGCGGGTCGCAGGGTAAGCTGGGCCTCCCCGGCCTCCCCAGCACTGCAGACCTCCGGGGCTGTTCCCGGGCTGTGCCACCAGCTGTGGCCTGGCCATCAAGGAAACGGGTTCGTCTGACCGTGAAGATTCTTACCTACAATTGCAAATTTAGATGTCCACACTATTGAACAAATCATTTTCAAAATGCCTCACTTCCCAATGGGCACATGTGTTTTTTTGTGTGTTTTGTTTTGTTTCACTTACTTTATTATTTCATAGTTCCTAGAGGACTTAGGTGCAATGTTTGGATCAGAATTCCAGACATAAGGATTAGAGCAGAGCTCTTGTCTTGGCCACCCCTGCTTTGCAACTTGAACAGATAATGCGATTGGGTGTTCAGGCCATTAGACCTCATCTAGGGTTTATGCTCTGTTAAAGGCTCGGGTAAAACCAGAGTCGACTTTGAAGAACTGCTATCATACGTATCCAGAAACCCAGTCAAAAAACAGATTCAAGTACTAATGACAAACACAATTCTGTGCTAGGAGTTTTTAAACCTAAGTGGAAGTGCGAGAAGACAGCCATCTGTTTAAGGTTCAAGGAAACAGCCTCCCCAGTCTCATGTAAGATGTGACCGCCTTTTAAGCCTCAGCTTCAGTAGAAACACCAATGCAGGTTTGAGGGGAGCTTGGTTCATTGCACGTGCAGAGCACACCTGGGCAGCAGCTTCAGGGCCCCAGGTGGCGTGCTGGAAAGCGGGAACCCTCTCCGCCTGCACCTTGTTCCTGAAAACCCCTCCTCTGAGCACGCATCCGGCCTCCACTTTTCTTTGCTGTCCCCCATCATGGCTGCCTCTGCCACATGAAACTGGAGGGCCTGCCCCACAGGAAGCTCTGCCTTTTGCTGCTTCTGCATAGTCAATGTTGACAGGGACCGAGGGCGACATGAGTGTGCACCCGGGTTTCCCCTGAGAAAGATCTGAGGTCTGAGCACTGGGTGGCGAGAGGCTCTTTCTCCTGCAAAAAGAGCTCTCAGGAAACAACACAGACTTCTTTCTTGGAGTGTTGTCTCCACTCGGGTCTATGTCAAGTCAGCTGGCTCTGGTTCCCAGGTGACGTATTGTAACAAAGATGAACTCACTCAAAAATGAGAATGGTGGCCGGGCGCAGTGGCTCACACCTGTAATCCCAGCACTTTGGGAGGCCAAGGCAGGTGGATCACGTGAGGCCAGGAGTTCGAGACCAGCCTGACCAACATGGTGAAATTCTGTCTCTACTAAAAATACAAAAAATTAGCTGGGCATGGTGGTGCGCACCTGTAATTCCAGCTACTTGGGAGGCTGAGGCAGGAGAATTGCGTGAACCTGGGAGGCAGAGGCTGCAGTGAGCTGAGATCACACCACTGCACTCCAGCCTGGGCAACAGAGCAAGACTCCATCTCAAAAAAAAAAAAAAAAAATGAAAATGGCGATTTCTTAGAAGTTTAATGGTGGCACCCTGGTGATTCAGTAACAGGGTATGAATACATGCCTCAAAATTTCTTTACATAGCAAAATCTAAACATGTGAACTCATGAGAGGCTGGGCACGGTGGCTCACGCCTGTAATTCCAACACTTTGGGAAGCCGAGGCGGGTGGATCACCTGAGGTCAGGAGTTCAAGACCAGGCTGGCCAACATGGTGAAACCCCATCTGTAGTAAAAATACGAAAAATTAGCCATACGTGGTGGCACACACCTGTAATCCCAGCTACTTGGGAGGCCGAGGCAGGGGAATTGCTTGGGCCGGAGGTTGCAGTGAGCCGAGATCGCGCCGCAGCACGCCAGCCCAGGCAACAGAGCAAGACTCTGTCTCAAAAAAAAAAAAAGAGAGAGAAAAAAGTGTGAACTCATATATTGGAGCACATATCAAAGAAATGGAATAGGAAGTGTCTTTTGTCTGAATGGGGATTTTGTGGTATTGGCTGGGTGGAATGTGGTGCACCTGTGTGCATAGCATCACCCGCCATGGGATATCAGGTAGAGACCAGAGTGGATTATTTGCCCAGGATCTTCCTTACACCTCCCCTCTCCAAAGGCTACTTTTGTTTCCCAGAAAAGGACGTGTGTAAGGCGGTGTCAGTCTGTGGTGATGTTAGGAGTTCTGGTAGTTGCTAATCTGTGATTACTATAGGCTAACCCAGGGCAGAGAGACTGGAGGCATCTCAGGTGACTTCTGCTCAGGGCGTGTGTGGAGCCTCCCGGTCTCTCAGGCATCCTGTGTCTCCCAGTCCATTTGCCCACGTCTTCGGGTGTCTGAGCCTGAGGAGTAGAGACGTCAGTGAAGGGGTTAAGATCTGTACTTTATCTCTTGAATGCCCAGGGTCGATCCAGTTTTTGAGATCCTAGTTGAAACACTGCCCTCCCCAGTCCCCATTGTTAGTAGTTTTTCTCCCGCCTGATCTTCAGTCGGGTGTTCTTGCTCTTCTCAAGTATTCCTTACTCCACCTCTGCCTTTGGAGGTTGGCGGTAGGTTCCTGTGGGCAGGGATTGCCCTCTCTACCCCTTTGCTTCAACCGTCCGTGTGCTGTATGTGGGTGGGGCAAATGGATACGCACAGAGGAGTTCCGTGTTGCCTCCTCGGGAGAGGTCAGATTCACAGAGGCGGCTTTCGGCTCTGCTGAGCTGTGCTATGGTGTCCGCACGTGCCTGTGACCGGGCAGGTGACAGCCACTCTTCCCCTTTCCTCTGCTGCTGGATCCGTCTCACTTTATTGCCCTTAATTGTTTGTTGACTTGTCTGGGCTCTTATCTGGCAGCCTTCTCTCCCATCAAGCTTGTTCCTGGCTTGCACACCTTCCCTGTCTGTCTCCCCGCTTAGCCCCTTCCTTCAGGCGCCACACCTCTCCTCTTCCTTAACTCCTTATCTCTCCCTTTGCCTCTGCCTGCTTCAGGGTGGGAATTCCTGGCCCTCTCTATTTTTTATCCTCTCCAAGGAACAGGCCTCGGCCATCAGTCATCATCTGAGGCCGGAGGTATTCACTGCCTGCCTCCTCACACCTACACACAAAGTTCTCCAGCAAGGACTGAGTGATGGCTGGGATGGAAAATAGACAAGTATTTTAGAACTAGATTAAAAAGAAGAAAAGATTATCCAGGATCTGACGTCTTGACACAGAGTCAATCTTAAGCTCCTTTGCCAGAAGTTTCTCTTGGCCTGCAAGAGCATCTGATAGTTCCTTCTTAGACAGTGGCGACAGCACCTGCGGCTGATGTTGTTCTGCCACTGAAGGGTTTGTAAGCATTTTCCAGATAAAAGCCTGGTGCCTAATCCTGTGACATTCCTGTCTGTCACCAGGCTCAACACACCATTAGACAGAAGTGGAAGAGGAGCTCAGAGGGCTTTTCCAGGGACAAATTGTAGAACTAAAATATTTTTTAAAGCTTTTTTTTTTTTTTTTGGCTTTTTGAGTTAGCAGTCTGGGCTGAAAATTGGCATTTCCCCCTATCGCCTACAAAAGGAGCGTGTGTGTGTGTGTGTGTGTAGATCTATATATATATCAATAGTAAAATATGAAAAAAATTGCAGATATTCCTGTCTCTACAACGTCTTTGAATTAGGGAAAGGATGGGGGGGTGTTTAAACTGGTGCGCTTCCTCTTGGATTTGTTTTCCTAAAATTCTGGTCCTTGCCCTGCAGAGTCTTGCTCCGACTCTCCTTCCCCAACTCTGAGTGTTTGCCCTGCAAGAGATGCTTATCCGTGCCCCGAGCTGCTAAGCAACAAGGTGCGCAGTTTCCAACCCTTAATGTTTCCTTCTCTCAGCAGTGCCAGACGCCTGTCATCCCTCTCTAAACCAAGGACCATTTCCAGAGGAATGTCAGGCTGCAGCTCAGACCCAGGGCATTTGGGCCGGCAGGGTAATTGCAGGCCCCGTCTTTGAAGTGTCTGTGGGAATGGGGTGTCAGTTCCTTTATGTCTTGGACCTGGAGCTGCCCGGCTAAGTGCTGGTGCCTTTCACCTTGGGAAGAGCCTTCCTTTCCTTCCTCCTCTGCTCTAAGCCAACTTTAAGCCGCAAGATAGGAGTGGATAAGTGCTTGCTGTTCTGACTCCTTTCTGGGTGGCCTTGGAGGTTAGTGAGCCTCTCTAGAGCTTCAGTTTTTCCACCATAAAATAGTGGGAATAATTCCGTCCCGGAAAAAACTCGGGAAGACTTTTGACAACAGTCATATGCACTGATGATGGCTGTGCTGTCTCTTGCACCTGCAGTGGTCTCTGCTTAGCTCTGAATAAAGACACAATCTGGGGGCTCTTGAAAAGAAATCTAAGAGAAACCCTTGAAAAATGAGTCCTGACTCAGTTGGTGACAATGGCTGTGCATAAGAAAATGGTCTGCAGCCGGCTTGCGTTTTCATCCCGCCATCTGCATGTCCGGGCCTGCTGCCAGGCTTGGTTGCCATGGTGCGTCAGTGTGCTGCCGTTGAAAAGCACTTTGTAAGCAGCTTTCTGGTCTGCTCTTGCTTTTACGTTTTGATTTGGGATAACTCAAGTTCGCATCTACTCCACGTTGCGGTGGTTCTGTGACTTCTGGGTTAGACTTGTTTTCCGACGAAGTGCTCCCGCAGGCAGGCCCAGCCACTTGCAGTTCCCTTGCACGTTGCCTCACTGTGTCACTCCGCCTCTCCCAGGGGGGTCTGGGGGCTGCTAGGGAGGAAGAAAGTGGTCTTGCTTACAAATGGATGGCGTATGGCGAGACTCCTGATGACTCTATGGAGCTAGTGACTACGTGGCAACATGGGGAAAGGGGCCATTTAATTCTCAGGGTATTTGACAAGGTCAGGGAGAGTTTCGGGCTAACCAGGGCTATGCCAGGGATTTCTGTGATAGGCTTGTGATACAATTGGATTCTTTTTTCTGACTTGTGCTCCTATCATGCAAAAGTTCGACACATTTTGTTGTTTTGTTGTGTTTTGCTTTGTTTCTAGAGATGGAGTCTTGCCCTGTTGCCCAGGCTGGAGTGCAGTGGCACAATCCTAGCTTGCTGCATCCTCAAATTCCTGGGCTCAAGTGATCCTCCTTCCTTGGCCTCCCCAGTAGCTGGGACTACAGGCACTAGCCACAGTGCCTGGCTGTATTTTGTTGGTTGTTATTTATCTGTTTGAGGCTTTGATCAAGATGGAGATATCTTTGTTTTCCGATTGTGAAAAGGATGCATTGATTGTAACAGGTTTTGAGGAATGAGAAACTGATAGAGAGTGAAAGTGCCTCGGTGCCAGCCTCTTGGCTGATAGGAACAGGTTGACTTGCCTCCCCAGTGTTATTTTCTGTGGCGCTCCTTGTATGTTTTCCCTCCGAGCACCCGAGCATCCTGGAAGGATCTTTGCATGCATTTGAAAAGCTATCTATCCCCTACCCTACCCGCCCCTCCTGTGTCCGAGGCCTGTGACTACCCCAGCCACCCTCTGGGCCTCTTCTGCCGGGATCCTCCTTCTTACTCCCTTCTTTCTCTTCCCCTAGGCTGTGTATAAGATGGCAGATGTAGCCTGCAAATGCCACGGCGTCTCGGGGTCCTGCAGCCTCAAGACCTGCTGGCTACAGCTGGCCGAGTTCCGCAAGGTGGGGGACCGGCTGAAGGAGAAGTACGACAGTGCGGCCGCCATGCGCGTCACCCGCAAGGGCCGGCTGGAGCTGGTCAACAGCCGCTTCACCCAGCCCACCCCGGAGGACCTGGTCTACGTGGACCCCAGCCCTGACTACTGCCTGCGCAACGAGAGCACAGGCTCCCTGGGCACGCAGGGTCGCCTCTGCAACAAGACCTCGGAGGGCATGGATGGCTGTGAGCTCATGTGCTGCGGGCGTGGCTACAACCAGTTCAAAAGCGTGCAGGTGGAGCGCTGCCACTGCAAGTTCCACTGGTGCTGCTTCGTCAAGTGCAAGAAGTGCACCGAGATCGTGGACCAGTACATCTGTAAATAGCCCGGGGGGCCTGCTCCTGGCCCCTCTGCACTCTGCCTCACAAAAGTCTATATTATATAAATCTATATAAATCTATTTTATATTTGTATAAATAAATGGATGGATGCTAAATAATGAAAAGATGAAAATGGAAAGGAAAAGCTTATTTAAGAGACGCTGGAGATCTTTGAGGAGTGGACTTTGCTGGCTCTCTCCTCCTGGTGGGTGGGAAACGGGGCTTTTTCTCTCCCTCTGGCGAGGACTCTCAGGATGTAGGGACTTGGAAATATTTTCTGTCTATCCACCATGGCCTGGAGGAGGGAGGTTGTGGTTGGATGGAGGAGACGAGCTTGTCTGGAAGTCTGGAGTCTTTGTTGGTTAGATGACTGCCTGTGACCCTGGCCACTAGGCCAAGAGGCCCTATGAAGGTGGCGGGAACTCAGCTTCAACCTCGATGTCTTCAGGGTCTTGCCCAGAATGTAGATCGGTTCCCTAAGAGGCCTGGTGCTCTCTTACTCTTTCATTCCCGTGCATATGTGCAGCATCTACAGTTTACAGGAACGGCTCCTTCCCTAAAATGAGGAGAAGTCCAAGGTCATCTCAGGCCCAGTGACCACAAAGAGCTCTGCACCTCCCGGACTTTGGGCCTGCCTTTCCAGTGAGAATTCTTCATCCTCCACCGTTCACTAGCTCCTGCCTGAAGAGGAATGGGGGCCGTTTGACCTGACATGTCAGGAAAGCCCTGAACCAAATGTTTGTGCCTGGGCTGCAGAAGCCTGGGTGCGTGACCGGGCTGCGTGGACATCATGTTGTCTTCCCCCCACAGGAGGGGAAGCTTGAGCTGCTGCTGTCACTCCTCCACCGAGGGAGGCCTCACAAACCACAGGACACGGCGACAGGTCAGGCTGGCGGGCCCGGCGTGCTCATCATCTCTGTCCCAGGTGTACAGTTTCTCGCTGACATTAAATGCCCTTCGTGGAGGTTTCGCTCCCTTTCCTTATTTGGACCCACACTGACCTTTCATGAGTCTCCTTTTATTTTTTATTTGATCTTTAGAACTCTCCTCCGCAGTGTGGAAGAGGGTAAGGAAACTGAGACTCCTTAGACTATATAGTCTGGTGATTAGGGAGAGGGACAGAAGAATGTTTTGAGAATTAAATAAGGTGATGCATTTAGGCATCACCCCAAGGACCAGCACACAGTTAAACACTCAGGAAGCGGTAGCCATTAATATTACTACTATGAACAAGGGAATTCAGAGATTTAAGCTGAAACCTCACATTTACCTTCCCCTTTCCCTTCCCCCATTTGATAGCATATCAAGCGAACCCTGGCTTGTTCCCTGGGTCCCTGGTAAAGCACGGGTGATGGAGATGCCCTTTGCTGTCTGCTCTGTGTTGCTGTCTGCAGTTTTGGACTCCAGTATCTGGGGCCAGGAGGGTAAGGCTGAGCTTGGGGATCCAGGAAGGGAGATGTTATTATCCTAAAAAGGGAGGAAGGAGTGGTTGAGAGAGACACGGAGCCAGGCTGCTGTACAGTGACCAGCCTGCAGGTGAGCCAGTAACTACAGAAAGACATCAGTTTTATTCTAGAAAACATTATTTCTGGAGAAATAATTGCTCAGTTAATTTGGGTTATAATGAGCAAATTATTTTGCAAAACTGCTTAAAAGAGATTCTGCCTGAGGGCATTTATGCCATCCCATACTACTTGTCTCTTTAGTACCTGAAGGAGAATGTTCTGACCCAAACAAGAACCTCAGACCTAGAGTTATTTTACCTGTAGCTAACTCACGCTGTCACCCAGATTCCTTTGGTTGATACTTTTAAGGTGACATTTCATTTTCATGAAAGAAGATGACTGAAGTTATAGTCGGGTGGGGTGGCTCACGCCTGTAATACCAGCACTTTGGGAGGCTGAGGTGGGTGGATCGCTGGAGGTCAGGAGTTCGAGACCAGCCTTGCCTACATGGCAAAACCCCATCTGTACTAAAAATACAAAAATTAGCTGGGCGTGGTGGCACATACCTGTAATCCCAGCTACTCGGGAGGCTAGGGCAGGAGAATTGTTTGAACCTGAGAGAAAGAAGTTGCAGTGAGCCAAGATCGTGCCACTGCACTCCAGCCTGTGCAACAGAATGAGACTCTGTCTCAAAAAAAAAAAAAAAAAAGATTGAAGTTAATTGGTCTACAAAAGATGAAAACCATGTCCTTGTCTTCATTCGTTGACATTTAACCATCTTAACCACCTTTAACCATAACTCTCCAGTTGCACGGATCAACCATGATGATAGGGTTTTGAAACACTGGCCAACATTACTGTTCTTCCCCACATCAGTTCTAGAGGTTTGGGGAATGACTGTGTATCTGGTGCTCAAACTAACCTGTTTTTAGAAGCCCCCAGAAATTAGCTGAGAATGGTTGTCCACAATCCCCAGAAGTCACTTCCATGTTCATGGAGGGAGATGGATAATCCTTATCAGAGTAAGGTTTTCCTGCAGTCATGGCAAGTGGTGGAGTAAATCCGTTTTCTTTCTGATGTGGGGGTAAGTCGTGTTCAAATACCAGTGTGGTTGTTGCATCCACTGACCTAGTTTTCTAAGTAGGTTGGAATACGGTTATAGTTACTTGTCACTTGCTTGTTGAAGCCTGCTGGATTGACAGCTGTCTGTGAATCTGTGAAGTGACCAGTAACGCTGCGGGAACGCGGCTGGAGAATGTGGAAACCAGCCCGAGAAAAGCAAGTGAGCTTCTGCTCAGAATCATAGGATGCTGGAACAGGAAGGGAACAGGGCAATCACAACTTAAGCTCCTGAGGCTCCAGACAAGAACCTCCAGATCCTGAGCAGGTCCCACACCTCAGTGTGCTTGTAAAAATGCAGAGTCCTGGGCCCCCAACACCAGGAATTCATATTCAGCTGGTCTGGGGCAGAGTGTGGGACCTGAAGGGAGCCGATGCTGTTAGCTCAAAGACTACACTGGACTTGCAGATACAGAGAGCTAAGACCTGCCAGGAGGCAGGAAGACTGGTCCTGATTCCCAGCCCAGTGCTCTTTGCAGCCCAGACAGGGTTCCCTATACCTGAAATGTGTTATAATCAACATGTAGTCTAACCAGATCGTTGCATTACTTGACCAAGCAGTCCCAGCCAGCCCAGAGAACCGTTCTGATGGGTTGGAAAGAGCTTTCTGGCACAGAGCAGAACTGATTTGCCTTGGGATGTTCCACCTCCCTCCTCTGTCTAGGATGGGCGGAGACCTACTGATCTAATTCCTGAATGTCTATCATAAGGCGATATGCTCTTAGCTATTTGTCTTTGCCTTATCTTCAAAAATTAAGATAAAGGTATGCCTGACTGCCTCCATTTAATAAAAAGACAGTATGGACAGCTAGAGGATGGGAGGGTACGAAGGCAGTCACAGGTATGGTTAAGGGTAGGGCAGGCTTCCATTCATCCAGGCATCGTGGACAGTCTCCAGAATGTGGATTCTAAGTCCTTACTTGGAGAGCCCATTTTGTTCTCTTCCACTCTCCATCCTTTGAGGTGAGAAACAAAACTTACTCTTTGTATTAAAACCTCAAATTGGTTGTTGCCTTGGAAATTCTGTCCTGCTTCCTCTCTTTAATCATTAGTATCTTATTTAAGCTCCATCATCCCCTGGAGTTTTAGGAACTAGCAAGATGTCCTCCATGAGACAGAGATCTTACAGATGCAGTAGTTTATCAGACAAGCCTATTCCTTGGGCGGAGAGCCACAGCACCCTGAGAGCGTGGGGAAAATAGTGTTTCCATCTTCAAACAGGCTCTGCTCCATGCCAGACACCACTGACACTGGGCACATGGATTTTGGGAGAACGTGTGTGTGTGTATGTGTGCGCGCGTGCGCGTGTGTGTGTGCGCGCGCGTGTGTGTGTGTGTGTGCGCGCTCGTGCACTTAGGCACACAGGAATGAATATTTTTCACTAATTTGGGGGTGGAGGTGGAGAGGCACCAGAGGCATGGAGTATGTAAAAAATTAAAAACAACTCAACGCTTCTGGCTGAGACGTTGCAGAGCCTGGGTTGTCTATCTTCATTGGGAATGTTTGTCCTCTGCCTAGCTGGTGATGACAGGCTTCATATCTCTAGAAGGAATGTTGGGGAGCTGAGAAGGGCTGTGAGCCATGGTTGCTAAGTGTTACTGTTAGTTCTTTATTATGTAAGAATCTCTGCATTGTGTTGATACTAAAACAGTAAGTAAAGGGCGGGGGCTTTCATTCTGCTTTTACATAAGTATGGGAGTTTGCCCATTTTTCTCTGAAGTAAGAAGCCTTGGGCCCAGCACTGAGGATGGAACAACAGGCAGTGTGGAAGACTGAACCCCATTCACAATGAATTTTCTAGCTTGTTGGAGAGTTTGGGCATTCCTCGTGTAGATTTTCCAGTCCTTGCTTCCTCCCTCTTGCTGCAGGTCTTTTGGTCTTCACGATGCTCATTTGCAACCCTATCAGAAGCAGCAACAGAAGACACAGCCGAATCAGTAAATTTAGGCCTCCTGAGTCGTTTTGATAAACAACTGGGTGGGAGGAGGGATGGTTCAAATGAGATTTTAAGAATTACAGATGTATGTGTATTATCTGCTGCTCCACAGGAGAACTGAAAATAGACTGAAAGCTGCTCCCAAACAAAACCAGAAGGAAACTGCAGTATTCAGAGAGAGAGAGAGAGAGAGAGAACAGACTCAAATCACTCGGGGCAAGAGAGGGTTTGCTGGTGTGGAAACTGGGTGGTGGGGAGGCCTACAGCAGAATATCAGGAGGGGACTTCAGCAGGGGCCCGAGGAAAGACGTGAAAGAAAAGACACTATAGAAAAGGTGAACCCTTTTGACCCCATCTTACTGTAAAGCCAAAAGGAGTGAGTACTGTATTCAGTGGCCCTGGCCCCATCCCATACGGGTGCTCGGCCTGTTGGGTCAGCCAGCTCTTTGGCTGGTACCTGGTTTGAAAGTTATGTCTTTCATATATTTATTTCCAGAGACCTTTTTAGCAGCAGTTACATTTCGTAAAGGAATTTTTAATATCTCTTTTGTTCCCTGCTATGTCTGCCATCACCCACAACAATGCCTAGCACAAAGAAAGCACTCAATAAATATCTGCTGAGTGAATGAATGATGTTTCTTCGTGAACAGATGAGGAAACTGAGGCATAATGTGATTAACTGCCTGGTCCATCATGTCATTTGTTCTATCAAAATTGCAAGTAATAGAAACCAATTTGAGCCAGATACGAAGGAGTATGACAGGAGGGGTCCCAGGAGTCTCAAAGACGCCAGGGTCTTCAGGAACTGACCTGGACACCTCTGGATCTCTCTCCCTTCCTCCTCTCTCCTCTGAGGTCTCTCTCTCTCTCTCACGGTTCCAGCCACAGGAAGGGACTCTGAATCTCTCCCGGTCCTTGTCCCAAATTCCCAGGATGGGCTTCTGATCAGGGCTCTGTCCACCATTGCATGACTTTGCAGCGGTTCAAGTCAATGAGCGGCGGGGCTGAAGAACTCATCGAGGTGAGAGGAGCCGCTCACATTCTCACGAATTTCTCTGCGGATGGTTAGATCCGGAGAACACATAATCCGGCTGGTGTGAATGACACCCCTAAGTATTTACTCTGGAAATTCTCATGATATCTTTACTGAGGAGTCTTTTATCTGTGAAAATGCATAATTATGGAACAAGTCCTGAGGATTGTCTAAAATTACAAGTAAAAACTTGAGCCCACTGGTGTGAAGAGGAAGGCTTCTGTTCTCTGAATAACCCAGGACGGGACACACACCCATTCATCTACCTTGCAGGGCTGAGGGAACCAGGTTGCTAAGAAGCAGAGAATAGACTAGATTCCGCCCTACAGGTGCATTCATTCCTCAATACTGAGCTGTATTTGAAGGCCGGTCATTCCTGTGGATGATTTAAAGGTATTTTCCCTCTGACAGAACCACTCTACAGTATCAATTGCTTCCTTCATACATCTTCCTCATTCTTCAAGGCCAAAAAGGCCTTGAAGAGTATGCCAAAAAGGAAGACCTGAGAGTGAGAGGGATAAGGGTTGCCAGGATGTTTCTGCAAATCTTCCACAGCTCTTGGGGGCACCCAGCAGGCACTTGAAAACTGACTGACAGCCGGGCGTGGTGGCTCACGCCTGTAACCCCAACACTTTGGGAGGTCAAGGCAGGTAGATCACCTGAGGCCAGGAGTTTGAGACCAGCCTGGACAACATGGTGAAACCCCGTCTCTACTAAAAATACAAAAATTAGCCGGGCGTGGTGGTGGGTGCCTGTAATCCCAGCTACTCGGGAGGCTGAGGCAGGAGAATCGCTTGAACCTGGAAGGCGGAGGTTGCAGTGAGCTGAGATGGCGCCACTGCACTCCAGCCTGGGCAAATAGGGTGAAACTCTGTCTCAAAAAGAAGAAAAAAACCCAAAAAAACAAAAAACTGGCTTACGCCCTGTGGCTGGCCGCCTTTTGTCCTTTTTGTTTTGACAGCAAAAGCCGTATAGCCCTTGAATGCTATGACAGGCAGGACACATTTGTAAAATAGGAAATAATTACACTCACGCTTTTTAGGTGCTATGTTTCCTTCCTCATTTTATTTTCTAACATGAAAGTAAACTTTTTAATGCACCTAGCGTCTCATCTGACAGAGAACACAGCCTTAGGTCACAGCAGATATCGGCCTGGAACCCGCTCCAGACTGGTCTGCAGTTCTGCGTCTGGCCACAGGGTGTCGCTACCTTCTCAGTTCTAGCCAAATAGCTCCAGCTCGCACCTTAGTTCAAAACAAATTTTTTTTTTTTTTTTTTTTTTTTGGCTGGGCACAGTGGCTCACACCTGTAATCCCAGCACTTTGGGAGGCCAAGGCGGGGGATCACTTGAGGTCAGGAGTTTGAGACCAGCCTGGCCAACATGGTGAAACCCCATCTCTACTAAAAATACAAAAAAATTAGTTGGGTGTGGTAGCCTGCACCCTGGTAATCCCAGCTACCGAGTAGGCTGAGGCAGGAAAATCGCTTGAACTGGGAGGCAGAGGTTGTGGTGAGTTGAGATCATGTCACTGTACTGCAGCACTCCAGCCTGGGTGACAGAGCAAGACTCCATCTCAAAAAAAAAAAAAAAAAAAAAAAAAAGTATAATTGTAAATTAAAAAAAAAAGTTGGGTGGTGAGTCCTTGTGGATTGATGGCAGAAAACAGAATCTGGACAGCAGAAAAGCTGAGTTCTAGATTTTTCGTTTGGATAAATGTGGGAAGAATTAGGTCAGTCTTATTTTACTTATTTTTAAAAGATTGAGTGAGGAGGGCAATGCAGTTAGGAAAGAAAACATGAAAAGAATGCCTTGTCCTGCTCAGCTGGACCCTCAAGACATCCACAGTGCTTTTCGTGCTTGAAGGTTATGATGAAGGAGGTGAGTAATAATTATAGCTACCATTTATCGAGTACGACTGTGTACCAGCTGCTTTACATACATTACATGTAATCCTCTCAGTGCCTCTGCAGTGTAGCCAATATTATCCACGTGTTTCAGATGGGAAAGCTAACACTCGAGTGGTAAAGCAGTATCCTTGGCCTCACGCAGCTAGTAATTCATGCCGACTCCAGACCTCTTTCAGGTGGATTTCTGGGTAAGGAATTTCAGCAGATTTTGGGGTAAGGAATCTAGTCAGCAGAAATAACAGGTGCCCATTTCCTTCTATGTCTCAGGGAGTGTACAATAATCTTCCTCATCTTGCCACCACGAATTTTGAATGAGAAGAGTGACTAGGGAGATTTCATTTGGTAGGGGCATATGGCAGGGGGAACTTGGGAATCCCGAATCTAAAGTGAACAGGCCAGGTGCAGTGGCTCACGCCTGCAATCCCAACATTTTGGGGGGTGGCTGAGGCAGGGGGATCACTTGAGACCAGGAGTTTGAACCAGCCTGAGCAATACAGTGAGACCCTGTTTCTACAAAAAAAAAAAAAAAAAAAAAAAAAAAAAAAAGGCTGAATGCAGTGGCTTATGCCTGTACTCCCAGCCCTCTGGGAGGCCAAAGTAGACGGATGAGTCCAGGAGTTCGAGACCAGCCTGGGCAACATAGTGAGACCCTGTCTCTACAAAAAAAACCCACAAAAAATTAGCTGGGCATGGTGGTGCCTGCCTGTAGTCCCAGCTACTAAAGTGGGAGGATCACCTGAGCACAAGAGGTCGAGGCTGCAGTGAGCCATGATCATGCCACTGCATTCCTCCAGCCTGGGTAACAATGAGACCCTGCATCCAAAAAAAAAAAAAAAAAAATCCAGGCACGGTGGCACATACCTGTAGTCCCAGCTACTGGGGAGGGTGAGGTGGGAGGATTGCTTGAACCCAGGAGTTCAAGGCTACAGTGAGCCATCATCATGCCACTGCACTCCAGCCTGGGTTGCAGTGAGACCCTGTCTCAAAAAAAAAAAAAAAAAAAAAGGGAACAGATAAAGCATACAGGGCTAAATGGCACAGAAAATTATGCAAAAGATGAAGATAGTACATTGCTGTACATATTGAAGCAAAGAGAAAACTGGTGCCTTGGACAATGGAACTAGATGGGTAAGTCGCATTCAGTAGGAAATACAGAGCTGGTGCCTAGGGCTTCATTTTACAAGATAGCCATGGGCATTCTCCAACACGTGCTTCCCTCGAATTTACTCAAAGGGAAGCTTTCTCTCCACTGGCTTTTCCAGGCGTTAGGGGTCCATGGTTTTGAATAAAAGTGAAGATTAAAATTCAGAAGAGCTCCCAACATGTCTGATCTGGAGCAGACAGGGCCATGGACCGAGCTTCCAAACTCCCTTTTCCAATCTGCTCTTCCAGCCTCTTGATCTCTGTGCCAGGGCTCAACTCCATCATGAATGCAGAGTTCCTATCACAAGGAGACAACCTTAAATATTTTCAAATTAAGTGACATGTTTTCAGCTGCTCAAAGGCCTCATCCCTAAATTCAGTGTGGCCCTGGCACTGTGACATGCTGGCGATGGAGTGCTACCCATCACAGCACTGAAACTGCATGTCATGCTGGAACAGGGGACACTAAGGCTCTGCTGGGACAGGAGGTAGGAAGTAGAAGCAGGTATTGGGATTCCAAGGGAGAACGCAGTGCTCGCTTCCTGGTGTACCCACTGAGCGGGCAAGAGAAGGAACAGTGGCTCCTGTCTTTATGTGACTCAGCTCCCGCCTGGGGCTTCTGGGTTCAGAGCAGGGGAGTGGAGGGATGAGGGTCTTAGACGAGAGAGGTGGAATGAGCAGCTCTTGGGACTCCTCATGGCCCCACAGTCTCTACCTGCTCAGAGAAAAACGAGCCCAGATGAGAGGGAGGAGGTGTTCATATGGGAGAGGGAGGGTGACTGGGTGTGCAGCAGAGCTTGGGCTGCATCTGCCTACCTTGGTCTGAGGAGTCTCAAGTGCTACCTAATGTGTGGCGATGGGGACAGAGGTGGGTTTTTCCCCCTTTTTGTGGTGCTGGTAAGGAGGGAGTTCATGCATCCTAGGCACTGGTTCCATCCCTTCATCTGGCTAAATTAAAATCATCTGGGGAGATTTAACAATTCAGAGTCTGCCAGCCACCGTGACTCACGCCTGGAATTCTAGCACTTTGGGAGGCTGAGGCAGGAGAGTCACTTGAGCTCAGGGGTTTGAGGCCAGCCTGGACAACATAGTAAGACCTTGTCTCTACTGAAAAAAAAAAAAAAAAAATCAGATTCCTAGGGCCCAGGCCTTGAGATTCTGATTAAGCGAATTTGGGGTGTGGTCTGGGATTGACTCTGTGTTTTAAAAAGATGCCTTGGGTGATTCTACTTTGCAGCTATAATAGGGGATTTTTGAGACAGGGTCTCACTGCAACCCAGGCTGGAGTGCAGTGGCACGATGATAGCAGCTATAATATGTGATTGCATTTGACTACACCAAGCCTTCCATGCAGTAACATGGCCATTTGCAGAGAGAGTTGGGTTTAGAGGAAACGTAGCCAGGGCCTCAGGCTGTTAGAGGTCTAAGGATGGGAGTTCAGAGTAAAGCATCAGTATCTACCCACTCAACATTGGTCCTGGAGTGAGCGTGGTGGCACACACTTGTAGTCCCAGCTACTCTGGAGGCTGAGGTGAGAAAGAGGATTGCTTGAGTCCAGCAGTTTGGGGTTGTGGTGTGATACGATCAAGCCTGTGAATAGCTACTGCATTCTGCACTCCAGCCTGGACAACATAGTGAGATTCCATTTCTGTTTTTTTTTTTTTTGAGACGGAGTCTCTCTCCATTGGCAGTGGCGCAGTCTCGGCTCACTGTAACCTCTGCCTTCTGGGTTCAAGCAATTCTCCTGCCTCAGACTCCCGAGTAACGGGGATTACAGGCATGCGCCACAACGCCCAGCTAATTTTTTTGTATTTTTAGTAAAGATGGGGTTTCACCATATTGGCCAGGCTGGTCTCAAATTCCTGACCTCGTGATCAGCCCACCTCGGCCTCCCAAAGTGCTGGGATCACAGGCACGAGCCACTGCACCTGGCCCGAGACACTATTTCTTAAATTAAAAAAAAAAAAAAAAAAAAAAAAGATTGGACCTGGGAGAAGGAAGGAATGGAGGAATGGTCAACTGACCTGGATTAGCATCTCGCAAAAGACTAAAATCAGAGTTCATCCCCAAATCCTCCCAAAAGATAAAATGTGTGGACTTTATTTCCTGGATCTGTTTCTAGTCTTCAGTGTGGTCAGTTGGACCAGCATTAGGTGATGAGATGAGGAAGGGAATGTTTGTGAGGCAAACCCAAGCCCTACGTACGCTTGGCCTGCATCATCTGTGACCTGGTTCTACAGCTTCGGAGAGACGCACAGGAGGCTATGTGCGTCCAAACAGCCTCGCAATCAGACCGTACAAGATCACGCAGCTCACAAATCTGGACAGACCTGACGGATCGTATCTCAAGCAAAGCCTCCGAATGTCGCTGGTTCCCAGGCAGGCCTGAGCAGGGAAAAGCCGGCAACCACACAGTTGCACACATGCTGCTGGCTCTGCCCTAGGACTGGCCCAGAATCCAGCTGCGGCTTCTTGTTCTCGCTTGAGCAAGTCCCCAGGGGCTGTCTTCAGCAGTGCTGAACTTGAGCACCTGGGCTGCACGCTGAAGTAAGAACCCACCCAAGTGAAAACTGTGTCAATCTGTGAAGTCAACTTGACTTTTCGATGGGCAGAGAAATTTGGCTTTATTTATTTATTTATTTATTTATTTATTTATTTTCAGCCAGAGTCTCACTCTGTCACCCAGGCTGGAGTACAGTAGCTCAATCACAGCTCACTGGAGACTTGATCTCTCGGGCTCAAGAGATCCTCCCATCTCAGCCTCCTCAGTAGCCAGGACTACAGGTGCAAGCCAGCACGCCCAGATAATTTTGTTCATTTTTTGTAGAGACAGGGTCTCATGATATTGCCCAGGCTGGTCTCGAATTCCTGGACTCAAGTATTCCTCCTGCCTCAGCCTCTCAAGTAGCTCAGACCACCAGTGTGCGCTACCATGACCAGCTATTTTTTTTAAGCAATTTTTTGTAGAGACTGGGGTCTCACTGTGTTGCCTAGGCTGGCCTCAAACTCCTGGGCTCAAGCAATCTTCCTGCCTTGGCCACCCAAAGTCCTGGGAGTACAGCCCTAAACCACCATGCCAGGGGGCAGGTCAGAGATTTGGTTTTGTAATCCCAGGGTCAAGAAACCAGAATTGTAGCCCTGGCTCTGTCGTCAATTTGTTCAAGAGTCTCTGAGGAAGAAGGATCAGGCTTCCAGGCTTTATTTGCTCCTCAATTCCCGGTGCCAGCTCGGGGTTTCTGCAAAGTTTAGCTGCCACAGGAAGTGAGAAAGTGCTCTGGAAAATGTATATGATCCCATTCTTGCATTCGTTATTATTTCAGTTCTGCTGTGGACTGTTGTGAACTGACCCAGTCACCACAGGCTAGTTCTTTGTTTTCCAAGCCCCTTACTGCTTTTTTCCAACAAAGTACTCAAAACTACTTTCTCTGCTAACCAAACTTTTTTTCTTTTTTGTAACAAAAAGACCAAACCAAAGGTAGAAATACAGCATGGCTTTTTTTTTTTTTTTTAAAGACAGCCTTGCTCGTTGCCCAGGCTGGAGTGCAGTGGCAAGATCTCGGCTCACTGCAACCTCCGCCCCCCGGGCTCAAGCGATTCTCCTGCCTCAGCCTCCCTAGTAGCTGGGACTACAGGCGCATGCCACCACGCCTGGCTAATTTTTGTACTTTTAGTAGAGATGGGGTTTTGCCATGTCGGCCAGGCTGATCTCAAACTCCTGACCTTAGGCGATCCACCCACCTCGACCTCCCAAAGTGCTGGCTGAGCCACCGCGCCTGGCCTCACAGCATGGATTTCTAAACAGAGTGGCTATTTGTTGCTGGGAAAGGTAACTGAGAGGATAGATTTCATTCCCCAGAAAAGTTTAAGAAAATAAGAGCATTTAGATGTTTTTAGAATTTAGTAGAGTCTAGAGCCAGGGAGAAAACCAGACATTCTCTGGAGATCCACTTCAACTAGAGGGTTCCGTGTGTCCCGTCTCCCTTTCAGGAGTTAATCAGCCTCTAAACACAGCAAGGGCACAGGATTCAGTAGAGAGGACCTGGCTTCCCAACCAACTAGTTAAGTGATTCCAGGCAGTTTCCTCAGCAATAAAACAGAAATAATACTCTCTCTACCTCAAATTAAATAATATGGATGTGAAAGCCTCTTGCAAAATATAAACTTTTAAAATATTAAGGCCGGGCATGGTGGCTCGTGCCTGTAATCCCAGCACTTTGGGAGGCTGAGGTAGGAGGATTACTTGAGCCCAGAAGTTTTGAGGTTGCAGTGAGCTAGGATCAAGCCACTTCACTCCAGCCTGGGTGACAGACCAAGACGCTGTATTAAAAAAGAAAACGGTAACGGTATATCTTATATAGATATAGATAAGTGTATAAGATATAGCTTGCTTATATCATGGCAAGATCAATGAAAATATGCTTTTTTAAAAAAGTAAAGTTTATTATGTAAGCTCTTAGGAATCATCTCAAGTGAAGCCAACCACAAATGCAAGGGGTCTAACGTTGATGATCTGGATTTGCTTGGTCTTTTGTATACCCAGAAATCCACCATCCTTCTCTATGTTGGTCTTCCTGAGAAGCCCAGTACCTGAAAAATGAGCATTCCACCTTCCACCCCCACTCACATGGGAGTCTCTTGTTTTTTTTTAAATCCTCCCCAGTCTGTTTACCACTTTGTCCCAAGAATAGAAGACTTAGGAAACTTCTTTTTTTTGAGACAGGGTCTCACTCTATCACCCAGGTTGGAGTGCAGTGGCATGATCTCAGCTCACCGCAACCTCTGCCTCCCAGGCTCAAGCGATTCTCCTGCCTCAGCCTCCTGAGTAGCTGGAATTACAGGTGTGTGCCACCATGCCTGGCTAACTTTTGTATTTTTTTTTAGTAGAGACGAGGTTTCACCATGCTGGCCAGGCTGGTCTCTATCTCCTGACCTCAAGTGATCCGCTCACCTCGGCCTCCCAAAGTGCTGGGATGACAGGAGCAAGCCACTGCTCCTAGCCAAGGAAATTTCAAGAAGGCAAAGGGAAGGAGGCCCACCCCTGGGCCCTCAGAGGACATGGGCAGGGGGCAGACTCTGAAAGGAGCTCTGGGAATGGACTCTGTCCCCCCAACCCCTGGACCCTGGCTGCCTATACCCAGCTGCTTCTCCTCACTGGCCTCTGCCCCAGGCCATGGCAGCCACAACAGGGGCCTGGAGCTGGGAAGCGTCCCCCCTCCTCACAGGTCTGTGACAGGGGAGAAGATTCCCAGGATCTCAGGCTAGAAGTTGGAAGGCATTTTCTGAGGGCCACATGATTCCACCAGCTGGAGTTTTCTGTTACCATTGTACAGTCCTTGATTTCTGGGACACAAGATGTTCTTTTGGGCTGTCCTGAATAACAAAGATCACACATACACTTGTTTATCTGGGGAGATGGCTTCCCTTTCTAAACAACTGACTTACAAATTCTCTTTCTGAGAACAATGCCCATTCATCAGTTGGGAACATTCTGTATGAGTGACTTCTGGCTGGGAAGGCACAGTTCTCAGGAGAGGGAGGTGGGTAGGGTTTCACCCCTATAAAGTGGGCCTGTGCTTAGACACTCGGGTCCCCGTGTTTGCTAGAAACACTTGGGCACACACAGGTGCCTGGTCCAAGCCTTCTTTCCAAGGAACACACCTGTGCATGTGAGTCACATGTCCCGCCAACGTGCCACCTAACCTTTACCCTGAGCTGGGCAGTATTGGGTAACTGTGTCCTCACCAAGGTCACAGTAACACCTTCAGATAGTATCCAGGCCAAAAAATGTTAAGAAAAAAATTCACTCCCAGCTAGGACACTTATTCTGGCGTATCTTTTAACAATGCAAGGGCAGGGAAATTGTTTGGAAATCAAAACACGGAAGTTCTTTCATCCTCCCAACTCGTGGAGCTCTAAGGCAGAGACTGGCTAAGCTTCTGCGAGATCTAAAAGTTATATAATCAGGGTGGGGCGGTTTAAATAATTACAAATACCAGATTATGAACAGGGACTTAAAAGGCGAGGGAGAGGCCCCGAAACTTGAGCTTCATTCACTTAATGGAAAATCCAACTCTGATTCTAGGGGAAGAATCTAGAAGATTCCATGAAAATACAATCTTATAGAGCTTTAAATGACTTTCCCTAAAATACTTTTAATACTTCCTGCCTCAATGGATCCTGGCTTTTTTCTGACAATGTCATTCAGTTGAAAACCCTCTGGGTGAAGGCTCTTCGCCTCCCGGCACCCCCATGCCGACGGGAGGTGCTGCTGTCAGGGTCCTCACACCCCGCTGCGGCAGCCCTTCGCTCAGCCGTCTCTCCAGCCGGACCAGCCTCTCTGCCTGTTGGTCCCTGTCCTCCACCCACCTTGGGGCCCCTCTGCAAAGCACCGAGGGTCAGGGGCGCGCGGGCGTCTTCCTCCCAGCCCCTCATCCCCCAGCGAGCGGAGCCGCGCCCGGGCCCGTCACCGCGCCGTCGCTCCTTCCGGACCTGAAGCCTCCGTGCTCAGCGCCCCCCGCGGCCCCCTGCGACCCCCACCCTTGCTGTCTCCTCCGCCTCAGCGCCGCCCTCCCGGAGCCGTGTGCCCTCCCCGACTTCATCTTCTCCCCTCCCCTGCCGGGCTGTCCCACTGCCAGTCACCCCAGCCCCGCCCCAGCAGCAGCCTCGAGTTCCCTGTCCCCTCGACCACCTCGCGGCGGACTCGGCGCGGCGCACGCGGGAGGCGGGGGGCGGGGCGGGAGGCGGGGCCTCAGCTCCGCCCTCGGGAAGTGGCTCCGCCTCCCTCGCCGGGAACTGTTTTCAGGCGCTGTCCGCAGCGACTCCGCACCCCGCGGGGCCGAGCCAGCTGCTCGTAGCGCGGACGGGCACCCCCGCGGGCGCAGAGCGAGTCACACGTGCAACCTCTCAGCCTTCCCCCGCTGCAGCGCCCGCTCTCCAGCCCTCTCTTCCTGTTTTCTCCCACTGCAGAGTTGGCTCAACAACGTTTGCAGACTTGGGCGAATTTGCCCCGTCCAGATTCCCGCTTCCTGGCCTCGCGGCCCCGCCGCTGTTTTCCTCTCCCGTCCCGGACTTCCTCCAGCCTGTGTGGCCGCGGCCTGCTCGGCCTGAGCTGCGCCTCCGGAGGTTCCGCCGCCCTCCGCCTCCCGCTCCTCACTTCCCGCCTCCCTCCTGAGCGGTCCGCCGTCGGGAGAGAGGACTCGGTGCGGGCTCCCCCACCCTCCGTGAGATTCCCTCAGGGCACAGGCAGAGCTTCCTGCAGCTCGGTTAGCCCCCCACCCACCAACGGCAAGGAGGGGGACCCTGCCTGCCTTATCGCTCGTCGCCCGGGGCCCGGCCCGGAGGAGGGCCTCTACCTGGAGGAGCTGCCCGCTCTTCCGTGACTCAGCCAGCGCACCTGCCCGTGAACATGACACACCCGGGGGTCCGCTGGGGCAGAGTGCGGAGTGAAGGGGTGCACTGGGCACTCAGCGCGCCCCAGCCTGCCGTGTCGTCTAGGAAGGCAGTCCGGAAGCAGCAGCCCCGGGGAAAACAACTGGCTGGACAGGGCGGCCTGAGAGTCGCTTCCCACCACCTCGGCACGAACCTGCTCTGTGGCCTCCAGCAAGTTCCTGCGCCTCCTGTCTGTGAAATGCAGGTCGTGGCGTCTTCCCGACCCCCTGGGAGGATCGTGAGCCAATGCGTGTGAAGCCACAAAATCCCAAGTCATATTGACGTGCTGGAAGCAAGGGGCTCAGAGCACTTAGCGGCTCTCTCCTCCGGTGGGGAGAAAACAATGATTTTGTTAAGGACATAGTTTGATGCTGGAGGCTTGAGAGCGGCTACAGTTGGGGCCTCTAGAAGAGGGTGCAGAGTTATGTAGTGGCCAGTTCGCTGTAGGATGCCTGCTAGATTGTACGCTTGCTGAAGGCGGCACCAGTTATCTGTTGCACTGTTCACCACAGAATTGTCAGCACCAAGCACAGCATGGACTCTGTTAGCAGTGCAGTAAACATTTGATGAAGGAAGGAAGGAAGGAATTAAAGGAAGAAGAAAGAAAGGAGAAAGATTAAAAAAAGGAAGAAAGGAGGGAGGGAAGGAAGGAGGAAAGGAAAGATGGAGGAAAGAAGGGAAAGGAGGGAAGGGATGAAGAAAGGGAGGGAGAAGGAAAGAAAGGAAGGAGGGAAGGAAGGAGGAAAACAGGAGGAAAGGAAGGGAGGAAGGAAGGAAGCTGCTTAGGGGTAAAATGTCTGTAGGGAGGATGCAGCCAGGCCACGAGCTAATAGAAGATGCAGAATGTCAAGCTGCTGAGATGGACCATGGAAAGCAAGAAGAATGAGGAAATGCCCACCCAGTCCTCAACGACAAATAATGATCTTGGTGTTTTTTTGTTTTTTTGTTTTTTTGTTTTTGAGACAGAGTCTCGCTCTGTCGCCCAGGCTGGAGTGCAGTGGCCGGATCTCAGCTCACTGCAAGCTCCGCCTCCCGGGTTCACGCCATTCTCCTGCCTCAGTCTCTCCAGTAGCTGGGACTACAGGCGCCCGCCACCACACCCGGCTAATTTTTTGTATTTTTTAGTAGAGGCAGGGTTTCACTGCGTTAGTCAGGATGGTCTCGATTTCCTCACCTCGTGATACGCCCGCCTCGGCCTTCCAAAGTGCTGGAATTACAGGCGTGAGCCACCGCGCCGGCATGATCTGGTTTTATTTTGCTTTTTCCTCGGTCTTAATTTTTAATCCCCAATGCCTGAATGATGATGTTCTATGCAGACCTTTGTGTTCCGGTAGAGAGAAGGGGAAAGAATACTGTGGCCCACCATAGCCTTGGGACTGGCCCACTATGGCCCTGCCCTTACAAACTAGAGGAGAGTAATTAAATGAAAACGATGACAGGGATGTGCCTGTAAGACATTTAAAGGCAGGGTGCGGTGGTTCACGCCTGTAATCCCAGCACTTTGGGAGGCAGAGGTAGGTGGATCACGAGGTCAGGAGATCGAGACCATCCTGGCTAACATGGTGAAACCCCGTCTCCACTAAAAAATACAAAAAACTAGCCGGGCGAGGTGGCGGGTGCCTGTAGTCCGGCTACTCGGGAGGCTGAGGCAGGAGAATGGCCTGAACCCGGGAGGTGGAGCTTGCAGTGAGCTGAGATCCTGCCACTGCACTCCAGCCCGGGCGACAGAGCAAGACTCCGTCTCAAAAAAAAAAAAAAAAAAAAAAAAAAAAAAAAAGACACACAAGGCCGGGTGCAGTGGCTCTTGCCTGTAATCCCAGCACTTTGGGAGGCTGGGACAGGAGGATCACTTGAGCTCAGGAATTTGAGACCAACCTGGGCAACATGGTGTAAACCTGTCTCTACAAAACATAGAAAAATTAGCTGGGCATGGTTGGTACACACCTGTGGTCTCAGCTACTCAGGAGGCAGAGGTGGGAGGACCACTTGAGTCTGGGAGGTCAAGGCTGCTGTAAGCTATGATCTCACCACCGTACTCCAGTGTGGGTAACAGAGCAAGACCCTGTTTCAAAAATAAATGAATAAAATAAAATAATAAAAATGAAGAACACACAAAGGTAGATTCAAAATATAACACACACTTTTACACATGTATCTCTCTCTCCATCTTTATGTATTGGAAAGCACGAGTTCACACTGATAATCTCCAAGTCCAGGCCGGCAGCATGAGTCCATTCTTGTTTCCTCCCTTTCCCTTCTCTGCCAGTAGGAAACCCGGGTTCCATGGGGAGTGAAACAAATGAAAAAGCAGCAGTAGGTCACTAAGGTCCCAGCCTCCCTGTGCCAGCCCTGCTGTGGTGCCTCCAAGGGTGAAGACCCACCTGGGGCAGAGGTCTCTAAGGAGACCAACTTGGAACCAGAAATTTCTTCAGATTGAAAGAACTCTGGGAAGTGTCAGAGCTTAGGACAGATTTAGGATACCCTATAAATATACAGCAGGGCAAAGTTGAGTCAAGGGCCCCTGGAGCCTGCGGGGTTATGTTGAACCTCCAGGGTTCACCTGGATTAACGCGGCTGGCTTCCAACTGTTGATATCACCCTAGACCCAGGAATCTCAGGTATGATTTGAGTTGGAAATGGGAAGTAAGGGAGAAATGAAGAAAATTAAAAGAAAACAGTAAATGTATCACCACTTAAAAACATTAGTATTGATAAAATTGACTGCATAAAAATTAAAAATTTCCATGTGACGAAAATAGCTAAGATGAACCAAAATATAAGCAATTAACTGGGAAAATGTTTGCAACACATATGACAGTTAATTTTCTTCACATGCAAAGTACACTTCAGAGTGAGTAAGATAATCAGCCCCAAAGAAAAATGGGCAAAAGACCTTAAAAAACCATAGAAGAAGAAATATGCCTGGCTTTTTTTTTTTTTTTTTGAGACAGAGTTTTTGCTCTTGTTGCCCAGGCTGTAGTGAAATGGCACGAACTCAGCTCACTGCAACCTCCACCTCCCAGGTTCAAGTGATTCTCCTGCCTCAGTCTCCCAAGTAGCTGGGATTACAGGCATGTGCCACCACGCCCGGCTAATTTTGTATATTTTAGTAGAGACGGGGTTTCTCCATGTTGGTCACACTAGTCTTGAACTCTTGACCTCAGATGATCTGCCCACCTCGGCCTCCCAAAGTGCTGCAATTACAGGCGTGAGCCACCATGCCCAGCCTGCCTGGCTTTCAAACACATGAAAAGGTGCTCACTCTCACTTATAATAAAATAAATAATTCTATTATATTTCTAATAGTTACCAATACATGGTTTCCAATACATAAATTCAAAGTGTAAGAGGCTTTTTTTTATATATTAGATGAGTAAAAATTAAAAATTTTGATAAACTTCTATGTGAAAGAAGATGCGGAGAAACAGGTGTTCCGTGCATTATTGGCGGGAGCAAAAATTGGTACCCTTTCTTTGAAACAATCTATCAAACGCACATATCTTTTGATCCAGTAAGCCCGCCTCTACAAAATTATCCTACAGATACACTCGCACCTGTGCGCAAAGATGTCTGCACAAGAAGTTACCTGCAGCATTATTTGAGGAGCAAAGTCTGAAAGAACCTAAATGCCTGTCAGTGGGGGAAGGGATATTAAACACGATTATTGTGCAAAATCATGCTATATATTGTTCACAGATGTATATATGTATGTATATGATACATAAAAAATTACAGAAAGGGTGTAAATAATTTCTGATAGTGCTCCCCTCTAAAGATGGGAGGAAGGACACAGGACTGGCCACAAAGGCCACAGAATATTTCAGACTTCATCTGTCGCATTTTACTTATTTTTTATGTAAAAAAAGAAAAAAAAACCAGCTATACTAATTTTTTTTTTTTATCAACTCTGGTTGGTGGAGACTTCATTTATTATACTCTTATTTTTCTGTATTTTTTCCAAAAAGCACGATACAGGTGGGTGGATATAAGATGGTATCTTTTGTGTAAAAAGAGGCGCCCTGAGCTTCTTTATGTGTAAATGTCCCTAGAAAGATAGTGAAGGTCACAGTGGCTGGTGTGGCAAAGGGCAACAAGGAAGTGGGTGGGGAGACTGGTTTTTCATTGCACATTCTTACTGCTTATATGTTTTGCCATTTGAATGTGCTACTCACAAAGAATGATTATAAAAACAAGCAAACAAAAGGCATGCCTCCTGTGCCTGAGAGGAAGGGAACGGGTAAGAAAAGCCGCCTTTCCCTTCTCTGAAGCCTTTGCCTGAGGCCAGTGGGTAAATACTGATGCTGAGAGCGGGGGAAGAGAGAGAGACAGAGACAGAGACAGAGATGGAGATACACACACACACAGAGACAGAGACACACAGCGATGGAAACAGGGAGAGAGAGACAGAGAGACAGAGACAGAGATGGAGACACACACACACAGACACACAGAGACAGAGACACACAGCGATGGAAACAGGGAAAGAGAGACAGAGAGACAGAGACAGAGAGAGGCAGACAGAGACAGACAGAGACAGAGAGTCCCCGGAGAGGCTAGTCAGCTTTGGAAATACTCATGGTTCGCCCAGAAAAGCGAGCAATGTGGGCCGAGCTAAGAGCCTTAAGAGCTATTAACACACCAAGTAGGTAGTGGCCCAGGCAGGAAAAAAAAACTAAGAAATGTCCAGTGTGGGCCAGGCGTGGTGGCTCATGCCTATACTCTCAGCACTTTGGGAGGCTGAGGAGGGAGGATCGCTTGAGGCCAGGAGCTCATGACCAGGCTGGACAACATAGTGAGACCCCCATCTCTCCCAAATAGTAAAAAACATCAGCCAGATGTGGTGGTGCCTGCCTGCAGTCCCAGCGACTTGGGGGGGTGAGGCAGGAAGGTCACTTGGGCCTGGGAGGTTGAGGCTGGGCAACAGAGGGAGATTCCATCTCAAAAAGAAAAATATATATATCCAGTGTGGCCAGGACACTTTAGGGTGATGAGAAGGAGCAGGAAGCCTCCTGGCCAGACTTGCAGCCTGCAATCCTATCCTCGATGTCTGAGACCAGGAAGTCCTCAACAAGAAACAAAAACGAAGGGTCCGAACAATGAAAAACAAGCCATAAATGACTAACTACCCACGTGAATAAACTTTGAAGGTGTTGTGCTAAGTGAAATGAGCTAGTCACAAAAGGATGACTACTCTATGATTCCACGTACCTGAGGTACTACAAATAGTCAAATTCAGAGACAGTAGAACGGTGGCCACCAGTGGCTGGCAGGGCAGGATGGGGAGTTAGTGTTTAATGGGGACAGTTTCAGTCGGGAAAGAAATAAGATTTCTGGAGATGAATGGTGGTGATGGTGGCCCAAAATGTGAGTGCACTTAATGTCACAGAACTGTTCACTTGAGCATTTTTAAATTGTTATTTTAGAGACAGGCTTTTGCTCTGTCACCCAGGCTGGAGGGTAGTGGTGTGATCAGAGCTCACTATAGCCTTGAACTCCTAGGCTCAAATGATCTTCCTGCCTCTGCCTCCCAAGGAGCTGGGACTGTGGGTGTGTGCCACCACGCCCAGCTAATTAAAAAAAACTTTATTTTTTTTTTTTAAGAGATGAAGTTGCTATGTTGACCAAGCTGGTTTCAAACTCCAGGCCTCAAATGATCCTCCCACCTCAGCCTCCCAAAGCATTGGGATTACAAGTGTTAGCTACTGTGCCCGGGGCCTACTTAAAAATTGTTAAAATACCACCGGGCACAGTGGCTCACGCCTGTAATCCCAGCACTTTGGGAGGCCAAGGCAGATCACCTGAGGTCTGGAGTTCGAGACCAGCCTGACCAACATGGAGAAACCCCGTCTCTACTAAAAATACAAAATTAGCTGGGTGTGGTGGTGCACGCCTGTAATCCCATCTACTCCGGAGGCTGAGGCAAGAGAATGGCTTGAACCCGGGAGGCGGAGGTTGCAGTGAGCCGAGATCCCACCATTGCATTCCAGCCTGGGCAACAAGAGCGAAACTCCAAACTCCATCTCAAAAAAAAAAAAGAAAAAGAAAAAGAGAAAAAAAATTGTTAAAATAGTATATGTTATTTTGTATATATTTTACCACAATTTAAAAAATAACAGAGTTACCCATCCAGTTGACTGACAACCCTGGCATGCCTAAAACCTTTCACCAGACATTTAACCAGTCTTACTGTCGTGCCCGTCCATGTGAAGAGACCACCAAACAGGCTTTGTGTGAGCAATAAAGCTTTTTAATCACCTGGGTGCAGGCGGGCTGAGTCCGAAAAGAGAGTCAGCGAAGGGAGATAAGGGTGGGGCCGTTTTATAGGATTTGGGTAGGTAAAGGAAAATTACAGTCAAAGGGGGGTTGTTCTCTGGCGGGCAGGAGTGGGGGTCACAAGGTGCTAGGTGGGGGGGGAGCTTTTTGAGCCAGGATGAGCCAGGGAAAGGAATTTCACAAGATAATATCATCGCTTAAGGCCATTTTCACTTCTTTTGTGGTGGAATGTCATCGGTTAAGGCGGGGCAGGGCATTTTCACTTCTTTTGTGATTCTTCAGTTACTTCAGACCATCTGGGCCAGTACGTGCAAGTCACAGGGGATGTGATGGCTTGGCTTGGGCTCAGAGGCCTGACACTTACTACCTCCTCCTGATCTTCAATTGCACCCTCCTCTGTCTTTTTGCTGTAAATTTTCTGCCAAGAGTGTGAAATACAACTTTGACACACACTTACATAGGTTTTAAAAACAACTAATGACAACAACAGAACTAAACTAAAAGCAACAGACAGCTCCTCTGTGCTGGAAGCCGTGAATCTCAGATTTCCTTCACATAAAGCGGAAATGTCCAGTAAATCCACTGCTGTTTCCACGCTGGCCAAGGGAGAGAAGCCGCACTGCAGACACCGGCCCAACCCTTCAACCTCCAGACAGACACAAGACTTTCTAACAAAACAAAAACAAACGAAAAACAGCCCAACGACTTCAAAACCACAAAGGAAACCCTTACCCAATCCAAGCTACCCCTTGCTACGGTTTGGGCAGATGGCATTTTACCACTTTTTGACCTTTTAACCAGTACCCTTGCTGAATTTCTTTCCAAAGCCAGCGTCATAACACGTGAGAGCGAGCATATCTCGAGTGCTGGGCTTCAGGGAGCGCCCTCGTCTTTGGTCTGTGAACAGAACTAGGGCAGAGGGAGTCCTATCTTGAGGAGATGACGCTGCTGCCCTACAGCAGCCAGAGCTGCTTTTGTAACTCTGTAGCATGGTCCAATGTCTGCTTGCCCCAACTCTGATCAGCCCTCTTTATTTTAGTCTCGCCTGTGAAATAAGTCTGGGTGAGAGCCAAGATGTCCAGTGGCCAAGTCATGCTATGCCACTTCTACCAATGAGATGGCACCTCCAGCCTCAGCTAGCAGAGACTGACCTCTGGACCCAGAGCCCCACGAGTGGTGCCACGAGATCAGCACCTGGGGCCCCACGACCTGGAAGTGTAATTGGTTTCAGACTCAGAGAGAGAGAGAGAAATGGAAACTCCTGATATTGATTGGAAAGCCTAGTTATTCCTAATCTGGCTTGATCCTTGTCTAAAAAGACCTTTTATTTTAGTTGTAGCTTATTTGGCTGGCAAACAGGAGCTCTGGTTTAGGGAGGAGGAATGGAAATGGTGAGAATTGGGCTATTATAATAATTGAGTACAATTGAATCTTTTACACATTATGGTTTTTTTTTGTTTTGTTTTTTTGTTTTTAGACAGTCTCTCTTTGTCACCCAGGCTGGAGTGTAATGATGCGATCTCGGCTCACTGCAACCTCTACCTCCTAGGCTCAAGCGATTCTCCTGCCTCAGCCTCCTGATCAGCTGGGACTACAGGCACCTGCCACCACGCCCCAGCTAATTGTTTTGTATTTTTAGTAGAGACGGAGTTTCACCATATTGGCCAGGCTGGTCTCAAACTTCTGACCTCGTGATCCACCCGTGTCTGCCTCCCACAGTGCTGGGATTACAGGCGTGAGCCACCACAATTGGCCCCACATTATGTTTTTAATCACCCTCAAATAGATGCTAATAAGTTGTCAGAAACGTCTTGAGCTGTTGCTGGGATACAGCCCTTTCACAGCCCAAGGAGCCCCTTGACACATCTTGTTTTTTTCTGGTGAAAAAACAAGAAGACTCATTTTAGTTAGGCTCAGTCACAAAACCCAGGCGGACTCATTCTAGAGTCACATGGCCTCCAAAAGCTCAGACCAGAAGCGCACGTGCTCCTGTCACACTCTAATTTGACTCTCTTTCTGGAAGAATGTGGAGAGGTGAGTGCCAATATCATATTACTTTCTCAGACTGAGAATTTGAGGGTGGAGCGGGGCAGGCTCCTGAGGGAAGGAGAATAAACCAGGAGGAAAGGGGAGCCGGCCCTTTGGTTTTCCTTGGAGGCCTGGCTTAGGGGCCAAAGGTTCTCGGCCTGCGTCCTCCCCTCCTCCTCCCTGGGCGCTCATTAGCAGAGTGCCAGCCTGGCTTCCACTGCGGGCAGCTCTACACGGCTCCTCGGGTGCCCTCTCCCCCTCACTCACTCACAGTTCATTTGAAAAGGCTTTACCCCAGCACTTTGGGAGGACGAGACGGGTGGATCGAGAGGTCAGGAGATCGAGACCATCCTGGCTAACCCGGTGAAACCCCATCTCTACTAAAAATACAAAAAACTAGCCGGGCGAGGTGGCGGATGCCTGTGGTCCCAGCTACTCGGGAGGCTGAGTCAGGAGAATGGTGTAAACCCGGGAGGCAGAGCTTGCAGTGAGCGGAGATCAGGCCAATGCACTCCAGCCTGGGTGACAGAGCGAGACTCCGTCTCAAAAAAAAAAAAAAAAAAAAGACAAATATTCATGATTCCACTAATATGAGGAATCTAAAATAGTCAAATTCACAAAAACAGAGAGTAGGCCAGGCACAGTGGCTCAGGCCTGTAATCCCGAACTTTGGGAAACCGAGGTGGGCGGATCTCAAGGTCAGCAGTTCAAGACCAGCCTGGCCAACATGGTGAAACCCCGTCTCTACTAAAAATACAAAAAACTAGCCGGGCGAGGTGGCGGGCGCCTGTAGTCCCAGCTACTCGGAGGCTGAGGCAGGAGAATGGCGTGAACCCGGGAGGCAGAGCTTGCAGTGAGCAGAGATCACACCACTGCGCTCCAGCCTGGGCGACAGAGCAAGACTCCATACCAAAAAACAGCAACAACAACAACAAAAAAAACTTTATGGATACAACTTCACAGACATCACTGCTCCCGCCATTGCTTTTTCCAGCTTTTAAGGCCGGATGATCACCAAGCAAGCTCCCCATCACCACCAGGCCCTTGCCCAGGTCCACAACAGGGATCAGAAACTTCAGCCAAAGCCCCACTGCTGTGCCTCAGATGCCTGGGGCCTGGCATTCGCTGCCAGCTTCACTCACATTGACCTCACTGGGTTGAGTTTTTAAATAGCTTCCTTGGCCTCTGGTTTCTCACGAGGCTTATAGCCGGTAGTGCCTATGTCCACCCAGCTTTGGTTCCTTTAGGTATCCCTCTACAATTTAATGTGATCCTGGCGAGGCTAGCAAAGCTAACGCCATCTCCCACCCAGCCCTGAGATGACCACGCGTGGAAATGTGGCTCACTGGCCAATCAGAGGACTTTATCCTCATCGGCTGTGGTGATTGGTGGGGTGAAAGTATATATCCTTGTCAGTTCAATCGGAGTCCTTCTTAGATTTTTTTTTTTTTTTTTTCTTAAACTAAAATTACTTGGAAAGATAGTCTTTGTCCAGGAGGGCTGCTAAGCTTGGAGAAAGTAAAAAGGGACGACTACTAGCCCTCTGACCCTTGCCAACAGAGCCTGCACGCAGTCGGAACAAAGCACTGACAAGCAAAGTTCAGACACAGTACCGTGGATTGCATTACTCTCAGCTCAGCACTCCCTCCCTGAAAATTTATTTGTTTGTTTGATTTCCACACCTTTTGCCACTAACTTTGCAGTGCCTCCCACAAAAGTAAGTGGAATTCAAATTCCTGCCCACTGACTTTAGTCTTGGCTGCATGCCTTGCTGTGACCAACAGATTGTGGATGGAAATGACCAGTGTACCAGATCCAAGCTGAGGCTTTAAGACCTGCCACCAACCGTTTTGGACCTTGTCCTCCCTGCCATGAAAAGAACATGTCCCAGTTCATCCTTCTGCCTTGGTCACAGGATGGAGACGTGGAGCAGGTCTGTAGCCAACCTGAAGTCTAGAGTCCAGCTGAACTGAGCCAAGTCCAGCTAATACAGCTTATCAATTTAATCACAGCCAACCTGTGGACCTGTGGGCATGAAAGAAGTGCTTGTTATTGTAGGCCATCGAGATTTTGGGGTTACTTGTTACACAGCATTGAGAGGCTGAGGCTACTTGCCATCACATAGCGTGATTATAGCACACCTGACTGTCAGAGACGGCAAGTGAAAAAGTTCTGATTACATCATTTAAACCCCTGAATCTTGGCCATGGCCAGTGGCTCACACCTATAATCCCAGCACTTTGGGAGGCCGAGGAGAGCAGATCACTTGAGGTCAGGATTTTTTTTTCTTTCTTTTCTTTTTTTTTTTCTTCGTGAGACGGAGTCTCGCTCTGTCACCCAGGCTGGAGTGCAGTGGTGCGCTCTCGGCTCACTGCAACCTCCGCCTCCCAGGTTCAAGTGATTCTCCTGCCTCGGCCTCCTGAGTAGCTGGGATTATAGGCACACACCACCACGCCCGGCTAATTTTTGTATTTTTGATAGAGACGGAGTTTCACCATGTTGGTCAGGCTGTTCTCGAACTCCTGGAGGTCAGGATTTCAAAATCAGCTTGGGCACCATGGTAAAACCCCGTCTTTTACTGAAAATACAAAAATCAGCCGGGCATCTGTGATGCCAGCTACTTGGGAGGCTGAGGCACGAGAATTTACTTGAATTGGGAGGCGGAGATTGCAGTGTGCTGAGATTGTGCCACTGGACTCCAGCCTGGGAAACAGGAACTCCAAAACAAAACAAAACAAAACAAAACAAAAACAAACCTTCAATCTCATTGCATCAGAAGCCAAAGTCACCCAATTATTTCTATTGTTGGAACCAAACAAGTCTTGACTAAAGCAGGAACCTTTTCTAAGCTCCTAGAATATAGTTGTCATACCTTGACTAGCTGTCATCAATTTCCTCCTCACAGAATAGTAGCTCTTCATACCTGCTGAGATCCTGCCATAAATGGTCAGGTCACCAGCAATTACACTGTTGCCACACCCTGACTTTTTTGTTTTGAGATGGAGTCTTGCTCTGTTGCCCAGGCTGGGGTGCAGTGGTGTGATCTCAGATCACTGCAACCTCTGCTTCCCCGTTTCAAGCGATTCTCTTGCCTCAGCCTCCCAAGCAGTTGGGACCACAGGTGTGCGCCACCATGCCCAGCTAATTTTTGTATTTTAGTAGAGTTGGGGTTTCACCATGTTGGCCAGGCTGGTCTCTAACTCCCGACCTCAAGTGATCCGCCTGCCTGGGCCTCCCAAAGTGCTGGGATTACAAGTGTGACCCACCACACCCAGCCCCCACACCCTGACTTTTAATCTTACCTGAAACCCACACTCTTAACCCAACCGCTGTATCTCAACTGCCGAACAGACTACCTGACCCTTGTCCTCGGGCCTGACATCTGCCGTAACTCCTGGATGCTGATCTGTTTCTCCAGCTCCTTTGGTCTACTTAGTATTTGGCTACAGCCCTGTCCACAGGCCCACAGATCTCAAACAGAATCCATTCCTACTATGACAATGTTTGTATTTACTTGACATTTACTGTACTGTTAGTAATGTACATTACTGTTAGTACGAGTAAATGTCAAGTAAATAAATATGAGAAAAAATGTCTCTGTCATCCACCACATTGTCTTTGGCTTTAGAATGTTCCTGTCTGACTTACCCTGACTTCTCTTCTGGAGTTAAACTCCTGGAGACATGCCATCTGAAAATGTGGATCAATTTATTGTTAGAATCTAGAAATGGGAGAATGGAGAGGAAAAGTGGCAGGTGCCCATTCATAGGGCGGGTCCATAGCTCCAACAAAGTACACATCTTACCCAGATCATTTATATAACATAGGTGACTTTAGGCCAAAATATTTTTTTATTTTACCTATTTTGTTTTATTTATTTATTTATTTTTGAGACGGAGTTTTGCTCTTGTCACCCAGGCTGGAGTGCAATGGCGCGATTTTGGATCACTGCAACCTCCGCTTCTGCTTCCCTGGTTCAAGATATTCTCCTGCCTCAGCCTCCCAAGTAGCTGGGATTAGAGGTGCCTGCCACCACGCCCAGCTAATTTTGTATTTTTAGTAGAGATGGGGTTTCCCCACGTTTGCCAGGCTTGTCTGGAACTCCTGACCTCAGGTGATCCTCCTGCCTCGGTCTCCCAAAGTGCTAGGATTACAGGCGTGAGCCACCACACCCAGCCAGGCCAAAATTTTAGATTGCTTTGCAGACTCCTGAATTGTCCTTTAATAAATATATATGTTAATATAGAAATACAGACTCGTAGAATACATATTAAATATAAAATATTGCAAATATATGCACATAAATATATTTTTATAATTTTAAGAAATTTATATTTAAAAATTTAGGCACAAATAATAACATAGAAAACATAAATAATATGACAAACATTCCTATTCTCACAATCCAGAATTTGTAACTGTTATACTTTTGTCCAATATACATCTTTTTTCCCCATAAAGAAAGAAAACATTGTAATATAGCTAAACAAACTCTTTTACCACCACGTTGAATGTTATTTCCTCTCCCTTTCCACCCTCAGAGCAGATACATTTTTCTTTTTAATTCAAGTAAATGTCATTTTATTGTTCACGTTGTTTTGCAACTTGCTTTTAGCTCATATGTTTTTGAGGTCTATACTCGCAGGTCTACATAGAACTAGTTTATTCTTTTTAATGGCACATGGCATTACAATGTACAGGCATTCATGCGTTCTATCGGTTGTATATCTCTTCCTATACTGATGGACATTTGGGTTGTTTCCATTTTCCTTACTATTACAAAGAGTGTTCCACGAACATTGTTGTGCATGTTTTCTGTTACACTGTACAAGAGCCCATCATGTTAATAAGCACCTCTTGCCTCCTCCTGAATGGCACAAGGAACTTAGTACTCTGACTCTATACATCACCACCCTATCTAACATGCTATTTTGCAGGGATACTTCATATGTTTACATATCCATCATCAACGTAATATACAGTTATACAGTGAATGCATGTTTAGATTTATTTAAAGCTTTACCAGGTTCTTTCCTCACCGTTTCTTTCCGTCTTTCTTTTTTTGGAGGGGTCATTCTTTTTTTTTCTATTGTGTGCATATGTATGTGTATGAGAAATAGATCATACATGTAAAAATATACGAAAAATATGCACATATTGCAGTATTTGTGGATGAATACTATGACGTCTGAGATACATTTCAGAATAATCTGGGAAGCGAGAAAGTGAGTGAGGGTGGAGATAAAATAAAATTTGTTGTGTACTAAAAATTTTTTTTTTTTTTTTTTTTTGAGACCGAGTCTCGCTCTGTCGCCCAGGCTGGAGTGCAGTGGCCGGATCTCAGCTCACTGCAAGCTCCGCCTCCCGGGTTTACGCCATTCTCCTGCCTCAGCCTCCCGAGTAGCTGGGACTACAGGCACCCACCACCTCGCCTGGCTAGTTTTTTTTTTGTATTTTTTAGTAGAGAGGGGGTTTCACCGTGTTAGCCAGGATGGTGTACTAATAATTAATAATTATTAAAGTTGTGGTCGGGTACAGTGGTTCACACCAGTAATCCCAGTACTTTGGGAGGCTGAGGCAGGTGGACTGCTTGAGCCCAGGAGTTGGAGACCAGCCTCAGCAACATGGCAAAACCCCGTCTCTACTAAAACAACAAAAATTAGCCGGATGTGGTGGTGTGGGCTATAATCCCAGCTACTTGGGAGGCTGAGGTGGGAGGATTGCTTCAGCCCTGGGAGCGGAGGTTGCAGTGAGCCAAGATTGTGCACTGCACTCCAGCCTGGGTGACAGAGCAAGACCCATTCTAAAAAGAAAAAAATTGAATTTGTGTACTAATATTTAATAATTATTAAAGCTGTGTACTAATAACTATTAAAGCTGGAGTATAGATACAGGGAGCTAGTTCTATTTTTGTATGTGTTTGAAATTTTTCATGCATGTTAAAGGATATAGAAAATAGGAAAAGGTCATGGGGCCCAATGCTCACCCTGCAGCTGATGAGTTATGTCACTTTTTTTTTTTTTTGAGATGAAGTCTCACTCTGTCACCAGGCTGGAGTGCAGTGGTGGGATCTTGGCTCACTGCAACCTCTGCCTCCTAGGTTCAAGTGATTCTCCTGCCTGAGCCTCTGGAGTAGCTGGGACTACAGGTGCGCATCACCACACCCAGCTAATTTTTGTGTTTTTAGTAGAGAAGGGGTTTCACCATGTTGGCCAGATAGTCTCCATCTCTTGACCGCAAATGATCTGCCCACTTCGGCCTCCCAAAGTGCTGGGATTATAGGCGTGAGCCACCGTGCTAGGCCCAAGTGTCACTTTTTACAAGCCACTTCCTTCCTCTGCACTTTGGTTTCTTTCTCTCTAAAATAATGCAGTTGGACTAGACAATCATTTAAGATCCCTTACTGCTTTGACCAGGTGAGATATCATTAATCTTTTTTGTTGTTTCTGTTATTCTGTGTTTTACTAAGATAAAATTTACATCCCATATAATTTGCCTTTTTTTTTTTTTTTTTTTTTTGAGATGGAATCTCACTCTGTCACCCAGGCTGGAGTGCAGTGGCACAATCTCAGCTCACAGCAGACTCTACCTCCCAGGTTCAAGTGTTTCTCCTGCCTCAGCCTCCCGAGTAGCTGGGATTACAGTCGCCTGCCCCAACGCCTGGCTATTTTTTGTATTTTAAGTAGAGACAGGGTTTCACCATGTTGGCCAGGTTGGTCTTGAACTCCTGACCTCAAGTGATTCGCCTGCCTTGGCCTCCCAAAGTGCTGGGATTACAGGCGTGAGCCACCCGTGCCTGATTGTGAAGTGGTATCTTATTGAGATTTTGACTTTCATTTCCCTAATGACTAATGATATTGGACATTTTTCATGCCCTCTTGTAGATCTTCTTTTTTTTTTTTTTTTTTTTTTTGAGACGGAGTCTTACTTTGTCGCCCAGGGTGGAGTGCAGTGGCCGGATCTCAGCTCACTGCAAGCTCCGCCTCCCGGGTTTACGCCATTCTCCTGCCTCAGCCTCCCGAGTAGCTGGGACTACAGGCGCCCGCCACCTCGCCCGGCTAGTTTTTTGTATTTTTTGGTAGAGACGGGGTTTCACCAAGTTAGCCAGGATGGTCTCGATCTCCTGACCTTGTGATCCGCCCGTCTCGGCCTCCCAAAGTGCTGGGATTACAGGCTTGAGCCACCGCGCCCGGCCCTTGTAGATTTTCTTTGAAGAAAAGTCTATTCAAATCTTTTGCCTGTTTTTAAATTGAGTTATTTATCTTTTTTTTTTTTTTTTTTTTTGGAGACAGAGTCTCCGTCTGTCACCCAGGCTGGACTGCGTGGTATGATCTCAGCTCACTGCAACCTCTGCTTCCTGGGTTCAAGTGATTCTCCTGCCTCAGTCTTCCAAGTAGCTGACACTACAGGTGCCTGACACTATGCCGGGCTAATTTTTGTATTTTTGTAGAGACGGGGTTTCACCATGTTAGCCAGGCTGGTCTTGAACTCCTGACATTGTGATCTGCCCTCCTCAGCCTCCCAAAGTGTTGGGATCACAGGCGTGAGCCACCGTGCCAGGCCGAGTTATTTATCTTTTTATTGTTGAGGTATAGGAGCTCTTTATGTATTCTGGATATGAAACCCTTATCAAATATATGATTTGTAAATACTTTCTCTCATTTTGTGAGTTTTTTCACTTTCTTGATACATAAAAGCCTTTAGTTTTGGTGAAACCTAATTTGTCTAATTATCCTTGGTTGCTTGTGTTTTAGGTGTCATACCTAAGAAATGATTGCCTATTCCAATATCACAAAGATTCACCCCTATAATTTCTTCTAAGAATTTTTATAGTTTTTGCTCTTACATTTAGGTCTTTGATCATTTGAGTTTATTTTTGTATATGGTGTGAAGGTGTGAATTTAGGGGGTCTAAATTCACTATTTTGCATATGGGTATCTGTTGTCCAAGCACCATTTATTGAAAAGATTGACTTTTCCCCACTGAATGGTCTTGGCACTCTTGTCAGAGATTGAGCATGGATGTATTCGCTTATATCTGGACTCTCCATTCGATTGCACTGAAATACGTGTTTATTTTTATGTCACTGCCACACTGTCTTCACTGGTGTAGCTTTCAAGTCAGTTTTGACATTGGGACGTGTGAGCCCTCTGACTCTGATCTTCTTTTTCAGGACTGTTTTGGCTATTCTGGGTCTTGCTTTTCCATGTGAGTTTTAGGATCATTTGGTCTATATCTGCCTATATATATATATATATATATAAAATAAAATATATATATAATTTAAAAATATATATATATAGTTGGAATTCATGCATCTTTATTTTATTTTATTTTTTTCCGAGACAGAGTCTCGCTCTGTCGCCCAGGCTGGAGTGCAGTGGCCAGATCTCAGCTCACTGCAAGCTCCGCCTCCCGGGTTCACGCCATTCTCCTGCCTCAGCCTCCCGAGTAGCTGGGACCACAGGCGCCCACCACTTCGCCCGGCTAATTTTTTGTATTTTTTAGTGGAGACGGGGTTTCACCGTGTTAGGCAGGATGGTCTCGATCTCCTGACCTCGTGATCCACCCGTCTCAGCCTCCCAAAGTGCTGGGATTACAGGCTTGAGCCACCGCGCCCGGCCCCATGCATCTTTAATTCACACCAAACTCCTCACTACAATGTCCTCTATGAGAAGTGGCGCGTTGTCTAACTTGGTCGTCGTTATATCTACAACACCTAGCACAGGCCTGACCTACAGTAAGCTCTTAATATCTAATGAATGAATGGGAAAAAAAAGCACAGTTTAGAGAACAGCAATAAAATGTACCCAATGGAACATTACCATACCTCAGAAGCCACCTGCATGCCACTTCATGATGAACTCCTCCATCATTTCTTTTTTTTTGAGACAGAGTCTGTCTCTGTATCACTCAGGCTGGAGTGCAGTGGTGTGATCTTGGCTCACTGCAACCTCTGCTTCCCAGGTTCAAGCACTTCTCCCACCTCAGCCTCCTGAGTAGTTGGGACTACAGGCTCACACCGGCACACCTGGCTAATTTTTGTATTTTTAGTACAATCGGGGGTTTAGTACAATCCACCTGCATTGGCCTCCCAAAGTGCTGGGATTACAGGCGTGAGCCACGGCGCCTGGCCTCCCTCCATCATTTCTTTGCTTAAAAAAAAAAAAAACAACTGTGGCCAAGTGGAGGCAGGTGGATCACCTGAGGTCAGGAGTTCAAGACTAGCCTGACCAACATGCTAAAACCCTGCCTCTACTAAAAATACAAAATTAGCCAGGCGTGGTGGTGCATGCATGTAATCCCAGCTACTTGGGAGGCTGAGGCAGGAGAATCACTTGAACCCGGAGGCAGAGGCTGCTGTGAGCTGAGATCACACAGTGGAGGAGATCCAGGCTGGGCAACAAGAAAGAAACTCTGTCTCAAAAAAGAAGAAAAAACACAAAGAAAGAAAACAAAACCTGACTGTGTATGTATCCCTAAATGATACATTGGTTAGTTGTGCCGACTTTTAAAATTTTTGTGTAAGTGAAACCATATTGTATGTATTCTTCTGTGACTTGCTTATTTCAAAAAAAATAGTGTTTTGAGAGTCATTCATGTGAATATATGTAGCTGTTGTTTAGACATTAATTTTCACTGCTTAGTATTCTATTATACAATATATAGCATCTGCCTGGCACAGTGCCTCATGCCTGTAATCCCAGCAATTTGGGAGGCCAAGGCGGGTGGATCACCTGAGGTCAGGAGTTCAAGACCAGCCTGGCCAACGTGGTGAAAATCTGTCTCTACTAAAAATGCAAAAATTAGCTGGGCATGGTGGCGTGTGCCTGTAATCCCAGCTATTTGGGAAGCTGAGGCAGGAGAATCGCTTGAACCAGGGAGTCAGGGGTTGCAGTGAGTGGAGATCGCACCACCGTGCCACGGCACTCCAGCCTGGCGACAGAGCAACAGAGCATGACTCCATCTCAAAAATAATAATAATAGTAACAATAATAAAATAAAAATACAAAAATCAACCAGGTGTGGTGGCATGCATCTGTAATTCCAGCTACTTGGGAGGCTGCGGCAGAAGAATCTCTTGAACCCGGGAGGCGGAGGTTGCAATGAGCCGAGATCGCGCCACTGCCCTCCAGCTTGGGCGACAGAGCTAGACTGTCTCAAAAATAAATAAATAAATAAATAAATAAGTAGGCTGGTCTCAGTGGCTCACGCAGCACTTTGGAAGGCTGAGGTGGGTGGATCACCTGAGGTCAGGAGTTCAAGATCAGCCTGGTCAACTTGTCAAAACCGTGTCTCTACTAAAAATACAAAAATTAGCTGGGCGTGGTGGCAAGCACCTGTAGTCCCAGCTACTCGGGAGGCTGAGGCAAGAGAATAACTTGAACCCGGGGGGCGGAGGCTGCAGTGAGCCGAGATCACACCACCGCACTCCAGCCTGAGTGACAAAGGAAGACTCCGTGTCAAAAAATAAACAAATAGGCCACTGCGGTGGCGCACCTGTAATCCCGGCACTTTGGGAGGCCGAGGCGGACGGATCACGGGGTCAGGAGATTGAGACCATCCTGGCTAACACGTGAAACCCTGTCTCTACTTAAAATACAAAAAACTAGCTGGGTGTGGTGGCTCGCACCTGTAGTCCCAGCTACTTGGGAGGCTGAGGCAGGAGAATCACTTGAACCTGGGAGGTGGAGGTTGCAGTGAGCTGATGTCGCACCACCACACTCCACCAGCCTGAGCGACACAGCGAGACTCTGTCTCAAAAAATAAAAATAAAAATAAAATAAAATAAATAGCACCTTATTTATTTATTTGGGTTATTTCCAGGCTTTTGCTATAATAAATCATGATGTTGTTACATATTTCTTTATGTCCCTCATACAGGAGGTTCTATGCCTAGCGGTGGAATTCTGGGATAGGATAGTCACATATTCAACCATACTTGGTAATCCAAACCGTGCTCCAAAGTAGGTATACAAATTTACATTTCCACCCAAAGTAGGTGAGAATTCTTACCATTGTTCTTTCCTTCTGGGTTCAGTTTTCTTCTTCCGTAAGTATACACTTTAGTTTAGTTTAGTTTTGTTTTGTTTTTTGTTTTCAGAGAGGAACTGAATGTTAAACTCTTCTGGTCTTTGTTTTATTGAAAATGTCTTTATTTTATTGAAAACATCTTTATTTTGTTTGCACTCTTGAATGAGAACTTATATGAATACAGAATTCTAGATTGACAATGTTTTTGTTTTTTTCTCAATGCTTTGAAAATACTATTCCATTATCTTTGGGCCTTTACTGTTGCATTTAATTGTAGTTCTTTTGTCTTCTGTCTCCGGTAGCTTCTAATATTTTTGTCTGTGGTGCCTGAAATTTCACCATAGTATGTCTTGGTGTAAATTTCTTCTTGTTTATTGGTTTAGCACATGTCATGATTTCTGAGTCTGAGGATTCATATCTTTCATCAACTCTGGGAATTTTTTTTTAATTCTGGGAAATTATCAGTGATGATCTCTCGAATATTTACGGTCCTCCATTCTCTCCCTTTTCTCCTTCTGGATCACCTATGAGTGTTACAGTAGACCTATTATCCTCCTTGTTTCCAAATCTCTATTTTTTTTTTCCCCCTAAACGGAGTCTTGCTCTGTCACCCAGGCTAGAGTGCAGTGGCATGATCTTGGCTCACTGCAACCTCCACCTCCCGGGTTCAAGCGTTTCTCCTGCCTCAGCCTCCTGAGTAGCTGGGATTACAGGTGCCCACCATCACACTCGGCTAATTTTTGTATTTTTAGTAGAGACGGGGTTTCACCACGTTGGCCAGGCTAGTTTTAAACTCTTGACCTCATGATCTGCCCGCCTCAGCCTCCCAAAGTGCTGGGATTACCACTACACGTGTGATGCCACCATGCCTGGCCCTGGCTTTGTATTTAAAAGAAGGCTTATTGAGTTTACTCAGCAGTTGTAGGTGTTTGTAGCAGGATAATTTTCAGGTTATCTGTCTGCCAACTTGTTAAACTTGAAATCTATTAATTAACTCTATGTTTTCATTAAGCCATTTTGTATTATGGTAAAATACACATACCATAAAAATTATTAATTAACATTTAATAGGATGGGTAAAGTTGCAGAGAGAGAGCCCATTTCAGTTGTGCCACTGCACTCCAGCCTGGGCAACAGAGCGAGACTGTCTCAAGAAAAAAAAAAAAGAAAAAAGAAAGAAAGAGCCCATTTTAGTTGCTGTGTGAGGAAGGACTTCTTAATAGGCTGGTAGGAAGCAAAGGATTTCCAAGGAATGATAGTGAGGCGGAAAGTGAAGGATCTATTCTGGGAATGGTAAATAGTTGGTTTGGCAGGACGTTGGTACCTGGTACATGTAATAATGTGAATGAATTTCTGAAATAGGAAGTTAGGGCCAGATTGTGGAGAGTCTTGGATTTCAGTTGAAAGGAATTCGGACTTTGAGAGCTTTTGAAAGTTTTTTTAACTTAACTCATTTTGAAAGTTGGTCTTGGCAGCAGTAGATGGAGTGGATTAGAGAGTGTTGAGATTGACGACAGGGAGACCAATTAGGAACCTATTGCAGTAGTCCAGGGAGGCATGAAGGCACATAATAGGGATAAAGTCTGACAAAGCTCAGACCTGTTGAAATGACCAAAGCATAATTGTAGTTATTAACCAGACTGGGGCCAAGAGGAGATGCCAATACAGACATATGACAGCATTCCTTAGAGTAAGTCACTTCCCAGAAGAATAGCATTATGAACTCTTAGAGACTTGGTGGTGTCCTCTAACGAAGTCACATGCTGTTTATAAAATGTCAGCTAATTGGCCTATTGAGCCAGCCAGAGTCCTCCCTTGATCTGAACCCAGACTTGAAAGCATGCGTCGATGCAATTTGAAAAACAGCATTAAACTAGAGAAAGTCGAGTAAAACAGATAGATCTGTAGCTCTACAGAGTATAAACAACTGTTTTTAGCATCAGCCCAAAGAGTTTTAAGTGACCTCCTGTTATTTGCTTCTACTGTTAATAAGATCTAAAAATCATTGCTCTGGTCTTTCAATCTTCAAATTTCTTAGCAGGACAATTTAATCACCTATTTCTATTGGGTTACATAGCCTTTTTGGACAGTCTGGCTCTGTTGCCCAGTCTGCAGTGCAGTGGCGCCATCTTGGCTCACCGCAACCTCTGCCTCCCGAATTGAAATAATTCTCCTGCCTCAGCCTCCTGAGTAGCTGGGGTTACAGTTGTGCACCACCATGTCCAGCTAATTTCTGTATTTTTAGTAGAGATCGGGTTTCACCATGTTGGTCAGGCTGGTCTCAAACTCCTCACCTTGTGATCTGCCTGCCTCGGCCTCCCAAAGTGCTGGGATTACAGGCATGAGCTACCGCACCCGGCCTGGGTTATATATCCAGTTAGCATGGTGACAACCCAGATGACTTGGTTTACATTTGTTTTCCCATTGCTCTAGTATGTTCTAAGGTCGCTTTCACGTACATCCTGTGTGTGAATCCCCTTTCCCAAATTGTTGTGGATTGTATCATAACTTGTCAATTAGCTAAATGTAAATGAACATCGGCTTTCTAGAGATGCCACTTTTAGCATTTAATTGCTGAATGAAAAGCAATAGGACTATGAAGCTAAGAAGTTATTTGGAGAAGAACTTGAATTATTTGATTCTGAGGATGGGGGATCAAAACATGGTTGTGAAGAAATGGAGTTATTATATATGTTATATATAATTAACATATATATTTAAAACTTGCATGATATTTTGAAATTACATAGAGCATACTACTAAAAAGCATTCAGATACACTTGGCTCCCTTTTTCCCCTTTCCTTCCTTCTATTAACAATTATTGCGCACTCAGTGTGGGCCAGGCACTGTGTTATGTGCTGGAAGTTATAGTGATTTATTCTTCAATTTTGAAATAATTTGGCAGTTTATAAACATCTTTAAAGTTTGTTTTTTAAAAATAGTCAGTTCTGGCCAGGCGTGGTGGCTCACGCCTGTAATCCCAACACTTTGGGAGGCCGAGGTGTGTGAATCACCTGAGGTTGGGAGTTCAAAATTAGCCTGGCTAACATGGTGAAGCCCTGTCTCTACTAAAAATGCAAAATTAGCTGGGCATGGTGGTGCACACCTGTAATCCCAGCTACTCGGGAGGCTGAGGCAGGAAAATCGCTTGAATGGGGGAGGTGGAGGTTGCAGTGAGTTGGAATTGTGCCACTGCATTCCAGCCTGGGCGACAGAGTGAGACTCCGTCTCAAAAAAAAAAAAAAAAAAAAAGTCAGTTCTTGGATTTTGATGACATGGTGCTATGTAAGGCTTGTAGGGTTATTAGTGCCCTGAGTCCACACTTCACAGAGTTATTAGATTTAAATTTTCAAATTTTATTTTAGAGACAGGGTCTTTCTCTGTTTCCCAGACAGAATGGAGTACAGCGGTGCAACCATAGCTGACTGAAGCCTGGAACTCCTGGGCTCAAGCAATCCTCCCACCTCAGCCTCCTGAGCAGTCGGAACTACAGGTATGCACCACTATGCCTGGCTAGTTAATTTTTTTTTTTTTTTTTTTTTGTAGAGACAAGGGCCTTACTATTTGCCCAGGCCGGTACTGAACTCCTAGGCTCAGGCAATCTTCCCACCTCGTCTTCCCAAAGTGCTGGGATTACAGGTGTGAGCCACCTTGCCCGGCCTCATCATTGGACTTAAAAATCTTTTTGTCTTTGGTAGTTGTTTTACAATTTTAAGCAACTAGTGGCCGTAGTAGGCATTCTTAACCGGGAATAAAGGCATAAATGTAAATGTATGGTCTTGGAGGAGCGGGGGCAGTCCTCTGTGAATCTGTCAATATTTGGTGTATACAGTTATTTTTCTGAGGGTATAGATGCCCAAAGGCGTCTATAACCCAAAAAAGATTCGGAGCAACTGTTTGTCTTGCTTCATTCAGCTCCCAGAATAGTGGCCTTTGTTACATAGACTAGTGATTTTGTGCTTGGGCATTAGAGTCACACTCTCTGTATTTGAATCCTGGCTCTGCTATGTAATAGCTGTGTGACCTTAAAGAAGTCATTTAACCCCTCTGTGCCTCAGTTTCCTTATGTGTAACATGGGAATAACAACAGTATTATGTCATGGGGTTGTGGTGAGGATTACATGAGTTAATGTATATAAATAACTCAGAAAATGCTCAGCACATAGTAAATGTTCTATACATACATCAGCTATTGTGATTATAATAATCACATGGGTGTGGCACTGATGGTAATGATGGTGAAAACCATGATGACTTCTACCTTCCTGAAGCCACTTAAGAGTGAGTAACAACAGCCAAAGTTACTTAGGAATAAAAAATTAAAAAAACAAAACAAAACAGCATGACAATGGACAGCCACAATAAATGTTACCCAGCTGGTCATTCTAGGTAAAGCTGACGCTGCCCTTCCCTTCCTGTTCTAGTTTATGGCCAGCGAAGGCTCTGAAGGCTTGGTAGTCTGACTCAACTGCTGAGAGGAATGTATTCCAGTTGAAGCACAGTGGCAAAAGCCATTTGTTTTTTAGATTTAGTTGACATCTATTCCGATTCTATGTTTTAGCCTTGGATGGAACTGGCTCTTTGCCATGGTTTGTTTTTCCCCCATGGAATGTGTATTGTTGATGCTGTACCATGATAAAGGGCGAGTGAGGAAATGGGAACTTTTATTAACTGACCTAAAGCTTATCTCTCCTAGTTCTGCCACAAAACACTGACAGTTTGAGAGACATTTCCTTTATCTCCATCTCCACCTACTGACCTCCCCAGCTGAAAGGGTTAGGCCAAGTAAATCAGATTAGAATTCATTCCAAAGGCCTTTAGCTTTTTCTAGCTTTTAATGACCAAAGTTTTTAGATAATTGCGTTTCAGGGCTATCTGATCACCTTTGTTGGGTCAATTTTGCCTCTCCTCAAATGCCTGAGAATGATATTTTTTCACGTATTATTTTTGGGGTCTCTACTTTTTTTCTTTATCCCTTCCTTGCACAAATAACTGGCAGTTCCTGAAGCCACTGCCCCCAAGAATTTGCTTCCTGTAACAATAGTTACTTCTCTGGGCTCTCCCTCTGGAGAAAGCTCATTCAAGTATCCCCTGATTCCAAAGTGCCAAGTAGAAATTGTATAAAGTGATTTAATTCAGATGCTGTATATCAGGCTTAAAATCCAATAGGTATATAGGTAATTGTCTGAATGTTTTCCACAGTAAAAGATTGAAGACTAAGGTCTAACTCCCATTGCAGTTTTGTAGTCCCCATGGACTACAAAATTGCAGGGCCTAGTGCAAAGAGAAGATGAGGGGTCTCTTACTCAAAAGTTATTAACAATTTCAAGACAGTAACAACAGAGCATCAAACCAAGAACAGGGGCCAGGCGCGGTGGCTCATGCCTGTTATCCCAGCACTTTGGGAGGCTGAGGCGGGCGGATCACCTGAGGTCAGGAGTTCGAGACCAGCCTGGCCAACATGGTGAAACCCCATCTCTACTAAAAATACAAAATTAGCTGGGTGTGGTGGTGCATATTTGTAATCCCAGCTACTTGGGAGGCTGAGGCAGGAGAATTGCTTGAACCTCAAGAGGCCGAGGTTGCAGTGAGGTGAGATCGTGCCATTGCATGACAGCTTGGGCAAGAAGAGCAAAATGCGGTCTCAAAAAAACCCAAAAAACCAAAACCAAAGCCGAAGCATAGGGCCCTTTTGAGTACAGGACCCTGAGCAACTAACTGCGTAGGTCACCACCCAGGAAGCTGGGCCTGCATGGAGCCCACGAATCAGAATCTTTGGAATCTGACTGGAAAAAACATCTGATTTCTGGGGCCTACCAGAATCTCTCAGATAATATCCGGGAATTGACTTTTTTTTTTTTTTTTTTTTGGAATACAGGATCTTGCTCTGTTGCCCAGACTGGAGCGCAGTGGCTTGATCATGGCTCACTGCAGCCTCAACCTCCTGGACTCAAGCAAACCTCCAACCTCAGCCTTCCACGTAGCTGGGACTACAGGTGTGCTCACACTGGTTATTTTTAAAAGGGTCTCACTATGTTGCTCAGGCTGGTCTTGAACTCCTGGACTCAAGTGATCCTCCCGCCTCGGCCTCCCAAAGTGCTGGGATGACAGGTGTCAGCCACCATGCCCAGCCAGAATTAACATTCTTAATAAACTCTCTAGATGTTGACTTTTGAGAATCTCACACCTATTTTCTTCATTTGCTTGGGAAGAAGATAGAGCAATGTTTTTTGTTTTTGTTTTTGAGATGGAGTCTTGCTCTGTTGCCCAGGCTGGAGAGCAATGGTGTGATCTTGGCTGACTGCAACCCCCGCCTCCCGGGTTCAAGTGATTGCCTGCCTCAGCCTCCAGAGTAGCTGGGACTACATGTGCACCACCACGTCTGGCTAGTTTTTTGTATTGTTTAGTAGAGACAGGGTTTCACCATGTTGGCCAGGATGGTCTTGATCTCCTGATCTTGTGATCTGTCCACCTTGGCTTCCCAAAGTGTTGGGATTTCATGCATGAACCACTGTGCCTGGCTCGTTTTTTTTTGGAGATGGAGTCTCACTCTGTCGCCCAGGCTGGAGTGCAGTGGCGATCTTGGTTCACTGCAAGCTCTGCCTCCCGGGTTCACGCCATGCTCCTGCCTCAGCCTCCCGAGTAGCTGGGACAACAGTCGCCCGCCACCACGCCCGGCTAATTTTTTTTTTTTTGTATGTTTAGTAGAGACGGGGTTTCACCGTGTTAGCCAGGATGGTCTCGATCTCCTGACCTCGTGATCCACCCGCCTCGGCCCCCAAAGTGCTGGGATTACGGGCGTGAGCCACTGCACCTGGCTGGCTCATTTTTTTTTCTTAAGAGACAGGGTCACCCTCTGTCACCTAGGCTGGAGTGCAGTGGCGTGATCATAGCTCAGTGCACTCTCGATCTCCTGGGCTCAAGTGATCCTCCCATCTCAGCCTCCTGAGTAGCTGGGACTACAGGTGTGTGCCAGCCACCATGCCTGGCTTTTCATTTTAGTTTTTGTAGAGATGGAGTCTCACTATGCTGCCCAGGCTGGTCTTGAACTCCTGGGCTCAAGTGATCCTCCTGCCTTGGCCTTCCAAAGTGCTGGAATTGACCATGCCTGGCCAATTATCTTTTCTTTTCTTTTCTTTTTTTCTGAGACAGAGTCTGGTTCTGTTGCCCAGGCTGGAGTACAGTGGTGGGAACTCGACTCACTGCAGCCTCCGCCTCCTGGTTTCAAGCAATTCTTGTGCCTCAGCCATGGAGTAGCTGGGATTATAGGTGCGCGCCACCATGCTTGGCTAAATTTTGCATTTTTATTAGAGACAAGGTTTTGACATGTTGGCTGGTCTCAAACTCCTAACCTTAAGTGATCTGTCCACCTCTGCCTCCCGAAGTGAGCCACCGTGCCTGGCCCCAATTCTCTTTTAAAAGTGTTTGGCTTGCTTTCCTAGATGCGCAACTGACAGCACTTACGTTGCATCTCTAGCAGTATTTCTTTGAGCTCTCTCACACTTTTTCTGTTTTCCTCTTTCTCCCCATCCTCTTTTGTTTTACGCTTGTCTTGGGCCTGCCCGCAATACCTCAGGTGTGGCTAGACTTGGCTGACGACATCCAAGGCATATGAAATTATTAGAGAAAGTTTGAGGGGAAGGAGTAAGACTTTCGATAGTTGGATTTTTCGTTAAGAATTTTATTTTTGCTACAGCCTGCTCTTTCTACCCAGTTTGCTTTTGCTTCTAATCTAAACCAACAGAAAAGTAAAAAAAAAAAAAAAAAAAAAAAATTTGAGAAACAAAGCTACCTCAGTGATTATTTAGTCACAATCATTGGAATTCAATTCCAGATCAGTTCTTCTTCCTCCACAGTAAATGCCTGCCAGTCCTTGTGACTTATTTCTGCAAATTGTCAGTTCACCAGATTGCGACCTCAAGGGCTCAGGAATTCATCCCGTGTAACTTGATGAAAGGATTTATATCAAACCATCCTGACTAAACCTGGTCCTGAGTTCTGAGTTTAGCTATACATCATTGAGACATTGCAAGGTTAATAAACCTCTTTATATTACGGATTTAAAATTCTAGCACAACAAATAAAATGCTCTTTTTTTGGCTTACAGTTCTGTATGTGTGGGTGAGCGCTTAAGCAGTCACTGACTGGAACAGATGCTGTCTTGAATTTTTTTCTTAATAAAAAGATGACATTTTTAATTACTAGGTGCTTCTAAATTACTTAAGAAATGACATTTTTCTTTATTGATTTCACCTGTATTTCCTGCTTTTCCGTAGTTGTAGCTTCTAACACGCATTTTTATTACTCTATATTTTTAAGGTAATGAAAACTTTGTGTTTCTATTTTCATTCTCACAGCGAAGGAGAGATTAAATGGAAACAACCTTTTATAACTTTGAAATATTATGTAATCCTGGCATTCTTAAAAGAATTTTTTGCTTGCCTTTTACTTTGGCAAAACACTTGTATCTAAAGATATGTAAAGAACACTGATGGCCAGGCATGGTGGCTCACATTTGTAATCCAAGCACTTTGGGAGGCCGAGACAGGCAGATCACTTAGGTCAGAAGTTCGAGACCAGCATGGTCAAAATGGTGAAACCCTGTCTCTACTAAAAATACAAAAGTTAGCAGGGTGTGGTGGCACACACCTGTGATTCCAGCTACTTGGGAGGCTGAGGTATGAGAATTGCTTGAACTCAGGAAGCGGAGGTCACAGTGAGTAGAGATTGCACCACTGCACGCCAGCTTGGGTGAAAAAGTGAAACTCTGTCTCAAAAAAAAAAAAAAAAATTTTGGCAAAAAAAAAAAAAACAATTTGGCAGTTTCATAAAGTTAAACATAAATTTATATGATTTTGCTAATTCACCCCTACTTATCGAAAGTAGAGGAAAACACATGTCCTCTTAAAGATTTGTACATAAATGTTCACAATAGCTTTATTTATAATAATCAGGGACTAGACATTGGACACAGTGGCTCACATTTGTAATCCCAGCACTTTGGGAGGCCAACATGGGAGGATCCCTTGAGGCCAGGAGTTTGAGGCCAGCATGGGCAATTGAGCAAGATCCTGTCTTTATAAAAAATAATAAAATTAGCGAGGCATGGTGGCACATGCCTATAGTCCCTGCTACTTGGGAGGCTGATATAGGAGGATTGTTTGTGCCCAGGAGATCAAGGCTGCAGTGAGCTACGATTGCATCACTGCGCTAACAACAATAACAACAAAAACAAGAAATTACCCAAACAGGCTGGGCGCGGTGGCTCACACCTGTAATCCCAGCACTTTGAGAGGCCGAGGCGGGCGGATCATGAGGTCAGGAGATCGAGACCATCCTGGCTAACACGGTGAAACCCCGTCTCTACTAAAAATACAAAAAATTAGCTGGGCATGGTGGCGGGTGCCTGTAGTCCCAGCTACTCTGGAGGCTGAGGAAGGAGAATTCCTTGTACCCGGGAGGCAGAGCTTGCAGTGAGCCGAGATCACGCCACTGCACTCCAGCCTGGGCGACAGAGCGAGACTCCGTCTCAAAAAAAAAAAAAAGAAAGAAATTACCCAAACATTCATCAATAAGTGAATGGATAAACAAATGGAATACTACCTAGCAACAGAAAGTGATGAACTATGATGAATGCAATAACATGAATGAAACTCGAAAACCCCATGCTGAGAGAAAGTCAACAGAACAAGAGTACGTATCGCATGATTCCATTAATGGGAAATTCTAGAAGAGGCAAAAGCATTCTGTGGTGGCAGAAAGAATACCAGTGGTTGCTTGGAGCCAGGCTTGGGAGAGGAACTGCTGACTCCAAATAGGCAATGGGGGGATCGTGGGGGGTGTCGGAAATGTTGTATATTTTGACTGAGGTTATGCTTCCATGGGAGTATCCATTTGTCAAACCTCATTTGAACTGTACACTTAAAAAAATGGGTGCATTTTATATAAAATATACTTCAATAAAGTTGTGTTTTCAACTACTAAAAAAGTTCAGAGAAGTCTCTAATACATGTACATGTACATACCACCTAGGATTAATAAATGTTAAATGTTTTGTTACTTGCTTCATCTTTTTCATATAGAAGAAATGAAATATTACAGATAAAGATGATGGCTCCATAGCTCCCAGGCCTATTTTTCACCCTTTCCCACCAGCAATTACATTCCTAAAGTTGTACTTATCCTTTCTGTCCATCTAAACTATGTATTCACAGACATCTTCATTTTATTGATGAAAATATCAAAGCTTAACAAGAGCTAATGCACAAGCCATAGATAAACAATGGCCTCGTCAGCAGCACAGCCTGTAATGATGTTCTATCTGAAGTTCGATCCGCGGGGCTATGTTACTTAACCTGTGTTTGAGGAGCTGCTAATGTAATTTATGTAATTATTGCAGTGTTTATACTGGTCTTTCTCTTCAGTTTTAAATGTGATTACAACTTGGCACAAATTGGAATTTAGTGTGTCATCATGTTTCTCTAAATTTCCAAAATGCACTGCTTATAAATTTTCAAATCCAAGAGTAATGAAGGTTTTTTTTTTTTTCTTTTTCTTTTCTTTTTTTTTTTTTGTGAGATGGAGTCTCACTCTGCTGCCCAGGCTAGAGTGCAGTGGCTCCATCTTGGCTCACTGCAAGCTCCACCTCCTGGGTTCATGCCATTCTCCTGCCTCAGCCTCCCGAGTAGCTGGGACTACAGGCACCTGCCACCATACCCGGCTAAGTTTTTGTGTTTTTAGTAGAGATGGGGTTTCACCGTGTTAGCAAGGATGGTCTCGATCTCCTGACCTCGTGATCCGCCTGTCTCAGCCTCCCAAAGTGCTGGGATTACAGGCTTGAGCCACCGTGCCCAGCCCTGATTAATGTAGTTTTAAACAGTACAATAATTTGATATCAGTGATTTGTTTAATTGCAATTAAGATGGAACACAGATATTTATGTATTTCCCTCTAATTTTCTCAGATAGATTACTAGACTACTTGCAAAGCACCTAACACCACTGAATCCTAAATAGCTGGCTGGATTTCACTGTTCTATGGATACTATATGAGACAATCAGAGGGACTGATTTGACAACATTCCTTGCCTTTTCTTTTGATTTATCTTTTTTATGGTGTATCTTCTATGTTGTCCAGATTTCCCCCTCAGTTCTAATGTTTATATTTTGAAAGTTGATAAATATTGGAGCTGAAAAGAAGAGTTTGGGCTAGTATTAAGTATTTTGTAATAATGAAGCTGTTAATTTCCCTTTGTAATTTTTTTTTTAAACTTACAGACACATGTCTCTGAAAGAACAGTATTAATTCTGGTTTTCACAGGCAAAGTAATTTTTCTTTTTTCCTTCTTAAAAATAGATATGATTCTGATAAGAAAAGTAATAAATGAAATAGTTTATCTTTTCTCTATAAGAGAAGCAATACAAACCAGTTTCAAGTTTAAATTCACACTGGGGTCTAGGGTATCTTTTCTTTTAGAATTTGAAATTTGGCTCACGCCTATAATCCCAGCACTTTGGGAGGTAGGAGGATTGCTTGAGCCCAGGAGTTTGAGACTAGCCTGGGCAACACAGTGAGACTCTATATTTATGGGAAAAAAAAAAAAATTGAAAGCTGAATGTTCATTTGCTTGTAGCTTTAGATATATATATATATATATTTTTTTTTTTCTGTAAGAGATGGGGTCTCACTCTGTTACCCAGGCTGGAGTGCAATGGTGCCATCATAGCTCACTGCAGCCTGGAACTGCTGGACCCAGTGATCTTCCAGCTTTGGCCTCTGGAGTAGCTGGGACTACAGGTGTGCACTACCAAGTCTTAGACACATATTCAAATCTCATTGGCTATTGCCTTGGATATCACAATGGAGTTTAACTCTGTCCATCATGTCAGCAACATACTGTAGTGTCAGTGGAGCCACAACTGGATTATGAATGTGACTCACCTAGTGATGCGCCATCCTTTTCAATAACATCTGATAACTGCAGAGATGACTACATCAGACTAGTTGAGCTACAGGGTTCTGTTGGGTCACTGGTGACTGGCACATGGGATGGGGTGGAAGGGAATCCTTTTTTGGTGCTGTAGAAGGGGCTCTACCCTCTTGTGGAGTAGTGTGATACCCCAAGAATGGAGAGAACAGAAATTCTCAAGATACGCAGCTGATGCTGGAGGATAGAGAATCTTACTGACTTTTTCTTGTTTTTTGGACAGCTAATTAGAAGACAATATATAAAGTTTAGTAACTGAAGTATGGTCAGGGAGAGGGCCTGAAAAATCTGCTTTGGAATATTTAATGGTGACATTTAGATAAGGGTTAAGGGTGAAGCCAGCCTTATGGATGTGGGGATCAGGGGAATGTTCCTCAGGTGCTCAGGTCAGGGACAGTGGCAACATCCTCAATAGCTGAGGAGGTGTGGGTGTTTTGAGGAAACCATGTGGTTTGTTTCATCACTATGTGAGCATCAGGAACTGGCAATAGTGATATGTGAATGGGATCAAGGTGACTGAGAACAAGGTGTGAAACTTGAGAGAGATGGTAAGGCTTTTACCTGGTTCAGCATACAGTGAACTGTTCCAGATGTAGCTTCTTAAAGCCCTTCGTTTTGTTAAAGCAGAATCTTTTTTTTTTTTTTCTTTGAGACAGAGTCTTGCTCTGTCACACAGGCTGGAATGCAGTGGCACGATCTCAGCTCACTGCAACCTCTGCCTCTCAGGTTCAAGTGATTCTCCTGCCTCAGCCTCCAGAGTAGCTGGGATTACAGGGACACGCCACCATGCCCGACTAAATTTTTGTATTTTTGTAGAGACGGGGTTTCGCCATGTTGGCCAGGCTGGTTTTGAACTCCTGACCTCAAGTGATCTGCCCGTCTCGGCCTCCCAAAGTGCTGGGATTACAGGTGTGAGCCACCGCGCTTGGCCTAGAAACCAGTCTATAAGAGAAAGGGATGCAGGAAAGATTGGAGATCTTTGAAGAATCTCTTTTTAAAAAAAAAAAATCACCTTTTTCGCTGTAGTTCTGTCACCTTTAATAGACTCTTTATTAAGCCTGCGAATCTTATACTTCTTATCTCTGTTCTATGTGAGTTGGCATAATGGGTCAAATTCGCAATCCAGAAATGCCTGTATTCTGTTTCTGATGTGCTGAGGAGGTGTACAATTGTCTTCCTTGATTTCAACCTCAAAAGCTTTATATCTTTACCTGGGAACATAGAAGTCATTATTATTATGTCTTTCACAAATTATGTAAACTTAAAAAAATTATATATATTTTCGATGTAAACTACTCCTTGGAGGAAACTGGTTCCTTTAACATTTATTTCCTAATTTTAATTTCTACCAGTTTTCTCTTTCAAGCTTAAATGAGTGGGCCTTAGTTCTGTATTATCGCCATCTTAATCATGTTCTTTGTGATTTTAGTAGCTTTACTTTTTAAAACTTACATTTCCAGAATGAAGACTTCTGTATTTTTGTTTTTTTCTTCATAAATCCTACCCCAGCTCCCTCAAGACCTGTCAGCTGTTCCCTGCACCCTTTGTTATCTCTTGCTGTGGTCCAACGGGAAGGACAGTAAGCCGTGGGCACAGACTTTCCCTAAATCGTATGGATTTCCTTTAGTCAATAACAAGAATTTTGATAGTTAAGGCATTTACGCCTTAAGAATGTGATAAATCCCCCTCCTACTAAATGTAAAGAAGTATTTTTCTATGCAGACTAACTCTTAGATTCACTTTTCTTATAGAGTAAGTATGTAACCAAATCTGTTCTTGGCTTCTAAGAAGGTAGAACTCAATGTAAAGCTGACTTGTAGAAAATTACTCATTCTGGGTAAACAGACACAGGTATTTAGTGCTTAAGTCGTTTCTGATATACCATTACATTAACATCATTTAAAAAATCGCTCTGAATTATATGTATTTTAAGAGTGACTGGGTTTTTAAAAAAATAGAAGTGGTAGAGCATAAATCATAATCTTTAATAAGGTAATAAAAGGCAAACACTATTGCTCTGGGCAAAACTTGGCTAATGCTTTTGGATTTAATTCGGAAATCTTCACAGACGACGCTCAGCATCCTATCAGCCCTTGGCAGAGACACACGATCCAGCCTAAATCCTCAAATTCTGGCTCTCGCCCCAAGTGTGTAGCCAGTATCCATAGAGACTGCGAAAAGCATCCGCGAGACGGGGCGGCCCCCTCCTCCTCAGCCCCAAATTGCTTCCTTTTTCGGTGGGAGGAAAAAACTCCGAGGAGTTGTGTGGGCGCCTAAGGAGCGCACGCTCTTCGGTCCCTCAACGCCCAGTACAGTTTTCGCCAAGTTCCTGGCCGAACCACACCTCCCACGATGCACCAAGGTTCTAGAGCGGTCAGAGGGGCAGCTTCCGGTTTAGGACAGCGCGGCTGCGCACGGCGTGTGGTCTTATTGGCTCGAACCGCCTCGTGCGATGCGCGTCACGACGACGTGCGGTCGTGGGGGCGGGGAGACGCGGCGGCGGCGGCGGTCGCGGTCGCGGCGGCGCGAGCGCGATTCCAGAAGCGGCATCGCGGCGGCGGCAGCGGCGGCGGCTACACCGGGCTGGGCCCCCTCCCTCCTCCGTTTCCCCCTCCTTCCCCCTCCCCTCAGCGGTGGCTCCCAAGAAGTCCGAGACACGCGGCGAGGCGGCGACGGGCTCCTGGTGAGGGTCTCTGGAGTGTGGGCGCCGTTTCCTCGGCGTAGCGGGAGAGCCTGGGGTCTGGGGGAGGTGAGGGCTGAGGGGGCGAATGTCCCTGGCGCGGGCGGGAGAGCGCGCTCTCGGCCCGGCCCGCAACTTGATCCCTAACTCTGACCTGCTGCCCGGCGCGCCGTGGCCCGAGGGGCGGCCGTGTGGGGGCCTGGAGCCGCCCTCCTGGCGACCGCTGTCGGGGGAGTCCGGCGCCCACCGCTCCGCTCGCCTGGCTTCTCGCGGCGGAGGGTCGGAGCCCGCTGCCCTCCGCTCACCTTCGGGTGCAGTTGCCCCAGCTCCTTGCCCGCGGAGAGGCTCTGCCCGCCCCTCTTCGTCTCTGTGTTTGTCACTTCTAGGAATTTCTTTGGTGGCGGCTTGGGATGGGTTCTCTTAGCACCACTTTGCAGTGACTGGGGTGGGGAGCGTTCGCTCACCTGTCTCAGGTGGCGCGTCGGGCAGCCTGCTGGGGACCGTGGGTCCGGGCTTCCCCAGCCCCCGTCCGTCAGTGTTCGCTTCTTTTAAAATTACCGGTAACAGGGTTACAAGTCGGTTTTTAGGGGGCTCGGAGAGAGTTTGGATTGGAAACTGATAACTCTTTTTTTTCCTCCTGGCTTTTGACCTTGATTTAAACGTTTGCCTCTGAAATTTTGACAACTTCATAAGATGGTCCAAAAGTGAGTTTTGGTAGAAAGATTTAAAGGCACAATTGGGATTTTATGGGGTACGATGACTTCATTGCAGGTTGACTTTTTTTTTTTTTTTTTTTTTTTAATGAGATGTTCTTTTGATTTTTTGACTCTGGGTTTCTGAGACTTGGTGGTTGTTCCCATTTCTGTTCTAGAAGCAGACTTTTTATTACCCTTTCCCCTCACCAAGAGAATCCCTGTAAACGCCAAGAAATCTGTCACAACATTTAAATTTATTTGCTTACAAAACTTTTCCAAATGAAATGCTAAAAATTCTTTCAGAAAAAAACCATCCATCTACCCATAGCATTGTTTTTTGGGGGAGATTATAAGTCTTGTCAGTTCCGAAGTTTGAAGTGTCCTCTTATCAAAGGCCACCATTCTGTCTCCTTAAACGACTCTTAGGTAATTCCTAGATGTTTTCATCCGTTCTAATAAATTTGTTGTCAGTGCCGATTGTGATGATCTGTAACTGAAATTATTTCATCAGTAAAGATTTACACACATGTGGCAGCTGCTTGTTGGTGAATTATGAAATTCGAAAGAATTGCAAATTAAATGTGAGAGGCATATTTCTTTTAACTTCTCATTGTAACTGTCTGCCCACCAGTATACGTTCCTGTCTGGACTTTGGTCTGCTTAGCAGATTTCCTCTTTCGCTTGGCACTAGGAATGAGAGTAGGATTTCCAGAGCCTAAAAGAGAGTTTTTTTTTTCTATCCCTAGGCTCGTTGTATGAATTTATAAATAAATGGTTTTTTTCTAGCAATAGTATCAATTTAGCTGGTGCACTTTTTTTTAGTATAAATCACATTTTGTTTCCGAAAATGAAAATAATTTTGTTTTATTCTTTATTTCAGGGATTGACAGATTTTAAAGCCTGCAGGCCAAGTCCTGCCAGTTGCCTCCTTTTGTAAATAAACATTTTATTAGCCCTAGTGTGGTAACTCACGCTGGTAATCCCAGCATTTTGGGAGGCCAAAGCGGTCAGATAACCTGAGGTCAGGAGTTCGAGACCAGCTTGGCCAACATGGTGAAACCCTGTCCCTATTAAAACTACAAAAATTAGCTGGGTGTGGTGGTGCACGCTTGTAATCCCAGCTTCTCAGGAGGCTGAAGCAGGAGAATCGTTTAAACCCAGGAGGTGGAGGTTGCAGTGAGCCAAGATTGCGCCATTGCACTCCTGCCTGGGCAACAAGAGTGAAACTCCGTCTTAAAAAAAGAAAAAGAAAAAAGTTTTTGTTAGAACGTAGCCATATGCAGTCGTTTAGGTACTGTCTGTGGTTTCTTTTGGGGTACAGCAGCAGAATTGAGTAGTTGTGCCAGAGAGCCATATGGCCTGTAACACCTAAATATTTATTTACTATGTAGACCTTAATGTAAAAAGTTTGCTGAGCTCCATTAAAAATGATAACTTAGTCAGTGTTTAAAATTATAATGAGTCAGAAAATTGTAAAGGAGAAAGTAAAAGTTATTTACAAGTACACCACTTGGGGATTTTTTTGTGTGATTATGTTTATAGAATGTGTTGGTGATTATTTTTTATATAAATGAACTAAAATTGTTAAATGTTGGTTTATAATCTGCTTTTTTGGTTTGTTTTGTTTTTTGAGACGGAGTTTTGCTCTTGTTGCCCAGGCTGGAGTGCAATGGCACGATCTTGGCTCACTGCAACCTCCACCTTCCGGGTTCAAGCGATTCTCCTGCCTCAGCCTCCCGAGTAGCTGGGATTACAGGTGTGCGCCACCATACCTGGCTAATTTTTTTTGTGTGTGTATTTTTAGTAGAGACGGGGTTTCATCATGTCGGCCAGGCTGGTCTTGAACTCCTGTCCATAGGTGATCCACCTGCCTCGCCCCTCAAAGTGCTGGGATTACAGGTGTGAGCAACTGCACCCAGCCCTGTAATCTGCTTTTTTAAAAAGTATTTCATTATTCGTATTTGGGTTTTGATTGCTTTTGTATTTTCTACATTGGAGGTCTTTCTAGAAAGGGGCTTATGAACCGGCTTTTCCTGATTAATCTTACCAGTCAAGATTTAAAAAGAAAATCCAGGAATAATAAGTGCTTAGTAATGAAGATGCTGGTTAACATTTATGGAGCACTTACTATGTACTAGACAATTTCCATTACTTTACGTGTATTAAATTATTTAGTTGCTGTGGCAGCTCTGTGAGTGTTTACTGTGATTTCTGTTTTACAGGTGAGGAAACTAAGTCAAGGAGAAAAATTAAGTAACTGTTGAAGTTTATCAGCTAGCAGATGGTGGAGTTATGATTTGATTTCATGCAGTCTGATTTGAGAAACCCAAATTCTTAATATGCTACAGAGCCTCTCCTTATATTATTGCTCAGTATAGAAAGTTTGCACAGTCCAGAGATAAACGGTCATCCCTGGGTGTCTGTAGGAATTGCTTCTAGGAGCTTTGGTGGATACCAAGATCCACAGATGCTCAAATCTCTGATGTAAATGGCATAGTATTTGCATATAACCTGTGCATATCCTCCCAAATACTTTATATCATTTCTAGGTTACTTTTAATACCTAATACAATATAAATGCTATGTAAATAGTTGTTACACTGTATTGTTTAGGGAATAAAGACAAAAAAAAAGTCTGCACGATTCAAATACAGATGCTATATTAAACTTTTTGGATCCAAGCTTGGTTGAATCCACAGACATAGAGCCCGTGGATATGGAGGGCCAGTTGTATAATGTAAAAAAAATTCCTCCTCATGCACTTGTTTCCAGTTTCATGCTTTGTAGGTAAGCATGGGCAACAGTTTGATATAGGTCTTTAAACCTCTGTTTGTATGCATATACAAGTAATTATTTGCAAATTTGTCTGCATATGCAGAATTAAAAAATTAAACTTTTTTTAACAGCTTTAGATGTACAGAAGTTTGAGCCGATAGTGCAGAAAGTGCCCATATTCCCTTCCCTCCCCTCGTTTCTCCTATTGTGAACATCTTGCATTAATTTGGCACATTTATTGCGTTTGATGAGCCAATATCAATATCAATATGTCCATAGTTTACATAGGGCTTGTTCTTCGTGTTGCTTTTTTTTTTTTTTTTTTTAAGTTCTCACTGTAGCTCAGGTTGGAGTGCACTGGTGCCATCATGGCTCTGCAGCCTCGACCTCCTGGGCTCAAGTGATCCTCCCACCTTAGCCTCCCAAAGTGCTGGGGTTACAGGCATGAGCCACCACGCTTGGCCGAGAATTGTTTTTAAAAAAAATGGGATCAAGCCCAGTGTTGGCTTGTGCCTGTAGTCCCAGCTACTTGGGAGGTTGAGATGGGAGGATTGCTTGAGGCTAGGAGTTTGAGACCAGTCTGGGCAACACAGCATGACTCTGTTTCTTTAAAAAAAAAAAAAAAAAGTGGGCCAGGGGCGGTGGTTCATGCCTGTAATCCTTGCACTTTGGGAGGCCAAGGCAGGTGGACCACCTGAGGTCAGGAGTTCGAGACCAGGCTGGCCAACATGATGAAACCCCGTCTCTACTAAAAATCCAAAAAAAAAAAAAAAAATCTGGGTATGGTGGTACGTGCCTGTAATCCCAGCTACTCAGGAGGCTGAGGCAGGAGAATCGCTTTAACCTGGGAGGCAGAGGTTGCAGTGAGCCGAGATTGCGCCACTGCGTTCCAGCCTGAGCGACAAGAGCAAAACTCCATCTCAAAAAAAAAAAAAAGGGCGAAACCAGTCATTCAGCAGTCATTCACCTTTTTTGGTGGTTTTCAGGATACAGTCCTTTTGGACTTTTTAATGTAAACATTCTTGATTTACTAATTTTCAGATTAATGACAATTTATTTTGGGAATGGAAGGCTGGCTGGGATGTTACTTTCTCTCTTTTTTTATTTTTTTGTTTTATTTTTTTTAAAGTGTATCTCATAGTGGCAGCAGCTTTTTCCCAAAGGAATGCTTATTTTTTTGAGTGGACATTTTGGCTATACCTAATCATCAAAGTTCTTCTTTTTTCTCTTTATCTCTGGATTTGGAAAATGGATTCATTTTGGTTTTCTTCCTCATAAATTCTTTTTGGTCTGTCCAGTCATTGCGGTTGCTAGTCATGTCTCCTTGTCAGACTTTGGCTTTTTATGCCAGTCATCAATGTTAGATAAAATTACTTGCTCTTTATCACTGTCTATTTCAATACATTTCCTCTTGGGCTTTCCCTGGGGGCAGCACTGAATTTTTTCCTTAGTTGAGCCATGCAGATTTTCTAAAAGTCATCCTTTAGTTTGGCTTTTCACTCCTCCATAGGTGCTGTTCAGCTTCTAGGAGATTTCTTGCAGTTTCTATTTGTCAGCAGATTGACCAGGAGCACCCTCCTCCTCACTGATACTGGTGCTTCCCCACCCATCTTTATCATTTTCAGCCTCCTCTTTTTCTTTCTCTTTTCTTTTTTCTTTCTTTTTTTTTTGGAGACAGGATCTTACTCTGTTGCCCAGGCTGGAGTGCAGTGCCCAGTTGCCCAGGCTGGAGTGCAGTGGTGCAGTCATAGCTCACTGCTCACCTCTGCTTCATGGGCTCAAGTGATCCTCCCACTTCAGCTTCCCAAGTAGCTGGGATTACAGGCATGCACCAGCATGCCTGGCTAATGTTTGTATTTTTTGTAGAAACAGGGTTTTGCCATGTTGTCCAGGCTGGTCTTGAACTCCTGGCCTCAAGCGATCCTCCTCCCTCAGCTTCTTGAATAGCTGGATTTAACAGGCAGGAGCCATTGTGCCTGGCCATGTTCGTGCACTCTTGATTTTATTGGGGCCTCTGTCAGCTTACCCTGGAATTTATTCTGCATCATCTGAGGATTTGGAAGAGCTGAATCACAGTTGTGGTAGACAGCATCATATTCTTATCCTTGTGTATTTTATACTGGGACAGGTCTTGAGTCTTGAGGAAGTTTTTCTATCATGGCTAGGGGACATTGAGCTATATTACCTCTTACAGCGCTAATTCGGACTGTCATGTCTTCCCCAAAGTTCTTGTCCATAACGTAATGGTTGGTCACAGTCGTGAGCAATAACTAAGTGATCTCTGGGACTAACAGATGATGAAATGCATGTTTAGCAAACAGTGACTTCTGTTACTTCTCTGTGGTGCAGCAGCAGAAACTTTTGGCCTAAGGCATAGAAGTTAGAAGGCTTATGAATTCCTACCAGTCTGGAGATAAGATTTATGAGCATCATGTTCCTTCAAACCTCTGCTTAGAGATTTCTAGCTGTGTGCTTCAGGAGTGTTTTGGTAAAACTTTGAGGATCATGAATAAAACTAATAGCTTAAAACTTAAACACCTTGAGTTTTTTGTTCTTTTGTTTCTCGGGCACTTTTTTTTTTTTTGAGACGGAGACTAGCTCTGTCACGTGCATTGGCTGGATCTCAGCTCACAGCAAGCTTCGCCTCCCAGGTTTACGCTGCCTTAGCCTCCGGAGTAGCTGGGACTACAGGCGCCCGCCTAATTTTTTGTATTTTTTTAGTAGAGACGAGGTTTCACCGTGTTAGCCAGGATGGTCTCGATCTCCTGACCTCGTGATCCGCCCGTCTTGTCCTCCCAAAGTGCTGGGATTACAGGCTTGAGCCACCGTGCCCGGCCACTCTTGGGCACTTTCATAACCTTTTCAGTGTTTTGTGTTTGGAGCCACTCTTTCCAGTGACATGCTGCACTAGTAGGTCTCTTGTCATTTATTCTCAGATTCTGAGTCTGTCCTATTTGTTTCTCTTCTTCATCTTATCCTAGGAAGAATGTCACAGTGGCAACCAATATCTTGAAACATGCAGTTGTGATGACATTGACAGTTTTGGCATCAGTCCAGATGTTTCTTGTAGAGTTCACTCATCACATCCAAAGATAACTTGGCTGCAGTTACATTGCTGTCTTTTAACATGGTGTATATGAAATTCTGCAGTACTGTATCCACTTTATTCTTATGTTTTACAGTTATATTCTTGCTATCAGTCACAACATGAGTATGTAAAGTCTCGAAAGCTTATTATGGCAACTTGGAAGTTCAAAGAAGAGCTTTAGCGAATTTGGTGGATAGATGTGATACTTCTCAGCAAGATCAAAGCTTTGCTAAATATTATTAGATGATCTTAATTCAAGACAGTATAATTGTAGGAAAGCAGAACTTTTAGCTGTTGAGGAAAGTTACTTAGATGTTCTGGGTAACAGTGACCAATCTGTGCCATAAATATCACCAGCTCTGTCAATTCTTTGCCAGGTTTATTGGTTTTAATTTGATAATCTCCATATTGGATTTGTAGTGCATATAGTACTGCTGTAGAAACCCTTTAATGTCAACCAGTGGCTCCACTTTATTAGATTCTGTAACTGCTGCTTGTTACTGGGCAGCTAGTTTCTGCAGGACATGTTGGCTGTAGACTGGATCCACTGTGAGTAGTTCTCAGAGAACTTGTACTGCTGACACTTGCAAACCCATCTCAGCTGTGGTGTGGAGTTGTGGAGTTGTACTTCTGGATGTGACCAGAAACAGCATTTGGGAGCTCAGCAGGTGATGCTGTCTTGACTGTGTGTGTGTGTGTGTGTGTGTGTGTGTGTGTGTGTGTGTTTTATTTCATTTCTGAGACAGGGTGTTGCTCTGTCACCCAGGCTGGAGTGCCATGGCACAATCATGGCTCACTGCACTCTCGAACTCAAGCAGTCCTCCCGCCTCAGACTCCCACGTAGCTGGGACTATAGATGCACGCCAGGCTAATTTTTGCATTTTTAATAGAGATGAGATTTTGCCATGTTGCCCAGGCTGGCCTTGAACTCCTGGACTCAAGTGATCCTCCTTGCCTTGGCTTCTCAAAATGCTGGGATTATAGGCATGAGGCGCTATGCCAGGCCCTGTGTGTGTGTTTTTAAAATTAATATTTGTGGCTTACTTTACATCTGCATCTACTCTCTTCTTTTTAGTAGTTCTCTAGTGTATTATTAAATGGTTATGCTATGACTTAATACTGCTTTTATTGATATTTAGATTATATAAATGGATTGTAGATTGTCCATACATTTTATGTATATTTATTGCAAGCTGATTCCTCTTTAGTAATTTTGTAATAGTTGAAGAGAACATGTTTTTCGTTTTGATGTATATTATCAGACTGCCATCCAGAAAGGTCACAACGATGTAAACTCTCACCAGAAATGGGGGTGGGGTCAAGCTTCTCTGTGTCATTACAAACTTAAAAACAAAAATTCTTTTATCTGATAGGAGGTTAAGCATTTGCAATATATTCTATCTAACTGGGAGATGTGCTTTGTTTCAATAGCATTCTTTTAATGTTGATTTACGATTACTTCAGGTGGAGCATGCATTCTGTTCCTGGTCCTCTCTTAGGTGGAGCTGCTCCACCTATTTACATTCTCTGGCTCTTGAAAGCATATGGTTTTGCTGTCACTGATCAAAAAGAATCTGGGTGCCTGCCTAATAGACTATATATTTCTTGAGGGTAAGGAATGTGTAACTTTCTTCGTATCTACTGGCGGGTCTGGTATATAGCAGGTGGTGAGTAAATGGTCTTTTAAAAACCTAAATTGGTTCATGTTCTGTTGGGGTTACTGCTGAGTGAAGTGCTTTAATTTTGTTAAAAATAATCTTTTCAAATTGTGAAATATAAACTTGAAAAACTGCAGTGTATACTGGGCGCGGTGGCGCAGGCCTGTAATCCCAGCACTTTGGGACACTAAGGTGGGCGGATCACCTGAGGTCAGGAGTTCGAGTCCAGCCTGGCTAAGCCATGGCGAAACCCCCGTCTCTGCTGAAATACCAAAACAATAAAAAATAAAAAATAGGCCGGGCGCGGTGGCTCAAGTCTGTAATCCCAGCACTTTGGGAGGCTGAGACGGGCGGATCATGAGGTCAGGAGATCGAGACCATCCTGGCTAACACGGTGAAACCCTGTCTCTACTAAAAAATATAAAAAACTAGCCGGGCGAGGTGGCACCTGTAGTCCCAGCTACTCGGGAGGCTGAGGCAGGAGAATGGCGTAAACCCGGGAGGCAGAGCTTGCAGTGAGCTGAGATCCGGCCACTGCACTCCAGCCCGGGCGACAGAGCGAGACTCTGTCTCAAAAAAAAAATAATAATAATTAGCCAGGCATGGTGGCTGGTGCCTGTAATCCCAGCTACTTGGGAGACTGAGGCAGGGGAATCACTTGAACCCAGGAGGCAAAGGTTGCGGTGAACCGAGATTGCGCCATTGCATTCCAGCCTGGGCAACAAGAGCAAAACTCCATCTTAAAAGGAAAAGAAAAACTGCAGTATGAAATTGTCACTTCGGTGTATGTTGTCTCTTATCTTTCATCTCTAAAAATCAGTTAAATAGGATGAATTGATATCTTAGGACCTATTAGGAAATAATTAACCTATTTTATAAGTACATTTGGTATTTAGAAATTGGAAGTTGAGGAATTTATTAAAAAGGGGATTTGTTTAACATTACTTCTGGTTTTGACTTTTCTGGATTGGAGTATACCATGTGTTAGAAGGGGATATATGTTGGCTAATGGTATTATAGATTAGCTTAATTAGACAAGTGTCCAGACAGAAGGAAAAAGGAAGCTAAATTCCGAGAATTGCCAGGTTATCTTCAGGCGTGGGAAAAAAACCTGCAGAAAAGGACACTTTTAAGTTTTTTAATGGAAGAGTACAACAAAATGGTATTTTCTTTATAGCTGATCATATTACACATTATTACTGAATTTATTGAATATAAGAATATTCTTATTTCCACAGTATGTACTGGAAAACAAAACATACAAAGCATATGGTCTTAAAAGGGGCAAAATTAGTTAGCTTATTACACTTTGGCCATTTAGGCCTTTCTTTTGGATGTTTGTTGTTAGTATATCAGCTAAGTATTTTTCATTGGCAGCATATTCACTTTAATCTTGTATGTTTTGAAATTAAGTTTAGTGAACATGTATGCTTAGTTGTATCCATATATCCATTCCTTTGGTTAAGGAGGATGTCTTTGTGGTAGGGGTTACATTATGAAAACTTCAGCAGAATGGAACAGAAGGTTGACTTTATTTTCTTGAAATTTATTTTATCCTATTTCTTCCAGAAAGAATTTCTGGTAACTTAAAAGATCTGGAAGTGTAATAAAATATGTGTAAAAAGAAGAAATCAGGGAAAGGACAAAGCATATATTCTTTTCCCAAGTGACAGCATAATTCAATGACTAAGAATAAAAATTGGGTTTGAATTTGCTTGGCAGCGAGGGTAAAAATGGAAATATGGTAAAATACATAGCACTAAACTAAAAGGAGGAACAAGACCAATTTTTCGGGGGTGAAATCCTCTCTTGACAGATTTTAAGAAACTATTTAAACTGGACATTGTACAAAAGCTGTGTTGTTGTTGTTAGTGGCCCTAGATTTAAAAAAAAAAAAAAAAGTGAGGGCTAAACATTAAGATTTCAAGCCAATGAAATATGTTTTAGGGGTTGATTTGAATTTAGGCTGCAGATGTGTGTTTTATTTGGCCAATATAGGTTTTTTTCCTTAAAATATTTCAAACATATATGAGACTACAGAGACCAATATAATTAACATTCGTACATTAACCATACAGCGGTAGCACATCTTATTTCCCATATTTCTCGTTTTTTTGAGGAAAATATCATGTACAGTTGAAGCAACTTCTTGGATTACAGTTTACTTTCTTCCCAGAAGTTAACTGTTATTCTGAGTATGGTGTTGATCATATATATATATTTTTGTTTTCGAGACAGGGTCTCACACTGTCACCTGGGCTAGAGTACAGGGGCATGATCATGGCTCACTGCAGCCCATCTCCTTTGCTCAAGCAGTCCTCCCACTTCAACCTTCCAAGTAGCTGGGGATAGAGGCGTACACCAGTGTGCCCGGCTAATGTTTGTATTTTTTGTGGAGGTTGGGTTTCGCCTGTTGCCCAGTCTGGTCTCCTGTGCTCAAGCAGTCCGTCCACCTTGGCCTCCCAAAAGTGCTGGGATTACGGGTGTGAGCCACCACTCCTGGCCTAATCATTTTTAATGCATGTTTTTATATAATTACTGCATAGGTATATATTCACAAACAAATCATAGTATTGCTTTGCATATTTTCAGATTTGATGTAAATGATATATTCTGCCTATTCTATAATTTGTCTTTCTTTAAATTTTTTTTGATTTATATGAAACTGCTGATACGTTACCATTTTTGACCTACAAAAATGACAGTTTCATATGACCCACTCTAATAGTCATTACTTTTATCTGCTGTAAAATTATTTTCTGTTGTATGAATATAGCCAGATTAAATTTATTTATTCTCATGTTGATAGGCATTTAGATTGTTTCCAGGTTTTCATGTATTATAAACAATGTTACATTGAACATTCCTTATTAGGAATCATTGTGCTTACATTTAAGATTTTTGGCAAGTTTTAAAAACTGCATGTTGTGGCCGGGCACGGTGGCTTGAGCCTGTAATATCAGCACTTTGGGAGGCTGAGGTGGATGAATCACCTGAGGTCAGGAGTTTGAGACCAACCTGGCCAACATGGTGAAACTCTGTCTCTACAAAAAATACAAACATTAGCTGGGCGGGGTGGCGGGTGCCTGAAATCCCAGCTACTCAGAAGGCTGAGGCAGGAGAATCACTTGAACCTGGGAGGCAGAGGTTGTAGTGAACCGAGATGGCGCCATTGCACTCCAGTTTGGGTGACGAGCGAAACTCCATTTTAAAAAACAAATGAACAAACGAAAAAAAACTCTGCATGTCGTGACTCCCTAATGGATTGTGAAATCAGTTTAGGAATTAGAATAGAAAAGTATCAGGTTGTATTGCAAACAATAAGGATAAAATGTTTTGTGAAATTTTTATTTCTGTGTGTATATGTGTGGTTATTAAGTTTGAAATGAAGCTCTCTATGGTGAATTACCCAGAAGTGCAATTATTGGGCTGAAGATTTTGGAGGTTATGGGAATTTTTTTATCTGTATTGGATATTGTCAAATTTGCTGTCACTTTGCATATTTTAGCACTAGATTTGCTATCTTCCGATTGTTATGATTCATGGCATTGTCAGATTTTTTATGTTTACAAATCAGATGAGTATGAAATGATACCACATTGTCTTAATTTTTATTTTGATTATGGAGTTGAGTATGTTTTCAAATGTTAGATGACTATTCAAGTGTTTATTTCTTGAATTGACTGTTCTTTTCCTTCCACAGCCATTTGGGTGGTCTTTTTTTTTTTTTTTTTTTGAGACGGAGTCTTGCTCTGTCCCCCTGGCTGGAGTGCAGTGGTACTATCTCGGCTCACTGCAAGCTCTGCTTCCCGGGATCATGCCATTCTCCTGCCTCAGCCTCCCGAGTAGCTGGGACTACAGGCGCCCGCCACCGCGCCCGGCTAATTTTTTTGTATTTTTAGTAGAGACGGGGTTTCACCGTGTTAGCCAGGATGGTCTCGATCCCCTGACCTTGTGATCCGCCTGCCTCGGCCTCCCAAAGTGCTGGGATTACAAGCGTGAGCCACCGCGCCCGGCCCTGGGTGGTCTTTCTAAATTGATTTTAGAAAGTTTTAAGTTCATTACATACTCTGATTATGTTTGTTAAGTGGATTGCAACTGTCTTTTCTCAGTCTGTGTGACTTATCTCTTAACTTTTTATATGGTTTGTTTTGTTAAATATGAATATTATGAAATATATCACTATTTTCTTGTTTGTGTTTTATTTAAGAAATCTAGGGTGATCACTCTGGTTTTTCTCATGCACATTAATAGATTTGTTACTCCATTTCTTCAGTTGATTTCTCGTTTGTGAGTTGGTTTTTAAGTGAACCATTAAAGAGCAAAGGAGAAGTTTTCCCTTGGCTCCTACACTGCTATTCAAAACTTCCTGGGTTAGTAAGCCTTCTTGTGAATTGTCTTTAAAATGTTTATTAAAAACTCTTAGGAACTCTTACATAAAGTCTCAAATTGGTGTACAAAGATGCTGTCTGACACTGCTTGACTAGTGAAAAAAGTTAAAACAATCAATGTTAAAAATATGTTATTATATGTATCCAGACTTAGAATTTTTTTTGTAGACATTAAGAGAATAAGCTAGAGCTATACATTGTGACATGAAAATGCCTACTATATACTAATTAAGTTTTTTAAAAAGTATATTTTAGAGAAAATATGCACAGTGTATCTTACGGTGCAAAATTTTTGTGGGCACATATGTATATGGTATATGTAATCTATATATGCATATAGAAGGGTCTGAAAATATATAATAGTTGCCACTGGAGTGGTATGTGTGTTTGCGTTGCTTTAATTTTTTTCAGTACACAATTAAACAAAAATAAAAAACAATTTAAAAGAAATTCGGCTGGGTGTGGTGGCTCATGGCTATAATCTCAATACTTTGGGAGGCAGAGATAGGAAGTTTGCTTGAGCCCAAGGGTTTGAGACCAGCCTGGGCAACTGAGCAAGACCTGTCTCTACAAAAAAATTTAAAAATTAGCCAAGTGTGGTAGTGCGTGCCGGAGACTGAGGTGGGAGGATCGCTTGGTCAAGGCTGCAGTGAGCCGTGATTGAGCCACTGCACTCCAGCCTGGGTGACAGAGCAAGACTCTGTCTCATAAATAAATAAATAAATAAATAGGAGAATCTTAATAACCTTGGAGTATGGAATAGATTTGTTTGGTTTTTTGTTTGAGACAGGGCTCAAGTAATCCTACCACCTCAGCCTCTCCGGTAGCTAAGACTAGAGGCATGTGCTACCACACATGATTAATTTAACTTAATTTTGTGAAGACAGGATCTCACTATGTTACCCAGGCTGGTCTCAAACTCCTGGCCTCAAATGATCCTCCTGCCTCAGCCTCCCAAAGTGCTGGGATTACAGATGTGAACCACTGTGTCCCCACCAATTTTTTTTTTTTTTTAAGTTTTAGAAGTTTTTTTTTTTTTTTAAATATTTGGGTCTCGATTCTATCTGGAAATTTTTTTTTTTTGGTGTGTGATGTGAGGTAGGGATCAAATTTAATTTTATTATATACATACCTAGTAACCATATTACTGTTAACAGAGTGTTTTGAGTTTTTGAATTGTAATTTTTAAAAGCAGTTCATGGTTTCTTGTTAAGCACAATTACAGTCTTTTTGTCCTTCACCAGGCTGCTTCATATATTCAAGTTTGTGACCTCTGTGATATGTTTGGTGGATTACTTGATCCAGAAATAGAACCTAGAAGAGTAGATACAGAGTGTATTTTGTAGGTCTCACTCAAATGTCATTTCTCTCACTATTTAAATATAAATTAGATTGCAGTTTCTTCTCTAATAAACTTGCTTTCACTTAAAAAAGAAATTGGATTGCAGACAGTTTGAGGATATACATTAATGAGGAAACAGATTGCTGGTTTTTTGCATTGCTGGCTACAGACCTTGGAAACTAGAGAAGCAGATGGTTGCTTGATTGATATCATGTTTTAGAACTTGAGCATACTTACATGTGTTTGGTCATCCAGCTATTATCACATATATATTCTAACATTTGAGACTTTTAATTTTGACTTTAGGGGATGTGTGTCATTAAAGTTGTCTTAACTTTCTGAGGTGTGTGTTATAAAACACTGTAAATCACTTAGTTTAAGTGTGAAGACTATTTTTCTTTCCTCTTAAGAGAGTTTTTATTACACTTGTAGTCTAAGGAGTGTTGCTGCTGAGGCCTTCAGATGTATGTTCTAAGTTTTTCTTTTTATTCCTTTTCTTTCTCATACTGGTGGTCAGAAGAAGGCCTTATGATTTAGTGGAATTGAGCAATATTGAGAAAGATTGTAGATAGAAGTTTATTTTTAGATTTCTTAGACTTGTAATATTGAGAAAGATAACTAACCACTTCCTTGAATTTTCCATCTGCAGCATTATAAAGCAAAAAACAAACAAACAAAAAAACAAAACAGACTTGTGTTCTGGAGGGTAATATGTGAGATGAGATAGAGCCTGGAATGATTGCTATTTAATAATGGGAGAAAGGTGCTTTATCACTTGAAAGCAGGGTTTTGATTTTGCCTGAAAGGTTAACTGTACAGGCCACATGTTTTATCTGAACCGATTTTACTTTTGAAGTAGTTTAAACAGTGGGTTATGTGGTATTATAATACAGATGATTTGTGGAAGGAAGTCTTTACATATTTGATATATTTTGGCACAAAATATATAATCCTAGATTTTTCAGGATTTCCCTGACTATAATATTTAGAACTGTTGTTCCTTATATTAGCATTTTTATGTACAGATTGGGCATCTCTGATCCAAAAATCTGAAATCTGAAATGCTCCCAAACCTGAAACTTTTTGACGCTGCAAGTGGAAAATTCCACACCTGACTTCCAGTGACAAGTTGCAGTCAGAACTTTGTTTCATGCACACAATTACACAATTACAAAACATTGTATAAATTTACCTGCAGGCTATGAAACAAAATGCATTTTGTGTTTAGACTTGGGTTATATCCCCATGATATTTTATTATGTATATACAAGTATTCCAAAATCTGAAACAATTCCAAATCCAAAACACTTCTGGGTACTAATCTTTGTTTCAAAAACAATACTCAGTCATTATTATGGATCTTGGGAAATGAGGATAACCATTGTAATATGGCTGTAAAAGAGTTGTAGAAAGACTTTCCTCCTTTAAAGACATTGTGTTTTTAGCTTTGACCGCTACCAGTGGCTATAATGCATTGTTTCTGCCTTTATTGAAGTCCTATAAGATGGTGGTAAAAGCATGGACTTTGAAGTCAGAGAGATAAAGATTTGAATTCAGGGTCTTCCACTTAAGTTTGTGTTTTGATGAATTGCATTATCTCCATGAACCTCAGTTTCTTTTTTTTTTTTTTTTTTTTTTTTTTTTTTGAGACGGAGTCTGGCTCTGTCGCCCGGGCTGGAGTGCAGTGGCCGGATCTCAGCTCACTGCAAGCTCTGCCTCCCGGATTTACGCCATTCTCCTGCCTCAGCCTCCCGAGTAGCTGGGACTACAGGCGCCCGCCACCTCGCCCGGCTAGTTTTTTTTTTTGTATTTTTTAGTAGAGACGGGGTTTCGCCGTGTTAGCCAGGATGGTCTCGATCTCCTGACCTCGTGATCCGCCCGTCTCGGCCTCCCAAAGTGCTGGGATTACAGGCTTGAGCCACCGCGCCCGGCCCTCAGTTTCTTTATCTGTAAAACGGGACCCTGTTCTTAAGGATTGTTTGAGATGATAGTTGAAGGGTGAACTACTGGACTTTGTTCAAAGTTGTCTTCAGTAGTAAAGTAACAATTCACCTTCTCCTTCAGAGAGATAACATCATGATGTAGGAAGAAGGGAACCACTTACTTTTGTGGGAGGCAGTGTTGTATAATAGGCCATTTCTTGCTTCTCTGTTTTGTACATTGTGTAACCTTAGGAAGATTATCCAGAAAGTTTTACAAAACCTCAATCTTCTCATTGGAAAATAGAGATAATGCTACCTATGTAACAGGCAGAGTTTTAAAGTTAAATGAGAATATTTATAAAAGCCGACCTTATCTGGCACATGGTAACATGGTAACTTCTATTAATACATTTTTATGGTAATAGGCAATAATTATATGCTGCTGAAGTAGGTAACAAGAAGGGCTTTTGGTTGGAGAAACCAGAATGGTTATGATTAGTCCGTGTTTACTTTGAGGGAGTAAAGACTAGGGAGTGTTCATTGAAGGAAGACTGTTTAGGAGGCTACTATTACTTGGCCAAAAGACAAATAATATGACTTGAATAATAGTTTCTCAAAATTTTGTGTGATCTAGGCTTGTAAATAAACTTTACTGTTTTATTAGGATTTAAAATAAACTTTATTGAAGTATAATTTAAACAACGAAATATACTCGTTTTAAGGGTACAGTTAGATAACTTTTGATAATGTACATACCCAGATAACCATCATCCTAATCAAGGTAATGGAATTTCTGTTATCTCCAAAACCTTCCTTGTGTCCCTCACAGTCAGTGCACCACACCCTTCCCCTCCTCTGGTTCAAGGAAACCACTGATTTGTATACATTCGTTTTGTCTCTTAGAATTTCATGTAAGTGGGCTGGGCAAGGTGGCTCATGCCCATATTCCCATCACTTTGAGAGGCTGAGGTGGGAGGATCTCTTGAGCCAGGAGTTCGAGGCTGCGGTGGGCCAGGATCATACCACTGCAGTCCAGCCTAGTGACAGAGTGAGACCCGGTCTCAAAAAAATTTTTTTTTGTGTGTGTAAATGGAATCATGCTGTACATATTCTTTAGTGTCTGGCTGCTTTCACGCCGCATGTTTTTGAGAGTCTTCCATGTTGCTTTGTGTTCCATTAGTTTGTTGCCTTTTATTGCTGAGTAGTATTCACTGTGGTATGGCTACACCACAATTTGTTTCTTCATTCACCTGATATTTGGGTTTCCAGTTTTTGGCTATTATGATTAAAGGGGCAATGAACATTGATGTACAAGTCTTTTTGTGGACTTAAGTTTTTATTTCTCTTGAGCAAATAGGAGTAGAATAACTGAGTCATATGGTGTGTATTTTGCAGTTTCTTAGTAAGTTAAACAGTTTTTCAAACTGATTGTGCCATTTTATCTTCCTGTAATCTCATTTATGTTATATGCTGTGTTTTTAATTTTAACTGTTTTGTTTTTTTTTTAGTGTGAATTGATATCTTATTGTGGTTTTTATTTGCATTTTTCTTTTTGAATGCTTTGCTTTTTGTTTTGAGACAGGGTCTTGTCTGTTGCCCAGGTTGATGTGATCCTGGCTCACTGCAGCCTTGACTTCCCAGGCTCAAGGAATCCTTCCACCGCAGCCTCCCAAGTAGCTGGGACTATAGGTGCACGCACCAAACCCAGCTAGTTTTATTTTGTAACAATTTTTATGTAGAGACGAGATCTTGCTATGTGCCCAGGCTGGTCTTTAAATCTGGGGCTCAAGTGATCCTCCTGCCTCAGTCTCCCAAAGTGCTGGGATTATAGGTGTCAGCCACCATGCCTCGCCTTATTTGCATTTTTCTGATAGCAAATGATGTTGAACACTTTTTCATGTGTTTATTGGCAATTTGTATATCCTTTTATTAGATGAGGTGTCTGATTCTTAATTCATTTTGAAAATAATGTTTTTAAAAATTACTGAGTTACAAGGTCTTTATATGTTGTGGATACAAGTACTTTGTCAGCCGTGTGAATTTTGAATATACAGTCAGCCCTCCTTTTCTGAGGGTTCCACATCCACGGATTTAACAAATCTAAGATAGAAAATGTTTGGTAAAAAAACAACAATATGAGAATAAAAATAATACAAATAAAAAGTATAGTATAACAGCTATTTATATAGCATTTAATCATATTAGGTATTCTGAATAATCTAGAGATTGATTTAAAGTGTGCATAGGTTATATGCAAATATGATATATATATATATATTTTTTATAAGGGACTTGAGCATCCTCGAATTTTGGTGTTCAGTTTTGGGTGGATTAGGAGGGTAGAGAGGGGTTCTTGAAACCAGTCCCCCAAGGAAAGGATACCGAGAGATGACTGTATTCTTTTGTTCTGTGGCTTGCCTTTCATTTTCTTAACAGTCTTTGGAAGAGCAAATGTTTTTTAATTTTGTTGAGTCCAGTTTATCACTTTTTACTTATGGTTAATGCTTTTTGTGTCTTAAGAAGTATTTAGCTACACCAAGATTGTAAAGATTTTTACCTGTGTTTATTTTGGAAGCCTTACAGTTTTAGATATTATATTTAAGCCTATGATCTATTTCAAGTTAATTTTTGTGTATGATGTGAGGTAAAAGTTCAAGTTCTCCTCTCCCATATGAATATCCAGTTGTTCAAGCACCATTTGGTAAAAAGACTATCCTTTCCTCATTTAATTACTTTGACCTGTGTTGAAAATCAGTTTTTCATAAATGAGTAGGTCTTTTTATTATTGCATTGATCTGTATACCTATACTATTTTTTTTTTTGAGACAGAGTCTTGCTCTGTCACCCAGGTTGGAGGGCAATGGCATGATCTTGGGTCACTGCAACATCCGTCTCCCAGATTCAAGCGATTCTCCTGCCTCAGCCTCACGAGTAGCTGGGATTGCAGGCATGCACCACCACGCCCAGCTAATTTTCATATTTTTAGTAGAGATGGGGTTTCACCATGTTGGCCAGGCTGGTCTCGAACTCCTGACCTCAGGTGATCCACCTGCCTGCACCTCCCAAAGTGCTGGATTACATGTGTGAGCCACCGCACCTGGCCCTGTGTATCTGTGCTTATGCCAGTACTACATTTGATTACTGTGACATTATGGTAAATTTTGGTTACTCTAGATTCTTTGCATTTCCATAAAGTTTGGTATTAATAGTGTCAGTTTCTATCAAAAAGCCTGCTGGAATTTCAGTTGGCATTGTATTAAGTATATAGATGATTTGGGAGAGAATTGCCGTTTTAAAAATATTGAGTCTTCCGGTCCTTGAAAATGGTGTATGTTATTATTTTTTAAGGTTCTTTAGTTTTTCTCAGCAGTGTTTTATAGTTTTCAGTGTAGGACGTGTTGGACATCTTTTATTGGATTTATTCCTAATTATTTTAAGTACTTAAATGAGAATTTTTTTAAAGTTTCATTTTCTCCAGTTTGGTGCTAGTATATAGATTACAATTGATTGGTGGTCTGTCTAGCATGTAGAAATTCCTTAATAAGTAGTCAGATGGAATTTAATTTGTTCTCATCTAACTTTCTGGGGAAATAATAATCTAAAACAACAAAAGATTATCTCTGAATTTGAATGGGTTTGAAATTTGTATGACTGTGTGCCTTATTTTAATTTCTCTGAATTTGAAATATAGAAGTACATTTGGATTTTATGATAAAATGTACAATAATAGATGTAAGTGGAGACAAGTAGAGATCATTCAACAGATAAGAGGATGTAGTTGTAGAAAAGCAGAGTTGAAAATTTTTAGATGGTAAAATAATAATCAATATTTATATTATAAATATTTTAAAGTAGAAAGTGCTTGAGTAGTATGATTAAAAAGAGGAATCTTGTTTTCATTTGAATACATTTTGGCCTACAAGAATGTCTGTTGCCGGGCGCAGTGACTCACGCCTGTAATCCCAGCACTTTGGGAGGCCGAGGCGGGTGGATCACCTGAGGTCAGGAGTTCGAGACCAGCCTGACCAACATGGAGAAACCTCGTCTCTACTAAAAATACAAAATTAGCTGGGCGTGGTGGCGCATGCCTATAATTCCAGCTACTAGGGAGGCTGAGGCAGGAGAATTGCTTGAGCCTGGGAGGCAGAGGTTGTGGTGAGCCGAGATCGTGCCATTGCACTCCAGCCTGGGCAACAAGAGTGAAACTCCGCCTCAAAAAAAAAAAAAAAAGTCTGTTACTGGCTTAAGTATTTTTCTTTGTATATACTGTCAGATGATTTACCATTTCCCAGCCAAACCTGATTGGGTGGCCCAGTACAACCCTCTTCTGTCTTTTAAGCTGTGTCCTTGATAGTATTTCTGTTCATCCTGCCCAGAAGATTGTGTTCTCACACAGTTTTCTGTGGTTGTTTCTAAAACATGGTGTAAATGAAAGGATTGTAAAATGTGCCAATCAGCATTCTGTAAAAATGCACCAATCAGTGCTCTGTGGCCAGCTAGAGGTTTGTAAAATGAACCAATCAGCACATTGTAAAATGGACCAATCAGCGCTCTGTAAAATGGACCAATCAGCAGAACATGGGCGGGCACAAATAAGGGAATAAAAACTGGCCACCCCAGCCAGCAGCTGCAAGCCAGTTGGGTCCCCTGCCACGCTGTGGAAGCTTTGTTTGTTCTTCACAATAAATCTTGCTGCTGCTCACTCTTTGGGTCCATGACACCTTTAAGAGCTGTAACACTCACCGTGAAGGTCTGCAGCTTCATTCTTGAAGTCAGTGAGACCACGAACCCACAGGAAGGAATCAACTCTGGACACATCTTGGCGACCCAGATGGGACTATTGCCAAGTGGTGAGTACCATTGGACCCCTTTCGCTTGCTATTCTGTCCTATTTTTCCTTAGAATTCAGGGGCTAAACACTTGGGCACCTGTTGGCCAGTTAAAAGCAACTAGCAGGGCTGCCAGACTAAAGACACGGGTGTCAGGCTTTCTGGGAAAGGACTCTCTGACAACCCCCGACTCTTCAGAGTTGGGAGCATTGGTTTGCCTGGAACCAGCTTCCTCTTTTCCTGTACTTCCAGGCTGAGCCAAGGATCGACAAGAGAGGAAAGCCATTCACCTGTGGGGTCTTGACAAAGAGTTGGTTGACCTTGTAGCCATGAGGGAAACTCTGTAGGTCAGCCAAAGGGTCTGTGGGTCGGTCCGGGGGTCCTCAGTAGAAGTCGTTAGTTGAACTCATTTGGGGTTCCATTTGTAAGACCATCTGCAGCTTGATGGCATCGATTCTGGAGGAAACAAAGTTGACAAGGAGATTAAAAATACAGGGCCCGATGGTGAGTGATAGCAAGATGGCTGTTATGGGACCTAGAAAGGGGAGAAGCTATGTCGCCCAGCTCTAGAGGTTGATATAAGAGTTTGAAAGGCGTCTGATTTCAGGAGCCTTTTCCTGTAAAGGCCAGGTGGCGTCTCGTACTATCCCTCACTGGTTAGTGTAAAGGCAACACTCTTCCCCTAAGAAGGTGTGTAGTCCTCCTTTCTCAGCAGTGAGGAAGTCTAGGCCTTGGCAGTTTTGGAGAGTCAGTGCTGCCAGAGAGTCTATCTGGGATTGTAGAGTAAGGATACATTTTGTTATTTCCTGCCAACTGTCTGAGAAATCGTTTGAGAGTGTGTGGTAGTAGGATAATGAAGTAGATAAACCTGTATTCCAGTTCCTGTAGCAGTGACCATTCCTGACCCTATAAATAGAGGTATTAGTTGTATGGCTCTGCGCTGACGGACTTGAGCTTTGAAGAGGCACTGATAGAGTCTGATTTCCTGGGGCAATGTTAATGTTGGGAGTTAGGAAGACTAAGGTGCAGGTGCCTGTCCAGTTGGTGGGGAGGCAGATATAGGTTGAAGTTCCACATAAGAAGAATATGCCTTGGCTGGGTGGACAGAAATTTACCTTGGCTTTTAAAGGAATAGGGTGTACTGTTTTTTCTTTACTACTGCTATCTCTCTTTTTGTCTCTTTATCTCTTCCTCTCTCTCTCTCTTTCTCCTCTTCCTCTTTCTGTCTTTCTGACTTCTTTGTCTGTCTCTTCCTCTCTCCGTTTCTTTCTTTCTGACTCCCTCTTTATCTGTTCCTCTTTCTCTTTCCTCTCTGCTGGACTTGCCCTGCCTCTGCCAGCTGCTTATGCTGCTGTTCTCCCCTCTCCTTTCCCTTTTTGGTGGCTTCAGCAGTGTAAGACTGCCATCTCCTTGGGTTGTTGCACTGCATACAATAACTCCATGATTTCCTTGTGGTATTTAATGGGGTTCCCCCAGAGGTTAGGAACCCCCTTTCTTTCCATATTGCAGCATGGGCATGTAGGATTAGATAAGCGTACTTGTTATCTATATACACATTTTTTCTTTTTCCCTTTCCCAGTTCTAAGACTTGGGTAAGTGCCACTAGTTCTGCTATCTGGCCGCTGGTACCTGGGGGAAGAGGCTTACTTTTAAGTACTGTTACATCACTAACTATGGCATAACCTGCCCCTTGTATCCCATTCTCTACAAATGAACTTCCATCGGTATATAGTATATAGGTTAAGGTCAGGATTAGCTAAGGGGACTTCTAAGAGATCCTCTCGGGTGGCATAAGTCTGGACTATTAATTTGTTGGCAGTCATGCTTGGTTGGTTCCCCATCCTCTGGGAGAAAAGTGGCAGGGTTGAGGGCCACACACGTGCATATTTGAAGCACTGGTCCCTCGAGGAGTAGTGCCTGGTATCTAAGCAGGCGGTTTTCTGATAGCCATAAACTTCCTTTGGCACCTAGTGTGCCATTTACATCATGAGTAGTCCAGACAGTGAGATCCTTTCCTAGTATTATTTTGATAGCCTCTGGTACTAAGACGGCCACCACTGCAACTACCTGTAAACAGGCCAGCCTTTTGCCACTGGTTATGGGGTTGTCCCACGAGTCGGAGTAAGGACTCCAAGAACTATTCCTGCTCTCTCTGAGACGTATAAAGAGAAGTTTTGTCCTGTGGGAAGGCTTAAGGCTGGAGCTTATACTAGGGCCTACTTTAAGGTTTTGAAGGCTGTTTCTGCCTCTGGTTCCCATTCTACTAGATGAGTATTTGCCCTCTGGGTCTCCTTGATTAGAGTATAGAGGGGCCTGGCTATCTCACTGTATCTGGGGATCCATAGTTGGCGAAAGCCGGTGATTCCAAGGAACCCCCTCAACTGTTTTAGTGTCTTAGGGCGAGGATAAGCCAGTATAGGCTGTATTTGTTCCTTGCTGAGGACCCTGGTTCCTCTGGCTAAGATTAGGCCTAGATATTTGACTTGTCGTAGGCAGAGCTGGGCCTTCGATTTAGATGCCTTATACCCTTGATTAGCTAGAAAGTTCAAGAGATCTACAGTAGCTTGCTGGCATGAGGCTTCCGAACTGGTAGCCGAAAGTAAATCATCCACATATTGAAGGACCAGAGTGCCTGGGCTTGAGAAGTGGCCTAGATCTTGGGCCAGTGCCTGACCAAACAGATGAGGGCTATCCCTGAACCCTTGGGGCAAGACCGTTCACATAAGTTGGGACGTGTGGTCTGTGGGATCCTCAAAGGCAAAGAGAAACTGCAGGGGAGTCAGAGTGCAGGGGAATACAGAAGAAGGCATCCTTGAGGTCCAGAACTGTGAAGCATTCTGCTTCCTCTGGTATTTGAGAGAGCAGGATATAGGGGTTGGGTACAACTGGATATAGAGGAATTACTGCCTCATCGATGAGTCTTAAGATCTTGCACTAGTCTCCACTGACCGGTTTTTGTACTCCTGGAATTGGGGTGTTGCAGGGACTGCTGCATTTTCTTACTAAGCCTTGAGCTTTTAGATATCTAACAATATGATGTAATCCTTTATGAACTTCAGGTCTTAAGGGATATTGCCTTTGATAAGGAAAAACGGTGGGGTCTTTTAGCCTTATTTGGAGAGGGCGGGCATTTTTTGCCCTTCCAAATTGTCCTTCCAATGCCCAGACTTCAGGGTTGATTCCCTCCTCAAGTAGGGGACAACAAATGGGTAATTTGTTCCCATATTCATGCAGATAATAGCTCCAGCTTTGGCTAATATGTTCCTCCCTAATAAGGGTATGGAACTTTCAGCATAATAAGAAAGGCATGTGAAAAGAGCAGAGTCTCCCAATTACCACTGAGGAGGTGGGAGAAATACCTGGTTACAGGCTGTCCCGGGATTCCTCGGATGGTAATGGACCTTGAGGACAGCTGCCCGGGACAGGAGATTAACACTGAGCCTTGGATGGTAATGGACCTTGAGGACAGCCGTCTGGGACAGGAGTTTAACACCGAGAAAGCCGTGCCAGTGTCCAGGAGGAAGTCAGTTTCCTGGCCCTCAATGGTTAAACGTACCTGGGGTTCAGTGAGGGTGATGACATGAACTGACGCTTGCCCCGGGCACCCTCAGTCCTGTTGTTGGATCATCTGGTTGGGGGCTTCTGGCCCAGAGAACCTTTGTCCTCTGGGGTAGTGCGCCTTCCAGTGATTGCCTTAGCATAGTGGACATGGGCGAGGGGGCAGCTTGTTTCTCGTTGGACAATCTTTTTTAAAGTGTCCTTGCAAACCAAACTGATGACAAGCCCTACCAGATGATTGGCCTGCTCCATTTTCTGTCCTTTCTGAACCACCAAGGTCTGTTTGAGGGCCATGACTAAGGCTGTGGCCTTTCTCTTATCTCGCTTTTCCTTTTCAGTCTGTTCCTCTTGGTCCCTACTATAGAACACCAAGGTTGCCAGGTTTAATAATGCCTCCAAATTTTGTTCAGGGACCAGGGCTAGATTTTGGAGCTTTCTCCTGATATCTGCAGCTGACTGGGTATTAAACTTATCTTTTAGGATCAGTTGACCCTCAAGTGAATCGGTTAACAGGGTAGTATGTTTTCTTTCTTTCTTTCTTTTTTTTTTTTTTTTTTTGAGGTGGAGTTTCACTCTTGTTGCCCAGGCTGGAGTGCAATGGCACGATCTCGGCTCACCACAACCTCCGCCTCCCAGGCTCAAGCAATTCTCCTGCCTCAGCCTCCCTAGTAGCTGGAATTATAGGCATGCGCCACCACGCCCAGCTAATTTTTGTATTTTTAGTAGAGACGAGGTTTCTCCATGTTGGTCAGGCTGGTCTCGAACTCCTGACCTCAGGTGATCCACCCGCCTCGGCCTCCCAAAGTGCTGGGATTATAGGCGTGAGCCACTGCGCCCGGCCTAGTATGTTTTCTTAAGGCTTCCCTTAGCTGCTCGAGGAAGGCGGTAGGATTTTTTCCCTTTCCCTGAGTTGTGGTGGACATTGTTGATTAATTTGTGGGCTTTTTCCTAATTCTCCTTAGTCCTTCTAGAACACAGGTCAACAGATGGTTGCGACTCCAGTCCCTGTGATCTGAGTCGAGAACCCGGTGGGGATCCATACTGAGGATGGCTTGCTGACCAGTAGGGAATTTGTCCCTTTCTTCGACTGTCATTCTGTCATTTACTTGACTAAGATACCAGGTATCTCCAAACTCTCGGGCTGCAGCTAAAGCTGCATTCTTTTCATTAAAGGCCAGGGTTTGATCTAACAATAGCATGACATCTCTCCAAGTGAGGTCGAAGGTTTGCCCTAGACCCTGTAGGACATCTGTGTACCTATCAGGATCATCTGAAAACTTCCCCAGGTCTACCGTCATCTGCTTTAAATCAGAGAGAGAGAGAAGGGGACATGTACCTGGGTTGGGCCAAATTCCCCTCCCCCTACAGCTTGAAGGGGACATAGCCAATAGCCTGGGAGTTTTTGTGGTCCTTTGGAGATTTCTTTGCTTGTTTCCTTCTGGGGAGGGGGGAGATTAGAGGAGGCTTATCATTAATAGGAACTGGAGCTATAGGAAGGCTGGGATATGGAGGTAAGCTCAGAGGTCCTCCTCCACAACATTGCAAGCTTTGCATAGTTGTGGATTATCCTTCAATGAAAAGAAAGCTTGGACATAAGGTATTTCACTCCATTTGTCTTCCTTCTTACAGAAAAGGTCAAGCTGCAGGATAGTACTGTAATTTATACTTCCCTCAGGTGGCCATTTTTCCCCATCAGAGAGAGAATATTGGGGCCAGGCCGTAGTGCAGAAAAAAATGAGCCGCCTCTTTTTCAGGGTTTGCAGGTCAAATTGGTCCCAGTGGCTTAGGATGCGTTTCACGGGTGAGCCTCTTGATGCCTGTGTGTTTCCCATCTGAAAGAAAAAACCACCCGTGGTTTTGTTTTTTTCCCCCCCATTCCCCAACCCCGAGTTATCGTGGCTTTAAAAGCCAGACCATTGTTGCTTTGGCTGGCGTAGAGAATTCCCCTTTGGAAGACACTACCACTGCAGGGCCCCTTCTTTGCCCCCATCCAGCAGGAAGAGCGGGCGTCGCCCAATTCCCAGCAGCAGTTGGGGTGTCCTGTTTAGAGAGGGAATAGAGAGGTGGAGCCAGCTGGACTTTTGGGTTGGGTGGGGACTTGGAGAACTTTTCTGTCTTACGAGAGGATTGTAAAATGCGCCAGTCAGCACTCTAAAAATGCACCAATCAGCGCTCTGTGGCCAGCTAGAGGTTTGTAAAATGGACCAATCAGCACTAAAGTGGACCTATTAGCACTCTGTTAAATGGATCAATCAGCAGGACATGGAGGGGGACAAATAAGGGAATAAAAGCTGGCCACCCTAGCCAGCAGCGGCAACCTCGTGGGGTCTCCTTCCACACTGTGGGAGCTTTATTTTACTCTTCACAGTAAATCTTGCTGCTGCTCACTCTTTGGGTCTACGCCACCTTTAAGAACTGTAACACCGTGAAGGTCTGCGGCTTCATTCTTGAAGTCAGCGAGACCACGAACCCACTGGAAGGAACCAACTGCGGACACATAAAGATGAGGAAAATTGTTCTTTAGGCTTTGAAGACTTTACTATGTGCACTTAGCATTGCTGAATGTGGTGGTCTCTGAGAGCAGTGTAATTCTGATGATACAGGCATTTGTCTATTATAAAAATGGGATGAAATTGAAGATGGGTTTATTGCCTTTTATATCATCTTTTGGATTTGTGATAACTTAAGGACAAACCTTTGAGAATGTTTGTAGTTATTAATATGACCAGAAACTGGAACTGTTTCAGTCTCGCACAGGAGAGATTAGTAGTAGTATTGCTGTTAGTCTTTACGTAAGAGATTTTAATGTTTGGATTTAACCTTCGATTGTTTGTAATATGGTATTCCTAACATTCCTAACTAAAAGGATAGTGAATAAAAAATAATGCATTTAGAACTATATTAGAACTGTATTGCAGAAAGCATATGAAATTTCAAGTTTAGGAAGTTTCCTGCTGTAAAACTTTTTTTCTTCACACTTCACACTTTCAGCACTTATGTGTGATGCATCTAGGAGATGCATCTGGTTTCGCAAATACAGTACTGCACCTGAAATATTTTCAGTATTTATTTACTCAGTATTTATTTTCAGTCTTTATTTCCTAAAGGTTAATTTTCTTTAAAACCCTAGCAATTTTTCATCCAGTCTTTTTCATGTTATAATCATTTGCTTGTGTGATTTTACCACACGCTATATCCAGCTAGGCAGCATTACTGGAAAACTTATTTGATTTTTTGCCAAGAGATGGTTAGAATATTTTTCATGGTAGAGAATATGTGGCGAAAATGCTTTGATTGATCCCTGACCAAATTCAGCAAGAAAAACTTAAGTAAACTTTAATAAGCAGGCAGTAGAAGTTAAGGTGATAGTCTGACTTTGGGTACAAACACTCAAACATGAGCTTTGCTACCGTAAAGTAAGAAATAAAATTAGTGTTAAGTCGAGATGACTCAACTTGTTGATCATCTGCCTAGCCTTCTGTGATAGGAATGGTTGTAAGACTTGAAAGTTTTTCCTCTCCTAAGTTGATAAGCATTTGAGTGGAAAGAGAGGCACTTTTCTCTTGAAGTTGTTCACTTTGGAATTTTCAAACTGTTTCAAGTCCTTTAAAATGTTCTGAGTTACTTCTTTACTTTCTAGGCTCTTCCTATTAAGAGAAATATTGCCTTTTTATCCTTTAAAATCTAATACCCTCATCTTTAGTGGTTGTCTCTGCTTAGGTTATGTTGCTTAGGACATAATGTTGACGTTTGGTTAAAATGTCACTGAGCCGCCGGGCGGCGGTGGCTCACGCTTGTAATCCCAGCACTTTGGGAGGCTGAGGCGGGTGGATCACCTGAGATCAGGAGTTCGAGACCAGCCTGACCAACACAGATAAACCCTGTCTCTGCTAAAAATACAAAATTAGCCAGGTGTGGTGGCACATGCCTGTAATCCCAGCTACTGGGAGGCTAAGGCAGGAAAATTACTCAAACCTGGGAGGTGGAGGTTGCGGTGAGCTGAGATCGTGCCATTGTACTCCAACCTGGGCAACAAGAGCGAAATTCCATCTCAAGGAAAAAAAAAAAATTCACTGAGCCTCTGAAAAGCACTAGGGACTAAACAGTTTGACTCTGTAGGCTTTATTATTAGATTTGTGTATTTGTATTATAAGGAAAACAAAATTTTAGTAAAATATAATGTATTTTGTTCATTTTATTTAGTTCATTGCTGGATTGCCGGTCTCTAGAACTTTTCCTGGCACAGAATAAACATAAAATAAGTATTTTTTAAATGATGTACTTAATTTTATTACCCTACCATGCTTGAAACTGTGACTTTATATTATAGTTTCCTTTAGCAAAAGGTAAAACTACAGTCAATATATAGACTGTAAATAAATTTTTAAAAACTCTTCATTTACTGTAATGTAATAGCGTCATTTTACACGTATACCTGCTTTTCAGATTTTTAACTCATTTGGTTTAATTTTGGGGCATTTGGATGTTTCTGATGTTGAATGATAAAATGTAGGCTTAAAAAATTTTCCTTCGAGTTTTATACTGCTGTATTGTGTATACCCTCTCTTTCTTTCTTTTTTTTTTTTTTTTTGAGACGGAGTCTCTATCCGCCGCCCAGGCTGGAGTGCAGTGGTGCGATCTTGGCTCACTGCAAGCTCCGCCTCCCGGGTTCACGCCATTCTCCTGCCTCAGCCTCCCGAGTAGCTGGGACTACAGGCGCCCGCCACTACGCCCGGCTAATTTTTTTGTATTTTTAGTAGAGACGGGGTTTCACTGTGTTAGCCAGGATGGTCTCCATCTCCTGACCTTGTGATCCGCCCTCCTCTGCCTCCCAAAGTGCTGGGATTACAGGCATGAGCCACCGCGCCTGGCCTAGCCTCTCTTTCATAATGATACTTGGACTGTGATGGTATAGAGTGACTCTTATTTTAATCTGGATGCATTCGAGATATTTCAAGTTCTTGAAAGACTGTTACACTTCTTGGAATGGTCATCATCATATTTTTAAAGCAGAGATCCTAAAACTTAAAAACCTCAGAGAAAGTCCAGCATCTGTTTTCAACTACTTGTTTTTTAAAGCTTTAGAACTTTGTACTCTTTGGTGAGGTGACAAAACAAATTTAGATTTTTTTTTTTTTAACTGAGGACTTCAAAAAAATTTTGTGATGTTTATAGTATTTTGTCTCTTTTTAGAAAGTCAAATTTGTTGAGGTATAGTTTACACTCAGTAAAATTCACCCATTTTAGATGTATAGTTCTGTGAATTTTGACAAACATTACTGAAATGACTAAAGTGGACTGCTAACTAGCAGACAGTGCTAAAGTAGCAACTTAGCAATTAAAATGTCATCTTTTTATCACTTTGGGAAGATTCTCATTGGTATTTTTTCGTGGATACATTAAGAGACCAGCAGTGTGGCAGACTTTCACTGGCTTTTTCCCCCAACTCTACTTCCCATAATGGTAAGATTTTCCTGTTTTCTTAGGAAAGTCATCCATTGGGGTAGAGTTAAGCTAGGATGGGTTCTTTGTGATTTTATTTAAAGGTTGGTCTACTTAATGCTGGGGGAGAAAAGCAGTGTAGTGATACAACACGTTGCCTGCCTTTACATTTTCAAAATAATTTTAAGGAAATAGATTGCTGTTTGATTAAAAATGCTTCTTTGTGTTATGGCAGTTAAGATTTTATTAACACTCCTTCTCAGCTGTCAACTATACCTTTTTTTAAGGGCCATATTAGTAACATATGTTGGGAACTTTTCCCATGTTATCAGTTAAGCTTTTTCAGTTATCAGTTTTTATTGAGACTTTTCTACTCAGAAAGGTTCTGAGTATTTGGAAAATACCCCAATTGTAATCATTCTTTTTATTGCTTCTGGAATGTTGCAAGGCTCCATGTTCTTTCCTATTTCTTGACAGTTTCTTAATATCGTCAAACGTTGTAGAGTATAATGTACTATCTGTGTTGAAATACTTGGCTTTGGCATTTAAGTGCTATCATGCATTTATTTGAGAACAGTTTATGGCTCATTCAGACATTGTGGGTAAGAGCATTGACTTAGGTGTCAGGCAGAATAAATTTAATCTGACTCTGCCATTTATTAACTATATGAACATGGATAAATTAATTATAACCGCTCTAACTGTTTTGTCATCTGCCAAATGGGGAAAATAATCATATGTATCTTCCAGTATTGTTGTCAGGATTAAAGAGATAATCAATGGGAAATATTGTATTGCATGTAGTAAGCACTCAGAGCATGTTAGCTGCTCCTGTCATCCTCACTCAACAGAAGATTTTTTGTTTTCATCTTTTTTTTTTTTTGGAGACAGTCTTCTTCTGTCGCCAGGCTGGTGTGCAGTGGTGCAATCTCAGCTCACTGCAACCTCCGCCTCCCAGGTTCAAGCAATTCTTCTGTGTCAGCCTGTGGAGTAGCTGGGATTACAGGCATATACCACCATGCCCAGCTAATTGTTATATTTTTTTTTACCATGTTGGCCAGGCTGATCTCGAACTCTTGACCTCAAGTGATCCGCCTGCCTCGGCCTCCCTAAGTGTTGGAATTACAGGCTTGATCCACCATACCTGGCCCTAGCAGAGGTTTTTGAGCTCTTACTTTGCATCCCAGACCATGCTTGGTGTTGTAGATACAAAATGGATTCTAAGGAAGGCTTCCCCATCTTAAGAAGTTTCATAGTTCAAGAGGGAAGACAGGCAGTAAACAGTTGTGACATATACTATATCAGAAACAAATGAAAAGAATACAGGAGTTAATATCATAAGCCTGGGGAGGTCAGGGAAAGACATTTCTATCTCTGACTTATTTTTGATGTTGACTTACTTGGCAGATATTTACTGAATACACTTTACTTTTGCCAGGCGCTATTTTAGGTGCTGGGAATACCACTGGTTTCATGGAAGACAGTTTTTCCATGGACTGGTGGGCGGGGGATAGAGTGGATGGTTTCGGGATGATCCAAGCGTATTACATTTATTGTGCACTTTATTTCTATTATTACTACATTGCAATATATAATGCAGTAATTATGTAACTCAATGTAGAATCAGTGGGAGCCCTGAGCTTTCTTTTCCGCAGCTAGACTGCCCCGTGTGGGAGTGATGGGAGACAGTGGCAGACCATCAGGCATTAGATTCTCATAATGAGTGTGCAACCTAGATCACAACAGGGTTCAGACTTCTATGAGAATCTAATGCCACCGCTGATTTTACAGGAGGCGGAGCTCAGGTGGTAATGCAAGCAGTGGGGAGCAGCTGTAAACACAGATGAAGCTTTCCAGCCCCTCACCTCCTGCTGTGAGGCCAGGTTCCTAAAAGGCCACGGGAATTGGCTTGTAGCCTAGGGGTTGGGGACCCCTGCTGTGTAAGAGTTGTGTAAGGAAATTAAATCTTGGGGCCCCCATTTCCTAAACTAAAGGGAAAAATCAAGTTGGGAACTGCTTAGGGCAAACCTGCCTTCCATTCTATTCAAAGTCATCCCTCTGCTCACTGAGATAGATACATATCTGATTGCCTCCCTTGGAAAGGCTGATCAGAAACTCCAAAGAATGCAATGCAGCCATTGGTCTCTCACCTATCTGTAACCTGGAAGCCCCTCCCCGATTGGAGTCTTCCTGCCTTTGCTTCAAGTTGTCCTGCCTTTCCAGACCAAACCAACATACTTCTTACATATATTGATCGGTGTCTCATATCTCCCCAAAATGTATACAACTAAGCTGTGCCTCAACCACCTTGGGCACATGTTGTCAGGACTTCCTGAGGCTGTGTCATGGGAGCGTCCTCAACATTGGCAAAATAAAATAAACTTTTTTTTTTTTTTTTTGAGATGGAGCCTCGCTCTGTCACCCAGGCTGGAGTGCAGTGGCACGATCTCGGCTCACTGCAACCTCCACCTCCCGGGTTCAAATGATTCTCTTCCCTCAGCCTCCTGAGTAGCTGGGATTATAGGTGCCCACCACACCTGGCTAATTCTTGTATTTTTAGTGTAGATGGGATTTTACCATGTTGGCCAGGCTTGTCTTGAATTCCTGACCTCACGTGATCCGCTTGCCTCAGCCTGCCACAGTGCTGGGATTACAGGCATGAGCCACTGTGCCCAGCCTGCAGAATAAACTTGCTAAATTAACTGAGACCTGTCTCGAATTTTCAGGGTTCACAGAGTAAAGAAGACAGATGATGTCTCTACTCTCAGGAGCTCAGTCTAGTGGGAAAAGATCAGTGGTAAACAAATAAAAATGTCAGAGACAAGTGCTATGAAAGAGACTAAAAGGTGATGTAATAAGGAGAGACTGAGGAGTTGCTTTACGTTGCATGGTCAGGGAAGGATCCTTTGAGTAGGTAACCTTTGAGATCTTCATACAGAGGAGTCAGCCATGGCAAGTATTAGAGAGAGGAGCATTCTACCGTAGGGAACCATGTTGCACAAAGCTCCCTAAGCTTTTGGCATATGTAAGGAGCAGACAGGTCAGTGTGGCTGGAATGTAGTGGGCAAGGAGTAGAGTGGTGCAAAATGAGATCAGAGATAGTCAGGGTCTAAATCATTTAAGGGTTTGTAAGCCAGAGTAAGGGGTTTCTAGGTGTAAAAGAAAGCCGTTGGAGGGCTGTTAGTGGGGGGAGTGCCTTTTGAAAAAGATTACTGTCATTGCTGTGTGAGGACTGGATTCTGAGGATAAGGGTAACAAGGGTAGAATTTAGGAGACCTTTGGAGGCTGTTGTATTAGCATAGGTGAGAGGTGGTGGTGGCTTGGGCCGGAGAGTAAATTAGTAGAGAAAAACAGATAAATTTGGGCTGTGTTTTGAAGACTGAATCAACAGGACTTGCTGACTGCATGTGATCAAGGCAAATCCTAGGACTTGAGCACTTAGAAAATTGGTGGTGCAGTTTACTGAAATGGATACGACTGGAGGGGAGAGCAGGTTTGGTGGGACAATCATGAGTTCTATTTTTTTAAGTTTGAGGTGCCAATTAGACCTCTATGTGGAGATTTCATACTTGGTGGTAGGTAATAGTAGTACTCTGGAATTCAGTGAGAGTTTAGGGCCAGGGATAAATATTTAGGAGGAACTGACATTATCTGCTAGATTTGGTAATAAGGAGTTCCTAAGTGATCTTGACAAGTGTGGTCTTAGTGGGAATGGAAACTAGATTGTAGAGAAGTATCGGTGAAGGATGGAATGAGAATATGAAGTTGGGGAATGGAGACAGTGACAATAGACTCCTAAGAAATTTTCCTGTGAAAAGGGAAGCAGAAAAATGTTTGTGTCCACAAGTAAGGCCCAGATTCAAGTCTTACTTTCATACTTGCCTGGATACAGTTATTATGTGAGTGTATTCGAAAGTTTAATATATTTTATGTACCCTGCTCAGTCCTCTCTACAAATATTGAGGTATCTAGATGATACTTTTCCTTCTGTCCTTAGTTTAGGGAAGTTAAGTGACAGTCCAGGTAGAACCTGTATTTGGACTCACTCACTTTGACTAGGTGCAGAGTACTTTTCATTATACCAAAATGCTCCTTAAACTTTTATTATCTTGGTCAAATCCAATCTACCTTAGAGTTTTTGGAAGGATTACAAGATGAGAGATGTGAAAATTCTTTGCAAGCTGTAAATTGTTACACAAATATAGAAATTCCTTACTTTAAAATGCCCCATTATGTCTTCTTTGTACATGACTCTTTAGGACATAGTAGGCAGTGGCCTTGAAGTTCATTTTGGATCATAGCCTACCTCATTAGAGCCCAGAGAATGTAAGCAGATTGTTAAAGACATAGAACCTGTCAGAGTTATCTATGGCGTATGAATCGAATCTGGATCATGTTTAATTGAACATTTTTACCTAGTTTAGTGATCCTGTCTCCTTTGCATGTTCCGTAAGGTCCCGTAATCCTCCCCAAAGGAACTCTTCCCAAAAATAATTCCTTCTAAAAATGTGGAGGGGGCTGGGTGCAGTGGCTCACGCCTGTAATCCCAGCACTTTGGGATGCTGAGGCGGGTGGATCACCTGAGGTCAGGAATTGGAGCCTGGCCAACATAGTGAAATCCTATCTCTACTGGGGAAAAAAAAATAGCCAGGTGTGGTAGTGGGTGCCTGTAATCCCAGTTACTCAGGAGACGGAGGCAGAAGGATTGCTTGAAGTGAGAGGTGGAGGTTGCAGTGAGCCAGGATTGTGCCACTGCATTCTAGCCTGGGTGACAGAGCAAGATTCCATCTCAAAAACAAAACAGAACAACAACAACAAAAGTGGAGGTAACTTAAAAAAACTGCAAAAAAGCCAATCCTGAAAGGTTACAAACTGTATCATTCCATTTATATAACTTTTTTTTTTGAAGACAAGGTTTTACTCTGCTGTCTAGGCTGGAGTGTGGTATTATAAACACAGCTCACTGCAGCCTCGACCTCCCATGCTCAAGCGATCCTTCCACCTCAGCCTCCTGGAGCTGGAACTACGGGCATGCACCACCTATTTTGTGGTTTTAATTTTTATGTTACCTCCGAGTTTAAAAGAGCAGAAAAGCTGTGGAAAACAGTAAGGTGAGTCCTTAAATAGAATTACCCTATGATCCAGCAATTCTACTTCTGGGTATATACTCAAAAGAACTGAAAGCAGGGTCTTGAAGGGGTATTTGTACACCCATGTTCATAGTAGCATTATTGACAACAGCTAAACTCTGGAAGTAGTCCAGCTGTCCACAAATGGAGGAACAGATAAGCAAAATGTTACCGGTATACATATAAAATGGAATCTTTTTTTTTTTTTTTTTTGAGACAGAGTCTTGCACTGTTGCCTGGGCTGGAGTGCAATGGCGTGATCTTGGCTCACCATAACTTCTGCCTCCCTGGTTCAAGCGATTCTCCTGCCTCAGCCTCCCTAGTAGCTGGGATTAAGGTGCCCACCACCATGCCCAGCTAATTTTTTGTATTTTTAGTAGAGACGGGGTTTCAGTATGTTGGCTAGGCTGGTCTCGAACTCCTGACCTTGTGATCCACCTGCCTTGACTTCCCAAAGCGCTGGGATTACAGGTGTGAGCCACCGCACCCAGCCACAAAATGGAATCTTATTTCACCTTTGAAAGGAAAGAAATTCTGACATGCTACAAACTGGATGAATCTTGAGAACAATACGCTAAGTGAAACTGGCCAGTCAAACCAGTCACAAAAAGACAAATACTGTCTGATTCCACTTTAATGAGGTACTTAGAGTAGTACAAATCACAGAGACAGAAAGTAGAATGGTAGTTACCAGGGGCTAAGGGGAGGAGGGAATGGAGAGTTACTGTTTAATGGGTTTAGTTTCAGTTTTGCAAGTTGTAGAGTTCTAGAGATAGATGGTTGTAATGGTCACACAACAATATAAATGTACTCAGTAACATTGAACTGTGCACTTAAAAATAATTTAGATGGTACATTTTATGTTATGTGTATTTTACTACACCATCAGGCCCAGCTAACTTTTTGTTTTGTTTTGATTTTTTGGTGACAGGGTCTCACTCTGTCGCCCAGGCTGGAATGCAGTGGCACAATCATGGCTCACTGTAGCCTTGACTTCCTGGACTCAAGTGATCCTCCCATCTCAGCCTCCCAAGTAGCTGGGACTACAGGTGTACAGCACCACTCCTGGCTAATTTTTACTAACTCACTCCCTTTCCTCCCTCCTTTCAGTATTCATTCATTCATTTAACAGATAATGATTGAACAACTGTTGTGTATTACTATTTATTATATATTATTCCTGGGAGCAGACTATTAAGAGTCACTCTATACCATCACAGTCCCAAGTGTCATTATGAAAGAGAGGCTATACACAGTACAGCAGTATAAAACTGTAAACAGATTTTTTTAAGCCTACATTTAATCATTCAACATCAGAAACATCCAAATATCCCAAACTTACTTTTTTTTTTTTTTTTTTTTTTTTGAGACAGTGTTTCACTCTTGTCGCCCAGGCTGGAGTGCAATGGCGTGATCTCGGCTCACTGCAGCCTCCGCCTCCTGGGTTCAAGCAATTCTCCTGCCTCAGCCTCCCGAGTAGCTGGGATTACAGGTGCGCACCACCATGCCTGGCTAATTTTTGTAGAGTAGAGATGGGGTTTTACTATATATTGGCCAGGCTGGTCTTGAACTGCTGACCCCAGGTGATGCACCCATCTTGGCCTCCCAAAGTGCTGGGATTGCAGGTGTGAGCCACCACGCTTGGCCACATGTCCCAGACTTAAACCAAATGGACTATAAATCAATTCCCTGAAAAACTGGTATACGTGTAAAATGATGCTATTACATTACAGTAAATGAAGATTTAAAAAAATTTATATATAGTCTATATATTGACTACAGTTTTACCTTTAATAAAAAGTCACAGTTTCAAGCATGGTAGGGTAATAAAACTAAGTACATCATTTAAAAATACTTATTATATGTTTATTCTGTGCCAGGCAATGTTCTAGAGACCGGCAGTCCAGCAATGAACTAAAGAAAATGAACAAAACACATATTTTACTAAAAATTTGTTTTCCTTGTAATACAAATACACAAATTAATAATAAAGCCTACATTAATACATTGTACTAATCTGTCTTGGTGAGAAGTCCAATTTAACTATGAAGATATAGTAGAAATGCTTTTAATTTCTTTTTTTCACCTAGAGAATGTGATGTTTATTCATTAATTTATTCATTCACTCAGGAAATCTTTATTGAATGTCTACTGTGTATCAGTTGCAGTTTGGGATTCAGTGGTGAACAAAACATAAATGCTTGCCTTTATGGAACCTACAATCTGTTGGTTTAAAAAAAAAAATCTCTCCTGGATTAGTGTTAGATTTCTAGACCAGAAGTGTCAATTAAGTTTAACAATTTCTTCAGGCAGAGAAAATTGCTTTTGAGGTATCACTTAAGCAACCTTAGTGCTTCTAAGCAACATAACTGCCTTTTGAGGTATGAACTGAAGGGAAGTGAAGTATAAGAAATAGAGTTGGGAATTTGTTTTTTCTTTTTTTTTGAGACAGAGTTTCATTCTTGTTGCCCAGGCTGGAGTGCAATGGCACCATCTTGGCTCACTGCAACCTCCGCTTCCTGGGTTCAAAGGATTCTCCTGCCTCACCCTCCTGAGTAGCTGGCGACTGCCACCACAGTCAGCTAATTTTTGTATTTTTAGTAGAGATGGAGTTTCACCATCTTGGCCAGGCTAGTCTCGAGCTCCTGACCTCAGGTGATCTGCCAGCATCGGCCTCCCAAAGTGCTGGGATTACAGGCGTGAGCCACTACCCCCGGCTGAGTTGGGATTTTAAATTTTCCATAGCTTTCCTATTAGGAAGGCAACCTGGTGTGGCTATATTTGACTGAGAGTAAAGAGATCTGGGTTCTAATCCTAATTTAATCATCTAATACTTTGTGTGTTTCAGAATTCTTCACAGTGATCCTTGCTTGTCCTCCTTTGTATAGCTTTTTTTTTTTTTTTTTTTTTTAAGGATTTTATCCACTGTTTTGCCAGTAACTATGCTAGTGTCACTTTTTATGCTAGTAATAGTTCTATTTTCAAGTTCATTCTCTTTCCTGAATTTAAATTTGTGTTTCCTAGTGCTAACGGAACATTTCTGTCATTTCATACTCCATTTCCAAAAAGAAACTCATTATTGTTCCACTTTGAATTTGCTTCCCTTCTTTATGATCTTTTCATCTCAGCAAATGGCATTGCTATGTATCCAGCTGCCTAAGGAAAAACCCTGAGTTATCTTCTTTCTCTATTTCATTGACCCTCATTCAGTCATTCAAATATTGCTTCTCTTGAGTATATCTTGAATCTACCCTTTATGCTCTAATTTCTGAACAGAACTGACACTCTTTGTCCTGCATATTCTACATTCTTTGCACAGAATACCTTTTCTTTAGTTGGCAAACTCCAACTCATTGGTTAATGTCCAGCTCAAATATTAACTCCTATAAAACTTTCACCATTTCTTTTAGGCAGAATTAGTGATTCCTGAGTCTTTGCTCTTAGAGCATGTAGGTCAGGTGTCTACTATATTTCTGTTCTTTCACAGTTTTTATTCGATTGTCTGTAGAATAGACTTTATTATTGTCAAGGGGAAGACAGCCTTAGCAAAATTTTGAAATAAGTCATTTTGTGCCTAAGCGTACATTAGTTTGTGAGAACATACTTTTTAAAGTGAAATGTAGTGGGGTGTATAGTACGTTTGAGTATCTTTTTCCAATAAACATTGCATGTATAATCACTCATTGCATGTATAATTATTAATTAAATATTCTTTATTAAAGACCACTCTGGTCTCTCCAGAAGTCTTCCATGGCCTCCCTCATCCCCACCCTCCGAGGAATCTGAACCGCATGTGCTCCCTGGCATCCACAGCCCCTGCCTCTCCCAGAGCAGCAGTACCTGAGCCTCAGTGTATTCCAAGAATTGAAACCCTTGGTTGGCTGCCCCTCTGCACCAGAATGTTTCTATCCCATTCTTACCTACCCAAGGCCCTTTCAGTAGCCCCTTGGGGTATTCTCTTCCTATGCACCAGGGCAACTTCCGAACTCACCACTTTCCTGGAAAGACCCCCAACATGTTGGGGGAGCAGTCCTCCACAGGCCGAACTCCAGATACCCATGCACACAGGAACACTTAAAATAAAAAAAAAGATATTAGTGGGAGGGACTTTGTAACTGAGGAGGTTTAGGAATTGAAAACTCATATGTATTTTCTTTCTTTCCTCATTGTCATTTCCTAGCTACCCAGAGATATTGAAGGACAACTGAGCTCCCCTACTTGTTGAAAATGCATTGGTCAAATTTGTGTAGATTTCCACATCTATTTATGGGCTCAGAATGCTTTCTAGTTACTTGTTCCTTCCTACCAGCTGTTTTCTGTTTGTGTTAGATTTTTTTTTTTTTCTTCGAGATGAAGTCTCACTCTTGTCCCTTAGGCCTGGAGTGCAGTGGCGTGATCTCAGCTCACTGCAACCTCCACCTCCCGGGTTCAAGCGATTCTCCTGCCTCAGCCTTCTGGGTAGCTGGGATTTTAGGCGCCTGCCACTACGCCCGGCTAATTTTTGTATTTTTAGGAGAGATGGGGTTTCACCATGTTGACCAGGCTGGTCTGGAACTCCTGACCTCAGATCCGCCCACCCACCTCGGTATCCCAAAGTGCTGGGATTACAGGTGTGAACAACCATGCCTGGCCTCATGCAGAGCTTTAAAAAAAAAAACATCTTAGCACGGCCAGGCCCAGTGGCTCACGCCTGTAATCCCAGCACTTTGAGAGGCTGAGGTGGGCGATCACCTGAGGTCAGGAGTTCCAGACCAGCTTGGCCAATATGGTGAAACCCCGTCTCTACTAAAGATACAAAAAATTAGCTGGGCATGGTTGTGCATGCCTGTAATCCCAGCTACTCCGGAGGCTGAGGCAGGAGAATTGCTTGAACCTGGGAGGCAGAGGCTGCAATGAGCCGAGATGGTGCCATTGCACTCTAGGCTGGACAACAGGGCGAGACTCCGTCTTAAAGAAAAAAAAAAAATAAAGGTCTGCATAATACAATACAGTATTCATAGAATTTTGGCCAGTGAAAATTTTCTGTGTTAGTAGAATAAAAATGAGCTCTTCTAATTTACAGGTATTGATAGTCTGGTCTTTCCATCTTCCATCTTGACTCTCTTTTACTCTTAAAAATCTTAGAACAGGGCCGGGCGCGGTGGCTCACGCCTGTAATCCCAGCACTTTGGGAGGCCGAGACGGGCGGATCACGAGGTCAGGAGATCGAGACCATCCTGGCTAACCCGGTGAAACCCCATCTCTACTAAAAAATACAAAAAACTAGCCGGGCGAGGTGGCGGCGCCTGTAGTCCCAGCTACTCGGGAGGCTGAGGCAGGAGAATGGCGTGAACCCGGGAGGCGGAGCTTGCAGTGAGCTGAGATCCGGCCACTGCACTCCAGCCTGGGCGGCAGAGCGAGACTCCGTCTCAAAAAAAAAAAAAAAAAAAAAAAAAAAATCTTAGAACAAAGTAAAGCCAGTTCCAAATACTTTTCCTAGTTCTACACTTTTTTTTTTTTTTTTTTTTTAAACAAGACAGTCATTCGTCTGAATACAACAGGACAGTTCATTGTTAATACTTTGGTTCTGTGTGCATTAAATCTTTTTTCCCCCTCTACCCATAGTTTCCCTTTGTAAACTTTGAATGTTTTGTCAGTAGAGCATCATCATAGGTAATGATACTGCACATCAAGACTGTTGGTCTTCCCCATTCTTCCTGGAATATGCTGGAAGCTATCAGGACTGAGGTTAATTTCTTCATTCCTAGAATTATATTGTAATCAATATTGGAATACTGGCTTTTGTGTATTTTTTTTGTGTTATTTAGTTTTTGGAGAAAGGAAATATTTCTAGACTTTCTTGACTTGTCATAATTTTTTATTGTTAAAGAATATAGTTTAAAATTTATTAAATATTAGGGAGCCTTCTGTTTCATTGAGACTTTAAGGAATGATAGCCATAGGAAGGGATATGTCTTATAAAGTTTTTAAAAAATAATATATTTATTAAAAATTTTTAAAATTTATTTATTTTTTAGAAACAGGATCTTACTGTATTGCCCAGGCTGATCTCAAACTTCTGGGCTCAATTGATTCTCCTGCCTTGATCTCCCAAAGTGTTGGGATTATAGGCGTGAGCCAGTGAGCTCAGCCAGTTTTGTTTTGTTTTGTTTTTGTTTTTGGTAACTTCTAATTATTTTCTTATCCTATCCCTAATAGTTGGCATCAGTTAATGAACTAGTTTTGATTCCCCAAAAGCCCCCCCTCTTAATTTCCTGTATTTTGCTTTACGTTCTATCTCTTTTTGTTTATTTCTTAGGAGAGAGAAATGTCATTTATATAATCAGTTGTTATTTTGTAATACTGGGCAGTAAGAAAGCAGGGAAAAGCACAAAACTTGGCATATAGTAAATTTTGTTGCTCGAACAAATTACTGAATGAATGAACTTGCAGGATAAGATTGTACCCTATTTAGTGGTACTGTTTAATTATTTCGTGATCCTTAGCCAAGAACGAAGGCATACTGGAAGGGAACACATACAAAAAAGGTGAGGGAAAAGTGTTAATATATCATTTAAGTGACTGTGTTACAACAATATTACATTATGTTGTCACTCTTGAATGTGAGATGTGATTCTCATTTACATTTCAAGCTAATTTGGTTAGTTGGGGGAATTCTTAGGCGTCTCGAGAGATAATTAGATGTGCCCCCTAGGACCTCACGTAATTATAATCTCTATTAGGAGTATTAAAGTTTATTTGTTTATTTATTTATTTTTGAGAAGGAGTCTCTCTTTGTTGCCCAGGCTGGAGTGCGGTGGCGCGATCTCGGCTCACTGCAAACTCCGCCCCCCGGGTTGACGCCATTCTCCTGCCTTAGCCTCCTAGTAGCTGGGACCACAGGTGCCGCCACCACGTCCGGCTAGTTTTTTATATTTTTAGTAGAGACGTGGTTTCACCGTGTTAGCTAGGATGGTCTCCATCTCCTGACCTCGTGATCCACCCACCTCGGCCTCCCAAAGTGCTGGGATTACAGGCGTGAGCCACCGTGCCCGGCCTAAAGTTTATTTTTTTTTTAAACGAAAGCTTAGGGGGAAGAGTTGTGATTGATAAGTGTTTTTTTCTCTTAGTGAGTGTTCTCAAGATCTTAGGAGATACGTTATTTGAAACAGTTATTTAATCAATACTACTTTAGTAGAAACCAGCCCTCTATATAGTTATAGCTAACATTTTGTTATCTTGGTTTTTAGATGAAATCTTTAGCATCAGTTGGGCTCATTAGCACCTCTACTAAGAGAAGCAAGCACAGAATGGAAGGGAGAGCAAATTATAACTTTTAAAATTTTAACTTCTCCTTAATTAAAAGTTTGGAAGAGAAGCAAATTGAAACTGTGGACTGATTATGTAAAAGTTTGAGTTATCAACTCTCTTATATCTAATGCAGGCTGATTTTAAGTTTCTGGTCTGTAGTGATAACAAGAAAATTATGTTTATTATTAAAAAACTTGTTTATACTGCATATATATGAAGGGCATTATACTGTGACAAAGCTAACAATAAAACATACATTTTAATATTTCAGATTCCTTATTTTATTTGTTTGTTTAGAGACAGGGTCTTACTGTTGCCCAGACTGGAGTGCAGTGATGCGATCATGGCTTACTGAAGCCTCGAACTGCTGGGCTCAAGTGATCCTCCTTCCTCACTCTTCCGGGTAGCTGGGACTACAGGCATGTGACACTATGCATGGCTGATTTTTAAATGTTTTGTAGAGACGAGACCTTATTATGTTGTCCAGGCTGGTCTCAAACTTTCTCCTGCTTCTGCCTCCCAAAGTTCTGGGAGCCACTGTGCTGGGCCAGATTCCTTTTTTTAAATTGTGGGAAAATACATGTAATATAAAATTCACTATCTTAACCATTTTAAAGAGTACAGTTCATTGGCATTAGGTATATTCACAGTGTTGTACAATCATCACACTACCTAGTTCCAGAACTACTTTATCTTCCCAGTCAGAAACTATGCACATTATGCAATAATTCCTTATTGTTCTCTTCTCCCGGCTCCTGGTAAATTCTATGACACTTTATGATGCTAATTTGCGTGTTCCAGGTATCATATAAATGGAGTCATATAGCATCTTTTTTGTGTCTGGCTTATTTCACATAGCATACATGTTATGGCATATATCAAAATTTTATTCCTTTTGTTCGGATTCGGTGGCTCATGCCTGTAATCCCAGCCCCTTGGGAGGCCGAGCTGGGCGGATCACCTGAGGTCAGGAGTTTGAGACCAGCCTGGCCAACATGGTGAAACCACATATTTACTAAAAATATGAAAAATTAGCCGGGCATAGTGGCCTGCTCCTGTAGTCCCAGCTACTTGGTTGGCTGAAGCAGGAGAATTGCTTGAGCCTGGGAGGCAGAGGTTGCAGTGAGCTGAGATCGTGCCACTGCACTCCAGTCTGGGCTACAGAGCAAGACTCAGTCTCCAGAAAAGAAAAAAAAAAAAAAGGAATTTTATTTCTTTTTATGGCTTCATAATACTCCACTGTATATATAAAGGCCCATTTATTTCGTTCCTTTTTATGGCTGAATGTTTTATGATTATACTACATTTTGTGCATTCACATTTGGGTTGCGCCCGCCTTTGGGCTGTTCATATGAATAGTGCTTCTATGTATGTTCTTTTTTAAAATGACATTTTAGGTTTTTCATTATGTGACTTAGTTATGTACATGTTAACCCAGATAATAAAACTTAATGTAATTTTGGTCATAAAATGTTCAAAATGATTTGAGATTTAATTTTGTATTGAATTCGTAGGAAGCTGGTGTATAATTCATGGCCAGAAAAAGCAAATTTTTATTTTTGACAGTTGTGTTGGGACAAATCACTAGCTTTTGAAGAATGTGACAGACTCAGTTGGACGTTCATTTCCAGTGTTGCCTTTTCACCTAAGTGTGTACCTTGTCATCAATCAGATTGTATACTCTAACGGATGATTTTGTGGTAATTTTAAATTGGCTTGTGTGGTATTCATGGTATTCAGTAAGAGACCAGTTAAAGAAACAGAGGATACAGTTCATTTCTTCTAAAGTCTTAAAATTCTAAGGCATGTATTACTGCTATTCACATTGGCCTTGAGTACCTTAATGTTACTTCCTTGGTTAGTGGCTCACCAATCCCAGTCTCTGATTAAGGAGACTGAGTTTAACTGACAATTATATGGATTTCCCCTCCCCCCTCTCTTAAAATATGTGCTGTAATAATTGAAAGTTGCTACCCAACTCTTTTTTTGTTTTGTTTTGTTTTTAAATTAAGGATACTTAAGAAAAATCCCAGAAGGGTAATATATTAATATAAGATGTTCAGTTTTATGTAAGTAAAACTAGGATTAAAGTGCTTTTTTTTGTTTTTGTGGACTGGACAGCTAGTATAGACTTTACTAGAATGAATTTCATTTCAGTTTTTTCTTTGTAGGAAATGATTACTAAAAATGTATTAATATAACATCAGAATACAAAATACAATTTAAAAAGAAAAACATCCATTAATCCATTACCCCAACCAGATGATTTTCACTTTTTCTTTCCTTTCTCTCCATTTTAAAAGTTTACTTAAAGTGGGGTGTGGTGGCTCATGCCTGTAATCCCAGCACTTTGGTAGGCCAAGGTGTTTGGATCACTTGGGGTCAGGAGTTCGAGACCAGCCTGGCCAAAATGGTGAAAGCCCATCTCTACTAAAAAAACAAAAATTAGCTGAGCATGGTGGCGTGTGCCTGTAATCACAGCTGTTTGGGAGGCCGAGGCAGGAGAATTGCTGGAACCCGCAGGGCAGAGGTTGCAGTGAGCCGAGAATGTGCAGCTGCGCTCCAACCTGCATGACAGAGTGAGACTTGGTCTAAAAACAAAAACAAAAACAAAAAACACCAAGTTTATTAAAAAAAAAAAGCTTAGACTTTCTTTTGAGCATTTTTAGATTATAGAAAAATTGAGTGAAAAGTACAGTTTCCATATATCTACCCGCTGCTTAGTACCAGTTTCCTGTTCCTAACATCTTGCATTAGTGTGGTACATTTGTTACAGTTGATGAGCTGATACTAATATATTTTTAATTAAATTGCACAGTTTTGCATTAGGGTTCACTCTGTGAGTTGTACATTCTGTGGGTTTTGGCACACGTATGAAAGGTATCCTCTATTACAGTTATCACAGAATAGTTTCACTGCTCTAAATAGTCAGTGTTTCACCTATTCATCCCTAAATCCCTGCCAACCACTGATCTTTTTACTGTCTCCCTAGTTTTCTCTGTTCCAAAATGTCATATCATTGGAGTCATATAATACGTAATCTTTTCAAATTGATTTCTTTCCATTGGCAGTATACACTTAAGGTTCTTCCTTGATTTTTCGTGGCTTCATAGCTCATTTCCTTTTATTGCCGAATAGTACACTGTTGTATGGATGTGTACCACAGTTTGTTTATTCATTCACCTATTAAAGACTATCTTGGTTGCTTCCTAGTTTTGGCAGCTATGAATAAAGCTACTATAAAGACTTGTATGCAAGTTTTTGTGTGCACATAAGTTTTTTAACTCATTTGGGTAAATTGTATATGCCTTTCCTTTTTTTTTTTTTTTTTTTGAGACAGAGTCTCACTCTGTCGCCCAGGCTGGAGTACAGTGGCCAGATCTCAGCTCACTGCAAGCTCCACCTCCCGGGTTTACGCCATTCTCCTGCCTCAGCCTCCCGAGTAGCTGGGACTACAGGCGCCCGCCACCTCGCCCGGCTAGTTTTTTGTATTTTTTAGTAGAGATGGGGTTTCACCGGGTTAGCCAGGATGGTCTCATCTCCTGACCTCGTGATCTTTCCGTCTCGGCTTCCCAAATTGCTGGGATTACAGGCTTGAGCCACCGCGCCCGGCCTTTGTATATGCCTTTCTAACTTATATTTATGCACACACTTTTATATAGTTGTAAAACTTAGTTTTATCTAGTTGTAATAATTTTGTTTTATGTTTTAAGATACTGTAAATAATCTTCATGCTGTTTTTGAATGCTCCCTAATATTCAAATGAGAAAATGAATTTACTATGTACTTTTTTTATTTTTCTGTTACTCATTAATTGCTTCCATTTTCCCCCGCCTTAATAAATACTTTTGTGTGTGTAGTTTTTCCCTTTTGTATTGCTTTAGGATAAAATTCAAGGAGAAACAGTAAAGAGTACAATTATTGGGATCAAGGCCATTTTAGATAATTCTTGGTATGCAGTAGGGTTTCACAATGGGGAACCTTGTTAGATTTACAGTGGAGGTTTTTGCTGCAGTTTGTTTTGTAGCCTTCCAGGCAAGAGTAGCACCAGTTATCTGTGTAATTGTACTTAGAAAAAACAAACAGCTTTTCACTGGTTCTTTGAAGTGGTAGGAAGCTTCCCTACTGTTGGTTTTGTTCAAAACTCACTGTTTGCTATTTGCATCTTCTTTATTACTTCAGAACTTTATGTAATAGTTTATTGAAGTTCTTAGGTACAGGTAGCTAACATGGGCTTGGCTTTATCTTACTATGGTACAATCTAAATGTATATTTAATGTTGTTAATTAAGATTATCATTCACAGATGCTCACTTATATAGGTGGAGAAACTGAGGCTTCCCTTGAGACAGCATGCTCCTGGATATAACCCTGAGAGCAGTTCAACTCTTGAGACCTGCATTCTTTGTTTTTCTTAATTATCAGTACAATTATTGGATCAGAGTTTCTTGTTTCTTTTTTGTAAGTTATTAAATTCCATGTTTAAAATATATCTTTCGAATACATACATTTACAGGTTTGGAAAATATATTTCTGGTTAAACCATGTGTTCCTATTTTGATTCAGAAAATTTGGTCAGAATTAGTGTCTACACAGTGGGCCTGTTTTCATGTCTCCCAAGCATTATGGCTGAGTGAAAAGCCAGAAGGACCTGATTTTGAACTTTTCTCCCACTTACCAGCCATGAGACTGAGCAGTCTGCACAAACTGTGTGAGCCTTGAATTCTTCAGTTGCAGAAATGAGGTGTTGAATCCTTCAGATTGTTATGAAGAATAAATGAGATAATGGGCACCTGACAGCATATATTTATGTTAGGAATATATAATTATTGCTGTTTGAAATTATAGCCTGTATATGTTATATTTGCAGAGTGCCCAAATACTTGTTCCTCAGATACAGAGTTTACGTACATCTCAATGTACCTTTTATAGTTGAAGTTGTTTTGTTTTGAGAGAAGATTGAAGTTATTTGTGGGTTTTTTTTTTTTTTTTTACAGTATTGTCATATGGAAAATACATGTTTATTATCAGGGTTTAGGTTTTCTGCTGAGTGTGTTTCAAATTAAGTCATTTCCCTCTAGAATTGGTAGTTTGTTGTCTTCATGTTATTGATAATCATTTCCAAGTTTACCTGTGTAACTCCTACTATAATGACACCTTGATTCATTGTTTCTTATTTACTTGTGTAAATAGACTACACGCATTAGACTACATGCAAAGACATAAAGGCAAAGGGCAATACCTTAATCATTTTTTATGTTCAGAGCTAAGTAATGTTCCTGATGCACAGTAAATTTATAACTGTCTTCTGAAAGAATTCATGTTTTACTGTTATTTGACTTAAAATTCCTCTTCCAACTGCACTACTGCCCCTCTAAAATAAATTTTTTTGAAGTTTTTTACTCTGGGAGGCTGAGGTGGGTGGATCACCTGTGGTCAGGAGTTCGAGACCAGCCTGGCCAACATGGTGAAACCCCGTCTCTACTAAAAATACAAAAAATTAACATGGACGTGGTGGCACATACCTGTAATCCTAGCTACTCAGGAGGCTGAGGCAGGAGATGCTTGAACCCGGGAGGCAGAGGTTGCAGTGAACTGAGATCGCGTTGTTGTACTCCAGCCTAGGCGACAAGAGTGAGGCTCCCATCTCAAAAAAAAAAAAAAAAAAAAAAAGTTACATTTTAAGTGGCTGTGTAAAGGATTATGATGATGCCTACCTTGAATGGTAAACTTTGAGATGTAACTTTTCAGTTATTTCTGCAGAAAAATGCTAAAGTGATGTGCTATTCTATTGAAAGCGAAGTGTTGATTTGCTAGGCCTGCCATAAAGTACTGCAGACTGGGTGGCTTGAATGACAGAAATGTATTTTCTCACAGTTCTGGAGGCTAGAGTTTCAAGATCAACATGTCAGCAGGTTTGGTTTTTCCTATCACCCCTCTCCTTGGCTTACAATTGTTGCCTTCTCTCTGTCCTCACAGGGCCTTTCCTCTGGGCATGTATTCCTCCCTGGTGTCTCTTCTTACAATGACATCAGTCATAGTGGATTAGGCCCCCCACCCTCCTAACTTCATTTAACCTTGATTACCTCTCTAAAGGCTCTGTTTCCAAATACAGTCACATTGTAAAGTAGTAGGGGTTAGGACTTAACATATGAATTTTGAGAGGCTACAGTCAGTGCACGGCACCGAGGAATTTCTGACAGAAACTTCATTTGTTTATGCATTAAGCAGATCTTGAGGGTGTGTACTGTGTGACAGATCCTGTTTTAGATACATATGATGAACAAGACAAACAAGATTTGACACTTAAGAGGCTGGTGGTTTAGTTGAGAAAGACAGATAATTAAAAGGAAAATAAATAATTTGAGAGAGTGATAAGGACTATGTAGGAAATTAAACAGTGTGAAGTGTTAGAATGACTAGTGTGAAGGGTGGTCAGTTAAGGGCTTCCTGAAAAGGTGACCTTTTACCTGGGAGCTGAAATGGTAAGGGATAGCTGGCTAGTTAAGTTCCCAGGCATGTTTCTAGGGCCTGATGTTGATCAAGATTGGTATGGAAAAGGATTAAAAGAATAGTGAGTCAATTAGAGAGCTTTCTAAGTTGAGGTTGGAGAGCTTGGTGGGGCAGAATCATTAAGGGCCTTGTGGGAATTATGGTAAAGATTTGGATTCCTTTTGCACAAGGAATAAAATCTGGAGGGATTTTAGCAGGGGAGTGACATAATTTTTCTGTTTGAAAGAGCACTTTGGCTGCAAAATAAAGAGAAGAAACTGCAGGTATGAGAGTAGAAGATAGGGAGGCCTGTTTGGGATTATCAAAGTATTGTAGGTCAGAGATATTGGTGGTTTAGCTAAGATAGTGTCAGGGAAGAGGAAAAGAAAGGGAAATAATTTGAGAGAGATTTTGGAGATAAGATCCATGTATCATTTACTAATGGATTAAATATGGGGGCTTAGGAAGAGGGAAGAATATCTTTGACAATAATGTTGTGTAATACTGTCCACTGTAGCAAGTGAACATATAGTGTTAGCAAATCAGATAGATGATTGCTGCAGCAGCAAGTTATAGAATATAATTTGGACAGGAAGAAAGCCTTCAATCATTAAATAGGAAAACAGAAGGCAGGTAAACAATGTTATGGTTTAATTGTGTTCAACTTACAGGCTTATAACTACTAGAAAAGCAATGGGGAATTCATAGTTTGCCATAGAAAATGCCTTTGGGACAGATAACCTGTTTGGAATGAAAAAGCCCTGGAGAGTATTACAAAATAACAAATGTCAGGTTTGATGGAATGACTGACTATGCATGCAATTAAGTGATTTTCTTTAGTGCTAGAGTTCTTTTTTCCTAGGTAAATCATTTTAAAAAATGGACCAGACTTTGTGAAAGTAGATATGTTACGTAAAATAATGTTAGCTAAAGATGAATGGAATAGGTTAAGAGTGTCTTCTTGAAAATTTGAACTATCTCTTTCAAAAAGAATTTTATTACCTCTTGGCTGGACTTGACTGAAAAGTTAAAAAAAAAAAAAAAAAAAAGAGAAAATCTTACAATTGTTGAACTCCCAGTGAGGAGTCAGAGAATTGTGAGAGCCAGGGTCTGTTTTTTGTCGCTTTTCTCTCTCTGTTTTTTAAAGATAGCATCTTGCTCTCCGCCTGGCTGAAGTGCAGTGGTGCGGTCACAGCTCCCTGCAGCTTTGAACTCTCAAGCTTAAGCGATCCTCCCACCTCAGTGCCCTGAGTAGTTGGGGCTGCGGTTGCACACCATCATGCCTGGCTTATTTTTGTATTTTTTGTAGAGACGGGGTCTTGCCCTGTTGCCCAGGCTGGTCTTGAACTCCTGGGCTCAAGCCATCTGCCCACCTAGGCTTCCCAAAGTGCTGGGATTACAGGCGTGAGCCACTGTGCCTGGCTGCCACTTTTTTCTGTGTTTAGAAATCTACCTCTGAGCTTTATTCCCCATCCATAAGGCAGGTAACCACTAGATGGCTAATTTTGAAAGAGCGAGAGCATTCAGAGATACATAGTAATTCTAAGTTCTGAGTAGAATATAGTCATCCCTTGGTATCCATGGGGGATTAGTTCCAGGACCTCCCGTGGATACCAAAATCTGTGGATGCTCAAGTTCCTGATAGAGAATGGCATAGTGTTTGCATATAACCTATGCACATCTTCCTGTATATTGTAAATCATGTCTAGATTACTTGTAGTACCTAATACAATGTAAATGCTCTGTAAATAGTTATTATACTGTATTGTTGAGGAAAAAAAGTCTACATGTTCAGAATAGACGTAATTTTAAAAATCTGGATAGTTTCCATCTGTGGTTGGTTGAATCCACAGGTGCAGAACCCATGGATACAGAGGGCTGACTGAATAGAAAAGCAAGGCAAGTGTGATAGCGGCCTTCTTTACTTCAGGATTCAGGATTTACTTCTTTACTTCAGGATCAAATGTTTTTACTTTTCGATTTTATTGTTTGTGAAGACTTCTGGGAGTTGCTGGGTTTAGTTATACTACTCTCTTATTACGGGAGAATATAGCAATCCTCCTAGAGAGATTTGCAAACTGCAGCGCTTGGGGAAACTTGTATAAGAAATTTTATGAGTCTTGAGGGCCGTGTGTGGTTGCTCACACCTGTAATCCCAGCACTTTGAGAGGCCAACGCCAGAGGATCTCTTGAGGTCAGGGGTTTCAGACCAGCTTGGCCAGCATGGTGAAACCCCATCTCTACCAAAAAAAGAAAAAAAAAATCCGGGCGTGGTGGTGAGCACTTGTAATCCCAGCTACCCAGGAGGCTGAGGCATGAGAATCCCTTGAACCCAGGAGACAGAGGTTACAGTGAGCCAAGATTGTGCCACTGCCCTCCAGCCTGGGCAACAGAGCAAGACTCTGTCTAAAAAAAAAAAAGAAATTCTATGAGTCTAAATTACATCAAGTAGCTTTGGAGGCAATAGTTTAAATTCTCTAAAATACTGGGCACATTAGCTCATGCCTGTAAGCACTTTGGGAGGCTGAGATGGGAGGATCGCTTGAGGCCAGTAGTTCAAAACCAGCCTGGGCAACAGAGTGAGACTCAGTGCTACAAGAAATTAAAAACTAGCTGCTTGTGGTGGCACACACCTGTAGTCTTAGCTTTTCTGAATGGAGGCTGAGGTGGGAGGATTGCTTGGGCCCAGAAATTCAAGATTACAGTGAACTGTGATTGTGCTGCTGCACTCCAGAGCGAGACCCTATTTCTAAAAATATTTTAAAAAGCCTGTACAACTCAAATTTCCAGGTACTGTTATTAATATGAGTTATCTTGAACTGTTGAAAAATTAATCATTTATTGTTGACTTCTATCTGCATATTAAAGATCTGACTTGATCTCCTGACCTCGTAATCCGCCTGCCTCGGCCTCCCAAGTGCTGGGATTGCAGGTGTGAGCCACCGCCCCGGCCTTTTTGTTTAATTTTTTTTTCTTGAGACAGTCTTTGGCTCTATCACCCCGGCTGGAGTGAGTACAGTGGCATGACCTTGGCTCACTGCAATGTTTGCCTCCCGGATTCAAGTAATTCTTCTACCTCAGCCCCTTGAGTAGTTGGGACTATAGGCATGCACCACCACGCCCGGCGAATTTTTGTATTTTTTTGTAAAGATGGGGTTTCACCATGTTGACCAGGCTGATCTTGAACTCCTGACCTCAAGTAATCCACCTGCCTTGGCCTCCCAAAGTGCTGGGATTACAGGTGTGAGCCACTGTACCTGACCTACTTGAAAATTCTTAAATAGTTGCCTTATACTTTCTGGTAATAAAAGCACTATTTTAATGTTCAGAACTATTTTCATTGTTTGCTAACCTTAGAATTAAAAAATCCTTTCATATTTCTCTTTGGATAGATATGAGTAGACCTCAGAAAGTTTGTGGAAAAATGGAATTAAAAGATAAAAATACAAAATATAAACTTTATTCTCAATATAAGCTCTATCGAGTTTGAGAAACTTTTGTAAGCAATAATGTTAGCCATTTAGTCCACTCCTAAAGAAGTAAGGGTCCTGGGGATTTAACCATATCAATATGTGCAGTCTTTTTTTTACATTATTAACTAAAGAAAAATGGGTGCCCTTTAAATTTTTTTTAAGATTAGGAAAAAAAAGGAAGTCGGAAGGAGCCAATCAGCACTGTTTGGTGGATGCCTAGTGATTTTCCATTGAAACCCTAGCAAAATTGCCCATTTGAGAGGAATGAGCAGGAACCTTGTTGTGGTGAAAGTCAACAAGATTCCTCGAGCATTCCAAAAAACTTCTGTCATGACCTTTGCTCTTGATGGGTTTGCTTTTGCTCTGACTGGATCACTTTCATCTCTTGGTAGCCATTGCTTTGTTTTTTTCTTTGTGTTCAGGATCACACTGGTAAAGTCATGTCTCCTGTGTTAAACGTTTTCAAAGAAATTCCACATGCTCTTGATGCCACTTATTTAAAATGTGCATTGAAAGCACTGCTTTTGTCTGTGGCCAATCTGAGCACAATGGTTTTAGTACCCATCAAGTAGAAAGTTTGTTCAACTTAAATTTTTTTGTTAGATTTGTGTAAGCTGAATGAATTTATATGTCTATGGTATTGGCTGTTGTTTGTGCTGTTAATCATCCGATCTCTACATTTAGGTTATAAACGGGATGAATTTTTTCCTAAAAAATTTATGTTGATAGTCTGCTGCTGCAGGCTTCATCTTCAATATCATCTTGTCCCTTCTTACAGTGAATTGTCCATTTATAAACTGCTGATTTCTTAGGGGCATTGTTTCTATAAACTTTTCGTAAAGCACCAGTGATTTTACCATTCTTCCAGTCAAACTTCACCATACATTTGATGTTTGTTCTTGCTTCAGTTTTAGCGGAATTCATGTTGCTATGTTAGTGTGCTTTTCAAACCAATGTCTTATCTTAGTGCCTCAAACTACATCTTGTTCAGATGTGTTATAACAAGTTAGTACCAGCTTATTTTGGTGCAATTTTTTTTGAAATTCATGCATAGTTTTTTCATAAAACGTATGTTACATGAACTTTTTGAAGATCCCTTGTACCTGCAGTCCAAAATTCAAAAGTTACTAAAGAATGTAAAATAAAAATAATTCTTCCTCTGCTTGTTTTCACTTACCAGTTTCCTTCCTCGTCTTCCTGATGGATTAAAAAAAAAAAAAGACATGATCCAAAAAATGCGATCTACTTTAGGTCTAAGGACATGTATAGGTTGAAAGTGAAAGGATTGAAAGTTATCACATGCAAATAGTAACTGAAAGAGTGCTAGGACAGTTTGCTAATATCAGACAAAATAGATTTTTAGTTAAACACTCTTATAAACTCTTGTAAGAGGCTGGGTGTGGTGGCTCATGCCTGTAATCCCAGCACTTTGGGAGGCTGAAGCGTGTGGATCACTTGAGGTAAAACTTCATCTTTACTAAAAATACAAAAATTAGCCAGGCATGGTGGTGTGTGCCTGTATTCCCAGCTACTCGGGAGGCTGAGGCAGGAGAATCGCTTGAACCCAGGAGATGGAGGTTGCAGTGAGCTGAGATTGAACCATTGTACTCCAGCCTGGGTGACAGAGCAAGACTGCCTCAAAAACAAAAAACAAAAGCCAAAGAAAACCCTCTTACAAGAGACAAGGAAGAGCATTAAATAGAAGAGTCGATACACCAAGAAGACACAACAATTATAAACATGTATACACTGAACATCAGAGCTCCACATAACCTGAAGCAAATACTGACCTCATCGAAAGGAGCAACAGACAGATCTAAAATAATAATTGGAGACTTTCATATGCCACTTTCAATCATGAATAGAACAACTAGACAGAAGATCTAGTCTAATTAGAAGTAGAGGACTTAGGCCGAGTGTGGTGGCTCACACCTATAATCCTAAATTTGACGAGACTGAGGTGGGAGGATTGTTGGCGCTCAGGAGTTTGAGACCAGCCTGACCAAATAGTGAGACCTTGTCTCTACTAAAAATTAAAAAATTTGCTGGGCATGTTGTTGCACTCCTGTTGTCCCAGCTACTTGGAAGGCTGAGACGGAAGGATTGCTTGAACCCAGGAGTTTGAGGTTGCAATGAACTGTGTTCGTGTCCTTGCACTTCAGTCTGGGCAACAGAGTAAGACCTTGTCTCCCCCACTAACTACATCACCCCCCAAACAAAAACAAAAACAAAACAAAACAAAGAAATAGAGGACTTTAACACTGTTAGAAACGATTGGGCCTAACAGACATGTATACCACACTCCACTCAGTAGCTATTTTTCTCAAGTGCACATAGAACATTCTTCAGGATAGACCATATACTATGCCAGAAAATTAGTCTTAATAAATTTAAAAAGATTGAAATTACACAAAGTGCCTTTTCTAATCACAATGGAATGAAAGTGGAAATATGAGAACGAGACCTGGAAAATTCACAAATATGTGAAAATTAACACACTTAACCAACGGGTCAAAAATCACCAGGTGAATTAGAAAATATCAAGACAAAAACAACATACCAAAACTTAGGGGTTGCAATATATATATATCACTTCATACAATTGGTTTTTCAAAATCAGTTAACACAGAAGGTAAACATCTGTATAATTACAGGTACTCTTTCTTTTTTGTTGGGGAGTGGTGGGTGGTATGTAGATTTGAATTACTGTTTGAGGTCACTTGCTTTCAGGCTTTTGCATTTCTTTTAAGGGGGATCTTCCAGGAACAAAATGTTGTTTTATTGCTTTTTAAAATCTGAGAAGGTCTGTTTCGCCTTTAGTTTTGAACCGTAGTTTTGCTAGATATAAGATTGGTTGACAGGTTTTTTTTTCTTCTATTTGAACACTTTGATTATGTTATCTCATTGTTTTCTGTCTGCCATTGTTTCTGCTTAGAAGTTAGCTGCTAATCTTACTGGGTTCCATTTTAAAATAATAAGTCATTTGGTTCTTGCTGCTTTTAAGATTTTCTCCTTGACTTTGACTTTCAACATTTTTACTATGAGATATCTGTCTGGATGTCCTTGCCTTCCTCTTAGTTAAAATATATTGAGTTTCCTGGATGTGTGGTATATTGCTTTCAATACATTTGTGAAGTTTTCAGCCATTATTTCTTTGAATGTTTTTTTTCCCCCTCTACTGCTTTTTCTCCTCTCCTTTTGGTACTCCCATAATGAGTACCAAACTGTGCCTAGTGGTATCCCAGATGGCTCTAAGATTTTCCAGTTTACTGTTGAGCCCCCCCCCTTTATTTTTAAATTTCCATTATTGTAATTTTCAGCTTCATAAGTTTCATTTGGTTCTTTTTTGTAATTTATGTCTCTTCATTGATCTCTATCTGAGATGATATTGTCATTATGCTTTCCTTCACTTTTATTTTTTATTTGTTTATTTTTAGTTAGAGATGGAGTCTTGCTCTATTGCCCAGGCTGGAGTGCAGTGGCACGATCTCGCTCACTGCAAGCTCTGCCTCCCGGGTTCACGCCATTCTCCTGCCTCAGCCTCCCGAGTATCTGGGACTACAGGCTTCCACCACCATGCCTGGCTAGTTTTTGTATTTTTAGTAGAGACGGTGTTTCACCATGTTAGCCAGGATGGTCTCGATCTCCTGACCTGGTGATCCACCCACCTCAGCCTCCCAAAGTGCTGGGATGACAGGTGTGAGCCACTGCCTTCAGTTCTTTAATCATGGTTTCCTGTAGTTCCCTGAACACATTTATAATGGTTAAAGTATTTTCTGTTAAATTTGACATCTTGTTTCTCATCATTTTTTATTGCCTGCTTTCCCCTGCCTTAGTGTGTGGACTATACTTTTCTATTTACATGCCTCATAATTTTTTGTTGGAAACTGAACATGTTACATTGTACATTGTAACAGTTCTGGGCTCTGGTTCCTTTTCCTCCAGGGCTTGTTACTGTTATTTGCTCGGTATTTGTTTAGGGACTGACTGGATTCATTTAGTGCAGTTGGTTTCCCTCCTTAGTGTTCAGCCTCTGCTACTGTCCTCTGAAGGCGTAATGATGGATATGCCCTCAGTTAGGATGAGTTGATAGTGCTTTTGGAAGGGCTCTTTTCTTTTCTTTCCTGGAACACACCCCGTTGTTAAACTCCACTAATTGCTGGCTGATTGCTCCAGTCAGTCGCTTGACTTTTTTCAACCAATGCCCTGGGGTAAAATGGTCTATAGAATAATCCAAATTCTGACTCATTTGAAGGAATGGTTTCTGAGGTCAGTGTTTAATTTTTGGTCTGATTGTACTAGATACCATATTCCCTGGTTCACTTCTGCAAACTGACCTAGCCTGTATCTTGATTGTCTAATTGCATGTATCTTGACTATCTTCCCAATTGCCTTTTAACCTCTGCTGTTCTTTAGAGCACCTTTAGGCCTTGACTTCATGCTGTGTTGCACATGAAGTCAGGGTCTTTGGGAAAAGATTAGGTGCTGTTTTTTTGTTTTCGTTTTTGTTTTGCTTTTTAATCTGCTTCTCACCTCAGGTAAACAGTCTGAGCTTGGACTTTAGAGGTGTGGGAGTGGGAACAATGACAAGTTTCTCTCTGAGTGACATGCCACTCTAGAAGATGAGTGCTCAGTGGGAGGTAGGCAGTAGCCTGGGGTCCTCCTGGTATGGAACCACCACTTCAACAGCAGGGTCCAGAAGGATTGGGGTTTCATTATTTTCAGTGTGCCCGGCCCTAGGTAGAGCCTTCATTCCACAAGTGGGGGTTTGGCAGAAGGGTGCCTCCACTTCTAAACTGTGTTCATGGGGACTTAGCCTTCAGCAGTAGGTAGCTGGGGAAGGATGGGAGGTGCTGATATCTTGTATCTCTGGAGAAGAAATCCCGTTGTCTGGGTGCTGGGTGCAGAGGGAGTCCTGTGTTCTTGCCTGCCTCAGTAGAGTGGAGTCTTCTTTTCTGAGCTGGCGGAGAGTGGGAAGGAAAAAAGAGGTTCAGATACCACAGACTGTTCCCTTTCTTACTGAATTTTCTATATGTTCTTGAATAGATGTTTCTTCATTTGCTATTTGCCTTTTGGACCATTTCCGGAGGTTTTTGATGGTTTTTAAAAATAGTTTTTCCAAGTTTCTCTTGGGAACAAGCCAGTGGAACCCTTTACACTGTCGTTCATGCCAGAAGTCACTCTCCTTGTTGTTACCATTCTTAAATTTTAGTCATTCTCATTAGGTTTGTAGTAACATTGCATTGTGTTTTTAGTTTGCATTTTGTCTGTTGCCAAGGCTGGAGTGCAGTGGCATGATCAGAGCTCCCTGCAGCCTCAGAACTCCTGGGCTCAAGTAATCCTCCCACCTCAGCCTCCTGAGGAACTAGGACTGTAGACGTGTGCCACAGTCCCCCACCTGGCTAATTGTTTTAGTTTTTCTTTTTTAAGAGATGGGGTCTTGCTGTGTTGCCCATGCTGGTCTCGAACTCCTGGCCTCAAGCTGTCCTCCCACAGCGCTTGGATTACACATGTGAGCCACCATGCCCAACCTATGTTGAACATCTTTCCATATGATGATTTGCCATTGGTATATCTATCCTCTTTGGTGAAATGTTTGCTCATGTTATTTTCCATTTTATGGTTGGATTTTTTTTTTGTGCTGTTTAGTTTGGAGAGTTCTTTATATAGTTTAACAGGATCATTCTTTTTTTTTTTTTTTTTTTTTGAGATGGAGTCTCGCTCTGTCGCCAGGTTGAGTGCAGTGGCGTGATCTTGGCTCACTGCAATCTCTGCCTCTCGGGTTCAAGCGATTTTTCTGCCTCAGCCTCCCCAGTACCAGGATTACAGGCATGTGCCACTGCACCCAGCTAATTTTTGTATTTTTAGGAGAGACGGGGTTTCACCGTGTTGGCCAGGATGGTCTCGATCTCTTGACCTCATGATCCACCGACCTCGGCCTCCCAAAGTGTTGGGATTACAGCTGTGAGCCACCGCGCCTGGTCTTTAACAGGATCTTTCACGGAAAAGTTCATTTTGATGATACCCAGTTTATCAGTTTTTCCTGCTAGAGATTGTGCTTTTCATTTTAAGTCTCAGAACTCTGCCTAGCTCTAGATTTTCCCCTGTGTTTTTAATAAAAGTTAAAACTTTAAAAAATAAAAGTATGGTTTTGCGTTTTACTTTTTTTTTTTTTTTTTTTTTGAGATGGAGTCTCTCTCTGTCGCCCAGGCTCCCAGGCTGGAGTACAGTGGCCTGATCTCCGCTCACTGCAAGCTCCGCCTCCTGGGTTCACGCCATTCTCCTGCCTCAGCCTCCCGAGTAGCTGGGACCACAGGTGCCCGCCACCGCGCCCAGCTAATTTTTTGTATTTTTAGTAGAGATGGGGTTTCACCGTGTTAGCCAGGATGGTCTCGATCTCCTGACCTTGTGATCCGCCCTCCTCGGCCTCCCAAAGTGCTGGGATTACAGGTGTGAGCCACTGCGCCTGGCCTGAGTTTTACATTTAAGTCTATAATCCATTTTGAGTTAATTTTTGTATGAAGTGTGACCTAAATTTGTAGGTTGAAGGTTGTTTTTTTTTGAAGTTTTTTGCCTATGGATGTTTAATTATTTCAGCACCATTTATTGAAAAATGTTATCCTTCCATTATTGAATTGCTTTGGATATTTGTAAATGTGTTTAGGGAAAAACTCTCCTCAAATTGTGTTTTTTCTCTACTGTCATACCACAGCAATAATCAACACAGAAGAAGACTTCTATGATCACATGCATGGGGTTGTTTTCCCCACACACCAAGCAGCAGACACCAGCTTGAGTGTCCTCTAATTCAGTTCGACACTATCTCCAGGTCATTGATGTCAGATCCCACAGGTTGAGGGCTCCGTACCCAAGACTGCTGCCCCAAGACACCCACCAGTCATAAGTCGGGGCATCCAGAACTTCTGACCAACCAACTTCAAGTTGGGGTGCCCATGACCCCCTCTTTGGCTTCATTAATTTGCTGGACTGGCACACAGAACTCAGGGAAACACTTATTTACGTTTACTGGTTTATTATAAAGAATATTGCAGGCTGGGCGCGGTGGCTCACACCTGTAATCCCAGCACTTTGGGAGGCTGAGGCGGGCGGATCATGAGGTCAGGAGATCGAGACCATCCTGGCCAACAGGGTGAAATCCCGTCTCTACTAAAAATACAAAGATTAGCTGGGCGTGGTGGCGGGCGCCTGTAGTCCCAGCTACTCGGAAGGCTGAGGCAGGAGAATGGCGTGAACCCGGGAGGCGGAGCTTGCAGTGAGCCCAGATCGTGCCACTGCACTCCAGCCTGGGAGACAGAGCAAGGCCCGTCTCAAAAAAAAAAAAAAAAAAAAAAAGAATATTGCAAAGGTTACAGATGAAGGGACGTGCAGGGCTACGTATGGGGGAAGGGGCGTGGAACTTTTGTGTCCTCCCTGGATGCTCCACCCACCAGGAACCTCTGTGTGTTCAGCAGTCTTGAAGTTCACTGAACCCTGTCGTCTTGGATTTTTATGGAAGCTTCATGACCTCAACTTCCCTACCCCAAGGGCATAGGATGGGACCCTACATGAGAGAGTTTTAAGATCCACAGTCATAAAGGCAGGGGAACATTAAGCGTGGAAGGAGGGCAGGAGAAAGTCAGAGGCCTGCCTCTGAGGCCTAACACTTCCAACATTATAATGAAAGACTGGAATAAAGGCTATGGGAGTTAAAGCCAGGAACCATGGAAGAAGACCAATAAATATCATAGCACCACAGTAAAATAACAGGCATACTTGTGTGGGTCATTTCTGGGTTCTCTGTTCTGTTCTGTTACTCTATTTGTGTATTCTTTTGCCCATACCAACACAGTCTTGACTAGCTATGTAGTTGGGCTTCAGTGAGGTCTTCTTTTTTGATTGTTTTAGCTATTTTGGAGCTTTGCCTTCATGTAAGTTTTATGAGTTTTTATCTACAAAAATCCTTGGTGGGATCTTGATAGGAATTGTATTAACCTGCAGAACAATTTGGAGAGAATTGACATCTTTACTGAGTCAGTATATTGCTGAGAACATAGTATAATATATTGCTATTTGTTTAGGGTTTTTGTTGTTGTTGTTTTTTGAGAAGTGGGGTCTCATGCTATTAGTTCACTGCAGCCTCGAACTCCTGGACTCAAGCATTCTCTCACCACATTCTCTTGAGTACCTAGACTACACAGGTGCATGCCACCAAACTCAGCTAACTTAAAAATTTTTTTTTTAGTGACATGGTCTTGTTGCCCAGGCTGGTCTCAAACTTCTGGTCTTGAAGTGATGCTCTTGCCTCAGTCTCTTGTATTTGTTTAGATTTCTGATTTCTTCCAACAGCATTTTGGAATTTTTAGCATACAGAGCCTATACATATTTTGCTAAGTGTATACTTAAAGTATTTAATTTTCTATGGAGCAGTCGTAAATGGTATTGTTTAAAATTTCAGTTTCTACATGTTTATTGTTAATACATAGGAAAGTAAATGATGGCTGGGCACAGTGGCTCATACCTTTAATCCCAGCACTTTGGGAGGCCAACGTGAGAGGATCACTTGAGTTCAGGAGTTCAAGACCAGCCTGGGCAACATAGCGAGACTCTGTCACTACAAAAAATTGAAAAAAAAAAAAAAAAAAAAAAAAGGCCAGGTATAGTGGCATGCACCTGTAATCCTAGGTACTTGGGAGGTGGAGGGCAGGAGGATTCCTTGAGCCCAGGAGTTCAAAGTTACAGTGAGATATGATTGCACCATTGCGCTCCAGCCTGGGCAACAGAGTGAGACCCTGTGTCTCTAGAAAAAAAAGAAAAGTGATTGATGTTTGAGTGTTGATGTTGAATTCTTGCTGAACTTATTATTTCTAGAATTTTTTTTTTTGGTAGATCCTCAGTAACATTTTAAGATTTGTTTTGAAGTGTTTTATCCTTTTTCTATTGTGATATATTCTTCTTTCATAATGACCAAATATTGTGGGGTTTTAGGATCAAGGCTGTTGAAATCCATATGTCAATTTTATGCCCGATCACATTGATGATTTTTCTTATTTATAAATTTTTCTTTAGTTGATTTCTCCTGGGCTTTATAGATAAAAGAGTCATATAATCTGCAAATAGTTATAGTTTACCTTTTTTTTTCCTTCCAATTTTTATACTCATTTTTTCCCCTCATTTAATTATCTAAGACTTCCAAGAGTTAAATAATGCTGGTAATACCATCTTCTGACTTTAGACTCTTAGGCTTGTTTGCTTTTTTTTTTTTTTTTTTCCTCCTCAAGGCATTGCAAGAGTAGTAATTCTTTTTTTTTTTTTTTTTTTTGAGACGGAGTCTTGCTCTGTTGCCCGGGCTGGAGTGCAGTGACCGGATCTCGGCTCACTGCAAGCTCCGCCTCCCGGGTTCACGCCATTCTTCTGCCTCAGCCTCCCGAGTAGTAATTCTTTTTATTTCAGTAGGTAGAATGCAAATAAAGTAAAAACATATAGTAAATTTCAGTTCTCTAGTGTGTTCTAGTATTGGGGTATTCTGTTTTGTTAAATTTTTGGGAACCTGAAGGTTGACATACTTTTACTTCAACAGTTCTATTGTTGAAAGTCAGTATCATAGGCCTTCCTGCTTTCTGTAGAGTGGCAAATATTTGATTTCTTTGTGGATTTTGCGGCACTTTATTTTCTTCATTCTCATTTTATCATACTTGTGAATTTAGAAAACATTATTGATAGGAATGTTTATTGATCTCAGGACTTTACTGTAGAGTTGATTTTCTTCTTTTTATTTTAAGGAAGACCCTTAAAAATTATTGGGGAAATCTTATTTCTTGTCATTTGATTTCTTTTTCTGAGATGAGGATTACAAAACAATTCTAACTAATAGAGCATTTCAGTTTTTCTTTTTCTTTTTTATTACGAGACAGGGTCTTTGCTTTGTTACTCAGGCTGGAGTGTAGTAATACCATTAAAGCTCAGTGCAACCTTGAACTCCTGGGCTCAAGTGATCCTCCCACTTCAGCCTCTTGCGTAGCTAGGACTACAGCTACCAGCCACGTGCCACCACACCCCGCTAATTAAAAAAAAATTTTTTTTTGGTGGAGGTGGGTCTCACTTTGTTGCCCAAGCTGGTTTTGAACTGCTGGGCTCAAGTGATCCTCCTGCCACAGCTACCCAAAGTGCTGGGATCACAGGTGTGAGCCACTGTGCCTGCCCGAGCATGCATTTATAGTCATAAATGAGCAACACTCCTTCATATATAGCTCCTGCTGATGAGAAGTTTGGTGTGGTGATATTTTTCTTTTCTTTTTTCTTTTTGAGACGGAGTTGCCAGACTGGAGTACAGTGGCGTGATCTCGGCTCACTGCAACCTCTGCCTCCCGGGTTCGAGCAGTTCTGCCTCAACCTCCGGAGTAGCTGGGATTACAGGCTCGTGCCACCACACCCAGCTAATTTCTTATATTTTTAGTAGAGACTGATTTTTTGTATTTTTAGTAGAGGGTTTCACCATGTTGGCCAGGATGGTCTAGATCTTCTGACCTTGTGATCCACCTGTCTTGGCCTCCCAAAGCGCTGGGATTACAGGCGTGAGCCACCACTCCTGGCCCCCCTGCTTTTTTTTTTTTTTTGGCTCACTGCAACCTCCGCCTCCCGGACTCAAGTGATCCTCTCACCTTGGCCTCCCTAAGTGCCGGGATTACAGGCATGAGCCACTGCGCCTGACCTAGTGTGGTAATATTTCAAAAATACTTTACAAAGCTTTATTCTACTTGCTACAGCTTGAGCATCAAGATCCTGACTCTGTAGTTTTCTTGTGATGTAGACCAACTACCTTTAGGGTTCATTTTCTTATCTTTTACTCACCCCAGTCTTAATTTTGTTGCACAGTGGAAAGCACATGAACTTCGTGAGGTTCAGAAACTGGGTATAACACAGCTGCTTCTCTTTGAATCCTAATGACCTTGAATAAGTTATCCAATCTCTAATCCTCAAAATGGTGGATAATAATACCTCAGAGGGCTGTATTTAAAGATGCTATGAAATACCACATGTAAATTATCTGGTACAGAATTTACCTTTGTTTATTCTCAGTAAATGTTTACTGCCTCTGTTGATTCTCAGTAAATGTTGGCTGCCTCTCCCCTGAAACAAAATGAAATGGTGTGTGTGAATAGCTTTATGAGCTTTAAATAATATAATTAAATAGAAGGCATTATTAGTTCTGTTTCCTCTTTCAGAAATGGGCATTAATAACATAATTTATAATCTCAGTAGTATAATGTGCTTGGCCAGGTACATGCCCAGGTTTGGTATTCTTTAGATTTTTGTTTCTTCTTGCCCTACATACTTTGAAAGCCCTTCGAGAAATCCTGTAGCAAACTCACATGATTTGTGAAACCAACAGTTGACTAATTTTTACTCTAATTCTATTTCTTTGACTAATTCTTAGTCTGTGTATCCATATATATGAACACTAATCCACCTATTACCTTCTTTTTATGGTGTCTAGGTTCTCCTACTTTACTCTACTTCTCCTTTCCCACTAAGAACTTTGAACCATATGGAATTTAATAGCTAGCATATACCCTGGTCTCTTCCTGTTTTGGTATTTCTGGTTGGATTGACTGTAATAATCCTTAATTGGATATTCAACTAATTGTCTAAAATAAGCTTACGTCTGTGAGTTAACAGGTAGAGTGCCAAGGACTTGAAAAGCTTGAACTCCTAAGACTTACTTGCTGCAGTCCAGTTTAGAGAGAAATTAATGATTTCTGAAAATATTCTTAGCACTTAAGACCATTGAAATATTATCACATATTCATTAAACATTTGTATGCATAGCACTTTCTGGTAACCCAGATGGATGTAAAACGTGTATGTTTTGGTCCTGAGTTTCTTCCTTCTAGGGTAGTCTAGTTAGAGTTCAGAATGACTCAAAAAAGTTGAAATGTAAGACATTAAGCCTTTTGAATACAAAATATTATCGATAATATGTGCTTATAAATTTGAAGACTTTGTCCTATTTATTTTTTATAAAGTGTGGTGAGTTTTGTTTTCCTTTACCTGTGAACTAGAAATAAAAATACCCTGTAGGGTCATTGTGATGTTTAAATGAGATTAGTTATGTAAAGCCCAGTTATAATATATAAACCTACATATATTCTTTCTAATATATACAATGAGTATTTAGAATTCTAATTGTATACTAGTTTTTAAACAAGTAATATGATACATGGTTAAAAAAAAAATGTAGACAGAGCAAAGTAAATATTCTTCTCACTTCAGACCTGAGGTTCTTCCCTGTGTTCTTCTGTACCAAGAGTATGGTTTTAAATATTTTTCATTAATTATTCTAGTACGTATACACTTACATATACTTATATATTTTTATAACATGTAAGTGGGAACATATTCATGTTGCCTTGTATCCCGTGTTTTTCATTTAAAAAAAGATTTTTGGTTATCGTTCCATCAACAAATATAGCTTTTGAATACATTATTCTTTTATTGTTACTGATTGCTGAATATTCTATCGTTTGGATATATAATAACTGGTATTTTTCCCCCAGCACTCCTTTAATGCATTTTTTCAAAACTTTCATCTTCTTAGGATCAACTCACTATCCTGAAGGTCCATTCTCCCAAGAAGAAGGGACAGAAAGACAGACCTGTTTGTAAGAAAGGCTTGGGTATCCCATGAACGAGCCAACAGAAAACCGATTGGGGTGCAGCAGGACTCCAGAGCCAGATGTAAGGCTCAGAAAAGGGCACCACCTGGATGGTACAAGGAGAGGTGATAATGACAGCCACCAAGGAGATTTGGAGCCCATTTTAGAGGCATCCATTCTCTCTTCCCATCATAAAAAAGTAAGTCAAATTGGAAGAATGGTAAACAAAGGAAAAAATGTGGAGGGTGTGGCAGAGGGAGGATATGGGGAAAAAAAAATGTGTGGGTCCATGGCTGAAGGGAGGATGGCGTGGTAAGAAGGAAACTTGCACATTTGTGTTTTTTTCTTCTGGATAACTTGAAGTCTTATTATTATTATTATTATTATTATTATTATTATTATTATTATTGAGACGGAGTCTCGCTCAGTCACCCAGGCTGGAGTGCAGTGGCGCGATCTCGGCTTACTGCAATCTCCGCCTCCTGGGTTCATGTGATTCTCCTGCCTCAGCCTCCTGAGTAACTGGGTACATGCCACCATGCCAGGCTAATTTTTGTGGCTTTAGTAGAGATGGGGTTTCGCCATCTTGGCCAGGCTGGTCTCGAATTCCTTACCTCAGGTATCCTCCCACCTCGAATCCCAAAGTGCTGGGATTACAGGCATGAACCACTGCGCCCGGTCTCTGCTGACTCTTAAAAGCATACTTAACCTGCTTTATCTTGTTGAAGGGAGAGGGCGTGTTCTATGGGTACCATATAATCTTTTGAATTTAACCATACTCTTTAGTTATGATGTTATCCGTTATTTTTGGAGAAATTCGAATTGCGTGTTGGAGCTACTTTTCCAGTAATTGTTTACCTCCAGTGTACACCTTGGGAGTCAGTAGAATTTCTGAAAGCTGAAGCAGATTTTACTCTTTCATTTCCTAGAGAAAAGAGCAACCTTTAGGCAACTATACCTGTAGAGCAGAAGTATCAGAAAGTCATTGTGACAGACGTTTTGCTATGTGGTTTGGAATTTCCAAATTATATAGCATGTGTTTAATGTTTTATTACTAATATAGTGTTTCTCAAACGGCGGATTGTACCTATTAGTGGGTTTTGAAATTAATTGTATTATAAAGTGTTAAAAAATTAAAGATCAAAATAGAATAAAAGCATTGAAGTGTGTATATAGTAATACACATTTAAATTGTTATTTTAGTTATTTTAGTTTTAGTTATGTATATAAATATGAATAAGATATGAAATACATTTCTTACTGTGGGTTGTGGTTACCATTTTGAAAGCCTCTACGTAGAACAGCAGCTTGGGGAAGAGTGTTGCGAGGTAGAGGCAACGAGCTAGTGCCGAGGTCCGAAGGTGGGAATGTGCTTATCTTCCTTGCCTTCCCCTCTGCCTCCTACCATCACCTGCGCCTGCTGGTATCTTCTTTCATCTTCTCTTTTATTTTATTTTAATTTATTATTATTTTGAGATGGAGTCTCACTCTGTCGCCCAGGCTGGAGTGCAGTGACACCATCTCGGCTCACTGCAACCTCCGCCTCCCACGTTCAAGTGATTCCCCTGTCTCAGCCTTCCGAGTAGCTGGGACTACAGGCCTGCGCAACCACGTCCGACTGATTTTTGTATTTTAAGTAGAGACGGGGTTTCACCATGTTGGCCAGGCTGCTCTTGAACTCCTGACCTCAAGTGATCCGCCCACCTTGGCCCCCCAAAGTGCTGGGATTACAGGTGTGAGCCACTGTGCCCGGCCTTCTTTTTTTTGTTTTGTTTTTTCTTTTTTCTTTTTTTTTTTAAAGGAGCAAAAGAAAGCCAGTATAGTTAGAGCATGAGGAACTAGAGGGACGAGTGAAATGAGATGAGGTCAGTGGACCAGTCAGAGAATAGGTTATACAGGTTTATTGAAGGAATTTAAATTGTATTTTAATAAAATTGCCTGGCAGGTGGGCAGCGTTTGGGGTGTTTAAGCATGGAGATGTTTGTGTTTTTAAAAATATCACTGTGGTTGTGGAATGGATTATTTGAAGACAGAATAGAAGAGGGACCCAGGTGTTAGAATATAGATGAGAGATGATGTCACTTGAAACAGCGTGGTGGGAGCAGCAGAAATGGAGGGAAATGGTTAGATTCTGGGTATATTTTGTGGGCTGAATCAACAAGACCTTCTGATGGATTATCTGTAGAGTGAGGAAAATAGAGGAATCAAGGCTGATTCTCTGAGCTGAACTGAAATGGTAAAGCAAGAGGGAGGAGCGGGTTTAAAGTAGGGAAATCAAGAGCGGTGTTTTGGAAATGTGAGATTCGAGATTCTTATTAGATATCTTAGAAGAGATTGAGGAGGCAGTAACTGTATCACTATAAGATTTTTATGTACCACTGTTTCTTAACTATTTTTAAAACTGATACTGTTCTTACAGCATCTAAGGAATTTTCAAGCTTGAAAGAATTTCAGGCTAGCCAATTTGAGATTTATAATGTCAATAAAATTCTGTTTATCATTCCACATTATTTTTAATTACGTACAAAGATCTAACATGTCACCCAGGGACCATTTCACCCACTGCTCTGTTTGGTCGCCAGTCTTTTGTCTCTCTTTTCGGCAGTGGTTAGGCGGATATCCTTTCCTCAGGGAAGAGAAATCCGTGGTTTGTTGCCCTTGCCAATAACAAAAATGTTGGAAAGTTTAGTGGCAAAGCCATTGGCATCTTTCATGTGAACCACATCAAAAGATCCAGGGTGCCTTTCTCTGTTGGTTATCACACCAATTCTTCCCAGGTTAGCACCTACAGTCACCATAGACAGGTTACCAGTGTCAGACTTGATGAAATCGGTAATCTTGCCAGTCTCCAAATCAATCGCAATGGTATCATTCACCTTGATGAGGGAATCAGGGTAGCAGATGGTGCCGAGCATCATGAGTCACCAGATGAGGGATTCCTTTTGTGCCCACAAAGATTTTTCTCACTTTGTATTTGGCCTCCTCAGGTATAATAGGATGTACAGCAAAGCGACCCTTGGTGTCATAGATCAGACGGAAATTCTCTCCCGTCTTGTCAATGCTGATGACATCCATGAATCCAGCAGGGTAGGTTCTATCAGTTCAGACCTTGCCATCGATCTTATTGAACCTCTGCATGTAATCTTCTTTACTTCATCTCCTGTCAGGGCATACTTAAGTCTGTTCCTTAGGAAGGTGATGGGAGTAACTCTCTCAACTTATGGGGACTGGTGGATGGACGAGGAGCAAACACATCGGTCAGTTTGTCCAGCATCTAATGCTTTGGAGCTGCTACCCACTTCCGATGCTTCTCGGGACCATGCGCCATGGCTGCGTTAGGCAAGGAAAGCAAAATATATTTTTAGAGTCCAGAACTTGCCCACCCAATCACTTTTGTGTCAGATTTACATTAATTGATTTTTCTGTGTGTTGTAATACTATATATTTTTGTTTACTGTCTTCACTGATGGGAGTGTTATCTTCTGTAGATAATATTTGTGTTTCAATTTCACTAATAAGTAATTAGGTGGATGGGATTTTTCCCATCCTTATGAATGAACTCATTTATTGCCCTGAAAGCCTCTATTTGATTTTCGTTTAATCTTGAGCTAATGCAGAAGTTAGCAGTATCAACAAAAGAACCATTTTTTCTTTCATTTGTTTTAATAGATTTTTATATGAGGAGCCAAGGAATGAAAGGATCCATAGGTTGTGGAATGTTAGAGCTGAAAAGGCCCTCCAGAGTCATCCATCCTCAGTTTACCAGGGAGGAAATTGTGTTTTTATTCCTAATGAAAATTTGTCTTGTGTGTGTTGTCTCTCTTTGGAGTTGAAGTTCCTTGCTGAAAAAGAGAATCTATATGCAGTACTGTCCCTTGCTGCCGGTTTCACTGTTAATGTATAGTGCACATGGGAGCTAGAAAAGAAAGGGGATAGAGTTACAGAGAACTGCAGTTTTGAGACTGAAATAAAAGGCAAAATATTAGTATCTTAGTGATTTGAGGAGTTCTATATACTGATTTTTTGTTTGTGTTTGGAGAAAGGACTCATTTCTTAATTTTCAGTTTTGAAGTTGAAACATCTGAACTGTAGACTGCAGCCTTCTCAATAATTCTAGTAATACCTTAATTGTATCACTTTCATAGACATTATCTCATTTGCTTCTCAAAACTATGCTCTGAAACAGAAAGAGCAGATATGATTTCTTTTTGAAAGTGGACGAAAATAGGATTTAGAAAGGTTAGTAATTTGCCCAAGGTAATGTGACAAAATGAGAGCATGTGCTAAGTCTTCTGACTGCGCTTTCTGCTGAACAAAGCTGCCTTTATGAGAATTGGCACCAGATTGACTTAATGTTTCTGAATTCCAAACTCAGTCCCCGAGTGTTTATATTGAACCTGGAGGTTAGATTCAGTGGTTGGTCTTGTTTTTGACAGAGGTTGTTGCAGGCCTCATTTTCTGTTAGGCCAGGGTAATTTTGCATCTCAGATGCGTCCTAACTTTGTAATGGGTTTTCTGATTATTTTGAAAGCAAATAAAACGAATATATCATAGTACAGTCGTTCACATTCCTAACAATTTTGCATCATTTTCTTTGTTTTTTCCCCTTTTTTAGAAGATGCAGATCTTAACTAAATTTCTTAGGCTTCATTTAAAACATGATGGGAGCCCTTACGCTGTCTTAAGTTGTGGAGATTGGCATTCACATGCCAATCGTGCATAAGGATAAAAGCAAAATAGGAAAAGCACCAGGGGTGTCTCATTTTTTATTAAGTGTAATTCTGAATTTATAAAGTAAGATTTAAGGTAATTATGTGCATTACAGACTGGTATCTTTTTGTACAAGTCTTTATTTACTGCCAAGTTTCTTTAAATCAATAAACCTATTAGGAGTGCCCACCTGATCACATATTGCCCTTTATAGAAAAGTACAAATGCCAGGATTTTATTCCAGGCCTGCTGAATCAGAATCTTTGGATCCTGGGTATATTTTTTTTGTTTCACAACTAAGATGCTCACTACTGTTTAAAAACCTCCTTCCTGGCCAGGCGCAGTGGCTCACACCTGTAATGCCAGCAATTTGGGAGGCCGAGGCAGGCAGATCACGAGGTCAGGAGTTTGAGACCAGCGTGTCCATCATGGTGAAACCCTGTCTCTACTAAAAATACAAAAATTAGCTGGGTGTGATGACGGGCACCTGTAATCCCAGCTACTCGGGAGGCTGAGGTAGGAGAATCGCTTGAACCTGGGAGGTGGAGGTTGCAGTGAACCAAGATCGCACTACTGCACTCCAGCCTGGGCAACAGGGTAAAACTCCGTCTCAGGGAAAACAAAACAAAACAAAACACCTCCTTCTGGTAGGAGATAGTTAAGGGAAAAAAAATAAAAAAAAAAAATAATAAAAAAACCAGAAAAACAACCAAACCAGTCCCTATTTTTTTATATTTATTTATTTTAAATAAGTATTTTATTTAAAATAGTTAATGTATTAAAAACTTCTTAGCAACATGCTTTGCAAAGAAATATCAACACATTCTCTGAGGATTATTAGGAAAATGAAGTTAGATTTATTTACTGTTTGTTAAAGGAAAATATCACATTTACTCACAGTTGACTCTTAAAAATTTTTTTTGAGATAAATTTTATATACCATAAAATTAACCCATTTAAAGTGTACAATTCAGTGGTTTTATTAGTCACAGGGTTGTACAACCATCACTTCAATCTAACTTTAGGACATTTTCATCATCCCCTAAAGAAAACCCTTAACCCATTTGCCATCACTTCCCATCTCTACCCCCAACCCTAGGCAACCTCTGGTCTACTTTCTGTTTCTATGGCTTTGTCTATTCTGGACTTTTTAATAAATGGAATTGTAAGACGTGGTGTTTTGTATCTAGCTTCTTTTACTTAGCATAATGTTTTTAAGTTTCATCAATATTGTACTATGTACCAATACTTCATTCCTTTTTATGGCTGAATAATATTCCATTGTATGGATATGCAGAGGTCCTTTCTTATTTGTGGTTTCACATTCTGTGGCTTCAGTTACCCCTGGGTCAACCGAGATCTGAAAATATTAAATGAAAAATTCAGAAATAATTTATAAGTTTTAAACTTTGTGCTGATCTGAGTGGTGTGATGAAGTCTCACACCTTCCTTGCCCTGTCCTGTCTTACCCAGGAAATGAATCATCCCTTTGTCCAGCATATCCATGCTGCAGATGGCTGGCTACTTACTTACTTAGTAGCCATCTTGTTATAAGGTCACAGGTCACAAGAAGCCTGAGTACAGTACGCTAAGATATTTTGAGTGAGAGAGCATATTCATATAACTTTTTTTTTTTTTACAGTATATTGTTAAAATTGTTCTATTTTATTACTGGTTATTGTTAATCTCTTACTATACCTCATTTATAAATTAAACTTTTTATAGGTATGTATGTATAGGAAAAAACACAGCATATATAGGGTCCAGCACTATCCATGATTTCAGGCATCCACTGGGGGTCTTAGAACATATTTCCTGTGGATGGGGAAGCTACTGTACTATATAGTTTATCTATCCAATAATGATTGATGGACACTTGGGTTGTTTACACTTTTCGACTGTTGCAAATAATGTTGCTGTATCATTCATGTAAAAGCTTTTGTATGGATTTGTTTTCATTTCTGTTGGGTATATACTCAGGAGGGATTTTTCTGGATTATATGTTAACTCTGTGTTTAATATTTTGAGTGTTTTTCATAGCAGCTGCACCAGTTTATATTCCCACTAACAATGTGTGGGGGTTCCACTTTCTCCACACCCACACTAACTATTGTTACCATATTTTGAATATAACTGTCCTAGTGGGCGTGAAATGGTATTTCATCATAGTCAGTTAACTCTTGAGCTTTTATCAAGAGACCTGCCTAGGTTAGCTTTGCTCAGGATTTTGAATATTAACCTCTTTGAGGAATTTGGAAATAGAAGCTAAATTCAAACTTACTATAAAACTCAAGTTGTGTCAATTTAACTTCAAATGGTCTTCTCATTGTCTGTTCTGCCATTACTTTAAGCCACCACCATCTTCCATCTGGAATACACCTCCTGTCAGGACTTCTGTTTTGTTTCTTGTACTGTCCAATATATTCTTCACACAGTTCCTAGAGAGAGCTCTTAAAAATGCAAAGTTTATTATGCCATTCCCATTTAAGAAATTCATTTGTTTCCCACTGCACTTTTGGTAAAATCCCAAATCCTTTCTATAACCTGTAGGATCCTGCGTGATCTCACTGCTACCCTATCTGTCCAACTTCATTTCAGGACATTCTTCTCCATGTTCATTGAGCTGCAATCGTATTGGCCTTATTTCAGTTTCTTAAACAGGCTGGGCTCTTCGCAGCTTCAGAGCCTTCAAACATGGCTCTTTCCTCTGCCTGGAGTGTTCTTACACCCACACCTCTGCCTAACTGCTGCTCATCCTTCAGTATTCAGGTTAAGTTCTCTACCCCCACTTCATTCTATATCAGGTTTCCCATTGTTATCTTTAATCACCTTTTATTTTCCGTTATAGTGCGTATCATGACATATATTTGTGTGACTTATATATTTATGTTTATAAACATATATATATACACATATTTTATAAAAATTTTTAGTTATTTAATAATTGTTTTTGCTTGTAGACTCTTCAGTTCCATGGTGGTAAGAATCTTGCCTTTTTGTTTTCCCCTGGTATCCTCAAGAGTCTAACCTGATCTTTGAGTGGCATATAACAAATAGTTGTTGAATGAATTTATCAGCAACAAATTTAAAGTTCTGTGTCTAAGTGGTTTCAAGTAGTTTCTTTAAAGAGATGTACAAAAGGAGCACATGGGGAGGTATACTGTTTAGATGCTTAGGGAAGCTTAACTATTCTCCTTCTTTAATCTTCGAGAGAATAAATGCATTCTTATCAGGAGAATAATGATAGTTCACTTTTATTGATCTTTTACAATGGATGAAACAATTTTTGAGCTCTTTTGAATATATTATTCTTTCCTAAAGTAGCCTTATGGAATAGATATTATTAGAATCTGTTTTACAGATGAGGAAACTGAGGTTTCATGTGAATGCATGAGTATTGTACACTGGGACTCTTGTCCAGGGGGATGATATACTTTTTCTCTTCAGAGGGGCAGGATTTTCTTTTCATTGGTGTATTGTAAAAAATGCGATATGGCAATTTCAATGGTTATTTGCCTTTAATACATTTTAAAGTACATTATTTCCATAGATGATCAGACTTGTGGAAAAAGAGACCCTATGATAGGTAATAGTGATCCATTGTAGTTGTGGAACTGGCTCTCAAGTAACATTAAATAAAGTACCTGTATGTACAGTTAGATTACGCTTACCTGTGCATAGGAATCTCTTCCTTATTTGAGGTGATGGAGAGGTTGGTCTCTCCGATTCCTTATGAAGCAGAATGGATTTTTAGAAAGAGTATTAGAAACTAAATACTTTAAAATTGAAATCTCTGCAGTAGGAATCTGTATTTGTCACAAGCTCCCCTATGTGATTGTGAGACACACTTAAAGATTGAGAGCCAATAATCACAATTTTCTTTTCATAATACATATGTGTAAGTTCCAGACCAGCAGGAATTATATCAGGGTAAAGCTGGGCCTCGAGGAGCTGAGTGTTTCCTCTTTTGTAAGTGCAGTGTGTAATAGTATGCCTCTTGTCTCACAGGGTTGTAATGAGAATAACTTAGTGCATGTGAAGCAGCGGTAGCACTGCCTGGTACAGAGAAAGCACTTAATAAATGTTAGATGTAGCATATCATTGGAGGTGTATATTTGGGTCAAAAAGAAAAGACTTCCTCTGTTACATCCAAAGGACAAAGTTAATCTCCCTTTATTTCTTTTTGTTTTTATTAGATTTGTATTTATCTTATAAAAAATAGATTGGTGGTTATCCGTCTCCACTCACTTGAACATGTTTATCCTCTGCATCCAAAATAGTCCAGGAATGGCTGGACCTGGTGGCTCACGCCTGTAATCCTAACAACTTTGAGAGGCTGAGGCAGGCAGATTGCTTGAGCCCAGGAGTTGGAGATCAGACTGGACAACATGGCGAAACCTTATCTCTACAAAGAATACAAAAATTACCTGGCCCTGGTGGCATGTACCTGTAGTCCCCAGCTACTTGGGAGGCTGAGATGGGAGAATCACTTGAGCCCAGGAATTTGAGGCTGCAGTGAGCCATGATTGTTCCACTGCATTCCAACCTTGGCAACGGAGTAAGACCCTGGCTCAAAACAGAAAATTACACACATGTATATTCCAAGAATATTGTATTTGTGCAGTATTTAAGTAAAGAAATGAATGATTTAACCTGAATTTTAGTCCTGGCTGTATTGCCAGCCAGATGTGTGACTTTGGCTAATTTTCTTGATTTCTTTGGGTTTCATTTTCCTTACATTAAAATGGAGATGTTTAACTGGGTGATAAACATCTAAGATTTTCTTATCCTCAAAATTTCTATGGTCCCCGACGCTATATTAATACTTTTTTGTAATGGGATAAAAAATGAGTGAGGGTCATAGTTTACTTTTTTCACAAATCAATCCAGTTAAGTATCTTTGCTTAAGCAGCCCTTTTAATGCCTTCTTTGATAACTTTTATCATGCCTGGTTTTATTTAGTGAAGCCATTTCTGTGGACTAGTAAATAATTTTGTAGGAAACAGTTTGGTAAAAGGAAAAAAGCAGGGTTTTGTACTCAGAGTGACCTGAATTTGTATCCCTGATCTCTTCTATATCATTATTTTTCAAACTTCTGCGTAGGAGGATCCTTCAAAGAAAAACGACAAAAACCTTATTAAAGTATTACACACATATACACGTAGATATGTCATAAGTGGATAGTTTGATAAACTTTTATAACCTAGACACTTCTGAATAACCAGCACTCCTGGAGGTTCCTTATTACCTCCTCATACTAACTGCCAATTCCCACTCCCCCAGAGGGAACCATTACCCTGACTTCTAATGGCATAGATTAATTTTGCTTCTTTTGTACTTTATCTCATTGTAATGATTCCATATATACTCTTGTATCTGGCTTCTTTTGCTCAGTATCATGTTTGTGAAATTCATCTGTATTTTCTGGGTATAGCTGTAGATTGTTCATTTGTATTGGTCTGTGGTATTTCTTTATATTACTGTACCAATTTTTATTTTATTTATATGAAGGCAATCTGGGTTGTATCTAACTTGGGGCTATTATAAATAGTGTTGCTATGAACATTCCAGTACTTGTTTTTTAGTGAACAAATGTATACACTTCCATTAGCTACATACCTGTGAGTGGAATTACTGGGTTAGGAAGATGATCCCATTCTCCCTTCAAACATCAGAAATATTTAACAGACCTCACTACATGATACTCACATTTTAAATGTTAGTTTGAAAAAAATACATGATAGAAATTGGCTATGAATTCAGTTCATCTTAGGTGAATTTGTATTTTGTAATTCACGCAGCACCTACATGTGTTTTAAAGTAGTTATACCTACTTTATGAATGAGACATTTATTCAGTCTACAGAAAACATTTAGTGTGTGTATACACTTGCATAATATTTGAAGTAATTAGCCAAGAAAGATAGTGGTGTTAGGTTGGGAATTAAGGTACTACTTAGAGCTGTGTACCTTCTCGTGGCTTCTATTTCTTCATTTACCATGCTTGATCTAGATTTCCACTTAATAAAATGGGAATAGAAATATACTTATTTCAGAAACTTGTTATGAAGGTTTGATTAATTTGTAAAAATCACTTAGTGCAGTGTCTGGCATGTAGTGTATAATAAATAATAATTGTTACTCTGTCCTTCCTTTATAATAGTACTTGACTACTATAACTGTAGTAAATCCTGATAAACACATCTTGAAGTTATCTACATATCTCAGCCACCCTTGACTTCAACAGCCTTTTCATAAAGGTGATTTCTAAATGTATCATCGTAGTGCTGTCTTCTTTTTTTTCCCCTAGACCCTTCAAATAAGAAGTGTTTTCTTCTTTATTGGACTTTTAACCATTCAAATTGAACTAATGTTAAACTAAGGTTAACTGTCCACTCCCCCACCAGCTTTTCCTTCTATTCTAACTTCCTAATCCTAATTTCTCTTAAATAATACCAATTTTCTTTCACGTACTCAAACTTGGTTCCTAGACTGTCAAAGTGGCAGGGATCCCAAAAGTCATTTAGTTTAGTAGACACACGGATGCTTTTAATCCTTCTTCAAATGTTTTTAGTTTCTTTACCATGTGTTGGCACTTTGGACTTGAGAAGACACAGTTTTTGCCCTTAAGCAGCATGTAGTTTAGTTGGAGAGACAGGTAAATCAGTACATTTGTGGTGAGTGCTGTGTGATTTTATGCACAGATTACTATGGTAGTAACTCCAGCTGCAAATGGATTTAGCTAAGAAAGGACTAAAGGACATTCTAGACAAAGGGAACAGCAGATGTGAAGATTCAGAAGCAAGATATAACATGGTGCCTGTAGGGAATAGTAATAATAATAGCTCATGTTTATTGAGTACACACTGGCACATACTGATGTCTGAACCTGAAATGTCCAGCATAGCTGGAATGAAAGGTCAAGGTACAGTGGGGTGGAGGATGTGGTAGTAAGACAAGACAGCTAGGGCCTGAAATCTAAGTCTTTAGCCTCCTGGTCCAGTGTTATACCATCATTCAAATTTCTTTTTGAAATTTATATCAGTTTCAAATTTTGTGTAATGCATACTGGTTGAAATGATTAGACCATTGCCTCTAGGCCTCTGACCCTAAAGCCTGGACTCTTAACTATATTTGCTAAAATGTATAGTTAGGAGGCATTCTGTAAGCTTTTGGACAAAAATATGGAGGCGTTTCAAACCAGGTTGTCCTAATCTTTATATTTATGGCTCCCCTCTGCCTCCTGCTCCCTTTCTGAGCTTTCAAGATATTAGGTTGAATAAAGAGATCAGCCTTTATGGTTGTCCTACTTTTCCTCTGCTCCAGATTCTTCTTTATAATTTGGGAGATAAGGAACTTTTATTCCTTCAACCTTCATATTCTGTTAAACTGGTTTACTTTAACCAAACTCAAGAATGCCACTATATAATAGTTTATTATAAGAAAACTAACTTGTAAATAGACTCTTGTCAGTCACTTCATTTTATTTTCATGGAGAAGTCTGCTTAAGAAATTCAGTTAAGATTAGAGGCTGGGCGTGGTGGCTCACCCCTGTAATCCCAACTTCTCGGGAGGCTGAAGCAGGAGAATCGCTGGAACCCTGGAGGCAGAGGTTGCAGTGAGCCGAGAGCGCCGAGATCACGCCATCACACTCCAGCCTGGGGGAACAAGAGCGAGACTTCGTCTCAAAAAAAAAAAAAAAAGATAGAATTGCTATTTGAGAATTTTTAAGAAACTGAGTGATTTTAAAGATCTTTTCCGTCAAGCTTTGATGGAAGTCAGAGTACATATATTTCTAGGCAGGCCAGAATGAATATTCATGTAGACTGCATATCGCAGTTATTCTTTTGGAGAATACTGGGTATATATCCATCAATACTTATTCTTCGGCTATCTTTTTTTATTTTTATTTTTGTGGATAGCTTTGTTTCCACAAACTTCTTTGTTTTCATTTGTTAGTAATATCAGCTTGCTAATGCCCTTGGTACACATTTCCAGTTTCTAAAGTTAAGGCTGGCTTCAACCTGTCAACTTGGAAAAAGACCACAAAAATCACCTGTTGATCAAACTAAGCCAGGTTTATTATATACTCCAGTAAGGGTGAACACTGCCTTAAAAAGTCCTAGAAGTATTTCAGAAAGAAAGTATTGGATATGGATATTTACAGGGTTTTGGGGTCTGGGTTCAAGTAGTTTAAGGAGATTTTACTTGGCCCTGTGCTAAGTTTGTGGTAGAATTCTTGGACTAAGTCTTGATAAACAAATAGTTATTTGATAAGTGAGCATGTTTGCCCAGTTGAGCAATTTATTATTCTAAGGATCGAATTGTGCAGTCTGTTGTTCAGTTGAATGAGTTTTCGAGAAATTCCTAAAGCTAATGATGAAGTTATTTACCGTTTTGCATTCTTACCTTCCTGGGCATTAATTTCCTAGAACAAATAATAAAGTTATGTTGATATAGGGGCCATAGATCTTAGTCCTCATAATTAAGCTATGTGAATGCAGAAGGTCTCAGTTCTAAATGACATTTATAAAGGCAGACAAATTTTAATCAAAGGTTTACTGTTTCCAGCCCTGGGTACTGTACCGTTTCGTGACCTTTTTCGTCTAATTGTGGATGGTAGATAGTATCATGATTGGGAGTCTTTGTGGCACTTTGTGCACTTCCACTAACATTTAAATACATCATTTGTTGCACCTGAAGCTTTAGTTGACGTAGTCTCTTTTTCTCAACATGGTACTTTTGCTTTTCCCACTTGGTTATTTTCCTTTATCTCATCTTTGCAAAATTTTTATTCTTCATGCAGCTTTTCCTGAGCCTTATCATTTCTATCTTTGAACTAGCTATACCTTTTTTTCCTATGGTAGTTATTTATGTGGCTAATTTAGCACTTTATTAGATTGTAAGTCCATGGAAGATAGAGACTATGTTTTATTCATCTTATTTTTAATCATCTAATAAATATTCATTAAACTGAATTATTCTGTTGAATTGAGTTGGGCCAAAACCAATAAATACCCAATAGGTTTGTGAATTATTTTCATATTAGGCTGATCTTAAAGACCTTTTTTCTTTATCACTATGGTTCTGTCTTTCCAAAGGTAAAGTGTACTCTGGAAAATTCTCATTTTAGATTGCAGTTTGGACAGATCATCAAAGTCAAGTGTTACTATGTTTTGAAATACAGTCAGCAAAGTTCTCACAGATGGACTTTACTGAAAACAGATGGCGGGAGGGAAGAGATATTTCAAAATATCTGTGTGCTCATTTCAAAGCATTGACCTCTACAAATTTAAATATAATAGTTATTCATAGAAAAACCTGGAGAATTAAGTTTTATGCCTTTATTCTTGGCAGCTTTGGTTTTGTTTAATCTTTCACAATGTCGTGTATCTTGTCATAATTTTGTTGAGGGTATGTGGTAAGGAGTATGACAACAGAAGCAGAACATAGCATGTATGTGGTCATTGAATATAGATACAATTTATTGTTCAGAGATATCTTTGGGTACTGTGGTTTGGTGGCTGTTGGATGGAAGTTAGAAATAGTAATTTCACTCATAATAAAATAGTCATTTGGACTTAATATTGGAAGACAGAGACTGTTTTAAATATAGTGGCTAGCATAGTCTTTCCAAGCCATCAGTATGTGACATACGGTATACTCTAGGGAAAGTATTTTTTATCCTGTGTTTTAGCCAGTGTATAACTCTGCCACTGTATTCCTACTTTATCCTCTCTCTAACCCAGGGAACTGCATTTACCACCACCTACACCATGTGGATACCTCGTTAGCAACTCCATAATACTTGAACACAATAAATAGTTAATTATGGTCTGGTATTTTAATTTATCCTTTGAGAATACATTTGTGAATATTCCATTATACAAGGGTGAGAATTGGTCATAATACTTGGTAAATCAACAGAGTTATTAATACTTTGCCCTTCTGAAGGAAATATTTTTGTTTTGTTTGTTTCTCTTGTTGCCCAGGCTGGAGTGCAGTGGCACGATCTCGGCTCACTGCAACCCCCACCTCCTGGGTTCAAGCTATTATCCTGTCTCAAGCCTCCTGAGTAGCTGGGATTACAGGTGCGCGCCACCTCACCTGGCTAATTCTTGTATTTTTAGTACAGATGGGATTTCACCATGTTGGCTAGGCAGGTCTCAACATGCTGACCTCAGGTGGTGCACCCGCCTTGGCCTCCCAAAGTGCTAGGATTACAGATGTAAACCACTGTGCCTGGCTGGAAATAATTCTTTTATAAAGATTCTGAATCTTGCTCACATATTGGGATGGATGGAAATATTTATTTTTACTAAAGTCTTCTTTTTTTTTTTTTTTTTTTTTTTTTTTTTGAGACAGGGTGTAGCTCTGTTGCCCAGGCTGGAGTGCAGTGGCCCGATCACAGCTTATTGCAACCTTGACCTCCTGGGGCTCAAGGAGTCTTCCCCCTGAGCTTCTTGAGTAGCTGGGACTGTAAACAGCCACACACCACCACTCCTGGCTAATTTTTATATTTTTTGTGGAGATGGGGTTTTACCATGTTGCCCAGGCTGGTCTCGAGCTCCTGGGCTCAAGCCATCCTCCTGTCTTGGCTGCTATCAGTAGTCCTGTATGTAATCAGTTGCATTTAGCCTGATAATCAAAATTACTGATTGTGAGTAAGCGCATTGATTACTTACTGAATCATATTGATTCAGAGTGCAATTTCATCAGGTTTTACTTAATGGTAGTATACATTAACCATATTGTGTTTTATGTGCATATTTGTAGTTTTGAAACTGCTGACAACAATTTGCATGAGAATAAAGACTGTTTCTGTTTCTTTGTGAAGAATCAAATACACGTTGAATATGCGTAAATATTTGAGCTATTTTATATAACATATAATTTTATATTTTAAAATCGGTCTGCTATAATGGTTTCAAGCTGTTGCCCGTTTTCAGGTTTTATATAATTTTAATGGAATTTTATCATTTTAATTTCATGTTTAATTAGGCACAGCCCTCATTAATCTATTGTTGAAAGTCTTCTAGAGCATTTATTAATTTAGCCATCATGTAAGTATGTTCCAGAAGCCATGGGGAAGAAGATAGACACTTAAAATCTAGTTTAGGAAATGATACATTAAAAATGCAAAATTCTATTAAACATTAAATAAAACAGTATAAATCAATAAAAGCTGTAATCAGATATTACTGTCAAATGAGAGGCACAGACTTAAGTGCTAAAGAAATCAGAAGAAGAAGTCAGAAGAAGAAACAGAAGTCAGAAGAAGCAACTGCTGTGGATTAGATAGGTTATGCAGTCTCTAGTGAAAATTGGTTCTTGGTGGGGTGGGCAGTGAAAAACTATTAAATACTACTATGGTTTGTAACCCCCCCATAGGGCCACAGTACATAGATAGTATATCTGTGTTATTAAAATTCATGGGGATTAAGAAAGCAATCTAAAAATGTCCCAGGGCCGGGTGCAGTGGCTCATACCTATAATCCCAATATATTTGGAAGCTGAGGCAGGAGGATTGCTTGAGGCCAGGAGTTCAAGACCAGCCTGAGCAACATAGACCTCGTCTCTACACACACATAAACATGCATGTGCACACACAGACACAGTGGTGCATACCTGTAGTGCGCGCTGCACACACATGTGCCCACGGTGGTGCACACCTGTAGCCCCAGCTGTTCAGGAGGCTGAGGTGGAGGATTGCTTGAGCCCAGGAGGTTGAGGCCGCAGTGAGCCATGATTGCACCACTGTACTCCAGGAGCCTGGGTGACAGAGCAAGACCCTGTCCCCTGTCTCAAAAGAGAGAGAGGGGAAAAAAAAAAAAAGAAGGTCCCAGGCTCGGGGGTAGCAGTAATGAAAGAAAGGTTGAAGAACACGAGTTTAGGATAGTTAAAGAAGGGTTTTAAATAGGAACTATGAAGGTTAGTCATTGAAGGATAGATAGTATGTTTTAGGTAAGCAAAGATGGGGAGGTTATTTTATTCAAGATGGTTTTCTTGGAGATTATATGTTTTTATAAAATCAGACTGGGTGTGTAACGTGTCTCACATGCCACATCATAGCCTCTAGTTAGTGTCTTATAAACTGGAGAACAGGAAAATTAAAATCTCAGAATTTCCTTTTAAACAAGATCAAATGTAAAGTGTTGTAGTAGATTACCCATTGCCTCTGTGTTCATTCTTACCAATTAGTTTTTCGATTAGAGGTAGAGGATTCATTCATTTCTTTGTGCAGTGATGTTAGCAGTACTGTTTGTCTAGACAGACTCTTGGTTAGGTAGGGAATTGTGGTTCACTTGTGCTGTCTTACTCATTGAGTTAAAGAATTATAGAATTTTTTAGAGATGTAGAAGACTGTAGAGATTGTTTAAACTCCTCCCTTGATATATAGGGAGAAAATGGACCTGCAGTGAGGATCCGTTGATGTTAGTGGTAGAGCTGGCCTCACCACTTTGGTCTTCTGACTTCCAGTCTGCTGCCCTTCTTACAATATCATTTTATCTAAACCAGTATGAACCTTGGTCTGGAGGCAGAAATTTTAATCTTAGTAATTTATCTCTTTTTAGACCATACCGGATTGTCACTTCTTTTTCCATTTGCCTGGACAAATGAGTCATTTTCTTCAGAATGTGGGAAGGCAATGGGTTTTGGAGTTTGACTTTTCCACTTCAGCTTTAACCTTGGACAACTTATTTAACCTCTTTGCCTAATGCTCTTAATATGTTAAATGAGAATGAGAATACTTAATAAGGCGGTTGTTAGGATTAAGTTAGATGACCTATATATAAAGCCTTTTCCTCTGTGTTGGATATATTCTTTAAAAAATTTGTTATATGTTTTTCTCTCCTTTTTCTCTCTGCCACTAGAGTACTTACCACATTGTGTATCACAGTTATTTATTTCATGTGTCCCAGGTGCGAGTCTTGGAGGTTTTCCCCTCAGTAATTTCTCAATTTTATGTAATCTTATCATGGATCTATGACATAATTCTTAAAAAACAAACCAGTAAAGCCAGGAATTTGCTACTGAAACAAACACAGAGCTGCTATAGTAGACAGTTAATTCATCTGTCAGAGAAGAATTGAGTACTAGAGTTCATTTTTAATACTAATAATTCTATAATAAACTGACTTACTATATTGTTGATTTTTGTCTAAGGCCTTGTTTTAACCTTAAGAATTTCATTATAATTCTGCAAGGGAAATGTATTGATTGTGTCATTTGGCTCCCAGTCTCTGTCCTTGACTGTTTCTGTGATTGCCTTGCAGAGCTCTGAGGAACACGAGTGCAGTGATGAAGCTCCTCAGGAAGATGAGGGGTTTATGGGCATGTCCCCTCTCTTGCAAGCCCATCATGCTATGGAAAAAATGGAAGAATTTGTTTGTAAGGTAAGAGTGCAATTTCTTGTCATTGTCGTGCTATGTATTTAGCCCTTCCCAAACAGAAACCTCCAGAGAGAGTGGTGGTACTGTTGCCTTTGGTTTGCTTTGGGGAAGATCTGTGGCAAGATGGGGACAGAGGTGGTCTTGGGACTCTAATCTTGTTGAAGACACAATACATTTGTTGGCTTGTAGTAGCCATGATAAATCTCTGATAAAACTAGGATATCCAGCTGGGAAACAAATATTTCCTAATGTAGGTTAAGAGAGTAAATGTCTTATTGGTGGTTTAGACAAACAGAATGAAACATAATCAGAAGTGGTTGATGCCTGGAGATACGAAAATGCCCTCCTCTTCTGCTGACTGACTGCAATGGCAAGTGTACTGTTCTTTCTAGGGATTCTAGGAATTCTGAGTAATCAGGCTACTCTTGAGAGAGAAATTTTCCAGTTTTCATGTACATCTGGTATTTTCAGTTCAGCTGGTATATATTCTGTCTCTAAGATTTTTCTTCCAGTCCATTGTCTGATTCCCTAGGACCTATTGTGGGATTCTCTCTTTTTTTTTTTTCTAAAATAGTAATTAGAATTGTGTTTGCCTACTTAGAGAAAATAGACACACTGGTAAACTTGTAGGTACTTGATCAATCAGATCAATAAGGGCCCTGGCAGGTAGGATCTAATTAACATAAGTCTGTCTGTGTGTATATAAATTGATTTATTAAACATTTCTGGAGAACTACTATTTAGAGAGAAATTTTTGTGACACTTAGCTTTTCATGGCTTTTATGAAACCAAAACTTTTTATGCACATGGTCTTAGATCCAGGAGACTATAGGTTTTCTTACATTCACAATAATGCTGGAAATAATTGGGATCGGTGGACTTAGAATACTATCACTTTGGACCAGGGTATGAAAAGAGAACATTGTGATCTAAACATAGACATCCTTTCCAAGACTAAGGGTCCAGTGGGTTTTCAGGGGGAGTTTAAACATTTATGGGTCTGAAATAGAAAATTTTAGCCAGTTTGAAAATGAGTGAAGAAACTGAACAAAACAATAGATTCATTCTAGTGATCACTGTCTCAGGAGAATTAGCACAAAGGGATAAAAAAGATTATTTTGTTTTTAAAATGAAAATTTGGTGTGAAGAAATCTCTCAAAGTTGGCAAATTTAGTATCTGGGCCATTAGGGAATTTTAATATTTAGAGATCAGCGGGGTACTGTAGCTGACTTAACTGCCTTTTTGTCCTCTCTTTCTGAACAGAGAGCAAAGAATAAAGCAACTAAAACTCTAAATTAAACAGTGAATCGGAGAATAAATAGGGCAGGACATTTGTTTGCTACACACTATGATCTTCTGAAGAAAAAGGAGTGTTGTAAATATCCCTTAGCAGTTTGTTTATAGCAGCAGAATGAAGAGGCATCCTGTTACGCAGTGTTGTCTGGTGTGGCTCTACCCCTGCCATGGCAGTGCAACTGACCACACTTGAAAACCAGCCATGTCTAGTGGTACAGGGATTCTATTTCTTGGATTGGAAGCGAGTAAACAGAGACAGTTTAATATGAAATGTGCTGTGATCTTGGTCACTCTTTTTTCCCCTAGACTTCAGTTTTTGCTATTTTACCAGGATAACCAGGTCCATGTGGGAATAGGATGTGTGCTACGGGCAGTTTATTTGTTTTTGAAATTTATTAATTTTGAGTCTCACTCTGTCGCAAGGCTGGAGTGCAGTGGCACAATCTCCACTCACTGCAACCTCCACCTCTCGGGTTCAAGTGTTTCTCCTGCCTCAGCCTCCTGAGTAGCTGGAATTACAGGCATGCGCTACCATGCCCGGCTAATTTTTGTACTTTTAGTAGAGATGGGGTTTCACCATGTTGGCCAGGATGGTCTCGATCTCCTGACCTTGTGATCCGCCCACCTCGGCCTCCTATAGTGCTGGGATTACAGGTATGAGTCACTGTGCCCGGCTGTTTTTTTAAGAAATGTTTCTGTGCACTTCATGGTCTAATATACCCATATACCCAGTGGATTGTTGCTAAGATATTTGAAGGTAGGTAGTGTCTTTGTCAAGCTTATAAATAAATATGTCTTTGGCTAAGCTGTGATCTTATTCTTTTATTCTAGGGGCTAAAAGAGGATATACCTATTTGTGTTGGAATTTGGCTGACTATATATGACTCCAAGTTGAGAATGAGGGTGCAGTGTCTGTTGAGTGTGTCACTAATTGCAGTGTAATTAAGAAAGTATAGCTCCTTATCTCAGTATTTAGACCACTAGAACATTTGTTTAGAAATAACAGGGAAAATCACTCTGAAATTATATGCATATATAACTAGTAAGAAAGTCACATATTCTTTTTGAATGTAAAAAGGGAACATATGACTCTTGTCTACGCGGGGTAGCAGAGTAGCACTTTGGATACAGCAGAGCTGTGTGCACATTGTGAACTGCCTTGAAGATGGAAGGATTGATTTCTATCTTCCTCTCCCTCTCAGAAAATAAAATGCCCCCAAAGTAAGGTAATAGCAACATTTTGTAAGGTTAATCTCAACAATAGTGGTCTTTTCCCAAATTCAAATTTGATGCAAAAAATTCAGTATCTTGGTCTGTCTTTGACACTAAAAGAAGCAGACTGCAGAGGTTGACAGACTTCCAACAGTTCCAACAGAAGGGATACTGGATCCCTGACTCCCTTTCTCTCCTTCTCTCCATAAAGTCCTGTGGAAGATCTTATACAGCTACTTTTGTAAGTGGTAGTACTATTAGCAGCAGATGTTAAAAATAAAGATTAGTCTTTTGGCATTATTTTATTTTATCGTATGTTAGGAGCAAGCATAGAATAGCCAGATTTGCACCAGTAACCATAGACCCCAAGTTTTGAGTTGGAAGGGGAGGAAAGAGAAGTTATGTATGGCTGCGGGCAGGAAGAGCAGGGAAGAGGCGGCGGGGGGAGGGGCTAGTTTGGATAGAGTGTTAAGAGGGACACATCTGTTCTTAAACTGTTAGTCCTCCTCACTTCCTTTGGAGGTGGAGATGTTACACAGAGGATTAGTTCTTTTACAAGTATCTGTAAGGAAGTAAGAGAGCAGAGAACAAGAAACAGGTTGTGGATCAAAAGGAATGGGCACAGTAGCTGGGAGTAAGTGGCAGTCTTTCCACAGAGTAGAGAGAAAGCCAAGTTTCTGTGGCTTACCCATATTGTCACAAGACCCCTGTAGTGGGTAGGGTGGAGGTCATTGTCTGAAGGTGAATCTTGCTGATTTGTAGCCTGGATTCTTGCTTTATAGGGTAATAGACTGGAAGAACTACTCAGCCCACATTAGCTGGCAGATAGACCATGTGCCTGCCATTTTTCCTTGCATCCTTCTGTCTAGCAGAAGCAAGTTAGACAAGATTAAGTGGTCCCTGTGGTGTGAGCTCTTGGGGCTGTGAGACATTAAAAGAAGCAGAGTGCAGAGGTTGACAGACTTCCTACAGAGGGGATATCAGACTCCTGATCCCTTTTCCTCTAGAATCTGATGCGGGAGGGACCATGAGGAAAAGGGAGGAAAGGGCGCTGAGGGACTGAAAGGGCAGTTAGGGCTGAGCTTCTTTACCATCTCTCTGCAGCACGAGCAGGAAGGTGGATTAGACACTGTCCCACAGGAGATAGCCCCTGGGGATAGTCATATACTGTCTTTGGAGTAGATGCCAGGAATTACTAATTCATGAAATGCTTTGTGTCATTTTGTTTGATCTTCATGATTTCCTTATGAAGTAACTGAAGCACTATTTTACAGATGAAGGAACTTCAGGTTGGAAGTTTTATAATTAATTAAAGGCCAAGCGCGGTGGCTCATGCCTGTAATCCCAGCACTTTGGGAGGCCGAGGCGGGCGGATCACAAGGTCAGGAGATCGAGACCACGGTGAAACCCCGTCTCTACTAAAAAAATACAAAACATTAACCGGGTGCGGTGGCGGGCGCCTGTAGTCCCAGCTACTCAGGAGGCTGAGGCAGGAGAATGGCGTGAACCCAGGAGGCGGAGCTTGCAGTGAGCCGAGATTGCGCCACTGCACTCTAGCCTGGGCGACAGAGCGAGACTCCGTCTCAAAAAAAAAAAAAAATTAATTAATTCTCATATAGCTAGTTAATGCCAGGGATCCACAATTTTCTAACTCCTGTGCTCTTTCTTTTCTGCTTCATCATATTTGTGTGGTGGGAAGAGAAGAAGGAGTAAGATGGAGGGAGAGATTTTAGCAAAAGGCACAAAAGTGTGATTCTATGTTAATTCTGTTTTTACCAATAGGAATATTAAAAATAAAATGTTTATATTTAATACCACAGGGATTTATCAGGGGTAAAGTCTGTTATATAGGATGAAGGGGGTCTGTATGAGAGACTTTGGAACCTTCATCCCACCATTAGCCAGATAGAAACAAAGTTTGAAACCACTCTTTTAGGGCATGTCCTATAAATTTATTTACTCTTTCCTTTTCCTAAGGTCCCCACTTAAAAATATCTTTTTCTTTCTTTCCTTCTTTTTTTTTTTTTTTTGAGGCAGAGTTTTGCTCTTGTTGCCTAGGCTGGAGTGCAGTGGTGTCATCTCAGCTCACCACAACCTCCACCTCCCGGGTTCAAGCAATTCTCCTGCCTCAGCCTCCCGAACAGGTGGGATTACAGGCATGTGCCACCACGTCCGGCTAATTTTTTGTATTTTTAGTAGAGATGGGGCTTCTCCGTGTTGGTCAGGCTGGTCTCGAACTCCTGACCTCAGGTGATCCGCCCACTTTGGCCTCCCAAAGTGCTGGGATTAAAGGCTTGAGCCACCATTCCCGGCAAAAATATCTTTTTCATCAGTCTTTTTAAAGAACTCAGAATATAAGACATTATACATTTTGAGATGTTTGCCTTTTAAAAAATAAATTATTTTTCCCATTATAAAACAGTATGGTAAGATATAGTTGTTAGGGATCAGTGTTGCTAAATTGACAAAATCACAAAGATGTTTGATAATACCCCTCTGCCAGGTATGGGAAGGTCGGTGGCGAGTGATCCCTCATGATGTACTACCAGACTGGCTCAAGGATAATGACTTCCTCTTGCATGGACACCGGCCTCCTATGCCTTCTTTCCGGGCCTGTTTTAAGAGCATTTTCAGAATACACACAGAAACAGGCAACATTTGGACACATCTCTTAGGTATGTAATGTCAGTGATGTGATGAGCTGGCGATTCACTTTCTTTCTTTTTAATTTCATGTATTTGATGGTAAGGACAGAACTTCAGACATGTATTTGGATTTGCCATTTTGTTCTCTCAATTTCTAATGATGAATTTTCTCACTGGTTTACTCCTAGGTTATCCTGGTTTGCACTATGATTTTGTTATAACTTAAGTCGTATTTCTCTGTACTAGATTTTCAGATATTGTCCTCAAACCAGGCCAAGTAAAAGTAGTTGCTATACAAAATGTGGTTTCATATTGTAGTGACCACTGAGAAGAAGGTATTATGTAATAGAAGTAATCTGATCTTTTAAAATTCATTACTTATATGCACTGCTAATTTTCAGTTTGGCCTGAAGTAGAATATGGACTGTAATTTTTTCTCCATAATGATTGTATATTAAAGAAAGAATACTATAGAGGAAAGAATAGTCTTTCCAACAAATGGTGCTGGGATAGCTGAGCCATATGTAAAGGAATGATCCCAAACTCGCATATACAAAAGTGAACCCCAAGTGGATCAAAGATCCAAACATAAGAGCAAAAACTATAAAATCCTTAGGAGAAAACATAGATATAAATCCTTGTGACTTTGGATTAGGTGACTGTTTCTTAGAATTGCCACCAAAGAAAAAATAAATTGGACTTCATCAAAAGTAAAAACATTGGTATATCAAAGTGCATTATCAAGAAAGTGAAAAGACAACCCATAGAGAAGAGAATATTTACAAATCAGCTGGTTGGTAAGGATCTAATAAATAACTCCTACAACTCAACAATAAAGACAGCCAATTTTAAAAATGGGTAAAACATCTGAATAGATGTTCTTCCAGTGAAGATCTAAAATGGCCAATAAGCACATGGAAAGATGTTTATCATCATTAGGCATTTAGGAAAGTGCAAATCAAATGCTTTGAGAAATGCAGTGAGAAATCTCACCACTTCACACCCACTAGGATGGCTATAATCAAGAAAATGAAAAATAACAAGTCTTGGCAAGGATGTGGGGAAATTGGAACTTTCATACTTTGCCAGTAGGAATGTGAAATGGGGCAGTCCCCATGGAAAAGTCTGGCAGTTCCTCAAAAAGTTAAACAGAGTTACCAGAAATCCACTCCTAGTATATTACCCAAGATGACTGAAAACATGTTCACATAAAAACACGAACACAGAAGTGTATAGCAACATTATTCATAATAGCTAAAAAGTAGAAGCAACCCAGATGGGTATCGACTGGTAATGGATAAACAAAATATGGTATATTCATACACCGGAGTATTATTTAGCTGCGAAAAGGGATGAAGCACTGATACACGCCACAACATGGGTGAGGCTTGAAAACATTTGCTAAGAAGCCAGACACAAAAGGTCACATGTTGTTTGATTCTACATGCATGAAATGTCCAGGACAGGAAAATCCATAAAGACAGATTACTGGTTGTTTAGGGCTGTGAGGAGTGGGGAATGGCGGATGACAGCAGATATAGAACTTCTGTTTGGGGTGATGAAAATATTTTGGAATTAGTTAGTGGTGACGGTTGTACAGCCTTGTGAATATACTAGTTTCTGGCCTTACTACATTTGATTTGCATTTCTTATCACACATTTGTTTTCCATGGTGCCTCTAAGTTCCTGCCTGCTAGTATAGTGAGAGGAGAATAGAGAGTCAAATCAAGTTTGTTGCCGACTTCTAATTCAAGGATAATTTTTAATTAAAATGATAAAACAGAATTACTTAACAAATGTTGAACTTGAAATTTCTGTGCCTGCCTTGTGTTAGGTGGCCCTTCCCTAAACAATAGGAACATGGCATCTTTCTGTGTAGAACAGTTTAGGAATTGGTTAGGAAATGGCCTGAGTAGGCATTTTACTGTCCTTAACTCTTGAATCTCCTGAACCAGCTGATGAGGACCAGAGAAGCAGCATGATGCTCCCTGACAGCTATTGGTAGAGGAAAGCTGTATTTCTTGGCAGGGTTTAGGGGTATTGGAATTCATTGTAAAAACAAAAGCAAAAGCACAATGGACCATTGAAAGCTGGACTATGATGTATGTGCCAAAAACTGTATAAATGAAACTATTCTACATCTAGAGGTAGAAGTGGCTTCTTCTTATATCTTCTAAGAAGTAGCCACACTGTCTGATTTCTTTTTAGATTATGCCCTTAGATAAGTTTTTATATTCTGTATATTCAGTTTATGAAGCTGAAGTATTTCTGATACCAGCAGTGTTGGAAGTAAACCACGATTTTGGATAGGCTTCAGTTACTTGGAAAATTTTTCTCATTGAACTTTTGATTCAGATATTGTTATGATGCTGAAGGACTGAAAACAGAATCAGTATATAATATTGTCTCTTTTAAAGGGTGATATTTTATCTATTTCGTGTGCTCTTTTTCCTAGGTTGTGTATTCTTCCTGTGCCTGGGGATCTTTTATATGTTTCGTCCAAATATCTCCTTTGTGGCCCCTCTGCAAGAGAAGGTGGTCTTTGGATTATTTTTCTTAGGAGCCATCCTCTGCCTTTCTTTCTCATGGCTCTTCCACACAGTCTACTGCCACTCAGAGGGGGTCTCCCGACTCTTCTCTAAGTAAGTATCTGTAAAGTCCGTATTTTGGCCAGTGATTTAGAGGTAGTGCATTAGGGAAAAACATTCAGCAGAGTTGGCAGAATTCTTAGTATCATCTCATGGAAACTTTTTTTAAAATTTTAAATTAAAGAGCAACCCAGTTTGGCTCTTAGCTGTTGTTGATGGCTTATGTCATGAGGGATTAATTGGAACCTGTAGTGGCCAGTAATTTTTAAATTACTGCATTAAATGAATTTTTTTTTTTTTCTATCATAGACTGGATTACTCTGGTATTGCTCTTCTGATTATGGGAAGTTTTGTTCCTTGGCTTTATTATTCTTTCTACTGTAATCCACAACCTTGCTTCATCTACTTGATTGTCATCTGTGTGCTGGGCATTGCAGCCATTATAGTCTCCCAGTGGGACATGTTTGCCACCCCTCAGTATCGGGGAGTAAGAGCAGGTAAGAACACTGGAGGTTCTACATTCGACATTCATTTATTCACTAGTTAAATTCACTATTTATTAAAGTTCTACCATTTGCCAAACATTATGCTGTGTATTTGTGATGCCAAGATGAAGAAATCATAGTCCTATTGTTGAGGGTTTTTTTTATGTTGTAGTAGTAGTAGTAGTAGTTGTTGTCAGTAGTGTTTATTAATTGTCTTAAAGCATTAGGGTTGAGGGGTCATGGTGAGTATGAGGTGATATAATTTGGCACTGTTACTTAACTTGAGTTTATGGCTAACCACCATCCAGAAAGCGGTAGTCTGTAACTTTTGTAAACAATGATTTCTCTTACTCGGTGTGGAGTGTACTTTTTGTAGTGATTCTTTTTTTTGTTGTCATTTGCTGTTTTGTTTTATATTTTTATTTTATAATGTATAATCTGCTTAAGGCTTCACCCCCGTACTGATTGTGTTTTGTTAAAGTGGGCAGCATATCTCCCTTCTGATGTAGGGTAAAGGGACTTTTTATATTTAGGATAATGCCTGTTTAGCTGGAGATCATAGAGAAAGCCACAAGGCCCTCAGTCCCTTGGCTGAGTCTTCTTGTAGGGTATGGAGTTAGCAGAGATGTTTTTGTCTCCCACTCAATGTCAAACTCCGTGCCCACTGAGAATGAACAAGGAGTGTTTTTCCTTTCATCCTTAAACCCCCAAAACCATTTAGTATTAAAATCTAAGCCTTGGATCATCTGCAGGTACCTGGAAGGTTAGACACAGAAGTAACTTCATGTCAGTGGCCACTGTTACAACACTCTGTCCTCCTCCTTTTTGTGTTCGTGTGAGCAAATGAGCACTGGTCAGGGTCGGCTTTCAGCCGTACTTGAGTAGTACAGTGGTGTTAAGCCTGTTTGAGCACATGAGATAAGAATGTCTTTGCTGAGTAGAGCTGAGCATTTTGCTATTTATATACATGAGAAGAACCAAGTTCCTGAGCCTTTGACTTAGAGAATGATAGGCAGAAACCATTAGCAGCCTTTGCTTAGCATGTAGAGGAAAAGAACAAGTGAAGAAATACCATGATAATAATTCCTTAGAGGAGCAGAGGTAGGAAATAGTTTTTCTTCAGGCCTGCTTGGTTCTTATCTTTTGTGAGAGCAGCATTGCCATTTTCCTCTTCTCTTTTAGATGCCCATTTTATTTGTGAGTATGCATCCTGTATCTGTGCTTACATATATTGCTGTATACCAGCAGTTTATTTGGTAATGTCCAGAGCAAGTCATAGGCTCTTTATCTGTTGAGAAAGCTTACCAAATGACAGCTTGTTTTGCAAGGGTCATTGTTAACTCTGTGTCAAAATGTAGGAGCAGTTAGTTACTGGCTGAGGCAAGGAGTTCCTATGTTGCTTTGGCTAATACACAGGTTTCAAAGTGGATTTAGACCAGTGGACTTCAAATATTTTTTTCTTCATGACATTTTCTGTTACAGTCCTGAACACGTGTATCTATACATAAGTTCATGTATATATAAATTACAAAACTTTAACAAAATAGTATTTAGTCCTCCACTTATGTTACAGTCTGATATTTTAATTTTATTCTAGTTCATTTAAAAAAATGCTGGTTGAGACTCATTTAATTCATCTTAGAACTTAGGTCATATCTAGAAGTTTAAAAAAACATTACTTTAGATGCCTCTGGAGGCAGGCAGTAGGGCTGTGGCTGAGTGATTTGCCAGACTTTTGTACCTGATTGTTATTTAGGGGTCTGGGAGCTTTCAGAAACCTCTCTCTCTCTCTCTCATCTTAGTATAGTGTTCTCTCCCATCCCCCACCCCCGTTAGGTCATTTGTTAAAGGCATTTAACAATTTTTAAGTGCCCAGTTACAGGTCACAGATTTAGATTAAAATTTTTTTTTTCTTTTTTCTTTTCTTTTTTTTTGAGATGAAGTTTTGCTTTGTAGTCCAGGCTGGAGTGCAGGGGTGCCATCTTGGCTCCTGACCTCAAGTGATCCGCCTGCCTTGGCCTCCCAAAGTGCCGGGCTGACAGGTGTGAGCCACTGGCCTGGCCCTGGAATCCTGTTAAAAATAGGTGATGCCAGGTGATATGGTCATTCATTGCCTCTCCACCCCAGGAACGTCTGTCGCTTCAAAGAGATGAGATACGTAAAATAGCTTGTATTGTAACCTGTGTCTGTAAAAGGACAGGCTAGGACAGTTTAAATAAACTCCTGGAGTTGTCCTTTCTGCAAACATTTAGCAACATTAATTCAAAACCCTTGAAGACTGCTGACTTACTAAGCTAGACCTATCTTAGCGAGGCTCCTTGCTTTTTTTTTTTTTTGGAGACAGAATTTCACTTTTGTTGCCCAAGCTGGAGCGCAATGGTGTGATCTCGGCTCACTGCAGCTTCTGCCTCTCGGGTTCAGGCTCAGGCGATTCTCCTGCTTCAGCCTCCCGAGTAGCTGGGATTACAGGTGTGCGCTACCATGCCTGACTACTTTTTGGATGTTTAGTAGAAATGGGGTTTCACCCTGTTAGCCAGGCTGGTCTTGAACTCCTGACCTCAGATGATCTGCCTGCTTTGGCCTCCCAAAGTGCTGGGATGACAGGTGTGAGCCACTGCACCCAGCTGGCTCCTTACATTTGTAAATCTTTAGAATATAGCTGTGTTGTCTTGTGTGTCAGTGTCCCAGAGTTTGAAGAACCTTCTTTTTCCTTTAAAACTGGAAGCTAATTTTGTATGCTGCTTTGAAATACTCAGTTTACAGAGTTAATGGAACTGTGCTGTAATACTGACTTCTGGCTCTTTGTTTCTCTTCTGTGTTACTTTACTCTCTTCTTGTGACTCCTAGGAGTGTTTCTGGGCCTGGGCCTGAGTGGAATCATTCCAACCTTGCACTATGTCATCTCGGAGGGGTTCCTCAAGGCTGCCACTATAGGGCAGATAGGCTGGTTGATGCTGATGGCCAGCCTCTACATCACAGGAGCTGCCCTATATGCTGCCCGGATCCCCGAACGCTTTTTTCCTGGCAAATGTGACATCTGGGTAAGTATGTCAGGGGTGATTGAGTGTGTGTAGGTATCTCCTCATGGGTTATTGGCATACTGCAGAGTGATGCAATAGAAAAAGTTTTAGACACAAAGTTAGGAGAGTTGTATTCTGGTTCTTATTCCTTGTTTAGCTGTCTTTCTGTGGACAGTAAGTACAGTAATAACCAATATTTAGTGAGCACTTCCTTGATGCTCAGCATAGTACAGAGTGCTTTGCATGGATTACCTCCTTTAATACATTAGCCCTATGTGGTATGATAACTCCTGTTCATGTCTTCATTTTACACATCAGGAGACTAAGGCTTAGAGAGGTGAGGCCACTTGTCCAAGCCATGTGGCTATTAAGTGGTAGAACTGGTATTTGAATTAGGCTAATTTTAATATCAGAATCTGTGCTCCTTTTGACAATGGAAAGTCATTTTGCCATTCTTTGTCTCAGTTTCCTTGTTTATGAAATGAGGATGATAGACCAGATTTTTACCAGAGTTCTTTTTAGGACCAGATTTCTACCAGGGTCTTTTTTTATACCAAAATTTAGTGATTTGTAATGAGAGACTGAGTGTATGTTTGTCTGGTGGAAGAAGAGGGATTGTGAAGAAGAGGGAACTGGATTGAACTAGATTGTGGTCATTGCTAAGAGACGAGGAAAGAGAGGAGGGAAAAGAAAATATATGGACTGATACAGATAGAAAAACTTATAACCAAAGAGAGCCTGAAATATTTTCAACAAGACAAAATTGGAAATATGCTTAATGTGAAATCTGACCTTTGGAATTCTGTTCCTCAGCCTATTGCTGAATATTATAGACTAAGCTGATAGCTCATCTCTTTAAAGTTTAGTTTAGCTATCTATAAAATGCAGATGATCTTGAACTTAAGCAGTTTTTTTAGCTTCAAATTAGCTCATTCGTCTTTCTGATTGCATCATCATCATTTTGACATTGGTAAGGAGGGGTTTTTGCCCTTTATCCCCTTTCTTTGGGGAAATTAATCCCCTTTGGTTTCCTGGGAAACATCTCTTGGGATGTGACTTAATTTCTTCTAGTTTTTGCTTCCAAAATCAGTGTTTTTCTCTTGATAAATCCTGCTTAGCCACTGTACTTTTTCATTTTGAGATTATAATGACAGAATAGTGTAATGTTTGAAGTGCAGCCAGCAATTGATTACCCTTCTTGAGATGTGGAATAGCATTCAACAGAACAGGTAAAATCAGAAATAATGTCACTTGCTTGTAGACCAGCTTCTGACTTGAGAAGTAAAAGGGCCTGTTTGCTTAGTTTTTGACACATTATGTAGTTCATGAAATTTCAGAATTGTAGCACTGAAGAAAACTCTGGCGACCATATGTTGTGACATTCCACACATGATCCTGGAATCCTCTTTAGTTTTTCTAACAAGAGAGCGACATTTAAATGACCATAGCTCTAGTCCTCTTGTCCATGACAAAATGTCCATCAGCAGTGAGTAGGAAAAGGACTGTATGTGTGATCATAGCCCATGGCTAGGTGTCAGGGGATCCTTGGGACCTTTGTGGCCTGTTAGCAAGAGAGTCTGTATGTCATTTGCCACTGGTTTCAGTGTTAAGTGTGTAGATGTTTATGTGTAGAGCTGAGTGGCAGCACCTTGATTTCTTTGGGAACAGCTGACTTTCAACTCAGCAGAATGTGATACACCTAATGGATATTCAGGATCTGTGGACACCTTGAATTTGAGCTCTGCCACATCCATTCCCTGCCTTCTGCTCAGCATAAACCAGGATTAAACATGTCTAAGAATCTTTAGCAGTCTTAATAATGTATGGGTTTCTCTGTCCCCTTCTCTTTTTTTCCCTCTCCAGTTTCACTCTCATCAGCTGTTTCATATCTTTGTGGTTGCTGGAGCTTTTGTTCACTTCCATGGTGTCTCAAACCTCCAGGAGTTTCGTTTCATGATCGGCGGGGGCTGCAGTGAAGAGGATGCACTGTGATACCTACCAGTAGCCAGGGACTATGACTCTAAACCAGGGCCTGCAGCACTTGCGGGCCTCCCTGCCGGCTACTGATGCCAGTACCAGAGGAGCCCCAAAACTTTGACAGCCTCGTGGGCTTTGTGACGGCCCAGGGGCTCTGCGTGGTACATGACTGAGAAGAGAAAAACAAAAATAAATCATACCTCAAAGGATGGAGTGCATCAATTGGGAGAAAAGGAGACATAGCCCAAACCCTGGCTTATTCTTGGGATCTACTGATTGTGGGCTCTGCAAGACCCTTGGCAAACTGGCTTCTGATCCATATCATATTTATTTGTAGAAGATGGCGAAACAGTTTAACTAGTGGTTCGTTCTTCTCCCTTTCTCTCTCTCTATAACAATAATACAAACCGATTTAGGTGAACATTTATATCCAATAAGGGGTGGGAGTGTGATTTTAAATGCTCTTTTGGGAGAACAAAGAAATTAATGTAAATAAGATTTCTAACTGTTTAAATAAGACTTTATATAAATGTTTAAAACGGGGGTAAGGGAGGGAGGGAGAATTTTTGTATAGAATGAAACATGCAAGTACCACACACTGTTTGAATTTTGCACAAAAAGTGACTGTAGGAGGATCAGGTGATAGCCCCAGAATGTACAGTGTCTTGGTGCACCAAGGTGCCTTCTAAAGGCTGACATACCTTGGACCCTAATGGGGCAGAGAGTATAGCCCCAGCCCAGTGGTCACATGACCACGGTCAAGCCTGAGAGCCTTTGGGAGATCTGAAGTAGAGGGGAGTGGTATGTGTTTTCTCAGTGGAAGCCGCACACCAATGGCTGACAGGATGTGTTAGATAAAGGCTCTAGTTAGGGTGTCATTGTCATTTGAGAGACTGATGCACTCCTACCAGCTGGTAAAGGGGTGCTGGAGACCACGGAGGAGCCCTGGAAACATTAGCATGGGCTTATCCGGTTACTTCCTGGCATCCCGCTCACTTTTATGGTAAGTCTTATTAGAGGGATGTGACAGTTTTCCATATCCTTGCTGTGGAGCTCTGGAACACTCTCTAAATTTCCCTCTATTAAAAATCACTGCCCTAACTATCCTTCCTTCTTGAGGGGATAGAAATGGACCTTTCTCTGACATATTTCTTGGCATGGAGCCAGCCACAAATGAGATTCTGACCTGTCCAGGTTTCTCCTGAGTCGTCTACATAGATTGGGAGACCCTTCCTTTGGATTAGGAAAGATGAGTTTTACCTCTGGTACACGGTCGTGGTAAGCCTGGATGTGACAGACACCTCGGCTCTCCTTGAACAAGAAAGCAGAGCTCTTAAAGGAATTGTAGTACCAAGTTGTCAGCACTCACTGAACCCCACTTTACAGGGATAGAGTGGCATGGCATTTTAAAGACAATGGTATGTTATTGCCAGGGAGTGAGGTACAAGACATTGGCTCGTGTCCCAGGCCTAACTTGATACGGTGTCAGAGAAAGTGGTGGGGAAAGGATCTGGTTCATAGAATTCTGATCTTGGCCCATAGGTGAACCACCAAAATAGCGCTTGAGTCTTAGGTTACTGTCATCAAAGACTTGGGATGACTCCATTATATCCTGGGATTGTGGGTATTAGAACTAAACATGGAAGTCCTGAGCATGGGGACTGGCATCCTCAGTAGGTGTCTGGGAATATAGGAAGGGTCTCCTATTCAATAGAGTTTTCTCAGTTATTTTCCTCCCTTGCCCTTCCAATCTCCAGCAAAAGCTGGGATCCAGGAAGAAAGAATCCAGTGTAGAAGTTGAGAAGAACTTGAGCGTTTTGGTTCTTGATAAGGTCACTGCCCTAGGTGCTAGGTGGACCGAGCAAAAGACTCAGTGGATGAACATGATGCAGTGCCTGACAGAATAAAGAACAGTATTAATCCCTTTGAGAAAGCATAGTCTAGCAGGACAGTGGCCATTTGGACAGAAACCCACTTAGTTTCTTGGGAGCAACAGCACAGATCAGAAGCCAGACTTGCTCTTTGGTCATGCCCTTTGGGATACAGGGTACAGGTGCAGCCCTGTCACAACACCCACAGAAGTAGCAGCCTCTGGGTGCAGTCACCCACACCCCAAAGCTGGAAGGATCTGGTTCAACATAGCACAAACCCTTAGGAAAAATGAAATTAACATCACTGATGTGTAATCCAGTAAAATCTCCCTCTTTTGGGTGTGTATGTGGGCATGTGTGTGCCCATTTCTATGTGTGTCTACGTGCAACTCACTACCAACAGCCTCATGTGCACTTGACCTGACAGTGCTCGCTGAGAACTCTCACCAGGTTGGCGCCTGAATGCCTTACTCTCAGCAGTCAGAGGCTTGCTTGCTCTGTGCAGATTTTTAATTTTCTTTTTTGGCCCTAGGCTGGTTGGGACCTCTACAGCTTCATTCTTTCACCATTAAATAGTGGCCTTTTTCAGTATTTTCCCTCTTCCCCTTTATAAATTGCTAAAGCCACAAAGCACATTTTTGGGGATCATAGAAGGTTGGGGTTCCAGAAGGGCATCTGTGTGAGGGTTCCATTGATGTGGGATTTCCCTACTTGCTGTATTCTCAGTTTCTAATAAAAAGAACCAAATGAAATATGACCTTCTGTTGTGTGTTTTTTATTGCCGTTCACCTTACCTCCCCTTAGCTTTTGGCACTTTCTGAAGCTCTAATTTAGACACTGAGATTTAAGAAATTTTTGGAAACTTGCCATTCGGGATGCACAAATCAAAGTGCTTATGCCCAACTCCTGTTTCCTAACTCAAACTTTCATCGTAACTTGGACCAGGTTTAGAATGGAGGGGAGAGCAGCCCTAAGAGGCAGTTCTTACTTATTGTTGAAGTTTATAAAAATAGTCTCTAAGGTAACACTTGATGTCAAGGGATGTGTTAGAGAACTGTCAATGTCACATGATCATAATCACAACCCTCTGAGCCAGTCAGCAGTGTATTCACTCTCATTTTATACAGGGGGAAACTGAAGCTTAGGAAGTTTAAGAATGACTCTAGTGCCAGCACTGTATTGGAGAAAAGAGTGAAGAGAAAATTCAAGAAAATCTTTCTGATTTATTATTCTGATTAAACAGTCTCATGTACACTGACTTAAAGGTTTTGGGGTTCATTAACCTAGTCCCTTCTATATAAGAAGAGGATCTGGTTCAAGTTGGTGTTTGAAATAAAAAGGAATTCCAACCCATTTGCCTTAGGTAAATTTAGTTTTTGGAAGGGCATTTCCAGTATTGGGATAAAATGTTCATTCTGAATTCTCATTTTTAAGTATAGATTTTAGAGTGTCCCATACCTTATTTGGGTATAGGCACTGGATCATTTCCTGCTTTTGACAAACAATATTAGCTGAAGCCTACTAATAACCCACTTTGTCTTTTCCTAGTCTCTAACTAAAAGGTATCTGAGCTGGGGTTGGTGGCTGATGCCTGTAATCCCAGCACTTTGGAAGGCTGAGGTGGGCGGATCACAAGGTCAGGAGTTCGAGACCAGCCTGGCTAACATGGTGAAACCCCGTCTCTACTAAAAATACAAAAAATTAGCTGGGCGTGGTGGCGGCGTCTGTAATCCCAGCTACTCGGGAGGCTGAGGCAGAAGAATCACTTGAACCTGGAAGGTGGAGGTTGCAGTGAGCTGAGACCACACCACAGCACTTCAGCCTGGGTGACAGAGCGAGACTCCATCTCATTTAAAAAAAAAAAAAAAAAAAAAAAAAAAAAAAAAGGTGTCTGTATGGTTCCTGATACTCAGGCGATGTTATGTGGATGTTGTAGAGGAAGTAGATAAGGACAAGTTTGGATTCTGACTACAGAGTGCTAGGCTCTGGGTGCCTAGAGAAGCCTCTGGGCAATGTTACTTTAAAATCTTCCCAGAAACAACATCCTCTTGAATATTTGGCTTCAGTTGTAGTGTTTCATTTTGTCCTCCCCTCAGAGGGCACGAAACATTTGCTAGCCAGCACCGCCCCCCAGCCCCCACCAACACCCTATTTAATGTATAAATCTTTTTGCTTTCAGCTGGTGAAACAAGGGCAGCCTGACTGGCTCATGTAAAGGCTGCTTATGATGGCACGGGGCAGGAAGGAAGCGTCACATACGGTGGCCTCTTGTCACTGCCATCCTACTGTACCACCGTCCCTACCTGCTGCGCTACCTGGAAATGAAAAGCGTAACTTCAGATCTCGGTTGTGCCATTTGCCATGTAGTTTGTCTGGCCTCGGTGTTCTGTCAAAATGAGGCCAACGATACATCCTCTATATCCCTCACTGAGATTCTGTGGCTCCTACAGATTATTTGCTCAAACTTTTCCATAGTGATTGGCTGGGGTTTCTGCCAAACCCTCACTCCAATTCTGTCCTTTTGTGGACTTCATTTATTTTTCTGGCCTTACGTTACGCCCACTTTCTTGCCTCCCTCCCACCCCCTGAACCAAAACTTCACTGAGCTTTATGAAGTGGTTGAAGCATTTTCCCAGAAAGCTCTTCTACTGAAATATACAACATTATTAGGTGGATTTAGTAGTTAACATATCGTTGGTACTGAGGAAGATCTGGCAGCATCCTTAAGTTCCTGGTCCTCCAAAGGTGTACAACGTAAGATTTCAAAATTCTGCATTCACATTTATTAAATGACAGGTTCCAACTTCATGCCTCTGAAAGCAGGTGATGGGCTTTAGAGTGAGCCAGGCTGCCACCTGCTGTCCTTTAGTGGTTCTGCTAAAAGTAGAAAAAGAGGAATCGTTCTGAGCTTCAAAGGCAAAACTTACGAGAATATTTTGTTCTCCAAAGTAGAGAAGGTTACTTTATCAGAAACGGTTTTTCCTTCCAATGGTCTTGAAAGGGATTCCCCTTGGCCATGCAGAGACACGGGGCCCAGAGGAAGCAGACAAAACAAGGCCAGAAGCTGCTCCAGCTTCCTAAGCCTGGCTTTTCGAGTTGGTAAATTTGCCTGGAAGTGCGCTTCCTGTTTGGGTGGGGAAGATAAGCCTTCCAAAAGATAACACTGGGTTATTGTCCTAGAGAGATTGCTGGTTGGTGTCTGTGAGTTGGTACTTGGGGTCAAATGCAGTTGGAGGTCAGAACGTGCCTTAATGCCGAAGAATGAACGGCAGGTGGGCGGCCATGGCCTTGGCAGGGAGCACAGCACAGGGGGAGCCTCACGACACATGGTTGGGACACTCAGTGATGGCAGCCCAGGGGCTGGAAAGGGCTCCTTGCTGCTTTCTTAACCCTGCTGGGCCTGCTGGACACCTTATTGTTCCTGGCATCTAAATTGTAATTTATTTGTCCCCACCTCCGTGAAACAAGATAATGTAATGATAGCAGTTAGCATGTATTTATTTAGCGTTTACTATATGCCAGGCAGTTTCAAGCATGTTACGTGAATATATCACACACAATCTTCACAATACTCTTCCAGTAATTTGGAGGCAATTTTCAACTCTGCTGCAGTTTCCATAATATGGGATGTACCCACTTTCAGGAGGCTGTTGTGAGGATGGAATGAGCTGAAACATGTTATTCGGTACGTGTAAACCTTAGCTGTTCTAGCATTATTCTGCCACTTAAGCTGGCTTCTCCGAGCTGCAGTGTCTTCTGCTGTAGGGGGGCATTACTACCGCCCTCACAGGGTTGTTGCAAAACATGACTGTTACGAGTGACATTCTGTAACCTATAATGTAAGTGTGTTTTACAGAGTTGGCATTTGGCCCACTCTAGAGGCAAGTTAGGGCTATTTGCTAGTAGGAAACTTGAACAGCTTGTACTTTGAAGTGTGGAGGCTGAGGGCGATGGAGGAGCAGGAAGAAGGGCCCCCAAATCCCTGCATACTATCCATGCCCATCACTAGGGTTTGTTAAACGGAAAGATTTGAGGCCTCTCCTAGATTTCTCCATGGTTTTGCCCTTAATGTTGCTCTCACCGTGGAGACTGTTGTCGCCTGGGGTTTGGTGGGGGAGGAAGCTGCAGGGCCTTGGGGCCCTGGGGAGATGTGTGTGCGCTGGGGCTGAGTTCCCAGATCGAGCTTCCCTCTCGGTGGACCCAGCTTAGCAAGTTGGAATGTTCCCACAAGTTCCAACCCTAAGGATTTCACTCCAGGGACAGTCAAGTAGATTCTTTTGTAAATCATTGGCCAGAAAAAGAGCACAATGACTGCTCTTTTTCACTATTTTACAGCTGTTTTTGCCGTCCCCTGAATGTACATCAATTTCCATGCAGCAATTGGATGGCTCAGCCTATTGGCTTTTCATAGATGCGAACTTTCCTTTAGGGCTTTGTAAAGAAGTTTTGGGAAGTTCTTCAATAGTAACAGTTTGGGGACATCACATGCAGCCCTGTCGATATTTCCTGAACGGATTTCCCTTACCCATTCCCTTACCCAACCCCCACCCCAACACAGTCAAAACCTTTTTGAGCATCCGCTAGGGAAGTGAGCTGCCTTCCACCCTGAGCCTCACTTTGGGGAATCTATGCTTTAGTTGGGGCATGTTCTTGCCTTAGCCTCATCTCTGCATTTGGCCTCATTCTGCTGCTTTTTCTCAGTGCCCGGAAGTCCTTAGGTTCTACCAGAGACCACGCTGACAGAAAGGGTCAGAAACCACTGACCTTTCTTGGCCTGGTCTGGACTCTGGAGTATAGGAGGAACTAAGTTATTTTGTCTTGTTCCAAGCTGAGCTCATGCTGGCTTCCCGAAGAGGAGACAGGAAGGTTAGGTTAGAAGTATGCTCATTTTGAGACAGGGCGGACGGTACCGGGCACCGTGAAGCGTCTTGAAAGTGGTGCCAGAGGATTGGTTTCTTGTTCCATCCAGCATTCTCTGGCGGCAGGGGCCACCAGCCCAGGATCGAGAGGGGCATTGGCCTGGGGGTGACCCGACTGCAGTTAGCTGCATCCCATGTCCCTGCTGACTTTTTGGGATGGCTCTGGAAGGATCACCTTGCCAAAACACAGGTCAGGCTAGGTGGTGTCACCGCAGGAGGTGGGGCAGTAGCCCCCAGACACACAGAGGCAGCAGGAGTAGGGGCAGCGAGGCTGAGGTGTCCGAGGCGCCGCCGCAGTCCTGGGCATTCTCCTGTGAACCCAGAGCAGAGGTGAGAGGGCGGCACTCAGACGAGGACCCTCGAAAAGGGAGGGGCTTCCACCACGAACGGGGCCAAAATCCTGGGGAAAGGGGCGTTTCAGAAAGCAGGGGAAGCACTGCTACCCTTCTTAGACCCCTCCCTTTTGGGGGAAAAGCCAAGGCTGGCCCCGCAGCCTGGGAAGCGGGCACCAGCCTTCTCTGCTTGCCCCCAGGCTTGGAGTGGCTGCGGGGTCATCCTCTCAGAATGGCTTCAGGAAAGTCCTCAACTCTGGGAGCATCTCTGATGGGGATTATTGTCCCAGCAGACGGGACCGTGTCCCAGCAGACGGGACCGTGTATGAAGCGCCCGGCTCAGGGCCTGACACCTGGGTCTCGGTTCTGGATCCGTTCCAGCCACTAGGACTGTCATCCACATGACGGCCTCCTCACACTGCTCAGATCATTCCGAACGAAGTGTAGCGGGAACCAGGACAAGATGGGAAAACTGCGTTCTAATTCACCTAGCGCCCAAGGCCTAGGAAGCGTGGCTCTTTGTTAAAGCACCTTTGGATCCTGGTTGACTTCGTATTTTAATGACACAGGGCTGTGCTGTGTTTTCACACCACCACTTCAACAAACGAAGGGTTTTTCCCACCCCACTCTCTGGACACCACCTGGGCGTCTGTCCTGAAATTCAATTCAAGTCTGACACTATCGAGAAGTAGCATCAGATCCCGCAAGTTACAGGGCTCAGTCCCACAAGGTGGCCCTCACCTCAGATGCTAATCGCAAGCCCCTTCTGACAGACTGGCTGTAAATCTAGGGTTCCCATGACCCCGTCTCAGGCTCCGTGATTTGTTAGCGCGGCTCACTAAGCTCACGAAGGTGCTTCCCTCGCCATTACCAGTTTATTATAAAGGACGCAGCTCAGGCAGCTGAGTGGAAGAGACACAGGCCAAGGCATGGGGTGTGCAGAGCTCCCACACCCTTTCACCAACTCAGACACTCTCCAAACACCATTGTTCAGGGATTTCATGGAGGCTTCGTTACGATAGGCACGATTGATTAAATCTTTGGCCACTGGTGATCAACTCAATCTCCAGCCTCCTTCCTTTCCCAGAAGCCAGGGCGTTGGAGCCAAAAGTCCCAGCCCTCTAATCCTGCCTTGGTGTTTCCTGTGGCCAGCCCCCCTCCTGTCTAGGGCCCCCCGCCACCAGTCATCTAATTAGCATTCAAAGATACCCCTATCATTCCAAAGGTCTTAGAGGCACCTGCGAAGGAACCAGGGACTAAGACCCAACACCATATCGAAAGATGCACCTATCACCCTAATCATTCAGGAAATAACAAGGGTTTCAGGAGCTTGCCAGGAACCAGGACAGGGACCAAATATCTGTTTCTTATTATATCCCAGCGCCGCAGGGCATACACGCAAATGTTTCCCCCAGACAGCACAGGCACAGGTGTGTTCATCGGCATGCTCCTGTCTTCAGGGCACAGGCCCAGGCACAGAGGCCTTGGGGGTGAAGATTCAGCCCACCCTCCACCCGCCTTAACCCGTACCTCTGGATGGAAGGCGTGGCAGGAGTCGGGTCGCCTGCGGAGCTTCTGGGAGCGCATCCGGTCACATTTGACAGAGGCATTATGTGCAGAAGCCACCGTTAAGGTCAGTATCTCAGGACCGGAGCCCATTCTGCAGACTGGAACAAGGTCTGGAAGAACCTGCTCTGGTGCCACCAGTTGCCCTGCAAGCAGCTTTGGGGTCAGGAGGCAGCACCGGGTCCCAGGGAAGGGTTAGAGAACAAATAAGGGAACCCTGTGGAGGACAGACCGGTGGTGAAGGACGCTGGCCCCACTGCTCAAAATCTGAACCCCACAGACACCTGCAGCCCCGCCCCCACCGCACACATCCCCGAGGACTGCAGGATATATTTGACTTCTGTGGCCTCCTGCAGCACTGGCGGGAAGATGCTGCAGTCACAGGTGGGGTCTGTCACCAGGAAGAGGAGGTTACTGTTGGGAATCTGTTGCACCACAAATACCCTGCAGCAAAGAAAGGGAGTTGAGGACGGCTCCGTGGCGACCACGGGAAGGGCTTCTAGGGAAGGAACTTCTGGAGACTTCAGTGTGGAGTTAGGGTGGCAGGGAAGCCCGGAACCGTGAGGCAGTGCGGGTCGGGGCAGCCACGGGAAGGGGCCCGGGCAGATGGCTCAGTTCTAACTGGCTTTCCCCACAAGCCTTTGCTGCTGCATTTCCTTCCTAGCAGATTGGAGAAAGTAAGGAAGTCCAAACTGGGCCGCTTTGGAGAGTGCAGAGTTGTTATTAATATATGCAGGGACAACAGGCGTCAATCAAGACCATCCAGAACAAATGGGAGGGGCGGCCACGCTTGCTTTGGGTGAGGGTGGCGGGGGCAGGCCTGGGCCAAGCGGCAGTGCTGGGGCTTGGCCACCAGGTGGCGCAGTGGTCCCGCGCGCGGCGAGGCCGCCCTGGGAGGAGTGGCGGGAGTGGGGCGGAGCCCGCCCACCGGGCCCACGGCCTTCCCAGCAGTCCCAGCGGCCGCCTGCCGAGCCCCCCGCCGGGACGGGTGGTCTCCCACGTCCACACGTGCACACCGCAGCCGTGTACACGCTAAGCCTTCACGGCTCTCCATGAGGCTGCTATTGTGCCCATTTTGTAGATGAGCAAACGGAGACTAGAGCAGGCGAAGTCACTGGCCCACGGTCCGGAGCCAGGAAGAGCAGAGCCCGTTTTAAACTCAGGTCTCTCTACTCTGAGGCCCTCGCTTCACTCCGAGACCGCGGCTCTATCCTGGCACCGAGCCCTGGAGACTAGTGCACAGGGGACGCCCATCTCAACCCTCAACCCTGCACGGAACCCGGGGTGACACCCGCGCGGCAAGACGCGCAGGGAGGGGGAAGGGAGCCCCCATGCCAGCGCCGCGGGGCCGCACTGTTCAATGGGCTGCCAGGCCGGGGGGTCTGGCCGAGGCGACCCTCGAGGAGGCCGCTGCGTTCCCGGGGTGGGGTCCTCCCGGGCTCGGCGGCGGGGGTCAGCACGAGAGACCCTTCCGTCCGGCCTCCCCGGGCCAGGGCGGGTTGTAACTAGCGGCGTCCACACAGCAGGAAGCCTGGCCGGGCTGCTGTCCGCGCTCTGGGGGACCCAGGTCGGTTCCCTCCTGGAGCCTCCCGAGGTGGGCGCATGGCAGAGGTGGGCGCATGGCAGAGCAGGGCCGCGCCATCCAGGCGGGGACTGTGCCCAGCGCTCCGCTTCCTCCCAAGGCTCCCAGGGCCCAGGACATCGCACACTTTCCGGCTTCTCTTCTCGCACCTCCCTCTGCCTTCCAAGTGCTCCCCGTGCAGCTCCGCCCTGGCCCCGGCCTGTGCCCGAGCAGGGGTGAGGGAGACCCGCTGAACGGTCCCCTCGCCCAGGGACGCCGCGGGGTGACGGCCGCGGCCTTGGCGGGGTGGGGCGGGGCGGGCTCGCCACACAGGGTCTGGCCTCGCCGCCTCTCCCCGCTCCCCTACGGCAGCGCCCCCGGCTGTCCCGGCCCCCGGCCGTCCTGCCCGCCGCAGACCTTCCGCCTCCTGCGTGTCTCCTGCACGGAGGGCGGCGCGGGAAGACCCTGGGAGCGTGGCTCGCGCCTAGAAGCTCCCCCTCCTCCCAGGCCCTGCCCCGGCTTCCGTCTCGCGAGGGAGGGAGGGAGGGGTGGGGCGGGACGGGCGGCGCCGCCCTGCGGCCTCACTTCTGGCAGGGCCCGCACTCGATGATCCCGTTGGCCTCCCGGATGGCCGGCTGGTACACGAACACGGGGTACTCGGTGTCGCACGGCTGCAGCTGGTCCTGCTTCTTTTGTTTGTGGGCTGCGGGCAGAGAAGGGACATCAGGCCGCCGAAGGGGCCTCGGAGGGCATGGCCTGGGGTGACCTCGCCTCAGCCTTCCCAGGGCCAGAGTTCCCCCCAGTCCCTCTGCAGGGGGCCCCTCCTCAGGCGGTTCTCGGGACACGTGTGGAGGAGCCGGTGGGGGTGAAGGGAGGGGCAGGCACGGAGAGTGGCTTCACACGGGGAGCGCCGCAGGGGCCCTGGGTCTCGGTGGAGGGAAAGCGCTTGCTCTCTGGGAGCCTGGCCCTGGCTGTGAGCTGGGGGCGGTGCGCCGTCTCCAGGGCTCCTTCCAGCACTCAGATCCGGGGGACGGTCTGAGCGGGGAGCAGAAGCAGTAGGGGCACCAAGGGGTGGTTTGCGGGTACTTAGGCCCACCACCCCTCCCCTCACTGTGGACAGACCTAGCGCTGTTCCTGGGCAATCCTGCCCTCCTCTCCTGCATAGCCAGGCCCACCTGAGCGCCTGGGGTGGGGGCAGCCGGGCAGGTGGGCTCCAGGCCTGGCGCTGCCAAAGCCCAGAAGGCACAGCCGCCTGGCGCGGGGCTCCTTGGGGGCAGTGCGATTTGCCCTAGCTCCCTGGGACAAGGACAGTGGACTCAACCGGAGGCAGAGGCGAGTGCCTCAGCCCCGCTCTGGGGGACCCAAGTCTGTTCGCTCCTGGAGCCTCCTGAGGTGGGCACATGGCAGAGCAGGGCCCCGCCGCACAGGCGGGGACTGTGCCCAGCGCTCCTGTTCCTCCCAAGGCTCTCTGCGTGGCCCTTCTGTTCTCAGGGCCTGGCTGTGGCCCCCAGGGATAGACCTAGAAGTGGGGACCACAAGTGTGAGCTACCTTTCCAGGCTCATGTGGGGTCCTACAGGAGAGCATGGGTCTCCTCAACTTCCAGACCCAGAAACTTCCAGCCAGAGCTCAAAACCCAGAGCGGACACCGGCTGGCACTCAGAAAACCCTCACTGAGAGGAGCAAGCCCACAGCGGCTGGGCTGTGTTTTGTCCCCAGGGCTGGGCACAGAGGCCTGACAGCGGCAGGGTTGAGTGGCGTCCCCAAGGTCACACAGTGGACGGGGCTGCAGCACCTACATCCCGGCCTGGGACTCCAAGTCCAGTGCTCCTTCACTGAGGACACTGACACCTGGCAGGCCAGGGGGAGGAGCTCCAGGGGACAGGTGCCCCAGAGAAGAGAAATTCTGAGTAGGCAGATTGAGGGGGATCATCCTCAAGATGCAGCTGCTGACAGAGACAGAGGGGACAGTGTCTCCACCCCACGGTGAAGCCCTGTGTTTCTGCGCACGGGGGTGGGGACCTGCTTCTAAGTGACACAGCGTTCCTGGTTCCTGTCACTCACACCTATTGACTGCAAACGCCCCAGAGCAGCCCCACCCAATCGATCATGGGTGTGAGTCCAGGAGTCTGGAGACACAGCCCTAACCGCCCTAAGCCCAGGGACAGGGGAAGCCCCAAGCCAAGGCCAGCAGGAGAGAACAAAGAGCAAGCCAGAGAGGGGACCACGGCAGAGCTGAAGAGATGGGATAAGCTGGGGACAGCCCAGGTGGTGGGAGGTTTTGGAACCCCGTGGCAAAGGTTCTGCGAACACTGAGGCAGATGGCCTCCTGTGGTCATGGAGTGCCCAGGCGCCCGGGCAGTGAGTGCTTTGAAAGGCCAGTCTCATTGCCACCCTGCGCGTGTGGCCAGAGCCACCGGGCTTTGTGTTGGGGCCTCTCATGGTCACTGCCTCTGGGGGACTCTGTCCTCAGACACAGGGTCCTAGAGGGGAATCATCTGAGAGCTTCCTGGGGCATCTGGAACCAGGAGTCCCGCTGAGGGCTGGTGATGCCCGGGCTGAGGTGCCGCTGTTTGCTTCTCCAAGGGCTGGGCTGGCGGTTGCTCACTCATACTGGCTCATGGCCACGCAGCCACACCACCCTTCCTCTTGGAATCTTACATGTTCTCAACCAAGGGGACGCTGGAGTTTCTCATTTTCCCTGGGGCCTGACTGTCCTCGTGTGAGATGAGATCTGGGCTAGACTCCCCAGTCCCCCAACCCCCAGGAATGGTACTTTACGCTGGGAAAGCTCAGCCCTGCCTGGGGTCACTCCTGGGACGGGTCATGGAGGGCGGGTTCTGTGTAGCTCCTGCTGCGTCCCCAACCCACCGCCAGCAGCGATTGCCTCAGCAGAGCTACTTACAGTGATGGAAGACACTTTTGGCTGGCCGGGACATGAGCCCAGCACAGGGTGGACACGGCACAGGAAGAACATGGTGGCACAGGAGGGCAGGATGTCATGGGGTGGTCATGATGGCACATGGAGTGGCGGTGTCCCAAGATGATGTCACACACAGAGCCAGGAGTGAGGGAGGTGATGAGAGAAGGCCAGGCAGGGTGAGAGGTGAACAACGATGCGCCTATCCCCACGGTCACCCACCCCACGGGGAATGGTCTCACGCGAGTGGACCAAAATGCCACTGCTCTTCAGCACATGACCCTGCAGCTCCATGCACTCACCCTCGGCCCCTCTGTCGTACCAGGAGCCCCAGACGCTCCACTCCAGCAGGAACCTGTCGGACACAGGACTGAATCTGGGAGACCTCTGAGATTACAAGGGGCTGGAGTATCCCCGACAGCCCCCGGCCCATCCCCTCTCCTCTAGGACACCCTCTTCCCTGCTTGAGGGCTCTGGGGTGAGCGGTGAGGTCCCTCCCAGGGGCAGCGTGCAGGGAGGAGGTGGTGTCCATGCCCAGGGATTGTGCCCTCCTTCCCCGGGTTCTGGTCGCAAGTGGGTTGTCCTGGAGACCTTGCAGCCCCCTGCTCAAGGACACCCTCCTAAGCCACTCTTGCATGCAGCCCTCCACCAGCCCCATGTCCACCCCCACTCACAGCACCAGCTCCTGCAGCAGCCACCTGGTCGCCGTCAAGAAGGCAGAGATTGGCTGGGAAGGAGAAAGTCCGCACCACTCACACCTAGGTCCAAGGCTGAGGGTCCCCCCACACCCCAGCACCACCCTCAGAGAGACCAGACCGTGGGCTGCCCTGCCACTGGGAGCGGGGGTGGCAGAGCTCAGGCCCGCAGCCCAGCACCCACCATCCCCCTACCTCCCACCTGCCCTGCAGAGCTGAGCTAGCTGGGAAATGCCTATTGCAGGTCAGACGTCTCAGGTGGGGTTGGACGTGCCCCTCCAGGAGATGAGTCAAGGCCTCATCCTGGTGCTGTACTGCTGAGGATCCCTGGTGATCAAGTGGCAGTGTCAGGGGCTGAGGCTGGGGCAGGTTGCTCTCTCTGTCTCCGCCAGAGGCCCTGTTATGTCACAGCTACCAGAGCAGTCCCTTTGAAGCCCCAAAGCCAGACCCACAGGCCTGCCTGAGAGCGGGACTGAGAGCAGTGGCTCTGAGCAGAAGGTGGAGATGGTCAAGGTAGGGCCCTGGGGCCAGACACCCACAGTGGGTGAGAACAAGGACCAGTGGCCTCATTCCAGGAGAGGGCAGAGGATTGGCTAGCTGGCAGAGGGAAGGGCTTGGTGACACTCACGCTGACCAGGGGCTGGGCTGCGCTGTGGTGGTGACTTGACGGTTTGCACATGGCCTGATAGTCGTACATGGTCACTCTGAAAATCAGACGCAGGCTGTGATGAGTCCGAAGCCGCCCCCACACCCTGCCCCTGCCTCAGGAGGCTTTACTAGCAGAGCATTTACCACAATTCCCAAAGGAACCTGAGCTAGGACAGCAGATCAGAAGACAGTTCGTGCTGAAAATTGCATGTCTGCACTTGGAATGGTTTAAAGACAATGAAGAGCAAATGGCTTGCCCTCTGAGTTGGATGGTTTTCCCTCTGGGGTCTGACCTGCGGGGTCCCTCCCAGGGATGCCCACATGACCTTAGCCCTCCCCACATCATGTTGACGCCCTGGCTCCACAAAGGTTGTTTTTGGAGCTCTTTAGGGTCACCCACTGTGGATTTTGGAGGTCAGGATCCCGAGATCTGCTTGGGCCACTTAGCGTCAGCTCTCGGTTTGCTGTGTCTATTTGGACGGGGGAGGAGTGTGCCCCACTTACTGGCTGAACACCCCCATGCTGAGCAGCTGGGTCATGACAGCACCATCCACCTCCCCCAGAAATCTTCCTGTCTGTGAGGGAGGGAGAGCAGAGAGAGAGGGAGGGAGAGAGATGGAGCAGGGTGGAGCTTTCTGAGTCCAGCATTACTTACTTAGCTCAGGTCAAGGCTTTTGGTGCCTGTCAGGCTTTCTGTCTAAATGCCTCTCAGCATAATCCAACTGAAACCTTCCACCCACGCCCCTCTCCAGTCCTGGCTCCCTCCTTACCGTCCAGCCTGGTGCTTTCCAGGCCAGCTGACTATGAGACCAGCCTAGAGGTTGCAATATGATTTTTCAATGGTACAGAATTCCTTGGAACAATTCTGTGTGAATCACTTGCAGCGAGGTTAAAGAATGTTTTATGAAACTGGATTTGTTGTACGTGCTGTGTGTGTGTTGGGTCAGATATAAAACACGTTTACATGTTTCTGCAGGTGAAGGTCAAAAGCAGCACCTGTCTCGTGCACACTGGTATCCTCATCCTCCCAGTGTGAGAGGGCTGCTGTCGCTTTTGATGTCCCTCCATCACCTCCCACAATCAGTGTGCCCTGTGGATAGGTCATTTGTCCCCTCCACGACAATGACCTAACCGGATCCCTTGCCCTGTCTCCACTGCCCACCTGCCTGCCTCACTGACCTCTCCCCTAGTCCCTGTGGCACTGCCAGAGTCATCTTCCTCAAATGCAGCATGAATGGGTCACTCTCGTCTTCATTTCCCAAAAACAAACAGGACCCTCCCTCCTGCCCTGGCTCCCCTTTCGTTGTCCATCAGACAGTGCTTTGTGGCTTCTGTGCCCTGTGCCAGGCAGCGGCCCCCTAGCTGGCTGAGAATGGCCTCAGGCCCCCCATCCTGCCACCTCTCATGGCCTCTGTACCTGCCTTGGCCTATTGAGTCTGCCGTTTCTCAGCAGGGCAGAGTGGTAGAGCTTGGGCTTTGGTGTTGGATTTCAACTTGAATGTAGGCTGTCTTTAGAGATTGGGGATAGCGTGTGTCCGGCGTGTGGCTCCCAGTAAATACTTGAAAAATGGTAGCCATTGTTAGGAGGAGAGGTCTGGGGTCTGGCTTGGCTGTTCTCCCTGCCTTGATTACCCTTTTTCTGTCCTCGTGCCAAGGAACTTTTTTCCTCACCCTTGCTGGGAAGTCTTTCGATTCTAACTTTTCCAGCCAGAACGAGGCCTTCCTCTGCACACTGGCAGCCTGTGACCCGCATGCCCGTGCAGTCCCAGTCTCACTCTGCCGGATAAGATATTTGGTAGAAAACTGTGTGAGAACAGGACCGTGTCTTACTCATCTCTGAATTCCCCAAAGTGTCTTGGTACCTGGACATACTCAGTCAGTGTGGACTTTTGGTAGGGAAGGGAGGTGGGAACCAGGCTGATGGCCATGTCAGGTTCTTCATGGAGATCCTTCTAGCTGCCAGGGCCCAAAATGACGACATGTGTGATAACTACCAATAAAAAGAAATGCAAGGCTAGCACCGGAGCTGAGGCACATGGGCCTGGCCAGTCTCAAGGAAAGGCAGGCATTGTCTGGGTGCCCACCTGGGGCCTGCCCTGGGCAGCCAGGTCGACTCCAGCAAGCCTTCTGAAGGGAACAGAGATTTATTCCAGACAAGGGCTAGTCAGAACGCACAACTCCTGAACACCCAATGAAAAATCAGAGAAGTTCTCTCTCAAATAAGAGGTGATGGTGCAGCTTCAGGACAATAACCCCAGTACCATGCCCATGGTTCATAATGCTATGACTTATAATCAGCCAATATGGGGCCACAGGTCCCCAGATGCACCCACGCCAGGAATCTGGGATGAAGTCAGGAAGTATTACTTTCCAAATTGGAGTTAAATAACAAAACGCCGGGCGCGGTGGCTCAAGCCTGTAATCCCAGCACTTTGGGAGGCCAAGACGGGTGGATCACAAGGTCAGGAGATCGAGACCATCCTGGCTAACACGGTGAAACCCCGTCTCTACTAAAAAATACAAAAAACTAGCCGGGCGAGGTGGCGGGCGCCTGTAGTCCCAGCTACTCGGAGGCTGAGGCAGGAGAATGGCGTAAACCTGGGAGGCGGAGCTTGCAGTGAGCTGAGATCTGGCCACTGCACTCCAGCCTGGGCGACAGAGCGAGACTCCGTCTCAAAAAAAAAAATAACAAAACATAGTCTTTACATCCTACAGTATTTCCTGAATAAGTGGAAAATAGCTGACTTACAAAACTAAAACGTAAGGATGCAACTCACTAAAAATGCATGGCAAATTATAATCTAAAAATGGACGGGTCAATTACAAAAGTAAGCAGGAGGAAAACAGAGGCAGACAAAGGTACTCAGACTTGCCTGTCTATATTCTGCTCGCTCTTCACCTGGAATAGCCTGACCACCAAAAACTGTTTCATAACACCTTTTATTCACAAGGCACTCACCAGGTGAGTCTGATGCACAAATGAATGAAATGGACACGAATCAAGAGCTTCAGACTAGTTTGCATGGACAGACGGGGAACACACAAACTCTCAGACAGGGCTGGCTCATAACCGGCACCTCCTACAGTGGCGGAAAGCAGTGGGAACCCAAAGCCCTGGTAGGCTGCATGGAAGAAGGCAGTGGACATGGCAGGGAGACAGCAGGGAGGGTCAAGGGCATTCCAGGGACAGAACAGCACATGGGAATGTGAAAGGCATTGAAATCCCACCTGTTCAAGGTGCAACCCTAAAGCTCTCCCTGGTGCCTCCAGCTAAACTCTCTCAGCTGGGGCTTGCTTTTCGCTATTCTAGTTACTGTGTGTGTGTGTGTGTGTGTGTGTGTGTGTGTGTTTCCTCCGTCACTCCCTCACCTGACAGCAGGATTCTAGAGGACAGAAATCCACCTCTGTCCCACAGCACCACACCATGTCCTGTTTACAGTTATTATTCCATGCATATTTGCTGAAGGAACGTGTGAGGGAATGAATGACCCGACTCTTCTGCTCCCTGGGAAAGTGCAGCGGGGTGGAGACAAGGCTTCTGACGAGGTTGGTCTTAATTCCTATAAGCTTGTCCCATTCTCCTTCCTAATTCTAGGCTTATTCACTAACAACCCTGTTGTTTAGACCTTGGATTCTGAGAAGAGAGGTCCCTGAGAGCAAGGATGTGTATCCTGGACACTAGAAAAATGTATCCCCCTGCATAAATAACTTGATTTTTCTAGGATTTGTCACTCTGGCAGAAAATATCCATTCTCCCCGTCGTCTTTAGTTAGGCACCCTGACTTTAATTTTGGCAGCCATGTGCTCAGCAAAAAGACTACATTTCCCAGTAGCCCTTGCGGCAAGGACTGGCCAATGGAATGTGAGCAGAGTCTCTGGGCGGGACTTCCGGGAAGCTGTCCCAAGGCCTCCTGCCTCCTGCCCATCCTTGCCCTTGCGCCCTGGGAAGCGGACTGGAAGGCAGGAGCCCCCCCAGCAATGCTGGGATCGTGCGGATGGGGACAGGCCGGGCCCAGGCTGCCTTCATCTATTCTTTTATAGATGAATAAACCTTTAGTTTTTTAAGCCACTTCTCTGCTGGCAGCAGAACACAATTCCTGGTTGATAGTTTCTTTTGAAGTCTGGTCAGGGCAAATCCCCGACTCTAGAGTCCCTGAACCTGCAAAGCCAAGGCCCAAAGGTCGACGTGGGATGCCTTGTCGATTTAGGAGCCCCGGACCGTCCGTGGAGTGGCACCCAAAGCATAGCACGATGCCCGGGCCTGACCGCCCCAGCCCCCCTTTCACGGGGGACGATTCACAAATAAGCAGTGGCCCAGGGGCTGCCTGAACTCTGGGGCTGGGTCAGAAGGGTCAAGGACCCCCCTGCCGGGCCTTCAAGTCTGGAGGGAGGCCGGGGGGAGGCAGGTCCTGTGAGCACCACCCAGAAGCCTGCAGGGGAAGCAGATGGGGGCGGAGGCAGGAGAGCAAGTGATGAGAGGTTGGGCAGTCCCTCCCAGGCCTGGACTAATTTGCAGGGCTGTGGGAGGCTGTGCCCAGAGAGAAGGGGTGCTCTTGACTCTGGTGACAGATGGAGTAAGCGTCCCATGGCCTCCTTACCTGGGACAGCCTCCGTTTCTTCTCTAAAGATGGGAGCTCATCCTCCTAAGGGGTGTGAACGCTCAAGTCCCTGTGTCTGGCTCGTGTGGGAATCAGTTTCCTTTTGTCTGCTCCTGGCTTGTGCAGCCTCTCCTGCCCCCCGTGCCCCAGGCTGCAGTCTCTTAAGGAGTGTTTTGGACAGTCAGGGGTGCCTGGGAGGGACGTGGAGGAGCGGGGTGGGGATGGGGCAGCACTGCACTCCCTGGAAAGCCACCTGAAGCGCCTGCCTCTGACCACGACAGGATGAATTTTATTCCTGGAGGGCCCAGGGGAGCATGGCCATTTGGGATGCCAGGAAGGCAGAGGGAGCACCGCTGCCAGGGCAAGTGGTGTCCCGGAAGATGGCCAAGGCAGGCTGCCCAGAGTGGAAAGGATGGGAACACGTGCCAGGCTGGGATAGTGACTTGAAGATGAGGAGCCTGGGCTGGGTGGGCTGCAGGGGGCAGGGACCATGAGAGCGATTCAGAGAAACAGGACCCAAGGCCCAGACAGGCATGCCTGACGCCCCTGATAACAGAAAGGGACGCCCTGCTCTGAGGGCCTGCCCGGTCCCAGCTCACTGGGCTAGGGCATGGAGGGAGCAGGGTGCTGTGCTCTGAGAGATCCAGGGAATCTCCCAGGGAAAGATGCTGGGATGGAGCCTCGGATTCTCTAGGCTGCAGTTGCTGCCCCTTGGAGATCCACTTTGAAGCTCCCATGGGTGGGTGCTGTCAGGAAGCAAATGACAGGCATTGGAGTCCCCAGATTCAGGGTGACAGATCCACTATGAATATTACAAAGCTCCACAAAGCTGCTGTCATTGTCCCCAACTGTCTGCTTCTCTTTCTAGGCCCCACATCAAGGGTTGCAATCTTGTCATCCATAACTCTTTATTATAAGAATGAGCCCTGGCCTGGAAGAGAGGCCAAATGTCTAATTAGCAGGCCTGGAACACCATTGGCGCCAGGAGACAGCCAAGCAGCCACTCCCTGGGGCTGGCTGCAGATGGGACCCTTGTGGTTTCCCCACTCACTGACTATGGGGAGGAGGGTGTGGAAGGACTTTGTCTGGGAAGAACCTTTGCATCTGTAGCTCAACAGGCTTCTCTCTCCAGGCCTCTGGGTGAACCCCAGCAGGGACAAGGAGTCGCTGGAAGCTTTTGACACATTTGCCCAGTCAGGAAAGTGACAGCAGCCAGCTCAAGTGCATCCAGCTCCACAGCAGCCATGAGGTCTGGGGAGGGTTCTCAACCCATCACGCACCCAGTCACCTGGAGGGCCCCTTTGAGCAGACTGCTGGACCCCAGTCCCAAAGTGCCTGAGTCCCTAGGTCTGGGTGGGGCCCTGGCAAATCTGCATCTCTGACAAGCTCCCAGATGCTGGGGCTTCCATCCTTCAGCCACACTGGAGGCCTAGAGATAGGCAGGGAGGAGCAGTGAGGAGCGGATGAGTTAGGAGAGCCAGACCCTGTGGCCCTCGATGGCGCCTGTGTGTTTGGGGAAGAGGGGCAGGTTTGGGTCGGTTGGTGGGAGTTGGTGGTGGGCAGACCCTAAAGTGGTTCACAATGATCCCAGCCTCCTGGGAGTCCTGCCCTTGTGTAAGCCCCTTCTCTTGACTGTAGGTCGGACACAGTACCTTGTTTCTAGCAAGTAGACTACGGTAAAAGTGATGGGGTGTCCCTTCTGAAATCAGGTTTCAAGACTGACTTCCACCTTGGCTTGCTCAGTTTGATGAAGGAAGCTGCCTGCTGTGGGAGAGGACGCTTCTGCCTCACAGCCCTGGAGGAACTGAATGCTGCCAACGTGGGACCGGATGCAGATCCTTCTCAGGTCAAGCCTGGAAATGACAGCAGCCCTGGGGACCTTGATGCTGTAGCCTCGTGCAAGACCCTGAGCCAGCCGCACCCAGATCCCTTACTCACAGAAACCGCCAGATTTTAAGTCTTCCGGTTGTAAGCCACTGCTTTTGCCATAATTTGTTATGCAGCAATAGATAACTGCTACAGAGTTGTTAAATGAATACGTTTTTTCAAAAACAGCAAAAACAGACGGATGGACAGAGGGTTGGACAGCTGAACAAGTGGCATTAGCCCCAGACTCTCTACCGCCCTGTCTTCCACTCACCTCCCAGTCCAGCGCCTGCTACCTCCAGCCCTCACTCTTAGGCCAGTTCAGTTCTCCACACAGTTATCAAGTGTCTGCTGTGTGCCAGGCACCACGCCAGGCGGGGTCTCTGGCCTGCTGCCCTCCCATAACCCGATACAGTTCAGGCTGCATGGTCAGAGCTGTCCACAGTGAGGAAAGAGGAAGCGAGCCCTGTCACAGTGTCTTGACTCCCAGGGCTTGACACTAGCCCAGAGCTTAACACAGGGTTGGGATTCCTGGGCCTTGCCTTTCAGGTCCTACAGGCATTGGTCCTAACTCCATGAGACTCAGCTGAGCACAGCAAGTGAATGAACTCCGCCTTAAGCGGTGACAGAGTGACCTGGGTGGGGCTCAGGGCCAGGAGTGTCACCCAGGGGACTGGGACTTGCAGCCTCCACACGCACCAGAGGAGGCCAGTCTAGCTGGGGTCATGAACCGTGCCCTGCAGATGCTCAGGTCCCATCAAGACCAGTGTTCTCCCAGCTCAGTTCCCCTTCCAAGAGGTCTTTTCTAGAATCTTCTTCCCCCTCTTCTTTGCTGCTCTTCAGTTGGCTTTCTGGGTTTGAATTCTGGCTTTTCTGTGGTTGTGAGTTTTTGGGTTAATGCTCTAACCTTGCAGGACCTCATTTTCCCATCCTCTGTAAAGTGAGACTAAGAAGGTCCCAGCAGATGATGTAGGGGGCCTTCCTCACTTCTGGGGCCTCACCATTGGGGAAGCAAGGGTGAGCCAAGCACGGCGGGAGTGGGGGCCCTGGTAGGAGCCTCTAGAAGGTCAGTTCATTTCTGTCCTGTTTCATTTCATGGAGGATTTGGGATGGCATATAAAACTACAGACAGGGTAAAAAGGTAATAGAATCATTGAGAAAATGGGGGTGAATGAGTTAAGTAAACAAATACATTATAAAATATAAATCTCTGAGTAATTGACGGCTACCACATCTAATCCAAACTTGTTCTCAGTGATTTTACAATCTGTGAAGACATGTGAGCAAATGTGGTCTGGACAGAATAGGACCAAAGTGGCCCAGTGGGTTACGAGAGGGTCCCTTGAGGGGTTCCTATCTCGAGATGCCACACGCTTGCCAGCTTCTCTCAAGCTTGGGGTGGTTCCCCTCCAGGGCTGGCTCCCTGCATGGTTGTCTGGCTGCCTCTGGAGCAGGGACTGGCAACCACAGCCCTCAGGCCAAGCCTGGCTCACTGTTGATTCATGTGGGACCTTGATCTAAGACTGGCTTTTCCATGTTCAAGTGGTTGGGGAAAAAAAGTCAAAAGATTGATAACATCTCATGACACATGAAATTTATCTGAAATTCACATTTCAGTATTCAAAGGTTTTACTGGAGCAGTGCCACGTGCATTTGCTAACAGATCGCCCATGGCTGCTTTCTTGCTGCAGTAGCAGGGCTGAGTCTCATGAAGTTCAAAACCAAAATGTGCATCCTCCCTTTTAGGAAATGCTCGCCTACCCCTGCTCTAGAGCTCGCTCTCAGGCTTGGCCATCCTGTCCCTCTGTCCTGCCACCTCCCATCCCAGTGTCCAGAATCCAAGCTTTCGCTGGGACGCCTTAGCCCACGCTCTGGCCCTTGAAAGCCAACACCACGGGAGGCCTGGGGACGTGGGCAGGCTCAGTTACCCAGGGCAAGAGGGGTCAGAGCACGAACGAGGGGGTATCAGGTAATCCCAGAGCCTCACACCAACCACTGGTTTTAACTCCTGTCATCACCGGTTTTCTCCCAGAACAGTGGAAAAATACAAAGGCCTGGGCTCTGTCTGGGGAGGAGTGAAATGGCCAAAAGGGGGCATGAGAGGGAGAAGGGGGAAACCAGAGGCAGGCGCCCAGGTGACCACGATGAACAATTAGCTGAGTCCTGCAAAGCCCTGCCCCCACTCCCACCAAGAGGAAGTTGAATGAAACCATCTTTGGCTTCTCTGCTCTTGTGGCTGAGAACTGCTGCTTGTTAAGTGGGTCATTTAAACACTACCCCAAGGAGTTAGATTTCATGACCCACTGGTGCCCCTTTGTCCTCACTTGTCCTCTTTTCCAAGTCTCCTTCCGACACCCCTGCTCCGGTTCCTGCCCTGTTCCGATGACTTCTTTGGATCGGAAGCCGCATCCTGGTCAGGCCAGACCATAGCCCTGGGATGCGTGGAGGTGGCCTTGACCACGACCTCTGCATCAGCCTCTGCATCCCAGGCGGTGCGAGCCTTCAGCTGGGGCTGGCTTGGACGCTGTGTAGTCCAGCCCCCAGCGAGACACGGCGAGCAGAAGTCGCTTGCCCACATCACATTTCTAATTAGTAGTGAAGCTCACACAGACCAAATACTATGCCCCCTTCCCTGAGGCTCAGGCAGGAGGCCATTCGGATGCTCTGCCTCGCTTCAGGAAAATACGTCTGGTGAATAGATCTGGATTTGCTTCAGGTTGGAATGGGCTTCTTTCTCAGTTTGATTCCTGGCTAAAGGAATAATCCATTTTGAGGCCCCTTTTGGAGCCCAGCAAGTATAAAAATATTATTGTACTTTCTCTTTTTTCTGTCTGAGTACATGTTCAGTTCAGAGAGATGCCCCACCCAGCGGGGGCAGGGGAAGGTTAGGATGTGCAAGCCAGGCCTTCAGGTGAGAAAGCCTCACATCCATCCCCCATTTCTTCCCTGGCACACCGAAGGCCGGGCGTGGTGGGCGAGAGTATAATTTTCCATAAGGTCCAGACAGGACAACAAAATGAAGTGGGGCAGACGTGTCTTCTGGGCCCCACGATGGTAGACAGGCAGGAGGGGGTTGGGGGGTGATCTGATGAGTGGGTGTGCTTGGATCGCTTGGGGGAGGCCCCGAGTGAGGTTGGGTCAGTGTGGCCAGCCCGGGCCCTGAGATGGGGTTACTGAGTGGCTCCTACCAGGGAGGGGAGGAGGCCAGGCTAGTGACAGGTAAAATGAAGAAGTAATATTTTCTCTGACTCTCTCTGAGTTGAAAAGTGCTCCAAATTCTGCCATCTTGCTCTGTTGACTTTGGCTTTAAGAACACCGTGTTCTTCAGACCTTTCAGCTGAATTGGCCCTGAGCAGGGTTCCCTCCCGGGGCCGTGGGGCTCTCTTTGGCTGGAGTGGCTGCCTGATGTCTCCAGTCCTCCTGCTGCCCTCTCCCCCTCATTCTACATCCCCAGTGACTCACCTCATGGGACCTCTTGGAGATCAAAATGAACCCATTGTTGTCGATGACGAAGCAGTCCAGATCCTGGGGGTAAACCCAGAAGGGAGGTTACGCCAGGACCCTCGCCCACCCCGGTCCTCCGACCTGCCCCCCAGCTCTGGAAGGCAGCGTGGGAGCCTTCCCTGCAGGGAAGGAGGGGATTTGGGAGAGGGAAGCTGGCCCGCAAGGAGGACCGGGTGGAGGGCCATGGCTCCCTCCTCCAGTTTCCTCACTTGGGCAGAACTTACACTGTCCTCACAGCTCTGTGTGCACGGCCCGTCCACACTGCTGCACTGGAAGGAAGAGGAGAGACTGAATGTGGAGACCGCGTGCATGTGTGTGGTAGAAATGGCGCATGGAAGTGGGAGCGCTGTGTGTGGGGTACGTTTGCAGTGTGTGTGCATGGGGTATGCAGAGGGCATGTGTGTGGGGTGTGGGATGTGTGTGTCGTATGCAGACAGCATGTGTGTGAGGTGTGTGCATGTGTGTGTCTGTATGCAGAGGGTACATGTGTGTGGTGTGTGCATGTGTGTGTCTGTATGCGGAGGGTACATGCGTGTGGTGTGTGCATGTGTGTGTCTGTATGCGGAGGGTACATGCGTGTGGTGTGTGCATGTGTGTGTCTGTATGCGGAGGGTACATGTGTGTGGTGTGTGCATGTGTGTGTCTGTATGTGGAGGGTACATGTGTGAGGTGTGTGCATGTGTGTGTCTGTATGCGGAGGGTACATGAGTGTGGTGTGTGCATGTGTCTGTATGTGGAGGGTACATGCGTGTGGTGTGTGCATGTGTGTGTCTGTATGTGGAGGGTACATGCGTGTGGTGTGTGTTAGCTCCGTGTGTGTCTGTATGTGGAGGGTACATGCATGTGGTGTGTGCATGTGTGTGTCTGTATGTGGAGGGTACATGTGTGTGGTGTGTGCATGTGTGTGTCTGTATGCGGAGGGTACATGCGTGTGGTGTGTGTTAGCTCCGTGTGTGTCTGTATGTGGAGGGTACATGCATGTGGTGTGTGCATGTGTGTGTCTGTATGTGGAGGGTACGTGTGTGGTGTGTGCATGTGTGTGTCTGTATGTGGAGGGTACATACGTGTGGTGTGTGCATGTGTGTGTATGCAGAGGGTACATGCGTGTGGTGTGTGCATGTGTGTGTCTGTATGTGGAGGGTACATGCGTGTGGTGTGTGTTAGCTCTGTGTGCATCTGTATGTGGAGGGTACATGCGTGTGGTGTGTGCATGTGTGTGTCTGTATGCAGAGGGTACATGCGTGTGGTGTGTGCATGTGTGTGTCTGTATGTGGAGGGTACATGCGTGTGGTGTGTGTGTGATATGTGGCCTGTGGGAGCTGCATGTTGCAGGCCCTGGCTGGTGGAGTGGCCCAGGTAGCCCTTCTAGAGGTGCAGGCCCTGCAGCCCTCGGGCCTCAATGCTGGTGTGGGGAGGGGGCTTTGTGGACTCTGCACTGGCTGTCCGGTGAGGTGGAGGGTGACCGCAGCCCCCTGCCCTCCATCCCTCCCCATTCATTCTCGGGCTCCCTGCACTTGCCCAAAGCCAGGCGGCAGCAATGAGTGATGGGGGCCGAGGGGTCGGCGTTGCACGACATTGGGGCTGAGGGAGCTTGAGGGAGGTGACGGGGGCAGCTCAGAAGCCCAGAGGGACCTGAGGGCTCTGGGGAGGCAGAGGGGAAAGGAGCCAGTAGAACGGACAGGACCAGGCCAGGCACAGCTGGGAGTTCTCAGCCAGAAGCCGCTGTCGTCTCTGGCATCTCTTGCCAGCCATCAGGGCCTGGACCCTGGACCTTGGACAGTGGAGTAAGATGGCTCTCCCTCTGCAGGGGGGAGGTGAGCCAGTGACTTTGGGATGGCGAGAGGGGGTGACTCTGGGTCGTGCCCCTCAGCACTGGGCTGGGAGGGGCTGGGGACCAGCGCTGAGGCCCGGCCTGCAGGCTGGGGAGGGAGGGGCTGAGAAGTGGGAGGGGGCTGGGAGGGCATCCTGAGAGTCTCAAGGCAGTGGAGCATCAAAGGGGATGCGAGGGGTCTACACCCAGGGAAGCACGGTGAGTTCCCCGCCCAACATGGCCTGACATCACACCTACCTGTCACGTTGACACCTACCTGCCGTGTTGCCGCCCAGAACTTGCGCTGGAGGAATTCCAGCCTCATTTGGACGCCCACGGCTACAGGGCAGGAAGAGAGAGGGCAAGGCCAGGGAAGAGACAGGGAGAGAAAAAAATAGAGTCGAGTTAAAGAGAGGAGGTGCTTCCGCCGGAATTGAGGAGAGAGACGGCAGCGCATGGGAGGACTAAGTCAGAGGGCAGAGTGCAACTGAGGCTCCTGGGGAGTGGGAGGGGTGGGGGAAGAAGAGAGACGGCAGCCCAGCAGCGAGGACGCTCCCATTCCAGAGAACAATGAGGGCAGGTTCATCCTAGATCTCTGGGAACTCAAGGCCGGTGGATGAGAGGCTCAGTCTCCCCTTTCCCATAGATGGCAGTATAGAGGACAGAGAGCCCTACCCGTTTGACCAAATCACATGACCAAGAGTGGCACCCGGAGACTGGAGTTCAGGGCCATTGCCCTAGCAACTCATGGGCTCCTCGGATCTGAACCTGGTGTAACCATGTCTTTCACACCCTCTGCCTGCTCAGGCTCTTCCCCGCTTTATAAGGAGGCTCTTTTCCAGCTCAAAGCCAGGATCAGATTTGCCCGGGGCTGCAGGCAGGTTCCAGGAAACTATAGGCACCACCAGCTGGCAAAGAGTTCTCTTTTGATGACTGCTTACAAGGGCCACCCCTGCCTTTCTGGTTCCCAAATAGGCTTGGAGAACCCAAACGGGTGCTCACATATCAAGAGAAATCTGGGACAAAGAGCTCCAGGAAAACTTGGGGCCAATGAATAGAAAGAAGAGGCAGGTTATATTGAAAAGAAGAAGAATTTCAAAACTAGGCCAGCTTCCTAGTGTCTGGTATAATAATATCAAAACTGCACTGGGCGCTTAGAATGTGTCCGGCACCTCACATGCATGAGTGTATTGAATCCCACAGCAGGCCAGTCCTATTATTATTCTGACTTTCCAAGCTGAAGAAATGGTGGCTTTTCAGAGTCACATGGCTTGCCCAAGTCACCAGCTTGTTAATAACAGAAGCAGGACTGCAGCCTGGGCCTGCCTATCCCTGAACCTGCCTCCTCTCGACCTGGACTGAGTCCTGGTGGTCGGGAAGGAGTGGTGGGCACAGGCAAGCCGCTCTCTACTCAGGTTCCGGTTTCCTCATCTGTGAAATGTGAGCAGATGTGGCTTCTTAACCATTACGCTGTGTCCACCACAATCATTCCCACTTCTCGAGTACCCACTTGGCGGGAGTTCCAGTATGGCACAGAGATACAGAATTGTGTTTTCGTTTTTTCAATCTGGAATGATCTTAGAGAAATTCGATGGGAGAAATGAGAGCAGGGAAGGGTGAAAGGCCAGAGGTCCAGCCCTGCATTTTCCAGGGTTGTGATCTTTGAATTTTGTCTTCTCAGCTGCAAGATGAGTCACAGTTCTACTTCCCCTAGAAGGGCAGAAGGAGCGTAAGATTGTTGAGGTTCAAGTGGGATAACGTGTGAGGCTGTCACTCTAGACTAGAGCCTTGGTTTTTAAATTTCAGCGTGCATCACAGTCGCCCGGAAGGTTTGTTAGAACCCCACACCCAGAGTTTCTCCTTCAGGGGGTCCAGGGTGGGCCTGAGAATTTCCGAAGTGTTCCCAGGGGTGGCCGATGCCGCTAGTACAGGTACCATATTTAGGGAACCCCTGTCCTAAGCCTTACCCACGGAACCTTCTAAGATGATGAAGATGGCCTACATCTGTGCTGTCCTAAACAGTAGCCAATAGCCACACGTGGCTACCGAGAACTCAGAGTGTGGCTAGCACGCCTGAGGACCTGAATTTTAAAGCATTTTAATTTTAATTAACTTAAATTTAAACAGCCACGTATGGTTGTTGGCCACTGTTTTGGACACTGTTATTCTAGAGCTAATCTGAGTTTGCAGATGAAGAAACCAAGGCCCTGAGAGGCCCCTCCCCTCCCCTGGAGTCTCACGGCAATCCTGGGGCGGTACTCTGACTGGCTGGCCTTCTTGAACAGGTCCTATGATATGGGGACATTTGAGTTCTTTGGGGGTGTCTTTGTTGCTTTGAGGTCCAGGTGGCTGAAAGGAGTGGGCTGGAAGGGGATGGGTAGACCCATTTGTTGGCTCATGACAAAGATGAGAGCTGCAGACACAGTGCACAGGAGCAGGTGAGGTGTGCTCAGGGCCTAGCACGGTCGTGCTCCTCCTCCCGCTCATGTGCCCCTCTAAGGTTGCGGGGACCCCTCAGTCTCTTCTCCTTCTTTTCCCTTATAAGACCACCCTAGACATTCATTTTAGACAGATTTCTTTCAGAAAAGGCTGAATGAAAGATGATCATCAGAGTGAATCACGCTAGTGTTCAGAACGACCAACTCCTCAGGATCGAGGAGAGCTTCCTCCATCGTGCCCTTGGCCTCCGGGGTCAAAGAGGTCTCACATTATTCCTAGAACGAGACTCTGCCTTTCCATTGGAGGGCTCAGTGTCAAGTCGCATAGAATCATGAGATTTCTGAGCTGGAAGAAATTCTATGATTCTAACATGGAGAGTATGGAGAGGGTGGGGGTGTAGGTTTTGAGGCTCCTTGGGCAGAAATTGGGGGAGCAGGGCACAGAGCAGATTTTCCCCCACTTGGTTCCATTCCAAGCTCCTCCAAGGCAAGCTGTGTGTCTTGCCCCGGGTGTCCTTTGCAAAATTTAGGGCATTGCAACCGCCTATTGGCATGTCATCTGCCCTTGGGTCACAGAGTGCTAATGAGTGCGTTTTACAATCCTCTAAAAAAGTTCTCAAAGTCCCCACTCAGACCCAAGAAGTCCAGCTGGCTTCACCTCTCACTTTGAACTTGCCATGTTCTTCCCCAAACCTGACCCTCTTTGAGATGTCTGCATTTCACAACACATTTTCTATCTGATTGCTATCATTTTCCCTCCTCCCATCTAAGGTCTGCACACCTTAGTGCCAAAATTTTATAAATCTGTCCGCTTCTCTCCATCTCCACGGTTACCACCCTTGGCCAAGCCAACATTGCCCTCACTTGGATTAATGCAAGCACCCCCCAGCTGTTCACCGCTTTCCACCCCACCTCTCTCTGATCCATTCTCCACATAGCCGCGAGAGTGATCTTTCTGAAGATCAAATCACACCACTCCCTGGCTTAAAACCCTCTAATGTCATCCCATTGCTCTTTTTTGTTTTGTTTTTTTGAGATGGAGTCTCACTCTGTCACCCAGGCTGGAGTGCAGTGGCGCGATCTCAGCTCATTGCACCGTCTGCCTCCCAGGTTCAACTGATTCTCCTGCCTCAGCCTCCCAGGTAGCTAGGATTACAGGTGCGTGTGACACCATGCATGGCTTATTTTTGTATTTCTGGTAGAGATGGGGTTTCACCACGTTGGCCAGGCTGGTCACAAACTCCTGACCTCAAGTGATCTACCCGCCTCAGTCTCCCAAAGTGCTGAACACTTCAGAAATTACAGGCGTGAGTCATCGCACCTGGCCCCCATTGATCTTAAAATCTAAACTTGTAAGAAGGCCACGTGAACTGGCTCTGCTGATTTCTCTTATTTCAACCAGAAGCACTTCATCTCTCAAACATATTAAGCTCATTCTCAACCCAGGGCATTTGTACCAGCTGTTTTCTCCTCCTGGAATGCTCTTCCCCTAGAATTTTACATGGCTGGCTCCTTCCCATGATCACGTCTCAGCCCAACATCATCTCCTAGAGTGGCTGTCCCTGGCCTCCCGAGATAAAGCAGATCCCTCCCGGCCCCACCTTTCACTCTCTATCTCATTACTTTTTAAATTTTCTAAGTGACATGATTTGTTCATCTATTTGATTTCTCATTTATTGTCCGTCTGGGGCTAACACCAGCCAGGGGATTGAGTTTTGATCCCCAGCACCTAGAACCCATTCCTATCACAGTGTGGCTCCATACATTTCTCTTGAGCTATGTGAGCAAATTCAATTTGAGCCAGCCAGTTGACAGGGAAGCAGAATTCTAGCAGGTCTCACTGCCCCTTCCCTCCAAGCTTCAGGGGCCTTGCTGACCTCCTTCCTCTCCATTTTGCTGTGCCTGCTCACTGTCCCTGAACTTGAGATCCTGGAGGTTTAGCTGTGCTCTGGGTCCCTTGAAGACCTCGGAGGCAATCCACTAAGGAATGGGGATTTAAGTGAGACACAAAGAAGAACTTCCTTATGGCAAGAACTGTAAGATGTTGAAGACAAGACGTGGTATTGGGAGTAAAGGCGGTGAGGCACGGAAATATATTTACCAGTGACTCAACAGTGTTCTGCGGTGCCCAACTGCTTGCACCCCTTGGCTTGCATCATACTGAATCCTTCTGTCAACTCCTGTCCCACAACCCAAGTTGTGCTTTTCCATTCCAGACATCCAGGGAACCGAGTCTTCTCCCCCAGGATCCCTGCTCTGCTCGTTCAGGTGAGTGGCTACTTGGGGGGAGGACTGCCCTTCCTCCCATCATCTCCTGCTAGCCAGCTGTGTGTAGGAGACAACACCTTATGATACTATGTTTGCAGACAAGCTCACACCTTTCGGTGAAGAGAAATTCAGGCCAAGGGCCTGAGGGAATGCAAGGCCTCGGCTTTTCCGGTTGCTTTCCTGGGAGTTATCAAGAAAACTTCCCTCATGCCTGTGCATGCTGGGCCCCTGTTTTAGACCCCAACGTTGGTCCCCAGGGGGTTTGTCATGACCTGAAAGAGGAAGACAAATCTCAGACCCTTTCCTGCCCCAGCTGGCCTGAATCCCTTCCCTCCCTCCTGTCCTCCCTCTCCAGGCTGTCCCCTGCCTTCCCTCTCTGGCCTGCCTCTCCACATTGATCTCGTGCCTTCCTCCATAGCAGCTTTCCTTAAGATCTCAGCTCAGCTCCGCTGGCCGACAACATAACAAAGAGCCTCAATAAGGCCAGGCCGGCAAGCGGCTTATCAAGATGTACATCTTTGCTCTGCACGCAGACTGTCACCTTGGTGCTCCTGTGTCATCACAGATGGCAAAACCGAAGAGCTGCACATGCACACACACATACATGCACACACAGACACACATGCATGCACACACATATACATGCACACACATACACATGCATGCACACAACCTGCACACACATACATGCACAGACACACATGCATGCACACACACATACACACACACATACACATGCATGCACACACACCTGCACACACATGCATGCACACACATACATATGCATGCACACGCACCTGCACATACATACATGCACACACATACATGCATGCACACACACCTGCACACACATACACACACCTGCACACACATACATACACACACAGACACACATGCATGCGCACACATACACATGCATGCACACACACCTGCACACACATGCATCTACACATGCACACCATACACATGCACACACGTACACACACATGCACACACACAGCATGCACATGAACATATGAGTTTGCACACTGTTGAGTGCTGTGGTCCCAGGAGTCAGAAGCTCCAGCTTTGCCCTCCCAGCCGTTGTATCTACTTCTCTTTCGTCCTCCTCTGTCTTGAGAACCTGACCGGGAGACTGCGTGTTGCATGGGATGGGGACTGTGGGGCATGAGACCGATCATCTTTTGTAACACATGCTGGGGACCCGGCAGGTGCACAGTGAATACTTAGGTTGCAGAAGGCCAGTGCCAGAAGGCAGACCAGAGATCTCAACCCATCTCCTCATTCTGCAGGGCAGGAATCCCAGCCAGCAAGGCCCCGGGCTGCTGAGTGAACTCACTAGCTAGTTAGTCACTGAGCAACAGAGTCTGGAGTCTGGGTGCCCTGATGCCCAGTCTTGGGCTCTTTCACGTCCTCCATTCCTCACTCAGTTGACACAAAGGTGCTGGGGCCTGAAGGACACGGAACAGGTGAGGCCGGTCCCTCTGCTTGAACAGCTCTGTGTAGGAAAGGAGATGAAGCAGACCACAGAAAGCCTCTGCACAACGTGAGGGTGGCCCAGAGAGAATGCCAGAGATCGGAGGAGGAGCAGGGCCAGTCCTGTGGTATTCCGGGGAAACGTCGCCTTGCAGGCGACATTCTGGTTGAGATTTTAAGGAAGCGGGAAGTCCCCTATGGGCGGGAGAGCATTGCAGGCCCAGGGAAGGCCACGCTTTCGGGGAAGGCCGAGTTTTCGGGGAAGGCCACGTTTTCAGGGAAGGCCACGCTTTCGGGGAAGGCCGCGCTTTCATGGAGATGGAGAAGCAGGAAGCGTGTTTATGGGGAGGTGGGAGCCTCTTTAGCTTGAAAGTGGGATGTGTGGGAGGCACCAGCATGAGAGGTGAGAGGCAGGGGATTCCCCAGAGGGGAAAGACACTGCAGCTGAAGCCTTGTGCTGCCCAGGGGCCCAGCAGAACAGACAGAAAGGAGTGTGCAGGAGCATCCTTCTAGGGACATCCTGAGTCCTGGGGGTTCCTCTACGCCCACCCCAGTCCTGGTTATGAATCCTCCCAGGAAAGCAGGCAAAATGGAAGAGGGACAGAGGACACGGTGATATATGGCTAGCACACTGCTTCATCTGTCTACAGGCAGTGGACGCAAAGGAAGGGGGATTTAGGGTTCGTACTCCAGGCTGGGGGGACCCTGGTTTCCTTCTAGCTTGGTCCCTGACTCACTTGGCCTTCAGATCAGCCACTTCCCATCTCTTAGGATATCAATTTTTCTGACTTGCTTTATCCTGATTGGTTAAGAAAGAGGCCTCCAAGTTCTTGAATGACACTCTCTTCCCTTCGCATGCCTGACCCATCACAGATAAGAGCAAGGAGCCCGAGAAGCCAAGCTCGTCCCTGGCACTGAGAAGGGTCTGCAAGCAGCTGCTGCAGGCTGCCCTGTGCCCAAGCTCCCAGCTGCCAACTCTGGTATTCTGCTTCCTAAAGTAGTCCTGGCCTGGGGTGGTCAGACCCTGAGGCTCAGTGACCTCTGCATGACCATGTGATCCCTGGCTTTGTGGGGGCTCAGGGCCCTTTCCTGTAGGGCCATCTGTCACATGGACATCCCTGTGCACCCTTCTTTTGTATGACCGAAAGAAGGGTTCGTTTTTTCCTTCTCTCAGGCAGGATGGGAGACTCTGCTTCACATGTCTCTAAAACAGGAGAAAGACCAGCTTCCCAGGGGGGGCCTCAATGGGAACAAAAGTCAGCCGCTTGCTCAGTGTCTGCGCCTGTCCCTTTCCCCAGATGGAAGGGAAGAGAGCAGAGAGGCACAGAAGACAGGTGCAGCCGGGGGGTGAGGGAGATCCTGGAGGCGCAGGATGGAAGATGGAGGTGGTGGTGAAACAGCTTTCCTCCTCCCTGGGGTCGGCAGCGATTCATCCACAGGCGCCTTTTTCCACTGAAACGTGAGCGTGGCCAGGGTGAGCGCTGCCCTCGCGGCCGAGGCGCCTCTGGTGTGTGCTTGTGTGTGCTGCTGCTGCTGTCATCACAGATGCACCCCAGCTGTCACTCCCCGCTCTGCTCTGGCTCGTCGCTCTCGCACACGCGCGCTCTCCTCCCTCGCCCCTTTCTTCCCTCTCTCCTCTCTCTCTCCCTCCATCCCTCTCTTTCCTTCTCAGTTTGTGACTGACCCAGCAGTCCCCTGCCTGCTGCAAGCAATTCCACCTCCCAGTGCTGTGTGCTGCGTGCCAGCCCCTGCTCCCGCTGAGCGGAGACTCTGGCATCAGTGCCCACTGCGCTCTGCCTGCCGGTGGTGTCTGGATTTCTCTAGGAATCCCAGGAGGGTCTTACTGGAGGGTTGAGAGCCACCTGATTGAAGGCGTTTGTGGTCAGAGTAAAGACGGTGAGTGCCGAGTGACTGGTAGGAAGGAATGGAGGGTTGGTGGGGACGGGGGGTGGTCCGGGCATGGGAAGTGGGGACCAGCCATCTCTGCCCTGCAGGAATAGCTGCAGTTGCTTCCCACCTGGGGGCAATTGCTGGGGCCAAGAAGCAGCTCGGGCTCAGGCACCTGAGCATCCCAAAGGTGCACGACACCGGGAACTCTGAGCCCACAGCGCTGGGGACAAGAACTGTGGATTCTGCTGGGAAGTGGGGAGGAGGGCAGCGCTGGCGCCAGATGACAGTCCCGGGTGGCATAGAAACGGTCCCTGCAGCACGGGAGAAGCAGCCAAGAGCCTTGTGCTGTCGTTGTGCCCGGCTCTGCACAGACAGCCCCAAGAAACTCGGGGGTCATGGGAAGCGGGTGGGATGGCAGCCGGGTGCTGGGGACAGGGCCAGATCACAGGAAGGCTTGGGGTGGAGGGTGGCAGGGTGGAGGGCCTGGATGTCAGAGGCATGGGCACAGACCCAGGGCCTGGGCCTCCCCATAGCTTGCCTGCAGGTGGCTGTCCTTGGACAAGGGTGTGGAGGAACCCTCCCCCAGATGAGCATGGGTCCACTCGGCTGTGCATGAAGCCTCCCTGGTGAGGGTGAGGCTGGGAGTGGGCAAGAGAGAGGAGTATTGCAGCCCTTCCCTGCTAGCCCAAGGGCAAGGCAGGAGAATCAGGCCTGCGAGAACCTGCTGGGGTGTCCCGCGGCTGTACACCCAGCCATCCACCTGCAAATGGGTCAGGGAGCCTTAGCGGGGGCTGTGCACTGAGCTTGGGTGGGGGGTACACAGCGGGGCCAGGCCTGCCTGGCTTCTTGACCGAGGCAGGGGCATGGACCCCCTGAGTAGAGCGGGACAGTCACTCCTAATCCCCCAGGCCCATTTGAACAGTGCTGGAGAGGGGAGCAGCCTGACCAGGAGTTGGAAGTTCATATTCCTGCACCTCCCCACAGGTCCGCGGCTGGGTTCCAGTTGGCGGCTCTGTCTCTCCCCCCACCCCCAAGCTGTCCACATTTCTGGGGGGTGTTGGCACCTGGCTGTCAGGGCTACTTGGGCAGTGCCTCTTTGTGACTCAGATGACACCCCTGCAGCTTAGATAACTGCCTCAGGTGGGGGCGGGGAGGGAGCCGAGCACGTGGAGCTGAGGCGGGGGAAGTCCAGCTGGTAGGGAAACCCGACAGCAGCTTCCGAGCTGCCAAGAAGAGCCCAGCTCTTCCCACCCCCACCTCCCCACCGGCAGAAAGAAAGTCTCAGCACTGCCAAAAGAGGGAGACCAGGAAAGCCAGGCCCGTGGGGAGGGGGAAGGAGAGAGGCCGCTTAAGTTGCCGATCTGGTGTCTCTGGGGTTTGACAGAAGCTTGTCTGGGCCCAGGAGGAGCAAATCCTGCTCCCATTTCCCAGGCACCAGAGCCCAGGGGCCACCTCTGGGCTGTTTGGGCCTCAGTGGGCAGTGTAGGAAGGAGGAGGGGACGGCGTGTATGTGATGGTTGGGGGTGTCTGGGAGCTCTGGGGGTGAGCAGAGGAGGAAGGAGCCAGCACAGAGGCCGTCTGACCCTCTGGTCTTCCTCCTCCTTCCCCCTGTGCCCTGCCTGGGGACACCACCCTGAGCCCAGCCCCAGGGCCCAGTGGACACCTGAGCCTCCCTCACGTCAGGGAGCAGCTCCCATGAGGAGTCACTCAGGGGGCTTCTCTGCTCTGCTTCCCAGAGGGTCTGTTTGAGATTGGGAATATCTGACAAGAAAACGGGGGTGCAGGAGGCTGGGGGTGAGGATGGGGCATGTGTTTTAAAATGAACCAGGAGGGCATATGGCCGTTCCAAGTACAAATATAGAGATTGTAAAAACCTGGTTCCTTGCCGCCTGGGCAGTGTGTGTGATGGGGGTGATGGGCAGGAAAGAGATCTAGCATGTGTCCTAGAGGGCCTGGGTGCCCAGACGGGCAGCAGCAAGGGAAGCCCAGTCTAGACAGCAGTGGCAGCCTCCCCTGCGTCTCGGGCATATGGAATCTCGGGCTGTCTTTGGCCCGGGGCTCTGGCTGCCCACTCTCCGGGCTCCCTCTCAGCCTTCCTGGGGTTGGTGGAAGGGCACTGCCCCTGCAGGCCCAGGGCGTGGGCCCAGTGCTGGCACTGCCTCTCTCTGGCCCTCTGCAGAATGAAGGGGTTGGCAGAGTAGGCTGTCAATGCCCCTTTTACCCCTGAGTCCTGTGACTCCTCCATGCTGAGGGGTGTGGAGGCCTTGTCTCGAGTCAGGGACCCTCGACCAAGGGGAGATGCCAGGGGAGTGGGTGCACCCTCGGGCTAGCATGATGGCCCAGGAGTCAGGAATTCAGAGCTGGAGGCCCGACGGGCATTATCTGGCTGCATGTCTTGGATGCTTGATGTGGAGGGATAGACATGAGCAGAAGCCTGGGAGGAAGGGCGCAGACACCAGGTCTATGGGGAGTGTGCAGGAGCTTTCTAGCTAGAATCTGAGACTAGATTAATTAACCTCCATCTCAGGAGAAATGGAAGGGGGCAGGTGCATGGAGCGGTCCAGGCTCCTGCCGTCCCAACCTAGCTCTCTGCAGTGAGTGCGTGCGTGCAGGCTGTTCCATGCTCTGAGGGGCCGGGTGGGGCGCTAGCAGGGAGATAGCTCCCACCCCCAGTCTCTAGGGGTGGCTGCAGCCCACTCAGCTCTGCACGTGGAACCCCCTGCTCCTACTGGGGCCTCTTGCTCCCCCATGGCCTCCTCAGCCTTGACTCCCCCACAGCAGAGCTCCGGCCTACTCCCCTCACCTCAGCACACAACCCCCAGCCAGAAAGGGTTCTAGAAAGCCCCCTCCACCCTCTCTAAGATCTTGGCCTCCCAGGACTTCAAGAAGGGAGGCTGGGAAGAGGAGAACCTGGTTTGCTTGCATCTCAGTCCAGCAAGTCACAAACCCTGTTCCTTTATCAGGGCAGTGGGGACAAAGACAGCTGCCTTCTCAGCTCCAGCGAGAGAGGATCAGGCAATGCCGTGGGCGCTGCGGAGGACCCTTCCGAGGAAAGGCGGTGTCTTCCTTTCCTACCTCTGCCTTTCCTGCACAAATAGCCCCCACGTGTAAGCGACAGACAACCGCGTTAGGAGCCAGAGAGCTCGGGCTCAGATCCCTATGATTCCATTTGCCTAACTTTAGGCGAGTTAATTTCTGTTGCCTCAGTTTCCCCCATCTGCAAAATGATAGTAACAAGAACACTAACCCCAGAGAGTTGTTACAAGGATTAAGAAAACTACACAGGTTTGTGACTGTGGTAATTTTTTCTCTCCAGGTCCCAGTTAACTTCTTAATGGGTCCTGGAGGCTCAGGGACAGGCCAGCATGGTCTCCTCGGTGGCCGTTTGCCCTGCTGAGAGGTGCCCCAGCCTAGTAGTATAAAACTCGAATATGCATGAAAATCGCCTGGGGATCTTGTTAAAATGCTGATTCAGAATCAGTCATTCTGGGTAGGACCTGGGCCTGCCTTCTTACAAGGCTCCCGAGCTAGACCAATGCTGCTGATCCATGGACCGTACTTTGAGTTGCAATGGGCTACACTCAAAACCCCGTGTTTCTGGCCCTCCAGAGTTCCTCATTTGACTGCTTTGAGCTCTTCAGCCCCATTCTCCCATCCTGGTTCTCTCCGGAAGGGAGGCCAGGGCTTCTGTGGAGGCCCAGCCCCTTATCTTTGGTCTCCCTGTCTCTAGGACTGGGTTAGGAGCAGGCTCAGCATCCAGAGTGGATGAGGCCATGGGACTTGGAGACAGGAGATCTCGCTGTCCGCCATGCTGCACCCTGGGTAGGGACTTCCCTCCCAGACTGTGAATTTATTTCAGCAGCTGTCAGCGCCTGCCACGGCAGCTGCTCTCCAAGCTTCCCAATGTAGGTCACCCCCTTTCCTTAAGGAGGCTCCACTCTTCTGGGGGTGGGAAGGGGCCCTTTGGATGGAGGTGTGTTGGTAGGCAGAGGCTCAGGAACTAGGGAGTGCTGGCTGCAGCCCCACCTCTCCCTAGGAGTCCTTCTGTGACGACACACACGTATCACTGGTGTCCTCTGCGAGCTGTGCTGTTTTTCTCACTCTTGGGAAGGTCCTGGTGTCCAGGAGGAAGCCCAAGGAACCCAGGAAAGCAGGATTTGCTGCTCAGAGAGCAAGGGGCATATCCGCATGGACCTGGGGGCCTTGTTTTCATCACATTTCTCTAGACAATACCAGGATAAACAGTGTCCTGCCACCTTGCAAGACAATACCTATGGGTCTGCATTGTGGGGACTTGCCTGACTTGTGCAGGTGGCATCCCAGTCGAGGCTGGAGATGGGACCTCCAGACCTGCACAAGAGGCCACCTTCGCCAGCCTGTGTGCTGGTTAACCCCTGGACTCACAGTGTGGGAGACACCGAGGGACGGGAAAGGGTGGCGTGGGAGGCAGAAGAGGAGCCTACCCAGAGGAGGCAGAAGTCTTAGGTGGAAACTGGCCTGAGCTAGGGTGGGAGGGCTTCTCCACTATCTATCTGCCTGCAGCAAGCCAGAAGGAGTGGGAGCAGATGCCTGGATGGGGCATCTGGCCTCAACGTGGGCCCTGAGCATAGGAAGATCTCATGGGTTAGGGGCTGCCCTGCAGAGGTTCTCTGTAGACCTTAGCTCCAGGCCACAGGTGGCTTACACATATGTCTGCTGGGGGTATTTGGGAACTTAGAGGCATCTCATTCGGTTGCCTGTGTGTTGGCATTTGAGAAGTGCTGGAGTGCTGCCAGCAAGGTGCGTGTGCATGTGTGCAGGCATGTGGGCCCATGTATGTTAGCACACGCCTAGCTGCACAGCTCTCTGTGGGTGTGTTTGCATCCCGTGCTGTGTACAGAGCTCCAAGCACATGTCTGGGAGGCCTGTGTGTGTGCCCTGCTCTGTGCACACATAAGTATCTCCCTGGAAGGGCCACTGCCCGGTGACAGTCGCCAGGGAGTGACGGGCAGCCTGGCTCCGAAACCTGCCATCCAGTCCCTTATTTACCATGTGACCTGGGGTGAGTGATCGTCATCTCTATGCCTTGGGAGGCCGTGGACGGCGAGCTCTTGATATGGGCATTCTTGCTTGAGTAAGAGAGATTGTGCTGAAGGTCAGGGCTCGAGGGACAGACAGCGTGGACGCTGCTGTTTGAAGGCAGGTCTGCAAGGGCCATAGGTGTGGGGCAGAAATACACAGACTCCACAGGCCCGGGGTGCTCAGGAATGAGAACCAACCTCACATGTGAGGTTGGTGGGATCGGGAAAGGAAGCCGTCACACCGACCTGCTGCTGACACCCCTCTCCCCCGGAGGGAGGAACTGCTGCTCCCTCACGCCTGTCTTGGGCTCAAGTCCAAGCTTGGAGCAGGAGCCTCTGCCTGGATTTCCATGGTGATGTGCCCTGAGTGTGTCAACTCTCTTCCCTTCACTAGATAGATCCTCATAGAAATTCCACCAAGCAGGTATTGCAGTCACCATTTCTAGACATAAAGAAGCTGAGGCCCAGAGGGTGCAAGCAGTTTGTTTAAAGAACTGGCCAGAGATTTGAACCCAGAGCCCCCGCCCCTGTCAACTGGCACCAGGAACCCACTGGGGCCTGGCCTTGAGACAGTGGTTAGAGAACCATGACATCGCCACCCTCAGGGGCTCCTCTACCCCTCACGCCAGGGACGTGGGTCCTCCTGAAGGCTGCATGGCAGGGGGGTCCCAGGCTGCCTGCAATCCCACATTTGTGCCCAGTCTTGTGACCCCTATGCCAGCACCTGCGGGGCCCTCGGCAGACTGGCACCCTTACTGTGTGGGGGAAGGGGAGGAAAGACAGCCGAGAGGGCAGCGCTCCGCCCCTCAGCAGGCTGCCCTTGCCAGGGTCAGAGCCGACTGTCCTGTTCTAACTGGGCACTGCTGTGGTTGCCTGAGGAGCACCCAAGGAGAGAGGGGCCGAGGGGAGCCGAGAGGAGAAGACAAGGGCAACAGGATTTGTAGCAGGACCCTAATGCCCGAGTGGAAACCTGCACAAACAGGCAGAGATTCTGGGCTCAGCACTGAAGCTTCCTGGCAACTCTATCTACCTCCGGGCCTGTCTTTTTCACTCTGATATTGTCTCCTGGGCTCCCAGAATTACACAGGCCCATGGGGGCAGGGAGAGGCAGGCTGCAACCAGGAATCACTCAGGGACAAATCTGGCAACCAAGGAAGGTCAGAGGCTGGGAGCCGCCTGGAGCAGTGGGCTGACGCAGGGAGCCCCTGGAGGGCGAAGGAGAGGGGTGCGGGCATCCTCCCTCCTTCCCCACCCGTCCCCACCCCTGCCAGCTGCAGCAGGTAAACACATGCCACTCCCCTGTCCCCGTCTCTGATGGGCTGGCAGCCTGGGCCTCCCATCTGGAAGGAAGTGGAGACCCCAGCACACGTCCTGTGTCCCAGTTGGGAGACACGGGGGGCAGACCCTAGAAAGGGTAAGTGCCCCCTTGTCCCCTTGGAAGGAAGCCTGCTCCTGCACCCCGGCTGCCTCAGCACCCCTGCTCTGAGATCTCACCTCTCCTCTGTGTCCCTGTCTCTTCCTAGCAGCTGCCGCAGCATGAACCCCTGAGCTGATGAGTCTTATTATAGCCCGGCTGGCGGAAGACAGAGTGCTGCTATTCACCTCTGCGCGGGCGGCGGTGCAGGGGGAAGCGGCAGGCCATCCAGTGGCTCACACCCTACGCGACTGCAGCTGCCAAGGGCCTGGCCCCTGCCTCCCTGGGGCCATGGTGAGCTGTGGTGGGGTTGGAGAAACTGGGACCCAGGTGAGGGGAGCCTCCAGGGACAGGTGACAGCTGTGGCCTGTGACCTCACTCTGCTCACCTCGCAGAGACAACTCAGTTTCTCCACCCATAACTCAAGGAATGCCCAGATAGGAGACCAGGTTGTCATGAAAACATTTGAGTGATCAACAAGAAGGCGGAGGAGGCCGGGTGGGCACTCGGGTGCGCCCCCAGCCTTGCCGCACTGTGCCTGACCCTCCAGCTCCTGGAAAGCCGAGGCCTGTCCCGCCCCCACCCCAGGGGGTTGAAGACTCCCTGGCTCCTCTTCTTCCCCCACCCAGGGAATCATAACTGAGAGGAACAGGAGAGGGCATGAGGAGTGTAAAGAGACACCCGGGACCTCTCCCTAACCCCTGGGCTGGAACGGGGCTCCTGCGCCTGCCTGCGCTCAGTGCTCCTCCCTCCCTCAGGACTGACAGGCGGTGCACCCAGGGCCTCCTCTCTCCCCAGAGCGACAGGGCCCAGAGAGCCGTGGGCCTCACCATGCTGGCGCCGGGCAGCAGCCCTGAGCAGAGGGGCAGGCTCGCCCTGCAGTGGAGGCAGGTCTCCTGTGAGTACACCCCTGGCCCCGGAGGAGGGTGCGGGTGGGGTGGGGGTGCCGAGGTGACTTTAGGCAGCACCGTATGGGGCCTTAGCAACACTGAGGCTGCAGGGAGGCCCAGGCCAGATCTTCCTGGGATACCCGAGGCCATGTTCTGGGAAGCCAGGGTCATGCCTGGTGACAGCATCCCTACCAGTCAGAGTCACCGCTGAGTGCTGAGTGGTTAGACCTGGAGCTGGAGGCCTCGACAGTTGTTCTACCTCCCCCAGGTAAGTCTCTGTGACCTCCTGGGGTCCCCGATAAGAGAAGAGCTCTGCTGGAACGCAGGCCTGCTGAGTCTTAAACAGCCTCACTGGTGCCTGAGCTTGTCAGTCTGAGCTTGTCAGCCTGTGTTTCATAGACCGTGGTGAGCCCTTTTGCTCCCATGGGAACTGCCCCGTTGGCTGGCCTCGGCCAGGAGCTGGGTCAGCTGGGAGATGTCTCTTACGCTCCTTATGTCTCCGCTTTCCCAACTCTCAGTAGGGGACCTAGTGGGCTCTTGGGAGGCGGCGCTGGAAGAGACTTTGGGGAGCGGGTCCAACGCCTCCTGCATGTAGGCAGACTGAGCCCTCCATTTACCAAACACGGGAGGAAGCGTGAACGAAGGCAGCGCTTGGCAGCCGTCAGGGTGAAAGGAGCCCTGAGAATTCTATGTGGCAAAGGGACAAGGTCAACAAGGGCTGGCCTGCCCAAGGCTACACGGTGGCAGGGAGGAAATGGTCCTGCGGGTGGGGACAGCATTCCACCTGACTTCCCGCTGTGGCCAGCCCTGTGATCCGGGGCCCCACAACCCAGGCAGCCTGAATTATTCACTGTGCGAGAGAGGCTGGCCCCCGAGTGACTCAGATCTCCTTTCAACCTCATTCTAGAATCACTCAACACCTCGCAGTATGGGATTATGTTTTCTGGTCACTGGAACTTTTCTGCCACCCTGGTCTCCAGGGCGGTGGGGAGGCAGGGAATTGCTCTTCTGCCGCGGCTCTTGGCCTGCGGTCAGGCCCTTCCCTGGGAGGGGCGAGTGGCTTCTGGGGATGCAGATCCTTTGGAGAGGGAAGCTGAATGGATTGGATTTTTTTTTTTTCCCTGGGGAAAGTCAAGTCTGAAGAATGCTGATTTTCAGATGGCTTGGTGTGGTGGTGTGGGGCTGGCCGATGTGGTAGCAAATGGGCTCAGAGGGGTGAGAGGTGAGTGGTGACATGAAGTAAGCCAAGATGGCCAGAAAAAGGGTCTCCAGTGGCTTCCATGGCTGTGCCTGTGCTCACTTCTCACCAAGAACAGGGGGGCTCACTGTTAGGTGGCAGGGAGGCCTAGGCCAGATCTAGCCACGTGTCAGCTCTCAGCTGTCATCGATCCTCCAGGCAGAGGAAGGGGAGAGTCTCATTCTCTTCCTTCAAGCTCCACCCTTTGGGACACCAGACACCCAGAGCCCTGTTGGACAAGACTTAAGGCTGTTCACACCCAGCTCACGGCCCATTGGTCCACCCCGACCTGGGACAGCCAGGCCCCAGGTTTCAGGTCTCAGGTCTCAGGCCCCAGGTCCAGGTCCCAGGTCTCAGGTCCAGGCCCCAGGTCTCAGGTCTCAGGTCCCAGGTCTCAGGTCTCAGGTACCAGGTCTCAGGTCCCAGGTCTCAGGTCCCAGGCCCCAGGTCTCAGGTCCCAGGTCTCAGGTCCCAGGTCGGGGATGGACTGATGGGCTGTGAGCTGGGTCTGAACTTCTCCATTACTTCTCTGGCTGGGGTCTTTTCTCTAGTCTGTGTGGAACTGACCTTGGCTGGGCTGACCTGGTGGGACTGAAGTATTTTGAGCTCTTCCCAGTTCCCTTTCACAACGAGCAGGCTTCCCTGCTACTCAGGAGGACACTTAGGGGTTTTTGAGGCCGCTGTTGGAAAGGGCTGCTCCACAACGGAAGGCATGGCTCTGATGTGATTGTTCCCTGAGGGTCACTTCTCCCAGCCCTACACATAGGACCCCATGCTTGCTACGTAGAAGAAGAGTCTTGGGCAAAAGATGGGACTGGGAAAGGAATTCTGTTAATCGTGCCATTGTGCAGGAATGCTGCCCTGTAGCCCCTAGGAACAGAGGCCCAGGCTGAGAGCCTGGATGGTGTTAGGGTGGGAGTCAATGTGGAAGGCATCCTGGGCCCTGTGATTTGTCAATGCTGAAGTGGGTTTGTGCATCTTAGCCTGTCACTCTGACAGTGGGACCCTCGGTGCACAGCCTGGGCTCTAAACCCTCACGCCAAGTTGCTGGCGTCATCTTGGGTGTGGGGTTCATGGAGACCTCACAGCACGTGGGAAGCTGTGCAGGACAGGGCTGCGAGTGCTGTTTTGTGCTCTCGCCTTTCCACACACAGCTTGTCTTTAGGGCAGCTCCAGAGTTGGGGTGGGCCACAGAGGGGAGGGGGCCAGCAGCCTGGCCATTTTCCACGGGAAAGAGAGACTTTGTCCCAGCAGTGACACTGGGAGACGGCATGGGAGCAGGTTTCTCTGATAACCTTATCTCCTGTATTGTGTCAACATCCATGGTGTCTGTAGGACCCAAGCTCTCAGGAGATGACTGTGGGAGGCCCTGCGAGCTTCCTATCACTGTGCACCAGCATGGCTTGTCCTCTGGGCTCTGGTTGAGTCCGCAGGGTCATTCTCCACTCAAGTGATTGCTCTGCCAGATGTGTGGCAAGGCAGGGCGCCCTGCAGACACTGTGTGACGTCCATTACTATGGAAGTGGCTTTGGATTTGTTATCCTTTCATGTGGCTAATAAATGTTTATGCCTTGATTGTGGCTTGTGCCCAAGGAGATAAAGCCAAGAGCTTGTTATGATATGAGCTGCAAAGGAGGGAAGAGTAGCAGGAGGTAATGACCTGGCCTGTTGCTTTCTTTCCCCCGTCTGTCCCTCCCAACAAGGGATCACCTGCTGGGTCGCCCTGTATGCCGTGGAGGCCCTCCCCACCTGCCCTTTCTCCTGCAAGTGTGACAGCCGCAGCCTGGAGGTGGACTGCAGTGGCCTAGGCCTCACCACGGTGCCCCCAGATGTGCCCGCGGCCACCCGAACCCTCTTGCTCTTGAACAATAAGCTGAGTGCCCTGCCAAGCTGGGCTTTCGCCAACCTGTCCAGCCTGCAGCGGCTGGACCTGTCCAACAACTTTCTGGACCAGCTGCCCCACTCCATTTTCGGGGACCTGACAAATCTGACTGAGCTGCAGCTACGCAATAACAGCATCAGGACCCTGGACAGGGACCTGCTGCGGCACGCGCCGCTGCTCCGCCACCTGGACCTGTCCATCAACGGCCTGGCCCAGCTGCCCCCTGGCCTTTTTGACGGCCTCCTGGCTCTGCGTTCCCTCTCGCTTCGCTCCAACCGTCTGCAGAACCTGGACCGGCTGACCTTTGAACCCCTAGCGAACCTGCAGCTGCTGCAAGTGGGAGATAACCCCTGGGAGTGTGACTGTAACCTGCGTGAGTTCAAACACTGGATGGAGTGGTTCTCCTACCGAGGTGAGCACAGCCGGCCCCGCTGGGGCCTGAGGGATCCAGACAATCACCTCTGGCCCCACACTTTCCTCCTGGTGGCTGGGTGCTGACTCAGAGAGCAGGCCAGGGCAAAGAAGGGGGCGACCCTGCCTCTGTGCCAGCTTGGCTAGAAAAGTCACAAGCCTCCCCTCAGATGAGCCATCACCCTTCCTGCCAGTGGGAGAGAGGCTGGTGCTGCTCCCTCCACCCCCACCCTCCCCTCCCTGCTCTGCATCCCCTCCCCAAGCTAGCTCCCGGCTTTCTCCTAGGAGGACTCACAGAACTGGATCTCCCTTTCGTAGGTTACATAAGGGAAGTAAAGACACCTGGACTTTGTATCCCACCAGGTTTGCCTGTGGGCTTCCCTGGTGCGGTAGAAGGAGGGAGAAAAACAGCTCTTCTTCTGAAGAATACAGCCATCTCTTAACACCTACCCTTACATGACAGGGGAATAGAATGAATCCTCAGTAAAACCACAGCTTCCTTGTGGGGACAGTACCAACTTCCTCTCCCAAGAAGTTTTGTCATCCAGACTTTAAGAAGTCAAATGAGTTAGATTTTACTTTCTTCCTGTCCCCTTTTCTTTAATGTGGGAAAGTGCTGTAATGACCTATGATACGGTCACACGAGATGGGAAAGGAGGGTGCGCAAGACAGTGGTGAGAAGGGCCGGATCTGCCTTTGTATTTCGGCTCTGCCACCTGCTAGCTGTGTGATCTTGAGAAAGCTGGTTGCCCTCTCGCTGTGGCACTGTAAAGTGGGAAGGAAACAATATCTATTTCGTAGGGTCATTGTGAGGATGAAATGCGGCAATGCATGACATGTGGCTTGAGAGGTGCCCAGCACAGAGTGAGTCCTCAATAAAACGTTCATGTATCTGTTCGCTTCCTGGTAAGAATCAAATACTAAGTGGACTTGAAACGCCATTTGGTGCCCAGCACAAAGTACATGCTCAATGAATGTCCGCTGAGCTGATGAATCAATATTTCAGCAGTGAAAATAACGCCAATGCTTTTTGTTAAAGTCTTACCACTTTCATTTCATCTCCAGCCACAATTTCAATTATTTCCATGAAATTCTCCTGTGTTAGTTAATTACAAATGTTTTACATACTATAAAGTGCCACAAAATGTTAGTCACTATGATACTTTCTCCCATTTTCGTGAGAGGGGAAATAATGATTACTATTTGTATAGTTTCCAGTTTACCAATGTCTTTTCATGTACATGATTTTAATCCTTACAGCAACTAATTGAGATAGACCTTCTTATTTTACAGCTAAGAAAACTAAAACTCATAAGGAATTAAATAAATTAAATAATTTTCACAAGATGACACAGCCAGGGTTCAACCTTGGGTCTACTGAGCAGGGAAATGAGGCTGCACCCCTGTCAGCACCCAGCTCTGCATCCCCAGTCAGTACTGATACGTGTTCCTGGGATGTGAGGTTTGCTGCAAGGCCACCCAGGCGTCAGCCGCATGGGGGAACTACTAGGCCAGGTGTCTTCAGACCCTCCTCTGCTATGGTCGTCGGGAACTGAATTCCCAGCACAAAAAGGCATGCCATGAGAATGTGCACTTTTCAGACTTTTTCAATAGCAGAATTGCTTTCAACCTTGCATTTCTTAAAAACAAAATCCTGGAATATTTCCACTGGCATCCCAGGGAAAGATTGATGCCTATTGTATGAGGAGACTTGCGGCAGACGGGCTGCAGAGGGAGCTGCCAGTGACGGAGTGGCTGCAGCCCGCATCTCTTCAGCAGGGGGTCTAGTGCCTGCATCTAGATTTCGCTGGAAGCTGAAAGAGGGCCAGAATCCAACTTTCACTTTCTAGGGGACGTCTAGGCAGATTGTTGTCCTCAGCCACCCTCTCTCTCACCCCACCCCTGTCCTGTGTCTGTGTCTCCCTATGTCTGAGCCAGGCTCCGCCATCATCATGAAGACGTGTTGGCGAGCCCGTGCGCCCACGTACCCACACCTCCTCATCAGCACCAGCCTCCTCTCCTTGGTCTCGTGTGCCTCCAGGATTCCCCCTCCAGTTGCCTTTGTACTCACAGGGCTGTGGCTGGGGCACTGATGGGGCCATTGGATTGCTCCTAAGGAGGAAAAGGAGAACATTCCTGCCAACTCTTTTCCTCCCTACACCAAAAAGGGAGCTGCCCATTCTTAGGCAACCAAAAGGTCTTGCATGGAGGGGCAGTGGCAGAGGCGGGGGTTTTGACTTTTGTCCTTTGAGTGAGACGTAAGAACCCTAGAAGGATAAGACGCTGTGTTGAGAACAGTATCCTAGGCTCACAGACAGGTGATCAGCAGGCAGATTCAGGGGCAGACAGTGTGGCAGGGACGCTCAGCTTTCTGCAATGACAGCCCTTTCCTGGGCATCTCCCCACGTTAGCACTGCCTTACTCTGTGGGTCAGTTTGGCCCGGGAGAGGACAGGCTGGATGGAAGTGGCTGCGAGCTTCTCTATAAAATGGGAATAAAGACAATATCCATTTCACATGGTTCCTGTGAGGATGAAATGGCACGATATACGTAATTCACTGTGGACTTGGCTCAATCAATGCTGTTTTCCCTCCTCCGCTTCCTCTTCTATAGATGGCGATTCCAGGATTGACTACATTGCTGATAAAAACTACCTTCTGGGACTTCCGTTTTGGGGAGCTGGGGATGGGGAGAGGGAATGCAAGTTCTGGATGCCTGGTCAGCCCCTCTTTTTCTCTCCTGCATGCAGGGGGGCGCTTGGACCAGCTTGCCTGCACCCTGCCCAAGGAGCTGAGGGGGAAGGACATGCGGATGGTCCCCATGGAGATGTTCAACTACTGCTCCCAGCTGGAGGACGAGAATAGCTCAGCTGGGCTGGATATTCCTGGGCCACCCTGCACCAAGGCCAGTCCAGAGCCTGCTAAGCCCAAGCCCGGGGTTGAGCCAGAGCCGGAGCCCAGCACGGCCTGCCCACAGAAGCAGAGGCACCGGCCGGCGAGTGTGAGGCGAGCCATGGGCACGGTGATCATCGCAGGGGTCGTGTGTGGCATCGTCTGCATCATGATGGTGGTGGCCGCTGCCTATGGCTGCATCTACGCCTCCCTCATGGCCAAGTACCACCGGGAGCTCAAAAAGCGCCAGCCCCTGATGGGGGACCCCGAGGGTGAGCACGAGGACCAGAAGCAGATCTCTTCTGTGGCCTGAGCACCCACTCCCACCCGGACAGGTAGGAAGGGCGGGGAGAGCACGCGGCATTGCTCTGCCACAGCCTCCACCTTGACCCGGCGCTGGCCACTGCCTCCCCCAGTCCACTCTCCTCCCCGCCCTCCAGCAGACAAGCCACAGCGGGCTCTCTCCCTGCACTTTCGAGGCTCCCTGGAAGCCGCCGTGCTGGGGGCTCCTGCGGATGCTCCTCTTGGAGCCAGTACATCTTTGGACCATCTGGGGGATCTCCCTAAGCTCTGGCCATGGCAAAGCAAGGAGGTGTGTGCAATAGGAGGCTTCCGGACTGGGCATTCCCCTGTCGCCCTTCCTGCCCTGGGGTGGCCACAGCTGGTGATTCTTCCTACCTTGCTGGTACCACCTTACCTGCATGGAGGGGACAGGGAGGGAGGGATCTGAGGGATGAAGGTAGATTTCTGAGACTCTCTCCTAAGCCAGAAAGACGTTCTTAACACTCCTGCGGTGTGAAGCTGGCCCAGCTCTACAACTGTTGGTACCAATGTGCAAACACACCAGCCCTGCCATCTGGACCCAGCACTCAGAAACACCACATACCCCTGGCCGACGCCATCATGCCTCTGGATCTGCTATAGGCCACACTGACCACATGCTCCTGGATTCGCTGATTCACTCACACACCCATTGCATCACCAGTGCAGTCACACGGATTGAAAGAATACACACACACACACACACACACAGAGTCACACTCACACGGTCACATGGAGACCGAGGCTACGCGCACTTGGACAGCAGAGACATGCTCTTCCCCGGGGGCCTCCCTGAGATCACAGAGCCTCTCGCTTGCTCACTGCAATCTTCTCAAGTCAACAGCGGGAAGGAACTCAACCAGTAACACCAGGATCGTTTGAGATCCTCTAAAATGGGCCACAGTGGTGCCACTGGAGGAGACTTCCCGTCACCATGGTAACCCTCTCACACCTCTCCTGCTGGGCTTTCCCGGGACACCCCCCAGGGGCCTGGAGCGGCTGCATGTGTGCATGGCAGCCTCCTGAGAACCCAGCCACACACCACTGGTGTTGCCTCGGTCCTGCCCACGCACATCACAGCACCATGCCCTGCGGGGCCCCCACCGATTCCTCCACAGCCTGCGGCCTGGCACCGTGACTCTGTGCCTCTCACCCTCCATCTTCAGTCCTCCTGGCCTGTGACTTCAGAGCTGGGACTTGGTGGTGCTTTGCCATTGGTGGCACCCTCTGGGGAGAGCAGGTGGCAGGCAGAGAACACGGGGGCTCCCCTGAGGCTCACTGCCTGCCAGCCTATCGCATCCAGAGCCCGGAAGCGGGAGGGGGTGGCCACACGCTGCCCAGAGGCTCCCAGGATGGGGCCTCTGTCCTGGGCTCTGTCTGCTCAGCGTGGCTCCCCAGAGCACTCCTTGCACCCAGGCGGGGGCCAGACCAGAGAGTGGGTGGGGAGCCTGTCTGGGACGGAGCCACCTGCCGCCAAGGCAGTGCAGGTTTTCCAGGTTACTTGTCCCCCTCCCCAGCTCCGTCCCTCCTCAGAGTGCGATGACGGTGGGTATCTAGGTGTCGTGCTCACAGGCTCAGGAGGCATCAGGCTCGTCTCTGGCTCTTGGATGGGATCTTGATGGGGGCTCAGGAAGAGGCCAGCCAGAACCCTGAAGCCAAGGGTCTAAGCAGAGGGAGTTGGCAGGCCTAGCTCCTGTGCCCCCCTCTGACCCTCCCTGCTCATGCGGCAGTGGGTGAGTGGGGTGGGCTGGGGGCCCGGAGGAGTGCCTTTGAGGAGGTTGGTCCTGGCAGGTGGACAGAGGACGCCTGGCATGGGCAACTTACTGGGACCCCAGGCCACCCTGGCCGCAGCCACAGTCTTCCTGCTTCTTTTGGTGTGCGGGCTGGTACCAGATCTGGGGATTTTCTAAAGGGACTGGGGGAGGGGAGGGCATTGTCAATGGTGGTATCTTTAGCCTGAGACAGAAGATTTTTAAAGGCAAAATTATATTTCTGGTTTGTTGTTTCAGAAGACCAATAAAGACTGTATTTTCCTACGTACTTCCTGGTTTCATTGGGAGGGAAGGGGACTTGGGTGCCAGGAGAGTTGCTTCCTTTCCCCCCACCTCCCCAGGAGGCTGGAAAAAGCACCAGTGGCCATGACCCTGATGCGTAGAGCTCTGATGACAGACGGTGCCTCCCGCCCAGGGCCAGGGCTGGGGCAACACTGGGAGAGGGCAGAGGCTGAGTCCTGGATCAGAGCGAGGCCCTGTGGCTGGGGGCAGTGAGCTTGTGACCTGGCAGAGCCAGGATGGTACTTCCATCCCGACCTGACAGGCAGGTTCTTGAGCCTCAGGGCAGCTTAGCTGGGTGGCACTGAGGTTGTGGTGTGAAGGTGAGCTGGGGACCCCACCGTGGCCGTGCCCTGTGGGTGCTGCTCATCCACCCATCCTTGACATGAATCGGCCCTGGCAGCCAGGACAGATGGGCTTGTGTGGCGAGAAGGCACTGTTTGCCCAGAGGATGCCACTGCACAGTGGGAGGGGAGGGCGGTTGGAGAGGCCTCTGAGGACTGGGTTCTTTCAGCCCCACTGGCTGCTGGCGGGGAGGGGGAGCCTGTTCAGGGCTTACTCGGGCGCCAGCAAACCACACTCTGGGCCTGCAGAGTGAACCCTTCACGGGGCTCAGCAGGTGGGCCCCAGAATGACGGACTGGAGGGCTGGGGAATGAGGCACTGAGTAGAGGGGATGAGGAAGAGCATCAGACCTCTGGGGTTATGAGTACACGGCAAGCCTCAGTGAAGAGTGGGCTCAATGCTCGGCCCGAGAACTCCCTCCTCGGCTCTATGGTTCATTAGTCTTCAGAGGCCAAGGCGGAGTTTTCTGCTTCCCAGGATCTTCCTTTGGATAACAACCCAGCAAGCCAGGAGCAAACCCTGGAGTGAAGTGGACCATCGGGTCCCCCGGGAGTTCAGTTGCACTCCACGGCAGAGCCGGGGTGTCCGCCTTCCCCAGGCGGTGATAAGATGTTGCTCTCCTATAGCCCTAATAATTAGAGCAGGGCCCAAGACAAGTCTTCCTGAGCCCCACTGCAGAAGCAAGAACGGGGCCCCTCCCAGGCCTGGCACAGGTCTCCGTCATGCATATGTGTGTAATTCAAATGTCATGGTTCCCAGACAGAAGCCCTCAAAGGTCTGAAGGCTGGGCCTGTACTGAGGCCGACCTCTCAGGAGAGGAGAGCTCTTGCAGCCCTGGCCGGCAGGAAGGGCCTCTGTGCAGGGGCTTCTGTACATTGCAAGTCGTTCTGGAAGAATGCCCGTCTGCCGGACAAACCCTTGCCCATTACAGCCCCTCCGTCCTGGAGCTTGACCTCATTCCTTGCCCAGGGCCTGGAGGACATGGGGAATTGAAAACAGATTCTGATCCAAAAGTTAGATCTCTGGAAATTTTGCAGTAGCTGTCTATAAACCACCTGCTTAGGGATGAACACGATCTCTACCGGTCTGCTGCCCTTCTGTGTGAGCCGGTGGCGTGAGACATGGCGGTGACGCGCAGCCCGCCGCTGCCCCCGTGGCTGGGCTGAGTGCCCGTCTCCTAACTTCCCCTCGAGCTCGGTGCACAATCGTCACTATGCAGCCCCCACCACAGACGCCACACTCAGCAGGCCTGGCGCTCACACACTCACGGTGCCAGCCGCTTCCAGGGACAGCAAACGAACCACCCACCCCTCCTTCAGCGACAGGCTCCAGCTGGCCCCAGGATCAGGGAGGCTGAGCCACAGGCCAGGGAGAGGAAGTGACAGAAAGAGACCAAAAGAAAAATTGTAATTGAAGTATCAGGTCTCCAGCACCCCATTTCTTTTCCTCTGGCATTCATGCACCCCAGAGTGTAAGAGCGATTGTCTGCAGTGAGTTAAACTGGAGGCACTGGGACACTGTTTCTATGGCAACCCCTCTCGGCTCCTATTCAGCTCTGAGTTAAAAATGCTATCAAATAATTGGAGAGTGCAGGAAAGCACAGCCAGCAGCCTGACCTCCTGTCCACTGTCTTTCCTAGACCTCCAGGTATACAGGAGCTGAGAAGGCCCCATCACGTGGGAGCAGCACAGGCACTGGCTTGGCTGGGAGCACAGAACAGTCTGTAGGCAGACGATTTCAGGGTCAAAGTTTGGCCTGGAAATCGGGTCTGGGTTTAGTGTGCCCTGGGCCCAGGGAAGCACAGCAACTGGGAGGGCACAAATCCCTTCCAAGTGCTGCGGGTGGCTGCATCGCAGACGACCAGTGACACAGGGGTTTCTACCCGCGACGATTCGGCAATGCAGACGGAGCCATTCTCCCCCCATCGCTTATCCCAGAGCAGTACACAGCCCAGGACCCCAACTCAGGGCGGCCCTGGTGCCCTCTCTGAGGCTGGAAGACAGAGCCCAGCCGGCTCCTTCCATCCCCTTTGCCCTGACCCTGTCTGCTCTGTCCCCATCCTGCTGCGAGAGTCCTCACCTGGCCAGGGCCTCAGTTACAAGGCAGGTGCCTGACAGCTGCGTTCATGGAGCCAGTGTGGCCGAGCTCGAGTGCCTGTTGGATCACCCAACGTTTCAGAACACGGCTGGGTTCCAGATACTGAAGCTAAAACGAGGGTAAGGAGGGCTTCATTGCAGGGGCCTGATCTTTCTCAGACAGTTAGGCAGAGACACCAAGGACTCTGCGGCACTAAGAAACTGAAAGTCAGGAGAAGCTTGTGCGGGTCACAGTTGCTCTCATCACATAAGCCATGGCAAACTGCAGCACAGGGCAGTGAACCTGGGTTCCAACAAGAGGCGGTCTGCGTTCAAATCCCAGCCTCATTCATATTAGCTGCGGGGCTTTGGGCAAGTAATTTTTCTGGGTCTCCGTTTCCTCAGCTGTGAAATAGAGCCCAAACCATCCCCTTCACTGGGTCACCCCAAGGACTGCATGGTAGGCAGTTTCCACAGTGGCATGTGCTGAACATACACACTGAGCTCATGCCTTAGGGGTTCGAGTCACAGTCCCACTTCCCTCTTAAGCAGGATCCGAGACCCCAAGGCAATAGGAGATGGAGCACGGAAGCGGATGACACGGGAATCAGCTCCGTTGTTTGCTATGTAAAGAGGCAAGACCTCTTGGTGGAATAACACTGTGGGGAAGAGACAGGTCTGGACTGAATTATGGCATCCGATCCCCGCTAGCTGGGTTGCTTTGAGCCAAACGTTCTGAGCCTATGGTCCTCATTTATAAAATAGGCGCTGACAACGATACCTACACTCTAAAATATCTGTAAAGGTTAAATCAGTTAATATTGCGAAAGAGCTTTCTCAAGCTTTAATGTGTAGGCAAATCAGTAGGAACCTCAGTGAAGTGCACTCTGGTTCAACAGGCACGGGCTGGAACCCGACACTGTGTGTCTCTAACAGAGGCCCGGGCAATTTCAGGGCTGCTGGGCTTCATCTTTTCAATAGCAAAGCTTTCAAGAAGTTACCACCCTGTAAACACTCAGTAAATATTAGCTCTATGATGACGACGATGATTGATTAGCTTTATGATGGTGACGATGATTGATAAAAGGCCTAGAATAAAACAGCTCTGCCCGCCAGCCTTCCTTTCAGCTATGGAATGCCTCAGTGTAATGCTCTATTAACCCGCAGGAAGTGTTTCTCAAGAGAAGCTTGCATAGAGTAAATATATTGTATGGAAGAGGTAGTGGGTGGGGGTGGCGGGGGGCCGGGCGGCAGTCTCCGTCCTGGGTGGCTGTGCAGATCTCCTAGCCTCTCTGGGCTTCATTTTGCTCATGTCATGAATACTTTTACATCTAAAGTTTTACGGTTTTACAAATGAAATGGGCTTAGGAAGAGTGCACTTCCGCCCATCCCACATTCCACCGGCAGGACTGTGGCTGTGGCCACATGTGCGGGGCCTCCCGCTGTGATCTATGCCTTGCTCTTGACACGGACCCCAGCTTCCCGGCCTCAGCGCCACAAGGGCAGCTCCTACCTGCAGCAATGGCTGTCTTCTTGTCCACGGTCACCGCCACAGCTGTGCTTGCCGTCACCACCGTGGGCGCACCCGTACTTTCTGGGGAAACAAAGACAACCCAGTCACTGGGGAAGAGCTGTGGTTGGGGCAGGTGGAGCACTACCACTTTCTTGGAATAGGAGACGGGAATAAAAGCAGGCGAAGACATCCTTGGAAGAATTGAGGTGAGGGTGGGGACAGGGGTCGTGTTTGGAGAAGCAGCTGCTGTGATGGTGGTGACCCCAACACGGGTCTTAGACAGACACACACACGGCCTCTGGCCATTAGAACAGTGCAGGGCTGCAGTGTCCCTACGACACTGGGGTTTCTGCCTGTCTGTCGGCTGCAGCATGCATCTTGCCCACAACTCCCATGTCGTGCCCAGTGATCCCTTCCAGTGGAAGGAAGGACAGGCTGCATTTCAGCACTGGGTGGTGGGTGATCCTGGATTGCCCTCTGTGAGTCTGCATGAGTCAGAGAGGACGCCGACAGTCAGTCCCATTCAGGAAGATGCCACAGCTGAGCCACTGTGCGGCCCTGGGCAGCGAGGCGACGGACCCTCCACTCACAGCCGCTCTCTGGGTCTTTCACTTGCTTCACAGCTGTTGCTTCACTTCTGGGACTCTCTGCAGTGACTCAAGGCAAGCCCGGAGGCTCCTGAAGGCCACAGGCCTTGCCTTGCATTGCTCTCTCCACTTCTTCTGGAACAATCAAACCACCACAGGTGCACAGTTTAGAGGGCAGTTTCATCTCCACATTGAAGCAGAGCTTTCTGGCTGTGACTGGGGCTGGCTACTTCTTCATTCTCATCAGTCCCTGACCCCGGACTTGAATTTCAAAGCACTCTTGTCCGCAGGTCAGATGCAGATTAAACTTCTGAGAAAGGGGCAAACATTTTCTGATGTGCTATCATATTTTGTTAGAATGTCTTGATGTCCAATGTTGCACGAAGCAACGGGACTCTTGTGCGGCAATTATTACAACAGTGTCAGTTGTCCTGGGACTTCACCACCAGCTTCTCATATCTGCCACGTGGCCAAGATCACCCATCACACCTGGGGTCATCAGGTATCTCAAGAAACCGAAAACTGCAGTCTGATTCCAGGAACTTCCAGTATGTAAGGTTGTCCTTGATTCTAGAAATTTGCCCATGATGTTGAAGGGCCCACAGTTCCCCACCTTGCGTCTAGAGACATCTCGGAGGTAGTGATGTGGCGGCCCTGACAGCATTCTCTGGGTCCCACTGCCCATTTTCTGGGACAGACCTTCTATTGCGTTTGTAGCCCAGCCAGCAGAGGCTTGTAGGAAACACTGATGTGAGGATGTGGAGACCCTAACGATGCAATCTCTGGGGACATCAGGGATTTCAGTGCCTGGCTCACCGTGGCTACCCGGCCCAGCACCTGATGGGAATGATCAGGGCGCTAAGTGCAGGAGGGGGCAGGGCCCGGAGAGAGGTGGGCTGTGGGCATGTTGCTGAGGCTCTGCTGTGTGTGGACAGGTTTCTAGGCCACTGACTGCACCATGCAGCTCCATGTGGGCAGGACTTAGACCACCAGGCCCTGGCAAAAGGCAGCCATGTCAGCCTAGAGAGACGGGCGCTTCCCCTCACCCTGGAAGCAGCTGCTCCTCTTTTCCCCATTGACACGCAGTTGTTTTCCTTCTCTTGGGGTGGAAGGGAGTGTGCAGGGGTGGCCACGTGTCTAAGCGTGTGCGTGCGCTGAGCGGGTGAGCGGGCTGTGGAGAGGAAGTGGGCCCCGCCTCCCTCCTCACCAGGCCCCCTTTTTGGGCTCCAGCTTCCCTCTTTTCTCCTCGTGGCTCAGCTTCTCACCCACCCACCCTCCCACCTCATCACCACATAAAGCTCCCCCAGCAGCCAGCAGGCTCAGTCCTGGTGGATGCGGGCAGGAGGGGACCTGTCATCAGGGCCCGGGGCCTCACATAGAACCTCTCCAGGGGCCTGTGGGTGCCCTCCCTGGGGAGCCCACTGTGCTGCTATCGACGGCGTGGCCATGGAGGAGGAGCTGCCTCTTTCAGCCTTGGGGTGGACAGTGTGGGAAGGGGTCTCCCCTTTGCTTCCAGAGCCTTCCTGCTGGACTTGAGCTGGCAATAAAAACGCCCCTCCCTCTTTCCTTACGTTCAGTGTGGTAACCGGGCCTGGGCTTTGATTAGGGCAGTGCTTGGCTCTGTGGCTCCCTTGCTGTGTGACCCTGGGCAAGTCACAGAACCGCTCTGAGCCTCAAGTTCTCCTTGTATAAGTTGAGGGATAATGACAGCACGTATCTCATGGGGTTGTATAGATTAAATGAAAAACACGTGGAAAAATGTTTTGTGAAGCATAGTAGTTATTGGCACGTGTGTGGAGGGAACAGGCACAGGCAGGAGGGAGAGCATAGCACCAGGTGAGGAAGGCGGAATTCCGGAGGGAGCAGGGGTGGAGCTCCTCCCTGCTGTTTGCCTTCCCTGTCCTTGTTCCAGGAGGACCCCTGGGATCCTGGGCCTCCCCAGCCATCAGCTCCAGGGCATTTCGCCATCATGACGCTTGAGGATGGTTTTGGCAAAGTGGTGGTGGAAGGCCTCTGCCAGAAGGGCACACTAAAGGGGAAGTTCTGAGTGACCCCAGCCCTGGCTCTCCTTTCAGAAGTCTCCACCCTCCTGCATCCCCTCCTGGGCTCACCCCACCTGCCTGTGCACACTCTCTAGGCCCCTGGATCCATGTGCTGGAATGGGATCATCCGCCCCAGCACTCACCTGGTGGAGGGCTGGCGGTGCCATGCACTCTGGGACCCCCTGGACAAGCCCCCGAAGCTCTCTGGGCCACAGTTGCTTCGAGTATAAATCAGGAGCGCCAGGCTATGCAGACACTGAAGCCTCTTCAGGTCTAAACATTTGGCGATTTTTCTGGTGCTCTGTTAGAGTCACTTAATTTTTCCTATTTTGGTTATTTTCCAGAATGGGGGCTGGGGCTGGCTGGCAGTTGGGTGCCCATCAACTCTGAGAGTCTTCCTGGCCCCTGCCCTTGCAGAGATTTTGCGACTGCCTCATACCCCACCCTCCCTGCCACCTGCCCGGCACAGCCTCTCTCTTGAGCTGAGAGGGGCTTATGGAGCAGACTGGGAGCTCCCTGAGGCTGGTTCTGGGTGGTCCTGAGTAACTGGGGACTGGCCGCTTTCTTTCTGTTTGGGAAGAGCAGGGCAGTCCCACTGACTTGGTGAGTGCTGCAGCCCCTAATGAAACCACCCTTCTGGGTGGTTTATGAAACTTTCACAGACAGGCAGGATAAATAGAAGAACCTTAGGGATCGACTCTTCTGATCTCATATTTGGAATCAGGGCTAGAATCCCATGCTGGATTTTTAAATGCCAACTTTGATGGCTGGCTAGGAAATAAAATGATCAGGCCCACCTTCAGCGTGGGACCTGTGGTGTGGGAAGGCGCCAGTGAGCTTTCTTAAGTCACTAATGCATGGCACGAGGGAAGGCAGGAGGGGAACCCTGGTGGTCTGGACATTCTATTCCATATCTCGTTCCCATTTCCCACTAAGAGCACAGCAGGAGGAGAGATGAGACTGGCCTGAGGCTGGCCCAGCCCCAGGAGCACAGGGCCGTGGGTTACCTGGTCCTTCTGCCCAGCGGAGGTTGAAGACGAAGCTGCCAGCAGGATGCTCTGAGGCCTGGCGGTACCACAGCGGGAAGCTGTCCAGGGTGAACACACTGGCCTCGTCTTCAGGCGTCAGGAACTTCCTGCAAGGAGGAAGATGTGGTACCTCTCCCCAAATCTGTGAACACAGTCATCCCTCTTTCCTTTTCTCATACGAGGTCATCTTGGCTGGGCTAGGAGAGTGATTGTAGCCCCTAAATTAGTACTGTCCCAGACAATGTTTCCCAGCAATTCTCGCCTTTTCCAGAAACAAAATGATGTTGCATCTGACTAGCAACTAGAAAAGGTATAGGGTCTGCATAATGAGGAAATACTTTCCATTTTTATGTAAACTCTTCTGCCTGCAGCATTTCTTTCTTTTGGATGGAGCTTAATTTCTCCTTGTCTGGCTCATTGGCACGTCTGAGGGAGGAAGCTGCAGAGTCAGCTCTATCACTGCACTAATAGGAGGGCATCAACCCCCCAAACGGTTCCTTCAAGAGGATTGCCTCTAGGCTTTTGCATGCATTATGAGTTTCCTTTTTTCGAGCAGCTTTACCTTGCTAATTATGGTTTTGCATTCCCTGAACACACAGCAGCCCACAGAAGGGAGTGTTTGGCCAGAAGCAGAGTGGGAGGCAGGGAGAAGCGGGGTGGGGGTGGGGAGCAGACACACTGCTGTGGATAATCCACAAGGTGGATAACTGAGATTTGGTTCTGAGAGTGACGGGCTCACATGTACCAGAAGCAACCTGCCTTGTGACACAGTTCCTGGGCTGCCATTCACCTGAAGTCTGGGTGAAGGGAGCCCCCGGGAGTGCTCGCAGGAGGCAAAGGCACTGGGAAGGTCTGTCTGCCTCGAATCTCCTGCTTCCAGTCTTAGAAGCCTCTGAGAGGCGGCGAGGGACGGGTCAGGGAGGCAGTGGTGCTCTTCTCTCCACCTCCGCAGGGAGGGGTGGGGGGAGGAGGGGCGGGAGGAGGGAGGGAAAGGGAAGAGCAACTTAATTTGTTTTCCTAGAAAGCCTCAGCTTTGCTTAGCAAGTGTGGATTTGTCACAGAGTCCTGGAAGAAGCTCAAAGATGGCGCTCCGTGGCTGGGTGTGCTTAGCGAGAGGAGCAGCTGGCGGGTGGGAGGCGAGGAGAGTAGGGTCAGTGCGGCTCAGGGGCCCTGGGCTTCTCTCCAGGTGCGTGAAGGTCCTCACCTGTTGGAGTCTCCTGGGTTGCGAAGCGGCAGGTGGCACCGCTCGCCCCCTGACCCCTCCCCTCTGGGCTCCCATCCTCCTTTGAGCACCCGGGTGGGCCAGCCCCGGATTCCCCCAGAACCCAGCCTTGGCTTAGAGCAGGGTTTCTCAGCCTGGGCACCGGTGACATTTTGTGCAGGCGATGGCTGCGGGGGCTGCCCTGGCCTCGTAGGATGTTTAGCGGCATCCCTGGCCTCCACCCACTAGATGGCAGTAGGACGCTCTCTGCCTCCCACAGTGTGACAAGCAAAAGTGTCTCCAGACATCGCTGAATGTCACAAAATCACCCCCAGTTGAACATTCCTGGTGTGGAGGCCTGAGCCTTCCATGGCCTACAGGGAGTTGGGCCTGGGTTCCTACGAGGTAGAGTAAGAAACCACAACTCTCCCACACCAAGGTGGGAGTGGGTGGTTCATGAAGGCTCTGTGAGGTGAGCGCTCCACCTACCACCAGGCCCCAGCAGCACCTCCTCTCCCCTTAGGAGTGGGGAAAAGAGACACAGCCGGAAGATTCAGCCTGTCACACAGAGACAGCCCAGAGAGGAAAGCAATTCCGGCTTTCTCCCTTAGAGATTCCTATGGTGGATTCTCCGACCAACCCTCAACTTCAAAGTCTGTCTCCCTGATTGGTCCAGCATCCATCCTCTCCTGGGGACACCACCACCAGGAGGTGTGAGCCTTCGGGGAAGGGCTGCTTCTCCCACCATCCCAATCTGTCAATCCCAATCCTTCTGCCCTGCTGGGCTCCCAGGGGTCCAGCAGGCTGGAGACCCCGTGCCAGTCCACCCACAGCCCAGGAACACACCGTGGGACTCTGCCCCTCTCTGCCCTGCAGGGATTGCCCTCCCGGGGTGGCTGGCCCAACCCACCTGTCAGAGACCTTCTCGGAGCCCACGAACAAGCTGCTTCTCAGGAGTCCAGCCCGGGTGCCCAGGAAGGCCATGTCCACCACCTGCTCAGACTCTCTGTGTGGCAGACAGAGTGGGAGTGGTCACCACAGGGCTGTGGCAATAGCTTGGGGGAGACCTGCAGGGGTTTGGGGGCCTCTCCTTGCTCCTGCGCAGCCTGGCTCAGGGGAGACTTTCCAGGAAGGCTGGGTTCCCGGGAAAGGGGCTGGGACATGCACCCTGCTGGCATCCACGGTGCACATCAGGTTTCAGGCCCGGCTTCTGGGCAGCATCTGCCTGTGCAGTGGAGCCCTGGGCCTCTGCCTCTCTGCGCTGGCAGATCTAGCTCCCAATTTGTTCTCCTGGCTTTTGGGGAGTTAGATCTAGAAGACGGAACTTGGAAGGGAGATTCTGTCCTAGGACCTAAGGAGCAGGGACTTCTCATGCCCAGCACATACCTGGCACCTCCTGGTCTTACAGCCCTCCACATACTTCCCTTATTACCGAAATGTGAAGGGAGGGGGAGCAGGCACTGTCCACACCCACCCAGGAGAAGTCCCAGTGGACCTCATAACCTTGCTGTTGAGACTTGAAAGAAGACAGACCCAGGAGCTTGTTGGTGTCACAAACCTCCCTCCCAGTTTCAAAGCCACAATACTTTGGCCAGGGTGGGAAGTCATCACTTTTAACCCAGGTGATGTTCTTGTCTTTGGCACAGTCGACTGGAGGCTATTACCTAGCTCCTCTCCATGCCCAAGGGTGTGTGCTATAGTGAGCATACAAAGTAGGCAATCCTGAAGCACTGCCCGGCTCAGAGGCTGGACTGCGGGGGTCTCCCTCATGCATAGACCCTGCAGTGTCTATGGTCTGGAGAATCACTGAGGGAAAGGGTCTCCCCCACCCACTCCCATGCTGTAGCCAGGGGGCTTGTACAGGGTGTGCACGGGGTCACAGGACTCCAGCCTCACAGAGCCCTGCCGCAGACCTCTGAGTCAGACTCTGTGGGAACAGATCCTAAGCTCCTGGTTATCCCTAAAGCTTCCTGATTCAATTCTCTGTTCAAAATCAGAGAGAATGGGCTGATGGGTCTGACTACCCAGAACCTGGCTTCAACATTCACCAGCCCGAGCCTGGTCTCAATTCAGCCACTGCCTCCTCCAACCCCTCAACTAGATTATTTTGACGCAAATCCCAGATATTTCATGGGTAAATATTTTAATTTATACAATCGAAATATAAATAATTTTTTAAAAAAACTTTGATGCCATTATTACACCTTAAAAAAACCTGATGATTTATTAATATTATCAGATAATCCAGTCGCCTCATGAATTATTTTTAAGTTTGGCTGAATCAGAATCTGCCTAAGGTTCATGCATGGCAACTAGTATCTCTTATTTGTCTGTCTTTCTCTGTCTTTATTGAGATACCATTCAAATACCATCCAATTCACCCACCTAAAAGTGTGTGATTCAGTAGTTTTTAATGTATTCACAGAATTGTGCGACCATCAGCACTGTGAATTTTAGAACATTTTCATCACCCCAGAAAGAAACCCCATAACCATTAGCAGTCATCTTTGGCCTCTTTTAACCTGATTCCCTTTCTCTCTCCACTCTCCCTCTCCCCTTCTCTTTTCCTTGCAATTGATTTGTGGAACAAACAGAGCGACAGAGGGCTCTTGCCTGTGGGGATTCTCCGGTTCTGGCCTTGGCGGATTGCCGCCCTGGGGTGCTGTTCAGACTGCTCTGTGTCCCCTGCGTTTCCTGTCAACTGGCTGTGAGACCTCAGGGCCTGACCGGGTTTGGGTTTGTGTTTTTACCAGGCTGTTCTTCACAAGAGGCACACACTCTCTGATTGATTAGGGCATGAAAAATACATGTATTCTTTTGTTTCCTATTTTATTTTTACCTGAAATACCTGTATAAGGAAAAACTTCTCCTCATCAATATTTAGTTATCCTGGAGTACAATTTTTATAGAAGAGGCAGGATAAATAATTTATTCTTTGTGTTTCTTTGTTAGGTTTTAGAATAATGAGTTGTTTTCCTAACAATCTTTCAAAGATGGCCAGTGAGGTTTTTTTCCAGTATCATTATGAACCCAAGGATTTTAACATATTTCATATGCTTTAATCCATTGCAGTTATTATTACTATTTTTAATTAAAGACAGGATCTCACTATGTTGCCAGGCTGGCCTTGAACTCCTGGGCTCAAACGATCCTCTTACTTTAACCTCCCATGAGGCTGGAATTACAGCCGTGCCTCCACAGCCAGCTCCTGCTGTGATTATAATTACTTCATCCACCTTTGGCCAGTGAGGGCCTCCTCCAGCTGGCTCTGGGGTTCCTTGGGCACAATATGATTTGTCTTTGGTAACTTCTTGCTTCCTCGTATGACAAGATGTTCCAGGTTCATTGCGTATATTTCCTGCCCCTGTCCTGGAATCAGACTTTTCTTCTAGGAGCATGGGCTCGTTTTAATGAGGACTAACATTGAAAGTCCAAAGTCTAGGGCTGGGCCACTCACTGCAGCGGGCCCTTTCATGGGGGAGAGCTAGGATATCCATTTAATTTCTTTAAGAGAAACTACATCGTGAGTTCAATTTGATATTTCGAATTCACATTGAGCATTCCATCTAATCTTAACTTCTTTGATTTTTGAAATTTGCATACCTCTTTTCTCTTTTGCTGAAGATCTTGGTTCTTAACGACATTAATATAATACGATTTGCTCTCTCTATTCAGAATAACAATGCCAATACTATTTCCAGCAATGTGATTACTGAGCACTGCTTAACATTTTATTTATTTAGTGTTTACAATTCTAAAGCCCCTTGAAAGAATTCCCATATGTTCGATTATTTAATGAACTTGATATATGGCTAGGTTTATTTGTTTCATTTGCTTTCAATTACTACAGGTTACTTTTTAAAATTTAATTTTGTTTTATGATTCGATAAAGCATTTACATGGTTCCAAAGTCAATATGGAGAAGGCCTATTCAAGGGAGTCTGTCTCTGTCTCCATCTCCTTGTTCCTTTAGTCTTCCTGTAGGTAACCTGACTTTTGGTTCCTTGTGCCACTGAAAAGTATGTGTGTGTATGTGTACATACATGTATGCATGTACATTTATATGTACATTTGTGACAGTAATTATGAAAATACATTTGTATTTCCTCTTTCTAGATAAACAGCGGAGATATCTTTCATACTTTTTCCATTACTGAAGATTATTTCATAGGGGCAGTATATAGAGAGACTCTAGTTTTTCACAGCTGCATAGAGTTCCATTATGTGAATCCACCATGATTCATTTAATGAGGCTCCCACTGATGAAAGTTTGGGTTGTTTCCAATCTTTTACTGTTATTAAAGGTGCAGTAATGAGCAGCTCACAGGTTCGTTTTTTCTTCATATTTTTGCCAGTGTATCTTTGGGATGAGGTTCCTAGAAGTGTGGTTGCTGGTGTAAATGTACATGAAATTGTGCTAGATGTCATCAAACTCCCCTTGACAGGGTTTGAACCATTTCGTATCCCACCCACAACCTACGAGTGCCTGATTCCCCACAGTTCTGCCAGCAGTGCGTGCTGACAAGCTCAGGTGGTTTTCAATCTGATAGGCGGGATCACAAGGTCAGGAGATTGAGACCATCTTGGCTCAATGAAACCCCGTTTCTGCTAAAAATACAAAAAATTAGCCTGGCGTGGTGGCAGGTACCTGTAGTCCCAGCTACTCCGGAGGCTGAGGCAGGAGAATGGCGTGAACCCGGGAGGCGGAGCTTGCAGTGAGCTGAGATCGTGCCACCGCACTCCAGCCTGGGAGACAGAGTGAGACTCCGTCTCAAAGAAAAAAAAAGAAAAAAAAAAAAAAATATATATATATATATATATATGGTCTTGCTGTGTTGCCCAGGCAGGAGTGTGGTGATGTGACCATGCCTCATTGCAGCCTCCACCTCCTGGGCTCAAGCGATCCTCCCACCTCAGCCTCCTGAGTAGCTGGGACTACAGGTGTGCAGCACCACGCCTGGCTAAGTTGTTATTATTTTTATTTTAGAGATGGGGTCTTGTCATTTTTCCCAGGCTGGTCCTGAACTTTTAGGCTCAAGCGATCCTCCCACCTCAGCCTCCTGAGTAGCTGGGACTGCAGGCACGAGCCACCGCACCCGACTACAGAAACACTTTTGACGTTGCTGAATTTACCCATCATTCCTTTATTGCTTCTGAATTTTGAGTCATTGTTGGGAAAGGTTTTCCCCACTCCTAGCTTTTAGAGCAATTGGCTCATGTTTTCCTTTAGTATTTATATGGTTTCGTTTTTTTACATTTGAATCTCTGAGTCATTTGGACTTCGTCCAGGTGTATGGTGTGAGAAAAGAACACAATTTTATCATTCTCCATATGGCTCTCAAACCGGTTATTTAAAAATCCATCTTTCCTTCATTGATTTGACAGGATATCTCTGTCATAGACTAAATTTTCACATGCGTTTAGATGAGTTTCCGGATTTCCTTTTCTGTTCCCGTGGTCTGCCTGCCTTTTCATGTGCCAATACCATACTTTATAAATCTCAGAGGCTTTGTCATGTGTTTTAATATCTTGGTAGGCCCAACCTCCCTTCATTGCTTTTTTTGGTGTGTGTGTGTGTTTTAGAGATTTCCTGGTTATTCTTGCTTGTTCTTCCAAATGAACTTGATAATCAGTTTATCTAGATGCAGAAAAAGACTGATGGTGTTTTCATCGGGGTTGCATTTAACTTATACGTTAACTTAGGGAGGATTAATATCTTTATGACGTTGAAGTCTCCTATCCAAAAACACTGTCTTTCCATGTGTTCCAACCTCTACTTTTGTGTTTTCAGGAGTGTTTCGTAATTTTCCTTATATAGGTTTTTGAACAGTTCTTATAGTTTATGTCACATGTTCTTGTAGTCTTATAACTTTACCATGTATTATTTCTTGCCTTTTAAAATAAGCCTTCTCATATCTTCTATCTTTTTTTGTGTAGATAAAGGCTATTAATTTTTGAATGCTGATATTATAACCCATTACTTTACTGAATTCTCTCATTGGGTATAGTAATTTTCTTATTAATTCTTCTGGGGTTTCCAGATATATAATTATGTCATCTTTAAACAGAGACAATTTTACTTCTTTCTTTCCAATTTTAATTGCCTCTGCATATTTTCTCTTGTCTAATGCCTTCTGACCTTGTTAAACAGCAGTGGGGAAGTAGGCCTGCTTGTCTCGTTCCTGTCTTTAGTGAGAGAGCCTCTAGCCCCATTAAGATGTTATTTGCATGCTTAGGTCAATTTTAATTTTATTGAGTGGCTTTAACAAACAAGAATGGTATGACTGGGCGTGGTAGCTCATGCCTGTAATCCCAGCACTTTGGGAGGCTGAGGCGGGAGGGTTGTTTGAGGCCAGGAGTTCAAGACCAGACTGAGCAACATAGCGAGATCCCATCTCTACAAAATTTTTTTAAATGAATGAATATTAATATGTATTTAATGCCTTTTCTTTATCTATGGAGATGGTTATGTATTTTTTTCTCCTTAACTGTACGCTATTTTATATTAACTCCCTAGGAAGTCTCTTCTGATGCATGCTCTGGTTAAGAATATTTCCTTCTCAATATTTCTCCACATTGAAAATCATCTGTGACTAATCTGTGAGGTTGGAAAGATGAAGATGGTGCCCCTCTCCAAACCTAGTGCTGCAGCCCTCTGTAGAAGGCACAACAGTGCAGGGTTTAAGAGTCTGGGCACGGGAGGGAGGCCGCCTGCTGTTGATTCCAGCTCTGCCACTTTCGAGGCATATGACCTCAGGCAAGTTGCTTAATCTCACTATGCTTTGGTTTCCTCATCTGTCATGTGGCAGTAATGAGAGCTCCTGTGTGAGAGGACTGCAGTGACGATCAAATGGGTTATACACACTAAGCACTCAGAACAGTGCCTGGCCCACTAGATTCTTTTTCCTTCTTTATTCTAGTTTAATTTTGTATAGGTCATATCTTCATATGGTTTGAAATTACACTAACACGTTAGGGTGAAAAGTGTCCCTTCCATCCCTGTTTCAGTTACCCATTTTCTAACCAGAAACAGCTAATGAGGAATGTTTCCTGATTAGCCTTGTGTAGATAGTGTATAGATCATAGACGTTATCTATATAATCCGCACAAATACTATGGCACCCCCTTTTTACAGAAAAGGTAGCGTACTATACTATGTGGAGTGGTAGCATTCCACATCTTGCTTTTTTCAGTAAGAGACTGTCCCTATAAAATTCTGTAGGGGTTTTCTTTAATAATAAGGATAGCACTAAAAAACTAATATTTAATTTTCTAGTATCTAATTATGTCCTTAAATTTATTGACTGTCTAGGGGAGGTTTGACATCTTCACAATGTTGAATCCTCCTATTCAGGAGCAAGGTATGGCCCACTGTGACATTAATCTCATTAACACTTTACCCTTCCCCCCAGCACTCATGGACACACACACGCCCTACACTCACACTCACATGCCACTCATCTTCCTTCTACCAGGCCACTAAACACGATAGTACCAGGAAAAGACCAGCAAAGGGAGCAAGGACTTCTAAGGGGTTGGGAAAACCAAGGTCAAGTTCATTGGTGCCGTGACCTTACCTGCTGGAAACCTATTGGAACTGCTCTTTGGCCAGGGGCACTTTGGCCAATGAAGTCTCATGACTGGAGTCCAACCCAGAGAAAGGGGCTGTCCGAATGGGACTATCCTGGCATGGGGATTTAGTCCTGTGCCCAGGGGGACCTGCACTTGTTCTTAGGCCACAGGACGTGGGTGCTCTCTGAAGCCACCAGCCAGGTGGTGAGAGGGGCCCTGACTCAGCCAAGGGAATTCGGGGGCTGGTTGGGGCCTGGGACCCTGGGAACCTGGACCTACTCGGAGATGTTGAGGGCCAGCGCTGTCCAGTAGGCTTCCATAGGGGCTGTCACCACTGCGTCAAACAGCACTTCCCGGACCAGCTCCTCGTCACCTGGGTGCAAACATCAAGGGACCAGGCCACATGCTTCCTCCATGCTTATGAACACAACTCACCCACCCAAAGTTCAGGGAAGAAGATGTGCTTCATGAACGTGTCTGTGGGACATGTAAAACTATCTCTGTGAGTGTGAGGGAGCCACCTCACCTCTGTCTGTCTTCACTTTCTCAACTCCAAAAAATATGTCAGTACAACAGCTTGACATCTGAGGCTCTTTCCAATTGTAACATCTGATGAAGTTAGGAGACCCTCAGTGACCTCAGGTTGGATCTTCAGTCTCCCTCATCTCAACTCCTCCTCCTCTGCTCCTTAATCATCCAGATATCTTGGCCTTTGGTCAGTTCCATGAATTTATTTTTGTTGTTGTTGTTGAGATGGAGTCTCATTCTGTCACCCAGGCTGGAGCAAAGTGGCATAATCTTGGCTCACTTCAACCTCCACCTCCCAGGTTTAAGCAGTTCTCCTGCCTCGGCCTCCCAAGTAGCTGGGACCACAGGAGCACACCACGTGCCTGGCTAATTTTTATATTTTTTTGTAGAGATGGGGTTTCACTGTATTGGCCAGGCTGATCTAGAACTCCTGACCTCAAGTGATCTGCCCACCTTGGCCTCCCAAAGTGCTGGGATTATAGGTGTGAGCCACCGCCTCTGGCCAGTTCCGTGAATTTGACCTTGCTAAGCTTCTCCTTGTCTCAGAGCCCCTACACATGCTGTTTCCCTTGGTCTGGATGTTCTTTTTCTCAGTCTTTGCATGGAGGCTCTTTCTTTTTCCTCTCTTTTTTAAAAAATTTATCTTTGTTGAGGTAAAATTCACATAAAATGGAACTGACCAATTTAAAGTATGCAATTCAGTCAGTAGCATTTAGTATATTCACAATGTTGTACAACCACCACCTCTATTTAGTTCCAAAATATTTTTGTCACCCCCCAAAGGAGATCCTCCTCACCTTGGTGAGGTGGTATCACAAAACAGTCACACAAGTGGCTTAGCAGGATCTCCTTTAAAGCAGGCCTATTTCTTCTCCTACAGCATCGTGTGCATGGTGCTTATCACAATTTATAACAACCTATATCTATATATGTAGGCTTATTTGCTTATCACCTGGCTTTTCCACTAGGATGTAAGTGCCATGAAAGCAAGGGCCTTGTCTGGGTTATCTTTGTAGCTCCAATGCCTACCCCAGGGCCTGACACAGGGTGCAAGCTCAGTACAGATTTGTTGATGAAATGAATAAATAAGTAAATAAGTGCCCTGTTGGGTTGGCATGGGAGGCAGTCTTCTTCTGGGGGTGACAATTATGTGACAGGATGACCTGCTCTTTCTTCCAAAGAGAAAGAAGGAGGAGCAAGCTAAGGATGTGGCCTAATGAGCTCACCACTCCCATTAGTGCAGGTGAGAAGGCCATAGGACCATGGAGCAGAGACTGAAGTGTCACAGCTGCAAGACAAGGAGCACCTGTGGCTCCCAGACCTGGAAGAGGTGAGCAAGATTAGCATGGGGAACTGGCTTAGAAAACACAGCCCACAGGCTTTGAGTCATCTGGCCAAATGATCCCCTTGTGGAGATGAGGACTTCTGGTGAAGAGTGGCAGCCATTTGCCCAGAGGTCCACTTCTAGACAGTGGTAGGGAAAAAACTGACAGACTCTGAATGGTGCTCTCTTCTGACCCTTAACAGAGCTTGGTGGATAGAGGCTGAAAAAGATCCCAGTCCCTGACCTGGGGATCCATACATGTCACCACAATTCCAAGGATGCTTAAATACCAGCTTAGCCCTGTGGTAAGGATGGCTATGCCTTTTTCTTTGGGAATCTCCCTGTTTGATCTAAGCCATCCATGTGCTACCGGGATAGGGCTGTGCAACAGCCTCCCCCTGTCTTCCCACATCTCCTGCCAAAGTCCTGAGCTTCAGGGCCCCAGAGGAAAAGCTCGCCTCAGTGGGTGGCCAGCACTCACACTCCAGATCTGGGTCCTCCCTGGTGAGGAAGCGGATCACAGCCTCTAGCTGGCTGAGCTTCCGGTGGTCCGGGTCAATATCTGTGATGCAGTAGATCCTGAAACCCAGGAAAGTCAGTGTTATCTCAAAACATTCCACCTGTCTCCCTCCCATTTTTCACTCCTCACTTACCAGTCGCTGGCCAGGGCCAGGTCTGGGTGAAGCAAGTCGTGCAGGCCTGAAACCAGAGTCCACATTCAGGGTGATGCTCCCCCACTTCCATGAGTGTGTGTGTCCCAATTGTAGAAATAGCCACCCAGTGAGTTTCAGCTTTGAGCTTTGTTTAAAAAACATACTGCCTTGACGGACCTCCCAGTCCAGTAAGGCCTCCTGCAACCTGGCAGTGCAGCTGGCAGGCCTCAGGCTCTGCTGGTTTGATGACTGACCCATGGATCCTGTATGCCCTGGGAGCCAGGGACACACACACCCCTCTCCACCTGGCAGCACTGTTCTGAGAGGCTGCTCTGGAGCCTGGGAGCAGGGAGGCTGTCACACTGGCTCTGGTTGGGGTTGGCCCTGTGTCCTGTGCAAGTCCCTTATTTTCCACTTAACTGTCCCTCAGACCCTGGTGCCGACCCACCTTCTTCCACAGACGTGTTCCCCAGAAGGATGTATTCTCCATGGCCCCGGGACAGCACCACCCCCAAACTGTGGGGAGAGAAGAGAAGGCACTCATTCAGCAGCAGCAGATGCCGGCCTGTCTCCAGGGTCTTGTCCTTGCCCTCACCAACACTAGGTGTATGGGCTTTTTGTACCCATGGCGAGTGGTGTGCTCCTCACGCCCCCTTCTTTGCCTCTGGCCTTGCAGCCGTCCCCTCCAGAATGGAGGCAGGGCTTCTATTTTCCCAGCAGCCTCCCTTCCTGAGCAGGACTCTCGCCATTCTGTAGACCAAGAACGCTCTCAGCTCCCATTTTCATCAGGGGGCATCCTGAACCTCACAGGGATCCCCTGCAATGTAGAACAGTCTCTGTTCCACAGGGGGTCCTACAAACAGGAGCTCCCTCTCCCACCTGGAGAGTCCTGCTGCGCCTTCCTCTGTTTGGCTGAACATTGGTTTTGAGCCTTGACTGGATGTCTGACTTTCTTGAGGAGCTTTAGAAGATGCGAGTGCATGGGCTCTACCCCTAGAATTTCTGATTAAATTGGTCTGGCCAGCCTGGGCAACACAGCGAGACCCCAACTCTAAATTTTTTTTTAATAAAAAAATTGGTGTGGTGTGGTGGCACACTCCTATACTGTCCCAGGTACTCGGGAGGCTGAAGTGGGAGGATCGCTTGAGCCCAGGAGGTGGAGGCTGTAGTAAGTTGTTTGTGCCACGGCACTTCAGCCTGGGAGACAGAGTGAGACCCTGTCTCAAAAAAAATTGGTTTTGGATGAAGCCTGGGAAGTGGCAATTTCACATAATTCCTCAGGTATTCCAATGAGCAGTCAGGGCTGGGAACCAGGGCTTTATGGAGAAATCAGATAATTCAGAGGTAGCGGCCACTTGTTTCCTAATCTGCCTAATACCTAGAGTCAAATATTTCTACAGTTACATGGAACCTGAGATCTTCCAATTTGATCCTCTCACTGCTTTAGGATCTTAAGTGGATGATATCACTTAATCTTCACAACATCACCAAGCAGCTGTTATTGTTACCCCCATTTTACAGATCGAAATCTAAGGCACAGAGAGGTTAAGTGAAACTCAAAGGCCTGTTAAGAGAGTTGTAGGAGGCAGAGGTGACGCATCAGTAAAGCAGGGAGCGCTGGACCTCAGAGCCTCTTCTCAGAGACAGGGCTCACTGCCCTGGGGGAAATGGCCTGTTAAGGCAGCTTGGCTGATGGATGTTGAGGAACAGTGAAGTAACAGTGGCAACTGAAGAGCTCGCCTGGGGCCCACAGGAGCAGAGCACAGACCATACATTTGACCAAGTTTACACACCTGTAAATGGTAGAGCTGGGGTTCACGTCCAGGCAGTTTGGCTCTGGAACCTGCATTCTAGGCTACACTGGCAAAGCAGGTCTAGACCTCAATTTTCCTGAATGCTGACCTGGGTCTTTTGCTATGACCACAAAATTGCCAACTAAATATGAGTTGCTGGTATTCATGTTCAACCCCCACCCCCTGCAAATAAATTCTGTGTCCCTCACCTGAAAGGGGTGTCGCTGATGTCGGTGAAGAAGTAGTCATTGGTCAGGAAAAGAACTCGCTTCTGAAAGAGTAGACAAGGAAAGAGTGCTTATGCAGAGAAGAGCGGCCCCCAGCCCCCACCTCCTCCCAGGGCTCTTGGGGTCTTCATCGAGCCACTGTACAGTCCCCCGCCTTCTTGTCTCCTCCCTCACCACCCCCTGCACACCTCATGCTAGTGACACCCATAGGCAGATCCTCTCGATGCAGCAAACTGCAGCCCTTTGGGGCGTGGCCTGGATTTCAGGATCAAGGTCTGGACCTGCACTCCTATCACAGTAGTCCCTAAGCAGCATCGAGCACTTGAAATGTGTGGCCAAGGAACTGAATTTTCAGATTTTAGTTAACATAAATTTAAACTTAGTTAGCAAATATGGCTAGTGGCTATACTGGGCAGTGCCCATGTAGACCATGACTCCAGGGTTCCTAGAGGGTTGAGACTGGGGCCGTTGAGTGTGTGCTAAGAACTTCTGGAGCCAATGTATACATACACAATCCACTTAAACCTCCTTGCCCTCAAAGATGCCCAGGGAGAAGGGGCGCACCATTCTCCCTCCACTGTCATCCGTGCCCGGGCCATGGGACCCTTTCACAACTTCCTTTTTCTTTTAGAGCTGCCATCTTTTAGCCTTGGTTTACTTTGTATAAACTAGGACATCAGGTAGTACAGAAGTGGCTAAGGGCCTGGCTGGGCTTAGATGAACCAGGATTGAAGCCCAGCTCAGCCACTTTTGGCTTGTGTGCGCTTGAGCAAGTTACTTCACTTCTCTAAGCCTTCGTGTTCTCATTTGTAAATCAGGATTGTCCATGGCCTCTCTTGCACGAGGCTTCCGTGAGGGTGCATTTGGGGTGCTGAGGTTCTGTGGATTGTCCTGTCCACCACACAAGTTCGTGTCATTGGGAAAGGCACATATTTTGCAGTTGGCTCAGGACTTGTTCTTATTCCCTTTACTTCTTTTTGACTTTCCTTGTTTGATTTTGGAAATTGGAGTGAGGTGTCAGAAGGGACACAGAGGGAGAGGATGACGACAAAAGCCTTGCTTTCTCTAGGAAACTGGCTTTATGCCAAATCAGAATGCACCGTTCTCAAAACTGGACCCATCCTCTGGCAATGCCCTCCTGCTCCTCTGCCCAGTCAGACCCTCTCTGTAGCGTCTCTCCATTGCAGCAGTCATGGGATGTCCTGGAAGATGTCTTGCGGGAGTCGGGTGCCCGTGCTCCAAGGAGCAGCTGGCTTGAGTGTCAGAACAGGAGATCATCTTTTTATCTTTACCTTCTTTTTTTTTTTTTTGAGATGGAGTCTTGCTCTGGTCACCCGGGCTGGAGTGCAGTGGTGCGATCTTGACTCACTGCAACCTCCGCCTCCTGGGTTCAAACAATTCTCCTGCCTCAGCCTCCAGAGTAGCTGGGATTACAGGCACGTGCCACCCACGCCCGGCTAATTTTTGTATTATTAGTAGAGACAGGGTTTCTCCATGTTGGCCAGGCTGGTCTCAAACTCCTGACCTCAGGTGATCCGCCTGCCTTGACCTTCCAAAGTGCTGAGATTACAGGCACAGCCACTGTGCTTGGCCTATCTTTTTTTTTATTGAAGAAAAGGGTGGAATGCACAGATCTTACACATATAACCTAATTAGCTTCGATACATGTATCCAGCCATGTGATTACCACCCCGTCAAGATACAGAACAGCCGCTCCAGTCTCTCTGCCTATCCCTTCTGGTCCATCCCATCCCACTCCTTCACAGGCTAACTCTGTTCTGGATTCTGTCACCATAGATTGGTTTTGCCTGTTCTTATGGTATGACACACACACACATTTTTTTTGTTGTTGTTTAAAATAATGTTTTCAGTATCTGTCTATATTGCTGTGTGTCCGGTAGTTTGTTCCGTTCTGCTGCTGAGTAGTATCCCAGTGTGTGGACACCGCCCAGGATGCTTCTACACTCACCAATTGATGGGTATTTTGGTATATTTCAGTTTTTCCTACTTTGGGGCTACAATGAATAAAGCTACCATAAATATCCTGGAAAATGTGCTTGCATTTCTCTTGGTAAAAACCTAGGAATGGAATCTGGATCACATGGTAAATGTATGTTTACCTTTATAAGAAAACTGCTAATTTCCAAGAGGTGTTTTGCCATTTTATACTCCTATTAGCAATATCTGAGAGTTCCAATTTCTCCACATCACTGCCAGTATTTGGTGTTATTAGTATTTTAAATTTTAGCCATTATAGAGAGGGTGAACAGAATCTTGCAGTTTTTTTTTGGACAGAGTCTCACTCTGTTGCCTAGGCTGGAGTACAGTGGTGAGATCTTGTCTCACTGCAGCCTCCACCTCCCAGGTTCAAGCAATTCTCATGCCTTAGTCCCTGAGTAGCTGGCACCACAGGCACCCACCACCGTGCCTAGCTAATTTTTGTATTTTTAGTGGAGACGGGGTTTCATTATGTCGGCTAGGCTGGTGTCGAACTTCTGAACTCAAGCGATCTGCCCACCTCGGCCTCCCAAAGTGTTGGGATTAGAGGCATGAGCCACAGTGCTCAGCTCAATCTTGTAGTTTTGATTTGCATTTCCCTGATGACTAATAATGTTGAGCATCTTTGCATAGCTTCCTTTATGAAGTGTCTGCTCAGTACTCTGAGCATTTTTTTACTGGGTTTTAGTCTTTTTGTTATTGCTCTGTAGGAGTTCTTCATGCATTTTGGATACAAGTCTGTCTGCTTTTTCATTTTCTTATTGGTGCCTTTTGAAGAGCAGAATTTTACTTTCGATGAAATCTAGTTTATCAAATTTTATTTCATGTTTAGTGCTGTGTTTTTGTCTAGGAAATCTTTGCATATCCTAAGGTTAAGAAGATTTTCCCCTATTTTTTCTTGTAAAAGTTTTACAGTTTTAGCTTTTACAGTGAGGGTTATGATTCATCAGATGAGTTTTTGTGTGTGGTGTGAGCTATGGCTCAATGATTCCCCTCCCCCATACATTTATTCAGTTGTTCTAGGACCATCTGTTGAAAAGATTGCCTTTCTCCAGTGATTTGCAGAGGCATCTTGATTGAAAACTCAATGGATAATATATGTCTGGGTTATTCCTGGGTTCTCTGTTCAGGTCATTGACCCATTTGTCTATTCTTTGGTCAATACCACCCAACTTGGTTATTGTAGCTTTATAGTAAGTTTTGAAATCAGACACTGTGAATTGTCCAAATTTGTTTTTCTATTTCAAGATAATTTTGCCTATTCTATGTCCTCTGCATTTTCATATAAATTTTAGAACCAGCTTGTCTGTTCCTAGAAGTCTGTTCAAATTTTGTTAGGGATTGCGTTGGATCAATTTGGGGAGAATGAATGTGTTAACAATACTGATCTTAACCCATAAACATAGTTATATCTTTCCATATTTATTTTTTTCTTTGATATTCTTTCAGCAATGTTTTGTAGTTTTCAGTGTAGAGGTCATATATACCTTTGTTAAATTTATTCCTAAGTATTTTATGTTATTTGATGCTATTGTCATTGGAACTTTAAAATATTTCATTTTCTTTTTTTTTCTTGCCTTTTTAAAGAAAGAGACTTTTTGTTAGCATTGTTATAGGCAATGCATTATGTGAGCTGGTCCTGTGTACAATCCTCCCAAGCCACAGCAGACACATCAGTAGAGACAGCATCTATCTAACACTGTACACAGCGCAGAAACAGGATCACCCTGAATGTCAACAGAAGACTGAAAATCACTTTACAAAAAACAAACAAACAAAAACCCCATTTTCCTATATTAAAAAGTGCCAGCACTTGAGTGGCAGAGTTTTGGAAACGCCCGAGGACATGCCACCAGGTGCCTTCGCTGGAACGTGGCTGCCACCCGTGTGCGGCCAGGCGCATCCTGTCCAAAGATAAATGTTTGGAGTGCTTCAGTTCATCTTTAAAAGGCGCCAGGCCCGTTTATCTTTGGAGTTCTTCTGTCTTAGGATTTTCCCTCTCTACTGTTTGTAATATCATGAGCATGTCAGCCTAACAGTGAGCCGACCCTCAGGCTCCTAAGCGTGAAGGCTGGAGACTTTCCCTTTGTAAGGTTTAAATCTGAGTGCAGTAAAGACTGAAGAAACCAACCCTGGACATTTTAAAGTCAAATGACAATGGAGCCAGTGCCAATTTTGAGAAGCACTCCCACCCTCCCTTAGAGTTCTACTTTGGTAAACATGAATGTTTAACCAGTTAGCAAAATATTTAACCCAGTTAGCAAAATTTACACCGTCATTTCCATAGTTACTCTGCTGTGTATAGCAAACGCTGCAAGATGAACATCACATTTGATGAAGCACATTTGAGAAACGTTTGCCAGGAAGCGTGCCTCGGCCTCAGAACCCTAAGCCCGGGGAGATGAGCAGAGACCCCAGTAGCTCTGTGCCTGCTGCCGTGCGGGTGGCTCCTCTTCCTGCGGACAAGGTGGGCGCTGAGGACGGGGAGGACCAGTCCCGCCAGGGCGCCGCGGACGGCGATGGGGACCAGCGTGTTATTCTCGTCCAGCGGACCCTCCTCCGCAGCTCCGACCTGGTTGCCTTCCACCCTGAAAGCCTGGTCCCACGCTGGGAACATGTTGATTGAAAATGGCCTCGTGCGCGGACACGCTCCGGCCTCGCACCTGTAGGAACTGCCCATGGCGACCTGCAGTGCTCGCAGGGAGTCGTTGGCAGCTTTAAAAGTGGGGTCTCGGCGGGCGCCCGTAGTCCCAGCTACTCGGGAGGCTGAGGCAGGAGAATGGCAGGAACCCGGGAGGCGGAGCTTGCAGTGAGCCAAGATGGCGCCACCGCACTCCACCCTGGGCGACAGAGCGAGACTCTGTCTCAACAACAAAAACAAAAAAAAACACACAAAAAAACACACACACAAAAAACAGGGGGGTCTCTGGCGTCAGGAAGACTCGTATTCAACGGGATTCCTCGTAGGAAAATCCGGCTGGAACCTGCCTTCATCCGGCACTGGAGGCCCAGGACGGTGCGCCCAGGTGGGTGAGGTCTTGCGCAGGCTGATGTTGAACGGTCTGGTCACCGTCGTGTGGTCCCTTCGCTCTGGTGAGGCTCAGCTGCAGGCCCGCGCTGGCAGGTCCCGTGGGAGCGGCCGTCGCTGCACCGGTGCGCGGAGGGGCGGAGCGGCTCGCGGCCCCTTGGCTGGGCGGGCGTGTCTTGCTCGCGGCGCGTCTCTCCCTTGACCCACAAACGTAGTTGTAGCTTGTTCCCTGTTGGAAAGCTGGGCCCGGATGGGGGCACCGCGGAGCCTGACGGTCTCGCTGGTCATGCCGACCTGGGTGCCTTGATACCTGGTAGAGATTCCGCCATCTTGATCTCCTCGGAGCTTGCACTGGGGAAAATGTGTGTGTCTGACAAGCTGTGAACAAAACTCGTGAGCTGGACGCCGTCATGTGTTGCATTTCTTGGGAAATGGAAGGTCAGTGTCTGTCCTCCTCCAAAACCCATCACGAGCCTGGAGTGGGGAATTGTTCTCTTTACCGCAAGGGCCACTGTCTGCATTTGATGGCAGGTCAAAGGCCATGTGCTTAGAGCCATCTTAGAGTCATAGTTCATGGAGAAGGCCGCAGAGAAGCTGGCCATGATGCAGGCTGTCCCTTTGCCCTTTTTCACCGCATCCACTGCGGATGCACCATGCAAGAGGCCCCGCAGCAGCAGCACCAGGGGCAGCCGGGGGCTCCACGGCGCGAGGCGGCCCGGGAGGCGAGCAGAGCCGGGGAGCTGGGGCATGGGGAGGCGGCGGCGGGGCGCTGGCTTGAGGGCCGGCCTGAGGGATGGTGGCATTCCCCGACCAAATATATACCATTTTCTGTTTGCTGCTACATATGCAAATAAAATTAATTTTTATAAAATTGTGTTCTGTGAACTTGCTACACTTACCTATTAGTTCTAGTGTTTGCTTTCTAGATTCTTGGGATGTTCTATGGAAACAATACTTTTGTCCATGAATGAAGGCAAGTTTTACTTCTTCCTTCCTTGTCTTTGTGCCTTTTATTTTGTTTTCTTGCCTTACTGCAGTGGCTGGGAGGTACAGTGAAAGGCCGAATGGAAGTGGTGAGAAGTCCTCCTTGTCTTGTTCTCAGTTTTAGGGTGAGAGTGTTCAATATTTTACCATTAAAAGGTAGCTGCAGGATTTTCATAGATGCCTTTCATCAGAGGGAAGAAGTTTCTTTCTGTTCTTAGTTAAATTTTGCCAAATGCTCTTTTAGCATCTATTGAGATTACCCTCTGTCTTTTCTTTTTTATTCTGTTAATGTAATAAATTGCACGGATTGATTAATTTTTTTCAATGTCAAATTAACTTTAAAATTTTGAGATAACTCTGCTATGTGCTATTGTTGCTATATATTTCACACTTACATATATTACAAACCCCACAATGCAGCATCGAAACTTTTGCTTTAAATAGTCAGTTGTCTTTTTGAGAAATTAAGAGAATAAATAAAATATAATCTTTTATTAACCCACGTTATTTATCGTTTCCAGTATGGTTGAGTCTCTCCTGTAAACCCCAGTTCCAGTTGATGTCACTTTATTTCAGCCTTAAGAATGTTCTGAAGCATTTTTGCATTTTTGCTGCTGGTCTGATAGTAATGAAACCTCTGTTTCCTTCTATCTGAAAATGTCTTTTTTTTTTTTTTTTGGAGACATAGTCTCACTCTGTTGCCCAAGTTGGAGTGCAGTGGCATGATCACAGCTCACTGCAGCCTCAACCTTCTGGGCTCAAGTGATTCTCCCGCCTCAGTCTCCTGAGTGGCTGGGACTACAAGCGCGTGCCACCACACCTGGCTAATTTCCTTTTTTTTTTTTTTTTTGTATTTTTTTTGTAGAGATGGAGTCTCCCTATGTTGTCTAGGCTGGTTGCTGGTCATGAATTCCTAGGCTTAAGTGATCCTTCTGCCTTGGCCTCCCAAAGCGCTGGGATTACAGGTATGAGCCACTGCCCCAGCCTGAAAATGTCCTTATTGAAGACATTATCCTTATTTTTGAAGGGTGTTTTCTTTTTCTACAGAAATTTGAGTTGACAGTTTTTTCTTCTCTGGACACTTTAACAATGTTATTTTGTTGTTTCTTATAGATGGCAGTCTTATTGTTTCTCTTTATGTAATGCATCTTTTTTCCTCTAGCTTTTTTGGAGATTTTCTCGTACCTTTGAATTTTAGTAACTGGACTATGAAGTACCCAGGTGTGGTTCTCTTTGTCTTTTTATCCTGCTTGGGGTTTGCTGAGATTCTCAGATCTATAGATTGCTGTTTTATATCAAATTCAGGACATTTTTGCCAATTAGTTTTTCAAATACACTTTTTTTCTGCTTCAGTCTTTCTCCTTTCCTTCTAGGGCTCCAAGAACATGTCATTAGACCACTGGATACCATCTCACAGGTTGCTGAGGTTCTGTTTCTTTCTCTGTCTTTTCCCCCATTTTCCCCCTGTTTTTTAAATGGGATAATTTCTATTGATCCATCTTTAAGTTCACTGTCCCTTTTTTCTACAACCTGCTGGTCAGCCCATCCAGTAAAGCTTTCATCTCAGATATGGTAACTTTCGGTTTTAAAGTTTTCATTTGGAAGCATAAGAAACAAAAGCTAAAATAAAAAGTGACTAGAAACCTTCTGCATAGCAAACAATAAATAAAATGAAATGGGAACCTATGGATTAGGAGAAAATATTTACACATTTTATAAGGGACATAAAAGTCTCTTATATATGGTTTGCAAATATTTTATAATGTCCAAAGTATATAAGGAACCTACACAACTCAACAGCAAAAACAAACAAACAAACAAACAAACAAACAAAAAAAAACCAAACCAAAAAAAACGCCCCACACATCCAAATAAGGTGATTTAAATATGGACCTGAATAGACCTTTCTCAAAAGAAGACATAAAATGGCCAACAGGTATGTGAAAAGCTGCTCAACATCATTGATCATCAGAGAAATGCAAACCCAAACCATAGTAAGATGCCACCTCATACCTCTTAGGATGGCTTTTACCAAAAAGATAAGAAATAAGTGTAGGCAAGGGTGTGGGGAAAGGGAACCTTTGTACACTGTTGGTGGGAATGCAGGTTGGTGCAACCACTGTGGAAAACAATATGGAGGTGCCTAAAGAAATGAAAAGTAGAACTACCATATGACCCAGGAGTCCCGCTTCCGGGCATATACCCAAGGGAAAGGACATCACCACCTCATAAAGATATCTGCACTTCCATGTTCATTGCACCATTGATAGCCAAGATACTGAAACAACTGAAGTATCTGTTGATGGACGCATAAAGAAATTGTGGTACATATTAATACAAAGGACTATTATTCAGCCTTAACAAAGAAGGAAATTCTGCCATTTACTACAACATGGATGAACCTAGAGCACATTATGTTAAGTGAAATTAGCCAGACACAGAAAAAAAATGCTGCGTGATCTCACTTATATGTGGAATCTAAAATAAAAATGGAATACATAGAAACAGAGAAAAATGGCAGTTACTAGCAGCAGGTGAAAGCACAGCGGGAGGTGCGGAATGAAAAAACGTTGGTCAAAAGGTACCAAGTTGCAGTTATCTAGGATGACTAAGGCTAGAGCTCTAATGTACAACATAAAGATTATAGTTCATTGTACTGTATTGTATTGTATAGTGGAAACTGGCCAAGAGCATAGAGTTTAGGTGTCCTTACCACCCACACGCTAAAGCAAAGGTAACTGTATGAGATAGTGGGTGTGCTAATTTGCTTGACTGTAGTCATCTCTTCACTTCACTTTGTATATCAAAGTAAGCACAGTTGGCCCTCCATCTCCACGGGTTCCACGTCCCTGGATTCGATCAATTGTGGATCAAAAAGTATTCCAGAAAAAAGGATAGTTGCATCTGCACTGAATATGTACAGACTTTTTCTTGTCATTATCCCTTAAACAATACAGTGTAACAGCTATCTACATAGCATTTACATTGTATTAGGTATTATAAGTAATCTGGAGATGATTTAATGTACTAGGAAGGACTGTGTAGATTACACATAAATCTACACCATTTAGCAGAAGGGACTGGAGCACCCATGGATTTTGGTATCTGTGGGGTGTCCTGGTCCAATCCCCATGGATGCTGAGGGACGACTGCTCATCATGCTGTGCACCTTAAATATACACAATTGAAAAGCAGGTCTAAAGCAAGAAAAAATTCCCGTTTGGTTTTTATAATGATTTTGTACTGTGTCAAATTAGCTAAGCTGGAACTACACTTCCAGACTCAATGCCCAGTGTGGTTTCAAGTCAGGGTTGGCCAAAGAGAAGTGCATGTGAGATTTATGGATGGAAGTGCAGCGGCAGCCGTTTTGCACACTGAAGTCCACACAGAATACCAGGCTCTGCCACTCTTCGCTGTAACCTACTGCTGTGCATTCTTGGCATGGGGCTGCAGCCAGATTCAAAGCCACCCGCTGCTGGCTCTCCTCCTCCAGTTTCCCTGAGACCTAGCCTGGTGAGGATGCAGCTCCTCGTGGAGGGCGCTGGCTCTGCCTGCAGGTCATCTGCCATCCTTATGGGTAGTGTTGGTGAGTGACAGATGTGGGTTTCAGTTTGTTTCCAGGGATTCCTCTTTTTCCTCATGAGTTCCAGCTCGTTCTTGCTTTCTTCCACATCTCATCCAGATTTCCTTCCCAACTGCTGGTCCTGCTGACCTACAGTGACTTCAAGCTCACCACTGGATGCAGACACCAGCTTTCCATAGATTTCATCACCAGCTCCCACAATTTCATAAGGTCTAATCCCTAGAATAAAATCCTACATTCATATCACTCACAGGGGCTCTGTTCTTTGACCAAGCCTAACCATTTCTCTGCTGAGATTTGCCATCTATTTCCCTCATTATGAATATCTTTTCCTTTAATTCCTTGTGCACAGTTACAATGTCTGCACTAAAGTCATTCTAATTCTAACGGCTGGGTCATAACAATTTTATTGCATACTGGATATTTGAGGGGTAGGCCATAGATACTCTTGTCTTCCTTTGAAGAGTGTTTTTATATTAAGCAATAGTTAAATGATTGGTTGATAAGAACTGAGTGTATAGAGGCTTGAATTCACATTTTGTTTGGGTGGGTCTGTCTCACCTTTAGGCCTAGAGTGAATCTCTTGGCCTTAGGACAGTCTTTACTCCTAAGGTGTAGTTCTTCTGTGCTTTCAAAGGAAATCCCAAGGTGTTTATCAAGTCCCTCCACCTCTGTGTGACTCACACTCCAAACTGTCCCTGCTATACGTGCAAGAGCTGAGATCCCGTGTTGAGATCCTGCTCTGAAATCCTGCTTTTGGCTTTCCAGTATCGTATTCCACTGGGGCACTTCGAGGCTCCCCTGTGTCTTCAGGGTTCAGGAGTCAACCAGGAATTTGAGAGGAGTTTGTATACAGATTTGCGGTCTAGCCTCCCTGCTTTTGGGCTAGTCCTCCTCATTTCCAGACACTCTGGAAACCCAAATTCTGTTCTCTGACACTTCACGGTGACAGCTGCAGCCTTCTGCTTGAATTCTAGCTGTTGCACTCCAGACAGACTGGGGAGTACCCTTTGGAAAAAAAGCCATCTAAAAGTGTATCGCACCCAATGCAGTTCTCTTGATTCAAGGGTTGTTGCTGCCTGCTTTTGGTCACTTTCAAGTGCCTTTCCATTATTGTTCTTTGTATTTTGTTCAGAGTTTATAATTGTTATCTGCTGAAGGGTGAGTCTAGTCAAGCTACACCTTACTCAGATGAACTTTGAGATCACCTTTTAAGGCTGAAGTAAAAGGAAGAGAGAAGGGGTGTGGGGGGTTGGGAGGGGGGTCTGTGAATTCCGTTAACAGAAAGAGAGAACGGGAGAGGTCTGGAAGATGGGGCTGGGAGTAAAGAGGTATCAGAGCAATCTGCTCCTTTAGTAGACTGAGTCCTGCTGGACAAAAATGTGAGGGGAAGAGAGAGCGAGAAAGAGAGAGTGTAAGACACGCCACAGAGTACTCTAGCCCTGTGTTCCTGAAATCCAGGGCGCAGGGATTCAAGGGCACTGGAGGAAGACCAGGCGAAGCTGCTCTTCATGCCAGCCGCTAGTGTGTGTGCATACATGTATGTTGCTGGTGTGTGTGTACATGTGTGTGCTGCTGGTGTGTGTATGTACACGTGTGTGTTGGTGTGTGTGTACATGTGTGCTGCTGGTGTGTGTGTACACATGTGTGCTGGTGTGTGTACATGTGTGCTGCTGGTGTGTGTTCACATGTGTGCTGGTGTGTGTACACATGTGTGTTGCTGGTGTGTGCATGTGTACACATGTGTTGCTGGTGTGTGTACATGTGTGTGCCACTGGTGTGTGTACACCTGTATGTTGCTGGTGTGTGTGTATACATGTGTGTTGCTGGTGGGTGTGGATGCATGTGTTGCTGGTATGTGTGTACATGTGTATGCTGCTGGTGTGTGCATATGTACACGTGTGTGTTGCTGGTATGTGTGCACGTGTATACGTGTGTGCTGGTGTGTGTATATGTGTGTGTTGCTGGTGTATGTGTACACATGTGTGCCACTGTGTGTGCATGTGTACACATGTGTTACTGGTGTGTGTACACGTGTGTGCTGCTGGTGTGTGTACACGTGTGTGCCCCTGGTGTGTGTACACATGTGTGCCACTGGCATGTGTGTACAATGCACGTGTGCCACTGATGTGTGTGTGTGCATATACACGTGTGGACTCCAGTCAGTGCAGTTAATCTGGAAGAACACACAGGCTAGGACGGAACACTCTGTCTGCACCTTCCCTCCCCCATTACTAATGATTGTTTGAAATGATTGGAAACGTGAGAATGACAGAACGGGTCCTAGGTGAGACTCCAGGACACTGTACTCTTTTGCTTTCTTCTTTTGAATTGTGTCCGAGGATGTCTGGGCCAGCGTGCTGCTGATGGGTTAGAAACTGTGGCACCTGGCACTGGTCTGCAATTTGGGACAAAACCCCTGCCATCCAAGTGGCAAATGGGAGGCCTGAGGCCAAAGCTGGGCTTCTTACGAGTTGAACATCCTAGATGTTGGCCCAGGTTGTGTTTCTAACATATTTGGAATTGGTTTGCACACATCTTAAACATGGGTCTTAGCTGTCTCCTGCAGATGGTGTATGTTCTCTCCAGTTCGCCACAGTTCCCAGAGCCCCCTGCACAGAGGCCTGTCTGCTTATTTGCATTTCTTAACAAATACAAGTTTTTGGCCCCATAGGTTTCTGGGTTTGTGAGTCCTGTCCCAAATCATGCTGGTGATCTGTGGAAAATAAGGATACCTGCAAAATCCCCTGGAGAGAACAACACAGCAGGTGGCCATGTGCTGGGAGGATGGCTCAAACAGTCACAGATATTCCCGAAAGGCTTTAAGAAAGCTTTCCTCAACCTAGACCTAGACCTGGAGACAGTTTCTACTGAGAAACAAGCTCATAAGTTGAAACGCACCACTGAGCTGAGAGGGAGGGCTGGGATAGATCATCAGGCAGGCCAACCATGGGGCAGTTGGATGGCTCTATGAGAGCTGTGTGGGGGAGACAGGGCCCTTGGCAGTGAAGAAAATGCAGCCACGTTGGAGATGCGTGGCGGCCTAAGACATCAGAGCAGTGAGAGCCAGACACTGCCTTGGCAGCCCCACACCAGCAAAATGCCCTGGTGGAGGCTGCCAGGCTCCCGGGGTCAGGGTGAAGAGATGAAGGATGAAGGAGGGCTGAGTGGTGACAGAATGGGGTAGAGGGAGAGGAGAAGGCGATGCATGTTCAAGGTGGAATAGAAATGCTATGCTAAAGCGAATTTTGGGAAACCTTTAAGGCTGGAGAGTTGAGAATTCAGGGCCAGTCCTACAGAAAAGGCCTTCTACAGCAGTGGTTACAAATGGGAGATCTAGGAGCAGTTATACGTGGGCTTTGCAGTTTATCATCTGGGTGATGCTGGGCAAGTTTTTAGCCTTTCTGAATATCCTCATCTGTAAAATGGGGATAGGATAGGCCCACCCTCAGGTTGTGAGTGTTCAATGAGTGAATATTTGAAAGCACCCGGTCCAGTTTCTTATAAATGTTAGTTGCTGTCATTATTATTAGCTGTGCTAATAGCAGTGAGACATGAACACCTAAGTACTATGGAACGTCCATTATGGTCATGATCGTCATCCTCACTGAACATTCTTTACGTGGAAGCACCCGTATGTCAGGAAGCTTTGTGAAATTGCAAATATATAACCCAGATGGTTTATTAGTGGCAATGAACAAACTTTGAAAGGATGGGCAGAGGTTTCAGAAGTTCAGCCTGCTGCATCTGGTTAGGACTCTGCCTCAGTGGCTTTGAGAAGCATAAAAGCAGCACGAGATCCCTGGGCACTGGGGGAAAGGGTAGATGAGAACCACACCCACTGCATGTGTCAGTCTGTATTAGATACAGTATAGCCACATTCAGATCTACCTTTAAGCTGTCCTGTGCCATAAGCATACTAAATTCTTCATTGTCGGTTCAGTGCTGTGACCGTGCTGGGCTACGTGAAAGCTCATCTATACACGTGAACAGGAATCTGGCTGGGATAAAGGTGGGGGCCTATGGAAAAAGCCTCTATTCTTTTTTTTTTTTTTTTTTTTGAGACCGAGTCTCGCTCTGTCACCCAGGCTGGAGTGTAGTGGTGTGATCTCAGCTCACTGCAAGCTCGGCCTCCCGGGTTCACGCCATTCTCCTGCCTCAGCCTCCCAAGTAGCTGGGACTACAGGCGCCCGCCACCACACCCGGCTAATTTTTTTGTATTTTTAATAGAGACAGGGTTTCACTGTGTTAGCCAGGATGGTCTTGATTTCCTGACCTTGTGATCTATCCGCCTCAGCCTCCCAAAGTGCTGGGATTACAGGCTTGAGCCACCGCACCTGGCCAATTCTTTTGGATCAGGAGAAGGAACAGCTGCCACTGGTGATCTGACCTCACTATAGTGCCCAGTCTGCCTGAAGGAGGCCCTTTCTCAGCCCAGAGCTTACAAAAAGCCAGGCAGATGCCACCAAAATCCGACACTGGTCCCAGTGAAAATCAGTCTTGCCTAAAAGGGATGCTTCCTTGTCTTTCCCTGTGCTTTCTTGTTTGGCTTTCATGGAGGTCTGTGTTGTGGAAGAACTTGGGTCTAATTGCTGCTGGCAGATGCCTGTGTTCTTTTAGCTGAGGCAGATGGGCAGGGGAGGAGGAGGTGGGGGTGGCTGTGAAGGAGGAGGTGACATTTGTAAATATGTCAAGGGACAATGCAGAATCAGTAGACACATTGGAACCTTTTAAGTGAGAAGATGAAATGATCTTTCACAAATGATGCACAGGGCTGTAAAGATAGTAGTGGGATTATGAAGGTATTGATTCCTAAGTATCTGGGGTTACAGTGGATGAAAATCAGCTGTAGGGAATAGTGAATATTTTCAAACTCTTCCTGTATAACATTTCACAAGAGCTGCTTACCATCTACAAAATTAGCTGTCGCTTTTCCCCTTTTCATTATAAACAACAAAAGGGCCAGTAGCAGCAGACAGCATAAGGAGGAAAGAAGAGCTGTAAATGCCTCGGCCAGCCTTCTGCCCAGCTCAGCGGTCTCCCAAAAGCCAAGTGTTGCATGAGTAATCCTGTCATTCCCTGGCTAGGTGTGTCTCCGGGGCCAACACACCCTGGGTGTGCTCCCCAATGGACCCGCATTAGGGTGCAGCAAGCACTCAACTCTTCAGCTATAATTAGGCTAAGTCCAGGTCCCTTGTCACTACTCCAAACCCAATTAACGAAGATGCCTCCCTAGGCCACGCCCTGGCTCTGTTTCTAGCTCCTTACCCCTTTATCCATGGGAACCTTCACGTCCATCGAGAGAGTACCTGTTTCCCTGTTGATCATGGCTGTTCTCAGCTTCAGGAGGAAAGACAATGACATTAGTTCCTTGGCTCACAGGCGAGAGTGAAAGTATGGAGTTCTTCGGACCAGATTAGAAGTGATCCCCAGAAACACTTTTGGTTCTTCCCTTTGTCCTCTGAGAGTGATACCAGGAGGGAAGATGGACCTGACTCTAAGCTCCATCTAGCTCATAATTCCAGGCATTCACCAAGATCCCACTCCCGAGTGGACTGATGCATTGGGGTACAGAGTGCCAAGTTGCTGGGACACAGTTTCCTCTAGGATGAGATACTGCAATCAAAAGCCAGGCTAAAACATCACTAAAACTCAGTCTCTGCAGCTTGTACACGTGATCTCATCCGGCCTCAGTAGTCCTTGTGGTTCAAGAAGATACTGTTATATCTTTATAGTTGTTAAAAGAATTGCTCATTTTAGGCCTTGCTTGTGGCTTGATCTTGGAAAGGCTCTGGGATGGACCTGTTCTACCTGTCTTGGAAAAGCTTCGGGATAGACCTGTTCTGCCTGTCTTGGAAAGGCTCTGGGATGGACCTGTTCTACCTGTCTTGGAAAAGCTTCGGGATAGACCTGTTCTGCCTGTCTTGGAAAGGCTCTGGGATGGACCTGTTCTGCCTGTCTTGGAAAGGCTCTGGGATGGACCTGTTCTGCCTGTCTTGGAAAAGCTTCGGGATAGACCTGTTCTGCCTGTCTTGGAAAGGCTCTGGGATGGACCTGTTCTGCCTGTCTTGGAAAGGCTCTGGGATGGACCTGTTCTACCTGTCTTGGAAAAGCTTCGGGATAGACCTGTTCTGCCTGTCTTGGAAAGGCTCTGGGATGGACCTGTTCTGCCTGTCTTGGAAAGGCTCTGGGATGGACCTGTTCTACCTGTCTTGGAAAAGCTTCGGGATAGACCTGTTCTGCCTGTCTTGGAAAGGCTCTGGGATGGACCTGTTCTGCCTGTCTTGGAAAGGCTCTGGGATGGACCTGTTCTGCCTGACAGGAACAGAGTGACCTCAAGGCTCACAGCCACACAGCTGACCTATTTAGTTGGATGTAGAGCTAAACTAGCTTCCCTTCCCCCTATTTTCCCCACTCACAGATTCAGCCTGGTCTTCCCACTCCACTTCGGAGAGATCCACACTGTTGTAGTTAGGTTTCGGTTTTAGTTTTTTCCCCTCTCTGTACTGGAGTGGGCATGTTAGGAAGAAAAACATGCGGTTAGTGTACGACCTGCTCAAGTTTATCTCTTCTACAAAGCCTTTCAGGTATATTCATAAAAGCAAAGGATTCCTTAGAAATCAATCAATCCAGTAATTACTTACGGTTATCTGGGCAAACTTCCACCTGATACAGAGCTCCCCTTATCGACATCTATGACAGATGGTCTCATGGCCTCTGAGTGAATCTTCCCCATGACAGGGAGCTCCCTATCTCATGAGTCAGCTTGTTGGAGCTTTGGACAGCCCTAATTGTTAGAAAGTTCCTCCTCATACAAAGCTGAAATCCATCTCCCTGTGACTCCACCCACTGATCTTCCTTCTTTTCCCTAGAGCTGCATAGAACGCGTTCCACCTGACAGCCCTTGGGATTTCCAAAGGTACTTGTCACGCCTAAGACTGCACTGCTCCAACTGAGCTTGCCTGGTGTGCAGATGCCTCAGCTCCCTCTGAATATGCTCTACTTTGTCTTCAATGTCACTCTCAAAATGGAGTTCCCGTGACAAAAGCCAACCTTCCAAATGGGGTCTGACCAGTGTGGCGTGGGCTGTGATCTGTGGACTAAGGCATCAGGGGGCCTGACTGCTGCCTGCCGTTCTGCTGTCTTCCTGGCCAGCCACACTGACCTGGCAGTTCAGGCAGAGATTTCAGACAGTTCAGTCCCCTTGGTCTTCCTCATGGGACACACCGTCAGATCCCTCTTCACAATCGTGTGCTTGGGCACTGAGTATTTCCCAGAGCTCTCCATGCATCCCTAATCCATTTCATCTTGCTAGTTTCAGCCCATTGTTTTAGAAGAATGCTTTCTGAATACTGATTTTCTCATTTAATGTATTAACCATACCTTCCAGACTTTATGGCATCTGCCTTCTGCATTTTCATCTTAGTGATAAAACATTTGAATGGGACGGAGACAAGGACAGATCAGTGCTTAATAAAGACCTCCCTTCAACTTGACATACAGCCATTAATCAACATGCTGCGTGTTATTATTTTCTGGCCCTGATTTCTCTCTCTCTGAAGCCAAGACAGATGTCATCAAGTTATCTATGATTAGGTCTGCAGCACTTCCCAGGTTTAGTTAATTAACCCCAACCAAAAAAGGAAAGAGGATAGTTTATCATTGAGGCAAATTAAGGATTAATTAGCACGTCTGCTTTGAGCCAAATGAGGCCCCCAGCAGATGCCTGGACAGCTCCGGTCCCCTGTCACTATGTATCTTGCTTCCGCCAGTTTTTTGTTTGCTTGCTTTTTTCGGGGAAGTATCATGCTGATTTCTTGCCTGTTCAGGGGATCTGTAGGGTCCCCTTTCCCCTCTTTTCCACCTTTCCCATGCCTGGATCATGCTTCTTGATCTTATTAACGACCATATTCATCTAACAGCCCTGCCCTGCCCTCTTTTACATGGGATCTGTTTCCTTTGCGTGGGGCTCAGCATTCCATTGCCATCTCCTAAATCCTGACAAAGCCTGAAGATCATCTGTAGCTCCTCACTTTAAAGCCACAATTCGGCCGAGCATGGTGGCTCACGCCTGTAATCCCAGCACTTTGCGAGGCCGAGACGGGCGGATCACGAGCTCAGGAGATCGAGACCATCCTGGCTAACATGGTGAAACCCCGTCTCTACTAAAAACACAAAAAAATTAGCTGGGCGCGGTGGCGGCGCCTGTAGTCCCAGCTACTTGGGAGGCTGAGGCAGGAGAATGGCATAAACCCGGGAGGTGGAGCTTGCAGTGAGCTGAGATCCGGCCACTGCACTCCAGCCTGGGCGACAGAGCCAGACTCTGTCTCAAAAAAAAAAAAAAAAAAAAAAAAAAAAAAAAAAAAACCCCACAATTCTACTCCATTAAATACTCCTACATCAGGCACTGACATAGAAAGATTTCAGTCCAATGGGATGGCTCTTTCATTTATTACTGGGCATATCCTCCTTATTTTTTCTTTTTCAAACGTAACTATTGTTTTCCTGATAGTGCTTTCCTCAGATAACTCATTACATTGGCTTTACTGTATCTTTTGTTGTGTCATAGTGTTCTGTGTGGTATTATTCCCTAATTGTTTCATTTGTGTAAGTCTGGTTTTCCTAATTAGAGTATAAGCCTCGGTTTATAGCGTTCTTCACAGCATCATGAGGTCAGGCACGAGGAGGTTCACACTCAATCAACTGGTTGAAGCCTTATATTCATCTAGAGTACATAGATGATGACAGGCAGTTTCTGATCAGTACCCCTCAATCCTACAAGTCAGTTCCAGAATCAGCATATCATTTCCTTAGTGAGTCATTTTGCTGGCACTGGGGCTGCCCCCCGCAGAACCCCTTTGTACAAGGGAGTGACGTGTTATGGGTTCAGATGCTTGCCCAGCAGAGCCTGAATTGGAAGACAGTGTGAACAGAGTGGCTTCCAGTGTGCCCCGATCTCTCTCTATTCAGAACCCTTAGAATTTGCCTTAAATAGTTAATCATTGCCTTTCAGATATTCAGTGTCTATTTGAACCAAGTGGAATGAATGGAGTGTGGCTTAGACTGACCTCTCCGAATGACACCTGGGCAGATGAGACCCTAAGTTCTCTGGAAGGCGGTCTGCTGTCTGTCTTCAGTTGCCATCTGTTATTTACCACAGGACTGGTAGAGGGCAAAGGGTTACGATTCTCCTAGAACTTTAGCTCCCTCCGTCCCAACAGTCACATTGAGAGCTGTGGTCATTATTGCTGCATAGTGCTTGAGTGCATGACTAGCTCCTTAACCCTGAAGGCAGAGCTTTCAGATAAGACAATGCAACTTTCTTCCTTAGCCATCAGATGCTCAGTGGAACTCATGTGAAAATACCCCAGCCTCTGTGTCAGGGTGGAGAGGGCTGGGAGGGCCAGGAGCACTCAGGAACGCATCCTAAGCTGTGCTGCTCAGGAGAGGGCTCCCTGCTATTTCTATAGTTAGCTCCTTGTTCACCCAACTTCACAGGTCCCCAGTCTGGGAGACTCCACGCAGATGTGACTAATGGCCCTGTGGGCTCTTCAGCCTCAAAACTGCACACTTCATTACGTGTTCTCTGGCCCACTCATCAGTCATTTCACATGGTTTTGCCTTGTCTCTTCTGATAGATTCCAAACAACTTGAAAACAGGGACCATGACTCGAATACATTTTTTTTTTTCTCGTATTACCCACTGGGTTCCTAAATGGAGCCCAATGTGTGTTTGTTGTTTTAATCGTTTTTGTGAATTACCCCCAAATCCCATACAGTGAGGATCCCAAGGCAAAGAAGGTCTTTACCTACCAGGGGTCGGAGGTCAGGATGGGAGAGGATGTAGCCATTGTTGGTGTTCAGAAAGGCGTATCCGTGCACTCCAAGCTGCCAGAGTCCAGGGTGGAGGGGCATTAGGTTTGTTGTTTGTGCTGGGCATCTGGAGTTGGGCAGGGGTTTGGGGGCCACAGGACAGTCGAAGATGGCAGCTCATAGCAGTTAGTGTTTTCAGTAGGAACACAACTGAGCCAGTGCCATGCTTCCATCCATTGATTGAGGAGTCCTTTCCAAACTTGACTGTTTATAGCAACCATCATAATACATATTATCACCAACTTCTTTCCCACCACATGTTCTGGGTGCTTTGATGATGTAATCTCACTCACACTCACAGCAGGACTGTGTGGCATGGAGGAGCAGACTGAGAAACTGAGACACTGGGCAGGGAAAGGACTTACTGAAGGCCACAGTGCAAGTCATAATTCGTGGTGGGAAAGGGACCCAGGGGCACGCGTTGCTGCTCCTATGCTCAGCACCTGCACTTCTTGGGCGGTGACAGAGAGGCCCCATCCCAGCTCTGGGCTTGGCTTGCCTGGAGAGAGGCTCCCGTCACGGGGGAGGGAGTTTGCTCCTGGGGAACCCGTGATCCCCACAGAAAACAGACCCAGGCTCACCTTGTACCGGGGCGCCAGCTTCATCAGCTCTCTCAGGGCCACATCTGAGCCCACCACACCCAGGAGAATGCCATGGGATCGCTGGAAGGAAAGACACAAGGAATGGGGGAGACCCAGCTTCCTTGTTCACAAGGTTAGACTGGATCCTGGGCCTGTCCAGAGTTTGGAAGGGGAAACCACTTAAGCTTTAAGTGGTTCTTCCTCTGCAATTAGATTCTAGGCTGGGAATAAAAATCTGGACTCTATCAGACGAGGTCCCAGGAGCAAAACCAGCTGCTAGGAAGATTAATACCTGGTATTAATATTTAAGTTGTAATATTTAAATGGAATCCAAAGTTAAATGAAATATTAATCTTCACGGCAGAGGGTGAAGTTATTGGGATCTTAGGGACCATAATTCATGGATGCTCTGAAGCATATGGGGCCTGTAACATGGGGGGAAATGAAACATTTTCTGACCAGATGGAGGATGGAAGGCTCGAGAAATCCCCTCACCAGAGGCCTTTACAGACAAGTTAGAGTCTGTACAACCTGGCAGATTAAGCATGGCTTTGCAGGAAGGCTGGCAGGCAACCCGCCAGCCTTACTTCCCCAAGGCAGGGGTCCCAACTGCAGAGCAGCAAAGCGACTCCCAGCCAGCGAGCAGAGTCACTGGGGAAGCCGTAGAAAATCACAGACCCCCAGCCCACCTCCAACCAGGAGAGTTTGGGGTAGCTACTCTGGGACAGGCCTGGAAATCTGCATTCAAACCCTCCCAAGGTGACTCAGAAGCACAGCCAAGTCAAGAATCACTGGTCTGAGGATGCCACCGTGGCCCAGGCTCTAATCCCTGCTACAACCTCTCTAAGAGCAGCCACTCACCGTTTCGTTCTTCTTGCTGAAGACTGGCATGGCCACAGTGGTGAGTAGCATCAGGCTCTGAGCCTGCGAGCCGAGGAGCTGTCAGGGAGGGGAGAACAGGGGTCAGAAGCTGTAGCCTAGGGCCACTGGTTTGCCGTACTCAGAGCACCCGGTGCAGAGAACCCACGGTCACTGCATCAATTATCCAGAGTCACCTTCCCACAGGAAGGAGGAAATCCCAAATGAGGGTTTCTCTGCAAAAGGAGAGTTGGCAGGAATGCTGGGGGCCAGAGGTGGACTGGAGGGGAGGACCAGGCTGATGTCATCCCGCAGGGCCCTGAGCCCCATGACCCAGCCCCAAGCACCTTCACTAAGCTCTCTTGTCTCAGGGAGGCCCAGGCCGAGTGTTGAGCGCGAACCCAGGAAACAGGCCTATCTGCGCCCACCCAGAAACAGAGAGGCTTTGCACAGCACCAGCTTTCCAGAAACCTCTGATATGGACTCAAGGTTGCTACAGGTGAGAGGGAGGACATTGACCCAGAGCTACCCAGAAACACAAGCACACTCCGAGGAACTGCAGCGCAAGGGCAGGCTGTGGTGTAGCTGTAGTGGCCCTCGGGGCCATCCCTAGCACATTGGTCAGACCCACATGGTCTCCACTCGCAACACCAGAGCCAGAACCCTTGCCAACCTCTAGATGGCTGTCCGCCCCGGCTCCTCCAGTTATTTGAAAGGGGCTCTGCACGTGTGCCCCACTTTATAACAAAGGTAGGATTCCGACAAGCATGTGGGAAGAAAGGTATCGTAAGTCCGACCTTGGATGAGATCAACTAAAGGAGATTGCTGAGTCATGGAAGTCCACAGTTGACTTTCTTGGAGAAGGAAGCACATTTTGGCCACCATGTCTCTTTTTCTTGCCTCATCTGAGTTTTCCATTTAGATTTAGATGTAAGGCTTTCTGAGAGTGAACCACGATGACATCTAATTGTTTTCTGAGCTTGGACACATCTCCATGGGCTACATGAGGGCTTTCCATTCTCCTTCTTGAGTGAGGAGTGCATGAAGCCAGCTTGTCCCTGGCTCCCAGGAAGCAGCTCCCAGGCTCTTGGAGGCCCCTGTGGCCTGCTCTCCCTAGGACATGTCTCAGCCTGGGCAGGGTCCATTCACAGCTGTCCCTGCACTCGTGTTTCTGGACACACTTGGGAGGGCAGACACCTGCCCTGGGCTCAGGGGAGTGACATCCTCCTCTCAGAGGGTTCCGAGGTGGGTCTGGGAGATCTGCAGGTGACTCTTAACTTCAGGGACTCCTAAGTCAGGGACAGGAGAGGGAAGGAGGAAGACAGAGGAGATGTAGGGACTGGCTGCAGGGGGTGGTTCTCACTGAGGGACACCTCAGGAGACAGCTGTAAAAGGGACAGATGTAAAAGTGAAGATCAGACCGTGAACTGTGGCCTCGTCTGTGTGCGTGGAGGTAAGAGAGCGCCCGAAGGTCAGGCTGTCCATGGAAAGCGAAGGACGTCCTAGCACCACCTGTCTGACATCAGTGACAGCACACAGGAAAGCCAGGGTTGCCTCTACCCACCTTCTGCCAAACTCACACCCAACACTCCAGGCCACCTTCAGCAGGTATGGCCTCAGCCCAGCTTCTCTCATTGGATTTCAGGGTTCCGAAAGCCTTCGCTCTCCAGCTCCCGTGGCATGACCACAACACTCCCAGGCAAGGGAGGCCACACAGCACCAGAGCCCTGGCCCCTCCTGCTGGGCTGGCTCCTGGCAGGCAGATGAATGCACAGGTGATGGAGAGGAAGCACAGGTGCCAGCGGTCACGGGAAGACAGCTCAGAGAAGATCTCCTCCTCCTGTCCTCCTTCTCGCCACCCACCTCTCTCTCATCGAACCTGGACACACAGGGCCCTACAAACACTTGGCCAAGGGAGGGAGAGCCCTGCCCAGAGGCAGCCAGCTCGTCCCTTCTCTGCAGCAGTTGGTGATGGTCGGATGACATGTGCTGGGCATGACCTTGTTGGCTGAGCCCCTTTAAAGTAGATTAATGAGCTTTTCATCCCAAACTTGGCCAGATGGCTTATGTCTACTATTAACAGGTGGAGGTAAGCATGCCTTCGGATATAGAGCAAGTCAGAAGAAAGCTGGCCGTTGCCGTCCCAGCCTCCTTTGTCAGCATGGGGACTAAGTTCCGGCCAGTGAGAGGTGAGTTCCGGGTTCTGGCACGAGTCCCTGCAAGTTTCCCTCACAGGGGCGAAGCATCCTGCTGCCGCTTCCACAGCCTGATGCTTAAACGTGGTTTCATTTGATTCATGTTCCACCAGCCTCCTGAGCACAAGGATGAGGGTCACATCCCTGGGACAGCAAAGGGGACGGCAGGGAGGAGCCTGGGCCCCTGATGACCAGAGAGCTTGTGGTCAGCTCTGGGCTTTGTTTACCCAAGGCGGACATTCACTTCTATCTTATTTAAGCCACTCTTTTTGGGTCTCTCTAGAGCCCAGCCTGATACATCATCACTGAAGCAGGTGGCTGCCTATGTGATGGGGATTTGAGAAGTGGTAGAACTGTCTCCCTTCCCCAAAAAGGTCCCATCTGAAGCTCTCCCTTTGATGTTCATTCTTTTGTGCAAGTCATTGCTGCCTGCAGTCCTTTGAAAATGCAGGGACCCAGGAAGGGAGAACATGTGTTCCAGCTGTGGGATGGTGGATTCTTGGTCTGACCCCTTTCTCCCCCGGGTGGGTGGGAGACAGGGATGGTGAGGGAGGCGAGGACTGTGGGGGAGGTGGGAGGAACAACTTTGGAGCAGGGACCCTGTCCGTGGAGAGCACCCTGGGCAGGTCTGCTGGGGGTCTGGGGCAGCATATGGGCAGCAGCCCCATTAGTGGGCCAAGGGCTGTCAGGAAAAGAGGAGGAAAAGCGGCTTCATCCACCCTTCTTAATGTTCCCTAAGGTGCTAGGCCCACCCTTCTCCTGAGCCAGGAAGTCACTTCTTGTTCCCTGGGGTCCCTAACTCTGGGATCGGCTTCTCTAGCTGGGAGCTGCTGCCAGGCTCACCTTGCTGTCCATGTAGGCCTCTGTCCAGATGATGTCGTGGTCGTGGTTGATGACCATGGGGCGGCTGAGCACGTGCAGGTATTCCATCACGTTCTCCTGGGTGTCCGCCAGCGTTGAGATCTGCGTGTAGTAGCCTGCGGTAGGGAGGGCCGCGTGGGTGTGGAAGGCAGGGCTTTCACACTCCTCGCCAGGGCCTGCACCCTCCCCGGCTGCTGATGGCTCACAGCCGAATCCTCTCTGGAAACTGGCCCGGGGCGCAGGGAGCTGCTTCCCCCCAGTTGTGTCCTTTACCCAGGGGCAGCTGCAGGCCAGTGGGAGGCCAAGGCTTACCCTGCCTCACCCTGGAAGACCTCTGAGGGGCTCTCCCACCCAGAGCTCCGCGCAGGAGCAGCAGGGCCTGATGCAAGGGCACTGGGGGTCCGCTTCTCCCTCTCCCAGCCCCACCCTCCCCACTTCCTCACAGGAGCATCTCCTGAGAGTGCCCTGTAAGCCTTCTGTCATTCTTAGCTCTGTGTTCAGGGAACTCAGTCAGAGGCAGAGATTTCTGCCTTTCCGCTCCTTCTTCTGCTCCTTGTCTTTGCTCGGGTTGTGGGGTGGGTGTTACAGCCTCTTCCCTGGAGCCATGGTGACACTCCAAAGAGCAGATTGCACGGAAAGCTGTGAATGGCCTCTCTGCTTTCCTGGCCCCCACCTCCCACCATGTTCATCCCCCTCACCAGTGAGATGCAGCGACTGTCTGCTCCCAGCAGGTCTCAGACCCTTTGAACGCGCTGTTCCCTCTGCCTGGAACACCCTTCCAGTTGCCCCACTGACTTGGAGAGTGCCTCCCCCATGCCTCCCCCCAGCACCCTGAATAGTCTGTGTCTCCACCATCAAAGCTCATTTCAGGCTGTATCGTGGGTGGTGGTTTACTCGTGTGTCTCCCTGCTGGACAATACCAAGAGGCAGACTGACCCTGAGTCCATCCTGATCCCTCTTGGTCCCCCAGTGCCTAGAAATCATGCCAGGTGCATAGTGGATGCTCAGTGAATTTTTGTTGAATCAATGGGGTCTGGTCAGAGATAGATGAGGACCATTCACACACAAAACATTATTCCAAAGAAAACAGTGACTCTCTCTGCTTTTTGTCTGGGAGCAGAACCAGAACCAGAGTCTATGGCTTAATTAGCCGACAGAAAGAATGGGGGCAGGATGGAGACGGAGCTGACATTGTCTCACCTTGCTTTTTCCAAATACGAAGGAGGGACTGAGGCTGTAGTTCTTGACGTAACCCTGCTCCTCTTAGGGGCCACGAGGAAGCACATGCTCAGCACCTCCAGGGCTGGGTGACCCTGTGCCCCGTGCTCAGGCATAGGTGGGAAGGCACCTGCCGGCCCGGCACTCACCTTTGTTGTTGCATGCGATCCACTTCATGCGGTCGGCAAAAGACACTTCTCTCCCAATGAGGTAAGTGAAAACTCGGACCTAACCCACAAGACACAGATGCACTCAGCAACAAAATTCCTGGCCGTAAGTCATGTTAACATGGTTTGTGTGAGTCTTAGATGTTGGGCCGAGTGCTTATCAGTCTTTGGGTGCTCCAGTCTCACCCCCTGAGGCCCAGGCAGCAACACAACACAACTCACCCAGGGCCATGGGGACTGTGGAGTAGGTGCGAGGCTGAGGTGTACAGCCTGGCAGTTCTTTTTTTTTTTTTTTTTTTTTTGAGATGGAGTCTCGCTCTATTGCCCAGACTGGAGTGCAGTGGTGCAATCTCGGCTCACTGCAAGCTCCGCCTCCCGGGTTCACGCCATTCTCCTGCCTCAGCCTCCCGAGTAGCTGGGACTACAGGTGCCTGCCACCAAGCCTGGCTAATTTTTTGTATTTTTTAGTAGAGACGGGGTTTCACCGTGTTAGCCAGGATGGTCTCGATCTCCTGACCTCGTGATCCGCCCGCCTCAGCCTCCCAAAGTGCTGGGATTATAGGTGTGAGCCACCGCGCCCTGCCCAGCCTGACAGTTCTGATGTCCCCAAACCATATTCTGGTCCCTCACCCCAAACCTCCTACATCAGACCTCTGTGTCTCGGGTCGTCATAATTTTGGAACACCGAATTAAAATGTATCTGAAAGCAAGAATAGCTCTAATAGGAAAGCAGATTTGCATGGGGGCCATCCTTTTAGGGACCCTGCTGGTGATCCCATCCATGGCAGAAGGAGAAGCTTTTTTTCCTCCCCAGATACCCGTGGGAGGGTCACCTTACAGTCTGGCCAGTTATACTTCTCAAACACCGGCTCGTAGTCCTCCACAGCACCGTCACTGATCAGCATGACGGCCTGGTTGCAGAGGCTTCCTTGCTTGGCCTCTTGGAACTGTGTAGGGAAGAGGAGTGCCCGTGACCACAGGCCAAGCCTGCCTCCCCCACCTGCCCCCTTCCTCCCAGTCCTTCCCTCCCAGGCCTCATTACAGCGGGCACCTGCTTCAGGATCTGGAAGGCCTCTCTCAGGGCTTGGTCCACGACCCCCACACCTTTGACCATCAGCTCCTCCACCAGCAGTTTGAAATGCTGTCACGGGTGAGACATTAGAGGAGCATCAGGGAGTTGAGTGGGCCAGTGGAGCTTCATGTTTGGTGTTAATTTGGGAGGCTGTTTAGGGCCATCAGAGGCCTGTGTCTCCATGATGCAGCTAAGTTCATGGACTGGTCCTCTACAATAGGTGTTTCTCAAATGTCCCCAGGATAAACTGAGAGAGGGTGAATGACTTGGTACAAATCCATGGCCACTATTGGCGGGAAAAGCCAAGTGTGAAGCTGAGTGTGGGGCGAGGACAGTCCTGGGATGGAGGCAGGGTAACCTTGGCTCCCAGATCACAGCCCGCAGCCTGCAGCCCAGGGGTGCGCACTTCACAGTAGAAAGTGTGGAGGTGCCCAGGCCGGAGGCCCGGCTTCAAGAGGAACTCAAACCCCAACTCCCCCATCACAGAGGGAGGAATCTATGATGTGCAAAAGCTCTCCTTAAAAATTTATTGCCATGTCCTCTCCTCCTTTGTCTTTTACCAGAAAAAAAGGACGATACTCAATGGGTTTAAATTTGTCCTCCTTTCAGGGAAGCTTCTCATGAAAACTGACATAATGGAAAGGCCCAGGTGGGAGGCCAAAGGGGAAATGGAGACCTACATAATCCACAGGGTGAAAAACCAGTCCTGAGTAAGGAAGGTTCCCTTTGGTGTGAGGTCTCTGTCTGCTCACTGTTTGCTCTGATAAGTAGCAGCGTGTTTACAGGGCCGTTCTCTGGATTGTTTGCATGGGTAACATGCTCTGCTCTCATTCCAGGTGCCATGGGAATAAGCAAAAGGGGCCACAGACACAGTCTGCAGAGACAATTGCCCACCATGCAGACACGAGCAGGGGCTTGTTAGTGTCAGGCCATAGTGGACACTCACCTCTCGATTGTCTCGGTCCGCCTGGACGAGGATCCCTTTAAAACAAGGCTCGATGTAATGGACGTAGTCATTGTACTGCAGTTGCAGTGAGGCGAGGGGAGGTGGGGGGAGAATAAACAGCATCAGTTTGCAAAGTCCAGGCCCAGCAAACACACTCACACAGGTCACAGGGTGGTCAGGGGCTGTGGGTCACCTTGGCACCTATGTGTGATTTCTAGAGCAAGTGAGAGCTATTCTAGAACAGGAAGGCACATTTACCGCAATGATATTAACAAAGTCATTCTCCCCCAGGGTGTCCAAGATGGTGGTGATGGTGTGCTTGGCAATAGTCATCCTCAGCCCCTTCATACTGCCACTCACGTCCACCAAAATCACTATGTCCTTGGGAGAAGTAGCAGCTTGAATGTACCTGCAGAAGAAAGAAAGGGACATGCCCAAGATGGGAAAACCAAAGCCAGAACCAATACCTGACCAAGGGTCTGCAGTTATTTCTATTCAGATGCTGGCTTAAGCCCACCCAAAGTTCAGGGCAACCCACCTATGGCAGATTTTACATGTTTCATAACCACTCGACACAGTTCTGGAGCCGTCTGCAGCGGCAGTGGTTGGGGATGTGCCCACCTAACCGGCCAGGTCAAGCCCTGGAGACAAGGGCCAGGTCAAACCCTTGTCCCTTTTGATTTAGACCAACCAGGGTCCCTGAGGGGCTGGCAGCAGAAAGAGAGAGAGCTGGGCTTCAGATTCTGTTACAAACTTGCCAAAAAAGGGGTGTTGAAGGAGAGAAGAGCCTAACAAAAGGTTGATGTGGAGACAGCTCGGTGTCCTGGAAGGAGGTTTAGGTTGGGAAAGACACATGTGATCAGTCCTGGAGCAAGGCAGTTGCAGAGGGAAGGGAGGAATGCTGGTGCTCTTCCTGTTCTTGTGTCTGGTTTGGGTTCTATACACCCAAGGCCCTTGAGTGGTGGTCGGGGAGGGAGTGGGAGCGGAGGAGGATGAGGCAAAACCCAAAAGCTATGAGATAAATACCCGGGTTGCAGACCTTTCCCGTATGAGCTCTTACCAGCCGCGGTTTCGGCAGTCAAAGGTAATGACTCCATTCTCATCAGGTGTCCATTTTATACCTGGGGGAATGAAGACTCGTTCTTTTACTAGCTTGGTGAGGCTGCCCCAGATCCCCTGGCTGGGTGTGGACCCCCAGGATGGCCACAATCCTCAGGGCAGAACAGCTTTGGAGCTAGGGAACAGGGTGGGGACCACTGGGACATGCCCTGTAGACTGAGAAAAGCTGGCAAGGAGACATCTACCAGCCAAACTGCCCAGACGCAGAGCTGGGGGTCATTTCACAGGTAGGCCCACATAGGTGGTGCCTGGGACTCATTTGTGAGGCGAAACCTCATATCAAATAGTGGAAGGGGACACTTCAGAGAAGTGTGACTTTTAACATCCATTACCATCCAGCAAATTGTGGACAAAATGTTGTCCACAGCAAGTGCTCTGACTTCTAACTCACTTGCCTCTAGGTGTTAAGCTCATTAGCACTCAAGATCCTTCCTGTTGGCTGGGATGGGATAAATGATTGGGTTCTACGACTGTAGGCTCTTTGAGGTCAGGGATTCCTAGAACACAGCAGAGTATATGCTTAATAAATGTCTGTTACCTGAATGAAAGGACAAATGAATGGGTATGAAAGATCTTGTGTTGACCCAGTAGCAGAATGCTGGTGTATATTTTTATCCTATTCACCTAATAAAAAAATTTGTAGAGATGCACAGAAAACACTGACATGATCCACAATAGAATCTCAGCTTGAAAAGACTTTATGATTGGGAATAGTGGGTTTAAAATAAGAAGAGTAAAAATAACAGGTAGAATTGCAACGTGTTGTGACTGGGATAGAAAAAATGATTGTAGCAATATCATGAATGTCTAGAAGCTCCAAGGGCCCTTCCTACTCCACAGTGGTTAGACTTCAGACGACATACACCCTTTGAGGCACTGCTGGCCTCTCAAAGGTAGGAGAAGTTTTCAGAGGCCATGCTTTTCAAAACCAAACCAATGAGAACACAGCCCCAGGGGTGAGGCGTAAGTGTGAGGTCAGCTAGCACCCAAAGCCTTGAAGGTGGGAAGCAGAGTCATGGGAGTGTGGTGTGATGGGAGCTTGAGTACCACTGGTCTGACCTAGTCTTGCAGGCAGTCATGGGAGGTGGGAATTTCCTGAGGCTGCATTCTTATAGTAACAGTCGTGGGGAATTTGATCCTTAGAACAGCAATGAGGAGGAGAAGCTGAGTCTGAGATTACTGACTCTTAACCAAAACCTTCAAAGAGGACTTTGGAGGTCCTTGATAAGGTCCTCAAGTCCAAGTGGAAACAGAAGCAAATTTTCTTGTGGATTCCCAACTCAGACTCACCGGACTCCAAAGATGACAAGCAGCATGGCCTCACAAGCAAAGATCGCCAAATACGTACAGAGCAGACCCCTATTAGGGGGAAGCAGCAGACTCAAGAGCTACCTTAAGAGCTGGATATAGCTTCTCAAGAATTACAGATGTTGGAATGGCCAAATACCAAACACAAATGAGGTAGGTATCAGAACACACAATATGAAGAACACACAATACAAAGAACATGCAAGAAATGACCAGGAATGAAGAAACATCTTTGCAAACATGAAACTTTCAGAGATGAAAAAATGTATAGGTTGAAACAAATAACTTAAATGGATAGTGCTTTATTCATGGGTAAAAAGAAAATGCATACATTTGTGGATGTATCTAGAGTTCTACTGAGGCTGGAATGAGAAGGTTTAATACACATCTGATTGGAGTCACAGAAAGAGAAAAGGGAGAGCATGGAGGAAAGGTGATGGTTAAAGAGATGATATTGGCAAATATTCTAGAACTGATTAAAAATGCAATTCTACAGATCCAGGAAGCACAGTGTATCCCAAACAGGATGAATAAAAAGATATCCACATATAGACATACAGTAGTGGAACTGCAGAACTTCAAAGGCAAATAAATAAATAATTAAATAAACACCACAAAGACAGCCAGAAAGCCTACAGCACCTACAAAAGAAGAGCAGTTAAACTGATAGATTTTCCCAACATCAAAGAAAGCCAGAAGACAGTGCATAAACTGTTTTCAGATGTTGAGCGAATAGAATTATTAATTTAGAATTGCTTTGTCAGCAAAACTATCATTCAAGAATGAGGATAAAAGGAAACATTTGTAGATAAACACAATCTGAAGCAGTTTATACTGAAGGCCCCACTGTAAAGGAACTTCTGGAGGATTTACTTTAAGAAGAAGGAGAAGGATCTGGGAAAAACATCCTGACATGCGTGAGGGAATGGTGAAGAAATAAAATCGTAAATAAGTCATTAATTCCAAGTAAATGATATTTATATCAAATAACAGTACTCGTGTGTCTGATTTGTGGGGATGAAAAATTTGAAATATTGACAATAGAATGGAAGTCTAGAAGAAAGAGATGGAAGCACAAAAGTTCTAAAGGCCTTTGCTGACTGAAAGGAGAGTAAAAATATTATTTAATTTTAATTTTTTATTTTTAGAGATGGGATCCTGCTATATTGCCCAGGATGGTCCTGAGTTCCTAGGCAAGGGAACCTCCTGCCTCAGCCTCCCAAGTAACTGAAACTATAGGTGCAAACCAGCTTCCCAGCTTAATTTTAAAATGTTATAGTATTAAATATGCCTGATAAGATTTCAGGGGTAATGACTGAAAGAATAAAAACAAGGGGACAAGTTCTAAACTGCTAGATAGAAAAAAGGTTATATTAGGGACACTTATTATTTAAATGTTAAGTACTTAAATAGGAAAAAAGAAGAAAAAGCAAATATAAAAACACCAGGACAAGTAAAAAATTTTAAAAATAATAGGCTTCAAGATGGCTGACTAGAGGCATCTGGTGCTTTCCTCCTCTACAAAGAAGGACAAAAATAGCAGGTAGATAATCACACTTCGAATAGATCATCCAAGAGAGAACACTGGAATTCAACAGAGAGTGACAGGAAACACCTAAAGCAAGGAAGGAGATGGAAGCAAGTCACCCTGCTTGGTTAGGATTGGCTGGAAGCCTCTCCAGGCTCCTCAATGCAATGAAAGGATAAGTGAGATACCCCCAGAAGTCCTCATTCTCACCATGGATTCCTGCAATCCTAGCCACAGGAGAGCCTCTAGACTCTCGTAGGCCTTACGACTAACATAGGGAGCTGCTTGGAGCCTGGGTGAGGGCATTGCTCCAGAGACGGAGCTCACACTGGATCTCATACACTCCCAGATCCCTAAGCAGCAGCAGCACAGCACAATATAGAGTCCAGACTCCACCAGACACCTGGGGGCCCAACAGCTTCTGGATCTTCATATCCCTGAAGACCCACTGACATTTCCTTCCCACAGGCACCACCATGGCTGGATGCTGCCACCAGGGCTGAAGCGTGAGTTATTGGCAATAACACCACTGCCCTTGGCAGTGAAATCACCACAAATTTTCATGCACCCTGAGGACAAAATCCTCCATGTACAGCAATTGCACCATGGGCTGCTGCCAATAGGGCTGAAATACAAGTGAAGCAAGCACTCCTCAGCTGCCTGCATCTGGCTGCCGCCACTGAACGCAACCTCACCCTCCCCAATAGCAGGGCTGCAGCACAGCCACTGCTGCCCCAACCCGAGCATTCCACCAGGGGCCAAGGGATCACCCCACCCTTGCCTACCACAGCCAGTGTCTGCATGCACCAGCAGAGGGCATGGGGACAAGTCCACCTGACCTGGCTCTGTATTCCCCCCACCCAGTGCCAGTATCCTGTCTGGGGCCTGGGAACTGCCCAGCCCACTCCATCACCATTGGCACCTGAGAACTTCTCCAGGGTCCTGAGTTCAGGGCCACTCAACCTCCTGCTACCACCACAGGTCACACCCACTCTTACATGCCACCTGCAGGCCTGGGGACTGAACCGCCCAGCTCATCGCAGCCACTGCCAAGAGCAGCACAGACCACTTAGGAGGCAGAGGGTTGCCCCACCACTGCTACTGCTTGCATCACCTTTGCCACACCCACTTCTCTGGGTCCTGAAATCCTGCCCACCAGGCTGGCCCACCGCTATCACTACTGTCCCCTGAGCAAGCCAGTTGGAGGCCCAAGAATTGGCCTGTCTGAACCCACTAACACCAGTGCCAGTATACACCTCCCTGGGACCCAAGGACACACATGCTCGGCCCACTGCCACAACTGGGGCCCAAGGACAGGATCACCTGGCATCCTTGTCCCAAGAAAAACTTCACCACAGCCTCCACTAAAAATGGCACCCTAAGCCACTGAGGAAATCAAGACACCACAGATGCTGTTTACAGCTGAATAAATCATATGGAGATTACACTACTGCATGCATCTAAGATCAAAGTAAAAATGTCCTACCCAACCATACCATAGATACAGCTTTAGGAAAAAGTCTTCCCATATAAAAGCAAATTTTAAAAATGGGAAGAGGTGACTATTACACCAGATGCACAGATATCAATGTAAGGACACAGGAAATATGAAAAAGCAAGGAAGTACAACACCCCCAAAGAACACAATAATTCTTCAGCAACAGATTCCAATCAAAAAATAATTTATAAAATAGCAGAAAATGAATTTAAAATAATATTAAAGAAGCTCAGTGAGATACAAGAGAATACAGAAAAGCAACGCAAAGAAATAAAAAACTCAGGATATGAATGAGAAATTTGCTAAGAAGATAGATATACTTACAAAGAACCAAACAGAAATTCTGAAGCTGAAGAATTCATTAAATGAAATACAAAATACATTTGTAAATGTTAACAATAGACTAACTCAAGCAGAAGAAAGAATTTCAGAACTTGAAGACAGGTCTTTTGAAAGAACTCAGACAAAAATTTTCTTTAAAAAAAGAATAAACAAAGCCTATGTGACATATAGGACATCATTAAGTGGCCAAATGTTCACGTTTTTGGTGTCCCATAAGGCAAAAGAAACAAAAGGATAGAAAGCCTATTTAACAAAATACTAGCTGGAAACTTTCCAAGTCTAGCAAGAAATTATGACATTAGGATACCGGAAGCTCATAGATTCCCAAACAGATATAATTCAAAAAGGTCTTCTTCACAGTACCTTGCAGTCAAACTGTAAAAAGTTAAGGACAAAGAAAGAATTCTAAAAACAGCAAGGGAAAATTGTCTAGTTACTTACAAGACAATGTCCATGAGACTAGCAGTGGATTTCTCAGCAGAAACCTTACAGATCAGGAGAGAATGAGATGATATATTCAAATTTCTTGGAAAAGGAAAAAAACTACTAGTCAAGGATACTATAACCAGCAAAGTTGTCCCTCATAAACAAAGGAGAAATACAGTATTTCCAGGATAAACAAAAAATTCATCACCACTAGACCTGCTCTACAAGAAATTCTTGAATTGTCCTGAAAAAGAAAGGACAAGATCTACCATCATGAAAACACATGAAAATATAAAATTCACTGGCAGAGCAAACACAAATAAGGAAGAGAAAGGACTCAAATGTTACCTCTACAGAAAACTATCAAACCACAATGATAAACAATAAGAGAAAAAGAAAGGAACAGAGGATATACAAAATAGACAGAAATCAATTAATACAATGACAGGAATAGCTCTAACATATTGATAATAACCTTGAATGTAAACAGATTAAACTTTCCATTTAAAAAGTATAGACTGGCTGAATGGTTTAAAAAAAATGAACCAACTATATGCTGCCTACAAGAAACTCATCTCACCTGTAAAGACATATACAGAATGAAATGGAAGAAAAAAGATATTCCACACAAAGAGAAACCAAAAGTAAACAGGAGTAGCTATACTTATATCAGATAAAACAAACTTTAAGTCAAAAACAGATATAGAAAAAAATAGATGAAGAAGGTCATTATACAATGACAAAAGGATCGAGTTAGCAAGAGTATATAGCAATTCTAAACCTATATGCACCCAACACTGGAACACCCAGATATATGTGGCAAATATTATTAGATCTAAAGGGAGAGACAGACTCCAATACAATAATAGTTGGAACATCAACACCCCACTCTCAGCATTATGTAGATAATTTAGACAGAAAATTAACCAAAAAAATTGGATTTAAACTGCACATTTGACTTAATGGACTTAGGTATTTATAGAACATTTTATCTGACAGCCACAGAATGCACATTATTCTTACCAGCACATGAAACCTTCTCCAGGACAGATTGTATATTAGGACACAAAACAAGCCTCAGTAAATTAATCCTGGCACTTTGGGAGGCTGAGGTAGGTGGATCACGATGTCAGGAGCTCAAGATCAGCCTGACCAAGATGGTGAAACCCCATCTCCACTAAAAATTAAAAAAAAAAATTAGCTGGGCATAGTGGTGGGTGCCTGTAATCCCAGCTACTTGGGAGGCTGAGGCAGAGAATTGCTTAAACCCAGGAGGCGGAGGATGCAGTGCAGAGATCACACCACTGCACTCTGCCTGGATGACAGAGCAAAACTTCATCTCAAAAAAAAAAATAATAATTGAAATCATTTTCAGTATCTTCTCAGACTATAATAGAATAAAACTAGAAATCAATAACAAGAGAAATTTTAGAAACTATTCAAATACATGAAAATTAAGCAACATGCCCTTGAATGACCAATGGGTCAAGGAAGAAATTAAGGAGGAAATTAAAAAATTACTTGAAACAAATGAAAATTGAAAAACAATATACCAAAACTTATGGGATATAGTAAAAGCAGTATAAAGAGGATAGTTTGTAGCACTAAGTGCTTACATCAAAAAGTAGAAAGATTTCTAACAATGTAATAATGCACCTCAAGGAAATACAAAAGCAAGAACAAACCAAACCTAAAATTAGTGAGTGGAAAAAAATAATAAATAACAGAACAGAAACAAACAAAATAGAGACTGAAAAATTACAAAGGGTCAACAAAATGAAAAGTTGATTTTTAAAAAAGATAAAATAAATAAACTGCTAGCTAGACTAACCAAGAACAAAGAGAGAGGACCCAAATGAACAAAATCAGAAATGAAAAGAGTATACATTGCAATGAATACCATAGAAATAGAGACCAATTATAAGCAACTATACACTAAGACAAACTGGAAAACCTAGAGGAAATGGATAAATTCCTGGACACATACAAGCTACCAAGATTGAATTGGAATACATAGAAAACCTGAACAGACCAATAACACATGATAAAATTGAACCAGTAATAAAAAGCCTCCCAACAAAGGAAAATCTAGGACCAGATAGACTCATTGCCAAATTGTACCAAACTATCAAAGAACTAACACCAATTATCCTCAAGTTATTCCAAAATATTGAAGAGGATGGAATTCTCCCTAACTCATGCTGTGAGGCCAGCATTACTCTAATATCAAAACCAGGTAAAGACACAACAACAACAAAAGAAAACTACAGGGTAGTATCTCTGATGACCATAGATACAAAAAATCCTCAATAAAATACTAGCAAGCCAAATCCAACAGCACATCAAAAATATAATATGCCATGATCAAGTGGTATTTATACCAGGGATGCAAGGATGGTTCAACATATGCAAATCAATAAAAGTAATGTATCACATCAAAAGAATGATAGACAATAACCATATAATCATCTTCATAGATGAAGAAAAATTATTTTATAAAATTCAGCATTGCTTCATGATTAGAAACTCACAGCAAACTAGGCATAGAAGGAAAATACCTCAACATAATAAAGGCCTTGTATGACAAACCCACAGGTAACATCATACTGAATGGGGAAAAGCTGAAAGCTTTTCCTCTAAGAGCTGGAACAAAACAAAGATGCCCACTTTCACCACTCCTATTCAACATAGCATTGGAAGTCCTAACCAGAGCAATCAGGCAAGAGAAAGAAATAAAAAGCATCCAAATTGGAAAAGAGGAAGTCAAACTATTCTTCTTTGCAGATAACATAATCTTATATCTAGGAAAACCTAAAGACTCCACCAAAAAAACTCTTAGATCTGATAAATACATTCAGTACAGTTACAGGATATAAAGTCAACATACAAAAATCAGTAGCGTTTCTATATGCCAGTAATGAACTAGCTGAGAAAGAAAACAAGAAGGCAATCTCATTTACAGTAAGTAATAAAAAAGTACCTAGAAATAAATTTAACCAAGAAGGTGAAAGACCTGCATAAGGAGAGCTACAAAACTGATGAAAAAAACTGAAGAGGATACAAATTAAAATATTTTATGTTTATGGACTGGGATAATTAATATCATTAAAATGACCACAGTGCCCAAAGCAATCTACAGATTTAATGCAATCATTATCAAAATACCAATGCCATTTTTTCACAACAGTAGAAAAAAAATCATAAAATTCATATGAAACTGAAAAAAAAAAAAAAAAAAAAAGCCAGAATAGCTAAAGCAATCCTGAGTAAAAACAAAAACAAAAACAAAAACCAAAGCTGGAGGCATCACACTGCCTGACTTTCAAAGTATGTTTCAAGGCTACAGTAACCCAAACAGCATGATATTGGTATAAAAACAGACATAAAGACCAATGAAACAGAATAGAGAACCCAGAAATAAATCCATAAATTTACAGTCAGCTAATTTTTTTTTTAAAAAGTAATTAATTAATTAGTTTTTAGTGGTAGGGTCTTGCTCTGCCACCCAGGCTGGAGTGCAATGGTGTGCAAGACTCACTGCAGTCTTGAACTCCTGGGCTCAAGCAATTCTCCCACCTCAGCCTTCCAAATAGCTAGGACGATAGCCGTGCACCACCACACCTGGCTACATTTTTAAATTTTTTGTAGAGATAGGGGTCTCACTATGTTGCCCAGTCTGGCCTCAAACTCATGGCCTCACATCATCCTCCCACCTTGATCTCCTAAAGTGATGAGATTGCAAGTGTGAGCCACCATGCCTGACCTCAAGCCAGCTAATTTTCAACAAAGGCACCAAGAACATACAATAAGAAAAGAACAATCTGTTCAATAAATGGTGCTGGGAAAACTGAATTTCCATATGCAGAAGAATAAAACTGGATCCCTACCTCTCATGATTTACAAAAATCAACTCAAAATGGATTAAAAACTTAAATGCAAATCCCCAAACTATAAAGCTACTAGAAGAAAACGTAGGGGAAATACTTAAGAACATTGGTCTCTACAGAAATTTTATGGATAAGACCTCAAAAGCACAGGCAACAAAAAACAAAATAAACAAATGGGACTCTTATTAAGCTAAAAAGCTTCTGCACAGCAAAGGAAACAATTTACAATGAAGAGACAACCTGTTGAATGAGGATTATTATTTGAAATATTTGAAAATATTTACGAACTATTCATCTGACAAGGGACTAATATCCAGACTATCTAAGAAACACAAACATCTCAACAGCAAAAACAAAACAAAACAAATAATCCCATTGAACTGTGGGCAAAGGACATGAATAGACATTTCTCAAAAGAAGACATACAAATGGCTGATATATGAAAAAATGCTCAATATCACGAATCATAAGGGAAATGCAAATCAATACTACAAAGATATATCATCTCATCCCAGTTAGAATAGCTATTAATAAACACACACACACACACACACACACACACAACAGATGCTAGCAAAGATGCAGAGAAAAAGAAACTCATATGCCATTGGTGGGAATGTAAATTAGTATAGCCACTATGGAAAACAATACGGTGATTTCTCAAAAAACTAAAAATAGAACTACCATGTGATGCCATGACCTAGAATTTATCCAAAGGGAAAGAAATCTGTTTATCGAAGGTATACCTGCACTTGCATGTTTATCACAGCACTATTCACAATAGCAAAGATACAAAATCAACATAAGTGTCCATCAAAACATGAATAAAGGAGATGTGGTATATATACACAATGGAATATTTGGCCATAAAAAATGAAATGCCACTTGCAGCAACATGGATGAATTGGAGGTTGTTATGTTAAGTGAAACAAGCCAGGCACAGAAAGACGAACATTGGGCTGGGAGTAGTGGCTCTTGCCTGTAATCCAAGCGCTTTGGAAGGCTGAAGCAGAAGGATCACTTGAGGCCAGGAGTTCAAGACAAGCACTACGTGTTCTCATTCATATGTGGGAGCTAAAAAAGTTGATCTTATGGGGGTAGAGAGTAGAATGACAAATACCAGAGTCTGGGAAATGTGCGTGGTGGGTGGATGGAGGAGGAATAAAGAGAGGAAGGTTAGTGGGCACAAACATACAATTAGATAGAAGGAATGAGCTCTAATATTTGATAGCAGAGTAGGGTGACTATAGTTAGCAATGTATTGTATGTTTCACAATAGTTAGAAGAGAGGACTTCAAACGTTCCCAACACATATAAATGATAAATACTCCAGGTGATGGACACCCCAAAATACCCTGACTTGATCATTACACATTCTATGCATATAACAAAATATTACATGTTCCCCATCAATATGTACAAATATTATGTATCAGTAAAAATAAGATGATAGCACATTCAGATATACCAATGTTCACAATAAATGTAAATATGCTTAACTTGCTAACTAGTAAAAGAGATTGCCAGTTTGGATAAAAATTTAAAAGCTATAAACTATTTTCAACAGATATGGCTAAAATGACAGCAAGTTTGAAAATAAAGGGATTAAGGAAAAAGTATATATCAGGTAAATATCAACCGTGAGCATGCTGGTGTCACTCTATGACTATCAGACAAAAGACACATTAAAATACAAAGTGTTGTAGGAGTTCATAAGGATCAAGCAAATATAAAATCAGCAAAGATATAGAAAATTTAAGCAATACGATTAACAAGCTTGATCTAATGGCATGTATAGAAGTTTTCATCCAACAATGAGAGTACACATATTCTTCTCAAGCACATATGGAATATTTACAAAACTTGATATCACACTAAGCCATTAAAATAAATTTAAATTAATTTCCCTTATATGCACCAAATTCTTGGGCCACAAAGCAATTGATCTAAACATTTAGAATAAAAAGGTAAATATAAATATCTACATTTCCATATTTGTAAATTTAAAAACACAGTTTTAAATAACTGAAATATTGAAGAAATCACAGATAAATTTCAAAATATTTAGAAGCAAATGATAATTAAAACACTACCTCTATACCAAAACTACAGGCAACAATAGAAAAAATAGACGGATTGGATATCAAAATTAAAAACCTGTATGTGTCAAAGGCTACAGTCAACAGAGTGAAAAAGTAACCCATAGAATGGGAGCAAATATTTGGAAACCGTCAATCCGACAAGAGGTTAATATTCAGAATATATAAAGAACTCCTATGACTCAACAACAACAACAACACCTGATTTTAAAATGAGCCAAGAACTTGAACAGATATTTCTCAAAGATGAGCAAATGGCCAGTAAGCACATGAAAATATGTTCAAAGTCATTAATCATTAGGGGCATGCAAATCAAAGTTGCCGTTAGATACTACCTCACACCCATTAGGATGGCTACTACCAGGAAAACTAAAAAACACTGAACAAAAAGAAAACTCCAGAAAATAACAAGCTGGCAAGGATTTAGAAAAGTTGGAACCCTTGTGATAGAGGCCTCACCATTTTACATTCCCACGTGTGTGTGTGTGTATATGTATGTGCATGTACATATATATGTATACACACAAAATGAAATATTATTCAGCCTCAAAAAGAAGGTAAATTCTGACATATGCTACAACATGGATGGACCTTAAGGGCATTATGCTAAGTGAAGTAAACCCATCACAAAATGACAAATACTGTATGTTTTCACTTATATGATGTACATAGAATAGTTAAAGTCATAGAGATAGGCATAGAATGAGGGTGCCAGAGGCTAGAGGGGAGAAGAGAATGGAAAGTTATTGTTTAATAAGTATAAAGTTTTGCAAGATAAAAAGAGTTTTGGAGATGGATGGTGGTGATTGTTGCACAACAATGAGAATGCACTTGTTATCAGTGATACTTTTAATAAGTTAACTTAAAATGGTTAAGCTAGTAAATTTTATATTATATATATATTTGCCATAAATAAAAATAAAATAAAAAAAAACTCACTACCAATAAAAACCTGTGAGATGCAGCAAAAACAGAGCTTCTAGCGGCGTAGTGTAGAATTAACATTTATTTTAGAAATACAGGGAGGCTGAAACTTAAAGCTAAGTGTCTCATTTAAGAAGTTAGGAGGAGGAACAAAATAAACTCAAAGAAAGGGAAAAGAGAACATAAGAAAGAGCTAAAATAGGTGAAATAGAATATAGAGAAATAGTTAAGAGCAGTCAACAAAGACAAAAGATGATTGCTGACAAGACTAACAGAGAAATCTATGGGGAATTGAAAAGAAAAAAATGCATAATACTGTAAATTAAAAGGGGAAACAATTACAGATACAGCAGAGACTTAAAATATGATAATAGGAGAATAATAGATTCATACAAATAAATTTGAAAAGTCAGATAAATGGATGGATTCTAAATAAAACTACTTCAAATTTTAAGGAATAGAAAGCCACATTAGCATTACAAGTGATCAATAAATCAAAGCAGTAATTTTATCTTCCCATAAGAAAACATCAGGCCTACATGCTTTATAGATGAAATCTATCAAGCATTTGAGGAAAAGATCATTCTAATCTTATTCAAATATTTCCAAAAACCAGAAAAAGAGGGACTACTCCCAAATATATTCTATGAAGTTAGTATAATTTTGAAAACCTAACAAGGATAGTAAAGGAATGAAAAATTATGGGACCATTTCACTTATAAATATAGAAGCAAAAATCCTAAACAAAATATTAATAAACCAAATCTGGCAATGCATAAAAGGATCATTTACTATAATCAAGTTAGGTTTCTCACAGGGATACAAGGATTGGTTAACATTAGAAAATTCAGTAGTTAAATAGGCAAAAGACAATATGCATTTCACAAAGATGATATACATACAGCTAATAACATATAAAGAAATGCTCAACTTCATGACTGATCAGGGAAACGCAATGCTAGACCACTATGAAATACTATTTTATACTAAAAAATTATTAGCAAAAAATTATTTTTTTGAGACAGGGTCTTGGTCTGTCACTCAGGCTGGAGTGCAGTGACATGATCACAACTCACTGCAGCCTCAGACTCCTGGGCTCAAGTAATCCTCCCACCTCAGTCTCCTGAATTGCACCACAGGTGCACACCACCATGACTGGCTAATTTCCATTTAAAAAATTTTTTTTGGTGGAGATGATGTCTCACTATGTTGCCCAGGCTGGTCTTGAATTCGTGGGCCCAAGCGATCCTCCTGACTTGGCCTCCCAAAGTGCTGGGATTACAGGTGTGAGTCACTGCACCTGGCCAACAAAAATCTTCTAAGTTTAGCAACAGTCAGAGTTAGATAAATTGTTCATCAGTGGGATCTCTTATTCATTGCTTGTGGGAATATAATTGGTGTGAGTATTTTGGAAAAAAATTTGGAATTTTCTTTTCAAAGTTGAATGCCCACATATCTTAGGGCCTAGCAATTCCATTCCTAGGTATATACCCAAGAGAAACTTTCGTAATAAGTCTCAGGAGACATGTGTAAGAATTTTCATAATAACACTGTTCACAAAAGTAAAAAACAAAGAGAAAAACAAAAACTGGAAAAAACCCAGATGGCATCAAAAGGATGGATAAACTGTGATATATTTGCCCCAAAGAATATGTGACAACCCATTGAGCGCAATGCTCAATGGAAAAGCAAGCTCTAAAAGCCTACATACTAAACCAGTTTTATAAATTTCAACAACAACAACAACAACAAACAACAAAAACAAAGCAGAGGGTGGATTCTAGGAAGATGGTGGAGTAGCAAGCACCAGGAATCTATATCCCCATCTGGACAACAACTGCGCTGGTAGAATCTGTCTGCTGTAACTATTTTGGAACTCTGCAGTCTATTAAAGATTTGCAACTTCCAGGGGAGGTCTTGGATGGTAAATTGCAGTTAATTTCTATTTATTTTAGCTTTTAGCACAGTAGCAGCTACTCATGCCCCAGCCCCGTGCCGGGCAGGTGTGCATGTGTTCTTGGAACAGTTTACACAGCTTGTAGGAGCCACGGTGAGCAAAAAGAATCCTGTCCTCCAAATATTGAGGTTCTGTGCTCTGATTGCTGATTGCTACTTCTGATCACAAAAATGCAAATAAAGAAATGTCTGTGCATTGTTGTACTTCCTCCCATTGTTGCAAACGTCTCTTCCTATGACTGAGGTTATTTTCAGGATATTTAAAGGGCCAGTGGTCATTTTTCCCCTTCATTTTCTTATTTTCTGCTTTTGTGAGCCAGACATTAAAAACTAAAACATTCAAAAACAACTGCATAGGAAATTAGAAGGTGACCATGCGTACCCAGAATAACACTTAGAAAAGACCTGACAAGACCTTAAGTTTACACCTCAGGCTGAGCCTCAGCACAGAGGCAGCCTACAACAATTTTTTAAAGATAACAAAAACAGGAAACTCTAGAGAAGGAGGAGAGTATGATTTCCAGAGCTACCATATGAATGTTCAGTTCAAATGTAAATTGAAATGTCCACTTTTTAACAAAAATTACAAGGCATACAAAAAGGAAAGTGTGACCCATTTAGAGGGAAAAAATAAACCAACAGAAACTATCTCTGAAAAATATCTGATGGTAGATCTACCAAGGAAAGACTTTACAACAACTGTCTTCGAGACATACAAAGAACTAAAGAAAGATGTGGAAAAAGTCAAGAAACAATATATGAACAAAATGAAAATATCAGTAAAGAGATGAGAAATCTAAAAGTAAATTTAAAATTATTCTGGAGCTGAAAATATAGTAACTGAAACTTTAAAATCCACCAGAGGGATTCAAAGGCATATTTGAGAAGGTGGAAGAGAGAATCGGTGAAATTGAAGATAGGACAATGGAAATTATTGAGTTTAAGGGACAGAAAGGAAAAAGCTTAAAGAAAAGTGAATAGAGTCTAAGAAAACTATAGGAAACCATCAAGTTGACCAACGTATGCATTGTGAGAGTCTCAAAAGGAGAAGAGTGACAAAAATTTTGAAGAAATAATGAGAGAGTATTTGAAGAAATAATGGCTGAAAACTCCCCAAATTTGATGAAGGACATGAATATAAACATCCAAATATGAACTCTAAGTAAAATCAACTCAAAGAGATCCACACACAGGAGACACATTACAATCAAAAGTTCAAAAGGCAAAGATAAAGAGGGAAGCTTAAAAGTTGCAACTGAAAAGGGACTCATCATATACAGGGGACTATCAATAAAATAATCAGTAGATTTCTCATCAGAAATTTGCAGGCCAGTGTTGATGAACTGATATATTCAAAGTGCTAAAAAAGAATTTAAACAAGCTCATCAACCAAGAATCCTCTATCTGGCAAAACTATATCTTTCAAAAGTGAGAGAGAAATTAAGACATTCCTAGATTTTAAAATGATGAAGGAGTTTATTGCTAATAGACCTGCCCTGTAAGAAATGCTCAAGGGAGTCCTGCAGGGTGAAATGAAAGGACACTAGACAGTAACTTGAAGCCATATTTTAAAAATAAATGTCTCATAAAGGAAAATACATGGGCAGTTATGAAAGCTAATATTATTGTAACACTGATTTTAACTCTACTGCTTGTTTTCTGCATGATTTAAGAGACTAACACATTTTACAAAGCCAGTACTAGGCTGAAAGCTTGTATTATTGTAACACAAAATTTTGTTTTCTACAGAAGTTAAGAGACTAATGGATTCAAAAGAATTATTAAGACAGGGAGGGAGAGCGAGATGGCTGAATAGAAGCCTCCACCAGTCATCTTCCCCAAAGGAACACCAAATTTAACAACAATCTGCACAAAAAAAGCATCTTCATAAGAGGCAAAAATCAAATAAGCAAAAACAGTACCTGATTTCAACTCCATATCACTGGAAGAGACATTGAAGAGGTTATACAAAACAGTCTTGAATTGTTGATGCCATCCATGCCAAACCCCCTTCGGTGGTCACACGCCACAGAGAGAGAATCTAAGTACTTGGGAGAGGGAAGATGCAGTGATTGTGGGACTTTGCACTGGACTCAGTGCTGCCAACCCCAGGCAGAACTCAGATGGTGCCCACAGAGGGAGCCTAGTCAGACAGGAATTGCCCATCCCAGCAGCCAGAACCTGAGTCTTGGCAAGCCTCACCATCATAGGCTAAAAGTGCCCTGGGGTCCTAAATAAACTTGAAAGGCAATCTAGGCCACAAGGAATGCAACTCGTAGGCAAGTTCTAGTGCTCTGCTGGCCTTGGAGCCAGTGGACTTGGGGAACACACAATCTAGTGAAATACCAGCTGGGGTGGCCAAGGGAGTGCTTTGTGTTACTCCACCCTTAACCCCAGGCAGCATAGCTTGTAGCTCCAAAAGAGACCCCTTCCTTCCCCTTGAGAAGATGAGAGGGTAGAGTAAAGAGCACTTTGTCTTGCAACTTGGATACCAGCTCAGCCACAGTAGGATAGAGCACTGGGCATAGTCCTGAGGCCCCCTTTCCAGGCCCTAGCTCCTGGATGACATTTCTAGACACACTCTGGTCTACAAGAGAACCTGCTGCATTGAAGGGAAGAGCTCAGTTCTTGACAAGATTCATCACTGGCTAACTAAAGAGCCCTTGGCCGGGCGCGGTGGCTCAAGCCTGTAATCCCAGCACTTTGGGAGGCCGAGATGGGCAGATCACGAGGTCGGGAGATTGAGACCATCCTGGCTAACATGGTGAAACCCCGTCTCTACTAAAAAATACAAAAAAAAAAAAAAAAAAAAAAAAAAACTAGCTGGGCGAGGGGGCGGGCCCCTGTAGTCCCAGCTACTTGGGAGGTTGAGGCAGGAGAATGGCGTGAACCCGGGAGGCGGAGCTTGCGGTGAGCTGAGATCCGGCCACTGCACTCCAGCCTGGGCGACAGAGCGACACTCTGTCTCAAATAAATAAATAAATAAATAAATAAATAAATAAAGAGCCCTTGGGCCCTGAATAATCAGTATTGGTAATCAGGTAGTACACACTGTGGGCCTTAAGTTAGACTCTGAGACACGCTGGCTTCAGGTGTGACCCAGCACATTCACAGCTGTGGTGGCTATGAGGAGAGACTCCTGCTTGAGAAAAGCAGAGGGAAGCGTACAGTGGACTTTGTCTTGCAGCTTAGGCATCAACTTGGACACAGTGGGGGTGGAGCACAAAGTGGGCTGTCAGAGTCCCTGATTCCAGGCCCTGGGTCTTGGGCAGAACTTCTGGACCTACCCTGGGCCAGAGGGGAGTCCACTGCCTTGAAGGATGAATCTCACAAACTGACTGAGGAGCCCTTGGGTCTTTAAGTGAACATTGGCAGTAGCCTAGCAGTACTTCCTGCAGGCATGTGGTGGCGGTGGACATGAGGCGTGACTTCTGCCTGGGAAAAGGGGAGGGAAGAGTGGAAGATACTTTGTCTTGTGGTTTGAGTACCAGCTCAGCTGCAGTAGAATAGAGCACCAGGTAGATTTCTAAGGTTTATGACTCCAGGTTCTGGCTCCTGGGCTGCTTCTATGGACCTGCCCAGGATCCGGGGGAACTTGCTCCCCTGAAGGGAAGGACACAAGCCTGGCTGGCTTCACCACCTGCTGATCATAGAGCCTTAGGGCTTTGAGTGAACATAGGCAATAGGCAGGTAGTGGTTACAGTGGGCCTTGGGAGAGGCCCTGTGCTGCCCTGGTTTCAGATCTGACCCAGCATGTTCCCGGTGATGGTGGTGGATACAAGGGTGCTTCGTCACCCCTCCTCCAGCTCCAGGCAGCTCAGCAGAGACAGAAACAGAGAGAGAGAGATTTTGTCTGTTTGGGAGAAAGTAAGGGGAGATAACAAATCTCTGCCTGATAATGGAGAGAATTCTTTCAGATCTTATCCAAGAACACCAAAATGGTATCTCTACAAGTCTACAAGAACCACAATGTTAACTGGGCTTGAGGTATTCCCTAATGCAGATATGGCTGTAGTGACCAAACACTTAGATCACAACACCCAAGTCCCTCTGAATACCTAGAAACCTCCCCAAGAAGGATAGATACAAACTTTCATTCTTCACAGCCCAGACTGTGAAGATTATAATAAATACCTAACTCTCCAATGCCCAGACACTGGAGAGCATCCACAAGCGTCAAGACCATCCAAGGAAACATGATCTCACCAAACAAATTAAATAAGCCACCAGAGAGCAATCCGAGAGAGAGAGAGAGAGAGAGAGAGAGAGAGAGAGAGAGAAGTGACCTTTCAGATAGAGAATTAAAAATAGCTGTTTGGGGAAAACTCAAAGAAATTAAAGATAACATGGAGAAGGAATTCAGAATCCTATCAGATAAATTTAACAAAGAAATTGAAATAATTTGAAAGAATGAAGTAGAAATTTTGAAGTTGAAAAATGCAACAGAGGCGGGGTGCTGTGGCTCACGCCTGTGATCCCAGCACTTTGAGAGGCCAAGGTGGGCGGATCACTTGAGGTCAGCAGTTCAAGACCACCATGGCCAACATGATGAAACCCTGTATCTACTAAAAAAATACAAAAATTAGCCAGGTGTGGTGGCATGCACCTGAAGTCCCCGCTACTTGGGAGGCTAAGGCAGGAGAATAGCTTGAACTCAGGTGGCAGAGGTTGCAGTGAGCTGAGATCATATCACTGCACTCTAGCCTGGGCAACACGGCGAGACTGTCTCAAAAAAAAAAAAAAGAGAAAAATGTGACTGACAAACTGAAGAATGCATCAGAATCTCGTAATAGCAGAATTGATCAAGCAGAAGAAAGAATTAGTAAGCTTGAAGACAGGCTATTTGAAAATACATGGAGGAGACAAATAGAAAAAAAGATTTTTAAAAAGTAGCATGCCTACAAGGTTTAGAAGGTAGCCTCAAAAAAGCAAATCTAAGAGTTATTGGCCTAAAAAAGGAGGTAGAGAGAGAGAGAGATTGGGGTAGAAAGTTTATTCAAAAGAATACTAATGGAGAACTTCCCAAACCCAGAAAAATATACCAATAATCAAGTACAAGAAGGTTACCAAGCAGATAGAACACTAAGCAGATTTAACCCAAAGTTGACTACTTCAAGGCATTTAATAATCAAACTCCCAAAGGTCAAGGATAAAGAAAGGATACTAAAAACATAAGGAGAAAACAAACAGATAACAGAAAATGGAGCTCCAATATGTTTGACAGCTGACTTTTCAGTGGAAACCTTACAGGCCGGGAGAGTAGCATGACGTATTTAAAGTTCTAAAGTAAAAAGAAAACTTTTACCCTAGAGTAGCATATCCAAAAAAATCATTCAAATATGAAGGAGAAATAAAGACTTTCCCAGACAAACAGAAGCTGAGGGATTTCATCAACACAAGACCTGTCCTATAAGAAATGCTAAAGGAAGTTCTTCAATCTGAAAGAAAATGACATTAATGAGCAATAAGAAATCATCTGAAGGTACAAAGCTCAATGGTAATAGTAAATACATAAAAAAACCACAGAATATTGTAACACTATAATTGCGGTATGTAAACTATTAATATCTTAAGTGGAAAAACAAAAAGATGAGCTGATCAAAAATAATAACTATAACTTTTCAAGACATAGACAGTTCACAAACAGTTAAAAAGCAGAGGGACAAAGTTAAAATGCAAAGTTTTTATTAGTTTTCTTTTTGCTTGTTTGTTTATGCAATCAGTATTAAGTTGTCATCAGTTTAAAATAATGGGTTATAAGATATTATTTGCAAGCCTCATGGTAACTGCACATCCAAAAGTATACAATGAATACACAAAAAATAAAAAGCAATAAATTAAAATATGCCACCAGAGAAAATCACCCTCACTAAAAGGAAGACCAGAAAAAAGGAAAAAAGAGAAGCACAAAACAACCAGAAAACAGTAACAAAATGGCAGGAGTAAGTCCTTACTTATCAATAACATGAATATAAATGGACTCAACACTCCACTCAAAAGACATAGAATGAATGAATGGATTAAAAAAACAAAACAAAACAAAGCTTGGGCACATGTTCTCAGGACCTCCTGAGGACTGTGTCATTGGCAAAAGCATTTTTAAAAACCTAAAAACAAACAAACAAAAAACACAGCAAGACTATTGATCTGTTGCCTATAAGAAACACACTTCAACTGTAAAGACACACATTGAAAATAAAGGAATGGGGAAGATATTCAATGCAAAAGGAAACCAAAAAAAAGAGCAGGAGCAGCTATACTTACATCAGACAAGATAGATTTCAAGACAAAAACCATAAAGAGAGACAAAGAATGTCATTAGAAAATGATAAACAGGTCAATTCAGCAAGAGGATATAACAATTGTAAAAATATATTTACTGGAGCACCTAGATATATAAAGCTAATATTATTAGAGCTAAAGAGAGAGATAGACCCCAATGCAATAATAGCTGGAGACTTCAACACCCCACTTTCAGCATTGGACAAATCATCCAGACAGAAAATCAACAAAGAAACATCATACTTAATCTGTACTATGGGCCAAATAGACTTAATAGATATTTACAAAACATTTCCCTCAATGGCTACAGAATACAAATTATTTTCAGCACATGGATCATTCTCAAGGACAGAGTATATTTAGGCCAGAAAATAAGTCTCAAAACATTTCAAAAAGTTGAAATAATATGAAGTATTTTCTCAGATCACAATGGAATAAAACTAGAACTCAACAAGAAGAGGAATTTTGAAAACTATACAGAAACATGGAAATTAAACAGTATGCTATAGAATGATCATTCAGTGAAGAGATTAAGAAGGAAAATTGAAAAATTTCTTGAAACAAATGATAATGGACACACAACATACTAAAACCTATGGGATACAGCAAATGCAGTACTAAGATGGAATTTTATAGCTGTAAGTGTCTGTATCAAGAAAGTAGAAAAATTTTAAATAATCTAACAATACATCTTGAAGAACTAGAAAAGCAAAAGCAAACCAAACCCAAAGTTAGTAGAAGAAAAGAAATAATAAAGATAAAAACAGAAATAAGTGAAATTGAAATGATAAAAAAATACAAAAGATCAATGAAATGAAAAAGTTGTTTTTTTAAAAAGATAAACAAAATTGACAAACTTTTAGCCCCACTAAGAACAAAAGAGAGAAGACTCAAATATATAAAATCATAGATGAAAAAGGAGACATTACAACTGATACCACAGAAATTCAAAGGATCATTAGAAGCTACTATGAGCAAATATATGCCAATAAATTGGAAAACCTAGAAGAAATGAATAAATTCCTAGACACATACAACCTACTAAGATTGAACCATAAAGAAATCCAAAACCTGAACAGATCAATAACAAGTAATGCTATTGAACCCATTCTAAAAAGTCTCTTAGCAAAGAAAAGACTGGAACCTGATGGTTTCAGAATTGCTGAATTTTACCAAAAATTTAAGAAATAACTGATACCAATCATACTTAAACTTTATGAAAAATAGAGGCAGAAGAAATACTTCCAAACTCAGTATACAAGGCCGGCATAATCCTGATACTGAAACCCAAAAAAGACATATCAAAACAAAAACCAAACAAACAAAAAGCCTACAGGCCAATATCCCTGAAGAGCATTGATGCAAAAATTCTCAATGAAAACACTAACAAGGTGAATACAACAATATATCAAAAAGATCACTCATTATGACTAAGAGATGAACCTTGCAAAGAGATGAACCATGCAAAGATGGTTCAACAAATGCAAATCAGTCAATATAATACATCTTACCAACAGAAAGAAGGACAAAAACCATATGATCATTTCAATTGATGCAGAATAAGCATTTGATAAAATTCAACATCTCTTCAAGGTAAATACCCTAAAAAAACTGGGTATACAAGGAACGTACCTCAACATAATAAAAACCAGATACAACAGATCCACAGCTAGTATCATATTAGATGGGGAAAGACTGAAAGCCTTTCCTCTAAGATCTGGAACAAGACAAGGATGTCCATTTTCACCACCATTATTCAACATAGTACTGAAAGTCCTACCCAGAGCAATCAGACAAGAGAAAAAAATTAAAGGACTCCAAATTCAAAAGGAAGAAGTCAAATTATCCTTGTTTGCAGATAATATGATCTTATATTTGGAAAAACCTAAATACTCCACCAAAAAACTATTAGAACTGATAAACAAACTCAGTAAAGTTGCAGGAGACAAAGTCAACATACAATGATCAGTAACATTTCTATATGCCAACAGCAAACAATCTGAAAAAGAAATCAAGAAAGTAATCCCATTTACAACAGCCACAAATAAAATAAAATGCCTGGAAATTAATTTAACCAAAAAAGTGAAAGGTCTCTACAAGGAAAATTATAAAATTGATGCAAGAAATTGAAGAGAACACAAAAAAATGGAAAATATTCCATGTTCATGGATTGGAAGAATTAATATAGTTAAAATGTCCATACTATCCAAAGCAATCTACACATTCAATGCAATCCCTATCAAAATACCAATGACATTCTTCACAGATATAGACAAAGCAATTCAAAAATGTATATGGAACCAAAAAAGACCCAGAAGAGCCAAAGCTATACTGAGCAAAAAGAACACATCTGGAGGAATAACATTACCTGACTTCAAATTATGCTACAGAGCTATAGTAACAAAAACAGCATGGCACTGGCATAAAAACAGACACATAGACCAATGGAACAGAATAGAGAATGCAGAAATGAAACCATACATCTACAGTGAACTCATGTTTTTACAAAGGTGCCAAGTACATACATTGGGGACAGGATAGTCTCTTCAATAAATGGTGCTAGGAAAATTGGATATTCATATGCAGAAGAATGAAACTAGACTCCTATCTCTCACCATATACCAAAATTAAATAAAAATGGATTAAATACTTAAACCTAAGACCTCAAACGATGACACTACTAAAAGAAAACATTGGAGCAACTCTCCAGGACATTGAACTGGGCAAGGATATCCTGAGTAATACCCCACAAGCACATGCAACCAAAGCAAACATTGATAAATGGGATCATATCAAGTTAAAAAGCTTCTGCACAGCAAAAGAAACAATCAACAAAGTAAACAGACAATGCACAGAATGGGAGAAAATATTTGCAAACTCCTATCCATCTGAGAAGGGATTAATAACCAGAATACATAAGAAGCTCGAACAACTCAATGAGAAAAAAAAAATCAAATAATCTGATTTTTAAATGGGCAAAAATCTGAATGTACATGTCACAAAAGAAGAAAGACAAATGGCAAACAGGTATATAAAGAGGCTCAACATCATTGATTATCAGAGAAATACAAATCAAAACTACAATGAGATATCATCTCACCCCAATTAAAATGGCTTGTATTCAAAAAACAGGCAATTGCAAATGCTGGCAAGGACTTGGGGAAACTCATACACTCATACACTGTTGGTGAGAATGCAAATTAGTACAACCACTATGGAGAACAGTTTTGAGGTTCCTCAAAAAACTAGAAATAGAGCTACCATATGATCCAGCCATCCCACTGCTAGGTATCTACCTAAAAGAAAGAAAATCCGTATATTAAAGAGATATCTGCACTCCCATGTTTACTGCAGCACTATTTACAATAGCCTAGATTCATAAACAATCTAAATATCCATCAACATTAGATGAATGGATAAAGAAAATGTGGTACATGTACACAATGGAGTACTATTCAGCCATAAAGAGAATGAGATTCTGTCATTTGCAATAACATGAATGGAACCAGAGGCCACTATGTTAAGTGAAATATGTCAGGTACATAAAGAAACTTCACGTCTCACTTTTTTGTGGGAGCTAAAAATTAAAACAACTGAACCACAGAGATAAAAATTAGAATAATAGCTACCAGAGGCTGGGAAGGGTAGTGATGGGGTGGGGGAGAAGTGGGATGGTTAATGAGTACAAAAATTAGAAAGAATGGATAAGATCTAGTATTTGATAGCACAACAGGGTAACTATAGTCAGTAATAATTTAATTTTACATTTTAAAATAACTAAAAGAGTATAATTGGATTGTTTGTAACACAAAGGATAAATGCTTGAGGCAATGGATACCCCATTTGCCCTGATGTGATTATTACATGTTGTATGCCTATATCAAAATATCTCATATACCTCATAAATATATACACATACTATATACCACAAAAATTAAAAATTAAAAAACAAGAATTATTAGTTTGTGGTTTTGGGCACACAATGTATAAAGAAGGAATTTTGTGACAACCACCACCAAAAGGTGTAGATAAGGAGCTGTAAAGGAGCCAAGTTTTTGTATGTTATTGAAGTCAAGCTGTTATAAAGCCAAATTAGAATGTTATAATTTTAAGATGTTAAATGTAATCCCTCTGGTAACCAGAAATAAAATAACTATAGAATACATATAAAAGGAAATGAGAAAGAAATTTAAATGTTTCCCTACAAAAAATCAACTAAACATAAAAGAAGACAGTAATGCAGAAAATGAGGAACAAAAAAGCTTAAGGCTTATAGAAAACAAATAGCAAAATGACAAAAATAAGTCCCTCAACAGTAATTACTTTAAATATAAATAGATCAAACTTTCCAATCAAAACACAGACATTGGCAGAATGGATAAAAACACAAAACTAGTAATCAAAACTCAGGAGCATATTAGAAAGATTACACACCATAACCAAATAGGACTTATTCCTGGAATGCAAGGAAGGTTCAACATATGAAAATTGATCAATGTAATATACACATTAACATAATGAAGGGAAAAAATTCCATGGCCATCCCAATGGATGCATAAAAATCATTTCACGAAATTAAACATCCTTTGATGACAAAAACATTTAAAAACTAGCAATAGAATAAAACTGATATAAAAATCATATATGGAAAACCACATCTCAAACATCATACTCTATGGTGAAAGACTAGAAGCTTTTTTTTTTATTATCAAAAACAAGACCAGGATGTGCACTTTTGCCACTTCTACTCAATATAGTATTGGAAATTTTAGCTAGAGTAATTAGGTATAAAAAAGAAATAAAATGGCATTCAAACTGGAAAGAAAGAAGTAAAATTATGTCTGTTCACAGATGATCTCATATGTAGAATGCCCTAAACATTCCACAAAAAACTCTTAGATCTAATAAATAAATTCAGCAAAGTATCAGGGGACAAACTCAACACACAAAAATCAGTTGCATTTCTATACATTAACAGTGAATAATCTGAGAAATTATTTTTAAAAATCCTATTTATAATAACATCAAAAAGAATAAAATATTTAGGAATTAGCTTAACCAATGAGGTGAAAGACTTGAACAATGAAAACTATGAAACATTGCTGAAAGAAATTAAGGATAGGAATAATGAAAACACATTCCATATTCATAGACTGAAATACTTAATATTGTTAAGATGTCAGTACTGCCCAAGGTGGTCTACTGATTCAATGCAATCCCTATCAAAATCTCAACAGCAAGAGAAACTCATTCTAAAATGTATATGGAACCTCAAGAAACCCCAAATAGCCCAAACAATTTGGGGGAAAGAAAAACCTATGGAGGCACACTTCCTGATTTTTAAATTACTGAAAAACTACAGTAATCAAAACAGCATGGTATTGGCATAAAGAGAGGTACATAGACCAATGAAATAGGATAAAAATCCCAGAAATAAACCCTCACATATATGATTAAATGATTTTTGACAAGAGTACCAAGACCATTCAATGGAAGAAAGGCAATCTTTTCAACAAATGGTGCTAGGGCAACTGTATATCCACATGCAAAAAAGTAAAGTTGAACTCTTACCTAATACCACATATAAAAATTAACTAAAATGGAAATGTAAGACCTAAAACCATAAAACTCCTGTTAGAAAACATAGGGGAAACACTTTATGACATTAGAGTTGGCAGTCATTTCTTGGATATGACAGCAAAGGCATAGGCAACAAAAGATAAAATAACCAAATTGGATTTCAGAAAAAAATTAAAAGTTTATTCATCAAAAAACAATATGAACAGAGTAAAAAGGCAGCCCACAGAATGGGAGAAATTATTTGCAAATCACATATCTGATAAAGGATCAATATTTAGAATATATAGATAACTCATAAAAACAACAATAAAAATAGTGCAATTCAAAATAGTGAGAATTGCACTATTTTTTTTGCACTATTTGCCTCTCTCTACTGACTGATGAGTTCACATCTGGACTGTGCTGTTTACATATAAGTTGGTGTCTCTGGAAGCCCTGATGTGGCAGGAATATTTACAGGAATTCCACCCTGGGGTAGACAGAAGGGGCATGTGGGCTGCATAGAAGAAGGATAACTCTATTCATTGAAGCTTCAGAGAACCGAAACAGCCGCAATAGCTAGCTGTGAATTCTGGCAGAACAAAATGTCAACTATGGGAACTGCAGGAGCTCTGAGGTCCCTTTGCACTCCAAGAGAGAGAATGACTTTCCAGGCTGTGGACACAGAGCAGTCCTTTCCGGCCTTTCTGGTTTCCTGTTTCAGAAAAGTGGGATAACTTCCTGGACTGTGTGCTAAACTATAAAAATGGGTTGGGGTGAAATGGAGAGCAAACTTATTTTAAATGGGAACCAAAAAGAGGTAGAACTCTTGGAAACTTTGTGCTCTGTGTGTTCTATTTTTATTGATGGACTCTATTAAGTTGGCCACAGCCACAGAGTGGCCTGTGCCATTTTCTGGATTGCTGTTGAACACCCTTGGCAAGTGTGCCTCATTTTTCCAATTGGGACATAAAGTCCCTAAGGTAAAGAATTGTTTTATCCTTCTTTGTATCTCCCAAAGTACTTTTCATGGGACAGGAGCTTCATGTGGGCATTCAATGACTGGTTTCATGGTGTTTGACGGTTTCATTCATTCATTCATTCATTCATCCATTCCACAGCCCTTTAATATGTGCATATCATGCAGTGAGAAGGGCTAAAGTGTGGGCTTGGAGATGCTTTGGGATAAGAGGACCAGCTCCATTCAGTGGGGACCTGAGTGCCAGGGTCCATCTTCAATGCCCCTATTGTCTTATTTCCAGAGAAGAATCCCAGAAGGTCATGGAGATGCAACTCCATGTCCTTACCTGGATAGATCCTGAAGAATCCAGTTGCACTGCCAAAATATTGCCAGGTCAATGTTGGGTCTCTCTGGAAGTTCTCCACAAAGACAGCATTCAAGGCTTCAGACATGTAGACACCATTTAAAATATCTGGGTCTGAAGGGTGAGATTATAGATGATCATGATCCTGTAGAACTTCTCAGGAAAACGGTGATCATGCCTGGTTGACATGCCTGGTGAGTGTGTCTGGTGAGCGTGCCTGGTGGGTGTGCCTGATGGGTGTGTCTGGTGAGTGCCTGGTGGGTGTGTCTGGTGAGTGCCTGGTGGGTGTGTCTGGTGAGTGGTGGGTGTGCATGGTGGACATGCCTGGTGGGTGTGCCTGGTGGGTGTGTCTAGTGGGCATGCCTGGTGGGTGTGCTTGGTGGGTGTGCCTGTTGGACGTGCCTGGTGGGTGTGCTTGGTGGGTGTGCCTGGTGGGTGCATCTGGTGGGTGTGTCTGGTGGGTGTGTTTGGTAAGTGTGTCTGGTGGGTGTGTCTGGTGGGTGTGTTTGGTAAGTGTGTCTGGTGGGTGTGTCTGGTGGGTGTGTCTGGTGGGTGTGTCTGGTGGGTGTGTTTGGTAAGTGCCTGGTGAGTGTGTCTGGTGGGTGTGTTTGGTAAGTGTGTCTGGTGGGTGTGTCTGGTGGGTGTGTCTGGTGGGTGTGTTTGGTAAGTGCCTGGTGGGTGTGTCTGGTGGGTGTGTTTGGTAAGTGTGTTTGGTGGGTGTGTCTGGTGGGTGTGTTTGGTAAGTGCCTGGTGGGTGTGTTTGGTAAGTGTGTCTGGTGGGTGTGTCTGGTGGGTGTGTCTGATGGGTGTGTCTGGTGGGTGTGCCTGGTGGGTGTGTTTGGTAAGTGCCTGGTGGGTGTGCTAGGTGGGCATGCCTGGTGGGTGTGTCTGGTGGGTGTGCCTGGTGGGTGTGCTAGGTGGGCATGCCTGGTGGGTGTGTCTGGTGGGTATGTTTGGTAAGTGTGTCTGGTGGGTGTGTCTGGTGGGTGTGTCTGGTGGGTATGTTTGGTAAGTGTGTCTGGTGGGTGTGTCTGGTGGGTGTGTCTGGTAAGTGTGTCTGGTGGGCGTGCCTGGTGGGCATGCCTGGTGGGTGTGTCTGGTGGGTGTGTTTGGTAAGTGTGTCTGGTGGGTGTGCCTGGTGGGCGTGTCTGGTGCGAGTGTTTGGTAAGTGCCTGGTGGGTGTGCTAGGTGGGCATGCCTGGTGGGTGTGTCTGGTGGGTGTGTCTGGTGGGTGTGCCTGGTGGGCGTGCCTGGTGGGTGTGCCTGAGCTGAGCGTGCTAGGCTACCTTTGTTGTACACGTTTGTGGGCAGCTGCACGCTGCTGATGGAGGTGTTCACCGGCAGGTTGCTGAAGTGCGCATTGGACTCCAGGAGGAACTCGGCGCCCAGCTCCACGAAGTTGCCTTTCTCGTCCCTCTCATTGATCAGGACCGAGTTGTAATAGTCGAACTGGGGTGGACGGGTGAGGCCCACGGAGACGGCCCGAGCACAGGGACAGGCGGAGAGAGAGGAAGAGAAACGGCGCAGGTGAGAGGACGCGAGGGCCGGGGCGGAGCGGCCATCAGTGTCTACACAAGCAGCTGCAGCGGCGCGCTGGGCAATGATAGCGTGATTCGGGACAAAAATATCCAGGAGGTGGGCGTGGAGAGGCAGGAGGCCGACGTCTGATGACCGTCGTCCTGGCCGCTGCCTCAGTCCCCAGCTTGGAGCAGCGTGTGTTGACGCGGCCGAGGCGGAGAGGAGACAGGCAGCCGCGGAGTCAAGGACAGGCAGAGACAAGAGTCCCATCAGCCCGTCCACTTCTCGCGGGCCAGGAAGGTCCCAGAGCCCCAGAACGGTGCCTGCGGAATCTTGGGGCCTACAGCCTTGGCCCCAGACAGGGCCCAGGTTCCAAGTGCCCCAGGTTCCGAGCCCCGCAGCTGCCCTCGGCCTCTCCAACGCGGTATTGGAGGGTGCGCTAGGATTGCCTCCAGCAGAGGCCCGGCCCCATTTCCTCCACACGACCGGGTTCACACCTGAACACCCCCCAGGACTGCCTCACGGACATCCCCACGCCAACTCCCACGCCAGGTTCCTGCACCCCACACCTCCGCACGTGAGGCTCCTCCTAACGACACTTCGGCCGGCGCTGGCCTTCCACGCACACTCCCAGCCGCGTCCCCGCCCTGCTCAAGCCCTCCGCACCTGCCTTCCCCTGCTGAGAAAGGCCAGGCTCCTACGCTGGCACCCAAGGCTCCCCCGACTCCCTCATCTAACTGTCCAAGGCCACTGTCTTCGTCACCAGCCTCTGGACACACACAGCCCAGGTCCCACTGTTCCCTCAACCAACCTTGTGTTTTCTTATTTCTGTGTCTTCTTTCCACTGTGACCAAAGGCCCCTTTTCCAGGCCCTGTCTGCCTAAATCCCTCTGAGCCCTGGGTGCAGCCCTAGGCCACCCTGTCTGCGGGAGTTTCAGGGCAGCCCTCCCCTTCTCCAGCCTGCATTCTCCGGAGGCTCCATCCACCTATCTGTAGTGACTTGTGATGTGCCTTATACTGGAGTTCTTTGCACTGTGAGCTTCTTGAGGTCAAGAAAAAGTTCTGATCCAGAGGCTAGCACATCGCTATGCCTGTGTGGGGTGAGCAGTAAATGTCTATGGAATCAGTAGATCACCGCCCTACACCACCACCCCCATATCTGGTACTCAGGTGATCCTGGCCCTCTGGCACCAGTGCCAGGAGTGGGACTCACCACCAGGGATTCGTTGAATTCGTGGTTCAGGTCGGCCTCCTCGGCAGCCTCCACCAGATTCTGAGGGATGGGAACACAGAGGTAGGGAGAATGGGTAAAAGGAACCCAGTGGGTTTTCAGCGAGTGAAACAGTTGTTGGGTGACCCAGCAATTCCACTCCTGGGTGTGTATGCCCAGAAGAATTGAAAACAGGGACATTAACAAGAACTCAGGCACAAATATTCACAGCCACACTATGCACAACAGCCAAAAAGCATGTGCATATGGCTAAGTGAAAGCAGCCCATCGGAAGAGGCCATGTACTGTGTGATCCCAACAACATGGGATTCTGGAAAAGGCAAGACTAGGGAGATGGAGAAGATAAGTGGTTGCCAATGGTTGGGGATTTTTAGGGCAGTGAAATTCTTTTGTCTGATACTGTAATAGCAGATGCATGTCATTGCACGTTTCCAAACCCACAGAATGTATGAGAGTGAACCCTAATGTGTGCTATGGACTTTGGGATAATGGAAATTCACTGATTATACCCAATCTACCATGGATGCAGGGTGTCGATAGTGGGGAAGGCTGTGGCAACAGGGGATGTATGGAAACTGTACTTTCTTCTACATTTTGCTGTGAACCTAAAATGGCTCTAAAAAATAAAGTCTACTAAAATACTTGCATTTTGTGTGTGTGTGTGTGTGTGTGTATTCAAAGCCAAAAGATGGAAACAACTCAAATGTCTGTCATTTGATGAAATAATAAACAAAATGTGGGCTCTGCACACAATGGAATATTATACAACCCTAAAAAGGAATGAATTGCTGATGCATGGAACAACACAGATGAACCCTGGAGACATTATGCTAAGTGAAATAAGTCTACAAATGGTCACATATTGTATGATTCCATTTACGTGAAATACCCACAACAGGCAAGTCTATAGACAGAAAGAGATTAGTGGTTGTGGAGCTAAGAGGAGGGGGATAGTGGAGTGATCGCTTACTTAGTACTCAGATTCTGCTTGGAGTGATGAAAAAGTTCTGGAACTAGATGATGGAGATGGTTGTACAACATTGTGGATGTACTTAATACCACTAAATTATACACTTCAAAATAATGGTCAATTTTATCTTACATGTATTTTACTGCAATACAATTTTTTTTTTTTTGAGATGGAGTCTCATTCTGTCACCCAGGCTGGAGTGCAGTGGTGTGATCTTGGCTCACTGCAACCTCCACCTCCCAGGTTCAAGTGATTCTCCTGCCTCAGCCTCCTGAGTAGCTAGGACCACAGGCGCCTGCCACTATGCCCAGCTAATTTTTGTATTTTTAGTAGAGACGGGGTTTCACCATGTTGACCAGGATGGTCTCGATCTCTTGACCTCGTCATCCACCCACATCAGCCTCCCAAAGTGCTGGGATTACAGGTGTGAGCCACCGCGCCTGGCACAATTTTTTTTTTTTTTTTTTAAGAGCAGGCCAGCACCACAGAGTGTCAGGGTAAGTCAGGGTAGGGGAAGTGTTTTGGGAGTCAGAGGACCCAAGATCCTGTTCGAGCTTTGTCAGGGCCAAGCCACTAAGCCTTTCTGGTCTTCTGCTTATAGAACTGTAAATTGGGTAGGATAATCCCTGCCTCCCCACTCTCAGCTTACAGATTCTAGGATAAGGAAATTCCACAGGGAAATACTCATTTCAGGGAGGCTTTGCAGGAAACTTCCCGTGCGCATCCTCATAGAAGATCTGTGACCGCCACACACCACCCGCAGCAGGGGCAGGGACTGGTGCTCAGAGAAAGTCCACAGAGCAGTACTTCTTTGGTGTCTGAGGCTGTGGAAGGGCACAGGGAGCCTGGAGCCCCAGCCTCTGGGGGTGTCTCAGGACTGCTTGCTGCTCTAAGGGAGGAGACCACCCCTCATATTGTCTTATGCCCAATTTCTGCCTCCAAAGAAAGAAGAAGTAAAAACCAAAGGCAGAAATCAAATCCACAGGCAGACAGCCCGGAGCCACACGCTGGGCCTGGTAGTTAAAGATCGACCCCTGACCTAACCACTTATGTTATCTACAGATTCCAGACATTGTATGGAGAAGCACTGTGAAAATCCCTTCCTGTTCTGTTCCGTTCTGATTACCGGTGCATGCAGCCCCCAGTCACGTACCCCCTGCTTCCTCAATCGATCACGACCCTCTCACGTGCACCCCCTTAGAGTTGTGAGCCCTTAAAAGGGACAGGAATTGCTCACTCGGGGAGCTTGGCTCTTGAGACAGGAGTCTTGCCGATGCTCCCGGCTGAATAAACCCCTTCCTTCTTTAACTCGGTGTCTGAGGAGTTTTGTCTGCAGCTCGTCCGGCTACACTCTAGTGACACAAGGACCGACGCCTGAAGTCAGGTGAGTTTCATACCCCCCTGTCTGTGTTTGACCCAAAGAGGCTGTTTACACAACGCTCACTGATTGAAAGAGGCAGGCGTCACTGTGGGTGCCAGGCTGTGTGTGAGGCTGGTGCCTTCCTGCTGTGGTGTGTGATTTAGGGACCCCGGATAGGCTCTTGAGTCCCCAGGCATCTTCTCGTTGGTTCCTGATGCTAAGATCTCTTGCCCCTAGGCCTGCAGAAATGCTGCTCATTATAACACATGGGAAAGAAGGCCCCAGCAACCCTGACCTCGGCCTCCTCCCAAAGCGGGGGTTGTGATGGGGGTGGGGGGAAAGGCAGCACACTGGGGAGGCCGCAGCTCGCCTGCCCTATCTGCCCCTTCCCCTGCTGCTTGGCCCTGGCCTCAGCCTCCCAACCCAGCCAACCACCCCCAATCTCCTCTCTCCTCGTTCTCCTGGCTAGTCTTACGAGTCCTTTCAGGGACAGCACTGGTCTTGGATGGTTCGATTCTTGACTGGATGGAGTGGAGGACTGTATCTCTCCAACCACACTGTATCTACTGGTTTATACCATCCAGGTCCCCATAGGCCTCAGTGCAGACACTTCATCCCAGAGAAGGGGACAGCTTCTGTTTCTCCTGGGCTGCACCAGGCTTGGTGGATGTCCAGTAACACGGTCACCTGGGCACAGGGTCCATCCCTGTAAGTACCTCTGCTGCCCGGGTGGCCCTCAGAGCACTTTAGCCATGAAGGTGGGTCCTGATGGCTGAATGAGGGTGAGGGAGGAACGAGGAGAGATGAGAAGGAGGATAGAGGAGGGAGGAGCTTGGCTTTGCTGGCTCCAGCTAGCTCGACTCTCACCCTCCTTCTGTTCATCTGTCCATCCATTCCCAAAGCAATTCCTAGGTGCTCACCCTGTGCAGTGCTCTGTACTGGTCACTGGGTATGGTCTGGTGACTCAGAGTTCCCCACAATGGCTGCAGGCTGACCCGGCAGTGCTGGGCATGGCCACCTCGGGGCAGAGCTCTGATCCCAGCCCCTCCCCTCTCCTCTTGTTTCCTATCATTTCCTCTTTTACAGGGACTCCTGGAGTAAGGGTTCTTTTGGCTAATGGAGGTACAAGGTGGAATCTTGTAAGACAGGAGAGGCTCACGGGGGTGGGAGGATGCAGGGCCATGACATGGGGAGGATCACTCTGCCGCCCTGCGTCATGGGGCTGGGGAGGAATGCCCTGCAGATCACAGGCCTGGAGTACCTGGACGGCCTCGACCTTCCTCCGCAGCATGTTCTCCATGTCCTCGGAGAACTTCCTCACCAGCTCCAAGCCATCCACCTCCTCGATCTTCAGACTGGACTCCACATCCTTGTACTTCTGTTTGGGGAAGGTGGGAGAGATGGGTGCACGTGGTTTTGTACCAGCATGGTTGCACCTGTGTATGCATGGCCTCCATCCTCTCAACAGGTGCATTCTGGCACACGGAGCCTGGTTTACTCAACTAGGGGGAGGCCTAGCCCTCTCCTCCTTGGACAACATCCCCAGTGATAGTATCACTGCCTCTCTTCAAATGTCTGTCTGTTCCAGGTGCTCTAGACGCATTGCAGCTATACCCTTAACAGGGGAGTAGACCGAGGCTCAGAGAAGTCAGTGAACTTGACCAAGGTCAGTGAGCAGGTGACCCTTGATGGGGCCAGGGCTCCCAGGCATCCCTGCCCATGTCCTTTGTGCAGAGCCATGCTGCTTCCCAGGGCTTGTGAAACCACCCCTGACATCAGTTCACTTTTCCCCAACGCCCCCAAAGAGGCATCTTGCTATGAAAGTGTCCCTGTGCACATGGATGTGAACCTCAACTCCCACCATCCCGACAGAGCCCGGCAGCTCCAGGAACTGAGCACAGCTGCCTGACAACTGCCAGTGAGCCCAGGAAAGCCTGGAGCGGGGTTTGAGTTTTCTCTCTGGGCCCAGGGGAGACCAGCTCTCATTGACTGTGTGTATTGTGAATGTCTATTCACTCAGCTCTGAAATTTATTGGCCGTGTGACCACAGGCAAGCCAGTCAATCAGTTTCCTCATTTGTAAGATGTGACATTTACATAGCTTTAGTGCATGCTCTAGAACGCATACATTTTACAGAATACTTTTACCCCAAACGGCCACATCAGTACTGCTCTCTGCTCCTTGGCCCGGGTCGTGGTGCTGTGCAGCATAGGGGTGTGCTGTGAGGGGCAGGCGGGGTCTTAGCTGTCATCGCTACAGCGGCCTCTGGGGGCCCAGGGAGCAGCCCACTCTGGCTCCTCTTACTCCACCAGGGACAGGCCTGGGGGCTGTGGACAGGGGGGTTGAGGAGGGACATGCGGTCACACGCAAGCATAAAAGCCTGGGATTCAGGATCTTTGTGATATGGAAAAGGTGCCTCATGAATTGGTGGTGGGAATGAAATCATGACTACAAAGCTCTCAGTGAGTGGTAATAATAGAGGAGGGTGAGCTGCCGTTGGAACTGCTCTGGGGGGTTACAAATATTAGAGAACAGTGAAGTTGTTTATAACCTGGTAAGAAGACCAGCCAGCCGTTAATCTGCACAGCAAGCAATGCATATTAAGGGGGCGGATGCTGGACGCGGCTGGGGGCTGGGGGACTGACAGCTGGAGGTATGGGAGCTCTCCCTGCACAGAGGCCACAGCCTGTCCACCTTCTATGGCCCAAGCAGCTCCTAGGGCCCTGCACATGGCCTCCAAGGCTCCGCTAGCATCACAGGTGTTAGGCCTGCATCCCACTCCATCCACTCCGTCCGTCTCCCCTTTGTTCTTCACCCCACCCCCACCCAGCACATCTCCTGCATCTAATTCCACCTGGACCTCTGCTCCCTGAGGACCTGGCACAATGCTCTTGACCACGCCCCCAAACCGCCCCCCCTGCCTTGCTTTGGGAGTTGAGCAAATCGTTCACCTCCCTGGGCCTCAGTGTCCCCGTCTGAGATAAGCCGATTTGACGGGAGGCCCAAGGCCCCTCACAGCACTGGCATCTGGGGGCTTTGATGGCTGACCGCCCTCTGCCACCCGGTGGGCTCTCTGGAAGGGGATGACTGACCTTCTGCAGCAAGAGGGAGCCCGAGTATTTGGTCAGAGTGTTATACAGGTCCCCGCCGAAGGTGTCAGCCCATAGCTTCACTCTGCCAGGCAACGAAAGGACACGTGTATACACACAAGTACATGCACAAATACAGAAACACACGCATAGACATATGGATTCACACACATAGAAAGCAAGTGTCTACACACAGACACCAGCTGACGCATGCACACTCAAACACACAGACACATGATGCATAAGAAATGCACACACACACACACCCACCTGCATACCCATACACACACACGCATATGCATAAACACATGTGACAGATGCCCAGAAACACACAAAAGAGCACCTGTCCCTCCTCCCGTCCCTAAAGCTACAGCCACGACCTGGGCAGGAGACGCAGAGAAGCCTCCGGATCCAGCGGCTGCACTGCTGTGTGTGAGCGTCCTGCTGAGGGTCATGAGGCAGGGCTGACCAGCCCAGGACTGAGCCTCACCCCAAGCCTCCGGGACCTCTAGTTGGAGAGTGGCGGACCCAGAGGAGAGACGGAGGGGAGAGGCAGTGGACAGGCTCAGGCCACGATCGGAGGACCCTGAGGACAAAGGAGGACCTGCCTGGCCACAGCTGTGGCCTCTCAATGAATAGTTCCCTCCAGTACACTCCACTCAAGGCCACTGGGGGCTGCCAACCCTCTGTTGAAACCTCAGAGAATGCATGAGGCAAGGGCGCAGGAGGAAAAGGCTCTGAGCTGCCACTGCTGAGGCTGAGGCACAGCAGGCTGGGAGGGCATGAGGAGGCCACACCTTGCCCTCTGCGTGGGCAGCCTAGTAAGGAGCCCCGACCTCTGGCCCATGCCCCAGAAATGCACCACAATCCCACCATCTGGGCCAGGCTCTTGGGGTCCTGGGGGCAGGCACACAATGCTGGGTCTGAGCCTCTCCAAATGGAGCGGAAGTGGTTTGCCTGTGCGATCATTTCAAGATCAGCAGTCGCCACTCAACCAGTGTTTATCAGGGTCCTCCCATGAGGCAGCCTGGAGCCACCCCACAGTCCCCACCTTTGCAGGGACAGTTTTCTCATGCAGGTAGCATAGTACACGTCTGAGGGTGCCCATGAAGGTCGGGGAGAGGTAGTGGTATAAGGGAAGGCTTCCTGGGGGAGGGAGATCTGAGCTCTGGGTTAGAAGTTTGGTAGAGGTTAGCCTGCAAAGGGATCTGGAAGGCGATTGTAGGTAGGGAGTACAGAAGAGCTTGGAGGAGTAAAACATGACTTCCAGGTTTCCAGTGTGGGCTGTTGACCTGATGGTGTTGTTATTGAATAAAATTAAGACTATCAGGAAGGTCGGGGGAACAAGTTGAGGAGGGTGAAAGGTGACGTGTGTACCTTGGGCTCTGTTGAATGTGAGGTTCCCATTGCAGAGCTACCAAGTGCCGTTGGGCAGGTTGTGCACTGCACAACTCTGGAAGGCACCAATTGTGTTTTATCTTGAAAGACACACATCTGAATTTAAAACCTCACATGAGGTTTAGGAAAAGCTGCCCATAAGCATTGGGTATGTGTCTAACAGGTAGAGACAGGGCCGGGAGTCATCAGCACAAAGGTAGGGATTGGAATTCTGAGGGCAGGAGGACTCTCTCAAGGAGGGTGTGCAGCATGAGATCTCTGAACGTTGACAGATGTTGGGGAGCACCCCCAACCTCATGGGGAGGCAGGGGAGGAGGAGCACTTGAAGACAGCAGAGATAAGCCGTGCCCAGGGAGACCCAGAGGAGCGCAGTGCCATGGAAGTCAAGGCACTGGGATAAAAGGAGACGGGGGCTTGTGTGTCCCAATCAACAGGGTCTGGGGAGACAAGGCCAGGAATGTCTCCTGGATTGGGCATGAGGAGGGCTTTGGGGACCCTGTGGAAACAGACGTGGGTGGAGGTGGAAGCCCTGCAGGCGGAAGGGAAAGACTGAGAAGAGAGGTTCGGCGGGAGTGAGGACAGGTGGGGCCAAGTCCTGGGCAGGCAGAGGAGGCTGTGTGCAGGCTACGGTCTCCGGCAGCACCCAGCACTTCTGCATAACGGCCGCTGGGGCCCCCCTCCCTGAAGCCCTGGATTCCAGCCACCCTGACTTGGCCCTCAGCCCACTCCTGGAGTTGGCCCTCTCCTATCAGCTGGTGTGTGTTCTGGGGATGAAAATTGTTCTCAACATCTCCTGCAGCAACAGAGTGCGTTACAGGCTGGCAGTGGGTGTGATGGTGGAAGCGCAGTCCAGGCTGACTGGAGTTCAAATCCCAGCACCTTCATTTCCTGGCCTTGTGAACTTGGAGAAGTCACCTGACCTCTCTGGGCCTCTATTCCCTCAGCTGCAAAACAGGGATAAAATAAGCCCCCGCTGAATGGCTTTGCAAACTAACAGTGTCGTTTGTGAAGCACCCAGCTCCATGCCAGGCATGAAACAAGGAGAGCTGTGTGGCTTGATGGGAGACGATGCTGCCTAATCCACTGCTCAGCCAAACACATGCGCAGTGTGTCATGTGGTCTCCCTGTCCCCACTCCTGCTAAGACATACAGTTGGCAGGTGGCTCTGCTGGTGGCCTGGCTATGGTGCTGGGCTCAAGCGACTGGACTAAACAGCATAGGGTCTGTAGCACCTACAGTCTAGAAGGCTCTGTCCCCCACCATGTAGTGGAAATTTCCTTCCTAGGACCACCAGAGCTAGGGCCTAAAATACAGACACCCGGGAGAGGTTGCACAGTAATTTAAATTTACACCAAGGTGCACATGACTGATAGCGGGTTCTTCCCTGGAGCTGGTCTTAATGGCCGGCTATAGAATCAAGGCTGGAAGGAGGCAGAAAGGTGTAGAAAGGGAAGACTGCGGCCACCAGAACCCATTTTTTTCCCAGTTCCTGGACAAACCACCTCCTGTGTGCATGAGATGTTCTGTGGGTTCAGAACTGCGTCCCATTTTTGGAATGTCAAAATACGCATTTCTTGCCAAATCCTCTGGGGAGCTGCGATGATGAGATAACCTGGCTCCCCAAGGCCGCCTCATCTCAGCGATTATCCTGAAGGAGCACCCGCCCTGCAGGTGCCCCAGAAGCTGCTTGTCAGGCCAAGAAGAGAGCAGCCCTGATGATCAGTTCTGCCTAAAACCATCCTGCTCCTGGGGAGGGGCAGGTGGGACTCCAGAACTCACAGAGCTTTTGCAGGGAGAGAGAGGAGGCTGGAGAAGAAAAGGGTTTTGCAGCAAGAGAGTGGTCAGTCGCAGCCACTGGGGAAGAGCCCAGAGGGAGGGCAGGGGCAGGAGGAGTGGGCAGAGGAGGGAGGCCCAGCCCGGGAAGAAAGTGGGAAAGGATGACGGGTTTTTGGGGTGGGGTTGAACGTGATGCTTACGTTTCCAGAGGAATCTTGGCCTGGCCCCGTGTAGGGGACAGGGAGGTGCCCAGGAGCAGCAGCCACAGGAGGACCGAGGTCTTCTGCACAAAGGCCCAGGCCACGGGCATTGGCTGGTGGGGAATCCAGCAGCTGGTGGAGCTGAGATTTGCGTGGAAGTTGGGGGTTGCCGGCATGGTGGGCCTGGGGTTGGGGAGGGGAAGGAGGGCAGAGCAGCCACAGACCATGAGCTCTGTCTGCCTGCCTCCCAGACCCCAGGGACGCCCCAAGCCTTTGTCTTCCGGGCCCTGGCGAGCCTGGGGTCTCCAGCCTCTCAGTCCTGGGTGGGAGGGCTTCTCTCTGCCCCACAGCTGCAGCTCACAGAGGAGTCGCCCCACCTAGCAAGCAGGCCTCGGGAGAGGGACTGGGGGAGAGGCTGTGGCAACATGAACCCCTTTAATCCGCTGGCCTCTCCTCTAATCCTCTCCTGACAGCAGGGAGGGGGTGGCAGGGCGGGGAGCTGCCTCCCAAGATTACCACGACTGCAGCTGGTTCCCTCAGGGCTGCAGTGCACCCCTCTGCTTTAAAGAGGTAGCCCCGTTCCTGTGGAACCACCTTCTGGACCCAGGAAGGGCTTGCTGTGACTCTGGCCAGAGGACAGCAGCTGAGTTTGCACAGTGCTCTGATGGACCCACAAATCTCCTGCTGACCCTGAGGTGGGGGCGTGTCCTCATCCCTGCTTGGCAGAGGCTCTTGAGGCCCGGGGAGTTCCAGGGGCAGAGCTGGGACTCTGGCTGGTGTTTCCAGGCCTGGGGCCTTTGGGCCAGGTCATAGGTCATAGGTGAAGTCAGTGCAGGTCATAGGTCATAGGTGAAGTCAGTGCAGGTCATAGGTCATAGGTGAAGTCAGTGGACCCACACCTCCACATCTCAGCTGCTCGTGGGCAGGGCTGGGGACGCGTTTGCTGTGCAACTGATGAAGCTTCAGGGCCCCTGAGTCCACAGACTCCACCCTTTCCCAGGCCACACATTCCCAGGCCCTAGCAATGTGTTCCTGTGGCCAAACGTTTTTGTAAAATATGCAGAAGTGAGATAGTTTAACCATAGCCAGTTGAGACGTCTGTCTTTTTCCATCCCAGCTTCTCTTCCATCTGATGGGCCCTTAGTTGGATGATGTTTGGGTGACTGAGGGCACTTGGGGTATCCAGTTAAGGGGAAAGTGAGCCGGGGAAACATCTAATCTGGGCTTAGAGGGATATGCTGATGTGGTTCACAGCGACTCCTTTGTATAGAGAAGTCACCTCCAGCTGAGTGTAGGAAGGGCTTCCAGGAACACTCGTCCCACAGGACATCCCACCAGCAGATACAGCAAGAGAGGCTGGGCAGCAATGTGAGCGCATCCTGCCCCTCTCACCCTGGCCATGTGTCGTGTGTCGTGGGGAGGCCAAAATAACCGTCAGGAGCTCATCTGCAGAAAATCTGCAAAAAGCCACACAGGTGACATTGTTAGTGGAGGATCTGGTTCTCACCAAGGCCGGGCCAGAAGAGAAGTTCTCTCCCGTTAGGAAAATAGTTGATATTGTGAGAATACAATTACTCTGTACATTGCTTTGTGTTCTGATGAGAGTCACACAAATTAGAATTGATCAAAATTCTTGTGTTGTGAGCCCAAACCCGTAGTGGTACCACATGGGTCCTCTGCGGGTGAAGTCATAGATTTTATGCAGTCCCTGTATCGGATTGTTTTCTTAGTGTAACTAGTGCACCACGTCTTCACAAAATCTGGTGGTTCCAGCAAAATGGTACACAAAATTGCCACCAACGCAGAGAAATGCTTGCAGAAGCAAGTGTTCTGATGACAGAACTCCTACACAGATTCATCAATAAGTCTATGTTGTAGTATCAGAGTAATCTGGTGGCACAGTTTTGTGGCTGAATACAATGTATTTTTTAAAGGCATCTGAATGATTCCTATGAATGTCTTAATTTCACATAAATTTTGTACATGTTTCGAGGATTACAAATCAAACACATTTAGAAAAAATAATACAGAGGTACTTTGGGCAGTCAATACATAAAAAGAACATAACTTCTCTAGATTTTGTGAATTTGGTGGCATTCACCAGCCTCTTAAAATTTGTAATTTGGAATGACTTTTAAAACTAAATAAATATTCACCTTTTTCCAACTTTTTTATTGAGGCCAAATACACATAACATAAAATGTGCCGTCTTAATCATTAAGCGTACGATTTAGCGTAATTAAATACATTCATAATGTTGTTCCACCATCACCACTATCTATCTCTATAATTCTTTGATCTTGTAAAACTGAAACTCTGAACCCATTAAACACTAGCTCCCCTTCCCTTCTGCCCCGGCTGCTGCTCTGCTCTCTGTGTCTCTGATGTTGACGGCTATAGGGACCTCACAGAAGTGGAATCATCACACAGTTGTCCTTCCGTGACTGGCTTATTTCACTTAGCGCAATGTCCGAAAGGTTCGGCCACAGTGCAGCGTGCGTCAGAATTTCCTTCCTTTTCAAGGCTGATTAATATTCCATTGTGTGGACAGACCTCATTTTGTGCATCTATTCCTCTATCGATGGACATCAGGGTGGTGTCCTCCTTTCGGCTACTGTGAAATATGCTGCTCTCAAGACGGGTGTGCAAATACCTCTTCGAGATCCTGCTTTCAATAATAAATATTCGCTTTTATATTTATGTTTGCACTGGTGATTTGCATTATTTTTCTTTTATGGATAACCACTCGCACATTATACAAGCTCCCACCCCCTCAGAGCCTGCCCCCACCGGGTTTCAGCGCCCTGTCTGGAAAGGCTTCATCTCCCTCTACTGTGACAAGCGTGAGAGCAGCTTAGAAAGCTCCATCCTTCACAGTCACGCTGGTGGCCCGGGTCCTGAGCAGCCCCTTAGACATACTTAGGAAGCCTCCAAAACTAGGCCTCCCCGGTCCAAGGCCACCCCTGGCCTCCAGGCAGCAGACTCTGCCCACTGCCCCTTCAGGCTCTAGCGACGGTTTCCTTCCCTGAGTGGGGGCTGGAGGGGGTAACAGCTGGGCTGCATCCTGTGTCCGCTACACTCACACCTTTCCCAAGAGTCCTTTGGGAACCAGCTTTCTCACCTGTTTCCCGCAGGCCCCTGTCTGGGAGCCTTCCCACCCTGCCTCTCCTCATCCATTCTTAATGCAGCAACTGAAGGATCTTTTCAAATGTAAGTCAGACCCTGTGGCTCCTCTGCTCCGAAGCCCCCAGGGCTGCCCATCTCTCTTAGAGGAAAAGCCACAGTTCTGACCACAGCCACAAGGCCATACCTGGCTGGAGCTGGCTTGATTTTAAAAATCATTCCAAATTACAAATTTTAAGAAGCTGATGAACGCCACCAAATTCACAGCCACGAGGCCCTCCGGCTGCCGCCCACTGGGGGGCTCCTGCTGCTCCTTGGGTACCTCAGGCATGCTCCCCGTCGGTATGGCTGACCTCTGTTTGCAGTCCACGCTGTGGCTCTGTCTGCCTGCTTCCCCCTGCGTGGCCGGCTCCCTCATTTCCATCAGGGCCTGGCGTCGGGTTTCCTGCAGGAAGAGCTGGTACCCTTGGATCAGGCAGCTTGAGAAGAGTTTAACAGAGAGGCTATTTACAGAGGTGTGGATGGAGTCCTGCAGGGACACTGCAGTGACCAGGGGTGGAAACGGCGGGAGCCAGCCCCTAAACCTTGGGGAGGGGGACGGGGACAGGGACAGGAAAGCCACTGCACCCTGGAGAGAACAGGCTGTATGGGGAGGACTGTGGCCTCTGGCCAAGGGATGCGGCCAGCCACAGCAGTCCCATGGGAGGGCTGGGACAGTGAACACCCACTCACCCTCTGCCCCCCCCGCTCTCCTGTTGGTGCCCCCACCTGGTGAACCCACTCCCCCCCCAGGACAGCCCCTCAGGGCAGGGAGAGCACTCAGAGGAGCCAGCAGGGGATGTCCAGCTCAAGGTCTTCCACGCCACCTTTTAGGATGAAGGTGTCCTTGAATGAGAGAGTGGCGGGCAGTGACGCACAACTCTGTGAATAGCCTGTCAAGCACTGAGCTGCAAACTTGAACATGGTGAATTTTACGGCATATGAATTACTTCTCTGTTAAAAAAACTTTTTTTTTTTTTTGAAAATCACCTTTTTAACGAGTGAAGCCTTTCCTGGCTACAAGATCCACCATCTTGACCCGACGCCTGACATTCCCTGTCCTTCTTCACAGCATCTTTCTTCTCCTCAGTGGCTGGCATGGGACGTGCCACATACAGGCCTCCCCCTCTAGCACGCAGCCTCCATAAGGGGCAGGGCCTGCGGGCTGTTTGTCCCTGCTGTCTGCCCCGTCCCCCAGCACAAGGAAGTAAAAATATGATTGGAATGAAGGAAGGATTGAAAGGGGGGTGATTCTGGGTGGAGGTGAGGGCGTTTGGGCGGAGTCCTGCTTGTCTCCGCCTCTCTGGGGCCTTTGAACAGGAGCCCCAGGGCCCCCGGGTCAGTTTGGAAACCCCCATGTAGCCAGGCAAAGGCTTTCATTTCCCGTTCATTTTACAAATGTGTCTCGGATGGCTCATTTCATCTTCGGGTGACACAGAGCACATCACGAAGGCCTTCTGTGGTATCTGTACAGCACTATTCACTGCAATGTGAGTCACAGCAACAGAAGATGGGAAGACCCCGGGTGTCCACCCTGCAGGGACATGGATCGTGGATAAATCCAAGTGTCAACAAACTAACTAAACGTGGCATTGCACACGATGAACTATTAAAAGGAAGGCAATCCCGACACACGCTACAACATGGATGAACCTTGAGGACATTGTGGTGAGTGAAATAAGCCAGTCACAGAAAGACAAATACTATATGATTCCATTTGTACATGGTTCTCAGATTCACAGAGACAGAAAGCAGAACGGTGGGCGCCCAGGGCTGCAGGGAGGGAGCAGTGGGGAGTCAGTGTTTGATGGGTGCAGAGCTTCGGTTCTGCAAGGTAAAAGGGTTCTGGAGATGGAGGGTGGTGGTGGTTTCAGAAGCGTGTGAATGTATTTAACACCACTGAACTCTACACTAAAACATGCTTACGATGGTGAATTTTGAGTTACGTGTATTTTACTACAATGTTTTAAAAGAAGTGAGAAAAAAGAAGTGTGTGTGGGGTGCTGTAGAGCTGCCCTGGGAAAAACCAGGAGTCCAGAACCCCCCGACTTCCTCACCTTCCAGACACTGCTTCCCATTCTTCAAACATCCATCGCTCCAAAATGCCAGTCTGGCTGGATTGCAGAGCTTTGAAAGGGAGAGTGCGTTTCAGACTCCTAACGCCTTTCATCAGGCCCAGCCAATTTTTACTCAATGAGGGAGGAGAAAATAAGGTCATTAAACAAAATGGTCTTGATTGAACATGTGCCTCCTGCAACTACGCACATGCACACATGCATAAGGACACATGCACACGGACACACATGTACACGGACACACATGTACACAGACACACACGCACACAGACACACACAGGGACACACGCACATGAACACACAAGCACACAGACACACGCACACGGACACACATGCACGTGGACACATATGCACATGACACACACGGACACACATGCACACGGACACATGCACACGGACACACATGTACACGAACACACATGTACACGGACACACGCACACGGACACACGCACACAGACACACGCACACGGACACACAAGCACACAGACACACACACACGCACACACATGTACACAGACACATGCACGGACACAGACACACGCACACGGACACACAAGCACACAGACACATGCACACAGACACGCACATGGACACACATGTACATGCACACAGACAAGCACACAGACACGCACACAGACACACAAGCACACAGACACACGCACACGGACACACACATGCACACGGACACACGCACATGGAACACGGACACATGCACACGGACACACATGCACACGGACACACACACACAGACACGCACACAGACACATGCACATGGAACACACACATGCACATGGACACACGCACATGGAACACACACGTGCACACGGACACATGCATGCAGACACATGCACACGGACACACGCACACGGACACACGCACATGGAACACACACGTGCACACGGACACACGCATGCAGACACACACATGCACACGGACATATGCACATGGAACACACATGCACATGGACAAACACGCACACGGACACATGCACACGGACACACATGCACACGGACACACACACACAGACACGCACACGGACACATGCACATGGAACACACACGTGCACATGGACACGCACATGGAACACACACGTGCACACGGACACACACACGCAGACACACACATGCACACGGACGTCTCCCCACCCATCACTAAGAAACGCAGCTTGGATTCAGGTGGTAAACAAGGTCATCAGCCTAGCGCCAACCTAGATTTGCTGGTGCAGTCTCCTGCCCGCGGGACGTCAGGCCTCCAACTTGTACTTTCTGCCTGGAGAGTCTGAGGCGCATCAAAGCCCGGGAGCAGAGGGCAGCGGGCTAATTAGAGGCTGGCCAGGCAGGCAGCCGCTGCGAGGCTGTGCGAAGAGGCACTCTGCCAAAGAGCAGATCCCTGGGGACCTGCCGTGTCTATAAATACCCTGAAGGTAACTTGTTAGAGGTTGTGTGTGTGTGTGTGTGTGTGTGTGTGTGTGTGTGTGTGATGGGGGGAGAGAGAGAGAGAGAGAGAGAGAGTATGGGGAGGTAAAGACTGAAGCAGAAGAAACTCAGAGGGCCCCGTGGGGATGTACAAGCTGGGGGAGGACTTGGTGGTGAAAGGAGCTGGTGAGTTTCCACAGCTTCACAGCCCAGGGGGAGTGCAGAGAGGCCTCAAGAGGAAATTCAAGCATCAAAGAACAGGGTTTGAGAGGGAAGACCAGAGGAAGGGCTGAGAGGCACCAGCAATTTACTCATTTAACCGACAAGTGAGGGCTAGCTGTGAGCCCAGAGGGTGTGCTCCAGGTTCTGACCCGTGATGGGCGGGCCCCAGGACTGTCCCTTCCTACCCTGTTATCCACCGCATCTTGCTTTTCTTATCTGTAAAATCGGGATGATGCTCCCTGTGTCAGGCATAAATGTACTCAGCTGAAAGTAACAGAAAACCCAGATGACAAACAGGGATTTGTGAAAACAAGAAGTGTGGAGTGGGCAGGTCCAGTAGCAGCCCGTCTTGGCTCAGCTGCTCCGTGATGTCTGCAGAGACCCAGGCCCTCCTTCTTTCTGCCTTCCCCCCTCTGCCTGCTGGCTTTCATCCTCACGTGGCTCACCTCACTGTCACAAGATGGCTGCTGCCATTCAACATCACGTCCAAGTTTATAGTAGGGGGCAGGAGAAGGGCCATGCCTCTGACTAATTGGCCAAAAGTGGACAACGGGGTCGCCCTGAGCGGCAAGGGAGGCTGGAAAGATGGAAACAGGATTATCCTAACTTGTCTAACAAAATATGATCTGTTGCCTGGGGCTGGGTGTTATCAGGAAGAACAGAAGGGTAGGATGTGGGCAACCAGGTTTGCCTCACTCCTGGGGGTAGTGAACAAAATGAGGCAGGTAAAGCTCTCAGCGCAGGGCCTGGCCCTCAGAAACACTCTCCATTATCATGTACATGTGAGTTTCCTTCCTGTGTAAGGACTGATGGGCAAACCTCTACTCCCAAGACACTTTCAGGGGAGCTAGCAAAGGGGGCACCCCCTCTTCTTCAGAGCAGAAGACCAAGGTGTGCGCAAAGGGGCAGAGATTGGGCAGGGACTCAGCTGTGGGGCCCAGGGGCCCATTTGCTCTGGGAGCCTTTCATGGCCTTTCTGGTTGGGTGCAGTGGAACAAGCCTCAGCCACCTATGAGTCAGAAGACCTGGTTTTCAGTGTGCACCTTGAACCTGATCTCCTGTGCAACCTTGGCCTTTTCCCTCTTAATTTTGTCATCTACATCCAAGAGAGTTGGGTGAGAGGATCATCGGAGACAGTGCATGTGAGCTCGTGATGTTCTACACAAATGCGAGACGTTTGAGCTCACGAGGGAGAAGCAAGGCAAGCTTAGGGACCATAGTGAGCTTAGTGACTGCGGGTGGTGGGCAGTGAGCACACACATGAACATACACACACACATGCACCCATGTAACGCACCACACAGTACCAACCAAGCACGTGTGCAGCACACGCGGCTGAGTGCACATCCCACACACATTAATACACAGGTTAGCTGTCTGCCAAGATGGACCCTGGTAACCCACGGTATAAAAGCCTTGCCAAAGGAGAAGGGGACATGGGAGATGGAGGATGTGGCTGGGCTGAGGTCAGCTGGCCCCCAGCAAGATGGTCTTGGCTATTCCCATCACGTCAGGCCAGAAGGCAGAGTTTCCAAGGTGCTCGCTGGGGTATGTGGACAAGGTGTTGACCACGTTGTTCCTCTTTGGAAACCCCCTCACTGCCCTTTGCAGTGACTCTATCCAGCAGGGTCATGTTGCTAGAAAGTCTGGTCTCCAGGTCCTCTCCATCTGCAGCTTTTCCATCCCTTTCAGGGCAGGCAAGAGGCTGTGACTACACAGTCAGCTGAGGCTGAGAAGGACAAGGGGAAGCAGGGGGGCCCAGTAGCCACGCCGGCCAGAGCCCTGGCTGCCCAGCAGTCAGGAGGGAGGGGGATGGAATCCTGGGGGAGTCGCTTTGAAATCAGAAGTCCTCACAGCCTCCCTTTCAGCTCCCTACTTCACTTAGACTTGCACCTCTGCAGCCGTGCCAGGTCAGAGCCCTGAGGAGGTGGGCAGCCAGCACGTGTAGTGTTATACCAGGAGGGTGAGCGTGAGAACCTGGCCGGGCAGCCACCACTGCAGTGGAAATCAGTCCCTAAGCCCTGCCGTTAGAAACACCGGGGCCCACACCAGCTCATCTGAGGTGCTGGAAACGTGCTGAGGTGGAACCATGCACAGCTCAGAGCACTGGGCCAAGCCCAGAGGCCACAGCAGCCTGGAGGAGGCAGCTCACAGCAGTGAGAGTGGGGAGTGGGGCTAGCCCGACCGGAAGCCGAATGCTTCCTCAGAGAACCAGGCCAGCTTCCAGTAAGGATGCCTGGTCCAGGCTGGCAGCTTGCTGGGAATTTGCTCTTCCAAGCTCCCCAAGGACTGCATTCCGGAAAGGCCAGAGAGGGCCTTGGTCAAGGGTCTATTGAGGCATTACCCAGGGCCACCAAATGAAGACCAGCCAGGAGCCAGGGCTGCTGTCCAGGTTCTCCTTCAAGCAATCCGTGGAGAAAACGCTGCCTTACAAACTGCGACGATGGGATTAAAATGAATCCCATTGGCGTTAGGAAGAGTTCTTCTCCTTCCTTCTGATGGGAGAAACGTACAGAAATGGTGCAAATGTTTGGTGGTAGAGAAATGGAAGTAGGGGTGTGACCGTGTCGTGACTGTGACTGGCCTCTGGTGAACTCATGTTCCCTTGGCCCGCCGCCCTCAGGGTCACCCCCATGGCTCGCCATTTTGGGCTGATGTTCCCGTGCTGAAAGCCCTGGGTACACCTCAGAGGATAGAGGAGGACTCCGGACCCTGGTTCCCGCTCTGGGAACAGTCCCGGAGGAAGTGGCAGAGGCGAGTGGGAGCATCAAATGCTCATGCTCAGTGGGGCTTCTGGAATTGTCAGAGCTCAGCCCTCAACTTTCCAGAAACATGACTGAGACCAGGAGAGAAGGGCCCTCCTCAGTGCCACGCCCCATTCACAAAAGAGCCAGGACCACTGAGCCCAGGCTGCCTGCACTCACCGCACTGCCTGTGCCAGGCTTCGTGGGATGGGCCTCTCTCCACATCAGGTACAGCAGGGGCGATACAGAGGCGAGGGGATGGGATCCTTGCGCTCAGAGATACACCAGGGATGCAATCAATGTGAAGACCATAATAGTCAAGGACAAATGTGAGATGGGCTCTTGGATCGTTACGGAACACACTGGCAGACACTTCTGAAGAGGTTGACACAACAGGAGTAGCATTTGAGTTTGGAAGAAGAATTAGTGCTGATTAAGCTAATCAAGGAGGGTTGTAGTGGCTAAGGGCTTGTTTAGGCCCTGCCATTGATTAACGGCGTGATCTCGGGCAAGTTACCAAACTTCCAACTCAATTTCCCCCTCGATAGAACGCGGGGCAGTGATACCTGCCCTGCAGATGTCGGGGGAGGTGACATGGTGTGTGTAACATTCCTCCACATTGCCCAGCAAATGGCGAGGTCTCTATAAACCCTGTGGTCATCGTGGCTCTCCTTGTCATTGTCATCCTCCTCATGACCGTGGCCACCGTTCATGGGCGGGGGCCGGGTCACACCGGGAAGGCTGTCTCAGCAGTCTCCCTAGGATGGGGGCACTGACACCTGTGCAGCCCTTCCTCTGCCTGAGTCCCACCTGTTCTGGACAAAATTAGGTGTGTAGGTGAGGAAGCAGAGGGGCAGTTACTGGTGCCGATGAATCCCCAAAGCATTTTGGAGAATCACAGCTACAACTAAATTCAGCTGGAGGTTTGTCCTCTCAGTCTGAGCCATGTGCTCATTTCAGAGTGTGGGGAAGGAGGGGGAAGGGGGAAGGAGGAAGAGGAAAAGGTCGAGGAGGAAAAAGAGGATAGGAGAAGGAGGAGGAAGAGAGGGAGGAGGAGGAAGGGGGAGGAGGAGGAGGAAGGGGAGGAAGAGGAGAAGGAAGAGGGGGAGGAGGAGGAGGAGGAGAAGAAGGAAGAGGAGGAAGAAGAGGGGAAAGAGGAAGGGGGAAGAGGGGGAGAAAGAGGAAGAGGAGGAGGAGGAGGAGGAAGAAGAGGGGAAAGAGGAAGAGGGGAAGAGGGGGAGAAAGAGGAAGAGGAGGAGGAGGAGGAGGAAGAAGAGGGGAAAGAGGAAGAGGGGAAGAGGGGGAGAAAGAGGAAGAGGAGGAGGAGGAGGAAGGGGGAGGAGGAAGAGGAGGAGGAAGAGGGGGAAGAAAAGGAGGAGGAAGAGGAAGAGGAAGAGGGGGAGGAGGAAAAGGAGGAGGAAGGGGGGAGAGGAGGAAGAGATGGAGGAGGAAGAGGGGAAAGAGGAGGAAGAGGGGGAGGAGGAAAAGGAGGAGGAAGGGGGGAGAGGAGGAAGAGATGGAGGAGGAAGAGGGGAAGAGGAGGAAGAGGGGGAGGAGGAGGAAGAGGGGGAGGAGGAGGAGGAAGAGGGGGGAGGAGGAGGAGAAAGGGAGGAAGAAGAGGAGGAGGAATAGGGGGAAGAAGAGGGGGAGGAGGAAAAGGAGGAGGAAGAGGGGGAGGAGGAGGAGGAAGAGGGGGAGGAGGAGGAGGAAGAGGGGGAGGAGGAGGAAGAGGGGGAGGAGGAGGAGGAAGAGGGGGGAGGAGGAGGAGAAAGGGAGGAAGAAGAGGAGGAGGAAGAGGGGGAAGAAGAGGGGGAGGAGGAAAAGGAGGAGGAAGAGGGGGAGGAGGGGGAGGAGGAGGAGGAAGAGGGGGAGGAGGAGGAGGAAGAGGGGGAGGAGGAGGAGGAAGAGGGAGGAGGAAGAGGAGGAGGAGAAAGGGAGGAAGAGGGAGGAGGAGGAGGAAGAGGGAGGAGGAAGGGGGGAAGAAGAGGGGGAGGAGGAAAAGGAGGAGGAAGAGGGGGAGGAGGAGGAGGAAGGGGAGTAGGAGGAGGAAGAGGGGGAGGAGGAAGAGGGGGAAGAAGAGGGAAAGGAGGACGAGGAGGGGGAAGGTGGGGGAGGAGCAGGAGGAGGAGGAGATGACCAGATGGGCATGGGTTTGGTTCCGTCTGCTCAGGCTCACTTGTCCGTGCCCACTGGCCCGGGTCCCTCAGGTCTCCATCCTTCTGTTTCACGGCCTCAGTTCCTCTCTTGGTGGGGCCTCCTTGGGTCCCCATGAAGAGACCGAGTTCCAGGAATCTTTCCTTCTCTGCCTGTCTGCCTGGCCTTCGGCTTCTCCTTTTCTCTTGCTCCTCAATGCCTCCCCGCCCTTCTCTCCCACAGTGCCCAGCAAGCCTTTGCTACCTACCCACTGTATGCCTGGCCCTGTGCCTGGCCCCAGGGTCCAGAACCCCTTAGCGTGATGGTGATTTCTTGCCCTGGAGGAGCTCACAGGCTGCTGAGAAGACAGACACAAAGGAAAATACCAAGAGGCCAGGGAGCTCGCTCTGCCTGGATCTCATGCCCTTATGAGCGTGGTTTCTGCCTGGAGTAAACCCCACGTGTCTGAACACCTGCTGCTCCACTGGGCCCTCAGAGTGGAGCAGAGACCCTGCCTCACCCCCGCCTCCGGGAGCTCAGAGTCATCAGAAGAGTGCCCAGCAGGGGTGCGGTGGGTACCACTTAGTGCTTCCGGCTGCAAGGAGCAGGAAACCCCTACTTGGGGACTGAAATAATAACAGTGTGACAGCTCACATGAGGCCAGAGGCAGGTGGCTCCAGGGCTGGTGAGTACAGCAGGTCCGAGATGTCACCCAGGACGCCGTTCCTTCCGTGTTTCCTCTTGCTGCCCTCAGCATTTCAGGTTGTCCCCCAGCCAGCTCCCCTCATGGCCATAGGATGGCTGCCACTGCTCCCTTGCTGGCTCCCAGGGCTTGTCCCAGACCTTCTGGATCCAAAGCCCTGAGGTGCAGAGCCCCCGTCTCCCTGGGTGCCCCCAAGGTCCTGGCCGATGTTTGGGAGCCAGTCCCCCTGACCTTCCTGCGTGGATACAGGAACGCTCAGCCTTGCGCCGGGGGCACGTCAGAGGAGCAGTGAGGGCAGCACGTCCTGGAGTTAGCGGAGACCGCAGACTGGGCTTCCACACAGAACATTTGCCTGGGACTAAATTTGAGGACAAAGGTTTCTTTCTCCTGAAGTCATGTTTCCTGGATGGAGCCTCGTCCGACCCCGGCAGTGCAGTACAGGGGAGTGAATGAGCAGGAAGAGGACCGGCATCTCGTGGGGGCAGGGCCACGACAGGGGCCGGTGCGTCCATCCCTGCGGAGCTGGTGGCAGAGTGGCGGATGCCGTGGTGGAGCATTGCGTGGAGTACTGGCGGGTGACACGTGCACGTGGCAGTGAGGACGACATGTAAACACGGCATTTAGTGGGAGGAAAGCCAGAACGGGATTCATAACACAGAACCACAGAAATCAAAAACAGATAAGCTGGGCGTGGTGGCGGACACCTGTGGTCCCAGCTACTCAGGAGGCTGAGGCAGGTGGATCGCTTGAACCCAGGAGGTCGAGGCTGCAGTGAGCTATGGTACAGCCACTGCACTATAGCCTGGGTGACAGTGAGATCCTGTCCTAAAAAACAAAATAGGTCCACAGAGTTTCATACAACTGAATACTACACAGTGATTAAAAATGGACATAACGAGGCTTGGAAGAATCAGATAAAAGACGGTGAAGACGCTGCTTTGTGTCACTCCATTTATGTGAAATTCCGGAAAGAAACCTGTGATGACAGGAATCGGCATAGTGACATCCCAGAAGGTCAGTTTGACTAAGCAGGGTACACGCAAGACCTTCTGGAGTGTCAGCAACGTTCTCGATTGTCGTCTGGATGTGGGTTAACACACGTACGCAGACACACGCAGACGGCTGTTTGTAAACTTCGCTGAGGTGTGCACTGAGGTCTCTGCGGACTTTTCTGTGTGCATCTTACACCTCTATAGAATTCATATAAAGCCATGCGCACAAAACAATATACATTTTGTAAAAACACAAACAAAAAATAACACGTTGGACAGAATACAATGGCTGAGGGGTTGGGAATGGGAGTGGGGCACGGACGTCAACGGGAGGAAATGAACTTTTAAAGAATCCTTGTCCAAACCAGTGATGAAGGTTTATATAAACTAAGGAGCATGATTACCTCGGCTGCTTGTGTGCCCGAGGGTGGGGGCAGGAGAGAAAAGAAAGAGCAACAGCAGCAGAATAGCAGAGGCAGGAGGTTTAGGGCTTCAGAGGCTTGGACCAGACGCACGTGGGGAGTGGCGGGGTCTCTGCGGGCAGCCTGGCACCACAGCTTCCTAGGCCCATTGCCAAGGACAGGTCACCCTGGTCTGCTCAACGTCAAGAACATAATCCAAGACAGGGACAAAAGAAAGCAGGACAGAGTTCCTGGCAGTGGTTACCCAGGGCTGGAGCTTCCCAGTCCTGGCGGGGAGCTGGCAGTGAAGCCAGACTGAGCGTGCATCGTGCGTCTCTCTCCACAGCAGGGGAGATGGTGTGAGCTGGAGTGTGCACAACATTCAGGAGTGAAATTTTTAGTGAGCAGAAATGGAGAGAAGGGGTGTGGGCTGAGGGTCATGTGAGGTGAAGTGAAGAGGTTCTGCCTGCCTCTCCCCGGCTGCAGAGGGAACATCCACTGGGCACTGCTGCAGGGGCCAAACCACAGGGGACGAGGCTCAGCGATGCTTGGAATGGGATTGGCAGAGGTTTGTTCCGAACGATAACAGGAGACTGTTGGAAATGGGCTGGGGCGTGTGTGTGCAAATGTGTGTACATGTCTGTCTATGATGTGGATATGTGGAGGTGTATGTGTGTTAATGTATGTGTGCATGTATGTTGTGCAGGCATGTGTGCGAGTGAACGTATGTGGGCATGTGTGAATGTGCACGTCTACTGCATGTATGTTTATGTGTGTGCGTATGTGTACGTGTGAATGTGTGTGCATATGTGTGTGTGTGATGTGTATGTGTGAGGTGTATGTGCATGTGTATTGCATGTTTGTGCATATGTATGTATATGTATGTGTGCGTGTGAATGTATATGTGCATGTTTGTGTGATGTGTATATATGTGAGGTGTATGTGTGTGTATTGCATGTTTGTGTGTGCATATGTATATATGTGTGTGTGTGAATGTACGTGTGTGCATTTATGGTGTGTGTGATGTGTATGTATATGTGAGGTGTATGTGTGTGTATTGCATGTTTGTGTGCACATGTATGCATATGTATGTGTGCGTGTGAATGTGTGTGTGTGTGTTTATGGTGTGATGTGTATGTATATGTGAGGTGTATGTGCGTGTGTATTGCATGTTTGTGTGCACATGTATGCATATGTGTGCATGTGTGAATGTGGGTGCGTGTTTATGGTGTGTGTGATGTGTATGTATATGTGAGGTTTATGTGCGTGTGTATTGCATGTTTGTGTGCACATGTATGCATATGTGTGCACGTGTGAATGTGTGTGCGTGTTTATGGTGTGTGATGTGTATGTATATGTGAGGTGTATGTGCATGTGTACTGCATGTGTGCATGTGCATGTGTACGTGTGTATACGTATGTGTGCAGGTGTGTGTACCTGTGTTCTGAAGAGACTGAGAAAGAATAAACAGGAGAGGCTCCCACCAGCGGCGACTGGTCCTTTAATGAACCCCCCAAACTCTCCTTTCCTTTGCCTCCTGTGCTCGCTGTGCAGCCTCCGTAATTAATGCCTGCAGAATGCGTTCAGAGGCTGCAAGGAGAAGCAGCAGCTTTATAAATAAACACAGACTTCTAAAGGTTGACTAATCCCTGAGTCCCTGAGGGAGAGGAGAGAGCTGTGCTGTGTTGGAGGAAGGGGCACCCTGAGGGAAGGAGGCAGCTGCGGGGGTTCGCTGAGGTTTTGGTCCTGGCTCCCATTAGCAAGTTGCTTCTCCAGGGGCAGGCCCCGGCTCCTTTCTGGGCTTGTCTCCAGCAGCCAAAGGAAAGGCTTGGATTATGGCCTCACAAGATCCTTTCTCTTGCTCCCATTTTATACAGTGCCTGTTGTGGCCAAGGTCACGGCGTTGCCCCGGCTGAGCACAAAAGGGCACTCAAGAGAGGCAGGCAAGGGCCACGTGGCCGCCCCTCCCATGCAGAGAGCCTCGCTGGCTGGAGCCACCCATGGAGTGACCTGTTTGTGGAGGTCCAGCACAGAGCTCTCTAAGAGGCTCAGCAAAGGCCAGCAACAGAGCAGGAGGCTCCCGTCCATGGCAAAGCCAAACCGGGGCTGCAGGGCCATTCCACACACTGCAGAGCACCCCGACCTGGGGGATAGAGCGGGTCTCCAGGAGACGTGGAGGCAGAGAAAGTGGTGGCCGCCTTGCACTCAGTCACTCCGACAGTGACTTCCCCTGAACATACATCTTAACCAGAAGGAAGGACCTGAAAGGAGAAAGGGGGCTGGATGCTGAGACAGGAAGAAACTACATCTGGTAGAGACTCTTCATCTGACAGGGGAACCTGCCCTGTGTTTGCATGGCCTGGCTTTAGTACCCAGGGCGAAGTAGTGACAGAGCCAGCCCACTCAGCCTCCTGACTTTAGTCGGACTCTTTTAGGCTTATCTAAGGGATCCCTGCGGCTGGAAGTCTGGCAGGGCCTACCTGGTGATATGCATGGGGATCACTTGTCTGCATTTGCCCAGGACAGTCTATGTGTGTTTCTGCCTATTGTCTGTGTGACGAGTGACAGTTCACACCCAGAAGTGTCCTAGTTTGGATGATGAATTACGTGGTCACCCCACTGACGGACAACTGGGGGACACTAAAGAAAGAGGACTTGAACCTCCAGAATCTTTGACTTTTAGAACCTTTTGGACATCTGTTTTCTGCAAAATCCCTCCAAAATGTTCTGCAGCCTTCTGCTGAAGTCGTAAACAAGAAATTATTCCTCATCTGCCCACGTCAGAGTGGGGTGTGATGGGGGAAGTGAGTGACCCCGGTATCTGAGTTAGAGGAGGTCCCCTGAGACCCCAAAGCCAGGGTGGCCCCTACCGGACTAACATTTCCTAAGTGCTCACCCACAGGCACCCACAGCACCACCCAGCTCACAGGCGTGCTGAGTTTAAACTGCAGGGAGCCCCTCACGTGTCAGGCATCATGTTTTATTATTGGCATTATCAACTTCCTTATCTCATGAAGAGAGGAACAGACTCCTGAGGGGGAGACGGTCACATCCTGCTCTGTGAGTGGCCATGCAGGAGCTACAGCCCGGGTCCCTGGGCCCCGCCTCCCCTCCACAGGACATTGCCTCTGTGCGCCTGGTCACAGTCAGACCGAGCACGGCGCCCTGCTGGCAGCCAGGCCCGGGCAATGGGGAGCAGAGGGCAGAATCCCTCACAGAGTCTCTGCTCCCTGGAGGGGCTGGACGGTGCTTTGCCAGCCACATCTCCTGCCAATCTCTGTCTTTTAAGTTCCAGAACACTGAGTGGCTTGTATTCTACCCACTTCCCACCCAATCACACACACACGCACACGTGCGCAAGCACACGTATACACAGGCACTATTGCTGCTTCTTGCCTTCCTGTCTTGGCTCATGCCATCTCTTTTGCCTTAAACTCCTGCTGCCCCCTTATTTTGTCAGCTCTTACCTACCCTTTGAGAACCAGCATAGGCATCACCTCTTCCTGGAAGCCTTCCCTGGCCTCTTATTTGCACATAAGTGATGGCACTCACAATGTCACCTATGGTAAGTCTTTCCCACTGGTCTGTGAGATCCTCAGGGCCTGGGCTGGGTCTTACTCATCTCTGTGTCTCCAGCATGGCATCTGATGGGTGGAGGCCATTCACACACAGGCTGGGCGCTCCACTGCCGGGCAGAGCCCCTTGTCCTTTCAGGACCCGTTATCTCAAGATTTCCTATATCAAGCCACAGTTTCCCAGTCTCTGTGCATGCTGGGAAACCTCTATCTACACAGGAGGAAATAAAACCTAAGGAACTTGTGACCCTGGAGAAGTGCCATGGGCAGAAAATATAACAACATCAAAAATAATTTTGGACAGACTTATGATGGAGCCAAAAGTGGCGAGAAGAAAGGCTGGGACACACCTGACCCGTGAGGCTGATAGGGGAAGGGCCAGCTCTGCCTGGCACATCCCACAGGGCTGCCGTCCAGCGTAGAAAACGCCAGCGTGGCGCACGCGCGGCTCTGGCCCAAAGCAACCATTGCAGGGTTCCTCCGATTAACACCACAGAAAATCCTTTCCCCTTGATACTCATCTGGGCGGAGAAAGAGACAGGAGGTGGTGGGACTAGAACCCAGAGCTTCCTGAGTGCAGTATTCTCTACACTACATCACACAGGAGGAGGGACTCCTGACAGCCTAGATCTGGGGACTGCCGCCTTGGTCTTCTGAGCCCCTTCAATTGTGTAGGTACCAGGCGTGCCTGACAGGCGGAGGAAGGAGCTGGGGCATTCACAGAACTGTGTGTGCCCACGGCTGGGTGGGCTGCAGCTCCCGTCCTGGGCCAGGAGAACGTCACCTTGGAGACAAGGCCCTGCTTGTCCCCCAGCGTCTCTAATGCTGAGAACTCCCACCCGTCCCTTGCGTGTCTGTTTCAGTGTCTGCCGACCTCAGCAGGACGCTTTACCTTGGCTTCTCCCTAGCTATTTGGCGCCTTTCATCTTGGCCCTCAGACTTTTAGGGAAATTCTTAGACTTTGGCTTATGACTGTCTGGTCTCCCACCCTTTCTCTTGCCTACTTAGTACATTTTTATCTCCTTCCTGCCGTGCCCTTAGTTAACTTGTCCGAGGCTTGGATTTCTTTCTTCTGCCTCCTTCAGAAGCCTGGGCTGCACAGCTTGGGCTGCTAGCTGGCGCGGGGCCACGCGCCTGTCTGTACTGCCCAGCCGCCGGGAGTGCCAGTCACCCAGTGCTCTGCTCTCCTCCCCCCCAACAGTCTGCACACGCAGTTTTTATTTGTGTACTTTTCTCAAGGCTCTAAGCTGTTGGCAGGCATTACTCATGACTCAATTTAGTGAACATCTATCTAGATACCCAAGGTTGAGTTAAATATACCGAGTATTTGTAACCACCTCCCTCACTCCTCTAATTGTAAGAGGGAGTGGGGTGCAGAGCAGCTGAGATCTGAAAACCAAGTGTTCGGCGAAATGCAGGGCAGCCTCCCCAACGTGCGCGGCCACGCACCTTTCCACCACGAAGCGCCGCCTCAGCCTGTGCACTGCAAACGGCGCATTTCACCTCGAAGATGACTCCATGTTCCAAAGCCTGCAGGGCAGGCTGATTTCTTGGAGAAGGGAGGAGGAGGCACATGTCTGAATAGAGCAGGCCCTGTTAGAAAACAGAAGGCTTCTTCATTGCTAATAGGAGCGAGTGGCCAATCTGTCCACATTAATCCGGAGCCATGGTTCCTAAAACTGCACCCAACACTCCGCCCCTCCCCGCCCCACCTGCGTCTACACTGACAAATGGAAACCGAGCAAAGCCTGGTGCTCAGAGCACTCGTTTCTAATGTGCCCCTCCCTTCCTTGGCACCACATACTCCAGGGAAATAGGCCTTAACAAGTGTGGACTGTTGGTTTCTCTTTATACCCCAGAGAACCAAAGAAGGCTGTTACTCAATAGTTGAGATTTCTTGAGGTGGAAACGCACTTTCCTCTCAGATTTTCACCCTTCTCATTCAAGAGGAAGAAAGCAGGTCTTTCTGTCCTTTCTGGGTCTGAAAAGGGCAGGCAGGCTGCTGGTGCCTGCGGGAAGAACAAACTTACCCAATGCAACAGATCTGTGATTTCCAGGGCAGTCCTTCAGCATGCGATATATATATATATATATATAGGTTTTGTTTTTGTTTGTTGGCCCAGGGTCGACCCCTTAAAAGGGCTGGAAGAAGCCAGTACAAGGGGGCTATGTGTATCAGCAGGGCTGGGTATGCACACCAGACAGTTCTAGAAGACGCTAATGAAGATTTCTCTCACTCTGCAGTTATCACCATGCCCGGCCTTCTGAAGGGGGAGATCGAGCAGAGTTTCTTCTCAGAAGATCCAGGAAGTACAAATCCTATCAAACAGCACTGCCTTCTCCCAGCCTGCAATTCAGGTGGTGCTTTACCCACACGGCAGGGGCAAGAACAATACCGACATGGCACATTACAAGTAACTGTACTGCGGGGTATGTGGACCTCTGAAAGAGCTGTGGCACCTCCTTCATAAGGAAGGCAGAAGCGTTACTGTCTTCATTCCAGTGATAAGGAAATGAAGGGGAGAAGACGGTAAAGCAAGGCGACCACAGATCCCTAAGTGCCAATGCCAGACTGAACACAGGTCCTGGTAGATGGCAAACGAAGGCCAGACCAGCAGCTGCGGGCCTCTCCCAACGACTGGAGCATGGCCCCCCACACCGCAGCCGCGGCACAGAGGAGCTGTTTGACTAAATGTTGCTCCCATTTAATCCTCATATGGACCTTGTGAGGGTCTTTCATTTTCTAAGTGAGAAAACCACGTCCCAGAGATGCGCTTGTTCAGGAACTGAAGGCGGGTCTGTGTGACTCCACAGCTGGGTGCTCTGTCCCCACACCAGACAGCTCTGGCTTCTGGAACTTCCGCCAGGTTGAAGCCCACTGCACTGGATAAGGCTGCCTCTATGAACAGAAATCTCAGCGCTCCACCTGAGATTCAATTAGCTGAAAACTGCTGCCTGGGAACCAGTGGCACCTAAGGAGTGGCGTCCATGATGTTCTCAGAATTTGGGCTGAGTGGAAAGAAGAAAAGCCCATTTATTTATGAAATCTAACTTTGGGTGCCTTAGATAACCCTTTTTGATCTGTTTCTTGGACTCACTAGAGAAAGTCCTTTTGTACAAAGACACTCTCATCTGCTCTGCTGTGTAGAAGAAATAAGCACTCCATCACCAACTGCCCTTTAAAGGCTGCCTTCGTCTTTGGTCTAAATGAATTGGGCCTGTCCCTTTTGAAATGATTTATTCCAATAAAGGATGGAGAATTTATTATTTTTCAAAACAGATGACTGTGGTGTTGACCTAGAAAGGCCCGACTGAAGCCTGCAGGGTAGGTCTGACCGTGCTGGGCTTGGCTTTGTTCCTCTGTTGCATCAGAACATGGGCACCTTTTCACATCAGGTACTGCAACTGATATTCTTTTCTGTGCTGTTTACTCAATTCTGAAGCAAAAGAAGAAATATTTCATGAAATTAATCATTTGCTACTGCAAATATGTTAGGAACATTAAGTATGGAATTCATCTCTCCTTAGCTAGTGAGGCAACTCTAAACATGTCAATAAGATCAAAGATATATTTTTAAGGTTGCCAGCAGTTAAGCAGATCATTGATTTTGTCCCATTTTTGTACATGTGTTGCTGAACCAAGCATTATTATCATTGGCTTTAGAATAACAGATCCAAGTGTGTCTCTGTCCTTGCCCTGTTCTCCTTATAAGACTATTGAGATACCAAATATGCAATTATTAATTTCAAGTGTTTTGTAAAAACTTTGCATGGTTTATCACTATGTTAGATGTTGTAGGTGATACCAAAGAAACAGAAGAACTCAGCACTTCCTAAATGTTGGAGGATAACACAGTAGACTCCTCGCCAAGGTCCGGCACACAACAAGGGTTCAGTAATAGTCAATCCCTTTTCCACCCACCCTTTCTCTTCACAAGAAAAAGCACCTTCCTGCGGAAGAGTAGGGGAGGTGGTGTTCTAACAATGCTTTCACTTGATGGCATGGCTGAACAAAGGTCTAGCGCTTAAAGTCTAAGCCTAGGTCTCAGAAACTGTAGGGAAACCTATTTTCCTCATGCTTCCATTTTATGAACTATAAAATGAGAATAAAACACCTGCCTACTGTGCAGTAATCTAAGATCTTTTTATTATCCGAGAATAAGAAGGGCTATAGAAACACAAAGCTTTATTTATTACGAATACTCAGCAGGGACTGATTCCCAAACATACTCTTAACAACTTGGCAGGGGCTCGTCCGACTCCTTCCAAGATTAAGCTCCTCATCGCTGTGAACATAAAACTCGATCTGCTACACAGCTTGCAGATCATGACGCCCTGAACATCACAGTCACAATCTCCTGTGCCCTCCCCCTCAGCATGTTCTGCGAAGGGTGATATACTATCCATTCGGAAGCTTAGGCGGGCACATCCTGCTGCTTGGGTCCAAAAGAAATACCATGGGCTGGGATGGATGAAGTGTTGCTGGAAATCTGGGCCATTTGTCAACTCCTAGAACATCTATCCTCTAGAAACCAGCTATAAATACCTTTAGAAATAACTTCCTTCAAAGGATTGGGTAAAACATGCCAACTGGGTTTTTACAAATGAAAGGTTTACTTTGTCTGGTAAAAGAAAACCGTCATTACTTCCAAAGGCTCATTAAAGCCTTTGTAGGCGAACTTGTGGGACGACACTGCCACCTGGTGGTCGGCGTGCACTGTGCACACTGAGCTCCCTAATGGAAGTTACACACTGCTCAAAGAACAGCCCTTCCTTCCCACCGAGACACCGATTCTTCTAAAGTGGCCCCACACACGTAAGGAGACATCCTTTAAGCTTGGCATTTACTTGAGTGACCTGAGCAAAGAATTTTCCTACCCACTCAATTCTTGGTACCAGGTGTACTGAAGGACATGATTTCTAAAAGCAAAACAAAACAAAACAAAAACACTTGAAAGGCAGGCCTGGTGGTAACAAAATCGCTCAGCATTTGCTTGTCTGTAAAGGATTTTATTTCTCCTTCGCTTATGAGGCTTAGTTTGGCTGGATATGAAATTCTGGGTAGAAAATTCTATTTTTTTTTTTTTTTTCTTTTTTGAGACAGAGTCTCGCTCTGCTGCCCAGGCTGGAGTGCAGTGGTGCGATCTCTGCTCACTGCAAGCTCCGCCTCCCAGGTTCACGCCATTCTCCTGCCTCAGCCTCCCAAGTAGCTGGGACTATAGGCACCCGCCACCACACCCGGCTAATTTTTTGTATTTTTAGTAAAGACGGGGTTTCACCGTGTTAGCCAGGATGGTCTTGATCTCCTGACTTTGTGATCCCCCCGTCTTGGCCTCCCAAAGTGCTGGGATTACAGGCGTGAGCCACCACGCCTGGCCCCTGAAAATTCTATTCTTTAAGAATGTTGAATATTGGCCCCGACTCTCTTCTGGCTTGTAGGGTTTCTCCAGAGATATCCACTGTTAGTCTGATGGGCTTCCCTTTGTGGGTAACTTGACCTTTCTCTCTGGCTGCCCTTAATATTTTTTCCTTCATTTCAATGTAGTTGAATCTGACTATCATGTGTCTTGGGGTTGCTCTTCTTGAGGAGTATCTTTGTGGTGTTCTCTGTATTTCCTGAATTTGAATGTTGGCCTGCCTTGCTAGGTTGGGGAAGTTCTCCTGGATAATATCCTGAAGAGTGTTTTCCAACTTGGTTCCATTTTCCCTGTCACTTTCAGGTACACCAATCAAATATAGGTTTGGTCTTTTCACGTAGTCCCATATTTCTTGGAGGCTTTGTTCTTTCCTTTTCATTTTTTTTCTCAAATCTTGTCTTCATGCTTTATTTCATTAAGTTGATCTTCAATCTCTGATATCCTTTCTTCTGCTTGATCAATTCAGCTGTTGATACTTGTGTACGCTTCACGAAGTTCTCGTGCTGTGTTTTTCAGCTCCATCGTGTCATTTATGTTCTTCTCTAAACTGGTTATTCTAGTTAGCAATTCCTCTAACCTTTTTTCAAGGTTCCTAGCTTCCTTGCACTGGGTTAGAACATGCTCCTTTAGCTCGGAAGAGTTTATTACCCACCTTCTGAAGCCTACTTCTGTCAATTCATTCTCCATCCAGTTTTGTTCCCTTGCTGGTGAGGAGTTGTGATACTTTGGAGAAGAAGAGGTGTTCTGGTTTTTGAAATTTTTAGCCTTTTTGCGTTGTTTTTTCCTCATCTTCGTGGATTTATCTTTGATGTTGGTGACCTTTGGATGGGGTTTTTGTGTGGACGTCCTTTTTGTTAATGATGGTATTCCTTTCTGTTTGTTAGTTTTCCTTCTAACAGGCCTCTCTGCACTAAATATGGAAAGGAAAAACTGGTACCAGCCACTGCAAAAAACATCAAATTGTAAAGACCACTGACATTATGAAGAAACTGCATCAACTAATGGGCAAAATAACCAGCTAGCATCATAATGACAGGATCAAGTCCACACATAACAGTATTAACCTTAAATGTAAATGGGCTAAATGACTCGATTAAAAGACACAGACTGGCAAATTGGATAAAGAGTCAAGACCCATCAGTGTGCTGTATTCAGGAGACCCATCTCACATGCAGAGACACACATAGGCTCAAAATAAAGGGATGGAGGACTATTTACCAAGCAAATGGAAAGGGAAAAAAAAAAAAAGCAGAGGTTACAATCCTAGTCTCTGATAAAACAGACTTTAAACCAACAAAGATCAGAAAAGACAAAGGCATTACATAATGGTAAAGGGAACAATGCAACAAGAAGAGTTAACTATCCTAAATAAATATGCACCCAACACAGGAGCACCCAGATTCATAAAGCAAGTTCCTAGAAACCTACAAAGAGACTTAAACTCCTACATAATAACAGAGGGAGACTTTAACACCCCACTGTCAATATTACACAGATCAATGAGACAGAAAATTAACAAGGATATTCAGGACCTGAACTCAGCTCTGGACCAATGAACCTAATATGCATCTACAGAACTCTCCACCCCAAATCAACAGAATATACATTCTTCTTAGCACCACATTGCACTTGTTCTAAAATTGACCACATAATTGGGAGTAAAACACTCCCCAGCAAATGTAAAAGAAAGGAAATCATAACAAACAGTCTCTCAGATCACAGTGCAATCAAATTAGAGCTCGGGATTAAGAAACTCACTCAAAACTGCACAACTACATGGAAACTGAACAACCTGCTCCTGAATGACTACTGGGTAAATAACAAAATTAAGGCAGAAATAAATAAGTTCTTTGAAACCAGTGAAAACAAAGACATAACGCACCGGCTAAAGCAGTGTTTAGAAGGAAATTTATAGCACTAAATGCCCACAGGAGAAAGCGGGAATGATCTAAAATCGACACCCTAACATCACAATTAAAAGAACTAGAGAAACAAGAGCAAACAAATTCTAAAGCTAGCAGAAGACAAGAAATAACTAGAATCAGAACAGAACTGAAGGAGATAGAAACATAAAAAAACCTTTAAAAAAAAAAATCAGTGAATCCATGAGCTGGTTTTTTGAAAACATTAACAAAATAGATAGACTGCCAGCCAGACTAGTAAAGAAGAAAAGAGAGAAGAATCAAATAGACATAATAAAAAATGATAAAGGTGAGATCACCACTGATCCCACAGAAATACAAACTACCATCAGAGAAGACTATAAATACCTCTATGCAAATAAACTAGATAATCTAGAAGAAATGGATAAACTCCTGGACACACACACCCTCCCAAGACTAAACCAGGAAGAAGTTGAATCCCTAAATAGACCAATAACAAGCTCTGAAATTGAGGCAGTAATTAACAGCCTATCAACCAAAAAAAGCCCAGGACCAGATGGATTCACAGCCTAATTCTACCAGAGGTACAAAGAGGAGCTGGTATCATTCCTTCTGAAACTATTACAAACAACAGAAAAAGAGGGACTCCTCCCTAACTCATTTTATGATCATCTTGATACCAAAACCTGGCAGAGACACAACAAAAAAAAAGAAAATTTCAGGTCAATATCCCTGATGAACATCAAAGTGAAAATCCTCAATAAAATACTGGCAAACCGAATCCAGCAGGACATCAAAAAGCTTATCCACCATGATCATGTCGGCTTCATCCCTGGGATGCAAGGCTGGTTCAACATATACAAATCAATAAATGCAATCCATCACATAAACATAACCAATGACAAAAACTACATGATTATCTCAATAGATGCAGAAAAGGCCTTCGATAAAATCCAACACCGCTTCATGCTAAAAACTCTCAATAAACTAGGTATTGAAGGAACGTATCTCAAAATAATAAGAGCTATTTATGACAAACCCACAGCCAATATCATACTGAATGGGCAAAAGCTGGAAGCATTCCCTTTGAAAACTGGCACAAGACAAGGATGCCCTCTCTCACCACTCCCATTCCACATAGTATTGGAAGTTCTGGCCAGGGCAATCAAATAAGAGAAAGAAACGAAGGGTATTCAAACAGGAATAGAGGAAGTCAAATTGTCTCCGTTGGCAGATGACACGATTGTATATTTAGAAAACCCCATCGTCTCAGCCCAAAATCTCCTTAAGCTGATAACCAACGTCAGCAAAGTCTCAGGATACAAAATCAATGTGCAAAAATAGCAAGCGTTCCTATATACCAATAATAGACAGAGCCAAATCATGAGTGAACTCCCATTCACAATTGATACAAAGAGAATAAAATACCTAGGAATACAACTTACAAGGGATGTGAAAGACCTCTTCAAGGAAAACTACAAACCACTGCTCAAGGAAATCAGAGAGGACACAAACAGATGGAAAAACATTCCATGCTCATTGATAGGAAGAATCAATATCATCAAAATGGCCATACTGCCCAAAGTAATTTATAGAGTCAGTGCTATCCCCATCAAGCTACCACTGAGCTTCTTCACAGAATTAGAAAAAACTACTTTAAATTTCATATGGAACCAAAAAAGAGCCCATACAGCCAAGACAATCCTAAGCAAAAAGAACAAAGCTGGAGGCATCACACTACCTGACTTCAAACTATACTACAAACTATACCTCAAACTATACATAACAAAAACAGCATGGTACTGGTACCAGAACAGATATATAGACCAATGGAACAGAACAGAGGCCTCAGAAATAATGCCACACATCCACAACCCTCCGATCTTTGACAAACCTGACAAAAACAAGCAATGGGGAAAGGATTCCCTATTTAATAAATGATGTTGGGAAAACTGGCTACTCATATGCAGAAAACTGAAACTGGATCCCTTCCTTACACCTTATACAACATTAACTCAAGACGGATTAAAGACTTAAACGTTTAAGACCTAAAAGCATAAAAATCCTAGAAGAAAACCTATGCAATACCATTCAGGACATAGGCATGGGCAAGGACTTCATGACTAAAACACCAAAAGCAATGGCAACAAAAGCCAAAATTGATAAATGGGATTTGATTAAACTAAAGAGTTTCTGCACAGCAAAAGAAACTATCATCAGAGTGAACAGGATGGGAGAAAATTTTTGCCATCTACCCATCTGACAAAGGGCTAATATCCAGAATCTATAAGGAACTTAAACAAATTTACAAGAAAAAACAAACAACCCCATCAAAAAGTGGACAAAGTATATGAACAGACACTTCTCAAAAGAAGACATTTATGTGGCCAACAAACATATGAAAAAAAGCTCATCATCACTGGTCATTAGGGAAATGCAAATCAAAACCACAATGAGACACCATCTCACACCAGTTAGAATGCTGATCATTAAAAAGTCAGGAAACAACAGATCCTGGAGAGGATGTGGAGAAATAGGAACACATTCACACTGTTGGTGGAAGTGTAAATTAGTTCAACCATTGTGGAAGACAGTGTAGTGATTCCTCAAGGATCTAGAACCAGAAATACCATTTGACTCAGCAATCCTATTACTGGGTATATACCCAAAAGATTATAACTCTAATTATTACCCATTACTGGGTATATACCCAAAGGATTATAACTCTGCCTATTACAGGGTATATACACAAAGGATTGTAACTCTACTATAATTAAAGGATTATCATTCTACTATAAAACACATGCACACGTATGTTTACTGCAGCACTATTCACAATAGCAAAGACTTGGAACCAACCCAAATGTCCATCAGTGAGAGACTGGATAAAGAAAATGTGGCACATATACACCATGGAATACTATGCAGCCATAAAAAAGAATGAGTTCATGTCCTTTGCAGGGACATGGATGAAGCTGGAAACCATCATTCTCAGCAAACTAACACAGGAACAGAAAACCAAACACCGCATGTTCTCACTCACAAGTGGTAGCTGAACAATGAGAACACATCGACACACGGAGGGGAATGTCATATACTGGGGCCTGTCGCGGAGTGGGGGACTAGGGGAGGAATAGCATGAGGAGAAATACCTAATGTAGATGACGGGTTGGTGGGTGCAGGAAACCACGAAGGCACGTGTATACCTATGTAACAAACCTGCACGTTCTGTGCATGTATCCCAGAACTTAAAGTATAATAAAAAACACTTGACTATAAAAAAAAATCTGAAACATTTTACTTCCTATTATACAGACTTTTTTAAAAAAAGGCAGAAACATTGAAGGAAACCACACTCAACATGAAAGGACCTTGTGCCAGAGTTCTAGAAGGACCTTGAAAATCAGTTTCAAACCGACTTGCTGTCACATAGTCTTTTTCATGGCTGCTTGAGTCATGCTGAAGAGATAGGCTTCATAGATTATATTTAAGAAGTTGTCATCGTTCTGGAAAACAAATCGAAAGACCCAAGAGAATGTAACTTGGTTGGCAGACACAAAAGGCTTCCTCTGTCTTAGAGCTGAACTGGCATTTGGATACTGAGACACTCATCTCTCCCTGTCTGATCTAACAGCTGGTGGTTTTTAATTGCACGTGTGAATGTTAAGTGGGGCTGAAGGCAAGGCTGGACAGAGCTGATGGTTTTCCACAGTCAGTGCACACAGTAGCAAGAGCTCATTACATGCAGCACAGATGGGCAGCCCAGCCACATGGCAGCATGGAGCAAGGTTTACTCAAGAACAGCCTGAGTCTGCTGCCTGAAAAGACATGGCGTTAGGAGGACGTGATCCAAGTCAGTGGTCTCTTAACCAAAGTTTGGTTAAGAGATTGCTGTGGTGTGTTTTTGGTTTCTTGTTTTTGGGGTTTTTGAGACTGGGTCTCACTCTGTCACCCAAGCTAAAGTGCAGTGGTCCCATCATAGCTCACTGCAGCCTCCACCTCATGGGTTCAAGCGATCCTCCCACCTCAGCCTCGGGAGTAGCTAGGGCTACAGTTGCATGCTACCGTGACTGGCTTTTCTTTCTTTTAAGACGGGGTCTCACTATGTTGCTCAGGGTGGCCTTGAACTCCTGGGCTCAAGTGAGCCTCCCACTTTGGCCCCCCAAGTGTTAGGATTACAGGCATGAGCCACTGTGGTTCTTAAAAGGCCCTCCAAGTCACCTACAATGTGTCTACTTTGTTTTGGGCATTACTTAGGATTGTACTTGCAATATCCTTCCATCAATACTTCATCAAAGCCAATATAAGTCTTCCCATAAGTTATGGAAAGTTTCTGGCCTTTGCAAGTGGGCAGGAGTAAGACTGGTAATCTCTGGGCTCTTTTGCCTGGCTAAGAAGTGAGAATCATGGTCTAATCAGTGGTTTTCCTCATTTTTTAATTCTAGAGACTTCTCCCTCCCACCCAAATTCTTTACAGTGTTAGTAATTCACCCACACTTCACATTCCCCCTTCATTCTCTCTTGGCATCCCACACAGAGTTAGCATCATTCTCATGTAATGAAGAGAGTGATGTTATCCCTCTTTTTCCTACAAAGTAGTCACCAAGTTCCTATGCATGAGATTGTGTCCTAACAAGAGGCAGAGACTACAAACAGACTGCTTGAGTGACTGGGAATATGAGGTGTGGCACATGGGAAGAAGTACGATGCATGCAGACAGTGGAGGGAAGGGGAATGTAATTTCTAACCTGCCATGTTCAGCAACTGCTCTGGAGTAACAGTCTCAAGACGATGTGAATGGAATCAGCCAGAAAGCATATGACTCTTTTAAATTCAAACTTCAGAAATTGGCTCAAAGTAAAGAGGTTCCCAGATGTCCTATCTAATTCCTCAGGAACTTACCATGAATAGCGTTAAAAGGTGGCAAGTATTTTTATCCTGATACTTATTTATGAATTAGTAACGCTCAATCATTTGCCGTATTTATCTCTGATTGTTATTATGCTTCTGCTGATTTCTACCCCATTCCTTTCATTCTCCCTCAAACATGTTTCCTTCTTTTGTAGTCTCACTATGTTGCTCAGGTTGGTCTCGAACTCCTGGCCTCAAGCAATGCTCCCACTTTGGCTTCCCAAAGTGCTAGGATTACAGGCATGAGCAGCCACTGTGCCTGGCCAACACATAACCTTTTAAAAAATGTTGTACTAATCGAGACCATTGTCTTTTTAAGTAGGATAAGACAACCACAGAAGGGGCTGGTCTGCTCTCTGAAGAACATCTGATGCTTAAGCAAAGTACCACGGAAGTTTTCTTAAAGATTATCTACCAAAAAGACACTTAGATATGTTAACTGGGGTATCTGAAGTCTGTCTGGTTACAAATGTTCCACTTTTCAAGGACTACCATTGATTTTTTTGGGTGTGCTTTGCTAGGGCACCTGTGCTGAATGTTCTCCCGAGGCTGGTCCCTGGTAACATTCAAGGGCCACAGGAGAGTACGTGGGAAGTGGCACTCGGGGGCCAGGCTAGGGGGCATCCCAGCTCTGCTTATAGTTCTGTGCCTTAGGCCAGTTGCTCAGCCTCAGTTTCCTTGTCTGTAGAATGGGAAAAATAACAGGGTTGTTGTGTAAAGGAGTAAATGAGTTAATAGGTGTGTAGCACTTAAAACACGGCCCGGCACCAGCTCTGTGGAGTGCTAGCTATTACAGCACTCATTATATTATTTCATAATTTCATAGACAAGTGAGGCAAGCGGCTCACAAGGAGTCCTGTCACTCCATCCCGTCCTAATGAGTAGGTTTCAGAATGACTCGTAAAACACACCTGTAGCAGCCATGGCCATTATTGCTTCCCTCCCTGTTTTCCACTCGCTCAGTGGCCTGCTCCCCACTTAGCAGGCGGCCCCTTGCCCAGGACTGCTCCCACCTCTACTTCCCAATGGTGAGTTTTCTGTGTGGGCCCCCAGTAGCACCAAGGGTCCTCTCAGGGACTGCTTAATTCCCAGCGTATGCTTCCTTCTCTTCTGACAGGTGACAGCTTGGAGGCCTTAGAGTCCTTCACATTACAAAATCCTTGAAAAGCTGAGACACCCAAAGCCACACTTGGTATCATAAATAACACCGAACTAACGGAGCACAGAAGCCGCTGGGGTCAGGACGAGCTGTTACACACACCTGTTATTCTCACGGAAGCTAAGCAGGCCTTGGCTGAGTCTTTATCTCATAGTTGCAGCCAGGAGGCCAACCGGCGCAGTCAGGAGCAAAGGCAGACGACGTGCCCGCTTACCTGAATGAGGTACAGCAGTGCCTCCTGGAGCTGGAGCTTGGTGAGTGGGCTGCTGGTGACCACGGAGGGCTCTGGGCCCTGTATGGGCAGGAGGAAGCTGGTGGTGGCAGCAGGTGGCTCCTGGCCTCCCACAGGCAAGGGGACGCTCTCCCTTTCCTTTGGCGGGACAGAAGTGGGCTGTGCGAACACCATGGGGGACATGAGCAGAGAAGGAGCTGCTGTAGCAGGGATGCGCCGAGGTGAGATGACCTGCTCACAGGAAATACACAGAGGGCGCGGCTCAGGAACAGCTCACGGCATCGCAGCAAATACACACAGAGGGCGGGGCTCAGGAGTAGCTCATGGCATGAGAGCTTGCAGTGGCAAATACAGGTGGTCTAAGCATGCCCTGTCCACAGCTTCCCTAGCTGAGAAGTCTACGAGTAACTGATTCTTGTTCCACTCTCCGTGCACCTTCCTTTGGCATCACTGAGCAGCTCTGGTATCGTCTGCTGTGGTGGCTGCTCCCACTGCATATGAAGCCTGGCCTCTGGGTGACAGCTTATTTTTCAGGCTACTAGTATCTGGCAAGTGCATTTAGGACTACTGACCTTTTCCTTAGACCTGGCTGTCCATGACTCTGACCTAAAGGTCTCACAACCTGTGGGACCTGCCACCCTTGTTAGGGGCCTACCCATTTCCCCTCCTGACCCCGGAGCACAGGAGGCGCTGTGAGAGCAAGTCCCCTCCTCCTGCGGCCTCACTCGCTTCTCACTGGGAGGGAGAGTGACTTGTGGGTTCCACCCCTTCTGGGTCCTTCCCCGACACGACCCGCCTGCCTGCAGAGAGCCCGCGTCTTCCGCTTCTGCAGCTGATGTGTTTGGGGTGACCAGGCTGCCTGTTGCTCAGCCCTGCCAGGGCCTGTCTGGTGAGTCTAACTCCCTTGGCAAACAGACCTGAAACCAAGTTTTCTAACAGCCCTTTCAGTTATGCAAGTGACATTTTGATCCTAATCTGACTGACTCCTACAGCTATCATTTGCTTCTAACTCAGGGAAGAAAAAGAATGTTATTTCTCAGCCTCCAAACTCCCCAAAAGAACTCCTAAGAGGGAGGCACGGAGGCCGGCAAGCTAGAAGGTGCTGTAATTTTATCATCAATCCCTCAGCACCTCTTGGAGCAGAAGTCGGCCTAGAGGAAGGCAGGCTGTCTCTTTTAACCTGTCCCTACGTGACATTCCGAGGAGCGGCGCTGAGCAGTGGTGCTCCCGGAGGAGGAGTCAGGCATTCTGAGCACAGCGTGGGCTGCTGCAATGCTTGCCTTTCTCACTTGGCTCTTGATATTTGTGAGTACTGAAAAGTCAAAGGAGTTGTACATCAGAAATTTAAGTCAGACTATATTCACCCCATTCTTCTCATTCTAAATCATCAAAGAGAAAAAAGCAGACATTTTTAAAAGAGGGACAATAACACCGAAATGAGGGGGAGTGGGAGTTACAAATATTGTTCCTAGAGCAGTCAGTACTCAGATTTGGGATGTTAATAAATAATAAACGAGAACACTTGGACTCAGGGGCTCACAAAGACTTTTGGTCCATGCCTAAGATCTTTGTTTTCAGAAAATTGAATTTTTTGTTTTGAGACAGGGTCTCACTCTATTGCCCAGGCTGGAATGCAGTGGTGCGAACATGGTTGACTGCAGCCTCAACCTCTTGGGCTCAAGCAATCTTCCCACTTCAGCCTCCCAAGTAGCTGGGACCACAGAGGTGTGCCACCACACCCGGCTAATTAAAAACAGAAAATTCTTGTAGAGACAGGGTCTCACTATGTTGCCCAGGCTGGTCTGAAACTCCTGGGTTCAAGTGATTCTCTCCCATCTTAACCTCCCAAAGTGCTGGGATTATAGGCATGAGTCACCATGCCCAGCCAAAAGTGAAAGATTTTTGAGAAACTGTTATAAATTACATAACAGGCCAGGTGCAGTGGCTCACGACTGTAATCCCAGCACTTTGGGAGCCCAAGGTGGGTGGATCACCTGAGATCAAGAGGTCGAGACCAGCCTGGCCAACATGGTGACACCCCATCTCTACTAAAAAAACACAAAAAATTATCCGGGTGTGGTGGCAGGTGCCTGTAATCCCTGCGACTCAGGAGGCTGAGGCAGGAGAATCACTTGAACCCAGGAGGTGGATGTTGCAGTGAGCCGAGATCGCACAATTGTACTCCAGCCTGGCAACAAGAGTGAAACTCCATCTCAAAAAACAAAAAAAAAAGGTATACAACAAAACATGACAAAGGGCCAGTGATTAGATATGTGATACACAGGAAGAACTTCCCGATTTTTAAACCCAATGTACTTTCAATGAATGTGTTCCAATCCAAAGGGAAAACAATTCAGTGTCAGATCTCCAGATGTTACCCACAGGCAGATGATCACTAGCTTGTGGTTTCCTCACTGTCCGAAGTCAGTGACAGACATGGAGAAGCGTCTTCCCCAAAGGACAGAGTATTTCTAAAAACGGTCATATTCTCCCTCTCTGGCAGTTTGTGTGGGGGGAGGAAGTGGGTGGCATGTGCGTCTCTCCTGATCTGCAGTAGGCTATACTGACGATACAGAGAAGGATAAAAACAGGCTGCACCTTTAAGGAGGAAATAGGCTGTTTTTTGTTTATTTCAAGAACCTACAGCATGGGCTGTGGGTAGAGGTAAGGAGTCTGTTCTCTTCATCATTATGCACCCACATGTAGACAATGCCTGACACACAGTAAGTGCTCAAAAATATTCACTAAATAAGTGAATAAGCAATAATTTACTGTGGACTGAAAAACAAGAAGCGGTCAGATGCTTGGCACTCCAGATTGATTTCAAGGCAGATCATACTAAGTTCCTATAGTCAAAACTTAGGGTTTTCTCCCATGTCTGTGTTGGTCTTCAGACCTCCTAACATTATGAAGATTTAACTCTATAAGTAAATGCTCTCAAAAAGGTGGGGGGGAAGTTCTCAGATTGTTAACCAAGGTGAAGATTCTCCTTCCAGGTAGAAAGTTCAGGCAATCAAGATGCATGGAGGTGGCTTCCGGCAGCCTGCTCCAAACAGAAATGTACGTGACACGCTGGTCCCTAGAGCACAGAAGTGGTCTCTAAATTTCACTGCATTATAGTAATACCTTTTTCTTTGTCTTTCTTTTTCCTAACAGACAGGGTCTCGGTCTGCCACCCAGGCTGGAGTGCAGTGGCACGATCATGGCTCACTGTAACCTCCGCCTCTTGAGCTCAAGGGAATCTCCTACCTCAGCCTCCCGAGTAGCTGGGGCTATAGGCCTGTGACACCAAGCCCGGCTAAGTTTTTTTTTTTTAAAGACAGGGTCTTGCTATGCTGCCCAGGCTGTTTTATTTTGCCCCAGTACAGATTTACCTGGAAAAGAGGAGTCTGCTGTTCTGTGCTGGATGTCTTGTTGATCCAGGATTCCAAGGGTTTCCCTGTTCCAGAGCTCTGAGTGAGCACAGGAAACTTAGCGGCCAAGGCCGGCCGGTTAGAGGCATGCAGCTGCTGCTCCTGCTGCACAATCTGAAGCTTCTTCAGTAGCTCTTGAGGGGAGATCACTCCAGAACTGCCAGTCTGATTACTAGAGATGGGGAGTGTTTGTCTTGGGAGTGTGGACTGTTCTCTTCCATGTGCCTGACGTCCTACTGTGTGAGGTGGAAGGGACCCATTGAAATAGGCCTGTGGTGGCTGAGTCAGACCCTTTCCTGGAGCCGCAGGGGTGACAGAAGTGGGAGCTCTGCTGCGGTTCAGGGCAGCTGAGCCAGCAGGTGCTGGTGTACTAGGGTCACACTTGTTTGCTGTCCCTGGGATACTCTGAAGTTTCTCGAACAGGTTCTGAGTTCTCGAAGCATTTTGTACACCACGATAAATCCCACCGTTGTGAGACCCTGGCTGGACGGGTCCTGTAAAAACTTCTTCCACAGAAGGGGTACTGCCATTTTCACACGGCCGGTTTTCAGGCAGCTCTGACAATGGGTGGAGGTCTGCACTCCTGACCATGAGTTTCTGAATGGCTGGACAGAGCTGCTTCTCGATAGAGGGTGAGTGTCTTTTGGGTTCCTCATAGGACAGGGAGCGTACAACCCCCTGCCTAATTGGAAGCTTCTCTTGCTGCTGCTGCTGCTGCTGGTGGAGAGTCTGTGGAGGCTCCACAGTTTCCTGACATGTAGCTTTGTCCTGCTTCCTAAACAGAGCTGTCAAGGATAAGTGTTGGGGTTCAGGGTCTAAGGTCTGGAAAAAATAAAGATACCTGACATGAGTCTACAAACAATTTGGTTATATAAGGGAGTACTATGAAACATAACTTCTCTGATGATTTATTCTATTTACAAAGGATTAGAGAGAATGAAAAACTTATAATCAACTTTAAAGACCCCCTTTTTAATGTCAAAAATTTTCACAGCATGATCCCGTACACCCCCAAAACAGTTGTTATATTTTACTATCTGTTGACTGATAAAATAGGTATAAGGTCTTTAAGGGCCTGGGGTTTCACAGATTGGGAACCACCTTGGTAGGAAATTATATGCACTAAAAAAAATAAACAATCTCTTTAATAGGAAGTCCATCTAAGCCTGCAGAGTAATATGAGAATACAAAGGCATATAAGAATTTCAGAATTTCTAGTAGTTGTTCACAGAATTATGGAAATCTAGGGCGGAAAGAAACGGAAGACTTTTAATCTAACTTGATCTTTTCAAATATATACCAGTAGGATTTAAAAAGTCCTTGGATACATAAAATCTACCTTGGCCCAGCCAGTTACAAAGCTACTTCCTTCCTGCTTTTTACTTATGTTGCTTTCCGCATTATTGCACTGAGAAAACAGGAGGCCAGGCACAGTGGCTCATGCCTGTAATTCCTGCACTTTGGGAGGCCAAGGCAGGCAGACTGCTTGAGCTAAGGAGTTCAAGACCAGCCTGGGCAACATGGCGAAACCCCATCTCTACAAAAAATACAGAAATTGCCGGATGTGGCAGCACACGCCTGTACTCCCAGCTACTAGGGAGGCTGAGGTGGGAGGATTGCTTGAGCCCAGGAGACAGAGGTGCAGTGAGCTGAGATGGTGCCACTGCACTCCAGCCCGGGTAACAGGAATGAAACCCTGTCTCAAAAAGAAAAGAAAAGAAAAGAAAAGAAAACACGAGCTTCATTTTAAAGTCAACATATTCAGGTCTCGCTATCAAAATATAATAAAAACTTTCCATGGAAAACAAGCAATAAAAAGAAAGCTAAAAATTAGATTTCTTCTCTTTAAAAATTCAATATAAGATTTTCATTACTAGTCTTTATGTCTTTTGGCTCCATGTTCATTTTCAAAATTGATTTAAACTAATTCCTTTAAGAAAATCTTTTTAATTAGTCATAGTCGTGATAAAATGACACAGCAATATTATATTTACAATCATTAATGGGACCTGTAGACTGACAATTTTTGTCACTGCTGTACTATTCTGAAATATATATATATACACACACACACACACACACACTAATACAAAAGTTGCTATAATATTTCTAATTTAGATTGCAAATACAGTGACAAGTCATCATGTCTGAAGAGGAATTTATACCATTCCTTTGGACTCTGAGCTCTCTGCAGCAGCTACCCCCATCTGTTGTGCTAGCACTGCATCTGGCACAGAGGAGGTGCTCAGAAGTGTTCAACTCAATTTTGTTGCCTTGGTTGTTGTTCTCTTAGGTGGCCTAGGGAAACCACCCACCCCAGAAGAATATGGACCCAATGTTTCTGTCATCTCTGACAATGTTATTAGTTTTCTAGGGTGTTTTTTTGTTTGTTTTTGTTTTCTGAGACATGGTCTTGCTTTCTTGCCCAGGGTAGAGTGCAGTGGCACATCTCATAGCTCACTGTAACCTCAAACTCCTGAGCTCAAGTGATCCTCCCGCCTCAGCCTCCAGAGTAGCTAGGACTACAGATGCACGCCATCATGCCGGGCTAATTTTATTGTGGAGATGGAGTCTCACTATGTTGCCCAGGCTGCTCTCAAACTTCTGGCCTCAAGTGATCCTCTTGCCTCGGCCTCCCAAAGTGCTGGGATTACAGGCTTGAGCACTGTGTGTTGTTTTTTTAAAAATACATTATCTTTTAAGGAGTTCAAGTTCACAAGAGATTAGCAAAGAATGTGGTATATGCCAAAAGTAAAAACTTGAACCCTCTTCTAGGAAGAGTAAGTTATTAATAATGAAAAAATCTCTGTATTTTGAAATCCCTCTTTCTTGGGTTTACCTGAAAGCATTCTTCAACAACACCAGGCCCTCCCCTGACTATATTCTGGGTCAAAGTTCTTTAAGAATTCTAGAGACACACTGAATACGACAAGCAGAGGACTCCGTACCTGGTTGGGCTGAGGTATACGCTGTTGCTGGTTTTCACTGGGTTTCACTGGAATTGGTTTGATGAGATTGGGATTGTCATAGATGGCAGAGGAACTGGTTATCTTTTTTGGCTCAGAACAGGTTTTACACTGAAACAGAAAAAAAAAATCACCTCGTTTTTGGCTTAGAAAAGATTTAGTCTTTTTAAAAGACTACCTTTTTACTTCTTATCAAATTTGTAGATGGCTGTGTTTTTGATAGATTTTCATGCAAAAAACAAAATCTCTTAAATTTCTCTAAGAGCTATATTTGAGTATAAATCAAGTTCAAATTTAATTTTTCGTAGTTGGACAATTCAGTGCTCTAAATAATACTAACACCACCAGCCTCCAGGACCAGGGGTTCTTAGACACCTGTATAATTGAAAGGTTCTATGCTTAATGTATCGACTATACATTTAAATATATGTAGTCTAATGCCTTTCAATGATAAACAAATATAGAAACCATTCCTTAAATAACATGTCTGGACAATTTAAGCAGTTGACTTAAAACTGGAGAGTGACAAGGCACCTAAACCTTTCTTGGTCTACAAACCAAAAAGCTGACTCAAATCACTGATTTAAAAATTACTAACATCATCTTTATTTAATAAATGACTTCTTGCATAAACAGAATAATTCAAATCTGAGCGTTCTGAGCCACTTACTACAAATTAGAATTTTGTAGAGAAAGAGACAAGACACAAATCTCATCATTTCCAACACTGACTCATTATCATATATTAATCTAACCAACCATGCAATTGCTAACACAGTAGGATTCATAACAAAAAGAGCATGGCAATGATACTGGTGTCTAGTTTGTGAAAACACTAAATAAAACAACATGAAATGCTGCTTTCTGTACTACACTCTCTGAAGCATCATTAGTTTCCACTGTACAACCAAGGCTTCAGGCCCCAAATTATTCCACACTGTACCGGACATGAAATGAGACATAAACATAGTCTTGTCCCTCAGGAACCCAGCATTCCCAATGTATTTTACAGTTACCAATGTGTATTTTCTAATCCAGCAATCTAGGGGTGTGGCATCTATTACCACTATATGCACGGTGAGGTTAACCATACAAAACATTAATCATTTTCTTCCGGGCATTCCGTCAATAATTTCTATATTCAGCACAAGTATTATGTGGGATGCGAAATCACCTTATAAGTCATAAAGTGTTCTTTCCAATTCTTCTTAGGTGAATGATGGTACGGGCTGCACGGACCAACTGGCCTGGCTTTCCCAACTCATGGAGAACCAAGATAAGACAAGAATACAGGCTAAGATGTAATCCCTTACACAATTCCGGCATGAAAAGCCTTGCTATTTAAAAGAACGTGAATGCTTACTTTCTTTGAATGACCCCTTCTGTATTTCTTCTTTTTCTATGTTCAGAAACACTGATTATCCGGCAAAGAAAAGCAGATTTTTCCCAGCTTCCCTATGCCCATATCCATATGGGCTAAGAGGCTGCTTTGTCTGTTTATATGCGTAACCCTGATAGCTTTTCCTAGTTAAAATGTATCTCCAGAAGCTGTTTTCTGTGTCACTACAACTGTCTACCCACAAAGCCTTGCTTTTATGTAACAACTGCTCCCTCTTATCAGAGTGCTCAGAATTAATCATCCACCTCAGTAGTTTGTAGCTCATTTTCCAGTTGTTTAATTTTCTATGCTTTTCCCGACCCAAATATCTTTAAAATCCTGGGGGAAAAACAGTTACTGAAAAAGTACATAATGGATTCTTCACAGAGAACCTGAGGCATTTCCTTTTTTTTTTTTTTTTGAGAGGGAGTCTCGCTCTGTCGCCCAGGCTGGAGTGCAGTGGTGCGATCTCAGCTCACTGCAAGCTCCGCCTCCCGGGTTCACGCCATTCTCCTGCCTCAGCCTCCTGAGTAGCTGGGACTACAGGCGCCCGCCACCACGCCCAGCTAATTTTTTGTATTTGTAGTAGAGACGGGGTTTCACCGTGTTAGGCAGGATGGTCTCGATCTCCTGACCTCGTGATCCACCCGCCTCAGCCTCCCAAAGTGCTGGGATTACAGGCTTGAGCCACCACGCCTGGCAAGGCATTTCTTTAAAACCTCAAAAACTTCCTCTGTTGGATGCTGAGGTTAAAATACAATAAAACCTCAAAAAGTATGTCATATAATCCAGTTTTAATCACACACAAATACATACATACATAAACATATGTATTTATGCCAAGAGAGACGTCTGAAACAAAATACAATAAAAGTGTAAAAAGTTTCTATCTTTGGGTTATAGGATTATTGGTGATTTTTCTTTTTATATTCTGTTGAATTTTATCACTCAACAAAAAAATTTCTGTAATTTCATAAATAACTCACAGCTATATCCAGAAAAGAGCCATTAATTATTGTCTTAAACCACAAAACACAAATAGTCCACTTCTGAATACTCCAAGCCTAACTATGCAGCCTGTAGATCATTTCTGGTCCTGACTCTTGTTCTTACTAAAATTTGGTTATTTTATTGTTCACTCGCATCTCAACTAGAAATTGAATAGGGCGGATATAAAAAGAGATTAAATGCAAATTAATATCTTTGCTACTTTAAAGCAGATTCACATAAAGTTTTTTCTCAAAAGAGAATGCACAAAATTTCGGCCAAAATAAGTTTTCAAATTATTTTATTAACCTCCTGTAAACTAGACAGACTTCACTTTACCAGTATCATATATACTGAGAGCTCGACATTTTTCCTACTTCCGCTTCTTGGGATGTTCACAACTTTAAGAATTCTAGAGAGACTTAAACATAAGGCCTGAAACTATAAACCTACTGGAAGAAAACAGGAGAAAAGCTTCCTAACATCGGTCTGGGCAATGATTTTTTGATGTGACCCTAAGGATAGGCAACAAAAGCAAAAGAGACAAATGAGATTACATCCAACCAAAAGGCTTTTGCACAGCAAAGGAAACAACAGAGTGAAGAGATGACCTACGGAGTGGAGGAAAATACCTGCACACCATACATACGATAAGAGATTAATGTCCAAAATATATAAGGATCTCAAACAACTGAACAGGAGGAAAAGAAAACAAATGTTCTGATCAAAAAATAGACAAAGGGCCTGAGTGGACATTTTTCAAAAGAAGACATACATGTGGCCAACAGGTATATGAAAAATGCTCAACATCACTAATCATCAGGGAAATGCAAATTAAAACCACAGTGAGAGATCACCTCAAACCTGGTAGAATGTCTACCATCCAAAAGGCAAAACGTAAGTGTTGGCAAGGATGTACAGAAAAGGAAATCCTTGAATACTGTTGATGGGAATATTAGTTAGCATAGCTACTATGGAAAACAGTACGTTGGGCTAGGCGCAGTGGCTCACACCTGTAATCCCAGCACTTTGGGAGGCTGAGGTGGGCAGATCACGAGGTCAGGAGATGGAGACCATCCTGGCTAACAGGGTGAAACCCCGTCTCTACTAAAAATACAAAAAAAATTAGCTGGGCGTGGTGGTGGCGCCTGTAGTCCCAGCTACTCGGGAGGCTGAGGCAGGAGAATGGTGTGAACCCGGGAGGCAGAGCTTGCAGTGAGCCGAGATCGCGCCACTGCACTCCAGCCTGGGCGACAGAGCGAGACTCTGTCTCAAAAAGGAAAAAAAAAAATAGTATGTTGGCCCCTCAAAACATTAGAAATAGAACTACCACATGATCGGAGAATTTTTGTTATTTCTGGGTATATATCCAGGAAAATGAAATCAGTATGTTGAAGAGAGAGCTGCATTCCTGTGTTCACCGCAACATTACAATAGCCAACAGATGGAATAAGCCTAAGTGTCCATCAAGGAATGAATGGATAAAGAAAACGTGGCATATAAACACAATGGAATACTATTCAGCCTTAAAAAAGAAGGAAATTCTGTCATTTGCAACAACATGGATAAACTTGGAGGACATTAGGTGAAATAAACCAGGCACAGAAAGGCAAATATTGTATGATTTCACTCCCACGTGAAATCCAGAGAAGCTGAACCCATTGAAGCACAGTAGGCTGGTAGTTGCCGGAGGCTGGGGGTAGGAGGATTTTGGAGATGTTGGTCAAAGGATAGAAACTTTCAATCTGACAGGAGGAATAAGTTCAGGAGATTTATTGTACATCATGATGACTTTAGTTACTACTAATATATTGTATACTGAAAGTTGCTAAAAAAGTAGATTTTAACTATTTTTGCCACACAAAAATGATAAATACGTGAGGTTAAACATGTGTTAATTAGCTTGATTTAGGCATCCTATAATATACATGCATATCAAAATATCACATTGTATACCATAAATATCTAAAATTTTAATTTTTCATTAAAAATAATTTAAAAAATAAAACTTCAAAAAAAGTAAGTCTAGCATTGAAAAGCATCTCAGAAGTCTTTTAGTTTAATAGTTATCCAACACAAGCCAAATTATTGTATTGCATCACCAATAGGTGACGGTTCAATCTCTTCTTGAACACTGTAAGCAACAGAGACTCACTTCCCAACAATAACTCTGAAGGAAAATTCTGTTTTCCTTCTCTCTCACCACCTCTCCATTTCACCCCTTTCTTCTATCTCAGAACCACTCTCCTCAGGGTCTCCACATTTTCTGAAATATCTGTGTGTGAGTGCAGAGACAACACGAATGTAAGAAGGCGATGGAATGCTCCTTCCAAACATAAGGCGCTGGCAGCTAGCAGGGCGCATGCACATCTAGTTAGGCAGGCCAAAAATACGGTGATGGAAAAAGAACATCTGAAACGGGCCCTGAAAGATTGATCATATTTTGATGGCTGAAGAAGGGGAGGGAACAGTATGAGAAAAACCATGAAAGCACTCTCAGGAAGCAAAATGGGTATTCTGTTTGGCAGAAGCTTCAAATATTTGTAGAGGGTAGTAGGGTTAGAAGAATAATCCGAGGCCATCTTAGGGAAGGCTTGAAGACTCCAAGGGTTCCTGTACTGCGCAATGACAAACCAAGAAAAATGTAGACTAGGAAAGTAGCATAATCATGCAGGTGTCCTGGCACACTGTATCACAACATCTGGCTGTTAATGGAAGAAGAAATAATTTCCTCTACTATTTATCTCACAGTTGGAGCAACTGACATTACACATATAACAACATGTATTTGATTTTTACAGAAAAGCATCGTCTACACAGGAATCAAGTGTCTGCATGTCAACATTATAACAAATCTGTGAGGGCATAAAGATGAACAGAACATTGTTTTAACTTCAACCAGTTTACAGTGTACTGGGAGAAGCTGACTTAATGTAATAAATGAGGAAGAACAAAATAAGTTTTAAATAGTAATAGACTGAGTTCACATGGAAGAGTAATTAATTTGACTGAAGAGATCTGGGAAAACTCCACGTAAAAAGTGTCATTTTTACTGAGCCTTAAAGGATATGTAAATTCTGAAGGGTAAATAAAATAAGGGGAAAAATATTCCAAGACATAGGCACAGTATAAAGTGATGGCCTAAATTAAATCTCCAGAACCGTATATGAGTGTTCCTGAGCGAGACAGAATGTGTATGCCGTTCTTTTACGTGGTGGTCACTCCAGTGAGGCCAGAGGAGACCCAGGGGAGTCTCAGGAAAACAAAGTTTATTATACTCACAGGTCCTGCAGACAAAAGGCACGCCACACTGCACAGGGCCACATGTGGAAGCCTCAGCAGCAAGGGGAAGGCGTAGGCAAGGCAGGGCACGGGAAACAGGTTAAGCCTGGCCAGTCTGAGAAACTCCAGCAGGCTCTGAACTGTGTGAGTGGTCCCTAGTTGCTGGGTACCCGGCCCTGGGATAATTAAGGCAGAGGAATATTATACAGGCCAGAGAGAGGAGATATGGATCGCTCAAGATGGGCGAGTGTACGTATTAAAGGCGTGCTCCCTGCCAAGCCCTTTGCCATCTCTGAAAACTGGCCGGCCCTAGGAGGGGCGGTCTCCCCAGCCAGAAAGGATTTTGAGATATCAAAGCATTATAATGTATAGAAGATAAAAAACAGAAACAATACAAGGTATTTGTATGTTGAGAGGAGGAAGGGAAAGAAAGGAAAATAGTTGTGTTCAATATTTCTATTTATTATTTATTTGCCATTGTTGTGCTGTCTTCACCGAACATTAAGTTCCTAGAGGGCAGAAATATCACCTTTTGAAGATTAATCTTTAGTGTGCATAATATAGTATAATTAATAAGTATAACTAATTATTCAACTAGTTGCCAAGTCATCATAATATACTTTAATGACTTTTGAAGAATTAAAAAAACACAAAATGAGTATAGAAATAGTTGTTAGTGTCTGAAGCTGAGATTGAGGCATCTCTGTCCAGGCCACACAATAGAAGGAGAATTAAACTGTGGCTCATTCACATTCCGATTCCTTCCTTCATTCAACAGCCATTATTCAGCACTCATCATGTGCTAAGTACTTTGAAGACAACAAGGGATATAAAGATAAATAAAGGACGTTCTTTGTACTCAAGAAGCTCACAGTCAAGGCAAAGCATGTTAAAGAAACTTGTCCAACTGCTCTTATGTGCCACTTCATTCAGGACTTTTCTGATTGCTTCCTCGTGGCACCATTTAATTTGTTTTTCTACCTGGTCTCCCCTCGCTCCCTCACTCACTTTCACTTTCTGTAAACTAAAAAGTTAGGGCTCAAGGTTTAATGAGATTCACGATCAACTCTTTGGGCAAGAATATTTCAAGACGGTGCTGTACATTTGACATCTTATCACATTAGGAAGCCAGAGTGTCTGGTTATCTAACTTTTAATGATGATAATCAATGGGGTTCAGGTGGAGGCAGACTGACGCTTCCACTGTCAAGTTTCTATCAACCTTTCCCATAACATTAATATTACTGATGATCACTGCCTGAATCAATTATTTTAACTAGAGTGTCTTTAAGTTCTATGATTCCCTCCACATGTACCAGCTGGAATTCTTTGGTAGAGAAGAGCTCTCCTTCATTGACCAGGGCTGTTTGATTACTCTGAGATATAGTCCCTTTAGGGCAGGCAGGATAAAAGCTTAATTCATTCCCATTAATTACCAAGCTTCAGAGGAAGGGGTTGGTGCCTTAGCACCTTCAAAGGATGACTAATAATTATTCTGCTTGGTTTTATATGTTTGGTTTGCTTGCTCTCTTTCTCATTACTATGAAACAGATTTTTATACATTCAATGTGTTTTAATCCATTACAGTCATTCCTATTGATGTAAGAATTTGATGCTCTGGTCAGTGTCCTTGAAGCTGATTACTGTGCCCTTTCACATGACCCTATTGGTTTTACTATTCCAGACCTGGAATCAGAAATTTCTTTAAAGAGCCCTGACATCTTTTGGAAGGAAGTAATATTTAGAAATAACAATCTGGGTGATATAGATGCTTACTGCCACTTTTATTTTTATGTCCTTTCAGGGCAACAGTTAGAAACTCTATTTTTTGTTTCTATACCTAAGAAACAAAACATGAACTAATTCTGATATTTCCACTTAATCATATATAGTTTTAACTTATTAGATTTGATTTTTTTTCCCCTTACACTAAGGTTTTGGTTCCAACCACGTTTATCTAATTTCGTATTTGTTATACCCACAACAGTAGAAAAATTACAATGCCAACAGTAGAAAAATTAAAATGACAACATTACTATAAACAATAAAACCAATGAATGAAGTTATAATTTCTTGCAGTTCTTTTTGTCCTTAAAATATAACCCACTAAGAGTGTTCAGTTCAAGCAGCGGGTTTTGAAGTCACTCTAATTTTTTTCTAAGTAATTATATCATAATATGATATTCAGTTAGATACGTTTATTTTAGCTAGTTTCCAAATTCTATAATTTTTTAAAATTTTTATTTTTTGCCCATTTTTCTAGTGTTAATCTTGTACTTCTTAATTTTTAGGAGCTCTTCATAAAATAACCTTCCTGTTATTCTGGTGTAAACAATTTTTTTCTCAGTTGTTTTTATATCTTTCTATTTGCTTGTGTTGTATTTAAACCTTGTAAAATGTTATTTTATTTTTATGTAGTTTAATTAATTGCTTTTGGGTTTTAAGGCATAACTACAAGATTTCTCTTTTCCTAGATTATAAAGAAATCCATACAGATTTTCTTCTGGTACTTGAATCATCACATTTTTACATTTAAATTTCTAATACATTTGGAATTTATCCTGGTGTATGTTGTAAGGTACAGACTCAATTTTGTATTTTTCCAAATGGCTACCACTTGCCCCAACACCATTTATTTAAAAATTCACTCAAATAGCTGACTTGAGATTATCATCTTTATCATATCCTACATTTCATATACAACTGGATTTAATCCTAGACTTAGAATCTTAAATCTGTCCCATTGGTCTATTGGGCTGTTAGGTATCAATACCATCAATACCATACTGTTTGAAATGTTTAGACTTCAATGTTTTAAAATCAGGGAGAGTTTGCTCCATCCCCCCTCATCTCCCCCATCTCCAACCCCTACTAATATCGCTCTTCTTTGCCAGGATTTCCCCAGCTATTCTTTCTTGCATATTTCTTCCCATGAGCCTTACAATCAACTTGTCTGGGTCAGAGAGTAAGGGAGAAGTGGGGAGGGGGGTTGAAAAGAAACCAGTGGTATTTATTTAGCGATCACCTTAAATGTAGAGATTTTTTTTTAAGAGCTTTATGTTGAACCTTCTTATCCAACAATAGGGTGTATGTTTCCATTTGTTCAAGTCTATTTTTATACCTTTCAGGAGTTTTTAAACATTTTCTTTATATAGGTTTTATCCATTTCTTGTGAATTTTATTGCAAACAATTTTATATTCATTTGTTGCTACTGTAAATTGGGGTCTTGTAGTAAGTCTTCTGTTTGTATATATGAAGGCTATTGACTTCTCAGGCTATTTTTTAATCCATCTAAAGGCAAACAGTTTCCTTTAGCTTACTAAAGGCAAATAAAGATTTTTTATTTGTAATATAATTTCGTTTGGTGGAAGGAACAGCACCCACAGCACCTAGTGTTCCTAAACAAGAATATTCCCACTGCAGAACTGAAGTGTGTATGTATCACAAGGAAGGGCAAACACTCACCTTTGTGTATTCGTCTTTGGCCTTGAGGAGCATTCGTAAAATATCTACTTCTTTGCCCTCTCCTGAATTGAGGATCATCGGGGAAATTCCTGCTCCAGTTCCCTGATGGGCTTTCAACTGTTCATACTGAGTTAGACTAGAAAAACAGAGGGGAAGGTCCAAACGAGAAAAACCAATTCAACACAAACAGTGTTTAAAACCACCCCAGTTCTCACCTAGTTGTTTTCATCCTGTTACAACCATATTAGAAAGAAGGCTGCTTAGGAATTTAAAGGAGAAAAATGAGAGTTGAGGTCTTGAATTCACTGACTACATAGATGAATCTAGGGTAGGAGTCAGCAGACCTGCAGGCCAAGTCCAGCCCACCACCTGTTTTTGTAAAGAAAGTCACAAACACAACCAAGCTCAACACAGCCATGCTCCTTTGTTTATGTGTTGTTTATGGCTGCTTTCACATTACAAGGGCAGAATTCTATAGTTGCAACAGAAATCCTATGGACTGCAAAGCCTAAAATACTCTCTCTGGTCCCTTTGAGAAGAGTTTGCCAACTCCTCACACAGTGCATTCTAAAGGATGCTCTCATTAGTTGCTAAGGAAACCCAATTTAGAGTTCTGAAATACTAAGGAAAGTACCCCTGACTTTACAGACTGCCTTGAAGACAAGGCAAGGTTGATTCTGGCAACGCAAATCCTGTAGCTCTCTGGCCGTTTCAAAACATGGTAAAGATTCCATTCTAACTCGGAGAAGAAGGGCCATTTAAAAAACCATTTACAGCAATGAGGAATTCTTCTGTTGCCTGGAAAACAATACAGAGAGAGACCAGATTGCTCCTATATGCTGCTAGGTGATGCCGAGGAAAATGTACTTTCCCTTTATGTGCTGTGACTTTCAGCTCACATTCTTATTATTGCCATGAAGTTTATGGTAACAAAGATGTGAGTACTTACTGAGAGACTTAATTCTAACTAGGGAGGGAGTCTGAACCCACACCAATCAGCTGCTTATTGCTAGTAAATAATCAATTTCCTGCCCGAGTTGTTAGGTAATTACTGCAGAATGCTGACAATTTTAACGTGGCCTCTTGGCTGAGCGACAGGGTATTTTTAAATCTCTGTATGAAATCCTACTATTACTATCCACTGCACAATTTACAGTAACACGAATGTTCTAGAACTAGTTGTTACGGTGGTAAATACCAGTTTGAATACACTTAATCACCATCTGCACCTTGAGCTAGTTACCTAAAGTTAGCTGTCTCTAGCTAGCCTTTCAGGAATCTATCTCATTTCTTAAAAGGTGCTCCCTGTTTTTCATTTCTGTGAGGTCACTTTCTAGTCATTTCATTGCCCCAGGATTTAAAAGTGGGGACTGATTCTTTTGCACACAGAGCTACAGTGTCATGTGGCAGCAGCCATCCTATGTGCTTGGCTGAGTCCAGTCCCAGGCTGTGACACAGCATGTGCAGGAAACTCATCTCACTCTGAGGCTCTTACCCATCCCCATAAATGGCAGGGAAATAACTGCCTCACAGTGAGCAGCCCTGGGCTCAGAAATTGATCAGTCAACCAATTGTAGAGCAGAGAGCAAGCCTCCTCTTCCAATGCAATCAGGGAAGCCAAGAGTGGGACGGTCAGACAGCAATTTTAAAGCTGCCCAAAATGCAGAATGGGACCAATCACAAGGTATCACGAGATTAAAAGAAAGAGACTAGTAACCAGGAAGAGAGAGACGGTCAGCTGGTCACGAAGCTAACAGTAACTCAGCAATTTCTAAGGACACTGGAAATAAAGACTACCTTAACTCAGTGTCTGAGACACGGGAGGAACTTCTGAGCTCCCACGAACACGTAGACGCAGTTAAAGGAAAGCACTTTGGGGAGGAAGGAGATGAAAGATTTTACAGAATCTGGAGCAGGCATTTAGGATGGCTCTGAATGTTCTTTTTACTGACAGGCATATTGATAACTTTTCAAAGCAAAAAATTGCTAATTTACAAATGAAAATATTAAAGAAAACTGCCATCTGGAACAATTCATATATATTTCACACACAGGAAAAAAATGAATCATTCTAGATGATAAATATGACCTAGTGAAAATGTGGCAAGTTGTTTATGTCTATTTTTCATTTATTAATTAATACTAAATGTCTGCCTAACCACTGTGAAAAGGGCTGCTGTGGGAGATATATTCTGTTGAGTATAGTATAGTTACACACACTTAGAAATACAAACAAAAGTACCAGGTCCTGAAAAATATTTAGCCGTTTAGTACTTACTTTTTCATAAGCTCTGCAATTCTTTGGCATTCCTCCTTATCATAAAACCAAATTCCATAGATGGACACTGCAAAAAACACATCAAACAAATTATGAGCGTCTTCAAAACTACAAAATAGAAAAAAATCTCCTTTCCATCTTAAATACATAATAATCTATGTATTGAATTGATTTATTCAATAATTATTGAATAAATAAAAACAATCATTGGGGTTAAAGCTTAAAAATGCAGTGTCAAGCCAGGCACAGTGGCTCACACATGTAATCCCAGTACTTTGGGATCACCTGAGGTCAGGAGTTCAAGACCAGCCTGGCCAACGTGGTGAAACCCCATCTCTACTAAAATACAAAAAAAAGTAGCCAGGCGTGGTGGCAGGTGCCCATAATCCAGCTACGCGGGATGCAGAGGCAGGAGAATCACTTGAACCTGGGAGGTGGAGGTTGCAGTGAGCCAAGATCGTGCCATTGGATTCCAGCCTGGGAGAAAAGAGCGAAACTCTGTCTCAAAAAAAAAAAAAAAAAAGCATCGAAATTTAAGTCCACAGAGAAATCTGTGGTGGTTTTGAGCAAAGATACATACCCACACATATCCAATAAACTGTGTTCTCCTTAAAAATATAGCACCTGAACACAATAGGCATTTGGTAAAATTTTCTTAAGCAAATGAATACAGATTGAAAATGAAATCACAATTTCTAAACTTCCTGGCTTCGAGATATCATTGTTTCCACACTCCATTTGCACATTCATAAACACATTTCATCTTTATTTTTAAATATTCACCTGATACTCAAATTATGCCTGGAAGCCTCCCTCCCCTTCTCCTTCTCTGAGGAACATGTTAACTGAAAAACTGGCTTTGAAAGCTGTAAGTTAGGGATAGGCCACTGGAAAAAATAAAATTTAATAATAAATCTCTAGCTTCAAAACGGTACAGAAAATTTACAACTGCTGAAAGATTAGACATGACTATGATTTCATCACTTAGTAATGAAAGGAACTGTGACATAATATACCTGCTATTGATTCATTTAATAACGTTCAAATAAGTTGTACACTTTAGTACGTGCCTATCTATATCATTTTTATAGTAAAGGCTGAAACAGCTTCAAAAGATGTTTATAAATATCTAGTTGAGGATCTGATGGCATTAATCATCTAAGTAATGTATTAACTACATACACATTTTAAAAATCTTCAGTGAAAATAGCAACAATATTATGATAGAGCAATGAAAACCAACAAAACATGTTTTTAAAAGGGAAAAAAGACTTCAAATTCAAACTTTCCAAACATGTAATTATATTAATAGTGTTTTGCTGTTAAAACAGCTGTGATATTCTAACTACATCTTTTTTCTCCTCTTACCTGACCAGTGTGTGGGCATGGAATTTCTGCTTCTCGTCAGTAATGATTCAGATATCCAAAGGTACAAGAAAGGTCTGTGTAGTGCTATTTTAAGCAGGCATCTTAAAGAGGAACCTATGAATCTGAATGACTAACTTGCCGAAAGGAGGCAATAGGGCTTTAAACTTTGTTTTGCGATTATCGGTGTACCAGAAGTCTTTTATCTTATCTTACCTACCTGCATGTGAAGTAGGGGGGAAGTAGGGGAAAAGATTCCAGCTTTTCCTTGAACAGGACCATTTTACTCTCTTAGGTGAAAATACATACACATTTTCCTCCCTGGTACACTGACTTTTTTTTTTTTTTTTTAAAAGAACATCTGAGTTCTGAAGCCCATGTGCTGAGAGGTTTTACATCAAAACAAAATTCTTTTACCTCAAGATCATTGAATGTGTATCTTGAAACTTCATATTCAAGGTTGCTTCCAGTCCATCAACAGTAATTCCCTACTCTGATTCCCTACACAGATTCCCACACTAACCTGCCTACCCTCACATTCTTGAAGTCAAAGCAGACTGGATCACTGACGTTCAACCACTTAATAAATCTGAATATGTTTGTGTGTCTTGGTGACTTTAACCTTAGTCACAAAACTAGAAGCCTGGTCTATCTTTTTGGTTACAGTGTAAGTTTTCCTTCCTTGAAGACTGACTTTTCCAAAACTATCAAAGGAGAAAGGTGGCAGTAAGGGAGAAAAATAGAGCATAACTCAGAAACACGAGGCCAAACGGCAGAGGAAAAACCGGCCATTGTTGCCTCATGAGTAGCCTCTATTAACAGGAATATTTTGGGTATCTTTTGTTTGATGTTATACATTTGTGGCATTTGACATAAGGAATTAGGCTTTTGTAAGGGTGAGATGCCAAGAAAACTGTTGATACAAATAGAAAAACAGTCTGACATTGTCATTACCACGAGATAACTGAAATGCAGACTTAGGGAGGGAAAATGCCATGGAACATCTTTCAGATGTCAAAGCAAAATGAAGGAAAGACTGAGTTTGCAGTAATTATTGAAGACACTGTGAAGACTTCTTTAGGACCCAATCATTTATCTCCAAAGCAACATGGCTTTAAAAATTAAAATGAGATCATTTTGAGATAACTCTCTTGATCCCAGTTTAGTCTGGACAGAAAATTTAAATAGCCAAGGAGGAAAAAGAAACATTAACCAAGAGTTCTGGCTATCAAAAAGTGGCACCAAGATAAAATGCAGAACTGGGCCTAACTTTCTTCTCCCTAAAATAGTTTTGCAACTTGAGCTGCATTCCCCTGGGAAAGAGGCTGTGAATTCCATTAAAGTTCGCATTCCGACTGAAGTTTCCTGCCTCTTAGCCCTAAGGTCTACCAACCCCTGGACAAACCTATCACTCTTCCACACAAGAGGGTCTATCAGAGCAGTCTGTGGAGATATATAAAAGCCAGAGATCATCATGCCTTAGGGAGGTGATGAGCTGACAGGCTGACAGAAACCATGAAGTTCACATTTCAATCCAAGTTTTCCCGTAAAGCCACTGGGTGAGAGGCCCATCCCTACATAGGCAGGGAGCAGAGCAGGGAAGACAGAAAATACAAGGTTGAAAAGAATCAAGCAAGAAGGTGTTTTGTTTTGTTTTGTTTAGAATTCTAAAATTTAAAAGTAATTTTACTGTAACCTAAACTTGCAGCGATATGATATGGCCATGTAAACTTTTGTGGCACTGAAATGTTACTGCAGGAATGGCTTCTGGGTTTTAAAAAATTACAAGAGATCATGAGCAGGATAATTATTTAGCTTTAAAAATCAACCAATTAATATACAACTGGAAATTCACAATGCTTCGAGCCTTTGTTCAGCCTGGGACGCCTGCATACCAGCCGCTTCCCAGCCACCTGTCTGCCGACACGGAGGTCAAGTTTAAGGGTACTTTGGTGCATGAAGCTCAACTCAACTATTTCTACATCTCTCCTGGAGGTAAGAAACCCTAAAGCGAAATAAAGAGTAGGAAGAACATGTTGAAATTTACTCTAAATATTCTAATGATACTTAGAATGTGACTGCCTCACTCTAAGAACTCATCTCTCCATATTTAATCAGGATTTAGCACATACCGTTGTGAAATTTTGCCTATAACTGCACCATCCTGGTTTATGCCGTTCTTTGGAAATTCTCAATTGAAAAAAAGTGATGTTTGAGGCAACAGGCGATGCAATACTGCCTTTACATAATAAAACACCAATCTTTTACCTTCCTTTTAACTCTGTCAGAAAGATCAAGGAGATCAAAATTTCCGTATTAGACTTCATGCTGGATTTTGTAGGTCCACAAAGACAAGGCAGAGAGCAAGCTGATTATATTCAATAGTGGTGTTTTCTTTTTTAAATTTCTTCAGTGGAAAAACAAAAAGCTGGTCAAATTTTAAGAGGCAAATTAAGAGGCCACTAAAGGTGGTATCAATGTCACTCAAATGCACATTTTCATTTGTAACCCTTTGATTCTTATTAGCATGGTGCATTAGTTCATTTTACATGTTCTTTGGGGATTTGCCTCATCTTGTTTATGTTCCTAATAAATACTTCTGTTCGATCTGTTCTTTTAAGATATTTATAATTTGTTTTATATTTTACCCAGATACCATACAACTCCAAATCATGATTGATAGCTTATAATTGTCTAATGAGGACATGTGATAATGTTTGTGTAAATTTTTAAAAGAAGATATATATCCATTCAATTAGGAAGTGGATGATAAACACATAATTACATGGGTAAAATTTAAATAGGCAGGACATCTGATTTGGTAATGCTCTTTCTAATATAATTTCACTAATTCCTCTCAAAAGGATAGGGAAATATGTTTTTCTTAGTATCCAGCAAGGAAAGCATTTAAGTTCCTTCTTTTTACTTGGAAAGCCATGGAAACAAGGGAGTGTTAAATTACACAAACCTCTTCTGGGCATCTAAGGATAAACCAAAAATTTAAAAATTCCTTCAAACTCCATTCCTTTCATGAAGTCTTTCTCAAAAGAGTAGAATAGTATTTTCAATGTAAGGATGGAGAACATCTAATCATATATTTGTGTAAACACTTGTTTCTGAGACTTCATTCAAATATAGTATTTCTTGATTTACTGTACCATTTATCTAGATCAAGCTTTAATAAATTTGGCCATCCTGATGATGACTACTTACTAGCATATGGTAGTACACATGCACACACAGTTACTAGGCATTTGAAAGACCTCAAGATATTTTTAAAAACAACAGAAAAATAGAACCATGACATTTTAGAGCCAGAAGTCAGGTAAGAAGCATGCAGTTCAATAACCTATTTCCCTAATGAGGAATCTGTGGTCTAACAAGGCTAAACAAGCTAGCCAAAGTCATTTTTCTTGGTTTAATCTGTTTCCCCTAAAATATGCCCTTCTCCTAGCCTTTCAAATGAAATAGATGAAGCATTCAAATTTGTTTTTACATATCGGATTGAGTTCTAGGCTTGGTTATAAAAGACTGGAATTAGTCTTTTTAAACCAAAGTTCATGTGGACTCTCTAAAGGAAAAAAAGAAGGATGGAATGAAGGGAGGGGGGAGATCAGTGAGGAAGGGAGGGAGGGAGGGGGAGAAAAAGAGAGAAAAAAAAGAGGAAGGGAATTAAGCTTTCTGGTAGTGGCAATGTTTTCACAGCAGTAAACACTCGAGCAGCAATGACGCTGCCTGTGTGCTGGCATCCATAGATGGGAAACACAGGCTGTGTTTGGCCGGCTCTATGCGGATTCTGTACTTCTTCCCCATTTGGAATGTCTGCACTCAAAATGCTTTCCCTCCAGCATGTTCTCTAATGCCTTTAAAGTAATGTTCTTCCATTCACCTTCCGCCTTAGCTTTACTGACCAAACACGGACACAATCTTGTAAAATAAAATCTTCACTGGCCACTGAGAGTCTACATAGCACTGTTATCTTTGGCCCTTGGTCTGCTTCTCTTCATATGACATGGTTTTACTGCACCTCACAAATCAGTGATCCCATGACCCGGGAAGAATGAAAGGTTCAAAGCAGATGAGAAGCAGTTTCTATTTTACGGGTGACTAATACTCATGAACATTTTGGGGGAAACAGTAGTAACAACCCTCCCCTTTCTAAATAAATTAACGTTATTAGAAAGTTAATGCCATTAAAAACAAACAAAACTCTCTTAATTAAAACTTTATACTAATTTGGATTAAATTAATATGTACTCTCCAACTATAAATGAGAATTTATTACTTTCCCAGTAAAAGATGGATTTAATCTTTTAGAAAGTTTTAATTCATAATGGATTCATGTTGTATCATTCAATCTTCCTAATCTTCACAGAGGTCATTATCTTCCTAAACTGGGAACCTTGAGGTCATCTACTACCCTCAGGTTTACCAGAGGTCATATGGGATCTTTTTCATCATATACTAATTTCCTAGTTTTATTTGTTCCTTTAATCTAAGAGATATAACAGAGTAAATAAACTTTTAAAAGTTAGGAAGCCGAAAAGTCCATAGTTTGTAACAAATATAAATAGAAACAACTTATTCTGCTTTACTGGCCACTTAAATTTATATTTTCATTTGTTCATAATCTTGCTGATAATTTCAAAATCTCCTTGGCCACAAATATCATGCAGGGAGTCCCTAATATATCTTTTCCTTCTCTTTACGCATCCTTGAAGACCCAGGCTTTCTCACTCCTCTGGGGATAAACAGTCCCAACTTTTTCTTTGCTCCTGTAGTTTTTTTTGTACATCCTTGTACTAAAAAAGGTAATAAATTAAGCATTTATAAATCTGTTCCCTCCACTAGACTATAAGCTACTGGAGGGGAGGACTTTGTTAATACACCCAGTACAGCAACCAGCATGTGCAGACATTCAACAAATACGTGCCGAGTTGAACTGAAATCTAAGACTTCAAGCTCTTCTACCATCAATAATCCTTATAATTGTTGATATCAATAATTATCACTTCCTGGAATAATTAAACATGTGGATTAGATATGCCAGAATTCTCTATCAATTGATTACACCTTCTACTAGAGATTTCAGCATGGACAGTCTCTTCACATCACCCCTTTTGTTCTCCTTCAACCTTCACTGAGAGTTTATTTTGCTTCAAATGCTTTACCTTCTTATGCTTAAGTAATGTTGATGGGATTCTGTCATTAGGCTATGAGCTCCCAAAGACTATATATTTCGATTGATTCAGCACTATGTAGGCACTAATGTACTCATTTAATGTGTATTTATTATTACAACCCTACCATATACCATTCTTCCTGACTGACTACTTGTTAGGCACTAGCAACTAAGAGCTCAAAGAATGCAGCAATTCTGCAAAAGCACATGCATTTCTCTTCATTATGGAAAAACAAAGGACAAATAATAATAATACTTTGGTCTACCAGAAAATCTAAGATATTCATATTCCAGTCGTGTTTGATAATAGTAATCTCAAGCTTACATATATAAGTACCTAAATGATCTGAAAAATGTAAGATTTATATGCATGTCAATTATTCCAGCAACACACTGACAATCTATTACCATACGTGAATCTCAATGTATAGAAATGAATCCAGTCTCCTATAATTGCAGTTTTTGAGAAAGTTATATTTAAACATATCTATTTATGCTTAAGCTTATTTTTAAAACAGAGTATTTCTACAGGTCAAAAATTTGTTCCAATGAAGAACAGACTTCTTCATATTTAAATTAGACGATTTAATCGAGTGTTTAACAATGATAGGAATAGCTCTGCTGAAAATAGCCTAACTATAAAACACATGATCACGGAAATATTTCTACAATTTGACATAGCAGTAGTCTAGCCAAAGAAGCCTAGTGCTACTTCCTGATTAAAGAAAAGTCAGAGTTTCTGTACTTTTTCATTTTTACCTTAATCTGTGAATATAGACATAGGAGATACTACTTTCCAAAAGACTCTTTCCAAAAACCCTTTATGTTGAAACAGTTTCATTGTGTTTTGGTTCTACTATGAAATAAGAGCTCTAAAGCTATATATAAGGTGATTCTAATACAAGTTCTTGTCCAAAATTGTTTTCTTTCTTCAAAACCCATAATTTTTCCTTCTGTGGGTTAAGCAGTAAATTTACTTTGATTCCAGAACTTGATTATTTGAAACTATTTGTTAAATGATTTTTGGACAAAAATTAGTAATATAAAACACAGAATCTAAAAGAATATACATTATATAGCCATAATGACCACTTACTATAGATAAAGGTTAGGAAAACTAAAAGATGCTTTCCTTATTAAGCATTTAAGAAAATGTTTTGGAACCCGGCTTTTCTCTGCCAAGATTTAGGCTTCCACCATGCTAAACTGGGCTCTCTTAAACACAAAATATAAAATACACTGCATGTCCAAGCCACAGATGCAGTGTATGAATCTGAATAGCATTACTATGTTTTCCTGGTCAAGCCGAGAACCTTCATAGTCTGTATCGTTCAGGATAAAACAAGTGACTTTGCTTTAATTTTACTCTCACGTAGCAGCTGTAAATCACCATGTCTGACTTTGCCACATGGGTTTTTCCTCACCTCAGCATGTCAGATTGTTAAGTTACATAAGAGATGTATATATTCACACGAAGGCTCTCTCCGTGAGTCCCCTAGCAGCTACGACGGAAAAGTAGAAACTGTGTTAATTGGGTGGTCAGGGTGAAGAGAAGGGTTGTTTACTCACGTTGTGTATCTGCTTATGTGCGTGTTTCAAGGAACTATCTGGTGTCACGACTCAACACACAGAAAAACAGAAATACAAAATCCAGAGATACCACAAGGCTCAAGAGTGAAATTCTGCTTTACTTGAGATTTTTCAGAGCCTTCTTTAACTGGCAGAACACCAGTTCTTTAGACGAATAGTCTTCTTTAGAGTTTAGATCCCTTCCTTTCAGCCTAAGTGGAGTACTGACAGAGAACAAAAAAGTCATTCTGGATTAAAGGTCAGAGTGACAAGTTTCATCACTCAAGTCACAGTAGATGTATAACCCTTCATCACATATTAACACATTAGCTCTCTAAGCAATGGTGCATAATAAATAGATCAATTTTTCAGTCAGAATGGCAAAGGAGACTTAGAGACACAAAGCAAGATTCAGTGACCACATTATAATTTTTAAATTTTGGGGGCTCTTCTTCCTCTCTCATTAAGTGCAGGCTTAAAAAGAGTCCTTGAAAGTTTCTAATGCAACCAACCACTCCTCTCACGTACAGTAAAAGAGCCTCAAGACTGTATAGGTTAGCAATTCTGACTAAGTGTGAAATGTCAGACTCCTCAGCTCCCATTCCATACTGCTCATGATTTGAATGAGTCTACTTTGAGGATTTTGTCTTGCTGGGCAGATCCCGAAGAGAAATGTATTCTGTTATTCCTACAAATACTAAGTTTTTGCCTAGTAAGAATGTCAAGTATTTTTAGCCATATAGTTACTTTAAATATTAGTTTCTTGACCCTAGAGAGCTTTAGGGGTTCAATAAAATTCCTAAAACTCTATGCAAAATGTCATGTATATATGCAAACAGACATTTTGGGAAGTGAAAAACTGCAAAGCATAGACCCTCTAGAACAATGTCTGGCACACAGTAGTCAAGCAAATATGTCTGAGGAAAGGGGGAGAGGGAGGGAGGGGGGAGGAAGGAAAGTAGGAAGTAAAGAAGGAAGAAATGAAGAAAAAAAGGGAAGAAGAAAAGTATTCAGATTCTCATAGGGATTTGTGACTCACAGAAGATTACGAACTACTATTTGCGACTATCAATATGCCAATAAATATCCTAGAATGGAAAACAACCTTCAATTATCTGTGGGCAGATAATGTGTCTTTCATTTACTTAGTAATGAACTTACACAGAGTTCACTTTTAGCTTTCCAAATAGCTTTTGTAATCATTGCCTAGACTGACTGCAAGGTAAAGAAAAGACATAACAAAGTCTCCAAGTCTTAGAATTTGTGAAGTTGGAAGAGCTATTCCTCCATGTAGCCTGAAGCCTAGGAGAAAGCTTAAAAAGCACAGATCGGTTAGCATGCTCAGCCATGGAGAGGGTGAATCACACAGTTCAGCTGTGGCTACTGGTTTGCTGAAGAGGTGTCACTGTCAGTCTCTACAACGAAGTGGGAAACAGGAAGACATTTTGGAAAGCTGGGCAACTTTGTGGCTTCTGCCTGATCACTCTAAGCAGCATACCTTCAAAGCTTTGTCTTACGCATTCTGATGTTCCAGATGCTAGACAAAATCATCATATATATCTATACACACATACACACACACATATGTAACAATTCTAGAATATAAGTGGTTCGGGAATTTTGTTAAGTACACTGTACATGTCTATTTCTTATCTAAATCTGTTTATTTCCTGTGTTTATTTGGCACCACAGAATACAAATAAAATATAAGATATGTTCTCTGCCCGTAAGGGGCCTGTAATTTATTATCCATGCCACTGCCTTCTCAATAGCCTAGATAATTAGCAACCAGTTAATTAATGGTAACATAGTGGCAGAGAAAACGTTTTACAAAATGCATTCTAAGTATAATGAGCAATATTGTTTCCAAATTATGACTCCTCATTGTTCTGTAAATTTGACTTTCTTACTGCTATTATTTACTATGGGTATATACGGGTACACTTTAACTTTGGTGCTTTGGAAGAGAATCAAGTTTATACTTCATAATATGTTCTATAATAGCCACCAAGAAAATATCTACTATTATATTTTAAAACTGTATTGTTTTTATACATTTCATTCTAGAGGAAACACTGCAGAGTAGATGCTAAGGCTTCTCTTTGCTAGCAAATTGACATTTTAAAAAATTGACTCTCAAGAGAGAAGTGGAAGGTTAATTCCTTCCACTCAGGAAAAATATTAAGTTATACAGGTTTCCATATTTTTAGCAAAAAGAAACCTTGCTTCTCTGACCACGGGGAGAAAGCAGATGTCACAACCCAGAGAAAGGGGGCAGAGCCTTCTGACTGATCTGGAAACTAGAAATGCAGACTCAACTATTTCTATTACCTCACATTACTTGGCGCTTTCAGCTGATGTCAAGCTTTTGGTATCATGTTGGTTTAAAGTACTGAAGATGTGTTTTAGAACAAGGACTGCTTTATTTCCAGGTTGAAAAAGCCAAGACACAAAGTGATAAGAGTTAATGTAATATTCTAATCAACACAGCAGAGATCAGAGTTAGCAGAAACAGCGGCTAATAATGTCAGGAAAATAAAGAAAGGTAAAAAATTATCCTTAAATATTCATTTATTTAAATACTTCTTTTATAAGGTTCAATTATTTCTACTTTCTTACATTGAAGAATCATTTATGTAAAAGAAAATGCACAGATCTGAAAGTGTTCTGCTCAGTGAGTTGGCAATAAAACACTCTTATGTAACCAACACTGAAAACAAGATATAAAATATTTTTATCACTCTTTTCCAGTCAACCAGCACACCCCACTTCCACCACCAGCCCCAGCAGAGGCAACCAATTTTTTACTTCTATCATCCTAGATTAGTTTTGCCTGTTCTTAAACTTCATATCAATGGGGTCGTACAGTATATCCTCTTTCGTAGATGGCTTGCTTTGCTCAACGTGTTTCTGAAATTAATTCATGTTGTTGAATATATCAGTAGTTCATTTCTTTTTATTGCTGAGCAGTGTTCTATTATTATATACCAAAATTTATCTATGTAACTATTAATGGGTATCCGGGTTATTACCGGATTTTTTTTGCTACTACGAATAAAACTGCTTTGAGCATTTGTGTAAAGTCTTTGTGTGGACATGTGCTTCGGAGTCTCGCTCTGTCACCCAGGCTGGAGTGCAATGGCGCGATCTCGGCTCACTGCTGCAACCTCCGCCTCCCACGTTCCGGAAATTCTCCTGCCTCAGGCCCCCAGGCTGCTGGGACTACAGGCGCCTGCCATCACGCCTGGCTAATTTTTTTTTTTTTTTTTTTTTTTTTAGTAGAGATGGGGTTTCGCCAAGTTGGCCAGGCTGGTCTCAAACTCCTGACTTCAGGTGATCTGCCTGCTTCGGCCTCTCAAAGTGCTGGGGTTACAGGCGTGAGTCCCAGCGCCCGGCCTCTTCTTGTTTTTGTTTTTGAGACGGAGTCTGGTTTCACCGCCCAGGCCGCAGTGCACTGGCGCCATCTTGGCTCACTGCAACCTCCCCCTTCAGGGCTCAAGCGATCCTGCCTCGGCCTCCGCTGTAGCTGGGATTACAGGTGCCCGCCACCACGCCCAGCTAATTTTTGTATTTTTTTGGGGGGGGGGGGTTGTTCACCATGTTGGCCAGGCTTGTCTCGAACTTCTGGCCTCAAGGGATCCGCCCGCCTCAGCCTCCCAAAGTGTTGGGATTACAGGCGTGAGCCACCGTGCCCGGCCCATTTCTCTAAAGTAAACAACTATGAATGGAACTTGTTGGATCATACGCTAGTTATATGTTTAAGTTTATAAGAAAATGCCAAATAGTTCTCCAAAGTAGTTGTAGCATATTACTCTCTCAGAAGCAATGTATCAACCTTTCCATTGTTCCACATCCTCATTAACACCTGTCTTTTTAATTGTAGCCATTCTAAGGAGTATGTGATATTCTTATTTGGGCTTTAATCTGCATAGGTTTCCAATGCCCAATAAGCATATGAAGAAACACTCAATACAATCTGTTGTTATGGTAAAATGCAAATTAAAACCACAATGAGATATCACTTCAGAATTCTCAGAAAATTTAAAAAAACAAACAATATCAAGTTTTGACAAGGATGTGGAGCAAATGGGAAGTCTTAGACATTACTGGAGAGAGCATAAATAGGCACACAACTGTTCAGCAGTATCTCTAAAGCTAAACAAACCCCTACACTATGTCTCCATCAATTTCACTCCTACGTATAAACCCAAGACAGATAAGCATACCTATTCACCTAAAAAACATGAACGGAAATGTTCATGGTAACTTTATTCAGAATAGCTCAAATCTGGAAATAACTCAAATCTATCGATAGGAGAATAAACAGACTGCACTATAATGATGCAGTGGAATACTACACAGAATAAAAAGCAAGAAACTACTGCTACATGCATTAACTTCAAAATAACTGATGAATAATGGTAAGAATCTTTTCATATGACTATTGGTATTTGTGTATCTTCTTTTTTAAAGCATCTTTTCAAATATTTTGCTCATTTTTTAGTTGGCTTGTCTTTCTGTTGTTAACTTCTAAGTGTTATTTACATATTCTCAATATAGTACTGTGTCAGATATATGTACATGTTCTCAGTATGTTTTCCCAGTCTGTGGTTCTCTTCATTTTCCTAAAGGTATCTTAAGAACAGAAGTTTTTAATTTGATGAAACTTTTACTTTTGATGAGGTAAAATTTATCATTTTTTGTTTTATAGTAAATGCTTATAAGTGTCATTTTAAATCTAGTGTTTGGTAATACTACCTTTAACTATTTTTAATAAAGATTTATTTCATTGCTTCTATAAAAATGAAAAAAATTCTTATTTCATTTGCAGACAAAACATCTATAGCATAAGCTTTTCTGTTTACACCACATGGCCATGTTTAACAGGGCCAGGAGGAAACAGAGATGTGACCTGTTTTCATGTATCATAATTAAGGTATCAAGTTTAAAATAGTGAATAAACTTCTTAAATATCAAATCACAGTATCTCAATAAGCATAAAACAAGTTGAAGGAGACATCCATAAAAGTGCTTTTTTAGAATTTAAAGTTCTATAAAGAAAATTTATATTATATATATGCATTATACATCATCTTGTTCACATAGATAAAACTAACATTTTCTCACATTACATATCTCTTCCTTGAACTATTAAATTTCCCATGATGAGGATGTATGGCATTCTCACAACTCACAATTACCTCTAGGAACTTCTAGGTAAATGTTGCTACTATCTATATTAAAGTAACCTTGAGAATCAGAGTAGTTCCTAGGTAAGCTGCTAAAATTACTTACTGCTTTGAGTTTCTACACAGGAAACACAGAGGCTTCTTAATGCCTAACGGCTAATGCTCCAAAAGAAAAACTAAAGAAATAGTTGTGAACTTTTAGGTTAAGTTTAATCAGTAGCTTTGAATAAAGAAATCCAATAAAAACAATTCAGTACTCATTGCAAATATTTAATTGTGCACATTTAATGCAAGGAATTCAGTGCTATGGGGGGGGACTGGAAAGATACCTTTGCCCTGAAGGTGCTTGCACTCTAACAGAGAAACTAGCACAAAATATTATGCATAAGGTAAAATATAAGCACAAGTAGTAATTGCCTTTATTTCTAGCTCAGATTTAGCATGTTATTTTGAACATATATGTTTACATGTCTTTTGTGCTAGGATGGTAAACTGTAAGGAGGAAGGGAGATATCTTTTTTTTTTTTTTTTTTTTTTTTGAGACAGAGTCTTGCTCTGTCGCCCAGGCTGGAGTGCAGTGGGGCGATCTCGGCTCACTCCAAGCTCTGCCTCTTGAGTTCACGCCATTCTCCCACCTCAGCCTCCCGAGTAGCTGGGACTACAGGCGCGCGCCACCACACCCAGCTAATTTTTTTGTATTTTTAGTAGAGATGGGGTTTCACTGTGTTAGCCAGGATGCTCTCGATCTCCTGATCTCGTGATCTACCCACCTCGGCCTCCCAAAGTGCTGGGATTACAGGCGTGAGCCAGCGCGCCTGGCCGGAAGGCATATATCTTATTCATTACTTCCAAAACCCAACACAGAATCAGTATCAACAGACAAGTGCTCAATAACAAATGAGCAAAGCAAACATAAATACAACATAAAAGACGTATATGCTGCAGTGAGACACCACAGCTATACGGGGGAATCACAAAAACATCCAGGGAGGTAAAGTTCCAGCTGGGTTTTGAAATATGAGTAGAATTTATCTGGTAGAGATTGGTCAGAATGAGGGAGAGAATTCAAGGAGAAAAAAAATATCGAAAAGCATGCAGGTAGGAGTGTTCTGGGAAAGTGTGTACGTAGTTGTTTACTTGGAGCATTAGACAAGCGTGCAAGAGTGTAGCAGACTTGACCTGAAAGGGAAACTGACCCGACTACAGCAAGCTTTAAATGTTGGGTGAAGAGTTTTACTTGGTAGGCATTTAAGATTTTGAGAAGGAAAGCAACTTAATTAGGCTTGTGCTTTAGGAAGATGAATCCAGCTGTGGTTTTGGATGGAGGGGATAAGCCAGATGTGAAATATAAGGCTAATGACATATCCTTTTTATGAATTGCTGGATTCAATTTGCTAGTATTTTTTCCTTTTTCTATTGTGTTAAAATATTAAAAACATTAAATTTACAGCTTAAAATATGCAGTTCAGTGGCATTCAACACATCCACAATATTGTGCAACCATCACCACTGTCCATCTCCAGAACTTTGCCATCATCCCAAACTCAAACTCTGTACCCATGAACAGATAACTCCCCACTCTCCATCCCCTGAAGCCCCTGAAAACCACTATTTTACTTTCTGTCCGTATGAATTTGACAACTCTATGTACCTCACAGAAGTGGAATCATACAGTATTTGTTCTTTCGTGTCTGGTTTAACTTAGCATAATGTCTTCGAGGTTCATTCATGTTGCAGTACATATCATAATTTTATTCTCTTTTAAAGTGGCACAATATTCCACTGTATGTGTATATAATATTTTGTTTGCCCATTCATTCACTGATGGATATTTGGGTTTTCCCCACCATTTGGCTATTGTGAATAATGCTACTATAAACATTATTTTGTTAGTATTTTGCTGAGGATTTTTATATCTATGTTCACAAGAGACATTGACTGATAATTTTCTTTTCTTGTAATGTCTTTGCCTTGTTTTGGTATCAGGATAATGCTGCCCTGATAAAACGAGCTGGAAAATATTACCTCTTCTACTTTCTGAAAGAGATTGTGTAGAATTGCTATTATTCCTCCCTTGAATATCTGGTTGAATTCACCAGTTAAACTATCTGAACTTGGAGTTTTGTTATATTTTTAATTACAAATTCAATTTCCTTAATATGGGACTATTCAGGTTACCTATTTTTCTTGAGTGAATTCTGATGATTTGTATTTCTCAATGAATTAGTCCATTTCATCTAAGTTGCCGAATTATAGTACTCCTTTATTATCCTTTTAATGTCTGTGTATAGCCTCTCTTTCATTTCTGATACTGCTAATTTGTGTCTTTTTTTCTTCTTCATTAGTCTGGCCAGGTGTTTATCAGTTTTACTGATTCTTTTCAAAGATAATCAGGTTTTGGTTTCACTAATTTTCTCTAAATAGTTTTTCTGTTTTTTATCTCATTGATTTCTCCTCTTTTTATTTCTTTCCTTCTGTTTGCTTTGGATTTAATATACTTTTCTCCTATTTTCTTTAAGTGAACGTTTGAATTACCGATTTAAGAACTTTCTTCTTTTCCAATACAAGTACTTGATGGTATAAATTTCCCTCTAAGTCCAACTTTGGTTGCATCTGAAATATTGTAATTTTCATTGTTATTCAGTTCAAATGTTCTCTAATTTTCTTTCTTCTTTGACACGAGTTTTTCGGAAGTGTGCTGTTTAATTTCCAAATACTTGGGGATATTCCAGATACCTTTCTGTTGTTGATGTCTAATTTAATTCTATTGTGGTCCCAAGAATATACTTTGTATGATTTCAATTCTTTAAAAATGTTTAAGGTTTGCTTTATGACCTGCGAGGAGGTTTATCTTGGGGAATATTTCATGTGCACTTGAGAAGAACGTGCATTCTGCTGTCGTTCGATAGAATGTCATATAAATGACAGCTGTGTTTAATTGATAGTGTTGTTCAAGTCTTCCATATGCTTCCTGTTTTCCATCCTCTTGCTCTATTGACTGTAGAAAGTGGAGCACTAAATTCTCCAAGTGTAATTGCAGAATTTAAAAAAAAAAACAAAAACTTCTCCTTTCAGTTCTGTTACCTTTTGCTTCACACACTTTGAAGCTCTGTAATTAGGTGCATACACATTAATAATTATTATGCCTTCTGGATGACTTTATCCCTGTATCATTATGTAATGTCATTTTTTATCCCTAGTAATTTTCATTGTTCTGACATCTACTTTGTCTGTTAATAATCTAGGCACCCCAGTTTTCTTTTCATGAGTATTTATGGTATGTCTTTCTTCATCCTTTTACCTTTAACCGATCTGTATCATTACATTTCAAATGGGTTTTGTGTAGAAAGCATATAGTTAGGCCATGCTTTTTTAATCCAATCTGGCAATCTCTGTCTTTTAATCACTATGTTAGCCCATTTACATGTAACATAACTACTGATATGGTTGAACTTGGGTAGGTCTGCCATTTTGTTTTTTGTTTAATGTTTGTCATATTTTTTGCTCTCCTATTACCCTCTTTCTTGTCTTCTTTTGGGTTATCTGAATTTTTTAGTATTCTATTTGATCTCTTGGTTGTATCTCTATATTTCTTTTTAGTGGTTGCTCTAAGAATTACAATATACATATCTAACTTTACACAGTCTCCTTAGAGTTTTTCTTTTACCACTTCAAATAGAATGTAAAGGCTCTATAAGTGTCCATTTGTCCTCTCTTTTTATGTTATAGTTGTCACGTTTCACATCCGTATACACTGAACCTCCTCCTGACAATGTTGTAACTTTTGCTTTCAACAGTCATATGTATTTTAAATAATCTGAAAGGGGAAAAAATAAATCTCTTGTAATTACCAATATATTTACTGTTTCTGTTGTTCTTACTTCATCCTGCAATTCCAGCTTTCCCTTTGATATTATTCCTTCCAGCCTGAATAATTTCTTTTAACATTTATTCTACAACAGGTCTTCTGGCAAAAACAACAACAACAACAACAACAACAACAAAAACTTCTTTTTATGTTTCCTTTATCTGAGTATGTCTTTATTTCACCTTCATTCCTGAGAGATATTTTTGCTGGAAATGGAATTCTAGGTTAATAGCTCTTTTATTTCCAAACTTGAAAATGTTGCTCCACTGTCTTCTGGCCTACATAATTTCTGATAAGAAATCTGTAGTCATTCAAAACATTATTCTCCTAGATGTAACACAATGATTTTCTCTGGTTTCCTTTCAAGATTAAAAAAAAAAAAAAAATAAAAAAAAAAAAACTTTGTTTTTCAGCAGTTTGATTATGACTAAATGTCATGTCATGGGCATGGTTCTCTTTGGGTTTATTCTGTTTGGGGATTCACTGAGTTCCTTGAATCTACATACATTTGTTTCCTTCACTGGATTGGGAAAGGTTTTGGATATTATTTTTTCAAATATTTATGAGTCTCTCCTCTTCATTAGACTTCAATGACACGAATTAGACCTTCTGATATTGCCCCACAGATCTCTGAAGGCCCTGTTCATCTTTTAAAAACATCTGGCTCTATATTCTTCAGGTTTGGAAATTTCTATTGACCTATCGATGAGTTCACCAACTCTTCTTTCCACTGCCATCTGCATTTTGCTATTAAGACCATCCAAGAAATAGTATATTATTCAGTTCCATATTTTCCATGTGGTTATTTTTTATACCTATTTTTTATGCCAAGAATTTCTATCTTTCCATTCATTTCAAGAGTATCCAGTTTTACCTCACAGAGCATAGTAATAACTATCTTAATGTCACTATCTTATGATTCTAACATCCAGATCATCTCAGGGTGGCTACTGATTTTTTCCTTGAGAGTTTGGCATATTTTCCTGGCTAGTAATTTTGGATTGCACCCTGTACATTTTTATTCTTTTGTAAGACTCAGAGTCCTCTTGAAACCCTCTGGAGAATGTTCATTTTGTATATTTGAGAAAGCACTCAATTCAGTTAGGTTTAGGTAAGAAGCTCTGTCTTACTGTCTGTGGATGACGCTTCCATGTTAGTTCCATTTTCTTTTCTTTTTTTTTTTTGAGACGAGTCTCCCTCTGTCGCCCAGGCTGCAGTGCAGTGACACGATCTCTGCTCACTGCCAGCCGCCTCCTGGGTTCACGCCATTCTCCTGCCTCAGCCTCCTGAGTAGCTGGGACTACAGGCGCCCGCCACCACACCCAGCTAATTTTTTTTTTTTTGGTATTTTTAGTAGAGATGGGGTTTCACTGTGTTAGCCAGGATGGTCTCGATCTCCTGACCTGGTGATCTGCCCGCCTCGGCCTCCCAAAGTGCTGGGATTATAGGCGTGAGCCACCGCACCCAGCCCTCAGTTCCATTTTCAAAAGTGTGTATGTCTGCCCTATACATATACTAGTCGGAAATTTGGAATAATGGTTTATATTGTAAGCTAATTCTCAAAGCTGTTGTTATTTCCTGGGTTCTGTTACATGTATGTAGCTCACAGGTGGACCCAGGATTTGCATCAGTTCCTAGACAGAATTAGGAGATCTCCTTATCCAGCTCCCTCCTCTAGAGTCACTCCCACTCGCCAGCTGTCAGGGCCTTTTTCCCCAGTCTTCCGGCTACAAAGTCAGGGTTTGTCTCAGGGTTTTAGACTCTCACACTGTCAGGCAATCTGTGCAGCAAAAGAAAATCAAAATAAAATACATAATGGGATTTTCCTCACACTCTTCAGACCGCAGGGGCAGAGACAGGCTCTTTCTTGGGATTTTGGGTGCCTGTGCCACCACCATGACCACCACAGTGGCAGTTCAGCTTTCTTTGCAACTGGCTTCAGGGTAGGGATATAAGAGAAAAGGGGAGGTAGGGAAAGAAAAGGGGGAAGTTTTTAGAAAGAGGAGTTTCTCTCAGGTTTTGTTATTTTTTTCCTAGAGTTATGTGACTTGGCACATTCTTGTGTCAAATCCAGTTGATAAAAGAGGAAAGAATAAACCCGGGAACTCACCACCATAGCAGTTTTTCTTCAAGTTCTGATTGCTCTCCTCAGTGTGTCTGTTGTCATTTACTTTCAGAGGCCCCAGTTAGTTGTTTTTGGAATCTGCCCAGAACTTTTAGTTGTAAACAGTGGGAGAGATACATTGTAGTGAACTTACTCTATTTTGGATGATGCCGGAAGTTCAGTCCCTTTTTGCTATGGGGGGTTATGAAACATCCCAAGTAACACATAATGAAAGCCTGAACTGGAAGAGAAGTGGGGATGGAAAGAAGGAGAGAAGCTACAGAACCACTCCAGAATTAAGAAACATGGCTACAAAGACTTCAAAAGGTTTACTATTACCACACATGCTTAAAAAAAAAAAAACGTACAGGAACTCCTAGCTTTACAAATGATTTGTCAATACAAATGGGAGTAAGAAGTACTCTGCCCTGCTGCTAAGGAAATTATATTCTTGGTGTCTATACAGTTTTATTCTTGAATGGATTTTCCTACAGAAATAATCCTACATATGCTAGTGCTATATTTCATATGTACATCATTATAATGCTAGTATACTACTCTTAAATAGGTGCATACTGGGCTAAAAAGCCTTTTGTGAGTTGACTTGGAAAGCTAACCACAACTAAAATTACATTTTTTATGAGAGAATATATTCGGATATCCAATTATATTTTTAATTATTATTTTCATGAAAATAATACATGTACATAATTTTTAAAGTTAACTAATACTATGAAGTTTATAGCAAATAGAATCCTTCTCTAGTCACTCCATTCTTGATTACTGTTCCCTAAAAGCAACTTAAATTATATCTATGACAGTTCTTTCTGCTCTCCATTTCTCATCTAATTTTTCTTATGGTATTTAAATCCCTTTCCCATGTATCATGTACGTACCATTTCTTGATTCTTAAAAATTGACTGAAGAGGATTCAGTTTTCTTACAATACACACAAATTCACACACAAATTCACACACAAATACACCACACACAACCCCATCCTTCCAATATAAGGCTTTCATATTCAGTGTCTTTAACTATGTATTATGATTTGCAGAGCTACATGGTGTACTATGATTTCCTTTTTTGTTCAATATTTTGTTTTCCCAGGAATTAAAGTGTTTCTTTTGTCTCCCTACCCCTTAGTTTTCAATGCTCCTTATATCAGCACCAAACTCTTAAAAAGTAACTGTAAATGTCCCAATAGATTCAAACTATCAGTTGTGAATTTTTTCTTGGATACCATTCCTGAAGCAATTCACCCTTTGACTTTAATTTAAATCCCCTCCAGTTGCACAGGGGTCATTATGGAACTCTTCACCTTTGCTCTAGGAGATTCCCTTCTTCCTGGATGGTTTGTATATCAGTCACAATAGGCCAAGTTATGCTGCAGTAACAAATGACACCAAAATCTCAGTGGCCTAGCTTACAATGACAAAGGTTTATTTCTTACAAGCTACATGTCCGTCATGGGTCACTTTTACCTCTGGGCCATGTTATCTTCATTTCAGAACCTAGGCTGACAAAGCAGCCTCTGCCCGGAATATTGCTGGTCATCATGGCAGAAGGAAAAAAGGCAGTAAATCTTGAGCTAGTTCTTAAAATATCTGCTTAGAAGTGATACATATTTTCAGCCACATTTCACTGGCCAAAGCAATTAGTATAGCCATGCTTGAGTACAACAAGGTGAGCATGTATTATCCTTCTGCAGGGTGGGTCAATGTGTGGTAGAACCAACAGAGCAGAGATCAACAACCCTCCGTGAGGAGGCAGAGCTCGTATTTGTGTACAATGAAGCTATCACGGCACGGCTTCCTACTTCTTGTTTATTCCATCTCTTTCGTAAAATGGGTCCTCCACTCTTTGGGTTTATGTCTTTTTTATGTTTTCACTGTCATTTCAAGAGAACTTCAGGAAAACCAAGAGTATGCTCACTCTGCCATGGTTTACCCAAAAGCCTATCAGCCAATCACTTTAAAAGGTAACTTTTTGGAAGATGCCTGTTTAGAAGATGAGGGCTATCTGTAATTTTCCTTTTCATTCAGGGTACTATTTCCATTATTTATAGCAGTTTTTCCCAGGTCCTATAAATGTTAATCAAGGATTTAAACTGTCATTTCTTTTTTAATACAAAACTTCCCAAAATGGTAAATTCACTTTAAGACTTAGGAGGAGTTTTCTAAAATAGTTTTGGTCCTAAATATCTTAAGTTTGTCTTTTCTGATTTGATCTAAACTTCAGGTTTACATTTGCAATAAAATCCAGCATCTAAAAAGAATTTCATTGCAATCCTATAACTGTTGATAATAGTATATTCAACTTGTTGGCCTAGCTCTGAAATCTCCCTGTCAGCTGGGCATGGTGGCTCCTGCCTATAATGCCAACTACTCAGGAGGCTGAGGTGGGAAGATCACTTCAAGCCAGGAATTTGAAACCAGCCTGGGCAACACAGCAAGATCCTGTCTCTAAAAAGGTTGTTTTAAATTATCTGGGTATGGTGGTTTAGCCCAGGAGTTCAAGGTTGCAATGAGGCTATGATCATGCGACTGCACTCCAGCCTGGGTGACAGAGCAAGAACTTGTCTCTGAAGAACAGAACAGAACAGAGGAAAGAGGAAAGAAAAGAGAAAGGGAAAGGAAAGGGGCCAGGCATGGTGGCTCACACCTATAATCCTAGCCTTTTGGGAGGCCAAGGTGGGCAATCACTTGAAGTCAGGAGTTTGAGACCAGCCTGGCCAACATGGTGAAACCCTGTCTCTACTAAAAACTAGCCAGGCATGGTGCCGCACGCCTATAATCCCAGCTCCTCAGAGGCTGAGGCAGGATAATTGCTTGAACTTGGGAGGTGGAGGCTGCAATAAGCTAAGATTGTGCCACTGCACTCTAGCCTGGACAAAGAGAGCAAGACCCCGTCTCAATTGAAAAAGCAAGAAAAGAAAGGAATCCCCCTGTCATTGCTGTCTATAACCTAAGTATTATATTTGGGAAAAGATATTTCCATACGCTAGTATCTTATTTAGTTGTGAAATGAAAAACACAGTAAATGATTACTATAGGGGAATATTACAAAAGAAGTGGTCTAATTCAACTTTTTGTTAAATTAGTTTTTAATTTGGTAAAAACGAATCTTTCTAATAACTGATATATGCTTGAATTTCAAGGCTAAAAAAACTTGCTTTTTAAACCTTGGAGTGTACTGTAAAATAACTAAGTGCTTGTAAATGATAAACTTTGCTCAAACGCATTATTTACTGCTAATACTTCACTGTTTGGCCCTTGGGTCTTGAAGTTAAGGTTTCTTGGTTTAATTGGTGTTGCCATCTCAAAATAATCATGGACTACAGTGCATTACTTAATCCCTTTAACCTCAGTATTCTCATTTATAAAACAGGAGTAATAGTATTTCCAAGAAAAAGTTACGGGATAACCCCTATAAAGCCTGAACATAGTGTTTGGCAGACAGTAAATGCCCAGTAAATGTTTGCTGAATAAATGAATGAATGAAATGTTTGCCCTAACTTTAACAGCTATCTTATTTACTTTTAAAGTTCATACAGGTCAAACCCCATTTTAACAATGTTTAAACCCTTTAAACGATGTATAAACCCTTTTCTGTAATAAAGTAATCTATTTTGTGTTTGAATGAAGTTACTTTATTTATCAAGCATCTTTTTTTGACTGATTAAATGAAGGGAGTTTGGGATTTTCATTTCTTTATTTTACTCTTCTACATTCATCCAGTTCAAGAAAGGGATTTTTTTTCTCTCCTAACGAATCTAAAAAACCTCACCACAAACCTCTATCAGTTCTACCTTTGTCTACTTGAAATGCCCAAATATGGCCTATGATATACATAAGCCAATGTGCAATGCCAAGACCATACAGAGAGATTCCTGACTACACAGACTATCTTGAGGAAACAGTCTTAAAAAAAATCCTGAGTGAAGCTGAGTTCCTTGCCCAAAGAAAGGCCGACCAATCTACATGCCACCAAAGAATATGTAAACCATACATAATTATGATATAACATATTTGAATTGTATTAAAATGTTTAAGAGGTATCTGAGACTCTGACAGCACCTGTGGTAAACCCTTCTGTGTACCTTTGATGAGCAGGATTGAAAAGGCTTTTGCAAACAACATAAAACCAATGACTCTGGCTGCAAAGGCAATCAGTATCAGATGTAAAGGAGAAAAAAAAAAAAGGCAAAATGAATCCAGAAAAGTAAATAGATCCATTCCCTTTCACTCTTTGTTGTTCAACTGATTCTATTTCTTTTGTATGGGAATTCATTAGAAACATTTTAATATGCATCCCAAATTTGCATCCATGTTTAATAGTAGAGCAGTACAGGTAGTGGTGTGGAAACAGCAATTGAAGTGAAATCAGAATCTGTGGGTTTTTACACAGTCTGCCACCTCACTGAGTCTCAGTTTTCTCATCTGCAAAATGGCAGTGAAAATGTCTACTCTACAAAATTGTGATTATTAAATACGGTAAAATAAATGAAAATCATTATAAAATGTGGAAACATAAATGAAAATATGAAAAACAAATTAATAGAACGGTGCCATTCAATAGAAATATGAGGTGAACCACGAACGTGAGCCACATCTATTATTTTAAATTTAAAAATTCAAAGAAGCAGGTGAAATTAATTTTAATAATATATTTTATTTTGGCCAATTTATCCAAGATATTGTCATTTCAACATGTTAATATAAAATAATTAATAATTGGGGTTTTTGACTTTTTTTTTTGGTACTGTCTGAAAATTGGTGCCTATTTGACACTCACAGTACAGCTCGGTTCAGACTAGCCACATTTCAGGTGCTAAACGGCCACAGCAGCTAGTGACTATTAGAGTGGTCTGCATATGTTTAGAACCAAGGTATATGTTTATTAGATCTAAATAATATTTCCTATCAGATAAACCCTGTGGGACTTAAGAAGGGTATTTTTAAAATTGATGCATTAAAGAGAGTTTGCACTTTTATATTTTTGATATAGTAGTTAATACATGATACATAATAAGAATTTAAAATATTACCTATAACTGACCAGACCATGTATTTATCCAAAATAAAAGCAACCAAAAATGATGATTATAGGTAACTTTGTAGTTATTTTATTAGGACTTAAATTATATATTAATTTGACATAAAATCTAATAATCTTAAAAAAACCTGATATAACTATAAGCGCACAAAACAATTCGAACTATAAACAATTCAAACTGGCATTTCTGTAGACAAGGAAAGGGTCTTGGAGTTGGAAATCCAAATCTTTGGTAATCAACTACAATTGATAAAGTGTACCTTTTGGCAAAGAAACATGAGGAGAAAACACAATATTTTTCTATATTGCAAAACTTCATTTCACAGGACCTGCCATTAGTAAGTCATATTACAGTTTCAATAGCTTTATTTTTTTCCTCTCATAAAAAATTTATTCTCTAAATAACAGGATGACCACCTATTGTGACAATTATATATAGCATCATTTTAATGCATCTTAATGATGCATTGGGGTTAAAATGTCAAATATTATTTACATTATACTCACTATTAAAATTACACTGAATAGTATATGGTAGGCAAATTCTTGTATCTTGAGTTCAAAGAGTAGGATGAAAAATATAAAGCAAACATTTCTTCACTGCAAGGTCTTTATGACAGCTGTCCACAAAGCGTAAGGTGCGTGTGTGTGCACACATGTGCACACATACATATTTATATATTATGTTCTTGTTTTCTGTGTGTGGAGATGTCCCTGCAACTGGCATATTTTCAGCAATCGTCCTCTGGGCTGACCAGCAGTGCAACACAAGTGGTCAGAAAACGATATGAGAGTAAAATGTAGTATTAGAAAGGCGATGGCTACTTCATTTCAAATCTGACAAGGACTATTTAGTTACCTACTATGACTTCCACATTACAAAGGGTTATTAAATTCTTAATGACGGAAAGAAACTTTTTGGACTTTGATTTTTTATTTACTTGTATTCAGAAGATGGCACTCCTACAACACAGGCCCTCAAACACTTTGTCAGCACACTGGGCCAAAAGTGATACATCCAGAAAAAGTGTCACAGCAGACTCGTTAGTTCTTCGTTCAGGGCGCCACCTATGTGTCTCTCTGGAGTCTCCTCCCTAAGAACTTGCCTCACCCAGCCCTGCTCAGGCTTAAGATCAGCAATGGGTTCACACTACAAATCCATAAAGCTTCAAAAGACATATATCATCATATTTATATTCACTTAAACTCTTCCGAGGACGCATCTATTCCATCAGTTAGGCATGCATTTCCTAAACATTAACATTTGTTAAAATGCTGACCACCCCCCATAGCCACTGATACCAAATGCAAACACAATAGCATACACTGTACAATTTTAAACACTTGGCCAAACTTCAGATGTAAAACTACCCAATGCAGTAAGAAAGACTCACATCTGGCATTTCTGTAGAGAAGGAAAGGGTCCTGGAGCTGGAAATCCAAGTCTTTAGTAATAGGTTCTGTCCTATTTTCCATGCTCAGCCTATTCATAATGGTGAATCCGTGCTTTGGAGAAGCAGACCTAAAAATCACAAGGGGTCAGGGGGAGATCAATAGACAAATTGCTTAGTATGCTATATTTTCAGTATAAGTACATTCTGATGTGTCTCTCAACTTTTGTTTGTATATGCAGCTTTATACAAGCAGCCTGTACACATACTTCCACCACTGGCATCATTAGGGACTGATTCCCATGTAATGCAGCAGCACTGTCATGATGACTCATTCGGTAAAATTGAGTCACACTTCATTTGTGGGGGGGGGGTGGGTGTGTGTGTGTGTGTGTATACAGTTGTTGTTTGTTTATTTCTTTACCTACGTTGTAAATTCCTTTAAGGCAGAGTAACTACTTTTTAAAATATTACTGACTTTTAAAGAATACTTTTTAAAAGTTAATTAAAGATATTTTTAAACAATCTTGGTAGTTAATATTAGAGTGTACATCACAATTATATGAAGAAAATTTTCATAGAAAATGTTAAGTGTTAGTCTGAAACTGAAGGCTGCAAAATCTCTTAACGATATGAATCAACTCTGAACAATGAGTTTATGAGGACACAGCCTGAACTAGAAGTTTACATAACAGTGCAAAGGGCAGATACTTTGTTTTCTTCAATGCAAAGCAAACAGCTTCACAGACAAACCACTATAGAAGTTTTTCTCTATAAAAATGTGACATTTAGTGACGTTTTATTTTCATTTCACTCAATAAACCTTGAATGCCTACTCTGCCAGGCAGAAAGAATCCAAATCATACTGAGTATAAACTCTAACAACTACATGTGCATTTGTCTACCCTTGGGTGACAGCCATATAGTAATTCAACTGTTCAACTTCCGGTGACAAACTAAACACCACATATTTACACACTGAAGCTGAAGCAAGCAGAATTCATTTATTTACTTTAAATGAGGGTGCTAGGGCTGTTATTGACAAACCCACAGAAATGTTATGAGCAACAGGAAGACAAGTTGTTTATGTCTTAGTTTTATTTTGCCTCTATTTGATACTGATCAAGGAACACAGCTACACAACCACTGCCAGGATTTTCTCCTGAAACCTCCAATTTTAAAACTGATGGGAGGCAATCCTTGCCTAGCTTATTTTACAAAGGGGGTAAAGTGGTGGTAAGCATACAATCAATACCAGAAATAATCATGATCATCACTTCAACTTAAACTCAGAGAAGAATGAAAATGTACTCCCAAAGAGCTCTGTTAGGGGGTCTTCTGGACGTGTCAAGTTCAGAAACCACCAGTGGGTGTCTCTATGAACTCTCTATTACAGAAAGGAAGGCATGGGAGGAAATAAATGATTTTTTAAATGGGATTAAGTGTTTTCATACAAGAATCAGAATTTGATTCTTCACGTATTTCATTATCACAACTGGATCTCACCTCTTTAATAGCACGGCTACTATACCATCTCATAATTTAGAAAATAGGCCCAGGGGATAAATGTGCCAGCTGCTCTAAAGTAACTTCCGTAAGAGAAGTCAAAATACATCACTGCCAGCTCCATTCCCTGTAACACGCCTCCCGCCCCCCAACCACCATGAGTTTTACATGCTTTTTGTAATTCTCTACTGAAGAAAGGCCTCAACATACTAGGATCTGGGAGGTTTTTGTTTTGCAGGGGATAAGGAAGGCATCCTATTCTTGAGGAGTTAGATTTGGAGAAGAGACTAAAAAAAAGCAAAGGATTATTTTCTCAATTTAATGTTTTGTTTAATTGAGAGTTCCATTAGAAACTTGGAGTATAGTAAGAAATCCTTGAAAATACAAACCTACATTTGGTTTGGATGTACAAAAGAAAATATTTCTATGATTTGTTCCTCTTCCATAGTTAGAAAAAAACCCTACTAAAAATTCCCAAAATCAATCATTAATACATACGAATACATCTTTTCTGTCACTTCTCCAAAGAGTAGTAACGCCTGTTGTGAGACATGAGTGAGAATGGACCCTGTGCGCACGGCACGTAGTACAGTTCAACCCTATGGCTTTTGTTGTAAACTTCAGAATCCTCAAGAGCGCTCATACTCTATTGACTAAACCTGCCTGGGGGCATGCTCCGGCGCTCTGGATGTTCAGGAGCATAATGTGGACGAATACGCCAATGGTTCTTGGGTACCTCACTGCTTTTCTGAGACTGTGAAGAACCTCACCTCCTTGTCACCGAGTGTGCTGGCCTTGCCTCCCATTCCTTCCTTCCCCCTCCCATTGTTGCCTCCACTGGAACAGACCTTCCTCCCCTGCAGCTGAGCTCCCTCCTGCCCAGCACACACAGACCTCCATCATGCCCACACTTTGCACCCAGTGGGCCTCTCTGTGCTGTTCTAGTCCTGCTTTTACCTTTCTAGCTGACTCCTCTGTATCCTTGCTGGCCCTCAAACCTAACCATAAACCCTCATCGGTTCCACTTTACACTCACTCCTTCAGGGAACAGCTTTCTTTCATGGCTTCAACTACCAAATTACTTCAGACAACTCCAAACCATCTCCAGCCTTGCCCTTACTCTGAGGGGCTGGACACCTCCACCCGAATGTCCTGCTACCAGTCCAGATCATTACTTCAAAGTAAAATGAGGGCTGATCCTCAAACCATATTCTTGACCTCCTGTCTTTCTATTCCACCAATGCTTCTGTCATTCTCAATCTTCCATGTTCAAAATATTGTCATTTTTAAAATTTCACCATTGCAATGCCCTTTCCATTTCAATTTCTATTATTCTAATCCCAACTCTCATCATTTCATATCTACTCCACTGCAATAATCTTCTCACTGTCCTGACTCCAATTTCTTCCAGAACCAGTGCATCCCCATGAAGTTAACACACTGACTTTCCCCACACATTTTCTCTATTACGCTCCTGTTCATAAGCCTTCAATAACTTCCTACTGCTAAGAAAATAAATCTCAAAAGCCAGAGTCTGCTATTCCAAGTCAGCAAATCTCTTTACACTTGCTAACTACCACAAACCAGTATAAGCCCTCTGCACCACATCTCCCTCACTGGCCCTTTTACACACCAGGTTCTATGCCTCTGCTTTTGCCATTCTTCCTGCTGAGACTGCCTTCCCTCTCCTCTATGCAAGCTAAGTTCTACCATATTCCTGAGGCCCAATTCAAGACCCATCACTCTATAAAGCAGGGGTATCCAATGTTTTGGCCTCCCTGGGACACCCTGGAAGGGGAAGAATTGTCTTGGGCCACACATAAAATACACTAACAATAGCTGATGAGCTTAAAAAAAAAATCTTCTAATGTTTTAAAAAAGTTTACAAATTTCTGTCAGGCTACATTCAAAGCCATCCCCGGCCACATTTGTCCAGCGGGCCACGGGTTGGACAAGCTTGCTATAAAGCCTTCCACGATCACAGCAGTCCATTCATTGCTCAGAATCTATCCACTGGCACTTAGGGTACTCTATCCTGTATTGTGGCTTACCATAAACATGAATATATGTAGAAAGAAAATACACTTGTGTGTGTGTGTTTCCTGTCTCCCCAGTGAAACTGATACCCCTAGAAAGGTTTATATTAGGCCTTTTAATTTCATCTTTGTACCCCCAATGAAGGTGATGACCTTTTGCTATGACATTTTATGTGAATGTTTATGTGAATGAAAAGTTATTTGTTGAGCCAATATACATAATGTATGTCTCTATATGCATTTGTAATTTGATATTAATAATATAACAAGAAATGACTAAAAACATGAGCTTATTAAATCTATCCTGAAACATATTCTGTTAACTAGACAATGGAGGACTGAAAGACATCTTTAATTCTGGATCACGCTTTTTTAAAGAGTCGGTGGTGGGAGAAAAATGATCAACGGCCAGGCGTGGTGGCTCACGCCTGTAATCCCAGCACTTTGGGAGGCCGAGGCGGGTGGATCACAAGGTCAGGAGTTTGAGACCAGCCTGACCAACATGGTGAAACCTCCGTCTCTACTAAAAATACAAAAAAAATTAGCCAGGCATAGTGGCGTGCACCTGTAATCCCAGCTACTCAGGAGGCTGAGGCTGGAGAATCACTTGAACCCAGGAGGCAGAGGTTGCAGTGAGCTGATAGCTGTGATCGTGCCACTGCACTCCAGCCTTGGCAACTGAGCGAGACTCCATCTCAAAAAACAAAATAAATAAAAATGATCAATGAAACCCTTTTTCAAATGTTAACTGAACAATCTAGTATTTCTCATAGTGTTCTTCTAGCTCCTGGCCAATGCATTATATTCAAGAACTCTGTGCCATTCATTTGAATCAAAGAATATTTAATCTATTTTAAACAGTGCTCAGTCAATGATTTAAGTTCATCTATATTGAAGTTTAAATTATATTCTGAAATTAGTATTCATCACAACATACCCGGTGACATTGTTCAGTATTTATTCCCTTCTTCATGTCAACTAATAACTTCAAAACTGAGATTTAATTCTTTTACTTCTTTTTGAAATAAAACTGCATGCACTTGAAGAGTGACACAATTGAGCTAAAATATTATTATGAAGATTGTTAGTTTCTTTATAAAAGTGAAACACTCTTACCTTGTATAAACAAATAAGGTTCCTTCCACATCAGTTTTCTCCTAAACAATAAAAACAAAACACACAAGACATGTATGTTCTCCTCATTCACAAAGGTATAAAACAACTTCTCATGGAATAGGAATTATATCCAACTTCAAGCAGGTGAAACTGCAATGGGCCAAATACACCCAACATGAGGAGTGATTCTCAGGAAAAGGAGAAAGCAAGCTCTAGGCCATCCGTGTTGCCTCTGCAGACTAGGCAGCAGGAAGCAGGCTTTCTTCTGTCATTTATAAAATAAACCATCATTCTCTCTCTTTACCAAACACAGGGAGAGCAACATACCTCTAGCTGAAACAACGAGAAAATAAGTGTGCTATGTGGATTTAATTAGAAAGAAGAGCGCTGCCTTTTTCTCCAGCCACCACACTGGGTATGGAGCAAGCTGCAGACATCACTGGTGTCTGCATTTCACTATTCTTCATTTTGTTTTCCTGGTTCATTTTCTCTTGCCATATCCAGTCACTTAGGAGGGCAGATGATCTGTCAATAACTCTACTGTGGCTGCTAGATAGAGAGGGCAATGATGGCCACAGAGTTCTCAGATGAATCAGTCACCTACTTAGTGTAGTCTATTTACAGTCAAGGTCTGCCCCGAGATCCCTGAAGTAAAGTTACACAAGTACTACCAAGTTAGGACTCAAGAAATTTGCCTGAGAAAATCTGGGAGAGGTGGTAAAGTTAAAATGATGCTTCAACTAGTTCATTTGACATTTCTTTTCCATTTCTCCGAAGGCAGGAAGTCGGGCCATTATGATAATATTCATCCATATAACGTATACTAACAAACATACATGTAACTATCCAGGTGTTTGATTAACCAGTAACCAGGCCTATTGTAATTCAGAATTTAAAATGTACTTCTGCAATTTACATGGTTTAATTTCAGCATTCTATTTAAACCCCTGATATTTTATTATTAATATTCATGACCATAATCATTCAAAATTTAAGTACTCTATAATTTTGGTGAAAAATATGCCCTTTTAAAAAAAAGTGTAATGTCAAAACAGCAATTTTTAAAAGGCACACAAGGCACGATCCTTTCACATGCTCAAGCAATTTCAGCCAATTTCTCATTCACTTTAGTTCAGTGGGCCCCAAAGTGTTATCCCCAGATCAGCGGCATCAGCATCACCTGGAACTTACTAGCACTGCAAGTGCTTGGGCTCCTGCCCAAACCTACGGAATCAGCAACGCTGGGGATGGTGCTCAGCAATCTGGTTTTCATTCAACTGTCCCGGTGATTCTGATGTATGCTAGTCTGAGAGCCACCCACTGCCTCAGCTCAACAACATACTCTCTGCCCATGAAATTATATTACAAGTCCTGAAAACAAAATCCATTTTGGCACAAATCGTATCAAGTTATTATCAAGAATAAAGGGCTATAAAAAAATCATTACTTAGTAACAAAATTTTTAATCTCAAGATGTTTATTATTATGGAATATGAAATTATAAATAAAGAATTTAGACTAGGTGCAGCGGCTCATGTCTGTAATCCCAGCACTCAGGGAGGCCGAGACAGAAGATCACTTGTGGCCAGGAGTTCGGTCTGAGACCAGCCTGGGCAACACAGTGAGACCCTGTCTCTACAAAACAAAGTTTTTCATTAGCCAGGTGTGATGACACACGCCTGTAGTCTCAGCTACTCAGGAGGCTGAGGAGGGAGGATGGCTTCAGCCCAGGAGTTTGAGGCTACAGTGAGCTATGATTGTGCCAGTGCATTCCAGCCTGGCAACAGAGGGAGACCCTGTCTCTTATAAATAAATAAATAAATAAATAACAAAACAGCTTTAGCCAGTTTTTCCCTAACATATAAGCATAGGTAAGAAAGTCAGGGAGTTCATCCTTAAACTAGACCCACTATAAAGTTTGTATAAATCACCACAACATACTGTGCAACATTTCCTTATTTCTGAAATGCGGCTCATTTGCCCCCGTACTTTGAAAAATATCCAAGTCAAAATGAAAAAACATATATACAGAAACATTACTTCTCTTTCTTTGAGAACAAACGTGGCTAATTCCTATCTGTTGACAAATGTATATCCTGAGTGTACTTTAAGCACTAAGAATTACTTAACCCCAAACCACCAAAGTATTAATCAGGAAAATGGCCCCTACAGTACAGTAAATGCTACCTGAACAAATTTTTGGCTGTCCCTAAAGTTTAAAGGATTCAGTCAGCATGTATTCACAAGTCCACAAAGCATTTAAAAATAAATTTGTAAAAACTAAGTATTTGGTATTACCCATTATATTGTTAGGAAACTGAGCCAAGATACAGGGGATAGAACTAGGACTTTGCAGAACCTCTATGTACCGTCAGGATCACGCCCCACAAGATCAAAACACTCTCCTGGTATTCCAGTATTTGACCTTGGACTGTTTCATCTTAGAGATCTGAATCAGGACATCTATATACATCAGCACACATAAAACTAAATAGCTTCTGACTTGTTTCCTTTCTTCCTTGATGTAACAGAAATTCTCTTAATTAAAAAAAAAAAAACAAACCTTTAATGCCACATTTTAGTTTTTAAAATTCCAAGGTCAGAAATGTAAAAGGCATGCTTCTCCTAAAATTAATCTCTAACTTATAACGAGCAATTGTGAAAACTAAGATTTTTATTTGGCATTACACACAAAGAACATGAATTTGTTCATAGGAAGGAGTTGTGCTTCAGCAATCACAACCTGGGACCTACAGAGGGGTTCCTGCCAGATCATGCTGTATGGTATGTCTCAGTTTCTCCGCTGAAAAGAGATAACCAGGCCGGGCGCGGTGGCTCACACCTGTCATCCCAGCACTTTGGGAGTCCGAGGCAGGCGGATCACCTGAGGTCAGGAGTTCGAGACCAGCCTGGCCAACAAGGAGAAACCCCGTCTCTACTAAAAATACAAAAATTAGCTGGGCGTGATGGCAGGAGCCTGTAATCCCGCATACTAGGGAGGCTGAGGCAGGAGAACAGCTTGAACCGGGGAGGCAGAGGTTGCAGGGAGCCCAGGTTGCGCCATTGCACTCCAGCCTGGGGGACAAGAACGAGACTTCGTCTCAAAAAAAAAAGAAAAAAAAGAGATAACAAGCTTACAATACTCAGATCTTTTGATGAAAAAACGTCAGGTGCTCTATGATACCTGGATAAAAGAGACTTTGAAAATGTACATTTCTGTTCTATTATAGCTGCCCAAATTCATGCATTTTCCTGGCCCCTCCACAGTTATCCAAGGGCAACCAGATTTTTTTTTTCTTTCTGAGCAAAGTCCAGGGTTAGGGATGTGGAGAATAGTTAAAACAAGATTAGATATTCCTTAGATCCTTTAAGGAGAACTTTTATGTTAAAGTATTAGTTACTAGTCCTGGGGTATTTTAGCTTAAATTTTAAAAGTACAATTTGACGATTTAATATTATATTCTATTACAAAATCTAACAAGTGCCAAAGAAATGAGCAATTCAGAATTCAAAATACTAAAAAACCCAAAATGGAATATAAAATAGTGCTGTTTTGCAAATTTTGGGGACTGTACACTGACACAAAATAGCTCAGCACAATCTCTATTTTAACTTGATTATTCTCAATTAAAATAATCAAAACGTAGGCCTCAACTTATCCTCCCAAATCTCTCTTAATCATGCATGTAGCATCGGCGTCACCTATGAAGCTTTCAACAATCTCAAATGCCTGGGTCTCATTATCCAGAGGTTTTAGTTGGGCATTTTTCACTTTTAAAAAACTCTGAGTTAATTGGCTACACCAAAAACTTAGAAAACCACTAGCTCGGAACACAACCTCAGTCACTGTAGGGCAGTTTACAGGCTCAGCTCACCTGGCCTCTACTCTGCAGATGTCCTAACACTCTTCCCTTCAGTGCGACAACCAAAAACGTCTCCAGACGCTGCCAAATGTCACCTGGGGGCAAAATCAACGCCAGTTGGGAGCCACTGGTCTAAGGACTGACAGCTGGAAAATACCAGGGCTATGGTCTTCAACTGACACACAGGTATTAATATTTTGGAGGGGGGGCATCTTTCCTGGCAACAGGGAGTAGATCTAACTCTAAAATTCCTATTCCAGTCATGACATAATCTTTCTTAATTCTTCTTTAAAGTAGTTCATTTTCTATACACCTTTCCTTCCTAATTTCTCCTCCTCTGAAAGGCTGAAGTCATTCTTCATCCATTCTCAGGGCAATAAGAATTCCCCTCTTTAACATCCCCCCCGCCTTCTTGTAAATACTTTCTCCTCTCTTCTCAAGAATGTTCTCATATTCTTATTAGGTTTACATGCAAACGGCTCCCATCCAGAGTGACAGCACATGGAGACAGTGGTCACAATTTGTTTGCCTCCAGCAACTGCTCTGCAGCTGAACTATGTCTCTCTTTTTGTTTTTCTGGCTACCACAGCCTTGAAGGTTAGAACTTTGAAAGAATGACCTTTTCCTGAGTGAATTATGCCCTGTCTGAAGGCAACATGTCCAGCAAGCAGGAAAGCATAACTCCTGTAAATAATGCATTGTGACACATCTGCTTTTTGATGAGGCTTTAGGTATCTAATAAACATCTGTAACTATCTTAAAAGGTATCTATCACATAGATAACGGTCAAAAGCCTATAGGAAATAACTTTTATTATTTAAGAGAAATGCTCTACTTTCTTTATATTAATAGTTTCTCAGGATTCTCCAGACTCGAATCCCAGTGTCAAGTCAACTTACAGAACTATACATCCCTGGTCCTCATCTCTCTACTATGGAATTAACTTTTACAGGATTATAACATTATACCTTTGGCGTTTTTCTACAGAGCAGCAAAATAGCCTTACGTAGAATATCTTCATATATACTTTTAATTACCATGGAGGAAACTGTCTACTATGTTGCTCAATGTTCTTTATGTAAAGACCTAGGTGACAAATTCTCCTGGAAACTAGGGGGAAATAACCTTTCTCCCGATTAAGTGGTAGGCTGTCTATTACAGAAGAACGAATATTAAAGAGCTCTTCCTGTTCTCCTTTTGAGTTTGGCTACGAGGACCGCAGACCTAAATTCTTTGCCCCATTCCTGTAAATTTCCTCTGTTAAGAACTTTGGGCAAAACTGTTCGTCTATCCCATTGTTGCTTGTCTTTTTATTTTTATGTTAACGATTTTCAGGTGAGTTTTTACTACAGACTGCTGAACTACACTGGAGATAAGCAGGCTTATGAATATGGGTGTTAAAAAAAAAAACAGAGTTGTTCAACATGGATGTTTTCCTTGCTTAAGTTCTGATGTTTATACAACCGACTTGAAGAACACAAAAAGTTTATCTGAAATCCATTCATCAAGGCTAAGTTCTCCATACTGTTTTGTAACTTATTTTAAAATGATGGATATCATATATGTGATATATAATGGGCAATATATAATGGATGATGAATATTATTTGGACAAAAATCATTATGAGGAAAGAAATAAAATTACATCTCTCTACATTCGAGTGGGTGGGTTACAAAATTACAAGCAGCAATTCCTGCAACAGGATTCCAGTGTTCTAGGCTTCTACCCCATTCTAACTGTGAGGACGATGAAATTTCATTCCATTACCATTTATTGGGACTCTGCTTTGAGAAGAGCACTAAAATAATCTGGCTCCCAAATGGCCTCCAATATCAAACTTGGTGGACTGTCGTATAATCATCTTCCCGAGAGCATCAGCCTCCTTCTAAGTGTTGGACCCTGCCCCATTTTGTCTCTTATTTGACGAGTTGGCTCTTTTCTTGGCGTTTCCCTAGTTTATAACTTGCAGATTTCTCCCTTTCTATCAAGTTTTGAATTCTCTTTGTCCCATCTAAGACTGACATTCCAAAATCAGAACTCTGCACTTTTATTCGTCTGCTGTCCTTGCCTCCCCCATAGCCACAGATTCACTGTAACAGAACTCTGCTTTACTGTCTCGAGCACATCCGTCTTCCGACCTTAAGGCATCAGGTCCCTCCTTTCCTTCGGCTCTCAGGGTGCGGTACCCGATCGGTCTGGTCTCCCAGCGTTGGGTACGTTAGAGATTTAAGTCTTTTCCCCAACTCCAGGTAGCTCCACAGATCCGCCTCCCTTCCCCCAAACCCCCGGGAGCGCATCTCCACAACTTCGGCCTCAGGCCCCAGATCCACCCACCTCAAGGGCGTCAACGTCTCCTCCCCCTCACCGGGTCCTCAAGTCCTGAGTCTGGCGCCCCCCGCCTCCACCCCAACCCTGGTCTGCACTGCTCCGCCGCGTCCGCACGCACCCACTCGTTGGCCCGATGGCCGAAGGTGTACAGAGCCACCTGGCTGGCCACGTCCACGATGCGGTTGATATAGGGGTCGTGGCGCTGCAGGGCCGCTAGGCTGATGTCGCGCCCCTTCCCCACCGGGCCGCCTGCCGCCACGGCTGCCATCTTCCCTCCCTCCCCGACATAGGCACGGGGCTCTTGGAAGCCACTCTCAATAGATCGCAGAACGAGCGAGCTGCCTCGCTACCAAGAACCCACGGCGACCACAAGGCCCGGGAGGCCTTCCGGCTCCGGTCACCCACACCCTCCCGCCCGCCGACTGACGCAAGGCCTCACTAATCGATGGCTGCGCTCCGCCCACTGAGGATCGTTGCCACTGGCAACGACAAGCCCAGGCCTGCCCTCTGCATCCGGTTTCTTTCTCCAAGAGCTGTTTTTCTTCACGCTCCAGCCTTTGAGCTGTGTGCGCGGTAGGACTTCCTTCTTGGATGTGTTCGACGCCTTGGCATATCTTTTCTTTGGCGCTTCAGTGATCAGACCTATCACAATAAATAAGCCTCGAGCATCAAGAACTCTGAAGAAAGAGAGAACTGAGTTGATTTCTGAATGCGCTAACACCCAGTGGTTCTCAAAGTGTGGTGTGGTCCTGGAACCCCTTGGGAGTTTCTGAGACCCTTTCAGGGGATCTGCAAGGTTAAAAAAAAAAAAAAAAGTTTGATGACAATACTAAGACTTACTTATTTGACTTGTTCACTGTGGTGACGTTTTGCAGACAATGGTGGTTAAAAGTGCTGGTGGCTTAACCCAATCAAGGCAGGGACACCAAACTGTATTGCTAGTGAAAGTACGTAACTCGTCACTAACCTGCATTCTCAGTTAAAAAAAAAAAAAAAAAGCTAGAGAGCCAGTGTCACCTGATGGTGTTCTTGATAAGTAGTAAAAATTATAAATTTTATTGAAGCTTAATCCTTGGGTACCATTCTTGTTAGTATTCTGCATGAAAAAATAGGAAATAGGCATAAAGCACGTCTGCTACAAAATGAAGTGTGTCATATTTGTCTCTAGGAAAATACTTCTGTGCTTGAGTTTGTAGGCCGAATTCATGTTTTTATTTTTATTTTCATAAAACATTTTACTTGAAAGAAAGATGGGCAAACTATGATTATTCAAACAGGTACTTGACAGACATTTTCCTGAAAATAAATAAAGTGTGCCTGTCACTTTCAGAAAAACAAGGGACAATTACTGCTGCCAATGATAATTTTTAAGCCTTCAAGCCAGAATTAAAAGTTTAGAAAATGTGTATCTGCTGCCATGAGCTTGACAACGTCTCAATATTTAACTTTTTTTCTGATGAGATCAATGATGATATTAATGAGTGCAATTTTAACAAATCTTGTGTAATGGAAAGTGTCAGTATCTCAGAGATCTGCTTAACTCAGTGGTCTAATATTTTCCAAATGACCGATGTCTCATGCTACATAATCATGCACAGGCAAAAGATCCATTCCAGGACAAGGTGGACTAATGGATTTTTAATGTAACGGTATGAAAAGTTAATAGGATTTCAGATAGTACATTGCAGCTAAGCTTTGAGAAACTCCAGCTTGTCAAGTTTTGGTATATTATCCAAGAAGAATATCCACAGTTATCTGAAAAAGTCTATTAAAATATCCATCTCTTTTCCAACTACATTATCTACATATGAGGCCAGAGTTTCTTCATATGCTCTGAACAAAACACACATAGCCCGGCCTCTTTAAAGTTCTTTTTAATTTCCAACGTGGTAAATATAGGTAGATATAACTCATATAAACAAAAGTTCTCTGAGGGAGTCCTTAATATTTTTTAACAGTGGGCCAGGTGCGGTGGCTCACGCCTATAATCTCAGCACTTTGAGAGGCTGAGGCGGGCAGATCACAAGGTCAGGAGTTCAAGACCAGCCTGGCCAACATGGTGAAACCCTGTCTCTATTAAAATTACAAAAATTAACTGGGTGTGGTGGTGGGCACCTGTAATCCCAGCTACTTGGGAGACTGAGGCAGGAGAATCGCTTGAACCCGGGAGGCAGAGGTTGCAGTGAGCCGAGATCCTGCCTCTGCACTCCAGCCTGGGTGATAGAGACTCCATCTCAAAACTAAATAAATAAATAAAAAGTAATAAAAAAATAATTTTTAAGAGTGTAAAGGGGTCTTGAGACTAAAAAGTTGAGAACGGTTGCTCTAAACCATTTATCTAGCATTAAATATTAGAAAACTGTGCAGACATTATTACATTCATAAATTCTTACCTATTTGATATAGAAATATAGATATGGCACACATAACCTCTCGTAATAATACGTTGCAATATAATCTTTGTAGTCACAATTTCAATTGTACTGAAATTCTTGGTGAAGCTGCGTTTTGTAGTCTCAGTCCTATTGGTTCCCAAGCCTAGCTTCCCAGTGAGGAAGAATACGGCAACGGCTTCCAAACGACTTTTTTTTGACTGAGGCTGGGGTTATTTGCAGTCTGACCCAGGACATATGTTTATATATTTATACCTGATATTAACTAGAATAAATGTTTCATGAAACAATACTAAGTGATACAGACATTTTTTAAATTGCTGTTTGTGACTTTGTAAATTGATTTCATGATCAACTAATGGATTATGACCTGCAGTTTGAAAAACACAGGGCTACAGCAACGGAGCAACCACACAAAGCTGACTAGACAACTTTCCATGTTAGTTCACAGCCTTTTTCCAGTGTTACTGACCTGTTTGCTCTTAATCGCATACGTGCTTCCAAAAACAAGTCTAATTTGTAATATGGGCAATGGAGAATTTTGTGATTAACACTTGAACTAGTCACACTCTCTCACTTGATTAGCTGTTCTAATTTGGATTTTTCAGCATGAACCCACAGATTCTACTTTGCATTTCCCTCATACATATAATGAGGCCTTGCTTTTCCTTTGTCTGTTAAGTTCCATGATCCTTACACAGATCATTTTCCAGTCTTTCCATCGTTAAAGTGTAAAGAATAGATTGTGGCCTCCAAAGAACGAATTGCTTTGAGCTCAGTAGAGAAGACCAGCAGTATGGGGGCCGTTGTAAAAGCTTAAATGTTCATAAAACAAAGTGCATTCGGGTCTTGGTGATCAGTGTGACTACAGCCGCAGAGCATTTACGGAGTGCTCACTTGATGAAATTCATTAATTCTTCTTGATTTATTGTTGCTTCTTGTGTCTGTGCTGAAATTACATGGTCATGTCATCTCCGGTCTTTGATCTCACTGATGAGTAAGATGAAGATACCCTTACTGTGCTTATGGGGAAGATTTCACACATGTGAACAACATGCCAATATGATGCTTAGTAGAGAAGGGTTGATTTTTTGTGTGTTGAGAGTTAATGAAACAACCCACCTTCTGTTCCAACCTCCTTGTATCTGAACTCTTTTCTCCCAAGTATCTTACATATTCCCATCTCCGTACCTTCACCCATCTGTCTTCTTAGCTTGGAATGACCTTTTCCTGGAAAACTCACCTCCTGTCTTCTCCCATACACTCCTTTCAGCCTGTGAATCCTCAGTGCAGTCTGTTGCGATTTTTCTTGTGGCACTGAACTCACTTCATCTTGACTTAGACTTATTTCTTTACTATGTTACAAATACTTTTTTCTCCAGTTCTTAAAAAAAAAGAGTCATTGTAACAAAAGAGAATTGTTATAGAAAAATCTAGTCTGAAAACGTTACTGCAATTGAACAAGAAATTTAGCTTTGAGTTTCTTGACAGATAAGCAAAAAGGAGGAAATAGTATGTTTCATAAATATTTATTTATTTATTTATTTATTTATTTATTTATTTTTGAGACAGGGTTTTTCTCTGTTGCCCAGGCTGGAGTGCAGTGGCAGGATCACAGCTCACTGCAGCCTTGACCTCCTGGGTTCAAGCAGTCCTCCCACCCCAGCCTCCCAGGTAGCTGGGCCCACAGGCGGGTACCACCATGCCCAGCCAATGTTTTTTATATTTTGTAGTGATAGGGTCTCATTATGTTGCTCAGACTGGAGATGTTATTTTATTTATTTATTTTTTTGAGACGGAGTCTCGCCCTGTCACCCAGGCTGGAGTGCAGTGGCACGATCTCGGCTCACTGCAAGCTCCGCCTCCCGGGTTCAGGCCATTCTCCTGCCTCAGCCTCCCGAGCAGCTGGGACTACAGGTGCCGCCACCACACCTGGCTAATTTTTTGTATTTTTAGTGGAGACAGGGTTTCGCCATGTTAGCCAGGATGGTCTCGATCTCCTGACCTCGTGATCTGCCCGCCTCAGCCTCCCAAAGTGCTGGGATTACAGGCCTGAGCCACCGCGCCCGGCCGGAGATGTTATTTTTTATGTGCTTATCACCTGCATAGTCTCCCTAGCACTTGGTCCAATGCCTTGTGCATAATAAAGATTCAATAAATGCTTATTCTTTTGAACTAAACCCTGAGTTAGTGGAATTTACTCATTAAATGTCAGCATTTTTTAAAGAGCTCATGATTTATAAAATAATGAAATCCAAGTTGGGATAAAAGAACATATAATAGCGAGTCCTGATCTCTCAGATTTTACATTCTAAGGGAGATAGAAAAAAATGGACAGGTTTTTGGTTTTTTAACTTTCAAACAAAAAACTCTTGAAGATGAGACATCATACTCAGAGAAAAAAGATAAATAATGTTACAGTGACTTCAGCATTGCCATATTGTTCATCTCCTCGGCCCACAGAGCTTTATTTTTTTTATTCTTTTTTCTGCCCCCCAAAGTCCTAAAGCTCTGACCTTCTAGGATGACGCCAGCCTTCTGCCTTCTTTCTATTTGAATAATCTGTGTTTGTAAAACCAGGGCATCATCACTTATCCAAATACACTAAATTGCAGGCTTGATATTAGTAAAAGACCATTTCAAATAGGCAAATTCTTTTTTAATCCATGTAACTTCCATTGCTGTTGGCTTCCAGAGTGCTGGCGCACTTCCACTGTGTTTCCATAAGCCTCGTTATGATACCTTGGACAAATATTGGTGACTTCGGGTTTCATGATTATATTATAATTGTCATTATGAGCTTAAATATATGCTCACACTTGGTTTTATAAAGTTGGATACTGCAATTTAAAACAAGTTTGTAGTGTGATGAAAAAGAATAATGTTTGGGTCTGGGGTTTTTATACCATGGCGATGACTGAGTAAGACAAAATTCAGCACCTAATCAATTAAGATAATTGTAAGAAGACAGTATGTTTAGATTCTTTGAAAATCAGAATATAATTGAAAACTGGTTTTGTAGGTGTGAATGAATGTTTGTATACAAATATAGATTGTATCATAATTTTAAAACACAAATGCACGATCTGCTTTATTAGTACTCTTTTCTTTGTTGTGTAAATACCCTCTAAGTCTGGCATTTGTCTTGTAGCAGAATATGTTAGAATGAAGAGGAAGAGATTCTAGGATGCCCCTAAGAATTTGTGATTCTGAAATGACTTAAACAGCCTCTGATGCTGTGCAAAAGCCATGTGTACGAGTTGCCCTTTTTTTGCTAGGAATTTTATTCCAAAGGATGATAGAAGTGAAGAATTAACTCCCTCTCCCTGTGGAGGAGAACAGTTTGAAGCAGTGTGTTATCAGTTGTTTTCAATGTATGGTTCATTTATTTTTTTAAGCAGCAGAGCACAGTGGAAAGGGCACCCCCCCGGAAGGGAAACTAGTTTCACCTCTTTCTATCTATGTGACATTCAACCAATGACCTCACCTATACCTTGGGGAACATAATATTTGCTCTACCAATTTCACTAGGTAAATGAGATCAAGTGAGAAAATGTACCAGAAAAAGCTTTGCAATCTGTACAGTGTTCTGCAAATGAAAAAACAAAAAACTATTATAATTAGTAGTAGTAAGAGTATCGCTATCTTCATCATGATTATTATTAGTTTCATGACCAGTATTATTCTTTCTAATAGAAGCCCAGAAGGGATACTTTTAGTCCAATTACCCAATTAGTGTTCAAATCAAAAAAAATTCTGCATAAGTGACAAAGAATATGTTAATTTCTAAGGCAGCACATTCCCAATATTTTTATACAATAAAGGATGCAAGTTAAAACATACTTATCAGAAACTTCACAGAGGACGATAAAATATAGGAGACATAGCTCTTTGTTCTGCAAGGTTGTACAAAGAGGTTACAATTTGAAACAATTGTTTGGAAGCCAGAGCAGAATGAGAAGGGGCAAATATGGGGTGAAGATTGGGTGATGTGAGGAAGGCAGACATCTCCCAGGGGGGCTTTTGCTAGGGTAAGAGGTAACCTATACCTTTGAAAAGGTCAGAAATTCTCCAGTCTGGGCCTTATAGCTCCCTGGACTAGACCTCTGTTAACTTGACCTGGAGCGGGGTTGGGGTAATTAGATCTTTTTGGAATGGAGAGACCACTCTTGAATTGACCACTCTTGAATTGACCACTCTATGAATTTTCTCTTTTGATCTCTCTTTGCTTCTCTCAGTCAGTCCTATGAAATCTATTAATTTTAGTGTCACTGTCAGAAGTCAGGTGAAGGTGTAGTGGGTCTAGAGGATCTCTACAATAGCTACTTCTTTTGATTTGTTTCTTTGTGTTTCTGGGCATCATCCTAAGATATGAGGAAGTACCTTTAATTCCACATGAAGAGATCATGGGCTTAAAATGCAAAGATCTGATGCTGCTACCCAATGTCCATGAGTCTCAGTCAAAGTAATCAGTCATTTGATTACCCAGAGGGAGAAAAAGATGTTAAGACAGAGGAAGTAGAGGTCGGACACAGTGGCTCATGCCTGTAATCCCAGCACTTTGGGAGTCTGAGACAAGTGGATCACCTGAGGTCAGGAGTTCGAGACCAGCCTGGCCAATGTGGCGAAACCCCGTCTCTACTAAAAATACAAAAAATTAGCCAGATGTGGCAGCGGGCGTCTGTAATCCTAGCTACTTGGGAGGCTGAGGCAGGAGAATCACTTGAACCTGGGACACGAAGGTTGCAGGGAGCCAAGATCGCGTCACTGCAGTCCGGCCTGGGAGATTAGAGCGAAACTCCATCTCAAAGAAAGTAAAAATAAAAAAATAAAGGAGGAAGTAGAAACTGCAGAAGACAAATCTCTGTTTTATTCTCAGTGTACCATGGAAAGGACAATGGAAGTTGCTTGCCTCTGAAAACACAGGCAGCTCTGTGTCACATTATTGAGGAAGATGTTATTGGATGTGGCTGATTTCACATAAAGGAGCCTTGTCCTGGGACGTGGAGGAGTGTTGAGGGTTGTCACCGGATTGTCTTTCACATTAACTAGGTGTGTGCTAGCTGAATCATTATCATAGCACCAAGATCATAGAGGGACGACCTGAATGATTATCTGCTTTGAGCAAAGAACCCACAGTTCTGGGCAAGTCACTTCACTTCTCTGTGTAATAAAGAGATTGAATTAGAAGAGTGCTACCCAGCTACAGATTCCGTGGTTCTCTATTAAGCTACCTCCATTCACATCAAATGCATATCAAATCTTTACAAACATGTAGATAAGCCCAGAAACAATACTGAACGATTTGTTTAAGGGAACATCTCACACTGAAATTACGTCGGGGAAGCAGCCCATTAAAGACTTTTTAATGTTAAATCAAAACTGAGGGCCGAAAAGCCTTTCTTCTTCCGTGTGTTGTGTTCCTTCATGCTCCAAGGGAAGCTGTTGTGGGGAGGAAGGAATGTTTCCTCTTGCCATGCTGTAGGCGGCTTCCTGCCCGGGTGGATGGGCTCTCACTGTAGATTGCTAATCCAGGTGAAATGAGTATTTCAAATCACCTATGATGATTTGCATGGCAGTCTGTAAGAAGCAGTTGGGAAAGAGTGTCAGAGACTCCTTGGTGGAATGCGTTTGAAGAATTTCGTAATTACTTATTGTTCTTACAACCTACTATGTTAGCTTTCCACTTTGTCATTGATTTTTCTCTTTTTAAACTGATGTATGAAGCCCCAAAGGTAATTGGGCTGCAAAACATTGTGCTAAACTAACCTTAAGTCCTAGATGAGAGGCTTTGGAAAAATACTTGGCTTGGTTAGGGGCTAGAACTCTAGTAGTGGGGACGAGAGGGTAGAGGGATGAGGGGAGGTATAGTATCTACTTCTATAATGCTGATATTTGAGAATATTTCCTTACCCAGTCCCTCAAGCCTATCATACATATTCTATATTGGGTTGACAAACTACAGTTCACAGGCTAAATCTGGCCCTCTGCCTGTTGTGTAAATAAAGTTTTATTAGAACACAGCCATGCTCATTGAATTGTCTATGGCTGTTTGCACCCTGCAACAGCAGAGTTGAGTAGTTGCAACAGAGACCATGTGATCTGCAAAGCCTAAAATATTTACTATCTAGTCCTTTACAGAAAAAGGTTTTTGGCCTATATTATTTAAACAACTCAATACATAAGTTATAGTGAGGACTTTCTACATGCTTAGTCGGCAACCAGTTTGTGCACATTGTAAATACACAATAGATTGGAAGCCCAGTTTCTATAGTCAAGGAATTTAAAATGTAGTTGAGGGGACAAAGACTAGCATACATGAAAAAATAGTGAACAGTAAAAGGCAATGTATAATTAAGGGTTCAACTGTGATGTACAGGCAAGTACCAGAATTTGGAGAAAAGGAAGGAGGATCAGTGAGACCTCTAGTAGTTGGGGAAAGCAATATTTAATATAAAAAGTTCCAGGACACAATAAGAGCTTGGTTGCTCCCTTGAGATCCATTGTAATTGGATTTGACCTGTATTTCCACTCCAGTGTCATTTAAATCACTGTTATTTTTGGCCTGGTGCTTAGAAGACACCTAAATGACCAGAAATATTTCTGAGTGACTTTAGCTGACTGATTTTCCTGGGATTTGGGATTCCTTCAATCTCCCTAAACTACAGAAAATTAAATCTAGCCATAGTGGCATAATGTCTTCCTCTTTTGAAGACAATACAGCAAAATGGTTGCAAGCATGAGCTCTGCAGTCAGAGAAACCCAAGTTTCAATCTCCCTCTAGCTGTGTAATCTTGGGGAGACTCTAAAGCTCTGGGCCTCAGTTTCTTCCTTTATAAAGTAGAGACAACAATAATGGCAACCTGCTGGGGTTATTGTGATAACTAGATCATATAATGCCTGTGACGTGTTTAGAATATAAAGTGCCTGCCTGGTATGAAGAGGTCTCCATGAATGTTTAGCCATTGGCCATTGCTCCTGAGAATAGCAAGGTTTATATCCTGCACAAAAGAGTCATACTTACTTCTGGAACAAAAATTAGTACTTCATCATTTATAAAGGCACTTACAACAAAATGTACTAATGTAAAGCAAAGAATTACTGCTCCCCATTATTTGGTTTACTAATGGTTACGATTTTTAATTTTTAATATATCGCCATTTCCAGGCCCCTGATTTATTTCTGTGATGTCCTTGGGGATCTTGGGACCAGGAGCATGATGCAAAAAACGCAGATACAGATCTCCACTCTGATACTAATGCAGGAGTCTCGGGGGTTTTCAGGACCTGTAGTGACTATCTTTGGAGGTAAGGCAGAGGGCAGTGGTACCAGCCTTGTGGGCTGGGAGGCAGCATCTGCAGGTTCTCACCGATTTCTGTGGTTATGGAAGAAATTATGTAGAATCCAGACCAGTTTTTCTTATCTCTAATAAGGAGATAATGTTATAACATTTATTTTTGTGCTTGTTTTGAGTATTGCTGAAAGAGCTCTTTGAAACACTTAAGTGTTTTGATGTAATCATAAAATATGAGGCTTTAAAAGTAGGGTTTGAGCATCCACAGAAGGCTCTGTTTTCTCTGTGGATAATGTCTGACGATAACATTGTTTTCTGTTTTCCTTGAGGTAATTTGAAGATTAAAGGGCAGGGTGTTTTCCACATTTCCTGTTGGTAATAAACAGCCCTCTCCCAGTGCTTTGACCTTCCCCCGCTGCTATGGAGACTCCTAGGAGCAGTGACCAGGACTGCAGCCAGCCAGGCCCGTGTTGTTAACACGGCTGACTCCGTGGGCCTTCAGTATTAGTGTATTTATAAACAACCCCAAACACTGAAACCACTGTTTGGTTTTGTTCGCTCTTTTTAAAAATTACATGGACTTTAGAAAAAAACAACAAACTGTCAGAAAAATAGGCATCTCTCTCTTTTTTTTTTTTTAACCCAAATAAGCCAGTGTTTAGTCTATAATGGGAGAGTTCTTATAATAAGCATAGCAACTCATGGCTCAGCACCTCCCCATGGAGTAGATAGCAAGTATTGCTTATTCGCTTATGAGAGAACCTTTACATTTAATCACTTGTCTATTCAGTGAATATTTATTAAGCTCTTACCATGAGACAGGCACTGGGTAGGAGCTGGGAATATTGCAGTGAACAAGACAGGCACATTCCCTGCCCTCCTAGAGCTTAGAGTCTCACCGGGAAAATGGACACGTAAACAGGGAATCGAAATAAAGTGGGGTGAGTGTGAAAAGTTTGGGATGCTACAGGAGCATGGCAGACCCACCGGAGGCTCCAGTTTCTTTAAATGAATTGCCAAGTGTATCGACCTGAAGACACTGTACATCCTGTCTTTGCGCCTAGACCAGGGTGGAATGGTCCTAAGAGTTAGAGGCTGGTCTCAGTTATTCTTGGACATAAGACTTTTCTGGTTGGTTCGAGCCTTAGGCCCTAGAGAGGAGCCAGAGACTTGTTTGGGTAGTACCATAGGTGTCATCCTAAAGCCACCTTGGTCCCCACTAGCCTTGGAGCTCGTCAGACTAAGAGCCTTCCAAGAGCACTGGGAATGGGAGCAATCCCTTCCTACTCGCGGACTGGCAGGTCTTGGCCCAGGGTTTCACCTGTGCAAATAGCACATCCTTGAACCACCAGTAGTTTTTACCTGCTCAGCTTTCTCTTGTTGTCCTTCTTGGAGTTTCCTTTCCCAAGAAAACAGACTGGATCTTCTGCTTCTCCAAACCCATCCCTATGAGGCAAGGCTGAGAAGACCATGTTGGTCAATGAAAGGGTTAGTTTACCAGCCAGGGGACTCTGCTGTACCCTCTCTCCCTTTACTTGGTGCCGAAAGACCATCCTCAATGAGGGCTGACAAGGAGCACCCACTTGGCTACATTTATCCTCCTTATTCTTCTTAAGAAGCTATAGCTTTTACTTGCTGTACAGTATCTAACAAAATAAGACTGTTAGCTTATCCCAGCCCCAAGTTTTCTGTAGTGGAGGCTGAAAACTTCAGGGGAAAGCTTTCTGGAGTCAGATGTGGAGAGTCTAGGAGTCCCCTGTTTGCCAGGGCCTAATGTGGGAAGTGGAGGAAGGGCAGGGATAATTTGTAGGCATTCAAGCTAGAATTATTGCCAAGATAGGTGGCTTCAGCCACCTCTTGGTATGGAAGAGACTGAAGCACAGAGAAGTGGCTTTTGGGAGGATACAATGGCTTAGAATAGAGAGAGAGCCTAGAGCAAAAGTTCTCAACCCTGGCCATGCTTTAAAATTGCTGGAAGACATTTAAAAAGAAGCCCCAGTGGCCAGGGCTCATCTAGAGGAGTTAATAGGATTCTGAGGTTGGGCCCTGGTCAGTCTCAAAGTGATGCAAACAGCAGGCAGGATGGAGAACCACTGCCTGGTCGGCAGCCTCTGCGCTTCCTGGGTTCAGATCTGGTTCAGCTAGTATGGGAACTTGGGCAGTTCACTTGTCCTAGGTTAACCTCAGCTTCCTTCTCTATAAAATGAGGTTGCTAATCACATCTATTTGGTAAGATGATTTTTGAGGATTAAACAGGAAACTACAAATAAAGCACCTGGGACATATCAAGCACTTAATAAATACAAATCACTGACTTTGTCATTTGGTAATGACAGAACAGGACTAGACTTCAGGTCTCCGATTTCTAGGCAATGCTCTTTCTACCACGAGGATTTATCAAGGCTTATGATGATCAGTTCAGTGGGAAATGGGGTGCTCCCTCTTTAAAATAATTCCCTTTATTAAAAAAGACATGAATGACTTCATTTCTTGGTTCAGTGTCTCCTGGTTGAAATCATTCATATATTTGTTCATTTGTTTGTTCTTTGATTTGACAAACATTTGTTGAGTGTCTTATTAGGTGTCAAGTACTTATCAGGTCCTGAGTACTGTCTAAATATCATCAGTACAACAAAATAAATACAGACCCTACCTTCCAGGAACTTACAGTTTAATGGAGGAGATACACTAAAACTAACTATTATACAATGTGTCAATGAATTGATTATGACAATGGGTTTGTTTAAAACATTTCTTTCCTTCCTTCCTTCCTTTCTTTCCTTCCTTCCTTCCTTCCTTTCTTTCTCTTTGTTTCTTTGTTTCTTTCTTTCTTTCTTCCTTTCTTTCTTCCTTTCTTTTCTTTCCTTCCTTCCTTCCTTCCTTCCTTCCTTCCTTCCTTCCCTCCCTCCATCCCTCCCTTCTTTCCTCCCTCCCTCCCTCCCTCCCTCCCTCCCTTCTTTCTTTCTTTCTCTCTCTCTCTCTCTCTCTCTTTCTTGAGACGAACTTTTGCTCTTGTTGCCCAGGCTGGAGTGCAATGGCACTATCTCGGCTCACTGCAACCTCTCTCTCTCTCTCTCTTTCTCTCTCTCTCTCTCTCTTTCTTGAGACAAACTTTTGCTCTTGTTGCCCAGGCTGGAGTGCAATGGCACTATCTCGGCTCACTGCAACCTCCACCTCCCAAGTTCAAGCAATTCTCCTGCCTTGGCCTCTCGAGTAGTTGGGATTACAGGCGCCCGCCACCATGCCTAGCTAAGTTTTTGTGTTTTTAGTAGAGACAGGGTTTCGCCATGTTGCCTAGGCTGGTCTCAAACTCCTGACCTCAGGTGATCTGCTTGTCTCGGCCTCCCAAAGTGCTGGGATTACAGGCGTGAGCCACCATGCCTGCCTGTTTAAAACATTTCGAGAACAGTACCTGATCTACCAGGCAATCTGGGTGACCAAAATCCTAATAGAGTTTTGGTATTACCTAAGGTGCCAGACGCTGGCTTTACCCACAGACCTTCTGATGTAATTGACGCAGGATGTGGCCTGGGCATTGAGGTTTTTTAAAGCTCCTAGGTAATTATAATGGAATTATAATGTATAATTCCCAAGCCTGGGACGCACTGGCTTAGAAGCTTCCTGTTCCTTAAGGATAGAGCCAACTCTGGAAAGATAGGCTGCAGCTGGGTGGTTAGGAGTCTTCTGGGACCACGCTTGGACTTTGGGAATTTGGAGTTTATTCTCTAGGCAATGAAGTACAATGACAAGTCTTTAAAAGGGGAAGTGACATCCAAGTTTCAGAAAGGTAATTCTGACTACAATTTAGACAATTGGAAAGGCCGGACACAGGGTAATTGTTAGGAGTAAGAGATGACACCGAGGGCCTACATGAGACTGGGATGGTGGCATTCCGATGCCAGGTAGCAGCGGAAACCCGGGCACACGGGGGAAAAAAGAGAATAAGAGCAACTAAAATGCTCTGCTTCTGCTGGTTTTCAAATTTAATGGTGGCCTTGTTAGTTATCATCTAAAGAATTCAGTTAGTACTTATTAGCTTGGTTGTAAATGGGTCCGGACAGTCCCTTCAAGAGCTCTCAAGCATTTGTGGGTTTCAGAATGATACAGAGATAATCGATCACCCTTAAAAAATAAAAGAACTCGACTGGGCGTGGTGGCTCACGCCTGTAATCCCAGCACTTCGGGAGGCCAAGGCGGGCGGATCACGAGGTCAGGAGATCGAGATCATCCTGGTGAATGCGGTGAAACCCCGTCTCTACTGAAAATACAAACAAATTAGCCGGGTGTGGTGGAGGCGCCTGTGGTCCCAGCTTCTAGGGAGGCTGAGGCAGGAGAATGGCGTGAACCCGGGAGGTGGAGCTTGCAGTGAGCAGAGATTGCGCCACCGCACTCCAGCCTGGGTGACAGAGCAAGACTCCGTCTCAAAAAATAAAAAAATAAAAAAAATAAAAATAAAAGAACTCAGTTAGCTTTTACAGTTACCCAGTTAATTTTGGTAATATAGATCATTAAGCTCCCAGATAGAATTTTTCACAGGGGGTGAGGGGAGAAGAGATAGTCTGGCTACTTAGACTCCAATTACATGGATAATTGCCAGATACCCACTAAACATGGTGATGTAAGCATGGTTTCAGTCAATGTATCTTTTTCTCTGTTTTTTTTGTTTTGTTTTGTTTTTTTGTTTTTTTCTGATCTAATGCCTCTACTGATAAAAATATATTTTTACTATTATTGGTTCTGTGGAGCCAGTATGACTGTGGTAGTGAGAGGACTGGATTCATTTGCCTTGTGCTCCATCAGAGTCAGCTGTCAGTGCGTCCTCATGCCAGACTCATTGTAATTAGGAAGGAGGCAGAAAAGGCAAGAAGAGCCCAGCGGGAGGCTCTCATTTTGGCTTGAAGGCAGTAGCACCACAAATAAGAAAGATCACTGCTTGCCTTCTACACGGACTCAACACAATACTCTTGTGTCTACCAATGGGAGGTTCTGAATATTTTTTTACAACCCTTGAAAACATAAAAACCATTCTTAGCTCAAGGGACATAGGAAAACAGGCCACAGGGCAGAGTTTGCAGACCCGTGGTCTAAACAATTAACAGAACAATAAATCAAGCCCGGATGTGTCACATTTGCTGATCTCCTTGTTGTAAATACTCTCAGGATGACTTGATTTCAGAATCTCCACGTAAACGCGGCTGCGTGGGGAGTTAGGGAGAGTCGTACAGTGGTTTACCATTGTGTGCTATCTCCACCACGCAGAGAGCATAGGCTAACGGGTATGATAAGCAACCTTGAGAGCAAAGCGAATGGTAAAATGTAGTAAAATAATTAGGAAGGAAGGAGTTCTTGAGTATTTATTCTCTTTGTTTCTACTGTGATTTATTTAATTGTAAGTTTACATAATTTAGTTTTTATACTGGCCATGTTGAACAATCGGCTGACAAAATTTCTGAAAATTTAACAATCTTCTCTCACAAACTGGTACAAGCTGGCTCCAGTACACCACGGCTGGAGAGGGGAAGCTGGAGTGCTGAGAGGCAGTCAGGATGAAAGCAACAGAGCAAGGGAAGCTGAAGTTTATGGTTGTGGATGGGCACTTCCTCCATCAACTGGGATGGAGCCACGCGTGGGCATTGCACAGGGCGGCAGCCGATGATGGACGCGCGGGCATTGCACAGGCCGGCAGCCGATGATGGACGCGTGGGCATTGCACAGGGCGGCAGCCGATGATGGACGCGTGGGCATTGCACAGGGCGGCAGCCGATGATGGGACAGAGCTGATTCAGGCCCTGTGTCTTAATAAGCATGACTCAACTAATTTGGGAAGAAAACTCACTTCAGTTGACCAGTACCTGGTGGGGACAGGGAACTTGACTTAATATGTAGTAAATCTGATTATAAAAATAGAGTACTGTGCTCAAAATTTACATGTGAGTAGAACGATCATGAGTGAAACAGAAGATAGAAGTTTTCCCTTACCATAACATTGGATTTTCTTTCCAAACCTAGCTCTCCTACAAACATGCAAATAAACTGAACCAGCTGAAGAAGTGATCTCAAGGTTTTATTTAAAAAAAATATTTAACCCTTTCCTAAATACTATCTAAAGAGGGAGCAAAATGTGTCACTCTCCCTTAACAGATGGGATTCTGATGGCTGCTGTGAAAGGGGAAAAAGGAGAATCCAAACTGGGTGACTCCTTGAGTTAGATCTTTGGCTCTGAACTCTGTGAGTCTATGGTTTGATAGGTTGGCAGGGCAAAGTGAAAAGCAGAGGGAGGTGACTGAGGATTAGAAATGGAATCTGGGGCTGGGTACAGCGGCTCACACGTATAATCCCGATACTTTGGGAGGTTGAGGTGGGAGGATCATTTGAGCCCAGAAGGTCAAGACCAACCTGGGCAACATAGTGAGATCCCATCACTACAAAAAAAATTTTTAAAAAGTAGCTCGGTGTGGTGGCACATGCCTATAGTCCCAGCCACTCAGGAGGCTGAGGCAGATCACTTGAGCCCAGGAGTGCAAGGCTGCAGTGAGCAATGATCATGCCACCTTACTCTAGCCTAGCCCACAAAGCAAGACCCTGTATCTAAAATAAAAATAAAAAAGAAAGAAGAGAGAGAGAGAAAGGAAGAGAAAGAAAGAAAGAAAGAAAGAAAGAAAGAAAGAAAGAAAGAAAGAAAGAAAGAAAGAAAGAAAGAAAGAAAAAGAAGGAAGGAAAGAAAGAAAAGAAAAGAAAAGAGAAGAGAAAAGAAAGAGAGAATCTGGATGACTTCTAATGTAACATGGTATTTTTGAGAGGGGATAATGTTACCTATAGCAGTCATTTGATTTACTCACAGATTGATTTAGTTTTTAGTGTCCATAATATGTTAAGTATTTTAAAATATGAAGTATGTACCTACATGTATTTAATATTTATGACTTAATTGAATTCTTAAGATATCAGTGGTAGATGGCTTTCTGTTTCTATTTATTTCTCATGTTTTTAAACTTTCTGCAGGGAGGAACCATTTGTTAAATTTTATGTTTCTTACTATGCAGCATTGCACCATGAATATGGAGGGTGAGCTTTAAAATAGTATTAAAGACAAATGTTAAAAGGTATACATTTCTTTCAGAGAACTTTTTCTCTCTCTTTCTCTCTCTGAGAGTGTGTGTGTATCTCCTGTGTCTCTCTTTCCCTCTCTCACATGCACACACATGTGCACACACATGCATACACACACTTCTCTTGGAAACTGAAGGAGGCAGGAATATGATGCCATTAACAAATGCTCTTCGGTGGACAGCAATAATAATAACTGCTAACTTTCACTGAGGACTACTTATGTGCCAGATACCATGTGAAGCACTTTGCTTGTGATCACCGAAACCTCAGAAAAACTCTATGAAGTGGGTGCTAATATTTTCTAGATTTTTCAGATACAATACTGAGGGTCAGGGAGATTGAATAAGTTGTCCAGTGTCACCCCTGGTAGCTGAGAGAGCTGATGTGGGTGCCTAGGGCTGTTTGTCTCCAAACCTATGCCTTGCACCCTTAGCTCTGGTTCCTCCCCTCTCGTGTCATGTAATCAGCACAAATTTCCTGAAGTAAGCCTACATGCCTATAACAAGAATAAAGGAATAAAAATAGAGGATGCCGTGGAATGGGAGAAGGTGGACTACTTAAGGCAGCCGAGGAGACAGTAGGAAAGGAAAACTCTAGATGCTGTAAAGCTTCCTGGGACTATAAGTACACTTGGCTCCAACAAAATGGTTGAGCAGGAAAGAAGGGAAGACAGAAGGGCTGATTTGGTGGAGGGCCATGGGAGGAATAAAATTAGACATCATAGCTACAGAATAGAAGCACTGAAATTGCACCAAATCCATCGACTCTCAGGAGTGGAGGAGAATTTGAATGCCATCTGCCTAATACATAAATTTGCTCTGCATCTTGACAAGGTGGTGGTTCAGCCTCCTTGAATGCCCTTGGCCATGAAGAACTCATTAGCTCCTCTCAACAGATGGTGAATTAGAAAGTTCTTCCCTGTATGGAACCCATATTTGCCTACCAGTAACTTCTGCTCAGTGGCCAGGAACTGACTTCTTGGGGCCATACATGAAAAGTCTTTCATAGAATAGTTTCCAGGGTAAATAGGAAAATATCCACACGTCAACTATTTTTCCCTAGTGGTAAAATTATTTCTAGATACTGGGTTCACAAATGCTTCCTAATCACTAATTATCACTCAGTACATTTCTTAATCAACTGCCTTTTTACTAGGTAATAATAATAGTTGATAATAACCAACTGCAAATAGCTTTGCACAGATCACTTTTTATGTTGTCATTTCTAACTTACAGTTGAGGAAGCCGAGGCTCAGAGAGCTTAAATAACTTGCTCAAGGTCTCCTACGCTACAGGCAAAGGAGTCAGGATTTGCTACAGGTAATTTAAACACAGAAGTAGAACACTATCTTAGTCAATTTGGTGCTGCTCTACCAGAAACCTGAGACTGGGTTATTTATAAAGACATTTATTTTGACCGGTCGCTATGGCTCACGCCTGTAATCCCAGCACTTTGAGGGGCTGAGGTGGGTGGATCACCTGAGGTCAGGAGTTTGACATCAGCCTGGCCAACATGGCGAAACCCATCTCTACTAAAAATTCTAAAAATTAGCCGGGCCTAGTGGTGGGCACCTATAATTCCAGCTACTCAGGAGGCTGAGACGGGAGAGTTGCTTGAACCTGGGAGGTGGAGGTTGCAGTGAGCCAAGATCACGCCATTGCACTCTAGCCTGGGCAACAAGAGAGAAACTTCGTCTCAAAAAAAAAAAAAAAAAGACATCTCTTCTGTCACGGTTCTGGAGACTGGGAAGTCCAAGATCTAGGCGCAAGCCCTTTTTATGGTGGTATTAATCCATTCATGAGAGTAAAGCCTTCACAATCTAAACACCTCTAAGAGGCTTAAGTTTCCAACACATACATTTTGGGGGACACATTCAGACTATCGCAAGTACAGCAGGTCTTTGAATAAATTTATTTTGTTCAACATCATTTCATTATGACATTGATGAGAAGAAAAAACTGATTTCTGGCCAGGGCCACTGTCTGGGTGGAGTTTGCAAGTTCTCCCCACATCTGTATGGGTTTTCTTAGCCTTTCCTGTTTCCTCCCACATCCCAAAGCTATGCACTTAGGTGAATTGGTGTGTCTACATGGTCCCAGCGTGAGTGTGTGTGTGTGTGCGCGCGTGTGTGACAGCTCTATGTGATGGAATGACCTCCTGTCCAGGATTGGGTCCTGCCGTGCACCCTGAGCTGCCAGGATAGGCTCTGGCCACCTGAGTTCAGGGGAACTGGAATACTTGGGTAAATAATTAAGTCATTTCTGGTAATCTTTCTTAAATGTATGTATAGCGCACATTTGTTTCAATGTTTAGTATTATAAGTGTTTTGGTCCTTATTTAGAAATTTGGAGGGATTTTTGGTTTGGTAATGTTTTCATGACCAGAAAGATGCCCTAAGGAACTTTTTTTTTTTTTTTTGGGACAGAGTCTCACCCTGGGGGGACTGTAGTGGCGCAATCATAACTTGGACCCTGGGCCGAAGTGATCCTCCTGCCTCAGCCTCCTGAGTACCTGAGTAGCTGGAACTACAGGTGCATGTGACTACACACAGCTAATTTTTGTATTTTTTTTTTGTAGAGAAGGGGTCGCTCTATGTTGCCCAGTCTAGTCTCAAACTCCTGGGCTCAAATGATCCTCCCACCTCAGCCTCCAAAAGTGTTGAGATTACAGGCATGAGCCACGTTACCCAGCCTTAACTCTTGTTCGTATCCATTAGCTTATGGTAAAATGGGTTTTTTGTTACACCAATTTTATAATACCCTTATATCATCATTTCTCTTAAAGTGACAATTCCTGAGAACCTATCAGTGACATTAAGTGAGGACTTATTGTACTTAAACCATTCATTCTACTTGGTATAAAAGGAGAATGCTGTGGAAGGTAGAGTCTACCCAGGGTTAGCTTTGAGGACATGCAGCTTGTACAGTCTCCCAGTGAGAAGGGCTCTGAGCCTGGTTTTATGCTCTGCTGTCGCAGCCTTGAAATTCTTAATAAATTTTGAACAGGGAGCCTTGTATTTTCATTCTGCACTGAGCCCCCCAAATTATTAACTTCTTCTGGGTCTGCCATTAAAAACAAAAGGAAGAAAACAGTCAAGCTGACAAATAGACCACCTGTTTCGGTGGTGGTGCATGGAGTGTTCTATCGTTCTGTAGGTTCACATATGTTGGAGTGACCTTTAGAACCCATTCTCTGTTCTGTGGCTTCTGCTCTTACTACCCTGGAAAGCCTCAGTGGGCAGGGATGGGGTGTAGGCTGTGGAGGTGGCTTCCTTTCTTGTGTCTTTAACGCCATGCATGGAGAAGGGCTGAGTTCTGGCAGGAATGCTTTTACATTTTTGGTTTTTATCACTTTCTACTCCTTAGACACTGTGTCTCCTGTCAAAGGAAATTTATGGGCACATTATAGTAGTTGACAGGAACAACGAGCCTCCAGGATTTCCCCAGGAGAAGCTTCCACCTGCTGAGTGAGAGCTTCCTCCTTCTGGCTGGCATGGAAGCTCTGGGCTCTCCTCATTACTTCCTCAGCCTGTCGTAAATGCCAGGAGTGCAGGTTTCACAAAAGCAGGCAGAGGTGCGCTGTTAGTAACTGCTCCAGGACAAGTCATTTGGGAAAGGTACTTACTGTGCTTCTTGGATGTCTGCTTCCAGTCATCTTAGTAAGTCCAGTTTAACAAAAATGTGCCTTTCTGAGTAAATGTGGCTCATAGCTCACGGTTGCCAATTAAAAAAAAAAAAAAAAGGACAGATGTAACATGTAAGAATGCATAGCCACCCAACGCCTTCTTCAGAACACCAGGGCCTGATAGTGTGTTTTGCTGCTTAATAGGCTTCATTCAGATTATGAATGCCTTCAAAGTGGCAGTAAGATATCTTGGAAAGAGCACTGCACTGGGAGCCAGGAAACCTGGGTTTCCACCTAGTTTAATCTTCCCAGAGTAAGGGAAGGAGTTGAATGAGGCAATAGCTAAACCCTGCCCTTAGTACCCAGTGCAGAAATTTTATGAGGCTCCCTCTTTTGGGAATTGACAGATGTTGAGCTTGGGTTTCCTTCTCTTGGCTCCAAGTGAACAGGCTTTTAATCAATCCGGAGACATTTACCTAGATCTTTTCATTTACTGCGCTGCAGGCCCTGTGGCAGAATGATATACAGGCAAACCTGAGGCTCATTATGAGAAAATTGCATAAGGGGCTTCCTTTTTTTTTTTTTTTTTTGAGATGGAGTCTCACTCTATCTCCCAGGCTGGAGTGCAGTGGCCAGATCTCAGCTCACTGCAAGCTCCGCCTCCCGGGTTCACACCATCCTCCTGCCTCAGCCTCCCGAGTAGCTGGGACTACAGGCGCCGCCATCACTCCCGGCTAGTTTTTTGTATTTTTTAGTAGAGACGGGGTTTCACCGGGTTAGCCAGGATGGTCTCGATCTCCTGACCTCGTGATCCGCCCGCCTCGGCCTCCCAAAGTGCTGGGATTACAGGCGTGAGCCACCGCGCCTGGCCAGGTTTCTTTCCTGACTTCCACACAGGCCCAGGAATCTTGGCTCTGACTGTTAGGCCAGCTCCACCTGGGCCAGATATTTTCAGATGACATCCTTAGATGGGGAACACAGAGCTAGCTGCTATAATAGAAACCCCAAATAACAATGAATTTAATGGGGGTAGACGTTGATTTCTCTCTCAAGCAATCTAGGGTGTCTCTGTGTCAGACTCCCAGGCCCCCTTCTGTGTTGTTGCTCCTGCCCACCTAGAGTGTTGCCCTCCCTGCATGGCCCATGATGGCTTCCCACTGTGTTCACCGTCCAGGCAGCAGGTTGGAGGAAGGGGAGTCAAAGGCAGGTTGCACCTGTCTCTTTTTCCTCCCAGCCCAACGACCAGAACTTAGTCCACCGAAAGGTAGGAAATGCAGTCTTTGTTCTGGGCAGCCATGTGGGAGAGTGGATACTGGCAGACAAGTAGCAGGTTCTGACATGTGGCCTGTGTCTTGGGATTTGATTAAGATGAACCAAAGGGCCTGTGGAGAGCATCTGCACTCTGACCTGTCAGGAGGTCTCTATGCCCTGTAGGCCACAAACTTATATGCAACAAACCACAAAGACCGAAGCAGGCTGTGGCACCAATCACCCATCCCTCCTGCAAGGAGCTGGTGCAGACCCTTAGCTGGTGTGGCCATGGCTGTGGTATCTGTGCTAGTCCAGTCTGGGTCTTCTCTGACTATCCTGCACTGTTCTTGTTGGATTGCTCGGGAGTGCCAACTTTTCTTCGCAGTTCTTCTGATTAGAAATGAATTTACTAAACTTCACTCATGCATTTGTCACAATGGAAGCTCTCCGCACTTATTTCTGGGGAAGGCAGGCTTAGCCTTCCCCACAGCCTCTACAAAGTGCTGCTGTCAGTTCCCTTACCCTGAGTTCTCTGTCTCTGTGCAATTCTATGGTTGTAGTGAAGGCAAGGGATCCCCTTCTAGTGGGAAGGGTCACTTCCGACTTAGATTCAGACTGGAAAGATGACCTCTAGCTGTGCCGAGACGTGTTCCATGGTTCTGCATTCCACCCGACATCTGGAAGAGTTGATTCCAGGCGGTGGTGCCTCAGCACAGCTGGGGCAGTGCTGTCTGCCTCCTGCCATGGTTGACATCCATTAGGTGAGTACCGTGGGTGTTGTGGTGTGTGTTAGAGACTCTAGAGGTGAATGTGATGGTCAACTTCTCCTGTTCCACCTCTGCACTCTCTGCACAGTGGAGGGTCAGACACTTTCTTGTTGAGGACTTAGTTTACTCTAAGCCTCCAAAAATGGTTCTGGGCCCATTTTACTTTGAGTCTCCAAACACAGTTTGGGCCTTCCTGTTTTCCTTTATTCTCTCACATCTCAGCCTCCCAAAATGCTGTTCCGTCTTCTGCCTTTTGACTCAAATCCTCTTCATCCTTTGAAGACTCCAATAACTCCTCTTGGAGAAGCTTTTTCCTAAAATACCAGCCTTGGGATTTTTATGGCACTTGTCTATTCTCCCCTAATTTCTTTCATCGGCCGAGCAGAACCATTACCCATCTCTATTGTTCGGTATTTAACTTCACATATTTTTGTCCTCTTCTCAGGTTTTAAACTCCTGACTTGTTTTATTCATGCATTTATCAGTCATTTATGAGGATTTGCTAGACACAGAGCAGACAAAGACAACTAATTCCCCTCTGTAGCACCTCGCTAGGATAACCAAGGGGGGAAGGCAGTTACTGGAAACACTAACAGAACAAATTATTATCTTACTAGTAGATGTATGTGCAAAAGCCTTTGAAAGACCAGGAGAAAGCCAATGGCCTGGCAATGTCAGAAAGTTTCATGGAGGAGCTGGCATTCTTTTTGGCCTGTTTAGTGGTGGATGGATGGAAACAGTTGCTGGCTGGAAGAGGTGTGAGTATAAATGGTCAACAGTTTGAAGAAGGTGAGAGTTGGAGGTCTATGTATTTGGGTGGGAGAAAAGGATACAAAAGAGAAGGATGGATGAATAGAAGATAAAGCTGAAAACCTGAGCTGGGCAAGATGGGCAAGTACTTATTGGCTCCGCTAACGCTTTTGGATTTTCCTGTCGGTAATAGGGAGCCTTGAAAATTCTTAGGGAGGGAAGGTACATGGTCACTCTGTGTATTAGATGATGAGGTTGGATTTGGAGGGAAAAATCGATTGGGGCTGAGGAGGAGCCTCAAGTCAGATGGATCCGTTAGATACAAATTTCTACCAGACAATGACACCAACAAAGGTGAGAGGTGAGGCGAGTTCTGAATTATTAGCAGTGGCAATGGGTAGGAATGAATGAAGGGAACACATTTAAGAGACACTGAAAGTGAGTAGTTAGATGCGTGTGAAGTTGCAGACGCTGGAAGCCTTCACTCCTCTATATAAGGCAATGTCTTTTTTTATTCAATAAATATTGCCTTTTCTACTCTGTGTACAAATGGTGTATGCTTTTCCGAACATTTGGGTTTTGACACAAACTTCTAAGACTTAAACCATGTGAATATTCTTTTTTAAAAAGTGAATCGTAAAGATTTCATGTGAGAGTTAAGTGTGTACAAGACTTCGCAGTGTTGATTTTCAGTCAAGCTGGTGGTCAGATTCTTTTCTTACAAAGTACTATGGGGGAAATTTCGAGGAGTACGCGGTATACATTCTTGGAGTACAAAATCAAAATGTGTACCCTGTCATGTTTTAAAAGAAGAACTAAAACTATGAAATGATGCTTTCCTTCAGGTTTTGTGGTTTTCAAAAAAAGTTACTGGAGAAATAGCTTTCTAGTTCTTTCTGGCCATTTCCCAAAGAAAGATCCTGTGATATTTCACTAAATTAAAAACAGGGTTTTTTTTTTTTTGTTTATTGTCATCAGGCTGGCAAGCCAGATGATGCTGGGGAGCAGGGGTGTAAAGAAAAGGAAAATGTTTCCCAGTATAAACTCTCTTCCAGTGCCGAACAAGTTCTTCGCCCCTTGGGTGGCATATACCACCCAAATAGCAGAGCAAGGGGGTTTAGGAGAATGTCTTTTCCTTTTTGCCTGGTGTTGCCCATAACTACATAATTGTTTCTTGGTTAATTGGTTCAGATGCTACATTGTTTCCAAAGGAGATCAATCTTTCTTCTCTCCATCGCTCTCCTTCTGTTTTTCCCCCATGTGTTAAGCTCCTTTGCTTTAATGCTTAAATGCTTAACAGTCTGATCTGCTGATCCCCTCAGTTCCCAGATACTGGAAATAAATTACCTTTATGTTACGGCTGCTATTAATATATTCCTGTGTGTCTTGGCCTCTGAGTTACCGGTAGCCGTCTGCCTTGAGCACTGCATTGTAACAGTTGTGTAACCTCTTCCAAGCACTGCAGCAAACTTAAATTGATAAATCCCTGCGAAGTGAGAGGAGAGAATGGAATTGACTTGAGCGTGGGCATTTAAAGCAGAAGGTCCCTTCTCTGGAGGCCTCTGTCGGTTGATCTTTGCAGAGTGAGCGTAAGGGGCTCACTCTCTCCCTGACACTTTTTATCCAATGATTCATTGACCAAGCTTGATGATGGGGACCAGAGGAAATATCAGTATTAAGTTTTAGGAAGAATTAAGTAGTACTACTTTAATCAATGTTAAAAACTCTATTAACTAACCCAGCTTAATAATTGTGGAGCTATTTAGAGAAAACGCACAGATTGAGAACTGAACAGCTTGTCTCCCAAGAGGGCCCCACTGGGCTGGTAGCATCCAGCAGTGAGAGAAGAGGGAGGCTGTGCCCCCTAGAAGGTTTAGGTTTTGGACATCCTTATATGTCCTTGGAATGATCCCCTTTGCACTTCATACCTGAAACCTTCGCCTCCTCTGCACAAAGCCATCAATCCAAACACATGTTTTTGAGCAAAGTGACCAGAAGATTGTAAGTTTTCCCACAGTGTTAAAGAACGCCTAAGGATGAAGTATTTGAATTAAAGGTTTTTAGGTTTTTTCAAAAGAAACCTTGGAGGTTTTCAAATTGTATTCCACAGAGTTACAAGGGTTCCAAGACAGTGTCTCAGGAGCTGCTTGGGGCATGGAGAGCGGGTCTGCATCCTCCTTCCCCCACCTTAAGCCAGAATAGCTCCATGCTTGTATGTTGTAGATACTGGGTTTCTAAGCGAGGTTTAATCTGAAGACAGTTACACTGATTAAATCGTTGGAAAACTATTGATCTAGTCCAACTTCTCATTTTATAGAGGAGGATGCTGACGGCCAGAGAGGTTTTATAATCTGCTCAAAGTCACAATACCAGTGACCAAGATGGATCTAGAATACAGATCTTCTATCAGTCCAGTGTTCTTTTCTTATCCTATTAACTGTTGAATTCCTCCCTTTATCCAGGACAAGCATGGTCCTATCAGCACCAACCTTAGAACTAAAATAAAATCCACAATAAAATGGATCCTGTCTATGGAAAGGCTGTGAAGCAGAGAGGTTAAGCGTGTAGACTCTGGACCCAGATTTTCTAGGATCAAATCTCCACTCCGCTGTTTATGTCCTGTATGATGCAGGGAACCTTGCATAAGTTACTTACCTTCCTGTAGCTCTGTTTTCTCATCTGTAAAATGGCTGTGATGAAATAAACCAGTGCATATACAAATACTGAGAACAGTGTGTGGCAAGTAGTGAATAATAAACATTAGTTTTTAGTTAAAAGTTGGTTTCATCAGCCTTTCTCTAAGTTTCTGTCAGATACTCTGTAGTCTGTCGATCCTTCTGCCCTCTGTGTTTGGTGCTGAGGATGACCGTGGTCATGGATGTGTGTTCTCTCATGTCTGTTAAAGCCATTCTCCCAGAGGTAGAAGGAGTAATGGGATCATAGACCATCTGGACTGGACGCATGTCTTATGTTACAAGTACCTGAGTGAGAACTGAGGCCCCATGAGTGGAAATTACTTGCTCAGTAATCCTAAGGGACTTTCCAAAAGGGCGGGGGACAGGGAAGGAGAGACTCCTGACAGTCCTGGGAACCTGCATTCTATCAGAAAGCCAGTTTTCATTCATTGGACCAATATGTTTATGCTGCATTTACAAATTTTTCAAAATTGAGGTGTGATTCATTTAACATAAAATTAACCTGTTTACAATGTAAAATCCAGAGGTATTTAACACATTCACAATATACACCATCACCACTAACTTTTTCATTAATCCCGAAGGAAACCCTATACCCATTAAGAAGTCACTCCCGGGCCGGGCGCGGTGGCTCAAGCCTGTAATCAGAGCACTTTGGGAGGCCGAGACGGGCGGATCACGAGGTCAGGAGATCGAGACCATCCTGGCTAACACGGTGAAAACCCGTCTCTACTAAAAAAATACAAAAAACTAGCCGGGCGAGGTGGCAGGCCCCTTGTAGTCCCAGCTACTTGGGAGGCTGAGGCAGGAGAATGGCGTAAACCTGGGAGGTGGAGCTTGCAGTGAGCTGAGATCCGGCCACTGCACTCCAGCCTGGGCGACAGAGCAAGACTCTGTCTTAAAAAAAAAAAAAAGAAAAGAAGTCACTCCCTATTCCTGGCTCACCCAAGGCCCTGGCAGCCACCGCTCTGCTTTCTGTCTCTGTGGATTTACCTCTTCTGGATTTTTCGTACAAATGGAATCATGCAATAGGTGAACTTTAGTGTCTGGCTTCTTTCACTTAGCATAATGTTTTCAAGGTTCATCCACATTGTAGCATAAATCAACATTTCATTCATTTTTATGGCTTTTATGTTGCACTTTGGTTAAAGAATTTTATTGCCTTTCTTTGTCTCTCACCACCCCCAAAGTGAGGCTAAGTGACTGTAACATGGTTTTCTGTTTTACTATTTCTCTCTCCCTTTTCACCCCATACCTTGGTCATTGGTAAGGGGTTAATCCTGTGGTTCTGTTATTTACAGAAAACTTGTTCCTGGTTTCTTGGGTCAGGAAACCAACAGCAGAGAAAGTCCAGCTGCTGCTATACTGGTGGGACCTGCTCTGTTAGGTTCCCTGCCTGTCACTGTTCTTGTGCCCAGGTGCTTGTGAGGGCCAAGGGTTGCAGCATGAAGAAGGAAGGGACTTCAGGGGCTGGGCGATCTGGCCCCACCATGATATCTGAGTGTTGCACAGAGCCCACATGGCAGTGGTGAGGCTATCTCTTATCGGTGCCTTAGGTGTCAGCTTCTTCTCACAACCCCCAGCTTGCCAGGGGAACCACACTGATAGGTGGGCCCTCTGGGTCTTGGCAACAATGTCATAACGCAGATTACCAGAGCAATATGTCATGGTGTCATTTTGCAGTGTTGAGGTGTTCCATTTGTTAATGGGGTGAATTTCTGGTCTGTAAACATGAATATCTGAACTGTAGAGGAGAGATTAACAGAATAAAATCACCATACTAATCAGGCCCAATAATTCCTTTTTTAAGCTTGGATCCAATGCTGAGGAATCTCTGGCATCCTTCCTTGGAATCAATTACAGTCAATTTCTTCACATTTTACATCAGTTAAAGGAACATTGTCAAGATAAAATCTTGCCCAACATAGATTTTTTTTTTTGTTTTAATTTCCTTATTCTCATAAACCAAGACCTTCATAGGCTACTTTGCCAAAAATGCATTTTTAGAGCCAAATCCGTGGTTTGTCTTTATTTGGGCTGTGCTGAGGAAGGAGCATCTTCCTTTCCTTTGGTTCACGTGTTGCTGTGGGCCACTCCATGGGTCTCAGATGTGCCCTTGGGGCTGCATTTTGTCCACACAGGGGCCTGTGTTCTAGTTCCTTATGTGCCTGTGAAGTCGTGTCTGCCTGGCTGATGGGGTTATTTGTGCTAATCTTTCTGGAGCCTGGGCACAGGCCACAGCAGGGCAGAGATACCTGGAAGGGGTCAGGGCTGGGTGCCAGCATCCTAATGGGCCACAAAGTCAGGCGGGCATGAGGCCACATTCCACAGGCTTGAAGGAGCAGGCAGCTTGGGCTCAGGGAACTTAGTTGAGGCAGAAAGGCTCAAAAGGCACCAGAGGTGAGGTGGGTGGAAGCTGGAGGCCCAGCAGCAGGTGGGGAACATTACCCGTGAGTTTAGTTCATAAGACAGAGGCAAGCTTTGTCCTGGCATCATTGCCCTTCTCTTTTGTCCTATGCTAGGCAAGAACTCACAGATGCGTGTGTGTGCTTCTAGAAGGCAAGCCAGGTCTCTGCAGGTTCAACTTACCCATAATTAAGGATGGACAGCAGCCTAGACCTCTCAGTGGTTTCCTAATGTGAGTCGTTAACGATAAATTTTGTTCAGTTGTGGTAAAGGGACCCAGAGACTTGCTGCCTAAGTGCCCATGGGCATCCTTGGTTCTTCCCTACCGGGCAGGCCCTCTCCTCCTCATCCGAATTGGAGGATCCAGTCACTCTCTTGGGGGGTCCAACCTGGATTTTGTCTTTATCAGCATTGTGGTCTTAGTATGGAGAAACCAAAACTCATGGCACTCAAGAGCTTGTTCACTCTTCTCTTCTCCAAACCCTCTGGTGTCCAGGTGAGTTTGGACTAAATGGGAGGCCAGATTCATTGGCACACAAGTGGCAGCATGGTGAATGGGGGGCTATGTTGTATTCTTCAGGCTCAACCTTCCAGAAGACAATGCGTGCCTCTCTCCTCTGCCACCTTCCTTGTCCCATGTCTTTTGTTTGAACAAAAGAGGATTGGATAATGTGTTTCTTTTTTATTTCCATCCTTATGTTCTATGGACATGAAGCTTGAAAGTCAAGCTTCTTGGGTCTCTATCTCTCTACCTATCCTACTACCCCTTTCCCTAGAGTAAAGGTTCTGAATGTAAAATAAAATTATTAGGGAGATTTTAAAATTCTGATGTCTAGGCTGTATCCCAAATCAAATTAATGATTGGATTTTATTATACAGTAAGGAATGCTTTGGTACCATTTTGAATGTAGATGACTCAGTGGCTTTCTTTGGCTTTCTCTAAGTCCTGCTCCATCCTTCTGAGATGCCCTGAGAATACTGGCTTCCTGAGCAACAGTGGCAGGATCTCAGGAGAGAGACGGCAGCTGTGGGCTGTGTCTTTTCATGAGTATGCAATAGTCACCTTTGTTTATTATTTTCCCACCCTGGAGAAAAATGTGTTGCTCTCTCTGTGTGCGTGTGTGTGCGTGTGTGTGTGTGTATGTGTGTGGAACGGGTAAGAGCAGTGCAACCACAGCTCCCATCTCCATGCTGCAAGGTAGAGGGAGGAGGGGTGGCTCACATGTGAGTGGGAGTATGGCTTGCTGCAGTCTCGGCAACTGGAGCGGGAGGGCATGCTCTAAGGGAGCCAACTTGGAGGAATTCCTGTGGTCCCAAACACCGATCCATCTCTGCTTGAGTTCTTTGCCAGTTTTAGGTTTCATATGAATGCTTATATCACTATAACTCACATCAGCCTTAGTGCCATGGACAATCCCTAAAGTGAACATCAATCTCTCTGTCACCTGACATATTTTGGGTGTATCCTAGGGGACTTTAGCCTGTGGATGGCACATATTGAGAATGGACTCTGTTGCTCTTGAAAAGGATTGTTAAAAAATCAAGTTAGCATCTCGTTTGTCAACATTAAGACTGTTGATGTTTCAGAATAATTGACAAGCATGAAAATCTGCTGGAAACAGGAATATTATGAGGCGACTGTGTTTGTGAGTGTTCGGATGTGAATTGAACCAATCCATTACACTTGTTTGATGTTCATTGGGCCTGCAATATTTTTATGCAGAACCCGTGAAAGGAGACACAGTTCAGTGGTGTTTGTGAGTGACCTTGTCTTTTCCTCTGAATTATGGACAGGCAGCTCAGAACATCAGGAGCTGGTGCTAAGAACTGCGCCGTGTTTTCTTCATATTCCATATCCCTGAGATGGTGCTGCCATCTCGGGCTTAGATTCTGAAGTAGAGAACATGAATGTGGCTTTTCAAATCAGAAATATTTATAGAACTAGGTCCTGATTTAACCATCGCTGAAGCTCTGGTCATGGAAATAATAACACAAGTCAGGAAAGAGAACCTCCCTCCCTATAAAACATCCCTCCAGTGCTTGCTTTTGAGGGGACTGTTTGTGAAAAATAATGTGTGCCAATCTGTTCAGAAGGGTTTTAAACTGAAGGTAGGGGGTGGTGGAGTAAAATGCCAGGTGAGCCTATGACACTGACAGGCAGTTCCTGGTTAGGTGCAGTGATTAGCTAACCCATCCTAGGGGAGTTCCACTGGCCTGTTCCACCTCCAGAGAGGAGGTGCTTGACTCACCATTCCTTGACATTCAAGGAACCCTGAGGAAGGTGTGGGCAGGATATACCAGAACAAGTGAAGCCAGTCTCTGTGTCCAGCTGGGTCCTCTCTCTAGCCCTGACACAGATGCTCCCATGATGCCCGCGCTCGGCAGGCTCAAGTCCGCCCATATGCTCGGCCACCGCCTGGCCTGCCAGTCTATCCTGGGATGCTGAGGGGGCAGCTCTGGCATCCGATGACGCTCTGGAAACCAGAACATGGGTCCCGTTTTCTCTCCAAACCCAGGCTATATTTATACCTTGAAAACACATAAGGCCGACTGTCCCTTCTTTCCTGAAAAATGGAGCTTCACCTCCACTCTTCTAGGCTATATGTCTCCTGGGGTCTCGGGGTCCTTGGGGCTTGGGGGCATTGTCTTCAGGACTTTGAACATGATTCACAGTATAATCCTAAGGACAAAGTTTTTCCGGCAACCTCATGCTAAAACATGACAACAACAATAACAACAACAACAACAACAACAACATCCCAGCTTGTTCTCATTTAAAATCATTCGCCAAGTCAAATCACCAGCAAATATCCCACTAGAGAAATGAGAATAACATAGTCAAAATGCCCAGTAACCTCAGCAGATGCAGCTGCCAATAAAGCTAAAGTAAACGTAGGCACCATGAATAGATGTCTAGCATTCCAAATGGAGGTGGTGAGAGTTTGCCTGGCCCTGCCATACTGCCCTGGAAGACAGCTTAGCTCTGGCAGCATGTTCTGAGAGGAGCACTGATGGAGAAAGAGGAGCATGGAAGAGGAGCATGGAAGAGGATGGGAGAGTGGCTCATGTTCTGGCCTAGAGAAGAAAAGATTCATAGAGAGAAGAGGAAGATAATATAGTATTGCAACATTTGTTAATAATAATAACAACCACATTTTTAACATCTGCTATACCTTAGGCCTTTATAACGTAGTAACTCATTTTAATCCTCACAACAACCCCATCAGGTGGATATTTTTATTCCCAGTATACAGATGACAAAACTGAGGTTTGAAGAGAGAGGTTTAGTGACTTGCCCAAACCCACATGCTTAGTGTGGCAAAGTTCAGATTTTGCCACATCCAAGTCCTTTTAGATCCAAGGCCATGTTCCTTTTTCTAAGCCTCCCTGGTGTGTGGAAGAGAGTACACTTTCTCCGTGAGATGCCAGATAACTGAATGAGAACTACAGGGAAGATGTCAGAAGAAAAAAATTCAACTTAACCTGATAAAGAACTTGCTCATGGTCAGAGTTGTCCAGAGATGGAATGAACAAGCCCAGCCGGGACTGCGTTTCCATCCCTTGGAGGTCTCAGGCAGATGCTGAGGTACTAAGGTTGAGGGTGCAGTGTTGGGTTATTTAATATTATGAGTCCCTCACAATGCTTCCTGTTTTATTACTCTAAAGTAAACTTCCCAAGCACGCAGCTCAAAGAGAAGGCCAATGTAATATGCTGGTTCAGTATCCGATGACTTGGAAACAATTCGAGGGCTAGCTGGCTCATCTAGTGTGATGAAAGCTCATAGTTTCCCATTCATGTATTTACTCGCTTATTCAAAAAACATCTTTCGGAGTGCCTACTTTGTGCCAGGCTCTGCAAATACCTTTGTGAACAACAGTCCCTGTGCAAGGAATCTATAGATGTGAATGGAGAGAGATGGGCAAACAGGTGATTTTCATTCTGTGTGTAAATATAATTAGGAAAGTACAGGATGCTATGGGACACCGAATCCAACCTTGTGGGAAAGGGGAGGAGACTTAGGAGCGAGGTGAGGGGCTGAAGAGGGGAAGGAGGTCTGGGCACTGGGAACAGCGCACGTGAAAGCGGGAAAGGCGGACGCCACCTCGGGGCCGGAACTGCGACAGCCCCGTCGTCCACGTCCGGTGCGGGCGCCCCCTGCTGTGCACGGAGACCGCAAGGCCGGGGGCGTGTCCTCCCCTGCGCCGGGCGGGTGTGCCCGGGCCCTCTGCGGGGCGCTGGCGTCTGCGCCAAGGCACCGTCTCCTGCTGCCCCAGAACTGCCACCTTCCAAGTCCTGAAGGAGGCCGTTTTCCTGTTATTTTCACCTGGCCGGAGCCATTCTGAATGTTTTAAGGAGACGAGAAAACCATTCTTTCCTCTTACTGGATGCTATGCTATGTCGTTTGGAAACAAAGAAGGGCTCTGTTTCTTGGAGTCCATGTGTTCTGTCTGCAAGAGGGGCAGTCATGAGGCTTGCAAAGGACTGGGTAGGATGCAGGGAGTGGGTGGGTAGGATGGTGCTACAAGCGGCCGGGAGGTGATGGGGTCCAGGGAAAGAGACATTTCCATTTCTTCCTCCTCCCTTCTTTTCTCCCCAAAATCCCCTGTGCGAACCTCTTCTGTGCAGACACCTTCCCACCCCACCTCAACAGAGCCCTATGGGCCTCCCACGCTAAGTGTGCGGACTCATCTGAGTGCCAGTAGGGACACAGCCCAGATTCAACCTGGAATCCCCGTAATAAGTGCACCTGCAGCCAGGTGTGACTATAGAACCACAAATGCGACAGGTGAGGGGACCATCTTATTATTTTCCTACTTCCAAGGCAGGACGGTACTTAAACCATCTCAGACAGATGGTTAACTGTCCTATTTTAAAAGATCTCTGGGGAGGACGATTTCACAATTCCCTGTGGCTGTCTGTTCTAGTATTTAATCATCTTCATTACCAGCGAGTTCTTCTTTATGCCGGCTCTAAATCTCCATGGTTGTGATTTAACTTTTTTTCCTTGAGGGTAGACGCTGTGGCTCTTCTGCTTCAGGGGAGGGGAGGATTCTGGTCCTAATTCTGCGGTCTTGTGAATCATTCATCTCTTGTAACACCTTCTTTGGGGTTTATTTTCTTTATTGGTAAATGGGGTTGGAGGGTGAGTTAGGGATGGTTCCCAATGACTCTTCTACCTCTAAAAGCTATGACTTCTCAAATGTCGTAGCTTTTAGACAAATGCTGCATTGGTATCCTGCGCAATTCAATACTTAGTGGAAATAATAACGCTTTGTTACATGAAAAGTGTGTAGCTGAAATCTGAAATGATACCACGTAGACCTAGTCCAGAAAGCCATCGATCCCTTAGTGGCTGAGTGGGCCGTGGGAAGGAATGAGCAGTGGAGTGGGCTGGGCCACTGAGTGGGCCGTGGGAAGGAATGAGCAGTGGAGTGGGCTGGGCCACTCACAGCTGGACCTTCCAGAAGTCACTTCAGGGTAGGCACTCTGGTCATCTATTGCACAGAAAAGGGGAATCAGGCTTTGTGGGTGCTGCCCCAGCCTCTAGATCTGGAGAGCTCAGAAATAAACACCCAGCAGAGGGCAGTTGTATGAGACGGTGGATTTTCTTCCTCCCTCCCCTTTCCTATCTTTTTTTTTCTTTTTCTTTTGCTTTCTTTCTTTTCTTTTTCTTTTTCTTTTCTTTTCTTTTTCTTTCTTTCTTTCTTTTTTTTCTTTTGACAGAGTCTCTCTCTATCACACAGGCTGGAGTGCAATGGAGTGATCTTGGCTCACTGCAACTTCTGCCTCCTGAGTTCAAGCGATTCTCCTGCCTCAGCCTCCCCAGTAGCTGGGATTCCAGGTGTGCACCACCACGCCTGGCTAATTTTTGTCTTTTTAGTAGAGACAGGGTTTCACCATGTTTGTCAAGCTGGTCTCGAACTCCTGACCTGGTGATCTGCCCTCCTTGGGCTCCCAAAGTGCTGGGATTACAGGCATGAGTCACCATGCCCAACCTCCCCTTTCCTATCTTTAAAAAGCAAATGCCCTAGGAAGGGCTATACCTTAAGTCATTATCAGGTAACCCTTTAGCGACTGGATGAGGAAATGGGCTACAGAGTAGCTGCTTAGTCTCCAGACTGGAGGGGTTAGCACAGGAGGATTTGGGATACCCTGGGAGGGAGGTTTGCCAACAGCAAAACAAGGGCTCCACACTAGCGGCAAGAGACCAAGTTCACTCATTTCCCCTTGTTTTCAAAACATTCTTGTCTGCTTACTTTAGTATGTGTGTCCTTAGGAGCTGGTTCTTGCTCCAGGTGGCATGAGTTACCTTGCTTTAGGGGGCAGTTTTCAGGCAGGATTCATTCCAGGCAAAGTTCCACCAGCCAAAGCTCTCCGAGCATCCTGCCTCCTCTATACATAGGAGTAAACAGAGCTTCAGCCAACGACTGGATCACATCATGAGACAGAGTAATCTGCTGTTTACTTGTATTCTCTTACCTCCTCAAGTTGTTTGAGACAGGCATAAAGACTTCCTTGTTTGGTAGGCATGGGAGGAATTTTAATCTTCTGCACATGTAAATGTGAGATTGTAGGATTTCTCTTGCCTTTGTTACTGGTATCATCAAACACTACGTTGGGCTCACTGTCCACTAACAGCAATTCTTGTATTATTATTTCAGAGTTAGCTGGGAGTTAAAGTATCTTTGGACCTAACTTGGTCTTGAAGTTGTTAAAAGCTATTGGGTACACCAAAAATGTCCTTGGGCCTCTGAAGGGGAGAGAAGGGGCAGAATGGTCCCAACTCAGATATGTCTCCTGGGAAGGGACGTGTTCCCCGCTTTGTGCAGGTCAGACAGGGGTGCACTGCAGAACTGGTTTCCACCATTGTACCAGTCATGGAAGGGTTTCCATTAGCTCAGGATTGCAACTGTGTCCCACTGGAGGAACAGCATGAAGATACTTGGGCCTTCTATATAACCCCCACTTCTCAGAGCATGTTCTGGGGTACAGCAGCATCAGCCTCACCTGGAAGCTTGTAAGAAATGCAGAATCTCAGGTTCTACCCAGCTCTACTGAATCAGAATCTGTATTTTAAAAATAACCCCAGGTGATTCTTATGCACATTTAGGTTTGAGGCCCCTGGGCTAGCCCACTGGAAAAGAGTCCTTCTTGGTGGATTTCAAGTGCATTGTTCTAGGCAATGTTGTAAAGCAGGTGAGGCTTCTCTTCGGGACCACTGACTCTAGTTTTCAATATTCTTTTCTCTCAATAAAGCTTCCTTTTCCCTGCATCTCCCTTCATTCTCTCCTGAAAGCACCCAGACAAAACCCTACTGACGAAGACTGTGCACTCAACATAGCCCAGGTCCCTGACCTACTGGAGAAAAGAGACATGATTAAATAATTCCTATTAAGCTGTTAGTGACTTAGGATTTGAAGGGTTCTTTCTCATATGGATATTGCACTCTAAAATAGGATACTTAATGAATCACTCTTTAACCTAAAGATTATATATCCTTTCATAGAATTCCAGTCACGGTGGCACTCTGACAGAGACTGCAGATATCTGGGGATAGGGTGACTTTTCTAATCACTAATAGGATGCTATGTGGGTGACTACTTAATCCAACTATGTAACAGACTGGACCCCCAAGTTTTGGGTGATCCCCAAAACTTCCCAGCTCAGTAAGCCCTGATTATCGCTCACAGACACTGGATTCTTAGTGCTGCTTCTCAGATACTTCTTTCTTATCTTTATTATTTTGCTATGTTTGGCCACTTAAGATACAGAGTCCAGTTTTGAAAATAAGGAATGGACTTTAGGAGAGTTTCTGATAAGTCAAAGAAACATAAAAGAAGAGAATTGTTGAGACATGATTCAGAAACTGTTTCTGGAGATAGCTGAACCTATGCTTAATAGGGTGCTGGTTTTGCCGGGCGGCTTTGACACGTGACAACTGTCTCTCCTTTTAATTTCCAGTTATTGTGGAAATAAATCCGGCTTACATGGTATTTCTCCTTTTTATTGCTTGACCTGACTTTTTTTTTTTCCCCCATGCAAGTCACTTCCTAGCGATTCACTCCAATATTACAGCAAGTCCCTGACTGTCCTGGGCCCAGGTATATTGACAGGTGAAATCCCTTAACATAAATTTTGTCAAAAAAGCCTGTAAAAGACAGATGCTGGGAGATAGAAATGGATACATCCAGGTGTTACAGATGGGACACTGGCAAATGCAAGGATGGCAAATGTTGTATAAGTAAACACAATGTCCACAGGTAGGAAATTGCCAAAGACAGATGCTGTGGATAATAGTCTACGAGGTCAACAGACAGCCCTTTGCCCATAACATGGGCCTCTTAATAGACAAATAAAATCTAAAACTTTCATGCAGAGTTCCAATCCCCTAGCAGAGGATCTTTTTAGCTAAGGCACTCACTAAACAATGATGAGAGGACAAGTGTAACAACCTCCCTTCAAACTAATCTCCCTGGGTAACCTGCCAGGGAGTTTTTCCAGGAACGTTAGCTACCAGCTCAAGAGCAGCCTTTCATGTAGATATTTTATGAGATGATTGATAGAAGTAGGGCAGGTCTCTTGGTCTCAAAATTTCTCTTCTATCAGCCTGCAATATGCCTGAAATTGCACCATGAGCAATATATTTTTGGATTAATTCTCTACCACCAACAGGATTGATAGAACAATCATTCATTTATTCATCAAATGTTTATTAAGCACTTACTATGAACCAAATACTATTCTTGGTAAAGGAAATTCAAAGGTAAGTACAACATGGTTCTTGCCCTTGAGATGTTCCGAGTCTAGTTGGGAATATAGGAGGTAAACAAATAACTACAGCAATATAACTAGTGCTTTGCTACAGATAGCTGTAGGCTCTATGGGAACACAGGGGAAGAAGAACTGGACTCTTGAGCTGAGTCTTAAAGGAAGAGTAGGAGCTTGCACACAGATGCAAAGGATGGAGGTCTGCAGTTTGGGTGTGGGAGGGGAGAAGGAATAATGGATGATTTTGGACCATTGGGCCATAAGGGTGAGCATCCCTGTACCTGGGCAGGGATTACAGTTCTTGGGTTCATGCAGCATCATGTCAGTATTGGCTGCCTATATATGCAGAGAGAATGCTTCTGGAGATGGAGGTGGGGGTAGGATTTATACAAAGAGGAGATGGAGGATGGCAGAGACCAGTGCATCTATTTGGATGCCATGGAAAGCCTGACAGCACTAGAGTTTTCTTTCAGGTCATTACCTCTTCATTCAATTTGCTTTCCCATCCAGGTGCTTTTCTACCCAGTGGTGGTGCACCCATGACTTCAGCAGGGAGAGAGTTAAGACTTTGAGGATGGAAGCAAACCTCCATCTATTTTTTTGTTCGTTTCTGTTTTTAACATTCGTGATTTGGGTATTGTAGAAACTATCAAAGATGGCTTCAATGAGGTCTGTGTGTGATAGGAAATGTTCTTAGCTCTGCTCTTTTAACATTGAACTGCTCTCTGCAGAACATCCATCTTGGTGGGCCTTCGTAAATGCATAGAAGTGACAGCAAATAATTGAGCTGGTCTAACTACCCCCCTTATAGGGTTTACTTTCAGAGTTTTAAGGGAAATTTTCAAGCAGAAAATGGTTACATGGATAAAACTGTTGAGATTTAATTAGACTTTTACAAGAAATGTGACAGAATTTCATTATCAAAGTCTGAGTAAGTGGTAGGCTGGGTGATGTGGAGACGTTGAATACCTTGACTTCCACTTCTGAAGAACTGGTTTTAAGTATCCTCTTTTCAAATAGTTAATTGATTCTTACGTAAGAGATGGTGATCAACTAGTCTCTTTTTCCAAAGAGGAATAAAAGACAAAAAGAAAATGATTGGAATTGTGGTTAATGATATTTGGGTTGGACCAAGAAAGACTGTTGGGTGCTTCAACGGATTGTCAAAGATGATAGAAAATTCCATCTTTGTGGTAATAAGTACCCTGCTATATCTATACTTTTCCTTGCCAAGACTTTTTCATATTAATATTTCACTTTGTACTCAGAATCCATTCCTTGAAAGTTCCTTGGTTTATGGTTGAGGGAACTGATACTCAAAGAACATAAGAGCCCTGGCTAAAGTTACACAGCCAAGTGGTAATAGATACAAGGTTTAAACTCAAGAGTTCTATCTAATACCTGATGCTTTGGTCTTCTAGACTGTAAATGAAAATACAGCAGAATCAGATCTGTCCAATAAATCCTGACTGAAGGCCGGAACTGAAAGTATTTCTTCTGAGGCTGAGAAAAATTCCATCTCTAATCATTCAAAGGCTAGAAATAGGCAGTGAAGTCCTAGTGTCTGCTGCGTTTGGCCTTTCTGGGTTAAAAACATACTTAAAATTGAGTGACTCTGTTGTAGAATAAAATCTAAACAACCTGGGTTGAAAAAGGCTGCTTAGAGGTGTGTGGGTCACAGCGCTGCTAAGGGTATTCTTGATATCCTCTGGGATAATGTGACCATAGGACACCTTGCTTGCTCGCTCCAAGAATCTCAAGAAGACTAAAAACCCCAAGAAGGGAGGCATATCATTCGAGATCATGTTTGGGATAGAAGATAGAGTGAGAATGAGAAAGCAGAGATGTTCATTTGTTTTATGAACATTTACTTATCTGCCAGGGTCTGTAGCCCTGGCCTTCCGTGTGAAGAGCAGCAGCCTGCACCAACCATCAGAGGCCGGGGTTGCCAAGCTAGGACCTTACAGGGCTGCAGCCTGTGCTGATCCAGGGCCTCCGCAGTGCTTTGCTTGCAGATCCCCCCAAAAAAGTTGTGAAAAAGTCTGTGCCTCATCATGCATTTTCAAGTTGACATCCCAAAAGTTTCATGATAATTTTAAATGGTTGTAAATGATGCAATTTCTGGTGCTTTATAAATCTTGACAGTTTAACATAAAATTGTTGCATTACTCTTCTAAAGTTTCCAATAAAATATAAACACTGCAGCTATTTGATACCTTCTATTATGTATTCAAAAATATATAAAAGCCCTGTTTTTAACAGTCAAAGATTTTTCATCATTTCTTTTTCTCCTTGGATACATACTTACATTCCATTTCCTTCTTAAAATTTTACCCTACTACAATATATTTTTATGCTTGAAAGTCTTTTACTGGTCACACTATCATATTACTCTGCAACAAAAAGATGTATATAAATTAAAATTTAAAATTAAAAATTTTATAACCATAAGGCTTTGTGTTATACATTTCTTTTGGATTGAATTATCACAGATACTAATAATATATAACTGAGCAAAACAACATAATTACATTATGAGCTTTTCGAGGTAATTCTTAATATAAAATGTACCAGAAATATATATTTTAAAAAGATCATGATTGAAGGGATATGTTGTCTGATTCAAGAGGCTTTCTAGATACCTGTATTTCAAATGTCTCCTTGTCTGGGAACCAGTATTTCCTAGATCTCCTTGCTTGGTGTCCTGGGGGCATTCACGCCACAGGGATATGGACCTGGAAGGATGCAGGGTGAATGACAGGTGTGCCTCTCTGCTGAAGTGTAGGATATGGATGCCCCTTTGAGAGACAGGAGAAGCAGCAGGTGGGCTCCAGGTTCTGCCCCAGGTTGTTTTCCGGTGAACATGAAGACTGAGCACATATGAAAGTTGAGGATCTGGAAATGAATTCTATTAAATCATTACTTGTACACGAGTTTCAAGATGTCCTACACTACTCCAATTACTTTCCAAGTCCACTTGGGAAATTGTTAACGTGTTCTTGATTCATCCACACAAGAATAGTTTGCATAAGCGATTCAATATAAACACAAGCATAAATATACCTGTACTTTAAGAAGATTTTAAGAGGAAAACGTATTTTGAGGTATTTCATCTGTATAATCAGTTGCTATAGACACCATCACCAGTTTATCTAGAACAAATAAAACTATTATATGCTACATAAATTATAAATGTTTTCAATATTACTTCATCGCAAGATCATTATCATTACAGCCTGCCCTCCTACGAATTAGAATCATTGACTGATATTATGCTGATTGGAAGAGAAGTCAGTTCAATGAATCAGAACTTGGCAAATCCATAACCACACGTGGGTTACACACATGGAGTTGTTGATTTATTCCAGCCTGTTAGTCAAGATAGTTAACATTATATTATGGTAATATTTTCCACATTCCTGGAGCTTAATAGAGTACAAATCTATTTCTTGATCATACTGCATCCAGAGGGGGCAAGTGAGAGGTTCTGGTTCACAAAGTCACTCAGGGATCCAGGGTTGATGGATGCTTCTCTATCTTGCAGCTGTACCATCTGGATAATGTGGCAGGAGAAGGGAGAGACAGAATAATTGCAACAGGTCTTCCATCACCTCAACCTGGAGGTGACACAGTCACTTCTACTTACATTTTATTAGTCAGGACTAGTCCAATATTTGTGTGCAAATGCAGAATGGTTGAGAAGCTCACTCTGCCCTGTGCCCCAGAGGAGAAGAAAACAGAATATTCTTGCTAACTAAACTACAGTAGAAGTTGATATGGGTGGCATTGGTCAATTGTTCATTGGATAAAAAAAAGATTACCAAGAGTTAGTGATTAATAATAAAATAATGGGGTTATATTCATCACAAAAAATCATTATGTAAGCAGGACTGAACACGACAAAGGCAGAAAATCTGAATCTGCTTGTAAAGAGGCAAAAATGATAAATCTTGGGAGATTGAAACTTACCTTCAAGTATGACTTTGGCTGAAGGAAGACCTATGTAGCTGGTAGAGGTACTTCAGCTGAGTCATATGAAGACATGACTGGAAGTGTCCTGCCATACTTGACAACTCTGCCCAGCTCTTGTTTCCACCAGGTTCCACTTGGCCACTGAGTGGAAGCCATTTGGCAAGTTAATGATGGTCACTACTGAGAAGATATCTTTTTGGTTGCCCTCTTGACTTTGCCTATATCTAGATGTATTATGGAGCAATGACCTCTCTAGTAGGGTGGTGATGATTAGCTGTAACTTCCCCACCCCCAGGTACTTGGAAAATGGCCTAATCAACAACTTAGAGTGAACTAGCCAAATGTTAATTAGTTTTATGGCATTCGAGTTTACCGTTCCAGGAATGCAAATATTTGGAATTATTCCTATCAGTGCAGTCTATATTCTTTTAGATTTCAGGGATGGGACGGCTGCAGATTGACCAAAGGGTACCCCTATAAAAGATCCTTGGAATCTACAATTAGAACAGTGCATCATCTTTAAAAGGAGGCTTTAGAGAACAAATATCCTTTTTCATCTGTTGAGGTGGCCAGGTCCCAAATGTCATATCAAGTAAAGGGTTACCTGACCTGTGTCAGACTAGGAACCAGAAATGTTCATGGCTGTATAACCCTAGTCTCACATGACTTCTGATACTGTAGGAAAGCAAGCTGGAAATTAACGTGGAATTCTAAGAGAGATGCATGCAAAGTGACCATTCAGGAAAGAATAATCCAGAATGCAAATACGAACTGAGCCATCATTTATTATTCATCCTTGCGTGAGAGGGAGAAGAACCAGGGGTCAGAGAGAGAAGACATTACAGATTGAATGAAATATGGAAGGAAAGGTGAGTTTGCCAAGAGTTATATTTATAGGAGGACTGTGAATAGAATGAGGGTTGATGGCTGATTTCTGATGGCCAGATAAAGGTGTTTACTCTTAGGACCGTGTTTTGAAAATGAGAGAACTTAGAATGCGTTCAGAGAAGGGTAAAAAGAGAAGAGAGAACAGTTATAAAGCTAATTAGAAGAGGAGGGTTCTGAAAGCCCTACTGAAAAGAACACTTTTCAGCTTCCTTTGAGAAGACATTTTCTACATAGCTCCATTGAACACGTTTGAACTGGCCTGGAACGTTTAAGAAGGTAAAGGGGTTAGGGAGGTTGAGGATCAGAATGGTCTTTGGGGTTTAAAGCCAGGTCCACTTCTACCCAGCTGAGTTGGCTCGGCCAGGTTACTGAACCTCTCCAAGCATTCAGTTTCTCTAATCAAATAGCCGAGGGTGATTCACTGAAAGGGTTAAGTGTGAGACTGAGTTGTGTGGGAAGGAGCATCTTCCATAGTGAAGCACCTTTGTCACCACTCACTTAAGCTCTAACATATGGCAATAACTTCTGTTTTATAAGTGAAGAAACTGAGCCTCAGTGGGAGAGAGAAAGAGGTTGCTAAAGTTTCAGGAATTAGCAAACGTTGTCTTGAGATTCAAATGAAAATGGATGAAGAAACATTCTTGTAGATTAGGGTAGTGTAGTGGGTTGAATAGCGGCCCCTCAGAATGTACGTACATGTCCTGATCCCCAGAAAGTGTCAATTTTAACTTATCAGGAAAAAGGGTCTTTGTAGACGTAACTAACTTAAGAATTTTGAGATGAAGACATTGTCCGGGATTATCTGGGGAGTCCTAAATCCAATGACAGGTGTCCTTGTAAGAGTGAAGCAGAAGGAGATCTGACTGCCAGGAGATGAGGAGGCAAGGTGATCATGGAGACAGAGTGATGTGGCCACAAACCAAGGAATGCTGCCAGCCAGCAGAAGCTGGAAGGGACAAAGAAGGGGTTCTCCCTGAGGGCCACTGCAGGCAGCACACCCTGCTGAATTTTGAACTTCTGGCCTCCAAAACTGCGAGAGAATTAATTGCTGTTGCGTTAAAACACCCAGTTAGTGGTAATTTGCTATGGCAAAAATTGAATACAGGTGGGAATGGCTTGCGCTTCGTGATGGCCTTTGAACTCCTAAAAAAGTGGACACAATAGTGGATAGGTCTGAACCTTGACTATGCGGTTCCTTCTGGGGGTCAGCAGGTCACCCAGATGAAACAAACGTTCTCAGGGCCTTAACAAGTAATGAAGGTATAACTTTGGTGATTGAGCGCTTCCCTTGGTATCAACTTCTTTTTCCAAAGAGCCTCAGGAGATGAGGCCACAGATTCCCATTTTGCAGATGAGCAAACAGAAGTCCAAGATAGTTACATAATTAGCATGCACCATTGGTTTGCTGAGGTAGAGAGGGCCATGATTTGAATCCACACATGGTAGATGAATTCTCCCACCTGGAGATCCAGTCTCCAGGATCAGGCCATAAATAACCTTGCTGTTTTCTGTCTCTGGGGGCTAAGTATTGCTGAAAATCACAAGGGTATTCATGTTAGTCATGTTACCACACCTTATTATCCTAACAACTTAGGCTGCTGTAGAATGAGGCTTGAATTATCCTCGCACCCTGAGTACTCTGGCTTCCCCTTGGGATGGACACTGGGGCTGAGCTGCCAGGAGAGTTTTCCCTAAGTGTGGTGTATAAAGATAGTCCAGTGGGTTAGGTGGGATCTGGTTCGTCCTATGGCTTCTACAAAAGCAGACAGGAGGAAGGATGGAGATGTGATAGAAGGGAGTACTCTGCCAGCAGAGGTTTTTAAATATTAACATGAGTTGTGAAGGCCTCAGCGTTTTTATGGGTCTTCCAAGAGAAGGAGAAAGGCCATTCTGCACCCTCTTCAGCTCTGCTGTCTGAACTGTGGGTTGAGGGATTTTCCCCAAAGCCTTCCTCTCTCCTCCATTTTAGTTCTAGTGCCTGAAATGTTGTGCATAGTAGCGGCCAGTGCATGGCCTCTGGGTTTGTGTAGACTTGGGTTCAAATCCCAATTCTATAATTTGCTGACAAACCAATCTTGGGCAAGAAAGTTAGCCTCTTAGCTACTGTTTTGCATCTGTACAATGGTGGTAAGTCTCTTTGGCAGGGCTGCGGTGAATTCAGGGCACATAGTAGATAGTCAACAAATCTTCCTTGCAGGGGTGAAGGATGGTAACAGCTAACATTAAATGAGCATGCTGTGCACCCCACACACTTTACCTGGACTATTTCATTTCATTCTCACAACCACCCTATGGAGGTAGGTACCACTATTAGCTTCATATTGTAAAAACTGGGTGTTAAGAGTTAAAGTCAGGTGTCCACATTCCCGTAGCTCATAGCAGGCAGAACCCGGCTCTGTGTCTGGCCTGTCTCCACACACCAGGCTGTTAGCTGTATTTAAAGTGCCTATCATAGCACCTGATATTCACCAGGCATATTAAAGGATGATAATTAGTATGAATTCAACAAACATATATATTGAGGGCAACTATGTGCCAGGCACTATTTACTCATAAAAATATCTAAACAAGTAACCTGGTCATGGGTGGGAGCACTACACTGATGCATCAGTCAGGTTTGATCAGGGAAGTGGTACCACCATGACTGACATGGAGGAAGGGATTGATCGCAGAGATTAGACCTTATCCAGTTGTGGAAGCTGGTGAAGAATCTACAGAAGGCTGCTACCTCTGCATCTGAGGATGGGTCTGAAGTTGCTGTAGTGCCAAAAGGCAGGAGGAAAGCAGGATGTGATGTGGGAGAGAGTGAGGCCAAAGTGGAGCCCACAAGGACAAATAAAACCCTTGTTTGCCTTTTACCATTGCTGATCTTGACTATGAAACATAAAGCTGGAATCTTTACTACAGAGCTGGGCATGTACTTTGCTCAGGCCTCAGAGTAGCTGAAGAAGGAGAACTAGCAGGAGCTGGAGGAGCTGTGGGCTCCACCGTCAGGGTAAGCCAGCAGATCGGTGACAATGAATGCATGCTGCTGCTTCATGTCCACCTTCCAGAGGCTCCACAAATACCTGTTGTGGACAATCTTAATGCAGAACCACATAAGGAAGGCAATTCTGGGAAATAGGTTCCAGCTTAGTTAAGCTGACCTAATGCAAAACCACCACACTGATGTTCCCATCTCTGGCCTTTGAGAAGGAACGGTTGTGCGTGGCCCTATGGGGAGATAAAGAAGGTAAGGTGTCAGAAGGCACATTTAAAGTGGGCTTTCTAACCCCCCTCTTCCTACTCTGGCTTGCTAATCAATTTTACCTGGTTTGAAATGTCCACCCTTATATACAGGCAATTATGTGGATTAGAAATTAAGGATGAAACATCTTCCCAAAAGGTCATTGTTAAGATTTACCCATCATCTTGGTGCTCCTAGCTCTCTACCACCAACACAGAGTGGCTGACGCTTCAACCAGGCAGCTCAGATCGCAATGAGGACAACGTAATGCATCTGGGCTGGAAACACTGGACAGGTAACTTTTTGCAGGTGGGTGGCAGCATTTAGTGCTGAGTGGCTGTTGTGGTGGGCAGAAGGAGAGAAATAGAAGGGACACCTTGCAGACTTGATGACAGAGTTATTCTGAAGAGATTTATTAGCAGTGTCTTCCCTGGCTAGGCAGTAGGGGGAGGGCTCTGTGTCAAGAGGTGTGTGTGCTAAGGGAAGAGGAAGAGCCTGCTTGGCAACCTGGCTTTCCAAGCCTTGGGCCAGATAAGGAAGAAGAAGGAGAAGAGGAGAAGAAGGAGAAGAAGGAGGAGGAGGAGGAGGAGGAGGAGGAGGAGGAGGAGAAGAAGGAGGAGGAGGAGGAGGAGGAGGAGAAGGAGGAGGAGGGGAAGGAGAAGGAGGGGAAGGAGAAGGAGGGGAAGGAGAAGAAGAAGAAGAGGAAGAGGAAGAGGAAGAGGAAGAGGAAGAAGAAGAAGAAGAAGAAGAAGAAGAAGAAAAAGAAGAAGAAGAAGAAGAAACATTTACGTGTAATCCCCCTCCCAAAGAAAGCTACTGTCTACATTTTTTCCCCCCACATACCCCAGTTTGAGGATACTGTCAACATTTTGGTGTGAACCTTACTTAGTCTTTTCCCTAGTTCAAATATAAACCTGACATTAAAAGGAAAATGAAATCATATTGCCTGTAATATTTTTGTGACTTGTTTTTCTTTTAGTGTAAATCATTTTTTTCCACGTTACTAATATTCTTAATATTGTTCTTGTCTACGTAGACTTTCACTGTGTGAATGCACTCTAGTTCATCTCTGTGGTGGTGAAGAGCATAGGCTCTGAAGACTGCTGGGGTTCAAATCACAGGTCTTTCAACATTAACTGGCTGTGAAAACATGGGCAAGTGAATAAACCTTTCTGTGCTTTGGTTTCCTCACTGGTAAAATGGGGATAAAAGCAATTCCTTTACAGGGTTGTTTGGAGGAGCAAATGACTTTATATATGTGAGGCACTTAGAATAATCTCTCAGTGTTGTTATTATTATTATTTTTGAGACAGAGTCTCGCTCTGTCTCCCAGGCTGGAGTGCAGTGGCCGGATCTCAGCTCATTGCAAGCTCCGCCTCCCGGGTTCAAGCCATTCTCCTGCCTCGGCCTCCCGAGTAGCTGGGACTACAGGCGCCACCACCTCGCCCGGCTAGTGTTTTGTATTTTTTAGTAGAGATGGGGTTTCACCGGGTTAGCCAGGATGGTCTCAATCTCCTGACCTCGTGATCCGCCCGTCTCGGCCTCCCAAAGTGCTGGGATTACAGGCTTGAGCCACCGCGCCTGGCCTCAGTGTTATTATTTAACCAACATTTTTGTTGAATATTTAGTTCATTTCCAGGTTTTCACTCTTACAAATACACTGTAATTAACAAATTCAGTGCACTCTTAATTGCTTCCAAAGACAATATCTGTGGTCACATTTAAAAATCTTTTCCAGAGTGAATCATGCACTCAACACAAATGGAGTGTCCATATGCACAAAGCATTATGTTATGCACAAAGAATAAACACAGTTCTCTTCTTGAAGACATCTAAAATGTAGTAAGGAAGAGGAGAGAAAAGGCTCATGCAAATATAAGCATAATACTATGTAGAAAGAGGGCACACATGAAGACCTATGGGAGATTCTTTAGCTGGAGAATCAAATCATTCAATGACAGAGAAAAACAGACTCCCTCTTCTGCTCCCACCACTTCCCAAATCCCCAAGTCAGAATTCACAATGGTCTCCTTTTGTCACGTTGAGTATTTGTTACCTCGAAAGAGCACACCCAGGGCTGTGTTCCAAGTTAAAAGCTGGGATATGGGCGTATACTGCAAGACCAAATATTTAGGAAATACCTTTTTCTGGAAAGGAAAGAACACATTTCACAGCTGAAAAGAGAAGTGAAAAATGAAACTAAAGAAGCATGAAGGTAATATTTACTTGCTAGATTTATACAGTGCCTACCTTTAGAAAAGCTGGGCTATCAATCCTGCACGTGACCCCCTAACACACATACACTCTGTTCCCAGTGACTTGGCTCTTTGTGAATTATCTGCAGCATATTTTGCAATCATTTCACACTGTTCATCTCCCTGCAGCCCTGCCCCCACCAGCTCACCCACACTTCACCCCTCAGAAGAAGGAGTAAGATAATGGTAGAGCCTAAGTCTGGTGTCAGATACGTCTGGGCTAAGTCCAGGCTCCACAGTTACTCACCTGGGTGACCCTGGACATTGTAATTTAAGTCTCAAAGACTCAGTTTCCATATCTATAAAATGGGGATAATAATGACAATAACACATAGCTTATTGAGTTGCAATGAGGATTAAGTAAGATAAAGGCTGTAAAATGCCTGTCACAGTACCTGGCACAGAGCACTCACTAGTGTTAGCTATTATTATTATTCCTGCACTTGTGTGTAAAGGGGATGCAAACCAATTTTAGTATTCATTTAAACAAATTATCAGCTGCAGCAGCCTCTGAAACACAGGCCTATGATGCATCCTAAAGTAAATGGGAAATATTTGAATTTGTGTCATTTCTAATTTTCTCTATTAGGTTGAAAATTGAGTATGAACACACCAGAATGGCAAGGAGGCCAGATTTCTCTTGTAACCAACAAAATTGAGATCGCTATTCACATTAGAATGAAGATAACTGATACAGCTTAATACCTCTCCCAGGGCCACTTGCATTTTAAACTGGGGCCAGAACCACTGGACAAAGGAAGGAAACAGGAGTGGTAAGGTTTCAGGTATCAACTAAGGGACCAACAAGATGCATTTTGATAGGGGGAATTGCAACACTCCTGAAAGTGCTCAGGCACTCATTCATTTCATTCAACACATATTATGTACTTACTATCTGCCAGACACTGCTCCAGGCACTGGTGAACAAAATAGATGACTTCCTGTCTTCATGGGGGTTACATTTTAGTGGGGGGATACAGACAATAAACAATAAAGTTAATGAATAAGTAAACTATATACTATGTTAAGCAGGGATTCAATAAGAGTAAGGGGAGATTGGGAGTGCTGTGGGGGTCCGTCAGGATGAATCAGGATGAGGTCCTGGTGAGCCTCATTGAACAGGTGAGATTTGCAGAAAGCTTTGAAGAAGCCGAGGGCGTTTGTGTTCCAGGCAGTGGGAATAGCTAGAGCAAAGGGCTTATAATGTGCGGTGTGTTGGGGAGTCATTTCGGGACTGTCTGGGGGCCGGCCAAGAGGCTAGTGTATCCTGAGTGAGGGGACGGCAGTAGGAGATGATGTAAGAGGATTTGTACTCGGCCATTCCTGTAGGTCACCACAAGGACCATGGCTTTTACTAAGTGAAATGGGTAACCACGGAGGGTTTTGAGCAGAGGAGAGCTGTGATGTGTTTTAAATGGGTTACTCCAATTGCTGTATTGAGAAAATACCAAAGCAGGGGAGAGGGAAGGTAGGCCAGGGGGACCAGCTACTGGAGAAACCTGGGTGAAGGATGTTGGCTCAGCCCCGGGCGGTGGCAGTGGAGGAACTGAGAAATGGTCAGGTTCTGGATTCACCTGAAGGCAGTGCCAGCAGGATCTCCTGATGGACTAGACGTGGAATGATAAGAGAAAGGAGTCAAGAGGGACTCCAGGATTTTGATCTGAGCAACTAGAAGTATGGGATTGTCATCGACTGCGAAGGGGAAGGCTGTGTGAGGAGCAGGCTTTGAAGAGATCAGGAATTCAGGGTTGGATGTATTAGGATTGAGATGTCTATTAGACAGAGTCTGGAATTCAGGAGAGCGGTCTGGGCTGGAGATAGACATTTGATATGGACAGCTGCTGAAAGCCACGGGAATGGTTAGGGTCCCCCAGGGAATGAGAGTGGATGTGGAAGCGAGGAGGTCTTACGTGGAGGCAGGTAGAGGTTTTCCCCAAGAGGGAGTTGTAGGCCCCCCTGAAAGGGATCACGAAGCCCTACTGGAGGGGAGCCCGGTCCTGCAGGGGGTGCCGTGGAACTTGCTGCGGTTGCAGGCAGTTCTGGAGGGAAGTGTTTGCTTCTCCGGGAAGGAGAGGTGCTGGATAGGTTCCTGCCGGAGTTGCAGAAATAATTAAGAGAAGTGGGTAAGGATATCCTAGCAGAACACGTGCTCGGCTGCCTCCAAGGAATTAGCAAACCTGGGTCTTAGGAATCTGTTCAGACATCTGGGCACCGCTGCCTCGCCTACCAGGCTCCGCCTCGCTGCCCCTCCCGCTTCCCCTCCCCTCCTCTGTCACTTCTACAACCGCTCTGATTATAATTGATCAAACAGAATCACGGAATCACGGCTCATTTTGCCGTTTTGTTCGGTGGCCCGATCCGAAACCAGACTCTGGTAGTTGGGCAAATTATATTCCTCCTCCTTGGAATTCCGCTCACAGAGGCCTTGCCGGCGTGGCCGGCCCAGCAGGGACGCGCCGCCGCAGCTGAAGAGAGAACGCGGGCGGGGGGCTGCAGGCCGGCGCGGGGGGCGCGACGCCGCCGGCGGGGCGCGAGGGGGTGTGTCCGCGCCGCGGCCACCGCGGCCACCACGGCGGGCGTCCGGGTCCCCCGCGCGCCTCGGCCTCCCCGGGGGCTCCTCACGCCGCCCCTCGCCCGCCGGCGGCCGGGGCCCGCTCCCCTTGACGTCATGCGGGCCGAGGGCTCGCTCGGGCGGCGTTGCCGCGGGCGCCGAGAGGGGGCCCAACTTCGGGCTCCAGTCAGCCGCCGTGCGCCCCGCGCCGTGCGCCCGGCTCCCTGCGCGCCGCCGCCGCCACATCTGGAAGCGTTCAGCGCGTCTGCCTCCGGCGCGCCGGGCGGGCGGGCGGGCGGGCGGCGCGGGCAGGGGCGGGCGCGGGCGCGGCGGGGCTGGGCCGGGGGGAGTGAGCGCGGCGCTCTCGCGCGCCCGGTGTCTCCCTCTCGCTGCCTCTGCAGAAACAGCTCCTGCCAGAGCGGCGCTCGGCGCGGCGCGGCGCGGCGGGCCCGGAGCGGCGGCGGCGGCTCTTCCTGCCTCCGCGCCCAGGAGTTGCCGGCTCCCTTTGACAGCAGAGAGCCGGGCAGGGGCCTCAGGAGGACTCGCCGGGAGTGGGCAGAGGCGCCTCGGCCCCTACCGGCCCAGGCGGGCCCCGCGCGCCCCCCGCCCCTCCTTTCCGCCTCTTCTCGCCCTGCCTCTCCCGATTTATTTTTTCAAATGGTGTAGCCGCCAGAGGTGCGGTGCTCAATTCTTGGAAGGGGCCCGGATGTACTGAGGATGCATTACAATTTCACTCGAGGAGGCAGTAGTGGAAAGGAGCAGTTTTTGGGGTTTGATGCCATAATGGGAATCAGGTAATCGTCGGCAGGGAAGAAGCAGCACTGCAGACCACGGCTTCCTCGAATCTTGCACGAAAGCCGCCGGCCTCGGAGGAGGGATTAATCCAGACCCGCTGGGGGGTGTTTTCACATTTCTTCCTCTTCGTGGCTGCTCCTCCTTTGAAAACCATTTTTGGTCCATGGTCAATGAGAATACGAGGATGTACATTCCAGAGGAAAACCACCAAGGTAAGGCTGGACCCCGCTGCCTCGCCGGGGCTCCCTGCCTTCTCCACCGGGTTCCTGCTCTCCCCGCGCTCCCCGAGGCCCCGGGGTCGGTCCCTGCAGAGTGGCCCGGGGCCGCGTCCGCCAGGGGCGCCTCCGCCTCGTCGGAGCGCCCGGGAGCCCGGCGGGACCGGGGCCCGAACCGCCGCGCGAGACGGAGCGGAAAATTCCCGCCCCTCCCCCCCCGGGCCCCAGCTTCTCCAGAGCATGTGTTTCCTATGAAATTCCAGGCGAGGGGGGAAAAGTTCCCCAAGTGGCTGCCGCCGCCTCGCTTTCTCGCGTTCGCCTGGGGAGCCCGGCTGCCTGGCCAGCCGCGCGGGGGGCAGAGGGCGCCGGCGCCGCGGAGCCCAGAGGCCCGGGGTCCCTCGCCCGGCTCGGGGCGCGGCTGGGAGCGCGCGCGCGCGCACCCCGCGCCGGCAGAGCCCGGCGCCCACGGCCGCCCCTGGGGCGCCCTGGCGCTGCCCGGCGTCCACTCTGGTCCAGGCGCCCCTGCCCTGGGCGGCGCGCTCCAGGTGGCGGGTGGGGGCGGCGGTGCAGATGTGAGCCCCAGCGCGCCCCTCTCGCTCCCCCTCGGTCGGTCCCCTTCTTCCTCTCTCCCTCCCTCCTCCGCCGCTCACCTACTCCCACCCACCTCTCCACTGCCGTTGACCCCGAGCGCGCCCACGCCGCGTGTGTTCTCATTCGCACCCATATGTGGGCTAGCACCTGAGGATGGAAGCGGCGAGGAGCCGGGCGGTGTGTGGGCTTTGCTGTTTCGTGTTTGAAGGAGATCATGAAAGGGTGTGCCTGGCTCACGCGGCTCCATACTATTGCCCAGTGTTTTCCGAGCATCTCCATCCTTGGCCGCAAGTGTCACCAGCTCCCCCTGTGATGGTGAAAGGCAGTCAGGTAACTCCCTACTTCCTGGAAACTTTCTCCCTCGCCGCTCTCCCCCCATATTAACAAGTTATTTTCTTTGACGTTGCTCAGCATTTAAGGTTTTGAGGCGGGGGAGTGCAGACAGGGTGGTCCCGCGGGGCTTTCTGGCAACCTCCAGGCGTGACATCTCTTTCTTCTCGCCACTGCATTCTCTGTCTCTTTGGTGTAGTCTCGCCCTTTTCTCTCCCAGTTCCCGGAGCCTCCCTGTTTCCACTCTTCCTCTTCTCTTGCCCTGAAAGCCTGTCTGTCACTGCTGGTCTCTGTTCCTTCCCTGGGTTCTTCCAAGTGATCCTACGAAGACCAGCCTGGTGGAAGGAGTTGTCTCCAGGTCTTTCTGTCCAGCTTTCCCCCTCTGTTTGCTCCCAGCTCCACCTTCTGGGGACAGGGCCTTCACTCTTTAGAACCAGAAGCTGCCAGCCGGCCGGCCTGCCTGGTCTCCATCTCTCCTGAGACTGATTTTGGGGCCAGTCTTCTCTGCTTTCCAGCATGGGTGGCAGCATGGGATTTTGGCCTCCTTTGGAAGAAAGAATCTTGTCAAGGGTCATGGGTTCTGGGGTGAGACAGGACTTCGGGGTCACAAGGGCAGCGTCCATGTTTGGATTTCTCTACTGGTGACCCCATCCCTCGCCTGCTCCTCTGTCCCTTCTGTAGCTGATGGGATAGTGAATGGTTTAGGAGGGAGGGAGGGAGACACAAAAGACAGTGGCATTTGTGAAGAGTGGGGATGCAAGACGACTCCCCTCCAGGTTCTGAGACTGCGTGCTTTACCCACCTCCTCAGTCTAAGCAGCATTGAAGAGGCGAGCTCTGTAGTATTGCCCTAAGTATCACTGTCAATGGCAATGTACTGTGGTAATAATAATGATTATTCACAGGATGATAATCGTAACTAGTTTACAAGGACTCCTCTTAGTGCAGGATTAAACCCCTTCTGATCCCATTTCCTTACTCTGGTTGTTTTCTTTTGCCCCTTTGTGTCTCAGCATCTCCCCGCCGTATGCTGGGAATAGACATTAAAAGTAGGAGTGCCAACCCCAGAGAGGTTCCTGAGAAAGGTAGAGGGGAAGGGAGCAAGGGAACCAGTGGCTGAGAGCTCTACCTTTCCAGCAACATGCCAACAAACACTATGGCAACCTGAATTCCAGTTCTCTCCCTTGAAGCTGCAGTGATTATATAATTCATGGGAGCAGTTTTGCCTCCATTTCTAGATGCGGTTCCCAGGTGGAAGAGCACCAAGATCCCTGTCCCCACTCTGCTCTCCATCTTCTCTTCTTTAGTTGGTTGGCATTGCCCAGGTTTTTGGGGTAGGAGAGGGGAGGAGGGTGGTGGAGGCGGGAAAGGCAGACCTAGAAGAGGATGAATATTGACAAGGAAGAGGTTGCTGTGGCTAATCACTAAAGGGAGTGGGTGAGCCATAATAGGGGTTAGAGTTTCAGGAGACAGAAGAGGAGTCTAGGACTGCCTCAGAAGATCAGTAATGGTGACGAACCAAAGAGTCGAGAACCAAAAAAGTTGCCAGTGGCCGGGGCTGTGCATCCGTCTCTTCCCAACATGCTCCAAGACATGGTCCTTGCACCCTCACCTTTTCTGTGGAGTGTGTGCATGTGTGAGAATGTGTGTGTGTGTGTGTGTTTTGAGGGTTGAATAGGAGACTGGAGGTCAGTGCCTGGGAACAACCTGGAAGTTCATGGCAGGACGAGCTTCTGACCCTGGGTTTCAGGCTGGGGTGGCACCCTCAAACCTTGCCTCACCTCTGGTGCCCTGTCTGCTCTGGGCCTGGGCCAGCCTCCCACTTTTCTGGGCCGATTTTCCATTGCAGGCTCCAGCTAGCAAATGAGTGTCTTAATAGTCAACCACTGAACAAATAAAACACCAGAATGTCCCTTATCTGCTAGAGACAAGGCAGAGGGGAGAAACATGTGTTCTCAGAGTGCAAGACACACTGTGCTTTTCTTTTAACTACTTAGCAATTCAGCAGAGTAAGAATCGCTGTCATAAGGTAATAATAATAATGATCACAGCTAACTTTCTTTACAAATGGTCAGAGAACAATGTTGCTCGCACATCAGCTTGAGCAGGTTAAAGAAAGCTGTGGCATTAGCTTTGCTTTTTCTTGATCCTGCATGGAGAAAATTGGAGAAAAGGGGCTTTTGGAGTTCAGCATATTATTCCTACTATTGGTCAGGTACTTTTTAGTGTTTCATAATATGACAGAATATATTAAAAAGAGTCAAGTTTTCATTATTTCCATAGAATACACACTAACAGTATTTAAGTGTGTGTGTGTGTATACATGCATGGAATAAGGAAAAGCTGTTTAAAATAGATCACACAAGAGGCTGATGTCCTTCAGGGACCTGGGGTGTTGAGAGAGGAGTATTGATAATGCAGTCTCCTAAGACTGTTTAAACATTTCTTCTTCATAGTAAAGGGAGACTTGTTCTTACAGGTAGATGCTGCAGGCAAAGTGCTTTGCAAATGAAATGATGAGCCATTAGCCCCCTGGGACCATGTCTCGGTCTTGGCAATGACCTAGGACTCTTCAATTTTTTTCTTCAACTAAAACTGCTTGAGTTGGGTTCTTCTGTAAGACCTACCAAAGGGGTCCAAGGAGCATACCGAATGGAGATTTCGAGGCCCAGCTAATCTTTGGATCCCTGCTTCCTAGTACTGGCCGCTGCCGAGTCCAGGGCCTTGATGCAAGGCTGAACAAATCAATGCCTGCGTGAATGAATGAATGCGACCTGGCCAGACCTGCAGTAGATGTGGCTTCTGCCTCTTCCAGTAGGTGGCGCCACAGGGCTTAGGAGTCAGGAAAGGGGCTTCAGGGTCCGGCTGGTGATGAAAGGTGTAGCGGGAGTTTGGAGCTTGTGACCTGTTGGAGCTGTGCTGCTTTCATCAGGCCCACACCTGCCCTGGCACAGGCAACCCAGAAGACCAGTGTGTCTCCATGCCACCGCCCACACTGGAGGCCCTCGCGGCATCACTGAGGGACCCAGGTCCCACAGTGACCTCTCCACCCTGTTGTGATGAAAACTCCTTTGGAGACTGCCCAGTCCATTGCAGGCTCTTCCCACAGCCGTCTGTTTCCTCCCAGCACAGACAGCATCCCGCCGAGCCTGGAGGGAGCCTTTTGGGTAAATCGCTGAACTGGGTATGGCCGTATGTTAATTTTCTCCCTGATTTTTCGCTGATGGTTTAGTAACAAGAGGGCCTGGTGGTGCCCAAGCCCAGTGGAGCATGGGGTGACCTGAAGCCATGGGATCTGGGAACCCAAACCTGGGCAGTCACGAAGCTTGTCAGCCAAAGGCAGGAAGACATTTTCCTAACTTTAATAGGGAAAAGAACACAAAAACAACTGGGTGCACTTCACAGTTGATTTCCGTTTATGAGTCTGCCTGGGTCTCCTGCTGGGTAATGGCAGAAAAGCTCAGGAGATCCAGGTTAGGAAGTAACTGAGATTTGTTCTAATTTCCAGTGATGTTTTCCAGCGCCTGGCATTTTCTTTTCTATTCCTTTCTTCACTTGGTTTTCTTAGTTGCGTGGCAAGTTCCATGAGGTCTGAGAAGCCCTTGGCACTGTGTGAAGAAGGGGTGAGTGGCTGGCAGCACTTTCTTCCTTTTACAGTAATTCCTCCCGCCTGACACAGCAGCTACTTGTTCTGTAGGAGGTACAGGTCAGCCGGCGTCATCTCACCTCTTCCTTCCCGGGACCCTGAAATCAGTGCTCAGCATTCAAATTCAGCAGACAGTTTTATTCTCCAGTATGGACTACAGAAAGCTGATAGACTGTTTGGGAAACACCTGGAGACTTAACAACAAGCCTAATGAACAAAATAATCACACTGATTTAGTCTGTTTCTAGATTCCATCCTCACAGTTGCCTAGGTTAATGTTGGGCACTGTGGAGGAGAACAGAAGATTGGTTAAAAAAAAGGCATGGGGAATTGTTTTGCAACATATCAGGTGCTAAATATTTAGCGACATAAGTGCTAAACATTCTGATAATGAAATAACACTCTGAGCCGTGGCTGTCATTATTAAAATAATTTAGTAAACACCTGTTTACATGTACCTCAAGGTTAGATACCGCGTAAAACAAGGAAAAGTGACAGGATCCCTCGGGGAAAATGGAACGGAATGTTTTTCGGTGCCATTTCAAAGCGGGGTGTGTAGACTTAAACTGAGCCCACTGCGGGAAAAGCAGAATGGAAGGCTGAAATAATGAATGCCATCATTTGAACCTAAACCCGGGCATTCCAGAAGAGCTCTTCTCTTTTAGTTTTAGTTTTAGTTCCCAGACGGGGTGCTTATTTGTTCAAGACCAGGCTTTCCTGAGCCCATGTAGACACGGGCCTGGACCAGGTGAGCAGACCCTCTTGGTTTCTATAGTTGAGGAACCCCTGGAGGCAGCTGTTTATCATGGCAGGAAGGGAAGTGGACGCATTCTCTACTGCCCCCTTTACCCTGCCGAATTCAGGCAGGACCCGCGCGGGTCCCTGGAGAACCTTGCTTCCGTGTTCCGTGTGGACAGGACCCCAGCTGGGAGATGGGGAGCCTGGGATGACCCCACAGAAAAGCAGAGCTGTGAGATGGCTGGAGCTTCCAAGAGGTGAGGTGCAGAAGATGAGGGGAAGCCAGAGGAGCCCCAACCCACTAGGGTGTCTGGGAGGGTTTGGGGAGCAAGGTCATTGGGGCACTCAGTTACTCTTTGTGGCACTGAACTGAATTTAAGTAGGGATTGTAGGGACTGTAGGAGAGAAGTTTGGGCCTGGAGCTCAGGAGTCAGACAGAGGTTGAACATAGACCCTTCCTTCCCCGGAAGCTGAGGGAACTAGAGGAAGGGTTCATCTGGCTGAAGCAGAGGGTAAGCAAAGCGAGGGTTAACTGGCAGGAAACCTGAACCTCTCAGCCCCTCTGCTCCCCAAAACCCCACAAAACAGTTCTCTCCAAAACACCCTCATTTTAAAATGGGCTTCTTGTGCTATATACCCTGTGTATATAGGGGGCAGGGAGCTAGGCTCTGGTTCTTTAAAGGGTTTGTCAAACGTAGAATCAATGTAATGTCTCTTTGGGAATTTACTTTCTAGGATCAGGACATTTTATGGGTAAAGGAACCTTAGAGACAATCCTCATTTCCAGTCGAGAAAACGGAGGCCCCTAAAGGGTCACCGAGGCAGGGATGTAACTAAATACAAGCTCTTCAGTCTCTGTATCCTCCTGCCTTTACCACACTTGGTGCTGGCTCCCTGAGAGAGCCTTGTTAGTGCTTCTGGCTAAATTTTGCTTGGTAGATCTCTCAACCTCTCTATTCTTCCTCCCCCTGCTTCCACCTTTGTACTGCCTGAAAATAATTTCTGCGATGTTAGATTTAGGAATGGAGTTGGAAGGGTGGGGTGGGGGAAATCTATCATTGGAAAGGTTTAAAAATACTTTCTTAGACTACAGAGTAGAAGTTCATACATGTCCACAAGAAACTCCTGCAAAATTCAGATCACGATTTTGTCTGCAAACAGATCTGCCTCTAAGCCTTTTTTATTTGCTCACTTCCTCTCGGCCCCAATCTAGGCTTGTTTCAGCCCCTTTGCGAGAGTGGGATGGGGAGGGGAAGCCAGGCTGTGCTGGTGAGCTGCTAGGGACTTCATGGACCAGCTGGCATTACCAGTAACCGGGGTACATGGACCAGCTGGCATTACCAGTAACCGGGGTACGGACACACAGATTAGCCCCAGGGTAGAGACTGTGAACAGGCTGCCACAGACTCCACCTGAGCTGGGCGAACAAGGGCATCATTCTGCTCCCATGTCAGGGCTGGTCTCCTAGGACCCCCGGCCTACTCCCAGGAGACATTCTCAGCCCTTGGAAGAGAATCACTAGGACCTGCTTCTGGCATTCCCATCTTCCTTGAAGTGTTCATTGGCTGACTTGTTTGATACTCTTTCAAGTCATCTCCAAGAAACTGGAAGGCCTCTGAGGCTGACTCGGTCTAGCTTGAAGACGGAGGCATGAGCCAGGCTCATGCGTAGAGATGTGGCCTTTGAATTCCCTGGAGGAAGCCACCATTTCAGAACATAGTGTTGTGATAATTTCATGAAATATTCAAGCTGCCAATTTGCCAACAGGGGTTTCTTTTAATACACTCGGCTACACTTGGTGTTGCCCGCTTGAACCTAGCTAAAAGGAAAATAAAATAATCTTGTCTCCTGTCCTTTGGAGAACCAAGCCAAAATCTAGACAGTAAATGAATGTTCTTCTCCATATTGCCTGTGGGCAGAAATGTTGACTTGATTACTCAATTAAGCTCTATTTACTTTATAACCATTGTGTCATGTTCAGTCATTTATATTCCTTTTTTTCTTCCAAAATAATCTAGGTTGGGCTAAAACCTTTCAAAGACATTAACAAAAGTAACAAAGTAAATAGCTAAAGAATAAATAAGGCTGTAGGCTAGAGAAATGACTTGGGTCTTGGGTCACATTCTTTGACTTGATCTCTTTCTCTGAGAGTTCAGAAGGAATCAAATCCCTTTTTTTTTTTTAATCTGTAAAGTGGATATAATCATCCATAGCCAATTCACTTCATAGGGCAGCTGTGAGGATCCAAATGGGAGAATGAGTGTATATCACTGTTCAAACATCAGCTAGTCTTTTTCTCCCCATCAGAGAGCAGAGCACCCGAGTTTGGAAAAGCAACGCCACGAAGTAACATTCGCAGCATTTCGAACAACTTTGGAGGTGGTGTTGGAGGGCTGACATTATTCAATATTTTAAAGGTGAAAATGTAAAACAAAGAGAAACCAGAGTCTGAGGTGGTCTGACTGATACCAGAATAATCAAGGAGGAAGTGAACCATTGGTTGACATGGGCCTGGTATTTTGCCCTCCAGAGAGTCTAGGAGCCTGTGGCCAGTAGGCTCCCGGGACAGTGGAACCATGTGAACTGCTGCTGTTTCCAAGCTGAGGGTGAGGACGTGGGGATACATGGTTCCCAATGCCCGGCAGCCGTCCACCTGCCATGCTGCTGTCCCCTCACTGCCACCACACATGGCTGCCTGCCTTCGGCCTCAAGTCCAAAGCCATGCTAGCTGGAAGTCCTCTGATGGCCTGAATATCTGAAAATAGGGCCATTGAGGGCAGGAAGGACACCACCTGGCAAACCAATGTCTCCTCCCTTTTGAACGTGAATTCCCCAAACCTAAACACAACTTCCCAGTACAGGAGGACGGGCTGGAAAATAAAACTTTGCTTCACAAGTAAACTTTGGGTTTGGAAAATAAACTTATTTATTTTTTCATAGCAAAAGTGCTGCAGGTTTGGGGATAGAGGGAACAGTTCTGTGCAGCTCCCTAAGACACTGATCAGAATAGGAAAGGGCTTTAACATTACAGTCTAAGTGACAGGATTAGTTTTAGTTTCCAAAGCAAAAATAATCCCATCATCAAAAAGTAAGCTGGGAAACTTTCGCATTTGTTTGCACCTTGCTCTACCCCCAGCTCTGGTCCTGTGATCTGTGGAGCCATATATGTTTTAATTTTTATCTAAGGAAAAAAAGCTATATATTGAGGTATAATATCTACCTTTTTATAACTTTAAAATGGAGCAAGAGTAATAGCCACCATTTATTGAATGCCTGGCATGTGTCAGGCAATATTCTTGGTGCTTCATGTGCTTAATATGTTTTATCTTTACACTGATCCTACCACGTGGGTATTAATTATGTTTTTTAGATAAGGAAACTGAGGAACAAAGATCTTAAGCAATGTGGCCACAGCCACCCAGACAGTGTTGGGGCGGGGAATTAAATTCAGGTCTGTCAAAACATTTGTTCTTTCTGTTACTTCTCCCCATGGGGAAGAGCAGAAAGAGGAACCCACTATCCATCTATCCTGGGAAAATGACCTTGTCCTCGCCTTCTGGAACCTTGGCTTAGATTTGCCTTGTGGAAGCTCAGAGCAGGAATCCTTGTTCTTACTTGATGGCCGTATGTGGTCCCGGTACCCCGCCTCCCCTCCTGGTCCCATCCTCTGGCTTTCCCCTCATTCCCAGGGTTTCTGCCAGGGCCCTCCTTGAGTCTTCAGATGTCCTCATAGGCCTTCACAGACCACCTAGGTCAGTATATCTTGTCTCTCGGGGGACCCCTTTGTGGGATGGCCTTGCTTCACCACCCATTCTTGGCACATTTTCTCAGTCACTCCCGCCTGGAAAACAGACACTCTCCATTCTCCAACGAGATTCCTGTGAGTCCCAGGGACTGCCCCTGTCTCTCCATTCTCAAACAGGATTCCTGTGAGTCCCAGGGACCGTCCATGTAAGCTGAGCTCTCCAGACTTCATGCATTATTTATTTACTTATTTTGAAATAGCAGCTTTGTTGAGGTATAATTCACATACCATAAAATTTACCCCTTTTGATGTGTACGATTCAGTGGTCCACCTAGTTCCCCAATATTTTCATCACTCCCCCAAAAAAACCCTTTACCCATTGGTAGTCACTTTTCATTCCCCTCTCTCTCCAGCCCTTGGCAACCATGAATTTACTTTTGTCTTTATGGATTTTCATGCATTATTGACAGCAGTAGTAATTCCTTGTTTTTGTTGGTTTGAGGCGTAGTGTCGCTCTGCCACCAGGCTGGAGTTCAGTGGCACCATCTCGGCTCACTGCAGCCTCCGACTCCCTGGTTCAAGCAATTCTCCTGCCTCAGTATCCTGAGTAGCTGGGACTATAGGTACCCGCCACCACGCCTGGTTAATTTTTGTATTTTTAGTAGAGACGGGATTTCACCATTTTGGCCAGGATGGTCTCGATCTCCTGACCTCTTGATCCGCCTGCTTGGCCTCCCAGAGTGCTGGGATTACAGGTGTGAGCCACTGGGTCCAGCCAACAGCAATAATAATTCTACAGTTGGAGTTTGCTGCGTAGTCTGACTGTTGGCAACATATCTCACAAATTTCAGACCTAGATAGGTCATAACAATCTGCATGATAAATGATGAAATTAAAAGGAAGCACGTGAAATTGGTTAGGGAGCTGGCTGTCATTTGGAGGTGGGATTAAGCATTTTCTTTCAATTACACAAGAAAGTGGTTTTAGCATTTTTCAAAAGTATCTCAGCATAATGTCTTCAAGGTTCATCTATGTTGTACCATGTGTCAGGACTTCGTTCGTTTTTATGACCAAATAATATTTCATTGAAAGCACATGCCACATTTTGCTTATCCATTCTTCCGTTGATGGACATTTGGGTTTCCACCTTTTGGCTATTGTCAATGGTGCTGCAATGAACACCAGTATTCAAGTATCTATTTGAGTCCATTTTTAATTATTTTGGGTTTACCTAGCAGTGAAATTGCTGGCCCTGCAATATGACTTTTTAGCTTTAAGAGTCCACTTCCTTGTGTAGTGCCCCAAGTTTGAAGCCCGTGTAGATGAGACTACAGCATTAGGAAATCCTGGTGTGTCAGTGGTGAGGGTTTGGTATTTACTCTGGGCTCACAGTTCCTATATCAGAAATTTGACTTTAATTGGTGTTTCACAATCTGACAGCTGCCTTTTGATGAGGAGTGACTGATACTGCCTCTGTTCAAAACAAAACAAAACAAAAAAACCAAAAAAACAAATAGTGTCTCTGCATCCAGTTCAGCGTTCACCTCGTTGCTGACCTGGCTTTGCAACTCAACAGGAAATTGGTGTTTGGCAAGACAAAGCTATTTAGTCTGTCTCTGTCTCTCTCTCTGCCTGTGTGTCTCGTCCAGGAGCACCCATGCCTGTGGCTGGAGATGTGGGCCTGATAAGCCTGAGGACTGTGGGAGAGGGTGGCTCCCCCCATGTGTGGCTGGGCCCAGTCCTCCCTGGACTGTGCGGGGGAGGCTGCTCTGTGCTCTGCGCTGACCAGAGGCTGCCTGCCCTGCCTCAGGCACGACTGATTAATGAGGGATCTTTGCCTTCAGCCTGAAAGCTGCCTTCAGGGGGGAAAAGCAGCTTCCCAGGGCTCTCACCTGCTCCTCACACATCTAAAGTCTAGGCAAGGAAGGCAAAAACGTGAGAAGAAAGGTAAATAGTCCGGGGAGAAAATCAGGAAAGGAGGAAGGAGAGAAGGAAGCGAGCAGGGGGTGGGCAGCCAGGGGAAACAGCAGCACGTGGTAGGCTCTTGGCTGTGGATTGATGCCCCAGTTAAATGACTCTGGAAGCCTCTTCCCATTTGGGATGGGTGTTTTCTTGGTAATCATTTTACCTAAGAGTGGTAATATCATCAGCTGCATTTCTGTCTTAGCATGCTGAACTCTGCTAATCTGAGGAAGTAACAAACACAGACACGGATGCCTCGGCTGAACCCATTAATCAGAGACCGGGGTATGGGCAAAAAAGCACACAGGCTCACGGAGGTGTGTGAAGCTCAGAAGACTTTGCACTTTGAAGGCCAATGCACTTAATTTTTTTTTTTTTTTTTTACGGAGTCTCCGTGTCTCGCTCTGTCGTCCAGGCTGGAGTGCAGTGGCCAGATCTCAGCTCACTGCAAGCTCCACCTCCCGGGTTTACGCCATTCTTCTGCCTCAGCCTCCCGAGTAGCTGGGACCACAGGTGCCGCCACCTCGCCCGGCTAGTTTTTTGTATTTTTTAGTAGAGATGGGGTTTCACTGTGTTAGCCAGGATGGTCTCGATCTCCTGACCTCGTAATCCGCCTGTCTCGGCCTCCCAAAGTGCTGGGATTACAGGCTTGAGCCACCACTCCTGGCCCAATGCACTTAATTTAATCCAACCTACTAGGAGTAAATTCCTTTCCTGTGGGCTCTGCCCTCACACACCCTCACTGGCCCTGCTCACAGGTGCATCTGGGCCACTGTCCAGAGCTGGAATGTTGTATTTCTCCAAGGTAGAAGCTTCTGTTGCTGTATCTGGCTGCCTGAGACATCCTGGGGATTTGAGCTCTACATCCAAGTGGATTTCAGTGACTCAGAGCTCATATTTGGTCTTCCGTGAATAGGATCTTGTGCCTCTGGTTTTTAAATTATTTAAAAGGCAAAAATTTTGACCTATGCCCAGCTGTCTGAAAGACCAGGAGATAAGAAGCCTTTTCTAGGATAAATTGACTGTGAAATATCTCTGAAGATGGAATGTCTCATGCCAGTTGTGGTGAAAACAATTCTAGATAGTTTTTTTTTTTTCCTCCAGAATAGGAATGGTTAGTCATTAACAAAAAGTGATTGAGCATCTGCTGTCTGCAAGGCAGTTTGCTTATAGGATCTCTGGATTCAAGAGTACCTGCAAGGTTATAGCCCTCAACTATCCCTTCCTTCGAGGGAAGTATCTATTCTACTAGGAGGTGAGATGCATGCCTAGACACGCAGACACCCACAACTGTAACAGAAGGCGGAATCTGCTGGATGTTACAAGGATATAAAGGTAAAGGCTCACAGATTTAAAGAAGAAGGGTGATATGGAAAGATGGAATAAATGGAGGACGTGTTACATGGAGGTTGTGACTGAGCTGAACCTTGAAGGGTGGACAGAAGTGGGGTGGAGAGGAGAGGTGCACATTCCCAATAGAAAGGATGGGATGGCCTGTAATGTATTCACAGGGATCTGCATTGAATTTCAAAGGAGTAGTGAGTTGAGTTTGGCTGGAGCAAGGTTTTGCAAGGGGGGAGAAGTGAGAGAGAAGGTTGGAATGGCAGGAAGGGGATAATGCATGGAGCACCCTGTATTGGGCTGAAGAGTTTGCATGGCATTTGGTAGGCAATGGAGGGCCATTTAAAGTGTATGAGTGGAGAGAGAGTATACTCAGAGCAGCTCTTCCAGGCAGCAGGCTAGAGGATGAGGTAGGGGAGTCGAGGCTGCAGGTAGAGGGGCAGTTCTGAGGCTGTTGCCACTGTCCAGGCAAGAGAGGGAAGGAGTGGTTTTCCCAGCAGAAAGCCAGAGACAAGGGAGCCTTGTGCTGTGATCTGGATGGGAAGGGTAGAGGTTGTCTTCGGAGGCAAGTAGAAGTTGCCCAGCATGCATGCCGAATTACAGTTCTGTCTAAGAAGGTGCTATTTGAAGCTGTGGAGATGGAGCCATTAGGGAGAGAGAGCAGAGGGAAGGAAGGATGGAGAGCTGAAGACAGACAGGAGGAGGGTAAAATGGAGGAGACAATGACAGAGCAGTCAGGGAGGTAGGGGGAGAGCTACTACTGCAGGGTCTGGAGGATCAAGGCAGGAGAACGTTTCCAGGAAGCTGTCATTGCTGAATGGAGTCGTGGAAGGGAAGATGGGAACTGAGAAGCCCACTGGATTGAATGATTGGCTTGGAGAGTGGGTTCAGATGACTGTTGTCCAGCCCAACTGTGCAATGCTGAGGTGTGATGGTTGTGAAGTTGGGGCAGCACATGGGGACTACTCTTTCAAGAATTTTGGCTGTGAATAAAAGGAGAAGGGAGGGATTTGTTGGCACGTGAGAGATTGGAAATGCAAGAGAGGGGAGCAGATTGGGAAGCAGGCAGTAGGCAGTGGCATTGGGGATGGGAGTGGAAGCCCCAACCCCAGCAAAGGAGGTAGCGCTCTGTCTTCAGAGGCAGCCATGCAGTAAAGCAGGGGATGAGGAAATGGAGAGGGGTATGGGGGGAGCTGGAAAGGAGGACAGGAGAGGTCTCAGGCAGGGGTGCTGAATCCTGGGAGGGATGAGGCACCTGGAGTGGGGCCTGAGCTTGAGGAGACTGGAAGAGGGAACAGTCAGTGGAAAACACTGTGAGACACCCAAAGAAGTCTGCAAGGGTGCGCAGGTTCCAGAGGGCACTGGCCAAGGTCTGGAAGCATGAGTTAGGGGCCAGGAGTGATTGGCATTCCTAGAGAAAGCTTCCCCAGAAACGAGTTTGGCAAAGTGAGACAGCTGCTGAGTAGGTCTGGGGGCAAAGGGTTCTAGCTCTGTAAGGAGGCGTGCCAAGCTTGAGCTGGTGTGGGAGAATCGAGGTGGCCAGTGGGATGCAGGAGCCAGGATGTGTAATTTTAGTGGGAGTCAGGGGGTCTGAATCCCCCAGCCTACCTCCATCCCAGGTGGATTAGTCATCGGAATAGCCGGTGGGCCCCTTGCGCTCTGAGTGGATGCATAAAGGGCCAGGTGGACTTTCTTTGGGGAGCATAACGGGAGGAAGATGGCAAAAGCCTGGGTGGTGGAGATGGTGGCAGTTTAAGGATGTGGGCTTAGGATTGTGGACTAGGATGCAAGTGTGTGTGTGTGTGTGTGCACGCGCGCGTGCCTGTGTGTAACAGTAGGCACATGAAGACAAACTTTACTGGTTTCATGGTTTGGCCTCCAGAGGGTCTTCTGGGTGCTGACACCAAAGCAGAGAGAGAGCTCGTAGTGTGGAGCCCTGAGGTCATATTTGTAACATGGATGGAAGGAAGTAGGGGATGTGAGGACTGACTGGTGGAGGTGGACCTGAGACACCAGGCTTCCCACAGACTGTCTTAGGCATCAAGGACAAGGAACCTGCACTGTTAACCCCAGTCAGGGCACAACGGTAGAGAGGAGGAGTGATAGGGCAATTGAGACCACAAGTGCCAACCTCAGTACACTCACTGGGAGAACACTTACCTTCACACTCTTCCCACCCCTGTCTCTCCATACCCCTCCATCCAAACCAGGCCCAGCTTCCCAGCCTATGATACTGGCTCTCTGGAGAACCAGTTAGCCTTTGTGGAGTGTTAAGCCCTGCGATTCTATATCCTTATAATTATATCAGAATATCAAATTCCTGAGAACAGAACATTTTATTATTTTTTTCTTCATCCTCTCCCCTGTTATAATTCCGCAAGAAAAATGTTACAAACCACTGGAAAGCCTATGGTTGGATCCCATTTGAGCTTTGCAATGCCTAGATTTCCCTGTAATCAAGAAAAATATGATATCCTGAATGTTTCATGAAAGGATGTGAGTATTTGGTGCCAAGGACAATAACACTCTTTGAATGCCGTGGAAATATGTTCTGCTGAGTGGCTCTGAGCTTACCCTGGGTGCAGGAAGGTGTGAATGACCAGGAGGTACCCCCAAGACTCTGCCTGAGTCCCTGTCACATATGCAGAGGACTCTGGTGGGGAGCAGTCTGGTGTGGGGGTTGTGAGTGGCCTGGAGGCCTTTCCGAGAGGCAGGCAGAGAGGCGGTGGCTGCAAAGGCCCAGTGTCTCTGATTTGGGGAGGCTGGTCTTCTGCACCTCACTCAAATTGTCTGCAGCAGGCAGAGCCCCTGCATCCATTCTTACATGTTGGCATTGTTCCCAAAGGAGGCACAGTTGTTGACTTCTCATAGATGCCAATTTGGGTGATGTTTGGAGTATTAGCTTCTCATGGTGAAATCCTTGAAGTCCTTGCCTTTGTTCTTCCATTTTTGGCTAGGGAAATAGCACTGGTCTTCTGTGTGCCTTGCCTGGAAACAGTGTGTTATGGCAGCCCTCATAGGAGTTGGCATGGCAGGCCCTGTGGCCACCATCTCACCCTGTCTGGCCTCATCTGGAAACCTACTTGAAGAGTTTGGCCTTATTCTGATGAACCTCGAGGGCAGCACTGACCCCAGCTTGATCTCTTGCTGGGTCTGGGCAACAAAAGGCTTTGGGATTTTTCCTTTTTTCCACTCCAGTGAAACTTAGGCAGAATGCAGTGTTTTCCTCTGAGGGTATCCGTTGGGGAATGAACTCAGAGTCCAGATGGACAGGGTTCCACAGTTCCAGCTGCTACCACATTCAGACAACTGGTCCTCTGCATTTCTTTGGAGTTTGACTTGGCTTTAATAAAATGAAGGAGAAAAGAAAATTTTGAGGAAGAAAATGACCAGAAGAAGAATGTCCTTGAGTTGGGGGAAGCCATGGAATGGGCTGGTGTCCCGAGAAGTGGACTCAGCTCTTCTTCAGAGACCTGTAGACATCACAGCCTGCAGTCCTATGCATCCTTGGCCCTCAGACTGGCACAGCTAGCACTCCTAATGATTTTTCCTGGGTCTGTCTGAAAGAGAGAGGATAACATGGCAATCAGGGTCATCAACTTACATCTTTCAGGCCCAGAAGGAAATGAACAGAAAATTTAAACCAAAGATGGAACATTATGGAAAGGTTCCTCTACCACTTGAGGGCCAAACCCTTATAAGTTATTTGACTTGCATGTAGGGGGTGTGCATGTACGTGTGTGGATGTGCATTCGTGTGTGTCAGAAGAAGCAGAGAGGAGGAGAGAGCAGTGTGACCGAGTTTGTAACCCCTGAAAGACAGCATGTTGTCACAAGATACAGCCATATCTGGGGGCAGGAATTTATATTTAGATGTATTCTCATCTGTCACATTGGCATTTTGATCGAACCATGTAATTTTCCCATGTCTAGGATTCTGCTTCTGACCTTCCCACCTTATTAATCTGTTTATTCTTGTAACCCTATTTATAATGACTGTTACTTGAGTATTTCAAAAGGATTGATGGAAATATGGCAGGAGAAAACTTTGTATCTGGTCCTTTTTGTACTATCAGCTGCATTGGGACATTATAGCATAGGCTTAAATGCTTAAAGAGTATTTCTTTTCTTTTTTTCTTGAGACAAGGCATCACTCTGTTGCCCAGGCTGGAGTGTAGTCATCCAATAATGACTCACTGCAACCTCAAATTCCTGGACTCAAGCAATCCTCCCAAGTAGCTGGGACTGTAAGTGTCTACCACCGTGTCCGGATACATTTTAAATTTTTTGTAGAGGCAGGGTCTCACTATCTTTTCCAGGCTGGTCGCAAACTCCTGGCCTCAAGTGATCCTTCTGCCTTGGCCTCCCAAAATGCTAGCATTATAGGCTTAAACCACCATGTCCAGCCTAAAGAGCATTTCTGAGCTAAGTTCGCACTAAGAAAGAATGTCTTGGGGGTGGAGCGGGAAGAATATAAAACAGCGCTGCTCCATGACTTCAAAAATAGTACCAGGGACAAAGGACTTTAGATCTTAAAGGAATGAGGATGTCCCACGTTTCCATAGCCTTGCATATGAAACTACTGAGAGAGTCTTGAATTGGGGATGCTTTATCTTACTTGCGGTAGATGTGACTAAGAAGTCACACCCATTTTCAAGAAAGTCTTTGAGAGGCAGCTTTGTTGCATCTTGCATTCCTTTTCTTCTTTCTGGGTTTCTTTCCTTAGTACTGAAGCATATATTTTGTAGTTCTTTCAGCAATGGTCTATGAGTGGTAAACTTCCTCAGTCTTTGTCTGAAATTTTCTTTTATTCCTTTTGGCTTCTCCTTCTAGAATGATAGTTTAGTCAGGTACAGGATTCTGTGATAGCAGTCTGTCTTCAGTGGTTTAAAGATGTTCCATTATCTTCTGGGTTCTATTGTTGCTGATGAGAAGTCTGCTGTCAGTCTAAATGAATAATCAATATTCTGATTTTTGAAAAGATATATTAGTGTTATGCAGTTTTACAATGGTGTGTTAATTACATAGACTAAAAAAATATTGCTGGGAGTTGGTGAGATACTTCAACTTGAGGATTCATATCACTCACTGGTTCTTAGTCATTATCTTTCTCTCTCTCTTTCTTTCTTTCTTTCTTTCTTTCTTTCTTTCTTTCTTTCTTTCTTTCTTTCTTTCTCTCTCTCTCTCTTTCTCTCTCTCTTTCTTTCTTTTCTTCTCTATTTCTTTCTTCTCTTCTTTCTTTTCCCTCCTTCCTTCCTTCTTTCCCTCCTTCCTTCCCTCTCCTTCTTTCCTTCTCTCTCCTTCCTTCCTTCTTCCTTCCTTCCTTCTTCCTTTCCTTTCCCTTCCCTTTTCCTTCCTTCCTTCCCTCTTTCCTTCCCTTCTCTTCCTTCCTTCTCTCTCCTTCCTTCCTTCCTTTTTCCTTCCTTCTCTCTCTCCTTCCTTCCTTCCTCCTTTCCTTTCCCTTCCCTTTTCCTTCCTTCCTTCTTCCTTTCCCTTTCCCTTCCCTTCCCTTCCTTCCTTCCTTCTTCCTTTCCCTTCCCTTCTCCTTCCTTCCTTCCTTCCTTCCTTCCTTCCTTCCTTCCTTCCTTCCTTCCTTCCTTCCTTCTTCCCTTGCCTTGCCTTGCCTTCCCTTGCCTTCCCTTGCCTTCTACTGCCTGCCTGCCTTCCTGCCTTCCTCCTGCCTTCCCCCTTCCCTTCCCTTCCCTTCCCTTCCCTTCCCTTCCCTTCCCTTCCCTTCCCTTCCCTTCCCTCCCCTCCCCTCCCCTCCCCTCCCCTCCCCTTCCCTTCCCTTCTGACAGGTTCTCACTTTGTTGCCAAGGCTTGAGTACAGTGGCACAATCTTGGCTCACTGCAGCCTTGACCTCCCAGGCTCAAGCAACCCTCCCACCTCAGCCTCCTGAGTAGCTGGGACTACAGATATGCAGCACCATGCCCAACTAGTAGAGATGAGATGAGGTCTTGCTCTGTTGCAAGGCTGAACTTGAACTCCTAAGCTCCGGTGATCATACCACCTCGGCTTCTTAAAGTACTGGGATTACAGGCATGAGCTACTACCGCTCCCAGCCTCATGATCTTTTCAAATATTATCTCTCCCCTAGTCACTCTATGTTATTCCCCTGGAACTCTATTATTAAAACATGTATTGATCTTCTTCATTTTACTCTTTCTTTTAAATGTTCTTTCATATTCTATATTTTGTTATCTATCCTCTGCTACATTCTGGATAATTTCTTCTGCTTTGCTTTCCAGTTCACCAGTTTCGTCCTCATTTGTATCTGCTGCTTAGTCTTTAAATGCATTTGCAATTTCAATGACATTTTATTCCTAGAATTTCCATTTTTTCAAATATTTTAGTTTTTTCATAGAGTATCTTTTCCCCTTTATAATTTCTGTTGTGAATGAATTCACAATATGTGCATGAATTCTCCATTCCTTGGTGCTCTGAGCATGGCCTGCCATATTGCCAGAACTGGAAATTTGAACCTGTGTTTTAGAGACCACTAATAATACTTCTGCTACCATCACAAGGATGTTGTGAAGACAAATGAGATAATGGATGTGGACATGCTTTGAAAGTATTTGTATATTTACTGGAAAGGGGTTATAATAAATATACTTCTGCTTGGCTTGTTAAATAATTCTCTCTTGAATTTAATAAAACTATATTTGTAAGGTGATCTTCAAATTTATGCAACAAGATTATATATATACACAAATATATATACACAAACATATACACACATATATACATATATGTATGTATATACGTATATATACGCACACATATATACATATATGTATGTATATACGTATATATACGCACACATATACATATATGCATATATACGTACATGTGTGTGTGCGCGTGTATATATATACGTGTATATGTATATGTATATATGTATTTGGAAACTGAGTCTCTCTCTGTCACCTAGGCTGGAGTGCAGTGATGCTATCATGGCTCACTGCAGCCTCTGCCTACTGGGTTCAAGCAATTCTCCTGCCTCAGCCTGCTGAGTAGCTGGGACTACAGGTGCACGCTGCCATGCCTGGCTAATTTTTTTGTATTTTAGTAGAGACGGTGTTTCACGGTGTTGCCCTGGCTGGTCTTGATCTCCTGAGCTCAGGCAGTCCACCCACCTTGGCCTCCCAAAGTGCTAGGATTCCAGGTGTGAGCCACTGCACCCGGCCTGACAAGATAATATTTAATAACTTACCTCATTTATTGCCTCCTGTTCATGGCACCTATTGATTTCTAGTCTGTTCGATGGAACTTACTTATTTACAGAGTGTTTTAAACATTCAAGATGTTAGTCCATGGTTTCTCCTTTTCAATGTTTTGGTATATAATTTGATATAAGAGGTATACATTAGATCTACATTAAAATATATTTTTGGTACATTAGGTATGTGTTAGGTAAATTAGGTTAGGTATGTTGGGTATATGTCAGGTATATTAGGCTAACTCATTCTACTGCTTTCATTTAGGGAACCAAAGACAGGGCAGACTGTCAATGAACAATCAATCAATCCATGTTAAATGTGTGCTTACTGTGAGCTTGGCACTGTGATGGCCTTTGGCAGAGGGCATAACCAGGCATAACCAATTTTGACAGCCATGTATTAAGTGTCTACTAGATACCAGACAGACACAGTGGTAGATATGTTGATGAATAAAACAGATGAGCATCTGCTGTGCTAGAGCTGACAGTGGGGCCACTGGCTGGAAGTGCATCACACGTTCTCCGTGGTGGCAACACAGGCCATTGTTAGACCACACTTGTTTGAGAAGTGAGTGAATCTTTCAGCTCTGAAAGTCTTGCTCTGTTTTCCATGGAGCTCCAGTGCACAGGCAGATACCCTGATCCATCAAGGACTAAGTGTTTAAAAAAATGTAGTCCAAGAGATCAGCAGCTTTTGGTATAAGGGGGTCAAAGACAGGACGAAACATGGTATTTTGTGAGGTTGGGTGGCTATCTCTATGTCACTGGAGTTTGTCTTTGGTTGTCATCTTACCCTTCTGTGCCCTTCCATTGCTGTGGAACGTTCTCACTTCACCCTCAGGGGTCTAGGGCTCTTCCCTTGTATCTCTCCTTCCCTCTGCCGAAACATGCCCACAGAGAAAGGGCCCTTGCTGCACTGTTCTTGCTCATCCTCGCAATGCAGTGCTGGCTGTGTCTTGGAGGAGCTGGGCTGGCCCTCCAGGGCAACTTTGCCAGGAGAAAGCACAGGTGGGAGGAGAATGGTCTTTAGGATGCAGCTGAAAGCCCCGCCGGAGCAGGGCCACCTGGAACCTGCTCAGAGGGAGGCTGGAATCAACCATTTACATTTTTGTATACATTTAAGTCATTTCGTCTTCCCTCTGAAGTATTTGCATGTTCAGCCTTTTCTCTAATTGTGAAATGAAAGACTTTGTCTCCTTTCCAGGAATTTCAGGCATCAGCAAATAAGTTCAGGAGGAATTAGTCAGATGAAAATCATTCTGTGGATGATTTTGCCGAGTCTATGACTTCCAGTTACATCCGGCAAAGGAGAAATCTAAGACGACAAATAGGTTTCAGACCCTGTGTGGATTCAGGACTGGTTGTGGCCACCTGGAGTGCTGTGTTGAAAGGATCTGGAACCATTGCCTAAGCAACTAGGGGAAAGTGTTCAGTGATGGATTAGTGATGTCTGCCATAGGCCTAGGCAGGAGTGAAGGCAAGTGGCACAACTGCAGTTTTGGCCATTCCTCATAGAGTCAGAGAGGTGCTTAGGTTGTATTTTACACAGCAAATTGATTCAATCATCTCCATCAAATAGCCAATTCAATGAAAAAAAAAAATCTGTTGAAGTATGTGTTAGGATAATGTAGGAAAAAACATCTACCCATTAAAAAATTATATTCTTCCCTTTTTATTCAGCTAGGTTGGTAACTCATAGACATATTTTTAAAGGGGAATTAATCTGAGAGCTTCTAATTTCTGGTCTAGCTTTCCTGAAGGAGTCAGTAAATAGTACTTTATAGTTTTACTGCACCTTCATTCTAAGGATTTTTCAAAACATCTCACGCATGTTGTGTCATTGCATTGTTTACTTGACCCCATGACAGATTTATTTCCAGCATACAGGTGGGGAAACTGAGGCTCGGAGATGCTCTGACTTGCCGAAAGTTGAATGAGCAGGTGCGGGCAAAAGTCTGAGCAGGTGCGGGCTTGACCCTGCTCTTCTTCCTTTGCACCGTGAACTGGTTGCGACTCCTCTGGGGTCTCCTCTGGGGGTGGAAATTTCCATCCAGGGAATCCTGCTATTGATAGGCTGTCTCAGGGGGAGGGGACCGTTAGTGCGGTGACTCAAAATAGCTGTCTCTTCCCTGCTGAAGATGTTGCTGTTTCCGCAGCAAATGGATGAATTAGACCCCCCTGCTTCGATAAAATACTTTAGGGTTTATAGGGTGGAAAATTTTGTTTGGAAATGAAAATAGCCCATAGCCATCCATACCCTGAAGCTGTCAGCTAATGCCGTCTGAGTCACCCCTCCCCATCTTCTGGCACCTGTGGGGGGCCTCCCTGTGGTCCACCTCGCGGGGTCTGAGCTTGGCCATATTTGGCATTCTAGAGCCTGCTGGCTTTGGAAGTGCCTTTCAACCTGCCAACACCCACATGGGGACCCGGATCAAGCCATGTGTTTAAATGACTGGGCTGTGGAGGGAGCTCCAGTGGAGACGTCCAAGGGATGTAGGGCCATTTACTTAACATAAATCAGTTTCCTGAGTGTGAGTGTCTTAATGCATTCCTTCAGTTATAAACAGTTTAGAGTCATGACAGCCAACATCTTTTCACCCCCACTCTCCTTAGCCCAGGCCTCCATTTGGATTTGTTTCTATAGCCAGAGACTTTGATGATTGCAAGGGATGATAGGGAGGCCATTCTGAAGACAAATAGCCATTGTTTATGGAGCCCTTACTCCTGGGGTGGCAGCCGCTCACTGGGTGCAGGCAGGAGCCCTGCTCATCAGCTCCTGGTAGGCACTACGCTAAGTGTGTCCCATGCACTGTCTTGTGTAATCTTCCCCTCCCATTGATGAGGTGGGGACCTCTTACATTCTATACTTTACGGAAAACTTTACATTTATGGAAACCTATTTGACAGAGGAGAAAAGTGACGTTCCCAGGGCCTAAGTAATTTGCTGAAGGTCACACAGCTAATGAATGGGAGAGCTGGAATTTGAACTTGGGCAGCTTGTTTTCTGAGCTCTGGCTTCTAAAGTGCTCTACCATGTTTATGTTATTTCCTGTCTAATTTGGATGCTTTGTTGTTGGGCTTTTGAGATCTTTCTTGCTTGCTTAAATAGCAGTCCATAGGTTGGCAGAACAAGCCTGTGGATCCTACCCTGGCCTCCCCGAGTCAGGGGAAAGTTTGGGGCAGGAATGTTCACAGAAGTGGCATCAGTGCCATGGATTTGTCCTTGTCCCAGCCTCCGATGTAGAACAGTGGAGCCAGGTTCCCAGAGTCCTGGCTTGTGCTGTGCCCCAGGTTTCTCCTGGGAGCGGATGTGCCAGGGCTTGTTCTTGGGAGTCTGCCTGCACCCATGGAGAACTGACAGTCAGGGAACCCATTTTGGTATAAACAGGGGTTGGTATATTTAGAAATAATCTCTAGAGACTGTCATATGTGCTTATCTGCATGCTCAGAGATAAAAGTCAGGGAGGTGGGTCAGTAAGAAAATGCTGGGGTTGACATCCAGTTGACACATGGCTCTTTCCCAGGGACACAGGGCAGCCTGATACACGGGGCCTATTTTAGGGTCTTTCATTATCAGTTTGGAATTGTCGCTGTCTGCACTGCAGTAAAACAAGACTCGCTGGATCTGCCTTTCCTGACTTGAGAAAAAGATCCTTACACAGGCTTCCCTTCGATTCCCATCTTTCTCCAACGTGCTTGCATGTGCTAGGGCTTTTTGTTTTCTCTCTGCAACCCACCCGCAGATGTAACCTTCTGATTCACTGTCTAATTTAGGGCAGAAACTTGCAGAGCAATGTCAAATGGGTCTGTTTTCACTTCTGGATATTACACATGCTTAATGTTCTTGCTTTGAAAGCATTCCAAGAGGATACGATAAATAAAGGGGCTCGTACACATCCAGCTCAGTGGCCACGTGGCTCACATGGGTCTGCTGCTTTTGGGAGGGAGCCATGTTTCTTCTTCTCCCCTTGTTTCCCTTGCCTCCCTCCCTCCCTCCCTACCTGCCCCCCCTTCCTCCCTTCACTTTTCCCCCTCCTTTCTTTCTTTGTTAAGCAAAATAATTTTTTCATTCATGAACATAAACAGTTTTCCAAGGGATGTGAAAAGGCAACAGAGATGGCATCTCTAGCACCCTGTATTTTTCAGTCACAAAATTATTTGCCTCTGGCTTTTTTCCCAAGTTCGATTCCCATTTATTCTGTAGTCAACTACGCTTGTATCGGAACCACTGCTGTTTTCTGTGTGATGACACAGTTAAAATGAGCCTCTGCTTTATAGCAGGGGACTTGTCAGATGGGTCACCCTGTTTGGAAGGCCCCAGGAGACCTCTGGCTCTTTGAACATGCAGTTGCTGTGTGTGAAGGACGCTGGGTGCTGCTATGTGGTACTTTCTGCTGAGTGGGAAATTGAGAGATGGAACATGAACCAGCCACCCCTGGAATCCAGGAGAGGGCGGAAGCACTGGCTGGCACGTGGCCTGGAGTGGACGCCATGCTGAGCTCACTAGCTGGGGCTTCATGTTTAGCAATGAGGTCGAGCAACATTCATGACAACACATTGCCTACTTAAGTTTGATTTAAGATGTGTACCGTTTGTGATCAACTGGGAAATTTAATTTAGGTATAGCTAATAGCTGTATATGTGAATTTGTGTATGTGGTAGGTTGGTGAGGGTTTCAGGCATTTTGTTTAAATTTGAACATTAGCTAACCTTCTAGGTAAGTGTTTCATAATGGGGTGTCTCACATAGAAAAATGACATGAGGGTTCAGACTTTGCAAATGATTGCAGATCTCTCTTTTCTAAATGTTTTCTTCTGTCTTTTTCAAGAGAACGGGGAGATCTTAATGTATGGGTATTCCGAGGTACATAATGTTTTATATCACAGTTTTAAATTTGTATTACTTTTTAAAGAGGAAGTTGAAGTAGTATTGGCTAGACAGGGTTGAGTTGGGATTTGCAAGTAAAAATAGCCTTACTTTATTGAGTATCTAGTGTATGCCAGGCCTTATATCAGGAACTTTAGGTGAATTGTATAACTTAATTCTCACAACAACCCTGTGTTGTAGATATGAGTGTGAACAAAGGAGAGAATAGGTGCAAAGTGGCTAATGCTATGGCAGCCTATAGAAGTTTGGAGCTGGATATAGGGTATAGGGTTTGGGGCTGGGGAGGTAAGCGTTATGGCCTCAGGCCTATAAGAATTTGGGGAGCTGGAATGGAGCCCTTGCATAAAACCCAGAACCTTAAAGAGCTTCCTGTTCAGGGAAGAGAGATGAGAAGACTCTGTTTACTGCTCTGGAGTCAACAGCAAGGAAGTATTCTGTGTGTCCTGGGGGTTGTTGTGTCACCTTTGAGAAGGCGAAACTCTCAGGCTGTATCACTCACATGTGTGGCACCTGAATTCATACTGCTTACATACTATAGGAACTTTAGGGTAAAAATTAATGTAGAAATGAAATCTAAGACATTGATAGATGAATGGATAGAGAAAATGTGGTGTATACATACTGCTGTGGACTGAAAAGTGTCCCTCCAAATTCATGTGTGGAAGCCCTAGCCTCCAATGTGATAGTATTTGGGGAGTGGGCCTTTGGAAGGTGATTAGGTTCAGATGAGGCCAGGAGGTGGGCCTTCATGATGGGATTAGTGCCCTTAGAAGAAGAAACACCAGAGAGCTTGCTCTCACTTTCTGCCTGCCACGTGAGGACACAGCAAGAAGGTGGCCATCTGCAAGCTGAAAGGAGAGTCCTCACAAGAAATCCATCGGCTGGCACCTTGACCTTGGAGTTCCAGCCTCCAGAACTGTAAAGAAATAAACTTTTGTTTCTTAAACCAGCTAGACTATGGTATTTTGCTATGACAGCCTGAGCTGATTAAGACATATACAGTGGAGTATTATTCAGCCTGAAAAAAAGAAGGAAATCCTGTCATATGCTACAGCAGGGATGAACCTTGAGAACGTTGTGCTAAGTGAAATAAGCCAGTCACAAAAGGACGAATACTGCATGATCCCATTTATACGATGTATCTAAAGTAGTCAAACTCTTAGAAAGTAGAATGGTGGTTGCCAAGGGCTGGAGGAGGGGTAAAGAGGGGATTGCTTAATGGATATAGAGTTTCAGTTACACAAGATGAAAAAGTTCTAGAGATCTGATCACAAAACAATGCACATGGAGTTAACACTAGTTTAACTGTACACTTAAAAATGGTTAAGATCGTTGTCTTAGTCAGTTTGGCTGCTATAACAATTTACCATAGACTGAGTGGTTTAAACAGCAAATATTCATTTCTCACAATTCTGGAGGCTGGGAAGTCCAAGATCAAGGTGCTAGCAGATTTGATGTCTGGTGAGGAACTGCTTCCTGGACGACTGCCTTCTCACTGTCTCCTCACTGGCAGAGGTTGAGAACTGGAGAGCACTCTCATGGCTCTTTCTATAAAGGCACAAATCCCACTCATGAGGAACCATCTTTATGACCTAATTACCTCCTGAAGGCTGCACCTCATACTGTCGCATTGGGGGTCTGGTACTTCAACATATAAATTTTAGGGAGACACACATTTAGTCCACAACAATGGTAAATTTTATTATATTTTTTGCCTCAATAACAAGAACCCCACAAAACTAGATCTGGGATAACTGAGACACATAGGACCCTTCAAAAATAATCACAGTAACTCTGAAGCCTTCTTCTACAGCTCAGGACCCTTCAGACTTTTATAAAATAAGCAGTCCAGGCTGAAGACAAGTTTACAATAAAAAATAATATACACCTCACAACAGAGTTGAGGAAGAGTCAGCAGATATAACAAATAGAATTACTACCTTGAAAACTAAAGTCACAGGACAATTTGAGGAGAATATAAAATAACTTTGTTTAGGTTGGGTGCGGCTCACACCTGTAATCCCAGCATTTTTGGGAGGCTGAGGCAGGCAGATCACTTGAGGTCAGGAGTTCGAGACCAGCCTGGCTAACACGGCGAAACCTTGTCTCTACTGAAAATACAAGAATTATCTGGGCATGGTGGCACGCGCCTATAGTCTCAGCTCCCTGGGAGGCTGAGTGGGGAGAATGTCTTGAACCCAGGAGGCGGAGGTTACAGTGTCCCGAGATTGTGCCACTGTACTCCAGACTGGATGACAGAGTGAGACCCTGTCTCAAACAAAACAAAACAACAAAACAAAACAAATAAAATAACCTTGTTTAAAACAAAGATAAAGGAAGAAATAGAAAGCATAATAAAATATTAGTGCTGTATGAAAAAGGAGATTTTTAAAAAGGGCCCAATTGTATTTTTAGAAATGAAAAACACGTTTAAATAAATAACTTAATGGATGGGTTAAACATTAGGTTAGATATGGTAGAAAGTAATATCAGTGGATTGGAAGTTAGATCTGAGGAAATTGCATAGAATATAGCCCAGATATTAAAATATTGCATATATGAAGGAATTGAAAGGATTGGTGGAAAGAATGAAAAAGGTTAACTTACATCTAAATGGAGTTCTAGGAAACAGTGGAGGGAATGATGAAAAGGCATTACTTTAAAAGATAATGCCAAGAATGTTTCGAAATTTAAGAAAGCTATTGATTTTTAGATTATAATAGCACACTAAGTATTGAGTAGGGTAATTAAAAATACATCTCGATCTAGACACTCAATGTAGAAAACTGCTTAAATGTCAAAGTCTTAAAAGCAAGCAGGGAGAAAAGACAGATTATTTCTGTGAAAACATCAGACTTCATCAACCAACAGAGGCCAGAAGACAATGAAATAATATCTTCAAAGTGCTCAGTGAATATCAAACTAGAGTTCTATACAAAGCTAAATTATCATTCAAGAGTTAGGATGAAAAGACACTTTTCAGCCAGGCGCGGTGGCTCATGCCTATAATCCCAGCACTTTGGGAGGCCGAGGTGGGTGGATCATGAGGTCAGGAGATTGAGACCATCCTGGCTAACACAGTGAAACCCCATCTCTAGCAAAAAATACAAAAAATTAGCCAGGCATAGTGGCGGGCGCCTGTAGTCCCAGCTACTTGGGAAGCTGAGGCAGGAGAATGGCATGAACCTGGGAGGCAGAGCTTGCAGTGAGCCGAGATTGCGCCACTGCACTCCAACCTGGGCAACAGAGCAAGACTGTCTCAAAAAAAAAAAAGGAAAAAAGACAAGACATTTTTCATATAAACAAAGGCTGAGAGTGTTTACCTCTAAAGTGATCTGTGCAGAGAGAACTACCAAGGGACATGTTTAATAAAGAAGCATTAATTTTTTTTTTTTCATGAACCTGGCATTGCAAATGTATTTTTTAAAAGAAGGTTAAGATTTAGGACGATTGAAAATTAAGGTGGTTTTAGACATTGAACAATAATAAGGTGGAAGGTTAGTGAGAGATGGGGTGGGTGCAAAGATCAGAATTTAATGTATTCTAAGGTCTTGGTATTTTTCAGAGGAATAATGAACTATTATTTGAAATATTTCATAATTCAAAAGAAAGAAGAGAGAAATACCCAGACATTGACCTTTGGGCACCGTCATTATCACTAGAATAACAACTAATATATGCGCAGTTCTTACTGTGTGCCAAGGTCTTTTATGATGTTATTCCATTTAATCTCACAGCAACCATATGAAAAAGGCAATGCTGCCATTTTGAGAGGTAAGAAAACAGGGGGACAGGGGGATTTTCACTTTAGTGCTGCCATCACTGAGGGTAATGCACAGCAATAGTCTGTGTTCGGTGAATGTGGATGAAACAAACCAAGCTGAGGTTAAACTACAATAAGCACCTTGCTTGTGTCACATGTCAGAAAAGTGATGAAACTGTGGTTGTAACTCGGGCCTGTCTAGCCTCAGACTCCCTGCCCTTCTCCACAGTGTCTGCCCCTTACTGTTTCCTTCTCTGAGTAGATGACTGTAGGATTGTCAGACCCTGGCCCTGCACTTCCTGTGAGTTAATGCCCCGCTTTTCCCCTCTCACACATGCTGTGGTCTGTGTGACTTGTCCCATTCAGGCCCTGATGTCCTACTGGTGTCTTTTCAGGTGTCACACAGCCTGGCAGAGTCTCCTGGATCCCTGCTTTGCTTTCAACAAGCCTGGGCCAGCTGTCGCTCCCCAGTTTCTATGTGGCAGTCAGACAACACCCCCAGCCTGGTGTTGCTAGGAAATGCAGGAGCGATCATAGCATTTGGAGAAGGGGCCCTTTCTCCTGCCTCCTGTACACACCTGCCTTTACCATCTGTTCAGGACGCTCCTGGCACCTTGACCCTGCCACGCTGAGATGCTCCACTGTATTCTAGACTGTGGACCTTAGAGCTTGTGTTTTCTTAATGGAGGAATTATCAGGGGGAAAACTGGAGTCTGGGGTTGCTAAGCTACACTGGACCCTGTTCTAGTCACACACTGGAGAAGAGGTGCCGAGAGTGGGATGTCTCGCGTTCGAGGAATTTTCATTCAGTTTCCTATATTTTCAACAAAACGCCTATCTCTGCTCAAGTCTACTTTATATCCTATATTTATATATAGATATGCACACACATATGTATACATACACACACTGAATAGTTAACTTGTTATGTCTGTGAAAATAGTTTTTTGGTGGTGTTTGTGTTTTGCCCCTTTGGTTTGTTTAATCATGCACTGTGCTGTTTGGTTTCTGGAATTGCCAGTTAATTTCAGGCTAAGGCAGTTAATCAGGTAGCCCCACGTGGCCTGGCTTGAACATAGAATGAACAGGGAGCTCTGAATGCATTTAGGTTCTGATTACTGGCTACTCACACACTGTCATCATTCTTTGGAGGGTTTTTCTTGACCTGAGCTCAGATCATTCCATACCAGAGGGATTCCTGATTTAAATTGTCAGTGTTAGCAGGCCTGGTGGACAGATGGTGTCTTAAAGGCAAACAAAGACTCTTAGCTTGCTGCTCATGGAAGCCATGGACTCCTCCAATTTCTGCTTTTCCCCCACAGAGGCCCTGGCCGTAGATCCCAGCATTGCCAGGGCAGCCTGTGTTGTTGAGGACTGTGTCCTGCGGTTCGGTGGCCAAGAGCATTTCGGCTCTCCCAGGGGCGTGCCAGAGGATCAGGCTATCCCTTTCTTAGGGGCACAGTCGAGGTGGCTGGAAACCGCGTGCACCTTGCCGTCGGTGGAGCTGGGTTTATGCTGTGACTCACCCAACCATCTCAGGTTGTGCTCTTGGGAAAGTCTTTGATCCTCAGTTTCCCCAGCTGTCGATTGGTGATATTTATCTCCACATTGTAAAGAGAATTTATGATACAGAAGAAAATGCCGTGTAAACTTTAAAACAATACAAATGTAAGGCATTGCTACTCTCAGTGCTTGGAGGATGTTTTGTGGGAAGTTAATGGCCCTTGCTCTACCATATTTCAGTGCCAAGAACCACAAGAGCTGTCAATAAATATTGATGAATGATGAGGTGGAGAAGCCATTTGACTCTGTGGAAGCCCGTGCTTTATATATTAAATGCATGCATTCATTGGATCATTCATTGAGCAAATATTTATTGAGTTCCTATGAAACACGAGGCACTGGGAATAAAACAGTGAGTAGAACAAGTGGAATCATGACGAATGTTTCCTCTGGCTTTCAAAGAGTTAGAAAAATTAGGTGTGTTGTTTTCATAAAATTAAATTATTCTATATATATAAAGGATTTTAAAATGCTGATAATGTATCTGTCCTCCTCTTTGGTGTTCAGATGTCTCTTCTTTTGTGTGATGATGGTGATGGTTGATTTTCAAAAAACTTTTTACATAGTAAAATTTAAAAAGGTATTGTTACTTGTCCTTGAAATCCAGCTTGGGGATGACTAATCCAGCCCAACTCCTCACCCAGGGCAGGCCTGTCTTCAGCATTCTTTTTTTTTTTTTTTTTTTTTGAGATAGAGTCTCGCTCTGTCGCCCAGGCTGGAGTGCAGTGGCGCAATCTCGGCTCACTGCAAGCTCTGCCTCCCGGGTTCATGCCATTCTCCTGCCTCAGCCTCCCGAGTAGCTAGGACTACAGGTACCCGCCACCTCGCCTAGCTAATTTTTTGTATTTTTGGTAGAGACGGGGTTTCACCGTGTTAGCCAGGATGGTCTCTATCTCCTGACCTCGTGATCCGCCTGCCTCGGCCTCCCAAAGTGCTGGGATTACAGGTGTGAGCCACCGCGCCCGGCCTGTCTTCAGCATTCTTAACAAGTGGTCATCTGGTTTCTACTTGGATAGTTCCAGGGAAGGGGGCCTCACTAACTTCAACACACAGCCGCTGGCATGTTAAATAGCCATGATCTTTTGAATGTTCTTTTTTATATTAAGTTGAAATCTGCCATCCTCTAACTTCTGCCCATCAAGCTTGAGTCCTCAGTCTGGAGCAAACGAAATATATTTACTTCATTTTCTTAGAGCCCTCCAGATTTTTGAAGCAGACTATTATGTTTCTTCCAAGCATATTTTCCAGACTTCTTGTCCCCACTTTCTTTACCCAAGTTCTCTCATGGCTTCGTTCCTCACCCTCTTGCCTCTGCTGGTCAGCCTCTACTTGCCAGTGTTCCTCTTGGAGTCTGTTCCCCAGAAGGGACACAGGGCTTCAGCTGTGTGCTGCCTTGGATGGAGTGCTCAGCCTGCTGCGTCCCTGATTCAGAGCTCTGAATGCAGATTAAGGAAGAAGTAAAGATTGCATTTGCCTTTTTGGCAGCTGTGCTCTACTGTTGACTCATATTGAGTCGCAGCCTACTAAAATCCCTAGGGTCCTTGTCATATAAATTGCTGATAAGACAAGCCAGGGTTCCACCTACCCTGTGTTTATGCAGTGAATTTTTTTATCTAAGTATAGTCCTTTACATTCGTGCTTATTATATTTCATCTCGTTAGTGTGGACCATAGTTTCAGCTTGTTGAGGTCATTTTGATTCTGACTCAAACTTCCAGTTTACTAGCTGTTCCTCCCAGATTTGTGTCAGCAGCACATTTGACAAATTTGCTTTCATCCAACTTTTTAATTTAGTGTTCAAAAGGCTGGAGCCAAAGACAGAGCCTTGGGTCACATCAGTAGAGACCTCCCAGTGTAAACGTATCAGTGAGTCAATCCCTAGGCATCTGTGCATAGAACCAGTGCACCTACGCATGTGTCAATCATCAGTGCATCTCTGGATCAGCCAACTGCAGACCCTCCTGAGTGTATTAGCCACACTGGTGATGTGAGTTCTATTTTCAGACTCTTCAACTTCTCCTTTTTTTAGGCAATATCCACCTTTCCCATTATTGCACCACCATTGGTAGGATTATGACTTTCAAATTTACCTTTTCAGCCCGGATATCTGTCTCAAGTTTACATTTTTAATTTTTTAATTGGATAGCTGCAGAATGTTTTAATTTTTCAAAGTAAGTCCACTATCTCCATGTCCTCTGAAACCTTCTTCTCTTTCTGTGACCACTATTTCAGGGATGGTGCCACCAAGTTGGCTAAGTCAGGTACCTGGAAGCCATCCTCAGTGCTTTTGCTTTCTTCTCACTTCACAGCTAATTCAATTAAATAGGGTAATTAAAAATACCCCTAGCTGTTCTAAGAGATTCTACCTCTTTAATACATCGTAACACACCCCTCGGACTCTGATCTGTCTTGCCTATACAACTGTAAGAACCTTCTGACTAGGTTCTGTACTCCTGGCCTAACTCCTTCTAGCCCTCATCCTCTGCTATGTCACCAGGAAACAAAAGCACCACTCAGATTATATCAGTGTACTTCACTGAGGCCTTCGCTGGTGCCCTGCCCACTGTAAATGATAGGTGGTCCTGCATCGTCTTACTGTTCTCAGCTTTTACTGTTTCTTCTACCAACCCTACACTTTAAATGTACTGTCTACTGCTGGTTCCCAGTTGCAGCATGTAAATTCATACTTGGGTTATGCTGTTCCCTGTACCTGGGATGCCTTTCACTCCTTTTAGTCAACTGACTTCTCCTGCTTCTTTAGGATTCAGATCAAGCATCCCCTCCTTTGGGACTCCTTCCACAGATCCAGACTGACTTGAGCATCCCTTTTTGGCGTCACTGCAACACTCTAAGTGTGCCCATTGGATAACTCATCACTACGTGCTAGATTGCTTGTCTGCCTCTCCAACTTGGTTGAGGGCCCTCGCAGGGCAATGCCTGTGCTCCTTTTATCACTAGACCCACAGCTCTTAGCACATAGTAGTAGGCACTTGGGATTTGTTGAAAAAATGGGGAAATGGATGATTTGACAAATCATTTCCAATTTGCCTTGGACTGAGTGACTGTTACTTCCCTTTTAGCATATTACTCTATGATTCTGCATCTGTGGCATCCCTTTGATGTACCAGCCATATAATTCCATTCAAAAAGTGAAAGTGTACTTTGACATTGATTAGGTTTTTTCTCCATCGGTGTTCCACGTCGTCTGATTTCTAATCTATTCTAGACTTGTTAAACTCCATTTTTACCACTGGGCTGCATGTTTGTTTCTCTGATCCTGTATTGGTTAGGAAAGGCTAGAAGCTGTTACAAGCAGCCCTAAATCTCACTGGCTTGATGCAATACAAGTTTAATTTTCAGTTATGTCATAGTCCAGTGCAGTTATTCCTGGTCAGGTGGCCTTCCACATGGTGGCTCAGTGACCATGGTCCATTTCATTCTGCAGGGCTTCTCTCTTTGAGGTCTTTGACGTCTTCTCCATTCAGCTAACATATGGAGAAAGAGAAGCAATTGCAAGTGAGGAAGCAGAGGGATGGTGCATGGGAGCTTCTCACCAGCCCAGCCTGGACTGGCACACCATCACTTCTGTGCACATTTCACTGGCCAGAACTTAACCAAATGGTCATATCTAACTGCCATGGCAGCTGGAAAATGCAGTCTAGCTGTGACCCCAGGAAGGAAAAGAGAACACAGATATTTGTGAGCATGAACAGCTGCCATTGCATCCATTCTTAGATTCTGGACCTCTATGATTCCTAGGGCTGCCTTCCAGAGCTCTTCTTAGTAAGGGCATTTTCTGTGCTTCAAGCACTTTGATATTCTATCTCCCAGGCTGCGTTTTTTATCTCTGCCCTTTGCCTCTCTGTTCTCTCAAGCCCTCTTGGCCATTGGTACCTCACTTCTCTTTTCTTGCTGGCCTGTCTGATCTTGACTCCTCATCGCTCCAGTTTCCCAGCAGCTGATCCTCGCTTGCTCACGTAGCTGGGACTAGACCATCTGATTCTTGGTACCTGCTTGCCATTGCCAGGTGGGTTCCTCAGGGACAGCCCGTCCCATTCCAAATCCCGGCACAACCGGGGAGAGTCCTTTCACTGTGTCCCGTGCTTTGAAGTCCTTCCTATGAGTCCAGAGTATGGATTTGAACCTGTTTTTAGAGATAATTATGGAACTTAGAGAGTTACAGTGAGAGCCATTGGGAGATGTGGGCTTTGGGAAGCCAAAAGAATCCATGCTGTATGTCCTGAAGCAGAGAAGCCTGAAGTGAATGGATAATCTTTACATGTATGTAGAAAAATTGCAAAGGTCGTGATGCTAGAGGACATGTTCTTTTGTTACTCTGAAAAAGAAGAAAGTGTCACATTTTAGTGTGAGAATTTTAGGTAAGAGACAAAGAAAAAAATCATAAATTCCAGAATTTGGGATGCCATTATGGGTTCCTGAGAGAGGTTAAGTAATGTGCTTTCCTAGAAAAAAACAGGAGTGGAAGAGCCCACCTCAGAAGGCTTTGCAGTGACCTGCTGGGTGGCAGGAGATGGATGAGCAAGCTCAAAATCTCTTCTTGTGCCATGATTCTTTGAAAAAAATGAAAAAGCTGGGTGTTCTGACTCTGACCTTGTTTGAGAGATGCTCATACTGAACGTGTTTGTCTCTGGGTAATGGTTCCGGATGATTTTGTAAGTGGAAGGGATGTTGCCTTGTAAGGTTTCAGAAACTATGATGCCTGAGTTTCATTACCTGTTTTGTCACCTACTCATTCTGCGGGTTACTCACTTGGGCAGGCCACTTCTCCATTCTTTTGATGGTCTGCTTATCTATTAAGTGGGGATGGGAACAGGATGAATTTTCAGGAGGTTCAAATGAGAAGTAATTCATGTTTCTAACATGCTTCAGAATACATAAGTACAACATCCTATGGGAATTCAAAATACAATTATACTTTTGTTAGGTTTATTTCTCCGTATGCTGGTTCTTTGGTTCTTGCCTTGAGACATGCAGCTTTTTGCAAATGCTGTTTCCTAGAAATAGCTCTTTATATGTGTATGCCTCTCCTAAGTGAGGGCTGAAATGGTACCCTCTGCTGGGTTGGAGGCTGGGGAGGAAGGAGAAGAGGCTGGAAGTCAACACCCTCCCCAGGGCCCTAACTCTAGAGGCCATGAACATGGTGGTTAAAGTGCGTACTTTGCTGTCAGGCTGCTTGGTTTACTGGAGGCTTTGCACAAGTTGGTTAGTCCCTCTGTGCCTCAGTGTTCTCATCTGTGAAGTGGGCGTCATAATAATGCCTACTTTATGGGGGTGCTGAGGGGATTAAATAAATCAATGTATGTAAAATCATGAGAACAGGATCTGGCCCACAGGAAGTACTCTGCAAATATTAACTCTTATTTTTTTTTTTTGGAGATGGAGTCTCGCTCTGTCGCCCAGGCTGGAGTGCAGTGGCGCGATCTCAGCTCACTGCAAGCTCCGCCTCCCGGGTTTACGCCATTCTCCTGCCTCAGCCTCCTGAGTAGCTGGGACTACAGGCGCCCGCCACCTCGCCCGGCTAGTTTTTTGTATTTTTTAGTAGAGACGGGGTTTCACCGTGTTAGCCAGGATGGTCTTGATCTCCTGACCTTGTGATCCGCCCATCTCGGCCTCCCGAAGTGCTGGGATTACAGGCTTGAGCCACCGTGCCCGGCCAACTCTTATTTTTAAACAGGTATTTTAGAAGGATGCTTTGCCTCTGATGTGTTCTCCTTGGTTACTTGCTGAATAAACAACCTCCTCCCATGTATTTGAAGGGCCTCAGATCTGCCTTCATGCTTGCAGACATGAGGAGAAGGACCTTCCCACTGTCCTCGTGCTGGCTCAGTTGATGTTAAGAGATGACCATCAACACATGGGGAAAGCAATGTTTCAGTTCACAGGATTTAGTTGGAGTGTTTTATTATACGTGACCGCAGCACGGATGGAATATCAGCAGACTCCACCGCACCAGGCAGGCTGGGCACTTGCTCGCGGTTGATACTCTTAAATGAATCACAGTGTTAAATGTGGAGGGAGGGCTGTGCGTGCAGACCTGTATTCTTACTTCTGGGAGACCTGTGGGGCTCTGAGACTTTGTACTTCTTAGTCCAACCAACTTGAAGCAGTCCCTTGCTGCCAGTGACTCATTCTGCTTTTACTGCTGATTCTGTGTTCTTGAGGGATTCATGGTTCGTGCACACGTGGAAGGCTGGGGCAGTGGGTGAAGGAGGCACATTACGTGAGTGTGTAGACAATAGCTGCACCGTGTCACTTACAGCTGGGCCTCTTCTGTAAGCCCTAAGCCACCCCTGTCTGTCCCCCCGACCCTGAGGGAAGCCATGGATGTGGGGGCGAGGGGTAGACTAAGCATCCCTTTGGAAGACAAGGATTAATTTGCATGAAGCTAGGAACACACTTTTGAAAAATTAAATCTAACAAAGGTCTGCTGAGCACCTCCTATGTGTAAAGCCCCATGCCGGGTGCCGTGCAAGGTGCTTGGGGTGGTAAGACTCGACGCCTGTCCTCAACGAGCTCAGGATCTCTTGGGGGAGATGAACACAGGAATAAAATAGGTCGTGATGAACATGGCAACGGAGCGCGGTGACAGCAGTGCCGTAAGAATCCTGAGGCTCTGCTGGGCTCATCCGGGGCATGCTATGTACCCAGAGATTTGACATTTTTTAATTTTTAAAAACTGCGGTAAAAAGTACGTAACACAATTTTCAGTCTGGATCATTTCTAAGTGTTACAGTTCAGTAGTGTTAAGTATATTGTTGTGGAACACATCTCCAGAACGTTTTCATCGTGAAAAATCATAACTGACTGGGCGCGGTGGCTCACACCTATAATCCCAGCACTTTGGGAGGCCGAGGCGGGCAGATCGTGAGGTCAGAAGATCGAGACCAGCCTGGCCAACATACTGAAACCCTGTCTCTACTAAAAATACAAAAAAATTAGCCGGGCGAGGTGGCGGGTGCCTGTAGTCCCAGCTTCTTGGGAGACTGAGGCAGGAGAATCACTTGAACCCGGGAGGCGGAGCTTGCAGTGAGCTGAGATCGCGCCACTGCACTCCAGCCTGGGTGACAGTGCTAGACTCCGTCTCAAAAAAAAAAAAAAAAAAAAAAAAAAAAGAAAAAGAAAGAAAAGAAAAATTGTAACTTTGTAACTATATACCCATTAAACAACTCCCCATTTCTCCCTGCCTGCAGCCCACCACCATTCTACTCTCTGTTTTTATGCATTTGACTACTTTAGATACCTCATGTTAAAGTGGAATCATTCAGTATTTGTCTCTTTGTGGCTGGCTTATTTCACGTAACATAATGGACTGAAAGTTCATCTGTGTTGCAGTGTGTGTCAGAATTTCATTGCTTTTTGAGGCTGAATAAGATTCCATTTTATGGATACACTGCATTTTTTTTTTTTTTTTTTTTTGCGACGGGGTCTTGCTCTGTCGCCCAGGCTGTAGTGCAGTGGTGTGATCTCGGCTCACTGCAACCTCAGTCTCCCGGTTTCAAGTGATTCTCCTGCCTCAGCCTCCTGAGTAGCTGGGATTACAGGTGTGCACTACCCCACCTGGCTAATTTTTGTATTTTTAGAAAAGATGGGGTTTCACTGTGTTGGCCAGGCTGGTCTTGAACTCCTGACCTCAAGTGATCTGCTCACCTTGGCCTCCCAAAGTGCTGGGATTACAGGCATGAGCCACCATGCCTGGCCAAGGATAGACTATATTTTGTTTGTCCATTCTTCTGTCAATGGACATTTGGACTTGTTATTGTAAATAGTGCTGCTATGAACCTGGGCATGCAAATATCTCTTGGAAATCCTGCTTTGAGTTCTTTTGGATACATATCCAGAAGTAGGATTGCTGGATCATATAGTAGTTCTATTTTTAATTTTCTGAGGAATCGCCATACTGTTTTCCACAGTGGCTGCTCCATTTTACTTTCCCGCCAACAGTGCATAACGTTCTTATTCCTCCACATCCTCGCCAGCTCTTGCTAATTTCTATTTTTTGATAGCAGCTATCCTAATGAGTGTGAAGTGATAGCTCGTGATGGTTTGGATTTGTGTTTCTCTGATGATCGGTGATGTTGGCCGTGTGTATATCATCTTGGAGAAAGAGCTATTCAAGTCTTTTGCCCATTTTAACATCAATACTCGAGGACTGCTATTTCTGCTCTGCCTATACCCTCAGACATCGGGACTGGCCTGCTTCTGCAGAGGTGGCCAGATCGACCCTGAGCCAGCAGAGGCTTCTGCCTCTGGAAATCCCGAAAGTATGTGGGTTACTCGTCCCCACTGGCCATATAACTGGCACCCCCCTGGACTGCTTAGCTATGCCCATCCTGCTGTTTCCACCTTGCGATGATTTACACGAATGAGAGGCTGGGTATGTTCATTTCTTCTCGCTTCAGTATAAATACATTACCACAAACTTAGTGGCTGAAAACAACACAGTTTTACTATCTTCTGTTTTTGAAGGTCAGGTGTCTGAAATGGGTCTGCAGGGCTGCAGTCCTTCTGGAGACATTTGGAAGACTGTTTCCTTGCCTTTCCCAGCTCTAGAGAATGCCCACATTCCTTGGCTCATGCCCCGCTCCTCTACCTGCAGAGCGAACAGTATAGCATCTTTTACTCTCCTCCCCTGCCTTCCTCTTCTGAGGACCCTTGTGATGACCTCAGACCCACGTGAATAATCCCCCCATCTCAACATCCTTAACTTAATCACATTGGCAAAGTTTCTTTTGCCACATAAGGTAACTTACTCACAAGTACCAGGGAGGAGGACAAGTACATGTCTGGGGTTGATGGTCATTATTCAGCCCACACTGGGCCTCTGCTATGTGGAAGGCAGGGGTAAGAGCAGCTTTTGTAGGGAGGGTTCTTATTCTGTGCCTTCTGGACTTAGACTTTACCCTGGGTTAGTAGGAACAGCGTCCAGGGATCTGAAGGCTTGGGCTTGACTTTGGTTTGGCTTTGACTGGGCGGGAACCTAGGGGACAAGAGGCTTGCTTTCTCTGAGCTCCTGTGACCTCACCTTTTAAAGGAGGCGGGTGGGTCAGGTGCTCCTCAGGTCCCTCTGTCTCTGCCATATCCTCATCTGCTCTCATTTGTCATGTGGTGTCCTCACATTGCTTTTTCCCATTGGCTGTGGAGAGACTGAGGCTGCCTTGAAGGGTAGAAGAGGAAAGTCCTGTGGAGCTTTGGGGAAATGGCTCGTGGGTACCAACTAATTCAAAGGAGGACGGGAATAGCAGAAATGAAGGGCGTGAAGGCACTTCTTTATTGCCCGCCTCCTTCCTCCAGCCCCTACACGAAGCATCCTTGGAACAAACAAATGGAACTATTGCACACCCTGTATGCTTAATTGGGTCATACATAACTTGTACAGTGATTTCCTATGAAACTTCAATTATCCACCCTTTCTAGTTCAAACCTGATAAGCTCAAATATTTGTCAACTGCCAGCCAGATGGAAGATGTGTCTCCCTGTGGCTTGGATATCCTGTAATTCAATATGTGTGGTGACTGGCATGGGCATCCGTATTCAAGAAGAGAAGGAGCCTTGCACCCTGGACATGGCATTAAGGGGCAAGAAAAGGTGTTGTGTGTTCTTTTTGGGACAGGTGGCCCGACTCTCCTCTGGAGCAGGCTGGGAGAAGTTGCCAAGGACAGCTGGCGTCCTTCAGAGGCTGGGGAAGGAGAGGGTGACTCTTGGGTCTCTTGCGTCATTCTTCATCACTTCCAACTCGAGGGAGAATGTTGATGTGAAATAGTTAACCTTTAGTAAGCATGCATTAGTATTAATGCTCCCTATTTAATCCTTATTATATTACCCCTGTTTTACCGATAAGAAAGCTGGGGATCAAAGAGGTTAAGTTAACTTAGGAAAGATCACGTGGTCAATAAGTGGAGAGCTGAGACTCAAATGGAAATGAGTCTAATGTCTAATTAAATGTCAGATCTCAAAATGCATCTCTTTCTGCTCTGCCACATCCTATCTTCTGGCCTCTTTCCTTCATCTAAAACCACTGCCCTTGGGCGTGGAGTGTGGAGCTGTGGGTGAAGGAGGAGGCACCGAGCCACAGCCTGGAGGAGGTGACGGCTGCAAACCCCGCACTCTGGCAAAGGCCAGTCAAGCGCTTTGGAATGCCAAGCTGCCTGGAGCCAACTGTGGGCCAATCTCGTGTTGGCCACTATCGTTTCAGGCCCAAATTTAGTTACAGACTCAGAAAGAGCGAGGCCCCTAGCCGGGCAGAGTTACCAGAGAGTGTGCGTGGGTGTGTGTCTGTGTGGGTGACTGTGCGGCGGGGCCTCTCCTTCCCAGGGAGGCTGGTGGCTTCTTGTGGCAGGGGAGTATCTTCCACAGCCGTGCCTCCCACTCTCCTGTACCAGTGGAGCCCCTGGTAGGCCTGTGCCCCGATGCTTCTTGACCACTTGTCCTATGCTAGGCACTATGAGACCACATAGTGGAATGAGACAGGGCTCTGCTCTCAGGGTTACGTTTGATCTGGAGGAGACGTTATGTGGATATAAGAAAGGCAGTGACCAAGGCCACGAACTGCACAGATGCAAGTAGCTATGTTTTGTGCCTCCGTGTCCCACGCCGGCAACATGCATTCGTACATGTACTCGTGTACCTCCGTGCGTGTACTCAAGGATGACTGTGGGATCATGTGGGTCTTGCCCCCCGAGCCCCTTCCCCTGGGCAGGTGGTGGCTGCTCCTTTCCCCCATGGCTGAGTCCTTTACACAACTGTATGATCGTGGATGATCTGGGGCCTGTGGGGGCAGCTTGGTAACTCTTTGGCTCAACTGGGAAGTTGGAGCAGGTATTTGCCAACCTGAGTGTGAGCCCTAAGATCATAGTTTTATGCAGGAAACCGCCCCTCTTTCATGACACTCAGTGCCCAGTGCCTGCAGTTGCAGGCTGCCAGGGGACCACCCAGTAACAAAGCTATGTTGAGGCCATCTGCGTTTCATGCTGAAAGGACGTTTTTCTTCAGCAGCATACTGAGTGCATAGAGCAGACCCAAGCAGACATCCCGTTTTCCCCAGTGACCTCCGTGTGTGTGAAAGCGAGGCGGCTCTCGCCTTGAGAAAGCTGCTGTTGGGTCACCCCAGAGATTCCACACACCTGCTGTTTGGTGCCTCCTTGTCTGTGTGTAGCTGCTATTAGCCCCATTTCACAGGTGGGAAAGGCAAAGGCAGGAAGGCTGCCAAAGAGCCTGGTATTCAAGGGAAGCGAATGAGCAGGTCGTTGTAATCCCAGTGGCCTCCCTTTCCACAATCTGAGTTCATCCCCAAGGGTTAGGGAGAGCAGCTTAAGAAACCAGCAGACATTTCAGAAGCTGAGCCCTATAGGCGGTGAACATCCCATGCTCAAGGAGTTCCAGTGGTCCTAGCCCGTTAGCCACGTTTGTTGAGACTCAGGGGAGCACCCCCAGTAAGTGGCTGCCCTATTCAGGAGTACTTTTCAGATTCAAGTCTTTATCAACATTAAGGGAGGAAATTCAGGGGTAGAGGTGGACGAGTAGGGGCCTCCTCTGTTTTGGGAAACCTATTTCTTTGGCCAGCGTGTCCTGAATGATAAACTTCTCCACCACCCACTAGTGAATGCAAGAGTCACTGAATGCCAGAAAAGTGCGTAGGACCTTAGAGATCATTTGGTGAACACCCTCATTTAACAGATGAGGTGACTGAAGCGCACAGAGAGGGAGATAAACTTGTCTAGAGTCACACAGCTGCTTAGTGGGAAAGGGAGGAAGGGACTCATGCAGTCAGCCCCACTCAAAAAAGTGACTCAAGAGGGACAGCCGACCAGGAAGTAGGAGTGACTGGGACTATCTGTGCTTCAGGGGAAATGTTAGGGGTTGTGAAATGCAGCCACTCTGGATGGGGCCGTGCTGGGGTGCCTACAAGGGCCTTCCAGGTGCTCAGCCCCTCCTGTGCCTCTCCTTTATTGCTGCAGGCCCCAGGAGCTCAACCCCCTTTAACAATAACAAAAATGAGACCAATTAATGACTCCTTCCCCCTGAGAACTTAGTAGAAGGGCTGCACCATGCTAAGTGCTTATAAATGTTTTAAGACTCTTGTCACAACTCAGAGATATCTAAGTCTCAGAAATGTAAATAAGTTGCCTGGGCTCACGGGGCTAGTAAATGGCAATACAGACGGGAACTTAGGGCTCCTGCTTTTGCTGTTAACCACCAGATCACACTATCTCTTCGCGGAGGTGGCTGCTGTAATTCACTCAGTGCCCTCAGTGTAATTCAATGCAGTCCTGTCCCCCTAAAACTCAGGAGTTCTAGATCCTGCGCTCCACCTGTACACTTTTTCTTTCCTGTCTTCATAGACCAGAAGCAGGTCCAGTTTGTCTTAAAGGTTATGACCTTCCTAATTCCTATGGGGACATGGGCAAAGGAGAGGAACAGAGATAGGGAGACAGAGTCACAGAGATGATCGAGTGTTACAGCGTTTTTACAGCCCTGCGTTCTGCGCTGTGAGTCCTGACTCCATTCTGAGATGAAAAATGGTAGTGCCATTGACCTCTGCCTTCTGCTTTCGGGCTCTTAAAGATGGACTTCTCCTGACCTCCCCTTCTTCTCCCTTTTGGCCCAGACTTTCAATGCATTGAGGCTGCGGGAGAATCCAGGCAGCACCATAAGTGCCCTTGGCCCGAGTCAGGGCATCCGGTGTTTCCCCAGTCCTTCAAGGAGAAGAGGACCCTGGAGGAGAAGGGCTAGGCAGGGTCGGATACCACCGGCTCCAGAGAGTGTCAGAAAAACCTGAGCAGAAAGAAGAGAAGGGGGAGTGCAGGACACGGGAAGATGGTAAACAGATGCCCACAGAGGAGGAGAGTGCACGTGTCCTGTGGGGATGGAGCATGGATTTATGATGCCAGAGAAATTGGAAGGTTTAGGAGTGGAGAGGTCAGTCTTAGCCTGGGTCCCACTGGATGGAGGCTGTGTGCTTCTCTCTGCCTTGGTTTCATCATACACCATCCTTGGGAATCATGTCATTTGTCTCTTTACTTAAAATGATCAGGCACTGAGTTGAAATCAGCATTCCTTCAGCAAACACTTCTTTTCATCCTGGCTGTGTGCCAGGCTCTGGGCTAGGCACAGAGCCACAGAGATGAGCACGTCACGGCCTGCCCTGGACATACTCACAGGTGCCCAGAGTGGAGCTTTTGGACAGGAATGAAACTGTGCAGAGATGAGGGGTTGATCTAACTTCCCATCAAACCAGCTCTCGCAGCCAAAGGTCCGATGCCTGATTGTTAACGGTGCTTGAGAAAACTGTTGATATATTTGGAGGTGGGTCTGGCTTTACTCAATTGTGAAGGCATGTTTGTGCATGTGCACATGTGATTTATTTGATATTTGAAAACAATTTATGACCAGAATTCTTTGCATCCTTCTCTGGGCCTGTGTCCTGTGCTGAGGGCTCGCCGGAAGCACTTGTGTAGGGTAGAGACTTGTCCTGCCACATCTCTCTCCTCTGGACTGGCCTGAACTCTGTCCTCCCGCCTCCTTCCTGAAGGACAGCTTCCAAATGCCTTCCCCTCTGGTTCTCTTTTCCTGAGTAGGACAGACCTCCTTCTGTTTCCTCTTGGGATGTTCTTCCACGTATTCCGAGTCTCTTTGGCTTTCCAAAAAACATTAAATTGAGATAATTTTTTGGTATGGTGAAATATATGTAACATAAAAATGATCATTTTAACCATTTTAAGTGTACAATTTAGTGGCATTAAGTACATTCACCATGTTGTATAACCATCAACCACTCTCTGTCTCTAGAACATTTTGTCATTCCAAACCAACACTCTGTAACGATTAACTCCCATTTTCACTTCCTCCCTGGCCCTGGCAAACTCTATTCTACTTTCTATCTTTACAACTCTTCTAGGTACCTCATATTAGTAGAATTATTCAATACATGTTCTTGTGTGTACGGCTTACTTCACTTAGCACCGTGTCTTCAAGGCTCATCCATGTTGTAGATTAGCAGAATTTTATTCTTTTTAAGGCTAAATAATGCTCCCTTGTGTGAACAGACCACACTGTATTTGCCCATCCATTTGTTGATGGACACTTGGGTTATTTCCATCTTTTGTCTCTTTGCATAATGCTGCTATGGACATGGGTGTACAAGGATCTGTTTGAGTCCTTGCCTTCAGTTCTTTTGGGTATACACCCAGAAGTGGAATTCCTGGTTCATATGGTAATTTTATGTTTAATTTTTTAATGTTTTAATTTTTATTTATTTATTTATTTTTTGAGATAAAGTCTCACTCTGTTGCCCAGGCTGGAGGGCAGTGGCACGATCTCGGCTCACTGCAAGCTCCGCCTCCCGGGTTCACGCCATTCTCCTGCCTCAGACTCCCAAGTTGCTGGGACTACAGACGCCCGCCACCACGCCTGGCTAGTTTTTTGTATTTTTAGTAGAGAAGGGGTTTCACCGTGTTAGCCAGGGTGGTCTCGATCTCCTGACCTCGTGATCTGCCTGCTTCGGCCTCCCAAAGTGCTGGGATTACAGGCGTGAGCCACTGCGCCCGGCCATGCTTAATTTTTTTGAGGAACTTTCATCCTGTTTTCCATAGTGCTGGCACCATTTTACATACCCAACCAGCAACACATAAGGTCTCCAATTTCTCCACGTGATTGCCAATACTTGTTATTTTGTGATTTTTTGGTAATAGCCATCTTAAGGGGTTTGAAGAGCCATCTCTGGCTTTCAGGATTTCCATGTAAATTATGGTGAAGTGCCAGGGCTCTCTGTGTGGCTCTTCCTAGCCGGGGCCTCTTGGGTTGAACTTGCCCTGTAAACACAGGCAGATTGGAGGCAGCCGCTCAGGATAGCTGAGCGTGCTCTCAGGCCACCTCTGCAGCCGAGAGAGCCCAGCCAGTGGGCAGAGCGGAGTGGCTGCTGGGCTGCACCTGGTTCAGTCCCTGCTTTGAGATCAGTAGGGGAGGAGATCCAGGCACCAAACCACTGGGAGTGCGGGGGTGAGGCCGGCTGGAGAGGCTGAGGGGAGCAGTGAGATGTCTGGACCAATGAGTTCTGGAACCTGAGCTGTCTGAACTAGAAGGACCTCGTACGGTCTCTGGTCGAGCCTCCTCATTCTGTGGAAGAGATTGAGAGCCGGAGAAGGAACGTGATTTGCCTGAGTTCACAGAGCAAATGAGTGATGGGCCTGGGGCTGGAATTCAGATTTACTGACTTCTGGCATGGTTCTTTTCCCACCGAACTTGGGAAGGAGTCAAGATAACTTCATATCTATTGAAGTTTAATATTTACCAAGGAATGACAGCCTCAGGGAAGACTTGCATATTTTTTCATTGCCTTCTACCTTCTTGTCTCCCTGCTGTCTGGTGGGGTTTTGTGGGGATCAGATAAATGACTTTGACTTTTCTAAATGAAAGAAGCATTATGTTTTATACAAAGCATCATTATTAAACGGCCTGTGAGTATGTAGAAATAAGCTGATGCTGTTTCTTTTGTCGTGCCTTAGTGAGAATTAGAGACTTCCAGGGGTGGCACAAATAGGCTGTGTGTGGGTACATTTGTGTGTGTAATGTTTTTGGCGTGTACATATGCAGGTGACCCACCTTCCCCATACAGTGCGATCCCCGGACAATGGAAGAATTTCAGGGCCTTTTAGTAACAGAGGATCCTTGGGAAATGCAGCACCATTTTCAAGGATCTCTGGAATTCTGTGTTCTGAATTATCTGGAGAGATCCATTAATATCTGTGTATGGGATATAGCAATTATTTTTAAGAGTTGGTTGCTTAACATGGAAAATGTGCTTCTGGGAAAAAGAGTTTTAAAAACCCGGCTTTCATGTTTTATTTTACTTCGTTGAAATGAGGTTCTTCTTGGGTGCCCGGAGGCTTTATCTGTGGAGTGATTTTGACTAAATAATTCTTCATATTCAGGTAGTACTTTCATAGACATCATCCCTTGTAGTCTTCACCATTGTTCTGTGAGGGATGTGGTTTCATCTCAGTTTTACAGATGGGGAAACTGAGGCGTGGAGCGCATGCGTCACTTGGCACTGGTGGCACTGCTAGCACTGCTCAGGGTGTGAGGGGTGACTGCAGAGCCAGGGCCTGCGTGCTGAAGCCGCGAGGCTGTGGGGCTGGGGAAGCCCTCCCTCCCTGGCGCCTGGCTCTGAGGTTCTGTGCATGGTGCACCCTGGCCCGGGGCTGAGTCTCGCGGCCGCTCACTCCGGGCGCCTAGCCCTGCTCGTGCTTCATGGAGCCGAACAGGTAGGAAACGGAATGGTTTTTCCATAAGACGAAAAGAAAAAGGAAAAGATGAAGAGAAAAAGGAAAGGATCTTGCCCATGTTTCTCAGCTAATTTTCAAACCAACTGTCTTACTCTACCCTAAACCTAGATCCTTCTGTCTGCAGAGAGCCACAGCTGGAAACCCGGGAGTGCAAGTGGCCCTCTGTCCGGAGCTCAGGCTGAAGGTGAGAGGGCTGCCGAGAGGTGCGCTGAGTTCTCCTGGGACTTCTCCCTTCTTTCTCTGCGGCTGCAGGGAGCTGCCTGTGTGTCCCAGCAGTGCTGGGGGTGAGGAGGAAGTGGCCTCAGGCAGGTTGCAAGGCGGGCGGCCTGTCTGCCCCCTTCCAGAGGCAGGAATCTCGCACTGGGGTGGCCACAGTCATATTGGAAGTATACTTAAGCAACCAAACCAAACTGTAACTGGGTTTTCTTTCTGATTACCAAATAATTACTTGTTGCACAGAAGTTTGGAAAATTAATCACAAAAATACCAGTACTATTTATTATGTATTATGTTTTCTCTTACCGTGGCCATGCCAGTGCCAGATTCTTGCCCAGCCACTGACAGTCCCACACTGGAAGGGGACAGACAGGCCGCCCGCCTCCCAACCTGCCTGAGACCGTTTCCCCCTCGACCCCAGCACCACCCACACACAAGCAGCTCCCTGCAGCTCTGTCCCGAGAGTTTTATGTTCATTAACTCATTTGATTGTCATACAGTGCTATGAGATAGGCAGTGTCATTATCTGCTTTTTACGAGTGAGGAAGCTGAGGCACAGTCAGGCTATGTGCCTTTTCAAGTCTCACAGCTAGCAACCGACAGAGCTCAAATTTGGATCCATTCTGCCTGGTTTCCAGGTCCGTGCTCCTGAGTGCTAGGCTGTACCGCCTCTCAGCACGTGTATATTACGCTACACTTAAAAATAACACTAGTGTTTCCTTCTAGTCTTTCTTCTATGAAAACAAACATAAAATTGGATGGGGGCAGGGTGCGGTGGCTCACACCTGTAATCCCAGCACTTTTGGAGGCTGAGGTGAGTGGATCACCTGAGGTCAGGACTTCGAGACCAGCCTGGCCAACATGGCAAAATCCCATCTCTAGTAAAAATACAAAAATTAGCTGGGTGTGGTGGCGCGTAATCCCAGCGTGTAATCCCAGCCACTTGGGAGGCTGAGGAAGGAGAATTGCTTGAACCCGGGAGGCAGAAGATGCGGTGAGCCAAGATTGCGCCACTGCACTCCAGCTTGGGAGACAGAGCGAGACTCCATCTTAAAAAAAAAAGAAAAAAAATTGCGGTCCCATTGTGTATACTTTTGTGGACCCTGTTTTTGCTTAATATGATACTGTGGAGACAATTTCTATATTCTTTCATATTTTTCAAAATGTAGTTTTCATGGCTTCCTAAAATTCTGTCAGTGGATGTGCACTGATTTATCTCACCAGTTCTCCAGTGCTGGGCTTCTTGGTTATTTCCAGTTTGGTACTGGTATCGTTCACACCGTCACGAGTACCCAGGCACAGAGCGTTGCCAGAGTCTTGGATTACTTCTTTCAGGGGACCTTCTGAGAAGGGTGGTGAACGTTGGAATTTCTTAACAACTCCCGCAAGAGTGCTGAACTGCTGTCCTGACGGGGGGAACAGACCATGCTTCCCCCGGGCAAAGTGCAGGAGGCTCTGGGAGGGGTCAGGGGCTCAGCCTCCCCATCCCAGGTGGGGCTGTGGGAGCTACAGCTTCATCGTCCTCACAGTGCAGAACAGAAGTGCACGCTGCACCTCCCTGAGGGTCAGGTCTGTGGGTCCGCGAGCTCCGAGCCTCAGGAGCAGGGACAGCTTCTGCTGCGGGGACCACTGTGCCATCCCACTGAGTCCCGTGACCCAGGAGGCTGGGTGTTCAGAGGCACGAGGTGGAGTGCTAGCAGTTCCTACCAGTTCCCGCGGGTGCCCGCCCAGTTCAGGGGGTGACAGTGAATACACAGGGTGAGTGAGCGTTAGCTGAGGGAACCATTCCCTTGGATGGTGGCAGAAGGAGGCTGGGGCCACCGAGAATACTAAAAACTGCCCTCGCGAGGTCGCTGCCTCCTATGTTCTAGTTCTGGTGCCCGGGAAAGCTGTGCTCACCCTCTGCTCTGCCCTCCTACCAGTAAAGTGGGCCAGAGCAACAGAACCCTTGCATCATGGGATCGAAGCCCAAGTAATTACTATTATGGGAAAAAAAGCCTTGGGACAGATACATGTTGAGTCATCCTTTCATTCAGCACGTTGGTACTGTGCACGTACCACACTCGGGGTGCCCTGGGCTCTGCAAATACAGTGGTACAAAACAGACAAAGGCTCAGGCTTCCTGGGACTTCCCTCCTGTTGGGAACAAGAAACACATATTCATTTAACCAATGATAATAGATACATTGAACATATGGCAAACATACTGATGTAAAATAATGGAAGAGCATCTTCCCCATATACTTCTGCACAGAAACCTTTGAAGGCCAAATGAAAGTTCTGTAAAGGAACTTCCATGCGGCCAATGTGTTTTGACTGCCTCCTGGCAACACCGGACTAGGATTTGAGGCCACAACGCTGTTTCCTGTTCTCAAGGAGCTTATGAGTTGCTGGGAAAATAAGAGAAGGACCCAAGTATTAGAGTTGAACTCATCTCAGGCGTTCAGCAGCCGAAGGAAAGGCTGAGCCAGTGGCTGGGTTCCCTCAGTGTGGTGCCTGGCTGCTGGGGCGTTCTTCCCCACTGTCTGCACCCCGTCCCTGCTTCCTAGACATCAGCAACCTGAAGGATTTCTCCTTTTTGTGGAGGGCTCTCTGTCTTCAGGCAGGCAGATTATATTTTCTTTTTATTTTTTATTATACTTAAGTTCTGGGGTGCATGTGCAAAATGTGCATGTTTGTAACATAGGTATAGACATGCCATGGTGGTTTGCAGCACCCATCAACCCGTCATCTAATTTAGGTATTTCTCCTAATGCTATCCCTCCCCTAGCCCCCACTCCCCAACAGGCCCCGGTGTGTGATGTTCCCCTCCTTGTGTCCATGTGTTCTCATTGTTCAGCTCTCACTTACGAGTGAGAACATGCGGTGTTTGGTTTTCTGTTCTTGCGATAGTTTGCTGAGAATGATGGTTTCCAGCTGCATCCATGTCCCTACAAAGGACATGAGCTCTTCTTTTTTTATGGCTGCATAGTATTCCATGGTGTATATGTGCCACATTTTCTTTATCCAGTCTGTCTTTATGGGCATTTGGGTTGGTTCCAAGTCTTTGCTATTGTGAATGGTGCCCCAGTAAACATACGTGTGCATGTGTCTTTATAGTAGAATGATTTATAATCCTTTGCCTATATACCTAGTAATGGGATTGCTGGGTCAAATGGTATTTCTAGTTCTAGTTCCTTGAGGAATCGCCACACCGTCTTCCACAATGGTTGAACTAATTTACACTCTCACCAACACTGTGAAAGTGTTCCTATTTCTCTACATCCTCTCCAGCATCTGTTGTTTCCTGAGCTTTCAATGATCACCATTCTAACTGGCATGAGATGGTATCTCATTGTGGTTTTGATGTGCATTTCTCTAATGACCAGTGACGATGAGCTTTTTTTTTTTTTTTTAATAGTTGGTGCATAAATGTCTTCTTTTGAGAAATGTCTGTTCATATCCTTTGCCCACTTTTTGATGGAGTTATTTGTTTTTTTCTTGTAAATCTGTTTAAGTTCTTTGTAGATTCTGGATATTAGCCGTTTGTCAGATGGGTAGATTGCAAAAATTTTCTTCCATTCTTTAGGTTGCCTGTTCACTCTGATGATAATTTCTTTTGCTATGCAGAAGCTCTTTAGTTTAATCAGATCCCATTTGTCTATTTTGGCTTTTGTTGCCATTGCTTTTGGTGTTTTAGTCATGAAGTCTTTGCTCATGCTAATATCCTGAACAGTATTGCCTAGATTTTCTTCTAGGGTTTTTTATGGTTTTAGGTCTTACATTTAAGTCTTTAATTCATCTTGAGTTAATTTTTGTATAAAGTGTAAGAAAGGGATCCAGTTTCAGCTTTCCACATATGGCTAGCCAGTTTTCCCAACACCATTTATTAAATAGGGAATCCTTTCCCCATTGCTTGTTTTTGTCAGGTTTGTCAAAGATCAGAGGGTTGTGGATGTGTAGCATTGTTTCTGAGGCCTCTGTTCTGTTCCATTGGTCTATATATGTGTTTTGGTACCAGTATCATGCTGTTTTGGTTACTGTAGCCTTGTAGTATAGTTTGAAGTCAGGTAGCATGATGGCTCCAGGCTTCTTCTTTCTACTTAGGATTGTCTTGGCTATACAGGCTCTTTTTTGGTTCCATATGAAATTTAAAGTAGTTTTTTCCAATTCTGTGAGGAAAGTCAATGGTAGCTTGATCGGGATAGCATTATATCTATAAATTACTGTGGGCAGTATGGCGATTTTGATGATATTGATTCTTCCTATCCATGAGCATGGAATGTTTTTCCATTTGTTTGTGTCCTCTCTTGTGCAGTGATTTGTAGGTCTCCTTGAAAAGGTCCTTCACATCCTTTGTAAGTTGTACTCCTAGGTATTTTATTCTGTTTGCAACTGTGAATGGGAGTTCACTCATGATTTGGCTCCCTGTTTGTCTATTATTGGTGTATAGGAATGGTGGTGATTTCTGCACACTGATATTGTATCCTGAGACTTTGCTGAAGTTGCTTATCAGCTTAAGGAGATTTTGGGCTGAGACAATGGGGTTTTCTAAATATACAATCATGTCATCTGCAAACAGAGACAATTTGATTTCCTCTGTTTCTATGCGAATACCCTTTATTTCCTTCTCTTGCCTGATTGCCCTGGCCAGAACTTCCAATACTGTGTTGCATAGGAGTGGTGAGAGAGGGCATCCTTGTCTTGTGCCGGTTTTCAAAAGGAATGCTTCCAGCGTTTGCCCATTCAGTAATCTCTCCTACCACACTAAAAGAGTTGAAATGCTGATTTTCAATAAATGTGAATTAACCCTCAACTAGGGCCTGTAATTTAGGTTTGCTATCACCAGGTGGTGATAGCTGCTTTAGTTCAAGTAGAAAGAGGTTGTGACTTCCCTCCTCTCCATGCTTGGAAATAAGTGGAAGAGGCATTTGGTTATTATGGCAAAAATTGTGGCAATTTGTCATCTTTAGTTGAAGGCCATGGCTTATCTGTGTGTCTGTCTCTCAGTTTGTTTTCTTCCTTCTGGTCTCTGATGTCAATATGAGAGCCCTTGAGTGCCAAGGGTGTTATATCAGGGTCCTCTCGCCAAAGCCGTGTTGGCCTTGAGATCATCGCAGGTGATTTGCTTCTGGGGGTTCCTCACGAGGCTTCGTTTTGCTTTCTTTATCTTCTTTCTGCCAGCTGCCCTGTAAAGAACAGAGAGCAGGTGTGGTTTGCTGGACCGCTAGCAGGTGTGAATGCTGTGGCTTTTCCGCTTTTCCCATTGGCTTGGGCCTCTGAAGTGCTCCAGGCTCTTTGCCTTCTCCTGCCTTCAAGCAGTCATCGGAGGCAGGTGGGTTGTAGGATAGAAAAGAGACAATTGTATTTGAGGGAGTACTGGTCAGTTGGGCTGGGGAGAGAGCCGCAGATGTCCTGGCGCCCTCACAGTCTCCTAGTTTTGGAGTACAGTTGACTGCTGTGGTCATGGGGCCTGTTCTGGGCAGCCCGCCTCTCATGAACTGTGTCTGTAGCAGGGCGGGGGAAAGGAAGGCGGGCAGAGTGACAGAATGCTGCTGGAGACGGTGTGAAAATAGTTCAGGTAGGAGGAAGCGCAGTCAGATGCGTCTCGGCGGCGGTTGCATCGGGAAACCACTGGGCGCCCACCCTGGAGCGGGTTTCCACCTCAGCTGGGCGTCCTGAAGCCACTGGGCACCCACCCCGGAGAGGGTTTCCACCTCAGCTGGGCGTCCTGAAGCCACTGGGCACCCACCCTGGAGCAGGTTTTCACCTCAGCTGGGCGTCCTGAAGCCACTGGGCACCCACCCTGGAGCGGGTTTTCACCTCAGCTGGGCGTCCTGAAGCCACTGGGCGCCCACCCCGGAGAGGGTTTCCACCTCAGCTGGGCGTCCTGAAGCCACTGAGCACCCACGCCGGAGAGGGTTTTCACCTCAACTGGGCGTCCTGAAGCCACCGGGTGCTCACCCCGGAGCGGGTTTTCACCTCAGCTGGGCGTCCTGAAGCCACTGGGCACCCACCCTGGAGCAGGTTTTCACCTCAGCTGGGCGTCCTGAAGCCACTGGGCACCCACCCTGGAGTGGGTTTTCACCTCAGCTGGGCGTCCTGAAGCCACTGGGTGCCCACTCCGGAGCGGGTTTTCACCTCAGCTGGGCGTCCTGAAGCCACCGGGTGCTCACCCCGGAGCGAGTTTTCATCTCAGCTGGGGTGTCCTGAGGATTTCTCTTGCTTAGGCTGGAGGGGAATGCCAGCTTCCCCATTTGCCCATTGAAAAGAAAGTCATCTCTCATTTATGTCATGAGAGTATTAGATACTGAAAAAGGACTTGTGGTTTCTACATTGTTTGTTGGATCTTAGAATCTCTTATGCTTTGAAAATATGTCTTTTTGCATAGGGTGGTTAATTCCTGATCAGAAAATCCACCCACCCATCAACATCTGAATTCATTCTCGATTGCCTTTTTAAAAAGTTTTCCCACAATTTTGAATTCAGTGCTCGTCATCTTCCTTACTTCTCACACTTCTTCGTCACCAGGCTCTTCCCACAAGGACTTCCTCTTGATACAGCACAACCTGTGTTGCCCAGTGTGGGAGCCTCTAGCCACATGTGACTATCTAAATGTACAGTAATTGAAAATTAAGTAAAATTCAAAATGCATTTTGCCAGATGTGCTAGCGGCAGTTCAGGTGCTCAGGAGCTGCGTATGGCCGGTGGCTAGGGCTCTGTAATCCAGCCTAGGATTATAGAGTGTTTCCATCACTGTAAACATTGTATTGGACAGCGTTGCTATAGACGGGTCTATATATCTCAGTCAGGGTTCAGGTCTGTCACAGAAACTTCTGCAGCCATTTTTGGAGGAAAGACACTGAGTACAGGAATTTAGGGGTTTATACAATAATTGGAAGTGCTTCAAGAGCAGGTTTTAGGCTGGGTCTGTAGGAACGATTCCCAAAACAACGCCGCACAACAGGCCCGCCGAGGAAACTGCAGCTCAGGTACAATTATGAGGCTGGGGGACCTGGAAGCCACTGTGCCAAGGGCTGGCTCTGGGATCACACCACCTTATGAATGATCCAGGAATCAGGAAGCCACTGGCGTGGCCCTGCCAGCTTGTTCCCTGCAAGATAGACGCCTCCCGCACCTGACTTAGTTTTGATTCAGTTCTTGACGTTGTGTCGGGATTTCTCGCTCCAAGGGAGGTTGGGAGCTGTTGTGTTTAGCCCTCTAGCCCCTGCGGTCCAGCGGGCACAGTAGGAGGAGGGTGGAAGAGCTGCTGAGACCGCCAAGTTTACCAGCTTCTCAGCCACCACATGGTGCCCAGCACACGCCATCTTTCCAGAGAGGAGTGCCATTGGGCTTGAGGTGACAGTTATAAAGCTGGGCCTCGGCTTATCGTCTGAGACCAAGAGACGGTGTCCTCTCTGTTCACGTCCTCCAGCTATCTTTGTACTGCAATAGATAGGGAAGACTAATGGCCCAGCTTTCTAGTCATCGGGCCTTTAGTGGGCAGAGAAAGTCCGGTTTCCGTTCCGGGTTGTCTGCTGTGCTCTTAAAGGGAATGTAGGCCCCTTGTCACTACAGCAAGATGACAGACGGCGAGAGCCAAGTGGGCTTCTAGGTGGCATGTTGGCCTGAGAGAAGGCATTTCCTTTGCCGTGCAGAGATTGCTCAGTGGTCAGGACTTCACGAGAAATTCATTGGCAGTTCTTCCCTTTCTGGGTGTGAGCGGCGGCTGCTCGCCCTCTGAATCAGTCTGGGTGTCTGTGTCTGCGGAGGTGGAGGAGTGACCTGCCTTTGTGCTCACAGAAGGCGCCAAGGCCAAGCAGGGGGACTGCTGCTGAAGCAGGCTGGTCGCCCCAGACCTTTTCCTATACACGGCTGATTGGGGGGGTCCCTTTCCAATGCCAGGGCTGTTGGAAATGTTTGTTTAAGGGTGGCATGGAGGCAGGGAAGTGGGGAGAACACTGGCAGCTGTTTGAGTTCTGCTTCTTTGGAGTAGGGGCTTGAAGAAGGGATCACCTGAGCCTAGACCTGAAATGTGAGAAGGGATTGCCTAGCAAAGGGCAGAGGGAAGAACATGAAGGACATCCTAAGTACGTGCAAAGGCACTGCGACAGGCAAGAACTGAGCATGTCTGAGGCATGAAATGAGCCACTGTGTCAGGAGCACGTTGGACCAGGCCCAGAGGGGAGTGAGGTGAACTCAGAGAAGTGGGCCAGGGCCAGTCTGTGCAGGTGTTGTAAACTGTTACAAGGAGTTTGGATTCTGAAGGGATCTAACTAGGGGAATGACAGGGCCCAGTTTACAAGTTCTGTTTCTAAAAAGTGACTTTGGCTGCTGCATGGAGATTGGCTTGGAGATGGCCAAGTGTGGACTGAGGGAAATGGCAGGGGCTACTGCAGCACTTCTGGGCAAGAAATAGGTAGTGGCCTGGACTAGGATGGACATCTTCCTCACCGCCCCTTTCCTCAGAACTTCTGCCCCATGGTTACATCCAAGAAGTCAGTAGAAGAGCACGTGGCTTGAGAATAAGCGCCTTCTTTAGAGATGGAGGGACTGACTCCAGCAGTGTTCTTTCTACAGCGTCCCTGTAGTCCACCTTTATCTGTATCATGACAACAGTATGATTATAGTCGTTAGCAAACTGTGTTGAGCGTTTTCTGGGATACGGCCCTGAATCAGGTGCAGAAACAGAGATGGATTAAAGAAGAAAAAAACCAATTGTTTCATCACTGAACACTGTCCAAGTCCCCAGCACCAAGCCCCTCACCCACAGGGGACACCCAGGAAGCACATGCCACTGACTCCTAACTTGGACTCCTCACTTGGACCCTTGCAGAGTGGAATGACACGAGGCTGGCCACACTGTGCCGGGGTCCTGCCTTCCTCCTGGTCCCCAGCAGCAGCACCTGGGTGCAGGAGGAGGGTGCAGAGGCTGTCTTCAGGGGAGCTGGGCCATTTGACAGGTGGGAGGCATTTTCTTATGTCTGGGGATTAGGTCACTGCTGGGGGGCACCTACCTATTGGTGTGTGGCCTGATCTTCCAGACAGCTGCTCGGGGCCTTGTTCAGGGGTGGGAGCATCGGTGGAAATAGCCCAGTCGGGCACAGCCAGAGCAGACTTAAATGGTGGCATCCTTTCAGCTGGCAGCCAGGAGCCTGAGCTTTGAATCAGCCTTCTAATTTGAAAATTGATCTCTTTGCATTGGGTGGTGATTTCGTGCTAACAAAAGCCATCAGGGACACAATGCTGCCCGCCCTACCTTCATGGCAGCACTCTGGATTCAAAACATCGAGCCAGAGATGGGGATTTCCACTCCTGGCAGCCTTGGGTGGTTGTGCCACCCTGTTGTGGGTGACCCGGAGATACTCAGAGCATTTCAAGTGCTCAGGAGCCACACATGACTGCTGGCTAGGGTATCGGACAGCCTAGGATGATAGCACGTTTCCATGACTGTAAACATTGTATTAGACGGTGTTGCTGTAGAATGGTCCGTATGTCTCAGGTCAGGGTGGGGATCTACCACAGTGCATGGGGAAAATTACTTGGAGAAGGGAGGCCCAGGCCCAGAGGTGGCCAGTCCCGAGAGGCCATACCTGTGTCACTTGTGTGTGGTTCTGCGTTCCTACGCAGGGCCCTCGTCATGTCATAGGACCGCAGCGATGCTCAGAGCTGCCAGGACCAAAATAGTGTAGGTTGTTTTCTGGGCTTCTGGCTAGGGAGAGGTTGACATTCCATTTTTCCCCATGGGCTGGTTCCTATGTGCTTTCTCCAGATGGTGTGCTCCAGAGAGGTCTTGCGCTCTGGGAATGGTTTACAATATAAATAAGGTCCCCCCTGGAGTTTTGGGAGGGCTCAGAAGGCAGCTCACCAGGATGTGGTTTTCAGAGCTGCCCCGGGGCTCCGCACAGCCAGTTGCCATCTTGGAAGCTTCTACCTCGTGCTCCGGGTGCAGGGAGGTGCCCCTCACGCAGCTTTTCTGGGTGGTGCATGTGTTCTCAGGCTGGGGCTTCCTGCCCTCTTTCCAAGTGTTGTCCCCAAACTCCTGGGACTCTTGGGACTGGTAGCCTGTATGAGAGGGGGAGATTAAGGGCAATGCGTGGGGGTGAGTACAAAGATTAAGGTCTGGGTACAGCCATCTCAGGGGAGGCGTGAGCTGAGGAGGGCTTACAATGAGTGACTTGGGGTCTGGGAATGCCAATAGTTGGGGACAGGGCAGCTTTTATGTATCTGAGGGAAAAGGAGAAGTTAGTCTAGGAACTAAAATAGTCTATTAAATTTTGTCAGTGCCAAACAGAGCGTCTAGGAAGAAAAAAATTATATACCACAGATTGAATGGAGCAAAATTAGAGTTCCAGCCTTCCCTGGCAAGCCAAAGAGGCAGGAGCTCCGTGGCTCCAGTGCAGCAGATGGAAACAGAGGCGCTTTCCACTTTTGCCTAAGAGGCGCCCCAAGGTTACTGCGGGGGCAGGTGGCGTAGTGGATGCTGTCACGTGGTGATCATAGTAAACAGAAAGAATGTTCTTGGGGTCAGAAATCCAGCCCCTTGTATCTCGAGGCCTGGAGAAGCACAGGAGGAAGTGTGTGCCTTGTCTGCCACCGTGTACACGAGCACGTGTGTGCGTGCATGTGGAGTGTGTGAGAGAGGGCTGAGGAGAAAGGAGTAGAGTCTAGCAGCTCACTGTGAGCCCTGTGCCTGCTGCAGCAACCCTCCGTCACCCATTCTGTGACCTTTAGTGAGTCAGACGCTCCTTTGTCTTATGTGTTAAATGGAGACACATATGCTTGCTGGGTGTTCAAGCAGTTCTCGCGCTTTGGGTGCCTTTATTAATTCAAATGCACTCTTTATATCTTTTCCTGCTGGATCTTGTGAGAAAGGTTAAAGTCCCAGCCTTACTGGGGCCTTCCTCACTTTAGGCTTGGGATCTACACAGCGAGTTCAGGGAGGACAGGGACGAGTTACGGGAGCGATGAGACGTCTCATGGTGGGGAGTGTCACGTCCTCCTTGAGCCTGATGTTCTGGTTAATGCAGTTTATCCCTGGGACAGAGAACAGGAGGAAGGTGAAGGGAATATATATGGTAAGGTGAGAGTTGGTGTCACATTGAGAATGTGGCTATGAATTGGGTATGGCAGAGAGGCAATTTCCCAGGCCTTGAGGAGTGGAGGCGGGGCTGTAATGCTACAGGGGCCAGATGGAGGTAGAGCAGGTGGCAACTGCTGTGGGACAGGAGGCAGCTGACCAGCTGGTCTCCAAGAGGACCTGAGGGGTCTTCTTGCGATCATGCAGGGGTGGTAGCTATGTGGCATGAGTGATGCCATTCCCTGCCCTTTGTGCCCGTGGCAGACACCACTAATCTTTCATCCTCAGAGTCCTTTAAGTAGATAGCATTTTGGACAGTGATGTCAATCAATTGGCATAAAAGTTGAAACTTATTGTCTGTCACTGGTGTGATGGAAAGGATATAGACTGGAGTCCAACAGAAATGACAGCCCCACGGGGTCCAAGCTTTGGGCACTGACCAAGCATATTAGGTCGTTTTTTGGTTGCAAGGGACAGAGAGCCGTTTCACATTAGCTTTGGCTTATTTAAGTCACTTAAACATCACGGTGGGTGGGGGAAAATTACTTGGAGAAGGGGAGGCTCAGCCAGCCTTGCAGTACAGCCCTAATGGAGGTCAGCCCCAAGAGGCCACACCTGTCTCACCTGCGTGTGGCTCAGGGAAGGTCTAACTTCAGGTGTGGCTGGATGAGGAATCTGGTGAGGTTGCTGGGGCTCTGCCTCTGGGGCAGACTCTCTCTAGGTGAAAATGTTCACATGGCTAAGCCGGGTCGTGTGCTCTTCACAGGTTCCTGTGGGGACGGGGTGGAGGGGGCGGTGATAGGTTCTAGAAAGCAGGTCGCATGGGGAGCAAAGTTACCTTGGAGGTCAAACATAGAAGGATCAGTCTAAGATAAGAGCTGGGGAGGCGGCTGGGAGAGGCACCAAGTGTTCAGCTGTGTCTTAGTTACAGGTGAGGAGAGGGAGGGGCTCAATCAGGTTGAGCCAGCAACCTTCGGACCCAGCGGCTTCCCCGGAAGACCTTGTGCACATGGAACACAAAAGGTCACTGTGGGCGGCCTCGGAGGTGAAGTATGTGCAACTGGTCTGGCTCCTTCCGCCCCAGTCTCCCGGGCAGCTGAAGTGGCCTCAGATGCCAACCTCACCGCCCACAGTAGCACCCTCTTCTCTGCGGCTTTTCTTGATCCCGCGGCACTTGGCCAGTTGACTAGCGGTACCACGTCTCAAGGTCACACCTGTGTTCTGGGAGATTCAGGTTTGGGCCAGGCTGAGCTGATCGCTTGGCAAACCTTACAGATTCTAGAGCGAGGTATCCAGCCTAACAGGCCAAAGTGTGTTTGCCAAGCATATGTGCTGTCTTAGGGACAGTCTCAGAGGCTTCGTTGCCTAGACACCGGAGCAGGGCAGCTGTCCCTGTGCAGGTTGGAGCCCTGGGTTGCACTGGTTCCAATCAGGTTTCCTTCTTGACATTGTCCCTCTCCCCTACCCCATCAACCCCTGCCACTCACAGCTCCCTTTCCCAGATAGCAAATGCTGTCTAATGAATCACCCCAAAACAAAGTGGCTTACAAGCAGACACCCTGTTATTGCTCAGTCTTTGTGGGTCAGGAATTCAGGAAGCTCTTGTGTGGGTCAGTAATTCAAAAAGTTACTGATTTGGGGCAGTCCTGACTTGGGATCTCTCCTGGGGTGGCAGTCAGATGGTGACTAGGATGGCTGGGGGCTGGCCAGGACTCTCTCTTGCCACATGGCCTCTCTGTTGAGGCTAGTCTGGGCTTCCTCACGGCATGGCAGCTCAGGGCTGAATGGCTGCCTTGTGTGGGGGCTGGCTTCCTCCAGGGCGACCATCCGGAGATAGTCAGGGGGGTGCAATGTGGCATTTTTTTTTAACCTATCCTTGGAAGTCACATGGTGTCACTTTTGCTGTACTTCATTGGTAAAACAGTCACCAAAGGCTGACCTTATTTCAAGAGGAGGGCCTAGATCTTTCTCAGTGAAAGGGATGTCAGATGTGAAGGGATTCGTTGACATGATTTAAAACCATCACAGCTCCCCTAGCTCCTTCTGGTCAACCAACACTTAAAACCCAGATGGCTTTGAGGTAGCTGGATGTGACCTTACTCTAGTGCAACCTTCTCACTTTATTATATTTGTTTTTGTTTATTGGAACCCAGGTGCGGAGAGTTGAGTGAATCATACTCTAGTTCATTGTACCTTTTCATCATTGATTCATGCGATGACCTCTCACATGCACTCACTCATTCATTTATGCTTCCTCCTTGCCCCCATATCTTACTCTCATTTTCCTCCTCACCGTCCTTAAACAGTCATTCTATTCGATTTCATGAATATCCTTTCATTTGCATGTGTTCTTAAAATACATATTTTAATTTGCAGGTAATGTGTTGTGTTTCATCTGTTTCTGCTGAGGTCCACACGTGCGGTCATGCACGGATCTCATCTGTTTCTGCTGAGGTCCACACATGCTGTCATGCACGGATCTCATCTGTTGCCCACCTAAGGTGAGGCAAGGAGACTAAAGTGGAGTGGCGCGCCCAAGGTCACCCAGCTGAACCAGGACCGGAAGAATCCTGGCCCTCTTCCCTCAGCATCTCACACTCATGTTTCCACGTACCACCTCCTAAGCACTTGCAATCGCTTGAAATAAGGTTTTGAAAAGATTGTGAATCTGGGGTCCAGAGAGTGTCGGAAGTGCCCCCGTTTTCTATCTGGTCACTGTTGTGTTCTTTTCTCTTTTGCCACAGGTTCTAACTATGGGAGCCCACGCCCCGCCCATGCCAACATGAATGCCAATGCGGCCGCGGGACTGGCCCCTGAGCACATCCCCACCCCGGGGGCCGCCCTGTCCTGGCAGGCGGCCATCGACGCAGCCCGGCAGGCTAAGCTGATGGGCAGCGCTGGCAACGCGACCATCTCCACAGTCAGCTCCACGCAGCGGAAGCGGCAGCAATATGGGAAACCCAAGAAGCAGGGCAGCACCACGGCCACACGCCCGCCCCGAGCCCTGCTCTGCCTGACCCTGAAGAACCCCATCCGGAGGGCCTGCATCAGCATTGTCGAATGGAAATATCCTTTGTTCACTGGGCTGGGCATGCTCCTGGGACCTGCACCCTGGGGCCAGCCCTCCGAGGCTCCCTGGGTCACGGGCTGTGTCAGCGGTGCTGGGCTACAAACGGGGCCTTGGGCCTACTGCATCTGCATGACTGGGGTGCCGTGAAATGCAGAGTTCTGGGCCCTGCCCTAGACTTGATGAATCAGAATCTCTGGGGTCAAGGCCCAGCAATCTGCTTGTATAATAAGTTGCGTGGGTTTTTTTTTTTTTTTTTTTTCCATATAATAAGCAACATTTGAGAAAATGAGCCTAAGAAGTTATGAAATATCATCTCCTGTAGCTGAGCTTGCCCAGGTGCCGACTCATGCTTTGGGGTAACAGTCGTTAGTTACATGCTGCCTCATTCGCTTCTCTCCTCTCTGTGCCATGGCACTGGATGGTGTCATGGCCTTCCCTCTCTCTAGGGTGAAGGGGCTCAGGAGATGCAAGAGCGTGGTGGTCAGGGCCCCTGGCTCTTGGCTCAAGGGCCCCGAAGCAGTGGTTCTCAGCCTGGACTGCACATTAGAGTCTCCTGGAAAGTTCTAACAAACTACAGAACACTCAGTTCCACCTAGGCATTAAAACAAACAAAAAACAACAACAGAAAACTCTCTGGGTAATTCTCATGTGCAGACGAAGTTGAGAACACTGTCAGGAAGTGTTGTGTTTGTCCATATAGAAACAGGTGAGTGGATCCCTCAGAGACAGGGGCTTTGAAGGGCTGGGCTCGCACTGGGAAGTTACAAGCCCCTTACTTCATCAGGATCCTGGGGCTGTAGCAATTGGAAAGGAACTTTAAGTGCTGAAGTTCCACCCCTACTTCCACCAGTGATGAAACTGAGCCCCCCAGGAGAGGCTCTCCGGGGTCCTGTGGTCAGGAACGGATGAGACTAGAACCCTGGTACTGACTGTGGGAATTTTCTTAGTAAGAATTCATCCCGGCAGGACTGCTATGTTTCTCAAGGGCCAGGATGGGAGCATTAGGCTTCATCAATGAGTTTCTATGGAAAGACTTAAAAGTCTCAGGTACTAGTTGAAAGAAGATAGCCCAGTGATAAAAGAAAGTTTCTGTTGAGACAGAAATGTTAGTTCTATAAATGTTTGAAGCCAGGTGCTGTGGCTCACGCCTGTAATCCCAGCACTTTGAGGGGCCAAGGCAGGCGGATCCCCTGAGGTCAGGAGTTCGAGACCAGCCTGGCCAACATGGTGAAACCTCATCTCTGCTAATAATACAAAAATTAGCCAGGCGTGGGGGCACATGCCAGTAATCCCAGCTACTCGGGAGGCTGAGGCAAGAGAATTGTTTGAACTCGGGATGAAGAGGTTGCAGTGAGCTGAGATCATGCCACTGCACTCCAGCCTGAGCATCAGAGTGCAACTCTGTCTCAAATAAATAAATAAATTAATAATAATAAATAAATGTTTGAGCCCCTCAACTTAAAAGTATTTTAAGAAAATGCATTTTAAAACAAGTGGCTGCAGCTGCCTGGCTGGCCTGCCTGAGTGGCCGGGCCTGGTTTTAGTCCCCAGGGGACTGGGCGGGAGGCTCGGTCTTGGTCAGCCCCATAGGACTGCTTGCATAGCTGCTCATGGTGGAGTCAGGGAGTGGGAAAACTGAGGGCCCTGCAGGTCAGGCACCCCTGACAGAAGGGCAGCAAGGCCCAGAGAAGCCAAAGGACTTGCCCTAAATCACGCAGCTGGCGACTGTCAGAGCTGGGTTTCAAATCCAGGTTCCCCTAACCCCAAAGTCCATGCATGTCCCACACCCTATGCATCCATAGTACTAGGTGGGACTAGGCAGGTACTAGTAGATACTAGGTAGAACCAGTTAGGTACTTGGGAGGATGTTCGGGAGCTGCAGTCCAGGTGCACTGGGACATGCTGGACCTGGACCTGTACCTAAAACCTACTCCCTGGGTGCTGTGGCCACTCCTCTGTGGGAATGTGCCTTCCCACCTGGAGGAGAGGAAGGGGGCCCAGCCTTAGTGCCAGGTGGGTGGCATTGGGAAGAGTGGCTGGACACGGAAGGAGATAGCTTGGAGTACTAGCCAGCCAGTTCTTGAAAAAGTGGCATCTGACACTGTCGTTAGGAAGGAAAAGCAGTTTAAAAAGTCATCTGGGCCTCAAAAGGTGACACAGAGCGCTTCCCAGGGCTTACCTGGGTTCTCTGCTTTTTAGCCGGTGGCTTTGCTTCTCTGCCTGATTGGTTTTTACACATGATCTTCTCTGGCATTAGCCCAGTGCCTTTAGCATAAAGTGAAGGATGGAGAGATGGATAGTCTGAATGAGGGGAGGGGAACTGATAGTGCCAGAAACTCCAAGCTCAGCTGTCCCCCACTGTGGTGGAGGCAGTGAGGCGACATTTTCTGGGCGTGTGTGCATGGGTCTGGCTTGGCTGGGTTGTTGTGTCCTTGTCCCGATGGGGACAGCACAGGCACCAGCTGATGGGAATGAAATTGGCCAGCCAGTGGACTCAGTGTCACTTTCCTAAGCAGGCGAGAAAAGGTTTGGGAGGCAAGAGGCGGCACGGCAGGAGGGCTAAAAGAACTGCCTAGGAAGCCTTCAAGGTAACTTTAGAGTGGATCAGTATAGAGCAGTCCTTAACACTGAGACTGCCTGAGCTTGGATCCCATCCTACTGCTTGCTCTGTGACCTGGCACAAGTTAACATCTGACCCTTCTGTGCCTCAGTTTTCTCACGTAGAAAGTGGGGATCACAAGCATACATTCCACACAGGGCATTTCCATAGGGGCGTAAGAATGTGCCTGGCACTGAGCAAGCTCTTGGCAGAGGTCAGCTTCTGTCCTTACTGTCACCGGCACCAGCATCGGCGTCTGTCTCCCATCATCACCACTTGTGCCTCATCCAGCACAAGGACAGCAGAATGTAAAAGCTTAGTCAGTCGGTCTGGGTTCTGGCCCAGGCTCTGCTATGTGCCAGCCTGGGGTCTTGGACTGGCCGCTTTACTTTTCACACCTGCAAAATTGAGAGATTGACGGGGCCACTGTGTGGCATCTTTTTTGATATCAAGGTGGACACAGAAAATGTTCTACAGGAAAATGGATCTTCAGAAGTACCCACAGGGCTAGGGAGACCAGTGCTAAGATAATTACCCGGGTTCCTCCCAGTTCGCAATTCTGTGACACTGGCCCAGGGTTGCCCGTGAACACGTCAGAAGGCCGTCTGTGGCAGGGGAGTGAACACTGGACTTGGTGATCGGGAAGTCTGAGCTCTAGTCTCAGCTGGTCACTAACCTGCTGTGGGGCCTTGGGAAAGTTTCTCAGGCTCTCTGGGCCTCAGAGGGTTAGACTAGATAATCTCTAAGATCTCTTTCTGCCTCAGTATTCACTAACTTTGTGAGTATGGATTTCCCTGAGAGAATTATGGTGGTCCCCTCACCCCAGACCTCCACCCCTCTCTGTCTTCTCCTCCTGTGAGACTCCATGAACTGGGCTGCAAACTGGGCAATGGGAGCGGGGTAGGTAGGAGTGGAGCTGGAAGAGCATAGACGGGCCCTTCCATGGAGGGTGTGGGGTGGTCCCGTTGGAAGGGGTGTTATCACATTAGCTGATTTTTCTCTTGAGAGTGTGTCCTTCCTGAAAATGTGATGAAGTCGTCAGGGCGTGGGACCCTCTGCCTGCACTGCTTCTGGTGAGGGAACCTCGGACTGTCCCGCTAGAGCCCAGCACACCCCAAGGAAAAGTCAGGAGGCCTTGAAATGAAAGCTTTGCCTGCTGAAGCAGGACCTCTGCAGACCAAAGGGGTTTCTATGCTGTCTGTGAGACTCATCCTTAAAGAGGAGACAGGCTTCCTTCCCTATACCCACTCAGGGCGGACACCCTGCCGTGCTCTTGGGGGTCTTCAAGATCTCTGGATCTTGTCAGAGAATGAGAGAGAAGAAATGGAAACCACTCTTAACTTTAGTTGAAAAGATTAAAAATAAAATCTCCAAATGTCAATGAAACCCAGGGGAGGTCTCTCTGTCTTAGAATCCCGTTCCACCCATGTCCCCCGTTCCAGGTGGGCATGGGCCCACAGGCAGCTCGGCGTAAGCCGTGAAGAAACGGGGTGCTTGGCACAGGCCATGCTCTTTAGAGGCAACCCCAGGCACACATGGGGAAGAATGGAGACCAGTGCAATCCAAATAAATAAAAGGAGGGGAGAAAAGTTTTTAGAACTCTGTGTTTACTCTGGCACGCGACTGGCCTCCACTGCTTTTGACATATTAGGGAAAATGTTGGCGAGGACCCACTAGCCGTACTTAAAAAGGCATATGTTTCTTTTCAGAATACAAGGGGCTTGGAATGCATTGTTTAAACAAAATTCTTACGAATCTTTGATTCATTTGAAAAAATATGTAGATGTATGTTTGTTTCACTTGTACTTTCCGTGGCATTAACTTCCTTAACTCCCTTTCTCAGACCATTTGAAATAATTATTTTACTGACTATTTTTGCCAATTGTGTGGCCTTAGCGATCTATATTCCCTTTCCAGAAGATGATTCCAACGCCACTAATTCCAACCTGGTAAGTCCACCGTCCTCAAGTCTCTGCTTTTTCACTCGATGGAGAACTGCGTTCAGATCACATAGATTCATGAAATGTGGGAGAGAAGTGAGACATGTGTTTGGCATGTGCAGAAGGCCTGCAGAGCTCACATCCCGCGTGCTATTTTGCTCTTTATTCAAATCAGCACCTGTCTCATCCCGGCCTGTTTTCCAAAAGAATATTCCAGTTAGGTGGTGGTGAGCTCTGTGTATGTGTGTGTGTGTGTGTGTGCGCGCGCGCATGTTTAGTAGCAAATCCCATGACTGCCACAAAATGTGCTGCAAAAGTTGTGAGTGCAGGTGTTTGGTGCAGCAAGCACCTATTCTTGGGTTGTGTGTTGTATTTACTTTGAATGTCTTTGTTCCATTGGTGGGGTTTGCTCAGGTGATCTGGAGCGTTGCTGTTCGATACATAATTTCTAGGAAGCTTTTAGGAACGTTTGCTTTTGCAGCCAAGATGTATTATTGAGTTAGAAAGGCTTTCTTTTATTAGGAAAGGCGGCTTTCCATTTGGATTGTTGAGGGGCCAGCTCTGGCAATTTGGGGTTAGAATTGGTCCATGGAAAAAGTGGAGAGTGTGTTTACTTTTGGCTGAGCTTGAAGTCATTACAAAGACTTTTGCTCCGTCTGGGCATGTGCGGAAAAGAGCTCTGGAATGCAGTTGGCAAAATTGGGGCACTCCAGGGTGCCTCTACAAAAGGCACACAGGGAACATCCCGTCTCTTTCTCCCCCTCCATTGCAGAGACACCGTCACTCGTCACGTGATTTCCACATGGCGTGTTCGGTCATCAGAGCCACCATCTTTCCCCTGCCGTGAGCACCTTCCTTTAATTCCTGAGACGGGACCATCCAATGAGATGGTTTTCAAAAGAAGCAGGCAGCTTATAGGATTCTCCTTTCCACAGCTGCTGGGCTGATGCCATCACATGGTTGTTCTTGTGTTTTGTAACCTTCGACATTTCCTTGGGCCCTTTCAGCAAAAACAATCTGATGCACATTTTAACTTCTCTGCTGTCACCCCAGTTTTTTTAGGTAGCCGCTGATGCATAGCAGGTAAGGTGTTCGCCGCCTGTGGGCTGTGGTGTCTTGTGGCTTGGCTTGGGGCCCTTTGTTGGGGACAGGCTCCAAAAATGTCAAAGCTGGGCACGGCACTGAGTGATGACATGGCCGGAGTCGGAAGGCAGAGCATCGGCCGCCTTCCATGAGGCCATCTGAAGCGTGACCTTGCCTCTTAAGGGGCAAGAAATCTTTACTGTGTCAAAATAAATACAAGCCAGAGTGTCTCCCTGAAGCAGGAACTCCTTCCCTTGGTTCTGTTTCTTCCCTGTGCAGCCACCTCCTTCCCCTGCCATGGTCCTCCCAACCCTCCCACAGTTTAACATTTAAGCTGCAATTTTTAAAGAGGAGCCTTGGTTCCAAAGAGAATCCGTATCTTGTTCTTAAGCTGATGATGCTTTGGGCTGCCCAAGGCCCAAGCAGTGGTGAAAGTGGGTTAGAGGAGTTTGGTTTTTCTTAGGTCCTAGCGATGGCCACATGTAGCCCCTTCACCCCTCGGTTCCCGGGAGGTTTAAGGGAGCCACTTGGGTTGCTGAGCTAGAGGGAAGCCCTGGGCTGGCTGAGATCCCTCAACCTTGGACCTCCTGGAGGCAGAGGGGCTCGTAGGAGAGGACAAGAGGTCACCCTGGACTTATTCTGGAGCTGGAGTGAGGTTGCTGGGTACGGATGAGGCGGGGCGGGTTTTTATCACACGGCAGAGTGATGGCAGTGTTCTACACGAGATGGTGGGGCTGCTTGCACGACTGTGTAACTTTACCAAACGTCATCGAATTGCGTACTTACAATGGCTGAATTTTATGGTATGGCAATGATACCTCAATAAAGCTGCAGATGACTCCTCATTCTCTGCAGTTCCACAGTCACAGGGTCGCACTCTCCCTGGGGCAGTGAATGCAGCCAGCTGAAGGGGGAGGGAGGGGGGATTGGTGGGGGCAGCATCAGAAAACCCCTAAAACAGACAAATAAACACTACCTCTCATCAGCTATTAAATCAGAACCTGATTCAGCCCCATGGAGAAACCCATCGCGAGTGCTGTGACCTCGCCTCCCGGTCCTTGCTCTCTACAGTATCTTCAAGCTGCAGCATCTCTGCAGATGCCCCGTTTTCAAAACACATTCTCCCCTTGCTTCTTCCAGCCTCTCTTCCTGTGTCTGCACGGACGTGTACTAGGCTTCTGTCCTGAACCCTCTGATTTTCTTCTGCACTCTCCCCTTGGGGAGCTCCTCTGTGTCCACAGATTTTAGTTCTGTTTCCCGGTAAATTGTTGCTAAGACTGACATCTCCAGTGCTAAGCCTCTCCGAAGGCCTGGCCCAGTATTTCCTGCATTGGAGAGGCCTGTGGACAGGCGCAGCGACCCCAAAGCCTGCACATCATTACAACCCCAGAGAGTTCCAACTGTGCATGGTTGGGGATGCGCATTAAAAAGAATTCCTCATAGGGATGCCAGTGATTAGTCAACTTCGGGAAGAACTGGCCTCTTCGGCAGAGCAAAATTTGACTTGGACAGACCTGACTTCAAATCTTGGCTTCTCCACTTGAAGATTAAGTCTGGGCTGGGCGTAGCGGCTCATGCCTGCAACCCCAGCACTTTGGGAGGTCGAGGCAGGTGGATCACAAGGTCAGGAGATTGAGACCATCCTGGCTAACATGGTAAAACCCTGTCTCTACTAAAAATACAAAAACAAAATTAACCAGGCGTGGTGGCGGGCACCTGTAGTCCCAGTTACTCGGGAGGCTGAGGCAGGAGAATGGCGTGAACCTGGGAGGCGGAGCTTGCAGTGAGCCGAGATCACGCCACTGCACTCCAGCCTGGGCGACAGAGCGAGACTCCATCTCAAAAAAAAAAAAAAAAAAAAAAAAAAAAAAAAAAAAAAAAAAATTAAATGTGATTCTTAATCTGAGGTTATTTAATCTTTCCAAACCTCTTTTCCCCAGCTTGTAAAATGGAAGTGACCTCAGAGGGTCCTAGGGAAGAGTAGGGTTGGCAGTGATAATTATATGTGCCAGGATGTCTTACCGATACCTCAAACAAGCCCCAAATAGAACTCATTCTCTCTCCCGCCACACGACCTGTCCCGCTGAAGAAAACAAAACATAGCCCAGGTGAATGCTGCTCCTTTTCTTTTCTCTTGGCCGGGCTGATGGCATTGCTGGCCTTGCTGTCACACAGAACCATCTCTGACATCTTCTTCCCCTTGCCGTGCCCATCTGAGCAGGAATCCAGTCTTAGAGATTGTGATTTGCAGTGTATCACATTTAGCCTTCTTTCTATTCTCAAAGTCATTTGTTTAGACTTCGTGTGCCTTAGTTTCTTCATTTATGAAATGGAAATAACAGTAATGACAGTACCTACCTCAGAGGGTTGTTGTGAAGATTAAATGAGTCCAAATATGTAAAGCCCTTAGGAGAGCGCCTTAGTAAGGGCTCAGTGTTGGTTCTTGTTCATAGTGCTGGATACTATTGTTACTATTGTCACCATCGTCATCCTTGTCACCCTAACCCAGGCCCTGTTGCCTTTTTGCTGGACTCTTACAGTCGCCTCCTTCCTGCTGTCCTCCCTCTGGTCTCTCCTTCCACTGGTCTAGCTCGTGTGTGTGTGTGTGTAGTCATTTGCCAAACATCTATACCAACAGACAGACACTGCGATTAATAGGGAAGATAAACCTGTAAACAGATGTTTCAAATGGTGAAAGGTCGTATACGGGGCCAAGGTGTCAAGTTGGAAGAACTGATTCATTTTGCTGTAGAGAAAGGATTAATGGCAAGTTTCACATAGGTTGACATATTTGCATTGCGTCTCTCAAGAAGAGGATGCCCTAGAGATACTTCAGGCTGAAGTATACTCATGTACAAAGGCCCTGTGGTCACGTTCTTTAGGACCAGAGGAAGGGGTGCTGGTTTTGAGGGAATGGGAGAAGCCGGGTGATGGAGGCTTGATGGCCCATGCAAACTGTTGGACTTAACTGCAGGTGAGGAGGAGGCTCGAAGGCTTCACCGGCAGAGGAGTGTTCTTGCAGCATGAGGAAGATGGCTCAGACGGAGGCCTCACTGTGAAGAGAAAAAGAAAGCTTGCCAGAGTCCAGATGATGGTGACAATAAGGATAGAGAGGGGGCAGTGGATTTAGGAGGCAAGCTTGCCTGGACAAGTAACCAGATGGATATCATGGGTGGAGGAGAGAGCTGGCTGCCAGGATGGTGATATGAAGAGCCAGGTGCCCTTGGCCAGGAGAAAGACTTCAGGAGAAAGGTCATATTTGAGGGGCAGGGAATGACGCATATGATTGATGATTGTCAGGTGGAGGAGCCCGTGGACCATGAGGTTGGAGATGTCCCATGGGCTGTCGACAGGGGCCTGCAGCCCGGGAGACTGTTTATGCTGAGGTTGGAGACTTGGGGGCAACAGGAAGAGAGACACAAGGAGAAGCTGTAGGTATGGCCTAGAGCACCTGCATCAGGGTGGAGCGGGAGGGTAGCAGTGACCACAGCTGGACCCTGGAGAACAGTGACGTTTGCAGAGGATGGAGGAAGAGGAGCAAAGAAAGGACGTACACCACGTGTCAGGAAGACTTAGCCCGAGAGGTAGGAGGGGAACCTGCTGAGAGTGGAGTCTTAGAAGCTAAGGAAACAGAGAGTTTAAGATATCCAAGAGGGGCTGGTTGGTAGTTCAAAAGCATGGCTCATGGCAACTCAAGGCCAATGACAAGAGGATTGGACTGACCGTGAGAAGAGCTGAGCTTAGGGCCGAAAGTAAGAGAAGAGGATATTGATCTGTGTCTGTACCCCTATGGAGGCCCTGAAGTACTAGGTGCATGACAACGGTTTGCTGAGGTTCAATGCTTGGAACATTCCCATTGTTGGGCCAGAGTGGGTTGCCCCAAATCGTTTATGTACCCCAAAAACGAAGCTTGAGAAATCCTCCATTGGTTTCATAGCTTTTTAAGAAAACATTAAAGAATTGCTATTCCAGAGCCCTGTTCTGAGAAATAGCAAAGAAGAAATGCTGATGCACCTGCAGCAGTGGCTCTCAACCCCTGTGGCATAAGATCCTAGAGATGATTAAAATGCGTGTTCCCAGGCCCTGCTCCCAGGGATTCTGATTCTGGAGTGGGCCCTGGGAGTTTGAAGTTTTAATAAGCTCCCCTGGGGTTCTGATGCAAATGGTCCTGGGCTGCTCTTTGAGAACAGTGACCTAGAATGTTCCTCATGGTGTGACTGGATCCACCTTCAGCTCCCTCCGCAATCAGCTCTGTCTACCCACAAGTTCCCTTTAGGATCCAAGCAGAAAGACGACACACGTCAACTGCTGAGAGCTTTCCCACTCCATTGGGTTCAAGAATAATCTGTTTAGCAAAGCACACTCACACTGTCACAGAATTAGAAAAGATTCTTCTTTTCACACACACTTGCAAATTCACATCTGTGCTTGCTCCTGCTCTCAGATTCCCTCGCAAACTCATCGGCTTCCACCCATTCTCTCGCAGGCCCTTTCCATTCTCCCACCTGCTTAATTTAATCTCCCCTTATTTTTCTAACACTTTGCTTTCTTCTGTTTCCAAGAGATGAAAAGTATTCCAGAATAGAGTTGTTTTTTTTTTTTTAAGATCTCTCTTGCATTATTTAAAGTCTGTTTGTTGTAGGCTCCATCTAACATACACTTTTACACCAAAATCCATCATCTTTGTTATCTTTTCCTCATGCTAGTGAAGCATAATGAAAGCTGAACTGGGCCATGACATGACATTCTTTCTTTAGACTCAGTGCTGTTATTGGCAATGCCACCTCTATGTAGCACATGATTTATAATATAGCCGCTGTAACCCGCGTCTACCAAGAGCTGTCACCTGTTAGGTCGATTGTCTGATGTCTGTTGAACAAGCTCTGCAAGCAGAGCCGACTCACTGTGTGTGGAAAACTCCCTCTTCTCTGCGTACCCTGAAGTCCACAAAGACTTGGCTTGAGTTGAAATATTAAGAGAATATATTTGGCATTTGACCTTGTGCAAAGAACAGTGCATGTACTTTCTGGAGCAAGAGAGCCAGGCCTGAAGTGGAGGTGGAGAGAAGAGGGGATGAGGCCAGAAAAGGGATCATCCTTTGGCTGGGCTTTCTTCCTTCAGAGGCTGTGAGAGGAGAAGCTGTCTGTCAGAGGGGCTTGAGCTCGACTAGGAAGAAGGTTGAAATGCCTGATTTGCCCGTTTGTTGGTGTAAAATTGGGGCAACGAGAGTTGCATCATAACCTGGTTGAGAGGATTGAGTGAGTTAACATAAGTAAACTTCATAGGACATGCCCAGCACAGGCGAATGTGTGTGTGCTGCTCTTTGGAACTCTAAACCAGGCTGAAGGCCCCTCCCCTCCACCTGGTCCCTGGGGGTAAGTCAGGGTCATTGGCACCTTGTACTAGCTTTGGCCTTAGAAGGGTGGGAGAGAGGAGACCGAAACGCTGTGCTTTTTGGCAGCTCTGACCCAGCAGGATTGGTGTCTGTGTGCTCACCCTTGCCTCTGACTACACAGGGAGAGAAGCGGGGGTCCATTCATGGCCAAAGAAGAGCCCCAGAGGGAGAGCACTGGTGGGGGACCCCACTCCCCCACCCCCGGGCTTTGTGTGTCTCTTACCAGTTCACTCAGGAGGTGCCTGTCAGCCTGAGGTTCCCCCACTCCCACACAGTGCTGGGTTGAATTTCGCGACCTGGGGCCCTGCACTTGGACCACCACCGCAAGGTCTGAGATGCCTCTGAACCCTATCGCCCCCCATGCTTTGAGAAGTGAATGAAAATGCCAGTTTGGGTTCCCTCTTCTCCCTGCAGTGAACTGTGTTTTCTTTTATTATCAGGTTTGCCTAAGAGCGAGAAGGGGCTTTTTTGTAGGGCTTTCATGCATCAGCAATAATGGTGATAATGACATGAGCTTATTGCTGTCTCATAGGTGTGGTCCTAATGCAGCAGGCGTTAGGGTTCGCAGAAATGCCAGGGTTATAAAATACACTAATAGATAACTGCAAGGAACAAACCACATAGCTACTGTATCATGCACCCACACCCTCTCCTGTGCTGTGCAGTGGGGTGTGGAAGGCAGGGCGGAGAGCCTGGTTTTGGATGAGAGAATGAACTTGACACCGTGCATTGGGAAGGTGCTTCTACTGAGTCAGGTCTCCCCTCAGATTTTCCTGCTGAATGGGTCTGAGTGGGACCTGGGTGTGGGTGTGTCTTAAAAGCTATATCAGAGCCACGGTTGTAGGGCACTGACCTAGGAGGAGAGATCTGAACTGTGTGGCCTTAGGTCAGTCACTCAGCCTCTCTGTTGGTATCTCTTTTGTCACGTGGAGTAGTAACGCTTGCTTAGTCATTGTAATTGCCTTTGTTGAGTGACCACCAGGTGCCAGTGCTTTGCGTGCAGTGTTTCTTTTTGTATTTATTTATTTATTTATTTTTGAGACGGCGTCTCGCTCCATCACCCAAGTGGAAGTGCAGTGGCGTGATCTTGGCTCACTGCAAGCTCTGCCTCCTGGGTTCACGCCATTCTCCTGCCTCAGCCTCCCGAGTAGCTGGGACTACAGGCACCCGCCACCACGCCTGGCTAACTTTTTTTGTATTTTTAGTAGAGACGGGGTTTCACTGTGGTCTCGATCTCCTGACCTCATGATCCGTCCGCCTCGGCCTCCCAAAGTGCTGGGATTACAGGTGTGAGCCACCGCGCCCGGCCGTGTGCAATGTTTCTAATCTCCACAGCTGTAAATTATCCTATTTCTTTGTTTACTTGAGGGTAGAGAATGTATCCCTCTTGCTCATGGCTATATCCCCGGTGCTTTGGCAATAATGGACACACGTAAGGCTCTCCATAAATATCTGCTGAGTGAACCCTGGGTGAATGAGTGGATCCTGTGAGGTGTTGTCCCTTTACTTCAGATAAGAAAGTAAAATCTCAGGGAAGTAAAGTGACTTGGTGAGGCAGTGGCAGGGCTGGAGTTGGAACTTAGGACTGTATGAAACCACAGCTTGGGTTATTTGCTGTGTTCCCTGGGATGTGTAGGGTCGCTGTGAGTATCCAATGAGGTATATGTGAAAATGTTTTAAAGATTAAACGCTCTGTGGCAGTATTAACAGATTTTGTTTAAAAAAAATCAAAACTTGGTTCTGTTGCAAAATAAATTCAGTAAGTACCAAGTTAGCCAAAGGTAAATACGTTATTATAAGACTTCTCCAAGCCTTTAACACAATAGCAACAGACACTACTCATGAGTTCACACCATGCAGATGCTGCTCTAAGTGCCTTGCGTAGAAATGCATTTAAACATGGTTATAGCACGAGGAGATGTTATAATCCCATTCTATAGATGAGCACACAGAAGCTCAGAGAATGTAAATAATTCACCCTGTGAGATGTAGCCCTGAAGTGAAGTCATGGCCATGCAGATGTGGGCCAGGCGTCTCCTGGTCTGTGTTCTTAGCCATTCTGCTACAGCTGCCTCCTTACGTGGTAGGGTGCTCCGTGAGTCCCTGGACCAGCCAGCACGTCACCTTTCCCACTCATACCGTCACAGACATCTTGAAGAATGGTGTTCCCGGGCTCATACCTTCGGGAAATGCCGCTCTGTTAAAACCACAGAGGAGAAGACTGTCGCCCCAAGAACCGATGCATTAGGAGAAAGGACGGAGCTGGAACCAGGATGAGACACGTTGCAAGGCTGGTGTAGGAAAGGAGCAAAGACCACAGGACTGTCTTCCTCAGGAACATGGCATTTTAAAATAGATGGCAGCTTCTGGATGGGTTTGTGCTTAATCTCATGGTCATAAACCTGCAGAGAGCCTGGGGCAATTGTTTGACTCAGTGTTTACTCACTAAATATTTCAGAGAGAGGAGAAAGCATTGTCTGCTCTGTGTTTGCCAGCGGATGGGAAAAGAGAGATGATGATTTGAAGTCTAAATATGGTGACACCCCTTGCTCCTCTTGCTCCAGTTTTATCTGTCTTTATTCATTTTTTTTGGAGGGGGAATATTCCAAATAAATCCACTGTTTATGTAATAGAACCCCTTTCATGTACCAAACTTCTTGTAATTTAAGTACATTTGAAGGAAGTCTTTCCAGAATGTAAAATAAAAATCCCTGGATCCTTAAAAGAAAAATCTGGACATATTTCATCCTTTTTCTGGGACTATAATTCTTAGGAATTTCAATGATTGCCCCTGTTGTAATGCTGGGAAGCTGTCGGGAGAACTAAGCAACCCCCAGAGGGTCCCAGAACGTCCTGACCTGGGGAAGATTTGGGGTGCGCCTTTCATGCACCTCTCTGGTGGGATGTCAGCCTCCTCCAGCACCAGCCCGATTAATTTGCTCCCCCCTCTGTCCTGCGGGTTTGGGAATCAGTTGATCAAGTCCATTACAGTTATGTGCAAAGTTAAACAGATTCCGATTGAGGACCTGCGAGGCTTACTTATGAATAAAGTACATTAGCTTTAATTTATGGGTTTTATAACATTGATTTTGGCTTCTTAGCCATTTTTTTCCTTTATCCTCTTTGTTCTCTCTAGTTTCTGTATGATTGAAGTTGTTGGATTGCCGCCTTCTGACTAATAATAATAGCAGCAATAACGTCAGCCCTTAATGCTGCTGGCATTGCTCCGACTATGGTCCATGTGTTAACTCATTTAGTCGCCTCGACTCATTTAGTCGCCTCGACGTTTCTTATAATCACCCCATTTTAAAGATGAGGAAGGGGCACAGGCCAATGAACTAACTTGCCCAAGGTTGCATAGCTATGAAGTAGTGGAGCTGGGATTCCAGCCTGGGTGTGTGGCTCCCAGGTCTGTGCTTTTAATTGCTATGCTGTGTGGCCCCCAACTAAGGTGAAAATGGGAGAGGTATTTTGCTTTGAATACAGTGCCTTAATTATCAGGCTCTCACCTAGAGTTTATGCAGTGTGTGCGCTTCTGTTTTTACCAAGAGGACCAGGGGAGGAGCAACAGTGAAGGAGGGAGTGAATGTCCCCAGGCTGGGTGGTGTCTGTGGGGGTCCTAGGGGCATGCCATGGAGCCCCCAGGCCATGCCATTTGGAAAGCATAAGGGGTAGGCAAAGGGGAGGCTTTTTCATCTGCTACCACCTGAGAGGTAGACTTGGCTTTGTGGCCATATTTTCCCAGGGATCGGTGATTCATGTTACCTGAGATCCTCCTAAATAGATGAGGATCTCTCGTTGGGGTGAGGGAACCCGGAATCAGCTTGACTTTCTGAGACAAGCTTAAAACTTGAGGGACCCTTCTTGTGGACTAAGACCTTGGAAGCAGATCCTGGGAGCTGCCTGGGCCTGCATTTGAACTTGGGGCCTTCATGGGATCCCAGTCAGACTGGTGGTTGGCAGGGCTCAGAGCGTAACATGTGGGGGACCCCCGTGGCATCCCACCCAGGTGACAGCAGTCCCCCTCTCATGCTGAGAGACTCCACAGGTTCTGCCTGTGCACCCTGGGCCCTGCTGGAGATGTGGAGATCATAGAGCTACGGCCTGAACACCAGGATGTGGGATGGGTAGTAAGAGAGTGCAGAACTGCAGGTCGTAGCCCTGGGCTCTCGTTCCACTTCTACCCCTGCCTAGTGGCACAGCCTTGGCACTTCACTTCTTTGAGTTTTAGGTTTCTTGGCTGTGAAATGAAGATAATAATTCCTACCTCACTGAGTTATGGCAAGGGCAAATGAGAATATAGATAGAAATGCTCCGCCCAGCTCTACCAAAAAAAATGTACATATATATGTACAGACACACACATTAGCTGGGCCTGGTGGCTTGTACCTGTAGTTTTAGCTGCTTGGGAGGCTGAGGTGGGAGGATTGCTTCAGCCCAGGAGTTCAAGGCAGCAGTGGGCTGTGATTACACCAGGGTGATGGAGCGAGACCCCATCTTTATTTTTTTAAATGCTCTGGAAAAATGCAAAGTGCCATATAAACGTAGAGGTATTATCACAATCATTATTACTGTTATGATTAAAACTGGACAGATATATTTGTCTCTAAAATACGTACTGTTTTTTTCCTGACACATTCCTCTCTGAACCTTTTTCCTCAGCCTCCTCTCAAGATAACTTAGAGATGCAAAGGAACTAAAAGCCAAGTTCCAAATTTAGTTCTTGACCTTTCCAAGATGGATGGTGAGTGGTGCGGCCATAACCTGCCTGCTGCCAAGAGCCTGGCAGAGCTGCTGGGGTCCGGGAGCGCCAGGCCAGGGGACCCTGTCTTTGTGTGCAGTCCCGAAGCCGACACATTGCCTCTTACAGGCGCCCCTGCCGGGAGCTCATACAAGCCACTCCTTGTTTTCTCACGGGGTCTAGCTGAACTCCGGCACAGCTGAGCGTAGCTGCTGAGTCGTTCGTTTGGTGCTGTCCTGCGACTTGCAGACCCCTTCCTCAAATGCATAGCAGAAATAATGGGAAAACCCCAGCGCTTTACTCTCTGGGCTCTCAGGCACGTAGTCAGAAACATGGCCTGGGGCAGCCTCTCTCCCCGGTGTCTTTGAGTCCTGAGGAACAGGGTCAGGCATCAAGAATAAGGAAGGCTGGGATATCCAGGAGCAGACCTTGTGTCTGCACCGAGGCTTCATCAGATCTGACTGGAAGTGCTGTGGTCCCTGTGGCCAGGCCAGCCTCACAGGGCCGGGGAGCACAAGCCTTGGTGCGGCCTGTGCTTGCAGATGGATCCTGGTTGTGTGGGGGAAGGCAGGGGGCAGGTGGTGGATGTTATGCTTGAGGACTGGGCTGTGTGCGTAGCTCACAATGTGGAGATGCTTGACCCGTGGCAGTTGGGCAGGGTTGATAGGGACGGGCCTTGTGGGAAAAGGTGTCGAAGGCCAGGACATGGCTCCGAGTCCCACCTCGGACAGCCTGACTAGAGAGAGCAGGTAAGAGAGTGACCAGCAGCAGGCCGGGGTCACTTCCACACTCCCTGCCCATCAGAGGAATGTTCCAGAGGTTATCCCGGAGAGAGGTGAAGCCCAACATGGTCTTTCAGCCCTGTGATCTCTGCCCATGCCGGGCTCCCCTTCCCCTTCTGCCGTGAGTGGAAGCAGCCTGAGGCCCTCATCAGAAGCAGATGCTGGAGGCATGCCTCTTGTGCAGCCTGCAGAACCGTGAGCCAAATACACCTCTTTTCTTTTTGAGTAACCCTGCCTCAGGTATTCCTTTATAGCAACACAGATGGACTTAGACAGTCCCCAAGGCCCAGTCTTGGAGCCTCTTCTTGTAGGAGGTTTTCTCTGCTGCTCCGTGACTGGCTTTGGTGCTGCCCTCTCTGTTTCCGTAGCATTCTAGATGACCTCCATCTAAGCACGTCCAGCCTCCTACTTACTCATCTGTGTCTCTCATCGTATTCGTTTTCTAGCACTGCTGTGAAAATACCACACATTTGGTGGCTTAAAACAATAGAAATTTGTTGTCTTATAGTTCCAGAGGCCAGAGTTTCAAAATCCAGGTGTCAGTAGCATTGGTTCTCCTGGGCGCTCTGAGGAGCGTGTTCCGTGCTCCTGCCCTGGCTCTGGTGTTGCTGGCCGTGCCTGGCATCCCTTGACTTCTAGGTGCCTCACTCCAGATCTCTGCCTCCAGCTTCACATGGTGCACTCCCCCGGGTGTTTTTCTGTCTGTGCCCAGCCTTCCCTCCTGTGATAAGGACGGCAGTCATTGGATTAGGGCTCCTTCACCTTAATCAGTATAACCTCATTTTCACATGATTCCATCTGCAAAGACTTTATTTCCAAATAAAGTCTGTCTGCAGCTCTCACCAGCAGCGAGCCCTGTGCAAGGAGGGATCACGTCTACACAGATCCAGTGCAGTAGCTGGAGTACAGCTGGAGCCTTGCGCGTGTCTGTGAGGCCAGACCAGGCTGTTAGAGAGTGTTTCTTTTTTTTTTTTTTTTGAGACGGAGTCTCGCTGTATCGCCCAGGCTGGAGTGCAGTGGCCGGATCTCAGCTCACTGCAAGCTCCGCCTCCCGGGTTTTTACGCCATTCTCCTGCCTCAGGCTCCCGAGTAGCCGGGACTACAGGCGCCCGCCACCTCGCCTGGCTAGTTTTTTGTATTTTTTAGTAGAGACGGGGTTTCACCGTGTTAGCCAGGATGGTCTCGAACTCCTGACCTCGTGATCCGCCCGTCTTGGCCTCCCAAAGTGCTGGGATTACAGGCTTGAGCCACCGCGCCCGGCCTAGAGAGTGTTTCTTAAAGGAAGGTGTGCTTCAGTGTGGATGCTGGTCCTGACCGGGCCGCTGCCCTTGCCTGTTAGCTCCAGACAGTGTGGGCTTCTGTACCCAATTATGGCACAGCTGCCTGAGGGACAGTGGCATGCGTGGCAGAGGAGATCTCTTGCCCCACTGAGGTCCTCTAATTATAGCTTAGTCCTGCAGCTTAGCAGCAATGCCTCCTCATTCTCTGCCTCCGCTGCCCGCTGACCTCAGATATGTACCCTAAAGATGGCAGGATGCAGAGTGCGAACAGGAGGTGCTGGGGGGGTAAGGCCGCTCCCAGGACACAGCAGGCCTCATGCAACATGCCCTGGCTTCTGGCTCCCTAAGCACCAAGACCATCCAGGGAAGGGCTGGCCTCCTCCCTGGCTCGCAGGGTGTGTGAATCAGGTTTGGCGGGGTCTCAGCAGGGACTTATCTCTGCGACAGTTCAGTCCAAACAGGGTGAGCAGCTCTCGGTGGACCAGCGGTGACCCAGGCAGCTCCTGGTGCTGTGTACCAGGCTAGGAGCTTTGGAGGGCGTCCCTCCCTGCAGACACCTCTCTCACTGCCCATGTGGCTGTGTGTTGTCATCATATTTTGACAGAGGACCTGTCCCATAACCAGAGAACCTCTGTCCTGGGACAGGGACAGGCCCCAGCTCACTCTGGGAACAGTCACGGCAGGTGGACGATTTGCAGAATGGTCAGAGACCCTCCAGCAAGAGGATCTGTTTTTCACGGCTGTGGGGTGATTTCTTTGGGATTGCAGACTAAGGGCCTTCCAGTCACTTTTGGTTTGGCCTATGTTCTTAACACAGTTCCCGAAACATAGAAGGCACTCGATGAGTATTTGCTGAATAAAGAACTGAATGAATTTGTGAAGAAGAGAAGCTGCTCGTGGACTAGGGATTCTGGCAAGGTGTGGCATGGCTGAGAGAGCACCAGGCGGGAGGACAGGAGGTTTCCATCTCAGACTTCTCTCTGCTCCTCACCAGCTGAGTGACCTTGGGCAAGTGTCTTTGCTTCTCTTGACCTCTGTTTGTTCATTTTTCATAATCTAGGAGAGGAGTATATTTAGAGGATTCTTTTATGTTCTGTGCATCTGTGGTCTTTTGCCTGACAAGTAGACCATTTGACTTGATATGAGCACATTCCTTCATGCATTCATTCTGTCCTATTTATTAAATGCCTACTGCGTACCAGGCTAGGTGCTGGAAACGCAGGATGTGCAGAAACAAGGATGCGTGGGGTCTCTGCCCTCATGGAGCTTACATTCTTATGATGCCAGTCGTCAAACAGCTGGCAACTTCATACACACAATGCTATCAGAGCGTTGTGAATGTTAATACTATGGAGAAAGTAAAGGAGATAATGAGATGGAGAGTTCCAGGGTGAGGGCCCACCTGGAGTGAGTAGGCAGGGAGGGTCTCTCTGAGGAGGTGGCACTGGGGCTGAGACGTGGTGACAAGATGCTGGCTGTGGGCAGACCTGGGGAGGAGTGTGCAGGCAGGGGACAGCAGGGCCAGGACCCCGAGGTGAGCAGGGCCCACCGTGGCTGCTGCTCAGGAGGGAGATGAAGGAGGATGTGAGTGGGGTTGGAGGGGCAGACAGGGCTGAATCATGTGGGCCAGCATAAGGAGTTTGCTCTGAGTGTGACGTTGGCAGGTCTGTGCACTTCCCAAGGCTCCAGAGGCGCAGGAAGGATCTGGAGGAGGGTTAGGAAGGTAGCAGAGATAGGTGAAGGTTACGGCCTTGACTTTAGCATTCCCAGAGCAGTTGATGTGGTTGCCAGAGGGCCTGACCAGAGCTCACCGGGGAAGAAAGCCCTGGACGGTGCGAGCTGCCATTTCTTGAAGGGAAGTCGGTTATGGAAACATGTCAAAGGAACCTGCCAGAAGCTTCCGGGACACAAGGCTCCTGTGAGGTGTTTTCCTGTCTCTTTTCTGTACACTGTGGGCTTGGCCATCCAGTCTTCAGTTCCCTGGCAACTTCTCTACATCCAGATCCACAAGAGAAACCTTTCTGGTCACCTCGTAAGGGGTGCAAGCTCCGTAATGAGCACTCAAGCTCCTCGCCTGTGGGGACTGCGAGGTTCCAGAGGGTTAGCCCACGCAGCCGGCCACTCCTTAGCGGGTCTGGCCCTGGGTAGACTTTGACCTCAGGGGAAAGGAGTGTGGAGACAGAGCTGTGGACACCCAGATTGCTGTATATCTGAAAGCGCTTGGCCCCCATCTATCTGGAAGTGGGGTGAGGCAGACTGCATTTTCAAGCTCGACCCTTTCCTTTATGGCAGCTGGGGTGGTGACCAGTCCTGTGTAAGCCGTAATAACCCAGCCTGCATGAGGATACCATAAAGCGGAAGCCAGGCGGCCCTTTGAAGGGATGACATGGGAAGGGTATCCACTCCTTTCCAGCATTCCTTCATTTGGGGAGCACTGCCTCCTTGGGACAAGACTCCGTATGGAGGAGGCAGCACTGAGCTGGGAGGTCCCTGGTCTGGCGGGGGACAACCACTACCTGGCACGTAACGGTGGTGAGGAAGCCTTGTGCTTATGAGTGCTGCAGTGTGCAGCTCTGTGCCTTACACAGGCCACCTCCTGCCGTCTCCCAAGGACCACGTGGGGTGGATCGTACAGTTAGGCACTGCATAACAAGGGTCTGTCACGCCTGTAATCCCAGCACTTTGGGAGGCCGAGGAGGGTGGATCACAAGGTCAGGAAATCGAGACCATCCTGGCTAACACAGTGAAACCCCGTCTCTACTAAAAATACAAAAAATTAGCCAGGCGTGGTGGCTGGCGTGGCGCCTGTAGTCCCAGCTACTCGGGAGGCTGAGGCAGGAGAATGGCGTGAACCCAGGAGGTGGAGCTTGCAGTGAGCCGAGATCACTCCCCTGCACTCCAGCCTGGGCGACAGTGCGAGACTCCATCTCAAAACAAACAAACAAAAAACAAGGGTCTGATCAGCGACAGAGCACATGTACGATGGTAGTCCCATAAAACTATCACGGAGCCACAACCTCCCTATCTTCTTGCCATCGTAATGGTGCAGTGGCACACATTACTTACATGTGTGTGTGGTGCTGTTGTAAACAAACCCACTGCACTGACAGTCTTATCAAAGTCTAGCACAGACAGTTCCGTACAGTACACAATACTTGATAATAAAGGACTGTGTTACTGACTTATGTATTTACTGCACTATACTTTTAACTGTTATTTTAGTGTATACTCCTACTTATTAAAACAAACGTTAACTGTAAAACAGCCTCGGGCAAGTCCTTCCGGAGGTAGCCATAAGAAGGTATTGTCATCATAGGAGATGCAGCTCCGTGTGTATTTTCCGTGAAGACCTTCCAGTGGGACAAGATGTGGAAGACAGTGATATTGACGATCCTGACCAAGGATGCTGATCCTTGATATTGACAATCCTGGCCTAGGCTAATGTGTACATTTGTGTCTTAGTTTTTAACAAAAACCTTAAGAGTTAAAAAAATGTTACAAATATAAAAAAGCTTATAGAATATGGATAAAAGAAAGAAAAGTATTTTTGTACAGCTATACAATGTGTTTTAAGGTTCAAGTGATTCTTCTGCCTCAGTTTCCCGAGTAGCTGGGATTACAGGTGCCCGCCACTGCGCCCAGCTAAGTTTTGTATTTTTAGTAGCGACGGGGTTTCACCATGTTGGCCAGGCTGGTCTCGAACTCTTGACCTCAGGTGATCCACCCGCCTTGGCCTCCCAAAGTGCTGGGATTCCAGGCATGAGCCACTGCGCCTGGCCTAGAAAATCTTTAAAATACATGTAGTGTAGCCTAAGTGCACAATGTTTGTAATGTCCACAGTAGTGTCCTGTAATGTCCCAGGCCCTCACATTCACTCACCACTCACTCACTCACTCACACAGAGCAACCTCCAGCCCTGCAAGCTCCATTCATGGTAAGTGCCCTGTACAGGTGCACCATTTTTTATCTTTTATAGATTATTTTTACTGTACCTCATCTATGTTTAGACATGTTTAGATATACAAATACTTACCGTTGTGCGACCGTTGCTACAACGTTCTGTACAGTCACAGGCACGGTCCGTGGCCTGGGAGCACGAGGCTGTAGCGTGCGGCCTGCGTGTGTCATGGGCTGTGCCATGCAGGTTAGTGTAAGTGCACTCTATGATGTTCACACAACAACGAAATCACCTGACGACTCATTTTTCAGAATGTATCCCCGTCATCAGGAGATACAAGACTGTAATTAGGGGTAAACTTTAAAGGACTTTGTTGAGAAGATCATTCATGTGGGGTTTCCTGGATTTGGTTGGATCATGGTACCTCCTCTAGTGATGTAGAGCCTTCCTATGATTTTTCTCTCCACCCCACCCCAACACCCAGTGCCATTTACCTGCTATCTGTATGATGTAAGTTGTGTCTTCAGTTTACTGTTTAGCTGCCTGAAGACATTTGACTGTGAGTTTATAATCACTGGTATTGGTTGCAGGAGGCTCGTTAGTTGGTCCAGTCAAACGAAGATGAACTGATCCCTGCTCCCTTGCTTGTGGTCAGCACCATGTGGGCACACAGGAGGACTCATCGCTACTGTGTAAACGTTGAGAAAACAGAACTAAGACACATGGAAAAATTAGGAGCTTTCTGCAGGATTCTGACTGTAGTGCGATCATTAGAAAGCCAATAAGGCAGTGGTTAGCATGAATTGGAGTGGTAGAAATGATTTCTTGGAAGAAGTTGGGCTTGAGTGCCATCTTGAAGGGTGTAGAGGAATTGTCTGGACCAATGGTAGGAGTGCTGGGATTCCAGATAAGGAAAAGAAGAGACACCATTCCATGCGAAAGGTATCATTTTGACATATAAACACAGAATTTCCAAAGTTCAGTCTAAGATCATTCTTAGGGTGGTCTGCTTTCATCTATTCAGAAATTGTCTATTGAGCACCTGTCATGTATGAAACACAACAGTGCTTAAAACACACACAGTTCCTGCCTTCATAGGGCATCCTTCTAAGGGAGACAGGTATTCAGTATCTATTTAAATAATTATTTATGTCATGCGCGTCCGTGTGAAGAGACCACCAAACAGGCTTTATGTGAGCAATAAAGCTTTTTAATCACCTGGGTGCAGGAGGGCTGAGTCCGAAAAGAGAGTCAGCGAAGGGAGATAAGGGTGGGGCCATTTTATAGGATTTGGGTAGGTAAAGGAAAATTACAGTCAAAGGGGGGTTGTTCTCTGACGGGCAGGAGTGGGAGTCACGAGGTGCTCAGTGGGGGAGCTTTTTGAGCCAGGATGAGCCAGGAAAAGGAATTTTACAAATAATGTCATTGCTTAAGGCAAGGACCGACCATTTTCACTTCTTTTGTGGTGGAATGTCATCGGTTAAGGCAGGGCAGGGCATTTTCACTTCTTTTGTGATTCTTCAGTTACTTCAGGCCATCTGGGCGTATACGTGCAAGTCACGGGGGATGCAATGGCTTGGCTTGGGCTCAGAGGCTTGACAATTTATTCATTTATAACTCACCTCTAAAATGTTTAGGTTTGGGGTGTGACTATATTTGTTTTAATATTTTACCCATGCTACTGAAAAAACAAAACCCAAACTAATGGTCACTGTATTTCATGGAAACGGGGGCTGTCTCAGGAAGATGACATTTGTCTTAAATTATGATTGAAAAAATGTTTTAGGATAGATTGTTTGTGGAGTTTTTCATCCTGCTAAAGTGATCCCTACATCATAAAACTTGAGACTTGCTGAATGAAAGGGATGAAAGAGTGAGGAGGACCTACCAGTCTTCGTGGGGAGTAGATTGTGTCTGTCTGAAGTAAAGCCACACCTGTCATGAGGGACCAGGAGAGGGTTCTAGGAGGAAAGAGAACATAGCAGGGAAAGAACTGAGCAAATTTCCAACCCTCTGCTGTATTAGAGGTGGACGGGAGGTCAGCACTATATTGGAGAGATTGTTAAACTGAAACTCAATTAGCATGCACAAAAAGTGTATGTGTTTAAGGCTGTTTTAACTGTTGGTGAGATGCTGAGCTGCGAAGAGCTGCCTGCTGTCATTACCTATTAGCAAGACTTTACATTCTGACTTGCTGAAGTCCTATTTCTTCCTGTAGCTAGCCATTTCTAGTAAAGCTTGTTTATTTCTATTTTTGTTTAAAAAAAAAAAAAATGGTTATAGTTACTTTATCCTTTTGGAATCGGAAGAGCTTTCTGCCTGAATAACTTTTTTTTCTTTTCATTTTCTCCAATGTAGAATTCCTGGTTTTGGCCTTTTGGAGCTAAATAATAAAACTCTTTGTTTATTCTGCTGGGTCTTTGCTTGTGTTAGAGCTGTTTTATCTCAAACATTTGTAATTCTATAAATTGAAATCAGCTTTTCTTACACTTGTGGATTCCTCTAGAGTTGAAATCTATTCTTGGTTACGTTTATAGCTTCAACACGCCTCTCGTTGTAGGTTTATACATGTGTTTGCTTGCTCATTTATTTTGTGATCATTTGCTCATTTTATTACCATTTATTGAGTGCTTACTGTGTACTAGGCACTGGGCAAGGGGCATTCTGTGAGAGAAGGCATGGTACCTGTGGGCTTAAGTAGCCCATGGGCTTGTGGGGAAAACACTAGATTAAATCTTGATTACTGTAAATGTCAAGTATGGCCAAGTGTGGGATTTCGTGGCAGGAGTGAGCTTTCCTGGAATTTGTCTTTCTTGCCTCAATTTGCCTGATAGTCATTTCATGCTCGGGATGTTTTAAAGTCCCTGGAGAGGCCCTGCAGTGTAGAGGAAAATGCTGATCCCACACCAGAAATGCGAACCTGGCTCTCTGCCCTTGGGCAAGTCACTTAACCCTCCTGAGCCTCAGTTTCCATCTGTCACTTAGAGCTGATTATACCTACTTAACACCCAGGCTTTTTGTGAGGAGCATTATCTCATTAGAGATAATGTTTTTAAAAGCTCTTTGTAAATCGTGTAGCATTCAAATGGAAGGTATTGTTATTTTTATTATTGAGTGCCTTCTAATTCAACACTGGGATGGTAACAAAACAAGAGAGGGGTTAGTATCACCCCTCTTCCCGGTCACTGTGGGGGTGTTGTGAGTGTGTTTGGATTGGGGCAAGGAAAGGTTCTCACCCTCGAGGAATTTATGATCAGACTGGGGAGACAAGAACCAGTTCGAGAAGCAGGTAATGGTAGTTGAGAGAAGGGAGAGAGGGCTCAAGAATCTCTCTGGGCCTTTCTGGCTCCAAAATTCTACAGTGGGAGTCAGGAAAGGCTTCACTTGAGAAGTGGCACTTGAGGGAGGCTGTCGTCAGCGTAAGAATCAGAATCATCTTTGTATGCTCATCATAGTCAAATAAATATTGATTGGGTAGCAGTATGTGGCAAGGGACTCAAAAATACCTTTTGGTTGAGGAGTCAGGTTACTTGGATAAAAAATGATAATGAATGGTACAAAATTCCCTCCACTGGTGCCAGAGGAGGGGCAGCCCCAGGCCTGAGGTCTTTGGGAAAGGTGTGGGAGAGGCAGTAGGCACAGGCCTAGGGAAGGGCAGGATTTAGACAAAAGCAGAGCCATTGGAAAGGCGTTCTGTGTTTCTGCTATTGACAGTCTTAATTATCGGTTTTCCCATTCAGCTGGACAAGATTGCTTTCTGCTCTCAATACCCCATTCTGTTTACCTGCTGGTGGGCAGAGCACCACACAACCAAACTCACATAGCCTTCTTCACCCTTTCCCCTCTTTTCTGCAGAATGGGTTTTGTTATGATTTGACTGTGATTTTTCAGGCCCTTAATCATCCAAGGTGAATTGCTAAAGGGTTAATTGGACCCAAGCAGGGCTGAGAGTTGGGGGAAGCGGGGAAGAGACCGGAAGGACAGCCTGAGACCTTCCAGACACAGGCAAAGGAGGACAGACATATCCTCCCTGAGAGCTCTCCAGCCCCTCCAATTATCAAAGCAAATCAATGTCACTCTAAGTCATATCTCCATACGAGCTCTATCCTTTCTCCTGTCCCTATCTCTAGGTCTGTAAATTCAGGGCTTAAGGATAAGGATGGTATCTAGGGCAATTACAACAAAGGAATCACTGAGAGAGGGTGGCAACCCCCAAAATGTTGTGATTTGCTTGTTTAATGTTTCAGGAGCTTGAAAGGAATTGAGCAATTTAGATTAAATTTCAAGAAGTGGGGCTGTCTAGAGAGAGAGGAAAGTTAGAAACAGCGTGCTATAGAGGAGGTTGACGGTGGAAATGAACTCTGCTATTTTAGCCAGGCCAGGTTTCCTTCCAGACAGTGTGCTTCTGTATGATGTTGATAAATGGAAAAGTGATTGACAACTTCCTTAGGCAACTTTGGGGAGTGAAATGCCAAGTTTGGGCAAAGCAGACATCTAGCTTTATTGGTATTGGGGCTTCACCAGAATTATCTTCTATTAAATACTTCCAGGGACCTGTTGCCTCTTTGTGACAAATGTTAGATAATTTCCATTAACTGCATTATTGATGGAGAAAGCAGAAAGGTGAGAGAGTGGAGAGAGTAAAGATTGAATGAGCGTCAGAACTAACTGGAGGAAGAGGGAAGATAAAGATGTGAAGTATATATCTGAGGATAAAATGTAAAAGGAAATTAATGAAAATACGGTGGTCAGATTGGAAGGAGAGAAAATATGAATTACAGAGTGAAAGAAGACTTCTTTCTACTCTCTCAAATGTTTTGGGGGAATTTTGGGGGGTCAATAGGCAGTAGGTTTTCACACAGGTGAAGCATTTTGAAAAACCCAGCTCTTCACGTTTTAGCTTTCATGTTCTTGGTTCATAATCCTAGGATTACCATTGTCAGTTGTGCAGAATCCCATTGGAAAGCAATATACCATCGGTACATCTGGTAACAGGAGGATGCTAGGAATGGGAATACAGTATATTTATGCAACTTCTAGGCTTCTAAAAATTGTATGTTTACATGCATATATACACATACATGCACACTTACGTAAAACCTGTCAAATTTTTCAAAAAGTTTTGAAAGGATTAGCATTATAATGTCATAAAGAAATCTCTGAAGGGACTTTAGAGAAAGATGTGGGAAAAAGCCTAAATATATCACTCTGCAGCAAACCAATCATCCACACAACCACAGACATCTCTGATAAATCTCCTGTGAACTAAACTCCCTGTTGCCTGACGGTTCTTTCTGGAAACTTTGTCTCTGTCTTTCATATTAAAATATTGCACTGAAAAGACCTGCCATGGGGGTATTGATCCCACTTATGGGCAAGAAGGCATCTGAACTTGTCTTCCAGCCATGGCTTAAAGATTGCAGATGGAAATCCCTGCTGTTCACATTTGTATATTTAACCAAACTCTTTCCATGGCCTGACCAGGCTCCAGGGGTTTTGGATCACATCTTCCCTCTAGCTGCCATTTACTTTGATCATACTAGTAATGATTACCACTGTGTACTAGTAATGATTACCACTGTGTACTAGTAATGATTACCACTGTATATAGTAATGATTACCACTGTATTCTAGAGCATGTATTATGTGCCAGGAACTTTGAATTTGTCATCTTTTTGGTTTTCTTGAGACAGGGTCTCACTCTGTCACCCAGACTGGAGGGCAGTCTGGCGTGATCTCGGCTCACTGCAACCTCTGCCTCCCGGGCTCAAGCCATCTTCCCACCTCAGCCTCCTGAGTAGCTGGGACTACAAGGCATGTGACACTACACTCGGGAAATTTTTGTAATTTTTTTTTTTTTTTGAAGAAACAGGGTCTTGCTGTCCTAAGCTGGTCTCGAACTCCCGGGCTCAGGCTGTCTTCCCACCTCGGCCTCCAAAGCGCCTTCCCTCCCTGCGGTCTGGAGGAGGTGCCTTGGGACCTGTGCTTCCTTGGCTCTATGCGCTACTAGATGCAGTCCAATGGGCAGCCTGTTGGATGTCCCTGGGACTCATTGCTTTGCAGCCTGTCCGGACCATCCCTAACAGTTTAGTTTTTTGACTTTTCCAGTGGAGATTCCACAGAGAATTTTATTTTTCCTTGGGCCATCTGTAAAGACTTGGCAAGTGATGTCTTGCATCTGGGAAGATGTGGTCTTGGGGGTCACCTAAGCATCAGAAGAAACCTTGCAAGATAACATTTGGGGCTAATGTAGAATTAACTAATAGACGGATGAGTTTGCTTGATCTGAGAACTCACAAAGAGCATTGAGGAAGAAAGGGCAGCTACGACCCATCTTGGGGCTTTGCGTTTTGTTCTTGTGACCCTGTGGAAATGCTCAGTTGAGTGCACATGTTCAGGCTCATGCCAGGCCAGCGTGAAGAATCAAGCTGAGTATGCATCCTTCGGAGGCTCGAAGCCAAAAGAAAGAAAGAGAGGGCTGGTGAAATATCACGGGAAATGTCATGGTCCTTTCTGGACTCACTTAAAAAGCCCAAGACCCGTTTAATGTTTTGATTGCAAGACTTATCTCTGCTGGATGGTGTTTTCGAAAGCTGGAATTCAGGAAAATGCTGGTTGTAGGAACGCTCTGCTGCTATGAACAGTCCCGCTTTTCAAATGCTCATAGCAGTACAGAGCGGGCTACTGACTTTTCTGGTTTTCAACAGTATCATTTTTCCTGAACATTTATTAACTGTCCTATCGGAGAACTTCTCAGATTGGGACTTCCCTTGAGTAAGAGACAGTGACCTGAAATGCAGGGTGAGAGAAGTTTCTTTCAGTGGAGGGCAGAAGGAGGGACCCAGACTTAAGAGAGCCAACCCCAAGAAAGGAAGACCAGCTCTCACTGGGCATGTGTGGGGCCCAGGCTGGAGCACACCCCAGGAAAGGGCTGCTGGTTGTGTGGGGTCCAGGCTGGAGCACACCCCAGGAAACGGCTGCTGCTGGAGCTGGAGGTCTGACCTGGGGCCCAGGCTGAAGTAGAACGTCAGCACCTCCAGTAGCCCGGGAATCTGGATAGCAGGCAGAGTTTAAATGACCAAACTGGAATTTTGAGTCAAGACTGGTCAGGAAGCAGGAAGCAAGGGTGAGGATCCAGGTTATGATAACTAGTGACGGATGGGGTGTCCAGGCCCAGAGGCACTAGTAAGGGGTCAAGGACCCAGCATGGAGACTGGCTGTGCTCAATGGAATCTGGGCAGCAAGAGTAGCAGCTCCCAGAGGGGCTGGCTGGCAACCCTTTGTATCAGCTTAGGAATTTTCATGTTGGTCAGGAGCAGAGACGCGGTCCCAGTTTTGGCTGGCCTGGAGCTTGCAGGTTGAGATAAGCCTGTGTCTGGCTGCACTGTAAAAATAACATGGAGAGTAGGATGGGTCTTGTCCTTGGTCTCTAGAAGAGCTACTGCATGGAAGAAAAGGTAGAAGGCGGGTGTCTATCAAGTGACATCAGCGGAACTCAAGAGGACTGAATGTCACCTCCATTCCCCAGTCTCCCACCATTACCTGGGGGAACAGGGCAGAGGGAAGACAGAGTAGGGGCATTCCAGGATAAGCTTCACGCACCCAGAATGTGGAATGCTCACCAAGGAAGAACAAGAGCCCTGCTCACATCATGATATTCCGCCCTCTTAATTCCCTAACAGGGCTCCCAGGCTCCAAAGCAGCTTTGATAACAGCAGTGCACTCCCTCTCCTCTAGAAAGTTAGGTGGCTTTAAAATAGGTAAGGCTCATTTCATTCCTTCTGTGAGTTCTGATGAAAGGGGCATTTGGCGAAAAACGTGTGTGGGTTGGCATGCAATGAATACTTATTTACATGGGTGTTTGGAAGACAATGACACGGAATCAACATTTAACCCACAAGTTTTCTTCTGCTTTTCTCCTTTGAGAAGTCGAGATGGGAAACTGTCTCTACGGCTCTTATTTTCTCACTCTGATAACAATCTTTTCCATTACTAGAGTGCTGTATAAGGTACAGTGCACTTGGGAAATGCCTCTTGGGAAGGTGACATGTAAAAACAGTGGTCAATGCCACTTCTGGGCAGGTGCCAAGGCCTGTAGCAGCCTGTGTCTTTGGGTCCTGCATGCTTTCCTTTGTGTTGGCTGGTTCCTTTCGCTGAGTTCACTGTTGGTCTGTCTTTGACAATTACGGAGAAGCAGGGCGGTCACAGCTTCCCTGAGTTCTACTGGACTCATGCACTTCGTTCGTAACAGACTTTACAAGTGATACAGGATTCCTGTGGCCACAGCTCAACTCAACTCAGTAGCAATCAATGTTTATGGATCATTGGAGCTAAAAGAAAACTTGCAGATCAGATCATCTCATCCAATTCCCTGACTTTACAGAAAGAGGAAACTGAGGCACAGTAAGATTTTTTTTTCTTTTTTTTTTTTTGCCCAGGTCTGAATAAAATTGAAGCCACCATTACCATAGCCAGGATTCTTCGTATACACCACTGGCTGACCAGTGGTAGCTAAAAAAAAAAAAAGGGGATTTAAGATGGTAGGATGGGTGTCTGACTGAGGAGCCATTTTTACAGGTTTTTATAGGCATTTGCATGGGTTTGGAGTAGCAGAACCAGAAATAGCCTTTCCCTTTTCAGAAGCAACTCTGCATAGAAGACTCACTGGTTTTGGACTCTGTCCCTATCATATACATTTCAGTAGCCAGGCCAAGGCATCTGGCTGGGAGGCTGGGTGCGTCTCAGCTAGAGAACAAGTGCTTGTCATAGAATGAGTCGTGAAGCTGGGCAGAGAGCCAGGCTTGCAGAAATGGCTTTGTATTGATGAAGAAGGGAGATTTTTACCTTGTCTTGGCCTCCATCATGATGAGAGTGCTACAAAAATGTACGCATGGTAGCAAGCCACTCTCGGAGACACAAACGAAGCTTGTCTTCCTCTATCCCAAATACATAGGTCAGGGGACCCTCAGGAATCTATTCTGATGCACGGGTGGATGAGCCAAGGGCTGGGCAGAGGCCATTTCAATAGCTTAATGCTTGCCAGGCATATCTGAACTAGTGCTACCCCAGGGACAGAGTATGCCTCTGGGAGATCCGAACCAAGCAAAGGTGTGGCAGCCGGCGGGTGATGTACAGTCAGCCTATCTGGGCAGATTTTAAACCCTGGTGTTTTTAGTGCCTTGACTAGTGTGAGAAACTTGGAACTCAGTCTCATTGCTATTTGTGGTGATGGCCATTTAGTTTCAGGAAAACATCAACTGTGCCTTTCCCTCGATAGCCACATTGCAATGGACCACATTATGGCATGCACATTAACGTAGGGGTCGTTCCTACAAAGGAGGGCACAGACACCACTTGTGACAGAAATGACTGTTATCCTGTGTCTGTTCTCTACCTCTTTCATAGTGATAGAATTTTCAGCTGGGCAAATAACTGCCTAGAATGAAGACCTATGGTTCGCTTCCTCCTTTGTCGCTTAGTGAGGTTGTGTGACTAAGTTCTAGCTAGTAGGATGTCAGCAGAGGCGATGCGTGTGACTTCCGATGTGTGCCCTTGAAGGGAAAGGCACGCCTGCCCTTTCCCTTTCTCACTCTGCAGGCGTGAGGCCGTCACGGTGAGGAGCCATTTCATATCATGCAGACTAAAGACCCTTTCCAGGTGGTGGAGCAACCATTCAGAAGGCCGTGATGGCTGGGGGAGGGCTTCTATGGGCGAGGGGAAGTAAATGTCTTTCATGGGGAATCCCTGTTGTTTTGGTCTCTGTCAACCACGGTTCAATTTATAACTTAAGTTATACCCTACTTGTTGGGAACTTTGATTTTGGAAAACAAAGAAATTTAAAAATTAAGAAATAAAAATAAAACAACACATAGCACTTGGATAAGATGGCCAAGTTCAAGTAACACAAAAAAGTCAGGACACGGAACCAGAAGGTGGAAGTGCCTCATTTCTCGTCTCTACTCCTTCTCTTTCTGGTGCCCATCTCACCCACAGGACCGGTGTGCCCTGTAGGAAAGATTGGCAGGTCGCCCTGGTCCTGAGTGTCCTACAGCACTTTGTATTGGATAATACTGGGACTGGATTATCCTAGAGATTGGGAATGGTGGCAGAAAAATTAAAATTGGGAAGTGAAGGCTCAAGGAGTTAGTTACAAAGCAAAGCAAAACAAGCAAACAGTTTTGGGCATCCAGCTGCCTTTCAGTGGTGGTCACTATAGCAGAGACCAGCAGAGCGAAGGGCTGGGAGACAGACTCATTTCTGATCTAACTTTAATAATCAATTTTAATGACCTGAGTGAATGGAGCCGTTGATTTTCCTCTCTGTCTGTGTCTGTTGTTCCTGCAAAGCCTACTGGGACTTGCCTGAGGAATCGGCCCTCGTCCTTGAGGTTAACGAAAGACAACACTCATTTCATAGAAACTTCCCACTTACAGAGACTGTTTCTCCAATTTAGAATGGAGGCTACTTTTTTTTTTATTATTATTAAACTGTGGTAAAATATACATACTATAACAACTTTCACATTGTAACCACTTTGAAGTGGCATTGAGCACATTCATGCTCTTGTGCCACCATCGCATCCATCCATCTCCAGGACTATTTTCTTCCTGCAAAACTGAAACGCTCTACCTATGAAACAGTCAGTTCCCATCCCCCTTCGCCCAGCCCCTGGCACCTACCATTCTACTTTCTGTCTGTGAATTTGACCACTCTGGGAACCTCATGTAAGTGGAATCTCAGAGGATTTGTCCTTTGGTGACTGGAGCTGGTTTTGGCTAAGTCGTGGGAGAGGCGAGTGGATCCCTTGCTGGTAGGAAGGACAGGGCCGTGTTGACAGGGACCATGAGGCCTCCGCCCTACAGATTTCCTGCCCCCGGGGGGAAAAGGCTCTCCTCATTTCATCTTTACTTTTCCTTCCTGGTAGATGGAGAAAATGGTGCCTGCCTTGTCTATTTGGAGCACACAGGCATAGATCATTAATAAGAGAGTTGGAATATACTTGGCAAAATATGAAATATTAACGATCTCAGAGAAGCTAAATAATCACAGGGTCTCACCCAGCTCTACCTCCACAAGGGCAGCTTTCACCCGTCCTTGGACATTTATTTCCCTTTGTCCACACTCTGTTCCCTTTCTCCCAAAATGCTGGGTAAAAGTTCTTTAAAATTCAAGAAAAAAGTAAGACTTCATCTTCTCCCCCATGACACTCCCGGCCTCTTCTCTCACTCAAGCGATTTCCTGTATAAAATTCAACAACAGGTCCACCCAGAGGATTTCTTTTTCCTCCAGCTTCTCTGTTTAAAAATCTTGGGTTCTTCCTGACAAAAGGAGGCTTAGTCATCTTCCCCCAGTGACAGGCCCTACTTAAAAACAAACAACGAAGAAATCCTACATCCCACTCCAGCCTATGCCGCAGAGCCTGGCCGGGGAGGGACAGGGGATGGTACAGTTGGAAAGGCAATCAAAGAGTGGGTGGTCAGAAAACAAAACCTGCCAGGTTATCAAAAGGACACCACCTCCGAGGCACAGAGCTGCTTCCTTCCTGCACACACACAATCTTCCTGCTCCCTGCCCCACTCACCATGGTCATGGCCAGCTGTGTCCAGCAGCCTGGCGCCCACTTAACAAACAGGGGCAATGAGGGAGACTCCTCAACCGGGCCAGTGTGGGTCAGGTAAGAGCATGGGGTTAGGGCTCAGGAGTCTCAGCCTGAAGTCCTGTGTTTGCAGCTACAACTCCAAGGCCTTGGGATTTGCCTAGTGGGGAGTCCTGGGCTCCGGGGCAGAAGTCACTGAAGGTTTACCAGGCAGACTCATGAACGGGGAGAAACTGAAGCCTAGAACGCCCCCCTCTCTGATGACTGCTGCCTACGCTGCCTCCTTCCTTCTCTCAGCTCCAAAGGCACAGAATGTCTGATCAGAGAGTTTAGCGTGCTGCTTTCTACTGTTTTCTCACAGTTTCATTTATCAGCCTTGTCTTGCCAATGATACAGAAGCTCCCCGCAGGACAGTGGGTAGGTGGGAACTTCACGATGATCGTATGGGTGTCGACAAAGCTCCCCACAGTGGGGCATTCCCTCAGGCTGGTCTCCTGAGCTGGCTCTGTGCTCTGAAAGGGGTCCATCCTGCCTTCCTGGGGTATAGGTGCTGTCTCTCTCTGTTTGTTATCAGCAGATGAAAGATTTTTTCACTTGGTGAATCCTGGCATTGTGGGAAGACTCTTCTAATGCAGACATAATTCTCTTGCAATCACACAGGCACGCACATACACAGAGTCACACCCCTGGTGTGTCATGGGCGTTGTTTTGTGTGGAGAACGTGGAGCGTGAAGAAACGTTTTCTGCGACAGTGGCTCCCTTGGTGTGGGATTGATGGACCTGTGGACAACAGGAGTTTTGTTAGTGCTCTTCAGGGTCTCGGAGATCACGTACTGGAACACCTTTCCTCGAACACAGATGAAGAGACTGCAACCCAGAGAGCTTGGTCACTTAGAGACACAATTTTACTTCGCTTGGGCTTCAGTTTCCCTATGTGAAAAGAAAAAAAAAAAATAGAATTGCCCTAAAGGATCCTAAGGACTTTTTCAGAATTCTGTACAAAATGAGTTTTTATTGTCATTTTTCTCACCATTCTTTGGGCTTTGTGGAACTGACTAGAATAACTCAATTGTTTGTCAAGGAATTTCTGACCTCAGTCAGTTTTCGTTATATAAGGAGTTACCAGTTTTAGAGCCTCATGTCACTTGGGGCTGTGCCTCACTTAGAAGTGCTATGCGAGAGAGCATATTGGATTGCTGAAAGGAGAAACTGACCACCTCTTAGAAGACATCACCAATTCAAATGAGGGTGTCCCCTTTCCCAGTGAAAATGGGCACTTAGACTAGTTTAGAGCCACCGGAGGTGGGAGGATGAGCCAGATGTCCCTGGAAAGCCAGTTTAGGGGTGCTTTTCTCGTGTTTTCAGAGTTTAATTATGCTCCGTGCTTGAGAGAAGTATTTTTGAATCTGAGGATTTTTCATCGTAATGTTGAATAAATTATTTAACTTATCTTTCTTTTCCTGTCTCCTCCATAGTTCCCCAATGCCTCTAATTTTATTATTGTTATAAAGCATTTTTCCTTGAAGAGTAAAGATGCAAAAAAAAAAAAAAAAAAAATTCTGCAGCGTAGACACAACAAGAAGGGATCTGACAAAGCTAAGATTGAGTGAGAGAAACACTGCAAAGGGTGTGTGTGTTCAGCAGGACTCCATTCCTGTGAAGCTAAAAATGGGCCAAATGAAGCTATCTTTTAAGGTACACATACCTAAGTGGCAAAACCGTGAAGAAAGGTCAGGAAACGGTGATAGCAAAGTCAAGGTAGTGTTGTGTTTCTTGACTGAGGGTAGTTACAGGAAAGTTTGCTTTATTATTCATTAAACTATAAAAATATGTCAAATGTACCTTTTAAATAAAAATCGAATAAGGTGACATGGAAATCAGAAAAAAACTAGTAGCATAAAAACTGCAGATTAATATGGCGGTTGAATGCTGTCTTCCAAAACCACACTAATGTGATGGTAAAGGAATTGTTAAAAAATGCATAAACCACAAAGACAAAATGAATCCAAAGAAGACATCACCAAGCATATGCATATACATATACACACATACACACGTGCATACACATACATCTATACATACACATATGTAGACATATACATATATATGGAATCGTTTTTATTTGTTCATTTTTTTTTTGTATTTGAAATACTCTTTGATGACATATTTGGCCTTGATTCTTTGGCACTGTCCTTAACAACTATACAGCTGCAACACGTTGCTTACAGGGCTTTGCTTTTCTGCTGATTTTGCAGAGGCCTTACCCATTCCTTTAGTTTGACCAACCTCAGTTGAGCTGATGTGAGTGTCCACAAACAGTTCCTCAAACAGGTTTTTCTGCATAGACTCATGAGAGTCAGATGCAAGTACACATGAATTCCGCAAGCTAAGCCATCGTGGACGAGGGTGGTCTGCAGCACCCTTTTGAAGCAGTGTGAATGTCCCTTTCTCCCCCAGCAGCAGTGCCTTTCCTGGCCATGGTGGAGGCTTGAAGTTGGAGCTGAATGTTGAACTCACTGGAGAAGTTCTGCCTTCATGCAGCCCAGTGGCGGCTGGGAAAGCTGGAAAGTAGATGGACACGTAGTAACAGACTTTGCATGTACTGTATGAGAGCTGAATCCTAAGCGGCAGTGGGGAAAATTGAGACACAATTAAACTTGCAGCTCACAACCTCCAAAAGGCTTGGAAATTGTGGTATCAGGTATTTTTGGAAGTGACTGTTGAAATGGGGCTAAAAACTGGAGAATTGGTTCCACATTTGTATTCTGAGAAAATGCTAAGAGTAGATGTAAAGTGTTCGCACCACAAAAATAATAACTATGTGAGGTAATGCATGTGTTAATTAGCTAGATTTAGTCATTCCACGATGTAAATATTCTTCAAAACATGTTGTACACAATAAATATATATAATTTTATCTGTCCATTGAAAAAAAGTAATTAGACCTCAGACCCCTACTCCTATTCTTAGCAACTAATACGCTTTCCCATTTCAGCTGAGGACTGGAGGATAAAGCGGAATGTCCTCTAGTGTGGATGAAGCGGAAGCTGTCTGTTGGGGGCGCCACTGGTACAATTGAGGGCAGCACGCCCCAGGTGAATACAGGGCTGAGACTGCTGGAGTATCCCCCACTTGCTCTCAGGGGGCTGTCCCATAAGCCTGTACTCTCTGGGCAGGAGGTCTGAATGTCTTTCTCTGAGAGAGTGAATCAGCCTAAAGAAGACAGCCCAAGAGGGACCCCAAGATCTGTCCAAGAAGGCTTTCCAGCCACGGGGCCCTAGAGCAAAGCCTAGTGCATCGTAAGCCACACCTGCGCTCAGAATGTCCCATCAGGTTTTGGTGGTTCTCTCTTAAATAAGGTCCATCAGTTAAAGATCCCTAAATATCCCTAAATATCTTAGGAAGGCCTTGAAATTAGAAACCAAAGCAAACAAGCAAAGGATGCCTATTTAAATCAGAATATATAAGAAGAAAACTTTAAAAAAAAACAAACCCAGCATTATGTTCTGTCTTTAGAGAGAGAAGATATTATATCCCGGATACAGAAGCTGATTGGTACGTAAAGGAAAAATTAAAAAATTGATAATTAAGAAATGTAATAACTGAGTGCTGTGAGTGGTTAGAAAACAAAATTGAAGAATATCCAAGAAAGTAGGGCAAGAAATCAGAGATGGAAACTTTCTCTTGTACTCTCAGCCTCCATGTGGAAAGCAAATGGGGCAGACGTGTTTCCCTACACACAAAATCAGCATCCTCATCCAGGCAGGAATGATGGCTGGTGAGCTGCTCCTCAAGCGGTTTAGGTTCAGCCGGAGGGGACAGGGAGGCCTCAAATGGGAGGGGGTGGTGGTCAGAGATGGAAATTGGAGATGGAGTAAAAAAAAATATGACAATTAGACAACCAGTCCAGGAAGTCCAATGTCTGAATACTAGGAGTTCCAGAAAGAGATAACTACAAAAACAGAGGGGAGGAAATCACCAATGAGACAGTTCTAGTACATTTCCTAGAACAGAAGGATATTAGTATCCAGATTGAAAGGGTTCATCAAGTGCCCTCACAAATAGATGAAATAGGCCTATACCAAGGGTGCATCTTTGTGAAATCTCAGAAAAGTAGGGACAATTCGATCTAGGTTTCTAGGCTGGGTGCAGTGGCTCATGCCTGTAATCCCAGCACCAGAGGCAGAGGCGGGTGGATTGCTTGAGCTCGGGAGTTTGAGACCAGCCTGGGCAACATAGCGAAACCGTGTCTTTACCAAAGATACAAAAAATTAGCCAGCCAAAAAATTGGCACGTGCCTGTAGTCCCAGCTACGAAGAAGGTTGAGGTGGGAGGATTGCTTGAGCCTGGGCAACGGAGCAAGACTGTGTCTCAAAAAAAAAAAAAAAAAAAAAAAAAAAAAGTTTCTAGCAAGAAGAAATGTATTACAAAAGGTCAGGAATCAGCCTGATTTACCAGCAGCAGTGTGGGAAGCTAGAAGGCAATGGAGAATTGCCTTCAAAGTTCTGAAGAAAAATGATTTCTGGTTGACAATTTTACATCTGATCAAACTATCACTCGAGCAAAAAGGTAGAAGAGAAACATTTTCAGTTAGGTAAAAATATAAAACAAAAAGAAAAAAATAAAACTTAGCTCTGATGCACCTTCTCTCAGGAAGCTACTGGAGTTCTTCACCATAAGGAGGGAGTAAACCAAGGGACATGTCGGATCCTGGAAATGGGGGCCAACACAGAAGAGGGGCGGATGGAGAGTGTAAGAGGAGGCCCTTCGTAGTCGTGATAAAGTGGACACAGGAAATTGATCCAAACTAAATCATGACAGAACTATTGCAGAGAATAGGGAAGAGGTGAAAGAGGGCTAAACCCTTACCTTCTATAATGAAGAAAAAACCTTAAAAATCACTAAGGGGCTACATAAGCATATTATTAAAAATATGGAATGAAATACCAAAAGAAACAGCTAAGGAATTGAAAGAGGTTATTGCTGTTGAGGGGCAGGTTGGGGAGGAGGGGTAAGAAGAGAACTGTGGATTTTTTTTCAATGAACCTTTTGGAACAAATTGACTCTTTAAATTATGTGTATAGGCCAGGCATGGTGGCTCATGCCTGTAATCTCAGCAGTTTGGGAGGCCGAGGTGGGAGGATTGCTTGAGCACAGGAGTTTGAGACCAGCCTAGACAACATGGCGAGACCCCGTCTCTACAGAAAATACAAAAATTAGCTGGACGTGGTAACGTGTGCCTGTGGTCCCAGCTACTCAGGAGGCTGAGATGGGAGGATTGCTTGAGTCTGGGGGGTTGAGTGCAGTGAGCTGTGATTATACCAGCCTTGAGGACAGAGTGAGACCCTGCCAATAAATAAATAAATTAATTAAATGTATGTATAAGAGGTAAAGATTAAAACTAGAAAAATTAATAGCTTATTGGTGTTTATCTCCTTTAGATTTCTTTTTTTTTTTTGAGATGGGAGTTTCGCTCTGTCGCCCAGGCTAGAGTGCAATGGCATAGTCTCGGCTCACTGCAACCTCCGCCTCCCGGGTTCAAGCAATTCTCCTGCCTCAGCCTCCCAAGGAGCTGGGATTACAGGCATGTGCCATTACGCCTGGCCAATCTTTTGCATTTAGTAGAGATGGGGTTTCACCATGTTGGCCAGGCTGGTGGTGAACTCCTGACCTCAGGTGATCCACCCTCCTCGGTCTCCCAAAGTGCTGGGATTATAGTTGTGAGTCACAGCACCCAGCCTAGACTTATTTCATGTAAGTAAAACAAGAGTCCTGTGTTGTCCATCCATTTATTCCACAAATTTTGTTTTGAGTATCTGTTATGTGCTGGGCATTGAGGCAATTTCTTTTCTTGTTTCCCCTTGTTTTCATTGCTCCTGTTCTGGACTGTCCTGCTGGGATCCTATTTAAGGAGCTAGTTACCACCTGCCCCATACGCCTCTCTCTGGATTTGTGCTGGGTGTGGCTGTGGCCCTAGTGTGATGTCAGGGAGATCTTAATGCTTCTGTCATGCTCTCCAGTGGTGGGTTGTCAGAAGTGGTACGTTTTGCTTATTCTTCTGAGATGGGAGAAGCCTGCCCTATCCACAGATTCCTACGTGGCACAGGTGACGGCTTATTTGCTTAGCACATGGCCTGACACGTAGCAGACACTCAGTGGATGAATGAACGTGGTAACTGTGACATGTACTCACTTTCTGTCTCCTGTCTCTGATCCTCAAAGAGGAGCAAACATCTGCCACCCTGCATCCTCGGACGGCTCATAGCTTTGGCAAAAAGGGGCCACCACGAGGGCCTGCTGCAGCCTTCCCAGTTCCCTGATGTTTCCACTTTTGCTACCTGAAATCTAATGATTTGAGGTCCAGTACTTTGCGTCTTGAAGAACATTTGGAAATTAAGGAAAATACAAGTGCCCCCTAAGAGGAAAAATACTATGACCCATTATCACAGTAATTTCCAGCCTGGAGTTCCCACACGCTGGGGTCTCATAATAGGCATAATGGTGGCCAGAGAGCACTTTTTAATATTTCAAAACACCTAATGGAAACTGCGCATTTAAGATAAGGCTGCAAAGAGTAACTAAAATGGCAAATTTCTTTGCTTTCCAGTGAAAGAGTATCGATTCAGTATGGTAGCAACGATTCAGTATGGTAGCTCTGGTTATGTTTTATTTTATTATTATTTTTGAGATGGAGTCTTGGTCTGTCACCCAGGCTGGAGTGCAGTGGCTTGATCTTGGCTCACTGCAACCTCCGCCTCCCAGGTTCAAGCGATTCTCCTGCCTCAGCCTCCCGCCTGAGGACTACAGGCGGGACTGTAGTAGTCCTCAGTAGTAGCTGGGACTACAGGCGCCCGCCACCACACCTGACTAATTTGTATATTTTCAGTACAGACGGAGTTTTACCACGTTAGCCAGGCTGATCTCGAACTCCTGACCTTGTGATCCACCCGCCTCGGCCTCCCAAAGTGTTGGGATAACAGGCGTGAGCTACCGCACCTGGCTAGCTCTGGTTATTCTATGCTGAATAGATGCTTGAGTTGATAGCCATCTATCAGTGATAAACACAAGAATGGAAGGAGAGAATAATTATCAATAACAGCTTATGTGGTTGACAAGACCTTGCCAAAGGCAAGGATGTGGATGTGGTAGAATGGGAAAGGAGTCTTTGGGAGGGGAGAGACGGGGGCAATGTATGCTACTTAGTTATTCCTGGGGTTTGTCGGCAGCTGCACTGAGGACAGAGGGCTCCAGACAGGGGCAGAGCTGGGGCACAGAGAGTGGTGTGAGGCTCTGAAGGCCAGTTTGGTTGGCCCACTTTGTCATTTTGCTGAGGGCTGGTGGAGGCGCCAGTGTGGCTGTGCCACGGGCCCCGCCTGTCACCTCTCCCTGCAATCCAGACCCTATCACAGAGCCCATGGCAGCGGAGATAAATGCTTCAACAAGGCAAATGAATCTAGAGGGAAAGGGAGCCTCTAACCGTGAAAAATGATGGGGACTGTGGCCTACTTTCTTGCTTTGTAAAAGTCACTTGCACTTTTCTGGGGCACAGCCAAACTGACGGTGCTGTAGAACGGGATGTGCGAGAACGCTGTTTGGCAAACAAAGAGCGCTCTCTGGCCCCCAGCGGTTCTGGCTTTTGAGCCCAGACTAAAGAAAGCCAGGCTGGAGACCGTATATCAAACTTTGCAAGCCCGTTTATATACCTTGCTGGTGACTCAGGGGGCAGAAGTGGTGGTTGGGTATCTTTGTGTTTTGTTTTGAAAGAGTGATGTTTGGGAGCAGAAGCACTCAAAAATCCATCCTGACCAATGGCACTTAAAGCTGCCACCAGAGCTTGGTTCTCGTGATATGTTCTAATTTTCTGTTTCCAGGTAGATTGTAAGGTCAACAATGGCAGTTTATTTACCAGTAAGTCTTAGTTTTTTCATCTGTAGAAATGGGGATAAAAATGAAGATTTACTGTGAGGGTTAGGGGTTCAGGGTTTACTTTTGGGCCTAACTGCTCCTGTCTGCCTGTCTGCCCTTCCAGTGCCTCTCAGGATACATCTTACTCCCAAAGCACAATGTCCAAATGGCAGAGAGAGTCCCTTTCTTAAAGAGCTCCACAAGCACCTGACCACCACCCCCTCCCATTTGAGGCCTCCCTGTCCCCTCCAGCTGAACGTAAACTGCTCTGAGGAGCAGCTCACCAGCCATCATTCCTGCCTGGATGAGGATGCTGATTTTGTGTGTAGGGAAACAGGTCTGCCCCATTTGCTTTCCACATGGAGGCTGAGAGTACAAGAGAAAGTTGGGGGAAATAACAAGCAAAGTTCAGAGGGCAATGGTCTATTTTTTCTTATCGCCACAAAACAACTAATAAAGAAGGAGGAGGCCGTGTCTTTGAGGCACAGTAAGCCTGCCCACTGAATGTCCCTGAGAGTAACTAGTTATAATAGCTACTCCTTCTACAGGGAGACCTAGAGACGGGGCAGAGAGAGGAAAGGACGTGCCCCTGTGAATAGCAGAGGGGTGAACAAGAGGCCTGGGGGAGAAATTGCCTTCCTGACAAGGAGAGTTGGAGATGATGAATACAAAACCCCTGGCACACTGCCTGGCCCATAGTGATGTTACCATCAGTAGTGGCTTTGCCATTTCCAGATTGACATCCATGCCCTAAACAGAGAACTTTACTGAGATGAAATTTCCTTGTTGGTATACTTTTGTAGACTGCTCCACTGAGAACCAGCACAAAGCCATTGCCTTCTTGAACATCTTCATTAAAACTAGAATAATCGCTGCCCCTCATTTGCCCATGCACATGGAAAAACCCATGGATATGCCTTCCCTGATGAAAAATATGACCACTGATGGGAGTTTAAGACCAGCCTGACCAACATGGAGAAACCCCATCTTACTAAAAATGCAAAATTAGCCAGGCGTGGTGGTGCATACTTGTAATCCCAGCTACTCGGGAGGCTGAGGCAGGAGAATCGCTTGAACCCGGGAGGCAGAGGCTACCGTGAGTTGAGATCATGCCATTGCACTTCAGCCTGGGCAACGAGAGTGAAATTCCGTCTAAAAAAAAAAACAAAAACAAAAACAAAAACCACTGAAATGTGTATAATGCTTTAAAATTGACAGTGAATTTTCTCATCCATCATTTGAGCCTCACAACAGCCTTGTGACGTAGGCAGTATTAGTATTCTTACTTCAAAGATAAAGAAGCAGATGCTGGAATGGCTTGGGCACCAGGCCAGGTTCATACAGTAAGTCAATGGCCAAGGCAGGGCATAAATCTTTGGACTCCACACCCAGCGCTTTTTTTTTTGTTGTTGTCTGTGATGCTTCTTCCGCCCTGCTGTTGATAGCCCAGAAACAAGATGTGTGGCTTTTCTTATCACCCCCTGGTAGGTACATCCTGGGTACACTTTTCTGTTTTCTAGTGGGGGTAAGGAAAATGGCTTTCAGTGGTGAAGGTTCGCAGAAAGAATGGGATCCAGAAGCGTCTTCCAGCATGGTCCAGGTGCCAGAAGGACTTTGGCAGGCGAGTTTACCATGGCTGAGTCAGGCGCTCCTCCCCCGCTCCCTGGATTTTGGATCGATTTTGCAACGGCTCTGGCGGCTCCATGTGTTTCCCTTGGCCTCTGAGGCATTCCAGTGATGATGATGGCTCGGCGGGGTCACGGCCCTGTACAAAGCAAGGGCTATTTGTGGCTGATCTAAAACATAACTGGAGCCACCTGCATCCGAGGCTGGCTTCTCGGGCTCTGGGGCCTGTAACCCAGCCGGAGTAAAAAGTTCACGTTCCCGTGTGGAGCAGATATCAAAGGTGACGTCTTTTTTTTTTTTTTAGGTTTGGCTGCGTAATTGGAAAACCAAGCTGCCCGTTACCTTGCCATGGCTTCTTCTATCCCTAGGGCCTGGACTGGCCCTCCTCCCTCCCTCTCTCTATCTAAACCCTCCTTGCTGCAAGACCCTGCTCCTTCCATGGAGTCTCCATTCCCAGAATGTATGTGACCTGATTGTTTGTCATCCATGTGGGGGCTTTTAAAAATATCCCCTTGCACCATTTTATGACTGCTTCATGGATGATAATCCTGACTGTGTTCCTTGGGGCCAGACACTGGGTCTGCTTTCGTTCGTCTCTCTCAGTGCCTGGCTGTGCTGGGTACACATGAAGGCTGATGGTTCACTGAATGAGGCATTGTGGAGGGTGTAGAAAACATGGAGACCTGGGAAGGCAGAAACCAGGTTTTGTTGCCAGGGCAAATCCCTTTGCCTTTCTGGGTTGCTCAGTCCGTGTCTGTAAAATGAGAGTTGAACTGGATGATTTCTAAGGTCCATTTCAAATTCAAAGTTCTAGAACTCTTTGTAGACTAAGCAGGAGAGATGCTCATCGCCTTTACCTGTCTCTCTGTGCTCCCCGTATTGCAACTCGGTAAGCTGTTTTGGCGTTATCACCCGCACCTATGACTTGCCTGAATGTCGCTTAAAAACTTGTCTTCATATCTCAGGAAAGTCACATAAGAGAATGAGGGAGTGTTGAGTAGTGTTTAGAAGCAGAGACTGGGGAATCAGACAAACTTGGGTTTCAGTCTTAGCCCCACCACTTGTTAGATGTGTGGCCTTGGGCAAGTCACCTTGTTAAGTACCCCCCTTTCTTTTTGGAAACACAGCAATGCCAATCTCACAAGGCAATGGAGGAATACGTGAGATAATGCAGGTATGGCACACACAGAGTGTCAGAGCTCACTGGGTGGTAGCGATCATCGTTATTAAAGTGGGGAGGGGCAAGAAGCAGAGGAGTGTGTTTTCCAGTCCTTTGGTGAGCACTTTCTGACTTGTAAACTATTGGTTGCATTTGGAGACAATGCCTTTATCATTTTAATAAGCAATGTAATGATTTGAGGAAAACTACTTCAGTTCTAAGAAGAACACTAGCAGTACTAATTGTGCGCATGATAACATTTTAATAGAATTCCATAATTTATGGAATTGGGAAGACTTATAAAAACATGGGTTGACTCTGTAGAGTCTTAGGTTTCTGGTGAGTGATTCAAACAGGCTGCTCTTGCTTCCTGCCAGTGCAGATAAATCAAGTGTAAACCTGCACTTTTAAACAAAATTGTGAAAAAGGAAACAAATCCAGTGATAAGAAACTATTTTAACGAGACACTTCATTTTTGAGGTGATTTACTAAGGAGAGATTTTCCAGATTGTCCCTAAACTACCCAAAGCAACAGACCCACCGTGGTACTTGCTTCTCTTTTTCTAGCTGCTCTGGGTTGAAGTAATCGAAGCTTCCTCAAGTATTAAATTTGGAGGGTGGCTCAGTGATTCAAGCAACGAAGACTCAAGAAAGACTTTGGGTCTGAATCAGAGTTTTCTAACTGCCTTGCTGTGAGTGCTGAGAAAGTCACTTCCTAACCTTGGATACCTCAATCTTACCAACTAAAAGAGTGGTGAATGGCAGGATGAACATTGCCCAGCTTTAGACAGTGAAACTTGGATGAACTTAACCTGGCTTAAGATGATCCTTTTCTGTTTAAGTGGAAAATGCATGTTGAGTGAACATTACCTTTCAAGAAACTTCTGGACAGAGTCCAGATGTGTGTGTGTGTGTGTGAGCATTAGCCTGAAGTTCAGGTACTTGCAAAGGTTTCTAGCACACAGTGTGCGGTAGGTGAGCTAGACTTAGTTAGACTTAGGACTTCCACATCTCCCATGTCTTATCTTGACAATTACGTTTAACTGAGTTTTAACATTGACTCTCAGAGTCAGAAAGAATTCCAGAAGATAAAGGAAAACCAGAAAGTCAAACTTTAATAAATACTCAGAGAGCAAAAAGAAATAATGGAAATGGCATACGTGCAGAGGGCACATAGTTAGTGAAGAAATAGCTTTTGATGAAACAGGACAGGGTGAAACTTCAAAGACTTGTCTTTTATCCATTAATCCCATTAGTGCTCCAGTGATTTCTCAAAGATTGATTATCTCTGGGGAAATGTGTTACATCAGCCCTCAGCTTTCCAGTCCCATTAGACCCAGCAAGCATTCTGACCCAGCAGTGCTGCTGGGATGATGGGCTTCTGTGCCATGTTTATCGGTATTCCTCCAGCTTGGCCCCCTCCTCACCAGCTCCAGTCGGGAACAGAGAGAGGCCTCCACCCTCAGTAGTCATTCTTTGGGATTATCACTCACACCCCTTTGGAAGGGAAGAGAAACATAAAGAGAATGGGCAAGCAGCATGTGCTCAGGTTAACTTCACATTGGCTGATCAATTCTTCATATAGCCTTGGGCGTTTATCAGGACTTTCATGGTGAATAGACACACTGTCCCCATTCAAAGTGCCTCTAAATTGGAAGTGAGATACCTAAGGAGTGTCAACAAGGGGGAACAATGGGCTTCTCTTGAAGTCTTGCTCTTTGTCTAGTACGGTGGGCAAAGGAATTTGTCAGTTACTAATTTTGTCAATAACCTTCTCACAGTCTCTGTTTTGTCATATGTAAAATGGCAGCAATATAATGTATCCCTCATAGGGTTGTTAGGAGGACTAAATGGGTTAGTATATGTTAAATGCTTGGCACTGTGCCTGCCTCACACCATACAGGCACTCAATAAAGGTTAGCTGAAATTATGTTAACTAGTGTAAGCAAAGGATTAGTAGGCATGTTGGAACTGATGCTGAGAAGGAATAAGACTCACCCTGGGAAGAGTGGGGATCAGGGAAAAGACTAGGCAGCAGGCTTCTGAGTGTGGGAGTGTGCAGGATGTGAGCACATCTCTGCAGTGCCTGTGCCCTCCTTGCCACAGAAATAACCTACATCAGACATAGTAACTGAAAAAGAACCCAAGCATTTTCAAGACAATGTGAGCAAGGTAGAAAAGGGCGACACATGAGTCAACAATACTCAAGCTTTTATCAGTCTCCGTTTCTTCATTCTTTGGTTCATTCATTCAACCCACGTTTATCATCAAACCTCTGGTGTTCATTGATGTTATAGATGAAAATGAACCACTCCCTACCCTCAAGAAAGCAGAAGAAGGAAGCAGGCAAGTAACTAGACAATTAGATAACAAGTTCCTGAGTGATCAGGAGGAATGAAGTGCCCTGGGAAGGCTTCCGAGAGGAGTTGATTCCTAAGATTAGATGAGTAAGAGTTATCTAGTGATGGGAAAGGCATGGATGACAGAGCACGGTGTGTGACAAATCCTTGTCTGCTAATTCTCACATCTAACTCACTCAGGGTCAGTCTCCATTGATTGCCTATTCTTTTAAGTATGGGCCATATTTTTATGTCTAGTAATTTTTGATTATATTCTAGACATTGTTGATGGTCTAGTGTAGAGCCTATGGATTCTGTTATGTTTCTCTGGAGAGTGTTAACTTTTTATTTTAGCAGGTATTTAATTTGACTGAACTCAAACACCAAACTGTCTCCTCCATGGTGGGCAGAAGCTGAAATCTCTGATCAGTTCTATTAATTTTAGATGGGTTGTTTGGAATCTGCCCCATGCATGTATAGCTCAGGAGTCAGCCACAGATTTGGATGGAGTTTATATGCAGAATTTGGAGCATCCCTTCTGAGGCTTTCTCCTTTTGGGGATTTCTCCTTCCATTTTCCAGCTGCCCCAACCATTTGCTCCTTCCACTTTCCAGCCTCCCTTCTGATCCTGCAGATTTCTATCTAGTTTCTAATCACTCTATATACTACAGATTGAGTTCTGCTCTCAACCAAAAAAAAAAAAGTGAAACCCAGAAACTTATCCAATGCTCCCTTCTCCCAGGTGCTGCCTGCTTTGAGTTGCTCTCTAGTGCTTGCAAATAGGTATTTTAAATTTTTTGTTAAGTAACAGCTATGTTCAGATGATAGGTCCAATATACACTATTCTGAGATATTGGAAGCAAAACTCCCACAATGGATATTTTAAGAACTGCAGGTAGGTCAGTGTGTGTGTGTGTGTGGGAGGGTGTTTGTGTACATGTGTGCATGCTTGTGTTACAGGGCCCTGGACAGATGCACAGCGTCAAGGAAGGCAGAGGTCAGATCATCAAAAGCCTTCTGGGTTATATTAAGGAATTTGAACTAGATCCTGAAGGCTGTGATGGAGAGCTTTAATCAGAAGAGTAAAATGATCACAATTGTTCTTAGAAACATTGCTGGGCATCTGTCTGAAGGATGAATCAGAAGAGGTAGAAAGATGGTTAGGGGATTGATGGGGATTTTGTCCCCTGGAAGATGAGGGGTTGAACTAGCTGATCGTTCATGTCTCTTGTGGCTCTAGTATTCTGATCTTCCCATCAATGCCTTTACTTGGTCCTACTGTAGCCAGGAGTTCCTGCAAGGCTGTTTTTTTGCAAAGCACTATACACAACCCTTAGAGCCCAGGCTTTAAAATATGCCATTTAGTGATATTTTATGGCTTGTGAACAGATTAAGGTAATGGAGGCACAAAACAACACACATGAATGCACCACGGGTGGGTAAACAGCCTTTGAATTTCTCCAGCTCTCCCTTCAGACCTCGTGTATCACAACAGGTATTTGGTCATTTTATGTGATCTTAAATGGCCTACTATTAACCTGGCTTTGATTTTTTTCAGTCCTCAGAGAGATGGAGATGGGCCTAGCGGGAACCCGATGCTAGGGATTCATTGCAATAGGGGTACCCAAACTGGGAAGGGTGAGAAGCTATTCTTTGATGGTCTTACGAGAACCTCACGAGATGCTAGTGGAGGTGTGATGGACATGTTGGTTTCATCCTTTCCTGTTGCTGAACCAATAGGAAAATGAGGCTTCCTGAGCCTCAGGATGCCCTGGCCTTTCTAAGGCTTCCTGGAGAGCAAAGAGTTCCTACTCTGCCCTGGTATGAGTCAGAGATTGTGATGACACACTGAACAGCAACACCTGTCCTTGCTGGGGAGGGGATCCAAAGTCCAGCCACTCGCCTTCAGCATGACACATTTTTCTGTGCTTTGCCTCGTTAAGAGCTCAGGTCCTTCAGTGCTTGAAAGTAACTGAGTGCACCACCTCTATAAATCGATCCCTCACTCAGTTCATGAAACGTCAGGTTTTAGAAATTGGAGAGGCAGCAATATAATTTTTGTGTGCTGTTGCTTGAGTGAACTGTAAACCAAGGCTTTCCACCCAGGATTGCACAGCTTTTTACTTTGATGAATGTCATTTTACTCAGAGTTGACTAAATGATATTGTCTCATGTGGCTCTCAACTTTTTCTCTGATCTGTTCCCAAGCTGAAACGTGTGAGTACATCACTTCAGATATTTGCTACGCATCTTAGCTTGGCCTGAGGATATTCACAAGCATGATTGAGAAAACATGCTTGTCCTCAGGAAGGCCCAAGTCTAAGCACCTGCTCATGCCCCTTCCTTGGCTGTGTGGCTTTTCTGCGCTGCAAACCAAGCTTGTAGACATGGTGTACCTTTTCATAACAGGTCTCTTCTATCATATTGTGGTCACCGAATTGGATTTGGCAGAAATACCAGGAAGTGGAGCATGTGGTTGCAGCATGTGACCTTCAAGTCAGGTTGCAGCTGGCATTTGCCAGCCTCCGTTTGTTGGTTCTGGTGGAATCAGGCCTATGTGTGGACTCTGCTCCTACTATTTGAGGGCATTGTGAGCCCTTTTCTGAGTGTGTCTCCTGCCTCCTGGACTCCGTGCCTGAAGTTTCTGCCATTGATGGAACTCATGTACAGCATTGCTTCTAGAATTCTGCTATTTATGAAGGCCTATTCTGTTAGAACAGGTTGATTGAGGAGCACATTACCTACTTATGGTGCTCCATCTGGGGACTGTGGACAGCCGAAGGTGGGGTGGGGTGAGCTTGAGGGGTTGAAGGAGAGTGACACAGAAGAGCAGGGCTGGTTCCCCTGAAACAGGAGGCTCCCCTGTTTCAGTCGTGGCAGGCTCTCTGCCTGGTTTTTTCCACTCCTTTATCCCCAGCACTTAACCTCATGTTTGGCTCATAGTAGATGCTTAGAAGATGAAAGCCTCGGGTCCAACCATGGCCGGCAGTTAAATCTGTGAATCTCAGACTTGATTTCAGCTTGGCCAGGTCTGAGTCATTAAAGGACGTTTTGCATTTTTGGATAGTGGAACTCTTGCCATCTTCTTCTTTTTCCATGGTGTCATGGCTTTGGCATGATCAGGGTTATGAAAAAAGGGGGGATAAGCCCTCTGCTGTGATTGAGATCAGACACTGGTTTTTAGAGGGAAATGTCCATTTTGGAGCAAGAGAAAGAGGACCTTAAGCATGACCTAAAGAAAAGAGAGAGGCCCGGCTGTCCCGCCACTTCATGCTTGGTTGACGGAGCCAAGTTTGACTGCAGGGACAGGGTCTTGGCCCATGATGGAGAATATTCACTAATGAGGCAAATGACTTCAAGAACATCAAAATAATTAGTCAGTTTTCACTGCTATAGTGAGTCACCCTTGTGAAGACATTATGTTCCAACTGAAGAGTGAGTGAGTTGAGGTGGAAGTCTCCTGGCTCCTGCTCCCTGGGGAGGGCAGAGTGTGTCCAGAAGCCTGGGCCGGCAGGCCATGGAGGGGGCACTGAGCTGGGACTGAGCTGTCTCCTGCCTGTGCTTTTGCTCTTTCCTCTCCCACGTTCACTGGGAAGCAAGGAAGATGAGGACACGTTACCTCAGTACGTACCACAATATGCCTCAGAGGTCTGCTTCCCAGGCCCCTGGATTCTAGGGAGGGCACTCCAGGCCTGCAGGGGCCCTGAGGTGGGGGTTGGTGGGCATGAGAATGGGGCCCACCCCTGCTGCTTGGGAGGGTACGTGTTGCCCTTGGAGGCAGGCAGAAGGGCTGAACTGTCCCTGCATTTGGGCACTCCCATCTCCACAGTGCCCTGTGGCAGGGAGAAATGGCCTCAGAGCCTGTTTGGCTTTTCATGTGCCGGACTGGATTGCTGAGAACGTCTTTTCCCTGGGGGATCCCTGAATAGGTGAGGTGGACTTGGGTCTGGAAAGTTAATTGATATCTTTTCTGAAGGCCAGGGAAGGGCAGGGGCAGCCTGACCTGTCAGGGCGATACAGTCCGTAGCTGTTGGGCCAGAGTGAGAGGAGTGTCTTATGGAACAGGACTTGCCTTGGAACTGAGCACATTGGCCCCATAGAGATTGAGCCTTGGACCTTTGTTCCCCCGAGTCCCCCACCCCAGCCAGCTCACAGATCGGAGGCTGGAGAAGGGAGTGGGGTGGATCACACTCCATCTCCACATGCTATCTGTGGGCCTGTTCTCTCCACATGTGAGGAGGGATGAGCATTCTGCAGGGAGTCCCGTCAGGATGAATCCATGGTGGAAAAGCTCACAGGTGGGGAGGTGGGGACTCCACAAGGTTCTGCCATTTCCTGGGAAGGGAACCTTAGGAACGTCACTTAGACTCTTTGAGCCTTCTTTCTCTTCTTTCCTCCCTCCCTTCCTTCTTCGTTTTCTCCCTCTCTTCCTTTTCCCCACAGATATTTTCTGAGTGCCCATCAGGGGTTGTCAGTGCTGGAAATGCAGTGAAGAATAGCATAGACAAGGCTGGTGCTATGGTGGGAAGAGAGAGAACAATCAAGCAAACAGCTAAGTCAGTCAGGTTTTCAAATACGGGTAAGTGCTTTCAAAAAGTAGGATAACATGTGGAGATGGGCGTGCGACGATCTCAGATAGCGGAGGAGAGGAAGGCCTCCCCGAGAGAATTCCACTTGGTCTGTGACCCTATGATAAAGAGCCCCTCGTGATAAGTCTGGGAGGATGGCCAATACACACAGAAGCAGCAGCACACACCACGGCCAATACACACAGAGGCAGCGGCACACGGCACGGCCCATACGCACAGAGGCAGCGGCACATGCCATGGCCCTGAGGAGGGAAGACCCATATGCAGATGACCGCAGGGCCCTATGGGAGGACAGAGACCAGTCTCTGAACCGAGCTTGGAAGAGCATGAATGCAGGGTTGTTCCTGCTTTGGACTGTGGGCAATAAATAAACTCCTCTTGTGCCCAGAAGCCGCCTCGGTGTTGGGGTGTGTTTGCTGCAGCAGCTAGTGCCACCCTAATGACTGCAGTCTAATCATTGTGTGTGGCAGTTCACAGGACCTGAAGCAACTGGGAGCTTGAGACAGGGAAGTAAAGCTCATTATCACCTCAGCAGCAGGGGCCCTGGGAGAGCCAAAGGCCTGCTCCTCTCTGCTGCTGGTTCTTCCTGCTAGTCTGAGCCAGAGGCTGTATCCTGCTGTAATGCCAGTTTAAAAGGCAGCCTTTCTAGACTCTTGTCACGTCACCAGGAGCTCTTGGTCCTCTAATTAAGTAGTAATGTGCTTGTCCAATAAGTGCCATATGGTTGCAATGAATCAAACCCAAATTATCTTAGCTCTAAAAATTAATATTACTAATGATAATAAAATTGCACAATTTTATGTCTGCTTTTCTTCTGAAGAGCTCAAAATGCAAGTATTAAAATAATATGTCCAAATATCCTACGTTAGGAAGAAAGGAGGACCCGCAGAGAAGTTGGGAAGATGGCTTCCAACGTTAAGATAAGGCTCCCGTCTTTCCCTTGTCTTTATCTCTGACTCCATAAAGATAGCTACTCTTCCCTGGCAATAAGCCAGAATAGTGATAGGATTAGGGAAACGGGATTATCTTAACGTCACAGAAAGGAGATGAGGCACAAATGAGGGACTGAAGCTAATTAGATACTACAGAATGCCAAGATTGGAGAAAACTGGAATAGACTCACCCTGATGGACCTTGTCTGTGGAGAACGGATGTAGGGCGGGGCCAGGGAGACTGGCCAGCCTTGCCTGGGGCCTCCTGGGACCAGAAGTGGCAGCAGACAGCAGAGTTGGTGAGGAGCTGGGAGGGGATTCATCAGGAAGGACTGAGTTCTGAATGGCAGGGACGTTTGCAGACAGGAGACTGGCATCTGTCCAGGAGAGAGCAAGGCTCACTGTGAGCGAGGGAAGCAGTGGGTGTGTCCAGGGGTGTCTCTTCCTTACGAGTGACAAAGGAAGAGTGCCGGAGTTTCCGTGTTTGGCCTTAACCTAGGTCCACTTCACTGCCCCGAGAGATGCTGTGGGATGACGGAGGGGACTGGGTGCAGAGTGGATATTTAAGTCTGAGAGGAGAAGTTAGGAAAGGATTGTGGGTCACAGAATTAGAGAGTTACCAAGGAAACTGCAGAGGCCATTACTTAGTCAGTTCTCCATTTCCAGGAAGGTTTGTCACCATAGGAAAAAATTTCACTAACCTTTTTTTCAACGGGTATTAATTGGCTATTATGTGCTTTTCTTACCCCACAAGAGCTTATGATGGAAGGTGATCATACAATTTATGATCCTAATTGGGACACAGTTGAGAAGGAAAGGTGGCATGATTATGTGGGAACAAAGACTGGTCCATGCCAGCTGGGACATGTGGTCACCTTACTTATCATCCGTGAGATGTGTAATCACCGCATTTGTTGATAGCAGGTGCAATGAGATGCATGCTCTATGTGCAGTGTGTGTTTTCACCCTGTATCACCATCTTCTGCTGGGAGCAGGACTCCCTTTCTCCCCGCCTGAGCCCGTTCCCCTCAGTGTCAGGATCCAGTTCAAGCGCTACCTCCACCTGCCCCACCACCGCTGCCCACCCCACCACCCCCCACCACTAGGCTTGCTACTTAACCATTCTGTGCCTCAGTTCCCTGATCAGTAAAACGGGGCTAACTACAGTACCTACTACTAGAGCTGTGTCCAACTCAAAGTAGGCACCAGATATGTCCTGCTAGGATGACTGGGAACCCTGTGATTTGGTAACTTCCCCAATCTCTCTGCACTTTCGTTTCCTCATGTGGGAATCAGGGACAATATTACCTGCCTTTTAAGGGCCTGGAATTCAAGAAAAATTAGCCTCCCTTTCCCCTTAGAATCAGCAGCAGACATCGAAGGGCGAGTTTTAATACTTTTCACACAAGTTCACAGATTTATTACATAATATGTTTAGTTGTGGTTAAAGGACATCTAAGGGGCCGAGGAGCTGCCCAAGGGGAAGGAGGCAGATGAGAGGGACATGTGTGGCCTTACATGGAAAAGGGAAGTGGTATCCCAGATAAATGGTGGCCAGCCTTCCCAGGTTTCTCAGGCAAGAGAGAAAACTCTAGACGTCAGCAGTGCCTGGGCTTGGTTGCAGGCAGAGATGCGTTCTCTAGAAGGGAGGCAAGTCCCAATAGTCCTAAAATGACTGTCTCTTCAGTGTCTAGTGCTTGACCTCCAGCCAGAATTGATGGGGTGCTCAGTACTATTCTGGGTACTTTGAAATTTTTTTAACCTCATTAAGTTCATCTATAAGATAGGTAGTTGTACATTTTAAAATGGTTTTAGAATGGAAAATTTCAAATGTAATCAAAGAGACATAGATAACGAGTTCCCATGCTCCAGTTTGTTTGGAAGCAAATTCCAGCAATTATATGATTTCACCTGTAAGTACAGTTGATCCTTGAACAAAATGGGGATTAGAGGTACTGACCCTTTGGGTGGTTGAAAATCTGCACATAAATTTTGACTCCCCCAAAACCTAACTCCTAACAACCTACTGTTTACCTGAAGCCTGACCGATAACATAAACAGTCGATGAACACATATTTTGTATATTGTATGTATTATTTAGTGTATTCTTACAATAACGTAGGCTAGAGAAAAGAAAATGTCATTAAGAAAATCCTAAGGAAGATAAAATATATTTACTATTCATTAAGTGGAAGTGAACCATTGTAAAGGTCTTCATCCTCCTTGTCTTCACATTGAGTAGACTGAGGAAGAGAAGTAGGAAGAGGAGGAGGAGGAGGGCGGCTAGATCTTGCCATCTCAGGGGTGGCAGAGGTGGAAGAAAATCCACATGTAAGTGACCCACGCTGGTCAAACCTGTGTTGTTCAAGGGTTGGCTATACTTTGGCACACATCTCTAACAGACAAGATTTTTAAAAAATGTATAGCCAAATGCCTCTATCACTCCAGACAACAGTAACAGTAAAACACAAGAGATCCTTAATATCATCTAATATTCAGTTCATATGTAAATTTCCCTTATTATGTCAAAATATCTTTGCCGGTTGGTTTGAATCAGGATTCTAATGAAGTCTACACGTTACATTTGCTTGTATGTGTTGTAAATCTCTTTTTATCTATGATTGTTCCCCCTGCCATTTTGCATGTCATTTGTTTGTTGAAGAAACTAGGTCTGTTGTCCTGCAGAATGTCCTTCATTTTGATTTGGTTGGCTGCTTCCTTATTTTGTCCTTTAATTTGTTCCTTCATCCTCCATGTTTTCTGTGACCTTGGAGTTAGATTCAGGTTCCATTTGTTTTGAAGGGAGTGTCCAGGATGTGCCAGCTGTGGTTGTGCCCCTTCCTGTTCTGATGCTGAGATGGGTGGGTGGGCTCCAGGATCGGCAGCCTCATCCTTCATCTATTACTGAGGCCCCATCAGCCTTTCCCCTGATGGTTTTCACATCCATCGACAATTGTTGCCCAGATCCATTACTTCATTAGAGCTTGAAATGCTCATTTTCTGATTGTGTCATTCCTTTTGCATTGAGTAGCTGGAATTCTTCTATAAAGAAGAACGCTCTCTCATCAACAGTTTGGTTACCCTGAAATACCATGTGACAGAAAAAGCAGGACAGGTGCTTTCTCATCACTTACTGGCTTTCAAAGTAATGAGCTGGTCCCTTGCAAAGGAGGATAGGTCTTTAATTAATTGATTAAACAAATATGTATTGAGTTCCTGCTATATGCTGGGTATTGTTCTAACATCCTGATGGTTCAGCAGTGAACAAAACAGATAAAAATCCCTGCATTCTCGGAATTTACATTCCAGTGGGGGAAGACTGATAGTGAACAAACTGGTGTGCTGTATATTTAGTTGGGGGATGATACGGGTTATGGAGGAAAGCAAAGCAGGACAGGGACATGAGGCTGCTAGAGGGGTGGGATGCTAGAGGATGCTGGATATTTGGATTTGCAATCTTGAATAGGGTAAGAAGGCTCAGGAGGTGTCATTTAAGCAAACTCCTGAGAAGGTGAGAAATTGCTGGAGAGGAGCCGGCCACACAGAAGGCTGGAGTGCGTGAGGGAGGGGTGCTGGTGTGGAGCCTGTGTGGGGAAGATGGGAGGAGATGGCCCAGAGAGGTGGTTGCAGGGGCAGGCTAGGCAGAGTCTTAGAAACCATTTTCAGGGCCTTGATTTTCCCCTGAATGAGACTGGCAGCCCTGGAGGACTGTAAGCAGAGGTATAGTTGGACTCATGTTTGTTTTTTTTGTTTTTTTTTTTTGTTTGTTTTTTTTTTGAGACGGAGTCTTGCTCTGTCACCCAGGCTGGAGTGCAGTGGCGTGATCTCCACTCACTGCAAGCTCCGCTTCCCGGGTTCACACCATTCTCCTGCCTCAGCCTCCCGTGTAGCTGGGACTACAGGCGCCGCCACCTTGCCCAGCTAGTTTTTTAAAATGTGTTTTTAGTAGAGACGGGGTTTCGCCGTGTTAGCCAGGATGGTCTCGATCTCCTGACCTCGTGATCTGCCCGTCTCGGCCTCCCGAAGTGCTGGGATTACAGGCGTGAGCCACCGCACCTGGCCGGACTCACGGTTTTAAAGGGTCCTGCTGGCCGCTTGCGGAGAGGATGAAGTCAGGTAAGGGTAGCACTGAGTTTAGGCTTGGAAGCAGAAAGCCTTCAGCTCTGCTCAAGTTTCTTCCTTTTCAGCTAGTGCCTGGTGTTGGTGGGGAGCGGGGGGTGGAGCCGGGGGGCAGCAGGTGCTTCACATGTTCCTAGGGGTCCTCTATGCGTGTAGCATTACACGATATGCTTCCCGCTCAATCCCATCCTTTAAAATTCCTAGGCATAGCATTCTCCTTGAGCACTTCAGGGCATAAAATCCCAGAGCAGAAACCTTCCTCCCCGAGTCTCTAAACAGAATGGCTACATGTCCATCACCCCCAAGAACTGGAATTCCATTTTATACTGAAAGTGGGCTACACGAGGACAATGCTATCACTTGACCCATCTTCTTTCACAGTTGGTGATGAGTCTTTTGGACCATGTTTACCATCACTGAAGAATTGGCATTGGCTAGCTAGGCACATTCAGGGGGAACTTCTCATGATTCTAGAACTCAGTCAGCATCTGTGGTGGGATCGGCCATCCACCTATGGAGGGTGACCACTCTCCCCATGGCCAGGTCAGCTTAATCAAGAGATGCCTGATGGCATAAGGTACAGAGCAACAGGGCACCTTTTCCTTTCCATCCAGATTTTCCCAGCCAGCTTGGAGAGCACTTTTTACCCAGGCTGCCTTCCCAATACCCAGAGAACCTTTCTGTGGATGAGCATCTCTCCTTTGCCTGTAACTCTCTCCTATCAAAGGCTGCTTGTGAATTTCTGGGTGCTTAGCAACCAGGAGAGGGGACGATACAAGCCGCCTCTATCCCTGTCAGGTAGCTGCTCCCGTTGTTCGTCTTCTCCTCTGGGTTTGTATATGCAATGAAAGCAGCCAGAGAGACGCTCCACCTCAACTTAAATAGCAGCTTCTTAAATAAATAAAAAATACACAGAACCCAGTTCAAGCAGATCTTGCCTCAAAGACAAGTTTGCAAGTATCTCTTCTCATCATTCCCTTCCTGATTTCCAGTGTTTCTCTCTCTTTCTCTGTCTCTCTCTCTCTCTCTGTCTCTCTCTCTCTCTCTCTCTCTCTCTCTCTCTCTCTCTCTCTCTCTCTCTCTCTCTTTCGACAGAGTCTTGCTCTGTCGCCCAGGTTGGAGTGCAGTGGCGTGATCTTGGCTCACTGCAACCTCCGCCTCCCAGGTTCAAGTGACTCTCCTGCCTCTGCCTCCCGAGTAGCTGGGATTACAGGCTCCCACCACCACACCCACCTAATTTTTGCATTTTTAGTAGAGATAGGATTTTGCCATGTTGGCCAGGCTGGTCTCAAACTCCTGACCTCAGGTGATCCATCTGCCTCGGCCTCCCAAAGTGCTGGGATTACAGGCACGAGCCACTGTCCCTGGCTGATTTCTAGTGTTTCGATGTAACCTTCTGAGATTCCCATAAGCCTAGCATGAAGATGAGACACATCAAGGGAGGTGAGGAGCTAGGAGAAGGGCACGCCTCTCCAAATTGCAAGTTTCTTCTCAAACTGCAGATCTGCAGAGAGAAAGGAAGGACACAGTGAACGAAGAAGATTCTCCAAGGAAGGGGTATCAGGACTTAGGAATAGACTCTTTGCCTCTTATTAAAAGGAAAGTTGCTTGCTGGGGAAGTAGCAAATTATTTCAAATGGGCATCAGTCCTTGGTAGCCACCACTATCCCTCAGTTTAACAGGAGAGCAAGTAGAGCTGTTTTGCCAGGAGGATTTTGGAGGAGCCAGTGGCTGGCTGTCGAGAAGGGAAGAGAGCTAGCACTTGCTGAATTTCTTCAAGGGACTGTGCACTAACTGTAGGAAGCATGGACTTCGCTTTTTGCATGGGATGAGCCTAACTCAGAGTTGATGCTGCATGTAGGATTATGCTTTTCAGACGGTCTGAGGATCTGCAGAAGGCTTGCTACAGGATCTGAGCGGGAGTCTAAGCAGTTGCCTTGTGGTAGCAATGCTGCTGTGTCTGGAGAGCTGGTTGCTAAGTCCTGGAGTCTGGGCCCCTTTTGGACTGTCACAGAAGGCTGTGAACACCTCTCTGCTCCTGGAAAATGCCTTCCTTTCCTGGTCCCAGGACAGACTCTCCGACTTCCTTCATGACCAGGTTCCCACTGGGGAGCCTTTGGAACCGCTTGAGTACCAGATTATTAGCAGGACCCGTGTTTGTGCTTTTTTCCCCCATACATATTCACAGACCCTGAGAAGAAAAGGAGAAGATAGGTCGGGCGCAATGGCTCTTGCCTGTAATCTCAGCACTTTGGGAGGCCGAGGCGGGCAGATCTCCTGAGGTCAGAATTTCAAGACCAGCCTGGCCAACATGACAAAACTCCGTCTGTGCTAAAAATACAAAAATTAGCTAGGTGAGGTGACAGGCGCTTGCAGTGCCAGTTATCCAGGAGGCTGAGGCAGGAGAATCGCTTGAACCCAGAAGGTGGAGGTTGCAGTGAGCTGTGATTGCACCACTGCACTGCAGCCTGGGTGACAGAGCAAGACTCTGTCCAAAAAAAAAAAAAAAAGAAAGACGTGATGAGGGTCTTTTCTGTACTTAGAACAACCTAATACTTATTTAATGGATAAACAAGCATTAAAATGAATGTTTGATGACTTGGAATCCAGTCTTTTACAAAACTCTCAGTGTTTTGTGTCTGCAGACACTCATGGCTGTGGCAGGCATCCTGCCAGTTGGAGCCAGGGGTTCAGCACAGAAGTAAGTGGGAGAGGGGGTGTGCATTGCCACAGACGTAGGAAGCGTTCCCTGGACCTGCTAATGATAGGTTAGTGAACTGATGGTCTTTAGCCATGTTCCTGAACAAGCGAGTTGTCTAATGAAAGGAAAACATACACACCTGTTAGTGGAGTCAGCACCTTAGACCCATAGACTCTAAGGTTGAAAGGACTGTTAAAGTCATCTAGCCCCTTGCCCCACTCGATGCTTAATTAATAAGCACCACAAAAACTCTGGGCTCTGCATACTGAACATTGACCCAGACCTCTGTTGCGTTAGAAAATATTACTGCAATTAGTGGAATGCTGCTAGAATATTGGCTCCAGACCTGAGTCCCCAAATTGGAAGAGACTTAGAAAGAAGGATGTCCAGAGGGAGGAACAGACATGAGTGAAGTTGGAAAATGGAGATTGGCAAAGAGTAGCTTGAAAAAGAACAAAGTTTCATAATAATGACCACAAATGAGTATTTGGCTGTTCAATGGAAATATGCCTGCTCTACACTCATTGGATGCTAGCGTGCTCTCAGGAAGAGTTCTTGCCTTCCTGCCTCCAAACCACCGTACACACCGTTGCTGGACTGATCTCCCAAGAATCACCTTCTACCATGCTCCTTCTCTGCTTCCAATGAAATTTTGATCATTTCTCTTCATCTGACAGGTGAAAATCAGAATTTTCTGAGCTTGGTCCTCAAGGCCCTTCCTTTCTTTCTCCACTCATCCTTTGGCCGGGCAGGCCCTCCGACTGCCTGCTGAGCAGCCTCGCTCAGGTCTTTGCTCACACTTGCTAGAACGGAGAGCACGTCCTCTCGTTCCCTGTAACCCCAGCCATGTCTGTTGTAATGTTAAGCACACGGTAGATGGATGGATGAAGCCTTCATTCTGAGTAAACACGCCTGCAAGTATAAACACATACCTACACACAGAAACACCAACACAGTCTTAAGTGTAGATGAAGAGAAAGAACCCTTTCTTTCTTCCCTGGTGTCGGGCAAATGCCAAAGGGGTGGTGGGGAAGGCATTAGGATACAGAGGCTCTGGTTCTTGTTCCTCCCTGGAACTGGCTTCTGCTAGGAAGCCCAGCAGGGCCTGAGTGCTGGCAAGCCTGGCATGGAGCCCTCCTGCTTTGGAGGAAGCGAAATGTCCCAGCAGGATGAGTCAGTGGGAGAATGGAACCAGAAAGTGAGTCATTTTGGGAGGAGAGGCTAAAGGATCTTCTCTGTTCAAAGATATTTTAGGTCTTGGTAGGTTTTCCCCACTTCTCTTGTTTAGATATAAGTTTGGGGCATGTGACTAGAGTGGCTCAGTTCCCAGGTGGAATGCCGAGAGACTGTCCAGTGCGCCGCGTTCTAGAACATTGTTGCTGATAGGGAGGCCATAAAGTGAGGGGCTGGTTTTGGAGCCAGGCAGATTGGGTTCTAATCACACCATGTCCCAGAATCAGCTGGGGACCTCAAGTGAGTTGCTTAATCTCTTCAAGTCTAGTTTTTCTCATTTTCAAAATGAGAGTTGTTGGAAATGTCAAATGTTTGTTCGGCAAGTGTTTGTTGAGTCCCTAGTGTGTGTGTGGCATAGAGCTGGGTGCAGAGTACAGGGTGCTGAATGCGGCAGCCACACATCCTGCCCTCGGGGGATGGGTGCAGCTTGGGCTTGTGTTATATTTGTAGCAGTTCTGATGACAACAAGAATAAAATAAAACACCTGGATTTGTTTCATGGACATAACCCTCATATCTGCACTCCCCTATTATGTGTTTGGGCAACTGAATTTTGGAATCTACATATCAGACTCAACTGTTTTCCTCTGGGGGGTTATAGTCTGGGGGAGACCCCTGTGTAAAGCATGTAGCATCGTGCCCGTGGACAGGAGTGCCCAGTCCGTGATGGCAGTAACGATGATCATTACTACCTCTGTTATTTCCCGTAGCCAACTCACCTCTTAGCACCTCTGTTTCCTCATCCAGAAAATGTGCAGCTGAATTGCAGTCCTCTCACAGAGGCAGTTCCTAGTCTCTAGTCATTGGGTTCATGCTTGAAGTTATTTAGAGAATCTCTAAGAGACAAGTGGAGAGACAGCTGGAAGGGGCAGCACCCAGGCCTTCGGTGTGGGGACAGAGTTAAGATCCACAGGATCGCAGCAGACTGATAGGGCGAGCTGAAACAAACAGGAAAACATTTGAGCCTGATATTCGGTTCCAAAACTCAGTCACTGAAAGGCGTAATAGGGGAGTGCAGATTGGAGGGTCATGCCCATGAAAATAAATCTAGGTGTTTTATTTTATTCTTGTTGCCATCAGAAATGCTACATACAAATATGACACCACCCCAAACTGCACTCACAGAATAGTGAGTAGTGTGTCGGCCAGGGCAAGAAAAATAACAGCAATAATAGTTATTTTAGTTACTGTAGGCCAAGGGACCCACATCCACGATATCGTTTGTTTACAGCTCATTACTAAATCCTCACAATAACCCCGTGGGTAGATGTTAGTGTTATTACCATTTTATAGATGCGCACACTGGAGCTTAGCGAGGGTAAGTAGTGCACTGCAAGGACGCTCTGCCCCTGGCCCGGAGGAACAGCTGGAGGATGCCGGCAAGATGTGTGTGAAGGGGGTCGTGCAGAGCGGAAGTAAACTGATTCTGGATTACTTATTAATGTAGAACTGCGACCGGTGGGTGGAGGGTATGGGATCATAGGGAGCTCTTCAGAAATGGAGCACATTGAGAGACCAGGAGTTCTCTATCCCTGAAAGCATTTAAGGAGAGGTTGGGTGGCTGTGGGAGGTATTGGAGAAGGGATTTTAACCTGGGGAGGGAACTGGGGAGATTATGTGTGAGTTTCTGTCTGCAAAAAAAAAAAAAAAAAAAAAAAAAAGATGGTACCAACCTTGAACCCGTGTAATCTTCTTTGGTAATATTCAAGCAAGAACAGCCATCATAAAATTGGGTGAGCAGTCCAGGCGTGGTGGCTCAAGCCTGTAATCCCAGCACTTTGGGAGGCCGAGACGGGTGGATCACGAGGTCAGGAGATCGAGACCATCCTGGCTAACACAGTGAAACCCCGTCTCTACTAAAAATACAAAAAACTAGCCGGGCGAGGTGGCAGTGCTTGTAGTCCCAGCTACTCGGGAGGCTGAGGCAGGAGAATGGCGTGAACCCGGGAGGCGGAGCTTGCAGTGAGCCGAGATCCGGCCACTGTACTCCAGCCTGGCGACAGAGCGAGACTCTGTCTCAAAAAAATAAATAAATTAATTAATTAATTAAAAAATTGAGCAAATCAGGTAATACTGGTGAAAGCCAAACACAGGCTCCCCGTTGTGGGAGTGAGAACATGGCATTGTTAGGGTGATGGATTCATGCACCCTGGGGTGGGTGTGCTGATGGCTTCTTTTGCTTCTGCTTCTATGAGGCCCCTCTCCCAATGCCTTTCCCAAATCTCTCCTTGTGGAGATTTTTCCCCCTCCTAAACCACCTTAACTTGAAATCCACTCACATTTGTAGCCATTTCACAGTCTCTTTGCATATTGGTGAGCCCTGTGGGGGTCACTGGTATCTTATAGTATTGAGGTTACAAAATGTAAAGTTATTCTGGGGAAATTCCTTCTCTTCTGAAGTTTTAATAGGGAGAAGGTGGTGAGCTTAACCCTACACTCCTTTCCTTTGTCTAATTCCTCCACAGGACATTTGTCCAGTGCCCACTGTGGACTGGAAGTGTGCTAGGGACTGTGTACTGCAAGGTAACTGGGATGTGCCCCTGAACATCCCTGAGTCCAAGGTAGGGGAAGGAGGAAGTGGTCGACGATCACACTGTGATGATGGCCATCCTGATGAAGGCACACCCCACCCTGCAGCGGCTCGGGGAAGGGGCACGTGTCCAGACATCTTGCAGGCAGGGTTTCGATGGTGTTGTTCTCAGAAGAGAGGACTTTGGAAGCAGGTGGTCTTGGTTTCAGTCCTTAGTCCACCGGATGCCAGGTAATCCTTAACCTTTCTGAGCCTCTGTTCTTCACCTCTTAAATGGGGATAATATTACTTCCCCCACATGATCTTTTATTTCTTTAAAAGAATTATTATTTTTAGTAGTTTTAATAGAAATGGGGTCTCACTATGTTGACCAGGCTTGTCTCCAACTCCTGGCCTTAAACAGTCCTCCCATCTCGGCCTCCCAAAGTGCTGAGATTACAGGCGTGAGCCACCATCCCCAGCCCCCCGACATGATTTCTATGAAAATAAATTAAATGAGTTAATTTAGGGAAGCCACTTAACATAATTCCTGGCTCAAAAAAAGAGAAGGTTTTCTTCCCTTCCTGATCTTGGAGGAGAACAGAGCTCCTTCCCCTGAGGTGCTTGAGTCCCTTTGCAGAGGTTCCCTAACACCTGGTCGTAGGTCAGTGTCCCGCTGTCTGGTGAGCTACGGGAATGGTCTCTTAAACACAAAGTTTGGGCTGCCGCCCCTAGAGATTCTGGTTCCACAAGTGTGGGAAGGGGCTGCACGGGAATCAGAAAAGTTGCCCCGGTGATTCTGATGCATAGTTCGGTTTGGAGACCTGCTAACAAATATGTAGCAACAAAAGTTGTGTGTGCCTTTTTCTGGAGACAGACCCCCACCGGCTTTCATCAGAATGTCATGGTCCCACACAAATGAAGATGCACCCTCGCGTGGTATGCGCTAGTGGGCACAGAGAGTGGGGCTGGAGAACGAGGGCTTGGGAGGCGAAAGGCCCCAGGGCCAGCCCTGCTCCGCCCTCCTCTCTTGCCCTCCTGCCAAGTGGTTCCGGAAATAGGAACAGGTGGTTAGTCACGGGGCTCTCCAGCAGGTAGGGCAGTGGCTGGGGAAACGGGTATCTCATCAGCTCTGTCTCTAGAGGTTCTTAAGATACTTACTTGTCACCAGCCTGAAAAGTCAGCCTGGAAAATGTTCCAGTCTGGTCCCTGTAAACGTAAAATCTGTTATGAATTATGTCCATCCGCGTGGAAAGGGAGACAGAGAGTGATCTGGTGTGTGCAGGAGGGCCAGCCTCTGCCTGGTCTGAAAGCTTTTGCAATTGTTCCTAATTGGCCCAGTCCTTTTCTGTAGGAATCTCCTCTCATCTCCATCCCATCCCCCACTGCCTGCAGCTTCCGATTTCTTGGCAAGGCAAGCAGGCACCAGAGCTGGGGCTGTGGTGGTTCTGAAGGACTTTCAGGTGTGCGTGTTGAAAGCCGGCAGGAAGAGAATGCTGGCTCTGTGTTTGGCAGCCTAGGGGACTTGTTATTTAATGTGTCTTCTGAAGCCGCGAGGCCTCGGCTTTGTAACTGGCTTTCTTTATTCTTATAAATCTTCTAGGATGCTCCGTGGACTGTAGGAGGAGCTCTGACTTCCCGACCATGCCCTTGTGTTTACCACTACAGGGACAGAGGTTCACAGCTGCTTCTGGTTGCTGTGGATGATCTGGTCCCCTCCTGATAACTTGAGATAAGTTTGTGTTCGTTTGGAGTCTTTGGTGAAGACTTTAGGGTACATGATTCTTCGTCGTTCCTGGCAGGGCTGATCATAGACCACGTCAACCCAAGAATGTGATTCCCTCTCCGATGAGGCTACATCTAGAATATGAAATTGTCGAGTGCTTAAGTATCTTTCTACATAGTTTGTTCATTAGTCTGTTCATTTATCTGTTCAACAACGATTTCTTGCTTGTCTACCATGTTCTAGACATGCCATGGGCTCTGGAAGCAGGGTGAGAAGCAGGGCTAAGTCCCGCGCTCACAGAACTCAGGTTCTAGTGAGGAAGACAGGCAAACGGGGCGCTGCGGAGAGGCAGGCAGAGGACCTTGCTTTCCAGCCCTGCTCAGAGGTGCATCTCTTTGTATTTCCACTTCCGCTATCCCTAAATATGCCCATCAGCACTGACATCTAAAGGCTCGTGGTGAATTAAAATGTGACCCCACCTCTGGGTATTTAGTCATTTAGTATTTAACTGGGGTTAAAGTCCTAAGGAAAGGCATGTGGAGCTAATATTTTTGCAGGGACAGGCCCTACTGGAAGTCGTGGGATCTCACTGCGTGGCTCATTGTTCCTGGGCTTTGCAACTCATTGCAGCTGCAGCTGCAGCTCATTCACCGTGCCATGGCCAAGCAGCGGGAGTTCACATGTCCCCACTGCCATCCTCCAAGTTGTCTCTCTCTTGGTTTTCTATTTCCCTGGCTTTTGTCACTCGCACTTCACCTGTGGCCCAAATTCTTCTCTATTTTAATGTGTGGCAGGCAGGCGAGATAGACAATGGGGAGGAGTTGTTCTGCAGGAGGGAAGGGGACAGTCCTTCCTCCAGCCTGGAGCAACTTCCCGCACCTGCTCCCCACCCCTGTCTAATCTCCATATCCCACCACACCCTCAGGGCCTTGCCCTAACCCCAGGAAGCCCACCTATCTTTTGGCTGACTCCTATGGGCTGAGTTGGGTTCCCCTAAAACTCATGTGTTGAAGCCCTGTCTCCTGTACTTCTAGAATGTGACTGCATTTGGAGACAGGGTCTTTAAAGAGGTGATTAAGTTAGCATGAGACCATTAGGGTGGGCCTACTCTAGTATGATTGGATTTATAAAAAGAAGAAACTTGGACACAGACACACATGGAAGGAAAAGCACGTGAAGACATGGGGAGAAGAGGGGCAACTGCAAGCCATCGGGGGAGGCCTCATGAGACATCCACCCTGCTGGCACCTTGATCTTGGACTTCTAGCCTTCAGGAAGTTCATTTCTGTTGTGTAAGCTGCCCTGTCTGTGGCACTTTGTCAGGGCCGTCCCAGCACCACTTCCTGCCCTGTCAGTATGGCCCTGGGTGGAAGTGGCCTGGGAGCTTCACTCACCGTCCCCCCGTACCACGTGTCTTTGCCCAGTGGGTTCCAGCCACGCCTGGGCAGCAGTGTAGGCTTCCTGCAGTGTCTCAGGCTTTTCTGTGGCTGTCCCATACCAAGTGCCCAATCACACTTGTAGCCTGATTGATTGGTTTTCTCAGCCAGGGCACCGATCGTTTCCCGGCCACTGTCTGGCTCCTCTTTCAGGCGCCTCACCCAGTTCCCTACTCTGAGATGGCTACGGCCAGACTCGCGTCAGCAGCTGCCTCTACTACGGGCTGTGGTTTTTGGTAAGCTGCTTTCAGTCCTTTCATCCTTATGGGAAAACTGCCCAGCCCAGCACCGATTAGAGTGGGATGGTTGCAGTAAAGGTCTCCCTTCCTGACATGTGGCCAGCACGGAGCCTTCCCTGGTTCCCTCCCAGCATTCAGTCACAGTCCCCAGCTCTGTGGTGGGGCCGCTCAGCTCGTGTTAATGGGTGGTCGGCAAGGCAGGCTCTCTTGGGGTCTAGGCCCAGGTGATTGGGTGAGGCAAGGTGGCCGCCTCTGCATCCTCCTGGGGACGTCCTGAAGCGGCTGTGGGCCATGGGCAGGTTCCTTTCAGTGAGAAATGTGCCTCTACCCAAGAGAACTTGCATTCACTTTTTTTTTTATTATTATTTTAAAGAAACGAAGGGAGAAAAAGAGACTAAAAACCCTGTAGGTCAGGGTCTGAGAGACAGAAACTGAGATGCGCTGGGGACATTGTTTATGGATTTATTGATCCCTGATTTGTTCCTATCTTGTGCCTGGAATTCAGTACTCACATGTTTCCATAGCATAAGGGACATCAGTTTAATAATAATAGGATTTCTTAAGTGATTACTGTAGGCCAGGTACTATGCTAAGTCAGTTGTCAACACGACCTCCTTTAATCCTCTCGACAATCCAATGGGAAAGCTCTCATTAGCCCCATTTGCCAGAAGAGGAAACTGAGGCTCAGAGTAGGTCGCATGACTAAAAGAGCAGGGGCTCTGCGTTCAGGTCTGCCTGACCCAGAGTGTATTATCTTAAACATACGTGACACTTCTTGCTTGCCTTCCTGGTGCTGCACCATCTGCTTTTTTCCTGTGAGATCCCCTTTCCTCCCACACTGGCTGTGAGCACACCCGACCCCTTGCCTGTCCTGCTGCCCCCATCACTCAGTGCTTTGCTTGTTGCCAGCAGAGTCAAACACACAGACTCATGGTAAAATGTTGTCTTACATTTGTGTACCGTTTCATGTATTCAGAACCTTTTCCAGGCAGTATCTAATTTAATTTTTACCATCATTCTGTGAGTGGATATTATTTTCTGTCTTATGGTTGGGGAAACTGAGGTCAGAGAGGTTAAATCGTTGCCTGGGGTGGCACTGCACAGCCTCTGTGGGGTGGAGCTAGGACCCAGTCCAGGCTCAGAGTTCTAATCCACCACTCTACCCTGGTAGGAACCTCTCTGCAAAGCCAGCCCCTACAGCAGCCTCTCTATCTTGGGCCGAAGATACAAATCACCAATGGCCAGGAAATTATTTGCATGAGGAACTGAGGTGGGGCGGTGGGCAGGAGAGAGGCTGAGGCAGCAAGGGACGGAGTGGGCACATAGAAACTTCCTTCTGGAGGCCTCAGCTGAGCGTCCATGCAGTGGCTTAGTTTGTTCATTCCTGGGAGCTCCAGGGAAGTCTCCCCTCTCAGAGGGAAAAGCTGGTTCTTCCAGGCAAGGGTAAAGAGACCCACCTTTCTGAGTCAATGACTGATGGGCCAGAGGGCTGAAGGTGTGGGCACTGCGGTGAGAACCGGAGTAGCCAGGGAAGCAGAGTGGTCCCCACAGGGGCAGTGATTGGTTTGTGGAGAACCTGCCTATCCTCCAGAGAAAGATTATCAAGGAGCAAAAGCCGACTTTGCTCAGTGACCCCTTCTGGTGCCACATCCCTCACGCCTGCAGCAGAAGGTGGGGAGCTTCAGGCCCCTGACAGGTCATCCTGATCTCAGAGAAGAGTCTGCTGCCCCCAGGACGGGGACTGAGCTGAGGGCGAGGAGGATGCCAGGGGAGGCACCTTGGCCGCTGCTGTGGTATTGGCCGCAGGTTGGGAGCTGCCTTTCCCCGAAGGCCTGGCTCTGCTTCTGTCAGAAGCAGGCACCCAACAGCCTAAGCAGCCTGCCTAGGAGGCTTTTCACTGGGACTTAAAAACACAAAAAAGGAACTTCTTATCAGCATGCACCCTGGGGCCACATGGAATATGATCAGTGGTGTCTTCCCCATGGTCTCCTAAGACCTTCGAAGGCCCAGACCCTCAGTTGGTAACTTCGCCTTTCCGCATCTCAAACATCTGAAAATGTATCTACCTCCCACATCAAATAGAATGTATTCGCTATAACAAAATTGGAAAGAATGGTTATATTTTTTATAATATTGAGTTTTATTAAGAATAAATTATTCATTTTAGTCTTGCAACATAAACTCTATTATTCTGATCGATAACTCTGTGGATTGAGATGCATTTGACTAGTTGACACAATGTTAATTTTTGTAGATGTTGTATTAAATATTTATTTTGATTTTGTAGTTTTATATTTTGGACCCAATCTAGTTTTGTTTTTGATTTTCACATTTTTTTTTCAGGACAGTGAAAAGCTTATAGGGTATAAGAGTTGAACCTAATGGATAAAATCTCTTCTGTCCCTCCCCATCCCCAGAGAGAGAGAAAAAATAAAAATAAAAAGAGAAAGATACTGTTTCAGCAAATTGATATTCAGTTTTTAGGCCTATATTATACTTGTGTCTCAGGTCCTCTACTGTCCTATTTGATGGTGTCCTTATAAAATATAAGAAGTGTTCTCTGAGAAATGTGGAAAATTTCCGACTATTCCAGATGATACTAAATCAATTGCCCCAAATCCTTTAGAAGAAGGAAGAATACGGCTAGGCACAGTGGCTCACGCCTGTAATCCCAGCACTTTGGGAGGCCAAGGTGGGTGGATCACGAGGTCAGGAGATCAAGACCAGCCTGGCCAACACCGTGAAACCCCGTCTCTACTAAAAATACAAAAAAATTAGCCAGGCATGGTAGTGGGCGCCTGTAGTCCCAGCTACTCGGGAGGCTGAGGCAGGAGAATGGCATGAATCTGGGAGGCGGAGCTTGCAGTGAGCCAAGATTGTGCCACCGCACTCCAGCCTGGGCGAGAGTGCAACACTCCGTCTCAAAAAAAAAAAAAAAAAGAAGAAGAAGGAAGAATACAAATTCTCAACGTGAAGCATCAAACAGCTCAGCTTTTCTAAGTGTTGGAAGAAGAAGTGGAGAACACTGGTTCTCCTGGGATGGTGCCTTGGTTAGCACCATTGTGTGGATCTGGTGTAACCTGGATGCGGGATTTCTCTCCTTGCCTGGTAAGAGAGCCTTGTGCTAGATGCAGTGAGGACAGAGGCCCCTTGCTGGCTGTGTGTGCAAATATAGAGCACCAAATGGCTACCAGAGGAATGGGGAAGAACGGACTCAGGGTAAGAGTGGGATGCGTACAAGGAGAGAAGGCTGGGGAAAACCTGGCACGCTGCCAGAGCAGGCTCCCCAGGACGTGTCAGAAGGGCTCAGCTGATGGAAACAGGGAGACTTGCCATATGGACCATCATGGCTGCCTGTGTGGGGACCGAAGCTGGGCACTGGCTGCTGCCCGAGACGAGGGGGCCTGGTCCAGCTTCTAAAGGGCAACTTCTGGGCAGAGGGCTGCTAACTGGCTGGAAAACTATCAGTGCATGGAGTGGGAACCTGTAGGGCCAGGGAAATGAAGGAACCTTTGGCCATCTTCCGCCATTATGATTTACCTGCCATAAGAGAAACTAAAGTAAAGCAGCATGAAGTTGTGGCCAGCCCCATTAAAATAACATGCTTATTGAGGGCTCTTATAACTAGTGATATTTAAAGAAGAAGAAGAAAAAACTCAACAGAAGTACTTGAGGCAATTATCTACGGCAAAAGAAGATACAGATCCCTCGAGATCACTGATGCAAGAGAACAAAGGAGGTCCCAAAAGAGGCTGCCTGTGATCCAAGTGAGAGCCGAAACCTTCAAGGCTGGGTACCAGGGCTTCTTACCCCTGAGTGAAGCATCTCTGGTCATGCCTTGTGGTTCTCCGTCAAAGGACTAACACAGCCAACCAGAACCTGCTCTTCGTTAATGGAATGGAATCCTCTTTCTGCACTAAAAATGAGATGATGTGAAATCCTTTACAGTTTATTGGAAGGAGGGAGAGCTTCTTTGTGCATGATGCGTTGCCATGAAATGACACTGTCTCACTCCTTATTGCCTAATTAGCAATATTGTACTTCTGTGTGAAATGGCGTGTTTAAACATTGCCAATCGATTTAAACAAAAGATTTCAAAATACTGTAGGATGGAGCACAGTGAAAAACTCCTTGCCAGCCAGCGTTCTCCTAGGTAAGGATTTTGTCATTCAGAGTGTGGCTGCACAGCGGCAACTGTGCAGCAGGGAAAGTTTTGCTCATCCCTGCCCCCCAGTGCCCCATTCCCTCCATTGGGGGCTTATCTAGCATTGGGTCTGATTTTCTGTTTTTTGTTTGTTTGTTTGTTTTAATTTTTTCAGGGTATCGTAGACACGTTGGGTTCCCCTGGGCCCTGCCAGCCATTCACTTATTTATTCATGACACACTTAATGAAGACATAAGCTGTGCATTCTAGGTGCAAAGGATGTAGAAATGAGTATAATACAGTTCCTTTCCTCAAGGAGTCAATCCAGTGGGAAACAGGCGTTTTTGTGGAAAATGGAAACATAGCCTGGCGGGCGAGGAGGCTGTAGAGAGAGGAACACCACAGGCGAGGAGGCTGTAGAGAGAGGAGCACCCCGGGCGAGGAGGCTGTAGAGAGAGGAGCACCACGGGCGAGGAGGCTGTAGAGAGAGGAGCACCGCGGGCGAGGAGGCTGTAGAGAGAGGAGCACCCCAGGCGAGGAGGCTGTAGAGAGAGGAGCACCACACTGTGAGGAGGCTGTAGAGAGAGGAGCACCATGCTGTGAGGAGCCTGTCTGCTGTAGCCAGTCAGCCCCACCCAGCACCTGGTGGCTTCACAGAGTAAAGGATAGTTTCTTGCTCACATCACAGCCCAGCCTGGATCGGTGGGGTGGCCATAAGGGTTATTCAGGGTCTCAGAATCCTTCTGCCTACAGGCTGTGCCATCCTCTCGGGCCTTGGAACCCCCCTTTTAAACCCCTGAGTCTAGCTGACAGATAAGGGCTCAAGTTGCACCCATGTTTTAGGGTCTAGGCCTAGAAAGGGTGCCCGTCGTTTCCTGCAAGTCCCATTGGCTGGGACTCAGCCTGTGGCCCTGCCTTGTCCAGGGATACTGGGAAGTGTGGTCCAGTGCCGTGCCCAGATGTGGTGCACATCAGCCATGTCCCCACTCCACGGAGCAGCTCGTTCACCCTGGGGCGGTCGGGAGGGGCTCTGTCAGAGAGGATTTTGCCAGGGAGATGTGGGGTGTGGGGTGCTGGATGCTAGGTCCAGGAGAGCAGGGGCATGAGAAGAGCAACCCAAGCAAGGAAGAGGAGAAGGCCTGGATGTGTCTTCAGATAGAAACAGATTGAAGCGCCGGCCACACTCACCAGCCCCGTGGCTTTGGGCCTGGTCCTTAGGTGTCCCAGGTGTCAGCCTCAGGGCATCTTCCCAGGCCTTCTCCAGCATAGTGGCATCACCTGGGGCCTGGCCCTCTGCAGTCACGCTGGCTCCAGGCTCACCAGGAGTCACTTTCTCTGGCTGTGACTTTCCTTTTGCTGTGGATTAACCCACACATGGGCCTGATGCTTTTTCTTTAATGTATACACACACATACACTCACACATACACACACGCACTCACATACACACACGCACTCACAGACACACGTACACACAGGCACACATGCACTCACACATGCACACACGTACTCACACACAGGCACACATACAGGCACACACACATGCACACATGGTCTCATACACACAGGCACACACGTACACATGCACACTCATACACATGCACATACATGTACACACACGCACACATGCATTAACACACACGCAGGCACACACATGCACACACAGGCACATACATGTACACACACGCACACACATGCATTAACACACACATGCAGGCACACACATGCACATACATGTACACACACGCACACACACATACACACGCAAGTACACACATGCACTCACACACATGCACGCACATGCACGCACACACACACACCCCTCTCTCCCTCTCAAGGTTTTTGGTTCAGCCTGCACTCAAGTTTTTGGGAAGATGGAGCTGACATCACGGTAATGTGAATGTTGACTGACTGAAACTTCTGTGCTGAGAAATCCCCTCCGGCCTTTTTGCCAGGTTGGCTGCTGTGTCTTCGTATATTTCTTGCCCTTTCCACCTCTCCCCCTTTGCTGCTCCCAAGCAGCTCTAACACCCACCGCCCCCTGTTTTTGTTATACAGAGCGAAAACCGTCCCCACCCCTGAGCTCAACTCCAGGCCTCCTTCTGTGCATGGATTCCCGTGCCTGCGGACTCACAGCAGGCCAGGCCGGCTCACGTGGGGTGGACCCTGTCTCCTTCCATAGGGAGACGGGCAGTAAAGACGTCCATTGTCCATGCTCTGAAGGATGTCACTGTCTCAGAAGGCAGAAGCTAATTGTGTCAGTTTTTAAGTACTTTTTCCTTTCATGTGTAATTTCATTAAAGTTAATTTTCCCTTATGTAAAATGGGAATGCTGCCACCACAATTGCAAAGTTGTCCTGAGAATTAAAACGATAATGAATGAAAGTGTGTAACACGGTACCTGGCACTGCCCCCACTCTCCCCCTCCTCCACAGAGCCCTGAAAGACTTGGTGGGTTGGGTGGTGCTGTGACAAGTGCAGTGTGTGACAGGGAGTGGGGAGGGACAACTGGAGAGGGTACGTGGACCCAAGTTTCATGCTGTGTATTTTTCCAAGGAGATGGGCCTTTGTCCTCTGCATTCAGAGTCAGAAGAGAGCTCATCAGGTACAAATGGGAAGAGAACCTTTTAAATAGCTGTCTGTCTGAGCAGATTTCCCCCCCTCGGATTCAAGATGTCATTCCATGTAGGTTTCCATTTGCAGGGCACATCCAGGAGAAACTGTTAGTTGCTGTGATTCCATACCTGGAGTGAGGGGAGGAAAACATCATCGTTTCCTGCCAGGTGTGCTGGGGCTTACTGGCCCTGCCAGGAGCATCTGGTTGAAACTTGTCACCTTAAGGCCCGGTGCAGAGGCCCATGCCTGAAATCCCAGCACTTTGGGATGCTGAGGTGGGTGGATCACTTGAACCCAGGCGTTTGAGATCAGCCTAGGCAACATGTCAAAACCCTGTCTCTACAAAAAGTGTAGAAATTAGCCAGGTCTGGTGGTGCATGCCTGTAATCCAGGCTACTTGGGAGGCTGAGGTGAAACAATGGCTTGAGCCCAGGAGGCAGAGGTTGCTGTGAGCTGAGATTGCACTAGTGAACTCCAGCCTGGGCAATAGAGCTAGACCCTGTCTCAAAAAAAAAAAAAAAAAAAGAAACTTGTAAAGGTGCCATGTGCTCCTTCCCTGCAGAGGTGGATGTTGAGACCCTTGCCTTCTGTTTAGAGGTAGGAAGAGAACTCAGGCAAGTGGCGAGCAAGCTATCTGAATTGAGCAGGGCCCTGGGTTGGAACCCTTCTCTCCCCTGCTTTCCTGGTATCACAGTGCTAGACTGGGCCTCTGCTGCCCACCCAGCCAAGGAAGCCCTTCTACAGCAGCCTTGACAGGTCTGTCTGGCCTTTGCCCTGACACCTCCGGGACTGGCCATCTATGTGGGGAAGATTATGATTGGAAGGAAGGTTTTTCTTAGAGCTGCCAGTCTTTATTTTCTACCTGCTGCTCTTCATTTTGTCCTCAGAGGAGGAACGTGTCCTCTCTTCCCTGGGACGTCTGTCTTGGTGTTGAAGACAGTGCTCCTGTGCTTCTTACTTATCTTCCTTGAGGTTAGCCATCCTTGTCTCTGCACCCTCTTCCTCAGTCCTGGCCACTCCCAAATGAACCTTGGTGTTTATTCCTGACCCAGGATACCTCAGCTCCAACTGGACCCCAGGCAGTAAGAGGCTTCCTGTTAGAGTCAGCGGATTCCCATTGATGCAGCCCAAGAGTACCTGCTCCATCCTCCTCCTCCTGCTCCTCCTCTGGCTCCTCCTACTCTCCCTCCTCCTCCTCCTCCTCCTTCTAGTGCTTCTCCTCCTGGTCCCCCTTCTTCTTCCCTTCCTGCTCCCCTTCTGTATTCCTCCTCCTTCTACTCCTTTTCCTCCTCCTCCACTGCCGCCTCCTTCTTCTCCCCCTCCTGCCCCATCCCTCCTCCTCCTACACCTCCTCCTCCTCCTGTTCCTCCTACTCTGTGCTCTTTCTCCCCTTCCCCCTCCTGCTCCCCCTCCTCCCTGCTCTTCCCCTTCCCCCTCCTGCTCCCCCTCCTCTTCCTGATTGTCCCCTCCTCCCCTCCTCTGAGCAGCCACATTACAGAGCTTACTCACGTTCAACATGTGCTGTCCGCGAGCTTGGTTTCTCTCTTTCTGTTCGTGTACCGTTGTTTCTCTTGGATTGTTTTCTGTCAAATGGTTTTCATTGATGACTTTGCTCTTTGGGTCTCCTTGCCTGTCTTCCTTCCCCCTTCCTGCTCTGTGACGTTCGTGTTTTCATACCCTCTCTGCTGTGGGCCTGGTATTTCAGTGACTGGAGAAGTTTTGGGCCTTATCTGAGCTTCTTTCCTTGTTGTCACTTACATTCCCACGGCTCGATCCATTTTCCCGTGCAGGAATGTTTCTCCCCAAAGTCCTGACCCTGCCGTGGAGCACCTGAGGGGAGGAGCCACAGGCTTCTGGCCTCAGAGGAGCACAGTGTTCCCCAGGACCTACCCTGCGTCCTATACTGGAATATCTGAACATTCATCACTGACTGTTGAAAATAGGAATGTTTTCTGAACTAAGGTCTTCTGAGGACATTGGGGACACTTTATTCCCAAGAGCAAACACTGACTAGGATGTCTTTGTGGCTATGATGGGATCTGGTAGAAAGTTTCAAGTTACTAAAATAGGGAATGGATTCTAATGTTGTCTTGAAATGCACCAAATACACTTCCCTGAATGAAAGACGTGATGTGTGTTTAAGTCATTGATAGCAGCCGCGATGATGGTGACGGTCACCCATGCCGTACCTGGCACCTTGCTAAGCACTTGCACACATCGTCAGTTGGTCCAGGCAGTAAGTCATGAGGAGTGGGTGTTAGTATCCCAAAGCCTCAGGGAGGTTAAGGCCTGTCCTGATCACAGCTGGAGGACCTCACCACGTCCCTCCCTGTGGAAGTGGGGATTCTTCAGCAGGAAACGGAGTTTTCCCACAGAACACAGGACAACAGGGAGGAACTCACTGGGGCGCATGGCTGTACCACTGCCACTGCCACTGGGCAATCTCCGGGCCTCAGTTTCTCCTGTCGTAAAGTGGTGGGATTGAATTAGATGCACTTAAGCAGGTTTCCAGCTCTAAAGATCTATGACTTGATGTTCCCCTTATTTCAGTGACAAACGCCTTTGGAAAACATCGCTGTCACAAGAAAAAATGCCATCATCAGAATATCTTCTGATGTTGGACAAACTGAATGGGGTTAGGAAACCACTTCTATAGGAAGCAGGGGTAGGGATGAAGGCGAGGAGGGCAGATGGACGAGCATCCTAAACAGAATAGGGAAATAATTTTAGAACTGATTTTTCAGGGAGTCGCAAGGTTATATTAATCTAGCTCTAGCTCTGCCCCTGGAATTTGACAGTGCTCGGATAGGGAATGTCTAAACCAGAAAGGGGCTTCCCCTCAGGCCCGAACTCCGAATTCATATGTCAGGTCTGGAGAAGGGACCACCGTGACCACTTAGTCCACTCCTTCATTTTATGTCAGCATCCCTGGAGACCTCAGCCTTTGGGAGAAAGACAGCCCTGAGGTCACATGGTCCAAGCTCCTGGAGCATCTCTGGCAGAGGAGTCTTCAGATCAGTTGTCTCCCCAGCCTGTACCCACCAAGTGTACCATCCCTGCTAAGGAGATCTTAGTGGAGTGGGGCTTACTTCAGGGTTGTGGAGCTTATTGGGATCCTTCAGCCTCTCTTCCAATAACTTCTGCTTTAGAGATTATGAGGTAACTGATGAGAACTGTCTTGAGACTTCCTTTTGTACTTAGAGTGGATGGGACAGGCTGGTTCAGTGCAGTGTACCTGGGGCAAGGAGTCTGGCGTCCTTCTGTTGGTTTAGGAAGCTCCTCTTCTCTGTCTGGCCTGGATACTTGGGATTTGCCAGCTTAGTCTAACAGTTAACTACCTCTTGGTGGGAAGTAATGAATCCAGGATTCTCTGCTACTTCTCAGGTGATAAATTGTGATAAAGTCAAGTCAGAATTTCCCAGCTTAGGGGTTGTGAAAGCCCAAATGAGGCCTGATTGATATTTTGAGTTTTTCACACAGAAGTAATGTATAGATGATTCCCAACTTTTGAACTGCTCTTTTATTTATTATTTAGTTGGTGTTTCAAACTTAGAAAACTGCACATGGCATTCAGTTTTCCAGGCTGGCCTGTTTAATGCATAACACAGCTGGCACACTATATGGTTGCCATAAATCATAATGGAAAATCGTATTTTTGCAAGTGGATAATGTAGAATTGCAGTTGCAGACTCCCTGAAGGCTTTCAGCGGTTCCAGCCGCACACGAACACATTTACATCGAAGCGTAAAGACAGTTGCTTTGTGCATCTTTACTCTGCTGTGAGGGCCGTGAGGAGCAAGAAGTCACTGGGGGTCTTCAGGCAGTCCCGGGCAAGCAGCAACCAGAGCAGCAGGGTTTAGCCTTCTTATGGCTATGGCTGTGTGCAGCCACACGACCTCCTGAGACACCATTCCTGGGCTTTTCAGAACTGCCCCAGACCAACCAGAGCTGTTAAGAGCCAGGTGGGCTGGGGAGAGCAAAGGCTCTAGAGCTTCTCGGGTTTGGAGCAGGACAGAACCTGTTAGCCACCTGCCTTTTGCTCAGAAAAGGTGGGCTGGAGCTGCCCAGCAAAGTAAATGCTGACCCTTTCTAGGTCAGCAATCCAACGCCCAGTTCTACCTCCAGAGCCTGGCTTTCCGCGAGGTGCAGGCTGACCCCGAGCACCTGCCTCCTTCCAGGCTCTGTGCTGTGCTTCTGAGATCGGGAGTGGAAGCTGGCAGAACCAGGGGCATGCAATGCGCTGGCCTCTACCTTGGCCCAGAACATACCCACCACGCCCTCGGGAAGTTTAAATCCCATCACTCTCTCTGATGCTTTTCCCTGTCACAGCGTGTAAACTGAGATTCCACACTTGGAAATTCATGTGTTCCTCTCTGGGGAGACCTTGCCGCCCCCATCTCCCTGCACCTTGTGTCCACTGGATCCTCTCATTGACCGTTGAGAATGCGCAGTTTAATGCCGGGCAGCGCACACTCGGACTGTACCCCGGGCAGTTTAATCCCGGGCAGCGCACACTCAGACTGTACCCCGGGCAGTGTAATCCCGGGTGGCGCACACTCAGACTGTACCCCGGGCAGTGTAATCCCAGGCGGTGCACACTCAGACTGTACCCCGGGCAGTGTAATCCCGGGTGGCGCACACTCAGACTGTACCCCGGGCAGTGTAATCCCGGGCGGCGCACACTCAGACTGTACCCCGGGCAGTGTAATCCCGGGCGGCGCACACTCAGACTGTACCCCGGGCAGTTTAATCCCGGGCGGCGCACACTCAGACTGTACCCCCCGCAGTTTAATCCCGGGCGGCGCACACTCAGACTGTACCCCGGGCAGTGTAATCCCGGGCAGCGCACACTCAGACTGTACCCCGGGCAGTTTAATGCCAGGCAACGCACACTCAGACTGTACCCCGGGCAGTTTAATCCCAGGCAGCGCACACTCGGACTGTACCCCGGGCAGCTTAATCCCGGGCAGCGCACACTCAGACTGTACCCCGGGCAGTTTAATGCCAGACAGCGCACACTCAGACTGTACCCCGGGCAGTTTAATGCCACACAGCGCACACTCAGACTGTACCCCAGGCAGTTTAATGCCGGGCGGCGCACACTCAGACTGTACCCCGGGCAGTTTAATGCCAGACAGCGCACACTCAGACTGTACCCCAGGAAATCTGACACAAACCGTGTTTCCCATTGATTTCAAAAATTAAGACTCAGTGATATAATGCCACTCATTATTACATAATAAACCCCTATTATGGCTAGTAATTTTTCAGTGACTAGCTGAATTTTACTTATTAGTGTTCATTTAAATCTTAACCTATAATATGTTCAGTGCAAGTACTAAAACTGCCTTTCTTCAAACCTCAGAAATTTGAAATTTTTTCATCAGTCAAGACTACCTTCCTTTCCCCTCCTCCAAAAACATCCAGAGAAGTGAGATTTTCTCACATTTAAGTCAATGATTGAATAGAACCAAACTGGGGGATGATTAATTTTTGAACCAGTAGCACCAAACTGAAATTAATTTTACTAATTTCAAAATCTGACAGTTTTGAGGACCCTGTCATAGAACCAGAGCTTCTGAAAATAAGCCCCTACTGAATCGGTTCAGTGTGGAAATGAACCCAGGTCTAGAACTGCGGTGTCAAGAGATGATTTCCAGACTAAGCTGCGGTTTCATTTGGAACGCTCCCTTGATTTACATGTTCTGGGTTTTGTAAGTTTAATTCAAATTAATTTTCTCCTAAATGATTTTTTACTACCGGAAGGCCCCCGTATGGAAATCACCTTGTCTCATTATGCAGCTTGCCTGGCCCAGAGGGTGAGCGGGCCTTGAAACGAGAACAGCCGCCCTGGCTGGGCGTCGAGGCCGAGTTGGCGTCCAAGGCTGTAGCACGGTGCAGCCCACAGCAAAGGGCGTCCTCAGGAAGGAAGGTGCTTGTGTTTGTGCCTTTGTCCTTTAAGACTGAATACCCAGATCTGGCAGCATCTCCTGCAGCAGCAGGGGCTGATTACCTGGAGCTCTGCCTGCCCCTCTCCCCGCCTCTGCCTCCCCACAGAGAGGCGGCTTCTGAGGAGGCTGCTGTTTGCGGCCAGGAGAATTCCTTGTCTCTGTGGAACCGGAGGCCTCCCCTCTGCGGCTATTTAAATGTGTTCCTCCGGCTTGAGGATGACTCACCGTTTAACAATTAATTACAGCTCCGCATATTGTAGGCACTGCACCTACATGGGGGTGTAATCTCGGTGCTGCACAATGTTAACGAGCTTCTCCACATTACCAAACTGTGAGGACTTCGGTTTTAAAAAACAGAAATTGAACCAGGCTTGGAAGAAAAGGCAAATTTATACAACGTCTTTGATAGGAATTCTTTTTATTTTTTACTCTGTGGCTTGCAGTTTCCACTAGGGTAAGGCAGGCAGAGGTGGGAGGTGGGGAGGGAGAGACAAGGGATTCTGGCTAGTAAAGGAACGGACAAGGAAACTGCCCACTATGTGCTGTCATCCGGTGGCTGCTGTGGCCGGCCCTCATTCCCACCACACCAGAGAGAGGCACAATAATCTTAGGTGATTTTTTTTTAAGTTTTCAAGGTAAGAATGCATTTTAGTGTATGCTAATTTTTCTTAATCATATGTTATAGTTTATTATCGACAGATCTTTTAAGAACTTTTCCTGCAGTAAATACTTTAACTTTTATAAATGAAGTATTGGCTGCATCAAGTCCTCTCTCCTGAGATTTGTTGCAAGTTTGTCGTTTTTGAGATGCATTGAGTGGCTCCAAGTCATTCAATCATGATCATGTCCATGACATCTTTTTTTTTTTTTTTTTTTTGAGGTGGAGTGTAGCTCTGTCGCCCAGGCTGGAGTGCAGTGGCCGGATCTCAGCTCACTGCAAGCTCCGCCTCCCGGGTTCACGCCATTCTCCGGCCTCAGCCTCCCGAGGCGCCCGCCACCTCGCCCGGCTAGTTTTTTGTATTTTTTAGTAGAGACGGGGTTTCACCGTGTTAACCAGGATGGTCTCGATCTCTTGACCTCGTGATCCGCCCGTCTCGGCCTCCCAAAGTGCTGGGATTACAGGCTTGAGCCACCGCGCCCGGCCTGTCCATGACATCTTGATAGACTTTTAAGCGTGAATCCCCCGATCTCTGTCTTGCTGCCTTCCCCCCACCATCCCCTCAACTCCCCTCCAAGCCACGAATTATACTTCCTCATACCCAATTTCTTTTGGTACAAGGAGAGGGCCATGCTTATTCTGGCCTCAGGGACGTTGCACTCGCTACAGCTGACCCTTGAAGGGTACAGGTTTGAACTGTGTGGGTCACTGACACGCGGATTTCCTTCCGCCTCTGCCACCCCGAGATGGTAAGACCAATCTTTCTCCTTCCTCCTCCTCAGTCTACTCAACGTGAAGACCACGAGGGTGAAAACCTTTATGATGATCCACTTCTGCTTAATGAATAGTAAATATATTTTTTCTTCCTTAGGATTTTCTTAATCACATATTCTTTTCTCTAGCTTACTCTACTGTAAGAATACAACATAAAATACATATAACATATAAAATATGGGTTCATCGACTATCCTGTTGGTTGGTGAGCCTTCTGGTCAATAGTAGGCTATGAGTAGTTAAGTTTCTGGGGAGTAAGAAGTTACCTTGGATTTTCGACTGTGAGGGAGTCAGCGCCCCCAGTCCCCATGTTCAGGGGTAAACTGCATTCTGTCTTCTTGGACTGCTCTTCCCACAGGCGTTACCCCCTCCCTTTTCCTCTGTCAGGTCCCAGAGCATGCATTACCACCACAGAGAGGGCTCTGCAGATGCCTATCTAAAGTGGCACCATTGACTCGAGCCGGGAGGTCAAGGCTGCAGTGAGGCAGGACCGTATCACTGCACTCCAGTCTGAGCAACAGAGTGAGACCCTGGCTCAAAAATAATAGCAATAATTAAAAAAAGTGCTCCCATCCTCCCAGCTCCTTGCTCCCAGGCATCACTCAGGAGGCAATGGTTCTGTCTTATTTTTTTCATAGCACAATTACTATCTGAAATGATCTCATTTATTTACTTATTTTTTGTCTGCCTCCCACCAGAATGTTCTCTGTTCTCTGCTGTATCCTTAGCACCAAGCAGTGCCTGCACACGGTGAATGCTCCACAAAAATTTATTATAAGGATGAATGAATGGATGGACCCTCGATTCTGTTATTATGTTTTAATCCAGGCAACACTCAGGAGTTTCACTGTATCAATATATCCCTTAGGAAGGTTAGTAATGTGTGAAAACTCTCCTGTGAATGCTTTCATTCAATACTCTTACGGTGCCTAACCCAGTTGGTAAGGGGTAAATCCTTCAGCAGATTCTTGAGGAGTGTTTACCAAGTGTCAGGCCCTGTTCTAGGGCGGCGGTTCTAACCTAGGGATGATTTTGCCTCCCCAGGGGCAACTGTCAATGTCTAGGAACATTTTTGGTTGTCAGGGTGGGTGGCAGGTTACTACTGGCATATAGCGGGGTAGAGACCAGGGATGCCGCTAAGCATCCTGCCGTGGACAGGACAGTCCCACCACAAAGAATCATCTGGCACAAAATGTCAACAGTGTGAGGTGGAGAAACCTTGTTCTGGAGTCTGAGGATGCAGTGGTGACAGGGCAAGGCTCCTACTCCCCTGAAGCTTATATTCTGTTGCAGGAACTGGGGTAGATACACAATAAACAAATGAGATTATTCCGGGAATGACAAGGGCTGACAAAGAAATCAAATAGAATGGTACAATGGTAGCTGTGGGAGTTACTTAGGGTTGAAGGATTGAGGAAGGCTTGCTGAGGGGTGGCATAGGAGCTAGGACCCCTCCAGATGAGCTGGAGGCAGCCTTGGAGATCTGGCAGACCCTACCAGGAGGAGGGGGACAGCAAGCGCTAATGGGGAAGGGGACAGCTTTCCAAAGGTTCTGAAGTTTAGGTTGGTTTAAAAGAGGACCATTCACTTTGGGGCTTGAATGTACTTTTATTCAATGAAGGTAGCCTAGAAATCTGCTTGAAAAACCATTAGATTAGTATTCTTTTTTGCAATATCTCATTTTTTGGAAAGAGCTAAGCTTCCTAAAAAACGTATTTTTCTAGACTTCAGAGTTCCTTAAGAGTAGTGGTTTATCTTTCTGAGGTGGGCTGCCATGTTGATTCCTCCTCCCGTTTCCCAGAATTAGGAATCTTACAGCTTTGTCTCTCCACTCAGTGCTCAGAGAATCACACACACAGCCCCAGGATAGGACATGCCAAAAAATAAAGAAGGGCATAGAGAAGGTGGGAGACCTTCCCCGCAACTTAGCCGCAGTTGGACTTTCAATAGTTGAGCCTGAAAGATCGTTTTAACTTCCTCAATAATAGTTTGGTGTTCTTATCTGTTAGGTTATAAAGCTCCTAAAACGCAGTACAATTCAATACCATTGTGTTGCAAACCCACTAACACTTTCTTCTCCACTGCCCAGCCTGGCTGCTCTTCTTAGGGGTCCCCTGTCCATAGCTGAGAGAGTCCCAGAAATTCTGCCTCTTTTCTCTGTGTTCTCCCAGACTGAACAGAAGACTGGAAATGTCTTCCCTAAGGTCTTTGCTGCCAATCTGGGAAATGTCAAAGGAATTAGCTTTTCTTTCTCGACTTCTAGCATGTATTTATCCTTGCTATAAATGTCACTTTTTTTTACTGCTTGTGTGTCAGGTTGCTTTTGGCTGCAAGTGTCCTCACGACCCTAACAACAAGTTACTGTGTCACATATCAAGTTCTGGGAGAGGGGATTCCAGGGGCAACAGGAGAGCATGTCTTCCTTGAGTGAGGAACCCTCTCCAAGAACCCTCCAGCAGACTCTGCCATGCTTCATCGGCCAGGGGCTGGCCAGATATCTCTTTAGCAGGGAGCATAGGGTTGGCTTGGGCGAATTGTGGTGTGCCTCCATTGCTGCGGGAGGGGTGACATCAAACCAAATCCGGGCACTCCTAGCAAGGGAGAAGAAGGGAGTGCTTCTGGGTAGGCAACGATTCCAGCTTTATCGTTTGTCTTCCTGGCAAGGACTCAGAAGATACTGACCATTTATATTTTTCTAGTTCTCCATCACATGCAAGAATGTCTTTTGTTATAGTGATTAGAGAAATGATAATTATCGTGGCCTTCGTTTCCCCGTGCCTGAGCTGGGCCTTCACAATGCACAGACGTTGCTTTTGATAAATTGGATTGACTTGGAGGATTTTAGACTTGGAAAGCCTTAAAGAACAGCCAGTTCAGTCTTTGTCTTTCCACATGGGGACACTGAGCCCAGGCTGCCTAGTACCTCACCGCTCGTTCAGCTGAGGCCCGCATGCTTTGGGAGCATAGACTCTCATTTTGTGTCTTTTACCTAATTTTATGATGCCTGGTCCCTGTTTGCCTCCAGCTAATCAATGCTGTTGTACACGTTTAAGTCTCTATCTCAGTTGAAACCTGCACAAGAACTGAAGAACTAAATAGTAGTCATGTGTAGCTCAGCATGAATATTAGATATTTCATATTTTAAGTCTTCTCTTGAATCATTTACAGACATTTCAATCATTTATTAACAGGTATGGAAGTTGTTTTAAGGGGTGGAGACCTTCAGTCCTCTTCTTGGTCCTTTAGGACCACACCATTTGGGCGGAGCCTCTTCTGCCCCTTCCTTCTCGAAGGTGCTCTGCCACCACTAACAGCCACAGTGGAGAAGAAAAAGGTGCCTTGCTTCACGTGGGAAGGAGTGTCTCACCTGACAGCATCCTTGGACTCTTATTTAATTTAAAAATGTTTCATGAGCAAATTCTGAGCTCTGTTGTCCTCTTCCCCATGAGCAGAGGGTGGGGTGAAGTTTGAGGATAAAGGACCCTGGGCCCTGAGAATGCTTTAAACCCCAGAGATGAAGCTCTCTGTCTGACAGAGGTCCCCAGGTCTGCATCCAAGGAGAGGACCTCTCTTTATGAAGAGATGCTTGGCTTCTGGAAACCCAAGTACGATCCTAGAAACCTAGGAGCTGGCCGTTTGTACACTGAAAGTTTTCTTTTTTTCTGTGTGAATGGAATCCACATGGGGAGCTTATTGAAGTTCTCTGGGGAATTTAGAAAGGTCTTGATTTCCAGGCGGGGGGTGTAGCCATGCATACTCTGTCTGCAGTGAAATGTACATAGTCTTCCATGAAGGGAAGTGCCTGCAAACTGTTCAAAGTATCAGGCCACGGGAGCGACCAGCCAGGACCGAGAAGGTGGTGTAGGATGGGATGTGCGCCTGCAGTCTGTCTCCGTGCTGTCCTGTCCTCATGTCCTCATAGGAACAGTTATGGACATTGGACTTCTCCTTCTTACAGTCCCCCTCAGTTGTGCTGTTGGCATTTTTGCAGGTACCGTTCGTTGTTAGGGGCAGTTTCACCCACTGAAGGGTGTTTAGGATACTTGGCTTTTACCTTCGCTCAATTCCCCACCCAGGTATTGTAGCAACCAGAAGTCCCCCACCGGCTTCTCGCCACCTCCTGCTGGGTGGACTGCTCTGGGCCTCTGTTAGACACAGGACGGATTAGGAGTCAGCGTCCTGGAGGTGGCTGCAATCCTATGGACAAGACAGTGCCTGTACCTCCAGGGATCCGCATTCTTAGGGCGGTTTTCTGAATGTAGGGAAAGTGCACACCGGGGGACACTGCTCCTTTGGGGTCACCCACCAGCACATCGTGGCTTCACTCAGCCAAGAAGCACACTGCATTTCCCTGGGGCCCCCTGGCATCTCCTCTGCCTTCATACTTGGTCCTGGGATGCGTGCATTTGGGATATATTTTCACACCAGAGAGCTTGCTAGACAGAGCCCAAGGGGATGGAACTGAGTGAAGTGACCTATAGGCCTGCTTCTGGCCAAATCTCAGGGCCCAGGTCCCCTGCACAGGTCTTCGCTGCGTGTGATGTGTGCCCCGTCATGCGGGGCCAGGAGGCTCTGCAGTCTTTTGGACATTAAACGATGCTTGTAAAACAACAATGTGATGAGTTAGGAATGAATCAGAAGCAGACGAGGGACATTTAAAACCTCTTATATATTCATTCCCTCATGCTCATGTTCCTCCCCAAAGGACCTCCTTCCTTCCCAGGGAGAGGGTCTTGGTCACGTGTGTGGGAGGCTCTGTGAAGCCAGTGAGCTCTTCCACCCACAGCACTCCCAGGGCCCTGTCCTTCCTCCTTCCGTTTCCTGGCTGCCAGCCTTCCTAGAAGGAAGCCATGCATTCGGACACTTCTGAAGGACTGGGTGAAACCAGGCAACAGACTTCTGCACGTTACACTGGGAAAGCCAGTGTGTGGAGGTGCAGTGTGACCCCAGCCAGTCCTGAGAGGCCAGGTGTCCACACTTGGCTGTGGGGCGTGGCTGGTGGGGGCCAGGTGTCCACACTTGGCTGTGGGGCGTGGCTGGTGGGGGCCAGGTGTCCACACTTGGCTGTGGGGCTTGGTTGGTGGGGGCCAGGTGTCCACACTTGGCTGTGGGGCGTGGCTGGTGGGGGCCAGGTGTCCACACTTGGCTGTGGAGTTTGGCTGGTGGGGGCCAGGTGTCCACACTTGGCTGTGGGGCGTGGCTGGTGGGGGCCAGGTGTCCACACTTGGCTGTGGGGCGTGGCTGGTGGGGGCCAGGTGTCCATACTTGGCTGTGGGGCTTGGCTGGTGGGGGCCAGGTGTCCACACGTGGCTGTGGAGTTTGGCTGGTGGGGGCCAGGTGTCCACACTTGGCTGTGGGGCATGGCTGGTGGGGGCCAGGTGTCCACAGTTGGCTGTGGGGTTTGGCTGGTGGTGGCCAGGTGTCCACACTTGGCTGTGGGGCTTGGCTAGTGGGGGTGGGGCGTGTAGCCTGGGTATAGGGAGGAGGGGGACTGCCCGGAGGCACTCGCTCTTAATTTAGCTTTCTCTTTGGGACTCATTATGTGTCACTTAATGTGAAAAGTCTGCTTTAGACTCCTATTCTAAATCGTCTTAACCTTTCATCTTTCCCTGTGGTGCTCTTGACTCCTATAGTGCTGAAAACAATGTGTAATTCTATATTTATTTGTATATCGATTATCTGTCACCCTCAGTGGATGGTAAACTGCATGAATTGGGGTCCTGTGCATTGCAAGTGCTGGCATCTCAGTAGCTGCAGAGTGAACAGTGGCAGTAGCATCCTCTCAGGCTGAGTGTTCGAAGTAGGAAGCAGGCAGAAGGTTTGGGGTCATCTTAGTTTGCTCAGGCTCCTATAACAAAAGACCGCCGTTGGGGGGGGCTACAAAGAAATGTATTTCTCACAGGTCTGGAGGCTGGGCAGCCCCTGGATCAAGGTGCCAGCAGATTTGGTGTCTGGGGAGGGCATTCTTCCTGGCTTGTGGACATTTGTCTCCTCACTGTGTCCTCACATAGTGGAAGGGGCAAGGGAGCTCTCTGGGTCTCTAAGAGTGTTAATCTCATTCACGAGTGCTCTGCCCCATGACCTAATTGCCTATGAAAGCCCCTCCCCCAGTATCATCACATTGGGGGCTAGGATTTCAGCATCGGAATTTGGGGGGACACATTCAGTCTATCACTGTGTACATGGACTGCAGTGGGAATTACCCTGATTTGAGGAGTATTTAGGGAGGGGGAAGGCGAGCTGGACAGACCTGGGATGGCTCCATGTAAACCGTGTCTGCAGCATCCTGGGAGCCTGCTTGAGATCCGGCCCTTCTAAGGAGCTCAGGAGACTTACAACCCAGCCCTTGGAATGAGATCCAGAGGGAAGAAGGCCAGTTGATGACTTATGAAATGTAGATTTGTATTTTCAGAAGTGCAGAGTAGTATTTTAAAAAAGCAAATGAGACTCTGAGGGTTGGGAGAATGGCAGAGCATGGGAAGTGGAGGCTGCTTCTGATCCGAGAGGAGGCACTGTGAGACGTGGAAAGAGCTCGGGCTTTGGAGTGGAGCCTGCATTTGATTCTAGATTTCACCGCTGGGTGGTTGTGTAGCTTTTGGCCGAGTCAGTTATCCAGTCTGCAAAATGGGGCTAGTAACACCATCCTCTTTGCGTTGTCATGAATATTCAATGAGATGACGTGTGTACCCACCTCCCTGCCTACCACATGCCTGCTTCATAGTGAGTGTCCAATGAGTGTTTGTTCTTTGTTCCTTTTCTTTCTTGAATAGCCAGCATGAGCAGTTTTAGATTTCTCTTGGTCTCCAACCTAGTCTAATTTATTCTGTCAGCTGTCACATCTAACTAGGTGGTCCGTAGGTGCATATTGTGTGCATGTAATGGACCCATTGTTGTGTGAAGGGTGGTGAAGATTTAGGACTACAGATTTCTCTTGCAGACTGTCTCCCACATTAACATGTTCCTGGGAGAATACATTTTGGATTTTTAATACCCATGCTTCACATTTTAGGCACATATTTTAATAAAATGATTTTAAGCTGACGTTTATAGAGGAAATTATGTTTACAGCCTCCAAACGCAATGTAACATTTTAGTGAAAATCTTGAGTTACATTTCGAGTACAGTTGGTAGAATGTGGGAATCACTTGTGGGTGTTGCGTAGAGCCCGTCGAGTGTCAATCAAGGGGACATGCTTTGGGGATGTGTCTGGGCCCCAGGATCACATTGGAGAGGCATCTTTCCCTTCCCAAGGCAAGGCATCTTGGCCACCTGTGTTGGAGGATTTGCAGAGCCAGGATTTGGGGGAGAGACCAGGCTGCCTTCCCGACCCATGACACACCTGGACTCTCTTTCCTTCCCTTTTTCTGGCTGACAGTCTTCCTAGAAAGAGGACATTTGTTTGGCCCCTCCATGGGGCTGTGTGAAGTCAGCTGGCGGGCTTCTGCACATTAAGCTGAGAGGTCAGGAAGTGCGATTTTAAGCACATTATATCCATTGTGATAGTTGATGTGATAGTTATACTATATAATAGACATGCTCTATTTTGTTACATTTTAGGAAATACATGATGAAGTGTTTTGGTTACATTTTAGGAAATTGGCTTTGAGTTGACATGTAATGCATTATGATTTTTCTTATTTAAAAGATGAGAAATAGGCCAGGCGCGGTGGCTAAAGCCTATAATTCCAGCATTTTGGGAGGCCGAGGTGGGAGTCTAACTTGAGCTCAGGAGTTGGAGACCAGCCTGGGCAACACAGCAACACCTCGTCTCTACAAAAAAGTAAAAAAAATTAGTCAGGTGTGGTGATGTGCGCCTGTAGTCTCATTTATTCTGGAGGCTGACACAGGATGATTACTTGGGCCCAGGAAGTTGAGGCTGCAGTGAACTGAGAGTTGAGATCGCACCACTGTACTCCAGCTTGGGTGACAGAGCCAGACCCTGTCTCAAAAACAAAGCAAAACAAAAAACATGAGAAATAGGCTAGCATTTCCCACAGAACATCTGACTTTCAGGAAAGGCTTATGATGTTGTGCCTTTTTACAAATGGTCCCTATCTTCAAGGAGTGGATAGTTTTTTCAGGGAGACAGAACAAACAATAATAATGGGGCATTCATGCAAGGAACATAACAAATAGCACAAGGAGGTACGCAGCCAAATTAGTGGACCTTTGAGGACAGCAGGGCTGGAGAGGGTGGGTAGCAACCACATGGGCCATGGCTCTTGGAATTTCCGACTTTAGCAGTTTCTCTCAATGAATGTTCCTTAAGTACCTGTCATGCACAGGTGCTGTGCTAAGTATAAAGTGATAAGCAAGGAAGCAGAAAACGTAGCATGATGCCCAGCTTGAACTTCTTTATGTCTAAGAGGAATGAGACAACATTAAAACAACACAGCACAACATGATTCAAGGTAGAAAAGTTACAATGTGCTAAAAGAGAAGAACAGTCAGACAATGCACTGCTCAGAGAGGAGAAATGACGTGCATGTCTAAGAGGTTGCTGTGGCTTTGGCTAGGACAGTTATCTTAGCTGAGATGGCCTTAAGGCAAGGTCTTGATGAGGGCTGCCCATGTTATTAACACCTGGCACTGCAGTGCCCGTAGAGTGGATGCCCCTGGCTGAGGGAGCTGGTAGGCTCTGGAGCTGTCTGTGCCCTAGGCATAAATCCACTATGCACTGCATTGGAGGGAAGCTCCAGGGACCTATGGAAGGCTGTCTGGATGGTGGGCAGCATTTGAGGGACTCAGGGCACTGATATTTACCAACCCATATAGTGTTTTACTATTTATTGACCAGTATGTTTTACCATGTATAGTAGCTGAAGATCAGCCCAAATTGGACCCCCAGGGGTAGGTAAGCTAATGAAGCCAGAGGTGTAGGCTGTCCATCCTTTTTCATCCCAATGCAGGAAATATATTTTACCCAGTAGCAACTGTCCTGTGTTCTTGGAGGGTGTTCTACCTGGCTTAATCTAAGGGTCGAACTTAGGGTTTAAGTACCCTACATTGAAATAGTAGAGAAACCTGTGACCTGACCACTCTAATTATTCTAATCAGAGTGCTCCAGCACCCCTGGGCCTCACCCCCATCCAGTAAATGGAGGGTTTGTGCATGGCAAAGCTGAGGGCCGCAGAGCCTCACGCCAGCTCTCCTGGCCAGCAGCGTCCATTCTGATGGTGGTGTTTGTGCAGCACCTGGTATTCAATCTTGCAGCTATCACCCCCCCTGGTTCCCATGCCTGCCACTTCTATCAGTAAGAAGCAACGAGTCACACAGTACCACGGTGAAGTCTTGGTTTTGGATGAGGTATATGATTATAAGAATTTGTTTTCATAAAAACAATAATCATCCTAAAAAGTTATGTAAGCCTCCCCTCTATAAATCAGTATGGTTTGAAAGAAAACCAAGTAAAACAAACACCAACAATCCTTATGAACAAAGGAGCGGGAAGGGGTATGTTTGATGGTTGTAATAGTAAGACATTCACGGGGAGGAGTCATAGTGTGCTTGAAGTTTGGTGGCTCTCTGAAGACAAATGGCACTCCATCTGTGTGAAAGGGAGCGAGGGAGGGAGGGAGGCACGTCCGTGGTTGCTCTGTAGCTGGGGTGATGTTTCATAAGGTGGTTCACTGGTTGGTACCACCGTCACCCAGCACCCTATTACCAGTTGTTTACCCAAGAATAAAGAGTCCTAATTATATTTTAGAAATACAGTTTAAGGAGCTGAAGTTTAAAATAACTATCTTGAGCTTCAGAAAACTCATCTCTGGAAAATATTCATAGAGAGATATTTGTACTTCCAAGGGAATCTGATGGGGCAAAAAGCAAGTCAGATTTCTCTACTTTTCAGTTAGTGGACTCCTTAAAGATTATGTTCGTATTCCTTTAAAATAGTAATTGCTTTGTTTCCTCAAGAGCCAAGATCCATCCAGTCCCTAAATCAAATTCTCAACTAAAATCAGAAGGTTTAAGATACAGTTATTTTAAGTGCTGCATACTCTTAAAAATGTGTGTCTGGTTATGTTGTGTATATAAGTGGCTCATATCAGAGATGCAGCAAGTCAAGCTATATAAAATTCCGTAACACATGCCAGAGAGGGAAGGAGGGGATAGAGAGAGAGAGAGAGAGAGAGAGAGAGATTGAAAGAGAGAAAGAGATGCTTATCCTTTTCTCCAGGAGAGGCTCGAATTTTACTTTCAAGCGGTTTCTAAAAATGGCAGATACAAAGTAAGAAAACAAATGTATCTGTTGCAGGAAGGAAGGAAGGACAGAGAGGGGAATCTGATCTTCAGCTTGATGTGATATGTTTTTATCTGAATGCTTTTGCAACAGAACATCTGGGAGGCAAGTGAGAACTGGGGTATGCCCATGTTTCAACAGTTTCCTTAGGGTCACAGAGCTTTATTTCCCGGGGCTGTGATAGAAAATATGAACTCTTTCCATCGTTGGGACTTGAGGAAGGGGTAGGCTGAAGCAGTGACGTATGTAACAGTGCGTGCCATCAGTGGGATGTGATGATAGTGCTTATCACAATAGCTTTAAGACTTACGCCCTCTTTCTTTGGAGGCATGTAAATAGCGAGCCTTGTTTCTCTTTCCTAGGAGGAAGCCTGGGATTGATGTTGGTACCTCCATCCTGAAGTCTGGGAAATGGGTGGGGGGTTTGTTGACTCACGTTTGTAAGTGGATTTTAACCCAGTTCACGTGGTACTTGTGCTGACACTGACATTTTGTGCTGCCTGATCTGGAAGTCGAGGCAAACATTATCAATGTTAGGCTGGCAGAATCTCAGAGGACAGAGTCCACGTTTCAAAGTTTAGAAACATTTCATTGATCAAAGTGTATTAGAGAAAAAAGCGTTAAGTTAATATTTTCATTCAGTCATTCAGTCATGCAGTCATGCAATGTACCTTTCTCAATCATCTGCCCGGGCCCCAGCACATGGCTGGAGGCTGTATTTGGGGGCAGACTGAAGCTAGGTGCAGTGTCATCTCCTCTCTGGTAACTCCTTTCCAGGGGAATCTGCAGCTATAACTGGGATTTAGTGCCAAAGAGAAGGAAGGAAGTATACAGGTGGGCAAGCTGGGATTGTGTGAGTCGAGATGGTTATAGTGATGGAGGAACTATCTCTTTTGATGCATTTAGCAGAAAGGAACATAGAGCATTCCAGAGTGCTGTCCTCCAGTTAGCGTTGGGACTGACTTTTCTTTGTGCTGTGGTCAAGGAAGGCCCGACTGAAAACCCAGGAATCAAGGTGGGTGTCTGCATGAAGGTCCCTTCAGCATCAGCAATGACAGCAGTAAATCAGGCAGAGTTCCCTGAATTAGGAGTCCTCCCAGGCTGTCAGGTCAAGGTCAGATTTAATTTGGGATTTTGTAGTTTACAGGATGCTACCCACTTTCTTACACCTTGCAGTAACCACGTGCCAGCAGCTTATCAGATTGGTCCAGGCTGTGCCTGGTGGTGAGAACGTCAGGTTTTGTGGGCACATGGCTTCACCAGGAGAGGTCTAGGGTGTCTCATGTTGGTAGAGAAGGAGTAAGTCGGTGGACTTTAACTTCTCTACAGGCAACGCCAAAGGCAGACTGGATAGCCCTTGCTGCTGTAGTTTTGTAAATCGATGACCCTCTGTTGAGGCCTCTTTAACTCTAGCAGCTTTATGTATCTTTATGATTAATTCGGTAGGACCCCACCAGCAGATTCTCCTTCTTCCAAGAATGTAAAGTCATTCATGCAGGTTTGGTCTTGCTTGGAGGTTGGGGCTTGGGTGGACATGAGCAGGGCTTGCCCTCACATTCCCAGTCATTTGGCTCCTCCTTTCTTTCACCTGTCACTCTTTCTGCTTCTGCTTTTTTTTTTTTTTTGAGACAGAGTCTTTTGCTCTTGTCTCCCAGGCTGGAGTGCAATGGCATGATCTCGGCTCACTGCAACCTCCGCCTCCTGGGTTCAAGCGATTCTCCTGCCTCAATCTCCCGAGTAGCTGGGACTATAGGCACCCACCACCACTCCCAGCTAATTTTTTTTCGTATTTTTAGTAGAGATGGGGTTTCACCATGTTGGCGAGGCTGGTCTTGAACTCCTGACCTCAGGTGATCCACCCGCCTTGGCCTCCCAAAGTGTTGGGATTACAGGCGTGAGCCTCCGCGCCTGGCCTCTTTCTGCTACTTTTAAGTTATTTACACAAGCTTGGAGGACTAGAGACAGGAGCTGGTATTTGGATCAATGGCTGGGTAATCCAGAGCAGTCAAAGAACCAAGAAATTATTAATATTTTGTTCCGGATTATATGTTTTTATGGGGTGATGGTGAAAGAAAGAATGAATTTTGTGTCCTAAATGTGTGCTTCTTGCACTGATAGCAAAATTAGCCACTGTTTGCATTTCCTGAGCACTCATCAGCCTGTGGTAGAGAGAAAGAACTCAAAGTGTGGTTGCAAGGAAAGAAACCAGGAATCCAGTGGTTGCCGCTAGCTTCATTCAATATATAGATCCAGATTATTACATATTATCTGAATTAAACAACTTTTACTTTAGAGAGATCATTCCAGTTCTGTGTTTGAGGAAATCTTATGATTGCTTATAAAGGAAACCATAGCCACCAAAATTTTGGATTTTAAGTGATCTGATCTGCTTAAAGCATGACACCTGCATACTTGCTAACTTAATTTTTGAGAATAGAGAGTTAGATAAGAAATAGGATTCAGTCCTTAGAATGCAGAGCTTATAATTTGAGAAAGAGATGTATTTGATTTAGGCCAGATATTTGTACTGTTAATATCTTTACTGTTTTATCTAGAATGTTGACTCCATTATGCTTGAGTCAGTTGCCCCTTCCTCTCTTCCTCTTTCCTCTGTGTATTTACTGCACACTGACTAAGTGTCTGGGGTGACAGCAGATGCTGCAGTCATAAGGGTGACCAGTTAGACATGATTTCTGCCTTCATGGAGCTTACAGGCTGGTGGGAGGGATGGACAGAGGAAGCACAGAACTGGACACCATGCATTTTCTCCTCTGACATCAAGCCGAACTGGAAGATCCTGAAAATAATTCTATTGCAGGTCCCTTGGAGATATTAACAAATTGCTCAGTGATTTTGATTGTTGAAATCTCCTCCTGTTTGGAATTGTTATCACAGTGGCTCCTCTGGTTCCTCAGTGGTAGCACAGTTATAAAAGCAACCAGCAACTGTCCGTGTGCCCAGTCTAGGCTCCTGACTCCCACAGATGCCTCTGGGGCGGGGGCCCGGCTAAGTATTTTCCAGGAGAAAAGTGGTCAGTCAGGAGCCAGCGCCTGTCATTTCCCATTCTTTCAGAGCCAAGGAGCTGGACGGGCATCTGACAGCGTGGAAGGGCCCTGCTCTGACCTGGAGCTGAGGTTAACACTTCAGGTCAGCAACTTCCTAAGGGAAGGAAAAATCCCTCCCAGGTGTTACTTTGAGCTTTCTCTGGTGCTGCTTATTGCTGGCCTTCAGATTTTGGCCACCACTATCTTCGGGTACTGTTCTCTCTGCCCCCCTTGGAGAGGTGACCTTCCCCTTCCGTGCAGGGCACTGTCTTTCCCATGTGGGCTTCCAGGGCTGGGGTGAGGAGGAGGCGGCGAGATTATTGCCTGTTACACATGGACATCTAGACGGGGGAAGAAACATAACAGCTTTATTTTTAGGCTTTGCTAATTCTCACTCTTCTCCTAGTTCGCTGCTACCTGGCAACAGCTTATTGTCATGGCAACACCGATGTTAATGAGTGAAACTCTCAGTGTGTCTGCTTTCCTGGTGCTCTCACAGACACTGTGTGGAGCTATCTTTCTGGCCATCACAGGCTAAACGCTAGGCTCCCTTCCCCTCTAAAGGCCTCCTGGGCCCCGGGCCCCGTCCACAGAGGAAAGGCACGGAGGCAGCGTTGACAAGGGATTTATGGCGTTGCTTACACAGTCCCAGCTTCCCCTCTCTACACGGATGGGCTGCTGGCTCTCGCACTGCCCCTCCTCCCGCAGTCTATCCCTCCACATTTTTAAGCGGCAGCTGTAGCCCGTTTTCTCATGTTTGGGGCACCTCGAGATTTGAGCAGGTTTTTATGGCGCCTTCTCTGCAGTTGATCAGCAGGGCTGAATCGCGAGTTTTGAGAGAGGAGATTTGTGGCTGGAACTGGCGCTCACACTGGGGAGGGAAGACCTACATCTTCAGCCCTTAGACTGAGAGTCAATAACTCCACCATAGCTTCTTGTCTTGCTTCCCTGACATCTGCCACTCAAGGGTGCCTTCGCAGCATTCCAATAACTTGTGAGGAAGAGCAGGCAGCGTCTGCTCCAGCCTCTTCGTGTCTCAGTTTGTCCATCTCTAAAGCAGCGCGTATCTGAAACTGGATGGTCCTTCAGTTGGCGCTGCTGAGGAGGGGTTCGTGTAAAGTACTCTGGGCTCCTGCTCACCATTTCTGTGATGTGGGTGACTTGCTCCACCCCTCTGTGACCCCACTTCTCACTGGTAGATAAGGGTAGTAACAGTACCTACCTCAGAGTGTCATTGTCGGACTCCAACCAGATACAGATGTGTCCAGGGCTTATAATAGAATCATGGTTCAGTAAATCTTAGTTCTTATTACTTGTGGTCATTATTCAGTCTTCACACTGATCTCATGAACTAAGGACTACTATTATTCTTGAATTACAAAGAAGGAAACTGAAGCATGGAGAGGTTGAACAACTGCCAAGGTCGCTGGAAGCGACATGAAGCCTAGGCGTGCCCTGGGCCACCACACTGCACACTGCAAGGTGAGCCTGAAGGGGATGGCCCTGTATGCCCTCAGTGACTGCTCCCTGTTCTGGGGAGGTGGGTCCGGGGCCTGAGGAGTGTGCCTGAGCACCTTGCACTCCTTGGATAAGAGGTGCTATGTGAACACAGAGTTACCAACATAATTTTTTTCTTTTTTTTTGAGGGACTCCCACTATGTCACCCAGACTGGAGTGCAATGGTGGGTCTCAGCTCACTGAAACCTCCACCCCTTGGGTTAAATAGATTTTCTTGCCTCAGCCTCCCGAGTAGCTGGGATTACAGGCACATGCCAACACACTCAGCTAATTTTTTGCAGTTTTAGGAGAGACAGGGTTTCACCATGTTGGCCAGGCTGGTCTGGAACTCCTGACCTCAAGTGATCCACCTGCCTCAGCCTCCCAAAGCGCTGGGATTATAGACATGAGCCACCATGCCTGGCCACCATCATTGTTAAGTGTGACCTCCAGAGGGGTGTCGTTCAGCTGCTGTGGCCCATCATGAGGCCAGCACTGCTCTACCAGGCTCTTTAACGAGCAATGGAGTAAAAACTGCAGCCACCTCTGTGTAACCCTAGCCTCTTCCTTAGGATGCGGTCCCTGGCGAACACCTCTCAGTTGGGCTAAGGAAGCACATTGCCACTTATTTACTGTGCTAGTTCATCCAAAGCTTCAGCAACGTGTAACAGCTTTACTTTTCTTTTTTCAGAGTAACAGTCCTTTTAATTTTTCTATGTATCTTTTAAAAAGGTAGCACATACACATGGTATAAAGTCAAAAATATGCAAAAAGGTATACAGTGATAAGTCTCTCTTCTCCCTTGTCCCAGCCCCCTGGGGCCTCCCCTGCAAGGAGGTCTGTCCATCAGTAAGCATAAACATGTATATTGATTTGTAAACCTCTGACGGGAACACTGATACATTCTGTCCTGCGTTATGTTTTGTTTTTTCCACTTAACAGTGTGTCTGAGAAACTGCTCCATATCAATTCACAATCTATGAGGGTGACTTCATTCATATTCAACAGACACCTCAAAAATCTTATTGTTTTCCAGGTAAATGAGGTCAAGTATGTGAATCATTGAGGTCAAGTATGTGAATCATTGAGGTCAAGTATGTGAATCAGTGTGAAATATGCTTGAGAAAGCCTAACTGCTGGCAATAAGTTAATAATACTGAACAAATATTATCACCATGATAATAATACCAGGATTCTTTTTAATCCATGATACAGTTTTTTACGTCTCGTTTTAAAGCTGAAACCTGAAGTCATGGAGCTAAAAGTGTCCCTGAGCCGCGGTTTGAACCTGAGTCTGTCTGTCTTCCATCCCTCTGTCGGTTTGCCTGCACCGCACTCCTTCTCTTATAGAAATGTGCTCGGAGTGGGTCTTGGCTACAGCATGGCCGTAGGCGTTGACTCCTGGGAGTTCCCATGATGCTGTAATTCAGCGACAGCATCACAACACAGTTCTCATCACTGCCAGCCCTCCTTCCTGTCTTCCCTGTAGGCCCGGCACTCCTCCACAGGCAGACACTTCCAGTGAGCGCACACGGCTGATGGACATGTGAGGTTCCTTTGATCCCATCCCTTCTAGTCTATGCTTCTGCTTCTTTGCCTAGAAAGTGTGCAGCCATGTCTTATCTCCGCCAAAAGAAGTACTCAAGAAGAGAGAAGAGGAATGTTCAGTGTTTTCTCCTCACGTCCCCTTTTCCCCCAGCGAGGCAGAGGAGCTCTCTCTGGCTTTGGACTGGAGCACCTCGTGGGTGTGAAGTCAGGGGGAGCCAGAGGCAGTGAGGACCTGCATGGCAGCGGGTGTGCTGGAGGGCTGAGCAAACGTGCGCTGCATGAGATGGGGAAACGAAGCCGTGTTTGCTGGCATATCCGGGGTTCCCTGGTCACTGAGACATCAGAGACAGGTCAATCTGAGTCCCTGTGCTTGGATTTAACCTTCTGCTATTTGTGGGTGTTCTGTTGCATTCGGTGGGGCTTCAGTTTTCATTTTCCTTGTCCTTCGCACTTCCTCGTCATTCCCTTTCCGCGAGCTTGCCCACGTACTAGGAGAGATCCTGGTCAGTGGATCAGGTGTTGGTGCTGAGGGCCCTGTTACCCCGATGGCTCGCCAGCTTGCAGGGCCCAGTTTGCCTGTGAGGGTAGAAGGGTTCTGAGTGGGGCCTGTTCCTCTGGATGGGATGTGCTCTCCCTCTTCCTAGGCTTGGTTCCTCTCCTTCCTTGGGGCCTGACTCCTCCAGCTCATGCTCTTGTCTTTCCTCAGAGCTCCTACTACAGTCCCTGTGCCCAATACCGTTGACACTTTTACATCAGCATTGCATATGGACATAAAGGGGCACTGCAGCCAGTCCCCTGTGGAGGACTCAGGATGTCCCAGCCCTTCAGGGATAGGCTCCAGGGTAGGCCTGGCAGAGGGAAGGACCATGTTCTCTCCCAAACGGGCCAGTCCTTGGAGCTGCTGCCATGGCTTCAGCTCCCAATACCCTGTTTGGCGGGCTCTTTGCAAAGAGGCAGAAGAGCCCCAAGGTGAGTTGAAGGGCCCTGGAGCCCCAGGTCTGCCTGCCTGGGGAGCAGCTGATGGCGAATCTGTGTCCTAGAACACGCCCTGTTGCTGCCAGTGTCACGTCGGCCGTGGTTGTGACATTTCTGACAAAGATGCTTGTGGAACTCGTCCTATTCTCCAAGTCACTGTGCTGCCCATCAGTTAACGTGCTCTGCTGTCAAGAACACAAGAACCAGAGAGAAAGCACACGCAACAGAGATGTGTCCTAGGGTGTTAGAGGAGGGAACCCCATCACAGACGAAAACTAGCAAAGACAGAACTGGGCAGAACCACCAAAGGTCCCTGGGGCACGCCAATTAAGTAACTGGGAGTCTCGGGCAAGAGCGAGTGGAGGCCAGGGCTTAGGGATGAACTGTGAGCATGGGGAGGGGCCTCTTGAGCAGGCTCAGTGCCTCAGTCGGGCACTGGATATAGACTGGGACCACATCTTCTGTCCCCTCTTATTGTCCCTACTGCCTTGAAAGGACTAGATTATAATACCTGAAGGACGGAGTAGGCCTGGAAATACTTCCCTAACTGCTTACTCATATCAACATTCCTTCCAAGAAAGACGCAGGCACGCAGTCCACAATTAGAGATAAAAGCCTTCAACTGGAGGAGGTAAGGCAGTGGAGCGAATGTTTCAGTTGAAATGCAGTCAGTCAAACAACTAGGGCAATTGACTGGTTATCAAACCCTTCTGGGCTTTGATGGGAGGAAAGAAGAGGAATTACTCATAAGGCAGAGATTTCTTAAATAAAGAGAAGGGCCCGCAGAAGAAGAGGCTTCAGGACACTGATTCTTACTCTTGTCTGTACAGTGGAATAATCTGGGCAGCCTTTTAAAAATACTCAATTCCTCTGCCTCAACTCAGAGGAGTTCTGATTCAGTGGGTTTCATAGGGCTGGGCCATCAGCATTTTTTAAAAGCACCCCAGGTGATTCTAATATGCAGCCAGGGTTGAGAACCACTGGTTTAGAGGTGTTTAAAGACAGAAGGCAAAATGTGTAGACTCTAGTACAGAATTTGCTGTTTTCTAGGCTGACACCAATAGAAAGCCTATCCTGATTTTAATTCACAGTGGCACATTCTAAAAGTCTACTCCAGGATTTAAAAAGTCTAGGGACTTTCGGAAATATTTGTTTGCCCATGTTCATATCAACATTATTCATAATGGCCAAAAAGCAGATGCAATGCAAGTATTCATTCATGGATAAATGGATAAACAGGATGGGGTATATACATACAATGGAATATCATTCGGCCTTAAAAAGGATGGAAAATCTGATACATGCTACCACATGGATGAACCTTGAGAACACTATGCTAAATAAAATAAGCCAGACACAAAAGGAGAAATATGGTATGATTCCACTTACATGAGGTGCCCAGAATAGACAAATGTATAGAGACAGAAGTAGAATGGAGGTTGCCAGGGGCTGGTGGAGAGGGAAATATGGAGCTGTTGTTTAATGGGTACAGGATTTCAGTTTTTCAAGAATAGCAAAGTGTTCTGGAGATGGGTGGAGGTGATGGTTAAACAACAATGTAAATGTTTTTAATGCTACTAAATTGTACACTTAAAAATGGTTAAGATTGTAAAATTTATGTTACATGTATATATTTTACCACAACCTAAAACATTAATTTCAGATCAATGAGAATCATCTGTCTATTTTAATACTTTAGAAAAACAGAAATTTATAAAGGAGAAAATTTTAAAATTACCACTTGGTATCTAGATGTATTCTTTCTCTGCATGTGCTTAATCATGCAAATACATACACACATTGAATGTTACTTTCTATGATGGCTTGCAATCTGAGTTTTCATTTGTATTTGATTTGGTTTAATCCTTGTTTCTTTACAGAGATGGTTCCATCTCAAGGGTGGAGTAAGTCAGGTGATGTGGTAGGTGGGCATCCTAACATATCCATATAGCCAGCTTTGGAATCAAACAGTACTGGGTTCAAAGTGCACCTGTCACGCTCATGATCGGTGTGACCTTGGGCCTCATTCTGAGCCCAAGTGTCCTTATTTCAGGCTTGTTTGGGAAGTTAAAGATAACTTAGGTGCCAGGTCCCTGCTCAGGCCCTCGGGAAACGGGAGCTGTAACTGTGGAGTCACTGGAGACTTCCACGGACACTTCTATGTACTTGAGATAGATATTCAGTCTCCACTTATACCCCCTGTCCAACTTAGGAGCGAGCTTCAGAGAAGTCCTGATCTGAGATTCAGGAAGTCGCCAGGGCTGCCACGTGGTGCTGTGACCTTGGCAACACCAGGTTCTTTCTAGGTCTCCGTTACTACATTTACAAAGTGAGCACTTTGGGTTTTGGGGTCTCTGGGTTCCTCCCACCTCTCTACTGTAGCATCCTTTGCTTCTCCATAGCCTCTCACTCCCTGAGATGATGCAGAGCCCTCAGTGGATGTCCAGTAAATGTTTATTGACAACGAGGCTCCTGCAGGTTAATCATCAACATGCAATAATATCCCAGATATGACCGGCTCCCTCCAAGGAGGGAAACCTGCTTTTTGGCAAACTCATTGACTTTCCTTCAGGAAGTTAATTTCTGGTGGTGCAGCACCATATTCTGCAGGAGCTTGGATAGGCTGTGCTGGAAAGACAGGGATATTTTTCCCTAAAGGCAGTGCATGGGGCAGAGGGGCAAAACTCCCTTTTTTATTCCTGTAGTGCTTGTACTGGGGTAGAGGAAGCAGATTGGTTACCAAGAGCATGGAAAGAAGTCTTACGTCCAGCCTAGAGCTCAGCACATCTTTCAGTTGCCAAATGGAAGGTCTCTCTGTGGCAACGCCGGGGAGGAAAATTGAGTTAGACTGGCTTGTTCCAAATAAAATGCTATATTTAATTTCACTCTGGGAAACCTTTGATGTCCGGGCTACTGTAATATGTGAAATAGATTTAAGAAGATCCTTTTTTTGGTTAGAACAACAGAAAATACAAAACAGGGAGGTCCTGAAATCAGTTGCAGGTTGCACGTAGGGATCTGATCATTTCAGTGTGGTTTTTAATCATCTGGCAGCTGCTGGTCAAGGGTTGACTAGTCGGTATCTAGCAGCCTGAGTGTCACTGTGCACGTTGAATCTGTCTCAGTAGTTCAGCCTCTGAAATGCCTTTCAAGTTAAGCCAAGGCACTCGGCGCAGGAATGGGAAACTGTCAGTTTGTAAATCTGGGATGTGCATTTGTGTGCTTGACATGTGGAAGGGAAGGGCTGAGTATGAACCAATGCCGAGTTAGATCAGCAAATATGTATCTGACTGTAGGATCTAAAAATCAGCCAGATAGAGTCCCATCTCCAGAATTGCTGTCCCTTTTATGAGGGTCATAAGCGCCGTGGCTGCTGGATGCTTCTCCCGCTTTGTGGAGCTCTGCCCTGGTGCATTTCTGGGCTAACTGGCCATGCAGGAAATTTGGGGAAGGAACTCACAGACCTCCACTTTTCACATTGCTCCTATCCCTTCGGGCTTCCACCTGTTTCCTTCCTAACTCTCCTGTTATTTTTTGGTGTGAGGTCAGAAAAAGCTCTTCACCGCTCTTCTGCCTTCATTCATTTACCATTCAGAGGACCTCACTGAAGTGGAGAGACCAACAGATAGGGCTGCCAACTCAACCCTGGAAATGCTCCTTTCTCGTTTTACCTGGCCAACTAGAAACCAAGTGTTTTATTTCTTTGTCTATTTATTTAAAAAAAAATACAGAATGAAGTATTTTTGGGTACTGTGCCACTCTTCTGGGCTGTAAGTAGAAAAGAACAAATATATACTTGTCCAGCTTTTCCTGTTAGACCCTCAGAGGAAGAAGCTCCAGCCCATAACCTGTGAGGCTTTATCCCTTGTGATTATGTGAATTAGAGAGAGAAGCTAATCTTTTTGAATGACTATGAAAGTTTCTCTGTGGAGCACCTGAAACCCTGGAAACACTTGCTTTCACACACACTGAGGGCCCCCTTATGTGTGGAAAGAATTTCAGAGGCCAGGTGTCAGGAGAGGCCCTGGGAGAGTAAGGAAGTACAAGCAGCTTTTGGTGGGATCTAGAGGCCTGTGACCCAGGCAGAGGAGGGCCCAGGAGGGAGGCAGTCCTTGAAGAGCACTCTCTGATGTTGGTTCACCTCTCTGACATTGAAGTTGTCATGAGAACCCAAGCTGCTCTCCATGGTAGAAAGGATTTCCTCTTCCTCAGACGCTGAGGGAAATGGTCCTTTGCATCCTGCATCCAGAGACAGCAAAAGACGGTGGAAGTGGTCAGGGACCGGCATCTGGGCTTCCTCATTCTCCAACTGGCAGTGCTGTGGGGTCCCTGGGCAATTGTACAGAAAGCACATATATAGAGTCAGATAGATATGTGTTGGAATACAATTCATAGCTCCCTCTGCTCAACTCCTGTGAGCTGAGCTTAATTCATAGCTCTCTGAACCTCAGTTTCCTTATCTGTACAAGTGGGAATGATGATACTGCAGAGTTGTGAGGCCTGTGCGTGCTAATGCATGTGATACACCAGCTACAGTGCTGGCTCCCTGGTAAGGCTCAGGCATAGGGAACTGGTTTAAGCATTGCCTCTGCCCTCCCTTGAGCAGAGGGGTGCTGATATTTGGTGTGAAGGGGTGCTGACACTAGGTGTGAGGGGGTGCTGATACTAGGTGTGAAGGGGTGCTGACACTAGGTGTGAAGGGGTGCTGATACTAGGTGTGAAGGGGTGCTTACACTAGGTGTGAAGGGGTCCTGATACTAGGTGTGAAGGGGTGCTGACACTAAGTGTGAAGGGGTGCTGATACTAGGTGTGAAGGGGTGCTGATACTAGGTGTGAAAGGGTGCTGATATTTGGTGTGAAGAGGTGCTGACACTAGGTGTGAAGTCGTGCTGATACTAGGTGTGAAGGGGTGCTGATACTAGGTGTGAAGGGATGCTAGCACTAGGTGTGAAGGGGTGCTGATATTTGGTGTGAAGAGGTGCTGACACTAGGTGTGAAGGGGTGCTGATACTAGGTGTGAAGGGGTGCTGATACTAGGTCTGAAGGGGTGCTGATACTAGGTAGGTGTGAAGGGGTGCTGATACTAGGTAGGTGTGAAGGGGTGCTGATGTTAGGTTGGGTTCTCCTAGATCAGTCTGATGTAGGAGAGGCATCTTCAGCTGGAGCTTTGGGATCTGGAGTTACTGACCAGTCTGGACTCACCATTGTTCATGGTGTCTCTTGTCTTTTTTTTTTTTAACTTGTTTCCGGAAGGCAGCTGGCAGTAAGTTTTACATTAGATTTAGCTTGAGTATTATGCTTGGTTAGCGCAATACTAAAATTATTTCCTTTTTCCTGTGCATTCATCTGTTCAACACGTATTTATCGAGGATGAACTATATGCGAGGCACTTTGACAGGCACTAATGATGCTGTGCTGAGCCAGAGTTTACATTCTCTGTGCATATGAGGGCAAGAAGAGAGGAGAGACAGAAAATGTAGGTGTAAGCAAATAAATGAGAGAGCTTCATATTATGGTAGGTGCTATGAACAAGAAATTAAAGAGAAACAAGCAGAGTTTTATGGTAACTCTGCTATGGGCGGGGGTTACTTTAAGCTGGTGGTCAGGGAGGTCACCTCTGGGACCTGGAAGACAAGAAGGAGCTAGGCTTGCAAAGAAAGAGAGAAAGAGCCTTCCAGGGGAGGGCATTGCAAGTACAAAGGCCCAGAGGCAGGACAACTTTGGCATGTGTCAAAAACAGAAGAGCAAGGCTGGCACACAGTGAATGACCAGGAGGGTGCAGGTGAGCTGGTCAAAGGGTTGGCGGCGGGGGGAGGGGGAGCGCTAGATCATGACTGGTAGGGATGTTGACGTGTCTTTTTTATTTTTAGGATATCATCATTCTGCCTGTGGATTAGAAAAGGGAGTTGGGAGGGAATGAGAAACTGGTTGGGAGGCCAGTTGGGTAAGAGAATAGAGGCTGGCACCAGGTGCCAGCAGTGGAGGTGAGATGAATGGGCAGAATTTGGCCAGTGGGATGAATGTGAATGCTTGGGAGGCAGAGTTGCCAGGGCCTGCTGGGCAGTTGGGCAAGGAGGCCCCAAAGGATGCCAGGCAGTTGGTTCAGAATAAACATCAGCAGTGAAAGTCTTGTCAAGAGTGTTGGGAAGCTGGACATTTTCAGATACAGTTGATGGCAGTGCAGAAGTTCTACTCACCTTGGTGGGTCATTTGACAAAATGCTCAAAGGCTTCAAAATGCTCCTTTCTTTTGGTTCAACAAGTCCATAGGATTTTATCCTACGGAAATAGTCAGAAATACACAAGGATTACTTACAAGTGTGTTTGTTGTAGTCTTATTTGTAATGGGGCTAAACCTGGGATAATTTAATTTCTCTCCTCTATTTTTCAATCACCAGAGTGCTGGGTAAATAAGTTAGGATGCATCCATGTAATGGAACACCACGTAGCCATTTAAATGATAACCTAGAAGGACAGTTAATGGCACATAAAGATGTTCAACTTCACTGCTAAATGAACAAAGGTAGACAGTTATCTACAATATGGTCCCAAATTTTATGAGACATATAAACTATTTACATCTCATGTAAGTGTAGACAGGATTACTATACCCTGGAAGGTCCAATAGGTATACATTAGAGTGTTAATGATAAGCCAATTCAGGGAACAAAATTACAAATTATTTTATTTCATTATTTATGATTCTTCTAAATAATCTACCATAAACATTTGAAATAAAAACTTTTTTTAAAAAACCCTGTTATTTGAAAAAACTTGTGATGTCTTACCATGTCCAAGTATAAACTGAATAGTGAATAAATCAGTGGGCTGGTGGCCCTTCTTAATACACAGCCGTACATAGGACAACCATTTGTATTCAGAAAGTTCGTGTTGAGAAAGTCACTGGATTTGAGTCAGAGAACTTGGAGTTGGAGTCCCAGCTCACCCATTCACTGGCTTTGTGATCTTGAACGTGACGCTTAACCTCTGACATGCAGACCCTTGGCTGCTTCAATTTGCAGTGGGAATGAATGGTGATAATAAGAACAAGAATAATGCTTTCATGCAGTTGTGAGGATTCAATGATAGGGAATTAGAAAGTATTTTGTAAGAGGAAAAGCACAATGTAAATATTAATATTCCAGGGCCCAAGTCTTTGACATGGACATGACTATGGGCACCAACAGATTTTTGGATGGATCATTTATGGTACCCTGTCATGCCCTTTAGTGTGCATCTCATGCAACCAAATGGCCAGCTCACATCTCATCCCAAGCCCTGAATTAAGCAAGCAATCTGAACATAAGGGACAATGAGTTGTCCTGAGCGGCAGGCAGCTCTCAAATGAGGAGTGCTTTCTCATTCACTGGAAAGCTGTAAGTGAAATGCTGCTTCAGCAGCCGCACCCAGAGCCCCTTTGATACGTGGTTCAGCTGTTCTGTTACATAAACCTGTTGGAAATGAACCTGCAAAGGAGTTGAGCAGAGGGAGGTGCCCATTGGAATAAGGATGAAGGAGTGATGCACTACCTCTCCATTTAAAGGAGACATTGCTTTTTAATGGACCATAAACACTGGGATCTGAAATGTTACAATCTTTACATACTGGAATGGACATGCACATAAATGCTGATGAACAGCTCAGCAGGTACTTCATTTTTAAATCCTTGATTGTTCAAGGACAGGGATATCCTACTTGGCTCTGCAAGACGCATAGTGTACTGGACAATGTTGTCTGCATCAGGATGTCTTAATGGGGAGTCACACCTCCAAAAGAAACTGTAGAGTGAATGGGTCCAAACATAAGGGTTTGAGCCCCTGTTTTCAGCTGGGATTTTGGGGTAAAGGGAGATGAAGCAGCCAAGTCTAACCAACTGCTGAGGTTTATTTCTTGGGGACTCCCAGCTCCACTGAGGTGTAGAAAATATAGCACCTACCAGTTACCAGCAAGGATATCTGTTCCTGGATGGAACTGCCTGGTTGGAAAGAATGCTGGTGGTCAGCAGTGCCTTCTGATCCTAAGAAGAGGACCCTAACCTGGCCATTTTGAATAAGGGCCCCATAGCTGCTGATTAAGTGTGTCAATAGTGGGTTCCTTGTGATGTAACATTCATCGTCCTTCCTGTGGTGGATGACCCTACAGACCCACCTGCTGATAAGCTAAGCTGCTTGCCCAAGGCCATAAAGCTACAGAGGTGTTAATGTATTTGAACTGGATCTCTCTGACCCTAAGATTCCTGCTCTGAAGTCCTCCATTATCCTGCCTCTTACTGAGTTGTTTTGCCAGGGCTATTGGATTTGAATTCGATAGTATCCTATGTACATTAGAATGAAAATGTATAAATCTTAGAAAATGAATAAATCATGGTTCCATCCCTCAAGAAACTTATATATACTCTTATTATTTAAGAGTCTGAAGTGCATAGCAAGAGCTCAATAAATCATTATTGAGTAAATGATAATGCACAAATGTATTCTAGTTTATTTATAGATATCCATAACCCCAATCAGATTATAATGCATCTCATAAAAGGTGCACACACAAAATCCTGTGGGAGTTTAAAGATGGGAGAGGATACCTCTGGAGAAATCAGGAAAATATCAAGTTGGATGTATCGTTTGAGATGGGTCTTAAAGACCTGTAGGCACTTTGACAGGTAGAGATGGTGAGGCTTGGTTCCCACCCTGAGCCTCCTGCCTGCTGACTGACTCCTGCAGTAGACCCCAGGTGTCCTGGTTTATTTCTGCTTTGTAATTCCACTTCTCAATGACATCAACAACCGGGAGCTGGGAAATGAAGTTTTTATTCTGATCAACCTGACTTGCCACAAGAGGCCTACATGAGAAAGTATGATTTCTGGTCTCTTCTCCACTGTCTCTGATATGCAAATGAGTCACACATATCTGTATCTTCATTCTAGAACTCTCTTTTGAACTGCTAATCCCCCTGGCTGAGCCTCTAATCCTGGTTATCCAGCATTCTTCTAGATTTAAGGTTGAAACAGAATGCATGACCTTCCCAGACTCCCTTGTACATGAGCTCCCAACCTCCCAACCCCTGTTCTGTTCCACCCCTTGTGGTGGTAGCCAGGGAGGTCAGCTGCATTGCATGTTAGTAGTAAGGGAAGACTGGGGTGATGGGTCCAGAGTCGTGTGTTATAAGATGACTTTGGAGGTCAGGCTGTTGTTTTGGCTCACTTTGGGATTTTGGGGAGTAGAGCATACTTTGCCATCGATTTCCTGATGAAGAAAAGGCAACTTGGTGTTCTTCGTACAAGCAAACAGGTCAGTGTTGGAGATAATTACCTTATGAGGCACCGTGGGTCCCAGAGAGGGGAAGCCTCATGGAACTACTACTATGCCATTGCCATCATGGTCTGGAGGAGATGATAACGTAGTATTTGCTTGCAAAATGGTTTTCTGATGTTTGTTCGAAAGAGACAGTTATGTACCTCAGCCAACTGTTAGGGCTGTTTTTCTTCCAGCACAATTTATAAAGTGCTTTCTGTCACGCCCAAATTTTGCAGGACTGGAGAACTCAGATATTTAAGGTTGTGGCTTTTTAGAATGGATGAATAAACATTAGTACTCCAAACTGAAGAGTGTGAAGACTTGTCAAGGCTCCGTTTCTGATTTGCTTTCTGATCTCATGCAAGTCACTTCACCTCTCTGCTTTTTGTTTTTCCATCTGTGAGACATTGCTCACTTTGTCAGGATATCTTCAATATGAATAAGATAATGTGTGGAGCCCTTTCAGCTGCTGCATCATTAAAAAGCATTTATTCAGCACTTATGTAGCATTGCACAAAGAGAATTATAAAGACTAGATCCCTGCCTTGCCTGCTAGGTTATATTCTAGTATCTTCTTAAAAAGGCAGAAACTAGACAACTAAAGAGGGCAGTAATTCAAATGTTATCTTTTAGGCTACACAAATAACAGTAGCATAAATAATTAGCAAGCACCAATATGGAAAGAAATCAGTTATCAAAAATACATAGATAAAGTTATCAGAAATTTCTCATCTTTCTGGAGCTAAGTCATGCAAGAACCTGGTTTCATGTACATGAAATTGCCAGACACTGCCCCCTGGAACCTGAGCAAGAAGAAGATCCCAGTGGGCAGAGTGAGGAGGGAAAGCGTTCTGGAGAGTTTTACTTGGGATTCTGGTATTTGGGTTTCTGTCACTGTCTCTTCTCCCTTCAAAGTCAACTAATACTCAAGACATTAAGGCTTAAGGCCCTGTTAAGGGGAAAGGTCTATGCTTTAGAGAGGGTGTATAGAGTGGTAGGCAACCATCATTCCTCTTCTGAATATTGTGGTCATTGCATTGTGGGCCTTCACTGAATTATGAACCACCATGAGAATGAGATCCAAACCAAGCTGGATGGAAACCACATGGATGAGGCCCTAGAGATTGAGGACGCCATACACATGTAATCACTGAGCTGTCTGAATCATCTTGAGAAACTTCTACAAGTCTGTCTACATCTGACTTCCCCATCAGTTACACACTTTGACAGGAAAGCTCTAGGGAGAAGAGTACCATTTCTTCCCCAGTGCTAGGAGAGGAAGGTGATGAGACCGAGATTACCAACTAAATTATTTCCTGTGACTTCGTAGAAAAGCTGAACTCCCAAGGTATGCTGCTTGGAGATGTGGGGGCATGCACATACGTGTGTGCACGTGCACACACACACACACACGGAGTTTTCTTCATATAGGGGTAGTAAAACCTCTCAGGAAATTAATTAAATTAGCTATTATTTGTGTTTCTCTTATAGTTTACAGCATCCTTTCACTGATTTGATCTCATTTGACATAAAAAGATTAGCTGTCAATGTACGTGAGACTAATATTAATCATCCCCATTGTACATAAAAGGAAACCAAGACTCAGAGGTTTGGTAACTTTGGGCCAAAGTCACACAACCAGTATGAATCTGCCGGAGACCAGATTTAGATATTCACTCTAATACCCTGACTTTCTCTCTGGAAGACGGTCAGCATTCTAAAGCCAGTGTATTTAAATACTACCTGTCTATCACAAATTTTGCATACAAAGATTTCAAGCCCCATCTAGATACCTAGATTTCCTCTCCATATGTCATGTTGTTAAATTACTATTTTGTGTCACCATAGTGCACAGTATGCTTAAGACCCAGCTTGCTGCTGTTAATAATTACATAGTGTCATTTTTTCCTCCACGGAGACTCACAATAGAAGCTAGCAAGCCAGGAACTTGTCCTTCACTGCACTTGGGTCTTAAACAACTACTAAATACACGGAGTTTGACTCCCATCTCCCTCCAGTTGTCAAGCTCTCTCCCTGTTGGTTTTCAGCACGGGTTTCAAGTATTCTTTCGGCAGGAGAAGAGCTCTTGACAAATGGCCCATCGCAGTGCAAATTCTTTTCTAATGAATGCACTGGGCAGGCAATAAATCTGAAAGGGCTGCATCTGAATCCTGGTCCAGGTGGAAGATGCTAAACTGGCCTAAGGCTTTAAAATATGCCTGTCCTTAGCCCACTTGCAGATATTGCTGCCATTACTGCTGATGCCACGACCTGTGTCGGGGGAGGCGATCCTCACCAAGAGCTCCCTCCACAACTGCTGGGTGGTGGGGGGAGTGCTGCATGCTTTCTCTGTTCCCTGCCCTCCCCTTTTTAGCTATTCCCCTCCTATTTGAAACCATCCCCTCCTGACTTTGGTCCAGGATCTCGTTCCAGCTCCTCTCCTTCCTCTAACCAGGACCAACTTTCTGGAAAAATGGTTCTTGCACTCCAGTGTCAATTTTCCCTAAGAACATGAGCGTTTCAAGCTTTGAGTGCTGATTTGGGGATTTATCCAGTCACAGGGGTTTCCAAGACAGACACTGCATTCTGCTGATTCGGAATCATAGTGACTCTGTGATCAGAGGGACCTGAGTTGGAATCTCTACACCACCTTTGACTGACTTTTGGCAAGTTACCTAACCTTTCTGAGTCTGCAAAACGAAGACAATGCTATTGTCCTGTTAGAAGGATTAAATGATATCACATAAAGTGCCTGGATGTGCCCAGCCTGTGACGAATCATAATATTTCAGTTCCATTTTTCTGTTTCTCTCCTGAAGAACTCACAAAGCCTCTTTATGTGTTCAAGGTCACTGGACGACTTGCTAAGAACTAGGCAGAAGCCAAAGGTCGTTCTCCCATAAGTTATCACTCCTACTTGACAACACACACCTGATGTCGATTTGTTTTTGGTTTGACCTACTACGTTTGACTGATTCTACTGATCCTGACATTTTTTCCCCTACACTTTCGTTTCTCTGAAACTAAAGTGCAATCTAAACTAATAGGTTAAACTTTAGTTGGCACCATTTTTCTTTCTCGTTGATACATAAAATAATGGGCACGTCTTACAACTTCCGACTTTGATTTGATGGACATATGGTAATTCTTTTTAAACACCTGAGTTTAAATTCCCTGAACTCAAGTGACAAACAACGGCCCTGACCTGGTGATTCTTGATGCAGTCTCTTCCCAGGTGCCTTGTGCAGGAGTGTCTGCAAGATGTCCCTATGTGGTGGGCTGCCATCTGGATAAAGGGGCAGCAGGAAGAAGAGTTTCCAGGCTGCTGGGACACATTTGAATAGAGTGCCAGTGACTCTTAGGGTTGCATTCTTGCATCAGAGTTCAGGAGGCTTGTGCAACCCCGCCCCTGTGTTTGGCCCCAAGATGCCTTCCCACATCTCCCAATATTACAGGACAGGAACTCCCTGTCATGCAATATTCAAAGTGGGCTTTTCAACCAAGATTTATTGAGTGCTTACTGTGTATCAGGCCTTGTTAAGCACTTGACATATGTATGCTGTTTTAATTAATATGATTGCTCCATAAAGTAGGTACTTCTTTATCTTACACATGAGGAAACCCTGGCTTAGGAATTAACTTACTTGCCCAGGTCTTCAACTCAGATTTGTCTGGCTCCAAATGTCCTGATCTGAATCTCTCTGGCCTTCTGCTTCTCTGCCAGCCTGACTTGGCAACTCTGCCTTACCTAGTAGCAATGACAAAACAGCACGGGAGTTAAGTCTGAGTTTTTGTTCCTAAGAATCTGATTGACAAGGTATGTGCTAAAGAGGTAGGGGTAGATTATAGAGTTTGTAGAAAGGGGAGGATGGACAGGAGGAAAACCCACTACAGATTTTGAGCCTGTCTGAGTGAATTTTCAGCTCCTCTTCTCCAGGTATGCTCATTCCATCGTTTCATCTCTGGCATTGTGCCAGCATGGTCTCAGGGCCAGGGGTGACTGTGGCCACCTGGCATGAACAGTGCCCCACTTTTCCCGTCAGTGATTTTTTCCTGTCTTCTGCCTTGAATCAGATATGCCCCAGGTGCCAGGGAAAGAGGAGTGTGTGCTTGATGTTCTGTCAAGACAGGTAGAGAGAAAATGAACATCTCTAACAGTGAGTGATTGAGACTGAATATTTTCCAGGAGCTGGAATATTATGTGTGTGTGCGCACATCTCCTGGAAAAACAGGAGACGCTCCTGTGGCCTCAAGAGAGCTCAGTTTGGTAGTGAAGACAGCAGATGTATGGAGCCATTACTCTTAGGGAGGCAAGTTCTTAGGGGTGTGAGAACCAAGAGAACCGTTGTTTGGTGGAAAGCACACAGGATTTGGAGTTCTGAAGGGCACGTTGAGCTTTTTCTTTTCCTTGTTCCTTAAACTCCAAGCTTTAGTCTCAATTTTATAATGTGGGTAGTCCATTTTTCTCACGGCCTCATTGAAAGACTTAATGAGACACTCAGAGTACAGCCTTGATAGAGGCCTGGGATGTATTAATTGATACAGGCCTCCTCCAGGGCCTGGGATGTATTAATTGCTGGTGCTCCCTCAGTGGCAGCCTTGATATGTACACTTAGGAATATATATATATATATATGCGTTTGTATATGTGTGTATGGGTTTTAAAAGTCCGTCCTTCATCAAATATTTATTACGTATCTGTTCTAGGTGCAAGGGAGTTAGCAATAAATAAAACAGGCCTCAGTCCCTGCCCACGGTGAGCTTACATTCTAGGACAGAGAGACAACGAATAAAATAAGTTAAACACAGTTTGTTGGATGGCAATAGGGGCTGTGGAGAAAGGTAAAGCAGAGACTTGGGGTGTAAGCAGAGGTTTACTTGTAAAGAAGGCGATGAGGGAGCGCCTCCGGAGGGGATGCCTGAGCACGGTCTGTGGGAATGAAGGGGCCAGCAGGGTGGACTGACATGCGGGAGGAAGGCATTCCAGGCAGAGGGAATTGCAGTAGCAGACACTGACAGAGGAGCGAGTGGCCTGGCAGGCTCAGGGAAGGGCGAGGGAGCGGCACCAGCAGGGTGGGCGCTGGCTGCAGGTGAGGGGTCAGGAGCCGGGCAGAGCACGGCCTTGCAGGCCACGGTGAGCACGGCAGCCTTTGCCCGGAAGGAGGCCATTGCACATCTGGAGCGGGTGTGGCGTGGTCCAACGCGGGTCATTGCAGACTTGGAGCGGGTGTGGCGTGGCCTGACACGGGCCATTGCGGACTTGGAGCGGGTGTGGCGTGGCCTGACGCGGGCCATTGCGGACTTGGAGCGGGTGTGGCGTGGTCCGACGCGGGCCATTGCACACTTGGGGCGGGTGTGGCGTGGTCCGACGCGGGCCATTGCACACTTGGAGCAGGTGTGGCGTGGCCTGAGGCGGGCCATTGCGGACTTGGAGCGGGTGTGGCATGGTCTGACGCGGGTCATTGCAGATCTGGAGCGGGTGTGGCGTGGTCCGACGCGGGTCATTGCAGACTTGGAGCGGGTGTGGCGTGGCCTGACGTGGGCCATTGCGGACTTGGAGCGGGTGTGGCGTGGTCCGACGCGGGCCATTGCAGATCTGGAGCGGGTGTGGCGTGGCCTGACGCGGGCCATTGCGGACTTGGAGCGGGTGTGGCGTGGTCCGACGCGGGCCATTGCAGATCTGGAGCGGGTGTGGCGTGGTCCGACGCGGGCCATTGCACACTTGGGGCGGGTGTGGCGTGGCCTGAGGCGGGCCATTGCGGACTTGGAGCGGGTGTGGCATGGTCTGACGCGGGTCATTGCAGATCTGGAGCGGGTGTGGCGTGGTCCGACGCGGGCCATTGCACACTTGGAGCGGGTGTGGCTGGTCCGACGCGGGCTCCCCAGGTGAGCGTGGCTACTGTATGGGAGGTGACTGGGGGCGGGGGGGCTGCCCTGTGTGCGCGCCTGCCTGGCTCCGCAGTAGCTCTGAGAACTGCCGGTAGCCATTCCCTCAGGTTAGAGGCGGAAGGGGAAGAAGAGGCCTGGAGAGGTTCTCGGGGCGGGACGTCCCTGGCAGACTGTGTTCAGAAGGTCCCGCCCCAGGCAGTGAGGGGCGGCCGCCGAGCTCCACATCCCGGGGGCGGGCCCGGCGCGTCTAACTCGTGGTCCGAGGCCGGAAGGGCGCCGTGGGTGTGCGTGGGGACAGCGCCGGGCTGCGGCTGAGACGCCCGGGCCTGCTGAGGGCGAGCGGGGCCTCTCGCCAGGGCGGCGCGCGCGGTGCCTTGTGGGGAACAATGGCGGCCCCGGAAGGGCAGGCGGGAGCGGAGCCTGAGAGCATAGTCAGCCCTCTGCCAGCGAGGAGCTCTCAGTGCGGCCTCTCAGGAAGCGTCTGAGAACTGAAAGCTGAGAGTAGAACCTGAGTGTCCAAAGGGCTGAGAGGAGAACAGAAGGGAATGCTGGCTGAGGTGACACAGCACCCATCACGACAGCCTCAGTGGCTGGCCGTCCCGCTCTGCTGAGCGGGCTCTTCCCGCGCCTCATCTCTCATGTGGAAGGGCTGGCTGGGCCTTCTGGAGAAAAGAGACTAGAATCTTCCATCTTGGGTTGTGCGGGACTTTATTACACTGTCAGTCACAAAGCCATAAATACATTTCTCCAAGACAAGAAAAGGGTAACAACAACTAACCCTTCTCCAGTGCGTGTTTTGCACAAGGTGCTGTTCTGAGTGCTTGGTTTGTACTAACTCCTTTCATCTGCAGTATGATCTGGTGAGATGGGTCGTATTACTATTCCCATTTTGCAGAGGAAGAAACCAAAGAAGGACTTGGCCCAAAGACCCACAGCTAACAGGTGTTGAGACATGATCCAAACGCATGCTTCTGACTTCGTCAATCTCTTAATTTCTTATTTGCCACGTGGACTATTGTGAGGGAGTTTTTGGAAACAATATATACAGATACACGCAAAGGTCAGAAAGGGAAAATAAAAACCGGCTTAAGCCCCTTTCTTCCCATATGCATATGGGTACCTACCTGCCAGGCAGCTGGTGACTGGCAATTTTCACTTCTTATTTTGTTATAATTTATTGATGTATATGTCATCCCACTTCCTAAGGCTAGAGACTCATGAGACCAGAGTCCATGTACAATCCATTTTTATATTCACCATGGTATCGAAGCCAGTGTCTTTAATATAATAGGTGCTCTGTAGATATTAAATCATTTCTAACGTTAAATGGATGCATGTGGTAACCAGCTCTCACTTAAGCCATTCCGTTCTGAAAACAATGAGAATGAGAACCTTTAAATATGTGAATCATAACAGTTACAGCTGCATAATGTTTTTATGATTTTCAAAATGCTTCCACACAGTTTATCTTGTTTCATCTTCCTGCTAACCCTTTTGAGAGTGGGAGGCACACATTACTTAATTATAAGAAAATGAGAAAACTGAAGGCAGAGACAACAGATGAGCTACCCAAGATCACAAATAGGTTTTGTTTTTGTTTCTGATTTTGTTTTTAAAATCAGAGCAGAGATCAGAACCATCTTCTCCTGATCTTCCTATTTTGCAAGCAATGCCCAGTACACACCTGTTGGATACACAGCTTGAACACAGGACCTAATTGTTCATTAGGCATGAACAACAGGGTGTTTTGACTCTTGTAAACTGCCAACAGTCTTGCATAGTGCTAGACTGTGCACTAGCACCATCTAGAATGTGATCCTTTGACTGGTAGACCAGCTATCACTTACCAGTTTTTGGCAAGATCAGGAGCTTGTGACAGAATGTAAATCAGCTGTGTCTATAAACACACTGCTTAGTTAACCTTTTATTTTTATTATTTTTTTACATTTTATTTTGAAATAATTTTAGGCTTAAAGTTGAAGAATAGTGCAGGATTCCCATAAACCCTTTGGAAACTTCCTCTATTGTTAACATCTTGCATGACCATAATATAGTGATTAAAACTGAGAAACTGACATTGGTATAATACTTTTAACGAACTTCAGACTTCATTTTGATCTTACCAGTTTCTCCACTTCAGTCCTTTTTTGTCTGGTGCAGGATCCAATCCAAGATCCCACGTGACATTTAGTTATCATGTCTCCTTTGTTTAATCCAACTGGTGGTAGTTCTCACTCTTTCCTTTTTTTTTTTTTTTTTTTTTTTGTTTGTTTTTAATGACTTTGACACTTTTGAAGAATCCAGGTCAGTTATCATGTAGAATGTGTCTTAATATGGGTTCGTCTGATGTTTATTCATTATTAGATGGAGGGTATGCATTTCTTGCATACTGATTGCATACTTCTGAATATCACAGAAGTGGTGTGCCCTTCATAATGTGTCCTATCAAAGGGTAAAGGATGTTGATGTCTTTCTACTGGTACTGTTGACCTTTATCACTTGGTGAAGGTGATGTCTTTTGAGTTTCTTCACTATAAAGCTGCTATTTCCCCATTTCTAATAAGTATCCTGGGGGAGATATTTTGAGACTATGCAAATATCATGCTTCTTGTCAAGCTTTTGCCCATGGTTTTAGCATTCTCCAGTGCATCTTGTTTACAACAGTTCTTATGTTTGGCTAATTATGATTTTTCTGTTGTCCTTTTTGCCTCCATATCTATTAACTGGAATTCTTCCATCAAGGAGAAAACTGTCCCTTCTTCCCCAGTTATTTATTTATTTAGTCATTAATTTGTGCCAGTCTCATGTTTATTTATTTTATTCTATGGGCAATAATCCACTACTACTGTTAATTTATTTTGTTGCGCAAATTGTTTTAGCTTTGGCCATTGGGAGCTCTTTCTGGTTGGCTTCTGTGCCTCTCAACATACCCCCATCCTTAAGTGTTTTCTTGCTTTGGGACCACAAGATACTCCAGGCACATCTTTTATTTTTCCTCCCCCAGCCCTAGAATCAACTGTTACTCCAAGGAGTACTGATTCGTTTTATTGGAGAGTGGTAGTCTGTGAAAACCAAGACCTGGGCACTAGGTATGCTCATTACTGTCAGCTTGTATTTATATGGAGACTCTCCTGATGAAGAAAGTAGTGTGTTGATTCACGTTTTGGTGCTAGCTTCGTATCTCATCATATCAGGACCAGTTTGTGACTCTCCCACTTTGAGTCTTAGTGGTCTTTAAGTTCTGTTGTGTCACCATGTCCATGTGACTCATCTGGGGGTAATTTCAAATTCCATTGAAGTAAAGTTATGAATCAGTGTTATCCTTTCACTCATTCATTAAGTCAATACGTCTTGCTTGTACAGTGTGTGTTGGGCCTTGTGATAGGCACTGGGTTTACAGTGGTCTTTAAGTTCTGTTGTGTCACCATGTCCATGTGACTCATCTGGGGGTAATTTCAAATTCCATTGAAGTAAAGTTATGAATCAGTGTTATCCTTTCACTCATTCATTAAGTCAATACGTCTTGCTTGTACAGTGTGTGTTGGGCCTTGTGATAGGCACTGGGTTTACACTGGTGAGTAAAATTCTGCTCTTTTTTTTTTTTTTTTTTTTTAAATTTATTTATTATTATTAAACTTCAAGTTGTAGGGTACATGTGCACAACGTGCAGGTTTGCTACATATGTATACTTGTGCCATGTTGGTGTAAAATTCTGCTCTTAACAAGTTTATACTATAGTTTCTTTTTTTTATTGTTATACTTTATGTTCTGGGACATATGTGCACATATGTTCTGTGCACAACGTGTGGGTTTGTTACATACGTATACATGTGCCATGTTGGTGTGCTGCACCCATTAACTTGTTATTTACATTAGGTATATCTCCTAATGCTATCCCTCCTCCCTCCCCCAACCCCACAACAGGCCCTGGTGTGTGATGTTCCCCGCCCTGTGTCCAAGTGATCTCATTGTTCAGTTCCCACCTATAAGTGAGAACATGCGGTGTTTGGTTTTCTGTTCTTGTGATAGTTTGCTGAGAATGATGGTTTCCAGCTGCATCCATGTTCCTACAAAGGACACTAACTCATCCTTTTTTATGGCTGCATAGTATTCCATGGTGTATATGTGCCACATTTTCTTAATCCATTCTGTCATTGATGGACATTTTGGTTGGTTCCAAGTCTTTGCTATTGTGAATAGTGCTGTAATAAACATTCGTGTGCATGTGTCTTTATAGCAGCATGATTTATAATCCTTTGGGTATATACCCAATAATGGGATGGCTGGGTCAAATGGCATTTCTAGTTCTAGATCCTTGAGGAATCGCCACGCTGTCTTCCACAATGGTTGAACTAGTTTACAGTCCCACCAACAGTGCAAAAGTGTTCCTATTTCTCCACATCCTCTCCAGCACCTGTTGTTTCCTGACTTTTTAATGATTGCCATTCTAACTGGTGTGAGATGGTATCTCATTGTGGTTTTGATTTGCATTTCTCTGATGGTGAGTGATGATGAGCATTTTTTTCTATACTATAATTTCTTCAGTGGTGTCTAGGAGACATTACTCTTTTTCTTGGTTCTGCATATGATCTGAACTCATCTCAGATTGTTCAGCATTCTAAAATCATATAAGTTCAGCCTAGGGAATTTTAAATTTTGATTTTAGATTCAGAGGTTGTTGGAATACAAAGACACCATTCCCTATCTCAGTAGCTCCTGGGGCCAGTAAAAACCTTTGCCCATGCCTTGTTTCTGATACAGAGATGGTTGACTTCTTCAGATGCAAGGAGACTGAAGATATATACTTTGACTTGGTAAGACCTCTGCAGTCTTAACTGTTCCCTCTAACCATTGCTCTCTGGTCAATACTTCCCTCTCCTATGGTGTTGGGGTCTAGGGTAGGCATCCTCCTCTTCAAACTACTCTCAGACCCCAAAAGGATCCCTTCAGCAAAGACCCAAAAACATCCCTTCAGCAAAGATTCTGTTGCTTGACTTTCCTCCACCTACAAATCAAGTTGCATCTGGGATCAGCTTCAAGGGGGTTGGCAGTTAAGGTCATTTGGATGGTCATGATCCTCACTCCCAGGTCTACCCTTCCCACTTGATTTAATACAACCTGGCATTATTCCAACACTTCTCCCTTTGGCTGGTCATTAGCATTTCCTTTAAATTTTTGAACATAAATGGAATAAGAATCAGTTTCACAGCCCAGAAAGTGTCTCCAGCAAGGCGTGTTCTGCTGGACAATGCAGCCTTTTCTAACGAGTCAGTTAGCTGGAAGTGTCCGACGTTTCCTTTACTTTTGGAAAAGATGGGAGTGCTGAAAACTCACGCTAAGGCTGGTTCTCTGTTTCTGTTGGTTCCTTTCTGGAGTGTGTTAAATTACGTCTTTTGTGTTCTGAACAAATGTGTGTTCTCAGCATGCAAAATATGCACACAGTGGCTGACCCGTTGCCTGTTCTTGGGAGGAAGGGAACAGTCAAGCCGTGGTGAGTTGACTGCCGTGCACTCTGTGGTCGGAAATGTGAGGGCACCATGGGTCACCTGCGTTTGCCTTGAAAAGTACTGTAGGGTCTAGGCACCTGCGCATCTGTTCATCAGGTGTGCCACAGATACTGCCAGCGGGCTGCTGTATGCAGGCTCCTCAACAGCCTGGAGCATTTGCCGGAGGTGGTCCAACCCCCAGCTTTGAGCCTGGTGTAGGGCCAGGGGCCAGATTGTGGAAGTGAGTCTTTAGTGCCTCCCTCCATTTTCATGTTGGTGTTTTTCGCAAAAATTTTCTCTCTGTGTGTGTATTTTAATACATGAAATCCGGTTTAGAGAACAGCCTCGTATGTCCCATCCTGCTTGTAATGCAGTGATCTGCCCTTGAGAATTTTAAATTAGCTGACCTACATAGCTTAACTATTTCAATTAAAAGTAACAGGCAGCGTAGATTGGCAAGAGGTGGAGGACAGGGAGGGGAAGATCCCTCCCAGGAGCTTTGGTTCAGGCAAAACAATAGAAGTGACAAGCGATTCTGGGAAGAAGTCATGACAGTTGTCACGGAAGCTCTGACACCCTTTCCATGGCTGGGGTTCTCATGAAGGTGGCTTCTGGATATCTGCCTGCTGTGAACACATAGCCTTTGTGGGATGGTGCCAAGTAAACTCTCTTTAAGGGAAGGATTCAGGCAGCATTATTCCTTGCTCTTCTGCACATCCGCTCTTCCATTTCCAGCATCTCTATACATGGCTGTCTGAGGGCCAGTGTTCTCCCAGTCCTTCGGCCTGCTCCCAGGGGAATACATGGAGAGCAAACACTGTCGGTGGTACAGGGGGGCCATTCTTTCTCCCTTTCCATTTCTTCTCTACTGTTCAGAATTCTGATTCCACAGAAATGCCTAATTAACTCAGTTGCTCTGCAATGACAAGCTAACATCTGGAGCTACCAAGTCAGGAGGGCCATTCAGCCGGGGTCCAGCACAGATTTTCTCCCCTCTGCACCCAACTCAGCCACTTGGCACTGCACCAACCCTGATGTGGCAGGATGAGGATGCCAAGGGCTGGAGCAACTCAAGGCTCATTTTTTTTCACCTAGAAAATCAGGGGTTAGATATTTTTTAATTGCTGGCTTATTTCGCAGCATTTTTTTTTTTCTGGTAGATGAGGAGATCTTGTCATCGCTGGGGGTCCATCTCTCCCACATGCTGCCTTGCAGTGCTCCTCTACCTAGACCATCTCTGGGAGATGCCAGGTTACCCAGGAATGGGATGGGGAGCAGTGTGTTACGCTTCAGGTTGTATATATGGCCCCCTTGGGAATCAGGTGCAAAGCAAGGCTGTGCCTGATGTGAGGGCTGGGACAAAGGTCTAAATGACTAACAAAAAAGCTGTCTCTGGCAGGCAGGTAGGGGCAGTCTGGTGCACTGGAGCTGTAGAATGACTCCCAGATTCCATTCTTCACCTCCAGTTTGCATCCATCTGCCTGCCCACTGCGTACAGTGTTTACTACATGCCTTGCCTAGTCTAAATGCTTTACATAAATGAACTCATTTGACGTTCACAGGACATCACAGGTAGGCATTACCGTTGTCCCTGTTTTATAAATCAGAATACTGAAGCATTGAAAGGTTAATAATTTTGCACATGGACATTTGCTTCTGGAGCTGGGCCAGGCAGTTTGGCTTCAGAGTCTGCTCGGCTCTATCAAAGTCTTGCTATCAGTTACATAAGTTCTATTCCATCCCAGCCCCAAGTGTTTTCAGAGACAGAGATCTCGCAGTGTCTCTCAGGACCGTGCTTATCAGGTTTGAATGTGCCCATGAGCCATCTGAGGATTCTGGTAAAATGTACATCCTGATTCAGCAGGTTCAGGTTGGGGCCTGAGAGTCTGAGGTCCAGCAAGCTCCCAGGTAATGTCAATGTGACTGATCGCTGGTCCACACATTGAGCAGCAACACTGTAGTAGACTACTATCATGCCTGTGTACTATTTTCACTGTCAGATTGGAGTTAACTGCATTTGGATAGGGAGCTCTTTCAGCAATAGAATAACACCAGTCAGAATTTTTGATGAGTGATCGACTATAGTAGCAGACAGTAATCAATTTTTGATTTAAAAACTATTTTTCCTAGGACTCTAATGGAAAATGGAAAGGTTGTGTCCCCCTTTTCTGTATCTTTGCCAAGGGTCTTTCCTTTGTTCCTGGGTTTAACTTGGTGCTTCTAGGCTACTTTAGTCCTAACTTTTCTCAGTTACCATTATATGCAATTCTCCCAGCCACACCCCAGCAATGTACAAGGGATCAGACACAAGGTTGAATTCCATTACAGAAGGAGAATCACCATGGTAACTGTATCCTTTGATTCTTGAGTGTGCCCAGCAACCTGAGCAGAGGTGATAGTTAAAGTGAACCAAGTTCTCCTGAGAAATGGAGGGGAGTGGTGCTGGGCCCTCACTAGGGTGCGGTATTTTCCTCTCTACAGTGAGGGGCTTCCATTTTCTCTGAAGACTCCAGACACTCAAAGTCTCCTCCCCTCCCTTTTGTCCTGCAGTTAGCCTCCAGGGGTTTCTGATCCTCAACTTCTACAACGATGAGATTACTACAGTGCCTTGTGATACTCTTGTTCTTCTGGTTTGGGTTTTGATGGATAACCACATCTGAGTCTTGCTGTGTTAATGCATCAGTATTTTGGTGTATCTGCTTGCTTGTCGTGTGGGGCATATGCCAAGTCCAGTAGTGGATGGGCTGGGGAAGACCAGACCTTACTATATGGTGGCCTTGGGGGAAATCTTAATTCTAATGTGTGAAACCAGTGAAAGTGTGATTTTCTGGATCAATTTTTAAAAATGTACATTCAAGCAAAAAGCGACCTATTGTCTCTTCTCTTTCTGCCTCTGTACACGGCAGCCTCCACTACCTCGTGGATGATAGTGTGGATTCACTTTGTCCATCTCATTTGGATGACATCAGCAGAGATGCACTCTGTACCTCTCCACTGAGGCCTGTGACAGGACCTAATGTTTAATGAAGCTGAGAGAAAATAAACCAAAATGACCCAACGGAATATAAATGCTGATTTCTGTTCCCCTTGTTTGACAGAAAGGAAATAATGAACTGAGATGCAGTAGCCTGGCCACGTGATGTCTTGACAAGCAGCTTTCAGATTGGAGATGCTTCAGAGTGTTGCATTGAGTCTCTAGGAAGACCCTAAGCACTCGGTTTCCAGTGGTCAGTGGTTGGCCTCTTTTGAGACATAACCAATTGGAAGGAAAGATGGACCATCCTGCTTCCTATGACGTTGCCTTTAAAAGACATTTTCTGAGAAGAACTGGGCAGATGGTGGCTTTAATCTCAGTAGCCTTGTTCTTCATTTCTTAGCTAATGCTAAGAAACTAGCATTAGCCAACAGCACTGTTTTTACTGCTAACCAAAACTTCAGGAAAGAGCATCCTTCGATAGAACGTTAATTAACAAACGTGCTGTCAGTCCAGATGAAGACCTGTGCTGCTCCCTCTGCCCTCCCCAGCTCCACCTTTATTTACTTACCCAAAACATTTCCAGTGGTATTGAGGCGACAATGATAGGTTTTAATATTGAAGACCTAACATTAATAAATGCAGTTTTGATTGCTGTTCCTATCCGTATGTTCTTTAAGGAGGTTTGTTTAAAAGCCAAACAATCCCACGGGTTGCAGAGACTCTTTGTTCTAGCCTTCATCGTCAAAACAGACAGAATCAGGTTTGGGAGCAAGACTTCTACACAGGAGACTGGGAAGCTGTTACGCAGAAGAAGCGTTTTTTGTTCCCCTAGGTAGCCAATATAGTTATTAGGCATGATGTGTATATAAACCGGGATGTACTGTGATGAAGTAACGAGGTAACTAGGTGACTTTGGCATGACCCTCCCACAGACATAATGGTGCTGGACCATATGTAGACAAAGTTAAGCTTTCACTTAATATAGAAAGAACTGAAATGTAGCCAAAAACTGTGTCTCCTCACCCTTACCTTCACTGTGATTTCTGAGCTGCAGACTCGGAAGTTTCTCGCATTCCGTGAGATAGTGGTGAACGGTAAAAGGTTTGGGAATCGGGGAACTTCTGTAGGAACTCCACCAAAGTCATGTGGAATCTTACAGAGAAATGGGAGGAGTCAGTCAGTCTGACTGTCTTGTGAATGAGAATGGGCAGGTGGCTCTGACAGGCCTCAAAGGAACAGGCTTTGGAACTGACCCACCAAGTGCCCACTGGCCATTCTCTGGGAGCAGAGTTTGGGATGACGTGGTCCTTTGTCCAAGGAGAGTGTCCTGGAAAGGCATTCACCATCTAGGTATTTTCTCTGAGAAGCAGAGGATGAGGGCTGAACTTGCAGGAAGCCGAGAGGAGGAAGTGAAGTCAGGAGAAAATCTTCCTGGTTAAGGCTGAAATTCGGGGACTCATGATCCAGAGAGGTTCAGAATGCCTAACCCTGGTTTTGGAGGCCCGGGTTTTTCATTTTGACTGGCTTAGCTCCTTGGCTTATTAAATGTCTTTTATTCAGTGGCTAAACCACCCTGAGCCTTGGTTTCATTACCTGTAAAGTGGGAATAACTCTTGTTTCAGAAGGTGGTTAAGAGGATTACTTGACATAACACGTATGAACCATTTAGCTAGCATCATGCCTGTCACATGGTAGCTCGTGAAATTTTAGCAGCTATTTTTACTCCTAGTTTTACTACAGTAGACTGACTGGGAAAGCGCCTGTGGGCAGGGCAAAAGGGAGGAGCCGTGAAGATAATCAGGAGGTCAGCATTAGAGGGGGTACCAAAACAGCCAGAGAACTGTTTGGGAGAAGTTGCCTCCAGAGCACCCCTGTTTGGTCCCCCCCATCAGGGTCCACTGGTCATTGTGTGCCGTGTTGCCTGAATGACGGCGAGGTCTGGGTCAACACCAGCTCTCCCAGGCAGTGGGGCTTTCCTACCACACGCACAGGCTTCATCTCGGAAGGCTCTTGGTGGGAGCCGCAGCTGGGGCACTGCTGGAGGAGGGGTCAGCTGCACAGACCTCGCAGCCCTTTGCCCAGTCCCTGACGTCAAAAGGGCCGTTCATTCCCAGGGCTGCTGTCTCCACCCAGCTGCTGGGTCTCAGCTCCCTTCCTGGGAAGCCCAGGGCTTCACGGGTAGGAGATTCTATCCCGACAGCCTGTTCTAGCTCCCTTCCCTGTTTGTGACTGTCCCTCTTCCCTCCCACTCGCCTCCCACGCTGCCCCCCACCCCCTGCCTGGTTTCCAATTTTAGCGGTGTTACCAGGGCAGGTTTTCAGGAAGCCTGCTCCAGTGGCTCTCGCCTGGGCCGTTTCCACAGAGGCTGTGTGCCCGGCTACCATTCCCTAAGGCTCAGCCATTGCACCCATCTGTTCCCCGGGCTGCAGCCAGCCAGCATCTGCGGGGGGCGGTGAAGGCTGAGGATGCCCAGACAAGGGGCAGGGAGGGCCAGCCCACGTGATGGCCAGGGGAGCGGGTCGCCCAAGGGAGATGGCGTAAAGGGTTCACTGGTTGGGAAAAAACGGAAAACAGAAATAAGGTTAAAATTGAAATGTTTTTAAAAAGTAATTTGTGAAGACTTAAACAAATTTCTTTCAAACTGCTTTATTACTCATAGAAATTGTATCAATCAACAGTGATGGCTAAATTGCTGGATCAGTCAGAAAATATTGTTGCTGCTGAAGAATCAATGCTAATTGGATCATTAGGGCATTATTACATGAAACACAAATAGCTCAGGATGGTCGCTCTTTGCTTGGCTTGATCTGTAGTCTTCAGAGAAGCAGGGAAACCGCGATTGTTTCCCGCTCAGCTGACATGCAGTTTCCCCTCCCTTGCTGCCTTTCTCGCTGGAGTTAAAGGTGGATGCTGGTTGCAGACATTTCCCCCTATTTAGAAAAGCAAAGACATACCATGGTCCTTGAAATTGGTGATATTAAACAGTCCTAAAAAGTAGAGAGGTTAAAAAGGGATCTGGATTGCATTTTAGCAATCTTCTGTTGGGGTCTATGATGTGTGAAGACACATCTGCACCTTCACTGAGGCAGGTAGAATCCAACAAAAGCCACTGATGGGGCTCGAGACGGGGCAGGGCCTGCATTGAGGGCAATGGTCACAGCCTGGACACTCGACCTGAGCCACAAGCCAGCTGGAAGGACTCCTGGAGGGGTGAGACGTTTCGTAAGATCTGGGAGGCCAGCGTCAGCGTTGGGCACACCATCCCCCAGAGTGCCTGGTAGTGGTGACCTTGCTGCATGGCAGATGCTGTTGGGTATTGACTGAAGGGACAAGGTGCCCTCTCCACCCATGCTTGGTCATTAGCAAATAGTTAGGTGGGCATGCGTGGCCTCCTCATGGTCTCCTCTTCCACCTCTCTTGACCATTTTCCTTGCCCTCTCCCCTACCCCCGACCTCCGGCAGCCCAGAGCTCTCCTCAGCAGTGCTCCCCCCAACTCCCTCAGGGCCTGAATTTCCAAGGTGAGCGTCCCCTCTCCACACCATCGCAGCGGGTGCTTCTGCCGGTGTGGGATCTCGCCAGGGGTTATGCTTGCATCTTAACAGGAAATTTACAGGGGATGGAAGTATTAACCCAAATGGAGTTACCAGGGAGGGGGTTTCACACGTTTCTCAAATAATGCCAGAGAGAGCCATGGTTTACATCATCAGGACGAGGTGATGGGGGTGGGAAGAGGGCAGCATTTCCTTGCGAGGCTCCCGGCAGCTTCATTTCTGACTTGCAAGTGGTTCAAGAAGCCTCCATCCTCCCACGCACGGAGAAGGCCAGCATTGACTGCAGCCCCGCTATGTCCCCGGGCTGGCCTGGCTGTGTGTTCTCACATAGATGAGGTCATGGCAGCCTTATAAAAATTCTCTGAGGCAAATCTTATTGCCCCCGTTTTTAAAGACGAGAAACTGGAAGCTGAGGATCCTGTGATTTGCCCAAGGTCATGTGAAAGGGCTCGAGTTCAAGTCACCCCAATTCCAGATCTTTTTATCATGCCGTGTTTTTTATGCCTCCCTCTTTGCCCCAGAGTGTGGCAAGCAGAGGAGAACACGTGTGTGGGATGGGATCAATTGATCAATTGTGTGCAGCCTGGCCAAGCAGGTGGGGGAGTGGCAGGACCAGCTATGTGTGTTCTCATGCTCAGGTTCCTCTGTGTCTTCCCAAGATAGATGGGGCAGCGGGTTCCAGCTGCTTTGTGCCTGCACCAGCTGAGCATTGGCAGGTGGGGCATTTTTAACCTCACGCCTTAACTGTCCCCTCTCCCTGTCACAGTCAACTCTGCCTATTGTCCTCCGTGACTCAGAAGCACCTGTCTTTAATTATTCATGGGGGAATTTTGTGGAAAGATCCCTCCTAATGTGGCTGCATCGGCCACAAAGTGGAGATTTTTGTTATGTTTGATCCCCTGCCTGCTGTATTCCCAGAGAACTCAGTGTGTCTGGCACACAGTGGGTCTGCAGTAAATTTTTGAATGAATGAGTTTGCAAGGCATTTCTCCTGGTTCTTGCCCATCAGAATTTCTATTTCTCCTGCTCCCTAGGCTGGCATTACCATGCATGGTGCCCTTGTCCCTGCCGTCGCCATCATCATTCATGCTCCCCGCTCCATTGTGCAGCCTCATTTCTTAGCCCTAAAGTCTTCCCAGTCATCCATTGTCCCTGTCCCCTCTGCATAGCCCCTCCTCCCAGTCAGGCCGCATCCTCCAACCTGGCCTCCCACCTCCACGCTCAGTTTTTCCAGCATACTTTGCTCTTGTTACATTCCCGCCACCGTATCTCCTGGGAGTCTCTTTGTCCTTCAGGTCAGACAGTGCAAACTTAAATGCCTGCTGAAATAAGCAAGAAAGGTGCGCAGGTGCGGGAGGAGTCTTCACTTTCCCACACAAACACACTCCCATTGCTACACAGAGACAGCAATGCAGGGATAATGAAAGCTGCTGACACTTGGTCTCCATGCTGGAGGAGCGGTGGGGGACCAGCGGAACTGTGATGAGCTGAAATGACAGGTGTTTCCTGAAGGTGGCGGCCACAGCAGACGGTCACCACTGAGGAAGTCTGTGCCCGCTGTTATGAGCTCTTCTGACTTTTTAAGGCAGAAAATTTGGATTTTATGTGAAACCTACTGTTTATTTTTCTTTTCTTTTTTTTTTTTTTTTTTTTTTTTTGAGACAGAGTCTCACTCTGTCGCCCAGAGCTGGAGTGCAGTAGCCGGATCTCAGCTCACTGCAAGCTCCGCCTCCCAGGTTCACGCCATTCCGCTGCCTCAACCTCCCGAGTAGCTGGGACTACAGGTGCCCGCCACCACACCCGGCTAGTTTTTTTTTTGTTTTTTTTTTTTTGTATTTTTAGTAGAGACGGGGTTTCACCGTGTTAGCCAGGATGGTCTCGATCTCCTGACCTCGTGATCCGCCCGTCTCGGCCTCCCAAAGTGCTAGGATTACAGGCTTGAGCCACCGCGCCTGGCCAACCTACTGTTTCTTAAATGTTGACTCAAAAAAAATTATTCTTAATCAACTCTGTCAGCCAAAAAAATCCCGTCTGTGGGCCACATTGGCCTGTTGGCCGTGAATGTGTGACCTCTGCTTCAGGGAGTCTTCCTAGATTACTGAGGCCCGACCAGATTCTTTACTTCCTACCTGTTCCTAGTTAGCGAAGCATCATCATGGAGAGGACAGACCTCCTGCCAAAGGACCTAAAAACCTGAGCCCTGGTCCCGGTTCTGCTTCCGGCTTCAGTTTCCTCATTTGTAAATGAGAGCAATACTATTTGGCTTGTCCAATAATCTACCACTGTACAGCTGCATGGCTTGTAATTTCAAAGTGCTTTCGTACATGTGATTTCATTTGATCCTCAAAAGAACCTTGTGTGGTTAGCAGGGGCAAGTATTGTTATTCTTAATTTAAGAGGAAAGAACGGAGGCTCTGAGAGGTGAAGTGACTTATCCACGATCGTACAGCTTATAAGTGGTAGAGCTGGCTGTGTCATGTGGGTCTTTTATCTGCTGTGTGGTTTGGTGTTTTGTTTGAACTTTTGGATAGAATGAGATCTGTCTTTGTAAACTCTTAAGTGCTGTGTGGGTGCATAAGAAGGAGTAAGGAGCTTACTTATATGGGTTATTACAAATAAGTATATGCTCTCCATTTCCTCATAGTGTGGCACTCATCCATACACCATGGTAATTGAGGTCTGATGATTTGATATGTAATGATCTTACCTCTCTAACCAGGTTGTGTGTGAGTACCTGGAGGCAGGGATGAAGTCTAGTGCAGAGAGGCCCATAGAATCATTTGGTAAGTAATTGCTGATGAATTGAATCATAGGAAAGTGGAGATGCCACTTGAGAGAGAACCATAAGTTGAAACCAAAGCTGGACTGTGCCTGAGGTTAGTCAGTAGCCTGGTGGCTCATAGTCCTAAACCCTCAGCTCATGGTCTGTGAGTAGCCACTGATCAAACATGCATGATAGCATGTATGACTGCTGCCATCAGTATGGTCACCATCCAAGAAGACCACATGGGGGGATGATGAGAAGGTATGAAATGACATAGTGGAAATGGCATTTTGGAGTCAGATCTGGGTTTGACTAATCCCTGGCTGTGGGGCAACTTAACTCTTTTGAGCCTTAGTTTCTTCACCTGTATAGCAGGATGATAATAACTACCTCACGAGTCTGTCCCTGGAACAGGCCAGGTGCTCAAGTGCAATGCGTAGCCCAGTTATAAATTGCTTTGTTAGAGCAGTACTCACAAGGGCACTGTTTATCTGGTTTTACCAATGCCGGGCACCGAATTCCTCACTGCAATTGTCAGATGAGGTTCAGTCAATACAAATATTCCTTTATAACAGTACTGGGAGGAGCCTTTTAACTTGAGATTTTATTAAGATAATAAAGACAACTGGAGAATGACTAGGTACACGTAAGGGAAATGGAGCTATTTTCAATCAAACTTCAGGCCAACTATGTACAACTATGGGTCTAGAGCTGAGTTGTGATGTGGAATTCCAGTTTCTCTCCAGTGAGGACCTGGGTGAACTGTTACCAGAGAGAGAAGCATCTCTGGAGAGCTCCTCTAAGCATTCTGCCCGCTCTGTGGGGCCATCCCCTGCTGCTCTTGGCTCAGATTCATTTCTTTGTTTCAAGGCCTTTGCCCTCCTCAGTCTGTAGTTAGCCACTTGCTCCAAGAGTCTTTCAGCTACAGCCTTCATTAATTTCATTGTGAAGGGGCCTTCGGCTCCCCTAGCATGCGTTGTGGAACGTCAGCTGCCTGCTTTGCTCATTACCACTAGCCCAGGAATGCGGTGTTGACTCATGGCTGCAGCTCTGCTTTTGAACAGAAGCACTCAGGGCCTGAGCTGTATTTATCACTAGGCAGGAAAGGTCCTAAGGGAAGGTTCCAGGTGAACACAGACCTCATCCTTCCATCATTACCTATGCAAAACACTAAATACAGCCATTTCCTCTGGAAACTGCCTCCCAGGTCCCAGCAGTAGTTCAGCATTCCCTTGTTAACCATGTTGTGCCCACTGCCTTTCAGGCTGCACACACTTCCCTCCACGTTTAGAGAGAAGGGAATGCAGAAATCTGCCGTGTAGGGCATGAGGGGTGAAGCCACAGGTCGGTCCTATGGGCACCTCCTCCTTCCAAGACCAGAGCCATCACCTGCTTTGGGCCTTGCCAAGGCTCTTGTTGAGCAATTCAGTGCCTCACGTGGACGCCCCCTGCAAGAATCACTGAGGATTATTGGTTAATGCCGGTAAAGCACTTGGGCTATAAATGTCAAGTTTAATGTTAATAAACAGGGGGATTAGGTTCATTTATGTAAAAGGGAACGTTTCACAATGGATACTGGGCAGGGGAAGACTTTTATCAACAAAAAACAAACAGTATAAACTGTAAACCCAGACCCATCGAAACCAAGGCCTTCTTGTGTGCTCACCATGATGTTCCCACAGAGTTTCTCTCTGCGGCTGTAAACGCAGTTCCGTTGCTGAACTGATTATCTGAATATACTTGTGTGCTTGATGTCTTTCAAAAAGAAAGTGTCTAGGAAGGTGCAAAAGAGGAGCAGGCAAGGCGAGAGAGCGCGGCCACGTGGAGGGGCTGCGCCGATTGTGAGAGCAAAGGGAATTGTATTATTCCTTGGGATTTGCATACTTTAAGAAGGTTGTTCAATTAATGGCGTTCTGTTCCTCCTCATTGAAGACGGCAAAATGGAAGCCTAAGGATTTGCTGAGTCCTCCCTCCAGGAAGCTTCTTAGCTGAGCCATTCTCAGCTCCATTCTCCATTGAGAACCCTTCCGCACATGCGTGCGTGCTTAGCCACCTGGGTTTCCATTCTCACTGACTGGACAGTAAAGGGAAGAAACAAACACACATGAGATCACTGAGCAGAGTGTTTCAGGTGCTTTATAATAAACCTGTCCTTGCCTGGACCGTGTCTTCCCATTTCACAGACCAGGCAACTGAGGCTTAGTCCAGAATGCACCCACACTGGGGCTCCTTTCCTTGTGCCTCCCAAAGGCAGCAGTTATACGATTTCCTTTGTGTGAAAATATTTATCTTTATGACCCCAGAACACCTAGTACAGATCCAGAGCCGTTTCTCTGTAATTCTGAAATCCCCGAGTCTCTGAAAAGTGAAAGTTCATTTATTATCCCTCTGACAGCAAAACTTGGCCTATCCCGAATTCTTCTGGGGCAAAGTTGGCCTAAACTGACACAAGAGTCGTTGCAGTCTTATTTACCTGCTTAGAGTGAATATTCATATGATTCACTGCAGAAATACCTTGGCTTCTGGGGCCCTCCACCCCACTGTGCTGTTACATACAATAGATACACAAATGACTTTACCTGACACATTCTGAATTCTGAAATGCATTTGGCCTCAAGAGTTTCCAATAAGGGACCGTGGAGCTCTAGAAGGCCCTGCACCCAGTGAGCACTGCCCGCATGTTGTTGCTTAATTAGAGTGAAACCTCAGTACCATAACTTTGTGCGTGGTACACCCATGGTGGGATGGACACAGAACCACGCCCCCTCTTCAGAGTCACCACAAAGCACCTGCCGTGAGGGTGGCAGGAGGAAGGGCCAGCAAACAGAGCAAGAGAAGATGTGGCGCCGGCAGCAAACAGCACAGGGCAGGGCGTGGGGATGATAAAGGTGAAGAGTGCCCATAGTCAGTGCTGCGGCAGGACAACTGCAGTGGGGCCGGCTGGGCAGAGCTGGGCAGGGGTGCAGACGCTGGAGGCCTTGCTGCCCAGCAGATGAGAGTGGATCCAATTCTGTAGATTGGGGGCCGAGGCTGAATTCTGAGCAGGAGAGTGATCTGCTGAATAGGAGGCTTTGGTAAGGCCTTTTAGATGGTGGCTCCCGGAGTGAACAAGATCCTAAAATCTCAGGCTTTCCTTATCCCACTGAGCCATACTTCCCTCCCTGAAACGTGTTTCTGAGTAACAACAGCTAACACTTATACAGTACTTCCTATGTAATAGGCACTCCTGTAACTGCTTAACCCATGACAACTCTGTGCATTTCATACCATTACTGTCCCCATTGTATAGATGAGAAAACTGAGGCACACCGAGGGTAGGTCATCAGGTCCTGTGAGTTGTGAGTATAGGGGCTGTGGTGAGAACCCAGCCAGCATGGCGTGTGTGTGCTCTTAACTGTTGCCCTCTGTCGTAACCTGTTCTTTTATAGGTCCCAGCAAGGAAGCTTTTCTCCCGGTCTACACCACCCCCTGGGCATGGAGAAACTCACTGGCACATTGGCCAAGGTCAGGGGTGAGGGGTGATGTCATGACCCATCTAAGAAGAACTGTAACCTCCTGTCTTCAAGGCAGCCAATTCCCTTGGCTGACACTTCATGCACAGAGGCAGCATCCCTGCTTCCCCTCTTCTCCATCCCCTCCCAGGCCATTCTTCCCCCATGCACACACATGCCTATGTATTGTGTGTCCTGCAATAACTCCCTGATAGATAAAATTAAAATTTTGAAAAACTTAAGCTACGGCTATAAAGTAAGAAAGGCTAAATCAGCTTCCTTCCTTCTTCCCTTTGACTCCTGCAAATCTGTAGCTTCCTTCAATTCATTCTGGAATTTTTTTTTTCCAGTTTTCACCCTGATAATCCTTTATTCTTGTCTTAAAAATAGGCAGGACATTTTCTTTGGGCATTGGGGTTGGCCTGTTATGACCTTGCCTTCTCTGTGTGGTCACAGTGCATTGCATGGGAGTTGGGAGCACCCTTGCATTTTCCTGTGAGGTCACTCTTTGATTTCCTGCGCCCACTCTGGCCTGTCAGTGCCGCAGGGTCTGTTTTTCCTGTAAGTCTGATGCTCTCTTGCCCTTGAACTCCTTTTCCGGGTGGGGTTTAATTAGCTAAATTTGCATGTGACAAAATGAGATACAAGCTTTGTAGGGAAATTCCTCACAGATTGCTAGGCTGGGAGAAATCGACCATGCCATTTTGTGCTGGAGTGTCCCAGTTTAACATGGCAATGTGACTTCAGACTTCATTTGCCTGGCGGGCACTCTGTCCCCATGGCAGAGTTCCAGGCTTCCTGGCCTTCCTGGTGGGCAGCCAGTGCGAAATCCAGACCTCCTGGTCCTTCCTCAGTTCCCTATGGACTGGGGCAAGATTTGGCAAAGGGACAAAAGGAAACTTTTGCTGAAACCTTGTAGGTCTTTAATCACTTGTTTTTTTTCCTTCTAAAATTCTGGATTCTTGCTGAGCCTCTTTGTGCTTCCTCTTTTCGTTCTCTATCACCTCCACTTAGTCTTGTTCTTACCTGCTCCTCTTTCTCTTTATTCTCCAAGGGTGGGGAAGACAACTTGAATTTTAGGAACAAAGCAAGAAACAATGCATGGAAAGGAGAGAAGGTGCTGTGGCCACTGCAGAGGGTGGACAGGTGGCTGGGAACCTTGGTAAGCCAGAAAGAACTCTTCTCTCTCATTCTCAAATATAATTAGTTATTTCTAAAATTGAGCTGAATCGTGGGCATCTTTTTCCACTCAAACTTTTTTTAACTTAAAAGTCCTATGTATATATGTGTGTGTGTGTTCATTGGAGAAACAGTAACACCACAACTTAGCTAACCTAGGAAGGTTTGGCTCAAATGTCCATTGCAAAGTAATGAAGAATCTCCTCTGCTGTGTTTACACTGCACATTCCCATAATGTCCACCTCCTGGCTGCTGGACTCCGCTCTATACATATAACCAGCGAGCAGTGTCTCTTTCATGCTCAGCTCCTGACCGGTTAGGGGGAGGAGGAGATGAGTCCAGGAACCACAGTTGGAATGCTGGGAATCTCCATGCTGTCCTTCCAGGGAGCATTTCTCTGCACTGGGCCAAGGACCCAAGGGAACATCCCTTTGCATTGTGAAGGAACCAAGGCTGCATCGCTGGGCTCCATTTTCCAGTATTTTAGTTAGCAGCCTGCGAGTGAGTGTTCTGCCTGCAGTGCTGTAGAAACTGACAGACGCTATGTGTTGAGTGGCGTGCAGGACGGACAGGAGTCAGGGCTGGAGAGGCGATGGCTGCAACTGGGGCACAGAAGTGAGCCTTCCTTTCTTCCTCGGGGTGATTATCCCCAAGACAGTGCATCATGCTCCTGTGTCTACCTTTTCTCTGGAAAGAAGTAACCAAAAGATGGGAGCGGATGTTGCTTCCTGGCAGGAAGGCCTCACAGTATGGAGGGGCAAGGGCCATCCCTGGCGGCGATGGTCTTGGTTCTCTTATGGCTCTAATGCTTGCTGACTGTGGGACCTTGAGCACGTTATGGTAACCCTCAGCCTCCACTTCTCCCTCTGTAGAGTGAGCATCATGATAGCCCTGTTCTCACAGAGCTGCTATGAAGGTTGCATCTGGGAAGCACCTGGCACCGTGCCTGGCGTAAAATAGGCCCTCAGGAAATGTTGGCTATTATTATGGCCACGCTTGACTGGCACCTCAGTTTGATGTAGTGGTTGTCATGTTTCATTTCTAGCGTTCTGAAGAGGCTATCAGCAGAGAGGTAAGGACTCGGGGGCCAGACCGCCTTTGTTTGAATCCCAAACCTGCCACTTAACAGCTCTCTGGCATTGAGCAAGTGAATTCATGTGACTGGGCCTCAGTTTTCTCATCTGTAAAATGAGTATGAACTGACGTATACTTCACTGGGTCGTGGTGAGGGGAAGTATGCAAAGCAGGAGTTGGTGAACTGGCGAACAGGTCACATCCGGCCCACCATCTGCTTTTGTAAATAAAGTGGTATCAGAACATAGCCGCACTTACTCATTTATGGCCTGTCTGTGACTGTTTTTCTGCTGCAGCAGCAGAGATGAGTAATTATGACAGAGACTGTCTGTCCTACAAATCCTAAAATAAAATCCTAAAATATTTACTACCTGACCCTCTACAGAAAAAGTGTGTTGCCCTCTGGTTGCAAAAGGTTTAAACAGTGTGTGGCACAGAGCAGATGCCAGGTAAATGTTTCTGTTAGTCCTGCTGCTGCTCCTCTGCAGTTCGTCACCCCCAACCCTCACATTAGCTGTGTGAAGCGGACACAGAGGTGATGCCTGCTCCCTGTTTACTGCACCTGGGATTCAGGGGACTCACGTGACCTGTCCACAGTAATGCCAGGCCTAGAATCTAGTCTAGGGCTCACTTGGCCAGTGGTTCCACATCAGTGACATCTGCCTTGCCTTCTCTTTAGATTCCTCGAGGACAAGGATGTGTCAGTTCATCTCCCTGAGGCATGGACGGTGCCTCACAGAGCCCACCCAGTCAGTATTTGCAGAGTTCATTTGTCTTCTGCCCTCCACCTGGCCAGCGTCAGCACTGAGCACTCCAGGAAGGGACATTTCCAACCCTGGGCTGTTCACCTCCCAGCGCCTGGAGTTGGGAGCACTCAGCTTATTAACAGGGCGGAAACTCCCAGGTTGCACACGCAGCAGTGAATCCTGAAGGGCACAGGCCAAGACCCTCTCTCCATCCCCAGACCTTGAGTCAGGATTGTGGGTGTGGTTGATGACAGCTGATATCTGGGTAGTAATTTATGGTTCACTGAATACTTTTACATCCATAATCTCATTTGATCTTCATAGCAACTACTCAGGGGGACGAACTGGGTGATGGCCCAACCTATAGCTGAAGTGGAGAGAGACTAGCGCCTCCTCCAAGGCCATGCGTTAAATACCCCCTGAGCCAAGGGAGCCCTGGTCATCCATCTCTAATCCAGTGGCCTCCCAACCCCAGCCGGCCCTCCTGACTTAATCATTGTGGTGATGCCAATGCTGTAGCCTTGGGCACTCATTCCATTGTCTAATGACCCTCACTGTCCAATAATTCTTTTTTGTCTGTAACGGAAATTCCACATGCTTTAGGGGTTTGTTCTGCTCTCAGTGGAGATGACGACAAGCTACCCAGAATAATAGCTCTACTTTTTAGTCTTCAGCCTTGAAGCTGTCCTCTCCCTAACCAGTCCAGGCTGGCTTTTCTGTCCTTGTGGGTTTGCTGGAACACAGACCGTCCCATCCACCGTGGTGACTTCTACCACATCCTGCACTTAGAGCAACTTCCAGCATGAGGCAGAAGGAGGGACAGTGTGTTCTGCGTTGGCTCAGCTCGTCTGCAGAACAGTCGTGTCACTTTGGAAGAGCCTGAGTTTGGGAGGGATGTGTGTGCGCTCATATGAATACTTCTTGATTATTTAATTTCTCTCATCAATATCTGGGGAGTGGAGAATCGTTGCTGAGGGCTTCTGAACAGCAGGGGAGAAAATAGATTACGTTGACAGTCAGCATAAGGTCGTGGGGGTGAAGGGCAAAGGGAAGCTGAGTTGCTGCTGGACAGTGTGGTCTACTGACACGTCTCCTGGGATCGTGACCATCACGAGGGCAGGCGGTCGATGGCTGGTCAGAGCTACACCCAGCTTTCTAGTACAGTGATCCTAAAGGACATGGCTGAAGCATGTTGAAATCCTCCTTTGTAATGAAAATTCTCCCCTGCAAGGGGAGAAGTAGCTCCTGTGAAATTTCCAGCAGAGGTTTCCAAGACAGGGAGGTTGAGGTAGGTCATGGAGGCTGCAGGTGCTTATCTAAGTGGCACTGCCACAGTCTTTGAGTTTCCATTACCGGCCTCCTGGATTCAGTGGAGTCCTGCTGGACATTGTCATTGCAGGGCAACCAGACCCAGCCCCGGGCCCATGGGAATGAACATACATGTCTTCTGATGGTTAGAGAAATAAATTGCTTTATAACCAAAATACCCTTTTGGTTATGTGTCTCTCTTCGACAAATAATCAGAAACAGCTGCCCTGCAGTTCTCCAGAGAATGGAGTCTTCCTAGTTTCCATGAAACGAAAATGCTTCGGAAATCAGAACTGAATGAGGCTGGAGCGAGAGGTGGGGCTGAGAATAGACTCCTGGCACCTCCTCTGATTGATCCTAAATCACTTTCTCACTCCGGCCTTCGGTTTCTGCGTCTGTTAACAGGGCTAATGAAACCTGTTTCTTACTGCAACTTGACACCATGAAAATTTATTCTCTCATCTGCAGCAGGCTTAGGCAAAGTGGCTGGCCGCATAAAACAGCTTGAATCCTTAAGCATGGTGGATGGAGTTTGTTTAATGAGTGAAGCCGTGTAGCCCACTCCATGTCTGTCCTACCATTAAAATTTTTATTGTTATTTGTGAAGTATCCACTGGAGTTCAGAAAAAGACTGCACACCACTAAATCAAGTCGGCTCAGCTCCTGCTGCCGTTAAAAAATGAGTGCTGTAACCCCAATTAATAACGATTTTTTTTTTCCACTGGAGACAGCTGCTTGCATGGATGTATTATTTGCTGGGGGCTCTTGTGGAGCTTGCTTGAAGTGTGTAAATAGTCCTCCTGAAACAGAAAGTCTAAACAAGGGCTGGTTTAGACAGAGTGGCCTCTGCCATCTGGCCACAGTCAAAGGCCTCTTCACATCAGCAGCTCTGATATGATACACAAACGTTTGGGTTGTAGGATAGTCTAGAAAGAAGGACCCTCTGGGAGGCCAACGTGCTGAGTGGAAGGTGGAAGGAAATGGAAAAGCAGCAGCCAGGCAGCCGAGGCTGAGAGCCGAAGAAGCCCTGGAGCAGGCTGGGGGGCTTCCGTGTGACTCATCGCTTGTCCTCCACTGTCTATCGAGAAGCAGGGACAGGGGTTATGCACTTTTTAAAAGTCAAGATTGCCTTTGTAGGTGGTAGAGACCTGGTTGCTTCTAGGAGATTATTCAGGTTCTATGTAGAGGCAATTCCAGATCCGATCAAGGTGTTTGTGCGGGGACAGCTGTGGTTTTCTGTTCAGACCTGTTAGGTCAAACCCCTTCTTGCTTTTCTCTAAGCTCTTACTCTTCCCCAGTTTTTACTTCCCAAGACTTTCTTGGGTCCTTCCAAGTCCTCCTTAGAGGGTGGCCCTTTGCTTGGTCCATGGATTTGACTCTTTGCTTTTTTTTCAATCTTCCCCATGTTTTTGAGTTATCTTGAAAGTGTTGATGACCCTCTTGCCCAAAAGGAGTATCATTTACTCCCTACCCCTTGTGTGACATAGGCAGGGGGAGGAGCGAGTTTCTATCTCATGTTCCCAGAAGGGAAGGTATGGGAGGAACACATCCCACTTTTCCCTGTCTCCTTATGCCCTTGTCCCCAGGGGAGAAGTGACCTATCTGATTGGGGAGTTTGGTGTAGCCCCTTCTGGGTCTCTCGTTTGAATCCACTTATCCCCAAAGAAGGGTTCACCAAGTTACTGGGACTGACCTGGCCCTGTGGGGAAAGCCAGTGGTGGGCTCACTTTCTGGCAGGGTATGTACGTTTAATAGTGGCTGAAATATTAGGAAGTCCTTTGAAGCCCATCCAAGCTACTTCCTCCATTTTATAATTTGTTCCTAATCAAACTTTTGGTTTGATTTCAATCTGTGTGTCTCCTATATCTTACTTCTTAATTGGTTCTGAGCTTGTAAGGGGCAGAAAGGATGATTATTTATTGGCTGTCACCCAAAGGCTTAGAACTCCTCCTTGATCATTGACTGAGCCATTTGGAAGACTCTCCAAGCAGCTCTGGGTACAGTGGAGGCCAAACATATGTGAATCCTTTTCCCCACCAGGGTACTATTTGCAAGTCATTGGAACCTAAATCTGTGGCTTCTGTTTTCTAATAACATCTGCTGTGGAAATGCTATTCTTTTCCTCTTTCTTCATCCCTGAAATAGTGATACCTTCCTGGCAGGAGGGTGTCGAGGATTAAATAAAATAAAGCACATTCACACACTTAGGTAGTCAGTAAATGTCAGTTTCCGCCTCTCCTGCCATCCACTGGTAACCCATGTTGTGGTTAAGTAGCGCTTACCACTATTCATTCTGATGTCCAAAGCATGCGTCTCATGTTGCAGTGGAAGATTTCTTCTATCTCATTGGGAGCACTTTATAACCTTTAATACATGATGGGAAAACCTTCTGTCTCACATGCCTGATTTGTGGGATCATTGAAGAGAGAAAACTTTGAAACCAACAGGGAAGTGAGGGATGCGTACTGACTGGGAGAAGCAACAGTGCCGGGATCCGGGGGAGGGCTGGAGGGAAGGGCTTGGTCATGGATAGGACTGAAGGTGTGCTGGTGAACCTGTAAGCCATCACTGGGCGACTGACCTCACCTGGGCACTTCTTAGTTTGGATGTGCCTTATTTAAAGTAAAACTTGCCACAATCCAGAAAAACTCGCAATGCGAAAGCAACTCACTTTTCTGGAGCTTTACTGTGTGTGCCCAGCACTGTGCTCACCACTCGAGAGCCCCTAGGCAGGCACCCTCCCTCCAGTTGCTCTAGGGGAGTGGGGTGGAGAATATCAGTACAGAGGAGAGCCCCAAATGACCCCAGACTCTGTCTGTCAGTGTGCTTCTAGAGGACATATGCTGAGTCTTACTTATCCTCTCAACCCCCGATGGTCTGTGGTGGCCCTTCCGTTTCTTGTCTTTCTTAGACACATGCTCCCGTCTGTTGTTTGGAGTGTTGGCTGTGAACTCTGTAACCCTGTATTCTGTTTTCCTCTTAGTTTGAGAATGAAGGTGTGGGCCCGGATTCCCCTGTCACTCTTGTGTGCTGTGCACCTTTTGTATCGTACTGTGGCAGACCGGCACAGGGGCACGTCGGCTCCGCACCCTCTGCTGTGGATTGTCCAGGGTCCCGGTTTCCTCTTCCTACTGCTCACCCCTGTCCCCTTTCTGTTAACACCTACCCATGGGATATGGGAAAAGGAAAAAGCCACTCGAACGACTCCACTGTGAGATTGGCTATGGAGTCAGGGCTGAAGTGGGGTTGGTTGACTCATCAGAATCTGTGAAGGGGGACGATGTATGTTGAGAAAGTGCCTGGGTGATTCTGATACGTCCCATCTACACTTTGAAAACTGCAGGTTCATTACCACTGCCAAGGAAAAGATCTTTCCGTATCCCCCTGTCCTCTCTTTACTTGGATGGCAATTGAGCCTCTGAAAGAGATTCATCCCAAAGGTCTTTTAAGTGAAGAGAGGCAAAGCTTAGCTTAGTATTTCCTTTCTGAAGAGCACATGCCCCTGTGTAAAACTGAGGAGCAACAGCTTTAAATGGAAGCAGCTGTGACTCCCCGCCCCTATGAAAGGGCTGTGGCCCTGTGGATGCCGCGGCTGTGGATGCACAGAACTTGGATACCCTCCCTGGCTTCATGGCTGACCTGCTGTGTGACCTTGGGCAAGTCAGATTTCCTCTCTGCTTGCCATCTGCAAAATGTGGATACAGACCTGTGCTCCCTTCTGGTTTTACTGAGGTACTGTGAGAGCCAGTGAAATCATGGATATGGGATGCCCAGCATTCTGCTGCAGAAATTAAAAAAAAACAAAACAAAAACAAAACCTAGTTACTAGGAAAGCACCATTCCCCAGGTGTGGGAGTTCTCAGTATCTGTGTGGAGTTTGCTACCAGACCTGGGGTCATTTGGGGTGTGACAGGCCGGCCCTCTCTCCTAGATCCAGGTCCATTTACTAATGTCCTTGCCCATCCGTGCCTGCAAGAAGGAAGGGATGTCTGAGCTGTCAGGAGGTGGTGGGCACAGATGGTCCCTGGCAGAGCAAGAAGGAAGTGCCAATCAAAGGAGGTCGGTCTCGTCAATGAGAACTCTGAGCAGATGGGGCTTTGGCAGCCAGAAGGGGCACTTCCCAGTTTACTAAGTGTGTGACAGTAAGCTGGTGGCCTTCAGAAGACCAGAAGGGTCACCTAGATCATTTCCTTTCTTGAAGGAAGGGTAGTATTTAGGATAAGTCAGATGAGATTCCTCCTCATTGGACAGATAGTCAGCTTTATTGTGAGTTAGGCAATATGCTCGGCGCTGCACATGTCACATTAAACAAAATAGACCTGATCCTGACCTCACGAATTTACAGTCACACCCACTGTTTCTTGCCGCTTGCATACAACTCATGGATGGGGTAGGAGGAATGTCATAAATGCAAATTCCTGTGCCCTACACTGGAACTACTAGATTAGACTACCTGGAGGCCAAGCCCAGGAACCTACATTTTTAACAAGCTTCATAGTTCAGCCTTGCACACATTAAATTTTGAGAACTGGTTACTTCTCCACAATGCACAGGGTAATCAGTCACCTTGAGCACATTGGTGTCTTAAAAATGACTTAAACACACAATTGGAACTGTTTTGCTAAGTCTGGCCTGTGTCTAGATTGCTAGAAAAGCCCTTTTCCCTCTTATTCTGATGGCATAGAAGGAAACAGCTGCTTAAATCAAATGAATTAACGTGTTGATTGAGCTTTTATTACCTGCCTAGCTTCATGCTGTTTGGAAAATAAATATAAAAGCTATAATCTTGGCCCCTGATGAGCGTACAGGGTTCTTGAGTTGATAAAACACACCAGTTAACCAGTTAAAAATGACGAGAAGACGGTGCAAGATTAGGAGCCAGGACATAAAGCAGATGCATTTCCAGGGGTAGAGAAATGAGGACATCGGCAGGTCAGCATTGCAGCCACATCCTTTCCTAGCCATCCTCAGATTCCAGCCTAATGATCAGTCGTAACCTCCAAAAGAATTTTTTTAAAAATCCTGGGAAAATACAGGAGATCCAGGGTGTAGTGTAGGAATCTGATTAAAACTCTCCACAGGTGGTTCTGATGGGTGTATCCAGGTTTGGAAACCAGCACACTACCTTTTAACATAGTAAATAGATTAGTTATCTCTTTTTAGAGGGGGCATGAGAACAGCAATTCCTTTATCCATTTTTCTATTACACCAGCTATGTTACAGTTGCACTTAAAAATCATGGTGATTCAACACAGCGGAATGTAAACCCAACCAGGACTGGGGTGGCTCTGCTCCATATTGTAGGGGACCAGGGCTTTGCTGTCTTTGTTGGTGGCTTCCCAGGCCTCCCTGGGTGTTAACATCCAGCACTCAGCCAGTCACAGAGGAATGAACACAGGCATTTGTAATGGCGGCCAAGATCGTCCAGGCCCGGAAGTTGTGACTATCACTTTCACTGACATTTCACTGGCCCGAAGTCAGCCATGGGCCACACCTGTCTCCAAAGGAGGTTGGGAAATGTAGCCCAGCTGAGTACCCTGGAGGAAGGGAACTGGCTGTGGTGGGACAGTTCAGTCTTCTCTAGCATGGCAGTCTCCAGCCCTTTTGGCAGCAGGGATCGGTTTTGTGGAAGACAATTTTTCCACAGAGGACCGAGAAGGGATGGTTTTGGAATGAAATTGTTCCACTTCAGATTATCAGGCATTAGATTCTCATCAGGAGCATGCAACCTAGATGCCCAGCATGCCCAGTTCATAGTAGGGTTTGCTCCCATGAGAATCTAATGCTGCTGCTGATCTGACGGGAGCTGGGGCTCAAGCTGTAATGCTAGCTTGCCCACCGCTCATCTCCTGCTGCGCAGCCTGGTTCCTAACAGGCCATGGACTGGTACCTGCGGATTGGGGACCCCCGCTCAAAAGCATGTTCCCTTCCTCTACAAGTCTTTAAGCATTTTCAATGATCTCTTCTCCTCCAGATTCTCCCAGGTTCTCAAGCAGTGAGGTTCCAAACTAGGTTTAACTCTCTAGTCTTCAGAATGTTCTTTTCTAACTATTAGAACTGCAAAGACAGCCTTGAAATGGTGTATTCTTTATACCTGTTGCCTCCACTTCACTTGGTCTTACTGTTAGGCTGAACCTTAGGAAATCACTGATATTTTTTGACCTACAGAGGTAGCATTTTCATACAAGTGAATGCTACCCTCTCAACTTGATCGGAAGAGCACCCTCAATCTGCCTTCAGCACGTGCACTCCTGCTTTGTGGTAGGCAGAGATTTGAGAACCAAGCCAAAGGGAAGAGAAGACGGAGGCAGAGTTTCTTTGTACTAAATCTCATCACCTGGTGTATTTGGGGTCTGCCCTATCCCACCATAGTAAAGCTCGTATCCCACCTCTTCCTGAAACCTTAATAATGACATCTTATTTCTGGTTATTTGCCAAAAGCTTTCACACACATGATCTCATTCATTGCTTTGAGGAATTCGTTTGTTTCCGCCTCTCAATTTATGAGATAATGAGAGTTATGTAATAATTCCCTTCTTCAATTTAACTGCCAGGAAACTTAGGCCAGCATTTGTAATTAGTCAGAATAATTTTACTGTGTTTTTGGTTGGTATATATTGTTTAAAAATATGTATTTTACTCATTAATTTTTGAAAACTCATTTTTTTCTCAAGTTTTTTAAAGAATGTGAAATTTAACAAATCTCAAGTTCTTCTTAAAAAATGATGTGGGATAAAACAACTAACGTTAATTATATCATCATCTTTGGAGGACGATGTTATCTTCATCTTGCATATATAGAACCTAGGTCCATAAAAACGAACTTTCCGAGCCCATAAGGCTCCTTGGTGGGGTAACTGGGACTGGGTTTCCCGTCCAGATTTAATCCGGGGCCTTCTGCTGTATCGGTGCTGCCCTCACAGACTGCTCCTTCCGTCTTCACTTTAGTCTCTTCCCTCTCGATTTCAGGTAACTCGTATTTTAAGGTGCCTGAATATTTTCTATCTTATTTATTGTTGTAGATATGTGAGCACCAGCTCCTTAAAGTTACTGACTATTTCTGATCAAATTCTGGTTATTTTTGTCTCATTAAAATGAACTTTTAAGTTTTCGGGAGAGAAGAAGGCACAAGTGTCCCTTAAAAAGTAATCCATTTGAGAGATGGATTAATAAAGTAATGTTATAAATTCAATATAAATTAACTTATATGCGTTTTCAAATTCCAAAAATTGCAGGTGGCGGGGGGAGATGGAATTACATGAGTGAGTTTGGCATGATTCCTAACCAAGGCCTTTTCATAAGTGGAAATCTTTAACCTGGCCCTGGGGAAATCACGGAACTCAACATTTCCTTCACTTCATTGTTTTTCTTCTCCGTTTAAGGAAAGGTAGCTTAAAGCAGTGGTTCTCAGAATATGGCCCTGAACCAGCTGCATCAAAATCACCTGGGAACCTGTTAGAAGTGCCGATTCTACAAAAAGGACCCCCCCACCCCCACCCACGCCCTGCCCTGCCCGACATGGGACCCAGCAGTTTGTGTTTTAACAAGCCCACCAGGTTTTTGTGATGTATGCTGAAGTTTGAGACCAGTTAGCTTAAAACAGCCTCTGAGAGGGGCTGGAAGCCACTCTTTATTTAGATCATAACTGAGAAGTTAAAACATCCCTGAGTGAAATCAAAATGCTAATGAGGGAAATTAATATCTTTATAAAAAAAAAAAAAGGAACAAAACAAACCTCTGGAGACCAGAAGTAAGTTGCCTCTTTAAGAAGCAGAGCTGCTTTGAGGTGTTGCAAGGGGGAGCTAAGAGCAGGGCAGAATTTTCCAGGGTCTTTTGACAGGAGGAAGTAGTTGGGGACTACGTATTTTTGTGGCCTGGAGAGAGCCTGTCGTCACTGGACTAAGCATTGTGTCAGATCTAAGCGTGTGCTTTCTTAATGTAATTTAGAGCAGGAACGATATGGTTTTTGTTTGTTTTTTCATTTTATCATTAAGAATGAGTGCATTACAGCCTGGGCAATGTAGCAAGACCTAGTCTCTACTAAAAAAGTAAAATAATTAGCCAGGCATGGGGGCACATGCCTGTGGTCCTAGCTACTTGGGAGGCTGAGGTGGGAGGATTGCTTGAACCCAGGAGGTGGAGACTGCAGTGAGCTAGGACTGCCCTTCTGCACTCCAGCCTGGGTGACAGAAAGCACTAGTAATAGCATTGTGAGCTAAGTCCCACTTTCTTGGGTGTTCTCATGGTCGTGCTCAGAGAATCCCCCTCTCCCCACCAGCATCCATCAGATTGCACACTGGTGTGCAGGAGAAACCAGCTTGGCAGCCTGGGTCCAGCAGTTCCAAACCATCGGAAGGAAAACCGACATCCTGCACCTCCGCGTGGTCACTAATTCCCTGCTGTGGGGGCGCATTTTGGCCTGAAGTGGGCACTTGGCTGACACAATCTGGGGAAGAAAAGAGAAGAACAGGCTGGGTGCTGTGGCTCTCACCGGTAATCCCAGCATGTTAGGAGGCCGCAGCAGGAGGACTGTTTGAGCCTAGGAATTAGATCAGCCCGGGCAAGATGGTGGGACCTTGTGTCTACAAAAGTAAACATAAATAAAAATAATTAGCTGGCCATAACGCCACATGCCTGTAGTCCCAGCTACCCGGGAGGTTGAGGTGGGAGGATTGCTTGAGCCCAGGAGTGTGAGGTTGTAGTGAGCCATGATCATGTCACTGTGCTACAGCCTTGGTGACAGAGACCCTGTCCCTATTCAAAAGAAGAAGAAGAAGAAAGAAAAGAAAGAAGAGAGAGAGAGAGAAAAGAAAGAGAAGAGAAGAGGAGCACAGATTGCTCAACCCCATGGAGGCAAGGATCTCACTTCTGCTAGTGGGGCCCTCAGCCCGTCCTGGAGTTGGGGTAGCATCATGGTTAAGAACACATGGACTCCTTGGCCTAATTCCTGTTTTGAACACTTGGCTGTGTGATCTTAGATGAGCCATTGTTTCTCTCTGCCTCAACATTCTTGCTCCTAAAATGGGGATAATTATATACACCTTGCAGGGCTATTCTGAGATTAAATGAGTTAATACAGCAGTTCTGAGACTTTTTGGTCTCAGGATTCCTACATATTCTCAATAACTACTGAGAACCCCAGAGAGTTTTTATTTATGTGAGTTATAGCTACTAATGTTTATTGTATTAGAAATCAACTTAATTCATTAAAAAACTGATTGCGGCCGGGTGCAGTGGCTCACACCTGTAATCCCAGCACTTTGGGAGGCCAAGGCTGGTGGATTGTGAGGTCAGGAGATCGAGACCATCTTGGCTAACACGGTGAAACCCCGTCTCTACTAAAAACACAAAAACAAAAACTAACCGGGCGAGGTGGCGGCGCCTGTAGTCCCAGCTACTTGGGAGGCCGAGGCAGGAGAATGGCATGAACCCGGGAGGCGGAGCTTGCAATGAGCCGAGATCACGCCACTGCACTCCAGCCTGGGCAACAGAGCGAGACTCTGTCTCAAAACAAAAACAAAAACAAGACTGATTGCATGTTAACATAAGCAATATTGTTTCTGAAAAATAATTTTTTTCTAAAACAAAAAAAAGCAGTGAGAAGAGTGACATTGCTTTACATTTGTGTAGATCAGCGTCTGGCTTACTAGAAAACAGCTGGGTTCTCATATCCGGTCTGTCATTCAGTGTGTTGTGGTACCACGTCATGTAGGCTCTGGGAAATTCTGCTGTGTATTTGTGAAAGCATGACAATAAAAATGTTAGAATTTTTATAAAAATAGTTTTCTCCTCACAGATACACTAAAAAGGTCTCAGGGATCCTGCTAGGGTCCCTTGGGACACACTTTGAGAAACACTGGATTAATAAGTCATGACAAGTGTTTAGTATAACACCTTGCATGTGGTCATCACTGAATAAAATATTATTACAAACAGCACTGTTTACTAGGAGATACAGCGTCACAGGTGGTTTTCTATACACGTATGGGCCAAGCTCTGGAAGGGACCCTGTGCAACACACACACACACAACAGATGCTTTTGCTGTTGCCACCAAGCAGTTCCATGTCATCCCGTCTGGCTGGGGGGAGCCCTGAAAGTGTCTGGATGTATCTGAAGCTGCTGTACTGGGATGTGTGCAGTACTAATATGGGAATGACGGTGGTGGACATCACATCACATAGTAACCTTTCCTCCAAGGAGGCAAAGGACTCACCTCCCCATCACCCAGCAGTTATCCTCATGCGGGAGGGAGCCAGCCCAGTCCCTCGGGAAGGCAGTGCCACGGCCAGGATGTGAACCTGCCTTTCTGACCTACAGCAGAGTCAGGCTAAAGAGGGCAGGCGGAGGCTTGCCAAGGGGCACCGCAGAGTGCTTCAGGACTCCCAGTTGCTGGGGCTGAATGCGGGACACGGCCTGTCAGTTCAACCCAGGAGATGCTAAGATGCAGGCCAGAACCCATGACTTTGTCCTCCCATCGGGGGACATGCAGACCATGTGACAGTCAGCTGGCACTCCCTTGACCTTTTGGTTGAGTCCAGAAACCATAATGCAAGCAGTGGGCTGAAAGCTGTGGCAAGCTGCTGTGTTGGCGTGTAATTTGGAAAGCCTATTCACTTAGCCACCTATTAAACACCTGGTGTGTTTTGAGTCCCCAATCTGTTTTCTCGCTCATCTCCCACCAAGGGAAAAGCAACACTGACCAATCGGAAGGCAGGCTCAGTCTTGTAGTCTCAATAGTACCGTCTTCCTTGTGGCCAAGACAGTGTCTCCAGCATCTGCAGTGGTGTGTGCAACCATAGGTTGACAATGAAATGCAGGGAGCCAGGATCAGGAATCTGACCTGCACCAAGAACTGAGGGCAGAACAGACCAGCATCTGTCTGATGCTGAGGCTGGTGGTGCGGGAGGCCAGGAGGCGGCCAGGAGCCAGAGTGATGCCTTGCAGGACTGGGGTGGAGTGGGGGCTGTCTAAAATGTGGGATGAATGCTAAGAGTCAAAAAGTTAAGTGACCGCAGGCAGAAACCCAGAAACACACAGTTGATGTGAAAAGTGCTCCTTGCCCTGCTTTTTAAATGTTCTCTGAATGCCCACAGTGGGCAGAAGCTACTATTCAGTCAACAAATAATGGTCAAGGGCTGGGCATTGTTGTAGGTGCGTCACTAGTTACATCAGTGAATAAAACAGGCAACAATCCCTACCCGCAAGGAGGTTGCACTTCTGTGGGAAGAGAAAATAAAGGAAAGGAGAACACGAAGGAAAAAATATAAATAAGATACATAATATTAGATGCAGTAGGGGGATGAATGCAGGGATGGAGATAGGGTGCTTCAGGGTGGGGTTCTAGTTTTCCATAGGGGGATTAGGGAAGGTGTTATTGTGAAGATAATGTTTGAGTAGACCGGTGGGAGATGGCGAGGTGAGTGCTGTGGATCTGGGGAGAGGGCATTCAAGGGAGCAGGAGAGCCAGGTGCAGAGGCCTTCAGGTAGGAGCAGGGAGGAGGTGGGCATGGCTGGAACACAGCAGGTGTCCAGAGGTGAGGTCAGTGAGGAGCAGAGGGCACTTAGGGGCTTGCAGTCATTGTGATAACGGTGATGCTAACTTGGGGTGAAGTGTGAAGCTAGTGGAGGCTTTTGAGCAAAGGAGTGACTGATCTGACTGTTTTGAAAGAGAATCATTGCCAGGAGCTTCTCGGGGTTGGTAGAAGTGTGTCGGTCAGTCAGGAGACTGGATCAGTAATCCAAGAGGCAGATATTAGCAGCTTGGACCAGAGTGATAAAGGTGGAGGTGGAGAGAAGTTGCTAGATCCTTGATGCATTCTAGAAGTACACCAGAAATAATCTGCTAACAGACTGGACATGAGGTATGAGAGAAGGAAGAGGGAAGATGGACTCTCTGTCTCTTGGCTTGAGCGAGTGGAAGGCTAGAGAGTCGCCTGATCTGAGATGGGCAGGAGCTGGTTGGGGTGGGAGAGGCTCAAGAGTTGGGGTTTGGACATGCCGTGGTTGAGATGCCCAAGTAGAGACTGTAGAGGTCTAGGCTGGAGCAGGCAGAAAGACCCAGGATGTGCACAGAAAAGAGAGAAACAGCAGCAGCAGCACTTGTTCAGCCAAGCCCTACTTCAGGGATCAAATCAGAGCCAGCCTCTAACCCTGAGCTTAATCCCAAAGAGCAGCAGAGTAGCCTGGGCTATCCACTCCTCCATCCACCCTGGTGGTACTGCAGAGCCCCTCTTGTACTCACAGGTGGCAAGAGGCAGGGCTCAAACTTACCTCACAGGAATGGCTCCCAGGGAGTGCATGTAGGGTGAGGGCCCCGCTGGAACTGGAACTCCTGTATTGTGGTGCCTCCTAAGCCTGGGGATGCCTCTGCAAGGGCTCCAGGGGAGCTCTCAAAGAGAAGCAGGCTCTGCCTTTCTCAGATCAGCCCTCTGGCTCTGTTGTTCCCTGGGGTCTGTCTTCAGATGACCACAGTAATCCAGGGAGATGAAATTGGCAGATCAGAAGCCCTTGATTAGACCTGCAGAATGTCTGAACTGACAAGAACGGCAGAGAGTGTCCCATCCAACTCTCCTCTTACAGGTGGGGGAACTGAGGTCCGGGAAGATGATGGGACTTGTCCAGCTTAGAAACTTCATGACCGAGGGCACATCACTGAGCCCTTGCAATCGTGCCAGGGTGACAGCATTTTCCTAAATGCTCTGGCTCAGAGATGGCTGTGTGCTCATGGTTCCTCCTGTTTCTCCCTAACCCTCTTCCACATGCGTTTTTTACTGCCAGATCAGGGTTTGGGGAATGATTGGCAGCCCAGAGGTCAGCCAGCCCTTTTGGCAATCCAGTCACATCTCCCCACTGGCTGATGAAGCACGGACTCCCTTGGCAGCCAGTGCTTCCTCAAGAGATATTTTGCTTAAAACTGATGGTCCTCCTTTGGCTTTGCTATTCCCCATGTCCTTGGTGGGGCAGAGAGGTAGCTCCATCCCAAGTTCTTCTCCATTGCCAGAGTCCACCTCCGCCCCATCCCAGAGCTGTTTGCTTGCCCTCTCCCATGTTGGCTGCTTTCACTCTCTGCAAACCCTTCTGTCCTTCCCATAGTCTGAGCTGCCTTTTTCTTGACTACTTCTTAAGCCTCTGGATTTCTCCTTAAATATCAGCTCTAGGACGCCTGCCCGATGAGCTGAGGTCATTCCTACCCTCAAGTGACCTGATGAATTAAGCAACAATACCAGGGATTCCAGGACAGTGAGTTTGAAGATCAGCATCTTTGCTGGCCTGCGGGAGGCCCTTGGCCTGCTGGGGGTGGATGGAGTGATGCTGACCTTCTGCACAGGCTTTGGGAGGGGAGCGGTTAGTTACCGCAGATGTCTGGCTGTCTAGGTGAAGCATTCCCGACCCTCTGCCCCTCAAATGTAGTTGTGAATTACAGAGCTGGAAACAGCCCACGGGGGCATTTGTTCCACTCCTGTTCCAGGGACAAAACTTAGGCCTGGGTCTCTAAAGCCAGAGGTGTTTGAGGCTTCATCCCAAGGCTAAAGGGGCAGATGCCCTCTCTCTCTGGCCTTGTGTCTTCCTCTACTTCCACCTTACTGTAGAGTGGGGGGCTGGAACGTTGGCAAGGATCAAGGACTCCGGTACCCTATCTCATTCTCCTCCCACACCCCTGTCCCTTCATTACAGATAATCCAACCTCTTTATTCTGTGGTTGCTGAATAGCATCCCCCAGGAGACCATCTTCCCTGCAAATGCAGGGTGACGCCATGGAGTCGTTTCTCTACCATCATCTTTTCTCTGCTGGGGATGCCAGAGCATAAACCGTGGTACAATGGAATGTGCCTGGCAGCGAGGAGGAAGACGCCAGGGCTCCCGTGTGCTCCACCCCTTCCTCTCTGTCAGCTTGAGTGCTCTCGCTCCCTTTGGGCCTCAGTCTCTCACAGAAAGGGAGAACTGGGTGGCCCAGCAATCTCTGGAGCCCCTTCTGGCTTAGACCTCCTGCAGTTCTCTGTAGCCTCCTGGTTCCCAGTGTATTTTTAAAGGATCCTGTGTTATTTATCTCAGCATCTCTGCCCCCCTCCACTGCACACTGCTATCTGTGCAGTAATGACATCCAAACACCCACACTGTATCTTAACAATCTGATGAGATAAATGCCTCATCCTTGGGCTCCGTGGACACAGAGTAGCAGTTCTCCTATTCTGCTATCAAAGAGCTCTGAAACTCAGGATACCAAGGCAGGACGAGCAGGCATGTGGATTGCCATGTGCACATCACTGGGCAAAAACACATTCTCCTGCCCCAAAGCCCCTGTTTTTCCCCAAAGCTGCCTCACTTTTTCCCTTCCTCCACCTCCAGAACAATGCCTTTGAGCCTGCTGGCATTTGAGAACGTGCCAAATGGCATTTGAGAATGGGCGGGCGGCATTGGGGGCATGTGGCCTTGTTATTTTGCATGGAGCTCCTAGTGGGATGCACCAGCCGCTGGCCAGGTCCTGGAAATAATTAAGCTGAGCATATTGATCTGGGGGGTTGCAGGGCCTTGGGCATGCTCCAACCTCCAACATCTGCTGTCATGCTCCTTCTGCAGTGACCCTCTCGTGCTCTAGGCACACCTGTTAGATGGAACATGGGACTTTCAAGGTTGTCGCTGCCACGGCTGGCATGATGTGCTTGCACCCCTGCTCCCTTTGTAGACCCGGGAGCTGGGAAGGTGCGTTGGGTTCCAAGAAAAGCAGGAACTGATTTGGTCTTGTAGTGAAAACAGACCTGGCTCTGGTCTGGTAAGTGAGTGACCTCAGACTTAAGTTTCCCTAGAAGCAAAAATAGGATAACAATAAGTCTTCCCACTTTAAGGAATGTTGTAAGGATTAAGTGAGAGAATGTGAAATTCTCAGGAACGCTGCAAGGGAGCCTACCTGTTAAACACAGAAGCCACGGGACACAGAGGAAGGAGTAAGGGCTCTGGAGCTGGACAGGCCTGGGTGTGAATTCCAGTGTTTCTCTTCAGGCTGTGCTGCCTGGGGAGGAAATGTACTTACCTGTTCTGAGCTTTTCTTTGCTCTTCTGTAAACCAAGGGAAAATGAAGCTACACTGACTGGTTACTCATAATGATAACAGGAGTATCTATTATTTATTAAATGTTTATTTGGAGCCAGGACCTTCGTTCCTTTTCTTTTTAAAACCTCCCTAAAAGTAGCCGGATTTGTAATCGCACATTACTTCACACGGACTTTGGATGGTTTGTGTAGTGTCTCCGTGAGAGCAGGGGTTCTGGGGGCTTTGCCCAGTGCTGTATTTCCAAAGCCCAGCACATGCCTGGCCCACGGTGGGTGCTTAAGAAATGTTCATGCAGTCAAGGGAGTGCAGCTGCCTGGCAAGGAGAACCCGGAAAGTTCATTTACCTTTCTTATTATTCAGTTCCTTCACCTGAATTCTCTCAGGCTGGAGCTGAGCTTTGGGTTCATAATATATAATTATTATCCCCATTTAAAAATGAGTAAAATGAGGTCAGGAGAGGTTAAGTACTGTGCCCTAGATCACTCAACCAGGAACTAGGGAACTAAGTCTTGTGCAGTACTTGTTAGAGCTTCCTTGCAAGCTTGGGAAAAGGGTGTGGGCAGGACTGGGCAGGGAGGAAACAGCTGGGCGCCTACTGGATTCACTGTCTGCCCCAGTGAAGATACATGGAATCCTCCCTCTCATCACGGCCCCCAGCAATGCTCATTTTACAGATGAGAAAATGAGGCTGAGAGGGAGAAAGAACCCGAAGCTCAGCTCCAGCCGGAGAGAGTTCAGGTGGAAGAACTGCATAAGAAGAAGGGCAAATGAATTTCCAGAGTTCTTTCATCCCAGAGTAGGATCTTCAGCCTTGCCAGGCAGCCGCACTCAGCCTCCCACCCTCTCTGAGCAGGGGGGTTGGCATGTGTCTGCGGAGGGCAGCGAGGAGGGAGCCTGCTGGAATTCCTTCCGTGTGGCACATCTGGGAGGGGTATTCCCCCTGGTGATACTTGGGAAATCTTGCTGGCCGGCCTCACCAGTCCTTTTTTTCCACTGTTCTTTTGGTCTCGGAGCACCCGCCAAACATCTGACACTGTTCAGGATCGATTGCACGTCAAATGAAGAATGGGTATTTAAAAAACAGGTTTTTTGGTGTGTTTTTTCCCCCTGTTGTCATCTAAGAAGCAGGTTTTTAGGTTCTTTGATTCTCTCCCAGAGTAACAACCATATGGGGCCTCCACTTACATCGAGCAGCCTGTACCTTGTGCCAGGGACCGGTTTGTTTCCATTGTCAGCAAACCTTGAGTGGCTGCAAACATTTTCAATCAGGTGGTTTCTGAAAGAGGGAGAGACTGAGGGGAAAGTGATGATGTGGTCCCTCTGAAGAGGGTTTAGCTTTCAAAGGTATGGCAGGGGTGGGGTGGACAGCCAGAGGGATGTGACTTTGAGAAGCCAACTCACTGGCAGGATCCAGCGAGATCCAGGCTCGGCGGCTGGAACAAAGAACATTTTGAACCACACGGGGCTCTGGCATGTTTGTTGATCGACTTATCCAAGGACTGGGCCTGCTGCTTTTGTTCCAGAAGATTTCATGGATTAACTCCCTGGGCTTTGGAAAATTGTTTCTTTTTTAAGAAAGGGAAGTTTTGAAAAGCAAATGCTCCTGGGCAGTCTGGGGGTGTGGGGAGTGTTGGCTGGAGTGGGAGGTCACATTCACCCCATGGTGGGATGGCCAAGGGCTCCCAGCGAGGGAACAGTTGGACCTGTGGTGTCCTGGGGGGAGGGTGCCTCTGAGGGCCCCTAATGAACAGAGGAGTGTGGACACCTGAGCCTGGGAGCATCATGGGCATTTAGACCAAACCACGGGAAGGACTCCCCAATGCTGAAGGTTGCTAGGCACTGGGGGAGGTTCCCAGGGAGACTGTGGCTAGAAACACCATCTGCCAAAGATGATTTAGTACCGGAAGAGACAAGGGATAGAACGAGATGGTCCTTTCTGTCCCAGTTAATCTTGGTGCTGTTCATTCAGGGCTGAACATCCCCTCCCTGAAGTGGAAGAGAAGACAGACTTGGCCTTAGGTGGACTCTGAGCGTCTTGTGAAAGGGAGTCCTACCTCCTTGGCTTTGTCCCCACCCCCTGACCAGGGTCGGATGTCTTGGGAGCTTGCCGGCTCTCTGCCCACTGTCCTGCCCTGTCAGCAGGTACCAGCAAGCCCGTGTGCCATGTGGGGTACAGGGAGTCACGGGCATATGATTAAATACTCATGCTTTGTCAAAACACTGACAGTTACAAAATGCCTCCGCCTCTACTCAGGGAAGGGTGAGCAATGAGGAAAATGACTACAATATGCAAAAGACATTCCAAGGAGTCCGGGAGGGAATGCTAATTCTAGAGCCAGGAGGGAGTAATGGGAATTAGTTCTTGATTTATAGACTGACTGAAAGAAATCAGCTAGGTTAAACGTGCCTAAATTCTGCCATCTGAGTATGTGCTTAAGGAGATGGACTCAATGAACTTTGAAAGGCTGTCTCTTCTCTACTGATGGGAGTGACAGTGAAGTTCCTGATGAAGAAAGGTTTAGGGTGGAAGAATTCTGAGCCCCTGGGTTCTGGATTCAAAATCACACACAGCCGTCTAGACAACACAGAGGTGCAGTCTTTGTGGGTAATTTGAAAAACGAGAATGGTGATTGTCTATTTAGGACAGGTTTGGGTATGGCCACTCAGGGAAGCTAGGAACCAGCTTCTAACCACGGAAGCTTTGTGTTTTCTGTGTAAACTGTCCTTGACTGTGGACAAAGAATGGGTACCCAGTGTTCAGTTGGCATCATAATAGGAAACAGAATTCTACACAGATGGTTCAACGGAACAGAGTTTTCTGAGGGGCATATTCACAGAGGGGTAAGGAGACCAGCAACGGATATCGAGGCACTCAGGGCTAAACGTAGAGGGAAGCTGTTACCACCTTAAGGCCTGAGGAGGAAGGGGAGAAAATACTGTTTGGGGGGCCTGGTGGCAGCTGGAGCAGGGAGGAGGACCATGAGGGAGAAACCATAGTCATGGAAGGATGTTGTCACTGCCAGGACCAAGGCACCAAGGTAGGGGGACATGGCAAGAAAATACTCTGCCTTCTCTGCCTCCCGTCTCCAGTTTCCTATTGACACTGCTCATTGGCGAAACCAATCTGAAGCTGGAGAACCAGGGAGCCGGGCCCCTTGAGTGGTCCCCAGGCGCCAGGCTTCCAGGGCACGGGTCAGGGAACAGAGGGTGGAAGGGGTCTAGGGGAGCCAGCAGGGAGCCAGAGCTCATTTGTAATATTTGCCTTGTTTAGCCAACTCGAGAAGGCTCGTCCTGAGAAGGCGAGCTTCAAAAGCTCTTACCGACTCTCAAATTATTCCGTCGTCAAGACTGGTGTGTTTACCTTGCAAACTACCTTGAGCCAGCTGTAATGAAATTCTGAAATGTCTCCCACACACCCTCCTTCTCTGTGAAATGTCAGCTTTTTGAGGGCAGGGCCTGATTCTTTTATGAACAGTTGTCTTGATCACTTCAACCCCTCCGCACGTGGAGTGCCTTACACTTTCCAGAGTGCCGTACTCAGTGACCCTCAAGTCAATGTTTTGAGGCTTTTGAATCGGTCAAGGTGATCATCTTGCTGAGTGGCCTGAGTTCTCCAGCGAGAGAAAACGAGTAGTCTCCTTGAGTGACGGCCACAGCACTCCAGACGTGGTGGTGGAACCCTTTATGGTGAGAGCCCACAGCCATGCCACCAGCCAGACAGGAACCCAGGAGGCCAGGATGGAGGAAGCAGGAGTGGAAAGTCATTGGATTCCCTTTCCGGTTTAAGCTTGGCCATGCAATGTCTTAAGTAGGGCTCGTGGTCCTAAATGTCACCTCCATCCTGATGCCACAATGTCTGTGTTGCCACTATTCCATTTCTACTTTTGGGTGAAGACTTACTCCACCTGAGGGGAGAGCACATGAAATCATTAGCAAGTGCTGGCACAGCCAGCCATTCCCCGCCCTGGCCAGGCTGGAGGGGCTGGGTGGTGGTGGGGGGTGTGGGTGAAGTAAGCGTGAAAGGAGAGGCGAAGAGTGTCTAGACACTCCCTTTGCCGAGGGCTGGTGGCCTGTGGCTTGCTGTCCAGGACAACACGGATCTATTTGGGGTAATGGCAGGCACTGTTCTTTCTCATCCAGCTGTCTCTTCCTCTTCTGAGTCCCACAGGGTCCTGGGGCCAGTAGGCTCTGTCACCTCCAGCCTGTATTGGGTAGCTACCTGTCACTGCTCAGGCTGGGTTGGAAGGGCCTGTGAGGGGTGGGGTGTGGGATCCAGTTCATGGCTTCCAGGGCCAATTTGGGTGAAATGCAGATGCTCTTCCACTCCTGTGTTTCTACTTCCCAGTTTCATTCTAAATGGAAAATATTTCTGTAGGTTTAAGTCCAAGGTGCAGTCCCAGAGCGGGTATTTTCCCTTTTGACATAAAACAGAAAGTGGAGGCTGCCCTGAGCCTTGGGAAAAGTACTCAGAGAGAATCTTCCCCCTGAGGCAGCGTAGCTTGATGAGTTAGATATTCTGAGTACCTGTAAAGCCTGTTCGTTCTTTCCATTCCAGCTCAGACTGACTGAGTTCCAAGTCCTGGTGTGGCCACTTACTAGCTGGGTATAAGTTATTTAACATTTTAGTTCCTCGATACCCTAATCTATAAACTGGGGATGAAAATAGTGTCTATGGTAGGGAATCGGTATGAAGATTAAACAATTTAAATTGTGTCAAGGCCAGGCATGGTGGCTCACTCCTATAAAGCTAGCACTTAGGGAGGCTGAGGCAGGAGGATTGCTTGAGCCCAGGAGTTCGACACCAGTCTGGGAAACACAGTGAACCCCATCTCTACAAAAAAAAATTAGCAGAGCATGGTGGTGCATGCCTGTAGTCCCAGCTACTTGGGAGGCTAAGGCAGGAGGATTTTCTGGGCCCGAGAGTTTGAGGCTGCAGTGAGCTATGATCACATCACTGCCCTCCAGCCTGGGTGAGAGAGTGAGACTGTCTAAAAACATTTTTTTAAAGTGTGTCAAGTGCAGAAAACAGTGCTTAATGCATGCCATGTGCCATGCAAATGCTTGCTCTTATTTATTTCAAGAAGCATACACTCTTCTGGGCAGAGCATCCTCCTAGGACTCTGGAGAGCTAGAACATCTGTAAGGCTACCAACGGGACCAGTATCTCCCAGTGTCCCCCAAGCATCTCTTCCATCGAGCTATTGCCTTGCTCACAAACCCTCAGTGAGTTGCTTGTCTGGAGATACAGGCCAAATCCAGCCTGTCTACAATCTGCTGTCTGGCTGTGCCCATTCCTGGCCACAGACCTTCTGCTTCACCAGGAAAACCTGTTTATGGGCCCCATTCTCCTACTTGTTTTCACCTCTGCCTTACCCTGCCTGAAATGCTCTCCTTCCTCACGTTTCCCTCCAAAGCCTATCCATTCTTCGATTCCAGCTCCAGTTCTGCCCTGAAGGCTTGCCCATGCCTGTGGTTCACCGTCCTCTGCCTCCTGCCTCCTCCTGCTTCCCCGGCTGGTGTCTGTCTGGTGTCATCAGTCATCTCCTCCCAAGCAGCCTATTACTTTCTCTACTGACAATGCCTTGAGCCGGAAGCCAGACAGCAGATATTCCGAAACTGAAAACCTACAGATTTGCCTGTGTATTTGCTGTATTTCTTAAGAACACAAGAGAAGCTGAACTTCCTAGAAGTTATCCCTAGGGCCAGCATCATGGGAGTTTGAAGGTTGGCTGTGTAGAGCAGTCACTCCAAGTCAGTCGATGTGCTTTCTTGTTGCTCTCACCACATCAGTATCATAACACAGAGCTTCCTCTGTGTTGTGCTGTGAGATGACAGTAAAAGGGGTGTCGCCACTGCCTGGGACTTGATCTTTCCCTGAAACAGGGACAATTTCTATGACTAGTGCTACGTTACATTTATCCATTCTATTGGACACACGTTCATAGGCCCAGGATCAGAATAAAGTAAATCCACAGCTAGAAGAAATCAGTTTATAGGCAAACAAGACTCTGATGTTGGCCCTTAAAAAGAAACTGCTTGTATTACATATTACAGTTTAATTTTGTCCCCGTTAGACGGTCCCAGTGATATCTTTGCTTCCTGACCAGTCTAGTTTTTAAAGGTTATTTGCACAGGTGACTTTTTTTATCCTTTCCAATCTAAATACAGTTGTCCCTTGTTATCCACAGGTGATTGGTTCCAGGACTCCCCAACCCCTTGGATACCAAAATCCTTGGGTGCTCAAGTCCCTTACATAAAATGCATAGTGTTTTCATATAACCTTTGTACATCCTCTTGTGTACTTTAAATCATCTCGAGGTTACTTATACTACCTAATACGGTGTAAGTGCTATAAATATAGTTCTTATGATGTATTATTTTCATTGACTTGTATGATTTTATTGTCATATTATTTTTATTAAAATTTTTTTTTCAAATATTTTCTATCTGTGGTTGGTTGAATCACCAAGAGTGCAAAGGGCCAACTGTATCAACAGCTCAGAGTGGAGAGCCCAGGGCCCAGGCACGGATCATCAGGGGAAGAATAAGGCTGGTGGAGAAGAAACGGGACCCCCAGAGCTGGTTCTTTCTGTGGGCTGGGAGCTCCTCCAGGATGCTGGGTTAGCACCAGCAGGGCGGCCACCACCATGGAGACGTGCTGCTGCTTTTGGAGATGGGGAGAGGGATATGACCTTTTCTGGGAATCAAATCAGAGTGAAACCAGAAAAAGAAGCTAGACTTCTTGGGGTAACTTGGCAAACAAAGCTCAGACAGATGGAGGGGTGTTCAAGGAACTTTGCACGATTTCCTGTGGGCTAAGAGAAGACATGTGTAAATCTGAAAGGGCAACATAGGGAGAACTCCTGCAGGGAAGGGAGAGGGTCAGCCCCCTCTCCCTGACCCCGGGCTTGGTTAGGGGACAGAGAATGGGACAGGGTCAAGGAGGCCGTCTGTTTCCCTCAGTGCAAATGCCTGGACAGCACGTGTGTGCAGGCTGTGTGCCTGACCGACGAGCCCCTGATGGGCGACTGTTGACTGACTGTCCATGCAAGGGGTATGGGCTGTGCTTGGCAGTCCCCAGCAGGCAGGGCTTGTTCACCCATGTCCTGTCCAGGAGCTATCCTGGCCTTAGTGTTGAAAGACGGCCCTGGGTTGAAGGAGTGGCAGAAGGTCCCACTTGGGTGCTTGATGATGATCTAGAGCGTTGTGCCCTTCTCTTCATGGCCTCCTCCTTTATGGCAGCAAGCCATCGTCCTATGGGGCCCGTTTCTGAGCTGGACGCCCAGCAGTTACCTCAGAAAGTGTTGTGGGGCCCAGGTGTCCTCTCAGAGGATATGCGCACGCCTGAGTCGTTCTCACTGCGTGTGTTCATTTCACTCACTGCGTGCTTCGTTCGTTCAGCTCCGAGTACCTGCTGCTGTTTCTGAGCTAGGAGGGCTTCCTTCAGGTAATAGGGGAAGCATGATCTGGAAAAGGGAACGTTTCCTTTTGCCTCATGGAGAGACATCCTGAGACACTTCATCAACCAGGAAGTCTCCTAAGCAGCCACTGGGTTGCAGTGAAAGTGTTCAGCTGCTGGTGACTGCTGTGGTGAGACTTGTGAGAGAGAACAGTGGTGGTGAGCATAGCAGCCCCTCAGAAAGCAAACCAGGGAGTGGGTGCCTGACACGCACAATCCTAATTCACATGGTCCCTGCATAAGCTAGGCATTCCTGTATCCTGTTTTCACATGAGGAAACTGAGGCCCCTGGAACCTCACGTCTTTTGCCCAAGGCCATCTAACTAGGAGGCTGTAATTAGTGAAGCCGGGATTCATACCTAGGGCTGTCTGATTCCAAAGCTGGGCTCTTTCCACGGTATGGCCTGAAGTTGCAGTCTAGAGCAGGGACTGATGGGGTTTGAAAGAACATGAGATGGTGGAGTGCCAGGCTGGCTGGTGTGGGGCCCCGGCTGGGATGAGACAGTGTCTTCAAGTGTCAGGGATGGACACATGTCCCTTTCGGTAGATGTTGGTCCCTGGCAGCCAGGCATGGTGGCAGCACTCCCAGCCTGGCCTGCCCTGCACAAGCCTTCAGGCACACGGGCTTCTTGACAGAGTGACAGCTGGGGTTCCATGCCTGCACCAGTGGCAGGAGAGATGCAGGCGAAACAAGGGGGAAAGGACTGTAATTACCTCTTAACAGGTTCCACGTTTCTCTGCTGTCAGAATGGTTTTGTTTTCTGATTTATTTTGATCTGCTGGAAAATTAGTTGCGGCAGTGTGTTTGGTGTGTTATCATTGTCCTGCTAGCTAGCAGTCATCATCAGCAATGTTAGCCCGGCAAACGTGATCTTTCTTTCCTTTGCCCAATTCATGTCAGGCTCTGTGAGGCAGCGGCGAGGGAGAGGCATGACTGTGTGTCTTTGCCTGTCTGTGGACCCTGACTCCTCACCACCACCCGACAGGGGACAGTCCTGCTGGCTGTGTCTTCCCGGAAGGCTCATGCCCCCACAGATTGTCTGGCGAGCCTGCCAGCTGTACTGCATCGCTCTGTGCGTGTGACCTAGCTCACTCCCAGCCCCCTGCACCATCCCACATGCATCCTCTGTCCACTGTCCCCCAGCTCGCAACCCCCACGCAGCCCCACCTTGGACCCACCACCTCCATCTGCACCTGCTTATGGAGGCTGTGTCATGGAGGAGAGGCAGCCTGACCACTCTCAGCCCACAACACGACTGGATCTTTCCCCTCTCTCTGTGGGAAGACAGCCGGTCTCAGACTGGATTTGACCTTTTCTCTTGTGGTCGGGCCAGGATGAGCAGGAAACCATTGTTAAGGCACAGAAGCCTAGGTGGGAGAAGAGAGTCAGCACTGTAGAGTGGGGAGGGCTCAGTGCTTCCAGGGGTGGATGTTGGGCAGCAGGCCCCCTCTGGTCTCTAGTGAATGTTGCCTGCAACAAGCACTCAAAAAACATGAGTTTTAGAGCCAGACAGAAAGTCACTGAGCCCAGTTACGGTCATCCCTTGGTATCTGTGGGGAGACTGATTCCCAGACCCCTCTCAGATACAAAACCCAAGGATGCCAAGGTCCTTATATGTATGTAGGTTATATGCACATACTACACCATCTTATGTATTTTACATATGGTATGTTTTATTTTTTAATTTGTATTATTTTTTAATGAATTTTTTTTCCTGCTATTTTTGACCCAAAGCTGGTTGAATCTGTGGGTACAGAGGGCCAACTGTATTTCATTAGTCGGAGTAGAAAACTGAGGCTGAACACAGAGGCAAGGATGTGCTTAAGAACTACTGTTGGTTGGCACCAGGCCTGGGATATGAACCTGAATCTCTGTGGCAGTCTGTCCAAAAGTGGGCTGAGCTGGTTTCAGGATTGGAGCAGACAGCTGCCCGGGAGCTGGAATTGGAGGGATCTGCCATTTCCTCCCTAGAATTTCTACCTTTAGCATTACCTTTGGAGTAAGTCAGGGATCACCAAACATCTCATTACCAAAGAACTCTTTCTTCCCCCATGACCCAACACAGAACAGAAAAGAGCAGAGATGCTTTGGTTCAAGTGCATGGGAAAGAGCGGATGACTCAGAGCTGGCCTGTTCAGCTTCTCCTGATTCTCCAACGAGGTCCCTTATGCATCTTGCCAGCACCTTTAGAGCCCCGTGGAGTATAGTGAGAAATGTTTATGGCCTCTATTACCAGGGCAGATGAATCGGTGCAGACGTTAACAGCTTCTACACCTTAATTAGCATGGGTGTGTTTAGCAGAATAATTGAGAGCAGAGACTAGGTTGATAAAAGAATAGGGTTCCCAACAGAATAGTTTTTGATTAAGGAAATATTTGGAGCACTATGGAAATGCTTGGAACATAGGAAGGTCAAGTTTAGCTGGGGTGCATTGGGATGATGGAGGGTGGGGTAGTGGGGTAGGGTGAGAATCGGGGCAGCCTGGAAGCTGGGGCCTGAATCACTGGGGCAGGGACCAGAGAGACCAGAGAAGGTCTCAGACATAAACTCTAGCTACTCCATAAAACTGACTAGAGCATGAAAATCCCAGCGCCTCTGCCACAGCCCTGCACATCACAGGGGTTGCAAAGTCACAAGAAAGATTATGGCATCGAGCTTTCCTAACAGGAACTATATCCTCAACTAATATTAATAGCTGACGTTTACATAGCAGTTCACAGTTAATATAACACTCTCATATGTTAGGTGCTTCTCTTAATACCCCTTGAGGTAGGTATTATTATTGTTATTATTATTATCCCTGTTTTAAAGGTGTGGAAACACAGGGTCAGGGGCCCAGTGAGCCATTACTTGGAAACACTTTCATTAACGATTACTTCTTATAGTTGTTTCTAGCAGCTCATGTCCTGGAAATGTCTGGTTTAATTCATCTCTCTCTCTTTCTAGTAGACAGACAGACACACATACACTCTTCGGACTGATAGGGAAGAGGACTTCACTTCTTGCTTCTCCATAGTCATTTCCCAATTGTTGCTCTCTAACAAAAAACCCCCTTCAAAACCGTCAGCCCTGCTCAGAAATCTAAGGAGACTTCAGGCAGCAACAGTAGGGTCCACCCCACCCTGAAAGGCTTCTGCAAAGATCTCCAAGAGGAGGCCCCCAATACCATTCCTCTTGAAGGTCCCGGTTCAATGTGGCTTGAGTCCTTCACCTCTGAGTCTCAGCCAGGCAACATCCCAAGGAGCTGAGGAAGCCTCCTCTTCTCCTGCCTCCTCTCCCTCACAAGAGATGGCTCCTGTCCTCCCCATCTCCCTCCCACCCTAACCGCTTACCAAAAATGGACTTGTTTTCTCTGGTGCTGCTTTAATGCATCTTAACACTTCATTACTGGACTTGATCGTGTTATACTTGCATAAAGCAAGCAGACCAGAGGGCCCTGAGCATGCGGCATTAGATGGAGAAACTGCCTGCAGTCTCATCACGCCGAGATGCCTTGCACAGCGCACCACTCTTAGCAGAGACTGAGGCTGGCTGGGCCACCCATGCCGGGTGCTGACAGGCCTCAAGCCTGCAGTGAGGGCCAACCTCAGTCCTCATGGTCTGTACTGGGGACAGAAGTCATCTGATTTTACATTCCATAGGAATAGACCAATGGGTGGAGTCACCAAACATCCAGATGTTTTCTCCCAGCTTTCCTATCTGCCATTTATTTTTAAAGATGTGTTTATGGACGAGGTATAATTTTCATACAGAAGGTAAGATTCACCCATTCAGTCTACTGTTCTATGAAATTTTAAAAACAGCTTATCTGAGGTGTAATTGGCATATAACAAACTGCACATAGTTCAAGTGTATACTTTGGAAAGTTTCAACATTGACCGTCAGTGCAATCAGGAGGGTGAGCATATTTATCACCCCCCAAAGTTTCCTTTTGCCCCTTTGTAATCCCAGTAGCTCAGCCCTCCCCACCCCGGCTATTTCTTTTCTGTCATCGTAGATTAGTTTATATTTTCTGTGGTTTTCTATCAGTGAAATCATACAGCATGGACTCTCTTGACTGCCTTATCATTCAGCATAATTCTTTTGAGGCTATGCATGTCTCTGGAGGTACCTCTTCCTTTTTATTGCTTAGTTGTGTTCCGTTGTCTGGATATAGCACAGTTCATTTATCCATTCACCTGTTGAGTTATTTCCAGTTTTGAGCTATTTAAATAAAGCAGCTATGAACATTTGTATATAAGGCTTTGTATGGATGTGTGCTTTCCTTTTCTCTTGGGTAAATACCTGGGAGTGGAATGGTTACATCATGTGGTAGTGTATGTTTAGCATTTTAAGAAGTTGCCAAAGTCTTTTCCAAAGTGGTTGTGCCATTTTGTGCTGCCATCAGCAGTGTATGAGAGTTTTGGTCCTTCTACATCCTCACCAACACCTGGCGTGGTCAGTATTTTTAATTTTAATTTTAGTCATTATAATGTGTATGCAGTGGTATCTCATTGTGTTTTCAGTTTGTATTTCCCTGAAGACTAACAATATTGAACATCTTTCCTGTGGTTATTGGCCATTCATATATCTTTTTTGGCGAATTATTTGTTCATATATTTTGCACACATTATACTTGGGTCATTTTCATATTATTGCATTATGAGGTTTCTTTATTCTGGCTGGCTATACTTTTTTTAAATCAGATATGTGCTTTGCAAATGTTTTATCTCAGTCTGTGTCATCTTTTCTCTCTCATCTTTGTTGGAAGTCATTTTCCATATATGTGGTGGTCTATTTCTAGACCATCTGTTCAGTTCCATTGATCCATTTGTCTATTTTTACACCAATACCACACTGCTTTGATTACTATAGCTTTATAATAATAAGTCTTGAAATCAGATAGTGCTAGTTACCCCTTCGGCTTTGTTCTTTTCCTTGGTTGTTTGGTTATTCTAGACCTTCTGCATTTCCGTGTGAATTTTAAAATCAGTTGGCCTATTTCTCCAAAGAAAAGTGTTTGCTTCATGTGTTTATTTTGAAGCTCTGTTAATAGGTGCCTGAACATGTAAGATTGTTATGTGCCCTTGAAGACTTGACCCCTTTGTTGTTTTGAAAAGCCCTTTTTAATCCCTAGTGATAGCCTTTGCACTGAAATTTACTTTGCCTGATATTAATATAGACACTCCAGTGTCCTTTTGATTGTGTTAGTATCGCATAGTTGGCCCTTTGTATTCTTGGGTTCTGCACGTGCAGATTGGAAACACTGGAAAATAAAAATAAAAAAATAACAAATAATGCAAATAAAAAATACAGATCACAATTATTTACATAGCATTTACATTATATTGGTTTGTTTTGTTTTGTTTTTTTTTTTTTTGAGGCAGAGTCTCGCTCTGTTGACCAGGTTGGAGTGCAGTGGTGCGATCTCGGCTCACTGCAAGCTCTGCCTCCCAGGTTCACGCCATTCTCCTGCCTCAGCCTCCCGTACATTGTATTGGTTTTTATAAGTAGTCTAGAGATGATTTAAAGTATGTGGAGGGATGTGCATAGGTGATATGTAAATATCATACCATTTTATAGAAGGGATGTGTGCATCTGAGGATTTGGGTATCTGTGGGGCAGGAGGAGGTGTGTCCTAGAATCAGTCCCCTACAGTTACTGAGGGACAGCTGCATATCTTTGTCCGTTCCTTTACTTTTAACCTATTTGTGTCTTTATATTTAAAGTGGATTTCTCGTAAGCAGCAGATAGTTGGGTCCTGCTCTTTTATTCAGCCTGATTTAATTGGCATATTCAACCAATTTGCTATGGATAACTGGCTATGCTTATGCTTAACCTCTTGCTGTTGTTTTCTATTAGTCCCATATAGCCTTTGTTCCCTTTTCTCTCTTTTTCTGCCTCCTTTTGGATTAACTGAATATTTTTAAGATTCAGTTTCATCTCTTCTGTTGACTTATTAGCTAAAATCCATTGTTTTGTTATTTTAAGAGTTGCTGTAGGGCTCATAGCATACATTCTTAATCATCACAGTTTGTCTTCAGTTTACTAAACCACTTCACATATAGTGCAGGAACTTCAAAATAGCACACTTAGATCGCTCCCTTCCTGGCCTTTATGCCATTGCGGCCATACATGCTAATTATGCATTTGTTCTAAACCTCACAATACATTGTTACTATTTTTGTTTAGGCAGTCAATGATCTTGTAAATGAAAATCATATATACTTCACCATATAAGTACCATTTCTGGTGCCCTTCATTCCTCTATGTAGACCCACACTTCCATCTCATATTATTTTCCTTTTATTTTTATTTTTATTTTTGTTGAGACAGAGTCTCGCTCTGTCGCCCAGGCTGGAGTGTAGTAGCCAGATCTCGGCTCATTGCAAGCTCCGCCTCCCAGGTTCACGCCATTCTGCCTCAGCCTCCCGAGTAGCTGGGACTACAGGCGCCCGCCACCTCGCCCAGCTAGTTTTTTTGTATTTTTTTAGTAGAGACGGGGTTTCACCGTGTTCGCCAGGATGGTCTCGATCTCCTGACCTCGTGATCCGCCCGTCTCGGCCTCCCAAAGTGCTGGGATTACAGGCTTGAGCCACCGCGCCCGGCCATTCTTTTCCTTTTGCCTGAGGGACTTCCTTTAACATGTGTTGTAGTGCAAGTCTGCTAGGATTAAAATCTTTTAGCTTTTCTGTGTCTGAAGAGAAGTCTTTATTTTTCAGTTTTATTTTCGAAGGATATTTTTACTTAGTATAGAATTCTCAGGTGATAGTTTTTTCTTTCATGACGGTAAAGCTGTGATTCCACCATCTTCTTGCTTGTGTTGTTTCTAATAAGAAACCTGCTGTCACTCTTGTCTGTTCCACTGTACCTAAATGTGTCTTTATGCCCTGGCTACTTCTAGCATTTTCTCTTGATCACTGCTTTGAGGAATTTGATTATGATGTGCCTTGGTATAATTCTTTTTTTTTTCTTCCATGTTTCTGGTGCTTAGCATTCCTTGAGCTTCTGGAACTTGTGGGTTTATGTTTTTAAAATTAAAATTCGTAAATTTCTGGCTATTATTTATAAAATTTTTTTTTTTGCTTCTCCCCCCATTCCTGTGAGAATTCTAATTACACATGTATTAGGCTGCTTGACATTGTCAAACAGATCACCAGCACTTTCATTTTATTTAATTCTTTCTTTTTCTCTGTCTTTCATTTTGGATAGTTCCTTTGCTATGTGATTATGAATCTTCTCTTTTTTTGCCATACATAATTTGCCTGCCTTCTTCCCTCCCTCATTCCTTCTCTTCCTTCCTTTAGAAGAACCTAGGTGGATTTACCTAATTTTATAATGATTATTATTTCAAAACCAATCCAGAGCTTCCATTCCCAAAGCCAGACTACCGGTTGGAGATTCTGGAGGCGGGGAATACAGGGGGTGACATTCCTGGAATTTGGGGGACTTTGCAGGACTCAACACTTTAGAGGTTGGATTAGGATACTTCCAATTTCTCCTGCTTCCTCCCTCTTCTTCTTTCCTATCCCCAAAGTAAGGAGAGTCCTGTGAGCCCAAAGGCACCAGACGGCCCAGCACGCTCTTGGCAGGCAGGGCTGAGTGCCTGCATTTCCCTCTCAGTAGGGAAGCCTTAGGGAGCCTCTCACAGGAGTGAGACAGGAACGGCAGCTTTATGGAAACTGAGTTCCAAATAAACACCCGGAAGAAAACTCAGGCTCCCCCGTAGGCCTGGAAAGCTTTGTCTGAGACGATGACCTTAGGAGGAGGTCACCAAAACCACTTCTTCCCTCACAGCTCACGGGGTCAGAGCCAGCTGTGTCTGCCGAACGAGTGGTCAGGTACAGCGCACCTACCTCTGCCAGAGACAAGGAGACCTGCAGTCTGGCTGTGGCAGGTCTCAGTAGAATCTTTAGCTTTCTTCAGGCTTGATCAGCTGCCTCAAGACCTGTGCTCATGTAAAGAACAAAGAGTACATGTAGGTCAGGAATGTCCTCCACTTCGAGTACCAGGGTACTTAAGGACTTTGAATTGGTTCAGCAGCTCAAGATGCCACTGAGAACCAAGGCTCTTTCTCTCTTTCCACTTCCTTATACCGAGCCTGTTGGCTTTTCATATTCAAGCTGATTTCCTCATGGTTGCAAGATGGTCGTCAGTGGGGCTCCAGGCACCAATGCCCCCATTCAAGGCAGGTGGAACCAGGAAGGAGTGGAGCCAATAACACTCTGGCCGGTTTTTTACATAAAACAGGGTCTTTCCCAGAAGTCCCTAGCATAGTACTTCTTGAATTTAATCTACACAAGGATCCCCTGGGGATCTCGTTAAAATACAGGTTTGGATGTAGCAGATCTTAGGTAGAGCCTGAAATTCCGCGTTTTGATCCAGCTGCCAGAGTATGTCAGTGTGGCTGGAAACTGCATTTTGAGTAGCAAGGTGCAAGGCTACTTCTCCTTCCTCTTCGTGACACAGTCCAGTTCACTGGTTCCAACTGGCTGCAAGGGAGGTTGACAAAGTGTCTTACCTTTTTCGGGGGAGAGTTTGGGTAGCAAACCAGTATCAGCCACAGAATTGTACTGAAAATGCAGGGTAGGACGCATCTGAAGTCACAGGGTCAGGCTGGGACAAGTTAGAGCCTTCACCTCCACGAGGGACGACCATGGACCCCTTACTGTGTGTCCACACTCAGCCTGCAGGGACAGGGCATTATTGCCGCGAGCCAGTCTGTCCTGTATACTCACTGGAGTAGGGATTCCACTTTCAGAATTTTATCACCTCAGCACCTAGCACAGTGCCTGGTAGACAGCAGGTACCCAATACGTGTCTATTACACCGAAATGTTTATTGGCACATGGTCTAAGGATGGTGACAGGGAATCTCGTGAAAATGCAATTCTGATTCAGGAGATCCAGGATGGGGATCCAAGATGATGCATTTGGAACAAGCTCCCAGAGGATGCTGCCGTCTGTCCGAATCCTGGGCCCCACTTTCAACAGAAAGGGCCTAGGACATGCAGAGTTAGCAGCAGCTACTTGTTCTTCATTCATGCAGACCCGAAGCTGTTTGCAAGGGTGTTAGCAGATATTAGATATGGCCGGTGGGGAGGAGTAAGGAGGGCCTTGGCTATGCCTTTTTCCAAGATCCAGGAGCTGGATGCCCAGAGATCTCATCCCTGGCTTCCTTGTCCACTGAAAACAAAAATCAACAGTATACCCGGGTGAGGAGAGAGACCAGCCAAGCACATCTTTCAACAGCTCTTAACTTGCTTGGCCCCAGCCATGAAACAGGAACCCGCCATCCCCCTAGCTCAGCCCTGGCCCTCAGGAAGTGCCGGGGACTCTGCCGGGCTGTGTGAGTGAGGGGCTGATGTCTTTCAGATGTTGGGGCTTCAGCGGGGGAGTGGGGTAAGCTGGGGAGAGGGAGCATTTTTTGTGAATATTTTACCCACGGGAAAAGCTGAATTCTCTAGAGCAGAGCTCTGGAATTTTTTTTTTTTTTTTTTTTTTTTTTTTTTTTTTAGGTAGTGGGAAGTGAGTTACTGGAATTTCTTCTGAATTCGAAGCCAAACAAAGTTTCTTGCGGTTTTAGTTACACAAGCGGCTGCTGCCAAGATGGAATGAATGAGAAGAGCCACTGAAAGGAAGAGACAGCGAGGGGCTGGGGGAGGAGGGTGCAGAACAGGACCCGGGCACAGTGCAGAGCAACCCTCCAGGCGGGCATGCTGCCTGCTTCTATGCTGTCAACTCTTTAGGGAGAGAACTGACTATTCTGTCTGCCTCCCAGGATCAGCATTAAAAAGAAGAAAGGTCTGTGAAAGTGAGGCGTACACTGGCAGACACACACACACATGTAAATGATTATCATTGCTTTGTAATTTACCATAATTCGGGCCTGTGCACTCTATGGGGTCCTGCTTTGTTCAGTTTCCTCACTGAGTGGCAGTTGGACGAGACAGTCCTGCCCCTAAGCTGTAGGCAGGCGGCTCTCCGTTCAGCCTGGTTCCAATGTGAGTCTGCAGCGATGCCCGCTGTTCCAAGGGGCAGCAAAGATAATTAACTTCTAGCGGTGATCCCCAAACTTCATTTTCCTTAGAGCCTGAAGCCTCCTCCTCGTTACCTGCCCTGGTAGCCACAGAACAGACCAGGGCCATGTGTCTCCTTTCATTTCTCCAGCCTGCCCTCTGGTGGGAGCTGGGCTTCAGTGAGCGGCGCCCTGGCCAGGGCCTTTCTGCAGATTCCGGGTTGGCTTCCCGTGGTGCCTGGCATCTCTTCTGCTCTCTGGGAGGAGGGACGGGCCACTAAGTGCTGACAGCAGCCCGTCACTCACACTTTGCTCCCTCTGTAGAAACACTCCATGTCTCTCCATTCCATCCCTGCGTGTTACCTAGCAGGAATTTCCTCTTCCTTGGGTCAAGCAGGTGGGAAGGGCTCATGAGAGCTGGCTGAACTCAACCCTTGACACTAGGCATTCAGTGTCATTACATTGATAGCTTGAAATGGGCAGTAGGGGGAATATTTACACCACAAAAACTGGCGTATGCTACAACCAGAGCTTTCCTTCTCTCTCCCCTAAAAGCCGGTTGTTAAAACATTTAACAACATACCACTGGCCAGAACCACTTGTGAAGGTGAGGTAGGGCTGCAGGGAGAGCCCAGGTAGTGGAGGAAATCGTAGCCTTCCTTCCTTGCCCATAGCACATGCCGGCCACCACTCAGGAGCTTTCGGAACTTAGGAGCTCTCTTCTGAAACTCTCCTTAAACACCTCCTCATCCCAAATGGGTTGACCTTCAATTAGAGGACTCTGCTGTGGAGCAGAGCTGGAATTACTCAAAGCAGAGTTATAGATGAGACTTATTTTCCATGTTCCTAGGCTCCCTTCCACTGTTCCCTGTTCTCCAGACTCCATGTTCTTATCCGATGGTATTTCTACTCTTTTTCTCAACCTGTTGCTAATGTGCTCATTCAAGAGAGGCTGGTGTGCACCTACCCAGGGACTTTTTGCGGGGAGTGGAAGGGAGTGTTTTATTAGGAATTTAAGTTATATGTGCAAAGAATAGCACATCCATGGAGGAAGGTTGGGTCAGTGGAGATCAGTGCCAGAAGAGCAGTTTCAGCCTGCGTGGTCTTGATGTGGGCTTGGCTGATGAGAAGCTCTCTCCAATTCTGTAATTCTGGGATTTCAGCTGTTTTCCACTGAAGATAGGGATTTTTAAAACTGCACAGCCTTTCAGGTGAGTTCCTTTAGGCCAGCCCTCATGTTACAGTCAGGGAGTTTGAGGCCCAGGGATGTTTCCCAGGGGCTGAACTCTAACTAAAAATGAAGGTCTCCTAGTCCCATTGCCTGTTTTCTTCACTCAGCTGTTTCAACAGATGTTGCCTCATGTGAATTATGGATGACTGCTGGAGTTATTAGAATGAACAGAGTTACCAAGAGCTAAATACTCGTCATTTATACCTGGCCGGTTCTGTTTTCAGTTGTCCTTTTTCTTTACAAAGAGCTTTGAAACAAGACTGGCCTGTTTGACCTTCCATTTAGAGTTAATGTCAAAGCTTGCCGAGGCCTGGGAAACAGGTTTCATTGTTGGCCTTAAAAGGGAGTAGGAAACAAGAACTTTGATTATCCTAGGCTCTGGCCTATTCTTTAATAAGGAATTTGAGAAGATGCCTTAGTGGCTAGTATTCCTAGAACATAATACTTGAAAGTGGAACAAGCAGACGAAAATATGCCTTAGGCAGGAAGCCAGATGGGAAGGGCCACTGTCCACAGGATCTGCACAGTAAGGACCCTGTGGGAAGACGTCATAGGTAACTGGGCCTGATGGCCCAGCACCCAGCTGCTTTGCAGTGGTTCTGGCTTTGGGGCTTCTCTGGGTGGCTGAAGAACAGGTCTGGAGGTTCATTCAGCAGCTCCTGTTGATCAAGTGTGAATTGTGTGCGGGACCCAGGGCTGGGGCTGTGGAGTCAGGAGGTACAGTTCCTCCCTCCAGAGCACTCTGGCCACAGAGTCACAAGGTTAGGCTGGAAGGAGACAAACAAGAAACAATGACAGGACTCATGGACTCAGGCTGTCATGAGCAGCCCTCCTCTGGACAGCGGGAAATGTGAGTTGGGGACTCATGTTTACGACTTTGTTATGTGTTTTCTTACTGAGCGATGCTCATAACAGGAGAAAGGATTTCTTCACTGTCCCAAAAGAACGTGCCTCAGGACTGAAATTGGTAGTGGCCCTGCCTTACTCATGTGCCCCAAGCACGTTGGAACCCCAGAGGAATTTTAAGCAGATTTTTATTCTTGTTTTCTGGAGACAAAATCTAAAGTGAGGGCTGTGTGTTGTGGGCGGGGGTGGGGGTGGGGGGGTCATGCAAGAAATTTGAAAGCTGTGTGCCTTGCCTGGCTGACTGTCCCAATTACCCCGGCACAGTGGGGGCCTCTGGGCCCAGATGTGGGAGGTCCCACAGGGGCCTGCTCCCAGTTAACAGGGGTTCTTTACCATTAGGACCTCTTCTGGGTTTCTCAAATTATGGCTTTTCCTCCTTCATGGTCTCCCAGTACTTTTAACCCCTTCTGTCCATTTTTCCCAGGGAATGTTCCAGAGGAAGGGTTTCTGGGAATGGGTCCCCTCCTCGCCTGACCTTCGCAAGGGGAGGGATCGGACAAGTATTGAGTCGTTCCTGCTCATCTTGATTGTGATCGTGACCCAGGCCTCATGGAGTGTCACTGGATAAGCGATCGTGTCCCTTGAGGCAGGGCTGCACATGGTGCAGTTCCAGAGAAACGAGGGAATGAGAATGAACGTGGCTGCTCACTTGTTCAGTGGCTATTTAGGAAGGTTGGGTCAGTGGAGATGAGTGCCCGAAGAGCAGTTTCAGCCTGCATGGTCTTGATGTGGGCTTGGCTGATGAGAAGCTCTCGCCAATTCTGTCATTCTGGGGAAAGCAGGCCATGTCCCATTGGGAGTGCTCCTGTGAGTCTTTAAGTTAGTAATTCTCATCACTGGCCACACAAAAGAATCATCTGGGATCATTTAACAGAAACAATGTCAGGATCCTACAGTCTATTCCAGGCCCTTCATTTTCGAACTTGAGTGGGCATGAGAATCACCTGGAGGATTTGTTAAAACAGATTCCTGGGCTCCTGCTTCCGAGTTTCAGTGGCTCCAGGATGGAGCTTGAGAATTTGCATTTCTAAAAAGCTCCCAGGTGACTCCCTGCTGCTGACCTGGGACCACACTTTGGAAATCATGATTATGAACACAGGAATCAGAATGTCTGCAGATGTGGCCTGGGCATCTGAATTTGTTCACATTCTCCAGGTGATTTTAATGTATAGCTCTGGCTGAAAACGATTTCCGATCATTGATTTTTTTATTTTTTTGCATCATCCAATAACTATTCATTGGTCAGATTGTGTGCTAATCACTGAGTTCAAGTGAAGATCCTCAAGAATTCGACTGATGACTGCATCATCAAAGGGAACCGAGCCCTGCCCAGGGACACACAGTTGTTTTCCTCTTCCTTGTCCTTTGGAGAAGCACAGTTGAAGCTTCCTCCCTGCACCACAGCCCCCACTCCTCGAGCATGAATGTGCTGTAAGTGTGAGAGCCTGCTGTGTGCCCTGCCCGGCCTCCCTCTCCAGCCAGCATCTCTCTGAGGAGTGAGGATTTCTTGCTAAGTACATGATGATGGCCTGTTTACTTTGCTCTGGAGTTTAAGGCTCTTGCGCAGATTCTGCCTTCCCAGACAGTTCAAGAACCAATCAACCAGCTGGCCCTGGCGACCTAGAAAGCATAGTCAGTTGCCCTGGAATAGGTTGATTGTACCCCAAAAGTGCTTTTCCGCCTCTCCCCATCACAGGTGTTTGCAACTCCATTTTCCCTCTGAGTCAGCTTGTCCATTACTGGGTTTGCGTTCCTTGATGGGGTCTGTTTTTCCAAGGTCTTTGGGAGTGGCGCTAGCCACCCAGTTTGGCTGCGGGGCATTTTGTATTGTGTGTCCTTGGCAGGTCTGTGCCTCCCTTCTGTCTCTTTTCCCTCAGGACCACCCACCACCCCATGCTTGTATCTACAACAGCTATGAGGAAGAATATACAGATTAATCACCTTGCTGCAGGGTGCCAGTTTCCCAGTGGCTCTGGCAGACCCAGTCAATGGATCCTTTAGTGTGGCCTTCATCAGTAGAGCTGCCACTGCTAGCACCCAAAAGGTAGCACTAATATGCATGTGTCACCTGAAAATTGCAATGTAAACAGTGGAGCAACACATGTATAGGAAGGTAAATTTTAATTAAAAGTCTGTTCTCCAACTTAGCCTGCCTTTAAAGATACAGAAATGCCAAGCTGTCAGGCTGCTGGTCAGGTTAAGAGGGTTCTCTCGTGCACTGTGGACCAAGCTGGAAGGACTAGGGCGTCATTGAAATCAGGTGCCTTTGATTAATTTTCTACCAAATGCATCCCATATGGGGAAGATGTGCCCTCAAGTGGTTAGCGGAGCCAGCAGGAGCCAAAGCTTCCTGAGAAGTGCTGGGTCTTCTCTCCTGCAGTGTCAGGGGTGCAGAAAGCACAGGGGGAGGGTATGAGAGTTGAGCCATGTGCCAAAAAGGAGCAGGTGGGAAAAAGGAGCTCATGGCTCAGCAGCAAATTGTGGATGCTGAGTGGACGTGGCTTTTGAGGCCCTATGCCCAGTGGTCATCCTGAATTTGCTGCACTGCCTGGGGAGGGGGTAGATGGAGGAGGGAAACTAGCCACCTCCAGAGGCAACCCTGCTGGACAAAACTCACTGTTAGAACCATCAGAAGTCCATTTTCCTATGGAAATCTACAGGGAAGGGTAGAGAAGAGCTGCAGTGTCTATTAAATGTGTGCTTGCTGCCTGGTCTCTGGTACAGTCAGGAAATCAGATTTGTACAGTGGAAATTCATTCATGCAACAAATAGTTATCGAGTGCCTACGATGTGCTGGTGGTACTAGGGATACAGCGGTGGGTGAGCTAAAGGCACAGTGCCCTCACCGAGACTTGTATGCCACTGGAGAACATGGATTAAACAAGGCATTATGTGATCAGCATATCAGTGCCATACGGGCAGTGGGCCAAGGTGCTGATGGGTGCACACCGGGGACACCTAGTTCTTAAGTGACTTTTTAGGCTCGTAAGTGGTCAGAACAGCTTTCTTATTTTGCCATTTACATGTTCACATTCACTTAGCTCGAGTTACCCTTCTGATAAGAGGAGATTTGTGTCAAGTCACATAGAATCACTGAATATTTGCACTTGGAGGATCACCTGGCCTAATTCTTCTGCTTCAAACATGAAGATGCTGAAGGAGAGAAGTTAAAGAACTTGTCCAAAATTGCCCAGCTAGTTAGTAATAAAGTTTGGATGGAAATCTGCTTTTCTGGCTCCCAGATTAGTATTTCTTTGACTTTACCTCACCTTTGGAAAAATGAAGCTGATTCAAGGGAAGTTCCTGGGCACTTATGGCCAACTGCCCTCGCTCTGAAGATGTCATGTTTTAATTGGCCCAGCAGAACTGGAGTCCACAGGTGGTAAGCGTGGACAGGTGGAGAGCCAGCATCAGAGAGAGCCTCCTGGCCAGTGCCTGCCTTGCTTGGCAGATGTCAAGGCAATTGAGGATTGGGGGCAGGGTATGATAAAGGACATCAGGAAAGTGGCAGTGCTGGGGCACTGTCCTCTGGGCCTCCCTGGGCTCAGCCGGGCAGGGGCGTGTCTTCAGAAACAATGGTGTTGACTCCCTCTGGGCAGCCCTGCAGGGTGGCAGTCCCATAATGGAAACCTTGGAGCAGATATGTTGGAGGATATGTATAAGAATGAGGGATTAGTGCTGCTTGGGAGCAGAGAAAATGCCCTCTTGGGGAGAAAGAAATGATCTGTGTCAAAGGACTTCCTTTCCTAACCAGGCAGACTCTGGAAGATGACCTCGAGGCCGGGTGGGAAGGTGGCAGTGGGAATGTGATTAATTGTACTGTCCATGGACAGTGAGCCGAGGAGCTTGTGCCTGGCTTTATTAGGGACATACACTCAGGGCTGCTCCACCCAGAATCCCTGCTGCTGCCTCCAGGGCTGCTCCACTCAGTGTCTTAGAGATGAGAAAAGGAGTCAAGGGCTCCGACCAGCATGGAATGGTAACCTCTGGAGAGGAGGCAGGTCTCCCAGGGATCTGAGCCGATCCCTGGAATTCCCGGTATCCTCAGCAGTGGTTTCAGGATCTTGGAGACCTAGGGATGTTGTCCTGACTGCCCTAAGATAGCATGTCCTTGGCTTACTCAAATGTATTGTCTGAATCAGCAGGCTTCAAGGTTAAATCAGGGGGTTTGTAGTACGGATGTTGGAGCTATGTAGACTGGATTCAAATCCCCAGTTCTAGCAATTCCAGCTCTGTGGGCAGGGCACTAGAACTTGCTGAGTCCTAGCTCCTTTGTAATACGAGGTGATGGTGAATATGTCATAGGGTTGTTGCCTGGATTGAAAGTATGTCAAGCACCTACTAGTGTGTCTGGCACCTGGGAGGTACTTAAATGGTCCCCCTTATTACAACAAAACAATAAAAGGTCCTTCCTTTTAAGCCAGAAAAGCTATTTGGAAATGGAACAGTCTTTTAATGAAGAGGCCTTAAAATCCCAGACTACCAGCCAAAACCATCAAAATGGAACCCAGACGGATATTTGCCCAAGGGCGCCCCGGCTTCTCAAGGGCCGCCTCCGCAGCAGAATTTGCCTTCACCACCTACTGGTGGTTTCTTAGAACTACACACTCTCTTTCTGAACTGCTCCTTGGTGAGCAGGACACCAGGAGAGGTGGGGAGGAAAGGAAGGTAACTAGTAGTTTCGCAACTGTTTTAATTACTTCACATTGAGATGTTTGTAAATAAGACATTACAGTCTGGAGCTTTTGTTTGGTCTTGTGTTCAGCATGAATATAGTTTTATAGTCACAAAAGTGCCCTGCAGTGGAGGGCGCAGGATTTTGCTGTGATGGCAGAGCTAGAGGCGACTTGCAAATGGCGGTGTTTGGAAGTGCCTGTTCTGGGTAGACATCCAGTCTGCTTTCAATTTGCTGTTTGTCCCTCCCAAGAAGCAAGAAAGGTGAATGGAACCAGCCCACTGGAGTCGGTCCTTTTGCCATTAACGTCACCTCTGTTTACTCCGTGGGAAGAGCGATTCACAAGCAGGAAGAAGACCTTTTCCAGAAATCCTCCATCAGCTGGAAGGAGAGAGCGAGCCTAATTAGGGAGCCGTGCCACATTTCATTCTGAGATTTTGTTTGGAAGCATTTTCCCAACTGAGAAGGCAGGAGTGGGTCGTTTAAGTTTGCCACTGTTCTGTTGGGCTTCATGACCTGCCCAGGTCTCGGGCTGCTCGGAGCTGAACTGTCAGTGAGACCAGCAGGAGGGCATCACTGGGATTGGAAATAGCGTGGAGTCAGTGGACAGGCATCCATGCAGCACTACTAAGTGCCAGGCCTTGTGCTGGTTGCCGGGGAGGCAGAGAAACATAGAACATGACCTTGGTGCTTAAGAAGACGAAAGTTCAGTAGACAAGATGAGCTTGTGCTAAACCAGTGTACAACAGCGAGTGAAGCAGGTGATGAGTCCTATTGGATAGGTCTACCCTCTTGTGGAATATTAGAGAAGGAAGCGTGCATGTGTTTAGTTAGACACAGTTTCTGACCTCCAAGGTGATAATTCAATTCCATGCACGTTTGTTGTGTCCCATTTTGTATAAAGAGAGCACGTTTGTTGATATTCTAAGGTATCTGGAGCAGGATACAGTTGAGGACCGTTTTTCAGCGCTTTCACACTGTGCAGCACAGAGGTCAGGAGCACTGTTTCAGGAATCAGACAGCCCACGCTGGAAACCTCCAGGACTTGCCACCTGTATGTCCTTGGTCAAGTTATCAAACCTCTCTACGGCTTCATGTATTCAATCAACAAACGTTTACTAAATACTGTGCCGGCACTGGCAGGCAGGCGAGAGGGACTGAGGGGGATGTGCAGAGGTTGGTGGAGAGGGTGGGCAGGGCGCAGACTGAGGGTATCTAAGCAAAGCTGCCTGCTTTAGGTGGCCTGGGGAGCTTCTAGTTCTCAGCCCGTCTCTTCCCTGAATGGGCAGAGCCTATGGGTGAAGGTCCAAGTGAGGATGTGGCTGTAGGGTCTCTGCCTACCTTTCTCCCGTGCCCTGCAGCAGCAGGCCCACACGGGAGTGCTGGGGGGAGCCGGTGTGCCTGGTTAGGAGCATGCCAGAGAGCTGTCCATAATTCCTTCCTTCCTTTTATTTTCTGGTGTATTTATGAGTTTTAAAAGCCCCTTGGCAACCCAGGAAATTCCATTTCCCTCTGCAGCTCATTTATACCTTCCTTGATATATGCCCAGGCACAAACACTTCTGTGTATTATTTGGTCGTTCATGGGGGATCTTGTAAAATCTGAGGCCTTACTGGGTGTACTTCAGGCTTGAGGGCAGGAGAGGGAAAGGAGCAGAAGACAAGAAAGGAACCTCTGGCAAGGAAACGGTAACACTTTTAAATCTCCTCTGAAGACCACAAGCGAAAGAAATTGGCTCAACCTGTAGCATAAGTGTGCTGGAATAGACACAAGCAAGTTTTTCCTGATAAATGTCAATGCCTTTTTGCCTGTTCACAATAAACTTTTATACATATGAGCGATTCTCATCTGGCTGGGACATGATGCAGGGGGTGGAATAAACTAAATGTCTAGTGTGCTTAACTGGTGTTGCTATAATTAATATTTTTCAGCCCTTTGACTCCATGAATGCCTCTAACACCTAGAGCTGGCTTGTCCAACCCATGGGCCACTGGCCACATGCGGCCCACGATGGCTTTGAATGTGACCCAACACAAATTCACAAACTTTCTTAAAACGTTATGTGATGTTTCTTGCATTTATTTTTAGCTCATCAGCTATCACTAGTGTTAGTGTGTTTTATGTGTGGCTCAAGACAATTCTTCGCCTTCCAGTGTGGCCCAGGGAAGCCAAAAGATTGGGCACCCCTGGTCTAGAGCCTTTCACAGTTTGACCTTTAGAGTAGCTGGTTTTGGCTTATTATTTTTCATACTTCATTTTCCAAACTATATTATACACTTATCATTTCTATTTATATCCCTACCACAGCCTAAAATAGTGCCTGAATATAGTAGACAGTAAGTGTTTGATGAGTGACTAGTAGATGACAGCAGCTTCCAGCATCTGCCAGTACTTACACTATGTTATAATTTATCATTTTTTCTTGAGGTGACAGAACTCTTGTAATAACTCTAATAGCAAGTCTTCTTTTGTACTAATATATTAATTTAATCATTTATTAACTTTCTAATAATATGCAGCAACCACTGTCAGGTACTAGTTATTCAAAGGAAGACAAGACACAACCCTGACCAGACATGAGGAGTGTTTACCATCCACATGGGAGATGGGCATATAATTTAAAATGAAATAGCAATTGGTAATATATTAATGAAGAGCATATATTCATAATTTAGGACAGAGGAAGTGCTTTTTGCCTGGCATTAAAGGGGAGAGTTTCAGGGAGGATGTATTTGAGTTCCATTTTAAAGATGAGCAGGAGTCAGCGAGAAGAAATGGCAGTGGTGGCAGGTCCTGGCAGAAGGAAGTGCGTGGCCCATAGCATGAGGCAAGGGTATGGTTGTGCTTGGGGAGCCCTGAAGAGGTGGCTGCTGAGGAAGATGGAGCTGGAAACATAGATTGGAGTCAAAGCACGAAGGCCTTGAATACCCTGGGCAGAAGCTGGGCAGGTTGTCAGAAAGGCCCTGAGGAGACTCAGAAAGAAGGGTCAGCTGGGGCAGTGGAAAGTTGGGGGGGGCAGGGAAGGCTGGCCTGGAACCACCGCGATAGGCCTGGTGTGGTGGGGGAAAGAGATGGGGCTGGAAACGTAGATGGGAGTCAAAGCACGAAGGCCTTGAATAACCTGGGCAGAAGCTGGGCAGGCAGTCAGAAAGGCCCTGAGGAGACTCAGAAGGGTCAGCTGGGGCAGTGGAGAGTCGGGGGCAGGGGAGGCTGGCCAGGAACCATCGCGATAGGCCTGGTGTGGTGGGGGAAAGATTCCTTTCGTGCATGCTATCAGGCTACATCATAGAGCCTGAAGCATGCCAAGAGACCAAGAAAGGGAGCGTGGCCTCATGCATGCCATCCGAGCCAGAGGAGCCCAAGTAGAGATGTGGGTTAAATGGCTTTGTTAGTTAATATGTGACATGTCACCTCAGTATTGAGCGTCTCTGGCAGCCGCTGGGACTGCAGATACATTGTTGGTCACACTGACCCAGACAAGTAGTCAAGGCAACTTTCACCACAGATCAAGCAAGAGAGTCGGCAGTAGGAGGGGCAGGGCGGTCTCCATCTGTGTGCACATGGTGCTCAGCGAGTCACATCTGCTCCAGTTGTGTCATCTCCGTGGGCAGTGAAGCGATATTGTGCGCGCAGTTCTGTGTTGTGCCTCTCCCGGGGAAGGGGTGTATTTGGCCTGTACCTCACCCCAGCCCTCCTTCCTCTTCCTTCTTTCACCACGTCTTCCGGGGCTGGCTTGAGCGCAGGAGTGTTTCTGCCAGCTCCCTGCCTACAGCCGCCCACTCACCAGCCCTTCATGTGTGCCTCTGAGAGTCTTCCTCCTAAACCGCCCCATGCCCTTCAGTCGCCTTTGAAAAAGCTTGTCTTTGTGAGGCCTGGGCAGTGAACATCCTTAAGCCCTTAGCAGCTTCCCTGAACACTTCCCATTATCCTTCAGGAGTCCTTCCATATGGTCAAGCAGATGAATTCCCTGTTTCTTATTCATATCATGCTGCTTCTCACCTTTGGTAACCCTGTCTAACATGCCTCTCCCTCTTCGGTCTTTCAAGGTTTCATTCAAACCAAACTTCCTTCATGAAGCCTTCTGTAACCACATGCCCCTCAGTGAAGCATCCTTCCTTCCTGTGCACATGACCCCTGTGGCTTGTGGCAACTGTGCCTGGATACCCCGATTTCTCTTTCCGAGGCAGGGAATTTTCTTGTCCTTCCTTTAGTCCTAGTACCTAGCAGAATTCTGAAAAACAGCCACTCAGTGAATGTGTGTTGACATCAACGATTCTGGCGCAGCTGAGGGGACCAAGTAAATGCTAAGTGGTATTAAGAATGATAATGGTTTTTAAATAATAACAATACCTACCATTTAGTCATTGCAATGGGTCTGTCACAGCGCGAGACCCATTACGACCCTCATGTGATCGAATCAGCGTAACCTCCCTGTGTCTTGGCATTACTTCCATTTTGCAGGTAAGAAGTGACTTACCTTGACCAAGGTCACGTGGGTAGTAAGTGGCAAATGTGGAAGTGGGCCGGTGTGCTTCTCGGCCACACTCCCAGCCTCTCCACATGTGTCCTCTGCCATAGCTGCGTCTCCCAGATTGCATGGGATTTTTTCATTGTTGTGTTTTTGTGACCATGTTGCTTCCTTATCCCTGTGATTGGGTTTTGCCCACCTCTCTCGTGTGAGAGCAGCCTTGGTAAGCAGCAGGGAGAATGGAAGGGATGTCACATGCCAGAGTGGTCAGAAAAATGAGGTTGCTCAGCAGGTGCCATGAGAATGGATGACTCGTGCCCTGTGCCTCAGAGGAAAGACGGAGAAATGGAAAGGGAGTGGGGAGCAGAGGGACGCTGACAGATGATGAGTGAGCACAAATGTTTATCCATGCTAATGGAGTGGGGACGTGATAGCCACTCTGCTCTAGTGCTTATGAGGAGCAGTCTGTGGGCTGCAAATGCAGGAGGAGCACAGGGAATCTTCACCCTAGGGGCAGGGGAACCTAAAACTCTAGGCTGCAGACAATGGCTGGGGCATCTCTGTAACAGTCTGGCCTCGCAGGTCCAAAAGACAGGTCACAGATAACAAAGACAGCTGATATTTCCTGACACTGCCGTCCTCTGGGCTCTGGGGGAGTCCGAGATCATTTGCAGCACTGCCCTGGGAGAGGTGACAGGCTGGAGGAAAATTACTAGGGTCCGAAGGAGTGCAGGCCTAGCTTTCCTCTCACTTCCAAGGCCAATCCAAAGAAATAATTGGTGCTGCTTTCAGCATATCCTCACGTGGGACCACCACCACCTCCACTAGACTCTGTCCCCAGCCTCCTGCCTTAGGCTTTTCCACCTCACACTACAGACTATCTAATAAATTCTCTACTGTAGAGCCAAGGAGTGAGGATAAGGGAAAGGAAAGCCAGGGGTTCTGCGGGACCCAAAATAGTATCAGATTCCCCCGTTGGTCTGTGGTCCAACAGTATGGAAATGGATAGCCATCTGCATGAGGTGGAAATGTCTCTTCTTTGTAAATGTCCCACGGCCTGAAATTTCACCATTCCAGCTTGTCTTTTGCTTCCATTATTCCATAGTTTCTACAGGAAGAGAAAACTTTACGTGGTTAACACCTTGATCAGAATCACTTCATCACAGATCAAATACATCCACAGAGATGACTGAGGAAATAGAGAAGAGCTTAGAAAGCCAACTCTTCATCACCTTTTGGTCTTGGTCCTCCTGCCTTGGGGGTATAACCCTCTCTTAGTTGGTGGGAGAAAAATGTCCATGGTAAGAGGAAAGATGTCAGGTCCAGGACAGCAAAGGAAACCACTCAGTAATAGAAGCAACTCCAATTGTATGAGCAGTCTTCTCGAGTGCTGTCCTGTCAGCCTACCATCCACATTCCTGGTGTCATCAACTCCCTAGGGACACGAGCACAGAACACGTGGGAGCCGCCACTGCAGGAGCTGCCTTAGTGACAGTAGCATTCACCAGAGGCATTTAACGACTGTTTCATCCATAGCACTGTCTGGGCTTTGAGAGAAAAATCCCGCCTGCAACAGGAGAAGACTGAAAAATAGAAAACCATTGGCAGTATCAGAGAATTGTCATTAGTGGACCAGGACACTGATTTGATTCACTAGGGCTGTTATTATGGTTGTTATTTTAATTCCTCAAGAGGCAGTGGGTTGTTAGAGAACATGGGCGGTGGCCCTTGCTTCCCAGGAGGAAAGGCAAAGGGAAGACAGATGCCAGGGGGTCATTTCTGTAGAAAGCACATGCCCAGGTGTGTATTTTCCCCACTGCTGCCCAGCCCCACAGCATGGCTTGTGGATGTTACAAGTGATATTGTGACGTTGAAAGCATTCCGTTGCGTCTTTGTGAGAATCGGGGGCCCTCTTTTCTGCTTCGTCTAAGTATCTACAGATAAATATGCATCTATATTATATATGTATTTGTTTCTCCATACTCTGTGCATATACTTAAGTCTGTAATGGGCATATACCTGTATCTGTCTGAACAGTTGGATATATATAGGGCATATACCTGTATCTGTCTGAACAGTTGGATATATATAGGGTGTATACCTGTATCTGTCTGAACAGTTGGATATATATAGGGCATATACCTGTATCTGTCTGAACAGTTGGATATATATAGGGTGTATACCTGTATCTGTCTGAACAGTTGGATATATATAGGGCATATACCTGTATCTGTCTGAACAGTTGGATATATAGGTGTGTTGCAGCTCTCCAACCTTTACCAAAGAAACAAAAAAACCCCAAAAACCGCACACACACACACGTGTGCACACACAAATAAATAAATAGAAAAGGAGAAGGAAGAAAAGAAAATGGCTAGAAGGAGGTTGCCTTTTCTGTTTCAGGGACCTCAGTAGTTCTTCCCAAAATAGGCTTGTGTCCTTGCTGGGCAACATCTAAGGGAGACGACATCACAGGGGGTCCAGGCAAGGGCGGTGGAGTCAGACAGGGGGGTTCAAATCCTCACATGTGCGGCTGTGACCTTGGTGCAGCAACTCAACTGCTCGAAACCTCAGTTTCCCCATCCAAGGAAGAGGGACAGTCCTTCCGGGGAAGAGCACCCTGCCCTTCCCATGACAAGGGCTCAGCGATAGTCTCAGGCTTCTTTCACAAGGAACAAAATTGCTCATCCTGTAGTTACAGCTCAAGTTGGCCACGCAAGCATCTCTCAGGTGACAGGGTCTTTTTTTTAGACAGAGTCTTGCTCTGTTGCCAGGCTGGAATGCAATGGCACAATCTCTGCTCACTGCAACCTCTTCCTCCTGGATTCAAGCAATTCTTGTGCCTCAGCCTCCCAAGTAGCTGGGATTATAGGCATGCACCACCACACTCAGCTAATTTTTGTATTTTTAGTAGAGACGGAGTTTCACTGTGTTGGCCAGGATGGTCTCCATCTCCTGACCTCGTGATCCGCCCGCCTCAGCCTCCCAAAGTACTGGGATTCCAGGTGTGAGCCACCGCGCCAGGCCAGGTGACAGGGTCTTAACATGGAGGCTTCCGGGACAGATTTGGTTCGTGTCTGCCCTGGCATTCAGAAGGTGCCAAGTAGAGCCTGGAAGGCTTTCAGACTAACTTCTGTAGACCCGTGCCCTCTGCAGCCGCGGAACTGGCTTCTCGTTCCATGTTGCTGCTAGTGCTTTGTGTGTCCCCAGCCAAGCCGGTTCCCATCTTTGGACCACAGTGGACCCATCGAGGGGCTCTCTCGAGTCCTCCCAGCCCACCCTTCTGTGCCAGGCCACTCCAATCTCGCAGGACACTGTGCTGGAAAGTGACTTCAAGAGTAACACTGATGTGGCTGCCACCTCCGGGGACTTTGTAGGTTTGAGTATGTGTGTGGGAATGCGGTCTGTTTTATTTACTCTTCCTAATGAGGCTGAACGGAGCTAGTGAGGGCATTAAAACATTTTAGTGTTATTAGATTTAAAATTAGCCCGAGCTGTTAAGGAGAGTCCCTGCTCACTTTGCTTATGTGAGAAAGGGGCTTCTGAACGCCAAGGTTGAATGGCCAGTATCTTTCATCCTAAAAAAGACAACTTTATGAGCTATGCATTAGAATGACCAGGGAAACTTTAAATATAACGATATGGGGTACCTGGGCCCCACCTCCTCCTTTGCTCCACCGCCCTCCCTGGACATCAGGGGGTGTGGTTTTTGCTTTTTTGTTTTTTAAGTTTTCCAAGTGGTTCTCATGTGCAGCCAAGGTTGAGGCCCACTGGGCTAAACTAAAAACATTTTCCGGTGTATGTGGGAGGCAGGTGGGAGGGAGGGCTGGCGTGCTGCCCAGCTGTGTACCATTTCCTGCTTGGTAGATGCTTGGGGAGTATTTGCCAGAGAGCTCTCATCTGATGCTTGGCATGGCTGGTTCAGATGCTATGGATGCTATGGACAGAGGCGTGGGTACCTGTGGGACCAGTGCTTCTCAGTCTTGAAAAGATGATCAGAATCCCCCCCCAGGGTCTTTGAGAAAATACAGATTCCTAGGCCTCATCCGCATTTGCCAGATGAGAACCTCTGAGGGTAGGAATGAAGAATCTGTTATTCCTGTTATTCTCAGGAATAGTGAAGCTTCCCAGAAGATACTTTTGATTCAGAAACCACCGGAAGGGGAAAACTCGATCCTCATTTCCTAGGAGGGAAGATTTTACATTTTCCTTTTGGTCATCGGATGGCCCTAGGGTTCACTAGATAGGCCACTTACTCGCCATGGGCCCCGGGCAAGGCACTCAGCCTCTCTAAGCCTCAATTTCATCATTTGTAAAATGGGAACCATAATGGTATCTGCTTCCTAAGAGTGTTTCGAGGATTAAATGAGGTAATATGCATGTTTGGCGCACTGTACATGCTCAGTGTGTTCACTGCCATCATCATCGTCAGCACTATCATTTTGTAACTCAGACAGAAGCGACACATTGTAAGAGCAATTTCTAAGGTTTAAGTAATATGAAATAAAAAATTCTGGCTGTGAAGTCTCAGGCAAATCTAGAGGCTAGCGGGGATAAATTTGTTTTAAACTTGTATCTGAACCAGAAGCTTCTCTGGAGAGAGTTGGAGTAAGTCGCACAGGTAATCCTCAAGACCTATTTGTTAAGAATACAAAGCCATAATTGGGAAAACAGTGAGGTCCTGATTGTCATCCAAAATGAATTAATTAACATGCACTTATTGAGTGCTTCCTGTTTGCTCAGATTTGTGCTCGGTGGCATCACATATAAAAAGGACCAGGCCAGGCACAGCGGCTCATGCCTGTAATCCTAGCACTTTGGAAGGCTGATTGCAGGTGGATCACTTGAATCTAGGAGTTTGAGACCAGTCTGGGCAACATGGTGAAATCCTGTCTCTACTAAAAATACCAAAAAATACAAAAAATTAGCTGGGTGTGGTGGCATGCACCTGTTGTTCTAGCTACTGGGGAGGCTGAGGTGGGAGAATCACCTGCGCCTGGAAAGTTGAGGCTGCAATGAGCTGTGATCGCACCACTGCACTCCAGCCTGGGTGACGGAGTGAGACCCTATCTAAAAAATAATAATAATAAATTAAAAGGACTGGATTTCTTTCCTTCAGGGAATTGGCAGTCTGGTCTGGGAAGTACAATTAGCACCCCTTTGAAGAACAGGAGCAGGATGAGAGGATGTGTAATTAAGTGCTCAATTTTGTCATTGGGACTCTCCAGGGCTAGATGATTCAAGGATGGCAACCCAGTGAGCCATGGAGGTGGCTGGGGGAGCCTCTTGGGATAGTGGGGAGGGACCTGGAGCAGGAAACTGCAAGCAAATCCACAGAGATGTCCAAGGAGGGGCCTGGGACGAGAGTGACGGCTGAGATGGGGATGACGAGCAGCTGCCCTATCTGGATGGAAGATGAGGGTCCCTGTTATCCTGGAGCTGCACAGCCACTTATAACTGGGGTCATCTGGGTCTGTGGCCCCCTGACAGCTGGTGGTAGTCTGCAGGCATACACTCCACGTCCTGTCGTGAGCCGGTCCTCAGGGTGGCATCTGCCCAGGAAGCCGCAGGCACACTTAGCACGGCCCAAGGGTACTATCTGCATGAGGCGTTTGGCTCCAGGGCTGAGCTGATGGTGGTTGGGTGGGGATGTGGGTGAGCAGGTGGACTCCTTCCTCTGTGCCATTGCTTAGGGGGCATCGGTAGAACCCTCTGTCCCAGAAGTCAACTCCGTATCTGTGGGTCTTAAAAACCTTCTGATCTGGTAAAATTACATTTACAAAAATGGTTAGATTTGAGACCTTAAATTCTATGATTTTGGGCCAGCAATTTAGCATAGAGGCAGGGCAGAATTTCCTGCAGAAGGTACCTGATCCATGATTTGCTCCAGAGGTGAAAATGAGCAAGGTTCTGTTTCTTAAATGAGCATCAGAAATGCAGCAGCCTCATCCCTGCCCCCTCTCCCCGCGGAGAGTCACAGAGATGCTCATTGGCAGTTTAAAGCTTCAGAGAAGTCCTGCAGTGAAGAGCCCTGTGTGGCCTGCAAACTCTCTTGACCACAGTACCCTTCTCACACAGCCCCTGTGAAGGTTCTGGGCAACCTGTGACCCAGCCTGCTCTCCTTTGGAAAAAACTGGAGTGACGAGGTCCTGCCAGACTGAGCCTGAAGGAGCCTTCCGTCTGCCTGTTCAGTTTCCAAGCCCCAGACACTGAAAGGAGATTCCTAAGTTCCCCAGCCTGGCCCCGCAGTGGTGGGGAGCCCCAGATCCCAGGACTGGTTTCATGTTCCCTAGTTGTTAACCAGCTGGAATTAAGGCTGAGAGGAGACTCGTGGGCAGGGTTTGCCATTGAATGAACTATCAGTGTGGTTGCGAGGCTGTTTTGAAGACATTTTAGATTGTTTCTGGTTCCGTAATCTCACAAAAAGGAGTATGATCCAACTGATTTATTAGGAAAAAATTTGTAAACTTTGGTTAACTTACAAGAAAGAAGTGTTTGGGTTTTTGAAAAAGATCCTGCCTTTGAGGCTGGCTGATTTTCGTGACTGACTAGTGTTTATGAACTGAAATCTGGCTGCCTCTGCCACTCAGTGAGCCTCGCATAGTGAATTCCTAGCCCGAGGCCTCATTCGTAGCTATTAACCCATTCACCATTCTCTCCCACTGCTGGGACTTGCAGATGGAGGAGGCCTGGCCTGTGTCTTGGCAGGAGCCAAGGCTGACGTCAGGAACATAAGGTCATGCCATGATGGCTATGCCCCCTGCCACCCCCGCCGCCTCTGCTTGCTAGTGCCAGGCTGCCCAAGTGCTGAGAATGCCAAGGTCACCCTTCTAAAGGAGGCAGGAGGCGGCCGTCGCGTCAGTCCCTTGCCTCATCCGTATTCCCCATCTTCTTCCAAAGGCACCAATTCCTGGAAGTTCCTCCCCTTGTGGCTCTGGCCTCTGGGATGCCTGGGGACATTTCCACTTTGCCGGGAGGGGAGCGTCCTCCCAGCCCCTCGGATGCTCCACCAGTGAGCCAGGGCTTGGGGTAGGTGTTGTGCCAACAGGGAGTGGCCACTTACCTTTGCTCCTGTATCTGCCCTGTCCTTAGAGGGGTTTAAATACATCAATAGCTTATTCGCCAAAATGTATCCAGAACTATTTTTAGTGCTTTGAACATGTTGACTCTTACATAAGATTCATTCAGTATATATAAACTATTCAGTAAATATTCCCTCATGAGAAGAATGGTATTTTGGTCTATTTTGTCTCTCTGCCCTCTGTGTTCTAATTTGGGACCAGGAAGTCTCTTGGCTCCATCCTGGGGTTGGCTGCTCCCAAACCTCACTCATGCTTTGGCTAGGCTTGCTGCCTTGGCCATGGAGAGGGGCTCTTGCGGCCCTGGGAGTGGGGCTTGGTCAATGCAGAGCCCGCATCACAGCACCAAGTGCGGAGCCCAAGAGCAGGGCGTGGAGCTCCTCCTTCTCCCAGGATGGCGGTGGGCAACCGGCGGTGGGAGCCTTGCTGGTGGGGACCATGTTCCCAGTCCAAAGGGACGTGGTTGCATGCTGGAGCCGCTAATTTGGACTCGTGAAAGTGCCTTCCAGGTGGGAAAATGAGTGAAGAAACCTGGAGTATTTGCTGAGCTGCCGGGGCAGAGCACCACAGACTGGGTGGCTCGCACAAGAGAAACAGGTTTCTTCTCGGGCGGGAGGCTGGAGGCTGGAGATCTGAGACCAAGGTGGTGCAGGGTTCCTTTCTCCTGAGGCCTCTCTCCCTGGCTTCTCCCTGGGTCCCACATGGTATCCCTCTGTGCATCTGTGTTCACACTTCCCCTTTCTATAAAGACACCATTCATCTTGGATAAGACCTGCCCTCATGCCCTCATTTTAACTTAACAGCCTCTTTTAAAACCCTACCGCTAGGCCAGTGCAGTGGCTCACACCTGTAACCCCAGCACTTTTCGAGGCTGAGATAGGAGGATCACTTGAGACCAGGAGTTCGAGATCAGCCTGGGTAACATAGGGAGACCCTGTCTGTACAAAAAAACGAAACAAAATCGTATCCTATCTCTAAATACCATCACATTCTGAGGTGCTAGGGGTGAAGGCTTTCGCACGTGAGCTTTGGCGGGGGCACATCCAGCCCATAGCTGAATGTCTATGCTTCTGTCTAATGGGCAAGGCTGCCCTGCAAGGCCGTGGGGAACAGGCGCCGGGCAGAACTCCAGGGGAGGCGCCTCAGTCTGATGCCCGAGGAGGCCCCCTGCGGACGGGTGTGGCCCAGAAAACCTGCCTGTTCCCACAGGTTCGGGGTGATGAGCTGCTTTGGGGTAGAGACAGGTCTTGTTTGACTTTTCACCCCAGTTCGTATCTGCACATGGTGGGCGCTGGCTCGGTGCCTGGAGCGGAGTGGTGGAGAAAGATTGTGGAGGTACTTCTTGTGGATGGCCCCTGCCTCTCTCCTGGTGAGATGTGGGCTTCTCTTAAGAAAGCTCCAACATGTGCTCCAGGAGATACTTGGGCTCCCTGGCCGGGGTGCGCAGGATGAGGAAGGGAGCGTTTGCTGCGTCTTCTGTCAGATCTCTGAGGGATGTCCCTCAGGGGCTGTGAACTCTGGTGGAAAGTACAAAGTCCCAGGGTGGATTCTGGCGGGCTGCCAGCCGGGCGTGTGTGTGAAGGCCAGGTGGGGGGTTTGAGGAGGTGCATGGCCCCAGAAGAAAGCTGGAGGGTGGCAGCCTAGGACATGCTGTGGGCTTGCAGATCCTTTCCTTCCTTCAGGGTCAGGCTTCACCAGGCAAGCCGAGGGTCCGTCTTACAGCAGCAACAGCAGCAACACAAATGACCTGATATCCTAAGCCAGTGCCAAGGAAGACCCCTACTACCAGGCTGTTCTGAGGGCGTGAAATCACCTCCATCCTGACACATTTGTGCCCCCATGCTTTTGCTGTTCCACCTCCCGAGCAGGGCTGGATTAACTGGATAAAGCTGGAAGAGTAAGTGCCAGCTCCATGACCTGGCATCCAGGGCAGGCAGCCCCTGCCTCCTCCTCCTCTCTGTGAAGGCACAGAGAGCCGGTGGCTCCACGGGCCACAAAGCACACTCCTAGGAGGCTCTGGGCACATCCAGGCCTCCTTGAGGACCAGCCCTCTGCACCCCAGAGGTAGATCCCTTCCTGCTAGGACAGTCAGTTGTTTCTAAATTAAAAAAATGATCCTTGTATCCAAATGCAAGAGCTAAGGTGAGTTTTGCTGGATATCAACACGGGCGCACAAAGACGGGGTCTTGGGCAGGGCGGGCAGGGTGAGCAGAGGGTTTGAGTGAGAAAAGCTGCCGTGCCCAGGGGCTTTATGTTGTTACAGAGCTTTCATTTCTAATGTGACGTTAAATTATTTCCTAGTTGAACACGGCTCTCGGTGGCTGGCTGGCAGCTGTGTGCGGGTGTTTGCAGGATGATAACTGCCTCAGCATCCGTGCCATCCTGAGCTGCTCAGAGGACTGCTGGGCAGAGACTCCTTGGCAGGGGCTCCGGGAGGCATCTGAACATCCATCTTCCCTGATCTCCTGTCCCGCACACAGATGCACACACTGCGGGGCTATTTTTTTACTCGGTTTGGTTTTGCTCTCACCCCCTAGCCCTCCCTGTGCCCAGTACCTGGCTCTAGGAACATAGAATTTAAAAGCTGGGGCAGATTCTGAGAGCTCTTATTTCAATCTCATCATTTTACTTGGGAGGAAGCTGAGGCCCAGAGATGCTGAGACACGTTCTCAGGACAAAGCAGAGTTTGTGGTGCAGCCTGAGGTGGAGCCCAGGTCCCCTGGCTCCCAGTCTGGTGCTCCTTCCCCTGGATGACAGCATATCTGTCCTTCTGTTGATTTGTCCTACCTGGGATATTCTCCCCATCCTGGTGTCTTTCTTCAGCTGGGCGTCTTTGTAGAGATCCAGACACAACTCAGGCTGAGTTGTTTCTTCCCCACCTTCAAGAAACAGGTTGCTCAAGGCAGGTGCAGAGGCTCATGCCTGTAGTCCCAGATCTTTGTGAGACGGAGGTGGGAGGATCACTTGAGGCCAGGAGTTAGAGACCAGCCTAGGCAACATGGTGAGACCCCGTTTCTTAAAAAATTTAAAAATTAGGCCGGAGGATCACTTGAACCTAGGAGGTGGAGGCTGCAGTGAGCTGTGATTGCACCACTGCACGCCAGCCTGGGTGACACAGCAAGACCTTGTCTCTTAAAAACAAAACCCAGATTACTAGTGAGGCCAACTCGTAATATAAAATTTGTAGTAGAGACACTTTTTTAGGGCTGACCATGTGCCAGGCCCTGTTTAAATATATTACTCATATTAGCTTATTTAATCCTCATATCGACTGTCCCCATTTTACAGTTGAAGAAACAAAGGCACCAAGAGGTAAGGAACTTGCCAGTTATGCAGCGGAGGGTAGTGGAGCCAGGATTTGAGCCCAGGCAGCCTCCCTGCAGGCCTTGAGTCAGGTGCCTCTCCTCTGAAGGGAGCCCCGCTGTGCTGCTCATCCTGTTTAGTGACAGTCGGCTAGGATGTGAAGGGGATGTTGGATACTTCCAGAAGCTGTGGTTTGGCTGTGCGGATGGTTGTTTCTTAGGCTCTGGTCCATGGTGGGAAGCACTGAATGGGCAGACCAGCCCACCTTCCACCTGTGTGCTCTGCCGTCTGACACCCTCTACCCGCAGGGCCTGATCACAGGCCAGCAGGCAGCTGGTGGCCCTCTTGGGTCCTCTGTCTTCTCCTGAGATCTCTCAGAGACAGCAGAGAAAAGATGAACCCAGGAAATGCCTCACAGCTAGTTTGAATCCTAGCACTTACACAGGCATAAAGTTAAGTCCTTGTGGTCTTTTATCCTGTAGAATATAAAACTAAAGGAAAAAGGTCCTGAAAAGAATTCCTCCTCTGCCTGTCCCCTCTCGCCCGAATCCTCAGAATGTCAATCTTTCCCCAAACTCTGCACACCCTTCAAGCACTTCGGTAACTAATACTTTCGTGTATCACAAATTGACTGTCAAAGAACATTGGATAAAATTTTCTTGTAAAAAGGGTATGTTAGTCAAAAAAAGTTTGAGACACACTGGCTTCAAGTCGTGCTAAACTAGTTGATGTGCCACAGTGTTTTCTCAGGACCTTTGATATGCGAATGTCCTCGGGAGGCCGAGCTAATCCACAGTTTGGCAGAAGCTGAGCCCCTTCCCCTCCATCTCACATACAAATGAGGAATTGTTTTCAAGGCCTGTTTGCACTGCCAGTGGCTGTCATAGCAAGCTAGTAGCGTCCATTGGTTGTCAGGAATTATGCTGTCAGCACTTCCCTAGCCCCGTGACTAGCCTTAGAGGAAATAAGGACCCCCCTCACCAAAACCGGAGCCCACTCTTAGCCACTTGCCGTGGTCTCAGCTGAAGCCATGAGGCACCCCCCCCAGCCAGTTCTTCACAACGCTTCTTGGCCTGTCAGCTCCTGGGTTGTACCCTTGGGATGGGCACAGCTGCAAGTCTGACCTGGACGTTAGGTCATTGGCCCAGAGGACTCACAGCTATGTTCTCTGGTCCTCTGGGATCCAGTAGGGCTTCCTGCTTCACTTTCATCTGCTCTCTATACCCAGGATCTGAGAAGTTTCTTTGGCAAAAGCATTTCATTGCTAAAAAAGAAAATCTGAAAGCTGCTGATTTAGTTTAACCTCCTTTATTTGACAGTTGAGGCAAATTAAGGCTCCAAGATGCTGAGACCTGTGCAGGATCACACAACTCCTTGGAAGCAGCAGAGCCAGGACTAGCACCCAGCTCCCTGCTTCCCAGTACTCATGGTCTTTCAGCTGCATGGCTCTACTTCTCTGCAAAGGGTGCTGGGGCCGAGATTCATGGCCTTGAACTATGGTTCTTAAATGTTACTGTGCTGCAGACCCAGCCAGGGCACTTTGTAAAAATTACGGAATCATCCATCTTAAGGGGCAGGGTCTTGGGAAAGTTGCTTCATCTTTTGAGGCTCTAGATGGAGTGTTCTTTCTGTGCTGCTGAACCTGGAGCACTGAGAAGCTTTTCCTGTTCTTGGGTGCATTTGAATTTGCATGGTCTCTTTTACAGGTCAAAAGGTGCAAATTCCTATTGCTTAAGCCCACTTACATAACAAACTGGCCACACCTTCAATCCCGAAAGGCAATGCAGCTGCCCACTATTGCAGACTCTGAAAAGTAAAGGTAGAAACGAACTCTGGGAGCCACAGAGGCTACTCTTCCTGGGCTTATTTAAAAGGAAGACTTCTGGCTCTGTCCCCAGAGATTATGATTTAGGAGGGTTGGGGTGGAGGACAAGAATCTGCATTTTAACCAGCACACCCTCTTCCCACCTCCACCCATGTGGTTTTGATGCAGTTCATCTTTGGACTACACTTGAAGAAATGCTGACTTACATAGTAAAAAACTAAAACTGTGTAATTATAGGAATCACTCAAACACCCACATGCTAGGATATGAGGCTAGAAATTCAGGTTTATGATTGTCCAAGTGGGTTAGAGAAAGAAGCAAGGCATTCTGATTTTTAATGTGGATAACATGTAGCACAATGATATCATCCTGATAATGTGTTTTTAAATTTGTTTTTTTTTTGTTATTGAGATGTATGAATTTCTTACATATTTTGGATATTAACCCCTTATCAGATATATGGTTTGCAAATATTTTCTTACATTGAAATCTTTAATCCATTTTGAGTTGATTTTTGTTTATGGTGTGAGATAAGGATTCAACAGACGGTTTTCTCAGCACCATTTATTGAAGAGACTATCCTTTCCTCATTGTGTATTCTTAACACCCTTGTCAAAGATTAGTTGACCATATATGCATGGGTTTATTCCTATGGTCTCTATTCTGTCATTGGTCTATGTGTCTGTTTTTGTGCCAGTACCATACCATTTTGATTACTATAGCTTTGTAGTGCAGTTTGAAATTAGGAAGTGTGATGCCTCCAGCTTTGTTCTTCTTTCTCAAGAGGGCTTTGCCTATTCAGGCAAATAACCTGATGGAAAAATGGGCAAAGGACCTGAAAAGACATTTTTCTAAAGAAGACATGCAAATACCCAACAGGCATTTTGAAGGTACTCAACCTTACTGATCACCAGGGAAATGCAAATTAAAACCCCACACCTGTCAGAATGGCTATCAAAAAGACAAGCAATGACAAGTATTGATGAGGATATGAAAACAAGGGAATCCTGGTACACTGTCAGTGGGCATGAAAATTGGTGTAGTCATTATGGAAAACAACATGGAGGCTCCTCAAAAAAATAAAAATAGAACTACTATATGATCCAGAAATTCCACTTCTGGGTATATATCTAAGGGAAATGAAATCTATATTTCTAAGAGATATTTGTACTCCCATGTTCATTGCAGCATTATTCACAATAGCCAAGATATTGAAACAACCTAAGTGTTAGTCAGCAGATGAATAAAGAAAATATGAGTTTGTATGTATAATGGAATACTATTCAGTCTTAAAAAAGAAGGAAATCCTGCCCTTTGCAACAGTGTGGATGAACCCAGAGGCCACTATGCTAAGTGAAATAAACCAGACACCGAAGGACAGAAACTGTGTGACCTCACTTGTATGTGGAACCTAAGAGAGCCCAACTCATAGAAGCAGAGAGTAGAACATGTGTTGCCAGGGCTAAAGGGGTTTGGGGGAAGGGGTAGTGGGAGATGGGGAAGGGGTATAAACTTGGCGATCTAATGTACAGCATGGTGACTATAATTAAAAATACTATGCTGCATATTTGAAATTTGCTAAGAAAGTAGATCTTAAGGCCTGTCACACCACACACACACACATACACACACACATGCACACACACACACACAGAGGGAACTATGTTATTCAGCTCTATGTGGCAATCATTTCATGGTGTATACATATATCAAATCATCACATTGTACACCTTAAATATATACACTTTTTTTATTTGCCAATTATACCTCAGTAAAGCTGAGTAAAACTGTAAACTATAGCTATATTTAAACTACAGATCTGTAAAAAGATAAAAATAAATAAGAAAGTATTTATTAAGCATCGCCTTGCAGATGACATTGTGAGTACTGTACTGCATGCACGCAGCAATCTGCACAGATATGGCTCCTGCCTTCTGGAGACTTACAGTCCGGGAGGGAAGGAATGAGGAAGTGGAGCAGTGAAATACCAAGTAGCAAATGCCCTGGAGGAGACAGCTGGATCATAGGCAGCCGGGGAGCTGCGTGAGTTTCCGAGGTTTCTTAAAGGTCTGTATGGTATCTCTCACCCTGTAGGGTTTTCAGCAGGGAGCAGTCTGGGAACACCCTAGTGCTACCTGGAGTCAGAGACCTGGTGGCCTGGAAGTCTATGAGATCTATGTTGAAATCTTGCTGCCTGGTCCGTAGAGCTGCCCCGTTCACTGGTTGGCTACGATGTGGGACACTTGTCATACAAAGCCCTCTGCGATGATGAACTCGTTTAACCCTTTAGCAACCCCATCAGATAAGTAGTGGTATTACACACAAGGAAACTGAGGTGCTCAGAGAGGCGACATAACTGAACCCAACTCAGGTTTGTTGGACTCCAGGGCCTACATTCTATTCCCTTCAGTTCCCTCAACAGGAAAGATGGGGCAACATCTTGTCCTGTCCTCTGCCTCCCAGTTAAAAAAAAAAAAAAAAAAAAAAAAAATATATATATATATATATATATATATATGAGTAAAGACTTCTTGATGTGTATCACCAACATATCTAACTTGGTTTTTAATGTGGGGAAGGCAAAATGACATTGACAGATAATAGGATTTACATGAAATTTTGGTTTGTTTAGAGGTGCTATAAACTGCTTGGCGTTGTTGACTTCTTTGGAAATTCAGCTTCCAAAGGAGCAAATGCAAAGTATTTCTCATGCCCCAGCCCTCCATTTTTAGATCTGAAGAGGAAAATAACAAGGAAGGTAACCGAAAGTCTGGAGCTGTTTCTACTTAGCTCTTCCTAAAGGCAGGGGGATGGACTAGAGGACACCTGCAAGGGCTTTCGACTCACAGGGTTCTTTCATTTTGTGGGCTCCAGTTCTCTGGGCATAAGAGATGCCAAGGAGCTGGTGTGTTTTTGGAGAACTCATGCTCTGAAGCACATCAGAAGAACCAATGGTTGCCACAAGACCCCCTTCCTAATGCAGATGGAGTTTTCTGTGAATCCCAGAAGATGCACTTGGGTGTGAGGGAGTTGAGGGCTAGAAAAACGGAGACAACCCCCACCTTCAGCAGAACCCAGGGCTGGTGTCTGCAACAGCATAAAGTACCTTCTAGAATCTAATCCTGGTCATCCATGTAACATCTCCCTTCTCTAAACCCTCATCCTAGGCTTTCTTTCATGCTCATGGCCACACACAGTGAAGGCTTTCCTCTCTGCCCAGAATCCACAGGGCATCACCCTTCCTCTGGAGCCAGCTTGGGGCCTTCCTGACGTCAGGAGTTTTGGGGGAAGCCAGTGTCACCTTATCTCCATCTTGAAGCATATTTAACTTTCCCAAATAGCAAACTCTGGCTCTTTGAGCAAATGACTTCCAGATGCTGGAAGCAGCGGCTAGTGGAATTTTATTGCCCCCAAACTGTGGTTCCGGGCTGCATACTTCTGACATGAAGGTAATTTGGAATGTAAACATTGCAAGACGTGTACTGGAATTAATTAAAGCAACCCTGTATTCTCTAAGGCCTACAAGCCTGCAATTAACTGTTTACATTAACACCAAGCCAAGCAGATTAACCAGAGGACGCAGGGACCCTTGATGTTCACTTTCTCCCTTTACCTTCAGAAAAAAGTGAAATGGGAACCAAGCTGACCCATTTCCACAGTCCCAACCTGAGACCAGGCTGCTTCAGCCATCCTCTCTCGCACAGCAAACAGGAGGCGGTGTGAGAAGCGTAGCTGGCATCACGTGGAACCAAGGGCAGGCAGGAACCTCTTCCCCTGATACGTTAGACATCAGAAACTTCTTTAACCAGAAATACAAGTGTGCCCTTAAAAACGAATGGCCACATTCATGGTGGGCTGCAGAGAAAACCGTGGCATCTCATACTTGCCTGATAAAACCGGAGACAGCTTTTGAGAATGATTTTGTAACTTCATCATGGCATTTAAAAGTAGCATGAAAGTTTTGGAGCTGGATGGATTGCATAATAATGTGAATATACTTAATGCCACTGAACTGTAAACTTAAAAATGGTTAACATAGTAAATTTTGTGTTATGTATATTTTATCCCCCAAATAAAATAGCAGGATGTTCTGACTTTAAAGGCTCTTTGGGATTATGTAAACTATGAGAACCCCTGGAATAGTCCTCATTTGTTACCCCCATGTGATGCAAGAGGGTGAAGTCCTGGCTTCCTGGGAACAGGCCCACACAATGTCAGGATATTTCAGGGGCATTTATGTAAAACACCGGAAGGCCATGCCCCTGACGCTGACCAATCCCTCACATCCCCTCCGAGTTTGTTAGAGGGGTGACTCTTGGCAGGGAGCACTGAGAAATGCTCATAAGTGGTCGCCTTCACTACTGGCTATAACTATGAAAAGAGTTGCTGGAGGCTACCTCGTTACTCTCACCTCCCCCAAAGGAGAAGAGGGGCTTCAGTATCCGGCAGCACGGCAGTGGGGTACGTGTGCGGGTGTGCACACGCCAGCTGTTCTGTTGTTGAAACTCTAATTGTTGCAGGTTCCTCCCTCTTTATATAAAGCAAAGCAACACCCACAAAAGGCACTATAATCTCTCCACTGACTGTCCTTCTGCCCTCAGATCAACACAAGGGCCAACTCTGTTCCAATAGCACTTTACGTCTTTGAAACTGCTGTGTCCTGCCCGAAACTCCTCCTGTTCTCTTCGGTTTCTTCCTCATATGACACAGCTTCCAGACCCCAACCACCCTGGGCGTCTTCTTGGGGTGTACAGTAGTTTTTCAGGATAATGCCCAGAACTAAACGCAATACTAATAGTGGTCTGCTCAGAGAGGGGTATGGGAATTTTATCATCTGTTCTGTTCTGATTTCCATATGTCCAACATTATCCCCCAGTGTTGCATTTCAACCGTTGTACCATCCTTTCCTTAAAAAAGCTTGTGATCATCTGAAGCCTCAGGGATTTTTTTTTTACATGAATAACTGTTGAGCAAGGGCTCCCCAGTCCTGAAATTAGGTAAATTTATTTAACTTAAGCCCAGAAATTTACTAGGAATCGTATTATTATTCATTATGTTAGAATCAGGGCCTTTGATATCCAGATACTGAATCCTGACTCCCTCGCCCACTGTCCTTCCCCAGCTTTGGGTGTGTCTATGTCTTCATCTGAGTTAGAATTCTATATAGCACAACTTGATCGAAATGCTGTACAGAATTGGCCTGGAGTACAGAGACCACCTTTTCAGTTTACAGTGAACCATCAGCCAGAGCCATGTGGGTGTGGTAAGGCCACCCTGAGTCCACCTAGCCACTACCATCTAGCTTGGGTTTCTCCACTTTGCTCCCAAGGATTGATGGAGAGTGTCCGAGGATTGGTTAAAGAGATGTGTGCTGTGATAGAAAGGGCAGGCTGGCAGGTGATATGGTGCCCAGCACGTGGCGGTACCCACTACATTCTGTGGGCTGAGCCGGTCAGGGAAGATACTGGTCATTCCCTAGCCTCCTTGCAGGTGATCATTCAGACTTCACTTCCTCCCCACCCAAAAAGCTGCCTCAAAACTGCGCGAAAAGTGGGGGCTTTGAGTTTAATTTCTCCCGGAGCCCTCTGGTAGGATACGAATCGGCAGGAAACTGGCTTGTGGGTCTTTGGAAAGAGAAGTAGCCTAAGATTAAGGGCTTAGAAAATCTCCCAGAAAAAAAAAAGCATTCCTGTCATCAGTGAGGATAAACTAAATGACAGTTTGGGACAACATTTGGTTTCTTTGGTTCATTTAAAACATTGATTCAGAGACTGGGGACTGGCGTTTCCTGACTGAAAAGCAGTGGAGCCCTTTCCCTCTGACGTGGACACACGCTGGTTCCCTCCCTGCCTCGGGAAAGGAGTCTGTCAGGTTGGAACTAAGAGGGCCCGGGAGGGTCTTTCTTGGTGAAGCAGCATTAGCAGTTGGTTGAGACTGAGGCAGACAGGGCTTCAGCTGAAAAGGCTTTTATCGCTTTTTATCTATTGACACTTTTTCAATTAAGGAGTCTCCCCCGAGATGATCTATCGCCTCCCTGTCTGAGCAGGAAATAATTACCAGCAGAGCAACTCCATCACCTGCCGCATGTTTTTCCCATGGCCAGGGAGGCTCAGGAAAATACCAACAGCCTGCCTGCCGCTGGCGGTGCCTATGTGGGCACAGGGCACGCGCCCTTTCCAGGTGGCCTAGCCCTTTCCTCTGTCTTCTCCTCCCCTCACTTCTTATTCCCTGTGACCAAGGTTTTTATATTATACCCTGTTACCATCAGGGAATCTAGCCACGTCATCTTCTCTCCTGGCACCTGCTCTTCTAAGGAGCTCGCAGCCATCTAGGCTGGGTCCCTGCTTCCTCTTGTTCCAGGGCCCCCTGTACTGCTCATATATTCAGATGCCCAGGGACATGTTCCAGCGGAGGCTACCCAAGATAACATTTCTATCTCACCGAGGTTTTTTTGGAGCCTTCAAAATTCCATGATCTGATATTTTACAGTAAAAGCTTTAAATATAAATGTCATTGAGGTGTAGCACACAGACGGCAAAATGCAAACATTGTGAGAGCACAGCGTGAATTCTCACCTCGTGTACATGGCTGTGTCGCCAGCAGCTGGGTCAAGACACAGAACGTTACTCACACCTGTCGTGCCCCAGCTCATCACTGCCTCCCTTCCCCAGGAACCACTGCCCTGACTCCTAAACGGCATAGATCCATTTCTCCTCTTTTGTACTTCATATAAACTCATGAGGTCTATATTTTTGTCTAGATTTCTTCACTCAGAATCATGTTCATGAGATTCATCCATGCCTGTAGTTGTTTGTTCATAGCCATTGGTTTAAAGTGGTTTGTTCGTGTTCATTGGTGTATAATGTTCCATTGTACAAGTGTGCCATGGTGTTTCTACCCATTCTGTTATTGATGGATATTTTCTGTCTTTTTTTAAATGGAGAATATATGCATGTATGCATATGTACCTGTAATGCCTAGGAGTAGAAATGCTGGGTTGTAGGGTATGCCTATGTTTAGCTCAATTACTGCCAGTTTTACAAAGTGGTTGTGCAACTGTGAAGTTTTTTCAATGTAGAAAATGTAAGAACAGTTACCTCCTCAGCCCCCGCTGACTTGCCTGTATGAAAGAAAACACAGAGGTGGAGACTTGTGCAAGGTGAGAACTGCTATTTCTTGATCCCTGGCCTAGTTACCTTTCTATTAGCCTGCAAGGACTCTCTCTTTTGAGGGACCTGAGAGAAAAGGACGCATCCTCCTGTCTCCCAGGTCACACTTCCCCCCAACGCATTCTACAGCTCATATAATTTTCCACAAAATGCCTTATTTGAACTTCAAATGTTCAAGGCCAGATGAGCACCATAGATGTGGCCTCTTCTTATTTATCCAGAGGGTTTGGGGAAGCACAGCTCCCTGACATTCACTGATGGACATCATCTGCCACCGCCTGCCTTCCTTTTGTGCCAATAATCTGGGAACGGGAGAGGGATGAGTGTTTGCTTGAGACTGAATTTATGACAACACGGAACCAGCCTCCTTCAGCTGGACTGATGAACACCTGGGTGAACATGCCACAGTTTGTGTTTTTTCTCCTTCTAGTCACCACCTTTCTTGATTAGGAAGCTGTGTTGTCAGTGTGCTGACTTATTAGGGAGAAGAATGGGCTCTAGCAGGCCTTTAACCATCACAGTTCTCATTCAGGAAAGAAACGAAGGCAGGTGCTGTACGCCCCGTGCCTCCCACAGAGTCCCACAAGCCGCGGGTGTCCTCAAACCATCCATCCATCCTCCCTTGAAGGGCTTGGGGGAAGGGGTGTGAAAGGGAAGAAAAAAAATCTATGAATTGTACACACATTAAGTTCTAGGCATTATTTTAGGCGCGTGTGTACAATTTCCTGAGTAAATGAGTGAATGAATGATTCGTTTTAAAATACAATTAAGAGCTTTGCTGGCTTCCCCAGAATAGAAATTTTCTGAGATTTTTCCTAGATCACTTTTAGCAGTAAGAGTGCCCTAAGAATAATGGCTTTTTGGTCAAAGTCTCTTAATGTCACCGAAGCTTGGGAACATGTTCTCATCAGGCAGGAGAACAACAACAGAAAGATCCGCGTTCCAGTTCCTTGTGTATAAAGGTTCTCCTGGCCTCTTTGGCCCCAGCTCTAAGGGTGAGAATAACCACAAGTTATTGCCAGAGGGCAGCGCCTTCATGGACAGAGGGCAGGTGTTTGAGGGTCCGGTGCTCCATCCAGGAGGCTGCTGGCTGCGCTGAGAGATGGGCTCTGAGTCTGTTCAGTTTCTACCAAGGTAGGGCAGGCCCCCAAAGCTGAACATAGATGGAGACACAGCAGGGCAGAACAGTTAAAGATTTAATTCCACCTTTGCCATCTCTTACCTGTATGGTCTTGAGAAAGTGCCTGTGTTTCTGTGAGACCTTGATTTCCACATCTGTAAAATGGGGAGAATCATACCTACCTTATGGGGTGGTTATGAGGATTAAATCAGTCAGGGTATGTAATGTGCAGGGCACGTGGTAAACGTTCCAGAGTGTAGGCTTTGCTTTTGTCATTGGAGAAAGCATTTGCCAGGTACCTACCGTGTGCAGACAGAGGCCAGACACGCCTCCAGGTGCCTGCTTCATGCACAGCCGAAGCTGGCACAGTGCTCAGTTAGGGGCAGTCATTACTTGAGGCTTTGCTTTAGCTGACACGGAAAGCCCTTGGTCATCCTGTATGCCGTGCCAGGCTTGGGCTCATGAATAGGTAGAGTAGCATGTGTATGGTCACTGAGTTTCAGTGGAGACCCCAGTGGCCAGAAAGAGAAATCCCACCTTTCCTGTTGATGCCCAAACACCATGAACTCAGTAGTTCTCACCGACAGAAAACTCCCAAGTATCTGCTGAAGTTGGGGCTCGCGCCGGCAGCCTGCGTGACTCTGCGGGTGTGTGCTCTGAAGAGCTGATGTGCAGTGGAGACCCATGTGCACAGGCATAAAACGATGGCCAGCGACCTCGGGGAGAATGCGGACACTACCAGCTGAGTGCTGGTGTGACTTGGACTGAATGAGGATACTCCTGCCAAGCACCCAGCGTAGTACCTGAAACATGAAATCACTACCTCACACCTACTAGGATTTTCTTGTTAAACAAAACAAAACAGAAAGCAGAAAACAAGTGGTGGCATGGATGTGGACAGATTGGAACCCTTGGCACTGCTAGTAGGAATATAAAATTGTATCATTTGGAAAAATGGTATGGTATTTCCTAAAAAAATTACAAATATAATTCTCATACCATCTAACAATTCCGCTTTTGGATATGTACCCTAAAGAGTGGAAAGCAGGGCCTCAAAGAGATATTTGCACATCCATGTTCACAGTAGCATCACTCACAAAAGCCAAAAGGTGAAAACGGCCCGAGTGTCCTTTGACAGATTAATGGATAAGCAAAATGTGCAATGTGATGGCAAGCTTTAAAAAGGAAAGAAATTCTGATCCACGCTACAACATGAATGAACCTCGAGGACATTACGCTAAGAGAAATTAACCAGTCACAAAAGACAAATTCTGCATGATTCTATTTGTATGAAGTCCCTAGAGTAGTGGAATTTATAGAGATGGGAAGCAGGATGACAGTTTTCAGGGACTGAAGGGAGTGGGGAATGGGGAGCTATTGAAGGAGTACAGAGTTTCAGTTTTGCAAGATGAAGAGCATTCTGGAGATCGGTTGCAGAGCAATTTGAGTGTATAGAACACTCCTGAACCACATACTTAAACGTGGTTAAGATGGCAAATTTTATATGTATTTTCCCACTATTTTTAAAAATAATAAAAAATGTAAAAACACAAAAGGGGCCGGGCGCGGTGGCTCAAGCCTGTAATCCCAGCACTTTGGGAGGCCGAGACGGGCGGATCACGAGGTCAGGAGATCGAGACCATCCTGGCTAACCCGGTGAAACCCCGTCTCTACTAAAAAAATACAAAAAGCTAGCCGGGCGAGGTGGCGGGCGCCTCTAGTCCCAGCTACTCGGGAGGCTGAGGCAGGAGAATGGCGTGAACCCGGGAGGCGGAGCTTGCAGTGAGCAGAGATCCGGCCACTGCACTCCAGCCTGGGCGACAGAGCGAGACTCCGTCTCAAAAAAAAAAAAAACACAAAAGGAACTCAAGTAAATATTTGCTGTATCTGAATCCAGATGAACAGAAGAAATCCCCCCAAGCACTGTGACCCTGGGCAGGCCGGAGGCTCTGGTGGCGATTGAATGTGGGAACACGGTCTGGGTGGAGAGGAGATTTCAGGAGAGAAGAGGGAACGGAGCCATCCCCTTCATTTCATAATCAAGCTGAAAGCAGCCCTGGGAGAGGTGAGGATGCAGTGACTGAATCTCATCCTAAGGAATAAATAACTGGCATCACATTTTAATTAGCGGAGAAGCTCCGGGAGCCAGGCCTGAGGAAGTGCGCCTTCTGTGGGAGCTCAGAGGCAGACGGGGACAACCGAGGGCGAGCCGAGGGTCTGGGACGTTTGAAGGGTGGTGGGTAGGAGTGGCGCTGCGGGTGGCTTGGTCTGACTGGCCCAGGGTTCGAAATAGATGGTTGTTCTCACTCGGTTGACCTAGTTGACCTTCCTCTCTGGGAAAAATTCACAAGGTATTTAAAGAATGATCTTTGGGCCCCTTGGCCTGGGCGCTGTCCTTCTGGGGCGGGAACTCCCAGGATGAAGAAGGTTTTGTTGGAGCTGTGGAGTGTAATTACCGGCCTGACAGGTGGCAAGTCAGAGGGAACATCTTACTCTGTAGCCGCTGAAACAATGATTTTAAGCAAGGTGACAGCGGAGAATTCTCCCTAATGTGCAAGCCAACACTGTTGAACCACACGCCAGCACCACATCCCCAGTAAAATCAATTCCAGTGGTGGAAGGAGGCCTCCATCCGTTGGACCTGGCACCCAGCCCATATTGCCCAAGAGCTGTCTCTGGGCCTGGTATCTGCTGCGCCCTGTGCTACGCTTCTGTAAGCATATGGCTCCTGCCCTCAAGGGGCGTAGAGTCTAGAGAAGGCTCTGCTAAGGGTCCCAGAAATCAGAGGAGTCAGGCTGGGTGCTGATTCCCAGCTTGGAGGAGTTTACAGATCGCCAGACAGGCAGGTGCTACACGGCACCTAGAATAGTGTTGGGCACAGACTAGGTACCAAAGAAAGAGAATGGAGGGAGAGAGGGAAGGAGGGAGATGGCACAGGGATTGATGATGGGAAATAGGGCAGGGAGACAGAGGGAGGGGACAGGGAGGGCGGGGCTAGAGGAGGGGCAGAGAGACAGGGAAAGAGGGAGGGAGGTGGATGGGGAGGGATGGATAGAAGAGAATGGAGAGAGAGAAGGAGAGGGAGGAGAGCAGGGAAGGAAGGAAGGGAGGGAGGGAGGCCTACTCCTCTAAGGCCTCAGGAAAAGGACTGAGAAGCTCAGAGTTGAGCTCCTTTTCTGACAACAGTGGTGTTTCTGAGGACCAATCTTTAGTCTCCAGAGTGGGCCTTGTGAGTCTCTCACACCAGCTGTTTCCTGGGGATGTGAAGTTCATAGGCTCCTTTTCTTACCCCATCACCTACCTGTCACCTTTCTGGGCAGGTGCAGCATCCTCATGGGCTCCCTTGCCCTGTCCTGGCAGTATACATGATGGGCAGCTTACATGATGTGTAGTGTACATGGGGGTGGCATGCATGGTGGGTGGCCTGTGGGGGCGGGGTACGTGAGGGCGGCGTGCGTGAGGGCGGGGTACGTGAGGGCGGCGTGCGTGAGGGCGGCGTGCGTGAGGGCAGCGTGCATGCGGGTGCCGTGCATGGTGGGCGACATACATGGGGGCAGTGTGCTTGGTGGGCTGTATACCGGATGGGTGGCGTACATGGGCAGTATACATGATGGGCAGCGTACACGATGAGCAGCCACCATGCATCAGGCAGGAAGAGACCTCGCTCCCATGCCACAGCCCCGGGCTTCTGACACCCTGGCTCCGGACCGCCAGCAGCCAGCGGGTGGGTTAGATTCCAGGGTCTCCACTCAGGGGCATTGCCGGGTGAGCCTGAGATAAGGGTGTAGCTCTGCTCGTTTCTGGAGTTCTCCACACACACCCTCCAGGCAGACCTCATTCTTTAGACATTTCTTTCACTCTTTGGCTTGCTCTGGCTGTGTATTAAATTTGATCTGGGGTGTCTGCAAATGTTGGGGCTCACAGGGGTGTGCTGGGCCGGGAGAGGTTGAGCATTCCTCAAGAAGGAAGACAGCAGAGCACTAGATGGGAAGGGGCTGGACCCTGAGAGAGCCTGCCAGGTGTCCCTTTCTAGCAGGAGGGGCCCCCAGACATCTCACGTCATTCCTTAGGCATGAGTCATTTTCACATTTCAGGGAAAATGCATATCCTTCCCAGAGCTGAGGAAGCCCCATGAGCTATTCTGGTCCTGACACCAGCTCCCACCCTTTAAAGCTCCTGTCCCTGGGGGTTTTGCAGCAGGATGGTCTCTGAACTCTGCAGCCAAGTACTTCCCTTCTTAGAGAACCACCTCCCTGGCCTCTTCCCCAGCCCCAGGGATTCAGGTCACTGGTGTCCCCTGCCTGAGGATAAGCCACAGTGCTACTGACCTGGGCCCCTGACTCCAAATTGAGCAGTTTCCAGTGGTTGGTCAGTGCCTGCCTGAAAATCCCGGACTTCAGGTCCTGAGGGATCCAGCTTCCCTCATCCTAACTCCCTCCTTTGACTTTATTCCAGGCTGACAGAGCAGCCTGCGGTTCCACCCTCCTTAGCTGCCTATTGGCCTTGCTTTTGTTTATTTCCCATGTATTTGTTGAATATGTATGCATATTTTAGCAAAAATAAAAAGTAAGCAGAACCCAAATACCAACACGTCCTAGTCCATCAGGTGGCAGCGTATGTGCTCTCAGTCTGAGAAATATACACAAGTCATTAAATAGCAATTATTGTAATTAGCAGAATGTACACGTGATTAATCACCCTCTGCCCCTGCTCCTCCATTTACCTTGCCTGTGGCATTAATGGATACCGTAAGGGGCTGGGAGCCAGCTTGTGGTATAGAGGAAGGAGAAGGGGAGGGCTGGTTTCCCTGAGGTTTCTTTTCTCTCTGGGGTTGCATGGTTCTTTCTTTCTGTGTTACTCTGGACTCCCTCCAAGGCCACCTCTTCTCTCCTCCCTTTCTCTGTGACCCATCCCAATACACGGCTTTCCTCAAGAAAAGCACCGTATTAAATCAGCAGCTTGGAGGTGTGTGGCCTCAGCCAGGCTTCAGGCCAAGGCAGCTAGGGGTAGCAGCAGGAGACAAAAAGGATGAGATTCCTGGGTGCTTGGAAACCCTCATTCCCTGCACCATGGCTCGAGGACAGTCACAGGTCCCGGGTGACCTGCCAGACCAGCTGGAGCATCTGCAACCCAGAGCCCGGAGGAGGGGCTTCCATCACCACACGGACACTGCAGCAGCAGCTGTGTAAGGCTATGGATGGCTGAGGCTGCAGCCTATAATCACATATTTACAGTTGCTGCCTCATGGAAAATTAAAGGTGTGTGAGGCACAGCCTCTTCCTTCAGCCAACGGAGGTCATCTGCTTGGGCTCAGCTCAGGCAGCCAGTGTCATCTGCAGCTAGAACTGGCTGACCTGGCGGTTCTGACCCCATTGGCTCTTCAAATCCTCCTACCTGTCCAGGGGAGGGGCTTCTTCTGGTTTCCAAGCTGGTGTTGGCGAGGAGAAGAGCAGGTGCCTGTACTCACCTTGGCTCCTCCTCTGTCGCCTGGGTGGGATGGATTTGTTCTGCTTTCTGTCCACCTGTTAGGCAACATAGCTTTTGAAGTCCCATTATGAGCAAGGTGCGTTAGCCTGGCTCAGTTCCTCGTCTGTGAAATGGGCACTTGTACCCATCTCGTAGGGCCTATGGGATGATTGAATGCAATACTGCTTAGCCTTGTGTTTACATTTATTAGTTAATTATTAATTCTGGTGGTTTGATAAATATGGAGCACCCACAGTGTGTCAGGATGAATGACTCTAGGTTCTGGGGATAAAGCAGTGGCTAAGATACAGCTTGCATTTAGTAGTATGTGTGAGCATGTGTGTGGAGAAACAGACAATTAAGCAGGTAAACAAGTGAATAAACAAGGTAATTTCGTATAGTACTAGGTGCCATGAAGAAGGTAAAGTCATATGGGCTGGGAGGTGAGGGCTCTGAGAAGGTGACATTTGAGCCGAGACTTGAATGAGAATGAAGTCCTAGCCATGTGAAGATCTGGAGGAGAAGTTGCTAGGCAGAAGGAATAGCTCGTGCAAAGGCCTTGGGGCAGGAATGAATGAAGTCTGATTATGTTGTGATGGCAACTGGTTCCTTCCTCGGTGGAAAAGTTTGGATGAAGTTTGCATTAAATCCCAAGGTGACCTGGTGGTAAACATCAGAGGATCTTCCACCTGGGAGTGAAGGGCTGAGTTCTTGGGGAGGCGTCCCAGATTAGCCTGATCTAACAGAACTAGATGCAGCTGCTGAGGTTGGTGACTGTGTCCGATACCAAAACGGATTTATGTATAGGACATTATTAAGAAATTGATTTAATTGGCACTTTGGGTCAGTTGAGTTGCCTCACACTTGTGTGTGCACATTGTTTATCTTTACAAGTTATTTTCCGTGCACATGTGCCTGTGCGGGTGATGAACAAGGAGCGGTGCTTGAGAGCCTGGGAAGGGCACATCTGCCTACAAGGTGAATCAGGTAAATCACAGGGGCACCCCCAGATGAAGACATCTGTTTTCAATGGATGTAGTAAAGCTTTTCCTAACTTCAGGAGACAGTGGGCAGACGAAGGGCTGGGAGGGTCCGCCCAGCACATTGATTCTGGAGATTATGCATGATATGTTCCTGCCACCATGAGAGATTCCCAGTGGCCACCAGCGGTCATGATGCCCAGGCATGTGTGGAGCTGTGCAGTTGTGAATCACTTCCATCTGCACAATATGCAGGCTCAGAACAGCCCTATGAGAAGGCAAGAGAGAAATCATCTCCATTTTACAGATGAGAAAAATGAGGCTCAGAAACCTTAGTGGACTGTCCAGGCTAGAGATGGGACCCTCTCAAAGTCAGGTGTTCCTCCCCCGTGCCTCCCTCTCTCCCTTCCTTCTGCTTACCCCAGATGCTTTGTTGAGCACCTTCTTATCATGCCGCATTGCATGGCGGTTATGCATGTGACCTTACGACCTGCCAGCTTGCCTGGGCTCCAATTTCAGCTCTATCCCATAGCCTGTTGCATGAGCATCTGTCTCACGAGGTTACCTTAGAAGTTAAGTAGGTGAATACATGGCAAGTACTTAGAACAGCACTTGGTCCATAGCAAGCACTCCACAAACGTGAGTGGTTGGGTGATGAAGTGCCCCTCCGCCTGCCTACTGCACCACGCTGTCCCGATGCTGTCTGTTCTGAAGGTCCTCACCACTCCCCCTAGCTGTGGTCCAGCCCTGGTCTCTGAAGTTCTTCTTTCTTGTCCTCTCCATTTACCTGCCTGTTCTCTGTGACGATCCTCAAGCCCTATGCTCTTCCCCATCTCCTCCCTCCCTCCCTCCCTCCCTCCCTCCCTCCCTCCCTTCCTTCCTCCCTCCCTCCCTCCCTCCCTCCCTCCCTCCCTCCCTTCCTTCCTTCCTTCCTTCCTTCCTTCCTTCCTTCCTTCCCTCCCTCCCTCCCTGTTTCTCCCCTCTTCTCTGCACACACAGGAGACAACCAGACACAGCTGCAGCTCTTTTTCAGCCTACCTTGCTTCCTCTATCTCAATCTGGTAATTCACAACTCTAAGGAAATTTGAAGTTTTGAAGATGTTATTTAAACTCACAACCCAGAAAATAATAATTTTTTAAAAAGTATTTGGGCAGCCTTCCTTGGCAACTACATCGAGGGGCTCTGCTCCCCCTGGAGAGGCCTCTCTGGGCTAGACATGCCGGGTTCACTGCCTGCAGCTGCACCTTGGCAAGGACCGAGGGAGGAAGTTGGGCCTTCTGTTTGTGGAATAGGAAAATAGCGGCAGAATTTGAGAGGATGGTGAGTGTCACCATCAGAACAGGATTAGAGTAGACCCACATAGGAGGCGGGATCTTCAGCTGGCCCTGCCATACCTACCCCTCACCACCCTGTCCTTCCCTGCAGTGCCCACACACTGTGCTTGCTGCCCTGGACCTGTCCCCTGGCAACCCTGGAAAAACCAGACCTGAGGCAGCTTCCACCCCTGCCCAGTGACAGCTAATCCCACAGTTTATCTTCTGCAAGCTCATGCTTCGTGTTCCTAGGTTATAACCCAGCACATGACCAGGAGATTTGGGGAAATGGTGCATTAACTTCAGGGTGAGTCTAATGGAGGCTGCGTAGGGCACTGTGGGAGTCCGTGCAGGGAGAAGCTTTGGTAGGTCTCTGGGGGAGGGGGTTGGGGTAAGGACCTCTGTCTCTGTCTGAGATCAGAACCTCCCCCTGGTTCCCAGCAGAGGGTAGACGGATGGGGGCGTACAGTGGGGTAGTGGTGGTGAGAGAAGGGCATGGAGAAGATGAAATCTGAGACCTTCCATTCCAGTTCTCCATCGCAAGAGCTGGGTCCGTTTATCTGGTGAGTCTGGCTTATGTAGTCAGTCTGGACATTTCCATTTGAGAACAAGCCAGTTGGCTCTATATATAACCCAAATGTCCAGAGAATTGTCAATCCTTCCCTTCAAGTCTAAAAATAGGAATGCAAGTCCCAGTTCTGATGCTTAAAGATGACTCACTGTAGCCACTGTAGCCTCAGTTTCCCTCAAAAGCCTAGGGGATGGGGATGACACCTCAGGGCTTCCATGGGCCTGGCACAAAACGTGGAATCACCTCACAGGGCCACAGACACTTAGAGAGGCTGGACAAGTGTGCGTTTCTTGATTCATTTTGCTTTGGGGAGGTTTTGGATTTTTTGTGATCCCATTTCTCTGGACCAAGAAGGGACAAGCCACGCCCTTGCTGCCCAAATCTCCACCTGGTGGCACCTGAGCATGTGCCCAGATGACACACTGGAGTTGTCCTGTTTTTGCCCAAGACCACTGCACACGTGCCTGAGGAACACGCAGCAGCCCTGGGTCCTGAGCTTGCACTCGGAGCTGCCCGGGCCCCACCTCCCCAGGAGAAAAGATTCCCTGAGCCGCACCTGCCGGCGCAGGCGTGCCGCCAGGACCCTGATGTTTCAGCTACTTCTCTGTTCTGTGATTCTGTCTGAAGTAGGAAATAGGGCAGGCTTGCTGGTAGACTCCAGAGGTCATTAAAAATAGGCAAAGGAAATAAACAGGCCTCCATCAATCACCTCCTTGGCGGGCTTGCTTGGAAGGGTTCTGGGGAGGGGCGTGCTGGGCCTGGGGAACAGAGCTGGGCCTCTCAGGGCTTTGCTGTCTGTCTTGCTCTCCGTGTGAGGAGTACCTACTATGCGCCAGGGACTGTGCTGGATGGCTTTGCGTAAGCTATTTAATTGTTGCTGTAGCCTGGCGAGGAGTGAATTACTGTCTCATTTCCACAGATGAGAACACTGAGGCTCAGAGAGGTTAAATGACTGACAGAAGAGGTTAAATCACACAGGTTTAGATCCAGTTCTGGTTTCAAAGCTCTGCCTGGACCTGGGCTCTCTTTCCCAAGGTCTGTGCCAGTCGAGAACCCTCCTCAGTCCTGTAAAGCGGATGAGTGTGCTGCCCTACCCTGGCTCCCATCTCCTATGCTCTGTGTGTCACCTGCTGTCCGGAGGCGCCCACCCTCACTGTAGCCCCTCCTGGACAACCTCTGCCCACCATCCATACTATCTGGTCTCAAGACCCATTTCCTCTGAGCTGCTCTCACGTTGGAAAATTATCCAAGAAACACTGTGATACCGTGAGAATACCTGGTCAGGAAATAGATTAGTTTACCAGGGGAGCACCTTGTTTTAATAGAGGCAATGTTTTAACAGAGGATTCCTGGAACCAGTCCTAAGAGGTGAATGTCTAATAGTTGAAAGTTGAAATTTGTTCTTTTGGGGTACATGGCATATGGTTTATTGGAAGGAATATCGGCTCTAGACTTACATATCAAATATCAACCCTCACTTACTCGTTGTGTGAACTTGGACAAATTATGCAAACTCTCTGAGCTCCCACTGTACCATTTGTAACACAGGGATAAGTGAAATTACACACACAAAGTGCACAGCACCACAGCACAGAGCCTGGCATTCAGCAGGACCATCAATAAATATTAATTTATTTCCTTTCCCCTTGACGGCAAGCAGGTTTTTCCTGCTTTCCTTCAAGTCACGTAATAGCTCCCAACTCCACTTATGTATCAGCCCAGCCCTGGCCATGTAGACAAGGTGGTGGTGTTCTGTATCTTTCATGAAGGGACACTCAGGCCATGAGCTCTGAGGATGGCAGGAAGTTTTCTCTAGGCCAGGAAGGAAGAGGGGGACTGAAATAGGACCTCCTTCAGACATTGCTACTCTGTGTGTGAGTGCAACCGGCTTTTCCCAAGGGGTCCTTCATCCCACTCGCGGCAAACATCAGCCTGGCCAGCCCCCTGAGGACAGCTGTGAGGAAGGGCACACAAGGGCCTGCAGAAACTCTGGGGGCAGCTTGGGGAGGCAGGACTCACCCACATTTCAGGGGGAGCGTTTTTGTTATTCATCATCAATTTTTTTCAGAAGGGCTTTTGAGGGGTGGACTAAAGGAGGCAGGCAGAGAGAAAAAGGAGGATGACGAGGGAGGAGAGAGAGTACAGAGAAATGGTGTGTAAAGGGGGCAGATAGTTAGCAGGATTAAGGTGGACGGTATGAGCTGGCCTTCCTTCAGAGGGAACACGCTGATCTCATGATCGTTAACCATCAGCTGGGCATCTTGTTAAAACTGCACATTTTGAAAAATTAATGAAAATCCTAGAACTTTGATTAAATAAGTCTAAGCTAGGGCCCTAGGAATATGCATCTTAACCAGCTCTTCTAGCAATTTGGATGTAGATATTTGGAGACCACACCTTGAGAAGTACAGAACCTTCAGCTGAGCCCTGGAATGGGGATTTTCAAAAGTCCCAGGCTCCTTTCCCGGGAAAAACAGGTTCTTCATCTCGTTAGAGGGGCTGCCACTGCCTTTGGACTACAGGAGCTATTTTCCAGGAATGTAATCAGGCTTGACCCCTGCCTCCTCGCTCTCTCCATGCTGTGTCTCCTAGTAAATACCTGCCTGCATCTCTCAGCATTGTTTTTGGCCTTGAGGGCCCGCCCTGTATTTCACCCTCTTCTCAAGGCCTGGCTGCATTGATCAGCCCACTGGATTTACTGCCTGAAACAAAGCTTAGCGTGATACTTCATCGATCTCTCCTCATTTCATGTCACTCAGAATGGCTCCCACTGGAAGGTACCTGAGAGACAATCTGGTTCAATTGTGCTTAACCAGGGTATGCATCAACAACTGCTTGTGAAGCTTTTTAAAAACAGGCACGGCCAAACTCCAGGAGGCTCCTGATTTGGTGAACATTCTCTCTATAGTGCCATGGCAGATATATTAGTTACCCCCTAGTATTCATCCTTGCCTCCTCCTTCCTCCGCTGGGAATGTGGATGTGATGGCTACAGCTTTAGTTGCCATCTTGGACCATGAGTAGGAGATGATCAGTGAGTGAGCTGGAAGCATCTGGTGTCCACAGACTGGGTGGAGTAGACTGTTCACCTCCGGCGTTTTACGTAAGAGAGAAGAAATTATGTTGTTTAATTAACAAAAAAAAGGAAGCCCAGACCTGTTCCTCGAGATTGAGGTCCTGGATGCTGAATTCCTGTTCCTCTCAATTTTCCACTAGCTTTGTAAGTTATTTGCAGGTAACTGCTGTACGTATACTTCCCCTGCAGATCTTACAAAATGAAACACACTGCCAGGCATCTACAGTTAAATAGCAAGCACTCAGTTGACTGAGCAAGTGGTTGATTAGGTTGCCTGTCCCCCTCTTTCTACTCAAAGAAAATGGGGTTCATTGGTAGCATCAGGAGTTCTAGGCTTTCTTCCTGATTCTGATTCTGATTTCATTCTGTGCCTTGGCATTCACTGTGGTCCACTGTAGAATGACAGTCTTTAACCAGATGACCTCCACACTCCATCCATTTCTAACATTCTGACCTAGCGGTAATTCTGAGAGGTGTTTGTGTGGTGTGAGCTGGAACTCGGAATATGTGAACCTGATTGGCTAAGCTTACCTTGTGGTTGGTTGACAGATGACTAGGAAATGGATGCAGCTGGGGGTTGACGCAACAGTATACTTAGAAGGAAGATGGTGAACTTGGAAGGTTGCCTTGCCAAAAGCAAAATGAAAATTCAGTTACCTTATTATAGGTACTCATGAAGGAAGATGGTGTCAGAGGAAAAATCACCATGACTAGACCTGGTGAGGTGAAAGCCCTGGGAGGTGAGGTTGTACCTGAAAACTGGACCTCAGTGGAAAACCCTCAGATGGTTCTTCACCTTACTTCATCCTTCACCTATGGCCTGTTCTCCTGAATATCCAGTTTAAAAGATGAGATCATGTAATTACTCTGTAGGAGAATGTATCTTCCAGATGCCCTAGATGGGGAGGGCAGTTCTTTGCAGAGGAAAATTTTGATAGAACTTCAGCCAAAAGAGTAGTTTCATTAGATCTGTCAAAGCGGCAAGGCTGCTGGCTTCTTTTCTCCCCATGCAGAGAGTAGAGAGGATGCTGGCTGTAATATCTCTTGCCCCCCAAATGATCCTTGAGTTTTGAAGGTTCACAGAAACTTCCCGGATGTCCCAGTTCTTTCTGCTTAGTACCTGGGCAGCAGAACCTCCCTGGGGATACTCAGCTCCCTTTATTAGAGAGCTTCTGCCGGTGAGGCTTCATGCCCAGGTTTAACATAAGTTCCTAGGATGCTGTAATAGTAGTAAAGTCACTAGGATTCTAGCACTTTTGCCCCTTCTTTTATTTTAATTTGTCCAAAGGTGTGACTTCGTTCTGACCCCAGAATGGGTGTTAGAATGAGCCGAAGGTGGAGATGGATGGATTAGTCAACTTCAGCTCCAAATGCAGCCCCCATTGTCTGCTCTTGTTCATTCTCCCTAGGAAAGGCATTAGGAACCCCAAATGTGAACATTAGTGAATTATCAGTCTTCAGACCAACTGGAGCAGCTTCAGTATGGAAAACATAGGTGGGCATGGGCTTGATAGATGAGTTTTATGGAAGCTGGGAACTGAATCAATAAATGCCACTTGGTCTGTTCTTGGGCCATTTATTTGCCATCTTGGTGCAATTAGACAAGGGTCTAGATGGGGGCTTTTACTGTGTCAGCTCCAATTAGCAAGTCATTTTTAGTTGCTGCTAATGCATCTTCTTTATTGTGCCATTGATCAACTGCAACATTCACTTTGACAGTGTGGGTAGACAAGGCCACTCAAGGCAGCCTCCACAGAATGACTAAGGAGCAATGCGGTGTCTCATCTGGGACCAAGTGGAATTTGTCTGCGTATGAATCAGGTGAAATTAAGTACTGCTTGTTGTCACCCTTGTTCTATTTTTACCTGTCAGATTGATTTGTTCAGGATCAATGACCATATGGGCACTAAGAAAATTTGCTGCGAATGCCTCCTGGTTTTGTGATAGATAACTAAAGATAGTGCCCTGACTAGCAATGTTGGTGTGCAATGGCTTCCTGGTCCCACTGGCCACCTACTGAGTCTACAAACACCACAGTCCCTGATCGGTGCTGCTGGTCTAATGACTGCGTTTCAGTCTCCACCCATTTTCTCTACCAGCATCATGTTCTTTTCCTGTATATAACTTTGGGATGGTTTTGATTAGTGGAATAACAGCATCAACAGTGTCTACTGTTACTGTAATTTTTCAAACACATAGAACTCAGTAATACATTAGCCAGAATTAGGTTCTCTGTCTTGACATTATTATAGCTGTTTGCCGTACTCAAGCCCAAGTGTGGAAACTTGCTCATGAGGAAGAGTCCCTTCAGCTGCAGTGTCCGCGCACCGCCGGCCAGTGCAGTGAGGTCCGGTGCCTGTCCCCATCAATGAACATCATTCTTTTGTGCCTCTTGTCAAGCAAATGCATCCTATTCTGCACATGCCACATGCTCTGTCCTGATTTGTCACTTTAGGCTCTTGCAGTCTACCCCCCCAAAATAAAAATAATTCTTAATGTTAGCATTTTGGCAAAAGGAAACTGTTTTTGTTGCTGTAGATGTTGTGTGGTTGTGTGATTATGGGGACACGGTGAAGAGTCCAGTGTGCACTTTAGGAAGTTTACATTAGAGGAGAATAAAATAGGAAAAGGGGAATGACCTAAGACAAAAAACGAGCGGCAGTTGGGCGGCCGCGACTTCACTCTCATGGTCATTGTAGTGAATAAACTCCCCTAGGAGAGGGCCACACTGCAGAATGGCAGCCACTTCTTGTGAAGGCCACGACAGCTGGATTTTGCTCCAGGAGGATTAGAGGTCTGTTGCTGGGGCAGTTGAGCTTCAGATGGAATAACTTTAGTTGGTTTACATTTAGGGCCCGTGCTCTTTGAAAATACATATCTTTAAACACTGGAAACCCACTCAGTGTGGTGAAGAAGGGCCACAGGAACTAAGAAAGACAAGCTGAACAGCCATTGGGGTCTCCCCACTCACATGGGGTGCACATATGTTGAGAGAAAGGTAGATGGTACCACACATCCTGTTTGAATTGCATCCTCCCTCCCTCTCACCTTCCCTCCCTCTCACCTTCCCTCCCTCTCACCTTCCCTCCCTCTCACCTTCCCTCCCTCTCCTATCTCATAGAGGAATTTGCCTACCTTGGCCAATGCCATGGGGCTTGACCTGAGCACAAGATGCTGGGGAGGACCTGCCATCTTGGAGGAAATGTATCGGTGTGGGAGGGCTGGGTGCATGAGCTTGGAGGATCACCTTATATTGCTAAGCCTCGGTTTCCCATCTCAGACATAAACAAGTTAACATAAAAAACAACAAGGTCATTTGAAAAAGAATAATAACTAAGATCTATTGAGTTCCTCCATGTGCTAAGCACTACTTTAAGCATTTAAGTGTTTTGACTCCTTCAATACTCATGATAGCCTACAAGGTGGATGCACTGATTAGCCCCATTTTACAGGTGGGAAAGCGGGGGACCTGATTTGAATCCAGGCAGCCTGGCTTCGGTCCAGAGGCCAAGTGCTTAGCCAGGATGCACTTTTTCCAGTGTTCTAAATGATGTGGGACTAGGAGAGAAAAACAGTTTTACCCTGCAACCTTTATAAAACCCGCTTGGCCAGATGGAGATACAAAAAGCAATTTCTAAAAACAACAATGATAAATCAGTGATGAAGGGAAGGATTATATAATAAATGGTGCTGGGACAATTGGTTAGCTGCTTGGAAGAAATATCAGAGCAATCTGGATCCTCATCTCGTACAGTTTGCCACAATATATTCCAGGTTGATTAAATATATTAATGGAAAATAAAGAAGAAAATAGAAGCGAGTATCAAATCTCTGACTGGGGGAGGACTTTAATAGTTCAAAACAGTGAAATAAATTACAAAAATTGGGGATCGTTCCAACTTTAAAAAACGAGAAGTCTCTACATCAGGAATCAAAGAGCAAACAATAAATTTGGGAAAGTACCACGAAGGTAATATTTTTCCTTAATGTCTATATTTAAACGTGTATCTAAAGAAATGCGAAGACTGATAGATGTGCAAAGGAGCCGTATGATACCCTGATAACATTTGGAAGGGTTCAACCTCAGCAATAGTTTTAAAAAATTCTAATTTAAAAAGAAATGCCATGTTAATATGATGTTTGTGCACATATATTATATGTACATGTATGAATGTACATCTAATATGGATTATATATGTCCATACATATGTATCCTAACTCGATAGCAGCTGAAAGGAGTTAGAAATAATGACACCCTTGTAGCCATATGTGAATCTAGCATCTAGATTTTGGTTTCTAATATTGTGCCTTACTGAAAGGAATCAAAGGCAAAGTTAGCACAAGAGAACTTCTTGCTGCATCTGGTGCCAGAAAGTTATACTCTCAGAAGGAGGAGGTCGTGTCAAAGGACACAGAAGTCCCATCCAAGAGCTTCCTACTGCCTAAATCCCAGATAATTAGAGCATCAAAATAGAGGATGACATTAACAGCTTAAATAAGAATGCATGAGTCTGTGCCAGTATACAAAAGTTAATGAATAAATACATGGGGCAGAATGAGGAAATTTTCCTTAGGTCATAATGCCAACTAACAAATGTGGACACTCTACCCAATGTGACATCCCAAGACGGACCCAATGTCCCTTCTGTGGTGTTCCTGCCCAAAATGCGTGATTCTGAGCTAATCAGGAGGAAATATTCGATAAACCCAAATCGAGGGACATGCTACAAATATCCTGGCTTGTTCTTTTTAAAAATGTCATGGTCATGAAAGACAAAGAAGGATGGAGAGAACTGTTTTAGATTAAAGGAACTAGAGAAATACGACAACTAAGTGTAATGCATGACCTAGGTTGAATCCTGGACTCCTTTTTTTATTTTTATTTTTTTGGTATAAAGGGCATGGGGTGAAATTCAGGGCTACAGATTAGTTCCAGTACTGTGTCCATGTTAAATGTCTTATTTTGCTCATCATAGTATAGGAACATGTCTTTGTTTCTATAAGATACATACTGAAGTATTCAGGCATAAAGGACATCCTGTTTGGAACTTAGTCTCAGATGATTCAGAAAAAATATGTGTGTGTTTATGTATGTGTATGTATGTTACATATGTATATTTCTGCCTACCTACCTATCTATTGAGGAATAATAAAGCAAATATGACAAAAATGTTACCAACTGGACCATCTGGCGGAAGGGTCTATGTGAGTGTCTTTCTCTGTTCTTGCAACTTTTCTCTAAGTTTGAAATTATTTCAAAATAAAAAGATAAAAAGAAAAAGGCAAGTGCCCTATTTTGCTTGTTGATGAATAAGGACAAGCCATCGAAGGAGAGGATGTGAGGGTATAGTAGGAACTCCAAGCCACAGGAAAGACTTGGCCAGACTTTTCTGGAATGCAACTTGGCAGTTTGTATTAAGAATCTTAAAAATATTCATAACTTTTAGTCCCATTTCTGCTCAAATAAAATAAACAAAAATGCAAAGACTTATGCACAAGTATCTTATTACAGGGGGACTTCCAACAATAAAATATTGGAGACAATTTAAATATTTAACAATGGGGGCCTGGTGTAGCCCTACCGTGGAATAGGATGTGCCCATTAAATGATGTCTCTGAAGAGTTTTTAACAGCATGACAAGGTGCTTATCTTATAATGTCCTGTGACATACCAGAATAAAATGTACATGCCATAGAACCTCAATTACATCCAAAATATGCATTATAAATCTGGAAGAAAGTAAACCAAAATGCCAAAATATTGAGTATACTTGGTAGCATTTCTCCCTACTTTTTCATATTTTTTTTAGTAATATCACATTTTTTATCATAAGGAAATATCCTAAAGCCAGAAAACAACAAATAAAGTAGCAATGAAGTTCTGAGTCTTTCTGTGACTGGGTGACGATAGTGTCTGAACGTTTCTCCCTCCGGCAGCGAGGAGCAGCCCCTTGGACGTGCTCCAGTCCCAGTTCTTGAGAAAGTGGGGAAGACCCCGTGGGGGAAGAGGAGAGGTTGCTGATGTCATGGTGACAATGTGGAGTGTGACACACTTACAGGTCATGATGGGCTGTGTGCTGGGCATCCAGAATCTCATTTAATCCCCTAGTGGATAAGGAACACTAAGTATCGGAGAGACGGAATGATTTACCCAAGGCCAGTGTGTAGGAGGAGGTGAGGCTGGAATTCCAAGTGAGATCGGGAGACTCCAAAACCTGTGCTTTTAATTCCAGCCCTGCCTGGCCTCCCAGGTCATGCCCATGGTGGGTGAACTGGGGGTGCTGGCCCCCACGTTGCCATCCTGACTAGTCAGCCTGTTTGCTTCCTCCTCTCTGGTGTGATTTCCTCAAGCTTGTTATTAAATAGCAAACATCCTTCCTTCTTTTTCTCCTGGAATTCTCATCCCACAGTGGCCTAAGGGGAAGGCAAACTCCATGCTTGTGCCTAGGAAGCATGACCGCACCAGCCAGCCTCCTTCCAATGGCGATGCACCAAGCCTTCCAGCAGCAGTGGATGCAGCCTTGTTAAGAGTGATTCTGACCCCTCGTTCTCCGTCACCTCACAAGGCATTAACTACAGGGGCAGCCGCAGGGAGAGATGTAGGTTGGCATTCAGAAGCCTTTCTGACAGCAAGAGTGAATCAACACAAAATGAATTACACAAAGACACCATTCACGGTCTCCCCAGAGAGTCTGGAGAAGAAATGCCTGCCATTTGTGTAGCTCTTTTTGATGTTCAAAGCTCTGTGGCACACGGCCCTCATTAGGTTCTCACAAGAACTCCCTAAGAAAGACAAGGCAGGAATTACTTCCCTTAGGAAAGGAAACTAAGGCTCAGGGAAACCAAGTTATTTGCCTCCAGTCATTGGTGACTAGATCAGTCTTCTAACTTCCTCTTTATCCCTTCTTACTCCTTCTGCAAATGGTACCAGTAGGATGCTGGCAGAGGGGAAGATCCCTTATTGTCTCACCCTGGGGCAAGGAGATGGGCTAAATCAATCCTAATGCTGCTTCCTGCCTCGGAAGATGAATTTGCCTCCAAGAGGTGGGCCCTCCATGCTTATAAATCCTCCTTCAGGTTACCCCACTTAGTGAAAAAGATTTACACAAGGCAGAAAGTGGGTGGAAGCCATTTGACCACACTTATTTATTTATTTATTTATTTTTGAGAGGGAGTCTCGCGCTGTCGCCCAGACTGGAGTGCAGTGGCCGGATCTCAGCTCACTGCAAGCTCCGCCTCCCGGGTTTGCGCCATTCTCCTGCCTCAGCCTCCCAATTAGCTGGGACTACAGGCGCCGCCACCTCGCCCGGCTAGTTTTTTGTATTTTTTAGTAGAGACGGGGTTTCACTGTGTTAGCCAGGATGGTCTCGATCTCCTGACCTGGTGATCCGCCCGTCTCGGCCTCCCAAAGTGCTGGGATTACAGGCTTGAGCCACCGCGCCCGGCTTGACCACACTTATGATGGCTTATTCTAGAGGAGGCCCCCTGAAGTGAAGATGCAACAGCATTACTGCAGTTCAGCAGACATTTACTAGCACATGCCAGTCACTCTACTGGAACTGAGGAGAGAGAAAGCCAGGGAAAAGGTTACCATGGGTTGAGTCAAAAGAACTCATTCTAGGCTCAAAAGGACAGGAGTGCTGGTTCGTTAGGATGCTCAACTTTCGTCTAGCAGACTGGGCAGATGGCCTAGAGAGGAGTTGTGCTGTAGTGAGGCAAAGTGGGCTTGGATGTCTGGCAAATCATGGTTCAGATACTGACTCCAACCAGGCACGGTGGCTCACGCCTATAGTCCCACTGGCTCAGGATGTCGAGACAGTAGGATCTCTTGAGGCCAGGACTTTGAGACCGGCTTGAACTACATGGCGAGGCCCCGTTTCTACAAAATAATATGTATTTTTTCAGTGTTGACTTGACTTCTTAGTTGTGTGACTTCCAGCAAATTCTTTAACTTCATTGAAACTCAGTTTCTTCAGCTATAAAATTAAGAGAATAAATAAACTGTCCCATGGTATGATTGCAAGAATTAAATGAGATGACAGCAACTAAAGGCCTGCCACCATCAACTCTCAACAATTTATTTCCCTCCTAAATTAGAAACGTCATAGTTTGGGGTTGCCATTGTGTGTTCAAGAAAGATAAGACCATAACGCCTGTCTTAAGTGTCCAAGCTTCATTATCAGAGCCTCTCACACATTCTCTTTAAGCTTCTCCCCCATAGACCTATCCAGTGGCCCCAGGCTGAGGCACCCATTCCAGGGACTCCCACACCTGCTTCCAAGCCAGCAGTGGCCTCTCATGAGCCTCAACCCTGTGCTGAAGATGCTCTGGGCTTGGTGGTCCTAGTGTCTCAGCCACACATATGCCATTTTACCTTGTCCCAGCTGGCCAAAGTGTGACTGTGATCCCCTGTCTTCCACTCACTCACCCGGCAGCCTCATCTTGGCTGCTGGAGATTTTAGGCTGCGTTCCACAAGTGGTGCCAGTGATTTACGATCCACATAACCCAGTGGTCTGTGCCCCCATGCCTGCAGGCTCCCACCTTCGAAGTCGTTGGAATTTAAAACACCATGAAAACAAACATCTGTGATTTACAATGTTAACAGCCATTTCCTTCCTCTTGAGACAACCTCCAGGGTTATTTCCTTTAGGTCATCAGCTCTGAAGAGCATATAAGTTTAAAAAAAAAAAAAGAACCAAAAAAGAAAACAAACAAAAAAACCACCTCAAACGTAATGTAGAAAGATGTGCAGGTATGGAAGACGGAATGGCAGCACCTTTCCACAAGTGGCAGCCATCAGACAGCAGGACGTGCACAGCGGGGCACCCTCCTGTCCCTGGAAGGCAGGTCTGCTCTGTTCTCTTCCTTCACACGTGTCTACTCCCAGCCTCTGCAGGTGCAGGACAGGGCGAGCATCAGAAACACTGGGTGAGAGACCGGCCCTCCCTCTGAGTGCTTCCTGCCTGCACATCTGAGTCCCATCTGTAGACCCAGAGTGATGACATCTGTCCAGCCTCCCTGCAGGCTGTTGTGAGGTCAGCGGAGGCCCAGAAGCCATGGTGGCTTCTATAGGAGAGATGCAGGATGAAGAAAGTTGTCATGACTTTTGCCCAGAACTGTCAAGAATACTTGACAGTGGTGTATATGTTTTTCCCCCAAAAAAGTAAGACAAAAAAAATCAAGGCTGATCCTAACGCTGTTCAAGTACAAATAGTTTGTAAGTAATGGAAAAAGCTATAAAATTTTAATATAGGGAAACCTCAAAAGCCTTGAAAGGAAATATAAAACAACTCAAAAAAAAAAAACCTAAGCATCCTCTTTGTTCTTCAGTGACAATTTCCTTACTATTTTAAGCCACATTGATTCCCAAGAGAGAAACTGGCAAAGCAATGATGGAGAAGCTTCATTTCCCTACCACTGCTGTGAAAATACCCTATGCTAGTTTAAGGATATAGAATTTTCTAATAAAAACAACCAGAGCGCACTAGGCACAATTATTCCTGCCCTTTGTTTCTATTGTATCGTTCCGTCTACCTTGCCGATTTCCAAAGGAATTAGAGATGGCTTTATTACATTTAAAAGAATATGAAAGAGGACAAGTATAGCCCCTGTTTGATTTTTATGTTACAGATCTGGCAGTAGGTTTTTAAAGAGCCGTATTTGACTCTGTCCTATTTTGGGGCCCAGGTACATTATTCCTATTTTTAGCAGCTCTCTGGTATTGTGAATCTGAGATTTCAACCACCAGTGAGTCAGAAGGTCTGGCTGCCCAGAGATATGTGACTCAGACAGGCAGGAATAGTCTGTTCACCAGGAGATGAGGGCTTAAAGGGGAGCTTTTGTGCTTAGCGAAACACGCAAATGAAAACAAACGTTTAAATAGGAACCTATTGCCCTTCCGGAAGGCTCTGTCCCTGTCCCTGAAAGATCTCAGCTCACACCCAGGGAGGAGCTGGTGCTGCTAGCTGGGAAATGAGGCCAACGCCCTGGCTACTTCCTCCTCTTTAGGGGCCCTCTAAGGCATCTGGGAGGAGGTTTCTGGGTGGCTTCAGCCTTCAGAATGAACAGAGCAGCCTCCTGATGGGCAGCAGTGGGGGGAGAAAGGAGCGAGTGGAGTACAGTGTTGGGCAGGGTCAGGACACAGGAGGAGATTCTACTCTCTTAACAGTAAGACACTGCAAGAAAAGGTGGCTTCCTCTGGAAAGGCGGGAAGCAACACGTTGGTGTTTTCTTGATTAGAAATGCTATGGAATTCATTCATCCATTCACCATCCATCCATCCATCCACCCACCCATGCATCCATCCAAACAGCCAATGCATATGGGAAGCTGGCTATGTCCTGGGTCCTTTGCTAGGAACTAGGGAAGTGGTTTCTACCCTCAAGAAGCCCACAGGATTGTGGGAGGAAGATAAGCAGGTAGAGAGGCAGCCTGGCTACAATGCCCTTCCAAGACCAAGGTTTTGGGGTTCCAAGTTTCTGGGGTCTTCTGCATGTCCTTCCCCTGAAGAACCTGGGTAAACACAGACTAGCCGGGACCATTGTTTCCGGCCATATGAACACCCTCCTTTTCCTTTCCTCCAGACTTAGACCCCTTTTGGAGCCAAGCACCCCAAGACTGTAGGCCTTCTCTGGGTGTGAGCCTGAGGGTCACAGTGCTCACCAGCCCTCCAGCCTCACCAGAATGAAGATGCTTATCATGGAGGCTGGGATAGTTGTGTTTTTAGCTGGTGTTTAGATGTTCCAGTGTTCCATGAAAGCTCCTGAATCTCTTCCCTAAATAACAAAGTCCTGTTTGGTATTTGTTGAAATGTTTGGAGTGCCGTGTTCAACCAAGCTGAACTAAGCTGCTGACAAAATACTGTTTCAGCCCTTTAATAATAATGGCTAACATTTGTATAGCACTCCACACTTTAACAAAGCACTTTAAGTGCACCCAGCCCCTTTGAGATGCGAGGGCAGTGTTATCACGTGCGTTTCACCCAGGAAAAGTGGACTGCCCAGAGGAGCTGAGTAACACCCTCCAGGACCCACCACTGGAGAGGCCAGAAGCTGGCCCTTCTGAACCAGGCCCTTTGCCCGTGGCCACCTTCTCTGAAGACTGCGGTGACCGCACCTCCTCCTCTGACTTCAGGCTTGGTCTTTGCCTCTGGTCTCAGCCCCCTGTAGTATCCCACAGGCAGTCCCCAGGCAAATCTACTTAATTGTCCCCTTTCTCTGCTTCAGCACCTGGAATGACTCTCCCAGGATTAAGTCCACACTTCCAGCCTGGAATCCCCTCTCTGCACAGCCTGGTCCTATCCCAGGATCCTACACTCCCCCTCACTACCCCCGACTTGCCTTCCCTACAGCCGGGCAGGACATGGCAGGAGCATGCCACGCCAGCTTTAGACCCAGTGCTGGCTATATGGGAGGGGGAAAGGGCGACTTGTTTTTTCCCGTTGTGCCCTCCTTGATGTCTGGCGAGGGGCCAATTAGCAGCAAACCTCTTCTGAATCAGTAAGTCAGAGAGTTTGTAAATGAATAAAACGGACATCTGTGTAGGCACAACAGCATCCCTGTGCAGTCCATAGCAAGAAGAGACCCCAGGGTGGGCGCCTTGTGCACAAGGGTCTGTCGGAGATAGATGCCAAGGCTAATGGACCCATGCCATCCACAGGTCCTGGCTGTGTGGCTCAGGATGCACTGGAGCCAAAAGTGGCCTGTATGCCAGAAATGCCCCCCCACCCCCACCCCCATGAAGCTGGGACAGCTGGAACCATGGTCTCCCTCCCTCCAGTCAGTGACACTGACCACTGATGGCTCATCTCAGCTGTTCTTTTGGCAGATGCCGTTCTTCTGCTCCCCAGAGAGTGGATGATGCCTGAGAGATAGGGTTCGGGTTGGGAAGGTTGGTGTGAAGTGGGTAACTTTGGAGGAGAGAGCGATCTGGTATATGCCTGTGCATCCAGGACACAGGGCCCAGGAAGCAGGAGAACAGCAGGAGCCTTGGAGGAGGTGCCCTTAGGGGTGGAATAGGGCTCTTGAGGGCTTGTCCTAGGTCCAAGGAAATGAAGGGAACTCCCCTCCTTCTTGTCCCTTTCCCCCAACACACCCCCAAGTCGAGCTAGCATACCGATCATGCTAAACAGGTTTCACAGGTTTTATGGTCCAATCTGATTATCTTACTATGAGTTACACATTGCTTCATGGGAAAAATGCTTTCCCTCATATCAATAATAGTTTCTCTTTTAATTTAGAGAATAATTTACACAAGTACAGCCATAAATTACTTAACAATGGGGACACATTCTAAGAAATGCATTGTTGGGTGATTTCATCGTATGTGAATATCATAGAGTGAATTTACACAAGGCTGGAGGGTTGAGCCTCCTGCACACCTGGGCTATACGGCATAGCCCATCGTTCCTTGGCTTCTGTACAGCATGCTGCTGTACTTCAGTACTGTAAGCAATTGTAATACAGTGCTAAACGTATCTCAACATAGAAAAGGTATAAAGTACAGTATAAAAGATTAAGAAAGTGGTTTGCCTGTGTAGGACATTTACCATGAGTGGAGCTTGCAGGACTGGAAGTTGCTGTGTGTGAGTCACGAGTGAATGGACATGACTGCACACTACTGTGGACGTTATTAACAGTGGACACTTAGGCTACACTAAATTTATAAAAAATATTTATCTTCCTGCAATAATACATTAACCTTAGCTTGCTATAGCTTTTTCATTTTATAAACTTTAATTTTTTAACTTGATGACCCTTTTATAATAACATGTAGCTTAAAGCACAAACATAAGCTGTGCAAATATATTCTCCTTATATCCTTTTTTCTATGTGATGTATTCTATTGAAAATTATTTTATTTTATTTTTTGCTTTGTAAATTTTCTGTTAAGAAGTAAGACATGCACACATAGTAACCTAGACCTATGCAGGTCATCAAGATGTCATGAGGTGATAGGAATTTTTCAGCCTCGTTATGACCTTATGGGACCACCATTGTGGATGTGGCCTGTTGTTGACTGCAGTGCTATGCAGCGTGTGACTGTCACACATAATCATTATTGAAAAATTAAGAGATAGATTTTTAAAAAGCAAAGAAGTTCATTCAAAATCTCAGACCAAAGGGACACTACTCTCTTTTATGTGTATATCCTTCCAGTCTTTACCATGCAAATACAGAAATATATTCTTTTTTTAAAAAAGAATCCTACTACACCTATTACTATGTAATTCGGTTTTTAAAAATTACATGTCATGACTGTCCTTTTGTGGCATTAAATACAAATCTGCAGTATAATGTTGAATCCTGTGCAAGTGTCCTGATGGTCGTAATTCCTCTGCTGTTTGGTGAGCACTGAAACTGTTTTTGCAGTTTCAATAGCACAGTGAAGAGTAAATTTATTCTTCCGTATCCACCTTTATAATGTATATAATATATAATATATGTAAAATAAATAGCGCACACACACACATATATATATATATGTTTTTGCAGTTGCTCTTCCTGATGATGTATTCTAATGGAAGGATTGATAGGTGAAAAGTTATGTTTTTTGCTTTATTTTGCCAAAAGGCACTTAAGAAAGCCTGTCCAAATCGAGATTTTCAGCAGCAGCAGAATATGAAAGTTTCTGATACGTCACGCCCATGCCAACAGGCTGAGCTTTATCTTGATCAATCTGAAAGGTAGAAAACAAGTGAACGGGACATAGCATTGGGAAAATGCTTTCTAAACCAACACTTACTCTTTTGAAACACAGCCCAAGTGCCAGGTGTACAACCTCTAACAAAACACGGCTGGACCCGAGCTGGGGCATTCTTATTTCTACCTGTAGTTAAGATAAAATTCTGATCAACAGAGAGATTTGGAGGGTCCCTGGAAATATGTTGAGAGGGGATTGATTTGATCCATAGCTGAAGTTTCCTTGAAAAAAGAAACTGGCCGGGCGCGGTGGCTCACGCCTGTAATTCCAGCACTTTGGGAGGCTGAGGCGGGCGGATCACCAGGTCAGGAGATCAAGAACATCCTGGCTAACACGGTGAAACCCCATCTCTACTAAAAATACAAAAAATTAGCTGAGCAAGGTAGCGGGTGCCTGTAGTCCCAGCTACTCGGGAGGCTGAGGCAGGAGAATGGCCTGAACCCAGGAGGCGCAGCTTGCAGTGAGCCGAGATCGCACCACCACACTCCAGCCTGGGCAACGGAGCGAGATTCCATCTCAAAAAAAAATTAGAAAATGAAAAAAGACTTGGCCTTTTAATGAAATACAGCGGTACAGCAGCAGGCACCTTCAACACTCGCTAGGGGGAGTGGATATGAACGTTTCTGCATGTAAGACTTGGTCGAAAGCCGTGGTCCAGGCCTGGATGTGCCACTCGTGACCCTTGCCACCTGGACAGGCCTCTTCCTGTTTTCACCTGTGGTGGCTTGGGGCAGTGAGGGGAGCGCTGGGGCCCTGGTTACACAGATCCTGGTTCCCCCCTCCATCCTGGCTGTGTGACTGGCAGGCGATCCGCAGAATGATTGTGTCTCTGACCCCTGGAATAGCGTGAGGATTAGAGCACGTGGTGAGAGCTTGGCACTTGGACATCGTTTTCCCTTTGGCCCTTTCCCTTTTTCATCTGTTCCAGCGAGGGATTAAATTATCTGATGTCTAAGAACCCCATGAGATCTGATTTCCTGAGGATTCCAAGGCAGCCCTAGTGAGGCCCTGCTCTTTTAAGTATGAAGTTCAGAGTCGCTGTGGAATCCTGGCTCCAGGAGGCGATGCTTGTGCGGGCCCTGCGTTTCGTACAGGTAGCCACAGGCCCCCATGCACACCGGAGAGGCAGCCTCCCGCGGAGCCCTGCTGAACTAGGATGTTATCCACATGCCTTGGCAGATGTCTGTCGTTGTCTTCTTGCCTTTGTGGGTTTGTCCTCTGTTTAGAAAATGAATTTCCTGAGGGCAAGACCAGGTCCGTCATCTCCTCTGACTTTTGCCTGCCCTCAAATAAGTCTGGAGCTAGTATGAGCACGTGTGATGGACCCTCATTCAGGGGCAACTGACTGGTTGATAAGGAGTTTGACTGACAGGGAAATGATGTCAACGGGTCAGCCTCTCTGGTCCTGGCTGTGCTGATCTGTTCACTGCAGCCTGACCTTAGTGGATTTCAGCCCATCTGCACAACCCACATAGCCCCATTCAGCTCATGGCTGCATTTAAGGCCCGCTGATATCCTTAGAGTTGCAGGGTGTTAATCCCATGCTGGTTGGGTAGGCTTCGACCCAACCTCACGGGTTAAAACCGTGGCAGTGAGGTATTACAGGGCCCAGTCATTTGTTAGGAAATAAAACCAAACAGATTGTTTCCAAAGAGTAGAGAAATAGGATGACTCATGAAGTATAAACCACTTAAAAACTCCTAGGCCGGGTGCGGTGGCTCAAGCCTGTAATCCCAGTACTTTGGGAGGCCGAGATGGGCGGATCATGAGGTCAAGAGATCGAGACCATCCTGGCTAATACGGTGAAACCCCGTCTCTACTAAAAAATACAAAAAAACTAGCCAGGCGAGGTGGCGGGCGCCTGTAGTCCCAGCTACTTGGGAGGCTGAGGCAGGAGAATGGTGTAAACTCGGGAGGCGGAGCTTGCAGTGAGCTGAGATCTGGCCACTGCCCTCCAGCCTGGGCAACAGAGCAAGACTCCGTCTCAAAAAACAAACAAACAAAACTCCTTGGGCATGTCTTCCCTTGGTTCCCTTGAGCAGTGTCACCCGACAGATTGCAGTAGGATTGTCATTGCTGAGTTGAAGTTACGCACCCTGAACTCATGCTGGGCGTCCTCAGTCAGGGCATTGTTGAGTTTGTTTCTCCTTTGTGCACGTAGCTGGTGCCTTTTCTTTTCCCTGCCCTGTCTTGTCACTTATAATATAAAGGGAGTTAATCCAGCCACATGTATATCCCGAGTCCTTTTCGTGTATCCAGCACTTTGTAAATTCACCATGGGCATTCACTCAGCGTCTTCCTCTTTCCATCCACAAATTTTTATTAGCAGGATAACAGCCGCTTGCTTTGAACAAAGCGTTTCTTTCTAAGCTCACAAATGGGACTATGCCTAGCACAGTGCCTGGCACATTGAGGTGCCCGGTACATTTATGAAAAGCACCTCTCAGGGTTCTTGATGGAGCTGTGTCATACTGAAGCCCCTGGCCTAGATAGATTGGCCTGGATGAAACACTTCCCTGCCTTCTTAAACAGAACACATTGAATTTACTTTCCTCTTTTCCTGACGCCTCCAAGCCATCATTTTGAACATCGGTGCTGCAGTAGGATGATGTGTTGCCTCTGTTTTATCAAGGTATACCGGTTCTTTGCCCTTACGTTAAATCAGTCTGAGTGTTGTCTTTGTGAGCGCTTGTGTTTCATTTCTGTAGTTTGCCTCCTTGCTAGCAGTGAAACTGAGGATGCTTATTTTTTATTCCATCAGTGTATCTCTGTGATAACAAACATCTTACATTTATTTAGCACTTTTCATGTGCATTATTTTATTTAATCCTTATATCGACTCTGCAAGGCAGATAGGATCATCTCCAATTTGTTGATTAAAAGAGAAAAAACAAACAAACAAGCAACAGACTGAAGCTTTCAAGAGCTCAGCAACCTGCCAAAGATACATAGCTAGAAGGAAGACGGTGGGATTCAGGGCTGTGTGTTCTGATTCTAGGCTGGGACTCTTTCTGTGCCAACATCCTTCTTCCCTTTAGCAACTCCCAATCTTCTTTCTAGTTTGGTACCGGTAATCTGCCACAAAGCTTGTTAAAATTGGGTTTGAAATGACCAGGTGAAGGTTTAAGAGTCTCTCCTTTGGACACAGTGTTTGAGATTTAGTGCATGGGTTTTGTGGCCTCTCTTTATTTGGCTGTTGACAACCTTTTTCTTCTCTCTCTCTGAAGTGTAAGCAAGGAGACAGATAACAGATCGAGTTGCCAGATTTAACAAAAAACAAAACAAAGAAACAACAGAACAGAACCAAACACAAGATGCCCGGCTGGATTTGAATTTCAGATAGACAACAAATAATTTTTTGTAAGTATGTCCCAACTATTACATGGAGCATACTTATACTAAAAAAAAAAAAATTATTTGTTGTTCATCTGAAATTCAAATCTAGCTGGGTGTTCTATATTTTATCTGTAGCCCTAATACCAGGGCTGTGACTTGGTGGGCAGTCTCTGATCTGTAATGACAGCAGAGCCTTCAGTAAGAGTGGGGGCTGGGAAAATTAATGGGTTACAGAATGTATAGTGTTAATTTGATAATGCTTCCTGGAAAAGATGGATCTTGAGGTACTATTTACAGGGCAGTGGGGAAATGATTTGGCCACTAGCTGCAGAAAGAGCAATTCTTATGAAAAAGGATGGCAGACTGGAGAGGCCAAGGCTCAGAGACACATGCACACACCAAATAAGGGTCAGTTTACTTTGACTGTAAAAGTATATTCCTTTTTGACTATAGCAATGTTTCATCTCCTGCCTAACATAATGACCAATTTGATTCCTGTCCTGGAAATAGAGAAAACGGTGCCACCTTCCCCACACACTTGAGTTGATCTGACAGTGATGGTTTGAAAACTTTGGCTCCCCCAGGCAGTCCATTTAAGGAGCAACCCTGTCTTGAAAATGGAATTAGGTTACCAAAGACTTCTCGGCTGTGAGAATTTCTTGAAATCCGGGAGATCATATTTTCCCAATAATGCCTTCTTGAGATCTCACAAGTCATGCTTCTAAGGTCGATTGCTACTCCTGTTAGGAAAGTTACCTGTGATGGTCTCAGGTAAAGGAAGTTGTGGATAAGTTGAAAATTGCCAACCTGTTAATCGGAATGATACAGCAAAGAAAGGGCATTCTCTTTGAACACTTCCTCCGGTGTGCGAGCGTTTCACACTCTGCATTTTCACAGCATCTTTGTGAAAATAGCTCTGGGTTCTCTTGCACCCTGGAGAGGCAGGAACATGCCTGGTGCCCTCCTATGAGTCTGTCCTCTCTCTTCTTTTATTAGGGGCATTTGCATTACAAATCCACAGGCCAAGCAACATTTTTATTTTTTTACAACATTTATATTCAACTACTTTTTAGAATGCTTATCATTCCAGTGACTGTGAAGGTGCATGGCCCAAAATCTCCTCCCTCAATAACGTCTTGAGTGCTGAGTCTCTGGGCTGTCTTGGGATGGGCCCTCACCGTGCTTTATTCCCACAGCACACCTCACTCCCAGGTGAGGATGTGCGCCTATGTGTGTCCCTGTGTGTGTGGAAGCTGAGACTGCAGGGACTTACCACATGCCCCATGTGGCACCACTGAGATTCAAGCTCATGTTTTTTTATTTGAATGTTATACTTTCTGCTTGCCGGGTGACTCCATCCAAACAGGGATAACAAACCAGGACAGGGCAGACGGTGCATAGTGGTGGCGGAATTGGACGGATTTAACTGTTTCTTTAAGAAATATTTACTTTCTCGAGCGTTTACTGCTGCGCTAAGAGACTAGCCTTGGGGTTTTCCTAGCTTCGCAGAAGTGTGGACATTGATTCCAGCTTTTCCCAAACATTTTTGGCCTTGAAATGAAGCTGGGAACCACACTAGGTCAAGCTCTCTGGCCGTGAGCCCCATGTCTGTGGGTTTGAAGGATCTAGAGAGGAACTGCATACTCAATCGGAACCAGGAGGAAGGCGAGCAGGGTTAGAAGGCTCCGTCCCTCTGAGAGTACTAAGAAGGTGTACCTCAGGAGCTTGGCGAGTGCGCAGAGGTGAAAGGGAGTGTGAGAGAGTCCATGGGGCAGGGGTGACATTTGAACAGGGAAGGATGCTATGGCATAGATATCAAGGCTGGCACAGGCAGCTCCCCCTGCCTGCCAGGCATTAACTGGATTGGTAGCTGGATTGCGAATAGGTCCTGGAGCCCTGGAGGAAGGGCCACGGGGCGGGAGATTCTCAGGGAGCATAGGGCAGTGTCCACTAACCACCTGCTTCCAAAGTGTTTTAATAATGTAAGCGCTTAGTTAAATATGAAATGCTTTATTACATATATTAACTCAGTAACTTTTACAAATAACCCAGAAGTTAGATTTTGTTAGCATCTCCGTGTCACAAATGTTGAAACTGAGGCACAGAGTGGTTAAGCAACTTCTCTAAAATTGTAGCTAGAAAGTGGCACGGCTGGAATGGAACCATCTGTTTAATTTTGAAGGCTGTGCTCTTAATGACAAGGTGATTTTTTTTCTCCTCATGCAAATTGCCTGCTACTGTCCCTGCAGGTTGATCTAGGCTGGCCACTAGAAATAGTTCACTTCAGAATGATGACATGGAGGTGACTGAACAGGGCGGGTCATGTGGTGCAGCCATGATCATCTGTCCCTGAGGTCCTAAAATGGAGTATGGTGAGATGTTTATGCTTTTGAACCTTCATGAACTTTTCCGTTCTTCCCTGGGCCAAATTCCAAGGTCCAGGACCTGGAGGAAGGGAAGTAGAAACTCACTCACCTCCTCAGGACCCTGCCTGGCTTCATGAAACCCCCATTAATCGCCTCTGACGCCTGGGCTTGGTCTGTGAAGGAACATGGGCCATATGGCTGTGATGGGGGGAGGCTGAAATAGTGCTGAAGATGCAGAGCCTCTGTGTTCCATCTAGAACCACTGAAGCTCCCTGGGGCACCGAGGAGCCTTCCCAAGACCCGGATCCCCTGCAAGGTGATAGCCATGGCTTGGTTGTCTGTGGGTGGAGCCGAGAAAGGCGGAGGTGTCGTAAGTGTCTCTGTGTGTGTCATCTCTGTGAGTGTCTCTGTGTGTGTCATCTCTGTGTGTGTCTCTGTAATGTGTGTGTGCACCTATGTATGTCTCTGTGCATGTGTGTGCGTTTGTGTGTCTATGTCTGTGTTTGGGCAAGACTGTGTTCCACCCCCTTCCCCAGGCTTGGGACGAGCTCACATTCCACAGGTCCTAGAGGAAATGTTTTTGCTGTCCGGGGCTTTGGGACAATGGACTTGCTGCTTTTTAAATTTTGGGCCCCAGGAAGAGAGTTACAGCTGTGTTAGGATGGCTGTGGCTCAGTCACATACTCTCCCGTTTCTCTTAGCCGGCCCCAGTGTGTATCCTGGGGACATAGTCACTGACCTTCCAAGCCTGGAGAATGACTGCGTCTTCCACCATGATAAAGTGCAGGCTTTGCCAGGGCTTAGCAGGGGGAATTGGAAGGCCTTAAAAGGAACATTTAGAAATCAGGAGTCAAACGTGACTTGGACATTAAACCTTGATTTTGGCCGGGCATGGTGGCTCACACCTATAATCCCAGCACTTTGGGAGGCCGAGGCAGGTGGATCATGAGGTCAGGAGATCGAGACCATCCTGGCTAACATGGTGAAACCCAGTCTCTACTAAAAAATAGAAAAAAAATTAGTGGGTGCCTGTAGTCCCAGCTACTCAGGAGGCTGAGGCAGGAGAATGGTGTGAACCCGGGAGGTGGAGCTTGCAGTGAGCTGAGATCATGCCACTGCACTCCAGCCTGGGCCACAGAGCGAGACTCCATCTCAAAACAAACAAACAAAACAAACAAACAAAAAACACCCCAAAACCTTGATTTTGCATCCAGCTCATGATAAGAATATAGCAGCATCTACACAAATACACACAAAGCAGTGTGTATATGGCGATCATTTGGGGCCTCACTCACCTCCAAGGCTTGTTGGGGGTGCCGTGATTTGAACCATCTCACCTCTGCATTTTTGCTGGTGTCTCCCTCTTCTCAGAATGCTAGTCCTTTGTACAACCCTTTCCACTGACTGGTGCCACAGACCTTACAGGACTAAGAGGCCATCTGACCCCCTTTCAATGAGTAGGGTGCTCTTCTTTTGTGTAGGATCACACCCCAGTTTTAGCCTGCCTGACCTCTTGTTATAATTCTTTTCTCCCCTATGTTCCTGGAGGGCAGAGACCAAGCCTGGCTCCTTGTGCTGCCTCCAGGGGTGTGTGAGCCTGCCACGTGTATGCAGCTAGCATCTGAATGAATGAATGAACAAATGCAGCTTTTCTCACCTCCCCACGAACGCCACGCTTTCCCCACATCTATCAGTGAGGAATGAACTAAGTGAGATGCACCAGCACCCATGGTTGCCCGTCTTCCAGATCATACAGTTTTCATTTGTAGTTCAGCCAGCATCCAGTGCTGTGTGCGAGGCACATCCACGGCATCACAGTTTCATTTCATGCTGCTCACAACTGTCTAAGCTTATCCTTTCTGGAGGGAGATGGGGAAGGAAGTTAGACTCCACATTTGTACCAGTAAAAAGCTTCAAGAGAGGTGCTGAGTGCAGCGGGCTCAGGACCACAGAAGTTAGCAGGCTCTGGGCCTGATGCTCGTAGAGGAGTATCCCAGGGCTTCCTCTGACCCAGTCAGCAGGAACACTGCTCCAGGACCAGAGAATCCTAGAGGACAGGAACCAGGAGCCGTGGGGGCCAGTCTCATAGCTCCTGCCTTTGGGATTCGTGGCAGGGTTTGCCTTATGCGATTCCATCCTCTGAGCCCCACCCACATGGCCAGGCCCTCTGCCCTCTTTGCCTGACTCATGCCTGAGCTTGGACACTGAGCCAGACCTGCTCAGTGATGTCTCTGGCCAGCTTCTACAGGAGGACACATCCCCACCTTGGGAGCAGGTCCCAGACTCAGATCTTGCCCTTTCTCCCTCCCCACCCATTCCAAGGGGCTGTGCACTTGGTAGGCTATTGGAGTATCACACCAGATGCCAGAAAGGGACCAGGAGCAGGAGGGTTGTGCCCTGGGGCCGTTCTCACCAGACTCTTGGAAACAGTCTTTTGTACCTGCTGAGAGAGCCAGTGCCAGCTGGGAAATCTGTGAGGTCTCCCTGAGGAAGCTTGTCCTAGAAACTGCGGTGAGGTGACTATGTGATAGGCCCACTCTCAACTCGAGGGGAGCCCCTCCTGCCTGCTGCGAGAGTGGGAGCGTGGGGCTAGCTGCCAGTGGGATGGCCCCAGATGGAGGAGCTGGGCAGCGCAGCAAGGCACCAGCTGGGCCTGACTCCCGAGGCCTTCTGCTCACTGGAAGGGGTGCAGGTCTGCAGCCCCTCCCCTGCTGCCAGGCCAGGACAGGCAGTCCTGAGTGCTGGCCCTGAGGATCTAGACCCTTTGCATCCTACATGTGGAGGACTTCCCGAGAGCTCCCAGCCCACGACTGAGTCACGCGGCTTCTTAGCAACTTAGTCAGACAATCCAAACGTGGAGGTGATTGGCATATGTAAGAACCCCCTTTCCCGTTGGCGTGTATGGTGTCTTCTCGCTGAGCCGCAGCACCTGGTTTAGGGCTACAAATAGTCTCCCCGAGGGAATGGGCTCATACGCCGGGTGGGCAAGGATTTCAAGTCGTCGGCACAAGAAGAGGCACTATATTAAGGCCTGGTTATGTTTAGAAGCTGTCCGGAGAATGTTTGGCATGCTGAATATAAACTCATGCTTCCGTCTGCTGCCACACTTTAAGATTTCTCTCAGAGGGACCCAGAGTGTGGGGCGCCCTGGAGAAGGAGCTGGGAATGTCTGGGGGGAAAGGTCCCTTCCTCGGGAACTGGGTGGCATGGGGAAAGGAACTTCAAGCTTGCTCATGCCTGGACTTCCCAGATACAGGGTGGGGCTGTGGGATGTGACCCGTAATGTCAGCTTTCAGAGCCTGGCAGGAAAAAGCCTCCTTCAAAGTGAACCCAATTCCTAAAGGCCTCCTTAATGGAATTCCTCTTAGAGATAGCCGTTGTCTGTCTAACTGGTGTTATACTCTGGAGTTCAGTTAGCCCAGAATGATGAAGAAAATGACTGTCGCCCAAAACACACTGAAATGAAGGACGGTGGTGCCAGAAAAGGCTGTGAGATTATCTTATCCAGCCCCTTCATCTGTAAGATGGGGAAACTGAGGCCCAAGAGAGGATGGTGACCTACTCTACTGTTGGCATTCAGCACTACACCAAGGTCATGGGAGGGGTCTGCTCTAATAGCATATTCCCACAGATTGGAAAACATCACGAGGGTAGAACACAGTACAGACACCGTTAGGATTGAGATGTGACCAGCATGAAGTCCCATGGTCCTGTGTGAGTGGAACCCTGGTTTGGGAAGTGGGCCACGGCAGCGTTGGGACATAGAGCAGCTTGGGTTGTGTCCTAACTGGGTATGGAATTTCAACAGATTCGCAGGGAGATTCTCTAGTACTGTCTTGATTGGAATTACCGTTTTTTAAAGTTAAGAAGAAAAATGGAAGGGCTCAGGTGAAATAAACATTCTACGAGCAGATGCTTGCCTCTGCCAACCTGGGGGCATTTTGAGTAGGGGTACAACATGCAAAGCAGAGAAGAGCTCCCACGTCTGCCCCCTACTCTCCTCCCCTCTGGAATTTTAGCCCCTGCTTGGCATTGCCTTGGGCGTGAAAGGTGGTGTCTAGACTCAGGAGGAAGGTACTGCAGAGGGTGGGAAGAGCTCTGCAGTGGTCCCACGGATCTGGCTTTAAACCAGGAGCTCTTGCAAGTCTGGAGCTACGTGAGTTCTCTGAGCCTCTGTTTCTCCATCTGCAGAATGGGGATAGGATTGTTGTATGGGAGGAACGCACCTTGCACAGTTGCACAGTGTCTGGCACACAGCGCCCTCTGAAAGGGGCTCTGCATGTCCCTAGGTGCTCAGGAAATATTGCAAATCTGACTAGGAGTTTTGAAATTTGTGATTTACTTAGTCTTGGGGAGGAAAGAAGAGTCATTTTCCATGGATCAGTGTGTAGATGTGGTGGCAGAGAGAGAATCAGAGAAAGAAATGGAGCCAGGACAAAGGGGTGGCCCCAGCATTCACAAAAGGTTTCAGAATTCCTTTCTGGGTTTCTGGCTATGACACCCTCTTAGGAGTCGTGTTTGTTCACTCTCCAGTGACCTTCTAGTAAACTCCTTTTAGGGGGCCATACGGAATTCCTCCTTGCTGTATGTGCCTTCTCTTGCCACACTAGTGTGGGACCAGAGACCCCACTTCACCTCCATCAGGTGAAGATCCAAAGTGGAGAAGAGCGCCTGAATGGACCTTCCCCAGGCGTGGAATGAGATGAGTGGTTATCAGCACTGAGTGAGGGGTGGTCACGGGCCAGATGCTGCTGAAGCCTTTACTTCCTAGCTGCCTTGTCAGGTAGGAGACTGGGACTCTCCCGTTTTACAGATGAGGACGTTGAGGTAGTAAACTGTCATAACTTGCCCAAACCCACACAAATAGTGATGCTGCTGGGATTTCAGCCAGGCAGTCTGGCTCCAGAATCTGTGTCTTTCATCTCTAAGCCTTTCAAGTGGCAGAAAGAGAAAGATCAGGGAGACAAGGGGCCTGAATATTTCCACAATGAGGGCAAACAGAAGAGGAAGTGTGCTGGGTTGCAGGGCCATTGATGCCCATGAATTGAAGAGCCCGAATGCCCAGATGGTGAATGGCTGGTCGCCCCCTCATATGGGCAGCAGAGGCTCTCTTCAGGCTCGGCAGCTCAGCTCTCATTGGCCTGAATTAAGTCCTCTTTTTCCAAGCCCTTTTACCCTGGACAGTTGCTGAGCTCTGCCCCTTTTGGCAGGCACCCCCGCATGTCACAGGACACCAGAGTCTTCGGGTTGGAAGGACCTTGGAGGTCCCCCTGTTTATTCTTCCACCTGACGCAGGAGTCTCACAGACAGCCTTCTTGGCAGGACCTGTCGAATCAAGCAAGGATGATGGAGGAGCCCTTGGATGTCCATCTAATTGCTAGAAGGTTCTTGTTTGTAAACTCAAGCTGAAGGCTGCCTTGCAGCAGCTCCAGCCACTGGCCCTAGCCAGGCGCTTTGTTCTGTTCCCCTGGGACCCTCCTTCTGAAGGCAATTGCTGAGTGAACTGTTTCAGATACTCTAATGGAAATCTCTTGGCCTTGGCCCTCTTGACATTTGCGGATGGATAATTCTTTCTTGTCCGGGGCTGGCCTGTGCATGGTAGGATGTTTAGCAGTATCCCTGGCCTCTTCCCACTGGGTGCTAGTAGCAGTCACACCCTGCCGCCAGCTGTGATGACTAAAAATGCCTCCAGATACTGCCAAACGTCCCCTGGGGTGAAGGGGGGTGAAATCGCCTGGGCTGAGCTGCTGTTCTAATTCTGCTTGCCCAGTGCTCAGAGAGCAGCCCCCACCCCAACCTCCGATGGCCGTTGGCTGAAGCACAACCATCTCCCCTCACCTGGCCTCCGCGGAAGTGGCCTGGAGTAAACAAGGCAACGATCCCCAAGGCCACTTCCTGGTCCCGGAGGTGGTCTGGCTTCCTCAGTCGCCCTGTCGGTAATGGGCGGCGTGGGGCCTGCCCCCCCAGCTCTGTCCTTCCTCTCCTCAAGGGTGGCTGATGCAGCAGTCGAGGGACCATAGGGTCCAGGGAGCGGCCGGCGGTGGAGGGATGGGTTATTTCTAAGGTCTTTCCCGCTTGTCCTCCCGCTGGGTGTGTCCGCAGTGATCTTCTCATTTGGTTGATGTGTACCATGCCGCAGAATGGAAAACAGCATATTGCACACCTGTGTCCTGGCTTGGGGTCACGAGAGCACATTTCCTCCCGTGTGGGCTCTGCAGGTGCTTCCTTGGGTTTCCCCTTTCCACACCCTTACCGTTAAATACGAGCCCACCGCCTCTTCTGCACACCCTGGGTCCGGAAATTTCCCAACAAGGAGACAGGAGCAAGGAAAAGACATCCCCAGGCTCTGGAAAGGCCTGAGGACAAAGCCAGGATTCCGGTCTTGTCAGGTTTTCGGTCTGCCCAGTGCAGCAGACCTTAGTAACCGGCCCTGTTCTCTGTGGTCTGACTCAGAAATGTGTTGGCTGGGCCGGGCGCGGTGGCTCACGCCTGTAATCCCAGCACTTTGGGAGGCCGAGGCGGGCGGATCACAAGGTCAGGAGATCGAGACCATGGTGAAACCCCGTCTCTACAAAAAATAGAAAAAATTAGCCGGGCGCGGTGGCAGGCGCCTGTAGTCCCAGCTACTTGGAAGGCTGAGGCAGGAGAATGGCGTGAACCCGGGAGGCGGAGCTTGCAGTGAGCCGAGATTGCGCCACTGCACTCCAGCCTGGGCGACAGAGCTAGACTCCGTCTCAAAAAAAAAAAAAAAAAAAAAAAAAAAAAAGAAATGTGTTGGCTGAAATGTCAGGCTTTCACCCCAAATGCAGCTCAATCACCCTGTACCCAGAGCCACAAAAATGCCCTTTCTTTGTTTCTAGTTTGCTCTGTAGCAGCTTGGTGAGAAGACAGACAGTCTAGAGCTTCATTAGGTGAGACGCTCAGACCTGCACTGTGGGCCTTGGCAGAGGCCGCGACTTGAAAACGTTACTTTCTTCTCCCACTCTTCTGCTCAGTTGACGAGGTCTCCTAGGCTGCCTGAGGTTGTCAGAAGGTCTGTATGGTGAGACCTCAATTGACAGGCCCTCTGGAAATGCAGTTACCCTGTAATTAAATTCTTATGCTAAAAAAAAGTCTTCATCAATCATACAAAATAAGCTGCCTGCATTTGATGTGTGTGGGTTGCAGAAAGATTTGGGGAAACGTGGTCGGGTTTGAAGACCTTCACAAGACATGCCAGGTGAATTCTGTGTCGCTGCTGTCATCCCGCCTTTTCCAGTAATGGCCTCCTTTCTTTATCTTGGTGGGGAGATGCTGATTACCCCCAAGGATGCTGAATTAGCCCTGCATTATTTGTTGGGGGAAATAGACTCTGTGGACTGTTGAGTGTCTGGCAAAGAAAAATGAGTTCAGGACTAACTCTGCCCTACCTCTTGGTTGTGATACAGGATCTGAGAAGGCCCCTTTGACCCCCAGTGTTGCCAGTCTGTAAGACTGGATAATGATGTCACACTGACTTTCTCAGAGCACTGCTGAGGATCACATCAGACTCTGCAAGACAAATGCATTTTCAACTTATGAAGCATACACACAAGGGACTGATGGGTTGTTATTGTGGAAGAAAAGGGGGGAATGTTATTTTTAAGGAATCTTGTCCTTAAAGTAATCTTGGTTGAGCGTTCCACGTGCAAGGCAGCGTTCTGGGTGCTGGGGGAAAGTCACCTGTGGAATTGGCGTGGAAGCAGGTCAGGTGGGAGGGAGTTTAGAGGAAGGCCACATCAGTCTGACTGGGATGCTGGGGGCTGTTGTCCTGGAGAAAGTGGCCTCAAGCTGAGTCTGGCAGGTGGGTGGAATTTTCCCGGGGAGAGATGCTGGCCTGTGCAGAAGCGCCCTCCCACCCTGCAAGTCTCCAAGGCCTGATCCAGACAGCAGAGTGAGCCCCCTTGGTGCTGGGAAATTCCGAAGCCCATGGGGACAACCTTGTCCCCTGGCTGTGCTCTTATCCTCCCTACGTGTCCCATGCCGGGAGCACTTCTACGCTGCTGCCTTGGAAGACTGTCCTGACAGGCAGCGCTACCACACTCAGCACCTGGGCTGGGAAGAAGAGCACTTGGTTTGCCTCTCGGAGCCCTGGGGCCCCCTGCAGCAGGAGGTGGAGAGGGACACTTGGAGGGTCTGCTTCCATCAAGTCAAGGTCCAAAGGGCCCCATGGAGGAGACGGGTCAGGAGCCTCTGTCCTTGGATTTGCCAAGTGCCCCCCAGTGTGTTGCTCAGGGAGAAGACTCTGGTTTGAAGGGCTTCCTGGAGGAAGTAGAGCATGACCCATCCCTCAATCTAGAGGGGACTTGAAGGGGAGGCTGCCTGGGGGTGGGAGATACAGTGTAGGCTCAGGGCTGAGATGGTCCAAACCTGTTTGTGGGATTCTGATGAGATGGCATGGCTGAGGCAGAGCCGTGTGGGAAGAGGCAGGGGAAGGAGGTCAGGGCGGCTAGGAGCATACCTCCTGGTCCCGAACGCAGGGCTGTGGTGCCGCAGTGTCCTGCTGTCAGCAGTGGGCCTTCTGTGTGTGGTAGGATGAGATGCTAGTCATGTTTGGGTGTGATTAATCTGGCCACTGTGTTCACACGGGTTAGAGGAAGGAGAATCCAGAGACAGACGCCTGCCCGGCGACCACGGCAGGGTCCCGGCAGCTGGGTGAAAGTGACAGAGCTGGGAGGTTGCTCTGAAATGCTGATGGGGATAGAGTGGGGGCCATCGGGAAGGACTGGAGGGAGTCTGTTTTTCCAGAACCCCTTAACCCAGTGGAAGCCCCGCCTTTCATGTGGGCCCTGCACAGTTAGGCTGCCCGGGTCCCTCTGTCCTCGCACCCTCACCTGGCTCTCTTGCCGAAGCCTGTCACAGAAGCCCTGCAGAGCAGGAAACGCAGAGCAGAAGGTCACGCACACAGCTTTGTGTTGCCTCTGCGCCTCCAGGTCGCTCTGCAGCCACCTGCCTGGCATGGTGATAAGCCAAAGCTTTCTTTAGAGGAGCGAGAACACGGCTAGCCAGGGCTGCCGCTATGACTGCAGCCTGTAGGGAATTGCCAGGAGGAACAGGAGACTGTTGAGAAGGGGACGGAGAGCCTCGCCTGCAGCTGAACTGAATTCCATCTTTGAGACCCAAGAGAGGGAAAATGCCTTTCTGCATGCATGCTCTCCTAGCTATGCTTGTGAGAAGTGCGTGCTTCTGGTTGGGAGAACCCAGGAATGGGGTCCATCCTTTCTCCTGGCCTCCAGGGAGAGCCCAGACACTCCTGACCACAGAGTGGCTTGTAATTTGGCTTTTCTGAGCACGGCAAGAGAATCCTCCGTGTCAGTTGGGCCTTACACCTGCTTTTGCCTTCTCCGGACACAGCAAGACCGGCCTTGACTTCTGGTTTCATTCTCATTTCCCTGGGCTGCTCTCCACCTTCCAGGCTCAGCCGGAGTAAGCATTTCAGAGCGGGTCGTTTCCCCGCACCTTTAGATTCTGTTTTGGTGAGGAAATTTACGTTACCCAGGTGTGCGCTTGGGCAGGCCGAGCGACCTGAGTGAAATGAAGCCACATCCTGGAAGTGCAGGTGTGAGGATGGGTCTGGGCGTGGGGTGGGATGGAGGGCTGAAGAAGGAACTGTAACATTGTGTGAAGTTGCATATTAAACCTACTGCAGCAAACCCAACTCTGTGCTCCCTCCCGCTGGGTATTTATCATGCTTACCGTCTACTGCACACACTTGTCAGTGTGAACTATTGCAGAGAAAACCGTTTTCCAACGTTGTCAGGTCAGAGCTGATTAAGCCTTCACTTAAGACCGAGAGTGGATTAAACTTTGGGATCTGCCCTCCTCCAGAGGGGGAGAAGCTGGCTGACGTTCACGGACCTGTGGCTGCATGGCCATATCAGTTGTTAAAATACTGAGAAACTTCAACTGGCCCGTGTCCCTGAGTGCCCATCCCCCATCCAGGACCTCCCACCTCCCCACATTTCCTCCATGGAAGGCTGCTCCCTGGACTCACTTTGGCTGGTGGGTGCCACCGTGGTTCAGTATTTTCAGAAGCTCACTGTAGCCTGTGGGTTATGCCAAGTCCCTTGATACTGGGTCCTCATATCTCCTGCTTCTGTATGTTTTCCTCATGAGGTAGAAGTGAGACTTGTCAAAACCCTACTGACTCTCTTAGGCCCAGCCCAAATGTCACTTTGTCTACTGAGTCCACCCTGGTCACCTGTTTCTTGGCCCACCTGACACTTGGTTTATACCTCTTTTATGGAAAATTATATTTAACGTCCAATTGCAGCTATGGCTTGCAACGGGGGTGATTTTACCACCCGGGGACATTTGGCAGTGTGTGGAGACAGATTTGGTTGTCACAACTGAAAGGGGTGCTACTGGCATCTAGCGGGTAGAGGCCAGGGGTGCAGATGAAGAGCCTACAGCAGACGGGGCAGTCCCACCCCAGAGGATGATCCAGCCCAACGAGTCAGCAGTGCTGAGCTGAGACGTCTACACGTCTCCCTGTCTGTTCAGCTCCTTCCTGTGACCTCCCAGAGGGCAGGACACAGCGACTTACATCTCGCCCCAACCCACTCCTCCAGGCCCCCAACCCCCAGGAACCAGGCCGAGACATGGCATTTAGCTGGACACTCAATAAATGGGGCTGAATTGAATTCATTTAGTTAAACAGAATCAAATCGAACTGAACCTAAGCCGCCCTGCAGATGGTTAGGCAAATGCAGCAATTACCTGGTGCAGTAGCTCAGTCTTTTCCTTTGCTTCACAATCAAGACGTGACCTCCGTGGCCTAGACTGGGGGCTTAGGGACGAGAGCGAAAATTGAAAATGCTTGTAAGCTGTGGCCTTGAATGGTTTTAAACACTCCTCATTTACTGTGCATCTTAATGACACGTGTAATTCTCTGACCTTCTCGTCCCAAAAGTGATGGGGCCAAAAACAGCCCCGGCCCCAACTGTCTGTTGAGTTAAGTTGGAAAAGTGCAGGACTGTCCAGAGTCTATACCGAGAGGCAGTGTGGTGTGGAGCTGAGCTCCTCAGCGTTCTCACGTGGGAACCCACATAGAAGATGCTTCCATCTGAACTGTATGTCCGGGAAAGGGGGCAGGCAGGCAGCTGGCCCAGGCCTTGCCCTTGGCCCCAAGGCTGTGGGGGCAGAGCCTGTCACACCGGTAGCGCATTAGGGGCACACCGTTTGTGTGAGCGCTCCGGTGAGGCGGAAGAAACCTGACCTGAAGAGGCAGATGGCCTCTGTGTGGCCAGCCCCTCACCAGCGCTGTCTGGCCCTGACCTGTGGGCTTGCCCTCCTCTGTAAATGGGAATAAAAATTCTTCCCTACTTCCAGGCAGAGGCTGGACTTGATCAGCTCATGGGCCTCTCCCCAAATATACTAAGTGCTCTGTATGCATTGCTCGACTCCCCTCCATCTGCGTTCCCGTTCCACAGATGAGGCCGCTGGGGCACAGACGGATCGTGTTGCTTGCCCAGGGTCACACAGCTAGCAGGCAATAATGACCGGTCTCAAACTCAGAGTCCCAGAGCCTTGGCCGTTCTAGAGTGCTGCGGCATCCTTTTTATCCGCTTCTCAAAAATGCAGCCTCTGCCCATCCTTCCATCCTCCGTGGGGTCTTGAAACTCAAGGCTGCTTTGCCTGGGTGTTTTTAAGCTGTGCTTGCAATATACACAGTCTTCTCTGGGCTTTTTATGTGTCGCTCATTGATGGGAACCAAAACCGGACAAGATTAGAAGTGAGGCTTTCCTGCTTTCCAAGACTGGATTTTCTGTTCCATCCAGAACACCCTGCTGTTCCCCAGCTACACGCCCTGGTTTCAAGCAGGCCTAAAATTACAAGAGAGTCACCTTGCCCCGAGGCAGCTGGCGTCTCTGTTTCCCGATGAAAGTAGGTACTAGAGCGTGGCGCTACCCAGAAACCAGGGGGTGGCATGTTGGCCATGTGGAGGCAAACAGAGCTGTGTTTTCTTTTCTTGGCCTTCTGAAAGATGTATCTAATTTGGGGCATGTTTTGTTTGGTTCATCTTATATCTGGAGAGGTTCTTCTTTTCTCCCTAAGTGACATCCCTCTTGAGCCCACAATTCCCTCTTCTCAAGGTGAGTAATCCTCTCTCTGGCTGTTTATAATTGCTAATGAGTGAACAAAGAGGCTCGCCAACAAAATTAGCTATTGGGCCAGGGTTTAGAATTGAACCAAAGGGTGGAGAAGGGCTTTAGTCTGCTTGTTTTTTATTTGTTTGGGTTTTTTCCTTTTTTAAAAAAAAGAAAGAAAGAAAGAAATCAGCCGGGTGCAGTGGTTCACACCTGTAATCCCAACACTTTGGGAGGCCGAGGCGGGCGGATCACCTGAGGTCAGCAGTTCGAGACCAGCCTGGCCAACATGGTGAAACCCCATCTCTACTAAAAATACAAAAATTAACCGGACATGGTGGCAGGTGCCTGTAATTCCAGCTACTCGGGAGCCTGAGGCAAGAGAATCGCTTGAACCCAGGGGGTGGAGTTTACAGTGAGCCAAGATCGCACCATTGCACTCCAGCTGGGCAACGAGAGTGAAACTCTGTCTCAAAAAAAAAAAAAAAAAAAAGGAATCACAACAAAACATATGGCCCTTCCCCACTGGTAATTTATCATAGTTGCATCTAAAGTGTTCTTACCCGACACGTTCACCATGTGAGGAAGGGTCACTGATAATTCCTTATCTCATCAGCTACGGAGGCCCCAGAGCGGTTTTCCAAAGGAAATGCCTGACCTCAGCATAGGATGGAAGAAGGAGGTGCCATTCTCCAGGAGGGTGTGTCCACCCAAGCCCATCTGCCACTGGGCTGGCCCGAGAGAAGTGGTGTCCTCCTCTGTGTGTGTGTGTGTATGTGTGTCTCTCTCTCTCTCTCTTTCTTTGTCATCTTCAGCATATCCAGTGCAGAAAGATAGAGGCATTCATATTCAGCGAATGTTTCTTGGCATGTAATTACATCATCTCTTTAAAATCTCATTACAACCCTTTCCATTTATTGGACCAAGCGATTGAGGCTAAGATTTACAGACTTCCTCCGGGCCACACCTAGTAAGTGGCAATACCAGAAATTAACTGTGCTGTCTAAAGTCAGTGGCCGTAGTGTTAGGAATTTATGAGAAATAAGTGCCAATTCTGTTGGGAAGACAAAAATTATCATAGAAGAAAGGATTTGAAAGAAAGGAGAAGTGCTAAATGACGAGCTACTAAGTGCACTAGGCTTTCTGGAAACCGCACAATCCAGGTTAACCGCGAGCGGTGGGCAGTTTGTGGGTGAGAGAACAGTACGCACGCCCACACGGCTGTTCTGTGAGATCACCTCTTGGGAAATATTTAGAAACTGGTGCCCACTTTCCCAAGTTTCCAGCAAAGCCTACAGTCACTGTCCTCACTGGAGGTGCAGTCGGTGTTTTTCTGGACCCCAAGACGGGGAAGACAGATTCTCACTCGATTTCTGTGCCTCTTCCACTGCCCTCTCTTCCCTCTGCTGTCTTCTCCCTTTCCTTCTGCTCTTTGGAGAAAATAGGTCTGCAGCCCCTGAACTTTGTCTCTCTTTGTTCTACCCTTGGTCTTGCTTCCTTTCTTTCTCCTTCCACCTCTCCTGGCTGATTTTTCATATCATCCCCTTGAGAAAGCTTTTTGCCTTCCTTAAAAATCTTCTCAAAAGTGAATTTCTGCTTATTGTTTAAACAGATGCCATTGTCAGCCGGGGTCAGCGGTGACCCACCATCTCCTACACTCCTCCCCTCTGCTCTCTGGTTCCCACATTCGATTCTGTGTTCTCCACTTGCTGGGTCCTTCGGGTATTCCCATCTTGCCCTGATCTCCGCCATGTGAATGGAGGGAAAGCTACGTCGTCCCTCCTGGCTTTCTGGTGAGCCAGCGGGTGGGACTTCCAGCCTGTAGACTCACCTTTCTGCCTCTGTGAGCATCCAGAAAACTTTTGGGGTGTGTTGCCATGGAGACAATGGAGTATTTATTGTACTACCTTCCTTAGACTTTCTTATGCAACCTGCCCTCTTTCCCGGTTTGCTGTGATGCTACAGGGAGGTTTCTTAAATTAATCTTGTCAAAATAGCCTTCGAATCCTTTTGGAGCAGGATTTTTTTTTTTTATTTTTTTTTAAATCTCACAAGACACAAACTGTTCAAGGGAAGAATTAGGAACAAAGACAACTCAGGGGGACTGGAGAGAACTTGGAGAGCATTTAGAGAAAAGCAGGGAAATGATTGATGGGTTGGAAAGTAGGAGCATGGATGAATGGTAAGAGGAATGGGGATGATTTAACTGGGACAGAGAGGCTGACAGGTGACCTAGTAACAGGCTTTCAGTTTGTGGAGGGTTAGGACATGGAGACTGGCTTCCTATTACCAGGGAAGAAAAGACACTTGAAGTGGGAGGTAGGGGAGCCTGAGGCTGCAGGAAGAACTTCTTATCACAGGGTCTGTTAATTATAGCAAGGCAGGATGGATCACAAGCTCTTCCACCGAGCAGTCTTCCCAGACGAGAGCAGCACTGGGATGGTGGTAGGGCTTCTGTGAGTCATCCGGTACACAGCTTCCCGATCCCTTGTCCTCAGATAGTAGCGAGATGGCTGCCTCAGCATCTCCAGGGACACGTGGTAAAAATACAATTTCGTGGGCCCTATCCAGACCTCCTGGTTTAGGATTTCTGGGAGGAAAGTCCAGGTGTCTGTATTCTTAAAACACACACACACACACTCCCCAGGCGAAATGCATAACTAACTCATTGAGAACCAAAAGGCTGGTGATGTGAAGAAAGAGGAAGCGCCTCCCCAGATTCCTCTGGTTGTTCCCTGCAGCATCCCGCTAGAGCTTCCACTGGCCACGAGCTGCTCCGGAGTCTGGGCCGCACCTGCCCCCCACTGCCCATGAGCTGCTCCAGAGCCCAGGCCACACGTGCCCCCCACTGCCCATGAGCTGCTCCGGAGCCCGGGCCACACCTTCCCCCCACTGCCCATGAGCTGCTCCAGAGCCCGGGCCACACCCGCCCCCCACTGCCCATGAGCTGCTCCGGAGCCTGGCCACATGTGCCCCCCACTGCCCATGAGCTGCTCCGGAGCCCGGGCCACACGTACCCCCCACTGCCCATGAGCTGCTCCGGAGCCCGGGCCACACGTGCCCCCCACTGCCCATGAGCTGCTCCAGAGCCTGGGCCACACGTGCCCCCCACTGCCCATGAGCTGCTCCAGAGCCCGGGCCACACCTGCCCCCGAGCCCGGGCCACACGTACCCCCCACTGCCCATGAGCTGCTCCGGAGCCTGGGCCACACGTGCCCCCCACTGCCCATGAGCTGCTCCAGAGCCCGGGCCACACCTGCCCCCCGCTGCCCATGAGCTGCTCCAGAGCCCGGGCCACACCTGCCCCCCGCTGCCCATGAGCTGCTCCAGAGCCCGGGCCACACGTGCCCCCCACTGCCCATGAGCTGCTCCAGAGCCCGGGCCACACCTGCCCCCCGCTGCCCATGAGCTGCTCCAGAGCCCGGGCCACACCTGCCCCCCACTGCCCATGAGCTGCTCCGGAGCCCGGGCCACGCCTGCCCTGGTGGCTCCATCCAGCAGCCCTGCTGGGTCACTCGGAATGGACCCTGGGGCATCAAAGCTGCCCGACAGCCCTGAAGAACCCCCGTGTCTCTCTTTAATCACAAGGGTGCTGGGAAAAATGCTCGTTCCATGTTTTTGTCTGGACTTCACCGGCAGTCACCGAAGTCTTTGGTCACAGTTCTGTGGAGTTTGCCAATGCCAAGGGGTCCTTCAGACGCCACCGCTGCCTCACAGGGGCTAGAATGGAATGAGCCTGGGAGTCAAGAGATGTATGTCCCTTGAGCTTGAGCAGGTTATTTTGCCTCTCCCCATCGCAGTTTCTTTCTCTGGAAAAGGAGGCACTCGGACTGGACAGTCTCTGAGGTCCCTGCAGCTCTACCTTTCTGTCCCTGCTGGCTGTTTGAAGAATCGCAGTGCTCGAAGAGTATAAAGTCGTAGATTCAGTGTAATATTTCGTAGTGAAGTATTTTAAATTCAATGTTTTTTTTTTCCTTGCATAACTTATCTTGGGGAAGTTGGGAAGGATGAGGGAAAAATACACGAATCCACTCATCTCCAGCTAGCTCAGCTTGTGTGTGGGTCTGCGTTCACCACACACGACCGTGCGCAAGCTCTCTGGTCCCTTGGTGCAGCATACCAAACTACAGATTCTGTTCTTTGGCCTCAGAACAGTTTTGTGTATGTTTTAAATGTGTAGCTTGGAATCAGTGAGTTTTGTTCTTGGGGATACTAGGAAGGTTGTGGGGCTGGGATCATTATTTCATACACTTATTTGCTTGTTCCCTGCCAAATTCCAGATTGCGGTGGTACTTTAAAAAAAAAAAAATTAAAGCTCCAATATCAATTATTAATTTTGCTTCTAAGCTTTTTGGGACCAGCCACACCCTGACACTTCAACAATAATAATGAAATGTTAGTATAAGAAAAATTGCTAGCTGCCTATCCCAGCCTTCCTCCTTAGTAACTAAACCTGATTTGGAGCACATTGCTACCTAGACTATAATAGTAGATTTTCCAGTGTCCTGCATGGCCAGGTGAGCTCTGGACAATGATAGAGATAAACTAAATTACTCTATGCTATAATTTAAGGAAGCTTCCTTTAAAAAGGTTAGGAAAGGATCTTTTTTTCCTTTCTCCCTTCCCCCCTTCATTTCTCCTTTCCTCCCTTCTTCCTTACTCCTCCTTTCCCAGGATGCAGTTGTAATGGCTGGAGTTCTAGCAGCCACTTTAGACCATAAGATAGAAGCCAGGCATTAAGGATGGCAAAGCAGAAAGCTAAAAGCCTGGGATATGATGACCATGGGGCTGCCATCCCATCCCAGGACTGTCTCTCTTCAGACATCTTTTATGTGAGAGATAAATAAAGCCACTATTATCTTTTGTTTTATTTCTGCAGCTGAACCAAATTCTAATGAATCCATATAAGTTCCAGGTGAGCTGGCTTCGATGGGGAGAACCAAGGTCGAAGGCAAAGGGTAGCCCTGATAAGCGAATGCCACTGCTGAGTTGCTCAGAGCAGTCGACTTTTGCTATAACATAGCACAAGAAAGGAGAGATCCTGGAGACAGATGGAGTGTGACATGGGGCTCTGCCTCAGACTGACTGTTGATCTTGATCAACTGTTTGTCTTGAGTCTGGATTTCCTCATTTGTAAATTAGAGTAATAATCTCCACCCACAGGCCATTCATTGGCATTAGACATCATATGTATTAGGTGTCTGGTTTAGTACCTAGCACACAGCTGGTGCCTAAAAGTAGTGGCTCTGTGTGTGCACAGGCACGATGTGTGTCCACCTGACCACAGACACTGTGCTACGTGCTGGGCACATACAGAGGCATATGGTGTAGACCCTGCTCTGAGAGGGCTCAAAGGCCACTGGTACATATCCAGTGTGGTAGCAGGGGGCCCAGGTATGCAGCATGTGTGTGCCTGCATGCTGTGATGCTTTCCAAGCCTGTGTGCAGTGCCAGAGATTCAAGGATCCCATCTTAGAGTGGTGTTTCTTGGCCTTCACTCACATGGGCCCGCGACTTGGGATATTTCCCTTCTCCTTTACTCCTTCTGAATCCTACCTGTTTTTATGGCCCATGGAAGTCCTTCCTCCCCCATAGACCCACCCAGGCTAGTCTAGCTGTTCCTCAACATTTGTACTGAGCTCAAGACCACACAGTTCAAGGCTTCACTTGTTCTCCTGCTGGGGTGCATGTGTGTCCTCTCCAGCTGGACCATAATCCTCCTGAAAGCAGAGCCTAGTTCTGATCGTTCCTTCTGTGTGGAAGGCACAGTAGGCACTCAGTGTTTTTATGGAGAAAGCTGAGTTTTACAGTTAAGAATTATTTTTTTCTGCGAGGGCTCAGATCAGGCCTGTGGCCCTCTCTCTCCTGTGGCTGCAGACTGTAATGAGGGAGAATGGAAGGAGAGCAGTGAGGGACGGCTCGGCCCCAGGTGCACACATGGCCCAGCCCAGATTCTAGGCCCAGCGGGCATCAGGGCAGCTGTGCCAGGCAGACACAGGGGAGCCTTCCTCCGACCCAAGTGGGAACTGGATGATAAGAGATGGTTTCTCACCCTAAGGAAATCTCTACATAAAAGAAGTTCCCTCCTCAAAATCCTCCCAGTGGCCATAACAGGCTGTTAGTCATATGTGATAATGGCCTCGGGTGAGTAGGTGTCAGGAGCTGGGCTGAACTGCCTCCTTCCGTCAGCAGTGAGCTCTTGCGGTCCCACACGGTCACAGTATGGCCCTCCAGAGGAACACTTCCCTCTCCCAAGAGCGAGCCCTGCGTCCTCCTGCCCCAGCTGTGCCCTTTCCCTGGCTGACCATAGCATTGTCTCTGCCCTTGGAGGTTCCCCATGAGGAGACGAGCTACCTTGGACGGCTTCCTGATTAGGGGCCTGCTTCTCTCTGGAAACCCACCTTGTCTCATCTCAGTATACACTGCAGAGGATCTTGGAAACCACTAGAATGATCATTCTTCCCCTCTCTGTATCATATCTATATTCCTGTTTTTTGTTTTTTTTTGTTTTTTTTTTTGAGACGGAGTCTCGCTTTGTCACCCAGGCTGGAGTGCAGTGGCCGGACCTCAGCTCACTGCAAGCTCTGCCTCCCGGGTTTACGACATTCTCCTGCCTCAGCCTCCCGAGTAGCTGGGACTACAGGCGCCGCCAACTCGCCCGGCTAGTTTTTTGTACTTTTTTAGTAGAGACGTGTTAGCCAGGATGGTCTCGATTTCCTGACCTCGTGATCCACCCGTCTTGACCTCCCAAAGTGCTGGGATTACAGGCTTGAGCCACCGCGCCCGGCCTATATTCCTGTTTTTATAAACTCCACATCATTTTGACCTGGCTCAACCAATTAGGTAGTCCACTGCAAATAAGTTACCAACCCAAACTCACAAAGCCACTTTCAGCTGTCGGAGGAGAGGCGGATATCTGGCGCTGTTTGCAGATGTCTCTTTCTCTTCTGTTCTTGGTGAATCCTTCCTCAGTTTGCTGGGGTTCCCGGTGAGGGAGTGCTTCCACAGTGCCCACCCCACCCCAGCCTCTGCCTCTCCCCACCCTCCCTGCTTCCTGTTTTCTAGAGCTTTTTTCTTTCTTTTCCCTGAAGGTGATCTCTGTATAAAAATAGCCACAATATAATGTGGGAGGTTGAGCAACATAACCTGGAAGGTCTCTTCCAGCCTCTGGAGTCTTAATTTTCTTGAGTGTCTTGGGCTGGACAATGGTATGTATTAAGGTTTGGGGCAGCGGGACAGTAAAGAAGGTCTCTGCTTCTTCTTGGAACTGTAAGTGAAGCACAGGTTGGAAGGGAGAAGGTTAGGAATGTTCGAATAGTAGGCAGACCCCCTGAGCGACAGTAGCAGGTGTGATCCAAACTTACTGGCAGGCCTGGAGGCCAGGAGGCCAATGCCATCATCCCCTGTTGCCTGGTGACAACCAGCCCTTAGAGCTTTGAGTGCCAGGTTAGCAGAGAGGGTGGACTGATCCTTGGTCTCCTCCAAGGACAGCCTAACTTACCAGTCAGCATCCCAGCTCCAGACCAGCCCCAAGGTCCACTGCATCTGATGTGAGTCTTCAGACCTAAATGAGAGGGAGGCCAGAGCAAAGGCCCGCACCCTCTTTTTAGTTCTTTTTTGTTCTCCATTATGGGCGTGATTTTGTGAGAGGTGGTTTTCAATTTAAGACCTGGCAGTGGCAGTAAAAGTGCACACCTTGTTTGAAAGGTACAGCGCCGGTGGGAGAGGCTGGGAGTGGACCGGACGTCTCTGAAGTCCACACCTGTAAACCTGGTGTGGTGGCCCAGTGCAGAGACTTAGTAAGGATACAACGAGAGAGGAACTTAAGTTATATTGTGGAAATGTATCACAGCCTGCCTGTATAAACAAAGATAGGAATAGTGACCTCTTAACACCGTTCAGAAAATAGTGCAGAGGCGATAGTCTCATCTTCTGCTAGAAATTTCACTCGGCTAAAAGCAGAACATTTAAATACACTCTTGCCATGAGCTGCTGAGAGGTCCAGCTCTCAAGAAGAAGTGGGAGCAGCTCTAGGGATGGCCACGCTGGACTCACTTCTGAGAAAGAGGAAGAGTTAGTTGGGGTGAGGAAATCGTGGAGGAGAGAGACCAGTCATTTCGGGCTCCTCCTCCTGAAAGCAGAGGCTGCCGTACAGAACTCAGCCCATGGAGGTCAGCCACGGAGACCTCAAGAAGCACAGAGAAGAGAACGATCTTGTGATTCCAGGAGAGTCTGAAAAGAAGGTAGTTCAAGAAGAGTAGAACAAGCAGGGGCTTGCAGAGAATGCTGAGAATACCACATGGGCCTCTGTGGTGAACTTAAGGCAAGATGCAGAATGAGGAAGCAACAGCCCGTGCCTGTGAGTGGCCTAGAGGCCAGACGCAGCACGGCAGACGCCGCCAGCAGGGAATTGACCCAATGCATTTACGAAGCATTCCTGTCTTTCTTGTCCAGCTTGATCCCAAGTAATGGAAGAACCTCCTGATATTTTCTTAAAGCTTCTGACAGTGATCTCTGTGAAATTTTGGAGTGTGTATAGAGGCCAGAGAAGCAAAACATTTTGATTTTCTACAGCTAGGAGGCTCTAGGAGAGTAAGGTCGATGCTAATTCCTGGAAGACTCTTAGGGGATATTCTTGTTTTTTGGGGGGGGGTGAGGGGGTGGGGATGGAGTCTCACTCTGTCGCCCAGCCTGGAGTGCAGTGAGTGGCGTGATCTCATCTCACTGCAAGCTCCGCCCCCCGGGTTCACGCCATTCTCCTGCCTCAGCCTCCCGAGTAGCTGGGACTACAGGTGCCCGCCACCACGCCTGGCTAATTTTTTGTATTTTTAATAGAGATGGGGTTTCACCATGTTCACCAGGGTGATCTCGATCTGACCTCATGATCTGCCCGCCTCGGCCTCCCAAAGTGCTGGGATTACAGGCGTGAGCCACCGCACCCGGCAGGGTATCTTCTTTAAAAGATAGTGTGTGTGCTTTCAAAAGAAATTGGTAATTTTAGGAAGATGGCAAATTAACTGAACTTTCTTTTATTGTAGGTCTACTAGGTTTAGATCAAAAGAATACCAAAGATAGTGTTGATTTTATTAAGGCCTTGAGGGACATCTATCATGACTTCTTTTGAAAAATATGGAGAAATATGTTAATACGTGATAGGCCGACACTGGCCCAAAAATGCAGATTAACAGATTGATGTCAGTTTGGTGGGAGGACTTCAGTTCATTGTCACGGGGCTCAGGCCTAGTCAGCATGTCTACCGCCGGCCTTCATGAAACTGCAAAATAGAAACTTCACGAGTTTGTTGAAGACACAAAGTTGGGAGAGATGACTAATGCCATAGAAATAATGCATAGAAAACAATATTTTAAAAATCCATGCTGGTTTTTAATTTAACATGACAGGAGATCAAATATGCTTGATATACGTCCTAAGAACATATAAATAAAGTGCCCATAAATATGCCAACAAGTTTAAAACTTCCAATCACATTGTAAATCAAGGGGTGCTAAAGAGCAAGTGGAATTCCTACCCGTGGGAATGGATGAATTGAGAGGCATTTTTCTGGCCTGCACTTCACATGTCTGTCCGCTGACAGACCCAAAGAGCTGGATTGTTGAATGAGATGTGATTCAGGCAGAAAAATATCATGAAGACATATGAAAATATGCGAGATCTCAGAAAATAAAGCACGCGTGTCCTTCTCCAGGGACAATGAGTCAATTAATTTTTAATGTTCCAAGTGACTGAGATGAATGAAAATCAAGGACCCCAACATCGTGTAAAATGGACCAATGGTGAATTGAAACCAGTTAAATAGAGCTGAGGCATCATGGGCAAGAGCATAATATATCAACTTTATTAGTATTATTAATAAAAATAACTATGTTAACTATAATTGCAAAAGAAAAATTAGAATTTACTTTTAAAAATAATATTTTAATGATGAGTTAATGGGTGCAGCACACCGACATGGCACATGCATACATATGTAACAAACCTGCACGCTGTGCACATATACCCTAGAACTTAAAGTATAATAACAAATTTAAAATAAAAATAAAAAATAAAAATAATATTTTGAGAAATAATATAAGAAATTGCCTGTATAATACAAGACTAAATAGGTAATGACAAGGACATATTAGGTGCTGGAGGGAAGCAGGTGTTACATGCAGGTGAAACTTACTTGTCTTAATGAAGGGAACCATGAGTTAAAGTTTTGTTTTGAACTTTGTAAATTATAGAAGTTTAAGTTGCAAATGTTTTTAACAAGTATAAAGGCTAAAAATCAGGGTTTCAAACTTTCAAAAACATCAGGATAAAACAAAAGTATATGACAGCCGTCCCCAAACCTTTTGGCACCAGGGACCACGTACTAGTCTGTTCTCACACTGTTATAAAGAACTACCTGAGACTCGGTAATTTATGAACAAAAGAGGTTTAATTGACTCACAGTTCCACAGGCTGTACAGGAAGCGTGGCCTGGAAGCCTCAGGAAATTTACAATCATGGCAGAAGGCAAAGGGGAAGCAAGCATGTTTTGCCACAGCAAAGCAGGGGAGAGAAAGAGTGCATGCACAAAGGGAAAGTGTTACACACTTTCAAACAACCAGATCTCATGAGAACTCACTCACTGTCATGAAAACAGCAAGGGGAAGTCCGCCCCCATGATTCAATCACCTCCCACCGGGCCCCTCCCCTGACACGGGGGGATTCCAATTCTAGATGAGATTTGGGTGGGTACACAGAGCTAAACCATATCACACCAGTCTCATGGAAGATAATTTTTCCACTGACTGAAGGGATAGGGGCAGGGTTTTGGGATGAAGCTGTTCCACCTCAGATCATCAGTCATTAGATTTTCATAAGGAGCACGCAACCTCGATCGCTCACATGCGCAGTTCACAATAGTGGTCGAGCTCTTATGAGAATCTAATGCCGAGAGGAGGCAGAGCTCAGGGGGTAGTGCTTGCTCGCCCGCAGCTCACCTCCTGCTGCACAGCCGGTTCCTAACAGGCCGTGGACCGGTACTGGTCCACCATTGTGGAGACTGGGGACTCCTGCTCTATGAAACAAAAAATGAGAAAATAAACATACAGATATCCAGAAGCATAAAACAAAATGACAGAAGTATGGTTGAACGTTTAACTCTGCTAAAATATGTAAGTGGGTTAAACACTCTTATTATTAAAAGTTTAAGATTTACAGATTTTGGTTAAAACAGAAAATGTATCCATATTCTGTACAGGAGACACTAAAACAAATTGTTGCAAAAAGGCTAAAAGTTTAATTAATTCATTAGGATGCAGTATCAGAATAGATTTATAATATAAAGCAGCTGGTGCTATAAAATACAAAATTTAATAAATTTACCTCTGGAAATTTAGAAATAAAAAAGAGCCAAAATTAAGGAAACATAATAGCATAAGAGAATGAATGCTGTTCATAGTGGTATGCTAAGAAATTTGAAAATCTTAATTGTAACTTTCTAGAAAAATATAAATTTCCAAGTTCAGATCATTTGTTTCAAAATGCAGAAGAACATTAAAGTTAAAAATTTATTTAATAAAATTAGCATTATCTTGACAAAGATGTCACCAAAAAAGTTTTAGAATAACCTTATCTATGTACACAGATGAAAAAATAAAAATGAAATAAAATGGAATCCATTGGATTCACAGTTAGGTAAGACACAGCCAATGAATTCAAGAACTGGTCAATGCTAGGAAATTTACTAGTGTAATGTGTCACATTGATAAGTCAACTAAAAAATGAAGCATGCAATAAAACTCAATATCCATTTTAAATACAACTCTTAAAATACTAGGAATAGAATGATACCTAATATGATAAAGAATATGTACGTGAAACTAACAGCAAACATTTAGTGATGACATCCTGGAAGCATTTCCTTTAAAATCAAGAACAAGAAAGGGATGTGCACTTGAACCATTGCCAGTCAGCATTGTGAAAGGTCGAGGGGTTGCAACAAAGCGGGACACAGAAAGGAAGAGAGAAACTTATCAATATTTGCAAACAGTGTTATTATAATCCTAGAAAATGGTTAGCATTAATAAAAGGGCTCAAGAAATGTGACTGGATATGACATAAATAGTGTAATAATCAATAGCTTTTATATACCAAAAATGACCATCTAGAAAATAAAATGGAAAAGAATTCCTATTTACAATAATTATAAAACTTTTAAAATGTGCTTAGGGAAAATATTCTAAACACATGGGACTGTATGACAAAATTAAATTTAACTAAAAGATATAGAAGAACAGCTTGAATAAATGAAAACATGTCATATTTCTATAGGAAAGATTGAATATCTGAAGATGCCAAATCTTTCCAAATTAATTCATGAGTTAAAAAAAAAATCCTAATCAACAGCCCAGGGTGTATTTTCGTTGTTTGTTTTTTTGGTTTGGGCATTGTTTGTTGTTTTGGTGGTGAGTAGAAAGAAGGAGAGTGCTTAGAAAAATAATTCTAGAGTTTATCTGGAAAAATAACCAGGTGAAATTTACCAAGAAAGACACATCATTAGCACAGTGAGGAAAGGATAAGAAACGGAATTCCTACGGTTGAACAGAATGGTGCAGGTAAAGGAATCCACGGACAGAGCTATGAAACAAACAGCCAGGAAACAGCCTCTAGTAATGATATGTATTGGGGCATAAAATAAAATTTTTGAAAATAAATGTATCCAAAATAACGTTGTAGGCAACAGCACCATTTTAAAAGTAGAAGGCCAGAGCCATAAAGTAATGCATTAGTCAAAGGCAGAAGAAAATTTGCATCCTCCTCTGTGTCTCCAAAGTAGCATATACTGTGTACTAGAAAACAAAATCTGTTTTCCCTTACAAAACCAGTTTAAAATTACCCTCAATTCATGTATGGTAAAAATAACTTTAAGGTGCTTCTCTAAAAAATGAAACTAGTATGTGGTGCATCTATGGCTCATGAGAACCTACTATATGGTAAAGGAAGCCAGGAAGTTCTAAGGAAGGTGAGTGAGGCCAGGGACTGGATTGGTAAGTATTTGGAAAGAAAATAACTTTACATACCTTTTTTTTTTTTTTTTTTGAGACAAAGTCTTACTCTGTTGCCCATGCTGGAGTGCGGTGGCGCAGTCTTGGCTCACCACAACCCCAGCCTCCCAGGTTCAAGCGATTCTCCTGCCTCAGCCTCCCGAGGTGCCACTGCACCCAGTTAATTTTTTTGTATTTTTAGTAGAAACAGGATTTCACCATGTTGGCCAGGCTGGTCTTGAACTCCTGACCTCAGGTGATCCTCCTGCCTCGGCCTCCCAAAGTGCTGGGATTACAGGCGTAAGCCACCACGCCCAGGCTACACACCTATCTTATACATTTAGACAAAGCAAATTACAGATGGATTCAAATAGTTAAATGAAAGATGATAAACCGTAAGGCTTGAGGGAGAATGAATATTTAACTGCCTTCAGAATTACGGAAGACTTTATAAACATGAAAGTAATGGAAGAAGGCACAAAAGAAGAGACCGAGATTCAACTCATAAAAATAGAAAACTTTTACACACAGAAGAATTACAGAAAGCTTTGGAAGGCAAACACACACCGGGAAAATGTTTATTAAAGTGATAGACACAGACTCTATTGCTGCTGTATAAGGAGATCTTAGAAATCAATTTAAAAAACACATCCTCATTAGAAAATTTGGCAAAGGATGTGAACAGATTTATTCACACAATATAAACTGCACACTGGTAAATACATTTTGATTTTTAAAATCAGCCTCACTAGTAAAATAGAAACATAAATCAAAAGAAGATGCCATTTTTCACTTATTAAAGTAACACAGATTTAAAAAAACAAATACATTAGCAATAGGTGTGGTGAAATGGGCTCTCATATACTATGGTAGAAATAGAAAAAAGTTATGACCTTTCTGGAAACAATTTAGCCATGCATATCAAGGTCTTTGAAATGTTCATACCCTGTTACTAGTAATTTTCCATCTAGGAATTTGGGCTGAAAAATAATTAGACGAAGTTTTATATTTATATATAATGATGTTCATTTCAGCTCATGTATAACAGCAAAAAAAGAGGAAAGAACCTAACATCAAAGGGGAATGTTTAAATGCGTTATAATTCATATGATGAGCTAATAAAACTTATGTTTTTGAAGCCAACAAGTTGAAATGCTCATTTTACATTAATAGCAGGATATAAAACATATGGGCAGCATATGAATTTGAATAAAGTTTAAAAGGAAAATAAATATGCATAATATCACATTTTTGTGCAGTATAAAAATAAATTCAATAGTATCTTAATAAAAATTCTGGACCAAAACTAATGAGATAAATTTATTATTAGAAATGCTAAGTTATGGGCTCAGGCTCAGAAAATAGGAAAGAAAGAGGACTAACTTAACTCTTGCATTTGTGAAAAGGACCAGGGGGATTTCATTGCCCCAGGCTTGGTGGTGTGATTGTGACCGAAGCTGACCTGGGTTGCCTTGGTGACGGTCTGCCGTGTCCAGGTGGGGAGAGGGCAGTCCCTATGCTCTGTACAGTCGGGCACATCTGCTTTCCAAGTTTAATAGAGGATCAAGGTGTGCCCTCATCTCATGTTGGTCACATTCAGTGAGGGAGTCCAGGGGAACCATCTGGAAACTGTTACCTAAGGAACTGCAGAGGGATCTAGGAATGTTTTACCTGGAAACAAGAATACTTAGGGGCAATGGAATAGCTGATTTCACATACATAAAGGGTTACATGAGGATGAAAAATCAGACTCATTCTGAGTAGCTTCAGGAAGCAGAACTAGATTTGGGGTAGGAGTGAAAGGGAGAGGCAGGTTTTAGAACCATGTAAGGTGTAGTTAAGTGTTCATCTTGCAAAATGGTGAGCTCACCAGGACAAAAATCATCCTTGAGGAGTGAGACCAAGAGGCTTCATTGGGCAGAAGTTGGAATAGAAGTCTCCAAAAGACTCAGCCGTAGGATTTCTGCCGTCCCATCACTGACTGACTGGAGGCCCAGGTGGGCAGAAAGAAGGTGTTGAAGGGGCATAGACTCCTTAGGCCAGTGGTTTTCAACCTTTACAGCACAAGCACCTGAGGAGCTTGTTAAAAGAGTGCTGGACCCCACCTCCATAGTTTCTGATTCTGCAGGTCTCAGGTGAGGACCTGAGAATTTGCATTTCTGACAAGCTCTCAAGTGATGTTGCTGCTGCTACCACTGCTGCTCCAGGAATCATACCTTAAGAACCATCACCTGAGGTCAAGAGCAAGAAATAAGGAGCTATTCTTAAGCCTGATGGTATAGAGAGCCTAGAAAAAATTATATATGGCACACAAGGAACACATACTAAGTGACATATGCCTTTTTTTTTTTTTTTTTATCTCAGACTCTTGGACAATAGTGTTGAAACTTGTGGAATTAAATCACAGACTGGAGGCCATTCTTTCCAGACCCACATTTCTACCTGGATGCTGGGCTCTACACCAGGTCAAAGAAATTGATGTTGATTGTTAAAGCCTTTAAGGGGAACGGGTGCTGCAATTTTCTTCCTTCCCCTCTTAGATGCTCCTAGATGGTGGGGAAGTTCATCGTCACTTAGAAATTCATGAAGGAAATAGAATATTGCTCATGGGCTTCAGAATGGCCCATAATTAGCTCTTTTGGGTTTTGTTTTGTTGGTTTGGTTGTTTATCATTTGTTGTTTTACTTGACCCTGGAAGGAGCCTTCCTCAGTGAAACCCCTTATTATGACAACAGATAGTATATGATGTAGAAAACCACAGATGGGACCCCAAAGTTTGATGACATCCCCGGTGTCCTGCAGTTATTCCAACAAAGATGCACAACTCCTGTCATCATCTCCGTTCAGAGTGAGCCTCATTTAGTTGAGCTTTCAGCTAATTGGTTTAGGAAGAGATCTGTGTACAGCCTCCCCCACGACTCCCCGCCCCTTGCTGCTCTCTTCCTGAGCTCACTGTGTCAGTGTGAGCAGACCGTGCACCTAACACACTGGAGTCTGTTGCCATGACACTGGGGAGGAATCTTGTTCCTATAGCAACATCAGGTTGACTCGTTGCACCTTGCAACACAGGTAGATCTCCAGCAGGGGCTTCTCTGATCTCCAGTTCATCCAGGAGAGATGGACACATGTAGTCCTGGAAAATATTCCATTTTCCCACAACCCACGTAATCCTGCCTGCCTGCCTGCCTTTCATCCCCCACGTTACCGAAATAATAATGATAATAAATAAATTCACATTCCCTTTTTTTTTTTTTTTTTGGCAACCTACAAAAATAAAGCAATGGATCCCTTTAGTGTCTTCATCAAATTAAAATGTAGTTTGAGGATCAATCTCCACCACCTCCCTTTCCAAGGCCAATCCATCTGTCAGCATGCCCCCTGGCACGTCCCTCGAGGCCTGTCCGTCCGGCCTGGCTGGCTGATGAGAAGTCGTGTCAGCCGCAGGGGCCAGGGACATGCCAGTAGTGTGATGGCAGCTCCCTGAGCAGGCCTAAGAGGCCAGGGACTTATTGGCAATGGCAGCAGATGGATGCGGGGGCAGCCCCGGGAGAGGCCAGCAAGTCCGGTGCCGAGAAGCTCCTTGACTCACCATCCAAAGGAACGTGGGATGTTGGCTTCTGTATATCACAAAGTGGGCAGCCGGCCTGGGGTGCTCGGCACATTCCTGGTCTGGTCTGTGGCTGGAGAAGTGACAAGGAACCGGATCATTATTGACAGGAAAGCATCTTGCTGTTCTTTAAAGAGACCTTTAGTGAAGGAGGATCCATGATTTTCCCCAACCCTTCATTTGAGTGCCTTTCAGCCTTCCTTGGGGAAAACATCCATATTTTTCCTACTTATATTACTTACTTGTCACCCCTCATTCATTCAACAAATGCTCACTGAGCTTCTTCATGTGGCAGGCTCTGTTCTAGACCCTGAGCACTGAATAACATAAACGGGGTTTCTCCTCTCCTGGGAGAGATAGACAATAAGTAAAGAAAGGAAAATGTCAGGACCATGAATATAAAATGGAGTGACTCAATGGGGAGTTATGGGGGAGGCTGCAAGATGAGTGGTCGGCAGAGGTCTCCTGAGGTGACACTGAGGCCCGAGTGCCCTGAGGAGCCTCCCCTGAGACAAGCTAGAGAGGGGCGTCCCAGGCAGCATGCAGAGGCCAGTATGGAGTGCTCTGAACTGGGCAGAGCAGTAGGGCAGGAGTTTGGTGTGGGTCCGGGGCTGTGGCTGTAGGGCTTGCGACCGGGGAGAGATGGGATTTTAAGTGATAGATATGGGAACCGTTGAAAGTATTTTAGAAGGAAAGCAACAGAATTATATTCTTATTTATGAATTTGTTCCAGCTGCCTTAACAAGCCCTCTTCAAGCCCATTTTCCTTTTGCCTTTCTATTAGTGGCGATTAAGAAAAGATATTTGCTGTCCTTCTTAGGCTTGAAGGTGATTTGCAAGTCAAACCTCATGCTTTTCTCCAGTATTAATAAGTTCAGTCCCATTTTTCCTCTCTTGTGCATGATGAACTTTATTATGCCAGCCTTCAAGGGGTATTCCGAATTCCTTTTTCTTAGAATTCTAGAGCCGGCGGGGCCCTTGGAGATCACTGGGTCCAGTCCTTATTTTACAGATGAGGGAGCTTGGTTGCCACAGTGGTCAAGGGACCTGGCCCACATCACAGCACTGCCAGCCAGGGCTGGGCCTCCGGTGCTAGAACCCTGCACCTCTCCCACCGCGCGACTAGTGGACAGTAGACTAGCAGTCTTCCCACACACACTTTTACTTACCAGCGCTCGTTTTTATCTTCTCTTCCTTTTCTGCTTCGTCGTCTTTGCCTTCCACTGGTCCTTCATTCTTCCCCGGTATGCTGGAATTTTTTAGTAATGGACTGTTAATTGCAGTATGTGGGAAATTTGGCCGTTAAGTTTCGGTTCTATGTGGTTTCTTATTGTGGTGGCAATTGTTTTCACCATTTTCTGCTTTGGTGTTATTTGTGGCTCCCACTGGGGCCTTCCTAAGCCCTGCTTATTTTCCCATGACTGGGGACTGGGTGTTATTGTTTGTAACTCAATATGCCAGCCATAGCATTCAAGGCCACCAACCCTCTGCCTGTCTCAATAGCATATCACAGCCCACGCCACACTGGCCTTCTGTGGGCCAGGCCTCGGGGTGGGAACTCAGCCAGCGTGGTTTTCCTACTCTTGAGGCCTTGACAGAGCGGTCAGGGCTCCCTGCTGGCTCTCACACCCACACAGCGGCTCCACACTCCACAGCTTGTCTTCCCCTCTTCTGTCCACTCCGGCGCAGGCCCCCTCAACCCTTCACTCAGCAGACAAAGAATACTAATAGCAGGTGATAACCACTGCTGCAGGGATGACACATCAGCATTAGTGACAAATAAACCATCTCCAGTCAACATGATCCCTGCTGCATCCAACCAGCATGGTCGGGAAAGCAAGCAATGAGGCCGAAGCTGGCTTCCTCACTCTCAAAGCCACGTATGCACTAGAAGTTGGGTTCACTGGAGAGCGGGATGGCTTCACGTGGGGATCTGTGGCAGGAGAGCCTCAGAGCTTGGTGGTGGTGTCTGGGAACTGGGAGATAACAGTGATAAGGTGCTTCCAGTGACAATCGACGTCTTCGTCTTTACAAAAGCTTTCAGAGATAAGAGTATTGCCCCAGTTTTCAGATGGGGCACAACATGAGACAGGATTAGTGATTCTTTCAAGGTCAACAGGCTAGGGAAAGTCAGGGTTGGAACATGAACCCAGTCAGTGCAGGGTGCACTTCTCACACTCCACCTTTCTCTCCGGGCAGCAGATGTACCTGTGCTGAGCGGCCGCCAAGGAGACAGGATGGTTGAGACTCTGCCGAAGACGGGCCGGCGTCTTCCCTGTGCTGCCTCAGTGGGGCAGGCTGGGCTGAGATCTGCAGGGTATAGGCAGGGCTTGCTTGGGGTTCTGATGAGAACGATGCCCCGCGAACGATGCTTGGTGTCATGGCTCAGCAGAACAGGCCTGGCGTGGGGCTCAGGAGATGCGTGTCCTGGGTCTGGCCCGCCTCCCGCTCCCGCGGCACCGTAAGCACTCTAAATGTTAGCTTTCTGACCACCAAGTGAAGGAGTTAGCCTGGAGGTCCCCAGCGTCACACTCACTGATACCATTCTATGATTTACAAAGCTCTTCCTTGCTGATCAGATGTTTCCTTTCTGAGGTATTTCAACTTCCCATTTATAGTTAGTATTGAAGTGCCACCTGTGGGTTTTTCAGGCCACTGTCTCTTTTCTTCATACATCATACCCTAAGGATGCTGATTATTGCTGTTGTTACTAAATCAAGTCCTTGCCTTAGTATATATATCTTAATATATTGAGTTAGAGACCGTGCCTAACTTGACAGTTCTGACAGTGTTGATATAATCCATGGAGAACCTTTAGCCCACCGGTTCTGCCCAGAGCTCATTGGTGGAAGTGGAAAGATGTTGGCCACACCTCTTGATTGGGAGCTGTGTCTTCCTTCCCTGGGATGAAAGCAGTCAGGACCTTCTCACATGGAAGGAGTATCAAAGACTAAACCAACCTAGAACCAAACAACCAAGCAAGCAAATCAGAAAGGGGGAAGAGGACCAGCAGGGCCCTAGGCTGTTTGGCTGGTGCCCAGCACAGGGCCTGGCACTAGCAGGTGTTTGAGAAACACTGAGTGAAATGACATGATTGCCCCGTAGAAGGAGCAGCCACACTCAAGGCCAGAGCTGCCGCTTTAGTCTCAGCCATTGCTTGGGGAAATGGTCTGTTTTTGCCATTAGAGAACACACAGCCATGGAGGACACTCTAGATCAGAAGTCCAGGTTGGAGTCATGACTTGGTGACCTCCTGTGTAGCTTCGGGCAAGCCATTGACCTCTGAGCCTCTGTGTGTGAGGACAAGCACCCGTTTTTCTCCTTCTTATTGCAGAGTCCTCATAAAATACAAATGGGGCCGGGCGCGGTGGCTCATGCCTGTAATCCCAGCACTTTGGGAGGCCAAGACGGGTGGATCACGAGGTCAGGAGAACCATCCTGGCTAACACGGTGAAATCCTGTCTCTACTGAAAATACAAAAAATTAGCCGGGCGTGGTGGCGGCGCCTGTAGTCCCAGCTACTTGGGAGGCTGAGGCAGGAGAATGGCGTGAACCCGGGAGGCGGAGCTTGCAGTGAGCCGAGATGGCGCCACTGCACTCCAGCCTGGGCGACAGCAAGAGACTCCGTCTCAAAAAAAAAAAAAAAACAACAAATGGATGGTGTCCCCTGAGTACCTGTGCTTGAGGAGGGGGGCAAATGGCACCACCTTTGTATCCCCAGCATGTGGCACAGAGCCCGCATTCATTAGGTTCTCAGCAAAAATGAGTGGGTGGTTGGATGAAGGCACAGCTTAGGCAGACAGGTGGACAAATAAGTGTGCAAGGAAGGCTCTGGGAGCTGCTGGAGGCAAACTTTGCTTGCTTCCGAAGGGTTGTCCTGCCTTTCTCTAATGGGCTAGGGGGCTGTGAGCTGCAGTATATTTCTGCTCACAGGAGCCCTTTCCCTTGGGGAGCTGTGTGGAGGGCAAGACCACCGCCAGGAACCCCAACATGAAACCCTAACTGGGATTCTGCTGCTCTAGGCTGAGCAGTCCTACATTCTTGACTAGAAGAGTGTGTCTTGGGCATGCATTGCTGCATAGAAAACCCCCACCTCCTCGCTGCTTCACAGAGATGGGGTGAGAAGTGGCGGTGCCCTAAGAATGCAGAGCCCCTGTGCCACACAAAGCATGCTCGCTACTCCCGCTAGCTGGCCAGGGATGGCAGGAATCGCAGGGACCATGATCGAGCCTTTTCTGCTGGGGCCACCTGCTGCTGCTGTTGTCACGTTCTGTGCTCTGCCGCCATCCTCTGTGGGGGTAGAGCCAGCATCTTGGCAGCCCCAGGGTAATAATTAGGGGTGGAGCAGCTCCCCAGCTGGTGCGATATTTGAGGAGGGGCCTGGAGGAGAAGGAAGGGCTGGGACCTGGCCAACAAAAGGAGAAATTAAATGGGCTGTCCTGGGAGCCCATAGTTAGCATCTAAACGCCAGCGTGAGCTGTGGGTTTCACCGAGCAGGGCTGTGTGCGGGCTCAAGGCCCTCCTCTCCCGGCCCCCGTGCTGTTTGTCAGCACACGCTGGGAGGACTCTCAGCAGAGCCCTGAGATGTGATGTTGTCATGCCGAAGCCCAGGATTCAGGGGCTTTCATGCAGTGCAAGGACAAACGTGGCAAACACACATGCACCTATGGCTACAGCAGCGCTGCACCCTGACCTCCTCACAGCCTGCAAGGAGCTCACCGCCCAGCCTAGCCTTGCAGCGGCCGTTGCACGTGTGCTAGGCCCCTGATGCCGAGGGATTTAGGGTTTTGTTTTATATGCTGTCGGCATGGCTCATGCTGCCATTTTGATTGTGGGGATACAGCCAGGAAATACTAAAGAAACACCCCATACCTCCTTCACCACAGCCACAGGTACTGAACATCGAGCACACGCTCTATGTCCTTTTTCTCCTCCAGTCTGCACTGCTCACTTAAAAGGTGGGGCAGATCATCCCCATTTCACAGCTGCGTAAAGTGAGGTTCGCAAGCATTTTGTGGCTGGCCCAAGTTCACACGGCTAATGAGGAGAGGAAAGGATGGCAAGGGAGTCTGCCTGGCTCCTGGAGCTCCTTCTGCTTCTCCATGCCTTCGGAAGAACACACAAGGCCTCCCTGTGTCCCGTGGGAGAATTCGCCGGCTCTCCTATGTAGGCCCGAGGGCTCCCGTGAGCTTTGGGGAATGAGAGCTGAGTGAACTGGCCTTGCTGAGGGATCTGGCGGTGATCTGGTGGTCTTGAGCCCAGAAGAGGGCTGGAGAGGGTGTGAAGAGTATGATCCCCCGCAGAGCCGAGTCATGACTTCTCTTCTGCCAGGAGCTCACTGGACTCCCATCCCTTCTTTGGACTTTAGTTTCTTCCAGTAATAATGGTGATAAAATCTAGAAATAATACAATTAACAACCACAACTGAGTTAGTAAATACTTGGGAATGAGTGAAGTGCTAGGTCTTGTGAGTAGATTCTAGAGGTAGAAACAGCTCCAGAAACACAAGCTAGAAAAAATAGGAACAGCTTCCAGGAGAGTTCCAGGCATCCTAAGAGAAGCACAGGCCCCTGCGTGTGGATGGGTTCGAATGCCAGATTCCAGCACTGCTCTATGGCCTCTCCAATCTGCAGTCTTTTAAAATTGTTTTGACATTAGAACATCACAGGGTTGGACTGTGCCGCCACAAAAGTACCCATCTTCATTACCCATGATTCCTCAAATCATCAAACATAAGCACATAGATGCCAACCAGTGTCTACGAGGCGAACCAAGCACAGGCCCATGGTAGCCATCTACTCTGTGCGGGCAAGAGGGGAGTGGTTGTCTATGAGAAATTTAAAAACAATCATAAAACTCACAGAACGGTGGTGTACTTTGTATTGTTGTCATGACCTGGTCATTCTAAATAATGTCAGGGATAAAATACTCCCCATGGGGAAGAATGCTCCCTCACCACTTCACAGGCTGCTAAATCTTCATTGCTCTCGGCCATTGCTTGGTTGTTGTTGCCTTTTTTTTTCCTTCCCTCCCTCCCTCCCTCCCTCCCTTCCCTCCCTCCCTCCCTCCCTTCCCTCCCTCCTTCCTTCCTTCCTTCCTTCCTTCCTTCTTTCCTTCCTTCCTTCCTCTCTCTTTCTTTCCTTCTTTTTTTCTTTCCTTTTGTTTTTTCTTTTCTTTCCTTTCTTTGCCAATAGGCCACCATAGTCAGTTTCATGTGTCTTCCTGGTCAATCCCATGTTTACTACACGAATTTAGGTTTCTTTTTTGTGGTCCCTTTTAGGAAACTACCTAGAGAATAGTGAGAAACCACAGGAGGGAAGGAGAACAGCGAGAAAAATACTGTTTTCTCTTTTTGTTATTTTACTTATAAATGTGACAGAAATATTTCAAGTCCTTTTTGGTTTTTGTAAAGTGCTTTTTTAAACCAAGGCCTAAATCAAGGGCCGCTCTTGGCAATGTCCCTTTGACAGAACCGAGGAAGGGTGGCAGGGCAGGGAGGCACGAGCTGCAGAGGCACTTGTACTGTACAATTTTCTGGGTCCTGACTGATAAATTATTGTGCATCTTGTGCGTGCTCTGACATGCAATACAATTCGTCCGTGTAACGGTGATGATAGGCTGTCCCAGGCTAATAATCATGAACCCTTTATTTAGCTCCTTCAGCCTTTTAGGGAAATCTTAAGTCACCGTTCATATCCCTTTATCGGTTTTCTCTTCCACATTTTAGCATAAGTGGAAAAAGCTTTTAACCTTGAGAATTTTACTCACCATGGGGCTGGGGACAAGGAAGAAGGCGTGTTGTTAAAAGTGTACAGGAAGTAGGAGGATCTTGACACTCCCGATAGAACGGCTTTTTCTTGGTCTGCCTCATAGGAGTGTGAGGCTGTCTGGGTGGCAGAGATTGTCCAGTCCATCTCTCATTTGACTGGTGAGGAAGGGACGCAAGCCCTGAGACATAAGTAACTGGCCCATGGTCACATGGCACAGTCATCTGGAAGTAACACTGAGCTCCCTTTACCCATTGCAGAGAGCCCGCTACGACGTGGGACGTGATAATAATAATACTGGCTCTCGTTTGGCGCAGGTCCCCTGGTTCCCATCCCCACCCACATGATGGTCAAGGCAGTTTAAGCACACGTTCAACACTGTGCCTAAATGACTGGGTGTCCCTTGCATCCTTTTCCGTGTCCAGGTTATTGATGGTAGATTGTGTTCTCTGGAAGACAGATGCCGTCCTGGTGGTAATTGCTTCCTGTAGCATCTGTGTAGTCTAACCCTAACTTGCATGGTGCTTGCATGGCACTTTTTGGACTTGACTTTGCAACCATTAACACATGAAGCTGCTTGTTTCTTTATAGGCACAATCTTGCAATTGGGGTGACTAAAAAGCAGTACCTGGACAATGGTATTATGATTCAAATATAGCTTCTAAAAGATTGGAATGATAGCAAGAGGGCATGGAAGCATTCCATCTGAGTGTTTAGGTGGTAGCAAGGAGCATTCAGTTGTTCTCTGTCTGCAGCTGATGTTTTTCACCCCTCTGGGAGCCCTGTACTGACCTCTTCTGATAAACTGGGCTCTTAATAGGTTGGTTAGATTCCCAGTGTTTCCCCATCCCTCTTTCATCCCTGGAGAACATACACAAGGGGTTTGTCCGAGTTTGTTCTCAGATGAAGGCTGGCACGAAAGGGCTCTGCCAGTGAGAACGTCAGAATTAAAGACATAATAATACTAATTAACTTTCCTACGCCTATGATCTCTGCATTTATTATTTGTGTAGAGATAAAGCCTTAAATAACATGACCGGCCTCTTTGGAAGCCCTGCTCGGGAGTGGGTGGGGGGCAGTGTCCTCGTTGCAGCATGGAAGATGGATGGTGTCCTGAGGCAGAGGCACCAAGGATCACCTACGGAAGGTGCAACCTCCTTCCCAGCTGGCCCATGTGCTTTTTCCCGGCAGCACGTGGGATGGGGAGGGGGACTGAGGCGTGTGAAAGAAGAGAAGCAATTTCCAGGGATGTGGCCCTTTGCAAGGTCCACATCCATGGCCATCTGCCTTCCAGGACCTGCTGTGAACCATGTAGCAGAGACGCTCACGCTGGCTGCCTGTGGCTGTGGGAGTCCATCACTCCTCTGTCCTCAGTTTCATCTCTGAGTGGAGAAAGGGAGATTAGATCAGGCTTCCAAGAGTCCTCGGAGTTCCTACAATTACATATAAAATGTGAATGTGTGTCAGGCGTTTGTCAGGAGCTAAAAGTCCATTGCCTGTGATTCTCAGAGGTCCCTGAACCAAAGGCTGAGGGCCACCAAGTGAGACGCTCGCCAAGGATCCATCATCCTCTTCCCGACTATGGTTTTAGAGCTTCCAAACCTAACGTGTGTTGTCAGCTCAGACAAACTCAGCATTTGGGTTGTGGAGACAGATAAGAGACACTCGATCCGAAATGCCCTACAAATTAGCTAATTTAAAAGTATTGACCAGGTAGCCTCCCAGGAAAGTTCCCCAAATGAGGTGGCTCTGGTGTTCCCACGTCATCTGTAATAGCCCTGGAAAGCCTGGCTCCTTGCCTCCAGGTTATCCTCGACGTAAGGCCCCCCCACCCCAGGACACTGTAGCAATCCTGGGGCTAACCCTGAAGACCATTTCCACCATTGGGCAGCCTTGGTGGGTTCCTTTTTTTTTTTTTTTTTTTTTTTTTGAGACGGAGTCTTGCTCTGTCGCCCAGGCTGGAGTGCAGTGGCCGGATCTCAGCTCACTGCAAGCTCCGCCCCCGGGTTCCCACCATTCTCCGGCCTCAGCCTCCCGAGTAGCTGGGACCACAGGCGCCGCCACCTCGCCCAGCTAGTTTTTTGTATTTTTTAGTAGAGACAGGGTTTCACCGCGTTAGCCAGGATGGTCTCGATCTCCTGACCTCGTGATCCGCCCGTCTCGGCCTCCCAAAGTGCTGGGATTACAGGCGTGAGCCACCGCGCCCGGCCCGGGTTCCTTGTAATAGAGAACTAACCCAGTTTCCCCAGACTGGCTACCTTCTCATCATCTCACCGTCGTAGCTTTCACTCAGATAGAATGATCTCAGAGCAATCGGCAGCATTTCTCATTTGGAATTTTACTAACAAATTAATAATAATGACTTTGACTATGGGGATGCGTAAGAAAATCTCCCAGAGTCCTTGGAGGTATCCTGGGAGAAAATAGAAACAACTCTGAGAATCAGAACATCTGGGAGGAAATTCTGCAGATGGATCCCAAGGACAGCCCAAGAATTAGAGGGCCCTCCTTCAAAGCAACTGCTGCCTCCAGCCTGGGGCAGACCCATCCCTCTCTGTGTCGTTCGTTTTCCCAAACATTCCCTTCTTAAACTGGGGTTCATGAAGTCTATAGATGGAATTCCAGAGGGTTTATGAACTTGGATGGGAGAATAACTGGATCTTTATTATCACAGGCTTCTAACCGAAATGTATCACAGTATTCCTTCGCAAGTATAGGCAACAGACCACAACAGCATTAGCAGTTTCTGTTACTTTGTCTGTCGTTAGAAACCATGAATAATTTCTTATCACATTAAGATGGTTGCAAATATCTCAAAAATAGTGTTTGCTTTCAATACTACTTCAAAATTCTAGTAGTCCACTAGATTTTGTGGTTTAACACATTATCGAAGAAGCATGTGTATTTGTGTATTACAAAATTGTCTTTAAATATTTTTGATATCTAGGGTTCAACATAACTGGCTTTATTTGCAATCCTTTATTTCCATTTAAGAACATCATTCTGAGAAGGGACCCACAGCGATCATGAGACCCACCAAAGGCAGCCACAGCACAAGAAGCTTACAGACTTCTCGTCTCAATCGGCAATTCACATTTCGATCCTGTGCGGCTTGTGTCTAAATAATATTATAGGGGGAGCTTTGGGCTTATGTGAACAACGAGGCTGTGGGAGACAGAAAGGAGAGATGCAGGAGCCAACTTTGTGTGTGCCGAGAGTCGAAACCAGTCATACATCCTATAAGGAAAGGTTCCTGAACTGGCAAATCCCAGAATGTATTTTGCCCTGGGCACCCTTCACCTCCTCATTAAATAAGAAACTAACCCACGAGTATTTGAAAGGAGCTTGCATCAACGTGGAACTGACTGACTTAGAATAGAGCTCATCCAGGATCTTGAGACAGGCTTATTGACACAGCCGCCTTTCCGGTGTTCTTGAGAGTCCCACAAGGTGGGGAAAGCCTTGGTATTAATCACTGGGATCCGAGTGGGGAAGCTGCTTAGCTCTGGGCTCAGCAGGCTGGACCAAGGCCACTTGTAGGTAAGAGGGGCAGTGTTCCCTAATGCACTCTAAATCAGCGAGAACTAGTTTGCAATCCTGGATTCAAGTCCCAGCACTATCATTAATGAACTCTGTGACCCAGGCAAATGGTTTCTCAGCCTTCTCTTCCATAAAATAGGGTGCTGTGCTGTGTAGGCGTTGCACTGGCTTGTAAGCACCTAAACAAGTGTAGCTCTACTATGGCCACATGCAAGCAGCACTTGTAGCATTTGGAAGGCTCAGGAAAAGAAGGGTGGGTGGGAGCAAAGGCAAACAAGAGCAGTGGAGACTAAAGCAGGTTGTCTTGTGGCAATGATTTAGAATTTCCTCCTTTGCCTGGTCTTACTGTCGTTGGAATAATCATAACCACTCCTGGGTGGTAAGAGACCAGCAATATAGCTGTAGTTCCTTGAGTGGCAGGAATGTGCCCTTTGTCCTTGGTTTCGCAGTAATGATGTCTTCATGTCCGGTTGAGCCGAGGGGTCAGCTTCCACCCTACAGTAAACCAGTGGAGTTATAAATGGAAAGTCTGAATTCCCAGACAGAGGAGAGGAGCCAATGAGACAGCAGAGTAAGCAGGGAATTTTCTGTGCCTCATCTGCAATGATAATGTGAATAGCAATAATAATCATCCTAAGAAAGGATGTTGTCTCAGAGCCACGGCAAAGAAAAGAGCCTTTTCCCATGCCTTGCTGGAGAGAGCTAAACACTCAAACCACGTCGAAATAGAAGGAAACAAAAATATAGCGAAGGACCCTTTGCCCCAATGAGAAGCCAGTGCAAGACAACCCCCTGCAGAATGGACCAGAGGGCCGAAGAAGAGGCCGGGGCCCAGTCCTGAATTTCTCTGTTGGTTTTCACTTCCTCCTTTAATCATTTCAGAAGGGCTGTTAATGAGCAGGAAATCTAATTGATTAGCATTTCATCCCGGCTTCCCTTTCTGCCAAAGGTGCTAATGAGCAGGGAAATCACAGATCTTTCGGGCGCAAGGTACTTGAGAGGTTTTGCATGCATTTACCACCCCTCCATGGAGAACCTCATCTGAACCTCAGCAAACTGATAAGGACCACTCTGATTTTTAAAACCCTCCAGACAAGCCACCTTCCTTCTGTGAATCACACACCACCCAGGTTAGCAGCAGCGCCACCAGGAACACTCTGTTGCACTCAACACAACTTTTCTCACAGGTGACTCATCTGTGTGCTCCTTGGCGGGGAATCGCGGGTTACTGTACTGTCTTTCTGTAAGAGTTCTTCATATTCTCGCTGATGTTTGTTACATCTTGTGTCTACTGTCTTTCCTCCAGGTTACACATTGTGCATCTTTCACCCTTTCTGTGCAAGACGTTCTTTCTGACCCTAATCACCTTCTTATGTTGTTGGATCTTACTCCAAGTTCATCTCCTTTGGTTGTGGATTCGGAACTGAGCGAAGAATCCATGAAGAGCTCTAGCAAAAATGAGCACAGTTAGAGGCCTCCTGGCACCCTGTTGTTTGCTCCTTTTTTTCTTCCTAACAAAAGCCCATGGTCAGTCTCTCCAGTTCATGACTCTTTTTCAACCCCAGCCTCCCTTTCTCCTTTTGTGTACATGCCCTATTTTTCTTTTCCTGGTAGACAGCCCAGGACTTTTCCTTCTCCGAGCAGCAACCGTGAAAGGGAAGGGAGGTGAAGGGAGAGTAAGCCACATGGGCAACCTGGGCCTCCAGCCTCTTGCAGTCTTGGTCCTCACCGTGGCATAGTATAGCGCCAGTAGAGGCACTGCAGGGACAGATGAACTCCATGGCAAGGCATGCAGAGGTCTTTGGAGAAATTCCTTTGCAGTTTGAGCAAAGCCCACTCCTTGGCTTAGCAAGTCTTTTTACTTTTTGGTCTGCTAGAATTTACTGCGTGAGGAGTTATCCAGAAGGTACGTCTCTGTCCCATTCAGTTTTATTAGGCGCCATCTGGAAAGGGGCTAGGAGTGGTCAGCCTCAGGGAGGGGAGCCGACTGACCGTGAAAGGAGGGAGATGAGAGAGAAATAAGCATAGTGCTTGCTCCCCAAGGATGGAAATCGCCTCCCCCGAGCTGAAGACTTACAAAGACGTAGTCTGGATTCCCAGAGCAAATGAGGCTTTATACCCATAACAGGTTGTAATTTGAGTCATAGAGGAAGTTAAGAAAGTGAAAACATGAGCAAATGCCAGTGTGATGGAATCAGAGTCTCCATGCTGGAAGAGACTTCAGAGGGATCTGCTTGAGCTCCCTGGCTTTACAGACAGGCCCCCTCACAGGCACACAGCCAGGTACTGCATGGCCGGGGCACAGGCTTATCTGATGCCTGCCTCCCTCTCCCGGCAACGGAACCTCATCACCTAGTTCAGATAGGAAAAAAAAAATGAGGTGATCAGAAAACAACTTCCTCAACTTTCTCAGTCTCCACCAGCAACTAAAATTGTTCTTGTATCCCCCTCACCTTATCCACTTAGCACCCCTACACCCAAGGGCAGCTAGGACCTGCTGCTGTCTCTCCATGACCTCCCTCCCTCTGTAGCCTTAGGTAAGCCCCTGCCAGCTTTTGCCTGGACGTTTGCAACAGTCTCTTGACTGGTCCCCCGGCCTCCCTCCAGTCTTAATTCACCTGTCACTGTGTGGCTGAGTTACCCATCTCAAACGCAAACCCGATACAATTTCTTCTGTTTACAAGTCTTGAAATCCTGCAGTGGCCCCAATGGCCCCTAGGATAACTATCAAACTCCTTAACATGGGCTACAAATAGGTGGTTCTCACCCGTGGGTGTACCTTAGAATCACCTGGGATCTTTTTAAAATTACCCATGCCTGGGTCCCACCCCTAGTGAGTCCACAGAGTGGGCCTGGGTGGGGCCAGTGGTGTCCTGCAGCTGGAACCAGCTCCTGCGATCCCAGAGAGGCCATCGCTTCCAGGAATCTTCTGAGTGGGTCGTTAAATGACCATTATTAAAAAATTAAATTATATAAACTTGTAAGTAAGTACATTATGTTAAAAACGAAGGTGATAAATACTCAAAAGTCAGGTTTGCCTGATGACTTTACTACCTTTCGAGGTCATTTCTATCGATTGTATCTGTTGGGTGGAAATACCAGATAATGGTACGCTACTACACATCTCTCCCAACTCTGCAGTCAGTGACATCCCATTGGTAGCTTGAAATTGACCATGGCATGAGTATTTATACCATAGAAATTGACAAATGCTGGAAATCAGCCCCCGCACCCCAACAACAGTCATTCAACGTTGATATCACTGGCTGCGGCTCAGGTATTTACATGATTTTTTTAAAGCTCCTCCAGTTGATTCTGATGAGCAGCAGAGTTGAGAAGCACCGGCCAGGATCTGACTCTTTCTGCCTCTTGAGCGAACCTCATCTCTTAGAAAAACTCTCCTCTTCCCCCCAAGTTTCTTCAGTCCCGCCACACACAACCAACTGCAGTGGCCCAAACACGTGTGCCATGTTATTTCTTATTCTGTGTTTTTACTCCTAGACACACTGATGCTTCTGCCTGGAATGCCTGTCACTTCTTTGTCTGCCTGGCAAGCACCTGTTCATCTTCCAAAACTCAACTGAGTACTTTGTCCTGTGTGAGCTCTTCCTATGCCTCCTGCCCACACAGGTTCACCACTCTACCTCTGTGACCTGTATGTCTTCTCATTAAGGGGCTTTTAGAATTTTATGGTGCTTTCTGCTATATGTCTGTCTCTATCTCCACCCCATTAGACACTAAGCACCCGAGGGCAGGGCATGCCTGTTTCTCTGCATCCCGGCATGGAGCCCAGCACCAGCATAGGAGATGCTCAGTCCATGTTTACTAGATGGATAAATGAGCTAAACCAGATTTCCTGACTCCTGGGGCAGCCTTCTTGCCACCCTACTCCTCCACCTGACCCAGCCTTTTTAAAGGCAGGAAGAGTAAATTATTGCCATACCTGTGATGGACCACATTCTGGGCTTGCTGCTGCTAGACATGGTATGAAGATGGTTCTCACAGCTCTTTTAACAATAAGACTTTTTAAACTGACTTTAGTTTTTCCGGGTTTAGAATTCTGTCCATTCATTAGTCATTCAATAACATGCCAACATGATTCTGGTCCTAGAGATAAGTGGTGTGCAAGGCAGGGGAAGGCACTTTCTTCAGAGCACTTTCAGTTAGGAGGTGACTCGGATGATTAAATAAGCAATGACTGGCCGGGCACAGTGGCTCGTGCCTGTAATCCCAGCAATTTAGGAGGCCAAGGTGGGTGGATCACTTGAGGTCAGGAGTTTGAGACCAGCCTGGCCAACATGCTGAAATCCCAGCTCTACTGAAAATACAAAAATTAGTCGGGTGTGGTGGCAGGCGCCTGTAATCCCAGCCATCCAGGAGGCTGATGCAGGAGAATTGCTTGAAACTGGGAGGCAGGGATTGCAGTGAGCCGAGATTGCACCACTGCACTCCAGCCTGGGCGACAGAGCAAGACTCCATCTCAAAAAAAAAAAGAAGAAGAAAGAAGCAATGACTAATAAGTGAACTAAGAGCTATAGCATGGAAAGTGCCGGGCTCCATCCAGGGTTGGCTCCTAGTCTGTGGGGTTTCATGAAGGCTTCCCAGAGTAGGTGGAGCCAGGGACTAACACCTGAGGCAAAGAGGAAGGTGGAAAGCTGTTCCCTGAAACTGGAAGATCCTGTGAAATGGCTCCAGGGCCAGAGAGAGCTCAGCAGCTGCAAGGAACAGAAAGAAGTTGCCACAAAGCCTGTGAGGAGTGACAGTGGAGAGACTAGGGCAGGAGGAGCCTTGGAAGCCATTTTCAGGAGTCTGGATTCTATCCTAGGAACAGTGAAATGCCATTGAGTCATAAAACCAGGGAGCCCCCTTACCAGATCTGTACTAAGAGAACTTGCCCAGAGCAGTTGTCCAGGAGAGAAGAAACTAGAGGGCAGGAGACCAAGCCTTGAGTAGGGAAGAGGCTGCTGCCATGGGTAGAAGGGAGGGGTTTCGAAAGCAGAACCGTGTCTCACTTATATGTGGAATCTGAAGAAATGAAACTCACAGAAGCAGAGAGTAGAAAGGTAGTTGCCAGGGGCTGGGGCACTGGGGGAAATGGAGGGATTTGGGTCAAAGTGTACAGAGTTTCTGTTGTAAAATGAGTAAGTTTTGGAAAACAAATGTGCAGCATGGTAACTATAATTAATAAAAATGTACGCTTGAAATTTGCTCAGGAAGTAGGTCTCATGTGTTCCCACCACACACACACACACACAATTTGCTGTGTGTGGTGGGCACATGTAAGACTATGGTGACTATGAGGTGATGGATATGTTGATCACCTTGGTTGTGGGAAGCACTTCACAGTGTATACTAATGTCAGTCTTACATCTCAATAATATACAGTTTTTATTTGTCAATTATACCTTAATAAAGCTGGGGGAAAATAAGAAGCAGAATCATGGAACATGATGACTGGATTTGATGATGGAGGTGAGGGAAGTATGAAGAATCTGAGAGAGGTAGGGAGAGCTGATCAATTCGTGGTTCATATTGGGCTTGTGGAGTTGGCAGTGCCTATAACATACCCAAGTGCAGTTGATCAGTTCATGGTTTATCTTTGGGCTTGAGTGCAGTTGATCGGTTCATGGTTTATCTTTGGGCTTGTAGAGTTGGCAGTGTCTGTGACATACCCAAGGGCAGTTGATCAGTTCATGGTTCATATTGGGTTTGTGGAGTTGGCAGTGTCTGTGACATACCCAAGGGCAGTTGATCAGTTCATGGTTCATCTTTGGGCTTGTGGAGTTGGCAGTGTCTGTGACATACCCAAGGGCAGTTGATCAGTTCATGGTTCATATTGGGTTTGTGGAGTTGGCAGTGTCTGTGACATATCCAAGGGCAGTTGATTGGTTCATGGTTTATCTTTGGGCTTGTGGAGTTGGCAGTGTCTGTGACATACCCAAGGGCAGTTGATCAGTTCATGGTTCATCTTTGGGCTTGTGGAGTTGGCAGTGTCTGTGACATACCCAAGGGCAGTTGATTGGTTCATGGTTTATCTTTGGGTTTGTGGAGTTGGCAGTGTCTGTGACATACCCAAAGGCAGTTGATTGGTTCATGGTTTATCTTTGGGTTTGTGGAGTTGGCAGTGTCTGTGACATACCCAAGGGCAGTTGACCAGTTCATGTTTCATGTTGAGTTTGTGGAGTTGGCAGTGCCTGTGACATACCCAAGTGCAGTTGATCGGTTCATGGTTTATCTTTGGGCTTGTAGAGTTGGCAGTGCCTATGACATACCCAAGGCAGTTGAGCAGTTCATGGTTCATCTTTGGGCTTGTGGAGTTGGCAGTGTCTGTGACATACCCAAGGGCAGTTGATCAGTTCATGGTTCATGTTGGGCTTGTGGAGTTGGCAGTGCCTGTGACATATCCAAGTGCAGTTGTTCAGGTGTCACTTAGAAATGCAGTTCTGGAAATTTGAGGAGAGATGTGAGGGAGAGTAATATAGATGGGGTTCATCCGTGTATGATAACTGAAACTGTAGGAGCAAGGGTCATTCATTATCTAGGAAGAATGACTAGGGTAGGAGGAGAATAGGACATCACATTTAATCAATGACCAGGGTAGACAGAGCTAGTAGCAGCGATGAGATGAGTGGCTAGAGAGGTAGAGAGAAAACCAGGGAAGTGTGGAGTCATGGAAGCTAAGGAAGATGGTGTTGGGAATAGAGGTGGTGAACAGAGTCCCCTGTTCTTGCTGATAGGAGAGGTCAAGTGAGATAAGGACAGAGGCGTGGCCTTTGGATTTGGAGATGTGTTGATCACTGTGCACTTGGCAAGCAAGACAGAGGAGTGCTGAGGCAGAAGTCAGGGCACACCGTGCCAAGCAGTGGGAGGCAAGTGATGGAGACAAGCATCTGAACTCCTTCAGGACACTGCTGGGAAGGAGAGGGGTGAGAGAGGGCAGTTTTTGGATCAAGGGATATCTTCTATTTTTGTTGTCGTTTGTTTTGAAGTAGGAGAGGCAAGCTGGCTAACTTTCAGTAAAAGGGAAGATTGTGATCCTGTCCTTTGTGAGTGAAGAAGAGCATCCTTTTAATGTGATCAGTGCCAGGTGTCATCTTACAACCCCTGTGTCTAACCTGATAGGGATTTAGAATGACCAAGACTTCCTGGACTCGCCTCATTTCACTGATGACTGCTTTTGCAGAGACTCTATTGCCTCCTAATTGTCCACACTTGGGGCCTCCATTTTTCTTTTCCTTGGCAGAATTTTAGAAGAAGCCTGCTGTCACCAGCCTTTTGGAGGCCCCACTGATACTGGTGTGTGTGCCCCTGCTCTCGTGCCGCCCACCCACCCTCGTTCTTCCAATCCTCCAGCACCGAGTCCCTCCTTTCACTCCCTTTGTCCCCTGGGCGAGTTCCAGTTGGTTACAGTGAACTCCCATATTTCCCTCCTGTCTTACTTCTCATTCATCTGAGTGCACAGAAGGCTGCCTGGAATGCCTTCTACTCCCAGGCTGAGGAAATTAAAGTAGCTCAATTTTTGTTATAGCCTCTCTCAAGAATATTTCTAGAAATCATAGAGTCCTTGTGCCTTATGACTGAATGGAAGTTGAGGGGTTATTTGACCCATTCCCTTACTTCCAGGCAGCTAGATTTCCAAACTCTTTGTAGGTACATTTTCTTTAAGATTTCTGTATAAAGGTCCCCCAAGCCCAGTCTTTATAACTGGGGTGACCATGTAATTTTTCATTCGAACAGAGATGCCAAAGGGGACCCTGACCAAAAAGGACTTGGGAACCCAAGTACAATCTTTGGGAACACCAGAACAACACCCGGTGTAAATGAGGACTGTCCTGGGCTAGCCAGGACATGCAGTTTCCCTGTCTATGATGAGTGATGCACCAGGACATGCAGTCCCCCTGCCTGTGATGAGTGGTGTAGACAGGACATGCAGTCCCCCTGCCTGTGATGAGTGGTGTAGACAGGACATGCAATCTCCCTGCCTGTGATGAGTGGTGTAGACAGGACATGCAATCTCCCTGCCTGTGATGAGTGGTGTAGACAGGACATGCAGTCTCCCTGCCTGTGATGAGTGGTGTAGACAGGACATGCAGTCTCCCTGTCTGTGATGAGTGGTGTAGACAGGACATGCAGTCTCCCTGCCTGTGATGAGTGGTGTAGATAGGACATGCAATCTCCCTGCCTGTGATGAGTGGTGTAGACAGGACATGCAATCTCCCTGCCTGTGATGAGCGATGCAGCCAGGACATGCTGTCTCCCTGCCTGTGATGAGTGGTGTAGACAGAACATGCCGTCTCCCTGCATGTAATGCAGTAATGGGGGACAGAACCTGAGAGAATCTTTTTTGGCTGGTGCTTAACATTAGGGGACAGTCACTGAGCATTTATTATGGATTAGGCATTGTTCCAGATACTAGAACCAACGATATGATATAATCCTTGCCTTAAAAAACTGTTAGCGAAGAAGGACACAAACAAAATTCGCCATAATTCGGTGTGATAAGTTTTGATTTCAGTTCTGATAAGTAATAGCTTTACGGACGAAGTGCTTTGGGAACAAAGCAGAAGAAGGGATGTGTTTGGAGGGGTTCGAGAATCAGAGGAGGTGACAGGAGAGCTGGGCTTTGAAGATGATCAGGATTTCTCCGGGAATAGGGCTGCAGGAGAGGGAATGTGTGCCAAGAGTGTGAAACGGAGACACAGTGGGTAAAAGACAGAGCAGGAGCTAAAGCTGGGAACTGGACAGGGCCCTGCCAGGACCCATTCACCTTCTGGAGGCATCATTCATTCTGTGCATTTGTGATCTCTTTGTGCGTGAGTGCAGGGTCTGAAGCGGCCTGTGGCGTGCTGGAGCTTAGTAGACACATCTGGTGAAGGCGTGGAGAAGGCCAGAATAGGAAACCACTAGAAGTGGAGAGGTGACCTCAGAGACTCTCCACACAGCAGTGGGGATGTGGTGGCTCTGAACTAAGGCAGGGTCAGAGAGCATAAAGAGGAGGAGGCAACTCCTAAGAGAGCATTTGGCAGCAGAGACGATAGGACATAGTGACTGACGTGGAAGGTGAGGAACACAAAAATGCCAAGATCAGACAAACCTGCTTTGGAAGACCAACAATATGGAGTTTCCCTTCACTGAGACAGGGGGCAGGAGAGCAGCTAAGTCTGACGTCACCAAAGGCCACTGGGGGCACGTTTGGGTGCTTGTGGTGCATCCACACGGACACGTCCATTAGGAGTTTGTATCTGTGGGTCTGGAGCTCAGGGGACAGATTCATGCTGGAAATACCGACTCCTCGGTGCACTGATCGAAGATGTGATTGTGGATGAGATGATTCAGGGAGCAAGTGTGGAGCGAGAGGACTTGGGAACCCAGGGTTGATTTTTGGGAAACGTCTAACCGCAAAGAAAGGGCAACCATGAAAGTCTGTTCAGAAGCAGCATCCAGCAGGGTGGGAGGGAACCAAGAAGAGGCCTGTCAGGGAAGCCCGGAGGGAAGCAGGGTCAAGCCGAGGACACTGGATGAGCAGTTTTCTTGAAGTCACGGGCAGGAGCCACGAGAATGGGGCGGGAGGCAGAGAGGAGGAAACAGCAAGGTGTAGGCTGCTCCTTCCGAGCGCTTGAAGTGGGGCAAAGACAAGGTTTGAAGATGGAAGGTGAGCTGGTGTTTAATTAAAAGTATTTCTTTTCAGGTTAATGGAGTTTCAAGGAGGTCCCTCTTTACAGTGTATTCTGAAAGAACACCCACTCTGAGCATCGGTATAAGAAAACTTAGCTGTTTGTCCACTAGACCTGGGCTGTCAAATCCACTAGCCACTAGCCAAGTGTGGCTATTTAAATTTAAATTAATTAAAATAAATAAAATGTAAAGTTCCGTTCCTCAGTGGCACTGGCTGTGTATCAGGTACTCATCTGCCACGTGGCTGGTGGCTGCCATGCTGGACAGCACGGACACGGGGCGTTCCCATGTTTGCCAGGAGTTCCGTTGGACAGCCTTGTTTTAAACTCTGCGTTTCACCATCTGCCCAATCCTGCCTTTTGGAACTTAGCGGAGTATCTCAGCCCAATCTGCTTATCTAGTTTCCAAACCTAGTTCTGAGGTGAAGAAAACCAGATGGTATTTTTATCAGATGAGCTGAAGAATTCTTACAATTTTAAGTCAACATTTTTTTCAGGCATTGACCTATAATAAATGGCTCCACGATGTTAAACATAAGAGAGAGAAATGTAAACGTGAGAATTATTTCTGCTGAGCCATCTATTGGGTCTTTCCATAGCTACCATCATAACTATTTCCATCTGATAATTAGCCTTTGTGCATCCATAGTAACTTCATTTTGCTTTTTTTTTTTTTTTTTTTTTTTTTGAAGTTATGAGCTCATTAGGGAAACCTAGCACCATAGCCTCTTCTTTCCAGGAAGCTACAGAGGCCCTGCTAGCTTTCCACCTGTCTGAGCACCTAAGCAGACCTTGTCAGCTGCTGGGAAGGAAAAGCATCTGATTTGCCAGCTCCTCACATGCACCCATCAGCCGGGGGTGGGTTTCTGAGAAACCACTGTGTCTGGGCCCAAGCTCAAAGCACACTTCTCATTCCTCCCTGAGCTGTTTTCCTTATTATTCTTTAGAGGGGATTCGTCGTGGGGTGACTTTGTGTCTCCGAGGTGCCTGGGTTGAAAAAAGGTCCTTTGCTTTATTCTGCATGTGGCAGGACCTGGACTTGGGCTGGAGAAGTGTTGCTGATGCCCAAATGGGAGGCAGAGGATTGTACCTGAGAACTCTCCCCGTGGCCTTTACCTGGGGGAGGAGAGCGTGTTGGCAGAATGTTCGCAGGACTGGCCCCATCCCACATGGATGTGTTCATGGATGCGTTCTGCAGAAGTGTGGCAGCTAGGGAGCTTTTCTTTATGTCCATCTGGCCTTTGCTATTTTGCTGGAATTCCTAGACCAATCCTTGTGTCCATAAGAACCCTGTGTCCTTACATTGTGTAGACTGTTGACTACTGTTAACCCTCTAGTATTAGCACAGCAGTACTGTTGTGCACTTCAAGCCCCTATACAAACACATGCCCCTCAGCCAGACCTCACCCCTGGAGCTGCTCCTGAGTCAGCAGCCCTTGAAACTGCATTGTCCTGCCTCATAGCTGGAAGCTAAGGCTGCAACTTCATCTCCCACGGAAACCTGGGCTCACGAGGAGAGGCAAGGCCTCTAGACCACCGTTTTACCGTAGAAGCTGCCTGGCAAACTGCAAACTAAGCAGAAAATGCAGGCTGGGCTGAGGAGGCCTCTAAGTGATTACCAGCCAAGCAGAGGAGGGGTGAGTGGTCTATGAATGACTGCTAGCTCTAGGCCTGGACCATGGACTCGAACCCTGCTGGCTGGCCCTCCACCATCTCCTCCTCCAAGGAAAGCTGTGGCATCCAGTAGTGGGGAGAGAGTACACGCTTCTGACTGTGGCTCCTTCTCATTTTCTGGCTCTGCCATCCGCTAGCTGTGTAACTTTGGGCAAGTGTGGCCTGACAGCCCAAAGCTTACCTCCACTCCTTGCTAGCTGTATAGCTGGGGGCAAGCCATAGAACTTCTCTGAGCCTCTGTTTCTAGTCTGCAAAAGAGGATTAAAATACTTACTGTGCAGGGAGTTGCAGAGATTAAATGATGTTTTTCAACTGCATCACACAGAGGCTCTGTAGATGCTGGTTCTCTATTCTCTCTGGTTTAAATCCTTGTTGTGTACTGGTTTTCTTACTAAGAAGGTTATAAGATCAAAATTTCTTATTTTAGGGAATTAAAATTCAGGAAAGGGTTTATATCTCTGAATTAGGCTGAAAAGGGACACTGGGGATTGGGGGTGGAGGCTCACACCTATAATTCCAGCACTTTGGGAGGCTGAGGTGGGAGGGTCACTGGAGGCTAGGAGTTCAAGACCAGCCTGGGCAACATAGCCAGATCCCATCTCCACATGTCTACAAAAATTAATATTAAAAAATTACCTGTGTCATGTGCCTGTAGTCCCAGCTACAGGCTAAAACAGGAGTATCCCTTGAGCCTAGGAGGTCGAGGCTGCAGTGAGCTGTGGTTGTGCCACTGCACTGCAGCCTGGGCAACACGGGTAACAGAGCAAGACCCTGTCTCTAAAAAAAAAAAAAAAAAAAAAAAAAGGAAAAGGAGGGACAGTGGGGAAGAAGCTCCACAGTTTTCCTAGGTGCCAGGGTGAACCAGCATGGGCCAGGCAGAGGCCTGTCGTCTGCGCTCCCACATGGCCTTCCTCCTACTCCTGATGTGGCTTCTCTCTGGTGTGGATACAGGAGCTGCTCCCTGGCCCACAGGAGAAACTTGGACACAGTCATGATAAATACAGGCTTTATAATCCAAGAGCTGGAAAACAAAAGTGTGACTAATAAAATAAAAATTCTCCATTTCTTCATGCTTGACTTTCAAGGGAGGATGTAGAATAAATTTGAGCCACCCTCCCCCCAAAGTATACCTTTAAATATTGAATATTTTAATGAATTATAAAATCCCCTGCTGCCTGGAGAGAATGGCCACCTTCTCTCCTTATTGGAAATGATGTCATCCCGTTTACTGAGTATGTGAATGGAAAGTGTTTTCAGACTGTAAAACCCTGGATGGGGTTCTGGAAGGCCTCCTCCCTGGGCCCATCCAAAGGGGTCTTCAGAAGTGTGTTGGTGACAAAAATGACATCAAGTAGGAAGGGCTCCAGGTGTAGAGGGCTGGGGAGCAGACACCTCTGTCAGGAAGAGTCTTCCTTATCCAGGGCTATCAGGATCAGGAGCTAGAGCCACCTTTGGAGAAAACACAAGAAGTAACCAACTCGGTGAGTCTTGGGTGAGAAATCAGAATCGTTTGGTTTCCCATCTCTAACCTCTAAGTTGGCCAGATGTACCATAAGCTATATCTGCAAAGCCAGTGTAAGGCTAGACTTTGGTTCAAGTAGGATCCAAATTCTTTACTGTCAACTTGCTTAAGTTTTTGTTTGTATGTGTTTTCCTTAGTTTCCTAGTGAAATTTTCATTTGAAAATTCCCAGCCTTATTTATGTATTTATTTTTTAACAGAGACAGGACCTCCCTCTGTCGCCCAGGCTGGAGTGTAGTGGCACAATCATAGCTCACTGCAGCCTCGATCTCCCAGGCTCAAGTGATTTCCTGCCTCCGCCTCCAGAGTAGCTAGGACTACAGGCAAGAACCACTGTGCCAGCACTCCAGCCTTATTCGCTTTTCTCTAGTTGGTTGTTTTTTTTGTTTTGTTTTGTTTTTTAATATTTGAGATAGAGTCTCGCCTTGTTGTCCAGGCTGAAGTGCAGTGACGTGATCTCGGCTCATTGAGAGATTCCCCTGCCTCAGCCTCCCGAGTAGCTGGGACCACAGGTGTGCACCGCCATGCTCAGCTGACTTTTGTATTTTTAGTAGAGATGGGGTTTTGCCATGTTGACCAGGCTGGTCTTGAACTCCTGGCCTCATGTGATCCATCCACCTTAGCCTCCCAAAGTGACCAGCCTTATTTTAACTGAATAAAGGGAAAGGGGCTTTGTTTCATGACCCTGAAGACAGAGGGACTCGGTGCGCCCCCAGTGGCCAGAGGCTGTAGTTACAGGGAAAGCAAGTCGGGTCCCTCTGAGCCTCTGGAAGAGCCAACTGGCTGCTGGAACCGTTCAGGAGAAACCAGATTTTCCAGGCTAGAGCTGTTTCTTTTTTCCAGTCTGAGGCTTCCCATGTATTCCTTTCAACGCAGCACCTCTATGTGCATCCCCGAACCCTATGATCTGAGAAAAGGTAGCCGAACACTCAACTTTCTCTTTTGCATTTACATTAGCACAGATCTGAACCACGTAAGCAGTTGCTCATACCATTATCTCTTTGGTTGAGAATTTAGAAGGGGCTAGGCACAAACACACGGCATCTTATTTAATCCTTACAAGCCAGGATCCAGTACTAGGGTCCCCAGTGTTCAGAGGGATTAATTTGTCAAGATCCCACAGTGAGTAGATTCCAGCCTAGCTCACTGGAGCCTGGTGCCGGTCCCCACGATCTGCACTCCTGGTGTTGAACCTCAGCAGGGGCTGGCCCTGGCCTGCTGAAACAGTTCAGCTGATGCAGGAAGTGAATGTGCGTCGTGTCTTTTGTACAGTCTCAGCCCCTGGGTCCGACCCTCCGATGGTCTTTTAGGGTGCTAGGTTATTTCCTGGGGTTCTATCTGTGCCCAGCTATGTATCTTTCAGTGACACGCATCTGTTCAAGCCTTCTGAATTGGGGAGCAACAGAAAGAGGTGAAGAGAGAAAGCACACCGGGAAACACGGAAATATTTTTGCAGCCTGATTTTCTCTGCATGCAACACTAGCAAAGCTGTTTCCGCTCCCTTTCGGTGTCTGAGTCAAGGGGATGAAGAGGCCTGCCCGCAAAGAAGAGGGATGATTTTTCTCTTTCTGTGGTTGGGGGCAGAAAGGCGATCTGGCTGCCCAGGAGGCTTAGGTCAGGCCTAACCGGCTCTGTGGCCTGTGGCCTGGGGAATGTGCTGAGCTTTGATTCAGCCGAGCAGTGGCTTGAAGCCCAGGCCTGTGGTCCTCCCAAACACCAGCTGAGGATTCCAAAACCCAGGGCCCTTGTGAACAGGGTGAATTGTCGTCACCAGGACTTGCCCTGTCACCACCTATTACATTTTCTGGGGACCCGGCAGCCCCTGGCCTATGGCCACACAGCAGGCGCCTCTTGGCCAAGAGCTCTGGCACGAAGCTAGGCCTCTCCAACTATTTAATGTTTCATTAGCGGTTTTCTAAAGGCATGGGGCCAAGCCTGGCCAAGCCACACCATTCAGAAGTACGTGAACACTTCATAAAACCAAACTGTTGAAGGATCCCAAACCCAGGAATCTGGTCACTTGGAGTCCAGGCTGGAGGCCCAGGGCGGGCTGCTGCAGTGTCTCAGCTCTTTGTTGGTCTGGGTACTTCTGGGCCACGCATCTGTCTCTCAAACTGTTTAGCCTGTTAGTAGTTCTAAACTATTTGGGGTTCACCAACCTCTTTTCGTATCCGATGAAAGCTTTGGACTTGCCCCAGAAAGATACATCCATGCACATACGCACAACATTGTGCTTAGAATTGCAAGGCATTCACAGGCCACACTCTAAAGATCGTCAGTGGATCCAAGTGGAGAACCCCTGTGCTAAACCACACTTGCTTCCACACTTAGACTCTGGGAACTGTGGAGTGTTCTCCATCAAAAAGAGTAAACAGGTATTGGGTTTTGTGGGGTTTTTTATTTTTTATTTTTTGGCTTTTTGCTTGTGTCTTGAATTTTGAATCGAAGTCCTTGAGTGGTAGAATGGGGGCTAGATCATTAGAATCACTCCAGACTTCACAGCCATGAGTGGGAGCTCAGTTGAGTGACAGGCCCATCCCAGACACAAAGTCACTCCAGGGCAATTATTCAGAGCCCCAGGAGCTTTAGCGCTCTAGGAGCAAGTCAGGTAAGCAGCAGCAACACACGTGCGGCGGAGGCGGCAGCTGCATTCAGACGCGCGTTGCTCTTGATGGACTGTGTGGCCCTGGACCGGTCCAGAGTCCGTGGCTCAGGAAATGGTAATCAGGCTTGTGGTTGCAGGGGAATTTATGTGTGCCAAGTGTCTGGCACGAAACAGAAGCCCAATACACTCAACGCTGGTGGATGATAGAGACAGTGGAGCAGCAAAGCTGGTGAGGATGGAAACAGCCCATCACCTGAGTGGGATTAGAGCGTCTGCAGAGGGGATCCTGCTGGCTTCCCAAGCCATGAGCCTTCTGATAAATCGTACTCACTGCTCTGTCAGAGCTTCTGATTCCGGGGGAGGGAGGGGCAGTCAAGAGAAAGCATAGTTAGCTCTTGGGCAGCTAGCTGTGGCAGACAGCAAGCTTCGTCCCTCAGATGAGCCACCACAAGTGCCCTTGGCAGGCAGGAAGGGCTTTGAAGTGTGGTGCCCCAAAGGGCTGGTCCAGGAGGCCCCTACCTGGCCCCTGGGCCTGTCACTCCTGAATCTCCATCATTGGCCCGAGGGCAGGTCCAGGCTTGAAATAAACAGGCCAAGCTGGAGGGGCGATTAGAAGGAAGAGAGCCATTTGGCTTTTTCCAAAAGGTAGGAAGGAGGGCTTCTCATTTTTGTGCTTTAAATATCAGTGCACTCTTTTGATGCCATTATTTGCATTTTCTGAGTTCCATTGTTCTTGGGCAAACTCCAGTAGCCCAACTCCGAAGGCCTCCTCCACATACCTGCCCCTCCCCGGGAGAATCCCTCACACCTTCTTTGAGCTTCCAGGCCAAGAAAATTTTATTGAGCTTTACCTTGTGAAATTTGCATTTTAAAAGCAAGATGTGTTTTTTCATCTCTAAATATAAAGTTTTCACATGGAATAAGCTTTTCCAAACTATACACCCTGCATCTGGATACTCTGTGAAAGCGAAGGGCAGCACGGCTGGGTGGTGCTGAGTCGGGCAGAGCTGTGGTCTGTGCATCAGGAGACTGGCCACTCACCAGATGACTTCTGGGAGCCACCACTCCTTATCTGAAGGCTGGGCAGCGGGCGGCCTCTGTACCTTGCATTCTGCCCACTTTCCATGGAGTTGTCATCATTGAATGAGATTATGTCTAGAGAAGCACTTTGAAATGCTGCTGCAGCATTCCAGGTCAGAAGAGGGTGGTCTACACCACCCAAAGCTGCAGGAAGAGGAGCATGGGTCCAGAGGAGAGGATGTGTGAGGTCTAAAGCTGCCCAAGACAGTTCCTGGTGAGACAGCCCAAAGGAGGCAGCAGGCTAGAAACTTGCAGAGGAACAAGGAAACTGTGACACCTTCTTACCTGGGGACCTCAGGACAGGAAGAATTCATGAAACATTCTTACTGGGAAAGCCAGAAGAACTTTCCTAGTACTGTTGTTATTGGTAACACCTGTGAGGTGCCCCTTCAGGGACCTAGCAGCTGTCATTATTACAGATCCTAGGAACATAGGGCTTTGGGTACAGTTTGACCCTCTCCCTGAGATGGAAGAGCTTCCTTAACACCTCCACCCTGGGACTTGAGACAGGGGGACAGGAGTGGCTCCTTTGCTTGGCTGCTGTACTCTAACCCTTTGCGGGAGGAGGAGCATGCAGGTGAGTGGGTGCAGGAACCGGGGCAAGTACTCTTGAGCTGTAGCAGGAATGAACCCCTTACCTGCTCACAACAATGTCTAGTGGTTGCCTGTGGCCTCTAGAGCCCCAGAGGGTGTGTGTTACAAACAGTGCTCCTTTAGTATTTTCCATCCGTGGAAGACTTAATGTTAACCCAGGTCAGTGGAGGATCCGGGTGACAACCTTTTACGCCCTGCCCTCGTGGTGCCTGGGTTCTTGTCCGGCATCCAGGAAGAATCAAGTCAGATGTGAAAGATGGTGAATGCAGAGATTTTATTGAGTGGTGGAAGTAGCTCTCAACGGGATGGGAAGCTGGAAAGGGGATGGGGTGGGAAGATAATCTTCCTCTGGGGTTCAGCCATCCCCAGCCAAACTCCTGTCCAACCATCCCCAGCTGAACTTCTCTCCAACCATAGTCTCTGATGTCCAGCTGCCTCTTCTCTCAATGTTCAGGCACCTCTTCTCTCCTTCTCTGCCACACTGCTCTGCTCCTCTGCCAGCGGAGTTTGGGGTTTTTATGGGAGCGTGGTGAGCCAAAAGGCAACATTTGGGCAGGAAAACAGGGATGTGAACTTTTCATTCGGGGCCATGGGTCCAGGCTTGGGGGTGGAACCCTTGCCAGGGACCCCACCCTTTTCTTCCCTGCTTCCTGTCCATATCATCCCCGTGGGTTTACTCCATCTTATTAAAGAACTACTCACAATGACCTCAGATCGTTAGTAACTCAGCATCTGAACCCTGACTTCCTGTCTCTTGCTTTTGGGATATATTAATGCCAATGTGGCCGCCTGTATGCACCAGGGGTTCGATTCCCCCTTGCAAGGTTTTTAGGAGATTTAGACAGTGAGTCTTACAACAGCTGTGCCCAGTTTTTAAAGATCTTGCTTCCTGGAGGTGAAAGGAAAGGGGAGTGTGTTCCTAAAACTGTATCACCAACAGTGTAAAGGGCCTGGTACTTGGCATTATCTCATTTATTCCTCACTACACCACCATAGGGTGGATAATATTAAACCCATTTTACACAGCTGAGAACTGAGGCTCAGGGAAGTTAAATAACATAGATCACTGGTGGACCAGGACTCAACTCCAGCCTGTGGAACTCTAGAAACCAGGTCATTCCTTCATGCCCTGTTGCCTGTCTCTGAATGCAAAGGCTAAAGCAGAGTGAGGGACTCAGCAATGAGTAATGGCTCATTGTGAAGCAGACTCTGGGTGGTGCCTACGGGGCAGGGGCTTATGTGCCCATAACTGACTCCATCTACCTACCAAGTTCTCATTAGGGTCAAAGCATGCAATTGGAGTCAGAGGGACCCGGGTTTGAGAACCTGCTCCTTTTACTGAAGAATTTCATCCCCATGCTGTATGAGCAAACTTGGCTTTGCTGACCTTATCTGTAGCATGAAACCCACACAGGGCTGCTACGGGTTTGAGTCCCATTGGTCTAGTAGGGGCTTAGCTTAATTAAAGTGGTTGATTTGCGTTCAATTGATGCAGAGTAGGTTTTTGCAGTCCTTACGTGTTTCAGAAATTAAGTGGTCTACTTACTAAGGGCTTTGAAGGCTCTTGGTCTTATTTAACCTAAATTTCTAAGGAATAGTTAGGATTAGGGGGGTGATTGGTAGTAGGAGAGTAGAAATGATGGTGAGTGTGGGGGTGAGGGGTGTGGGTTTTGTGTTTTCAAGTTGTCAATACAGAATGAGATAACGCAAATAACGTGTTTAGCACGGCATCTTCTCTGAACACCTCAGGTTGGCTTAGGGTCTCCCATTCTGCGCCCCATAGCATTCTCTGCCTCCCTTGAAGCATTCTTCCCTCTTGTTTATCCACCTGCCCCCAAGCTACCTCATCTCAGGGGCCCCATCTGGACTGCTCACCGCTGAGTGCCTGGCCTTGACAGTGCCTGACGCCTAGGCAGAGATGTACACCTCTAACGCTGATATGCTGACTGGTAACCATGGAAGGAGGCGCAGCAGCTACAGCTATTGTTACTGCTTCCTTCCACCCCCAGATACACTTGATGCTTCAGTTGCATCTCCCCTCTGCCCTGCCCTCCACATGCCAGGCATCTCCATCCTCGTCCTCTCAGCCTTTTCTTCCAAGTCCCCTGCTCCCCACTGCCCTCAGACCCCCTCCCTATCTCGGCCTAGAAGCCCCCCAAGGCTTGGTCCTCCCTTCAGTCTCTCCCAGCTCCTGCCCCCAGTCTTCTCAGAATAACTGGATGGCTCTTGGTGACACCTCAGGGAGGGTCTGGAAGAGGCCAGAATTATTCTGGTACTACTGCATTTGAGTCTCCAGTCCTTGTTGGTGTGCTGGGCCTCCGTGGCAGGGGTGGGAACCTGTGTCCCCTGCCCCCTGCCCAGGCCCAGTGCCAGGCTGCACACAGAAGAGGCTGCAGGACGAGTCTGTTGGGCAGCAGCCAGGGTGCCCACAGTTAAGTTTCAAAGGAGGACTTAAGCTGCACCTTAAAAGAAAAAGATTATTATACTGACATTCATTTCACACCCTTGTGATAAAGGACACATTTCCACGACCTCATCTGATCATCATCAACCAGCCTATGAGCTCAGTAGGTAGGACAGGTCTCTCCTTTGAACAGATGGGGAAACTGAGTCACAGAGTGTAATGTTATCGAGCTAGCAGACAGGAGAGCAACCACAGATCTGGGTAGAGCATCCATGATGGTCAAGAACAAATCCGAGAGCCAGACTGCCCGGGTGTGATTCCCAGCTCCTCCATGTATAGCTTTGTTTCCTTGGCAAATTACTTAACCTCCCTATGCCTCGGTTTTCCCTTCTTTAAAATGGACGTAATACTTAGTTCATAGGCTTACTACGAAGAATAAGTGAATTATGATCTTCAAAGCAAGTATTAACTGATTGTGTGCCTGGCAGCTAGTAAGCACTTGATGTTGTAAAATAATGCAAGCTAGACATGCATATGGAGTTCTTTACACTATGTCCTCTCCTTTTGTACACTTCTGAACACATCCACAATGAGAAGGAAGGGAGTCAAGTGTCACCTATTTTTCTGTTATTTAAAGAAGGCTCTAGATATGGCACGAGCCTGTGACAATGGGATGAGGACCTCATTCTTTAAAACTTTTGTTTAAACATGGTGAATTTCCTTTATACATGAATATCGTAGGTTCATGCCTCTTGGCAGAGATGATGAATATGGGCTGAATCATAGTATCTCAAAAGATGGCAGTGTTCATTGCAAATGCTGGAACATCCTGCTTGAGAAAACTTTGATTTCTAGTCTGGTTCTATGACTCCACCAAAGCTAGTCAATTACCCAAGCAGCACCTGACCTTTTTGACTGTTTATCTTATTGACTGGCAGTGGTCCAGGCCTTTAATGTTAAGCTTCTCCTCTTGTTCCTGGAGCTTTGAGGAAGATAACGAAATGAGTTGAGCGCCATGTGCAACGCGGTTGGCTAGGAGACTCTGCTGGAGACTGCAATTGGAAGGGGCACCTCTGTGTGCTTCCAGGGTCCTGGGCCAGACCTGACCTGGAGCTCCAGAGAACAGAAGCCCACCAGCTGGAAGGGGCAGACAGGAGGTTGCGTTGCAGGCAGTGTGAATGCGGACAGCAAAGGGTTTGCTGTCCCAGGCCTTACTCTGCCACTTGCTGCTGTGTGACCCTAAGCAAAACCTTTAACCTCTCTGAGTCTCAGTAGTCCTGTCTGTGAAATGATAATTTGAATACTGGCTCTGACGACTTCACATGTGAAATTAACCTGTAAATCTTCAAGTGCACATGGATGTGGTTGTAATCTGGAGATAAGCAGCAATCTACTAGCAATAGCCTTGCGTCACCATTCAGCTTTCATTCTCCTAACCAGCACTGTGAGCCCCCAGTGCCAGTGGGAGCCCTTGTGGCCTGGTCTCAGGGTCAACAGGAAGGGTCTGCTGTGCCACTGCCACCACCACTAGAACATAGCTCCCTTCAAGGATTTATTCCTTGGGTTACGATTTAAGCCATATCAATTATAATACCTTAGGAATAATAGGTCCATTAATTTTTTTCCTACCCATTTGACCCTCTGCTATGAGCAAGGTTATTTGCTTTGTTTTGCTTTTGTGTTTGGGTAGGGATGAGAGAGAGACAGATCATGAGGATCTTCGAGTTGGGGCATTAGAATAGCACTGTGGGGGCGGGCAGAGGGACTAGTGTGTGTAGGCAGCAGCACACAGACAGGGGCTGGGACGTAGGCCTGGAGTGATGAGGGTCAACCACGGTCTTTCCAGCATTTCCTGGAGGTCAACCTGCTTTTAACACCCTTAATTCTTTTCCAACTTGTGTCTCACTGCCCTGCCCCAAAATCAAGGTGAAGCAGATACAACTCCAGGCCAAAGACACATCTCCTAAGACTGACCTTCTGGTCCTGGCCACACGCTGACTAGCTGCTTGTGTTGTTGGATGAGTGACTTCCTGTCTTGTATCAAGGTGGGCTGCAGAGGGAGGGCGTTGGAGGCAGGAGTGAGTATGGAGCTGTGAGGACCCAGGGAGGAGGGTTTAGAAGTCAAGGAGGAAGCCGCAGGCATGTGACTCCTGCACTGGCCTCACCTCTCACCAGCTCTGCAAGGCCCGGAGCTGCCATCCCAAGGCTGCTTTTCCTTTCCTTTCTTTTTTTAAAATTCTTTAATTAAACTTTTTTGATTAAGTGACAGCTTTTACCACTCCTGGCAGCTGCTGTGAGACAAGATAATTTATAGATGCATTGACACTATATGATTAGGACAAGTGCAGTAAATAACAGATGAGAAGATGACTCGTGCAACCTGCAGGGCCCCTCCTCCGTCTCTTCAGTCCAGCCCCCACCATCTCCCAGTGAGTCCCAGGTAGATGTCTGCTGCATCACTCAGGGATTGCGTGGAGCACTCGGTGCCTTTCCCACCACAAGACGATAAAGATGCTGGTGTCGACAAAGTGCTGGTGTCCGTGGACCACAGCTCTGCCCTGGGCCCCAGAGACTTTCTCAGAGATATCTGTTTCCACCTGGAGGAAAGACTTAATGATTCTCACCCTTGAAAGTGTCTACAGAAGTCCTCTAGTCAGAATATCCTTGCTGTGTGCCAGGGCACACTGTGGGCTCCGTCCAGCCAGGCGGGGCCTGGACTCAGGATCCCCTAGGCTGGTCACCTCTGGTTGTGGGTGCTTCATCCATTTCTCTGTGGATGCCATAAAAGCACTGTCCCTTTCTCTGTGTGCCACACTGTGGAAAAGGTTGAGAATCACCGCTAGTCCACTACTGTGTCTGTAGCAAGAATAGTAATTAAAGTGCCTCAGGAAACTCCAGCTGTGTCGGTAGCTCTTCAGCACTGCCTGAGCCCCATGCTCCTCAAGAATGAGCCCCTGGCCTTTTCCTCACAGTAACTGAGAGTGCTCATGGGAGCAGCCTTAGCCTGTCTTTCTGGGTGAAGCACATTTCCCCTGTCCCCTTGTCTACCCTAACATTCCATTTGTTCCTTTCTTAGGATAAAGGCCACCCTCTTCTTAGGAGCCGTGCACCCAAGCCACAAGGGGTTCACTTAGCAGGCATTTTGCATGGAAGGGGTGCCCTTTGTACTTATAATCAGTATTTTCTAAGAGAGATTAAATCAGTGACATTCAACCGTGTACAATCCTGTGTGATCAGACGATTTGTTGGAAGGCAGGACTCGATTTCCCCTCAGAAGCTGGCTTGCTGTGCACACCTCTCCTAATATGGACTCTCCTTATGTGCCCAGACAGAAAGCGGCCAGCTCCCAGCCGGATGCGTGGGGGGCCCTGGGTTCCAGAAGATCAAGTGGCCAAGCACATGAAGACAAATAGTTTGTCTCGTCAGCTTCTGGGGGTCGCTTGTTCACGTGGGAAGAAACCAAGCAGTGGAGGTTCCCATAGAAAGATTACATAGCCAAAGTCTGTGGCTGGATTTTTTTTTTTTGGTGGCTTTTCTTTGTGAAGAGCTAAGCACGAAGGACTGAGGGTATCCAGGAAGAAAAGCAGCTTTGGGATTATCAGGAAGGATCCAGGTACATGTCCCTAACTTCTCAAATTGCCTGGCTCAATGCTCAGGACATAAACACACTGCTAAACTGCACAGGAACTTACTCTGTTAAGAGAGCTCCCTACCTCTGTTTCCCCACCTGACGGGCCTGCTAGTTTAGACTCCTTAGAGGATAACTCAGCTACTCCCTGTGGGAAATCTGGAAAGAGTGGGGACAGGATATAGATACATTCTACTGATCCAAGTCACTTTAAATTTTTTAAAGATTTTAAATAATTATAGGTTCATAGGAAGTTTCAAAGGTAGCACAGAGACAGTGCCCTTCACCCAGTTTCCCCCAATAGTCACACCATATGTACATAACAATGGCACAATCTCAAAACCAGGAAACTGACTTTGGAACAATGTGTATGTATAGTTCTGTGTTGTTTTATCATATGTAGATTCATGTGACCACTGCCACAGGTGCAGAACTGTTCCTTCACCATGGAGAGCTTCCCTGTGTGCACATTTAGACACACCCACCCTTCCTCCTCACCATCCCTGACCCCTGGCAACTACTAATTTGTTCTCCATCTCTGTAATTTTGTCATTTCAAGAATGTTATAGAAATGGATTTTCTTGCATTTCTGTGGATTCGCTGAACATTTTTTAGAACTCCATTTTTATCTGCCTCTAGTGTTTTTGAGTGTAGCTCTTTGTATAGCTGTTTTGTGGCTGCCCTAAGTATTACATTATATAGACATAATTTATCAGTCTACTGGTATTACTTTTTTCCAGGCCAAATGAAGTGTGTCTATCTCCCTTTTATCCTCACCCATTTATGATAGAATTGCCTTAGGTATTTCCTCCACACACATGAGAAATGCATGTGTTACGATTTTTGCTTGAACTGTCAAAATTTAGAAAACTCTAGAAGAGATAGAAAATCTATTCATTTGCCCATATTCTTGCTCTTTCTGTTCTTCCTTCCTTCCTGATAACCCAAGATTCCTTAAAAAAATAATTTCCTTTTAGCTTAGAGAACTTCCTTTTACCATTCTTTTAGTGTAGGTCTGTTGGTGACAAAGTCTTAGATTTCCTTCATCTGTGAAAATATCTTTATTTCCCCCTTCATTTGTGAAGAATATTTGCACTGGGTATATACTTTGGGTGGACACTTTCCTTCATTATGCACTTGCAAAATGGTATGCCACCTCTTTCTGATACTCATGGTTTCTGATGAGAAAGATGCTGTCATTTGAATTATTCTTCCACTGGGCAAGGTGACATTTCCCTTGCACTACTCTCAAGATATTTTCTTTGGCTTTGGTTTTCAAGGGTTTGACTGTGATGTGTCTTGGTGTGGATTTCTTTGGGCTTATCCTATTTGGGCTTCACTCAGCTTCTTGAATCTGTAGGTTTATGTCTTTAGATAAGGAATTTTCAGCCATTATTTCTTTGAGTACTTTTTCAGCCCCATCCTTCTCTTTCTCTGCTTTTGGAACTCTGATGACATGGATGTTAGAGCATTTGTTATAATCCCACAGGCCACCCAACTCTGCTCACTTTTTAAAGATTATTTTCTCTCCATTGCTTATGTTAGGTAATTTCTATTATTCTACCTTCAAGTTCATTGATTCCTTCCTTCGTTGTCTGTATTCTGCTATTGAGCCCATTCATTGAGTTTTTAAATGTCATTTATTGTTCTTTTTACTTTTAAAATGTTCATTTAACCTTCTTTATGTCTTCCATTTTTTTACTGAGGCTCTGTTTCTTTGCTGAGACTTTCTATGTTTCCACAGTTTCAAGCATGCTTGTAATTGCTTGTTGCAGCATTATACAGTAGCCGCCTAAACATCTTCGTCAGATAATTCTAACATCTGGGTTATCTCAGTGCTGGTGTCATCCAAGTGCCTTTTCTCATTCAAGTTGGCGCTTTCCTGTTCTTGGTATGAGGAATGATTTCCAATTGGAACCTGGAGGTTCTGGGTATTATGCGGCTCCGGATGTTATTTGAAGCCTTCCCTTACAGCTGCTTTCCTTTGCCACTGACCCAGCAGGGAGGAGGGATGCCACCATCTTGTTATTCCAGTAAGGGTGGCAGCTGGGTTTCCACTCGGTCCTCATCAACACTCAGTGAGGCAGGGCCTCCTCATTACTGCTGGCGTGGCTCAGGCTCCCTGCTGGACCTCTGCTGATACCACCCTGGCTGGAGGCAGAGCGGAGCCTCCTTACTGCCTCACTGACACCGCAGCAGGGGAGAGGCCTCATTACCACGTGGTGAATGTCCTGGCCCTCCCTTAGGCCTCCCCTGACACCACTTCTGCAGGGAAAGGGGGGCATACCTCATTACTGCCTAGTTGGGGTGAAAGTTCAGGTTCCTCGCATGGTCTCCACTGACACCATGTGGGTCCTGGGGAGCTTCGTGATGACCCAGTGGGAAGGAATGTTCTTTTGATAATAGCCATCCTAGTAAGTGTGCAGTGGTATCTCATTGTGGTTTTGATTTGCATTTCCCTAATGACTAGTGATGTCAAGCATCTTTTCATGTGCGTATTGACCATTTGTAGATCTTCTCTGGAGAAATGTCTATTCAAATCCTTTGCTTATTTTTATATTAAGACAGAAAATTTTAGACAATAACTATTCTCCTCTAGCCGAACACCACAAGGAAAACAGTGGCTTCACCCACTCCTCCCCCAGCAAAGGCCAAGTGGGGAACCTCGACATCCATCCTCATCAGGCTGTCACAAGGCACCCCAACTCTTTTGCCGGGGTGGCATCAAGACAGGTGGGGAGCCAGGAATTTCCAACACACGCTACAACATGGATGAACCTTGAAAACATTATGCTAAGTAAAATAAGCCAGACATAAAAAGGCAAATATTGCATGATTCCACTTATATGAGATACCTAGACTAGGCAAATTCATAGAGACAAAGAGTAGAATTACAGTTTCCAGCAGTTGGAGAGAAGGGATGATGAGGATTTATTATTTATTAAGTACACAGTTTCGGTTTGGGAGGATGAAAAAGCTCAGGAGATGGATGGTGATAATTGCACAACAACGTAAATGTGCTCAGCACCACTGAATGGTACACTTAAAAATGGCTAACGTAGTAAATTTTATGTTATGTATATTTTACCACAGTTTTACAAAGTTTGTGTCTTGCTAGACTTCCCCTTTCCTGGGCTTTTGGCTAACGAGAGGAGGCTTTAATTGGGGCTTTTTTTTTTTTTTTTTTTTGGTCTGTACTTTTTGATGTTTCTGGGTTCCCCGGAATCCCAGAGAACTCTGCTGTGTCACTCCTCAGGTCCTGGGGTTCCCTTCTGGTCTACTGTCTTCTCTCCTCTTTTACAGTCTTTTTATGTTTCTTTTATATATAACGTACAGGGATTTTGGTTGCACTTAGTAGGGAAAGATGTGTCTACTCCATCTTTCTGGAAGCAGAAGTCTCCAAGCCACTTTATGTGAAGAGTTTTGTCCACATTTAATTTCCTTTTGCTCACTAGTGAAGTCTTACTCATTTCAATTTAGTATATAAAACTTATAGCCAAAAAATATATTTAGTTTTCATGGAAAAGGACTCCTGCTTCTGAAGCCTTGCACTGATATTTCTAAACATTTCCAGGGCACCAGTCATAACATCAAGTAAGAAGCCTATTGCCATCCTCCGTGACATCCCCTTCCTCAACATCTCCTTTGCCCCATGTTGCAATAATACTAATCCCAGGTATGTTGACTAGTGCCACTCATAATCACGTTAGTTTATCCTACTTATGCTGACACTTGTCTTCTTGTCCTGTTAGTGTCTTCAGCTCGTGGCTCTCTGTTCGTTGTTGGCACATGTGATCATACATGCTGACATTGGACTTGTCCTTTTGTCCTCATGGTAACTGCTGACTGTTAAAACACTCCTTGGATGAAGCACCCTGGTGTGGCATGCTGGTGAAAGCAGTGGGCTTTGAATTGGGATGTTTGGGTTCCGACCTAGTTTTGTCACCCGTCAACAGATCGTCTCTTTCCCCCAGATGATTAGCCTCAGACTCCTCACCACTAAAGTGACAGGTGTAGAACTAGGTCATCCCTAGGGACCCATCCTCTGGAAAGTATCTTCAGATTCAGGCTACTCAGCTCTGATAAAGTCAAGAGCATCGTCAGACCAGGAGGTTGAGAATGGAGGTATCACCATAGGTCTGCCCTCCTTGACGAGTTTCTGTTGATGGATGTATTAACCAGCAGTGGATGGTCACTACAGGTAGAATCTTCAACGAGACTCCTATTTTAGGTTTCTCACCATAATTTTTAAATTTTTGTTGGCAATTGTGCTTGAAGCAAAAACCAAGTTAGAAATGATGCTCGTCTGTTCCCCTTGAAGTTGGGGGCCTTGATTGCGGGTCCTCTTTGTGTCTTTGCCAGTTCCTTGCAGTCCCCCCGCCCCAATCCCTTATAGTCCTCCCTGAAGCTGCAGTGTTCACCTTAGCAAGACAAGTACCTGTGCTCCCTTGGTGCCTCCCATGGCACTTGTGCCAAATGCAAGAAAGAGGAGCCCACGCAGGGCCCGCTGCCCAGCAAGGGAGGTGGAGGCAATGCAGGTGTGATGCACACAATCCGTCTCAGGTCAGGGAGGAGAGGGAAGTAGGGCTAGGAGGAAAATGGGGCAGGAGAGGAAGGGAGAGCACGAGAGAGAACAAGCAGAAGGGAGAGATGGATGAGCAGGACAGCTCAGAGAGACAGGAATGCAAACAGAGGAGAATTTTCAATCGGGGTGGGAATGAATCATCCTCACCTGCCAGCCGCGGGCCTCAGCAAGCTGGCAGCTTCGTCCTCTCAGACTGTGGGTTGTTTTTAGCTGTCAGACTTGGATGGTGGGCTCATGCATCCTGTTCCCATTCCAATCTGCCAGAGGGACAGGGTCCTTCCCTGGAGCAGCGAGGCTTGGCCAGGCCTGATGCCTATGGCGATGGCAGAATTGACCTCACCGAGCTCGTTGCAGGGCACCGTTTTAGAAGCCCCACCACCCATTTTTGGAAACACAACCCTGGCCTCCCATTCACAGCAGGAAAGGGCACAACGCCCTTCGTGTCCCACCACCTCCCTTCTCTCTGGGATCACCGTGGCTCCTGTGGTTGTGGAAGTTTGTCACAAATGGACCCCAGCAAGGAATTGGTGCATGATATAGTTTTCCTTTTCAAAGGATCATGATTTCCATGGATTACTTTGTGCAAAGGATGCCAAAACCAAATATTTAAAGTAAATGAGGAAAAAATATGCTTGGAGTAAAAAGCATCTGGACCCTGTGCATGTGTGTGTGTGTTCCAGGAGCTGACTCTAGCTGTGAGGATGGGTCTCGTGTGCGTGCGTGTGTGTGTGTGTATGTGCATATATGTGTTCCAGGAGCTGACTCTAGCTGTGAGGATGGCTCCCTTGTGTATGTGTGTGCGTGTGTGTGTGTGCATGCGTGTGTGTGTTCCAGGAGCTTCCAGCTGTGAGGATGGGTCTCGTGTGCGTGCGTGTGTGTGTGTATGTGCATGTATGTGTTTCCAGAACTGACACTAGCTGTGAGGATGGCTTCCCTGTGTGTGTGTGTGCATGTGTGTGTGCATGCGTGTGTGTGTTCCAGGAGCTGACTCTAGCTGTGAGGATGGGTCTTGTGTGCGTGCGTGTGTGTGTGTGTGTGTGTGTATGTGCATGTATGTGTTCCAGGAGCTGACTCTAGCTGTGAGGATGATTCCCGTGTGTGTGTGTGTATGTGTGTTCCAGGAGCTGACTCTAGCTGTGAGGATGATTCCCGTGTGTGTGTGTGTGTGTGTGTGTGTGTGTTCCAGGAGCTGACTCTAGCTGTGAGGATGATTCCCGTGTGTGTGTGTGTGTGTGTGTGTGTTCCAGGAGCTGACTCTAGCTGTGAGGATGATTCCCGTGTGTGTGTGTGTGTGTGTGTGTGTGTGTTCCAGGAGCTGACTCTAGCTGTGAGGATGGCTGCCCTGTGTGTGTGTGTGTGTGTGTGTGTGTTCGTTCCAGGAGCCAGGAGCTGACTCTAGCTGTGAGGATGGGTCTCATGTGCGTGTGTGTGTGTGTGTTTCAGGAGCTGACCCTGGCTGTCAGATTTCCTTTGAGGATGGCTTACCTGTCCTTCCTTTCTCCCGGCTGCCTCCCATTGTGACATGGATTTTTCTCTCATCTTTCTCTCCCTGCTCCCCTTGCAGCATGAGAGGCCCAGCCCCTGTAAGACTACCAGGCTCTGCCACTCTCCAGAGAGGCCAGTTCTGCCTATTAGGAAGGGCCTACATCAGCGCAGGTCTCACCATCATGACATCCCCAGCTGCCCCGCCGGTGTATGTGTTGGGTGTTTCCAACGTTCCCCAGCAAAGCCAGCTCCTCCCCACCTCCTGAGCCCTGTGGGGTGTCAGGAGCCTCACCACTCGGGCGGGGAAGAAGGACAGAGCAGCAGCCTCAGCCCACAGCAGCCCTGCGGTGGAGAGCTGTGATGAAGGCAGGCCTTATATAGACAGGAAAAGAAGGGTGACTGGAAGTGCTCAGGCACAGGCAGTCCGAGCCCTGGGGCCTTTAGGGACAAGGCAAGTGAAAGACCTGTTAGAATCAGGGGGTGAGGGGCTGGAGGTGGGGGGTACACTGGAATGTTACGGTTCTATTTTTCGCTGAATGAAAACCACTAATACCAACTACAGAAGCTCTGCGCCTTCTGCGGGCTCAAATGGCACTGCTGGTGGTGTGTTCAGAGCAGCTAAGAACCAGGAGGAACAGAGCCCTTGCCTCCCGGCCCTAATCCCCAGGCCCTGGCCTTACTGGAGTCACCAGAGGCAACCAAGAGCCCTCCATTCAGAAAGCAGCCATGAGGTAGCCTGGCCACCCTTTCACCTTTTACGCCAGGGAGCCCAGAGGTTTCCAAGGCTTGCTGAGATGAATCCAGTGAGAAGATTGCAGATCCTCAGGTGTGTGCAGGGGATTAGCCCAGCACTGCTGTCTGTCCACCCTGAGGCTCCTCCCCCGTCCTCAGGATTGCTGGGCTGGAGGCAGAAAGCTGCCCTGTCCTTCTGAAGCTCTGCCCCGAAGGAACTGCAAGTGTCTGCTTCCTTTCATTTGGGGAGAGAAGTCGGAGGCACAGGGGCCATGAAAGGAGAAGGCCTTTGACTTAGATAGCCTCTCCCTTGTGGCTGTCCCTCTGAGCTGTCCTGTGGAGCCAGGAAGAGCCTTTCTGAGCCCCAGAGCTGTCTTCTTGCTCAAGCTAGGCCCTGGCTCCACATACCCAAGGCCCCCCTGCATGCCCACCTGCCCCTCCACTGCCCTTAGCTCGTTACCCCTGTGGCTGTGGAGGTCCCTCAGGAAGAGCAGCCCCACAGGCAGGGGTCCCTCCCTTCCCTCGCCACAGCCCCAGCCCCGCTGCAGGACGCCCAGGACGCCGCACAGGCCCCCCCGCAGCCCCTGCTGGCAAGGCCGTCCTTCCTCAGAACACACACCAGAGAGGCCTCCTCTATGTGCTCGATAACCTCAGACCTGGCTTCTTAGAGAAACGGGTCAGGAAGTGACGTTTGTGGCTTCGTACTCCATTAAATGCTCTTCAGGCCCTCCCTGGATCTTTTGAGATCATGGGGATAAGGGGCAGTGCCCAGCAGACCTGGCAACTTAAACCATGGTCTCCAGGAGATAGGAGACACGTAAGACCCGGGAGCCCAGCAGTGAGACAGGCGCACCCGTGGCCAGAGGCTCACACCGTATGCTTTGCTTTAGGGCTCGGGAGAAAGTGCATTGAGCTTGCCCTATCTCTGTCATTAATTCAGTTTAACTCAGTCACCTCCACTTCATAGTAAGTGCTCAATAAATCATCTCACTTTTTTTTGAACCAGAGAATAAATATGTTGATCAATATGTAAATACATAGATATTTAAGAGATGCCTATACAATGGATTTGCTGAGTTTTCAAACTATTGAAATCAAGAGGAAGGGGCTGTGCTGGAGGAATAAACGTGTCCGAATATAGGTTTCTCTCGTGTTGAGTACGTAGCAGAGAACCTATTCTATGGGACAGAATTGTGAAATACATAACACCAGGGCACACTGAGAAAAGACTGAAAAGCATGCAACCCTGTCCAAGCCTAACAATTCAAAATATAGGTAAAATTTATGATATAAGTGAATTGGCTGCTAGAAAGATACACTCATAAAATAAGCTGATTTTTGGGCCCACCCAATGCTTTTTCGGTTTTTTTTTTTTTTTGAGGAGTCTCACTCTGTCGCCCAGGCTGGAGTGCAGTGGTGCGATCTCGGCTCACTGCAACCTCCGCCTCCTGGGTTCAAGTGATTCTCCTGCCTCAGCCTCCCAAGTACCTGGGACTACAGGTGTGTGCCACCACGCCTAGCTAATTTTTGTATTTTTACTAAAGACATGGTTTCACTGTGTTGACCAGGCTGGTCTTGAACTCCTGATCTCAGGTGATCCACCTGCCTCGGCCTCCGAGAATGCTGGGATTACAGGCGTGAGCCACTGCGCCCAGCCTACCCAATGCTTTTTGAATGACTGCATGAACAAATGAAAGCAATTTGATCAAGTATGAATGACTCTACCTCCTATCCTATCCCTGTGCCCCCTCCTCCTCCACATACTCTTCCCCTTCTCAGTTTGAATTGCCATGTGAATTTATTGCTCCTGCCAAATGAAGTCAGCTGAGATGGAAATGTTAATTTATTGGACCAGACACGTGTCAACAGAGCTCTGATAAAATGCAGCGACATGCTGTTCCAAAGCCCGCTATCCCGAAACCTCCTACCATCCTGCTGCAAAACTGCTGTGTTTGAGGTTTCACAGCTGCTCTGGCTGGATCTGGCCGCCGTCCTACCATCTCACTCAAGTCCTGCCATCCCTCCATAACCTCATGTGAGACACACGGGTCCCCAAAGCCCTGACCTTTCCCACCTGCATCTTTGCTCACCATAGTCCTTCCACGGAGAAGGCCCTTCACTGCCATTTAGACCATTGGAACCCTTCTGTCCTTTAAGGCCCAGCTCAAATGCCTCCCCTTCCCGAACTAGAGGTGAGCTCCCCTTCTTCTTCCCCAGGGAAGAGGAACAGGAGTTAGGGAACAGGAGTTTTCCTCTCCTGCTAGACTATAAGCTCCTTAAAAGCTGAGACCATCTGATGAGTTTTTAAATCACCCCCCACCCAAGGCTACCCCCAAAACTCAAACCAGTGCCTTGCACAGCAGGGATGCAGCATTAGGCAGTGCAGAGAGGGTGGCATTCAGAGTAAGACTGGCCCAAGTCCCATCCCATCTCCATCATTTGCCGGCCGTGGGGCCTGGGATAAGCGGCGTCATCTCTCTGAGTTTGTTTCCTTATCTGTAAGATGGGGATGACACTAGTCACCCGTGTTCCAAGTGTCCCTTGGTTTACCATCTACACATGGCAGTCACTCAGGGCATAGCTGCCTGTCTCTTTATTCTCCTCACTCCACTGGGGCCCATCATTTTCGATATTTCTTTTAAAAGGACTAGCACTTATGCAACACAGCCTTCCCATTCCTTTTGTGGCTCAGAATTTGGCAATGGGAATTTTACGGAGATGATCAAAGGGTGAAGTCGTACATAAGCCATGGGGAAGACACCAGCGTCCTGTGGATGGCCGGATTTGGTTGCCTGTGCTTGGTGGGAACAGAAGGGAAGGGAAGGACCTGGGAGGCTTAGATAGGAACCAAGTTCAGCTGGTGTCCTTATGCCTGGGTCATGCTTCCCACCTACCAGTCTCAAAGGAAGGGCAGCGTCATTTGAGATGTCAACAGCTATTCTGAGATTTTAAGAAAGTGGAAGGGTTCTGTGTTCCGGGTGTCAGCACACTGCAGCCCTACCCTGTTTGAGTGTCACAGGGCATACACCGGCTCATTAAAGGCTCTGAGAAGTCCTGTAGCAAAGAAGCCTTTTGATTTTGCTTAACCCAGTGTTTCCCAAGTTTTTTGTACCCCTTACTGAATGTGGGCAACCCTGAGCTAGAGATTCATTTCTAGCCAGAGGGCAGTCAGGTGTCTGCCCGGGGGACCCTGGCTTTAGTGGGACAGGGGTGCTGGGATCATGGGCTTGCTTTCTCCCAAGAAGGAATACTAAGGCCCAGTTCTTTTCCCAGGGGACCCAAAACTGCTTGCCTCCTCCTGGAGTCAGGGATGAGTCATGCCCAGCAGGCTCTCTTCTCCAAGGCACCCAACACGGTCCGACACGGTCTGTGTGTGCCATGGGCTCCTGTTCCGCAGGCACGCACACTCTCTTCTCGGGGGCAGATACCTCTGGGGCATGTGAGTGTGGGACCTGAACCCAGGTTCCATCAGCGTGGCGAGTGGGCTCACCCAGAGGTTGCACTTTTCTGTCTCGCTCTTGCATGTTTTCTCTTCCTGTTTGCCTTTTTATTCTCCTCTGTATTTTTAAACGTTCCTCTCTAGTAATTTTTGCTAGTCTTTTTTCTCTCTCACCTCGTTTCCTCCACTGTGAGTACGCTCACCCATTCGCCTGTTGTCCTATGAGCCACATCCACGCTTTTCTACCTACATTTCCAAACTTGAGTCTGGCTGGTACAGACTCCCAAGCCTCTTGTGAAGGCCGCACAGTCCCCCTGTAGTGCCCCATGGCAGCAAGCCGGTGTCCTGAGCTGTGATCATGAAAAGGAAATATCCACTTTTCTTCCAAGTGGAAATACTTTATGTATTTTCTCCAAGGCCACAGAAAATGAGGCAGCAGGAATAACACCACCATCCCAAGAAGAAGAAATAAAAACAGTGATGCACTCTGTGGCTGCCCCTCTCCTCCGATTTGATCAAGCAGAGGCACTGGGGAGGCAAGGACTGGGCAGTGGTGGCCATCAGTGGCAGTTACAGCCCTATGTGTGCAGGGCCTTCCTGCTTGATGTGGCCAGAGCTGAGCTTGGCGACTCTCACGGAGCAGCTAATGCAGGAGTCCCCGCCATGGTCGCCTCTTCCCCCAGCCCCTCTCCCTCTTTGCTTCTCTCTTTGCCTACCTTCCTCTCCTCCACGTGTGATCAACCTGCCCCTTCCCAGGGGGCCAGCTCTTCTTTGGCACCCTTTCCCCCGCTTCCTGGCCACCCTTCTCTGATGTGCTGGGTGACTCTCAGTGCCGACTGCAGGCTTCTCTTTCTGCTCCTTTCTCTCCCCTTCCCTTTCTGGACTCTCAGAGGAGCCAGGTTTTGGGCTTCGCTGAGGTGAGGGTATGGGGGCGGGACCTCTTCACACTATCCTCAAGCCGGCCCCTTCTTGCCCTGTGGGTCCCAGCTCCAGTGCCTCCTTCTCAGAGAGGCCTCCCTCAGTCCTGGTTGTTTTCCTTTGACAGCTCATCGCTATTTTAGAAAAGTCTTATTCGTTCACTCATTTACCGTCCTTCCCACCTGCGTGCGTGCTTCATGACAGCATCCTTCCTTTGTGGCTCACGTTCTCTTTCTTCTCTTGTTCCCCGCTCTATTTCATGGGCCTGGGAAGTATCAGGCACATTGGAGATGCTCCACTGGAAAGGAAGAAAGGAATGGAAGAATGGAAGGAGTCGGGGAAGAAAAGGAAGGAGGGAAGGAGGGAGGGAGGAAGAGAGAGGGTGAGGGAGGAAGAAGAAAGGGAAGGAAGGAAGGAGTGGGGAACAATTGTAGTATTGATGTTTTAACCCCATGGGGTAGCTGCTACCATCTCCATTTTATAAAGGGGAAACTAAGGCACAATGCTTAAGGATTTGTCCCAGGTCAAACCACTAGTAAGTGGCAGCACGTGGCTCCAAAACCAAGCAGTCTGTCTCCAGAACTGGGCTCAACCCCCACACTCTGAGCCTGCAGTCGTATGTACAAGGCAGGAGCCCTGTGGGTGGCAGTTGGGACTCCACCCACCATGCCAGGGAATGTCTCCATCAGGAGCAGGAGAAGAGGAGTTAATTTTTACTTGGCACTGACTGTGGAAGTCATGGCCTCAGACATGACTTCACTTCATTTTCATCACAACCCTTTGAAAAGGACCCTTTACAAACGAGGACTCTAAGAATCAGAGAGGCTAAGGGACTGGCCAGAGTTCACACAGCCAGCAAGAAGCAGAGGCTGGATTCGAACCCAGCTCTTCCAGCTCCACATCCGGTGTGTTCACATTCCTCATGCTACTTGGCTTTTCATCACAGGCAGTCCTTTAGAGGTTAGTGACTGCCTCTTCCTGTTTTGAAAAGTCTTGTTCCATACACACATCTCTTAAACATGCTCGCAATGGGTCAACTGTGCTGTTGTGGTCACTTCTGTAAAATGCGGAGCGTCCAGCCCTCTGGCAAGGACGTCACTTTGGTCCAATGGTGAAATCAGACCTAGCTCATGTCATGCTGATGTAGAAGGCCTTTTCCTAAAAGTGGCCCCTTTCGTGAGTGGGGAGCCTCCCTGTGGTTAGCCCATACTCTGCGATGCCGGCTGTACCTGTGGCTCCCGCCTGGTGATGTCCTGTGATGATCTGCTTCCAGCAGCTGTGATCCACTTGCAGCCATTCACCTTCACCTCATGGGCCTGCACGGTGGTGCTGTAGACACCCACAACGGGTTCGGGGGATCTCAACTCTGGCTGATGGTGCTTGTGGGGTGCTTTTAAAAAGTGCTGACGCCTGGGGCCCTTCCCTGGCCCCTGTTAACCTTGTCTCTGGGGATACGGCCCAGGCACTTTGTTTAAAATTCCCCAGGAGGTACGCGCCGAGGACCTCTGCCCGGCCTGTTGGATCGAGGGGCCCTGTGCGTGTGCTGCAGTCTGTCTGGTGGCATGTGACTGGCCGCAAGGTGGTCCAGGCGGATGACAAGGGAGAGGTAATGATGCTGTTAATCAGAAACACTAATCTGTGCTAATGTATCATCCTTCCCAGGTAGCAGAACGTTCTCATTCAGTTAAAAATCTCGTCTCCTTGAAAAGGCCCTTGAGCAGTGAGTGGTATGAATACTGACAGTTTTGGAAACCAGGGAGAGATTTTTGGGCAGGAGACTTTTCACTGTGCTCCAACTCCCCACCACAGGTGGCTGCCCCTCCCACCTGTAGCAGTAAAGGTTGACACAGGAATGGCAAGTGGGGTGTCCCAGAGCAGACATTCTTCTAGCTGCATATTCAGCAGATACCTGTGCGGGACCTCCCAGGTACAGGGGCTGGGCTCGCCACGGACTTCAGCGGAGACCAAAACCAGACACAGCTCCTGCCGTTACTGGGCTTACATCAAGCAGAGGAAGTTGACCTTACTTAAGTAATTCTTTCCCACGGGATGAGGGGGCCGTTCCCTCTCTGCTTCTGGGTCCCTGCCTGACGTTCTGCCTCAGCTCACTCAGCTGCATAGACAGAACCCTAGCATTACAGCTGGAATCTCTCAGGCTGGCTTCTCCTGGGCTCAGGGCGGCCTTTCATTTTGGAACCTCTGCCGCCCCACAGTGCTCCCCAGCTCCCACCTCTTTTGCCTTTGGATGGGGTCTCCCACATTTCAGATGGCTATAAACACAACGTGCAAGTTCAGATGCTCCAAGGAGAGCGACCTCTGCCTTTGGATCGTGCAGTACGGTGTGAATGACTAACATCAGATCTGTCCTGAGAGCAGGTTTTAGTAGAGGGAGAGAATCTGGCAGAGGTGGGGGCCTGACGAGGGCAGGCGAAGAGCCTGTAAAACAAGCCTTGCCCACAGCAGACTATTGCTCAGTTAGGCCAGAGCTGTGTGGAGGAGATCAGTGTTTGGGTAAGGAGAGAGAGGAGGAGGAGGGCAGGAAGAGGAGGAAAAGGCTCTTGCGTTATGTTCCAGTTATGCACCCCAAGGACAGCATCATCTCAGGAAAGGCCCAGGGTCCTCCTCCAGCAAGTAAAATGAGTTTCAAAGAGCACCCAGGCAGTCCTGATCAGTGGGACTCACCTTTGCCCGCAGGGAGCTGACACCCCTGGACAGCTGGCCAGTGGAGCCTCTAGGGAGGTGGGGGCCTACAACCTGACACTAGCCAGCTTTAGCCTCAGATGCAGCCCATGCTGACCCCCAGTGGGAGCACGCTGTCCCCCAGCTCCACTGCCTGTAGAGGGGATCGGGAGCTGAGGGGTTCTTCACCTCCTGGGGTCACAGGGCCCCTTATGGTCTGTTGGAAGCTACGGACCCCTATGGAAACATACAAGCAAATGTGTACGTGCAGCACTGTATGTGATTTTACATCATAAAATAAACGCTAGGGGGGAGCAAAGGGATGGGGTGTTCATTTTACAGATTAGAAAACGGAGGCCCTCAGGGGCATGACGTCTTCCCCCAACCCTAGGCCTCTCCACCTACATTAGGCCATTGTTGCGTTGCTGTAAAGAAATACCTGAGGCTGTGTAATTTATATGAAAAGAGGTTTATTTGGCTCACAGTTCTGCAGGTTGTAAAGGAAACTCAGCACCAGCATCAGCTTCTGGTGAGGCCTCAGGAAGCTTCCGTATCATGGCAGAAGGTGAAGGGGGAGCAGGAATGTCACATGGCAAGATTGGGAGCAAGAGAGAGGGAGGGAGGAGGTGTCCCACACTTGTAAACAACCAGATCTCATGAGAACTCACTATCCGAAGGACAGCACCAAGACATGAGGGATCCATCCCTACGGCCCGAGTACCCTCACCAGGCCCACCTCCAGTCCCCCAACATTGGGGATTACCTTTCAACATGAGATTTGAGGAACAGATATCCAAACTATAGCACCGCCATGCCAGTTCCCTTTCTTTCTGTCATCTCAGATCTACCATGAATCATGTGTCACATCAAATTAGACTCGTTAGGGCGTAAGTAGGGACCCTGCAGTCTAGAATGTTCCAAATAAATTGAGACTTGTCCATCTCTGTGTCCTGATTTGGGGGTTCAAAGAATAGTCCCTCTAGACACGGACACACACCCTTCCTTCACACACAGTAGGCCCTCGAGGAATAGTGGTTGCAGCAATAAAGAAGAGAATTCTCAAGGGTGTATGTTGCCTCTCCTCCTAAGAGATTTTGACTCTGCAATCCAACCTCAACCACACAGGAGAGGGCAGCCAGTGCTGAGGCTGAGTGGGGGCTTCGTACCTGTGTCACCGTGGGTGCCAGGGCCCATCACCTGTCCTGTGCTAGGGTCACTTCCACACCATCTCTGTATCCCCGCCACCTGTCTCCAGTTTGGCCCACATTGCACTTTCAGCCTTGCTCTGGGCCCTGCCAAGCTTCTCGTAATGGGGTCACTTTGGCCATGGCCCCACCCCTTTGCATGTCCGGACAACGCAGCCAGACAGGGTAATCAGACTCAGGCAAAATGGTGTGTGTGTGTATGGAGCGGGAGGGAGCATTCAACAGGGAGAGAATACCAGGTAATAAAGAGCTACAGAGCCAACAGGGACATGGAGCCACTCCCACTAACTAAACCTCCCTCCTCTTTCCCTCCACCCTCGGAAGTTGCGTTCCGGCCAGCTGCCACTGTTAATTCAAGTGAGAGATTGGACCAGGGAGATGCCACCAGGCTTTCACCCCTGCTGTGATGCTGAGGCGTTGGGAGGGATGGTGTGGTTGTCTGGGGCACATCTTCACTAGACAGAGCCGCCATCCTGATAAAGGAAAGGCTTCTTGTCTCAGACCTGTGTCCTTCCACTGGCTTCTCTCTCTGCATGCTGTGACTGGTCATCTCAGTCCTGAAGCAGGTGTGTGTTGGGCCAAGGTGGAAGGAGAGTGATGCTGTGGTTAAATTAACCCAGTCCCTTTCATTGATTGCATCTTCCGAGTGAAGAACAAAAGGGATTCTGCATTTGTCCATAGTGTCTCTCTAAGCAAGGTCTCTGGAACATCTGTAGGAACTCAGACACATATGGAATGGGCAGAGAAAATGTGGTGAGCATCCAGCAGCAGCCCGGGGTGCTGGGCAGAGCCAGGACCTGGGTAGGGATCAGAGCAGGATTCCAGCCTTGGCTCTGCACCTTGCATCGCTCAGTCCCTCTCACCTGGCTTCTGTATCTGGAGGAATACACCTATTTCTCACGGTCACTGTGAGGATGGAATGGGGTTTTGTATTTGAAGCTCTGTGTGTGGTTCTGGAGCCCCGGATGTCCTTGTGGGTACTCTGAAACCTTAGTGCCTTTATCGCTCCTAATGGTGGGAAATGCACCCTTATTTTAGTCAGATCCTGTGAATTAAATTTTAAAATGGCCATAATAACTAAGAAGGTAAACTATTAGTGACAAAGTTGAAGTCTCCATCAGTGTCAAGAAGACAGTTTCATTTGCTGTTACATAAAATTTTCAGATTGTTTTTCTCATACTTCCAACCCAAACGTGCAGAATATTTAAAGCTTAGCAAAAAAAAAAAAATTATAGAGAACTTAGAAATATATAAAACATGTGATGATTGTAATGTTCTTGTGTTAACTGGGTTTACAACTATTTTGCTAGGATAATCTGCCCAATTAACCTCACATATAACTTCTGAAAACCTTGTTTCATAGAACACTGAAGGGCAAGGGAAAAGCAAGACTCAGTCAATGTCTGAAGCAAACTAGAGTCAATGAGGCAATGCCTGGTTAGAACTTTGCACGCTTGAAGTTTCGTACTGTTAATTAAATCTGCCTCAATTCTTTTGTGAGGGACAAATGGGATTCACCGTGGGAAAGAGAGTTGTCTTAGAGGAACTTCCCAGATCTGAGAAGGATGAGGTCAACTTAGCCCAACTAGAGTAGTCCGACAGTTTAATTCTATCTCACTACAACGTAAGTGTTCTGTCAGGTCAGCCTGCTAACTTCCTTTCCTCTCTTCTCTTGGGTCTGTAACAGTATCGCAATTCTGACCAGGTGCGGTGGCTCACGCCTGTAATCACAGCGCTTTGGGAGGCTGAAGCAGGCAGATCATGAGGTTAGGAGATTGAGACCATCCTGGCCAACATGGTGAAACCCCGTCTCTACCAAAATACAAAAAATTAGCTGGGCATGGTGGTGCACACCTATAGTCCCAGCTACTTGGGGGGCTGACACAGGGGAATCGCTTGAACCTGGGAGGCAGAGGTTGCAGTGAGCCAAGATCATGCCACTGCACTGCAGCCTGGGCGACAGAGCAAGACTCTATCTCAAAAAAAAAAAAAAAGAGCATCACAATTCTCTGTCTCTTGTCATGGCTACTTTAGGACATGGAGAACCTGGCAATGAATGAAACACCTTTCTCTGTTCCTCCACTCAGAGAAATCTACTAATACTTGGTTAGACTTTAATTTTTCAATTTTGCAATCTAGAAACAGAAAATACCCATAAATCTCCCAAAATAGAAACCAAATGCAGCCCATTCAATTACCGAAAAGTAAACAAAGTATTCTTCCTCCATGAGATGCCTGAACACATTCATAGCTGGCTAATTAAACTACCATAGAAGCAATTATTCAATATAGGAGGAGAAAGAGAGGAGGAGGAAGGAGTGGGAGCGTCAGCAGACATACATGGCTTTTGGCTAGGAAGGTAATGAGCTGTTACGGGCCAGCGGAATGGAGGGAAAATAATCCATGGAGGGCAGAGTCATTTCTGCAGAGAAGGCTATGAACCAAGCTGAGCCTTTGTCCTTTTTTACCAATAGAATTTCCCTTCTTTCCCTTTGGTGCCTCCCCAGCCGTCTGTAGGAAGATGATCCCAACAAGCCTTCCTTCAAGTCAGTTTCAGAACTTTTCTGCGCTACGGGACTTGGGTGTATCCTGGATGCCTTGGGAGGCTCATTGAAGTACCATAGAATGGCCATTTTTTCCAGGTCATCTGAGGCAACCCCAGCGTAATTACCTGTGTCCCCCACAAAATTATTAATAGTTGCCCTCTTTATCTCTCTAAAGTGCCCTTGTTTGAGTGGTAACTCGTACGGCCAGTCCACGTACCCTGCAGGGAGGGTAAAGGGCACCACCTTATGTATCACTGCGGACTGGCAGCAGCTGCTGGCGTGCCGTGTTGAGGACGGTTCTGCAGTCGTGTTGTGGCTCGACAAGCAAAGCCCTGGCAATGGGATAACTGCAGTGGCCAGTGAGGCAAGTGAGGGAGAGGCAGCACTCCCTGCTGGCACGGAACAAACACTGGCCAGGTCAGGGTGTGGGTTTCAGGCCAGCTCCGCTCCTAGCTTCCTGTCATCTGAGTGGGATCGTTTCCCCTCTCTGACGTTGGACCGAGATACCTGTAAGTTCTCTTTCAATTCCATGATTCGAATCTCATCCTCCATCGAGGATTAGCTTGGAAGGGAGCTCCGATGTCATCTAGCACAATTTCCCACTCCCTCCGTCTCCTGGGGGACTGTGCAAGATAACATCTGAGCTCCCTTCCAACCTTAGAATCGTGTGATCCTATGATAACTTCGTGAGAGGGCCCTCTCTGCTCTAGAGTGAAGCTGCACTTGGGGACAGATGTCAGCTAGTATTCTCATAGTGCATTTTACAGTTGACAGAGCACTTGTGTGTATGTGGCCACGGTCACATGACTCTGGCTTTATTTTCATCATCTTCATGTTATAGGTGAAGAAATTAAAACTGAGTCGAGGCCAAGTAAAGGGCACTCTGGGCTCGGACTGCCTGGATTCAAGCACTTGCCGTAGCTCTCACAATACGTGTGGTTTGGGCAAGTTAATCTCTCGGTGTGTCAGTATCCTCATCGGTAGGATAGGGGTAATACACTTACATCATAATGATGTTTCCAGGCTTAAATGAAATGATTCATGCAAGCTGCTTGGGACACTGGTTGGAATAGAGATCCCATGTAATAAAATGAGTTGATAGAGTGAGTGGTAGAGGTGGCGGAGGTGGCAATCAACAGTGGTGGTAGTAGTATAGTAGTTACACCCAGCAAGTAAATGGCATAACTGGGACTCTTCTCAGAAACTGGCTCCAAGGTCTGTCTGTATGTGACCCCAGTGACCCCAGAATTTATTGCACTGTCTGCCTTAGGATTTATATCCACAGGTCAGAAGCAGCAGGCAAGGCCATGAGAAAAATAAAGATGATGTTTAAAGAGATGTTTTCTCCATCTAGCACTGAGAGAGTATTGGCTGGGGAGCTGAAATGCTCCCCTCCTCCACCTCAGATCATCTGGTAAGGTCAGTGGCAGGTGCAGGGTGCTCGTGATGCCATTGCTGTACTACGGGCTCATGGCGGGTGGGTGAATGGACAAGCTCGTGCTCCCTCCCGCTCCCCCTCCCCTCCTCTCCAGAGAGGCTACCTGCAATGTCAGTGTTTCTTCAGTAACCCACACTCATTATGTGGTTCCATACGGGTCAGGAAATGTCCCCCAGTCTCTGTATTACAAGGTCTGGTGCCTCATTAATGGCGTCTTCAGTGCCACAAGCTGAGGCTCATAGCTCTGTGTTTTTCCATTTTCAGTGGGTCTGCACACATTTTCAGCAATTTGCAGGAAAGACCTCAATTAGCCAAATTCCTATGTGACTCAGTGAATGCCCTCAGAATGTACTCAGCTGCCCATCCTCAGGTGGAGAGCGGGGATCTGAGAGGGCCACAGAAGAGGCAGAAAGGAAAAGCAAGCGGGAAGAGGCAGAGAGGAGAGGCAAAGTCAAGGAGGAGGGAGGGAAGATGAGGAGAAGGTGAGAGAAACCACAGGAGATGTGGAGGAGCGTGCCTGAGGACATGGTTATTTTCACCCAGTGTGAGACAGATTCCCTTCTTTCTTGGATGTTTGGTGTCTTGGCTAAAAATATGTCAACTGAATGTTGCCTCAGGGACAGGGAGATGGAGAGCAATGGGACACTTTGCAGAAAGCCCAGGCCTGGAACAGGGCTTTCTTTCACATGTGGGTTGGGAATAAGTGCTTGGGCTGTGCCAAGAGTGGGGCCCAGAGCATCGACAGTGCAGAAACTCACTTCTCCAAGAGCTTCAGCAGCTCCGGGACCCCTCTGCCTGCCTCCCTCTCCCAATTCCATGGTGAACTGGCAAAGTCTGTTCCAGGTACTGCGTCCTGTGGGAGGGTGAGGAGGAAGTTGGGGAAAGCCTCTCTCCCAGAGACCAGGCTGGCAGAGGCCATGGGCATGGGTGCTGATAAAGGCCAGGAAGTGGGGAGAATCCTCACACCATGACAAGGCCAGGTCCTTGTCTGCAGTGTCACAGGGCTATGGTCTTCTACTGGCCAACAGTAGCTCCTCTGCACCTGGAGGAGGATGTGGGGACCACTGGACTCACCTGGGCGATTGTCTGCACCGTGGGAGGGAAGAAGAGTCCAGAGGTCTGGTCAGGGACTGAAGCATGGCATGAGGCAGCCCTGGGGCTAATGCAGGCCCTGGTTGTCACACTCCCCAGAGAGGGATAGGCCCCGAATCTTTGCTAGGTGGCATAGAAACCTAACACACCAAAAGCAGAGAATTGGTTAAATAAATTATAGTACAGCTATTCCTGCTACTAGAATGCTATAAGGTTATTGGAAATGATATTGTAGACAAAATGCGATAATGTATTAAATGTTTAAAAGCTGTTGTTAAGCAAAAATAGAGACTATAAAATGATATGAATAGTAGAATCGCAATTTTAGAAAAATACGCACCCACAAAGGAAGTAGACTAATCATATAAGCGAAAACGTTAGCAACAGCAGCTTCAAGGAAGTGGGGTATTGCCCCTTTTCCTTTTCCTGTTTTCTGGGTGGTTGTCTCAGAGTTTTCTTAAATTTATAACATAGAATTTGTTATTTGGCTATTGGAAAATAAAATTATCGAGATTATAAGAAATAATTGGGACAACAGCAAGTCACATGTTGCTGGCTTCTTCTTGGCCATTTGAGAAAACTGAACCAAAGGATGAAACTGTGAGAGCAGGGAACCCTGGTCCTTACCTTTGCAATTAAACCTTTTGCAGCCAGTCTTTAGAGGTCTGGCTTTAAATGCACTTACCTCATTCACAGCCTGGACTTAATGCTCTCCTCGTTTGCAATGCTAAGCTTTTTATCTATTTTCCCCTCAAAGCTTTGTAGTTCACTTTAAAGACTTTAGTGAAGGCGGAAAAGCACGGGAAGCCTGGATTATCCAATGCCAATGCCTGGGACAAATGAAAGGTCACAGGAATGAGAAGAAAAAGTTTCCAGAAGGTTTTAGAAAGCCCCAAGAGACTTGGGAAGTCAAGTAATAATTTGGCAGGAGGGGTCTTCCTTGCTTTGGTTTGGGTGTGCCTCTCTGGATTTTGTGGTATTCTTGTAGGGGGAACAGGCGACCATGTTCCTCATGTTCTCTAAAGCCTTTGTGGTGGGACTGAGAAATGAGCCCAGTCCTCATGGAAAAGCATGAGAGAGTGGGATATCGCTCAGAGCTGGGGGCAGAGAACATTCCTGAGAACTAACCCAGCACGGTTATTTTCATATAACCACTGAATTTCCAAATCTCATCAATCAATGAGCAACACATATGCCCGCCCTGTGCAAAATACTGGGTTAAAAACTGGGGGATCTAAATATGATACACGCCTTTGCCATGAAGGACTGGCAATCTAATTGAGAAGGTAATAAGCCCATCTGAAGTGAATGTTATCAGAAATAATTGACAACAGTGTATGAGAGATGCTACAAGGTGACGAGTACATGATTAAGGGCCAAGGGAGTGGCATAGACAGTGAGTGCTGGGTCTGTAAGAATGGGTAAAATCTAAGGATACAGGCAGTAGATATTTCAGGCCTGGAGGGAATAATTTAGGTAAATTCTTAGAGATAGGAAAGCCCAAACTGTGTTTGAAAGCAATAGAAGGGTTTAGGATGCCCATGAAAATCGTGGTCAGAAAGGTGGTGTATCAGTTAGCTTGTGCTGCGTAACAAACTACCCTGATACTTAGTGGTTTTAAACAACAATGAGTTATCGACTCATTTCTGCAGGTTGGTAATCTGGATTGGCTCAGTTGAGCAGTACTTTGGGACCTAGCAGGGCTCCCCTGATCTTGGTTTGGTGTTCAAGTGTCTGCGGTTAGCTGGTGGATTGCTAGAGCTAGGTGATTCATAGTGACCTTGGCCGGGATGGCTGGGATGGCTGGGAGTCCTTTTTCCACATGGCCTCTCATTCTTTAGCACACTATCTTGGCTTGTATGTGTGATGGAAGAAAGGTTCCCAGTGTGAGAGGAGAAGCTGCAAGACCTCACGTGCCCTAGGCTTAACTCTTGCACAGTATTACTTCCACAGTATTCTTTTGGTCGAAGTGAGTGACAAAGTCAGCTCAGATTGAAGAGATGAGGAAATAGACTCTGATTCTGGAAAAGAAGAGCTGCAAAATATTGTGGCCATTTTTGCCATCTTCCACAGATGGGTCGATTGGATTGGGTGCCAGACCAAAGAATGCCTTAGTAGGAAGAACATACAAAGGATGTAATGAGCTAGAGAGTGGGAAGGACCTGTGCTTCCCAGTGCCAGTCTGCCGACCTGTGCCAATCTGCAATGAAGGTTTATCAGCCTGCAGTTAGAGGAGAAAAACAGGAAGAGTGCATTGTGTCCATGCCAGGGGTGGGGATGGGGATGGCAGTGGGGGTTGTCCACTGCTTGTTATTCTAGTATTGCTTCTCCTTCCTTTTATGAAATGAAAAGGATAACAAATGATCGTTGTTATTTTTAATATATTATTGGCAGAATAAAAAGCTGGCAACCCTGTGTCCGTTCCTAACGTTTCTTTTGCTTTTGTACTGATCAATAAAATCTTGACTAGAGTCTGGGTGTCACTGGATAGCCTGTGAAGATCCAGAATTCCCAGAAAGAAGAAATGGCTCGCTACTGACCCACACAATCAAGGAAGCCTTCCCAGCAGAGGTGGGATCTCAGCTGGGCCTAGAATGGCTGGCACTTTGTGAGGCATATTTTATTTTACCTTATTTTTATTTTTTTATTTTATTTTACTTTTTTTATTTTTATTTTTTTGAGACGGAGTCTCGCTGTGTCACCCAGGCTGGAGAGCAGTGGCGCGATCTCGGCTCACTGCAAGCTCCGCCTCCCAGGTTCACACCATTCTCCTGTCTCAGCCTCCTGAGTAGCTGGGACTATAGGCGCCCGCCACCACACTCGGCTAATTTTTTGTATTTTTAGCAGAGACGGGGTTTCACCGGGTTAGCCAGGATGGTCTCGATCTCCTGACCTCGTGATCTGCCCGCCTCAGCCTCCCAAAGTGCTGGGATTACAGATGTGAGCCACCGTGCCCGGCCATAGTTTTTTTTATTTTTTGAGATAGAGTTTCACTCTTGTCACCCAGGCTGGAGTGTAATGGTGTGATCTCAGCTCACTGCAACCTCCGCCTCCTGGGTTGAAGTGATTCTCCTGCCTCAGCCTCCCAAGTAACTAAAATTACGGACAGGTACACCATGCCCACCTAATTTTATTTTTAGTAGAGATGGAGTTTTACCATGATGGCCAGGCTGGTCTCAAACTCCTGACCTCAAGTGATCTGCCCACCTCAGCCTCCCAAAGTGCTGGGATTACAGTCGTGAGTCACTGTGCCCGGCCATGAGGCATATTTTTAAAAGTAAAATACCATTGATTTTGGAATGTTTATACTGTATTAGTGACTCCTTATCAGATCAAACACTCGGTTTATCACTTTAGAGCTTTCAAACTAAGAAACGCTTTCAAAGGAAAGGCTATCTCTTATTACTTGCTTGCAAATGGAAAACCTGTTTTAATTATACCTGAAAACTACTTTCATAAGATCGACTTATGTACTGTCTGTTCAAAACTGCTTACGGAAGCAAGCCCTAATTTTTTTCACTGACATTTGAAGCCTTCCCTGAAGGGACCCCCACCATGTCCCCACCCTCTGTGCCATCCCTCCTCTGCAAACGCCTGCTTTAACCAGGTCCTTGTCTCCTGCTGGCCTTGGGTCCTCCCCTGCCTTTCAGCTTTCTCTTCTGCCCTCTCTTTGGTGGGAAGTTCCTACACTGCCTTCTCCAGGAAGCCCTCACTCGTGGATCCAGCTAGCTGTGGTGTTGGCTTTGTATGTCACTCACCTGGTATTTAGTTCTATTTGGGGGCCTATTAATCCTGCCTGCCTAGACTGCCACCTTACTGAGGCACAGATATTGTCTTCCCAATCCCTGCATTCCCCTAATGTGTGGCATCTCAAAGGGAGGGAGCTTTGCTCACTCTGAAAGGAGCCAACATAGTAGAAGCCCCAGACTGTGGGGCCAGGCATATATCTCCCTGCTACCTACTTACCTGTGCTCTGACACTCATGGTCCCACTGAACTTGCAACCCACTGAGATGTCCTCCTCGTTGGCTGGACATTTCCTTAAAGGCATGAGAGAAGAAAGAGGGCTCATTAAAGTCAGAGGTGCTTGCACTGGGTAGTGGCTCTACAGTGGGAAGCCAAGAGGTTGATGCTGATGTTTAGCCTGTGTCCAAGCCTTGTCACCCTGATTCTGTGCAAAGAGGAGAAGCTGGGAGCATCTTAGGCCATGGCCTTGTGTTAGTTACTTAAGGATGCGGTCACAAAGTACCACGAACAGAGTGGCTTAAGACAACAAAAATGTATACTCTTGTATCCTGGAAGCCAGAAGTCTGAAATCAAGGAGTTGGTGGGGCCATTCTCTAGGGGAGAATCTGTTCCATGCCTTTCTTTTCGCTTTTGGTCTTGCCAACAGCCTTGGCATTCCTTGGTTTGTAGATGCATTAATCACTCAGCTTTGCCTTGGTGGTCACATGGCTTCCCTCTTTGTGTGTGTCTGTTTTCCCTTCTTATAAGGACATCAACATATTGGATTAGGGGCCCACAAACTCCAGGATGACCTCATCTTAACTAATTAAATTGGCAGTGACCCTATTTCCAAATAAGGTCACATCCTGAGGTCTGGAAAAGACATGTATTTGGGGAAGGGAGGACGCTGTTCAACCCAGTGCCAGCCTGGATTCTGTAACAAACTGACTGGGAAGGAGTCTGTACTCTCCTCAGCTAACAGAGAGAATTCTGGAACCTAACATCTATTCAGCAGGCACACACCAAGTTGATTTGGGGGAAAAGCACTGGGGTTGGAGTCAGAAAACTTAGGTATAAGCCCACTCTCCACCGTAGTCCAGTGGGGTAAGCATTGCTTTCCTTGTCTTTTCCATGGGGATGATAATACCCTTTCCTCCCTCCCAGGGTCCAGGTTAAGAAAATCCACCCACACAAAAGCTCTTCATAGGCTGCAGGCAGGACGCACATGGTAGATGGTACCGTGCTTCTTTTTGTCCAGGAGATGGTTTTGTATGTTAAGTTCAGAAATGTGCAAGGGGTGCTTGGAGCTATTTGATAGATACCAGTCCCTCTGCTCACTCCCAAGTACTTCATGATATTCTATGGGCCAAGACACCAGCCGTGCCCAGCTCTACCCATCTTAGGTGATGAGGAAGAGTAGTTTCCACAAGCTCGTGAGTTCAGGCCAACTGTGGTGGGGAGTAGGAGAGGAGGCTGTGCATACAAAGACCTGAGATTTGAGCAGCGCCTTAGTCAGTTCAGGATGTTGTAACAAAATACTGTAAACTGGGGTATTTCTTGGGAATTTATAAGCCACGGAAATGTGTTTCTTATGGTTCTGAAGGTTGGGAAGTCCAAGATCAAGGTGCCAGCAGATCTGGCGTCTGGTGAGGGCTCATTCATGGATGGCTGTGTTTTTTGCTGTGTCCTCACATGGTGGCAGGGGCGAGCTAGCTCTCCTGGGTCTCTTGTGTAAGGGTCCTAATTTCATACCTGAGACCTTTTGCCCTCATGACCTAATCACCTCCCGAAGGCCCCACCTTCTAACACCTTGGGGGTTAGGATTTCAACATAGGAATTTGGGGGAGGGAATCACAGACATTCAGACCATAACAAGCAGCGATCTTAACTTTCCGTAGATCTGCCGTGCTATATTTCATTTCATGAGTTGGCAGGATAGGTGTTCTTATTTCTAACTGGAATCCAGAGACACTCCATGTGCTGCCTGAGGATCTGCAATTAGTTCATGGGAAAGTGACCCAGATACCTTGATTCATGGTCTAGTCTATTGTTTTAGCTAGTTCCCAGGACTGTTTACAGAAAACTGTCAACCTGTCCACCCTCACACTTGCCTCACACTTGCTCTCCCCACCTGCCCACCCCTGACTTCCTCTGGGAGGTTGTCGGGGGTCCAAGCATGTATGAGACCCAATGCTGGCCCAGAGTATGTGCTCTGTAAACACTTCCTTTCTCCTTTCCCCTGTAAACTCAAGCACTCTGGTCTCTGTTCTTCAGGTGCCGCTTATTGTATACTCCTTCTGGCATTGTAGGATCTGGATGTGGAGGTCTCCTTCCCCCAGGGGTATAGGAGGCCCTTCCTTTGTGTTCTCTGCAGTCCTCAACATGAAGCTGGGCACATGGAGCCCGGTCCCCACAGGCTGATGGCGTTGAGCACCCCGGCCTCACTCTGTTTCTCCTGTGTTCCTGAGCCTCCCACCCGGGAAACACACCCACTGCTGACTCCATGTCCGAGTACCCCAGCCACACACAGCTCCTCCGTGGGCGGCTTCAGGCGAAGCTTCTGCCTCTCCCCACCCACTTTGCACTTCCTGGCCTGCAGGCAGAAGGAGCTCCCTTCTTTGACGGGTGGCCACGAGCAGGGTGATATGTTTGAGAAGCAGCGAATCCTGTAGCTGAAAGGAACTATGGGGGGCACTTCGGTCAGTAGTTCCCAGGCCCTGGTACTTTTCAGAAGTGGGGAGCTTGTTAGAAATCAAGATCCCCAGGTCCTCCCCAGGATCTTCTGACTTAGCAGATCTGGAGTGGGGACCCAGGAGGCTGCATTTTTAACAAGTACCCCAAAATATCTGTAGGTGGTTGTAGGAGAACCGAAGTTTGGGATCCACTCATATACTCCAACCTCTTCACTATATGGATGAGAAAAATCTGGCTTGTAGAGGCTGTGTCACCTACCCAAGGTCACCCAGCTTGATAATGATGGAACTGAAATTAGAACCCAAGACGCCTGGCTTCCAGGATGATGCTCTTACTGCCACAGCTTGCTCATTGCCCTTACTGTGTTTCCAGAGGGAGAAAAACCATAAGAGGCAATGTGGAATCCAGCGATCCAAATGTGCTCTGTGCTGAGAGGTCAGTAAAACGTGATAGTTAAAACGCCAGCCTGGTGCCAGGCAGACCTTGGTTCCAACCCTGTAAAATGAGAATAATGATTATACCCACCTCCCAGGGTTGTTGTGAGATCATCTATATAAAGCGTTAAACACAGGACCTGGTGTGCAGCAAGAACTAGGGGTCAAGGGTTTGGCCTGTATGAGGGATTCAGGCCCAGTTACTTCATTTGCCTGACGTTATGGCAATGGAGGAGTCCCACAAGCAGATGGAGGTGCAGCTGCCATAGCATTGCTCTGCAGCAGAACGTCTTCAATGCAGGGACCTCCTGGGCACTGTGAGCCCTGGTGTTCCAGGCCCCGAGATTCCCATTCCCTCACCTACCACAACATTCGCATTCATCTGGGAGAACCAACTCAAGGCTCAGCCCACCCCTGCCAAGGTCACCAGAGGATAAGGCCGTGAATCACTTTTCCCACAACTTCCCTTTTAAGGGCAGGTCCCCAGCTTTTACTGTACTCTGTTTTATATCATTATAATTGTACTGATCAGCAAAGAGAACAGACCGATTTTTACAAGGGAAAGGAGACACCCACAAAAAAAGCCAAAATTATGACAGTTTAAAGCTTGCAGCAAACACTTTTTAAATTAGATCTGCCTTCAGTATGGGTGTCAGACAGCTTCAGAGCAGAGCCTGATTTGGAGGAGAGACGAGTTAGCCCTTTTGGGGGGCATGTGGTCAGCAGAGAGGCCAGGAGCAGTTATTGGGAATAAAATTCACTTACTTACAAGAAAGGAAGGGCTCCTTTGGAGCAGAGACTGTGTCTTTCTTTGCATTGCTGGTGTCCTGGTGCCCACCATGATTCCAGGTGTGCCTTCAGCGCCTGGAGAGGGAAGATGACCCTCCTGATGGTCAGCCCTGAAGACCTACCTCTGGCTGAGCTGGGGAAAGGGACTCGATATTCTGGGGTTCAGCTTCTTTTTCTCTGGGAGTCTGACCCTCTCCCCTCACCCACCCCACTCTCTTGCTACCTTGGGGATTAGTGACCGGGGCTAAAGGAGTTGGAGCAAGACCAGGGCTGGGAGACACAGGTGCAAGTCCAGATAATGGAGCAATCATCTGTTCTGGATGGTGGATCAGAAAAGGCATACGTGCAATCTTCTTTTTAAAAAATGGAGTGTGTAAATAAGCATCATTACCACGTTACTGATAGTATTTCGTTCTGTGGCCTTAAGCAGGTCCTTCCCCCTCTTTGTGCCTTACTGTCTTCATCTGGACAACTAAAGCCTTGGACCAGAGGAGCTTCCATTTCCCTTCCAGCTAGAATGCTTGCTGTGCACCACAAAGCCTCTTAGTCTTCTGCAGCCTTCCAGCTGAACCACCAGGAAGGACTTGGAGACTGAAGAGGGCAAACAAACCAGACACTGAGGCTGGGATGAGGGGAAGTGTTCCTTTAGAGACTAACCCTGTGCCACTTAGGCAGCGACAATCCCCTTCCACAGCAACCCATGCCAGAGGAGCCTGGCTGCCAGAATGAGGCTCCTGTTCCATGCATTTGACATGTGTGCTGATGACTCCGCACCATATGGTAAGGGTGTCCAGGCTGCCGCTGGTGGGCATTTTATTTCCTTGCCTATTGGTTTTAAGGAGCCTGGATAGATGCTGCCCTGTGCCTGTCTCAGCATAGGAAGCAGAGCTGAGCAGCAGAGATGAAAGACATACAGAGGCCAAGGAGGCATCCAGCCTGGTGTAGCTGGTGTGCTTGGAGCCACAGGTGGTCCTGCTCAGGGGCAGTCCCTCTTGTGGGGCCACAGACCCGGAGCAGTCTTAGCCCGGGTAAGCCCAGGTGCAGGAGAGAGGAGGGAGGTTTGGCTAAGACAATAGAAGCCCTGCAGTGCCCTGGACCCATGCCTGCTTTGATAAAGAGCCCTTCTCCGCCTCCATTCATCTATCCACCCACCCATTCATCCACCCATTCACTCACTCATTCACTCATTCCTCCATCCACCCACCCATTCATCCACCCATTCACTCACTCATTCACTCATTCCTCCATCCACCCACCCATTCATCCACCCATTCACTCACTCATTCACTCATTCACTCATTCCTCCATTCACCCACCCATGTGTCCATGTACTTCCTTGCTCTCTTCTCACTCATGAATGTGAGGACATCTCGTGGCATCTAGTGCTGTTGGTCATCAAAGGGACCTCAGAGGAGATGTGCTCTAACTCTCTCTGAGGCTCAGTCCCTCCATTGTCTACAGACAGCCCTTCCTTCTTGGGGAGCTCCAAATCTAGAAGTCCTTTCTTGAGACAAGATCCACCTCCCTCTTGTTCCCACTGCTTAGTCCTGCCGACTTCCTTCTCCCTTCCAGAGCCACATGGACCAAGCCTGATCATTTCAAGGGACAGTCCTTGAGCCCAGTGTTTCCCCAAGTGTGGAATGGGCCCTTCGCATGGCTGAGGAGACAATTTTGGGTAGTACATGGACATTTTTAATAGTTATTTTTACTGTTACCATTATCATAGTAAGCGACAATAGTGGTGCTCTGATTTTTTTTTTTTTTTTTTTTTTTTTTGAGACGGAGTCTTGCTCTGTCACCCAGGCTGGAGTGCAGTGGCCGGATCTCAGTTCACTGCAAGCTCCGCCTCCCAGATTTACGCCATTCTCCTGCCTCAGCCCCCCGAGTAGCTGGGACTACAGGCGCCCGCCACCTCGCCCAGCTAGTTTTTTTTTTTGTATTTTTTAGTAGAGACGGGGTTTCACCGCGTTCACCAGGATGGTCTCGATCTCCTGACCTCGTGATCCACCCGTCTCAGCCTCCCAAAGTGCTGGGATTACAGGCTTGAGCCACCGCGCCCGGCCGCTCTGATTTTTTTAAAAAGTTCCCTTTCCAAATTGTTGTGTAAGAAAAAAGTGAGTTGATTCAATGAAAAAATGAGGAAAAACACTATGCATACATGGACATGGCAAGGGCTACGATGGTCCTGGGGGATGCTGCACTGGGTACTCTCACCTGTGCCCCCTTCTTGCACCTGATCCCTCTGTTCCCCTTGCTTCACACTTTTCTTTGATTGCAGATTTCACACAACTATCTGTATAGGTTATTTGTCAAGCCCACCTGTCCTGAGCCCCCATCTCTAATCCCCACATACATCTCCACAGGGAGGCCGTCACCTCTCTTCATTGTGTCGTGTCTGAAGTGAGCTTCTCAGACACCCTGGAATTCTAGAACCACTAGGGGTTGGGGAAGGGGAGTATTTCCTATTTAACGTGTTAAGTTCACATTTTCCCTTTAGTCCTCAAAGAGTCTCTGCAAGAAGATATTCTCTCCGTTTTATAACCAAAGAAATGGAGACACGGGAAGGTTAAATCATGTGTCCAAGCTGCAATGGTTGTGGAACAGCTAAAAATTGTAAACTTGGCTTGTCTCCTTCCAGTGCCATGGACGTCCCACTACACTGGGATGCCTTCTAGCTGCATGCAGGAAGGGGAGTGGGGATTACCCAGCCAAGTTCGCTTTCATGGATAAAGAAACTGTGGTCTGGCAAGTTTGCATGGCATGTCCAAGTCCCCTGGGGTCACTGGCCAGCCCACACTTTGGACTCTGTCTTCTGTGAGCCTTTCATTCTTCCAGCCGTTCTGAATGAAGTCTGGAGGCCATGTTTGATAGTCCCCGTCAGGCCATAACTTTTTCTCACTCTGTCTTTTCTCTTCCTCTTCTCCCTCTCTTTGATTCAAACTATCATTGCCTCATTCCTGGACCATGGCAGAGGTCTCCCCACTTCAGTCTAGTTCATCTAAAGATTGCTTTTCATATCCTAAAACATAGCTTGGCACATATCACCCTTTGATCATGAACCGTCGTCAGCCCAAGTCAGTGTGGACGTTAAGTCCCAGGTACAACATCCTAGGTAAGGAGTGTAGACTCTTCCTGCGATCCTGGAGGCTGGCTAGAGTTTAGCCCTCACCTGCCTGTGCAGAGGCTTTCCCCCGCCGTGCAGACACTCCAGCAAACAGGGAACTGCTGCTTGTTTCCCCTGAGGATCTTGTGTTTCTCATGTGGAGATCGCTGACCTTGACCAGGACCCCACTGTGCAGCTCCTCCCCTGCCACCTTCAGGCCTTGCTGCCACCACACATCCTGACCACCAGCCCCAGCAATCGCCTTTTCTTCAAATCCTTAAACTGCTGATTAGCGGCAGGGCTCACGTGGCGGGCTGCACACACAATCTGTGTTGTAATTTCTCCATGGTGTGTGTCCTACCTGCCCACTTGCCTGGACGGTGCACCCTGGGGGGCAGGGGAAGCGTCTCATGCCCTTTGTAACAGCAGTCCTTCGTTCCAGTGCCCTCAGGGTGGGCCCTCAGTGCAGGCCGTCCATGTTGAGGATACCAAGGTGTGCTGGTGAGTGCTGCTCGTTTGAATTCACATGGTCGGGGCAGGGGGAAGGGGCGCCCAGAAAGAAGGGTGGCCTCTGCAGCGCCCCTGGAGTTGCACCCTGAGTGCTGCGAGATAGGCAGCCTGAGAGGTGAAAGCATGTTGTCAACCATGACATGCTGCAGGCACCGGAGGGAGGCCGTGGCCGGGACATTGACCTCGACGGCACTCAGTGCCCTTCAACTTCCACTCTGGAGGACTCTGTGAGCCTCCAGTGCCCGGCACTGTACAATGCACTGTGGATAGCACAGGAAAATCTGCCCTCAGAGTGCTTCTGCTCCTGAAGCAGAAGTGAAGTCTTGCACGCCTGCTGAATGGGAGGGCCTGGAAAGCAGGGCCGTCGTGCCGTGTAGCAATATCCCAAACGATCAGTGGACAGACTGGCCAGGAGGCTGCAGAACCATAGGGAAAGGAGACCGAGAGGCTGGACAAGACAAAGCACCCTCCCAGGGGAGGAGGAGTCCAGCTGGCCTGGCTGTGAGAGCTTCCCAGGCAAGGGGCTGCAGGGGCAGTGATGGAGATGGGTGGTCCGGAAGGCAACTTCTCCACCAGAGCAGTGAGTTGGGAGAAGACAAGATACGTAGGTGGGGAGGGAAGGATTTACACAGAGAAGCTGGGCCTGATGAACTACTAATTGGGAATCCTTATAAGTTTTTGAGTTAGGGAAGTGGCATGTCCAAAGTAAAATTCCAGAAACTTCCTTGTCAGAAATTCACTGCTCAGAAATTCCTTCATCCCTCAAAGGTAGGAAGAAGCCATCACTAGCAGGGGGGAAATAGTGGGTCTGCATCCCTGTAGATACGAGGCTGTTGAAGAGGCCTCTTCTCGGCCTCCTCACCCTGGCCTCTCTGCGAGCTGTAACGTTACTGCCTCCCTCCCACAGCCTCATCCTCTGCGCCACAGCTCTGTGCTGTAACAAGAGGCTAAGCACAGAATTACATGGACGACCCTCGGCTGGGGATTTGGGCTGATCTCTGTAGATCTAGTCTGAACTAAGCATCTCCCGCACAGGCTGGGAGCTAACAGGGAGGCAGAGCAGCACTTGTCTTCCAGTGTCTGCACGCTACTGCCTTTTCCGCCCAGGCAGGACTAAGCTGGTCTTTAATACGCCCAAATGGTTGATAAGGGGTGGAAGCACCGAGCAGCCTTGCAGAGACAGCAAATGAGCCCATCAATAGAGCTGCTTTCAGAAGCAAGTACTAGAAAACTCAACTCGGAATGACTTTCACAATAAGGAAATTTTATCTCACATACAGGAAGCCCCAAATTAAGGTGGCACTGAAGATGGTTCAACCGCTTCCCCCAGGACCTCAGTTCTTCCCACCTTTTCTCTTTGCTTACCCTCAGCATGTTGCTCTTGTCATCAGTTAGTAGTCCTCATGGTCCCCAGATGGCTGCCACAGTTCCAGACTTCACATATAGACATGGATGTGTCCAGTTCGATCAGAGATCATAGTGCTTTTGTGCTGGTATGCCTCTCTCTCTTTTTGAATCAATGAGAAAATTTCCCTCCGTGCCACATTGGCAGGGTTGGGTCTCAGGCCACTTCTGAAGCCAATGGATGGAGGAGAGAAAAGGGATAAGGTCAGCTTCAGCTGGGTTAGACCAGCGGTGGGTTCATAGCCAGCGGTGGTCCTCATGAGATGGTGACCAGGTCTGACAGGCAGTGGGAAGAAAGTGTGTGGTGTGGGGAGAAAGGGGAGGCCTGTGCAGCAGCCAGCGCATGACTCAAAAATCGGGCATTCGGTGTAGCCCCAACAAAGCCCCAACACACTTCCCATTCTGACAGCTGTGCCAGGTAAAGGGGGTTCTAGGGTGGTTGGGAGCTGAGCTGATGGAGGCCAGCTTTCTCTCTAATCACCAACAATGGGGAAAAAAACATTAAACTCAATGTTCTGGCTCTATCATCTACTAGCAGTAAGGCATTGTGGAAGATTACCTAAGCCCTCTGATCTGTTTGCTCATCTGTATATTGGAGATAGTTTTTATCCATCATGCAGAGTTACTGTTAGGATTAGAACAGAAATGTCCAGGCTCAAACTGCTGTTAATGGCAGCTATAGTGGAGGTGATGATGGTGGAGATAGGGGAGGTAGAAATGGTGGTAATGGTGGTGATGGTGGTGGCGATGATGGTGGTGGCGATGATGGTGATATTAGAGGTAATTGGGATGGTGGTAATGGGGATGCTGGTAATGGTGATAGTGGACATGGTAGTGGTGGTGATGGTGGTGGTGGTGATGGTGGTGGTGGGGATGGTGGTGATGGTGGTGGTGGTGGTGGTAATGGTGGTGGTGGTGGTGATGATGGTGATAGTAGAGGTAGTATTAGGGATGGTGGTAATGGTGACAGTGGAGATGGCAGTGGTGGTGGCGGTGGGGTGGTGGTGGTGGTGATGGTTGGGATGGTGGTGATAATGATGGCGATGGTGATGGTGGTGGTGGTAATGGTAGCGGTATGGTAGTGGTGGTGATGGTGGTGGTAATGGTGGTGGTGATAACAATGATGGTGATAATAGAAGTAGTGGGGATGGTGGTAGTGGAGATGGTGGTGATGGTGGTGGTGGTGGTAGTGGTGATGGTGGGGATGGTGATGATAATGATGGTGATGGTGGTGGCGGTAATGATAGTGGTCATTGAGCCTGGTTAGGAAGCTCTTTTAATATCCAAACAACCCATGATGGGGGCCTGAGTGGGGAGAGGCCATGGGGTGAGGCAGAAAGACAGGGTCCTGTTCCCTGGGCCAGATGTTGGTCTAATTCCTGAAAGAAGGTGGGCAGCTAGTAGAGAGTTTTAAGGCCACTGCTACACTTTTTCCCCATTTGGGAAATTATATGCTAGCCCACAGGTCACTAAGCAAATGCCCATTGTCCCCAGGTGTATTTCGGCCCTGATTGGTAATACCTGTCACCCTCTCCACTCCATTGCCCCCAAAGAAGAGGTAATTACCATGAGCACAGTGAGCTCCTTGGAGAGTTTGGGGCTGTGGCCACGTTCTGACACAGCTGCCCAGCAACAGAACATGTAGCTTATGAGGACATGACAGCCCTGGGACAGAGGACGTCAGTGGAGAAGGGGCTTCTGCCCTGGGCAGGTGGCTGGCCTGGGTGGCATTTGGGCTTCCTCTCAACTCCAAGAGGGTGACACAGGTGGCGGTGTGGCAAAGGTTGATCATGCCCTCTGTATTGTTCAAACGCTGGACACCAAACAAAGAAATCAAATGCCCCAAGCCTGCCCTGTAGATTGCAGTTAGAGAAACATGGGCCATGAGGAAAAACACTGGGGTGTGCAAATCTCCCGCACTGGCTTCTCATCCCCAGGCCGGCCTGTGAGAGGTCAGCACAGGCACATGGCTGGGCTGGGGCAGGGGAAGTGACGAGTCCAAGAGGCGTGCACAGGGCTAGTGTCAGACGACAAGGCAGCTTTCGGCACCCTGGATCTGAGCACCCACGCCCATGTGCTGGGGCGGGGAAGCAAGGCAGGCCCACGCCCACGTGCTGAGGCAGGGAGGAAGGCATACACGCAAGAAACTGATAGGCAAATAAACCATTTCAACTTAACATCGTGGGCAGGTACAGAGAAACAGATAAGTTTGAGAAAGGTTTTTTTGTTTTTTGGTTTTTTGGTTTTTTTTAATTGAGCTACTGTAAAACCGATGAAACTAGCATATACTTTTCAATTCACCCAGCTTCAATTGCTGCTTGCCCTCAATAAATAGGTGCATTGTTCTCTTCAAGGCTGGTCTTTGCTGTTAGGCTATTATTGATTTTCCCTGTCCTTCTGCTTTACAAGAATGTCCTGAGTGTAAGCCCAGACCGTTGGGAGCAACAGCCATCTTCTAGCAGAGGCGGCTGCAGAAGGCCCTCAGCAGGACCTGCCTGCAGGATTGTGAAATCGCAGCATTGTCCTGCCTCCCTGCCCAGCCCTTCTTCCCAATCTAGGCGCACCCTGCACATCTGTCCATTGCCCCACTACAAAAGGCTGTGCTGTCAAACATTTAAGATCCAAAAGAATGCTTTTTTTAAATTATGGTAAAATATATATAACACAATTTACCATTCTAACGATTTTAAGTATGAAATTCAGTGGCATTAATTACACCCACAATGTTGTGCAACCATCACCATTTCCAACGTTTTTCATCTCCTCAAACAGGAACTCCGTACCCGTTAAGCAGTAGTTCCCATTCCTCCCTCCCCCAGCCCCTCATAACCCGTAGTCTACCCTCTGTCTCTGTGAATTTGCCTACTCTAGATCTTTCATGTCAGTGGGATCATACGGTATTTGTCCTAAGTGTCTGGCTTCTTTCGTTTAGCACAGTGTTTTCACGGCTCATCCATACTGTAGCGTGTGTGGGAATGTGTAGGCACCACATCTTGTTTATCCATTTCTGTCAGTGGAAGGAAAGCTTCTTAATGGCTGAATCTCAGGCATAGGTGGAGACCCCAGGAGGAGGAGGCCTTCAGTGAGGAAGGCCTGCTGCCCACCCCTCCAGCCATACCTGGCAAGCAGCCTTTTACCTGCCCAGTGGCTCCTGCTGGGCAGAGTAACCCAGGGATTTCAGACAGTCCGTGGATGGAGACGGCCGTGCTTCAGCAGAAGGAATGCCAGACCAGCCGTGGAGAAACCCTCATGCCCCTCACACAGGGGAGACCTGTGGCCTTGAATCAGCTCCCTCACCTCTGTAGCCCAAGGAGTTTGGGATGAGCGTCCTGGTTTTTCTCCCTCACCTCCGTAGCCCAAGGAGTTTGGGATGAACGTCCTGGTTTTTCTCCCTCACCTCCATGTCCCAAGGAGTCTGGGATGGGTGTCCTGGTTTTTCTCCCTCACCTCCATATCCCAAGGAGTCTGGGATGGGTGTCCTGGTTTTTCTCCCTCACCTCCGAATCCCAAGGAGTTTGGGATGAGTGTCCTGGTTTTTCTCCCTCACCTCTGTAGCCCAAGGAGTTTGGGATGAGCGTCCTGGTTTTTCTCCCTCACCTCCGTAGCCCAAGGAGTTTGGGATGAACGTCCTGGTTTTTCTCCCTCACCTCCATGTCCCAAGGAGTCTGGGATGGGTGTCCTGGTTTTTCTCCCTCACCTCCGAATCCCAAGGAGTTTGGGATGGGTGTCCTGGTTTTTCTCCCTCACCTCCATATCCCAAGGAGTCTGGGATGGGTGTCCTGGTTTTTCTCCCTCACCTCCGAATCCCAAGGAGTTTGGGATGGGTGTCCTGGTTTTTCTCCCTCACCTCCGAATCCCAAGGAGTCTGGGATGGGTGTCCTGGTTTTTCTCCCTCACCTCCATATCCCAAGGAGTTTGGGATGGGTGTCCTGGTTTTTCTCCCTCACCTCCGAATCCCAAGGAGTCTGGGATGGGTGTCCTGGTTTTTCTCCCTCACCTCCATGTCCCAAGGAGTCTGGGATGGGTGTCCTGGTTTTTCTCCCTCACCTCCATATCCCAAGGAGTTTGGGATGGGTGTCCTGGTTTTTCTCCCTCACCTCCGTAGCCCAAGGAGTTTGGGATGGATGTCCTGGTTTTTCTCCCTCACCTCCGAATCCCAGGGAGTCTGGGATGGGTGTCCTGGTTTTTCTCCTGGCCTCTTACATTCTCCAACTCACTGATGTCCTGAGAGGGCAACGCGGCAGGTGGTGAAAAGTGCTGCAGCTCTCGGGAAGTATTTGTGGCGTGCCGGATGAATACATGGGAGAAGAATGAGGTAGCGAGAGCTAAGGGGTTGTGCTTCCTTCGTCTCTCAGATAGAGAATAGGCAGGAACTGCATGGAGAGGTCAGGCTGATTAGTATTCAAGTTCTGAAACAACCTGAGATACAACGTGCTGCTTGAAGTATTATTATTGTGTTGATTGTCTTTTGCACCTTGTACTGAGATGGAATTGCATAACTGGGCTTCTCATCAATTCTGTTTGGTGGAGAATTCTTGCTGGCTTCCATAAGTACATTTACATAAATCGAGGTGGGCACACACAGGCTGTCTTGGTATGAGTTCTCACTCCTGGGTCTGTCGCCTAGTGGATGTGGCCACACAGTGTTCAGCACATGTGGGCGGGCATCCCCTAGCTCTACGGTGCACATGGGAATAGACACTTCGGTCTCTCCAGACTGCCCTGGTCCCAAGAGATCTACCCTGGCATGGCTTCTGCTCACAAGGAGTCTGTGTTCCTCTAAAGTACAAATATGAATAATCTCATTAATGAAGGGTGTTTTATTATAAAGTCTATTTGTATTCATGGTGATCCTCCAAACAACGAGGAGAGGAAGTGAAGAAGAGGAGCTCTTTATTCCGTCCCATGTCCTAAAATCTCACTGTGCCGTGGGCAAAAATGCACAGACCAGGGCCTGGCGGTCTCCCTCGCCATAGCATCTTGGAGGGACTTTGGAAGTTATCTACCACTTTGGAAGTGGTATTCAAAGTACCAAGAAAAATGAAAAACACACTGATCCCTCTTCTCAAATCTTATGCAGAACTCGGCACATAAAGCCAATAAAAGTCTTCCAGACCAGGTCAGTAATAGATAGCTGCTGCTTTTTGTGTGTATTCTCTGTCCACACTCTGTCATATTGGCTCCCTGGACCCTCTTCAACTGTGTTAGAACCCTTGGACACTCAGCATGTGGGTTTATGGTGTTGCTCTAGTTCAAGAGGGGATGGGGAGTCGAAGCCTCCTTGCTTAGCTTTCCCCTTGCCTGTACCTGTTCCCAAGCCCTCTGTGGGGGCCTAGAGCTCTTTGCAGCACTGTAATTTTCTTAAGTCCTTTTGCACATGAGAACATAGACCCAGAGAAGTAGAGTCACTTGTCCAAGGACGTGCAGCCAGTTGGCGCCAGAATCGAAATTATTACCATCATTCAAAGACTTCTCATCAGTAAAGACTCATTATTATTCTCATTCTTGAGCCTTTGTTCTCAAAAGCTTATAATGTAGTTGAAAAGAGTGGTAATATATACATGAGAAGATAAACGGAAAACTAGGATAGCCAGTACACATCAGTGTCTAATTAGCTCTACAAGTGTTTAGAAGCCGTCATGATTCCTGGAACTGGGGCTCTCTCTCCACTGACCTCTTCTAAATATTTCAGACATGAGTGTGGCCCTGGACCCCCAGTTGCCAGTAGGAGATCTAGGAAGAGAAGGAAGAAAGGGAAAAGAAGATGGAAATAGGAAACAATAAAGGAAAAATGGAATTGAAGAGAAAGTGATAGAAAGGAAGAAGACAGGAGCTATCTGTGGGCAAGGCCATCAGCCTGCCTCAAGGCTGGCAGGGATCCACTCACTGTCAGAGGAGCAGGGTCCTCCAGGAGTGCCGGGGAATCCCTTCCAGCTTGTGTTGGGCCATTGTTGCACTGCTATAAAGAACTACCTGAGACTGGGTAATGTATAAGAAAAGAGGTTTAATTGGCATATGATTCTGTGGGCTATACAGGAAGCATAGTGCCATCTGCTTCTGGGGAGGCTTCAGGAAGCTTCCAATCATGGCAGAAGGCAAAGGGGGAGCAGGCACATCACATGGTGAGAACAGAGCAAGAGAGAGAATGGAGCAGGGAGCTGCTACACATTTTTAAATGCTCAGATCTTACAGGAATGCAGAGAGCTCACTTATCACCAAGGGGATGGGCTAAGCCATTCATGAGGGACCCATCCCCATCACCCAAACACCTCCAACCCTAGGGATTACAGTTGAACATGAGATCTGGGTTTGGTTGTGTTCAAACGATATTCTGCTCTTGCCCTTTCCCAAATCGCATGTCCTCATGTTGCAAAATGCAATCATCCCTTCTCAGTGGTCCCCCCAAAGTCTTAAGTCATTCAGCATTAACTCGAAAGTCCAAAGACTCATCTGAAGTAGCAGGGCTGGAGGGCCCGGCAGGAGCAAGATGGAAGGCAAATCCCTTCCACCTATAGGCCTGTAAAATCAAAAGCAAGTTAGTTACTTAGAAAATACAATGGAAATATAGGCATTGGGTCAATTTTCCTGTTCCAAAAGGGAGAAATTAATCAAAAGAAAGGGGTCACAGTCCCCAGGCAAGTTCAAAACCCAGTAGGCAGTCATTAAAGAGCCAGAATGATCTGCTTTGACTCCATGTCCCACATCCGGGGCACACTGGTGTGAGGGGTGGGCTCCCAAGGTCTTGGGTACAGCCCATTTGCAGCTTTGAATGTCTGGGTGCTTCCATGCTGTTGGTCTTGGATTCATTTTCTCTTCTGCAGTTGTTCACACCTCCTCTACACTATCCAACCTTAACACTGAACGGTAGGAATGGGAGTCTTCATCTGTCCCACTTGGCTTCCAAAGTTTCCCAGTTCCCAAGATCACCAAAAGGGCCAGTTTGCATGCTGAATATTGCCTTCTCAATGAGCTCTGTGACCACCCAGGATTCAGGAGGGCACACAGGCCTCTGGCTTCAGAGTTCAGGCATGAGGAGGGCCACAGAATTGCGTATTCCTGGAACCAGAGGCGCTTGGGGCATCCATGAGAACAGTCTTTGACCAACTTTTTATTTTCTTCACTCCATTCATACTCGCCCTTAGATGTTTCTATGACAGCACAACATATGTTTTGAAGGAATTAACCAAGCTGTTTTGCTTGTTTATGGTTTTGGTTGTTTTTTTTTTTTTAAGTAATTCTAGAAGGGCAGTCATGCCTCTAAGGTCAGACTGAATAACACTGCTTGTTGCAGCATTTAGTCAGCACACGCACACACGCAGTGCACACACATGCCTCACGGTGACCGTGTCCCAGACTTTTCAACAATAGGCAGCTGTCCTTCTCTGGGTTCTTGTTCAGACCCCTTCTTACTGGCTCCCTGGGCCTTTTCAGTTCTATCTCAGACCCTTAAACAATCAGCCATGAGGATCATGAAACCAGCCATGTCTCTGGGGATAAGTGGGACCAGTGAACTCTGTTTCTCCAGTACCCCGGCAGGTGAGACGGGATGAACAGACCTTTGGCTTGAAGGTCAGAAAGTCTGGTTTCTTGTCCTCTGCGTGTTTCTCCCGGGCTTCAATATCTTGTTAGTAGCCTAGTTTTTCAGGTGAGGAGTTTAATTAGATAACCTTTAACTTTCTTTCTCTCCCAGACTTCATGATTTTAAGAGAGGTCCTGTAACTTCTGCTGGAGATAAATTCGCATAATGTGAAGGAGATTTCTTGGGGATGAGGTTTCTGATGGGATGCACATCCTGATTGGCATTTGTAGTGGCTGTTCCATACTGATTTGGAGCCCAGCCTCTGCCCTTTTCTCTTTAGTCTGCACACTCTCCTCTTTCAGCCCTCCCCTGCAAGATGAACTCTGCTCTGGGCCCCACCTCTGTAGGTCTGATCGCCAGTATCTCCAATTCAGCACGTTCATAACTGATGTCTCTACCTTCCCCCAAAACCCCTCTTCCTCTTCTTGAAGTCCCCTGCTGCAGTGAGAGGCATCACCATCCACACAGTCACCCAAATTAGAAACCTCAGGGAGGGGGCATTGCACATCTCTGCACTGCCTCTTCCCTCAACCCCTACGTGCAACCAGAAAACAAAGCACATGCTTTCTCCTCTCAGATCCACCTACGTCTCACCAATCCCACTGCCTCTACCGTGGCTCCAGCCTCCGTGATCTCTGCATGGGTCGCTCCCCCCTACCCTTAACCCCATCACTCATTCTCCAGCCAGTGCCAGATTGCAGGGCATATCTCCCCAGGTCATTCCCATTCTCCTCAGAATGGAATCCAAGCATCCAGGCATAGCCACAAAGTTCCTGGTCATCTTGCTCCTGCTGTGCCCTCCAGCCCTGCTACTTCAACACCCTCATCCCAGCCAAATCAAATGTTTGCATCGCAGAGCTGTCCATACTTCCCATCTTCTTAGTTCACTCTCCACCTGCAATGCCTGACTCCTTCCACATTCCCTACCCCATGCCCCCAGCCCCTAAGCTTCTTCACCTGGACAACTCTTCATCCTTAGAGATTCAGCTTGAAGGTTCTTACTTTGGGAAGTCCATCCATAGCCAGCTGTGCTTGCCTCCCGAATGCCATGTACTAATTGTATTGGAATCGTCTGTCCATTTGCCCTGCATTGTACTAGTACATCCTCGAGGTTTGTTTCTGAGACTTTTTTTCTCAGATCTCCAGCAGGTCCATCTGGGTCTCCCCATGTTCTATGCCAGGATGCAGGACAAATGTTACATGGCATGGATCAAGGAATAGGCTTCATTGGGAAAATTTGCCAAGGCCCAAGGTCAACAAGAGAAGTCACATCCCCCAACCCTTCCATCTCAAAAAGAGATATGCCAGGTCCAGGATGCTGCTGGTCCTGCAGTAAGCCTGTACCCCAGTGGAGGACCCTCACCACATCCCCCAAACATAGCTCTCTCTTTTTATAGGGCAATTAAGTAAGAGAAAGCAGCCTGTCAATGAGGGAATAAGCAGACTGCTTAGTGCCAGGTGGTCTGGACTAGGGGTGCCAGCTGTTTACAGGAGTTGTCTGGGAATGCCAGTTTCCCAGCACATAGGGCCCTCAGAGCCTTCAGGATATTGCTGCCCTCTCTGACAGGGGGAGGAGGGACTCTGTGCTTGAGTGCTACCTCTTCTGGAGGGCTCATTATCTAGACAACCCAGAGGGAGATACAGGGTCACTTTTTGACAATGCAACTAGTTGTGCCACACCGATCATGAATGACTGAGGGGACAGATGGGTGGATGGTGGGTGAGTGGATGAGTAGATGGATGATAGGATAGATGAATGAGTGAGTGGGTGAATGGATGAATGGGTAGATGGATAGATGGATGGATAAATGTATAGGTAGGTGGATGGATGGACGGATGGATGGTTGGATGGATGGATGGATGGATGGACAGATGGGTGTATGGATGGTAGGTGGGTGTATATATGTATGTACGTGTGGGTGAGTGGGTGGATGGATGAGTGGGTGGTTGGATGAGTGGGCGGTTGGATGGATAGAAGAATGGGTGGGTGGGTGGGTGGATGGGTGGACTGATGGATGGGTGCTTCAGTGGGTGGGTGGGTGGATGGATGGATGGGTGGGTGGATGTATAGATGGGTGTATGGATGGTAGGTGGGTGTATATATGTATGTATGTGTGGGTGGGTGGATGGATGAGTGGGTGGTTGGATGGATAGAAGAATGGGTGGGTGGGTGGATGGGTGGGCGGATGTATAGATGGGTGTATGGATGGTAGGTGGGTGTATATATGTATGTATGTGTGGGTGGGTGGATGGATGAGTGGGTGGTTGGATGGATAGAAGAATGGGTGGGTGGGTGGATGGGTGGACTGACAGATGGATGGGTGCATCAGTGGGTGGGTGGATGGATGGATGGATGGATGGATGGATGGATGGATGGATGAATGAACGCACAGGTGGGTGAATGGGTGAATGAATGGATGAGTGGGTCGGTGCATAGGTGGGTGAATGGATGGATGGATGAATGGGTGGGTGGCTGGCTGGATAGGTGGTGAGTTGGTGGGTAGGTGGATGGATGAATGGTGGGTGAGTGGATGGAAAGATGAATGGAAGGGTGAGTGGGTGGATGGATGGATTGATGGGTGGATGGACAGGTGGATGAACAGATGGATGAATGGATGAGTAGTGAGTGGGTGGGTGGGTGAATGGATGAATGGATGGGTGAGTGCGTGGAAAGATGGATGAATGGATGGATGAATGGGTGGGTGGGTGGATGGATGGAATAAAAGAGTGAAAACAACTAGCACATATGAAAGCACCTGACATCTAATGGATACCCAACTTCTGTTTGTTTCCCTTTCCTTTTCCTTCTTTCTCATCTCAGCTTCAACTTTCTGGGAATACGGAAAGAAGTGACCCTGTCATCTAGTGGCAGACATGAAAGCTCTGAACCATCACGGTTTGGGGATGAGGAGATGGGCTGAGTGGCTGTGTGACAGCTCCTCTATTCCTATTCCCACAGACATCCTCAGGTTCCCCTGTGCTGGGTTGTCTCATGTTTTCTCCTTCAACATGGCCCTGATGTACATTTTAACCCAACACCACCTGACTTTAGAAGATTGGAGCTTCCCACACACTGTGATTTGTTCCTGGGTCACAACCCCAAGGGAGCCGCCTCCCTAAATGCATTTTATGGCACAAAAATGGGCAGGAAGGGAAGGACGAATCTGCCTCTGAGATGCTGATTAAGTCTGACCCCCGCACTCTCTTCCCACTGCCTCTGCGTGATCTGGGCTTTCATCAGCATGTGAGCTGGTGGTTCTTCCGGGTACCTCAGAAACACCTGGAAATTGTCTACAGTGCACATTTCCAGGCTTCACAGCCAGGAGATCTGTTTCAGTAGATCTGGACAGGGCCCAGAATTCTACAGTTTTTAATTTGCATCCTCAAACTGCTTCACAGTGAAGCTGGCACTCCCTACATGCCCAGGGGACTGTGATGGAGTGAATGGGAGCCCAGGTACCCGAAGGCTCCCTACAGAGCTTTCCATCCAGCTCCTGATGGCCCTGCCTTGGAGGACCCTGCCCAGCTGGCCAGGCAGGAGGAAGTGGGCCTTTGTGGGTAACACTCCTCCTTCAGAATGTGGGCGAGCCTGGAGCACCCCCTCACCACTGCTTCCACATGCGCACACCAGAGCTCCCTCTGACTGGCAGAGGAGGGGAAAATGGGTCCAGGGGTTCTGAGCCAAGTGCCCACTTGGGGCTGCGGACAGACCCGCCCCACTCTGGAGGGCCTGTGCCCAAATGCAATATGGATGGGTGTTTCATGGCTCCAGTCAAGGATGGCTGAGGCTTCTGCAGAGGCGAGCAGTGGAGCATGAAGGCATCCAGGCAGCCTTTGCCTGGTGGGGGCCATTAAGGTTCTGCACTTGGGATGGGGGTGTGGGAGAAAGCAATTAGTGGTGAGGGAAGAGCATGAATCAGCACAGAGTCGGCTCGCTCTAATTGAGCCAACAAGTTTGTCCTGTTCGCTCTGGGCTCCCAGGGGTGGGAGCTGCATCCTTAAATGCAAAGCCCTTCTTCAAGGTGTCAGGGGAGGAAGAAGACTGTCTTCTGTCCCTCGAGGGAAGAGAGGGGCTCCTTCCATTCTCCACCCCCACCCAGTGCCTGCCTCCATCCTCAAAACGCTGATTTTCTCTGCTGAAATGTTTGATGTCTTTGGACAGAAGGTTTTATCTTCTTAAGAAAGAGATTTCACATTTCTGGATCAGTGTACGTGAGCAGGTGGCCTCTGTCCGGGCTGCTCTTAAGAGATCTTCACCGTCTCCATTTCTTTGTGGCTGCATTTTCGCTCCGTCATTTGGAGGAACTCAGCTAGTACCCTCCCCAAGACCAAGTCTGCTGTCTTCAGGGCTTGTGCCTGCAGAATTGTAGCACGATTTTCCAGGAGCTCTGCTTTATCCCCTTCTCTTTTTGCCCTGACATTGTTTCCCTTTAGATGGAGACATTGTGACTTCTCTTCTGGGAGGGCACAATGAAATGTCAACTGATTAACTCAATAAAATGTTTCAAAAAATAGGAAATTTTTCCACTAGTCTAATATTTACGTTTTAATGGGGGAACTTTGACGAAAAAAAAAGAAAAAGAAAATCCCGTAATCCCCAGTAGCTTGGTGCTGTCATGGTAGAGCTGTGGAGTTGCTAATTTGGCCTGGCTGTCCCCACTTGGTCCCACTACAGTGGGGCCAGCATTGTCTTCAATCTACTTGTGAGATCTGCTGGTTCCAAACTTTCCAAATCCCCAAACTAATGACTTATCTTTCTCTCTTTTCTGTTTTTGTTTCCTAGGAACGAGTGGAATATCTCTTTCTCATAATTTTTACGGTGGAAGCATTTTTAAAAGTCATCGCCTATGGACTCCTCTTTCACCCCAATGCCTACCTCCGCAACGGCTGGAATCTGCTCGATTTTATCATTGTGGTTGTGGGGTAAGTATCACTGCCTGCCTCTTTCCCTTTCTCTTACCAGTGTTGCGGGACTTTTCCTTAGGTTAGCTGGAGACAGAGTCCTTGTCATACGGCCGCAAAAATTTAGGCTCGTAGATGATTTAGAGAGTGAGAAAAATGAGATTTATTTTGCTAAAGGAACAGAAAGGGAAAGAGAGATTCTTGGCAAAGTGAGAGTGTGCGCTTCCTGCCCATGGGTTTCCCGCCTCGCAGACCGAATCCAAGGTTTTACCCAGGAAAAGGAGGGGTCAGGTCTCCCTGCTGCAAACGGTGGCATGAACGTCTGTGGCTCCACCCCAGTGTGCAGGCTGGCTGGAGTTTCTCTGGGGATCGCTTGCCATTTGGCTATCTCACCAGTACATCCCTCTTCTTCCTTCTGTAGTATCTCTTTTCAATTTGGTCCTAACTGTGCTGGCCTTCAGGCAAAAGAAAGGATCCATGAAAATCACTTTGAATTCACACTTCCCCAGAGGGACAGGATGTTCCCAAGAACACCTCTCTCTACCACTCCCACACAGGCATGCACACACACACACCCCTCCCTACCACACCCACGCAGGTGCGCGCACACACACCCCTCTCTACCACACCCACGCAGGTGCGCGCACACACCCCTCTCTACCACACCCACGCAGGTGCGCGCACACACACCCCTCTCTACCACTCCCACACAGACGTGCACACACACACCCCTCTCTACCACACCCACACCCCTCTCTACCACACCCACGCAGGTGCGCACACACACACCCCTCTCTACCACTCCCACGCAGGCGTGCACACACACCCCTCTCTACCACACCCACGCAGGTGTGCGCACACACACCCCTCTCTACCACTCCCACACCCCTCTCTACCACTCCCACGCAGGCGTGCACACACACCCCTCTCTACCACACCCACGCAGGTGCGCACACACACACCCCTCTCTACCACTCCCACACAGGTGTACACACACACCCTCTCTACCACACCCACACAGGTGCATGCACACACACCCCTCTCTTCCACTCCCGCACAGGAGTGCACACACACACCCCTCTCTACCACTCCCACTGCCACTCCCACTCAGGCATGCACACACACGGTTGGACCTGAGTGCTCCTAATGGAACCCACACTGCTCGGTGCCGCTAAGGATATCCTCTTGCTTAAGGACTTCATGTCATCTCAGACCACATCTGGTCCCGCAGTTCCTCTGCCAGTTTCCCTGCTGTATCACTGAGCACATTTGGAACAGCTCGTCCGTGAGCATGCAGTCTGCAGGTGTGGGGTGAGGGTGGGGCGCACATGGACTGTGCCTGTGCTCTGGACTCGTACAGAGGCCACATCCCCATTCTCACGCTACAGGGGGCCTGGTTCTGTGGCCCCAGGGAACCAGACTACTCAAGACAGGTGGATGAGAAGGAAACAGGGAACTATGAAAGGCGAAGATGACAGGTAACCAAACCCCAATCAAATGCAGCTTCCCCCCAGACACCCTGCTCCACGGTAGCATAAGAGTCCGTCTAGGCTTTCAAAACAGCAATGCAAAGAATCTGAAATAAAATGTGGAAGTGATCTCCTTATAAATAAGTTGGTAACCCCACAAAAAGATTCTCCATAAACTATTTGTACCTAACAGGCCTACATACACTGGTGAAGTGTAGGTTATTAAAACGCAGGTGATGAAGTTCCATCAACACATCTGTCTTGTAATAGGAGGGAGCCCATTGCAGCAGATTTTACCTTGAGAAGAAGCCGGCTCCTTTGGGCTAGTCCCTTGTTACTCTGAGCCCAGTGAGTGCTCAAGTGGCCATCACCTTGGACTCTCCCTCCCTTGAAGTCCTGGCAGTCTGCAGAGTCAAGGCCAGAATGTCAGGAGCTCTTTGTCCCAGAGGCCTATTTTTGGAGGATCCTTTTGTGCCATCCCGGAGGAGACACAGCCATTGTGGATGTCTCCAGAGCACCCGCCATTCACCATCTTGTGAGAGTGCCTAGTCTTTACAGCAGGAAATAACGCAGGAGGACGTCGAGATCATTTGCAAGTTATTTCCTCGTCTCTGGCCATCTGGATGGCTCACGAGGTTACTTGGAACCACGTTAGGGTTTTTTCTTTTTTTTCTTTGTTGCGTTATTTTGCCTGGCCAATGAATGATGCACTTTGGCCGTATGAACCTCAGGAATATTTGGGTGATACGAGGGGCACTAAGGTTATTAGTGTCGTTAGCCAGGTCTAGCTCTGGCTCACAGCACTCGGGGTGTGCATGCAGCTATAGGAGAGATTTTGCGGCTTCTGCTCATGCCAGAATAAACAAAGAGCGGCTAAAACGCGTGCCTTGAATAACTCAGTAAACCATAGCAGAAGTCCTTAAGGTGGGTTGTTCCAAATGCCCCTAAATCCTTTTCAGAATTCGACATCTTTCTCAAGGCCTCAGTCTCCTGGGAGCCTTTTGCACATGCATAGAAAAGAGCCTTGGGAATGAGAGCAGCTGCTTCTGGGACCAGTGGAGGGATGAGGGTGACTTGCAGGGACGAGTTTTGTTTAGGCAAAATTTTGGAATTTTGGAGTGAGTTGGAGTTGATTATATGTGCTTTGCCCCATATGTGGTCTTAATTAAATCATGAGTCGGGGAAGCAGAGACAAGAAATGCAGGGTGAGTAGGCACCAAACAGGAGCCCTGGGAGGGAGGGGTCCTGCCTGGGTTGACAGGCAGTACAGTGGTGCATCTCTGGACTACGCTTCATGCCTCACCTGCAGCCTGTCTGGACCCAGCTTCATCCCTTAGACTCCTCCCCACAACCATAGGGGGTCCGGCTTTTCTGTGGGGTCAGCCCAGATTCCAGTCACATCTCCCTGGGGTCTAGGCCATGAGGCTGATGAAGAGAGGGAGGCATCCAGTTGTGTGCTCCTGTTTCTTTTTTTTTCTTTTCTTTTTGAGACAGAGTCTCGCTCTGTCGCCCAGGCTGGAGTGCAGTGGCCAGATCTCAGCTCACTGCAAGCTCCGCCTCCCGAGTTCTCGCCATTTTCCTGCCTCAGCCTCCCGAGTAGCTGGGACTACAGGCGCCCGCCACCTCGCCTGGCTAGTTTTTGTATTTTTTAGTAGAGACGGGGTTTCACTGTGTTAGCCAGGATGGTCTCGATCTCCTGACCTCGTGATCCACCCGTCTTGGTCTCCGAAAGTGCTGGGATTACAGGCTTGAGCCACCGCACCCAGCCATGTGCTCCTGTTTCTAAGCCCCAGAGGTTATGACACCAGCAGTGGCCCAGCTTGTGGCTGCACTTGCACTGGGACGTATTTGGAACCTAGTCTCTCTTCTCCTAAGGGCTCTTCATCCTGTCTGAATCAACCTATCCTTGTAACGATCCGCCATCGCTGGAGGGTGCAGCTTACCACCTCTCTTCAGCTCGCCTCCTTTTTCTGCTTCCTTTGCAACATTAAGTAGTAATATTGGGTAGCCCTTTGCTTCCCTGGGTCTCTTGGAAAATATCTGCTATCCTTGGCGCCTCCTCTGTAGCTGTAGGGAAGGGTTTCTCCTGGCCTCCCACACAGCTGGGGGGGGGGGGCCTGACTTGCCTTGGAGAAAGGTGGACCTGCCTGCCTACTGCCTGAGTGCCAGGCTGAGAGCGTCGTCTCTGCATTGCTATTCTGGTGGCACATGACACAGGGCATTTCTTTCCTTCCTAAAGCAGAGGCCTCCCCAGTGGTGGGACTGCTGAATAAACACGGAGGGACTGTGGTGGCCTCAGATTCACCTCCCCCTACCCAGGGACCATGGAGTCCTCCGTGGATCTCCTGCTTAGGAGGTTCCATGCCGGCCAGTGAGGCTTTGTTGCCCTGCCTCCCTAGCAGGGCGGTGGCCCTGCCTTTCCCATTATCTGGGCCTCACAATCATTCTACAGCCTCACGATCCTTTTCTTCTAACATCTCCACTGCCTGGCTACAGATTTGCCAAACACACCTCCCAGAGCGATCCTTCAGCCAGGCGTCCACGTCAGAGCCCAACCCTTAGGGACCAGTGGGCCCTAAGCCGTGGTTTTGCCTTTGGAATGTCTCATTGAGAAGAAATACACCAGCCACTCCTACATCCATGTTTGAATTTTCTACCCTTTCAAAATTAAAAGCGGATACGTAATAAAGAGTCTCAACTTGAGGCGGGAGTTAAGGGCAAGTTGTCTAATCTCCACTCCCTTCACTGAATCCTATTTTGTGAACATCTTTCACTCCGATAAACATATTGCTTTCTTGCAGGAAATACTGGGAACAAAATCGGGTTTGCATTGGGGTGTTGTTTGACAAATTTGCAGACGGGTCTTCGTTTCCTCCAGTCTCAGTGATCTGGGCTTCAGCGGAAAGAACATCTCCCTTGTAGAGAAAGAAGCCCACTCCCCCATCCTGGCAACTTCTGCCTGGGATTCAAGGCCTCAGCAGCTAACACAGGAAGCTGTCAAGTCTCCAGGCTGAGAGACACTGCAGATGCAGCCTGAACAGGGTTCTCAAACTTCATTCGGCTGCAGAGCCTGCTCTTGAGAGTCTCACTCAGAGGTCCAATACACAGACCAGATAGAAGGGACGTCCTCTGGACCAGAGGAGCCAGAACCCCAGTCACTCAGCCAGTCAGTGCCTGGGGGCCTCCATGGAGCGTTTCTAGGCCGATCCCCTCGTGGCTCAGCCCTGCCTGGCCCTGAACTTCTGCTAATGCATCTGGCTAATCCCCCAGCTGCAGCTTCCCATTTGTAGATCCGGTTACCTGGGGCATAAGTCACTTAGGAGCTCAAGCCTATTGCTCCTGAATGAAAGTTGCCCTGGCTCATAGTTCAGACCCGATATGGAGACCCACTCCTAATACCTGGGCGCCCTCCTTGATCCCAGACCCCACTACTGAAGAAACATGACCCAGCGTGTAGTGCACTCTGCTGCCAATGAATCCATTGCATCCTCTCTGGGTATAAAGGACAGAAATCGCCCCGCACGCCCTTCCCCCTATTTTTCTCGGTTGCCATGAAAAGCCCAAAATTCTTGAGTCATCCCTCATCACCCAGACTCCTGTTCCCACGTGGCTCTGTGCATCCTCTGATCTAACCCCTCCTTTCTCACTACCCCACGGCGGAAACCTTCCCACTGTGCCCTCCCATCCCCATAGTCTCTCGCCTATTCGGGGTCGGTCAACTTTTCTGTAAGGGCCAGATGCTGGTTTTCATCTTTGCAAGCCAAGTCTCTGTTCCAGCTACTCCACCCTACCCAGCAGCAGGACAAGAGCGGTATCTCCATGAGTGGGTGTAACTGAATTCCAGCAAAACTTTGTTTGCAAAACAGGTGGCCCAGTTCTCAATTTCCTTTCTGGTCACTTCCAGATTCTCCCGTGAGGGTACAGCTTTCTCTGCTGTCTCTCAGCAGGTGGCCACTTCCTGTCCCAGAAGCCTCCTTCCACTGTACCAGGTTGCCAGGTCTAAGGGGGCCCTGCCAGCTCCTGATTTCTGCTCTACTGCACCCCCCCCTCCCTTTTGACATTTGTGTCATCAGATCCTCTATGCCTTACTTCTCTTTACTGCAACCTTCCGCAGACCTTTGAGTCACCCCTCCTTGTGCCTTTAGGACTTGGGCTCTTGGCTCACTCTACTTCACTCCAAGACTCACTTCTTCTCTACTTTCCCTGCAGTAGCTTCTTGGTTCCTGGATATCTGCCTTCTGGGGAGCCTATCTCAGTAGGCCCACTCCCATGGTTATAGCCAATATCCCTGTCACCACTGATAACACCTCCCCCATAATCCCAAATCTAACATCCTACTGTCTAACCAGCACCACTGTCTTTCCAGTCCCTTCCCTCTCTCACCCTGACTCCCACAATCCCTTCGTCCCACCGTACTCTTCATCCCCACCACCATGTCCACCCTCCTTCCAGCCAGCTCAGATGCCATGTGCCACTGCTGCACTCGCTCAAGGTTTGCATTTATGCTCAGCATTCTTAGTCTTCTGTCTGTTTATCTTGCACACCTGGAAAAATGCCAACCCTAATCAAGTCCAAGCAGAGATCTGCTTGGTACCTGGAAAGGGTCAAGAAATCTGCAAAGTTGAGCAGAGTCTCACTTTACACTCATGACCTCCAACCTCGAGGAAGCCCTTAGTGACACCTGAGGGCCCTCCTGCTTTATCCCCACCCCATTCACCCTTCTGCTTTGTGAGAGAATTCTTTCAGCACCCTTGCCTCTCTCTTCACACTTCCCATCTCCTTCCCCTTTCACATTTTCGGCTGATGGCCTCGTTCCCCAGTTCCCTGAGAAAGATGCAGTCAGAAGGGGACTTTCATATATTCCCACAACTACGCGTCTGTGCTGCCAATGTGCCTTCTTACTGAACCATGGCACACAGCCCTGCCCCTGCGCAGGTGGGTACCTTTCGTGTGCACCCATCCCCTTCTTGCCAATGAAGGAGCTCCGTCCTACCAGCAGCGGTTCTCTCTCACTTCTATCTCATCACATTTTCTGCCTCTGTTAGATGATTCCCATCACATAGAAAAATGCTGTCTTATCTCCCATTCAGAAACAAAACCCTCTTGACTCCACTCCCACTTCTAGTAACCCCCTTTTTTTCTCTGCTCATTTAGAGCAAAAGTCCTCGAAAGAGTTGTCTCTACGGTGGCCACATGTGGCCATTCAGCACTTGAAATGTGGCTAATCTGAATTGCGATAATAATAATCATAAGGATAAAATAGACAGCATATTTCAAAGACTTAGTTACAAAACAAGGAATGATAAATGTCTCCTGAATAATTTTTTATATTTATTACATGTTGAGATGATAATATTTTGGCTATGTTGGGTGAAATAAAATCTATGATCACTGTTAATTTTGCCTGTTTTTACTTTTTTAATGTGGCTCCTAGCAAAGGTAAATTACACATGCAGCTCACACCTGTGGCTTGCCTCGTATTTCTGTTGGCTAGGGCTATCTATCCTCATGGTCTCCCACTCCCCCCATGCTCTCTTGAACCTATGTCTGCTAGGTGTTTGTCCACATCGCTCCACCAACACAGATGCCTCCAAGGTCTGGATGGTCTTGATGTTGGTAAACCCAGCGGTCAGTGTCCAGTCATGTCTCTGCAGCATGTGACACCACCGCCTGTTCACTGACCACTCGCTTCGTGGGGCGCTGTTCTCTCCACGTCCCTGCTCTGCAGTCAGTCTCTCTTATTGCTTTCTCCTCTCTTGACCCCTCAGTGTGGGAGCACTGCAGGGTTGGGTCCTTTCACATCCTCACCTTCTGCGCTGGCCTCCTAGGTAGTCACATATGATTTGACTTTAAATATGAACTATGCAACTACTGCGCTTTTGTCTCCAGCTTGGACCTCCCCACTGACCTCCAGACACAGTAGAACCAACTCAAGACATGCATTTGATGTCCAAGCAACAACTAAAGCTTCAAGAAGTTCTCGGCAGAACCCATGATGTCCATTCAACCATATCTCATCATTCCTGTTGCTCACGCCCAAACTGTTGGAATCTTCTCTGATTCCCCTCTCTTTCTTACACCTCACATCTAGTCCATCGGCCAGTCCCACCAGCTTTATCTTAACGTAAATCTGGTATCCAACTTTTTCTCACTACCTCCAACGCCACCGCTCGTTCTGAGCCACCAGCGTCTCGCACCTGAGTGACTACAGCAGCTGGTCTCTGGCCTCGCCCCCAACAGGAGAGTCTCCCACAACAGCAGAATGATTCTTTTAGACCTGTAGTTAGGTCATGTCACTCTCCTGCTCAAAGTCCCCCAGTGGCTTCTGTCTCAGAGAGGATACCAGCACCTGGTGGGGTTCCTTATTTCCTCTCCAACTTCCTCTCCCACAGTTCTCCACTTTCCCTGCTCTGCTCCAGCCACACTGGTCGCTGTTGTTCCTCTAATGCACACCCTGCTCCTCCCTTGGGCCCCTGGCTCGCCTGCTTCCTCTGCCTGGAACAGTCTCTAGATAACGAAGTGGGTCCCACCCTCACTTCCCGTAGGCCTCTGCTCAAGTGTCACCTGCAGGGAGTTCTTTGTGCAGACCTCTCAGGTGGGAAGGGAGGCAGCCCTCACCCTCTCTCTGCAGAGCCCCTCGCTGCCCCTCCTGCTCAGCACTCATCACTCTAAGCTGCAGTGTCTATTTACTGATTGCTCAGTTTGTTGTCTGTCTCCCTGCTAGAATGTAAGTTCCATGAGGGGAAGGGCTTTGTCCATTTTGCTGTAGCCCCAGTGTCTAGAACAGTGCCCGACATGTCGCAGGTGTTCTTGTTTGTTGGAGGAGTGAATATGCCAGCTCAGACCTATAGTGGCAAGGCCGAAAGCCCTGCATCTCAGTTACATGCATGTGTGGTTTTGCCCCACTTGAGACCTTCTTGTTTAACCACTGAACCATTCATTCATTTGTGCAGCACCCACCTCAAAAAGGAGGCCAGCAAAAAGATTTCCATGGGCCAAGAACAAGTCAAAGAGAGGGAGTCTCTAGAAGGAAGGAGGTGGGGAAATAGAACACATGGTTGCTGGCACCCCTGGGAGGGGTGCTGGGATATCATGGAGAGGGCGGAGGGCTCCTCAAGGAGATGAGGACTGACGACAGATGTCACCTGCTTCCCACTTTTGTCCAGCGCCTGTCCAGCTCATGCCTTTATGATGGCAGAGGGCCTGCCCCTCAGCTCGCTCAGGCCTCCCTGGGCCATGGTGGCACCCTGGGCATGGCCACCACCCACACTGAGGGGATGTCAGCTTACAACCACCCACAGACTCCACGCGTGCCCACAGCGCCCACTCCTGGGCTGGAGACCCGTGCGCAATTTTGCCCAGCTGGGCAAAAAAAAACCCCAGTCCTGACAGTCCTCCTCTCTTTCCTCTCTTCTAGGCTTTTTAGTGCAATTTTAGAACAAGCAACCAAAGCAGATGGGGCGAACGCTCTCGGAGGGAAAGGGGCCGGATTTGATGTGAAAGCGCTGAGGGCCTTCCGCGTGCTGCGCCCCCTGCGGCTGGTGTCCGGAGTCCCAAGTAAGTGAAGCCTGTTCTTGTGTACAGTGTTATCTCCTTGCCACTTTCTGCTGTCGTTTACTGAATTGCCAAGAACAGTCTGCAAAGGGACCTGCTTTCATATAAATGGAGGGGTTTTGTTTTTGTTTTAAAATGAGTTCCTTTGAGCTGAAGAACCCAACTCTGATATAAGTACCTTAAAACGCACTATGGTCCCAGCTCTTGGAAACTCCTGGAGACAGTTCACAGCAGTCACTCAGCCACATGAATACTACACGAAGGAAGTAATCCCATGGCCATCTGAGCCACCCCGGAGGCCCTGGGATGGGGATTTAAATACATTTTGCAGCAGAAGAGCCAGGTGGCTAATCCCCGAGGCTCCAGAGCACTTCAGCCAATGAGATTATCTCTACTTTCTGTATTTTTCCAAAGAACAATCAGGAAAGCATCAGTGGATGTTCTAAAAGTTCTGTTTTGACCTTTCTCCCAGCCCTCCCGTCCTGTCAAATAGGGTAGTCCAGGCCTCAGGAGCCCCACTGGGGACACCACACCTGTCATTGTGAGAAGTGATTTTACCCAGAGAGGAGGGTATTCAGCTCTCTGAATCGGGGAAGGGTTTGGAGAGGTATTGTCTATTCAGATGTCAGTCACATGGACAACACCTCTTCTGCCACTCCTGCAGAAGCCTGGCCCATTATGGATGCACCCCAGGTACTGAACACAGTGGCTTCAGGTGCCCTGGGGAGGTGCCAGCAAACCCCAGCCCAAGGTGCTCCTGGGGGCTCAGTCCACTTTAGGAGAACTCCTCCTACTCTTTCCTCTTCAGTTTGTGGTGTCTGAGAACAATTCTGGACTCATTTGCTTAAATTTTATTTTCAGTTCAACTCCAGTAGATTCGGCCCATGACTCAAGACATAAGTGACCTCTCAGACTAGGCTAGGACCAGATGAGCTTGGAGCTGGGGTGAGGGACAGGAAGACAGATGACCTCCAGATGCACAGCCTCTCCTACCCATGCCATGCACTAAGCACTTGGTTCCCAGTGTGCTGCTGGTTGGTATCTCATGGAGTCATGAAACCGTGGAAATATGAGGGGCTTTATATTAACCAGTTATTCATGCACGGAACGGTGAAAAGATCTTCCTGTGACTTTAATTAACTAGCAATAGAGCCAAAACTAGAATCAGGTCTCCTGATTTCTAGACCAGCTCTCTTTCCTACCACACTGCACTGCCTCTTTTAAAGAATTAAGCGGTATATATCTCTTGATTGTCTTGGATTTTTTTTTTTTTTTTGGAGACGGAGTCACGTTCTGTCACCCAGGCTGGAGTGCAGTGGCATGATCTCGGCTCACTGTAACCTCCACCTCCCAGGTTCAAGCGATTCTCCTGCCTCAGCCTGCTGAGTACCTGGTACTACAGGTGCTTGCCACCATGCTCAGCTAATTTTTTTTTTTTTAATTTTTTTAAATTTTTAGTAGAGACGGGATTTCACCATGTTAGCTAGGATAGTTTCGATCTTCTGACCTCATGATCCGCCTGCCTCAGCCTCCCAAAGTGCTGGAATTACAGGCATGAGCCACTGTGCCCGGCCGATTGTCTTGGAGTTTTACACATATATCCTGTCTCTTAAACTACACTATAAGCCCCTTGAAACCCAGAACTGTGCCTTCTATTGCCTCTGATTCCCACACAATACCTACTTCAGTCTCTAAATAAGCAAAGGGAACCTACTGAATAAGCAAAAGCAAGAGTTTGTTTTCTTTGCAGTGGGACTCCCTGGGCAAAGCTTGTGGCCTGTCTTAAGCTCAAAAGGCACACAGAGCTGAGCACACAAGCACAATTAAAGCCGACTTTCTCTACTCAGCCTTGACTGTTTGGGTGTACTTAGGAATAGAAACTGCATATATCATGGCCAGGACTCACTTCTTTTTGAAGCCTAAATTATTTGGGTTTTCCTTGTCAATCAGCCATAACTCAATAGCCCAAATCAGGAAGTAGGAAGGGAAGATGACAGTGACTTTGAACATGACTTTAAGGAGCTGATAATGGTACTGCCAGTGTGTCAGTGATAGGAACCAGGAGTTAATTCCAAATGCCAGCCAACCGAGCAAAATGGACACAGTGACCCTTGGCCTGTTATCTACGTACTTATTAGGGGCCTACAATTCTTATTAGGGGTATTGGGGCATATCATAAAGAACAAGCATGGTTCTTTCACTAGATAAATTTGACAGTCTAATAAAAGAGTGTATCAGTCAGCTTTTGCTGTAGGAATAAACAATCCCAAACTCTCCACGGCTTACAACCAGCAACTTTTACACCTGGCTCATGGCACCTGAGGATGGTGGTCAGCTGCAGCTCTTCTGCCCTCAGCTGGACTCTGGGCTTGACCTCATTGTGCGTGCCCTTCAATTCCAGAGCCCAGGTCAAAGGAGCCCTCACCCTCGGTGGTAGGCCTTGTAGTTGTCATGGCTGAGGGCAGATGCTCACAAAATGGGGCCTAGAGCCAACCGCACCAGCAACTTAAGGCTTATGCTTAAATGTGGCTTCTGTCTTAGCTGTTCACATTCCACTGGCCAAAGCAAGTCCCATGGCCACCCTCAGAGATAACGGGGCCAAGAAGGGTGCTGAACCTTCAGAGAAGCATGGGTGAACGATTGAGAACACATAGCAGCCTACCACAAAGAGACCGAGGAAATGATTGTTATCAACAGCAGTAGCTACAGTAATTGCTCTAGTCCAGAGATGCTTAATTAGAGATGAATATGGTTGAGAGCCTCTCATGCTACAGTGCATTAAAAGGAAGAATTAGATTAGATTGGGTCACTTGGGTTCCACTACAGAGGAAACTTCCCGAGGACGGAGCCCTGTCTCCATCTGTACTTAAGCAAGGTAGATGTGTCTTGCAGTGGTCAGGAAGCAGTAACACTCCTAGGAATTCTCTCAAGAGGATGAAGGCCTCAAATGCAAAGCCATCATGTTACCTGCTGTGCAGTCCAGGAAAATATTTTCGCCATTAGAGATGATGACACTGAGATGGTTTTGCTGTTGTGGGTGCCTTGCAGGTAGCTCCATGCTTATGCGTAGGAGCAACAACTGTGTCTGGTTTCCTGTGGGTCACCAGTAAAATGGTGACTTCCTCAGCTCATGCAACCTTCTGCCCTTTCTTGCTGGAATAGTGTCTGTGCAGCTTTTGAAACAGGGAACCATGCAGACCATGGTGGATCCGTGCATTGTACCAGTGTGGTTGGTGTCATCTACAAAGATGTCAGCAGTATCTCCCCCGACTACAAACCTAGACAAATGCCTCCTTCTTCTACTTCTCATAACCATAGGTTATCTCCTTCTGTATTTCAACAAAACTCCTCAAGAGTTGCCTCTACCTGTTGTCTGTGATTCTTGTCCTCCCATTCTCTCTTGAATCCACTCTGATGGGGCTTTCTTTCCCACTGCTGCACCAAAACATCTCCTGTCCAGACCATCAGTGATCACCGTTACTGCACCCAGTGCTCTGTGCTCCAGGACCGTGTTACATGATCTGTTGACAGCTTTGGATACAGCTGATCACTCCTTGTCTTTGAGCCACTATTACCCTTGGCCCTTAGGACACTGTTCTTTTTTTTTTTTTTTTTTTTTTTTTTGAGATGGAGTCTCGCTCTGTTGCCCAGGTTGGAGTGCAGTGGTGCGGTCTCGGCTCACTGCAAGCTCCTCCTCCTAGGTTCACGCCATTCTCCTGCCTCAGCCTCCCTAGTAGCTAGGACTACAGGCGCCCGCCACCATGCCCGGCAAATTTTTTTTTGTATTTTTAGTAGAGACGGGGTTTCAACATCGTTCGCCAGGATGGTCTCGATCTCCTGACCTCGTGATCCGCCCGCCTCGGCCTCCCAAAGTGCTGGGATTACAGGGCACCCTGCCCCAGAACACTGTTCTTTCTTAGCTCTGCCCTTCACGTGCTTGTTTCTTCTTCTTGGAATCCTTTGCTGACCTCTGTCTCATCTTCTCACCCTCTTAACATTGGGACGCTCCAGGGGTAGATCCTGAGACCTCTCCTGTGTCCACACTCACTCCCTAGTTATCACGTCCAGCCTCCTGGTGTTAAATATAATCTATGTATCTTCCAATAACCACCAGCTGTGTGTCACCAGCCCAGACCCTTTCTCCAAACCTCAGACTTGCATCTCTACCTGCCGACTCCATTCCTCTTCTGTCTGAATAGCTAATAAGTATCTTGCATTTAGCAAGACCCATGGCAGAACTCCCAGTCTTCCCAAAGCTTTTCTCAGCTGGGTAAATGCTCGCCTCATCCTTCTAGCTTCTCTGGCCGTATTGGACTTATTTCTTTTTGTCACTCTTTGCATACAACCCATCAGAAAATCCTACAGACTTTACCTTCCAAACATATCAAGAATTTGTCTCTTACCACCTGCACACTCGGCTCAGCGCTGGCCGCCCTCGCCTCTGACCTGGATGATGGCGACAGCCTCCTGCGGGAGTCTCTGCCTCAACCCCTGTCATGGCCTGGACCTAACACAGCATTCAAACAGCCCTCTGAACAGCCAAGTCGGATCATGTTCCTACCCTACTCAGGACCCTCCAAGGCTTCCGTGACTTGCCCAGAGTGAGCGCCAAAGTCCCATAGGCCCTGCAATCTCATGCCTTCTTCCTCCCTAAGCTCACCTCCTTCACCCTCCCCTCCTCTCCCTCCTTACCAGCCCTCCACAGTGACCCCCTTGCTATTCCTCCAACATTCCAAGCTCACCCCACTGTGGGGTGGTGGCCGGCGCTGCTCCTTCTGTCTGAACGCCCTCGACTCAGCTCTCCACAAAGGCCTGTGCACCTCTTCAGCCCCCGCTGATGCCGTCCCCTCACCTCATTCATCCACCCTTCCGTGCTCCATTTCCCCACATCACCTCTCACCATCTGCCATTCTATACATGTACGTGTTCATTTGCTTATCACCCCTTACCTCATGAGAATGTAACCTACATGAGGCCAACAGTTTTTGTTAGTTGTGTTCACAGCTGTGTCCTCAGCACCAACAATAAAGGTGATAAATATCTGTAGAATGAACAAACATGGTTGCACAGACGCCCATGGTGGCTGGCATGGCTTTACATCACAGGCCCTAAGAGTCACCCACTCCACTAAAATGACGTGAATGCTGCCAGCTTCCTAGATATGTGTCTTTGCTGGCCTTTCCGAAGGGTCTTTACTTCTGTCTCATTTGATCTTCATGACAATTGGGTGATATGAAGAAATGTACACAGGTGATATGTAGATATATAGGGTTTTTCTTACAACAAATAGGTTCGTTGGGCAGTTTTTGACATCTGCGATTCTAAACCAATAGTGTTAGAGGCTCCAAAAGTTGCATTTTTTAAATGTACTAAATGTACTAAATGTCATTGAAATCTTATGATCACAGGTTGTGGAAATAGTTGATTGCGAGAGTACAAGTCCACGAATCATTTATCAATTTGTTCAACAAAATCGACTGAGTACTTACTTTATGTAAGGTTTTACTAACCATTATAGCAGATACAGAAGCAAATCAGATGCTAAGTGTGTTCTAGAGAGCTTGAGGTGTAGTAGAAGAAAAAATATTCATAAAAGTGCTTAGATAGAATAAAACTTGGAGATGCCAAAAAGCAAAGTTTAGGTAAGATGTGCGATGTGATGAATTCTGTGACAAGCATGCATTGGAGACGCCATACTTTGGGGAGCGGGGATGGAGAATTGGGAGAGCCTTCTTGGAGAAGGTAGCATTTGGGAGGGAACTTGAAGGATGAGTGAGGAGAGGCGTTCCAGGAAATCACACAAAGGAAGGAGAGTGGCCGTGGCCCTCAAGATGCACACCGTGAGGCTGTAAGGCTAACGGCTTGATTATGCTATGGAGGTGAAAATCAGATTGGCCCATCCAATGGAGTTCTGTGTAGTTGAAAGATTTGGCCATTTGGCTTCATAGAGACTCTTCTGCAATAACAGAATCCGTTCCCTCTGCTGTGAGCATCCAGTCTCCCACAGCAGCAGTGCTGTGAAGCATGCATATGACATCAAAGGCTAAGCCATATGGAGGAATCAACGTTATGCAGCGAGATGAACAATAAATAGGGAGAGTTGTGCTGAAATAATTTGCACTGTATATGCAAGGAGTACGTTTGCTTGTAAAGCAGTAAGCAAGGGGTCATTCCCTCCTTTCTGTTTCATCTCAGATGCCTTCTGGAGAAGAACTTTCAGGAGGGGCTTGATAAGGGGAGAAGACAGATGGAGATGAGAAAGATGTGTAGGGTCTTTGACAAAAACTCACAGCAACCTAGACTTGATCTGATGATGAAGGGAACTAAAAAATCGCCTCTGTGTAAGACCAGCACTAGCCTTGGAAGACACGCTTCACCCATCATGAATGTTTATTGAGCACCCTCTGTGAACCGAGCACAAAGTGAGGTGCAGGGACAGAGGTCGTTAGCACACTCCCATCAGTCAAAACAGAACACCTGTGTGGTTTTCATAAGGACCATCCAGTTTTAAATCTGGACCTCCCAGTCCAGATTTGATAAGAGAACATCTTTCTAGAGCAGAGAGTCAAAATCATGTAACTCAGCCCCTGAAACTGACATATTTTGGAGTTCAGAGAATATCCCTGAGTCAGAACAGAGGCGCAAGCCCACACTGCTTCACTCTTCATCCTTTGCTTTTTCCACTGCCTGTGTCCCCATCTTCCCAGACTTCCCTTTCATCCTGGTTAATGTGATTTTAATTTAGTCCTAATGGAACGCTTTAAGGACCTTTCATGGGGTACATTTTTCCTAGTATGCGAGTCTTTACAAGATTAGATCTTTCAGGATGTCCCTTTTGTCAGTAAAATGTTGTATCTGGAAGCACAAAGAATAGAAAACAGCTCGCTGTTAAACAGAAGTTTGCTTTCATCCTGAGAGGTGAGAAGGAGCACTGAGGACCATGTGTGGGTAGAGGTCAGGTGCTTCCATTTTTCCTTGCTCAGGTGAGGACCGTTTCCTGAAAACAAATCAGCACCGGTTAGTAGACAAATGTCGGTGGAGTGGATACCATATAGAAGGCAAGGAAAGGCTTAAGACATGCTGGTTTTGAACATGAGCTCCTGAATCAGACTGCTGGTTTCTGCCACTTACGGACTCTGTGGCCTTAGGGAAGTTACTGAGCCTCTCTGTGCCTTTGTTTCCTCCTATGTAAAATGGGAATTGTAATCGAACCTGTTACCTGTTTCATATGCTGCTGGAAAGACTAAATGAGTTAATGCATGCAAAGCGCTTTTATGGTGTCCTGCTTATAGTAAGCGCTCAGTTAAGTGATAGCTGTCACATTCTATTATGTTACATAAGTAGCCTAGAAATAGAAGACAAGATCATTCTCAAGAGACAACAAATACACTTTAAAAGAGAAGGAATAGGCCGGGCGCGGTGGCTCAAGCTTGTAATCCCAGCACTTTGGGAGGCCGAGACGGGTGGATCACGAGGTCAGGAGATCGAGACCATCCTGGCTAACACGGTGAAACCCCGTCTCTACTAAGAAATACAAAAAACTAGCTGGGCGAGGTGGCGGGCGCCTGTAGTCCCAGCCACACGGGAGGCTGAGGCCGGAGAATGGCGTGAACCCGGGAGGCGGAGCTTGCAGTGAGCCGAGATCTGGCCACTGCACTCCAGCCTGGGCGACAGAGCGAGACTCCATCTCAAAAAAAAAAAAAAAAAAAAAAAAAAAAGAGAAGGAATATTCAAGAGTTAAATAGCAACTTGAGACCAAAAATCACCAGAGAGGCGTGTGTGTGATTATTTGACCTGCATAGTGTAGATGATGAAATGGATTCAAGGTGGAGAGTTTACCAGGGACCGTGGCAGTCCAGAAAGTTTTATGAAGGAGGACATATCGGAGATGAGCCCTGAGGTTTATGTGGAAGAGGCAGGGATGGGGATGGAAGGATGTCTGAGAATGAAAACCTCATTTGTTTAGGTCCCCAGTGAGGGCCAGCCTCGGCCAGCACATAGGTGTGGCGGGCCCCAACCCGTTACCGGAAAGGAAGTACAGGTAGTGAGAACCAGGAGACAAAAGTCCGCAGTGAGCAGACTGAGCTGGGTCTTGGATGGCATGCCAAGAGGCAGTTTTCTAAACAGCCACTGCTGTTCACTCTCCATACGAAACATTCAAAACACCGCACTGCAGAGACAGCTACGTGTCTTGGAAATCTACAAAAGGAGGTCAGAACTGACCATGGATCTTGAATTCCAGGGAGGTTCACGAACCCACCCTGACTGGTGGCAGAGCTGGGGTCAGAGCCATACCGAAGCTGCCACTGCTCTCTCCCACCCTGCATGACCTCCATCCCAGAGGCCAGGTCTGGGCCATCCTGCTCTGTCCTGAGCACCCTGCCAGAAGATCCTATGCAGCTTGACACCAAACACTCTTTTTTAAAAAATTGTTACTGAGACGATGAATAATGACTTAAAAATTCCTGCTGCAGAAGTTGAAAACTCACCTGAGTGCCAAGTCCCCAGGTGAACCACATTCATCCTGAGATGTAGTTTTCCTCCCAGGATGGGTTCTCCCCTCCTGGGGATTAGTCATTGTGAAACTGGCCGCACTGATTAGCAAGCAGTGCCAGTTAATCAGACCACTGGGGGCATATTAGAGCTACTAAAAGCAACTTTTCTGAGTGTTTTCACATTTTGATGGTTTAAAGACACTCATGCTGTCCTGTCTGAAATTTGCTGTTGGTAAATTGAGCACAGCAGATTTGCAATCCCATTGTGGCTCCCAGGAAAGTGTTTTCTGGCCCGGGTGGTGCCGCATTGTGCAAGAGAGGAGGCTAGGCAGCAGGCATGGTCCCTGCAAACAGCTCCTGAACCTCACCTGCAGTTAAGGACACCTCCCAGCCTGGACTGATAAGAGAACATCTTTCTAGAGCAGATATTCAAAATTATGTAACTCAGCCCCTGAAACTGATATATCTTGGAGTCCCAGAGAAGATCCCAGAGTTAGGGAAGAGGCTCAAACCACAGTGCTTCACTCTCAATTCCTTGCTTTTTCCACTGCTTGTATCCTCATCTTCCCAGACCTCCCTTTAATTCTGGTTGATGTGATTTAACACTGAAGTGCCCACAGGACGCTGCTGGTGCAGCTGAGCACAAGCCTGGGTAGGGAGAGGACCCAGCCTCGAGTCCTGGAGGGTCACCCGAACAAGCCTGGGGGCCTTGGGCAGGTCTGCCCTCCCTCCGGACTTTGTCCTGCATCTGGGACTTGAAGGGCCTGGACCGGCTGGCCTCTGCATCCCTTTTCTCCTGCCCATCCTCCCCACACCAGCCTGTATCCTCACTGCTTGCAGACCTTCGGCCTCTCCACCCCTTGTTCTCACCCCCTCTTATGTCCTTGGACTTGGACCTCGTTCTCCCCTCACTTTCTATTTTGCTTCCTCTTGCTTTTTATCCCCTTTGTCCTTTAGGGGTCTTACAGGCCACATACCCTTAAACAGCATGAGGGGACATTTACAAAGCTGCTTATGAGGACAGGGGCGTGTGCAGGGGGCCACCCCCGAGGCCATCCCTCATTCTCCTTCACACAGCGCTGGAGGCTGCCTGGTCCCCCTGCCTGCCCATCAGAGACGGTCCTTGTAACATCTTCTAAGCCCTTTCCCTCCCACTTCTTTCACTGCCACAGGAAGTACTCAAACCTTGTCCCCTGTATGCATCTCATGGCACTGTTCCTGAATCCGAATGTCTGGGTGGGAAGGGACTAGGCTAGTCCCACCGAGCTTCCATTCTACAGAGAGGAGCTCTGCGGCCGGAGGGCCACATGACTTCCTCAAGGTCACAGAGTGGCCCGGTGGCAGGTGGGCAGGACCCTTACTTCCTGCACGGTCTGCAAGGGGACTCTGATGGCGATGGTGAGGGAACCCTCAGGGCTGCTGATCTTTGGTGCCCCTAGGTCTCCCAGCCTCCCCAGGAGGGAGGAAGCCCCCAGAACTGGCTCCCCACCTTCCCACCCAGGCAGCCTGGGCTTGTGCTCTGCAGACGGAGCAGAGCACCCTGGAGGGCAGCCAGAGACAGCAGGGGACGGGCGGGGGGGCCCTTCACACTGCAGGAGCCTTGCCTCTCAGAAACAGAATTGAGAATGGGGTGGGTCCCACACCCGGCCCCGCCCCTTAGCACCTGCCAGGCCCACCTTCTCCCCCGGTGTCTCCTGATCTCCCAATGCAGACAGGCTTTCCCCTTGACCACTGCCTCCCCAGTTAAGCAGCTATCTTCCCGGCTGCCTCCCATGTGCCCCTGAAAGACGCCTGGGCCAGCAGCTCAGGGCCCACTCAGAGTCCCGGCTCTGCTGTGACTTCTCTGTTGCCCTGCCAGGTGCTTTGCCTCAGTTTCTCAATCTACAAAGAGTGAGTGATAGGGGTGCTGTGGATAAAGAAGAGATTCCACCTGGACAGTCCTACGAGCTCCCAGCATCCGAGACCTCTTGGAGAGGGACACTGTGGGTTGTGAGGATCCACCATACCAGACAGGAAGGCAAGAAGCCCCCCATGAGGCAAAGTGAGCTGACTGACACAGTAAGCACACTCACAAGGTCCCGCCTCCGCTATAGTGGAGTTTCACTGAGAGGTTACTGAATATCCACAACAGTATGTGGCTGAACTGAGAACATCTTTATTATTTAGTGTTCTAGATACAGTAGGATAAAAAGTCCTCAGGGCAAAGAATGCATGCAGTCACACAGGAACGTCACATGTGTGCTAAGGCACACACACCTTCCTCCAGTCACGAACTGGTCTCTTTTTGATTTGAGAACAAAATGTAGGAGGCAGTGAGAAATGTTAGGGTCACCTCCAACTGCAAGCAACATTCAGCATCCGTTCAAGGCCTTCAGACTCAAAGAGCTCGATTAGCTGACGAATCGGCCCGGTGGTCTAGGAACACAGGGACGTTATCCCTAATTTAGAGATAGGCAAATCCGGGCTATCTTGTTCGGACTGTTTTCCAGTTGGGATAACTCCTTCCAGGACTCGGTTTCTGTTGTTTAGAAGGGAGCACAGCTTCCTGAGCCAAGCGGAATCACGTTGCTTCTGGGCTGTGGGGCGCCCTGCCTGGCTCTGGAGATTGAGAGTGGTTCATAGTTTGCCTGTTGCCTTATTTATATTTCAAGAGTTGTGAGCCCCTTGGGTGGCAGGGCCTGACGGCAAATAGTATTGTTGTCACCTCAGGAATTGTGATGGAGTGGGAGGCACTCCGGCCTGCTGGTGAAAAGACCAGGAATCTAAGTCTGGCCAGCTGTGTGACCTTGTCATTTAACCTCTGAGCCTCAGCTTCCTCATCTGTAAAATGGGAGGGGTACAACTGTATTCGCCCTAGAGTGTTAGCCTTTAAGTGCCTACCCTGCTCACCTTTCACCATGGCAGTTGCCCTCTAATTGTGCGTAATTTTCAGTCAGCTGACTTCTTGAGCACCCCCTTGCATATTAGTGAGTGAGTGAGTTAGGTGTTTTTTTTTTTTTTTAAATTTTTGGATTGGGAACATTTCAGAGCGACCAAGGCTGTTGCCACTTCTGTTGTAGGTACTCTGGTAGACTGTGTGGTATGTGACCCCAAGGATATACAGAATCACATTGGGAGGGGAAAAACATGTTGGGGTGCGTGTGTGTGTGTGTGTGTGTGTGTATCAATGTCTGTATATATGTGTGTGTGTATATATATATATAAAATTTTGAGATATATATGTGTGTGTATGTGTGTGTATATATAAATGTGTGTATGTGTGTGTATATGTGTGTGTATATAATTTTGATGTGTGTGTATATATCAATGTGTGTATATATATGTGTGTGTATATATATAATGTTGAGATATATATGTGTGTATATGTGTGTGTGTATATATATATATAAATGTGTGCGTATGTATATATATGTGTGTGTGTGTATATATATAATTTTGATATGTGTGTGTGTATGTGTATATAAATATGTGTATGTGTGTGTATATATATGTGTGTGTATATCTAATGTTGAGAGGTATATGTGTGTGTGTGTATATATATAAATGTGTATGTGTGTATATATATGTGTGTGTATATATATATAATTTTGATATATATGTGTGTATGTGTATATATATAAATATGTGTATGTGTGTGTATATGTGTGTGTATATATATAATGTTGACAGATATATGTGTGTGTATGTGTGTGTATATATAAATATGTGTATGTGTGTATATATATGTGTGTATATATATAATTTTGATATATATGTGTGTGTATGTGTGCGTATATATATAAATGTGTGTATGCATGTGTATATATATGTGTGTGTGTATATATAAAATTTTGATATATATGTGTGTGTGTGTGTATGTGTGTGTGTGTGTCTATATCGCAACATTAGCCAGGGGAAATGGTTTTAGTAGAGACGGGGAAATGCCACCGGTCCGGAGCATGTGTTCAGAGACTACTATCTGCCAGCCATCGAGCGACACAAGCCACCGGTCTGCCTCTTCATCTGTGCTGCATTGTGTTGACACGGGCAGAGGATTAAACAGGAAATGCACTCATATCATAGCGGGTGTCAAGCTGTGTGTCAGGGCAGAAAAGAGGAGAATAATCTGGCACAAGTTGTCGACATCTTCCCTCTGAAGCTATGGGTGGTTGGAACAGCATGTCATCAGGTGAGTTTTCAGGGGTGCTTCAAGTTCTAAGCTGGCATAATTCTGAGTATTCTTAAAATGTACTACTGTTGGAGGATAATGGAAAAGCTGAACTCAGAAAAAGCCTTGGGACCGTGAGCACCATCAACTGCATTGAGGAGACATCCACAAAAAAGTAGAATGCCTTCTTCAAGCTGTCTACTAGACCATATAGTCCTACTAATCAACACTTGTGCAAAATAGAAATACTTTCTTTAAAAATAATATATGTATTCACTTAATTTTCCCAGAAATAATGCCTTGATCGTGTATTTTCCCCAGAAGTTGTTAGACTTATCTTCTATTGTCAACAAGAGCTTTCCTGAATCTCTTGAGATTTAGTGAAAGCGGGTAGATGTAAACTATATTAATTAAATTGCATTTTCCAGAAATACAAAAAAAAAAAAACTTGTAATACCCCTAAAATTCCTCTCAGTATTATCATCCTGTGCTTTGATGATAGAGAATAGCAGTGACCTAAGAATTTCTTTTTTAATGACTAGTTCTAGACCTGAAGGTGTCATTGACAGAGTATGATCCAGGGCAAATGCCACTCTTTCAGCTCCCAATACAGTAGCAATCATGTAGTCCAGAGGTGGAAGAATAGGTCCTAAAATAAGAGCAGGTATTTGTTAAGCATTCCTCATGAGCCCAGGACCATGGCAGGTGGTATAATCATCACAAGAGGCAGGCAGGCTTCTTAAACTCAGGAAGCTCCATAATGGATTCCTTTTTGTGTCTGAAGACCCCCAAACATGAAATCACAGCCATGGTGATGACTGATTAAAAATAATGGCAATAATAAAGGCCACATAGGCTTCTAAGTGACCCAGGCTTTCTAAATGTTGGAAAGAAAAATGAGGGGAGAATGAAAGGAAGATCCAGTGAGGCCAGCATCCTGTGAAGTGATCAATACGTAGAATGTGAGCCCCCATGTGTCTTACTATTGGTTGATTCTCTCGTGCTGATTCATGATACTTAGTGGTTAAAAACGCAGATGGTGGAATCCCACTAACTAGGTTCAAATTCCCAGAGCCACCATTTATTAGCTGTGTGCCTCGATTTCCTGATCTGTAAAATGGGGGCTAAAATTACACCTGCCTGCTTCATGGAGTTGTTGTGAGGATTAAACAAGTAAATGCTTTTAAAGCAATAGAATTGTGTTAAACACACAGGAAGGATTCAGCAACTATTAACTGCTAGTACTCCGTGGGTCCAACTCCCTATCTGTCTACCTCAGGCTCCAAGTTGGACTGATCAGAGAAGGGGACCTTCTATACTTGATTTTTTTTTTTTTTTTTTTTTTTTTTTTGAGACGGAGTCTCGCTCTGTCTCCCAGACTGCATTGGCAAGATCTCGGGTACTGCAACTGCCCCTCCCGGATTCAAATGATTCTCGTGCCTCATCTCACTAGTAGCTGGAATTATAGGCATGTACCTCCACACTGGGCTAATTTTTGTATATTTTGGAAAGACAAGGTTTCACCATGTTGGCCAGGCTGGTCTCGAATTCCTGACCTCAGGTTATCTGCTCTCCTTAGCCTCCCAAAATGCTGGGATTACAGGTGTGAGCCACTGCCCCTGACTTATACGTCATTTTAAAAATAACTTTATTGAAGCATGATTTATATTCAATAAAATTCACATATTTTAAGTGTACTCTTATAAGCGTAATAACCTTAACATCATAGAATTTCACTTACTCAACCCCCTGTCCTGTGTGACTGCTATGTGTCTTCTATTTACACATGTATTATAAGTTCCACCCAACAATGTTGTTATTTTTACTTTAGTCAATTTTCTTTTAAGTCAATTATGAGGAAAAATAAAACATAGTATTTTACATTTACCTACTTATTTACTGTTTCTGGTGCTTCCACTGCACATTCTGTAGATCCAAGTTCCCTTCTGGTATCATTTCCCCTTATCTTGAAGCAACCAATAGCATTTCCATAATGTAGGTCTGCTGCTGGCAAATGAGCTAAGCTTTTGTTTATCTGAACGTGTCTTTTGCCATCCTCTTTTGAAGAGGATGGTATAGAGTTTTGCTGGTATAGAATTCTTGATTGACAGGTTTGTTTGTTTTTTCTTTTAGAACTTTAAAGATATTCCATTTTCTCCTGGTTTCCACGATCTCTGATGAGAAGTCATTGATTTTTTTATTTATTCTTTTTTTTTTTTTTTTCTGAGATGGAGTCTTGCTGTGTCGCCCAGACTGGAGTGCAGTGGCATGATCTCAGCTCACTGCAACCTCCGTCTCCCGGGTTCAAGCAATTCTCTGCCTCAGCCTCCCGAGTAACTGGGATTACAGACACCCACCACCACACCCTGCTAATTTTTGTATTTTTAGTAAGGATGGGGTTTCACCATCTTGGCCAGGCTGGTCTTGAACTCCTGACCTTGTGATCCACCTGCCTTGGCCCCCCAAAGTGCTGGGATTACAGGTGTGAACCACCATGCCCAACCTGATATTATTATTATTATTTCCCTGCACATAACGTTTCTTTCTTTGCTGACTGGTTTAAAATTTTCTCTCTCAGTTTACAGCAGTTTGACTATGATGTGCGTCATTGTTATTTTCATCATATTTGTTCTACTTGGAGTTTTCTGAGCTTCTCAGATACATTCATAAATGAGAAGTTTTCAAGTTCGGGACTTTTTGGGCCATCATTTCTTCAAATATTTTTTTCTACTCCATTCTCACTCTTCTCTTGCTGGGACTCCTATAATACATAGTGTTTGGTCATGTTATAGTATCTCATTGGTCCCTGGGGCTTTGTTCAGTTTTCTTCAGTCTCTTATTCTCTGTGTTCCACAGATTGGTTCATTTCTGTTGATTATTCTTTCAGTTGACTCACGTTTCCTCTAATGTCTCTATCTTCATTAAGCCTATTCGTAATTTTTCATTTCAGTTACTTTTCAATAATGGAATTTCCATTTTGTTCCTTTTTATAGTTCCTATTTATTTGTGGAATTCTCTGTATTTCTGCCTTTAAGATCATATACTCGTTTATTTCATTTAATCAGTTTTTCTTCCATCCTCTAAATACGTGTATCTATATATGGATACATATGTAGCACTCTCTCTCTCTCTATAGATATATATATACACACACATACATATATATACACACACACATACACACACACATATATATAGCTGTTTTAAAATCATTGTCTGCCAAGTCCAACATCTGAACAATCTCATTTTTTGTTTCCTATTGACTGCTTTTTTCCTTGACTATCACATGTTACATTTCTTTATATATCTAGTGATTTCTTTTTACTGAATATTAGAATCATGGATAATATGTTGTTGTGACTCTGGATTTTTTCATATTCCTAAAAGTATTGATTCTTCAGTTTAATCACTGGCTGGTCACCATGAACGTGTGTAGGCTTGGTTTTATGCTTGTTGGGGCTGACACATTGAAAGCCCAAACCCCTCGACCTCCAGATTTAATTTTCCCCTCCCGATGTTGTCAGGGCATTGATTTTGGCTTTGCCAGGATGGATCTAGAGTGGGTCTCACTGTAGAGGAAGGGCCTTACTCCCAGGAGGTGCCCTCGCAGTGTCAGAGTCATCTGTCCAGGGCGGTAATGAGATGTTAACTAGGTCTCTCCACAATTTCAGGGTCGTGAGTCCAACCTCCTGACACTGCTTTTTCCCCAGCACTGATTAACCTATACCATCTCTTTTTTGCTCTCAACCCTAAAGTAGCTGCTATCTGATATGCCACATTGGTTTCATCCTATACCTGTACAACCCAGCCCTAAGCCACAGACACACAAGCAACCCCTATCCAAACTTCTAGGGACCCGTATCTACCTCGCTGTCTCTTCCGGGTGTCCCACCACAGCCACTTCAGCTTCCCACATTCTGACCTGATTTCTGCCTTCTCCATTCCACGGGGCTGCCATGGTGTGCTTGAACTGTAGCTCTTTGTGCTGCACTCAGGAAACTGTTCTTAATTATAGTATATTATGAAATATAATGTTACATGTTATATATTACTTTATATGTCACACATTTACTCAGGATTTATTGTGTATAAGGCACAGTAGTAATTGGAAGAAGGAAAGGTACTAGAATCTTGCTTTATTTGGAAAGTAACAACTTAGAAAATTTTAGAGCCAGATTGCACTCTGTCATCCAATGTGCACCTTTTAAAGATATTGAAACCTAGACCCAAAAGGCAACATAACTTGTCAAGGTCACACAGTTATTAATAGCAGAAGAGGAAATAGCCTGGCATTTTCCCCCACTAAATCCCTCCAAAAATATATTTAAAAAGAAAATCTAAGCATGACGTTTAGAAATTTTTCCCACTATAGAAAATTTGGTTAGTGCCAAAGTCCCTATTGATGTGATAGTGATTTGAGCCAGAATTAGAAAATAGGTAAGTATGTGACCCTAAGAGCATTTTGTTTGAGTTACATAGAAAGATTAGCTTACGGTGTAGAGTTAGCGTAAGTTGGCAGCAATGAACAAATTTGGTTCTTTGTTACACTCCATCTCAAGAACATCCAGGGAAAAGAAAGCTGTTGCCTGGGTTTAATGGTATTTGCCAGAAAAAAATCATTAGAGAGGCATAATTAGGACTAGTTCAGTAACTCATTCAACTAGATAACTCTATAGTGAGTACTTCTCATTTACCACCAAAACCAAAGAGATATTTTGAAGTTTTCCCAAAAGTATACCTGTTTTTACATTTCTAAAGGAAGGAGTGAGGATTTGCAGTAAGTGTGACCAAGCCACCCTTTCCTCCTGTTTGGCCTTATTATCAAGTGTATTGCTCAGCAAACAGCCAGTCCTCAGAAACTTCACTCCAAGAGGCTCTGTCAAGGGTTTGGCAGTAGGAGAATTTGGCAAAGATTTTTCCAGTGCTCTAGAATATATCCTTATTTTCAAAACCCAGTTGTCTGGTTCAGGGAGTGAGTGTGGCAGGAAAAGCTATAGTTGGATTCCGTAGGTAGTTTCTCCTGTAAGAAGTGCAGGCCAGGCCAGGCGCAGTGGCTCACGCCTGTAATCCCAGCACTTTGGGAGGCCAAGGCAGGCAGATCACTTGAGGCCAGGAGTTCGAGACCAGCCTGGCCAACATGGCGAAACCCCATCTCTACTAAAAATACAAAAGCTTAGCCGGGTGTGGTGGCGCACGCCGGTAATCCTAGTTACTCGGGAGGCTGAGGCAGGAGAATCACTTGAACCCGGGAGGCTCAGGTTGTAGTAACTGAGATCACACCATTGCATTCCAGCCTGGGAAACAACAGCGAAACTCCATCTCAAAAAAAAAAAAAAAAAAGAAGAAAAAAAAGAAGTGCAGGTCACTTTTGCTTTCAGAAATGGTAGCTGAGATGACTCAGATCAACTGTCCTGCTAAGGATAATTAGAAATGCTGGACAAAATATTCTAAATCTTCTTTCTGGAACTTGGAAAAGATGCCTGATAGAAACAAATGTGAATCCTCTCTGGAGAAAGATACCATCATCAACATTTTGAAATTATTTTGAAAAGCAGTTTTGTGAAACTAAGGTTTCATTCATGATACCAAATAACTGGATACACAAGGAGACAAAATAACCTGAGTGAAAATGGAGAGAAACTATAGACCACAGAAATAGACCCACAGGAAATCAAGATATTGGAATTATCAGATATAGACTTGAAAGTAACTGTATTTACCATGATCAGAGATATCAAAGACAGGACTGGTAATGTTCCAAAGAACCAGATATGGAAAAGAACCAAATGTAAATTTTAGAAATGAAGAATACAATCACTGAAATGAAAAATGCAGTGAATGGATTTAAAAGAAGCCTTGGCACCGCCGAAAACAGAGTTGTTGAACTAGAGAGAGAGCAGGGAAAAATACTGATAATCAAACACAGAGACTGAAAAGATTTGGAAATGCAGCAAAGAGTGCAGAATATTAGGGAATAAATGGATGCTCACATTTATGAGAGTTTTTTTTCCTACATCTACTGACAGAATCATTATTTTTAAATGAATGTGGTGAATTACGTATTAACTTGTTATGGAAGCATAATAGAGTGGTTATCTTGGTGCAGGAGGAGTGAGCGGGGCTGCCGCAGAGCTGGTGGGGTTTTATTTCTTGGTCTGAGTAATAGTTGCATGGCTGTTTGTTTTGTGATAGATCATACATTGTAGCAGCTCCCTTTCTTGCATTTTTTGTATGTATATTTCACAGTTTTTTCCAAAAGAATATTTAAAAAAGAAGAAGCAAAAGTACAGGCCCAGGTAGCTACATCATTGGCAGATGCCAAAAGAGATCTGCCCCTTATTCTGCCTGGAGCAGAAAACTACAGTTTGCCACCAATAGGGAGGCAGCACAGAGGGATGGCCATCGTGATGCAGCCACTTCCAATGGATTAGAGTTGTCGTGAGAGATGCACTGTTGAGAAAGATTGTGAGGCCCCATCAGGACCAGAGGGAAGGAGCAACATCTGCCATGGTGCAGGGCCAAGAAGTGACACATATGTGCAGTGTGGTGGTCATTTTGCCTGGATAAAGGCTAAGGAGTGGAAGTTGTGGCTTCACGTTGACTTGGTTTCTAACTCCAACTCTGCCATTTACCAAGTGTGTAATCTGGGACAATGTATCTGTCCTACCTAAGCCTCAGTTCTTTTATCTGTATCAAGATGGTTGGAGAATTAAATGAAGCAATGTATGTAAAGCACTTCAGGGGTGCCCAGCAGGTGCTGAGTCCTCGGGAAATGGTAGTTAATATTATTATTGTTGTTGTTTGCTTTAGATCATCTTGTCTCCCTTTCACCATATGCAATTTTCTTCTAACACAGGGTTTCTTTTCTCTCTTTTTCTCTGAACTTCTCTTTTCAGTTCACATTGATAATACAAAAAATTAATTCAACTTGGAGGTTGATATTTTAATTACTCCTAAAGTTTTAATTTATTGGGGAACCAGTTATCCACCACCCCTTTCCTAGGACAAGAACCCTCCTTTAGTGTTCCTCATACCATGTGTGGGATGCAGAATTTATTAATATGGAAAGGCTAAATTAAAAATAAATGAAAATCTCTAATGAATAAGGACACTCTAATGAGAATATGCAAAAATCATAAAACTTGAGGCTGTAGGAAAGCTATACAGGTTATAGTTCTTTCCCTCTTTGTAGGAAGCTTTTTTTCCCAGTAAGAAAATGCGTTAGACACTTTGGAAGCTCAGCGTGATAAACTCACTCCTCTCCCCAAGGGAGAACTATCTGCCTTCCTAGTTCTAGACCTATTTTCTTTTGAAAGCCATTAAGCCTGGGAGACCATTAAAAGTGTCTGTTACTTCATCAGCCAAATGAAGGCAGAAAACATGATCTGTGAGATTCGTCACATCTCCAGCTTCTAGCCAGTGCAACATGATTCATGGAGATCAGAAGTAAGCGTGGGCTAGTAGTCACAACCTGATGATGACAGTGGTGATTGTCACCACCACAAATGCTAAAAGGAGCACTCGTTTTTAAACACAGTCAGGTATGACTTTGGAAGATGAGGACCCAGCGTTGGCTAGTGAGTTATAGTAAGAGGATATTTATCTGATCACTGTCCCTGGGAGGGAACTTGTTGGCTCACAAAACTTAGAAGCCCTCCAGATGGAATACTTCCTCCTGGATTAATGGAAGGGTGACGGTGGCACATAGAAAGCCACTCTGTCTTGTCTGCCAGCCATCCTCCAATTGCACTACCACATCTGCTCTCCACCCTTCCCCACTCTGCTCTCTGGCTGGGGAGTTGACCAGGTGGCCTCCATCAAATGGCTGCCTCATCTCCAGCTTGTAGTTGGGTTCAGTCAATGGAGAGCCAAGCAAGAGCTCAGTAGGTGGGAGCAGGGTGAGGTCAGGTTCTTCCATCCCCAGATCCTTCCCTGCAGGTCTGGGCTGGCATTGTCACAGCCTCTCTGGATGGTCCTTTCTACAAAATGCTCTCCTTCCCACTTTCTGTAACCACGCTTTCCACTTCTTCAGTCTAGTGGTGCTAATAGATCACTGTTACTGCCACTTCCAGGCCACCCTTGTGATTCTCTTTACCCCATCATGCCTTCATAAAAAGCACCAGTCATCCCAAATTATCTTCATGTGAGTGTGAGGAGATGGTGGGACAACCTCATAGAAATATGTAGTAGGCTTATGAAGCATGTCTTGAACTCAGAAGAGAGGACAAAGAAAATAAATGTAAGTACAGGTATGGATGCATCTACTTAGTGGTCACTGTTGGGCTCTTAGGAAGGAGTGAAGTGCATGAATTTTCTGAGAGAGGGATTGTTCAGAGAGAGCCACACAAAGGGCAGAAGAGTAACAGAATAAAAGGGCAGAGAGAAGCTCCACCATGGACACAGCTCACAGGTTCACTCTTCTGGGAACTGTTTTCTTATTTTCCTAGGTGAAGATAGTCTCTCCCTCTCCTCTACGCTTCCACAGTCCTTTGGGCATAATTCTTAGGAATATTATATCACTGGCTTTGCAATGAGCTGTTTCCACGGCTGCCTCCCCCCATCTAGCTGAAAGCTCATAGGCAGGGACTACATCATTTTTGCCTCTGTGATATTCCTCAGACTCAAAGAGGCCCAGAAGGGAGGGAGGGAATAACGGAAGTGAAGAATTAAATATGGAGTTGCAGGAGAACCAAAATTGTGCCCTGCCATGGAGACGAGGAGAGACCATTTTGAAAAGAAGCAAGTCATCAATAATATCAAATAGGTCAAGGAAAATGAGGGCCAAGCCAAGGCATGGATGGGCCTGTTGGAGCCGTCAGTAACCTTGAGGATGCAAGCTCCATGAGAGTGGCAGTGACAGAAGCCACTAGCGAGAGGGAAATTCAGGTGGAGCTGCTCAAACCTGTAAAGCTGGTGCACTGGGTTGTGACTCTCTGCGTGACTCTGTTGAATGGCTGTTACTGCTGCTGGAAGGGGAGGCACTCACATATCATTTGTGCTCCCCAGCAGTGTGGTGCAGATATGTGGCTCCCGGTCTGGCCCTCTGCAGTGACCATGTGTTTACAAATAAAAATTAAAATTAAAAACTTAATAGATAATCCCGCAGGACCCTCACACCAGTTGGTGTATATGGTATTTTCTGCATCCAGCGTTGGCTTCACGCACTTTACTGATTATACAAATTATTTGAAAGAGTGATGTATTGAGGATAAGCCCCACGCAGGCAAAAATCCAGTCGCTGCTTGAGAGCATCTCGGAACCCCAACAAGACTGGACGAGGTTGCTGCAGCCTCCCAGGACGGCCAGCGTGCCCCCGGGCCTGGCTGCTGTCTGGTGGAGCAGCCGCTGCGGTGTCACTTGAGACCTGGTTAGAAATGCAAACTCATTCCCCGCCCACGATGGAGAATTAGAATCCACATTTTGACAAGATCCTAGGGGACCTATGTGCTCATTCACCCTAAAAGGTCCCACTGAGACCTGTGTCATGCTTGTAAGGCTACACTTCGAATGACAATGACTATCACTGATGTGGCTTTTACTGTGGGCCTGACGTTATTCTGGGCACTTTGCACAAATTAGCTTGTTTAATCCTCACAGCAACCTTATGGGATAGGTAAGCGATCATCCTGTCTTTAAGATGAGGTCAGTTGTTGGTACAAGGACACGTGGCTGAGACATGGTGGGATTGGGATTCATTGGGGTCCTTTGGCTCCAAGGATCCCTCTTCTTCAACCACTGTACTCTCCTCCTCCCGCCTCCCATGGCATCCAGCAGGGTGCTTCATAGGTTCTCCGTAGGTGCTTGGAAGATGCACGAGTGAGGGATGGCGTAGCTGTCTGTGGTGCCTCAAGAAAGGGAACCTTGACCATCTGGGGAAAGCCCGGGTACACCCGCCTCTCTCATTGGGGAAGGGAGAGACTCTCCCATAGTATTTTCTCAGATAGAGGACGTAGCTGAGGATGGAAAGCTTCATTCTAGATTCCCCTCTGGGAGAAGCTGGTATTTGATCTATACTTTCTTAGAATCTGCATTGCAAGTCCAAGGTTAGTGAGGTTGAAGGGCAGTTATGGGACTCAGTGGGCACAGTAAGGACAGTGCCCTTCACTTGAACACCTGGGTTTTTTTTAAGTTTTTTTAAAAAATTATTTTAAATGTTCCTTTTTCTTTTTTAGAGACAGGGTCTTGTTCTGTCATCCAGGCTGGAGTGCAGTAGTGCCATCATAGTTCACTGTAAACTTGAACTCCTGGGTTCAAGTGATCTGCCCACCTCTGCCTCCTGAAGTGCTGGGATTACAGGCTGAAAGCCACTGTGCCTGGCCTTGAACACCTGTCTTAAGAGAAATGTGTTTCTTTCAGATGGCATCTAGTTCTAAGAGGAAGGATTTGTAGGGAAGCTTAGAATTTGCCCATCATCTAGTGACTCTTTTTGTTTGGATTTGGCTAAAGTTTGTTGGGAAATACGGAAGGCATAACTTGTTTTGGTAGGGCCAGTCTCACTCAGCCATCATTCAGCTAATCAGACATCTGGATTAAGCAGTATTTCTTTCTCTTCCATTCTGCAAGGACAGCCAGTTCCAGTTATGGAATAACTTTCTAAAACTCCATGTCCTGACTCCTGCCCCAGTCCTGAAAGTGGGCTGTCATCATAATTCTGGCTTGAAACACAGCAGAATACAGAGTCAGCCCCACTCCTGGGAAGCCCTGACTGCATCGGGTTCAGGGATATCACGTGTGGAGGGGTTTTCCCAGGCTTGGGGTCGATTTGCCATTTCTTTTCATCTAGGCTGTCTGTGTTGGCAGAATCTCACATGGTGCTGCAGCCCTCTCTTCTGTTGGATTGGGTCTGCTGAGAAGTTGTGGTTAATGTTGCCCCAGTAAAGCCAGCAGAGCAGAGGACCTTGGCCTAATGCTGTCCTTCCCCTGCCCCTCTGTGGCACCAGATGGGGATTATTTCCTCCACTTTCCAAGTGACGACGTTATCAGGAGGGCCTTCCTCGTGTGCTTCCTGAATTGGTTTCCCTGAAAGTACAAGTGATACCTGCTTCCTCTGACTTCACACAGAAGCAACAAACTGGTTCCTCAGACCTCTTTCCAGGGATTTCTTTTAAGAGACAGAATAAGGCCAGGCGCGGTGGCTCACGCCTGTAATCCCAGCACTTTGGGAGGCCGAGGTGGGCGGATCACGAGGTCAGGAGATCGAGACCATCCTGGCTAACACGGTGAAACCCCGTCTCTACTAAAAAATACAAAAAATTAGCCGGGCATGGTGGCAAACGCCTGTAGTCCCAGCTGCCTGGGAGGCTGAGGCAGGAGAATGGTGTGAACCCAGGAACCAGAGCTTGCAGTGAGCTGAGATCGTGCCACTGCACTCCAGCCTGGGTGACAGAGCAAGACTCTGTGTCAAAAAAAAAGAGAGAACAAAGCCAGAAACAGCATGGGGCTGACAGACGGAGAGCCCTGGGTGTCCGATAGCTATCCAGGCTACGTCGCAGTCTGGACCTCACGGCCCTGGCGCCGGGACCCTCTGCCTGCATGCACCTGACCAGGTCCTCTCCCCATTCAGCCTTCAGCTTAAGCACCACTTCCTGGAAAGCCTTTCTGCAGCCTCCATGCCAAAGGAGGACCCTCGTGGTACCCTGTTCCGCTTCTTTAAGACTCTTCACAGAGTTTGTTATTATACGTCCATTGTGTGATTATTTGACTAATGTTTGGCTGCCTACAAGCTCTGTGAGGGCAAGGCCCACAGGCCTTTTAGTCACCACCATATTCCCATTTCTAGCACAGCAAGCATGGCTCATGGCCCGTATAGCTTAGCTCAGTAAATAGTCTTTGAGCGAGTGAAATGAAGGCACTGGGTGAGGTGATCCCAAAGCCCTCTTCCTGTCATGGCAAACTCCGAGTCCATCCATGAGAAGCTTGTGCCCACCAACCCCCTAAACCCAAACTTCTCTCTTCCTAGTTCAGTGATTCTCAGCATTGTCTTCTGATGAATTCTGTCATCAAGCCTCCGTGATCATTTTCATACCTTCCTAAGGCTTGGCTGGAATCTTCGAGTCTGAGTAATTGGGAACATGACATGTTTGTGCCTAAACACCAACCGAAAAGCAGAGCATCGGTGTGGAATCCAAACAATGGAATCTAACATTGGCAATGATCTCCAATTCTAGGGTCTTCAACAGTTTCTCCCTGTGCCCTCCCATTTCATGTGAAATGACTCGAAATATGAATTCAAAAGAGGGAACTATGGGTTGAAGATCACATGAAAAGGACAGAGTCCTTAAGAGGAGCCTTGAATCAGGCACGTTACCCTCCAGCCCCAGAAGTTCTCATTTTCCTCTTGCTCATAAAGGCATTTTCATACTCTTTTGTGATCATATTCCTGGGTCCTTAAGCAGAACGATTCATCCCAAAAGTGGGGCTTGCTGAGATGCTGTTTTATAAAGCAAAAGGGTGGGATCTCTTGTCAGCCCTCGTCAGTCATGGTGGACAGTCTGGACCAGGTAACGGAAGCACCAACTTTGACCAGTCTGGGCATCTCCAGACTAACCTCAAAACCACCATAGAGAAAGGTGCCAGATACTGCTTTCTGCAATAGATGGCTTCTCTTGACCTTTTAAGGAGAAACAGAATGATTTATATATGCAGATTCTCTAAACCTTTCCTAACTGGAATTGTCAAGTTGCACCCCAGAGGGAATGCAGGCAGCACTGTAAGAGGAAGAAGGGAAAAGCCATGTCTGCTGGCTAAACTCCATCCTCCCCTTTTCCCAAGCCCAGCACTGAATGATGCCACTGCCCAAGGCCCCGTCTCCCTGGAAGGTCTTCCTGGTACCTCGAGAGTCTTCCCACCCACCAAGAGGCAGTCACTTGACATGAGCTGCAAACTAGCGAGACTGAATTTCTAGGTTACGTGCTGTTTGATCTTTGCATGGAATCGTATGTTCCAAATTTTCCGGTAGAGCTCTCCTGTCACGTATTCAGTCCTGTTGGTCCCATAAGCACACAGGTGTTTGTCAGCTCTTACCCTGATTTAGGGCTAGAAAAACAGGCCCATCACATGCGTGGGCCAGTAGTGATCTTGTGTTCACGGAGCATTTGACAGCAGTTGCTTCACCAGGCTTATCTAGGGCCCGTTTTCTTTCACCGACATGAGCAGCCAGCCCTGAAGAAGGCCCGACACTCGCTTATCAGCTGCGAGCATGGCCTATCTGAGAACACTTGGGCGGAGAAATGTCGTGTGTTTTCCAAATTAGAACTTGAGTTGGAGGAGCTGTTTCTGGGGCAGCTGTGAGCCAATCCCAAGAAGCTGTTAAACATCCAGGCCCCGAGAGCCAAACTCTACACGGCAGGGTGGAGAGGAGGAAGTCTGGCTGCACGCCTTCACAAGCCAGCCTGGCTCGGCCACCCCAGGCGGGCCGCGAGGAAAGCAGATGGAAGCAAGAGCCTTTCCTGGACCAGCCTTGGAAACATCTGGGCTCTCCTGGAAGCAGGGACTCCACTAGACTCTCCCGCCTTCCCAGCAGATGTTGCAAGCACGTGTCACTGCTTTATAGACTCAGGTCGTGGAGGCTGAGAGCCACTGTTTAAGTGTGTGGGGGGCATGTGCACAGTAGTGAAGCCACACACTAGGAGCCAGACCACCTGGCACTTCCCAGCTGTGTGACCCTGGGCAGATCACTCCACTGCTCTGGACCCACTCTTCTCATCTGAAACATAGGTTACAAACAGTGCCTACTTCCTAGGGCTGTTGCCGGGAGGAGCTGGAATGATCCAGTAGAGTGCTGAGGGCTGCTCTTGCCCATGGCAAGTCTTCAGGACATGCTCATCAAGTTGGAGGGCCTTTGGTGTTCCCGGGCAGTCCTTCACCCACTGGCAGAATCCGCAGCCAGGTGCTTCCTCAAGTCACTGCTTGGATACCTCTGTAGATGGGGAATCCACTATCTCTTAGAGCACCCTACTCCACCTTCAGATCAGCCTGTTTCCTGGACAGATAAGTGTTTATCTGTGTTGAACCTAAGTCTTTCCCGGACACTTCCCAGCTGGTCGCAGTTCCATCTCTGTGGTCAGACAGAACTCGTCTAATCCCTCTTCCTCAAATAGCAGTTGAGGTCCTCTGAAAATCACTGACACTACCCTCCTGCCTGGGCCTTTTCACCGTTCCTGACAAAACACCTTCAATTTCTTCTAATGATGATTGAATGATGTCATTTGCAATTCCTTCATTCTTGTGGTTTCTGTCTTCTGAAGGCACCCTGTGCTTACGAATGTGACTTGGCTCCATGCGCACGGAGTCCCTCCCACGTGCCTGAGACACAAAGATGAGAAGACATGTTGAGACTCAAGGAGCTCTCAGCGAGGCAGGGAATGGCATTCCAGGCAGGGGGAACCACATGCGCTGGGATTGGAGGCACGAAGCCTGGGAACTGCAGGGTGTATTGCTCAAGCCTAACGTATAAACTGGGAGTCATTTGAGATCAAACTGGGGAAGAAGGCAGGTGAGTTTACCTGCAGGTGACAGGGAGTCACTGGGTGACTTTCAGCTACAAAGGGACATGTTCCAGTGTGTACTTCAGGAAGAACATTTTAAGTGTCGCTCGAAGACTGGGCAACACTGAAAGCCGGGAGACCAGTTGACCAAATGACGAGCACGAAGGGGACAGAGGTGGAAAACGCGTCGTGGACGGGAAGGGCTGACAGTGGCTCTTCTCCTGGGGCCAGGACAATGAGTGACTGCTTTTTTCTTCTTGCTTCCCGGTGTTCTGTAATTTCTCTATAACAAGTATTTTCTGTTTTCTCTATAATTAGCATATATGATTTATACAGTAAGAAAAATGTATTCATGTCTAAAGAAACTTTGAAACCAACCCGGCAGGACTTGGTTACTGAGTGGAAGGAGGAGGCTAGGAGATCAGTTTTCTGGCCTGGGCGCTCAGGTGAGTGGCACCCCCAGACTGGATGGGGGTGTGAGGAACAGGGCATTTGGCAGGAATTCTTATGGCATCGCTGACAGCTGAACCGATGCCCACAAGCTGCTTTCACTCCGCTTGGCCTCTCTCCAGCCTGTTCAGTGGCCTCTGTCCCCTGCAGGCCCTGACACTCACCTGTCCCTTAGACACCTTATCTGGAAAGCAGATGTCTGTGCAGCAATACTCAGCAGCACTGCAGGACAGCAATAGCATTTATTTGGATGATAAGTTTTGTCAGTCCTTCAGTAAATATTTACTGAGTTCCCACATATGCTCAGCACCAAGCCAGGCCTTAGTGACAAAACAGGGAGACGAACAGGCACAGTCCCTCCTCACAAAACTCAGCCTAGTGTGAGAGACAGATATAAATGTTTTAAAATCCCGTGAAGGAACATAACATTTCAAACTGAGGTGCACTCTCCAGAGGAAAGGAAATCGTTCCAAGAAGACTTAAAGGACACGTCTCTGGTCTGGGAGTTGGGTGATGAACCCAAACAGATGCTTGGGCTGAGAGTGAAGGATAAGTAGGAGAGAAGTGGGGAAAAGCATTCCAGGTTGAGGGAACAGCATGTGTGGTGGCCCTGTGGTGGGAGGAACAGTAGCATATTCCACTTTCTAAAAGAAGAGCTGTTTTACTGGAGTGGGTTGGGGAGAGGCAGTCGGTGGAGAGGTGGGTGGAGGAGACCCGACAGGGTCCTGGAGGGCCCAGGAAGGATCTTGTCTTCATCCTAAGAGCAGAGGAAGGCATTCAAAGTTCCAGCAGGTCTGAGGCAGCCTGCTGAGCAGCCCTCTAGCTGCGGCCTGGAGGGGAGCCTCCCAGTGGGTGTCCTTTTATGTCCCACACCCACTGTTCTCTTGCCATTGGAGGCTGTAGCACTGAGGCCCACCGAGACAACCCCTTATGCCTGGGTAGCCCAGATTTGGGGTTCCCCCCACCTCGAGTAGCACTGGGTACACATCCCCCACCCGCACCCCCAGCAGATGCCCTGAAAGCTGCTTTGCGGTTCAATTTTCAACTTTCTTCGAGGCTCTGCACACTCTAACACTAATGTGTGTACAACTTGCTAATTAATGGAATCATTTCAATCTGAAAACGTCTTGTTCTAATGGGAGGCTGCAAGCACTCTCATTAATTCACAGGTAAAATCATTCCAGCTTTTCTTTTCTTTCTTTCGTTTTTTTTTTTAATCTTCCCAGCTTGGCTTAATAGCTGGGGAGAATCGTTCTAATCAGCCTTGTGAGAATCACACCACCGGAATGAAAAGCACCAACAACAGCCTTGGGGTTTGGGAAGGGGGTGACTGGCCTTAGTTTACCCAGGGGCAAGCACGGTGGATAAACGTGAGGGTGAAATGCCCCACACACAGAAGGTAAAGACACAAAAAGTGACCTGTGTAGTGTGACCTGGACAGGGTGTCCTGTCCTGTGTGTATCAGAGGTGGCACTCAGGGTGACTTTCTGTACCACTGGCTCTGCTGGAGGGAAGCAGGAGCTGCCTCCACGTTCTCACCTGGAAGGTGAAGACTCACTGCACTCGCCTGGGCAGGGATCTCACACGTGACTTTCTCACGGCTGGGTGTCATCTGGGGGTGACTTGCTGGTAACCAACCTTCCTGCCATTTGCGAATGATTTGCAGTGTCGCTTTAAGTAAGTGGCATCCCCAGTGTGTTATTTCTGATGTAGCCGAGCTTAGTAAGGGGGGCCTTCTCCCCACAGACCACGGTGCAAGCCCCAGACCTCACCAACAACACCCACGTCCCCAGGCGGGCTTTTCCTTGACTCTTTTTACCAGAAGGATCTGGGTGCTTTCTAGAGTTTCTTTTCTTGTGGTAATAAGAACATAACAAAATTGATCATTTTAATGATTTTCAAGTGTCCAGCTCCGTGGCAGTAAATATCTTCACACGTTGTACAACCATCAGCACCACCCAGCTCTGGAACTTTTCCCAGTCCCACCGTGGGGATAACCTGAGGACAAGTGAGTCCCTGCAGGGCTATCTTGAGTCCACATGAGCTCTCACTGTCCTGAGATGCTGCTCTGGGAGAAAAAGGCGCTCGGTTGCCTGTAAGATGGGGTATTACACAATCTGATAGTTATGGATGGAAACAACATGTTCTTCCCCTCAGAAGTACAGCAGCTGCCAGTCCTTTGCTTTGGATGAGTCTCCAAGACAGATCTGGAGTGAGGCCAACCTGGATTTAGACCCCTGCACCATCAATCCTTGGTGTGTGGCTCTGAGCCTCAGTCTTCTCATCTGAACACCAGGACTGGCAGTTCCTTCCTTGCAGAGTTGCCGGAAGACGGCATGAGATGGCGTCAGCATGGTATCTGCAGTGACGCTTGGTTCAGTGAGTGGCTCTGTCCCCGCAGGTCTCCAGGTGGTCCTGAATTCCATCATCAAGGCCATGGTCCCCCTGCTGCACATCGCCCTGCTCGTGCTGTTTGTCATCATCATCTACGCCATCATCGGCCTGGAGCTCTTCATGGGGAAGATGCACAAGACCTGCTACAACCAGGAGGGCATAGCAGGTAAGAGGGGCAGGCAGCCGTGCTCCCAAGGCCCTGCCCTCTGTCACTCCCGGCACCTTTCCTTTCCCGCTGCTGGCTACACCAGCATGACCAGCAGAGCCCGAGGAAGGTCCCATTCACTCAGACGCCCACTGGGCATGTTTAAGTGAGAGGCAGAGAGACCCATATCCTTTTTTTCTCAGTTCCAATTTTTGTTTTAATCTGTTAAACCGGCCTAACGCAAACTTCGTTCAGCACTTTTCAATAAGCTACACAATTTGAGAAATATTTGAATAACTTAGATCCTATCTTTCGTCAAGCCAACCCTGAGTGTTTTAAGAATCAGAGCTGACCTGGGAACATCAGTCTCTGCTCCTTCCACGTTTCAGTGTGGCTGGCCATCGGGTGCCCTTTCGGGGGGCCACTCAGCCCTGAGCAATAGGCTCTCCCAGCACCGCTCTAAGATCTTTCTACGTTCATGGTGCTGATTCCAGATCCTCTGTAATTATTGTTTCTGCTTCTCCATTCACAGGCAGATGCCCCCGAGCCCCTATTTCCAGGTGGGGGAGGAGGACAGGTGGGAATCACCCCCTTGCCAGGAGCCAAACTTCCTCCCTTCAAGGAGAAGGCTTAGTTCTACCCCATGACTCCCAGTCCCTTCCTTTTTGAGCCTTCTCGCTTCACGTTCCTTCCATAAATCAATATATTTAACAGCAATGCTGGTTCATTAGGCACTTCCCTGCGTGGCACTGGAGTTCTGGCTTGCAGGATATGCTGCAAGCTGCTGCTAAAGCTACTAACATCGCAGCTTGGCCTTTTAAAGAAACATTTAAACAGAAATTGACAAGGCTTTTAAACAGACAGATAAAGCAGCTTAACACAAAGAACTTGTTGAAAAAATATCCCCCGCCCCAAAGGGGCTAGCTGTGTTAAATGTATGTGATTTTTTTTCACACAGCAAGATCCATCATCTTAGTTTTTGGCATCTTGGTGGAGAAAGGGGAGCATCATCTGCCAGGAACAGTGAAGGGTACCTAATTTTCTCCATCGACACTGCCCCTCATTCCCACTCAGTCCCAGCATTCAGTTAAATGGGACCTCTCGCTTGGCTGGGGTGAGGAGGGATAGCTTCCAAACAACAGGGGGTGAAATTTGTAGAGAAATCAAAATAGAATACTTTCTATGTATAATCTAGTATGACTGGATGGATTAACTGCATATTTGAGGGGGTTTCTAGTTTATTTCCACATAGCCACCGTCCTAAAAACAAAACAAGAAACCACACACGCAGAACGTATACTCCTGTAGACCCAGAATCACACCAATGTTTTCACTTTTTGGATGGAAGTCTGTTTAACAGGAGACTGTTTTTTCACTCTAGAGAGAATTTCCAAATTACTTGGGTCATAATCATATAAAATAAACTATCCTGTTTTCAAAAATAGAATCCTTGTTAAATTGGAAAAAGCAGATCTTGCCTGTAGCTAAAATTCTGAGATTTTCAGCCTTGCTTAAAGAGATGCCAAACCAGAGATGAATAATATTTTCCCCTTTAATTAAAATCCTTCCTTTTATTCAGGTTGATTTGTAGCTAGCTCAGGACGAATAAATTTATTGACTTGTGTGGCCCTGTGAGAGCTCGTTTTAAGACTCCTTAAGAACTGACTGTGGTATGTCTAAAGTTGATGCAGTTGTATTGAAATTATCAATGACCATTTGACCCGAACTCCTCAGGAAGTCATAGACATGTGGAGTCTCAAAGATTCCCCGTCAGTTCAGCAGTGATGATGGCGAGGCTCTCACCAACAAAATGGGGAAGAGCGAAATGGTGGAATTCAGCCGTCGAGCCGAAGATGGCGGCCCTGTTGTGCAATCAGATGTCTGTGCACCACAGAGCTAAGGAGAGGGGCTCCAGCACTGCAGGCGGTTTCCATCATCCTAACGAGAAAGCAGCCCAAGTGTGTTTTCTGCCGGTGGTGGGCTCTTGCAAGGGCCTGTGGGAATAAGTGGCCCTGAATTCTGGTTGGAAGTCCAGGGCTTTGTTACCAGGCCTCAGTGACCCTGGAGAGTCAGAAAATGGTGGGCATGGCAGACAAAGAAAGCATGGCACAGGGAGGGAGCCGTCCTCAAGGTCAGAGCCCCAGGGCCCAGTGAAGAGGTCGCCCCAAGTACTGAACCTGTCATGGACTCCTCTTCTCTTAGGACAAAGATAAGACTTGGCCTCCCCAATTGGAATGACCAATTTAGGGTCACATTGTCCATCCTTGATAGTAAACAGGACCAGGAAAAAGTGCCTGAGAAGTTGCCTTCTACCAAGAGACTCATCAGATGGTTGATGTGATGGGTTTATCTGTGCCTGCAAGTTCAGAAGAGAAGTAGGCTCCCATCACGGAAATGGCCGTGAGCCAAGGGGGCCAGAACAACAACAGAAGTGCTCCAGAGAGAAGGGCCCTGCCAGGCTCCATGAGAAGGTGGCCTCACTCATTCATCTAAACCAGAGTCCCTGCTGGGAAGAGGGGCCCAGGACACAGCTGCAGAAGCCTGTCCTCTCAAATACTCTGCAATCAAGAGCTTGCTGTCCCTTCGTTCCCAAACCTGCCATCTGATCACAAGCTAGGACCCACTCTGTCACTCTTAGCACAACATGATGCTGCTGCCATCAAGCCCTTGTCCACCCACATAGTCGGCAGTGCAGACAAGGAAGGAAAATGTGCAAGAACCCAGACATATCTGTGCAGCCGTGGAGGAGAAGACCAAATACTTGTAGGCTTTGAAACCAACCCCTAAGTGTTTTGGAGAGTTTTATATAAACTTTGGAATGGGTGGTTTAAATTTTTTCTTTCTTTCTTTCTTTTTTTTTTTAATTTCAGACTTTGGATTGAATTACCCTATTTTCTGCAAGTTTAGATTACACAAAAGTGCTTTGTGAGCCCTCGTTGTAATTTTTGATGAGATTTACATCAAATTATTTTTATAGTCCAATATTATTTCACAGATTGTGAATTTTATATATCTCTAGATTTCAAAATACATTGGATTTTGATCCATGTTTCCAACAAAATCCACAAAGAAAGTTATGGAATTGTTCAGGTGAACCATATTCTGCCTCTAGACTGCCCTTCCAGGCAACAGCCCCTGGTGAAGATGGTCTCAGAAGAGGCAGCGTTTCCCTAATCCCGGGGACATCTGCATGGCGTCTTCTCAGCTCCTCAACAGACACTTCACCATATGCCGATACCTTTTGTTTCTGGTTGTCCCATCTGTTTGATGGTGTGCTGAGCCAGGTCACTCTGAATAGCTTCCCAAGCACAGTAATTACCCCTGAGACTGGCACAGAATTGGTTGGCTAAAACCTAGAAATGAAATCATCTTCCTTCTATTCACTCCTTAAAGTTGAGTTTTTAAAAAGTAATTGATTTCTGTCTTTAGTGATTTCTCCTTGGAATCACTAACTGGAGCTCTCCCAGGATTTCGTGTTTTTGTTGGTATCAACTGCGTTTCTAAAATCTCTCCTAATCTTCACCTCCATTATTTTACCGAAAACTTAATTTGGACTTTCCAGAATGACTCTACCTCTCTTCATGTCTGTCTTAAAATACAGAACTTGCATTGCTTTGTTTCCTTCTCCCACCTCATGTTCCCACTTTCCTCCCCAGGACTTCATGACTCTGCAAAAGAAAACCAACACATTTTTATGTTTTAAGCAAATTTCTCCTCACCCTAGAGTGTGTGTTGCTAGGACCTGCTGATTTTTGTGTGTTCACATTTTTTCAAGTGTTCGCTTTAGTGCTTTTTATAGATACCTATTTTTACCAGATCATCACTGCTTCTTAATTGTTCTCAAATCTTTTTCATTATTGTTCAAATCAGATTTTAAATAGCGAAATGGCACTAGAGCCTTTAGATAATATTTCTGAATCTCATCCCTTTCTCTCTTATTAGTGAGACCACTTTCCCTTGATGCCATTTTCTTTTTCACAGATATTCGTAAAATCCCCAGAGATGTTTTCCTTCCTCGAGGACACTCAGAACTCCCTTTGGCAGCCTTCTCCTTTGCCCTCTTTGTGACGTCTCGGGAATTGAGAGTGCAGGGAATGCTGTCGGGTGAGCGGTCCCAATGTAAAGATAAACTGCATCTTTATTCTGTTAAAAAGCAAAACATGAGAAAAAGATGCAAGAGCTTCTCCTTCACTTTTTCACCCTCTCTCTTTGTCCCGTCTGTCCTATCATTCCAGCACTTTTATCACAGTGACTGAACACATCTCTCTAGAAAGCTATGACTAGAATGGGTGAGAACCCAACAGAATTAATGATCTGCTTGGCTCTTGGTTTTCCGGTCTGTCAACTCTCAAATTTTTAGGTGCTCATTATCCACTTTTTCATGTATTATTTAGGCTTAGGATTTACATTTTAGTTTCCCCCTTTTTTGGAGCGTCACATCCAAATCTCTAAAGATTTCACATTTTTAAAAGTCATAAAAAGTTGTAGTTAGAGTACTGCTTATTTCAGCTGCGTTAATGGAGCCCTCCTGGGAGCTAGACCCTGAAATAAGGAAATGGTGTGGATACTGTCTCTCTAACAGTTCAGGGACCAGCAGTGCAGACCTTTGCACCTTGATCAACAAACATAGGACTTACACACAACTTTAAGCACTGGCCCAAGAATAAGCCAGGAAGCAGCATTATTCATAATAGCCCAAACCTGGACACAATCCAGACGTCCATCAGCTGGTGAACGGATAAACATACAATGAAATACACTGCTCAGCAATAAAGAGGAACAGAGCCTACTGATATATGCAACAGCACGGATGAAGCTCAAAACATTATGCTAAGTGAAAGAAGATGGACATAAAAAGCCTCATAGTGTGTGATTCCATTTATATGAAATTTCTAGAGGAGGCAAAGCCATGGAGGCAGAAAGCAGATCAGGTTGCCAGGGACTGGGGGTGGGAGCAAGGATTGACTGCAAACCGGCGAGGGGGGTTTCGTGGAGTAATGGCCGTGCTTTAAAACGGATTGTGGTTATGGCTGCATGACTATGTAAAAATTTACTAAAAATAATTAAGCTGTACATTTACACTGATAAATTCTGAGGCATGTAAATTGTAAGTCAATAAAGCTGATGGGGTCAGTGGGAGAGAAAGAGAGGAGAGGAGAAGAAGGAGGAGGAAGAGAAGGAGAAGGAGGAAAATGAGCAGGAGGAGGAAATGAAATTGACAGAGAACAAGAAGGAGGAGGCCACAAAGATGACCACGCAGGTGCTGATGACAATGAAGAGGAGGAGGAGGAGGAGGAGGAGCTGCCACTGCTGCTGGGAAGACACAATCGGGCATATATTTTCAAGTAGACTATATTCTCCTAAGAATTATCTCTTACTTAAGGATTAATATTTCTCTTCTGGTCTTCCTCTTGGGAGTGAACAGTTTCAAATTTAAAGCCTCCAACTGAGAATCAGCCCACCGGCCAGTCATCTTCAATGCAGAGCCTAATGTAGGCAAAGTAATCACAGTTATGATTGTTTTGATACATGAAACCAGAAAACAATCCTGGGTGACCTGTTGTCTCAAAGAACTATAAGCAAATTCTCTCTCTCTCTCTCTCTCTCTCTGGAAGCGTATTTTCATTGTTATAGGCAATCGTTTATTTGTTGGAACTGGGGTCTCTTCTGTCTGTTATTGTCATTACTTTGTCTAAGGACAAGACAATGTCCTTGATTTCACGAACTTTTGTGAATTCCACACCATTACCTTCCATAGCCAGCGCCAAGACTTTCTCAGTGTTTTCCCATAATCGAAATTCTTAGATCAGTCAGGTCTTATTTAAATTTACCAACAATCTCCACACTCAAAATATAAGTCACATCTTCATTCATTAATTTGCTGGGAGCTATTTCCCGCACATGGCATTAGTCCAACTGCTGCCTTTAGCCACAGACACTGTATTCTGCTATTTCCTGACCAAGCCGTGTCCGTACTGAGGAAGCACGCTCCCTGTTATTCACTGCCGCTCTGTCTTGATTAGAGGTCAGAAAATGATTCCTCTCTTCTGAAAGGTATTCATGCTGCAGAGCAAAGGGCAGAGCTGCGAAGTCCCACATGACATGCATGAAATACAGTCAGTAATGTGTACTCGCAGGCTGCAATGAAAACGGCTGCAGGCGATCCCTCTCCGCAGTAGTCAGAGTCCGTTTTCCATCTTTCACCTATATAAGGCTTCACTGTAAAGTGACTTGCATCCCTGGCAATGTTTTATCCTCTAATACGTGATGGACCCAGGTAGTTAGAAAGCATTATTGGATGGGATCGGTTGGCTAACTATGTGAAGGAGTGTTTGCATCAGTGTTGTCCTTCCCCTAAATTCTGGTATTCCAATACAAGTGTCTGTAGAACTCTACCACCAAAAAGAGAAAATATGGACTTCCTAATCGCTTTCTGGGTCAGTTTCCACTTGCAGTGGTGGCATCATCATTATTTTTTGATTGGCCATTTGATTATGATGCTGACATGTTACAACAGAATGGGCAATAGAAATCAGTTACTGAGATTAAAATACAGCTTTTACAACAGTGAGTGAAAAGGACTGACCTTCTAAATTAACGGCAGCCTAAACGGAATGCCTACTTTCTTATGTTGCTTGATTCACATCTAGGGGACATGATTTAAGCGTGTCTTGCACTGTTGTTGCCATGGTTGCTTTGCCCATCCCATCAACCTCATCCTGTCACTTTTCTCTCTGACTTTTTTCTCTGCCCACATCTCTGCCCCGCTGCTGCTCCCGTCTCCTGTCTTCTTCTGGCCATTTGAGATGTTCCAGCAGAAGATGACCCTTCCCCTTGTGCGCTGGAAACAGGCCATGGGCGGCAGTGCCAGAACGGCACGGTGTGCAAGCCTGGCTGGGATGGTCCCAAGCACGGCATCACCAACTTTGACAACTTTGCCTTCGCCATGCTCACGGTGTTCCAGTGCATCACCATGGAGGGCTGGACGGACGTGCTGTACTGGGTATGTAGCATGAGTGGGCAGTCAGAGGGTGGGGGCACAGAGGCTGTGAGCCCTTCCCTGACACCTCCCTTTCTCCTCCTCCCCATGCTCTTGGGGTCACAAACACATCTCGATAGAATGGTTGATGAAGAGCATCTTTAATTTCTTCCAGGTCTTGCCTGAGAAACAAGGCATGAGCTTTTCACCCTCACGAGTCCCCTCCCCAACCCGCTGGCCTTAGGGAAAGGTCGTTTTTTCAGTGTGTCCCACCACAGTGCAAAACCCTGGTGTGCAGGCATGGATGAGCTGGCCAAGCTGGCACAAGGGTTCCGTTCAACTCCTTCTCCCATGCGGAGTTCCTTCTGCCCTCATCCTTTTCTTGCCTCTTTCCTCAGAAGGGAGCTAGAAGGCAGAATTATGAATTCTTTGGGCTGAAGAGAAAAAGTCAGTCCTGATCTTCTAAAAAGACATTATATAAAGAAACCATTTTTATTGAACTGTGAAGCATTGTGACATGCTATTCAATTTTTACTCTTTATTTTAATCTTACCTTAACATATTAGAATAGTCCATCAGACAGATGCATTGGCAGCATTTTTACCATTCCCAAAACATGCTGCTGGTCGTGTGATGCCTATTGAGAAACACACTTTTTAAAAAATGTTTATTTTACTTTCAGTTCTGGGATACATGTGCAGAACGTGCAGGTTTGCTACGTAGGTATACATGCAACATGGTGGTTTGTTGTACCCATCCACCCATCGTCTATTAAACCCTACATGCGTTAGGTAGAGAAATAGCATTCTCGAGAGCCACCCAGTCAATAGTAAATCTTCATGTACCTTCAAGTTGCCCCTTTTATCATCCAGCAGCCAACACTACTTTGCTGTGCTTCCAGCCTCTGAAGTGCCAGATTTTTGTACAGCCTACCCCACAGGCAAACCCACACTCCGTCTTTGAGCTGTCTCGATTCTGGCAAAGTCCGTTATTAGGAAAAACTCCAGAAAATATATTCTTCATCGTGTCTCCAACTTCAGCATGAGAAATGACTTGCCAGAATCCAGCGCTGTCCTCCAGAATTTGGGTGAATAAAAAGCATACTGCCAGTCTTACAAATACCATCTCCTTCAGAGTTTTGCAAATAGGCAAATGTATTTGGCCATCGTGAAAACAATCTAAGAGCCTACTCAGGGAACATGTCTACAAACTGAAGCAGGGAAGAGTGAGAGGGGAGCAAATGCTTCCCGTTGAGCAGAGCTGCCAGATCAAAAGGAAATCATGCCAAGAGGGGCATCGACTTCTTCCTGAATCGGAAGGAAGAGTTTTGTAACTGTACAGAGATGTGGTGCACAGTATTCTGTCATATGACTTCTTTAAAAGCGCCATGTCCTATTGATTCGAAATCCCTCTTTCTCAGTTTTTATGTGATAGTCAACATGCCAACACCCAGTGTTGCTATGACATGCGTCCCTCTCTCTGTAAGTGATGACTTGAAACTTGCCCAAGGACCTGGTACCCAGCAAACATTTCCTGAGTGTCCTTGCATGCCAGGGGTGCTCCTAGGCTCTGAGGATTCAGTCGTGAATAAGATCCAGTCCAGTTCAATTAGCTCAGTCTAGGAAGCCAACTAAATTCTAAACCGAATAATGGCAATATGGCTGCACCCGTGCCGCGGCAAAGCTGGTGCATTGTGATGCTTTCAAAAAGGAGACAAAGGTCAGATCCCCTCTGCCTCAAGCTAAAGTGGAACATTGGAAAACATATTTGAGATTCATGCTCAATAAGAACTTGGTTTTGAATAATTTGTAAGACAGAGAGAAGGAGTTGAACTTATTACACTTAGGCAAATTTATTTTGTTTAGCAAAGCAGACCAAATTCCCAAGTGGCCCTAACTGGTCCTTCTTCCTCGGGTGGGTCCCTCTGACCAGCCAAGGACAGAAACATCCTTATCCTTCTGCCAATAGGCAGTTTCTGCCTACAGCCCATAGAATAAATGATTGTGTGGGACTGTGCTTTGGGACCTCATCCCATAAACTTCAGACCCATGCCTTCCATGGCATCAAACTGAAGGCAGGTGGCAGTGGAGGGTGGGTGGAGGGTAGGAATAGATATGATTGCCTTTGCTGATGTATTTTTGTGTTCTTCCTTCACCACTCCCTTCTTCTCCCCCACCACAAGTCATTGATGCCCCACCAGCCAGATGTGACCCAAAGAAATACTGTCATAATGACAGCCGGAGCGGGGAAGCAGAAGCAGCAACAACTGCAACCACCAATTTTCGGCAGCTGTGTTGTGCCTTCTCCCCTGGGGTGCGTGTGATAGAGCTCAGGCTGGGAATGGAAAAAGTGTCAGAGGTGAAGAAACAATCCCAGGCTCATGGGACATGCCTCTCTCTGATTTTCCCAGCACCTTCCCAAAATGGCCAGGTTGTGTGTGTGTGTGCATTTGTATGTGTGTGTGTATCTGCATGTGTGTATACACACATGTGCACATACACCTAAAACTGAAACTTGGGTATTCATGGTAGAAGCCCTGCCTAGCCCAGTGCTCCTGCTTTCAGTTTCTCTAATTGCTTTGACCTTTCTATGGCTGTTTCTTCCTTCTTCCTCCCTCTCCCTCTTCCTTTCTTTCCGGTGTCCCTCCTCCTTAGCCTCTAGGTCAGTATCTCCAAAGCACAGACTCTCAAATCTCAAAATATTTTAGCATCAAACATAGAGCTTTGTCAATATAAAAATACCCAAACCTCCCTCAGAGCCATTGAATTAGAAGCTCTAATGTCGGGGCCCCAATCTCTGCATTTTGAAAGAGCTCTCCAGGTGATTCTGATTTCCAGGCTGGAGTTTGAAAACGCTGCAAATCTAACCTATTGAACCTCATGGTGCTGGTATGATGCTGCTGACTTTGAACCCTTCTAGGGGGATAGTTTCCACAGGGAGGAGAGGGAAGTAAGGTCTTTCACTCAGAAGAATGAATTGTCCTTCAAGCACAAAGGGCAAGTCTAAAGGACTTGAGAAGGAGCAGCCAAGATTTTCAAGTGTAGTAATGCATGGAAACCCCAGAGCTCCATTCACTCTAAATCACCAAACAGCTGGAAAAGAGTAAGTCACTAAAGCATCAAAGAAGCGACTGGTCAGCCGCTGGATATGGCCTGAGATAGAAGGGACCAGGGAAGGCACCTAGCAGATGGCAGCTCTTGCTTCCTGTTGTGGATGATACCGTCTCTTTCTCTTTTCCTCTAACATCCGTTATTGCGTTCCATTGTTACGATTTTAAAGAGTGGACTAAAAATACAATCAGACTTGGTCAAGTAATACTTGAACATTGCTTCAGCTATGAAAGCCTTTGGCCATGCATTGCGCTGAGGCTCCAACAAGCCAAGCAATTTGCTGAAAACATTTCTTTTCTACCTACTATTCTGTTTGAGGAGTGTGCAGATGACAGAGTAAAGAAGGGTGGACACCGGGGATTTGGAAACTAAACAAAACTTGGGTTTGGGGTGTAGTTTCCTTAGGAAATTATTTCTTCGGTCAAAGACTCATCCTTTACTCACAGAATGTCCAAGCTTCTTAAAAACAGATGGGCAGGTGTGGGGAGTGTAATCAGATAAAAAGCACTGGCCTTCCTCAGAAGCAGTGAAGCACCAAGGAGGGAAGAACCTAATTGTATAACGTTACCATTGGTTTCCATTCTTAGTTTCACATGTTTTGTTTTTTTCAAAAATCTAAACATCCCTAGCCTTTTGCACATCATTCAAGGCTGCTTGTCTCCCATGGTCTACACATGTGCCATCTCAAGGATTCAAGAGGCTGCTGGGTCAACCTCCTTTGCAGGTCCTTGTCTATTCTCGTAGGCATACTCTGAGAATTCTGGTTGGTCTGAAACTCTGAGCATGACCTCTTACACATTGTGGGCAATCACAATCAGGTGACAGAAACATCCATCAATTAAACATCTTTTCAGTGCTGACTTTGTGTTCAGCACTTAAAATGAGCCCCCTGCTCATGGGAAACAGAATGACATGGTGGATGATCTGGGGTTTGGGACACACGCAGAAGGTTGCAGGTGAGAACTGTAGGAGGGGGGCAGCAGCTAGACTGGACGTCACACCAGTGGACGTGTTTCTAGCTTTTTAGGAATCTCGATGCATGAATAATTCATCAGGAGCATTCTGTTGACTTCTGTCCACGCCATGCCTTTCTGGGATCCCCAAGAACGTGGCACACTGTGAACCACAGTAAAGAGCCTCTGACCCACGTCATCCTGGGTTCATGCCCCTCCCCATCCTGTTGGGGCCACCTCTTCCTGACGCCACCAATTGCCCCCTGCATTAGTTTCTCCGTGATCAGTTCTTCAACTGATGTTTTTCCACAAGTTAAACTTAAAAATAAGGGTGTAAAAAATTACTTAATGAGAAATCATATAAAAGAAAGATTTTTTTTTTTTTTTAGAGTCACAAATAGTGTGTTCTCTAGTACCTGGGATTTGTTTTGGTTCAGCCAACAGGAGATCCTTGGAACAAAAATCTAATCAGTTAACTTTTCATAAGTCACTTGTCAACTCCACCCTTCATCTTGCCATCCCACTACGTGCCTGGATGTGCGGAGAACGTATTTCTACTAAATTCTCACACACACACACACACACACACACACACACACACACGACAGCTGTTAGTCTCTGGTCTTGGTGCTGCCGAAATATCCCTTGTTTATGACAAACACCTTTCGCATCCAAGCAGGTTGAATTTGGGTGTTTTACCCTATTTTTGTCTACTCCATCTTCACAAAGCCACCTCTTTCACTACAGAATATAGAGTTGCTGAAGATTTCATAAAAGGTAGAGCTGAATTCTATGATGACCTAAGAGTCATTCTAAGTGAGGAGCTGAGAAACCCTCAAGTAACCCAGAAACAGTGTCCAGGGCTCTTTCTCAGGTATCGGAGTAGAGACCGTGTTAGGGCCTCTGTGGCCCCTGACTTTTCACCTGCCTCTGGGCTACCCCCAGAGTGCACCTGTTGCCTGAGATGGAGAATCCCTGATCGAAACAGTAAACTGGCTGTTCAGAAGCATATCAAGGAAGAGAGTCAGCATCTCTCAAAGCCATTCTTTAATTATTGGGTTTCATTTTATTTATTTTGCTGGTGTTACATGAGTCCTTATGATTCTGTGATTTAATTTAGCAAACGTCTATTGAGCATTTACTGTTTCCTGGATGAGGGATGTGGGAGCACAGAGAAGAATAAGGCCTGCCCAGGCAGTTCAGGTCTAACTAAAGAGGTGCACGTCATGCAGAGGAACACAACTGAGTTGTGTGAGGCAGTACCCTCTGTGGGAGCAGGATAGCTCTGAGGGGCACAGAGCACTCCAGGACCAAGTGGGGCTTTGCTGGACCAGGAGAGAAGGCTCTTCTGCCTGGGGAAAGCAAGCTTTGTCTCAGTTTGAGAGGCTGCAGAGACCTGGATTTTAGGTTCTCTCAACATCACTATGGCAGTGAGCCCGTTGTCCCCTGCACAGGTCTTCACACTGGGGCCAACTACTGTCTACGACGGCTCCCAACCTCCCACATGTCAGCACCTGAGTCCGTCTGAGTCCAGGGAGTTTTAAATACATGGAGGAGCTTATTTTTTTGGCTTGCCTTAGTGCTAGGAGCTTGTTTTCTTCCCCCGTGTAAACTAAGCGTTTACCTGGGCTCTGAGGCACTCCTGGGTTTTCAGCACACAATAAGCAGGTGCAGGGGTGGGGAGGAGCCAGGCGAAGCTTGTTCCACAACTTCCTGCTCACTCAGTGCTCCATGAGGTAGCTGCCCGTGTCCCAGCAAGCAAGGTGACATAGGTTATGAAAGCCGCAGGTTGATGGAGCTATTGGCCTGAGCTGACTGGTGTTCACTGGCAGCAGCAGATCCTGTCCCCCAGTGACGCTCAGTGTAAAGCACCTTGGCTTTCAGAGATTCACACCTCCTGCCTTTCCATGGCAGGTGTCAGCCTCTCTCTCGACATTTGCTGAAACGATTCAGTTTTTTTGGATCCACAGTGCCTGTGCCAAGAACCTTACAGGAAAGGTACGCACAGCTTGAGAACCCATGGAAGTCTGCTAGGCAGGAGAGTGGCCTTGAGGAGATGGGCTAGGGAAGCTTATTCCCCTATTTGTCTTTTTGGGGAAAGAGAAAAAGTAAACTTGAGGGTTTAAATCTGGGGTTCCCTTCAAGGAATTAGATGCTGGTTTCCAAAGGTTCTTTGGTAGTAGTTTTCATTCAATGCCCCTCCCTTTGTAGTGAGGCTGTTTCGGCCAAGGCAGGGGCCGTCCTGCCAGTACTTGGGCCTGGAGGCACTCAAGGCTATAGACAATGAACTGACTTTTCTTTGGAAAGTCAGGAGACCCGAGGAACATGGCTTAATGGCTCTAGAAGACCTATCCTTTATTTCACCTCTAAATAAGGGTGTCAGCCATCTGGGTCATTTTTTTTTTTTTTTTGTAAATCTGACTTATTCTTTGTCTTCTTAATAGCTCCATTTCAGCTGCTTTAGGACATCAATCTCATGACTCCAGGCATCGCCCTACTTCAGAGCCACCCAGCTTTGTGTGCTCTCTACTCAGCCAGCCCCCCAAAGTAGGTGGCCCAGAATAAAGAGGAGAAAGTAAAAGGGAAACAAAAGGAGAACTTTCCTTTCAGACCAGAGCCAGGCAGTTCAGAGAATCACCTTCTGTGGCGGCCGAGCATTGCTCACCCAGGCGGTGGGGTTCTGAGGACCACACTGGCCTCATCCATCTCCATGTCTCCTCTGTCCTCCTGCCTCCTGCCTTCGCCTGCTGTTCCCCATCTCAAAGCTCTAAAAAACCAGCCCACAGCCCAGGAAGGACCAAAGCAGAAGTGTGGGATGGCAAGGGGGACATATGGGTTTCCTCTTATGGCCCTGGCTGTCTGTGGGGCCATGACCTTGAGGTCTGTAGCCCCCTCTTTGAAGTCCTTCATATGCTGGAAGCCTCTCACCTTGTGTGTGGCACAGAGGAAAGGATTTCCAGACTAAGCTCGGGCCCTAGGAAATCTCCAAGGCTCGTGGGTTTGTGTGGCCTCCAAGGCTGCATTTTCATGAGGTTAAATGTTCACAAAATGTAAGGAGTGTGAGGAACCAGTGAGGAAAGATTTCATTTTGAGGAAGTTGCCTGGGCGCCATCAAGCCCAACTCCCACTTGCCATCTGCCCAGGCTCCAGAGGCAGCTTTGGGAGGGGAACCGTGGTGAGCACGCTGTGGCCTCCTGGAACTGGCTGCTCCCACGTGTCCTGAAGAAGGTGGGGTCTATTATCCAGAGAGGAGCAAGGCGAGCTTGCCAAGAACAGACCTCCTCTGCCACTCCCCATCCCCTGAAGCACACTTGGGGAAAGCTCCTCTGGGGTCGAACAGAACAGGCCAGTCGTTTGGAGTGGGTCCATACCACAGGGTCCTGCACGGGCTTCGGGGTGCCGGTGTGCCCTCGAGGCCGTCTGCAGGATGCTGTGTGTGTGCAGTGTGCATTACTTCTGGTGGGAGTCCATAGTTCTTAAAAGCTTTTCCTGACCACCCCACCCTTTCCAAAAAAGTAAAGCAGTAGTCATTTAGAGGAAAAGAATGGGATTGCTTCTGACTCTCCTTAGCAGGATTTACTCTGAGAGAAAAAGCTACAAGGACACCCACAGGCTCCCCATGACCTTGGATCCAGGTTTCCCTCTTCCTTGGCAGGTGCGTGGGACTCCCATTCCAGGGCTGTCTCAACCCCATTGCTCTCGCTGTAGCAGAGAGTCCAATACACAACAGAAACCCTTACACAGGGAGGCATTCAGTAAATACTTGTTGAACAAATGTGGACTCTGATCTGACCGCTGCTAAGAATAATCAAAGAATGACCTCATAGTTCCCATGGTCAAATGGGACCTGCAGCCCACAGCCCCTCATGGCCAGCAAGGCTGTCAGTGTGGTCTGTGGTCAGGCAGCTCTTGGGGCTCTCCTGCCTTTCTCTCCCTAATCTTGTGTCACCAGTCCCACCCCATCCTCTATTGGCTGGGGTTTGTTTTTCTTCTCCTGGTGATGAAGTCTGGCGTGGTTTCCTTTGCACTCTTGGTTCAGACAGTTACCTTCTGGCTAAAGGAAAGCTCCCAGGCTCCCTGGGATGGGGACAGGGCCTGAGACACAAGGACCTTTCACCCTGCCTCTCCTAACAGCTGCTGTTTTGCTGGATGTTTTAGGAGTTCAGCCACTGGGAGAATCTTCCATCCTGCAGCTGGGATGGCTTTACAGCCGTAGGCTCTGTTTTTAACAATTGCCAACTTCTGCAAACCTCCGTTGCTATCATAGGACCACATGGACTCTGGGGCTTCCTTCCTGCCCTTTGTCTCCATTGCCTCCAGTGGTTGTGCAGTGCAAGGTTGACACAGGCCTGCTGAGCCTGGCCCTTGCCTCGCTCAGCCTCACGCAGCCGCTCTTCCACTGGTGGAAGCCTTCTGGGACCCTGCATGCTTCCTCCTGCAGTAGCAGCTGCCAGCCTGCACTGTAGCTGCCTGGTCATTTCCTGTCTCCCCTCTAGCAAGGATTTTGTGTTTCCAGCACAGTGCCTAGCACATTTCAAGTTCACTCATTCACTCAAAGAGCATTAGCTGAGGACCTACCATGTGCAAGGCACGCTTGTAGGCACCTGGGGTAGACCCGTGAACAAAGCAGGCCAAAACCACCTGTCCTTGGGGAGCTCACATTCTAGCATGGAAGACAAGCAGCAAATAATTAAACGTAATAAATAGGTAATGATACCAAGTGGGAAGCGCTCTGGGAAAGCAGACCAGACGCGGGAACATGAGCATGTTCAGTAAACCCACGTTCGATTGAATTTCGCAACAGCACGGCCAAGTGGGCACATGCTGGGCATCTTCTTTCCCCATGAACACGGGGGTCCCTCAGACAGAGACCCCCAGACGCGATGTTTGCACTATGCACAATGATTACGTTGGGTGAATTTTCCTAACCAAAATTTAGTAATATCAGATACATATGAACGGATCCGTAAAGAACGTACTGGGATGTCACACTTCATACCAGTCAGACTAGCTGGGTGTCTCGGTACTTCTCAGTCTTCTATTCCCTGCATGCAGAGAACATGTTTACCCAGCGTACTTAGGCAGCTGCAAGCATCTGCTGAAGCTGCGAAGCCCAAGGGCTGAGGGCATTAATATCCCACCTGCCTGAACTCCTTTGAGGCCCCTGGGTGGAAATCGTGGGGTGGTTATCTAACTTGAGTACACCCTAGAATCGCCTGGGGAGGTTAATATGCAGACTGTGGGCCACTCTGAGACCTTGGGGCCGTGGGGCAGGAATCTGCTTTGTTAATAACTCTCCCAGATGTTTCTAATGCTGGTGGTCCTCGGACCACACTTTGAGGAACACTGCTGTGCAACCTTGTGGAGGTACATGACGAGCCACAACACTTGTGTTGTTGCATTTGAAGTTTGGAGCTATAGAGAGAACAGTATGGTCAGTGGTGCTTAAGCGTGCATCAGAATCACCTGCAGGGCCTGTCAAAACGCGGGTTGCTGGGCCTCCCCCACAGTGTCAGGGTGAGGTCTAGGTATATGCATTTCTGAACAGGTTCCCGGATGACGCTGAGGCTGTTCGTCCGTGGGCCACACTTTGAGATCCATTGATGTGAATCATTCAGGATGCCTGTGTGCCTTGGAAGTTTGGGTTTCTATGAGCTAATCACAAGTACAAAGTGGGGTTCATTTTTAGGAAGCCAAAACTTAACCCTGTGTAGTCAGAAAGCATTAGGAGAGAGAGATTTGGGAAACTAAATCAGAATAAATTTCCTCTGATGGAAGCATAGCTCTGCAATGTATCTGCACGTCCCCCCTCCAGCCAGTGGTGAGCTAATAAATGTTTAAGCATCTCTTCTTAGAGACACCGGGTACAGAGGGCTGATTTATTTGCTTGCCTATCTCTGTAGTGTAAATACTCCCACCATGGTCAGTTTCAAGCCACTAGTGTGGTCGCTGTACACGCAGCTGGAAAGAGATGTGCACAGTGAGCTCCCCACAGCCTCCAGGAGCCAGCTCCAGCACACCACTGCCTCCGGCTGCTGTAAGGGTTTGTGACCTTTCAGGGTGTTAGTTACAGTCAGTTCCCACATTAAGGACCATATCCATCTAAGCTGTGGTTGCAGTCACAGGACCTTCCTCTGAATACATAAACCAAAATGATTGCCTCTCCCAGCCGGTGGCCCACAGTATGTGTGAAGCACTGGGGTTTAGCCTCTAACTTCTGGGCTTGGCCCATGGTCCAGGTGGCAAGCCTTTGAGGAAGGTTATCTTTCCTCACACCTCCTCTGAGGTTTCAGTTCTCCAGGCCTGTCAGTTGAGGAGCTGACACACTTCATACACCAAGGTCAGGGGCCTCCAGGGGCAACGAAAGGCTTAATGTCCACCCAAACCCAAGTGAGCTAAAACCAGCTGAAGAAGTTAATTTTTGCGATGACCCATTTTCCCAGACAAGTGAATGGAAAACATTGGAGAAATGTTTCTTTTTCAGAAAATAAAACCACAGAGAGAGAGTGATTCCTCTTGAGGCAGAGCCGGCCGAGGTCCCCTTCGGTCACAGGAGGTCCTTTGAACATGGGTGATGCCCGGGGAACACGGGTATCCTGGGGCACATGAACAAAGCCCGCGTTCGGCCCCGTCTGTCTCCTCCCGATCTGCTCACACCTGCTGCCTGCCTCTTTGCTGTAACCCAATTCTGCTGCTTCCTTCCTAACTTTCCTTCGTCTTTGCAGATGCAGGACGCTATGGGTTATGAGTTACCCTGGGTGTATTTTGTCAGTCTGGTCATCTTTGGATCCTTTTTCGTTCTAAATCTGGTTCTCGGTGTGTTGAGCGGGTAAGCTGACCGTTTCTACGTCCTCTCCACAACGCAGCCGAGCAAGGTCTCAGGTTCCACTCCATACATGCCCGGGGTCCTCAGGGACGGGACCCTGACAGGCCCAGGAAAACCACCACAAAGTCTCCGTTCAACCACAGATTCTGACCCATTGGCCGGGCAAGGCTGTTTGGCCTCTGATTTGCACCTAGAGGGTCCCCGGGTCCCGGCGCTGCATGGGTCAGTGTCCCGGGAGCCGGGGACCGGCACTGGCCGTGCTCGGTTGCTGAGTGTGCCTCACTAACTATCATTCCGTTCTTCCAGGTCAATGATGCCGTAGGAAGGGACTGGCCCTGGATCTATTTTGTTACACTAATCATCATAGGGTCATTTTTTGTACTTAACTTGGTTCTCGGTGTGCTTAGCGGGTAAGCAGGACCAAGGAAAAAGGTCTTGATTTTTCCATTTATTTTTATTTATTCTTTCTGCTATTCCTGGCTGTGTTCTTCTTCTGGCTCTGATGAACCTGGGATAAGGGGTCACCACAGGAGCCTTGAAGTGGATGTCCTTGTCCTGGCTGGGTAAAGGGTCAGATGTGCCACTGGTCTCGGTGGTGGACAGTGGAGGAGAGCTAGCTTCACCACAAAAACTGGGTCCAGCCAGCCCCTCCCAGCCTCAGGTAGCTGTCCAGGCAGGCAGGGCCCTTCTCCTTGTGCCTTCATGGCCTCTGGTGAACAGGCCTGGGTAAGAAGAGACTGGTTTAGAACATAAACAAAGACAGACTCAACATCTAATTCTCTTCCGTTTTAATTCATAGACTGAGTAGTCTATCTCTGAATTTCCTTTTCTGAACGGAAAGGAACCTTAACTGTTTGAAGCCATAGATTATTTAAGAATAGAAGAGATAGGATACACTTTCCTCTAACTTTATCTAGTCGGCTGCAAGTATCACATCTACCTAATTTCAGCCCTTGCTCACATGATATTAGAAGTGGTAGAAGTAGCTGGGCATGGTGGTGCACACCTGTAGTCCCAGCTACTCAGACGGCTGAGGCGGGGGGATCACTGGAGCCCAGGAGTTCAAGGCCGCGGTGAGCTATGATCATGCCACTGCACTGCAGCCTGGGCAACATAGCAAGAGTCCATGGTAGAAGTAGCATGTGGTTGGAAGGTCAAGGAGCTTTTCATCATGGAAACGCATGAGATATTTCCTCACCCCACTTTCTTCTTCAGAAGTCCACACCAGCCATGCCAAGGCCTAACACCTAAATGCTCCTGGTGACCGGCTCATGGGTGACCACTCTGCTGCCTTTGCCACTTGGGGGAGGGGGTTAATCTACTTCTACTCTGCTTGAGACTGGTCAGCTGCTTTGCAGTCTTTCCTAACTATCTAGAGAGGTTAATGCTGGGAGAAATTTAGGTATAAAGAGAAAGATTGCTTCCCACTTTTCCCCAGTACATAAGCTAGGAACAGCTACTCCCAGCTCCTACAGCTGCCCTAATGCAGTGCGAAGCAGTGGGCTTGGCCTTCAGAGCTGCGTAGAGGAAACAGTCTCCTCCCAGCCCTTCCGCCTCCCATGGACAATGGCCCGATAGAGACCTTGATGACAAAATGCCTTTTTCCAAGGTGAGACCACACAGGAGACTAGTGCCTTCCATCAGAGATATCAATGATGAGCAGAATAATGTAAGTCTCGGATTCATTGCCTGGAAGGTAGAGAGGTTTTCAGTTTCATGTTCAAACACAAGAAAATGCCCCGTGTTTATTTGTGAATCTCCAAGGAAAGGATTGAAAAAATCAACCTCATCACCCGGAATCAAAGCAGAAATTGAGGCATCCCAGCTCTGCCCTGGCTGGGTGCATAATGTTGGGTGGTTTCACCTTTTTAAATCTTAGATTCCCCATCTGAAAAAGGGAAGATGATAATTCCGGTGCATAGGTGGCTGTGATGATAGGATAAGATCATTTTCAGGATACTTAACAGTGGTATATAGTAAGGGCCCAATAATGGTGCTATCATTACAATGATTATTATTTACTTGGTGCCTGTTATAACTGGAATTACAGAATCATCAAATGTTAGAAATGCTTTTCCTCGTAAAGATGAGGAACATGAGCCCAGAGATGTTAAGCGACTTGTACAACGTCACTTCCCTGGTAAGCAGCAGAACCAGAGCCAGCACTCAGGCACCGCCTCCCATGTGATCTACGATGAATGAGCTTGAACTGCAACACAAGCCACAGCTCAAGACTTTTAAATGAATGTAACTCCACTTTCTTCCCCTGGAGATTGGGAACCAAATCTGAGCAAGTAACCCCCCTCCAAGAACCTGAAGTGGAGAATGAGGGCTGGACCCTGAGGGTCCTCCCTGAGCAGAGCATCTGTCCACAGTCACTCTTGGCCCCCCAGAGGAGTAATCTTCCTGGTGGAATCAAAGCAGTGAAGTCAAGTGACAGAAGCTGCTGATGTTGGAGAAAAAGCCACTTTGAAGACCATATCTTGGCTGACTCAGCCTAAACGTGCTAGAGTGTGTTTAGACACCTCACCCCAAACCTGAAGCTTAGTAATACTCAGAAATGTTGCTTGACTCAGAACAAGAACATTAAGGCTATTTGACCTCTGAACTTAGGAGTCTTTGAGTCTATACGCTGGTCTTTCCTGGAGACCTTCCCCAACCTTTCTTTCCTGACCCGTTTTGAGAGCTGCCATCTGCTCCTTGCAGCTCCCGAATCACTGATAGAACATCTGCCAAGGCTTCCTTGGCCAAGGGTCTGCTCTGAAGAGCAAAGAGGTGTGTATGGGTGAGCACCTCCCCTTTCTGGTTTAAGGAGGCCTTTCCTTATGTGTCAAGGGCTGGCCATTCTGAATTGGTTCCCCCCCGCCCCATGCAGTGCCAAAGTTGGAATCAGGCTTCTGTTGGCTGACCACTCAGAAGCAACGGTTTCCAGTCAGTCTTGATTAACCAGGACCGTAGAATAGCCACCCACTTACTGGGTGCAGATGTAGTCGACCATGCAGTCAAACGCCCACTTATTCATCAGACTTCTGATTAAGCTACACTTCCAGAAGCATTCAAAAAGGTCTCACAGCTCCATGAAGTTGACTGTCACAGTGACAGCATTAACAGTCCCTAGCATTCTCTGTGTCAGGCTCTGTGCTCAGAGCTTTTGCTAGCTTCACTCAGTTAATGCCCATGGCAACTCAGTGAGCTGGGGTTATTCCTGTGTCCATTCTACAGAGAAGGAAAGTGAGGCTTAGCAGCCAAAACGACCTCAGTTCCAGCAAGTGAAAAATATAGGATGCAGAGCGGAGCCCAAGCAATGTGAATCCATGGCCTCTATTCCTGACCTCTGTGGTGTACTCTCCCCAGATCCATGGGACGGGTCCATCCCATGCTTTTAAATGGCAGGTGAGAAGTGGAGAGGGGAAGAGCAGAAGCTGCAGTAGGAAGGGTGAGAGGAGCGAGCCGGCAGGCACAGAAGCAATCAGCACAGGCTGCGGGAAACAGCCAGCAGGCACACAGAATCCCAGCAGGAAGCTGCAAAGGCAACCACCCAGAGGCCTGCAGCAAGGCAGGGCTGTTTAGCAGAGGGGCAGGCAGCCCTGCAGATCTTCATGGCCCTTGAAAGAGAGCGAAGCCACTAACTGAATAGCACTGCAGTCTTGGAGCCTTCTGGGACTGGGAGGAGTGTGAAACCCTACATTCCAACAATTAAGGATAATAGAATTTTATAGCCCAGCACAGTAACTCATCCTCATAAATCATGTCCTTCAGTCACTAACGAAAGATTGAATGGTGCTTGGTGTGTTCTGCTCGTGAAGGTAGAGAAGATGACTCCATAAAGCTTCCATTTAAAGTGTGGAAATTGAGGGCTGTGCATGGCGGCTCATGTCTATAATCCCAGCGTTGGGAGGGTGAGGCAAGAGAATCATGTGAAGCTAGGAGTTTGAGATCATCTTGGGCAACATAGTGAGACCCCTTCTCTCTAAACAAAAAAAATTTTTTAATTAGCTGGGCGTGGTGGCAGCACCTATAGTCCCAGGTATTCAGGAGGCCGAGGCGGGAGGATCACTTGAGTCCAGGAGTTGGAGGCTGCCGTGAGCCATAGTCGTGCCACTGCACTCCAGCCTGGGTGACAGAGCGAGACCCTGTCTCTAAAAGTAAAAAAGAAAAAAATGTTTTAATGGAAATTCAGACTTTGGCCCTGAGAGGGTTAGACCTCTTCTATCTGGAGCATGCACACACATCCAGAACACCTATTTCTGATGAGGCCAGATAGAGTCAATATAAAGAATAGAATAATTAAAGGATTTTTTCTAAATACTTCATTATCTGATGGTCCTCACATTAACCCTATGCAAGACATAGGGCTGGTGCTTGTATAGATAATAATCGGATTATGATTACTTCCCCTCAGCTCAATCTCCAGCTGACTAGAGTAAAGTCTACAACAGTGATGATGAGATTCTTGAAATTGCCCTTGAAGCTGTAATGAGGTGGAAGCCTCTGGACTCTGGACTCCGGTTACTTCTTGTTTTTAAGCGATTGCAAACAGAGGGCTTGGGAAGTGCGCCTCCAGTTGGCAAGAGGCCCACGATTTCTTACATAGGTAGTCATCCCATCCCTTTTCCCACTGGGAGTTGGGCGTGTCTTGTCCCCAAAAAGCAGAGAACCCCTGGAGGTAGGCATTTTACAGCCAGGAAGTACCACTGGACCATGGCCCCACAGTTAAGACACAGTATCTGGGAGCAGAAGAAAGCAATGAAACGTCGGGACATACGGGCCTTGTGGGTGGGAGCAGAAGAGATGGCCCAACGTACACAGTCAGTGCCCCTTATTCATGGTGGTTACGTTCCATGAAGTCACCACAAACATGAAGTAGTGAACACTGAGACGTTAGTTCTGGGGAACCACAGAGTTATTTCCTGTGAGCCTCTGCTCACATTTTGTCAACCAATCAATACGTAAACTTGTTTTAAGTGTGTTTCTATTTAAAGACACTTTATTTAATATATACGATTGATTCATTAACATTAAACACGTGGCCACCAGCAGTGTAACTCGTGCCTGCGTGAAGCTTACTTAATGCACGTGTTTTCTCTGTGCAGCACGTCATAGCCCTCCTGTGCATAGTGACACTGGACGGCACTTCAGCATTATGCTTGGGGCCATTTTAAATAGCAAAATCACCAACAAAAAGCACAAAAATGAGACAACGTGGCACTAAGTGGACAGTGAAAAGGACACCTCATAGTATGAGGGCTGAATTGGGAAGGCAGAACTCTACGTGCCCCCTTGTTTGGCCTCAGCGGGAACACGTAGAGTTTTTGTCATCTGTACATGTCCACAGGTGACTAAAAGTACCACGAGTCACAAACACATTTTAGTGAGTAGGCATATTTGTAGATGTGGGATCCACAAATAAGGAGCCTGGGCAGTATCGACGATGGAAGGGCCTAGCACGCCTCGGGCTGTTGGTTGGATTCCGCACACACCGCCCTGTGCATGCTTTACACCGCTGAGCCCTGGCCCCCGGCTCTCCACACCACCCCTCGTTTTTCATGTTGGCCATTGCTGGCGAGAGATGCAGTCCTGTCTCATGACAAATCCCACAGCAGTGACTGATTGTCTTGTCGGCTGTAGTCCTTGGGCCTGGTGCAGCCTGTCAGGCTGGAGCTCCATGTCTTCATTAGCTCAGTCCCCAGAGCAGGAACATGGCTGGCATCCAGGTAAGGAGATAAAGAGAGCCAGGCACTGCCACCAGCAGATCCTTTACTGTGTGGGGACTGCTGAGGGAAACCTTGGCTCACCTTCCATCCAGCCTCAAGCCTGGCTGTGCCTCACACTCCATGGGATGCAGCCATGCTCCAGATCTGACTAAAGCCCTTCTCCATCCCTCTCACGCTCCCGAAACACATCCTTCCTCTATGAGGAAAATTATCTTCAAGCCAGGCAGAATCAGCAGCATACCTCCTGTTCTATTTCTCCCCCTGGATGTTTATTTTAGATTCCCAAAGGCCTTGGGGTATAGATGGTGAGCTTCATTCCATAAGGCTGATGCTGTAAAACAGGATTGGGCCAATTGTCCCTGCTCCAGTTGAGTCCCAGTCCTCTTCTCCCAACTCCAAAAGAAGGATGGGTAGGTGTTTTGTAACCAGAACTTGAACCCTCTGCAAAGTCACTCAAAAGAGCTGAAGTGAGCCCTTACAAGGGACTGCGAAGTTCAGCCCCTTGCAACTCCAAACCCACCCCAGAGGGGTGCAAATGGAGGTAGACAGAAAGACAGTCAAGAGAGGAGGCCTTGAAACACAGTTTTTGGAGTTGATTTGCATAGGGAGAAAAGTGCTAGATGAGGTTACTGTCTCCAGGAGCAAGACTAAGGCCCCGGAGGCTTAACTAGGTACAGGGGATGAAAGGTTAGGAGGAGAGGGGATGGCATCTCTCTATGATCATCCCCAACAGGGAAAGAGCAAAGCTTCCCTCTCCGTTGTGAGCTGTCAATCTGTCTGCTTTTCCCTAGCATAAAACTCCCTGGGAAGGAAATGAAGGTACCCGCTGGTTGGCAGGAAGCCCAAGAAGCAGTAAGTTCAATCCAATTAGAATTGGATTCAATCAAATTTAAGAGGAAAATTCAAACCAGAGCATCATTAAGGCAGCAGTTGAAGAGAACTGGTTAGCTTGAGAGCCCCCACATTCTCCCAATTAAAAAGTTCCCTAGGCCCCATCCCAGCCCCAACTCCATCTCACCGTAAAGACGGTGCATGCTGAAATCAGTGCGCTCCTAAGTGGCACAGGCCAAATGCGAGCACTAGGCAGTGCAGGTAATGATGGAACTGCCCCACAGGACAGTAGACTCAGAAGTAGAGCCCTTTGCCCTCTAATGGTTTGTGGTGCTGTCCCTCCTTCCATGGTGCCCTTCCTAGAGTGTGGCTTGAGCAAAAAAATTCTCCAAGGTGCTTCCAGCAGCCTCTTGCCCTGAACTAGGCCTTCACTGGTGAGAGAGGAAGACACCATGGCTCCAAGAATTAACCAAGATGTCCTGTGCATGTACACACACACACACACACACACACACACACACACAAATACACACAAATACACACATACATGCGCCACCAAGGGCCTCATTCCCCAAAGACTGCATATCACAACCAAAAATACTCCCCATACCTATTTTGCAAGAAAAGGCACAGACTTGCTTTGAGGATTGAGAATTTGCTGTGTTGATGATTGCCTTCTGCTGCCAGCCTCCTCCTTGCTCAGAGAGTGAATTCGAAGTCAGAGAGAAAATTAGGACAGAATCATAGAAAAGAAATAGTTATTGTGTCAGAAATTTTTCAGTAGGCCCTTCTTCCAGCAAATCCCACTCCAGTTTCAACGTCTACTCATTATTACTTTAAACCAAATGCATCGTTTAACTTTTATATCATCTTGATTTTAGGTATTTTTCTATTCTGATTGGATTTCTTTAAACCAAAAGGGCAGCCCCCAGGACATTTTCTTGTGTTTGGAACCTTCATTTGTCTCCATGTAGAAGAGACCCTTCTCTAGATTAGAAAAAAAATCCTTCCAGGACTGCTGAGTGGCAGATTGAGCTCATCATAAGGATAGAGATTGAGGACATTAAATCTCCTGGGTCCCAAATCAGTGGTATACTGGTAAATATTTAACAATAGGCTATCTGGGGGGAAAGCCCTGGTTTTCAGCATTTGCCAGTTACCATGGTGTAAATATTCCCACTGTGGCCGATCTCAAGCTACCAGTGAGACATCCCTGAAGCCAGAGTTGGGAAGAGACATGAATGATTGGCTCTCAGGACCTGGTGCGAGTGAGTGGGCTTTGGTACACTGCTGGTCTAACACCTTGTGTCACCTGGAGATCCTTGGGAGAATTTTAAACTGCCACTCAATACTGGGTGGGATGGAAGTGCATGTTCTGGAATGGTGGTGGAGGTTTTTAGTTACTGCTTGGAACGGGTTTCCAGGTCTTTGGAGAACAGTTATTAAAAAGCAAAGCCTGTGATCATGATCCAGGAAAAGAGGGAGATGGACTTCATCCATCCCCTTAAGCCTCTCCTGGCCTGTGTCAGAATTGTCCCCTTACTGACGCTTCCCATCGAGGTGAGAGTAGACAAAACCTAGGCTGGCTAGCGGAGCTATCTGTGGAAAGTAGGGGCGTGTGGGCAGGTTTCTCCCTGCAAAGCAATTAAGACTCTTGTTTCTCCTTATCTCCATCTCTCCTTCCATCCTCGACCCTTCTCGGTGTTCCCTCCTCTGTGCTCTCCTGCCCTGTCCCTCCTCTCACTCTCACCAGAGAGTTTTCCAAAGAGAGGGAGAAGGCCAAGGCCCGGGGAGATTTCCAGAAGCTGCGGGAGAAGCAGCAGCTAGAAGAGGATCTCAAAGGCTACCTGGACTGGATCACTCAGGCTGAAGACATCGATCCCGAGAACGAGGACGAAGGCATGGATGAGGAGAAGCCCCGAAACAGTGAGCAGCCGTCTTCTTCTGTGTTTGGGCTGGGTTCTGGGGGAGAGGAAACAACATCGGGGTCAACACAGAACTTTGACTGCCACCCTTTCTTGGCAGCCCACGGTGTGCTTTCCTGGAGCCGCACTTATCTCACTGATGGCAGTCACTTGCTACACACAGACATCGCTCACATGCGGGAAATCATAGCTGTCGATCTAGAAAACCTCGTGCTCCTTTTAGAATATCTCACCTTAAAAGACAGTTGAGATGTTGCTAAGGCAGAGGCTTGTTTAAAATCAGAGATCCTTCTCCTCCAGGTTTCACCTTTTGGGGCCGGGGCACAGGCTTCCCATTTGAAAGCACAGGCTTGTTTGAAAGGAACAACGTCTGCCAAGCAGCTGCCTGGAAAACTTTATACCTGCTCAGGTATCCTTCCCCTCTTTGCAGAAGATTTCCAGACACTGCTGAGCTTTCTCGTAGGAAAGGTAGCCAAAGGTTTTTCTCAAGGGGGTTAGCTTCAAAGACCTGGGGGAGTGCTAAGTGGGAGTGTTGGGGGAAGCCCAGAGGAATTTGTCAGGATCCAACTAGGTGATGGAAATTGAGCCAGATCCCTTCCTCGGGGGTTCACGTGGCCCATTGTTGGATAGGCTGTGGCTGGGATAGAAATGAGAGTGATGGATGGCATTGACTCACAAATATGTAAAAAATGATGGATCATGAAAATTCAGGCTCTTATCAGATTAGCCCAGTGGTTCTCAAGGCGTGGCCGCCGACCAGCAGCATCAGCATTACCTGGAAACTTGTTAGAAATGCAAACTCTTGGGCCCCACTCCAGACCTACTGACCCAGAAACTGTGGGGATGGGGCCCAGGAATCTGTGTTTTGACAACTCCCCCAGGTGATCAAGATGCATAGTAAATTTGAGAACCTTTGGGTTAACTCTGACCACTCTCTATCTCATTTGGCCTCGATCTCTGTGACTCTAACCATACTCTTTCTTTCTTTTTCTGTGTGCAATATCTTTCTCTTTCACTACACATGTTTGAATAGGTGCATTTCTGTCCTCTCAGGCAGCCTTACTTAAAAACAGTTTCCTAAACACTGAGCATCTAGAGTAGTCCAGGAAGCAAACAGGTTAAAGAATCGTCCAGGGCATTTGCTACGTGGAGTCATGCCGACAAAGGCAGGGAGCTGGAACTTCACCCTGAGCAGAGAGGACGATGAGCAGAGCTGCCAGGAGCAGAAACAGGTGCAGGAAGAAGGGACGAAGACAGCCAAAGATGTTCACGGGAGCAGAATCTCTGCTCCCTCATTTCAAAGATAGATTTAATAAATCTATCAGCTGCTCCCTTTCTGATAACACTGCTCGAGGAGCAAATACAAATTTAAAGCACACAAACAACAAGGGACTGGTAATAACATAATTTAGTAACCTAAGGAGGCCTTTGTGCTCTGCTAAGTGGTTTTGCAAGTTGGAATACAGGGCCTTTGATGGGTTATAACAATGAGCCATGATGCCGTTGAGGGTCTTCCTGGAAAAATGCCTGACGGCTTCTATTACACTGTTGATGGAACTGAGGAGTAGTGGATTCGTTTGTGGCACTGAGTGGTATGCTAAATAAATAAGTTGGCCTGTGAGCCATGGAGAAGCATACCTCTAAAATGCAGGAGTTTGTGTGCTGGCTCCTGGCTCCACCCTAAGTCAGAGCACTGGCCCTCCCTTGTGACTCATGGTGATGAGCGTTTCTGTAGCATGTGTTACTGAAAACCTGCAATAGCCACTACATGCTTAGCAGCCAGTGGCTGTCCACTGAGATAACAGAACATAGCTATTCTGTTCTCTGCCTAAAGCAGGAGCTTCCAAGGGAGAGTGTGCGGCTTCTCCACCTAACCTATTAAATGAAGAAATTCCTAGGAGAGTTCCCAGCATGGAGTATTCTTTGCAGCTGGAACAGATCACATTGACAAGGCCCTTCTACCCAAATTTCTTGACAAACTTTGAGAAGAGCGTAATGAGCTGCCTACCCCAATAGACAGTCTCACCAAGATTTTCCTAAGCCTAGATATGGATGGTCTTAGACTCTGGAGACTGGCTTTTCTCGCCTTGCACTGCTTCCTTATGGCTGGAGGAGCCCTGGGGGTCTGCTTCTTGTCCTAGGAGGACTGGAATGGGAGCCTGGCTCCTTCGTTAGTGGAAATGCTAATTAGTGGGACAGTTCCAGGGGATGAGGCAGGGGAATGAATATTTTAAAAAGCAAGGTGTACAGAGTAAGATAGACACATGCAATGAAGTGGAATGTGAGAGACAGGAATGGAGCCAGGAAGAGAATCCAAAGGACTGCGTCTGTTGGGGAAGTCCAATTAAAAGTAGAATTGATGTGATGAAATGATTAAGGAATCGGAGGCCTAATTCACTTGCAAAAAAGGCAAGACAGTGGCTCAGAAACTATCTTCCTGTCTTGAGAATTTCGTAGATTGCCCTTTGAAACAAATACAAGGGGAGAAATCCTGCTACGTTTGAAGCATGTGTGTTTCAATTACCGTAATATCTTAGCCTTTGAAGCTTCTGAAAGACTACAGCATGGTATGTTTGCCAACTCTCTTCAGCTCAAAAGCTAAGTCATCTTTTAAGAGAAAAGGCTGATCACTCTTCATCAGCAGCTATGGTGACTCTGCTTCTCCCCGGGCAGCATCCGTATTCCCGTGGTGTGAGGCTAGGGAGGTTGGGCTGGGTGCAGCACAGGAGCTGCTTGGTGACACACAGCATATCTGAGGGGAGTCCAGGGATTCTGTTTTCTTAGGGAAAGCTGCAAAAGCCACCAAGGAAGTAGAAGAAATGGGCTGGAAGGACAACAGAAAGAAAGCATGCAGTTAGGAGGCTTTTCTCTAACTATTAGAGTAAGCGAAGTGGCCAGTAAGTTATATGCAAAAATATGTTCCAGTTCATTCATTCATTAGTCCACCCACTCACAAATGAAAGGTCTGCTCTCTGCCAGGCACTGTTGTAGACACTGGTGATAGATCAGTGAACAAGGGAGTCAAAAATCCCTGCCCTCGTGGAACTTAGATTCTAGTAGAGACAGATGGTAAATTAAATAGCATGCCAGAGAGGGGCGAAGCAGTGAAGGGGGAAGAGTGTTGAGAGGTTGTGATTTCAGAGGGGCAGCCAAGGAATGTCTCACGGAGAAGGCAGCATTGGAATAAAGACTTGGAGGCTGGAAGGAAAGGCACCCTGCAGATAGTTGGGAAAAGAGCGTTCTAGGGGTTAGCAAGAAGGGGCCAATGAGACGGGGGCCACGCTGATGAATCCGGAGCTGAGGAGGCTTGTGCAGCTGGAGAGGAGGGAGCAAGGGGGTGAGTGGTGTGAGGTGAGGCTGTGGGACCCAGGAAGTAGGGTATATAAACTGTTGTGAGAACTTGGCTCTTACCGGGAGTGAGCGAAAGAGCCTCTGGAGGGGTTTGAGCAGAGAAGCAACACGATCTGACAGACCCTCATCAGGGTCCGTCTGCCTGCCATGTGCAGAATGGAGTGAAGGTGGACCAGGGGGAGGCAGGGGTCCCGTCAGGTGCCTGCTGCCTCAGGAGATGCTGGCCCTGGTCTTGACACCCATGGAAGTGATAAGGTCAGACTTCAGGATGATGTCATTTGCAGACGGATCAGATATGGGATGTGAGAGAGAAAGGTCAGGCATTTTCCAAGGCAATTGTTCTAAACGATACCAAGAGTGGAGCTGTCATTTATGGATATGGGGAAGTCTGGGAGAGGAATAGGTGTCAGGGCAGGAGGATCAGGAAAGCCACTGCAGCCCCTGAAGTTTGAAGTGCCTATTAGACATCCAAGTGGAAATGTTGAGTATGTAATAGCGAATGAACCTCTCCAGGAGAGAGATCTGTGGCTCAACTGTAATTTTGAGTCAACAACATATAGAAGATACTTATCCCCTGGATCTCTGGATGAGATCACTGGGGTGTGAGTGTAGACAGAAGTGAGATGCGGTCCAAGAACTGAGTCCTAGCCCTACCGATGTTTGGAGATTGGGATAAAGGGAAAGAACCAGCAAACAGGACTCCTAAAGGCACGATCAGAGAGACAGGAGGGAATGCAAAGGAAGGGGTGTGAGTGTTGCTGCTGTGACTGGAAACTGACCATTGTGCTTAGCAATGTGGGGCTCACTTGCTAGTGCCTTAACACAGGCTGTTGGATGAAATGCTGGGGAGAAAGCTTCCTGGCGAATCAGCCTTACCCTGTGCATCTCTTGAGTCTGCATGCCTCCTGCAATGGCATGGAGCGTTGCTCTGCAGGCTTCTTGCTGCTTTGGCGTGGCCCAGCTTCCAGCCACCTGAAGAGTTTGGCCATCAGGAAACCAGAAAGAGGACAGAAGGACACTCACACAGAATCTGGCATGCCCGTGGCCTCAAGACAGTCAGTGTCTAAAGCTTAGCCCATCATGATGTTCCCTTCTACAGTAATGCCAACACTAGCCACTGCCTCTGCAACGCATTACTGACAGTCTTGGAAAAAAGAGGACTTGATATTCAAGAGCCATTTCAGAGCCAAAACGGCAAGAAAGGGGCATGTTTATGCACTGTTACCCTGGATGCACCTTCCTAAATGGGGCAGCCAAGAGCCAAGCCCCTTTTCTCTCTGGGCATAGACTAGGATAACGTTGAGGTCTGCCCACTCTAGTGACTGCTTCTTCCCCGTCTCTGAGCAGCAATGAGCAGCCCCTGTGAAGGGACCCATTGCAAAACCATCATTACCACACGGGTTTATTGTCATCAGCAGAGATGCACTGCTTCAAGGGACGGGGCTCATTTTCCAGCTCCAATGTTAAATCTAATAGAAGGTGAGACACTAGAGGGAGAAGCCATAAAGAAAAAGAGACAGATTTTCTTCTTTTTCCTCTTCAAGATCAAAAAACACATTTATTAAATATCCATCTTTACGGGAATCTCTCTCTCATGTCGTTAAGACAACTTAAATGCAGCCCTGGCTCTCTAAAGCTTGCAGTCTAAGCCAGACGTTGATGTGGATGAGCATGTAAAAAGACAGATAGACGGTGGAGCCAAAATATTGAATTTCCATGCAGATAAGCAGGATTAAATATTTACCCCATGGTATTGAGTTGTGTGACTCGGGAGCCACTTTTGCAGTCATCACCAGCTAGCAGAGCCGCATGCCTGCTGCCTGCCCCACAGAGTCTAGGATCACGTATTATTGAGACAAGAAATTGGAAGGCTTGTAAGAGCTGCAGGTTGCCCACGAAAGGGCTCCATGTGGCTTGAGAGCAGTAACCTGAATATCGTTGATTTACATTATGTATGTGTCAAGGGCATGTACGTAGTTATTTGATCTTTTAAAAAAAAAAAAAAATCAGTTTGATCAATATTTACCCTGGACCTCTGGATACCTACAACACAATCCCATGAAGCATCTGGCTCAGATTACGTGAGAAGACACGCTGATGTTTGTTTTCGTCCTTGATTCTGCTCATACCTCGCACTGTTAAGTGATCGTGCTGCCAGGCCATGAAGTGAGAGCAGATCCTTAAGGCAGAGCCTGGAAGTAAGTCCTGGGCCTTCAAGTACACTCTCAGCTGGTCCTAATCAGAGCCCTGGAAACTTTAGTGCTGGAAAGTTGCCGGAGGGATCAGGTGAGGAAACTGGAGCCCAAGGTGGGTAACAGCCACCTGGCTAAATGTTACTGATGTCAGCACTCGAACCCAGGGCTCCAGATTCCCCACACAGGACCCTGCCCTGCAGAAGCCTTCTCAGACACCCAGGCAGCAGCACTCCCTAACTGTCCCTCCGTCCCCGTAGCTCTTGGGGCACGTCCCCACTTATCTTGTGGAATTACATCCACCTCATTACACTTGCTTGCTGGGCTACACTGAGAGTTCCTTCACTGGGCTGCCTTTAATTCACCCTTGTATCCCCATGACCTGACATAGCCCAGAGCATGGGAAGGTCATGGCACATACGAGTCACATGATCACACACAAGCGCGAGTGCATGCCATATGCAAGTTTTGGCAAAGCACCTTCTGCCATGCTCTGAGCTCTGAGCTGATGGAGCAGGTGAGCTCACACTGCCACTGGACTGAGTTGGCTCATTGTTCTGTCTGCTCAGAACTGACTTCCTTGTGGCATCGCCAATGACATCCTTTCAAAGTCATTTTCTTTCATGAACACAGTTGCTCTCCAATAGCCCTCAGTCACCCTCAACTCCTGGAAGGCACCATTTGGAAACAGGCGAATAAGCGCAGAGCTCCCCATACGTGTGGACAGCGGTGATGACAGGGAAATTGAAGTGCCGTGGGAAAGCATTGGGAGTTCTTAAGCAATGAGATTGTGCTGTTCCCTGAAGACCATGGTGACTAACGGGGCTGAGTACTGGGGCTCTGCAGTGAAACCACTGATGGATATTTCTGGCCCTGGTAGTCATGCGTACCCATGGGCGAGGTCCTGCGGACTTGGTGTTGTGAGAGGCGTCTCACCCAGTGCGGGGGGTGGGGGCCATGTTGTAGTAAGGATCCAGAAGGGGTCTGTTCATTGGTAGCACATTACCTTTGGAGCACAGCCTGGCTGCTGTGCTGTCTGGCCCCCTAAGTGTACAGATGCCATTTTCCCAGCCGGGGGAGCAATGGAAGAGCTATGTATGGAAGGCCTGTGTTGTGTATACAGTGCGAAGTAGGCACGTCAACCTGTCTCTGTGAGCTGTCAGACACTTCCCAAAGCAAAACCACCAGACTTGGGCAAAGCTTGCTGACTTAAGCTGTTGGGAAGCCATGACAATCCTCTCACTGACCAATGGCCATGTACTTCAGAGGAGTGGGAAGGTGACAGCCACAAAGCATTTTGACAAGAAACATTCACGGCTTCCTGGGCCTGGCATTAGATCAGCATAAAGGTGCCTGGCAGCTCTGCCAAGCCATCAGCTAATAAAGGCTCTGCTCCCCCTAGGGAGATGCCTGCTTGACTTTAGGGGAGTGTCCAGGCCAAAACAATAACCTTGATAAGCCAACAAACTGCAGAATCCAGATGGCTAGGTTTATGGTGGAGAATATTTATCAATATCAGCTGAGAAAGGCACCAGAAGAAGGATTCCCACACTCTTTTTAGATACCTGCCTTTGTGTTGGTCTGCCTTTCACTGTGTAACAGCTATGGTGGGAACAGAGGCTGTGTGGAGGGGCCTATGAGAAGCAGGGGCTGGGTAGGGTGCTGTGGAGGCCACACTGTGGTTTTGGAGGGACAGGAGTTATCAGGGAGCCACCGGAAGCTCTCCTGCAGTTTAAAATGGATGTGGATGGGGAGCAGCTGTGTTCCTGGGATCACTGGCCAGCCAGCCACCCCACAGGGGCAGAGCAAACAGGCTGTTAGCTCTTGAACTGCCAGGCACACTGGGGGTCCTTGGCAAGGAGTGGAGCATGAAGGCCCTGTTCCTCTCCAGGGCCTGGAGGACAGCATCCTCTGCCTGCCCGCCAGGTTCCTGGCCCAAACCAGCATCTTCCCAGCCCGCTTCTCTCTCCAGAGGCTTCATTATCTTCCCAGTTCCCCGAGCTACAAAGCCTCCTTCCTCCTCCCTCTACTGTGCCCTTCCACAGTTATCAGTGCCTGTGTTCAGTCAGTCAAGTCGTATGGGCTGTCCTCTTCGCTCGGACCTCTCACTCCTTCCCTCCTCTCCCCTCACCTCTCTCTGCCTGGACTCGCAGCCCCCTTGCTGCCCTGCCTTCGAGCCCCACTCCCACGCAACCTGTGTAATGCAGCCTAGTTCATATTTCTGCAGCCGACCATGTCATTCCCTTGTTCAAAAGCTTTGAATGTCTCTCCCTGGCTACAGAATAAAGCCTGAACATCTCTCAATATTTCAGGCATCTGCAATCTGTGCCAGCCAATAACTTGAACCTTATCACTCCCTACTGCCCTGCCACAAAGCCAGACTGCATCTTGTTTTCCAGAAATGCCTGCTGCTGTCCTGTTTCTGCACCTTTCTCCATCTCCTGTCCCTCTGCCTAGAGCACCCGTTTCCTCCCCTGCTCCTCCGCCACCTCCCAGCCCAGGTCGGAGAGCACATCTTGGCTCAGGCCTCCCAGAGCCCCCATCTCAGGACAGGCACCGTCAGCATTCACCCCTCACCTACCCACCAGTGGGCAGGGGGTGGCCCAGCGCTCTCATTATATAGAATGCTCTCGGGAGGCAGGAGCATGCTTTGGTAACTTCTTATTCACTCTCCCACTCAGTATGCAAGGCAGTGATTTCTATTTCACAGACTTCCCCCCAAAAAACATACTGAATTGAATTAAATCCTCTTCAGATCAGAGAATTAAGGTCTGATAGCCCTACATTCATACCTAGTTGGCCAAATACCGTTTTTCCAGTCTTAGCCACGTTCATGGTAGACCCCCGAGAGTGTGTTGTGGTTGACAGAATGGGTGGAAATGATTTGGCGTTGTGAAAGTGGGCCGAGAGGAATGGTTGGAAGAAGTTAGAATTATGTAGTCCCAGGAGAAGAGAAGCCAGGAGTCGACAGCACAGGGACAAAGCTGCCTCGTGCCCACATACTCCCCATAGGATGGGTCATTGTTTCACTGGTATGGAGTCAACTTTTAGACTCTGAGTTTGGATCATGGACACATTTCAGCCCTCTGGGGCTCTTCCGGGCTGGGGGACAGAGGAAGGACAGGGGCAGAGGCAGGAGAGGGGATGTCTTTTTCTTGCATGGAAGGTGAAGAAGGCCTGGATGGTCTCCTTTTATCTTGCTCAAGATCATCTCACATGGGTACTGTTTGCCCCATTTTGCAGATGGAAAAAGTGAGGCTTGGAAAACTTATTCACATTGTTCAGCTTGTAAGTTGCACAGTTATGTGGGCCTTGCTCCCGGTTCTGCTCCCTCCATTGCATACTGGTCTCTACCACAAGCCCCCTCAGGAATGCCCTTCTCTTCCCACCAGGAGGAACCAGAAGAGGTCCCTCCAGTCCCCCAGCCAGAACAGCCTGTGAATTTTCCTTGGTTGTGGCATTTATCGCTTCAGCCTAATATGCAAAGCAGGTGGACGGAGGAAGGAGGTAAAGAGCGCAGGTGGGGGTGGGGGCGGTTGTGTAGGTAGTAGGGCATGGGTTTGATTTTTTTAAGTTGAACTTTATGATTCTGAGAACTATATTTGAAGCATGGAAAGAAGTTATGGCATTACCTTGCTCATGGAAAGAAAAAGCGAACTGAGGTCGAGCGCCATCCCTTTGGAATGGTTTACGAGGCGGTTTTGTTTGGGAGGAGATGTATCAATCCTGTGACCTATCCGAGTTTCCTTCAGTTCAGGGTTGCTTTGGACTGGCTTAGAGGAGGGTGTTGATCAGCCAGAATGCTCTGGGAATGGGAGTTGTAGCTTCACCACTTTCCTGCCTTGGCAAGTACAGAGGAATGTCATAGAACCGTCTCTGGTGATTCTGGGCCGTGCAGTGCTATAGCGTCATCACTTCCAAGTCTCCGATCCCAGGACCTCAGCACTACAGGGCCCCGGGGGGGATCACTGACATGGGGTATCTTTGGAGAAGTCCTGTCACCTACCTAAAGCCATGGGTCACTTTAAGAATGGACCTACCTGTGTCCACTTGGCCTTGCCCAGAGTAGGCACCCAGTAAAGAGCTGATTTGATTTTAATTTGGTGCTTTGCAAATAAATCTATACACCTGGGAGTTAAAGTAGCTCAACAGAGGGATGGAAGGGGAGATGAATCATCCTAAATTTCCCTTTGATCCATTTCCTCCAATAACCAGTGCTCAGCCCGCCTGCACTACAGTTACCCGTGGCTCCCCCACCCACTCCATGCTTCCTTCTCCATAAACACTGGGGGATAAGAAGCTCATGCTGCATCAAGACATCTTCACTGTCAGAGGCTATCAGTGGAGGGGAGAGTGACGGCTCCTGCCTTTCTCACTACTTGCTGATGTGGAAAATTATCATCCAGCAATGGAGGGAGATTAGCCACGTATTGTATTTCCATCGTCGGATGCATGGCATGGGAGGATGGTTTATAGAACATGGAACCCTGGAGCTAGTGGAAAGGGCACAGAAAGTGGAATCGTTGGCCTCGGAGCAGTAGCTGGTGTCTGGGGGAACCTCCTCGAGCCACATGCATGCCAGAACATCCTGAGTGCTTGAGAGAGACACGGGCACATTAACGCACATTTACGTCCCAACAGGGCACCCAGAATACTAAGATAAATAGACAGCATCTCTGTCCTGAGGGGACTTACAGCCTAGTTCAGGAGACAGATGCACCAACAGACAGGTGACAGTGATGAACTGCAGTCATGAACCAGGGGCTGGAGAAACACGGAGGAGGGAGAGCAGAGTTTGGAAGAGGGTGGGAGGGGCTGCCTGCCCCAAGAGTGATTCATGAAGGTGCCGAATCAGTCAGGGTTGGTGGACCATTGTAATGAGCAGCCCCCAAATGAAATCTCAGTTGCTTTAGTGCAGTAAAGGTTACTTCTCACTCCACAGTGGAGTGTGGGCTGGGGATTGGAGGGAGGAGAGTTCCGCCGCACCAGTCTTCAGGGCCCAAGGCTGCATCCCTTTTGTGGCTTTGCCACCCCCGGGGCCTCGCGGTCTCCCCTGTCTGCTCTGCATCGGGCCGGCAGAAGAGGGAGCATAGAGGGCCTGCTGGAGGCTTCAGCAGCCAGGCCTGGGAGTGTGGGCATCGCTCCCGACACACCATTGGCCAGAACGCAGCTCCCAGTTCCGCCTGACATCTAGGGAGCTGTCGAACAGCCGCTAGCTACGTGCTCGGAGGCAGAAGGACTGGGGCTGGGTGGGCACAGGACAGTGTCCCTGGTGCAGTTTGGCAGCAGGTCACATGGCCAAGAGATCACAGACGGACCTTGTAAGCTAAGAGGGCTACAGTTGCAAAGTTGTGGAAGCAAAATATTTTTTAAAAGAAGGAAAGGAAATGGAATTGCCCATGTTTCCTGGTGATTTAGTTCAGGGTGCACAGGGGAGAAGCCAAAAAGAAAGATCGGGCTGGAAAGACCAGGACCTGGTCCCAAACGGCCTCGGAGTGGGACTCTATCCTGTGGTTAAGGAGGAGCCACCGAAGAGATTTAAGTAGAAGGATGACAAGGCACCAGTTTACCATCGAAAGTTCGCTGTGCAGCTGAGTGTGGACAATGGGCTGGAAGCAGAGAGAAGCTGGAGGCAGAGCAGGGGGGCAGACAGAGGTTGATAAGGCCTGAGTGGGAGTGGACAGGCAGGGAAGGATTGGAAAGAGCCTGCATCCACTGGGATAGGGTCCTAAGGGCTGACAGGCCCTGAACACCTATCCTGGAGGCTCCAGGATAAGCAGCTTGTGCTGTTCAGCCTCAGGGCTGATGGAGGAGGTTGCACAGTGCCATGCCCCTCTGAGGGGCTCTTCCTGGGAGTCGGTTTGTCCTGCCTGCTCCGTGGCGGGATCCCTGCCATGACCCTCTGCCCCTTCGGATTCCAAGGCCTGTTTAATACCCATGACCACAAACACACTCAAAAGCGGTCCCCTTACCCTAAAAGGTGCCACATGGAGAATTCCAAGTAACTCAGCCTCATTAAATCCCTGCCCTCATGATTAAGTGCCTCCTGGGGAAAAAGTCGAGTAACAACCCCAAACATGGGCTTTGATGGCTCCATCCTTCAGGATGACTTCACCAGATGGAAATACTCATGCCTCTGGTGACAGCTGCAGTGTTTCCAGAAGAGATTTCTACTCTCATATAACAGGAGACTTTGTCCTCTTAAATAACTATAATACCTGCTGTAAGTACTGGACTATTAATCACTGTGGTCACTTTGTGTTGAAGCCACGCTGCTGGAGGGACAGAACTGAAGCCTTACCAGAAACAACAGAGAATCTGCTTAAGGAGTTGCCTAATAAAAAGGGTGGTCTGTTGGGGAGATAGATGGAATTCTTCAAAATAGAAGGCAGTTGGCAGCGTTAGGCTGGGGTGAGGGTGAGGAGAAGAGGGGTAGCTGGGGAGAGAAGGGCTGGCTCGTGTAGGTTTTGTTTTCTTTCTATATCCTGGTGCCAGGTGCTGGATTCCTTCTTTAGACATGTGGTTAGCTCCATCGCAATCCAAAAATTACGGAATCCTAAAACCCTGGGGTATAAAGGGGGCTCCAGGTCCCTGAGTCTGTCCTCATTCCCTCAGCTTAATCATGCATTCCCGAGCCACACCCAACCCCATGGGGGGCTGTTGGCCCAAAGACAAGTGTCTGCGCTGCTATTCCAGGGCCTTGTCACATCACAACTGGAGTGACCACCTCCCAGCTGACAGTGCTCCCAGATTCCGTTTCTTTTAGAGGTATGAGCAGGTTTCAACACTGTCTCTGGAAAAATCACAAGACATGCTCAAAGGTAGCATCATGCAAACAGGGCAAGGGCCTTCCACAACAGAACAGGAAGGTGTCCTCATTTCCAAACACCGGGCTTTGAACCTAAACTTGCACTTTACTGATAAGGCCATAAACTCTCCTCCTCCTGCACCCAGTTTGATTCACCAGGAGGGCCCACGCATGGGGTGCCATCCAGAGTCACCCCTCCTCAAAGGAAATGATGGGCAAGAAACATGTTTGCACAAGAGTCTCTGAACACAGCCCATGAATGAATGGTCTCTGGTGAAGGTAGCCTGGAGTGATAGAGTAGCATGTTCACTTCTACATGGCAGCTGCAGAGAGCCTAAGAAGAGAATGAAGAAAGAAAAAAGCTCAGTCATAAAAACATACATCCATTGCAATTTAGACTTAATACATATTAGTTCCTCCCACTGAGGAAAAGTAACCCCAGCCAAGATCTGCAGGGCTGAGCCACTGGACAGAAGAGGTTTGATAAGAGAAATGTAAAGGTTTATCCTTTCTAAATAGATATATTTAAATTCTGGTAAAAGAGAAATTTAAAGGTTTATCCTTTCTAAATAGGTGTATTTGAATTTTTGATAAAGTTATTCAGTGTTTTGTTTTATTCTACAAAAAAGGATATTAAGACATTTTAAAAATACCTGGGCAGAGGAGCCCTTGCTGTTCCCTAAATTATGTTCTAAAGCCTTATTTGCTAAGGCTGAGGCTGGTTTTGACTAACATGGCCCAAGTCTTACTCCAGGGACTTCAGTGAGCACCTTGTGTGCGGGATCACAGTGTATGAAGATCAGAGGTCAAGCGAAGACAAACCCCAGGCTGGCACCATTAAAGAATGATCACAACTGCGCTGGGACTTGTTTGTGTCTTTTGCTTGAAGTAATAGACTAAATCGACTCTCAGCAACTTACTGATGAAGTTGAAAAGCCTTAATTATTTGCTTGACAGGCTGGCTTTAAAGGGAAAAGCCTTTGTTTACCTTCTCAATTCCAAGCTTCAAATCAGCCTGTCCAACCATTGTCTCTCATGTCCATGACTCATGAGATGTGATCATGGTGTCCAATATCAGTTATTATGTTAACAAAATTATCTGAAAATAACCAAATGCACACCTACTAACACAGGCACACACCCCGAACACAGGAGCAAGAAGAAATGAAGGGCTCCTTTCTTGTCAGGAATATTCAGAATTAGAGTCTCAATGTATTTACTAATATTCGCTAAGGTCAGCTGGGTCCAGCTTTGAGTAAAAAGCTTGGCATGATGTTTGCTATGCCTGGCAGAGGCAGAGAAAAAGATCCCTGCTGTCCGCACAGGGGAGAGCGTCTGCTTGGCATGAAAAGTCATGTCAGTGGTGGGTCCTAGCCCCTTGGCCCACTTCTGCATTGACTAGGAAGCTAAGGGGTCATTTGCTAACCCATCCTAGGTTTTCATCAAGAAGATCCCAAGCTTCAACAAAAACTGCGGCGTTTCTTCTTGTACCTCTTACATGGTATAAAATCATTTCCATTAATTATAATTTCCATAATTCCTTAGTAAACTAATTCTATTAATCTACTAAGTCCTACCCCTTGATTAGATGAGTTGAGAGTACAACAATCTGGGATGAATGACCCTCCCCTCCCAACAGGATGTCAGAGTTTTGAGCCTCAACAATTGTCGTGTGCCGTACAGGAACTAACAGGAGTCAGAGAAAAGCAGACAGCCTGACTTCACGGCCCCGCTTAACAGCCAGTCTGCAGCTGGCCTCTCCCAGTTTCCTTGTTTGTAAAAGGAGGGGGTTTAGGTCAGTAAAAGCCCCTCCCAGCTCTGGTGTTTGTTTCTGTAGTTCTAAGTTGACACACGTTAGCTTTAGCTCCAGAAGCCTGGGCCAAACCTGATCATTTCAGTCCATCAGACCCCAGAGGAATTCAGTTGATTCTAGAATCTTACAGTCCACAGACTCCTGGAATTGTGCTTTTCTTCCTGCAGGCTTGCCTGCACCCTGAAAGCCAGCCCATTCTTCCAATGATCCTCCACACACAGGTGCACACCCTGATTTCTCTGCACAGAAAGCCCAGCCCCTCCATCTGCCTTCTGAACTGGCACTGTTACCAAGCCAGGCTTGCCCTATCCATCATGCAGTGTGCCAATCACTGAGACACAAGTTTTGCAGCAGAGAAAGGGTTTGTTCACAAGGCAGCCAAGCAAGGAGATGGAAGAGCAGGTCTCAGATCCACTTCCCCAAAGATGGGGTTTTGGGGATATTTATGGGATAGAGGAGCAAGGTCCAAGGCATGGGGAAAGGTGATTGGGGGGTAAAGAAAAGTGAGGCAGTCGGTGGTCTGTGCAAGTGTAGTCAAGTTTCACAGCTTTTCCTAGGATTCAAGTTCACAAAATGGCATTGTTAGCGTGATCTGAGGATGGATGTTTAGGCCCTCTGATGTCAAAAGGTCATACATTGGACACTCACACAGGCCCAGTTGGAGCATTAGTGATTTCAGCTAGCTTGAACTGGACAAAAGCTGACCCCAGTTCTTGAAAAATGACTTAAGCAACCATTACCATGGTGACTTATACGTCAGAGATGTTATCTGTAAGGAGGCTTGTGGAAGTTTAGTTATATATTGCTTAGCTACATGACTTTTAGCTGCATATGTTTTAAAATCAACTAGAAACCAGTGACGCAAGTTAGGTTTGGTGGACCTCATTAGGTTAGCCCTTGGTTTCACCACCCCACCTTCAAAGCCCCGTCAACCATCCCTTCCTTTTCTGCCTTTCCTATCCTCACCACCTCTTCTCCCCAGCAGGGTCTTACCCCCTCCTTCATGCTCCCAGAAACCCCATCCCACGACTGCATCGTAGTACTTATTGTACGTGAACTGTAGTATCTCCCTATCTGCTGTATTCATTGCATTTTATCTGTGGCCTTCATCTATCTGATCCCATCTGCTGGGTAGTACATCTTGAGTGTGAGGACTTTTGTATTACCAGAATCCCATACATATCCTGGCGCATAGGCAATCAATGAATATTGGTTGGAAAAGGGTTTGGAAATTGGGGGATAAAAGTAGGGTCTTGGCTTGGAAGTCCTTGGAATTCTACCTCTGGGAATGGATCGCTTAGGCTTGCTTTGTCACTATGTCAGATCTAAAACCAGGTTGGGCCAGATCTGATCCAACATATTCAGCAGAGGATGTGTAATTAACCAGACACACACATTAATTTTTAATCTTCCATTCCTTGCCTGTCAACATTTCTTTCTCACTTCTCAAGGAGGATATGATTATCCCGTGATGTTTTTCTTCGTGTACTCATTTCTCCTCCTCTTTCTTCTTCAAACATGTCCAAGGAAGTGTCAGAAATATTTCTTATTTTAATCTGTCTCAAGAAGGCCAGGTAGCCAGCTAAGAATAGCCATCAGGGGCCGGGCGCGGTGGCTCAAGCCTGTAATCCCAGCACTTTGGGAGGCCGAGACGGGCGGATCACGAGGTCAGGAGATCAAGACCATCCTGACTAACGCGGTGAAACCCCGTCTCTACCAAAAAAACACAAAAAACTAGCTGGGCGAGGTGGCGGGCGCCTGTAGTCCCAGCTACTCGGGAGGCCGAGGCAGGAGAATGCCGTAAACCGGGGAGGCGGAGCTTGCAGTGAGCTGAGATCCGGCCACTGCACTCCAGCCTGGGCGACAGAGCGAGACTCCGTCTCAAAAAAAAAAAAGAATAGCCATCAGGAAATAAGAGAATACCAAGACTAAATTCTGAGTTGCTTCTTTACAACTAGAAAGCTGAATACGTTTAAGACTTGAAAGGACAACACCCTTCAAAGGGGGCAGAGGTTTTATTTCATCCATTATGTGGTCTTCAGCATGATGCTCATTTCATTCACTGGCTGCGATGGAGATTTATGGAATAAATGTTATCACAAGCTGAGACGTAATGAGATCTCAACCGTATCTCCTGGATGTAGTGGAAAGCAACCATTTTGGTAATAAATAAGAGGACAGTATCTAATTTGTAAATTCCTTTTTCCGTTGCTAAGTTTAATCAGATCAGTGAAACTGAAGGGAATTGTTGATGACCAAAAATTATTTTCCATGCCTTAATCTGGCCAGGAAACATTACTCCTAATGGAAATGTTGCTCTGGCAATGGAAGGGGATGACGTTTGTCATTAGACTAACCCAATTGTTGCGAATTGAAAAATATGTTTAGACCAAAATCTATTTAAAACCCAACAGAAGCTGAGGCCCCGTGTTGCCCTGGTACTGGTATTACTGGTTCATAGAAGTAAAAACTCTTTCCAGTTAAACTACGGAGATCTGTAGCAGTGGCCATCCTAAAGATTTCTTCTTGACCCCACCGAACAGCCAGAGCAAGGCCAGAAGGACCACCAGAGGGCCCAAATTGTGGTCACAAGTGACCTTTCCTGAATGGCAGAGAGTGGGTTCAGAGAACAGAACACAATCCCTGGCAGGGCCTTGGCCTACTTTAGGGTTAAAAAAAATTCAAGGGGGCACAAAAGGGAGTTGAACGCAGCTCTCTTTTTTCCAGCTGTGCTTCAATTTTTTTTCGTGAGTAATCATAAAGATCATTTCCAGGATAGGGACCGTGCCATAGGTAAGTGACTGTTAACACCCAGTAGGAACTTCATGAATACTGCATGATGAGAATGACAGCAATGAGGAGCACATCTGAGAAGCTGATGGCCCCAGAGGGAACGTGGCTAACCGTGACATCTTCAGGGGGTGGCCCTGAGAATGCTGTATCCCTTCCAGTAAGAGTACCGTCTCCAGGTGACCTTTAGGTACAAAGCAAGGGGTCCTAAGGACATTCTTCTCTTGGTCTGCACTTGCTTTTGTATTCCCCAGTACATATGCCCAGGGTCCAGGCATCCGACATACTCAGAGCTCTAATATTGAATATAAGGAATGACAGCTACTGCTTATCAAGCACCTCCTTTTGCCCATATTATCTTTGCCCTCACTTCACCCTCTGAGACTGGTATGATCTCCATTCTCAGATGAGAAAAGCGAGGTTCAGATCATTGGCCCGAGGCCAGTTGGCTAACAGGAGGTTTACCCAGGCTCACACCCAGGCACGCCCCATCTGACTCAAAAGCCTTGCCTCTTTCTCTTTTGTCAGAGAGGCAAGCACATGGTAGACCCCCAGAATCATGAGCCTGGTGATAGGAGGAGAAGTGGAGTGGAAAGAAGTTCTAGAAAGGGAGTATGGAGACCTGGTTCCTAGTCCCAGCTCTGATACTAACTGACCCTGTGACCCTGAACAACCCTTTCCTCTCTGGGCCTCCATTTCCTCATATGTAAAAGTAATACCCAAAGGATCTCGAATCGTCTGTTCATCTTTCTGCATTCTAATCCCCTTGAAGCCCCCTCCAGCCCTGTCTTTCTCTTGGAGTCTCATATTCCAGAACAAGTGTGTGACTGAGCTGAGGAGAGGATGCCCTCATTTTGCGAACAGACGCTTCTTCCATCTCGGCCAGGCAGCAGAGGTCACAAGAGAGGAAGTGTCCACTGCGTAAGGACTCCGGGCAGCTTCTCTGCCAGCATCATCCCGCAACTGACTCTTTCCTCGGGGCCCACACTCTTTCCTGCCCTTTTCCCAGAGCCTCTACCCTGACAATGTCTATCTTTACCTTGAGAGCACTGAACAGTAGAACCTCAGTGCTGGGAGGTGTCCCAAGGCTCTCTCCTTCTCTCCCGTCATCCCCACCTATGCATGAAACTCCTCTACAACACCTTCACTATGGAGTCTGTCCACCCTGCTTCCTACTACACACTCTCCCTGTAGGAACTTACCAGTCACAACAAACCCTTCCATCTTTGTGCAAGTCCCAGTTGCTGGAAGGTTCTTCCAACTGACACCTGCAGCTATTGAATGGCAGTGGAAAGACAGTGTCCGGGGTGCAGCAGCATCCTCCCGATGGTGTGGTGAATTACCCTGGCATGGTAAATTACTCACACTAATTGCTTTTCTGTCCCTGCGCTCCCTCTTGCCTTACTTTCCATGAGGGGTTGTGCTTTTGAGATAACTTCCCACCTCATCTCCCTTCGTCCTCCCAGTGACTCTGAGGGAAGGACTGAGCTGCTACACCACGCGCCTTCTCAAACAAGGAGCTGGCACTGAGCAGAGAGGGGCTCTTGCCTCTTGCCTCTGGCCCAGGCAGGCTTCAGGGACCTCTCTGCCTCTGTCCGCCTCTCTCCCTCCCACCCCTCGACACAGCCCTTCCTTCCTCTCCTACGTGTGTGCTTGGGCACTCCCATCTGCAAGGAGGCCCGCTCCCCCACAGTATTATTGAGATAATAACCGGCCACCTGTCCCCTTTCTGCTTTCCCCAAATCAGGCACATCCCAACTTCACCATCCAGGTAGTTGTTACTCTTGTAATATAAGCAGCAAAAGCGATAGAGCAGCTTGAATCTGCCCAAGGCCCAGGCTCTGGCTGGACGGGCCCTCCGATGCCTGTCTTCACACAGCCCAACACTCCCATTCCTCACCCCAAGAGCCTTCCTGTGTTCCATCCACCAGGACCAGGACTCCATCCCCAAATCAGAACCTCTGTGTCCTTTCCTTCCTTCTGGGTTTCCTGGGCCACTGAGCCTGCAGCGTGAATCCTCCTAGAATTTAAGACTCAGAAGGAGAGCGGTCACAGAGAGGTGGCAGCATACCCCAGGCAGTCGGGCCCAGGTGAACCCAAGGTCAGGCCTCACATTTCAAGTCGATTTCAGGATCATTAGCATTCCCACTTCCTGTCATGCCTCCAGGCCTTTTGCTTGTGGAAGACAGTGGTCCCTGTTCTCTGGATTTCAAAGACCATTTCTCTCTTCTGAAGGAAGAACAATCAGCGTCCCCAACAAGCCTAGCTCTCCTGAGAAATGACAGAATAGTTCTAAGATTCGGGCAAAGAGGGAGGAGGGATGAAGGGTGAAGAAGGCCTTTGATTCAGACTCAGCCTTGAGAGGACGGATCTGGAGGGAGAGGCTGTTCAGTGGAATAAGGAGAGTGACAGAGGCCGGCGTTCATCCCCATCTGTTCTCTTTGCACTTTTGGTTTGGGGTCAGTTTCTCCTTCAATGTGCTTGGCTTAGAGCTGCCCCAGCTGCTGTGGGCATGAAAACCACTGCCCACCAGACCCCACATCTTGGCCCTTACCCAAAATAAGCCAGGAGGGAGGAAGGAGCTCATGGGTGGGTGGTTCTGAATAATGGATCGAACATTGAATGAGTGAAGCAGTGCACACCCTGTCCCTTGGCCCCAAGATGCTCATTCATACCCCTCTCTGAGCGTGAAGGAGAAACAAAAGAAAGCTGAATTTGGGGCGTGTGCCCCAGTGCCAGCCAGTCTCTCCAGGTTGCCCCGATGCCTCCAGTGCAAGTCCCCAGCCATGCGCCTGCCCTGGGGCACTCCCATCTGCCCTCCCAGGGAAGGCGGCTTGGTGCAGCAGAGGTGTGTGCTCTCTGGGCGCTTCAGTGGAGAGGAAAGGACAGGGGAGTCAGGATACAAGGGCTGGTAGAGTCTGCTAGGTGGGGCTAGGGCAGCCTCACTCTTCCTTGTCCCGGAAGCACATGTCAAAGGCGCCAGGGCCAGGGAAGCAGCAGGGAACAGAGGCTGGAGAAGACCTGTGCCCCTGTCCCGGTTCTGCTCTCAGCAGCCTCAGTTTCCTCATCTTCACCTGTGGCTGCAGACGCCTTCCCCAGTAGTCTCCCCGGGTTGTCGTGAGCATTAAATGAGGTGATGTCATGTGAGTGCTTGAACAGCACACGCTGCTGGACTCTCTAAGCAAAGAGCCGTGTGTGTCAGAGCACCAAGCTCCCTGGCACAAATAGTAAATACCTCAGGAAAAAGGACCATTCTGGGATGCCACGTAGGTCAAGGAGCCTTCAGGGAGGTGGTTGGAGTTGGAGGGTAGGTAGGAAGGCTTTTGTGCATGTGGGGGAGCAGTGGGGATGGAATTCCAAGAGTGGGGCAGCAGGGCAGAGACCACAACATCGGTACATAACCCCCGGCAAGCACCCTGGGTGCATTAAGCCCTCTGTCAATGGTGTCAAAGCAAGAGGGACCGCTTGTGGTATGTTCTGGAGGCAGAGGGTAGGGCTGAGTACATGGATCAGAGGACGAATGCTGGAAAGGGAAGGTGTGGTTCGATGGGTAGAGTGAAAGCGGTTTACCCAGGGCCCTGGGAGCCAGGCCAAGGGTCCCGTGTGCTGAGTGATAGTGATATGACATGGTGAAGTCCCTGCTGAGAAAGACTCCTCCAGAAGACGAGAGAATTACGTGTGGGCTTCAAGCTCCTCTGTGTCTGTGCCGAAAGTCCCCTTACAACCAACAACTTACTGTTTCATCCAGTCAACCCACTCCTTTCTTGTACAGCTCAATTTTTTTTTTACAAGGCAAAGAAATCTTAGAGATCTCCTCTCAACCTTCACCTCCCCCACCCCTTCAGCAAATGCTTACCCAGGCTTTGCCTGGAAACTTCTGCTAATGAGCAAGTCCTCATCTCTCCAGGTAGCCAGGCCATTTGGAAAATGTTTCATCCATTAGGGCACGATCTTCCCCCTCCAGTTCTCCTCCTTTGGTGCAGTGCCCTCTAGAACTACTCTGGGCAGGCGGTGTCTTCCTCCCGTGTAAAAAGACTTCAGATATTGGAAGGTGGTGGTGAGGTCTCTTAGGGTCTCCTTATCTAAATTAAACCTTTCCATTTTTTTTCCTGCTGTTCTCTGTAAGTGACACAACATGATGTACTTGCCCTTCCCCATCAAAGAATTCTATTATTGTTCCCTTTAAACATGTTCCTGAGCACTGAACCTCTATCCTAAGGGCGTGTGCCTGATATAGGGGAGAGGGAAGCCCTTCCTCCCTGGGTCTTTGCCTGTAGCAGTGAGCCTGGAAATGCATGAAGCCGCAGGACCTCTCACGAAAGATGTGGGCGATTAAAGCAGCCAAAGCCAAGCGTGGTGGCTCAAGCCTGTAATCCCAGCACTTCGGGAGGCCGAGGCAGACAGGTCACGAGGTCAGGAGATCAGGACCATCCTGCCTAACACGGTGAAACCCCATCTCTACTAAAAATACAAACAATTAGCCGGGCTTGGTGGCGGGCGCCTGTAGTCCCAGCACTTTGGGAGGCCGAGGCGGACAGGTCACGAGGTCAGGAGATCAGGACCATCCTGCCTAACACGGTGAAACCCCATCTCTACTAAAAATACAAACAATTAGCCGGGCGTGGTTGCGGGCGCCTGTAGTCCCAGCTACTCGGGAGGCTGAGGCAGGAGAATGGCGTGAACCCGGGAGGTGGAGCTTGCAGTGAGCCAAGATCGCACCACCGCACTCCAGCCTGGGCAACAGAGCGAGACCCTGTCTTAAAAAAAAAAAGAAAAAGGAAAAGCAGCCAGAGGCGGGGCGTGGTGGCTCACGCCTATAATCCCAGCACTTTGGGAGGGCGAGGTGGGATGATCACTTGATCCTAGGACTTCGAGACCAGTCTGGGCAATGTAGTGAAACCCCATCTCTATTAAAACAAAACAAAACAAAATAATTAGTCGGGTGTGGTTGTGTGGGCCTGTAATCCTAGCTACTTGGGAGGCTGAGGCAGGAGGATCACTTGAACCCAGGAGATTTAGGCTGCTGCGAGCTGTGACTCCAGCCTGGGTGACAGCAAGACTCTGTCTAAAAAAAAAAAAAAAAACAAAAAAACAAAAAAACAAGCACATAAAGTAGCCAGATGGAGCAAAGACTGCACCAGGGCAAGGAGGAGGAAAACAAACTGCAAGCATCCAGCAGGCAGAGTTGGGAGAAGAATTAAAGCAAAGGACGTGCTACATAGCGGGCAAGCTGATCGATATCCTGACAGCTGCCCATAAACTCATTCATGAAATTATGGGGCTGAAGAGACACCATGGGGTTGGAGTTAAAATGACTCACTTCACATAAATGTCATCAATGGCGGCAGCCTAGAAATTTAAGGCCGCAATTTATTTGCCTGCTGGAAAGGAAGACACAAATGAGACTGGTCTGAGGAAGTCTTGCTCCACACTCGGGACGGCTCTCCCTCTGTGGCTGTTGACGGCCTTCAAGATAGTGCTGGGCCCCTGTAGAGCCTCATTGCAGGAAATCTGACCTGGTCGTCAGCAGCAGAAAGCAGTGAAGCAGGAAAGATGGGGCCCAAGAGACGAGAGAAAAATGAGGGCAAATCGTGAGCTCTGCATAGCTTTGTGAACAGCAAAGAACAGGGTGCAAACGTCAAAACTCATCTATAGTAAAACTCTGACTTCTGTACAGGAGAGGGAGCCTGGGGCCTGTGTCCGTCCTTGATGCTTTTCTGACCAAGGGTGGGCTCCTGGCCTCTCCGTGATGTGCATCAATGGCGAGTGAGAAAGGGAGGCAGCACTGATGGTGGAAAGAGGTTCAAAACTCTACCACCGTCTGCCTATGCAACTCTGGACAAGCCAATGACCCTCTCTGGACCTTAACATTCTCACCTATACAATGAAGAGCTAGGTGGGGGCACAATAGCTCGTGCCTGTAATCCCAACATTTTGGAAGACTATGCAGGAGGATTGCTTGAGGCCAGGAGTTCGAGACCAACCTGAGCAACATAGTGAGACCTTGTCTCTACAAAAAATTTAAAAATTAACCATGTATGGTGGTGCATGCCTGTGGTCCCAGCTACTCTCAAGGCTGTGGTGGGAGGATCACTTGAGACTGGGAGCTGGAGGCTGTGGTGAGCCAAGATCATGTCACTGCACTCCAGCCTGGGCAACAGAGTGAGACTCTGTTTCAGAAAAAATAAAAAGTCAAATGAAGGGCTGGCCTACAATCTTACAGACCCCTTCTGACTGCAATGATGTTATGATTAAGATCTCCATTTTACACTGGGGAAACTGAGCCACAGAAGAGTGAGGTCACATAGCCCCAAGTGGCAGAGCCAGGATCCAAACTCAGGCCCCTGGCCCCCGAGCCCATGCTCCTAACCATGCTGCCTGCTGACTGCCTCCTTCTGCCCAGAGGAGCCGGCAGGGAGGTCCTGGGCAGGGTCATAAAATAAGTGCCTTCTCCCCAGGACCACCACCTGCACCCACTGCCCTCCTCCTCCACTTAGTGATGCCAGCACATCCTCAGGGCTCTCTTACCCTTGCTGTCTCATGATAGATAGGAAAAGGCTTTATAATTTCATCAGTAGACATTATAGCTAAGAGGATGGACTTGGCATCAGATACACCCGGGTTCAAATCCTGAATCTTATTGGCGCTTGCTTGGAGTAAATGACTTAATTCTCTAAGCCTCAATTTTCTCATCCAAAAAACGGGCATATCTAATGCCTCCCTCATAGGGTTACATCAGTTAATATATGTAAAGTGCATGGAAGAGTCGTTGGCATGTAGTGAGTGATTGAGAAACTGAGCTGTTATTGTTAATATGAAGATAGAAATGGCTGATGTTGCTATTGCACACTCGGGGGACCAGGCCTTAAAATCAAGGAATGGCCATTAGGTGTCATGGAACCGGGTTGGAGGGGGATTGGGGGTGCAAATCATTCTCTATCCCTTTCCAATCATACCACACGGGTGACCATCTGGCATGTGGCACTTAGCACTTAAAAGGACACTGCTAATGTACCTTTTAGTAGTGAGAACTGGGTGTCCAAAGGAGTCCTCTAGAGAAAGACCACCACACTGCATGTCTAGAAGATCCCTGTCCCATCCCTAATGGTTGCAGGCAAGCTGTGTTTTCCCCTTAGGGTGTCTCGCCCTCCTGTGCTGTCAGATAGTCAGTTTTCCCCATAGTCCCCGAGGGTCTGAGCATGTCCCAGGCTGCCCTGCCGTCTCTAGTGAAGGTGGGGTGGGGGTGGGAGAGGGTGTGTGCCAAAGTTTAAAAGTTCGTTGGGTGCAGCTAAACTTCCTGCCCCTGCCCCCTCCCTGCCCCGTCCACCTCCCCACCAACCCAGCAGCAATAACCAAGGCAGCCTGACAGACTCTGTGGTACCACAATGGTGCAGAGAGATTTTCTGCTTGGAAGCACAGGATGTTGATGGCCTGCTGAGATCACAATAACCCTGGCTTTCTTCTTTGGATTATGGCTGCAGATCAAGGGCAGCATTTATGCCTCCTCCCAGTTTATAGCAGTGATCAGAATTATGATGATGGCAGAGCGTGCATCTATTGTGCCTTTTTAATAAGGCCACTTTGTTTGGCTTCTTAATATTTAATCCTGTTTTATATTTACTTTCTGATGGCTTAAAATCAAGCAGGTTTTACTTGCTTAGGCAGAGGAAGCCTAGCTGGGCCTGGGCTGGCAGGGAGTTGTTGAGAAGGTTCTGGAAGCTGATGGCACCTTTCTCTGTGACCTTTCAACCCAAGCAGGCTGCTGTGGCCTGGGGACCATGTTTCTTTTTCTCTTCTCTTTTTCTCTCATCCCCTCTTTCCTCTTATTCTACAACCTTCTTTTCTCTTTTGCTATTCCTTTCCTTTCTTTTCCTTAGAAGAAATCCTCAATTTACCCTCCGGTTCAATTTATCCTCGTAAGAGACCAAAGTTTTAATGTGACCTGTCAAAGTTTTGGAGCTACTTAGGGCAAGGCCAAGGCGAGGACTGTCTTTGTTGTTTTTCCTGGACTCACAGTCTTAGAGACTCCTAAGACCCCAAACTGGGCAGACACATATGAAGAGTCCCTTCACCTATCCACTTGAGAATACATGTGGCCAGGTGCTTGATCTATCCAACCGTAGAAGAGTCATAAAGAATAACTTTCCAAGTTATTGTTTTCTGAAAGAGAAAATTAAATCAGATGAAACGTGCCGTGCCACAGTTCCTGCATTCCTGGGAAGTAACACAACCCGGTCGCTCAGTTCTGTTCTGCTGTGGGGCTGGAGCAACCCTGCTACAGGCCCCTGTACCACCAGCTCTCAGCAGCAGTCCAGCCTGCAAATGTACACTCCAGCAACGTCGCCTGATGGGGCTGAAAAAGGCCTGGACTCAAGACCTGTCATTCTCTGCCATTTACTAGCTCTCCCCTTGGGCACCTAACTTCAGCCTTTGGGGACTACACTTTCTTTTGTCAGTGGGGATAATATCTACCTTGCCTGTGCCATAGGGGTATGTCAGTCAGGGTCTCCATGGAAACAGAAAGTACTCTTTTTAATTTTTTTTTTTTTTTTTTTTTTTGAGACGGAGTCTCGCTCTGTCGCCCAGGCTGGAGTGCAGTGGCGCAATCTCAGCTCACTGCAAGCTCCGCCTCCCGGGTTCACGCCATTCTCCTACCTCAGCCTCCCGAGTAGCTGGGACTACAGGCGCCCGCCACTGCGCCCGGCTAATTTTTTTCTATTTTTTAGTAGAGACGGGGTTTCACCATGGTCTCGATCTCCTGACCTTGTGATCCGCCCGCCTCGGCCTCCCAAAGTGCTGGGATTACAGGCGTGAGCCACCGCGCCCGGCCAGAAAGTACTCTTAAACTAGGTGACTTAAGGAGGGTTTCATAAAGATGCAGACAGGGTTTAAGGAAGCCAGCAAGGACCCCAGGGTAGCAGCTGTGTGGATCTGTTGCTGGAGGAACTAAGTGAGGGGCATCCTCGGAGTCAGAGAGCAGCTATGTGGAGAGGGCCATGGCGCAGACATGTGGCCTTGGGCAGCAAGAAGCAGCCAGTCTACACCCACCCTGTGTGCTGGAGTTGGAGAGTGGACACCCCACCTCTCTCTCCTTGGCTCCAGCCACAGACGTCCTGCCAGTGCTGCCCATTGGCCGGCCCAAGCGGGAAGCAAGGTCAGCTTCCTGGAGCACCAGGCCGGGGGAGAGGGGAGGAGAGTAGGTCTGAGGACAGACGTCAACTGTCCAGCACCTCGGAGTCCCCTTAAAACTCCATGATGATATGAAGTGTTATTCTAGGGAGAGGGTGAAACCAAAACACAGATCCAGTTTTTTACTTAAAATTCTCACAGACTCCAGTGTTGCAAGAGCTCAGAAGAGCAGACGCGGTGGGCAGGAGGGTGGTCCTGGGAGCTGCCACAGATGTGAACTGGGCCTCTGAGAAGGGATGAAATTTGGATAGATCAGGGGTCAGCCAACTTCTTCTAGAAAGGGCCAGAGAGTGAATATCTTTGCAAGCCACACAGAGCCTCTACTGAAACTCCTCCCCTCCACTGCTGTGGTGTGAGAACGGTGGTAGACGGCACACACAGGGCGTAGCAGTCCCAGGAGGACTGTGCTGACAAAGACAGGGCAGGCTGCAGTGCGCTGACCTCTGGAATACGTGCAGGGAGGTAGACAGGCACTCCAGGGGCAGGGCATGACGTAGGGCCCCGTGCATGGAAAAGACCAGAGGTTGGAAGGGAGCCAGCATGTTGAAGGATGGTGAGGAGGGCAACCCAGTGTGGATGGAGTTTCTGCAGGAAGTCTCGGGACGTGAGAGGGTGCCAACAGTGTCTTAGTCGGCCAGGGCTGCCTACCAGCGTATCACAGACCCAGGGACTGGAACAGCAGGAACTGATTTTGTCAGTCTAGAGGCTGGAAGTCTGAGATCAAAGTCGTGGAGGGCTTGGTTCCTCCTGAGGGTCTCGAGGGAAAAGGGGTCAGTCCCCAGGCCTCTCTTTGGCTTGCAGGTGGCTGTCTTGTCTCTGCATCTTCACATCGTCTTCCCTCTGTACCTGTCAGTGGCCACTGTTGTTCTGCTCATAAGGATCCACTCACACTGGATTCAGCCTACCCTCATGACCTCATGTTAATCTAATGACCTCCTTCAAGACTCTGTCTCCAAATATAGCCACACTCAGAGGTACGGGGGGCTGGGACTTCAGCATCTGAATTTCCGAGGAGATATAACTCAACTCATAGCAGATAAGATGAAGCCAAATTACAGGGCGTTTTAGATACCAGATTGGAGTCAATGAGGTAGGAAATGAGGAATCCTTTTGCTTGTTAACCGTAAGTCTGATTAGTACTTTGAGAAAATAAATACAAATTATGCCACTCATATGCAAAAAAATGTAGTAAGATGGGCACCTGGCCAAGTATATGGCAAAGTCGATTCCTCACTTCCATCCTGGAGTGCCTGGAAGCCTGGACACTGGATCCCAGCAGACTGGTGACCTGGACTCAGCCGTTGGCCTTGTATGACATCCCACCACCCTGGAGAAGTTTGGGTGGGGCAAGCAGTGCTCTCGATACCCCTAGCCACTGCCTGGGATGTCTGGGCCTGAGGCATCAACCCTCTTCCTCCCAGAGGAGGCGTAAGATTGACAGCGGCTGGTGAGCTCTCTGGCCTTGGATAACGAGCTACCAGCTAAGTTCCGGAATACAGACGGGGCATTTTTCTTAGCAAATCTCATGAGAGGCCAGCCGCTCCTGCTGACAGGCACATCAGGACATTACAAAGCTCCATCCCTGGGACAAAGTCAAAGCTATTTTGGGTGACCAAAGGTTTCGGAACTAGGCAGATTGTTTCATCTCGCCCCACATCCATCCCTCGTTCTCTCATGTGGAGCTTTGCTCTGGTGCCACTCACTCAGTCATGACACATAAAAAGCTCTGAGACGGGGGGCCTCAGGAACAGGCCGGATACTCTCTAGCAGGATGGTCCTCCCTGTCCTGCCAGTCTCAGGACGGGAAGGAAGGGAGTCAGGATGTGGCAGGGAGGAAGGAAACGAGACTACAGCAGCGGGCACCAAAGAAGATTTTGCTCACTGTTTCCTTCGTGGATTTCTTGCTGTCACCTTAGTGCCTTTTTTTCTTTTTTATCAAAACTAAAGTGGTCTGACTCTCAATCCTTTGCCAAAACCCCTTCTGGAGTCATTTTTTATTCATGTGGATGACTTTGGTCATCTTTGGACACATCATGCTGGCCTCATGGTGGCTAAATGAGATCCAATTCTTTTTAAGGAGAACGTGAGTGTTCGCACACTGGCATAGCCTGCAACAGATTCACTACTTGGAGACTTGCTTTCTGCAATATGGGGAACTGTCAAGAGAGTCGTTCGTTTTATAGAGAGCTCACTTCCTATGGGGAAAAGTGAGGCTTGTGTGCCCTAAGCCTGCCCATTCTCTGTTGACCACAGCTGTAGAAAGGCTGGCCCGCTGATCGCTGCAGCCATACTTTCAAAGCACCACCTGGTGTTCAATGGCGGATTCCCAAATTTCAGCGAGTAAACCCTCAGAGGGTTTGCAAACCCAAACACCAAGGAAGGGCAGTCTACACAATGGCTTAGCTCTAGTCCTTCCCCACTAGCACAGCTGGCATGCTTCCAGTTTCAAGAGATTATCCCAGGGAGAAAATGACTTTTTATAATCTCCCCAGTAGTCACACAACTGTTCCCAAAGCAGGTCAGGGGAGACATTGGCTGCCGTGAGACAATAACTGGGCACCTCTCTTGAGACATAGAAATAGTCCTACTGAGCACTGTTCAAGCAAGAGTGGCCACCAAGAGTATATGTTTGTGGGGTCGGGGGGAGAAGACACTAATTAAAGGATGTAATCAGTTATTGGTAAGTTGGCCATACAACTTGCTGTAGCCGTTGATAATATTACTAAAAATGCAATGATGTTAGCCATCTTGAGCTACCAGCCAAGTTCCAGAATACAGACTGGGCATTTTCTTAGCAAATCTCCTGAGAGGCCAGCCACTCCTGCTGGCAGATGTTTCTTACACTTTCAAAGAAATCTCATTTTCTTGTGGAGTCTTCTCAGCAGAAGCAAGGGACTGGAGAGCCCAGAGAAACACATTTGGTCCACAGCACTTGGTAAGAGGGAAGTTAGAAAATTGGAAAACAAGCTTCCTGTCTAGCTTTCTTCCCCAGCATTCTCCTTCCCAGATCCATTCGATAAAGCATATTGTGCCTTATAAAGGATGTGCTAGTATGGCATTGCCTGCAGATGAGCAGACAATCAAGCTTCACTTCTAAGGACATTGGAGTAGGTTGCCTTTAGAGAAAAGGTACCCCTTAGTTTCCAACCAACTCATCATTTGAATGGCCGAGGGAGAGGTCAGGCTTTCCATCTCATCCATTGAATAAGTATCTAGCATTCATGATTCTAAACTTTCAACAGTTTGGACATTCAGCTTCCTAGAAGTTTTCCTTGAGGAATCAGCTTTGATACCACTATGTAATCCCTTGATAATAGGAACACAAACACCATTTCACCATTTTATTCCTGTAGGTGCTTGTGGGATAAACTATCACAAATTAATAGGCACTAATGTGTTCATATAGTGCTTCTTCCAGGTGAGATATTTTTATTTTAGAAAGGAACTTTAGATACATGCCATGCCCCAAAAGAAAGATCTGAGACTTCCGTGAACCATCCAGGGAGATGATTTAGTTGCTCTTCAGATCATTTTTCCATACAGGTGACTGCCAACTTGGCCCCCATGAAAGACCAGCCCTGGTCAAATTCAGGTTTATAAAGTGATCATACAGTCACTTCTGAAATTGGACAAGATAGGACACTTAGGATGTCAGAGCCAAAAGCTGAATAACGCTTCTACATGGAAGGTGTCAATGTTCTGGACTCTCCACCACTAAGCAGGGCTCTCATGCCCTCAGACAGCCACCACACAGATAGAAACTTGGAGACTGGCAGCCTACGTCTACCCCCTACATCTCCAGATAAAAGACCATTCATTATGAGAGTCCCATGTTAGTGGCTGTTTGAGACATACCTTTCCCTAGAAGGGAAACTTGAACCAAGTGGCTCATTTCAGCTCCTAACTCTCAGTGCTTTTTGCATGTGGGATTTCTGAGAAGTGAAAAAAAAAAATCTGCCAGTTATGAAGTTTCTGTGCTTTCCACACTTTGTACCTTAAAGACGAGTGTGTGAGACACAGCCCTTCAGGTTAAAAATAGGTATGGCCCTTTTCTATCACTGGCCAGTCTCCAAAATTCTCCTTACCAGGCAACATCCAAGGAAGTCCATTGAGTATAATCTGCGTTCTAGGAGAAGAGGATGAAATATAGAAAAACCTAAGACTTGGGTTGCCCCTCCCCTCATGCCTTTCCCGGAAGTGATGGGGCCACCCATGAGTTCAGCAGGGCACATGCTTCCTTCTGTGAGTGGTGACCGACTTCCTGCCTGCATTCACTGGCACTCATTAATATTAGGTTGGTGCAAAAGAAATTGATTTCAGACCATGAATTTTAAATCATTATAACTAGGCTCAAACACATCTTTATTAATCAAAATAGGAACCATTACAATCAACACATTTTTGCCAACAAGAGATAAGATTTTTATTCCTATTACGTAAAAATCCATGCTTCCAGATTCAACAAACTCTTGGAAAGCATTTTCTGCATCCTGCTGGTTGTGAAAAGCATTTTCCCTGCAAAAAGTCGAGATGCTTGAAGAAGTGGTAGTTGGATGGCAAGAGGTCAGGTGAATATGGCAGATGAGGCAAAACTTTGTAGCCCAATTGGTTCAATTTTTAAAGCATTGGTTGTGCGACATGCGGTCCTGCATTGTTGTGGAAAAGAATTGGGCCCTTTCTGTTGGCCAATGCCAGCTGCAGGCATTGCAGTTTTTGATGCATGTCATTGATTTGCTGAGAATGCTTCTTAGATGTAATGGTTTCACTGGGATTCAGAAAGCTGTACTGAATCACACTAACAGCAAACCACTAAACAGTGATCATGACTTTTTTTTGGTGTAAGTTTGGCTTTGGGAAGTGCTTTGGAGCTGCTTCTCCCTCCAGCCACTGAGCTGGTCATTGCTGGTTGTCATATAAAATAGACTTTTCCTCACACATCACAATTTGATCAAGAAATAGTTCGTTGTTGTTGAGTAGAATAAGAGAAGATGACACTTCAAAACAATGTTTTTTTTTTGTTTTTTTGTTTTTGTTTTTGTTTGTTTTTTTTGCTCAGCTCATGAGGCACCTACTTATCGAGCTTTTTCACCTTTCAATAAGCCTCAAATGCCAAACAACCATAGAATGGTTGACATTGAGTTATTCAGCAACTTCTCGTGTAGTTGTAAGAGGATCAGCTTCGATGATGGCTCTCCATTGGTCGTCATCAACTTCCCATGGCCTGCCATTATGCTCCTCATCTTCTTCATTATGCTCCTCGTCTTTGCAAAACTTTTTGAACCACCACTGCGGTGGATGTTCATTAGCAGTTCCTGGGCCAAATGAGCTGTTGATGTTGCAAGTTGTCTCCACTGCTTTATGACCCAAATCACTCGAATTTGCTCTTTGTCTAACATCATTTCCATAGTCTAAAATAAACATAAAATAAACAGCAAGTAATACATCATTAACAACAAAAAAAGAGAAATGCCCATTAAAATGAAGTACAACATAACCAAATTTATTTAAGAACATATTTCAATACCAAATGGCAAATGCCAACAATGCAAAAACCACAATTCCTTTTGCACCCTGCATAGTGACCTCGCAGAGACACAGCTCATGCCAGTTCTTTCAAATGAAATGGGAAAACTTTATCTGAGCAATTAGCTAAAGCACTTGACATCCAGAACTCCAAGTTCATACAGAACATCCCCTTCCCCATGCAGTGATTAGTGTCTTCATGCTCTCCAGTGCAATGGCTAGTGTCTTCACACTCTTCCATGTAGTAGGTGGAGTCTTCACACTCTCCTATGCAGTGGCTGGTGTCTTCACACTCTTCCGTGCAGTGGCTGGTGTCTTCACACTCTCCCTTGCAGTGACTGGTGTCTTCACGCTCTCCCATGCAGTGACTGGTGTTTTCACACTCTTCTGTGCAGTAGCTGGTGTCTTCACACACTTCCTTGCAGTAGCTGGGGTCTTCACACTCTCCCGTGCAGTAGCTGAGGTCTTCACACTCTCCCGTGCAGTGGCTGGTGTCTTCACACTCTTCCTTGCAGTAGCTGGGGTCTTCACACTCTCCCGTGCAGTAGCTGAGGTCTTCACACTCTCCCGTGCAGTAGCTGGGGTCTTCACACTCTCCCATGCAGTAGCTGAGGTCTTCACACTCTTCCATGCAGTGGCTGGTGTCTTCACACTCTTCCTTGCAGTAGCTGGGGTCTTCACACTCTTCCATGCAGTGGCTGGAGTCTTCACACCCTCCTGTGCAGTGGCTAGTGTCTTCACACTCTTCTGGAGCACTCTCCTCTTCAGCTGTAGCCCAGACCCAGCAGGGCTCACAGAATTCTTCTCCCTTATTTACAAACTTCCTCAAATGGCCACCCATTGACAGGCAATTTAACAACTTACCAGCCCATTTAAACTAATTAAAAGCAGATACATATATGTTTTGGGTATGAGCCCTAGGCCTTTGATGGGTCTTTGCTGAATAGAATTGAATTATTGGCCAGGCGCAGTGGCTCACGCCTGTAATCCCAGCACTTTGGGAGGCCGAGGTGGGCAGATTACGAGATCAGGAGATCGAGATCATCCTGACTAACACAGCGAAACCCCGTCTCTACTAAAAATACAAAAAATTAGCCGGGCGAGGTGGCGGCACCTGTAGTCCCAGCTACTCAGGAGGCTGAGGCAGGAGAATGGCGGGAACCCGGGAGGCAGAGTTTGCAGTGAGCCGAGATCGCGCCACTGCCCTCCAGCCTGGGCGACAGAGTGAGACTCTGTCTCAAAAAATAAATAAATAAATAAATAAATAAATAAATAAATAAATAAATGAAAAGAATTGAATTTTGAACAAAGGAGCAAGTAGGTCAATGGGTTATTTTCCACCTGCGGGTGACTCCATCCAGGTGCAAATAGCGAGGAAACCCTTGAATCCACTACAGGTGAAAGTTTTGCAGTGTAGTCCCATGTGAGGGAGGAGACAAGTCACCTGGCTAGTGGGTAGGGATGAAGAGGATACCAGGGCTACTGCTAGACTTTAGCAGTGACCCCACTTGAGCCTGCAAAGGGCAACAGCTCCCTAAGGAAGCAGCAGGGATGAGTGCCAGCCCTGTCCTAGGAAGCCCTCTCAAAGTCTTTCATTAGATATGCCACATAGCCTCTCTCTCCTGGAGTAATTCCTTCTCTCCAGGGTCATCATTTGTTTTGTGATGTTAATTCATGTGAGTTGGGGGTTTGGTTCTATTTTGTTGTTTTCCTATATGTTTTGATTTATTGCTTTGAATTTTTTTTGTTTATTTTCTATGATAAAAATAGATGTTCTATGTGAAAGCTGAGTTCCTTGTTTCTTTCTTTTGCCCGTGGCTGACTGCGTGTGCTCTGTTGATGTCTTGTTCCTGGTTCTTGACACTGACCATCTTGTCTGTGAAAGGAGGCACTCCGGCGGGCATGCTTGATCAGAAGAAAGGGAAGTTTTCTTGGTTTAGTCATTCCACAGAAACCCATGGTAATGTCGCCCTGTGCTGTGTGTGTGTAAATGTGTGTGGGTGCATACCAGACAGAACGGGAGGGTGTTTCTCTTGATGGCTTGTGCCGCAGTGGTTCTGTGTGTGTGCATATATGTGTACGTATATATGTTGTGTGTGTGTCTGTGTGTTTGTGAAGGGATGGCAACCTGTCCCCCCTCAACGGCACTGCCTTGTCATTGCTTCATATGTATAAAGTCAGTGGGTGTGACAACTGGCAGAGCCGTTCCTCTAGGAGCTCTTCCTTTGGGCAGTGCTGCCCTGGAGTAAGGACACTGTGAATGCGCGGTTGGAACCAGTACAGGCAGTGCCTCGATTTAGAAGGTGCTGTCCTTATTTCTAGTGCCCAGGCCTGCCCCTCCAAGTTCATTTGTCTTTCCAAGCCTAGCACCGCCACCTCCACAGCACTGTACTCACACATAAGGCTCTGGGAACCAAGTGTCACAGCGTCACAGAACTTTTTCTACATGGCCTGGCCCTTCAAGCAAGGATATCCAGAGGGTGGAGAGCTAAAAAATAAAAAATAAAATTAAAAAATCTTAGGGCTGAGATGGCTGTAGATAGATGGATTGGAAGACTGAGAGTGCTTCCATTTTATGGCTTCCTTAGTGTGGTTTGAGCAGGGTCCCTGGCAAGCTCTGAAGGTCCGTTTTGCCAGCTCCCAGGCCTGAAACCATCCCTAAGGGCTGGTCTCACCAGCCCCTCCAGACTTCAGACTATAAAGTGAGTGTAATGCTATGGAATTCAGTGCCCCTGTTTGGCTACTCACTGCCTTCCTGTGGTGCTCCCAGAGCCTAGTAGGCTATAAGAAGCTTGTCGTTGCCTAGGGTGTAGAGTACAGAGGCGGTTGAGACTGGGGCACTCAAGATGAATATGGTGCAGGGGGTGTGACATTTGTGCCCTGGTCCCAGGCCTCCTCGAACACACCGCGTGACCGCGGGCATCACATCCCTTCTCTGGCCTCGCTTTCCTCTCCTGCAGAGTGAGGAGGACGAGTTAGAGCCAGAAAGTTTCTAAAGCCTCACCCAGCTCTAGAGTTCTATGAAATGACATCTGGATTTTGTTTTAATTCAATTTTATTAAAAAGATCAGAGAGGTCTCTCATACACAACAGTCAAACATACGGTAAGTCGTGGACTTTGTTTTTATCTTCCATGTGCTTGAAATGATTCTCTTCTCACCAACCTGGCTTGTCTTAATCCGAAGGAAAGGAAACCGGGAAAAATCCACATCCATCAACATTATCCATACGACCAGTAGAAGTGTTTCTTGGGCGCTGGCAGCCTCACAGGGACTTGTCACCGGAGGCCGCTCCCTCACTAACAGCAGATTCTGTGTCTGCTGAGGGCTGGTGGCTTTCTCAGCAGATGAGGGGTTCTATTCTGGAGGAACAGCAGAACCAGGACCAAGCATACGATGGCCGCTCTAAAGAATAAGGGTTACAGAACTAAGGAGCACGTTGTGTCATAGTAAGAGAATGATGGAAGGTGAAGAAAATTTATTTGAGTTAAACTTTTATTTAGAAGAAAAAATAATAATTAATAATAATAATGACTTCTTTCAGGCCACCAAACTGGGTTCTAAGCTAGAAAACTCCCATCGTTCTGGAAATTCAGCCCACAGTTGCCTTGGGAGGAGGGTGGACAAGTTGAATTAAACGACTTATACCCAAGTCAACCTGTTGACATGGGAATGTCAGGGTGGCTGAAAGGGGAAATAGTATCTGTACAGGCTGTCTTCTGACCACAGTTAAACATCATCGTGTGGACTGCACACTTCCACTCCTCACTCTTGATGTCTCCAGGGCTAGTTTGAGTCTCAGTGCGTGGCTCTGGGAATGGCCATTTCCCTCAAGCCCTCTGTCTCAGTCGTGCTCCTGGGAGTAACCGGCTGCCGGAAAGGGGAGGTCCCGTCCACCCAGCAGCAAGCACGCCCTTTCTACAAACAGGCTGGTCCCTGCTCTTGGAGATGGAGCCCCTTAGAGACGGTGGGTGGGATAAAGTAAGGAAAATGATATATTTTCACGAAAGCTCCTCTTTCTATGGCAAGTGGTAGTTGCAAATGGGGCTCTGCAGCTTCTTCCAGTCCACAGAGTGGAGAGGAGAGATTCAGTGGTCAGTTTTTTCAGGATGTATCCTGTAAGGTAAAATGCTGTTATTACCAGATATCCTCCCATACTTCCATTAGTTTACAGTGTTCTTGGCAGCAAAACCTGCCCTGGACAAGCAGCAGGTGTGTCAGTCAAGGGGATCTGTGCGGATTAGCCAGCCAGTGCACACAGGCTCTCTTTCTGCCAACCCGCACTGGGTCTTGCGGTGAGCGTGTTGCAAACTAATGCTCTTCTGTTCCCTTCTCTCCCCACCCTCAATGCCTTGCTCTGCTTCCCTTTGACTCTTGCAGTGAGCATGCCCACCAGTGAGACCGAGTCTGTCAACACCGAAAACGTGGCTGGAGGTGACATCGAGGGAGAAAACTGCGGGGCCAGGCTGGCGTGAGTAGGCACGGCGAGCCCAGGGGCTGGGGCTTTTTCTGGAGCACGGGTGGAAAAGCTGCATCTGGAAATCACAATGGGCTGACTCATCACTAGGAAGGGCAGAGATTAGAGTTGGTGGCAAGAAACAAACCTCAGGTGGGAACCAAGATAGGGAGCAGAGGGCCGTGGGGTGAGGATGGCCCTGGCTGGGGGTGAGTCTTAAAATCAAGGCTCGTCTTCAATTCAGCACTTCTTCGGGGGCGCTGACTGTTGGGTTTTGAGCTACTTTTCATCACATCTGAGAAATATAGAGGGGGGGTGTGTAGGGGGCGGCCCCGAAGTCTGTTTTTTTCACTCCAGTCCCTTTCACCCCCCTTCAAAGAGACGGCGAGGTTAGGGTCCTGAGTCCTGCTGGCCACCCCTTCAGAATGGACACCCCTTCCATTCTGATAAACGTGACCTGGGAGGGAAGGAGACAGGTGAGAAGATGCGCTGGGAGATGACCAGCATGTGGGTCCTTACCTGAAGCTCTGCCATTCTGCCAGTAAGGGAAGCAGAAGTGCAGTGGAGTCTGCTGTTCTGTTGCCTTGGGGTGTCACGACTGTACACTCACCCTGACCACTGGAAGAACTGCAAACAGAGGCTCTTGAGTCAGACCAGTCCCCGATACAATGCATTTCTGAATCGCTCCATCTGGGAGGCAGCATCTCCCCTCCCTCCTCGTCTGTGGAATGACGGAGAGCCTGGGCGAGCACAGCCCTTTCACAACGCTGAGCTGAGAAAGAGTCTAAACCAGCAATGCCGGCCTTGAGCGTGGTCTCGGAGCCCATGTGGGGGAAGGAGAATGAGGATGAGGCCAGAGCAGCCCTCACAGCCGCTGTTTCCAGGCAGCATGGGGCTTCAGTATCACTCACTCTGACAGTGGCACCAGGGAGTCTGCACTACAGATTTCTCAGCATTGTCGGGAAGCAATTCTTGTCAAAATGTTGTTAACATACGATGCTAATTACATTTTTAAGCAGCAGTGCAAACCTCTTCTTTTGGAATCATACAAAACAAGTACTTGAGTTTCTGGCAGTAGGTCCCAAACAGCAACTCAAGGAAAGGCCCGTAGGAAGGCTTCAAAGTCCGTCAGCTCTAGGCCTTTCTGCCGTCTTGCCACCAAGACGAGGCTTAGAGAGATGATCAAAGGCCCTGCAACTCTGGCTGTTGAGCAGGCTCAAGTCACACACCAGGAGGGACCAGGGAGCTGGCACCAGGAAGTCACCGGACAGTACCTTTCAGGAGAGCCTGAGGCTCTGTTAGGAAGGAAACCTGATACTCCCCTGCGGATGGAGGCTGGCAGTCTCCAGTGGATCTGCCGTTTGCTCAGAGCACGTGCTCTGCAGCCTGGAGAGCGCTGCAGAAATGGTCCCTGTCATCCCCATGTTTAGCCACATTCGTACTCTGTGCATGCAGAATGCTGTGTCACATGCCAGAATTGTAATATGCCCCTAATAAAATGTGGTCTTTCCCCATCTCCCGACCTCCCACCCTGCCCCAGACAATGACGGGCCAAGACTCTGCCAGCATTCGTGGTGGGAGAAGCAGCATGGGAACTGAGACTGAGTGTGATGGTCTGAGGGGACAGTGAGTGACCAGGATCTTTAAAGCTAGGAGTTAAAAGTCTTATGTAATAAGATGAGGTCACGATGAGGACTGCTGTGTAGTAAGAAGGCCAGGATGGAGATCTTACTCTTGGGGGAAGAGAGGAAAGAACTACAGCATGGTATTTCGTGGCGGCAGAGGCAGGCAGGTGGAGGTAATGAAGAGGAAGGAGCCATCACGGTTAGGGAAGAGGATAATGAGGCGGAAGTGAAATCTGAAGCAGGGGCCCAGTTGGAGTGACCTGCAGGTATCATGGAGACCACGAGATACCGAGGTCCAAGGCTCAGCTCTGAACAGGGGTGGCCACACACGTTCGAGGTTGCCAGGATGAAAACCACCAATGAGGTGATAGGACGGGGTTGTTCAGAGCGAAGTGAAAAACAGAAGACCAAGGGCTGAATCTTGGGAAATGGACACACAGAAGAAGAAGACCAAGCAAGCAAAACAGACAAAGGAACGTTAGGAGAACAGGCAGCAGCGCCAGCCTGGAAGCGCGGGGGGAGGAATTTCAGGACAGAGCTGTTGATCTGTGCATTCGTTCCACAGTCTGCCCAGCTTGGTGCTAGGCTAGGTGGTGGTGGTGACACACAACAGGGGAGGAAATTGACGCCATCATACTGGAGCTCACGGTCTAGTGTGGGAGAGACGCTGTGCAAATAAATAGGCAACTCTAAATTGGGGTAAGTGTTGAGAAGGAAAAGTAAGTGTAATGTTGGGCTGATAACAAAGGTTTCTGATTTGGACTGGCAGGTTAGGAAAGCCTTCTTTGCAGAATTAAAATTCCAGCTGAGAACAGAAGGATGGACATGAGTGATTGAGGGCCTGGCAGACCCTTAACCATTTGGGTCTGCATCAGAAGAGTGTGAGAAGTCGCTGAAGGGCGTTCCGAACAGAGCTGAGCGGGAGGTTGATTTGGTTAGTTCGGAGCTCCTGAAGGATCACTGCGATGTTAGGAAAAGAGCAGGGAGGAATGAGAAGCCGCAAGAGCCTGGCGCAGGTGCGAGGTAGTGTGGCGGCAGCTCGGGTTGCAGAGGGAAAGAAGGGCTATGCTGTGTGTGTTCTGGGGTGCTACCCCCTAAGAGTTGCAGGGCTCTGGTCTTGGGAGTAAGTCTCAGTGAGGGAGAAGGGGTGGAAATGGGCCAGAACAGGTGCTCACTCAGGCAGTGAGGCCATGGACAGGGAGGAAGATGGGAGCATGTGAAGAGGAGTAGCATGAGTGTGGGAAGTGCTGGCCTCCGTTGTGATAAAAGCTAGGGCAAGCTTCAAGGCAAGGAAGAGGTCACAGAGCAGGAAGAGGCAAAACAAGCTGGAGGGGAAGCAGGTGCTTACAGGAAGGCATTGCTTCTGAAGAGGAGAAGGGCGACAGCAAAGACAGTTTGAGGCACTGAACTTGCTCAGGAAAGAGGAGTTTCTGTGCGCCTGGGACTAATTGGAAAATGAAAGAAGAGGAGTCCCAGAGTCTAGTGCCCATCAACCTCCAGCTAGCCCTGGGATCTTGGCCAAAGCGATCTGCTCTGAGCCTCAGCCTCATCCTCTGGGAAAAAGAAGGGTCGGACTGACATCTCAGCAGAGGCTGGGGCAGGGGGCGGAAACCACCTGAAGCGGTGCAAGATTTCATATGAAGAAAGCATTCTACACCTGGAGAAATTGCAAACTGTAGGTCCACATGGTATCTAAGGGTCCCTTCCAGCTCTCAAGGCCTACAGTTCTGTAAAGAAGATAGAATCAGAAACAGGCTCTGATGAAGGGGTCAGTGATAGGAGTCACTCCAAATGAGCTCAGCCATCTCATCTCCCAAAGCAAGGGTCAGGGGCCACAGGAACTTGAAGGACAGTATGGAGACTGAAACCAGTGAGTCATCGAGAGGTTGCCCAAAGGTTCCTGGGCAGCACTGATGCCGCGGTGGAGACTGATATCATAAATGTGCAGTCAGCCATATTTTTGGCAGACTCTGCAGCCTGAGAGCACTAAAAAGAGACAGCGGGGTGACCCAGGGTGGGGCTTAGCCATGCAGGTGCAGCAGAAGGCCCAGGCGGTGTGGAGTCTCTGTGGTATTGAGGGCAACGTTGTCATGACTGTAGTCAAGCCTGGTGTTAAAGGGTGTGGGTGATGGGGAGGATCCAGTGAGGACAAAGGTTGGGTCCTCTGAAAGAGCAGGAGGGATCATAGAAAGGGAGGCTCTGGCCAGAGCCATGGAGCATCTGAGCTCAGTACCCAGGAGTGGAAGGAATCCTATGCCGTGGCAAGGGCAGGATGTGACCCTCCCAATAATAAGAGCTGTGCTGGAGAGGAAGTCCCAGAGTTAAGGATGCTGAGTCAGACGCATTGTCAATGTGGATGATGACTGTAGTGCCATCTGACTTACGTTAAAGGCAAATTTGGGACAATTCAGGGAAATACTATTTTACACAGCAGGTAGTAAACATATGGCACTCGTTCCTCTAAGAAGAGGGGAGAGGCTGAAAATATAAATAGCTCTCAAGAAGTTCAAATATTTCTCAGATAATGACAAATGCAAACTGAGTAACCAGGGGAAAAAAAGAGTTTGGGGCTTGTCTCTAATTCTGAACCTGAAAAGCACAAAGGAAAATCATGGTCTCTCCGAAGGTTTGTCTTAGAGTCCTGGGTGGAGAAAGTATCTGGGGTTGCATGAACTTCAGTTCCCACCCACTGGAACTGTTCTGATGGTCTCGTGTTCCTTACCAGCCTTCTCTCCCTCCTCGCTCTTCTACAAGAATCCGCTCAACCTGAGGTAGGAATTGTGCCTCATTGGAACAACGATGGTTGTTCCAAAGAAAGCCAGGAAGCCTTCTGAGTGCACGGTGCATAGAGAAGCCAGAGCCCCCAGCTGTTCTCAGGGTTCTTTGGAGATTGTGAAGATCAGTAGCAGGGAGGCACTGGCCACAGTGAACCGGCCTAGGATGTGGACCAGCACCATGGCACCAAGGCACCTGGGCTCCTGGCTTGCGTCCTCTCACTGCAGGAGCACCTTTCCAGCCCAGAACCCTGGGCCACCTCCCAGGAGGCAAAGAGGTCCTAGCATTAACTCCAAGGTGTGCAAAGGGAGCAGGAAGAACCAAGGAGTTCAGATGTCACGGAGTTCTCACCGCAGCTCCCACGGGCATGGAGTTTTCCTCGGTCTCCAGACAAACGCCGCTGCAGTGTCCTCCCCTTCTCCAGGAGGGGAGTCTGCCCAACATGGAACTTAGTCATTCGGCGGTTGCTTGTCAAAAGTGCCAGCCTTTAAAAGAGGATGAGGTTTTGGTCCCCGCAAACCTAAAATTGTGCTCACAATCCCAGAGAATAGCAACAATAGCAACAAAATCAGTCTTTAAGTGTGGTGCCCAGGCTTATCCATCCGGACCTGTCACAAAGCAGACAAGAAAGCTCTGTCCATTTCTTGCTCAGAATGTGCCCGGATGCCACAGAAGGACCTGCAGTCCACGACCATGCTTGAAGCAGGACCTCCTTTTCCAGCACCCCCAGCACCAGTCCTGCTTCTCAGGGTCATTTCCCTTGGAGATGAACACTCAGGGTTAGGTTTCCCCAGAGAGGAGCTTTTCAGAGCCCACTTGCACTTGTGACCCACTTGCACTACGAGCAAGAGAATGCCTCATGGCAAAGGGTCGGTGGTCGTCATCAGGGGGCACCCCAGGCAGGACTACTGAGGTGTTTCTGAAAGAAGGCCTGGGGCCAGGCTAGGCTTGGAGTCAGAATGACAAAGCTGAAGGCCGTGGTCACCCACTTGGGCTTATGGGTAACAGCAAGGAGAGACAACCACCCAAATGCAGCCTGGGAAGACGCTGAAGGTCTGGGGCTCAGCATGGGCCCGCTGGAGAAGAGAGCACCTGGGTTCCCCAGCACCCAGTTAGCAGCTGGGAAACATTCGTTTGCTGGTTAAACTGTGGCTGTAAATAACAGTGTTGCCCTGGGCTCGTAGTCCCCCTCCCACACGCTGTTAACGTGTGATTAAACCCTCCAGCCCTCACAGGCAGTCTATGGGGGTGGGATGAGGTTATTAGCTAACGGTTCAGAGCAGTAAAGGCACTTGGCTCTGATTCGCAGTGCCCCAGAGATATAATTATCTCATGCACGATGGCTTTGCCACCTGTCACATCTTCTGGCTTAATTTTTTTTAATAAGAAATAACGAGAGGGGCTGGCATGTTCTTGCTCTGCGACACAGCTCGCTGTGTGCCAGGCTGGGACATGGCAGGCCTGCGGCGGTCGCCTCCCAGACTCCCTTCTCGTGTTTCCTCCCCATGCCTCTCCTTGTTGCTCCACCACTGTCTCCGTTGCCTTCTTCATCTCTAACTTGCGTTCTGTTCTTCCGCTTCTCCATCTGAACATTGTCACCACCTGCACTATCCCCAGTGTTCACGCCCTTCTAGCACCAAAGCCAAGCTGACAGGTGCCTTCTAATAGCCTCAACTGCTTACAATCTCTCACTCTGTTTCTCTCTCTTTGGCTCAGCCTTCTCTCCTCCACACTTCTCTTTCACAGTCTCTCCCGCCTGCCCTCTTCTCCCAGCCCCCTGCCTCCCGTGCACTCTTCCCTACGTGAACTAGGGAGGCTCAGGAGTTCCTTGAAGGTTCCGCCTTTCCATGGAACCCCCTCCCTGTTCAGTGACCCTTCCAGGCAGCCACCCTCACGCCCACCCTGAGCTTCTGCCCAGAAGTCCCCAGGTCTTCAGGACTGCACGTGACTGTCAGCATCCTGTGTTTCTCCTCTGAATCTGGGGCTGGCTCCTTAGGCCCCCTCTGTAGCTCTTGGGTGGAGGCTGTTGTGGCCCCTCCATTTCTGGCTGGCTCATTTTGCTGGTCTTCCCTTCATAACCCCACTCTAGCTGGGCTCTGGCAGACAGCTGTGAGGTCAGTGCCGACCTGTTCTTGCCTGTGATTTTTCTGCTATTGGGGTCTTCTTGTCATCAGGAGAGGCCTTTTCTTCCTCTGCAGCTTTTCTCAAGATACAGCTCTTCCTAACCTGACCTCATAGAACTTTCTAGGCAGACCCCGAGGACCTGGTACTCTCCCTCTACAGCAAGGATTGTACTTAGAAGATGCTAGCTGGTCCAGACCTCAGTCTCCACATTCAAATACATAGTGTTCTTTCTCTCCCAAGATGTTCTAATTCACACCATGCCTCCTTCCAGCGCCTACACGAAGTTACCTGGGGAACATCAAATTTCCCTGGGACTGTTGAACATCTTTTAAATGCACGTGTGTTTGGTAACATTTCCTTTTTCTCTTTCAGCCACCGGATCTCCAAGTCAAAGTTCAGGTGAGTGAGACGCACACTGCTCTTCCTTCCTTCTACCACCAGCTCTGTCCTCAGCCACCCTGTTGGGTGGCCCAAGGTAATGCCTACGAGTTGTCAGTAGGGTAAGGGGTATTCTTCTTAGGGGGTAACTACTTTCTGTATGGCCATTAAGAAAAAGCTTATGGCTCAGATCAGACAAATAATCCAGTGGTTGACATTTGTTGAATGATCTCGGACCGTCCATCTTTTTGGCAGCAGTGTCCCTAGGAAGTTGTCAGACCAGATGTGTTTTCCTCCCTTCTAAGATGAAGTCCAGTTAAAAGAAACATAAAGTGAACCCTTGTGACTGTCATGACCTACTTCCTCTTTATAGAACATGGTAAGATGTGAACTATGATGATGATGGAAAGCACATAGGATTATGACACCCATCTGGGTCACTGCTCTTGACAATGACAGAACCTACAAAAGGACCCAGGGTCCTTAGCCCCCATCTGCCTCCCAGCCTCACTTCCTGCACTTCCGTGAAAATAACCTTTGTTCCTCCTACAGGGAACTTCTTGCAGTTATCTAAATGTTCCCTGTCCTGGTGCACATTGAGGCCCTTGCATGGAGCCGTTCCTCCACTTAAATCACCATTCCCCCTAGGCCTTCATCTGGAGAACTCAGACTTCTGTTCAGACCCTCAGATGTTACTGCTTCCATGTTACTGCTTTCTCTCCGTTGCGCTGGGAGTGGAAAATACCTTCTGCAAACTCCAGGGAGAGTTACTCAACTCCCCCTTCCCTGGTGCTTTGCTGATGTCTCTGTCACATCACTCAGCAGATCACACTCGGATTCCTGGCTCACAGTCCCCTGCCTCCAGAGGCTCTGCTTGCATGCCTCACAGGGGTTACTTTCAGAGCACCCAGCTCAGTGCCTGTCCAGTGGTGAATGTCCGTACATGTGTGTTGAATGAATTAGTGGACAGACGTGTGCAGGGAGAATGTGAATTCACTCCCACAAAGCGTGTATCTACCAAAAAATATTGGTTGTTTTTCATCATTGAGCTAATCTTGATTCCCTAGCCCTACCTACTACAAGGCAGGAGCATAAAGAAATTTTCATCCAGCTGAGTAAACGTAGCCCAGTGCTGTATTTTAAACTGTCCCTTAAGGTAAAGTGATTTGTCTCTCAGATTGCCTCTGTCCCAGCTCCTCTCTTAGATGGAGCTGGACACATGGAGGAGAGGGACTTTGCGATTCCAGGAAGCAGGGAATGATGAGGGCTGGTCCTACAAGCCGCACGCCCTCTGGATGCTCATCTCTGCTGCATGCGGCTAGGCTGGACTGCTGTCTGAACTGGTACCCACTGAGGTCCATCTGGTTAGAGCATCCACTGCTGGAGTCCATGCCCTCTGCTTGCCTCTGGCCTTGAAATCTCCACCTCTGCTCTCTGACCCTTGAGTTCTGTTGGCCCACTGACTTTAGCACCTCTACACCTCAGCTGAGTACACGGACACTTCGAAGTCCCTCATGCTCTCTGAAGGAACTGGGGGAGGCAGCAGCACTACGGCAGGCTCATTGGCCTACTGGTGTCCCATCACGCCCTCTGTAACAGCCAGGATAAGCTTCAAGCCAAGGACTGACCTCCCAGGGTCTGCCAAGGCACTCCACCAGCCCCAGTGTCCCTGGGCCTCCCCATGGCCATCTGGGTGTTTCTAAAGCAACCCCCCACCAACCTCTTGAGGTGTGGTGCCCAAGGGCTAAAAATTAAGTGAGGACCCTGGTGTCTGACTTTGGCTCCACTTCTGACACATTCTTTCTCTCCCATTTCACTAGGACTGGAAAATATAGGCTTTTTTCCCAGTTCCTCTTTCTCTCAAACCAAGACCTCGTCTACATAAAAAATCTAGGGTCCAGCCCATCAGCTCTGGCTCTTATTACAGAGAAAGAGCTCCAGAAATATATTAAAAAAAAAAAAAATTCTCTCTCTCAGTAATGCTTGGCTCTCACTGCTTTATCTCCAGCATCTGGAGAAGTGGCTGGTACATAACAAGGACCTAATAAATATTTGCTGAGTGAGTGAGTGAATTAATGAATGAATGATCTTGCCCCAGTAAGACAATAGACTTGACACAGATTCAAACAAAATATCTAATTTGACAGTCAAAGCTGGAAAAGCATGTTGTGCTTTAACAGTTCCAAAGCCCCCACACAATAAGAGTAAAGGGATTAAAAATACACTTGAAAATATTTCCAAAATATCATTCTCACTTCATGCAAGTGGTTAAATCATAAATTAATAAATGAATGAATATGATCCAGAGGATGGAAGGGAAAATTGCATACTTGTGTCTCGAGTTAGAGATTGCCTGGAACACTCCGGCAACATTGTTTTCATCCAGTGATCTATGGTGCAAGCTGTGCTTTTGAACAAGAGGGAAAGAGCCTTGGTGCCTGTAAACCTCTGGAGTCTCCCTCGGCCCTGAGGCTTTGCTACGTGCTGGCCATTCAGCCCTGGTCATCTGCCTCTGGGAAGGCCTTCTCCTTCTGCAGCCACCCCTCAACACACCACAGCAGTGCAGACAGCAGCTTTTGTTCTCCTAAAGGCTTGCAGCTAGTAGGTTGGCACTATCATCGAAACTCATTTCCAGATGAGGATCTTGAGGCTTTGAGGGGCCCAGGTCACAGGGCTCTAGTATGGCTGAGTCAGAACTCATACCTAGGGGCTCTGCTGCCGATCCCTGTGCCATCCTAGTGATGAGGTTCTGCCCAGGAATAGTAAACCCTGTTCCTGTATAGCTAGCGTGTCCACATAACTCTAGAGCCATGCTATTCAAAAGAAATACAATGCAAGCCACATATGTACTTTTAAAAATGTTCTAGTAGGCAGGTTAAAAAATAAAAAGAAACAGGAAATTTCTTTGATTTAAACCAGTGTCTCTAAAACATTACTATTTCAATATGTAGTTCATATAAAAAGTATTAATGAGCTATTTTACATTCATGCTTTTGTGCTAAGTCTGAAATTCAGTGTGTTTTGCCGGTACTGCACATCTCAGTCTGGACTGACCACGTTTCCCATGCACAGTAGCTGCATGGTGCTAGCGGCTGCCACACAAGGCCACATGGCCCTGGAGGTTTCACACATGAGCAGGTATCACCCAGCAGCTGTCTGATCTGGATTCAGCAGTTCACTGATGGTGTCTGCTTAGGGAATATCAAAGGCTACAAATAGATTGAAAATGCCACCAACATTTTGAAAGGATTCCTAATCATTTTCTCGAGTTAGGTGAAACAGTGTAACAATTACAGGTAATGGAATTTGAGTCTCAAACTGGCCTATTCCGTTTGCAAAACGGAATGATCCAAAGTCATGTTTCTTTAAAGGAAGTATAGGAATGGAACCTTTAGGGAAAATTTGGCCAGTTAATGGATTACAGCCATAGTATATTACAGGCATCCTAGAGTATTCCCTTGGTAATCCAGGTTTTCACTTAGAGGAATTAGTTAAAATAAGAGATTTGTGGCATCTGGAGCTCACTGTTCAGAACAGAATGTAAACAGTTAGGAAACAAATGATGCAGGAAGTCTTTTGCAACCTGAAGGGATTAATTAGACAAGTTGGAGTTTCTGGAGCTCAACTTTACGGAGTTCTGAAGTGAACCTCATGGGGTTCTAAAATTGGGAGGACTGGCTTGCCCAGTCTTCAGTGAAATGTGCTTCCAGTGTTCTCTCCACTTCTGCCGTGCCATCAGCAACAAGGCACAAATCCACATTTGCCCCAATCTCTAATAGTCCTTCGTAAAGTTACTTATTTACAAGAGAATTAAACTTAATGATTTTCTGTGCTGTTGTTGGTTCTGGTAAAAAAAAAAAAAAAAAAAAAAAAAAAAGGAAACTTACTCTAGCCACTAGAAGGAGCCTGCAGGGCCCATCATTTTGATGTTGTCTACGATTCCAGATGCCTGTCCACCATTGCGTATCAAGCAAACTGTTTTAGGAGCACTGCCCTCTCCTCACCTCCACCCTGAGCCCTGGTTCACAAGAGCTCCGGGAATCTTCAGCCTTGTCATCCAGAGGGAGGTGGTCCATTTGCGTAGAGTTCACCTCTGCTGCTCAGCCATGCCGTCAGCCAGGGGTTCTTGTGCAGGATGGATTGGGCTGAGTCCCGTGGGTCTGTAAGCAAGTATAAGACACAGCCCCATTCCTTCGTGGGTCTTGTGAGCAACGTGGAGAGGCAGGACCATACAAATACAAGGTAACTGACAATACAAGGAAATGTAAGTCATTTCCTCTGGGGACCCTTCTTGCCTAAGGTGTCCTTTTGTGTGCTTCCTTGTGGACCCGCCCAGCACTTAGGCCCTGCTGTGACTGCTCACTTAGTGGTCTGTGTCTCCGGGTGGGTTTTACACAGAGGAGGCCTGAGGGCATTGTGCTAGCTGCTGGGTATCTGGTACCCTTCCATGGTCGGTGTTTAGTAACTATTTCTTGAATGTGTAACTAAAATGAGTAATGCAGACAGTAAGCACTGAAGAGTGCCCAGACTGAGAAGACTAGAAGCATGCATCCCGGAGAAGCTGGGACTCCGTGTGAGCCCCACAGGAGGGGCAGGACAGAGGATGGAGCAAAGGTGGAGTTTCCGGTAGCTGGGAGGACTTGCCGTGCAGCTGGACGGGCAAGAGGAAGGTCCAGTGTAGGGAGAAGGGCAGGTGGAGCTGGGGCTGCGAGAGCAGAAGTTTCCCCTGGGAATGCAGTGATCCTGAAGTTTAGAGACATAGATGAGACCCATTCGTAACCATCCCTCTCTCCTGTGTCTACATACGGAAGGTCCTATTTTTAGAGAAAATGACTTCCAGTTAGTGTGAAGGGAACATGAATAGCAGGCAAATTTCTCCTCCCTATTTTATCATTTAATTTCTGTATCCTCCATGCATATGTAAACACAAATAAATTTACACATTCTAATAAACCATTACATTTATTATACAGTAGGAAGTGTTGCCAGGAAACCAGTTGTCAAGCAAAGCTATATTTTGAAGAGTGGGAGGTGTATAATTATCTTTAAATACTTTCTCTGGATAGTAATTACCCCACCCCCACCCCAGCCCAAATCCATGTGACTCTCCCAAATGGGTCTGCTCAGGAGCACCCCAGTTTAAAGGGACACCGTCCTGTCCCCTCCAGCCACTCCTCAGGGGTCTCTGCAGAGCAGCTCCAGACCCATGGGACAGGCCTGACCACCCAACACCCATACCCACTACCCCCAAGCATGAGGAAAGAGGGGCATAATCAAGTTCTCATATTAAACCCACTCTAAGACAGCTCTACATACCGTAAAGAAAGCAACCTTGATTGCCTTGGACTCTGAATAACAATTATCAGTGATTTCTGGAACTTGAGATTGTATCTATTTAAAACATGTTCTTTGCAAACTTCACTGTCAGCTGTTTAAGATCAGATATGAGTTTGTCCTGAAAATTCATTTTTTAGGGGAAAAAACTACTTGCCAAATTTCTGTACAATATTAATAATCACAATCACAGGAAAGAAGCGGTGGCATGCCCTGCGAGATAAAGACTGTTTAGTATCAAGATCTGGCAAACTTCAGAGGTCTCCTCTCAAGGGGACCATCTGGTACCATTGTCCCGTTCCTTTGTCCCTCCGTCCACCCTCCACCTTCCTCCCTCAGATCCAGGGCAGTATGTCTGGCGGTGCAAGAATTCCAAAGTGCATTTAGAAATCATAACTTTTTAAATTGTTAACGACTATGGGCACTAATAGGTGTATATATTTATGGGGTGCATGTGACGTTTTGATCCAGGTGTAAAATGTGTAAAAATCAAACCGGGGTTATTGGGGTATTCCTCATGTCAAGCACTTATCTTTTATTTTTTTATTTTTTATTTTTTTTTTGAGACGGAGTCTCACTCTGTCACCCAGACTGGAGTGCAGTGGCCGGATCTCAGCTCACTGCAAGCTCCGCCTCCCGGGTTCACACCATTCTCCTGCCTCAGCCTCCCAATTAGCTGGGACTACAGGCGCCCACCACCTTGCCCAGCTAGTTTTTTGTATTTTTTAGTAGAGACGGGGTTTCACCGTGTTCGCCAGGATGGTCTCGATCTCCTGACCTTGTGATCCGCCCATCTCGGCCTCCCAAAGTGCTGGGATTACAGGCTTGAGCCACCGCGCCCGGCCACGTCAAGCACTTATCATTTCTTTGCATTAGGAACATTCCAATTCCACTCTTTTAGTTATTTTAAAATATACAATAAATTATGACTGTAGTCACCATCCTTCTCTCCTATGTTGTATGATCAAATATTACGTCGTGTTTATTCTATTTAACTATATTTTTTTTACCTATTTACCATATCCACTACCCTTTCCAGCTTCTGGTAACCATCATTCTACTCTCTGTATCCATGAGTTCAGTTGCTTTAATTTTTAGCTCCCACATGTGAGTGAGAATATCACAATTTGTCTTTCTGTGCCTGGCTTATTTCACTTAATATAATGGCCTCCAGTTCCATCCATGTTGTTGCAAATGGCAGAATTTCATTCTTTTTTATAGCTGAACAATATTCCAGTGTGTACACATACCGCATTTTCTCCATTCATCTGCTGATGGGCGCTTCGGTTGATTCTGTATCGTGGCTATTGTAAATAGTGCTGCAGTGAACATAGGAGTGCAGATATCTCTTCAGTATACAGACTGGAAACCATATTTTACACCTGGTGGCCTGCTTCCCTGTGTAGTGGATTTTCCCCCGAGTGGTAGGCAAGTGTCCTGGGTAAGGTGTGGCCCTCACTGGAGATGGCCTTCAAGCCAGGGCAGAACACTGCCCGGATTAATCCTTTCTCCCCTCCCTGCTCCTCAGGCCAAAAACTAAGTTCTCCCTGCAGTCCTGAGGAAAGAGTACCCTTCTTAGATTACTCTTCGTTCTCCTAACCGCATCCTAGATTGAGCAAAGGCTTGGTAACAGGATTTTCTGCAGACCATCGATAGAAAAATGACAGAATAGAAAGGTGGATGGAGTCAGGCTACTCCAAGAGGCAATTTTGGGGGTGGGTGGGTGCAGGGATCCATAACAGCTGAGGTCCACATCCTGGAACCTTGGAACACTAGTTGTCGCTAGCATCTTGGAGTTTGCTGATGTTTGGAGGGGCTTCTGCTGTGGAAGTAGAGGACCAAGGCTGAGGGCAGTGCACACAGCCCAGAGCTGTCCCTGCCCCCTGGGGCACACCCACATATGGTGCTGCTACGTGCCCAGGGGCTGGAAAGGAATAGGCCATTCACAGACCAGCAGGTTCACACAGATGGGACTTGCTGTTCTACCACCAGCATAGCCTGGCCCAGGAGGTGACGCTGAGGCTTGATGGTCATCTCTGGCAGGAAGGCTGGAGAAACGGACTCATGCCACAGACTCTGATTTAGAATAGAGGACCTCAGTTCAGCTTCCTGGTGCTGAAGTGGAGGGCCAGTTTTCACATCCAGACTTAGTATGCCACACACACACACCCCCCCTGGAAACAAAGTTTTATGTAAAAAATATTTTCCTTACTGCTTACTTTAAAAAGCAGTTTCCTTATGATATGATAGGCACTGTGATATTTTCCACTCTATTCCTTTATTCAGTGCCAGGTATAACCTACTCAATAGATTTCATGACCCACTAATGGGCTGCAGTGTGAGGTTTGAAATCTCTGCCCTGAGGCAGATTCTGCATGCTTATTTAGAGGAATGTCTGTCTAGACTAGAGAGATTCATAGAAAGAAGATCATTTTATGGAAAAATACAGATATTCATGGACTTTATCACCAGGATTCTACTTTATTTCTCCTCCTGCCTTCATTACCCAAGCAGGAGCTGCGTCCTCTATGCCTGGTGGGTCTGCGTACAAGCCCTACAGGTGCCCCAAAGCCATGTGCAGAGCTAAGCACCCCATGCTTCTCATAGCTGATGCCTCTGCCTGGAGCTCTACTCCCTCTCCTCTGGCCCTCCTCTGTGCCGCTCTCCCAAATCGCCCCAGCTAAAAACGTGGGCCTCCCTTCCATACCTGTCTTTCTTATTCTGCACATCCTCTCATCTCAAGGGCCTGTTGATTCTGCCTCCAAAATTGCTGCCAGCTCCGTGTCGTCTTTGCCATTAATAAATCTATTGCCTTCATCATCTTTAACCTGGAGAACAGGAAGATAATTCCTCATACTCTCCCTGGTCTGGAAGGTGACAGAGGGGCTGTTTTTGTGCGGTGTTCCAATCCAACCTGATCATGTCCTTTCCCCCTCCCCAAGCCCTCAGCATGGCCCCTGCAGTCTCCTCCTCAGCACCTCTTCAGCTGTGGTTCCTCGCTCCTTGCACACTGCAGCCATTTATTAACCATGTCGTCTACTGAATCCAACCAAATAGAGCTATGTAGGTTCTCTGTATCAGGAAAATGAAAACGCCTCCACCATGGAATCTTAAAAGGTGTTTCTTCAGGATCATCTTAGCCAACGGTTCTCAACCATCATTACACATTAGAACCACCTGGGGAACCTTAAAAATACCCAACCCCCTAGAGAATCAGACTTAATTGGTTTGGTGCTGGGGCTTGCGGACCAGTGGGGTTCTGGGGAGGGTTCCCTAGGTAGTTCTGTGTGTAGCCAGGTTTGAGAATCACTGACAAAGGCCCCTAAACCAGGATACTGGGAACAGTCCACGGAGCATGAATGAGCTTTAAGGGGTCTGTGTGCTGCATGGGCTCACATGGAAAGGTGTGGGTGTGGGTGTGTGCCCATGTTTCTGAAAGGCAGATCTAAACGCTGATCAGATTCTGGAAAGATTCTATAACCCAGAAGAACAAAGAGCCTGTGCTCCAGATGAACCCCTTCTACCATATGGATGCAGCACGCAGAGTCAGGGCCAGGAGGCTGGGCAGAAAACCACGCCTGGCTCTGCCCGCTGTGATGTTGGTCGAGGTACACAGCCTCCCCGGCCCTTAGTTTTCTCCTCCACAACAATCAGGATGATGCATGTTTTGCAGAGTTACTGAAAGAATTGGAGAGAAGGCATGAGAAGTGCCCAATGTGGTACTGGGCCCCTCCACCGCTATTACTAAGAACGCTCTTATTAGCCAGGCGCGGTGGCTCAAGCCTGTAATCCCAGCACTTTGGGAGGCCGAGACGGGCGGATCACAAGGTCAGGAGATCGAGACCATCCTGGCTAACACAGTGAAACCCCGTCTCTACTAAAAAATACAAAAAACTAGCCGGGCGAGGTGGTGGGAGCCTGTAGTCCCGGCTACTCGGGAGGCTGAGGCAGGAGAATGGCGTAAACCCAGGAGGCAGAGCTTGCAGTGAGCTGAGATCCAGCCTGGGCGACAGAGCGAGACTCCGTCTCAAAAAAAAAAAAAAAAAAAAAAAAAAAAACGCTCTTATTGCTTGCAACACTATTTCTAAGAATGCTGTTTTACAAAAATTTTTTTTAAAAAACTTCCATTTATTGAGCACCTTCAACTTCAAAACAACCAGATGCATTAAAAGGTATTTGATCCATCCCCACAATAACCCCATGAGGTTGGCCCTCTTCCCGTTTCACAGATGGGAGAACTAAAGCTTGGAGGAGTTCAGGGGCATCCCCAAGGCAGCAGGGCCTGGTTAGCTGGGTGAGAAGCTGGGCTCCTTGCCACCAGGTTGGGCTGTTCTAGCAAGGCCAGGTCAGTGAGGGGTGAGAAGAGCCACAGGGCTGCATCTTGGGTTGGAGGAAACTTGAATTCACAGCCATCCCCACCCTTCTCTCCTTGTCCCCTTTCCAGCCGCTACTGGCGCCGGTGGAATCGGTTCTGCAGAAGAAAGTGCCGTGCCGCGGTCAAGTCTAATGTCTTCTACTGGCTGGTGATTTTCCTGGTGTTCCTCAACACGCTCACCATTGCCTCTGAGCACTACAACCAGCCCCACTGGCTCACGGAAGTCCAAGGTGAGCGGCGGCCCCAGCTCTGCCCTGGTTTCCTCCTGGTAACTCAGCCCCAAGGCCCAGGGGAGGGCATAACCACAGGCAGAAGGTGGATGGGAAAGCAGACAGTGGTTGGGGCTCTTGGCAGATGCTGTGCTGGAGATAACAAGTGCCTAGCAGTTCTAAAGCCCCACAATAAAATGCACTACCTTGTTAAAAACAGACACGACTTCCCTGACTGGGCCCACACCATCAGCCTGCCCCAAAGTCACCGTTGTGCCCGGGTGATGAGGAAAGGGGCTGCAGCTTGTTTGCCTATCTCAGACCCCTGGCTGCCAACTTCCCAGCATGGATTTTAAATACCTGGGGGCCTTCCTGCAGCCCCGAGGTGGCCTTAACCAGAACACGTGAGGATGGAATGAGCAAAAACGCAGAGAAGAGAATAGGGCCTGAGCACAAGGAACTGTCTTCAATGGGTCATTCGTTCTCATTATCCTTCCTTGGGCCCCTAGACGAGGGTCCTGCTAGCCAGGCCTCATCGTCATTGCTGGGCAGTCAAGAAGACCTGGCCCCATCCCCCACAGCTGCATTCCAGAGTCCTGGGAGGCAGGGGGTCTGGTGGTGGAGAGGTTGGACTCAGACAGTGCAGCTCCAACTGTTGGCCGTTTGGCCTGCAGATTACTCACCTCTCTGAACCTCCTTTCTCATCTCTGAAAATGGGCATGACGATGGTGGTGCCATCTCCACAGGCCTGCTATGAGGAGTAGAGCTTGTGTGTGTGCTGAGCCTATGGCACATGAGAGATGCTCAGTAAATGTCTGTTATGATTAAGACGAGAGAGCCCTTTCCCACTGGCTTGGCCCTAACTCTTCTGTTTTGGCCAAGGTGGATGGGAGCGGTGTCATGGGGGATCTTTTTTCCAGTGGAGATAATTACTGTATTCCCTTTCCCTGCCTCCCTCTGTGCCCTCCTCTGGCCCTGCTCGGATCTCATCCCTCTCCTGGGCCTGCCAGACACGGCGAACAAGGCCCTGCTGGCCCTCTTCACGGCAGAGATGCTCCTGAAGATGTACAGCCTGGGCCTGCAGGCCTACTTCGTGTCCCTCTTCAACCGCTTTGACTGCTTCGTCGTGTGTGGCGGCATCCTGGAGACCATCCTGGTAGAGACCAAGATCATGTCCCCACTGGGCATCTCCGTGCTCCGATGCGTCCGGTTGCTGAGGATATTCAAGATCACGAGGTACCAGTCATCTCCTCTCACTTTGGAGAGGGGACTCAGGGAGAAGTTCTTCCAGAGGGCAAGGGAGGTGGCAAGGCCTGGGTGGGAGCGGGGCTGTTCTTCCTCAAAGGGTGTCTCTGAAGTTCACATGCAATGGGGGTAGTTTGTGCTCATTTAGATGGCATGTCATTTGGAAATTCCTCTGGCTGCTAATACCAGAGACTCAACGCAGTAGTGTAAGCAAGCTAGGGACTTACTTAGCCACGGAAAGAAACTCCAGAGGCAGCTAGCTGAGGTGGCTTCCAGAAAAGGGCCAGGGACTCAGTCTCTTCTCCTGTGCTTCACCAGCCTTGGTGCTGATTCCTCTCCAGGGTCATAAGTTGGCTTCTGGAGACTGAGCCATCACATTCAAATTGGAGGTGGAAAAAGTAGAAAGGAGCAGAAGGGCTGACCACCCTGGCCAGGTCAGCCTCTCCACTCCCAGAAGTCACTCCCAGACACACCCATCAGGACTGCTGCTGTCGAAAACCCTGAAAATCCTGAGGGTTGGCGATGACATGGAGAAATTGGAGCCCTTGTGCACTATGGGTGGGCGTGTAAAATGCAGCCACTGTGGGGAATGGTATGATAGTTCCTAGAAACATTAACGATGGAATTACCCTCTCATCCATCAATTCCACGTCTGGGTATATGCCCAAAATAATTGAAATAGGATCTCAAAGAGATATTTGCACACCCAACTGCCTTAGACAGATGAGCGTATTTTTAAAATGTGGTCTGTACATACAGTGCAATATTATTCAGTCTTAAAAAGAAAGGAAATCCTGACGCATGCTACAAAGTAGATGAAACTTAAGGACATTATACTAAGTGAAATAAGCCAGTCACCGAAAGACAAATACTGTATGATTCCATTTATACGCAACTCTTAGAGTAGTCAGATTCACAGAGACAGAAAGCAGAGTGGCGGGCGCCCAGGGCTGCAGGGAGGGAGCAGTGGGGAGTCAGTGTTTGATGGGTGCAGAGCTTCGGTTCTGCAAGGTGAGAAGGGTTCTGGAGGTGGAGGGTGGTGGTGGTTTCACAAGCGTGTGAATGTATTTAGCACTACTGAATTCTACAGAAAAAAAAAAAAAAAAAGGTTAAGATGGTAAATTTTATGTTATGTCTATTTTAACACAATGAAACAAATGGGAAGAAATCTTCCAGAAATTTCAGCAAGGGCTTCTGTTCTTGGGCACCTGAGCTGTTAGGGAGGCTGAGAAATGTAGTCTTCTAGCAGGACAAGTTCTGCTGAAAATGTGATCGAGATCCAGCCACCGTAAAGGGCTGTGGACACTGCACTGCAGGTGGCGTTCACCCTCTGTCCACATGGCCACCCCTCCATATATCAGTCCAGCACCTCCCCACAGCGGGCCATCTCCTTCACTGTCTAGGCCAAGCAGTGACTCTCGTGATGAGGACAGGGCTGAGGGCCACCATTCTCTAGGACAATGGTTTTCACCTGACTTGTGACCACTGGGAGTGGTGGAATCAATTTATTGGATCACAACCATCATTTTAAAACAGCTCTACTGAAACATAATTCATACCCCATATATTTACCCCTTAAATGTGTAATTTAATTGTTTTTTATATTAGCAGTTATGCAACCATCACCACGTTCTAGTTGTAGAATATTTTCATCACCCCAGAAAGAAACTCCATACCCACTCCACATTCCCCCCATCTTCCCTCCCAGGACCAATTTCACTTTATGTCTCCATAGAGTTGCCTATTTTGGACCATTCATATGAGTGAAATATTATAATATGTGTTTTTGTGATGGCCTCTTTGACTTACCATAACGCTTTCAAGGGCCATACATGTTGTAGCATAGATCAGTACTTTGTTTCCTTTTATGGTGAATAATACCCCATTGATGGATATGCTACATTTTGGTTATTCATTTGTCAGTGACGGACATTTGGTTGTTACTATGTTTTGGCTCCTATGAATAATGCTGCTATGAACATTCATGTTCAAGTCTTTCTATAGATGTACGCTTTTGTTTTTCTTGGATACATACTTCAGAGTGGAATTTCTAGATTATTTGGTAACAATATGTTTAAGATTTTGAGGAACTGTCAAACTGTTTTCCAAAGACACTAAAGCATCTTACATTTCCATCAGCAATGTATAAAGGTTCCAATTTCTTCACATTCTCTCAAGCATCATTTTTAAAGAAAGAATGAAATAGAATAGAAAAACATCAGAGGGTTGGCCGGGCGCAGTGGCTCACGCCTGTAATCCCAGCACTTTGGGAGGCCAAGGCGGGCAGATCACGAGGTCAGGAGATCGAGACCATCCTGGCCAACACCATGAAACCCCTTCTCTACTAAAAAGAAAATACAAAAAAAATTAGCCGGGTGTGGTGGCGGGTGCCTGTAGTCCCAACTACTCGGAAGGCTGAGGCAGAAGAGTGGCGTGAACCCGCGAGGCAGAGCTTGCAGTGAGCCAAGATCGTGCCACTGCACTCCAGCCTGGGCAACAGAGCGAGACTCTGTCTCAAAAAAAAAAAAAAAAAAAAAAACAGTTGAAATACAGACTTGACTTGCAGTATAATATACATTTCTTAATGTGCATTATGGTCAACCTTAGAAGACAGACAGGAGACAGTTGGAAGGAATTTTCAGCCTGTGCCCCTCAAAGGTACAAGTCCCTTGTCCTTAAAATTCTGCTTTGGGAGCTCCCAAAATCTCTGCTTTAGGGAACCTTTGGTAACAGGAGCTCTAAAACCATCAGCTGGATTGTGATGGGTGAAAAGGGATGGAGGTTGATGTCTCCTGCTCAGGATCTGGAGCTGATGGCTCAGACCATGTTTCTGAACTTGGCTAAGTGAGGCTGGAAAGTGTCCCTAGGTATTACTCTTCTCGTCACAATTCTCTTGGCAGACACCCAGAGCATGGTCACATGGTATTGTGGACGGTCCAGGGAGGTCAGCATTTAAAGTGTTTCATTTAGTGCACAGAAAGGACTCAATATGCAGAAGCTTTTATTATTAATCTAATATTATGACTGCTATTATTAGAAGGAAGAAGGAGAAGAGAGCTAATAGTGACTTACATATTCACATACTCTTATTCTTACTTATTTACCCACCATGTATATACTGTGTATTGAGCTCGGAGAGATGGAAAAAATCAAAAAATAAGGTGTATGGCATGAACTAAACCTATAGTCTGGTTAGGGAGATGGAGTTTGTGCACATGAAGAGATTAAAGGAAAATCTAAGACAGAATATAATGAGCTGGCAAAGTGTGGTGGGTGCGGGAATTACCTGCTGTGAGAAATTGGGAGCAGGAGATAGCTCCTGGAGAAGGTTGAATCTCAGATGAGGGACTTAATGGATACGAACGATTAAAATTCAGAAGTTTAATACTCCTAAGCAACAGCCTTCTTTCCCTCTCTGACCCCCTTGAAAGAGAGCTCTTCCTAAGTGTCCTGAATATGTTGGCATTACAGAAAGTCCTTGGTTTACCATAAAAGTGGTAGAAATCCTTATAACAGCAATGATTACCATGCACCAGTGCTTACTCTGTGCCAGATAGGGTGAGCCAGAGGCCTGCGAATGTTAGCTTGAGTCATCCTCCCAACTACCTACTTGAGGATGAGGGCAGCCTGCTACTATTCTTATTCCCATTTTGCAGATGAGAAAACTGAGGCTTAGAGAGTTGTCAGTTGCCCAAGGTCACAAAACTGCTCAGAGGTAACACTGGGATTAAAAGGCAAGGCAGGTCTGTGGGTCTGACTTGAGGTGCTGTGCTCCTAACCACTGCTGTGCACCGCAGAGCTGAGAGCTGACCTGTCTTATCTAGTTCCCTGAGACAGGACTTAAAGGATCTTTATGCCCTGGTTCTTGTTAGAAAATTGCCGATTCTACTTGCTCCTCCTGGGGTCTGGTAAAAGCTATTTTTAACTTGGAGTTTTCAATGCCTCTTAAATAATTCTCAAAAGTCCCTGTTTGGGGTTTTATATATATATTTCTATAGAAAAGAAATCTTGCTGCTATATATTGTTATGACATCTTGAAAAGATTTAACATTCATTCTATTTTTAATCACCAATTTATTTCTAATCTGAAGATATTGCCAAGAAACCATTTTTCAAAATCTATCTTAATCAGAGAGCTTCCTGTAGTCCCTCCACAAGAAAGAGTAGTAGTATTATCAGATCTCTATGAAGTCTATAAACAGAAAAAAAAATCCTTGTCTAATTGAAAGTGACTTTGGCAAAGGCCATCATCTTCCTATTTTCAAGTCTCCAAAGCCTCCGGGGGTTTTCGGAAAGCAACAAAGAGACTAATGAGGTTGGGAAATCCCATAAGCCTGTCTCCAGCCCCAGCCTTGGGACTGGGTGACAGTGACCAAGAAAAATGCCTAAAATATGGGCTGGGAGTAGACATTGTGGTCCCTTCAGCTGAACCTTGAAATGAGTCATCTGTGCATGGTCCTGCCATCAGACAAGTGCATGCGTTCTTCTTCTTTTAAAATATCTTGGAAAATACTTTGCAACATCTGGCTGCTACTCATATGTAGAAGAAATTTCTTCTTCTTTTTTTTAATTTTTACAATGTAGTCTGAACCAGTGATTGCAATTCTTAAACCTAGCTGAACCCATGAAGGAGCTTATTAAGGAGCTCATCTCTAGAGATTTTGCCCAGCAACTCCTGGAGAGTTCCATGCTGGTGGTCCAATGACTGACCTCACTTGAAGAACCACTGGCCTAATTTCCTACTGCTGCTCTTGGTCTGCTTTCTTCTCCTAAAATACTGCCCTTCATGTGCATTTGGAAAACTTTATTATTATTCCTCCTTCTCCTCTTCCTCCTTCTCCTCCTCTTCCTCCTCCTCCTGCTCCTCCTCCTTCTCCTCTTCCTCCTTTCCTCCTCCTCCTCTGCCTCCTCTTCTTCCTCCTCCTCCTCCTCTTCCTCCTCCTCTCCTCCTCCTACTCCTCCTTATCCTCCTCCTCCTCTTCCTCCTTTCCTCCTCTTCCTCTTTTCCTCCTCCTTCTCCTCCACCTCCTCTTCTTCCTCCTCCTCCTCCTCCTCTTCCTCGTCCTCCTCCTCCTTCTCTCCTCCTTCTCGTCGTCCTCCTCCTTCTCGTCCTCTTCCTCCTCCTCTTCCTCCTCCTCTCCTCCTCCTGTCCTCCTCGTCCTCCTCCTCCCTCTCTCCACCTCCTCCTCCTCTTCCTCATCCTCCTTCTCCTCCTCTTTTCCTCCTCCTCTTCCTCATCCTCTTCCTCCTCCTCTTCCTCTTACTCCTCCTCTTCCTCTCCTCCTCCTTCACCTCCTCATCCTCCTCCTTCTCCTCCTCCTCCTTCCCCTCCTGTTCCTCTTCCTCCTGTTCCTCTTCCTCCTCCTCCTCTTCCTCCTGTTCCTCTTCCTCCTCCTCCTCCTTCTCCTCCTCCTTCTTCTTATTCCTTTTCTTCTTCTTCTCTTCCCTATTTTGTCAAGGCAGGATCTCACTCTGTCACCTAGGCTGGAGTGTGGTAGCATAATCATAGCTCACTGTAGCCTCAAACTCCTGGGCTCAAGTGATACTACCCCCTTGCCTCAGCCTCCCAAGTACCTTGGCACTATAAGTGCCATGTCTGGCTAATATTTTTATTTTTTGTGCAGATGGGGTCTCACTATATTGCCCAGGCTAGTCTGAAACTCCTGGTCTTAAGAGATCCTCCCACTTGGCTGACCACCTTGCCAAAAAACTTGATTCTTACATCTCCACTGTCTTCTCCATACTGTGGTCTCTAATTCTGTCAAGATGGTACTTTGATAGTTTTTGACTGAGAAAACAGTCAAGGTAAGAGCTACTATGAATTCAGTAAAGCTTTTAAATTTAAATTCGTATACATCTGTGTATGTTTGAAAAGCGGTAATGTCAGTGCAAGACAGGCTGTTTATTCAGAGTAGTATAATGCTTGGTGGACACATGGATTCATGGCTCCCTTTCTAGAATTCTAGAATTCCAGGCTGCTCTTCCCTCACCCAGGGCCCGTTGCCCAAGAGTCGGGAACAGGGATCTCAATCAATGGTTCTCCACCCTGAGGTCATGACACACTGGTACATCCAGAGCAGCTGGACGGTGTATAGTAAGTAATTTATTACTGAGAGCTGAAATTCCAAAGTTTGTGAATAGTTTCTTTAAAAAATAAAACCAATTAATATTGTCCTTATAACATAATAGCATCACTCTGTCACTTGCATTACAAAATGCTTCTATGAATGGGTGGACTTACTACTCATCCATGATGCCTGAAGGGAGCAGATGTCTTTGATATATCATGATGAGGAAAATGAATTCTTTACATATATTTTTTGTGTTTTGTCAAAACCTGAGAACACCTTAAGGAGTACGCTACACGTATGCGTCTCATTCATCTTATTGTTTCAAGACAAAAAAAAGCCAGGAAGACTGTACTAGACTATAAGAAAATTACTTAATAGAAAAGATTGAGGAAGATGAGATTCCTGCCCATTGAGAACAGTGGGGCAAACACATGGCCAGAATCTTTGTCCTCTTTGAGTAAATGCCCCAGTACGGTGGGCCTTCCAGCCTCACGATGGATTGGGTTCTTCCACCTGTGGCTCTCAGTGCCGCCCAGATTCAATATCCAGTTTGTCTACTCTTTGTCAGCCCAGTCTGACATATTCTGAGGAGTGGGAGAAGGGCTTCAGACAGATTCAATCCGGATGTGATACCAGCTTACTGATCGCATCTCATTTTTGACACACTTGGTTTTCAAGTGCAGTGAGGCCCCTCTGGCACTTGCTGTTTTCCTTCTCACACCTTCAATCCCTCTTTGTTTCTCCTGCTGCTCCTCCCCTGAAGCTCCCTTCCCAGGCCTTGCAATGGGAGCTGGGGCTGATTCAGCACAGACGGATTGGCTCACGAATCTTGGCCACATATGGGCCCCACGGAGCTCCGGGTGAGAGCCTTTAGCACATCCCCCAGGTTCGAAATGTCTTCATGTCCCCACCAGCATCTGGCCTCGAGCAGCAGATGCAGCCCCACACCTTCCCAGCTCTCCCATCACCTTCTAGCCCCCACTCTTCTCAGGCCCCCGGAGCCTCTGAGCTCATTGAGGGCCATTATTAAGGAGGTCTGTTTGGCAGAGGCCCAGTTCCCTGGCAGGGGTCTATAGCAAAGGCAGCTCAGACTCCAGAGCCTGCAGTGTGACTGTCAACACAATGGGTGGTTCTCCTCTGGAATGGGAATGGACTGGTGTCACCTACTAGGAGAAAGATTAAGAAGATGCAGGTGAGGATGACTCCCTAGCCCTGACACAACTGTGGTTGGAGGGGCCAACTAGGTGACACTGGGTGACTAGGGCCCTGTGGCCCAGAAGCTCAGAGAAGCATGCTGCTAAGGCCATCCCCAGGTCCAGGCCAGACCACCTTGCCCTCTTGACCAGATTACACTCCCCATGCAGGTTCCGTTCTCAATGTGACCAAGACATCTGCTGCAAACAGGGAAAACAAGACCTTTGAACTTGTTAACCAAGTCAGCCCTTGTCTCAAAAGTGAAACCACAAAATGGTCTTCCCAGCCTGCTAGAAGGGACGGGAGCTGTGGCAGGTACCAGTAGAAACTGAGCCGGTAGATGAGGCCCAGGCTATCCCAGACCAAAATACTCTAGAATTCTGCTTGACTCCTCCAGGCCCAGCCCAGCATATACAGTTCCACCTCTGGGCATACTAATCCCTCCCAGCTCTATCGTGTCTTAAGGGGCTAGGGCTCAACTTGACGGAAGCTCTGCTCTGAGGACACCCACTCCTGTGCTCACTCGCTGGATGGATTCTACCTGCTTCCCCAGGTGGCCTCAGCTGACTCTCACTCCTCCTCACTCCATTGCCTCCCATGAAGCCCCAGCCACACAGATTCACCACAGGAGATTGCTTTATAAATGCACTTTTAACAATAGATCACTTGCCACTGAAACTAAGAATTTTTTTTTAGCCTTCAGGATGAGAGCATTTTGGGCAGGTATCAAAGTCAGTTATGACCTTCTCTAGAACACAAAGAGAATAGGGTGGAACATTTGCAGAGCATCTGAAAGTGGTGGCTACTGTTATTTTGAAGATCTCTTATTTATGGCAAGCTCCATGCTCTGCTCTGTACCTAGGATAAAGGTAAAGGACCTGGCCCTGAGCTCTTTGAAGCAAAAGGTTCACGAGATGAAAGTTCCAATTCAAGGAAGGCTCAGGTCTCTTTATATTATAGAAGAGAAGGAAGAATTCCACAGAGCCCCAAACCCAGAGACAGACCTAGAGAAGGGGAAACAAATGGAGATAAAAGGGTTTCTGAACAGATGGTGATAACTTAAATCAGGAGAGGCAGAGGGAAGAGGTAGCAGAAGTGACATGGCGGTCAGCAAGTGAGAGGGCTTAAAGGGAGGCTGGGAGTAGGAAGGTAGAGGGAAGGAGAGAATTTAGGTGGCAGAGAACTTGATGTGATGAAAAGCCCTCAGATGTGCCGTACTTTAAGGATAAAACAGTGAGCCGAGCGGGTCGGATGGGGGATGGGGTGAGCAAGGACGCACAGTTTGGCGAGAATGATTCCAGCAGCCAGAGAATGGGAAGGGAAAGTTGATGCCAAGGATGGCGACGCAGGTGGAGTGTCTGGGGGGTGATCTAGAGCTGGACACCTGCACCCGGGTGCTGTAGAGCCCACAGCACTGAATGTGAGCTTGGGCATCTGCTGTAGAGCCCACAGTACTCAGTGTGAGCTTGTGCATCTGTGGGCATGTGTGTGCACTACTCTGATGAGACAGTGCTTCATTTTTCCACTTCTCCATGAGGTCTGTGACCAACAGACATGAAGTGCTTTGCTCTGCTGCTGCTTGCTTCTCTCCAAAGCTCTTGCCTTTTTGGCGTATGAGCGTGTGTATTTCATATTTTTGACCAATGAGGAAAAAAGCTTCAGTTGATTGTGAGTGTGCCATTAACCCCTCTAGTTTACCACCAGTGAATCTTCCTAAAAAAAGAGGGTGATTCTAGGATAGGAGGCCATCATCCAATCTTCAGGCCATAGCTGTGTGAGCCATCAGACCACATTAAGAGGAGGGAATGTGAGGACCTGCAGGACCACCAGCTGCTTTATTTAAGTGGTGTTTCACGTCACCCTGCCCACCTCAAAGGCTGCCACCTGGACACCTCCAAATCTCATCCATGTCAGTGATAGCGAGCCCCCACCCTCAACCTGCTACCAGCCAAGACCTGCCAGGCTCCGGAATTCAGCGCGTCTGCTCTGAACTCTATCAGCATTCTTTGCCACGTTGTCATTTCAGCAATTCCTTTGTCTTATCTTCTAGATGAGCACATAACACGTCCCCGATAATTTGCACATTAGGAATGGAAGCCTTCTGCTCAGCAAGCTGAGCACCCCTCATGATGCCAGGCCCCGGGCAGCAACCTGCCCTCTTTATCCTGCTGCAAAGGAAAGGAAAGGACAGGTGGCAGGCCTGCCTCGGGCCCAACCCCATCTTTCTCCCTGTTGAATGGGAAGCAACAGTAGGCTGAAGACAAACAGCAGAAACAACCATGTCTCTGTCTGTCTGTCTGTCTGTCTGAGCCATATTTTCACTATGTTACTGGTCCCCAGGACGTGTCTTTCGCCCCAGGTGTTTTTCATGTAGACAGGAGGCTGGTGCCAATTCATCTTTTAAACAGAGACTGACCTATGCCCTCAAAACTGGGACCAGTGAATTTGAGAATGTGAGTTCTTCCCCAGAGGTGACACACCTTCACAGTGATCTGGAAATCCTACCCCAAGGGTTGCTCAAGCCACAGAAACTCTGTTTTCTGTAGGACAAATTGATACATATTAGTCTGACGCATGGTCTGGCAATGGAACAGTCAGGAATCTCAGAAAATCCCTCCCCACGGACGTAAGGAAGCTATGGGAATAGGAAGGCTATGCGAGCAGGGGCAGACAGCCACTTCTCACTGGCAAAGTGTGTTCAGCTGAAGTGCACACGCACACAAACACACATGCACAGAAGCAACCGTGCAACTCCGTGGCCCCTTGCCTTTCCCTCCAGGAAGTACCGACGTGTCATATGAACAGTAAGCTTCATTCATTCACTGAACAAAATGTTTGCTCATCACCTACTTTGGGCCAGGCACTGTTCTAAGCTCTAAGGATATAAATATAACAGATGGGTTCCCTCTCCCATGGTCTTACATTCTGGTGAGGGCAAATAGACAATAAGCAAAGAAGTAATTATTCTTTGAGAGTGATGAGGGATAGAGCAGTGGCCAGGGCAGATGTGAGGTCTGAAGGAGCTGAAGGGGTCTGAAGACCCCACTGATGTCTGCTGAAGAACCTGCAGACGGACAGCAGCACGGCCTTGGCCTTGGCCAGGCAGGAGCGTCTGTGGGAGCTGGAGAAAGGGTGAGGGGGCCCGAGGGAGGGGAGTGCAGCTGACTGGTCGCTGAGGCTCTGGGGCCAGAATCTCCCAGGCCTTTGGGAGGACTCTGACTTTGACCCAGAGGAGAAGGGGAGGTGATTGAAGCAAGACTGAGGCTTCGTGGGCCTCACCTCATAGCAACACCTGCTGCTGCTGCAGCCTGGAGAGCAGCTGCCCGGAGCGGGGGTCCAGGCAGTGAGGATGAGAGGCGGTGGGAAGTGGCCAAAGTCAGGACTCATTTTGAAGATGGTGCAGAAGGATTTGCTGATGCAGAGTGTGAGAGAGTCAGGAATATGACTCCAAGGACTTTGCTTTGAGCCAAAAGCTATAGTTCTCATTTCCTGGAGATGGGGAAGTTGATGGGTGGGAAGCAGGACCTCCGTCAGAGCACGAACCCCGGTGTTGTGCAGCTCAGACTTTCCCAGACACCCCAAGGGTTGAGGGAGGCAGGGGCGGCAGGGAGAGTGGGCGGAGGGTGCTCCTCCAGACCCAGCTCTGTGTCCACACGCGCGTCCTTGCCTTTGGCCGTCGCTCTGGGAGATCCCTGCCAGTTTCCATGCTCCATCTCCGCCTTTCCAGGAGCGTTCTCCCCTCTTAGAGACTGGATCTGTTCCTGGCCCACAGCCGCCTCCTCCCTGGAGCCCCAGGCATTCCAAGGGGCTCCCAGGTCAGGAGGGCCCCGCCTCCGCAGCTGCCCTTCATCTGGGGCCTCCCCCAGACTTTCTTGCTGATGGCACCTGGCCCTCTCCCTCTGCATCCATGACCTGTTTGTCAAGCTCTCGTTGGTCCCCATGACTGTCAGACATACCTGAGTTTCAGGTATAATCCCAGTTGGAGTTATTTCCCACATGTCTCTTTACTTCATGAAAATGAAGGCATCAACCTTCCATGGCCATTAAGGGTTTTCCAGAATCTTCCATGACGGTTGAGCACACCAAGGATCTCTAGAGGATTTGTGACTGCAGCACACATGCAGACACTCTTCCCTCGGATACAGCTGGAAATTCTTGTTATAAATATGCTTAAAGTTGCTGGTTCCCAACTCCCAGTGTATTGGCAAGTGTTGAACTGGCTGCTTGAGGATTACCCCAGCCCCAGAGTCAGAGATTAGGGTTTCACAGTGCAAGGGAGGGACCTGGGAATCAGGATGTAGGAAATGCTAACACACCCCACTGGTATTTTTGTTGTTGTTGTTCTATTATTATTATTAATTAATATTTTAAGGCAGAGTCTCACTCTGTCACCCAGGATGAAGGGCAGTGGTACAATCATAGCTCACTGCAGCCTCGAACTCCTGGGCTCAAGCGATCCTCCCATCTCAGTCTCCCCAGTAGGCGGGACTACAGGCATGCGCCACCACATCCAGCTAATTTTTAAATATTTGTTGAAGATGAGGTCTCACAGTGCTGCCCAAGCTGGTCTCGAACTCCTGGCCTCAAGCAGTCCTCCTGCCTTGACCTCCTAAAGTGACAATCTTCCCAAAGGGGGTTACAGTCATGAGCCACCACCATGACCAGCCACCTCCGTGCCCAGCCACCTCTACTGGTGTTGATCACCAGGCAGGCTTGGGAAAGCTGCTTTAGCTGTAAGAGGGGAGGGTGTCCTACCCCCAGAGAGGTTCACTTTTTTCTTTAAGCAGATCACTATAGCCTCTAGCCTGCAGGGGCTCCAGGCAGTCCATCACACATAGTGGGTTGTACAGAATTTATTTAAGGACAGAGATGGGGAAGATGGAGGGGGAAAAAAACCCTGCCATCTTCTGCCGTCTAAAATTTAGAGCCTTTTTTGGTGAGACAAGACTGTATAGAACAGATGCAAATAAACGTATATTAATGTTCTGCAACAGAGGGGGTATGGCTGGCAGGCAAAATAGAAGTGAGGAAAAGCTGGATTTGTGGAGGCCAAAGGTGCCCTTGAGGCTGCAGGTGGGTGAAAAGTTCGTGTTGCCATCCAAACTATGACCCCTCTGCTTCTGTCCCTTGGTATGGAACCATTCTCTGCAGAGATGAGCCCAGGCTGTGGCTGCAGTGGGAGTGGCTTGCATGTCACTCACAGAAGCAGCAAAAGCAGTGCACTGTCTGGATTGGGAATCTCTCACGGTAGTGACCTAGGAGGCAGGTGGGCCAGAGGGGGCCGGAGGGAAATGAGATTGTCCTGTTCTTGCCCTTGCTCCCTTCGGGGCCGTGTCCTTTTGCTACGGTGCACTTCCTGTTCCTGAGCGGACCCTCACCCAGGCGTCCACCCAGCATCCGGCAGTCATTAGTAGGTTCCCCCTCCCACTTATTCACGAGAAAGGGATTTTCCCAGGATCTCTGTATTTATAGTGGAGAGAGGCCCCAGGACTGTAAGGAGTGGGGACCTCCTCCCCAGGGATCCCACTGAAAGTCCATGTCCACTCAGGACCGAGCTCCTGCCCACTCGTGCTTTGAGCTGCCCCAGTGGGTGTGACAGGTTTGCTACAATCTAGGATTTCCCAAACTCACCTGCTGATCAGAATCCTGTAGGATGCTTGTTAAAAACAAAGATATCTGGGCCCCAAACTACAGCTAATGAATCAGAATCTCAAGAGCAAAGGCCCTTGAAAAAACAATTCTTAGGACGCAGTCAACTTGGGAAACTTCACGGAGCCGTGAACTCTCTCTTACCCTTGGGTGACCTAATTCCTGCCTCTGCTAGAAAGCTGCTGCCTAGGCTGAGCTCAGACAGGCATTCATGGGGAAAAATAAAAATAAAAATAAAAAAATAAAGCTTTTTTTCTGTTTAGAGACCAACAGCGACAACAATAATTACCAACCTTTATCAACTGTGTGCCAAGCACTCTCCAGGGGGCTCTTTGGGGAAAGGTGGATCGTGTCACACAATTCTGCCAATAGCCTAATGAAGCAAGGGCTACAGCTGTCTCCATTTTTTCAGATGGGGATGCAGAAGGCAGGGAAGTGAAATGTCTTGCCAGAGGCACATGTAGCAGGTAGCCAGCAGAGCTAGGTCACGGGCTTCTGACCACTGCCCCGCTCTGTTCCCCAACAGATTAGTCATCCTGGCACTTCGAATTAACTCCCTCCAGGGTGGCAACTCACACCACCCCCAACACCCCTCCCCCCAGACAGGAAAAAAAAAGAGCATAGAGTGGCAGCTCCTCTGAGAACCTGCAGTGGGCAGTTGTGAGAATGAGGCACAATGGGGAGGACAGCAAGGGGCAGGGTGCTGACCTCCCTCCTGTTGGCTCTCAGGTACTGGAACTCCTTGAGCAACCTGGTGGCATCCTTGCTGAACTCTGTGCGCTCCATCGCCTCCCTGCTCCTTCTCCTCTTCCTCTTCATCATCATCTTCTCCCTCCTGGGGATGCAGCTCTTTGGAGGAAAGTTCAACTTTGATGAGATGCAGACCCGGAGGAGCACATTTGATAACTTCCCCCAGTCCCTCCTCACTGTGTTTCAGGTACGGACTCTTCTCTCCTGGGATTTGGACTCGGGGTGGTTGAGTGGCGGGGTGGTGGGGGGAGTGTGGAAAGCTGCACCCTTTCACCAGGCAGCCACAGCCAGCCTAGATCAGCCCTGGAGAGCCCATGCCTGGGAGAGTCTTGAGTTTTTTCTGTAGTTTCCCCTGTCCCCATCTGCCGTGGAATTCCACTAGTGGGTGGACCATTAGGGGAAGCAATCTAAGTGGTTTAAAAATGCCTTCTCAGGAGAATCTCTTGAACCCAGGAGGCGGAGGTTGCAGTGAGCTGAGATCCCGCCCCCACTGCACACTCTAGCCTAGGCAACAGAGCAAGACTCTGTCTCTAAAAAAGAAAAAAAAGAAAGCCTTCTTATCCATGGAATCCTTTACTCAAATTCTCCATGAAAGCCCAAAACATAAACAAAGAAAAGCAGACTGCTCTTATTGAGGGGGAGAGAGGGTGACGAAACCCTGGCTTTCCTACCCACCATGCTTGTCCCTGGAAAAAAATATTACTGGCCCATCAAATTTGTGATTTCATAGATATTTTGGCTTCGGACAAACTCAGAGTGGCATCTATTTAAGTTTAAAAGTAGATGGAGGTAAAAATGAATCACATGTAGATGCTATGAAAATCTTCAAGTGACGAATGTTTGGGGAAAGCTGGTGTAGCATGTGGCTGTCTCAGCAAACACACAACTGCACAAGGGCCTGATGCCTTACGCCCAGGAATAGCTGATGGTCAGCTCAAGCATGTGTGGAGAAAGTCAGAGATCTTTGGGCCAAAAAGCCCTTTTAGTCACCCTTCAAATCCTATTATGCCAGTGGCCAGGCCTTTTGTCTGAGGACAGTGGAATAGCTCAGAGCCCCCTGGGGAGGAGGATCGGGGGCCAGGAGGAGGGAAAGGAGTGAAAGGAAATTTTGGACAATTCTGTTGACGTAGTGGGGCAGGGCAGGGTGGTTTCGGGTTTGCTGTTGGTCTAACGCTGTGTCCCTTATTGGTGGGAATGTGTCATTCAGATCCTGACCGGGGAGGACTGGAATTCGGTGATGTATGATGGGATCATGGCTTATGGCGGCCCCTCTTTTCCAGGGATGTTAGTCTGTATTTACTTCATCATCCTCTTCATCTGTGGAAACTGTATCCTTTGCTGCTGCCCCCCACCCCTGCGGCCCCTAGCCCCCAGCCTGCAGCACAGTGCCAAGCGGGCACGTCCCCGCAGGTCCGGGCGGTCCCGCTCGGGCTCACACCACCCAGCCTAGAACCCCATGGCGGCGGAGGTGGGTCTGGGTGGAAACCTGCAGCTTTGCCATAGGTGAGGTTCACCTTCCGGAACCCTTCCGGGCGTGCGCTCGACGTCATGTAGGTGAACGGCGCCCCCTGGCGTTGCGGCGTGCGCTGCGCAGCCACTCACACGGGCTGCGGTAGGGACAGCGGGCCGGCTGCCCTGGGGCCACTGCGTCCGCGCAGAGGCGTGACGCTCCGTAAGGGAGGGTGAGCCATTGTCTTTCAAATGACCTTCAGCTCCCCTCCTGCTTTTTGCTCAGCACCCCTCCCTCTGATGCTGCTCTCCAGGACTGGAGTCATAGGCAGAGCTGCCCAGACTTCACACAACCCTAAAAGCTCCTTCCTGATCCTGGCTCGGGGGTGGGGTTTCCAGGGTCACAAACCGCAGGTGCTGCTTCTCTTCCCCAGCTCACCACCCCGAGAGAGTCACGTCCAGAGTCAGGGGTAACATGGGAACAGCACTTGGCCAAGGCCCAGTTAAGGCAGTGCAGAGAACACAGTCATGGAAGCCTGCAGACAAGGTTTCCTCTTTTCCCAGCTGGGTGACCTCTCCTCTACCTCAGTGTCTGTAAAATGTGGCGATGGAATCATAGAACCTACTACGTAAAGGGTCGTGGGGAGTTTTCATGGGATCATGCATGCAAAGCCCCTACCACATTCAGACACCTCCCTGGACAAGCCCCTCTTCCCCTGCCTGGGTTGCGGCTTCCCTGTGTGTGAAATGATATGAATATCTGGGTGCCTGGGGCTGGGGGTCAGACTTCACAAACTGAAAGCCCCCTTCCAGCTATGCTTTCTTTGATTCTGCACTTCTCTGACCCACAGCGTTTCTGTTGGTGGAGTGGGGTGGGGAGAAAGGGCAAAGAACTGTCTCCATTGGGAACTCCTGAGCCTTGGCTGACTCCAGCCAGACCCTCCAAGGGTCTTCGTGTGTGCAGGCTCACATTAAGAGTTGGCAGAGATGCCAAGCCACCCCCTCAGTGCCTAGTTATAATAAACCGCTCTTAAGAGCATTCTGCATCCTGCTAGAGACAATGCTGTTTATAATGTCAATTACAGCCAGTCATCTCAGTGGGGAAACCAATCATGAAACCCAGCAATTAAAGTGCAAGGCAGGGCTTGCTGCCTCACTCCCGCCCGCTCCAGTGTGCAGGCTAGCCTGTTCTCATCCCTCTAGATAGCTCCAGGTAGCTAGGAGGGTGATGGGGAGCAAGGGGAGGGGAGTAACACTATTGGGGTCTGACTCCCTCAAAGTGATTCACTGTCAAGCTCTCTCTGCTGAGGAGCTCTGCCTTGCACGTCCTACACCCCCCCCCCCCCGCCCCCTGTGCCCACCAAAACCCCAAGCCAAGGGTCATTTTCTTTAAGAATGGACACAAACAGATATCCTACTGAATGTGTTCTTGGCCATTGCTGTGGACAACCTGGCTGACGCTGAGAGCCTCACATCTGCCCAAAAGGAGGAGGAAGAGGAGAAGGAGAGAAAGAAGCTGGCCAGGTAACCCTCTAAGCTTGCCCAGGCCCGGGGCTCCAGGACTCCCTTTCTGGAATGTCATCCCACCGGTGGCAGAGAGAGGCTTGACTGCCAGTCTGTGTTGGCTGTCCCTCCTAGGAGGACTCTGGGTTTGGGGCTTCCTAAGTTGGGCCTTTCTCCTAATTCCTGAGCATCGCTTCGGTAGGGACCATCGTGAATTATAAGTCTCTACAATGGTGTCATATTCTCCACCTGTTGGGATTATCTTTTGAGAAGCTGTGATAGGTGGCGAGAGTGTAGGGTGGGGAGAGAGAAAGGCAACCACTCAGTTGGGAAACCCAACTCCAGCTTATGAAGAGAGTCCTCCTCACTACTTTATAATTCATCTCCAGTGTTAGGAAGGCAAGACGGGGCCCTGTGTTGTATCCTATCATTGTCTAGATGGGACAGTTCCAGGTCACACAGCTGTCAGGCACTGAGCAGAGCTCCTCCAGGAGCCAATCCTAGAGGAGATCCACCATCCTTTTCTGCTTTGGCAACCCAAGCATCTCTGGAGCTGCAAGAGGCCAATTGCGTGTCAGGCAGAGCAGGTGTGGCTCAGCCCCATAGCGCTTGTGACTGATCTGTACACGAGAAGTGCCCTGGAGAAAGGAAGATGGATTCAGACCCTGGGAGCCCCCACTGGCCCCAAAAGGCCACAGGGCGGTTCCCTCCTACACTGTTCCCTATCACTCCAGTAAACAGCCATTTATTTTTTCTGCTGCTGACTGGCCAGGACTGCCAGCCCAGAGAAGAAACAAGAGATGGTAGAGAAGCCGGCAGTGGAGGAATCCAAGGAGGAGAAGATTGAGCTGAAATCCATCACGGCTGACGGAGAGTCTCCACCCACCACCAAGGTGAGGAGCTGTCTCCTTCCTGGAGCTGTGAGGCTGGTGCTGGGGAGGGAGGGCCACAGCCTTCCCCAGCCAGACCCCGTGGAGAAGAGGAGAGAAAGAAAGACACCCAGTGGAAAGAAAGCCAGTGGGGATGAACAGGAGAGCTGGGAGGAGGAAGAGAAGGCAGATTGGCTGGATCCCAGCCATCTGCTGGTGTCTTGAAGGGGATATGCAAAGTGGCAAGGACCTATTTTCGAGTGAAGTTACTGACTAAATGCAACTTCAAGGCTACTGCAAGCCTCTTAACTTGTGGACATATCTAACTGAATTCTTCCTCCTTCTCCCCTGTGACTGTCTAGATCAACATGGATGACCTCCAGCCCAATGAAAATGAGGATAAGAGCCCCTACCCCAACCCAGAGACTACAGGTACCAGTCCCACTGCCTAACCTGGGATTGGGAGATTGGGGGCAGAGATTTAAATTCTAAAGCCACATGGGAGTGGCCGTGTATTAGGGACCATGGTTCTGGTGTCCCTCCATAAGTACCTTGCACTCCTGAGTGTCTTCCGTCTCTATATTTAAGCATCATCAGTCAGCATCTGGGAGACAGCTTTGTTTCTGGTTTCCTCATAATGAGATCACATTTGAGCAGTGCTTTTGTGTCCTTTCCAAGCTGGATTCTGTGTACATTTAAATTTTTGTTACATTACATGTTGTAAAATCATTATTAATTTATATAATGTATTAGTATGGCATATGTTGCAACATTATGCTCACTTAATATTAATAGTAAATCCCAAATCTGCCTTGCCCCCTACTCAGGAGGCAGTGCCGAGTGCAGGGACAGCTGCCACCACAGATGTCCCACTTGTTGCTTTAGAAAATGATTTCAGGTCTCATTATAAAAGGCCCTCTTACTGACTCCATCTTCCTGTGCTTCTATCTGATACATAAATTGGCAGGCAGTCTGCTTCTCAAGGGCCTTAATGTCAGAGGTCAGTGGTCTTCCCTCCAGGCTTCACTTCCCAGCTTCCTGAAATCCCATGCCCTGTCCAAGGCCTTGGCTTACCTTCCTCTGACCTAGAATTGCAGATATCATCGCCAGTTTCAAGCTTGAAGTTAATAGCATGTATCAAGGGACTGTTGATTCTACTGACATTTCCTTGTTCCTATAGGTTAGGCTGTATTGGGTTGTTCACCAAGTTAGGTGGCTGAGAACCTCCTACATTTATGAGCAAAGCTTGGTTTCCCCTTTTGCTTTCCCTCTGCTAGTTCTCTGCTTAGAACACTCAGAGGCATCTTCTGTTGTCCTTGGGAACCAGACTCCCTGTGGTCACACCATCCTCACTCCCCTCCTCCTGCAAGGGAATAGGATGTGGTTTCCTGGAGCTTGGATAGAAAGAACAGGAAGGGTGTTTTCATATGCAGGACATTAAGCCTTTGAAGTTCTTAAAAACCCTTCCAGGGTGAAACTGTTAGGGAATTTCAACGACGTACTAGAATTATTGAACAAATGCAATGGGAGGATCTTGTCTTGATCCTGAAGCAACAAATACACTTTAAAATGACATTTTAGAGGTAATTGGGGGAAATTGAATATGGACTTGGAACTAAATGCTTTAAAGTAGTTTTGTTAATCTTGTTGGTATAATATTTTGTAGTTCTGTTTTTAAACTGCTGCCGTGTTTATAGCCAGAGTCTAAAATGTTTACGAGTTGCTTTGCTTTTAAAATATTCCAACAACAAAAAAGTGGGACAGAGAAGATAAATGGAACAAGATCAGCAAAATGTCCAAAGTTGTTGAAGCTGGTTATATATGTGAGGTTTAGTATGCAAGACTCTACTCTTGCGTAAATCTTTAAGGTTTAAAATGAAAGACAGTAATAAAACAAATTCCTTAGGGCCCTGAGAAGAGCCCTCCCATGGGGCCAGCCTGCAGGATGGGCCTCCCTACACACACCACGAGGCAGATCTGGTATGAGGGTCTTTTCACACAGGCACCCAGCTGCAGCCAGGCCTGTACGGCAGATACACCTCTTGCATCTTCAACAAAAATCTCAAATTCTCTTATTCTAAATACTATACTCTTGGCTTTTCTCTGTTGCTCTAATGAAATCAAAGAGAAGAATGTTTAAAAAAAGAAAAAAAGGCTAATAAGGATTTTGTCACCACATTGACCGTCCTAGAAATGCCTCTAACGTAGCTACCCAGTGGCTCTGAGGACCGGGGGATGCTTATGCTTTCCAGTTGAAAAGCTCTTCCTCCCCTCCACTGAGGCCTCAGGATTCTTGAGATTTTTGAGCGTGTGTCCCGCTCCCCGTCATTTCTGTTGGTTACATGTGTCTCTTTACTTTTGTGTTGAAACCTCTGGTCCATACCCTGACTGCCCCGCCACACATACCAGCCACCACTCCGGCCTTTGAAACCAGCCACAAGCATGTCCATTTGTACACTATCCCCGGTCTCCAGGTCCTCATCCAGGAGGTCCAAAGGGCAGTATGCTCTTAAAGCTGGTGGCCCCACACATCGCCCTGCCCCTAAAGGCTAAGTCAGCCTGTCCGCCTTCCCATTTCCTCCCTTCCCTGCCTGCCTAGTCAGCTCCTGGATCCTTTAGTGCCAGGTGCAGCAGAAGTTCCCAGAGACTCCTCCGAAGATCACGTGTCCTGTTGTCTCTGTTCTGGTCAATCTCTGGTTCCCTCCTGCTTCTCTTCTCCCGAACCATGAATGGCGAAGAGCCTGATCTACCATTGTGCTCCCAACCGCTGCCCCTTCCAGGCCGCTGGCCCCTGCCATACCTGGTTCGTACAGGTACCCCTTAGCAGGCAGCACTGGTGAGCGTTCCTCCTGCTCTGCCTTCAGCCGGGCCACTAGGAAGAAAGGGCCAGTGCCAGGGAGCACACTGCCATGCTCTTCTGCTGCCTCCCCATCTCTCTCTTGCCCTGTCTCCTAGGTTTGCCCCCTGCCCTCTCCCTCCGTCCTGGGCTGTCCAGATTGCACCCAAAGCGATGTATCAGTGGCCAAGTGGGAGCTGGACTCCGGAGTGCACTCTGCTGGCTGCAGCTTCAGTTGCCCTCACATGACCATGAATACTCAGAGGAGGGGCCTGTTTCTAATTCAACAAGGGGCCATCGAGGCCAGCCATAGCCCTAGAATCCTTCCCTCTCTGTTTCATCTGAAAAGCTCGCCAGCCGGTTTCAGCCTCCCAGATCGGTATACCCTAATTATAGAGAAAAACCCCAACTCACTGGAAAGAAAATCATTATGCCCAGATGAGTGGAAGCTAATTCTACCTTTGTTTAATTTATTAATTTATTTGAGTGAGCGTGTAGATGTTTGCAAGAGCCATTAAGGACTTAAAGTTAACAGGTACACATTTTAAAAAGGAGTGCCACCAGACACTGAGTAGTCAGCAGCGCCTATGCTGGGGGAGCCTTTCATTGTTGTAAGGGGTTCAAGGTCAAGGAGAGCCATGAGGTTGTGGAGTCTGGGGGCTTCATGCAGAAGGGTGGTCTTGACTGAGCTTTGAATCAGGGAGTTGGAGAGGCTGAAGGAGTTTTTTCAACATCGTACAATCATCAGAGATGCTAGGAGTTGGGAGGAACCTTGCAGATATTCATGAACTACCCATGAAGCACTTACTTGTGTGCCAGGCACTGTGCTAGGTCCCAGGGACATGGGGGTCCCTGTGGTGGGCAAACAGGGAAGACCCCCACCCTCCTGGAGCTGACATATCAGTGGGGAGACAGGCAGCAGGCAAACCAATCAAAAAGGTGACATCACATGATGTGAAGATAGTGAAATCAGGGATTGTGTTAGGGGATACTCAGGGGTCAGGCTGCTTTGACTGTGTGGTCAGCAAAGGCTTCTCTGAGGACACAGTGTTTGACTGGAGCCTGAATGATTCAAAGGAACTAGACACGGAATCAGAATGAAGAGCTCTCCAGGTGGAGAGCCTGAGTGCAGAATCTCTTACGGGGGATGCACTGGCTGTGGGGACTCCAAAGAGGGCCAGTGTGCCTGAAGCAGAGAGAACCAAGGGATAGTGCCCTGAGGCAGGAGGCTGGGGCAGGGCAGGAGGGCAGGGCAGGAGGTGCAGGGCCACATGGGAGACCGGGTCTGATCCAGTGCCCTGGAGGGCCGCCAGAACGTCTGAGCAGAGGAGGCCCTGACCTGATGTCTGACACACCCTTTCAGAGATTCCCTCTGGGTGCCGCGTGGATAAAGAGCAGTGGCGGTCGAGAGCAGAACTGGGGCAGGGAGGATGCTTGTGCAGTATCCAGGCAGAGAAGATGGCAGCTTGGGCAGGGGATGGTGCTGGAGATGCAGAGAAGTGGTCAGACTTGGGGTACATTTTGCAGGTAGAACCAGCTGGATTCACTCATAGCTTAGATGTTGGAGAGAGACAAAGAGGAACGTAGGGTGACTCTGAGGTTTTCTAATTGAGCCAGTGAAGAGAAGATCCCCAATGCAGAAACTATATCCACCACCTGTGCTCCTTGTGCCCCAAGGCACTGCTCTGGGTGTCTGGCCCTTACCAACCAGGCACTCCCTTCAGCTGGTAGCAGGGACTCTTGTGCCCTGCTAGAAACTAAGCTCCTTGAGGACAAGAACCATGGCTTTGTGTTCTCAGCCTTGGGCTCAATACTCTGTAGGCACCAGATCTTACAAATGTCTTTATGTGGCCAAGAGCGAAATCACAGAAGTGAAAATGAGCATCAAATGGAGAGGGGCAAGGGCTGCCAAGGACCAAGGGCGGGGCTTCGAGTGCTACCCTGGTTTTACTTTGGAATCCTCTGACCTGCCGTCCAAAATGCAGCAGCAACTCCAGAGTGTGGCAGCGCCTCACTTCCCGTGCTTTTTCCAAACCTCTAAGAACAAAAATGAGAGAAGAAAGATCCCTAATGTATTCCACTGGCATTTGGGAGTAGACGACTAGCTGGTTCAGTTGCCAACACCAAAATGAGCTTTGCGTGACTTCTCCTGATCTGTCAGCCTCCCTCCGTATCCATAATACCTGCTAAGCATCACATGCTGTTGAAGTTGTGTTCCTTTACAAATCAGTTTGTCCTTCAGAAATCGTTTCCCCTTAAGCACTGTGCCTGACGTTCAGCTGCTCTGTGACTGAATGGACCAGCTAACTTTCTTCTCCCCAGGAACGGAGCTCAGCATGGAGCTTCATAAACAGGGAGGGAGCGCGTACAGATGGAAGAGCCTGCACCATTTTCCGTTAGGAACTTCGAATGGCACCAAGCTATAGTAAATATGGGTTTCTGTAAACACAAATGATTAAAATAAGCACAGAATTACCTGTTATCAAATTACCATGAAGAAGAAAGTGTTGGGTCATTTCAAGCAAAACTGAAAAGAATGCAAACACCTAGGCAGGAATTTAAGATCCTTCTCAGTTAAATTTCACTTGAAATATCATGATTTAGGCCAATTCTGGTTTTACTTATTCGACTTTAATTAGAAGACTTTTCTGTTACATACCAAGGGTAGGATGTCACAAGAACTCCCACTCTTGGCCTCTAGACAGTTTTTCATCTTGGACCTCCCTTCTGCTGAAAAAATATCAATTGTCTTGCTGGTCAGCTCTAATTACCCTAGGGAAAGAATCTGATTGATGCCTATATGGTACTAGTCCTCCAAAAAAGCCTTGGGTCCCTAAATGCTTGAATGCTTTTTGCTTGATAAAGAATTGCTTTCTGTGCCAGGCATTTTTTCTTTGCAGTACCTGGCTTTGTTTGAACCACAAGAGGGAGAACATGCAGAGGCCCGGCTGTGTCCATCAGACAAGCGTCCCATAACTATCTTTCTCCAGCCAGACTAGTATCCCCTTCACCTTCGTCTTATACAGAGTCCCCTTCCTTCTGAAGGGTGTGGAAGTTCAATCATCATCAAGAAAAAAGGGCTTCTAGTGCCAGGCATAGCTTTTCTTTCCAGGGTTTTCAGCACACAGAGAGAAGGGACAGACATTTAAAATCAGTCATCAAGGCACTGGAGGCAGAGGTTCTGCTGCGATTCGTGGAAAGGTCATTCCCTGGAGCACAAGTACTGAGGAAAGCTGGATGGAGGATGCTGTCTGGATTGGGGGTCCTTGTGTGCTCTGCAGAGAGGCAGATGAAGAGCAGCTCAAACAGAGAGAGAGAGAGCATGAGGAAGGACGGAGCACACAGTGAACTTGTCAACTCACTAGGGCTACCATAACCAGTGACCACACGCTGGGCAGCTTAAGCAGCAGAATGCATCCTTTTATGGTTCTAGAGGCTGGAAGTCCAAAATCAAGGGGTCTGCAGGGTCAAGCACCTTCTGAAAGGCTCTTGGGAATAATCCTCACTTACTTCTCCTAACTTCTTGTGGTTGCCGGCAGTCCTTGGCTTGTAGATGCATCCCCCCAGTCTCTGCCTCTGTCTTCACACGGCCTTCTTCCCTAAGTGTGTTTTTGTGTCTCTGTGCCTGTCTTTATGAGGAGAACAGTCGTTAGATTTAGGGCCCATCCTAGCCCAGAATAACTTCATCATAACCAATTACATCTGCAAAGGCCATATTTCCAAATAAGGTCACATTACGAAGTTCTAGGTATGCATGAGTTTGCAGGGAAACTGTTCAACACACTGTAGTGAAGTGTTCAGAAAATAGTTTCATGTGAGTGGACAGTTTGTTAGGGAATAATAGGTGGTAAGGATCTGACTGAGAAAGATGTTGAGCTTTAATTTACAGGCTTCGAGTCTATCCCATGGCGGCTGCTATGTGCCTGGCACCATTCTGAGGTATAGATGTACTGTTGTTATTATTCCACCTTAGATGGAGAAACTGAGGCACAGAGAGACTCAGTAAAATGCCCACAGCTAGAAAAACAGAGCCAGGATTCTGATCCAGGCGACTGGCTGGAGAGTCTGCTCTTCACTCCCCCCATGTTGTTACTTTCCCCTTCTGAGCATCTTCAACACATTTGACCAGCACAGGATATGCAGTGTGTCCCTCCGTGAGCATTGTGCTTGCAAGCGCAGAAATAAGCTGCCTGACTTTCTTCCACAGTAAATGTGGCCACTGGCAGGGAGAACAAAGGCACTACTTTAGTTGGTGTCAGTGTCTAAACCTTTGCATGAAGGGCCTGTTGTGGTCTGTAGCATTGCCCTGTTATCTCGACAGCACATGATTTTGTTGTCGTCGTCGTTTTGTTTTGTTTCAGAAATTGGGAAAGTGTTGGTTTTTAATTCCTGGAACTTCCAAGGGTGGGGTTCTTTGCAAGGGATTCCACAAGCCAACTAAGCCATACCCTTTCCCCAACCTGCAGCCTAGATAGATGAGTAACACCTGGCAGTGCCCTGTCCCACTTGGTCACCTTTTCTCATACCTTACAACGAGGATGACCAACCACCCCAGTTTGCCCAGAACTAGGGGGTTTCCTGGGATGTGGGAATTTTAGTTTTAAAACCAGGACAAGTTGGTCACCCTGCTTACAGTCCCCCTTATTGTGCACTGCCAGCTACGTCTTCTCCAACAGAGATGAGCTGCAGCAGCACTCACAGGGCGACAGCAGAATGTCTGTCTTGCTTGGTACCCTACATTTTCAGAGCCATAATCATGTCTGCCAGTAGGAAGGTCTCTGAAAGTGGTAAAATAAGTGGGAGTGCTGGAGTTATTTAGAATGGTGCTGTTCTTCTTACAGGAGAAGAGGATGAGGAGGAGCCAGAGATGCCTGTCGGCCCTCGCCCACGCCCACTCTCTGAGCTTCACCTTAAGGAAAAGGCAGTGCCCATGCCAGAAGCCAGCGCGTTTTTCATCTTCAGCTCTAACAACAGGTGTGCAGCGATGGTGGGGAAGGTGGGCTCCTGCTCTCTCCAGTACCAGCCTGGCCGTTTCCTGTGTTTTACCTGAACCTCTGGATGGAGCCTGAGACTCTCCCAGCTCCCTGCAAATTGTATAAACAGACACTGATTTAGGAAACAGTCCTGGATTTTGAATCAGAAGGCTTGTGTTTATTTTTCTCTGCACTTTTTGGTTTTTGTTTTTTTTTTTTTGAGACTGAGTCTCGCTCTGCTGCCCAGCCTGGAGTGCAGTGGCGCAATCTTGGCTCACTGCAAGCTCCGCCTCCCGGGTTCACGCCATTCTTCTCCCTCAGCCTCCCGTGTAGCTGGGACTACAGGCGCCCGCCACAGTGCCCGGCTAATTTTTGGGTGATTACCCTTGATAATTTCCTAATTCTATTTAACTTAACAAAATGTGATGTTAAACAATATCAAGAATCTCCTCCTGTATAATAGATTGACCTTGGACTGTTTTTTGTTTTTTGTTTTTTGTTTTTTTTTGAGACGGAGTCTCGCTCTGCCACCCAGGCTGGAGTGCAGTGGCCGGATCTCAGCTCACTGCAAGCTCCGCCTCCCGGGTTCATGCTATTCTCCTGCCTCAGCCTCCCAAGTAGCTGGGACTACAGGCGCCCGCCACGTCGCCCGGCTAGTTTTTTGTATTTTTTTAGTAGAGACGGGGTTTCACCGTGTTAGCCAGGATGGTCTCGATCTCCTGACCTCGTGATCCGCCCGTCTCGGCCTCCCAAAGTGCTGGGATTACAGGCTTGAGCCACCGTGCCCGGCCGACCTTAGACTATTTTAACTCACTCATCTGCTCCTTACTTAAATGGAATTGTCATTAGTATCTTAGTCCAACTTTTATTTGTAACCCAACAAGTTAGTGAGTCTTATTATCATATAGATAGTGTGTGTTTGGATATATGTACACCTTACCATTTTATTTGTTCACCATTTTTTTATTCATTTCCATCCATCCTTTAGCTAACATTTTCTTTTCTCCTAAAGTACATCCTTTAGAAGCTCCTTTAGTCCCATAATAGCAAATTCACTTGGCTTCTACTTACCTATAACTGTTTTCACTTCTTGCTCTTGAAAGATAGTTTTGCTGTGAACACTATTTTAGACAGTTTTTGTCCTGCAGCACAAGAAAGGTGTTATTCCACTGTAAAGTCAGGTGTCATTCCAACTATGAGTTCTTTGTGAGTAACCTAACCTTTATTTGTAGCTGCTTTTAACGTATTCTATTGCCTTTGTGGTTGTACAGATTTACTACCATGTGTCAAGGTGTGGATTTCTTTCCATTTATCTTGCTTAGAATACATTCTGCTTCCTAAGCCTATGGATTTAGATTTTTATTTAGTTAATGAAAATGTACAGCCATAATGTTTAAATGTTACTTCTTTTTAATTCTATATTTCTTCCTTTTGACACTCCAATTGGGCATCTGTTAGACTTTTTCATTCTGTTCTCCCTATTTCTTAGAGGGCCTTACATATCTTTCATCTCCTTGTCTTTCTGTATTCTGGGAGATTTCTTCAGCTGTATCTTCCAGTTTCTTAAGTCTATTTTCAACTTAATCTATATTGCTGTCTAAACCAATTTTTTATCTTGACCATTATATGTTTTTGTTTTAGTTGGTTCCATTTGTTGCTTGATTTTCCAGATTCATCTCTCTAAATCTAGTAGTTTCTATCGATTCCTCATCTTTGTGATTTAGTGCTTTATTTCATTAAATATTTCAAATATAGTTGTTTTATAGTCTATATCTAGTATTTCCAATACCCCCAGTCTTTGGAATCTAAATCACTTATCCGGTGTTTCTTCAGATTTCCCATCTTAGTGGCTTGTCCTTTGGTGCATCTGATGATCTTTGATTGTGACCCCAACACTTCTTCTTCATTTGTGAGAGTCCTGAGGACTAAAGTAGGTCTGGGGAGGCTTTCTTCCAGATGCCCCTTGGAGGTGTTGGCTCGGCCTAAAATTCCCACGCTTTCCTGCCCCATGTCAAGACTGGCTTAACCTGCAATTTCTTGACAGCACTGCTGTTATTGGCTTCCATCCCAAGCAATTCTGCCTTCCTGGCTGGCTCTCTCTCCATACATAGCCTCAGCTCAATGGAGGTTGGCGGGAGGGGTTGTTGGTTTGAAGCAGATGATTCTTACAGCCATCTCCTAACTCTCGTAAACCAGAATTGTCTCAGAGAGCTTGGCCCTTCGAGGGTTTGGTGCTTCTGCAGCAGGAGGGCTTCTCAGAGCATTTAGTCAACCATAATGCCAGGAGCAGAAGTCTGAAGGCCTGGGTTGAAGCCCTGACTCCCCAACACTAAGGCTATGTTTCTGGGCAAGCTTCTCCTACTTGGGTTTCAGTGTTCTTACCTGTGAAATGAAGATGATGACACTCATCCCCTCCTTCCTATATTGTTGTCAAGATGAGATGGTGTACAAGACACTTTCACATTTAGGAACCTAGCATTTTTGGTACTATCACTGAGTGCCTAGAAGCTCAGTTGGGTAACTGTGCTGGGGCATAGAAGTGAATTGCACATGTAAAGCTCTTACACAGGAGCAGATCACCTACAGAAAGCCGGCTTGGCCAGCTCCTCAGCATACCCAGCTCTGGGCAGTCCTATTGTTCCCTGTGCATAAGCATAGAGCAGATCTCATAAAGTGATTTCTTTTCAATGATAGGGAAAATAAGTCCCCAAACAAAAGCCAGTTATGAATGTCAGAGCAGGATTTGGGAATTCAGAGATTCTCAAAGGTCTCAGATGTAACCTTCTAAAATATCAAAGATGATATCTGCACCATGGGGGTGAGGGGTTGTCATTACCAAGCGGCAGTAAGACTTCAAAATGAAGAGGTCAGTTGAAGCCAGCAAGCACCTGTTGCCAGCTGCTGGGAAGAGCTGAGGGGACGGGCTCCCAAGAGCCGACTGCTGCTTCCCCTTGTCTGCCTTGACTTGTCTCTCCTTCTGTCCCCCTCCCATATAGGTTTCGCCTCCAATGCCACCGCATTGTCAACGACACGATCTTCACCAACCTGATCCTCTTCTTCATTCTGCTCAGCAGCATTTCCCTGGCTGCTGAGGACCCGGTCCAGCACACCTCCTTCAGGAACCATGTATGCATTGCCTGTGTCCTCTGCACTCCTTCCCTCTGGGGCTGTGCCGGGTCCACAGCTTCTGTTGCTGACATCATTGTTCAATCCGGAGCCCAATTCTAGATGTCATAATCAGATCCACAACTAACATTTCATTAAGAGAGTAGGGCTTTGATAGAAAACCACCCTAGGACCACAAACAAGTAAGAGAGCATGTACCCAAATGCTCAGGCTGGCTTGATCATTGGCAAAGGGTAGGACTTCCATTGCCTGTGGATGTTCCCCAGGAAGCTCTAGTTCCCTGCAAACTTGGTAAAATATGGCCACTGACTACATGCCCTCCCTTGCTCCCAGCATACTCTGACCAGAAGGGGAGCATTGGCAAATAGGTGCCAATGATGAGGCTGACCTTACCTAAAAGAGAGTCTTGGTACCTTCAGTAGAGTAGACCAAATGTGAGGACCCACCCACGGCTCTGTTGAACAACGTTAAAGGCCAGTTTAAGAATTGCTATATTTCAAAACCTCAAAACTTTGTCAAGTCCAACCAAGTGGGCATGAGGACAGCCCACTGATCTAAAGCCATACCCATGCCAAACTACTCTGCACTCCTGGGGCCTGCTTGGTCCCGGGCTGTCTTGGTGAGGTTAGCAGGTGTTGGCCCCAACCCTGATCCATCACCTGAAATAGAATAAGTATGCAATCCTGCAGCCGGTCCTCAGCCTGTGCAGACCTCACCTGAAGGATGCACCTCCCTTGCCCCCAGAGGACATAACCCAGGAGTAGATTTCTACCAATACAGGAAGCTCGCCAGCTCAGTCCCACCAACAAGAGTGAAGCATTTTTAATCTCCCTGCAAAAAGACAAACCCCATTCTCTGTCCTTTTGACAAGCATCTCAGTGGTCCGATTTGGGTTTGTAAGTAAATTGGATTAATGGGAAAAGCATCCAACCAGATGCTGCTCAGATCCAGTACCAGCTGAGGCCAGCCCTGGAAGCTCACCTCACTTATCTGGGGGCTTCAAGGGAAGCCGCTGTGCTGCCTGAGGCTAGCCCCACCTCAGGATCGCTGTGTGCGTGCTGCTCGCCCCGCCATTTCCATCTGTGTCCATGTGCAAAGGCTCAAGTGCTATGCATCTCATTTTGAAGTGTGGCCCCTTTTCTGGTGAACATCCACTGACCTCTCTTCCCATCCTGCTTTTCTCCCTTCCTCATCCCATCCTCACCCTGTTCCTTTTTGTTTTGCAGATTCTGTTTTATTTTGATATTGTTTTTACCACCATTTTCACCATTGAAATTGCTCTGAAGGTAAAGCCCCCATCCCCCTCTGCTCCTCCTGTCCCCCTTGTGCCAGCACCAGGTCTCTGCCGCTGTCTGTCGCTAACACACATGCTCCTTCCTGTTGGTGTCGGGTTCACTCTCAGAGCCACTAATCCAATTATGCTTATTTTTCAGATCCTAGGCAATGCAGACTATGTCTTCACTAGTATCTTTACATTAGAAATTATCCTTAAGGTAATGCAACCTGGGCAATGCATCCTCTGTCGCTTTCTTTGTGTATCTCTGCTCTGTCTGGCTGGCTCTTTTCTCTCTTCTGTTTCTTTCACTCTCTCTTTTTTTCACTCCCAAGCCTGAAATTGGAAAAATGAGTGCCCCTCACTTTGTGTGATGCACTTTGCCCAGACTCAGAAGCCAGGAGCAACTTACCCCACTGCAGCCCCTCCCTCCAGCCACCCCTAAGCAGTCCGTGCCCTGGAAGGGACACGTGTTGGCTGTGCCAACATCAAGGCTGCCATTTCACTGGTTTGGGCTGCAGCCGTCAGCAGCGCCAGACGTACATGCCCACACGCACCAGCTCTGGTTAATTGATACCTGAGCCCACGTAGGACTCTCCTTCCCTCCTCCTGCTCCATACACTCTGAAAGTGGGAAACCTCCTGGGGCACGAAAGAATCACTTCGGCTGCTCTCTTTGGATGCCCATCCTTAGCACCGTCCTCTGTACTTGCAGCAGACATTGGGTCTAAGCTGGGGTTGGGGGCACGTAACAGTCATCACAGGCCTGCTGTGCGATGTGGAGCTGGTCTCCGAGATGAGGGCTTTCAGCAGCTAACTATAGACTACTGCCGACCCCTCAGTCACCTGCTGCAAAGCTTTGTCACAGTGCCCCTTGCCCTGAGCGTGGGGCAGGGAGAACTGTGCTGGAGAGCTGAGTACAGCGGGGTGAGAGCGGGTGCTGCAAGGAACCTGAGCACCCAGCCCCCAGCCCCCAGCCCCCAGCCCCCAGCCCTCAGCCCTCAGCCCTCAGCCCTTGCCTTCTGCTGGCCCAGCTCAGTTCTGCTAAGGGAACTGCTACAACATTGCTACCCTCAGAACAGGCAGAGCCCACCACAGAGCAACACTGGGATGAGAGAGAGAGTATTCCTCCATTTTTCTGGTATATTTCTGAGTCTCTAAACCAATGCATGGCCAAGCCAGTTCATCTGAGAGTCAAGGTGTGAGTTCCATGGCCTCAGGGAACGTGTGCTCCTCTCTGAGCAAGGGGGTGGATTCTACCCTTTTCCCAAACAGAAGGACTAAGGCTCTGAAGTCCATGCTTCAGCTTTAGCTTCTTCCTGGGAGACTAGGCTGGGACTCCCCGTCCCAAGGAGTCCAGAATCCCTTGTCATCCTATCGCTGTGGCCAGTGCAAGCTGAAGTCCACACCTGACCGATGACACTGCCAGCTGCAGACCTTTCCTTCCCTGATGAGACTCCCTCATCATGACCCAGCTTGTTGATGGACATGACAGTTCAGTCACATCCAAATACAAATTGAATGGGGCAGTTTTTGTGTGCCTTCCCCTGTGTCCTTGTCCCCAGGATACTCAGGTGTCCCCAGCTTCCATCCCTGGTTCCCGCTAGCCAAGTGTGTGGCTCAGATTTTTCTTTTCTGCTCATGGAGAGTAGATCTGACCAGGCTCTGGCTCGTGGAGGTCGGGAGAGGGAACCGAAAGTTGTGTGGCTGCACTAAGATGCGCTGCGGCAAAACCTCTTTTCCATGGTGAGCTGCTTTGATTCCTGGACTTCAGATGCAGGGAGGTACACAGACACCAGAGGTCTTTCCTAGGACAAGAGAAGCTCTGAGGCCCAATTCTCAGTGCCCTTCTCCAGAGCTGCCCTTGTGGATTTCAATGGTGCTATTTCTCCTTCGGGATTGCCATACAAGCCAAAGTGAAAGGTCTCTTTGCAACCATTGTCATGGCAAGGTCCTTCCCTCCCCTCCATCCCCTCCCTCTTCTACTCTCTCCTGTGCTCAGCATGCTTCTCGATAGACACCCCAACGCCGGAACACTTCCCTGTACCTCCTTCCCACTGGGTTCCTCTTCCTGGCCTAAGGCCCAGTGTCATGTTGTGGCACAGATGACTGTGGCTGTCCAAGGGGGACATTTAGCACAAGGAACAGTGGAAGGGCCTGGAGATGTTTGGCCTTAAAAAGGAAAGGCTTGTAGGCCCACAATAGTTGGCCTGAGTAATACAAGGGACTGTCACATAGAAGAGGAAGAAGGTAGAATCAGGACCCATGAGTAGAAACCACATAAAAAAGACAGGTTTCCTAACTAGGAGAGCTGCCTGTAGAGGCAGGGATGGCCCATGGTTGAACAGAGAGCTTTCCTACCCTTCCAGGCAGAGCCAGCGAGCCACGTCCCATTCCTTTCCTTCCTCAGGATAGAAGCACCCCAGCAAGGGCCGCTTCCCAAGTAATGGTGTAGAATTAGGCAAGCAGGACCCAGGTGGCTGGCAATTGGAAAAACAGGGTCGAAGAGGGACAATTCGCAGTGGGTACCTGAGCCTGGCTTTTCCTGATGCCCTGAATGGCACGGATGACTTTCAAGTGAATGCTCTGTTTTCCCCACGTCCCTTTGCCCTTTCTCGGACAGCCACTCTTCCTCTGGCCCTGGGTGCATCCTCCCACTGCCCCCATATGCACACACATGCACTTGCTCAAGAGTTGGTCTCATTTGAGGGTCCCCAGACAAAACAGGAGCCCAAAACCAGAGGACAGAGTCGGCACTCTGAGCCTTGTTAGTCCACCCCTCTGAGGAGTGCTTTCCGCCAAGCGCAGAGGGTTCTGCCAGAGTTCAGTAGTAGCCTCGGAAGATCCAAGCCAGGAACAAGAAGGAATCAGACCCGGTGCCTTCCTAACACTAAAAGCGAGGTGGCTGGGGAAGTACTGGGCTTTCTGCAGGTACGGAGGGCTCTTCAGTTAATGTGAACTATGGGAGCCTCCTGAGTGCAGTCTCTGGGGGTCCCAGGTCTTCACTGAGAGGCAGAGAAGCAAGCCTTCCAGATGGTGGGCCTTCTGGAACTATACTCCCTTGCATCTTTTATATAACCTACCCACTTCTAAAAATTGCCCAACACAGGTGCCTGAGTCCTGTGGGACCCCCTGCTGCAAGAGATAAATGGAAAGAATTAGGTTACAAGAGCTATTTTTGCCCGTTTCCCCCTGTGATTGCTTTTTGTCCCCCTGTGGACACTCTGCCCTGGGCATGCTCTGATTCCAAAGAGATTAACTGGGCCCCAGATGACCAGGGAGCCTTGCTCCCCTTCTCCACCGTCAGTTCCACATTTTTCCCTTTGGCCGATGCTTCTTGTCTGCTGCCTGTCACCGCCCTTATCCTGGATAACCACGGGCCCTTATGCAAGTCGGCAAAATGAGAAAGGCTATAAAGGCGATTTGTTGAGTGCCTGCAGTGCACAGCTTTACACCAGGCTCAGAGGGTGGTAATAATGGCCAAGTCCTGTAACAGTCATCATCATCTTGTGTGTTCTCTTTTAAAAAGTTTCCAAAGGGCTTCCACAAAGCCAGGGGATAGTTTCCTCACTTTATGATGAGAGAACAGAACTTTCCTCATCCAGGAAGCATCCAGAATACAAATCCAGGCTGTAGTGACAGCTCAGCCTTTTATGGGGCTCACTGTGTGCAGGGTGGGTCCTAAGTATTTTACACAGAAGTACCCGCTTGATGCTTACAACCCTGTAGGGTGGGTCGTATCCTCGTTTTCCAATGAGGAAACAGAGGCACTAAGGGAAGTTGAGTTTCTTGCTCCAGGCCACACAAATAAAATACCGTGGGGCTGGGATTCCAGCCCAGGCCGCCTGGCCTCAGAGCCTGTGCTCTTAGCCACGGAGCCTCATAGCCCCTCTGATCACACAGTTTTTTGCCCTTAAAAAACTCCAGTTGCAGTCTAGAAGCAAGACAGGAGAATTGAGTTTAGAATAGTTGGCATCAATCGTCAGCACCCTTTGAAGCCAGGAAGGGGAGGTATGCTAATTGCCAGAGTCACCACTGGAACTTCTCACCAGGCACCAGGGTGACCAGCTGGCCTAGTTTGCCTTAGACTGAGGAGTTTCCTGGGATACAGGATTTCTGGTGATAAAGCAAACCTGGGCAAACCAGGATGGCTGGTCACCCTCCTGGGCATGCCCCCCCGCCCCCACCCCCACTCCCTGCAGATGCCTGGTGCTCTCAGCTGGCCTAAGGACTCAAGCATTCGGAGAGGCAGTCGGGGCGTGTGCTCCCAGCCCGAGAGCATCAGGAAAGGACCCTGCAGGCCCGAAGCCACGGACTTGGGATGTGGAACAGCGGGAAATTAGAATGGGATGGTGGGGCCCACGTGAAAAGGCTTTGAATGTAGGACTAAAGAGCCTGGCGTGGCCTGGCAGGTGCAAGGAGTCACCCAGAAGTCCTGGGCTGGGAGATTCTTGGGCGATTGTGTGCATGGTAGCAGAACTCTTCTCTTGGCACCATATTGCCGTCTTTGTCCTTCCTGTTCTCCATGGATGGTGCTTGGGACTTGCCCAAGGAATGCTGTGGGAGGAAGGGGTGGTGTGAGGGGTCTCTGGGCTCGGGCTAGGGCCACTCACACTGGTGTTTCTCTGTCCCTCCCTGCAGATGACTGCTTATGGGGCTTTTCTGCACAAGGGCTCCTTCTGCCGGAACTACTTCAACATCCTGGACCTGCTGGTGGTCAGCGTGTCCCTCATCTCCTTTGGCATCCAGTGAGTGGACCCCCTCAGCCCACGACGGGCCATGCGGCTAGCAAGGGGTGCCAGAGAGGACAACCAAACCCTGGAGGGCCCGCCTGCAGGACCACCGAAGTGTGATGAGAGCGGGGTGGGGCCTCCGAAGCTGTGCATGGCGGCTTTGAGTTCTTGGATCTGTGTCCTCAGTGGTCTCACACTTGGGGCATGTTGATCAGGCGCGAATATGTTTAAATACCTGGGTTTTGCCATGACAGGTGGGGCCAGGCTCAGCTATTAAGAAACGGTTGTCTCCAGGACCTTCCTGCCTCCTCCACCACGGCCCCAGTTGCCTAGGCTGACCTTCAGCAACCCGTAGTCTTCCACTACCGTGGCCTCCCCTGACCTGGACCCTCCTCCCTTTCTCTCCCCTCTCTCTCCAGCCAAAGCACCTCATGTATGAGTGTATGTGTGAATGTGTATATATATGTCTGTGTAAGTGTGGGGTGTATGTGTGCATGTGTGTGTATGTGTGGGGTGTGTGTATATGTGTATGTGTTTGTGGATGTATGTAGGTGTGTACGTATGCACTTGTATGCATGTGTTTGTGTGTTTGTGTCTGCATATGTGTCTGCATATGTGTACGTGTTTGTGGATGTCTATGTGTGTACGTATGCACTTATATGCATGTGTTTGTGTGTTTGTGTCTGCATATGTGTCTATATGGGTGTGTATGTGGTTGTATATGTGGATGTATGTGCGTGTGTGTGTGTGTGACTGTATATTTGTGTCTTGTGTGTGTGCGTGTGTGTGTGTGTGTGTGTAAGTGTGTGTGTGTGTTTCATTTCACTGGGCTGGGGTACAGTCTGGGTGTGAGTTCTCAGAGCTCTCCAGGTGACTCCCCTGTACAGCCAAGGTTGCAGACCTCATTCAGGTGTGGAGGATCTGTTTACTAGTTTCTACCAAGTTCTAACAGCTGATAGTGTGAATCCTACACTTTAACTTTCAAAGCACTTCCACATACACATTCTTCTATGGTCCTCACACACACACAATGATGGAGGAGACAGGGCAAGTGTTATTATCATCATTGTATAGATGGGAAATTTGGGGTTCAGGACATCATGACACTTGCTCAAGGTCACACCTATGGTAGAGAAAGGCCTAGGTCCCATGGTTCCTAGATCTCTCCTCCCAAGCGTGTTTCCATGGTCGGCTGAGATCATGCAGGGACCGGGGCCTTGGGAGATACCCTTGTCTGTGATCATCAATTATATTACCCCGTATTTTCTGCCTGGGAGCCTACAAGTCTAGATTTGAATCCCAGTGCGGCCACTCAATCACTATTTAACCTTGAACGAGGAATTCTTCCTCTTCAGCCTGTGTGTTTCCCATCTGACCTTTAAACCCCTCCCGTTGTAATTCAGTGCAAGCTGACTCCCTCCCAGAGAGACTGTAGGAGAAACACGGTGATAGACAGGAGTGGCCTTTGCATCTCTTGGAATTAAAGAGCTATGCACCAGAGAAATCGGATCTTTCTGCCAGCCCCTTCTTGAGCACATCATCCTGACCACACAAAGCATGAAATCAGCACTTGCTGGCCTGCCATTCATTGTTTAGGTCCCAAGGCAAGTATGAGGCTCTCTAAAAGCTTGAGAGGCTGTCTCAGGTAGTTAGCCCGTGAGGGTTAGGATGTACTCCACAGCTGCTCACCGAGGTGGTATGGTTAATAAGCCCCACCTGGGTAGGACGGACAGCTCCAAAAACCATGCAGGCATCTTGTTCAGGGGCCTGTCTCCTGCTGTCTCCATCGCACTGGGGAAAAGCAGTATCCTGAGACTCCAAGAAGCTCTGGCTTGGCCTCAGTATCCCAGGTGTATGGAACCTGTAGTGCAGTGTAGGAGCCAAAGGGCCTTCTGAAGGGTCACTGAAAAATCAACTGACAAGAGAAAGGTTAATTGGAGAAAAAGCATTCACATTTATTTCACGTGTATACACAGAGCCTTCAGAATGCAGACCCAAATTTACAGGGAAAATTGTCCATTTTTATGCTTTGGTTCCAAAAAAGTATGGACAGCCATGTAGAAATGTGATTGGACAAGAAGGGTAGGATCTAACATGAATGGACTGAGTGGGGAACCCAGCAAGGCCTGTCTCTAGGTTCTTCTTGGCCTCTCTGTGAAGCATTCCTTCCTTCTGGGCTGGGGACAGGATCCTGTCTGCAATAGGAGTCTTAGGATCTACACTCCCACGTGGTAGATCTGAGGATTTTTTATGGCCAGTTTTTATACAGAAAAGCAGAGGGAAAATTTGAGTAATATTTTTAGGTTGTGTGGCTGGCTTTGAGGAAATGGGATTCTGGGTTCTGGCTTCTTGACCCATCTTGGAGAAGAGGGATTCTAGTGTCTATGGCTAGCCTCGGAGGAGAAGGGGACTGAGACAGGAGGGCAAGAGAAGTTCAGAGAAAAACTTGTGCTTCCGAGACTGCTTCTAAGGCAGTCGTTTCGGGGTATTGTTTCCTGAGCCCCAACAGTAAAGCCCACCCTTCCTTGGAGTCCTGAGTGTGCTCTGGGTGGGTTTTAGGTATAGGTGCCAGGGGCAACTGTCTAAGGAATGTGTTTGGAGATAAACACTACGAAATCTCCTCCCCATGCCCATCACCTCCAGCCACAAGGCCCGAGATCCCACCGTTAGTACGGCATTCCTTTAAGTGTAATGATGTCTTCAGCGGGCATCATCATAAAAGGTACCATTTAGGCAGTTTTTCAAGCACACGGCTCGGTGATTTACGTGGAACTCTTATGTAACCCTTGCAAAGACCTTCTGAGCTGATTACAGACCCATTTTACAGATAAAGAAACTAGAGCTCAGAAAATTGAGGAAATTTGTCCTCAGTGCCTTGGCTAGCAAGTGCCTGTGCTGGGCTCTGGATTCCCATGGCCTCGCTCTGGATTTCTTCTGTGACACTGTGGGTGCCCCTGCAAGTAGCACAGTACATTGCTAATGACCTGCCTTGAGCCACTTTGTGTATTATTTATTCACCCACAGGAAAGCCCCAGGGTTATAGGCAAACTCCAGGCTCTCACGGGGTGGGAGACAGGAGTAGAGAGTGGTCTCAGAATGCAAACGTCTCCAAGATGAGCTTTACATTTTCTCAGGTTTGCCTGGGATTCACCTATCAGGACACTCCCTTACCACATTATTTTTGCTCCCCCCAGAAACAGGAGGAGCTTACTACCCTGCCTGTTTCCCTCTCCCAGGTCCAGTGCAATCAATGTCGTGAAGATCTTGCGAGTCCTGCGAGTACTCAGGCCCCTGAGGGCTATCAACAGGGCCAAGGGGCTAAAGGTAAGTTGAGGGCATGGGTAGGGAGGCTCCAGCCAGCCCACTGGGGAGTGGGAGCTCCACAGAGGTGAGGGGTGGATTGGAAGGAGGAGATGATGGGTCAGGCCAAGTGGCTGCCATGTGGGGTCCCGGACACTGGTACCACTGCATGTCCCGGATCCGTAATGAACAGAGGAGTAACAGAGGCAGTCATCCAAAGTGTCTTCCCTAAGCAGAACGTGCCAAAGGGAGATCCCATGCAAACCCTGGGCCCCTGTGGTGCCGCCATCCCTATATTCCTTCCACTGTAAGATGGGAAGTTGGCAGGGCTTTTGTCCTTGTAGTCACCGAGAGCCCAGTGGGGGCCTTTGCATTCCATTAGGGTTCATCACTTCCCAGGTGACTCTCGGAGCGTGGTTTTGCCCCTCTCAGCCCAATGACTCCCCCTTGCGGCAAAGGGGCTCCCCCTGCTACCTCCTGGAAAGGTTCCTGGCATCTCCTGAAGCCACGTCTCTCTCCCCTTCCCTTCCCACTGCAGCATGTGGTTCAGTGTGTGTTTGTCGCCATCCGGACCATCGGGAACATCGTGATTGTCACCACCCTGCTGCAGTTCATGTTCGCCTGCATCGGGGTCCAGCTCTTCAAGGTAAAGTCTGGGCTCCGCCGTGATCCTGCTTCCTCCCCTCCCATCAGCATTCCCGGGGAAGGGAGCTGGCAGATACAGGACAAACAAGACAGTGGCCCGGGCCAGACTTGGCCTGGATGTAACCTCCACCTGCAGCCCAACTCCAGCTTCAGACCAGGGGAGGGAGGCACTGGAAGGAGGCACCGGGCCAGCAGACCAGAGGCCCCTCACCCTCTCCACTTCACCTGCCCTTCAGGTCACTGCCCTTCCTTCTAGAAAGAGAGGGAGAGGGACTTGCATCCTGTGGAAGCTCTGTGTCAGTCACTTGCTTAAAGCCTGCAGCAGTGACCTATTACCAACAGCATCACGTCCCTGCTACACCACCCAGCTTTCAGAGCCCTGCACCTGTCAAAGTCAGCTCCCGCTGCTTCCTGCAGCACCCCTCGGCTACAGCGAGGCCAGTGCCCTCCTTGGATTCTGGTCTTTTTTGTCCTCACCCTTTTAGTTCTGCTATTCTCCCACCTAGAGCATCCTCCCCTACCACCACCCCCACCCCCACTGTGTAAACTCCCATCTAATTCATTTCTCTGAGTCCAGCTCCACTTCTCCCTCCCTGGCGAGACTTCCTGGAGAGTACAGCTCCCATGCACCTGAGCTCCCGTGTTTGCATTGCAGGGCTACTTGCAGCACTGGTATCTGTATTCGCCACTGTTTTGTGCATGAGTCAGGCCCTGCGCATCTGGATTCTGCACTTTTGTTTTTTTGTTTTGTTTTGTTTTGTTTTGTTTTGTTTTGATATGGAGTCTTGCTCTGTCGCCCAGGCTGGAGTGCAGTGGCGCGATTTTAGCTCACTGCAAGCTCTGCCTCCCGGGTTCACGCCATTCTCCTGCCTCAGCCTCCTGAGTAGCTGGGACCACAGGCGCCGCCACCGCGCCCAGCTAATTTTTTGTATTTTTAGTAGAGACGGGGTTTCACCATTCACAGGATGGTCTCCATTCCTGACCTCGTGATCCGCCCGCCTCAGCCTCCCAAAGTGCTGGGATTACAGATGTGAGCCGCCGCACCTGGCCGGATTCTACGCTTTTTGTCCCTGGCACAGTGCTGGGCTATGGAGGTGCTCACTAATTGTTTTTGGATTGACTCATTGATTACTGAACATCTCTAATACTCTGTTCTCTGCCTTCCAGGGAAAGCTGTACACCTGTTCAGACAGTTCCAAGCAGACAGAGGCGGAATGCAAGTGAGTGGAGGTGGGAGGGCAGCCAGGGCCACGGCCAGTCAGCCCCAGCAGGCTGGAGGCTTGACCAGAAAGGAGGGACAGCTCAGTTTCTAAGACCGCAGGGGCACCTGGACTTTTGCCTGTGTGTTATCTGGCCTCGCTGACACAATGTGTAGCATTTTTTCTTCCTGAAGTTTCTAGCCACTGAAGCTCCTCCCATGGCTGGAACTGTGAAGGTCAAGCCAGGCAGTCCTATCCCACCCAGCATTCAGGGTGACTGGCAGGTGTGAGGGAAGATGGGAGACCCCAGAGTAAACTGCTTCTCCTTTCTCAGGGGCAACTACATCACGTACAAAGACGGGGAGGTTGACCACCCCATCATCCAACCCCGCAGCTGGGAGAACAGCAAGTTTGACTTTGACAATGTTCTGGCCGCCATGATGGCCCTCTTCACCGTCTCCACCTTCGAAGGGTGGCCAGAGTGAGTATGCAAACCAAGGCCTCATGAACCCTGACCTTCAAGGGCCAGTACTGACTTTCCAGCCCAACCCCAAGTTTTGTTCATGTCCCACACTCCTTCTGGAGGTCATGTTTACCTGGGTCCTCCCCAGGCAGTGAGGTATCTTTCTAGAACAACTCATAGTCCACTGTCACTGCTGAAACACAGACTCTTCCTTCTCTCGAAGGTGTCAAGAAACTCCCACCAAAAATGACCTTTTTTTAAGCCCTCTTTCCAACCTCAGCATGAGCCACAATGTCAGAGGTCTCTGTCATTACCCTTATGGCATCTGGGAGCTGGGTGTGGGGAGAGCTTCTCCAGGTGCGGGCCATGTGGTCATCATAGAATTCAAAATTACCACTCCCAGCGTGCCCTTCATTGGGGTAAAGATGGCTGAGATATCTTTATTAACTAGACCCTGGTCTCCTTAGGAAAAGCCTTGCCTATATTTACAGAGGACAGTGAAGAAAGGGATGGGCCCCACTTCCTCTGCAGAGGCAATGCGTTTGTGCCTAGAGCAGCCCATGGCCCTTGCACACTGTGTCACCTCTACCAGGCAGCTTCCCATCAGGTCCTTATATCTCTGTATAGACACCTGTTTTTCTCCCAATGTGTATTCCAGTGAAATTAGAATCTGAAAGTCAGAAAATTCTAAATGTTTCTAAGTCAACAGCAATGCATGGATCTTAGGTGAGAGTCATCATTATTATGCGGTAAAATATAGGTGATAGAGAATAACCAAGTGCTGTGCGGGCTACGGAGGAAGGGAAAGAGATAATCCCTGTCCGTGAAGAATAACAAGCTCCATGGGGCATACAGCCAGGCTCAAATGAATGGCATATGTATGTAAACTGCTTAAGTCTATAAAACCAGACCATCGGTGATGATCGGAGTAGCATGGGTCATGTGAGTGTTTTTATCTAAGTGGATATTTGCTCTCGGAGAGATTTATTCTACATTCTCTCTAACATCCTCTGAGTCCATGCCAGTTTGCAAAGCTGTCTCAATATTTACCAATATTTCCAGTATTTGAAATCAATGCCCATGACTCATGTTACATTTAAATAGCCCTTCACAGTTTCAAAACACCTTCCTATACATTATTCTAACTTCCCTGCAAGGTAGGAAAGTCGGGAATTATTGTCTCCAATTGACAGATGAAGAATCTGAGTCTCAGAGAGGTTAAGAGCTTTGCCCAAGGTCACACAGCCAGTAAGTGTCCGAGCTCGGACTCCAGCCCAGAGCCGTCTCCTGCACCCTGATCCCTGGGATCCCTGGAGCAGTGGTGCCATCCTTCTGCAGAGGGGACCCTGCTTCTCCAGTTCCCTCTGTGGGACCTGTCTCCTCCTGCAGGCTGCTGTACCGCTCCATCGACTCCCACACCGAAGACAAGGGTCCCATCTACAATTACCGCGTGGAGATCTCCATCTTCTTCATCATCTACATCATCATCATCGCCTTCTTCATGATGAACATCTTCGTGGGCTTCGTCATCGTCACCTTCCAGGAGCAGGGGGAGCAGGAGTACAAGAACTGTGAGCTGGACAAGAACCAGGTAGCTTCCTAGGAAGGAGCAGAGGGAAGCGGGGCCCGTGGAGGGAATGGCTGCCTGCACCCACCCCGCAGAGGAGCTGCATCAGGGAGAGGCCGTGCAGATACTGAGATCGTCTCTGCTTCTCAACCAGAGTGGGCTCTCAGTCTTTTTGAGGGACCTGTGCAAAAGAAATGCATATTCCCGCAAACCCCAGATCTGGCAAATGTGCTCAGCCAACAAATATCTATGAAGCTTCTACTTAAGGATACTCTGAAAGGTTTTGTCAAAAAAAAAAAATCTCATGCCCTATCTAGAAGTTAACAAGTTAGAAGGACCCAATTGGGTCGGCACCATTGATACGGAGGAGAGAAACTAGAACTATGAGGGAATGAGGGCTTTTGGGGTGGGGAACAGGACGGCTTCAGGAAACCACTCTTATATGGTTTCTTAAGTAAGACCCAGAGGACTCTGTGGGAGGTGGGGGCAGGAAAGAGGCTTAAGTGGGAGTGAGATGGCGATGCCAAGTATCGTGACAGGTTCTGGTAGCCGTGGAGAGCTGGCAGTGCCGTGGCTGAGTCAGGAAGCTGTTAGGGTGGAAGGTAGGTGTAGTGCCTCAGGTCTGTTCCCCAGCTCGGCTCCCACTGGAAGGAGTCCGTGGGGAAGCACATCCCTGTCTGTGAATACGGAGTGCCCATGGGAAGGAACGTAGCATGGTGTGCCCCTTGTGACCCTCACCAGGCCAGCTAATCCCCTGTGGGTCTTCAAGTCTACATCTCAGGCGTAGACTCACTCTGTTGGCTGTTGCGTGGACCCTGGATTGAAAGAAGACAGGAAAGGCCGGGCGCGGTGGCTCAAGCCTGTAATCCCAGCACTTTGGGAGGCCGAGACGGGTGGATCACGAGGTCAGGAGATCGAGACCATCCTGGCTAGCACGGTGAAACCCCGTCTCTACTAAAAAATACAAAAAACTAGCCGGGCGAGGTGGCGGGCGCCTGTAGTCCCAGCTACTCGGGAGGCTGAGGCAGGAGAATGGCGTGAACCCGGGAGGCGGAGCTTGCAGTGAGCTGAGATCCGGCCACTGCACTCCAGCCTGGGCGACAGAGCGAGACTCTGTCTCAAAAAAAAAAAAAAAAAAAAAAAAGAAAGAAAGAAAGTGGAAATGAGAAAGGATTAGACCCCGATATCAGGTTAACGATGGTAGCGATGGAGAGAATAGGAGGAGGTAAAAGCGTTAAGGCTCAGGCATTGGACACGGGGGCTGAGGGTTTGAGAAGAGGCCGGGGAGATTCCCCAGTTCCTGATCTGGAAGCCGGGGCAAAGTGCAGAGAAAGGGACTGGCTCTTTGCCAGAATCCCAAGAATCTAGTTAGCCCAGAATCTTCTTCCCTGTCAGTGAACTGTGTTTTTCCATCTTACGGACACTGGCAAATAAGAAAGATTGATTTAGTTGCCCAGGCACAGTGGCTCATGCCTGTAATACCAGCACTTTGGGAGGCCAAGGTGGGTGGATCACTTGAGGCCAGGAGTTTGAGAACAGCCTGGCCAACATGGCAAAACCCCATCTCTACTAAAAATACAAAAAATTAGCTGGACGTGGTGGCACGTGCTTGTAATCACAGCTATTTGGGAGACTGAGGCAGGAGAATCACTTGAGCCTGGGAGACGGAGGTTGCAGTGAGCCGAGATCATACCACTGCACTCCAGCCTGCTGGATTTAGGACAGGAAAGAAAAACTGAGGAGAGAAGTACCCAAGGAAGGTCTGTGGCATGGGATGTAATCAGTGAGAAGCCCAGCTGTCAGTGGGTCAGCAAGCACATTCTTAGCAATGCCGACTCCTGGTTGAGGCACATGAAGGCATCACCAGGTGGAGGAAAGGAGATGTATGGTCCCTGCCTTGGACCTTGATACGGGGATTTGACAAGAAGGGGCTCTCTCCTTGATTAAGGGGGCCGTGGAAAAATCGAGACATTTTCCAAATAACATCTCCCACCTATAAGTGAGCCAGAGCAGCCGATGATTTCTCTGACTTCTGGAGAACCCCACCCTGCAGTGTGTGGTTTCATTCACATCCCACACCTCTCTGCCAGCTCCCCCCACACCCTCCAGGTAACTAACCCCACTCTCCCCATCCTCCACCACCCTCCCAGCGACAGTGTGTGGAATACGCCCTCAAGGCCCGGCCCCTGCGGAGGTATATCCCCAAGAACCAGCACCAGTACAAAGTGTGGTACGTGGTCAACTCCACCTACTTCGAGTACCTGATGTTCGTCCTCATCCTGCTCAACACCATCTGCCTGGCCATGCAGGTCAGTCCAAGGGGGAGCACAGCCACGGTGCTGCAGGAGGGAGGCATGCCATGGGGATGGAAAGCGTAACGGAGCGGCAGGCAGCTCAGTGCATCGCCTTCCTGGTCACCAAGGGAGGCAGCTGGAGAAAGACGAATGTTCCCTGTCAAGGATGTGCTCCTCTCTGGGCCTTAGGGAAGAATCCATGGCACCCTGGGTTGATCAGTGGAGAGAGGGGAGGAGATAGAGAAGGGAGGGAGTGAGCTGGACGCATTCGTTGTGCCGGGAAGGCGTGGCGTGTGGAGGTGGGTTCTGCATCCACCCGTCTTCAGGGACAGAGCTTGTTCCCAAGCTCTCTTGAGTGCCGGAAGTCTCCATAAAGTCATCACAGCCAACCGGGAAAATGAGCACAGATGTGTTCAGAGAGGGCAGAGCAGGGAAGAGCTTGGAGTTCTCCTGAGTCCTCCTGACTGCCCACGGAGAGGTGGGTGGCCCTCTGGGGTTGGGTTCGAGGAAGGTCTTGCTGAGACAAGGGCCTCTGAGAAGGGTGGGCAAAAGGTGGGGAGGAGGAGAGACCTCCCTGCCCCGTGTTCACAGCTCCTCCCCTCTCCTGATGCAGCACTACGGCCAGAGCTGCCTGTTCAAAATCGCCATGAACATCCTCAACATGCTCTTCACTGGCCTCTTCACTGTGGAGATGATCCTGAAGCTCATTGCCTTCAAACCCAAGGTAGGCCTCTGAGAAAGACCTTTGATTCACAGGCATCGGGGTGGACAGGACGGGGAAGTGGGGTGCAGGTATTGAAGGCAGAATCAGGGGAAGAGGGAAAAAGGCATTGGTGAAAGACCATCGCTGCTCCAATGATCAGTGCTCCAACTCCTCCACCTGCCCAGAGCTGAACCAGGCCAACTCCAGGAAACCCTCTCAGCTCTCGGTATTGATCCTGGCTGGGATGCACAAGCCACAGATTCCTCACTGAGCTGAACCTCTGACCCTCTCCTGGGAGAGGCAGGTGATGGTCTTTCTCCTATGTCCCATCCTCTGGTACATAACCTGTTATTAGAAGAAACTATGCCCATAGACTGGCAGACCAAACCTCTCCGGGCCCAGCCCCCCAGATCCACTCAGGCCTCTGTTCCACCCTCCTCCCATTTCATCAGCCACACAGACCAACCTCGTATAAAACATCCAGCCAGGGCTGGATTTGCTCAGGTCTCAGGACTGCAGCCTGTGGGCACTCCTGTTCCCTGCCTCAGAGGCTATGGCATTGCTGCTTACACGCTCTGGGGCAGGAAGAACAATTACCTGCAAATTTCTCTGCTTTGTTCCTCGTGGTGTAAGGGCAAGATTAGGCCTGCTCTGCTGAATGAGGCAGGGTCAGAATTCCTGTCCTTTGGATCATCTGTGCCCTTCCTAGCCAGTCACCCCCGCTGTCCTCAGTGGTGGAGGAGCAGACACTGCTGTGAGCCACACCTTCCACCCTGGGCCTCTGTAGATGGATCAGAATCACTGGCATCCACTGGCCGGGATTCACCACCAGGACAGCTGCTTCTGAGAGAGGCTATAAGAGCAACTGAGCAGCCCCCAGGCTACCATAACACCTTTTGGAGAAGGATGAGAAGGAACGAGTTCTAGGAGCATCATGAGGTTGCAGACTTGAGACAACCTCTCCAGCTTACTGAGCCTTCTTCTCCCTCCTTTAGCAGTTTTCCCAGATGCAGCAACAGGAGGCCAAGAGCAAGAGTCCCTGGCTGTATTTTCTATTTTCATTCAAGTTTTTACTGCTCTGAAGATTAACTGGGGGTGGGGGAAGGTCCGGCTTGGCCTTCGAATCCATGTTCGTTGAGGAGATATCCATAGCCTTCTTTGCATGAATGTTCAACTCACACTTTTGATTCCGTATCATGTGCTACACATATATCATGGCGTGTCATCCTCAAAACATCCCTATAAAGTGGGTATTAGCATCCCTCTGTAGAGAGGGAGGGGGAGTGAGGCTCAAACAATTAAGTGCCCAGTATTAATTGCTCCACTACTAAGAACTGGCAGAACGGAGACTGGAATCTGGCACCTCTGACTTCACTGTATTTTCCACCACACTGAGGTTAACTAGCATTTTCCCAAGTCAAGTGCTGTGCGGGTATTTTTCAGAAAGAGGGAAACAACCTTGGAAGGACTGAAAAGACAAGATAGTATTCCTACAATGCAGGTGCTTCTCTCGCTCAAAGAGTGCCTGGGGATCCCAGCTGATTTTCATAGAGTAAGGCTCCTAAAGGACATCCTTTGGTGATAGAACGGTGGTTTCCTGCCTTCTCCAGAGAAGCAGGTACACTCTTTTTCACCTTCCTGTACAAGTCCCATTTAGGAGGACAGACTTGTCCTGACCTAGAGAGGACCCCTGGGTTGCCCTGACACCTTCCTTAGGGCACACGGTGTCTCTGCCCATACATGGCCCTGTTCCAAGTCCTACAGCCCAGGAGCTCTGACAGTTCACCACCCACAGCAGCATGACCAGCTGAGGCTAGGAGTGCAGTCACTGCCGAGCTGAGCCTCGGACTCGGGTGACATCCTCTCAGTGGGAAAACTGGCGTCGTTTTCATCCAGTGTCATGAGACATATGGTTTAAATATTTCAAAGCCTTGAGTCATTCCACAATTGACTCAGATGTGTTTCTGACGATGTCTGAGGCAGTCTGGAGAGCCTTCAGTGGACTTTCTGAATCATGCCTCCTGAGCACGGGAGACATACGGACAACATTCCCTGGGAAGTGCCTGAAATTGACACCTGCGGGAGCTTCGGTCTAAAAGGCACTCCACCTAAATCCTGCAAATCAAGGAACAAGACAGTTTCCTAGGAATTAACCATTGCGGGTGGTCTAAACCATAAAGTGCCTCCTAATTTCCTCTGTCCCTGGTTTTCTGTTGTGAGAAGATGGGGCAAGATAACAGAGACTTTTACCCAAGAAGAAAGAGAGCCATCCTGGGGCCATTTGCATTTCACACTCCTGTGGTGTAAAGAGAAAGGACAATGGATCTTTCCCTGTGAATTTCCCTACAAGGGCTCTGGCAAGAGGGCGATAAAGGTGTCCACCCAGTTGGGAGCATCATGGAGCACAGCTGGGTCCCTGGATTCTTTCTGAGCTATGTTCTTCGTTCACAAATAGACTCCAGGAAAAGCAGCTCCAAAATTTTCAGGCAGAAAACCAAACTGGAAAAACCTGAAGCTCTGGAAGAAATATTCAGCTGGATCTGGCCCAAGAACCAGTGGCTTCTAACCATGACCTGAATCCATGACAACTTTCATTTCCCACCGTTAACTAGGACTCTGTGCTGCACTTTTTATTTCACTGGCATGCTGTTTGTGTATGACCCAGATGAGCATCAGCATTTGCTATGAAAGGACAGCTAGGAACCAAGGATGTCAAAGACAGTCTGAAGTTGTCACTGCTTTTGTTTTGTCTCTGCAACTGGCTGGTTGGTTGTTCCATCAGCCAGTCAACTTGTATTCTTGCTTCATTCTTTCATTGTTTTCATGGTCATGGATGTTCCCAATTTCTTCATTTCTGTGTGTTCTCCTCACCACTCCATAGAAAATAAATTTACTCAAGTAAGTCCCTGCCTAAAATCTAACCATCCCACTCCTTGAATTCATACTCTGTTCACACACACACAAAAAAAATCACAAAAAAAAACTAGGGATCAACATAAACCAGTTTAGATTGAGTCGGTCCCCCACAAAGCCTCAGGAACCTGCGGGGATGGTTTGAAGAGAATGAGGTGGATCATGGCAGCATTGATTTGAACAGTGAACAGTGATCCAGAAGGACCTCCTTCCATGGAAGGGAGAGGCCACAACCTGGAGATAACCGGATGTCCCCTGCGCCCCACACGATGGTGCAGGACCAGGTTGGGCAGCATGAAAAGTGCTGGCTGGAATATTCTGAAGGTAATTAAATAACTGGATTGTTCTATCATGAACTGATACTTGTCAGCAAAGACAGGAAAATAAATTTTAAAGATACTCTTATAGATTTGATAAACTGAAAAATATGCAATGCCTGGGGAAAAAGTCTAATAGAAATGGCTAAGATCTCTACAGAGAAAATGATAAAATTGAAAGGAATTCAAGAAAAGCTGATAACTGAAGACATCTGCCACGTTCCTGAATTGGAAAGCTCAATATTATTAAGGTATCATTTCTCCTCAAACTGATCCATAGGCTCAATACCATTCCAGTTAAAACTCCCAATTACACTTTGCTGGAGGTGAGAATAGCAGGAGAGGGAGCCGCACTGCAAATCCTTTATGGCCAACAGGATGAGGCTGGGTGGTCCTGAGTCTTCAGCCCCTTTGGGCAGCTCCGACGTCACCAAGGAGGCAATGCACAGGAGCCTGGCGCGGGAAGCAGTGTCTGTCTCAGCTACTCCACTGTCAGCTGCTGTTAGTGGGAGTGATGATGTCACTTAGTTGCCTGAGGTTTGCTGTCGAGGATGCCTCAGCAAGGGCACTGGGGGAGGAGGAGCTGCAGGAGGCAGTGAGTGAGAGGCTGGGCTCCAAGCCTCTCCTCAGTGGAACGTGGTGTGCCCAGGAAGGCAGGGGTTCACCCCATGGAAGGCTCCTAACTCGTCCCCTCCCCACAAGCTCCCACCTGGACCATGGAGGGGTGAAGCAGCTGAGACTCACCTCTGCCCCTCAGCTGGAGCCAGCCCACACAGGGAGCAGCCAGTACTCACCTCCCTGAGAGGAGGATACTGGAGAGGCCTTGACCCTGGCAGCTCTCTGGAATCAAAGTCTCAATCTCCCTTTTCGGTTTTCTCCCATCCTGAGAATGGTCCAGAGGGGAGAATGGACCCAGAGTGAAGGCACTCGTTGGCCCTTCTGATGCCCTGCTTTTTTTCTTTTTATTTATTTATTTATTTATTTATTTATTATTATTATACTTTAAGTTCTAGGGTACATGCACATAATGTGCAGGTTTGTTACATATGTATACTTGTGCCATGTTGGTGTGCTGCACCCATCAACTCGTCATTTACATCAGGTATAACTGCCAGTGCAATCCCTCCCCCCTCCCCATAATAGGCCCCGGTGTGTGATGTTCCCCTTCCCGAGTCCAAGTGATCCCATTGTTCAGTTCCCACCTATGAGTGAGAACATGCGGTGTTTGGTTTTCTGTTCTTGCGATAGTTTGCTGAGAATGATGGTTTCCAGCTGCATCCATGTCCCTACAAAGGACACAAACTCATCCTTTTTTATGGCTGCATAGTATTCCATGGTGTATATGTGCCACATTTTGTTAATCCAGTCTGTCACTGACGGACATTTGGGTTGATTCCAAGTCTTTGCTACTGTGAATAGTGCCGCGATGAACATATGTGTGCATGTGTCTTTATAGCAGCATGATTTATAATCCTTTGGGTATATACCCAGTAATGGGATGGCTGGGTCATATGGTACTTCTAGTTCTAGATCCTTGAGGAATCGCCATACTGTTTTCCATAATGGTTGAACTAGTTTACAGTTCCACCAACAGTGTAAAAGTGTTCCTATTTCTCCACATCCTCTCCAGCATCTGTTGTTTCCTGACTTTTTAATGATTGCCATTCTAACTGGTGTGAGATGGTATCTCACTGTGGTTTTGATTTGCATTTCTCTGATGGCCAGTGATGACGAGCATTTTTTCATGTGTCTGTTGGCTGCATAAATGTCTTCTTTTGAGAAATGTCTGTTCATATCCTTCGCCCACTTTTTGATGCAGTCTACTCGTCTGACAAAGGGCTAATATCCAGAACCTACAAAGAACTCAAACAAATTTACAAGGAAAAATCAAACAACCCCTGCTTTCTTGAATAAGCAGCTAAAACCTCAGAAGGCCTGGCCCATTTCCCACAAGTTCCCAGTCTCCACTCTCCTCTTTCTGTCTGGGCCTCCTCAGCCCAGGTGCTCCAGCTTCACGAAGCCAGATGGTTTCTCTCATCCCTCCTACCCTTTCTTCTGGTGATTTTCTGCCAGAAGTCGACACATACATAATGGAGCCCCTCTCGACTGCGTTAGACAGTTTCTCGCCCTGGCCCGAGTGAGTTTCTCCCACTATCAGTTACCCCAGCCATCCCTGGCTTTCTCCAGCCGGTGGCCGCTGCGAGCACCCAGGCCCTTTCCCTGCAGACTCTTTCCCACCCAGTGAGTCTTGCCACTGCGGGCCCCCATAGGGTGTGTCCCGGTGAGCCGTGGGGCATCCAGACACTCTTTTCCACGGTCGATTGGACTTCTGTCTAGATTTCCCCATTAGCATTTTATTGCCCTAGTGACACTGAAATCTAAGAGCCCTGAGCCCCTCCGGGTTCTTAGCTGATCCCCTCTGGGGTGCAGAGCCTTGTCCAGCTGCTGGCCAGACTTGCCGCCTCATGGCCTCCATGCCACTTCCAAAGTGGGGACAGCCTCCTCACCACAGCTCCTCTGCAGCCTTCCTGCCCACGCCCTCGCCCTGCCCGCGGGTCTCTGCTGGGCCCGGCAGGCCTTACCACAGCCATGTAAGTCGTCTGGGGCTGTGGCTCCTGCCTGTCCCCACACACAGAGGATGTGGCTGGCATTTTCAGAGTGTCAGCTAAGAACGGGGCGGTAGTTCAGTTGCCACAGTCTTGTCTGCTTTGGGGGCTTCTTTGAAGCCCCCGCTATCTTTCAGGAAAGAGGAAATGAAGGCAGTGAAGCCTTGGCCTTGGCTGCTTCTCAGAGAGTAGAGGGACAGAAAGAGGAGAGGTTTCTTCGGTCCCCCGTCTGTTGTCCTGAGGAATCCGTCAACGAGGCCCTGGGCACTTCCCTAAACGAGGGTGAGGGGTGAGTCAGGACTAGTCGGTAGCCTGTGAATGAGATGCTGCCAGAATCAGAGCTGCTCAGGGCCCTGGAGGTCAAATGCTGGCTCTCATTGGGGCCACCCTTCATAGCACAGCTCCGGGCCCAGCCTTGCCCCGGTCTCCCTGGCACAGGTGCCAGCTAAGCTATAGGGAGAGCCAGGAGGCTCTGGAATGGTCCTCCTAGTGGCGGGCACCCTGGAGTTCCTGTGCCAAAACCAGCCTGCTCTGCACTGTGAAGGCTCTGAGCTGGCAGAGGCTATTGCTGGCCTTGGACTTTCCACACTCAGAGGCAGCCCTCCTCGTATCTAGTGTGCCCATGTGGGGCCAGAGATCCCGTGGCTTCCAGAGCAGTCTTTCCTCTGCAGGCTCTGCTGTTCTTAGGACTGGTTTCTGCTCGTGGGAATGATTCCTGGCCCTGACGTAGGTGGGCACAGGCCCTGCGGAGGGGAGAAATCTTTGGGGATACCCGGAGGATGTGGCTCAAATGGAAAGGTCGTCACCAGCCACCTCGTTTTCACTGGGCTTGTGTCAAAAGGCACCGATGAGAGCTGGGTTGGGGCTCTAGGTTCGCACATGGATGGGCGAGGGAAAGTTGGAACGGGGAGGTGGGTGCATGGGGAAGAACACTTGCTTCCACAGAGAACAAACAGCCCAGTTTCTCATCTGCTCTGTCAGCTCTGTCCATGTCTAGAAACTTCCGTCTTTTAGATTCAGCATGGTCTCTTTGGGTAGATAGCTTTTGTCACATGACCTGAAGATGCTGTGGTCCCTCCCCCAGCCAGCTTGGGGTTCTCCAGGGGCATCCATACCCTGTGCAGATGCAGGGGACTTCAGAGGCTGAGGGTCCAGATTGCTCAGGTGTGGACCTCCTGTTTTAGGTGTTGGAGTCTTTGGTTCCAGGAGTGAGCCGCTCCCAGGAAAGGGACCAGATTCTGACATTCCCCTGGCAGGTGGAGAAGTTGGGAGGGCACCCCCAGCAGACAACTCAGCCCCCAAGTCAAAGGTCAGATCTGCTTGTCTGAACAAGGGAAGAGAAACCACCTTACAAACTGTAAGCCAGGCCTCTTTTCCTGCCTAGGCCAGGGTGTCAGTCTGGATGGTAATCAGACGTGTTCTCTGTCCCTGGGAGGAGGCAAGTGGATGGCACACCAAAAACAGGCGACAGAAACAGCCACAGGAGAAGAGAGTGCATGAGCCTGTGTCAAAGCAGCGGCTCACCAGCCTAAGGAGAGGTGGTGTGGCAAAGGCCACAAGGCCCCAAACTGCCCCCACTGGAGCCCTGGGGCAGCCAGGGCAGAAGCAGTGGGAAGAATGCCAGGGCCAGAATTCTTCTAAAGGCACCCATGTGTCCACCTGAGGGGCCAGGAGAACCCTGCAGGCCTAAATCCATCCGGCCTGAGCTGAGCCTTCCCCGGAGGCAGGAAAGATGCCAATGTCCACATACTCTTCCATGGACTGTTGAGAGACATTTCAGAACTTGTGCTTAAAAGCTCAATCAAGGACCAGGAGAAGGAAGGCGAAAGTGGGATGGTCAGGAGGCAAGGATGCACACTGGGGCCCCTTCCTCTTTTTGAAAGCTGAGAATCTTCTGGGAATCTTGGTTTGTTTTTCGGTCATGTTTTTGGCAGTAATGACATTGCCGGCTGAAATGTACTTTCTCTCCAACTTGACCTCTGCCTCCACCTGTGCCACTCTCCAGGAATCATCCTCTTCCAACTGTTTTAAATTGGCCATGCACTTCTGCATGATGCAGTAATTTTTGTGAAGTTTTAATTTTTACAAAATATATTTTGCTTCATTTCTTCGCTTCATCATCTGCTGCCCCCAGATCCCACCCAGAGAGGAAATTCTGGTAGATTGAGACCCAGGAAGCCTAGATCCCACCTCAGCATCACCTTGAAGAAGCCAGGGCTGAGCAGACAGGACAGGAAGAGCTTCCTACAAGCACTTGTTCCTTCCATGTCTGTTTCTCCGTAAAGTAGGAAGACTGCCTTAGCATACTGTGGTGAGACTGAGTGAGGTCATCTCTACAGAGGAATGAAGGCTTCAGGGAAAGTGCCATTCAGATGAAACTCAGCCGGATCCCTATGCCTGGGGAGTCTGCACCCAGCCCTCTAACTCAGCACCAAGGAACTTCACCTCCAGCCTGGGTGTGCCCTCTTGCCCGTGACCATTTTAAATGGGCCCTTTTGTAATATTGGTATTCTGGCATCTTTCATCCTGAGCCCATGTATTCTATCCCTTCAGTCTGATGTCTGCCTCACACCATAAATAACTTTAAGGCTCATCTTAATGAATCCTTGAAGTTGGGTTGTGCAAGCATCAACCATGCTACTAGCATCTAAACTATCACTCCCCTTTCGTGTGGCTAATGCAACCCATTAGTCGGCTTTTCAAGCCTTCAGCTCAGTTTTTCACCATTCCCTCTCTTTCTCGGTGCCTAGGCCTTGCCATTCTTCATAGTCTTTATTTCAAGAACTCTTTGTTCATGCGACTTTGGCTAGTGTTTTGCTGCAGGCTAAAGTTCACCAACAATCCCCAAAATATTTTGTGGAGCAGCTCATGTGCTAGGCGGTATGCTTGGTGCCAGGGACGAATCACGAGTACAAGCAGGTAGGTAAGGCCACACTTGCCTGGGGCGACTTTGGCCCACTCTTGGGACTTGTAGCGTCCCCAGTTCACCCTCTCATTTCACTAGGAAACCTCCTGTCAGCTGACATTCATATTTCAACTTAAAAAGAAGCAGTCGATAAACGCATTGACCCATTTGGTATCATTGCCTACACCTGAGCTCAAGTAACATTTAGAAGCACTGGAGGGAAGCAAACAGCATATATTGTCAATGAAGAACCAGACATGAAGCTAGATATTTTACTTTCCTCATCTCATTCAATCCATAAGACGAATATTATAGCCTCCCATTTTACATCTGAAAAAACTGGAGGTCAGAGAAAGGCTAGGTAAGGAGTCCAGAGCTGGCTTTTTGTTGTTATTGTTAGCTTGTAACAAACACCAACCTGCTTAGTATGCACCCTACACTGCTCTAAGCACCTTGACAAATAGGAATGCATTTAATCATAGTAAAAATCCTGGGATTCTGTTGCAGGTTTAGGTGACTCAAAAGCCACTCTTTCCACAACAACCCCATTAAAACAGGAAATGTGGACAGGCCCGGTTGTTGCTGTGCACTCAGTGGGCCCTCGGTAAATGTTAGCTATCTTCCTTCTAAGAAGATCCGAGACAGAAAGAAAGAAAGCCATTCTCGAGTGACCACCCTCTGCAATGAAAAGTGTTCACTCCACTCCTGCATCCTGCCGCCTTCTCCGAGGCCCCTTGCCGCCCTTCCCTCCCATTCAGCCATTCTGTCTGTGGCCCCTGCATTCTCTAGATTGCTTTGGACCTTTGGATTTTGTTTCCAAATCTGAGTTGACAAGCACTTTCAGGAGAGGGGGCGGTCAGCTGACAGGTGGGCTCAGGAAAGTGAAACAAGCCTGCTACACACTCATATGCGTGTGTTTGCACACATATGTGCAGTGGGAAGACTTACACATTGGGGACACAAAAATTGCCAAATTCATCAATGGCAGGAGCTGTTTCATGTTCTTCTCTGTGCCATGAGAGGCATTCAGTGAAAGTCTGATGCATGAATGGATGAATGAGAATTATGAGCCGGGAAAAGAAAGTCAGAATATTCGTGTCAGAAAAGATCCAGACCATTGAGCTTCCCCGAGTGCAGAAATCTCTACACCATCCTGCTTTCTGCCCTCCGAGTCTCCTTGTTTATAGAGGTAGCTCTGTCAGAAATCCTTCTTTATACTGAATTAAAATGCACCCCTCTGTAACTTCCCCTTATCCGTACTTCCTTTTCCATTTCTTTCTGTAAGTAGTTCCTGAGCGCCTCAGTGATGTTGTGGAAGCATAGTACCATCTTTACAGGGCTCACAGAGTAGTACAGGATACACCAATACACAATAAACAAAGGTTTCAGATGGGGTAAGGGCCGGGGTGGGGAAACGGAAGAGTGCGGGTGAAGAGTCACCTGTTTAAAGTAAGGAGGTCAGGAAGGCAGCATTTGTGCTGAGCCCTGGAGGCTGAAAAGGAGACAGAAGTAGAGCATTTCAGGCAGAAGGAAGAGCAAAGACCCCGAGGCAGGGGCCAGCTCAGCTGGTTCTGGAAACTGAGAGCGATGGTGAAAAGGACTGTGCTGGAGCCGCAGGCCCTTCAGGACCACAGTAAGGGGTGTGCACTTCCTGTGACTGTCCTTGGAAACCACAGGGATGGGCCATTCAGTAGGGAGATTATATAATCTGATTTCCATTTTTTAACCAGCATGCTGGCTGCTCATTGACAAATGACTGGTGTGGTGAGATGGGGAGCAGCAAGGAGCCCGATGCTGGGAAGGCAGGTGGCCGTGGAAGAGACGGAGTGAGGGGGGCAGAGTCATGACATCATTGGATGGTGAACTGGATGTGAGGATGAGGAACAGGAATCAGAGACGGCTCCGGGGTTCCTGGCTTTCCCTGAGTCGATGGAAGAGTGGTGTCATTTGCTGAAATAGAGAAGAACAGGAAGAAACCAGTTTAAAGTGAGAATGTGGGGATATATTAGGTTAGAAAATGTCACGTAGGCTGTGAAAATCTGGAATTCAGACAGGCGATCTGGGCTGGAGATGTATTTTAGGAGTCAGCGCCGTCTATTCCCTCTGAAGATAGAAACTCCAAGAATCCTGTCCAGAATCATGTCCTGGGAGAAGTGTTAGAGAACGTGCAGAATTGGAAGGAAACTTGGAGAGAGGAGAGGAAGGAGAAGGAAAGGGGTCTGGAGGCCAAGAGCCAGCTGAAATGAGGGGTGGAGAAGAAAATATCATTTCCCAGGATAAGAGCAGGGATGAGTTAAGCCAGTTGCCAAGAAGAAAGAAACAGTCCTCCAGGCCTTCTAGAAACAGCGGATAGGCAGAGGGAGGCCAGAATGCTGCCCTGCTGTCCAGAGGGTGACGTGAAAAGGGCCGGACAGAGGCCAGTGCGCACAGGCCCTTCAGGACCACAGTGAGGGGTGTGGACTTCCTCTGACTGTCCTTGGAAACCACAGGGATGGGCCATTCAGTGGGGGAATTGCATAATCTGATCTGGGGTCTTCAGTGTGCACCTTTGCCCTCACCCACATCTTCCCTTCCTGAGCATCACAGATGTCCCTGACTGTGCCCCTCCTTCTCCCATACTAGAAATCCTTGCCCTGGAGGAGCTCAAAAGCCAGGCCTTCCCAGACCTTGCTGGACATGTTTGCGACAGAACTAGGGCCTTCTCCTTTTCCCAGCTGTGCAGAATTGAATTTACAGGCCTCGTGATTCCATAAAAGGAATTTCCAGGACAGACCTTCTGCACTTCTCTTTGGCTACGAGGTTCTTTGCTATAAAAATCTCAGATAATGGGGGAGTGTACCCCGCCCCCAGTCCAGTGCTGAAGCTAGGGACAAGTGTTCTCTTACAGCTCTTTTCTTTCCTCTACAATCTTTCCTCTCTCCTCGCTCTGCCCACCACCCACCACCTCACCTGTGTTCCGTCCCTACAGTGGTCAGGGCAGCCTGAGGCTCAGAAGTCTGGCCGGCTCAGTGTTCCATCTCCTGGTGGGCCTTCTGTGGGGCCTCAGGGCAGATCTTCAGGGCCAGTGGCTGTTCTCAGCCTCGTGGGGATAACCCTGACCACAGCGAGAAATGCCCTGCTCTTGGAGTCACTTTTGAGGAAGACATGCTCATCTCTACGTAGTCTTTCAATGTACAGGGAAAGGCCTGAAATCTTTTGCAGGCGCCCAGGGCTTGGTCATTCACTGCTCTGTGTTCAGACCTGCTCTTTGGGAAGGTATTCAACAACAGTCTAAGATGCTGACTGAAGAAAAAAAACAGTGGCCGTCTAGTGGGACAAGGGTTTAGGATTTGGGATGAAAGGAAAGTGGCTGTGATTGGGTCACATTCAAACATCGAGACTGTTGGTTCCTGCCTGACATTCTCCTTCCCATCGCTCCCCTCCTCCGCCTCCCCTGCCGTGGCCTCTCTGGGTCTCTGCAGAAGCCTCACTGTTCCTCATGGTTCTGCTTCGTCCTGAGTGCCCCCACGAGCCTCTCTGTGGTTCCCCATTGTCCGCAGAGGCAGCTGCTCTGGACGGCCCCGTCCTCCAGCCCTCGTCTCCTGTTCAGGGCCACCCATGCTCTGGGTCACGCCTCACCTTTTCCTAAACACCCTGTGCTGGACTTCCAGGCCGGGCTCCAGTGCTGCATCCTTCAAGCTGCCTCCCGAGATCAACCTGGCTAGAAGCGGTCTCCACCGCCTCTGAGCTCCCAGAGCATCCTTTTCTCTTTTCTGGCATTTAATCAGAGCTCTTGATGGAAACGTCTCATCCCTCTAGCAGGACTGGTTAGTCTTTGAGCAGGACTGTCTCTTGGTGGCATCCACACTGACCGCCTTCCAGATGCGAGCACAGTAACACCGTGTGCCTGTCATCTCTGTCAGTGTCACTGAATGAAGGCCAACCAAAGACAAGACAAGCAGCTTCCGCTGGGGTGCCCCTTCTTGCAAAAGTGACTCCAGCCCCTGGCTCACAAGCTCCAGCATCCAGTGAGGACACCCCCTTCAGTTCTCCACCCACCACCAGAGCTTGTCACTCTCTGGGGTGGTCCGCTGGAAAAGAAAGCAGAGATAGAAGGCAAAGACGATGGCTTTGGAGCGGCCATCGTGCCATGCTCAGCAGGACTCAGCAGCATGGTCGCCCAGATCAGGGAAATTCTGGCTTAAGTGTGCTCAGACAGTTCAGTGCAAAGGGCCCTGAGACTACCCCAGGCCAAAGTTCTGAAATTCAACCCTCCCAGGCTTATTGGAGGATGGGGTCCTTGTTTGGGGGTTTGTTTCATTGGTTGGTTGTAATGCCGATTAACACCCCCATAGACCTAGTGTTCTACAGAACACGGTTCTGGAAATCCGTAGGGGCATCCCCATGATTCGGGTGGGACTGAGGATGCCGAAGGAGGGTTCGGCCCAGCGAAGGAGCATCCTTGGGCCCTGTGGTGTGTTTGGGAAATATTTATCCGAGGAGCCCCCTTCATGGGTGATGTTCAGTGACACTGATAGTGGGGGAGTCTTCAGTGGCTGGCCAGTGGCTGAGGCTCAGCAAGGATAACAGTGCCACTAGAAATATGACCATATCTTGGATTGTGTGACTGTATTTCCTCACTAACCTGGAATATTCACATTGAAAAACTTGAAGAGCAAGCAAGAATTTTATTTCAAAAATCCTATGGAAACCTAGACATTCTCTTGGGCTAGGTCTTCAGTCCTTTCTGGACCCGATGCTCTTCTTTTTGGAATAGTCTCCCCACCCACTGTATACTCCATGTCCCCACAGAGCTCCATAGCGCCCCGTGGTGGCCAGTGTCACCCCCTCGCTAAGAACCCACACATAGCCTCAGGCTGGCTGACTCAGCCTCTTAGTGACTTTCAGATGAAACCTATTTATCCAATCTGTTGAGAAACTGCAGTGTCTGCCACCGTCCACAGAAACCCCAAGGTAGAGAAATGCGTTAAAAGGAGTAGAAAAGGGACCGGGAAAGAAGGGCAGCAGCTGGGGATGAAATGCAGCAACTCTCGCCCCAGCCTTCGCCATCGGCACAGAATTCAGAGGCCAAAGCTGTGTGGGCCCAGCTCCTGCATTCCCCTGATTATTATTTATTTGCAGAGTGCCCACGGGGCACCTGGTACCACGCAGCGCTCCTTAAACAGGCAGGCCCCAGCTTTGCCAGGAGGACCTGCCCCGCTGTGGCTCTGCACCCAGGGATTTGCATATTGTTGCAACATTGTGACAGGCTTCTCTCCTGCCTGGTGCTGGAGAGCTTGAAAGTCACCATGAAGGATAAAAAATAATTATATGACTTGCATAAAGCCTTCGTGTGGGAAGGGTAGTATTAGCTACTACATTTAATTATTTAATGTAGAAAATTATTCACACTGTGTAAAAAAGCCCGGTGGGAAAGTACACTGTGGTTTCCGTCTCCGGCCCTGCCACGGGGAAAGAAACTGGAACACGCCGGGCTGGTAGGAAGAAGAGGGATTCCCAGACCTACCGGGTGCGTCGGCGGTAACCCAACCCACTGAAGCCCAAGGTGCTGCCAGTGCTTCTGGCCCTGCGCTGGGCCAGCCTGACTTAGGGGCAGGAAGGACCTTCTCTGACACAGAGGCTGTGGGCGTGCAGGAAGGTAACCTCTCAGCAAGAACTCCAACAACGACAGTAATGGTAGCAACGCAGCAACCAGTCAGCACTTTCTCGGTGCCAGACAGGGCAGGTATGAACTCATATCATTCTCACAAAGCCTTACGAGGGGGCCAGGCACAGTGGCTCACACCTGTAATCCCAGCCCTTTGGGAGGCCGAGGCCGGAGAGCCATTTGAGCCCAAGAGTTCCAGACCACTCTGGGCAAGACCCCATCTCTACAAAAAACAAAAATTCTATTTTTTAATTAGTCAGGTGTAGTGGCACACACCCGTAGTCCCAGCTCCTTGGGAGGCTGAGACAAGAGGATCTCTTGTGCCCAGGAGGTGGTGGCTGCAATGAAATATTATTGCGACACTGCACTCCAGCCTGGATGACAGAGTTAAACCCTGTCTCTAAAAATAAAATAAAATAAAAACCCTACAAGGGCAAGTACTCTGGTTATTCCCATGCTGCAGGTAGGGAAGCTGAGGCACAGAGAGGTTAGGTAACCTGCCTGCACAACCGGAGGCTCACTGTGGGAAGTGAAGGCAGTCTACCATTTTATTCACAGCTTGTTCAAGAGTGTGGATGCAGGTTGCTGGCCAGATGCCCTGGCAGAGGAGCACTGGCCCGCTAAGTTAGAGACGCCACAGGGCGGGGGTGACAGGATGGGCTGTGGGAGCTTTCCGAGAGTGCTGAGCAGGAAGGGACCTCTCTGATCGGGGTTTGGAAAGCTCTGTCCATGGCCTTGGTCCTCTGGATTGGACTGGAAGGGGTTCTAGGCAGGCAGGAGGTTTTGAGGGCTACCACAGATGCAAGCCCTCCCACAGCAAAGGAGAGACTGCTCCGCCTTGTTCCAGCCACACCCGATGCTACTTGTGTCTTGCCTTCCTTTCCTCAGAGTGCAGGGTTGGTGCTGTTCATTTGAGCTGAAAGTTGCCGGTATGCATGGCCGTGTGTCTGCCCAGCCTTGCCCCTCTCCAAGGAGGTGTTGATTCAGCACCCTAGTCCTGAAGGCACCTTTGCAGAAAACGGCTCATTTATTCCAGCATGAGTAGTGCGAGGCGGCTGTTGGGATCCCCCAATCTACCCAGGTGCAAACTGAGGCAGAAAAAGAGCCTCCTGAGGCCCCCAAAGGGAGCTTAACTGATAACCCCATATTTTCATCTGCTCCCGGCGGGGAAGATGGCAGGCTTCAGGGGGGCTGATTCATGTTTGTATGCCCAAGCCTTGCTTAGTTACAGGCCTCTAGTAAGTGCTTATTATGTGTTGATGAGATAAATAAATGAATGGGTAAATAAATGGACGAAGACCTTCAAAAATGTCCTGGGGAGGAAAAGCCTTAATTCCAAAGAAAAATGGGAGCAGAAAGTGTCCAGTTAAAAGTCTGCATTTTCAGGAGTGTGTGTTCCTCCTGCAAATAGGAGAGCAGCCCTCCTCGCCTCCACCCACCTGGGATCCTCTCACGAGGCAGGCACCCAGCCCCTGCCCACTCCTGCCCTTAGTCCAAGTAGTTCTCAAGCTGGCTGTGCAGAGTGTGTCTTGGGGTGCTTCTGAATTAACACATCACAGGATGGGAGCTGACAGAGGAGGGCAGAAATCCCCACCTCCTCCCAGGCTGCTGGCAGCTCTGTGCTCCAGTTATGCCTTCTCCATTAGGCGCCACTAATTTCCATGATTACTGTTATGTCTAAATGGTATCCTGGTGTAATACAATTTATATTATCTCTGCTTGGTGTCAGTTACCATTGTTTTCATGATATTCAATGGGATCAACTCTGCATAGACACATAGACACGCACTGAGACTTCACTGCCACCACCGCCAGCTGCCAGTGGGACCCAGCTCCTCTCCCCGGTTCATTCAGCTCTCATTTCTGGGACCCAGAAAAGACCAGTGTTTCCAGGAACTGGGCACAGCTCCCTCCCTCACAGCCACCTCTGCCCAGCCCCCTGCCTGGCGCACCTGCGCTCTCTCCAGTGCTTGCTCACTCACCTCTGCTCTCTTGCAAGGACCCCCTTCCCTAGGTCTGGTGAAGCCATCTGTTGCCCCTCCCTCAGCCCCGCCCCACCTTGGCAGCCTCCAGCTGCTTGCTGACTGATGTTCCTAACCCTGTCTGCAGGGGCCCTTCAGAGGACCCTTTGTCCTTTTCCACTCTCTGTCTCAATCTCAGCAGCCCCACTTCCAATCCAGCCCAGAAGTCCTGCAGCGCCCCCAGCCAGCGCGCTCCGTGCCCCATGTGTCCTAGGAGGGGAAACCAGGTGTTCAGAGTCAGCTTCCCCACAGGGCCGGGGCACTCAGGAGCTGGCTGCCTCCCCTGTGTTTCTTTGGGCAGATAAGGAAGGCAGGCAGGAAGGAACAGAGAAGAGAAAGAAATGAGTCAAGGCAGTGACAGCACCTCTGCCCTCCAAATGCCGAAGACTTTTTCACCGCACCACCCCAGGTGAGGAGTGAAAGGTGTGCGCAATTCCTCATGGACGCCCTCTTGCCACCAGCCTGATCGAAAGCTGGTGCTGCCTCTGAGGAGATGGCAGGGCGGCCTGTGCTCTGGGCAGAGAAGAAGCTAAGGACCCGGAATTCAAAGGCAAAGGCATGTACCCGTCACCCCTTCGACAGCAGTCCCCTCGCAGCTCTCCTGTAACAGAGACAGAAAACGGGGCCCCTGCCGCCGCCCCTCTCGATTAAAGAAGAGTGGCCTGTGCCTTCCTCGGTGGGAAGAGTGCTTCCTAAGAACCTAGCAGTTCATTGTCTACATGAACTCCAGTCTTACAAAATGCAACCGTGACAGCCTGCACCCTGTCACCAATCTCAAACGGTATCGGCCAGATTTCATTCAGGAGAGTTTGAATACTAGTGACCTGGAGGATGGGCAGAAAAGGCCTGAGAGACAGACTAAAGGAAAACTCAAGATTCCAGAACCTTCAGCTTCCTCCTTCCTCTTTTCACACACCTAGGCTTTGTCCCCCTGGTGTTTAGTCCCACACCCAAAATAGAACCTGTGACTCCTACCTCACTAGGCAGAGCAATGCTGCTAAATAATGACAGGGGCTGGCCGGGCACGGTGGCTCACAGCTGTAATCCTAACACTTTGGAGGGCGGAGACAGGAGGATCACTTGAGGCCAGGAGTTCTAGACCAGCCTGGGCAACATAGCAAGACCTCATCTCCCCAAAAAGTTAAACAATTAGAGGGGCGTAATACTTGGGAGGCTGAAGAGTTTGAGACCACAGTGAGCTATGCTCATACCACTGCACTCCAGCTGGGGCAACAGAGAGAGACCCTGTCTTTAAAGATTTTGGTCATCAGAGGGCCAGGCATCCTCTCTCTGGAACATTCACACATCCAGAACACCTATCCCCGAGGAGGCCAGATAGAGTCAATATAAAGAACAGATATTAAAGGATTTTTTCAAAATACTTTCCTAGGTATTGGTCCTCACATTAACCCTATGCAAGACATAGGGCTGGTGCTAGTATGGTTAATAATCAGATTATGATTACCTCCCTTCCAGAAAGCTCAATCTCCAGCCGACCAGTGATGATGAGATTCTTGAAATTGCCCTTGAAGCTGTAATGAGGTGGAAGCCTCTGGACTCTGGACTCCGGTTACTTCTTGTTTTTAAGCGATTGCAAACAGAGGGCTTGGGAAGTGCGCCTCCAGTTGGCAAGAGGCCCACGATTTCTTACATAGGTAGTCATCCCATCCCTTTTCCCACTGGGAGTTGGGCGTGTCTTGTCCCCAAAAAGCAGAGCACCCCCGGAGGTAGGCATTTTACAGCCAGGAAGTACCACTGGACCATGGCCCCACAGTTAAGACACGGTATCTGGGACCAGAAGAAAGCAATGAAACGTCAGGACACACGGGCCTTGTGGGTGGGAGCAGGAGAAACGGCAGGTTCTGAGTGCTTTGGATGCACGGTCTCCTTTCACCCTCACCTCAGCTCTGTGCTTTATCCCATGTTCTAGGTGTGGAAACAGTGGCATAGGGAAGTTCAGGTATTTGTTCAAGGCCACCCAGCTAGTCAGTGGCAGAGGTAGTGTCTGAACCCAGATCTGCCTCCAGAGATCCTGCTTTTAACCACTATGCAGCCTCTTTCGACTTGGCATATCTCCAACAGTAGAGCCAAATCAGGGCGTGGATAACCAAAATGGAAGAAAATCCCCAGTTCCTGTGCATGGGAAATGCATCCCATGATGCTTTTGCAGCAGTTGTTCCTCCCCAGCAATGATTTTCTGATGTCAATATCAATTTGGTGTCCATTTTCTCAGCCCACACCTATCAGTGAGTGGAGGTGCTGCGGCTCTCAGGCCTGGGTACTGGGAGCCTGGGGTGCACACAGGATCTGCCCTGGGATGGCCAGAGGAGAGGCCCATCTTATGAACACATCTCCAGAGTGGGGAGTTGGAAGGGGAGAAATCCACTCAACCTGTGGGACTGGGGAATGGCAAGGGCAAGGCTTCCAGCTGCAAAAGCGCTTTCCCTTCCGGGCAGCCCGCCCTGCGTGGCTCTGAGGAGCTGGACAGTAAGAGGTTTGGTCTGCCACTTCAAGGAGAGCCAGGGAAACCCTTTCCCGCAACCCCTTACTTCTCAACCATTTGGGACACAGTCACCAGAGAAATAAGGGGCAGCAGGTGTAACCAGGCTCTGGGTCAGACTGAGTTTGTAAGACGTGTATGATTTTTTTTCCCACCCTCCCTTCCCCATTACAGCCTTAAAACCCCTATTACTAATGGTTTCCAGCAACCGAGGGGGTGGCAAAAACAGAGAGGAGAGAGAGGAGACAGCATCAGGCCCTTACACTCCAGAGAGTGTTGGGAAAAGTATTCCTCCTAGGACCCAACCACCTGGGGACTTGGGGACCAGCAGGGAGGCCCTGGGCCTTGTTTCTGGGCAGGGTGTGGTCCAGGTGGGAGGAAGGGGCTGTTGAAATAGTGGGAGGAGGGGACAAAGGGACAATGGGGATGGAGGCCTGAAAGCTGGACCTGAAATTTTCTTCATGGTCCAGCTGGAGGACTGAGGGGCTCTGGGCACCAAGGGCAGGATGGTGGGAGGATGGGTCAGGGTGAAGAGCTGCCTCTTAAAGGGACCCTGTTTGCCCCCAGACATGTACCCTCACCCGCTGCATTCCAGCTCTGCGGAAATCCCCCAGGGCTGGGTGCACAGCAGCTCTCGGCGACAAGGAACCTGGTTGGTTTCTGCAGCCCCCCAGGTAGTGTGTCAGTCTAAAGCCTGCAGTAGCACAGCCTGCTGAGGGCAAGTGTGAGGCACGAGGCATTAACTCCAACAGAGCCCAGCCAATGCCAGTCCAGTGGAGCCATGGGCGGAGGGGGCTGTGGTCAAGAAGGAGGAGGCTGTGCCTTCTGTCTGCACATATACGAAGAAATCTGGGAGAAAGGGTAACCAGGGGTGCACAGCCAGGCGGTTGGCAGGGTTCCTTTAGGTCTCAGCCCTTCACCCTTGTGCGCCCGCTGGTTAACTGTGTGTGTTTCTCTGGTTTTCAACACCAAACCTTTGCTCTGTTCTGTCCGTTTCTTCCTTTTCCTTTCTCCATCTCAGAGGTGTTGCAGACCAAGGCCAACTTACCCATTTTGTTCCAGGTCTCTCTGGTGGATGAAGATTCCAACCCACCCTCCTTTCTTGAGCACTGACACTCACACCATCCTCTCTCTCTCCTCCTGCTCCCACACCCAGATAATGTTTTCTTGCACGTTTTCTAGGCTGATGCAGAGAATTCCTGGATTCTGTTCTTGTTCTTGTTTCTCTCGCTTCTCTTCCTTGACTTCCCTGCCCTTCCCTTCTGAAACAGCTCAACCCACAAAGACGGTATTCATATCGAGAGGGCTGCCCAGTGTTTTCTGAAATCTAATTTTAAGACGTATGCATAGCTGTAGTTCATCTGGGGTCTTTGCTCTTTATTTCCCTCTCCCCAAAATCACTGTTTTCCTTTTGCCCTGTGAATGATATCCGAGAACCCGAGAGCAAACTGGTTATTTCCTGCTCATAGCACGTGACTTAAATGGGAGAAAGAGGTGTCTCTGCCTCATAGGCTCCACTATATTCAGAAAAATACCCTGGGAAGCCAACAGGAAAGCCCTGATTTGAAGCTGACCCTCACCTCACCCACGCCCTGGTCAGCTAATCTCTGCATCCCCCATCCGGCTGTCCAGAGTCTCTGTGGTGGTGGTTCTGTTTTCTTTTGGCAGAAATGCCTGGGAACCGAAAGGCCCCTTTCCCTGTGACCTGACCTCCCACGCTAAGAATAACAGCCCCAGGACAGCATGTCTTTCGGTCCCTCTGGAAAGAAGGCATGGCTGGGAAGTGGGAAGTTAAGAGAGCTGAATAGAGCTGGGAGGAAAGGGAAGAACACAGATTCTTGGCTTTGTGAGTAAAAAATAAAGGGGAAAAGTTGGCAGCCTTCAAGTGAACTGGGGAGAGATCTGGGAACCTCTCGGAGGATGCTTCATGCTTTCATACCCCACTCCGACCTCTAGAATTCCACCTCCTGGAAGCCCAGAGGGCAGGAAAATTCTGGTCCCAGTGAAAAAATGTGGCCAGCCCTGTCTTGTCCCCTTTGCAGGCCGTATCTAAACTAAAGGCGTAAATGTTTTTACTTAAAGAAAACAAATGTCTGTAGTACTTGGTCCTTCCCCCTCTACCCATGGGGAACATGACTGCCTGTAGCTGGGGGTGTGTGCCCCCGTTCGCTCACAGAACATTGCTCTGCAGGCTCCTACACCTCCCACACCCAAGAAATCCATCTGCTAAAGAGTCCAGTCATCCAGGACACCAGGGGTCCTACAGGGCCTCTGGGACAGCCCATTCCTTGGTTGACCAGTTGTCCAAGTACATGAAAAAAGTCTTTTAAGAACATTCATCCCTTCTCTTCTCCAAATATGGTGAAAAATCAAATCCATAGCTACAGAATCAAGTAGTAAAGTCAGGACACGGGTCTTCCCCTTCTGTGCCAGAATCTCTGCTTTAGGGCACCACTGCCTTCATCCCCTTCCAGGCAGCCAGCCTCCCCCAACCCACCAGCCTGTCCCTAGCAAACCCATCCTCAGGAAAGGCTTTGGTCACCGCATGCCCTCTGAGTGGCATTTGCATTCAGCAGGACCCTACCTCAAAATGACCATGAAAGAACCTGGGGAGATGCTTAGAAAGCCTCAGAAAGCCCTGTCAAGAGCCACATAACCCACTCCCAGAGTAGGAGCCCAGCCTTGCCTCTGTCTCCTTTCCCTTAGGAAAGTCTTCGCCAGGGTTGGAACTGTCCCTAGAAACCTGGGCACCCAGTGCAGGAACTAGGGTTACCCTGATTTGATCTGCAAGACTTGCCCTTATTATGGATCTTATTTTAACAATTTGGTCCTTCTTTTATTTTTGAGCTTTATATGAGTCACTTCTGAGCCCAGATAACCTGCCACCCTGCGGCCCACACTGATGGCTGTGGTTTTCAAAGCCTTTTTCATCCCCAGCTTCACCCATAGGACTGAGCCCATTACCCTCTGAGGGGTCACACACCTGTGTTCCCTCCGTCCAGATGAGCCCTTCTGCTAGAAGAGGACTGGGGGTGAAGGAGATGCTCAGCGTGGACTGAAAAGAGAGCATAGTAGCCACATCCTGTCCCCTGGTGACTTGCATCGCCCCCACACCCACTCCTGCTCCTGGTGGGAAGTGGACAGGGCCTCTGTGGAGAAGGGGTAGGGTGGGTGGAGCTGTAGGATGGGGCCGTGTGACGGAGGGAATGCGGGCAGTAGGGTTAGCGTCACCTCCCTGCTGCTCCTTCCCTGCTGGTGCTCCTGGGCTCCTGGGCTCCTGGCCATGGTGAGGGCGTCCGGAACTCCAGAGGCAACACGGAGGTGCCTGGACGATGATTCTGATGGTGGTGTTGCTCTGTTCTTGTCTGTCTAATATTCCTTTTTAATCCCCATCCTGCCTGCCCTCCCTTATGTAGGGTTACTTTAGTGATCCCTGGAATGTTTTTGACTTCCTCATCGTAATTGGCAGCATAATTGACGTCATTCTCAGTGAGACTAATGTGAGTATTACTCTGCCCTCCCCAGGAAACCTCCTCATTCCTCCTCCTCTGCCTCCTCTATTTCTCTCTCTCTCTCACTCTCTCTGTTTACCTTCTTTTATTTTTTTTTTAATTTCCTGTTTTTACCCGCCTCCAGTCATGCCTTTTATTGAACCTGCCGTCGTCCTGTGGGGAAAAAAAGTGGGAGCTTCTCCTCCTTTTTTTCCATTTACCTCAGCTCTGCCCGGCGGTGCCGGGCTGGGGCGTGGAGCTGAGCAGAGGGAGTGGCGGTGCAGGGGACACACCGCCCGGCTCCCCGGGGCGGGCACAGCCCCACACCACCTTTGAACTAACCCAGCTTTTGTCAGGCCTCTGCACCCTGCGAAAACCAGGTTATCCAGGTTTGAGCCGCCAGAACTGTAGAGTGGTAAGAGAGTGTTTAATATGCCCACGTAACCTCTTTCTTTTCTCATTTTTTTTCTCTTCTCTCCCTTTTTCCATGCCTTTTTTTTTTTTTTTTTTCATTTTTCCTCTTCCCTTTTGTTTTGTTTTTCTCCTTTGTTGTTGGTTTTTTTTTCTTCTCTCTCTCTCTCTCTCTTCTCGGCTTCTCTGCCCCATGCAGCACTATTTCTGTGATGCATGGAATACATTTGACGCCTTGATTGTTGTGGGTAGCATTGTTGATATAGCAATCACCGAGGTAAACGTAAGTACATGGCGTCTGTACCTAACTGTCCGTGCCTGCTCTAACACTCATTTGTCTTTCCCCGGTTTTTTCCTTCATTTTATTTCCTCTCCCCACCTTCTTATTTTTATTTCTTTTTTTTTTTTTTTCCTAATTTGTTTGTTTCAATTGGTTTGAAGGGTTTTTTTCCTTGTTGCTTTATTTTGAAAAAAAATTTTTTTTAACTTTGGAACGCATTAGGCCTTTCCCTTTTCTGTTAAGTTCTGATTGCTGCATCTTCTCTCTCTCCCGTACAATCAGCCTGGCATGAGTCACACTGTATTGGAGGAAGCAGCTCTGGGAGCCATGGAGTGAGAACATGAGGGGATGTTTTCCACTCTGGGCAGCTGCTGGGGCAGGGACCCAAATCTCTTCTGACCTCCACCTTCTCCTCCAGCCACTGCCTTCCCTACTCTCTCCTTTCCCTCCCCACAGCATCTTAGAAGGGAGCTCTCTCAGAGTAGAATACCCTGCGTTAAGGCTAAGACTCAGCCTACATAGTCAGCCATAGCCCACCCTCGCCCAAGGACCGCCCATCATCTTGGGTTGAATGGGCTGTGTTTCCATTTAACAGCAGCAGCCCACGCAGGCATCCAGGTCCCTGCAGGCTGGTTTGGAAGAGGAATGAGAAGAGGAGAACCAGTCATGTCTGGACTCTTCTCTAGAAGTAGTGGGTGACCTACTGAGAGCTGCTCTGGGTGGACCTTTCCTCCTAATTGCTGTGGAACCAGGCCCCATGTGAGCGCCTCCCTCCCACATGCACCTGCCACCCCTGCCCTCGACCCGTGACCTCTCACACCCCTGCCTCTGGCTCCCTAGCCTCAGACAGAACCCCAGCCTCTGTAAGGCCTCCTGCCACCTCCTTCTCCCAAGAGGTGCCTCCTTCTATACAGTTCCTATCAGTTCCTGCACATGTCTTTTCTGTTACCTGGCATGTTTAAATCTCTCTTTATCTATAGGCAAGCCTTCTTGCGGTCAGTCTTTAACATGTGTTGTTTAATTTTTTTGTCATTATTTTTCCTTAATTAAGAGACTTGGTAATGTTTGCATAGACTTTTGATGCACTGAACCATTGAATAACAGCACAGAGCAGACGCTTTAGAGTTTTGATCTAAGATGTTTGGAACTACCCAGCCCACCACCCCCAGCTCCTCCATGCACCCTTACTCCCCTCTCCACTCCATCTTTTGCTCCCGGTCAGTTACACTGCCATATTATTTTGCCTGCCAGATTCTTCCAGATTAGAAGCCCCTGTCTGCTCCTCTTCCAGCAGATGGACTTTGGAAAGTGGTTATTACACTTGTCCTACGTCCCCCGCCGTAGCCTGGTGTCCCAACCCTGCTCACACTATAGCTCCAGAGACCATGGCCCATCTGTCTCCCTGTGTCTCTGAGAACTGTCTTTGTCCCGTGTGTGTATGTGTGTATATGTGAGTGTATGTCTGAGTGTGTGTGAGCATGTGTGTATGTGTGTGCATGTGTATGTGTGTGTGCATGTGTGTGTATGTGTGTATGTGTGTGCATGTGTGTATATGTGAGTGCATGTCTGTGTGTGAGCATGTGTGTATGTGTGTGCATGTGTATGTATGTGTGTGCACGTGTGTGTGTGTGTGTGAGTGTATGTGTGTATGTACACTCTCTCTTAACTTCTCCCAGTAAATCGTCAGATCATTTTTTAAATCAATCTTCCTACTCAAGCTCTGAGACTCCCCTCCCCTGTCTGAATGGACCCCAGTTTTGCAGCTGGATGAGCCCCATGTTGCTGTTCCCACTCATGCACGTAAAGGCCAGAGCTTCTGTGCCCAGAGCTTGTGCCATGCAGGGCTCAGCCCTGGCAGACGCTGCAGGGAGAGAAACAGGAAAGACGGGACAGCAGTGGGCTCTGCCCTCAGGAGGTTTCCTTTCCAGACAGCAGTGCAGAGCCACACAAAAATCTATGTAGAGGAGCCGAGAGCCCCACAGCAGGAAAATGCAGAAGGGTGGCTGCAAGCTGCCCCCTTTTGCAGAGGCCCCACTGCAGCTGCTCCAGGGGTCCTGTGGGTTCTTCCTACAGTCAGCAAGGCCCCTATCACTCAGTGTGCCATTTTCTCCCAAACTATTCACGTCTTTAAAGAAAAAGAAAAAACAACAAAAAAGCATTTTCTATAAAATTTATACAGAAAAGGGGGCTCTGTTGGGGGTAGGGAGGGAGCCTGGACCCATGTAGCAGCTCCTGACGTTGGAATAGTGGTTTTCTATTTACAAGTCACTTTGCATTTATCTGACTTAACGCTAAACTACCCTTTGACAGGTAGGAACTCTCATCCCCAATTTGCTGATGCCAAAGGTGATGATGGAGAGATTAAGTACCTTTCCAGTGCCTCAGAGTCAGCCTAGCCCTCCTGGGGCCAGCTCACTTCCTGCTAGGCCAGAATTCATGGTTTCTGTACTCCACAATGCCTTTTGGTAAACAGAAACCTCACCTGTCCCTCCCGGCGTACTGCCACCGGCCACAGTTTACTCAGAACTTACGTTCTGTAATTGATATCTTAAATAACCACAGTGTTTTTTTCCACTTTCTAAATAAGCAATAATCAGCCCCCCTGAGAGTTCCACTGCCCTGTGTCCTCCCACACTGAGATGCTCCACCCCGAGGCACTCGTGGCTTTGAAGTCCCACTGAAGGATTGTCGGGGGACAGGGTGGCAACCGTGCATGTGACTGACAGCAAGAGGAGGTGTCCTGAGACCCGACACCTATTTCAGAGCCACTTTCTCCCTCTCCCACACAACTGATGGCTTCTGAACCAAAAGAACAAACATAACATCCCCCAAGGCAGGAAGGCGGTTTGGGAGAGGAGAAAGCTGGACTTGAAGTCAGAAAACTGGCAGATTGTTGAGTCTTGCTGCTGCTTCCTGTCAAAGCGTTACCAACATGCCCAAAGACTCTGTTTTTTCATCTGTCAGAGGAATGTGGTATTTACAGCAGTGTGTTTTGAAGCTCAAATAAGAGCATCTATTTAAAAACTCTATATAAACTGGTAACGCACTGTGGAATGGGAGAAACCGTGGCACCCAAGCAAATGACATTCTTTCCAAATTTACTGCTGGTGTCACTCAGAGGGCCTAGTCTCCAACCAAGACCTTTTGGTTAGTCTAATTATAACCTACAACCCACAGTCGAGAGCCCTGTTTCCCAGATATGCTTGGACCCATAGAGCTGGCCAACAGGTACAACCGGATCAAAACCAGCACACACACACATACCACGGTCCGTTACTTTGAGGCCTGCAGGGACCTGCTCTGAAAGCACAGTCCGGCTTGACCCTGTGCTCACATAGCAGCCAGTGTGAGGGACGGCAGCTTAACTGAGCAACACCGCCTATCCTCAGAGGTTACTCCCTCCCACTAGATGGTTCTGCCTCTAGGACATTAGCCCTTATGGACAGCCCCAGCATTTTCTTCCCAAGCCCATGGGATCCTTCAGAAAATCCTGCATCCCTGGGCTCTGCTCCGGGCCTTCCCAGATATTCTGAGTCACACTCTCATCACAAGACATATGTTCCCAGGGTGGTCTATTTGGAAAGAGTCTACACTGTCAGCCTCAGTGTAATCCATGAGGGCGTTGTACCTGTAACCTGCCATCTTTAACTCCTAAACCCCTCCCCAGATGCCTTCTCCACCCTAACTTTCCTCCAAATCATCCCCACATTTACACTCCCCTCACCTTTTCTCTTTCCCGGGCTATGGGGCCCCTCCCTCTCAGGAACCATCATTCATTCATTCCACAGCATTTAGAGTCTCACTTCCTATATGTCAGGCACCGTTTGAGGCACCTGGGATCCATCAGTTGGCAAACCAAAAGCCCCTGCCTTCACAGATTTGCACTGTAGACGGGAATAGTCAGACAATTCACAATGCAACAAGGACAGAAAATAAGGAACTCGTACGGTGTGTTAGAAGATGATAGACGTTTCAGGAAAAAAAGTAGTGCCTGATAAGGGGGTTCCAAGGTGCTGGGGAGCGCGATGGCAGGCGCTGGTTTAAATAAGATGGGCTTCCTTAAGGAGGTGACAGTTGAACAACGTAAAGACATGAAGGAATTGAGGATTCTCCATGCGGAGATCTGGGAGAAGAGGTAGCAGGGCAGGAGGAGCCAAGTTGGCTGGTGCAGACTGAGCTGGGAAAGGAGAGGCGAGGGTAGCAGAGGGGTAACTAACAGGGTCCACATTTGGGCTTTTACTCTGAGCAAGAAGGGGACATACTGGTGGCTTTGAGCAGAGGTGTCACATCACCTGACTCTGGTTTTTAAAGAGACCAGTCTGGCTGTCTGTAGGAGTCAAGGGTGGAATCTGGAAAATCATTTGGAAGGCAAATGTGGTCATCCAGGTGGAAGATGTCCGTTGCATGGAGCAAAGTTGTGGCAGTAGAAGCGGTGGAAAATGGTCAGCCCATCACTCTGTTTTGCAAACAAAATTAACAGTGTTTCCTGACAGACTGCATGGGGGCAGGAGGAGAATTTCCCAGGAGGACTGGGAGATTTGGCCTAAGTCAGAGAAGGATGGAGCAGTTAGGCAAGGAGGCGGGCTGGAGGCGGGGCCTGTGCGAGTGAGGAAAAGCCAGAGCACGGTTTTGACGTACCTGTTAGGCCTTGGAGGGGAGATGTCAGGTGGACAGGTGGACACACTGGTCAGAGGCCTGGGGATGGAGTCATTCACAACAAGATGGTACCCAAAGCCCTGGCACTAGAGAAGAAGCAGTGACAAGAGGCAGAAGAGTGGAGAGGCCTGGGCCAGGGCCTCTGGTGCGAGGGGATCAGTACCCGCCAACTTCTGTTCATCTGGGAGATGTCTCTGAACAACTGCCAGATGTCACGAGAGGACTGTCTTCAGGCCCCCTCGTGCGGTCACGCCGAATTCTGCCTCAGTATCTGAAACACGGGCCCCTGCCCTTCTCCCAGTGCATCACCTGGGTCTAAATCCAAGCTTCTCTTCCTCTGTAGCCGGGGAGACAAGAGTACAACGTCCTGCTGCTCTAAGGAAGCCTCTTGGTCGTCCTCAGTGCTTGGGTCTGAAATCATATTTTCCTGCAGTTGTTCATGAAAGTTACTATAGCATCAAAAGCTGCTCCCTAAACATCCCAAACTGGAATTAATATGACTGCTTGGGCCAACAGCCTTTCCCGACACCCTTCTTTTTCATTCTGTATTTTAAAATATACTGAACAATAGAACGTGCTGGGCAGCCTGAATTCCTGCATTATGGACATAAAGAAACATTCCCAAGTTGTGAATGAAGAACCTTTGGTTATGCTTCCAGCTCTGGTGACTTAGAGCAATGAACTCCATTCTCTGGGCCTCCATTTCCTTGAATGCAAAAGTGAGGAGTGAGAGGTTTGGGATGGTCCCTTGCAACTCTAGCATGCAGTGATTCTGTCTTGGGCATTTTCTGACAGCTGGAGGTGGACGCTTCATTGCCCCCATTGCCTTGCTGGGTTCTGAGGTGGTGTTTCCTGTCATCAGGCACCCATGGCTTCACAGGGATGATTCCTCCAGGGAAGGAGTCGTCTGCATAGAGATAATCCGCAAAACCACAGTGCTGAAGGAGAGCAATGGAGGATAGGCTGGCTCCCTTGGCTTTGGTGGAGCTCACGTGGAGATTCTGCAGAGAAAAGGAGCAGGAGAAAGACCTTCAGGGAGCAGAGCAGGCACAGTGGGGAGAAAGAACACTGGCTCTGGAGCTTCTGGGCACAGCCCACAGGAGGAATTGCTGAAGGCTTTGCACGACGCACAGAAGTGTCCAGAGCAGGGAAATAAGCGAAGGTGGCACTGGCTGTGAACATGAGGAGAAGAGGACCAACATGAGCACGACCTGATGAGCATGGATCAGGCATTGTGCCGAGGACACCATACACATGATCGGATGAAAACCGAGTGCTTGCTCTCCACATGAGGAAATCAAGGCTCAGACAGGACAAACCTCTGCCCAAGGCCACATGGTGAATGGGAGGCAAATCTTGGATTCAAACTCATTTCTGTCCAAGAATTGGCTCTTGTATTTCCACAGTGCCCGCTGGCTAAATCCCTGGGCCAGGCTGGCCTGGGCATGGCATCACTGAAGGGCAGGGCCCAGTGGCTCCTGCACTCCTCATTCAGTGCCTCCTGGCAACGGGACTTGGGGCAGAGCTGTCTGACTTGACTTCTTTGTGTCGGTTGATGCTGCGGATGCTGGATCCACAAAGCCTGGGATCCCCCTGGGATGCTCAGAATGCAGGCTACACCAGGATCCGTGTCTCTGGTTACAGGGACCCGAAGGCAAAGGCCAGGAGGCATGGAGCAGCACTACTCCCTTTACCCAGTTGGCATTTGCATCTGCAGCTGAAGAAAGAGACGGGGAGGAAGGGAGCCAGAGGGAGCAAGCAGCGACAAGGCGGGGCAGGGAGTGTCCAGGGATCAGCATGTCGGGGTGCTGGTCCCAAGTCTTCCCCACCTTCAGGCCCTGAAAGCCTTTCTACATTAGCGTCTTTCCACCATAGGCCCACAGGCACGACTTCCAATAACTGTCACTCACTGCTCCCCACAACAGTCAAGCTAGCTGGGCTCCTCTCTGACTCTGGGTCCTGGAAGGATGGAGGAAAAGCAGTCAGTCCTGAGTCAGAGAGAGAGCTGCTTGCTACACGTCCACCCCCTCAGGGGTGAGTCAGCCCAGCCTGCACGACTCCAGCCCTCTCTCTCGGCCTGCAACCCACAGTGCTTGCGTTGGACAGCAGGCCTGGCTCTCTCCGTCTGCCTCTGTGGCTGTAACCACGCCCACTGCGCCATGCCGTGGCAGAGAAGGGGCCAGAATAGGCAAAAGAAAGGCAAGGCTGGCCAGGCGCAGTGGCTCACGCCTGTAATCCTGGCACTTTGGGAAGCCAAGGCAGGCGGTCAGGAGATCGAGACCATCCTGGCGAACACGGTGAAACCCCGTCTCTGCTAAAAATACAAAAAATTAGCCAGGCGTGGTGGCGGGCGCCTGTGGTCCCAGCTACTCAGGAGGCTGAGGCAGGAGAATGCCGTGAACCCGGGAGGCAGAGCTTGCAGTGAGTGGAGATCGCGCCACTGCACTCCAGCCTGGGCGACAGAGCGAGACTCCATCTCAAAAAAAAAAAAAAAAAAAAAAAAGGCAAGGCTGAGTGCCCTCCCGCCGCCCATAGTTGTGATGAGGGAGGAGGGTAGAGAGATGTGGTCAGAAAGCAGATCTGTCCAAGGACATTACGGTGTACACACCTTAGAGCCCACCTAGCCCAAACCCTTATCTGTTTATTCTTCAAAGATACCTTGAGCGTCTGCTCTGTGATATTGCTTGAGGATATACTAATTTTCTAGGCGAGAACACAAAAGGCCGGAGGCAGGAAATAGGTTACTCACTTTCACAGGTTTTCCACAGCAAGCTGACCAGAACTCCCAGTCAGTAGGGGGCTCAAGTGGGTGCTGTTGCCAGCCATTGTCTAGGTGACATTGGTGGGTGTGGCCTGAGCTGGTTCTAGGACAGATTAAATCAAGCTCAGTGGTCTCAGGACAGCTGGGTGGGGCAGAGCTTATCCTTGACACCTCCCTCCAGCCCCACTTCTCATTGCTGCAGCCTCCTGTTGCCCTCGGAGTCCCTTCCAGCTTCTTTCCACTTTCAGCAACACCCCTGACCCCCAACAAACCTAATGCTACCGAAGTGCCTTGTTTCAAAATGAAGTGATTCCAGCACAGTAATTCGTGCTGGGTGGTAGCAGCTCAGTGAGCAGCCTTTCTAATAAATCTCTGTACCTTGAAGAGAAGGCCATGCTCAGCCTGCAGGTGGAATGTTGACTGTATCTCAGGTGAGCCTTCAGCAGTGTGACCCCTGAGTGGGGAGGATACTTTCGTGAGGTCCCTCCCCATCCTCCCTTTTCCTAGTCGCTCTTTGTAGAGGAACTAGGTTGTTTTCTACTCTGCTTAAGAGTACAGCTGGCCCTGGAGAGAGTTAGCAGAGCCACCCTCATTCCTAGAAGTGGGATGAAGCATCTGACCATCAGCAGTCCCCTGGGAGGAGGCCAAAGGCCCCGGATCTCAAGGTCGAGGGCGAGGCTTGCTGTGTGAACTGGTGTGACGTGGGGTTGAGGGGGTGGGGACAGAGAGACGGGCCTGAGAAGTGGCCCAGTGCAGCGAGTCTTCTCCAAAGCTTTTGCCTTGGGAAGTACCCTGCAGGTTTGACCCAAAGGGTCATGGGAACCTGTTTTTTTATAGGCATCCAATCTGGGTTCTTAATTCAGCCGTGTGAGATTGACAAGGTCCTGATGCGGCTCTGACCCGTCCAGGCTCCCCTTGCCCTCTGCCTTCTGCCCCATACCGTGTCCCTTTTTATTTTCCTCAGATGCTCTTTCCTTTCCTGTTCTCATCTTATCAACCCACATATGACCCTCTATTCCCCTCCATGTTAGGGCAGAAGTTGCCTAGCACACCCCTTGCTGTGGCCAGACAGCTGATTGTACCTGACCTGACACTTCAGTGTCTGACACTTTAGTTCCTACAGGCTCAACAACCTGCTGTTGGGGTTTTTTCCAGAAAGCTGGTAAAGCAAAGGCACCTAGAAGATGCCATGAGCTGGTAGTGAGGAGACACAGGCAGGCTCAAAGATACACAGGGTGCCTCGAGAAGCACGGCCACTTCTGTTCATGCCCATTTACTCTCATAGTTGGCGCTCCCACCCTGGGATCATCTGTTTGTTTCCTTTTTGAGTCTCTGCCCCTCCCTGCCTCACCCACTGTCTGTTTCTCTGCCTTTCTTCTCTATCCTGTGGCCTCTCCCTCTGGCATAAGGAATTCTTTGATGCAGTTGGCACTGCTGGCACACTGATTTCGTTCGTTTATCCTTCATGGGCTTTTCGTTGGTGGAGGTTGGTTGGTTTGAATGACTAGATGCTGGGCTGCCCTTCCCAGGGGAAGATGAAACTCCCAGGCAATTGTGTAATCAGTCTTGTTTAGTGTGTTTCTGGCGGGTAATACCACCTTGAGAGCCATCAGGTTGCAGATGATAATAGTGAGACCCTGAGGCTTCAGCCACTTCCAGCCAGCAAACTGGTCACTGAAGCCAGCAGCACAGGGCATAGCTCTCAGCCATCCACAGCTTCGCACACAAAGCAGGAAGAGCGAAAGAGGGCCAGGAGCCGTAGCCCCATGCTAGGAGCCCGCTGCCAGTCCCCTTGGGGCCAAAGGCCCCTTGAGGGAAGTTCTTAAGGGGCATTTCAACTCAGTGTCTGTAACTCCAGACACACAAGAAAGGCAAGAAAGGCCCTCTCCTTCTAGCTGGAATTCCACTTTGGAGAAACACGAAAGCCCGTGGGTTTCCGACCTTGGGGAGGTGGCCCGGGACAGAGTTCTTTCCTTGGTCCCCGTCCATCTTTAGCGTTATCCTGGTGCGTTCCCTGCCCTTTGTCTTCCTCTGCTCAGTGCTCCTCCCCCCTCACTTCCATCTCTCCATTCACACCAAACCAGAATGGGAATTCTGCTGAAAATTGCTTCCAGCGACACATATCTCATTCATTTGCTCTTTTGTCTGAAAGCCACTGGCCTCTACCCTCAGCTCCTGTCTATCCCAGCTGACGTGTGTTTAACCTTCGCCTCTCTTAGCAAGTACCTGTTCATTCAACTGTAGAAGTCTTGCAGTTTAAAACATGATTTACTTTGGCCTCCTTAAAATATCTTGCCCTGCTGCCATCCCCAGTGGCTCCAAAAGTCAGCACCTCCTGACTCCTCCTGAGATAATGTGTTTCTCCTGGTGGGAAGGGGAGATAAAAGGATCATGAGGACCCACATACACACCCTTAACCTACACCTGCTGGCTCCTGACCATGAAGTTGGTGTCAGATGTCTCTAGCAGCCCCTGACCCCTGCCATTCCCAGCTCTCTCTGTGCACCAGCCTGACCCACCTCCTCCCAACCTAGATTAACTCCAAGGTCTCTCTCTCAAAGGCCCACCCCTTGGTCTTCCTCCACACCATGACACCCCCCAACAGAACCAGCTGTTGTGTCTTGCAGATGAAATTGAGATTAGAGGTAGTACAAGCAGAGAAGTGGAGCATGGGGAAGGGGTACCAGCTGGATCGAGACCTTCACGTGGCTTGGAATGAAATTTATATCAGATCCACCTCCCTAAGTTCTGGACAAGACATTTAAAAAAATACAGCAAGGGTTCTGTAGCAGAACCGCGATTTAGAGACTCACAATCCCATGACATTACTTTTGACATCTGTTTCAGAGGTGCGTGGAATCTCAGTGACACTGAGGTCATAGCGTTATTTCAATGGCAGCCATTGGAATGGGACAGTCCTTTTCTGTAGGGCCAAGAGCCAGCCTTCCCTGGAGGAGAGCAGAGGTCATCTGCACCTTTCAAAATCAGCCTGCCATGCAGCCATGGCTTATGCTCCCTTCACAATGCTCTCTGGCCGCCTGACTGCAGGAGAGTATGGTGGAGGACAGCTGGGCTGGGTATTCCAGCCTAGAGATCTACTGCTCAGCCCCTGAATTTCTATAATCCTTACCCTTGGCTGTGCTTTCAAAAAATAATAATTATTTAAAAACTGTTTTTCGTATGGTGAAGAGCTATTTTTCAATTACCTTTTAAGTCTCCAGAGAGACCATGTAATGTGGCAACCAGAAAACACATCCCACGGCCACCCACACCATCCTGGTGGGAAAATCCTCCACCTGGGAGGATCCTGTCTCTGCTGGCCTCTGGCATTCCCTGACTATCACCCCTCAGCATCCTAAATGTGGCCTAGACCTGGCATTCCAATGAAAATAAGTGCACAGTGACTGCCTTCCAGAAACAAAGACTTCATCCACTGAGGTGTTACTTCTCATTTGACCCTGAGCTTAATTCAGAAAGACGGCTTTCCAGAGACCTCCTCTCATTAGCTGCCCTGCACCGCTCCTCTCCTCAATGCCACTTCTGCCAAACCAAGGCAGTCTGCATAAGCATACTGAAGGAAGGAAATCGGCTCTCCTTTCTATTTGCCCTGAGCCTGTTATCTGGAACCACTAACCAGAGCTCTGTCTCTCTGAAAACGCCCGACCTCTGCCTCAGATACAGAGTAATAACCTCATTTCATTTATATCAATTACGTGAAAAAATTAAGTTAATTGCCCCAATATCGTGCAATCGTTGAAAATTACCAGATCATTAGAAAACAAGGATGAAAGAGTTGGCTGCTCAGAAATTTCTCCACGCCTACCATTAGTGGAGACAGTGCCGTATTAAAAATCAGCCAGAATGTTCAGGTTATGTAAGCAGCTCTGATGGCTGCTGCAAAAGGGGAATGCAGTCTCCAGTCTTCAGGGAATCCTACGGCCCCTTTCTTCCCCCAGAAAGACCACAGATGGAGAAACTACAAACTAACTCAAAGGCCCCGGCAGCAAATCTGGGAAGGGGTCAGAGATTAATGGCCCAAGTATTGATGGCTACCAACAAATTCTGAATTTACATGCAAAGGTAGAACTGATGCTTTGTCGTTTCTCAAGGCGCCGTACTTGATATTTAAAGAGAGTCGTAAACACAGAAACGTGTCTCTGAGCTAAAAGTGCTGATCCTGGGATACCAGAGATGTCCAACTCCAGCAAGTCCAATCTCTCCTTCCATCTCAGAAGGGGATTCACTTGCCAAAGGGAAAGGGTACCAAAGACCAACGATGACTTGGGATCATGTAGGAAACGTCTAGGGCATCAGGAGACCTTGGGGGCCTTGGGGGTAGGGGCTGTGTCTTAGGCTGCTTCCTATTGTTACCATGTAGAAATCACTCAGGTGTTGCTCTCTGATTTCATCGTGAATGGTGATTGGTTTTTGAGACCACAGACCTTGTAAACGTAGCTCCTTATGTGAAAACAAGTTTGTGTGGTGTTAGAGGCAACACTGTCTCAGCTAGTCAAAAATGCCCTGTGAACAGTATGGCTTAAGGCTCAAGAAAAAGTGAATCTTTGAGTCTCTAGATTCTTCCAAAGTTGGTCTCTTAGGAGAGTTGTCATTACCGGGGTGGGAGAATGCCACATAGATCTTAGAGAGTCTTCATTCCTCCTCTTTCTACTGCCCTCATAGCTGCTCCTGACTTTTCTTGTCTGCTGTTATAGAGACATGCCACAGGAAATGTTAAATCAATACATGTTATTAAAATACAAAAAACTATCAAGATTATCAGAACAGACCTAAAGTCAAGTCTTGAAGTGAAATATGAGTTAAATAGACGAGGTCTTAAATGGGAGCTATAAAATGCAACAAGAGAAAAGACAGTTAAGACAAATGTTTAAAAATCTAAAAATCCCAAATGAAGGATTCTGAATGTTTAAGAAGTAAAATCAAACCGGTTTTTTTTTTTTTTTTTTTTTTTTTTGGATGCCTAGAGGTTGATTCAATTAGGCCAGGTGAGCCAAATACCTGGGTGTGTTGTCAGAATTATCTCCATTTTGGTCCTGTTCAGGCTGGGATTGACCCAGAAGACCTTCAAGCATTTGCCCAGGGTTCTCAGAAGTGATGAGCAGCTGTGATGGTTTGCAGGATGGATCCAAGAGGCCAGCAATGGCTCAAGCTTCCTGGGAACTCTGCCCAACACTCTGGAGTTAATGTGGTGTAGGTTACCTCCCTCTGGGCCTCCCTCCCTGCCCCACTGAAGCCTGAGAAACATAGAACTCCTTGTCCATGAGCAAAAGAGCCCAAGCACTGGGCCAGGAGCGGGGCAGAACGATGCCAGAGGGTAGCCAGACCCGACCATCCTGGGCAACTATCACACACCAGAGGAAAAGGGGTTTAGGTGCTTTGCCAAGAAATTTCTTCTGTGCATGCCTGTATGAGAGAGAGAGAGAGAGAGAGAGAGAGAGAGAGAGAGAGAGAGAGAGAGAGAGGGTGTGTGTGTGTGTGTCTGTCTGTCTACCTATGTTTGTCTCTGTGTTCAAGCTCAGCCTGCTAGCCAAATCCTAGGGACCCCACACCCTGCAGTCACAAGGATTGACCTGGCAGGTGGAATCTTCATGAAGCAGAAGCTGAGATCTAGAAAGCCAGATCTAGAGTGTTCTGTAAAAGCCTAGAGAAGCGTCCCTTTCTTTCTCTTCCCTCACCTCACCCTATATCTTCACCATCCCCTAAAAGGACATCCTACCAACTAGCTATGAAAAAAAAAAAATTGCTGAGAAATCTGTTACCCAAGAAATATTTCCAGGCTGCAAGCAAATGTCTAGTTGTGCACATTTCCATCCTTCAAAAATTCCATTACACATTTTTCTTGTTTGTACCTTAAAAACAGAAATACAAGAGCAACCATCTGAAAGTGGAGGGTAAAAGCCAAGTCCTGATTTTCTAGAAAGAGTTGGCAGCTCAGATGGTCAAGATCGGTTGGAGCTGAGCCCTCTGGGCTAGAGCCCCAAAAGTAAGGGCATCTTCCCAGAGCCAGGCTCCAGGAACTCAGGGAGAGGGCTGGCCCTGGGATACTCACCAGAGGCCGGTTTCCTTAGCTTCTACCCCCAAATGAGTTCAGCAGTCAGACCCATGAGAACAGCTTCCTGGGATGTTCATATCCTAAATTGTGTGCAGGGCTTTCAAGTTTAGAAAACAATTCAACACTCATTATTTCATGCCAATGGCCAGGGCTTGCCACATCTATAGACTAACTGCTAAGCAAGGCCATCTCCTGCCTGAGCCTGAGCTTTAAGAACAAGCCCCATTATGGAGTGAGTTGAGGCCACCTCTGGAGGCCCTCCTCAGTGTTGACTTGAAGTCATTCTCCCCTAAACCTGAGACGCCACTGCCCTTGGGCTGCTTTGCTTAAATATATGTGGGCTAGGATAGGCTCTGGGGTTAGCGAGGCCTCTGTCCTTCAGCTGGTCCTGCCTGGGGTAAGCGAAAGTGCATAAAGCCCAAGTTCTCAAAGGTTAACAATGGCTAATAAAATTAAAACAGGCTTGGCACAGTGGCTTACACTGGTAATCCCAGCAGTTTGGGAGGCCAAGGCAGGAGAATCACTTGAGGCCAGGCCACGAGTTTGAGACCAGCCTGGGCAGTATAGTGAGACCCTATCTCTACAAAAAAATAATAAATTAGCCAGGCATGGTGGCACGTGCCTGTGGTCCTAACTACTGGGGAGGCTGATGTGAGAGGATCATTTGAGCCCAGGAGTTCAAGGCTGCAGTGAGCTGTAATTATGCCACTGCACTCCAGCCTGGGCAACAGAGCTGAGACCCTGTCTCTAAAACAAAACCACACCAAACAAAACAATTACAAACCTCCATCCACAAAATCCCAAAGACCTCATCTGCTTATGTAATAATATTACGGGTGTGAGTTTTAAAGGTCTTAGGCAGGAGAATGCCTGTGGGTCCTTGTTTGACATGAGACCCAGCAACACAGAACCCACAGTCTCGGGGATGCCCCAGGACCTGCCAGGCCTACGCTTTCACGTTTCTTTCACTTGTTTCCTTTTGCCCTCTTCTGCCACTGTGTTGCTCCTGTGTTAGCCAAGACCTAGAATACCGGGCATCTTCCTAGGAGACTCATTACAGCTTATCTCTATCTGCCTTTCTTTAAAGCCAGCTGAACATACCCAATGCTCTCCCTCTATGGTAAGACCAACCCTCCCGACCATGCTCCCGGCTTCCGTGTCCCCCTCTAACACCCCTACTCTCCCCACCCTGATCTCCAGAGTCCTTGGGAGCCCCGCCTGGCTCTCACTGCATGTGGCCACCGTGTCTGCCGTGTGCCTTGCCTGCCTGTTCCCTTCTCGTGTGAGCTGTGAAGATGCTGTTTGTGCAGTGGTGGTGTTTTACCCCTGAGCTTTCCTTGGGGTGGTAATTCACTGTGATCTTGACTATCTAACAAGCCACTGGGAGAGAATGGGACCTGAGGGCCATTTCCTGTTAAACGCCCTGAGGACTCCACGGGCCAAAGCCTCTGACCTTAATCTTAATCTGATGTGAGAAATTTGCAGAGGGTACCTATGAGAGCCATGGGAGGGCTCCAAGGTAAGGAGGGAAGAAAGAGGTGCTCTAGCCAGGGGATGGAAGGGCGGACGATGGTTCCTATTCATCAGTGTCTGCAGCTCTTAGCTTCCCTGTGCTTCAGGTGGAAGTCCACCATAGAAGGTTTAAGCTGGGATTTGTTACTGAGAGCATGATTGAATTTCCAGGCACTCCAACCTTGCTACCCCTTGCATTTTTCTAAATTCCTTAAGTCCATTAAAATTAGGCTACAGCCACTTGTTCTGCAGCAAGCTGGAAGCAGAAAAACGAGCTCCGTTGATTGGATCACTCCTCTGGTAGGAGTCTCTGATTCGCTTTGGCTAATGTGATAAAAGAGACGCCATTCAGTGTGACCTTGAAGCCTCCTCGGCCCAGCCTCCTCCAAAAGGCTGCCGTTACGCATTTCAAACCGGGCCACGTATGAGTTTTTAGAAGGACCAGTGGGGTTGACTGACCAAGCCGCAAAGTCCACAGACCGAGGCAAGCTTGGGTGGGTGGATGTGTTCCCCAGTGCAGCCAGGCAGGGCCAGGCAAGGCTGCCACAGGAAAGGCTGAGCCCGGGGTGCTCTACCCCACTTCCTGGGGACGCTGCTTCCTGGATCAGCCGTCTGGATCTGCCTCTTTTTTGCATTGTCATTTGGTTTATTAGAGCAAATCGGTGTGTCCAAATGGCAATGTGTTTGTTCCCCTTCTCGAGCAGCATTAGGAAACTGCAGCCACAGGGGAGGGTTCTGCACAGTGGAATGGAATTCACACTGCAAGCTTGGTGTTTGGTGTTTTCTTTTTTTGTTTGTTTTGTTTTGTTTTTTTAACTGAGCAGATCCAGATGCCCCTGTGGCACCAACTTCTCAAACTCTTGACACTTGGAGCTGAAGTTCTCCACTTCAGCTTGTTCTTTCTTTTTTTTCTCCTTTCTCGAACATGGTGGAACTGACAGCTGAGTTACAAAATCCTAAGCCTCCTCTGCATACTCCTCTGGGGGAACACAACCTCCTTTTAAGGAGTGAAAATAGAATTTCAAGTAGATACACAGGTGATAGAAATACAGAGATGAAGGGCATCAAAGGCTTCAGAACACACAGGCAGGGCAGAGCCCAGGGCAGGACAGGGCTGCTGCCTGCAGCTCTCGACCCAGCCCCTCAGGTACCCGTGCAGCAGGTCCTGAGACCCACCAGTCTGTCCCCTGCCTTGAGGGGAATGGGAGCCTTCGGAGGAACTGAGGCAGCTCTGATTTTGAAACATAAGAAATATGTTTGCTCTTCTCCTGTCTGGAAGGTCTGGAAAGCAGGAGAGGTCTCTGGCTTGCTTCTGTGCAGAGTGGTGGCTGCCTCCGGGTCACCCTGCCTCCCTCATAATCTCCTGTCCTGCAGAGTGAGGGAAGCGGCCTCTGACGTCACACCAGGGTCGGCCAGAGCAGGCAGTGCAGTTAGAAGGGCTTTAGCGCTGGATATTGCCAGGGAGAGTCTGACCTAGAAACAATTCAAGATAAAAGGCAAGGTAAAGCAAGGAGTGGGGAGGGCCCAGGTGGCCCCAGTAACAACCTGAGACCTCCCACCTCAGGGAGGTGTGGACGGAACAGTAACAGGAAGCCCCGAGGGTCCATTCTCTCCCGGTGCCGCAGGGCTGGGTGAGCTGCACTAGCTCCGGATTTGGCAGTGGCACCCTCCTAGGTTCCTGCTCACCAGGCCGGTGTGGGCAGAAGGAGGAACAAGTGGGGAGTCAACTCATGTTCTCAGGTTTGGAGGCAGAGGGTGGCAGGGCAGCCTGTCCTGAGTTCTGGCCAGGCATGTGCCCAAGCCCCCAGGTTCCCCCAGGTCCAACAGCAGCAGCCCAAGCACCTCCACTCACCTTGGCCTGCACTCCACCCTTCCTCACCTTCGCCTTCCCTTTCCCCTTCCCCACCTCCACTCACCTTGGCCTGCACTCCACCCTTCCTCACCTTCGCCTTCCCTTTCCCCTTCCCCACCTCCACTCACCTTGGCCTGCACTCCACCCTTCCTCACCTTCGCCTTCCCTTTCCCCTTCCCCACCTCCACTCACCTTGGCCTGCACTCCACCCTTCCTCACCTTCGCCTTCCCTTTCCCCTTCCCCACCTCCACTCACCTTGGCCTGCACTCCACCCTTCCTCCCCTTCGCCTTCCCTTTCTCCTTCCCCACCTCCACTCACCTTGGCCTGCACTCCACCCTTCCTCCCCTTCGCCTTCCCTTTCCCCTTCCCCACCTCCACTCACCTTGGCCTGCACTCCACCCTTCCTCCCCTTCGCCTTCCCTTTCTCCTTCCCCACCTCCACTCACCTTGGCCTGCACTCCACCCTTCCTCCCCTTCGCCTTCCCTTTCCCCTTCCCCACCTCCACTCACCTTGGCCTGCACTCCACCCTTCCTCCCCTTCACCTTCCCTTTCCCCTTCCCCAGGGCCCCTGAGGGAGACCATCTGCAGGAGCATCACTTGCAAGGGAGGCCTCCCCTCTCTTATGCTGCCCCTCTCCCTTCCAGGGTTTTGTACAGCCTGGAGGGTTGGAGCCTCCTAGAGGCCCCAGGGCAGAGGGGAGTAGGAGGGCAACAGCTTCAGAGCAAGGGCTGCAAATCAGACCCTCTCCAGCACTGAGTAGCCCCCTAATTCCTCCCTTTGGGACAGGGGCTGTGGAAAGTAGAAGGAGGTGATACAAGGGAAGTGCTGGAGTCCCAAGCAGCTGAGGCATGAGGCCCCTTCAGAGGGCCTCAAATGCAGGCATACCCACAGCTGGGAGAGAGGCCATCCACCAACCCATGTCCTCAGAGAGTGCTGGGCTCCACTTAGGATGCAGGACTCTCTGCCCAGACAAACGGGAGAGAGGCTAGGGCTGCTTCCTCAGCAGTGCAGAGGCAGGGGCTCCCAGGGCAACTGGCTCTGGGCCTACACGATTCCAAAGCTTATGGTAGTTCCTGATGGAGCTGTCTGTTCCTCCACCCAGGGCATTAAGAACTAGGAATGAAGGGGAAGTGGGGAGAGTAAAAACACAGCACAGCCCAGCGGCCTGGGCACAGTCTAGCTCTACAGACACCATGGGGCTGAGCTGTCCACTCGTTACAGTGGGCGGCTGCCCTCCCATCCGAGGGGGAAGTCTAGTGCAGCAAACCCTGGCCTGCCTTCTGCCACTGCCACTGAGGTCTGTATTTCTCGGAGGGGCCCTTCTGTTCTCACCCCCCCTCTTGCTGTGCTAACTGCACCTCCTGTTGCCGACGGGTTCCAGAACGCAGAGGAAAACTCGCGCATCTCCATCACCTTCTTCCGCCTATTCCGGGTCATGCGCCTGGTGAAGCTGCTGAGCCGCGGGGAGGGCATCCGGACGCTGCTGTGGACCTTCATCAAGTCCTTCCAGGTAGCCGCCCCTCATGTCCTGCGGCCTGGGGATCCCAGGGCTGCCGCCTGGCCCAGAACACAGCTGGCACAGGGAGGAGCCCTCCACTCTGGGGCCCTGCTCCTTCCTCTGTGTGGCAGAACTCGGCCGCTCTACCTGGCTCCCTGTTTCCGCACTGAGAGGCTTAGACGAAGCGTGTGGTTTCCAAGGCAGGCTCAGAGCCCGAGAAGGCCAGGTGGTAAAGGAGGGATGGGAGCTACGGGGAGGCGGAAAGGGTCTGCCTTACTTTTAACCATCATTTATGTCTTTCTCCACAAGAATTTACTGGACCAAGGGGTTTTGTGGTAAGGAACAAACCTGAAAAACACGGGCCTGGACAACCTGGTGACCGCTATTGCCCTTCAAATTCAGCATTTTCAGAATCTGGCCATCGCCCTCCTCCCCACAGGCATTTCAGCAGCATCTGCTGACAGCACCTGTTATGTCCTCGGCCAGAGTCGCAGGACCCTGGTGTCCTCCGCTCGGCTAGACAGGCCTTTCGAATGGGCCCAGGACTGCCTGGCCACGTGATGCGTTCCTTTTCTCAGCCACTGTTTTTCCGTTAAAACAGAATGACCATCAGCCCCTGCCCTGCCAGCTCGGAGGAGCCTTTGTAGGGTTGAAGTTAGGAGAAGCAAAGCTGCTGGGCCACTTGACTTCCCGCAGATGAGTGCTGAACCCCTGAAGGTGGTTCATGCTTCCCTGGGCTGGCGGAACGCAGGCTTCTCTCCCCCCATGGAGGGGCCGCTCTCAGCTTTCCTGAGACCAGAATCTGTCGGGGAAGATGGCCTTTGTGTGCCCCACCCCGGCCAGTCCCCGCCTGGGGACAGGGCGTGCCTGGGCCTGGTCTAGTGTGCCCATGGCTGTAGCTGTAGCCAGAGGAAAGATGCCCGTCCCCGCTCTGCCCCCAGCAGCCTCCTGCCAGGGACTGACCATCCAAGGTTCTTGAGGGAGCTCCCAATGGCCAGGCCTCCTCTGAGCCGCCAGGGCTGACCCCCGCCTAATGGTGAGCTGGGGCTCCTGCACTCCCAGCCCGGGTCGGCCCAGGCTCCGGGGATTCGGAAAAGTAGGCCCCAGTGGAAGCAGGACTGCCGCTGACGCTGCACTTGGGTGCGCGCGGAACCCACGGCTGTGAGTGGCCATACTCGCCCTGCCCCCCGACATCTCCCGGGCCTGGGAAGAGACTCAGACTGGGTGACTGCGAGGGCCTGACGGTGGCACAGGCGTTCGGGCCAGGCAGCCGGTGCCTGCTCTGGCTGCACCCTCTAGTGACCGGCGGCCAATGAAGCGGCGCCTGGGAACACGGGCCGGGCCTCCCATCCCGGGGACCATGGCCTCTCCCTAGAAGTGTCGGGGGCTCTGGAAATTTAGTCGTCCTAGTTGCCAGGCAGATAATGCATTAAGCGAATAGAATGTATGGAACCCAACTCTGTACAAGGCATGCACTAAGCACTTTATAAGCCTTAAATCATTTAAACCACAAAACCTCTGAGAGGTCATTATTATTATTTCCATTTTTCTGATGAGGAGACTGAAGCTCAGAGAAGTTAAGTGCCCCAGTTCTCATCGATAGAAAGTGGCAAAAACAGGAGTTGAACCCATGATCTTTCTTTTAAATTTTTCCTTATTAAATGTTTTCATTGCAATAGTAATACCCGCTCGCTACAACTAGTGGGATAGAATGAAGCTGTGTAAAGGAAGGGTGTAACTTGCCACTACCCCACTCCTCCACAGGTAACCACAGTCAGCTGGGTGCTGTCCACGATTTCTCCCCCCTCGTACAAACATACCGCACATGTGTAGTCGGAGGAGACTTTGCTCTTTCTTGATTGTTTTGCCCAGGTAGTGTCGCACTATGTGGTTACTCTGTGGCCTGCTTTGAAAACCCAGCTGAAATGGGAAGTCAGTTCCGGTTTCTCAGACCTTCTCCCAGGTTCCCCGTAGTCCTGTGGGACTCTTGGAAGTGTCCCCCAGCCCAAACCGGGCAATAGCTGATGGCTGCAGAGACAGGGATGCGGCGCTCCCTGGGAAGGGGCCCAGCTGGCCTCTGCACTCCGGCCTCATGGGAGTCTCCTGCACTTCCTTCCAGGCCCTGCCCTATGTGGCCCTCCTGATCGTGATGCTGTTCTTCATCTACGCGGTGATCGGGATGCAGGTAGGGAGGCTCCCATCACGGGGCTCCTGGCCTTCTGCTCTCCTCCTCTCCTGCTCTGTCTCTTCCCAGTTCCCAGCACCACATTCCCTCACACCTTCCTCCCTCCCTTCTCCCTTTCATTCCTGACTGTCCCTCTCCCTCCTCTTCCATTTTCTGAGGCCCAAAATACCACAGGAATGGGAACTTTCCCCAAATGGATCTCCTGTAGGTAACAGGAGAGCGGCCAGGTACAGAATACACAGCCCAGAGAGCTTCCCTCCCCGAGGCCTGGGTTCTGCTCTTGGTAGAGGAAAGACACTCCTGAGTTATGCAAGGGGCCTCGGGAGAGACACAGCCCCTTCTCAAGAAACAGCAGCAAGGTGTGTCTGCCCAGCACCCCTGTTTGTGTCCAGGTCTGATGGGCCTGAGAATTACCCCAACCAGATTCATTGGAAGCTAATGACTGAGAGGGAGGGAGGAAAGAAGAAGGAAGCAAGGAAGGGCCAAATCAACACAAGGCTCACCACATCAAACGTGCAGCAGTTTTCTGGGGCCTCCCCTCCCAGGTGCCCACTGCACCTTTCACCACAAACCTGGAGCTCTCCATTCCCGTCTCCGGGCTCCAGCTTGAGGTCCCAAGGTCAAACCTGGCAGGACGCCCACACTGGCCCAGAGCGTTTCCTTGGCCCCTCCTCCAGGAAGTCCCCTACTTACTCATCGCAGAAAGACCCCAGATTCAGTTGCCAAAACCTTTTGAGACTAAAAGAGCTACCTTGATACCTGGTAACGGTGGCAGTTTCTAAGATAAGCACAGCTTTAAAAGACCAGGAAAAAAAAAGGGATTTCAGGAATGAATGAAGCCTGCCCTAGCCCCAGATCACTCACTCCACATCACTCCAAAATGCAAGAACTAAATTTGAAAGAGTGCTTGGGCATGCAGCGCTGAAATAGCAAAGAAAGTAACACAGTGCATCCTGTGTTCTGTCAGAAGCTGGGTCCCTGTCCCAGCATCCACCACTCTCAGCCCCAGCTCCCACCGGGCTGTAGGGACCTGCCTGGGGCTGTGGGCTCTTTGATTCTCATGCTTGTCCAGTGTGGGGATTGTGCTCAGGGACTGGGTAGGGCAGCAGGTGCCTGCCAGGTTGCATGGGAAGACTATTCAGCTTGTGGTGGCCAGTTCCAGGGACACCTGAGACCCCTGAAGAGACCATTGAACAATGGTGGGAAATTAGGATCCTCTCTGTCCACAAATCACTGAACACCTCTTCCTTCCCTCTCCTAGGTGTTTGGGAAAATTGCCCTGAATGATACCACAGAGATCAACCGGAACAACAACTTTCAGACCTTCCCCCAGGCTGTGCTGCTCCTCTTCAGGTGGGTCCCTGAGGACACAGGTGCACAGATACACACACACCTGCATGGTGCCACACTGTGGCCTGATGGTAGAATGATGGAACTGTTTCCCAGGGAGTAGGAAGGGAGAGAATGTGTGCTTGGTGTCTGCCTGACAAGGAGGCCAGTGGGTCCATTGTCGTTTATGATAACTTTCCACAGAGAGACACACTATGCACTGGCACACCTGCTGGAAACCAGCCAAAACCATTAGGGGAGCAAAAGTCACATGCTGAACGCAGCCTGGCTTGGAGTCTGAGCAGGCCCAAAGCCAACCTGCCAACATGCTTTGCGAGCTTGAGCGAGACATCTAACTTCTCTGAACCTCAGTTTTTTCGTCCAATAAGTACGGATATCTATCACTATACCAGCACCTGTCTGTGCCATTTGCTGTGCTGGATGCTTATGTCCACATGCACTGGCGTCATCCTCATTTAATCCTCAACACAATACTAGCAAACTGAATCCAGCAGTACATGAAAAAGATGATACATCATGATCAAGTGGGTTTCATTCCAGGGATGCAAGGATGGTTCAACATATGCACATCAATAAGTGTAATACACTATATTAACAGAATGAGGGAAAAAAGACCCACATGATCATCTCAATAGATGCACAAAAGCACTTGACAAAATTCAACATCCTTTCACGATAAAAACTCTCAACAAATTAGGCATAGAAGGAATGCACTGCAACACAATAAAGGCCACATATGACAAGGCCACAGCTAACATCACACTTAGTGGTGAAAAGTTGAAAGCTTTTCCTTTAAGATAAGGAACAAGACAAAGATGCCCACTCTCACCACTTCTATTCAACATGATAATACTGGAAGTCCTAGCCAGAGCAGTTAGGCAAATGTTATCCAAATAGGAAAGGAACAAGTGAAATTTTCTCTGTTTGCTGATGACATGATCTTATGTATAGAAAATCCTAAAGATCACCAAAATCTATTACAACTGATAAACTAATTCAGTAAAGTTGCAGGCCACAAAATCAACACACAAGAATGAGTAGCATTTATTTACACTAACAATGAACTATCTGAAAGAGAGATTAAGAAATCAGTCCCTTTTACAATAGCAACAAAAAACTAAAATACTTAGGAAAAAATTTAATGGTCTATAAACTGAGAACTTATAAAACATTGATAAAAGAAATAGTTGTGACACAAATAAATGGAAAGATATCTTGTGTTCATGAATTAGAATAATTACTATTGTTAAAATGACAGTACAACACAAAACAATCTACAAATTCAATGCAATTCCTATCAAAATGCCAATGTCATTTTTTATGGAAATGGAAAAAAACAATCCTAAAATTCATATGGAACCACAAAAGACCCTGAATAGCCAAAGCAATCTTGAACAAGAAGAACAAAGCTGGAGGCACCACACGGCCTGATATCAAAATCTGTTACAAAGCTATAGTAACCAAAACAGCATGGTACTGGCATGAAAACAGACACATAGAGCAATGGCTCAGGATAGAAACCTGAGAAATGAACCCACTCATTTACAGCCAATTGATTTTCGACCAAGGTGCCAAGAACACAGAATGGAGAAAGAAGAGCTTCTTTAATAAATAGTGTTGCCAAAAAGGAAAAAAGGGAATTACTTTGAAAATCATCATTAGCATTAGACTTTTCATTAATGAAAGTATATATGTAATAGAAGACAATGGAATAATATGTTCAAAATTATGAGGAAAATGTGTTCTTGAACCTGGCCCTGTATATGCAGTCTAATCAGCATTCAAGTAGCCAGGCAAAATACATTTCCAAGTGTTTAAGAACCCATAAAGTTTACTGCCCCACATAAGTCTTCCTTGAAGCAATTACTCAGGCTGTACTTCCACAGAATGAAAAACGAATCAAAGAAATAGAATGAGCAGAGTAATGATATGAGTAAAAAATAATGAAGTTTATAGTTGTGAGTTTTGAACAAGGACATTATAAAGTTTATATAAAATCTACATAATTGTTAAGGGGAAAATGTACAAAACCTTAATGACAATTTGGAAGTAATGTTTTATGTTACCTCAACAAGGTAGGAAGTGAGGTGGTAGAAGAATTAGAAACATGAAACCACGCTAAGATTCTTCTCTTGTTTGGGGATAAAAATAGATACTGTTTAATTCTGTACATAACTAAGGGAAAAGTGTGTATAAATATATATGTTAAATACTTAAAGGTCAATCACTAAAAAAATAGAAATGGAATGTATACATTCCAAACCACTAGAGGAAAAAGTAGATAAAGAAAACTTAGCAATTCAGCAAAAGGAAGGTAAAGCAAAAGTAGAAAAATAAATAAATAAAACATGGAAATTAGAATAATAAAAGGAGATGGCAGGAATAAGAACAAAGATAATTACTAAACTTATTGAGCTAAAGTTCACTATTAAAAGATAGATACTCTGATGCTGGCTTTAAGAAATCTAGCTCTAGCCTGTTTATAACAGGTATAGTAAAACAAAATGACCTAAGGAAAATGAAAATAAAAGGACGGAAAAATGAACACCATGTAAGGCTCACAATGTAGATGTAATAATAGCAGTAGCAGAAGAAATAGAATTCCAGGTGAAAGGCATTAAACAAGACAGAGAGGGATTTTATACTGATACAGGGTATAATCCATCAAAAACATGTAACGGTCATAAAACTACATGAGCCTAACAATATAGTTTGGAAATGTATCAATTACATATTGATAGAAGTATAAGGAGAACACACACACACACACACACACACACACACACACAGTGGAAGATTTAATACAGGTAGTAGAGCATGACAGATCAAATAGACCAAAACAGAAAAAAGGGTAAAGAATATCTAAGTAGGCCGGGCGCGGTGGCTGACGTCTGTAATCCCAGCACTTTGGGAGGCCGAGGCGGGTGGATCACGAGGTCAGGAGTTCGAGACCATCCTGGCTAACGGTGAAACCCCATCTCTACTAAAATTACAAAAAATTAGCCGGGCGTGGTGGCGTACACCTGTAGTCCCAGCTACTTGGGAAGCTGAGGCAGGAGAATGGCGTGAACCCGGGAGGTGGAGCGGAGCTTGCAGTGAGCCGAGATTGTGCCACTGTACTCCAGCCTGGGCGACAGAGTGAGACTCCGTCTCAAAAAAAAAAAAAAAAAAAAAAAAGAATATCTAAGTAATACAAGTAACAGACTTGATCTTATAGATTTATACTCAATAAATGGCCAAAAAACCACATTCTTTTTAAACACCCCAGAGACATTCACAACAATTAGCCAACACTTAAGTCACAAAGAATTTAACAAATTCTAAAACTGCTCTTACTTTGATATAGCAAAATTAGAAATTAGCCATAAAAACAATAACCTCTCCAAAATCTACTTAAAATTTTGGCACTCTTCTTAGTGACTCAAAGCTGAAACTACAATCTGCAGTCATGTGCCACATGATGACATTTCAGCCAATGACAGTCTGCCTAAAATTACAATGGAGCTGAAAAATTCCTATCACCCAGTGACGCGATACATCATCACCCAGCACAGTACCTCACTCAAGTGTTTGTGGTGCTGCCAGTCGTATGAAAGTATAGCTTGGCCGGGCGCGGTGGCTCACGCCTGTAATCCCAGCACTTGGGGAGGCCAAGGCAGGCAAACTACGTGAGGTCAGGAGTTCGAGACCAGCTTGGCCAACATGGTGAAAACCCATCTCTATTAAAAATATAAAATTAGGCCGGGCGCGGTGGCTCAAGCCTGTAATCCCAGCACTTTGGGAGGCCGAGACGGGTGGATCATGAGGTCAGGAGATCGAGACCATCCTGGCTAACATGGTGAAACCCCGTCTCTACTAAAAAAAAAAAAAAAATACAAAAAACTAGGCGGGCGAGGTGGCGGGTGCCTGTAGTCCCAGCTACTCGGGAGGCTGAAGCAGGAGAATGGCGTGAACCCAGGAGGTGGAGCTTGCAGTGAGCTGAGATCCAGCCACTGCACTCCAGCCTGGGTGACAGAGCGAGACCCTGTCTCAAAAAAAAAAAAAAAAAGTATAGCTTATACAATTATGTACAGTACATACTATTTTATAATGAGAATAAAGGACTGTGTCACCAGTTTATATATTTACTGCACTGTACTTTTATCATTATTTTGCAGTGTACTGCTTCTACTTATTTTTTTTAAGTTAACCATAAAACAGCCTTAGGCAGGTCCTGCAGGAGGTATTCCAGAAGAAAGCATTGTTATCATAGGAGATGACAGCTCCATGCGTGTTACTGTCCCGGAAGACCTTCCAATGGGACAAGATGTGGGGGTGGAAGACAGTGATACTGATGATCCTGACCCTGTGTAGGCCTAGGCTAATGTGTGGGTTTGTGTCTTAGCTTTTAACAAAAAACAAACAAAAAAAAAAGGTTAATAGAAAAAAAAAACAAAATAAGGATATAAAGAAAAATATTTTGTACAGCTGTACAATGTGTGTTTTAGGTTGCGTTATTACAGAAGAGTCCAAAAGTTAAAAAAAAATTAAAAAGTTTATAAAGTAAACATGTTACATTAACCTGAAGTTAATTTATTACTGAAGAAAGAAAAGTACTTTTTATAAATGTGTGTAGCCTAAGTGTATAGTGTTTCTAGTCTCCGGCGGTGTACGGCAGTGTGCGGTCATGTCCAAGGCCTTCACATTCACTCACCACTCCTCACTGCCCTACCCACAACAACTTTCAGTCCTGCAAGCTCCAGTCATGGTATGCGCCCTCTACAGGTGCACCATCTTTGAATCTTTTTTACTGTGCCTATTTTACTGCTCCTTCTCAGTGTTTAGGTATGTTTAGATACACAAATACTTACCAGTGTGTTCCGGTTGCCTGCAATATTCGGTACAGTCACATGCCGTATAGGCTTGAAGCCTAGGAGCAGTGGGCTGTGCCATAGAGCTGAGGTGTGTAATAGCTATGGCATCGTTTGCACAACAACAGGATTGCCTAACCGTGCATCTCCCCATTGTTAAGTGGCACAGGGCTGTACTTAGAAACGAGAGCCAGAGCACCGTATCTGAGATGGATGAGATGCATCAGTCAACACCAAAGAAAAAAGTTCAGAGCCTAAAATTTATTTATATTTATTTAAAAAGATGTATATTAAATAAGCCAAAAGATGGGGGAAAGAATAGTAAAATAATCCCAGAATATGAAGGAATACATTTTTAAAAGTAAAAGCATCAATTAATAAATTATGGATTTTATCAATAAACCCTAAAGCTGATCCTTTGAAAAGACCAATAAACAGACAAAGCATCAAATCCAATTAAAAAACACAACAACATCAGGAGTGCAAAAAGCAACGTCATTACAGGTGTGGAAGTGATTTTTAGAATGATAAGAGAATCTCATGCCTCTGTTTTGTGGCACCTCAAAGGTGATCAGCTGCTTCAAGATGAAGCAGAAGATCTCCTTCTCAGCCAGTGGCTGCCAGAAACTCACTGAAGTGGACAGTGGATGCAAACCATACCTTTTATGAGAAGCATGTGGCCTCAGAAGTCACCGGTGCCACTCTGGGTGAAGAATGGAAGGATTATGAGGGTCAGATCAATGGTACAAATGACCCGCGAGGTTTCCCTGTGAAGCAGTGTGTCCTGACCTGTGGTTGTATCCACCTGCTACTGCGTATGGGGCATTCTGTTACAGACCAAGGGGAACTGCAGAAGGAAAGCACAGATTGTTCAGGGTTGCATTGTGAGTGCCAATCTGACTTCTTAATTTGGTTTTTGTAAAAAAAGATAGGGGAGAGAGAAAGACTAGACTGACTGATACTACTGTGCCTTTTCACCTGAGGTCCAAAAGAGATGGCACAGTCTAATAACTTTTCATTCCGTGTAAAGATGATGTCCACCGGTGAGTAAGCCCCTAAACAAAGGATGTCAGGAACCTAGAACCAAAGCACCCAAGACTCGGCATCTTCTTACTCCACGTGTCCTGCAACACAAATGCTGACATATTGCTCTGAAGAAACAGGACACTAAAATAAAAATAAAAATAAGTAAGGCTGGGCGCGGTGGCTCACACCTGTAATCCCAGCACTTTGGGAGGCTGAGGCAGGTGGATCATGAGGTCAGGAGTTCGAGACCAGCCTGGCCAAGACGGTTAAACCTGTCTCTACTAAAAATACAAAAATTAGCCAGGCACAGTGGCAGGCATCTGTAATCCCAGCTACTCAGGAGGCTGAGGCAGGAGAATCGCTTGAACCTGGGAGGTGGAGGTTGCAGTGAGCTGAGATTGTGCCACTGCACTCCAGCCTCGGTGACAGAGCAAGACTCTGTCTCCAAATAAATAAATAAATATAAGGAAGAGGTTAAACAATATGCTGAACTTTTGGCCAAGAGAATGAAGGAGACCAAAGAAAAATGCCAGGAACAGATTTCCAAGACGTGGAGGCTATGTTCACTGAGAGCTTCTGAGTCTATCAAAAATAAGATTTTCACCAGGCATGGCAGCTCACACCTGTAATCCCAACAATTTGGGAGGCTGAGGTGGGAGGATCAATTAAGACCAGGAGTATGAGACCAGCCTGGGCAACATAGCAAAACCCCATCTGTAAGAATAAAAATAAAAATATTAGCCAGGTGTGGTGCCATGCACCTGTAGTCCCAGCTACTTGAGAATCTGTGACGGGAGGATCACTTGGGCCCAGGAGTTTGAGGTTACAGTGAGCTAAGATGGCTCCACTGCACTGTAGCCTGGGTGACGAAGTGATATCCCATCTCTAAACACATACACACACACACACACAAGATTTTTCTAAGAGTAGCAGACGAATAATATCAGACTTCAAAAAAGAAGACAGAGAGAACATCATGAACAAATTTGTGCCAATCCATTTGAAAACCTAAATGCAGCAGATGCTTTTATGTAGAAAATAAGAATTATAAAATTACCTTAAGAATTTAAAAAACAACAACTACAACAGAAATTGAAAAGGTAGTCAAAAATTTAGCCTTTGAAAAGGCCCAAGATTCAATATTTTTATTTGTGAGGTCTACCAGACTATCAAGGAGCGCGTCATTCCAATGTTATATAAACTTTCCAGGAACAGAAAGTTGTGGAAACCTCTTCACTCATCCCATAAGACTAACACAAAGCTAATGCCAATGAGAAAAAGAGAAAAAAGCAAGCAGTTATAAATATGAAAGTATGTACACATAACTGCCATTGTTTGCAGACGACAGGCTAATTTATGTAGAAAATCTATGCAAATTAACTAAAAACCTTTTATGACAATAGAATTAATAAAGTGGAAGATTAAAAGATTAACAAAGAAAAATAATTGTTTTCCTGTGCTGGCAATAACTAATTAGTAAATGTAATAGACAAGATTTTATGCTGTCACTTTTTCAATATTATTATTTTGTAACTCTTAACCAATAAAATAAGACAAGAAAAATAAAGGATAAGAATTGGAGAAACAAAATTAAATGCCAAAAAAGTTGATTGCCTGTGTGTATATACAAGAAAAATTACAGAAAATTGCTAAAACTAATAGGAGAGTTTAGCAAATATTCCATAATATGAAATCAATTGTATTCCCTCTATATCAGCAGCAAATGGATATAGCTTTTAAAATATAATGTTGAAACTATACCATTTTAAATGTACAACAAAATAAAAGGAAGGATATGCCACATTTCTGGCCAGGAGACTTAATATCATAAAGATGTCAGGATTCCCCAAGTTAATCGATATCCCAATGCAATTCTAATAAGACTCCCAACAGGATTACTCATAGAGCCTGGAACTGACTCTACTGTGCCTATGGAATAGAAAAGGAAACTGAATAGCCAAGACAAATGTTGAAGAACAACAGGTTGGAAGGATTCCTGCACTGTGAGAGGGCAGGACTTACCGTAAGGCCACTTACTATGAAGACAACACAGTACTTCTGTACCAAGATAAACAAATAAACCTAAGGAATGGAATGGAAAGGCTAGAACACAACCTACACACCTATGGAAATACAACTTATGGCAGAAGAAATATTTCAATTAAGTAGGTAAAGATGTACTATTCAATAAATAGTATTAGTAAAATGACTTATCTATACAGAAAAAAATAAAAGCATATTTCTACCTCATATCAAACATGCAAATAAATTTCAGGTTAGTAAGTTATTGTGAAAAACAAAACTTTAGAACCTTTAGAAGAACATAGAAAAGAATGTCTTTATGACCTAAAACAGAGAATGATTTTTTAAACAAGATGCAAAAAGCACAAAACATAGAGGAAAAACTATAAATTTGACCTCATTGAAATACAAAACTTAGATTTACCAAAATACATCGTAAAAAATGCCAGAGATAAGCCACAAATTGGAAGAAGCTATTTCTGATGCATATAACTAACAAAGGATTAAGAGTAGACATGAAACCACCATGAGACACCACCTTACTCCTGCAAGAATGGCTGTAATTTAAAAAATAAAAAATAATAGATGTTGGTATGGATGTGGTGAAAAGGGAACACTTTTACACTGCTGGTGGGAATGTAAACTAATACAACCACTGTGGAAAACAGTATGGAGATTCCTTAAAGAAGTAAAAGTAGAACTACCATTCCCTCCAGCAATCCCACTACTGGGTATCTACCCAAAGGAGAAGTCATTATATGAAAGAGACATATGCACACACATGTTTATAGCAGCACCATTTGCAAAATGATGTAATAGACTTTGAGGACTCAGGGAAGGGTGGGAGGATGGTCAGGGATAAAAGGCTACTGCTTGGGTGATGGGTGTACCAAAATCTCAGAAATCACCACTAAAGAACTTTTCCTTGTAAGCAAAAACCACGTGTTCCCCAAAGACTATTGAAAATTTTTTAAAATAATAAAGAATAGAATATCTTAAGCACCCTACAAATGAGCAAGAAGCATCCTGAATCAAACAAGCAAAAACATGCACATGTAATTTAATGGAAGATAAAATCTAAATTTTCAACCCACTAATCATTTTATAACCAAATTAAAACAGCAATGACATATTATCTCACACGAATTATACGAGCATCGTTTAAAACAATTCACTAATGAACAGATGAGTTTGTAGTGTCATTTCTCCTACACTGGTAATAGGAGGTCTAAGTTGGACAAACCCTTGGAGTTCAAGGAATATCTAGTAAAAATGAAGACACGTGTACTTTAACTGGCAATTCCACTTCTAAGTGGATACCCAAGATATAAATCTGCATGTTTATTGCAGTGTTTTTTGTACTAGTAAAAGAAAAAAGTGAAAAGCCTAAATGTTCCTTAACAGGACGGTGGATTTTTTTATGGTAAGTTCATAGAGCATACTCCTATACAGCAGTTAAGGTGAATGAACTGGAACTAAAATACATCCAAAAGGCTAAGTCTCAAAAACATCATGTGGATTGCAAAAACAGCAAGTTTTCGGAAAAGGTGCAGTTTGTTACTGTGTATATAAAATTTAAAATCTTCAAAATAATGCCATGTGTTTGCATATTTAGCGAACATATCAGAGCATTCGGGGAATGATGAACATCAAGTTCGTTTTAGTGATTCCCTCTGGGGAAGGAGGAAAGGGACAAGTGGGGAGGGATGCAGAGGGCCCTCCTTGGCGTCTGTAGGATGGGCTGCATGGATGTGGCTCTCCCTCCCCCGTAGGTGTGCCACCGGGGAGGCCTGGCAGGACATCATGCTGGCCTGCATGCCAGGCAAGAAGTGTGCCCCGGAGTCCGAGCCCGGCAACAGCACGGAGGGTGAATCACCCTGTGGCAGCAGCTTTGCCGTCTTCTACTTCATCAGCTTCTACATGCTCTGTGCCTTCCTGGTAAGCCAAGGGGGAACTCAACAGCCAGCAGCCATGAGTGCCCAGTTCCAGGGCAGCCTGAACCCTCCATCTCTGCAGCTCACGGTCAGGGCAACCCCATCAGAGGAGCTGGTTTGGGAAGGCTAAGTTGGCAGGAGTGTCCAGCCACATGGAGAGAAAGGCAAAAAGCCCCGGGCCAGAGTGAGCTCCACCAGCATATTGCTTGTCCATTCTTGGCTCTTGTCATGCTGGCATTGTCCCAGAGGACACAGGGGACATGTGGAGGCCTAGAAAGAACTATACTTTTTTGGCATCTTTCTGAGGAGTGAGGAAAAGGGGATAAAGTCCCCTCTTTCCTGTGCCGCCTTGCCCAGCAGCTCAGTAGGAGGGAAGCTGTCCAGCTTGTGATGTGGGTTCATCACACACAACTCTCAGGGAAGCTGTGTCAAGTTTACATCCAAGAGACCCAGGTTCTACGGCTGGTAGGATGGATTACCGGTCTTTAGAAATGTTGGCTTCTGCCATCCGTGGGCCCCGGCTGGCATGGGGGTTCCAGAGGCAGGTGTGTAGGAAGATCTTCTCCCAGCACCTCATTGTACTGTTCCCCGCAGATCATCAACCTCTTTGTAGCTGTCATCATGGACAACTTTGACTACCTGACAAGGGACTGGTCCATCCTTGGTCCCCACCACCTGGATGAGTTTAAAAGAATCTGGGCAGAGTATGACCCTGAAGCCAAGTAAGTTCCCAGAGGGAAGGCCTGATTCCCTGAGCTGAGAGAGGGTATCGCTGACCATACCTGCAGGAGGGGCTCACGGTTGGCCAGCACTGGGTGGATCAATTAGAAACACCAAACTGCATCAAACCCCAGGGTTTGCCAGCAGGAGGAGGCCTGGCACCTTCAATTAAGTCAAGAATATATCTACTAGGTTGGGTGTGGTGGCTCATGTCTGGAATCCCAGCACTTTGGGAGGCTGAAGTGGGTGAATCACTTGAGGCCAGGAGTTCAAGACCAGCCTGGCCAACATGGTAAACCCCCATCTCTACTAAAAATACAAAAATTAGCCGGACATGGTGGCACATGCCTATAATCCCAGCTACTCGGGAGGCCAAGGCACGAGAATTGCCTGAATCCGGGAGGCGGAGGTTGCAGTGAGCTGAGATTGCACTACTGCACTCTAACCTGGGCAACAAAGCAAGACTCCATCTGAAAAAAAAAAAAAAAGAAAAGAAAGAAAAGAATATATCTACTACCTTCAGTTGAATGGAAGGATAGGAAATTCTAGTATCAGGAATAACTAGTTAAGTGTTCAAGTTAGGATACACAGGGCCGGGGAAAATGTTGACTCCATTCCTGCTTCTGGTCTAAAGATCAATCACATTTGGCTGACCCTCAGTAAATACCTTTTGGTCAGAAGGTTAGTTCATTCAGTCAGCAAGTATGTATTGAGAATTCCGTTGCACTGCTAAAATCCCTTCCACTTTGAACATAGCATGGGCAGAAAAGTATTCATTAAAACCTAAACACGTGTATATGTATATTGGTTTGGGGCTGTGCCATGCAATTCTGCAGCTCTGCACTGAGTGTGACTAATAGTGACTACACAGTGCCATGTTGCCCATGTGAGTGGGCCCCACCCCTCAGGTGCATGCATCCTGGGCTGCTGGCAGAGACCATGGCTCTCTGATGTCCTGTCCCTCCCCTCCTTCCTCTTCTAGGGGTCGTATCAAACACCTGGATGTGGTGACCCTCCTCCGGCGGATTCAGCCCCCACTAGGTTTTGGGAAGCTGTGCCCTCACCGCGTGGCTTGCAAAGTAAGAGATAACTGGGTTCATGGGAGGAAGAGGGAAAATAGGGGAAGCGAAGTGCCCATTTCTTGTGATCCTTTAAGGGAATGAACATACTAGTTTATGTGCCTAAAGATTACATTTTAAGGATCCTTCCAGCTCTAAATTCTCAGACTCTATAAGGGAATAACGGAGTGAATGCCTCCTGTCCCAGCGAGCCAGGGGCCCAGTCCTGGATAAAGGACTTTTTCAGCCCGTCCCACTGCACCATCCGGGCATCCTGGGGTGGGAGACTCCCCAGCCTAGGCTAGAGGGGTTAGGCATTCTTTTCGTGGAGTTGGAGGGCAATTAGAAAGCCCAGGCATTGACTTCAGGGTTCTGCGAGTCCTAAAATTGTACATAAAATCACTAAAATACAAAGTGTACCAGGGGAGGATCTCTCACTTTCCTCAGATTCCTTAGTGAGACCATGACCCCAAAAAAAGAAAGTGTCATTTCCATTTCTCCCCTCCTCTCTTCTGTGGCCATTCTGCACTCCTTGTTGGGGCAGTAATGAGCTGACAGAGAGGTGAGCGAAGGGAGACCAGAGGGCTGGAGAGAGGAGGAAACTCAGATGGCAGGAGGATGCGGCTCTGTGAGAATCCACTCATGGAAAACGCAGATTGAGGGAACACCGAACCTTCTACTTGTGCTCTGTTTACTGAGTTTCTTCTCATTTGTGCCTCTACTCAAAAAAAAAAAAAAAAAAAAACCAGATTTTAAGAGATTTCTAAGGGCATAGAAAATATCAGAAAAAAAGGAGTATAAAATAAATGCAAGGTACAAACACCATGCAAGGTGAGGGTGGGCAGGGGTGCAGCCTGGAGGGGGCTAAGGTGCATCCATTGTGGCCTCCGGATGGGCCTGGGCAGGCTGAGGCCTGGGTGTGAAACTTTCCAGTGGCCACGATACAGTTCACACCATCCATGAGACTCACCAAGATCTGGTCACTCAGGAAAAGTGTAACCCTTCTAGACACTGAGATTAGCAGGAGGTCACCGTGTGAGCTGACAAATAGCCCTCTTGAGCATGCCCTCGGCATGGATGCCGTGGTGAGCTTCACACCGCGCTTGCTCATTGTGACCCAGTGCATGCTGAAGGCCCCACACCAGAGCTCAGTGCCAGGGAAGCCTGTTCTGGGAGCGTGCTAGAAAGAAGAGGGCAAGACAGCACTATCCAGTGTCAGCAGGCTTCTGCTCCAGCTTGATGCAGAAGCGTATTTGGCAATACACAGAGAGGACATGTAGCATCTCCTGCAGGCAAAGCTCCTGTGATCCCTTCTCTTCTCCGGGCTGTGGGTGAATGCTGCCTGGCAGGTGGGCTCCCAGCATGTGCTGGCGTACAGCCGGTCTCTGCTGCCACTGGAGAGCGCACCTGCACGCCTGAGCAGACTTTCGAGCAGGGCGCAAGGTTGGGTGGCCTTCACATCGTTCTGTGGAAGTGAAGGTCTAATGAGGATAAATGTCATACCTCTCCCACTCTGTGAGGAGGGTCACAAGTAGTTGTGGCAAAGGCAGGATTCTCCCTGGAATGCTTCAGGGATCATTCACTCGCTGTCCACTCCAACAACACCCACACAAGCTGCGTGTCTCCCCCAGCATCCTCTGTGTTAGGCCATCCTTGTGCTGCTATAAAGAAATACCCGAGACTGAGTGATGTATAAGAAAACAGGTTTAATTGGCCCACAGTTCAGCAGGCTGTACAGGAAGCTTGGCACTAGCATTCTGCTTCTGGGGAAGCCTCAGAAAGCTTCCAATCATGGTGGAAGGCAAAGGGGAGGCAGGTGCATCACATGGAGAGACAGGGAGCAAGAGAGAAGGGGGAGGGACCGCACACTTACACAGATCTCATGAGAACCCACTCACCAAGGGGATGGCACCAAACCGTTTATGAGAAATCCACCCCGTGATGCAATCACCTTCCACCAGGCCCCACCTCCAATTCTGGGGATCACAGTTCAACATGAGATTTGGGCGGGGACACAGAGCCAAACCATATCACTCTGCCACGGTGTTCTGTGGTCCCCTAAGCACCACCTGCCAGCATCACTGGCTTTGCTCCCCTTCCCCTGCAGCGCCTGGTCTCCATGAATATGCCTCTGAACAGCGACGGGACGGTCATGTTCAATGCCACCCTGTTTGCCCTGGTCAGGACAGCCCTGAGGATCAAAACAGAAGGTAAGGGCGCCTATGGGCACTGGGAGAGACACTCAGAAGGTCTAGCAGACAATCAGAGAGGAGCTCGGCAGCCTGCACAGTGCTGGAGGGACCTTCCTGCCCCAGACAGCATCCGAGCGGGGATACAGGGGTGACCCGTGCTCCAGCACATCGCAGGGCCCCAGCCTGCTCATGACTTCTTTGCTTCCTGAATGGTCTCCCTGCCTCTAGCTCAGGGGTATCCAATCTTTTGGCTTCTCTGGGCCACATTGGAAGAAGAACTGTCTTGGGCCACACATAAAATACACTAACGATAGCTGATGAACTAAAAAAAAAAAAAAAAAATCACAAAATACTCATTGTTTTAAGAAAGTTTACGAATATGTGTTGGGCCACATTCAAAGCCGTCCTGGGCCGCATGTGGCCCGTGGGCTGCAGGTTGGACCAGCCTGCTCCGGCTTATTCATTTTGAACTCTCGCTTTCCATGAAACTCTGGGACTCATTCTGGTGGTATCTTAAAGTCAGAGGGTATAGCTCACAAAACAGAAGGAGACAGGTGTTAGCTGAAGCAGGACCAACCCCTGTCTAAAAGGACTTAACACTGGCCACAGGTGGGTGTCTCAAATGCTCAACTCATTAAATTAATAGGACTGTGCTGGGAAGACATGTGTGGGAAAAGGGACATAGTGACAAGTGGTGGCCGTGGTGGAGGTCATTGCACACATTGTGTGGGCTGAGCCTGGCTCAAGGCTCTCAGCCAGCGGACAGGTGAGGATTCAGACCTCACCGGTGCCACCTAGTCAGACCGGGCTCAGGGCTGTGTCCACCTGGAGGGGTCCTTCTAAGTGTCCTTAGCACCCTAAGGGCTAGCAGCAGCCGGAGTGAGATAATCTGCTCCCTTTATGATGGATAAGAGTTTGTGAACCACTGTGGAAAAGGCTGTATTAAATACACCTAAGAAGATGCCATTTCTCTCCAAGGGTGTCCAGCCTTGGAGTGTCTAGCGTTTCCTAGAGCGTGGTCAAAAGACCACCTGCTGCAGAATCAGCTTTGGACACCTGTTTAAGCTACAGAGTCCCAGGCACCCACACAGATCTGATAACGCCAAATCCCCGAGCATGGGGCCCAGAAATCTGCATTTTGAACCAGCTACAGAGATGATTCAAACCCACTGGTGTAGTAATTACAGAAAACACAGATGAGACAGGCAGTATGTTTCCTTCCCCTTCCTACACTTTCAGCTTAAAACTCAGGCTGTCCGTCAGTGTGTTCCTCTGGGGCAACAGAAGGAGCCCTTGGCAGGGAGATGGGAGACTCGAATCTAAATCCCTGCTCTCTCACTAATGACATGAGTATGAGCCATTTACTCTGTCTCTACTTCCGTTGCTTCGTTGGTAGACTAGAGAAAGGTGATGACATCTGGGAATTTAATTCATTGAATAACCCAGACATGGATCTTCTCTCAGTTAGATCCTTCAGAAAAAATAACAGAAACATTTGAAATGAAGTGAAACAAGAACCAGTCCACCAAGACAGAAATCAAAATAATTAGCTGATTTTTAAAAAATAAAAATAGGAGCCGGGCACGGTGGCTCACGCCTGTAATCCCAGCACTTTGGGAAGCCAAGGCAGGTGGATCACTTGAGGTCAGGAGTTCAAGAGCAGCCCGGCCAACATGGTAAAACCCCATCTCTACTAAAAATACCAAAATTAGCCAGGCATGGTGGTGACAGGCACCTGTAATCCCAGCTACTCAGGAGGCTGAGGCAGGAGAATCGCTTGAACTTGGGAGGCAGAGGTTGCAGTGAGCTGAGATCACACCACTGCACTCCAGCCTGGGCGACAGTGAGACTCCATCTGAAAAACTAAAATAAAATAAAAAATAAAAATAGGACAAGTTCCGCTACTAAACTGAAAAAAAAAAGCAAAGGCTAAAAAAATATACCATCAGTAGCCAATGCAATCACTCAATCTGAAATGGGTGTAAATAGGCCTATTTCTGACTACCAGAAAACAAAAACACACTTTTTTTTTTTTAATGGATCTTACTCTGTCACCTGGAGTGGCGCAATCTCAGCCTCCTGCAACTGCCAACTCCCTGGTTCAAGCCATTCTCCTGCCTCAGCCTCCTGAGTAGCTGGGACTATAGGCGTGTGTCACCACACCCAGCTAATTTTTGTATTTTTAATAGAGACAGGATTTCACCATGTTGACCAGGATGGTCTCAATCTCCTGACCTCGTGATCTGCCTGACTGGGCCCCCCAGAGTGCTGGGATTACAGGCATGAGCCACCGCGCCTGGCCAAAACACACATTTAATTCTTCCTTGTATAACAAGGAAGAAAACTGGGAAGAACATGTGTTCGTATGTTAACATTGATTATCACGAGTAGAAAGATCAGCAGTGACATCTACCTTACTCCTTTAGTTTTTTTACTTTCCAAATTTTCTGCAAGGAGTGTTACTGCCCTACGTTCTGAGGGAAGAAGAGGCGATACAAATGACTGCCAGGAGGAATATGCTGTAATACTTAAAGCTTAATATAAATTGAGGATGTAAGATTTTGTTCCATGGAGGAACAAAAGGCAGGCAGGTATGGAAGCAAGGATTTGGCAAGGTCGAAGGTTCACTGTCAAAGCAAACCACATGCCAACTAAGGAAGACCAGTAGCTAGTAACAATGCGAAAGACTGATCCATCAAATGCAGAGACCCAATTCTGAGGAAATAGGAGTTCCAGAGAAAAGGGGAGAAGCCAGCCATGTGGGAACTACAATCATGTCAAGAATTAAAGACTATCTTTTAAACACAAAGACATTTCAGAACAGCTACCAAAGGGCCCGTAATGCCCCCACCGAAGGGTGAGCCTTCATCACACACGGGCCCTCCACAATCTTGTTAAAATCTTAAGAAAGGAAGACAAAGTCACGTCTTAGAAACAACTAGAAAGAAATGGGAGAAGGCACCTACATTTGTGAAGATAAGGCTGGCATCAGTCCTCACCCTTCAGACATCTCAGCCTGGAAGGAATTGGGGAGAAATTAACACCTACCTCAGAGAATCAGAGCTCTCATCCCACGTCCAGCACCAAGCCAAACAGGCTTTTCTCTTGGAACATAGAAGGAAGATATTGAAAAATACTCAGATGACATGAAACAATTGTCGGTGAACTTCCACAATTACATAGACCGTCATGAGAATAAATTAAGGCTGATAAAAAAAAAGGAAAGGTCCTTTTGGAAACTATGTTAATTTCTTAGGTCTGCTGTAACAAATGATCACAAACTGGGCAGCTGGAAACAAGAGAAAGTTCTCTCAGTTTAGGAGGCCAGAGGTCTAAAACTAAGGTGTCAGGAGGATTGGTTCTTTCAGGAGGCTGTGGGGAGAATCTGTTCCACCCTTTCTCCCAGCTTCTGAGGGCTGTGGACGATGCCTGGTGTGCACTAGCTCACGGCAGCATCGTGCCATCTGTGCCTCCATCTTCACATAGCCTCCAGGGTCTTCGTTCCTCTCCTCTTCTTATAAGGACACCAGCCACATTGGACTTAGGGCCCACCCTCATCCAGAATGGCCTCATCTTAACTAATTACATTGGTGAAAATCCTATTTCGAATGAAGGCCACATTCTGAGGTTCTAAGCAGACATGAATTTTGGGAGGACACCATTCAGCCCAGTCCCGAAGCCAAGTATATTTGAATACCGTGTGTGTTAGGATCTTGTCCTGCGTGTGTCAGAAACCTCCAGCTACCTCTCCCGTGAAGGGGATTGATTACCGGGAGTCGTCCCCTGCCTTCAGGTCCTGTTTGGATCTGGCATTCAGGGAGCTTGGGATTCCGTCAGTCCCTCTCCTGCCACCTCTGCATGCTCTGCCCTGTGGCCCCAGAGGTGGATTTGAACCCAGGCAGTCTGACACGAGAGCCCTCCACAACGATACTGAACCGCCAGTCCTATGCAAGAGCAGTAAACATCCCATGTTGGTTTCCTATTCTGCAAAGCAAATCACTACAAGCTTTTCAGCTTAAAAAGATACCCTGTTGGCCAGGCACGGTGGCACACGCCTGTAATCCTAGCACTTTGGGAGGCTGAGGCGGGCAGATCACAAGGTCGGGAGTTTGAGAACAGCCTGATCAACATGGAGAAACCCTGTCTCTACTAAAAATACAAAATTAGCTGGGCATGGTGGCGCATGCCTGTAATCCCAGCTACTCGGGAGGCTGAGGCAGGAGAATTGCTTGAACCCAGGAGGCGGAGGTTACAGTGAGCTGAGATCGTGCCATTGCGCTCCAGCCTGGGCAACAAGAGCAAAATTCTGTCTTCAAAAAAAAAAAAAAAGATACCCCGTTATTAGCTCATGGTTTTGCAGGTCAGAAGTCCAGCAGTGGTGAAGCTGGGCTCTCATAAGGCACATCCAGGATATTGATCAGGCCATGGTCTCTTCTGGAGGCTCTGGGGGAGATCACGTTGTTGATGCGATTCATCCGTTGCAATTGTGGGTCTGAGGTCCCCACTTTCCTGCTGGTTGACAGCTGGGGACCCCCTCAGCTCCTAGAAGCAGCCTCTCTAGGTTCAGCCCACATGAGTGTTTGTTTTCTTCCAGGCCAGCTGGAGAGGACTCTGCTTTTAAAGGGCTCGTGACTAGGTCAGGTCCGCCTAACCTCCCTGTCTTAGGTCATGGGTGCCGTGTGCCATATAACCTAATCTCAGGAGTAAAATCTCTGATGGTTAGGGGCCCAGGGGTTTGGCAGCGTGTATACCCTGGTGAGGAGCATCTTAGAATCCTGTCCCCCACATCTGCCCTTACAGCTGTAAGGAGGCTCGGCTTTCCTTTTTCACCACTGTAAGGCTGGGGCCCCAGAGGCTGCACAGGGCAGGCATCTAAGCAGGGGAACTCAGGACAGAGCCCTCATTGACAGATGTACCCTCCTATCATCCATGTTCCCTGTGGCTGCCCAACGAGTTCCATGAGAAATGCCACCCATGGGGACCCCCTACTGCCCGTGGTGGGGTCATACATGTTCCAGCTGGTGAGCGCATGGCCGCCATTGTTCCTGCCCGGGCCCTGGGCTCAGTCCACAAGGAAGAGCACTGAGTGCCGGCAGAGGGGCCCCCTGGCTGGCCTGAGCCACAGGCAGGGGGAAGGGGAGAGGAATGGCATTGGACAGAGCACGAGAGGGAAGGGGGAAGGAAGGAAGGTGGAGAGAGGAAGGGGAAGAGGAAGGAGGTAGAAAACGGGAAGACTGGGGAAAAGTGAAGCCAGTGAGAAAGAAACTGATGTGTCAGGTTGCGTGGGGCAGACGCCACCATCTGTGGCTTCCTACCTTACGCAGAGGGACCCAGCCCATCAGAGGCCCACCAAGGGGCTGAGGATCCTTTCCGCCCTGCAGGGAACCTCGAACAGGCCAATGAGGAGCTGCGGGCCATCATCAAGAAGATCTGGAAGCGGACCAGCATGAAGCTGCTGGACCAGGTGGTGCCTCCTGCAGGCGGTGAGTGCTCCCTGGGCCCCGCACCTCGGCCACAACCTGGCCGTGCCTTCCTCGGCCTGCCTCTCCTCCAGCAGTGGCACCCTTAGAATGTGGAAGCATCCCCTGAGACTTGCTTCTTGAGTCCCCTAGGCTTGCTGGAGTTCTGCCTTCAGACCCTTCCTGCGGGACTCAGAGGCCCCATTGGTTAGAAGGGACACAGGTGCAATGCCCTGCACAAACTCAGAAACAGAATGTCAGGCTGGAAATCTGGTGCAACCTGCTTTTTACATAGGGTAACAGGCGAGTCCCTGATGCTTAGGGGTTTGGCAGAACTTCTAAGCAAACTCTACAAAGTGTAGGTTTCCCATAAGCCTGATTACTGTAGGATTGCTCTAAGGCCCTGAAAGGAGAATCCCCTGAGATTCCTCCCCTCTTGGATGAAATTCTTTTTGTTCTTCCAAGAGCAGTGTTTCTTGACCCTGTCAAGCCCCAAATCCCTTTTTATAGCAAAGAGTTTATACTGCCTTTACTATGACCCCGAATGAAAATTATAGATAATATATCTTTCCTATACATATAATTTCCAAAATATTAATATAATGCCTTCACTGTAACATAAAATCTATTAAAAGCAGATGTTTCCAATATGCAAATACTCAGGCATAACTATACCAGAGGGTACATTTAACTGATGAGATCTTCTCATGTACACACTTACAACACAGGAAGTAAGACAATTGGGTTCACAGGAAGTAAGACAATACTGAATACTGTCAACACTTTGTCATTTTGAAATAAGGGGTAAATCAGTGTATTAAATAACTGTGTGTAAATAGCCCCCCACACATAAACACACACAGATGTACTTACACGTATGCAGAATGACCATGACATGACACTTACAGTGAGTGACCCAGACACCGCAAAGAGCATTGCCATCAGGAATCCAGTTTTCCAAAACGCGAACCTCTCTCAGCCAAGTTTAAACACTCCAAGGTATAGTTTTCGTCAATTTACACAGCAGTTATATTCCCGGAAATTTTTAGGTATGTTAAAACCATGCAAAACAATATCCTATGTTCATTTGCAAAATGGAACTACGTTCTGAGCTCAGAGAATCCTACGCAGAATCATGGATGTGTGGTATAAACTCGAAAGCCCTGCAGGGTGCAAAGCTGCGATTGCAGAACATGTCTGCACTTCCAGGGACAGGTCTGGAGCTGCCGGATGCCAGTGGCACCCCCACAGTACCCTGACAACTAAAAACCATCCCACACATTTACTGTGCCCTCCTTAAGAGGCGACACCACTTGTGTTAAGAACCACTTGCCAGAGCGAAAGCCAGACTTGGGCTACGTGAAAATCTCACCAGTGCCATATGATATTTTACATACATCATTTTATTGAATCCTGACAACATTTCTGTGAAGTTTGCTCAGGGAACTAAAGTTCTTTGAAGCTAAGTTGCTGACCCAAGGTTACCTGGAGAGTCCAGAGCACATTCAGGATTCAAACCCAGGCCCCAGGGGACCTAGGACTCCAGGCTTGTCCCACCGTGCAGTTCTTCCTTCCCGACTATGCGGGAGAGGGGACCCTGGGTTTTTCCCTCCCACGTGGAAAGGGGGTGCTTGCCAGAGAAGGGAGGGGTCATCACTGCTATGGATTTGGCTGTTTTGGAGGGACAGGTAGGAGGAGAACCCTCACCAGCCCCTAGGTCTGTCTCTTGGGCCCGTTGCATCTCTTCACAGTGAACCAGGAGGTGGAGCCAAGGGGCTCCTTACCAGGCAGGAACTGTTTCCTGTAGGAACTTATGGCTTCTCCACCATCAGGTTCACTCCCAGGACAGGGACTGATGCTGTCACACGTAATCTTGGGTATCCAGCCTAGCAGGGGTGCAGCCAAGCCACGCTGCACAAAAACCTAGTCTGGTTTGAAAGAAAAATCCAAACTTCCATGGGAAGAAAGTCCTCCTTCCAGCAGCCCCTCCCTCCAAGTTGAGCTGAACTGATTTGGACTTGGAAGAGGGGCCAATTGATGAGGGACATTTGAAGCTCTGGAATCAAATAAGAGTCAGCAAATATCAGTAAAGTTTAAAAAAAAAAGCAGGAAATAATTTTGATGATAGGCTACTTTTTCCTTAAAAAAAAAAAAAAACAGGGGCTAAGAATATGTTTGATGATTTACATAACTAATTTGCACTAAGAATCTCCGAGAAAATACTCGAGAAACTAGATTATCTACAGGAGGTGGTGACTAGGCAGATAAGGGCTGTGGCAGGAGAGACTTTTCACCATAAGCCTTTTTATGTATTTTTTTTTTCTCTTTTTAAGCCTTGTGAATGTACTATCTCTCCAAAACAATTAAACCTAAAAAGTTTTAGAAAGTTTTGGATGCTGAAAAAAAAAAATGAAGTTCAACTGAATTCCCTCTTACCCCCTCTCCCCTCTCCATACGTCTCAGATGATGAGGTCACCGTTGGCAAGTTCTACGCCACATTCCTGATCCAGGAGTACTTCCGGAAGTTCAAGAAGCGCAAAGAGCAGGGCCTTGTGGGCAAACCCTCCCAGAGGAACGCGCTGTCTCTGCAGGTGAGGGCCTGGGGGCGGGTCCACACTCCAGGAAGGTCCTGGTCACTGCCTCTGACCTCCAGTCAGGGTGCCAGTCCCTTCCCAGCAGGCTGGAGGCCAGGTCCCTGCAGAGGGAACTTTTCAGAAAGCTCCAGACCTTTCCAAAGATGGCTGTGAGAAGGGGGTGATGTGCCCTTCCCCACCTGCCACCCACCGACTGTCCTCCATGGGCCTGCCTGCTGTCATAGCCCCCAGATCTCTCAAACACTTCACTGAGGCTCCCATGACAGCCCCTGACCCCTGGTGCCCCCTCCTAATGAGACTTCATGCCTCCTGGATGGGCGAGTGGATTCTTCCATCAGAGGGCAGCCCAGCCCCCAGTTCACACACAGACAAACCTTCCGGAGAGTCGACTGGCTGGGTGGAGGATGCCAGGGCCCTGGAGGGACAGGCCTTGACCCGAGGCTATGGCTGGCTGGCGAGCTTGGAGGAAAGGGAGCACGGTCCTCACCATCCTCCCCTTGGGTTCCAGGCTGGCTTGCGCACGCTGCACGACATCGGGCCTGAGATCCGACGGGCCATCTCTGGAGATCTCACCGCTGAGGAGGAGCTGGACAAGGCCATGAAGGAGGCTGTGTCCACTGCTTCTGAAGATGACATCTTCAGGGTGGGTGGTGCCATGGCGCACTCTCGGCCTCTATAAAGTTCAGTTTGGAGCAAGAGGGTGGGCTGGGGTTTTGCGGGGAACGTCCAGGGGAAAGAGCTGCACCAGAGGAGAGGGCCAATTCCAGGCTCTTCTTGATTAGCTGTCTCCTCTCCCCTTTGCCTTTTCCAAGCCTGACTCCATACCATGGCAGGGCTCCCTGGAAATAGTGGCTCCCAGTGTCACTGGCTCTCAGCGAAGTGGGAAGGAGCTGCCTCCCTAAGTGAAATGTTTCCTAGGAGAAACTTCTACATTAGAAGTTACAAAGTGGTCACCCCGGGGCACATCTAATCTGCAGGCTTGTTTTGTTTGTTAATATTTGAAAATCTGGCACATTCAGGTCAAAATCAAGATTTCTGGCATTCCTTGGAAAAGTCAGGAGACCTGGCAATTTTGAGCTTGCATTCCCACAGAGCAGCAGAGGGCTGGAGCCTGATGGCGGTTGCCCTTTGAGATGGAGCATAGCGTCTGTTCTCCAGATCTCGAAGACCCCTCCAGTCCTCCCCTTTCCCTCTCCTTTCCTGGAGACTGAAGCTGCCCAGCAGTTGCGATAGTGAAAATTTAAAAGGCTGTTCTGGAATGAGGAGCATTTATCACTCACTTGTGTTGCCTGCCTCACCCCGCTGGTGTTTGGTTACAAATCCTTCTATAGCAAGGGAGAAGCTACCAGCCATAATTGTGCAGGGCCCTGCTCACACCTCTCTCTCCCTGCCCCGGGCCCAGTTCCCAGGCTGTGGAACACACAGGGGGCAAGCTGAGCCCATCCTGCCCTTGCTCCGTCTCTTCCTCATCCTTATTCTCATCACTGGGAGCCATTCATCACTGAGTGGCCTCAGAGACATGGCATGGTGGTGACACAACCCAACAAGACCCCAGAAACCAAAGGCTCAGTCACCAAGGCCCAGGGATGTTCTGATGTCAAGGGTTGGGCCAACCTTGCAAATAGCTACTTGCCCACTTCCCCAGGACAAGGAAAAGAATACTGGGGAAAAACATTGGCTTCAGGTTTTAAATCTCTCCGAGTCCCCGAGGGGAAAAAAAAGACCATCATGCAGGAAATTCTTCATATTCAAAACCGTTTGGCCAACACAGCTTTTAGCTCTGTGACCACATTGGATTTCCATTTTTTAAATCTGGTTAGAATCTTCTGGTTGCTCTCCCAGCCCCCGCCCTCACGATGTGCTGGCTGCTCTTAGGGACCACCATCCTGGACGTGCCCTGGAAACTCACCCCAGCCCAGGGGCTTCACTGGAAACCTCCAGGGCAGCTTGTACCAGCGACAGCCCCTTGCTCAATCCCATCCCCACTGGTGGGTGGGTTCTCCCAGCAGCCACAGAGGGGATCCTGGAGCCTTGAGTCCCTCCTTCTCTGGAGCTACTAGGCATGAAGAAGGTCCTCAGGTGCTCCTGGCTCCCAGCAGGGCTGGGCCTCCCCGAAAGAAGGCAACCTGCCCTCCCAGGCCCTGTACTTCCCTGACCTGGCTGTGGACTCTGTTCTCTGGGAGGAGTGGGTGCTGAGGGGCTTCTCCTTCACCCGCCCCTCCTTCTTGCCTACAGAGGGCCGGTGGCCTGTTCGGCAACCACGTCAGCTACTACCAAAGCGACGGCCGGAGCGCCTTCCCCCAGACCTTCACCACTCAGCGCCCACTGCACATCAACAAGGCGGGCAGCAGCCAGGGCGACACTGAGTCGCCATCCCACGAGAAGCTGGTGGACTCCACCTTCACCCCCAGCAGCTACTCGTCCACCGGCTCCAACGCCAACATCAACAATGCCAACAACACCGCCCTGGGTCGCCTCCCTCGCCCCGCCGGCTACCCCAGCACGGTCAGCACTGTGGAGGGCCATGGGCCCCCCTTGTCCCCTGCCATCCGGGTGCAGGAGGTGGCGTGGAAGCTCAGCTCCAACAGGTAAGTAGGAGACTGGCCACCCCAGGCGGCATACAGGGCCCACGTGTTGCAACCCTCAGGAGACAGTGGAGGAGACGGAGGCCTCGGCCGGCCACTTGCCCCTCAAGCTTCCAGGAGGTCCCTGCCCCAGACGCCAGCAAGAGCAGGAGGCACTGTGCTGTCTCCCAAGTCCTGCCCTCGATCAGACATGGCAGGCTCAGGGCAAGTCAGCAGTGTCCTGCGGCGCCGCTTCTCCCTCTCCTCTCCCGTGCTCCGAGTGGCCCAATGTGATCCTCAGATGTGTGCGTTCTGGCCGCACAACAGAAACCATCCTGTCTGCTCTTTACCAAGTCTCTGCCCAAACCTGGCCTTTCTCCCAGCTGAGATGGGAATGGCATTTCCATTGCTTCCCTGGAGCCCCTTAGCCAGCCTCCCGGGGAGGGCACCCCGCTGTGGGAGGCGCCGTCTGTAGCACTGGCCCATTCTGCCCAGCACAGGATCATTCCTGGAGGTCTTGACTGCACCTCTCACCCTGACTCACTCTTTTCTCCTCGTCCTCTGATCCCCTGGCCTCTAGGATGCACTGCTATGACATGCTGGATGGTGGGACTTCCCTCCCACCCTGGGCCCCCAGGGCGTTCCTCCCTGTCTGCATGAGCAGCTCCGGGGTTCCCCGGTGGGACTGAGAGAGGACACACCCTGCATGGTGCCTGGCCACGCTTAACAGTGCTGCTCTTCCAGAGTGGGACAGTGGCTCCCAGCAGGCGGCACAGCCCCCCAGCATGCCAGGTTCTTGACAGGCCTGCCCTCCAGCTCAGAAAATAATAGAGAAGTGGGAGCTTCTCTCTAAACCCCTGGACAAGTGTCCATCCCAGGAGCAGGCACACCTGCCGCTGGCCTGCCCATCCCTCCAGAGGGCCCATTTTCAAGTGGCTGCGTGCAAGCCCATGGGACCCAGGAACTTAATTGTGTCAGACGACAGGCCAGTTTAAAGGACCATCTCCCTGTCTGCTTTCCTTTCTGCAAGGTTGGCTGGTTTTGCCCCCCAGAAGCAGCACTGGGGGTGTCCTTCAACTCATGAGGCCTGCACTGCTGCCTTCTGTGCACAGGGCAGTGTGCTTGGCACTGGATTTTAGGTGCTGGCCTGAAGGGCTGGCTTTGCATAGGAGAGGATCTAATCTAGGCATCTAGTCTTGGGGGCCTGCACCTGTCGTGGGGGCCTCATCCTTCTCTGCAACCTCATCCCCCTTCCACAGCCTTTGAGGACTCAAGTCCTGGGTCCCCACACCCCCTTCTCCCCTCTGGCCTCCTAAAGCCTCTGCTTAAAGAGGGCTCCATGTCCATCTTTAGCATCTCAGGGTGAATTAAATCCCCCCCTCTAAGGGCATTTTCATGGAAGTTTTGTTCTCTGTGACATAAGGGGAGAGGGATGTTTAGGCGAGCTGGGGGAGGAGACCCCAGGGGATTTCCTTGTCCCACAGATACATCTCTCCACATAGCAAAACACATGCAAAGCATCTGGCACAGTGCCCAGCACACAGTCAGTGCTCATGAAATGTCGGTTCCCTCTGCCCACTGCAGTGGGTACAAACACCACACAGGGCATCAAGCCTCAGCTTGGTTAAGAAGAGGAGCATAGCCCACGTCCCAGCTCCCTCGTCCCTGTGTCACAGCTCAAGGCTAAGGGCAGCTCAGGCCCTAGCATTGCTTGTGCTGAGGATGGGCCAGCACGTCCTGTGCCCGGTGGCCCCCAGAAGTGCTGTTGCCTGCCTGCTGCTGCCCTGCATCTCCAGCCCCTCCCCCCGTGCCTCACCAAAGCCCACTCCACCTCCCTCCCCTCCCAGTCCTCCTGGAGCTCCCGCCTCTCATCTTTCCTTCCACTGCGGGGCGGGTGGTGGTCTGCAGTCCTCCTCTTCCTTGAGAGAGAATTGCTTCCACCCTGCCTGAGATGTTCAGAGCCAGGGCACTGATCTAGCACTCGGCTCTGAGACGATGGACCAGGATCTTTCCCTGATGCCCTCAGGGGGGTCTGAGGATAAAGTGGGCCCAGGATGCAAGGTCTATAGAAAGCAAGACAGAGGGAGGCACTGAGCTGAGCTCAGACAGGAAGAGAGGCTTTGGTCCAGAGCTAAAGAAGACATGACCCAGTGAGCAGAAGACCCTGTCCCAGCAGGGAAAGCCACGCCCTGGTGTGTGAGGATCTGGAGCTCAGGAGGGATTCAGGCTTAGCAGGGACTCAGGCTCACTGCCCTCTGCTCAGGAGAGCAAACCCCTCTAGGTAAGGCTTCCTCTCTGAGTCTTTACCCCAGGGTGCCAGTGTCAGAATCAAGGGCACCATCAAAATAGGATGCCAGGGACTTCTCAGCTATGCCAAATGCCAAAGACGCAGGTGTCATAGCTGGGGGTGAGTGGGAGGCAGCCTCTAAGTCAGGCAGGGCATATGTCATTCCAATTTCATAGAAAGGGAAACTGAGGCATGAGGTGGACCAAGTGACTTGGACCAGAGGGTAAGTGAATTGGGGTCAGGACTCAGATCTCCCTGGATCCACAGCAGACATCCTTCTCCCAAAACGGGACCCTCACTCTAATCTTAACACTTCCACAGATCCATCAGCAATCACCGGAGAACAAAGCACCAGCAACTGTATGCCCGTTCACCTGTGTGTGCTTGTGTTTGTGCACGTGTGCGTGCATGCATGTGTGTGCGTGTGTGCTGCTTTACTTGCTGAAGGAAGGGGAGGTGGTTAGCAGTTCCTGATGTTTTTCTTCATCTTGGATATTGTAGGTGCCACTCCGGGGAGAGCCAGACAGCCATGGTGGGTCCGGAGGAGACGTCTCAGGATGAGTCCTATGAAGTGAAGATGAACCATGACGCGGAGGCCTGCAGTGAGCCCAGCCTGCTCTCCACAGACATGTGAGCTCTGCTGCCCTCTGCCGAGGCTGACCCAAGTGTGGGAACAAATCTGGGGAGGCAGGGGAAGGTGCCTGAGATCCCTTCTCTGGGGCTGATTGCAGGAGGAGAGGAGATCATGGAAAAAACATCTGCACCTTATCTCTCATCTCCTCAGTGAAATGGGAGCCCCCATCACACACACACACACACACACACACACACACACACACACACACACACACACACGATGCCCTTTTTAGCTTGGTCTTTCCTCGCCAGGAAAATGTCTGAACATTGTTTTATAAACATTTTAGGCAGTATGACACAGTCATAAATACATTTTCTGGTGAGACTCAGTGCACACATACATCTATTGACAATCACACAAGTGTTTCAAGACACGGCTTATAATAAAGCTGCCCAGAAGAGGGCACTGGTGGCAAAGCCAGGCCTGAGATTTCTTCTCCTTGCTGGAATTCTTGGAGGATTTTAGCTGCAGATCTAGATTCTTTAGAAGGTTATGACATTCATTTGGTCACTAATGACTAGCCCTTAAAAGCAGGCGCAGCACAGCACAATAGAAACTATCAGAATGCGCCAAATGTCACAAAGGTAAGCACGTGCTGTGAAACACTGGCTTAATGGCCCACAGATGTGTATCTGGGGGTCGCCTTGTGAAATGTCTTAGGACTGTGGGTGACATCCACAGAAGTTTGAGACACATTGTTTCAGAAGCTTTTCTGGCTTTTTTCACCCTCAAAGCCCCATACTTTATTTGTGACTCACAACAGGCCTCTGAGGCAGGCAGGGCATATGTCGTTTCAATTTTGTAGAAAGAGAAACTGAGGCATGGGGTTTTCCCCAGGGGGAAATGCCTGGGTCCCATGGGCTTGCACGCAGACACTTGAAAATGGGCCCTCTGGAGGGATGGGCAGGCCAGCGGCAGGTGTGCCTGCTCCTGGGATGGACACTTGTCCAGGGGTTTAGAGAAACTCCCACTTCTCTATTATTTTCTGAGCTGGAGGGCAGGCATGTCAAGAACCTGGCATGCTGGGGGGCTGTGCCGCCTGCTGGGAGCCACTGTCCCACTCTGGAAGAGCAGCACTGTTAAGCGTGGCCAGGCACCATGCAGGGTGTGTCCTCAGCCCCACCGGGGAATCCCAGAGCTGCTCATGCAGACAGGGAGGAGCTTCACGGGGGCCCAGGGCGGGAACGAAGCACTCACTGACCCGTCCCAACATGTCAGTCCGTTCAGTTCCTGAGAGGACTTTAGAGTGAGGAAGGAGTAGCCTTGCAGGCTTTTGAAGACAGGAAAGGTGTGGCTGGAGGTGGTGGGAGGGGGCACCAGGCTCCCCACTGTGGGGGTGTGGGGAGAGCGGCAGCCAGGCCAGCACAGCATGCAGCTTCCTGGGGTCCGGTGCTTTCTGCTCAGGAACTGGATGGGAGAGTAGCAGAAGCGCCTCCTTTTCCCCAGCATAGAAAGAGGAATCCAGTGAGTAAGGAAAAGCATGGAAAGAGTCCCAACCAGCGACTCCTGACAAATTCCTGAGCCACCCTGTGCCTTCGTGTCCCCATCAGCAAAGTGGGGGGGGTGGGGGTGACCGGCCTTCTCCTTTTCTGACTCAGCAAAACACAGACAATGTAAGACCAGGAGAAACACCTGAAGTCCGTTAGGAGATAATATTCTGTAAGTTGATTTTTAGAGAATACAAACGCACGCCTGACTGCCTACCCTAGAAATCAGGAAGAGCATGTATTTTAACCTTTTTTGGTTATTCTAGAGTGCTTGGTGCACCAGGCACTCTGCTAGGTCCTTAAGAATCCGGTCTTCATCCTCAAGGAAATTCCACAAACTAGGAATCTAAGAGGGTCTCAGGAGAGGAAGATAACATGGAGAGTTGCTCACTACCCCCAGAGTGGTACAACCCCCAGGGGTACAGGCGTTCAGCGAAAGTTGAGGGCAGGGTGACCTTAACTGGTACCATGCACAAGGTGAAACGGAAGCTGGGTCTGCAAGAGTGGGGGTGATTTGCGTAAGAACAAAATATAATAGGGAGGCCTTACCTAGCTGGGAATAAGAGCAAGGCTAGAAGGCATAAATACTGCAGTCTACACTCAACCAGCATTCCTGCACGTCTATAAATTATCCAAGTCTCTGTGCTTTGCCACGAGCAGGCATGGAGTGACCCTCAGAGGTGTGGGGTGGCACCAGGGACCAGCGAGTCAGTGGTCTCATCTGGGAATGAGGTTGGAATGCAACGGTGCTTCTTGGACTCCAGGCTGACCCAGCAGGGATTGTGAATCAAGATTTCAATAAAAATAGAACAGACTAAAGTGGACTAGGACTCACCAGGGTGCAATGTGTGCACCGAGGGTAACCAAAGGCTATGAGGTTTCATTCCATCAGCATGATGGGAAGGTGTCGAATCTACTTCTCATTGAGTCTCCATCAAAGGCCTGGAAGCCATAGACTAGATGCCCCCTGAGGACCCTCACAGCCCTGCTCTTCACCTGCTGAGTGACTGTAGAGTGGTTGTAGGCAGCTGCTTATGTGCTCTTGCTGAAGAGGGGGTGGCAGGGCAGGGAGAAATCGGGGGGTAGGGATAAGTTTGGGCTAAAGTTAAGAGTCACTGGGGAAAACAGCATCAGCTCTTGCAAACACGGGAGCCAAGGACATTCCCCAAAAGAACTTCATGGGCCTAGGATTCTTTCTGCTTTCTCAACACCTTTGACCCCAGAGTGCCTTCACTGCCCCAAGTCAGAACTGCAGGCTCATGAGACAGGCTGTGGGTGAGGAGCTGGCAACTCCCACTGAGCAGGCCTGGAAGACGCCAGGGGCAGGCCAGAACTTCTTGGGGTGGCAATTCCCCAAACCTGTCTGTAAGCACAAAGCGGGCGTCCCTTCACTAAGGATCAAAGTGCTTTCCGGGGGTGCAGCTGTCCCTGTGGGTGGCCACTTCTCAGCCTCCAGGAACAAGCCCCAAGAGCTCTCTGTTCCAGGCTGTCCTACCAGGATGACGAAAATCGGCAACTGACGCTCCCAGAGGAGGACAAGAGGGACATCCGGCAATCCCCAAAGAGGGGTTTCCTCCGCTCTGCCTCACTAGGTAAATGCACCCCTCGCTCTCCAGATGTGGCCGGTGGTAACTCCCAAGAGAACGCCGGTCAGGTACTCAGGGATGACTGAGAAACCATTGTGGCCTGCCTCAAACCAGCCCCACACAGTGGGGGGATTTCCAAAGCAAGGAGACAACAATCCAAAGGCAGGGTGTGCTGGGATGAGCCCTGGAAAGATGCTTCAGAACACGTCTCAGACCAGGGGAGGGGAGAGGAGGGGTGTCTCGGGCCATAGTTACTGCTCCTGGCACCCCACCAGGGTGTAAACTGTCACAGGCCAGCGTCCTGTTTTCCTGCCCTGATCGTGGCTCTCTGGCTGGCTTTGCAGGTCGAAGGGCCTCCTTCCACCTGGAATGTCTGAAGCGACAGAAGGACCGAGGGGGAGACATCTCTCAGAAGACAGTCCTGCCCTTGCATCTGGTTCATCATCAGGTAGCTCACACTTTTGGACAGGCCACTGTCTCCTGCTAGCAGGCCAGATAGTCCCAGGGGTGATGGACAAATCCTGAAGACCTCAGTGGGTCTTGTCTGTCTCAGATGGCTGGCACGTCCTGCCCCTGCCCTAACAGCCATCCCTGTAAGGCTTTGCACTCCCGTGCAGGTGAGAGCCGCAGCAAGGTCTGCAGCATCGTGGGTGGGGGCCTAGGAAGTGCTGGTCTCAGGAGCTCTTTGTGTGATCCTGAGGACCCAGAGCTGTGGGTTCCACCTGAGCTTTCTTCTTAGGCTGCCACTGATGCCACTGACTCCCCTGACACTGGCCTATGCTGCAGAGCACTCAGGAAGATGCACTTGTACCTAGAGTTTGAACATACCTGGAAATGGTGCTGCACAAAAGTCCATCCAGTGACATAGAGAAGTGATTAAAGAACCCACCAGCAGCATGGCCATGAGTAGGGAATGACATCCACGGAAAGCAGGTCCAGGGAGATTTCATAAGGAAATGTCTCTTGGCACGGCTGACTCCAGCTGAGACAGTGAAATCCAAGATGCCAGGACCAAACTTACTGTAGTATCTCTGAGCTTCAGTGTCATATGAGGCCAGTCTGTTATCCCAGGCAAACTGAGGCCTAAACCTGGGTTTCCCAACATTCTGACCTTTTTAAAGATATGCTCTCTTATAGCATGGACCTGTGTTTTAAATGGACTTATGCTTTGTACCCAGAGGTATTCAACTGCCAATCAAAACTCATCATCAGCATGAGCTGGCCAGTGTGGCCTGGCTGAGTTGATAGTACTTCAGCTCCAAGAAATAAACAGGTTTTCTTAGCCTGTGTGGCGCTGACTTCCACTGGGCTTTCTGAAATAATGAATATGGCCTTACACTTTTCTCAGATTCCCAGGCACCGAGGAGCCCCAGACTGAGGAACACCATGGGCCGGGGCAGGAGGTGGAAGGATGTGGGGACACTGTGTGTGCTATCTTAAAAGATTTCTAGAAGTCGATTTCACTTATCTGTGCACGAAACTCTCTTCTTCGTCTCTTTCTCCTCCTGTACTCTGTGACCCTACAGGTGGGCTTTCCCCACCACGGTGTCGCTTTCTCCCGGGAGCACATCCCATCGGAGCAGCTCACCCTGCAGACCCTCTGCCCGGGCAGGTCATCATGGCAACAGCCAGGCAGGCCTGGTCCCGACCCTCAGGATGCTCAAGAACATTCAGGGACAGAGGGTGCACCATGTGAATCAGTTTTTGTTTGTTTGGTTTTTTGTTTTTTTGTTTTTTTTTTTTGAGACAGAGTTTCACTCTTGTTGCCCAGGCTGGAATGCAATGGCACGATCTCGGCTCACTGCAACCTCCACCTCCCAGGTCCAAGCCATTCCCCTGCCTCAGCCTCCCAAGTGGCTGGGATTACAGGCACACGCCACCATGCCTGGCTAATTTTGTATTTTTAGTAGAGACAGGGTTACTCCATGTTGGTCAGGCTGGTCTCGAACTCCCGACCTTAGGTGATCCGCCCACCTTGACCTCCCAAAGTCCTGGGATTACAGGCATGAGCCACCACGCCCGGCCATGAATCTTTTAACCACAATACAGCACCAGATTTAACAACGGTTCAAAGACAACCTGAGCTGGAGACTGGCAGGGCGTTATGAATGGCCCCATTAACCGTAAGAACTAAAACCACAAATACTGGTTTTCCCAACTCTCTGTGAGGTGCACAGTGCTTCTTCGCAGACCTCATTGCACTTGAACCTCACACCCGCCCCACAGCGGGGATGGATAGAGAGCATTTGTTCTCTGGCTTTACAGACATGCGGGCCTCACCCTGCTCTCCATTCTATTGAGGACAAAACCAAGAGCAAGAGAATGCACAGCGGACAGGTGACCAGGCCAGGGCTAAAAGCAGGTTACCACAACTCCACCCAATCCCGGCTTTCAGAAGTTATAGGAGAAGGAGATCACTTCAGACCCAGATGATCCTAAGATGTATTTTGAGATGGTTGAAAGTCATGCCAGGTTGAGAAGGGACCGAGAGGGGAAAACAATGGCATGTCAATGCCAGGCAGGTAGAACTAGCTGGACGCGGCAGCTGCAAAGCAGTGGTTGCTCAGAAGCAGGGCCCTGCCTTGCTTGGGGTCGGCCACTCCTATTAACTCGAACTCCTTGTGTGTCCGCAGGCACTGGCAGTGGCAGGCCTGAGCCCCCTCCTCCAGAGAAGCCATTCCCCTGCCTCATTCCCCAGGCCTTTTGCCACCCCCCCGGCCACACCTGGCAGCCGAGGCTGGCCGCCACAGCCCATCCCCACCCTGCGGCTGGAGGGCGCCGAGTCCAGTGAGAAACTCAACAGCAGCTTCCCGTCCATCCACTGCGGCTCCTGGGCTGAGACCACCCCCGGTGGCGGGGACAGCAGCGCCACCCGGAGAGCCCGGCCCGTCTCCCTCATGGTGCCCAGCCAGGCTGGGGCCCCGGGGAGGCAGTTCCACGGCAGTGCCAGCAGCCTGGTGGAAGCGGTAGGTGACTCACAGACGGGCTGGGGGAGAGGCCACAGGCAGCAAGGGGGCTTGGCATGCGGAGCTGAGAAGGTGGCACCTGGCTCTTGCCAAATTCATTGCAGTCAGTATCTGAGCCGGACAGACCCTCCCTCTCAGGGCTGCACGAGGGCTGGGATGCGGAAAGCCATGACTGCACAAGACGCTATGGGCTTTCTTGAGGCGAGGCCCACTGCAGAGGGCAACAGAAAGGACTGAGCAACTTATCCCGGCCAGAGGCATCTGTGCTGCAGCTGCTCAACATGCAAATGTGAGCCTGGCTGCCTTTATACACAGACAGGCAAGATCCGAGGTGCTCAGGCCTGACTGCCCGTGAGAATCACCTGGGGCGCTTTGGAAACCCAGGACAGATTAACTGATGATTGTTAAAGCTCTTCAGTGATTTGAACGTACAGCCAGGTTGAGAGCCACCAGTCTAGAACGAGAGAGCTTTCAGTGCCACGGTGCTCTGCCTGGTCAGAGCGTCTAGTGCCATCCTGGCACCACATTATGAGGGACCTTTGACACACTGGAACAAACCCAAAAGAGGAGGACCAGGATGGCAAGGTTCCTAGAAACCCTGTCCTAGAAGAACCGGTTCAGGGAGTTAGGGAAGAAGCCCTGGAGAGGAGGTGACCATGGAGGGTGCAATCCACCTCTTACACCTCAAAACGGGTGGAATGGGGAAGGGGTGGCAGGCTGGAGCAGTTGGCTCAGCCCACCAGCAGGCAGATTTCAGCTCACATGAGGAAGACCTTCCCAACAGCTCTTCCAAAATGAGAGGGGCTTGCCTGAAAAGTAGTGAGCCCCCCATCATCAGATATAACCAAGCAGAGACTCTGCTCACCTGGACATCAGGCTGTCGTGCAGGAGGTGGGGAGTTAAACCAGGTGGCTTCCAAGGTTTACCTCTCAAAGTCTGATATTCCTATGGCCTTGGTCATCCTGCATTCATTTCACAGACCTCCCGTGAGGGCCTACCATGTGCAGGCGCTGTGCTAGGTACAAGGACACAGCTGAGAAACAGAGCTTCTGCCCTCATGAGCTCACATCATGGTGAGGAGAGACAGATGATAAACACACATATACATAACACATCAGGAAGGTCAGGAGTGCCAAAGAAAAACTAAGCAGGGCAAGGAGAGAATAAGTGGCGTGGGCAAGGAGCAAGACAGACAGATGCCTGGGAGGAGAGAGTGCCAGGCTGCACTCAGCTTCCCCCCACCCCCTGGCTCAGGAGCCGATTTTCCCATAGCCAGGCACTAAGCAGCCGGTGGGGAGGACAGAGAAGCTTGAGGGTCACCGGCTGGCCCTTCCCAGCAGAAGCAAGGCAGGAGCATGCGCCGTGTTTGCACACATACCTCACCCCTAGAAAGGCGGTGGCAGGCAATGGGCAGCGGGCCTGTCTCAGCAGTTTCACCAGGGAGAACGGTTTCTCTGAAAGAATAGTATAAAGGTCCGGTGGGTGTCAGAAGGGAGAGAGGCAGGCTGGGATCTCCTGAGGTAGCCACAGGGCGGCCTCCCTGGTCCCTCTGAGAGTCAAGCCTACCATGGGTTTTGTTTTGGTTGTGTTTGAGACAGGGTCTCGCTGTGTCACCCAGGCTGGAGTGTAGTGGTGCAGTCACAGCTCCCTGCAGCTTGTCTCTCTGTCACCCAGGCTGGAGTGAGGTGGTGCAGTCACAGCTCCCTGCAGCTTGTCACTCTGTCACCCAGGCTGGAGTGAGGTGGTGCAGTCACAGCTCCCTGCAGCTTGTCACTCTGTCACCCAGGCTGGAGTGAGGTGGTGCAGTCACAGCTCCCTGCAGCCTGGGGCTGCTGGGGTCAAATGATCCTCCCACCTCAGCCTCTGGCCTTGCTAAGATCACAGGTGTGCATCACCACGATCAGCTAATTGTTATAAAATTTTTTGTAGAGACGAAGTTTCCCCGTGTTGCCTGGGCCTGGTCTCGAACTCTTGGGCTCAAGCAGTCCTTCTGCCTGGGCTTCCCAAAGTGCTGGGTGACAGGTGTGAGGCACGGTGCTGGGCCATTAGCAAGTCTTTATGTATTTGATGACAGTGTTTGACCACCCCAGCCAAAACTTCTCTGGCCTGCACATCCCTAATTCTTTTGGCCGATGCTCCATCTCTACTTGTTCCCTGTGGGTGCCCCTCCCAACACACACAGGTCCACACTTCCCCGAGTGACCCACCAGATACCCCTGGCGCTAGCCCTCAAGAGAAGAGCTGGGCTCCAGGAATAATGTTCCTTTGGTTCTTCATGGCTCCCACCCCGCTCCTTCAGGTCTTGATTTCTGAAGGACTGGGGCAGTTCGCTCAAGATCCCAAGTTCATCGAGGTCACCACCCAGGAGCTGGCGGACGCCTGCGACATGACCATAGAGGAGATGGAGAGCGCGGCCGACAACATCCTCAGCGGGGGCGCCCCACAGAGCCCCAATGGCGCCCTCTTACCCTTTGTGAACTGCAGGGACGCGGGGCAGGACCGAGCCGGGGGCGAAGAGGACGCGGGCTGTGCGCGCGCGCGGGGGCGCCTGAGCGAGGAGGAGCTCCAGGACAGCAGGGTCTACGTCAGCAGCCTGTAGTGGGCGCTGCCAGATGCGGGCTTTTTTTATTTGTTTCAATGTTCCTAATGGGTTCGTTTCAGAAGTGCCTCACTGTTCTCGTGACCTGGAGTTAACCGGAACAGCGTCTTCATTCATTTCTGTTGGGACAAGACGCGGAGCCTGGGTGCGCGAGCCGCCCTCCGGGAGGAAGGCGCCCGGCTGCGTCTGCAGAGGCGGGGAGAGGAGGCGGCGAGGGTCCCGGGGCGCGAGGAAGGCGCCTGCCCTCTCCCAGCCCGCAGGCCCCGGGCCCGGCCGCGCCTCTGCGGGGAGAGCACCCCGGCTTCCCGCGCGCCCTCACCCAAAGGACCCTACAGCAAACGGGTGTCTTTCGACTCTGCTTGTAGAAACCATTTGCACATATTCTGTACGAGCCTCGCTGTCTCCCTAGAGCCAGGGTCCCGCGGATTTGGAGAAGGGAGCGGGGCAGGACTTCCAGGAGGACCCCAGCCCGGCCCGGAGAGGGAGAAGGAGGCCGTCAGGGGCGCGGAGCTTTGGGGATGAGCGTCGGGCCGGCCGTGGTGCCGCTCACCCCGACCCGCCCCTGCCCACCTGCGACGGGATCCCCCGACCGGCACGGGCCACGCCGACCTCCCGGCCAGCCGCCGGCCCGCAGGCAGCGCGAGGGAGGAGCTGCGCCGCCGGGAAGGGGCCGCCGGCTCCGCGCAACCAGGTGGTGCTGAGCTTCCGCTGAGCGCTCTTTTGTTTTGTGGTTTGACACTTTTCTTGACAGCATGTTGCAGTTTCTTTTTGGTTTTGGGTTTTTTTATTTTTTATTTTGTTTTCCCAGGGGGAGGGGAGGAAGAAGAGTGTTTACAAAGTCCTGTAGCCCCCTCACCTTTCTGTTTTCACTTTTGCCAATGTACATCGGGTTTGGTTTTCTTGTATTATTTAAACGGTTGTGGTTTCCTTTTTCCACGGAGGTTCAATAGAAGCCGCTGCAGGAGAGTTTTACCAACCATTGTGTATGCCCAATAATTTGTTATCATTTCCTTAGGTAGCAACCTATTTTTGTTCTGGTTTGGTTCGGTTTTCTCATGGAAAGGTAATTGCAATGCACTTGATGTGGTCTTGCACATGTGGGTGATAGAGTTGGGTTCCTTTTAATGCTGGGTGTACAGGTGGGTTTGGGAGAGAGGAGCATGCGCGAGAGTCTCCGAGTGTGTGCGACGCGTGTGTGTGTGGTGGGTTGTCTGTGTGCATATGTCCTGCCTATGTATATGCACCCACACCATGTGCCCGTGCACACCAGTGACTACGCAGTCCCCCCTTTCTGGTTTAGCTGTGGGAAGATCTGAATCTGGGGCCATTTGAAAGCAAAAACAAACCACTGTCTCTGCTTCTGAAATGGGAATCAGTAACTCTGCATTTTCTGTCCCACAAGATATGCAAAAACAATGCAATAATATTCATTTAAAAATACAATTGTGAGTTGTGTTGGCATTAAAACTGTATTTAAAAAAAAAAGACACAGAAATTTAAGGGAAAAACACAAGAAGGCATTTTGCTTCACTATATTCCGTGTAATGTTTTATTGCATTGATAATGTTTCTGTTGAAGAAACCGTTATACTTGAATTCAGGTCAGTTTCAGTATTTTTCAAATATTTTTTTAAAACTGAATTGCAATTGTGCCAAGCGAATATAATGAATTGAATTAAGTTGGTTTTCGGATTCACTTCTTGTATATTTTGCTGCATGTAAAGTAAATCATTTTGTATTTGGAGTGTGACAAGCTTTACCTTTGAACTCTTAAGTGCTTTTCTATATGTGGTTGGGGGAAAGGGAACAAGTTTTCTTTAATTTGCACAATGAGCAAAGGTATCACCAGTGTAGTCATTATTCTGCTCTCCACAAACAGGTTTGGACATTACTGTTTTGCATATCTTGTGTTCGCTTCCGTTTCCCTCAATTTTTCCAAAATCGTTTGCTGGGTATGTTTGTACCGCCTCTTGCTGTGATAGACCAGGACCTATTTTATTCCAGGCTTCACTGTCCACTCTGCTCTGGTCATCTGATTTGGTACTTCTCCAAGAACAGCCCTTCACTGTTAGGCGTAGGGAGGCGTTCTGACCAGCCCTCAGTCACCGGGCTGGCATCCGCATCCCCCACGGAAGAGGTGGCTGGCTTTGCCGTCACTCCCACCACACAGACTTTTCTCGTTGGCTTCCTTAGGAAAGTGTACACCAACCGGGAGGATAAAATTAAAGTCAGGCTACTTGGAGGGAGGGGCATCCTCACTTCAGGATTCCGCTCTACCCAGCGAGGAGAGCAGGGGCTCCAGAAAGGAACGGGTGAAACCCTGATCCATCTGAAAGTCAACTCTGCGTGCTCCTTTCTCCATCCCCTCCTCACTCTGGAGCAGCCTTTCCTTCAGGCTTGCCCTAATGTTTGGGCTGCTGAGGAGGAGGCCAGGACAGGGGAAGAGGCATCCGGAGATCACAGTAGGGGTGGGAACGGATTTTATGGGGACATCTCTGATGCTCACGTATCTCCCTAGAACATCACTCTTTTGGTGCTGTGTCCTTCAAATGTATGTCAACAGTGATGGCTGAAAAGGGACTGCTTTGGGGAAAACTGGACCCAACATTCCCCCAGAATTGACCTATTGAATCTCTTTCAGTCCTAGTGTTCCCTCAGCCCCTCTTGGCACATATATAAGTAAGCTAGAACATTCCTCTATGACAGCATGCTGGACTGATTCATGAAAAAGTGGAGAAATGTACTTGATACTCCCAGGTTAACAGTCTAGAAACAGAGTTTCTTTATGGGTATCCACACCCAAGTCATCCAGACTTTCTTGATTCCTTTTCAGTGCCATCAAGGTCCTCTAGAAATTGAATTTAAGTATCATCCTTTGTAAAGTTCCCAAGATTTCTACCCGGAGGTACACACGGGCGTTCTCTGTCTAGGGCAGGAGGACTGTCCTAGACTGATCTTCCGATCTAGAATAAGACTGGTGTACGATGCCTGTCATCAGAACAGACTGGCACAAGTAGTGACACCAATGAACCGCATCCACAATTTTCCGAGTGATGTCTGCTCTCCACCTAAAATGGAATTTTCCCCATGACCTTGTAAAACATTATTGTCACATCTTCCATACCCCTCCTGACAGCCCCCAAGTGGCAGGAGAAAACAGCCAGGGGCTAAGGGCCCAAGGGACTTGAAGAAACAGTTTAAGGTCTGCAGTTTGGTCAGCTTAATTCTTTGTCCTCTGACCAGCCCTGCCTCTTTCATTTCCAGACCTTGAAGAATTTTTCCCAGCTTTGATTCAGAAGGTATTATTATAACCCCTTTCCTTCTTCTTAATTCAGTAGATCTCACTCTGGGAAATCCACTCAAAAGAGCAAGGCAATGTCTCTCATTCTGTTTCCCAGTTCCAAATTCCAGGTGCTTGTCTGGAGTGAAGCTGCCTGTTTTTTTCTGCCAGCTTTTCTCCACCCGGCATGTCTCCTGACTGTGTAGCTGAAGACACGGGGGGCAACCTCAGGAAACGCAGCCCTTTCCATGCCCAAGTTCATCTCCTGAGAAATAGGGATACCTTGAAAATGAGGACTTTGGAAGTCACCCAAAGGATGGTGGCTACTTTATGGAGTCCTGAAGATACACAGCCACCACTCCTAAAGGCAAAGAAGTAGAACAAGAATGTAGGTCAGGGATAGAGTGGAACCCTGGTCATCAGGGTTTTTAGCCTCATCGTGGGAAAGGTGGCAAAGGAGGAGGATGGCATCTCCGTCCCTAGAGGCCTAGAATAATTGAAATATCATTGTTGAGGATTTAGAAACAATTCAGCAAAGAGGCCACAAAAGGAGCTGCTGCCTCCCAGAAGACCTCTTCAAACCCCAGGGGGGGCAAATACTTGCTGACGCAGTCCGGGCCAATTCCATGTTTTAACGAAGACCTGCCTCTGGGGCAGATGTCAGCACAGGGAGGACTGGGAGGAGAATGGAGGCAAGAAAAGGGCATAGTTTGACTCCCTCTGGGTCTCTTCCCAGTTCATGGAAGGACGTGTTCGGCTCACCCACCCAGTGATCCATGTGGTGGAGCCGCTGACATCTCAAGGATTTGGGAAGGTGAGAAGAGCACACGTTCCATCTGGGGGTGTTGTCCCAGCCACGTGAGCCTACCTGGCGGGGTGTGAGGGTGTCTGCCGCCCTGTCCCCCCTCTGCTGATGTCCCTGCCCTCATGCGGTCCAGGTGCCACCTGAGACAGGCTCCTGTGCAAAGGCAGGCGGGGAAGCCTGAACCTCACTCACAGGGAGGCCCTCAGCTGCCAGAGTCCAGGTCCTCCAGCGGCTACGATTTGAGGAGGTTGAGGGGGAAGACAGGAGGCAAAGAAGAGCCCTACAACTGTCAGGAATGGGGCACCTTTCCCTGTCCCTAAGCAGAGCTCCCTCTTCCCACTGCCCTCCCCGGCCCCAGCTCTCTGTCTTTCCCAACACCTAGTGAGAAAGACGGTGCATGGAAAGGAGTCCCATGGGCAGATGCTTACACAACCTCTTTGTGAAGCCACTTCTGGGCTTAACTTCATTCATCAATTCATTTTTACATCAAAGCGATGAAACGCTTCTTTGTGGAGCCAGATACCAGTATAACAGGTGAATGAGTTTCTGCCACATCTCTACATTACTGTGAGGGATGCTTGAACCACCTCCCTTGGACACACACCTTTAAGGCACAAGGGCTGGGGTTGAGCTCTAGATAAGGGACTTTCCTGCTCCTGCAAGGGTGAGCACTGTATACACAGACAAGGAGGGTGCAGCAGAGTGGCTCCCTCGGGTGGAAGTAGTACCATCAAAACCTCCTATTATTATGAGATACATTCTATTTATGTACATTGAGAGAATACTACAATCAACACTTTTACCTGGGATGACTTTAAGAGGTTTGAGCCAAAGCACCTGAAGTGGCAAAGATCCGTGGTCTTCGTGGGGTGTTAGAGAAGCGTTCCAGGCACCCCTGAAAGCACTCTAGATCTTCCAGCTGAGTGGATGAAGGGTAACACATCTATGGAGCACCAAGAGGAGTCAGAGTTAGCATTTTTCATGAAAATTCTCCCACGTCTCTACTAATAATGAGGAAGAAAAGATGAAGACTAGGTAATTACACAGAGGTTTGAAATGTTACGTCACCAGAGCCAAGTCCTCTCCCTTCAGATCCGTTACTGGCTGCTACACAGGGACACCCCCACCTTTTCAGGGCATCCTATGCACCCCAATTCTCAGAATCTAAGGAATTTGACTTTGTAGGGATCCCAGAAAGGGCACCGTGCCACTTCCCCTGGCGTGAATCAGACATACATTGTACATTCATTTCTAAAATTCACTCATGCACCTCAAACCAAGGTCATTATCAAAAAGAAGCTCTGGGTGGAAGAGCTTGTAGGTTTTAAGACAGGGTCATTTCTATGTGAGGAAATGCAGAAATGGACAGAATGATTCTTATTCACTGTTTGGGTCTGGAGAATTCCCGTTATGGAATTCTTAGAGATCTCAAGTTTATTACCAAGGGAATAAGGAAAAAGAGGTGAGCAGACACCAGGCCAAGCAGTGACTCCCTTGCCAAGGAACCTGAGGCTGCAGGATTCAGGGACCTCCTTGAGGAAACCTCTCCTGGCCATTGGCCAGGAGAAAAGAGAAGGCTCTCCTATAGAGTGAAAAGAAGCAAAAGAGAGTGGGTCACTGGGTCCTGTACATAGCACCCAACCCCAAGACTTCCCAACATGCAGAAACTATACCAATGTTTTAAAGGGGGAAAGGAAAGAACTTGCACATCAAGGGAAGACAATTTGTAAACAAACAGTCCTGTGCAAAAAGATCTCCTTCAGGAGGTGTCTCTAGCATTCCAAAGCTGTGTGCACCTTCTCTTTTCCTGCTCAGGCCACCTATGCATCCAGCTGCAGCCCATCCCCACACCTGAAATCCATCTCTTGAATCCCTGCCAGATTATATACCACCCCATTTCCATGTCCTGTTCTCCCAGAGCCTGGTGGGAATGAGGCCTTGCAATGAGGCCATGGGAAACAGAGATGAGCATGTCTGGACAAGTCTGTGATGGTAGTGGATGAGAATAACCCATGGCAAAACACACACGTTCATTAAGAAATAGGGTGACAGATTCCCCATTGGTGAAACACTGAAAGGTCTATTACTCTCATAATATTGCTGTTTTATTTTAATCCACCAGAGCTACCATGCAGAAGTTTCCTCCCGTGAAAGGCTCCAGATAAAGCTCCCCTCTCCTTGTGTCCTCCTGCTCAAACCCACCTTCATCCGCCAAACCAATCTGTATCATGTCTGTTATCAGAGAGGCACAGAAAGATGGGCACTGCCTCCATTGTCACCATTCCCCACACCCCTACACACCCCCACATCCTCCCCTCCAGGCTCCACGACTTCACAGTCTTACTGTTGTAAATATCATTGTACAGTTTGTAATCCTCAAATAATCCCATTGTCAGAGGCCTCGCCTGATGGCCTTCTCACCCTTGAGAAAGGCCAGGGAATCTAGAAGGGGCAACCCTTCAAGGAGAGCTTCAGGGTCATCTCTGTGTGAGACACTATTGTATATTCCTGTAAGATTGCATTTTTATCTAAGGAATGATGTTATTTAAAAAACAAACAAAAAACACAAAAAATAAGAATTGCAAATAAATTTCTTAACAATGTCTACATTGGCTTCATTGTATCTTCCCTCTTCCATATTTCTTCCTTTCTCCTGTTTCCTAGAGGTCGCAAAAACAGACTTCACTCAGTTATCTCAATTGTCTGGGATCCCCAAAAGGAAGAAGACTGGAGAGAACACAGGAAATATGAATCCAATGATAATACCTAAGTCCATTCAGCAGTTAATCCATCCCCTATTTCTTCCTTCTCAGGAAAGAATTGACAGGAAAATGGCCAACAGTTAAAAAGGAGACAAAATCAGAGGAATTAAATGACTAATTCACATGAATTAGACAGGAAAATCTGTCTCCTAAACTGGTTTTGAAAGAAGGACAGAAGGGAAGAGGGATGGAATGTAGGAGAGAAGAAAGGACGGGGAGACATGATAATATATAAAGTACTATGAGGACTATACAAATGTAAGATTGCTTTTCTTTTTTTGGTTACTGTAACTTAAACTGACTTCGATAAAGCTTTCAGAATAACCCCTTAACTAAAACTAATTTGTCCCAGAGATTCTGGGAAGATGGCAGAGTAAGGAGCACCAAGAATCCTCCCTGATAGACAACAAATACACTGGCAGAATCTGTTTTGTGTAACTATTAATATTTTGAAACTCTGGAGTCTAATGAAGGTTTGCAGCTTTCAGGGGGAGGCTCGGACAGTAAATCAAGATTAATTTTGGTCAATTCTAGCTCTTAGTACAGTAGCAGCTAATCCGCTCTCCTCCCCTAGCCCATTTTCTACTCCTGGAAGGGGTGAGCACTGCATAGACAGGCATGAAGAGAGAACCAGGGTAACTTCCTTGGGTGGAAATAGTACCAGCAGAACCCATTATTATTATGAGAAAGTACTATTTATCTCATAATACAGGCAGCTGAGCACTTGTCCAATACCAGCTTGCACACAGAGTGTAGAGGCCAGAGTGGGCTAAAAGTACCCTGTTATTCAAATTTCAGGGATCTTTGTTCAGGATACTTATTGCTGCTGCTAATCACAGAGGTGCAAACACAGAGGTGGGCAGCTACTTTTGTTGCACCTCTCCCCACTGCTGCAAGCCCTCCACCACCAGCTGAAGTGATTTCTAGATAATTTGAAGAGCCAGCACTCCTCCTGCCCCTTCGCTTTTCTCTCTTTCCTTCTTTGGGAGCCAGACATTAAAGACTAAGACACTCAAAAGCCACTGCATATACAAGGAAAATTAGAAAGTGACTGCACATACCCAGGGAAAGAAACAGGCTCAGAAAACACCTGAGAAGACCTGAAATTTACACCTCATGCTGATGCTTGGCACACAGTGGCCTAAAAAATTAAAGACAAAAACACCACCACCAAACCCTAAGGAAGGAGGAAACTCTGATTTCCAGAGTTAATCACATTCTTAGATTCAAATGTCCAGTTTTCAACAAAAAGTCACAAGACAAAGAAAGAAACAGGAAAGTATGGCCCGTTGAAAGGAAAAATAAATTAATTAACAGGAACTTCTCCTAGAAAAGACCTGATGGCAGATCTACTGGACAAAGAATTTAAAACAACTCTCTTAAAGATGTTCAAAAAACTAAAGATATTAAGTCAAGAAAAAGATGTATGAACAAATGGTAATATCATTAAATAGAACACCTAAAAAGAAACAAAAAAATTCTAAAGCTGAAAATACAATACCTGAAATGAAAATTTTACTAGGGTGATTTAAAGTCAAAATTGAGCAAGAAGAAGAAAGAATCAGTAAACTTAAAGATAGGACAATAAAATTATTGAGTCTGAGGAACACAGAAATAAAATATTGAGAAAAGTAAACAGAGCCTAAAAAGACTTGTGGGACACCATCAAGATCAATGTACACATTGTTGGAGACCAAGAAGAATAAGAGAGAAAGAAAGGAGAATAGAGAATATATGAAGAAATAGTAACTGGAATTTTTCCAATTTTGACCAAAGACATGAATATAAATATCCAAGCTTAACAAACTCTAAGTAAGATGAAAAAGACCCATACTAAGACATGTTATAGTTAAGTTTTTGAAACATAAAGAGAGACTCTTAAGAGCAGCAACAGAGAAGTGACTTATCACACACAAGAGAATTCTGAGTAAGATTAACAGCAAATTTCTCACCTGAAACTTTTGAGACCAGAAGGTAGCGGGCCAGTATATTCAAAGTGCTAAAAGAGAGAAAAAACAACTGTCAGACAAGAATTCTATATCTGGCAAAATTGCCTTTCAAAAGTGAAGAAGAAATTAAAGCATTCCCAGATAAGCAAAAGCTGAAGGAGTTCATTACCACTAGACCTACCCTGCAAGAAATTCACTCCTGCAGGGTGAAATGAAAGGACACTGGGCAGTAATTTGAAGCTGTATGAAGAATAAAAGATCTCAATGAAGGTAAATACATGGGCAATTATAACTCTGCTTTTTCTTTTCTACTCCACTTTTTATTTTCTACTTAAGAGACTAGTACTTAAAAAAAATACCAATCTAAAAGGTAGTATTATTGTAACTTTAGTTTGTAACTCAACATTTTCTACATAATTTCAAAGACTAATGCATTTTCCAAAATTATTAGTTTGTGTTTTGGAGCACATAGTATATAAAGATGCAATTTTGGGACAGCAACAACTCAAAGGGCTGAGGATGGAGTAGTAAAGAAACAGTTTTTATATGTTATTGAAACTAAACTGGTATAAATTCAAATTAAAGTGTTATAATTTTGAGAGTTTAAATACAATCTCCATGGTAACCACAAAGAAAGTTGCTATAGAATATACACAAAAGAAAATTAGAAAGGAATTTAAGTGCTTTACTACCAAAAAAATATCAACTCAACACAACAGAAGACAGTAATATAGGAAATGAGGGACAAAAGAAGGTATTAGAAAACAATGGCAAAATAACAGAAGTAAGTCCCTCGTTGTTAGTAATTACTTTAAATTTAAATGGATTAAACTGTCAAAAGACAGAGCTTGGCAGAATGTATTGAAAAATATGAGCCAACTATATGCATCTGCAAGAGACTCACTTAAGATTCAGACACAAAAACAGACTAAGAGTAACAGGGAAAGATATTCTATGCAAATAGTAACCAAAAGAGAGCAGGAAGGGCTATACTAATATCAGAAAAAATAGACTTTACATTTTAAAAAGCTTACAAGAGACATTATATGTTAATAAAAGGTTCAATACAGCAAGAAGTTATAACAATTACAAACAGTTTCACACCCAATAACAGACCATCGGTATATATGGAACAAAAACTTCAGGCAGAATCAAAGGGAGAAATAGACAATTCTACAGTAACAATTGGAGATTTCAATACTCCAGTGTCAATAATAGATAGAATAACCAGAGAGGATAAATAAGGAAATAGAGGACTTAACACAATAAACCAACTATGTCTAACAGACATACAGAAAACGTTATCCAATTACACCAGCATACACATTCTTCTTAAAAGCATGTGGGGCATTTTCCAGGATAGACCATATGTTAAGCCACAAATGAAATCTCAATAGATTTTAAAAGCTGTCATACAAAGTATCTTCTCCAACCACAGCAGGATGAAATCAGAAATACAAAATAGAAGGAAAGTTGGAAAATTCACAAATTTGTGGAAATTTAACAGCAGACTCTTAACCATTGAATCAAAAAAGTAGATATCACAAGGGAAATTGGAAAATACCTAGAGACAAATGAAAACAAAAACACAACATACCAAAACTTATGGAATGTAGAGAAAGCAGTGCTAAAGAGAAATTTTATAGCTATAAGTTCTTACATTTAAAAAAAAAAAAACTTAAATTAACAATCTCTCCTTACAACTTAAGAAATTATAATAAGAACAAACTAAACCCAGAGCTAGAAGAAGGAGGGAAAATTATAAAAATTAGAACAGTAATAAATGAAATATAGAATGGAAAACAATAGAGAAGTACCAATGAAACCAAAATTGGTTCTTTGAGAATATCAACAAAATTGACAAGTTTTAGCTAGACAGACAAGGAAAAAAGGAGAAGAGACTCAGATTGCTAAAATCAGATATGAAAGTGGAGGCATTACTACCAATTATATACAAATCAAAAGGACTGTAAGAGAGTACTATGAACAATTGTACACCAAAAAATTGGATAACCTAGATGAAATGAACAAATTCCTAGAAAAACAAGACTCACTCAGACTAAATTACAAAGAACTAGAAAATCCACATTGTGCTATAACTAGTAAGGAGATTAAATCAATAATCAAAAATCTCCCCATAAAGAAAGACCATGAACCTGATGGCATCACTGGCAAACTCTACCAAACATTTAAAGAACATCAGTACCTGTCAAACTCTTTCAAAAAAAATTGAAGAGGAGAGCACACTTCCTATCTCATTCTTTGAGGCCAGCATTACCCTAATACTGAAGCCAGACAAAGATACTACCAGAAAAGAAAAATACAGACCATTGTCTTTTATAAACATTGATGCAAAAATCTTCAACAAAATACTAGCAAGCCAAATTCAGTAGTATATTAAAAGGATTATACGCCATAACCAAGTGGGATTTATTCCTGGAATGCAAAGATGGTTCAACATATGAAAATTGATCAATGTAATAGACCACATTAATAAAATACAGGAGAAAACACATGATCATCTTAATTGATGCAGAAAAAGTATCTGACAAAATTTAATATCCTTTCATGATAAAGACATTCAACAAACTAGCAATAGTAGGAAATTACCTCAACCTAATAAAAGCCATATATGAAAAGCCCACAGTGAGCACCAAACTCAGTGATGAAAGACAAAGAACTTTCCCTCAAAGATCAGGAACAAAGCAAGGATGCCCACTTTCACCACTTTTATTCAACATAGTACTGGAAGTTCTAGCCCTAGCAATTAGAAAGAAAAAGGAAAAAGTCATCTGAACTAGAAAGTATGAAGTAAAATTAGCTCTGTTCACAGGTGATATTATCTTCTACGTAGAACATACTGAGGATCCCAGACACCAAAAAAGTTAGAACTAATCAATGAATTCAGCAAAGTAACAGCATACAAAGCCAACACACAAAAGTCAGTTACATTTCTGTACACTGATAATGAAAAATCTGAACAGGGAATTTTGAAAATAATTCCATTTACAGTAGCATCAAAAAGATTACAGTGCTTAGGAATTAAGTTAACCAAGGAGATAAAAGACTTATACAATGAAAACTACAAAACATTGCTGAAAGAAATAAGAAAGACATAAACAGCAACGTACCCCATGTACATGGATTAGAAGAATTCATATTATTAAGGAGTAAGTGCCACTGAAAGTGATCTGAAGATTCAATGCGATACCTACCAAAAATCCTAATGATACTTTTTGCTGAAGTAGAAAAACCCATCCTAAAATGTATATGGAATCTCAACAGACATCAAATAGCCAAAACAATCTTGAAAAAGAACAAAGCTGGATGACTCACACTTTCTGATTTCAAGACTTACTACAAAGCTACAGTGTCAAAATAGCATGATAATGGCATACAGACAGACATACAGACCAACAGAAGAGACTCGAGTGCCCAGAAATAAACCCTGTATATAGTCAGTTGATCTTTGACAAGGGTGTCAGGACCATTCAATGGGAAAAAGAACAGTCTCTTCAACAAATTGTTCTTGGGAAAATGTATATCAACATGAAAAGAGAGAAATCAAACCCCTTAATACTACCATATATAAAAATTCAAAATGGATCAAATACCTAAATGTAAGGCCCAAAATAATCGTAAGAATTAAATTCTGCCATATACTACAACATGGCTGAAACTTGAGGACATTATGCCAAGTCAAAATAAGCCAGTCACAAAAAGACAAGTACTGTATGATTCCATTCATATGAGGTACTCCATGTAGTCAAAATATGCATTTCAGTTTTACAAAATGAAGAGAGTTCTGGGGGTGACAGTGGTGATGGTTGCACAACATTATGAATGTATTTGATGCCACTTAATGGCTACTTTGTTTTGTCTATTTCACCACAATTTAAAAATTAAAAAAAATATAATCTGTCCCCGAAATACATGTATATTAGATGAATACAGTTGTAAGAACCCTCCTAACCTCTCCCCATTGAAGATCAAGTGAATTCTGAGAATTACAGAGCCAGCTTCTGCTTGTAAAGTTGACATAAGCCAACTTTTCTACTTCCCCACTAGAACCTCCTTCCACCCTGCCCCATCACCCAGAGCCTGAACCCTGAAGTCTCGAGCTGTATGGGAAAAAAAAAGAGGAGTTCAAGAACTAGAGAGAGGAGCAGAGGATTGACCTCATCTGAAATTGCTGCTTGCCTGGGCTCCAGGAACAGGTCGGAGGTGTATTCACCAGGACCTGGCACACTAGGTCATAATCTGTTGGTAGATCACAATCAGTTGTAAAATGTTGTTACCAGTAATCATTAAAGCTTCAAAGTTTGCAAATGACATTCTGAATCAACTATAACAGATGCAAGACTTTTAAAGAAATTTCTCTTTTTCATTTTGGTATGCTTTCTTGAATGAGAGTAAAAAGAGTGGAAGTATAGCCGATGCCAGGAATTAAAAAACCATGGAAGCATTTCACCAGAGTAAAAGTCATCCATTGTGTGTGTAGGGCCCCACTTCTGCTTTATAATTTGTTGTCAGCTGCTTAGGTCTATCCTGGCCTTCAGCCACCTTTTCCTGCACCAGATCTACTTCTGCCCATTTTATCCTCTATATAGTAATAGTAAGCAGAGCCAAGCACTCTCTCTCTCTATCTCTAGCTCTTATTTTATCTCTCTCCCACTATTATCATATGGCTTACCAAGTAAATGACTCAGCAGTCTGGCAATCTCTTGCCCTTCAGAAGCACATTTGGATATATCAGCTTGAGAATTCAGACTGTGGAAAGTGGTCAAATAGAAGACCCTGAACTGACCATGAACCAAACTGCTGGGCTGCAATCCAGCATTTACAGAGCTCTATGCCGCACAGTATTCCACATTATTCCAGCTAATAATGAAATAGTAATTATAGTTTTATTGACTGTAATTTCATGTTTATAATTTCCTAGGGAATCTCACAGGGAGGAGAGGCAGGGCAGGACTCAGCACTCTCGAACAGCTTTAATAACAACAAAATTTCACATAACCCCATGAGATATGGTGACCGCTTAGCCCAGGTGTTTCAATGATGTCGCCATTGACATACCATGTGTCACAATTTTAGAATCAGAAGACAGTTTACACATTTGTGTGTAACTGTCTATATGGCATGACTCCTGGGACTCAATAAAGCCTTCACTTCTCACAGCTTATGCATGCAACTCTAGCATCAGTGACTCTGCCTTTAACTTGAGGCATTACTGTCAAAATGTGGTTCCTGAAACAACTCTCAAAAATCACGTAAGGCCGGGCACGGTGGCTTGTGCCTGTAATCCCAGCACTTTGGGAGGCCCAGGCACCTGTAGTCCCAGCTACTCAAGAGGCTGAGGCAGGAGAATTGCTTGAACCCAGGAGGCAGAGGTTGCAGTGAGCCAACATTGCACCACTGCATACTAACCTGAGCGACAAAGCGAGACTCCATCTAAAAAAAAAAAAAAATCACATGAGATGCTTGATTAAAACACGGATTCCTAGGTCCCGCCCCAGAACTTTTAAACCAGATTCTTAGGTATTGGAGCTCATCGATATGCATGTCAGACAAGCTCCCCACATAGTTTTTTCTTACGTCAAGGGACCACTGGTATCAACTTTGATTCCTTCTAAAATGCAAAGTCACTGGGAGAGGAAATGTATAGTTTCTTATCATTCCATTCCCTTATAGTGGAAAACAAAGGTTGGAGGGTATAAATAAAAGACTGGAGAACAGGACTTGATGAAAAATGGGTCCAAAGGCTGTCAGCTTTACGGTAAATTAATGGAGAGGGAGGGAAAATATGACAAAAGGTGGAGAGAGTAATGGGTTAGGTAAAACAGCTAGAGGCGTCTTAGGGCAAACCTCCTGTTTCACCTACCCGTAAATTTTGATTTAGCTGGAGAAGCAATGAAGTCAGCTAAAGCAGGAGCTCTGACTTCTGTTCCAAGGTCCAGGAGAAGTAACAGATGGCTTGATCTTCTGTCCATGGCTGCATTTTGAACATCTTATTAGGAAACTTGAAAGGCTTCTTCTGCAAAATCCTTTGTGGGTACCCTGGTCTTCAAAATAGGTCTGTTGTCAGTAGGACTGTCCCTTAGTCCTATTTATGTCATCTTAAGTTAGAGAAATGCCAACACTTGACAGCAGGAATTACACCAATGGGCTAGGGCCTGCCAGTATGAAGAAATAGGAAAGAAGAAAGGATTCTTAGGTGTTGATACAAACTGTGTGTTTTCTCCCTCAGTGGCCTTTGAATTTTAACAGGAATCAGTCTGGTACCAGTGGCTCCTATCAGTAGGTGGGGCGGTTGGCGGGGAGGTCCTGAGGAATTACCCATACTTCAGTCATTCTCCAAAGATAGCAATGATATAGCAGTCACTCCTGGAAATTCTACCTAATGATCTTGAAATTTCAGGCTTGTTTTCAAGAAAGGAGAGGATTTGAGATATGTTAGAACCAGGGTGACCATATAAAATATGGTCTCAAACTATAACGTTTGAGAATAAAGAGCACATGAACCCTAAGTTGTTGCAGGCCAGCTAAGACATTTGATCACGCTGGTTAGAACTCAGGAGAGAAAGTGAAGCCTCCAGAAGATGCAGTATAAGTTACCTGGCACTTGGTAAACGGGAGCCTCCCTTTTCTTCACTCTTGTCCCCTAAAGTCAAGTATACACCTAATAATCAGACTGATATTTTTAAACAAATTAGACCCCACCACACCCCTGCTCTAAACTGTTCAATGCTTTCCCATCACACCTGGATTAAAATCCAAAGTCTTTGCCATGATCCATAAAACCCTACATGATCTGACTCCAACTACCTCTCTGCCTCTCAGACCTCATTTCCTACATTGTCCCTGCCCTATTCACTCACCTCCAGCAGCAGCAGCCTTCTTTCTAACCATTAAACAACCAAGTTTATTCACTCTTGTGCCAGGTATCAGTTTATTGCCTCACAGCTATAAATCTACCCTTCTTTCCCCTGCTTTGAGATACTACAGGTGGGTCCTGTAAACATTTCTCCTGTGCCAGATGACTCAATGTCAACAGAGGCTTTGTCAGTAGAGAGCCCTGAGGGGACGCTGCAAGGCCATTGTAAGCTAAAGGGACTTTTCCCCAAATTTATGTGCTATTTTTAACCATGGCAGCCCATGCAGTGGTATGTGAGAGATCTAGTCATGCTCATCTCAGTAGCCCTTGCAGACCAACTCCAGCCTGCCAATGCCCTCTAACTAGTTTCTCCTCTACCCAGCAGGCCACTCGTAGGAGCCAACACTCTGGCCAATGCTCTCTGGAAAATTTCTTTACCACTGGCAGACTGTGCAGGCCAATGGCAGCCATTCCTTCCCAAAAAGGTACAAATCAGTGTTGAAGTGGATGGTAGAGAGAGCTTTTCTAAGTTCTCAGTTTCTTCTTAATTTGCCCTCCCTCAGCCCTAGAGCTAGATAGCTGCTTTTCGCATTTGCTACTTCTCTTTTGATAATTAATCACCTATTACAAGTTGCAATTATTAATATTAAATTTTTCTCATTTAAATTACTAGTGTGTTTTCTGTTTTCTGATTGACCCTGCTATAGTATTGGTATTTGGAGGGGTCTGAGAAGACAGATTTTCAAAGATGGGATTTGAGAATTGGATTAGTCATGGATTTGGGTTAGATGAAAGTGCTGAGTTCATTGCCAATGGGAAATCAGATGCTAGTTATCCATGACATACAGTGACATTTCAACAAGTTAGTTAGATTATCACCTGTGGTTGATTATGATGATGTGCTAACTAAAGCAAATGCCTTGGGAGCCCTAGTGGCTACTGAATTTGATTATAACAGCAGTAGTGATGACAACAGTTATTGTAGTTTGGAACTGATTTTCCTGAATGCATTACCGCACTTACAGAAAAGGACAAGCTTAAGATCATAGTCTCAGAGTCCGAACATTTCCATGGCAGTTTTAATACATTCTCATGTCTCATAACCACAGGGCCACTATTGCTGAAAATCGAACACAAAATTTAACTGTGAAAGTGGCTAGATTACAATAGCACTTGAATTCACAGCCTTAACAAGTTTTTCATGTGAACATTAGGGAACTGATTGAGAAATAATGAGACCCTGAAAGTTGGAATTGGGAAATCTGGCAGGATTCAAATGGAATTGAGAATCTTACATTTTCAAGTCACTCTGATCACCTTTTACAGCGCAAGTAGACCACTTCTACCATGACTAACCTTCCTTTGTGGGAAAACCCTATGATATCATCATCTGGGGAAGATGCTTTGAAAGGGATGTTATTTCTCCTCAAGACTCACTGTAATTAACCCTTGTTGCCTATAGACCCACAACACAAGCCAAATCTCAGCATGTTTCAGATACATGGTATGACCCAGGAGAAAATAGCTCATACATTAAGATAATTAAATGTACACTTTTAGTGTGTGTGTGTGTGTGTGTGTGTGTGTGACAGAGAGAGAGAGAGAGAGAGAGAGAGAGTTTGGTTCTGTGTTCCCACCCAAACCTCATCTCGAATTGTAATCCCCACTTTTTTTTTCCTTTTTTTCTTTTTTTTTTTTTTTTTTTTTTTTTGAGATGGAGTTTTGCTCTTGTTGCCCAAGCTGGAGTGCAGTTGTGTGATTTTGGCTCACTGCAACCTCTGCCTCCCGGGTTCAAGTGATTCTCCTGCCTCAGCCTCCCGAGTAGCTGGGATTACAGGCACCCACTACCACACCCGGCTAATTTTTTGTATTTTTAGTACAGACAGGGTTTCGCCACGTTGGGCAGACTGGTCTCAAACTCCTGATCTCAGGTGATCCACCCGTCTCGGCCTCCCAAAGTGCTGGGATTACAGGCATGAGCCGCCGCGCCCAGCCAATCCCCATGTTTTAAGGGAGAGACCTGGTGGGGGGAAGTGAATGAATCATGAGGGTGGTTTCCCCCATGCTGGTCTCTTGATAGTGAGTGAGTTCTCACAAGATCTGATGGTTTTATAAATGTTTGACATCACACATTCTCTCTCACCTGCCACCATGTAAGAGCTGCCTGCTTCCCCGTCTGCCATGATTGTAAGTTTCCTGAGGCCTCCCCAGCCATACAGAACTGTGAATCAATTAAACCTTTGTTTTATGTATATTACCCAGTCTCAGGCAGTTCTTATAGCAGCGTGAGAGTGGACTAACACAATATGTATGTATAAATATATATATACACACACCAACACATGTATATTGCATATATAATATACATTATACATTATACATATTATTCTTCTAACTGCACCTGGAACATACTCTCAGATCAGCTACATACTCAGTCATAAAGCAAGTCTCAATTTTAAAAAATCTCAATCACACCAATCATCTTCCCAGACCACGATGAAATAAAACAGAAACGAATACCAAGAGAAACTCTCAAAACAACACAAATGCATGGAAACTGAACAACTTGCTCCTGGATGATTTTGGATAAATAAAAAATTAAGGCAGAAATCAAAGAATTATTTGAAACCAATGAAAATAGAGACACAACATACCAAAACTTCTGGGATGTGTCAAAAGCAGAGTTAAGAAGAAAGTTTAGAACCATAAATACCTACAGCAAGAAGAGAGATCTCAAATTAACCAAACCTTGCACCTGAAGGAACTAGAAAGACTAGAACGAACTAACTCCAAAGCTAGCAGAGGAAAAGAAATAATTAAAATTAGAACATAAATAGGCCGGCGTGGTGGCTCAAGCCTGTAATCCCAGCACTTTGGGAGGCCGAGATGGGTGGATCACGAGGTCAGGAGATCGAGACCATCCTGGCTAACATGGTGAAACCCCGTCTCTACTAAAAAATACAAAAAACTAGCCAGGCGAGGTGGCGACGCCTGTAGTCCCAGCTACTCGGGAGGCTGAGGCAGGAGAATGGCGTGAACCTGGGAGGTGGAGCTTGCAGTGAGCTGAGATCTGGCCACTGCACTCCAGCCTGGGCGACAGAGTGAGACTCCGTCTCAAAAAATAAATAAATAAATAAATAAATAAAATTGAGACCCAAAAAACCATACAAAGGATCAATAAAATGGAAAGTTTGTTTTTTGAAAGGATAAACAAGAAAGACCCGTAGCTAGATTAACAGAGAAGAAAAGAAAGAAGATCCAAACAACCCAATCAGAAATGACACAAGTGACATTAAAATTAAACCCACAGAAATACAAAAGATCCTTGGAGACTACTATGAACATTCCTATGTATGCCAACTAGCAAATCTAGAGGAAATAGATAAATTGCTGGAAACACATGACTTCCTAAGATTGAACCAGAAAGAAACAGAAATCCTAAGAGACAAATAGGAAGTAATAAAATTGTCCAGGCATGGTGGCTCACACCTGTAATCCCAGCACTTTGGGAGGCTGAGGCAGGTAGATCATGAGGACAGGAGTTCGAGACCAGCCTGGCTAACATGGTGAAGCCCTGTCTCCACTAAAAATACAAAAATTAGCCGGGCATGGTGGCAGGTGCCTGTAATCCCAGCTACTCGGGAGGCTGAGGTAGGAGAATTACTTGAACCCAGGAGGCGGAGGTTGCAGTGAGCCGAGATTTTGCCACTGCACTCCAGCCTGGGCAACAGAGTAAGATTCCATTTCAAAAAAAAAAAAAAAAGAGAGAGAGAGAGAAGAAGAAGAAGAAGTAATAAAGTTGAATTGATAATAAAAAACCTAACCAAAAAAAATCACTGGTCCAGATGAATTGACAGCCAAATTCTACCAGACATGCAGAAACGAGCTGGTACCTATCTTACTGAAACTGTTTCAAAAAATCAAGGAGGAATTCCTCCCTAACTCGTTCTATGAAATCAACATCATTCTGATACCAAAATCTGTCAAAGACACAACAAAAAGAAAACTACAGGCTAACATCCCTGATGAACACAGACACAAAAATCATCAACAAAGTACTTAGCAAATTGAATCCAGCAGCACCTCAAAAAGTTAATTCATCGTGATCAAATGGGCTTTATTCCTGGAATCCAAGGATGGCTGAAAATATACAAATAAATAAATGTAGTTCACTACATAATCAGAATTAAAAACAAAAACCATATAATCATCTCAATAGACACAGAAAAGCATTCAATACAGTCCAATGTCCCTTCATGATACAAATCCTCAACAATAGCCAGGCGTGGTGGCAGGCGCCTGTAAACCCAGTTACTTGGGAGGCTGAGGCAGGAGAATCGCTTGAACCCAGGAAGCGGAGGTTGCAGTGAGCTGAGATTGCACCAGTGTACTCCAGCATAAGCAACAGAGCAAGACTCCATCTCAAAAACAAACAAACAAACAAAAAACTTCTCAACAAACTAGGCATTAAAAGAACATGCCTCCAAATAATACAAGACATCTATGGCAAACCCACAGCCAACATCCTACTGAATGTGCAAAAGCTGGAAACATTCCCCTTTAAGAACTGGAACATGACAAGGATGCCCATTCTCACCACTTCTATTCAACATAGTACTAGAAGTCCTAGCCAGAGCAGTCAGGCAAGAGATAGAAATAAAAAGCATCTGAATAGGAAATGAGAAAGTCAAATTATCTCTCTTCACTGACAATATGATTCTATACCTAGAAAACCCTACAGATTCTACTGGGAGACTTCTACATCAAATAAACGACCTCAGCAAAGCCTCAGGATAGCAAATCAATATACAAAAATCAGTAGCATTTCTGTACACCAATAACACTTAAACTGAAAGCCAAATCAAGAACATAATCCCATTTACACTCAGCAAAAAATTAAAATACCTAGGAATCTAAGATTTCTAAGATTACATCTAAGATTTCTACAATAACTACAGAGAGATGCAAATCAAAATCACAATGAGATACCGTCTCACACCAGTCAGAATGGCTATTATTAAAAAGTCAAAAAAAAAATAACATGTTGGCAAGGTCGTGGAGAGAAGGCAATGCATTGTTGGTGGGGATGTAAATTAGTGCAGCCCCTGTGGAAAACAGTTTGGAGATTGCTCAAACGACTAAAAATAGAATTATAATTCTATCCAGCACCCCATTACTGGGCATATACCTAAAGAAAATAAATCATTCCACAAAAAAGACACATTCACTTTTATGTTTATTGTACTGTTCACAATAGGAAAGACATGGAATTGATCCAGATGCCCAGCAACAATGGATTGGATAAAGAAAATGTGGTACATATACACCATGGAATACTATGCAGTTATTTAAAAAATGAAATTATGTTCTTTCCAGAAACATGGATACAGCTGGAGGCCATTATCCTCAGTGAATTAATACAAGAACAGAAAACAAAATACCACATGTTCTCACTTATAAGTAGGAGCTAAACATTGGGTACACATGGACACAAAGATGGAAACAAGAAATACTGGGGATTCTGAAAGAGAAGCAAGGGTTGAAAAACTACTATCAGGTACTATGTTCACTGCTTGAGCAATGGCATCATTAGAAGCCCAAACCTCAACATCACGATATATGCTCACGTAAAAAATCTAAAATAAATAACAATAACATTTTTTTCAGATTTGGATTGAGTCACTGCAATGAAGATTAATGGTCTCTCACCCAGTTTCCAGTCCTAAGCCAATTTACAGGCCCAGAGTCCCATGGTTGAAGGGGTGGGACTCTGAAGCTTTGCTATTGCATATGCAGTAACTATTCCTCCAAGACTTCCCTCAAGAGATTTGCAGTCCCTTAGTGGAGTGACCAAGCACTGGAGAAAGGAACTACTCAGACTCCTTAGGGATCACTAGACATTGGCTCTGAGTTGCTGCTACTTCCTAAGGACTCATGACATCATTGTGTCCCACCAGTCAAAGTAGGAGCTTATGGTTCCTCTGTAATAGATGGAGTCTCAGCCCAGGTTCCACTCACAGTGACCTTGGTTGGTCCACGAACCCACCCTGTGGCTCTTCTCTCAGTTCCTGAATGCATAATTAGAATAAATGTACTCAGAAGCTGGGAGAATCCCCACCTTAGCTCTCGGACCCATAAGGCAGGTGCGATTGTGACACAAAGAGCTAAGTGGAAGCTCCTAGAACTTCCCCTCTTTACCAAAATGGAAGGAACATCACATACCTAGAGGAAATGCAGAGATCAGTGCCACCATCAAAGACCTGAGAGATACAAGAGTAGTGATATCTAACACACCTGTATTTAGCATGCCTGTTGGGGCCATGCAAAAATTGAACCAATCTTGAAGAACTGTGGATTATTGTAAACTTAATCAGATGGAAATTTTGATTGCAGCTGCTGTCCTAGTTGGGGCATATTTACTGGAGCACATGAACACAGCCTCTGGCACTTGGTATGCAGTTATGGACCTAGCTAGTGCTTTTTTCCTCCACATTAATTTGCAAAAGATAACTAGAAGTAGATTGCTTTCACTAGGCAGAGCCAAGAATACATTTTGACAGACTTGTCTCAGGACTACATCAACTCTCCACCTCTGCCATAATACAGCCCAGAGAAATCCCAATCATTTGACAATCCACTAAACATCACACACAATACCATTATGCTGATTAAGTCTGATAAGCAGGAAGTAGTAAATAATTTGGATGTCTCAGCAAGATATAAATGTCTCAGAAGGTGGAGGATCTATATCACACAGATTGGAAGCCCAGCAGCTCCTGAAGTTTCGGGGAATCCAAAGGTCTGGAGCATGTTGAGATAACCCCATCCAAGGTGAAAGGCAAGTTGCTGCACCTAGCACCACTTACTACACACACGAGTGCACACACACACGCACACAGAGACACACATACAGACACACACACACAGACACAGAGGCACACACACAAGACACATAGGCACACATACACAGACACACGCACACACCAGACACACACACACAGACGTGCAAGGCTTGGTAGTCTTTGTATTTTGGGAGCAACACCTTGTCCTGGCTTTTACCCAAGTCACCAAAAAGGCTGACAATTTTGAGTAAGGATCAGTGCAAGGGAAAGTTCAGTAGCAAGTCCAGGCTACAATGTAAATTGCTCTTTCACTTACCTTATTATCAAGCTGATCCAATATTTTCTAAGTGTCTGTGGAAAATAATAAGTTTTTGGAGTCTCCAGCAAACACTAATCACAGTGCAGACCTCTCAAATTTTGAAATACATCTATGCCCTCTTCTGCAGATGAATATTCTCCTTTTTGAGAAATACCTTCTGACTTGCTACTGGCTCTCGATAGAGATCTAGTCATAGAATGTTAGGACCACACAGGCTGAGCTTTTTATCGGAAATCCTGTGTTATCTTATGTTAGTCATAAGGTTGGGTGTGCACTGCAGCAATCCATCATCAAGTAGAAATGCTATACAAAATCTGGGCTCAAGGAAAGTCAAGAAACAAGTTGCACAGACCAGCGACTCAGATTCCTTTGATACTAACACCTCCTACATTAACTTCTCTCTCTCACTTCAGGCCTGGGGTATCATAGGGAGTTCTGTAAGATCAATTGCCTGAGGAAGAAAGGGCTTGAGACTGGTTTGTAGATGTTCTGCTTGATATATTGACCACACAAAAGTAGAGAACCACAGCATAAGACTCCACTACGGAATGCCACTTTACAGGAGTGAGAGGGAATGGTGAAGGAAAATGCTTCAAGTGGGCAGAATTTTGCCCAGTATGGTTGGTTGCCAAATTTGCTGGACTGAGAAATGGCCAGAAATAAAAAATCTACATGACTCATGAGCAGTTGTTAACAGTTCGAATGGTCTTGAACTTGGAAGAAACAGGATTAAAATACTGGTGACAAAGAAGTCTGAGCAAAATATATGTGGGAGGGCTTTTTCTCCAAATTGGCAGCCTGAAGATATTTTTGTCCCACATGAATGCTCACCAAAGGGCACTCACTGCAAAGGAAGCTCTCAATAATCAAGTGGACAAAATTATACACTCTGTGAATGTCAGTCAGCTTCTTTCCCCAGCCACCCCACTGACGGCTCAGTGGGCCCGAGAACAAAATGGCCATGGCAGGGGTGGAGGCTATTCCCGGCCCCAACAATATGGACGTCCCCACTGAACTGGGAACTTCACTAACGGGTCATAATCTACTAACAGAACATACCAACACCGAGGCCCATGTGGGTCCATCTGTCAGGGATACCGGCCAGACTCCTCATGGCAGGCTGATTACCTTGGCTCTCTTCCACTATCAAGAGAGCAGAGATTCGTCCTCACAACAGCAGACACATATTCTGGAAATGAATTTGCCTTTCCTGCCTTAAATGCTTCTGCCAGTACCACCAACTGTGGACTCAAACACACTGGGCCACCAAAGATACGGGGCAAAATTTGGCCATTGTCCCACTCACCGATGTGGTACTGCTCACAAATTTTGCCTGATCATGAGGACGCGAAGGCCTAAGAATGATACAATGGCTTTGGGGACTTGAGGGGAAGGGTGGGGGGGTGGGGCGGCGAGGGATAAAAGATTACAGATAGGGTGCAGTGTATACTGCTCGGGTGATGGGTGCACCAAAATCTCAGAAATCACCGCTAAAGAACTTACTCATGTAACCGAATACCACCTGTACCCCAATAACCTGTGGGAAAGAAAGAATGACACAGGTGGATTGTTTGAGCCCATGAGTTTGAGGCCGTAGTGAGCTATAATCACACCACTGAACTCCTGCCTGAATGACTGAGAGACCCCTCTCTGGAAAAAAAAAAAAAAAAAGAATATTCTATTTTTGCGAAAATAAAGTTAGATAAAGTCTATTTTATCATTATAATAATGTCTAATTAGTAGATACTTAAAATAAATAATTTGTCTACAGATCTTTAAAAAAAAAAAAAAAAAGAATTTTGCCTGGTCATGAAACAGATTTTGTGGCAGAGGGAGTGTGATAACAGGCCCATGTCCATGAAATCTAAACACAATACCCCATCACCCAAGGGAACTGGCTGGATTGAAAGGGGATCTGGCTCACTGAAAACTCAACTACAGTGTGAGACAATTCCTTGCAAGGATGGAGTCTGCCTTGTAGGCTGCAGTATATGCTTTGAATAGGAGATCCCTATATATGATGCTATCTCCCACATAGCCAAAATATACATGTATTGGAATCAAAGGATGAAAGAGACAGCAGCTCCTTTTGCTATTGTACCTAAGAAAACACAGCAGAATTTTTGGCTTCCCATTCAGCAACCTCGAGCCCTTCTTGTTCGGAGGTCTTAATTTCGAAGTGGGAGTTACAGGTTACGATAATGGTTCCACTGGTTTGCAAGATGAGACGGCCACTTGGCCATGTTGGGCTCCTTATGCCACTGAACCAATACGCAGAAGAAAGGGTTACTCAGCTGGCTGGAGTGATTTATCACAATTGCCAGTGGGAAATTGGGTTGCTGCTATACAATGGGGGACAAGGAGAATGATATTTGGAACCCAGCATGTTTTCCATGACCAACAGTAAATGTTAGTTGAAGACTAAAGCAAACAAACAAAGTCAAGACCCTTCAGAAATGATGGTTTGGGTCAACCTACCTGAATAAGAAGTCATCTAGTTAAGTTTCTGGATGAAGACAAAGAAAAAATTGAATGGGGAGTAGAGAAGGGAGACAGATATCAACTATAACCTTGTGACTCATCACAAGAATTGTAGCAGGTTTGCATATTTTCTTTTTGTATATATTTATTTGTATATAGTACCTATTTTCTTCTCTATTTTTCTTTTCCTTATTATGTCATATACAAGTTGTTGAAGGTTAACTTTACAATTCAGTTTTTAGCCAACAACACTTTCAGTAGGACTGTGACTAAACCTGGAAGTACCGAATGCAGCCAGCAATGGATATAATGTCTTTGGGGACTGTTTGTCTCCATCTTGGAAAGAATATGAGAACTTCACTTGCACAAAGGACAGTTTCAGCTTATTAGTGAATGTATGTATAGAAGGATATATAGAGAAGTTGGGTGGTCAAACAGATAGACTGTGCCAGTTATCAACGTATTGCCTCCCAACTCCAAATCCACCCTTTCTTTTTCTGCTTTGTTATACTGGAGTTGTACCCCTATGAACTTTTCTCCTTTACCAGATGGTTTGATGTTAGAATTTGTCAACAGTTAATACTAGGACACTGAGAGGCAATAGCAGAAAGAAGGAAATTCCTTCTGGTGTCCTAGGTTTTGGTGCAGCAGCTGGTTCTTTGGTTTTCAGGAGGCTTGGTAGCACTCGCTCATGGACTGGCTCCTGCCTGCACCCTCTGGCAAGTTGCTCTGCTCCTACAGATCAGCTCTGACCCAGGCATTCTGGCAAGTTTTTTTTTAATCATCCAAGGCTACAGGTTTCTGTGGCAGCCACATCATTCTTAGTTCCCTCTTTGTTCTCTCCCTCAGCCCTAGAGGTAAAAGCTGCTTTCTGAAATTGCTACTTCTGGACAACTCTAAGTCTTCTTTTTACCATATTAAGTAGTCAGCCACTTGTAACTAATGAGTCTCTGTATTAAAGTCTCACCATTCAAATTAGTGTGGTTTCTGTGCCTGATTGATCCCTGACCAATAGACGAGCTCAGTAAGGATCAGGACCCTTGCCATTGTCACTGCCTGGAACAATCTTCATCTAGACAATCAACTGTTCAAACACAGTTGCTGACTGACTGCTGTTTCTGTCCAAACTTTCCTTCCTTTAAACTGAAGCCTCTGAGGCAGCCTCCATCTATCCTTTGAGACAAGATGGCACAGACCCAACCACTGTTTGTAACCAGGATAAGCCCAGGAGAGTGGACATAAAAGGGTTACTTGTGACATAAACCAGATGCTGAGTTTTAGGGTCTGACTCTCAGTGAACATGCCTGAGAACAGTATTACCACTACTTACAAGCCCTAGAAGCACCAAGATTATCTGAGAGTTGTGGTTATACTCTGTGTGCCCAAAAAGTATTTGTCAAGTCCCTACTATGTATCAAAAACTTTATAGGCACTAGGTATACAGCAACGCTTGGTTCTGATTCACCCCTAAAATGTCCCATATCTCTGAGAGGCAGTCCCTTTTTTACATAACCCCATGCGTGCATTGGGTAGACCCTCACCCCCGTGGTGCCTGCTGGCCTACCCACAAACTCAACTGCATTTCGAAAGGGAGACTCCAAGGGCTATGCACACAGTGGTATAGCTAACTCAGTGCCCAAAGATCCCCAGCTGAGGATGAGTGTGGAAGGTGGCATCAAGCAGCTCTAACTGCTGAGTCTTGTGCCTGCTGGGGTTGTGTAAGTCCAGCAGGTTGCTTCCTTGTAATTGTGTGTACAACTGTTCTGGGACCTCAAGTTTCACCTTGCTGAGCCTAAATGTACAACAGGATGGATCTGTTCAGGACCATAAGTATTTTTGCAGGACTGGCCTGGGCAAGAATTTTCTTACCTAGAGAGAAGGAGCAGGAGCTGCTGCAGCAGCAGAGCAGTCTCAGTCTTGGACAGTCTGCTAAGACTTGCTCAGGTCTCTTGCAGTACAGCTGGGTTTGCTGCTGCAAGAAGTGAAGGACAATTGTTTTCTGGAAGGAAAGAAAAGGATGTCTCCACAGATGCCTAATGCTGAGATCACTCAGCTTCCCTTGGCTCCTGTACCATTGTGGGGGCCCCAGAGTCACTGTGTTAGTTTTCTAATGCTGTGTAACAAATTTCCACAAACTTAGCAACTTAAACCAACATACATATATCATCTCACAATTGATATGGGAGACTAATCATGGGTCCTTCGCCTGTGGTCTCACAAAGTTATAACGAAGGTATGTACTGGGTTATATTCTCATCTTGAGACTTGATTGGGGAAGAATCCACTTCAAAGTTTATTAAAGTTGTTGGCAGAGGCCAGGCATGGTGGCTCACACCTATAATTCCAGGACTTCAGGAGGCTGAGGCTGTGGATCACTTGAGGTCAGGGGTTCAAGACCCGCCTGGCCAACATGGTAAAACCCCGTCTCTACCAAAAATACAAAAAATTAGCTGGGCGTGGTGGCAGGCACTTGTAATCCCAGCTACTCAGGGGGCTGAGGCAGAAGGATGGCTTGAACCTGGGGGGCAGAGGTTGCAGTGCCCTGACCACACTACTGCACTCCAGCCTGGGTGCCAAGAGCAAGACTCTGTTTCAAAAAAAAAATTGTTGGCGGAATCAATTCCTTTGCTGTCTATGACCAAGGTCTCCATTTACCTACAGGCTGTCAGCTGGGGGCCACTCTCAGCTCTAAAAGAGTGCCTGCAATTCCTTGCCATGTATCTCACTGCATTGGCCTTCTCATAACATGGCAACTTACTTCCTTTTTATTATTATACTTTAAGTTCTAAGGTACATGTGTACAATGTACAGATTTGTTACATATGTATACATGTGCCATGTTGGTGTGCTGCACCCATTAACTCATCATTCACATTAGATATATCTCCTAATGCTATCCCTCCCCGCTCCCCCTATCCCACAACAGGCCTCAGTGTGTGATGTTCCCCATCCTGTGTCCAAGTGTTCTTATTGTTCAGTTCCCACCTATGAGTGCGAACATGCGGTGTTTGGTTTTCTGTCCTTGCAATAGTTTGCTTAGAATGATGGTTTCCAGCTTCATCCATGTTGCTACAAAGGACATGAACTCATCCTTTTTTATGGCTGCATAGTATTCCATGGTGTATATGTGCCACATTTTCTTAATCCAGTCTGTCATTGACGGACATTTGGGTTGGTTCCAAGTCTTTGCTATTGCGAATAGTGCCTCAATAAACATATGTGTGCATGTGTCTTTATAGCAGCATGATTTATAATCCTTTGGGTATATACCCAGTAATGGGATGGCTGGGTCAAATGGTATTTCTAGTTCTAGATCCTTGAGGAATCGCTGCACTGTCTTCTACAATGGTTGAACTAGTTTACAGTTCTACCAACAGTGTAAAAGTGTTCCAGCACCTGTTGTTTCCTGACTTTTTAATGATCACCATTCTAACTGGTGTGAGATGGTAGCTCATTGTGGTTTTGATTTGCATTTCTCTGATGGCCAGTGATGATAAGTATTTTTTCACGTGTCTGTTGGCTGCATAAATGTCTCCTTTTGAGAAGTGTCTGTTCATATCCTTCGCCCACTGTTTGATTGGGTTGTTTGATTTTTTCTTGTAAATTTGTTTAAGTTCTTGTAGATTCTGGGTATCAGCCCTTTGTCAGATGTATAGATTGTAAAAATCTTCTCCCATTCTGTAGGTCCCCTGTTCACTCTGATGGTAGTTTCTTTTGCTGTACAGAAGCTCTTTAGTTTAATTAGATCCCATTTGTCAATTTTGGCTTTTGTTGCCATTGCTTTTGGTGTTTTAGTCATGAAGTCCTTGCCCATGCCTATGTTCTGAATGGCATTGCCTAGGTTTTCTTCTAGGGTTTTTATGGTTTTATGTCTAAGATTTAAGTCTTTAATCCATCTTGAATTAATTTTTGTATAAGATGTAATGAAGGGATCCAGTTTCAGCTTTCTACATATGGCCAGCCAGTTTTCCCAGCACCATTTATTAAATATAGAATCCTTTCCCCATTTCTTGTTTTTGTCAGGTTTGTCAAACATCAGATGGCTGTAGATGTGTGGTATTATTTCTGAGGGCTCTGTTCTGTTCCATTGGTCTATATCTCTGTTTTGGCACCAGTACCATGCTGTTTTGGTTACTGTAGCCTTGTAGTATAGTTTGAAGTCAGGTAGTGTGATGCCTCCAGCTTTGTTCTTTTTGCTTAGGATTGTCTTGGCAATGTGGGCTCTTTTTTGGTTCCATATGAAATTTAAAGTAGTTTTTTCCAATTTTGTGAAGAAAGTCATTGGTAGCTTGATGGGGATGGCATTGAATCTTTAAATTACCTTGGGCAGTATGGCCATTTTCATGATATTGATTCTTCCTATCCATGAGCATGGAATTTTATTCCATTTGTTTTTGTCCTCTTTTTTTTTCATTGAGCAGTGGTTTGTAGTTCTCCTTGAAGAGGTCCTTCACATCCCTTGTAAGATGGATTTCTAGGTATTTTATTCTCTTTGAAGCTATTGTGAATGGGAGTTCACTCATGATTTGGCTTTCTGTCTGTTATTGGTATATAGGAATGCTTGTGATTTTTGCACATTGATTTTGTATCCTGAGACTTTGCTGAAGTTGCTTATCAGCTTAAGGAAACGTTGGGCTGAGACAATGGGGTTTTCTAAATATACAATCATGTCATCTGCAAACAGGGGCAATTTGACTACTTCCTTTCCTAACTGAATACCCTTTATTTCTTTCTCCTGCCTGATTGCCCTGGCCAGAACGTCCAACCCTATGTTGAATAGGAGTGGTGAGTGAGGGCATCCCTGTCTTATGCCAGTTTTCGAAGGGAATGCTTCCAGTTTTTGCCTATTCAATATGATATTGGTTGGGGGTTTGTCATAAATAGCTCTTATTATTTTGAGATACATCCCATCAATACCTAGTTTATTGAGAGTTTTTAGCATGAAGGGCTGTTGAATTTTGTCAAAGGCCTTTTCTGCATCTATTGAGATAATCATGTGGTTTTTGTCTTTGGTTCTGTTTATATGATGGATTACATTTATTGATTTGCATATGTTGAACCAGACTTGCATCTCAGGGATGAAGCCAACTTGATTGTGGTGGATAAGATTTTTGATGTGCTGCTGGATTTGGTTTGCCAGTATTTTATTGAGGATTTTTGCATCGATGTTCATCAGGGATATTGGTCTAAAATTCTCTTTTTTTGTTGTGTCTCTGCCAGGCTTTGGTATCAGGATGATGCTGGCCTCACAGAATGAGTTAGGGAGGATTCCTTCTTTTTCTGTTAATTGAATAGTTTCAGAAGGAATTGTACCAGCTCCTCTTTATACCTCTGGTAGAATTAGGCTATGAATCCACCTGGTCCTGAACTCTTTTTGGTTGGTAGGCTATTAATTATTGCCTCAATTTCAGAGCCTGATCAAGATGGTCAAGTAAGAACAGCTCCAATCTACAGATCCCAGCATGAGTGATGCAGAAGATGGGTGATTTCTGCATTTCCAACTGAGCTTTTAAGAGAGTAGTGGTTCTCCCAGCACAGAGTTTGAGATCTGAGAATGGACAGACTGCCTCAAGTGGGTCCCTGACCCCTGAGTAGCCTAACTGGGAGACACCTCCCAGTAGGGGCCAACTGACAACTCATACAGTTGGGTGCCCCTCTGAGATGAAGCTTCCAGAGGAAGGATCAGGCAGCAATATTGCAACATTTGCTGTTCTGCAATATTCACTGTTCTGCAGCCTCCACTGATGATACCCAGGCAAACAGCGTCTGGAATGGACCTCCAGCAAACTCCAATAGACCTGCAGCTGAGGGTCCTGACTGTTGGAAGGAAAACTAACAAACAGAAAGGACATCCACACCAAAACCCCATCTGTACGTCACCATCACCAAAGACTAAAGGTAGATAAAACCACAAAGATGGGGAGAAACCAGAGCAGAAAAGCTGAAAATTCTAAATATCAGAGTGCCTCTTCTCCTCCAAAGGAAAGCAGCTCCTCCCCAGCAATGGAATAAAACTGGACAGAGAATGACTTTGACGAGTTCAGAGAAGAAGGCTTCAGACAATCTGTGATAACAAACTTCTCCGAGCTAAAGGAGGATGTTCGAACCCATTGCAAAGAAGCTGAAAACCTTGAAAAAAGATTAGACAAATGGCTAACTAGAATAAACAGCATAAAGAAGACCTTAATGAGCTGAAAACCATGGCACGAGAACTACGTGATGCATGTCCAAGTTTCAGTAGCCGATTCAATCAAGTGGAAGAAAGGGTATCAGTGATTGAAGATCAAATGGATGAAATGAAGCAAGAAGAGAAGTTTAAAGGAAAAAAGAGTAAAAAGAAACAAACAATGTCTCCAAGAAATATGGGACTATGTGAAAAGACCAAATCTGACTGAAAAAGACAAGTCTGATTGGTGTACCTGAAAGTGGCGGGGACAATGGAACCAAGTTGGAAAACATTCCTCAGGATATTATCCAGGAGAACTTCCCCAACCTAGCAAGGCAGGCCAACATTCAAATTCAGGAAATACAGAGAATGCCACAAAGATACTCCTCGAGAAGAGCAACTCCAAGACACATAATTGTCAGATTCACCAAAGTTAAAATGAAGGAAGAAATATTAAGGGCAGCCAGAGAGAAAAATTGGGTTACCCACAAAGGGAAGCCCATCAGACTAACAGCAGATCTCTTGGCAGAAACTCTACCAGCCAGAAGAGAGTGGGGGCCAATATTCAACATTCTTAAAGAAAAGAATTTTCAACCCAGAATTTCATATCCAGCCAAACTAAGCTTCATAAGTGAAGGAGAAATAAAATCCTTTACAGACAAACAAATGCTGAGAGATTTTGTCACCACCAGGCCTGCTTTACAAGAGCTCCTGAAGGAAGCACTAAACATGGAAAGGAACAACCAGTACCAGCCACCGCAAAACCATGCCAAATTGTAAAGACCATCGATGCTAGGAAGAAACTGCATCAACTAACAAGCAAAATAACCAGCTAACATCAGAATGACAGGATCAAATTCACACATAATAATATTAACCTTAAATGTAAATGGGCTAAATGCTCCAATTAAAAGATGCAGACTGGCAAATTGGATGCAAATTGGATAGAGTAAAGACCTATCAGTGTGCTGTATTCAGGAGACCCATCTCACATGCAGAGACACACATAGGCTCAAAATAAAGGGATAGAGGAAGATCTACCAAGCAAATGGAAAGCAAAAAAAAGCAGGGGTTGCAATTCTAGTCTCTGATAAAACAGACTCTAAACCAACAAGGATCAAAAGAGACAAAGAAGGCCATTACATAATGGTAAAGGGATCAATTCAACAAGAAAAGCTAACTATCCTAAATATATATGCACGCAATACAGGAGCATCCAGATTCATAAAGCAAGTCCTTAGAGACCTACAAAGAGACTTAGATTCCCACACAATAATAATGGGAGACTTAAACACCCCACTGTCATCATCAGACAGATCAACGAGACAGAAAGTTAACAAGGATATCCAGGAAGTGAACTCAGCTCTGCACCAAGTGGACCTAATAGACATCTACACAACTCTCCACCCCAAATCAACAGAATATACATTCTTCTCAGCACCACATTACACTTATTCCAAAACTGGCCACATAGTTGGACATTAAGAACTCCACAGCAAATGTAAAAGAACAGAAATTATAACAAACTGTCTCTCAGAACACAGTGCAATCAAACTAGAATTCAGTATTAAGAATTGATGGGTGCTGACGAGTTGATGGGTGCAGCACACCAACATGGCACAAGTATACATATGTAACAAACCTGCATGTTATGCACACGTACCCTAGAACTTAAAATATTTTAAAAAAAAAACTCACTCACTCAAAATCGCTCAACTACATGGAAACTGAACAACCTGCTCCTGAATGACTACTGGGTACATAGCGAAATGAAGGCAGAAATAAAGATGTTCTTTGAAACCAATGAGAACAAAGACACAACATACCAGAATCTCTGGGACACATTTAAAGCAGTGTGTAGAGGGAAATTTATAGCACTAAATGCCCACAAGAGAAAGCAGGAAAGATCTAAAATTGACACCCTAACATCACAATTAAAAGAACTAGAGAAGCAAGAGCAAACACATTCAAAAGCTAGCAGAAGGCAAGAAATAACTAAGATCAGAGCAGAACTGAAGGAGATAGAGGCACAAAAAATTCTTCAAAAAATCAATGAATCCAGGAACTGGTGTTTGAATTGATAGACTGCTAGCAAGACTAATAAAGAAGAAAAGAGAGAAGAATCAAATAGATGCAATAAAAAATGGTATCACCATCGATCCTACAGAAATACAAACTACCATCAGAGAATACTATAAACACCTCTACGCAAATAAACTACAAAATCTAGAAGAAATGGATAAATTCCTGGACACATACACCCTCCCAAGACTAAACCAGGAAGAAGTGGAATCCATGAATAAGCAACTTACTTCCTAAAAGCCAGTGGCAACCTTTTGCTCTAACCTACTCAAATGGACTTCCGCATAACATACTATGATCACAGGAGTGACGTCCTTTACCATACCCTATTAGTTAGAAGCAAGTCACAGTCTCTGTCTGCATGCAAAAGGAGAGGATTACAATGGGGACACCAGGACGCAGAAAATCACTGGGTCATCTTGAGGTGTATATGACTACACCAGAGGAAAATTCCTCTTCATTCAGGTGATCTGGGAACATCATGTTCACTTGAACAGCACCAGCTAGATGCCCCTGCTCTACATCTCAACTTTAGCCCCTGGATGGAGCCCAAACCTTGGGCACAGCACGGTCACTCAAACTACTTTTGAGGGTGATGTGCCTAACACAGGATGAGGTGACAGACCATACTTTCTCTGAAACATCCTCCTCATTCTAATCCCCATCTTTGCCCATCTCTAAATGCAAAGTGCTTTTGCCATATCTAGTCAAACTCCCTTGTGCTTGCAAACACCAGGACTTTGCAGGGAGCCCCAAAGAGTGGTTAATAACCTGTGTGTAGACCTGAGCTAGGCTGCAGCTTATCTCAAGATAGACGGGTCAGGTCTGGGAGCAAAGGCACCATTCTCAGTACAGTGAACCCCAGTGGGCTGCTTCCACTGATGCTCATTCTAACCCCCTGCCAGACCTCAGCCAATTTTCAGACTGGAGTCCCTTGGTTGAAGGGGTGGGACTTTCAGCATTGCCACAATATGTACAGTAAATATTCTTATAAAATGTGTCCTGTTCCCCAGTGGTACTCATCTAGGTATATGTAGCCCTCACCGGAAACTCAAGTGAGGCATCAAGACAGAGGGCACTCCTAAGAGTTTGGGGAATTAATTCCAAGAGGAAGAAGCAGGGTGCTCCTACCCTGAAAGTGCAGCTGAGAATTTTCATCGGGGGAATAATGGTCTTCTCTGTATTTAAAACCAATGCTAGAGAGGCTAGAATACAAGCAAATCGATCTAAAGCTCTTTGTTCCAGGACTATAAAGACTGTTCTGGATTTGGAGATACTGGAAGAAAGCTCAGAGTCACAGGCTTCCGGTGAGAGTCAAATTGGATAGCCTACATGAAAGAGCTCTGCAGGGTTCTCAACTGCATACCACCACCAGTAGTCAGACAGCCTTAGCTTGGCTGTAGACAGAGAAAACTCTCAATAGAACAGGAAATGTTTATTTTTTAAAGGAGAAAACCAAAGAAGGTTAGCAGGAGGAAGCCCTGCCCCAGACACAATACTTAGAAGAACACAAGCATTGTGTGAGAGAGAAAAGACTTTAAGAAAGGTGTTGTCCCTCCCAAATTTCAATCATCCAAAACTTAGAACTCAAAAGGCCCCTGAATGCATCATAAAGAGGATGGCCATGCAGGACAAGGTGATGAGGGTGTGGATGGACATCTGCTTCTCCAGGGTTGCTCACCTCAGGCAGAGAGAGGGGCCAGGACAGCCATCGGTGCTGTAGTGGTTATTGGTTTTGCCTACCACAGGCAGGCACTGAAACAGGAGAAGGGACAGAACCACATGCTGGGTGCCAACCTGCAGGAGAAAGTATAGAAGGTAGAAAAGCAAAAGCATCTTCTCTGATGGAAGTTCAGGATGGCTTTCTTTGGGGAGGTGGTGTGTTCCTGGATTCCCACCATATAGCCCTTCTTCACTTCACCTGCTCCCAGCTCCACTCATTCCTGTTCAGCTTGCTTATGCCAAAGCTAAGCCATGAATTCCTAAGGAAGAATAGGACTATGAAGAGGAAGAAGTATCAAATTCCCATTACGGGATTGCCAGAATTTTTTCCAAAATACTCCATCAAGCAAGAATAGGTGATTTTGCCAGGGCACTGGGAATCTTCATGGGTAGGGGTCCAAGGCATATGGACCACGTACCCCACCACTTCATACATGGCAATTAAACCAAACCACAGCTACTGCCCCAAGGTAGTAGCCAGATTTGTCACTAGCCACAGAGTACAGTACAGAGATCAGTGCAGTCACTGCCGCTGCAGTCATCTCCTTTGACTCTCATGGGACCAGTGGAATCTAAGACCAGGAGAACTCTGACAGCACCTTAGGAGGAAAAGAAAGGCAAAGAGAGTTCAGGGTCAGAAAGGAAGAGAAGTTGCCAAGAATTCTAAGCACATTCAAGAAGCCTGCTCAAGTTTTAGATCCATCACAGCTCTCAGTTTCATATCTCTACAGCCAACCTAAGCAAGAAGTGTTTGTGTTCCCATGATGCAGTTCTTCCTCTCTGTTTCAGCCTGTAATAAATTAGGCTGTCCACCTCTGGACACCACACAGCCCAACTGTATTATAATTACATTTGTAGATCTTACCTCTCCTCTTCCTAAAGGTGAGGAATCAAGCCTTATTCACATTTGCAATGCACATATCATCCAGCACAGAGCATTACATCTAATAAGGAACTAATTATGCTTGATAAATGAATGCATGAATGAGAGAAGGAACAAATATATGAATTTTACAATTTTTCCCTTTTTTTCAACTTTTAGATTAAGGGTGTCCATGTGCAGGTTTGTTTCACGAGTAAATTGTGTGTCACCAAGGTTTGGTGTATGAGTGATCCCTTCACTCAGGCACTGAGTGCCTGATAGGTAGCTTTTCCACCCTTACCTCCTCTCCCACCCCCTCCCTCTAGTAGCCCCCAGTGTTTATTGCTCCCATCTTTATGTTCGTGTGTACTCAATGTTTAACTCCCATTTATAAGTGAGGACATGTGATATTTGGTTTTCTGTTCCTGCATTAATTCACTCTGGATAATGACCTCCAGCTTCATCCATGTTGCTGCAGAGGATATGATTGCTTTTTTTAACTGCTGCATGGTATCTCATGGTGTGTATATACCACATTTTCTTTTTCCAGTTCACTGTTGGTGGGCATCTAGGTTGATTCCATGTCTTTGCTATTGTGACTAGTGTTGCAATAAACATATGAGTACGTGTGTTTTTTTTGAGGAAAGATTTATTTTCCTTTGGGTATACACTCAGTAGTGGAATTGCTTGGTCCAATGGTAAGTCCAAGCTCTTTGGGAAATCTCTAAACTGCTTTCCACAGTGGGTGAACTAACTTACATTCCCACCAACAGTGTATAAAGATTCCCTTTTCTCCATAATGTCACTAACATCTATTATTTTCTGTCTTTTTAATAACAGCCATTCTGACTGGTGTGGGATAGTATCTCCTTGTGGTTTTAATTTGGATTTCTCTAACGATTAGTGATGTTGATTCTTTTTTTCATATATTTGTTGGCTGCATATATGTCTTCTTTTAAGAAACATCTGTTCACGTCCTTTGCCCACTTTTTATTGGAGATATTTTTGCTCATTGATTTGTTAAGTTCCTTTTAGATTCTGGATATTAGACCTTTGTTGGGTGCATAGTTTGCAAATGTTTTCTTTCATTCTGTAGGTTGTCTGTGTGTTGACAGTTTATTTTGCTGAGCAGAAGCTCTTTAATTAGGCCCCACTTGTCCATTTTTGACTTTGTTACAATTGCTTTTGTGAGCTTAGTCATAAATTATTTGCTAAGGCTGGTGTCCAGAATGGTGTATCCCAGTTTTTCTTCTATGATTTTTATAGTTTTAGCTCTTACGTTTAAGTCTTTAATCCATCTTAATTTTTGTATGTGATGTAATTTTGTATGTGATTTTTGTATGTGATGTAGGAGTCCAGTTTCACTCCTCTGCATATAGCTAACCAGTTATCCCCACATAACTTATTGAGTGAAGGGTCCTTTCCTCTTTGGTTGTTGTTGTCAACTTTGTTGAAGATCAGATGGTTGTAGGTGTGTGGCTTTGGGGCGTAGGGTTTCTCTATCCTGTTCCAATGGTCTGGGTGTCTATTTTTCTACAAGTACCATACTGTTTTGGTGACAGACTGGTAGTGTGATGCTTCTAGCTTTGTTCTTTTTGCTTAATTGCTTTGGCTATTTGGGCTCCTTTCTGGTTCCGTAAGAATCGTAGCATAGCTTTTCATAATTCAGTGAAAAATGGTGGTAGTTTGACAGCTTTGGGCAGTATGGTCATTTTAACAATATTGATTTTTCCAATTCATGAGCATGGGATATTTTTCCATTTGTTTGTGTTACCTGTGATTTCTTCTAGCAGTGTTTTGTAGTTCTCTTTGTAACGAGCTTTCCCCTCCTTGGTTAGATGTATTCCAAGGTGGGTTTGTGTGTGTGTGTGTGTGTGTGTGTGTGTGTGTGTCTATTACAAATGGGATTGCATTCTTGATTTGGCCCTCAGCTTAAATGTTATTGGTGTATAGAAATGCTACTGATTAGGAGCCGGGCACGGTGGCTCACTCCTGTAATTCCAGCACTTTGGGAGGCCGAAGCGGGCAGATCACGAGGTCAGGAGATCGAGACCATCCTGGCCAACATGGTGAAACCCCGTCTCTCCTAAAAATACAAAAAATTAGCTGGGCGTGGTGGCGGGCGCCTGTAGTCCCAGCTACTCAAGAGGCTGAGGCAGGAGAATGGCGTGAACGTGGGGAGGCGGAGCTTGCAGTGAGCCGAGATCGCACCACTGCACTCCAGCCTGGGTGACAGAGCAAGACTCCGTCTCAAAAAAAAAAAAAAAAAAAAAAAAAAAAAAAAAAAAAAAGATTAAAAGAAATGGTACTGATTAGGCAGGCACGGTGGCTCATGCCTGTAACCCCAGCACTTTGGGAGGCTGAGGTGGGCAAATCACAAGGTCAAGAGATCAAGACCATCCTGGCCCATCCTGGCCAACATGGTGAAACCCTGTCTCTACTAAAAATAGAAAAATTAGCTGGGCGCACATCGGTAATCCCAGCTACTTGGGAGGCTGAGGCAGGAGAATCACTTGAACCCGGGAGGCAGAGGTTGCAGTGAGCCGAGATGGCGCCACCGCACTCCAGCCTGGTGAGAGAGCAACAGTCCATCTAAAAAAAGAAAGAAATGCTACTGATTTTTGTACATTGATTTTGTACCCTGAAATTTTACTGAAGTTGTTTATCAGCTCTGGGAGCCTTTTGGTGGTGTCTTTAGGTTTTTCTAGATATAGAATCATATCATCAGTGAAGAGAGATCATTTCACATCTTCTCTTCCTATTAGGATGCCATTTATCTCTTTCTCTTGCCTGATTGCTCTGTCTGGGACTTTCAGTACAATGTTGAATAGGAGTGGTGAGAGTGGACATCCTTGTCTTACATCAGTTTTTAAGGGGAATGCTTCCAGTTTTTTTTCATTTAGTATAATGTTGGTTGTGCATTCGTCATAGATGGCTCTTATCATTTTGAGGTACATTCCTTCAATGCCTAGTTTGTTGAGGGTTTTTATCATGAAAGTACGTTGAATTTTACCCATGGCATTTCCTGTGTCTATTGAGATGATCATATGGTTTTTGTTTTTAATTGTTTATGTAGTGAATTACATTTATTGATTTGCATATGTTGAAACAGCCTTACCTCCCAGGAACAAAGGCCACTGATCATGGTGAATTAACCTTTTGATGTGCTGCTGGATTTGATTTGCTAGTATTTTGTTGAGGATTTTTGTGCCTATGTTCATCAAAAATATTGGCCTGTAGTTTTCTTTGTTGTGATCTTTGCCAGATTTGAGTATCAGGATCATGCTGGCTTCACAGAATGAGTTAGGAAGGGGTCTCTTCTCAATTTTTTGGAATTGTTTCAACAGGATTGGTACCTACTTTTCTTGTATGTCTGCTAAAATTCAGCTATGAATCCATTAGGTCAGAGGCTTTTTTGTTTGGTAAGTTTTTTCTGACTCAATTTCAGAACTTGGCATTGGTCTGTGAAACGTTTTGATTTCTTCCTAATGAAATTTTGGGAGGTTATGTATTTCCAGGAATTTTTCCACTTCCTCTAAATTTTCTACTTTGTGTATAGAAAATAGAGGTGTTCCCTCTATGCAAATAAACTAGAAAACCTAGAAGAAATGGATAATTTCCTGGACGCTTACACTCTCCCAAGACTAAACCAGGAAGAAGCTGAATCCCTGAATATACCAATAGCAGGCTCTGAAATTGAGGCAATAATTAATAGCCTACCAACCAAAAAAAGTCCAGGACCAGACAGATTCACAGCCGAATTCTACCAGAGGTACAAGGAGGAGTTGGTACCATTCCTTCTGAAACTATTCCAATCAATAGACAAAGAGGGAATCCTTCCTAACTCATTTTATGGGACCAATATCATCCTGATACCAAAGCCTGACAGAGATACAACAAAAAAAGAGAATTTTGGACCAATATCGCTGATGAACATCTCTGCAAAAATCCTCAATAAAATACTGGCAAACCAAATCCAGCAGCACATCAAAAAGCTTATCCATCATAATCAAGTGGGCTTCATCCCTGGGATGCAAGGCTCATTCAACATATGCAAATCAATAAATGTAATCCAGCATATAAACAGAACCAAAGACAAAAAACCACATGATTATCTCAATAGATGCAGAAAAGGCCTTCGACAAAATTCAACAGCCTTCATGCTAAAAACTCTCAATAAATTCGGTATTGATGGGATGTATCTCAAAATAATAAGAGCTATTTATGACAAACCCACAGCCAATATCATACTGAATAGGCAAAAACTGGAAGCATTCCCTTCGAAAACTGGCACAAGACAGGGATGACCTCACTCACTACTCCTATTCAACATAGTGTTGGAAGTTCTGACTAGGGCAATCAGGCAAGAGAAAGAAATAAAGGGTATTCAGTTAGGAAAAGAAGTCAAATTGTCCCTATTTGCAGATGACATGATTGTATATTTAGAAAACCCCATTGTCTCAGCCCAAAATCTCCTTAAGCTGATAAGCAACTTCAGCAAAGTCTCAGGATACAAAATCAATGTGCAAAAATCACAAGCATTCTTATACACCAGTAGCAGACAAACAGACAGCCAAATCATGAATGAACTCCCATTCACAATAGCTTCAAAGAGAATAAAATACATAGGAATCCAACTTACAAGGGATGTAAAGGACCTCTTCAAGGAGAACTACAAACCACTGCTCAGTGAAATAAAAAGAGGACACAAACAAATGGAAGAAAATTCCATGCTCATGGATAGGAAGAATCAATATTGTGAAAATGGCCATACTGCCCATGGCAATTTATACATTCAACGCCATCCCCATTAAGCTACCAATGACTTTCTTCACAGAATTGGAAAAAACTGCTTTAAAGTTCATATGGAACCAAAAAAGACCCCACATCGCCAAGGCAATCCTAAGCAGAAAGAACAAAGCTGGAGGCATCACGCTACCTGACTTCAAACTATACTTCAAGGCTACAGTAACCAAAACAGCATGGTACTGGTACCAAAACAGAGACGTAGACCGATGGAACAGAACAGAACCCTCAGAAATAATACCACACATCTACAGCCATCTGATCTTTGACAAACTGACAAAAACAAGAAACAGGGAAAGGATTCCCTATTTAATAAATGGTACTGGGAAAATTGGCTAGCCATTGGCTAGCCATGAGTAGAAAGCTGAAACTGGATCCTTTCCTTACTCCTTATATGAAAATTAATTCAAGATGGATTAGAGACTTAAATGTTAGACCCAAAAGCATAAAAACCCTAGAAGAAAACCTAGGTAATACCATTCAGAGCATAGGCCTGGGCAAGGACTTCATGTCTAAAACACTAAAAGCCAAATGGCAACAAAAGCCTAAATTGACAAATGGGATCTAATTAAACTAAAAAACTTCTGTACAGCAAAAGAAACTACCATCAGAGTAAACAGGCAACCTACAGAATGGGAGAAAATTTTTGCAATCTACTAATCTGACATAGGGCTAATATCCAGAACCTACAAAGAACTCAAATTTACAAGAAAAAAACAAACAACCCCATCGAAAAGTGGGCAAAGGATATGAACAGACACTTCCCAAAAGAAGACATTTGTACAGCCAATAGACACATGAAAAAATGCTCATCATCACTGGCCATCAGAGAAATGCAAATCAAAACCACAATGAGATACCATCTCACAGCAGTTAGAATGGTGATCATTAAAAAGTCAGGAAACAAGAGGTGCTGGAGACGATGTGGAGAAATAGGAACACTTTTACACTGTTGGTGGGACTGTATACTAGTTCAACCATTGTGGAAAACAGTGTGGCAATTCCTCAAGGATCTAGAACTAGAAATACTATTTGACCCAGCCATCCCATTACTGAGGGATATACCCAAAGGATTATAAGTCATGCTGCTATAAAGACACATGCACACGTATGTTTATTGCGGCACTATTCACAATAGCAAAGACTTGGAATCAACCCAAATGTCCATCAGTGACGGACTGGATTGAGAAAATGTGGCACATATACACCATGGAATACTATGCAGCCTTAAAAAGGGATGAGTTCGTGTCCTTTGTAGGGACATGGATGCAGCTGGAAACCATCATTCTCAGCAAACTATCACAAGAACAGAAAACCAAATACCTCATGTTCTCACTCATAGGTGGGAACTGAACAATGAGAACACTTGGACACAGGAAGGGGAACATCACACACCAGGTCCTATTGTGGGGAGGGGGAGGGGGAGGGATAGCATTCGGAGATATACCTAATGTAAATGACAAGTTAATGGGTGCAGCACACCAACATGGTACATGCATACACATGTAACAAACCTGCACATTGTGCACATGTACCCTAGAACTTAAAGTACTATTTTTAAAACAAAGAAGCTTTTTTTTTGTTAACTCCATTATATGCTTTAAATAATAAGGACTATAGAGGATTTTACTAAGTAGCTTCACAGTTGCTAATCTGAGCTACAAGAGTCCAAAGAGATTTAATAGGTTCTTAATATGATACAAATACTATGGCAATTTCTCAGGATGAATAATAGCAAAAAGAAAAGGAGATGACATTTGTGATTGAAATTAAATAATGCAAGGATCTGCAAAAGCAAAGAAATTGTGTGAACCAGTGAATGGTGGCAGAGTCTCAATCGTTCACGAGCAGCAGGAAACACAGAAGCATCAGTCCCACACAGGACTACCCTGAGAGAAATCATCATGGTCCATTTGGCTGACTTCTCTTGTTTGGAGTGACAGGAGTCTAAATAAGAGATAAACTTAATTTATTTTAAACGTGGCCAACCTTAGTATTTTAAATATGATTTTATTTTTCCATTAGTTGTCATTTATTGCATATATGTCACATAATACAAATTTTTTTCCTGTTTAAATATTTGGAAGTGTATTTATGTTATTTTTTCCACTATACTTGTTTTTTAAATTTAAACTTTTATTTTAAAGAGGGTACATGTGCAGATTTGTCACATGAGAATAGTGCAATCCCATCACCCTGATAGTGAGTATAGCCGTCGATAGGTAGTTTTTGAACCCACACCCCTGCTACCCTCTCATAGTCCACAGTCTCTACTCTTCCCATATTTATGTCTATGTGTGTTCAGTGTTTACCTCCCACTTATAAGTGAAAACATGGTGTATGTTACTGCTTTCTGTTCCTGCATGAATTTGCTTAGGGTTATCGCCTCCAGCTCCATTCATGTTGCTACAAAGGACATGATTTTATTCTTTTTTGTGGCTGTATAGTATTCCGGGGTGTGTATGTACCACATTTTCTTTATCCAATCTACCATTGCTGGGTACCTGGGTTGATTCCATGTCTTTGCTAGTGTGAATAGCACAGCAATAAACATACAAGTGCAAAAAAAAAAAAGAAAAAAAAGAAAATAGAGGCGTTCATAAAATAGTCTCTGAGGATTTTTTGTATTTCTGTGGGATTAGTTGTAATATCGCCTTTGTCATTTCTGATTGTGCTTATTTAGAGTTTCTCTATCTTTGTTAATCCACCTAGTGGTCTATCAATCTTGTTGATTTCTTCAAAGAACAAGCTTTTGTTTGTAGTGAGTCTTTGTACAGATTTTGGGGTCTCAATTTCGTTCAGATATGCTCTGATTTTGGTTTTTCTTCTGCTAGCTTTGGGTTCAGTTTGTTCTTGTTTCTCTAGGTGCAATATTAAGTTGTTAATCTGACATTTTTCTAACTTCTTGATACAGGTGTTTCCTGCTATAAACTTTCCTCTTATCACTGCGTTAGTTGCAGCCCAGAGATTTTGGTATGTTGTGTCTCTATTCTCAGGCCCTGTTAACCAGTATTCTACCTTCTATAGTCAAATTCAGAAGAATTTCACTTGAATTTGACTGCTCTAGGTACATCATATAAGTGAAATCATAGAATATTTATCTTATTATGACTAATTTATTTCTCTTAGCGTGTCCTCAAGCTTCATTCAGGTTGTAGCATGCATCAGAAGTTTCTTCCCCTTAAAAGCTGAATAATATTCCACAATAAGTATATATCACATTCTATTTGTCCATTCATCAATCACTGCACATTTGGGTTGTTTCTACCTTTTGGCTATTGTAAATAAAATCTTCTATGGACATAAGTGTACAAATATCTGTTGAAGTCCTTGCTTTTCGCTTATTTTGGGTAAATAACCAGAGAGGGAATTGCTGGATAATATGGTAAATCTATGTTTCATCTTTTGAGGAATCACTATGCCATTTTTTCTTTTTAAGGCAGAGTCTCACTCTGTTTCCAGGCTGGAGTGCAGTAGTGAGATCTCGCTTGCTGCAACCTCCGTCTCGCAGGTTCAAGCATTTCTCCTGCCTCAGCCTCCCAAGTAGCTGGGATTGCAGTCACGTGCCACCACCCCCAGCTACTTTTTGTATTTTCAGTAGAGACGGGGTTTCACCATGTTGGCCAGGCTGGTCTTGAACTCCTGACCTCAGGTGATCCACCCGCCTCAGCCTCCCAAAGTGCTGGGATTACAGGCGTGAGCCACTGCGCCCGGCCACACCGCACCATTTTCTACAGCAACTGCACCGTTTTACATTCATCCCAGCAATGCACAAGCGTTCAAATTTCTCCCCATCTTTGCCAACATGTTATTTGCTGGTTGTGCTTTCCTCAATAGTGCTTTTGGTTTTCATTGAAAAATGATCTCAGCTGGTGCTAAAGAGTCTCTTTAAAAGGTCCCTAAGACTCAGCATATTTGAAATTTACTCCCAAGGATCAGATCACATTCAAGCAGATCACAGGCGGAATCAGGAGGGCAGCCTCCAGAATGGGCTGGCTCTTGTTCGCTCTGCTCCTTAGGTCTCCTACTCAGACAACAACCTCTCCCCTCCCAACAGCTGCTCCACCCTGCAGAATCTCCCGAGTAGCCCCATGAGCTGAGCCTCCCGCCTGTCTCTAAGTCTCCACTAATCACCACTCACAGAAAAGCAGGTGCAGGGGAGCCTGAAGGCCAAATCTCCAAGAGTGTAGAAGGCAGGTGTTTACGGGATCAGGGACCTGCTCTGAAGCCTGGGCAAAGGCCCTGGGGAGGCTCTTTTTGGGACCCGTCTTTTTCCTTCCGTCTGGCCGTAGAGTCAGATGTGCAGCAGTCTGACCTGGAAGAGACAATCAGCAGGTCCCACAAGGGTATCAGCACTTTTTCCATTTCTTTCAAACCTCCAACCCCCGTCTCCCACACTCTCATCTCCTCTCATACTTTAAACTGAAAAAACAGAAACTGCCAGCCAGGAAGCGCCGGTTTTCTACCCTTCCAAACCCACAAACCTCCTTTTTCTTCCCCTTGTCACAAGGCAGAAATACTGCGACTCATCTCTTTGAAGGCCAGTCCCGGGGGCATTCCAGGCCTCAGCCCCAGGCTCCTCAGAGACCCTGCACCACTCTTCAGCCCCTTCCCTCTAAATTCTCGATTTCTGCCTCTCTACAGAGTCTTCCCATCTGCAGCCAGAGTGTCCCCCATCTGACCACCCATCCTCACCACAACACACCCTCTCCGTCCTCTTCACAGCCGAGCCCCTTGGCAGAGTGGACGCCAGCCTCCACGCTGCCTTCACCTCCTCGCCTCGGATTCACCCTCAACTGCTCCCACCTGGTGAGGTCCGACCTCCACCTTCTTCAGGCAGAAGCTGTGCTGCTGTAATTAAAGCACTAGGAATGACTAATTCCCTGTTGTGCTTTGTTTTTATCTTGCCTGAAATAGCAGAGCTACGTGTGTAGTTAGACTAATTCTATTACGCTGGGTTCATGGCATATTTCTTTTCCTTTCCCCATAGTTTTAATGGTTGATAGTTTGATACCACAGATCGTAGTATCAGCTACCATAAAGTCTTTGGAGCTAGAAGTTCTAGAAAGACAAGGAGAGACACACCTGGTTCCGTTTGTATTTAACTCAAAAAGCAATTTCAAAGCCATGATGATATAAATTACAGCCCGATGTGTGAAAAAACAGTAGGTAGTCATTTAATTCTAAATCCCCAGTGATAGGCATAGAGAAGCTCTCAATAAACGTTTGTCAAGTGTGTGGGTGAATGATACAAAGTCAAAAGCGGAAAGCCACAGATGTTACGTGCTTGACAAACAGCATGGGCAACTGTGCGTGCCTACCGACACACACCAGACACATACACAGAGAGACGAAACAGGTGCAGCATGGGATAAGGAGCTGCAGGCTGATTTCCTTTTTGTTTTTGTTTTCTGTTTCTTGTTTAACAGCATCACAGGGATACAAGCTGGAGGGGGCGTGCCAGAGTGCTCTGCACTACAGTTCTACGCTCTCTGTGTTCCATTTGGCAGAAAACATGGTTTTGGTTCTCTGTTCCCACACCCCTTGACGGGAGGAGAGATAAGGTCTCCTTGCAAACATCCTGCCAGGCGGGAGCTGCGGGTATGGTCTCATCTTTGGAAACTCTGCTGCTGGACCTTTAAGGACATTTCCTTCCTGAAGTTGCAGCAAATCCTACCAAGGCACTTCTGCACTGATGGATTATTCCCAGTGATTCATGGGCCAGCAGGTGAGGCTGCACCTGGCCGGCCTTCTCTGTCCCACATAGCGTCAGCCTGGGAGTTCTTGCGTGAAGCCCCAGTGGCCAGCAGCTGGGCTGAGCTGAGGGTCACTCCCACGATGCCCGCCTGGCCCATACATGCCCCCCCTTGCCTGACTGCTCTGGCTGGGGTTTTCAGTACTGTGTTGAATAGGAGTGGTGAGCGTGGACACTTCCTAACTCAATCTCTTATCTTGAGTTTCTTCGTTGTATGGCAACTGGTGTCCCCAGAGACAGGATCTCTGTCACGGCACTGCTGCAGAAGCCATACGACCTCATTTCTGCAGTCTCAGACTCAGGGAAGGGAAAGGGACGCCGCCGCCCCTTGATAGGAGGAGAGACAAGATCTTCTTGCAAAAATCCTGCCAACTGGGAGCTGCAGGTGTGACATCTTTGGACACAATCTGCTCCTGGGCCTTTAAGGACGTTTCCTTCCTGGAGCTGCAGCAAAGCCTATTTCTAGGCACTCCTGCTTAGCAGGCAACCTGGTGAGCGGACTCTTAAGAAGAGGTTCATGAAGCCCTGGATGTTCTTTTTAAATATCTCAGTTGGCATGAACACAGAAATGAGCAGCTGGGTCTGGAGCAGGTGGAAGAGTAACCTGAGGCCATCCAGTGGCTTGAAGCCCAGCCATGGTGGAGACCTTTATGGGACCCACCCACCGTGGGCTCTGGAATCTTGACCACAGCCCCCAGCAGGGGATCCGAATCCACTTGTCTCTCTACAGCATTACCTGGGGGTTTTATTTTTTTCACTTGGAATTGCATAAACACTGTTTCAGTATAGTTATTTTTATTGTGGTAAAATATACATCACACAAAATTTACCATCTTACCCATTTTCGGCACACAACTCAGTGGCGTTAAGCACATTCACATTGTTGGGCGACTGTCGCCACCACCCATCCACAGAACATTCTCGTTTTCCCATTTAACACGAACCCTCTCCATTCCCTCCTTCCCCAGGCCCTGGCAAACATTGTTCCACTCTCTATCCCTGTGAATTGGATGACTCTAGGTACCTCTTAGAAGTGGATTCAGCCGGGCATGGCGGCCCATACCTGTAATCCCAGCACTTTGGGAAACTGAGGCGGGCAGATCCCCTGAGGTCAGGAGTTCGAGACCAGTCTCGCCGACATGGTGAAACCCCATCTACTAAAAATACAAAAATTAGCTGGGTATGGCGGTGCATGCCTGTAATTCCAGCTACTCGGGAGGATGAGGCAGGAGAATTGCTTGAACCTGGAAGGCGGAGGTTGCAGTGAGCTGAGATCAAGCCAGTGCACTCCAGCCTGGGCAACAGAGCAAGACTCTGTCTCAAAAAAGAAGAAGGAGGAGGAGGAGGAGAAGGAGGAGGAGATAACGCATACAATAGTTGTTCTTTTGTGTCTGGCTTATTTCACTTCACATGATGTCCTCGAGGTTCATCCATGTTGTAGCGTGTGTCCGAATTTCATCCCCTTTCAAGGGCAGGCAAAATATTCCATTGTATGAGTAGACCACATTGTTTATATACTCATTCATCAGCGAATGCTTGAGTGGTCTCTACCTTTGGGCTATTGCAAATGAGCCTCCTGTGAACATAGGAGCAGAAATATTAAAAATGATTCGTAAAGGAAAATTTATTCAGCCAGTACTTGAGCATCTGTTCTGGACCAGATGCTGTGCCAGCAACCATGATAAACAAGACTGTAGGCACAGCCAACCGCCTCCTGGAGCTCCGAGCCTAAAGGGGACAGAGAATCAGTGTGGTGAGGTAACTGTCAGGACAGGAGGAACAGGTGCCCCATGGACACGTGAAGCCTGTCCCAACTCCAAAACAAGGCCTCAGAGGGTGGTGTGACTTGGAATCTGGGCTCTGAAAAGTGAGTCTGGGGCAATGGTGTGGGAGCAAACAGGTGTGGGCAGAGAAGGAGGCAGAAACCCAGAAGCATCTGAGTCTGAGGGTGAAATTTGTGGCTGGCATGCACCCAGGCCAAGGGACACATGGGGGTTTGACTGGGTGGTGTCAGCTCTGTGAGCCTATTAGCAAGCTTGGGTTTATCTTAAAATCATAGAAGTCACTGAAACGTTTCAAGTAAGGAAGTGACAGGATCTAGTTTACATTGTACATGATCAGCCAGGCTGTCTGTGGTGTGAGTGCATTTTACTGGATGAAGGCAAAAGTTCAGACAGGAGGCTACTGTTCACAGCCAAGCCATCAAGGATGGAGGCCTGAGCTCATTGACTAGCAGGGAAGGAGACAAGGCACAGTTGGGGAGGTGACTGAATCCAGCAAGTGGGAGAGAAGGTGGCACTAAGGAAAGAAAGCCACAGGTAGTCATTAAACAGTGGAGTCAAGCATAAATCGAGGTGCAGTGAAATACTGACACTGTCGAGTGGGGTCTGGTGCTCATGTTCAGTTCTTCTCCAAGGACCTGGGGATATCTTGCTCTTTGGTCAGATTTTTCCTCATCAGCCTCATTTCCTGCAACCTGTTAGGCCTCCTGGATGATGCACATCCAGAGAGCTACCATTTTCAGAGCGTAATCTATGTCCTGTGAGACTCAAAACAGTCTATAATGAATCGATTTGTGTCCCCCTAAAATTAACCTATGGAAACCCTGACCCTTAATATGACTACTTGAAGATAGGGCCTATAGGGAGTTATAAAGGTTAAATGAGGTTGTAAGCAGGAGACCTTAATCTGATAGGACTGGTGTCGTTATAGGAAGAGGAACGGACATTACAGACGTCTTCCTCTGTGTGTACACACAGAAGAGACACCGTGAGGACACAGCAAGAAGGCCGCCATCCACAGGCCAGGAAGAGAGCCCTCCCCAGAAAACAACCCTGACAGCGTCTGAATCTCAGACTTCCAGCCTCCAGAACTGGGAGAAAATGCATTTCTGTTGTTTAAGCCACCCAGTCTGTGGTATTCAGTATGACAGCCCAAGCAAGCTAATGCACAGTCTTAAGAGGTAGGCATTGTCATCCCCATTTATAGACGAGGAAACAGGCTCAGAGAGATTGACTTGACTAAGATCCACAGGTAGTAAGCTGCTCATCCGCTGCCCTGCAGTGGAGGCTTCCTTACAGCAAGCCTTTTGTTTTTGCAGAGAACTTTCTGGGCATATCTTTGAAGAACCACCCATTTAACAACTCTATTTCTAAAGATCCAGCAGTGGCTCTGCATTTCAGCCGGCTGTGCAGATCCACACAACGATGAACTACAGGGCCTGCTCTGCAAGGTCGCCCCAGAGAAGGCTTCCCAGTCTCGGAGATGCAGAGATTTGCTGTACTTCCCTGTCCTCCTGCAATAGTGACAGGGGTTTTCAGTCAGCTGTACACTTTTCAGCAGGAAAAGCGTGACTTCGTGGCTATATAGGATCCCACATGAGTCCCCTGCACCTGTCTCCTGTAACTGCGATGCTGCAAAGTGCACAGAGGAGCCTTGCCTCCAGTCACCTTCCTGTGAGTGCCCTGCGCTCCCAACTGTCTGGCTACAAGTCCAGTGGGACATGAGCCTTACTGAAGCAAGCTTTGAAGTCTTAGTTTGAACCAGATGAAATTATGATTTTTAGAGGTAAAAATGATCAAATATCAGAAATTTCATATGAATCAATGTAATCAATGCAGCTGGCCCTCAATCCTGCCCCTTCCCTCTCATTCAATCTTCTCAGGCTGCCCCCAGATCACCCCAGATCCCTGGCTTCCTCCTCTCACCCTCCCTGGCGGGGTCCCCATGATGGACAGAGATGGACACCTGGGAGAGAAGTCTGTAAAGGAAGAGAGAGGAAATGGTCAGAGAGGTAGAAGGACAGCGTCAGGGCCCAGAACGCATTACCCCAACGTATGGCCCCTTGGCCTCCTGAGTATTTTCTATGGAAGGAAATGGGAAAAACGGCAGGAGCCAGGATATTCTCTGACATGCTCCTCCTTTCTCCCCTGAGCGTGGTCAGAAAGGAATTCTCTGACTTGCCTTGCCTGAAAGTAGGTCAGGAGACTCTCATTCCAGAGAGGTCTTGACTCGGTCCCCACACCCCCTTCTCCCCTCTGGCCTCATGAAGCCTCTGCTTAAGGGGGGCTCCATGTCCATCTTTAGCATCTCAGGGTGAATTAATTCTCCCCCTCTAAGGGCATTTTCATACGAAGCTTTGTTCTCTGTGACATAAGGGGAGAGGGATGTTTAGAGGAGCTGGGGGAGGAGACCCCAGGGGATTTCCTTGTCCCACAGATACATCTCTCCACATAGCAAACTACATGCAGGGCACCCGGCACAGTGCCCAGCACACAATCAGTGCTCATGAAGCGTTGCTTCCCTCTGCCCACTGCAGTGGGTACAAACAACACACAGGGTGCCAAGCTTCAGCTTGGTGAAGAGAAGCATAGCCCGCCTTCCAGCTCCCGGGCCTTGTCCTCTGTGTCTCAGCTCAAGGCTAAAGCAGCTGAGGCCCTGGCGTTGCTTGTGCTGAGGATGGACCAGCAAGTCCTTTCCCAGTGGCCCCCAGAAGTGCTGTTGCCTGCCTGCTGCTGCTCTGCGTCTCCAGCTCCTCCCCACGTGCCTCACCAAAGCCCACTCCACCTCCCTCCCCTCCCAATCCTCCTGGAGCTCCCGCCTCTCATCTTTCCTTCCACTGCGGGACGGGTGGTGATCTGTAGGCCTCCCGAGAGAGAACTGCCCCTATCCTGCCTGAGAGACACAAAGCCAGGGGCACTGATCCAGCTCTCAGCTCCGAGAGGATGGACCAGGATCTTTCCCTGATGCCCTCAGGGGTCTGAGGATAAAGCGGGTCAGAAGCAAGACAGAGGGAGGCACTGAGCTGGGCACAGATGGGAAAAGGAAGATCTTGTGGCCCAGAGCTAAACAAGACACAACCCTGTGAGCAGAAGACCCTGTCCCAACAGGGAGAGGCACATCCTGGTGTGGGAGGGCTGCAAACCCCTCTGGGCAGGGCTCCTGCCTGTACCTTTACTCTAGGCAACTGGTGTCAGGATCAAGGGCACCATCAAAATAGGATGCCAGGGACATCTCAGCTGTGCCACACAAATGCCCAAAGACCCAGCTATTGCAGCTGGGGGTGGGAGGGCAGCCTCCTCACAGGCCCACCCTGCCCTTTATGGCACAGCCCAGGACCCACTGTCATAGCTGGCTCTTCCCAGTCTCAAAGCACTGTCTCGTCTGTTGCCTCATTTGTGACTCACAATAGGCCTCTGAGTCAGGCAGGACAAATGTCACTTCAATTTCATATAAAGGGAAACTAAGGCAAGGTGTGAGCTAAGTGACTTGGACCAGGCGATAAGTGAATGGAGGTCAGGACTCAGATCTCCTTGGATCCACATCAGACGCTCTGCCACAAGGTGCCCTCGCCCCAATCTTAACACTGCCATGGATCCATGGCTTCCTCAGCCATCACAGGAGCACAAGCCACAGCAACCGCATGTATGTTCATGTGAGTGTGCAGATGTCCATGTGTGTATGCGTGTGTGCAGGTGTGTGTGTGTGTACAGACGTGTACCTGTGTATGCATATGTGCAGAGGGGTGTGTGTGTGCAGATGTGCACGTGTATGCGTGTGTGCAGGTGTGTGTGTGTGTGCAGATGTGCACATGTGTATGTGTGTGTGCAGAGGTGTATGTGTGTGTGTGCAGATGTGCACTTGTATGCATGTGTGCAGGTGTGTGTGTGTGCACAGATGTGCACATGTATGCGTGTGTGCAGATGTGTATGTGTGTGTGTGCAGATGTGTACCTGTGTATGTGTGTGTGCAGAGGTGTACATGTGTGCGTGTATGATGTGTACCTGTGTATGTGTGTGTGCAGATGTGTACCTGTGTGCCTGTGTGCAGATGTGTATGTGTGTGCATGTGTGTGGATGTATGTGTGCAGATGTGCACGTGTGTGTGTGCGTGCAGGAATGCATGTGTGTATGCAGATGTGCACATGTGTGTGCATATGTGCAGGTGTGCAGGTGTGTGCATATGTGCACGTGTGTATGTGTGTGCACATATGTGCCTGTGTGCAGATAGGCACGTTTGCGTGTGTGTGCAGATGGGCACGTGTGTATGCGTGTATGTATGTGTGCAGATGTGCACGTGCAAGTGTGTGCATGTGTGCACATGTGTATGTGTGTGCAGATGCGTACCTGTTTGCGTGTGTGTAGATGTGCATGTGTGTGCATGTGTGCAGATATGTACATGTGTGTATGTGTGTGCAGATGTGCCCGTGTGTGCATGTCACATGTGTGCATGTTTAATGCATTACTTACTGAGGAAAAGGGAAAAGTGTTGGCAGTTCCTGATGTTTTTATCCGTCTTGAATATTGTAGGTGTCACTTCCAGGAAAGCCAGACAGCCATGGAGTGTCAGGAGGGGGCGTCCCAGGACAAAACCTATGAAGCGAAGATGAACCCACAACATAGGAACCCTGCAGTGAGCCCAGCCTGCTCTCCACAGAGATGTGAGCTCTGCTGCCTTCTCCCAGCCAAGCCCTGGTGTGGGAACAGATGTGAGGCGGCAGGGGCAGGTCCCTGAGATCCCTCTTCTGGGCATAATTTGCGGGAGGAGAGGCGATCACAGAGAAAACATCTGCACAGCCTCTGTTATCTCCTTAGGAAAGTGGGAGCTCCCATCACACACAACACGCACACACACACAGGATGCCCTTTTTAGTTTGGCCTCCTGACCAGAAAAATTCCTAAACATTGTTTCTTAAACCTTTTAGGCTGTAACCAACAGTCATAAAAATATTTTCTGGTGAGACTCAGTGCACACATACATCTATTGACAATCACACAAGTGTTTCAAGACACTGCTTATAATAAAGCTGCCCAGAAGAGGGCACTGGTGCCAAAGCTAGGCCTGAGATTTTTGTCCTTGCTGGAATTTTTGGAGTATTTTAGCTGCAGATCTAGGTCCTTTCAGAAGGTTGTGACATCCCTTTAGTCGGTTATGACTAACCCTTAAAAGAATAGCGCAGGGCAGCACAGCACAATAGAAACAATCAGAAAGCATCAAATGTCACAAAGGTAAGCACGTGCTGTGAAACGCGGGTTTCATGGCCCACAGATGTGTGTATCTGGGGGTCGCCTTGTGAAACATCTTAGGACTGTGGGAAATTCACAGCAGTTTTAGACACAGTGTCTAGAAGCTTTCCTGAAAGGATGTCAGAGTGAGGAAGGACTAGCCTTGCAGGCTTTTGAAGACAGGAAAGGTGTGGCTGGAGGTGGTGGGAGGGGGCACCAGGCTCCCCACTGTGGGGGTGTGGGGAGAGCGGCAGCCAGGCCAGCACAGCATGCAGCTTCCTGGGGTCCGGTGCTTTCTGCTCAGGAACTGGATGGGAGAGTAGCAGAAGCGCCTCCTTTTCCCCAGCATAGAAAGAAGAATCCAGTGAGTAAGGAAAAGCATGGAAAGAGTCCCAACCAGCGACTCCTGACAAATTCCTGAGCCACCCTGTGCCTTCGTGTCCCCATCAGCAAAACGGGGCGGTGGGGGTGACCGGCCTTCTCCTTTTCTGACTCAGCAAAACACAGACAATGTAAGACCAGGAGAAACACCTGAAGTCCCTTATGAGATAATATTCTGTAAGTTGATTTTTAGAGAATACAAACGCACGCCTGACTGCCTACCCTAGAAATCAGGAAGAGCGTGTATTTTAACCTTTTTTGGTTATTCTAGAGTGCTTGGTGCACCAGGCACTCTGCTAGGTCCTTAAGAATCCAGTCTTCATCCTCAAGGAAATTCCACAAACTAGGAATCTAAGAGGGTCTCAGGAGAGGAAGATAACATGGAGAGTTGCTCACTACCCCCAGAGTGGTACAACCCCCAGGGGTACAGGCGTTCAGCGAAAGTTGAGGGCAGGGTGACCTTAACTGGTACCATGCACAAGGTGAAACGGAAGCTGGGTCTGCAAGAGTAGGGGTGATTTGCGTAAGAACAAAATATAATAGGGAGGCCTTACCTAGCTGGGAATAAGAGCAAGGCTAGAAGGCATAAATACTGCAGTCTATACTCAACCAGCATTCCTGCACGTCTATAAATTATCCAAGTCTCTGTGCTTTGCCACGAGCAGGCATGGAGTGACCCTCAGAGGTGTGGGGTGGCACCAGGGACCAGCGAGTCAGTGGTCTCATCTGGGAATGAGGTTGGAATGCAACGGTGCTTCTTGGACTCCAGGCTGACCCAGCAGGGATTGTGAATCAAGATTTCAATAAAAATAGAACAGACTAAAGTGGACTAGGACTCACCAGGGTGCAATGTGTGCACCGAGGGTAACCAAAGGCTATGAGGTTTCATTCCATCAGCATGATGGGAAGGTGTCGAATCTACTTCTCATTGAGTCTCCATCAAAGGCCTGGAAGCCATAGACTAGATGCCCCCTGAGGACCCTCACAGCCCTGCTCTTCACCTGCTGAGTGACTGTAGAGTGGTTGTAGGCAGCTGCTTATGTGCTCTTGCTGAAGAGGGGGTGGCAGGGCAGGGAGAAATCGGGGGGTAGGGATAAGTTTGGGCTAAAGTTAAGAGTCACTGGGGAAAACAGCATCAGCTCTTGCAAACACGGGAGCCAAGGACATTCCCCAAAAGAACTTCATGGGCCTAGGATTCTTTCTGCTTTCTCAACACCTTTGACCCCAGAGTGCCTTCACTGCCCCAAGTCAGAACTGCAGGCTCATGAGACAGGCTGTGGGTGAGGAGCTGGCAACTCCCACTGAGCAGGCCTGGAAGACGCCAGGGGCAGGCCAGAACTTCTTGGGGTGGCAATTCCCCAAACCTGTCTGTAAGCACAAAGCGGGCGTCCCTTCACTAAGGATCAAAGTGCTTTCCGGGGGTGCAGCTGTCCCTGTGGGTGGCCACTTCTCAGCCTCCAGGAACAAGCCCCAAGAGCTCTCTGTTCCAGGCTGTCCTACCAGGATGACGAAAATCGGCAACTGACGCTCCCAGAGGAGGACAAGAGGGACATCCGGCAATCCCCAAAGAGGGGTTTCCTCCGCTCTGCCTCACTAGGTAAATGCACCCCTCGCTCTCCAGATGTGGCCGGTGGTAACTCCCAAGAGAACGCCGGTCAGGTACTCAGGGATGACTGAGAAACCATTGTGGCCTGCCTCAAACCAGCCCCACACAGTGGGGGGATTTCCAAAGCAAGGAGACAACAATCCAAAGGCAGGGTGTGCTGGGATGAGCCCTGGACAGATGCTTCAGAACACGTCTCAGACCAGGGGAGGGGAGAGGAGGGATGTCTCGGGCCATAGTTACTGCTCCTGGCACTCTACCAGGGTATAAACTGTCACAGGCCAGCGTCCTGTTTTCCTGCCCTGATCCTGGCTCTCTAGCTTGCTTTGCAGGTCGAAGGGCCTCCTTCCACCTGGAATGTCTGAAGTGACAGAAGGACCGAGGAGGAGACATCTCTCCGAAGACAGTCCTGCCATTGCATCTGGTTCATCATCAGGTAGCTCACCTTTTGGACAGGCCACTGTCTCCTGCTAGCAGGCCAGATAGTCCCAGGGTGATGGACAAATCCTGAAGACCTCAGTGGGTCTTGCCTGCCTCAGATGGTTGGCACATCCAGGAGTCCAGGAGAAATAGGTCTTTCCATGCCTAAGTTGGTATCTTTTTGGGTGAGAACACTCTGAAAATGAGGACTCTGGAAGTTATTTTGAGCCACACAAGACCAGAGATAGCCATGTCCAAGCATATTTGTGTCTGTCCACAATTGCAACCTTTTATTCATTTATTTCAATAATAAAAGTCGTGAGCTACATGAAGGGGCCAAGGAGACAATTCTCCATAGAGCCTATTTCTACAAAGGAATTACTCTTACAGCACAAGTGCTATGTACAGAAGTCATCCAAAGGGTCACGTAAAGTAACCAACCTTTGGATAGTTACTTTACAATAGGCCTGACAACACACGCCCACCACTCCTAAAGGCATAGAAATAGAACAAATGCTTAGGAGAAGGATAGAGTGGAACCCTGGTCATCAGGGTTTTCAACCTCATCAAACCATCATAGGAAAGGTGGCAAAGGAGGATGATGGCATCTCCATCCCTAGAGGCCTAGAATAATTAAAATATCATTGTTGAGGATTTAGAAACAATTCAGCAAAGAGGCCACAACAGGGGCTGCTGCCTCCCAGAAGACCTCTTTACACCCCGGGGGGGCAAATACTTGCTGATGCAGTCCGGGTCAATTCCATGTTTTAACGAAGACCTGCCTCTGGGGCAGATGTCAGCACAGGGAGGACTGGGAGGAGAATGGAGGCAAGAAAAGGGCATAGTTTGACTCCCTCTGGGTCTCTTCCCAGTTCATGGAAGGACGTGTTCGGCTCACCCACCCAGTGATCCATGTGGTGGAGCCGCTGACATCTCAAGGATTTGGGAAGGTGAGAAGAGCACACGTTCCATCTGGGGGTGTTGTCTCGGCCACGTGAGCCTACCTGGCGGGGTGTGAGGGTGTCTGCCGCCCTGTCCCCCCTCTGCTGATGTCCCTGCCCTCATGCGGTCCAGGTGCCACCTGAGACAGGCTCCTGTGCAAAGGCAGGCGGGGAAGCCTGAACCTCACTCACAGGGAGGCCCTCAGCTGCCAGAGTCCAGGTCCTCCAGCGGCTACGATTTGAGGAGGTTGAGGGGGAAGACAGGAGGCAAAGAAGAGCCCTACAACTGTCAGGAATGGGGCACCTTTCCCTGTCCCTAAGCAGAGCTCCCTCTTCCCACTGCGCTCCCCGGCCCCAGCTCTCTGTCTTTCCCAACACCTAGTGAGAAAGACGGTGCATGGAAAGGAGTCCCATGGGCAGATGCTTACACAACCTCTTTGTGAAGCCACTTCTGGGCTTAACTTCATTCATCAATTTATTTTTATGTCAAAGCGATGAAACGTTTCTCTGTGGAGCCAGATACCAGTATAACAGGTGAATGAGTTTCTGCCACATCTCTACATTACTGTGGGGGATGCTTGAACCACCCCCCTCACTACACTGACACACACTGTTAAGGCCCAAAGGTTAGGGCTGAATTCTAGATAAGGGAATTTCCTACTCCTGGAAGGGTGGACACTAAGCAGACAAACATGGAGGGAGAACCGGAGTGACGTCCTTGTGTACAAAATTGACTTTCTTGGGGAAAACGAAAACCCAGAAATAATACAAGGTCAACACATGCAATACTAAATTCAATACTTACACACTAGCAATAAATAACTGAAAAGTTTAAATGTTGCAAAGATTACATTTATAATAATTCTGAAAAATGAAATTCTTAGGTATATAAGATTCTCTATTCTGAAAACTTAAAAAATGCTATAAACAAAATCAAAGAAGGTCTAAATAAATGAAGAGATATATTCATGGATGGGAAGAGTCAACAGAGTAAAAATTTCAATTCTTCCCAAATTTAACTATAACTTAAATACAAATCCACTAAAATCCCAGCACAGGATATTTTGTCTATATAGACAAACTGATTTTTAAGTTTATATGCAAAGGTAAAGGTAAAAAGATGAATTTAGTTTCATTTAGCTGAAAATATAGTGCTACAGTATTTTAAGTCCTACTTTAATGTAAGAGTAATCACAATCTTGTGGTTTACTGAAGGAATGGACACAGAGACCAATGGAACAGAACACAGAGTACAGAAACGAATCTACACAAATGTGGTCAAGTGATTTCTGACAAAGCTGCAAAGGCAACTCAATAGAGAAAGGGCATTTTTTAAACAAATGCTATGGGAATAATGGAATTTTCATGTGTAAAATTTGAACCTCAACCTGAAATTCCTCCTTAACATCAAAATTATTTCCAAAGAGTCACAGATTTAAATGTAACATGCAAGACTATAAAACTTTTAGAAGAAAACATAGGAGAAATATTTAACATCTAGTTCTTAGACACGACGCCAAAATAACAATTCATGGTGGAAAAACTTATAACATGGACTTCATCAAAATGTGGGACTCTTGATCCATGAAGGATCCTATTAAGAGGATGAAAAGACATGCTACAGACTGAGTAAAAACATCTGCAAGCCATATAGCAGGCAAAAGACTTATATCTAGAATCCATGAAGAACTCTCAAAGCTCAACACATTAAAAAAAAAAAAAGAAAAAAAAAAATTCCCAGCCAGGCACAGTGGCTCACACCTGTAATCTCAGCACTTTGGGAGGTCAAGGCGGGAGGATCATGAGGTCAGGAGATCGAGACCATCATGGCTAACGCAGTGAAACCCCGACTCTACTAAAAATGCAAAAACTTAGCCAGACATGGTGGCACGCACCTATAATCTCAGCTTCTCAGGAAGCTGAGGCAGGAGAATCACTCGAACCTGGGAGGCGGAGGTTGCAGTGAACCGAAATCTGCACTCCAGCCTGGTGACAGAACAAGGCTCCATCTCAAAAAAAAAAATCCCATGAGAAAATGGGCAAAAGACATGAACCGACATTTCACCAAAGAAAGGACGTGAACAGCAAATATGCACATGTAAATATGATCAGCACCACTAGCCCTTAGGGGAATGCAAGTTCAAGCCACATAAGCTATTGCTATGCCTGCTAGAATGGATAACATTAAAAAAAAAAAAAAAAAAAAAAACACACACACATCAAATCCTAGCAAGAATGCTAAGACATTGGACAACTCATGCGTCATTGGTGTGACTAGATCTTCTCTTCCTTCCCTTCCCTTTCCTCCCCTCCCCTCCCTCCACTCCCCTTCCCTTCCCTTCCCTTCCCACAGCCACTGTGGAAAATATTTTGGCAGTTTCTTATAAAACTAAACGTACACTTGCCATGTGACTCAGCAATTGTACTCTTTGACATTTACCCCAAAGAAGGAAAATGTTTTCTCCCTACTTAAGGAAAAGTCCATTTAGTATCTTTGAAGAATGCTCTATTTTTTTTTTTTTTTTTTTTTTTTTTTTTTTCCAGAATCTCACTCTGATGCTCAGGCTGGAGTGCAGTGGTGCGATCTCACTCACTACAACCTCTGCCTCCAGGGTTTGAGTGATTCTTCCATCTCAACTTCCCAAGTAGCTGGGACTACAGGCATGCTCCACCATGACTGGCTAAATTTTTTATTTTTTATTTTAATTTTTTATTATACTTTAAATTTTTTAATTTTTTATTATACTTTAAGTTATGGGATACATGTGCAGAATGTGCAGGTTTGTTACAATGGTTTACATGTGCCATGATGGTTTGCTGCACCCATCAACCTGTCATCTACATTTCTCCTAATGCTATCCCTCCTTTAGCTCCCCCACACCCAGACAGGCCCGGTGTGTGATGTTCCCCTCCCCATGCCCATGTGTTCTCATTGTTCAACTCCCGCTTATGAGTGAGAACATGTGGTGTTTGGTTTTCTGTTCCTGTGTTAGTTTGCTGAGAATGATGGCTTCCAGCTTCATCCATGTCCCTGCAAAAGACATGAACTCATCCTTTTTTATGGCTGCATAGTATTCTATAGTGTACATGAGCCATATTGTCTCTATCCAGTCTATCATTCATGGGCATTTGGGTTGGTTCCAAGTCTTTGCTATTGTGAATAGTGCTGCAATAAACATACATGTGCATGTGTCTTTAAAGTAGAATGATTTATAATCCTTTGGGTATATACTCAGTAATGGGATTACTGGGTCAAATGATGTTTCTGGATCTAGATCCTTGAGGAATCACCACACTGTCTTACACAATGGTTGAACTAATTTACACGCCCACCGACAGTGTAAAAGTGTTCCTATTTCTCCACATGCTCTCCAGCATCTGTTATTTCCTGACTTTTTAATGATTGCCATTTTAACTGGCATGAGATGGTGTCTCATTGTGGTTTTGATTTGCATGTATCTAATCACCAGTGATGATGAGCTTCTTTTCATATGTTTGTTGGCCACATAAATGTCTTCTTTTGAGAAGTGTCTGTTCATATCCTTCACCCACTTTTTGATGAGGTTGTTTGTTTTTTTCTTGTAAATTTGTTTAAGTTCCTTGTAGATTCTGGATATTAGCCCTTTGTCAGATTGCAAAAATTTTCTCCCATTCTGTAGGTTGTCTATTCACTCTGGTGATAGTTTCTTTTGCGGTGCAGAAGCTCTTTAGTTTAATTAGATCCCATTGGTCAATTTTGGCTTTTGTTGCCATTGCTTTTGGTGTTTTAGTCATGAAGTCTTTGCCCATGCCTATGTCCTTAATGGTATTGCCTAGGTTTTCTTCTAGGGTTTTTATGGTTTTAAGTCTTAAGTTTATGTCTTTAATCCACCTTGAGTTAACTTTTGTATAGGGTGTAAGGAAAGGGCCCAGTTTCTGTTTTCTGCATAGGGCTAGCCAGTTTTCCCAACACCATTTCTTAAATAGGGAATCCTTTCCCCATTGCTTGTTTTTGTCAGGTTTGTCAAAAATCCAATGGTTGTAAATGTGTGGTGTTATTTCTGAGGCCTCTGTTCTGTTTCATTTGTCCATATGTCTGTTTTGGTACCAGTACCATGCTGTTTTGGTTACTGTAGCCTTGTAGTATAGTTTGAATTCAGGTAGCGTGATGCCTCCAGCTTTGTTCTTTTTGCTTAGGATTGTCTTGGCTATATGGCCTCTTTTTTGGTTCCATATGAAATTTAATTTGTTAATCATAGATTTTTCTAATTCTGTGAAGAAAGTCAATGACAGCTTGATGGGGATATCATTGAATCTATAAATTACTTTGGGTACTATGGTCATTTTCATGATATTGATTCTTCCTATTCATAAGCATGGAATGTTTTTCCATCTGTTTGTGTCCTCTCTTATTTCCTTGAGCAGTAGTTTGTAGTTCTCCTTGAAGAGGTCCTTCACATCCCTTGTAAGTTTTATTCCTAAGTATTTTATTCTCTTTGTAGCTATAGTGAATGGGAGTTCACTCATGATTTGGCTCTCTGTTTGTCTGTTATTGGTGTATAGGAATGTTTGTGATTTTTGTACCCTGATTTTGTATGCAGAGACTTTGTTGAAGTTGCTTATCAGCTTAAGAAGTTTCTGGGCTGAGACGATGGGGTTTTCTAAATACACAGTCATATCATCTGCAAACAGAGACAATTTGACTTCCTCTCCTCCTATTTGAATACCCTTTATTTCTTTCTCTTGCCTGATTGCTCTGGCCAGAACTTCCAATACTATGTTGAATAGGAGTGTTGAGAGAGGGCATCCTCGTCTTGTGCCAGTTTTCAGAGGGAATGCCTCCAGTTTTTGCCCATTCAGTATGATATTGGCTGTGGGCTTGTCATAAATAGCTCATATTATTTTGAGATATGTCCCACCAATACCTAGATTACTGAGAGTTTTTAGCATGAAAGGATGTTGAATTTTATTGAAGGCCTTTTCTGCATCTATTGAGATAATCATACGGTTTTTGTCATTGGTTCTCTTTATGTGATGGCTTACATTTATTGATCTGTGTATGTTGAACTAGCCTTGCATCCCAGGAATGAAGCTGACTTGATCCTGGTGGATAAGCTTTTTGATGTGCTGCTGGATTTGGTTTGCCAGTGTTTTATTGAGGATTTTTGCATTGATGTTCATCAGGGATATTGGCCTGAAATTTTCCTTTTTTGTTGTGTCTCTGCCAGGTTTTGTTATCAGGATGTTGCTGGCCTCATAAAATGAGTTAGGGAGGAGTCCCTCTTTTTCTATTGTTTGGAATAGTTTCAGAAGGAATGGTACCAGCTCCTTTTTGTACCTCTAGTAGAATTCTGCTGTGAATCCATCTGGTCCTGGGCTTTTTTTGGTTAGTAGACTATTAATTACTGCCTCAACTTCAGAACTTGTTATTCAGAATTTCAGAAGGAATTTGACTTCTTCCTGGTTTAGTCTTGGGAGGGTGTATGTGTCCAGGAATTTATCTATTTTTTCTAGATTTTGTCTCCTTATGAAATGTCTTTATGACTGTGGGTAAAGATGTGAGTGTCTAGGGGGCCTCCCTGTGAAACGTCTTTATGACTGTGGGTAAAGATGTGAGTATCTAGGGGGTCTCCCTGTGAAACGTCTTGAAACCCAGGGCCCTGGTAGTGTAAGCACCCCTCCCCCACCAAGCTCGAGCATCCCAGCTCGACTTCAGACTGCTGTGCTGGCAGTGAGAATTTCAAGTCAGTGGATCTTAGCTTGCTGGGCTCCATGGGGGTGGGATCTGCTGAGCTAGACCACTTGGCTCCCTGGCTTCAGCCCCCTTTCCAGCAAAGTGAACGGTTCTGTCTCACTTGTGTTCCAGATGCCACTGGGGTATGAAAAACAGCTCCTGCAGCTAACTCGGTCTCTGCCCAAATGGTCGCCCAGTTTTGTGCTTGAAACCCAGGGCCCTGGTGGTGTAAGCACCCGAGGGAATCTTCTGGTCTGCGGGTTGTGAAGACTGTGGGAACGGCATAGTATCTGGGCTGAAGTACACCGTTTCACAAGATGCAATCCCTCACAGCTTCCCTTGGCTAGGGGAGGGAGTTCTCTGACCCCTTGAGCTTCCCAGATGAGGCAACACCCCACCATGCTTCAGCTCACCCTCTGTTGGCAGCACCCACTGTCTAACCAGTCCCAATGAGATAAGCCGGGTACCTCAGTTGGAAATGCAGAAATCACGGCCTTCTGCATTGATCTCTTTGGGAGGTGCAGACCAGAGCTCTTCCTACTTGGCCATCTTGCCTGCAAATAAATTTTTTTTTAATTGTTAGTAGAGACAGGTTTTCACCATATTGGCCAGGCTGGTCTTGAACTCCTGACCTCAGGTGATCTACCCGTCTCAACCTCCCAAAGTGCTGGGATTACAGGTGTGGGCCACTGCACCCCTCCAAATGTTCCTTTTTGATGAGACTTGAGCATTGAGGGAAAATTGTTTTTCTGCTTTTGCCAGACAAGTAAACAAAACTACCACCACCAAAACCAAAACCAAAACCAAACAAAAATGTGAGACAGAGGGAAGTGCAAATGGGCCATTGAGGAAGTTGGGGTAGAAAACAGAATCTTTTTGGGGGCCTGAATAGAATATTGTAGGTCTGCCAAGCCAGATCATGTTAGATCATCACCTCTTAGATTCCACGCTTCTGGTCAACCTACCCTGTGAGCTAACATACCCTATAACCCAACTTCTGTAACTCTACAGCAGATGCAAGAAGAAAATTCGCTTTTACGGAATACAGAAAATATTGATGAGTATCCCCAGACTTAAAGCACACGTGAAACTAAATGAAGATGAGATTCCCAGCTCTGCTCTCCCCCTCCCTATCCCCTTTAGCATCACCATTGTCAAGGCCGGGTGCTGACCAGGTATGATTTCCTCCAGCTGTTCTTCCCCTTTGTTCCTCATGACCTATCCAACCACAGAAATAAAGCTGACATAGCCACAGCCTTCCAGTGCAGAGGGAGAGCATTCCAGCCCTTTTCATGTCTTCTTCCCATATACCTCGTTCATGGACCTCATGAATGAAGAAAGCGCTTGAGGCCCTACGTCCTGGGAAGTTAACATTTTTCTCAGGACCCAAGATGAGATTTCAATGATCAGCAAATAACCAAGAGGAAATCAGGTTTGCAGTTGCTGGCCTTAACAGGAAGATTTAAACAGGACATCCAAATGCCAACTCCATCTGCCAACTGTTCCCCATATCATCATTCCCTTTCCATGATGGCCAACGACCTTGCATGGAAATCCTTCTTGAGTCGGAGGAAAAAGCTATAACCAGACCAAGTCCTCAAGCTATACCTGAGTCCTCCAATAGTCTGACTGAATGTTTCTTTGCAGGTCTTCAGTTCTGCGGGGATTCAGAAGAAAGGTGTCCCCTCCAGTCAAAGCAGAGAAAGCTTCCCCTAATGAGCCACTCCTGGCTGTGACTCCCACTGCAACAGGTAAAGGGCTACACTTTCTCTTCCTCTGCCTCCAGTTCGCCTGCTTTCCCACATCACTCCTGCTTTTCAGCTATGTCCTCTGCCTCCTGAATTCCCTTCAACCTAAGTCCTACTCTTCCTGGGCCCCAGCCCTGTTAAAGCTCTACACATGCCTTTTTCCCAGTCTCCATATTTTCACATCTCACTCTCCATTCAAATACTTTTGCTACCCAAACTCCCTTCCAAATGTTTCCTAACTTAAAAAATATTTCAATGGTTCTCTTTTCTTCAGTTTAATCTTCACTCAAACTTCCTGCCAGTCTAGTCCCCTTTAAATCTGCCAGTTCTCAACGTCCCCAGTCTCTTAGACCCATTTATTTCCTCCTTTACCCCTACTGATGGTCTGCTTACTCCTTTTTTGCTCCAACATTCTCCAAAACTTTCTGAAGCACGGATATCATTCCTTCGTCATCCCCAAATCTCCTGTCACGGTTTTGTTCCCAAGCATCTTCTCACCCCTTCGCGCCACATCACCCCGGTCCTTTAGACTCCTGCGCACTCTATTTCCCCGTCTCCCTCTCGCACCCACTTTCTTCCCTTGCTCCCACCACAGCAGTGCCCATCTGCTCCTCCCCGCTCACTCAGGTCTCCTGCTCAGGAGGCCCTTGCCGAGCGCGCGGGGGATTTGTACTGAAGAAGGACTGCGGGAGCTGCGCAGCAACTCCGTAGACCCTCCTTCTCCTTGTATGTAGCGGCCCCAAGTGTCCCGGGAGCTGGTGGGGCGATTGGGCTGTGTGAGTCCGGCAGCCAGGAGGCTGGGCTGCGCCAGGAGCTGTCCGTGGTGCTGAAGCGGCATCTGCTCGGGCGCGGGGTGTGGCGCGGCGGCTGAGCGCTGTCCCTGGTCCTGGAGGTTCCCGGCCCCCAGTGGTAAAGGCGAGAGCAGTGGCCCGGAAGGCCAGTACCGGGAACGACGATGGCGGACACAAGGGTGGGCTTGCAGCAGCTGCTGGTGCTCCCAGAGGCTGCGGTTCTCAGCGCTCAGCTCGTCCAGCCGCCGCTCCTGCTCGTCGAGGCGCTGGCGCTGGACGTGGACGAGGCTCTGCTGGTTCTGCACGATGGATGGCCCAGAGCCCTTGAGGTAGAGCACGGCGCGCACCGGGTTCTCCAGCAGGCTCTCGATGCCACCCACCGCCGCCTGTGCCCTGCCTGCCCCTGGGCTGGCAGCTGGGAGCGTGAGGGCGCGGGAACCCATCAGCCCAGCGGTCCCCTCCCACGGGCCCAGCCTCCCTCCCGCCACCAGCGCGGCGACACCGCCACCCCGATTGTCACACACTCACCACGGGTGAGGCCGCGGCCCAGAGCACCCCTTTCCTGTCTCTTGGCGTCCAGAGGAGGCTCTGGTTCCTGGTGGGCAGAGAGGAGAGGGAGGAGGCCAGCAATAGGGAGCCTGTGTCGGGGCGTGGGAGGGAAGCAAGATAACGCAGGCGACCAGAGAAGGACCGTGAACCTGACTGATAAGACGGCGAAAGGGAAGTGGTGATACTGGGAAGGTGCGGTGGGACCGGTAGGAGAGGAGAAGCAGAAAAGAAAGGAAGAGAAGGGGAGAAGCTGGCAGAGAAGAAGAAAAGGGGAAGGTGGGGGCAAAGAAAGAGAGAAATGAGCTGGAGGAGAGGAAGGCGTGGGACCCTGAAGGGGCGCAAATTCTTTTCCCAGGTCCTGGCCTTCCAGAGGCTGGAATCCATCTAGAGACCTGATGAGGAGAGCCCACACTCGCCTCTTGCTCGCAGCCGTCTATTCTGCTGGGGAATTCCCCGGAACACAATGATCCTGGGGCTCTAAGGGACCTTAAAGAGCATCTGGTCCTACTCCTTCCTTCAGCCATGTTTCATGATGAAACTTGGGCTGGAAATGCTGTTCATGCCAGGTTTTCTCTGGGAGTGAGACCTCAGGACAGTTTTGGCTGTTTCTACTAGGAACACAAACTAAATAAACCAGGCCCTCTGTAGCAAGGGCTAAGTCTTCCAGAAACTTCTGAATAGATCATTCTATTTGACAAACATTTATGGACTACAGGAGGAAGTGGCTCTTAAAGTGAGAAGAGTTTTCCAGAAAGGAAGGGCAGCATGAGCAAAAGCTCAGAGATACTAATCAGCATCAACCAAATCATTCATTCCTATAATAATTTTATGTAAAGTACCTGCCAGATGCATATACGCAAAGTAATGTACTAGGACCTCCACCAGGCATAGATAAAAAATTATTGTTTAGGTATATACCCAAAGGATTATAAATCATGCCTCTATAAAGACACATGCACATGTATGTTTATTGTGGCATTATTCACAATAGCAAAGAGTTGGAACCAACCCAAATGCCCATCAATGATAGACTGGATTAAGAAAATGTGACACATATACACGATGGAATACTATGCAGCCATAAAAAAGGATGAGCTCGTGTCCTTTGTAGGGATATGGATGAAGCTGGAAACCACCATTCTCAGCAAACTATCGCAAGGACAAAAAAACTAACAAACAAACAAACGCCGCATGTTCTCACTCACAGATGGGAATTGAACAATGAGAACACTGGGACACAGGAAGGGGAACATCACAAAATTTTTGTATTTTGAGTAGAGATGGGGTTTCGCCATGTTGGCCAGGCTGGTCTCGATCTCCTGACCTCAAGTGATCCACCTGCCTTGGACTCCCAAAGTGCTGGGATTACAGGTATGAGCCACCATGCCCAGCCTTGGCTGTGATTATTAATGGACAAGTCCTTGTGTGAACATGTTTCATATGTTTTATCAAGACTAAAATTATAGAAACGAAATTGCCAGATTACATAAAAATATGTATTTAACTGGATAAGAAACTGCCAAACTGTTTTCCAAAGTGATGTTTTTTTGTTTTGTTTTGTTTTCCAGACAGGGTCTTGCTCTGTCACCCAAGCTGGAATGCAGTGGCATGATCTCGGCTCACTGCAACCTCCATCTCCTGGGTTCAAGTGATTCTCCTGCCCCAGCCTTCCAAGTAGCAGGGATTACAGGTGCCTGCCGCCAAGCCCAGCTAATTTTTGTATTTTTAGTAGAGATGGGGTTTCACCATGTTGGCCAGGCCCGTCTCGAACTCCTGACCTCAGGTTATCCGCCTGGCTCCCAAAGTGCTGGAATTTCAGGAGTGAGCCACCGCGCCCGGCCAATGGTACTATTTTTAATTCTTGCCGGCAACATATGACAGGTTGAGGTATTTCACATTCTTGTTAACATTTGGTATTTTCATCCCTTTTTTATTTAATCCATTTGAGTGGGTGAGTAGTTGCATATCAATATGGTTTTAATAAGTGTTTTCCTGGTGACTAACGCTATTGAGTATCTTCACATGTGTTTTATTGTTTATTTGTGTATCTCTTTCACCACTGTTTCTATTGAATTGTCTGCCTTCTTATTTTTGAGTTGTAAGATGTGTTAGGACATTCTCGCATTGCTGTAAAGAAATAACTGAGATTGGGCAATTTATAAACAAAAGGGGTTTAATTGGCTCAAGGTTCTGCAGCCTGTTCAGGAAGCATGGTGCCAGCATCTGCTTACCTTCTGAAAAGGCCTCACAGAACTTTTATTCATGGCGGAAGGCAAAACGGGAGCAGGCACATCAAATGGCAAAAGCAGGAGCAAGAGAGAGTGAGGGGGGAGGTGCCACACACATTTCAACAACCAGATCTCACAGGACCTCATCACCATCCTGAGGACAACACCAAGCCATGAGGGAGCCACCCCCAAGATCAAAACACCTTCTATCAGGCCCCACCTCCAACCCTGGGGATTACAATTCAAATGAAAGTTGGGCGGGGCCAAATATTTAAACTATATCATAAGACTTCCTTCTGGAAAGCAGTCTTTGTCAGATGTATGTATGGCGAATATTTCCTCCCAGCCTGTAGTTTTCCTTTTCATTGTCTTAATATTTGTTGAAGAGCAAAGATTTTTATTTTGATGGAAAATATACTGACTTTTCTTCTATGGTTCATGCTTTTTGTGTCGTACCAAAAATTCTTTGCCTATTCAGGGTTATAAGCATGCTCTCTTTTGGTGTTTTTTGTTTTGTCTTGTTTTGTTTTTTGTTTTTTTGTTTTGTTTTGTTTTTCTAGTTTGTTGGTTTTTTTGTTTGTTTGTTTGTTTTTGCTGGAGGTTTTATAGTTTTTGCTTTCAAGTTTAGGTCTACGATCCATTCCAGGTTAATTTTTGTGTTCAGTGTGAAGAGTTAAGGTTCATTTCTTTCTTAAGTGCTTGACAGAATGAAGCCATGTCTGCCTAGAGGTCTCCTTGTGGGAAGATTTTTAAACTACATATTCAGGTTTTTTAATAGATACAGGACTATTCAGGTATTCTATTTCTTTGTCCATCCATTTTGGTATTTGCATCTCTGGTAGGCAGAATGGCCTCCCAAGGAGGCCCGTATCTTCGTCCCCTGAACCTGTAAATGTGTTACTGTACATGACAAAAGGGACTTTAAAAAATGTTATTAAAGTAAGTGTCTGTAGATCAGAAGTTCATTCTGGATTATATGGGTGGATCCAATGTAATCGCAAGTCTTTGTAAGAGGGAGACAGGGCCCTATTAAACAAATGGTGCTGGGATCATTGGCAAGCCACACATAGGAGAATAAAACTGGATCCTCATCTCTCAACTTACACAAAAATCCACTCAAGATGGATCAAGGACTTAAATCTAAGACCTGAAAAAATAAAAATTCTAGAAGATAACACTGGAAAAACCCCCTAGACATTGGCTTAGGCAAAGACTTCGTGACCAAGAACCCAAAAGCAAATGCAACAAAAAAAAAGATAAATGGGTGGGTCTTACTCAAATTATAGAACTTTTGCATGGCGAAAGGAACAATTAGCAGAGTAAAAAGACAATCCAGAGTGGGAGAAAATCTTCACCATCTATATATCCAGCGAAGGACTGATATGCAGAATCTACAAGGAATTCAAACAAATTAGCAAGAAAAAAGCAAACAATCCCATCAAAAACTGAGCTAAGGACATGAATAGACAATTCTCAAAAGAAGATACACAAATGGCCAACAAACATGAGAACAAGCACAACGTCACTAACGATCAGGGAAATGCAAATCAAAACCACAATGTGATATCACCTTACTCCTACAAGAATGGCCATTATCAAAAAATCAAAAAGTAATAGATGTTGGCATGGATGCAGTGAAAAGGGAACATTTCTAGCTGTTGGTGGGAATGTAAACTAGTACAACCATGATGGAAAGCCGTGTGGAGATTCCTTAAAGAACTGAAAGTAGAACTGCCATTTGATCCAGCAATCCCACTAATGGATATGTACCCAGAGGAAAATAAGTCCTTACATGAAAAAGATACTTGCACACGCATGTTTATAGCAGCACAATTCACAATTGCAAAAATGTGGAGGCAGCCCAAATGCCCATCAGTCAATGAGTGGATAAAAAAACTGTGGTATATGTATGATGGAATACTACTCAGCCATGAAAAGGAATGAATGGCATCCACAGCAAATGGATGGGATTGGATACTATTATTCTAAGTGAAGTAACTCAGGAATGGAAAAACAAGCATTGTATGTTCTCACTCATAAGTGGGAGCTAAGTTAGGAGGATGCAAAGGCATAAGAAGGATAAAATGGACTGTAGGGGTTCATGGGGAAAGGATGGGAAGGGGGTGAGGGGTAAGAGACTACAAATTGGGTTCAGTGTATACTGCTTGGGTGATGGGTGCATCAAAATCTCACAAATCACCACTACAGAATTTACTCATGTAACCAAATACCACCTGTTCCCCCAAAACCTATGGAAGTAAAAAATTAAAAAAAAAAACCAAGCCAGAGAGGGGATGTGACCAGAGAAGCAGAGGTTGGAGTGATGTGATTGCTGCTGCGAGCCAGAAGCCACGGAATATGCTGGCAGCCGGAGGATGCTGGGAAAGGATGGAGACAGATCCCCCGCTGGAGCCTGCAGAAGGAGCACAGTGCTGTCAATACCTGGATTTCAGCCAGAGGAAGCCCAGTTTAGACTCCTGGCTTCTGAAACTGTAAGATACTAAGTCTGTGTAGTTTTTGGGTCACTGTGTTTTTGGTAATTTATTACAGCTGCAAATGGAAACTAACACAGTGTCTTTCAAGAAATGTATCCATTTCATCTGCATTGTCAAACTTGTTGGCATGAAGCAGTTCCTAACACTTTCCAATTAACCTTTTTTTTTTTTTTTTTTGTGAGACGGAGTCTCGCTCTGTCACCCAGGCTGGAGTGCAGTGGCCGGATCTCAGCTCACTGCAAGCTCTGCCCTCCGGGTTCACGCCATTCTCCTGCCTCAGCCTCCTGAGTAGCTGGGACTACAGGCGCCCACCACCACGCCCAGCTAATTTTTTGTATTTTTAGTAGAGACGGGGTTTCACTGTGTTCGCCAGGATGGTCTCGATCTCCTGACCTCGTGATCCGCCCGCCTCGGCCTCCCACAGTGTTGGGATTACAGGTTTGAGCCACCGCGCCCAGCCTCCAATTAACCTTTTAATGTCTATAGGCTGTGTCGTGAGTCCTCTCTTTCATTCTTGATATTGGTAATCTGTAGATCGATCGATAGATAGATAGATAGATAGATAGATAGATAGATAGATACACATTTTTTTTTTTTTGAGACAGAGTTTTTCCTCTTGTTGCCCAGGCTGGAGAGCAATGGCACCATCTCGGCTCACCCGCAACCTCCGCCTCTTGGGTTCAAGCGATTCTCCTGCCTGAGCCTCTCGAGTAGCTGGGATTACAGGCATGCGCCACCACACCCAGCTAATTTTGTATTTTTAGTAGAGACAGGGTGTCTCTATGTTGGTCAGGCTGGTCTCAAACTCCCAACCTCAGGTGATCTACCCACCTCGGCCTCCCAGAGTGCTGGGATTACAGGTGTGAGCCACTGCACCCAGCCAGTAATTTGTATATTTTTTAAAAATCCGTGTGGCTAGAGATTTATTCCTCTTTATGATATTTTCAAAGAACTACTTTTTGGTGTCATTTTTCTCCTTGTTTGTGCATTTTCTATATCATTGATTTCTACTCTTAACTGCTTCCTTTCTTCTACCTAGTTTTGTTTCCATTTGCTTCTCTTTTACTAGCTTCCTAAGGTGGAAGCTTAGAGTATTAATTTTAGACTTTTCTTCTTTATTAATTTAAACACTAAGAGCTGTAAAGTTCCCACCAGGCACTGCTTTAGCTGTAGCTCACAAGTTTTGTTTTCATTTTCATTCACTGCAAAATATTTTGTAATTTCCTTTGTTATTTAAAAGTGGGCACAAAAGGTGGACTTTGGTGCTTGTGCCTCAGTTGACCTTGTTAAGAAGAGTGACTGAGACATGTCTCAATCAATTCCAGGTTTAATTAGCCAAATTTGAGGACGTGCTGAGCCCCCACACCCTTTCCTCCCCTCTGGCCTCATGAAGCCTCTGCTTAAGGAGGGCCCCATGTCCGTCTTTAGCATCTCAGGGTCAATTAAATCCCCGCCCTCTAAGGGCATTTTCATGTGAAGCTTTGTTCTCTGTGACATAAGGGGAGAGGGATGTTTAGAGGAGCTGGGGGAGAAGACCCCAGGGAATTTCCTTGTCCCACAGATACATCTCTCCACATAGCAAAATACATGCAAAGCACCTGGCACAGTGCCCAGCACACAGTCAGTGCTCATGAAATGTCGGTTCCCTCTGCCCATTGCAGATGGTACAGGCAACACAATGAGCCAAACTTCAGCTTGGTGAAGGAAAGCATAGCCCACCTTCCAGCTCCCGGGCCTTGTCCTCTGTGTTGCAGCTAAAGGCTAAGGGCAGCTCTAGTGCCAGTAGTGTTTGCGCTGAGGATGGACCAGCATGTCCTGTGCCCGGTGGCCCCCAGAAGTGCTGTTGCCTGCCTGCTGCTGCCCTGCATCTCCAGCCCCTCCCCCCGTGCCTCGCCAAAGCCCACTCTACCTCCCTCCCCTCCCAATCCTCCTGGAGCTCCCGCCTCTCATCTTTCCTTCCCACTGCGGGGCAGGTGGCGATCTGTAGGCCTCCCCGAGAGAGAACTGCCCCAACCCTGCCTGAGATGCTCAGAGCCAGGGCACTGACTAGTGCTCAGCTCTGAAAGGATGAACTGGGATCTTTTCCCAGTGCTGATGCCCTCTGGGGTCTGAGGATAAACATGGAGGGAGGCACTGAGCTGAGCTCAGACAGGAAAAGGAAGAGCTCGTGATCCAGAGCTAAAGAAGACACAACCTAGCGAGCAGAAGACCCTGCCCCAGCAGGGAAATCCATGCCTGGTGTGGGAGGGTCTGGAGCTCAGGAGGGATTCAGGCTCAGCAGGGACTCAGGCTCACTGCCCTCTGCTCAGGAAAGCAAAACCCTCTAGGTGAGGCTTCCTCTCTGTGTCTTTACTCCAGGGATCCAGTGTCAGAATCAAGGGCACCATCGAAGTAGGATGCCAGGCACACCTCATCTATGGCCAAACAAATGCCAAAGGCCCAGCTGTCATAGCTGTGGGTTGGTGGGGAGCAGCCTCTTCATGGGCCCACCCTTTATGGACTCGGGACCCTCCGTCAAAGCTGGCTCTTTCCACCCTCAGAGCACCGTCTCATCTGTTGCTTTATTTGTGACTCACAACAAGCCTCTGAGTCAGGCAGGGCACATATCACTCCAATTTCATAGAAAGGGAAACTGAGGCATGTGTTGGGCTAAGTGACTTGGACCAGATGGTAAGTGAATCAGGGTCAGGACTCAGATCTCCTTGGATCTACACCAGATGCCCTCTCACATGGAACCCTCACCCTAATCTTAACACTTCAATGGCTCCATGGCTTCAATGGCTATCACAAGAGTATAAGCCCACAGCAATTGCATGTGTATTCACGTGCGTGTGCACTGTGTGTGTGTATGTGCTTGTGTATGCATGTGTTTGTGTGTGTACGGATATGTGCATGTGTGATGCTTTACTTGCTGAGGGAAGGGGAGGACTGGCAGGTCTTGATGTTTTTCTCTATCTTGAACATTGTAGGTGCCACTCCCGGGAGAGCCAGGCAGCCATGGTGGGTCAGGAGGAGACGTCTCAGGACGAGACCTGTGAAGTGAAGATGAGTGATGACACGGAGGCCTGCAGTGAGCTCAGCCTGCTCTACACACAGAGATGTGAGCTCTGCTGCCCTCTGCTCAGGCTGACCCAAATGTGGGAACATGTCTGGGGAGGTGGAGGCAGGTCACTGAGATCTCTCCTCTGGGAGTAATTTGCAGGAGGAGAGGAGATCACACAGAAAACACCTGCACAGCCTCTGTCATTGTCTTAGAGGAATGGGAGCCCCCAACACACACACACACACACAAACACACACACACAAAATGCCCTTTTCAGTATGGCCTTTCCTGACCAGGAAAACTTCTAAACACAGTTTCTTAAACTTTTGAGGCTATAACCAACAGACATAAGTATATTTTCTGGTGAGACTCAGTGCACACATACATATATTGACAATCACACAAGTGTTTCAAGACATGGCTTATAATAAAGCTGCCCAGAAGAGGGCACTGGTGGCAAAGCCAGGCCTGAGACTTTTTTGTCCTTGCTGGAATTTTTGGAGGATTTTAGCTGCAGCTGTAGATCCATTAAAAGGTGGTGATATTCATTTGGTCAGCTATGACTGGCTCTTAAAAGAATAGTACAGTGTAGCATAGCACAATGAAAACTATCAGGGTGCCTCACATGTCACAAAGGTAAGTGCTGTGCCTGAAACACTTGCTAAATTGCCAAAAATGTGAGTATCTAGAGGGTCTCCATATGAAACGTCTTCATGACTGTGGGTAAAGATGTGAGTATCGGCCGGGCGCGGTGGCTCACGCCTGTAATCCCAGCACTTTGGGAGGCCGAGACGGGCGGATCACGAGGTCAGGAGATTGAGACCATCCAGGCTAACACGGTGAAACCCCGTCTCTACCAAAAAAATACAAAAAATTAGCCGGGCGCGGTGGTGGGCGCCTGTAGTCCCAGCTACTCGGGAGGCTGAGGCAGGAGAATGGCGTGAACCCGGGAGGCGGAGCTTGCAGTGAGCTGAGATCTGGCCACTGCACTCCAGCCTGGGCGACAGAGCGAGACTCCGTCTCAAAAAAAAAAAGAAAAAGAAAAAGAAAAAAAGATGTGAGTATCTAGGGGGTCTCCCTGTGAAACGTCCTTTTGACTGTGGGTAAAGATGTGTGTATCTGGGGGGTCTCCTTGTGAAATGTCTTTATGACTGTGGGTGGAATTCACAGAAGTTTGAGACATACTGTTTCCAAAGCCTTCCTGAAAGAACTTTAGAGTGAAGAAGGACTAGCCTTTTAAGTTTTTTTAAGAAAGGAAAGTGTAACTGGAGGTGGTGGGAGGGAGCACCAGGGCCCCCACCTTGGGGATTATGGGGAGAGCAGCATCCAGGCCAGCACAGCATGCGGCTTCTGGGGGTCCAGTGCTTTCTGCTCAGGAACAGGGTAGGAAGAGTAGCAGAAGCACCAGCTTTTCCCCTAATGTAAAAAGAAGACTCTAGTGAGTAAGTAAAAACATGGAAATAGCTAACACCTAGTTCTTAGAGATGACACCAAAATAACAATTCATAGAAATAAAAAGTGATAAAGTGGACTTCATGAAAATGGAGGCCTTTTGTTCTGTAAGGATCTTATTAAGAGGATGAAAAGACACTACAGACCGAGTGAAAATAACCACAACCACACACTGCATATCACACACACACATTACACACACACATATCACACACACACACCACACACACATCACACATCACACACACACACATCACACATCACACACACACATGCACACACACGCGCGCACATCTCACACACATCACACACATATCACACATCACACATCACACACACACATGCACACGCACACGCGCACATCTCACACACATCACATATCTCACACACACACATATCACACACACACACCACACATCTCTCACACACACACATCACACACACACACACACATCACACACACATACACATCACACACACATACACGCGAATGCGCCCTGTGAAAATGGAGGCAGAGCTTTGAGTGACGTGTCTCCAAGGCCCGGAACAGAGGGTGCCAGGATCCGGCAGAAGCCAGGAGACAGCCAAGCAGCTGATCCGACTCAGAGCCTCCAGTAGGACTCCCCCTGACAACACCTTGGCTTTGAACTTCTAGCCTTCACAACTGAGACAATAAACACCCGATGTTCAAAGCCAGCCAGCTATGGCGCGTTATTATGAGAACCCTAGGAACCCAATACATGACTTTCAAGGACCTTATCCCACTGACCTCCAAGCAGGCCTGGATCCATGTGTCTCAGTTCCAGGAGCTCCCACCAGCCTGCAGAGAGACTGCGGGGACTTCCTGAACAGTGACTGAAGAGGAAAGAGGGACTCAAAGAGTATTGCCCCAATATTCCCCCTCCCTCCTCCTAAACTCTACTGGGCTCTCTCTCTTCCCCAGGAAGGCTTCCCTGCTAAATTCTGCCCTGCAACTTGTCCCCTACGTTTCCAAGTGCTGCCTTCCCTCTGTGAACTTGAATGGAGTCCTCTGTTTTTTGCACAAGAGCACAAATGTCTGCCTGGGCTTCCCCCAGCCCTGTATTCCCCACACCCTAGGCTGTGCTCATTCTGGGGCTCTGCTCCTGGTGCGTGCTGCTTGGGTCAGCAGAAATGACTAGGAGGTGGCTGGCACCAGGGAAGAAAGAGGGCTGGCCTGGCCATCTGCAGGGCAATCACAAACTCCAGGACAAGGCATTTCTCCCACTTGCCCTTTCATGAATAATGTGGACCTGCCCAGAAAAAGTGAGTATTTGCCTTTAAACCAAAACTTTATCAAGAAAGTAGGTGATATGCCTGGAAGGTCTCCTTCAAGATACTTGTGGGCCTCAAAAGTGGCAAGAAGCGTGAAAGAAAAGGAAAGGCCGCACTCTGTAGAACGAAGTCCTCAAAACAAACCCAGCTCCAGACTAAAGCCAATCTTGCTGGGCAGCCGGGATTCCCAGCCCGCCTCAAATATGAGGAAGCCCTGTCAAACGCCCACCCACCGCCACCAGAACCACACGAAGCCAACAGTCCCCGAAGAAACCAAACTCTTTCATAAATAGCAGAATATTCTGTCTCAAAAAAATTATTCTTAATATCCTCAAAGAAATCCAAGCAACTATGGCACCAATAAAATGAGAACAACCAGTCAAGATAAAGGAATACTCAGAGATCGGGAAAGAGTTCCTAGGAGAAAAACCAAAGAATGCAGATGAAGACACGAACCCCCCGCCCTCCCTCCAGGAAACCCTGGCAGCCCTGCAGGAAAGGGACTCAGTCTCCGACCCCTGGGCTCCCTGCAGTGGCTCACCCACGGGCCTTGAGGGAAGTCATGCCTGCACCTTCCAGCCTGGATTCAGCTGTACCACAGCTATAAAGGGAGAGAGTCAGCCGGGCGCGGAGGCTCACACCTGTAATCCCAGCACTTTGGGAGGCCAAGGTGGGCAGATCATGAGGTCAGGAGATCGAGACCATCCTGGCCAACAGGGTGAAACCCTGTTTCTACTAAAAATACAAAAAATTAGCTGGGCGTGGTGGCGCATGCCTGTAATCCCAGCTACTCAGGAGGCTGAGGCAGGAGAATCACTTGAACCCAGGAGGCGGAGATTGCAGTGAGCCGAGACTGCACCACTGCACTCCAGCCTGGGTGACAGAGTGAGACTCCATCTCAATAATAATAATAATAATAATAATAATAGCAATGAAATAAATAAAGGGAGGGCGTCAGTGTCCACCTTTGAGCCAGAAGATTCCAGGGGGACAGTGATCACCAATGAGTGCCCTGCGGAAGAATGATAATCTCCTGGGTGGAGGTGAGGCTGCCTCACCTAGCAGCCCCTTCCTCCGATGAGACCTTCCTTTTTGTTTTTCTTAGAGACAACAAGAAAGCCTTACATAAAACTGCCAAGCCTACAACCTCTACCCTCTCAAAAACAACAACAGTTGACAGCCTTCAAAGAGCTCATTACCACACTGGCCTGCCCCTCTGTGGGTCTGCACACCTCCTTCTGCATCGCTTCTGATGGGGGCAGGCAAAGCACACTCCAGTAGCAGGTGAGCAGCAGCTCTGTTCTGCCATCCAGCTCCAAGAGCGACAGGAACTTCCTAAGATCCGGGATGAGACAGAGGTGAGACCAGACAGCAGAGCCCAGGAATGCCACTGAGGAGAGGGGACTTCATATTGTAGAGAGGGATGCTGGAGGCCAAGGGATAGGCAGGGGCCAGACACGGCTGTGTCTGGTTCAAAGCCCACAATCTTCCCAGGTCCTCTACCCGCAAGAAGAGACGGGAGCCGCAGGACTCTGGACTGCATGTCTGCCCAGCATACAGCATGGCCCACATGAGCAGATCCACCCAGATGACACTCCAGAGGGACAGGGAGGCTGCTCCCATCCTCACCCAGAGGAAAGTCCGTCCCTCAGCTTGGAACTCCATCCCTTCCACAGTCAGCCCCACAGCCCAGCCCCACTCCTTCTCCCTTTCAAGCAAGCCCTCACCATCCAGGATCTGCAACATCTGGGGGACCTCCCACATCCACAGTGGGCCCACATTCGATTGACGACAGCGTGCGGGGAGGCGATGGGATGCGGGGCTTATAACAGCCTTAGGGCATTTTTTCCAAATGCCTTTTCTCTGTAGCCCTTCAGGGAGAACAACTGAACAGCCAGAGAAGCAAACGGGAGGCAGAGAAGAATGAAGGCAAAGAAGAAAATGAGAACAAACCCAAAGAACGGTAGAGCCGAAGCTGAGCCCTCCCATTCTTTTCCACCTGCTGAACAAGTTGCCCAAAATGCCCTCAGATGCCACCTCCTCTGTGATGCCCTCTGTGACTCCTGCAGGCCAAGTTATCCACTGCTCTGCTAAGATCCCATTGCACCTGTTAGTACCTCTGTCACCTTTAACTATGAGTGGTGAGGTCACTTCCAGGTTTGTCTCCCTCACTAGCACTGTGAACCCCTCAAAGTCAGGTGTATATCCTGTCTCTCCACGTGTTCTTTATGTCTATCACAGCACTGGAAAAATTAAAAAACTCAAAACATACTTGCTGAGAAAAGGAGGTCCAGAAAGGCTGGGGGATTTGTCCCAGGTCAACAGAGAGAAGCTCACAACAAGGCCACACAGAGGAGACAGCCAGGCCCTCCCCATTTCCTCTCCCTCCCCGTGTTTCAGTCCCACCACTATGTGCCCAGGGCCTCCCCTCCAAGCCTGTCGGCCTGGGGCGCCTCTTCCTAGGACCCCCGTGGCCCTCAACCCTCCCTCCTCACTCCATATCTGGCATCAGGTCTGGAATGGAGTGGCCCTGGCCCACTGATGAGGGGTGTGGATGCCAAAGCACCTCCCTGTCAGGCCAGCCAGGCCCCTCTTCTGTGGCTCTGCTCCCACCCCTGCCCTTCTCTGTCCCTTGCCCCTGGCTCGCTCCACCCTCGGTCCCCTCACTTGCACCAAGTCCTGCTCACTGAGGGCTCCAGCTGGCTGCGCCTAACAAGGTAGTGGCTGATGGTGTTCCCCTGGGGCAGGGTCAAGTAGCTGTGCTGCCCCAGAATCTTGACGAAGCTCAGCAGGGGCGTGTGTACCCTTTGGGTCACAGACCGTCACACGCGTGACAGGAAAGGGCTGCAGGATGGCTTCCTGTTCCAGGTGAGCACACAGGGGACCAGAGCAGGTCAGGGAGGTCTTCAAGGACCTCGGGCCTCCTGACTCCAAGTCCACTGTGACCCTTCAGTGGGCGCTGTGGTTGTGACAGACCACCCGTGACTGGACCTGCCCACTTCTGTCCTCTGCTCTGAAGTTCCGACCCACTCCAGCCCCGTCGCCCTCCTGGAGAACTCCAAGCACTGACTTCCCACACTTTGTGTGCCGCAGACACTGAAATTGGCAGGAGTGTTGGTGGAGGGGAATCCAAGTAAAGGAAAGGTCTCATGTTTTGGCCTTTGTGGGGAAAGCCAGGAACCAATCTGCCTAGTCCTGAGCGCCCAGCCTCTGTGACCCTTCTGGGAACTGGGCCCTTGTTTTTCAGGCTGATGCATTGTTCTCTATTTAACACTCAAAACTAGTAGGGCCTGCTGCAGCCATCCCCACGCACCGTCCTACACCATCCAGAGCTGGGAGTTTCTGCTGCCTGCACCCCTGACTGCAGGGCTTGTTAAAAATACAGCTTCCCAAGCCCTGCTCCAGCCATGAAGCTCAAGGCTTTCTCCTCCCAAGCAACCTGTGGGTTCTTGGGGCCTGAGTCAGTGTCATTTGGAGCTCCGTGTCTCCCCTGAGGACACAACAGTGTTGCCCACAGAACAGGCTCAGAAGAGGGCAGGTAGGCACCACCTCTCCACTTCTCAAACTCTTCTCTGGTTTTAAAGACCCCAAACAGAACAGAAGGGCAGGGGTCTGAGCCCGAATTAGCTTGGTGAGGATGCCTTCCTACTCATTCCCTATCTGCCTCCTCTCTCCATTTACATGACATCAGGGTCTCAAGAAAGCAGTTGCCCTCCCGGCACAAACACACGGCCACTGCGCTCACAGGTCTCGGATTTTTCTGTATCAGCAGAACCACTGAACTCATCACCTCCTTCTTCAAGGTCTCCATCTGGGGCACTAGAGAAAACACAGGCATGCAGCCGGAGGTCAGCCGCCTCCTCCCCGCCTCTGCCGCTTGGGGAGACATCAGAGGACAGCCGGGTGGGAGGAACGCCAGGTACAGTCCTGGCCATCAAAGGCCAGGTGGAGTCTCCACAGGCATCTCAGCCATCCCTGCGCCTCCAACCACACTGAAACCCACCAGCCTGGCGGGTACTTTCCACAGGAGGGAATTCTAGCCCCATCCCTCGCCAGTCTCCACGACTGCCCACACAAATCCGCCTCTCCAGACAAGTTGTCGTCTCCACTGTCTGTCCATCTCAACCTTTCCAACCTCGGCTGCTGCTCCTCTCCCCTGTGGCCTCCTCGTCCTGACCCATGGTCACAGGCTCCTCCTTGCTTTTGGCCTGTCCCCTCTGTAAAGCCTGCCCCAGCTTCCCTGACCTCCCCCTGCTTGCCTTCCTGTCAGCATCGCCACTCCCATCCAAGCAGCCCAGAGCATGTTGTCCTGCACCGTCTCACCGTGTGGACAGCCTCACCCTCCCCACCCTACAGGGAGCTCGCTGAGGGCAGGGGCTGTCTTCTCTGTGTGTGTTCTCCATGCCTGGCACAGTGCTTAGCACACAGCGAAAGTTTGACATCCACGCCTGATTGGAGGTGAAGCCTGCTCTTCCAGGCAGTAATCACAGATAAACCACTGTGAAACCATTCCAGAGCAGGCCCTGCTCTCGGCACCTCACATTTACTCACTCCACCCTCACTAAAAATCCCAAAAGGGAACAATTATTTTTACCTCTGTTTTACAAATGAAGAAATAGAGGCACAGCCTAAAAGTCATTTGCCCTAGGCCACATTGCTAGTGAGAAGCGCAGTCAAGATCCGAACCCACTGAGATGACTCTGCATTTAAAATCGTGCTTCTAACTACTATACCGGACTGTCTCCAGAGAAAGCAGATTTCCCTAGGAACGATCGAGTCCTAGAACCCCAGGACTGTGCCCCATTCCCACTCACCTCTGCAGGATACATCCCTGAAGGCTTGCAGGGCTGCCACTGCCTTGGCAGGCTCCTCGGGTTTGATGATGCTTTGCAGGAAAATCGCCAGTTGATCACCGCCGTATAACCTGGCTGCAAGAAGGGTGTGAATACAAGGCAGTCAGGGGTATGTTTAAACGGCTGGTAATACCCAGGCTTAAATCATGCTCACAGCAAACCACTGACCATGAATTGGACGAAAGAAAAAGAAAGAGAACCAGGTCCCCCCAGCATTTGTCATGTGCCGAGCATGTGCCAAGTGCCCCCCTGCCCCACATACCTGCCCACAGGCAGCGCAGGTGTCCATCGGTGCTGTCCTGCTGTGAGTACCTTTCTGAAATGGCGATCATGCCAGGAGAAAGGGGAGTCAGACCCAGGTGAGGCAGTGGGAACAATAGGGGTGGGGTGGGGCCGTGGCTATGCCCTTTCTGATTCCCTCAATTTCAGGCAAAGTTCTCATTAATTACTTCGAATCTTGTCTCGGAGGATGGAATTCCCACCTTCCCATAGGAACCTAGGCCCCAACTCCAGCCCAGAGAGAGACCAAAGTGTTCCTGAGTCACACATGGGCACACACACACACACACACACACACACGGCTAGGGAACCATATGAACTTAGTATGTTGAAAGCTCTCAGAGCTGAGTTGTGGTTCAGCATGGAGTAACAATCTGAGTAGTATTTGCCACTCATCTATAGGGAGACCAAGGCCATCAGGCCTGGGAGGATGGAAACCAGGGACCCTACACGTGGAGGAGGAAACTGAGGCATGAAGCCGTGCAGTGCATGGCAACCAGGCTGTAAGGAGAACAGAAAACTGGAGCCCAGGAATCCACATTCCCAGCCCCAGAGGGAACAAGACAGGCCATCAAATTAAATATAAAGAAGGCGTCATCCTTTTGTAAAATGTTCAATTGCCCTCTGCCTACTCCACAACACAGAAGACCTGGCACCTCCCACAGGCTGCAGGAGGGCCTCAACCTTCTGCCTTTTCCCTAGAGTTCAGGGGAAGCCACAAAGTCTTGTCACCCCAGAAAGCACACAGGATGTACCCAAGTTACCTCCTGGAAAACGTCCCTCTCTGTGCCCACAATCCAGGCTGTTTCAGATGTGCCTGTTTCAGAGACGCCTGCAGTGTGTGCAGCTAAGGTCACCATGTCAAAGACCCCTGTACCATCTGGAGGTGGTGACCTGATCTGGGGAAGAAGAGAGAGAGGGCCAGGACAGGCTGCCTCCAGCCCGCAGCACTCACCAGCTGGAACAGCACGCCTGTGATATTCCCCAGCTGGGGCTCCAAGTTGACACGGCCACTGAGAGCCAGAGCCTCGGCCAGCTGGCAAATGCACTGTGTGCATAAGGACAGAGTGAGGACAGGTCGTCCCAGCCCTTTCCACAGCCTCGAGGGAAGTACTCCTTCCTCATGTCTTGGAGGCTGGTCCAAGCCCTTACGATTTCACATGGCCCTCTCGAGCCTTCGAGGCAGGACCAGGGTGCAGCTCTCCCGTCGCTTGACACGACCAGGACTGGACCGTTCCCCTCACCCAAGACGCTGCCCTGATTTTCAAAGAACCTCATGACTCCAAGAAAACCTTAAGGGGGTCGGGCGCGGTGGCTCAAGCCTGTAATCCCAGCACTTTGGGAGGCCGAGACGGGCGGATCACGAGGTCAGGAGATCGAGACCATCCTGGCTAACACAGTGAAACCCCGTCTCTACTAAAAACACAAAAAAAACTAGCCGGGCGAGGTGGCGGGCGCCTGTAGTCCCCGCTACTCGGGAGGCTGAGGCAGGAGAATGGCGTAAACCCGGGAGGCGGAGCTTGCAGTGAGCTGAGATCCGGCCACTGCACTCCAGCCCGGGCGACAGAGCAAGACTCCGTCTCAAAAAAAAAAAAAAAAAAAAAAAGAAAAAAAAAAAAGAAAACCTTAAGGGAATCCAACACTGCAAGTGTTGGCTGACCTGAAAGAAACAGGAGTCAACCTAAGCGTCCATCAACAGACAAATGGGTAAAGAAATTGCGGCATGTATTAAAAAAATGGAATATGATGTAGCCGTTGAAAAGAATAAAAATTCTTTTATTTTTAATAAAATTTTAAAATACAAATAAAAATCCTATAACATCGGCCTCACGGAGGCAGAATTCTGAGATGGCCCCCAAAATTCCAGGGTCGTGGTACACACACATCTTCTGTCAGTTACTCAGTGACTCAGTAATGGGTGTTGATGGGAAGGGATTTTGCAGTTGGCATTTATATAGGGGGATGATCCCTGCGGGCTTGACCTAACCACATGAGCCCTTCTACATCTGGGTCTACAGGTCAGAGGAAGGGAAGGCAGCGAGACTCAAGGGCGAGAGGGATCCAATGAGGAAGCATTGCTGGCTCCGAAGCTGGAGGTGCCTCAGGGCAAGGAACATGGTTGGCCTCCCTGAGGTAAGCGTTGCCCCTGGCTGACATCCAGCTGGAAAACAGGGAATTCAGTCCTACAATCATGAAGAGTACGTATTTTGGTAATTTGTGACACGTCAAGAGAAAACGGATGCAGCTCCACACTGTGCTTTCACGGCCATCGTCCTGACCGAACCTCGTCCCACCCTTGAGAGGCCGGCACACTGTTACCGTTTTACAGATGAGAAGGAGGAGGCTCGGGAAAGGCAAGGGATCAGCTCAAGGTCTCACCCCTGGTAAATCACTTGAACGCCAGTGGTCTGCACGGGCAGCCTGGCCACACTGCCTCCTGTGCATTCTCCTTTCAGGGCTGCTGTGAGGACAGAGGTGTAAGAGCACCTAGCAAAGACCTGCCCACAGGAGAAACAGCTCATCACTGAGTTAAGGCAGTGAGTGTCCTTAGCGAGTGCCCTGGGTCTCAGGGTCACCCTCTAGGAAATGGCCAAGTGGTGCCAGGATTCGTGACAGCTCCCTGATTTGTCTCCTCATCATCGTTTGCAGTTACTGCTGAGAAATGTAGCTTTGCTTGTCCATCCAACACACAGGCCATGTCCTATGGAGATGCCCAGAAACTTCTCCCCACGCACAGTGGTCTTTGACAAAGGGGGCAGGGTCACTCAGGACACGTGCGTTCTGACCAGCCTAGGCCTTGAGCCAGTGTGTCAAGGTCACACAGAGGTCTCCTGGGTCACACTGCTCTCTTTCTCTGCGCCTCTTCTTCCCTAGAGCCCTTTCTCACATCCCTATTCCCCGAAGAAATCTGCACTCCCCATCACCCCAGCTCAACCTTGTTCTTAGTCATTCTTTCTTATTAAGGCATAAACTGCAGCAGCATAAAGCAGGAGTTCTGCATCCGGGAATTAGGGATGAGTTTCACAGGGCCTGAGACTCTCTGGGATTGTGTGCAAAATCTTGTGCAAATGTGCCTTCACCAGTTTCTCAAAGGGCCCTGAGTCTCCAAACGGGTTGAGAATCACCAGATAAACAATTTTCCCAAAGTTCACACAACCTGGCTCTTCAGTGCTCCTGTGTGTTTTATAAAACATGACTGCACCCCAGTCCCCGGGCAGCAATCATTGCAGGCTCTGCAGGAACACACAACAGTAAGCATCCATGAAACGGGAGGATGCTCCAGCCACGGGGGCATTTCCAGGGCACAGGGAGGGCATTTCTCTGCCCCTTGATTTCACTCCACAGGAGTCAGCACCTTCTCATCTACCCAAAAGGTGGCCCCACCAGCTGGCCCTGCAGTGAAAAGGTTCTCCAGGCTCATGCTGTTCCCTCTACTTTTTTTTTTTGTTTGTGAGCTGAGACTGCACCACTGCCCTCCAGACTGGGAGACAGAGTGAGACTGTCTCAAAAAAAAAAAAAAAGAAAGAAAAATTGGATATATTAATAGGTAGTGTTTTTCAAATATGAACACACTGAGTTATGTAACGTGCGTGGCCTCACACACTTACCATTTTTTGTGGTGAGAACACTTCAAACCTACTCTCTTCACCATTTTCCTGTCTGCCCTGTGGTGTTGTTAACTCTAATCACCACGTTATACAGCAGATCTCTGGAACTTCTTCCTCCTGCCTAACTCCGACAAGCATCTCCCCAGTCAGCACCCCCAGCCCTTGATAACCACCATTCTACTCTCTGTTCCTATGAGTTCAACTTTTTCAGCTTCCACATGTAAGTGACACTGGGTGGTTTTGCTTTTCTGTGTGGTTTCTGGCTTATTTGCTTAATGTTATGAATGCCCTTCACATTCATTCATGTCATAAAGGTCCTTCTTTTTTTTTTTTTTCTGAGACAGAGTTTTGCACTTGTTGCCCAGGCTGGAGTGCAATGGTGCGATCTCAGCTCACCGCAACCTCCACCTCCCCAGGTTCAAGTGATTCTCCTGCCTCAGCCTCCTGAGTAGCTGGGATTACAGGCATGCACCACCACACCTGGCTAATTTTTGTATTTTTCTCCTGCCTCAACCCAGCCCGAGTTAGAAAGTTCCCAGTATAATTTGCCAAAAATGTAATGCCAAAAAAAAAATCAAACACCCATTAAAGACCTTTACATTTTTTCTTGTTAATTTTGGTGTTACTTATTTCTTAAAACATTTATTTATGGCTGGGCGAGGTGGCTCATGCCTGTAATCCCAGCACTTTGGGAGGCCAAGGCAGGCGGATCACAAAGTCAAGAGATCGAGGCCATCCTGGCCAACATGGTGAAACCCCATCTCTACTAAAAATACAAAAATTTACTGGGCTTGGTGGTGCTAACCTGTAGTCCCAGTTACTCAGGAGGCTGAGGCAGGAGAATCGCTTGAACCCGGGAGGCGGAGGTTGCAGTGAGCCGAGATCGCGCCACTGCACTCCAGCCTGGCGACAAAGTGAGACTCTGTTTCAAAAAAAAAAAAAAAAAAAATCAATTGTATTTCTGTACAACTGTAGTTCTAGCAATGAACAATCCAAAAACAAAAATTAGAAAATTATTTCACTCAAAATAACATCTCAAAGAATAAAATACTAGGAATAAATTTCACAAAAGCAAGACTTGTACACTAACAACTTTAAAACATTGTTGAAAGAAATTAAAGATGACTTTAAATAAATCAAAGCTATTCCATGTTCATGGATGAGAAGACTAGAGATTATTGTCAATATTCCTAATTGGTCTACAGGTTTAACCCAATTCCTATCAAAATCTCAGCTGCCTTTTCTGCAGAAATTGACGAGCTGATCCTAAAATTCATATGGACGTGCAAAGGACACAGAATAAGCAAAACAATCCTGAAAAAGAACAAGGCTGGAGGACTTATCTTCCTAATTTCAAAACTTACTACGAAGTAATCAAGTGAGTATGGTACCAGCATAAAGACAGACGTATAGGTCACCAGAGAATAACTGAAATCTCGGGCTGAGTGCTCATGCCAATAATTGCAGAACTTTGGGAGGCTGAGTTTGGGGGATCCCTTGAGGCCAGGAGTTTGAGACCAGCCTGGGCAACATAGAGAGTGAGAACTGTCTCTATTAAAAAAAAAAAAAAAATTAAAGGGAAGTGTGTGCTGGAGAGAGAGCACTGTGATCCAGGGTTTGGTCTTTGGAAGCAGACTGCCTGAGTGATCGTTTCAGACAGTCTGAAATAAATTAATTTAATTTTAATCAATTAATTAATTTTTAAATTAATTTAATTTTAATCAATTAATTAATTTTTAAATTAATTTAATTTTTAAAAAATTAGCCAGGCATGGTTGTGCGTGCCTGCAATCCACCTACTCAGGAAGCTGAGGTGGGAGGATCTCTTGAGCCTAGGAGTTTGAGGCTACAGTGAGCTATGATTGGCTGCTACACTCCAACCTGGGCAATGGAAAGAGAACATGTCTAAAAAAAAGTAAAAAGAAATAAAGGCCAGGTGTGGTGTCTTTCACCTGTAATCCCAACATTTCAAAGGGCCATGGAGAGAGGAGCCTTTGAAGCCAGGAGTTCAAGACCAGCCTGGGCAATGCAGCGAGACTCTGTCTCTACTAAAATAAAGTAAAATAAAATAAAATGAAATGAAATAAAATATTAGCCAGGAATGGTGACACACACTTATAGTCTCAGCTACTTAGGCAACTGAGGCAGGAGGATGACTTGAGCTCAGGAGCTTGAGGCTGCAGTGAGATATAATCATATCACTGGCACTCCAGACTGCACAACAGAATAAGACTCTGTCCCCCCAAAAAATGGTTAATTAATTAATTGAAAAGTAATTGAAATCCCAGAAAGAAATCATTACATTTAAAGTCAATTATTTGACAAATGGGTCAAGAAACTTCATTTGGAAAGAAACAGTCTTTTCTTGTTTTTGTTTTTGTAGAGACAGGTGTCTCACCATGTTGCCCAGGCTGGACTTAAACCCCTGGACTCAAGCAATACTCCTGCCTTGGCCTCCCAAAGTGCTGGGATTACAGGCGTGAGCCACTGTGTCCAGCCAGGAATAATCTTTTCAACAAATGGTGGTGGGGAAATAGGATATCAATGTGCAAATTATGTCTAACACCACACACAAAATTAACTGAAAATGGATCACAGATCTAAATGTAAAAACTAAAACTATAAAACCCTTAGACGAAAACATATGAGTAAATCCTTGTGTTCTTGTATAAGGCATTGATTTTTTAGATACAATACCAAAATCGTAGTTCAAGACAAGACTGGGCAACCTAATGAGACCTGGGAAAGGAGGAAAGGGGGGAAGTGAGAAAATGAAAAAAATGGCAAGTTGAACATCAGCTGAATTAAAAACTTTGGCACATCAAAAGAGACAAAATATATATATATATATTTTGCATATATTAATATATATTTATTTATATATAAATATATATTTATTTATATATATTTATTTTTATATATATATATATATATTTTTTTTTTTTTTTTGAGACAGAGTCTCTCTCTGTCACCCAGGCTGGAGTGCAGTGGTGCGATCTCGGCTCACTGCAACCTCCACCTCCTGAGTTCAAGGGATTCTCCTGCCTCGGCCTCCTGAGTAGCTGGGATTACAGGCGTGCACCACCACACCTGGCTAATTTTTGTATTTTTAGTAGAGACAGAGTTTCACTGCTGAGACCAGCTCGGTCATAGAGACCCTAACCCAGCAGCACTAGAGGAATTAAAAACACACACACAGAAATATAGAGTGTGGAGTGGGAAATCAGAGGTCTCACAGCCTTCAGAGCTGATAGCCTGGAACAGAGATTTACCCAGATATTTATTGACAGCATGCCAGTGACAAGCATTGTTTCTGTAGATTGTAGATTAACTAAAAGTATTCCTTAGGGGAAATAAGGGGATGGGCTGAAATAAAGGGATGGGTCTGGCTAGTTACCTGCAGCAGGAGCATGTCCTTAAGGCACAGATCACTCATGCTATTGTTTGTGGTTTAAGAATGCCTTTAAGCGGTTTTCCTCCCTGGGTGGGCCAGGTGTTCCTTGTCCTCATTCCGGTAAACCCACAACCTTCCAGCGTGGATGTCATGGTCATCGTGAACATGTCACAGTGCTGCAGAGATTTTGTTTATGGTCAGTTTATGGCCAGATTTGGGGGCCTGTTCCCAACATGCCCCCCTTTCTTTGTTTTGCAAAGCAATAAAAGTAAAGGCAGCTTTGTCACAGTGAGCTACTTCTTGCAGGAGTCAGGATCCTCATCCGCAGACAAAGACAAACAACGCAGATTAAAAGCACCATCATCATTGAAATCACAGAGCTTCTAAGGATTTTTATCCATTGTAATGGGTTACTAGCTGCTATTCTGTCTGCAGGTCCTTCAACACTCCAGTTCCTGGCATTAAGGTTGGGTGTGCCTGGGATGCTTTAAATATTTGTCCTTTTAATTTTGCAATATCCAAAGACAAATTTGTAGAGTATCCTTCTAGATGCTTTTTTATTATTTCCCAAATTTTGATCTTATTAAGAGCTCTTAATAGTTTCCCCAATTCTTATGTTTAGCTCCTAGAGTGGGCAATATCATTTGAGGTTGAGGTGCCACTATACCGCCATGTTTCCAGATAATAGGAATTCTTGCCATATTTCTTATCATTTCTACCATCTGACCATTTTATTCAGACCAGCTGAGCATAGTGTGGCAGACTGAAAGGTGCAATTCAAGCTAAATGTCCCCTTAGAGGACCAATCAATAATGATTCCATAGGAATCGTTGCACAGCACCTCTGCCTGTTCTGCAACGCAATCTTCCTAAACAAGTATGTTCATTTTTTCTGGCCAGGTCCAATTCTGTTTACAAATAGGTTTTTGAGGGCTGTTTACTTCAATTACAGGAGCAGATTTATTATGGTAAATACTGAGACCAGAAAGCATGTGTAACTGCGTCATAGAGTGATTACATCCAGGCATTATTGCCAGCCAAGATTGATAAATATGCCCCATAAGTATAATTGTTCTCTGTGTCAGCCCTTGTTGAAGGAACACTCAGGGCCATGGTGATCACCGCTATCATAGCTACCATTCAATTATTCATTGTGACTGGTTGTCCTGCTTTCCTCAGGTTTTCTCCCGCTATCTGTGACGGCTTCTTGACCTGTCCCCAGGTGGGTGGCTGTATTTGACGAGTGTTGCTTGTGACAGGTGGGGTCTTCCTCAGCATCAGTCTTGACATGGCTACAACTGGGGGGTCCTCAGGATCCTCCTGGAGTCTCTTCCTTGGCATCTGACTCATGATAAGGTTTCATGTGTCTTGATGATATCCAAATTGGCTGTTGATTTTGACTTGGAGAAACACAAGCATAACCTCTCCCCCAAGTTATTATTTTACCTATTTCCCAACTTTTTGTTATCAGATCTCTCCACCAAACCGGTTGTTCTGCTTCTGTCTGCAGCTGGTTTCTGTCGATGCTGTTCAGCTGCTGATAACATCTGGCCTTTGGGCAGGCTCAAAAAATTTAAAGTTAATAATGCTAGATTCAACTGTATATGTGGTGTCCCGTCATCCCTGTTTCTCCCCCTTTTTTGTTTTTGTCATCAGTTGTTCAACTGTATGAAATCGTAACTGAGCATTTTCAATTAACTATGTGAAATGAACCATGTATGAAGAATCAGAAATCACATTAATAGGCATATTAAAAGCAGGTATAAGTTCTGTAGGCTAACAATGGCCACCATCAAAAATCATATCCTAAACCTTGGCGGGAACTTTGTCTTTCCACTCAAAGAGATTCCTCCAAACCTTGCAAATTTTCTCCTAGTCCCATACCAGGGACATACCCCATTTCATGCATCATATGTTGACTTCGAGGGCTGTATAATTGCTCAGGAATTAGAACTTGTGCTCCCCACTGTTGTAATAAATCTCTTCCCCATACATTTATAGGTACAGAAGTTGCAGTAGGCTGAATAGTCCCAGGTTGTCCATCGGGCCCTTCACAATACAAAACATAACTACTTTGATATACTTCAGGGGCTTCACCAACTCCAACTGTGTTAAATGGAGCAGGTTGAATTGGCCATGTACGGCCAGTGCTGTAGAGAAATGATTGAAATATCCACTCCTGTATCTACCAAACCTTTGAATTTCTTTCCTTGAACAGTTATTTCACAGGTAGGACATTTATCAGTAATTTGATTCACCCAATAAGCTGCTTTGCCTTGTTTATTTGTGCTTCCAAATCCTCCTGTTCATTTAATTTCACTTTTCCCCATTTCCACATACGGCACAATCTGGAGCTGTGCTACGCGCTCTCCTGGCTCTGCTTTCCAGGGAACAGAAGTAGATATAACGATATGAATTTCCCCATTGTAATCTGAATCAATGACTCCTGTATGTATTTGTACTCCTTTTAAACTTAAACTAGCCCTTCCCAGAAGTAATCCTATCGTCCCCAGTGGCAAGGGTCCATAGACTGCTGTTGGGACCTTTTGTGGGGGTTCCCCAGGCAGAAAGCTCACAGCTTTTGTGCAGCATAAATCTACTGCGGCACTACCGGCTGTGGCAGGGGACAGACATTGCACAGGGTTGAGGGAATGGCCTGAGCCGGAAATGCCCCAGTTTGGAATGGGGCCCGGGACGGGCCCCTCATGGCGTTTCCCAAAATTGGGTTCCCATCTTTATCAAACTTAGAGTGACACTGATTAGCCCAGTGTTTTCCTTTTTTACATTTTGGACATATTTCAGGCTTAGCAGTTTTCTTTTTTCCTCTGTCTAGCGGCCTGACTCACTGATTTTTTTCTACATTCTTTTTTAGTATGACCATGCTTCCCACAGTTAAAACAAGCTCCAGGAAATGCAGTATTTCCTTTATCCACTTTCAGTCCTGACATAGCTTGCACCAACAAAGTAGCTTTATGCAGATTGCCTCCAATACTGTCACAGGCCTTGATATAATCAACTAAATGTGCTTTCCCTCGAATAGGTCACAGAGCAGCCTGGCAATCGGGATTAGCATTGTCAAAAGCTAATAACTGCAACACTATATCCTGAGTAGCCAAATCTTCAATCACCTTTTTAAGAGACTCCTGTAGCCAAGCTATAAAATCTGCATATGGTTCTTTTGGTCCTTGTTTTACAGCACTAAAGGAAGGGTATTGTTCTCCTCCTGAAATTATTTTTTTTCTCAAGCTCTAATGCACACAGGAGAAATGAGTTTGACCACTATATTCTATGGCATCGACCTGCATGACCACTTGTGCATCTAAACCAGCCCAGCCACCGACCCCTAAAAGTTGGTCTGCAGTTATATTAATTTGAGGTTGGGCCTAGGCGTTGTGAGCAGCCTGAATGGAAGCTCCATCTGCCCACCAAGTTTTAAATTGTAAGAACTGAGTAGGAGTTAGACAAGCTCGAGTAAGAGCGTCCCACTCAGAAGGAATCATCCGACTGGAAACAGTAACAATCTTTAACAGTCCCATTACAAAAGGAGAACCTGGTCCATACTGATTAATAGCTTATTTAAATTCTTTGAGTAATTTAAAAGGAAAAGGCTCAAATGTAGCTATAATATTTCCCTATTGATCTGGGGGTTGTATTCTAACAGGGAACTGCCGAGCCTCTAAATAACCCTCTCTTCTAGCTTGCTGAATTCCTGCCTGAATAGAACTGAGAGCGGTAGCTTGAGGCCGAACAGTCACTGGGACAACTACTTTTTGCCCAGGGTCCTCTGGAAAAGAAAGATCTAGAGGGTCAAGCCAATCTTTTTCTTCAAAATAAGGAGGGGGTACAGAAGGGTAGGGAGAAACCTCTTCCTCCTTTGCCACTTTAGCTTTAGCTGGCAAAAAACCTGCTCTGTAACCTCTTTTGTTACTTCATTATACTCTCCTTCCTCCTTATCATTAGTGTGAAAAGGTTCCAAGGTGGAATGAACCAAAGCCCACACTTGTCCCATTGTTACCCTGATGCTTCCGAGCTCCCCTTCTTACCCACCACGGGGATTGCTTAAGATTATTCGGGTGTCCTCCAGCTTAGTGCCACATTCTCCAACCATTGCTCCAGCAACCCTCCGACCCGGGTTTGAGCCCCACGTATGGGCACCACTTGCCGAGACCAGCTCAGTCATGGAGACCCCAAACCGGTGGCACTAGAGGAATTAAAGAAACACACACAGAAATACAGGGTGTGGAGTGGGAAATCAGGGGTCTCACAGCCTTCAGAGCTGAGAGCCATGAACAGATATTTACCCACATAATTATTGATGGCAAGCCAGTGATAAGCATTGTTTCTATGGATTATAGATTAACCAAAAGTCTTCCTTATAGGAAATAAAGGGATGGGCCAAAATAAAGGGATGGGTCTGGCAAGTTATCTGCAGCAGGAGCATGTCCTTAAGGCACAGATCGCTCATGCTATTGTTTGTGGCTTAAGAATGCTTTTAAGCGGTTTTCCGCCCTGGATGGGCCAGGTTTTCCTTGCCCTCATTCTGGTAAACCCACAACCTTCCAGCGTGGGCATCATGGCCATCACGAACATGTCACAGTGCTGCAGAGATTTTGTTTATGGCCAGTTTTGGGGCCAGTTTATGGTCAGATTTTGGGGCCTGCTCCCAACAATTCACCATGTTGGTCAGGCTGGTCTCCAACTCCTAGCTCCGCGATCCGCCCACCTCGGCCTCCCAAAGTGCTGGTGTGAGCCACTGTGCCTGGCCTAAGAATATATATTAATGTCCAATAAGCACATTAAAAAGTGCTCAACATCATTAGTCACTAGGAAAAAGTAAATTGATCCACAATGAGATGTCACTTCACACCCACTAGAATGACTAGAACCAATCAGCAGATAACAGCAAGTGCTGGAGAGGATGTGGAGAAATCAAAATCCTCATACACTGCCAGTGAAAATATAAAATGGTGCAGGCCAGGTGCAATGGCTCACACCTGTAATCCCAGCACTTTGGGAGGCTGAGGCGGGTGCATCAGGAGTTCGAGACCAGCCTGGGTCAGGAGTTCAAGACCAGCCTGACCAACACAGTGAAACCCCATCTCTACTAAAGATACAAAATTACTTTTTCACAAGATGGCACCGAAAGCGAAGAAGGAAGCTCCTGCCCCTCCTAAAACCAAAGTCAAAGCCAAGGCTTTGAAGGCCAAGAAGGCAGTGTTGAAAGGTGTCCACAGCCACAAAAAACAGAAGATCTACATGTCACCAACATCCCAGTGGCCCAAGACACTGCAACTCTGGAGGCAGCCCAAATATCCTCAGAAGAGTGCCCCCAGGAGAAATGAGCTTGACCACTATGCTGTCATTAAGTTTCTGCTGACCACTGAGTCGGCCATGAAGAAGACACAAGACAACAACATGCTTGTGTCCGTTAAGGACGTTAAAGCCAACAAGAACCAGATCCAACAGGCTGTGAAGAAGCTCTGTGACATGGATGTGGCCAAATTCAACACCCTGATTTGGCCTGATGGAGAGAGGAAGGTGTATGTTCGGTCAGCTTCTGATTACGATGCTTTGAATGTTGCCAACAAAATTGGGATCATCTAAACTGAGTCCAGCTGGCTAATTCTGAATATATGTATATCTTTTCACCATAAAAAAATACAAAATTAGCTGACTGTAATCCTAGCCACTTGGGAGCCTGAGGCAGGAGAATCACTTGAATCTGGGTGGCAGAGGTTGCAATGAGCTGAGATTGCACCATTGCACTCCAGCCTGGGCAACAAGAGTGAAACTCCATCTCAAAATAAATAAATAAATAAATAAATAAATAAATAAATAAATAAATAACATGGTGCAGCCGCTTTTTTGGAAGATAGTATGACAGTTTCTCAAAATGTTAAAAATAGAATTGCCTTAAACCCAGCAACTTCACTTCTAGGTATGTACCCAGGAAAAATGAAAATGTACGTCCACACAGAGGCTTGTATGTGAACGTTCATGGCAGCACCATTCACAAGAACCAAAAGGTCAAGACAACCCAAATGGCCATCAACTGGCAAAGGGATTAAAACATGGAATATACAATGGAATACTGTTCAGCCTCAACAATGCAATGCCTCGTGAAAGAAGCTAGATGCAAAAGAACTCACATTGCCTGACTCAGTTTATATGAAATATCCAGAAGAGCCTAATATAGAGACAGAAAGTAGATAACTTGTTGCCTAGGGCTGGGGATGAGAATGAAAAGTAACTCTGACGGGCACGAGTTTCTGGGATGACAGAATGTTCCAAAAGTAGATGTTGGTGATGGTTGCACAATTCTGTAAATATACCAAATACACTAAAAATAATTGAAATGGACCAGGCGTGGTGGTTCACATCTGCAATCTCAGCACTTTGGGAGGCTGAGGCAGGAGGGTCACTTGAGCCCAGTATTTTGAGACCAGCCTTGGCAACATAGGCAGACTCCATCTTTCCAAATAATTAAGAAATGTGTTGGGCATGGTGACACACACCTGTAGTCCCAGCTATTCCGAAGGCTGAGGCAGGAGGATCATCTGAGCCCAAGAGGTCTCAGGTCTTAGTGTGGCCATGGAGGACAGCCTTCCGTGATCCTCCCCCTTTCTGAGATCCTTCTCCTGCCCCCAGTGCCCTGTGTTCAAGCCTGAGTGCACCCTGTAGTGTCACGCTGAGCCCCGACTCCCCTGCCTGGTGTGTGCAGCCTGGCCTAGGAACCAGAAAAACCTACCTGCTTCCCAGACTCAGCTCAAGCACCTCTTCCTGCTGGCTGTGTGGGGTTTTGTTTGTTTATTTTGAGACAGAGTCTAGCTCTGTCACCCAGGCTGGAATGTAGAGGCGTGATCTCAGCTCACCACAACCTCCGCCTCCAGGGTCCAAGTGATTCTCGTGCCTCAGCCTCCAGAGTAGCCTGTAGGCTCCAGCCACCACATCCTGCTAATCTTTGTATTTTGGGTAGTGACAGGGTTTCACCATGTTGGCCAAACTGATCTCGATCTCCTTACCTCAAGTGATCCACTGGCCTCGGCCTCCCAAAGTGCTGGGATTACAGGCCTGAGCCACCGCGCCTGGCCCCACCTGGGGGTTTTCTGATACTCCTCCTCTCCCTACATCCTGGGGACCCCACAGCCCCTGAAGAGCCTTCTGCCCCAGCGCCTCACCCCACTGTTTGGACCTGTATGTTTCCATGGCTGCCTCGCCCTCTTAGACCACAGCCTCCTGCAGAGCAGGGCCCCATATCTCAGTTGGCTTTGCACTCCCAGTGCCTGGCACACAGCCTGGCTCCTGTGACCACTCAACAACTCTTGAAAATTCACTGGAATCCTGGACAGCGCCAAGGCAGCGCGGGGAATGGGGGCGTGATCTGCTGCCCTCTCCTGGCAATGTGAAGCATTGTCCTAAGCGCAGTCACCTCTCTCCGCTTTGCAAAAACAACTGCAGGATCGGGAAGCCGGAAAAGGAGCTGATGGAGGATGGGGGATGTGGATGCTGTCTAAGGAGACAAACTGGAATGAGGGGTTGCTGAGACTCTGCCGTCTCCCACACTTTTCCCACGTTCGTGGACGCAGGGGCTAGGTGAGTGCTTTCAAAGGAGGATGCCTCCTCAGAGAGGCTCTGGCTCCCCCGACCATACCCTAAACTCTTGGATGAGATCTCGCTTGTCAATATATGCTGTTGCCGTGTTGTAACTATCACTGCATCTTTAATTCCCTTCAGTGAGCGATCACGGAGTTTTTCCACCGTTGTTGTAAAGTGTGTTTTGCTCTTGTGTGTAAAAAGACTGTGAATTTAACCACTGGCTTCTCCTGATACTAACTCGGCTTCCTACTGCTGAGAGGATGTCTCTGACATTCCGGGTTTCTCAGCTTTCTATCAAAATCCAAATACAGTCATTCCACAGTATCCGTGGGGGATTGGCTCCAGGCCCCTCTCCTGAAGATACCAACGTCACAGGTGCTCAAGCCCCTAATACAGAATGGCATAGCGTTTGCAGACAACTATGCACACCCTGCAAGCTCGCTCTTTCTCTCTTCTTTCTTTCCTTTCTTTCTTTCTTTCTCTTTCTTTTTTGAAGGAATATAAAACTATTTATTGACCACTGTTCACCAGTATTTACAATAAATTAAACAATATATAGTACAATAACATTCTGCTTGCTACAGAGTTGTTTTCCTGGCTTTTGCTGAACCAATAAAGAAAATACTGAGTCTACATGTAAGGAACGAGTTGGGGTGTGGTAGCGCTCCTCACACGGGGACACCAGCTGCAGGAGGTCTGTCCTTTGCAGACCCCTGACCCAGGGACAGATGAATGAGGTACACTGACACACAGATGCTCTGCTCTGCCAGTCCAGCTGAGTGTCCCCGAGTCTCTTACAGACTCCAGCAGAGTCCTGTAAACAGTTGCCCTGACCAGCTAGGGAGACTCGCATTTACTGGTAAAGATTAATTGACAAAGACTTGAGTCAACACCACTAGAGGGTAATTGACATTGTGGACTTCCTGAGTAGAAAGCACTTAAGCTCCCACCGTACATCAAAGGTTAGTCTTAAGACCACATGAGTAAACAAGCTAGCTAGATAACTTCCCCACATTCTTTTGTTACTACTTTAATTTATTTAACTAAAGGTACAGGGAACAGGCTGCCTTTAGCCAGATCTATTATCAAAGTTATGTAAATTTCTCGGCCTTCCAGGAAGATTTGCATCCATCTCTATAACGATCTCTAATATTTTTCCCACCAGCCTGATTGAATCCCTACATTGGGGTAAAGAAGAAACATGCAGGTCAATAGTTTTCATTCCAAAAGGTTGTTCACACATTTATGGCAGCAGGTCCTAGATTGCCAACACCTCTAACCATCTGATTAGGTTTTTATGAGCCAAGTCTTATATATTCCATGAATCATGACCTTTTAGTCAATATAGCAACAGAGATTTCAACTTTTTGTTAAGGAATGGCCCTCTGGAGAAATTGTCAAATATTCATTTAACTCAGTTTTGTTTAGCTAATTAAAACACACTGGATTTGTATCGTTTCCTCATCTGGATGGGGAAACCTCCAGTGATGGCAGTGAAAAAAAAAAAAATCCTTTTAGGAATTTTGCAAACAAACCATTTCATTTGTAGATATAGACGCTCTAAAATTAGCCAATTTAAATTGTCCTATTAAGTAGAATTACTGATTTCACTTGAAAAGTATGGCTTCAGGAAAATTTTCACTTTAACTTGAAGTGATTATCTCATAGCTTGCTTAGAATAATAGCATCTCAGAAACATGAGTTTACCTGTGGCTTTTGTTTCGGTGAATTTTTTTTTCAAAAACCATTTACATGTGCATTTTATGTGTACACACACACACCAAAAAATAAAAATAAAAATAAAAATCTAGAATTTTCCTTAGACTTATAAGAAAACAAGGTCGGCCAGGTGCAGTGGCTCATGCCTATAATCCCAGCACTTTGGGAGGCCAAGGAGGGCGGATCACCTGAAGTCAGGAGTTCAAGACCAGCCTGACCAACATGGAGAAACCTCCCCTCTACTAAAAATACAAAAATTAGCCAGGCATGGTGGCGCATGCCTGTAATCCCAGCTACTTGGGAGGTTGAGGCAGGAGAATTGCTTGAACCCAGGAGGCAGAGGTTGCAGTGAGCCGAGATCGCGCCATCGTACTTCAGCCTGGGCAACAAAAGCGAAACTTCGTCTCAAAAAATAAAAATAAAAAACCATAAGTTCTGATGGAGTAATGACTGAAAATTTTCCCCAACATATAGAAAAGCTGTTCTCTAATGCAGAAGAAATAATATACCATGGTATCAAATGTTCTTTTCTAATAAAGGAAGCAACTACGGAAATCTTTTATTTATTCAAAGTAACCAGTATTATTGATGGAAAAAAAAACCCAACAACTCTTCCAACACTACTTTCAAAACAACATATCAAACTTGATTTTCATTAGAATGTAGTTATTTTGTCACATTAGTAAATCAAAAAGCAAGACCCAAATGTTTCATATTACATATGTGAACAATTATTAGGCTTCATCTTCTGGACAAAAAATGCCAAGTTAGTCTCTCTTCATAAAAAGCAATTACTGGCCAAGCATAGTGGCTCATGCCTGTAATCCTGACACTTTGGGAGGCCGAGGTGGGCTGATTGCTTGAGGCCAGGAGTTTGAGACCAGTCAACCCAACATGGTGAAACCCCGTCTCTACTAAAAACACAAAAATTAGCCGGGCATGGTGGCGAGCACCTGTAATCCCAGCTACTTGAGAGGCTGAGGCGAGAGAATCACTTGAACCCAGGAGGTGGAGGTTGCAATGAGCCAAGATCATACCACCGCACTCCAGCATGGACGACAGAGCAAGACCGTCTCAAAAAAAAAAAGCAATTACCATTGAGAAAACTTCACACTTGCCGCTTTTGCCACCATGAAGTCTACCTCACCTGAATCTTTCCACTTCATGAGAAACATCAGTTTTCCACTGCCATCTGTGGCACCGATTATTCTTCCAGGATCGAGACCTATGGCAAATCCTCCTGGTTTGTCAGCAGCATCTCTTTTCTTCTGTGATTTGCTGACATCGGATTCACTGTGAGATACAGATTTTCTTTTTGTACCATCTTTTTCTCTACCAGCTTTTTAATAATCAAGAAAAGCTTCAATTAACTCTGGACAAGTTAAATTTAAAAAAAAAAAAACATTTTTCAAGTTAAAAGACATGCCACAGACTAGAAGATAATTACTATATATATGTGTGTGTGTGTGTGTGTGTGTGTGTGTGTCAAAGCAAATCTTATCTATAATATATCAAGAAATCTCACAGATTAATAACCAGACAACAAAATTCTTTTTTTCTTTCTTTTTTTTCTTTTTTTTTTTGAGATGGAGTCTCACTTTGTCACCCAGGCTGGAGTGCAGTGGCGTGATCTCGGCTCACTGCAACCTCCACCTCCCAGGTCCAAGCAATTCTCCTGCCTCAGCCTCCCAAGTAGCTGGGATTACAGGAGCCCACCACAACGCCCAGCTAATTTTGTGTATTTTTAGTAGAGACAGGGTTTCACCATGTTAGCCAGGCTGGTCTCGAACTCCTGACCTCAGGTGATCCACCCGCCTCGGCCTCCCAAAGTGCTGGGATTACAGGTGTGAGCCACTGCGCCCGGCCAACAAAATCCTTTACAAGGGGCCAAAGATTTAGACAAGTCTTTCTTTTGTGAAAGACTGGATAGTTGGCCATCTGGATAGATGGCCGATAAGCATATGAAAAGCGTTCAACTTAATTAGCTATCAAGAAAATACAGATTATGTATTACGTATCTAGCCCTACATCCCCCAGGTGCACTAGAATGGAAAGGACTGACAATACCATGTGTTGGCAAGAGTATGGACCAACTGGTGCTCTTGTACACATTCGGTGGGAGTGTAACCTGAACCATAATTACAGGCAATTGTCAGTATCTACCAAAGCCAAACATGAGGAAAACCCAAATCCAGCAATTCCATTTCTTAGGTATCTACCAAACTGAAATAAGCATATATGTTCATCAAGAGTCATGTACAAATATATCCAGAGAAGCTTCATTCACCACAGCCAAAAACTAGAAGCCCCAATGTCATCAACAGTAGAACGGATACAGTGTGGGGTGTTCAAACCATGGAAGATTACAAAGCAGTGACAGGTAATGAGCTACTCCTGTCTGCCATGAGATGGATGAATTTCACAAACATAATGTGGAAGGAAGGAAGACAGTCATAAAAGAGTCTATACTGTACGATTCCTCTTGAAAGAGGCTCAAAACAGATAAAACTAACCTATTATGACAAAGGTCAGAATAGTGGTTGCTGTTGGAGATGACGATTGACTAGGAGGGAACATCCAGGAGCCTGAAGGGGGCTGACATTTTCTACATCTTCATCTGGGTGACAGTTTTGTGGACACATACGTATGGAAAAATGTATCAAGCTATACATTTAAGATTTATGTTTTGTCTCTTTTAAAAGTAAGTAAATACGATTTTCCATATTTCAAGCTCTTTCTCAAGTTGTAGCTCTTTGTGAGGCCTTCCCAGAATACTTTTCCCAGATGCTGCTATTCTGCACTTGGAAACTGTGCCCCACTGGCTAGCCCTGGGTTCTGCTCTACTTCTCTGTATAGGAAAGCTCCTTAAGGGAAGATTCTGTCACAGACTGTGCACTCCACAGCCTCTGGTAGAGACCTAGGAACCTAGTAGGTGCTCAATAAACATCTTTCCACCAGCTGGCCGTCTACAGGAAGTATAAATTTGTGGGGGCAAGCCCGGAGGACAGGGGCTGAGGGATGTTCTCCATCATTCTCTTTCCTTCCCCAAGTGGTTGGGGTGCCACATAATTAATCAATGAAGCCCCTGGCAAACAAGAGCACCTTTTAAAAAGGATACCCCTCTTCTCCAAGGGTGTATGAGTCTAACGAGGGACAGACTGGTCTATCCAGGAATCTATGTGAGAATCCCCACCCCGACCAGGGCTTCCAGCAACCTTTCTCCCCGTGAGGAAATTAAAGCTGAGGAGGTAAACCCAAGGGAAAACCAAAATAATTTCCCCAGAGGAGGCTACTTGTAGAGAGAAGGGCCATCTAACATCTCATCCGTGAGCCTATGTGAAGAGTTAAACTCAGAGATACTCTGAATCACATTTTGGCTAAATGCTAAAGGGCTACATATTAAAGTCAATATCTGACTAAACAAAAACTATTACCAACAAAGAATGAACTTCCAGGACACAAGAATAAATATGAATTCTCAATAAATTATTATTGCTATTGCAGTTCATACCTTTTCTAAAAGTTAGCAGACTGATCGTAGAAGTTTGATGTTATACTGAAGGAACAATAATGTCTTAATTCTCAATAACGACAGCTGCTGGATTGCTCCTATGCACACTGCAATGCACATTTATGATCTTAAATATACATTTACTTTCAACTGAGGACGATGGAAGGTAAGACTATTTTTCCCAAGTGACAATCCAAGTCCTAGTTATGCTAATTAGATATGATAATAACTTAGACACATACATGATGCTTTTTCTTTTTTTTTTTTTTTTTGAGACGGAGTCTCGCCCTGTCTCCCAGGCTGGAGTGCAGTGGCTGGATCTCGGCTCACTGCAAGCTCCGCCTCCCGGGTTCACGCCATTCTCCTGCCTCAGCCTCCCAAGTAGCTGGGACTACAGGCGCCCGCCACCTCGCCCGGCTAGTTTTTTGTATTTTTTAGTAGAGACGGGGTTTCACCGTGTTAGCCAGGATGGTCTCGATCTCCTGACCTCGTGATCCACCACATGATGCTTTTTCATATGTAAAATTGTGTTTATTTTTTGGTAGAGACAGGGTATCACTATGTTGCCCAGGATGGTCTTGAATTCCTGGCCTCTAGCAATCCTCCTGCCTCAGCTTCCCAAGGTGCTGAGATTACAGGCATGAGCCACCGCACCCAGCCACATGATCCTTGATCACACACAAGTTCAAGGAAGACAGAAATAATGCTGAAATCAGCCTTTGGCTATTTGACCCTCTGAAGATCCAGGCCAAAGCCAAATTTCAGCGCATCCACAGATACAGTAGGATGAAGATTTGCTTCTTCCTATCTCTCCAAGAGCAAAACAAAAATATGTGTATTTATCAGAAGCAAGAATTAGATTTTATAAAAGGAAACACACTTTCTTCCAGCACCAAATATCCCATCACCTCCCCTCAAGGAGATCAGCTAATGGTGGGATTCATGCAAGTGTTGACACCAAGTCTACCTTTAATGAGCTTTCAGTCTTGTTGGAATGACAAAACATCAGCAGGTGAAGCTACTGTGAGTTACATGAGATAGTCAAGTTCATAGTCAAGTGTCCAGGAGCATAAAGCACAGATGTAATTTAACATCAGAAGAGAAGCACTCCTCTGAAACTCTAGATAAGCAAAGCCTTATCTAGACCAGTGGCTTTTTCAACTTCAGGGCTAGAGACTTCCACATCTTCAACTGCATATTCCAAGGCTGGGTGCTGTGGCTCATGCCTGCAACCCCAATACTTTGGAGGGCTGAGACGGGAGGATCGCTTGAGCTCAGGAGTTCGAAACCAGCCTGGGCAACACAGTGAGACCCTGTCTCTACAAAAATAAAATTACTGGGCGTGGTGGCATGTGCCTGTAGTCCCAGCTACTTGGAAGACTGAGGTAGGAGGACTGCTTGAGCTTGGGAGATTGAGGCTGCAGTGAACCATGTTCATGCCACTGCACTCCAGCCTGGGTGACAGAGCTCGAGAGCCTGTCTCAAACAAACAAACAAACAAACAAAAAACACGACTGCATATTCCAGCAATCAACAGACTGAAGTGTGGCACACACACTACCACTCACCTACTCCCTGTGTACCATACACAAGTTCAGGTACTTCACACGTAATATCCCATTGCCAGTCGCAGTGGCTCACACCTGTAATCCCAGCACTTTGGGAGGCCAAAGAGGGAGGATCACTTGAGCTTGAGTTCAAGACCAGCCTGGGCAATACAGGGAGATCCCATCTCTACAAAAAAAAAATGTTTTTAAGTTAGTCAGGCACGGTGGTCTGTGCCTGTGCAGTCCCAGCTACTCCAGAGGCTGAGGTGGAAGGATTTGCTTCAGCCTGGGAGGCGGAGTCTGCAGTGAGCTGTGATGCACCACTGCACTCCAGTCTGGGCAACAGAGTGTGACCCTGCCTCCAAAAAATAAATCACCCATTTAATCTTCAAAGAAAACCCCTAAGAGAAAGGCATTATTGTGACAGCCATTTTAGGGACAAGGAAACCTTCCTCCAGGACTCACAGGGTCAGTTCAATGATGAAGCTGAGATTTGAACCCAGGTAAAGAGCCCGTGCTGGAGTTGGAACCCAGGAGAATCCAATCCAGAGCCCATGAGCTTAACCTTCACATGGGTCTTCACTGTGTACAGGCCTCGTATAGGGGCCCACTATTTTTAAATTGTATGAAAATGGAACTAAAATCACTCACATAAATAAATATTTTAAGAAATATGTAATAGCTTTTTTGGTCAGAGTTTCTATTTTCTCAATCAACAGACACCAAAGTTAACAAGAAAAAATGTGGGCCAGGCGCGGTGGCTCACGCCTGTAATCCCAGCCCTCTGGGAGGCTGAGGCCGGTGGATCACAAGGTCAGGAGATTGAGACCATCCTGGCTAACACGGTGAAACCCCGTCTCTACCGAAAATACAAAAAACTAGCCGGGCGAGGTGGCGGCGCCTGTAGTCCCAGCTACTCGGGAGGCTGAGGCAGGAGAATGGCGTAAACCCGGGAGGCGGAGCTTGCAGTGAGCTGAGATCGCGCCACTGCACTCCAGCCTGGGCGGCAGAGCGAGACTTCGTCTCAAAAAAAGAAAAGAAAAGAAAAGAAAAAATGTAAGGTCTTTAATGGTTTTTTTTTTTTTTTTTTTGGCATTACATTTTTGACAAATTATACTGGGAACGTTCTAACTCGGGCTGGGTGACAGATTTCCAGGTTTCACTGCACTGGTATGCTGCATAACATGTACGCATACATGAACACACACACGCCTATATGCATTTCACAGTCTTTTGAACGATCCAAATATTATATAATTCTTTGGATGTTAAGTGCATTGGCAGCCTAGGAAGGTCAAAATATGAACTGTAGAAACAAGGGGTCTTGATGTGTAAATGATGGGCCCAGAGTTTGGGATCTGAGCCAGGTCAGCTCTAAGAGGTTCCCTGTGACAAGAACAAAGTTTCTGATCCCAGCAGGAGTCACCTACAGATAAGGTGGATGAGAAAAAGTGTGCTGACTCCCTTCTGCAAAAAAAGTGGACATTTTGGAAGAATTTCGAGTGGTACCAGTTAAACATCTTTAATGAGAATACTAACTTAAATGGCCTGGGGAAAGGGTGAGGAGATAGAGGAAAGAGACTAAAACACGTGCACACTTTCTATAGTATGTGTACTTTTTATGACCAGAAAAATATCACATAAACGACATGGAAATATCCTAAGAGAAACAGTAAGTTCCCGCTCCAGGATTCAAGACCCCAATGCCTGTGGTCCCCTAGTTTCCTCCTTCACTGTGTGGGGACAGAGCTTCTCACTGGGAACCTTGTCCTCATGCCCTTGCCTGTCTCACAGATCTCTGTTTTCTTAGCCCTTTGTCCCCATCTCCACCGCAGCGCCTATCAGATCACATTACCGACCGTTATTTACCAACTGCGGAGCTGGAGGCGAGCAATGTGCTAGCTAGATACCATTACACAGATTCGCTGTTTTTAACCATTAAATCGCCCTCTTTTACAAATGTTACTATCCCTATTTTACAGACAAATCGAAACATAAAGATTAACTAACCTGCCCCAAATTAAACAGCTCACATAACACATGGGTCACCCAACTCCCCTTACTCCAAAGCACACGCTCATTCCACCAGGGTAGTAGGCTATATGTTAATGTCTAGGCAGGCAATCTGAAGAGCTCCATTAAGGATGTGCTGGACAGAATTAAAGGAGGGGTCCTACACTGCCTGCTTCCGATGAAGAAAAAGACGCAGAAAAGAAACCGCCACACGTGGAGTATCAGTAGGTGCAAGCCAAGGACAGTTTGCGGTAAACTGCCACCCCGGAAGCGAGCACCCACCATCCTCGTCTCCCGGAGTTTGGGTGGCCCCTGGCACTGTTACTTCTGCAGAAAAGTAATGGATTGAACCCCTACAGAGGCAGCGCCCCCCGCCCCGAATCCTCTGAAATTGTCTCCAGTTACCTAAAGAGACCTCATTATAGCTCAACTCATTTGTACTGTAAATCGCTGGAGCGAAGGGCTGTTTCTTCTGCATCCCTTTCAAGTTCCCTCGGCAGGGACTACAATAAATCATCACATTATGATGCTGAAAGTTCATCTCTAACAAGCTTTCAATTTAGTTTGATGAGACAATGGCGTACAACGGTACGGTGCCGGGCACATAACGGGAAGTCCAAAAATATAATTATTATTGGAATAAAAATTCACGCTGGGCGCAGTGGCTCACGCCTGTAATCCGAGCACTTTGGAAGGCCGAGGCGGGCGGATCATTTGAGACCAAAAGTTCGAGACCAGCCTGGGCAACATGGCGAAACCCCGTCTCTACTAAAAATACAAAAATTAGTCGGCGCGGTGGTGGACGCCTGTCGTCCCAGCTACAGAGAGCCAAGATCTCACCACTGCACTGCAACCTGGGAGACAGAGCGAGACCCTGTCTCAAAAAAAAAAAAAAAAAAAAAAGAAAAACAAAAAAAGTCAGCCAAGACTTGGAAAAGTTAACTTAAAAAAGGAAAATTCATGCAGCCAGTAACTATTGGACACCACTCACCAGGCACTATGCTAAACTGGGGTTAGGTGCTGAGCAAAACCAGGCCCCACTCTAGATGGCTCTGTAGGTCCCACGACCATGGCTTAGGCGACACGGGCAGTTGCGCACTGCACAGGCTGTCGAAAAACACTGGGGAAACAAACATTGAGAGGAAAAGACTCCTTTTGGAAAACAGAGTGACTTTTCTCGTGAGGGGGCACCCACGTGTGTAAGCATTCGCAGAAATGGCAGCTGTATTACCGCCGGGAAGGGTCCCCGGAGTGCGTGCCCCGTCTGAGTTCCGAGCTGGGCGGGCCATGCCTCGCCAACCCCGATGCTCGCAGCATCTGCAGGCGCTGGGATAGGCACCGCTGCCTGACCCGGGCTTCCCGGCTCTGGGGAAACCGAGGTCGCTTTCCCCCGCTCTCTGCAGCGGGGTAGCGTTGTCCGCTCACTCCCCCCTCCCCAGACGCCCTTGCCCTCTTTCCCCCAGGTAGGGAAGGGTCTACGCGGGTCATAGCGGAGAGACCACGCCGCCCGTGGTGACGGCCGGTCCCGGGGAGGGGGCGCCGCCACTGCCATCCCGCCGCCCGCGCTCCCCACACCCCGCCGCAGGCGCAGCGGACTGGTGGAGTGATGTCGGGAGATCGATCGAGAAGAATCTGGAAGAATCCGGTTAGACAGGGAAGCGGGCGGGGATGGGAGGGAGGGAGGGCCAGGGGAGACCGCTGGGGAGATCCCCAGAGTCCGAGGGTCCCCGGAGAAGGGGGAGGGGGCAGGCAGCCAGAAGGAAGCAAGAACCAGAAAAAAAAAAAAAAAAGAAAAAAGATTCCGAAGCGCCCGCAGCACTAAGCCCGAACCGGCTCAGTCCCGCCGTCTCTAGAAAGTTCTGCACCCCGCCCCCTCTGTCCGCGCTCCCGCTCCTCCCAGCCCCTCCCTCGCGGCGGGGCGGGACCAATCGCTCCCCGAGCGGCTCCTGACCCACCTACCCCCGCTCCCGCGCCGCGTGCAGAGGTGCTCGAGCCTCCTCGCGGTCCGCAGTCAGTACCGCCGCGCCCGGCCTCCCGCACGCGCCGCAGGTAGCGCCCCCGCCAGCGGCCCAGGGTGCGCTCGCGCCGGTGCCAGCTCCCGGAGAAACGGCGCGCCGCGCGGAGATGACAGCCGAGGAGATGAAGGCGACCGAGAGCGGGGCGCAGTCGGCGCCGCTGCCCATTGAGGGAGTGGACATCAGCCCCAAACAGGACGAAGGCGTGCTGAAGGTGAGGGGCGGCGGGGCCTGCGGGGGCGGCCGAACCTGGGGCCCTGCGGGCCGCCCTTCCGCCGAGCCCGGAGCCCGCGGCCGGGCACGGGTCGAGGCGGCCGCCTCTGCAGCCTCGCGCCGTCCCGCCGGGGGCCGGTGGCATCGCCGTCCCGTACCGGGCTGCGTCGTTTGAGGCACCGAGGCCGACCATGCGCTCAGCAGGGGGGCGGCCTAGGTGCGCCGGCCGAGGCCCCAGGCTCCCCAGCCCCCAGCGCCCGGGCCGGGGAAGGGGGTCGGGATTGCAGTGCCCACCCCGGCGCGCGCGGGGCAGCGGAGAGGGGCGGGGCGACCGCCGCGGGCCCGCGAGCCGCAGCCCGGGGCCAGGCCGGGCCTCCCGCGCCACGCCGCCCCCGACCCCCGCGGCCCCAGCGGAGCTGCCAGCCGCGGGGGCCGCCTCGTTGGTGGCGGTGCCAGGGCTCGCCCACCCGGGCGGTGGAACACGGGCCAGGACGGGGAGCGACTCCCCACAGTGCTTTCCTGGCCCGGCGGCCTTTGTGCGACGCAGGCGCGACAGGGTTCCGGCGCCCTCCCGGGGTCCCCTGGCGACGCCGGGACCCAGCGAGGTCCCCACTCGCCGCGCGCGGCGCCCCCTCCCTCGGCCCCGGGGAGGCCGGGCGCGGGGAATGCCGGGAGCTGTAGTCCCCTCCCCCCCGCCGCCTCCCGGAGCCGGGACTGCGGGGTGTGGGGCGGAGAGGAGGCGCTCTGCTGTGGAGCCTGCGGCCGAGTGACCGCTCGACTACAAATAGCCTGGGGAGCTGTGGGGAGGGCATCTTGACCTGGGCCAGGACAACCTGCCATGGGTCGGAGCAGTTTCCGGGGAGAGTCCGGAGATGAATTCCCAGCCCGTGTCTTATGCCTTCTCCCCATCCGCTGCTCCTCCTCATCCTGGCTTCCCACCGCTGAGCTCCGCGTGTGTGGCCCCCGCCTCAGGGGGCCTTTACCTGGTCCACAAGTGCATCTGTCTTTGCACCAGATTATTGGGGACCTCGAGCGTCTGCTCCAGCGGCTCTCCTGTGCTGTGGCTTCCCCTTCTCGCTCCAGCGTCCTGCTGTTTTCTATGAGATTGTTATTCCAGAAAGGGTCATTTCCCCTTTGATCCGCCATTCCTTCCCTTTTACCTTTCTACTCCTTAAAGACCCTGTCCATTCTCCGTGGAAGCTTTCCCTTAGAGGGTAACCACACACCTACCAGGTGGCGCTAAAGAAACCTATGTGTTTTTGGGAAATAACTCCAGCCCTGGTCTTAAACAGCCTACCAGTGAGGAATACTCCGCTCCCAAGTCAGAGTTTAAGGTCCCATGGAGAGCCTCTGGGTTCACTTATAACCTGGTTTCTTCCTTACCTGTTTTGAACTGTTTCTGTTCTCTTCACTCATACTCCTCTCGTTCTCCTGTCTCCAAACCAGACCTTAATCTGATGACCACTGGCATGAAGGAAGGAGGAGGAAGTGTGGCATAAATACTTCCCTCTTTGTCGATGATAATAATAATCTATTATTCAACCCTTTACTGGTCTAATCTTCCAACAACTGTAGGAGATAGGGATTATCATCACTGCTTTACAAATAAGGTGTGGAGAATTTTTAAAACTTATCCATACAGCGGAAACTTGAACTCGAATCTCTCAGCCTTTTGTCTCGTTTTTCAAACCAAGTCTTGCTGCACCTGAAGAAAGACAAGGAGGTTAGTTGACTCCTAAGTCAACTTGCTAGTAGCTGAATCTGGAGGGACAAGTAGGCAGAGGAGGATGAACACAGAGAAGTCCCTTTATGTTCCCTCTGGAGGCTTGCAGGCAGTGTTGGTGCCCCTTTCGGCCCCAAACCCTGGGTTACTCACTTTCTCCCCCTTCCTCCCAGGTCATCAAGAGAGAGGGCACAGGTACAGAGATGCCCATGATTGGGGACCGAGTCTTTGTCCACTATACTGGCTGGCTATTAGATGGCACAAAGTTTGACTCCAGTCTGGATCGCAAGGACAAATTCTCCTTTGACCTGGGAAAAGGTAGGCATGGTCAGTGGGCTGGTAGGATAGGTTCGAGGTGGACACAAGCTGTCACAAGCAGAAACCATTTTCTCAGGACCAAGCTCAGGGAGGAATGGTTTATCACAGTCTGTTAACTCTTTCGGTCACTCTTTTTTTTTCTACCGTTCTGTAACTATACTGATCTTTGTCTCCCCTTCTCCTGATCACCTCCCAACACCTTACTCCCCCTTCAGAGGTGGACTGTCTTGCATCTTAAACTCTTTTGTTCAGGGTCAGGTGATCTTTTACAGTTCTTAGACCTGGTAGCACTTAATGCAACCAGGTATCTCACCTTCTGGTCCCATTTCTAAAGGATGTTCAGCTTCCCCATGAGTGTGGTGCATTAACTCTTCAGAAGCACTGTTTGAGCCCAGAATCAGAACCCTGCTAAGGTGGTCCTGTTTGCCTCTGTACCTGCAGGGGAGGTCATCAAGGCTTGGGACATTGCCATAGCAACCATGAAGGTGGGGGAGGTGTGCCACATCACCTGCAAACCAGAATATGCCTACGGTTCAGCAGGCAGCCCTCCAAAGATTCCCCCCAATGCCACGCTTGTATTTGAGGTGAGTGTCCGGCCACTGACATCAGGCTAAGAGCCAGGCCTTATCTCAGCCCAATGCCTGGCTGCCCTCCAGCCCTTCCTGCTTCTTGGAGACAATGTAGCCAAGGCTGAGGGCCTGGCCTTATGGGAGGAGAAATGCAGAGGGCTCTGCTGCTGCTAGTAATGGAAGTAACCGAAGCTTCGGGTAGCAAGAGGCAGGCACAAGCCCCTCTCCAGACTCAAAGCATGGTTGGGGTTAAGACGTCTTTATCTCCCGAGCGGTACCCAGAAGAATACTGAAAGGAGTCGGGAGGTCAGAAACGATGGCCCATTGTAAGTGGCAGTACAGAATATTGGTGCTCTAGAGATCAGAAGAGGGAGCAATAGCTCCCCTGTGGGTCAAGGGCTGAGAAAAGGCTTCACTGAGGAGATAGAACTTGACATTGTTCAATCTGAAAATGGTTGAGCCAATCCGTGGGCCCTTGAATACTGAGAAACTGCTGAGAGATGTTGGGTAATCATTTCTAATACCTACCAGATTGGGCTTATCAGGTAGTGTGGATTAGGATTATCTGGAATGCATCCCAATATGTCCTTGTTAGTAGAGCAGGTAGCAAGATCTAGATTGCTGTCCTCAGCTTAACTGAAATCTATGTAGTCTGCCCACCTCTTCCAAAGTTGAGATTAGGGCAGCCCCCAAGAACTTCAAAAAAGTGCTGCTCTACCCAACTCTTCGTGACTGCCCTTGTGGTCAGATCTGGCCTGGCAGTTAGTAGGGACTCTCCCGGATGAGAAAGACTGTTTCACTGCCCATGAGTTAGTATGGGAAAGAATTGTGTTACATCCTGTCCCACAGGTGGAGTTGTTTGAGTTTAAGGGAGAAGATCTGACGGAAGAGGAAGATGGCGGAATCATTCGCAGAATACGGACTCGCGGTGAAGGCTATGCGAAGCCCAATGAGGGCGCTATCGTGGAGGGTGAGACAGTACAGTCTGGGCTTTCAATTCTAATTCTGATATTTAGGTCTTGTGTGGCTTTGGGCAAGTCACTTCCCTTCTCTGAGCCTATTTTCTTGTCCGTAAAATGAGGGGTTGGACCATATTCTCTTTAAATCACTCCAGATCTGAGAACACAGCTAGGAGAATCTTGGGGGTGATGGGGTGATGTAGGGAGGCTGATGGCATCCTTCCTCAGTCACCTGCCCTCTTACAACTCTGGTACACTGCCTCTCTTTCATACCAGTTGCACTGGAAGGGTACTACAAGGACCAGCTCTTTGACCAGCGGGAGCTCCGCTTTGAGATTGGCGAGGGGGAGAACCTGGATCTGCCTTATGGTCTGGAGAGGGCCATTCAGCGCATGGAGAAAGGAGAACATTCCATTGTGTACCTCAAGCCCAGGTGAGGGGTGGGCACTTCGTAGAGTAGGCAGGCAGGCAAACCAAGATCAAAGATATAAAATGAATTGTAGAACCAGCTGTTTGTATCCTTTTTAACTCTGGCCACACCAAACATACACCATTATGATATCCTCACTATACTTAGAAGCGTGGCCACAATTGTCTACATCTTCTTGGATCTAAGCCCAGTCTTTTCAGTCATAGTTGCTACACTTTCCTCTGCCATCGAGATTTTCTTCTCCATTAATTTATTCAGTCATTAGTGAAACAGCTACTACATGCCAGGCACTACTGAAAATTCCTAGGGGTTCAGAGACTAATAGAACATTGTTTCTGCCTTCTAATTCTAGCTCACTGTTTAGTGAGGTGCCATTTAAATTAGTAATCACACTGCTGCCTGGCTATAAGTTATTAGAAGGGTATGAAGGATGCTGAGGGGCCATCTGATGGTGTGAAGAGGCAAGGGAATATTTGCCAAACATTTGCACCAACTCTCAAGGGATGGGAAGGTACTTTCCAGGAAATGGACGGGAAGCCTTTTCAGCCTGGAGCAGGTTAAGTGTTGCCAAGACGACACGTCGTGTTTTTCACCCCTGCAGCTATGCTTTTGGCAGTGTTGGGAAGGAAAAGTTCCAAATCCCACCAAATGCCGAGCTGAAATATGAATTACACCTCAAGAGTTTTGAAAAGGTAAGTTTGCTCAGGGTCTCCCCACCTAAAGTCAAGTTCCACCCTGTACGTACTCTGGGGTAACTGACAACTCTGTTTCTCTCCTGGGGTGTGGCAGGCCAAGGAGTCTTGGGAGATGAATTCAGAAGAGAAGTTGGAACAGAGCACCATAGTGAAAGAGCGGGGCACTGTGTACTTCAAGGTGAGCCAATAGTCACTGTCCTAAGGACACTCCCAGGAAGAGTTGCTCTGAGCCTACCCTTCCCTTGGTGACTGAGATCATTTTCTGCCAAGAAATGGACAGGTTGGCACCTGCCATCTTCACTTCGTATATGTGAGCTTGCTGGCCTTGCCAGTGGGAGGGGTGGGAGCAGGAACCTCTTGTGGCCATGTGTCACTGATATCTGCAGGGTATAAGAGCCTGGTACCACTGAACCTGTGCCAGGTCCCTGAGCCTTTGTCCCATTCTAGGAAGGCAAATACAAGCAAGCTTTACTACAGTATAAGAAGATTGTGTCCTGGCTGGAGTATGAGTCTAGTTTTTCCAGTGAGGAAGCACAGAAGGCACAGGCCCTTCGACTGGCCTCTCACCTCAACCTGGCCATGTGTCATCTGAAACTACAGGCCTTCTCTGCGGCCATCGAAAGCTGTAACAAGGTGAGGCCCCCGCAGAGGGCATGGAAGCAGCATTCACAGGCAGAGCTGAGTGCCAGCATGTCTGAAACTTCCCCTTGGTGACCAGGGCAGGGAAAGCAGGGTGGATCAGTGGGAGCTCTGAGGTTACAGGCCACAGGCCTGGATGCAAGTATTCATAGCAAGCACCTTAGCTTTAGTGGTGGGAAGCAGTTGGCACAGAAGTAGGAGGGACACAGGGAATGGGAAGAATCACGTAAGAGTTTTCTCCCACCTTGGTTCTTAGCCTCTCCGCTTACCTACTTGCTTTATTCTAAAGTGAATGTTGATGTCTGAAGTCTTTTTATTTCATCCAAAGACCTGCTGTCTTCCCTCTCTGCCTGTTGGATTAAATGACGTTCCTTCCTAGACCTTGGATTGTTCCATTTAATGCCCCAGGCCTTGTTCTTCCTGGGGTGGAGCCAGCCATTTGCAGTCCTGCTGAGGGGTACTTTTGGAACCCAGTCTTGGCCAGATGAGCTACAAGCCCTGAGCTCCCACGATGTTGCTTCCTCCCTGCATCCTTTAGGCCCTAGAACTGGACAGCAACAATGAGAAGGGCCTCTTCCGCCGGGGAGAGGCCCACCTGGCCGTGAATGACTTTGAACTGGCACGGGCTGATTTCCAGAAGGTCCTGCAGCTCTACCCCAACAACAAAGCCGCCAAGACCCAGCTGGCTGTGTGCCAGCAGCGGATCAGAAGGCAGCTTGCCCGGGAGAAGAAGCTCTATGCCAATATGTTTGAGAGGCTGGCTGAGGAGGAGAACAAGGTGAGGATTGGGGTGGGGAACAGTGGGAATAGCATCCCTCCACGGAACCTGGCTACTGTGGGCTCTTGGTGCCTTTGGTTGTCTGTGCTGATCCCAGAAACCAAAAGTTGCCCTTTTCCCTGGAGCATTAAGGAGCATGTGTTCCCTGCTGTTGGGGCCGTGTTCTGTGATCAGTGCTGGGAACCCACCCACAAGCCCCAGAAGTTGGGTTGGTTGCTCTGAGTGTAATTCCCGATTTATGTTTTCTTGTGGGCCAGGCACGGTGGCTCACACCTGCAGTCCCAGCACTTTGCAGGGCCAAAGTGGGAGGATCACTTGAACCCAGTAGGTAGAGACCTCAGTGACTTATGATGGCACCACTGCACTCCATCCTGAGTGACAAAATGAGACCCTGTCTTAAAAAAAAAAAAAAAAAAGCTAGATGCTTTTTATGTGTGATTAAATAAATGATACATTTACGTAGTTAAATTCAAACTGTACCAGAGTATGTACAGTCAAAAGTCTGCCTCCCCCACCAGAAGCAGCTGACCCTTCAGGTTCTCGTATGGTTCCAGTGTATTGCATCAATGCACAGGCAGACATTCATGTTGCTTTCTCCCTTTCCCCTAACAAGAGGCAACGTGCTCTATGATTTGGCACATACTGTGCTTTTTTCACATGATAGTAGCTGGAGCTTATTTTACATCAGTATTTAAAGAACTTTTACATTCTTCTTTAGGCTTACATAGTATTCCATTGTGTGGATGTGGCTTATCTTAGTCAGTCAGTCACCTTTTAGTCTTCCAGTGTTGTTGGTGTTTTTTTTCTGAGGCAGTTTCACTCTGTCACCCAGGCTGGAGTGCAGTGGCACGATCTTGGCTCACTGCAAACTCCGCCTCCCGGGTTCAAGCGATTCTCCTGCCTCAGCCTCCCGAGTAGCTGAGATTACAGGTGCCCACCAGCACACCCGGCTAATTTTTGTATTTTTAGTAGAGACGAGGTCTCACCATGTTGACCAGTCTGTCTCGAACTCCTGACTTTAGTGATCTGCCTGCCCCTGCCTCCCAAAGTGGTGGGATTACAGGTGTGAGCCACCATGCCTAGCCAGTCTTAAACAGTGTTCTAAACCAGCACTGTCCAGTAGAAATATAGTATCAACCACATGTAATTCAAAATTTTCTGGTAACCATGTTAAAAAGGTGAAAAACAAATGGAATTAAATTTTAGTTGCATTTGTGTATTTTTCAAACCATCTTCAAAATCCAATGTATATTTTGCATTAAAAACACATGAGTTTGAACTAGCCACTTACAGTAGTGGCTACCATATGGGACAATACTGCTTAGAACAGCATTGTAGTGAGTAACCTTGTGAGTTCATAATTTGCACATATATAAGTGTTTAGTTTTGTTTGAGACAGTGTCTCTTGCCCTGTCGCCCAGGCTGGAGTGCAGTGGCAGAGTCTCAGCTCACTGCAACCTACGCCTCCAGGGCTCAGGCAATCCTCGTCTTAACCTCTCGAGTAGCTGGGACTACAGGTGCATGCCACCACGCCCAACTAATTTTTGTAATTTTTGTTGAGCTGAGGTTTCACCATGTTGCCCAGGCTGGTCTCAAACTCCTGGGCTCGAGCAATCTGCCCACCTCAGCCTCCCAAAGTTCTGGGATTACAGGTGTGAGCCACCAGGCCTGGCCTATACAGATATATGTTTAGGACAGATGTAGGAGAATGGGTGTATCTGTGTAATTCTGCTAGAAATTAAGTGTGTGTTTTTTCACTTGTGATGTCAGCCTCTTTGCTGTTCCTCTTCCTTGCAGGCCAAGGCAGAGGCTTCCTCAGGACACCACCCCACTGACACAGAGATGAAGGAGGAGCAGAAGAGCAACACGGCAGGGAGCCAGTCTCAGGTGGAGACAGAAGCATAGCCCCTCTCCACCAGCCCTACTCCTGCGGCTGCCTGCCCCCAGTCTCCCCCCTCCACCCTGTTAGTTTTGTAAAAACTGAAGAATTTTGAGTGAATTAGACCTTTATTTTTCTATCTGGTTGGATGGTGGCTTTAGGGGGAAGGGGGAAAGGAGTAGGCTGGGGGATTGAGGTGGGGAATCATTTTAGCTGGTGTCACCCCCTCTTCCCTTCCCCCTTTGCACATGAACATATGTCCATCCATACGTACTCATCAGAATGTTAATTTATTTTGCTCCCTCTGTTAGGTCCATTTTCCAAGGGTAGAAGAGGCAGGTGGTAGGGATGGGGTCTGATATGAACCCAGGGTGGAGAGGGAGACTCCTGGGCAGCCGTTTTCCTCATCCTTTCCCTCTCCCAGTCCATTTCCAAACGTGGCCTCCATGTGGGTGCTAGGGACATGGGAAAAACCACTGCTCTGCCATTTCTTCTCTGTTCCCTTCCTCACCCCCAGCGGTGTGGCTGATGTCTTCTGGTGTGATGGTGACCACCCCTCGTTCCCTGTTCTGGTATTTCCCCTGTCAGTTTCCCCTCTCAGCCAGGCTGTGTCCCGAAATCCCTCAGCCTCTTCTCCGCACGTTGCTGAAGGTCCAGGCTTGCCTCAAGTTCCGTGCTTGAGCAATAAAGTGGAAACAATAAAACCTGGGTGTCAGACAACCCTTTTTGTTCAGCCTTGGAGGGGTGGGTATGGGTGGGTACATAATGGGTAGTGGCAAAATTAAGGGGTCACCCACTTAGTCCCAGTTGAGCTTAAATGAGTGCAGCATCTCAAGTAGACACCGTAGTTGGGCAGGAAGCAGCCCCACGATGCAGGGCTTCCTGAGCACTGCACAGGCTGCAGCTGGGACTTGGGTCTGTGCGCTCCCTCCCTCCAGCAACCTGGCAGTTTTTAGTGCCTCTGGTTTTCTTCCCTGACGCTTAGGAAGAGGAAAGTATAAAGATCTAGAAGACTGGGACACCGTGCATGTTCATTTTGAAGTTGGAATTGGTCTTCTGCCTACCTCTGATATGGCAGAGGTATCTGTGCATTTTGGTTTTTGTTTTGTTTTGTTTTGTTTGTTTGTTTTTTGAGACGGAGTCTCGCTCTCGCCCAGGCTGGAGTGCAGTGGCGCGATCTCGGCTCACTGCAAGCTCCGCCTCTCTCCTGCCTCAGCCTCCTGAGTAGCTGGGACTACAGGCGCCCGCCACCACACCTGGCTAGTTTTTTGTATTTTTAGTAGAGACGGGGTTTCACCGTGGTGTCGATCTCCTGACCTTGTGATCCGCCAACCTTGGCCTCCCAAAGTGCTGGGATTACAGGCGTGAGCCGCCGCGCCTGGCTACATTTTGGTTTCTTAACAAGGTAAAAATCCTGGTGTCACTAACCTCAGTCAGATAACGTTTACATGATTAAGGTCGAGAGTAAAGAGTGGTCATGCCCAGCTTCCTTCCCAGCCTTAACAGGAAACGGCTTGTGCTTTTTTCCTAACTGTGCTTTGACCCTTAACTCCTATGGCATGATGGGGCCCTGGGAGAAGCCAGGCAGCACAAGCCAGTCATGCTGAGCTGCCTCTAGATGATCCTGGCTCCAGGCCAGAGCCCTGGTCTGCCCTCATTCCTCTCTCCTACTGTGGGCTCTCCAGTCCTTTCCCAACAGTGATGTGGTTGTCTGCTTAGCCACATGCCTGTATAGTTCCTTCCAGAAGAAATTTATAATGGTGGAAGATTGATTTCTGTGTGAAAATTTTCACCAAGTCATACAACATAGCTGATGCTGGAGTCAGGATTAAAATTGGAGTGTGCAAGTCTCCCAGTGTGAGTATCCCTTGAGCCCAAGACACCAAGGATGCAGAGAGCTGTGACTGTGCCACTGCATGCCAGGCTGGGCAAGAGTGAGACCCTCTTTTTAAAAAAAGTCCCAGTGTAGGCCGGGCGCGGTGGCTCAAGCCTGTAATCCCAGCACTTTGGGAGGCTGAGACGGGCGGATCACGAGGTCAGGAGATCGAGACCATCCTGGCTAACACGGTGAAACCCCCTCTCTACTAAAAAACCAAAAAACTAGCCGGGCGAGGTGGCGGGTGCCTGTAGTCCCAGCTACTCGGGAGGCTGGGGCAGGAGAATGGCATAAACCCAGGAGGCGGAGCTTGCAGTGAGCTGAGATCCGGCCACTGCACTCCAGACTGGGTGACAGAGCGAGACTCCGTCTCAGGGAAAAAAAAAAAAAAAAAAGTCCCAGTGTAACTACTCTCTTACTGGGCTCACCGCATATCACAGCCCTGTGTTTGTGGTTTGTGTCTGGGTCCTCTTGGTATTTCAAAAGTAGTAGATTCTTACCCCTGCAGCCAACAATCATCACTAACTCATTAAGCATTTATGGGGTAAGCTACTAACACTGTACTGACAGCATCACATGAGTTAAACTTAATCCTTGCAACCATCCTACAAGGAATGTATAACTCTAATAACCCTACAGATAAGAAAACCAAGACTCAGAAGTTAAATGGAAAGGTATGCCTGAAATGGGAGGTCTCTGAACTAATCCAGACTCTCCCATGAGGTTCATTTGGCTGTGGGCAAGTCTTGAGCTTCTTTCCTCATCTGCAAAAATTGAAAGCATTCCTAAGGTTTCTTCCAGCTCTGCATCTTGTAGGATTCCAAGAATGTAAAACTGCATTTAACTGTGGAACATTTAGAGATAAGTCTTAGTTTATGAAACATTAAAACTGTCTAGTGAGGATGTTTTGTTAAAATGCCTACAAGTCTAAGCCTAAAAATAATCGTACCACATACTCAAGTCTGCCCTGGGTCAGTGCTACAAGTTCATTTCCCAGTCAGTTGTCCCTTCCTACCAACACTTAAATCTTTCTATATGCAGAGAAATGTGCCCAAATAAAGAAAAGCTAGTAGCAAGCAGTACTGTGAGCTGTTAACAAGCTTTGCAAGTGGTCTCTAGGAAAAATTAAAATAGGGTTTATCTTGTCCTAGAGCTGGTTCTATCATCGAGTTCTATGTATTTTTATCTCCCAAGTATTTCTCCTCCCTCCACACTAGTATCATTCCCTCCCATCACCATGCACTGCAGCCTGCTCTCCTGCAAAAGGCTCCTATCTTGGATTCCCTCCTGCACCTGCAGTTCACTCTGTACTGCATCCAAATTGTGTCCCTCCGAGTACTTCAATCACTTTCGATGATTTCCCATCCCATTTAGGCTAAAGAATCCTTACCATGGCCCACAAAACCCTACAAGGCTGGGCAAAGTGCACTTAACACTTGCCCTCTATACCAGCTTTGCCACCCTGAGGGTGAATGGAGAACTGTATTCCATTTCCACTGGAGAAAAAATATGTGAAAGGCACTTTATGCAGGACTAGTAAAGTGTTGTATCTTTTTTTTTTTTTTTTTTTGAGATGGAGTCTCGCTCTGTCGCCCAGGCTGGAGTGCAGTGGCGCGATCTCGGCTCACTGCAAGCTCCACCTCCAGGGTTCACGCCATTCTCCTGCCTCAGCCTGCCGAGTAGCTGGGACCACAGGTGCCCGCCACCACGCCCGGCTAGTTTTTTGTATTTTTAGTAGAGACGGGGTTTCACCATGTTAGCCAGGATGGTCTCAATCTCCTGACCTCGTGATCCGCCCACCTCGGGCTCCCAAAGTGCTGGGATTACAGGCGTGAGCCACCGCGCCCAGCCTAAAGTGTAATATCTTTTTAGAAAATGTCATTACTGGAAAAAAAAGTTAGAAACCAGAACTTCTCATACCTTATTCCTGTTATGTCTCAGTGACTAATTTTCCCTTTCCAAATGCAAAACACCTCAGAACCTTACAACAAGTCGAATGACAGTGCACTAAGGGCAGTGCTGAATAAAACCAATGTACGAGTCTGGACAACATAAGTAAGGAAAATTCATTCTCTTTCTGGAATTCGTTATTGCTACCTTATGGCTACAGTTCCCCAGTTGTTTGTCAACCTCAGATAATGTGGATGCATTAACTATCCCCCGTTAGAAAACTTAGGAATAATAAAAACATTAATTTATCCTGTTATCCTGTTAAATGACACTATACCAATTTTTTTAATTTTTTTTTTTTTTTTTTTTGAGACGGAGTCTTGCTCTGTTCCCCAGGCTGGAGTGCAGTGGCGCAATCTCGGCTTACTGGAACCTCCACGTCCCGGGTTCAAGCAATTCTTTTTTTTTTTTTTTTTTGAGATGGAGTCTGGCTCTGTCGCCCAGGCTGGAGTACTGTGGCCGGATCTCAGCTCACTGCAAGCTCTGCCTCCCGGGTTTACGCCATTCTCCTGCCTCAGCCTCCGGAGTAGCTGCGACTACAGGCGCCCGCCACCTCGCCCGGCTAGTTTTTTGTACTTTTTAGTAGAGACGGGGTTTCACTGTGTTAGCCAGGATGGTCTCGATCTCCTGACCTCGTGATCCGCCCGTCTCGGCCTCCCAAAGTGCTGGGATTACAGGCTTGAGCCACCGTGCCCGGCGGGTTCAAGCAATTCTGTCTCAGCCTCCCAAGTCGCTGGGACCACAGGTGCACACCACCACACTTGGCTAATTTTTGGGTTTTTTAGCAGAGACAGGGTTTCACCATATTGATCAGGCTAGTCTTGAACTCCTGACCTCAGGTGATCCACCCACCTTGGCCTCCCAAAGTGCTGGGATTACAGGCGTGAGCCACTGCGCCCTGCCATGCTATACCAATTTGAGACACAAAGTGAGAGTGAATGGTCTCAGGGATGATCAAGAAAAAGCAATGCCTTTGTGAATGTCGAGGGTCCTTTGGCTAGAAGAGAGGATCAGCATGTATATTCCATATTCCATAGGATCTTCAGTCTCCTGTTTTAGAAGTGCATCAGACATAAACTGATTTGTATATTTTTAGGTGAAATTCACATTTTTAGGTGAAACAAAGTTAACCATTTTAAATTCAAGTTTGGTGGCATTTAGTCTTTACAGTGTTACCTAGTTCCAAAACGTCTTCCTCATTCTTTGTGTTTTAACCCTATCTCCCAGTGTTTAAGTGACACAGTGACAGTGAACTTCTCATCCATCAGTAGTCTTGAGCAGACAACCCTGATGAGTGAGTTCTAGGATCAAAGCTTCCCAGAGTTTGTGGTGCATTTTAATCGGGGCAAACTTGAGGAAGGCAGTGAAACTAAGTAGAGCTCTGAATAACAGCATTTCACTCAGTGCAGAGCTTCCCACACTACTCTGCCCAGTTTCTAGGTCAAAAAACATACCTTTCCAACACTTTAATATGCTAAGGTGTACCATGAATGAGAGAGGGAAGGGGGAAATGGTGATATAAGCCAAACTGAGCCCATTAAGAAGCCCTGGGCCCTGCCCCCAAGGTGGTGAGGCTCTGGGCCTCATGTTTTGAAAGATCTTTGGAGACCCTGTCTTACCTGGGCACTCTGGGCAAACAGAAACCACTCTGTCTACTGTTGGAGGATGAAGTAGACAATCTTCCTGGAAATGCTTCCCACTTAATCCCCCCCATCCCGTCCTATGGAGATGTCTATTGTTTGTAAAGAATATGCCACCCATACAACTGTATCCATGTCACCTAACCAGGAAGATACCCTAAGTAGACAGTTCTGGGGAGTAAGATAAAAACCAGCAGAAAGAGTGCTTGGCTTAGACAAGATGGAGTTTTAGATGGTGCCCAAAGAGACCTAGCAACCATCCAGCTAGAAAGGGGTCAAGACCAGGAGTGCTCTTTGTGGAGCCAGGGATCTGTCCATATGGCTTTGCAATGCCTAGTCATAAAAAACACTCACTGTACTTAAAGTAACTGACACAAGGTGGGGAGAGGCCCAGGCATGGAAGGACTTAATTTGTGCCCTATTTCTTGGAGACCTATCTTTTCTGCCTTTCTAACTTTATTTGGCTCTCTTGACAGAAGCCAAAAAGCATGGTATAGAAGTTGTGATCATAAAGCTGGGCACAGTGGCTCATACCTGTAATCCCAGCACTTTGGGAGGCTGAGGCAGGAGGCCGAGCACTTTGATCACCTGAGGTCGGAGTTCAAGACCAGCCTGGCCAACATGGTGAAACCCCGTCTCTACTACAAAAAAAAAATTAGATGTAGTCGTGGACACCTGTAATCCCAGCTACTTGGGAGGCTGAGACAGGAGAATCACTTGAACCCGGGAGGTGGAGGTTGCAGTGAGCCAAGATTGCGCCATTGCACTCCAACCTGGGCAAGAAGAGTGAAACTGTCTCAAAAAAAACAAAAAAGAAGTTGTGATCATAATTACATGACCTTCATGACAAACATACTCTACAATTAAAAACAGACACCCCGTATCACAGAAAGATCCAGACCAAGAAACCCAAATGATGAGGAAGATAAAACTAAGCCATTGGGGAATCCTGAGTTGGGGTCTGATCTTAGATAACTGGGTCAGGCTAAGGCACCTGATGACAGAAGCTGGGTGATCTCATCTCTTGTTTTGAGTTATTTAGTAATATATTCCTTTTAAAACCACTTTAGAGGTAAACTTTTTTTTTTTTTCCTGAGACAGAGTCTCACTGTTACCCAGCCTGAAGTGCAGTGGTACCATCTTGGCTCACTGCAACCTCTGCCTCTTGGGCTCAGGAGATCTTCCTGCCTCAGCCTCCTGAGTAGCTGGGACCACAGGCGTGCACCACCATGCCCAGCTAATTTTTGTATTTTTGGTGGAGTCACGGTTTTGCCATGTTGTCCAGGCTGGTCTTAAACTCCTGAGCTCAAGCGATCTGCCTGCCTCAGCCTCCAAAAGTGCTGGAATTACAGGCATGAGCCTCCACAGCCAACCTAGAGGTGAACATTTTGATACTGGTTTTGGTTTGCCCACCCCTTAAAACCTAATATGAAGCTCAGGGTTTGAACTCGGATGAGAGAATAGAGATGGGGTAGAACACGGGGTGAGGGAGCATGCACCTGCTCTGTAAATGAGAACATGTACTCAGAGCACCAGGAATACCTGTGGGACCCAGTGCCTTTTAATGGACCTGGCCATCCCACAGTACACAACCAGAAATATGAGCTTGTAACACAGTTCGGTCTCAGAATACATCTCAGTCTCCAGCCTTTGTCCAGACTTCCTCCAGTTCACTGTTCTGACCTGCTGTTCTTTCTTACCTTATCAGCCTCAGAATATATCTGCAGTCTCCAGCATTTGACCAGACTTCCTCCAGTTTACTGTTCTGACCTGCTGTTCTTTCTTACCTTATCTGGCTGTCAGATCCACTGGGACATCTAGGAAAAAATCTGCCACCCGCTTCCCCCAAAAAAAGGCCTTGCCCTCCAGCCTCCTCCCACTATGTACAGACATAGAAAGTAGGGACAAGCTGGGCATGGTGGTTTACACCTGTAATCCTACCTACTCCTACTCGGGAGGCTGAGACACAAGAATCTCTTGTGCCTGGGAGGCGGAGGTTGCAATGAGCCCAGATCACACCACTGCACTCCAGCCTGGGTGACAGAGCAAGACTCTCAAAAAAAAAGAAAGAAAGAAAAAAAAAAGGAACAGCCCCTGGTCCAAATTCCCAGATAAGGTAGATACCATTTTTTTTTGAAACACCAAGTGTGAGTCAGCCTGGGTTTACAGACCTAAATCTAAAAATGTATTGAACACCTGTATGATTTCATAAATATTGCCCTGATTGATGAGGCACCCCAAAGAAAGACAGAACTGGATTCAACATGGAAAGAAAGAATCCCAAGAAGCCAGCCATGAGAGTGACAGTCCCATCTGTGCTAGAAGAGTAAGGCCCCTGAGGGTGAGATGCAAGAGCTTTGTGCTGGGGGACCACAAGACAGAGCAGATCCAGAATCCAGGGAACTGTCACTTCCAGTCTGAAAACTTTCCTAGGAACTATGATAGCAAATGATGGAGAAGCCCTAGGGTTTGGGATCAAACAATTCTGGTTGGAGCACGCACCCCGCCTCACGATCCTTCCTTCTGCCATTTTACTTAATCTTGCTGAACCTGTTTTCCTCTACCAAAAAAAAAAAAAAAAAATACAAGCTCACCTAGTGGCTGAACTAATTATGTGAAATATGTGAAATGTGCTTTGCAGCAGGTGGCTTTTAAACTATGGACCAGAAAATACATACACTGTAAAAAAAAAAATTTAAAAAAAAAAGTTTTACATTATAAGCCAGTATACACATATAAGTATATACAATTGAAACAAGGGTGTCACAAAAACTATACTTACCTTACTACTTGGGAGTCACTTGATATATTCTATTGTATTTAATTTTTTATATGCTGATTGCAACTCACTACATTGTTTTCACTCTTAATGGGTAGCTAGCTTTTAAAAAACACTTTTCAAAACCATGCAATTACCAGTTATTACGAAGATTAGTAAGAGTCTCAGGAATGGTCTGATGGCTAGGAATTTTCATTGCCAGGGAAACAAAGGAAAAAGGTCAAGGTTACTAGGTCAAGCCCTTGAGAGCCGTGTTGCCAAGGGAACAGATCGGCCACGTCAGGGTTGGTTTACCCATGGGCTGAAGCTCTGTGGAGAAAAGGAGTGGCCCGTAGGCCTGTCACTCACATCAGAGGTGGTAAGCCCGCCTCCAAGCCCGGAAGACCCGCCTCCTCTCTGAGGTTAAAGGAGGAAGGCAGAGATTGGAGGCTCAGGCAGTGACGTAACTTGCTGCTTTAGGTGGCCTTCCGCTCTGGCGGCTGTCGCGACGGGGGTTCAGGGACCATTTATTGGGGCTCCCCGCTCCCTCTGCTCTTGGAGGTGCCATGAGATCGGTTAGCTACGTGCAGCGCGTGGCGCTGGAGTTCAGCGGGAGCCTCTTCCCGCACGCTATCTGCCTTGGAGACGTTGATAACGATACGGTAGGTGCATGCGCACTGCAAGAGACAGCCTGGATCTGTGCAGGGACGGCGCAAGGGAAGTGGGACAGGCCGCCCGAGCGTGCCACGTGAGCGTGAGCATGCGCGCTGTGGCTAGTATGGAGCGCTAAAGAGAAAAACTTTATTGATAGCTTCAGTGTTCGTGGTTGGTTTTGTTCCCTGGGAGGTTTTTTTTGTTTGTTTGTTTGTTTGTTTGTGAGACAGAGTCTCCCTCTGTCACCCAGGCTGGTGTGCAGTGGCGCGATCTCGGGTCACTCCAAACTCCACCTCCCGGGTTCAAGCGATTCTCCTGCCTTAGCCTCTTGAATAGCTGGGATTACAGGAGCCCGCCACCACGCCCAGCTAATTTTTGTATTTTTAGTAGAAACGGGGTTTCACCATGTTGGCCAGGCTGGTCGCGAACTCCTGACCTCAGGTGATCCCTCCTCGGCCTCCCAAAGTGCTGGGATTAGAGGGATGAGCCACCGCGCCCGGCCCCTGGGAATATTTTTTAAGTGGGATAGATAGTTGATCCCTCGGCCTGATTGCGTCAAGTGTTCACTGGAGGAGCCTGGTAAACTCTGGTGGCCAAGTTTTCTGGATCACTGTTTCTGAGTTAAGCCTCCTGCAGTGGCGTCACCTCTCAAATCACTTACCTTGGCTGGACGCAGTGGCTCACGCCTGTAATCCCATCACTTTGGGAGGCCGAGGCGGGCGGATCACGTGAGGTCAGGAGTTCGAGACCAGCTTGGCCAACGTGGTGAAACCCCGTCTCTACTAAAAATACAGAAATTAGCCGAGTGTGGTCGTGCGCGCCTCAGATCCCAGCTACTTGGGAGGGTGAGGCACGAGAATCGCTTACACCCGGGAGGCGGAGTTTGCGGTGAGCCAAGATCGCGCCCACCGCACTCCAGCCTGGGCCACGGTGGAAGACTTCGTCTGGAAAAAAAAAAAAAAATCACTTTTCAAAGCCGTGAAGTGGAAATAACAATGCCGCTCTCCCTGTGGCTCCGCCCCTTCGAAGACTTCTCTGAACCTCCTCCTACCCTCACAGAATTAAGCACACCGTCCGTGCTTAATATAGGCATTAAACTCAAAGTCTGCTGCTGTTAGACTTGGCCCGTTCGGCTGGAATAGATTGGGGTATTTCCCTGCCTCGCTCTCCCGCCAGGGCAACAATCACCCCCACAATCCAGTGTTAATAACGTCCGGTTTCTTCAGTGCCTGCTTCATGGTAGATGCGGGTGCCTGGCAACTTGTGCTACACCTTGGTTGAATTACAGAAACAATCTCCACCTACCTTTTCTCTGCTCAGCAGTCGTTCCTCTTTATTTTTTATTTATTTATTTATTTTTGAGACGGAGTCTCACCCTGTCCCCCAGGCTAGAGTGCACTGGAGTGCAGTGGCTTGATCTCGGCTCACTGCAACCTCTGCCTCCCGGGTTCAAGCGATTCTCCTGCCTCAGCCTCCCAAGTAGCTGGAATTACAGGCGCCCGCCACCACGCCCAACTACTTTTTGTGTTTTTGGTAGAGATGGGGTTTCACCATGTTGGCCAGACTGGTCTTGAACTCCTGACCTCGTGGTCAGCCCACCTCCGCCTCCCAAAGTGCTGGGGCTACAGGCCTGAGCCACCATGCCCAGCCCTTCTTCTCGTTTTTTAAATAAATTACCACAGGTCAAGCAGGTAAAACAATGCCTGGCACACAGTTTAGTGTTCTCTTAAGTGTTCGTGTTGTTGTGAGCATTTTATTCTGTTTTTCTGCAAATCTTTATTGAGCTGCTCATTATGCACCAAGGACTCTGCTACATTCTGGGAATTCAAAAATGAACGACAGAATTCCAGTCCTCAGATCGCTCATCATCAAGTTGTGTAATAGTCACCGGATAATAAAATGTAATGAGATGCATTGACTGAAATATGTAGAGGATTCTCCGGTGGAGCATTAAAGGGAATAGTGTCTGATGCCCTTTTCTTTTCTTTTCTTTTCTTTTTTTTTCTTTTTTGGCAGATTTTATCTTTTCTTTTATTATGTATTTCATATTTCTAATGCAAAGCACTGGATTGCCCCTTTCTACCCTCTGCCCTGTCTTCCTGCTGGGCCTCCCTGCTTCACGCTTCCTTCACTGTCCTGTGCACCGCCCCCTAGTGCTGTGATGGAGAAGGTATTTTATGAGGCCTCTTTTGACTCTACCCGCTCTGGGGAGGAAAGAGTTATTTTCATAAATTCGTATTGTGTTTTCTGGGCTTTCATGTTTCTTCATGAACTGCCAAGCCGTCCAATTTTATGAGAAAATCGGAGGAGGAATTTTTAAATTTTTTTTTTTTTTTTTTTTTTTTTTTGTTGAGACGGAGTCTCACTCTGTCACCCAGGCTGGAGTGCTGTGGCTGGATCTCAGCTCACTGCAAGCTCCGCCTCCCGGGTTTACGCCATTCTCCTGCCTCAGCCTCCCAAGTAGCTGGGACTACAGGAGCCCGCCACCTCGCCCGGCTAGTTTTTTGTATTTTTTTAGTAGAGACGGGGTTTCACTGTGTTCGCCAGGATGGTCTTGATCTCCTGACCTCGTGATCCGCCCGTCTCGGCCTCCCAAAGTGCTGGGATTACAGGCTTGAGCCACCGTGCCCGGCAATTTTTTTTTTTTTTTTTATAGAGACAGGGTCTCACTCTGTTGTCCAGGCTGGAGTGCAGTGATGCAATCATAGCTCATTGCAGCCTTGAACTCCTGGGCTCAAATGATCCTACTGCCCCAACCTCCTGCGTAGCTGGGACTACAGGTGCCTGCCACCATGTCTGGCTGATTTTTTTAATGTGTTGTAGAGATGAGGTCTCACTGTGTTAACCAGGCTGGTCTCAAACCTCTGGCTTCAAGCAGTACACTGGCCTCGGTGTCCCAAAGTGCTAGAATTATAGGTGTAAGCAACCTCACCAGGCCACATTTTTAAACAGTAAATTATCAAAGCACCTTCAGATATACATTATTTTCCATTTTATCTGATTGCCTTCTTTGTTTAAAAGCATTCCTTTTTTTTTCATAGCTTTATAGCACCACCTTTTTTGAAATTGTATTTATGTAAATGAATTACACTATTATTCACTTCTACAATATTAGATATACTATCATTTTTTTCACCTGAGTTGTAAGCTCCATTACTGTAAGCTCCGTAAGGATAGGAGTGTTTTAATCTGTTTTTTCCACTGCTATATTCTCAACCCTTAGGTCAGTGTAGGCACTGGCCGAGAGTGATGGCTGACACCTGTAATCCCAACACTTTGGGAGGCTAAGATGGAAGGATCATCTGAGTCTAGGTGTTTGAGACCAGCCTGAGCAACACAATGAGACCCCGTCTTTACAAAAAAATGTAGCCAGGTGTGGTGGTGCGTGCCTGTCCGGAGGCTGAGGTGGGAGGATTACTTGAGCCTAGGAAGCTGAGGCTGCAGTGTGATGCAGTGAGCCATGATCACACTACTGTACTCCAGCTTGGGCAACAGTAAGACTGTCTCAAACAAACAACAAAAAAAAAACAAAGAAAAGAAATAAGAAACATCAAGTAATAGAAGGTTTGATTTTTAAAAAACTAGTTTTATGCTTCTGTGATCTGATATTCTTACCAGAAACTCCCATAACAGTTATAACAATTAAAAAAGAAATCAAAGATTTTTTTTTTTTGAGACGGAGTTTCGCTCTTATCCCAGGCTGGAGTGCAGTGGAGTGCAGAGGTTCACTGCAACCTCTGCCTCCCAGGTTCAAGCGATTCTCCTGCCGTGGCCTCCCAAAGTAGCCGGGATTACAGGCATGAGCTACCACGCCCAGCCGGAAATCAAAGAGTCAAATAAATTCCAATTTGTTTCTAACTTTTCCTTACTGTTCACCTGTTATCTCTGTTGCCTTTAGAACTACATTTCTTGAGAGTATAGTATTAGTTCAGTGTATTCTGGGGACAGGAAGGGGATGTTGGCTGTATACCTAAGAGGAGATCATAAAGCAATTTGCAGAAGTGGAGTTTGAAGCCACTTGGTTAACATCTTGAGCCCCTGTAAAGGGCAGCTACCCAGATACAAATGGTGGAGAGGCTCCATGCAGGGATCTCCCTTCCCTAGAGCTTAGCCATCACTTGAGGGCACTGGAGGCCCAGAGTGTGGAGCAGCCCCTTCAGGCTCTACCCCCTCAGGCCCCACCGTCCTGTGTGGTTCCCACATACACTTCAAGATCAAAAGGCCTTGCTAGAGGAGGGAGGGCCCCAAGAGTTCACATTGTCTTTTTATTTGGCCCTTGATTAAATGTGAGGTCCGAAGTTAGATTCTGCAAAACTCCACCATCTTGGGCTGTTTTCAAAACATGTCCCATTTGTAATGGGCAAATGCAAAGAGCCGAAGTCAGGCATGTGTAGCCTAGAGCTATTCAGGTGGCATACTTTTCTGGGGTGAGCCATAAATTGTGTGTAGCCTCAATTTCTGTAAGCTCTCCTACCCCCTAACACACACACCCCTAAATGGAAATAAAGAACTGGGAAACTATGGCTGTGTTGGCCCTAAAAGATTGTTCTGTTATGTTTTTTGAGACAAGGTCTTGTTCTGTCACCCAGGCTGGAGTACAATGGCACGATCATGGCTCACTGCAGCTTCAGCCTCCTGAGCTCAAGTGATCCTCCTTCCTCAGCCTCCTGAGTAGCCGGAACTACAGGTGTGCACCACCACACCTGGCTAATTTTTTTTTTTTTTTTGAGAGACAGGGTCTCACTCTGTCACCTAGACTAGAGTGCAGTGGTACAATCTTGGCTCAATCACTGCAACCTCTACCTCCTAGGCTCAAGCAATTCTCCTGCCTCGGCCTCCCAAGTAGTTGGGACCACAGGCATGCGCCACCATGCTTGAGTAATTTTTATATTTTTTGTAGAAACAAGGTTTCACCATGTTGGCCAGGCTGGTCTCGAATTCCTGAGCTCAACCAATCCACCTGCCTCCGCCTCCCAAAGTGCTGGGATTACAGGCGTGAGCCACCGCACCTGGCCTCACCTGGCAGATTTTTAAATTTTTTGTAGAAATGGGATCTTGCCATGTTGCCCAGGCTGGTCTCTAACTCTTGGCCTGAAGTGATCCACCCACCTCCACCGCCCAAAGCAGTGGGATTACAAGTGGGAGTTGTTGCACCTGGCCAGACTTTTAATAAAGTTGAGGAAGAGGCAAGTTGAGGTCTTGTGATTTCCCTTGGTTAGGCTAAGTAGAGAAGAGCTTGAAGTGGTTCAGCAGAGTCCCATCCTAACGCTTTCTTCTCTCTCCATTTGAAGTTAAATGAACTGGTGGTGGGAGACACCAGCGGGAAGGTGTCTGTGTATAAAAATGATGACAGTCGGCCATGGCTCACCTGTTCCTGCCAGGGAATGGTCAGTATTCACTTCCCTGGGCCTGGAGGCGGGAAGGGATCCCTTCTGTCCAGGGACAGCCTAGGATGATTCCCACACAGGTGCTCACCCATGTGTCCTGACTCCCCAGCTACTGGGCCCAGCCACTGACTTGCAGCCAATTTGATTCAGGGAGGGACGCCCCCAGCCAGCGCTCGCACCTGTCCTCACACACGCATACATGGGCTGGGGTGTTTTTGTGTAACGGAATACTCCTTGACACTTTGTGGAAGTTGCCTAAGGTGGTCTAATCTTAAAGTATAGTCAAAAATGGGGGCAATAATTTGAATAAGTCTAGAAATATGATCGCCTAGCTCGATTAAATATAGGGTTCCTATTTTATTTTAAGTTCAGATTGTCTTAACCACCTCAGGTCTTCATGTTGCTGTCTGGGTAAACCAAACCTATAGCACAGTAACTCAGTTAATAAAGCTTATCACCATAGTTCATATGGCACAAGTTTTCAGTGAATGATGGTGATTAGAAAACCTGCCCACTCCTTGCTTCACAGAGGTCGGGGGTACTGGTCTCCTTGGCGTCTCCCTGAGCCTCCCTTTCTCTCTTACAGCTGACTTGCGTTGGGGTTGGAGATGTATGTAATAAAGGAAAGGTAAGAACTAGAGGGGACCTTTCTTGATTCCTAGCTCACAGCGGAAATCAGGTGAAGGTTGAAGGCTTCAGCTCTGACCTCTGTGATCTGATTATCGGGCTTGTTTCCAAAACTCCCTCCCCAGTCCGCCTCTCCTGTGCCTCTGTTTGTCCTAGAACCTGTTGGTGGCCGTGAGTGCTGAAGGCTGGTTTCATTTGTTTGACCTGACACCTGCCAAGGTGTTGGATGCTTCTGGGCACCACGAGACACTAATGGGAGAGGAGCAGCGTCCAGTCTTCAAGCAGCACATCCCCGCCAACACCAAGGTCATGCTGATCAGTGACATCGGTGGGCATGCCGACCTTTCAGGCAGCCAGGAGAGTAGGAGTCAGTGGGTGCTAGAGCAGACCCCAAGGGATTGGGGTGAGAGGGAGAATCCGTATTCATGTATGCATTGGTTATGTACTGAGCTCCTGTGATGAGTCAGGCATCGCTCAAGGCACTGGAATAGCCGTAGTGAATAAATAGACCAAAATTGCTGCCCTCCTGGGCCTTACTATGAAGAGACAGAAAAGAAACAATATAGGCCAAGTGTGCTGGCTCTCGCCTGTGATACCAACCCTTTGGGAGGCTGAGGTCCGAGGATCACTTGAGGACAGGAGTTCCAGGCTGTAGTGAGCTGTGATCTTACCACTGCACTCTAGCGTGGGACCCTGTCTCTCTTTAAAAAAGAAAGGAAAAGAAAAGAAACACTATACATTTTGTGAGATAACTAAGTGGTATATTAGAAGGTAGTAAGTGCATGGCTGGATGCGATGGTTCATCCCTATAATCCCAGCACTTTGGGAGGCCGCGGCGGGTGGATCACTTGAGTTCAGGAGTTTGAGACCAGCCTGGCCAACACGGTGAAACTCTGTCTCTACTAAAAATGCAAAAACTAGCCAGGCCTGGTGGCAGGCACCTGTTATCCCAGCTACTCAGCAGGCCGAGGCAGGAGAATCACTTGAATCTGGGAGGTGGAGGTGGCAGTGACCCAGGATCATGCCACTGCACTCTAGCCTGGGCGACAGACTCCCATCTCCAAAAAAAAAGAAGATAGTAAGTGCAGCCGACCATGTGGCTCACGCCTGGAATCCCAGCACTCTGAGAGGCTGAGGCAGGTGGGTCCCTTAAGCTCAGGTGTTCGAGACCAGCCTGGCAAACATGGTGAAACCCCGTCTCCAGTAAAAATACAAAAATTAGGCTGGGTGCGGAGGCTCACGCCTGTAATCCCAGCACTTTGGGAGGCCGAGGTAGCCGGATCACGAGGTCAGGAGACCGAGACCATCCTGGCTAACACAGTGAAACCCCATCTCTACTAAAAATACAAAAAAAAAAAAAAAAAATTAGCCTGGTGTGGTGGCGGGCACCTGTAGTCCCAGCTACTCAGGAGGCTGAGGCAGGAGAATGGTATGAACCCAGGAGGCGGAGCTTGCAGTGAACCAAGATCACGCCACTGCACTCCAGCCTAGGTGACAGAGTGAGACTCTGTCTAAAAAAAAAAAAAAAAATAGCTGAGCGTGGTGGCATATGCCTGTAATCCCAGCTACTCTAGAGGCCGAGGCAGGAGAATTGCTTGAACCCAGGAGGTGGAGGTTGCAGTGAGCCGAGATTGTGCCACTGCACTCCAGCCTGGGTGACAGAGACTCTGTCTCAAAAAAAAAAAATAGTAAGTGCAGTGGAGAAAATAATTCTCAGAAAGGGCTAGAGTGTCGAGGTAGAGGCAGCAATTTTAAATGGAGTTGTTAGGGCTAAGTCCTCACTGAGAAGGTAACATTTGGTTAAAAAAAAAAGTGGCGAGCAAGGGAGCCATACAGATAGGCAGCTTGTAGGTGGTGGGAGGTACATGGGATGAACTGGGACGCTTGAGTTGCATGTTTGAGTAGTATGAAGGCAGAGAGCGGATAGGAGCTGCGGAACAAATGGACGGGCAAGATGCCGCAAACGCAGACGGGGCGGGGGCCAACTGAGTGTGAAGTGAGCAGCACTGCAGATCAGGCATGAAGCCACACTGGCTAGAAGGTGCTGCTGTTAGCAGAGGAGCCGGGGCTGCTCGTGGGACTCCAAAACCCATCTTGTCTTTCATGCCTACAGATGGAGATGGGTGTTGTGAGCTGGTGGTGGGTTACACAGACCGTGTGGTGCGAGCTTTCCGCTGGGAGGAGCTAGGTGAGGGTCCCGAACATCTGACAGGGCAGCTGGTGTCCCTCAAGAAATGGATGCTGGAGGGCCAGGTAAGCTGCTGACTGTGGTGAGCAAGGCCCCAGGGAGCTGGGAAGAAGGACTCCTGGAGGAGGCAGGGGGAGAGCAGTCATGGGACAGGGCCAGGGTGGGGAGAAGTGAAGTCACCTTGTCAAGAGAGACCCAAAGACCATTTCGAATCAGGGGCTTAGGGGAAATTGCTAGTAACAGGCGAAGAGAAAGGCATGTTGGGCTAAGAATGAGGACTGTGAAGGTAGGTGTGGAGTGGGCCGCATCAGGACCTAGACCCCAGCTGGGTCACGCACAGGGGAAAGCATGTGGTCTGTGTGGAGAGGAGGGTGCCAGGCAGGAGCCCTGGAGACTCAAAATCCTTCCTCCTGCTGCTACCCTTGAAGCCCAGAGGGCTGTTCCCAGGACCCCGCCCCGACCCCCTGCCATTCTCTGCAGGGTCCCACTTCCTTCTGTCTCCATCTCCCTTTAATCCCATTCCCTGGTGCAGGTGGACAGCCTCTCAGTGACTCTGGGACCACTGGGTGTTCCTGAACTCATGGTGTCTCAGCCAGGCTGTGCTTATGCAATTCTACTGTGTACCTGGAAAAAGGACACTGGGTCCCCTCCTGCCTCCGAAGGGCCCACGGATGGCAGTAGGTAAGGGGGTACAGGCCTATGGATGGTGTGGGGGTGCATGGAAGCAGGATGGGCTCCCAGATGGCACGTGGTAGTCAAATGGGTCTGCAGTTGGCAGAGCTGCCTCATCTAGGTCCCAGCCCGAGCACCTTTGCCCCACTGGGGAAGATTACGTTAGGACCAAGGGAATCCTGGGCTCTAACGTTGTAGCACCTGAAAGAGGTCCTGAGATTCCAACCTGGCAGCGCCATCCCTGTCTCTTCTCTTTGCCACATGGACCAGATAGGGTCAGTGGCAGGTTTCTAAGCTGATTCAAATCCCAGAAGCTCTTGCAGGGATATGGGTTCCAAAGGGCTGGAGAACTCAGCTCACTTGGTCTCTCGCTTGATCCTTCCACCCTCCCGTGTACAGGGAGACCCCAGCTGCCCGAGATGTGGTGCTGCACCAGACGTCTGGCCGTATCCACAACAAGAACGTCTCCACTCACCTAATTGGCAACATCAAACAAGGTGAAAGTGCGGTGGGGGTGAGGGAGGGAGACGAGGGGCAGCCGTCAGTTCTGGGAGAGTGGAGAGCCGTAGCTTGCCCCTCATTTCGAGCCCTGTCCTTTCCCTGCTGCTGCAGAATACCCCTCTCCCGTAGGCTCTGACCTTGCCCTGCCCTTGACGTTTTCTTCCTCTGGTCCTCCTGTCCTACCCACAGGCCACGGCACTGAGAGTAGTGGCTCTGGCCTCTTTGCCCTGTGCACCCTGGATGGTGAGCAATGCTGGGATGGGGCATGGGGGCTGTATGCCTGTAGGGTCTGCTCGGGGCCTATCCCACCCGCGCTCAGCCTGCCTCTTCCCCGGCAGGGACACTGAAGCTCATGGAAGAAATGGAAGAAGCAGACAAGCTGCTGTGGTCAGTGCAGGTGGATCACCAGCTCTTTGCCCTGGAGAAACTGGATGTCACCGTGAGTGGAAAACCTGGCAGAGCAGAACATTCTTGCGTTTTCCACATGGAGAGATGGGATTTGGAATAATCAGGCTATTCTCACATCCCAGGGAACTCCCAACCTTTATCTTTAGTCTCTGTGTCTTTTTTTTTTTTTTTTTTTTTTTTTTTTTTTTTTTTTTTTTGAGACAGGGTTTCCCTCTGTCACCTAGGCTGGAGTGCAGTGGCATGATCTTGTTCACTGCAACCTTTGTCTGAAGCCATCCTGTCGCCTCAGCCTCCTGAGAAGCTGGGACTACAGGCATGTGCCCCCACACTTGGCTAATTTTCCTAAACTTTTTGTAAAGATGAGATCTCACCATATATGGTTTCAAACTCCTGGGCTCAAGCAATCCTCTCGTCTTGACCTCCCAAAGTGTTGGACTCACAGGCGTAAGCCACTAAGTCTCTTTAGATAGGTCTAAATCCATCCGAAGCGAGTTTGTTTCCTCTTACTCTACCGTATTTAACGCTATACCGTGCTGTTAGAAGTCTGTCATTTCCATAACTTCAGCAGAAGTAGTAGCCCTAAAGAAAAGTTACTGTAAGAGCCTGGAAGTATGTTATTCGTCCCAACTCCAGAGGCATATTTTGTAGGTTTTTCCTTTTTTTTTTTTTTTCTTTTTTTTTGAGACGGAGTCTCGCTCTGTAGCCCAGGCTGGAGTGCAGTGGCCGGATATCAGCTCACTGCAAGCTCCGCCTCCCGGGCTTACGCCATTCTCCTGCCTCAGCCTCCCAAGTAGCTGGGACTACAGGTGCCCGCCACCTCACCTGGCTAGGTTTTTTTGGGGTTTTTTTTGTATTTTTAGTAGAGACAGGGTTTCACTGTGTTAGCCAGGATGGTCTCGATCTCCTGACCTCGTGATCCACCCATCTTGGCCTCCCAAAGTTCTGGGATTACAGGCTTGAGCCACCGCGCCTGGCCAAGTTTTTCTTGTCCATATATAAATCTCTATTTAATGTCACTGTGGCCCCTGAATCAGCAGGCAGGGGCTACACTTTATATTGCCATCAGGCATGCTTGTTGGTTTAGGAGAAGAGGCAGACCTGGGTTTGAGTCCTGATTCTGCTACCTCCTAGCTGAGTGGCCTTGGGTGAGTGACTCTATTTCTATCAGCTGAGGTTTCCTCAGTATACTACTTCCTACGGTGGCCATGAGCATTATGTGACAGCTCATTTGACAGTCCTGTTTACTGCCCAGCCCGTGGGTGACATTCCTCCCCAGCTGGCTGTTTGTCATCCAGAGTCCAGTCCACAGCTCCTCTATGTTCCTTGTCTCTGGCCTTTTTCAGGGCAATGGGCATGAGGAGGTAGTTGCATGCGCCTGGGATGGACAGACATACATCATTGACCACAACCGCACCGTTGTCCGCTTCCAAGTGGATGAAAACATCCGTGCCTTCTGTGCAGGTGACCCCTGCCCCCATGGCCCCTTTCTGACCACACGTAAGTTAGACAGGCGTGTTAGATATGCCAGGGAGGTGTTTGCCCCTCACTTCCCTTTCTGCCGTATCCCCTGATGGAAGTCTTCATTCACCAACGAGTTCTTCAGCTCTTTTGTTTGGGGGTGAGGGGTGGTCACTACATTGCCATCTTGACAATCTTAAATAAGAAATAAAAGACAGCAGCATCTCCACCCCGGAATATTTTAAAGAGTGGCATGAGTTTCTGTCATCGGTCTGGGATGTGTGAAGACATCAGGAAGTTCTTTTCCACCTGAGCATGCCAGGTCTCTGTGGAGAAAGGTCTCCTAGAACATTTTCATTAGTTCCAAGTCAGGGGCCTTGGGAGGCAGCACTCACTCTCTGGGTGACTGGGGGATGCCTTTGGAAGGAGGCATTGGCACCTAAGAGAAGCCTTACTTTCTGATCGTGTTCTGCTAGTCTCGCCCTTGGGCGAGCAAGGCCGTCCCTCATCACTCCAGGGATATCACTAAGATGGGAAAATCAACAAATAGCACCTTTTTGGATTCTGTTCTGCCTGAGTTTTGTTGCTATGGTTTTTCTACATCTCAAGTGAGCCAGGTCTTTTCCCATCTTATCTGTTTTACTGAGTTCCTAACAGAAAACAAATAGAGAACCTTTCATTTTTTTCCGGACATCAGTGGGAGGATAGGAAGTGCTGACTCGAAGGTGTGTGTCTTGCTGTGTGCCCCCCACCACCAGCACTGAAACTTCCTGACCTTTGTCTCCCTGCCCACATCTTCCAGGCCTGTATGCCTGCAAAGAGGGCCGTAACAGCCCCTGCCTCGTATATGTCACTTTCAACCAGAAGATCTATGTGTACTGGGAGGTGCAGCTGGAGCGGATGGAGTCTACCAATCTGCTGAAACTGCTGGAAACCAAGCCTGAGTACCACAGCCTGCTGCAGGAGCTGGGTGTGGGTGAGTCCCAGAAAAGCCAGTGGCCCGGGTGCCCGGGAGACCCACAGCCTCTTACCCACCCCTTCTTGGCTCTCAGATCCTGACGACCTCCCTGTGACTCGTGCCCTGCTTCACCAAACACTCTACCATCCAGACCAGCCACCACACTGTGCTCCCTCAAGCCTCCAGGATCCCACCTAGCCGTTCTTGCCTCAGAGCTGGTGAAGGATTCTTCCGAACCCCCACCCTACCCCCTAAAGGTATCTGTGATATTGGCAGGATAGGGAATATGCATTACAGAAATGCAGGATTTGACTCTGGACATGAAAGATGGCAGCAGCGCTAGGGTGACCATGAACTATAGACCTCGCAGTCTTTTTGGTGAAAGAAGAGACAAGTTGACCCTCTGCCCATTTCCTTATGGACCTCACCCATCACGCCAGCAGGGTCATAGGACCCTGGCCTTGTTCCAGATCATCTGGGACATGTCCCACTTCCCACTTTGACTGTTGAAAACAGAGACTTGTTTGCATGGCCCCAACACTCATAAGGAAACCAGGCTTTAGGCCCAGGGGAGCAATGGAGGTAAGGGCTCCACCCCATCTTAAGCTCTGTCTTCCATGGCACAATTCCAAGTTCTTGACATTAGTAATTGTTAAAGGAATGGCAAACTGTTTTGTTTTGAGGGATCTTTCTACAGTCTGGTCTCACCCTTGTTCCTAGCAACCCTGAGATGAATTTCCTCCATTTACCAAAGCAGCTGGGTCAGTGCTTTCTCATGTTGCCATATTCTTCAGGTATTAGTGAGCTTCAGAAGCCCTGCTCCCATTTTTCCACCCACTCATTCCCCCGTAAAAGAGCTTATCGTCTCTAAGACAATAGACATTTAAAATGTGATGCAGGTTTATGATCCAGACCACAATCAGAATTATATCTCGGGTCATTTATGTGCTGTCTGTTCTTGATTCTCTGTGCTCTAAGTCGGTGTTTTTCAAACTGTGGTTGCAGTCCTTTGGTGGATTATGGCCAGCATTTTTAGAATAGGTAGAATAGAATAAAGTAAAATAGGAAACAGCAGAGTACATTGCTCACAGTGTGGGTAAGTATTATTTTGTTACAGTCATATGTGCGTGTGTGTACTGAGTGCCATGTGAAATGTATTCCTGCTGTGGTCAGAGGAGTTGGAAAGCCATTGCTTCCAGATTGCTCTCAATTATACTGACCCTAGTCAGGTGGGTCAGCCTGGGCGAGGGCCCACATTTCCACTTCCTTTCTGTAAGGGACAGCGGGCAGAGTTATCATTCAGCTCTTGACAGGCAGGGAGGAAGACCAGAGAAGAACATTGACATAGAGAAACAAGAGTTTATTCCAATGGAGAAGCAGCTGAACCGAGGGCTTGTCACTGGGCCTGGGGTCTGCAGTTACAGAAGCAGCAGGAGGCAGACAAGGAAAGGCACAGCACAGGACCCAGGAAAGCGGACCTTGTGGAGCAAGGCAGTGAGGGAGAGGAAAGCTTTTAGGATTTTGAGACCAGGTACTATGGCACTCGTGATAAGTGAACCCCTCTCCTTTCCTTCTGAGGGCAGGGGAGGCAGCTGGGAAAGGTCAGGCCAGGTGTCACAGGCAGCTCCTCGCATCCTGGTTCTTCTCTTTTTTTTTTTTTTTTTTTTTTTTTGAGACGGAGTCTCTTGCTGTCGCCCAGGCTGGACTGCAGTGGCGCGATCTCTGCTCACTGCAAGCTCCGCCTCCCAGGTTCACGCCATTCTCCTGCCTCAGCCTCCTGAGTAGCTGGGACTACAGGCGCCCGCCACCACGCCCGGCTAGTTTTTTGTATTTTTAGTAGAGACGGGGTTTCACCGTGGTCTCAATCTCCTGACCTTGTGATCCGCCCGCCTCGGCCTCCCAAAGTGCTGGGATTACAGGCGTGAGCCACCGCGCCCAGCCCCGGTTCTTCTCTAACCCAGTCTACCCCAGGCTCAGGACTCTGTCTCAGCCCAAGGGTCCCACCCAGTTCAGGTTAGCTCTGCCACTGTCTTTATCTCCCCGTTTGTTTGTTTGTTTTTGGAGACAGGGTCTCACTCCTTCGCCCAAGTTGGAGTCCAATGGCACAAACTTGGCTCACAACAGCCTTATGCCTCAGCCTTCCAAGTAGCTGGGATGATAGGTGAGCACCACCATACCTGGCTAATTTTTGTATTTTTTAGTAGAGATGGGGTTCTGCCATATTACCCAGGCTGGTCTCAAACTCCTGACATTAAGTCATCTGCCCGCCTCAGCCTCCCAAAGCGCTGGGATTACAGGCATGAGTCATGGCGCCCGGCCTCTTTCTTTACTCCTAATCCATGATTTGAGAGACTCAAACCAGCCAGAAAGACCCTCAGGGGTCTGGCGTCTTAAGCTTCAGGTTCTTCTCTTCACAGTGAATTCAGAAAAGCCTCTCTCTCCTGACAGACCCCAAACTTTAAAAAAAAAAAAAAAAAGCCTCTGTCTTTTTGCTTTGGCAAAGCCTGGCAGGGGGTTAGAAAGCCACTGATTCCAGGACAAGGCGAGCTTAAGCTCAAGAGACCAGAGATGGGGATGGGAAGAAGGCCTAACGAGGTGGGTAGTTCTAGAAATCAGAAAGAATACTAAATAGGTTCAGTCTCAGTGGTGACAGCCTCACTGTCCTGTCTGCCTTGTAGGAGCAGTTCTCTACAAGGCTCTGCCACACACACACCCAAAGTTCAGGGGCTCGGTGGGTCCAAAAAGCAAGTGGAGAAGGATAAATCCCTAGCGTTAATAGCAGAAGTATGTCCAAGGTTTTGCACAGGGTAATCAAACAATAACTGGCTTCAGACATTTGCAGCCCCAGAAAAATAACTAATGAAAGCTCTCAGCCTTATGAGATGGACGTTCCTATACTAATTCCATCTCTTTGTTGTATTGAATTCTGTCTCATGTTTCTTCCCCCACATCTGTGCAGATGTGCACAGAATCCAAGAGGCAGACACCAGGAGGTCCAGGGACCCAGGCTGGTGAGGCGTGGCAGTCTAGTGTGGGAGATACTGAGCCCCAGAAGGTGTGGTGAGACACATGGTGGTGTGGGAAGTTGAGTTGCGTTTGGGGTGGAATTGGGTGCTGGGCAAGGACAGCAGTCAGCAGAGCCTTCGACCCAGCCCAGGCAGGCGCCCCGTTTTGCTTAGCCTCCCATCTGTGGTCCTGGTTTGGCTTTGCTCTTCTTGGAGGGAAATGAATGAGAAACCTGGCGTCGTGGGCGCTCTAGTGAAAACTCCCCCTGGGGAGTAGGACAGCTGCTGAGAAGCAGAGAGGAATGTGGCCGGCTGGGGGAAATGGGACAGCAGGCCTCAGGGTGGTGATTGAAAGGGCAGACACCGGAGTCCCCAGCTACCTGGCTTCCCACACGCCTCTTCTGCTAAGGCAAGGTCTTTCCCTCTGGGGACTGACTGAGAGCAGTCACTGGCCAGGTTCTTGGTACAGAGGCAGGAAGGGTAGCTCTGAGAACGGGGCTTTCAGCCGCAGCACTCCGCGCTCCAGGTCAATGCAGCACTGTGGGGTGTAGAGCGGTCATGCCAGGTCACCTCAGCCTGTCACCTGCCTCCCACTTCCCACAGCTTCCACCTGCCTTTTGCTCTCCCCCTTATCCCCATTTCCCTTGACTCCTGTTGGAGGGGGTGACCGAGTTCTCTTGACTTTTCACTGGGTGGTAAGTAAGGAACCTCTAAGGAAGCAAAGGGACAATTGCCAATCTCTAAGTCACTCTCATCAGAACCTGGTCCAAGCTTCCACACCTGTGCCTTCTACTTTTTCCCAGTGCTTTGGATCAGGCCCTGAGTGTGGGTGCCTTACCTTGAGAGAAAGCAGAGTCTGCAGGCCCAGGCAGAATTCAGGACTCTCAACATCTGCAGGAACCATTTGAAAACAGAAGAGGCTGAGGGTTCCCAGTGGTCACTGCTGCCCTCCTCTCAGCCCTTGCTCCTTCTCTGCCCACCCCATCCCCAGATCCAAGGGCACTGGCCCGGAGATGAGGGATGGTCAGAACATCTCTGGGGACTCCTTGTGCTGCAGGGACTGAAAGTCTCTGCCTTTGCCCCACCCTGAAGAGAAAGGTGAGAGGCGAGCACCAGGGCTGTTGCAGAAGGGGGGACTTACCCACCACCTGTGCCGAGCACACCACGGTCTCCTGCCCCAGCTGTAGCTCCAACTGCTCCACCTGGTTTGGGGGCCCAGGGGCCAGGTCCCCAACTGAGGCTTTTAGGACCTTCTTCTCTAACCTGTGGTTGGGAAGCAAAGGTTATGGCTACCACAGCCCCCAGTGGGCTTCACTCCATTAATCAGCAGACGTCCCGCTCTACTATGGGTTCACCTCCAACCCCTGACCTCACGTGGGGTCTAAATCCTTGCCTTCTCTGCCAGAGTCTTCTAGCCACTCTTTTGTTAAATAACAGCTTTATTGAGATAAAATATGCAACTGTCGTCACTGTCTAATCTGAGAATATTTTCATCAGCCCAAAAAGAAACCCTGTCCCCCATTTGCTTTTTTGGGCCACTCTTACCCCAGGCGGCTGAGACATCCAGCAGAGATCCGATTGTACTGGGTGCCTGTGTCCACGGCCACTCTAAGCAGCAGGTCCTGGCACTGAGAAAGAGGGATTGTGCCGAATCAGTGAGTCCCTAGGAGAATGGGTTGGGATTGGGTCCTTCAGTTTCCCAGCCCATTGATGACTCCCTTTTAGAAATGAGTGGAGAAAACGAACTGTCTTTAAAACAGGCTTTTATCGGGGCCAGGCGCAGTGGCTCACGCCTGTAATGCCAGCACTTTGGAAGGCTGAGGCGGGTGGATCACCTGAGGTTGGGAGTTCAAGACCAGCCTGACCAACATGGTGAAACCCTATCTCTACTAAAAATACAAAATTAGCTGGGCATGGTAGCGTATGCCTGTAATCCCAGCTACTTGGGAGGCTGAGGCAGGAGAATCACTTGAACCCGGGAGACAGAGGTTGTGGTGAGTCAAGATCGCACCATTACACGCCAGCCTAGGCAACAAGAGCAAAACTCCATCTCAAAACAAACCCAAAAAAACAAAAACTGGTTTTTATGAGACTCACACAATAGGGGCAGAACTCCTGGATAAATCAAAAAAGGAAGTGGGCTACGTGAGGTGGCTCATGCCTGTAGTTCTAGCACGTTGGAGGCAAGAGGATCACTTGAAGCCAGGAGTCCAAGACCAGCCTGGGCAACACAGCAAGACCCTGTCTCTACAAAAAATAAAACAGAAAAAAAAAAAAAAGTGGTTATATGTGATGAGTTCATAAGTTTGGGGAAGACCTGCCAGAAATGGAGAAATGGTGATCTATTTAGAGGAATCCTTGGGAGTTTGATGGCCTCCTGGTTCGAAAACTCCAGGTTAGGAATAGAGGAAGGATGAGAAGACTGGAATCCCCCATTAGGAAACTCAGCTGTGGGTAACCAAGAAGTTTGCCATCGGAAACAAAGGAGGACAAGTTCACCTACTTTGGGACATAGACAGACATTTTGATATACACTTGGATATACACACAGGTCATTTTCTCATTCCAAACATTCGTTGAGTATCTGCTATAAGATATGTTACTGGAAGGTACATCAGTGAGTGCTATTCTTTAGGAGTCTAAAGGAAGTAAAATCTAACTCTACTATATGGCAGAAAGTTTTGTTTTGTTTTGTTTTGTTTGAGACGGAGTCTCGCTGTGTCGCCCAGGCTGGAGTGCAGTGGCGTGATCTCGGCTCACTGCAAGCTCCGCCTCCCGGGTTCATGCCATTCTCCTGCCTCAGCCTCCCGAGAAGCTGGGACTACAGGCGCCCACCACCACGTCCAGCTAATTTTTTTTTTTTTTTTTTTTTTTTTTGAGACGGAGTCTTTGCTCTGTCGCCCAGGCTGGAGTGCAGTGGCATGAACTCGGCTCACTACAAGCTCCGCCTCCCGGGTTTACGCCATTCTCCTGCCTCAGCCTCCCGAGTAGCTGGGACTACAGGCGCCCGCCACCTCGCCCGGCTAGTTTTTTGTATTTTTTAGTAGAGACGGGGGTTTCACCGTGTTAGCCAGGATGGTCTCGATCTCCTGACCTCGTGATCCGCCCGTCTCGGCCTCCCAAAGTGCTGGGATTACAGGCGTGAGCCACCGCGCCCGGCCCAGCTAATTTTTTTTGTATTTTTAGTAGAGACGGGGTTTCACTGGGTTAACCAGGATGGTCTCGATCTCCTGACCTCGTGATCCGCCCACCTCGGCCTCCCACAGTGCCGGGATGACAGGCGTCAGCCACCCCGCCCGGTGGCAGAAAGCTTTAAGGACTATAAAAGGATGTGAATGCCCCGGCCCCATGGCGCACACCTATGTATAATCCAAGTACTTTGGGAGGCCAGGGTGGAAGGATCGCTTGAGGCCAGGAGTTCAAGACCAGCCTGACCAATGTGGTGAAACCCCCATCTCTACTAAAAACACATACACAAAAAAAAATAGCCGGGTGTGGTGGCGCACACCTGTGATTTCAGCTACTCAGAAGACTGAGGTGGGAGGATCGCTTGAGTCCAGGAGGTTGAGGCTGCAGTGAGCTCTGATCATGCCACTGCACTCCGGCCTGGGTGACAGAGTAAGACCCTGTATCTAAAAAAAATAAATAAAAGGACTGGAAAAGTCAGGGAGCGCAGTGGCTCACACCTGTAATTCCAGCACTTTGGGAGGCCAAGGTGGATGGATCTCCTGAGGTCAGGAGTTCGAGACCGGCCTGACCAACCTGGAGAAACCCTGTCTCTACTAAAAATGCAAAACTAGCCAGGCATGCTGGCATTTGCCTGTAATCCCAGCTACTGAGGAGGCTGAGGCAGAAGAATTGCTTGAACCCGGGAGGCGGAGGTTGCGGTGAGCTGAGATCACACTATTGCAGTCCAGCCTGGGCAACAAGAGTGAAACTCTATCTTAAAAAAAAAAAAAAAAGGGCCAGGCACAGTGGCTCACACCTGTAATCTCAGCACCAGGAATTTGAGACCAGCCTGACCAACATGGTGAAACCCCATCTCTACTAAAAATACAAAAATTAGCCGAGCATGGCAGTGCGGGCCTATAATCCCAGCTACTTGGGAGGGTGGGGCAGGGGAATCGCTTGAACCCAGGAGGCAGAGGCTGCAGTGACCCGAGATCGCGCCACTGGACTCCAGCCTGGGTGACAGAGCGAGACTCCGTCTCAAAAAAAAATTTTTTTTTTAAAAGGATGTAACATGCCTTAGAGGTTGGGAGGCAGGAAAGGCTGTTTCCTACTGGGAAAATCAGAAAAGGTTTCAAGGAGGAGGTAACACCTGATCTGGGCTTTAAAAGCTTGCAGAATGCGGACCCAGAATTATTGGAGAGCAAAAAGAGAGCAATCCAGGTAGAAGCAGCACAGAGCAAAGACGGTGTCCCAGGACCACTGGGCATTTATTGGGAATGTGCCGTAGTGACTGAGTGGTTAAATTGTTCCAGAGATTACAGGGCCAATGCCTTGGAACACATGAGTTTTTTCCAGAATTACGTTATCCATGCACGCACACCATTCGTCTGCGTAGAGCACACTGAGGAGTACTTACTTAATTTAAGTACTGTATTTTGACCAAGGAAAGGGGGCCGAGTAATGGTGGTGACAGATGGAGCTGCACTGAGGAAAGATGGGTTGGGGCAGGGAGGAAGGAGGTAGAGGATCGTGGTTAGGTCCAAGCTAGGGAGAGACGTGTCCTTTCTCCCTCCTTCCCGCTGCCATCAGGGCAGAAAGGAGAGCAGGTGAAGTGAGACAGGCAGGGTTGTTAATGAAAGTGTGTCCCTGGGAGGCCTCTCACCTTGCAGTTGACCAGAAGAGCTGGAATCTCTGTCCTGCTGGTCCTCCTCCTGCTCTCCTGGCCATGAATCAGGGCCTGCACCCGGGGAGACTCCCTCTGAAGCCAATTCGGGTTTCCCTCTACCAGGCGTCTTTGGATCACACTGTGCGGCTGCTGGCTCCATCACGAAACAATGAAGGTAGGCAGTTCTAAACCCAGGTATCCAGGCTGCTCAGTTACCCCACTTAGATATCCCAGGATGCTCCCCCAAACCCCCCGCCCCAGACCTGAGCCTTATCCTAGGAGCTGACCCTGGGGTCCCAGCAGTCAGGTAATGAGAGCAGAGTAAGCCCCAGTATCAAATCATGCCATTTTCCTTGGACACCCGTAGATTGCTCAGCAGTGAAGAAATGGGAAGAGGAGAATGGTCCGTTCTTGGTTAAACTGACTTAGTAGCTAAAGGGACATTTCAGGAATTAGTATGCTTGGGGGAAATTTTGTCTCAAACTTATATATTTTTTTAACTAGGAAGTTTGTTTTTTTTCTTCCCCTCTGACCTCATCCTTCAATGGGCTTCAAATCCCAGGGTTGGTGGTGTGATGAAAAACAGTAAGAAGCTCTTAAGAACTAGGCCAGGCGTGGTGGCTTACACCTGTAATCCCAGCACTTTGGGAGGCCAAGGTGGGTGGATCACTTGACGTCAGGAGTTCGAGACCAGCCTGGCCAACATGGTGAAACCCTATTTCTACTAAAAATACAGCCGGGCACGGTGGCTCACGCCTGTAATCCTAGCACTTTGGGAGGCCTAGACGGGTGGATCACAAGGTCAGGAGATCGAGACCATCCTGGCTAACACAGTGAAACCTCGTCTCTACTAAAAATACAAAAAACTAGCCGGGCGTAGTGGCGGGCCCCTGTAGTCCTAGCTACTTGGGAGGCTGAGGCAGGAGAATGGCGGGAACGCGGGCGGGGGGGAGCTTGCAGTGAGCCGAGATTGCGCCACCACGCTCCAGCCTGGGCAACTGAGCAAGACTCAAGATCTCAAAAAAAGATCAAGATCTCAAGATCTCAAAAAAAAAAAAAAAAAGTACAAAAATACAAAAATTAGCAGGGTGTGGTGGCGTGTGCCTATAGTCCCAGCTACTTGGGAGGCTGAAGTGTGATGATCACTTGAACCCGGGAGGCAGAGGTTGCAGTGAGCCAAGATCACACCACTGCACTCCTGTCTGGTTGACAGAGCAAGACTCTATCTCAAAAAAACAAAACAAAACAAACAAACAGAAAACTCTTAAGAACTAGGATGCTGGGAATCATCTTTGACCTGTCCCTCATCTACAACCACTCCCATTCCATCCAGTCACTTCCCAGATTCTGCAGGTTTTGCCTCCGGTGTAGAATCAATCTGTCCCTCCTTTCCTTCTCTCTCTTCTTTCCTTCTTTTTCTTTTCTTTTTCCTTCTGCTCTTTCAAGACGGGATCTTGCTAAGCTGCCCAGACTGGACTCTAATTCCTTGGCTCAAGGCATTCTCCAGCCTCAGACTCCCAAGCAGCCGGGACCAGAAGCGTACACCACAGCACCTGGCCTCCATCCTTCCTTTCTGTTACCGCGTGTGTTCCACACTCCCCGCAGCTCTCTTGGATCCCTCAAACACCTTCTTAAGTTCATAACCTGTCTCCAGACCTGTTACCTTTCTTTTTTTTTTTTTTTTTTTTTTTTGAGACAGAGTCTCACTCTGTCGCCCAGGTAGGAGTGCAGTGGCGCGATCTCAGCTCACTGCAAGCTCCGCCTCCCAGGTTCACTCCATTCTCCTGCCTCAGCCTCCCGAGTAGCTGGGACTACAGGCGCCGCCACCTCGCCCGGCTAGTTTTTTGTATTTTTTAGTAGAGACGGGGTTTCACCGTGTTAGCCAGGATGGTCTCCATCTCCTGACCTCGTGATCCGCCCGTCTCGGCCTCCCAAAGTGCTGGGATTACAGGCTTGAGCCACCGCGCCCGGCCCAGACCTGTTACCTTTCAAATACGTCTGCTTGGAGCTTCAGACTGGAAGCTAAAAACCTTGCTACTCCAAAATGTGGTCAGCAACGTTAACATCATTTCGAAGCCTCTTAAAAATGCAGACTCTCATACCTACTGAATCAGATGTTCCATTGTGACAAGATCCCCAGGTGATTCGTGTGCAGGTTAAAGTTTGAGAAGCACCAAAGTAAAACATGAAACTAACCATGTACTCTCTTATTTAAAATGCATCAAAGACCCCCTACCCCACATTGCGTGCCAGAGCTCAAGCTTTTGAAGGTGATCCACAGCCCAGATGACGGGGCCGTGCCTCCTTCCCTGCCACTCTGTTTGTGAGCCCCAGAAGCACCACTCATACCAGGCTGCTTTTTGCCTCCGTGCTTTCACTCCTCTCCTCTCTCCTCTCTTCCTGAAACTCCTCTTCCCCACTCTTCTCGAGGCTAGACTGAAGAACTGACTTAACACACTTTATTTGAGAGAGAAGTTGCATCTTAAGTTTGGGATTCTGTGTACATCTTATAATGCAGGATGTACCTTCTCCAGGATACCCTCTCTGAACTCTTCATGCTTCTCTCTCCATACACCCCAAGCTGGGGTCCCTTGTCTTAGCTCCCTTTGCCATGCTTCTCACAAATGTTATTTGTGCATTTTACTCTCCCATTAGCCTGGAAAGCCCCTGAGTCTACCTCACTCATCTTTATATCCCGATAGGGCATGGCTCAGCATCTAGTAGGCACTCAATAAATGCTTGCTGCAGACTGACTCTCTCCCAGGCTCTACGCACCTCTCCACCTGCCCTCTCTCCTTGGGAGCCTGGGATTGTTTTTCTGCCCTTAGATTAATGAGGCCCTTGGGGTTGCTCCTGGCAGCAAAACTGCCAGCAGGAGACCCAGTGCTGGGAAAAGTTCAGCGAGCTCTGGGACTGGCTGGAGAGACTGGCTCTGCACTTCCCACGATGGACACAGGCTTCAGGCCCCTCCCACTGTTGTGCAGTTTGCTCCACAGCCATCCCAGGGAGGGAGACAATGGGGTCTCCCCTACCTGTCGTGCCTTTGTTCCCAAAGCCACAGGAGGTAACTGCTAGAGATCAACTGGGGACATCCTAGGCAGAGGGGAGAGGTGAAAAGCTCAGGACTTTCTCGTCAGAAGGCGGGACCTGCCACTCTGGGATGGCAATGTCAGTAGAGCACCTTCTCCTGGGGCCACACAGATGTAGGATGGTCCCCAGTAGGTTCTAGCCATTGAGAACCAGAGAACCCACTTCCCTGCTCCATTCCTGTTTTTCAGCTATGCTTGCTGCCACTGCAAGGAGGAATACGCCCCTGGCAGTTCCTTGAATTGAAGGCTCAGTGCAATCCCTTTTCCTTGTTGGGAGCTAGGGAATTGCCAGGCCTCTGGGCTATGGTCCTGGTGTGGGCACCCAGGCTGAGAGGAGTCTGGAAAGGTAGAGCTAAGTAGAGAAAGGTAACAAGGCGCTGCACCGGCCTTCAGCTTTCCTGGGAGAAGCAGTTGCTGGAGCGCAGGCCGGCAGATACGCTTCCAACCTCTCAGACAGGCCTGGTTGAGTACCTGTTCTCAGACTAGGAGAGGGGCTGGGAACGGAGTGCTCCCAAGCCTTTCCACAAAGGATTTCCTCTCTCCCATGGGTCAGAGGCCAGGAATATTTCTCAGACTAAATGGAATAGTAGCTGGGGGAATAATCATGGCATTTAGATAGCGCCTGCTATTACGCACTGTTCTAAGTGCTTTAAATATATCAGCTCTAACAACTCTCCCAACAAACCTATGATTGCTTTTATTCTCATTTAACAGATGAAGAAACTGAGGCACAGAGACGTAAAGTCAATTGCCCAAGTTAGTAAGTGGCAGAGCCAGGATCTGTTCCCAAGCAAAGTGGCTCCATGGCCGCGCTTGTCAGCACTGCCTCAGAGAGGAATGCCTGAATCTGCAATTGTCCCCCGCCCACTCACATCCTTACTGTTACTCCCCTGCCCCGTTCCTCTGAGGCCAAGGCTGCTGCAGACGGATGGGAGGAAAGGAGCCTGGAAGGTCTATTCCACTTAGGAGTGGGGGGAGCAGCATTCAAGGCAGCCAGGGGCCCCCTGGCAAGAGCCACACAAAACCCTGATGCCCTGGGAAGGATGGAGACCCCCCGATGCTTTGATTCTGAGGAGAAAGGACAAATGGATAGGCAGACCTGGTGGAGGGAACCTGTGGTTCAGGGGGAGCAGGAAGTCACAACCCTAAACTGGCCAGTCCTCCAGGCCCTCCCAGTTTTAAGTGACCACTCTAGAAGGTTCCTGTGTTCCTGTAAGCCCCCACTCCTAAACAGCCTAGCTCCTCACCACCCTCAAGTTTTGGGCCATTAAAGGGAAAAGGCAGGGAAGCTAAGCAGTGAGAATAGGACCCCTCAGAGCCACCAAACCATGGTAACATCCCCAGTGAAAAGCCTCAAGTTGACAGGATGACCTCTCCCCATCTCAGCAAGGGAGCGGGACCTGCAAGCTGAGGGTCTGTACTTTCTGGTCCTGCCTCGCCTGCTCAGGATCCGAGAAGTGGAAGGAAAGGGCCAGGGGACGCGGGCGGGGGAGGGGGATGCCTCACCAAATCCTTGGAGGTGCCGAGCCTCTTGAGGCTGTCCAGCGGGAGCAGGTCGGCCGAGTCCTTGTGCAGGAACTGGGTGGCCTGTTTGAGCCGGCGCTGCTGGCTCAGGTGGGCTCGGTCTCGAAGCTGTGCCTCCTGCCCCCTCGTCCTGGCTTCTCCCTCATCCCTCCTGGCTTCCTGCTTGGTGCTCATGGCCCCTGCTGGAGGAGTGGGCCGGGGGCTGCTCAGGGGGGCGTCACCGAGTCCTCTCTGCTTCCTGCCTGTCTCCGTCCTGCGCTGCAGCTCTCCTTCCAACAGGAGGGTCCCCGCGGGAGGGAAAGAGGAAAGAAATAATGTTCAGGAGCAGCCGCGTTGTCTCCTATTTCCGGAGATTGCTGTAGAGGGAGTGAGACTCCGGCTGGGAAAACCCAGTCCTAGGAGAGAGGGAGGGTTGGCAGGGCCCACAGCTGGCTGACTTGGCCGCGTCCCCAACCCCCAACGCTGGGGTCCTGTTCAGAGCGGGCGGTGGATGGGGCGTGTGTGTGTGTGTGTGTGTGTGTGTGTGAGAGAGAGAGAGAGAGAGAGAGAGAGAGAGAGAAGGAGAGAGAAGGAGAGACAGTACGGTAAACTGTCAGGGTGCCTGTGCCAGGTGGTTTGCAAGGAAGCGTCTGTCACTGTGTGGAGGCGGCAGCCCTAGTGCCCCTCCCAGCGTGTGTGGCCCCCGCCCTCCTCTGCATGCCTCCCAGGCTTCCCAGGGCCGCCCGGCTGTTTCCTCCGCCTGGCGTTGGCGTTCTCCGCAGCCCAGGGCTGGCGTGCAGGCCAATAACTGGATTCAGATCAGACAGGGGCAGCACGAGAGTGTCCTTCCCTCCTCCCATCCCCCTAGCTTTACCTCCTTAGGTCTCTTCCCTCGCGCCTAGCAGATGTCAGAGTCTTTAACTAATTTAGTCTGGATTCTGGGTTCCAGGGAATGGCAGGAACACCTCTGAATCTTCCCACGAGTAGAAATGGTCCCTGGCATCTCAGTCTCCTTTATATGACTCTCCTCAAGTCCTGGCTCTTTAAAAAATGTTACATTTCAAATATACAGAAGTTATAACGAATAAGATAACCAGTACTCTTTACTGATCACCAGTTTAAAAAATAAGCTGTTGAAGCTCCTCGTGCACTTCCACTTCCGCCTGCTGAAATCGGTGTTTATCAGGCCCATACTTCTTTATATTATTTATGCAAATACTTCCATATGCATTCTAAGCAATATATCGTTGGTTTTGGCCTACTCACTGTATTTATTCTTCTGCAGTCTGCTCTTTTTTGCTCGATATTCGTTAGTGAGATTCATCCATACGATATGCCTAGCTCTAGTTAAGTGACTTCACCTGCTGTGTAACGTAGTATTGCACTAGATGCATGCTTGACATTGAGGAAATGGAGGTTATTTTTCGTTTTTAGGTCTAACAAACAATGCTGCTATGAATGTTTTTGCACACAACTCCTGGGGCACCTGTGTCGGCATTTCTCTAGAGTATACACCTAACCTAGGAGTGGAATTGCTGGGACATCCCATATACAGCTTTGCCTTTTTGGCATATTGCCAGAGTGTTTTTACCAGTGCACACTCAGACAGCTGCACACGGGGGCTCCTGAGGTTCCCCATCCTCTCCAGCACTTTTTTTCTTTTCTTTTTTTTTTTTTTTTTGAGACGGAGTCTCGCTCTGTCGCCCAGGTTGGAGTGCAGTGGCGCAATCTCGGCTCACTGCAAGCTCCGCCTCCCGGGTTCACGCCATTCTCCTGCCTCAGCCTCCCGAGGAGCTGGGACTACAGGCGTCCGCCACTGCGCCCGGCTAATTTTTTCTATTTTTAGTAGAGACGGGGTTTCACCATGGTCTCGATCTCCTAACCTTGTGATCCGCCCGCCTCGGCCTCCCAAAGTGCTGGGATTACAGGCGTGAGCCACCGCGCCCGGCCTCCAGCACTTTTTTTCTAGCCCTGGCGTATCAGTAGATTTTTCTCTCCAGCCTTTCCTCTTCACCATCAGAGAAATGCATTGGCCAAGCACCTGTTTACCTGTGTTGGACTCTCACAAGATGATTACCCCACCTGAGCCCTGCTCCCTAAGGGTGCAGTCCGACCCAGACAGCTCCAAGGCCTGTGCACATTCAGGCAGACCAGATGTCTACTGAGCTTCTAGGAACCAAGCCTCTTCGAGACACTTTCACAACCACTGCAATTATATGAAGAAAGATTGTATTCTAATCCCCATTTAGAGGGAAAGAAAGTGGTATGGTTGAATTGTTTCCTTCACCCCCAAATGTACCCCTCACCCCTAGTACATCAGAATGTGACCTCATTTGGAGATGGGGCCTTTACAGACATGGTGAAGTTAAGATGAGGTCATTAGGATGAGCCTGCTCCCATATGACTGCGCTCTTACTAGAAGGAGGAAATTGGACACAGAGAAATGCACACGGGGAGAACGCCATGTGAAGGCTGAGACCGGGATGATGTGTCTGCAATTCAGGGAGCACCTGAGATGATCAGCAAACCCCCAGAAGCCAGGGGAGCGGCGTGGAGCGGACCCTACCTTACAGCTGTCAGAAGGAACCCACCCTGCAGCACCTTCCTGTGGGTTGTCGGGCCTTGCCCATGACACCTCAGTTTCCTCCCTTCATCATGTTTTTGACCTAACAGTTAGAGAATTAAAAAAAAAAAAATTTAGCCAGGCACAGTGGCTCACGCCTGTAATCCCAGCACTTTGGGAGGCCAAGGCAGGTGGATCACTTGAGGTCAGGAGTTCGAGACTAGCCTGGCCAATGTAGTGAAACCCTTTCTCTACTAAAAATACAAAAATTAGCCAGGCATAGTGTCGCATGCCTGTAATCCCAGCTACTCAGGAGGCTGAAGTGGGGGAATCGCTTGAACCTGAAAGGCGGAGGTTACAGTGAGCCAAGATCACGCCACTGCACTCCAGCCTGAGTGACAGGGTGAAATTCCGGCTCAAAAGAAAAAATTAATTAATCAACAAGGAATAACTCCATTGGTCTCTAATAATGAGACAGAGGGGGAAGAAACTTCATCCAACTATTCAGGAAGATTAAGCCGCTCTGAACTGTTAGGAGTAGAAGTGAGTGTGTTCTCGTCCAAGACATTTGGAAAATGTCTGTTATTCTCTGAAGTGAATGGATCTGAATTCAGAAATTCTGAGAGAAAAAATGAAAGTGTGAAATATGGCTCCTTCACTGCATTGGTTCTTCTCTGAATGAAGTTTCTTTCCATTCAGAAAAAAAGTATTTATTGAGCACCTACTACATACTGGACACTGAGCTAGGCCCTGGGTGTACAGTGGAGAGCGAGATGAGGGCCCTGCCCTCATGGAGTTCACATTCTAATGGAGAAGGTAGATAATGAACGACTACATTTATAACCTCAGGTGGTAGTAAGTGCTGAAGAAAATACACCATGAAATAGTATGGAACCATAAAAAATAACAAAATCACGTCCTCTGCAGCAACACGGAGGCAGCTGGAGGACATTATCCTAAGTAAATCATTCTCAATTCTATCAGAACGTTCTTTTTTAAATCTAAGTCCTGGTGGCTGTATTCAAAGTTCATCCTCTCTTCTCCAAGCCTAGCAGAGATGGAGATGAACTGTATCCCACCTTCCTTGTCACAGCCGTTCGTGCCTTCAAAGATCTTTCCATCTTTTCCACATTCTTTCCTCAAGGTTGAATAGTGTCAATTCTCGTCTCTGCTGGTAGGGATGGAGAGGAGAGCTCCTCCGGCCCAGTGAAATCACCCAGTGCAGTGCCCTGCCACATAAGGAAATTCTCGGAATATTCTTTATAGAATGGGTTATTCAGAGCTAGACAAACAGCTCTCTTGAACCCGTGGAGGGTGAAGGGCAGCCAGTTCTATTTCAGGCTTTCTCCTCTGGGCCTGTCAGATGTGCTGAAGACAGGAATGAGGCTGTTTTCCAGAGCTCTCCTGTCCAGCAAAGGCCCCGGCACCCCTTGCTACCAGGAGAGCACACCTCCCTACTGCCATCCCAAAGAGGTGGATCTTCCAAAGGCTACCAGACAAGGACAGTTTATATTTCTGACACTAGGATGATTTTCCTATTTCATGGATGGCAAAACGAAGGCACGAAGGGGTCAAGTGCTTTGGCTCTGTTGATGAAAGCAGCCTGAGCATGGCATGGTGAACTCAGAGGAGCCTGGTCAAGAGTTCCAACTCATGGCTGAGCACAATGGCTCATGCCTGTAATCTCAGCACTTTGGGAGGCCGAGGTGGGTGGCTCACCTGAGGTCAGGAGTTCGAGATCAACCTGGCCAACATGGCAAAACCCCGTCTCTACTAAAAATACAAAAATTAGGTGGGCATGGTGGTGTGTGCCTATAGTCCCAGCTACTCAGGAAGCTGAGGCAGAAGAATTGCTTGAACCTGGGAGGTAGAGGTTGCAGTGAGCTGAGATCGTGCCACTGCACTCCAACCTGGGTGACAGAGCGAGACTCCACCTCAAAAAAAAAAAAAAAAAAAAAAAGAGTTCCAACTCTGTCCTTGTACTAGCCAGGTGACCTTGGGTGAAGTGCTTAATCTTCTGGCATTTGCTTCTTCATCTGTAAAAATGAAATAACACATAATCTATAAAGTTGGTGTGAAGTTTAAATGAGGCAGAATAGCAAAAAGTAGTAAACTAGGCTGGGCACAGTGGCTCACACCTGTAATCCCAGGACTTTGGGAGGCTAAAGAGGGAGGACCTCTTTAGCCCAGGAGTTCAGCCTGGGTAACATGGCAAAACCTCGTCTCTACTAAAAATACAAAAAAATAGCTAGGCGTGGTGGCACACATCCGTGGTCCCAGCTACTTGGGGGGCTGAAGTGGGAGGACTGCTTAAGCCTGGGAGGTAGTGGTTGCAATGAGCCAAGATCACACAACTACACTCCAGCCTGGGTGACAGAGTGAGACCCTGTCTCAAAAAAAATAAAATAAGGCCAGGCCTGGTAGCTGATGCCTGTAATCGCAGCACTTTGGGAGGCTATGGTGGGTGGATCACATGAGGTCAGGAGTTCGATACCAGCCTGCCCAATGTGACGAAACCCCGTCTCTACTAAAAATACAAAAATTAGCTGGACGTGGTGTTGTGCACTTGTAATCCAAGCTACTTGGGAAGCTGAGGCAGGAGAATCACCTGAACCAAGGAGGCAGAGGTTGCAGTGAGCCAATATCATACCAGCCTGGACAGCAGAGCAAGATCCTGTCTCAAAAAATTAATAATAAATAATAGTAAGTTATATGCCTCAGTTTACTATCTCCAAGATGGAAATCATACAGGACCTACCTTCAGCACTCCTGTACCTCCCTCTTTGTTTATCTTTTTTTATTTCCTGTTCCATTCTTCTTGCCTAAGCTGTGGGCCTGAACTTGGCACCGTTGGACACAACCTCCCCTTTCTAGTGATACTCAGACTAAAGAAGTCACTGACTATTGTTTGGGAACCATGTCATGATACCTAGTGTCAGTGTTCAGTAAACACCCAGTAAACCTAAGAGTAGTCTAAGGGAAACCACACATCGAAATTCCTACCTTGGAATTTGGACAATGGCAAGATGCAGCAACATTCTTTACAAGCATGGAGGCATTCATGAGGCTCTGCCCTGGGACTGACAGAGAATGAATTGGCTTGGGACTAACATAAGTGGAGCAACCATGTGAATAGCCACAGGAACCGCTAACTGCAATGGCAAGTAGGCAGCAGCCGCTATTTACACTGTGTAATGAAAAAAGCAAATGTGTGCGGCTCGGTGGCACCACAGCTAAGGACAGGGCTCAGTGCTGGAAAAGAGGCATGAAGACAAGGGGCTCCTAGCAAGTGAGGCAGCGATGAGTAGAATTGAAGGCTGGAGGGTCCTAGGGAAGGTGGAAGGTAAGTTGGGAGCTGTCTGCAGAGGGGATCTTGGCTCAGATTTGTCATCTCAAGGAGCAGCTATGGGGCTTTTTGAGGCATGGTAATTAGATGAGACAATCCTGGCAGAGCATGACTGGCAATGTGGGTGGCCCTGTATGATCCCCCAGGGGTTCCCAGTCCCCACAGCTTCCAGACTCCCTGGCCCCAGCCATTCCTCAAGCTCCCAGCAGCTCAGGAACTTGCGTCAGCAACTTAGGTCATGACACCAAGATCAGGCTTGGAAAGGGGGAGGTGGAGGGAGGGGAGTTGTTGGCCCAGAAATGGCTGGGAAGACTTCCTTTGCTGGGATTAACTATTGTCCATGAAGCTGATGGCATTCGGCAGGGCACAGGGTGTCCTGGGGAGTGAAGGATGTAGGGGAAAGGGGTGTCCATGCCTTCACCCCTGCCTCTCTCTCAGAGCTGCACTCCAGCTGTGGTGAAAGAGTGGATCTTCAGGCAGATCCAGATCCAGAGATCCCCCCACCCCACCCCACCAAAGGCTTTCAGGACCTCTAGGTTCATTCATTCGTGGGAATGGAGTAAGGAGGTTGTTCTTGGTTGCCAGCCAAGTGTATGTAGGCTGAGCTGGGCTTCCTTCCTTCCTTCCTTCCTTCCTTCCTTCCTTCCTTCCTTCCTTCCTTCCTTCCCTCCTTCCTTCCTTCCCTCCCTCCCTCCCTTCCTTCCTTTGCTTTCTTTCCTTCCTTTCCTTCCTTCCTTCCTTTCCTTCCTTTCCTTCCTTTCCTTCCTTCCTTCCTTCCTTCCTTCCTTCCCTCCCTCCCTTCCTCCCTTCCTTTGCTTTCTTTCCTTCCTTCCTTTCCTTCTTTTCCTTCCTTCCTTCCTTCCTTCCTTCCTTCCTTCCTTCCTTCCTTCCCTCCCTCCCTTCCTCCCTTCCTTTGCTTTCTTTCCTTCCTTCCCTTCCTTCCTTCCTTCCTTCCTTCCTTCCTTCCTTCCTTCCTTCCTTTCCTTCCTTCCTTTCCTTCCTTTCCTTCCTTTCCTTTCTTTTTTTTTTCTTTTTTGAGTTAGAGTCTGACTATATTCCCCAGGCTGGTTTGGAAATCCTGGGCTCAAGCGATCCTCCTGCCTCAGCCTCCCAAGTAGCTGGGACTACAGGTGCGCACCACTGCACCTGCCTGGCTGCGGGTGGCCTCGTGAGGGTCCCCAGGCCCGGAAGGTCGCATGCTTGCTATTGCTGCCGCGCAGACCCCCATGGCCTGCTGGAGCTAGGGGGCGCCAGAAGCCTTGCTTCTGTGTCTCTGGCGGATAAACAAGAGGGCCCGGACACTGCTGTAGAGCAGAGGCTGCTTCCGGGTGGACAGAGTCCGCCGGGGCGGGGGCCTGTGTGAGTGCAGCTTCCTGTCTGCTCACCCCTAGCTTCCGGCCAGAGAGTAGGCAGCTCGTTTTCAATAATTCCAATAGCTTTGTTCCTCCCACTCCCTAAATCTTCTTGCCGACCCCCTAACCATGCCCAGGGCCTCTCATTGTAAGGTGGCAAGTAGCCCAAGAAGCAGATGACAGCACAGGCTTTGCAGTCCCGGCTCCGGCAGACCCCTCCTGTCCTCCCGTCCTCCCATCCTCCCGTCCTCTCACCGGGAGGCTGCCTGGCTTCGTGGTCCGGAGCAACTCGCTTCTCAATGGGCTTCACTTGGCCCATCTGAAGTCTGAGGTCGTTAGGCGTGTTTTCTTTTTTTTTTTTTTTAAAGACAGAGTCTCACTCTCTTGCCCAGGCTGGAGTGCAATGGTGTGATCTGGGCTCACTGCAACCTCCACCTCCCGGGTTCAAGCAATTCTCCTGCCTCAGCCTCCCAAGTAGCTGGGATTACAGGCATGCACCAACAGGCCTGGCTAATTTTTGTATTTTTAGTAGAGACAGGGTTTCACCATGTTGTTCAGGCTGGTCCTGAACTCCTGACCTCATGATCCACCCGCCTCGGCCTCCCAAAGTGCTGGGATTACAGGTGTGAGCCACCGCGCCCAGCCCAAGGCTTGTTTTCTAATGGCCTGCCCAGCTTTGGCATTTTTGGATCCTATGTAAAGGGAACCACTCCTTTCCACACTCATTCCTCATTCAGAGTGAGGAGAATGGGTAAATTCCCAGAGCCCCAGCATTCCCGTGGAGACCTCACCCCTCAATTCTGCTCTCACACACCCCATCCCACATACGCTCACATACACCATGGAGAGAGGGGCAAAGAGAAGGACCATGTGACAGAATTATGGAGTGGTGTTAGAAGGAAACTCTCTACAAGAGTTCGATGTATTATATTATTTTTAATTTAGATGAAATTCACATAACCCAAAATTTACCATTTTAAAGTGTACAGTTCAGTGGCTTTTCATGTATTCACAATGTTGTGCAACCACTACCCTTATCTAGTTCCAAAATATTTTCAATTCTCCCCTCCTTCAGCATCTGGGAAGCATCCATTCACCTTCTAGCTCTGTGGCTTTGCATGTTCTAGACACTTCATACAAATGCAGTCATACAATATGTAGTTTTTTGTGTCTGGCTTTTTTCATTTAGCATAATATTTTCAAGGTTTATCCATGTTGTAACGTGTATTCCTTTTTAAATTTTTTTAATGTGTAAAATATACATATCATAATATTTATCATTTTAATCATTCATAAGTATACAAATCAGTGGCATGAGGTGGTGCATTCACAATGTTGTGCTGCCGTCACCACTGTCTGTTTTCAGAACTTTTTCATCACTGTCCTCAACAGAAACCCTGTACCCAATAAACAGTAACTCCCGGCCGGGCGCGGTGGCTCACGCCTGGAATCCCAGCACTTTGAGAGGCCGAGGTGGGTGGATCACGAGGTCAGGAGATCAAGACCATCCTGGCTAACACGGTGAAACCCCATCTCTACTTAAAATACAAAAAATTAGCTGGGCGTGGTGGCAGGCACCTGTAGTCCCAGCTACTCGGGAGGCTGAGGCAGGAGAATCACTTGAACCCAAGAAGTGGAGGTTGCAGTGAGCTGAAATCACGCCATTGCACTCCAGCCTGGGTGACAGAGTAAGACTCTGTCAAAAACAAAAAACAGTGACTCCCCATGCCCTTCCTCCAAGCCCCTGATATCTTCTATTCAACTTTCTGTCTCTGTACATTTGCCTATTCTAGGTACCTCGTGTAGGTAAAATCATACAATATGTGTGTGGCTTGTGTCTGGCTTCTTTCACTCAGCATGATGTCTTCAAATTTCACCCACACTGTAGCATCTATCAATACTCAATTTCTTTTTATGGCTACATAATACTCTATCTACTTATTATTTTTATTCTATGAACAGTGATTGACAGCTTCATTTCTGGAGGGCTGCCAGTGGGCTACACACTTTGCAGGTCCTTCACCTATATTGTATTTATTCTTGTATTTATTCCATTTATTTATAAACTGATGGCCCCCATTGTGCAGATGAAGAACCTGAAAGCCAGAGGGAATAGCGACTTTTCCAGAGGTCACATTGCTGCTTAGTGGTTAAAGCAGCACTAGAACCCTGTGGTGTCTTGATTCCAGGTGCCTGCAGGGTTTGAGAGAAATGGAGACAAAGAAGGCCGTGGGCAGGAGGCCAAGAGAAGCTCAGTAGGTGCTGACCATCAATGTGGGGATGTGATGGGAGTGGGAGGAGGTGAGGTAGAGCCCCCACCATTTCAGCTTCTTCCCCTCCAGCCGCTTTCCTATCACCCTCCCCAACCGTGTCTCCACCCCAGCCAGGGCCAACACCATTCTTTTTTTTTTTTTTTTTTTTTTTTGAGAGACGGAGTCTTACTCTGTTGCCCAGGCTGGAGTGCAGTGGCTGGATCTCAGCTCACTGCAAGCTCCGCCTCCCGGGTTTACGCCATTCTCCTGCCTCAGCCTCTCGAGTAGCTGGGACTACAGGCGCCCGCCACCTGGCCCGGCTAGTTTTTTTGTATTTTTTAATAGAGACGGGGTTTCACCGTGTTAGCCAGGATGGTCTCGATCTCCTGACCTCGTGATCTGTCCGTCTCGGCCTCCCAAAGTGCTGGGATTACAGGCTTGAGCCACCGTGCCCGGCCCCAACACCATTCTGACTGTTGCTTTGCCTGCCTCTACTTTACCCTGGTCTTTGACTCCCTAATAGAAAAAGCTGAGGCCCAAGGCCTCTGGGCCGACTGCTCTTTTGGCATAAGTCCTCCACACCCTTCCCCCCACAGGCAACCCCAGCAGGGTGTGGAGAGACCGCTGTTTTACCTTGAAGCTCTACTTTGTTCTACTCTTGTTCCTCTGCTGAGACCTGGTTAGCCTTCCTGGGGCCTGACTCTCCCATTCTCCAGCAGCAGCCCTGACCTGACCTCTCCTCCTCCCAACCCTGCATGGGGCCCTGCAGCCAAGCACAGCTGTGTCTGGTCTTTGTCCAGACATCAAATGGTCCAGGGAGGCGGTGGCATTGTGGTTATTTTTGCCTGAGAGGCTTTCTGTGCCCTGACCAATCCCAGCCTCATTCCTAATGGGTTATGAGAGTGGAGATAGCGTCTTCTTATCCACGTTTCTTACAGCGCCTCTTCCCCCACCCCAACACACACACACACACCCCTTCCTTCCCACTTCTCCTCTCCTTAGGAACTGGAGTCCCTCCCTGTTCTCCCTGCTCTACCCAGCCTCCTGGCCTCAGTCCTCCCACCTTCGATGAGAGTCCTCCAAGGAAGAACTATAACAATTTAGAACTTCAGTTGAGTCTCCAATAGCCTGGGGTACAGAGGTGGCTTGAGGCTGGGAGGATGGTGGAGAGGCTGTTCTGCAGATGCCAGAGTCCTTTTGCTACCGCAGGGCCTCCTGCTGAAGGAGCGTTGATTGAGAACACTGGAGCCTGGGACTCTGGGTGCCACGATCGTCCCCCCCCCACCCGGAAGCCTTTCTAGGAGTGCCCAGGTCTTCTCTTCCTCTTCCTTGCTGGAGTTTTGCTTGCTTGTGCCTTGGAGAGGTGGTGGAGGGGTGAGGCAGTTCTGTCCTTTAGCAGGGTTTGGAAATTCTTTATGAGGTCCTGGCTCAGGGGCGCACTGGGCAGCAAGACCAGCTTTAGCACCTTCTCCTGGTAGTGAGGCAGAGGGTTCGGGCAGGGCCAGCTCCTGGCGAAATTGTTGGGAAACGGGTTGGGCATGAGCTGGAGGCCCTGGGGTTCGAACCTCCCACCAGCGGATATGTGCCGGTACCTGTTGGGAGAAGGGTGTGGAGAGAACAGAGAGATCAAAGAAGAGATCCAGGCACAGTGGAGAGATGGGGAAGGGGAAGGGTGATGCTGCTGTCCACAAGCTAGGTAGCCATCAGGTGGCAGGGAATCCCTTCTGTCTCTCCGCCTAATCGGGTATTGACCTATGCCAAATGGCCTGCAGCTTATGTGTGTTTTGGCGTTAGTCTGGTGAAATAATGTTCGGCTAGTAAGCCTTCCATCCTTTTGACATACTACATATAATACTATGATCCAGATCCCAATCCAGATTCTAAATGTCCTTCAAGTCTCACCTTTTCCACTAATGCAGTGCCAGTGGGAAGATCACAGAACTCAACTCCACTGGATAACTGCCTCTTCTCAGGAAGCCTGCGGTATTGGGTCGAACAGTAGGAAATAGACTTTTGTTTCTTTTAACACAGCTGAATAGTGACTGATTTTCTATGACTCAACACACTTTGCACCTGGTTCAGCAGACAGTCCCCTGTTTGCTGTTGTTGGTTTATGCAGAGGCTCTCAGTCTGGCTGCACATTAGAATCACCCTGGGAGCTTTTCAACACAACCTACCCAGGCTGCCCTGAAGGTCAGTTAGTTAGAATTTCCAGAGGGAGGCTCAAACCTCAGCATTTAAAAAAAGAGCCTCTAGGCCAGACCTGGTTGCTCACACCTGTAATCCCAGCACTTTGGGAGGCCAAGGCAGGTGGATCACAAGGTCAGGAGTTCAAGACCAACCTGACTAACATATTGAAACCCCGTCTCTATTAAAAATACAAAAATTAGCTGGGCGTGGTAGCAGGCACCTGTAATCCTAGCTACTTGGGAGACTGAGGCAGGAGAATCCTTGAACCCAGGAGGCAGAGGCTGCAGCGAGCCAAGATCGTGCCACTGCACACCAGCCCGGGCGACAGTGTGAGACTCTGTCTCAAAAAAAAAAAAAAAAAAGCAGCCCTAGGCTGGACGCGGTGGCTCACACGTGTAATCCTAGCACTCTGGGAGGCTGAGGTGGGCAGATGACCTGAGGTCAGGAGTTCAAGACCAGCCTGGCCAATATGATGAAACCCAAACCCCATCTCTACTAAAAATACAAAAATTAGCCAGGCGTGGTGGTGCGCACCTGTAGTCCCAGCTACTTGGGAGGCTGAGGCAGGAGAATCACTTGAACCTGGGAGGTGGAGGTTGCAGTGAGCCAAGATCGCACCACTGCAATCCACCCTGGGCAAGAGCAAGACTCTGTCTCAAATAAATAAATAAATAAAAAGAGCCCCAGGTCATGAAAATGGGCTACCAGGATTCAGAACTACTAGGTTTACATGTAAATGTTGTATTTTCCCAACAAGATCATGCTTAACATCTCATTCTATGTCTGAAGTCCTCTGGGTCTCTACAGTTTCAATGCTTCAGTGTGCTCACTGACTGATCCAGAGTCTTTTTTTTGTTTTGTTTTGTTTTTGTTTGTTTGTTTGTTTTTGAAACAGAGTCTTGCTCTGTTGCCCAGGCTGGAGTGCAGTGGCGCGATCTCGGCTCACTGCAACCTCCACCTCCCAGGCTCAAGTGATTCTCCTGCCTCAGCCTCCTGAGTAGCTGGGACTACACCTGCATCACCACTCCTGGCTAATTTTTTATATTTTTAGTAGAGACGGGGTTTCACCATATTGGCCAGGCTTGTCTTGAACTCTTGACCTTAAGTGATTCGCCCGCCTTAGCCTCTAAAGTGCTGACATTACAAGCATGAGCCACCACGCCCAGCCCAGAGTCTTTTTTTTTTTTTTGAGACAGAGTCTCGCTTAGCTTGGTGTGGTGGCGCACGCCTGTAATCCCAGCTACTTGGGAGGCTGAGGCAGGAGAATCGCTTGAACCCGGGAGGCAGTGAGTGGTGCCAAGATCGTACCATTGCACTCCAGCCTGGGTGACAAGAGCGAAACTCCATCTGAAAAAAAAAAAAAGATTAAAGATTTAAAGGTGTATAGGGCACTTACCGTGAATGGAGCTTGCAAGACTGGAAGTTGCTGTGGGTGAGTGAGTGAGTGAATGTGAAGGCCTAGGACATTACTATACACTACTGTGGACTTCATAAACACTACATGATTAGGTGACACTAAATTTATGTATTTACTTACTTATTTTGAGATGGAGTCTGACTCTGTCCCCGATGCTCTAGAGCAGTGGCCGTGATCTCAGCTCACCGCAACCTCCACCTCCTGCGTTCAAATGATTCTCCTGCCTCAGCCTCCTGAGTAGCTGGGATTACAGGCACCCGTCACCGTGCCCAGCTAGTTTTTGTATTTTTAGTGGAGACGGGGTTTCGCCATGTTGGCCAAGCTGGCCTTGAACTCCTAACCTCAGGTGATCCACCCGCCTTGGCCTCCCAGAGTGTTGGGATTATAGGCGTGAGCCACCACGCCCAGCCACTAAATTTATTTTATTTTATTTTATTTTATTATTTATTTATTTATTTTTTAAAAATTTTTTTCCTAAGATGGAGTCTTGATCTGTCACCCAGGCTGGAATGCAGTGGTGCAATCTCAGCTCACTACAACCTCCACCTCCCGGGTTCAAGCGATTCTCCTGCCTCAGCCTCCCGAGTAACTGGGATTACAGGCATGTGCCACCACGCCTGGCTAATTTTTGTATTTGTAGTAGAGACAGGGTTTCACCATGTTGGCCAGGCTGGTCTCAAACTCCTGACCTCAAGTGATCTGCCCACCTCGACCTTCCAAGGTGCTGGGATTATGGGCGTGAGCCACCATTCCTGGTCCACTACACGTATTTTTAAAATGAGGGAATTCGAGACCATCCTGGATAACACGATGAAACCCCGTCTCTACTAAAAATACAAAAAATTAGCTGGGAGTGGTGGCGGGCGCCTGTAGTCCCAGCTACTTGGGAGGCTGAGGCAGGAGAATGGCATAAGCCCGGGAGGCGGAGCTTGCAGTGAGCTGAGCTCTCCCCTTTGCCAGAGTCAGCACCTATCAGCAATCGGCAGTCTTCAGAGAAGGGTAGCAGGAGGCAGGGAGTAGCCTAGGTCCCCACAAAGGGGACTGGTTTCTCAAAGTCACTAACCTTTGGCGTTGTTTTCTTGTTTGTTTTTTGTTTTTTTTGAAACAAAGTCTCGCTCTTGTCTCCCAGGCTGCATTGCAGTGGTACGTCAGCTCACTGCAACCTCCACCTCCCGGGTTCAAGCGATTCCCCTGCCTCACCCTCCGGAGTAGCTGGGATTACAGGCACCCACCACCATGCCCAGCTAAGTTTTGTATTTTTAGTAGAGATGAGGTTTCACCATGTTGGCCAGGCTGGTCTCGAACTCCTGAACTCAGGTGATCTGCCTGCCTTAGCCTCCCAGAGTGCTGGGATTATAGGCGTGAGCCACCGTGCCCAGTCTGTTTTTTTTTTTGTTTGTTTTTTTCAGATTAAAAATCTTCACAACCTCTTGCTCCAACTCCCCAGTGCTTTGGTCATGCCCTTGGGATTGGAATTTGAGACATTCCGTTTTCACTGCCTTCCCCCTATCTTGTTACTCTTGCATGCTTAGTGCCTGGGCTGGACACAGTTAGGAAGCATCCGTGAGTTCCCAGGGTGGCCGGGAGCAGGAGCTGCGGGATTCACAGCGGCTCCTCTCACGTTCCTGACTCTGTTCCGACTTCTCAGCCTTGCCTGGAGGGCCTCAGCCACTGCTTTTGGCTGTCTGCTGGCTTTCCACCCTTCCAGCGTGAACCCTGACTTCCCCATGAAGGCTTCCTGTGGCAGGGACACTCCAACTTGCTGCAACCCTTCTCTCTTGAATTTCTGTAACAACATCTAACTTTTATTTTATTTTATTTATTTATTTATTTTGAGATGGAGTTTCACTCTTGTTACCCAGGCTTGAGTGCAATGGTGCCATCTCGGCTCACCGGAACCTCCGCCTCCCGGGTTCAAGTGATTCTCCTGCCTCAGCTTCCCAAGCAGCTGGGATTGCAGACACCCATCATCACACCCAGGTAATTTTGTATTTTTAGTAGAGACGGGGTTTCTCCATGTTGGTCAGGCTGGTCTGGAACTCCTGACCTCAGGTGATCCGGCCGCCTCGTCCTCCCAAAGTGCTGGGATTACAGGCGTGAGCCACTGTGCCTGAAAAACATCTAACTTTTGTTCAGTTCTTCCACGTATTCACTAGCTCAATTTATCCTCCCACAGTGAGGTCGGTACCTGAGGATCCCCCCTTCATCAGTGAGGGAGCTGAGACTAGAGAAGCTGGGCACCTCGACATGGTCATGGGGTTGGAACTGCACTCCAGGCCTTCGGGCTACAACTTTCACTCCAGTTCTTTACATTAATAACTGACTTCCTTATAACACCCTCTGTCTCACACTCTGGGCCCTTCGCATGTGTAGCCTTGTTTTGATAGCTATCTTTGCAAAGCTCCTTGAGGGCAGGCACTGAATCGCACTTCTCCGTATCCCCAGTGCCTAGCAGGTGTCTCCTGCATAGCTGTCCTCCCAGATTTTAGTGAAATTCTGTGCCTCCACTCGCTGTTCTTACCTTGTCTCCACCTTGTCCTTTCAGCTACACTCAGAAAAGAGTTTGGTTTTCAGATGACCAGAGGTGGGAAGGGCAGAGTCCTGGTTAGGAACAGGAACCCTAGAGAGGGAGGGGTCACCTGGGCAGGGCGGGGCAGGCTGGGTGGGCTCCCTGAGGAGGCACCGTCTTACTTCTTGAAGCTCGCTGGTGGCTGAATGTTGCCCTGGGCGTCGAGTGGAGGTGCTCTTGCCTCACTCCTCAACTTAAGCTTCTCCACCTCCTTCAACTCCTTCACTGTCCTGAAAATCACCTGCTTCTTCCTTTTTATGTCCACAAACGTGGGATAACAGTGGATGAAAGTCAGGAAGCTGTTTTGCCCCATCCAGGAGGGAGGGGGGATGGGGTGCTCCGTGGGGGGGCGTCTGTGGGCATTGGAGTCTGTCAGCCAGCGCCAGACATTGCTATCGTAGGGCCTGTCAGGCCGAGTGGGGAAGGTGGCAGGCAGGCGGCACACATCGAGCCATGTGTGGAATCCCCAGGTGTGCTGTGTGCCACCTTTCCAAGGATGGATGAGCCGCTGGTGCACCTTGGACTTCATATCTGTGCAGGGCGGCAGCTTCAGGGCCAGCTGGTGGTAGGCTTGCCGGGTGAAGCCAGGGAACTCCCAGGACTCGCTGGGGAGGAAGAACTCACGTTGAGCCCACGTTTGGGAGGGCGGGAGGGACTCGCTGGCCTGGACCATCTAGGGAGAGACAAAAGGGAGCCTGGGGAAGGTTGTGCAGACAGGGGTGCAGAAAGGTGGACGAGACACTCTGCTCTCCTTCCCAGGCACAGCCTCCACCAGCCCAGGATTCTCATCAGGACACAGAAGTCTTGGCAGGGCCACATCTCTATCCCTCTCCCGCCCGGCAGCAGTTATGGCTGCTCCGTATCATTGTCACAGTCACTCATCTTTTGGTCTCTTGCCATTAACCATATTTTGGTTTTGACTTCCCACCGTCTGTGCTCAGCTTTCGCTCTTTACCTTCACCTCCCTCCTCCCTTCTGGTGTCCCCACATTCCCACCCAGGAACGTGCTCCTTAGAGGGCACATCAGGTCTCAGGAAATCACGAAGGGAAATGCCCCCTACCATGCCAAGCGGGGCAGCCCACCTTCACTTTCTCCTGGTCTTGGCAACATACCAGGAAAGTCCTTCTCCAGAAAATAGGGCCATGTGTCTTCCCATCCCAGACTCCTCTCAATACTCATTTCTCTGTCATTGACACTTTCCTCCCACTCCTGATTAAAATGCTAGTACAGAAAGCGTCTAGAATGGCCAGCTCCTTCTTCCCCTTTCTGCACCCTGCCCCCCATGAAATAAACAGCAGCAAATACATGTTGACGCTGTGCTAAATACTTACATGCATCTTATTTAACCCCTACAACTCTGTGAGCAAGTATTGCTATCGTCCCTATCTCAAAGATGCAGAAAGCAAGATACAGTAAGGGTTGGTAACTCACGCAGGGTGCTGGTAACTGAGTGACAGCTGGGACTTAAGCCCTCTGTCTGTGCTCTTGCTTGGCATACCATGCTGGGTGAAATGAAATGGCCTTACTTAGCACAGTGCTTGACCGCAACAAAAATGCGTCTCTTTTAAAATGCTTCTCCCTCCTATCCATCCCCAGGGACTTTTCTTTTTTTTAGACAGAGTTTCGCTCTTGTTGCCCAGGCTGGCGTGCAAGGGTGCAGTCCCAGCTCACTGCAACCTCCGCCTCCCGGGTTCAAGTGATTCTCCTGCCTCAGCCTCCTGAGTAGCTGGGATTACAGGCGTGTGCCACCACGCCTGGCTGATTTTGTATTTTTAGTAGAGACAGGATTTCATCGTGTTGGCCAAGCTGGTCTCAAACTCCTAACCTCAGGTGATCCTCCTAACCTCAGGTGATCCATTTCCCTCGACCTCCCAAAGTGCTGGGATTACAGGCATGAGCCACTGTGCCTGGCCCCAGCGACTTAGTTCTGATTGCAAAAACCCACCTGTTTCTTGAGCTTGGGCCCCTAAGTTGTTTCTACAAGATCCCCCCAGTGGGTGGGACTGGGAGACGTGGCACTAGTAAGGCATCTCCTCTGTGTTCTGAGCTCTGGGTTGCCAGTGTCATGGGATGAAAAGGGGAAGACAGCAGAAAATGTATGGGCCAGGCAGTCAGCTGCCCAGAAGAAAGCCTGGCCCACTATAGGGGATAGCCTGTAGCCCAGTGGGGTACAAAAATGTAGGCAGCAGAGATGGGCCACTCCCTACCTGCAGGAAAGGTTCTTCCATACGAGGTGGGTGACTGGGCCCTCTGAGTGATCTTTGCCGGTTACTGGCCATTCTTCTGGGCCTCAGAGCCAGGAGGAGCGGCTTTGTGGGGAAACCCTTTCTGGCACCATTGTTTACTCCTGGGGTTGCTATGGTGATGCTGCCTGAGTGGTGATGCAGAGAGGCGGCCCTCACCTGTCCCTGGAGGCTCTTGTGTCCCTTGGGCCCCTGGCTGCTTCAGGTTAGACAGGCAGGGGATAGCACTCTCTTCGAGTTCTGACTGCAAAAGATGGCAGCAGGAGCTGCTGCCGGCAGGAGAAAAGCAGGGCAGCCTGGCTCCCAGGCCTCAGGGTGGGGGTAGCAGTGGGAATGGAGCACCTGTAACTGGGCCCATCCTGCTCTGATGTTCAGGGAGCCCTACCCCTCATGAGCTTTTCTCCTTAAGGAACCCTCAAAAGGCCTAAGTTAACCAGCAGGTCCAAAGGTCCCAAGGAACAAGGTTGGAGACGACAGGGAAAAGAGGTGAGCTGTGCAGGACTGGCACTGGGAAAAGCGGCAATTTGTGTTGTAGAGTGTGTGCCTGTGCAAGGTGCTCCAACTGCTTCTTGGGTCAACTTCAGGCGTTGCCTCTTCCCTATCACCATTGTCTCCATCAACACCCTCTTTCTTTTCCAGCCTCTCCTGGTGCCTTAGGAATCAGACACCAATAAACCACAGAGCCCAGCATGTCCACCCTCACTTTTATTGAGTAGATAGTTACAGTAGTGTTCTCAAGCCGGCTCACACCCTAGGCTGGGGCCTAGGGTGGCTCTTTGCAAAGCTGAGGGGCAAGCTAAGGAAGCCAGGCAGGTCAGGGGCTCTTTCGGCCTTCTCAAGCCTCCACCTGAGTTCTTGTCAATGCTGGTCTCCCTGGTATGACTGGGGACATTATCAGAGAAACATCTAATAGCGCATATCTGGGCACCCACGCTCTGCTTCGGCTGCATCCTCCCACCCCGAATTCAACTCTTGACCCAATACAAAAGACTTTTTAAACCAGGATTTCTTCTTGCAGGAAAGCTCACGTGGAAACACGGGGAGGTGGCAGGGAGGGGCAAAAAGGACTCTGGCAAGCAGATCCACTTGTCTGGGTCCCTGCAGTAAAGAACCAAGATCCAGGTACCTCGGCCTGGAAGAAACCGTGCACTGCAGGTCTTCCCTTCTCTCGAAACTAAAAGCAAGGAACAGAAGTCAATTGAAACCCCGGTCATCCTACCCACCTTCTGGCAGTCTCTGGATAATGATCTAAGGAAATAAGCTTACATTTATAATTAGAGGATAATTTGGAGGATTGACACTATTTACAAGGGCCACCCTGCAAAGATCAGGGAAGGTGAGAGACTGCTGGGCACAGAATGGAAACAGGCTGGGGAGTTCCTAATCTCTTTTCACCATTGCCTTTGTTGTTCCCACCCTTCAGCTCCTGGGAGGGACAGCAGAGGAATCAGATACTCTTGGGGAAGACAGGGTCCCAGCAGTGGCTAGGGTGTGACTGCTACCTTTGCATAATCAGGCAGCAGGGAGCTAAGAGGAGCAGAACAGTCCCTGCCTGCTGTCCTCATTCAGAGACTTGGGGTGCACTGAGCCTCGGACTGCTCAGCCACAGGAGTGCCCAGGATGGTGGACAGCTTGGGCACAAGGGCAAGGGCAGGGCTCTACTGTAGCTCAGGAATAAACTGGGACCAGTTGATGTTGTCAGGGCCCAGTGGGTCCTCCTCCAGGCCAGGAAAGCTGATGTCCAGCAGGATCTTGCTGAGGCTATCATTCATTGTGTCCAGAACCAGGCCTTCTGTCAGAGAACGATTGGCTGCAAGGCCAGAAACCTGTGGCTCCGGGGAGCCTGGCTTGGGGACTTCTATATCTGAGGGAGAAGAGTTGCCAAAGGGGACGGAGGCGAGGTCTAAGGGTTCTGAACTGAGGAGCCTTTGCGGTGATTCAAAGGGGGGAACGCTTTTCAGTGGAGTGGTGCTGAGATCCATCAGCCCCAGGGGGTCAGGCAAGGGGCCAGAGGCGCCCTGGGGGGTTTGTACTGGGCTGAAATCCAGCCCCCCTACTTTGGCTGGGGGCGTGAGCCTCCAGGATTCAGGCGTTCTGGGGAGGACAGATTTGCTCGGGGTGGAGGAGATGGGCAGCGTTTCCTTAATGGGTGTCTTAAAAGGTCCTCCCTCTTCCTGGGAGTAGCTGAGCTGGGGGGCAGGCTCAGAGGAGTCTGCCCGGAACGGGAGTTCTGCGGCCCAGCGGGAAGTACTGGACCCCTCTGAGAAGAGCAGCTCCGGCTCATCCACGCAGGGAGGCAGTAGATGCTGTTTCCTCCGAGACCGGCTCCTCTCCCTCCTTTCCCTGTGTTGAATCACAAGCATTTCTGAGACACACCGGGTTGGGGACCTAAGCCCACTGTAGGACTTCCTGGGTCTTGGGGTGGGAGATTGGGATGAATCCTCCCAGGAGTGAGATGATTCCTCTTTGAAAGATGGGGCCGGGGAGGGCCACTCTTCCAAGGGGGGGCTCTCCACTTTGATGGGTCTCGCTAAGTGCGGCATTTCCTCCCCAGGCTGGATTTGTTCCTCCTTGATAGACTGAACTGGAAGCAAAGGAGACAGCCCTTCTCCAAACAGGAGTTTCTCCTCTTTCCCTGGTCCTGCAGAAGGAAGAGGAGCTATCCCCTCCTCAGCTAGCAGTACCTGAAAGGGAAACAGAGACAAGGTGAAAGGGAACTCTGACTTCAGCCAACAGTCACCAGACAGGACGCACAAAAAAATCACATATTGGTACTGATCCTCTTTGTGTCGTTTTAAAGTCTTAAAATCTATTAAATATGAGAATACAATATATGTTGAAGCTGGTAGTTCAATTCTGGGGGTAAAAGATGAGAGTATGTAGTATGTAGTGGCATAATTATAATAGCATTCATCCGAGAGGAAATAAAATTGCATGCCTATTTTACACTGCTTACAAAGATTTAACGCATGCAAATTAGAACCTTAGGCTGCTCTGATGGTAGTGGGTAGTGACATTATCGTCACTAAAGTTGGTACACAACCCCCAACTGCTAAATTTGACTGGCTTTAAAAAAAATGAAAACCTTAAAATCATACAAATCCTGAAAGAGAATCTAGGAGACTACATATACAATCTGAGGGTGCGGGTGACCTTCTTAACCAAGACTGGAAACCCAGAAGCTGTAAAAGAGAAAAGAGACATTTGACTACATACAAATGTAAAATTTTACTGTGGCAAGAGATACTATAAACAAAATTAAGAAACAACAAATAAACAATGCCTGTAATCCCAGCACTTTGGGACACTGAGGCCAGTTTGAGACCAGTCTGAGCAACATAGTGAGATCCCGTCTCTACAAAAAAATATTTTTTTAATTAGCTGGGCGTGGTGGCATGCACCTGTAGTTCCAGCTACAGGTGGGAGGCTGAGGTGAGAGGATCACTTGAGCCTGGGAGGTCAAGGATGCAGTGAGCCTTCATTACACCACTGTACTCCAGACTAGGCAACGTAGCAAGACCCTGTCTCCAAAGAAAGGAAAAGAAAAGAAAAGAGATAATAGAAGTAGAAAAATATCTTCAGCATAAAAGACAGAAGATTATTTTAACAACAAAGAGCTCTCACAGGGGGCTGGGCGCGGTGGCTCACGCCTGTAATCCAGCACTTTGGGAGGCCAAGGTAGGCAGAGATCATCTGAGGTCAGGAGTTTGAGACCAGCCTGACCAATATGGTGAAACCCTGTCTCTACTAAAAATACAAAATTAGCCGGGCATGGTGGTGGGCACCTGTAATCCCAGCTACTCAGGAGGCTGAGGCACGAGAATTACTTGAATCCGGGAGGCGGAGGTTGCCAAGATCACACCACTGCACTTCAGCCTGGGTGACAGAGCAAGACTCCATTTCAAAAAAAAAAAAGGAAAAAAAGACAAAAAAAGAGCTCTCACAAATTGATAACAGAACCTTTAGAAAAATGGGCAATGTCCATAAATAAGCAATTCATAGAGGACAATTCCAAGTCACCAAATATAATGACGAGGTGCTCAGACTTACTGATAAACAAAGAAAGATTAAAATTAAACAAGAGGGTGATGGGTGTACCAAAATCTCACAGATTGCCACTCAAGAACTTACTCATGTAACCAAACACCACCTGTTCCCCAAAAACCTATGGAAATAAAAGATTTAAAAATAAATAAATAAAACATTAAAAAAATTAAACAAGAAGATATAAGCTATACACATTAGATTGGCAAATAGTAGACTAATAATACCGATTGCTGGCAAAGATACAGATCTTATCATACATTGCTGGTTTAAACATGACTTATCATAGCTTTTTTGAAGCAATCTAGCAATACTTAGTAGAATTTAAAATACCTTCTCACCCAGCAATCTCACATCTGGGACTCTATCCTAGAGAAATGAAAGCACTAGTAAGAGAGATCCTTGCAAACATCTTTATTGCAATGTCATTCACTGGGCAAAAATTGAGAAACAGAATGTGTCCATAAAAGTGGAATGGCTGAAAAATTTGTGGTGTAGCCACATCATGGAATATTACATGGACACTAAAAAATAATGAATTAGAACTATGCCAAGTGACTTGGAAGAACTTCCATGAGGTATTTTTGAGTTAAGACATGTAGAGGCTGGGTGCGGTGGCTCACACCTGTAATCCCAACACTTTGGGAGGCCAAGGCTGGCGGATCATGAGGTCAGGAGTTCCAGACCAGCCTGACCAACACGGTGAAACCCCGTCTCTACTAAAAATACAAAAATTAGCTGGGCGTGGTGGCGGGCACCTGTAATCTCAGCTACTCAGGAGGCTGAGGCAGGAGAATCAGCTTGAACCTGGGATGAGGAGGTTGTGGTGAGCCAAGATCATGCCACTGTACTCCAGCCTGGGTGACAGAGTGAGACTCCGTCTCAGAAAAAAAAAAAAACGACATGTAGAGAAGTATGTACAACACGATTACATCATCAATGTTCTATGTGTTGTATGTGTACATATAAAATGGCTACCGCTATACATGTATATTATAACTAGGAGCATCGATAAAATATGCAAGAAAGCATCATAAATTATCAACCAGTTATCTTGGGAGTAGGGGTGATGTGAGTGATGGTAGGGTGGAGAGGGGAGCCAAAAAGGAAAGGGGAGAAAAAAACCACTGCATTAAAACCAAAACAGTGTACATGCTACGACCACATTAATGCATTTATGCTAAATTATGTATTTTTTAATATAATTTTGTGTGTAATATATTTTATTTATAATTAAAGACATTTTTTTTTAGAGACGGTCTCATTTTGTTGCCTAAGCTAGAACGCAGTGGCACGATTATAGCTCATTGCAGCCTCCAGCTGTGCAGCTCAAGTAATCCTTCTGCCTCAGCCTCCCAAGTGGCTGGGACAACAGGTATCCATGAAAAGGCCTGGCCAATAAAAAAAAATTTTTTTTTTTTGTTAGAGACAGGGTCTTACTTTGCTGGTCTTGAACTCCTGGCCTCAAGTGATCCTCCTCCTTGGCCTCCCAAAATGCTAGGATTATAGGTGTGAGCCACTGTGCATGGCTTAAAATATTTTGTATATTAAAAAAAAAGCAAACCCAAGTTGCTCTAAACTCCAGAGTCGATGCTTTTTTCATCTCTCTGAAGGGGATGGGGGAAGCCTTTCACTTTGGTTACATGTCAGCCTTTACTTAGAGAATCCTTTAACAGCGTTAAGTGCAGATCTGATGGCTGATCCAAGTTTGCTCTGAATTTACCCTTCTCACCTTCCCCTCAAGTGAGACCAGTGATACTCAGCAGGGGTGATTCCCTCCCTGCCAGGGGACATTTGGCAATGTCTGGAAGCATTTTAATTGTCACACCTGTGGTGGGTGCTACTGGAATCTAGTGGGGAAAACAAGGGATGCTGCTAAACACCCTTCAATGCACAGGACAGTCCCTTCCACGTCCAACAAAGAATTCTCCAGCTGTGAACATTAATAGGACTTACTTGAGAAACCCTGAGCTAGTCTGACCCAGTCACCCTACTACTGCCAGGTACAAACTGCATTTCCTGCCTCCATGGCACTGCCCATTAGCATGCTCTCTGCACACCTGTTTGCTTACCCAAATCTACTTTTTCTTTTTTCTTTTTTGAGACAGGGCCTCACTGTTGCCCAGGCTGGAGTGCAGTGGTGCAAAGAGGGCTCACTGCAGCCTCAACCTCCTGGGCTCAAGTGATCCTTCTGCCTCAGCCTCCTGAGTAGCTGGTACCACAGGCATGTACTACCACCCTGGCCTTTTTTTTTTTTTTTTGGTATTTTTAGCAGAGACTGGTGTCTTGCTATGTTGCCCAGGCTGGTCTTGAACTCTTGGTCGTAAGCAATACCCCTGCCTTGGCCTCCCAAAGTGTCGGGATTACAAGTGACACCCACAATGTCTAGCCTCAAATCCACTTCTTTCTTTCTTTCTTTTTTTTTCTGAGATGGAGTCTCGCTCTGTCACCCAGGCTGGAGTGCAGTGGTGTGATCTCAGCTTACTGTAACCTCCCCCTCCTGGGCTCAAGTGATTCTCCAGCCTCAGCCTTCCGAGTAGCTGGGATTACAGGTATGTGCCACCACGCCCAGCTAATTTTTGCATTTTTTAGTAGAGACGGGGTTTCGCCACGTTGGCCACACTGGTCTCGAACTCCTGACCTCATGATCCACCCGCCTTGGCCTCCCAAAGTGCTGGGATTACAGGTGTGAGTGACCGCACCTGACCAAATCCACCTCTTTCTAAGGCCTGCCTCCCTTGTGTATCTTCCTTAACCATCCTAGCCTATCTATCACAATCACCCTTGTCTGAATTCTTACAAACTCATCAGGTATTTATAGGCCTTCTGACACCACTGACATTGTAATCTAAATACCTTTTTAGCTCTTCTAATGCTATTACACTTCCCTATGTTTTTATGCCTTGTCTACGCACTAGATTTATAAGCTCTCAAGGAACACTTCTCAGAGTGCTTTGCCAAGCTGAAGGTTCAACATTCTTAATTGGCCAGAATCTCTCTTCAGAGGAAAATAGGACACTCACCTTGGGGGCAATGCGGACTCGCTTGCTATGGCGGGCAAGCTCTGAGCTCATGAGGGAAGCCGCCAGGGGTAATGGCACCTTCACCGAGGGCTGCAACACCAGTGACTGGTTCACCGGGAATTGGATAGGCACCAGGTATGAGCTGACCCGTGGTAACAGTGGCTTCATCTTCCGCCCTAGGAGGAAACACGAGAGATCAGGAGCAGGGGGACTGGAGTACACCCCTTCTGAGCCCCAGGAGCTTTGCTCTCCTTCTCTGGGCTCAGATCCCTTTGAGGTGGGAACAGAATCCTGAAGTCTGGTTCCCTAAAGCTATGCCCCCAGAACAAGGACCAGGCCCGAGGCCCACTCTCCCATACTAACGTGCGCCCAGGGGGAGTTCAGTTTTGATGGTCATGTTCCGGCGGAGCTCTGGATTCGGTCGTTTCTGCTGCTGCTTGTGGCAGGTGGGGAGAGAAAGAAACCTGTGTTAATAAGGTAAAGAGGGGATGGCAAAGCCCCACCAGCTGCTCTGGTGGCGTGTGCTTGAGTTAACCGACAGCCCAGAGAGAGGAGGCCAACCTGAGGGGACGGACGCAGGTGAGCGGTCTCCAAAACCATGATTAGTGGGCCGGTGGGTGGCCTACAGACACGTGATGGCAGAGTGGCACTACCGCCTCACCCACGTGTCCTCAACACCCCTGGGGGATGCCAGAGCAGGTAGCTATATGCGTGACAAAGAAAAGCTAGGCACAAAAGTGAGCGAGCGCACTGCCGCCCGTGAGGCTGGCGCCATGCGCTTGTGGCCGCTGCAGCATGCTCCCTGCCGCGCCCCGCTCTGCTCAGCGTGCCCCTGTGATGCCCATGGGCGGGGAGGGAAGTGGGTGTGTGCCCGAGCCTCAGGGTGTTCTGTGTCTACAGCTGGCAGTCACATGGCCATAGGCACCCTTCCCCACATCACAGCTTGTCTCTGTCCATAAAGCCATGCTGAGCAGTGAAAGGAAAACAAGGCCAAGCCCCGAGCCAGAGGGAAAGAACCTTACTGATTCCAAGTGCTCGGGCAATTGTGGAGACCCTGGGTCCAGTGGCTGGTGGCGGCCAGGCATTGTGGGAGAGAAAGGAGATGAAGTTACCACCAACGTGGTCAATTGGACCAGACAGGGAAAAACACCTATTCCTGACTGATGACAAAAGACACCCCAGACAACTGTCCCTCCCAGGAGAATGGTTGCAGCCTTGTAGGCACTCTGAAATACCAAAATAGCTTCTTTCCAAAAAGACGTTCTGGTAGCTCAGCTTCTGGTCTGCAGCCTGAGGAAGGGCTTTTTTTTTTTTTTTTTTTGACGGAGTTTCACTCTTATTGCCCAGGCTGGAGTGCAGTGGTATGATTTCGACTCTCCACCACGTCTGCCTCCTGGGTTCAAGGGATTCTCCTGCCTCAGCCTCCCAGGTAGCTGGGATTACAGGCATGCGCCACCACACCTGGCTAATTTTGTATTTTTAGTAGAGACGGGGTTTCTCCATGTTGGTCAGGCTGGTCTCGAACTCCCGACCTCAGGTGATCCACCTGCCTCAGCCTCCCAAAGTGCTGGGATTACAGGCGTCAGCCACCACACCCGGCAGGAAGGGCTTTTTTTAGAGCAAGCATTCCCAGATTTTCTTGTAAGAATCATCTGAGATGCTTGCTAAAAATACAAATTCCTAGGCCCATCCCAGAAGCACTAAATCAAGAGCCCCAAGAGAGGGGTCTGGGAAGCTGTGTTTTAACAATGTCCCAGGCAATTCCCATTCACAGGGAAGTCAGGAAAACACTGCCCTGGGAAGCCCTCTCTGTTGGGTCAGAACAGCCCTCTCCTTGCTCTGGTCTGGCACAAAAATGTGTCATTTGGTATTTGTCAACTGTACTTAATTCAGTGGGTTTTGTGCAAATCACTAATTGGGTGGCTGGCTTCTAACCCTACCCCGATCAAATGAAAGCATCACTAGCAGAACTTGTTTCCTTTTGAGATGGCTATGACGACCTCCAACTTAGGCCCTATTTAGAGAAAAGCAGGGCATTCACCTTAAACACCTGGTCCAATGTCAAGTAGCGGTTGGCACTGGGGTGAATGGTCCAGAAGGAGACCTTGCCATTGGCAGACGTCTCCCGGACAAACATGTCATGCAGGGAAAGGTTGTGGCGGATGGAGTTCTGGAAGAAGAGCAAGACAACTGGTTATCAGCTACTTTAGATTCAGAAACATCACCCTTCAAACACATGGGGAAACCAGCCTCAGGCCCCTCCCACTGTGCTTAGCACAGGCTTTGTCTGGTGTCTTTGTAGCCCTGTCTCTCGGCAACTCTCCTCACATTTCACACCGCAGAGCTGTCACCCTCAGCCATAAACCCATCTATTCTACGGGAATAAAGACTGATGCCAACCTTAGATTGTGATAAAGAAAAGACCTGGATAGCTGTCAGGGGCTAGAAAAGCAGAGTAAGGCTGTGAGGCAGTGATCAATAGCAAGACAGGTGGGTCAGAGAAATCAAGAAACTAGGGAATTAGGCCTGGCATGGTGGCTCACGCCTATAATCCCAGCACTGTGGGAGGCCGAGGCTAGTGGATCACTTGAGGCCAGGAGTTTGAGACCAGCCTAGCAAACATGGTGAAACTCTGTCTCTATCAAAAATATAAAAATTAGCCAGGCATGGTGGCGCATGCCTGTAGTCCCAACTAGTCGAGAGGCTGAGGCAGGAGAATCACTTGAACCTGGGAGGCAGAGGTTGAAGTGAGCCAAGATCGTGTCACTGCGCTCCAGCCTGGGTGACAGAGTGAGGCCCTGCCACAAACAAACAACCAAACAGGAAACTAGGAAATTAAGGCTGGGTGTGGTGGCTCACACCTGTAATCACAGTGCACTGAGAGGCTAAGGCAGGAGGAGTGCTTGAGACTAGGAGTTCAGACCAGCCTGGGCAACATAGTAACCAGCCTGGGCAACTGCCTCTACAACAACAACAAAAAAAATTAGTGGACTGTGGTAGTGCAGCTGTTATCCCAACTGCTTGGGAGGTTGAGGAGGGAAGAGCTTGAGCCCAGGGGGCTAAGGCTGTACTCCAGCCCAGGCAACAGAGTGAGACCCTGTCTCAAAAAACAAACAAACAAAAAAACTAGGAAAGTAAGCTGATGGAAGGGAGTAAAGTTAAGAGTTCTACCATGAGGGGCCAGGTGCAGTGGCTCATGCCTGTAATCCCAGCACTTTGGGAGGCTGAGAGGGGCAGATCATTTGATGTTAGGAGTTTGAGACCAGCCTGACCAACATGGTGAAACCCGTCTCTACTAAAAATACAAAAAAATTAACCAGGTGTGGTGGCGCATGCCTGTAGTCCCAGCTACTCGGGAGGCTGAGGCAGGAGAATCGCTTGAACCTTGTAGGTGAAGGTTGCAGTGATCTGAGATCTGCCATTGCACTCCAGCCTGGGCGGCAGAGCAAGACTCTGTCTCAAAAAAAAAAAAAAAAAAGAAAGAGTTCTACCATGAGGAAAACAAAACACTTGGCTTGGAATTGAGCACCCGTGAGAAGACCTCATTTGTGGCTCTGACACCGACCAACTGTGTGAGCTATGTTGACTCCCAGGCATCTTGGTCTTTCCATGAATGAAGTGAAAGGAAAACCCCTGCCCACTAGAAATGGTATGTGACGCTATAGGAGATGACATCTTGGGTCATAAGGTTCACAGCATTCTTTTTTTTTAATCAAGACATTTTCATAAAACTACTTAGCCACTCTAGTTGCTGGCATCTAGGACTGCTGTTCAGTGTAGCAGAAAAGTGGGCTTGAGTGCTACATTGAAGACTCTTCATGAACTTTAGGTAGTAACAGATGAAGTAGTTAAAGAGCTCTTGTTAATGATTTTGCCTGGATTCAATAAGATTGAGTCAAAACCCAAAAGATACGTTTATCATTCTAGTATCCTTTGCACTTAACTGCTGTCCCAGATACAAGTTGCAGCACAGCACTGGAGACAGACTGTCAGGCTGGACTGACCTTGATTTTGGTTGCATTGGGACATATTACCTTCCAGCCTGGCTTGGCAATGTGCTTAAAATAGGGAAAGTGGTCCTCTATCCAAGTATAGATGTCTTTCAAGGTCATGCGCTTCCTCTCAGTGCTGTTGATGGCGAATTGTATCATGGCCATGTAAGAGTAGGGTGGCCGCTCAGACACAGAGTTCTGCCAGGATGTTGATGGTCTCGAAGGTTCCTCAACCTGAGGATTATGACAAAGGGAATGACACGAAAGAGTTCATGAGAACTACCCCAACTCAAGCCCTTAAAGAACATCTAGAGAAACCTTTATCCCATAGGATGGTACTAGAAACAAACTCATCTGAGACTGCTATCTCATAGAATACAATTTTAGAGTTGGGAAGGATCTTGGAGATGATCTAGCCTAGACCCTAGCCAATAAGAAACTCGTTTTGTCATCATTCATTTTGTTGAATTTGGAGAAAATCCAGTCCCTTCCAGTTGCAATTTCTCAGGAAAGTTTGAGTATGTACTTTGATTCTCAAATCATTGATGTTACACTAAAACCACGCCCATTTTTCAGACTTGTGGGTCAAGAAACCTAGGTCTTAGTCCCATTTCTATTCCTGATGTGTTGTGAATAAACCCATCTCATTTCCATGTTTGTATGAGAGAAATATTCCCAAGAGTATGAGTCAGACAATGCCTGCAAAGCACACAGTTAGCTAAGTTTTAGGCAAAGATCTGATCATTCACATTTTTTTTTTCTTTTTTTGAGACAGGGTCTCACTGTGTCACCCAGGATAGAGTGTAGTGGCTAGATCACAGCTTACTGCAGCCTTGACCTCCCCAGGCTCAGGTGATCCTCCTGTCTCAGCCTCCAAGTAGCTGGGACTACAGGCATAAACCACCATGCCTGGCTATTTTTTTTTTTTTTTAGATGGAGTTTCACTCTTGTTGCCCAGGCTGGAGTGCAATGGTGCAATCTTGGCTCACTGCAACCTCTGCCTCTTGGGTTCAAGCGATTCTCCTGTCTCAGCCTCCCAAGTAGCTGGGATTACAGGCACCTGCCACCACGCCCAGCTACTCTTTCTGTATTTTTAGTGGAGATGGGGTTTCACAATATTGGCTAAGCTAGTCTCGAACTCCTGACCTCAGGTGATCCACCTGCCTTAGCCTCCCAGAGTGATGGGATTACAGGCGTGAGCCATTGTGTCCGGCTATTTTTTTTTTTTTTTTGTATTTTTAGTAGAGACCAGGGTTTTGCTATGTTGCCCAGGCTGCCCTAGAACTCTTGGGCTCAAGTAATCTGTCCACCTTGGCCTCCCAAAGTGCTGGGATTACAATTGTGAGCCACCATGCCAACATTTTTAAAAACTGAGATATTACTTCCTAAAGTACACAAATTTTATGTTTATAGCACAATTAATATTTACTTATGTACATATGCATGTACATTTTCACTTTTTTTTTTTGAGACGGAGTTTTGCTCTTGCTGCCCAGGTTGGAGTGCAATGGCGCGATCTTGGCTTACCACAAGCTCTGCCTCCTGGGTTCAAGTGATTCTCCTGCCTCAGTCTCCTGAGTAGCTGGGATTACAGGCATGTACCACCACGCCCAGCTAATTTTGTATTGTTAGTAGAGGCGGGGTTTCTCCATGTTGGTCAGGCTGGTCTCGAATTCCTGACCTCAGGTGATCCACCCACCTCGGCCTCCCAAAGCCCTGCGAATATAAGCATGAGTTACCGTGCCTGGCCAAATTTTCACTTTTAAAGATTGTTAAGCTGGAGGCCATGATCCTAAGTGATTTAATGCAGGGACAGAAAATCAAATACTGCATATTCTCACTTATAAGTAGGAACTAGGCCAGATATGGTGGCTCACGCCTGTAATCCCAACACTTTGGGAGGCTAAGGCAGGAGGATGACGAGCTCAAGAGATTGAGACTATCGCAGCCAACACGGTGAAACCCTGTCTCTACTAAAAATAAAAAAATTAGCCGGGCGTGGTGGCGGGTGCCTGTAGTCCCAGCTACTCCGGAGGTTGAGGCAGGAGAATCACTTGAACCTGGGACGCAGAGGTTTCAGTGAGCAGAGATTGTGCCACTGCACTCCAGCCTGGCAACAGAGTGAGAATCCGTCTCAAAGAGAGGGAAAAAAAAAAAAAAAAAAAGAGGCTGGGCATGGTGGCTCACACCTGTAATCCCAGCACTTTGGGAGGCCGAGGCGAGTGGATCATGATGTCAGGAGTCCAAGACCAGCCTGGCCAACATAGTGAAACCCCGTCTCTACTAAAAATACAAAAATTAGCCAGGCGTGGCGGCGGGCACCTGTAATCCCAGCTACTCAGGAGGTAGAGGCAGGAGAATCGCTTGACCTGGGAGGTGGAGGTAGCAATGAGCTGAGATGGCACTACTACACTCCAGCCTGGGAGACAGAGCAAGACTCTGCCTCAAAAAAAAAAAAAAAAAGGAAGAGCTAAACATTGAGCACACATGGATACGAAGAAGGGAACAGTAGACAACAGGGCCTACTTGAGGGTGGAGCGTGGGAAGATGGGGAGATAGAAAAACTACCTAGCAGGTACTATGCTCACTACCTGGGGGACAAAATCATTTGTACGCTAAACCCCAGCAACACACACTATACCCATGTAACACACCTGCACATGTGCCCCCTGAACCTAAAATAGAAGTTGAGAAGAAAAGAAAATAAAGGTTGTTGAATGAATGATTAACACATATATACAATAGAATCTAGATGTATTATATTGGTAACTGTGGAAAAAAACAACCCAGACTACACAATTGGGTTCAATTTTGATTGCTAGGGAAGTATTTAAAATTCATATCTAGGCCAGGCTGGTGGTTCATGCCTGTAATCCCAGCACTTTGGGAGGCTGAGACAGGAGGATCCCTAGAGCCCAGGAATTTGAAATCAGCCTGGGCAACAGGGCAAAACCCCATCTCTACAAAAATTACAAAAATTAGCTGGGCATGGTGGTGTGCACCTGAGTCCCACCTACTTGGAAGACTGAGGTGGGGGGATCAGCTGAGCCTGGGAGGTCGAGGTGGGAGGATCAGCTGGGCCTGGGAGGTTGAGGTAGGAGGATCAGTTGGGCCTAGGAGGTCGAGGCTGCAGAGAGCCATGATTGCACCATTGTGCTCCAGCCTGGGCAACAGAGCAAGACGCTGTCTTAAAAAAAATGTATATATAAACTGACTTTATCTGCTATTAATATTATATCTTCGAATAAAATTACCTTATTATATTATATTCAATTTATACTGTTCATACTGTTGGGAGACATCTTTAAAGTTCAAGTGGATTCCCAAAGTGAAGACCTCTCAATCATTTCCTGAATACCTACTAAGGACAGAATACTAAACCCAGTGCTGGTTGGAATACAGAGTGACCAGGGGAATCTGACCTCAAGGAAATTTCACAGATCGGGGAGAAAAGATCCCAGGCAGAAAAGAAAAGTAGTTCCAAAGTTACACAGAAGAGCATGAAGTGGAGAGCTAACACCAGAACTCAGCAATTCTGGTCCATCAGGCCACTTGATCCATTTCCCTACCTAGGAATTCCCTGCCCTGGATCTGAATCTTTAGTGAGTGACAGAACAATTCACCTTAACCTGTCTCTGCTCCAGGTGACAATTCTCCTTCTCCTCCATCTCTTGCTTGATGCTGCAGGAGCCCAGTCCATCAGAACTCATCTTTCGGAGCCACTGGATGTTGGATAGGCTCTTGTTGATAGTGCAGCCTGCTGCCTCACCATCTGCTAGAGGGAAAATCATCCAACACCCCACTTAGCTGCCTCATCAGATGCCCAGTATGTCCATCAGAATTGGTGGCTAGCAGGCCGGGCGCAGTGGCTCACATCTGTAATCCTAGCACTTTGGGAGGGCGAGGCGGGTGGACCTCCCGAGGTCAGGAGTTCAAGACCAGCCTGGCCAACATGGTGAAACCCCATCTCTACCAAAAATACATAATTAGCTGGGTGTGGTGGCACACACCTGTAGTCCCAACTACTCAGGAGACTGAGATAGGAGAATCGCTCGAACCTGGGAGGCGGAGGCTGCAGTGAGCCAACACTGTGCCATTGCACTCCAGCCTGGGTGAGACAGAGTGAGACTCTGTCTCAGGAAAAAAAAACAAAAAACAAAAAAAAGAGGCCGGGCACGGTGGCTCAAGCCTGTAATCCCAGCACTTTGGGAGGCCGAGACGGGTGGATCACGTGGTCAGGAGATCAAGACCACCCTGGCTAACACGGTGAAACCCCGTCTCTACTAAAAAATACAAAAAACTAGCCGGGCGAGGTGGCGGGTGCCTGTAGTCCCAGCTACTTGGGAGGCTGAGGCAGGAGAATGGCGTAAACCAGGGAGGCGGAGCTTGCAGTGAGCTGAGATCCCGCCACTGCACTCCAGCCTGGGTGACAGAGCGAGACTCCATCTCAAAAAAAAAAAAAAAGAATTGGTGGCTAGGGATCACTTGTCCAAGACCTCTACCTTTAGGGACGGAGAACACATGCTGAATCTATTGTGGCTCTAAGTTACTCTGCCCCATTATGCATTTCAGGAAAACTGTAGGAACATAGTTCAAATTGCATTTCAAGCTGAGCCATACTGAGCCTTAGAGATCCATCAAGGCAGCCTTACAAAAGAATTATTGAGATCTGCACACCAAAAAAGTCACTTTTCAGCCTGGGCAATATAGTGGGACCCCATCTCTGCAAAAAGAAAAAAAAAATTAACTGGGCATGATAGTGCATGCCTGTAGTCCCAGCTACTTGGGAGGCTGAGGTGGGAGAATGGCTTGAGTCCAGGCGTTCGAGGCTAGAGTGAGCCATGATTGCGCCACTGCACTCTAGCCTGGGTGACAGAGCGAGACCCCATCTCTAAAGACAAAGTCATTTTCCTCCTCTTGCTTCAGCTTTCTCCCTTATCAAGAAGGAAAATGAGGCTAACATGGCGAAACCCTGTCTCTACTAAAAGGAGAATCACTTGAAACCAGGAGGCAGAGGTAGCAGTGAGCTGAGATTGCACCACTGCACTCCAGCCTGGGCAACAGAGCAAGACTCCATCTAAAAAAAAAAAAAAAAAAAAAAAAAAAAAAAAAAAAAAGAAGGAAAATGAAGTCAGGCGCTGTGGTTCATGCCTGTAATCCCAGCACCTTGGGAGGCCCATATGGTTGGATCCCTTGAGCTCAGGAGTCTGAGACCAGCCTGGGCAACATAGTGAGATCCCTTCTTCATTTATTTATTTTTTGAGACCCCTTCTTTTCTTCATTTTTAATTTTTTTTGAGACAGAGTCTCGCCCTGTGGCCAGGCTGGAGTGCAGTGGCACAATCTCGGCTCACTGCAACCTCCGCCTCCCAGGTTCAGCAATTCTCCTGCCTCAGGCTCCAGAGTAGCTGGGACTATAGGCGCCTGCCACCATGCCTGGCTAATTTTTGTATTTTTGGTAGAGACGGAGTTTCACCATTTTGGCCAGGATGGTCTCGATCTCTTGACCTCATGATCTGCCTGCTTTGGCCTCCCAAAGTCCTGGGATTACAGGCGTGAGCCACCGCACCCAGCTGAAACCCCTTCTTAATAAAAAAAACAAAACAAACCTTTTTTTTAATAGAAATTTTGTTGTTGTTGTTGTGTTTTTTTTTTGAGACAGAGTCTCATTCTGTTGGCCAGGCTGGAGTGCAATGGTGCAATCTTGGCTCACAGCAACCTCTGACTCCTGGGTTCAAGCAATTCTCCTGCTTCGGCCTTCCAAGTGGCTGGGATTACAGGGGCCTGCCACCATGCCCAGCTAATTTTTTGTATTTTTAGTAGAGATGGGGTTTCACCATGTTGGCCAAGCTGGTCTCAAACTCCTGACCTCAGGTGATCCACCTGCCTCGGCCTCCCAAAGTGCTGGGATTATAGGCGTGAGCCACCACGCCTAGCCAAGTTTTTTTTTAAGAAAGGAAAATGATTTTTACTTTCTTTTGGGTCAATGGGAAGGATAAACAGAGATAATCCTTTTCCAACATAAAGAAAGCCACAGAAATTCTAAATTATAATTGTAACCCTTTCAACAGCACCCAAAGGAGCTGGGTCAAGCTTTCAGGATGAAGACAAGACTTTCATTGGCTCAGGCTAGATGCCTGATTGTTCTGTTTTTTTTGAGACACAGTTTTGCTCTGTCGCCCAGGCTTGAGTGCCGTGGTGTGATCTTGGCTCACTGCAGCCACCTCCTCCTGGCCTGGGCAACATAGTGAGGCGATTCTCCTGCCTCAGTCTCCAGAGTAGCTGGGACTACAGGCGTGTGCCACCACGCTCGGCTAATTTTTTAAATATTTTTAGGTGAGACAGGTTTCACCATGCCATGTTGGCCAGGCTAGTCTCGAACTGCTGACCTCAAGTGATCTGCCTGCCTCAGCCTCCTAAAGTGCGGGGATTACAGGGGTGAGCCACTGTGCTCGGCCAGATGCCTGACTGTTGCAAGCATCAAGACTGACCACAGACCTTGCCAGTAGAGAGAAAAGGCTGGGCTCCCTCACCCCTTTCCCTGGAAGACCACATACCACAGGTCTCCCGTTTCTGCTCGCCAAGGGCTCCAGGTGGTCTAGGAAGATTCCCATCCCTAGCTGCAGGTTTTGGTCCCAAGGTCTCCAGGGTCACTTCTGTCCTTTTGGCATCACAGCTGGTTTGGGTTTGAGGCTGGAGTCCTGGAGGCTGAGCTGGGGCTCCCCCACAACTGATGAGGATGAATTTGTTGGGCCCACTACTGCCGCTCTCTTTTCCCTTGGCAGTCAGTGCCGTGATGATGCTGTGGATGTCGGCATTGTTGGGGATAGCCACCACTTGGGTGTCGGGCATGGTGGGGTGGTTAATAATCTTGATCCCAGCTGGAAACTTGCAAGTGTTGGACTCTGCCACTTCCTTGGAGGCCTCTGCTTGGTTAGGCTCCTGTTGGGCAGGGGATCTCTTGGGTTCCTCCTCTGATGTTTCACTTGGGGCATTTTGAACAGGAAGGGGCAGCCTCCGTCTTTTGAGAATCAATGGCCGACGGGGGCTGGTTTTCATTATGAATCTGCGTTTTCACTCTCCATTGAGAATCACAAGTGTCGACCCTGGAAAACGCAAACAGCAGCAAGATGTTAGAGATTTTTTAGGCTGAGAAGTTCTTTTAGAGAAAGGTGCTCCTCTTCATATGATCAGGAACATGAGCCTAAAGGCCCAGGTAAACACTCCATGGACTTTTGTAAAGACCTCAGATAATAAGGAGATAAGTTTTACTGACAAAAGAAGGCTAAAATTACAGCAGACAGAAGCAATTCAAAGGGTAAAAATGGGACTGGGCTGGAGATAGACAAAGATCTCCTTCTTGAAGCTTCAGAATATTTAGCTACAGAAGTGGATGGGATAGCTACAAATATGTGGAAATCTCTATAATTGCCTACTATAATATAAATAGATCACTTGCAATGACTGTATGGACAGGAATGGAAGATGCTAGAATAGGAAAGCATATGGTAGTTAGGAGTCCTGACAAAACTCTTATCCCATAGTCCATTCTAAGATAAAGCCTTTTAATTTTTTTTTTTTTTTTTTTTTTTGAGACAGAGTCTCACTCTGTCACCCAGGCTGGAGTGCAGTGGCACGATCTCAGTTCACTGCAATCTCTGCTGCCTGGGTTTAAGCGATTCCCATGCCTCAGCCTCCTGAGTAGCTGGGATTACAGGCGCCCACCACCACACCCGGTTAATTTTTGTATTTTTGGTAGAGACAGGGTTTCACCATGTTGCTCAGGCTGGTCTTGAACTCAGGTGATCCACCTGGCTTGGCCTCCCAAAGTGCTGGGATTGTAGGCATCAGTCACCGCAAGTCACCTGGCCAAGCCTTTTAACTTTTATGTTACTTTGTAAATAGGACCAGTGCACACAGAATCAAGAAAGAAAGGCAGATTGTACTATTGCCACACTACTGGAAAAATCATCTCCCAGTTTACAAAACCTCACATAAAATGGAAACCTCTATTGAAGGCCCATGTAAAGTTGTGCAGCTTGTTCACTGAACAACTTTAGAGGGTGACATTTATTTCACAGGCTATTATACTTGCTGTAATTTAAAAAGAATGTGTTCTTTTACAATTCGTACTGTATTTATACAGTGGCATTTTAGTACTTGCATGTGGTTATACATATTTTAACTTTCTAAGCATGCCACTTTATTCATTTCTTTTCCAGAAATAAGACTATAACCCCTGTCTCCTTACTACCAGAATGAGCTATCATCAATACACTAAGGTGGTTCTGAAATGCTAATAGCATAGTCTTTTTTTTTCTTTTTAAGTCTTTTGTTGATTTTTAAAATTTTTTTTCTTTTTTTTTTTTTGAGAGGGAGTTTCGCTCTTGTCACCCAGGCTGGAGTGCAATGGCGCGATCTCAACTCACTGCAACCTCCGCCTCCGGGGTTGAAGCGATTCTCCTGCCTCAGCCTCCCGAGTAGCTGCGATTACAGGCACCCACCACCACGCCAGGCTAATTTTTATTTATTTATTTATTTTTAGTAGAAACAGGGTTTCACCATGTTTACCAGGCTGGTCTTGAACTCCTCAGATGATCCACCCGCCTCGGCCACCCAAAGTGCTGGGATTACAGGCGTGAGCCACTGCACCCAGCCTTTTTTTGATTTTAATAGATACATGGAATACTCTACTATTAAGCAAAATTGTATAATTCTATTTCATGGAACTTTGGGAGACAGAGGAATTGGTTGTCTCTTTTTTTAGGACACTTATTCTCTCCCTGAAAAGCAATTGTAATTTTTTGACATTTGTCATCTGCAGAGTTCACAGGCCCGCCACACCTCTACCTTCAAATCTCAGTTTTACTTTCACTTCAGATCTTTCCAGGCTTCCCTCTCTCCCCGCATCGATCAGTAGATATTATTCCGCTTTTTCCACAGGATATCTACGTCTTAACTTTTTCTTTTACTTCCTGACCAGCCTGATATTATTATTGCCAACACTTTCTTGCCTGGCAAACTTCCTGAGCGGGGAAATCTTGCTACATTCTCAGGAACCAGGAGAAGGGCTCTGCAGATGGGTAAGACGGAGGCAGTGTTGCCTAGTGGTGAGCGCCTGGGAGCAGGGGAGTATGTGTGCAGGTTGGTCCTTGACTCAACGTAGTACAAGCTCAGTCTTCATCTCAGCCACAGCCGGCCTAAGAAAGGCCACCCCAGCCCTCCCGAGGCCGTGGGCAGGGTGCAGAGGTCAGACTTCCAGGGAAGGCCAAGGGGCGCTTTAAGTAATGAGACGGCCCCGGCCAGGAGGTTGGATGCAGAAACATTTGCACCCGGGCTCAGATTCTTCCCGTGTGGCCCAAACCTCCACTCGTGGCCCGTGCCCTGCTGCTAGACGCCCTGACCTCCGCGCCCGGAGGCCTCGCTCCCCGCCTGTGCCCAGGCCAGGCCTGGGACTCCATTCCTGTATCCCGCTCACCTCCAGACTGCGGTCGCCGCCGCCGTTGGGCCGTGGCTCCGAAGGCGGGCTCCGGGCTCCTCCAACCTGCGGGCCGAGCCAGGGCCCCGGACGGGGGCTCGCGCCGGACCGGCCGGGTCCCCGGCGGTGCGGGCGGGGTGGGAACCCCGGGGGATCCCGGGAGGGGAGGGGGTCCCGGGCCGGGGCCGGGGGTGGGGTCTGGCACCGGAGCTTTCAGTTTGTTCCGCTGTTTGAAATTGGCGCCGGCGGAGCGTTAAGGTCACGTGACGGAACGTCGCCAATCGGCGCCGGCCTTGTCTCGGCGTTCCGTCTCGAAGGCTGTGCGGTCTGACAGGAGCTGCGGCCCAGTCCGGCCCGGGCTGGTAAGGCTGGCCGCAGGCTGGCTTGCGGGGAAAGAAGTGGCCGTGGGGCCTGGGAGGGGCCGGAGGGGTCCCCGCCGCGTGGGTGGGCGAGCGGAGGGACAGTCTGGGGACGTGCGGAAGCGGCGCGACAGGCCCGGCTCCCTGGGTCCGCTTTCCCTGCCGCCATAGTCACGCCGGGCGACACGCCCCCGCTTCCCCTCGGGCTGCTCTGCTCCCCTTTTCCAAGGTCGGCTTCGGTTGGTTTCCTTCCTGGGGAAAATCGTACCCCATTTTCGTACAGTGAACGATCGTCTGCTCCCCCCGATTAGACTGAGGGTTCTTTGAGGGCTGCGTATGAGCTCAGCTTTCTTCCATCTTGAAAAAAATGTCGGCCCCGCGAACCCTGCCTCTGCGCGAAATCTTCAAGTACTGACCTGTCTTTGGCCCCTCCCAAAGCCCAGCCTTCGGCTATGGTAGACGGTGGTGCTTTATTAGTCAACCAGTCTAGTTGAGCACCTGCTCTGTGCCAGGCCCCGCTAGGCCCTGAAGATACAATGGCAGACAAGGTTCTTTCCTTCCCCCGGGCTCACAGTCCAGTCGTGGAAGAGGGGCACTGACATTTTAAAAGAATCAAATAGGCCGGGCGCGGTGGCTCACGCCTGTAATCCCAGCATTTTGGGAATCCAAGGCAGGCGGATCACCTGAGGTCAGGAGTTCGAGACCACCCTGGCGAACATGGTGAAACCCCATCTCTACTACTAATTAAAAAAAAAAAAAATTAGCCGGGCATAGCAGCACATGCCTGTAGTCCCAGTTACTTGGGAGGCTGAGACAAGAGAATTGCTGGAACTTGGGAGGTGGAGGTTGCAGTGAGCCAAGACTGCACCGCTGCACTCTCCAGCCTGGGCAACAAAGTGATACTCTGTCTCTAAAAAAATAAAATAAAATAAAAGAATCGACTAAACAAATGTGGGCTGGGCATAGTGGCTCACGCCTGTAATCCCAGCACTTTAGGAGGCTGAGGCGGGTGGATCATTTGAGGTTACAGGTTCGAGACCAGCCTGGCCAACATAGCGAAACTGCTTCTCTACTAAAAATTAGCCGCACGTGGTGGTGCATGCCTGTAGTCTCAGCTACTCTGGAGGCTGAGGTGGAAGGATGACCTGAGGCCGAGAGGTGGAGGCTATGGTGAGCCGTGATCACACCACTGTACTCCAGCCTGGGTGACAGAGGAAGACACCGTCTCCAAAACGAACAAACAAATGTGGCATTATTGCTGTAAAGTGCAACATAAGAGGTTAATGATACTTTGAGTATTTACAGTAAGATCTTGAGAGGTAGGACAGGAAAGGCGTTTCTTTTCTTTTTTTTTTTTTTCCTCGCTCTGTTGCCCAGGCTGGAGTGCAGTGGCTGGATCTCAGCTCGCTGCAAGCTCCGCCTTCTGGCTTTATGCCATTCTCCTGCCTCAGCCTCCCGAGTAGCTGGGACTACAGGCGCCCGCCACCTCGCCTGGCTAGTTTTTTGTATTTTTTAGTAGAGACGGGGTTTCACCGTGTTAGCCAGGATGGTCTCGATCTCCGGACCTCGTGATCCGCCCGTCTCGGCCGTTTCTAATGAGAGCTTGGTGTGAGATCTGATGCCTTTTACAAAGAAAGGAGGGAGCCCTGCTAAGCAGAGGGAATCAGGCGTGCAAAGGCTGGATGGCAGGAGGAAGCACAGTGAGTTCAAAGGCTAAGGAATATCTGAAGAGTTTGAGCTAATTGACCTGAATGGAGTGTGGTGTGAGTTGAAGCTGGAGCCAGGGGAAGCGGGGCCTTAGCCATACAGAGAAGTTTTGTGCTTATCCAAGAATTAAAGGAAGCCAATCATAAGCTTTAAGCAGAAGTGAACCCAGGTCAGATTTGCATTTTAAAAGGTCAGTCTATAGCGGGGTTTGCTAGAGTGGATTAGGGCAGAACAGTTGGATATTGCAGTACTCCAGGCAAGAACTGCTGGAGCTTGAAAAAGGGTGGCGGGGAGAGAGAGAAGAGAAAGAAGGAGACAGCGTGAAAAAGGGGCATTACGAAAACATGTTTAAGAGGTAAAGTTGACAGGGCTTGATGGTGGGTTGGATGGGAAATAGAAGTGTCAAGATTTTTGGCTGCATAGCTGAAGAATAATGACACCATTCCCTGACCAAGGGCCCTGGAAGATAATCACTTTGGCTAAGGGGTGGGGGTGGGGTTGTCAAGGGAATGATCATGAATTCAGTTTTTGTTTTTTTACTACAAAGCAATGCTCAGAATGAGTTCAGTTTTTTTTCAAAAAAAATTTATATATTTATTTTTACTCATCTTTTTATTTTTTAGAGACAGGGTCTTACTCTGTCCCCCAGGCTGAAGGTCAGTGGCATGACCTTGGCACACCACGCCTGGCCGCAACTAGATACTTCAAATGCACCTCAAATTCAACATGTGTAAGGCAGAGCACAGTGGCTCACACCTGTAATCCTAGCACTTTCAGAGGTCAGGGTGGGCGGATCGCTTGAGCTCATGAGTTTGAGACCAGCCTGGGAAACACAGTGAAACCTCAACCTCCTGGGCTCAGGTGATCCTCCCACCTTAGCCTCCTGAATGGCTGGGACGACAGGCACACGTCACTACACCCAGCTAATTCCCCCCCCCCCCCCCGAGACGGAGTCTCTCTCTGTTGCCCAGGCTGGGGTGCAGTGGCGCGATCTCGGCTCACTGCAAGCTCCGCCTCCCGGGTTCACGCCATTCTCCTGCCTCAGCCTCCCGAGTAGCTGGGACCACAGGTGCCCACCACCATGCCCGGCTAATTTTTTTGTATTTTTACTAGAGACGGGGTTTTACCATGTTAGCCAGGATGGTCTCGATCCCCTGACCTCGTGATCAACCCGCCTCGGCCTCCCAAACTGCTGGGTTTATAGGTGTAGGCCGCCGTGCCTGGCCTAATTTTTGTATTTTTTGTAGAGACAGGGTCTCACTCTGTTGCCCAGATTGATCTTGAACTCCTGGGCTCAAGTGATCCTCCCACCTTCACTTCCCAAAGTGTTGGCATTACAGGCATGAGCCACTGTGCCTGGCCAAGTTCAGTTTTGAACTTGCTGAATTTTTTTTTTTTTTCTTTTCTTTTTTTGAAAGAGTTCTGACTCTGTCACCCAGGCTGGAGTTCAGTGGCACAATCTCGGCTCACTGCAACCTCCGTCTCCCGGGCTCAAGTGATCTGCCCACCTCAGCCTCCTGAGTAGCTGGAACTACAGGTGCACACAACCGCACCCACCTAATTTTTTGTATTTTTTGTAGAGTTTGGGTTTCACTGTGTTTCCCAGGCTGGTCTCAAACTCATGAGCTCAAGCGATCCGCCCACCCTGACCTCTGAAAGTGCTGGGATTGAAAGTGCTGGGATTACAGGCGTGAGCCACTGTGCTCTGCCTTACACATGTTGAATTTGAGGTGCATTTGAAGTATCTAGTTGCGGCCGGGCGTGGTGGCCTACATCTGTAATCCTAGCACTTTGGGAGGCCGAGGCGGGCGGATCACGAGGTCAGGAGATCGAGACCATCCTGGCTAACACGGTGAAACCCCGTCTCCACTAAAAATACAAAAAATTAGCCAGGCGTGGTGGTGGGCGCCTGTAGTCCTAGCTACTTGGGAGGCTGAGTCAGGAGAATGGCGTGAACCTGGGAGGCAGAGCTTGCAGTGAGCCGAGATTGCGCCACTGCACTCCAGCCTGGGTGACAGAGTGAGAATCTCTCTCTCAAAAAAAAAAAAAAAAGAAATATCTAGTTGCCGTTCAGGTAGAAAGTGGGATATTTGGGTCCCAAACTTAAGGAATTCTAAAATGAATATGTAAATATTGAAGTCATCTACTTCTAGGTGGGTACTGAAATACAGGCAGATGAGTTTGCCAGAGAAAAGTATATCAAGTGAGAACAGCTCCAAAGCATAACCAGAGGGGAAGGACTTAGATAGCAGAATGAACTGACCTCTAATTAGAACAGAAAGAAGTTAAACGCTGATATGCATAGGTTTGTATGTTTGCTTTCTGGAAAATGAAAGTATTTCCTTTGATGTCTTCTGTATTCTTTGTCAAGTAGGAAGTAAAGTCATTTGTTAAGAGAAAAGGTGGCCGGGCGCGGTGGCTCAAGCCTGTAATCCCAGCACTTTGGGAGGCCGAGTCGGGCGGATCACGAGGTCAGGAGATCGAATCCTGGCTAACCCGGTGAAACCCCGTCTCTACTAAAAAATACAAAAAACTAGCTGGGCGAGGTGGCAGGCGCCTGTAGTCCCAGCTACTTGGGAGGCTGAGGCAGGAGTATGGCGTGAACCCGGGAGGCGGAGCTTGCAGTGAGCTGAGATCCGGCCACTGCACTCCAGCCTGGGTGACAGAGCGAGACTCCGTCTCAAAAAAAAAAAAAAAAAAAAAAAGAGAGAAAAGGTATATTCTGAAGCTCTAAGAAAGTGGGCAGGGTATGGTGATTCGCACCTGGAATCTTAGCACTTCGGGAGGCTGAGGCAGGAGAATCACTTGAGCCCAGGAGTTCAAGACCAGTCTGGACAACATAGCAAGACCCCATCTCTACAAAAAATAAAATGAGAAACTAATCAGGTGTGGTGGTACTTGTCTATATTCCCAGCTATTTGAGAGGCTGAGGCAAGAGGATCTATTGAGCCCAGGAGTTTGAGGCTGCAGTGAGCAATGATCGTGTCACTGTACTCCAGCCTGAGCAACAGAACAGGACCCCATCTCTAAAAATGATTTTAAAAATTAAAAATGTTCAGTCTGGGTGCGGTGGCTCACACCTGTAATCCCGGCACTTTGGGAGGCCGAGGTGGGCAGATCACCTGAGGTCAGGAGTTCAAGACTAGCCTGGCCAACATGGTGAAACCCCATCTCTACTAAAAAATACTACAATTAGTTGGGCGTGGTGAGGGTGCCTGTAATCCCAGCTATTTGGGAGGCTGAGGCAGGAGAATCGCTTGGACCCAGGAGGAGGTTTCAGTGAGCCGAGATTGTGCCACTGCACTCCAGCCTGGGCAACAGAGTGAGACTTCGTTTCAAAACAAAGAAAAAAAATTTTCCACTTTATTTATTTATTTATTTTGAGATAGGGTCTGTCTGTCACCTAGGCTAGAGTGCAGTGGCATGATCATAGCTCATCACATCTTCAAATTCCCAGGCTCAAGTGATCCTCCCACCTCAACCTCCCAAGTAGCTGGGACTACAGATGCATGCCACCATGCCCAGCTAATTATTCTTTTGCATTTTTAATAGAGACAAGGTCTCACTATGTTGCCCAGGCTGGTCTTGAACTCCTGGCCTCAAGCAGTCCTCCCACCTCAGCCTCCTAAAGTTCTGGGATTACAGGCGTAAGCTACTGCACCTAGCTTGGAGAAATTTTAAGATAATCTTTGTGGAGAATGAGTTGATCAAGGAAACAGGATTGCTGAGCAACGTACTGATGACTTTCAGCAAGTCATGAATTTCAAAACTATAGCTGTAGCAGGACGAGCCGCAGACAAAACTCAGACACCGAGTTAAAGAAGGAAGGGGTTTAATCGGCCGGGGGCATCAGCAAGACTCCTGTCTCAAGAGCCGAGCTCCCCGAGTGGGCAATTCCTGTCCCTTTTAAGGGCTCACAACTCTAAGGGGGTGCGTGTGAGAGGGTTGTGATTGATTGAGCCAGCAGGGGGTAGGTGACTGGGGGCTGCATGCGCCGGTAATTAGATCGGAACAAAACAAGATAGGGATTTTCACAGTGCCTTTCTATACCATGTCTGTAATCTATAGATAACAGAACCAATTAGGTCAGGGGTTGATCTTTAACTACCAGGCCCAGTGTGTGGCTCCGGGCTGTCTGCCTGCGGATTTCATTTCTGCCTTTCAATTTTTACTTCTTCTTTCTTTGGAGGCAGAAATTTGGCATAAGATAATATGAGGGGTGGTCTCCTCCCTTATAGCCATTGCTACCACTGCATCTTTCCACTGGATTCCTGTGGTAGCTTTTTGTTTATTTTCCAGACTGAATCTCGCTCTGTTGCCCAGGCTGGAGTGCAGTGGTGTGATCTCTGCTCACTGCAATCTCCGCCTCCTGTATTCAAGCGATCCTGAGTAGCTGGGATTATAGGTGTGTGCCATGACGCCTGACTAATTTTTCTACTTTTAGTAGAGATGGAGTTTCACCATGTTGGGCAGATTGGTCTTGAACTCCTGACTTCAAGTAATCTGCCCCCCTCAGCCCCCTAAAGTGCGGTATTACAGGCGTGAGCCACTGTGCCCGGCCTCTCTATACTTTTTATTCCTTTCCAACTAGAATGTAAGCACCACAAGGGCAGAGGGCATGTTATTCTCTGGTATATATTTTCAGCACCTGGAACAGTGTCTAGCACACAGTAGGTGCTCAGTAAATATTTTTCGAATGAATGAATGAACAAATGGATATATATATTTTTCGTGTTTTCCATAAGATGTTAGTTCCTTAAGAATAGAAACTTTGACCGGGCATGGTGGCTCACGCCTGTAATCCCAGCACTTTGGGAGGCCGAGGCAGGTAGATCAGAAGGTCAGGAGTTCGAGACCAGCCTGGCCAAAATAGTGAAACCCCGTCTCTACTAAAAATACAAAAATTAGCTGGGCATGGTGGCGTGTGCCTGTCGTCCCAGCAACTTATGAAGCTGAGGCAGAAGAGTTGCTTGAACCCAGGAGGTGGAGGTTGTGGTGAGCCAAGATTGTGCCACTGTACTCTAGCCTGGGTAACAGAGCAAGACTCCATCAAAAAAAAAAAAAAAAAAAGAGTAGAAACTTCATCCTTTTTTTTCTTTACCCGTATCTCTACTGCCTAGTCACATAAGTCAAACCAAGTTATTTTTTGTTGTTGACTGAATGGATCACGAATGCATAGAACCAACCTGCTCTGTTGTGTGACTTCCCAGCATGCTCAGCTGCAACTCTTTCACCTCTCTACCTATTGCATTCAACCTTGTGTCCCACCATTCCACTAAAGAAGCCCTTATTAAAGTTGATCTGGGCCAGGCGTGGTGGGTTATACCTGTAATCCCAACACTTTGGGTGGCTGAGGCAGAAGGATTGCTTGAGCCTAGGAGTTTGAGATTAGTCTGGGCAACAAAGCAAGACTCTGTCTCTACAAAAAATAATAACTTAAAAAAACTTTAAAAAAAGATGCTCTAGGCACCTTGTGAGAAAAGTCAGGTTGGAGATGGTGGTGGAAAAAGGAAGCAGGGAACTCAGTTAGAAGGCTACCAGAGGGGCCAGGCATGGTGACTCACGCTTGTAATCCCAGCACTTTGGGAGGCCAAGGCAGATAGGTCAGTTGAAGTCTCAACTGAGTTCAAGACCAGCCTGGCCAAAATGGTGAAACCTCATCTCTACTTAAAATATAAAAATTAGCTGAGCATGGTGGCAGGTGACTATAATCTCAGCTACTGGGGAGGCTGAGGCTGGAGAATTGCTTGAACCCGGTAGGTGGAGGTTGCAGTGAGCCAAGATCAAGCTGCTGCACTCTAGCCTGGGCGAAAGAGTGAGACTCCATCTCAAAAGATAAAAGTATAGAGAAAAATCAGACAGGTCAAGAGGTTGAGTTGCCTGTTATTTTGGACGTAGTTGTTAGGGAAGGCCTCTCTGAAGAATTGCTAGTAATCCCAGCATTTTGGAAGGCTGAGGAGGGACAGATTGGTTGAGCCCAGGAGTTCGAGACCAGCCTAGGCAACACAGTGAGACCTCATCTCTACAAAAAATGTTTTTAAAAAAGTTAGCCAGGTGCAATGTGCCCGCTTGTAGTTCTAGCTACTCAGGAAATTGATGTGGGAGGATGGCTTAGACTTTAGAGGTCGAGGCTGCAATGATCCATGATCACACCACTGCACTCCAGCCTGGGTGACAGAGCGAGGCCCTGTCTCAAAAAAAAAAAAAAAAAAAGAAAAGAAAAAAAAGACATAGAAAACCTGGGGTGTGGTGGCTCACACCTCTAATCCCAGTACTTTGGAAAGCTGAGGTGGGCAGATCGCTTGAGCTCCGGAATTCAGGACTAGCCTGGGCAACACAACAAAACCCTATTTCTACAAAAATACGAAAATTAGCCAGCGTTGTGGCACGTGCTGTAATCCTAGCTACTTGGGAGGCTGAGGTGGGAGGATCGCCTGAGCCTGGGAGGTTAAGGCTATAGTGAGCCGTGATCATGTTGTCTCGAAATAAAAGAAAAAAAAGAAAATGGGAACACTAGCTGGCTGGATATTTGTTAATGTTAAAGCATTTATGTATTTATTTAGTCGTATTAATGGGAATCATAGAATATATTTTCTTTTTCTTTTTCTTTTCTTTTTTTTTTTTTTTTTTGAGATGGAGTTTCACTCTTGTTGCCCAGGCTGGAGTGCAGTGGCATGATCTCTGCTCACCGCAACCTCTGCTTCCCGGGTTCAAGCGATTCTCCTGCCTCAGCCTCCAAGTAGCTGGGATTACAGGCATGTGCCACCACACCCAGCTAATTTTGTATTTTTCTTAGAGACACGGTTTCTCCACGTGGTCAGGCTGGTCTTGAACTCCTGACCTCAGGTGATCACTCACCTTGGCCTTCTAAAGTGCTGGGATTACAGGCATGAGCCACTGTGCCTGGCCGAATACATTTTCTTCAAAATAATCCAGGGATAGAAGAAGTGGCTGGGGTGTAGATGGGTCACAGTTAGCCTGGCTGATAGCTACTGGAGCTGGATGATCGGTACACAGGGCCCATTATGTTATTCAGTCCACTTCAGTGCATATTTGACATTATCTGCAGTGAAAAAATTTTTAAAAGCCAGGTGGGCTCAAATTCTTCTTCTGCTTAAAGTCTAAACTCATATGGTGTCACCTGTTTTTTGTTTGTTTGTTTGTTTGTTTTGGAGATGAGTCGCTTTGTCCCCTAGGCTGGAGTGCAGTGGTGCAATCTTGGCTCACTGCAACCCCCACCTCCCAGGTTCAAGCGATTCTCCTACCTCAGTTTCCCATGTAGCTGGGATTACGGGCATGCACCACTACACCCTTTTTTATTTTTAAAATACATCTTTTTTATTTGTTTGCTTGTTTGTTTGAGACAGAGTCTAGCTCTGCTGCCCAGGTCAGAGTGCAGTTGCGCAATCTCAGCTCATTGCAACCTCCAGCTCCTGGATTCAAGTGATCCTCAGCCTCTTGAGTAGCTGGGACTACAGGCATGTGCCACCACGCCCAGCTAAGCTTTGTATTTTTAGTAGAGGTGGGATTTTGCCATGTTGGCCAGGCTGGCCTTGAACTCCTGGCGTAAAGTGATCAGCCCACCTCAGCCTCCCAAAGTGCTGGGATTATAGGCATGAGCCACCACTCCCAGCCTAACTTTTGTATATTGAGTAGAGACGAGGTTTCACCATGTTGGCCAGCCTGATCTTGAACTCCTGACCTCAGGTGATCTGCCTGCCTCGGCTTCCCAAAGTGCTGGGATTACAGGCATGAGCCCCCTCCCCCAGCCGTGTCACCTGTTTTTTTGTTTGTTTGTTTGTTTTGTTTTTTACCTCAGCCTGACACCATGTTTATCCTCAGTTCCTGCCATTTTTCTTTTCATACTCTGTGTCCAGATACATTGAGTTTGTAATTCCCAGAATTCACAATACTCCTTCTCGTCTCCGTGCCTTTGTGTACACTCTTCCTCAGGTTGGAGTGCCCTCCTTGCTTTTTTGTTTCTTCTATGCCTTTCATACCTAGGTCAGGTATCTTCCTTTCCAGAAAGCCTCCTTTGGAATGAATGGAACCATATCGTATTCTCATACTGTGTTGTAAATGTCTGTTTCCCTTTGCTAGACTTTCAGCTCCTTGAAACAGGGATGACCTCTGTATCACTACAAGTGCTTGGCACTCAGTAAATGATTGTTGAATAAATGGTTATTCATCTTTAAATTCCCAGCACCCAGCATGACACTTAGCACATACTCAATAAATGTTCGTTAGATGAATGTTGAATATGAATATTGTGTTTTGCTTGGTGGTTGTAGGTGTAGGAGGCTGTGCTCCCCACAGCCTTGAGGTTTATGGTAGAACTGGCTGGCAGAGGATCAGGAGGAGCTAGGGAATCATCTGAATTCTTTGTTCTCAGCTTTTGTTTCTTCTCTACAGGCATGGGTTGGAATTGGAGCCTATCACCCAACCCGAAGGCTAACAGCATCATGTGGTTACTAACTGTTCGTCATTCACCGGTTGATGCCTCCCAGAAAAAAACGCCGCCAGCCTTCCCAGAAAGCCCAGCTGCTGTTCCACCATCAACCACTGGAGGGCCCCAAACACAGCTGTGCATCTACACAGCTTCCCATCACTCACACTCGACAGGTGCCCAGCAAGCCCATTGACCACAGCACCATCACTTCCTGGGTAGGCCCATGGGATTATTACTTTGACTTTTTTTTTCTTTCTTTTTTTTTTTTTGAGACGGAGTCTTGCTCTGTTGCCCAGGCTGAAGCACAGTGGTGCGATCTCGGCTCACTGCAAGCTCCACCTCCCGGATTCATGCCATTCTCCTGCCTCAGCCTCCTGAGTGGCTGGGACTACAGGCGCCTGCCACCACGCCCGGCTAATTTTTTTGTATTTTCAGTGGAGATGGGGTTTCACTGTGTTAGCCAGGATGGTCTCGATCTCCTGATCTCGTGATCCGCCTGCCTCGGCCTCCCAAAGTCCTGAGATTACAGGCGTGAGCCACCACGCCTGGCCTACTTTGACTTTTACTCTGTTAGGTTTTCCAGAATGCTGACTCTTCTGTCCCTTGAACCAGGGCCTCCAAAGAATAAGATTCATGGGGGGCAGGGGCAAGGAGTTAATGTATTCTTTCTGTCTGTGGCCAGCCATCTTCCCTGGTACATCTTCTTTTCTCAGTTCAAACTGAGTAATGGGTTAGTGGGAACTGGAGTCTTTCTCTTCCCTTATTTTCCTCTGAAAGAGTTCAGTGTAAAAGTTTTTTACCCATTAGCTGGGTGAGAATGCCAGATCAATGGCAGAACAAGTCAAAAATGAGATTGTTCCCCAAACCTCATGTGAAAGGTGGCGTATCTAGCTAGATACTCTGTTTATTGTTTAACGGATTGAGCCTTGAAAAATAAAAATCCCATAAGAATAGCATATGTCGTATTTTGACCGCTTAAAAGCCCTGGGAAGAGAGGCCAGGTGTAGTGGCTCATGTTTGTAATCCTAGCACTTTGGGAGGCCAAGACAGGAGGATTGCTTGAGCCCAGGAGTTCGAGACCAGCCTAGGCAACATGGCGAAACCCCACCTTTACTAAAAAATATTAATAGAAAAATTAGCTGGGCATGGTGGTGTGCACCTGTAGTCCCAATTACTTGGGAGGCTGAGGTGGGCAGATCTCTTGAGCCTAGAGGTCAAGGCTGTAGTGAGCCAAGATTTGCCACTGCACTCCAGCCTGGGCAACAGCGTGAGACCCTGTCTCAAAAAAAAAAAAAAAAAACAAAAAAAAAAAAAGCAGAAGCCCTGGGAAGAGAATATAGCTACTATACAACGGGAAAGTAGCGTAGTAAAAGGGCCAGACAAAAACATAAGCTTGGCTTGGGAGTATTTAATACATGTAACTTATTCAGGACTGCTTGGAAGAACCATAATACCTGCTACAGGACTGTGGAAGAAACCTAAACATCAGAGTCCTGTGGATGAGAGTAGGAATGAACATTTATTGAACAGTCATTATATGCCAGGTCCTCTGCTAGTTCTCACCCCCTGTGCTTGGAGTTGACTTTGCATTATTTACTGAGGGCCTTCTTTGTTCCAGGCATTCTGCTAGGTTCTGGGAATCAAGAACAAGACCGCTGGTCTCTACCCTCATGAAGTTTAAAGATAAGTTATATCTAGGCCAGTCATTGTGGCTCATGCCTGTAATCCCAGCACTTTGGGAGGCTGAGGCGGGTGGATCACTTGAGGTCAGGAGTTTGAGACCAGTCTGACCAACATGGCAAAAACCTGACTCTACTAAAAATACAAAATTTGGCTGGGTGCCGTGGCTCATGCCTGTAATCCCAGCACTTTGGGAGGCCAAGGCAGGTGGATCACCTGAGGTCAGGAGTTCAAGGTCAACCTGGTCAAAATGGTAAAATTCGTCTCTACTAAAAATACAAAAAGTAGCTGGGCATGGTGGTGCGTGCCTGTAATCCCAGCTACACGGGAAGCTGAGGCAGGAGAATCACTTGCATCAGGGAGGCAGAAGTTGCAGTGAGCAAAGCAGAGCGCCACTGCACTCCAGCCTGGGCGACAAGAGTGAAACTCTGTCTCAAAAAAAAAAAAAAAATATATATATATATAGATAGATAGATAGATGGATAGATAGATAGATAGCTGGGCGTGGTGGCAGGCGCCTGTAGTTCTGGCTACTCAGGAAGCTGAAGCAGGAGAATCGCTTGAACCTGGGAGGCAGAAGTTGCAGTGAGCTGAGATTATGCCACTGCATTCCAGTCTAGATGTCGGATTGAGACTCCATCCCAGGGGGGGAAAAAATTATATCCCTATGGTGTGATGAAGTGAAAGAGACATCATCCCCTTTCCTACACATGAGGAAGCTGAAGGCCAGAGAGATGGAGTAATTTGCCAAAAGCACCCTGTTGTTATTCCATTAGACATCTATTTTAGTTTTGTGTTCATTACTACATTAGACCCCGATTTAAGAGTCTGGTCATCAGATATAGTTTCCTCTCTTAGGTTAGTACTTAGTTAGGCTCACCTCACCTTTTTTTTTTTTTTAAGGTATCACCTGATTTTGATACAACAGCAAGAAGCTTGTTCCCAGCCTACCGGAAACACCACCACCAAAACCGGGCGAGACATTCAAGTCGAAAATCTACCACTTCCAAGTTTCCACATCTAACTTTTGAGAGTCCGCAGTCTTCCAATTCAGAGACATTGGGGATCCCCTTAATCCGGGAGTGCCCCAGTGAATCAGAAAAGGATGTTTCCAGAAGACCCTTAGTTCCAGTGCTCAGTCCCCAAAGCTGTGGGGACATGTCAGCACAGGCACTTCAGAGCTTACCTTATGTGTTCATTCCACCTGATATCCAGACCCCAGAGTCATCGTCTGTGAAGGAAGAACTCATTCCCCGGGATCAGAAGGAAAACAGCCTTCCAAGCTGTTCTCTTCACACTGGCACTCCTAATAGCCCAGAGCCTGGACCTGTTCTGGTTGAAGACACCCCCGAAGACAAGTATGGAATAAAGGTCACGTGGAGGAGACGACAGCACCTGCTTGCTTACCTCAGGGAGAGAGGGAAGCTGAGCAGAAGCCAATTCCTTGTGAAAAGCTGACTACCATCAGCAATCTCAATAGAAAAGAGACATGTTTTTTGGAGTCATAAAGGAATTCAATTCCCAGGGTTTTTTTTGTTTGTTTGTTTTATTTTGTTTTGTTTTTTGAGATGTAATATCGCTCTGTTGCCCAGGCTGGAGTGCAGTAGTATGATCGCATCTCACTGCAACCTCCACTTCCTGGGTTCAAGCGATGCTCCTGCCTCAGCCTCCCCAGTAGCTGGGATTACAGGCACCTGCCACCATGCCTGGCTAATTTTTTTGTATTTTTAGTAGAGATGAGGTTTCTCCATGTTGGCCAGGCTGGTCTCAAAATCCTGACCTCAAGTCATCTGCTGACCTAGACCTTCCAAAGTGCTGGGATTACAGGCGTGAGTCACCACGCCCAGCCGAGATTTGTTTTCTAAGATACTTTGTGTCATGAACAGTTGAGTTTAGTGTCATGAACTATTCACTTTATATTTTTCTTGTATTAACTTTAAATTTTTAAAATACCTTGTAGTAACTCTTTAAAATGTATGTAAGTAAATGGCTACAGAAAGTTTTTTTAGAGAATCCTGCTTCTGTCAGTAATATAGCAATATTACCCTATCCACTAAAGGTCTTTGTCTCCTTAACCACTACTCATTAATCCTTTAATCACCTCATTCAAACCAATTCATTCTGCATTTTTGAGTACCAGCTCTTGTCAGGCTCAGTGGCAGCTTCTATGAGCTGATGGATGGAAAAAAATCAAACTCTGTGACTCTGTGGTTGCCTGCCACCTCTGCAACCTTGACTCATCTGCTGAAAAGGCAAGAAGAAGAAAGGGCAACAAGTCCTGTTTTAGGGACTATATGAGATCAGGGAAGATAAAGGGGACATAGATGAGTTCTTTAGGATTGCCTATGTTTTGAGTTTTTGTTTCTAACTGAAGAAATCTATCAATATTAAATAGGGTGGGAAAATGATTTCTTAGAGTAACTGTTCAACTGTGTATAAATAAATAAGGAAAGTTTTCAATGAATATTACTTATTGTAATTAATGCAGAAAGACTTCCCCAGTCAACCGAATGTCTCAGATGGCCTTTTACTCAGATAAGTACATCCCACTAAACCCCATTCATCCAGCATTCATTCAGCTGGACCTACTGTGTCAGGTCCAGCCCCAACTAGATCAAGCAGGGATTACTCTGCATATTTTACAGATGGGAATTTGAGGCAGAGAATGAACCATGCACAGGGTCACACAGTGAGTGCAGGCTGAGGCAGGCAGTGTAACGGTCCACTCAGCGTGTGCCTCCTAAAGTTCTAACTTGTAGGTTCAAAACCAATGTGGAAACAACTTTGACCTTAGAATGCCATACAGCCATTTGTGCAGAGACTCGTCAGGACTTAGGATGTTCTGTAGGGATGATGTGCATGTCGGTAGGGAGAAAGGGACTGACATTTGGGGACGGGATTTATTGGAGACAGAGTACACTTTTAGCCAGGGGCTTTCACTGTGGGCTATGGATGTTTGAGGAAGGCCCACAGGCTGTAGAAAGGTAGATGGACACTGAGTCTCCCGGACGGGCCCATGCCTGTAATCCCAGCACTTTGGGAGGCGGAGGCGGGTGGATCATTTGAGGTCAGGAGTTAAGAGACCAGTCTGGCCAACATAGTGAAACCCTCTCTCTACTAAAAATACGAAAAATAGCCAGGCGGTAGTGGCCCGTGCCTGTAATCCCAGGTACTCAGAGGCTGAGGCAGGAGAATCGGCCTGAGCCTGGGAGGCGGAGGTTGCGGTGAGCTGAGATTGGGCCACTGCACTGCAGTATGGGCGAGACAGTGAGACCCTGTCTCAAAAAAAGAAAGAGTCTCTGGATTCCCTCGTGTGCTTTAGGGGAGTCTGTAGAGCAGGTCAAGCTTGGGCTGGAGTATGGGAAGCTTAAGGAGTTGTGTGCAGTTAAAGGTCAAGGCCAGCCTATGGAAGCTGCGTTTCACTGGGAGTGACTGGCGGAGTGGAGAGGGTACCAGAGCGGGTCCACGAAGGCCTCTGGTATCAGGGCAGGGGCCAGAATGGGAAGCAACAGAGGTCTATACATCCTCACAGGGCAGACCTAGGGCAGCGCTCTGGGTGGGCTCGGTAAAAATGGCGGGGGTGCGGGGAGCCGGTGCGTGCGTGGCGGTTGGTGGGGTATGGGCGGCTCCTCTGACCGGACTCGCCCGCTGGCCGCGCGGCGGACGAGGCCCAGGCAAAAACAAACTCTTGCCCTTCAGTCCCGGACGCGCGTGGCGCTCCAGAGAACCAAGCCCTGACTCGCGCCACCCCACCCCCGCGCAGGCGCGTTTAACTCCCGCTCGCCTCCCGCCCCTTAGCAACCCTCCCGCAGCGTTGCCCCGGCAGTAGCCAATGAGACGGGAGCCACGAGCACACGGACCAATCGGCGGCGGCGACGGTGTGGAACGCGGTTGCCAGGAGGCGGGACGCGGCGGCGTGCCAGCCGAGCCACTCTGGCGACCGCAGAGAAGAGTGTGTACGTGGTGGGGGCTTCCTCGGCGGCGGGCATGGAGGCTTCGCGCTGCCGGCTCGGTCCCAGCGGCGACAGGTCAGACAGGGCCGTGGCAGGTCTCCTCCTGAGCGAGGCGGAGGGGCGAAGCGAGAAGGCGGAGATCCTCTCCGGGAGCCCTGCGGGGAGAGGGCGGGACACGGGACTCGGAGACCCAGGCAGGGACTGGGTTCGGCGGCGGGAGGCGACCCCTCGCCCTGCTCCCGTGTGGGGACCCCTGTCTCAAGCGGAGCGGCGGCCCTACAGCCCGCCCCGTGGGCAGAGACCTTTGGTTCAGGTCCCTGCTCAGGAACTTTTGGAGTTTTCGTGTCGGGCTCCGTGGGCCCCTCTGGGCCTTGGGTCTCCCTGGGGGGAGACGGGGTGGCCCCGCTGTGCTCGCACTGCCCGGCCGTGTCTCCGCCGAGACGGGACCCAGCCCCTCCCGGGAGGCGGTGCGGGTGATGTTTAGTGACTTGTTCTGACGCCGCCGCTTCGGACGGGTAACGCCGAATTCTGGAGCAGAGTCCCAGGAGCGGAAACGCGAAACTTCTTTTTCCTCTCTGCTTTCCAGTATTCGTCCCTGATTCGGGACGGTCTGACTGATTTGCCAGTGGGCCACACCCCTTGTTTGTGCGCCTCTTTCTCTGCCAGGGGCAGAGTTTGGGAAAGAAAAAGGATCCAAAATCTCAGCGTTGTCACTTTCTTGTTCGCTAGGTTAATGAGAAGTTAATGGGGAGCCGTTTGAAATCCTTGGTTAGAAACGTTGGCGTCATCTGAGGATTTAAGTCCTACCCACCAACTGTATACTCCGCTTTTTATTGCATTATCAAGACAAAGATTTGGGGCCGGGCGCGGTGGAACACGCCTGTTGTTCCCAGCACTTTGGGAGGCCAAGGCAGGAGGATCGCTTGGTCTCAGGAGTTCGAGACCAGCTTGGACAACATAGTGCGACCACATCTCTAAAAAAAAAAAAAAAAAAAAAAAAAAAAAAAAAAACACTGTGGCCGGACACGGTGGCGTGCGCCTGTAGTTCCAGCGACTCTAGAGACTGAGGAGGGAGGATTCCTTCAGCCCAGGAGTTCCAAACTCCTGTGATGGGCCACTGAGCTTGCTAGCCTGGGCAACAGAGAGATCCTGTCTCCTTAAAAAAAAAAAAAAAAAAAAAATGATTTGGCCGGGCGCGGTGGCTCACCCCTGTAATCCCAGCACTTTGGGAGGCCAAGATGGCCAGATCATGAGGTCAGGAGATCGAGACCGTCCTGGCTAACACGGTGAAACCCCGGCTCTACTAAAAATGCATGAAAAATTATCCGGGCATGGTGGCGGGCCCCTGTAGTCCCAGCTACTCGGGAGGCTGAGGCAGGAGAATGGTGTGAACCTGGGAGGCGGAGCTTACAGTGAGCCGAGATCGTGCCACTGCACTCGCGCTTGGGCAATGGAGCGAGACTCTGTCTCAGAAACAAACAAAATAATTTGACGTGTAAAGATTTAGTTTGATATTTACACTAGTAGATATTTAAACAATTTAAAACCATTTTTAAAAATTGTCCCAAAATTGTTGGGGATAAAGAACCCCTATTTTCCTTTTTCATCAAGTTCTATTGAGGTGATAGCTGCACTCTGAAATTTGTTCACTGTGCTTTTTTTTTCCAAGTCGAGGAATAAAACTACATTTGCAGGTGTAAGTGCTAGGGGAGGTAAAGTTAGTATTCAGCATCTCTGGTTGAACTCAGAAAATATTTGTTCAGTTGTGGGTGCTCAGTTTTAATTCTATGAATTTAAAGTAGTAAATTTCATGGGTACCAGATGTTTGATATAACTCAGATTTTTGGGGGAAAAAAAGGAGGGGAGGGTGGGGGATTAGCTTTGAAATTGGAACCAGGAGATTTTTCCCTCCTTTTTTTTTTTTTTTTTTTTTTTGAGACGGAATCTTGCTCTGTCGCCAGGCTGTAGTGCAGTGGTGCAGTCTCCACTCACTGCAACCTCTGCTTCCCGGGTTTAAGCGATTCTCCTGCCTCAGCCTCCCGAGTGGCTGGGACTACAGGTACACGCCACCACACCCAGCTAATTTTTCTATTTTTGGTAGAGACGGGGCTTCACCATGTTGGCCAGGATGGTCTCGATTTCCTGACCTGGTGATCTGCCCACTTGGGCCTCCCAAAGTGCTGGGATTACAGGCGTGAGCCACTGTGCCCAGCCTCCCTCCTTTTTCTTCGGAAAGAAACTAGCTCTTTAAATTTTATTTTATTTTATTTTCATTTAATTTTATTTTTATGTGTTTATTTTTTTGAGACAGGGTCTCACTCTGTCGCCCAGGCTGGGATGTGGTGGGCGATCTCAACTTACTTCAACTTACGCTTCCCTGGATTAAGTGATCCTCCCACCTCAGCATCTCTAGTAGCTGGGACCACAGGTGCGTGGCACCGCCTGGCTAATTTCATGTATTTTTTGTAGAGATGAGGTTTTGCCATGTTGCCCAGGCTGGTGTCGAAGTGAGCTCAGGTGATCTGCCTGCCTCGGCCTCCAAAACTGCTGGGATTACAGGCCTGAGCCACTGCACTTGGCCCTAAATTGTAAAATTGACATCAAAGGGGAGTGTGTGAGTCACCAAGTGTTTCTCCTGCCCTCTGTAATGTTAGTGCAACTTCTATCACTGCTTAACTCATTTGTTACTAAGAGGGAGTCTCTTGCTTTTTTCTCTTTTTTGGCTTCAGGTTGTGTGTAATAATGTGTTTTGTTTTTTTTTTTCAAATGGAGTTTCGCTCTTGTCGCCCAGGCTGAAGTGCAGTGGCGCGATCTTGGCTCACTTGCCTCCTGTGTTCAAGTGATTCTCCTGCCTCAGCCTCCTGAGTAGCTGGGATTACAGGCATGCGACACCATGCCCGGCTAATTTTTGTATTTTTAGTAGAGACAAGGTTTCTCCATGTTGGTCAGGCTGGTCTTGAACTCCTGACCTCAGGTGATTCGCCCGCCTCCGCCTCTCAAAGTGCTGGGATTACAGGCATGAGCCCCCCCGCCTGTCTGTTTAATGTTTTTGATGAGATACATTGATAGAATTTTCTGTATTGCTGCCTTTCAATGTAAGGATAACAACCAACTTTTAGGTTTTCTGTGGTTTTTTTTCTTGGAATTATGTAACTGTTTTATCATGAGGCAGGTTTATTTTCAACAAAATAGAAAAATTATTAACTACAAATTTTTTTTAAATTTTTTTTTTTTTTTTTTTTTTTTTGTAGAGACAAGGTCTCACTATGTTGCCCAGGCTGGTTTTGAACTCCTGGTCTCAAGTGATCCTCCTGCCTCACCCTCCCAAAGTGCTGGGATTATAAGTGTGAGCCACCAGGCTTGGCCTATTTTTCTTATATCAGAAATATTTAGTGAAAATTGGCAGTGAAATTTGAAACAACACTCAGGACCTTTGTTGAGTCTAGACATTTTATAATATAGATTCCCTGGAGATGACAGGGATTGGCTGGTGCTGGAACTTAAGCCCTATCTGGCCTTTTGTAAGTGATAGACAATTGAAGGCTTGCTTCCCACTGTGGTGTGACCTTGTGAGCTGGAGTCATCTAAGAAGTTCCGGTCGGTGGTTTGTCCATATGCCATGATTTCTCTTAGAAATATAAACAGTAGGCTGGGTGGGGTGGCTCACGATTGTAATCTCAGCACTTTGGGAGGCTGAGATGGGGGATCACTTGAGGTCAGGAGTTCAAAACCAGCCTGGCCAACATGGAGAAACCTCACCTCTACTAAAAATACAAAACTTAGCTGGGCATGGTGGTAGGCACCTGTAATCTCAGCTACTCACGAGCTGAGGCAAGAAAATTGCTTGAACCCGGGAGATGGAGGTTGCAGTGAGCCAAGATCGCGCCACTGCACTCCAGCCTGGGTGACAGAGCAAGAGTCTGTCTCAAAAACAGCAACAACAAAAATACACACACACACACACACACACACACACACACACACACACACACAAGATCTGTCAAGATAAAAAAGCTCAGTAATAGGCCAGGTGCGGTGGCTCATGCCTGTAATCCCAGTGCTTTGGGAGGCAAGGGGAGTGGGGGCAGATCACGAGGTCAGGAGTTCGAGACCAGCCCAACCAACATGGCAAAACCCTGTCTCTACTAAAAATACAAAAATTAGCCGGTTATGGTGGCGTGCGCATGTAGTCCCAGCTACTCTGGAGGCTGAGGCAGAAGAATTGCTTGAACCTGGAAGGCGAAGGTCGCAGTGAGCTGAGATCGCACCACTGCACTCCAGCCTGGATGACAGAGTGTGATTCTGTCTCAAAAAAAAAAAGCTCAATAATAATGGCTAACATATTTGTGTTCTTTGCAGACTTCATTGTGCTTTCACATATTTGATCTCTTTTGAGCTTTATAACTCTGAAGGAAGCAAAGTGCAGGTGTCATCTGCATTTTGTAGATGCGGAAATTAAGGTTTAGAAATGTTATGTTATACCTAAGATTATGTGATGAGTAAAATGATGTCATCAGAAGTAAAATGTAGGCTTTGGCTTCCCGTCTCCTCCTCTTTTCTCACACATTATCTTAAGGTTGATTCCAGATACTCTGGATGCCCTTTGTGCATATAATTGATAATAATATACTGATTATGGCTGGGTGCAGTGGCTCACACGAGTAATCCCAGCACTTTGGGAGGCTAAGGTGGGTGGATCACCTGAGGTCAGGAGTTTGAGACCAGCCTGGCCAACATGACAAAACCCCATCTCTACTAAAAATAGAAAAATTAGCTGGGCGTGGTGGTGTGCAGCTATAATCCCAGCTACTTGGGAGGTTGAGGTAGGAGAATTGCTTGAACCTGGGAGGCGGAGGTTGCGGTGAGCCGAGATCATGCCACTTCACTCCAGCCTGGGTGACAAGAGTGAAACTCCGTTTGAAAAATAAAATAAAATGAAATAAAAATAAGAAATAGTGAAAATAAAAAACATTCCCGAAGAGAGAAAATGTAACCCCTGAGAAGGGAGAATTGGGCAAGAGTTAGAATGAACTTAAGTTCTGAGTAATGTCTGTTTGAATCTACAAGTAATAAATGCATTCTTTTAACCTTTGGATTAAATCATACATCTTAAATAGCCTTTCTGTTTAGTTCACTCGAAAGAATGCTTTTTGCTTTTGCTATGTGGTACATGCAAAATCAGGAGGGGTTTACTCGAAAATAGTTTTCCCTGCTGCATTCTTCGGGGCTCTGTGAATGCTCAAATCAGTGGCCAGCCTTTCCTTCTCATTGCCTTCCTCTCCCCAAGCAATTCTCCCTGCTCCGATTGTGTCTCTGCTAAATGGGCCTCCTAGGAAATGGATGTTCATTCCCTGGCTTCAGTTAAGTGAGCTCCAGATTGTGGCCATCTTTCAAGTAGAAGACAGCTGAGCCTAGAATACTACCATTTCTCCCTAGACAAGGAAGGATAGGTGTCAAAGGAATTCTTTTCTGACAGTTCTCATATGACCTTTATGTGTCTTTTCTCAGAAGCAATATTTTGTTCCAGCCAGATGTGTTCTTGGTGTGTCAGTATGTGTAAAAATATGGCCTTCCAATGCTGACATTTAGGATTTGGACAAGGTGAACCTATTTGTCAACTGAGTCAGGAAACATACTTTGTTAATAGCTCTTTCCACAATGATCTGAAATTGTTATCAGTTTGAACATGATGAAATCTGATGAGTCTTTCACTCTGTACAGTTATTTGCCACTTAGTGGTGGGGATGCATTCTGAGAAACGTGTGCTGTGTGAACATCACTGAGCGCACACAAACCTTGATGGGATATCCTCCTACCTACCGAGGCCCTGTGGTACAGTCTGTTGCTCCTAGGCTGCAAAACTACACAGCCTGTTACTGTACTGAACATTGTAGGCAACTGGAACACAATGGTAAGTGTTAGTGTATTGGGCCGGGCGCGGTGGCTCAAGCCTGTAATCCCAGCACTTTGGGAGGCCGAGACGGGCGGATCACGAGGTCAGGAGATCGAGTCCATCCTGGCTAACATGGTGAAACCCCGTCTCTACTAAAAAATACAAAAAAAAACTAGCCGGGTGAGATGGTGGGCGCCTGTAGTCCCAGCTACTCGGGAGGCTGAGGCAGGAGAATGGCGTGAACCCGGGAGGCGGAGCTTGCAGTGAGCTGAGATCCGGCCACTGCACTCCAGCCTGGGCGACAGAGCAAGACTCCGTCTCAAAAAAAAAAAAAAAAAAAAAAAAAAAAAAAAAAAAAAAAAAAAAGTGTTAGTGTATCTAAACATATCTAAACATAGCAGAGATACAATGACAATACTTTTTTTTCTTTTTTTTTTTTTGAGATGGAGTTTCACCCTTGTTGCTCAGGCTGGAATGCGGTGGCGCGACCTCGGCTCACTGCAATCTCTGTCTCCCAGGCTCAAGCGATTCTCCTGCCTCAGCCTCCCAAGTAGTTGGGATTACAGACGTGTACCAGCATGCTCAGCTAATTTTGTATTTTTAGTAGAAACAGGGTTTTACCATGTTGGTCAAACTGGTCTTGAACTCCTGACCTCAAGTGATCCACCCGCCTTGGCCTCCCAAAGTGCTGGGATTACAGGCGTGAGCCACTGTGCCTGGCTGAAAATGTAGTGTTATCATCTTATGGGATCACCATTGTATATGCAGTATGGTTGACCTAAATGTCATTATTCAGGGCACTCCTCCCCAGGACTGCTTTAAAATCCATTCACTGGCTTGAAAGTTCTACCTAAAAATAGCAAGTCAACTGGCATTTTTAATGAACATATTGAAATACCAGAGAAATTCCTGCCTCTGCTGACCATTTTAATACATGTGTTCAATCGTGCGGTTTAACACATTCAGGTAGACTGGGAGTGAGACTTGTGATTGAATTCTGGCTCTTTCATTGATCAACTGTTTGACCTTTAGAATATGAGCTATAGTTGTAAGTTCAAAATTGCTTTCCCGCGATGTGTAGAAAATAAGGCTATAGGCCGGGCGCGGTGGCTCAAGCCTGTAATCCCAGCACTTTGGGAGGCCGAGACGGGCGGATCACGAGGTCAGGAGATCGAGACCATCCTGGCTAACACAGTGAAACCCCGTCTCTACTAAAAACACAAAAAACTAGCCGGGCGAGGTGGCGGGCGCCTGTAGTCCCCGCTACTCGGGAGGCTGAGGCAGGAGAATGGCGTAAACCCGGGAGGCGGAGCTTGCAGTGAGCTGAGATCCGGCCACTGCACCCCAGCCCGGGTGACAGAGCAAGACTCCGTCTCAAAAAAAAAAAAAAAAAAAAAAAAGAAAATAAGGCTATAACAAGAACGCAAGAAATATTTTTCAGATATGCTCCTGGAAAAATAAAATTATTGCTATTTAGCTTTGCAGGAAGAAATTTCAATAAATCTATAAGGTAGGTACTATAATCTCATTTTACAGAGAGACATGAAACTCATATGAAAGGAGTTTACCTCCTTTCTCGCCAAATTCATTTAGAGCATCTATGAGTTTTGTGTCTCTCTGTAAAATGAGATTATAGTGCCTACTTTGTCAAGGTTATTGTGAAAATTAGATAATATATATTTAATATAATTCCTGGAGGGCAGTATTAAGTATTCACTAAGTGGAACTGTACTTAAGTGCAACTAGCAGAGTCACAACACATTTTAACAATGTTTCCATAACAATACAGTTTTGAACTTTTAAATATTTTTTTTTGGAGTCTTGCTCTGTTGCCCAGGCTGGAGTGCAGTGGCAGGATTTCGGCTCACGGCAACCTCCACCTCCCAGGTTCAAGCAATTCTCCCTGCCTCAGCCTCCTGAGTAGCCGGGATTACAGGTGCCCACCACCATGCCTGGCTAATTTTTGTACTTTTAGTAAGGACGGGGTTTTGCCATGTTGGCCAGGCTGGTCTCGAACTTCTGACCTCAGGTGATGCACCTGCCTCGGCCTCCTAAAGTACTGGGATTATAGGTGTGAGCCACCACACCCAGCCTAAAGATTTTTTAAATACAGGGGACATTCTTAGAAATGTGTGGGTTTCCAGCATTCGAAAGATTATGCAGAAGCTTTTGAAAGGTGATAAAGTGTTAGGATGAAATCATTAGTCTTCTCACTGAAGTGAAGATTAAGGTAATACATTCATTTGTAGTATTAAGAAGTATCGTAAAACAAAAATCTTCCTAGGCATGGTGATTCAAGCCTATAATCCTAGCACTTACAGAGACTGAGGCAGGAGGAAGGAGATCACTTGAGGCCAGTAGCTCAAGACCAGCCTGGGCAACATAGTGAGACCCCCTGTCTCACTATGGTCTGTTGGTCTGTCATGTTCGTTTGTTCTCTCTTTCAAGAGATAGGGTCTCCTATATTGCCCAGGCCAGTCTTGAACTTGGGCCTCAAGTGATTCTCACACCTTGGCCTCCCAAAATGCTGGACAGGCATGAGACACTCTGCCTGGCCCGAGACCCTATCTCTTAAAAGAAAAAAAAAAAAAAAAATCTAGGCTGGGCGCCATGGCTCATGCCTGTAATCCCAGCACTTTGGGAGGCGGGCAGATCACCTGAGGTTAGGAGTTCGAGATCAGCCTGGGCAGCATGGTGAAACCCCGTCTCTACAAAAGATACAAAATTAGCTGGGTGTGGTGGCGCATGCCTGTGATCCCAGTTACTTGGGAGGCTGAGGCACGAGAATTGCTTGAATATGGGAGGCGGAGGTTGTAGTGAGCCAAGATCGTGCCATTGCTCTCCATCCTGGGCAACAAGAGCAGAAACTCGATCTCAAAAAAAAAAAAAAAAAAAAAAAAGATATAATAGCAGTTGCAGTTTGAGTGCTTACTATGAGCCAAGTTTCATTTAATCTTCACAATAACCTTCTGAGTTAAGTGTCATTGTTCTCACTTTGTAAATTAGGAAATTTGAGGCTTTACTAGGTTAAGTTGTACTGGGAACTATGCTGTAACCACACAGCAGACGTCTCTAATGGGGACTTACGATTAGTTTGAACTAATATAGGCCAAGCCAGGGGTCAGCAGACCTTTTCTTTTTAATTTTTTTTTTTCAGATAGGGGTCTTGCTTTGTTGCCCAAGCTGGTCTTGAACTCCTGGACTTAAGCCATCTTCCCGCCTCAGCCTCCCTAGCAGCGGGGACTGTAGGCATGCACCACCATCCCTGACCAGTAGTCCTTTTCTGCGAAGGTCTTAACCCAATGTTTTTGGTTTTGTAGGCCACACAGTCTCTGTCCCAGTTACTCATTACTCAGTTTTCCTGTTGTAGCACAAAACCAGCCATAGATAATAGGTAAGTGAATGAATGTGTCTGTTTCAATAAGACTTTATAGACACTGGAATTTGAAGATTTTTTTCTTTTTATTCATTACTTCCTGCACAGTGAGAATTTCTTTTTGGGCAGGGGGGACAGGTTCTCACTGTGTTGCCCAGGCTGAGTGCAGTGGTGCAATCGTAGCCCACAACAGCCTTGAACTCCTGAGTTTAAGCAATCCTTCTGCCTCAGCCTCCTGAGTAGCTGGGATTACAGGTGTGCACCACCACGCCTGGCTAATTTTTAAATTTTTTGTAGAGACGGGATTCTCACTATGTTGCCCAGGCTGGTCTCAAACTCCTAGCCTCAAGCAGGCTGCCCACTTAGGCCTCCCAAAGTGCTGAGATGACAGGCATGAGTCACTGCATCTGGTTGGAATTTGAATTTAATATAATGTTCACATGTCTCAAAGTATTATTCTTCAGATATTTTTAACCCTTTAAAAATGCAAAAATCATAGGCTTGGCACAGTGGCTCTCGCCTGTAATCCCAGCACTTTGAGAGGCTGATGCGGGTGGGTCATCTGAGGTTAGGAGTTCGAGACCAGCCTGACCAACATGGAGAAACCATGTGTCTACTAAAAATACAAAATTAGCTGGGCATGGTGTCACATGCTTGTAATCCCAGCTACTCCGGAGGCTGAGGCAGGAGAATCGCTTGAACCTGGGAGGAAGAGGTTGTAGTGAGCCGAGATCGCGTCACTGTACTCCAGCCTAGTGACAGAGCGAGACTCTGTCTCAAAAACAAAAGCAAAAAAACTTGGATTCTAAAGATACATTGTTCTGTAGATGGTCTCTGGACTGTACTTTCCTCCTTTCTCCCCAATTTCATTTAGAGCATAAAAGCACTTTCTTAGGCTGTTAGAAGCACTTGGATTGGAAATGTTGCCTATAGTAACCGTATAAACATCAGTATGTCAATAACAGATTATTAGTGCAAAATTTAAATGTCCATAAACTGAAAGGGAATAACGATTGGTGACTGGGTCTATGAAATTACAGAAGTAAAGCCTAAGGGAGATGGCAAGCTTTCCTGTTCTGCTACCCTTGTCAGCTGATGGCCCGGGATAATTAATAAGTACTCTTTTTAAACTCAAAAACATCCGTTTTGAATAATACTTTTTTTTTTTTAACACCCTACCTTTGAGGTAACTATTGTTAATAGTTTGTGTATATCCTTCTGGAATTCTTCTATTCCTGTAGACTTTGCAGATACTTCTTTTTTCTACTTACAGTTATTTTATTTATTTATTTATTTATTTATTTTTTAGAGTGTCTTGCTCTCTCACCCTGGGCTAGAATGTGGTGGCATGATGACAGCTCAACCTCCTGGGCTCAAGCAATCCTCCCACCTCAGCCTCCCAAGTAGCTGGGACTCAGGCATGCGCAACCAAGCCGAGATAATTTTTTTTTTGTAGAGACGGTTTCACCATGTTGCCCAGGCTGGTCTTGAGCTCCTGGGCTCAAGCGATCCTCCTATCTCCTAAAGTGCTGGGATTACAGGCGTGAGCCACTGTGCCTGGCCGTGTTGTGGTTTCAATACACACTTACCTTGACCTTCCTGGCTCAAGCAATCCTCCTGCTTCATTCTCCCTGAGGAGCTGGGACCGCCGGAGCACTCCACTACACCTGGCTAATTAGATTTTTTTTTTTTTTTTGGAGACAGGGCCTCCTTATATTGCCTAGGCTTTTTGCCCAATTTTTATTTTGTTTTATTTTATTTTTTGAGACAGAGTCTCACGCTGTTGCTCAGGCTGGAGTGCAGTGGCGTGATCTCAGCTCACTGCAACCTCCGCCTCGCAGATTCAAGTGATTCTCCTGCCTCAGCCTCTTGAGTAGCTGGGAATACAGGCACGGACAACCACGCCTGGCTTATTTTTTGTACCATGCCCAGCTTATTTTTTATATTTTTAGTAGAGACGGGATTTCACCGTGTTGGCCCAGCTGGTCTCCAACTCCTGGCCTCAAGTTATCTGCCCGTCTCAGCCTCCCAAAGTGCTGGGATTACAGGCATGAGCTACCTTGCCTAGCTCCAATTTTTAGTTAGGTTGTTTGTCTTAATAAATCTGTAAGAGTTCTTTAGATTCTAAATATAAATTTTTTCTTAGATATATGTTTCACAAATATTTTCCCTAGTTTGTGGCTTGTCTTCTGATTTTCCTAACAGTATCTTTGCCGAACAAAAGTTTTTCATTTTGATGAAGTCCAACTTGCTGATTTTTAAGTAGTAAATTTAAGTAAAAGTCATAATCATACCTACAGTTTTTCTTCTAAAGGATGTTAGTCAATCTTCAAATAAGCATGCATAACTAGATTTAAGAATAAAAAATTATTTTTTGTAGTTGTTTTCTTGAGGTAAACCTTTTATTTCCTTTATCTTTCCTGTGTAATACCTTTGGAGTAATTCCCAGTATCACACATACTACATTTATTTCTAATAGGTTGAGTTGAACCAAATTTTTGTAAATTATTTTAACTTCATGCAGCAGCTAATTACTAAATATTTACAATTATGAATTTCTCTAAAATAAATTGCCAAGTTGGCCTTTTTATCACTGCACACTGGCATTTATTGCATTAATGAAAGAAGATAACTATATCTAATTTCTAAGTCTAAAAAATAGGCCAGGCACAGTGTCTCATGCCTGTAATCCCAGCACTTTGGGAGGCCGAGGCAGGCGGATCACAAGGTCAGGATATTGAGACCACGGTGAAACCCCGTCTCTACTAAAAATACAAAAAAAATTAGCTGGGCGTGGTGGCGGCGCCTGTGGTCCCAGCTACTCGGGAGGCTGAGGCAGGAGAATGGCGTGAACCCGGGAGGCGGAGCTTGCAGTGAGCCGAGATCGCGCCACTGCACTCCAGCCTGGGCGACAGAGCGAGACTCTGTCTCTAAATAAATAAATAAATAAATAAATAAATAAATAATAGTAATAATTTGTGATGTTCCGAAGCAATACGGTGGTCAGTAAAGGAAGCCTTCACTCAAGTTACTATCAGGAAAAGCAATGGGCTGCTCACAGCCTTTACTTTTGCAAGTCTTATCCTGCTGCTTTCCTGGCAAGGATCGTGTTTACTCTCTCCAGTACCACAGAAGGAGCCTGTTTAGCCTCCTGCATCAGTGGCCAAATTGCAGTTGAGTGCTGATTACAGCATCCTTATCTGGCACAGTGTAGGAAGCTGCAAGAAACACTCTGATTGTTTAGTGGCAATGGATTTTGTGTTACTGGCAGCTCAAAAAATTTACTCTTAACAGGCTGAGAGAAGTTGACAGGAACGTTGAGAGTGCCAAATAATCATAGATTCTTGAGGGTCATTAGTAACATTATTCAGTGCTTCAAAGCACTTGGCAGCGTGGTCTGTTGGGTATAGCACTAGACTAGCAATGGAGAATGTTTTAAAGTATGCTCGAAGTTTCTCTGTTACTTATCTTTAGCAAATTTCTTCATTGTTCATGCCATCTTCATTCCCTAGAAATACTGTGTGAGCGTAATTTAGGTGGTAGATTAAAGGGCAATGGGAATTTTTTTTTTTTTTTTTTGAGACGGAGTCTTGCGCTGTTGCCCAGGCTGGAGTGTAATGGCATGATCCCAGCTCACTGCAACCTCCGCCTCCTGGGTTCAAGTGATTGTCCTGCCTCAGCCTCCCAAGTAGCTGGGATTACAGGCGTGGGCCACCATGCCTGGCTAATTTTTGTATTTTTAGTAGAGATGGGGTTTCACCGTGTTGGTTGGGCTGGTTTCGAACTCCTGACCTCAAGTGATCTGCCCACGTCCGCCTCCCAAAGTTCTGGAATTACAGGCATGAGCCACTGCGCCTGGTAGCAGCGGGCTTTTTAAAGGTAGTCAGTCCACAACGATGAAAAAAAGTTACCGAAATGTCTATTTTATTTTTTTCTCTTTTTATTTTGAAAAAATTTGGCCAGGCACAGTGGCCCATGCCTGTAATCCCAGCACTTTGGGAGGCCGAGGCAGGTGGATCACCTGAGGTCGGGAGTTCAAGTCCAGCCTGACCAACAGGGAGAAACCCTGTCTCTCCTGAAAATACAAAATTAGCCAGGCGTGGTGGTGCTTGCCTGTAGTCCCAGCTACGCGGGAGACTGAGGCAGGAGAATCGCTTGAACCCAGGAGGCGGAGGTTGCGGTGAGCCAAGATGATGCCACTGCACTGCAGCCTGGGCAACGAGAGCGAGACTCTATCTCAAAAAAAAAAGAAAAAGAAAAGAAAAAATTGAAATTTGCTGAAAAGTCGCAAGAAAGCACAGTCCATAAACCTATGCCCTTCACGTAGATTCATCACTAATATTTTTTATACCCGACTTTAAAAAATCTTTTTAGACTTACATAAAATTTATAAAAATATTAGAGAATCCCTCTATACCTTTCACCAAGTTTCCCCTAATGTTAACATCATCATCTTCTTTTTTTTTTTTTTTTTTGAGACGGACCCTAGTTCTGTTGCCCAGGCTGGAGTGCAGTGGCGTGATCTCGGCTCACTGCAACCTCTGCCTCCCGGGTTCAAGTGATTCTCCAGCCTCAACCTCCTGAGTAGCTGGGATTACAGGTGCCTGCCACCACGCCTAGCTGATTTTTCTATCTTTAGTAGAGACGGGGTTTCACTGCGTTGGCCAGGCTGGTCTCGAACTTCTGACCTCGTGATCCGCCCGCCTTGGCCTCCCAAAGTGCTGGGATTACAAGCGTGAGCCACTGTGCCTGGCCTAATGTTAACATCTTACATAACCATGGCCACATTATCAAAATCAGGAAATTAATATATAATCAATACTGTTAACTAATTCACAGGCCTTATTTGAATTTTGTCAGTTTTCCTACTAATGTCTCTTTCCTAGTTTAGGTTTTTTTGGTGTCCATAAATAAAGGTGAGTGAGATGGGACATACTGCCAGCAAATTCTCTTTGTGTACACTGTGCAGTGTTGTAAGGCCTTGTAGTTCTCTTCAGCTAATTTTTATTTTATCTGTCTATCTTACCTATATTTATCTGAGATGGAGTCTCGCTCTGTTGCTCAGGCTGCTGTGCAGGGTCACAGTCACAGCTCACTGCACCCTTGAACTCTTGGGCTCAAGTGCTCCTCCTACCTCAGCCTCCTGAGTAGCTGGGACCACAGGCTCCTGGCACCATGCCCAGCAGGTATCTTCAGTTTAGCCTTTACTGGTTGGTAACTGGAAAATTGTCCAAGAGAATGGTGTTCTGTGGGCATTCTCATCTGCCACACTTGAGTGTTTCTGTGTTTCTTCAAGATGTGTGTTTAGGGTTTCTCCTGTTTGTACCAAGCAAATAGGAAATTTTCTTTGAGAAAAATGGGAGGAAAAAGAGTTACTCCACTTTTTTTTTTTTCCTGTAGGAATTCTTTCTGTTTGTGTTGATTTATTAACCAGGCTTGCTTGTGGTTAGGCTTGCTATTCAATAACTAAGTTAAAATGAAGGAAAGAGAATATTAACACAGGCCGGGCGTGGCAGCTCATGCCTGTATCCCAGCACTTTGGGAGGCCAAGATGGGCGGATCACCTGCGCCTGAAGTCAGGAGTTGGAGACCAACCTGGCCAACATGGCGAAACCCCTTCTCCACTAAAAATATGGCAGGCACCTGTAATCCCAGCTACTTGGGACGCTGACGCAGGAGAATCGCTTGAACCCGGGAGGTGGAGGTTGCAGTGAGCTGAGATCGTGCCACTGCACTCCAGCCTCGACAGACTGAGACTCTGTCTCAAAAAAAAAAAAAAAAAAATTAAGTCAGAAAAATGTAAATTTATTAAGATGATATTCCAGATTAGACTAGAAATTTTAGTTCAGATTGAATATAAGTCTATAAAATATCTTTTTTTTTTTTTTTGAGACAGAGTCTCGCTCTGTCACCAGGCTGGAGGGCAGTGGCATGATCTTGGCTCACTGCAACCTCTACCTCCCAGGTTCAAGCAATTCTCTTGCCTCAGCCTCCTGAGCAGCTGGGACTACAGGCATACGCCATCATGCCCAGCTAATTTTTGTATTTTTTTTTTTTTTTTTTTTTTGAGACGGAGTCTTGCTCTGTCGCCCGGGCTGGAGTGCAGTGGCCGGATCTCAGCTCACTGCAAGCTCCGCCTCCCGGGTTCACGCCATTCTCCTGCCTCAGCCTCCCGAGTAGCGGGGACTACAGGTGCCCGCCACCTCGCCCGGCTAGTTTTTTGTGTTTTTAGTAGAGACGGGGTTTCACTGTGTTAGCCAGGATGGTCTCGATCTCCTGACCTCGTGATCCGCCCGTCTCGGCCTCCCAAAGTGCTGGGATTACAGGCGTGAGCCACCGCGCCCGGCCTAATTTTTGTATTTTTAGTAGAGATGAGGTTTCACCATGTTGGCCAGGATGGTCTTGACCTCTTGACCTCGTGATCCACCCGCTGCAGCCTCCCAAAGTGTTGAGATTACAGACGTGAGCCACTGCACCAGGCGTTATAAAATATCTTTATAGGTCATAATTTAACTAAAGGTATAACTTTTTAAGTTACAATTTATTTAAACTTAGAACTCAGGGAAAATGTGACTTTTGATATATAGGAGACTTACAAATGTTACAGTTACTTAACATGTATTTATTGTCTCTTCTGTTCAGGTCAAAATGCTTTGATTGTACCCTATTTATTCAGATTGTCTGTTCAACTTGCCCAGGCTTGATGAAAGGAATCAAGTGGTGTCTAGATGTACTGTCAAAGACATACCTGTTTTTTTCACTATTTGAGGCCTTATGAGAAACGTTTGAAAACTTTAGTCGTATGCCAGAACTTAACATCTTTGAAGAGGGTTTAGCATGGGTGGGGAATGATTCGCTTTTCCCCCACGCCAGAAGTCATCACACCTTTGGTTTAGTGTTGAGAACAGAGTGCAGATTTGTAGCAGCAGCTGTTTGAAAATACTAGTTCATGGTGGAGAGTTCAGTGAGCCAAGGTCATGCCACTGCACTCTAGCCCGGGCGACAGAGCCAGACCCTGTCAAAAAAAAAAAAAAATTTTTTTTTTTTTTTGTTTGTTTGTTTGAGAGAGAGTCTTGCCCTGTTGCCCAGGCGGGAGTGCAGTGGCGCCATCTTGGTTCACTGCAACCTCTGCCTCCTGGGTTCACGCGATTCTCCTGCCTCAGCTTCCTGAATACCCGGGATTATAGGTGCAAACCACCATACCCGGCTAATTTTTTGTATTTTTAGTAGAGATGGGGTTTTACCATGTTGGCCAGACTGCTCTTGAACTCCTGACCTCGCGATGCGCCGGCCTCGGCCACCAGAAGTGCTGGGAATACGGGCATGAGCCACCGGCTCTTTTTTTTTTTTTTTTTTTTTTTTGAGACAGAGTCCCACACCGTCACCCAGGCTGGAGTGGTGCAGTGGCATGATCTCAGCTCACTGCATCCTCCACCTCCCGGGTTCAAGTGATTCTCCTTTCTCAGCCTCCTGAGTAGCTGGGATTACAGGTGCCTGCCGCCACTTCCAGCTGATATTTTGTATTTTAGTAGAGACGGGGTTTCACCGTGTTGGCCAGGCTGGTCTCAAACTCGAGCTCAGACAATCCACCCGCCTCGGCCTCCCAAAGTGCTGGAATTACAGGTGTGAACCATCGTGCCCGGCCTAATTTATTTTTAATTAAAAAAGAAAATGGCTATAATCCCAGCACTTCGGGAGGCCAAACCGGGTGGATCACCTGATGTCAGGAGTTTGAGACCAGTCTGGCCAAAATGATGAGGCCCTGTCTCTACTAAAAATACAAAAATTAGCCGGGTGTAGCGTGCACCTATAGTCCCAGCTACTCGGAAGGTTGAGGCAGGAGAATGGCGTGAACCCGGGAGGCGGAGCTTGCAGTGAGCCGAGATCATGCCACTGCACTCCAGCCTGGGCGACAGAGTGAGACTCTGTCTCCAAAAAATAAAAGAAAAAATTACAAAAATTAGCGGGGCATGATGGTGCACCCTGTAGTTCTAGCTGTTCAGGAGGCTGAGGCACGAGAATGGCTTGAACCCAGGAGGTAGAGGTTGCAGTGAGACGAGTTCAAGCCACTGCACTCCAGCTTGGGTGGCAGATAGAGACTGTCTAAAAAAAAAAATTTATGCTTATACACACTGAATACCTGTAATTCTAGCACTCTAGTTTTGTTTTTGTTTTATCTTTTTTTTTTTTTTTTGTCACACTATATTAATGAAGGATTTTTAAATTTGGGGTTTAAAAATACGTGACTGCAGATAAAAATCATTAAAGAAAACAGCCGGGCGCGGTGGCTCAAGCCTGTAATCCCAGCACTTTGGGAGGCCGAGGCGGGCGGATCACGAGGTCAGGAGATCGAGACCATCCTGACTAACACAGTGAAACCCCGTCTCTACTAAAAAATACAAAAAACTAGCCGGCCGAGGTGGCGGCGCCTGTAGTCCCAGCTACTTGGGAGGTTGAGGCAGGAGAATGCTGTAAACCCGGGAGGCGGAACTTGCAGTGAGCCGAGATCGCGCCACTGCACCCCAGCCTGGGCGACAGAGAGAGACTCCGTCTCAAAAAAAAAAAAAGAAAAGAAAATATAGCAACGTATCTAGGTGAAACATGGGGGCACAAAGTCAAGGTCAGAGACTGTTGTGTCTGACATTTTTGTTTATTTGTTCCTCTCTGGAGCTGGGAGAAAAGATTTATTGACCACCCAGTGTTTTTTTTGTTTGTTTTTTAAACATAAAGATGATGAGTGAATTAGTAATAGAGAGGCATGGCAGAAAATCAGAAAGCACCTCCACGTCTGTATGTGAGGGTTATTAAACCTGCCTCACAAGTGAATGAAGAGGAAGAGTCTTTTTTTTTTTTTTTTTTTTGAGTCGGAGTCTCGCTCTGTGGCCCAGGCTGGAGAGCAGTAGCCGGATCTCAGCTCACTGCAAGCTCCGCCTCCCGGGTTCACACCATTCTCCTGCCTCAGCCTCCCAGGCAGCTGGGACTACAGGCGCCCGCCACCTCGTCCGGCTAGTTTTTTGTATTTTTTAGTAGAGACGGGGTTTCACCGTGTTAGCCAGGATGGTCTCGATCTCCTGAGCTCGTGATCCACCCGTCTTGGCCTCCCAAAGTGCTGGGATTACAGGCTTGAGCCACCGCGCCCGGCCAAGAGGAAGAGTCTTTGAGACAGCATGCAAATTCCAAGTTGCTATGCATTAGTAAGATGCATAGAACCTTCTAAAATGTGGGAATATAGTGGCACACCATTAAGCCATACATAAATGCTTTGGCATATTTGCCCCACATGTAGCAAAAACCATGTTTCTCTTTGTGGTAATGGAATTTGTCTTCTTAAATAGCACCTTGTAGTTCCAGTTTTTCTGGCACTAAGTTCCCAGTAAACATTTATCATCCAAATAATTGAGAACCATTTCTGCCTAATTTCATATTTCACACTTTCCAAGAATGCTGAATCACAAAATAAAAGTCTTAAATTAGGAAATTGTCAACAATAGAAAAGCCTTCAGAGAGGGTTGGTTTTTTTTCCCCGTTTGTTTGTTTTGAGCCATAGTCTCACCCTGTCACCCAGGCTGGAGTGCAATGGTGTGATCTCGCTCTTCCTCTGCCTCCCGGGTTCAAGTGATTCTCCTGCCTCAGTGTCCCAAATAGTTGGGATTACAGGCATGGCCACCACACCTGGCTAATTTTTTGTATCCTTAGTAGAGACAGGGTTTCACCATGTTGACCAGGCTGGTCTCGAACTCCTGACCTTGTGATCCACCCACCTAGACCTCCCAAAGTGCTGGGATTACAGGTGTGAGCCACGGTGCCCGGCCCAAAGAGTGTTTTTAAATGTTCAGAAGGGCTTGGTTTGTCAGCTGAAGACTGGTTTTATTCCATTTTTGTTGTTCCTTTCTGCCTTCAAGCAGATCTGTCTCTCGGTGGCAATAAATGTCACCTGTTCATCCATACTTACAGTCGTCTCCTTCGATGACTGGCGTAATAAGTGTTATTAATGACAGACTTGAGTAAGTTAAATTAAATGCCCAGATCTTCAGGAATTCAGTAGGCTCTAATAAGATGCTATATACACAGTGTAATTTTCCCCGTCGTAGAACTAACTCCAAAAAACAAATAAATATATTTGATTTTTCAGATGTAATTTAGATGCCAGAAGGAGACCAGAATTGGAGTCTGTTTCTGCTGTTTAGCCTTACACATGACTCTTCAAGTCTTCCTTCATCTTCAAAGTGTAAAAAATAATGGTATCTAGTTCATAGGGTTGTTTTAAAAAATAAACAAAATAATACCATGTAAAATGCTTACCACTGTGTTCAGAGCATAACGCGTACTCAAGACATTGTTTAAAACAAAAGGAAATCCCTGCATGCATGGGGTCTGTGTTTTCATCTTTTTCTTGTCCTTGGAGTATTTTAGTCTCCTGAGGTCCTCTGGAGTAAGTGTAGTGTTAAGGGTGGGAAGTTCTCCTGCAGTCGGTGCGGGTAGCCTCTAGAAGCTGATGCCTTCTGTAAGGCAGAATCGATTGGTTCCAAATAACCCAAAAGAGTACATGCATAAAGAGATGAAATTGACAAGGAGTTTTCTCTTTATATACTTGCTTTCTTGCTTTATTTTTTTTTAAACAGTGTCTTCCATGAAGAAATGATGAAGATGCGACAGGCTAAACTGGATTATCAGGTGAGCAGAGTCTCCTCTTTTGAAATAGGTGGCCAACTATACTGGCCGTGATGCTGGTGGTCTTGGCTCTGAATCCTGGGCAGGGCTATGGAAAGAAGACTGGGAAGGAGAAGGCTCAGGTGGTTCCCCGTGAAGCAGTGTCTGGAGATAGTGGTTGCTGAACCAAGGCTCTGGGCTATGGCAAGACCAGAGTGCTTTGAGGATGTCAGCAACAAGACTGGTCTTGGATTTACAATCACCAAAAATTCCTTGGTGTCTTTCTTTCCGAGGAATTAAAAGAATGTTAACATTGTATTTCTATGTAGTAATTTGGTTCTGCTACCTTAAGTACCTCTCTACAATGTAATTTCACTCACACTATAATTTCACAAGATGGTGTTCTTATGCTAAAATGCAGATCCGAACTTGCTACTGCTGCTTTAAAATCTCCATCGCATGGCCAGGCGCGGTGGCTCACGCCTGTAATCCCAGCTCTTTGGGAGGCTGAGGCAGGTGGATCACGAGGTCAGGAGATCGAGACCATCCTGGCCAACATGGTAAAACCGTCTTTACTAAAAAATACAAAAAATTAGCTGGGCGTGGTGGCAGGCGCCTGTAGTCCCAGCTGCTCGGGAGGCTGAGGCAGGAGAATGGTGTGAACCCAGGGGGCAGAACTTGCAGTGAGCCGAGATTACGCCACTGCAGTCTGGTGACAGAGCAAGATTCCGTCTCAAAACAAACAAAAAATCTCCATCGCATAGAGGATAATTTTCTTCACAGAGCTGCTGGCACGTTTAGTTTGTTTTCTCCATTTCACCAAGCTCTGTGAGAGCAGGAGCCAAGCATGTTTTGGATAAACATTATATCAGAAGTTCTCAGCACGGTGCTGGACATGTAGTAATCTTTCATTAAGTATTTGAACAAAGGAAGGAATAAATGAACGGTTTTGTGTTGTTACATGCTGTGATCATCATGTTCAGATAGCTTAGAACCTATACCCAACATACATTGTATTTATATTCGCTTTTTTCTATGAATCTATTCTAATTCAGCAAATTCTGTAGCTAGGATCGTTAACAGTCAAGATGTCTGGATTCAGTAGGTGACTAAAAGTCTCTAAAGTTTTGTCTTCTCTTCCTTATGTGGTTGGTGGAACTAATAATGGGACTTCTAGCCTCATAAATTATTTTAGAGGTGGAATTACTGAAAACTAAGCAACAACTAAATTACTGTGATTGTGGAGAAAATTCCGTTACACACACACATACACATACACACTTATCCCTCTGCCCACAGAGGTCACAGTAATTGTGATGAGCCCTTTATTGTCTTCATTCCGGTGTAGAGCAAATTGTATTTAGGGAGAAGTGGACACAAAAATGTAGATCTTTGATTTATTTTTACTCATTTTTATTCTTAGGCATCCTAGTATCGTAAGGCCCAATTTTACCTACTTTGTTAACATTAGGTAACATCTATGGTTCATCTATCAATCATGTTCTGAGACATTAGTCTTTAAATTTTGTATATAGATACATTTTCTGAGTTTTTTTTTTAAAGGTGGCCCTAGTAGTTTGTAATTGTATTCTTCTCATTGAAAATACTACATGTGGTATAAATGTTGTAACTTTTGTAAGCCTTTTTGTAGCACAATTTTTTAAATTATGTTTTTACATAGGTAATAAAAACATAAGAATTCAAATAATATAAGATAGATATTTGATGAAAACATCTCTGTCTGCTTGGCTCAGTTCTTTGTCAGTGGCTGCCACTGACTTTTAATATATATCTTCCAGAGATAGTCAGTGAATTTTTTGTTTTTTTTTATTTTGTATTTATTTTTTTGAGACAGAGTCTTGCTCTGTCACCCAGGCTGAAGTGCAGTGGCGCAGTCTTGGCTCACTGCCAGCTCCGCCTGCTGGGTTCATGCCATTCTCCTGCCTCAGCCTCCTGAGTAGCTGGGACCACAGGCACCTGCCACCACGCCCGGCTAATTTATTTTATTTTATTTTTTTTTGTATTTTTACTAGAGATGGGGTTTCACTGTGTTAGCCAGGATGGTCTGGATCTCCTGACCCCATGATCCGCCCGCCTTGGCCTCCCAAAGTGCTGGGATTACAGGCATGAGCCACCGCGCCCGGCCTTTTTTTTTTTTTTTTTTTTTTTTTTGAGTCAGTGAATTTAGAGACATAAAATTTTATAGGATTTTTTTTCACATGCCTGGTAGTATCAAAGGAATTTTTTGAAATTAAAAAAAAATATATCTTTGGATAAGATGTATAAATTCTGGGGTTAAATAATGTATGAGAAGCTGGCATGGTAGTGTGCATCTGTAGTTCTGGGAGGCTGAGGAAGAAGGATCCGTTGTCCTCAAGTGTTTTCGTTCAGTCTGGGCAACACAGCAAGACACCACCCTGCATTTCTTTTAAAAAAAAAAAAAAAGGCCGGGCGCGGTGGCTCATGCCCGTAATCCCAGCACTTTGGGAGGCCGAGATGGGCGGATCACGAGGTCGGGAGATCAAGACCATCCTGGCTAATACGGTGAAACCCCGTCTCTACTAAAAATATAAAAAACTAGCTGGGCGAGGTGGCGGCGCCTGTAGTCCCAGCTACTCGGGAGGCTGAGGCAGAACGGCGTGAACCCGGGAGGCGGAGCTTGCAGTGAACTGAGATCCGGCCATTGCACTCCAGCCTGGACGACAGAGCAAGACTCCGTCTCAAAAAAAAAAAAGTGTATGAGAATATTGTTAGAACCATGAAATGCCAACAGGTACTGGAGAAGGAAGTTACTCAGTAGGGGGTAAGGGAATTTCCACAAATGCAAGCTGGGCATTCAAATGGTGTATAACAACAAAGGCAGCACCACATAACGAAGAAAACAACAAAGGCAGCACCACATAACGAAGAAAACATTGGGCTGGGAATCAGAAGGCTTTGGTTCTAGTTCTGGCTCTGCCATTATTCAGCTGTGTGATTTTAGGTAAAGTTCTTAAAGGCAGTTGGCCTCAGTCATTTCATCTGTAGAGTGAAGTTAGACTGGATAAAAGAATAGAATGTTAGAAAGAATCTTCAGAGTGTCTAAGTTAGAGCCAAGATGGGAGCATATTGAGGAAGCGCAGGCTACAACTCAGCCCAGGCATCCCAGGCAGGCAGTATCTTGGTGGGAGCCTCACAGTCCAGAGTAGGCCAACCTGCCCAAGGGATACGGTGCACACCCATCAGTGATGGTGGCACGTCCTAGCAGTTACCCTCAATGGAGGTGGGAGAGGCTCGGGAAGCCCTGCCCAGATGTACATTAGATTAGACTCAGGAATTCTGCTATGGCAGTGTCCCTTTGGTTGAGTGTCACTGGTCGTGAGCTTCATAGGATAAGAAACAGCTAAAAACGGCTGGGCACGGTGGCTCAAGCCTGTAATCCCAGCACTTTGGGAGGCCAAGGCGGGCGGATCACGAGGTCAGGAGATCGAGACCATCCTGGCTAACACAGTGAAACCCCGTCTCTACTAAAAAATACAAAAAAATTAGCTGGGCGAGGTGGCGGCGCCTGTAGTCCCAGCTACTCGGGAGGCTGAGGCAGGAGAATGGCGTGAACCCGGGAGGCGGAGCTTGCAATGAGCCGAGATCTGGCCACTGCACTCCAGCCAGGGCGACAGAGCGAGACTCCGTCTCAAAAACAAAAACAAAAACAAAACAGCTAAAAACAACCAAAGTTAATCTGTCTCCTGAGGATCGGTTCATATTAGCCCGTCTCATAAGTGATGAATCTGAATCTGAGAATTACTTTCTAGTAAACCATATTCGAGAATTAGCTGGTCTTTACATTCCCAGTAGAAATATCTGTAGGAAGTTTGCAATCAGAACGTGGCTTGGTATATTAGAAATCAAAGCAGGTAGATTTGTAAAATGATATTTATAGTGACACATTAAAATATGATAGTATGATTAATTCGCCTCTTCTGAAGGGATATACCTACCCAAGGAAGGAGAGTTGCATGTGCCCAGGACATTCTCCCTGCCTTAGTGCTAGAGACACAGGGTAGATCTTGTTCTTTCCCTTCCCTTAACTCATTCCTTTTTTTTTTTTTTTTTCTGGAGACAGAGTCTCCCTCTGCCACCAGGCTGAAGTACAGTGGCGCCATCTCGGCTCACTGCAACCTCCGCCTCCTGGGTTCAAGCGATCCTCCTGCCTCGGCCTCCTGAGTAGCTGGGACTAAGGCGCACGCCACCACGCCCAGCTAATTTTTGTGTATTTAGTAGAGATGGGGTTTCGCCATGTTGGCCAGGATGATCTTGATCTCTTGACCTTGTGATCTGCCTGCCTCAGCCTCCCAAAGTGCTGGGATTATAGGCGTGAGCCACAGTGCCCAGCCAACTCATTCTTTTATCATCTAGTTTACAGTATTATTGATCTGGTTACTGTTTGTTTCATATCTGTCATGTTTTCCTGATACTATAATCTTTTAATTTAATGTTTAAAGATTCTACATCTCCAGATCATTTACATGTGGCTATTCTTCTCCTATATAGATTTTAAACAGCTCTATTAAGATAAAATTCACATACCATAAATATACACATAGGTAAAGTATACAAATGATTTTTAGATCTTATAAATGGAATCATACAGTATGTGGTCTTTTGCGTCTGGCTGCTTTGACTTAGCATAAAGTTCACCCATGTTATAAATGTGCCAGTACTTCATTCCTTTTTATCGCCAAATAACATTTTATTATATGGGTATACCACATTTTGTTTATCCGTTCGTCAGTTGACGGACATTTGGGTTGTCTCCACTTTTTGCCTATTATAAATAAGGCTATTCTGGATATCTCCAAACAAGTTTTTGTGTGCACATGTTCTCATTTCTCTTGGTTATATATCTAAGAATAGAATTGCTGGGTCATACTGTAACTCTGTTTAACATTTTAAGGAACTGTCAGACTGTCTTCCAAAAGGCTGAACCATTTTACATTCCCACTAGCAGTGTATGAAGCTTTCCGTGTTTTCACTTTTTTTCAGTTTTAATATGAAATCTTCACGAGTTTATGTGTCGTTCTTGTGCAGGGGCCATGCTAATCTTCTCTGTATCATTCCAGTTTTCACTATATGAGCAGCCAAAGCAAGCACGGTTTTTCCACAATCTTTTTTTTTTTTTCTTGAGACAGAGTCTCACTCTGTTGCCTAGGCTGGAGTGCAGTGGCACAGTCTTGGCTCACTGCCATCTCCGCCTCCCGGGTTCAAGCAATTCTTGTACCTCAGCCTCCCGAGAAGCTGGGATTACAGGTGCCCGCCACCACGCCCAGCTATTTTTTGTATTTTTAGTAGAGACAGGGTTTCGCCATATTGGCCAGGCTGGTCTCGATCACCTGACCTCAAGTAATCTGCCTGCCTGCCTCCAAAAGTGCTGGGATTACAGGCCTGAGTCACTGTGCCCAGCCAGTTTTTCCACATTCTTACCAACACTTGTTATTGTCTGTCTGTGATTTGGAGCCATTTTAGTGGGTGTGAAGTGGTATCTCATTGTAGTTTTATGTTGAGTTTTGTGTGTGTGTGTGTGTGTGTGTGTGGTGGCCTTTCATTTTTTTATTTTTTCGAGATAGGGTCTTGCTCTGTCACCCAGGCTGGAGTGCAGTGATACGGTCATAGCTTACTGAAGTCTTGACCTCCTGGGCTCAAGCGATTCTCCCACGTCAGCCTCCCAAGTACCTGAGACTGCAGGCATGCACCACCACACTTGGCTAATTTTTCTTTTTTCTTTTCCTGTATTTTGAGATGGGATCTTGCAGTGTTGCCCAGGCTGATCTCAAACTTGTGACCTCGTGATCCTCCTTCCTTTGCCTCCCAAAGTGCTAGGATTATAGGCATGAGCCATCATGCCTGGTCAAGTTTTATAGTTTTAGCTTTTACACTTTCTGTGGTTTATTTATTTATTTTTTTCTGAGATGCAGTCTTGCTCTGTCCCCCAGGCTGGAGTGTAGTGGCATGATCTCAGCTCACTGCAACCTCTGCCTCCTGGGTTCAAGCAATTCTCCTGCCTCAGCCTCCTGAGTAGCTGGGATTACAGGCGTGTGCCACCACACCTGGCTAATTTTTATATTTTTAGTAGACTGGGTTATACCATGTTGGTCAGGCTGGTCTCAAACTCCTAACCTCATGATCCGCCTGCCTCTGCCTCCCAAAGTGCTGGGATTACAGGCGTGAGGCCCTGTGCTCAGCCTCTGTGGTTTATTTTTATTTTTATTTTATTTTATTTTATTTTTGAGACGGAGTCTCGCTGTGTCGCCCAGGCTGGAGTGCAGTGGCGCGATCTCAGCTCACTGCAAGCTCCGCCTCCCAGGTTTACGCCATTCTCCTGCCTCAGCCTCCGAGTAGCTGGGCCTACAGGCGCCCGCCACCATGCCCGGCTAGTTTTTTGTATTTTTAGTAGAGACGGGGTTTCACCATGTTAGCCAGGATGGTCTCGATCTCCTGACCTCGTGATCCACCCGCCTTGGCCTCCCAAAGTGCTGGGATTACAGGCTTGAGCCACCACGCCCGGCCTGGTTTATTTTTAAAACTGATATATAATTGTACATATTTATGGGGTACGTATGATATTTGATATTTGATACATGCACACAATGTGTAATGATCAAATTATTGTAATGATCACGTTGTTTAAGGTATCCATCACCTCAAACACTTATCATTTCTTTGTGTTGGGAACATTTCAAATCTTTTAGCTATTTTGAAATATACAATAAATTATTCTTTTTTTTTTTTTTTTGAGACGAAGTTTTGCTCTTGTCCCCCAGGCTGGAGTACAGTGGCGCGATCTCAGCTCACTGCAACCTGTGCCTCCCAGGTTCAAGCGATTCTCCTGCCTCAGCCTCCTGAGTAGCTGGGATTACAGGCATGCACCACCACACCTGGCTAATTTTGTATTTGTAGTAGAGATGGGGTTTCTCCATATTGGTTAGGCTGGTCTCGAACTCCCAACCTCAGGTGATCTGCTCGCCTCGGCCTCCCAAAGTGCTGGGATTACAGGCGTGAGCCACCACCCCCAGCCAATAAACTATTCTTAACTATAGTCACCCTGTTGTGCTATGGAACACTAGAACATATTCCTTCTATCTAACTGTATGTTTGAATTAATTGTTGTGTCTAGTGTGAAACAGAGATTCAGCTTCATTCTTTAGCATGTGGATATCCAGCTATCCCAACACCGTTTATTGAAATACTTTCCTGTTGAGTATATCTTGCTTTTATTTTTACCAGTTTCACTAGGATACTCTTTTCTGTTTTTGAGAAGAAGTCTTGCTCTGTTGCCCAGGTTGGAGTGTAGTGGTGCAATCTTGGCTCACTGCAACTTCTGCCTCCCAGATTCACACAATTCTTGTGCCTCAGCCTCCAGAGTAGCTATAGGAGTGCACCACCACGCCTAGCTAATTTTTGTATTTTTCTTAGAGATGGAGTTTCACCATGTTGGCCAGGCTGGTCTTGAACTCCTGGCCTCAAGTGATCCACCCACCTTGGTCTCCCAAAGTACTGGGATTACAGGTGTGAGCCACCATACCTGGCAAGGTACTCTTATTTTCAGGGCATGTGGGCACCTTAGCTAGCTGCAGAATGGATTTTCTTTCTTTTCCTTCCTTCCTTCCTTCCTTCCTTCCTTCCTTCCTTCCTTCCTTCCTTCCTTCCTTCCTTCCTCCCTCCCTCCCTTTCCCTTTCCCTTTCCCTTTCCCTTTCCCTTTCCCTTTCCTTTTTTTGCAAGACTCTTGCTCTGTTGCCCAGGCTGCAGTGTAGTGACATGATCTTGGTTCACTGTAACCTCTGCCTCCTGGGTTCAAGCAATTCTTATGCCTCAGCCTCTTGAGTAGCTGGGAGTACAGGTGCACGTCACCACGCCCAGCTAATTTTTTGTATTTTTAGTAGAGAAGGGATTTCACCATGTTGGCCAGAATGGTCTCAATCTTTTGACCTCATGATCTGCCTGCCTCAGCCTCCCAAAGTGCTGGGATTATAGGCATGAGCCACCGTGCCTGGCTGAGATTAGTTATTTTTAAACAAACTGATAGACCGCAGACAACCAGTCTGATGTTACTTACTGGTTGTACTCTGTGGTTGTTTGGTCTGTTGGAAAACTGTCATAGTGTAATCTCAGCCCATTACCTCTAGGGTGACTCCTTCTCTAGGAAAATTGAGAATTAGTTAAACTATCATTAATTTAAATGAAGCTTTATTTATTTTTGAGATGGAGTCTTGCTCTGTTGCTCAGGCTGGAGTGTAGTGGTGTGATCTTGGCTCACTGCAACCTCTGCCTCCTGGGTTCAAGCAATTCTCCTGCCTCAGCCTCCCAAGTAGCTAGGTTTACAGGCTTGCGCCACCGTGTCCAGCTACTTTTTGCATTTTTAGTAGAGACGGGGTTTCCGGTATGTTGGCCAGGCTGGTCTCGAACTCCTGACCTCAAACAATCCGCCCACTTCAGCCTCCCGAAGTGCTGGGATTACAGGCATGAGCCACTGCGCGGGCCAGAGCTTTTTTTATTGGATAAAGTAATTTCATGGAAATTTCCTCCTAAATTATTTCATGGAAATTTCCTCCTATCTAATCTCCTTTAGTTTCTTATTGTTTATTTTGACATCACCATTCAATATTTTGGCCCCAGGCAATAGTAAGACATACCTCTAAATTCTTGGGAAGATAGATTGTTTTACTGTTCAATTCCCAAGATAATTAGGAAATTTAAAGGTGATTAAATTTTAGTTTATACAACACTTAAAATCATGAAGGCAGTGTGTTTTAATTGCGTTTAGGGCATCTAACCATCAACTTTGGCTTTCTTCCTGGCTCCCTGACTTACCCTGTCTTGGTAATGAGCCCTTACTCGTTGATGTAGCCTCATTTAAAGCACTCTTAAGTTTTCAGGGAAGTAAAATGTAAATGAAATAGGAATTGACATTGTTACATTCAAACCCTAGTAGCCCTTCTCTCCTCCCCCATCCAAACTGCATGACAGTTTTCACCAAGATGGCAGCTTGCACATATCTATTTAATGGTATTTTTCTTATTTATAAACTTGGACAGTAGTAAGATCTATTCCATACTGAGGTATAGTAGCTGTGGCCCTGATTACAGTTTGAGTCTACAGTTGTTTTTTCCTTAAGTCATTGGTCTAAATGAGTTTGATCAGTCTTTAAGTAGATAGAGGCTTCCCCAGATACCTTGGTGGAATCTGTGGTCAGGGGTCTAGTCTCCCCTTTACAAGTCTGAGAGCTTAGTTTGTCAGTGAACCTGGATATAACCAGGTCCTTTGGCACAAATTCACACTAGTTAAACCCATACCAGTAAGTTTTAAAACCAGAACCCCAAGTTATTAATTTACAAAGGGAGGTCTACTTTTTCAGTGTGTATTCATCTCTACTGTTCATGATACTCTTTTCCTGGGAAAACGATACCTAAGAAGTTAAACTTCAAATTAGAAGGCTTATTGGTGAGCAAGGAATCAGAGGGAATGAGGTCAGGAGTTCGAGACCAGCCTGGCCAACATGCTGAAACCCCATCTCTACTAAAAGTATAAAAATTAGCTGGGCATGGTGGGGTGCACCTGTAATCCCAGCTACTCGGGAGGCTGAGGCAGGAAAATTGCATGAACCCAAGAGGCAGAGGTTGTGATGAGCTGAGATCGCACCACTGTACTGTCCAGCCTGGGCAACACAGTGAGACTCTGTTTTAAAAAAAGAAAAGTATTTCTCTTTCTTGGACAAACTGGATAACCCTATCAAATTCTAGCTCTTTGGCCTCCCTTTTCTAGACCACAAGCAGAAAACTCGTTTTCTATAGAAAATATTTTCCTTACATGTGAACCCCTCTCTACTAAAATACAAAAAATTAGCTGGGTGTGGTGGCAGGCGCCTGTAATCCCAGCTACTCCGGAGGCTGAGTCAGGAGAATTGCTTGAACCCAGGAGGCAGAGACTGCAGTGAGCCGAGGTCGCACCATTGCACTCCAGCCTGGGCAACAAGAGTGAAACTCCGTCTCAAAAAGTAAAATAAAATAGCTACAACATTCGTTTTTTTCTTTGTTTTGTTTTTTGTTTTTGAGACAGTCTCACTGTGTTGCCCAGGCTGGAGTGCAGTGGTGTAATCTCGGCTCACGGCAACCTCTGCCTCCTGGCAACCTCTGCCTCCTGGGTTCAAGCGATTCTCCTGCCTCAGCCTCCCGAGTAGCTAGGATTACAGGCGCCTGCCACCACACCTGGCCAATGTTTTATGTTTTTAATGGAGATGGGGTTTCACCATGTTGGCTAGCTAGACTGGTCTCAAACTCCTGACCTCAGGTGATCCACCTGCCTCGGCCTCCCAAAGTGCTGGGATTACGGGTGTGAGCTGCTGCGCCCAGCCCTTTTTTTTTTTTTTTGAGATGGAGTCTTGCTCTGTTGCTCGTCTTGGAGTGCAGTGGAGCAATCTCAGCTTAACGCAACCTCCACCTCCCGGGTTCAAGTGATTCTCCTGCCTCAGCCTCCCAAGTAGCTGGAATTACAGGTGCCCGCCACCACTCCGGGCTAATTTTATTTTTTAGTAGAGACGGGGTTTCACCATGTTGACCCGGCTGGTCTCACACTTCTGACCTCAGGTAATCCGCTCACCTTGACCTCCCAAACTGCTGGGATCACAGGCGTAAGCCACCGTGCCCAGCCTACAGTATGCGTTTTTGTTTCATCGATCATTTCACAGACTGTATGTGTGAGACGAAATAGCTGTGACCATATAGATAAGATATGGCAGTTTCTTATGATTTCAGTACTTAATATTTACCATCTTTTCAGGCAAGTTACTGGTTTTTCTTGTTGTTGTTGTTTTTTGAGATGGAGTTTCGCTATCGTTGCACAGGCTGGAGTACAGTGGCACAGTCTCAGCTCACCGCAACCTCCGCCTCCCAGGCTCAGGCAATTCTCCAGCCTCAGCCTCCAAGTAGCTGGGATTACAGGCATGCGCCACCACGCCCGGCTAATTTTTGTGTTTTAGTAGAGACAGGGTTTCTCCGTGTTGGTCAGACTGGCTTCGAACTTCCCACCTCAGGTGATCCTCCCCCCTTGGCCTCCCAAAGTATTGGGATTACAGGCGTGAGCCACTGTGCGTGAGCCACTGTGCCCGGCCAGCAAGTTACTTTGTATCCATTATATAAGACTTCTTGGCTGCTAGAAGAATTTTTTTTGAGACAGAGTCTCGCTCTGTTGCCCAGGCTGGAGTGTAATGGCGCGATCTCAGCTCACCACAACCTCCACCTCCTGGGTTTAAGTGATTCTCCTGCCTGAGCCTCCTGAGTAACTGGGATTACAGGCGTGCACCAAGATGCAGGCCAATTTTTGTATTTTTAGTAGAGACGGGGTTTCACCATATTGGCCAGGCTGGTCTCGAACTCCTGACCTCAAGTGATCCACCTGACTCCGCCTCCCAAAGTGCTGGGATTACAGGCATGAGCCACCGCTCCCAGTTGCTAGAAGAATCTTACTGGCCAATTCCATTTGGCAGAAGTCATCATAGCCTCCTGTGTATTTAGTGTTCCTGGGTTAAGGTCCTTCTATTCATGGTAGTTCATGAAATCTCAAAATAATCTCCAAACATAGGTTAGTCCTTGCTCTAACACCTATTCATTCTTGATGGTATGTTCCGTATTGGCACGTTATCTTCACTCCCCAGTCTTTTCCCTCTATACACGAGCTATTGAATTAATCAGTGTGCTCTCATCAGGCCAGTTCAGGAAAAACACACTTCCTTTTTTGATAGTCTCGCCCCTTGGAGTGACTCTTCTTCCTGGAGGCACTTTTTAGAAACAGTATCAATGGAAAAAAGTAAACAGATGGTTTATTTTGCCTGAAAAACAGTAGTAAGTGGGTTATAATATCTTTGTTTTTTAATCATGTCTTTATTTTTTAGCACGGGGCTTAACATTTTTCCTATTCTGAGTTATCCCAGATACATAATAATTGCTATATATTATAAGCCCTTATTTGCCAAAAGGTACTAGTACTATGTGCCAGTACTCTCCATTTCATTGGTTTTTTCTTCTCATGGTCTGTCCTCCGTTTCTCCTGACTTTTCTTGCTACCACAGTCTTTATCTCGTTCTTATTCATAGAGTTGACTGCTTTGTATTTGGTATGTTCCAACTGCCATTTTTTTCTTCTCACCCTTGATCCAAATTTGATTTCTAATTATATAAGATAAACAAGAATGCCAAACTTACTGCTCTTTGACTAATTAGAACATGGAAATAATTTGAGTTTTAGAGAATAACAAAGTTTTTTTCTTCCATTTACAAAAGTGAGAAAACTTTGGGAAAAAAAAAAGACTAGAAAAGAGAAAATAATCATGCCATAGTCTACCACCTGAAGAAACCACCCTTGCTGTGTTCCTCCATCTTTCCCCCGTGCATGTGTGTTTGTATGTTTTAAGCTTGTAATCACATTGTGATAATGCTGTGATGATTCCCATACATCTTCAGTAGACTTGGTTGGAAATGCATTGTGTGGGGCAGGTGCAGTGGCTCACGCCTGTAATCCCAACACTTCGAGAGGCCAAGGCACCAGACTGCTTGAGCTCAGGAGTTTGAGACCAGCCTGGGCAATATGGGGAAATCCTGTCTCTACAAAAATACAAAAATTAGCTGGGCGCGGTAGCACACACCTGTAGTCCCAGCTATTCAGGAGGGTGAGCCAGAAGGATCGGGCGCGCCTTGGAGGTCGAGGCTGCAGTGAGCTGTGATAGTGCCACTGCACTCAGCCTGGGCAACCAAGTGAGACTCTGTCTCAAAAAAAAAGAAAAAAAATGCATCATCTGATTTTAAATAGATCTTTATAGGTGTTAGATGTTCAAAAGTATTACTTTGGGAGGCCGAGACGGGCGGATCACGAGGTCAGGAGATCGAGACCATCCTGGCTAACACAGTGAAACCCCGTCTCTACTAAAAAATACAAAAAACTAGCTGGGCGCAGTGGCGGGCGCCTGTAGTCCCAGCTACTCGGGAGGCTGAGGCAGGAGAATGGCGTAAACCCGGGAGGCGGAGCTTGCAGTGAGCCGAGATCTGGCCACTGCGCTCCAGCCTGGACGACAGAGCGAGACTCCGCCTCAAAAAAAAAAAAAAAAAAGTATTTGTTAAATGAAATGATTGAATACTTACTCCTCTCTGTGCCTCAGTTTTCCCATTTCTTAAACGGGGAAAAAATAATTTACAAGATGTTTTGTTGGAAGTGGCCAGGTCATGTCAAAACTCTGCTTGCTGGCTACCGTGTCGCTTTTTTCCCAGAGGCTACTGCTTGAGAAGAGGCAGAGGAAAAAGCGCCTTGAGCCGTTTATGGTGCAGCCCAATCCAGAAGCCAGGCTACGGCGGGCGAAGCCAAGGGCCAGTGACGAGCAGACTCCCTTGGTGAACTGTCATACTCCCCACAGCAATGTCATCTTACATGGTGTGTATTTAGGCAGCATCACTTCCTCCTGGGGTACAGTTTTCACGAACCTAGAAGGCAGGAAGATTCTCGGACGGACCAAAGGGACAATATTATTAGCACCATTACTAGGTACCTTCACAAATCTTTATAAACACATTTGGGGTCTTTGAGGAGAATAAAAGCAATATAATCAGTGCAAGATGCCTTAAGGTTTGTGTCCATTTTAGAACTGTTGTTTTCTTTTCTTTTTTCTTTTTTTTCTTTTTTTTTTTGAGACGGAATTTTGCTTTCGTCACCCAGGCTGGAGTGCAGTGGCATGATCTTGGCTCACTGCCAACCTCCTTCTCCTGGGTTCAAGTGATTCTCCTGCCTCAACCTCCTGAGTAGCTGGGTTTACAGGCGCTTGCCACCACGCCCGGCTAATTTTTTTGTATTTTTAGTAGAGACGGGGTTTTACCATGTTGGCCAGGCTTGTCTAGAACTCCTGACCCAGGTGATCCACCTGCCTCGGACTCCCAAAGTGTTGGGATTACAGGCTTGAGCCACCATGCCTGGCAAGAACTGTTGTTTTCTAGATGCCAGATGAATGAGTTTAGAATGACCTATTTGAGGAGTTTTTGATTGTTAAATCATGGCAGAGGTGAATCATGAAGCCAGGAATAGGTAGAGAGCATCCATTCTTCCAATAGATAGTTCAGAGGACCATCTGAGATGGTGAGGGGTGGAGGAAGAATAAGATTGTAAGTTCCTCTAAATCAAGCCACCTGAGCTATTGGCTTGGACAGGATCTGTACTATGGAGGACCTACTTTGTTTTCTTGGTCTCATTCTTAAGTTTCTGAAGTACATATTACTTCAGGTACTAAAGTACAAGTACATATTACTTTAGTAATAGAGCATGTTAATAAAATGAACACCAGGCTGGGCATGGTGGCTTATGCCTGTGATCCCAGCACTTTGGGAGGCCAGGCAGGTGGATCGCTTAAGGCCAGGTGTTTGAAACTAGCCTGGGCAACATAACAAAACTCCATCTCTACAAAAAAATTAAAAATTCGCCAGGCGTAGTAGCACACACCTGTAGTCCCAGCTACTTGGGGGACTGAAGGGGGAGGATTGTTTGAGCCTAGGAAGTCGAGGCTACAGTGAGCTGTGATTACACCACTGCTCTCCAGCCTGGGTGACAGAGTGAGATCCTGTCTCAGAAAAAAAGAACACCAGTTCTGACCTACTCTCTTAACACATGTTCTTATGGATGTTAAGAAAGGAGGGGAGATAAAATGATTTCGTAGTTCTTAATTCTGATCACATATGCCAAATCCACCCAACTAAATAGTGAATAATACTTTGCTCCTTTTTTAAAATTCATTTTATTTTGTCCCCTAGGTATTGATGGTCCAGCTGCTGTCCTGAAACCAGATGAAGTTCGCACTCCATCAGTAAGCTCCCCTGTTTTGGAAGAAGATGCTGAAAACACCGTGGATACTACTTCCAAGCCAGGACTTCAGGAGAGTCTCCAAAAGCATGGTGAGGACTGGTAATGATTTTAAGGCAATTTGTCTTCTTACTCATTTGTAATCTTTTCCTTTCTTTTCATTGTGGTTAACAATCTACATGACTCAAAATTACTCATGGCTTAGGGCCTCACGGGGGTGACAGTATTAAGCATCTTTTACATCGGAATGTTGGTAATTGTCAGCAATGGTAGTATTTATACTATTGCCTGAGAAAAAAAAGATAATTAAATCTAAAATACTAGCTACCATAGATGACTGTTTCTCTCTTTTTGACTATTTTCAGTTCCCACCCTCTCCTTCTGACAGAGTTGTCACTCAGCCCTCTACTCCACCTCCGTTTCATAGTTGGTGATGATTGATAGCCTTTCTTCTAGTTGGAGCTCTCATTTCCATAAATATTCCCATACATTTCAAAGGTCCCTTGTAGTCTTCTTTCCTTTTTAGAAAAATAATTTTGTAATGAGAAGGGATTAAGCATCCCCTTTTCAGATGAGAAAACTGAAGCCCAATAATGAATCTCTATTGGGTACCTTCTTTGCATTAGGCAAACATTGCTAGGTCCTGGGATATATGAATCAGGAGATTCATATATCACGGAATGGCATAATAAATGAACATTTAAACAAATTCGTATATTCACTTATTTAGAAAGTATATTGTGGCCAGACGCAGTGGCTCACGCCTGTAATCCCAGCACTTTGGGAGGCCAAGGTGGGTGGATCACCTGAAGGTCAAGAGTTTGAGACCAGCACATGGTGAAACCCCGTCTCTACTAAAAATATAAAAAAATTAGCCACGCGTGGTGGTGGGTGCCTGTAATCCCAGCTACTTGGGAGGCTGAGGCAGGAGAATCACTTGAACTTCGGAGGCAGAGGTTGCAATGAACCAAGACTGCGCCATTGCACTTCAGCCTGGGCAACAAGAGTGAAACTTCTTCTCAAAAAAAAAGAAAGGAAAAGAAAGTATGTTTTGAGTCCAGGCATGGTGGCTCATGCCTATAATCCTAACACTTTGGGAGGCTGAGGCGGGCAGATCACTTGAGTCCAAGGGTTCAAGACCAACCTGGGCAACATGGAGAAACCTTGTCTCTACAAAAAATGCAAAAAAAAAAAAAAAAAGAAATTGGCTGGGTGCAGTGGTGCACACCTGTAATCCCAGCTACGTGGGGGGCCGAGGTAGGAGGATGGCTTGAGCCTGGGCAGCGGAGGTTGCACTAAGCTTGAGATTGCGCCACTGTACTTCAGCCTGGTTACAGAGCAGGACCCTGTCTCAACCAACAAAAAAAAGTAAAGTAAGAAAGTATGTTTTGAGTACATACCATATCTCAGGCAACATTCTAGGTACTTAGGATACGTGAGTAAGCATGGTTCTTGCCCTCATGGAGCGCTTATTCTAATTGAAGCTTCATGCACTTAAATAGGCTAGAGCTAGAAAATCAAGGTCCTGAGAGAGCCCGACGCCTCACTCCACTTGGAGGCTTGGGAGCCTTCCCAGAGAAAGTGATATTTGAGCTAGTGCCTGATTCAGGAAGAGGTGCTGGCCAGTTCATAATGGCAGCAGCTCAGGGCATGTGGTCATAGAGTAGGAAGGGGGATGTAGAGAGGTGAGCCAGGACAGGGAAGTAGGCTGTAATTACACGGGACCTAATAGACCACATCAGGAATTGGGACTTTATTTTTATTTATTTTGTTTTGTTTTGTTTTTTTTTTTTGAGACGGAGTCTGGCTCTGTCGCCCAGGCTGGAGTGCAGTGGCTGGATCTCAGCTCACTGAAGCTCCGCCTCCCGGGTTTACGCCATTCTCCTGCCTCAGCCTCCCGAGTAGCTGGGACTACAGGCGCCACCACCACACCCGGCTAGTTTTTTGTATTTTTTAGTAGAGACGGGGTTTCACCGTGTTAGCCAGGATGGTCTCGATCTCCTGACTTCGTGATCCGCCCGTCTCGGCCTCCCAAAGTGCTGGGATTACAGGCTTGAGCCACCGCGCCCGGCCAGGAATTGGGACTTTAAGGAGTAATAAAAGGCTGGGCATGGTGGCTCATACCTGTAATCCCAGCACTTAAAGAGGCTGAGGTGGGAGGATTGCTTGAAGTTAGGTGTTCAGGACCAGCCAGGGCAACATAGCAAGACCCAGTGTCTAACAAAAAAATTTTTTAAATTAGCTGGGTGTGGTGGTAGTCGCAGCTACTTGAGAGGTTGTGCTGGGAGGATTGCTCGAGCCCAGCTTATTGAGGATGCAGTGAGCTACGATCATGCCACAGCACTCCAGCCTGGGTGACAGAATGAAACCATGTCTCTAAAAATTTAAAAAAAAAAAAAATTGGGTTGGGCGGAGTGGCTCATGCTTATAACCCCAGCACTTTGGGAGACTGAGGTGGGAGGATTGCTTGAGCCTCAGAGTTTGAGACTACAGTGAGCCAGGATTGTGTTGCTGCCTGTGTGTAGAGTGAGACCTTGTCTCAAAAAAAATAAATAAAAATTAATTAAAAAAAAAAAAATAGAGCTGGGCGCTATGGCTTATGCCTGTAATCCCAGCACTTTGGGAGACTGAGGTGGGCAGATCACGAGATCAGGAGATCGAGACCATCCTGGCTAACACAGTGAAACCCCATCTCTACTAAAAATACAAAAATTTAGCTGGGCATGGTGGTGGGGCCCTGTAGTCCCAGCTACTTGGGAGGCTGAGGCAGGAGAATGACGTGAACCCGGGAGACGAAGCTTGCAGTGAGCTGAGATCGCACCACTGCACTCCAGCCTGGGCGACAGAGCAAGACTCCGTCTCAAAAAAAAAAAAAAAAAAAAGGCCAAGACAGGTGGATCACGAGGTCAGGAGATCGAGACCACCCTGGCCAACATGGTGAAACCCTGTCTCTACTAAAAATACAAAAATTAGCTGGGCATGGTGGCACATGCCTGTAATCCCAGCTACTCAGAAGGCTGAGGCCAGAGAATCGCTTGAACCAGGGAGTCAGAGGTTGCAGTGAGCAGAGATTGCGCCACTGCATTCCAGCCTGGCGACAGAGCAAGACTCCATCTCAAAAAAAAAAAAGAAGCCACACTTCTTAGAGTGGCTAAGTAATGTGTCATAGATCATACTGCTAGTTAGGAAGCAAACTTGGGCAGAAGAAATCGCATGAGCAAAGGCTAGGTGTGAAAACATGAGATGTCTGTGCAAACGGGGCCAGGTGACCAGAGTGCATGGTGTAGGAAAGGCAATTTGGTGACATGGATTTGAGCACAGCTCTTGGGCCAGCTTGCTTGGTTTTGAATTTCTATTCTGCCACTTCTGGCTGGGAGGAAGAGCGTACAACTTCACTTTTCTCTGCCTCAGTTCTCCTGTCTTTAACATGACGGTGACCATGGTACTTTCCTATTATTTTACTACCACTGTTTTTACAACAAAAGAAAGTAAAAGATGTGGGTTGGACAGATAGGATGAGTCAGAGCAAAAATGATTTTCTATTTAACCAAAGCTAAATTACTTACCTTGAGTCAACTAGCTGAAAAGTGGCAGATTTAGATTTTCTGATTCTTAGTCTAGTTCTTTATCCCTGACCGTAAATACCACGTTGTCTGCTTTTGCACTGCTCTGTGAAGTGGCTGTGTTCTTTCTCAGAGCTGGCCTTTCAGTGCCAGATGAATTAATGCCTTTTCATGTCTCAACAGGTTGCATCTTGACTATAAAACCCATTAAGTGCTGTTTTGATTGAATTCTAAGAAGTGTCAGTTTGGCAGATTATGTCCCTATAAGTGGGTCCAATTTGCTTGTCTTGAAAGTTTCAGAGAAATCTTTGATCTCTCAAGACAGATTCATGTGAACTGAGTTCTTGGTATAAAAATGGCATTTGAAAACATAGTAATAGGTGAAGATATCCATACGATAGTGGTATCTCAGGAGTTTTCTGCCTGTTTGCTACCAATAAAAAGGGGGGTACCAGGTGTCGTGGCTCATGCCTGTAATCTCAGCACTTTGGGAAGCTGAGGTGGGCGGATCGCTTGAGCCCAAGAGTTTGAGATCAGTCTGGGCAACTTGGTGAAACCCCATCTCTACAGAAAATTACCTGGACGTGGTGTAGTCCCAGGTACTCAGGAGGCTGAGGTGGGAGGATCACGTGAGCCCAGGAAGTTGAGGCTGCAGTGAGCGGCTGTGATTTGGCCACTGCACTCCCACCTGGGCAGCAGAGTGAAACCCTGTCTCGAAAAATAATAATAATAAGTTAATATTTTAGAGAGCAGAAGGAAAAAATGTCCTTTGCAAAGCAAATAATTTTTTTAAGTAACAGCTCTTTTGAGATATAAATTACAGACCATACACCTCATCCATTTCAAGTACACAATAGGCCGGGCACGGTGGCTCACGCCTGTAATCCCAGCACTTTGGGAGGCAGAGGCGGGCAGATCACCTGACGTCAGGAGTTCGAGACCAGCCTGGCAACATGGTGAAACCCCATCTCCACTAAAAATACAAAAAAAATTAGCCAGGTGTGGTGGCGGGCACCTGTAATTTCAGCTACTTGGGAGGCTGAGGCTGAGGTTGGGAGTTCGAGGCCAGTCTGACCAACATGGAGAAACCCTGTCTCTACTACAAATACAAAATTAGCCAGATGTGGTGGCGGGTGCCTGTAATCCCAGCTACTCAAAAGGCTGAGGCAGGAAAATTGCTTGAACCCAGGAGGCGGAGGTTGCGGTGAGCCAAGATTGCGCCATTGCACTCCAGCCTGGGCAACGAGAGCAAAACTCCATCTCAGAAAAAAATATAAAAGAAAATGCTGGGGGGAATAAAACTGCTGTAGAGAACAATGCATCATTGGATTTTTTTTTTAATTGTGGTAAAACATGCATCGTAACATAAAACTTACCAGTGTTGGCCTGGCATGGTGGCTCGCACCTGTTATCTCAACACTTTGGGAGGCTGAGGCGGGCAGATCACCTGAGGTCAGGAGTTTGAGACCAGCCTGGCCAACATGGTGAAACCCCATCTCTACTAAAAATACAAAAAAATTAGCTGGGCTTGGTGGTGCACACCTGTAATCCCAGCTACCGGGGAGGCTGAGACAAGAGAATCGCTTGAACCCGGGAGATGGAGGTTGCAGTGAGCCGAGATCGTGCCACTGCACTCCAGCCTGAGCGACAGAGCGAGACTCCATCTTAATAATAATAATAATAATAATTTATTAGTGCTACAGCTCTTTTTAGAATGTCTAGCAAGTTTTCCTGTTTTTACTGAAGCCTTCCCTTCCCTTGCAAATAACAAAAAGTACACTTTTTTTTTTTTTAAAGAGTTCAGGTGTCATTCTGTCGCCTACGCTGGGGTGCAGTGGTACAAGCATAGCTCACTTTAGCCTCAAAATCCTGGGCTTAAGTGATCCACCCACCTCAGCTAGCTAGGATTATAGACACACAGGTACCATCATGCCCGGCTAATTTTTTGTATTTTTAGTAGAGACGGGGCTTCACCATGTTAGCTGGATGGTCTCAATCTCCTGACCTCATCATCTGCCCACCTCAGCCTCCCAAAGTGCTGGGATTACAGGTGTGAGCCACCATACCCAGTCTGCCCTGACTAAAATTTACAAGTTTAATCATTTTAAAGTGTGAGATTCAGTGACATTAAGTACATTAGCAATGTTGTGCGACCACCACTACCGTCCATCTCCAGAACTTTTTCATCATCCCAGAGACTTCACACCCATTCAAGATAATTCCTCGTTCTCCCCTGCCCCCAGCCCCTCCCTAGTAACCTCTATTCTACTTTCTGTCTCTGTGAATTTGCCTGTTTCACGTATTTGGACAAAATAGTTGTGTTTACGGTCACAATAGTTAGGAAGGTTTTAAGCAAAAAAAATTGAAACTATCTTTGTTTCAAAGACCTGTTTTAAACCAGCGTTGGCAGTGCTAACAGTTCTTCCTTTTCTGCTAGATATCTCTGAAAGTGTGAACTTCGACGAGGAGACTGATGGAAGATCCCAGTCAGCATGTTTAGAAAGACCAAATTCGGCATCCAGCCAGAATTCAACTGTATGTAGTTCTGAAACTTCTTCCGTTAGAGCTAACTTGACTCTTTCTCAAACATATCTTCAGTATGTGTGTGTATGTGTGTATGTGTGTATGTATGTATGTATTTTTGAGACAGAGTCTCGCTGTGTCGCCCAGGCTGGAGTGCTGTGGCATGATCTCGGCTCACTGCAAACTCCGCCTCCCGGGTTCACGCCATTCTCCTGCCTCAGCCTCCTGAGTAGCTGGGACTACAGGCGCCGCCACCACGCCCGGCTAATTTTTTGTATTTTTAGTAGAGACAGGTTTCACCGTGTTAGCCAGGATGGTCTCAATCTCCTGAGTTTGTGGTCCACCCGCCTCGGCCTCCCAAAGTGCTGGGATTACAGGTGTGAGCCACCGTTCCCAGCCCTCAAACATATCTTCAGTATTTAAATACCATTAGTGAATGAGGGTTCCTTCAGAAGTTTAAGCTCAAATTTAGCTTATGATCTAATTTTTTCTATCTCAGGTCAGCTATTGTGAGGCTTTGTCCCATTTGCATACTTAGCTCTTCATTACTCTCAATATTCATATACTTATTTAACTTTTCAGTTTTCCTTATTCTGTCAGAAGATTGAAGACACAGGGGTAAATTACTAAGTTGCTTTGTCCACTAAGTGTTTCTCAAAGAGAATCAGATTTTGAGTCCCGGCCTCTTGTTGCTCATGTGTGGCTGTCCTTTCAGGATACAGGCACTTCCTGTTCTGCTACTGCAGCCCAACCAGCTGATAACCTCCTGGGAGACATAGACGACCTGGAGGACTTTGTGTATAGTCCTGCCCCTCAAGGTGTCACAGTAAGATGTCGGATAATCCGGGATAAAAAGGGAATGGATCGGGGCCTCTTCCCCACCTACTATATGTACTTGGAAAAAGAAGAAAATCAGAAGGTATGAGAATTGATTTCTAAGAAAACTCTTGAGAGAGAGAAGAATGTTGTGGGAATAGATTGTTGATGGGCCTTAGGGAACTAACTCTGGTATTAGACCAAGCCAGCTAGAAGTAGATTGTATCTTTCAATCCCCAGACGCCGCGTTCTCATTTTCTGCAAAGAGCTCATGGTCTAATAGGCAGCAAGCTCTACCCTCCCACAAATAAGAGCTTGATCCACAATGTGGGAAAATGAACAGGTATTTCTTAATGTAATTTTACAGGTATTTTGTAATGTAAGTTTTCACCTGTCTCCCATGATTTACTTTTTGGATGCTACTGTTCTTTTTTTTTTTTTTTTTTTTTTTATGATAAAACATGACATTGTGGAAGGAGAGCAAGTTTTGGGGAATAGGATGAATTAGAAATACGGACATACAAGTTAAATGTCTTGTTTCTCACCCTAGAAATTCTAATTTATTTTATAAGTTTGAGCCAATTTAATATGTGCTGATGAACTTTATTAATTTTGTATTAATACCAGGTCTTAACAGATGCTTTTAAGAGCCTAGAAATGAGATAACGATAGTAGGTATTAATTGTTCTAACCACCATTTATTGAGTGTTTACAACAGACCAACCATGTGCATATATCTTTATATGTATTATCACCTGTAATCCTTGTAGCCACCTTGTTAGGTAGGATTTCTCATCTCTGTTTTAAAGATGAGGTAACTAACTGGGGCTTAGGGAGTGACTTACCTACCCCAAATTGCACTAAGTGATGGCAGAGCCAAATTCAAACCTATTCCTGCATAATTCTAAAGTCTTCCTGCTTAGCCACTGCCACTCTCCTGCTTCCCTATTATGGTCCTAGTCTAGTAGACTTTAGGAGGGATGCCTGCATAGGATGGTATTCATGCCATTGAAGTCACAGTGGTTTCAAACAACAGCAATATAGAAAAAAAGAGGCCGGGCGCGGTGGCTCAAGTACTTTGGGAGGCCGAGACGGGCGGATCACGAGGTCAGGAGATCGAGACCATCCTGGCTAACCCGGTGAAACCCCGTCTCTACTAAAAAATACAAAAAAAACTAGCCGGGTGAGGTGGTGGGCACCTGTAGTCCCAGCTACTCCGGAGGCTGAGGCAGGAGAATGGCGGGAACCCGGGAGGCGGAGCTTGCAGTGAGCTGAGATCCGGCCACTGCACTCCAGCCTGGGTGACAGAGCGAGACTCCATCTCAAAAAAAAAAAGAAAAAAAGAGTATTTCCTCCCTGGAGAGCCTTCCCTTTTGCCCCTTCTTGCCCTTTGCCTAATCAAAGTCTTTCCTGATGTGCTCCACCAGATGTGGTTGACATTCCTTTGTCTGTGTCCCCATGGCATTAAGAAAGCTATCACAGGCCAGGTGCAGTGGCTCACGCCTATAATCCCAGCACTTTGGGAGGCTGAGGCGGGTGGATCCCTTGAGGACAGGAGCTCGAGACCAGCTTGGCCAACATGGGGAGACCCTGTCTCTAGCAAAAAATAAAAAAATTAGCCAGGAGTGGTGGCATGCTCCTGTAGTTCCAGCTACTCGGGAGGCTGAGGCAGGAAAATCACTTGAACCTGGGAGGCGGGGGTTGCAATGAGCTGTGAGTGCGCCACTGCACTGTAGCCTGGGTGATAGAGTGAGACCCTGCCTCAAAAAAAAAAAAAAGAAAAAAGAAAGAAAGAAAGCCGTCACAGTAAAGAATGGGAAGGTATTCAGGATCCTGTCTCTCCTAAAGTTGGAAAGACTCTTAATCATGGCATTGGATGAACATTGATTGTTATTTATTTATTGGATTCTGCAGGGTTGCCCAGGCTGGCCTTGAACTCCTGGACTCCAGTGATCCCCCTACCTCAGCCTCCCAAGCAGCTGGGATTATAGGCTCATGCCACCTGGCCCAGCTTTGGAGATTTTTTTTTTAACTGGAAGTTTTTAGGGATGAAGTTGTAACTAATTATGTGGAGACTCAAGCTAGTGAATTTAGAAAAACCGTACAGGAAGAAAACCCTGTTAGTGAATTTTTTTTTTTTTTTTTTTGAGACAGAATCTCACTCTGTCGCCCAGGCTGGAGTGCAGTGGCACGATCTGGGCTCACTGCAAGCTCCGCCTCCCAGGTTCATGCCATTCTCCTGCCTCAGCCTCCCGAGTAGCTGGGACTACAGGCGCCCGCCACCACGCCCGGCTAATTTTTTGTATTTTTAGTAGAGACGGGGTTTCACTGGGTTAGCCAGGATGGTCTCGATCTCCTGACCCTGTGATCTGCCCACCTCAGCCTCCCAAAGTGCTGGGATTACAGGGGTGAGCCACTGCACCCAGCCTGATAGTGAATTCTGATAAGAGAGTTAGAAAAAGGGATGAAGACCCAAAGATTAACAGCTTAGACATATGCTGGGGACTTGCTGAATACTGGCTGAATGAATAGGTAGGACGGCCATGGCCAGGGGCGGGGTGGGTTGTCTCGACTTCATTTTTGACTGACACTTTTTCTTTTCCCAGATATTTCTTCTTGCAGCTAGAAAGCGGAAAAAGAGCAAAACAGCCAACTACCTTATCACCATTGATCCAGTTGATTTATCTCGTGAAGGAGAAAGTTATGTCGGCAAGCTTAGGTGAAAGCAACCTTAGATCCCTGTCCTATTCTTTCTGATAGTCTTATTCCTATAGTTGCAGAACAGTTCATATCTTGGTTACAACTAGCATGTATTGATGTTGTAATCTTAAAAAAAAAAAAAGAAAAAAAGAAAAGAAAAAAAAAAAGGCTGGGTACAGTGGCTCACACCTGTAATCCCAGCACTTTGAGAGGCCAAGGCGGGTGGATCACTTGAGGTTAGGAGTTAGAGTCCAGCCTGGCCAACATGGCAGAAACCCCCTCTCTACTAAAAATACAAAAATCAGCCGGGTGTGGTAGCGCGTACCTATAATTCCAGCCACCCAGGAGGCTGAAGCACGAGAATTGCTTGAACCCAGGAGGCAGAGGTTGCCATGAGCCAAGACAGCACCACTGCACCTCAACCTGGGTAACAGAATGAGAGTCTGTCTCAGAAAAATAAAAAAATAAGTGTGGTGTGGTGGCTTAGGCCTGTAATCCCAGCATTTGGGGAGGCTGAGGTTGGAGGATCACTTGAGGCCAGGAGTTTGAGACCAGTCTGGGCAACACATTGAGACATCTCTTCAAAAATTTTTAAAATTAGCCAGGCATGGCAGTGCTCGCCTGTAGCCCCAGCTACCCAGGAGGCTAAGGTGGGAGGATGGCTTGAGCCTGGGAGTTCGAGGCTGCAGTGAGCTATGATCCCTGCCACTGCACTCCAGCTGGGTGACAGAGCGAGAACCTGTCTCAGATGAATGAACAAGTAAATAAAAAGTTAAAAGAAAATCTCAGTTCCTTCCTTGCTTTAATGAGATATTTTTGAAAAAGTGATGAACATTTAGACATTTGGAAAATAGGCTTCCATTTTCCTTCTCTTAGATTGTGTTTGTATAAGAAAAAAAATTACAGATCATCATGGTGACTTTTTCTCCTGACTCCAGATCCAACCTCATGGGGACCAAGTTTACAGTTTACGACCGTGGTATCTGCCCCATCAAGGGCCGGGGTCTGGTAGGAGCGGCCCACACCCGGCAGGAGCTGGCTGCCATCTCCTATGTGAGTGCTGCTTTCCCAAGGCCCACTTCCTGCCCTCCTGATGTCCTGCTGGCACTTTTCACCTAGTGTCGCCAAAGAACCTCCCCTCCCAAGCTTGTTTCTATTTCTGATTTCTGTTGCTGTACCACTTTCTCCATGTATTTGAGTTTTAGTTATTTGAATTGCCAAGTTCAATTATTTTTCACTCTCAGAATATTTCTTCCCTTATTTCCTCTTCTTTTTTCCTGCTGCCACTTAGTTCAGACTTTTACTTCTTATCCAGTGGCCAAAGGTTACAATAAATTAAAGCTGATCTTTTTTTGCTTTTAATCTTTTCCTATCTAGTTCATTCTCTTTTTTCTCTTTTTAATCTTTTTCCTATTTTTTTCCTCTTTTTGGCATTTATAGTTCACTTCTTTTTAAATTTCATCTTATTATTTGTTTTATTGTACTTTTTCATTTTATTTCACACCCAGGAAAGACCTGAGAACTATCTAGCTCATTCTCTACTGCTACCAAATGAATCTTCCTAAAACAAGGCTTTAGTTGATCCTCCTGTTCTGCTTCAGACCTTTTAGTGACTACCCATTGGGTAAGATCTAACATGGCAGCATTTGCTTTCAGACTCCTCTGTTGGCTCACCCCCACTTCCCATCATTCTAGCGAAGCAGCCCTCCTGTCGTTCCTTTGTCCAACCACACTCCTCTTTCCTCCTTGGAGAGGTTTTTGCCTTTTCCTCTTTCTTGCCTTTTGCCTTATCAAAGTCTTTCCTGATGTACTCCACTAGATGTGGTTGACATTCCTTTGTCTGTGTCCTTGTGGCATTTGTAACCCACATGTACTTGTTATTATTTGTTCAACATGAACCGTCTCCACCAGTTTGTAAATTCTTGTGAACTCTTACTCATGGCTGTATCCATACTAGCACATGGTCTGGCACACAGTAGGTATTCAAAGAGTTGTTGAGTAAGAGAAAGCAAGAAGGAATTGACCCATCTCAGCTGGTTTTTTTATTCCAAAGTCTCAACTTTCTTAAGTTGAAATTAATCCCATGAGATCTTATCTACATGCCTGAGAACCATTTGATTTCAACACTTTGATGTAAAGTGTCTTTCCTCTATAGCTTTCATACATAATATGCTTAGCTTGGCTGGGCTTGATGGCTCACACCTGTAATCCCAGCACTTTGGGAGGCTGAGGCGGGCAGATCACTTGAGCCCAGGAGAGACCAGCCTAGGCAACATGGTGAAACCCTGTCTCTACTAAAAATACAAAAACTAGCTGGGCGTGGTGGCAGTCGCTGGAGTCCTAGCTACTGGAGGCGCTGAGGCAAGAGGATCACTTGAGTCTTAGGAGGGTCGAGGCTGCAGTGAGCTGTGATCACGCCATGCACTCCAGCCTGGGCAACAGCATGAGATCCTATTTAAAAAATAATAATAATTGGCCAGGCGCAGTGTCTCATGCCTGTAATCCCAACGCTTCAGGAGGCTGATGCGCGTAGATCACCTGAAGTCAGGAGGTCGAGACCAGCCTGGCCAACATGGCGAAACCCCATCTCTACTAAAAATATAAAAAAATTAGCCAGGCGTGGTGGCAGGCACCTGTAATCCCAGCTACTCGAGAGGCTGAGGCAGGAGAATCGCTTGAACGCAGGAGGCAGAGGTTGCACTCCAGCCTGGGTGACAGAGCAAGACTCGGTCTCAGAGTAAAATAAGAATAATCTGCTTGGCTTGACAGGCATTTTTAACATCTAGTGCGGGCCTTATTTAACCACAACTCATTCTCACTGTGTGTAATCTAGTGCCATGCCCTCACTGGGAAATAAATATGTGTTGGTGCTGACAAAGTTGGGCAGTTTGTTCACAGTTATCTCAAATCTCATTTAAGACTCAAGAGTAAGAGGCCGGGCGTGGTGGCTCACTCCTGTAATCACAGCACTTTGGGAGGCTGAGATGGGCGGATCACCTGAGGTCCGGAACTGGAGACCAGCCTGACCAACATGGAGAAACCCTGTCTCGACTTAAAAAAAAAAAACAAAAACAAAATTAGCTGGGCGTGCTGGCGGGTGCCTGTAGTCCCATCTACTCGGGAGGCTGAGGCAGGAGAATGGCATGAACCCAGGAGACAGAGCTTGCAGTGAGTTGGGATTGCGCCACTGCACTCCAGCCTGGGCAACAGAGTAAGACTCTGTCTCAGAAAACAAAACAACAACAACAAAAAGAGTTATATTTATATATATTTTTATATATATTTATATATATTTTTATATATATAAAAAGATATATTACTTTCCTGTTTTTGACTCTCTGTTTATAGCAAAGTAATAAAATTATTTTTGGTACACATGATTTATTATATTTTTTATTTATTTATTTTTTTGGCAGAGTCTCACTCTTGTCGCCCAGACTGGAGTGCAATGATGCGATCTCGGCTCACTGCATCCTCTGCCTCCTGGGTTCAAGCAATTCTCCTGCCTCAGTCTCCTTAGTAGCTGAGACTACAGGCACTCGCCACCATGCCTGGCTAGTTTTTGTATTTTTAGTAGAGACAGGGTTTCACCATGTTGGCCAGGCTGGTCTGGAACTCCTGACCTCAGGTGATCTGCCCACCTCAGCCTCCCAAAGTTCTGGGATTACAGGTGTGAGCCACCGCCCCTGGCCAGTACACCTGATATTGTAAGCATCTTACGTTCCCAAGAAAGTCTCATGTTATAAAAGAATGTGGTCTCTATTTTTCGCCTGTTTCCAAGTTCTGCCTTGTTTTCCTATCTTCCAGGAGACGAACGTACTTGGATTTAAAGGTCCTAGGAAAATGTCTGTGATCATTCCTGGAATGACACTGAATCATAAGCAGATCCCATATCAGCCACGAAACGTGAGTAAGAACATATTTAAATCAGCAAAAGACTCTAAAAGACAGTAGTACAATACAGAGAGGTTAATACCAAAAAAAAAAAAAAAATTGAGCTTCCAGAGCCCCACACTGGAGCATGGCTCCATACCCTTCTTCAGGAGAGCTGCCCTCCAGAACCTCAGGATAAGAGCAGTTGCAGAGTAGTTGCCTTGAAACCATGTTTTCTTCAAAGAGAAATGCTGGATAATGTAGAATAATTTTTAAAACCTGTCTTCATTGTTGGCTTTCATTCTTTGCTTCTGGTTTACCCTTTCTGAAATGGAGAAAGGATTCTCCTCCTCTACCTTCTACCTCGTGGAGTTGTAGGGTTGTCAGTTACAAAGTAATGATTTTCCCTTTGGACAGAACCATGACAGTTTGCTCTCAAGGTGGCAGAACAAAACTATGGAAAATCTGATTGAACTGCACAACAAGGCCCCCGTCTGGAACAGTGACACTCAGTCCTATGTCCTCAACTTTCGTGGCCGGGTCACTCAGGCATCAGTGAAGAACTTCCAGATAGTCCACAAAAATGACCGTAAGCCTCCAGGAAGGGTTGGGTAGGAAGAGGAGGATAGACGCTCTTACAGGATGGGAAATGCACATTCCCTGTACGTGATAGGAAATGATAGTGAGGAGATAATCATGGAGGAGAGAAAGGATTTCTTTGGAAAGATGAAACTACAGTTTTGGAGAAAACTTGTGAATCACTGTGTTGAGGAGGGGGGAGGAGTGTGAGAGATACGCTATAGCAAATCAGAAAAGTTGGCTGGGCATCATGGCTCACGTCTGTAATCTCAGCACTTTGTGAGGCTGAGGTGGGCAGATCGTTTGAGACCAGGAGCTTAAGACTAGCCTGGGCAACATAGTGTGAAACCCCATCTCTACAAAAAATAGAAAAAATTAGCTGGGCCTGGTGGCAGGCACTTGTAGTCCAAGCTACCTGGGAGGCTGAGGTGGGAGCATCACTTGAGCCAGGAGGTAGAGGCTGCAGTGAGCCGAGATTGCGTCACTGCACTCCAGCCTGGGCGACAGAGCCAGACTCCATCTCAAAAAAAAAAAAAAAAAAAAAAAAAATCAGAGAAGTCACAGAGTAGGTTGTTTGGGAAACAAAGGCAAATGACCCCAATAAAGGTTCCTGGCACCTCTAGCCTACGGAGCTTGTGACGTTCCCAGCAAGCCGCTCTCTATTCTACAGAAACCTGGTGATTAACTAGCCTATTTGGAGGATTCTTTCCGTATCATAAATAGGTTTTCACTGGGCCAGTAATCCCAGCACTTTGGGAGGCCGAGGCAGGAGAATCACTTTGGCCTAGGTGTCTGAGACCAGCTTGAGCAACACACTGAGACCCTATCTTCACAAAAAGTAAAATACTAGCCAGGCGTGGTGGTGCTTGCCTGTCGTCCCAGCTACTCAAGAGGCTGAGGTGGGAGGATCACTTGAGCCTGGGATGGGAGGTCAAGGCTGCAGTGAGCTGTGGCCATTCCACTAGGCTCCAGCCTGGGCGACAGCAAAACCCCAGCTCAGAAGAGGAAGAAAAAAAGTTTTCCCCTAGTGCAACCACATTCTATTCTAACATCTTGATTTCCTTGTGTTTCTAGCTGACTACATAGTCATGCAGTTTGGACGCGTGGCAGATGACGTGTTCACGCTGGACTACAACTACCCGCTGTGCGCAGTTCAGGCCTTTGGCATCGGTCTTTCTAGCTTTGACAGTAAGCTGGCATGTGAATGACAGAACAATCAGGCAGGGAGCCTTTCTCCCCACAGAGCTTTCAGGAGCGGACAGTGGCCTCCTCTTCCCCTCCCTGCCCCAGGACTTGAAGGGCAATAGTTTGCCCCTTTTGGAATGATCCCTGAATTTATAAAACACACACACGAAAAGCAATAGTTTGCCCCTTTTGGAATGATCCCTGAATTTATAAAACACACACACCCCGTGCACTCTACTCCTTTTCCAGGTTTCATAGACTTGGTGAGGGATCACAACTTAGCATGGTTGACAGATGATTTAAAGCACAGTCATGTTCTTGTCACGTATCGTCTCCTGAAGCTAGAGTGGGATTTCCTGCGCTTAGAAACTTGCAGTAGAATCAGGGACTGACATTGCAGTCCCTGTCTCTCTTCATTCCCTCACAGCAGATTGGCCAGCACCAATCTTAGAGTGGCTGTGATCACATTTGTGATCCATTATGTGAGAATTGTATATAATTGTCTTCATTTCAATTAAGGCCGAAAGCATAAACTCTAGAGGTGACTCAGTCAAGACTGACAGTGATTTGATCATTGCCTTCATTTTCAACCCAGGAGTGCCTCCCACAGCTGTATCACTATGGATCCATTAGTGTGGAGCGACACACAACTGCTGGCATCTGGTGCAAACATTTTGTCATTATCAAGAGAGATGGCAGTATTGACCATTTAGTTAGTTTAAAAAAACAAAGGTGGCAGGAGAGGCTTTGGGGACGACCAGCCAGCAGACATGAGCACTGCGGGCCCGTGTGGCAGAGCTTTGGACTTTGTTCACGGCTCCCCCAACCCAGGTTCATAGGCATAGAAGGTGTTTTGCTACATTTTTTGGATTATGACACCCCTCCACGTATTATGTGACTCTTACACCAGTTCATCCCTCCCAGAATGTATCCAAACCTTGAGAATACAGGAGCTCTGTGAGCTCCACTGTCAGCACCGCTGAGCTGCATCCCTTGTGCACAGAACTGTTTGCCAGCACTGGGTGGGACGTCCACGGTGGCTGCTCCCTCAGACTTCCCTTCTGTGGACAAACCGCTCACCCCTGCCTGTTGTTCCTGCACCACATCAGATAAGCACGTGAAGGAGAGCCAGCTGGGACCTGTGGGACCCTTGGCTTTTCCCCCGCGACAAGTCCCACCTTCTGGGTGAGGACGAGACTGTTGACATCTCAGGCATGTTTCCCACCAAGTGCCTCCCTCACAGCCGTGCCCAGAAGCCTCACACCTCGTCACCATCACCCCCCCACCCCATCCTGAGGCACTGCCTGGCAGATGACTCTGGTTGACCGCAGAAGCTATTAATACACGACAGCATCTGGGGAAGGACTTACGGTGGGCCAGGTGGACCTCATCCTGCTTCCTCCTCCTCCCTCTGGTTTAAAGAGATATATAAACTAATTTCACATAATTCGTGTGTGCAGGTGATTGGTTTTTACATAAGTCCTATTTATACCTTTTATATGTTATAGAAATAAAAGTTAATTTATATAAAAATGTGTCACTGCTTTTGCAAGTCCTGTGCCTCAGGAAGTTCCCAGTGTCATGTTCCGTAATCATAATTGTCGTCTTGGGCCACGTGCAGTGGCTCACGCCTATAATCCCAGCACTTTGGGAGGTCGAGGCAGGCAGATCACCTGAGGCCAAGAGTTGGAGACCAGCCTGGCCAACATGGCAAAACCCCGTCTCTACTAAAAAATACCAAAATTAGCCAGGTGTGGTGGTGTGCCTCTGTAATCCCAGCTCCTCAGGAGGCTGAGGCATGAGAGTCACTTGAACCCGGGAGGCTGGGGTTGCAGTGAGCAGAGATCACACCACTGCACACCACCCTGGGCCACAGAGTGAGTCCCTTACCTCAAAAAAAAAAAAAAAAAAAGTTTTGGTAACACAATGAGCACATCAGTTCTTTAAAACCAGGTGATGTCTAACAAACATGTCATCCTGATGCAGAGCAGGAATCTGCAGACTAAGAAGGCTGTGTTCCAGAGGCTACCTAGACACACTACACATGATGGCCAGGGGCGCCCGGACAGAAGACAGGACCAACAGCTGAGCTTAGCAGGGCCAGAGGGTACAGTGTATATTCTTTGGATGCCTGCCCAGGTCAGCTTCCCAGATTTGTTGTCATTCCTTACTGGTTCAGCAGCAACACAAATGAACCGTCTAATGGTGAAATAGACCCCATCGCTTGCCTTTTGAGTGTTAACTTCTTGTGTTTGTTTTTTGAGATGGAGTCTTGCTTTGTTGCCCAGGCTGGAGTGCAGTGGGGGTGATCTCGGCTCACGGCAACCTCCTCTTCCCATGTTTCAGCAATTCTCCTGCCTCAGCCTCCTGAGTAGCTGGGACTACAGGTGTGCGCTACTATACCCAGTTAAATTGTTGTATTTTAAGTAGAAAAGAGGTTTCACCATGTTGGCCAGGCTGCAGGCTGATCTCGCTGTGGCCTCCAAAAGTACTGGGATTACAGGTGTGAGCCACTGCACCCAGCCTTTTTTTTTTTTTTGAGACAGAGTCTGTCTCTGTTGCCAAGCTGGAGTGGAGTGGGGTGATCTTGGCTCACTGCAACCTCCGCCTCCTGGGTTCAAGCGACTCTCCTGCCTCAGCCTCCCGAGTAGCTGGGACTACAGGCGTGAGCCACCGCGCCCAGCCTCTTTTTTTTTTTTTTTTTTTTTTTACTTTGAGACAGGGTCTCATTCCCATTGTCCAGGCTGGAGTGCAGTGGTGTGATCTTGGCCCACCACAGCCTCAACTTCCTGAGCTCAAGGGATCCTCCCACCTCAGCCTCCTGAGCAGCTAGAACAATAGGCATGTGCCACCAAGACTGGCTAATTTTTTGTTTTAAAGACAAGACAGGGTTTCACTATGTCTTCCAGGCTCGAACTCCTGGGCTGAAGTGATCCTCCCACCTTGGCCTTACAAAGTGCTAGAATTAGAGGCATAAGCCACCATTCCTGGCCTTCACATTTGAAAGCTGCCGTATGTTCAGAAGTTGAAAAAAAATTGCTGGGTGTGGTGACTCATGTCCAGCACTTCGGGAGGCCGAGGTGGGAGGATCATTTGAGGTCAGGAGTTCAGACCAGTCAGGCCAACATGGCAAAACCCTGTCTCTACTAAAAATACAAAAATTACCTGGGTGTGGTGGCGGGTGCCTGTAATCTCAGTTGCTTGGGAGGCTGAGGCAAGAGAATCACTTGGACTGAGAAGGCAGAGGCTGCAGTGAGCCAAGATTGTGCCACTACACTCCAGCCTGTATGTGACTCTGTCTCAAAAAAAAAAAAAAAAAAAAAAAGTGTCCACAAAGCTTTCCTAGGCTTTCTGGCTCTTATCAGTGTCACACTGATAAACACATGGAAAGAAGCAAGAAGAGCCTAAAAATCAGGACAAGAGCTGGAATCAATTCTTACAGCTTGATTTTTCCTTTTTTTTTTTTTTTTTTTTTTTTTTTTAAGTCTTCAACATGCACAATGTGAATTGTTTTCTTTTTCATAGGATTCTCTTTGGCTAAGGTGCATGGCTGGCCAGGTTTTCTGTTTTTTTGAGACAGAGTCTGGCTCTGTTTCCCAGGCTGGAGTGCAGTGGTGTGATCTTGGCTCACTGCATCCTCCGCCTCCTGGGCTCAAACCATCCTCCCACTTCAGTCTCCTGAGTAGCTGGGACTACAGGTGTCCACCACCAACAACTAATTTTTAAATTTTTGGTAGAGACAAGGTTTCACCATGTTGCCCAGATTGGTCTTGAACTCCTGGGCTCAAGCGATCCTCTCCCCTTGGCATCCCAGAGTGTTGGGATTACAGGTATGAGCCACCATGCCTGGCCCAAATAGATTCTTTGTGATACAGTTTTGTACACTAGTGATCAGGGACATACTGGTGGGCATTGACATGAAAGATTTCAGCAAGTGTCAATTACAAGTCTAACAGGCCTGCAAAAGGCTCTTTTTGATCAGTTTAATAGATCATAGAAGAAATGAACTAGCATCAATTCAATTCCTTGAGACTAGCATTGTAAGTGCAGAAATAAAGTGATGGTTCAACTAAGGCAAAATCTTCCTGGGTTCTGACCCTATTTCTGCCGATGATTTGCCTCCTTTACCGATTGAGAAGCTTTGAACTACGTGCCCTTTTACATTCTTGAATTACATGTTTCTCCCCACTCATGCTGACAACACTCTGGCATTCCCCTGTTTTGAGCTGAACTCACTGGTTACCCCTGGACAGCTTCATGCTGTTGATGGCTAAGGATGACTAGCAGGAGAGGTGACACAGAGCTCAGGGAAAGCACAGATTGCCTCAGCGAAGGCACCATGGAGAGGAGACTGGAATTGTGGAAGAAACAGGATCGTGCACTGAGAAATGTCCTCTTTATTCTACCAAGTACGATGTATTAGCCAACTTGACATTTGTCAATTTGGTTATAGTAACTAAGCAATTCTCTCAAGACACACACAGCTTGCTCCTAGAGAAAACTCCAGCATGTTGCAAGCTGCCTTTTTCCTCAGCCTCCAGCTCCTGCCCGGGAATTGTCTGCACGTCTAACACCTGCTTCTCTTCAGTCCACAGCTCTCTTAGCCTGGCCCACGCAGGCCCCAGCCAGGGGCATGCCAAGGACCTGCCAGTTTCTGTGCCACCTCCTGAGACACGTTTCCTGACCACTGGCATATTGGATCATTTTGCCTCCTTTCCTGCTTATGTCTCCTCGTTATCACTGGCAGTGGATATGCTTTAAAAGTCTCACAGTCTTTTTTATCAACCAATAGACTCCCCTCATCCACTAAAAACGGGCTGCCACAAATGAAGGTGTGCGGTGGGAACTGTAGGTGGTTCCATGGCGCCACCTACTGTCCAGGAATGCATGTTGCAAGTGCGTTAAAATGGGCAGACCCCGCACAGGTGAGGAAGTCACCAGGCCTGAGTGAAAACAGCAAGGCGACCACATTACCATGCATTTACCAAGCACCTCGTGTTATACCAAGGCTCTCTTCTGAAAGCCTGAGAACACCAATATTTCTGGAGTTTAGAAACTAGTTAAGGTGCCGGGCGTGGTAGCTCACGCCTGTAATCCCAGCACTTTGGGAGGCTGAGGCAGGTGGATCACAAGGTCAGGAGATCGAGACCATCCTGGCCAACACGGTGAAACCCCGGCTCTACTAAAAATACAAAAAAAAAAAAAAAAAAGCCGGGTGTGGTGGCGGGCGCCTGTAGTCCCAGCTACTGGGGAGGCTGAGGCAGGAGAATGGCGTGAACCAGGGAGATGGAGCTTGCAGTGAGCTGAGATCACGCCACTGCACTCCAGCTTGGGCGACAGAGCAAGACTCTGTCTCAAAAAAGAAAAAAAAAAAGGAAAAAGAAAAAACTTAACAGAACAATGATCTTCTTAGCCATGCACTTATACAGAATGGCTTATACATGTTTATAAAGCAAATTTAGATGGTTTTCCAGAGACAATAGGACAGGACAGAAGCACAGCATGGTTTAACCGGGTTACTTCACACACCAGTGCTAGCCCAGCCGTGATCCTACCTCCCTTTCCTCACCTTGTACCCATCTGTGTTTTTACTTGAAGTAACAGCCTATGCAAATATTAGCCCTGATGTTGATGGAAATTTTTGAAGTATTTCAAATACGAAATGGGCCTCCAAGATTCTTTCTGGATGTGCCTTGTCTTTTGGTCCATCAGTCCTGAGCTCCTTCAACACTGCCCCAACATGGCTTTGGCCATGACCTAAGCCACACGGGGGTAAAGCTGGGGGCACAGGAGGGGGTAGGCTTTCTCCTGGTCTATCACCAGCTTTTACTATACCTCTTTGGTTTAATATTGGGGCTCAAGCCACCGGGTTTAACATCTAGTTAAGCACTTTCTACCTAGATTCTGCCCCTTGTCATGAGTCTCAAGTGTTTCAAGAAGAATTATCCAGCAGTTCTCTTTCTTCTGTAGTTTGGAAGTAGGAAGATTAGGAAGGAAGAATGGTTTGAGGAGAAAGGAGGGTGACTGGCAGAAGAGGGCTAAGAATTAGAGCAAGATTTTTAAAGTATGTCTAGGCTGCATGTGGGTGCGGTGGCTCATGCTGTAATCCCAGCACTTTGGGAGGCCGAGGCAGGCGGATCACTTGAGGTCAGGAATTTGAGACCAGTCTGGCCAAAATGGCGAAACCCCATCTCTACTAAAAATACAAAAATTAGCCAGACGTGGTGGTACATGCCTGTAATCCCAGCTACTTGGGAGGCTGAGGCAAAAGAATCAGTTGAACCGGGAGGCGGAGGTTGTAGTGAGCCAAGATTGCACCACTGCACTCCAGCCTGGGTGACAGAGCAAGACTCTGTAACAACAACAACAACAAAAAGGTGGGTCTAAGTTCCATTTCCAAAGTACTGATGCATACTTAGGACAAACTATATCAGGCTAAGGTAGAATGTGACCTTGAAAAAGGTTTCCTGATTTTTGTCTTTGGTCAGTCGTACGTTGTTCTATATCAGATATTTAGAGAGCTAGAGATACATAAATTTAATTTTTGGGCCAGGTGTGGTGGCACACACCAGTAGTATTCCTAGTTACTTGGGAGGCTGAGGTAGGAGGATTGCTTACGTGCACTAGGATCGCACCACTGCACTTCAGTCTAGGGACAGAGCAAGACCCTGTCTCAAAACAAAACAAAACAAAACAAAAAAAACCCATACATTATTATTGTGTAAAATGCCTATCTATAGGGGACTAGTTAAAAACACTAAGGTAAGGCTGGACGCGGTTGGCTTATGCTTGTAATTAATCCCAGTATGTTAAGAGGCCCAGGCAGGAGTATCGCTTGAGCCCAGGACTTTGACACCAGCCTGGGCAACACATCAAGACCCTGTTTCTACAAAAAACAAACAAACAAACAAAAGCTTTTTAAAATCAGCCAGGTATGGGGGCACATGCCTGTAGTCCCAGCTACTCAGGAGGCTGAAATGGGAGGATCACTTGAGCTGGGGAGATCGAGGCTGCAGTGAGCCATGATCACACCACTGCACTCTATGCACTCTAGTCTGGGCAACAGAGAGAGACTCTGCCTCAAAAAAAAAAAAAAAAAAAAACAAGAGAGGAAAAAACCCACTAAGGTACTTCCCACAATGGAATACTATGGAGAATAAACATGTATGAGGAAGACGGTATTGATTGATGCAGAAATATCTCCAGGACACATTCAGTGAGAAGTGAGCTATAGAACTGTATGCTTCCTTTTGTGCACAAAGGGTGGGAAATTGCAAGCCCATTATTATTTTTGCATAAACACTGAAACACTGGAAACGAAAAAGTGGGTTAACTATAGAAGCAGGATGACATAGGAAGGGCAAGACAGACGCGGGAGGAATCTTTTTCTTTTTTTTGAGACAGTCTTACTTTGTCACTCAGGGTGGAGTGCAGTGGCACGATCACGACTCACTGCAGCCTTGACCTCCTGGGCCCCAGTGATCCTCCTGCCTCAGCCTCCTGTGCAGATGGGACCAGAGGCACATGCTACCATGCCCGAGTAATTTTTTTATTTGTTGTAGAGATGGGGTCTCGCTATGTTGCCTAGGCTGGACTCCAACTCCTGGACTCAAGTGATCCTCCCACCTCAGCTTCCCAAAGTGCTGGGATTCTAGGCATCCACCATCATGCCTATCCAGGAGGAATCATTAAAAAAGAAGTTTTAAACCATATGAAATTATTACTATTAATTAATTAATTTATTATTATTATTATTGAGGTAGAGTCTCACTCTGTGGCCCAGATTGGAGTGTAGTGGCACAATCTCAGCTCACTACAACCTCTGTCTCCTGGGTTCAAACGATTCTCCTGGCTCAGCCTCCCAAGTAGCTGGGACTACAGGCATGCACTAAAACCACGCCTGGCTAATTTTGTATTTTTAGTAGAGATGGGGTTTCACCATGTTGGCCAAGCTGGGTTTGAACTCCTGACCTCAAATAATCCACCCTCCTTGGCCTCCCAAAGTGCTGGGATTATAGGCATGAGCTACCACGCCCAGCCAATGAATTTTTGAGAATGGTCTCGTTTTGCTGCCCAGACTGAGTGCAATGGCACAATCACGTCTCGCTGCAGCCTCAACCTCCTGAGTAGAAGTGATCCTTCCTCCTCAGCCTCAGCTTCCCAAGTAGCTGGGACGACAGGTGTGTGCCACCACCACACCAGGCTAATGTCATCTTAATCCACACTTAGTAACTCCCATAACTTTACACATTTACACTTGCTCCCTCCCACAGTCCCAAATTTTTTCACAAGCTCTGCAAGTGTTATCCAATTGTTGCTAGGCATCTCTGTCTGAGATGGTGCACAGCTGTGCTGGCCAACATGTGGCTATTTACATTCAAATTAATTCAAATTCAGTTCTTCCGTCAGGCTAGCTACATTTCAAGTCCTCAATAGCCACATGTGACTAGTGACGACCACACTGGATGGTGCAGATGGAGAACATTTTTCTTTTTTTTTTTGAGATAGAGTCTCGCTCTGTTGCCCAGGCTGGAGTGCAGTGGTGTGATCTCGGCTCACTGTAACCTTCACCTCTCAGGTTCAAGCGATTCTCCTGCCTCAGCCTCCTGAGTAACTGGATTACAGGTGTGTGCCACCACGCCCGGCTGATTTTTGTATTTTTAGTAGAGAGAGGTTTTTGCCATGTTGGCCAGGATGGTCTCGAACCTCTGACCTCACGTGATTCACCTGCCTCAGTCTCTCAGTGTGCTGGGATTATAGGCCTGAGCCCCTGTGCCCAACTGTTTTTTTTTGTTTTGTTTTGTTTTTTGAGACGGAGTTTTGCTTTTGTTGCCCAGGCTGGAGTGCAGTGGCGAGATCTTGGCTCACCGCAACCTCCATCTCCCGGGTTCAAGTGATTCTCTTGCCTCAGACTTCCGAGTAGCTGGGATTACCGGCATGCACCACCATGCCCAGCTAATTTTGTATTTTTAGTAGAGACGGGGTTTCTTCATGTTGGTCAGGCTGGTCTTGAACTCCCGACCTCAGGTGATCCACCTGCCTTGGCCTCCCAAAGTGCTGGGAATACAGGCGTGAGCCACTGCACCCGGCTGCCCAACTGTTTGTTGTTGTTGTTTTGAGACAGAATCTCATTCTGTTGTCCAGGCTGGAGTGCCGAGACGTGATCTCAGCTCACTTCAACCTTTGCCTCCCGGGTTTAAGGACTTCTCGTGCCTCAGCTGCCCGAGTAGCTGGGATTACAGGCACGCTCCACCATGCCTGGCCAAGCCCATTCTCATCATCACAGAAAGCTGTGTTGGAAAATGTTAGTTGGGCTACAGAAATCTCAACTTCAGATTCCCAAGCGAACTATCTTCTTAGCAATTCTGCTCCTGTGTTCCATGCGTGGCAGCCTGAGAGGCAGACATCATGACTCCTCTGTTTTCCACACATTCAATAAATGTGCAGTGAAAAAATGAGTGATGGGGAAACCGAGGCTCACTTGGTAGCCAAGCTGGAATTTAAACTCTGACCGTTTAACACCCCAACAAGGTCATCACACACAACTTAGTTAACTCTCATTTTCAGAATATTTTATCAAACAGGATTACTGAAGATGAAGATTTTAGCTGAACAAGATTGGAGGAAGCCTTTCCTTCCTTTTGACTTTTCTTCAGAAAGCTCCTGGATAGCTGAGGATAAGACCCCCGTAGGAATTTCACCCTGCTTGAGAATTGTGCAGAGAACGCTTCCACCTCTGTGCAATGGAAACGTGTTGTTTGTTTCAGTTTGGAAATGTTAATACACTCAATTAGTCAGCCTGGACTGCCGTAGCCATAACAAAATCCACAGACTGGGGCGCTCAAACAACAGAAATGCATTTCTCACAGTTCTGGAGGCTGGAAGTGGAGGATGCAGGTGCTGGCAGGTGTGGTCTCTTCTGAGGCCCTTCTCCCTTTCTCCCTCTGCGTCCTCACATGGTCATCCCTTGGTCTGAGTGTTCTGTGTCCTCGTTCATGAGGACAGCAGTTACACTGGATTATGGCCCACCCTAATGACCTCGTGCTACCTTAGTCACCTCTGTAAAGGCCTTATCTCCAACACAGTCACATTCTGAGGTACTAGGGGTTTGGACCTCCACATACAAATTTAGGGGGACACAATTTAGCCCACAGCATATACTGTTCCCTAGATAGTGGACCTAGGGCCTGTTCTCTTTCACATTTCTTTTTTTTGAGACAGGGTCTTGCTCTATCACCCAGGTGGGAGTGCAGTGGTACAATCATGGCTCACTGCAGCCTCGACCTCCCAGATTCAAGCAATTTTCCCACCTCAGCCTCCCAAGTAGCTGGGACTACAGGCACATGCCACCACACCCAGATAATTTTATTTTTATTTTTTGTAGAAATGGGGTCTCCCTATGTTGCCCAGCCTGGTCTCCAACTCCTGGCCTCAAGTGATCCTCCAGCCACAGCCACAGCCTCCCAAAATGTTGGCATTAAAAGTGTGAGTCACTGCCCCTGGTCTACATTTCTCTTTCATGAAGACATAATAGAACGAATATTATGCTTATCAAATTATTGACTACTTTTATTCTATAGACAGTTGGGGGAAAAAAAAAAGAAAAACCTTCGATAAAGATCCGTTTTGCCGGCCGGGCGCGGTGGCTCAAGCCTGTAATCCCAGCACTTTGGGAAGCCGAGACGGGCGGATCACGAGGTCAGGAGATCGAGACCATCCTGGCTAACCCGGTGAAACCCCGTCTCTACTAAAAAATACAAAAAAACTAGCCGGGGGAGGTGGTGGGCGCCTGTAGTCCCAGCTACTTGGGAGGCTGAGGCAGGAGAATGGCGTAAACCCGGGAGGTGGAGCTTGCAGTGAGCTGAGATCCGGCCACTGCACTCCAGCCTGGGCGACAGAGCGAGACTCCGTCTCAAAAAAAGAAAAAACAAACAAACAAAAAAGATCCGTTTTGCCTAGGTGGGAGGATAGCTTGAGCCTGGGAGGTCCTAGCTGCAGTGAGCCGTGATCCTGCCATTGTACTCCAGCCTGAGTGACAGAGCGAGACTCTGTCTCAAAACAAAACAAGGCCAGGCGCGGTGGCTCATGCCTGTAATCGCAGCACTTTGGGAGGCCAAGGTGGGCAGATCATGAGGTCAATAGATCGAGACCATCCTGGTCAACATGGTGAAACCCCATCTCTACTAAAAATACAAAATTTAGCTGGGTGTGGTGGCACATGCCTGTAATCCCAGCTACTAGGGAGGCTGAGGCAGGGGAATCGCTTGAACCCAGGAGGTGGAGGTTGCAGTGAACCGAGATCACACCACTGTACTGCAGCCTGGGAGACGGAGCGAGACTTCATCTCAAAGAAACAAAACAAAACAGAAAATGGTCTGTCTTGTCCTTCAAAGCACAAGATGAAGTTCAGCTGATGTCAAGTGAAGATTCTCTTAAGGAAAAAAGTAAATAGAAGTATAGGATGGGCTGGGTGCAGTGGCTCACACCTGTTATCCTAGGACTTCGGGAGGCCAAGGCGGGCGGATCACTTGAGGCCAGGAGTTCAAGACCAGCCTGGCCAACATGGCAAAACCCCATCTCTACTAAAAACATAAAAATAAATAAATAAATGTAGGATGGAGAGGTTAAAAAAGAAAAAGCACCTGAGTGACAGCTGACCAGCAGGAGTCATTGCACAATCCTTTCCAAGGTGTGGGGAGCAGCTTTGGAGACATCTCCAAAGCAAGATGTGGTCCAGCACAGTGGCTCACACCAGTAATCCCAACACTTTGGAGGTCCAAGGCAGGAAGGGGGCTTGAGGCCAGGAGTTTGAGACCAGCTTGAGCATATAGGGCAATCTTGTCTTTACAAAAAAATTTTTTTTAATTAGCTAAGTGAAGTGGTGCACACCTGTGGTCTCAGATACTTGGGAGGTTAAGGTGGGGGAATCACTTGAGCCCAGGAAGTGAAGACTGCAGTGAGCCCTGACTGCACCACTGCACTGCAGCCTGGGCAACAGAGAGAGATCCTGTGTCCAAAAAAAAAAAAAAAAAAAAAGGAAAATATTTGCCTTTCACCTCAAAGCTAGGAAACAATCTCTCTTTACTCTGTCAGTTTCCTATTAGGCCATTCAATCCAGCTGTCTTTTGTTTGTTTGTTTGGGGGGAATGGTTTGATTTACTGGGGAAAAAAGTTTCTAGAGTTGTAAACTGGCAGTCAGCAATAGTTGAAACAAATATGTAGGATAATGAATGGATCGATAAGTCTAGAAGACTCAAATGGTGGCATTTACTCAGAATCTATTCGTTGAGTTTTTCTAATTCTATATAATCTCTTTGCTACCACCACCAGCTTTATTAAGCTATAATTAACAAATAAAAATTGTATGTATTTATGGTGTACAATGTACTTTTTTTTTTTTTTTTTTTTTGAGACGAAGTCTTTGCTCTGTCGCCCAGGCTGGAGTGCAGTGGCGCGATCTTGGCTCACTCCACCTTGTGGGTTCCATGGTTGGCCAGGCTGGTCTCGAACTCCTGACCTCAGGTGATCTGCCCACCTCGGCCTCCCAAAGCGCTAGGATTACAGGCGTGAGCCACCGTGCCCGGACGCATTTTTTTTTTTTTTTTTTTTTTTTTTTGAGATGGACCCTTGCTCTGTCACCAGGCTGGAGTGCAGTGGCGTGATCTTGGCTCACTGCAACCTCCACCTCCCGGGTTTAAGCGATTCTCCTACCTCAGCCTCTCGAGTAGCTGGGACTACAGGCGTGTGCCACCTTGCCCAGATAATTTTTGTAGCTTTAGTAGAGACTGGGTTTCACCATGTTGGCCAGGATGGTCTCAATCTCTTACCTCGTCATCTGCCTGCCTTGGCCTCCCAAAGTGCTGGGATTACAGGTGTGCACCACCACGCCCGGCCATTTTTTTTTTTTTTTTTTTTTTTTAATGGAAGACTTCACAAATTTGTGGGCTCAGGGGCCACACTAATCTCTGTATCAGTATCCAATTTTAGTGTATGTGCTGCCCAGGCAAGCACTGCAATGTGATATTTTCATATGTGTAAAGAGTTTTGTTTTTTAAAGATGTGAAGAAATTAGGGAAGGATTAGATATATAGTTCTAGTTACATTTGTCCCTGATTATAAACTACAAGTTTGTTATAGAAAATAAAGAATAGGGCTATGTGCAGTGGCGCATGCCTGTAATCCCAGTTACTCGGGGAGCTGAGACAGAAGAATTGCTTGAACCTGGGAGGCAGAGGTTGCAGTGAGCCAAGATTGTGCTGTTGCACTCCAGCCTGGGCAACAAAAGCAAAATTCTGTCTTAAAAAAAAAAAGAAAGAAAAGAATAAAAACAAGAAACTAAATCCCCTTAATTTGCAAACTTTCAGAAATAATCCCTTTAAAATACTTTTTCAACTTCTTTCAAAAACAGGGTCATCCAATATATAGTTTTTATTTATTTATTTATTTATTTTTTGAGATGGAGTTTCACTCTTGTTGCCCAGGCTAGAGTGCAATGGTGCAATCTCTGCTCACCACAACCTCTGCCTCCCGGGTTCAAGCGATTCTCCTGCCTCAGCCTCCCAAGTAGCTGGGGTTACAGGCATGTGCCACCATGCCCAGCTAATTTTGTATTTTTAGTAGAGATGGGGTTTCTCCACGTTGGTCAGGCTGGTCTCGAACTCTCAACCTCAGGTGATCTGCCTGCCTCAGCCTCCCAAAGTGCTGGGATTACAGGCGTGAGCCACCACGCCCAGCTATTTATTTATTTTTTGAGATGGAGTTTCACTCTTGCTGCCCAGGCTGGAGTGCAATGGTGCAATTTCGGCTCACTGCAACCTCTACCTCCTGTGTTCAAGCGATTCTCCTGCCTCAGCCTCCCAAGTAGCTGGGACTACAGACGCCTGCCACCATGCCTGGCTATTTTTTTGTATTTTTAGTAGAGATGGGGTTTCACCATGTTGGCCAGGCTGGTCTCAAACTCCTGACCTCAGGTGACCCGCCTATCTCAGCCTCCCGAAGTGCTGGAATTACAGGTGTGAGCCACCATGCCCAGTTTTATAGTTTTTATAAAAAAATATAAAAATATATATAGTTTTTAGAATCTGCTTTTCCACTTTTATCATGAATGTGTCTGGTTTATTTATTTACTTTTGAGACAAAGTCTCACTCTGTCACCCAGGCTGGAGTGCAGTGGCGCAGTCATGGCTCACTGCAGCCTCGACCTCCTGAGCTCAAACAAGCCTCCCACTTCAGCCTCCCAAGTAGCTGGGACTATAGGTGTGTGCTACTATGTCCACCTAATTTTTTTTTTTTTTTTTTTGGTAGAGGTAGGGTCTCATTATATTGCTCGGGCTGGTCTCAAACTCCTGGACTCAAGAGATCCTCCAACCTTGGCCTCCCAAAGTACTAGAATTACTGACCTGACCCACTGTGCCCAGTTAATGTGATTTTTAACTTTGACTTTGGAATGTAGCCAACACAAATACCCCTACATGAAACCACCCGGCCCTGCACACACCCTTACCCTCCTCCTCCTGCACAGTCCATCATCAAGTTTGAGTGAGGATCCATTTGTAGGATCCAGACAGCTGAAATATTTCCACCAAAAGACTCATTCCTGAGGGTCAGTGAATTAGGGTCCTGTCCCTTAAGAAATGTGGCCAGGCGCGGTGGCTCACGCCTGTAATCCCAGCACTTTGGGAGGCTGAGACGGGCGGATCATGAGGTCAGGAGATCGAGACCATCCTGGCTAACACGGTGAAACCCCGTCTCTACTAAAAAATACAAAAAACTAGCCGGGCGAGGTGGCGAGCGCCTGTAGTCACAGCTACTCGGGAGGCTGAGGCAGGAGAATGGCGTGAACCCGGGAGGCGGAGCTTGCAGTGAGCTGAGATGCTGAGATCCGGCCACTGCGCTCCAGCCTGGGCAACAGAGGGAGACTCCATCTCAAAAAAAAAAAAAAAGGAAATGTAAACATCCCTGGGAAGGGCTGATGTGTGGGTAAAATCACCTTGCCTTTGGTTCTTCAGAATTTGTAGATCTGTTAACTTTCGTTTACCTAGATGTTCCTCAGCAGCTCCAGAGCTCTCCAGGAGACTGTAAGGGTATGGGCCAGAAAGTCAAGATCCTGAAGATACACCTTTCCAGCTTGGATCACTAATATCTTGGATAGCTGAGATGTGGGAGGAATAAAGATCTCCAGGTTCATTCTCAGCAGTCTATGCTGAACGTGACACTGGTGTTGCTTCCCTGTCTCCACTCTGGACTCTGTCCTGCCTTCCTCTCTGTCCCCTGAACCTGGCTGGATCCCCCTCCGACCTTACCCCGCTCCCCTTTTGCTTGAATTCTTTTTTTTTTTTTTTTTTTGAGACGGACTTTCATTCTTTTTGCCCAGGCTGCAGTGCAATGGCGTGATATCGGCTCACTGCAACCTTTACCTCCCGGGTTCAAGTGATTTTCCTGCCTCAGCCTCCCCAGTAGCTGGGATTACAGGCATGCGCCACCACACCCAGCTAATATTGTATTTTTAGTAGAGACAGGGTTTCTCCATGTTGGTCAGGCTGGTCTCGAACTCCTGACCTCGTGATCCACCCGCCTCAGCTTCCCAAAGTGCTGAGATTACAGGCGTGAGCCATCGCGCGCAGCCCTGAATTCTTATCTCACTTACTGATACCAACCATTGTTCAGCTGTTAAAAGTTAGTGATTTTTGTTTTCTCACTACACAGCCAAATGATCTGAACTGTTTCCTAGCTCCTTCCCCTCCTCCTCAACCTCAGGACCACTGCTTGAGTTTTAGGGCACCCCGAGTCTCCAGTCCAACTCCAAGACTGTTGCCAGAGGGTCTTCTTGATGGTGGTGCTGATTATGTCACATTTGTGTCTTTTTTGATGCCCAAATCTTCAGCATGGCACGCAATGACCTTAAAGTCTGTTATCCATTACCTTCAATCTTCTTATCCACATCTCTATTCTCCAGTCACACCAATTTACAAACCTTCGCTAAACACACCAGCAGACTGGCTGCCTCACCTTTGTAGGCACTGTTCCACGTGTCTTAAATGGGGTTTCCAGCCTCAGTTTGGCAAACCCTCATTTATCCTCAAAAGTGAGATCAAACGCACTGTAACTTGGATTTCACTGTTCCTGCCCTTGCGCTCCCACCGAACTCTGCATAATTGTCTGTCTTCTCACCTAGACTGGAACTACTTGAGGAAAGGGACCTACCCCTTCCCTTAGTGCAGTGTCAAAGTCAACAAACACTCAAATGATTGCTGAATTCATATAATTATTATTAATTACTTTGAGACAGGGTCTCGCTTTCTCATCCAGGCTGGCTTGCAGTGATGCATTCACGGCTCACTGCAGCCTCAACTTTCTGGGCTCAAACTATCCTCCCACCTCAGCCTCCTGAGTAGCTGGGACTACAGGTGCAGGAAACCATGATGCCCAGGCTGGCCTTGAACTCCTGGGCTCAAGCAATCCACCTGCCTCGGCCTCCCAAAGTGCTAAGATGACAGGCGTGAGCCACCGCGCCCCCCTATGATTGCTGAATTAAATAGTTGGTGCTTAGTGTGTACTTCACATGGTGCTGATACGCTGCCTTGTGTTTTGGTCTTTTCATGTGCATGAGGCGTGACCAAGCCTGGATATGACTCATTATTTAATAAAAATACCACAATTCATCTATTCAAATGAGGGCTGCGTCTTCAACGCCTTCATCTTGCAGGGCTGGATGCTTAGCTCAGTGACGGCGTCATTGCTTGAAAGACTTTTGGAATCCCTCTCTTGGAAACAACTTTGGCCTCGATAGCACTTTCCTTTCAATATCTTCCACGGTAGCAATTGTTTTTCATTTATGCAGCATTTATCATGCACTTCCCTATCCCAGGCACCAGGCCGGTTCTGTGTGAAAGATAAGATAAATCAGACATTACTCTGTCTTCAAGGAAGTTTCTGTTTGGCAAGGGAGATAAGATCTACACAACCACCCAACACAAGGCTAAGTGATAATGCCCCAGAAAAGTTGGGACTTGATTTTTGGAAAAAGCCAAAAGTCCTTTGGTTTCAGTCTCCTGGCCAGGTAGATGATGGGGCTGTCTGCCAGCACACTGCTTTAAGCCCGTTTGTCCTGAGCGTCTCCAAACAAGGAGCCCAGCGTGTTTCCAGCACCCTCTGTCCCAACAAGAGACTCCTGGGCATGTGTGTCTGAAGTCCAGACTCTCGCCGATGGCAGTATACCCCGAGGCCTCCCCAGCTAAACTCTGAGCTCTTTGAGGGCAGGTGCTGAGGGCTGATCCTGGTCTTCACAGTAGCTGGATTCATCATACATATTAGATGAATATTCATTGAGTCACTGAGCCCAAAAGGCGTCTCAGGGCATGCCACATGGACTTCCAACCCTTTCTCCCATGTGGTTTACTCGTAGTGGCAGTTTTACAGATGCCCAAAGGGCAGGAGAGAAAAATGGAAAGGGCTAAAGCCGGGGAGGGCAAGCGAGGGGGCACTGGCGGCGGATCCGGGAATGGAGCCCGCGAGTTCCTGCTTCCTGGTTCCCCGGAGCAAGTGTCCTTTGGTGGGAGCCGCAGGGAAGGGAGCAGCCCTTCCTGCGCGCCGGGCGCCCGCCCCTTCCCCGGCCTCCCAGGGACTCGTGCGGAGGGACGCCGGGTGGCGGGGCGGGAGGCCGGGCCCCGTCCACCTCCCCCCGGGACAGCCCCACCCCGGCGAAGAGGACGGCTCTCGGCTTCTGGGAAAGAGAGTCGGGACCCCGCCAGGGCGGGAGGGCGCGGGGCGCGCAACCAGCAGGCAAAGAGTCGGAGCGGAGAGATCGAAGGGCGAGTGGGCGTGGGGGCCGCAACCGAGGCCCGGGTGGAGGGGTCCCCGCGGTTCCTCGACCCCCTCCCCCGCCGCCCGCCCCAGCCCGGCCCGGCCCGGCCCCGCCCCGCCCCGGCGGCCCGGCCCCTCGCCCGCCCGCGCTCCGCGCAGTCTCCTCCCCGAGGTGCCGGTGGCCCGGCCGCCACTCCCTCCGGCTCCCTCCCTCCGGCTCCCTCCCTCCCGCCGCGGCGCGCATCTCATTCCAGCCCTCATTCCGCGCATTCCAGCGTCCTCCTCGCACACTCGAGGCCGGGGGGCGGGAGGGCCGCAGCTCCGGCGCCGCCGCGTCCCGCCAGGTGAGAGGCGCCCGCGCCCGCCTCGCCCGCCGCACCCGCCGGCGCCCTCCCGGGCCGCGCGCCCCACACCGCCGCCGCAGCCGACCGCTCGCGCCGCGTGCTCGGCTGCTCTTTTCTTTCGGCGGCCCGCGTTCCCGCCTTGGACCTCTGCGCCCCGGCGCGCTCCGTCCCGACCTCTGGCTTCCCTCCGCGCTCCGACGCTGCTCGCTGCCCCTCTCCGGCTTCCCTCCCGTCCGCCCCGCGCTCCCCTCCTCGCTCCCGGTTGACTCACTCCTCCAGGAATAGGGATCCCCGTGTTTTCCCGTCAGTCCCATTCTGGGAAAACTCCTCCCTCCCGCGCGCTCCGCTCCGCTCCGCTGGGTGCACCGGGGCCGGTCGGCGCGGGGTGGGCTTGGCCCCGCGGCCCCGCCTTCACTGCGCCGCCGTCGGCCCCGGCCGGAGCCCGGCTCTACGCGCTGACGCCCTGTCGTCCCCGCAGAGCGATCGCCGCGGCCAGAAGAGTTGGCGCTCGGGGCGGACTCCTTGGAACTGGCTTAGCGCACACATCCCACCTTCCCGAACCCTGGGACCGGTAAGGCTGGGGAGCGGGGACTTGGTGGGACTTTGCCGGAGGGCAGGAGTCTGCGCGGTGAGTGCGGTGCTCCCTCTCGGGAGGAGACTGGGAAGAGCGAGGCACGTGGAGGCGGCGCGACTGAGGCTGGTGGAGGCGAAGCGGCTCCAGGGGCGGGTAACGGGGGGTGGACACTCGGGACTTTGGGGAAGAGGGAGGCCGGTGTGGAAAGGACCGGAGAGGCAGAACCGAGAGCATCGGCAACAGAAGAGACTCAGCACCCATGCCCCTTTTCTGCTGGGCCCTTTTTGAGCCTGGAAGGGAGAGACCTGGTGGTAAGCGGACCGCCTGTTTTAAGTGCACAGGCAATGCGAAAGTGGGAGGACGCCTGCAAAAGGTCCTACACCCCAGGGCTTGGGAAGCTGCTGTGTTCCCTGATGGAGACTAGTGAATCGATCCAGGGAGCAGAACTTTCAAACCCCAAAGTGAACATTTCCCCCGCTGCGCTCAGGCACCTGAGGCCCCGCGGACTGACTGCGTCTGTGCTGAATCTGTGTGACAACTGACTGCGCTTCTCCCTCGCTTTGAGTCTCTGTGTGGGTGATATCTATTCACGTGTGACTCACCTTGGCTTCCAGTGGGCGTATTTGTTTGTGTTGAACGTGAGTGACAGAGTGTGTATGTGTCTGCGTAAGAAGGGGCTCTCTGAAAGTGTGAGTATCTCTGAGTAGGTGTGTGATACCATGTCTCTTGAGTATGTGTTTCTCTTCGAGGATGTTGGTTCTGGCTAGGACTGTTCTTCCTCCCTACATAGCCGTGGGCAAGAGTCAGTGTCTTTGGTTGCCTGAGTGCAGGGATAATTTGGCTGTGGTTTTGGAGTGTGTGGCCTCCAGGCTCGTTTCCCCTGGACCAGGCAGAGCTGGAAGGAAGCTGTCTCCACCTGCCTCTTCCAGCCAGGAGGCTGACTTTCTCAGGGCGAGGGTCTTGTGCTTGCCTGGAATAGTTCCGAGAACAAGCTGGTAGGAGGCTGAAGGAAGCTGAGATCTTTGCCTTTGGGGGAGGGGATGGGTGAGTGAGATTTGGGAAGGTGTGTTGGGATGGATCCCTCAGAAACAGGAGACAGTTTTGAATCTGGAGACTTGTGTAAATACTGCTTTTAAGTTGGCCCCCAAGGACAAACAGATAGGGAGGTATACCAGCCTGAACTACTTTCTCCTGGTTTAACTCTCCTTGGAGCTAACCAGGTAACCCAGTGGAAGAATCCCTCATTTTTTCCAACTTGCTAGACATTCAGCACTTCCTTTGAGAAGAGGAATGAGTAGCTTGTTGCATGAAGACCTCAATGTGGATATAATGTGTAGGGCTTTTGGGAAGGAAGGAGCCAGAAACTGTCTGGGAGATTGGGGGTTCTTGTCCCTGCTCCTCCATCCATCCTGAGGATTCAGATGTTCTTGTGGGAAACACCTCATCCTCTCACCTCTTCAGCCTGGTGTGCGATGGTCTAAAAGCAGCACTGATGGAGTGGAAAGGGCACAGGTTTGGTGTCAGGCAGACCAGGGTACAAATCCTGAGTCTCTCACTACCTTTAAGACTCTCAGGCTGTTACCTGGTGGGTAATAGGAGGGGAGCTTGTCTGTCCAGAAAGTTTCTGTGAAAAGTCGACGTTTGCAGAGCCTCCACACAGTAGCACAGTGCCTGGCACATCCCACGGACTCCACAGGATAGCTGTTGTATCCAGTGTTTCCTAAGCTTATTTCAGTAAGAACCTCTTTTTCCTAGGGATTAGTGTTTTTGGAATTCGTGTTTCTCTGAGCACCATCTGAGAAACCTTGCCCTGTCTATCATGTTTATTTAGCAAACATGGACCGAGCATTTACTATGAGCCAGGCCTACACTGTGTTCTACATCCTTAGGAATCAGGGTCCTAGTGGCCCAGGCCAGGAGGGAGGGGGACAGACAGGGCCTGGTCACCAGAGAACATAGTCCCAGCTTCTATTTTTCTGATTCCAGTTTTGCCTTGGCCCCAGGGTGAGCTTGCTGAACATTATTAGATACCCTAATGTCAGCATCTAAGTCCCTCATTTTATTTTATTTCACTTTATTTTATTTTATTTATTATTGAGACAGAGTCTCACTCTGTCGCCTAGGCTAGAGTACAGTGGCATGATCTTGGCTCACTGCAACCTCCGTCTCCTGGGTTCAAACAATTCTCCTGCCTCAGCCTCCCGGCCGGCTAGTTTTATATACATATATATATATTTTTTGAGATGGAATTTCGCTCTTGTTGCCTAGGCTGGAGTGCAATGGTGTGATCTTGGCTCACCACAACTTCTGCCTCCCGGGTTCAAGCGATGCTCCTGCCTCAGCCTCCCAAGTAGCTAGGATTACAGACATGTGCCACCATGCTCAGCTAATTTTGTATTTTTAGTAGAGACGGGGTTTCTCCATGTTGGTCAGGCTGGTCTCGAACTCCCGACCTCAGGTGATCTGCCTGCCTCAGCCTCCCAAAGTGCTGAGATTATAGGCGTGAGCCACCGCTCCTAGCCGTTTTTTGTACTTTATAGTAGAGTCGGGATTTCGCCATGTTTGCCGTGCTGGTCTTGAACTCCTGACCTCAGGCGATCCGCCTCGGCCTCCCAAAGTGCTGGGATTACAGGTGTGAGCCACTGCACCTGGCCTAAGTCTCCCATTTTAAAGATGGGGAAACTGATGCCCCTAGAGGGACAGTAACTTGCTTAACGCCGCAACCCTGGCGAGTGGCAGAGCGGGGATTAGAACCGATGCTCTCCCTTTGGCGTTCTGTCTCCTACCCTGTGGATTGCAGTGCTTGTGCACTCCCTACGCCCCCCAGCCGCCTTCATCCAACAGGCGGGGAAGCTGGAGCAGACTGACTTGGGCCGTGCCTTGTGGCTCAGATAAGGTTGGTAGGAGCAGAAATACTCTGCTTCATCCTGGCAGAAAGCACATAGCTGTTCTGGGGAAGGAGCCATCTCACTGTACTATCTGTGGAGTCTGGAAGGGGCCCTCGGGTCTTTAAAACACACCCTCCTCTCCCCTTGATGAGCCGCCAGGTGAAGGTTCTCCCTATCTTTTTAGATCTCCTGGGTTGCAAATGTCACAACCTCCTTTGATTTCCACTCTGGAGTCTTGCCCCATGACTGTCACAAAGCAATGCCTGTTGCCAAACCTGTAGCTCCTCCTCCTCCTTCCCAGTGGAAGTGGAGGACGTTGGTCCCCAGCTTTGGACCTTGCCTTTCCTGCAGTTGAGGTCAGTCCAGTGGCAGTTGGAAATTCAGGGCTTGTGAGGGTGGCTTTACCTTGCCTGTCTTCCTTTGCCCCCATGACCCTTTGTTGGCAGGGGTTGGGCGACAGCTCCCTTTAAAGCTCTGAAATTGGAGCTGAACAGCTGCTCTCCAGTGAGGGGGGGTGAGGGGGCTGTCAGCAGCCTGGGGGGCCCAGGTGGAGGTGGGGGCAGGGCTTTGTCACTGGGGAGCACACAGTCTCCAGCTCCTGTCTTCTAATTCCGGTTTTGCCTGGACCCCCTTCTGAAATGACAGTTCTTCCCTTGCTTTTGGTTTTTCCGGCTCCTATCTGGGAGATTCTAATCACACCTGTGTGATCTGGCCCTGGGGCCTTTAGCTGGTAGGGACTGGATATTTGGGAAAATTTCCACTAGAACTCAGGTCTCCAAGATCTATGCCTATGTCCTCCTGCATTTAATACAGGGGGGCTGCTGGAAGGGCCAGAGGATGGGCCAGGCTCCCTGCAGCGGGGGGCCGGCTCCTTAGCTTGGCGTAGGCAGGCGGGCCCCCATGGGTGGGGACTCTGCTTCCTTTGACCCAAACTTCATGGGAACAATAGACTTCAGAGGAGTCACCAGGGGCAGGAAATGGGAGCTGTGCTGAGGCAGGGGTGACCCTCCTGGGGGATGGGATTGCATATCCGGTAGAGGGTTGGGGGCAGTGCAGAGGGCGCTGGGGAGGGGCTGATGACACATAGGGTGGGCCTCTGGGGTGGGGCCCTCCTCTAAAGGGGGCTGTTGACTCAGCATGAAGCTGGAGCTCAGTGCCAGTTCTGTGCTGAGTTTTACGCTCTGTCTTACTAGTACAAGTCTCGTGTTTGCCAGCCTCCTCTCGTGCCACGCTTGCCCCTGCCAGGACCTGGTCTTCCCCTTCCCCTCAAGCCCCTGAGTTGTCTTTGTGAATCATCCTGGGCAGGATAAAAGGTTGATGTTGTTGCTCCCTGGCTGGCCTCCACCTTGGCAGTGAGCCTCAGGCAATTGTGGCTGGAACGGTGATGTTGGGTTGTGGGCAGAGCTCTGGGCAGGGAGTCCCAGGCTGGTGTCGCTGGACAACATGAGGGATATCTTTTTTTTTTTTTTTTTTTTTGAGATGGAGTTTTGCTTTTGTCGCCCAGGCTGGAGTGCAATGCTGTGATCTTGGCACACCACAACCTCTGCCTCCCCGATTCAAGCAATTCTCCTGCCTCAGCCTCCTGAGTAGCTGGGATTACAGGTGCCCGCCACCACACCTGGCTAATTTTTTTTTTTTTTTTTAATAGAGACAGGGTATTTCCATGTTGGCCAGGCTGGTCTCGAACTCCCGACCTCAGATGATCCACCCGCCTCGGCCTCCCAAAGTGCTGGGATTGCAGGCGTGAGCCACCTTGCCTGGCCATGAGGGGTTTCTTTAGCCACAGGCAGAGCGAGACAGCGTGTGGCATGTTCTGGAGGCAGAGGACTCTTATCTTGCCTCCATCTTTGTAAGGGTGGACCAGACTTTGTGAGAAGGCCACAGCTTGCCCTGGGAGAATTGTGAGTCAGACCACATGAGCTGCTTTTCCTGAGTTCAGGTTGCCAGCTTTGGGGTCCCAGAGAAGGTGTAGGAGTGACCCCAGAACCACTGCCAGGACCTGGAAGGAGGGTAGGAGTAGTAGAGACAACACATGCTGCCTTGATTGTTTCTTCAAGGGAGCAAGATGGGGACCCTGGAAGGGGCAGACTCTTAGAATTGATTCCTTGCCCAATTCTAGGTTAGATTGTGTTTTTTAATGATTTTTTACTGTTTTGAGACAGAGTCTCACTTTGTCACCCAGGCTAGAGTTCAGTGGTGCAATCATGGCTCACTGCAGTCTTGAACTCCTGGGCTCAAGCAATCCTCATTGCCTTAACCTGAGTAGCTGGGACTACAGGTACGCGCCACCACACCTGGCTAATTTGTAAAGTTTTTTTGTAGAGACAGGGTCTCACTTTGTTGTCCAGCCAGGCCTCAAACTCCTGGGCTCAAGCAATCCTCCTGCCTTGGCCTCCCAAAGTGCTGGAATTACAGGTGTGAGCCACCATACCCTGCCAATTTAAAATTTTCTAGTAGCTACCTTAAAGAAAGAAAAAAAGTGAAGTTAATGTTAGTGTTTTCTTAAACTCTAATATTATCAAAAATAATTTCAGTGTAATAAATTTGTAAAAATTGTCATCATTATTATTATCGTAGACAGTGTCTTGCTCTGTCACCTAGGATGGAGTGCAGTGATGCGGTCATCATGGCTCATGCAGCCTTGTTCCCAGGATCAAGCGGTCCTCCCACGTCAGCCTCCTCAGTAGCTGAGACTGCAGGTGTACATGGTTGCACTCAGTCTTGGTTAGATTTTCGAACAAACAATCTGTGGAGAGTGTGAACATGAAGTTGAGATACCTAGTAGCCGACATGGGTTCACTCTACCAAATCTTAGAGAAAACAACTCTGATTTGAGTGGAGGAATGTTCAGTGAGGCTTTTCAGTCTAATGGTCTTCTTGGTACAAGAGAAAGCAGTGTGGTCTGGCTGGTCCAGCGGGGAGGTGGTTGTGTGACTGTTTGACCCACTACACTGGATGCTGACTCCTGACTCCTGAGCTTGGGTTACTGTGAGGAGGTCCCTGCGATGTGCCGCAGAGCTCTCTTTGGCTTAGTCCTCTATGTTTTCCATAGATACGAGCCTCTCCCAGGAGCCTGTGTGGCCCGTGTCTTCTGTTTCTCATTTCTTTTTCTTTTTTTTTGAGATGGAGTCTCATTCTGTCACCAGGCTGGAGTGCAGTGGTGTGATCTTGGCTCACCCTCTGCCTCCTGGCTTCAAGCAATTCTCGTGCCTTAGCCTCCTGAGTAGCTGGGATTACAAGCACATGCCACCATGCCCAGCTAATTTTTTGTATTTTTAGTAGAGACAGGGTTTCACCATATTGGTCAGACTGGTCTTGAACTCCTGACCTTGTGATCTGCCCGCCTTGGCCTCCCGAAGTGCTGGTATTACAGGTGTGAGCCACCGTACCCGGCCTATTTCTTTTTTTTGAGACGGAGTCTAGCTGCCCAGGCTGGAGTGCAATGGCGCGATCTCAGCTCACTGCAACCTCCGCCTCCTGGGTTCAAGCGATTCTCCTGCCTCAGCTTCCCGAGTAGCTGGGATTACAGGCACCTGCCACCACGCCTGGCTAATTTTTGTATTTTTAGTAGAAATGGGGTTTCACCATGCTGGCCAGGCTGGTCTCAAACTCCCGACTTCAGGCTATCCACCTGCCCTGGCCTCCCAAAGTGCTAGGATTACAGGAGTGAACCACCGCACCCGGCCCTGTTTCTCATTTCTATGGGTGTTGAGGGTAGCAAACATTGGCTGATAGAACCAGGGTTCATAATCATCTCAATTGACTGGAATGCTGCCATTAAGTAGAAAGATGAAGTTTAAAAATATTTCTCTCTTAAAATTAATACACGTACATTGTAGAAACCCTGGAAAATAAAGAAAGTCATAAAGGAAAAAACAACATAATACTATAATTCGGGGTGGCTGGTATTTAGGTGAATGTCCTTCCAAATTTGTGTTCGTGCAAATCTATATATTTTAGCATAATTGCAATTATATTCTATCCTTTTTTTTCCCTGCTGAATGCTATCTAATGGGTAATAGTACAAGTCGTAAAAATTATTTAAAACCATAATTTTAAGGATCCGAGTAATATTTCATTCTATGACTATACTATATTTATGCCCTACTTTAAAAAATTGTTTTTAGTTTTTAGCTTTTAAAAATTACTTGACATTGAGCAATGTTGAACATGTACTTATCTCAAGAAGAAATCTAATAGGTCTAAGTGTAAAATCCTGCATTTAAGTTCAAAACATTAATTATGTAAGTCTGGAATAAAGTGGAACTTACTATTAATTCATGTTGAGGGAAAAGGCCTGGGGTTTTTGGCTGAAGAAGGAAGGCAGAGGGAAATGAACATATTAGTGCCTATTAGGTGCTAGACCATTAGTCTAGACATTTTTGCCTCCATCGTCTCATTTCATCCTCTTAGCCCTGTGAGAAAGGGTTGGTTGGTTTGTTTTCTTTGTTTTGTTTTTTAACCTCTACTTTACACAGGGGACACTGTAGAAGTTTTACTGTAGTTGGAGTTTGTACCCAGGTCAGTCTGACTCTTAAACTACCCCATTAAACCATAAGCCTGTGTGGGCCAGCGCTGTGGTAAGGTCTGTGTCAAAGGAACCTCAACCCACTAAGCTCTATGGCACTCAGGCCGCATTGGAAGCCACATCTGGTTTTGGAAAGTTTATACATCCTGAGCTGTTAAGTATTGAGCTCGCCATTTTTATGGGTCTTCCCTTACCAGTGATCTGATCTCAAACATGTGGCTTTTTTTTTTTCTTTTTTGAGACAGAGTTTTGCTCTTGTTGCCCAGGCTGGAGTACAATGGCACGATCTCAGCTCACTGCAACCTCCGCCTCCTGGGTTCAAGTGATTCTCCTGCCACAGTCTCCTGAGTAGCTGGGATTACAGGCATTCACCACCATGGCTGGCTAATTTTGTATTTTTAGTAGAGATGGAGTTTCTCCATGTTGGCCAGGCTGGTCTCAAACTCCGGACCTCAGGTGATCCGCCCGCCTCGGCCTCCCAAAGTGCTGGGATTACAGGCGTGAGCCACCGTGCCCAGTCTTTTTTTTTTTTTTTTTTTTTTTTGTGAGACAGGGTCTTATCTGTTACCCAGGCTAGAGTGCAGTGTTGCAATCACAGCCCACTGTGGCCTTAACCTCCCGGGCCCAAGTGATCCTCCCACCTCAGCTTTCTTAGCTATTCAGGTCTCAGTAGCTGGGACCACAGGTGAACGCCACATCTGCCTAACATTTTTTTTTTTTTTTTAAATTTTTATTTTTCATAGAGACAGGATCTCTCTGTGTTTCCCAGGTTGGTGTTTTTTTGTTTTGTTTTGTTTTAATAGATAGGATCTTGCTGTGTTGCCCAGGCTGGAGTGCAGTGATGTGATCATAGTTCACCATAGCCTCAAACTCCTGTGCTCAGATGGTCCTCCCGCCTCAGTCTCCCAAGTAGCTGGGATGACAGGTATGCACCACCATGGCCTGCCAATTTTTAAAACTTTTTGTAGAGACAAGGTCTTGCTATCTTTATCTTGCCCAGGCTGGTCTTAAACTCCTTGCCTCAAGCGATCCTCCAGCTTCAGCCTCCTAAAGTGCTGGGATTACAGGTATGAGCCACTGTGCCAGGCCTGTGAGTGTCTTAACAGAGGCTGGATGAGGACTTAGAACCCGCCCAGCATCTGGGTGCTGTCATTTCCCACTTCTAGAAGGTAGGCACCCTTTGCAGCAGCAGCAAAGGTCCTTCTGACCTGAAGTATATTACTTCATTATGTAGAACCACGTAAAACTACAGTCGGCCGTCTGTATCTGTGGGTTCCATATGGATTCGACCAACTCTGGATCGACAGTGTTCAGGGGAAAAAACTCCAGAGTTCCAAAAAACAAAACTTGAATTTGCTGCTCACTGAAAGCTGCATTGAGTCCATGCAAATGAAGTGATGTTCGTGCGTTGTGTTAGGTATGATAAGTAATCTAGAAATGATGTAAAGCTCATGGGAGGTTGTGCGTAAGTTATATGCAAACACTATACCATTTTCTATGAGGGACTTGAGCATCCTCGGATTTCAGTATCCTTAGGGGCCTTGCAACCAATCCCCCACAGGTACCAAAGGACTGCTGCACATAGAGTTTCATTATGTAGAACTTGTTAGGGACGCTTTGGAGGAGTCTCTGCCCTGCTTGGGAAATTGGACTAGGTCACCCCCAGGGCTACTGCTTCCTCGAAGATTTTGTGGTCCTGGGCCTCAGTTTCTCCACATGTCAGCACACGGGGGTTCCATTAGATGATGTGTGAAACATTTTCCCACCTTGACACTTCGGGATTCCTGCCACAGGGAGGTAGCGCTAAGCTGCACCTGGAGCTGGAGGCAAGGCTTGGGACGAGGGTGCAGTGTCCGAGCAGTCAGAGGAAGCAGAATGGGGAGATGAGGGAATTATTGCGTGGCTGCCGTCATCTTTGTCCAAGTGAGCACGGTGTTAGGAACAAGCGGAATCTGGGTCCCGCCCTGAGGCTGCAGGGTGGGGAAGATGACCCCCCACAACCCCAGAGAGTAGTGGCTGTCAGTGCAGACTCCGGAGTGGTGCTGTCCCGTAGAAATACAATGTAAGCCTAGGAACTACATTTAAAAAGTAAAAAGAGCTCGGTGCAGAGACTTTTGCCTATGGTCCCAGTCACTCAGGAGGCTGAGGCGGGAGAATTGCTTGAGCCCAGGGGTTTGAGACCAGCCTGGGCAACATAGCGAGAACCCTGTCTCTTGAAAAATGAAAGGAAAAATTAACTGGTCAAATGCATTGTAATAACATATTATTTAACCTATGTCTACAATGTTATTATTTTAACATGTAATCAGTAGTAAAAAGTATCAGTGAGATAGTTTACCTTTTTTTCACACAAAGCTTTAAAACTGTAGTGTGTATCGTACACTTAACACATCTCAGTTTGGACTAACCACGTTTCTTGTGTTCAGTAACCACGTGGGGCTAGTGGCCGTGGTTGGCATAGTGTGGCTTGGTTGGATCTCTGTTCTGCCACTTAACACCTGGGTGGGATAATAAGGTTAATCGAACCAACCTCATATGGTGTGTGTGAAGACTAAATGAGTTACTATCTGTGAAGTGCTTAGTTCTTTCCCTGGCACATAATAACCACTGTGTAAGTGTTTGTCAAATAACTTAAGGACCTATAAATGGTTCTTAAAAACGATCGACACTGGAATTTGTGAGAGGTAGGGGTCGATGATGTGTGTGGAAAAACCCAATTGTAGAGTGGCCCTGTGGAGTTACTGACAGCCTGTGCCCGTACGGTGGTAGTTCTCCGTAATGAAACGGACTTCAGCTCCGAAGATCCTAATCTACTCGTTGCTGTAAAGAGCGCCTGCCTTCTGGAAGTGAGAACTGACAGCATCCTGATGACAAGACAGGTTCCCATCCCTCAGCAGGTGCGTCCTGAGCATCTGTCTGCCCGGGGCTTGAACTGCGCTGGGTGGCACGCAGGAAGCAAAAGCATCCTCGGAAATGCGCCATCATAAATTGCATGACCTCATGTTGGAATGAGAGGTGGGGTCACTTCTAGCACTTGGAGGTTGAAGCAATAGTTGCTGCTTATGCAAGAGAAGACATAAGCTGTACTAGTGCCTCCCATACCTCCTCAGAGCACGGCCAGCTCTCCTCTCTTGGCATCAGCTCCCTCCGATTGCATCTGCCCTCGCCCAATCCACAGCAGCCACAGTACCCATGGTGTGCCTGGCACTGTGCTAGGTGCGGCGGGAGTATGGATTGGAAGCCCTGGTTCCTGTCCTCACGGAGCTTGCAGGGAAATGGACTGTGAAGCTAGCGATAAGATGCTTCTAGGTGAAAGAACATGCACAAGCAGCGTATGTGGCAGTGCCTGGTAAAGGACGATTGATTCTGTCCCAAGAGGAGGAGGCAGCTGAACTGGCTTTGAGAATGGGTGGTGTTTTGACAAGCGTGTATATGTCTATGTGAATTCGTGTAAGAGAGAGGGAAGCAGACAGAGAGAGGAAGACAGACAGAGAAATATCCTTGAGAAGACAGAGGAAATGTAGTGATTTGAGGGCTATTGTCATGAAGTGATGAGAGGAGGGGAGATAAGTGGGTATTATGTTTTTTGCGGGTTTTATTTTTACATTTTCTTCTTTTTTTTTTTTTTCTGACGTGAAGTCTCATGTGTCACCCAGGTTGGAGTGCAGTGGCACGATCACAGCTCACTACAACCTCCGCCTCCCAGGTTCAAGTGATTCTCCTGCCCCAGCCTCCCAAATAGTTGAGATTACAGGCACATGTCATGATGCCCAGCTGTTTTTTTGCATTTTCAGTAGGGACGGGGTTTCACCATGTTGGCCAGTCTGGTCTCGAACTCCTGACCTCAAGCGATCCCCTGGCCTCAGCCTCCCAAAGTGCTGGGATTATAGGCGTGAGCCACAGAGTCTCACTCTGCCACCCAGGCTGGAGTGTGGTGGTGTGATCACAGCTCCCTTCAGCCGTGACCTCCTGGACTCGAGCAATCCTCCTGCCTCAGCCTCCCGAGTAGCTGGGACCACAGGCGTGTGCCACCACACCTGGCTAATTTTTAAAAAATTATTTCTAGAGATGGGATCTCACTGTGTTACCCAGGCTGGTCTCAAACTCCTGGGCTCAAGCCATCCTCCTGCCTTGGACCCCCAGAGTGCTTGGATTACAGGTGTGAGCCACCACAGCTGGTCAAGTGGCTTTATGAACAGAGTGGGTTTGACCTTGACCCTCTTGGGCAGGATAAGAAGGTCTTATTTTACATTTGTTTATTTATTTAGAATCAGGTAGCATTTCTTTTTTTTTTTTTTTCTTTTTGAGATGGAGTTTCGCTCTTGTTGCCCAGGCTGGAGTACAGTGGTGCAATCTCGGCTCTCTGCAACCTCTGCCTCCTGGGTTCAAGCAATTCCCCTGCCTCAGCCTCCCGAGTAGTTGGGATTACAGGCATGCACCACCATGCCCAGCTAATTTTTTGTACTTTTAGTAGAGACAGGGTTTCTCCCTATTGGTCGGGCTGGTCTCGAACTTCCAACCTCAGGTGATCTGCCCACCTCGGCCTCCCAAAGTGCTGGGATTACAGGCGTGAGCCATTGCGTCTGTAGAATAACATCTCATTCCATAAAATAGAGTGAATCTTCCCCTAAATTTATTTTTAACATACATACAGCAAAATACACTGTTTTTGGTAAATAGTAAGTGTTGACGAATGCACAGAATGTGTTTTCACCGCCACCATCAAGGTACAAGACAGTTCCATCCCCCGAACAGTTCCGTCATGCAGTGGCCCCTTGGAGGTCATCCCTCCCCGTTCCGCTCATGCCATCCCCTGGCCACACTGATCTGTTCATTCCTGTAATTTTGCCTTTCAAGAATGTCTCACAAATGGAATCCTGCAGTTACGTAGCTCTTTGCGTCTTTGCTTCTTTCACTCAGCAAGGTCATAGCTCACTGCAGCCTTGACCGCCCAGGCTTAAGTGTCCCTCCCACCTCAGCTTCCTGGGTAGTGGGGACCACGGGCACATGCCACCACGCCTGGCTTATTTTTGTACTTCTTGTAGAGATGGGGTTTTGCCACATTACCTAGGCTGGTCTTGAACTCCTGGCTCAAGCAATCCACCCGCCTCGGCCTCCCACAGTTGTGGGTGTGTGCTACCGTACCCAGCTGTTGTTCTGAGAGTTCTTTAACATTCTGGATACAGGTTGTTTGTCAGGACAGTCAGATATGGGATTTACAGATGTTTGGAGAAAATTAATATATGGAGAAAATCTTCAGAAGAGGATGGGAGTGAGGAACGACGAAAGTGAGGCAAGAGTCTGGTGTCCTGAACTGTGGCCTTTCTCAGAGTGCAAGATGGGACCAGGAATGAGAAGTGGGGTACACCTAGAGAATGACCTATGAAAAAGAGGAGTCCAAGAAGCTCTGTTCCTGGCATAGAGCATGGTTCAGAATGAGAGGCACAGGTGGGAAGTTTGGTTTGCCAGGCATCCTTCCTGCCTGGTGGGCTGCACCTGGTCTGCTGCGAATGGCCTGCTGGGTCAGGCTGGGCTGGTCCCATCCAGAAAAACAAATGTTCATGTCCAGCCTACATTTCAACCACTTCCATGGCCTTGTTTCCAAACCGGATGACCGTGCCCTCTGGAATGGGAGGTGCGGTAACCGTCAAGCCTACAGGAGTAAGGCACTGGGTGTGTGGCTGGTGCAAGAGAGAGTCAGTGGGGGTGAGTTTTCTGGGTCAGGGTGGGTTCTCTGGGATGGTAACCTCAGCGTAGGGTCTGAGTGAAGGCTTCCAGCTATTTTTCTTTTCTTTTTTCTTTTTTTTTGAGACGCAGTCTCATTCTGTCGCCCAGACTGGAGTGTAGTGGCACGATCTTGGCTCACTGCAGCCTCCGCCTCCCAGGTTCAAGATGCCTTACCCTCCTGAGTAGCTGGAATTACAGGCTTGAGTCACCACGCCTGGCTAATTTTTGTAGTTTTAGTAGAGATGGGGGGTCTCGCCATGTTGGCCAGGTTGGTCTCGAACTCTTGACCTCAGGCGATCCACCTGCCTTGGCCTCCCAAAGTGCTGGGATTACAGGCATGAGCCACCGTGCCCGTCCGGCTTTGAGCTATTAACAGAATATCTGAAACATCATAATCTTCCTTCCTATCCCTGACCAGGCAGGGTGGCTCTGGGACAGAAGACTTCTGTGAAAAATGACCAAGGCCAGGATGGATGCCACCTCCCACCTCTTGTCCAAGCTCATTCTAACCCCACCTGTTCCTGTGTCCTCAGAGCTGTGGCCCAGTCCAGATGCTCGAGTCTTCATTCTTCCCCCGGGGCTGCAGGTGCTTTTCTAGAGGTGCTTAGGCCATAGGGCTGGAGAGCAGGGCAGAGCTGAAGAGTCCTACTTTCCTGGAGCTCCTACTGCCTCGCTGCCTCCAGGATGCCCTGTGGCTCCCTGAGGCTCTGGGTCCTGGAAGGCGTTCCCTGATGTAGAGACTCCCTCTTCTGCCTGGCTCCTCCTCCCTGGGCAGGGCGTGCACTGAGGCCCCACCCAGGGTGCCTGTGCTGCTTGGACACCTGGTTTGGGTTGACCCTTGGGTTCTGGCAGGGTGGGACCCTCCTGCCTCTCTTTGAGACAGCAGCTGATTGAGGGCAAACCCACCCCCGAGGCTGAGGAAACAAGTGTGCTGGCTTTGATGGGATTCCAGGGCAAGTGCTTCTGTTAGTTACTCCCGGGCTAAATCTATTAATATTTTCAGATCTGCATTTTCCTAGGACACGCCTACTTAAAGTGAAGCCAACTGGTTTGGTTCAGTACTTTTGCCTATCAAGTTCTGTATTTTCATAACTTTTGCTTTATTTTACTTTTTAAATTTTGTATTTATTTATTTGTTTGTTTTTATTTTTATTTATTTATTTATTTTGAGACGGAGTCTCGCTCTGTTGCCCAGGCTGGAGTGCAGTGGCCGGATCTCAGCTCACTGCAAGCTCCGCCTCCCGGGTTCACGCTGTTCTGCCTCAGCCACCCTCGAGTAGCTGGGACTACAGGCGCCGCCACCTCACCTGGCTAGTTTTTTTTTCGTATTTTTTAGTAGAGACAGGGTTTCACCGTGTTAGCCAGGATGGCCTCGATCTCCTGACCTCGTGATCTGCCCGTCTCTGCCTCCCAAAGTGCTGGGATTACAGGCTTGAGCCACTGCGCCCGGCCATTTATTTATTTTTTAGTATCCCTGTCATGGCAGCTTTTGCTTTATTCTAGAAGAAAGGCCCCGAGGAGATAGTCTTACTCTCAACCTTTAAAAACAAAAAAGATTATAATTTTGAGTAGTTTGGGGTTTACAGAAAACTTGAGCAGAAAGTACAGAGTTCCCGTAGGTACATTCTTGCCCTGCCCCCAGTTTCTCCTAGTCTTAATATCTTGCATTTGTTGCAATTGATGTACGTTTGTTGCAGTTAATGAGCCAATATTGGCACATTGTTATTATTATTACTATTATTTGAGACGGAGTCTCCCTCTTGTTGCCCAGGTTGGGGTGCAATGGCGCGATCTCTGCTCACTGCAACCTCTGCCTCCTGGATTCAAGCAATTTTCCTGCCTCAGCCTCTCAAATAGCTGGGATTATAGGCATGCACCACCATGCCCAGCTAATTTTGTATTTTTAATAGAGACCCGGCTAATTTTGTATTTTTAATAGAGACCCGGCTAATTTTGTATTTTTAATAGAGACCCGGCTAATTTTGTATTTTTAATAGAGACAGGGTTTCTCCATGTTGGTCAAGCTGGTCTTGAACTCCTGACCTCAGGTGATTCGCCCGCGTCGGCCTCCCAAAGTGCTGAGATTACAGGCGTGAGCCACCGCGCCCGGCCTGCACGTTATTTTAGTCCATAGTTCGCATTAGGGATCCCTCTTGGTGTTGTCCACTCTATGGGTTTTGCCACATGGTAATAACGTGTACCCACCATTACAGTGTCATGCAGAATAGTGTCACTGTTCCCCAGATCCTCCAGGTTCCGTTTGTTCATCCCTCCTTCCCACTTCTGGCAACCATTAATCTTCTGACTGTCTCTGTAGTTTTGCCTTTTCTAGAATGTCATATGGTTGGAATCATACACTATGTGGCCTTTTCAGATTGGCTTCTCTCACTTAGTAATACGCATTTGAATTTCCTCCATGTCTTCATAGCTCATTTCTTTTTTTTTTTTTTTTTTTTTTTTGAGACAAAGTCTCACTCAGTCATCCAGCCTGGAGTGCAGTGGCACCATCTCGGCTCACTGCAACCTCCGCCTCCCGGGTTCAAGTGATTCTCCTGCCTCAGCCTCCCGAGTAGCTGGGATTACAGGCATGTGCCACCACGCCCGGCTAATTTTTGTATTTTTAGTAGACACAGGGTTTCACCATGTTGGCCAGGCTGGTCTTGAATTCCCGACCTCAGACGATCCGCCCGCCTCAGCCTCCCAAAGTTCTGGGATTACAGGCGTGAGCCTCCACGCCTGGCCAGCTCATTTCTTTTCTTTTTTCTTTTTTTTTTTTTGCTGATTAATATTACATTACCCCACCTTTTGTTTTTGCAAATGAAGGCACTGAGGCCCAGAGAGGGAAAGTGACTGGCTCAAGAGGCACCGCGAATCTGTGGCGAAGCTGCGCTTGGAAGCGAATGGGCCTTCCTCTGGGTGCCTGTTTCCAGGGGCCTCTGGGCCGGGCGCTGTTCTGGAACTAAACCTGTTTCATCACAGCTTCTGGACTGTTCATCACAGTCCAGAGGCTGAGGGGAGGCCAGGGGCAAGGGCTTTGTTCACCACTTGCCTTGACCCACTTCCTGCACGTGTTGGGTGGGGCCTGCAGATACCCACGCCCCTGACGCGGAAAGGGTGGTTGGGGGGGCGGTGAGGTCTCAGCTTCCACCTCCCTGAGAGCTGAGGAGATGGGATGCTGGGGCCAGGCCTGTACTCACCACCCCACTGCTGCCCAGGCCTGGGGGCTGGGTGGGAAGAGACTGCTTGGGTTGGGCCTGAGCTGGGCCTGCTGCATTTAGGAATCTTATCTCCCTCCATTGCTCTCTGAGCTGCCCCTCCCACTGGAGACTCCTCCCGGCTGGCCTGCATCCCAGGCCATCTCCACCTACTTATTACCTCCCCTCTTGCTAGCCTGCAGGCCTCCTGCTCCTTCTTCTCCATCCCGCCCTCCATCACCCTTCGTGATGACTACAGGGCAATGACAGAGAATGTGTGAGGAGCCCCTTTTTGGGCCGGGCTCTGTGCTCCTGTCTCATGGACATGATGGGATTCAATCCTCACAGCAGTTCTTTGGGGAGATTGAGATTGCATTGGTGCCTCTTCAGTGGTTGGGAGGACACTGAGGCTTAGAGAGGTCGAGTAGCTTGCTCAGGACTCCCAGGTCCCTGTGAGGCTGGGCCAGGATTGAGCTCAGGCATCTGAGTCAAGAGCCCAAACGCTAAATCTCTGCCCCATGGCGCTTCTATCTGTCTCTCTGTCTCTGTCTCTCTCTTTCTCTCTCCCCTTCCTGCTCTCTCTCCCTTTCCCCCTTATCACCTTTTCCCTCTCTTTCTTTTTTTTTTTTTTTTTTTTAGACGGAGTCTTGCCCAGGCTGGAGTGCAGTGGCCGGATCTCAGCTCACTGCAAGCTCCGCCTCCCAGGTTTAAGCCATTCTCCTGCCTCAGCCTCCCGAGTAGCTGGGACTACAGGCGCCCGCCACCTCGCCCGGCTAGTTTTTTGTATTTTTTAGTGGAGACGGGGTTTCACCGTGTTAGCCAGGATGGTCTCGATCTCCTGACCTCGTGATCCGCCCGTCTCGGCCTCCCAAAGTGCTGGGATTATACCCTCTCTCTTTTGACTAGGCATTGCTCAAGGGGTCCAGCTCTCTGACTTTTGTTCCAACATCTCCATGGCCTGGGAAGGACTGTGGAGCCTCTCCTCCTCTCACCCGCTCCGCATTCCCGTCCCGTCCTGAAGCCGGGTGTGACGAAGGCCTCACACCAAAGGATGGCCGGGGATGGTGCTGCCGTGCGTTGCCTTGCAGGGGCTTTGCTTGCTTTTCTCAGTCCTCAGTGGCTCTGCAGGCAGGAATGCTCATCCCCGTTTGACAGGTGATGAAACAAGCTTTGGGGGAGGTTCAGTAAGTTTCTGAACAGCTGTGCAACGTGGCTGGTGAGAGGCAGGTTTAACTCAGGTCACAGGACTTTGAGGCATCTTTAATGTGTCCCAGACTTCATGTGGCCTTTCCCTGAGAACTGCTGCATTTCAGGAGAGGAAGGGGCACTGTTCAACATGAGGAAGGGACTCCAGTGATGGGAGCTCAGGCCCCGGGACAGCTAGGTTTTCTTGGTCTTGTTTTCTGAAAAGGGCCCTTTTCTGGCCTCCAGCAGGCCCTGGCCCTTCCGAAGAAATCACAGTGGGGTCTGTTTGTTTCTAATTGAGTACACGGCCTGGCCCAGCCTAGCCCAGCCCAATCCATTTCTCTGCTGGGTTCTTTCCTTCTCCACCATTCCCTTTCCTTCCATCCCTAGGGACTCACCTGCCTGTGACATGGGGACTCTCCTGTCCTCTTTTCCTTTCCAGCTGTAACCAGGCCCTTTCCTTTGTCTCTTGTATTTTGGGCCCAGGTCCCCTGAAGTCCCTTTTTTCCTTCTCTGCCCTCTTCTTTTTGTCTTCTATCTCCTCTTGCACTTTAAACCGTTTTTTTGGTGAAATATATGTATCATAAAATTTGCCATTTGAACTCTAAATGTGCAGTTCAGTGGCATTAAGGGCATTCGCAGTTGTGCTGTGGTCTCCTGCTTCCATCTCCAGGACTTTTTCGTCTTCCCAAACTGAAATTCTGTACCCATTAAACAGTAACTGCCTGTTTTTTTGTCTTTTTTTTTTTTTTTTTGAGAGGGAGTCTCACTTTATCGCCCAGGCTGGAGTGCAGTGGTGCAATCTTGGCTCACTGCCTCTGGGGTTCAAGCGATTCTCCTGCCTCAGCCTCCTGAGTAGCTGGGACTACAGGCCTGCACCACCACTCCTGGCTAATTTTTGTATTTTTAGTAGAGACAAGGGTTCACCATGTTGGCCAGGCTGGTCTCGAACTTCTGACCTCAGGTGATCCCCCCGCCTTGGCCTCCCAGAGTGCTGGGATTACAGGTGTGAGCCACGGCACTCGACAATGATTGTTAATGTTATGAATGAAATTCCCCATTGCCCCATCCCCAGCTCCGGATAGTCTCTCTTTGGCTCTCTCTATGAATTTGCATATTCTTGGTACCTCATGGAAGTGGAATCGAATGAGATTTGTCCTTTCATGGCTGGCTTGTTTTACTTAGCACAGTGTCCTTAAGGTTCATCAATGTTGTAGCCTATGTCAGAATTTCATTCCTTTTTTTTTTTTTTTTTTTTTGAGATGGAGTCTCACTCTGTTGCCCAGGCTGGAGTGCAGTAGTGTGATCTCAGCTCACTGCAACCTCCTCCTCCCTGGTTCAAGTGATTCTTGTGCCTCAACCTCCCAAGTAGCTGGGATTATAGGCACCTGCCACCATGCCTGGCTAATTTTTGTGTTTTTAGTAGAGACAGGGTTTCACCTTGTTGGTCAGGCTGGTCTCGAACTCCTGACCTCAGGTGATCTGCCTGCCTCGGCCTCCCAAAGTGCTGGGATTACAGGCATCAGCCACCGTGCCCGGCCATTTCATTGCTTTTTAAGGCTGAATCATATTCTATTACGTGGATGCACCACATTTTGTTTATGCATTCCTCTATTGATGGACATTTGCGCTGCTTCCCCTTTTGATTCTCCTGGTGCCTTTTGACATTCTTTGCTTAGAAACAGTAGACAGCACTTCTGCACTATGCTTGGGGCCACTTGAAGGAGCAAAACCACCCACAAAAGTGCGGAAGTCATAGCCCTAAATAGACCCAGAACAAGACACTTGCTTACAGCAGGAGAACTGACCCAGGTAGACAAACTGCAGCGTCGCCGACCTCAGCTGGGAGCGCGTGTCAGGCAGTGAGAATCTGTGGCTTCTCAGTGCACACATGTCCGTGAATGACTGTGAAAGTGCTGGGAGCAGTGATCTGGGGGTTAGAAATTTTAGCAAGTTGGCAAACTTGTAAATATAAAATCTGTGACTATTCTGTGATTAATGAGGATTGACTGTACTTGTATCTCCATAGATGACTCTCCCTCCTTTCCTCCTGAGATGACAGCATCCATCCATTCAGGAAGGCAGAGCCCACATGACCCAATCACATCTTAAAGGCTCCATCTCCCAACATTCTTGTGTTGGAGATTAAGTTTTTGTTGTTGTTGTTTTTTTTTAAAAGAAGGAGTCTCGCTCTGTCGCCCAGGCTGGAGTGCAGTGGCGCGATCTGCAAGCTCCGCCTCCTGGGTTCACGCCATTCTCCTGCTTCAGCCTCCCGAGTAGCTGGGACTACAGGCGCCCGCCACTATGCCTGGCTAATTTTTTTTGTATTTTTGGTAGAGATGGGGTTTCACCGTGTTAGCCAGGATGGTCTGGATCTCCTGACCTCGTAATCCGCCCGTCTCGGCCTCCCAAAGTGCAGGGATTACAGGCGTGAGCCACCGCGCCCAGCCAAAGGTGATTAAGTTTTTAACCCACGAACTTTGAGGGGCACATTTATACCAGAGCAGTGGCCAATGCCTGGCGTATAGTACATGCCCAGTGAACAGTGAGTGAATGAAGGGCACAAGGACCCGTGCTGAGGTGTTAGGCATTTAGGCATGAGAATCAGCAGGGAGAGGTCTTTCTGGCAGGGGAGCCTGTTCCTCTCCTCCCTGGGAACAAGCCCTCTCCTGTGCTCATTGACAGGCGTCCAGTTTCAGTCATGGAGGTCGGAATTGTGTGGCAGAAAAGCGCAGGCCTGAGATGTAGTTCTAGTCCCAGTTTTAATGGCTTTTGTGGTCTTAGACAAGTCACTTCACCTCTCAGGGCCTTAGTCTCCTCACTTGTGCATTGGAGGGCAGTTTTCTCCCCTGCGATTCTTTCCTCACACAAACCCTGGGAACCCTGCCTCTCAGCTGGGACCTTCACTGGAGGCTGTGGGAACAGTGGGGTCCATGCGAAGAAAGAGACCAGGAAGTCTTCATGTCTGCAGAGAGAAACTTCTCTAGCTCCCCTTAGCCTGCCAATCCAGGCTACCCCTCCCTCCTACTCTGCACGTCTAACTTGCATCCCTCATGCTGCAGTCAGATCATCCACCTTCCTATTGCCGACAGAAGTGTTGGCAAAATAGGCCGGACGTGGTGGCTCACACCTGTAATCCAGCACTTTAGGAGGCTGAGGCGGCCGGATCACTTGAGGTCAGGAGCTCGAGACCAGTCTGGCCAACATGGTGAAACCCCACCTCTACTAAAAATACAAAAATTAGGCTGGGCGCGGTGGCTCAAGCCTGTAATCCCAGCACTTTGGGAGGCCGAGACGGGTGGATCACGAGGTCAGGTGATCAAGACCATCCTGGCTAACACGGTGAAACCCCGTCTCTACTAAAAAATACAAAAAATTAGCCGGGCGAGGTGGCGGGCGCCTGTAGTCCCAGCTACTCGGGAGGCTGAGGCAGGAGAACGGCGTAAACCCGGGAGGCGGAGCTTGTAGTGAGCTGAGATCCGGCCACTGCACTCCAGCCTGGGCGACAGAGCGAGACTCCGTCTCAAAAAAAAACAAAACAAAACAAAAAACAAAAATTAGCTGGGCGTGGTGGTGTACACCTCTAATTCCAGCTGCTCAGGAGGCTGAGGCAAGAGAATCTCTTGAACCTAGGTAGGAAGGGGAGGTTGCATTGAGCCTGTATCGCTCCACTGTACTCCAGCCTGGGCTGGTATACTCCAGCCTGGGACAGAGAAAGACTTTGTCTCAATTTAAAAAAAAAAAAAAAAGTGTTGGCAAAATAGGTCAAAGAAGCATCATGGCCGGGCGCAGTGGCTCACGCCTGTAATCCCAGCACTTTGGGAGGGTGAGGTGGGCGGATGATCTGAGGTCAAGAGCAAAACTCCATCTCAAAAAAAAAAAAAAAGCAGCATCATGCTGGGCAAGAGGCAGCTTGCAGTGGGGAAGGGCTTCAGAGCCACAGACTGAACCTTGACTCTTACTGACTTTGGGCTGGGACACAGCACTTCCCCTTGAGGAGCCTCCGCGTCTTCACCTGCCAAATGGGGCAGTGCAGCTACCTCAAGGGGATGGGGGCAGGACTGGAGGAAGATGTCATCAAGTGCTTTGCCCAGTGCCTGGCGCAGAGTGGGCATTCGAAACTGGCACCTCCTAGTGTTAAAGTAGTAAAGCGTGTGTCCCTCAGTGTCCTGGGCACCTCTTTGACACTCAGGCCTCCCACAAGGGCTGGGCTGTCTGTATCCGTCCTGCAGGGTCCCCTGCCCAGTGCACAGAGGCTGGCACTGTGTGAGGAGGCAGCACAGCCCACCCGGCACTGCCTGCAGGACAGGTTTTTCTTCCCCCCCCCAGGTCCCCTGGCCTCCTCTCTCTGTCTCCTAGCTCCTGAGTTTCCAAGCTTAGTTAGCATGGAAGACAGACAACTGATGGGCCAGAGTAACACTGCACATTCAGGCAATCAGTGTAGCAGCTCAGGGACCTCTGGGAACTGGGACTCAGGGAACTCTTCAGGGTGGAGGGGGCGTCTCAAGAGTTTGTTGATGGACTGTTGACAGGAATTAAATTAGTACTGAGGCCCACCCTAAGCAGGGAAGCAGTAGGAATAGACTTGGGGCTCAGGAGATGGTGAGGAGCCCAGGGGTGCTACAGGGCAGTGAGGATGAGCCTGGAAGAAGGCTGGGGTCTGCTGCTCCTCTTTCCCTGTCTTATTTTAAGAGATGAAATCTCTTAAAATGAAGAGACTTCTTCATTTCTTGTTTTGAGAGATGAAGCCCGGTGGCCCCCAAAGTCAGGATGTTTTCTTCTGAATTCTCGGTCACAGCTCTAGAGCCTGGAGGAGTTGTGAGGGGCTTAGGGATCACAGTGGCCACAGAAGGCTCTGAAAGGAGGGCTCTGGGAGCGTGAGATGGACGGGACTGGGGAGAGGATGGGACTGGGGAGAGGATGGGATTGGGGAGAGGACAGGATTGGGGAGATGGACGGGACTGGGGAGATGGATGGAACTGGGGAGATGGACGGGACTGGGGAGATGGACGGGACTGGGGAGATGGACGGGACTGGGGAGATGGACGGGGTTGGGGAGAGGGGAGATGGACGGGGCTGGGGAGAGGGGAGATGGATGGGACTGGGGAGAGGGGAGATGGACGGGGCTGGGGAGAGGGGAGATGGACGGGACTGGGGAGAGGGGAGATGGACGGGGCTGGGGAGATGGACGGGGCTGGGGAGAGGGGAGATGGACGGGGCTGGGGAGAGGGGAGATGGACGGGACTGGGGAGAGGGGAGATGGACGGGGCTGGGGAGAGGGGAGATGGACGGGACTGGGGAGAGGGGAGATGGATGGGACTGGGGAGATGGACGGGGCTGGGGAGAGGGGAGATGGACGGGACTGGGGGGATGGACGGGACTGGGGAGATGGACGGGACTGGGGAGAGGGGAGATGGACAGGACTGGGGAGAGGGGAGATGGACGGGACTGGGGAGATGGACGGGACTGGGGAGATGGACGGGGCTGGGGAGAGGGGAGATGGACGGGACTGGGGAGATGGACGGGACTGGGGAGAGGGGAGATGGACGGGACTGGGGGGATGGACGGGACTGGGGAGAGGGGAGATGGACGGGACTGGGGGGATGGACGGGACTGGGGAGAGGGGAGATGGACGGGACTGGGGGGATGGACGGGACTGGGGAGAGGGGAGATGGACGGGACTGGGGGGATGGACGGGACTGGGGAGAGGGGAGATGGACAGGACTGGGGAGAGGGGAGATGGACAGGACTGGGGAGATGGACGGGACTGGGGAGAGGGGAGATGGACGGGACTGGGGAGATGGACGGGACTGGGGAGATGGACGGGACTTGGGGGATGGACGGGACTGGGGAGAGGGGAGATGGACGGGACTGGGGGGATGGACGGGACTGGGAAGAGGGGAGATGGACGGGACTGGGGGGATGGACGGGACTGGGGAGAGGGGAGATGGACGGGACTGGGGAGAGGGGAGATGGACGGGGCTGGGGAGAGGGGAGATGGACGGGGCTGGGGAGAGGGGAGATGGACGGGACTGGGGAGATGGACGGGGCTGGGGAGAGGGGAGATGGACGGGACTGGGGAGATGGACGGGGCTGGGGAGAGGGGAGGTGGACGGGACTGGGGAGAGGGGAGATGGACGGGACTGGGGAGATGGACGGGACTGGGGAGAGGGGAGATGGACAGGACTGGGGAGATGGACGGGGCTGGGGAGAGGGGAGATGGACGGGACTGGGGAGATGGACGGGGCTGGGGAGAGGGGAGATGGATGGGACTGGGGAGAGGGGAGATGGACGGGGCTGGGGAGAGGGGAGATGGACGGGACTGGGGAGAGGGGAGATGGACGGGGCTGGGGAGAGGGGAGATGGATGGGGCTGGGGAGATGGACGGGACTGGGGAGATGGACGGGGCTGGGGAGAGGGGAGATGGACGGGGCTGGGGAGATGGACGGGACTGGGGAGAGGGGAGATGGACGGGACTGGGGAGATGGACGGGGCTGGGGAGAGGGGAGATGGACGGGACTGGGGAGAGGGGAGATGGATGGGGCTGGGGAGAGGGGAGATGGATGGGGCTGGGGAGAGGGGAGATGGATGGGGCTGGGGAGAGGGGAGATGGATGGGACTGGGGAGAGGGGAGATGGACGGGACTGGGGAGATGGACGGGACTGGGGAGAGGGGAGATGGACGGGACTGGGGAGATGGACGGGGCTGGGGAGAGGGGAGATGGACGGGACTGGGGAGATGGACGGGACTGGGGAGAGGGAAGATGGACGGGACTGGGGAGATGGACGGGACTGGGGAGAGGGGAGATGGGCGGAACTGGGGAGATGGACGGGACTGGGGAGGGGACGGGACTGGGGAGAGGGGAGAGGACGGGGCTGGGGAGAGGATGTCAGGTTGGCCTGGGGTCTGGTTCTGCCTTTTCTCAGGGCAGGTCTTTTGCCCTCCCTGAGGCTTGGCCTCTGCGTTTGGAACTTCGCATCCTGATTCTCTTCCTGTCCTGAAAGTGTTTTTGGAGGAGCTTACTGTTCTGAGTATTAGGGAGATCTTAATAAAAGCCCATACATTCCTGATCCTTCTGGAAATTCCTGAGTAATTAGCACCTGTGGGCCCGAGGGTGGAACAACCTGCTGGTCTGAGGTTGCCCTGGGGGCTACCCTGTAGCTTTAGGGTGGGGCTGAGGCAGAGTAGAGGCTCCTGGGCTGAGCCCTGAGAACCAAGTCTGGGATTATTTTTACTCCTCTGTTCACAGCGCATGGCCCAGCTCCATGATGCCATCTGTCCCCCGCCTCCGGCTCTCCCCTGGCAGGCCCTTCTGGGTCACTGTGGAGCACTTGGGGAAGGAGGAGGAGGCTGGTGCTGGCTTACCCCATTCCATGAGCCTCAGGGCAGGGCGCTGCGTGGGAGGTTTGCCTGGTGGCGGGAGGCAGCTGCCAGCCCCGGGACGGGACGTGGGCCGGGGGCAGATAGGAGAAGCTCGGCTGTGAACCTGGAGCACCAGGGACACATCGGGCTGGAAGCAACTCCATTTCGGTAACAATTCTGTGGCCCAGGGCCTTGGATGACCTGCTGCCCTGCTTTTCCTGGGACAGACCCAATCCTGGGGACATGGAGTGCAGGTCCTCAGAAAACCCCACTCGTGGGGCAGGGTCTGGCATTAGGAGTCTTTGGTTCTCCCCACGTGTGTGTTTTGCTGGGCTGCCCTAGGCCCACCTTCTGCAGGCACTGATGGTACCCGCTTCACCAGGCCAGTCCAGCTCAGCCTGGGCGAAGGAAGGGGAATTCTGACAAGGAGCAGGGCCCAGAGACCATAGGAGGGATCAGGTGGGGTGAGGGAGGTGGCAGCCCTTCTTTCCATCTCCTGACATCCTGGCCTCCACCGCTCGCTCCACCTGACTCAGGGCATCCATCTGTACTTAGTGTCAGGTCCAGAAGAAAATCTAGGCTACAACCAGGACCTAAGAGGCCTCAGGTATTAAAATGATTAATTAATTAAGTATTAATATTAGGCATTAGGGCTTGAGACTTTCCACTTGGCATTGTTTATGGCTCAATAATAATGAAGACAGTAAGAAATAGCTTTTTGTTTGTTTGTTTGTTTTTTGAGACGGAGTCTCGCTCTGTCTCCCAGGCTGGAGTGCAGTGGCGTGATCTCGTCTCACTGCAAGCTCCGCCTCCTGGGTTCACGCCATTCTCCTGCCTCAGCTTCCTGAGTAGCTGGGACTACAGGCGCCGCCACCACACCCGGCTAATTTTTTGTATTTTTAGTAGACACGGGGTTTCACCATGTTAACCAGGATAGTCTCCATCTCCTGACCTTGTGATCCGCCCGTCTTGGCCTCCCAAAGTGCTGGGATTACAGGCGTGAGCCACCGTGCCTGGCCAGAAATAGCTCTTATGAGCACTGACTGTGTCAGGTCCTACACTAGATGACATCTCACTATGTCATCTCTTCTGCGGGACAGCCCTTTAGGATGGATCAGTTCCCCAGCCTTCTGAGCAGAGCCACACGTGAAAGTGTGCAAAGTACTTTTAGAGGCCACTGGAGACTTCCAGGATCTGGGGAGGGAGTGTGAACCACAGATATGCTAGCACAGAAAGGACCCTGGATCCCAGTGAGGGCATCCTCCTTGTTTTACAGATGAGCAAAATGAGGCCCAGAGAAATAAGGTGGTTTGTCTGTGGTTGCGCAGTTAGTGATAGAACTGGAACCAAAGCCAGGCTCTTGCTTCCCATACATCACACTTCCATTCTACAAGCCTCCAAAATAAGCCGAAAAGGGATTTATGCACGATTCAAGCTCTTTTTCTGGTATACCAAAATCCAGATATTTCCTGAGGTTTCTTTTGTTTCCCAAAACTAAGCACAGAGCAATCTGTTCTCCCCACAGAGAAACCATTATTCCACAATAACACTTAACAAATATCCCTTCGTTTGTTCGTTCTGTGTTCATCAGCTCTGCAGTGTGCCGAGGACTACAGAGGAAGACAGCTGTCCCTGTCCCCATGGTGTGTAAAGGATGGTGGAGACCGGTGCTTACTGGGAGACGGGGGCTGGATATGGAAAGGCAGGAGTCTGCTAAGGTTGGAGTCATCTTCCCAGAGGAAGTGACATGTGGCTGGACCTTAAGGCTGAGCAAGAGTTGGTCAGGTGAACAAGGAAAGGGAAGTTTCAGGTGGCACTTCCACCAGGAGTGGAGAAAGCCTAGCATGTTGGGGGGTGATTTGGTGGGTGCAAAGAAGGAAGTACAGAGGGTGGTGCCTGTGGGCGGAAGGTATGGCCGGAGAACAGGGATCAGCAGATGCAAGCGCTAGAAAATCCCATCATGGAGTGTGTGGCGTTATCTTAAGAGCAAAGAAAAGGCATTGAAAATTTTTAGGTAGCGGCATCGTATGATCAGGTTTGCATTTTAGAAAAATCACTCTGGCTGGAGTGAAGAGATTATGGAGCCTGAATGGGGTTGCCAGAGTCATCCAGATGTGCGTTGGTGGAAGCTTGGATTAGGGCTGTGAGATAGAGTAGATTTAGGAGACATTTAGGCGACAGAAGGACAGGATGTGGTCATTAATTAGATGTGGGAGCTATTAATAAGAAGGAAAAGTCAAAACATAGTCATGTGCTGCTTCACGAAGGGGATGCCTCCTGAGAAATGTGTCTCTTGGTGATTTCATCCTTGTGCAAACATAATAGAGCGTCGTTACACAAACCTAGATGGTATAGCCGACGACACACCCGGGCTGTATGGTACAAGCTGTTGCTCCTGGGCTAGAAATCTGTACAGCACGTGACTATACTCAGTTCTATAGGCAACTATAACACAATGGTAACTGTGTTAGTATTTGTATATCTCAACATACCTAAACAAGGAAAAAGTACAGTGAAAGTAAAATATAAAAGATAATTAATGGCACACCTGTATGGTGTACACCATGAATGGAGCTGGCAGGACTGGAAGCTGCTCTGGGTGAGTCAGAGCGAGTGGTGAGTCAATGTACACTACTGTCGGCTTTACTGTATACCACTGTACACTAGGACATTACTGTAGACTTTATAAAAACAGATACTTAGGCTACACTAAATGTATTTAAAATGTTTTTTTCTTCAAGAATATATGAACCTTGGCTTTCTATAACTTTTTTACTTTTTAAACTCCTTGATTTTTTGATTCTTTTATAGTAACACTTAGCTTAAAACGCAAACACCTCGCGCCAGTAATCCCAGCACTTTGGGAGGCCGAGGCGGGCAGATCACAAGGTCAGGAGATCCAGACCATCCTGGCTAACACAGTGAAACCCCGTCTCTACTAAAAATACAAAAAAATTAGCCAGGCGTGGTGGCAGGCACCTGTAATCCCAGCAACTCGGGAGTCTGAGGCAGGAGAATGGCGTGAACCCGGGAGGCAGAGCTTGCAGTGAGCCGAGATCGTGCCACTGCACTCCAGCCTGGGTGACAGAGCAAGACTCCATCTCAAAAACAAAACAAAACAAAACAAAACAAAAAAACGCAAACACATGGTACAGCTGTACAAAAATATCTTCTTAATTTGTATCTTTATTGTATAAGCCTTTTTCTTTTGTTTACAAAATCTTTTTTTTTTTTGAGACGGAGTCTCACTCTGTCCCCCAGGCTGGAGTGCAGTGGCACAATCTTGGCTCACTGCAACCTCCACCTGGGTTTAAGCAATTCTCCTGCCTCAGCCTCTGGAGTAGCTGGGATTACAGGTATGTATCACCATGCCCGGCTAATTTTTGTATTTTTAGTAGAGACGGGGTTTCAGCATATTGGCCAGGCTGGTCTCGAGCTCCTGACCTTGTGATCCACCTGCCTTGGCTGTTTTTTTACTTTTTAACTTTGTTGTTAAAAATAGAGACATGCCAGCCGGGCGCGGTGGCTCATGCCTGCAATCCCAGCCCTTTGGGAAGCCAGGAGGGCAGATCACCAGAGGTCAAGAGTTTGAGACCAGCCTGGCCAACATGGCGAAACCCTGTCCCTACTAAAAATACAAAAAAATTAGCTGGGCGAGGTGGCAGGTGCCTGTAATCCCAGCTACTCTGGAGGCTGAGGCAGGAGAATTGCTTGAACCTGGGAGGTGGAGGTTGCAGTGAGCCCATATTGCACCACTGCACTCCAGCCTGGGCCAAAAAAAAGCTCAAAAAAAAAAAAAAAAAAAAAGATATATTGGGACTTCATTCAATTTCGTGCCATACAACGCCTAAAATCCTTGCAATCTTCAAAATGATGTGTCTTTTTGTGTGCTAATGAGTCGATTTAGGGCTTGCAGCCCCTAGGTAGCTTCAGGATGGGACCAGACTCCAGAAAGACCAAGGGTGGGATTAGAGGGGTGGAACTTTCAGCCACACCCTCCAACCTCAGGGAGCTGAGAGGGGCTGAAGGTCAAGTTGATCACCAATGGCCAATGGTTTAATCAATCATGCCTATGTAATGAAGCCACCATGGACACCTAGAAGGACTGGGTTTGAGGAGCTTCCAGAAAGCTGAACATGTGGAGGGACCTGAAGGGTGGCTTACCCAGGAGGGAACATGGAAGCTTCTCCAGCCTTCCCACGTGTCTTGCCCTATGTGTCTCTATCCTTTGTGAGATCCTTTATAATAAACTGGTAAAGGTAGAGGGTGTTTCTCTGAGTTCTGTGAGTTACCCTGGCAGGTTAATTGATCCTAAGAAGAGGATTGTAGGAACCTCATCTATAGCTAGTGGGTCAGAAGCACAGGTAGAACAACCCAGGGCATGGGATTGGCATCAGAAGTGGGAGGCAGTCCTACGGAACCCAGCCCCCACCCTGTGGGATCTCCTGGCTTCAAGCAATCCTCCTGCCTCTTGGCCTCCCAAAGTGCTGAGATGATAGGTCTGAGCCACCATGCCCAGCCCTGTTTTTCTCAGTGAGGCTTTTTGATTGGTAAATTATCTATTTTTGTCTCAAAATGCCTCTGTTTAGTCTTCACTCTTGAATGATTTTTTGTTTGGGTTTTAAATTCAAGATTAACAGATATTTTAACAGTATGGTGATGTTATATTGAGTCTTCTAGTGTTACTGTTATGAAGTTTGCTATCAGTTTGTTGTTGTTGTTGTTGTTTTGGAGACAGAATCTCCCTCTGTCACCCAGGCTGGAGTGCAGTGGCGCAATGTGGGCTCACTGCAACCTCTACCTCCTGGGTTCAAGCGATTCTCATGCCTCAGCCTCCCAAGTAGCTGGGATTACAGGCATGTGCCACCACACCCAGCTAATTTTTGTATTTTTAGTAGAGACAGGGGTCTCACTGTGTTGCCCAGGCTGATCTCAAACTCCTGACCTCAAGCGATCCACCTGCCTTGGCATCCCAAAGTGCTGGGATTACAGACATGACCCACCACACCAGGCCAAGAAGTTCAATATCAGTTTAATAGTCCTTCCTTTCTAGATAATCTGCCCTTTTTCATTCTCCATGCTTTAAAGATCTCTGTTTTGGGTATTCTGCAGTGTCCCTATGTTATGTGTTCCTTTTATATGAATTTATCCTGGTTAGGATTCAGCATGGTTCCTGAATTATTGGAGTCATCTCTTCTATTAATCTGGAAAATTGCCTGCTATTATCTCTTCCAATGTTGCTCTACTTTATTTATTTTCTGTGTTCTCTTTTTCTGGAATTCTGATGTTGAATTGCTTATTCTGTTCTCCTTGCTCTTTACTGTCATTTAAACAATACATCTGGGTAATTTCCTCAGCTCTGTCTTCCAGATCGTTACTTCTTTATCTAGCTGTATCTAACTTGTTAATCCCAACCATTGAGTTTTTAAAATCAGTGACTAAAATGTTTATTTTTAAATGTTTGATGTAGTTCTTTTTCCAACCTACTTTGTATTTTTGATAATATCTTGTTCTTTCCCATATTTGCAATTCCTTATTTAGGTCAGTAATCATTTAAACATAATCTCTTCAGAGATTTTCCGCCTGGGACCACTGTTTATTTTTAAGAATTGACTGGAGGTTACTAAGCGATATAAAATTCAAATTTCAAATCCATTAAAGGGTAGGCCCTTGGTTACAAATTCTTTTTTATTATAAGAATTCTTTTTTATATCTAGAATTTAGGCTAAGACAGAGAATCTTTTTTTGTTTGTTTGTTTTTGTTTTTGTTTTTGAGATGGAGTCTCTGTTGCCTAGGCTGGAGTGCAGTGGCGCGATCTCAGCTCACTGCAGCCTCTGCCTCCCAGGTTCAAGTCATTCTCTTGCTTCAGCCTCCTGAGTGGCTGGGATTATAGGCATGTGCCACCGTGCCAAGCTAATTTTTGTATATTTAGTAGAGATGAGGTTTGCCATGTTGGCCAGCCTGGTCTTGAACTGCTGACCTCAAATGATCCTCCCGCCTCAGCCTCCCAAAGTAGTGGGATTATAGACATGAGCCACTTCGCCTGGCCCGGAGAATGCCTGGCCCAGAGAATCTTCACTGTCACATTTTGTCAGTGTTCTACTGGTTCTCTGAGGATGTAGGTATAGTTCCCAGTTTCAGCTTCTCTGCATCTCTCCAGTCTAAGGTCTCATCTCTGAGCAGCCATTATAACCCAGTTGTGGCCAGGCATGGTGGCTGCCTCCATGGGAGGCCAAGGAGGGAGAGTTGCTTGAGGCTGGAAGTTCAAGACCAGCCTAGGCAACATAGTGAGACCTCTACAGTAAATACATAATCTCTACAATAAATAAATAATTAGCCAGGCATGGTGGTGTGTGACTAGAGTCCCAGCTACTCAGGAGGTTGAGGCAGGAGGATCTCTTAAACCCATGAGTTCAGTGCTGTACTAAGCTATGATCTTGCCAGTGTGCTTCAGCCTGGGCGACAGAGCAAGACTCTGTCTCTAAAAAATAAAAAGAAATGTAAAAATTTAAAGTGATGAAAAATAAAAAGCCAGCTTCCTCATTACTAAGGGAGCTTTGCTCAGTTGTTTCTAAATTTATTTATAGAGTGAGAGTTTTAAAATCATCTTATCTACTATATTGCCAGAAATTAAAGTTGACAACTCTTTCAAGTAGTTTGTTTTGGGCCGGGCATGATGGCTCACGCCTGTAATTTCAGCACTTTGGGAGGCCGAGGTGGATGGATCACCTGAGGTCAGGAATTTGAGACCAGCCTGGCCAATGTGGCGAAACCCCGTCTCTACTAAAAATACAAAAATCAGCTGGGTGTGGTGATGTGTGCCTGTAATCCCAGCTACTCCGCAGGCTGAGGTGGGAGAATTGCTTGAACTTGGGAGACGGAGGTTACAGTGAGCCGAGATTGCACCACTGCCCACCAGCCTGAGTGAGAGAGGAAGACTCCGTCCCCCGACAAAAAAAAAAAAAGACATTTATTTTGTAAGTATGGAAAAATGTTTTCATGTTTAGAATAGAGTCAAGACCAGAATTTCTGGTAAGAGAATAAGCTTGTTTATTACTGATCAAGTGACTCTGCCCCCAGACAAATCTAATGAAAACTGACTTTAACAGCCACAGAGACCACAGACGATACTTGTTACACTAAAAAGGCCAGTGACTCTGAAGGGCTGAGAATAAGACCTTGGCCTTCACCTTGGTCTCACTGCGCGACCTTGGGCGCGTCCTTAGGCCTTTGGGCCTCAGTGCCCTTTTCAGCAAGCTGAAGGAGCAGGCTTAGGTTTCCATGGGCGGGGGGGGGGTTCCTGCCTTTTTTTTTTTTTTTTTTTTTTTCTTGCGATGGAGTCTCGCTCTGCTGCCCAGGCTGGAGTGTGGTGGCACCATCTTGGCTCACTGCAACCTCTGCCTCCCGGGTTCAAGTGATTCTCTGGCCTTAGCCTCCTGAGTAGCTGGGATTACAGGCACCTGCCACCATGCCTGGCTCATTTTTTTATTTTTAGTAGAGACAGGGTTTCGCCGTGTTGGCCAGGGTGGTCTCGAACTCCTGACCTCAGGGGATCCACCCGCCTTGGCCTCCCAAAGTGCTGTGATTATAGGCGTGAGCCACTGTGCCCGGCCAGTTCCTGCTTTAAGAATCAGTGGCTGTAACCTCTTTCCTACTGCATGTCTGCGCCAGCTGCTTTGCCAAGCTCCTTTTGACCTCTCCTCCTGGGATGTGCCTCCCACACTCAGCCCCTCCCTTCCCTCGACCCTCACCCCCATCCTCACAGTGCCTCTCTGTGAAGGACATTGTCCTTCTCACAGGCCGTGGGTGGGAGATGAGGGGTTTGAGGGTATGGAGGGGAGTGATAAGCAAGAAACGCTCTGGGAGGTCTCACTTTAGAGGGTCCGAGGTGGAAGTGGTGAACTCAGGGGTTTAGACCCCCAGCCTGGGTTTGGGCTGCTGGACTGCATTGCTCCTCAAGGCTGGTCAGGGAGAAGGGACGGGCAATGTGTGTGGTGGGGTGAGGTCCTCCTTTACAAGTGGACTCAGTGGCTGGGATGGGGAGAAGTTGGGGGCTCTGGGAGGGCTATGGGAGGTACGTGGTTCCCATCTGGTACTCATAACCCAAAAACTGCCTTAAGATGACTAGTATGTCCTGCTCTTTCATAAACCCCTGAGAACTGTGTCTGGAAGCTTACAGCTTGGATGGTTGGAGCCGAGACATCACTGGATTTGTCTCATGTTAGGAGAAGGCGGGGTTGTGGCCATGAGCCCCCAGAGGCACCAGAAAGTCAATCCTGCCATTGCACCAGTGTGTGAGGAGCTGCCCAGACTGTTTCTTTTAGACAGAGCCTGAGTCGGGAAGGGAACAAGAGAACAGTGACCTATATTATATTGTATATGCATTTTTTAAAATTTTTCATTGTGGTAAAAAAGACCACAAAATTTACCATCCTAACCCTTTTTAAGTATCCAGGTTGGTAGTGTTAAGTATATTCACGTTGCTGTGCGGCAGATCTCCAGAAACTTCTTCATCGTGCAAAACCGAAACTCTACCCCTCAAGTCACAAGTCTCTGTTTCTTTCTCCCACCAGCCCCTGGTAACCACCATTCTACTCTGTTTCTATTAGTTTGACCACTTAAAAACTTTTTTTTTTTTTTTTTTTAACATTTTTAGTAAAGATGAAGTCTTGCTGACTCCTGGACTCAAATGATCTTCCTGCCTCAGCCTCCCTAAGCGCTGGGAGCCACTGCACCCTGCCAACTACTTTATTTTTATTGTATTGTATTTATTTATTTTGAGACAGCCTTGCTCTGTCACCCAGGCTAGACTGCAGTGGCACAATCATGGCTCACTGCAGCCTTGACTTCCCAGGCTCAAGGGATTCTCCCTGCTCACCCTCCGGAGTAGCTGGGACTATAGGTGTGAGCCAGCACACCTGGGTCATTTTTTTTTAATTAATTTTTTGTAGAGATGGGGTCCCCCTATACTGACTAGACTGGTCTGAAACTCCTGGGCTCAAGGGATCCTCCTGCCTCAGCCTCCCAAAGTGCCGGGATTATAGGCATGAGCCACTGTGCCTGGCCTAATGTGACTGCTTTAGATACCTCGTCAGTGGAACCATGTCGTGTTTGGGTTGTTTTGTAACTGGCGTATTTCACTCAGCGTAATGTCCTAATCAGGAGACTCTGGCCCCAAACAGAGTGCTGTGCTGCAGCACATGTCCAGGTTGTCTTCCTTTTTAAAGCTTATATTTTGCTGTAAGTATAGACCCATTTTGTTCATCCATTCATCCATTGATGGACATTTGGGTTGTTTCTACCTTTTGACTCTTGTGAATAATGCCACCATGAACATGAGTGTGCACATATCTCTTTGAGACCCTGCTTTCCGTGTTTTTGGGTATATACCCAGATGTTGGGTCATATGGTCTCACTCTGTCGCCCAGGCTGGAGTGTCATGGTGGGATCTCGGCTCACTGCAACCTCCACTTCCCAGATTCAAGCGATTCTCCTGCCTCAGCCTCCCGAGTAGCTGAGATTACAGGTGCCTGCCACCACACCTGGCTAATCTTTGTATTTTTAGTAGAAATGGGGTTTCACCGTGTTGGCCAGGCTAGTCTTGAGCTCCTGACCTCAAGTGATCCACCTGTCTAAGCCTCTCAGAGTGCTGGGATTACAGGCGTGACCCCCAGCGCCCGGCCTGCACAATTTTGCATTCCCACCAATAGTCCCCAGTATTTTGCATGCTTTTTGCCCAGTGTTGATTTAATGTCAGTGCATCCCTGGCACTGCGTCCTTGTCTCCTACTTCTCAGCCCTTGCCTGGGTTCCTAGAACCTTGATGTCAGGGAGTGCCTAGGTCATTGTGCTCATTTGACAGATGGGAAGACAAGGTCTCCAGAGGAGAAATGACCTGTTCAAGACCCCAGGCTTGATTCTCACAGACCTGTCACTTTACGCTTTGCTTCCTGAGCAACTGATTTGGGCTCTGGCACTCCCTGGAGTGCCCTCATCCTATGACCCACACAGTTTTTCCACTTCTCACTGGGGCTGCGGTTCCTGTCCCCACAGGTCCAACGGGTGCTCCTCCAAGCGGAGCCTTGGAGGGCAAGGCCGGCACCATTACCTCCAACGAGTGGAGCTCTCCCAACTCCCCTGAGGGGAGCAACGTCTCTGGGGGCAGTCAGGCGCTGGACAAGCCCATCGACAATGATGCAGAGGGCGTGTGGAGCCCGGACATTGAGCAGAGTTTCCAGGAGGCCCTGGCCATCTACCCGCCCTGTGGCCGGCGTAAAATTATCCTGTCGGACGAGGGCAAGATGTACGGTAAGGAGCCCGTCAGGTTCGGCCCCGTACCTGAGGCTGAGGCAAGGGGCCCACCCCGAAACCTTGGGGTTCCTGCCAGGCCGCGGAGGGGGATGACCACTTGGGGCTTCGTCGGGTGGACACTGCTTTTCTTCCTTCCTGGGCTCCCAGGGATGGGGGTGTCTGAGGAGGAGCCTGTGAGGGGGTGTGGAGGGTGGGGCCCCTGGCAGTGAGCAGCTGTGGGAGTGGGAATCTTGGAGAGTTTGGAAAGGGCGAGTCTGGGTGGGGTAGAACGAGCCCCCAGAGCAGACGGGGAGCACCCCACAAGCTGTACCCCAGCAGGTGCCTGAGCACCAGGCTGCCCACTTTGACTGAAGGATGCTCAGTCATCCCCTCTTTCCCTCATTCACTCACTCATTCGTGCGGCAGACACACGCCGGGCCTTCTGTGTGCCTGGTGTGGGTTGGGCAGGTCTGGTCCCAGCCCGTCATCTGGGGTGCGGGGAATGTGAACCCACAGATACTGGCTCTGCAAGGCAGCCTGGAGCGCTCCTAGGAGAGGCAGAGTGCTGGAGACCACTCCCCTAGGAAAGGCCCCCAGCCCGGCAGAGGGTCACCAGAAATGGCTCGATCTTCGTGAGTGACTGGGTTTGCAGAACACAACAGAAACTGTTCAGCGCCACGTGGGAAGGGCCGAGCAGGTGGCATGGGGCCACGATGACTTTTGGATGGAAGAGGGAGCATCTGGAAAAATGAAGCAGGGGCCAGGCATGGTGGCTCACTCAAGCCTGTGATTCTAGCACTTTGGGAGGCCAAGGTGGGAGGACCACTTGAGGCCAGCAGTTTGAAACCAGCCTGGGCAACAAAGCGAGACACCACCTCTAGTAAAAATTTAAAAAACTAGCTGGGTGTGGTGGCGCTAGCCTGTAGTCCCAGCTACTGGGGAGGCTGAGGCAGAAAGATCGCTTGAGGCCAAGATGTCAAGGCTGCAGGGAGCCATGATTGCACTGTTGCACTCCTGCCTGGGTGCCAGAGTGAGACCCTATCTCAAAAAAAAAAAAAAAGAAAGAAAGAAAGAAAGAAAGAAAGAGAAATGAAGCGAGAATGAAAACTGAATGGCTGTTGGAAGGTCCAGATCAGGCTTCTGTTCCCGTTGGAAAGTCCTCTGAGAACCCTAGCTCGAAACAGTGGTCTTGGGGCAGGATGGAGAGCCCTGAGTGAGTGTCTAAATGACTGAAGTCAGTGACAACAAGGCCTCTGCCTGACTTCCAACAGGATAGCCCCAGACCAGCTGCCCGCTCTCACGGGTTTCCATTCATTTCTCCTCCGTACCCAACACTGGTGCCACCCCTACCACTGTTGCTTTGCTCAGCTTCCCCAGAGTCTCCCTTACTTCTGGGTCGGCTCTCCAGACCATCCCTGCTCTGACCACTTCTTGCTCTGGTGGTTGCTCATTTTTTCTTTTTCTTTTTTTTTTTTCTTTTTGAGATGGAGTTTCATTCTTGTTGCCCAGGCTGGAGTGCAGTGACGTAATCTTAGCTCACCGCCACCTCTGCCTCCTGGGTTCAAGCGATTCTCCCACCTCAGCCTCCTGAGTAGCTTGGATTACAGGCATGTGCCACCACTCCTGGCTAATTTTGTATTTTTAGTAGAGACAGGGTTTTTCCTTGTTGGTCAGGCTGGTCTTGAACTCCGGACATCAGGTGATCCACCCGCCTTGGCCTCCCGAAGTGCTGTAATTACAGGCGTGAGCCACTGCGTCTGGCTTTTCTTTTCTTTTTGTTTTTTTGGAGCAATCGGCTCACTGCAGCCTCTGCCTCGTGAGTTAAAGTGATTCTTCTGCCTCACCCTCCCAAGTAGTTGGGTCTAGAGGCATGTGCCACCACGCCCGGCTGATTTTTGTATTTTTAGTAGAGGTGGGTTTCACCATGTTGGCCAGGCTGGTCTTGAGCTCCTAACTTCAAATGATCGGCCTGGCTCGGCCTCCCAAAGTGTTGGGATTACAGGCATGAGCCACTGCACCTCGCCTATTTTTTTCTTTTTTACAATTACGTATATTTTATGTGCATAGCTTAAAATGTAAAATTGTAGTACAAGGTTTAAAGCAGAAACACAAGTTCTTTGGGCCTCTCCTGCTCATTCCCAAGTGCAACTTCCTAGATCTTCCTAGATGCCAACTCTTTCGTCTTTTTTTTTTTTTTGAGACGGAGTCTCACTCTGTCGCCCAGGCTGGAGTGCAGTGGCACGATCTCGGCTCACTGCAAGCTCCGCCTCCCGCGTTCATGCCATTCTCCTGCCTCAGCCTCCTGAGTAGCTGGGACTACAGGCGCCCACCACCACGCCCAGCTAATTTTTGTATTTTTAGTAGAGATGGGGTTTCACCATGTTAGCCAGGATGGTCTCGATCTCCTGACTATGTGATCTGCCCACCTTGGTCTCCCAAAGTGCTGGGATTACAGGTGTGAGCCACCGCGCCTGGCCTCATCTTTTTATTCTACCATTTGCATCTGTATTTCTTTTTTCTTTGAATCTGTATTTCTTTTTTTTGAGACAAAGTCTCGCTCTCTCCCCTGTCGCCCAGGCTGGAGTACAGTGGCACAATAGAGATGGAGTTTCACCATGTTAGCCAGGAGGGTCTTGATCTCCTGACTTCATGATCCACCTGCCTCAGCCTCCCAAAGTGCTGGGATTACAGGTGTGAGCCACCACACCTGACCTTGCATCTGTATTTCTAAATAAAATACTTGAATGTGTTTGTGGCAGTTAAGATGAAGTTTGGCTTTAACAGATCCCAAATAGCAGTGGCTTGTATAAGAGAAATTTCCTTCTCTCTCCTATAAATGTCTGGAGGGTAGGTAGTCCAGGGAAGGTGTGGCAGCTCTGCTCCATGAAGCTCTCAGGGACCCAGATGCTTCCGTCTTGTGGCTCATGAGCATGACTTCCATTGTGAATATTCCCTTAAGGCCCAAGCAGCTGCTTCGGTTCCAGGAGTTACATTGCAGCTAGCAGACGGAGAATGGGATGAAGAAGAGTGACCTGGCTACCTTTAAGGAAGACACTGGGAAACTAACCCCTGGTATATTTACTGTCCAGAATCCAGTCTTGTGACCATATTTAGGAGCAAGAGGCATTGGAAAATCCAGCAATGCACTGCCATAGCCAGGTGCATACGACCATGCCTGGCTAATTGTAAAGTTTTTTATAAAGTCCGGGCGCGGTGACTCACACCTGTAATTCCAGCGCTCTGGGAGGCCGAGGCGGGCACATCACCTGAGGTCAGGAGTTTGAGACCAGCCTGGCCAACATGGTGAAACCCCGTCTCTACTAAAAGTACAAAAATTAGCCAGGCATCGTGGCACGTGCCTGTAGTCCCAGCTACTTGGGAAGCTGAGGCAGGAGAATCGCTTGAACCCAAGAGGCAGAGGTTGCAGTGAGCTGAGATTGCACCCCTGGACTCTAGCCTCGGTGACAGAGTGAGACTTACAGGCTACAGATTACAGGTCACAGAGTGAGAAAAGTAAAAAATAAATGTAAAATAAAAAATAATTTTTTTTTTTGAGATGGAGTCTTGCTCTGTTGCACCCAGGCTGGAGTGCAGTGGCGCTATCTCGGCTCACTGCAATCTCTGCCTCCTGGGTTCAAGCGATTCTTCTGCCTCAGCCTCCCAAATAACTGGGATTATAGGCGCCTGCCACCCAGGCACCCGGCTAATTTTTGCATTTTTAGTGGAGATGGGGTTTCACCATGTTGGTCAGGCTGGTCTCGAACTCCTGACCTCAGGTGATCCACACGCCTCGGCCTCCCAAAGTGCTGGGATTACAGGTGTGAACCACAGTACCTGGCCAAAAAATAAATATTTTATTGAGATGGTGCCTCACGGCCTTGTGTAGGCTGGTCTCGAACTCCTGGTCTGAAGCCGTCCTCTTGCCCCAGCCTCCCAAAGTGCTGGGATTACAGCCGGCCTTCTGCCCGGGTCACCTGCCCGGCCTTCTTATAGTTTTTGATTAAACTTATATTCGAGACTTTAGTATCTTTACAAAGTAAACATTGGTCATAGCTGTTCCATATAGTTTTACGTTTCTTTTCTCATACAGCTTTTTGGTTTTCCTGGAGATAATGTTCTTGATTTTTTTCATTTGGTCACTTGTGTCTACATCTATCATTAGTTTATCTTCAAACTGTTCAGAAAAGAGTAAAATTCTCACTTTTTTTTTTTTTTCTTTGTTTTAAGAGACAAGGTCTTGCTCTGTCATCCAGGCTGGAGTGCAGTGGCATAGTCATAGCTCACTGCCTCGCTACAGGCCCTACCTCCTGGGCTCAAGCGATCCTGCCACCTCGGCCTCCCGAGTAGTTAGGACTACAGGCAAGCATCACCGTGCCTGGCTCCTTTTTTTATTTTTTGTGGAGACGGGGTCTTGCTGTGTTGCCCGAGCTGATCGTGAACTCCTGCACTCAAGCAGTCCTGCCTGGGCCTCCCAGAGTGGTGGGATTACAGGAGTGAGGCACTGCACCTGGCCTAAAATTCTCTTAATATGGTCCAGTATACCAGGTGACCTAAGATTTTTTTTCCCTAAAAGTAAGCCTCCCGGAGGCTGCCGCCCTCCTGCTTTATTCTGTGCCAGATGCCCCCCAGGCCTGTTGCACAACTGTCATTCTGCGATTTTCTTGGTTTTTTTTTTTTAGATGGAGTCTCACTGTCGCTCAGGCTGGAGTGCAGTGGCACGATCTTGGCTCACTGCAACCTCCGCCTCCCAGGTTCAAGCAATTCTCCTGACTCAGCCTACCGAGTAGCTGGGATTACAGGTGCCCGCCAGCACGCCCGGCTAATTTTTGTATTTTTAGTAGAGACGAGGTTTCACCATGTTGGCCAGGCTGGTCTCGAACTCCTGACCTTAGATGATCCGTCTACCTCGGCCTCCCAAAGTGCTGGGATTACAGGCGTGAGCCGCTGCAGACTCAGGGTCCCAGCAGATCCGGCCATCCTGGGATTTTCTTCCTCTGCATCCTGTGAAGTCCCTTCCGCTTCTACTTGTGAAGTTTTGCTTCTTACTTTTAGTGCCTGGGGAAGCGTCATGGGGGAGACAGCTGTGTGTGGAGCACCTGGGGGTGTCTGATGTGGTGTTGGGTGCTTTGCAGAAATTGTTCCCATTTGGCCAGGAGAGACGCAGCCTCTGGGACCCCCAGGCTCTTTCCTCTGCTTTGGTGGAGGAGCGGATGGCTATAGATTATGAGCTTAGGTATGAAATGAGAAAGGGCAGGGGGAGTGCAGGGAAGGGCAAACGGCTTGGCTGGGGAGTGTGTGCCCTGACCCTTTACAGGCCAGGTCTGTGTGCTTTAGAGGCAGAGATGGGCTGGAAATCCTAAGTGTGCATGAGGCATCCAGCAAGGGGCAAGGACGGAGGGCGCTGTGGGTGTCTGGGAGAGCCCCGTGGAGATGCCAGAATGCGGTAAATCAACAGACGTCTGTGGAATTGAGCACCCCTGGGGACCAAGGGCTTTTGAGTACTTGCTTTTTTGGGAGGGTGGTGTATGTGTGTGTAAAAATATACGTAACATTTTCCATTTTAATCATTATAGTTTTTTAGTTTATAGTTTGATGGCATTAAATATATTCACATTGATGTACAACCATTACTACCACCCATCACCGGAAATATTTCATTTCAAAGTGAAATTCTTTACCTTTTAAACAATAATTCCCCATTCTCGCCATCTTCCCCACCCTCCAGCCCTGGCAACCACCGTTCTGCTTTCTGTCTTTATGGGTTTGACTAAAGGTTTAGTTACCTCATATAAGTGGAATCATAAAACATTTGCCTTTTGTGACTGGCTAATTTTACTTAACACAAGGTCCTCAATGTTTATCTGTATTGTAACCTAGGTCAGAGTTTCCTTCCTTTTTAAGGCTGAGTAATATTCCATTGTATAGACCACATTTTGTTTATCCATTTGTCTGCCGATGGACATTTGGGTGGATACTTAGTTTTATTTAGTTCTTATAGGTAGATGTTTCTGAACCTGCTTCACATGTAAAGATATTGGGGATAAGAGACTGTGACCAAGCCTGGGGAAGCGCCAGGCTGTGGATCTCTGGCAGGCCTTGGGTTGGAATTCTCTTTGGCAGGAGGGAAGCCAATGACTCGGGGAAGCAGACTGAAAATGGTTTGGCAAACTGTCCTGGCCATGTTGGCATCTCGGATGCTGCTCCTCCCCTGTGCTGAGACCCGGAGAGGGGTATGGGGCGGGGACGCTCGGGAGGGCCTGGAGGAAGAGCGAGGAGGGGCAGAGGTGCTGCTTCCCTGTGCTTCATCACACGCCAGCGCTCCCAGCATCCTGGGCATCGGTGATCTTTCGGTCCTTTCAAGGGTCCCTTCAAGGAAGGAGGAATGGCATCTGTGCTTACACATGCAGAAATGGAAGTCCAGGGAAGCCAAGAGTTTCTCCAGTCTCTCAAGTTGGAAGTGGAGAGTGGGGCTTTAACCCAGTTCTCCTGCCTCCGAGCTTGGCGCTCCTCTGTCAACTGCACGGCCTTGCTCCTCCGCTGCCTGGTCCTGGCTCCAGGTGGGTCAGGCCCTGGGCAGGGCCCTGGAGGCTATACTGCAGGCTCTGACAACCGCCCAGCCCCCACAGCACCTGTCCTGCATGAGCATAGGTTCTGCTGGGATCCAGACACCCGCTCACCCCGTCTCTTCTTACCAGTCCCGGGGGCCGAGCCAAGGCAGGACTGCGTGGGGACTGATGGAGGGCCGTCAGCAGGCAGAGCTGCCCGGCCCGGCTGGGAGCTATAGATAGCTCTGAGCTCACCCCAGTGTGTGGGATGGGCCCTCTGGGAGGCGGAACGGGAGGCCAAGCTGAGAGCTGACTCAGACCTGAGCTCACTGTGGCTGCTCCCCTCCTGTCTTCTCATCTTCCCCTCGGGGACCTGCGCTTCCCATCCTCTGTGTACCCCAGCTCCATTCTGAGCCCCCAGCTGCTTCCAGCATCCCCAGAGCTCTGGTCTTTTCTCACCCCTCACTTCCCTGCATCCAAAGACCACCAGTCCCTTTCCAAGTGGGCTGGCCCAGTGGGGTATGGGGTGGGGCTGAGAGGATGACTCCTGACCTGGGGACCTGGCCTTAGCTGTTTGAGGACAGGGGTTAGGCCTGCGGCCATGACACATCCAGCATAGAACACGCTGACCAAGGCCAGGCAGACATGCAGATGACATGCAAAGCAGCATGACAGATTAACACCTGCTATTTCTGAGCTGAGTCTCCCACGCTTGTTGGCTCCGGCCCTCCCCTTGAGCACCTCTCACCCTCGTGGGCCGGCTCCCGGACCCGGGGTGCTTGTCTTCTCCTGCTCACAGCCGCTTTCATTTCTGCCCTGTCACTGTGTGACCCTCCCCCTGGCACAGCCAATGCTGGCCTCTCTGACGTCCTTTGGCCAGGCTCGCAGTCGGCCTAGCCTAGCATGCAGGTGGTGGGATTTGAACAACTTCTCGCCCCCTTCTGCCTGCTCCTCGCCTTCCCCACTCCTCACACTCAGTGCTGGCCAGGTGGGCTCGCGTCCCGCCTCCTGCTCTCTGGAGGGCTGTGGCTAGCTCTGGGGTTTCCTCTGCATTCATCCCTTTCTGCCTCCTATGCTTCTCACCTTCCTGAGGTTGCTCTTGACTTTCCCGAGTCTTCCTGCCTCTTCTTTTCCCTGCCTTTCTCTCTGCTTCTCCCCTCCGGTGTCCCAGGTGGGCCATCCTATCAGCTGCCCGTCAGCTCTTATTAAGCGCCCACCCCCACTGGGCAGGCCGTACTGAGGCCGTGTGGTCTCTGCTCTCCATGACTTCATGGTCTAATGAGAGGGGCAGGAGAAACCCCTCTGGACAGTTAGCCACCCAGGCAGACACCAGGGTTGTCCACAGCCAGTATCAACCAGATTTATCTTGGAAGTTGTCTTGAAGGAAGCGGAGCTGAGGGTGGGTGCTTGTCTTGGTCTGTTTTCTGTTGTTTATAACAGAATACCTGAAACTGGGTAATAAACAAGAAGTTTATTCCTTACAGTTACAGAGGCCAGGAAGCTCCAAGGTCGAGGGGCTGCATCTGTGAGGCCCTTCGTGCTGGAGGGGACTCTGCAGAGTCCCAAGGTGGTGCAGGCATCCCGTGGCGAGGGGGCCGGCTGTGCTTGCTCAGGCCTCTTCTTCCTCTGAGATAGCCCCCAGTCCCACTCCCGTGCTAACCCGTTAGCCCATTAATCCACGAGTGGGTTAATCCATCATGAAGGCAGTGCCCTCAGGGCCGTATCACTCCGTAAAGGCCCCACCTGTCAGTACTGCCACATGGGAGATTAAATTTCAACCTGAATTTTGGAGGGGACAGATACTCAAACCATAGCAGTGCTCCAGGCCAGGGGGCGGAGAGGTTGTGAGCATCGACCTAGAGGCGGGACTTTGTATGGTGGGTGTGGGGGACCTGATGGAGGGTCTGGGCAAAGCACTGTTGATTCATCAGACTGTCAGAGGTGAAGGGATCCCCTTGTTTTGTGGATGAGTCACACAGCTGTTAAGAGGCAGAACCGGAACCGGACTCGGGCTGAGTTTGGGAGTAGAGCAGGTCGAGGGGTCTGTTCACAAAGGCGATGGGACAGAGGTTAGGAGTCTCACCTGGGCTCCTGCCCCCACTTCTTCACCATGGCCTCGTTCGCGGGATTCTCTGCTCCTCTTTGCTTTGTTGCCTTGTGGGTTTCTAGCTGCTCCCATGCTCCTCCCTACGGTCTATAGCCCTGGCTTGAGGTGCCTGGAGGCCTGATGACGGAGTGTTCAAATCTACTCTGCCCCCAGAGCTGGCATGACCTTGGGCAAGTTATTTAACCTCCTTGGGCTTCACTTCCCTTTCGTAAAGTGGAAGTGATACTACTATTGCCTTTGTGGGGGATGTTTTGGTTTTATTTATTTTATTGTGAAAAAATATACATTACATAAAATTAACCATTTAAGCCATTTTTATGTGTGCAGGTCAGTGGCATTAAGTACATTCACCTTTTTGTGCAACCATCATCACCATCCATTTCCAAAACTTTTCCATCATCTCAAATAGAAATTCTGTACCCATTAAACAGTAATTCCCCATTCCCCTCTGCCCCAGCCGCTGGTAACCTGTTCTCTTTTCTTCCTCTACGATTTGCCTGTTCGAGGCATTTCATAAAGGTGGAATCAAGCCAGCCGCGGTGGCTCACGCCTGTAATCCCAGCACTTTGGGAGGCCAAGGCGGGTGAATCAAGAGGTCAGGAGTTTGAGACCAGCCTGGCCAACATGGTGAAACCCCGTCTCTACTAAAAATACAAAATTACAAAATTAACTGGGTGTGGTGGTGCACACCTGTAATCACAGCTACTCCGGAGGCTGAGGCAAGAGAATCTCTTGAACCTGGGAGGCGGAGGTTTCAGTGAGCCGAGATCATGCCACCGCACTCCAGCCTGGGTGACAAAGCGAGACTCTGTCTCAAAAAAAAAAAAAGAAGTGGAATCAGGCCAGGCGTGATGGCTCACGTGTGTAATCCCAGCACTTTGGGAGGCCAAGGTGGGCAGATCACTTGAGGTCAGGAGTTCGAGACCAGCCTGGTCAACATGGTGAAAACCCGTCTCTACTAAAAATACAAAAATTACAAAATTAGCTGGGTGTGGTACACACCTGTAATCCCAGCTACTTGGGAGGCCGAAGCACGAGAGTTGCTTGAACCTGGGAGGTGGAGGTTGCAGTGTGAGCTGAGATCGCGCCACTGCACTCCATCCTGGATGACAGAGTGAGACTCCATCTCAAACAAAAAAGAAAAAGAAAAATGGAATCATACAGTATTTCCCCTTTTGTGTCTGGCTTATTTCACTTGGTACAATATCTTCAAGGTTCATCCATGTTGTAGCGTGTATCAGAATTTCCTTCTTTTTAAAGACTGAGTAGCCGGGCGCGGTGGCTCACGCCTGTAATCCCAGCACTTTGGGAGGCCGAGGCGGGCGGATCACGAGGTCAGGAGATCGAGACCATCCTGGCGAACACGGTGAAACCCCGTCTCTACTAAAAAATACAAAAAACTAGCTGGGCGAGGTAGCGGGCGCCTGTAGTCTCAGCTACTCGGGAGGCTGAGGCAGGAGAATGGCGTAAACCTGGGAGGCGGAGCTTGCAGTGAGCCGAGATCTGGCCACCGCACTCCAGCCTGGGCAACAGAGCGAGACTCCGTCTCAAAAAAAAAAAAAAAAAAAAAAGACCGAGTAATATTCCATTGTATGGATAGACTGCATCTTGCTTATCTGTTCACCTGTGGACAGACATTCATATTGCTTCTGCCTTTTGACTACTATGACTAATACTGCGATGAACACTGGTGTACAGGTATCTTGAGTCCCTGCTTTCAGTTCTTGTGGGATTGGAATTGCTAGCTTATATGGTAATTTTATGTTTAAGTTTTTGAGGAACCACCAAACTGTTTTCCACAGCAGCTGCATCACTTTACATTCCCGCCAGCAATGAACAAAGGTTCTGATTTTGCACATCCTCATCAACACTTGTTATTTTCCATTTTTTGGATCATAGCCATCCTAGTGGGTGTGAAGCGCTATCTTGTGGTTTTTGATTTGCATTTCCTTAATGATTCGTGTTGCAGAGCATCGTTTCATGAGGTTATTGGAATAAGACCTTGCCTTCTAGTGTAGTAGCAGGGATGAGAGCACACAGCAGGTGCCAAATGCACAGCACGGGGTGAAGGGAACATGCACCTGCCCTCAAGGAGCTCACAGCGTGGTGGGGGAGCGTGATTAGGACAGAGACTGAGGCAGGAATGGGCATGTCTTCTTGGGTGGGGAGCCGGGCCGGCTTCTTGGTGCTTCCTGGGGCTGTGGCCTCGAAGCCTGGCTGATTTCACAGAAGCCTCAGAGCCCTCCAGGGACAATGGTAGGAACAGCTCGAATGTCAGGCCCCATTGCTGCCTTCTCAGGCTTCAGTCAGAAGTTCCTTCTCCACAAATAGCCTCCTCCTCCAGCCCCAGGTGTTTATGGCTTCAGTTGATCCCTGGATAGCTGCACGCCCCCACACACATCCTGGCCCCCATTTCCAGGCCACTGGGGATTAGGGTGGGGCAGGGAGGATGGGCCCAGCCTCCTCTCCCTGAGCCCCAACCTGCAGGGGTGCAATATGGTGCTTGCTTGCTCCACCGAGGCCTACAGTGAACCAAAGATGTCCTCTTGCGCTTCCACCCGCTCTTTGGTGGGGAGGCTTGTGCCCTCAGATCCTCAGTCCTTTTCAAGTTTGAAAGCTAATAGCATGCACTATAACAGGGCTTCGTTAACAATGTTAACAATACTCGCTGACCTTGCTGGCCCTCTGCTGAGTGGCGGGTGTTTTACTTACTCCATGCCATTTAATAGTTTATGGCCTGGGGGGTGGGCTGCCATGGAGAGAGGGGACTCGGCGCAGAGGAAATGAGATACAGAAATGACCTAGCCCAGGCAGGATTGTGCAGCTGGGGTAACGATTTTGGTGGTGCTATGTGACGGCAGGGTGTGTATGAGGCTGGGTGTGGGGCTAGGAGAAAGCAGAGATTCCTCGTGGACGGACGCTGCCTGGGGAATGCTCCATCCTCAGCCTTTGGGCCACAGCTCCTGTTTCTCCATGGGCAGCCTTCGCCCCTGGTGGGGTGGGGCCATGGGTGTGAGCTGTGTGAGCTGGGGGCTGCTGGACACATGTCCTCTGACAGATGGGCCACAGTCTGGTAGGGTTGTCCTTCCCAGCCCCACCCAGGCCTGCCCTGGGGTTGGCCGAGGCCACCTGCCACATTGCAATGCGCAGCTGCCCGACTGGCCTCCTCCTTCCCCGGCCTGTGTTCTCAGCCACCAGAGGGAGAGGGCCTGCGGTTATGCAGCTAGGGGCAGAGCTGGGACAAGGACAAGCCTTCCCACCGCCACCACCTCGGCTGAGTGCCTTACAAGTTTCTCACTGCCATGGCCCTTTGCTGGTCTTCACTCTGGTTCCCACGCTCTGCCTGTAGGCCCACGCTCCCTACTCCCTTCCGCGCCTGCCCCTGACTCTGGGAGCCTCCTGGTGTCTACATGATCCAGGGTACGTTGGCTCCCATCAGCTCTGGGTACCACTGTCCGTGAGTGGTGGGCAGGACCTCAGGTCCAAATAGTCAGATCTCCCTCCAGGACCTTACTTCATGCAAAGACTTAGGAATTGGGGGATTGATCGAAAGGGGAGGAGCAGCATCATCTCTTGCAGAGGAAGCTCAGCCCTGTTGGGGGAACACATCCTAGGGGGAAAGAGCCAGCAAGGAGGAGTCTCAAAGCATTGGGGACAGCCTTGGAAAACACCTTCTCGTGGTGCCTGGGACACTAGCAAGCCATGAGACGATAAATAAGTCATTTCCCCTCTCTGGGCTTCCGTTTCATCTTCATCAGGCTAAACAGGACCTCTAGAGTCATGTGGTCCAGCCCTGCTTCTAAGAGAAGTGACCTCCAATTCCCTGTTCATTTGGAGTGGTACCGTGCAGTAGTCACAGATGGGCACTGGCACCAGACTACGTGGACCCGAATCTCAGCCACCTGCTTGCCTGTGACCCTGAGGACATTTCTCAACCTTGCTGTTTCCCTGTCCGTGGTGGATGACAGCACCACCCTCATGGAGCTGTTGTGAGGATCGAAAGGGTGAATGCAGATAAGCTGTCACAGGATACATATCCATGTCCGCACAGATACTGGTACTGAGGAGGTGTGCGGCAAGCGTTCATTGTCATTAACGTTGTCACTGGAGTCACAGGCCACAGCAGCTCCCTCTGTGTGTAAAGCCTGGATTAGATGCCAGCTGGCCTGGAGGCAGTGAAATGGCTGCGCTGACCTCTAGAGCACCCCTGGTGGCAGGAAGGAAGCTACCTGTTCCCCTTGGCTGAAACACCCACAGACACCCACAGACACCCCACACTTCACTCCCCCACAGGGCGTTCTCCACTGCCGGCATCACCCCTGACCAGCACAACGAGGCTGGAGGGTCTGAGATGAGCCAGCAAGGGAGAGGAAGTGGAAGCTCCCCAGACAGCCAGGGGAAAAACACAACTTTAACAGATACAAACCTGGAGGACAGTGTGCCGAGTGAAATATACCAGACCCGGAAGGACAAATGCCCGGAGGGCTCACTCAGGTGGAATCTAAAACAGCGGAGCTCAAAGCGGAGAGTAGAAAGGTGGTTACTGGAGGCTCCGGCGGGCGCGACGGGGAGGTGTTGGTCAAAGGATACAGTTTCAGTTAGATGGGGAAATGTTTTTGGTTTTTAGTTTTTGTTTTTCCGTTTTGTTTGTTTGTTTGTTTTAGACAGGGTGTTTCTCTCCCAGGCAGAAGTGCAGTGGTGTGATCACAGCTCACTGCAGCCTCAATCCCCTGGACTCAAGTGACCCTCCTGCCGCAGCGTCCTGAGTGGCTGGGACTACAGGCATGTGCCACCACGCCTGGCTAATTTTTTTTTATTATTATTATTATTATTATTATTATTTTTTTTTTTTTGAGACGGAGTCTTGCTCTGTCGCCCAGGCTGGAGTGCAGTGGCCGGATCTCAGCTCACTGCAAGCTCCGCCTCCCGGGTTTTCGCCATTCTCCTGCCTCAGCCTCCCGAGTAGCTGGGACTACAGGCGCCCGCCACCTCGCCCGGCTAGTTTTTTTTTTTGTATTTTTTAGTAGAGACGGGGTTTCACTGTGTTAGCCAGGATGGTCTCCATCTCCTGACCTCGTGATCCGCCCGTCTCGGCCTCCCAAAGTGCTGGGATTACAGGCTTGAGCCACCGCGCCCGGCCCCATTTTTATTATTTTTTTATTTTTATTTTTATTTTTTATTTTTTTTTGACAGAGTCTCGCTCTGTCACCCAGCCTGGAGTGCAGTGGCGCGATCTCGGCTCACTGCAAGCTCCACCTCCCGTGTTCACACCGTTCTCCCACCTCAGCCTCCCGAGTAGCTGGGACTACAGGTGCCCGCCACCTCGCCCGGCTAATTTTTTCGTATTTTTAGTAGAGACGGGGTTTCACTGTGTTAGCCAGGATGGTCTTGATCTTCTGACGTTGTGATCCGCCCGCCTCGACCTCCCAAAGTACTGGGATTACAGGCGTGAGCCACCGTGCCTGGCCTTATTTTTATTTTTTTGCAGAGATGGGGTGGGGTCTCACTATGTTGCCCAGGCTGATCTTGAATTCCTGGGCTTGGGCGATCTTCCTGCCTCGGCCTCCCAAAGGGCTGGGATTATAGGTGTGAGTCATGATGCCCAGTCAAGGAGGAATGTTTTTGGAGACCTATTGCCCAGCATGGTGACTACAGCGAATAATAATGTATTGCATTTTTCAAAAGTGCTAAGAAAGTAAATTTCATGTTCTCATCATGAAAAATGATAAGTATTTGAAATGATGGACATGCTAATTAGTTTGATTTAATCATTCCACATTATATAAATATATCATAACATCACTTTGTACCCCCAGATATACAGGTTGAGCATCCCAAATCTGAAAATCCAAAATCTGAAATACTCCAAAGTTTGAAACTTTTTGAGTGCTGATGGATTTTAGGATTAGAAATGCTCGACTGGTAAGTATATAATGCAAGTAGCCCCCAAATTTGAAAAAACCCCAGATCTGAAACACTTCTTGTTCTAAGCATGTTAGATAAGGGCTAGTCAACCAGTATGTACAGTTTTAAAAAGAAAGAAAAGCCAGGTGTGGTGGCTCATACCTGTAATCCCAGCACTTCGGGAGGCCGAGGCAGGCAGATCACCTGAGAGGTCAGGAGTTCGAGACCAGCCTGACCGACATGGAGAAACTCCGTCTCTACTAAAAATACAAAATTAGCCGGGTATGGTGGCGCATGCTTGTAATCCCAGCTACTTGGGAGGCTGAGGCAGGAGAATCCCTTGAACCCGGGAGGCAGAGGTTGTGGTGTAAGCCAAGACTGCACTATTGCACTCCAGCCTGGGCAGCAGAGTGAAACTCCGTCTCAAAAAAAAAAAAAAAAAGATAAAAATAGAAAGAAAAAAATACAAAAACGAGCTGGGTGTGGTGGCTCATGCCTATAATCCCAGCACTTTGGGAGGCTGAGGTGGGCAGATTACTTGAGGTAAGGGGTTCGAGACCAGCCTGGCTAATATGGTGAAACCCTGTCTCTACTAAAAATACAAAAATTAGCCAGGCGTGGAGGTGTGTGCCTGTAATCCCAGCTACTTGGGAGGCTGAGGTGGGAGAATCACTGGAACCCGGGAGACGGAGGTTGCGGTGAGCCAAGATCACACCAAGTACATTCCAGCCTGGGCAACAGCGAGACTCCATCTCAGAAAAACGAAACAAAAAAGAAGACGGCTGAGCCTGCGTTAGACCCCTTGGTGTGGCTCCTGTCCTGCCCGCTTCCTAGCCTCTTGCCCAGGGCTAAGATGGCTTTTCTAGCAGCAGAGCCCTGGAACCTTGTGGCAGAAGGTGAAGGTAGTTGTGGGGCGGTGGGCAGGGGTTCCTTGCAGAGGCTGAGTCCTCTGTGATGTTTGGGGTGAGGGTCTCAGCTGATGGGGGCCAAGGTCTCCCTACTGCTGCTCACTACAGGCTGCAGAGGAAGCAGCACTGTTACGGGGCAGTCCTGCCTGATGAGAGGAGGTTCCATTAACTAAGCATCCTGGCTAGACCAGGCCTCGGGCCACATTCAAGCCCCTGGGCCAAAAGTCACACCTGGACAGTTAGTCTTAGCTCTGCTGTGGGGATCTGGTGCAATTCTCTGGCAAATAGGTATCGTTACCTGCCCATTGCAGGGAGGAGGTGGATTTACTGTGAAGCTAATGAGGTTTACACGTTAGGACCCGGCACTTCCATGGGCCCCTTCCAAGTCCCTAAACTTAACGTTTGCTTCATTGAAGTAGAACTGACATACAACAGACTGTACATGCTTAAAGTGGACAGTTTGACACATTTTGACAGATGGAGGCACCTGTGAAGCCATCACCACCATCAAGATAATGAATATGTCCATTGCCCCCAAAAGTTTTTAACCTAATTTTGTATTTTTGTTTTTTTTTTTTTTGAGACGGAGTCTCGCTCTGTCACACAGGCTGGAGTGCAGTGGCCGGATCTCAGCTCACTGCAAGCTCCGCCTCCCGGGTTTATGCCATTCTCCTGCCTCAGCCTCCCGAGTAGCTGGGACTACAGGCGCCGCCACCTCGCCCGGCTAGTTTTTTGTGTTTTTTTAGTAGAGACGGGGTTTCACTGTGTTAGCCAGGATGGTCTCCATCTCCTGACCTCATGATCCGCCCGTCTCAGCCTCCCAAAGTGCTGAGATTACAGGCTTGAGCCACCGCGCCCAGCCTCCCAATTTCTAAATGTCTTAGTCTTCACAAAAGTCTGGGTTTGCTCAGGTGCAGAAAAGTTCAATGAGACCAGGACAGGATGGCGCTTTGAAAGTTACGTCAGACTAATCAGAAGTATAAGGTTATTTGTGTGTATTTAACTCACTCCTTTGTCTGAGAAGACTAAAACAGTTACAGGACATCTGACCAGCATCTTAGCATTCATTCCCTTGTCATTCAGGCAGCAAGTATTTATTGAGCACCTACAGTATGCAGGCAGTTTTCTAGGTGTTGGGTATAAAAAAGTGAATAAATAGACCAAAAATCCCTATTCACATGGACTGTGGTTCTGATGGGGGTGGGGGCACAGACGGTACTCAAATAAGTTAGATTATGTGTTATGCTAGAAGGTGCTGTGGAGAAAAGGAAAGGCGGTGGGTGCCAGGGTGGGCAGGTAGGAGTACGACTTCAGCCCTCGGTGGGGTGGTCAGGGAAGAGAGGCCCCCGAGGGGTGCAGGTGGTGTGGGACTCTGCGGCCGAGTGTTCCCTGGAGGAGAAACAGGAAGCACAAGGACCTTGGTGGGGCAGGTGTGGGCCTGGCGCATTGCAGGACAGTAGGAGGTTTAGGATGGAGCAGGTAGACTACATCAGAGAGGTGACTGAACTGGGGTGGCCAGATCCTGCAGGGGTTTCCATGCCGTTGTAAGGACTTGGACACCATTAGTCTGGGGCAGATGGAAGCCGTTGGAGGGCTTCTGAATTTCAATAGGGTCGCTGCAGCTGCTGTGTTGAGCAGATTGGGAGTAGGGAATACACATGGACGGTGATGATCCTAATGCAAGCCAGAGATGACGGGAACTTGGACCCTGGAAGGTGCGGTACTGCACAGTGGCCGAATGAATTCTAGATATGTTTTGGGAGTCACACCAGACTCGTTCATTCGTTCAACGAGTAGGTGCCAGGTACTGGAGATGCAGACTTGAACGGATGCATAATCTTTTCCTCTGAGCTGTTGAGAGTCTAACAAGGAAAGACAGACACAGACAACCGATGAGCACATGATAACCTGTGTGCAAGGCACGGGCCGGAGGAGCAACCAAGAACTGTATCCCAGATAGTCTGCCATCCCCATTGCTCCTGCTACACCATCACCCACTTCACAGCTCTTGGGAACTTCTTCCTCCCTCATGCTCTTCCTTGCTTGCAGACTGCTCTCTGAACTGGGTTACTTACTTGGGCCTAGAGCATGTTCATTTTACAGAAAAGGAAACTGAGCCACAGAGTGTTCTCACTGAGCCAGCGTTGAGGTCTGTTTCCTACATATGTAGAAATTTGGAAAAATCTGCAGGAAAAACCTAAAAGGAACTAGATTCAAGAAGAGAAGGCTGGCCGGGCACGGTGGCTCAGGCCTGTAATCCCAGCACTTTGGGAGGCCAACGCGGGCAGATCACGAAGTCAGGAGATCCAGACCATCCTGGCTAACACGGTGAAACCCCGTCTCCACTAAAAATACAAAAAATTAGCCGAGCGTGGTGGCAGGCGCCTGTAGTCCCAGCTACTTGGAAGGCTGAGGCAGGAGAATGGCGTGAACCCAGGAGGCAGAGCTTGCAGTGAGCCGAGACCGCACCACTGCACTCCAGCCTGGGTGACAGAGCGAGACTCCGTCTCTTAAAAAAAAAAAAAAAAAGAAAAAGAAGAGAAGACTGAGTGAAGGTCCTTAAAGGGAAGAAACTTACCGTGCTCCCAAAACTCATTTGTGGAGCTGCCAGGCTCTAGTCTGGCTCACCAGCTGGCAGGTCTGTGGCCCTAGTTCATTCACCTACTGGTGATGACTTACACCCAAGATGCTGCACGGGTGACTTTAGTTAGACCTAGGGTAGAACTGTCAACGGTTCACTGGACTGCCAAAGCCTTTCCCTAGAACGCTTTGAGAGGAGACATCTTGTGGACTCAGGGTTTTAGGTGCAGAACAGCCCACAGACAATGTCCCCAGACTCCGATTCTCCCCTCCCTCCTTCCTCTGACAGGCAAACCTTTTCTGGCAGACAGTACCTCTGGAGAGTAGCCTCTTAATTTGGCCTTGGCATTGGGGAAAGGTCAGCTGGGGGGTCAGCTTGGCCTTGGCCGTGCATTCTGGTTACAACCCAGGTGGCAGGCAGCCCACTCCCCTCCCCTCCCCCACCATCAGCAGCTGCCTCCCGTGGACGGCCGCAGTTCCTCCAGGCTCCGCAGGACAGACGGGCTGGCAGCTGCTCCCTCTGATCCCCGCACTCAAGCCCTCTTGCTCTGCCTCTCCTCACCCAATGCTTTTCTGTATGGTCTAACGCTACCCAGGGGTCAAGGGCCACCCAAGGGCTTGCCTGACCACGCAGCCCGAACTGGCCCCTGGTTCTGTGAACAGGCCCCTGTCCGTAGCACCCATGGATCCCATTGTGTGGGCACATGCCACTCCTGAACTAGGTGACGCTTTGAAATGAAGAACCCGTTTCCATCATCTTTTTCTTTTTCTTTTTTTTTTTTTTTTTTTGAGACGGAGTCTCGCTGTGTCTCCCAGGCTGGACTGCAGTGGCGCGACCTCAGCTCACTGCAAGCTCCGCCTCCCGAGTTTACGCCATTCTCCTGCCTCAGCCTCCCCAATAGCTGGGACTACAGATGCCTGCCACCTCGCCCGGCTAGTTTTTTGTATTTTTAGTAGAGACGGGTTTTCACCGTGTTAGCCAGGATGGTCTCGATCTCCTGACCTCGTGATCCACCTGCCTTGGCCTCCCAAAGTGCTGGGATTACAGGCGTGAGCCACCGCGCCCGGCCTCCATCATCTTTTTCAATACTGGAAGCCATGGACGCTCTTTGGGGTTTTCCAGGATGCTTCAGGCACAGCGGCAGTCCCTCGGGGGCTGGGCCCAGGGGAGCGCTCAGCCTTCCTTGTTGAGGGCTCTGAGTCCGCCATGGGGCCGCACATGTGCATTGACTGGCTTTTCTTTATGAGCGAACAGGCTCAGGCCTCCTCTCCGGGTCGCTAAGTGTCTCCAGCAGTTGCACCCCCCATGCCTGCTGCTGCCTGCAGACAGGACAAGAAGTCTGGACGCTCCTACTCGTTTACAGAGGCGGAGGGCACGGTGGCAGTCACACAGGGCAAGGCCGAGGGCCTGGAGCCTCCCAAGTGTGAAGAAGGCCCCAGGAGAAAGTGTGGGGAGAGGGGAGGAGGTGGCCAGCGCTGTGGAACGGTGCTGGGGGTCAAGGGAAGCTCTGGAACTTCCTTAGGCTGTGTGTGGTTGGTGGCCATGGGCCCTGTTAACCTTGTTCGCAGGTGTCAGTCCCCACAGTGAGGCCTTGTCTTCCTCTTGCTGCTGGGAGATCCCTGTGATCCAGAGAGGGAACCCACAGAATCCTCACCCCACAGATCCGCTTAGGATGGGCAGAGAGGGAGCGTAGGGCTCCTCCCCTGCAGAAGGTGCCCCACACCCCCCTCGCTGCTTCCAGCCTTTTGTCCTCTCTGCTGAGAGGCTGCTGGTGTCTCTGCAGGTCGGAACGAGCTGATCGCCCGCTACATCAAGCTCCGGACAGGGAAGACCCGCACCAGGAAGCAGGTGGGCCTCAAGAGACGGGTAGGGGTCCCAGGGGTGGTACCCCAGCACCAGCCTGCTCCCAAGGTGAGCCAGGCCCTCCCAGGACCAGACGTAGGCTTTCAAGGGGTGGCAGCTCTGGATGAGTTATCTTTGTTAGGCGTGTCACGGGTGGTCCAGTTTTCTTTTTCTTTTTTTCTTCCTGAGACGGGGTTTCACTCGTGTTGCCCAGACTGGAGTTCAATGACGTGATCTCAGCTCACCGCAACCTCCGCCTCATGGGTTCAAGCCATTCTCCTGCCTCAGCCTCCCGAATAGCTGGGGTTATAGTCACCCGCCACAACGCCCAGCTAATTTTTTGTATTTTTAGTAGAGATGGGGTTTCACCATGTTGGCCAGGATGGTCTGGAATTCCTGACCTCATGTAATCCACCCACCTCGGCCTCCCAAAGTGGTGGGATTACAGGCGTGGGATTACATGCCTGGCTGGGTGGTTCAGTTTTCTTGGGGTCCCTGCTGTCATCACTTAGGAGGAAACTCCTTCCCTCTCTGGAGAGTCAACAGCCCCCTCTTATCCTTCTCCAGGACACCAGGACAGACAGTAAAACATTGGCACTACTTTTTTTTTTTTTTTTTTTCTTTTTTGAGACAGAGTCCCGCTCTGTTGCCCAGGCTGGAGTACAGTGATGCAATCTCCACTCACTGCAACCTCCGCCTCCTGGGTTCAAGCAATTCTCCTACCTCAGTATTCCAAGTAGCTGGGATTACAGGAATGTGCCACCACACCCAGCTAATTTTTGTGGTTTTAGTAGAAATGGAGTTTCACTGTGTTGGCCAGGCTGGTCTCGAACTCCTGACCTCAAGTGATCCACCTGCCTTGGCCTCCCAAAGTGCTGGGATTACAGGTGTGAGCCACTGCTCCCTGCCGGCACTGCGCTTTTGAAATATTGCCAGTTTCTGTGCTTCTGGATTAGCTGGGCAAGGCAGGACTGAGGGCCGACTAGTTGACCCTTTCATTCATTCGGTCCACAGATGTGGATCGAGGGTGGTGGAGGGCGAGGGTCGGGAAGCCAGAAGCCAGGCTGGGGAACACAGGTTGTTGGGAGGTAGAGACAGGAGCCCTCTCTCCCTGCTACAGGTTTCCAGCCACATCCAGGTGCTGGCTCGTCGCAAAGCTCGCGAGATCCAGGCCAAGCTAAAGGTAAGGAAACTGCAGTGTTGGGGGCTGGAGGGGCCAGGAGTGGTGGCTTTCTCCAGCAGTATGCCTTCCCTTTGGGGTCAGGGCGTGGCTGCTGGTGTGCGAGTCGGTGTGCTTCTCTCTGTTGAGGAAAGCCAGGTTGGGCCTGTAACCTGTCTCCCATCCGCACAAGAGGGCCAAGTGGTGGGCGCCTGGCTCCCCACACCCTGGGAGCTACAGGCCAGGCTCCTGCTGGGATCCCCCCTCGCTGGCTCCTGCTTAGAGGGGCTCACATGGCTCAGAGCAGCCGGATCACCCGCCAGCCCTGATTTCTTGAGGGCGCCTTAGCGCCCTCAACCAGAGCATGTAGAGCAGCAGGGGCATGGGGGGCGCCTGCTGTGGGGGTGGGGGTGGCGTTTATGGTGTTGTGGGAGCTGGGGAATTCCTTCCTGCTTCCTGCCCTGTGGGACTGGGGGTTCCTTCCCTTCCCTGGGTCAGCCCCGTCTTGCAGGGCCCCTGCTCATAGGTGACAGCTCTGGGGGGCCTGATGTTGCAGCATTCCCCTCGGGGTAGTCCTGCTCCCCACAGGAGTCAGGCCTCTGGGACCTTGGAACCAGGGGCCTTTGGGTGAACACTAGGGGGGTGTGAGCTCTCCATCAGGGAGATGATGACTACAGAGCCTGCACAGCCAGTTGGTGGGAAGAGCTGACATTTGAGGCATTAAGTCTAGACCATTTATAAACATTTTTATTGATGTATTTTTAGAGACAGGATCTCCGTCACCCACGCTGAGTGCAGTGACGCAATCATAGCTCACGGCCGCGTTGACCTCATAAACTCCAACCATCCTCCCACCTCAGCCTCCTTAGTATCTGGGACCACAGGCAAGTGCCACTGCACGGCCGTTTTTTTCTATTTTTTTATAGAGACGGAGTCTCCCTGTTTTGCCTGAGAGGTCCGTAAACCTTTGGGCTCAAGAGATCCTCTTGCCTTGGCCTCTCAAAGTGCTGAAATTATAGGCATGAGTCACTGGGACTGGCCTGCAAACATTTTTTTTTTAAAGCAATGTAGCCCCTTTTCTTTTTTTCTCCCAACAAAATATCACACTGATGTGTTATCAGAGGAGCTGTTCTGGTCAAATCTAGGTTGGCAAGGCTCCTCTCCTCCCCTGAATCCTTTCCTACCTCATGACACTTGAACTCTAGGGGACCTCAGAACCCAGTTTAAAAGCTACTGGGAGGTCAGGCATAATGGCTCATGCCTGTAAGCACTTTGGGAAGCCAAGGTGGGCGGATCACTTGAGGTCAGGAGTTCGAGACCAGCCTGGCCAACATGGTGAAACCCTGTCTCTACTAAAAATATAAAAACTAGCCAGGTGTGGTGGCACACACCTGTAATTCCAGCTACTGGGGAGGCTAAGGTAGGAGAATCGCTTGAACCTGGGAAGCGGAGGTTGCAGTGAGCCAAGATAGTGCCACTGCACTCCAGCCTGGGCAACAGAGTGAGATTCCATCTCAAAAAAAGCCACTGGGCTAGCTGGGCACGCACGCCTGTAATCCCAGCTACTTGGAGGTTGAGGCCAGGAGGTGGAGTCTGCAGTGAGCTGTGACTGCACCTGTGACTGGCCACTTCAGCCTGGGCAACATCGTGAGACCCCATCTCTAAAAATATTTTTTATATTAAAGAGAAGCCACTGAATTAGATGACCTTGAAGGTCCCGTCTGGCCCTGGCAGTTCATGATCCTGACACAGGAATCTCAGAATGAGTGGGTGGGAACCACAGACCTTTCTGCCTCCTAGGAAGCCACACCCCACTGCCCACTCAGTTCCATTCCTCCTGCCATCAGCCCAGCTGTTCCCCAAGCCCCACAACTGTGGCCTGGCACCTCGCTCCTTTTTCCCTGGGACAGCTGACTGGCCCTCAGCTGTTGCTCCCTGCCTCTCAGCCTGGCTCGTGTACCCTGGAAGCACCCACAGCCTAGCCCTGCTCCCTGTTTCCCCTCTTTTGTCCGCCTCTGACTCACCGGGACCCCGCAGATGACCACGGTGAATAGACTTCCCACTGCTGCGTTTAGGGCAACCCCTTGGGGGCCAGCTGTGAGGCCCAAATTTGCCTCAGGGAATTGTATTCATCCTTGTCCACAGGTTCTGACTTGGGGCCCAAGGACAGCCTTCAGTGGATGGCTGGACAGACACCAAGGGGAGCCATAAACTCCTTAAAATATGCAAATTTTCATGTATATGTGAGTTTCCTTGGAGAGATAGCTGTGAGGATTTTGTCATATCCTCAAAGAATCTAGAACCCAAAGTTACTAAGCTCTGGGTTAGAGAGTGATCCAGTAGAAATCCCTGAGTGAGAGGCTGGGTCGTAGACCTGGCTCTGCCCCATGGTCGTGGGTACTTGGGCAAAGTCACTGGGACCTCCTGGAGCTCTGTTCAGTTTCCTCATCTGTAAAGTGACAGACGAGCAAGGTGATATCCAAGTGCCCCTCCCGGCCCCAGTTAGTGGCTCCCTGGCTCCATTGCCCGGCCACTGCTGTCACTCCCCATCAGGTCCTTCCCACTTCCTCCTGACCCCTGCCCTACCCTGCTCAGGCTGTGGTTTCCTGAGCCCCAGCCGTTTGTTTAGATCGAGTATCCAGGAAGGCAGGCACTGAGCAGGTGCAGCCCCGGCCTCGTGATGCAGTTAAGTGCCGAGGTCTGCGGGCTCGCGGGGGTGCGCCTGTCAAGTCCCTCATGCCCTCCTGCGGGGAGAGGCCGGGGGCTGGGCTGGGCATTTTCCTCCTGAAAACTGCAAGTGTCCCTGGATGAGACACACCCTTAGACTTACTAGTTAGCTCCCTCTTTGGTTATCAGAGACAACCTCTGAGAGCAAAGCCCAAGTTTGGCCCCAAAAGGACAGTGGGGAGGAGGCCAGGAAGGACCAGGGACAAACCTCATCTGTTTCACTGCTTTGTCCACGTTGACAATGACCTACTGCTCAGAACGGTTCCCCACTCCCCACCGCCCTCTACAATGCGTCTCCCCGGACCCCTTCATTTGCACGGCCCCCTGTGTGCCAATCTGGACCAAGCTCACCTGGCCACCCTCACCACTCTCAGCACCCTAGTCACCCGAATTCTCGGAGCCTCAGTTTCTTCATCTTAAAGATCCTACTAGTCCTGCCAGTCTCACGGGATGCATTGAGGTCGTGTTCTTGTGAACCTTCTGTGGGCTGCCTCATGCCACATGGGTGAAATGGTCACCTTGAGAGGCTGAGTGGAAGGGCCTGCTGTGTTCTGGCTCCACACCTGCACGGCACCAGGACAGCAGGGGAGCACTAAGCCTCTCTGAGCCTCCAGGCTGTGGTGCTGCGCACCTCATGGAGCTGCAGTGTGGACCGTGTGGAGGCATCCCTCGGAAGAGCTTGTAAGGTGCAAGGCTCGCCATTGCTTCTCAACTTCTGTTTTTACTTTATTTTTTAGAGACTCCCACTCTGTCGCCCAGGCTGGAGTGCATTAGTGCTGTCACAGCTTACTGCAGCCTCGACCTCCTGGGCTGAGGTGATCCTCCTGCCTCAGCCTCCCAAGTAGTTGGGAGGTTCTCAACCTTTGTGTCACTTAAGGGAGATCCGGATCTACCAAGTTAATTATTATTAGTTATTCAATAATGGTTTTTTTTTTTTTTTTTTTTGAGACGGAGTCTCGCTCTGTCGCCCAGGCTGGAGTGCAGTGGCCGGATCTCAGCTCACTGCAAGCTCCGCCTCCCGGGTTTACAGCATTCTCCTGCCTCAGCCTCCCGAGTAGCTGGGACTACAGGCGCCCACCACCTCGCCCGGCTAGTTTTTTTTTTGTATTTTTTAGTAGAGACGGGGTTTCACCGGGTTAGCCAGGATGGTCTCGATCTCCTGACTTCGTGATCCGCCCGTCTCGGCCTCCCAAAGTGCTGGGATTACAGGCTTGAGCCACCGCGCCCGGCCTCAATAATGGTTTTATCTTTCTCATTAAAAAAAAATTCATGGCTGGGGGCAGTCGCTCATGCCTATAATCCCAGCACTGGGCAGTCGAGGCGGGAGGATCACCTGAAGCCAGGAGTTTGAGACCAGCCTGGGCTAATGAGATGCTGTCTGAAAAAAAATAATAATCATAAAGATATTTATTTATGTATTTATTTAGACAGATTCTTGGTCTGTTTCCCAGGCTGGAGTGCAGTGGTGCAGTCGCAGCTCACTGCAGTCCCTGTTTCCCAGGTTTAAGCTATCCTCCCACCTCAGCTCCTTGAGTAGCTTGGCCAAAGGCACACACCACCAGACCTGGCTAAGTTTTGTATTTTTTGTAGAGACAGGTTTCGCCAAGTTGCCCAGGCTGGCCTTGAACTCCTGGGCTCAGGCAATCTACCAGCCTCAGCCTCTTCAGGTGCTGGGATAACAGGCATGAGCCACCGCTTCCGGCCAGATACCAAATTTCTAATCAGAGCTCCTGAGTGGACTCAGTCGAGCCATTTAGCCCTGATAAAGCTGCAGACAGTGAATGGTACTTGCTGTTCCGGCCTCTGTGTGTGTGGTCTTTTAGGATAATCCCTGCTGGGTACAGTAACGCGTGCCTGTGGTCCCAGCTACTCAGGAGGCTGGGATGGGCAGATCATTGGAGCCCAGGAGTTTGAAGCTGTCGTGAGCCACAATTGTGCAGTACTCCAGCCTGTGTGACACAGCGAGACCCTGTCTCTGAAAAAAAAAAAAAAAAAAAAAAAAAAGACACAATTTCCATTAGGCTTCTTGCAGTAGGGAATGTTGTGTCATTGGTTTTGAAGACCTTTGGAATTCAGGCACTCAGGATGGAAACCACTGGCTTATACAAATATAACAAACTATTACTATTGTTACCCGTGCCATCCACGTGGCTTTCCTTGTGTGCTCATTTGTTCCGGGCCTATTCAGGGTGAACCCATCCTCTGGGGTCTTAGAGCCTTTGGAGGGCAGACAGTGGGTATTTACCTTCTGATACGTGAAAGATGGGTGAGTCCCAGGTGCCTGCAGTGCCCAGGGAGATCCTTAGGGAGGACCGAGGCAGGTAGGGCCACAGGAGATGGTCTCTTGCCTCCAGACAGCCCGTGTGGCCAGGGATGATGCTTCCTGTGCACTTGAGTCGGGATCCAGCAGATTTTTTTTTTTTTTTTTTTTTTTTTTTTTTTTTTTGAGACGGAGTCTCGCTCTGTCGCCCAGGCTGGAGTGCAGTGGCCAGATCTCAGCTCACTGCAAGCTCCGCCTCCCGGGTTTACGCCATTCTCCTGCCTCAGCCTCCGGAGTAGCTGGGACTACAGGCGCCCGCCACCTCGCCCGGCTAGTTTTTTGTATTTTTAGTAGAGACGGGGTTTCACCGTGTTAGCCAGGATGGTCTCGATCTCCTGACCTCATGATCCGCCCGTCTCGGCCTCCCACAGTGCTGGGATTACAGGCTTGAGCCACCGCGCCCGGCCCCAGCAGATATTTATGCTTCGTTTTCACAAGACAGGTCCTGAGCTGGGCACCCGTGGTAGAGAGGTGAGCAAAGCATAGAAGACCTTTGTTCTCGAGGTGGCCCTGTCATTAATAAAATGACAGTTCATGTCTCTCTAAGCTCTGAAGAAATAAGCAGGGCAAGTATCATGCCCCTTTGACAGACGAGAAAACTGACCAGAGAAACCAGGTGACCTTCTCAGCTGCAAAACAAGTTAATGGCATGGCACAGACTTAACGCCTGGTCCCCCAGCTCTGGCCACTGGCAGTGAGACAGCTTCCCTGACCCCAGAGCCAGACCCGCCTGGCCTCAGCCTGACTAGTGACCCTGCTGAGGTCCTCCCTTGCAATGTCTCCCCCAGGACCAGGCAGCTAAGGACAAGGCCCTGCAGAGCATGGCTGCCATGTCGTCTGCACAGATCATCTCCGCCACGGCCTTCCACAGTAGCATGGCCCTCGCCCGGGGCCCCGGCCGCCCAGCAGTCTCAGGGGTAAGTGGGCTGCCGAGAGCCGGAGGCCAGGCCAGCCCTCTCCTCCTCCCTCCTCCCTGTTCAGAAGGACCAGAAGCATTGGCCAGCCCAGATTTCTCTCACCTGAGTCCTATTGGCCAGGGCAGTCAGGGAAGGAGGGAACAAGACCAAGGGGTCACACAAGTCCCGGCTTGGCTGATATTGGGATGCCTTTCTTTGGGTCCTCAACAGTGACTGCAGACTTTTCACAAGGGGGAAATGGGAGCTTCCAGGAGCTGACCAACTGGTAGCTCTGCCAAGTTGGCCCAATTTACAGATGAGGAAGCTGAAGCCAAGGTGGCTGAGCTGAAGCCTGAGACCAGCATGTCCCTGGGCAGCCCTTGCCATGCAGCCTCATTCCTGCCCTCTTGCCAGGTGGAGAGCTGGTGCCTAAGAACAAACCCCTGGTCAGATTTTAAATTTCCCAGCCATGACCATGTTGGCCACACTCTCAGAATGATCCAGAAAAGCCCCTTTTCAGAGCTGTCTCCTCGGAGTGGTTTCTTGGCTCCAGGGACTAAATGAGTCTTCAGAGCACCTGCAGCACCACCCTAGGCACGTGGGGAAGGGGCAGTGCCAGGCCACAGCAGTTTCCAAAGTGTGTCCCAGAGAGCACTCGTCCATCCGCATGTCAAACAGATGGGACACAGTGGTGCTGTGGGTACGTTCGGGACCCTTGGCACTAAGTGGGTTCTTGGCACTGGGACTTTTCCGAGCCTTAGGTCTGCACTGTGACTCTGCAGGGGGTTGCCCTGTGCAGTGTGGACCACACCGGGATGATTTTCCCATGGAGCCCCTCATCCACAGGGCCTGAGAGCCCCCTGAAACCCACTCTGGGGGTGCTGCTGTGGTCTGTTAGCATTCACTAGCTAGGCGAGGGTGAGGGCTCCAGCCTCTCCTCCCAGTGGAGGCCCTGCCCAGTCCCATCCCCACCCCCATGCCACAGGGCCCTGGGTGCACCTGGGGCCATGCTGATTCCATGCCTTTTGCCTCCTCAGTTTTGGCAAGGAGCTTTGCCAGGCCAAGCCGGAACGTCCCATGAGTGAGTATGGCCTGCTTTCTGCTGCCAGTTGCTCCCTGAACTGAACTTGAACTCATAAACTCATGACATTGAGCCCGGGCCCCAGGGTGTGCTGGGGCTGCTGCTGGGGTCCGCCTTTCAGGATGGCTTTGAGCTCCGGGATTGGGCTCTCCTACTCTCAGGCGTCACTGGGCTCATCTGTGATGTCCACACCCTAGGGTGGTATTTGCCAAAACCCCAGTCTGTCCAGGGTGTAGGCAGGGCCAGAGCTGAGGTCCCCCAGGGGAGGAGGCTGGGAGTCAGATCTCGGGCTGGCCTGGGAGGAGGAAAGGTGGGGGGTGGATTTCTTCATCGGACACGCTGTGTCTGTGACCCACCACGAAACCCAAGGGAGTCGGCAGGGGCGGGAGTAGGAGGCCGAGGCCCATCAGGACCACTGAAATCCAGACCACCAGGACCTACCACACAGAGACCACTGGCCCCAGTGCAGCGATCCGTGGTGGCAGCTTGCCCGAGGCTAACACCTCCCCTCTTCTCTCTCCCGCAGTGTGAAGCCTTTCTCTCAGCAAACCTATGCTGTCCAGCCTCCGCTGCCTCTGCCAGGTGGGTGAGCGCTGCGTGTCCCTTGCCATCCATCGCAGCTGTGCGGCTCCGGCCTCTGGGTCCAGGCCCCTGCACGTCCCTGTTAGATGCTGCCCCATCACGCACTCCGACCACACATCCTGGTCCCTGGCCACACCCCATTCCTTGCCCCCAGCAAGCACACCTCAGCCGTGTGCCAAGCCCCTTCGTGCCCTTCGGGTTGCCTTGTCCCTGTCCCCTCCCAGCTGTGCTCAGGGCTTGTGGGACACATGCCTTCCAAGGGCAGTGCCTGTGCCCGGGTGGCTGCCCCACTTGGCCTACCTTGTTACTGCAGTGTGCCTCGCACACCTGGCTCCTGGGAGGGCTGAGGGGTGTCTAACTCACCAGCCTGGGGCCCCTTCCGAGAAGAGGGACCCTTGTGAAAGAAGACCTGGTGGAGGCAGCCAGCTCTGCCGACAGGAGCCTCCCCCCCCTGCCCTCCCACTGACAGGCTCCGCTCTGTCCTCGCCTCTTTCTCGGGAGGGGCCCTCACCACCTCCCACTCTGTAGGGCAAGACCAGCTCCTCACCCTTAAACTGCCCATTCTGGTGTGGACTCTGCCTGCCCAGCCCCTTGGCTTTCCTGCCACCGAGAGCAGCCCTGCTGCCTCCTGCCCCCAGGTCCTGAAGGCGGCTTTCTCTCGTTCACACATCCAAACAAAGTCACAGCGTCGGGTCCCATCCACCCTCTGTCTCGTGGCAGTCCTCTCCTGTCCATGCTGACCCTGTCTTCACTCCAGGCCTGCTGGCTTTTGCCTGCGTTCCTGCAGCAGCCTCTTCACCGGCTCCCTGTCCCGTCTCACCTCCTCTTGTCACCCTGTCACTCACCAGAGCTTCAGTCTCATAGTGTTGCTTCCAGGCTTATGGTGCCTTCCTGGCCCCCTGTTGCCTTCAGGACATGATCTAAACTACAGTAGGACTGGAGTAGCTTCATCTGTTAGCAGCGCTGGATGGAGAGCCTCTTCTGGGCCAGGCCCTGTTCTGGGAGCTGGGGAGACACCTGTGACGCACACAGGAAATGTCCCCGTCTCTCCGGGGCGATGCCACATTGTAATAGTTGATTCCTCTGGTTATCTCCCCCACGGGAACAGAAGTTGCTCGACGGCAGGAACTGAACAGTGCCTGTTCTGGAAGCCGTGGTCCTGCAGGACCCCAGTTGCCCTCCAGCATCCAGTCTTACTGGGCAGTTCCATGCAGAGTCTTGAGTGGCCTGAGTTGTACCAGGCGAGCCCCTCTCCACCAGAGAGGCTCCGGGATGCCCAAGCCTTGCACTCTGTCCTCCACCTCTGCTAGGAGGTCCATTTAGGGAGACAGGCAGTCCCCCAGGCAGCACGGGTCTGTCCGAGGAGGCCCGGGGTCCTTGCAGAGGGTGCGGGCAGGGCGGGTGTCCGTGACCAGGTTCCATGTGCCTCTCTCACTTTGTACAGGGTTTGAGTCTCCTGCAGGGCCCGCCCCATCGCCCTCTGCGCCCCCGGCACCCCCGTGGCAGGGCCGCAGCGTGGCCAGCTCCAAGCTCTGGATGTTGGAGTTCTCTGCCTTCCTGGAGCAGCAGCAGGACCCGGACACGGTAGGTCCTGGCCTGTGCCTGGCTGGCTCCCCCGCCACCCCCCTCTGCCTCTGTTTCTGCTTCCAGTGCTCTTGTCCCACTCCACACTGGGGCTTAATTCAAGTTCCTTGTTCCTTTATGGTCTTTCCTTCCGTCCTTCCCCCGACTCCTTTCCTCCTTCACGTCACCCCTCTTCCCTCTTTCCCTCCTCCCTGGCCCAGTGCCTTGTTCCTCCCTCCCTGTCCTGTGTTCCTCCTCCCCTCCTAACCCAACCAATCCTTAGTCCAAGGTTGCTGTGGTCCCAGCCCCACCCCCACACTGTCCCAGCCTTTCCCTGGCTCTGAGAGGCGGACAGGAAGCTGAGGAGTCTCCTGTGTGTCTGCTCCACATCCTACGGGGTGCCAGCCTGTCCCCTTCAGTGTCCAGTGTCCTGGGTGACCAGTGTCACCTGCAAAGGTCAGAGGGGGACCTGGAGGAGGCCAAGGTGACAGGATGCCAGGGCCCTTCTCACTCTGACATCTTCAAACTTCTTTTTTTTTTTTCTTGAGACAGAGACTTGCTCTGTCGCCCAGGCTGGAGTGCAGTGGTGTGATCTCAACTTACTGCAACCTCCGCCTCCTGAGTTCAAGCAATTCTCCTGCCTTAGCCTCCCGAGTAGCTGGGATTATAGGTGCCCGCCACCACATTTGGCTAATTTTTGTATTTTTAGTAGAGACTGGGTTTCACCATGTTGGCCAGGCTGGTCTTGAACTCCTGACCTCAGCTTCCCAAAGTGCTGGGATTACAGGTGTGAGCCACTGCGCCCAGCTCAAACTTCTTTTTAGCTGACGACCCCGTGAACCAAATAGACTCTTAGAAGTCCAGGATGTAAAATAAAATAAGTCTTTTACCATCTCCGTTTCACTCATGGGGAAACTATGGTCCAGAAAGGCCAAGCGGCTTGCGCCGGGTCACGTGGTGGGCATGCAGATCCGGGGCTGTCTGACCGTCTGGCCTGTGCTCCGCCTCCCTCAGACCCACTCTCTCTACAGTACAACAAGCACCTGTTCGTGCACATTGGCCAGTCCAGCCCAAGCTATAGCGACCCCTACCTCGAAGCCGTGGACATCCGCCAAATCTATGACAAATTCCCGGAGAAAAAGGGTGGACTCAAGGAGCTCTTTGAACGGGGACCCTCCAATGCCTTTTTTCTCGTGAAGTTCTGGGTAAGCCTGTGATAAACTCTTCCTTCCTACCACCAGGGCGTCCGTGGTAGTGAGAATGGGGCGAGAGTACCCAGAGTGTGCCCTTGCCACAGTAGAAACTTGGGGAGGTGGCACCAGTGAGAAGGGCAGAGCAAGCCCAGCGTGGCTATGGGGTGGTCAGAGCTGAGCTGAGGAACAGGGCGGTGATCCCAGAGAGCTGGCCTAGTTGAATGAAGCCTTGTCTCGTGGGTAGTGATGGCAGCTAACCCTGGCAAGACGTGGTGCCCTCAGGAGGTGAAGTTCCAGAAAAAGACACAGGGGACCCTACGGGGATGAGTGAAGACACGATGAGGAGCGCCCTTGTCACCCAGGTCTTTGAATGACAAGTCCTGCATGGGTTTCCGGGCCTGGAGCTCGTCCTTCAGTGCTCATGTCCAAGGCATGTTGGGCTGAACAGAGCTTGGAGAAGGGGAGGGAAGTGTTGGATGGGCGAGGCCACCCCAGAAGAAACACCCACCCAACTTCTCAGATAGTTCAGCCCATAGACTTGGCCTCTGCGGCCCTCCCACCTCACCCCTGGGCAGGTGTTTTGTGGGTAGAACCCCCTCCATTAGAAATGTCTTGTCTGAGGCCCAGAGGTACAGTAGCTGCCCTGGGAGCTTAGCTTCCTGCGGGCCCAGTATGTGCAGAAAAGGGGTGCGAGCAGAGAGTCAGACAAATAAGTGCTAATGAAGCCCGCGGTGAGGAAGGACAGGAAATCAGGCTCTGTGACTGAGGCTTGGAATATTCTCAGGTCATGGACTGAGGTTTTGGTGGCTCTGCCTGCATCCCTCTTCCCCACTCCCCTTCAGCTCTCTGCACGCTCTTTTCTTTTCTTTTTTTGAGACGGAGTCTCGTTCTGTCGCCCAGGTTGGAGTGCGGTGGTGCGATCTCGGCTCACTGCAAGCTCCGCCTCCCGGGTTCACGCCATTCTCCTGCCTCAGCCTCCCCAGTAGCTGGGACTACAGGCGCCTGCCGCCACATCCGGCTAATTTTGTTTTGTATTTTTTAGTAGAGACGGGGTTTCACAGTGTTAGCCAGGATGACCTCAATCTCCTGACCTCGTGATCCGCCTGCCTCGGCCTCCCAAAGTGCTGGGATTACAGGCGTGAGCCACCGCGCCCAGCCTTACACGCTCTTTTCAATGCCTCTTGTGCAGAGATTCTTACCATTTATTTGCTCCCAGGCCATTTTCATAATCTGAAAGCTTTACTTTTCCTAGAAAGAGGCGTATTCACACCAAAGTTTATATATACGTTCAGATGGCTTGCCAGCTCCCAGTGAGCAGCCCCCAGCCTGGCTCTCACCCACAGCTGAACTTGGGGGCAGGCTGTCTCCAGAAGGGACAAGTGTTGGAACGGAGACCTAGGGCCCCTGACCTTCAAGACACTTAGTGTTTGCGCTCTGCTAGCAGGGTGGAAGTTGGACCCCAGCCTGAGAGATGGGCACAGCTGTTGGCAGAGATGGGCAAGGCTGTTGCAGCCTGGGAGTGCATGAGTAGTAAAGGCAGAAGGAAGTGGGCTCTGGAGTGAAGTTGAGCCGTAGGTAAAGGTATGAAAGAGGGAATAAGAGGAGACAACTGGAAAAGTGAGTTAGATTCTGGAAGGTCTAGATCATGCTAAAGTTTGAGTTTTAACCTGTTCTGGAATGAAAAATAAGTAATATTTTATTTTACTTGGTCTTCTTTTTAAATTAATGCATGTTTATGGTTAAAATGTTAATACCAGGAGGCTTATTTAACAAAAAAGAATGAAGGGCCAGGCGCAGTGGCTCATGCTTGTAATCCCAGCACTTTGGGAGACTGAGGCGGGCAGATCACAAGGCCAGGAGTTCAAGACCAGCTTGACCAACATGGTGAAACCCCATCTCTACTTAAAAAAAAAAAATTACCCAGGTGTGGTGGCGCACGCCTGTAATCCCAGCTACTCAGGAGGCTGAGGCAGGAGAATCACTTGAACCTGAGAGGCAGAGGTTGCAGTGAGCCAAGATTGTGCCACTGCATTCCAGCCTGGGCAACAGAGTGAGACTCTGTCTCAAAAAAAAAGAATGAAAAGCATCATATTCTTGTCCTACTCCTCCCCACACCCAAATCCCAATCCCCAAAGGTAGTCACTGCAAATTTCAGCTGTTTATTTTGGGCTTTATCTCTTTAGTTCTAAGTAATATGCTTATATTGCTATATCTCGATGCCCGGATTAAGACATTTTATTTTCATTCCACTTTCCCCCCTTATCATCCCAATGTAATAATATCCTATAAGTTATTTAATTTAGCAAAAGTCATAAAACGTTCACATTTTTTGACAATGTAGATTGATCACCAAAGAGCCAAGAACGGGCTGGGTGTGGCGGTTCATCCCTGTGATCCCAACACTTTGGGAACCCAATGTGGGCAGATTACTTCAGTTCAAGACCAGCCTGGGCAACATGATGAAACCCCGTCTCTACAAAAAATACGAAAAGTAGCTGGGCGTGGTGGCATGCGCCTGTGGTGGTCTCAGCTACTTGGGAGGCTGAGGTAGGAGGATTGCTTGAGCCTGGGAGGCAGAGGTTGCAGTGAGCCAAAATCGCACCATTGCATTCCAGCCGGGTGACAGAGCAAGACCCTGCCTCAAAACAAAACAAAACAAAACAAAACAAAACAAAATACAAAGAGTCAAGAAGGGTATCATGATTACATTTTTACTTCTTGTACAACTTTTTTTTCCTGAAAATAAATGGCTATTGCATATTTTTTAATAAGCCTATTCTTAAAATTTTACAGATTGCTCCATCAAAACCACCATATAAAATTAAATTTTTTTTTACCCAAATATTCAGAACTATTAGATAATTTATCCATTTCTCCTTTCTCCTGGAGATCTTCCTCCTGGTTGCCACTGTTCTGCTCCAGTTTGAACGTGTTACTTTTTTTTTTTTTTTTTTTTTGAGCCAGAGTCTCGTTCTGTCGCCCAGGCTGGAGTGCAGTGGCGTGATCTCGGCTCACTGCAACCTCCACCTCCCGGGTTCAAGCACATTCTCCTGCCTCAGCCTCCGAAGTAGCTGGGATTACAGGCACCCGCCATCCTGCCTGGCTAATTTTTGTCTTTCTATAGAGACAGGGTTTCACCATGTTGGCCAGGCTGGTCTTGAACTCCTGACCTCAGGTGATCTGCCCACCTCGGCCTCCGAGTGCTGGGATTACAGGTGTGAGCCACCACACCCAACCCGAACGTGTTCTTCTCTAGGCTTGCCCTACAGTTGTCATCCTGAGCCTCCCCTATATTGAATGTACACTTTCCTAGCTCCTACATTTCTCTCTTTATTGGTGTAACCCCTTCATTTTGTGGGAACACATCCTCTAGTACCTTCTAAGAAAAGATGCACGGTACATAAATGACCTTGCTTCTTTTGAAATGCCATTATTTTTATTATATCCTTATACTTGACCGATTGGTGTTGGTAGTCTGGGTAAAGAATCTAGATCATACATCATTTTCCCTAGAAAATGATGGCTATTTTTTTTTGAGACAGGGTCTTTGTTTGTTTTGAGATGGAGTCTCGCTCTGTTGCCCAGGCTGGAGTACAGTGATGCAATCTTGCCTTACTGCAACCTCCGCCTCCCAGGTTCAAGCACTTCTCATGCCTCACCCTTGCAAGTAGCTGGGATTACAGGTGTGTGCCACCAAGCCTGGCTAATTTTTGTATTTTTAAGAGAGATGGGATTTTTCAGTGTTGGCCAGGCTGGTCTTGAACTCCTGGTCTCGAGTGATCCACCCACCTCAGCCTTCCAAAGTGCTGGGGTTACAGGTATGAGCTACCGTGCCTGGCCTAGAAATGGTTTTTAAGGATCATTTTTTAATGCGTTTGTCATTATCTTCTGACATAAATAGTCTGCTAGCATTCTAATTCCCTATCCTTTATTACGTAACTTGTTTTTTGTTTTTTGGGGTTTTTTTCCCCCCTCTGGAAGTTGTAATATTTCTTTTTTCTCCCTAATGTTCAGTTTCACACTGGTGGGCTTTGGGATATGTGTTGTTTTACTTCCCAGTGCTGAGCCAGGTACTTGGTGGTCACTTTTAACTGTGAGATTAGTCTTTCAGTTTTAGGAAATGTACTCGTATTATTTCTTTGATAATTTCTTTCCCTCTGTTTTCTGTTTTCTTTTCCAGGAATCTCTGTTATGATGTTGGAACCCTCTATGATGTTTACTATTTCTTTATTTTCCTGGATTTATCCTCTACAATTTTTACCATTTATTTTCCAATTTACTTTCTTGGTCTGTTTTCTTAGAGATTTCCTTAATTTTGTCTTCTAACCCTTTTCTGAATTAGTTAAGGTTGTATCCAAGTGCATAGCACACAAACCCCAAAGAAACAGTGGCATAAATAGTTTTTCTTTCACATCAAGGTAAGCTAGAGGTAAAGCCTGTCCAGGGCTGGCCCAGCACTGCTGACATCATGAGGGACCTGGCTTCTGTCTGTCTGCTATCCTCAGTGTATGACTTCTGTACTCAGGGTCTTACTGCTGGGGTTCTAGCCACTGTATCCATCTTCCAAGCATCAAAAGAAGCCAGTTTAGCTCCCTGCAAGGGGCCTGCCCGGAAGTCCCACACAACACATAATTAGTTGTATGGTTGCATCTTGCCGTAAGGAACCAGGGAAAGGTACTTTTTTAGTTGGGTAAGTTGCCGTTCTGGATAAAATCAGAGCTCTAATACTGCAGAAGAAGCTGCATCCATCCTTTTATGGGTGTATCTGAGTTCAGTTGGTGACATTTTGTTTTTTCTGGGTAGTTTATAAAGTGCATCCTGCAGTTCAGGGTGAATTGGATTAATGGAATACAGCAGCAGCTCTGCCACACCTTCTGTTGAATATTTAATTTTGGCTCTGACATTTTAATTTTCCAGAGCTGCTTCTTGTTCTGTGATGGCATCAAGATGTTTGATGGATGTAGTTTTTCTTTTCTTTTTCTTAAAGGTATGAAGTGAGCGCTATTTCTTAAGCTTTCTCCTGCTCTTAACCCTCCCCCTACCCACGCCCAGACTGTCTTGCTGTGTTGCCCAGGCTGGAATGCAGTGGTGTGATCTCGGCTCACTGCAACCTCTGCCTCCCTGTTCAAGCGATTCTCCTGCCTCAGCCTCCCAAGTAGCTGGGATTACAGGCGCCCGCCACCACGCCTGGCTAATTTTTGTATCTTTAGTAGAGGGAGGGGTTTCACTATGTTGGCCAGGCTGGTCTCGAACTCCTGACCTCAAATGATCCTCCCGCCTTGGCCTCCCAAAGTGCTGGGATTTACAGGCGTGAGCCACCACACCCAGCCTCCTGCTCCTTTCTCTGTCTTTATTTCGTTTTAATTTCTTTTTTCTGTTTGTTCTGGTCCTCGTCTTTCCAGCCAGAGGGTTTTCTTCAGTGTCTTTAGTTCTTAGCTGCCTGTGTGTATTTTTTTAACAGCTTTCTTGTAGTGTAATTACCTTACCATACAATTCACATACTTATAACATACAGGCCAGGCACAGTGGCTTGCGCCTTAATCCCAGCAGTTCGGGAGGCCAAAGCAGGCAGATTGTTTGAGCTCAGGAGTTTGAGACCAGCCTTGGCACATGGCAAAAACCTGTCTCTACAAAAATAATACAAAAATTAGTCAGGCGTGATAGCATGTGCCAGTAACCCCAGCACTTTGGGAGGACGAGGCGGGTGGATTGCTTGAGTCCACAAGTTGGGGACCAACTTGGCCAACATGGCAAAAACCCATCTCTCCTGAAAATACCAAAATTAGTCGGGCATGGTGGTGCGTGCCTGTAATCCAAGCTACTCGGGAGGCTGAGGTGGGAAGATTGCTTGAGCCTGTGAGGCGGAGGTTGTAGTAAGCCAAGATCACGCCACTTGCACTGCAGCCTGGGCAACAGAGCAAGATCCTGTCTCAAAAAATAAAGTATACAATTCAGAGTTTTTAAGTATATTCACAAAGTTGTGTAACCTTCACCACGATCAATTTTAGAACATTTTCATCATCCCCAAAATAAGCCCTGTTCCCTTTAGCTGTCACTCCCCCACTCCCACCCCCCAGCTCTGTGCAATAATCTACTTTCTGTCTTTGAAGCTTCGCCTCTTCTGGACATTGTATATAAATGGGTTTATACAGGATGTGGTCTTTTGTGACTGGCTTCTTTAACTTGGCATAATGTTTTCAAGGTTCAACCACATTTTAGCATGCACATTCCTTTTCATGGCCAAATACTTCCTTCTGTGTGGATAGCCCACATGCTTTATCCATTCATCCGTTGACGGGCATTTGGGTGACTTCCTCCTCTTGGCTATTATGAGCAGTGCTACTGTGAACATTACGTACAGGTGTTTGTGTGGACATTCATTTTCATTTGCATCTGCTTACGTGTGGAATTACTGGGTCACAGCAACTCTGTTTAACTTCTTGAGGCACTCCCAAGCGTCTTCCCAACTCTGTTTAACTTCTTGAGGCACTCCCAAGCGTCTTCCCAACTCTGTTTAACTTCTTGAGGCACTCCCAAGCGTCTTCCAAAGCGGCTGCACCAATTTTATTCCCACCTGCAAGGTATGAAGATCCTGTTTTCTCCACATCCTCAGGAACACTTGATACTCTCTGTAGCCATCCTAGTGAATGTGCAGTGGTATCTCGTTGTGGTTTTTATTTGCATTTCCCTGATGACTGACGATGGTGAGCATCTTTTCATGTGCTTACTGGCCGTTTGTAGATCCTTTTTGTAGAAATGCCAGTTCAGAAATTCAGATCCATTGCCCTTTTTCTTTTTTTTTTTTTGAGACAGAGTCTTGCTCTGTCACCCAGGCTGGAGTACAGTGGCGTGATTTTGGCTCACTGCAACCTCCGCCTCCCAGGTTCAACCGATTCTTGTACCTCAGCCTCCTGAGTAGCTGGAATTACAGGCACACACCACCATGCCCAGCTCATTTTTGTATTTTTGGTAGAGACAGGGTTTCGCCATGTCGCCCAGGCTGGTCTTGAACTCCTGAGCTCAAGTGATTCACCTGCCTTAACCTCCCAAAGTGCTGGGATTACAGGCGAGAGCCACTGTGCCCAACCCCATTGCCCATTTTTATAATAAATTGGGTTTTTTAAATTACCGAATTATGAGTTCTTGGTTCTGGATGAAAGTTCCTTATCAGTTATATGATTTGTAATTATTTCCCATTCTGTTGAGTATCTTTTCACATTCTTTTTTTTTTTTTCATAGACAAGGTCTTGCTGTGTCTTCCAGGCTGGAGTGCAGTGGCATGGTTATTGCTCACTGCAGCCTTGAACTTGGGCTCAAGTGATCCTCCCGCCTCAACCTCTTGAGTAGCTGGGACTAGAGGCGTGCGCTACCACGCCTGGCCAATTTTTTTTTTTTTTTTTTGGAGATGGAGTCTCGCTCTGTCGCCCAGGCTGGAGTGCAGTGGCCAGATCTCAGCTCACTGCAAGCTCCGCCTCCCGGGTCTACACCTTTCTGCCTCAGCCTCCCGAGTAGCTGGGACTACAGGCGCCCGCCTCCTCGCCCGGCTAGTTTTTTATATTTTTTAGTAGAGACGGGGTTTCACCGTGTTAGCCAGGATGGTCTCGATCTACTGACCTCATGATCCGCCCGTCTCGGCCTCCCAAAGTGCTGGGATTACAGGCTTAAGCCACCGCGCCCGGCCCCGCACATTTTTAAAAGTTCCTTCCCGTTATCCTTCTAGCTGGGTCTCTGGAAGGGAAAAAAATTAGCTTGTGTGGTCAGTCTCCCACCTTGAGCCAGGTGTCCAGGATGATGGGTGTGGCCTGTGTGCCACTTTGAAGAGGTCGGCAGTCGCAGTTTGGAGTGCTGGACTGAGAAGGCTCTGGCAGGGGGAGTGCTGGGTGGATGGTCACGGCCACGTGGTGTAGCCAGGGAAATATTTGTCAACCCTTCTCCTTAAGTGGTGAGGAGTCATTTAAGGATTTTGAACAGAGCAGGACGTGGCCATAGTTGTGCTTAGTTGGATAACTCGGGCACCCAGACTGGAAGCAGGTGTGAGACTCCTGCAGTGGAGTCCAGGCAAGAGGTATGTGCCTCCTAAGGACCTCAGCCGGAGAGGCTGGCTTCAGGGTGTGGCGTGGGAGGCAGGATGCTGTCCACTTTTTCTCAGGAGGGGCTTAAATCATCTCCCAGTCTCCCTTCCAGCCTTGGATGTGGGAATTGGAACCCGTACAGCCGGCAGTGGCGACTCCCAGCCGTGCTGAGTCTAAGGGGGCCTCCAGCCCCTGGAGGAGCCTCCACCCTTGCTTGATCACTCGCCCCCCTGGCCTGTCCAGGCTCAGCCCTGACTCAGGGGAAGGAGCTTAGGCGAGCTGATCTGTGGCTCTTTCCCGGCGTGGCTCAGGACCCTGGGGGTACAGTTGGGGTCAGAGGGGAGAGCCAACTGGCAGTGGCAGGAAGCACTCTTGGGACCACTGCCTTGGAGCGGCAGATGGCGTGTCCGGGACCCTCTCGCCTTTAGCTGTTGGTAATATTCTCTGTTCTTCTAGCCACCCTCCAGGCGAGGACCATCCTAGGTCTTTTGTTTCACAAGTAGGGGAAACTGAGGCATGGAATAAGCCAGGGCCTGGTGACCCCTGTCCTGTGGGCACTCCTGTTGGGTACATGCCGTGAGACAGCTGGGCCCAGACAGACTGGGAGAGATGACAGCCGTGCTCTTCTCACCACGTTACATAGAGTAACACGTCCGGTCCTCACCACAGCAAGACTGTGGATAACCTCCCCGGCAGAGGGGAAACTGAGGTACAGACAGGTGAAATCACCTGCCAGAGGTTGCCCAGTTTGTAGTACCCGACCCATACCAGACCATGGATCCATACCGGAGCAGCCTGACCCCAGGGTGTGTGCTTGGAGCCACCACACTGAACAGTCTTCCTTGCAAAGTCCCTGGCTGCCCTCCATGCAGTGTCCTGGAGCTTCTTCCGCTCCCACTGGAGAAGGCTCTGAATTGTCTAAAACAGATCCCCAGCCCCTGAGGAACAGCAGGCAGTGGTAGCGTGGGGAGAGCAGAGTTAACTCCGTGTAGTCAGTGTAGAGCCAGGCACTTGGACTTCCTGTGTCTTCTCGACCTCAGATATCCCTTCCAGAAAATAGGGCAGTGGCCTTGCATGGAGACTAAGGTTGCCAGGGAGGAAGGAGGACCTAGAAGGTACTTTTCCAAACTTGGTGGTGGCCCATGTCCTCTCTTCCCTTCTGACTCTTAGGGGAGTTTGGAGGTGGGGGTTGATGGGAGAAGAGAGAGTTGGGACAGCCAAGGACATGGGATTCAGCGGGTTCCCTTGTGGACTGTGTGTTCCAGCCGTGTGCTGTGCGGACCCAGCACGGGCCCAGCTCCCAGGAGCTCACTCTCTGGATGGGAGAATCCAGCGTGAGTCTCAGAGTCCTGGGGCAGGAGCCGCTGGACAGGGGAGTGTGGGGTGCCTACCAGCAAGGCCCTCCTGGCATGTCATGGCAGGGCACGGTGGGCAGCAGTTGGCCCAGCTGGGGCAGAGTCTCAGTTTTACCACTTGAGAACTGTGTCCTGGGCAAATATTGGCTCCTGTGCCTCTGCTTCTTTGTGTGAATAGTCAGCAGTTTAATCTTGGGGACCTGCCAGGGGCTGTGTCGCTGAAGACCCCGTGTGTGTGGCCGGCTGGTACTGAGTGGGGGGCGGTGGCCTGCCCTTGCCCCACCCCTTGTCTGAGCCCTCTGAGTGCCAGCGGCCTGGGCAGAGTGAGGACGGGTGAAATCAGAGACGAGGGAGCGCCGGAGGCCAGGGCACCTTGGCGGTCATCTGCTCCCTCCTCCGCATGTGTGGGGCGGGCAGAGGCACCAGAGGAAGACACGTATGTGGCGGGGAAAGGTAAATACTCGTGTTTGCCGACAGTGAGACTTCGCGTCAATCGTGGGTCCCCACGGGGTGCTTCGGCTCCTGTCTTCTGCTCCCTGGTCTGGCCCCGCCTTCCCCCGCCATCAGCTGGCGTGAACTTGGCCACACACAATTAGGAAGGAAAACTCCTCAGGCAAGGAAACGGTGTCGCCTCTCCCGGAGCCTTTCTTTTCCTGCCTGGCTGTTTTCTCAGTCCTGGCTCCCAGGCCCTGAATGTGCGCGCTGGAGAGGCAATCAGAACCTCTTGGAGTGGGAGGAGGACTTGTCCGTCCCCAGTCCCGCCTCCTTGCCTGGGCCCTGAGTTACTGCTCTTACTGCGGGCGCTGTGGTGGTAATTCATAGACTCTCCGACTGCTGGGACACATTTCCAGCTGCAAGTGGCATCTGCCAGCCTGAAGGCCTGAGGCTGCTGGGGCTGTGCACTGTCTGATGAGTGCCACAGGGCCTGGAGCAAGGACTGGTGCAATGAAGCCCCTTCCTCCCCCAGAGCCCTGCGAGTCCCCTCCCAGAGGGGTCCGGGGAGAGGGGGTCACTGGTGACCATTAATGCCGCTCTGCACATTGGCAATGCCGGGCAGAGCCGGGCTGCACCGTTGAGGCTGCAGAGTACCCCAGGCCTTCCTCCCATCTCAGCCTGCTGTCCCCTTTCAGGCCCTGACATTTCTCCCAGGCACATACCAGCACATGACAATGAATCTGAGCCCCTCCAGGCCCCCACACCCGGGCTGCGGCTGTCTCTGCTCATCTGTCAGTCACCCGATCCCCCACACCTGTTCCAGGCACAGCCTGTGAGCTGCCCACCCGCACGCACAGCTATGAATAGGGTGGAGGGAGGGTTGCAAGGGGGCACTCACAGGGCAGGGGACGGGGGCAGCTCCCATTTTTCCTTAGGCCGAGAAGCATAGCTTGTTTTGGGGAGGTGCTCAGTGTGGGGAGATAGGAGCGTGGACAGGAGATGTCAGGAGTATAGCTGCAAGAGAAGGGGTGGGGCTGTAATTAGAAGGATCCAGGCACTGAGGGAGTCGAGGTGCTCTGGGGCGGGTCATCCGCGTGGCCAGCTGGTGTGTTCTGGGTCTATGCAGTGTGACCACGAGTTCTGGGGCTGATTGTGGGATCTCTCTTTCTCCCCCGACCCCCCGCGCAACCCCAGCACCTGTGTTCTATTTGCTCCCAATTAGAAATTCCGTGAAGCAGAAACAATGTCTCAGCCTTTCCGGGCCCCCCTGCCTCCAGCAGTGCTGGCCTGGGCTGGATAAATGGGCACCTGAGCGATGGGAAGAGCCAGGGAGCGCGAGCTGATGACAGAAGAGTGTATTTGAGATGGGGGTGGAGCTGGGGTGCAAACTCAGGGGGAGCAGGACAGTCCTGCTTGTGACTGAGGGACCTTGCTCTTCTCACTGGTGCCACCCAGAGGTGAGAGGGTGAACAGCTGCCTGCAACCTTGATTGAAGGCCCTGGGAGAGCTTAGTTCTTGCCTCCAGCATCCTGCCTGCACGGGGGCAAGGACGTCTGGACAGATTATGACAGACAGGGGAGGGGAGGGGGATGGGGGCAGCTGCTGCCTCTGCGTGTCTGGAAGAGCTGGGAGGTGTGAGTGCCAGTCCTTCCCAGCTTGGCACATGAGATTCTTCTAAGCTGCCATATGCATAAGCTTTTTTTTTTGTAATAGTTATGTAGTTGCCCAGGCTCAGTGGCCCATTCCTGTAATCCCCCCCACTTTGGGAAGCTGAGGCAGGAGGATCGCTTGAGCCCAGGAGTTTGAGACCAGCCTGGGCAACATGGTGAAGCCTAATCCCTATGTTTTAAAATAATTTTATTTGAAAAATAGTTATAGGCCTGATGTGGTGGCTCATGCCTGTAATCCCAACACTTTGGGAGGCCGAGGCAGGTGGATCACTTGAGGCCAGGAGTTCGTGACCAGCCTGGCCAACACAGTGAAAGCCCATCTCTATTTAAAAACAAAAACAAAAACAAAAACTAGCTGAGTGTGGTGCTGGGTACCTGTAATCGCACCTACTCGGGAGGCTGAGGCAGAAGAATCGCTTGAACCCAGGAGGCAAAAGTTGCAGTGAGCTGAGATTGCGTCACCACACTGCAGCCCAGGTGACAGCGAGATTCCGTCTCAAAAAATAAAAATAAAAAAAAGTTATATAGTTATTTTCATCTATATTACAAAGAATAGAATCCTTGATTTCAGGGACTTGTTGCTTAGAACGGAATTAAGGAATAAAAGTGAGTCGATTTAAAAGAATCAGGATGTGTAGTGGATGACACATGAATGTGGCATTGATCAGAGGGGCCATGCGTGGCTGAAGTCTGAGGGTCACCAACATTGATGCCTGGCCTCACCTCGTGGTGTTCCCCACCATGTCCAGTGCGTCCTTCCCAGGCGGCTGGGCCTCCTGCCAGCGGCATTTCAGGCATGGTTCACATTTCTGCCCTGTGCTTCTAGCTGCAGCATGTCCTGAGGACACAAACCGTCTCCCAACCCCTTTTTAGGAACAGTCTGACAAACTCAGTCTCCTAGGAGGAGCAGGAGACTTAGAGAAAACAGGAGACGGGCCAGGTGCAGTGGCTCACACCTGTCATCTCAACACTTTGGGAGGCCAAGGTGAGAGGATCACTTGAGGTCAAGAGTTTGAGACCAGCCTCGGCAATAGCGAGACTCTGCCTCTACAAAAAAATTTAAAAAATTAGCCAGGTGTGGTGGCACATGCCTATAGTCCCAGCTACTCAGGAGGCTGAGGTGGGAAGACTGCTTGAATCCAGGAGCTCAAGGCTGCAGTGAGCCGTGATCATACCACTGCACTCCAGCCTGAGTGACGGAGCACCATTCTGTATTTAACCAAAAAAAAAAAAAAAAAAAGAAGAAGAAGAAAATAGAAATCCGAAAGCCCAGGTTCTGGTCCCATTTGCCTTATGTTTGCCTGTAAGACCTTGGGCCAGTCACGGCCACAGTTAAATCTTATCTGGCAGAGGCCTCAGCCACCTCTACCATGCCCCCTGGGCACCCTGCCTGCCATGTGTCATCCCCTCCCTCCCAGCATCACAGATGGAGACAGAGTGGGGAGACTGAGGCCAGCCCAGGGCTGGTAGTGGAGGGGGTTTAGGGTAAGCGTTGCTCTCTGTTTCAGAGGCTGAGCATTGACTCGAATGCTCTTTTTCCCTAATGGCCTCATCAAAGCCGAGGCAGATGCACCGAACCATATGCCATTCTGTTTCAGCATGAAAACAGCCTTTTTTTCCTCATCATAAACATAATCCTCCCTCGTTCTGCTCTGTAGCCTGCTTTCCCACTCAGTGTGTTTGTAGTCATCCATGGTAATACATGCAGGTCCTTCTCAGCGTTTTTGGTGGCTACATAATGTTTCTATTGTGCTCTAGACAATCGACACCCCCCGCCAGTCTAGAGAAAGGTCCTGCTCTGGGAAAACTTCTCTCCAAAGGAGAGAAAAATAATGATCGAGTGTCCCCTCATGGCCAGTAGTAGAATTGCTTGGTGCCTGGCTCTGAATCTGGCCAAAACCTTCCTGGGGTTCTAGGGATCCCCTCATCTTTGCACAGAAGAGTCCTTGGTGTCAGAACTTTGACCAAGGCCCGAAGCTCTACTGCACTCCTAGGGCTGTGCTCTGGGTGAAGCTTGCAGTGATTTCAGACCAGGGGTGTGAGTGGGAGGGCTGGCCGCCCCTGAGAACAAGCCTTTTGTAATGTGCCTGTGCATTGTTTCTGAGTCTTCACTTGTTCTCTTAGCACCCTTGGCTCAGATGTTTGATGTGGGGCTGAAGTTCTGGGCATGGGGTCCCCTAAGAGGTGTAGGGCTTCGGGAATACAATTCCTGCCTCAGAGTCCCCAAAGCACCAAATTGTCTGTGTGGTGCCTGCCTTGCTTCGCGGTGGCACTCTGCTGGTTTGGGACAAGTCTTGGGGTTGGAGCCTGAAGACCTGGGATCTTTCACTTACCAGCTGGGTGGTGTTGGGCAAGGCTAACAGTCAGGACCCCTCATGGATAAAACCGAGGCTGTGATTTTGGGTGTGAGATCGGCACAGAGTCTTACTCTGCCTTTTCTAGAAGAGAAGTTTCAGATCAGCCCCACATCCAGCAGGAAGCCTTCTGGGCTCTGCTTTATCAGGGGAAGGAAGAGCAGCCTGTCTGAGGCAAGGTGAGAAGCTGACCTAGAGGACCAGTGGCTGGGCCTGTGAAGGGCCTTGTGAGCCAGGCCGGGGACCAAGACTCCTGTCCCTTGTGGCTAAATGGCTCAATGAGATGGTGCAGTGACTCGTCTTCTGAAGGGACTCCCAGGGCCGTTAAGAGAACGAACCAAAGGGAGGGACAGCTGGTGCCAGGGAGCCTGCTCTGGAGGCTGAAGCAGAGATGTCAAAAGATCCAAGGTGGCAGGACCCCGCAATGCTTAGAGGGGCAAGAAGCCAGCCCCAGAGCCGTTTCTGAGGGAGCATCGATCGGGTCTCCGGCGAGACAAGAGGATGAGACAGGAGCACCCTTCACCCCCTTCCACCCTCACCCCTGCCGGTCTCTTGCCCTGGTTTTCTGTTCTCATGCTTCCTGCACTATCAAAATTCATTCTGGAACGATTCTGATAGATGCATTCAAACTAAAATAGAGCTGTCTGATAGAGATTCAAACCTTTGCAGTTTAACAAGAACAAAGTCTTAGACTATGAAACTTGAAGTCTTAAAGATGGAATCTGGGGCTCCCACCTGCTGGGTGTGTTAGTATCTGGGCAGGCAGCAGTGGCCTGAAACTATGTGGGTCCCAGTGTCCTCTTTTCCCATGATTTAGGCAACATGACCTGATTTTGTACCAGGCAGAGATGTAGAGGATGGTGGAGGCTTTCCAGCGTCCTACTGTCTATCCTCAGTCTGATTTCTTCCCAGCCCTAGAGCCGGGACCGGGACCCTGAGGTCTCCCTGATGCTCCCGTCTGACACGGCACCTGCTGACCCTCCCTCGGCTTCCCCCTGTCTCCCTCCAGGCAGACCTCAACACCAACATCGAGGATGAAGGCAGCTCCTTCTATGGGGTCTCCAGCCAGTATGAGAGCCCCGAGAACATGATTATCACCTGCTCCACCAAGGTCTGCTCTTTCGGCAAGCAGGTGGTGGAGAAAGTTGAGGTAGGAGGCCACCCTGGTGGGTGAGGGGCGCTCCCCAGAGCCATTGCTCCCCTTTCAGGATCCTCCAAGCACGTCCTTACAGGCACCCCCGGTCCTCTCCAAGATCAGAGCCGCAGCACAGGCAGGGCCCTGGGGCATCTACCTAGTCCAGCCCTCTGGCTTCACAGTGGAGGCCCAGAGAAAGCAGAAGCACAGGCAGGGCCCTGGGGCATCTACCTAGTCCAGCCCTCTGGCTTCACAGTGCAGGCCCAGAGAGAGCAGAGGCCTCCCCCGAACGCCCGCACGTGGTCACACCGCTCACTAGTGCAGAGGCAGGGCTCGGTGCCTAGGATCTCTGTCCGCTGCTCCCTTTGTTCCATGAATGCCTAAAACTCCCTGATTTTCTACTTGTGGGTACCCTGGAGACCCCGCTCTAGTGGACGTTACAGAAAAGTCAGGCCTGCCTTTTAGGCGGTGGTTTCTCCCACTCTGCTAAACCCCTGGCCGAGGGCAGTACAGGACAGTGGTGAGGAGCACACATTCAGGGGGATCCCCCACCCAGCCACCCTGCTTTCTGGTGGGTGTTTGGGGGGTTGTGATAAAATCCTCCATTTGTCTCTAAACAAGGGCCAAGTTATCTTCACTGTCCGTGACACAGTCTCCTGCAGCACCCTGTGTTCTGGGCCCGCTGCATAGTGGCAGTGACAAGGAGCTGGGACTGAAGGCCTCCAACCTGAAACACCTGTGCACTCTGAGAGTCCGGGACCCTGTGCTGCCCACACACTTGTTAAACCAGACCTCCTCGCCATGCAGGCCGGTCTGCGTCCCTCTCCTCACCCTGTCCCCAGATTGGTCTGAATTCACGAAGTCCTAGTCTCACAGCCTATCAGTTATTGATAACCTTCCTCATGCCAAATGCAGCCAGATGCCAGGCCCGCACCAGGGAAGAGAGATTCCTTCCCCCAGTGCTTCTCACCTGGCTGCACCCTACAGTCTCCTGGGAGCTTTGGAAACACACCAGTGCCTGAAACCCATTCAGCACCCCTCAATCTCCAGGGTAGAGTCCAGGCATTATTGGTGTTTAAAAAGTGCCTCAGTGCTGGGATTACAGGCTTGAGCCGGGCCGAGACGGGCGGATCATGAGGTCAGGAGATCGAGACCATCCTGGCTAACATGGTGAAACCCCGTCTCTACTAAAAATACAAAAAACTAGCCGGGCGAGGTGGCGGCGCCTGTAGTCCCAGCTACTCGGGAGGCTGAGGCAGGAGAATGGCGGGAACCCGGGAGGCGGAGCTTGCAGTGAGCTGAGATCCGGCCACTGCACTCCAGCCCGGGCTACAGAGCAAGACTCCGTCTCAAAAAAAAAAAAAAAAAAAAAAAGTGCCTCAGATTATTTATTTCTAATCAGTCTTGTAAAACTTTTGAGATAATTGTGGATCCACTTGGGATCATAATCCCATGTGCCCTTTACCCAGTTCTTGCCCTGGCAATGTCTTGTATAACTAGAGTATAAAGTGGACACCCAGGAAATTGACATTGATGCAGTCCACCAAGCTGGTTCAGATCTCACCAGCTTTATACGCACTCCTATGTGCACGTGCATGGGTGCGTGTAGATATGGAGACTTGCATGATCACCACCAGACTCCCAGGGGTCCCTGTGTATCCCCCGTGGTGTTCTCATGTACAGCCAGGATTGAGGGGCTCCTGCCACTGCTCCTGTGTCTCCTTAAGCTCCCCTCCTGCCATCTCCGGTTCCTGCTGGTCACCCGTGGAGGAAGGAGGTCTTGTTTAATGTCCACCAACCTAACAGGGTGACTATTTTTTTTGTGTGTGTGAGACAGTCTTACTCTGTCGCCCAGGCTGGAATGCAGTGGTATGATCTCAGCTCACTGCAACCTCCGCCTCCCAGGTTCAAGCGATTCTCCTGCCTTAGCCTCCAGAGTAGATGGGATTACCGGCGCGTGCCACTGTGCCTGGCTAATTTTTGTATTTTGATAGTAATGGTTTCACCATGTTGGCCAGGCTGGTCGTGAACTCCTGACCTCAGGTGATCCGCCTGTCTTGGCCTCCCAAAGTGTTGGGATTGCAGGCATGAACCACTGCCCCTGGCTGGGGGTGACTCTTTTCTTAAGGGCCCCTAGGCCTCCTGCCTTTCCTTCCCATGGAGTTGGGTCTGGGTCCTGGGGCTTCCCATGGAGTTGGGTCTGGGTCCTGGGGCTTCCCATGGAGTTGGGTCTGGGCCGAAGGCGGTCAGAATGGGATTCTAAGCCCCTGCTGTCCCCGGGCCTGCAGACAGAGTACGCTCGCTATGAGAATGGACACTACTCTTACCGCATCCACCGGTCCCCGCTCTGTGAGTACATGATCAACTTCATCCACAAGCTGAAGCACCTCCCCGAGAAGTACATGATGAACAGCGTGCTGGAGAACTTCACCATCCTGCAGGTGTGCCGCGGGTGTGGCTGGCGTCTGTGTGTGGGTAGCAGCGAGGGCGTGCCCTCATCTGGGGCCTTATTCACCCTTGTCTTTTTCTCTCCCACAGGTGGTCACCAACAGAGACACACAGGAGACCTTGCTGTGCATCGCCTATGTCTTCGAGGTGTCAGCCAGCGAGCACGGGGCTCAGCACCATATCTACAGGCTGGTGAAAGAATGAGAGACTCGGGGAGCAGGGAGGGGGGAAGAGACGTGTGTGCAGGAAACGGGGATGTGGGGAGGGGACCTGCAGGGGCAGCCCCTGAAGTGCCAAGAGAGCTGAGAGGAGCAGTTGTGACTCTACCCAGGAACAGACTGTGCCTGAACCTGCGGTGCCCAACCCCAAATAAACCCAAGATGCTGTGTCTTTTCAGAGGACCTGGTCTGGCTGTGTGAGCCTCGGGAGGGACTGGGGGAGCAATGGGGCCATCTGGGAGGCAGGCCGGAAGCAGTGCTCAGAGACGCACCCCGGGCATTTCTGAAGCCAGCACCCCAATGGACTCGGCCAGGAACATCACCAGACCCTGGAACCGAAGACGTGATGGTCCCCGTGCTGCCTGTCAAGCCCCTGCACTGTGGCGGTGGCCACGCCGGGAGGTCCGAGGAATGCGTGGGCTATGCACCCGCAGCCACCTGCACCCCTGCTGCACTCGCAGGACGGTTCACACAGAGAGGCCCCGTCCCCGGGGGGGTGGGTTTTAGGTGTGGAGGTGACAGTTGTTGGATGGGGACACCGCCAGAACTCTCTGGATAGTTTCCGTCCATCTCAGGGGATGTGGATGCCATGACCATCTTCCATGACCACGCTGGGGGCGCGGGTTTCAGATCGAAGGAGGCTGAGGTGGGGAGGGCAGGAGGCGGGGAGGGCAGGAGGCAGCGGGGCTGAGGAGCCTGGACTTAGATACACAGCTGAAGGGGTTCCTGGGTTTATTTCTCCGGAGAACTGGCATGGGCTCAGAGTTTTGCCAGTCCTGGCTTCGGTCCTAGTATTCTAAGCTGCCTGACCTTGGGCATTTGTCAACCTGTCTGAACCTTAATCCCCTTTCCTCTCTGTAGAGTGGGAAGATACGAAGTTCGGAAAGTGCCTGGTGCAAGGTGCACTAAATACACCTAACAATGAACTCCTCCCTCCCTCCCTCCCGCCCACGGGGAGGCCGGAATCCGGCTCCTTCCTGCCACCTAGTGGCTCTTTGGGGTCATCTTCCCTCATAGGAACCACAGATCAGTAGCCTAGAGCGGAAAGGGAAGTAAGATTCAACCTAGGGGTGTTCATGTTTATCGTGTGTCCGGCACTCGGGGAGATACAGCATGGGACTATGTGAGTAAGACAGCATCAAAGAGGTGTCATGGAGTGTGGTTAGGAGCAAGGGCTCTGGAGTCAGACTAGCTGAGTGACCTTGGGGCAAGTTACTTCATTTCACTGTGCCTCAGTTTCCCCGTCTGTAAAATTTGTATAACAGTAACCTACCTCGCGTATCTACAGTGCCTAGCATAGTACCCCACACATAAATGTGTTCACTAAATATACGTCGTTATTAATCATAGGAGCTTGCAGTCTCACTAAGTCAGACTGGAAGACTGTTAAGTGATCCTCAAAGCCACTGGCGCTCAGAGACGGGAGAGATCAAGGTGCAGGAGATTCAGGGAAGGGTAGCGTTTGAGGGGAGCTGCCCTTAAGGGGTGGGCAGCCTCTAGGGAAGCAGATGGAGGGAAGTTGGCAGCATCCCAGATTTGGGGAAGAGGCCAGCAGCCTCGTCTTCCTCTTCTCCATGGCCCAGCCCCCACTGTCTTACCACAGAACAGCTTTAACCAAACCTCTCCGGGCATCAGGACCACCGCTACACCTCTTGCCAGGCTGCAGAGCTGCGCGGTCTGCAGGCCCAGCTCTCATCAGAAGCTGGGGCGTGGGCTCTTGGGGAACCTGGGGTTGGAGGAACCCCTGAGCAGGTGCCTGTATGTCCCAGCATGGGTTTGTGTTTGTGTAAGGCTCTTCTGCCCTCACCCCCAGGCGCCAGCACAGCCTTTGCCTTCACTCTCGTCCCTCCCCTGTCCCTGGGGGATTGAATAAGGGAAGCTGGGGTTGGCCGTCCTTCTAGCTTGACTGGCAGCACCAGCGCTGTGGCGGAAGGATGTGTTGTGCCAGCAGTCTCGGCCACAGGACAAATGCACATTTAAAGAGATAACCTTTTTGTGTCCTGGCTGGGGAAGAGGTCAGTGCACATGTTTTTGGGTCCAGGTGTTGGCTGTGAGTTTTCCTTCCCTCTGTGAACTGACCTCAGCAGCCTCGTGGACAGTCACCTCCTTACAGGTGTAAAATTCAAGCCGGTCAACCATAGCAGGTGGCAGACTTAGCTGCCTTCCCCATGGTGTGGTGCAGACCATGACCCTTGAGGCAAATGGATGAGCTGGCTCCACCTCGCCTGCAGCGTCCTCTGAGGCTCCCTGCTGCCTCCCCACTAGCCACCCTGAGTCACCTACTTCCCAGCACCCCCGGCCAGTAGTGCTCATCCCGTCTTCCATCTGCCATCTGTCTCTCGTTCTTCCAGAGCCAAAGAGGAATCCCCTCTTCTCGTGCAGAAGGCTTAGTCATGCCTGCCCTTGTGTGTCAGAGGCATTCCATTTACGCCCTGTTAGAACCCCTGTCACATGCTTGGTACCTGAACACAGGTGCCTCTGTCGTCTCTTCTCATCCTCACCCAATGGGTACTGTGCTAGCCCCATTTTACCGATGAGGCAAATGTGGCACAGAGAGCTCCGCTAACTTGCTTGGACAATTCATGCATCTGTTCATTCACTTAGCAAATACTTATTGAACTTCTGCTTTGTGCTAGGCACTGGGGATGTGTCAGTGAGGAAGACGACAGACAGGCTCCTTGGGAAGCAAAGAGGAAGCAAGTGAGGAGACAGGCGGGCGTGGTGAGGCTGCGCAGGTGCTGAGGTCGAGTCACTGGGGGAGGCCTCTCTCAGGCGGTGGGGCTTGAGCTGATTCTGAAGGGCAGGAAGAGCCAGCCCTGGGGGGCCGGGGGAACAGTATTCCAAGCGGAGGGAACAGCAGGTGCTGGGGGCAGGGAGGTGACAGGTATGTCCAGGCACAGAGAAGAGGCCACTGTGTCCAGAATACAGAGTGAACGGAGAGAGGAGGGGACCAGCGCCTTCCAGGTGGGGGAAAGCAGCAGGTGGCCCGGTGGTGCCCCCTCTCTTGGTGAGGGCTTTGGACTTTACCCCGTGTGATGGGAAGTCCTGGACGTGTGTTAAGCAAGGGAGTCTTTTTGATCGGATTTTCTAGAAAACAACAGTGGGCTGCTCTGGACCTCAGAGAGGCGTGTGTGTGTTTCAGTTTCTTCCCACGAAACTCAGCTCTGCGCAGTGAGACCTCATTGCCTGGTTCTGTTTGATGAGGGAGCGAATGTGCGTGGCAGGCGGTCATGTCAATGGGGCCTGTGAGGCAAGGAAGGGTCCCCAAGCCCTGTGGGGATAGAGACTCCTCCACCATTCTGACATCATCCGAGTTAGGCAGCACTGTCCAGGTGGAAATGGGGACGGGAGATGGACCGTCTCTCTCAGTGGGTCCAGGCATGAGCCAGCAGACTGTTTCCCATTGGCCCCCATCTTTCAGAGCAGGATGATCTTTCTAACAGAGAAACCCACACAGGAGTTTGGGATGTGTGTGTGTGTGTGGTTCTTCCCTTTCAGAACGGAAGCCAGTGGGGTGTGGAGCGAGGGGCTGGCATGGTTGGCTTCGCCCAGCTTCTGTACCATATGTGTGCTTAGAGCGTGCACCTGCTCCCTCTGCTGGGCTGAGACTCAGAGGACACCGGACAGGTGGTGGGGGGTAGGAGGGCCGTGGCTGTGTTGGGTGGGGCCACATCAGGTGTGTGGCACAGAGGGGGAAGGCGAGGTGGAGTGGCAGTGTGCTCCACCCAGTGGTCCCTGTGTTTGACCTCTTCATACACTCTCTGTTGTATTAGCTCTCAGAATGAAAACGAGACACTTTTCCCCAATCTATGTACGTTGTTCTTAAGGATGTACACTTGGCCGGGTACAGTGGCTCACGCCTGTAATCCCAGCACTTTGGGAAGCCAAGGTGGGCGGATCACCCGAGGTCAGTTCGAGACCAACCTGACCAACATGGTGAAACCCCATCTCTACTAAAAATACAAAAACTACCTGGGTGTAGTGGTGGGCACCTGTAATCCCAGCCACTAGGGAGACTGAGGCAGGAGAATGGCTTGAACCCAGGAGATAGAGGTTGCAGTGAGCCGAAACCGTGCCACTGCACTCCAGCCTGGGCAACAAGAATGAAACTCCGTCTCCAAAAAGAACTTAAAGTTAAGCCAGGCCAGTGATCAAATTGACCTCTTACAAGTCATGTGATCTTGGATGAGCACCCCCTTGGGAACTTCATAATCTCATTTGTGAAATGGGAATAAAGTCTCCGACTTGGGATTGCTGTCAGGAGGAGGAAAGGTCATGGCGTGTGAAGGAGCAGGGCCACCCCTCACTCGTGGTGTGCACTCAGGGAATGTGAAATGTGGGTGTGTAAAACTGTCCCCTGACTCTGCCCTTCCCACCCCTAAAACACACGCACATGCACGCATACTTATTTTTAGAGGAAAAAAAGCTCTAATGTCCCTCAGAGAAGGTGAGGAGAAGACCTCGAGTCTTGGTTTAGCGAGAACTGCCCAGCGCAAGGTTGTGCTTTTAGATTTTCATCTTCACCCTGGTGTCAGGAAAGGGGAGGGAGTGTTCTAAATTGGAGAGATAACTTTGTGACCCATTAAGGGGAGAAAGAGGCCCCAAGGGATAGTCTAGAAAGGAAAGACAGGCCGGGCGCTGTGGCTCACACCTGTAATCCCAGCACTTTGGGAGGCTGAGGCGGGAGGATCACTTGAGCCCAGCCCGGCAACATGGCAAAACCCCATCTCTACAAAAACAGAACAATCAGCAGGGCATGGTGGCGTGCTCTTGTAGTCCCAGCGACTTGGGAGGCTGAGGTGGGAGGATCACTTGAGCGCAGGAGGTCAGGGATGCAGTGAGCTGAGATTGCATCACTGCACTCCAGCCTGGGCAACAGAGCAGGACCCTATCTCAAAAAAAATAAAAGAAAGGGAGGGCAGCAAATGGAGGACTAAATACTCTAAGAAACTGTCGGGAAGTCTGACTTTCATTCAGCTTCCTGAGAAACGGCAGGGAGAGGTGGACAGGCGCCTTCATAGAAGGCGGGAGCCCCATGGGTAGAAATGGCTGGGTCTTCTTAAGCTCATGGATGTCTAATACTCAACTTTCAGTTTTTTGTATTTTTGCTATGTAAAGCCCCTTCATCTCCAGATCTTCAGTAAAGTCTGCTACATACACAAAGGCCTTTGTGTGCGTGATCTTTTTCTTGGAAATGACAGGTGCACACCTGTCCACAGAGTGCAGAGGTGGAGGCAGCAGGTCGCGGTCACCGAGGCCGTCAGAGCCTGAAGCGAGGCAGTGGAAGCGGGGACTCAGCCGTGCAAGCTGCCCAGCCTCCCACCCAACCCCCCACTCAGAGAATGAAAAGCACTCGGGGACGCCTCCAAGCCTGGGGTCAGGTTCAAGCCAGTATCACTGGGTTCCCTGGGAACAAGTGTCTCCATGGCCATGTGGTTATATCAGTCCTTTACTGTCCCCAAGCGAGGTTCCAGGAGTTCTGTCACCAGGTTCTGTGAGCACTGCACCTGTAGGAGGAACAATGATGGACACAGGACCCCCTGGATTTGAAGAGTGGTCAAAGGGAGAGGTTCGGGCAGGGGCCGGCAAGATGTGATCCACAGCTTGGCATCCTAGGAACTTGAGTCTAGCACTTGGCTCAGGAATAAGCAAGCTTACTTACTAGCAGCCCACATGACCGACTTGCTAGCCAACATCAGAACCGCGTGATTGATAACGCCCAAGTGCCGCTTCACTAATTCACATGGAACAGCACCGCTCCCAGCACGTGCGAGTGCTTCTGTCTGCCTGTCAGCACATTCCTTCCTCCCTGGGGCACCAGATCACTTGCATACGGTAGCTTGTGCCAGTGCTTACGCAGGGACTTGCACGGCCTTAAAGCATTGCAGGCCATTGCTGAGGACCTGATGCCGCCGCATCCATTACAGGGACCTGGATTCTCCCATCCAAGGATCAAGAAATCCTTTTTTCTGGACATCGGTGAGCAATGACTTTTTTGTTTGTTTGTTTTCTTTTTTTAGAGATGGGATCTCACTATACTGCCTAGGCTGGTCTTGAGCCCCTGGCCTCAAACAATCCTCCCACCTCAGCCTCCTGAGTAATTGGGATGACGGGTGTGAGTCGCCGTGCCCAACAGCATTTTACCACCACAAGTCCATGCTCTCAGAGGTCCCCAACCCCTGGGCTGCAGACCAGTACCCAACCGCGGCCTGTCAGGCACCGGGCCACACAGCAGGAGGTGAGCGGCGGATGGGAGAGCGAGCATCCCTGTCTGAGCTCCGCCTCCTGTGCAATCAGCCATGGCATTGGATTCTCAGGAGCACGAACCCTGTTGTGAACGGTGCACGCCAGGGATCTGGGTTGCACTCTTCTTAAGAGAATCTATTGCCTGATGATCTGAGGTGGAACAGTTTCATCCCAAAACCATCCCCCCTGGACTCCCCCCGCCGCCATCCGTGGAAAAATCGTCTTCCACGAAACCAGTCCCTGGTGCCACAAAGGTCGAGGACCGCTGCATTACATCATGCGGAAAAGTGACGATGCTGTTGAAGAGGGTACAGGACGCAGCCGGTGGCCATTCCCCAAACGCTACTGAGCACCTGAGAGTTGGTTGGTCAACTGCACGCATTTTCAGTAGTTCAGGGTTCAGGGGGGGACCATTCGGAAGCCCCCTTTGTACCTGGAACAGTTTCTCCCTGCTTCCTCTCCCCGTCTGTGTGGGGAGACATGAGGCCTGCTGGTCACACACTCAGCACCTTCCTTTCAGACTGTGGGCTGGACCAGTGACCCGACACGACCCCTCACCTTTAGGGCTGGGAGGGTGGAGGAGGGTCTGCTGTAGACTGAGTTCTTTTTGGTTCAGGCTTGTGGGTTGTGCTGGGCATCACAGACAGGCTTACAGTTTGAGACTGACGAAAGCAAGGAAGGGGAAAGGAACTGGAAAACACAAGCGGAAGGGTGTGGGAGGAGCCAGGTTGGGAGTCCCATTATTGCCCCGAGAGTTGTCCTTTCAGGCACTGCAGCAGTGATGAGCAGGGTGAGGGTGGCTGGTGCGGTCCAGCGGCTATTCTACCACAGCCAACAGCTACATTTCCTGAGCAAACACTAGATGCAAGTACGGTCCTAGGTGCTGGGCATACAGCGGGGCAGAATGCAGAGGTCTTCACTCTCCTGTGGCCTCCCTTCTAGCAGGGGAGACATCCCAGAAACAAGCAACGGAAAAGGAAGGTAAACAAGAAAACAGCAGGAAGTGATGTGTGCTTTGATGAAAATAAAACTAGATGAGGCCGGGCGCGGTGGCTCACGCCTGTAATCCCAGCACTTTGGGAGGCCAAGGCAGGTGGATCACGAGGTCAGGAGATCGAGACCATCCTGGCTAACATGGTGAAAACCCGTCTCTACTAAAAATATGAAAAAAATAGCCGGGCGAGGTGGCGGGCGCCTGTAGTCCCAGCTACTCGGGAGGCTGAGGCAGGAGAATGGCGTGAACCCGGGAGGCAGAGCTTGCAGTGAGCCGAGATCCGGCCACTGCACTCCAGCCTGGGTGACAGAGCGAGACTCCGTCTCAAACAAAACAAAACAAAACAAAAACCAGATGACGTGTTGGAGTAGGGTTTGGCCAAATCCAGCCCAGCGCCTATTTTGTTTGTTTTTCTTAGAGACGGAGTCCCACTATGTTGCCCAGGCTGGTCTTGAACTCCTGGCCTCAAGCGATCCTCCTGCCTCAGCCCCCCAAGTAGCTGGGGCTACTGGCCCACACAATCACCTCTGGCTAAGAATGGTTTTTACATTTGTTTGTTTAGAGACAGGGTCTTGCTCTGTTGCCCAGACTGGAGTGGAATGGCACGATCACGGCTCACTGCAATCTCAGCCTCCTGGGCTCAAGTGATCCTCCTGCCCCAGCCTCCCGAGTAGCTGGGACCACAGGACTGCGCCACCTTGCCAGCTAATTTTAAAATGTCTTGTAGAGGTGAGGTCTTGCTATGTTGTTCAGGCTAGTCTTGAACTCTTAGGCTCAAAGTGATCCTCCCACTTCAGCCTCCCAAAGCACTAGAATGTGTGAGCTACCATGCTCAGCAGGATTTTATGTTTTAAAATGATTGAATAAAAATTAACATTTGTGACCCTGGAAAATGATATGGCATTCCAGTTTCAGTGTCCACAAATAGAGTTTTGTTTGTTTGTTTTGTGAGATGGGGTCTTGCTCTGTTGCCCAGGCTGGAATGCAGTGGTGCTATCTCAGCTCACTGCAGCCTCCACCTCCTGGGCTCAAGCAATTCTCCTGCCTCAGCCTCAAGAGTAGATAGGACCATAGGCACACGCCTGGCTAATTTTTGTATTTTTTTGTAGAGACAAGTTTTTGCCATGTAGTCCAGGCTGGTCTCAAACTCCTGGACTCAAGCGATCCTCCCGCCTTGGCCTCCCAGAGTGCTGGGATTACAGGCGTGAGCCACTGTGTCCGGCCATAAATAGGGTTGTACTGGAACATAGTCACAATCCCTTATTTACAGATCTTCTCCGCCTGCTTCCGGCCACAGTGGTAGAGTTGAGTGGTCGTGGCAGAGACCATAGACAGCTCACGACACCTGAAATATTTACTTTCTGACCCTTCACAGAAAAAGTTTGCCCGCTCCTGCATTAGGGGGTAGCTGGAAGGACTTTTTCAGAGTGGGTGTTCCTTGAAGACCCCTCTGAGGCGACACAGCAGCCAGCCACGTGAAGACCTGGGGAAGGAGCCCAGGGCCAGTGTGTGGAAGCAGGAGAGCCCACGTGTTCTGGTGGAGAAAGAGGCCTGGAGCGACGTCCTGGTCCTGGTCCACGGGGTGTATCTTCAATCGTTTACTAGAGGAGAGTAGCGGTTTTGGGAGGTGGTTTTTTTTCCCCCCGCTCCATCTGTTTCCGCCCAGTTGGCTTTTGTCTTGGCCATTCATGGCAGAGCCTTTCCTCAGAAGCCCAGCAGTCCTGGTTGTTCAAACTTAAGACTGGGCGCTAAAAGCTGATGAGAGGCTCTGGCTGTGCAGCAGGTGCTGGAGGCTGGGTCGTGCTCTGTGACCATCTGGCTGGGCTCTTATTTTAGGAAGTGGGTTTATTTAGGGTATTTCCTCCTGACCTGGTCAAATTCCATGGACAGGGTTTCTTCAATTTCTTGCTGTTTAGAGCCTGTGGCCACCCGCATTCTGGGAACCAAGTGCTGGAACGTCTCAACCTGCGGTATGGAAACTTTCACTAATCCCCCTGTTTTATGCACTGTGCTCTTGTGTTCCGCTGTATCTAGTGTCCCCCAGGGAGAGAACTCCCAGCTGCTGCCTGAGCTATGGAGGGGAAATCCCCCTACTGCACAGGGGAGGAGAGATTTGGAGAATCTATCTCTTCTTGAGCTCAATTTGATCAATTCTTCTGTCTTTGGCCCCATCTCTACCTCTACTTCCAGAGATACCTGGTGCCACCAATTCATGACTTTTGAAGGGTTTGGTGGTATGAGTCATGTTCCTTTGTGGCTTTGCCTGGGTTAGGATTCGGCTTTCTTCCCCTTCTTTCTTTCTTTCTTTCCTTCCTTCCTTCCTTCCTTCCTTCCTTCCTTCCTTCCTTCCTTCCTTCCTTCCTCCCTCCCTCCCTCCCTCCCTCCCTTCCTTCCTTCCTTCCTTCTTTTCTTCCTTCTGTTTTTTAGAAGGAGTCTCACTCTGTCACCCAGGCTAGAGTGCAGCAGTGGTGTGATCTCGGCTCACTGCAACCCCCACCTCCTAGGTTCAAGCAATTCTCCTGCCTCAGCCTCCCAAATAGCTGGGATTACAGGCACATACCACCACGCCTGGCTAATTTTTGTATTTTTTAGTAGAGACGGGGTTTCACCATGCTGGCCAGGCTGGTCTCAAACTCCTGACCTCAAGTAATCCGCCCCCCTTGGCCTCCCAAAGTGCTAGGATTACAGGCATGAGCTACCATGCCCAGCCCCCTGCTTGCTTGCTTGCTTTTCTTCTTCTTTCTTTCCCTTATTAATATTATTTTTTTGAGACAGGTTGGAGTACAGTGGCATGATCTCAAATCACTGTAAATTCTGCCTCCCTGGCTCAAGTGATCCTCCCACCTCAGCCTCCAGAGTAGTTGGGACTACAGGTATCCACTACCACACCTGGCTAATTTTTGCATTTTTTTTGTAGAGAGAGGTTTTCACCATGTTGCCCAGGCTGGTCTCAAAATCCTGGACTCAAGCAACCCACCCTTCTCAGCCTCCCAAAGTGTTGGGGTTACAGGCGTGAGCCACCGCACTCCAACTTTTTCTTTCTTTCTTTCTTTCTCTTTCTTTCTTTCTTTCTTTCTTTCTTTCTTTCTTTCTTTCTTTCTTTCTTTCTTTCTTTCTTTCTTTCTTTCTTTCTTTCTTTCTTTCTTTCTTTCTTTCTTTCTTTCTTTCTTTCTTTCTCTTCTCTCTCTCTCTTTCTTTCTTTTTCTTCTCTTTCTTTCCTTTCTTTCGCTCCCTCCCTCCCTTTCTCTCTCTCTCTCTTTCTCCCTTCCCTTCCCTTCCCCTCCTCTCCCCTCCCCTTCCCTTTTTTTGACGGAGTCTTGCTCCGTCGCCCAGGCTGGAAGTGCAATGGCATGATATCAGTGATTTAAGATAGAAATGTATTTCTCTCTCATGAAATCTGTCCATCATTGTTATGATACTCCATGGTATCAAGGACCCAAGATCTTTTTTTTTTTTTTCAGACAGTCTCATTCTGTTACCCAGGCTGGAGTGCAGTAGCATGATCTCAGCTCACTGCCACCTGCGCCTCTCGAGCTCAAGGGATCCTTCTCCCTCAGCTTCCTGAGTAGCTGGGACTCTGGATGTGTGTCACCATGCCCAGCCAAATTTTTGTATTTTCTGTAGAGACAGGGTTTCACCATGTTGGGGTATTTTTTGACCAGTTCAGGCTGGTCTCAAACTCTTGGACTCAAGCAGTCTGCCCCCTTGGTCTCCCAAAGTGCTGTGATTACAGGTGTGAAACACCGGACCTAGCCCCAGGATCATTTTACCTTGTTTCCTTACCATGGGTAGTTTCTATTCCTAAGGTCATATCATGGTCCAGAAGAGCTTCAGGAAATCCAAGACCATTACATAACATTCCATTCAAATGAAAAGAAAAAGGAGTGAAGAAGAGCATGCCCCTCCCTTTTGGAACATTTCTGGAAATTAAATTTCTGCTTACCTCCACTGGCCTCATTTAGCTGCAGAAGCCTCTAGGAAATGTAGTTTTTATTCCAAGTGACCATATGCCATACGGAGGAGTCCCATTACTCAGGAAGAAGAGGAAACCAGGGGTCTCTACGACAAATGCATTTATCTGCCCTCATCTTAACTTTCTGTCAGTAGCATTTGACCACTATCCCTGGAAACTGTTTTTTCTTTTTTAGATATGGCCTCACTCTGTTGCCCAGGTTGGAGTGCAGTGACGTGATCATGGCTCACTGCAGCCTTGAACTCCTGGGCTCAAGTGATCCTCCCACCTCAGCCTTCTGAATAGCTGGGGACACAGGCTTGCGCCACCACGCCTGGCTAATTTTAAAATTTTTTGTAGAGACAGGAGTCTCACTATGTTACCCAGGCCAGTCTCAAACTCCTGGGCTCAAGCAATCCTCCTGCCCTGACCTCCTAAAGTGCTGGGATTACAGGCATGAGCCACTGTGCCCAGCTGCTGCTTCTTCTTTTTTTTCCAGAGACAAGATCTTGCTCGGTTGCCCGAGCTGGAGTGCAGTGGAGTGACGTGATCATGGCTCACTGCAGCCTAGAATTCCTGGCCTCAAGCAATCCTACTACCTTAGCCTCCTGAGTAGCTGGGACTACAGGTGCATGCCATCACACCCAGCTAATTCATTTTATTTTATTTTTTAGAGATGCAGGTCTCGCGATGTTGCCCAGGCTGGTCTCGAACTCTTGTACTCAAGTGATCCTCCTGCCTTGTTTTCCCAAAGTGCTGGGATACAGGCATGAACCACTTTGCCCAGCCACCCTGACTACAGCACTTTTCAGTTTACAAAGCACTTTCTTTTTTTTTTTTTTTTTTTTTTTTGAGACGGAGTCTGGCTCTGTCGCCCAGGCTGGAGTGCAGTGGCCGGATCTCAGCTCACTGCAAGCTCCGCCTCCCGGGTTTACGCCATTCTCCTGCCTCAGCCTCCCAAGTAGCTGGGACTACAGGCGCCCGCCACCTCGCCCGGCTAGTTTTTTGTATTTTTAGTAGAGACGGGGTTTCACCGTGTTCGCCAGGATGGTCTCGATCTCCTGACCTCGTGATCCGCCCGTCTCGGCCTCCCAAAGTGCTGGGATTACAGGCTTGAGCCACCGCGCCCGGCCTACAAAGCACTTTCAAATACAATGTCTTGCTTGCTGTTTACAGCTACACTGTGATACTGTAGACATCCTCTTCACAGATGCAGACGCAGAGGCTCAGAGAAATCACTCACTCACGCCACTTGGTTACTAAGTCGCAGATCTTGCCCTGTACTTCAATTGGAAGTCCTGGCTCCTCTTCAGTGCCCATGAAAAGAGGTGGACAGCAGGTGATGAATGTGTAGGGTTTGCCTAAGGCCAGGTAGGAGAGTTGGAAGCTGTCCCTGAAGGCCCCAGAGAGCACCAGCATTAAGCAATCCCTTTTTGGTGCAACAATTACCCTCCGTCCCTCCCTCCCTTCATGCCTTCCTGCCTTTCCTCTCTCTCTCTTTGTCTTTTTTTTTTTTTTGAGACGGAGTCTCGCTCTGTTGCCCAGGCTGGAGTGCAGTGGCCGGATCTCAGCTCACTGCAAGCTCCGCCTCCCGGGTTTATACCATTCTCCTGCCTCAGCCTCCCAAGTAGCTGGGACTACAGGCGCCCGCCACTTCGCCCGGCTAGTTTTTTGTATTTTTTAGTAGAAAGGGGGTTTCACTGTGTTAGCCAGGATGGTCTCGATCTCCTGACCTCGTGATCCGCCTGTCTCGGCCTCCCAAAGTGCTGGGATTACAGGCTTGAGCCACCGCGCCCGGTGTGTCTTTTTTTTTTTTTTATTTTAAGACAGGATCTCATTCTGTCGCCCAGGCTGGAGTGAAGTGGCCCGATCTTGGCTCACTGCAGCCTCCGCCTCCCAGGCTCAAGCAGTCCTCCCACCTCAAGCTCCAGAGTAGCTGGGACCACAGGCACGCGCCACCACGGCCAGCTAATTTTTCGGTATTTTTTTGTAGAGACAGGGTTTTGCCATGTTGCCCAGGCTAGTAAAATACTTCTATTTCTATAGGGGTGATGTGGGGTGCAGGAAATTGTGGAGAATAGAGGGAAGTAAAAATGAGACAGCCACCACGAGAGGGAACTGTGCTTGCCAGCTGGTGCCATAGCAATCCCAGCTGAGAAGTAATCAGGGAGTAATCAGATGTTCAGACCAGGAGTCTGCTGAGTGTCTTGTGACTGTATAAATACTTTCTTGGAATCAAAGGGATCTGCTTCTCTTTGCCGTCTCCCTCCCTCATAGGCCAAGCTGAGAAGTTTTGAAATTTGGCACGATTCTCTTATTCGGCTTTTCCTCGTCAGTAACTACTTGGCTGACTTCTTTCCAATTTCTCTCTCTAAATCCACACCAATCCTGCACAGACCCTCTGCGGCTGGTGTACGGCAATATTATGCTGCAGTTGCCGGGGACAGACAGATTTCTGATTTTAAGCCGTTTAAGGGTTTGCACCGTCTTAACAGCAAGCGAAGGTGAGTGACTTTTACGCAACTTGCTCAAGTTTACACAGTCGGAGAGTGGAAGTTGCGACTCAAAGCCAGCCTGTGACTTCTTAGACCACATGCTGTCTCCCAGCATTCGTTCTGGAAGATGAAGAGCCCCCAGGAAAGACCATTCTGTCCCTCACATCCCTGTGCCCCTTTCATCTTGACTGATCCACCCTAGCACTGGCCCTGGAGACACATTAAAGCGCGCCTCGGATGCCTGCTCCTGGGAAGGCCTCGAGCCCCTCCCGGCTTAGAATCGGCCCACTTGCTCTGTCTCTTCATCTCGCTGGGTCTTGATTCCTGGCTGGAGTCCCTGCCTTTGATATTTGCTTTTGCTCTCCCTGGTTTGGCATCTCATCACATTTCCCTTGTGGCCTCCATTTTTCGCTAGCCCCCTGCTCTGCTCCCTCCTCTGGGTTTGTGTCCTCCCTGGGGCCTCCAGGAGGAATTCCAGAAATGGCTAGTGTCCAACCAGGCCTCATTCATCCCATGAACATGTACTAAGCACCTAGCGTGTGTTGGGCACTGTTCTGTCTGCTGGGGATGCAGCAGTGAATAAAACCAAAGTCCCTGCCCTTAAGGAGCTTATATTCTAGTGGGGGGAGTCACGCAACAACTTTAAGAGTTGTGTCAGGTCTCCCATGCTATTTGTCCCCCTCCCAGCCGTACCCAAACTACTCTTGGATCGGATCTCTGTGATAGAGGCAAGGCCACATGCACACTAGATCAACAGAGGGAGTGTGAGATGCAGAAGTGAGAGGGGGCAGGTGGCCCAAAACCTCCTGAGACAAGGTCACTGCTGTTGTGTGAAACAAAATGCTAGAGAAGGCCGGGTCAATGGCTGACGTCTGTAATCCCAGAACTTTGGAAGGCTGAGGCAGGAGGATTGCTTGAGTCCAGGGATTTGAGACCAGCCTGGGCAACATAACAAGACCCCTTTGCTATAACAAAACAACACTACAGAGAGAGAGGGCGGACCTGGCTGAGGGAGCAGCCCCGGCCTGTGTTCACCGGGACCGCGGAAAGAGCCACATGCACAGGTGCTCACTTGTGAACAGCACCTACTTTCTGGTTTCAGCGCGTGGTCCCCGGAAGGGTGGCAGTGTATTCTGGGAGCTCACAGCACGTGCAAACTTCACCCCACGCACTCCCGTCCTTCCCAGTCAAAATCTGCAGGGAGTTCCTGAAGTTTGAGAAGCAACAGAGCTAGACTTTTTGACCAGGTACAGGTTGATCACCCCAAGGCCATGGTCAATCCATAATTCCTCTCCCATGGAGACGGAGTAGGGATATGAGTGGAATACAGAGACTTCCTTCTGTATGTATTTGAGCAGCATATTCATCACTGTTTGTAAAAATTAGTGACTTTTCTCTTTACAAACAAAACACCAATAAAAATGAATGAAAGAAAATTAAATTTGAAAGAGGTGCTTCCTTTTGACTTGTAATATTTTTTAACTGTCAAAATTTCAACAAATAAATCGCTTTCGATACTTTTGTATTAGTTTATAAACTACTAAGTCACTGTCAGTTGAGTTTTTAATGCCTGAGGGAAGCTTTTATGCATGGAGAGGAACAAAGTTATTTGTGAATTTTACTTGTTTTTCCAGTTGATTGAAGGTGTACATTTTATTGTTGTTTTCGTTTTTATTTGTTTTACTTTATGTTGGGGGGACGGAGTCTCACTCTGTCGCCCAAACTGGAGCACGATGGTATAATCATGGCTCATTGCAGCCTTCAACTCCTGGTCCCATGTGATGCCCCTGCCTCGGCCTCCCAAAATGGTGGAACCATAAGCATGAGCCACTGCACCCAAAGTTGTAAATTTTCAACGCTAGTTTTGTTAATTTAAGTTCAACTCATATAGTTTATTACTTTGCTCATAAATCTAGTATTTTTATGTTACTTTGCTCATAAATCTAATATTTCTATCACTTGTTCTTTGATTAATGCCTGATTAGCTTATACATTCTCTAAACATTAAATATTACTTGTAAGCTTGATTAATTAAATTAGCTTAGGCTGTTTAAACTATATTAATACTAATATTCAAACATCTAACAAGGCAGATTTACAAATCTAACAAAATCTTAGACACTAAGCATTTAACATTAATAATTTAAACGCTATTCACAAAGCATAGCCTCAATTTATAGACCCAATTAGATTTATTTAAGCATTTAACCACCAAACTTAATCTACCTAAATACTAAACTAATATCACAAGTTTAACGTCACATGCTTTTACGCTTTTTCAACACTTTAAAAAGCAGATTTTAAAATTCTATACTTTAAAATTGTTAGTGGTTAATTTTATGTTATGTGAATTTGACCTCAACTAAAAAGCAGATAAAACCCAGATCATCCCAATGTTTACAGTAGTTACTAACATACCCTAAAGCTGTCAAAAGAGTATTAACCTATGTTCGTGTCCATTGTCTTCTTTACTTTTAAATATAAAAATTTGCCTCCATCCAAAGAAAGAAAGCAAAATTAGCCTCATAGTTGGGCTGAAATGGCTCCGTTGAAGATTTAGGTCTGAGAGACAGTTACAGATCAGGATATGAGTTCCAGATTTGGAGCTGCCGTGCTGTTCCAGCATGAGAGTTGCTTGGAGCCTGGGTACTGGGTCTGGGAGTGGGGCCTGGATGTGTCTCCTGCAATCATTTCTCCCAGGCTGGCAATGATCAGTGTGGGTGGCTTCCTTTGGTCAAATTTTGCCTGCTGCACTTACAAGATTCACAGAACTCTCACTGTTTTTGTTTTGTTTTGCTTTTGTTTTTAAATAACTCAGTGCATCTTTCATCCCTGAGTGTCCTTTAAATCTCATTGCCCAATATAAATACATAAGTACAAGAAATTCATAGCTTAATTATTAATCAAAACTTGGCTATGGTATGCACATGGTTTGAAAAGTGGACACTTCAGAACAATTGGCTTTGGCAAAACAACAGCAACAACAACAACAAAACAGCGGACATTTTCAGGAACTCACATATACTTCTTTTAGTATAACCCACACCCAATACCATTATGGACTCAGGCTTTTCACTAGATTTTTGCTTTCTTTTTGATAATCAGATGATCACAGTTTTGCCTTTTTTTTTTTTTTTCTTCTTTCTTTTCTTTTCTCTTTAGAGACAGTGTCACTGTAGCCTTGAACACCTGGGCTCAAGGGATCCTTCTACTTCGGCCTCCCAGGTAGCTGGGACTACAGGTATGCACCACCACACCCAGCTATTTTTTTCATTTTTTGTAGATATGGGGTCTCGTTATGTTGTCCAGGCTGGTCTTGAATTCCTGGCCTCCAGTGAGTCTCCTGCCTCAGCTTCCCATAGTGTGGGGATCACAGGCGTGAGCCACCGTGCCTGGCCAGCTTTGACTTTTTATGCTGTGTCCTTTTTCCTTTTAACACTACCTCAAACATTTTTGTTTTTTAACTTACATACTTCTAGCAAAGTCTACTTAGGCCAACTATGATTTTTCTTGCACCAAGGTATGGAATCAGCTATTCCCCAAGGAGCCCTGTTTCTCTGAGTGGCAAATTTTATTAGGTGAATGTTATGTCTGGGCACTCATGGTGCGAATCACATTATCCACATGAGAACCAAAGGCAGGCGTCTGTTTCTAGTGTGCTCCAGGGGGAACTGGGAAATGAATTCGCGCTGATGTGTCCAATTCAACTCCAACTTTAAGTCTTTTAAGAAAATACATCCTGTTATAAAAGGTTGTCATTTTTTCCTCCCCTTTTAACTTCCAGCTTATTCTTCTTTTATAAAAACAACTATATATATATATATTTTTTTTTTTTTTTTACCTCCTTCCCCCTATATGTGTATTCCAATTAAAATGTTAATGAACTTTTTAATGTCATAAATGGATGTATACTTAGATCCCAGACACCCTGGCAGGGGCTTCAAATGTACCATCTTCACTTTTATACTCCTTGTGTGTCTTATCAACCATCATCATCTGGTCTTTTTTTTTTTTTTTTTTTTAGATGGAGTTTTGTTCTTTTTGCCCAGGATGGAGTGCAATGGTGTGATCTTGGCTCACCGCAACCTCCATCTCCCGGGTTCAAGCGAGTCTCCTGCCTCAGCCTCCCGAGTAGCTGGGATTACAGGCATGCGCCACCACGCCTGGCTAATTTTGTATTTTTAGTAGAGATGGGGTTACTCCATGTTGGTCAGGCTGGTCTTGAACTCCCGACCTCAGGTGATCCACCCGCCTCGGCCTCCCAAAGTGCTGGGATTACAGGCGTGAGCCACCGCGCCCGGACATCCTCTGGTCATTTTATTGACAGTCACACAATTTCATTTCACCCAACTCTACTGAATTCATGAGGCTTTGATTTCAATTTCAAACATCGGTGTGGGCTCCCTGCTCCGGGAGCAATCGCTGCCTTCTGACTCTTCCCTGCTTTTGGTACTGGAGATCGGGGATGTCATTTTCTCATTGTTTCTTCCTGTTATCTTCAGGGAGAGAGCTTCTGGAGGAAATATAATTAACATGCATCTAACAAAGTTAACCTTTTTAACACTTTTTTTTTTTTTTTTTGATAGTCTTGCTTTGTCACCCAGGCTGGCGTGCAATGGCGTGATCTCGGCTTACCGCAACCTCCACCTCCTGGGTTCAAGCAATTCTCCTGCCTCAACCTCCCAGGTAGCTGAGATTACAGGCACCGGTCACCGTGGCTGGCTAATTTTTTTGTATTTTTAGTAGAGACAGGGTTTCACCATGTTGGTCAGGCTGGTCTTGAAATCCTGACCTCAGGCGTTCCGCCCGTCTCGGCCTCCCAAAGTGCTGGGATTACAGGCGTGAGCCACCACGTCCGGCCACACATGTGTTTTCATACATAAGCAGATTTCTTTTTCACAGTGCAAAAATGGAGAAAAGCAGAGAACTCTATCTCCATCAGTTTGTCCCCAAAGTCCAAGCCCCTCTCCTTGTCACCCATCACACCCTCATCTTCAAGTGCTCAGCCTTTCTTGTGCTGACCCAGCTCCCACCTTTCCCACATCCCACCTCCTCCACCATGCTGCCCTGGCGTAACCAGCAAACATCCTATATCCTCACCCCTTCTGAAGAGGACACACCCTAAGAGGCCCCCATGACCTCTGGCTGCTGGTGCTCACACTTCTGTGTAATGCCCTCTCCTTGAGTACATGTGCACCTGTCACTTGCTTCTAATGAACAGAATATGCAGTGGGGTTGGACGTCACGCTGTGATGGAGTGATATTATATGAGACTGTCTTGTGAACAGGCTTGTTCTGGAGACTTTTTGCTGGCTCAGTGAAACGAGCAGCACGTTGGAAAGGCCCACATGGCTAAGAACTGAGGGCAGCTTCCAGCAGACAGCCAGCGAGGAATCAGGAAACGAATTCTGCTGCACCCTGAGTGAGCTAGACGCAGATTCTTCTAGTGGAGCTTCCAGATGGCAATGCGGCCAACCCCCTGATTACAGCCTCCTGCAATCCCGAGCAGACAGCCCAGCTAAACTATGCTGAGACTGACTCACAGACCCTGTGAGATACTAAGTGTGTGTTGTTTTGAGCCTCTAAATCTGTAGTAATTTGTTCTGCAGCCACAGATAAATGCAATCATACCCCAGCATACACTGTGTCTTCCGTAGCCCTCCTACAGTGGTGGCTGTCATTTTCCCGATGCCACAGCTTAAAAGCTGGGCAGTAAGGTCATTGTCTTCCTTGCTTTCCATTTCCCTTAGGCTTTTTCTGAGTCTCAGCCGTACAGCTATGACACCCTCTTCCCCTCCTGAAAGCTTCTGTCATCCACTGACCTGCAGGTCCCTCCTTCTTCAGAGATCTCTGCATCAGTCTCACCACTTCCTCCTCGCCCGTGTGCTGCTGTCATCCTAGGTCAATTCAGCCCTGGCTTGGGTGAAATTGTCAACAGTCCAACTGGACGCTCAGCTTCTTGACTTCCTCCTCCCTAAAGATCACCTCTGCTCTCACTAAGCCCCCCACTTCCACAGTCACAGTTTGGGCTTTGGCACTATTGGAAGTTGAGAGTTTCCACTTCCAAATCACTGATTATTCACTCTCCCCTTCTCTGACTGCTGCTCCTTTCCCCACGGCTGGCCTGTGCGGGTACCCGCACTGCACCTGTTCACCGTCATCAGCACCTCTGATCTGTGGCTGTCTCTACTTATCCCCACACCATCCGCTGTCTCCCTCCCTTCCTTCCTCCTTTATCATGTTTAGAGTCCATGTCTCTAACAATCTTGGTCAAGCCCACATCTTGATCCGTTGTCATTTTTTTTTATCCTATCTGGCAAAATCCCAACGGTGTATGGACCCAACTATCTGTTACTATGCCTGCTCTCAGGCAGCCTCTGGGAAAGTCACACAACAGCGCATATCAGTTCTACATCAATTCATGACTACTATGTCCAGAGGGGCCCTCACTCCACCTGGGAAGCCCTGATAACTGTCTGATGAACTGACTCTCCCACAGCGATTATTTCAAACCCCTGTCGATCTCCCCAAGCCCCTGGCCCTTCCTTCAAACCTCCACTTGCAGATGACCTTGTCTCTTTCTTTTTTACTTTGAGACAAGGTCTTGCTCTGTGGCCTAGGCTGGAGTGCAGTGGTGCAATCTCGGCTCACTGAAACCTCTGCCTCCCAGACTCAAGTGTTTCTTACATCTCGGCCTCCCAGATGCTAGGACCACAGGCATGCACCACCACACTCAGCAAAGTTTAAAATTTTGTGTAGAGACAAGGTCTTACTGTATTGCCCAGGCTGGTCTCAAACTCCTGGGCTTAAGCAATCCTCCCTCTTCTGTCTCCCAAAGTGCTGGGATTATGGGTGTGAACCAATGCGCCTGACTTGTCTCTTCCTTTCTCTTTCTTTCTTTCGCTTTTACATGGAAATAGAAGTGACCAAATGAAAATTCCCATCTACAACCTATAAATCTGCCTGTATTTGCTCTCATCCTATACTTCTTTCCCCTCTGAAATAGCCTTTGCCATATTATCACTGTAGAGAAATCTGGGACGGCTGACTCCATCTTGCTTGCTGGCCTCACATGCTGGCTGTCTTTGCTGATTCCTGGGCATGGGCCAAGCTAACTTTGTAGGAAATTTCATTCATAACTTAAATGATAATAGCCCCAAAACTAAATTGCCCTTGTAATGCTAACGAAAGGCCATTGCATTAGGAGGATGAGAGGGGCCTAAATTCTACTAAGGTGTAGGCATAGTGAAACAATTCCCAGTCATTATTGCAGATGTCACAAGATGTGGAATTTCCCCAATTACTCCTGTAAATAGCATCACTATTGTAGAATCTGATTGACCTTTTGAGATGTTTTTCTGGTTTTTGCATTTCTGATGATCAGTGGCTCCACCTGGACTTGCCAACCAGTCCTGTCCCCACTGCTCCCCTCAAGGAACCAACTCAGCAGAAGAGAACAACTTTAACTCCCTATGATTTCATCTCTGACCCAACTAATCGGTACTCCCCACTCCCTGTCCCCCGACCCACCAATCCATCCTTGAGAAACCCTTGTCTCTGAATTTTCAGGGAGGCTGATTGAGTAACAAAACTCTGGTCTTCTGTTAAGACAGCTCTGCATGAATTAAATTCTTTCAAATCCAGGCACAGTACCTCACGCCTGTAATCCTAGCACTTTGGGAGGCTGAGGCAGGTGGATCACCTGAGGTCAGGAGTTCAAGACTAGCCTGGCCAACATGGTGAAACCCCATCTCTACTAAAAAAACAAAAATTAGCCGGGCGTGGTGGTGGATGCCAGTAATCCCAGCTACTTGGGAGGCTGAGGCAGGAGAATCTCTTGAACCTGGGAGGCAGAGGCTGCAGTGAGCCAAGACCGTACCACTGGACTCCAGCCTAGGTGACAGCACAACACTCCGTCGAAAAAAAAAAAAAAATTCTCTATTGCAATTCCCCTGTCTTGATAAATTGGCTCTATCTGGGCAGTGGACAAAATAAACCTGTTGAGTGGTTACACCTCCTGTTGCGATGCAAGGGCTGTCATATTTTCTGCCTTAGCCAAATCCCTACCCTTACACTGTGAATTCTATGAACCCATCTGTGGACCTCCCCAAAAGTTTCTAAGTATATATTTTTGTTGCATTTCTCTTTTTTTCTCCTTCTGAAATTCCAATGATCCATACATTAGACATTTTCATATTGTTCTGCAGGTCTCTGAGGCTTGGTTATCTCTTTTTCTTTCCAATGTTCCATTGATCTCTCTTCAAGTTAATTTGCTCTTTCCACTGAGATGGTGGAATGGTCATTAAGCACATCCAGTTAATTTTTGGTTTTTCTTTGGAGATGGGGTCTTGCTATGTTGCCCAGGCTGGTCTCAAACTTGTAGGCTCATGTGATCCCCCCACCTCAGCTTCCTGAGTAACTAGGATTACAGGTGCACTGCACTGAACACAGCCAGTGAATTTTTTATTCTATGTATTTTTGTTCTAAAATTTCCATTTTGTTCTTTTTAATATTTTGTAATTTTTGGCTGTGGCTTCCTATCTGTTCATTATGTGTGTGTTTTTCTTGATATTCTTCAGCATAATGATAGTAGTTGCCTTAAAATCCTTGTCTGATTATTCCAACATCCAAGTTACCTTGAGATTAGCCTCTGTTGTTTGCTTTAACCTTGAGAATGGGTCATGTTTTCCTGGTTCTTTGTATGCTTAGTAATTTTGGATCATATCCTGAGTATTTTGAAGGTTATGTTGAGGAGACTCTAGGTTCTATTTAATTCCTCAGAGAAAGGCTAATCTTTTTCCTTTAGCAGACAATTCACTTGGTTAAATTCAAATTGCAAAATTGGTTTTACCTTCAGTGGGCAGGAGCTTTGGTCTCAGTTTAGTATTTTCTGTTTTGTTTTGTTTTGTTTTTGAGATGGAGTTTCGCTCTTGTTGCCCAGGCTGGAGTGCAATGATATGATCTTGGCTCACCACAACCTCCACCTCCTGGGTTCAAGCGATTCTCTGATCCTCCTGCCTCAGCCTCCTAAGTAGCTGTGATTACAGGCATGCGCCACCATGCCCGGCTAATTTTGTACTTTTAGTAGAGATGGGGTTTCTCCGTGTTGGTCAGGCTGATCTTGAACTCCCAACCTCAGGCAATCTGCCCACCTCGGCCTCCCAAAGTGCTGGCATTACAGGTGTGAACCACCGTGACCAGCCTCAGTTTAGTTTTTTTATCTTTAGCTAGGCTGCCTGTAGGTTTCCCTGTTTATGTGAGGTTCAGCAGGAATCAGAGACTTAGGCAGAGTTTATATACAGAATTCTGGTTTCTCTTCTCTGGCTTTCTCCTTTCCAAGTCTCACCGCTCACTCTTTGATAACTTTGATTACTCTGGGCTCCACTCTCTGGTTCCTGTCACTGGAAAGCCAGTGGGCTTCTATTGGAATGTTAGCTGTAAACCAAAAATAAAATTCTAAGCCCCCAGCCAACTGAATGCCCCCTGCCACCTCAGCTGAGGGCATTCCAAAGTAAACCTGAAAAACCGGTTTGGGTGGTGATAGGAATAGGTGTTAGGACATGTCTCATTACGCCCTCCTGCCTTTGGAATTCAGGCACAACTGACCAGCAGTAACATCAAAACAGAGATCTTAAGACTGACAAAAGGACTGTAGCAATAAGACACCAACTTCCAATCGGACTCTAGTATAGCATCACATGACATAGCAGGCTCTGAAATAAATTATAGCATTTTCCCCCAAAACATATTTCTTTGACATATTTAAAAATGGCCCTGCAAAGCTGTCTCTTGTGGAGGAAATCTACATTCTGTAGAGAATCCTCCCTTTATTTCCAGGTCTTTTCCTGACCCAGGAGAGAATTAACTACAAGTTTGGTGCCTTTCTGGATCTGATAAGAGACATTTACCATCTATTCTCTCTGATGCAATAAGAACCTTGCCAGCCTGAACTATACGGTGAAACCCCATCTCTACAAAAAACTCCAAAATTAGCAGGGTGTGGTGGCACACGACTGTAGTCCCAGCTATTTGGGAGGCTGAGGTGAGAGGATTGCTTGAGCCCAGGAGTTGCAGTGAGCCAAGATCATATGAGCGCATTCCACAGTGGGTAACAGAGCAAGATTCTGTCTCAGAAAAAAAAAAAAAAAAAAAAAAAGCCAGGCACGGTGGCTCACGTCTGTAATCCCAGCACTTAGGGAGGCCAAGGCGAGTGGATTGCTTGAGCCTAGGAATTTGAGACCAGCTTGGGCAACATGGCAATACCTTCTCTCTACAAAAAAACCAAAAAATTAGTTGGGTGTGGTGGTGCCCATCTGTAGCCCCAGCTGCCGGGGAGGCTGAGGTGGGAGGATCACCTGAGCCTGGGAGGTTGAGGCTGCAGCGAGCCAGGATTGCACCACTGCACTCCAGCCTGAGTGACAGAGTGAGACCCTGTCTGAAAAAAAATAAAATAAAAGAACCTTCGTCCTTAACAACCCCTTAAGCCAGACCCTTCCTTCTGTTGATTCCTGTTCTTTAGATAATAACTCAATCAATTGCCAATTGGAAAATCTTTGAATTCTTTGAATCCACCTATGACCTGTAAGCTCCCCTCCCCCTCTTCAAGTTGTCCCACCTTTCCAGACCAAACCAATGTGTACTTCACATGTATTGACTGATGTCTTATTGTTATGGGTGGCTGGGCATGAGCGAGGCAGGAGGGGGCTCCCTCACCCACTAGGAATGTCAGATGATGATTTGGCAATGATCACATTGCATCTCTAAAAGAGATAAATGGCAGCTGGCCCCAGGGAGAGGCCATTTCCTGATGGTCCACACCTGTTGCACTACAGTGTTAATTGAAGGCAGGCGCCAGGGAGAAGCAGCTTCCTGGGCGTGTGCATCAACAGACAAAATGGCGGAGTATGACTTTCCGGGGGCACTCTACTGGAAAAGCGAAGAAAGCCTCAGAGGGGTAAGCATACAACTTCCTAAACACACTGTGTGTGCTCACTTCCCAAGAGTAAGGGGGACACCGTGCATATGGGCAGCCCACTCTAAGGGAAGAATCATGGGACAGGGGCCAGCCTATAAAGTCGCAGGATCAAGGTTAAACAGTGCACTTGACCTCAGTGCCTGCTTGGGTCTCTTCCAAGTGCACTCTTCTTTCCTTTCTTTCCTGTTCTAAAGCCTTTTAAATAAACTTCCACTCCTGCTCTGAAGCTTGCCTCAGTCTCTTTTTCTGCCTTAGGCCCCTCAGTCGAATTCTTTCTTCTGAGGAGGCAAGAATTGAGATTGTTGCAGACCCGTACAGATTCGCGGCTGGTAACTCGGCTACCTTCCACCGGTAACATTATGACTCCCTGAAACGTGTAAAACCAAGCTGTAACCTAGCCACCTTGGGCATGTGTTCCTCAGGACATCTTGAGACTGTACCTTGGACCTTAGTCACTCATATTTGGCTCAGAATAAACCTCTTTAAATATTTTACAGTTTGACTCTTTTCGTTGACATAGCCATCCTATGCTGTTGCTGTGACGGTGGCCAACACAGGGAAAATCCACAAAACGTGGACCCAGGTGCTTCTTGCACATATTGAATCCCCTCCAAAACCTACCTACTTGGGCTTACTCTCCAGAGCCCTTAGGTAGGTGGGTTTTCTGTTTGTTTGTTTGTTTATATATTTTGTCCAGAATGTATAGATGTTATCTGCGGAGGTTTGGTCAGCTAGGCGCCGATTTCTCCATAACAGAAACAGGACTCTGCCCATGAGTTTTAAATGGGCTCAATTCTCCCATAAAATTCCCCAACCCTCCCTTGATTTACAGTCTCCTTCAGCAACCTGCCCTGTGTCCTCCCATCCACAGCCAATTTTCTTGAAAGAATTGTTTTACCATCTTTATTCCACAGTCCCTACTCCCTTCTCAGCGCCCCCAACACGGTCTCTGCCTTATCATAACAAACAAATCGCTTTTGCCAAGTTCCTCAGTGACCTTCAACGTACTAAATCTGATGGACACTTATTAGCTCTAATCTTCCTTGAATTCAGCATCTTTCCCTTTACATCTAGTCTTCTTCCACTGTTTCCTATCTCAGTTAATCATTCCACCAACCATCCTCTTAGACTGGCCAGAACATAATGAGTCTTTTTTTTTCTTTTTTCCTTCCTTCCTTCCTTCCTTCCTTCCTTCCTTCCTTTCTTTTTTTTCTTTTTTTCTTTTTTTTTTAACATGGTTTTGCTCTGTTGCAAAGGCTGGAGTGTAGTGGCATGATCATAGCTCACTACAGCCTTGAACTCCTGTGCTCCAGTGATCCTCCCACCTCCATCTCCCAAGTAGCTGGGACCACAGGTGCACACCACGACTGGCTAATTTTTGTATTTTTTGTAGAGATAGGGGTCTCATTATGTTGCCTAGGCTGGTCTCAAACTCTTGTCCTCAAGCCATCCTCCCATTTCGGGCTCCCAAAGTGCTAGGATTACAGATATGAATCACTGCACCTGGCCAATGTATCTTTCTTTACACCTTCTTTTCCCTTATTTCTTATGTTCATTGCTGATGTAAATTTCACCTTTTAACTCTCTCTGAAGTCTATCCATATTACTCCTTTTTCGTCACCACCAACCTAGACCAAGCTAACTTCCTCTTGTGCCGAGATCACTGCTAAGGTATCGTTTATCCTTTCTGACTCCTGCTGCTCTAATTTGTTCTCTACCCTATGGCCAGAGTGATAGTCCCAAAATGCAAATCTAATCACGTCAGTCTCTTATTTAAAACACTTCACTGATGACTTACTTATTTTAGGACATATATACATGCCAATATTTTTTACCTGGCCTGCCATCGGCTGAGGCTTATCTAATTCTTTGTCTTTAGCTTGCACTGTGGTCCCCACAACTTTGGCTGCAGACATGGTAACATTTTTCGTGTGGTGGGAAGTCTGTGTTTGGGTTCAATGCTTTTAATAGGTCAGACCTTTTACAGGTGGTTTTGGTCTGTAGGGCAGCATTTAAAGTGATTTTAAACCATGGAATTGCCCTCAATAAACACATAGAAATAGTCTAAGATCAGTAAGAAAGTTGATACAAATGTAGCTGATATGGCTATTACTGTTACATTTATTGATTCCAACCAACCATGCAAATTCCTCAGTTGTTGCCCACCTGTTCAGATCGATGGTGTACATGTCCACGTGTGAGCACGTGTGTGCATGCGCACGCGCACAGAGGCATTTGTAGATACTTCCCGTGTGTTTCTGAATACTGTACATCAGGTGGACGAACGCCAACAGCTTTAGCTATACCTGAAGACCTTTTGCAGGGGCATTCTGCTTTTCTTGGCCTCTGTATTTGCTGTCTGATTTCACAATGTTGTCTGTGCGTTTCTGTCTTTACGGAGTACATGCTGACCCCCAGCAATCTCAGACATAGAATCTGCTCTTCTTCAGACCACGACCTTGTAAAACCTAGGTGGCTCCAGACACCCTCCTACTCCAGAAGTGCATGCTTCCTGTAGGCAGTGACCCATCTCAGGTCACACACACACACACACACACACGCACACACCCACCCACAGAATTACTGGCACTCATTACACTCAATGCTTTTGATCAATCTTTCTGTTTTTTACACTTGGGAACTTGGATCCAGCCCACTCTCACCCCCACAAGACATCTGAGGATAGCCAGGAGTCTGAAGGCCCCAATTTGAAAAACACACAGCCTAGTCTGGTCTGATGCCTGTTTTTATAAATAAAGTTTTATTGGAACACCGTCATGCTCATTTATTTATGTATTTTTTATGACTGCTGTCCTTCAATGGCAGAGCTGAGCAGTTGGGACAGAGACTGTATACCCTACAAAACTGAAAATATTTACTATCTGGCTCTTTACAAAGTTTGCTGGCCTATTCTAATCTATGTTTTCCACTTGTCTTAGCAACAATCAGTAACAAAGCAGAGTTGCCAGATTTAGCAGTTAAAAACACAGAATAGTTAAATTTGAATTTCAGATAAACAACAAATACTTTTTTTAAAAAAAAGAATAAATATGTCTTAGCAATCACATGGCAGCCCTATAGAACAACGACTTACACAAGACCCCTGTGATCCTCTCAGTCCTGCACCTGCCTCACTTTGAGCCTTGGAGGAGAAAAAAGGTGAAGAAAGGAGGGGTTCTTGGAATGATGTGCACCCTTTAGAAGACAGCATTTGGAATGGAAGCAGAAGAACAGTCTTTGGTCACTTTTCCCTGCCTCACCTTGACAGCTGTGGGAGCTCTAGGGTTTGAGGTCCTCTTGGTACCTGGTAGGTGTCAGTGATGAGTAACCACCCTACAAATTGCACAAGTAAATGTGGTCAAGGAGGTGAGGTAGGGAAGGAACTGTTTTATCACCCTGGCATGTGCTTCTTTAATATAGCAGCTCCAGTGTGCATTTAACTGATGGTTTATAAGTTTTCTCCTTGTCTAGTTTCTTGCCCTGTTTTTTAAAAAAATTATTACTTTGTTTTCTCTTTTTCTTTTTTCTTTTTTTCTTTTTTTTGAGACGGAGTCTCACTCTGTCGCTCAGGCTGGAGTGCAGTGGCGTGATCTCAGCTCATTGCAAGCTCCGCCTCCCGGGTTCACGTCATTCTCCTGCCTCAGCCTCCCGAGTAACTGGGACTACAGGTGCCCACCACCACGCCTGGCAAATTTTTTGTATTTTTAGTAGAGACGGGGTTTCACTGTGGTCTCGATCTCCTGACCTTGTGATTCCGCCCGCCTCGGCCTCCCAAAGTGCTGGGATTACAGGCGTGAGCCACTGTGCCCGGCTTTTTTCTCTTTTTCTTAAAAAAAAGTACAAAAAGTGGAAACAAGGGCTCACTATGTTGCCCAGGCTGGGCTCAAACTCCTGAGCTCAAATGATCTCCCGCCTCGGCCTCCCAAAGTGCTGGGATTACAGGTGTAAGCCACTGCGCCCAGGCAATGCCCTGATTTTTTTTTTTTTCTTTAAAGGTAGTTTATTTGATTCTGATTACAAAATACAGGTGAGGAGCACAGACAACGCCTGTAACCCCTTGGTGGCACATCGTCCCAGTCTATGCTTCTATAAATACCCTTTGTACAACAGCAAGCTCACGCCATCCCCAAGCGCTTGCACAGTCTAACAGCTATATGACCAGGAGTTATATGACCAGGTGGAAAGTTAAACAGATGCTCCACTCACAAGGCAGGGCCCCTCCAATTAGTCTTCTGGCTCCCTTTTGCTAATAGTAACTGGTTGCTCTTTCTATTGGTCATAGATAAATTACGCCTGCACAATTCTCCGAGTGCTTTCAAGTAACCTCAGAAGGCAGTGACTAAGACCCTTTCCTTGCTCCCAGCTTCCTATGTCCCAGGCTGCCTGTGGCACCCGGACTGCTGCTGCCCCTGGGTCCCGCACATTCCAGGGTGACGATGGAGGAAGGGCAGGCCAGGCCAAGCATGAGGAATGAATAGTCTTTGTTGGGCTCAGACCGAGAGTCTGTGGGCCTTGAGGACCTCTGCGTATTTGTCAGTTTTCTTCTCTACGTTCTTCTCGGCCTGTTTTCCTAGCCTCATGAGTTGTTTCTTCTTCCAGTAGTGGACCTTGGCCTTCTCCTTCCTCTTCTCCTCCAGAGTGGCAGTCACTGCCTGGTACTTCCAGCCAACCTGGTGAGCCAGGCGCCCCAGATAGGCACACTTTCTTGTAGGTTTCAGACGTACGACCTTCAGGGCAGCAGGAACCACCATCTGGCTTTTCTTGTCGCAGGGCAGTGGGATGCCATCAAACACCTTGAGGCGGTCCAGGGCGGCCTGGCCTCTCTTGGTCTTGTGGAGCAGCATGCCTCGCGCCACCCGCCGGAAAATGCCTTGGGGACCCGGAAGGGGTAGGGGCCTTGGGAAAGGTTTGTGTTCTCCGCTTGTGGAGGAAAGCCAGGTGCTTCAACATGCAACATGTTTCTGTAGAAACTGCCAGAAATGTTGATGCCCTCACAGCGTAGGACCACCGCCTTCCGGCCCAGCAGTACCTGCTTAGCCATGATGGCCGCCAGGCGGCCCAGGAGATGGCCTGGACCATTGAGCACCAGGACCTGCACCTCCGCCATCTTCCATCTTCTGCAGTCGCCTGGGGAGGCTTTTTTATTTTATTTTATTTTATTTTTTTGAAACGGAGTCTCGCTCTGTTGCCAGGCTGGAGTGCAGTGGCGCGATCTCTGCTCACTGCAACTTTCACCTCCTAGGTTCAAGTAAGTCTCCTGCCTCAGCCTCTGAGTAGCTGGGATTACAGGCGTTCACCACTACACCTGGCTAAGTTTTTTGTATTTTTAGTAGAGACAGGGTTTCACCATGTTTGCCAGACTGGTCTCAAACTTCTGACCTCAGGTGATCTGCCCACCTGGGCCTCATAAAAGTGCTGAGATTACAGGTGTGAGCCACTGTGCCCAGGCGATTTTTTCTTTTTCTTTTTGAGACGGAGTTTCACTCGTTTCCCAGGCTGGAGTGCAGTGGCGTGATCTCGGCTCACTGCAACCTCCGCTTCCCGACTTCAAGCGATTCTCCTGCCTCAGCCTCCCGAGTAGCTGGAATTACAGGTGCCTGCCACCACACCCAGCTAATTTTTGTATTTTTAGTAGAGACAGGGTTTCGCCACGTTGGCCAGGCTGATCTCGAGCTCCTGACCTCAGGTGAACCACCCGCCTCGGCCTCCCAAAGTGCTGGGATTTACAGGCGTGAGCCACCACGCCAGGCCCAGGCAATTTTTATAGATGTGGAAACTACTATTCTGTACTGGTAGACATGAGAGTGGAACTCTTTTTTTTTAGACGAAGTCTTGTCCTGTTGCCCAGGCTGGAGTGTAGTGGCACGATCTTGGCTCACTGCAACCTCCGCGTCCCGGGTTCAAGCGATTCTCCTGTCTCAGCCTCCCTAGCAGCTGGGATTACAGGCCTGACTGAGGCCTGGTTGATTTTTGTATTTTTAGTAGAGATGGGGTTTCGCCAGGCTGGTCTCGAACTCCTGACCTCAGGTGATTCACCCAACTCAGCCTCCCAAAGTGCTGGGATTATAGGCGTGAGCCACTGCGCCCGGCCGAGAGTGGAACTTTTCATACATTCTACCTCTCATTGTACCCTCACATCATCTCCATGTCAGAGGGGTGGTGGATGTCTCTTCAGGTGGAAGATTCCACCGAAGTAACTGTGCATACAGAGCCAGACACACCTGTCTGAATCCTGAATCCTCCATTCAGACAGGTGTGTCTGGATGCAGCAGTAGTTAACTGTGCAGGCCCTCCAGCCAGACAATCTGGGGTTATATCCTAGTTTAGTCATTTACTGGTGAAATGACCTGGGAGAAATTACCTAACTTGTCTCAGCCTCAGTTTCCTTATCTGTAAAAGTGTCGGGATGATGATGCTACTACCTACCTCATGGTGTTGTGAGGATCAATGGGTTGGAACATGTAAAGTACTTAGAACTGTGCCTGGCACATAAACACTTGGTACATGTTAGCTGTTAGGTGCTTTGCAAATCACTGGAAACCTATGGACGAATGTGAAGTGTTCGCTGAACCCCGCTCCGGCAGCGTGCGCTGTCGCCACTAGGTGTCGCAATTCAGCAGGCACAGTCCCGAAGCTTGACTTGGGGTAGTTGGCTGGGACTTTAATTTTAGCCTATTGTCATTTTTGATTCGATTTGGTGATTTCAAGGGGATAAACTGACATGCTATCTTTTGAAGTCCCTGGGGATTCAGAAATTCCAGCAGAGTTGCTGACATTCAGGCCTGGAAGGAGCTGTTTGGAGTCCTGCCTTTGTTCACAGTTCAAGTGGCATAAAATTTATCATCCACACCAGGATTTGAGAGTGAAAGGGGGACTATTAGAAACTATGCCAGGACAAGAGGAGTAAGTAGAATGTGCCCCCGAAACCTGCATACAATCACCCTACCTATATCTAACCTGATGTATGGTACTCCTCGGCATTTTTTGGGATCTTCTCCAGGAGGGAAACTCAATGACACTTCCTCAGAAGCCTGGTATGATAAGCGGTGACTTCATGCATTTGTAAGTCCCTTCCCCAAGAAGGTGGTGCCTCATTGTTAGGTTTACTTGCATTTAGTCCTCGGTGGACACGATCAGTGTGTCTGCTTCACAGACCACTATTCACCTTTGTGTCCTTTATGCTGAATAATCCCATCTCCTCCACAGCTTTTCTTCAGTGCTTCCTTCCAGCTGTCAGACCCTCAGAGGCACTGAGGCACTCATCTCTGAATGTGGTGAAGGAGAGTGAGCAGCGAAGCCATTTTCTGGGCTATTGCTGAGGGAATTCTTCTAAGATTTCATCCATCTCTAAGACTTCAGAATCCCATTATTTCAGATTTGTTTTAATTAATTAATTAATTTGAGACAGAGTCTCACTCTGTCACCCAGGCTGGACAGCAGTGGTGTAATCATGGTTCCCTGCAACCTTGACCTCCTGGGCTCAGCCTCCCGAGTAGCAGCTGGGACTACAGGCATGTGCCACCACGCCCATGCACGCCTGGCTAATTTTTGTATTTTCAGTAGAGATGGGGTTTTGCCATGTTGGCCAGGCTGGTCTTGAACTCCTGGGCTCGAGTGATCCACCTCCTTGGCCTCCCAAAGTACTGGGATGACAGGTGTGAGCCACTGTACTCTGCCTATCTTTTTTCAAAGGGCAGGAGGACTTTTGGAGGCCAAGGTGGGAGGATTGCTTGAGGCCAGGAGTTCAAAACTAGCTTGAGCAACATAATGAGGCCTCTGTCTCTACAAAACAAAACAAAACAAAAAACAAAACAAAACAAACAAAAAACCCAATTAGTTGGGTATGGTGGCATGCACCTGTGGTTCCAGCTACTTAGGAGTCTGAGGTAGGAGGATCCTTGAGTCCAGGAGTTTGAGGCTGCAGTGAGCCATGATGGCACGACTGCCCTCCAGCCTGGATGGCAGAGCAAGTCCCTGTCTCAAAAACAACAAAACAAAACAAAACCCAAAAAGGGCAGGAGGAAGCTAGCATTTATTGAGCGGTCACCACACATCACATGTTGTGCTTTCACTCCATCATCTTGGTCAGCCCATCAACCTTGTGGAATTGGTATTTTCTTTTTTTCAGACAGTCTCACTCTGTCAGCCAGGCTGTGAGTGCAGTGGCACGATCTTGGCTCACGGCAACCTCTGTCTCCCAGGCTCAAGCAAGTCTCCTGCCTCAGTCCTCCGAGTAGCTGGGATTACAGGCATACGCCACCATGACTGGCTAATTTTTGTATTTTTAGTAGAGACGGGGTTTCACCATATTGACCAGGCTGGTCTCAAACTCCTGACCTCAGGTGATCCACCCGCCTCGGCCTCCCAAAGTACTGGGATTACAAGTGTGAGCCACCATGCCCGTCCCTGTAATTGGCATTCTTATGCCCCATTCCACAGGCGAGGGAACAGGCCTGAAGAGGTCCCAGCCCATAAAAGCAGAGCCAGGATTCAGACAGGTGTGTCTGGCTCACAAGCCCTGCGACCGCTTCCTCACCAGGCTGTATCCGATGGTCTTCCAGTGAGTTGGCTCGCTGGCAGACAATCCTAGTACATCTCTTTCCCTCTCTGAGACCCAGTTTCCTCTTCTGGAACCTGGGCAGAGCTGGGTACATGTACTAAGGGGCTGCCACAGTGACTGGAAAGATTGGCGCTGGTGGGGGTTCCTTGGGAAGACTTTGTTAGGGGCACTGAAGAGGGCTTTGGATGAAGCAAAATGTGGAAGGAGAATATTTTCCTTGCGGGGAAAGGGAGGTCAGGAGATGGGTTATGGGTTTAGTCTAATAGACAAAAACAAGATTGCGTGTGTGTGAGAGAAAGGGGCCCGGAAGATGAGTGGAAACTTCCAGTCTAATTAGCAGAAAGCAAAGGCAAACCTTGTGACTATAGCCAGGTTTTAAAAATTTGTCCCCTGTCAAGCTTAGTGCAATGGTAGGGCATGTGGAAAGCACAGCATACAGTTTCTTTAAAATTTTTAAAATTTTCACTTTTAAAGACCGGGTCTCCCTCTGCTGCCCACGCTGGAGTACAGTGGCGTGATCCTAGTTTACTGCAGCCTCCAATTCCTGAGCCTCAGCCTCCGGGGTAGCTGGGACTACAGGGGCATGCCACCACACCCGGTTAATTAAAACCTTTTTTTTTTTGAGATGGGGTTTTCTTATGTTGCTCAGGCTGTTCTTGAATTCCTGACTTCCTGCGCTCTAGTAATCCTTCCGCCTGGGCCTCCCAAAGTCCTGGGCCTCCCAAAGTCCTGGGATTACAGGTGTGAGCCAGGGCACCTGGCCTAGAAATTTTTGATGACAGTAATGATGAGAAGAGATGGTGTTTTAGTGCTCTTTGGAAACAAGTTTAGGCCTTCTAGCTTTAAGAATCCGGGCCTAGGCCGGGCGCGGTGGCTCAAGCCTGTAATCCCAGCACTTTGGGAGGCCGAGACGGACGGATCATGAGGTCAGGAGATCGAGACCATCCTGGCTAACAGTGAAACCCCGTCTCTACCAAAAAATTCAAAAAACTAGCCGGGCGAGGTGGTGGGCGCCTGTGGTCCCAGCTACTCGGGAGGCTGAGGCAGGAGAATGGCGTAAACCCGGGAGATGGAGCTTGCAGTGAGCTGAGATCCAGCCACTGCACTCCAGCCTGGGCGACTCCGTCTCAAAAAAAAAAAAAAAAAAAAAGGATCCAGGCCTATAATCCCAGCACTTCGGGAGGCAGAGGCAGGAGGGTGGCTTGAGCCCAGGAGTTTGAGAACAGCTTGGGCCCCAGGGAGACCCCCGTCTGTACAAAAAAAAAAAAAAAAAATTCAAAAACTTAGCCGGACGTGGTGGTGCGCGCCTATAGTCCCAAGTACTGTGGAGGCTGAGGCGGGATCACTTGAGCCCACAAGTCTAGGCTGCAGTGAGAGGCGATCGCACCACTGCACTCCTGCCTGGGCAACAGAGTGAGACCTTGTCTCAAGAAAAAACAAAACAAAACAAAACAAAACCAAAAAAACAAAAAACATATAAAATCCAGGCCTGAAAAAGCGCCGGGCCAGACATGCCCAGTTGGAGTTTCTCCTGCCTCAGCGCACCCCTCCCGCACCCCGTGCCCTGTACCCGCCCTTGGAGGCCGCCAGCTCCTGGGGAGGCGCGGCTCTTTCTGCAAGCGGTGTCTCCGGCAGGCGCTGTCAGCATCTCACACAGCCCGCCCGGAACACCGGGGAAGGGGTTCGCAGGTGTGGGAGTGGGGTGGCGAGGCCGGGCAGCCTGGCACGAGCGAGAGAGCTGAGGCCTGGGCCAGGACGGCCCTTGGGTGCCGTGTGGGCGCAGAGCCCAGGAGAGCGCACTGCCAGGCCCAGACCTTCCCGCCCCTACCCTGGGAAGAGGCCGGTTCGCCGCAGGGGGAAGGCGTGATTAGAGCACCTCGGAGGAGCGGCCGGTCCGGGCATGCGGGTGGCGGGGCGGGGAGGGAGGCTTCCGGAACCCCCGGAGGGCACCCGCGCCTCGCGGGCCCTGTGCCCCGTCCCCGGGCTCCCCCTCCTTTAACGCAGGGGACCCAGCCTGGGGCGGTGCAGGGCGCTGGCGCTGGCGCCCCCCTCAGCCCGGCGCTCCTTCTCCGCCCCGCCCTCCCCGCCCCACCCCTCCCCACCTCTCCCCACCCCTCCCCTCCCCTCCCTTCCCCGCCCCTCCCCTCCCCTCCCCACCCTGCCCCTCCCCTCCCCGTCCCTCCCCTCCCCTCCCCGTCCCGCCCCCGGGCAGCCCCGCCCCGCAGGCGCGCCATTCCCGGGCAGGCCCCGCCCCCCGTTTCCGCTGGCGGCGGCGGCGGTGCTGGAGCGTGAGCGGTGCGGGGACCCCCGAGTCCTGCGGGCGCGGTGAGTGCGGCCCGGGCGGCGGGCGGCGAGGCGGGTCTCGTGAGCGTGCGGAGTTGCGCGGCCTCGAGATGGCGCCAGGCGGGCTGGGCACCCCCAGGCCGGGTCCCGAGAAGGCGGAGCGGCCGGGGGCGCCCACGGGAGGCGGTGTGGGCAGGGCGGCGGTGGGACGAGGGGACGAGGAACAGAGTAGGCGCTGTGCGGGAAGCGGGCCGGGAAGGGGAGGATGGGTGCGGGGCCCGGGCACCGAGCGAAGTGGGGTCCCCCAGGGGATGGCTCCAAGGAAGACCGTTTCAGAAAGGGAGCCCCCGGGGCTGGCAAGGGTTCCCGATTGTGTGACCCAGTGCACCGCTTGGAACAGTCCATACAAGGACCCCAAAGAGGGCCAGAGGGCCAGAGGCCTTGGGGCAGGGCTGGGATATAGCCTGCAGTCCCCCGGCACCCGCGACCACTCCCTGGGCCACTGCTGGAAGATCAGCACTCCGAGTGACAGGACTCTGGCACACCCCGAAGTTGGAGATCTAGCCCATCTGTGCATTCAAGTTTGGGACTTAAAAAAACTTTCTTGTGGTTTAAAAAAAAAAACATCCAAACAAGTAACTGGCTTGTTGTTGTAAGAGCAATATTTGTACTTGTACATCTTGGAACTGGAGTCTTGGATCTCCTCCCTCTTTGAAAAATATACGGGTCACTTCTTCATCTTCCCCCAAATGCCTGTATTGTCTAGGGAAGCTTGGGGTAGTATGGGATCCCCTGAGCTACCTTTCCCTCGCATCACCAAAACGGGGGTAAGAAGGCAGGGGCTTACCACTCTTGGTTCAGAGACCCAGTCTCTCTTTATGCGCGCGAGCCCTTCTGACCTGCAGCTGTCCTTTTCCCTGGGGTGACTCAGGTATTTCCTCCTCCAGGAAGCTTTCCTGGACTAGTGGAGAAAACCGAAGACTCATGCGAGGATCCCTATATATACCTGCTAGCTCCCTTCTCTACTGAAAATAGCCACAGAGAATGTTGAATATATGCTTTGCTATAGAGATCCACAGCTAGCTTGCCATCGTAAGTAATGGGGAGGCGAGGAGAGGGATTATGGATAATTTCAAACAATGGCCTGGATAAATCATTTATATTTAGCTAAGGAATGCAGCCAGAGAGGCAGACAATTACACCGGCTTCCTACCCTTGGCTTGGTCCTGGCATGGCTGATGCAGCTGGGCTGTGGGTTGGAGGGAGAGGATTGGGGTAGATAAAACTTGAAGTATAATTCAGTGACACTCTCACTCCCTGAAGACCCCCTGTGTGCAAGTCCCTGAACAGGTGAGAGTAGGATTTTTGTTTTTTGTCTGGTTTAATCAGATTTTAATATTCTGGCAGGGCTCTTTGAACCTATGAACAGATATTTAATATTAATAATAATAACTAGTGTTGATAAAGTAATTTACAGTTGGCCAAGTGTTTTTATGCGCATTACATTAGGTGTATATAATTTTATTTAATTCATACATAATCTTGTAAAGTTTGTTACTTTTTTTTGAGACAGAGTCTCACTCTGTTGCCCAGGCTGGAGTGCAGTGGCAGGATCTCAGATCACTGCAAACTCTGCTTCCCCGGTTCAAGCGATTCTCCTGCCTTAGCCTCCCGAGTAGCTGAGATTCCAGGCATGTGCCACTACGCCTTCTAATTTTTGTATTTTTAGTAGAGACAGGGTTTCGCCATATTGGACAGGCTGGTCTCGAACTCCTGACCTCAAGTGATCCACTTGCCTTGGCCTCCCAAAGTGCTGGGGTTATAGGCGTGAGCCACCACACTGGGCGAGGTTTGTTACTTTTAATTGTCTTCTTATAGGTTAGGAATATGATGCTCAGAGAGAATAAATATCTAAGGTCACAAAACTCATTAAGTAAAAGAAGCAAAACTTGAACCTGGCTTCTGACCTTCCTGCCTTGTGCCTTCTATTTTGCCATCTGCCTCTGCCCTTCTTCTATTTTATTTTATTTTTTGAGACAGGGTTTCGCTTTCGTTGCTCAGGCTGGAGTGCGATGGCACTATCTCAGCTACTGCAATCTCTGCCTCGTGGGTTCAAGCGATTCTCCTGCCTCAGCCTCCAGAGTAGCTGGGATTACAGGCACCCACCACCAAACCTGGCTAATTTTTGTATTTTTTGTAGAGAGAGAGTTTCACCATGTTGGCCAGGCTGGTCTCAAACTTCTGACCTCAGGTGATCTGCCTGCCTTGGCCTCCCAAAGTGCTGCGATTACAGGCGTGAGCCAACACATTCAGCCCCTTCTTCTATTTTTTTCACTTTGTTGCTTGGGCTGGAGTGCAGGGATGCAATCAGCTCACTGCAGCCTCCAACTCCTGGACTCAAGTGATCCTCCCGCCTTAGCCTCCCGAGTAGCTGGGACTATAGGTGCAGGCCCCTTGCCCAGATAATTATTATTTTTTAAATTTTTTATGGTAAAGATGGGGTTGTGCTGTGTTGCCCAGGCTGGTCTCTAGTCTTGAATTCCTGGCCTCAAGCAATTCTCCTACCTTGGCCTCCCAGAGTGTTGGGATTACAGGCGTGAGCCACCACGCTCAGCCCCTTTCCTCTATGTTGAGCCTCGTCTTCACCTGGCACCACTTATTTGTGCAACCTTGAGCAATTTACCTCCTCTTTCCAACTCTCTGTCTTGGTGGGATATTGGATTAGAAATATTCTAGAGTTTCTTCCAGCATCAGATAATTAACAGTGTAAGATATTAGCAGCCACTCAACCAATTAGGAAGTGTGCTTTATGTAAAAAAATTTAAAATTGTGGTATAAAACACTGAATGTAAAATCTTTTTTTTTTTTTTTGAGACAGAGTCTTGCTCTGTTGCTCAGGCTGGAGTGCAGTGGCGTAATCTTGGCTCACTGCAACCTCCGCCTCCCGGGTTCAAGCAGTTCTCTCCCTCAGCCTCCCGAATAGCTGGGATTACAGGTGCCCGCCACCACCCTTGGCTAAATTTTATATATTTTTTAGTAGAGATGGGGTTTCACCATGTTGGCCAGGCTGGTCTTGAACTCCTGACCTCGTGATCCACCCGCCTCGGCCTCCCAAAGTGCTGGGATTACAGGCATGAGCCACCGCACCCAGCAAATGTAAAATCTTAAGTGTACATTTTAACCATTTGTCAGTGTACAGTTCAGTAGCATTAAGTATATTTACATTGTTGTGCAACAGAGCTCCAGAAATTACCTTGTAAAACTGAAGCTTTAATATTCATGAAACAACTATTTCCCCCTCCTCCCAGCCTCTGGCAGCCACTATTCTGTCTGTTTAGTGTGCTTTATTAAGCTCCTTCTGTGTGCTTAGTAAATGCTGACCTTGAGGAATTAATCTGGAGAGTTGTGGAGAAGCAGCCCAGCTTAGGTGGGAAGCCCTTGAACCTGGGGTGGCTGGAGGGAGTGCCCCTTTGTCGCAAGCCTGTAACCCCAGGGCCAGCCAGCACTGTTAAGTGAATGAGTGAGTGGGTTGGGCCTTGGGAGGTGCCCTTACCTCCTTTAGCGTCAGCTCCCTGCTTGCAAAATGAGGATAACAATACCAAGTACTCAGGATGTTGGGAAGGAGCCATGAGCTGATGTATGTGGGGCACATAGCTCAGGGCCTCATATACAGCAGGTGTGCAGTAAACGGTGGCTGTTATTTATAACTTTGTGGAGGAGACTGGACTAATATGCTCGGAACGAGAGAGGACAAGACTTCTTTTCTTCTACCGTGAGGGCCCCGCCTGCAGTGGTTGTCATCCTCACTGACTAAGAGGGAGTGGATCTAATCCAGGTGCATTTGCCTGGCATTCAGCATCCTGCCAGTCTAGCCTTATTACCACTCTTCTCCCTCCGGGAACCCTTGGTTCTGGCCAGACTAATCTCCCAGCCTTGCTTTGTGCATTCCTTCTAGGCCCCTTAGTTCATCCTCTTCCACCTTGCTGGATACTTCTTCCATGCTCCACTTTCAAGACCCTTCTCATGTCTGAGCTCCTTTCAAGACCCTGGCATATCCCACCCCAAATGAACCTCTTTTTCCTGGGAACTCCTATGGCATTTTCTGTCTTCATTTTGTTCCTGGCCTTTATAGATTTCCTTGGGTGGTTCTCTAGTGAACTCCACAAACAGTGTATGCGTCACATGTATAAGAGTCTGTGCTGGGCTGGATACTGTCCCTCACATCTGTAATCCCAGTACTTTGGGAAGCTGATGCAGGAGGATCACTTGAGGCCTGGGATTTGAGACCACCCTGGGTAACATAGTGAGGCCTCTGTATCTAAAAAATTATACATACAATGTATATATATATATTAGCCAGGTGTGGTGGTACACACTTGTGGACCTATGGACCTATGGTCCCAGCTAGAGGTGAAAGGATCGCTTGAATTCAGGAGTTCGAGGCTTCAGTGAGCCATGATTGTGTCACTGCACTCCAGGCTGGGTAACAGAGCAAGAATTTTGTCTCTTTAAAAAAAAAAAAAAGTCTGTGCTAAGTTCTGATGCTGCAAAAATAAACAAGATAAACGTCCTTATCTTCATGGGGCTTGTTAGCCAGTAAAGAGTTGAGAAACGGGTTCGAAAGATGACAATTCAAAGGACAAGGTGAATGGCTTCTGAGAGCAGAATGTTATGTGAGCTGAAACAGTTCGGTCACCTTGATTGAGGAGTACCATTTCATGCAGAAGGTGGTGGTGGACATGAACCCTGGAGGGGAGCTTGCATTTCAACAGAAGGAGTAAGGATCAGCCTGGGGCTAGGCCCTGAGAAGGTTGGGGTATGTGAATGGTGCAGGCGGGCCAGGCGTGGGATGTGTGCAGGGAAGCCATAGAGGAGACAACAGGTAGACAGGTAGACAACAGCTGTTGGGCAGGTAGACAACAGCTGTATTGTGGGTTGCCTCAGATCACCAGCCAAGAACTTTATCTGTCCATTCATTCTTCCAAGAGAACTTGAGTGCCCACCAGGTGCCAGCATTAAACTGGTGCTGTGGAGACAGCCATCAACCTTGGGAGGCCCTGGGAAGTTTGCAGGTTTTGAGCCAGGGTAACAGAAGCAGGACTGGGCTTAAGGAGGGTGAATCTGGGGTCTGTGAAGAAGGCACGTCATGGTAGGGGGAGTGGCTGGGCACCTGTGAGGAATGGTGAGGAGGCATTGAACCTGAGATATTTTGGAAGTAAGATCAGGATCATTTGTAACTTGACTGGGTGGGGAAGTGAGGAAAGGTTGAAGGTGAAGGGGAATTGAAGTTGATTCTGTGCTGGGTGATTGTGAAAATGCAATGCCATTTGCTGTTTCCAGTAGGTATTGTTTCATCAACTAGATTGCAAGCCCCTTGAGGGCATGGATTCTCACTCCCTCTGATGTTCTCCTTGGCCCTGAATTCACTGCTGTGAGGCACAGAACGGATTAGGCACAGTGGACCCCTCAGGATCTCAAGAAATGAATCTTGCACTTTCTACCATCCCAAATTTGTATCCACAGCAATATTTGTTCATGGGCCTGGCTTTCTCCGGAGTCATGTTTCTGCAGACTCAAGTGTTTCCTGCCTATATCCTCACACCCGAAGTTAACTGCCCTTTCAGTTTCTGCTGCAGTTTTATTTCTCACTTGGTGGCCATTTTCCACCAAGTTTTTATTGCTCCATAAGAGTAACTTTGAATGTGGTAGAGATGAAAACAACAAGGTGGCCTGTTCCTTTATATTGACCTCATAGCGTATGCGATGCAAATGCATCTCAGTCCGTTTACACACTTTTACATATCTTGAAACTTTGGGTCACTTGCGAGTGGCCAAAATTGTAATATTAAATCCTTGGATGACAAAGGTCTACCCCAGGGATGCCAAATACCTGGCGGGGATTCTGTTACTTCTGTAACTGCCCGTGGCAGACATCACTAATCAATTGCAGCTGTGTTTTCTGCTGGGCCAGGGCTTGGGTTCTGATCGTAATGTCTTGGGTACCCACCAGCAACTGAGTGGCATTAGCACACTGCCTTCCTGTTTGCCATTTCTGGCCTTCTCCATTTGTTGAGTGAGCAGTTTCTTGGTGAGGGATTGCTGCCCCAAAGAGTTGTCCTTGATGGACAGAATTCACCCTAGAGTGGCTTCTTACCAAAGTGATGACCTAATTTTTTGCCTTCCTGCAGGAATATCCTGGAACCTTCTTTTATTTGTCAGCAGCCAAGGTGTTTGCAGGAAGTTCAGAGAGAACAGGTCAGTGTTGGTTCGGGTCCATTGTGGGGTAGGGCCTCTGAACGTCTCTGTGTTATACACTCCATCTGAAGCCAAGGTCTTTCTTGCCCTTTAACTGTGGGTTGGGGAGGATAGAAGAGGATGCTGACATTTTCTGGTTGTCCTGCCCTGACTCCTGGCTTTGCTTTTCTAAGCTCCTTAAATTGGGCTTTGGGGGCCAGGCAAGAATTATCTCCTTTCCACTGTTTCTGATTGGTGGCTGAGGGTACTCTTAGATTCTTTCTTGGCCACCCCATTTGTGTGGAGGAAGCCTAGGGAGAGGCCTGTAACTTCCTGCTTCCTGTCTCCTCCCAGCAGGCTTGGGAGCCAGGGTGGAGGGGCCTCCCACCACAGGCCAGAAGAGAAGCTGCAGGAGTCCTGGCCAATCCTCAGTGCCTCCATTTTGCTATGCCCACCGCCCTCCACCAGCACCCTTACGGGGCCCTCTTCTCTGCTCCTCCAGGCTCCTGGGGGTCTTGCTGATGGTTTATTCATTGTTCCTAGCACTTGTGCATGGAGGCCTCCCCTGTGCCAGGCTACAGACCAGGCAGCCAGACAGTGCGGGTAGATGGTGCTGATTCAGGTTCCCTTGGGGTGCTGTTTACTGACCTGGGCTTTTTATGTTTAATTTATGTGTGTTTTCTCCTGCAGCTTCTCCCTGCTGGGTGATGTGTAAAATCTTACCTTCCCTGAACCCAGTGGTGTAGTCAGTGGAGCAGGGAGCGGGGCCGGAATGGTGCTGGCTGGTGGCTCATGTTGCCAAACATTCTCTTGTCTGTGGGTTCCAGCGGGGGTTATTTGGTGCCCCAAGAGTGGCCAGGAGCCTCTTCTCATCCTGCCATGCCTTCACGTTATACTTAGGATGCTGGTACTCACATTTCTCATCATAATCAGACTCAGTTTTAGACCCTTTACAAAGGTCCACAACCAATTTAACTTAATCAGATGAAGTTATAATTTGAATCTCATTTAACTTTCACAAAGGCCCCGCGGGGTAGCTGTCATGTCTTCCTCTTTTATCGGTGGCAGCAGGTAAGGCCGACACATAGTGTTAGCCGGAGCAGGGGCTGCAGCCCAGATTCTATGACTCTGCAGCGCCTGCCTTTTCTAATGCAGACCTGTGGCTGTTCTGAGTTCTCAACTGACGCTGGGAATCCGCTCCAGGTCCCTCCCTGAGCCTGCTTGCAGCAGGAATGCCTGAGCTCCCATTTTAAGTCCTCCTCCCGCCTCCCTGGGGCCCGTGTGGGTGTCTGCTTTCATTCTCGCAGCTCTGGGATTTGAGGCACCGCCTGTCACTGAATGGTGCGGTGCAGCCAGGCACACGGGCTTGGGTGGAGGCAAATTCGTCTGGTGAAGGTCAGGCAGCAGTCGTCCAGGTGCAGTGGCTCACGCCTGGAATCTCTGCACTTTGGGAGGCTGAGGCAGGAGTTCAAGACCAGACTGGGCAATATAGTGAAACTCTGTCTCTATTAAAAAAGACTGGGCAGCAGAGAAGGAAGGACTTAAGGACAAGGGAATGACCGTCTTGCTGTGCAGCATGTCCCGCACATCCTGTGGGGCCTGTTCCTGGTGGGCCCTGCCAGACAGAACTTGGTGAGGGGCTCCCCAGGAGGCCTGTATGGCCTTGGGGAGACACAGATAGCCCCTGACATCAGCAGCTGTGTCTATCCAGATGCCTGTCTTTCTTCCGTGCATCGGCGTTGAAACCCAAGTGAGGGAGACGTGAGCGGAGGCCTTGGCAGACAGGACGTTGATCCTCTCCGATGGCTGTGGCCCAGGGAGCTTTGGTTTTGCCATTTCTTCTCATGCTCCGGAGCCGTGCTCTGGGATGTTGACCAGCTCTGGGGTGGGAGGTTCTTATCCTGGCCCCTGCTCCTCCCTCTAACTGCTGTGCGAACTTGGGCAAGTTGATGGCTTTCTTCAGGCCGGTTTGCTCACCCACAAAGCGGCAGGCTGGGTGACCCATTGCCAAGGTTCTTTCTGGCTCTGCTGGAGGTGGTTTCTGAGGTGGTATGAGTTGGGATGCCTGGGTTTTGGCTTCCAGTCCTGGGCCTGCCTTCTGCCTCTGACTAGTGCCTTCTTGGCCTCTGACCTGGAGGTGGATGCAGGAGGGAAGAATGAAGTTAATGAATAAACTGGAGATGCTGACTCCTGATAGGAGCCTGACTGGGGGTGGAGGATGTTTGCGGAGATGGTCCCCTGCCCTGCGAGTGGCGAGTGGCGGGGTCCTACTGCCTGGCTTCTGTCCTGTGCTGACGGCTCTGCTGTTGCTTTGGTTTTAAGTCTCTTTTCCGTGCCCCTGCCTGAGGCAGTGAGGAGTAAGCCTCCGGTCCTGGACTCCAGCCCTGCATGTTAATCATTTCAACTTCAGTCATAGCCACAGCATCACGAAATGAGAATATCCGCCTGGAGCAGGCTAGCTTTCAAACCGTCTCCTTGCTCTCAAACCAAGAGCGTAACCAGAATTTCAGCCTGAACCAGGAGGGTGCTCTTCAGAATGGGAAGGAGACGGAAGAACTCTTTGCTGGCATCTGGAGTTGGGAGCATGATCCTCTCTGCATTTCAGCCCAATACTTTGGAGCCAAATGTAGATTTTTTTTTTGCCTATTGTTTAGTATTATCTGTGCTTTGATTTAGCACACCCCTTCCGCCCTCTGTTTTCTCTCAGGCTCCCTTGCGGTGGATGGCTGGAAATTGATGATACTTCGAATATTCACTCACTTTCTGAGAGTCTTGTGACCATTTCTACTCTCAATGGTCATCATTTTTAGAACATCGGATCTTGTGATAGGAACAGGAAAGGATGGGGTAGAGAGCAGTCCCAGGGGTCTGAAGAGTCAGGAAGCTCAGTAAGTGCCCCCTAAAATCCCCCCACCTGCTGGGGAGGCTTTGCTGTTGTTGCAGGAAGGCTGGAGGGTCTTGTGGCCTTCGGGGTACAGGATCTTGGTGAGGCCTTGGCCTTGGCCTTAGTAGCTTAGGGTTGCTGCTAACTGTTACAGCACGTTTGTGCAAATTTGAAAAATGGCCCTTCTTCAGGTTACAAGCAAAAAGTAAAGTGAATATATTATTGTGTAGCCAGAACAAAGTCCAGCTGTGTCTGAGGCAACACCCTTGAGCCCTGGTGGGCAGTGACCCTGGCTGTGCGCACACTTGCGGGCACACCGCCTCCAATCATGGGGTGCACATGTTGCTGGGAACACACACAGTCTGGTCCCTCCCCTTGCAATGTAGGGAACGTGTCAGGTTCAGAGTCAGGGAGAGGGCCTCTGAGGACAGTGAACAGGTGAGGGAAGTGAGCTGGGGTGGGAGGGATTCTCAGAGCCAGATTGAAACACGGTGCAGCCATGCACGTGTGTGTGTGTTAGTGACCGTGTGCACACTTGCCTTACATGTGTGCTGGGTGTACTTGCATGGGTTTGTGTGGGAGGGCACTCTGCGTTGTTTTGGCACTTAGTGGAGTGGCCCACGTGTGCACTCTCAACAGATCAGAACAGGCCAGACACAGTGGCTCACATCTGTAGGCCCAGCACTTTCGGAGGCCAAGGCGGGAGCATTGCTTGGTACCAGTCTGGACAACATAGTGAGACCTCATCTCTAATAAGAATAGAAAAAAAATTAGTCAGGTGTGGTAGTTAGTGTGCACCTGTAGTCCCAGCTACTCGGGAGGCTGAGGCAGAAGGATTGCTTGAGCCCAGAAAGTTGAGGCTATAGTGAGTCATGATCGCACCACTGTACTCTGGGCTAGGTGACAGAGTGAGACCCTGTCTCAAGAAAAAAAGGGGCTGGGCATGGTGGCTCACACCTGTAATCCCAGCGCTTTGGGAAGCCAAGGCAGGCAAATCATGAGGTCGAGAGTTCGAGATCAGCCTGACCAACATGGTGAAACCCCATTTCTACTTAAAATACAAAAATTAGCCAGGCTTGGTGGTGTGCACCTGTAATACCAGCTACTCAGGAGGCCGAGGCAGGAGAATTGCTTGAACCTGGGAGGCGGAGGTTGCAGTGAGCCAAGATCAGCCACTTCATTCCAGCCTGGGCAACACAGCAAGACTCCATCTCGGGGGAAAAAAAAAAATGTCAGTATATACCTGTGATGTGAGTGCCTTCCCGTTAGAGGGCAGGGTAAAACCTGGACACAGTACCTGGGAACCCTGCTGGCAGCCTCTTCCCTGGCCACCTGCCAGTGTGGAGATTGAGGCTGAGGGGCCCGAAGCTGTCCTGCAAGCCCTGGGGCAGTGGTGCCAGGGACAGTAGAAGCAGATCCTGCCCCAGCCAGTCCCCAGCCCTGTCTCAGGGCCAGGCTCTACAGGGGGGCTCAGAGGGGCAGGGTGCCCAGCTGAGTTTGAATGAACTGTGTCTTTCCGGGTATGTGAACACGCAGAATGACACGTTTTGTTTTAGAAAAAAATGAGGTAGAGGTCTGGGCTTGCAATTTTCTACTTGTCTTCATCCTGGGAGATTCTAAACAGCTTTGTTTAAAAACTGGACGTACGAATTGCAAAGACCTCAGTGAGGAAGAAGCCATTGGGTCCCCCAGGAAAGCAATTAGGTTTGAAGCCAGAGTTTGGATTTGTTTGACCATTTTGAGTGCTGTCTGCAGCACGTGGGACCTGGAGGCGCTTACAGCATCACCCATAGTGCGAGTCACTCCAAATTAGTAGCCATTTCAAACCGGCTTCCACTGACTTGCTGCTGGGGATGGGTGGGACTGGGGGGGGGAAGCTCCAGGCTTGGCTGTCACCCGTCATCCAGGCTGTGGCTGGCAGAGAGGGGAGGGGGCTGGAACAGCCTGTCTTGGCTCTGCCTGCCCCCGCTGTTGGCCAGAGAAGCTAGAGCTGGTGGTAGCCTGTGTCTGTGAAGGTCTCCTGGATGGAGTAGTTCGTGCCCGCAGTACAGGGAGAACACTGGAAACCATGCAGTTCAGGGCAGGGTTGGTGGAACTTTTTCTTGGCATCCATGGAGAAACTCAGACGGCATCAGGCTGGGCCTTGAGGGAGGGCTGGGATTTAGGGAGGGAAGGGAAGGGTCTCTGAGGGGTTGTAGTGCTGGCCGGGAGCTTGGTTGGGGTGGGGACAGGTGTGGCCCTCAGGAGAGGGTGAGCTGTTCCCTCTGGGGCACCTGGCATGCTGCTCAGAGCAGCTCAGGCACAGGAGGCTGGCGGTGAGAGCCAGTGTTGGTCTTTGAACAGTGGATGACAGGATGAAAAGGGGCATTATAGGCCGGGCGCGGTGGCTCACGCCTGTAATCCCAGAACTTTGGGAGGCCGAGGGGCAGATCACGAGGTCAGGAGATCGAGACCATCCTGGCTAGCACAGTGAAACCCCGTCTGTACTCAAAATACAAAAAATTAGCGGGGCGAGGTGGCGGGCACCTGTAGTCCCAGCTACTCGGGGCGGCTGAGGCAGGAGAATGGGATGAACCTGGGAGGTGGAGCTTGCAGTGAGCCCAGATCGCGCCACTACACTCCAGCCTGGGCAACAGAGCGAGACGCCGTCTCAAAAAAAAAAGAAAAGGGACATTATAGGGAAGATTAGATTGTAGTAGAATTCAAGGGTTTTTTTTTTTTTTGAAACGGAGTCTCGCTCTGTCACCCAGGCTGGAGTGCAGTGGCGAGATCTCAGCTCACTGCAACCTCCGACTCCCTGGTTCAAGTGATTTTCCTGCCTCAGCCTCCTGAGTAGCTGGGATTACATGCACGTGCCACCATGCCCAGCTAATTTTTGTATTTTTTTTTGTTTTTTTGAGACAGGGTCTCGCTGTGTCTCCCAGGCTGGAGTGCAGTGGCGCAGTCTCGGCTCACTGCAAGCTCTGCCTCCCGGGTTCATGCCATTCTCCTGCCTCAGCCTCCCCAGCAGCTGGGACTACAGGCACCCGCCACCACGCCCAGCTAATTTTTTTTGTATTTTTTATATTTTTAGTAGAGACGGGGTTTTACCATGTTGGCCAGGATGGTCTTGATCTCCTGACCTTGTGATCCACCTGCCTCGGCTTCCCAAAGTGCTGGGATTACAGGTGTGAGCCACTGCGCCTGATCTCAAGGTGAATTTTTTAAAAAAAATCATCCTTTTGGCTGGGCACGATAGCTCATGCCTGTAATCCCAGCACTCTGGGGGACCGAGGTGGGAGGATGAGTTGAGCTCAGGAGTTTGAGACCAGCTTGGGCAACATAGCAAGACCCTGACTCTATAAAAGATTAAAAAGCGTAGCCAGGCATGCGCACCTGTGGTCCCAGCCACTCGGGAGGCTGAGGTGGGAGGGTTCAGGAGGTTGAGGCTATAGTGAGCTGTGATCACCCCCCTGTACTCCAGCCTGGACAACAGAGTGAGATCCTGTCTCAAAATAAATACATAAAATACATAAAATAAAAAAGCATCTTTTTTTGTTGCAAAAGAATAAAAACTCATTATAATATCCAAACATTACATAAATTATAGAAAAGGAAAATCTCCCCTAATCCTACCCATCAGAGATAATCACTGTTCATACTTTGGTTTGTATTATTTCCAGATATTTCTGTGATAGACTAGCATCCAGCCCTCTACCTATTTATCTTCTCAATTTCCATAAATAGAATTGAATTCAACTTACTGTTTTGCCCCTTCTTTAGGCATCTTTTCACATCGGTGCATTCAGAACAACCTCATTCTTTTCCATAGTTGCACAGATTTGGCGAACGCATTTTGTTCCATTCATTACTGAGATCTATGCTGCATAGACCACCCCAGAATATAGTGGATTAACACAAACACCGTTTTCTTTGCTTCTAGTTCTATGGGTTAGCGTTTTGGGCTGGCCTCTGCGGTCTTGCCTGGGCTTATTAATGCGGTAGCAGTCAGCTGGTGGCTCTGTAAACCCTGGACAGTCCAACGGAGCTTCACTCATGTATCTGGTGATTGGTGCTGGCTGTCAGCTGGGGTTCTCCCCTGCTGCGTGGTTTCTCACTGTCAAGGAAACTAGCCTTTCGGGTGAAAACAGTCTACAAGACCTCTTACTGTTTAGGCCCTGAAGCCTCACACGCACAATGTCTGTTGATTGCCGGTAAAAGTAAGTCATGGGACCAGCAGAACTCCGGGGTGGGCAGACTCTACCTCTTGGTGGGAAGGCTGGCCATGGCACAAGTAAGGTATATGTGTTCCAGGCGGGGAGGACGTAGACATGCGATCCCTCCCTGTGCCCAGAATCATGAGGAATAGACGCCACAGATAATGAGGAATAGACCCCACAGATCTTTGGAAGATAGTGCAAACCCCTTCTCCTCCCAGCTCACTGTTCGTCCCCAGACGGGTCATCCAGAGAAACTGGCAGACACTTGATCTTCGTGCTGGGCGTCCTTTGAAGTGGAGTCAGTGTGTTGTGTGTGTGCACGCGGCTAGCGCTGGCAGAGGTTTGGGCTTTGTAGTAGACAGTGTCTCCTGCCCTATGGCTCTGAGAGCTGTAGAAGTCAAACGTTCCTGCCCTCTGCAAGCTGCCAAGAGCTTGTCTTCTTGGTACTCCCTGCTAATTTTCATGGCATGTCTGAGAAATGTGTCGATGAGCGACAGGTCTTTAACAAAGCTAGTCCGGTCTTCCAGGCCCAGATTTCTGCTGGGATTTTATTCATTCATTTGCCCAACAACTATGCTCCAGGCTTCCTCCCCATCCCCTCATAACCTCGGATATGAAATAAGAGGGCCCAGACCTGTGTGATGCACAGACTTCACTTTTCCTTCTCAGGCAACTCACAATGGACTCGACACTGACTTCCCACAAGGTGTTCGTGTTTATATTTAGTTTTCTCATCACCTGCCTTAGTGGCTGTTCCCTTCCTGTGAAATGTTACCAATGGCAGGGAGGCAGGAGGAGGCAGGGGAAGAGCCCGCGATGGGTCGTTAACGAATCCTCAAACCCCAGCTTAGAGGATGCAGCAGTGGAGCTGCTGATGGGAAAGTTCTCCCCAGCGCCAATCATTCATCCAACTTACCTCTCCGGAGATCTGAGGCTGGACCTGATGAAATGCACTTTCCCGTGCAGCAGTGTTCTTTTGCCTGTCGACTGCTGGGTGGTTTTTGCATTCATCAAATAAGAACAAAGGCGGAGTGGGCGTTCGTGTTTGAAATCCCCTTGGTGTTTTATTGTCTCCCTGCTCCCCGTCGGCAGCTTTTAGTAAAGACATGTTTTGTAGCTGAAAAGGTTCACTGTGAAAGCATCCTGCACCTCCACAACTCAGCCTCTGGGCTGGCCTCAGCTGTGCTGTGGGAAAGGAGTTGCTGAAGACTGTGTTGGAGGAGGGAGCACGGCCTGGCACCGCAGCACCCTTGGGAGCTCCCCAATGCCTCTGGGTGACTTGGGGGTGCCAGCATTGTGCTCCTGTTGCAGGGTTAATGAACTGATCAGCTCACAGGTTTCATATTAATCAGTGCTCAGTGTTGACAAAAACATGCAATGCTGACTCTGCAAACCTTTGAGAAATCTGGCATCACGGACAAGAAAAGAAACCTCAGCAACTGCTTTTGGCCAAAGAATTGGAAAAAACTGGATAGCACTCCTCAGCCTGCTCCAGCTGAGGGCTTGCTAGCTTGAGGCCTGTAGCAGGTAAATTCCCCAGAAGCAGAGACCGGCGACGCCCTCGCTGACTCCTTACTTCTCTGCTCAGGTCCCCACTCCACGCCCCCGTTACTTGTTCTCCATGCCTGTGAGGATGGATTCAAACTCCCGCATGCTCAAGTCATACTGTCAGTGAATCATTAAGTCGTTATTGTACGCTTTGATTCCTCCAGGGTCTGAGGCATCTTTGGGCCCAGGTGCTCTGTGTGATAGAGCTTTAGCCAAGTGTAAAGTTAGGTCAGTCCCCAGCTCTTTCTGCTCATGGCTACAAATGTCTATTTCTGTTTTACCCAGGTCCCTCATAGTTCCCGAGAGCCCAGTCCTGCAGGACCTATAACACCAGGAGTGGGCTCTGAAGGGAGCAAGCCAAGTAGGAAGGGATAAGATTGTTACAGATACAGCCAGAGCCCCCTGTGGAGGACACAGAGGAGATGCCTGCCTGGACTCAGCAGGGAGCTCGCACTGCTGTATGGCCACACCTAATCTGACATAAAAAGTGACGCTACCCACGTTCATCATCCACCTTACCCACTGGTTATCCAAATGGGTCTCAGTTGTTCGGAACATTGAATATCCCTGTAAGGATAAGGATGGTCCTTCCCTGAGGATGCTCAGTGGACTCCCTGGGCTCTGAGGATTGTTTTGCAGGAACACAGTTGCAACATCTTTGGAACAGGTGTGTGGCTTTCCCAGAGAGGCCACAGTCGACTGGCTGAGAGGGAGGTTAGAAATGAGTAGGCAGGCCTCCCTGCCACCATGCCCAGGACTGGGGGAGCTGGCGAGTGCTTTGAGCCTGCCCTTGGCCTGGACGCTGCAGGCTGAGCCTCTTGCTGCAAGGAGCTCACATTGTGATGTTCAGATTGAACCTGGAACGTGGAAAGCATTCAGAGTCCTGGAATGTGACTCTGAATCATACACATTATCTTCTCTGGGAATACATTTGGGGCCGCTGGCCTTTGGGATGCTGACGCTAATTGCAGGACACACTTAGGCCAAGAAGGGAAGCCACGGAATTGCCCCCAGTTCTGGGAGATGGGCCAGCAGTCTAGTTTCCTGGGCCCACCTTGCAGCTGGCTTTGGTTGTGCTGTGCCCATCAGCCGAAGTAGATGGACTTGAACCTGTGTTTGGGGGCCAGGTGTTGGGGGCAGTAGGGATCTTGAGTGTGAGCCCCCATCCTGATTCTGGGGCAAGGGAGAAAGTGAATTTGACCACAGGGAGAAAACTGGAGAGGTAGGGTCTGGTCTCCAGCTTACCCATAAAAGCTAGTGAGTCTCTGAGCACCCTCAGGGCACTGGGGAGGGCGTCAGCTGCCATTCCTGACGCTGCTGCAGAACGTAGATGGGGGCTGGAGGCTGCCTCATGCCACCCCCAACCCAGCCACGAGTTTCTGTTGCAGGGAACAGAGTGATCTAATGGATCCCTCATGAGAAGAGTGCCTGACACAGAGCAGGCCTTAACAGACATTTATGGCTGGGAGATAGGAAGGGGATAGTGAGTTACAGCTATGGAAAGAAACTCAGCTGGGCCAATCACAGTTTGAGGGATTGATGGAAAGACCCCATCCTACCTTAAAATACCTCTTCACTAGCTTGACCAGCCGGTGGAACCCCTGCCATTAGATGTGTGTTCTTTGGAGGCTTTGTTTTTCAGGAGTCTTCTCTTGATTTGCTTTGTTTTATTGTTAATTTGTATTTATTATTTTTAGAGACAGGGTCTCGCTCTGTCATGCACACTGGAGTGCAGTAGCACGATAATAGCTCACTGTAGCCTCCAACTCCTGGGCTCAAGCAATCCTCCTGCCACAGCCTCCTGAGTAGCTGGGACCACAGGTGTGCACCACCATGACTGACTAATTATTATTTATTTGTAGAGATGGGGTCACACTATGTTGCCCAGGCTGGTCTTGAACTTCTGGCCTTAAGGGATTCTTCTGTTTCTGCCTCTCAAAGTGTTGGGATTACAGGCATGAGTGAGCACCACGCCCAGCCCAGGAGTCTTCTCTTAAAATGCCGCAGCCTCTTGGAGAGGCGTCCTGTTTCTAGTGGTGGCAGGAGATCAGCATGGCCTTTTGGAGATGAAATCTAAGAGGTCGGGTCAAGCCACCCCCAGATTCCTGCTTTCTTTCCTTACCTTCCCAACATTGCCTCTAGAGGAGTAATTCCCAAACCTTTTCTTTCTGTGGAAACTGCAGCAGAATAGAAGACTCCAGGGACCTCCCCACGCCTCTCCAAGAAAATTATTGCCAAGCAGTCCTCATAGGCATGCATCGGATGATGGCGTGGCTTTAAAGAAACACTTAAGAGAATATCTGTTTTTTTGGGTGGTTGTTTTAAATCAATTATCTTGTTGTTGTTTTGAGACGGAGTTCTGCTCTTGCTGCCCAGGCTGGAGTGCGGTGGTGCAATCTCGGCTCACCGCAACCTCTGCTCCTGGGTTCAAGCGATTCTCCTGCCTCAGCGTCCCGAGTAGCTGGGATTACAGGTGGCTGCCACTATGCCTGGCTAATTTTGTAGTTTTAGCAGAGACGAGTTTTCTCCATGTGGGTCAGACTGGTCTCGAACTCCTGACCTCAGGTGATCCGCCAGCCTCAGCCTCCTAAAGTACTGGGATTACGGGTGTGAGCCACCACACCCGGCAAAAATCAGTAATCTTTGATACATTCTTGATTCGAGTCGGGAACTAGATCATGGATACTGCCACATCCTAAACCCAGTGCTGTGGTGACTGGTCTGTGCACCATGGTGTTTCTGAGACCTCGCAGCCGCCTCCACCTCCTGATTCCCCACGACTCCAGGGTCTGCGCTGCCTGCTAGACAACTGACTTACTGGCGTGGGACTTCTGCGGCCTCACTGGCATTCTTAGAGACGGGGCATTTCCAATGTCTCTCCTAAGTATCTCTTGTACATTGTCTCTTTATTCCTCCTGAAGAGCAGAAGCCTTGGTTTTCCATTCACCGGTGCTTTCCCTGTTTTCTCATTGCCTGGTACTTGGTGGACACACAAATATTTTTTGAATGAATTAATGAATACTGCACTTGTGATCTAAGAGATGTGTCCCTAGTCTCGTCCATTTCCCCAGGACACTTAGAACACTTGCTTGCTTTAAAACCACCCATCTTCATATTGCAGGGCTTTCAAACGTCTCAGAAGAGGCAGTGAGGTTTTTTTTGTTTTTTTTTTTTGAGATGGAGTCTCGCTCTGTCGCCCAGGCTGGAGTGCAGTGGCGCGATCTCGGCTCACTGCAAGCTCCGCCTCCCGGGTTCACGCCATTCTCCTGCCTCAGCCTCCCGAGTAGCTGGGACTACAGGCGCTGCCACCGCGCCCGGCTAGTTTTTGTATGTTTAGTAGAGACGGGGTTTCACCGTGTTAGCCAGGATGGTCTCGATCTCCTGACCTTGTGATCCGCCCGCCTCAGCCTCCCAAAGTGCTGGGATTGCAGAGGATCTTTCTTAAGTCAGGAGCTCCTTGTTAAAGTGTCCATGGTTCTGGGAGGGGAGTTATGCTGCCTTTCCCAAAGGAGGTGACAAGGGAAGAGGAGGCCACTGCTCAGAATTTCACGGCTGAGGATACTGAGGCTGTCTTTCCTTGGGTGTCTGGGCGGTTGAGCAGAGGAGGCTGGAGCCAGGCTTTCTGGATTGTGACCCAGATTCTGTCGTTTCTCTCCCCCTCCCATGCCTGCTCCCGTCTTCGTCAGCTCGACCCAGGGTCACCTCAGAGCTCCCAACAGAGTCTGTGGGCAGCTTTGGAGGAAAACATGCACCCAAAATGGCCAAATCCGTGAGGACTTGAGAGAGGCACGTGTGTGGCTATTTTGGGTTTGGTGGGCTGAGCTCAGATCTCTCTGGCATTCCTGGCCACTGGCTTCTGAGAATTGACCAGAATGGAAGGGTGATAAAAAGCGAGGCTCCAGGAGCAGCCCAGGAATTTGCTCATTCTTAATCTCTGGGAGGAGGTGCTCACCCCAGAACCCACAAGGAGGATGGGGCTGAGGGAAGGGACTATGGCAGGGAGGGGCAGGGGAAGGGAGGGAAAGTTCAAGACGATTTCCTCTTCCTCTTCTGTGACTTCCTGGAGGAGGGGTGGCAAGTACAGTGATGGCCCAGGGCCCAGAGGAATGGCCCCCCACCCCTGCCCAAATCCATGCCTCCGTTGGGGAGGGGGGAGTTGCCTGGTAACTGGGATGGTGCGTCAGCCTCTCTGCCTCTCTCAATGTCTCTTTCAATTTCTCTGTCCTTCTCCCACATCAGGCTAGGGACAGCTCTGGCCTCAAATGCTTGGGGAACCCTCATCTCTTTTCTCCCTTCCCCAGAGTCAGGCAGAGAGGCCCCTTTCACTCAGTGCCCATGAGGGAGACGTGTGAGCACCTCCTCCGTGGAAGTTCAGGAGCTCACTGATGCCGGGATCTGTCTTTGCCCCTGAGGAGCTAGTGTGAACGTGTGGAGACCTGCATGTTTAGATGTGCACCGATGCAGGACGTCGGCCAAAGCGGTGCAGAGTGCCAGAGTGCAGCCGAAAGTGACAGGCAGAGCGGGTCAGCGGGAAGAACTGCCCACTGGGAGTCAGGGCCCCCAGCCGGCCTGGGGCTAGTCATGTCGTTTCTTGGTGCCTCAGATTTTTTCCATCTGTCAAGTGAAGGTTTTATGATCCCTGAAGTGGCTTAAGAATTGCCTGATTCCAGGAGTTGGGGGGAGAAGAACCTTAAAGATGGGTAGAATGTTTTCGTTGCCTCTTTGTTTCAAATGGGGTCCACCCTTGGACCCATCTCAGCTGGGTTGTTCCCATGAAGAGGGGGCAGGCTGAGGGCTCAGGTGTTACACTTGGATCCCAGACCTCGCTTCTGTTCTCTGGACCCTCCTGTTAGGAAAACTGCCAAATTTGCCTTTAGGTTCAGAAAATCAGTTGCACCTGTCTAGAACAAGGTGCGTCTAGAACAAGGTGGTTCATCCTTGGCATGCAAGTGAGGGCTAAGTGACTACATGAGACCCACAGAGCCTGCTGGGGACTGACATCTCCTCCCATCCAGCCTCGTTCTCTACTTAAAGTCACTTTGTCCATATTGTTTCTGTAATGCCAAATTGCTTGTAGCTCTTTCCTCCTTTCCCAATCATGAGGTTTCATTTTTCATTGTTCTCAGGGTGATCTACCTTGCTTGAAATGCTTCCCGGGTATGGCATTGTTTTCTCTCTCTCTCTTTTTTTTTTTTTGTCAGGGGGATGGAGTCTTACTCTGTTGCCCAGCCTGGAGTGCAGTGCAGTAATCCCACCTCACTGCAACCTCAGCCTCCTGGGTTCAAGTGATTCTCATGCCTCAACCTCCTGAGTAGCTGTGTGACTACAGGTGTGCGTCACCACGCCCGGCTAATTTTTGTGTTTTTAGTAAAGATGGGGTTTCACCATGTTGGCCAGGCTAGTCTCGAACTCCTGACCTCAGGTGATCCACCTGCCTTGGCCCTCCAAAGTGCTGGGATTACAGGTGTGAGCCATGATGCCTGGCCTGTTTTATCTCTTAACTGCATTGTTTTAGCAAATTTGAAAATTTGCTCAACTGTTGTTTAAGTATTTTTCTGTCTCCACTTCTCTCTCCTTTCTTTCTGGTACCCCAGTTATATGAATATTTGACTGTTTGATATTGTCCTATAGGTTACTGATGCTATTATTTTTTTCAGTAATTTTTTCCTTCTGTGCTTCATTTTGAATAGTTTCTATTGCTATGTCTTCAAGTGCACTGATCTTCTGCAGTGGGTAATCTCATGTTAAATAATTCCCTCTGGTGTATTTTTCATTTCTGACGTTGTATTTTCCATCTCTAGACATTCCATTTGAGTGTTTGTTGTATCTCTGTCTCATCATGTTGATGTTTTCCTCTGCATTCTTGAGCTTTGGCGCGTACTTATAATACTTGTTTTTTTCATCTTTGTCTACTAGTTTCATCATCTCTGTCATTTTTGGGTTTGTTCTTTGATTGATTTTTCTGTTTATGATTTTTCTCCTCCATATTTTTCTGCTTCTTTGAATGTCTACTAATTTTTAATTGGATGCCACATCCTATAATTGTAATGTTGATGCATATTAGGTTTTGTTATATTTCCTTGAATAGTGTTGGGCTTTATTCTGGCATTCATTTAAATTACTTGGGCTCAGGTTCGTACATTTGAGGTTTGCTGTTAAGCTCTGTTAAGCTCTGTTATGGTAGATCCAGACCAGCCTTTTGTCTAGGGCTCATTTAGCCTCACTACTGAGGCAACACCCTTCTGAGGATTCTACCGAACACCCTGTGTTTTTGAGGTCTGTCCACTCTTGCTGGTAGGGATGTGAATTCTTTCTGGCCCTGTGTGTGCTCCACAGATGGTTAAGCCTGTTGCTTTCCAGTGGTTCTTTTCTCAGTCTTGTGGATTTCACCCCACTGGGGTGCAGATCAGCCAGAGAGTCCAGGGTACTCTTCTGCGAGTCTCCCTGTGCTCTCTCCGTGCTGTCCTCTCCTCTCTGGTGTTCTGCCCTAAGAATCCTAGCGGCATGAACTCGAATTCCTATCTCCTCAACTTGGTGAGACCTCTGGACTCCGTTTGGATTCCTGCTGTCTGAACTGCTGCCTGGAAGCTGCCTCCAGGAAATAAGCTGGACAATCAAAGGACTTGCCTGTTTTGTTCCATTCTTCTGTCAGGGATTGCAGTCCTGTGTTGCCTGTTGTCCAATGTCTGAAGTAGTTTCGTGTGTTCTGTCCAATTTTTTGGTTGTTTGAGGTGGGAGGGTAAGTCCAGACCCTGTGGCTTCACCAGGGCTCTCCCCGGGAGTCCTGCATTATTTTAAGGCTCACCCCAGGCATCACCTCCTTTCCTGGTGTCATCCTTCTGCACTGGGGTGGGTGCCTCTAGGAGACACTCCTACAAGAACCCATAAGCAGCATGTTCTTTTCCCCTTCCTTAATGTGTCTAGTTTTGTTGTTATCTCTCTAAGTTGGTTATGTCTTTGAGTGCAAAGATGACATGGCGTTTTTCTCATCACCCCTTGTACCTAGCTCAGTTCTAGGTGGCCAATGTTTGTTGATTGAACAAATAAATGAGAATAAATGGAAGACAATATAAGTGAACCATGCTTCATGGTTACTAAGAAGAACAGTACCATCCTGGATGTGGAGCTTGGCTCCCAGGAGCTCAGATCACATCTTGTGGCATTGGGTTTACTTAATTCTGCTTGGGGCATTGGCAAGTCTGAAGTCATCTGGAGGGAGGGGGACTGGGAGAGTGGAAACTACACTCCATAGGAACTGGAGGAAGGATTTGGGAATGTTCATTTTGTTGGGAAATTGTCTTTTATAGAGTGCTATTGAAGGCGGGCATAATAACAGTTTTCCAACATGTGTAGGATTGAGGACTAAACCTAGGACCCTTGGTGAAGGATTCTAGGCCATTAGATTTGGGTCTAGGTCCAGGAAGAACTTTCTAAAAATTGAACCATCCAGCAGAGAAATGGGTGCCTTGAAGATAGTGAGCTCCTCGTTGTTGCTGGGATTTAGGCCAAACCCATGTCTGTTGCTTAGGGATGCTGTGTTTGGAGTTGTAAAGTTAACCATGATGTTGCATGAGATGATCTCTTTTTTTTTTTTTTTTTTTTGAGACGGAGTCTCGCTCTGTCGCCCAGGCTGGAGTGCAGTGGCCGGATCTCAGCTCACTGCAAGCTCTGCCTCCCGGGTTCACGCCATTCTCCTGCCTCAGCCTCCCGAGTAGTTGGGACTACAGGCGCCCGCCACCTCGCCTGGCTAGTTTTTTTTTTTTTTTTTAGTGGAGATGGGGTTTCACCATGTTAGCCAGGATGGTCTCGATCTCCTGACCTCGTGATCCGCCCGTCTCGGCCTCCCAATGTGCTGGGATTACAGGCTTGAGCCACCGCGCCCGGCCGAGATGATCTCTTAGATGCCACTCTGTGCAATTTCGAATCTTGCTCTGAGCCCCATGATTCATCCTCTGGCAGCCTCCCATCTCCAGCCTACACACATCCAGAAAACACACCTGGAATGTGCTCCTTACTACTGTTCTATGAAACAAGCCCCCGCTCTTTCCTGCCTAAAGTGGATTTCTTCTCGGGCCTTGTGGACTGGCTGCTGCCACCCCTGGGCGGTGTCTGTGCTCATCTCCATCCTTCTGACTTCGGCCTGACTGGCACCCCATTGATCTGGGCCAGCCCCTTCTGTCAGCACCTTGTCTCACTGTCTCCTGTGTCTGGAGACACAGTGCCTTTGAGACAGAGGATGGCTCTGGTTAGCCCATTGTTCTGCCTGCTCCCTGGTGGCTGGGAGGCTCCCAGCGAAGGCTGGCGGCCTTGCTGCAGCCCTTCCAGTGCTCGGGAATGTGGCTCTGAACGGATACTGTCACCCTTGGCCTGTTTGTCTGCTCCTTTCTCTGGGTCTCGTGTCTCTTCCCCTAGGGTTTTTCTTTTCCTGGGACTGGAAGCTCCTGAGGAGGTGTCACCCCACTGGTTTGAGGATGGTTTGCTGCACATTGTGGACGCTCAGTTAGTAGTGATGCTGGCAGAATTCTTGAGAGAGTCTTTCATGCACCTGCTCTTTACCCCTGCTTTTTTTGTTGTTGTTGTTGTTTTTTGAGTTGGGACCTCATTCTGTTGCCCAGGCTGGACGACAGTAGTGTGATCATGACTCACTGCAACTTCTGACTCCTGGGTTCAAGCAATCCTTCTGCCTCAGCCTCCTAAGTAGCTGGGACTGCAAGCTTATGCCATCATGCCCTGCCACTATTTTTTTTTATTTTCTTGTAGAGGCGGAGTCTTGCTATTTTGCCCAGACTGGTCTCGAACTCCTGGCCTGAAGTGATCCTCTTGCCTTGGCTCCCAAAGTGCTGGGGTTACAGGTATAAGCTGCTTAGCCTGGCCAAGGAGGAATTTTTTTTTTTTTTTGAGACGGAGTCTCGCTCTGTCGCCCAGACTGGAGTGCAGTGGCCGGATCTCAGCTCACTGCAAGCTCCGCCTCCCGGGTTCACGCCATTCTCCCGCCTCAGCCTCCCGAGTAGCTGGGACTATAGGTGCCTGCCACCTCTCCCGGCTCATTTTGTTTTTTTGTATTTTTAGTAGAGACAGGGTTTCACCATGTTAGCCAGGATGTTCTCGATCTCCTGACCTCGTGATCTGCCCACCTTGGCCTCCCATAGTGCTGGGATTACAGGCATAAGCACCGCGCCCGGCCTCCTAAAGTGCTGGGATTACAGGCTTGAGCACCGCGCCCGGCCCCAAGGAGAAATATTTTTTGAGAGCTACTGCACAGCATGGTGACTACAGTAACTAATAACATGTTGCATATTCCAAAATTGGATCTGGAACAGACGTCACTTAACCCATATTTGTGGTCTGAATGAGTGAGCTCCAGAGAAGGACAACCCAGTGTCCAGGTGGCCAGGACAATGTTCCACCCAACCTGCCCTTTTTTTGAATGAGGAAGATGAGTTCACGAGGTGAAGCCATGTGCTCCAGGCCACTTGCTGTTAGGTGGGAGAGCCCGTCTAGAAACCTACATGTTCTGCTTCCTAGTTTCCAGCTGGTTCCCTTGGCGGGTGTCAAGACAGTCATAAAAACAATGATATGGCCGGGCGCGGCGGCTCACGCCTGTGATCCCAGCACTTTGGGAGGCCGAGGCGGGCAGATCACAAGGTCAGGAGATCGAGACCACGGTGAAACCCCGTCTCTACTAAAAATAGAAAAAAAACTAGCTGAGCGTGGTGGCGGGTGCCTGTAGTCCCAGCTACTCAGGGGCTGAGGCAGGAGAATGGCGTAAACCCGGGAGGCAGAGCTTGCAGTGAGCTGAGATCCAGCCACTGCACTCCAGCCTAGGCGACAGAGCGAGACTCTGTCACAAAAAAAATAAAATAAAAAAAAACAACAATGATATAATCACAGTAAGCATTGACCAAGTACACTGTCGTGATGTGCAGAGTTTTGTCCTACTTCTTAAAATGTACTTACTGAAAAGAGATTTCCTGAGCCTGTTCTCCATTCCCCTTGGCTGCCGTCACCAGTTCCTGCCTCAGAATGCATTTGCCCTCGATGTGACTATGATGAAAATGTATTTACTATTTTTTGTCGGCCTTATCCGTGGTAGCTGTTGTCTGCATGCTGTTTTAGGTCAAGTAATATTTTACTGAGGATTTTTATGTTAGTTATCTTTCCATCCTCGCGTGCTTATCTGTATGGGATTTGCTCACTTACGCTTTTGCTGAACACTGATTGAGCGCTTATGGTGTGCAGGCAGGCTCTAGGAACCAGGGACTCAGGGGTGAATCGGACTGGATGTGCCCACCTGGGGACCTCAAACCTGACAGCTGGCTTCCCAAGGCAGGAGCTGTGTCTCTGTGACTCTCTCTGTGGTTTCCTCTCTGCACTCAGGGCCGCTAAACTGGGACTGCAAGTTGGCCTGGGGGATGCAGCTGGGAGAAATCGTTTTGGTCTTTGTTTCTGTAGGGCTGCCCACCATGCCATGCATGAACACGTATTCCTAGACACTGCTCCTGTTTTCTGTTGCCCGTGATCTTGAGGAGCGACTGGGATGAGGCGGCCACCAGCCTCAAACGACTGGCACCTGGAGAGTGGGAAAGCGGGCTTAGGGCTCGTGTTTCTGGTCCCAGCCTCTGCTTGGTTCACGCTAAGTGTCCTAAGCCTCATCCCACAAATATTTGAAGGGCTCCTCTGGCCAAGCACTGCTCCAGGCGCTGGGGTTGCAGGAGTGAGGAAAAATCCCTGCCCTCAAGAGCTCGTGTGTTGGTGGAGGAGACAGACAATGAAAATTGGTGTATATCAGGAGGTGGCAAATGCTATGGAGGACAGTAAAGTGGGCGGGATGGGAGGATGAGGTGGGGTCAGGAAGCCATGAAGGCCTTACCGAGGAGGTGGCATTTAAGGAGAGACTGGAAGACGGGGAGGGAGTGAACCTGTGAACATCTTGTGGGGGTGCCTCCCGGGGCAGCAGGAGCAGGAGGTGGGAGCACTTGAGGCCTGTTCAAGGCTGGTGCAGCTGAAGGGGAGTGAGCAAGGGGAAGGTCATGGGATTTGAATTATCTAGGCCCATCTTAGGGGCTTTAGCTCTTATGGCAGGAGAGATGGGAGCCATGGAGGGCTTTGAGCAAAGGAGTGGGAGTGCTGGCATGTATTTCAAAAGGATTGCTGTGGCTGCTAGGAAGAGAATCAACTAAGAGACAGTAGCAGTACTAATAACTTTTTTTTTTAAATGTTGTTGTTGTTTTAAGGTAGGGCCTCACTCTGTCACCCAGGCTGGAGTCCAGTGGTATCATCATGGCTCACTGAAGCCTCAAACTTCTGGGTTCAAAAGATCCTCCCACCTCAGCCTCCTGAATAGCTGGGACCATAGGCATGTACCACCACGCCTGGTTAATTTTTGTATTTTTTGTAGAAATGGGGGTCTTGCTATGTTGCCCAGGTTGGTTTCAAACTCCTGGGCTCAAGCATTCCTCCTGCGTCAGCCTCCCAAAGTGCTGGGATTACAGGCGTGAGCCATTGCGTCTGGCCTCTTAAACTGTTAGCTATACCAACTGCTTATCGTGTGCCTGGCTCGGTGCAGACTCTTTTTGTGGACACCTCATTTCATCTTTCCAGCAACTTTGTCTGCGGTTTACTTAGCAAGAAGTTCAGAGAAAGTAACCATTTTGTCCAAGGATACAGAGCTAAAAGGTGGTGCAGCCAGCTGTCAGCTTAGGTCAGTCAGGTTCCAAAGGTTGTGCCCTGGACTCTTGTCCATATTTCCAGAGCAAAAGGACCGGTCATTTAGGACAACAGTGGACAGGCGTGTGGGGGTGATGGGCAGGGGGACCCTGTGCCTGTTGTTTGGCTGCTGTCAGGCATTCAGCTGGTCACCCTGGAAGAGGGAGGAGGGGCAGGCCCTCTCCTTTAACTCACTTGTGTGGTGGAAGGAAAAGCAAATTGTTTCCAGATGAGGGGAGGCTGCCTGGGGAGTGGAATTTGTGCCCCGTCTGGGCACGGCAGCCTCTCTGGGCCTGCAGGACCCTGTGTCTTTGTGTTTTCGGACAAGCCCTGCTGTGTAGAGGCCCCAGCTTTCTGCTGCCGACTGGGGCTCAGCGCCCCGAGGCAGGCAGATGGAAGAGTGCTGCAGATGTGCCGTCTTCTCCCAGGGGAGAGAACCTCCTTCTGTTTCCGACTGAAGTCTGGGCCAAAATGCCCCGTATTTTACCTATCCCTTTCCTTCCAAGTAGTTCAGATCGCTTTCAGAACGTCACTTCCATAATCCTTATATTTATCGCTCCCTGAGGAAGTAAGGAAGACTTTTTTCCTTGTTTTTTTTTTTTTTTTTAAAGCTACAGGCTGGAAAAATTGGGGTCAGAGAGTGAGGCTGGAGTGGAGTAAGGGAGGGAACCCAGGAGCCCAGGCATCTGTGCAGCTTGCCTTGAGAGGGACAGGGAGGGAAGAGGCGAGCTGAGCGGGAAACAGGGGCTTCTGAATTTGGGGTGATTCCTTTTCTGTTAACCACGTGCTTTGGTGTCTGAATCCCCATGGGGTGAGGGTCCCTGCCCTACCTAGTAGTTGTCTCAAGGAGTGAACATGACCCTGGGGGCCTAGGACCTGCTTTGCAATTTAATTTTTGTATTTTTTGTAGAAATGGGGGTCTTGTGATGTTGCCCAGGTTGGTTTCGAACTCCTGGGCTCAAGCATTCCTCCTGCCTCAGCCTCCCAAAGTGCTGGGATTACAGGCGCACACACACACACACGCTCATGGACACGCTCATGTTCTCAGGTGTGCTTGGTCACATCCACACTCATCACCGTCTCCCTTACCCTCCCATACTCATTCATATGTGCAGTGCACACGCTCAGATGCCCGCTCAGCCCTCACCCACTCATCCTCACCCCATGTGCGCCTACACATAGCATGCACACTCGCTCTTGCACACACACACACACACACACATGCCTGCCCATGCTGTGGCTCTCACACACACGTTTGTATGATTGCTTAGTTCACCTGTGCATACACCCACCTATCCCCACAGGGAGGTGTGTGGGGGACACATGTCAGAGATGGGCACCAACAGCTGGCAGCTGACTTGGCATGGGAGTTTCTGACAGTGGTGGGGTCCCCACAATAATGGCTTTTAGCTTACCACACCCTGTTCCTCAGTTTACCCCTCTTGTATAATGAAGAAGAGAGAGCGCTTAGAGAGACTGAGGCCACAGGAGACACAGGTGGTTCAGTGTTCGGAGAGCTGCAGGCTGGGAGGCATTATGCCTGTAAAATGTAAAGTTAACAAAGGCAGAAACTGGTGGTGGGAAGTGGAGGAGGTTCTTAAAAAGAAAGATGGGACTGGGCCTGGTGGCTCACGCCTGTAATCCCAGTGCTTTGGGAGGCTGAGGCAGAAGGATCACTTAAGCCCAGAAATTTGAGTTCACCCTCGGCAACATAATGAGACCCCCGTCTCTGCAAAAAATAAAAACATTAACCACACGGGGTGGCACGTACCTGTAGTCCCAGCTGCTTGGGAGGTCGAGGTGGGAGGATTACCTGAGCCCGGGAGTTCGAGTCTGCAGTGAGCCGTGATGGTGCCACTGCACTCCAGCCTGGGCAACAGAGTGAGACCCTGTCTCAAAAAAACAAAACGAAACAAAACAAAACAATAGTAAAAGAGGCAAGAGGCTGCCCCTCCCTCGGCTCCCTGGCTATATAGCGCGGGGCTGGAGCTGGCTTCTCATGCTCAGGCTGACTGTCTTCCCCGACCTTGAACATGTACCATCAGCAAAACCGAGACCTTGGCTGCAGAGCCCTTGGGGCCCTGGGGATGGAGGGTGCATTGTTCAGTAGGGTGGAAAAGGACCATTTTGGGAAGGAAAGGCCCCCTCCTGGCTGCTCAGATCCCAGCGGGTTTCCAGCCACAGAAGCAGAGCAAACAGGCCCCTGACTTTGTTTCTATTTCAGAAACCTTGCCGCCACCACCACCACTGCTGCCACTGCAGAGCACGAAATCATCACGGGGCTGTGGAAATCCAATTAGACTTGAGCCGCCGGCGGCCCCCTCCATGGGGAGTGGGGGAGGGAGGCTGTATCTAGAAAGCTGCCTCCATAAATTTGAGTTAGAGTGGTGGAGGGGCCAGACTGTTACTCATCCTTGACGGTTTCTTCTGACCTCAAAATCCAGCCAGTGAAAATCTGCATGAAAACCTGAGGTCTGCCAGGCGGCACTGCAGGGGGTGGGAGTGGCCTGGAGGCTGAGATGAGATCCCCAGCCTGTTTGGCTGCCCGATGGGTTGACTCAGGGCCTTTGTTCCGAGTCTTTGGGCCTGGGATCTTTCTGAGCCTTGAATCTCTGGATTTCACAGGCTGGGGTGAGGAGAGAGGGACCGAGCACAGCAGACCCCCAGTCCAGCCCCTGTGTCCCTGTCCCCGTCATCTGGGGCCCATGCAAGCCTCTCGTTAGGTCTCGCTTTCCCTTTCTGTTTGGGGCATCGGCTTCGTGGTGGCCTATTCCCTGTGGCACTGCCAAGCTGCTGCAGGGACCTTTAGGTCACACCCAGAGACAGCCCTTTGCTTCAGTGTCCTCATTCTTCAGGCTCAGATTGGCTGTATTTTATTTATTTGTAAATTACCATGTTCCAGAAAAGGTGATCCAAACAAATCCAGATACCTGGTGATATCACTAGCGCTACCTGGGCGTGAATTCATTTTTTCCTGGCTTGAGTTTCAAATGTCAGCTGGGACTCTTGTCTCTGGCCAGGCCCCCAAACCTTTGCACATATTCCTGCTGCCTGGACCAACCTTGTGCTGTTTATCCTTTCAACTCTATTACTAAACCCAGTGAGAAACTCTCTAAAACCTCAATACCTGATCCTCACGCCTCTGGATACTCCTCGTGGACTCAGTTTAGATATCACCTCCCTCCATTAACTAAGCGTTCCCCTCTGGGCTGAGTGCCTTTCTTGTGTAACCCCATAGCATGTGTGCTCACCCCTGTGCTGAAGGTATTCAGAGGAATAAGACACAGTCTCTCCTCTAGAGTCTGTGGCGTAGACAGTGAGTCATCGAATGCTACGATGCAGGGTGATAAATGTGCCACAGGGCAGTGCAGTGGACCACGTAGTAGGTACTCTGTGAAAATTTGTTGGTCTTGCAAATCTGAAAAAACTCTTCATTCTGCATTCACACTTTGCTGATATTTTGGCTTGGTGTAGGATCTCAGCTAGGTTCCAGTCCCCCACCCGCAACTCTGTGCAAAGCATTGCTTAATTTTCTTTTAAATTCCAGGGTTACTGTCAAGAAGTCTAATGCCATTCCAGTTGTATTCCTTTGAAGGTAGCATGGCTTTTCTCTCTGCAGTCTCTGGTGTCCTGTGGAAAAGTCTGTCTCAAGTGTTCTGCTGTGTCACACATGACGTGATTTAGTGTGACTCGACTTTCATCCACTGTGGATCCTTTCGATCTTGAAACACACACTGTTTAGTTCAGGGAAATTTTCTTGAGTTACTTCACCGATGGTCTCCTTCCTCCGTTTTCTCCTTTCTTTTTCTTTTTTTTTTTTGAGACGGAGTCTCACTCTGTCACCCAGACTGGAGTGCAGTGGCGTGATCTCGGCTCACTGCAAGCTCCGCCTCCTGGATTCATGCCATTCTCCTGCCTCAGCCTCCCTAGTAGCTGGAATTACAGGTGTCCGCCACCATGCCCGGCTAATTTTTTGTGTTTTTAGTAGGGACGGGGTTTTACCATGTTAGCCAGGATGGTCTCAATCTCCTGACCTTGTGATTCGCCTGCCTCGGCCTCCCAAAGTGCCCGTTTTCTCCTTTCTTTTGGAACTCCTAGAATTTAGATATTAAATCTCCTGGATTGGTCTTACAATTTTATTTTTTTTCCTATCGCCCTCCTTTGCTTTCCTGGAGATTTCTTCCACTTTATCGTCCTACCTTCTGTTGGGATTTTTATTTTAGTTAGCAGATTTTTAATTTCAAGAAATTTTGTTTTCTGAGTATTTCTCTTTTGCAGCACCCTTTTGGTTTTGGTTTCATGGGTACGATGTCATTATCTTATTTCTCTAAGGATATTAATGATAGTTTCATTTTGGAAGGAAGGATTCTTTATTTTTTTATTATTATTTTTTGAGACAGAGTCTTGCTCTGTCACCCAGGCTGGAGTGCAGGGGTGTGATCTCGGCTCACTGCAAACTCCGCCTCCCGGGTTCACGCCATTCTCCTGCCTCAGCCTCCCGAGCAGCTGGGACCACAGGTGCCCGCCACCACGCCTGGCTAGTTTTTTGCATTTTTAGTAGAGACGGGGTTTCACCGTGTTAGCCAGGATGGTCTCGATCTCCTGACCTCGTGATCTGCCCGCCTCGGCCTCCCAAAGTGCTGGGATTACAGGGGTGAGCCACCGCGCCTGGCCATAAAACTGCAATTTTAAAGAGACCAGAGGAGTTGATGATAACAACACAATCTTAGAGACTGTAGGTAAAAGGACACATGTTAACTGGCTCGTGAAAGCTGAATCCTAAAGCATGAGCAATCCTATGAGCACCCCAGAACCCCCGAAAGACTCAGCAATCTGCAGCACCAGGAGGGTCTGAAACAGGAGGTCAGGTTAAATGTCTGCTTAAGAATCAGTCCCACTCCTCAGATCTCTGCCCCCGCTTCCCTTAGCCAGGTAAGTGTCCCTCCTCCACCTCAGCACAAGACCAGGGATGAGCTTTTTCTGTCAGGAGGTCCTTAGTCTGTGGACTGAGGAAACCAGGCACAGGGAAGATAGGGTGTTAGGTTTAAGTACAGAGGCCACGACCTTGTGCTCTTCCCCTATAGGCTCCTGGGCACAGGAATTCCATTTTAGATCTCCCTGGTAGACTAGAAGGTTCTGCTCTAGGAAATATTAACAGCTCAATAAAAAATACCTAGGATACTAATTTGCTAATTTTTTTAAAGAGACAGGGTCTCTTGAAGTCACCACGCCGGTCAAAAGTCTTTTTTCTCTTGATTTAGTGGGGTATGGGGCACAGTGGATGGAAGTGTACCGGTTCTCTTGGAGATCTTTGAGTAGGACATAGATGGTGCATTTACTTGCCTTCATCTGTTTTTTTTTTTTTGAGGCGGAGTCTCGGTCTGTCGCCCAGGCTGGAGTGCAGTGGCCGGATCTCAGCTCAATGCAAGCTCCACCTCCCGGGTTTACACCATTCTCCTGCCTCAGCCTCCCGAGTAGCTGGGACTACAGGCACCCGCCACCTCGCCCGGCTAGTTTTTTGTATTTTTTAGTAGAGACGGGGTTTTACCGTGTTAGCCAGGATGGTCTCGATCTCCTAACCTTGTGATCAGCCTGTCTCAGCCTCCCAAAGTGCTGGGATTACAGGCTTGAGCCACCGCGCCCTGCCGATTCATCTGTTTTTAACAGTCCAGTGGGTGTTTTTTTTAGCCTTGCGGGAAAGGAACAAAAGTCCATTTCATTATATCTGTTTGTTGCAGGATCCTTTGTGCCTAGAGCTGTGCTGGTTACATAGGAGGTCCTCAGTCCTTGCTGGCTGAATGAGTGAACACATGAATGAATTGCAAACAGACTTGGAAACGGAAATGCAAATACAAGCACAGTTCACCCAGGTTCAGACTGTTCTGATGTGCCGGTCATTTACTGTAACTCTGAACATGTTACATATGCAAGTATTTAGCATTGTTTCTGGCTAGTGGTGGGGACACTGTTGACTTTTTCTTTATCCTGGTTTATCTTCTGTGGCTGCAGTGAACATGTGTTGATTCTCCAATTTTTAACCAGGAGTTAAACGAACAAAAATAAAAAAGCATCCAGTTTAGAAAGGAAGCAGCAACACAGGCACAGTCTGCAGCTTTTAAAACCTTCTACAGGTCACTCTGTCGCCGTAGACCATGGTTCTTGTTCTGTAAAACAAGTGGTTGGACTGGCTGCATCTAAGGTTTCATCCAGGTGCAAGTCCTGGGATTCTGCTATTGTCCTCCTCATTTGTGGCACAACAGTGTAAGTCTCCTGTGGAAAAGAACTGCTGTGCCTTCACTTTTCTGGGCCTAGAATATCTTTCTTCTGCTCCTCCTCTGAATTCTTGTACCACTTGAGAACATAGTCCAGATCTTACCTCCTCGTAACACTTCTCAGCTGCTCCAGGAGATGTCAGTCCCCTTTCGCCAGCCTACTTGGATATTTTTGGTTCATAGTTGGATATAGAGGAAGGAGGATAGAACTTGAGGCCCGATAGTGCCAGGTTTGAATTTTAATTCTGATACTTGTTCACTGTGTGACCTTGAAAAACTCACCTAGTATCTCTGAGCTTCTATCTAAAAGAAATTTATAATAAAACTTACCTGATGAGGTTTATGTGAGGATTAAATGAGATATGTATTTAAAACTGCCCTCCTTTAATGTGTGACACAAAATAGATACTAACACAAAAAAATGATAGGAATGATCAGTGTTTATGCATTACCCCTTTTTTTTTTTTTTTTTTTGAGACAGAGACAGAGTCTCACTCTGCTGCCCACGCTGGAGTGCAGTGGTACGATCTCGGCTTACCGCAGCCTCCGCTTCCTGGGTTCAAGTGATTCTTGTGCCTCGGCCTCCTGAGTAGCTGGAATTACAGGTGTAATTTTACACCTGGCTAATTTTTGTATTTTTAATAGAGAAGGGGTTTCACCATGTTGACCAGGCTGGTCTCGAACTTCTAACCTCAGGTGATACACCTGCCTTGGCTTCCCAAGGTGCTGGGATTACCGGCTTGAGCCACTGTGCTTGGCTGCATTACATTTTTACTCACATTGATTATTTTTATCTCACCATGAGGAGACTGAGCTGTAAAGAGGTAACTTGCCCAAGGTTACAAATCGAGGACAAGTCGCCTTTACATTTTCTTTTTTTGTTTTGTTTTGTTTTTGAGACTGTGTCTCTCTCTGTCACCCAGGCTGGAGTGCAGTGGCGCGAACCGTGTTCACAGCAAGCTCCACCTCCCGGGTTCACGCCATTCTCCTGCCTCAGCCTCCCGAGTAGCTGGAACAACGGGTGCCCGCCACCATGCCTGGCTATTTTGTTGTATTTTTAAATAGAGATGGGGTTCACTGTGTTAGCTAAGATGGTCTTGATCACCTGGCCTTGTGATCCGCCCGCCTTGGCCTCCCAAAGTGCTGGGATTATAGGCGTGAGCCACCGCACCTGGCCTACATTTTCTTTCTTTCTTTTTTTTTTTTTTTTTTTAGAGACGGAGTCTCGCTCTGTCGCCCAGGCCGGAGTGCAGTGGCCAGATCTCAGCTCACTGCAAGCTCCGCCTCCCGGGTTTACACCATTCTCCTGCCTCAGCCTCCCGAGTAGCCGGGACTACAGGTGCCCGCCACCACGCCCGGCTAGTTTTTGTATTTTTTTAGTAGAGACGGGGTTTCACCATGTTAGCCAGGATGGTCTCGATCTCCTGACCTTGTGATCCACCTGTCTCGGCCTCCCAAAGTGCAGGGATTACAGGCGTGAGCCACCGCGCCCGGCCTACATTTTCTTTAGGTGTTTTGTGTTTGTATTTAGTCCGTGAATATTCATTGTCTAAGAATTTATGCGTTTCTTCCAGGTTTTTCAGTTTATTGGCATCTAGTGGCTCTTAGTAGTCTCTAATGAGCCTGTGAATTTCTGTGGTATCAATTGTAATGTTTCATTTTTATCTCTGATTTTATTTATTTGGGTCCTCTTTTTTTTTTTCTTAGTCTGTTTAAAAGTTTGTCAATTTTGTTCTTTTCTAGAATTATATCTCTTTTTATTTAAAAAGTTTTTGTTTTTATTTTTATGCTCAGCAGAATCAGATTTTATCTTTGAAACAACTGATTTTGTTTCATTGATCTTTTATATATATATTTTTTTACTCTCAATCTCATTTATTTCTGCTTTTTTTTTTGTTTTTTTTTTGAGACAGGGTCTTACTCTGTCTCTCAGGCTAGAGGGCATTGAGTGGTATGACTGTAGCTCACTGCAGTCTCGACCTCTTGGGCTCAAGTGATCCTCCCATTTCAGACTCCCCAGTAGCTGGGGCTATAGGCACATGCCACTACACCCAGCTAATTTTTAAATTTTTTGTAGAGATAAGGTTTAGCTGTGTTGCCTAGGTTGGTCTTGAACTCCTGGCTCCTACGATCCTCCTCTGTGGCCTCCTAAAGTGTGGCTATTATAGGAATAAGCCATTGTGCCCAGCCTGTTTCCAGAAATTCTCAAATTTCCTTGTTAACTTCTATATCGACCCAATGGTCGTTCAGGAGCTATTCCATGAATATTTATTGAGAGCTAACTCTATGTCAGGTCATAGTGCTGGGAATACGCAGTGAGAAAAATGAAATTCCCGTCCTCATAAGCTTACATTCTAATGTAAGAGCCCATCAAGGGAGTATGTGTCTGTTGGGTAGCGGGAAGTGTGGTGCAGAAAGGGATGGGGTAAAGGCCTAGGTGCTGCAGGTACGGCACAGGGCATGTGTGGTGGGGATGGAGAGCATCTCCAGTCTGTCACATCTGATGGACCCTCCAAGGGACAGAGACAGCAGTCCTGGTGGATGCCTGGGGAGGCTCATTCCAGGCACTGGGGACACGAGTGCAATTTTGTTTGAGTAGTGGGACCTGGCTCTGATCAGGTCCTGAGGCCATGATGAGAAACTGGGCTTGTTTCTTCAACTTGCTCTTTCCTGTTGAAGTCAAAAGATGGCCTCTTTCTTATTTTATTTTTTTTGAGACGGAGTCTCGCCCTGTCACCCAGGCTGAAGTGCAGTGGCCGGACCTCAGCTCACTGCAAGCTCCGCCTCCTGGGTTTACGCCATTCTCCTGCCTCAGCCTCCCGAGTAGCTGGGACCACAGGCGCCCGCCACCTCGCCCGGCTAGTTTTTTTGTGTTTTTTAGTAGAGACGGGGTTTCACCATGTTAGCCAGGATGGTCTCGATCTCCTGACCTCGTGATCCACCCGCCTCGGCCTCCCAAAGTGCTGGGATTACAGGCTTGAGCCACCGCGTCCGGCCAAAAGAAGGCCTCTATCTTATTTTTTGTCTTGTACTATATTGGATAAATAAAGTGATGGGCACTTTGTTAGGTGATCAACAGATATTTTTTGGTTGATGAACTCTTCCGTCTTCTATCTTCTTAGGTCGCCTGGTGTGGGGTGGTACTAGGTGTATCAGATGGTTCTCAGTCCCCTTCCCACATTCTCCAGTGACACAGACCTGGTCTGTGAACCCCGGGAGACCCTCAGGGGTGTGCCAGTTTGACAGTGCCAGGTGCCATGCATGCCCTGTCCTTCACTCTGCCCTGCAGCTTCAGTGTCCTTTTACCCCTTTACTGGGCCTTGCGCCCTCCCTCCTTGGGGCTTTGCAAATGTGGCTCCCTCCATGTCCCCAGGTCCAGAGTCAAGTGCTTCTCCAGGGGCGCTGGCCCTGACCCCTGGCCTGGGCGGGTCCCCTTGTCACACGTGCTCACTGGGCAGTAGGGTCTGGCCCTCCCAGCAGCATTTCCCCCCGTTTATAATTGTGTACTCACTTGTGTGATCCTCAGACCCCGACTGTCATCCTCAGTGGGTCATAAACCCCACGAAGGCACCCTGACTGTTACTCATCCCTTCTCCTCTCCTGCGTCTCTGACATCTAGCTCTGTGATCAGCCGATTTCATCTGTAAAGGACCTGACTGTAAACATTTAGGCTTTGCAGACCATATGGTCTGTGTTGCAGCTGCTCAACCCTGCCCTTGCAGCACAGAAGTGGCTGCAGACACTCCATAAATGAGTGCGGCTGTGTTCTAAAAAATGTATTTACGGACATTGAAATTTAAATTTCATGTCATTTCCACATCATGGAATATTCTGCTTTTGATTTTTTTTTCAACCTTATGAAGTATAGAAACCATTTCTCACATGCAGGCCATACAAAGACAGGTGGGGGCTGTATTCAGCCCACAGGCTGTGGTTTGCTGACCCCTCATGTAGGGCGGGGCATGGCATATAGCATGTGTTTAGTGAGTGTTTGTTGAGTGAGTGAATGACACCTTAGACACTGGCAGGAGGTGGTGAGTTTGTGGGGTGCTGTTGTTTTTTCATTAACCCCATAATTGCTGTCCTTCATTAGATTCCCTGCAGTCTGGCCAGGCATGGTGGCTCACATCCAGCACTTTGGGAGGCTGAGGTGGGTGGATTACCTGAGGCCAGGAGTTCGAGACCAGCCTGGCCAATGTGGTGAAACCCCGTCTCTACTAAAAATACAAAAATTAGCCAGGTATGGTGGCAGGCGTCTATAATCCCAGCTACTCCAGAGGCCGAGGCAGGAGAATCGCTTGAACCCAGGAGGTGGAGGTTGCGAACTAAGATTGCACCATTGCATTCTAGCCTGGGTGACAGAGTGAGACTCCATATCAAAAAAAAAAAAAAAAAGATTCCCTGTAATCTGATAACATTAAGGAAGAAGGCCAACAGGTTTGTGTTACTGAGATGTAACTCACATACCATAGCGTTTGTCTATCTGAAGAGGACAGTTCAGTGGTTTTTACCGTATTCTCAGCGTGTGACCATCAGCACTGTCAATTTTAGAACCTTTTCATCACCCCCAAAAGAAACTCCATTAACAGTCACTCCCATGCCCCGCTTCCCCGCCCCCAGTTTTTCTCCCTGCCTTAGCCAACCATTAATGTCCCCTTTGTCTCCATGATTTACCTACCCTGGACATATGAATGGAATTATACAATATGTGGCCTTCTGTGACGACTTCTTCCACTTAGCGTAAGGTTTTCAGGGTTCATCTATGTTGTAGCTTGTGTCAGAGTTCCATTCCTTTTTAGGGCTCAGTAATATTCCAGCATATGGACAGACTACATTTTGTTTGTCCGTACCCGTTCGTCGTTGACTGACATTTGAGTTATTACCACCTTTTCTGGCTTACACCTAATGTGGCTGTGAAGTTCACGTACCACGCTTTTGTGTGGTCACGTGTTTTCATTTCTCTTGGGCAAATACCTGCGAGTGGAATTGCAGGTGGTCTTAGCTCAGGCTGCTGTATATAACAAAGTCCCACAGACCGGGTGGCTTAATGAACAGTAGGCATTTATTTCTGCCAGTTCTGGAGGCTGGGGGGTCCCAGATCATGGTGCCAGCATGGTCAGGTCCTGGTGAAGCCCTCTTCTGGGTTCTAAGCTTATATCCTCATGCTGTGGAAACAGAGAGGTCTCTGAGGTCCCTTTCATTAGGGCACTAATCCCGTTCCTGAAGGCTCCATCTTCATGACCTAATCACCTCCTGAAGGCCTCACCTGCTAATACCATCACCTTGGGGCCGAGGGTTTCAACATGGGAATATTTTGGGTACACAAATATTCAGTCTGTAGCACCAGGTCATATGGTAACTGTGTGTTGAACTGTTTAAAGACTTCCAGACTGTTTTCCAAAGCAGCTGTACCATTTTACATTCCCACTAGCAGTGTGTGAGGACTCCAGTTTCTCCACATCCTTGCAGACTACTCTATTTTAATTTTTTTAAACAAACTTTTTTACTGCCTGTCTTTTTGACTGGCTAACTACTTCTTCTTTTTTTTTTTTTTTTTTTGAGACAGGGTTTTGGTCTTGTTGCCCAGGCTGGAGTGCAGTGGCGCGATCTCGGCTCACCGCAACCTCCGTCTCCCAGGTTCAAGCGATTCTCCTGCCTCAGCCATCCGAGTAGCTGGGATTACAGGCATGTGCCACCACGCCTGGCTAATTTTGTATTTTTAGTAGAGACAGGGTTTCTCTGTGTTGGTCAGGCTGGTCTCGAACTCCCAACCTCAGGTGATCCGCCCGTTTCGGCCTCCCAAAGTGCTGGGATTACAGGCACGAGCTGCCGTGCCCGGCCATTGGCTAACTGCTCCTTAAGCGGACGCATTTCTGATTGCAAGACAGTGGGCTGAACTTGATCATTTAGATAAAAGTTTTGCTCTTTTGTAAAAGCAATGTGTGTTTATTGAACATTTTGGGAAAACAACTTGATACCTGCTAGTGATGTCCCGTTGCATTTGATCACAGCCTGCCAACCCTTTAACAGGTCTCTCGAGACCAAGGCTACTGCTGCCCCTGTAAGCTGCATAGCGGATCAGGATGCAGGCCCTGGGGCTTCAGACTGGGGTTCACAAACAAGTTCTGCTGCTGCCCAGACACTTGACCTTAGCAAGCTGCGAAGCCTCTCTGAGCCACAGTTTTCTCATTGGTAGAAGGGATGTTTTCGGGTTCCTACCACGTGACGACAGGCATCGTACTTGCCTTACTCGGTTCTGATGAGGATGAAACACGGCAATGCTTGTGAAGTGCTGAGCAAAATGCACTTCGTGAGCACTTAGAATAAACGGTACTAAAACCCGAGAAAGAGCCCTCTGTCCTGAGTCACATAGCTCGGCAGGGTTCATGATTGTTGTAAGGTAAAGAGAGGCCCTTGGAGGAGCAAGGGTCCCCGTAGGTCACCCTCACACTGGATTCCCGCCATGTGGCCGGCATTTGCTTGGCTGTTTCTGCTGATGAGAACTACCCCCCGCTGCTGCACAGCTCAGGTTCTCAGCCCTGCCTTCCTGGAGCCATCCTTTGGCCATGCCTCTGCCATCAGAGCCCGGGAGTGCGCGCCTGCCCTGTGGTCCACATGACAACCTGGGAGTATTTGACAACAGAACCCCTCTGTCTCTTCTCCAGTTCCATCAGCTGCTTCTCAGATAACTTCATTTCTAGACCCCACCGCCCCTGTGGCCGCCCTTGGACGCATTCTGGCTTGTTTGTTGTTTGTTGTTTCCTGGACTCAGCCTCAGCCCGAGGTGGCTCTGAGGGGTGGAGGGACATCCCCCTTGGGGACAGACACACACTGAGTGTCAGAAGAGTTGTAAGCCTTTCAGGGTGACAGATCTTCACCTTTACAAGCAGGATGGCTTTAGGAAAGGAAGTAGGCCAGCAGGATAGATAGCCTCATTCTAAATTACGGAAAACATAGAATTCCAGCTGAGGCCTGTCCAAATTTCCCCTCCTGTTTTCCAGGCTGTCTTGGGTGGCTACACAGACGGTTCCTCGTCATCCAGGTTTCCTGACGGGTGTTGCAAGGGCGGCCCGTTCTGCTGGAAGGGCTTGCGATGGGAGGATTTCGAGTTTTCCTGCCGTCATTTCCTATCCTGATAGGGCAGAGTCATTGGTACATTTTTTGGACCCTGTTTTATAAGCTGCGGGAGGGAGATTGTGGCGAGTGGATCATTAATAAAAGCACTTCAGCGGACCCAGAACAAGGGGAGGGGAGAGGGAACGGTTGAACTATTTGCCGGATTTTCATATCCTAGGGCCTGTCTCTTCTGTTGGTGAGAGAAATCCAAGTGCATTTAGCAGTCCCTCTGCTGCTGCCTGTGGGGTAAAAACCTTGTCATTTTGTAAAGAGTGGCAGCCTGGAAACCCACAGTGGGCCCAGCTCGGCCCCGGGGCAGGCAGCAGGGAGGGAGCACACACATTCTGGGTATCTCCCACTTCCTCAGGCTGAGTTTTGGAAAGGCCATGCCTAATTCCTTTGTAATCGTGTTCCAGGCTGATTTACATAACTTTATTTTTCTGTGGTTAGTTACTCATTCAGAAATTCCCCTGTCCATCTGTTCTTCTGGGAATCTGAGACGGTGGGAACAGCACATCCCAGGAGAATTCTGGCCTGATTTTTAGGGAGTTGGAGCAGTTGTCCAATCCCCTGAGCAGATCCAGGTCCCGGACCCCTCCAGCGAGAGGAAGCACCTTGGGAGGCAGTGGCTGCTGGTCCTGGGACCTGCAGGACTGTTTGCCTGCCTGGCTGTCGCCCTAGGGCTGGGAGGTGAAGGGAATGGCCTGAAGGTGGAGAAGGCATGTGTGGTAAGAGGCAGTGCAGGGAGGTGGTTAGCGCCCCACGTCAGGTTCCCGTCCTGGGCCTGCCGCTCTCCAGTTATGTGACATGGAAGCTATTTAAGACCCTTTTCTCGCCTGTGAAGTGGAGATTATAAAGGATCTAGTTTACAAAGTTATTCAAATGTGAAGTGAGTTGATATGTGAAGCATCTAGAACCCCCCTGGCATATAGAAGATCCTCATCCTCATTTCCACCACTAATAGCTACATTATCACATTTACCTGATTCCCGCACCGCCCCCACCCCCCTGCCTTTTTTTTTTTTTTTTTGGAAATGGAGTCTCGCTCTGTCGCCCAGGTTGGAGTGCAGTGGCGTGATCCCAGCTCATGCAACTTCTGTCTTCTGAGTTCAAGTGATTCTCCTGCCTTAGCCTCCCGAGTAGCTGGGATTACAGGCACCCACCATCATGCCCAGCTAATTTTTGTATTTTTGTAGAGATGGAATTTCATGATGTTGGCCAAGCTGGTCTCGAACCCCTGACCTCAGGTGATCAGACCACCTTGGCCTCCCAAGGTGTTGGGATTACAGGCATGAGTCACCGGGCCCGGCCAGCCCCCTCCCTGCTCTTTTTTTTAATGGAACAGGGATACTTGTTTTATATTTATTGACAAACATGGGGAAATTTTCCTCTTAGCTCAGCCCCACTGCACCTGTAGCCCTTGGGCTCCTTAGCACGCCCTCCCTGCAGCTGTGCCAGAGGGTCTCGCCCACTCCCAGCCACGTGTGAACTGGCCTTGTGCTGACTGCCAGGTAGCAGCAGCCTAATTTCTTTGCCTCAGTTTCATCATCTGTGACCGGTGGAAAACATTTACGCCTCCTTTTCTTCCCTCCGGCCCCTCCAGAGATGTGATGAGGGTCAGATGACTTGCTAAGCCTGGCACGCAGGTTGCAAAGACAGGCGGGACTTCGGTGGACAGTGTGGGAGAGCTGTGGGCACAGGACCGAGATCACCGTGTCCACAGGGACCCTGGAGTGTGGATGGAGTAGGGTGACAATGGAGCTTAGCACCGCCTTTGGGACACGGTCACAGATGCAGCCCCTTGCTGTACCCCCGACAGTGAAGGTAGGGGGATGTTTAGAAAGCCCAGAAATGGGTATTCTCCAAGCTGGTTCCCTGACCCCACACTGGACAAGGTGCTATGCTTTCTGCCCTCAGGATGCTTATAAAGTGGCCAAGGGTGGATCAGATATCAGGAGGAAAGTCTCAGCAGTGTGAATAACCAGCAGTTCCTGCTTTACCTTTTTTTTTTTTTTTTTTTTTTTTTTGAGACAGAGTCTGGTTCTGTGGCCCAGGCTGGAGTGCAGTGGCGTGAGCTCACTGCAAGCTCTGCCTCCCGGGTCCACACCATTCTCCTGACTCAGCCTCCCGAGTAGCTGGGACTACAGGCGCCGCCACCGCGCCCGGCTAATTTTTCTATTTTTTTTTTTTTTTGAGACGGAGTCTCGCTCTCTCGCCCAGGCTGGAGTGCAGTGGCGCGATCTCGGCTCACTGCAAGCTCCGCCTCCCAGGTTCACGCCATTCTCCTGCCTCAACCTCCCGAGTAGCTGGGACTACAGGCGCCCGCCACCGCGCCCGGCTCATTTTTTGTATTTTTAGTAGAGACGGGGTTTCACCGTGTTAGCCAGGATGGTCTCGATCTCCTGACCTTGTGATCCGCCCGCCTCGGCCTCCCAAAGTGCTGGGATTACAGGCGTGAGCCACCGCGCCCGGCCCCTGCTTTACCTTTGATGCATCAGGTGTTGTGCTAGATATCTATTTATAGGTGAGAAAAACAAGGCTCAGTGGGGGGTTCACTGACTCCCCAAGGTCCTCCAGTCTGGATGCCAGAGAAGGGATTTAAACTCAAATCTGGGTCATTCCAAAGTCTGTGTTCTTTCCATGGGGGAAACTTGGGTCTGAGCTTCGCCAGGCCTGCTGGGGCTCCCAGATCAGCCCCTGCCTTCCAGGAGCTTTGTTGTGAAACGCTGTCGACCATGTGATGTTTGTGTGTGCTTTTTTCTGCAGGAAGTCTTGGCCTTCTCTCCCTCCCCATCCTCTCAGTCCGTCCTGCCCCTGCCCGGAGGGCCGTGTGCTTCACTGGAGGGCCTCTCTGCTGTGAATGCACCCCCGCTCCTGTCTGCTGACCGGGTCCTGTGCCCTCCCCTTCTCCCTTCTTTCAGGTCACCTCCTTTGATTTGGGGAGGAGAGTGAGCCATTGACAGGTGAGAGAAACCTGTGCTGAAAGGTGTGGGTGACTTTGGGCTTTTGCCTCAGTGGGGAAGTGCTAGCTGTTCCCAGGTGAGAATATGGACTGTGGGACAGTGCAATGCCCTGTCACTCAAAGGGCACGGGCCTGGCTGCCGGCCGCCCCGGAGTCTGGTGTTGCTCCAAGTGGGCTGGCTGTGTGACCATGTGCACGTCACTCCGCGTTCTGGGCCCGGGTGCCTCTCCGTAGCACAAAGGGTTTGTACCAGATGAGCCTTGAGGTCCTTTCAGCCCAACCATTCTACGTTTCAGCTGCCTGGTTGGGAAATTCATTGCCCACTCGTTCCCTCTTTCTTTCCTCTGTTGCCTCTTTAAAATGAAGGTTTACTTTTCAGCTGGTGTTAATTGGAAAGCTTTAATGTATGCTTTGGAATGAATGGGAGGAATTCCAAGGCCATAACTCCCGGAGCCTTCAAGCATGGAAAGTTTTTCAGTAAGAACGAGTTCAAACAGGATCTTGGGGGCCTGGGGACAGGACACAACCTTGGCGTGCTCCTTCACCTCAGGGAACACAGCTCGGCTCTTTGGAACCTGGCTGATTAAACCCGGCAGGACCTGGGTGGCAGAAACTCAGCAGGGCCAGAGTCCCTCTGTCTGGGGACCCTTGTGCCGCCAGCAGCCGCAGTCTTCCCCTGGAGCCTGCTCTCCCTGCTCCTGTGCCAGCCCGTCACTCTCTCTTCCCCGGCTGTGCCAGCCCACACTCTGGCCCTGCCCCAAGTACACGTCATGTCCCTCTGGCATGCCTTCTTTAGCTCAGCCCTTCTCTGTCCCCTCCTCATCTCTCTACCTATTGATGTCACCCCCTTCCTTTTATGCCCAGCGTTTCCTTTCCACTAGCCCGGGTTGGGCTAGGGCAGGAGGTTGACCTTGGCGCAGGCCTGGACCAAGGACCACATACAGTGTAAACCTGACTGCGGGGCCGGGAGAGCTGGGAGAGCATTGCCGTGGATCAGTCAGTCAGTTCATGCTGACCAAGCCCCCATCACCTGCCCGAGGTGAGGCTGAGCTCTGCTGGTGAATCAAAAAGATGGACACATAACACTTCCCTTGGGGGAGATGCCCGTAACGGTGTAGACCAGCCCCCAGGAGGGACCCTTATGGAGTGGTGGGTGATAAACTGCTTCTGTAAGTGAGAGAGGCGGCTTGGGCCTTCAGAACTCAGGTGGGAGTCAGTGGGCCTGGGTCCAGCCTGCCGCTGGCCACCGGCGCCTTTGCAGGTTGTGGCTCAGTCATAGGACCTGAGTTTCATCTTGTGGAACAAGAAGGTTGGGGTGGGTCTTCCTGAAGTCCCTTCCAACTCTGCCCAGTTAATAGTCACCATTTATCAAGTGCTTTCTGTGTGTTAGGCGGCGCGAAATGCTTGACAGACCTAATCCCATCTCATTCTCCCAAAGCGAGGCTCTTTTATTTGCCCCCATTTTGCAGATCTCAGGCTTAGAGCTGAGGTTGCAATCCAGTGGCCTCTAGGTCTGATCCAGGCCACAGATGCATTTTGTTTGGGCCCAACTGACACACTGGAGAGATTTTTCAAAATAAGGATGTTGGCTTTGCTTTGCTTTTCTTTCTTTCTGTCTTTCCGTCCTCCTGTCCTTGTTTTCTTTTTCTTTTCTTTTCTTTTCTTTTCTTTTCTTTTCTTTTCTTTTCTTTTCTTTTCTTTTCTTTTCTTTTCTTTTCTTTTCTTTTCTTTTCTTTTCTTTTCTTTTCTTTCTAGGTTCTTGCTCTGTTGCCCAGGCTACAGTACAGTGGTGTGATCACATCTCACTACAGCCTCGACCTCCCAAACTCAAGTGATCCTCCCACCTCAGCCTCCTGAGTAGCTGGGACCGCAGGCACGTGCCACCATATCTGGCTAATTAAAAAAAATTTTTTTTTTTTTTGGTAGAGACAAGGCCTCACTATGTTGCCCAGGCTGGTCTCAAACTCCTGAGCTCAAGCGATCCTCCTGCCTTGGCTTCCCAAAGTGCTAGGGTTATAGATATGAGCCGCTGCACCTAGCCAATGTTGGCTTTTTAAAGTTGGAAGGTCTAGTTACCCTGAGCCTGTGCTGCCCAGTGGCAACAATTGGCCGGATCTGACTCTCAGGTACCACCTCCATATAGGGCTGTGCTTTCCTGACCCCTCAGTCTTGACACAGTGCTGGGACATGCCGTTGTACATAGCTAGCTTCCTGAATTTATGTTTTCCACCTCGTAGGTACCTGAGTTTGCAAACCTTGACTGAAGGCTGTGAAGTTATCTATAGTGTATCAGTCACATAGCTACTGTTGGGGGCTGTATCAGTCACATAGCTACTGTTAGGGGCAGCATTCCAGCTTGAGTCTGTCTGACTTTAAACTGTGAACCATCTTGCTGCTTTTCTGAGCTCTCCCCTCCCCTCCCCTCCCCTCCTTTCTTCTCTTAAAAATAGATAGAGACTTGCTCTGTCACCCAGGCTGGTGTGCAGTAGCACAGTCATAGCTCACTGCAGCCTTGATCTGCTAGGCTAGCAGCAGATCGAGTCCTGAGTAGCTAGGACTTCAGGCACACACCCCCATGCCTGGCAAATTAAAATTTTTTGTGTGTGTGTTGTCCAGGCTGGTCTCAAACTGGTCTCCTCCTGTCTTGGCCTCCTAAAGTGCTGGGATTACAGGCGTGAGACACCGCGCCTGGCCCTGAGTTATTTCTAAATCCACCGCGCCTGGCCCTGAGTTATTTCTAAATCCTAACAGGGATTTTGGATCTTTTATCTGAGCCTAGGAGACCCAGTTCAAGTCCATAGATAAGGAAGTTGACAAGAACCCCTCTTAACAGAGAGGTTTGAGTCCCCGATCTGTCTGAATGTGCTCCTGCAGGGAGGTGACGTCCACTTTTAGATGTTGCTCATGTTTTAGTCCAGAGAAAAACTGTCCTCTTGCTACACAGTATGTCCTTTCCGAATTAATTAAATGTTGTTGTTTTTTTCTCTACCACTTGTTTTCCTGCACCTTGGTTTCTATTTACTGGCAGGTTGAAAGCAGGTGAGCCTGCCTCCCTGCCTCTAGGAGAGCTGTCAAAATGCCACACAGAGAGCTTGCGTTTTGCCCCAGGCACTTGGAGGCAGGAAACAGGGATGTCTGTTTGGACAGTGGATGCTTCAGGGTTGGTCAAGGGTCCCTGGGGGACAGGCAGGCAGGATGCTAGGCCTCCCAAACAGGGAGGGGCCCCACAGGGAGCCCTGGTGGAGCTTGAGGCTTCCTGCATTTCGTGTTGGTCTGTCCAGCTGTTTCCTCCTGATAGAGTGGCTGGACAATGCCACAGTGACTCAACTCCAGCCTCGTTGACGAACAACAGGAGATTTGTCCAGGGTCAGCTCAGGAGCGCCGTCTGCGTCCCTCACCTGCATCCAAGCTGCCAGTTGGGAGGAACCTCTTGCCCCTTGAACCACTTCCCTGCTTGCTGTTGGTGCCCTCTGTCCCAGTTGGATTGATTCAGGCTGTTTCTTTTTGGTTTCCCTGTAGCTTGTCCTTAACCCTTCTTTGTGCACAGCTGACCTAGAGCTTCTGTGGCTCTGTGCTGACCAGCTGCCCGCCCGCTGTCCCAAGCCTGGCATTGCCAGACCTCCCTAGCCCTTGGCCTGAGGCTCAGTGGGTTTGGCACAGTCCCCAAAGGTTCTGAGTCTCTCTCCAGGCATTTAGGGCCTGGGCACGCTTCAGATGAGAGAGACAGCTGTATAATTCATTAATCTCCTCCAGTGTGTAGAGGATTAAACAATTTTTTGGTGGGTTTGTTATTATGTATTTTTTTTTTTTTTGGAAAAAACTGTTATTTATTGAGTATTTTCTAAGGCTCCCGTTATGGTTCCTAAGAGCTTTGCGTGCATTATCTACCTTAATGCTTGCAGGCAGTCTCTGGGAGAGGGATGATTACCCTCATTTTACAGATGAGTGTGAAGGCCAGGAGGCTAAGGAGCTTGTCCATGGCCTCAGATCCTTCCCACTTCGTATCCTGTGACACACGACTCGGGCAGGGAGGGATGAGGATGTGCGGAAGAGTTTAAGAAATAGTTTGAGAACTGTGGATGGAAGATGAGAGGTTTAAAAGGAGCTGTGCAGGGAGGCGGCAGAGGTGAGCCGGGCTTGGTCCTTGCACTCCTGGAGTGCCGGAAGCAGGCAGGCCACCAGCTGCCTCTGATAGTGGAACTGCCAGGGTAGTTTGGAAGCACATTTTCAGCTGGTATATGAGCAACTAGTAGAAGACACTTCAAAACAGAACTGGGAAATCCCAGGCCCACAGGACAGATTTATCTGTCAGCATGACTTAAACTGTCCGTGTAGAAAATACTGAGATGTAGTGCCATTCATGTCGAGAGTTGCAAAAATGAAACATTGCTTAGAATTATTTTTAGTACAATTATTTGGAAGTTGATATCAAGGGCCTTAGAAACATTCATTCATAATTCTGTTCTTTGGAGTTTATACTAAAGAAGTTACATGTATATTTTTTCATTGCAGCACTATTTATAGTAGCTAAAAACTGGAAGCATACTCTATGTCTAACAATAGAAAATTAGTTACATAAATTTTGATACATTCTTTTTTTTTTTTTTTTTTGGACAGAGTTTCACTCTTGTTGCCCAGGCTGGAGTGCAATGGCTTGGTCTCCTGGGTTCAAGCAATTCTCCTGCCTCAGCCTCCCCAGTAACTGGGATTACAGGCTTGTACCACCAACACACCTGGCTAATTTTGGATTTTTAGTAGAGACAGGGTTTCTCTATGTTGGTCAGGCTTGTGTTGAACTCCCAGCCTCAGGTAATCCACCTGCCTTGGTCTCCCAAAGTGCTGGGATTACAGGTGTGAGCCACTGCGACTGGCCTGATATGGGCCATTGTATGGGCTTTTAAAAATTATGTCTTCAAAAATTATGTATAATGACTCAAAATAGGCCAGGTGTGGTGGCTCACATCTGTAATCCCAGCATTTTGGGAGGCTGAGGCAGGAGGATCACTTGAGCCTAGGAGTTCGAGATCAGCCTGGACAACATAGAGAGACCCCTGTCTCTACAAAAAAATTTTTAATAAATTAGTCAGGTATAGGGGTGTGCCTCTGTGGTTCCAGCTATTTGGGAGGTTGAGGTGGGAGGATTACTTAAGCCTGGGAGGTGGAGGCCGCAGTGAGCTATGATCATGCCATTGCGCGTTAGCCTGGGTGACAGAGTGAGACCCTGTCTCTGAGAAAACAAAACAAGATAATGTTAATGAAAAAATGTCAAGCAAATATTGTAAGATATAAAACTACAAATCCTAATTTTTTTAAAAAAGAAGAAAGATTAGAGGAAATACACCAAAAATGCTAGTGGTAGTTAGTGATTATAAGCGATTTTTTTTTATGTTATGTGCTTGCTAACATTTCTCTAGTGAACAACGACAACAACACCAGAAGTGCTTTGGTGTCTCAGAGGGTTGCAGGGTGTTCTGCTGTGTGCTCAGCACAGCCTCTTTCGTTGGAAAACAGGCTCTAGCACTTTCCAGAACAGGGCTTTAAATGTGCTTGGGAGATGGTGCCTCTGCATTGGAGTTCCTTCTTCCTCTCCTCTAACACATTCTTACCCCTGCAGTTTTCTCCTTTAATTGGATGTAAATTTACAACTGAAGAATGACTTTAAAACATATGTATTGTTTTTACTGGCTGTTTTTCCGAATACTGTGGCGAGAGAGACATTTCATATTTTTCACTCTATGAGAAGACCCTAATTTAAGTTTCTTTCTTCTCATACATTTTCATTGTTTTTTTTTTTTCTCTGTGGTTCCGATGATCTTTGTCAGATAGAAGAATTTGCTGATCCTGCCTTAAATGGCCTTTGAAAGCCCGATTTAAAATAATACCTTGTTGTTGTGGCCTGCTGGGTGACACCAGGGCAGCCCGGTTTCACCACAGAGGAATGGGAAGGAGGGAAGCTCGCTGTTTTAACACGGTTCTGTGGCTGACAATACATTTGAAACTGACCCTCAAGCAAGCCCTGAGAACACTTGTGATCATAACCCAAGAACAGCCTTTTTGTTTCTGTTTCATGGTTTATGAACCAGGACTGAGTACATCGCCAGGCATTTAAGGGCTCAAAACCTGTTGTTTGGATGAATACTGGCCTTTGTGGCAATATTCCCTCCCAACAGTAGACACTTCTGTTTCGTTTGTTGTATTCAAGTGTCTAGCGAAAATGCTCTCCTGTGGTGGTTGAGAAAATACGTTTTAGATGAGAGATCCAGATCCTGGCTGACTAGGGCAGCGACTGCGAACGCTTCTCTTGACCTTTGGCAGCTTCACTTTCCTCCTCTGTCAAATGCATGTAATCGCTAAGACCTCACAGGGATGTTGTGAGGATTAAAGGAGAGGACTTATAAAATGCTTAATAAGGGATCAATAACTGTACAGTCATGCGTTGCTTCACCACTGGGATGTGTTCTGAGAAATGCACCGTTAGGTGATTTTGTTGCTGCGTGAATATCAGAGTGCACTTACACAAACCTACATGTGCAGATGGTATGGCCTACTACACGTACTAGGGCAGAGCCTTTTGCTCCTAGGCTCCAAATCTGTACAGCATGCTTCTCTACTGAATACTGCAGGCAATTGGAACACAATAGTATTTGTGTGTCTATAGGAGCTGCCAGAGTAATTTGGATATGTGTATCTTTACCGTATCTTTGCTACGTGTACACTAAAAATTCAGTATAAAAGATTTAAAATGGTACCCCTGTATTAGGCTGTTCTTGCACTGCTATAAAGAAATACCTGAATGTTTGGGCTTGAAGTTACATTAAAGTAAAGTTATTTGAAAGAAAGAAAGCCTCATCATTTCTAAGGATGACTTAATTACTGCGCCTTTTCCTTTCTGTTTGCACATCCTTCTGTCCTTAGGGTAAAATTTTCAGCATTAAATAAAACAAAAAAAAAAAAAAAAAAAAAAGAAATTCCTGAGACTGGGTAATTTATAAGGAAAGAGATTTGGGCCAGGCGTGGTGGCTCACATCTGTAATCCTAACAGTTTAGGAGGTGGAGGCGGGAGGATCCCTTGAACCCAGGAATTTGAGACTAGCCTGGGCAACATAGTGAGTCCCTGTTTCAAAAAAAAACTACAAAAATTAGCTGGGCATGGTGGGAGGCTGAAGTGTGAGGATTGCTTGAGCATAGGAAGTCGAGGCTGCAATGAGCTGTGATTGCACCACTGTACTCCGGCTTGGGCAACTGAGTGAGACCCTATCTCAAACAAACAAACAAAAACAACAACAAAAAAGATATAATTGACTCACGGTTCTGCAGGCGATACAGGAAGCATAAAAAATTCATGGGATCTCGCTGTGTTGCCTAGGCTGGACTCGAATTCCTGGATCAAGTGATCCTTCTACCTTTGCCTCCCAAGTAACTGGGACTACAGGTTTGGTAGCATGTCCAGCTTGTGCTAGACTACACTAAATTTATAAATTTATATAAATTTTTTTTTGGCCAGGTGCAGAGGCTCACGACTATAATCCCAGCACTTTGGGAGGCTGAGGCGGGAGGATCACTTGAGCCCAGGAGTTGGAGACCAGCCTGAGCGACATAGTGAGACCTCTGCATCTTGTCCCGCTGGAAGGCCTTCAGGGGCAGGAAGACACGGAGCTGTCTCCTGTGACAACAATGCCTCTGGATACCTTGTAAAGGACCTGCTCGAGGCTGTTTTACTTAACTTTAAAGAAAATTAATTAAAGGAGTATACTCCAAAATAATGTAAAAGTATAGCATAGCAAATACAGTAACCAAATATGTAACCAAATATGTAAACCAGTAACATAGTTGTTTATTATTCTTAAGTATTATGTGCTGTCCATAGTTGTATGTGCTGTGCTAGACATATTTTTAAAAAATTCATGGGGTCTTGCTATGTTGCCCAGGTGAGACTCAATCTCCTGGGCTCAAGTCATCCTTCCATCTCCGCCTTCCTATTAGCTGGGACTACAGGCTTGGTGTCGTGCTCACCTTGTGGTAGACTTTGTTACATGACTGGCAGTGCAGTGGGCTTGTTTATATCAGTATCACCACAAACACATGAGGAATGTGTGCTGCTGGATTATGACACCTATAATGTCACTAGGCGATAGGAATTTTTCAGCTCCATTGTAATCTTAGGGACCATTGGCATATGTGTGGTCCGTCATTGGCTGGAACGTTATGTGGTGCATGACGGTACTACTGATATTACAATATGTTATTTTTGGCAGACCCGTCTTTCCCATTCTTGTCTCTGTTCTCGAGTTGTTTGGGGTGGCAGACTGAGCCAGGGATGTGGTTCAGTGTCCATTATCTCATAGATCCAGGCCCTGACCACTTTTTCTCCAGTTCCACCTGTAGGATCCTCTCCTTTCGGGCCTGCCAGCACAAAATGGCTAATCTCACCTACTTTCTTGGATATTCAAACTCAGTGGGAAGTGAACTTTCAAAACACAGAAGACCTGATTTCAGAGTGTCTTCAAGGGGGCCTTAAGCACAAGAGGAGGCTGGGCGTGGTGGTGCAGCTATAGTCCCAGCTACCCAGGAGGCCAAGGCAGGAGGATTGCTTGAGCCCAGAAGTTCAAGACCAGCCTGGGCAACATAGTGAGACCCTGTCTCAACCTCTGCCCCCACAAAAAACCCACAAAAGGCTGAATTACTTATAGCCTCCCAAGAAATACCTTCCTGGCTTTATGATGAGTCAGGCACCCCTACACTCTGCACAAGGCTGCCTGGGTAACCACTCTGTTCCTCACTAAAAGCAAAGACTAAACACTTTGAGATTCAACATGTGATCACATCACCATCACTATATTTTGGAATTTTTTATTGTGAAATATACACAACATAAAATTTACCATTTTTAGCTGACATCAACTACATGTACATTATTGTGCAATCGTCACACTATCCATTTTCGGAACTTTTCCATCATCCCACACTGAAACTCTATACTCATTAAACAATAACTTCCCATTCTCCCCTACTTCCAGCCCCTGGTTACCACCATTCATTTTCTGGCTATGAACTTGGTTATTCCAGGTACTTCATATACGTGGAATCAGGCACTATCTAACCTTTTATGACTGACTGACTTCACTTAGCATCATGTCCTCAAGGTTCATCCATGCTGTAGCCTGTGTTAGAATTTCCTCCCTTATTATGGCTGAGTAATATTCCATTGCGTGTATATACCACATTTTGTGTGCTCTTTTACCCAGTGATGGACATTTGGGTGGTTTTCACCTTTTGGCTATTGTGCAGCATCCTGTTTTAAAATAGAGTGCCCACTCTCCTCCTCTGCAGTCAATCCAGTGACTCCCCAGTGCCTGCACACCCCCCACAGGACTTGGCATCATCCACATGGACGCACGTGTTTAGTGACGTGACTTGTGTTTACCGAGGTAGTTTTTCTCTGCATTGGATCCGCCTGTCCATCCCCTTTATGAAGCTGTAAATGCTCAGAGGCTAGGAGCTGAGATTAATAATTCCTTCTGCTACCTCCTGAGAGTCTGTTTCAGGAAGTGGTAAAGGATGTTGGTTAGGAGTGTGGGTTGTGAGGTCAGACCACATGGGTTTCCATCCTAATTCCACCACACACAAGCTCATCATCACATGTGTCCCTTAACTCTCTGGCACTCAGTTCGTCCACTTATGAAATGGTGATGGTGGTGGTAACTACCTTGTAGGGCTGTTAAGAAAATTAAATGAGATAATCCATGTGTAGGACTTGGCCTAGTGTCTGATACATTGTAAGCCCTTCCTTGTTAGCTTAAGCCAAAAAAATTAAGATCTCAGCTTCCTTTCAGCGTTTGCCTTTTTCATCTTCCTAATTCCCTCGCTGGGCAGCTGAAGGGTAGGACGAATGGTTCCAGCCGTGCAGAGTGGCGTCCCTAGGGCCAGCTCTCCCTCGGGGAAGCAGTGACGGGAACCTGGCAGAGGTAGAGCCATTTATTGTTCATCCGTGACCACCCCCTCCACACCCTCTGCCCATTCGGATGTCGGGTGTACTTGGAGGTGCCCGGGCCCCTGGGTCATCTGTAATCCGTCCCTGCAGTCTCTTTCTTGTGTGGATCTCCGATGTGTGGGATGAACTTGGCAACTTGGGAAGGTGTCTGGGCGGCTGTACCGCCTCTTTGGCCCTCACCAGGATAGTGCTGTTGGGCCGGCCAGGGGGGTCGCTTCCCTGCTGCTTCCGCTTCCCGGTGGCCAGCCCTGCCCCGCCACCCTGGGAAACCTGAGCCCTCTTGCCGTCAGAGCCAGCGCACTGGCAGGATCTGGCTGGGCGTTTGGCAGCCGCTTGAAGCAGCCTGTGGTTTCGCCCTAAAGCCGATCGAGCTGGTGAAGACAGAAGTTCACCATTTTTTTCCCCTCTATATAACAACACTTTCTCAAATATTTACTTGATCCTCTCATGTTTCCTTCTTCGCATCAGCTTCGAGCTTCCGCTTGCTGGCCACAGCGAGGCAGGAAGAGGTTTGCTGCTGCTTGGGGCTGATTTTCGGCTCTGGAAAGTCGTCTCCAGGTGTGATGGACAGCAGAGGGGCGGGAGCTGGGCAGGTGGCGTCTGGAGGCAACACCCCAAAGTCAAGTGACTGCATCCAGGTGATAGGGCTTCTCAGGACTGGCCTGGGGCAGGGTGGCAGAGTGGGTCGTTCCAAGCTCCGTGACCTTGGGCAAGCTCCTGAACCTCTTTCGGCTTCTGCTTCCTCACCAGTGAGATGGGGATAATCATAGTACCGGCCCACAGCGATGTGCAGAGTCAGGGAGATAACCTGCACAGAACGCTTAGCAGAGTGTCTGGCACACATGAGCATGCTCTAAAAATGTGAGTTACTTCTATTTTTACAGGCACACTTTATTTTTGCTGTTCCCAGCCTTCTGTTTCTTTGCACATTTTCTTTTTTTGTGGCAACCTTGATTCCTTTAGGATCCCAGTGCCCTTGGATCACACTCCCTTCTTGCCTAGCAGAGCCCACTCTCGGGAAGGGGTCTTAGGTTGTAGCCGCATCGGGTTTCAAGGGCAGAACCTTCAAGGTCGTCGGGGCCGGTGCCCGTGTGGTGTTTGTTTTTGCTGAGTGGCTCTTTGCTGTGTTGCGTCTCCTCGCCTGCTTTGACGGGGTGCACACGCTCTACCTGCGGAGATAGTCTCTTCCATCTTTGTCATTTTCTCTACTTTTGGGAAAAAGAAATGAAACTGGATGTTTATGGAGCCCTTTACGTGCCAGGAGCTGCTGAGCACAGTCATCTCATTTCATCGTCCCAGCAGTCCTTTGAGGTTGGTGGTATAATTGCAGTTTTTCCAGAGGCTGAAACTGAGGCACCGCGTGGCTGAGTAAATAGCCAGAGGTTACATGCAAGCGAGACAGTGGGACTTGGTTGAGCCTGGACATTCCGAAGCTGCAGCCCACGTTCTCTGCACCAACGGTGACCTATGGCAGCGGCCCATCGCACAGGTGCTCACATTGGGATCTCAGCCCCTGCACTTACTGGATGCCTGTGGGCCAGTTACCTACCTTCTCCCAGCCTCATTTTCTTCACCCAAAACTGGGGATAACAGTCACATCTACCTCCTAGGGCTGTTGTGGGTATGAAGTGAGAAAATTCTCTCATGATGAAAGCTTCTGGCCTGACCGTGGCAGGTGAGCAGGGAATGCTGGCTGCGATGTGTGCTGTGATGCTGGAGCTTGGCTTCTGGGAGATTCCATACTCTGGGAACTTGCAAGACAGGTCCTGTCCTCGGACCCCTATTGGATAGGCCGTCAGGTATTTGTTATCAGGTACTGTGTCCTTCCCAAGGTCCTCTCAAGTTTTTAAAAGCATTTTTTTTCTTGTGGTAAAATACATACAAAATGTATCATAACCATTTTAAAGTGTGTGATTCAGTGGCATTTAGTACATTCACCGTGTTTGTAAAACCATCACCACTACTTGCTTCCATGGCTTCTTCATCACCCTAAATATGAATCCTGCACCCCTTACCTATGACCCCCCAGACCTGGTAACCACTGATCTGCTTTCTATCTGTGGATTTGCCTCTCCTGGACATTCTGTATAAATAGAATCATACAGTATGTGGCCTTCTGTGTCTGGCTTCCTGCACTTAGCATGTTTTCAAGGCTCACGCGTGCTGCAGTGTGCATCAGTGCTTCATTCTTTGTAAGGCTGAATACTACTCCGTTATACGTATATGCAATATTTTGTTTTTCTGTTCTTCCGTTGATGGACATTTGGGTGGTTTCCATCTTTGGGCTGTTGTAAATAGAGCTGCTGTGAACATTCATGCACAAGTTTTTGTTTGGACACCTGTTTGCAGTTCTTTTGGGTATACACCTAGGAGTGGAATTGCTGGATCATATGGTAATTCTGTTTTAACATTTTGAGAAACAGCCAAACTGTTTTCCACAGCGGCTGTACCATTTTACATCCCTGCCGGCAACGCACGAGGGTTCCAATTTCTCCACATCCTTGCCAACACTTGTTATTTTCCGTTATAAAAAAATCGTGGCCGTCCTAGGTGTGAAGCGGTGCCGCGCTGTGGTTTGATTTGCATTCCCTGATGGACCATGACATGGAGCATTCTCTTTCAGTTCCCGCACTCCTGCTTTCTCCTGACCCGGTTCGAGCCTCTCTCACTGTTCTGTTCCCGCTTCTCAACACGTGGCCCCATTTGTCTAGATCCTGTTTCAAACACCAGGCCCCAGGCAGGCCTCCAGCTAGATTGGGCGCAGCCTGGCGTGGGCGACTCCCACTTTCCTGGTTCCAGATATTCGACTTTTTCCTATTCAGTCTTCTCTGCAAGGCACCGCCCCTCCCCAGCCCATGAAGCTTCCCAGGCTCAGATTATTTCATCCCTGGTGGCCCTGGGGCTCTCAGCCGTATTGTCCCCACCGCCCGCCAGCAACCTGTCAGGTAGGACAGGGTGAGGACAGGCACTACCCTGAGGCTGCCGCAGAACTCCTCCTCATCACCTTTGGGGCAATCAGGAAGCCTTCGGGCGTCAGGTCCTGCCTCCTCCAGATTGTCCCGGGAGGCGTTGTAAGAGCCTCACTCCGCTGCAATCTTCCTCCCTTGGAGTATGACTTGAAGGCACCATTTTATGTCTTTTGGGTGGGTTCATGGTTTCAGGCCTATTTCTGACTGGAATCAAAGACTGCCCCTCGGTGAAGGAATTTCAGGCATGAATGAGCAGATGTGTGAGGTATTTTGGGGGCAGAGAGTTTGTCCCTGTGCTCCAGAAACCACTCCACCATCTGCCCCTGTGCACAAGGCCCCGCCCATCCTGGAAAAAGAGGGGTCCTCTCCTCCCACTTCAGGGCTCTGTCCCGGGAGGCCTGGTCTGTCTCACCAGGCACTTCCTACGAGTACACAGTTTGGTCATCTGCCGGCAATCTATCTGCCTAAAGTGTTTATTTACTTTAAAATAAGACTCAATTATTATATATTTTTTTTGGCTGTAAAAAGTAAAGTAACATAAAAGTATCAGTGAAATGTCTGTGCCCCATTCCTCTGCCTCGCTCCCAGCCCCAGGGACCCTCCCAGGGGAAATCACAGGTGGGTCTTGGTGTGGATCCAGAATCCTTCCAGGCCTTTCATTCCAATGCAGCCATTTTCCCCCCACCCTCATCTAAGGGCAGCTCCAAAACAGATAACACCAGCAGGCTGAGCGTATCAAAGAAAACGAGGTCAGATGTGCCCTAAAATGATGCTGCTTGAAGTTGGAGGAGCAGGTGGCTTTTTCTCCCCAGGTGGCTCTGCTCAACTCTGGTGTGCAAACTTGAATAAAGGGTGACCGGGGAAGGAAACCCGAGTGCAGAGGGTGGAGGTTTCCAAAGAGCCAGGTCCTATGAAAATGGATGGGTGAGGGGGAGGAGAGGAAACTGGCATTAGCGTCACCTCTTGATCACCCACCATGGCACAGGATAAGAGTCAGACAGCCACTCGGGCTCAGTTTCTAGCTGGACACTTACTGGCTTTGCATCTTCCGGCAAGGGCGTTATCGAACCTCCCTGGGTCTCAGTTTCTTTGATTATAATAAACAGGGTCAGCGCTTAGGGCTGTCATGAGCGACTGGTTCTTGGAACAGCCCCTTAGAAGGTGTGTAATGTAAGGGTTGCCGTCCTGGTCTTGCGGGGTATCAGGCTCCAGGCTGGTGCTCTGCTTCCTGTGTCAGCTCAGCATGGTCCCTTGGCCTTCCTCGACAGCCGCGGTGGGCTGTGGCTAGAGCAGGGCTCAGTGGGTCGCATTGCTAAAAATAGTCACCCCGTTCCCAGGATGTGGGTGTTTAGTGTGTTTTTACTGTGTGAGTGAATAGGTGGTGGGTTGAGACTTTCTCCTCTCCCAAGATGAGACTATTGTGGGAAAAGTTACACAATTAAAGGTCATTGGCACTTTAGCAGGAATTAGTGTCATAGATAGTTTGACCTGAAAGGGACCCGAGATGATCCTTGATTGTATAAATGGGGAACTTTTAAGGTTCAAGGAAGGAAGAAACTTGCCAGGCATGTCATACAGCCAGTTAGGGGATGGTCAAGGCTGGAGCCCAGTTCCCCTGATTCTGTCTGTCCTGCCTCGTATCCACAAGGGTCTGCTTGCCTCCGCTTGGGGCTGCTGCTTTGGGGTGGAAGGTCGCTTGGGTCAGAGGGCCCACAGGCAGATGGGCCTTCTGGAGGGATGGAGGGAAGTTTGAGGACGGTGTCATGGCTGATGGCTGTTTGGGGCCCCCAACTTCCAAGACAGGAGGCGGGAAGCATTTGGGGCCCTGGGATCCAGTTTGGTCAGGCCTGGAGATCCAGCTTCTCTGCTTGTGGATGTGACAGTGAACTGAGAGCAGGGGCTAGCTCTGCTGGGGGTGGTGGACGTACAGTCAGGTGGTCACAGTCCAGGGTGGATGAGGGTGATGGCGTGCAGTGTGGAAAAGGCAGTGATGTTTGCACAGGCATATCATCCAGGTGTAGAAGGGAGGAAGAAGAATGTGGGGAAAAGCATGGCAAACGCAGGGGCTGGCTAGCTGTGGGGGGGGACAGGGGGCGTCGAGGAGAGACCACTCAGGGAGGTGCCTGCAGTCAGGGCTGGCGTCTTCTCAGTGCCTAGGCACTGCATTGCTTTAGAGTTGGGGCAGCATTATTAATTGATCGACAGGGTTTTGCTCTGTCACCCAGGCGAAAGTGCAGTGTCACGATCGGAGCTTACTGCAGCCTCGAACCTCCTGTGCTCAAGCAATCCTCCCACTTTGGCCTCCTGAGTATCTGGTACCACTGATGTACTCCACCACGCCTGGCTAAATTTTAAATTTGATTTGTAAAGATGGGGTCTCACTGTGTCGCTCAGGCTGGTCTGAAACTCCTGGCATCAAGTGATCCTCCTGTCTTGGCCTCCCAAAGTGCTGGGATTACAGGAGCGAGCCACTGTGCCCGGCCACTACGTTTTTATTTGTTACAGGGGTGAATGAGGCATACTCCTCCTTCCTTCATCCCTGGGAAGATAGCCAGCAGGCTCTTGGTGTTCTGTGGGGTTTCGACACGTTTCATCCTTCTTACACCCTCTGCTTCCTGCTAGGTTCTGCCTCAACCAGCTCATCATTCAGCCCTAGTCCAGCAGGGGTGAGGGGCTGTGGCCCTGAGGCTTGCTCGGTGGCCTTCTGGCTTGTTGCTGTTCTTACTGATGTTGACCACTAGATGGCAGCAGGAACCCTATCAATTTCTCTCCCAGGTCCATCGTATCCAAGTCAAGCCCTTCGGTCTGGGTGGATCAGCCATCGCCCCTTGATGGCATGGGGGCTCAAATTCCACATCTCACTGATTCCAGGATGGGTCTGAGGAAAGGCTGGGATGAAGCCGAGGCAGCCCTCTCAGACGTACCGTGTGTCCGACTCTCCTGTGACGTCCTTGAGAAGTGGCTGTCTCAAGAATGTCAGAAGTAGGGTTCCCACCATTAGGAAAATCTTTGCCGCATGTTGTGGCTGGGTTTTCAGTATCTTAAAGGGTCCAGAAGTTGAGACGCAGTGTCCCTGAGGAAAGTCCTGTTGCTCCATGAGGAGTCCCTGGCTTGGTAACCTGTGCAGAGATGGAGGGTACTGTGGTGGTGCGACGCAGTGCTCCTGGCCTGGGAGGGACAGCAGCATGAGAGCAAGGGTGTGCCACACATCTGCAGTGACATGCAGTAACAGCAAACATGTAGGAAGCTCTTCGTGAGCCAGGGATGCCCTGATTCCTTTGCTTACATTTATTGGTTTCCTCCTCTTGGAGGGGCAGCCCCGAATCCCTCCTAATCAGGTGCAGCTGAGCGGGGGCTTGAATCCAGGCAGGCTGGCTCCGGAGTCCCGGGATAAGTCACGCACCACTCATCATGGGCATTCTTAAGCCTTTGTGGGGGGCTGGACAGTTTGTGTTACAGGTCACGTGGCTCTTCCTCAAATGCCTTGGCTCGTTGGTCTTCCCGACAGCCCCTGTGTCAGGTACTGGGGTATCCTCCTTTCTGCAGATGAGGAAATTGAGGCTCAGAGAAGTGAAGGATGCCTCCAGCATTGCAAAGACAGGACACCAAACCCTGTCATTAGATTCCGAGTCGGGGTGGCTCTCCTTTTATAGTGAAGTGGGTTTGCATGAGTGGGGTTGGTAGGAGGGAGAGGATCACTCAGATGCCTGAGGTCAGGGCAGCTGTCAGAAAATCTATTCTGTTCCCAAACCCTCTGTAAGAGGAACGCATGTGCAGGTGCCTGTGGGAGGCTGACGCGCCTGCCCAGCCAGTAAGTAAACAGGAGCTGGAGGGAGAGAGCGTGCAAGAATGAGGAGGTGGTGACCACAGCCGTCCCCTCCCACCATAGTGTACCCTCAGCTGGAGGCAGGGCTGGGGGCACATTGACTGGGGACCCACCCTAAGGCAGGGCTGGAGAAACAGCCCCCACTGTGCACCGTGGAGCCGCCAGGTGGTCTCAGCTGCCGGAACCCCTGCCCCGTCCCGTCCTGCTGTGAAGGCTTCGGGTCTGGAAGGGCGGTGTGTGCTTGTGGTGGGGTCTGAATCCCAGTTGGCCTGTGGACCTACCACTGCTACTCTGGGATCAACTGAGGCAGGTGACTGCGGCTGGGACCCTGTTTCCAATTGGACTTTCTCAGGGGCAGAACCTTCCAAATTAAGGGGCAGCAGTGGATGGCTCCTGAGCTCCTTCTCTTCTTTCTGGGATGGGTGTTCTTGAGGCCTTGGGCTTCCGCCCCCATCCCACCTTCTCTGGGGTGTGGACACAGGGCCCATTTGGGCATGTCAGCTTCCCCGGAGCTCCAGCAGCTGGGTGGCAGGAGTCCACGGGAAGCTGGGTGCCGGCCCTGCCCACGTTTCCCTGGGCCATGCCCTCCTGGCCCCCCCAGGCCTCACCACTCTCTCGCTGGAACACCTAAGTGTCTGCCCCTGGAGCCCAGGCCACTGTCCCGCCTCCTCGCCCTTCCCAGAGCCCCGCCTCCTGCCGCCTGCCTCCCATGTGGCTTCACGTCCTGTGGGTTTTGCCGGCTGACACAGCCCCTGTAGATACATACTCTGCTCTGGGCACCCCATGTCCGTGCCAGGCCCAGATTTGGGCCCCAAGGGAGTGCTGCCCCCTGGGTTGCAGTTCAAAGACTTCTGCTTTCCAGCCAGATGGAGGAGGGCTCTATCCCAGGCTCCAACATCCTGCTTGGCTGGTCTCCCCCACCCCCTGCTCCAGCTGCGTCCTCCCTGTTGTGCTCCTGGCAGTAGGTTTGCTGAGAGGGAAGGGGGGGATTCCTTTCCTCTTGGCCTCTCCTCTCTCTATTACATCAGCCTACAGCCGAATACCCCTGGGGTCTGGTAAGGGAGGGCTTTTTATTAAGTTTTTTCCAGGGGAAATAATTCCACCTCTTGTCACATGGATTGCTGCATGCAGCTCTTCAGGGGGCTTGACTTCCTTCCCTCGTCCCATCCCAGGCCCCTTGAAACTCAAGAGAGGCAGCTTTGTTTCCTTAAACAGGCTCTGACCTCTGAGGAAGGTTGTGTGAGGAATTGGGTGCCTGGGTCCCGCGGTCCCCCTCATGGACTGTGTGACCCCAGGACCACCCTTTCCTTCCCTGGGCCTCAGCACTCCGTTCAGCAGCCTAGGACTGCATTTGTCATCCATGGGTGGTGAGGGGCAATGCCCAGCGGTGCCCACTCTGGAATGGCGGGCTCTGCCCTTGGGTTTGGTAGCATGATTTTTCCACCCCTGGGCTGGCCCCTCTGCCTGGGGTGGGTGTGGCCGGAGGCCGGTGGCTGGCACACCTGTTAGGGATGAGGCATCTCCTTAGTGCCAAGGAGACGAGAGAGCCCTGGGGCGGGCTGGGAAGTGCAGGGCCCAGCTGAGAAGGAGAATGAGCTCGGTCTCCCCACCTTGGGTCATTCACCACCTCCCAGAGTCAGTTAGAGGAGGGGCTACTCCAGGCGTGAATTGGTGAGGTGGGAAGAGGCCCCAGTGCCCAGCTCTGCCCAGTCCTGTCTCCTCACTGGGCTCTCTCCTCCCTATGCTTTTTTTCTTTTTTTTGAGACAGGGTCTCATGCTGTCACCCAGGCAGGAGTGCAGTGGGGCAATCATGTGCAGCCTTCACCTCCTGGGCTCAAGTGATCCTCCTTCCTCAGCCTCCCAAGTATTTGGTGTCTGGGACTACAGGCATGTGCCACCATACCCGCCATATAAAAAAAAAAAAGGGGGGGCCGGGTGCGGTGGCTCAAGCCTGTAATCCCAGCACTTTGGGAGGCCGAGACGGGCGGATCACGAGGTCAGGAGATCGAGACCATCCTGGCTAACATGGTGAAACCCCGTCTTTACTAAAAAAATACAAAAAACTAGCCGGGCGAGGTGGTGGGCGCCTGTAGTCCCAGCTACTTGGGAGGCTGAGGCAGGAGAATGGCGTGAACCCGGGAGGCGGAGCTTGCAGTGAGCTGAGATCCGGCCACTGCACTCCAAGCCTGGGCGACAGAGCGAGACTCCGTCTCAAAAAAAAAAAAAAAAAAAAAAAAAAAAGGGCTTTTAAAATTTTTTTTGTATTTTGTAGAGATGGGGTTTCGTCATGTTGGCCAGGCTTGTCTCAAAGTCCTGGGCTCAAGTGATCCACCCACTTTGGCCTCCCAAAGTGAGCTACTGCGTCCGGGCTCCTTGTCTTGCCCCATCTACCTCCTTCCCTTTGCTTGGCTTTCCGCCCCTCAGTCCCTGCTGTGTTCTTCTCCGGGCAGGCGGAAAGCTGCACCCCGCTTCCCAGCTCAGAGCCCAGGGCCACAGGCTGTGGACGCCCTGAGGAGGGTTTCTCTGGGCCTACTCCCCCACCCTCCCTGCACGCTGTGCCCCAGCCCCTCCCCGGGGCCCACATCTGGCCCAAGTGCTCAGTTTTCTGGGCTGTAAATTGCCTCCCGCTGCCCATTGGCATCCTCTCAGGTTTCAGCTTCACGGCTCTTTTGCTTTTGGTGGGGGGCGGTGTCCAGGGAAGTGTCAGCTTGTTCCCTCTCTTCCTCTGTCTGAGGCTGTGGAGAGAAATGCTTGGCAGTGTCGTTCTCGATCCTTCCGTCCAAGTGTTGGTGAGCTGTGGTTTTTAGCAGGTGGCTGAGGAGCAACCAGTTCTAATTAGATTTCCCCCTTTTCTGTTCACACCTCCCCCTCCCCCTCCACCTCCCCTCCTCCCCCTGCCAGAGGCCAGCCTACCCCAAGTGTCCCCTGCCGTGCAGTGGAGGGGCTTGCAGCCGGCCAGCCTGGGGATGGTGGGATTGGCTGCAGCCTGTGCTGCCTTCTGTTCCGCCTTGACCTAGCCCTTGGCCTGGTGCTCAGCCTCAACGGTCCCCTCAACTCCCTGCCTCCCCTCAGATAGCTTTGCTTTTCTCTTTTCTCTTTCTTCTTTTCTCTTTTCTGTTTTCTCTTTTCTCTCTTTTTTCTCTTTTCTCTTTTTCTTTTCTTCTTTTTTTGAGACAGGGTCTTGCTCTGTCACCCAGGCTGGGGTGCAGTGGCGTGACTCCTAGGCTCAAGCCATCCTCCCACCTCAGCCTCCCGAGTAGCTGGGACCACAGGTGTGAGCCACCATGCCTGACTAATTTTTTTTTTTTGTATTTTTGGTAGAGATGGAGTTTCACCATGCTGTCCAGGCTGGTCTCAAACCCCTGAGCTCAGGTGATCCACCTCTCTCGGCCTCCCCTAGTGTTGGGATTACAGGCAGGAGCCACCGTGCCTGGCCTCAGATAGCTTTTCTGTTTCTTCACAGCAGGTGACTCTCTAGCCCCTGCAGCTGACCATCAGGGGCTCAGGCCGTTGCCCCTCGAGGAGCATGGCAACCGTCAGCTCCAGCTGGTCCCTGGGCAGATCCACCCTCCCCACTGCAGAATTTGCTTTGCACCACCGCCTTAACTCATCCACACACCTGGGGAAGCCTGCTTGCTTAGGCCTGGGAAGGGTGTCTCAGGGCAGCCACCAGGACAGTCGGGTGCAAGTAATCATCAGGTCCTACTCAGAGTGTGGCCCGCGGACCTGGGCTGATCTGTGAGGACCTTAAGTCCTGGCGTGGAAAGTGTGCATTTAGTAATGGCTGCAGCAGTTGACCTGGCCCTGACATTTCAGGTTGTTTGGTGTTTCCCAGGGGTAGCTCCAGGGGAGTCTTGGAATTTGGTGGTTGGTACCAAGGAAAATTGTAGGGATTTTTAGTTGCCACTGAAGGACTTCTCTCGTCAAACAAGGTACAGGCCAGTTTGGGTGTTGTTGAAATCTGGAGAAGAGTCATGTGGGGTGCGAAACAGGTCGCCGCAGGATCATGCACTGGCCCGGGATGGACGGGAAGTAAAAAGCCTGGCATCGGCCACGGATCAGCTGAGAAGTGCTGCCCTCAGCATCCCAAGCCTGCAGAGAAGTCCCTGCAGGGAAGTTCAGAGGGTTTCTTTTTTTTTTTTTTTTTTTTTTTTTTTTTTTTTTTTTTTTTTTTTTTTTGAGACGGAGTCTCGCTCTGTCGCCCAGGCTGGAGTGCAGTGGCGCAATCTCGGCTCACTGCAAGCCCCGCCTCCTGGGTTCACGCCATTCTCCTACCTCAGCCTCCCGAGTAGCTGGGACTACAGGCGCCCGCCACTGCGCCCGGCTAATTTTTTTTTTTTTCTATTTTTTAGTAGAGACGGGGTTTCACCATGGTCTCGATCTCCTGACCTTGTGATCCACCCGCCTCGGCCTCCCAAAGTGCTGGGATTACAGGCGTGAGCCACCGCGCCCGGCCGTTCAGAGGGTTTCTTAGGAGCAGCTGAAGGGATTTTTGGATTTGATCTGGGATGTTGAGGAGGAGTTTGGGGTTCGATGATGAATGCCCAAAGAAAGTTGAGGATTTCTTGGGGGAATTGGAATGAGGAAGATTCGTGGTTTGGTGTGGGAAGTCAAAGGGTAGCTTGGAGTTTGAGGTAGGAAGGCTTAGGGATGTTTGGGGTGTGGGGGCCCAGAGGGAAGCCTCTAGCGAGGATGCAGAATGCTCTGAGGTTCCTGGAAAAGCCCGAGGGAAGAGTGGGTTCAGGAGTTGTGGACCAGGGGAGGTCTGGAGGTGACAGTGGGAGGCTGAGGAGAGATTTGGGGTTTTACTGGCCATGTGGAAGGGCATTTGGACATGTCTAGGTTAAGTACCAAGGGTGTTTTGGGTTATTGGGGAGGTCTGAAGGGAAGCACGGGGGCTGGGTGGGGAAGGGCCGTGGGAAGTGTTGGGATTCATAGCAGGGGAGGGAGGGAGAATTTTGGGTTCCGTGCATGGGAGCAGAGGGGAGCCGTGAGATTCAGTTGATGAGGATCACGGGGCTTTGGGGTCCTCACTTAAGGAGAGGTTTGGGTTTTGCCTTACCCACGGTTAGCTTCCACAGTCCCTGTCGGCTCTCAAATATCCCGTGTCAGGAGGAAGTCTAAAGGAATCTTAACCTGTCCCCTTCAAACCTGCTCCTTGATACCAGAACCTTCTCCCTCCCTCAGCTTCCCCAACTCTCTCCACACAAAGGCAGCTGTGGTGTGCTGTGGGAGCACACAGGGGTCTGAACTCAGGGTGACGCCCACTGGCTTTTCCAGCCCATTCCCCTCGGTCTCCCAGCATGGTGGTGACGGCTCTCCTGCTGGCCTCTGCCAGCTCACCTTCCTCGTGCCCCAGGCCCTGCCCCTCTGAGGCCCACACATCTTTCTAAGGCCAGCAGGAGGCCTGTGTCTTTGAGGAGGCTGTGCGTGACCCCGTCACCCAGTGGCCTGTCCCTCATTCTGTGCCCTCATTTGCCCTTGGCTGTGTCTCGGGTGCAGCTGCGCTTGTGTTTTGCCCTGACTCCTCGGTGTGCATGTGTCTCTCCAAGTCCTAGATGGTGGCACCTCAGAGGCCGGGCTGCGTGGTCTCTGTGTTGTATCTTAGTTGCTGGGGAAATGCAAGGCCACTGGTCTGGAGGCTTTTCTCTGAGTTGGGGCCGCCCATCCTCAGTCCCCACCCACCAAGCCTGGCCCAGACCTGTTCTGTGGGCTGCTCTTGCTTTTCCCCTTTGCAGGAACAGCTCCACATCAGAACAAGTCACCTCGTCCCAATGGCAGCCACCTGAGGCTTGGATGCAAGGACCCCATCCCAAGGTGTCCCTGTAGTTTCTTCTGTGCCAGAAGCTGAACTTCCTCTGTCTGGCGCTTTCCCGCGTGGCCAGCAGGTGCATAGCGAGGCTTGGTGTCAGGGATATAAGCGCTTTACCATGGCCAGGTGCTCACAGGAATCCTGTGTGACAGGTGCCTTCTACGGAGGAGGAGACCAAGGCACAGAGAGGTTAAGGAAGATGCCCAGTGTCACACAGACTGAGATTGTCGCCACTCTGCCCGACTGCAGCGGGGGTGACACTGTTGGGCCCAGATGCCCTCCAGAGAGCCTGCTGCCTGCTGTCTGTCCTCCCTCACTGCAGCCTTCATTTTATCATGGAGTGTCCCCACCCAGCCACACCACTGGGCTCCCCACTTGGCAACTGAGTTTCCCCTTTTTCTCTGGCTGGGGGCCCCTCCTCTTTTCCTTGGAAACTGAATGGGGCTCACGTTGGCCCCTCTGTGTGGGCCCCCTCCCCTCCTCTCCCCTCCTCCCTTCCCTGAGAAGGGCTGAAACCATTCCCAGGCTGGTCCTAGTTGCAGAACGAGGGCTGTGGGATGAAAGGTGATATATAAATGTAAGGCGATGATTATTTATTTGACAGGGACAGCTGCCTGTGGTAAAAAATGTAATCTAGTAATCCTTTTGTGAAAATCGGATCCGAGGCTCAGCAAGCCGCCTGAAACAGCAAAAGGCCGAGTTCCCTTCCTCCTCACCCCTGCTCCCCGCGCCATGCTCTTACTCACTCCTGGTGGCCCGCATCCCTGCCCCCGGGTGCCTGCGGCGTGTGTCTCCCTGTGTGCGTGCTGCACCTGTGCATACGTGCTCTTGCTTTTGCTTTTTTGGGTTGTTGTTAACATCCTGCGTAATCGTAGTACAACTGCCAAAAACCAAGAAGTTAACATTGGAATAGCGTTATTAACGATAGACTTTATTTAGATTTCACTGTTCCCACGAGCGCCTTTTTTCTGCCCCAGGAGCTTCCATTGCATTTAGTTGTCCTGTGTCCTTAGACTCCTCCATCCTGCTACAGTTCCTTAGTTTCTCCGGATCTTTCATGACCTTGACAGTGGTGAGTGCTGCTCAGTCACTCTGCAGGACGGTTTTCACTCTGGCTCTGTCTGGCGTTTTCTCATGGTTAGACTGAGGTTCTTTGTCTTTGGAGAGACCACCGTGGCCTGGTGCCATGTCCTTCTAGGTGCGTGGCGTCAAGGGGAATGTGATGTCCGTGTGTCTTATTACTGGTGATGATGCCCTGGAGAAGGTAATGTCTGCCAGGTATCTCCAGTATAAAGTGGCCCTTTTTTTCTTTATAATTAATAATATTTATAATTATATTAATTATAATTAATAAACCATTAATGTCTTGAGGGCAGGCACTTTGAAACTGTCCTGGTTTTTTCTCAAACTTTTGCTCACTAATTTTAGCATCCGTCAGTGGTTTTTGCTTGCAACTCTTCTAATTGTGGTGTTTGCCTAATGGTAATTTTCTGTTTCCCTCATTTCTTCTGCATTTATTAATTGGAATTCTCCAGGAAGGAAGAGCTATTTCTTCTGTCCCACTTATTTATTCAATTAGTTATTTTTATCATTACAGACTCATGGATATTCATTTCCTTCATTAATAAAAAATATATATAAATGTATGGATATAGTATATATAATAAATATCAAGATATATGTTTTATCCTATAGGTTAGAGTTACCGTAACAGTACAATAGATATTTATTTTGTTGCTCAATTTGCTCCAGCCTTGGCTACTGGAAGCTGTAGGGAGCACTTTCAGATTGGCTTCTGTGCCCTTTGACGTGTTCCTATCTTGTTTTTTTTTTTTTTTTTGAGACGGAGTCTCGCTCTGTCGCCCAGGCTGGAGTACAGTGGCCGGATCTCAGCTCACTGCAAGCTCTGCCTCCCGGGTTCAAGCCATTCTCCTGCCTCAGCCTCCCGAGTAGCTGGGACTACAGGCGCCGCCACCACACCCGGCTAGTTTTTTGTATTTTTTTTTAGTAGAGACGGAGTTTCACCGTGTTAGCCAGGATGGTCTCGATCTCCTGACCTCGTGATCCACCCGTCTTGGCCTCCCAAAGTGCTGGGATTACAGGCTTGAGCCACCGTGCCTGGTGATGTGTTCCCATCTTTTCTTGAGCTCTTCCTTACTTTCCGGAACAAGATACTCCAGGTCATGTTATGTTTCTCCTGCCCCAGCCCTGGAATCAATCACTTCTCTAAGGAACCCTGCTTCTTTTTGCTGGAGCATGGTGTTTAGAAACCAAGATCGAGGTGCTAGGTGTGTTCATTGCTACTGGGGTGTCATTGCTTCTAGGTCCTCTCAGAGAACAGAACTAAGAAATAGATATATGCCAACCCAGGCATGGACACATATCTGTATCTCTGTTGTTCTGTTTATTTGTGTTTATATTTACAAAATCATGAGTTTGTGCTGATTTATTTTCATTATTTATTTATTTATTTATTTTTGAGACAGAGTCTTGCTCTGTCACCCAGGCTGGAGTGCAGTGGTATGATCTTGGCTCAGTGCAACCTCTGCCTCCCAGGTTCAGGTGATTCTCCTGTCTCAGCCTCCCTAGTAGCTGGGATTACAGGCACCTGCCACCATGCCTGGCTAATTTTTGTATTTTTAGTAGTGACAAGGTTTCACCATGTTGGCCAGGCTGGTCTTGAGCTCTTGACCTCAAATGATCTGTCTGCCTTGGCCTCCCAAAGTGCTGCGATTACAGGCGTGAGCCACTGTGCCTGGCCTTGTGCTGATTTTTATTAGCTTTTAATATGGTAGTTTTGGAACTGAGAGGAACCTGAGAAATCAAGTCCATATTCCCCCCTCACAGAGGACAGAGCCACCAAGCAGGTTGAGGATTTGGCTGAGATGGCATGGCCAGTATAGGTGGGTTTGGAGCTAGGACTCAGAACTCTGGATACCCGGTGTAATGTCTCCTCACTTCAATGGTACCTCTAACTCCAAGGGCATGTTTTGATAGTAGGCAGATTTACTGGGTTGAGTAGTGTTGCCCTAAAGTTCATGTTTTCCCAGGACCTGTATATGTGATCTTATTTGGAAATAAGGTCTTTGCAGATGAAATCAAGTTAAGGTGGGGGTAACACTGGGTTAGGGTGGCCCCTAATCTGATGAGTGGTATCCTTATTTATTTATGAGATGGAGTCTCGCTCTGTTACCCATGCTGGAGTGCAGTGGTGTGATCGTGGCTCACTGCAACCTCTGCCTCCTGGGTTCAAGTGATTCTCCTTCCTCAGCCTCCCGAGTAGCTGAGATTACAGACGTGCCCTACCATGCCTGGCTAATTTTTGTATTTTTAATAAAGATGGGGTTTCACCATGTTGAACAGGCTGGTCTTGAACTCCTGACCTCCAGTGATTTGCCTGTCTTGGCCCCCCAAAGTGCTGGGATTATAGGTGTGAGCCACTGTGCCTGGCCGATGAATGGTATCCTTATAAGAGGGACACAGAAACACACAGGGAAAGCACCATGTGATGACAGAGATGGAGGCACAGGTTGGAGCGATGCACCTGCCAAGGATTCCCAGCAACGATCAGAAGCTAGAAAGAGCCCAGGAAGGATCCTCCCTGAGAGGTTGCAGAGGGAGCCTCTGCCAGTGCCTCGATTCTGCACTTCCAGCCCCCAGAACCGCGAGACTGTAAATCCCTACTGCTGAAGCCTCCCAGCTCGGGGTATTTCGCTGCAGTGGCTCCAGGAATCACATGGAGTGGTTTCTAGTGGGGGTTGCAGACGCGGGCAGCTTCTCTCAGGCTCCTGCCTGAAATCATCATCTCTCACATCTGGGTAGCCCTGGGCTGTGCCCTGAGAAGTGAACACAGAGGCATTGCTAGCATGTCAGCCATGGCCAGGTGCCCCTTCAGCGAGGCTTGTGTTTGGGCAAAATTAGAACCCCAAAAGCTTGTATTTAAACTGTAGCTGCTGATGATATTTGTCCCTTTTCCCTATTCTCCCAAACCTTTATGTTATGAGGATAATCTGATCGTCTAATTGTGTTTCTTAGCATTTAATTGGACTTAAATCAGTTGCATTGCTTTGTTTCCTTGTGTGGAGAGCTCAAGGGCACCTCCCAGGAAATGTCCCTCCTTGATTTCACACATCAAGGTCATTCCTAGGGTTCCTTTTTCTTCCCCTCACTCCCTTGTGAGCACACGGTGCGTGCAGCAGCCCTCGGCGTCCTCTGGTGGATGACGCGTTTGTCAACCGCTTGGACCGTGAGGCCCTCTGGTCAGGACCGCGGCTGCCCTTGCATCCACCTCTAGACTCTTGAGCACATCCACAGCTCTCAGTGCCAGCTCAAGGCTCTCTCTCGTTGTGTCCTCCCTGGCTGCCAGTCCACGGTGCTCTTGCTCTTCCTTGGCAGTGCTCTTGTCTGGGAAATGACCTTTCTGTGTGAACTTGTTTTGACGTGCCAGCTTGATGAAGAGCTCCTCCAGGGGAGGGGTCCTCCCATTCCCTAGGAAGTGTTCAACTAGGGTTTGCTGTGGATTTCCTCCTTTTTGGTACCTGTGGGCCGAGGAGCACCCACCTCAGTACATCTTGCTGAGTTTGGGGCGGAAGACTCTCAACTGCATATGGGGAAACTGAGTCCCAGGTGAAGAGAAACCAGCTCATCACCCTGCCTTCTGATAGCACATACACAGTGAGGGCAGGAGAGCAGGGACCAGGTGTCCGAAGCTTCCCGGAAGTCCTCTCTGCCAGGATCATCCTGTCCTGCTCATTCCTCATTTTTCTGTCCAGATGGCTGGGGGAAGGCATGGCTGGCATCAGCCAAGGTGATACATGACCACATGGGGCTCAGAGCAGAGAGGGCTCAGACCGTTAGGGGTGTCAGGCTGAGAAATCGGAAATTAAAGGCCTGGCGTGGTGACCAGCAAAACCTCCCTCAGTGCAGGGTTCCGAAATCACCTGTGGTGGGTTTCATTAGCACAGGCACAGGGGAGGGAAGGCCTCTTGGCAGGCAGAAGAGACAGATGGGCTGCGGGCACTGGCTTGGCCTTGCGAGCGAGCCACGGGGCACTCGGGGCTTGGCGGTGGGCTTCCACTATTAGGCTCCTGCAGGCACAGGCATGAGGACCCTTTCCCCACTTTGAGGCTGTGAACTCCCCCGGCAGGCCCACTCCCCTCCTGGACCTCAGTCTTGTCATCTGTAAAATGAGAAGATTGGGCCGGGGATCTTTGAGGTCTCTCTGGCCTTGACGGCCTAGATTTATGACCTGTGGCCATTGGGAGAATGGTGTCTGGGTTTGTGGCCAATGGCAAAGGGGCAGGAGGGTACTGGGATGCGGGGTCGGGGGATGGAGCCCATTGGAAGAGGACAGCTTCCCCTGAGTGTCTCTTGGGGAGCTTAGGGCGGGGAGACTGTGTGGAGATGGTGGTCTCTGAAAAGAGGACTTTTCTGTCTCCATCGTCCCCTGACAGTTTGGTTTTCATTCTGCCCACCCATCTGTCTACCCTCCATCTCTCCTACAAGTATCTGTGGAGCATCTCCTGTGCAGGGAACACAGCAGTGCACGAGACAGACGAGGTCACTGCTTTCATGGAACCCAAGGTCCAATTGATGAAGACAGGCATTAGACAAACAGTTCACACATAATTAATCGCACTTGGAATAAGTTTAAATATCTCTGCGCGCTCTGCTCTTCCTCCTTTATCTTACTTTTCTGCTGCCTTCACTGTCTTCCTCTTTCCTCCCTCCTTATCCTTCTCCACCTGCTTTGTCTCTATGGCCTTTCTCCACCCCTCCAATGCTGAGATTCTGTGCTCTCTAGGCCAGAAATGCAAAAAGCTATAGATCTTGACCTTTCTGCTTGTATGTCTGGGTATTCTCTGGGAAGAGAGTGGCGGTGGATCCCATGGCCTCCTGAAGGGGGTGTGGATAGATTGTAAGCTTTGGGACCATGCTTTTCTGGGTGTGCATTCAGATTGTGACACAAGCTTGCGCAAGTCCCTTATCTTCTCTGAGCCTTAGTTTCCTCATCTGGAAAATGGGTTTAACCACACTCACCTTGCAGTATTATTTTGAAGATCAAATGGGTAGATGTAAGTGAAAGCTCAGTGTTGGTGCCTTGACTATAAGGTGTTTGATTAAAACTAGCGTTCTCTCCCATTTTCTCCTTTCTTCCTTTCTGCAGGGTATGTAGCGAGATATTTTTGAGTTTAGGGTGGAGAGTGGAAGCAGGTGAGCCCTGGGCCTCTGCAGGTCACGCTCCAGCCTGGAACCCAGGTGAGGTATGGAGGAGCTGCTGGGCAGCAGGAGGGGGGGCCACGGTCCCTGCCCTGGGATGAGGCGTAGACCTCAATCTGGGGAAGGCCAGGAGCCTGCCAGGGGCTGGAGAGAATGACAGGCGTCCCATGCATCCCAAAAATGCAGTGTGGTGTGACAGCTGCCTGCTGCATCCTGCTGAGTGTGGGGGCCAGGGAGACCCTCGCTGAGGAGCATGGTTGGTGGGCATGCTGCAGCCTGAGTCCTGGTGGCGTCTCCACCGACGCCATGGGAAGTGGCCTCTCCCTCCTTCCGGATTGCCCCCACCTTCCCTGCCCACTTCCAGGTTCAGTTTGAGCCACCTAGGGCCTGTTCTGCCCTCAAAGAGAGAGAACCAGCCGGCCCAGTGCTGCGACGATGGAAGTGTTCTGTTCTGTTCTCTACCGCCCGATACAGTAGTCACCGGCTGCATGTGGCTGTTGAGCATTGAAAATGGGACTCCCCCAAGGAGCTGGATTTTAAATTTTACTCAGTTTTAACTTAAAATTGAAATTTAGGGGTCCACATGTTGCTAGTGGCTGCCACGTCAGATGGTACTAAGACCAGCAGTTTTCACCTGCAGTGTTGCCTCACGCTGGTGGGTGCCCTTTGGTGGGAGGTGTGTTGTGAGTGCCTTGTTCTTGGGAAGAGATTCCTAAGGTGTGTGAGTGGTGTACACATATGTGGAGTGGGGTGGATCGGTGGGCACACTTGGCAGATAAATGGTGGGTTCCTGTGAGTCTAATCTGGGTACATTTGGAGACTGCGTGGAGGGTCTGGATAGGGGAGAAGGAGGAGAGTTGTCCTAAGTGCTTCGTTCATCCTGGAGACAAAGCACAAAACTAGGGAAGGAATTTTGAGCAGTGATTCCTTTGAAAGAAAGGGATGAAGGGCCTACATCCCAGGGCCATTGGCTAAAGCACTGTACGGATTCTATAGGGGCTGGAGGAGACCTGAGGCACCATCTAGTGTGTAGCCTGCTCATTTTACAGATAAGGAAGCTGAGGTCCATCATACATTGGGCCAGAATCTGATCCCTCTACTTCTAAGAACTACCTTGTAAAGTAAATTATCAGTCTCATTTTGCAGCAAAAACTAGAAACTGGAAATCAAAGCCATGAAGCGTTTTAGTGGAACCAAGTTTTGGTCCCAAGTCAGTCCAGAGTCACAAGCTGAGTTTCTCAGACTCTCAGGCCAACACCCCCACTGCCAGCTCATTGTATCCTTTCCAGCAGCTCGAGCTGGGTTCAGGATGCCGGGGTTCCTCCTGCAGCACCTGCGGCCTGTGAGATGGCCAACAGTGGGGCCGTGGTTGGCAGGGTATGGAATGTGGGCAGGGAGCGTGGCCATGGCTGTGTGGGGCTGTCTGCTCCAGGGTCAGGACCATACTGCCAAGTGGCCCTGCTGTTTGTGGAATCCAGAGATGGCTGCCTGAAAGGGACCAGGAGGGACAAGGGAGCAAGGTCAGAGCGGAGCCGAACGCTCACATTCCACTCCTTACAGAGCAGCACTCAGAGGAGACCTGCGTCTCTGCATCCTCTCCAGCTTGGCTGGGAAGCTGCCCGGGCTGGGGGAGGGACTGCCCCATCCAGCTGTTGTCCACCTCCCACCCTCCCCACGGCTGCAGCTGTCCCAGCTCCATCAGTCACGTCCAAGGCTGGGTGGGAGGAGGGGATGAGGAGAAGAGGGGGCCTCTCGGGCGTGCCTGGCTGAGGTAACTTTGGCTCCTGCCTCTGAGGAGGTCTCCAGTTGCTGAGGGAAGAGGGGAGGGTGGTGGCTGCCTCCTGGATCTGGGGAAATTGTGGGGTTTGGGTAGCTCAGCTTTCAGCCCCCCATCATTTGTTTCTCTGGGAGGGCCAGTGTTTTATTGAAAAGAATAGAAACGCTCGAATTCTTCCTTCATCTACATCTAACGGGTTCTTCTGGCACTTCTTAGCGTTGCTGTACTTTTGGTGAATGAGTAAATGAAGGCTCCTCACCTGCCTCCAGGGTAGGGAGATGGGGCCTCTGCTTCTTCCGGCTTACTGGTTTGATGGTGGCCAGACCCTCTGTGTAGGGGCTGGACTTAGGGAGTGTGAGCTGTAAGGATGGATAGATTTTGTCCTCCAGGTGTGGTAGGAAGTAGGCAGATGCCCATCCTGACACGACCATTTTCTGCAGCCAGATGCAGCCTTGCCTTGTCCTCTCTTTTTCCCTGAAATTCGGCAGAGTCCTTGAAGTCTCCAGCGACCTTGCATTCTTCAGAAGCTAAAGGGAGAGACGCAAAGAGAGAAGTGGTCCTCTTTCTTGGCCAGACCTTAGTTTGCCAGCCTGAAGAATGGAGAAGCATTGCCACCTGTTTCAGTCCAACAGACAACAGCATCATGGTGTAAAAAGTTGATTTGAGTCCTTTGGAAAAAAGGTCCTAGGGGAGAGGCACTTACTTTGTTTTTATTCTGAGCTTTATCTGATCTCAACGCAGGACAGGATGGGTGTTAGCGAAGTAATAGCCATCAGTGATTCGAGACCTGGCTTGGAGTTAGAGACATCTGGGGAGCTTTTCAATAATTCAGGCTCCTGGGCCCCCATCCCGGATCTTTGGAGTGTGAAGCTCTGGGAACGGAGGCAGAAAGCTGTATTTTGAAAAGCTTCCCACGTGATTTCGATGCAAAGGTAGGTTTGCCCCTTTGAGGAGAAATCCCTTACTGAACAGATAATCATAAGTGCTTTTCTCTGAAATATGCCTGACATTGGGAGCAGTTGTTAATTGATTCTTTCAGTCAGCCAGCAGACATGTAGTGAACGCCCATGGCGTGCCAGACGCAGCTCCGGGCAGAGGGGTGTGGGCAGGATTAGGGGACGTGTTCTTCCCCCAGGGAGGGCACAGTCCAGTTTGGGAGACAGACAGCACCAGCGATGACAATGTAGCATGAAAGGTGAGGTGTGGGAGATGCCCGCTGGGCCCGTTACATTTGGCTGGGCTTCAGAGAACGTGTCTTGGCCTCCCTCGGTCTGTTTCCGCCCCTCTGCCAGTGATAGGCTTAATACCCTTTTTATGTGTGTTTGAACAGAATGGGGCACACAGCTGACTTGATGCTGATGCCCAGAGAGATTAGGGGGCTTGACTAAGACCACCCAATGAGTTAGTATTTTGTTGATGGGGGGCAGGAATGGGGAGGGTTTCCTTTGAAAACTCTGTGTCATAAAACCCCCAAATGGATTGTAGTGTATCTGGGCTCTGCAGGTGGCAGACAGGCATGGGGTCCGTCTTGGTTTCAGCCTCTGGCCCAGCATGAATCTTAGGTTTGTTGTCTACACTCTGAGGCTGATACATACCCACGTTGCTGCTGGTTCTTAGAATTAGAGATATGGTGTGGTTGGCCCATGCTAGGTGCTCAATGAATGCCAGTTTTTCTTCTCTACCTTTGTATTTGGTGTCTGAAGTGAGCAGAGTCTATGCTTTCCAGGGCCTCAGGCTCTCTGAGCTCTCCTTCTAGCTGGAGAGTGTCTTAGCTCCTTCCCACTGATGAGCTGATTTCAGGGTGCCGAGTTCCAGGCCCTGCAGGAGATCGAATGCTGCCCCTTCTTCACCCCACGCCTGGCCTGGCTTTGGGGAGCCCTCCCCTGTCCTGTGCCTTTTAATTCAATACTCCCTGACAGCTCCATGCAAATTGCTAGAGCACTCAGAACGCCTCATTTCTCAGTAAGGCCCCTTCATCCAAGCCTTTGTCCTTCCGCTCAACATTAAACTCTGTCAACATTTTTTCCCAATGAAGTTCTTCCTCCCTCCGCACCGTCCCCGGTCTCCAGCCAGCTTCGCTAGCCAGGGACAAAATTGGATTGCAATTTCTAGCACTTCCTGGAGATCAGGTCCCTGAAGAGCTATAAAAATCCAGCGGTGTTTCTGGCCACCTTTCCATGTGGTTTGTAGTGCGCTGTCACACACGCCTGCAGAGCATGTGTTTGTGTTTGCAGTCGCATGTTTGCACACGTGTGTGCATGTGTGTGGGTGGGTGCGGGCATGCATGTGTATTTGGCTTTAAGGGAGGCTCTCCTTTTGCACTACCTATGTTGCTAGTTTCTGGCTGCCAGTTTGCATTTCTTAAGCGAATTTTCTGATTCCAGGCTCGGGAGGGCTCCCCTGCACTGTACGTAATCGGGCATGAAGCCCGTGGTGGGGTGGATTTGGGTAATGGCTGGGCTGCATTCCTCCCATTCTTTTCTCACAGGAAAAAGTGCCTGGATAGAACCCTGGGGCGGGGATTGCTTACAGAAGGGCCGGCTGCCTGCCACCAGCCTTCACATTTGGCCCCTGTTGGCCCCCTCCAGCCTTGTCCTCCTATCTCCCCTCAAGGCAGATGCCACCAGCTGGGTGGGCCCTGGGGCTGCGCATGCCCCTCGGCGATGAATGGCCTGCAAGACTAGGCTGCCCCCTTCCTGCCCATGCTTGGTGGGACATGGCGCCCATTTCCAGGGTCTTCTTCCTTAAACGCAGATATGAAACAGAACAGGGCAGCCTCCAACGTGAAATGTCTCTTACTCCCTCCCTTCCTTCCTCCCTCCAGCCCTTTTTCCTTTCTTAAAAAAAAAAAAAAAAAGAAAGAAAGAAAGAAACATGGCGTGCCCTGTAATCCCAGCTACTTGGGAGGCTGAGGCAGGAGAATCTCTTGAACCTGTGAGGTGGAGGTTGCAGCGAGCCGAGATCGTGCCTTTGCACTCCAGCCTGGGTGACAGAGTGACTCCACCTCAAAAAAAACAAAAAACCCAAAAAACAAAAAACACACAGCCAATCTTTGGAATTGAAAAGTAAAAGCCCAACAATCAGGCGTAAGTGAATTTCCTGCAAATGGGATGCCCTGCTGGATGGGGGCTGTGATTCGCGGCTTGGCGCAGACAACTCTCGGAGGAATTTTTCCTCTCCAGCTCTCATTCCCTGGGGAAATTCATGGCGGGCAATCTCCCCCTGGGGAGTCTGACGAGCTTGGAAGGAGGTAAGGTAAGGAGGGCTCTCTTTCTGTTTTCTCTTTTTTTTTTTTTTTTTTGAGGCAAAGTCTTGCTCTGTCGCCCAGGCTGGAGTGCAGTGGCTGGATCTCGGCTCACTGCAAGCTCCGCCTCCCAGGTTCAGGCCATTCTTCTGCCTCAGCCTCCCGAGTAGCTGGGACTACAGGCGCCCGCCACCTCGCCCGGCTAGTTTTTTTGTATTTTTTAGTAGAGACGGGGTTTCACTTGTCAGCCAGGATGGTCTCGATCTCCTGACCTCGTGATCCGCCCGTCTCGGCCTCCCAAAGTGCTGGGATTACAGGCTTGAGCCACCGCGCCCGGCCTCTCTTTCTGTTTTCTAAGGCACCCTGCTCTGTCCTAGCTTACAGCGAGGCAGCTGCCACTTCCCAGCCCTCCTTGCCTGGCCACCAGGGAGGCCACTGTGGGGTCAGCTCTCCTGGTTGTCAGCAGGATCCTGGCAACCAGCTCCTCCCTCACCCGCCACAGGGTTTGGCCTGATGCCAGGGTGGGCTGGGATTTGGCATCCCATCGGCCCCTCCTTTTGGAAGGTCCTGTGGCAGTGCTTCTGTCCTTCTGACACACCTGCCCCCCGCCGGCAAGCAGCCTTTCTCCTTGAGACGGAGTCTCACCCTGTTGCCCAGGCTGGTGTGCAGTGGCGCGATCTTGGCTCACTGCAACCTCCGCCTCCCAGGGTTCAAGCAATTCTCCCTGCCTCAGCCTCTCGAGTAACTGGGACTACAGATGCCTGCCACTATGCCCGGCTAATTTTTATATTTTTTAGTTGAGACGGGGTTTCGCCGTGTTGGCCAGGCTGGTCTTAAACTCCTGACCTCAGGTGACCTACCCGTCTCGGCCTCCCAAAGTGCTGAGATTATAGGTGTGAGCCATCACGCCCAGCCGAGCCCCCTTCTTTTCTTGTGCCACATCAGAAGACAGGGACTCTGAAACCACAGCAGAAATGACAGAGCAGCAGAGGTGCACACACACACCTGACAGGTGGGGGCCCCAGGACGGCGTCTGTGCTCAGTGCAAACACTGAGCTTCCTTTTATGGTGTGTGCTCGACTGCGCGTGTGTGGGGTGTGGTGGTGGTCTGGTGGTGCAGGGCGGGCCTTCCTTGAAGCCCTCTAAGTCTTCAGACTGATTTGTGACACCTTTACCTTGTGCCTCCCCTCTGTGGGACTCCTGGAAGGGCCTGAACAAAGCAGACATTTCCTGCCTAACCCTCATCATCTTGTGCTAGTTTATTTCAGGGTCAGGAGCTACTGGGCATTTAAAACAAAATGCTTATCGTATAAATAATGCTGTGTAATAAGAACACAAATCAAAGAAATAGGGGTAAAAAATGCCTCACAAACCTGCCGTCGTGACAAATCAGTTTTCCATTTTCCATGATGCCTTCAGTCTGTATTTGCTTGCAAACATAATTTTTTTTTGCATGGTTATAGTCAATAATGTAGATAGAATTTTGTGTTCTATTTGCTTTCTTTAACATTTTAAGAATTTTGCATTCTATTTGCTTTCTTTAACGTTTTACTATAAGCTACATAATCATCACAATTACGATCATCGTAATCATCACCCTTTTAAATGGCTACATAGGAATTGTTTCCTAGTTCTCCGTTTTCCTACTGTTGAATGTTTAGCTCACAATTTTAACTTACTTAAATAGTAGAAACTGCATTACTACATTCACGTGTTAATATTATATGTGTGTGTGTGTGTGTGTGTGTCTGTGGATGTATCTCTGTCTCTCTGTCTAGCTGTCTATTCCCTGTTTTGCATTATTTCCTTAGGACAATTCAAGAAGCCAAGGTTTCTTTCCTAGAGCAACGAGGGATGTCATTCTGGGTTATTAAATACCAGCCGGAAGTCAGGTGCCTGAGAGCAGCCACAGGCTTTAGCTCAGATCTTGGCCTGAGTCTGTTTTCACACTCTGCCCTTGGGAAGGCAGTCAGGTGCAGAGGCCCTGCTTTAAAGGCTGTTAACTCTGCATTTTTATCCTATCTCCCGCTTGGAAGCCCGCTGGCCTGGGTACATAGATTTTGAGTTTGTTGCTTCACTCATTCAATAATTCCTAAGTGCACTCCCCATCTGACCCCATTCAAAGCAAGAGAAATAGGCCTAGCTCGCACCCTTAGGGAACTTGCAGTCTGAAATGACCATGGGCTCACCCATTCAATTATATTCAGTCAACTTTATGCAAGCCTGCAAACTCAGATGAGTGATAACAGCCCAGGGTGGTGGGCCCATCAGCGCATTCCTCCCTTCCTCTCTCTCTTCCTTCCCTCCCTTTTCCTCAGCGTCCTGCTTTCATTGTTTTGCAGCAGAATGACCAGCATAGAACGTGATGCACATGTTCGGCCGTGCAAAAGAGGAGCTAGTGCTTAAGTACAAATGGGAGACAGGATTCTTTTGTTTTAAATCAATACTTAAACATGACTTCGGTCCCGTGAGCATCTGCACTCCAGGCCTGAGCAGCTGAGCCGCCTCTCGCATGGACCTGCAATGATTCCATGATTGCCTGCACGCCCGGTAACCATTACCTGGCATTGGGGTGCCAGTGGCTGAACGTGATCACAGTGAGCCCCTTTTCTAGCGACTTCTCCAGCCCCCCAGACATGATCAGGCTAGGACAGAGACGGGCAGTGGTCTGTAACAGTTAAGTACCCTACATGGTTCTCTTGGTTCTCTAGATCTTCCATTTTTCAAGGAAAATTTGAACTGCTGATTTTTGGGCAAAATTTCCTAATTTTCAACTACTGGCAGCTAATGAAAAAAATTTTAAAACGTGATGCAGACCAAATAAAACCTACCCGTGGTGGGGCTGGATTTGGTCTGGGGGGGTACCAACTTGTGACCCTTGCTTTATGTGTTAAAGGTAGGGTGTTATGCTGGGCACTTTGGGGAATATAAAGAGCGTAAAGTGATGGAATTAATAAAAATCACAGGGTGTGGGAGAGGCAGCTCACACAGAGTTACAATACAGAGCATAACACGGCTGGCTCCGCAAGTGAAACCGAAGGCGGGCTGTTCTGGGAATGCTGGGCAGGGACTGTTGATTGTGTCCTGAGCTTTTAGGAAATTGGCACAAGGAGGCCGCTCCTGAAAAAACTGTTAGAAGAGACCACATCTTCCAGGCCCGGCATGGTGGTGCACGTCTGTAATGCCAGCATTTTGAGAGGCTGAGGAGGGAGGATCTCTTGAACCCAAATGTCTAAGGCTGCAGTGAACCATGATTAGGCCACTGTGGCCCTGATGACACAGCAAGACCCTGTCCCTTAAAGAAAAAAATAAAAGAGGGAGCGAGAGCAAGACCACGTCTTCCTTTTCTGGTCCCTTTGGGAAGAGTTAGGCCTTGAGCGAGAGAGGAAGCATGGCGTTGGAACTGGGAAGACTGGATTAGGTGGGTGCCGAGTAAATTTCCTTTTCCCCATTTTCCCATCTGCACAGTGAGGAAAATTGTCCTCCTTGGGCAGTTAGCAAGTATTTATTGTAGGCATACTGGAGGCGGAGTTGCCAGGGCCCCCTCTCCCTCCCTCCGAGATCTCTAGGGGGAGATAAAGGGGAGTCTGTCTGAAGTGCTTTGAACTCTTCAGGACGGCGAAAGGACTTGCAGACGTTGCTCCATGGTTTTCCCGGCTGACAGCCATGACGTATGAACCTAGGGATACTGAAGAAATACGACTTGCTCGGGAGGTAAACACCCAGTGTTATTTATTAGTTATTTAAAAAACAAAGCTTTTCTTAGCTGGGAGGTTTCAGATCAGTGACAGTGTCAGCTCCAATTTTCCTCTGTTAATAACAGGCCAGCCTCATCCCTGGCTTGTGTCGGCAGCGTTGAGAAGTGTGTCTGGGCGCACCTTTGGCATTTGACGACTCCTGGGAGGAAGGGAAAATGGTACTGAAGAACTGGAAGGTTGTGCAGGGCCAGGACGGATCTCGTTGTGAATAAGAAAGCAAGCAGCCTTCCGGTGCTGGGCCTTTTGCCTTTATCTGTGTCCTCCCTTCTTGTATCGCCCTCCAGGCCTGGGAGAGGGAGGGGCAGCAGGTGGGGAGTTGGGGGGCTAGGAGACAAGGTGCTGATAGAGGCATCTCCTGTCTTCTTGATAGGGGAGGTGTTGGAGTTTGGGATCTAGGCAAGACTTCGACTTTGCTTCTTAGAGTTGTTTTTTTGTTTTTTGTTTTTTTTGAGATGGAGTCTCACTCTGTCACCCAGGCTGGAGTGCAATGGCATGATCTTGGCTCACTGCAACCTCCCCCTCCCAGATTCAAACTTCCCAGATCTTCCTGCCTCAACCTCCCGAGCAGTTGGGATTACAGGTGTGCACCACCACGCCTGGCTAATTTTTGTATTTTTAGTAGAGACGGGGTTTCACCATGTTGGCCAGGCTGTTCACGAGCTCCTGACCTCAAGTGATCCGCCCTCCTCAGCCTCCCAAAGTGCTGGCATTACAGGCGTGAGCCACCACGCCTGGCCTGCTTCTTAGAGTTAAATGGAATCTGGAGATGGGTGGGAGGGTTAGCTGGCTAGCTGGGAAGGCTGTGGAGCAGGAGAAGGGCCTGGGGCAAGAGGCAAGGGCTGAGGGCCAAGGTTGAGGTGAGGTCTGATGAACTTGAGGGCCACTGCATTTTGACCTTGAGTAACCATAGTATTGATAAGGACAGTACCTTTGCAGTATTGAGTACAAATTCTCCCTCACTGAGCCTCATAGAAACAGGTGAGAGAGGGTAGAGCAGATTTTGTTATTTCCACTTAATTCAGGCTGAGTGTGGTGAATTTTAAGAAGGTGGGTTTTTGAAGCTAGACAGATATAGGTTAAGCTTAGCCTTCTGACTTTGACGAATCTCATTAGCCTCTGGACCTCAGTTTCTTCATCTGTAAAACGGGAGACCAATGCTTGCCTCGCCGGGTATTTTGTAAGGGATGAAAACCTAATATAGTCTTTGGTACACAGTAGACATTGAATAGTGAATAGCGGCTGCTACTGCTGTCAGTGTAAACTAAGAAACAGACCTAGAGAGGTCATCTGTCCTGCGGAAGGTTACAAGGGAAACAGCCAGGACTGGAACCATGGTCCCAGACCTTGTAGGCCATGTTCTCCCATTCCTGGGGCACTTCCTTCCACTTCTCTGATCAGGTGGGCGCTGGGCAGATGCCGGCCGGCAGGCACCACCGCCGTCCAGGATGTATTTATGCCTGAATTGTAAGTTGTGGGCTGTGCCTGGCCTCAGACATGATTATAGGGTACTGACAAAAGCAGCACCCCCGATGAAGATGATGAGCAAAAACACACCAGGGCTTTTGTTCACCGAGCAACTCCATTGTGTCTTTCTCCCCTTCTCCACCCCTCCCTTTATCTACTAAAAAAAAAAAGAAATGGAAAAGATGAAGGACTGTCAGCACCAGATCACAACACGGGCTCCAGGAGTTGGCAGCTTTTCAGTGCCTGCGGAGTTTCCTCTTCTTGCTTTCCTCGACCAAGTCTAATTGAGATAAATCTGAGGGCTCCCCTTGGAGCACAGGGCTTCCTGCTTCCCTGTGTCCCGGACGAGTGTCCCCTGGGGATCGCTTGGTCAGCACTCTCCCCTGTCCCATGGATGCCTCCTACAAGATCCGTGGAAGTGGCTGCTCAGTCTGTCTGCTGCCTGTGAGTGGAGCCACCTTTCCCCAGCACCCCACGGGTCATGTCACACTCCCTGCTCCTATCTCAAATCTGTGCTTCCATGTATAGCGTGCAAGGCTCTGCAGAACTTGACCTCAGCTTGTCTTTGCGCTGCTGTCCTCCACCGTTCCTTGCAAAAAGCGTAGGCTTCCGTGGCTCATGTCTGTAATCCCAGCACTTTGGGAGGCTGAGGCAGGTGGATCACGAGGTCAGGAGTTCAAGACCAGCCTGGCCAGCATGGTGAAACCCCGTCTCTGCTAAAAACACAAAAATTAGCTGGGCGTGGTGGTGTGTGCCTGTAGTCCCAGCTACTCGGGAAGCTGAAGCAGGAGAATCACTTGAATCTAGGAGACGGAGGTTGCAGTGAGCCGAGATCGTATCACTGCACTTCAGCCTGGGTGACAGAATAACACTCTGTCTCAAAAAAAAAAAAAAAAAAAAGCATAGGCTTCCACTGTGTTGGCCAACTTACTGCTTCCTGAACAGGTCTGGAAGCCACCTGCCTTTGTGCTTTTGATCGCTCAGCCTCTTTTGCTTGGACAGCCCTCACCCCAGTGGAATTAGGCCCAATCTTCGTGGATTAGCTGGAGCGCCAGCTCCTCTGTAAAGCACATCTTGCTTGGGAACGTACTCCTCCTTTGCCTGGCACTTCACAGATATGAAATTAATGTTGGCTTTGCTTAGGGCCCTCTGCTGTGACTGTGCAGGTCTCTTCCAGGGCCTCCTCAGAGCTTGATTGTCTGCGCTCCCCGCCCCCTGCCAGGGAGCCTATTTACACTTTCATTGTACATGATCTAAGTTCTTAGGCATTTTTCTTTCTAAGTTTAAAGTTCTCTTACTTTTCTCATTATTGTCTGTTGTTTCTGAGCCTCAGAGGCTATGGCGACAGGAGGGTGTCGTAGAAAGCACACAAGATTGAGAGCAGGAGCCGTGCCTTCTCCTCTCAGCTCTGCCTCTCACCAACTGTGATTTGGGGTGAGTAGCTAACCTTATCTGGGTCGGTCTCAGTTCCCCATCTGTAAAACAAGGGATGGGCTATCTAGTTTCTAGGATTTGTGGATGGGGTTTTAAAGAACAGATTTCTTGAGATATGCTTCATACACCATCACACTCTCCCATTGTTACGGACTCAGTTGTGCTCCGCTGCAAATCCTAACCCCATACCTCAGAATGTGACTGTATTTGGAGGGAGAGAAGATCTTTAAAGAGGTGACTGAGGTTAAATGAGGTCACCAGGGCAGGCCCTAATCCACTGTGACTGGTGCCGTTATAAGAGGATATTAGGGACCTGGCACCATGGCTCACACCTAGAATCCCAGCACTATGGGATGCCGAGGCAGGAAGACCCCTTGAACCCAGGAGTTTAAGACCAGCCCGGGCATCATGGCAAGACCCCTCATCTCGGTTAAGAAACTATATATATAGAGAGGATATTAAGACAGGAACAAATACAGAGGGAAGACCACGTGAAGACAAAGGGAGAAGACGGCCATCTACAAGCCAAGAAGAGAGAGAAAATGGATGAAACCAGTCCAGCCGACACCTTGATCTTGGACTCAGCCTCCAGAATCATGAGAAAATAAACTTCTGTTGTTTAAGCCACCTAGCCTGTGGTAGTTTGGTTGTGTCAGTCCTAGCAAACTGATACACCTATTTGTATATTTAATATACAACTCAATGGTTTAATCTGTTCAGGTTGTATAACCACTGCCACAATTTATATTTTGAACATTTTATCACCTCAGAAAGAAACCCCATACCCACTGGAAGCCATTCTCTATATCCTCCCAACCCTCATTCCTCCCCCAGCCCTGGGCAACCACTAATCTGTGTTCTGTCTGTGGTGTTGCTTGTATTGTGGATGCTTATTTTAAATGGAATCATGTAATAGGGGTTTTAATTTTTTTGTGATTGGCTTCTTAGCATACTTAGCATAATGTTTTCAAGGTTCATCCATGGTGTAGCATATGCCAGTACTTCGTTCCTTTTTATTACGGAATAATACTTCATTGCATGGGTATGCCACATTTTGTTTATCTGTTCATCACTTGATGGATATTTGGGTTGTTTCAGTTTTTTGGCTATTTTGACTAATGCTGCAATGAACACTTGTATATAGATTTTTGTGTGGACTTTTAAAAATTTATTTTATTTTATTTTTATTATTTATTTCAGGTATCTAGGAGTGAAATTGTTGGATCATATGGTAACTCTATGTTTAACTTTTTGAGGAACCACCAAACTGGTTTCCAAAGTGGCTGTACCATTTTACATTCCCACCAGCAATGTATTCCGATTGGGAATTAGACTCTTTTCCAATTTCTCCACATCTTGTCCACACTTGTTAATTTCTGTCTTTTTGGAGCCATCCTAGTGAGTGTGAAATGGTATCTCATTGTGGTTTTCATTTGCATTTCCCTAGTGATGGATGATGTTGAGCATCTGTTCTTACACTTATTTGCCACTTGTGTATCTTCTATTCATATACTTTTCTTATTTTAAAATTGGGTATTTGTCTTTTTATTATTCAGTTGTAAGAATTCTTTACACATTCTGGTTATAAGCCCCTTAATCGATATATGATTTGCAAATATTTTCTCATATTCTGTAGGTTTCACTTTTTTTGATGGTGTTATTTGCAACATAAGAGTTTTTTTTTTTTTTTTTCCAGACGGAGTCTCACTCTGTCACCTAGGCTGGAGTGCAGTGGCCAGATCTCAGCTCACTGCAAGCTCCGCCTCCTGGGTTCACGCCATTCTCCTGCTTTAGCCTCCCGAGTAGCTGGGACTACAGGCGCCCGCCACCACGCCCTGCTAGTTCTTTGTATTTTTCAGTAGAGACGGGGTTTCACTGTGTTAGCCAGGATGGTCTCGATCTCCTGACCTCGTGATCCACCCATCTCGGTCTCCCAAAGTGCTGAGATTACAGGCTTGAGCCACCGCGCCCGGCCAACGTAAGAGTTTTTAATTTTGTGGCTGGGCCGTGGTGGCTCACGCCTATAATCCCAACACTTTGGAAGGCTGAGGTGGGTGGATCATCTGAGGTCCGGAGTTCTAGATCAGCCTGACCAACATGGAGAAACCCCATCTCTACTAAAAATACAAAATTAGCCTGGCATGGTGGCGCATGCCTGTAATTCCAGCTACTCAGGAAGGCTGAGGCAGGAGAATTGCTTAAACCCAGGAGGCAGAGGTTGCAGTGAGTTGAGATCGTGCCATTGCACTCCAGCCTGGGCAACAAGAGTGAAACTCCGTCTCAAAAGAAGAAAAAAAGAAAAGAAAGAGAGTTTTTAGTTTTACTGAAGTCCAATTTATCTAATTTTTCTTTTATTATGTTTTTGGTGTCATATCTAAGGCATAATTGCCAAACCCAAGGTCACAAAGAGTTACACCTGTCTTGTCTTCTAAGAGGTTTATAGTTTTAACTCTTACATTTAGGTCCATGATTCATTTTGAGTTCCTTTTTGTGTATGGTGTGAGGTTGGGGGCCAACTACATTTTTTGCCTGTGGGTATGCAACTGTCTCAGCACCATTTGTTGACATAAATAGGATCTTAAAGGACACCTGGAGCCCTTTAAAACCCACCACCTGGGGAACAGGAGGTAGGTGGAGCACCTAGCGTGGGGCCTGGCCTGGGGAAAGTGCTCTTGGAAAATGCCCTTTCCTGCTGGAAGAGTACCAGCAAGCAGCTCCTCAGCCCCTCCAGCCTTTTGTGTTGAGATTGTACAATTCTGTGTGTGTGTAACTTGCTGTTCACTAGACCCAGAATGGTGCTTGCTATGGTTTGAATATTTGTCCTCTCCAACCCTTGGGTTGAAATCTATCTATCTATCTATCTATCTATCTATCTATCTATCTATCTATCTATCTATTGTTTTAGAGATAGAGTCTCACTCTATCACCCAGGCTGGAGTGCAGTGGGTGCACTCCAGCTCACTGCAGCCTTGAATGCTGGGGCTCAAGCCATCTTCCCGCTTCAGCCTTCCAAAGTGTTGGGATTACAGGCATGAGCCATGGTGCCTGCCTGGCCTCCTCAGGTTGAAATTTGATCCCATTGTTGGGGGTAGGGCCTAATGGGAGGTGTTTGGGTCATGAGGGCAGATCCCTCATGAATAGAGTCATGTCCTCCCTGGTGAGTGAGTACATCCTCACTGTAGTAGTTCCCGTGAGAGCTGGTTGTTAAAGAGCCTGGCACCTGGCACCTCCGCCCACTGTCTTGCTTCCTCTCTCACCATGAGATATCTTCATATGCTGGCTCACTTCTGCCTTCCACCACGAGCAGAAGCAGCCTGAGGCCTCACCAGGTGCTCAGACATCAGAATCGTGAGCCACATAAACCTTTTCCCTGATAAATCATCCAGCTTCAGGTATTCCTTTGTAACAACACAAAACAGACTAAGACAGTGCTGTATGCAGCTGCATGCTAAATAATTGATTCAGGTGATGGTGAAGGTCAGAACAGGAGGATGTGGGCTTCCATCATAGCAGGGGAGTGTCCCTGGCTGACAGACCTGCTGGAACCAACAGCAGAGAGGTTATCAACTCTTATTCTACCTGGAGAGGTATTTGAGGGCCTCTGGGTCCAGCTGATGGGGCTCTTGGAAGCCGTTGATCAGGCCAGGGAAAAGATGATAGTGACAGCCAAGACCAGAGGTAATGAATGTTTAGAAAAAAAAGAAGTAATTTTCAGCTTTTTGGCTTCTTTAATCTCACCCTGCTTTTGGGCCAGAAGAAGACCATTTTCTTTCCCCTCAACTCTTTCTCAGCAGAGCTAATAGGTCCCCCGGGTAGATTTAAGGGAAGTTAATGAGACAAGTTATGGTTCTACCAGGCTCGAGACTACATGTCTCCCTTCTCTCCCAGGCCTCCAGGGCTGAGGCTCAAGGCACCATCTCCCCTGCCTTGAGAGCTGAGGCAGCCCTGGAGGCCCCAGACATCCTACTGGAGAGAGTGTCAGGGTGGGGGCAGCAGAACGTCAGAGAGACACATCTTCTCCTTCATCCCACTGTGGACGACATGGGAAGGGAGAGTCTGCCAGTCATTGGCGAATCTCCCCAGTAGGGCCCCAACTGTCTTCTCCAAGCGTATTCCCATCCCCTTCTGTGGTCCCTGGCTGCAGTCCACACGGAACACTCCCATGCTTGTTTGTGCAGCTCTCTGCGGAGTCCCCAGCATCTAGACACTGCCTGGCACTGTCAGTAGTGGATGAATGAATGAATGCTTTTCTACCTTGAGCTCAAGCTGTTCCTTTCACCTCATTCCCCATTGCCCTCTGGCTGTTTTCAGAAGCCTACCAACTGTTCAAAGGCCAGTTTAAATGTCTATAAGCCCCATATTGAATATAACAATCCCATCTTTTGCTCCTCTTGCTCTTTTGTTTCTACCTGTGTTTGGCACTTTCCACACTCTACCCCATGGTAAGATACTTGTGCGTCTGTTTTAACCCCAGCATTGAAACACTGTGTATAGGGCAGGGACCATGACTTTCTGTTTGCATTTTATGTCATTTCTCCTCCCTTCCACCCCACTACACCTAGGATGGTGTTTCATAGACCTTTGCCACTCAACGAAGTCTGCTTAACTATAGCACCTGGGTCACACATTGTTGATGTTGGGTCTTTTTCCCGGCTTACTGTTCTGCCTACAACTTTTTGCCACTCAGAGGATTTTCCTGGGTTTCACATCCTGGAGTAGGAGGTATCTACAAGAGACAGATGTCAGCGTGTGGTGTTCCCAATCCATTGCGTATAATTTACATATCTCTGTGCAGCTAGCATCAGCGAGACCGCATTACTAAGGTATTATGCTTGACTCCTGGCAGGAAGAACTGGAGCAGATAACACATCAGTGGTAATCCCTTGCTCTGCCCTGGAGGATACAGAAAATCTCTGGTGTGAGTTACTGCCTGTGGATATTAGAGACTCACCTGCTGTCATTCATGTAGAGGCTGGATTTCCATCTCCAATTGATTAGGCAGCTCTCTCTGTTTTCTCCTCTTTGCAAGGAGGAGGCCTCCTCCCCGCCTCCTTCACCCCGGTTCCTGATCTGGAGGGTGGGGCTGAGAGGAGGGCCAGCGGGAGGGGGCCCACTGAGAATGCCAAGCTATAGAGGTCCTTCGGGATGGACCAGTGGTACTGAGGCTGGACCGTTCATTAGGTAGCAGAGTCCCTGATGAGAGGAAAGGGAAGGAAGGAAATGGCGGCCTAGTCTGTATTTAGATAGGGCTTTCTTCTTCCTAAGGTGCTTTCATATGCGTTATTGCTTTTATTCTCAAAACAATCCTGGGAGGTGGTTTATCTCTGTTTTCAGACACAGGGTCTGCAGAGCAGAAAAGAAGGTGATGTGTAGCACAAATGAGAGAGAAGTTTGCTTTACACTCTGTGGTATGTAGCACTGGTCAGGGAGCTGCAGAAACGAGAGAGAAGTTTGCTTTACACTTTGTGGTACCTAGCACTGGTCAGGGAGCTCCACCATGGCTGGCATGCAGCGGGCATTTGATACGTGTTTGTCCAATAAATGAATAACAGGCACTCAACAAATCATCCTTGATTTGAAATAAACGTTTTTCTGGATTTTGCTCCCAACTCACTCCGGTCTTCTTTACTCTCTGGCTGTTTCTTCTCTTCCCTGTTGGGTTAGCTCCTCTCCCTGGCCCTTGCACTTGTCCCAGGCCTGCGAGGGGAGAATGACACCCAGAGATTGCTGGATCGTGGTGGTGCAGAGGCATCTCGCTGTGACTCCTGGGAGCCAGCAGTGTCATGGTAGGTTGGCAAGTGCCTACTGCACAACCCTCCCCCTTTGCTACAGGTGGATATTGCTACTTGATCACGACACTGTTCGCTCTGCACCCAGACTGAGCCTGCTGAGCCTTCCCAGTACAACACTCCAGGTTGCCACCACCAATGGGCTACAGTGGCGTTTTGGATGGCAAGGAGGCCGTGTCTTGGGTAGAGTAAAGAGCATTAGGCTGAGGGTCAGAGGACCTAGCTCTGAATCCTGGCTCTCCATTTTGCTTCGTGACCTTGGGATAATCCCTGGACATTTCAGAGCCTTGAACGTGCTGGCTTCTCAGGTCCCTTCGAGCCCTGAAATTCTAGGATTCTGTGGTTCCCTTGGTTGGGAGGAAAGAGGCTCTCGTCTGGTGGCCTGGCCATAGAGGGGTAGGATTAACCTCCAGGGTCAGCGAGCTTGCAGAGCTCAGGAAATGCCTCTCTCTGATCTGTATTTGGTCCAGAGACAGGTGGTGGAGCTAGAGGAGGGGAAGTTCACTCACAGCCCTAGGCTGGGGGAAGGGAGGTCTAACTCAGCTGCTGTTTTTCCTAATGGAATGAAGGTTTTTAGACCTGAGTCCTCAGTGCATCTAGATCTTAGCAAAGAAGCAGGGAAGTACTGGCCACGAATCCCACTGCTCATCCTCTCTGTTGGTGGGGAAAATAGAGGGATTTCTTATCGCTGATTAATGGGGGTTTGCCAGGAATTGGATTCAATTGTTTATTTTTCAGTAAACTTTGTGAAGTGTCAATTCCTTGGGCAGGTTCTGCTCTTTGGACTCGCAGATGACCTCCAGGAAGTCACTTTCTTTGAGACATACCCCATGCTCTCTTGCTTCACGGGGGAGTCCAGAAGTATTTAAAGTGTTAGTGAGTGAGTTCTGTTGTCGCTGCTGTACTGCAAGACGAGGATCATGGAGCATTTCTCCCCATTGTACAGAAGGAGATACTGAGGCCCAGAGAGAGCTGCTCGCAAAGCTGTGGGTCTGCTGGCAGCTGGGAGGGAGGCGCCTCTGCTTGTAAGCTCTCAAGATTGCGAGTGAGCTGTAGGCAGTCTGTCTGTGTCTTTGTGAGGCGCCCGTGAGATTAGCCACTGAGCAGAGGTTTAATTTATGATGGCGCCTAGTATTCTCGTCCTGCTGCCTGCTAGAATCTGCTGCATCATTGGAGTTGCTGAGCTCCCAGGGGTGTCTTAAGTCTCATAAGTAATCTGTGTCTCAGCCATGTTCCAGGCAGCCTCATGCAGGGGACGGGCTTCAGGGAGTGGCTCCGCACCGAGACCCAGGCCAGGCTCAGATTTACCCAGGTGTGGATGGAACGTGTCAGTCTAACAGGGCCATGGAGGGAAGTGGCCGAGGTGTGGGAATTACAGGCATCTGAGTCAATGTTACTCTCAAAACACTCTCATTTGGTCACTAATGATACAGTAGATATAATAGTTTGGCATTCATGACTCCTCTTGATGAAAATGGTGGAAATGAGGACCTAACATGGGAGAGATACAGAATTCTAACAATATCCAAGCAGTATTAAGTAGTGTAAGCCTAATGTATATTGTATTATTTTTCATTAACTTCAATTTAATAGACATTTATATTTTATTTTGTAATGTGCTTAGTTCTCGCAAGCAGTAATGCTGCCTTTTTTTAAACAAACGTTCCATATTTTGCACTTTTCACTAATTTGGAAAGGATTTGTTATTACTGATTAATGAGGTTTTACTAAGAATAGGATCAAAGCATCATACTTTCTAAAGCTGGAAGGTTCCTTAGAGATTATCTCATATTCGTCATTTTAGAGATGAAAAAAGACTAGTATTATACATATAGATGATCAGTGATTTATTTTACATGAACAGCTTTGTCCTTTTATATGAAAGGGCTGAGGGGATGAATAAATGGGCAGAAATGGAAGATGTCCTAACCTTCTGTTGAAGTATAACATACGTATGCAAAAATGCAGCATTTAATGAGTTTTTATATAGAAGTGAACACATCTGTGGGACCAGCGTCCAGACTGAGAAACAGGACATTCTTAACACCTTGGACGTCACCCCCATTCCCCTTTCAAGACATTGCTCCTGCTCAAGGGTAGCCACCAACCTGATCTCTAACAGCATATATTAGTGTTAGTTGTTGTTTTCTTTTCTGAGATGGAGTCTCACTCTGTCGTCCAGGCTGGAGCGTAATGGCACGATCTCAGGTCAATGCAACCTCCACCTCCCAGGTTCAAATGATTCTCCTGCCTCAGCCTCCTGAGTACCTGGGATTACAGGCTCCCGCCACAAAGCCTGGCTAATTTTTGTATTTTTAGTAGTGATGGGGTTTCACCTTGTTGGCCAGGCTGGTCTGGAACTCCTGACCTCAGGTGATCCACCCACCTCGGCCTCCCAAAGTGCTGGGATTACAGGTGTGAGCCCCTGCACCCAGCCCATAGATTAGGTTTTGAACTTTACATAAATGGGATCATACAGCTTGTGTTCTTTTGTCTGGCTTCTATTTCTCAACATTAAAAATGAGATTCATCCACGTAGCTGCAAGTGGCTGTAGTTCATTGATGATCTCTCACTAATGAGATATCACACTGTGACTGTTGATTTCACCGATGACCAGTGAAGATGAGCAGTAGGAATGGGATTTTGCACATAGATGAAGGTTTTTAGCTCTTCCGTTAAGTTAGCTACTCTGTGCCAGCCAATGAGGACACAGAGAGACTGAGACACATTTTAGGGATGATAGATAAACGTATAACTTGAGCGCAGTATTGATCAGCTTAGAATAGAAAAAACTATAAGCCCTGGAGATTGGGCTTATCTCTTGTGTACTTTTGCACATCTTTCCCCTTAATGGTTAGGATGGTGCTTGGTGTGTAGGTGCTCATAAAAGTAGTGGGAGGTCAGCCCAAGGTTCAGCAGGAAGGGATGATGGTGATGGGCTGGGATGGATGTGGAGTCATTAGCCCATGATGAGCTGGATTTGGGGTATGCACAGCCCTCACAAATGTGGCTCCAGGTCCAGGCAACTGCTGCCTAAGTGCTGTGAGCGTGGCCTCCCACTTGGGATCGGGATGGCAGGGACTAGGAGCTACTGGGGGCCAGATGTGGCTGCTGACCTGGTGTGCAGGGGCCAGGGCTGACTGACTTTCCTCCAGGGACTTTGGCTGGCATCACTGTGGCCAGGGGTGGGGGGGCCTTACTCCATACCTGCAGAGTTCCCATCTGGGGCAATGTCCCTGTTTGCATGGACCACCCTCCTTGGCCCATCCCACTGGCTCCTTTGGGAGCTCTGGGTCTTATTCTGCAGGGTCAGGTCATGGGCCTGTCCTCCTGGGAGGACTGGGGTCAGTCTGGGTTGCAGGCCTTTGTGGATGAAAGCATGTCCTGGGGTCCAGCGGATGAGCAGCAGCAGGAGGTACCCCCCCATGTCACTCATTCCATGCCACAGAAGCCCAGGCCGGGGGAGACCACACCACCGTTCAGCTCAGTGCCCTGCAAGGCAGGAGCAGCACCAGTTATCCTTGACAGAGAATCGTTCGCTCTTTTCTCTATCCTGGGAAAAATCTTCATCCCTCTACGCTGTGCCAGCTCTTTCCAGATGCTTCAAACCTTTTTAGTTGCTAAGGTCTTCATAAAAATATCCCCTCTAGCCCTCGTCTTTTTGCCTCCTTCAATTCAAGACCGAGAGTGGAGCCGAAATCTGTGCGTTCCCAGTATGTTACGGGTGCTGCAGGGGTGCTGGGTGAACAAGACCTGGGCCTGTCTGCAGCTGCTCAGTGTCAAGCACACAGGACAGAATGAATTCAGGACAGGGTCTAAGAAGAGGCTACAAGGGGTAAGAAGAGAGTGTCACAAGCTGGGAGGTGCCAGAGCTGGGGGGCAGTGGGGAGCTGGCTTACTTTCTCTTTACCCCCATCTCTACCCATTCCCTCCATTTCTATCTGTGAATCACTGTCACTTGCTTGTGAAGTGCTGCATCCAATCTCTTTACCAATGGATGTTTCAAGAGCAGTTATAGGCATTGGGAAAGAATTGAGCTCTGGATGGAGAGGATTTGATAAATCTTAATTTTCTTCCCAGACCAGGCCCTGTCTCTCTGGAAAGCCGAGGCCACTCTCCGCCCCCTCCCTTTTCTGTGTCTCCACTATAAAGTACTCGTTGAGTAAATGAATGAATCAGATGCACTTCCTCGAGGGCCCCGCCTCCCTCCCGGCCAGTGTGGGCGTGCAGATGGATGAGCTCAGGTTTGGACGTGACTCAGGAGGAAGGTAGCGGGGAAATACAAGGTGGTGATCTCATGTGGCATTAAACGGAGCTGGGAACATGAAGTGTGTGTATGCTTATCTTTTCATCATTTCTCTCCTCATTCCAGACCCCCTGGCAACAGTCTGCCAGGATGACACTATGGAGCAGCCAGAGGAGAGAAAAGTGGCTCCATTTTCACCCTCCCTGCACGGCCCTCCCTGCACGGCCCACCTTCAATGCTCTGTCTTCCTCCTCAGTCTGCAGAAGGCACCTCTGTTTCGGGTGGATGTGGGCAGGTTGACCTCAGGGCTGGGGGGAGGTCTGATTCGCTTTGGCATTCTCTGAGACAGGAGTGGAAGGAGTCCCTGCTCTAGAAGTCAGGGCAGAGAGAGGGAGTTCATGTGATCTGGTGAAAGACCTTTGACTTAGAAAGAAGCTCTGATTTCTAGTTCTGGTTTGGATATTAGTTTGGTGTTCTGGGAAAAGTCCTTTATCCCCCACATCTCAGCTTCTCCACCTGTCAAATGGGTGACACGTGTGCCTGCCCTCCCTACTGCCCAGAGTGGCCATAAGGACCGGGTGAGTTAACAGTATGACAACCTGGGAAAAGTGAAAAATGCTGACAAAAGTAATGTGAGGCCGGGCGCGGTGGCTCACGCCTGTAATCCCAGCACTTTGGGAGGCCGAGACAGGCGGATCATGAGGTCAGGAGATCGAGACCATCCTGGGTAACACCGTGAAACCCCGTCTCTACTAAAAAATACAAAAAACTAGCCGGGCGAGGTGGCGGGCGCCTGTATTCCCAGCTACTGGGGAGGCTGAGGCAGGAGAATGGCGTAAACCCGGGAGACAGAGCTTGCAGTGAGCTGAGATCCGGCCACTGCACTCCAGCCTGGGCGACAGAGCGAGACTCCGTCTCAAAAAAAAAAAAAAAAAAAAAAAGGTAATGTGATCCCTTACTAATAACAAACCCTGTGAACCCTCAGCACCATGGGTATCGGTCCAGATGTGGGAATCGCAGCTAGAAAAGGCCTAGATCCCAGTGTTGAGGGTCCAGCCCGGGCATCTGGGAAGGGCTTCTGTGCCTGTGAGCTTGTTGGAGGAGTGGGAACCATGCAAGTGAATTTGGAAGACTTATCAAGGAGGCAGTTTTGAATGACATTTGAAGGCAGGAAGAAGATTGTATCAGGTGTCAGGGTGGGCAGGGTGGCTTCCTGGAGCCGGGGGGAGGTGGAGGGTGCAGAAAAGCTTAGAAGTGTGTACAGCTCCCTGAGTGGGACTCAAGCCATCCGCTTGAACCCAAACGTGGGGCCCTTTCTCTCCTCGTTTTTGCCAGGTAGCATGGGGACGGAAAGAGCCCTGATTGAGGCGGAGTCAGAATGTCTTGGGGTAGGGGTGGGGGCATCCTGAATCTCATCTCTGCTACTTTCTGGCTGCCGTGACCTTGAACAAGTCCCTTTACCTCTCTCTGTTCCACGTCCTTCATCTGGGAATAATAATACCTGTCTCACTGGGTTGCTGTGAGGATTGAGTGAGGCAGACAGCCTGGAAATAGAGGGTGCTCAGTAAATGTCACTTACATCTGAATTTCTCTCCCATCCATCTCGTTTATGGTGTTTGCAGGGAATGTTCTGCACTGATCCCTGCCAGGGCTCAGTATTTTCCTTCCTTTTCCATGGAGATAGACTTTGCAGTTACTCCAGTTTTCTACCTATAACCCAAACTCCTGCGTTGGACACACCAATCTACGGCCAGCTTGCTCCAGATAGCATGTACCGTAGGATTCCACATGTAATATACATCTGTGGGAAGAAACTCAGACCCCAAAGGCAAATCTTACAATTACACCACTTTTAGCAGCAGAGATTTTGTTTTTCTCTTCCTCCTTGTCATCAACATTACATTGTTGGAAACAAAATCTGATCTGGTGGATGTGCGTGGCGTAGAGAAGAGATCATTGAGTCAGTTCTGTGTGTGGGAGTCGTGATGGGGGAGCAGATAGCCATGGTCATGCGTGTGGCTTCTCCTCGCCACAGAGCAGCGTATCTGTAGAATGAGATGGCTGCAGAGATCAGGCCTACCCAGCTGAACCACACCGCAGGAGTGCTGGGGAGGATGGCGGGATGTAGAGCAGAAGGACCTGCACAGCTGTGGCACCTGTGGGGCTGCTGGCCGAGGCTTCGAGGTCCACCATCACCTCATTGTCTGCTGGGTAAGGACTCCTGGGTTGATGCTGTCTAAAGCTCCTTCTGTTTCTAAAGTTCTTTGACTCATAAAAGCATAGCATCTGCATCTCCACTTGGTTGACTAATAGACGTCCTAAGGTACTGAAAAGCACACACCTGGTCTCCCCACTCCTGTGTTCCTCTGTAGATCAACCAGGATTTTTCCTCCTCTTGCTGCTTCTGTGGCTATAGCCCTGACCCAGCCACCATTTGTGACCTCGTGCTTGGATTGTGGGAACAGTTTCCCAGCACATCTCCCTGTTGCTGCCCTGTCCTGATGTGTGCTGAGACCTCCTGACCTTTCTGTTCAAAGCAGCTACCCCCGCCCAGTCCTATCTTCCTTATACCTCTTTATTTTTCTACATTGTCTTTATTGTCACCCCCATGTCCTCAAATCAGAATGCAAGCCATAGGAGGGCCTGTTTGCTTTTCCTCCTGGTTTTTTGCACTGCCATAAACCCAGTAACTAGATCACATAACTAATCCATAATCCACAGAAACTGTTTGCTATCAGTCTGCAAATTACTGCCCACCCTCTTCTCATGTTTTCCATAATGCCAGCCCCAACCTTGAGGATCCCTTGACCCTGGATGTCCTGATAGCCCCTGCTGTCCCCTCTCTCACCCATCAGACCCACCTATCCTTCCTGTATTGTTAGTTACCCATCCCTGTGTGTCCCTGTAAATAGATCTGATAGATAAGATAATTGCCAGCAGGGCTCCCGAGGCCCTCTCCTGGCCAAGAGCCACTCCTTATACTTCTAACCCCCTTTTCCCAGCACAGACCTAGTACATAATAGAAAATGCCCAGTAAATTCAGCATTCATTCATTTACTGCCAAATTTGTTAATGAACTGCTGTTGACAGATGATTAAAATTCAATCCCAGAAATGTTCTGGGCCTTTGAAAGGTGTGTCCTACGGGCCCGAAGGAGGGGCTGTGACCAGACGGTGGTTCTGCACTCATAGGTAGGGTGTGGTCCTTGTTTGCAGTGAATCTCTGGGAGTGTGGCAGTTTCTCCTGTGTGTCACGTTCTCCCTGTGTCTGCATCCAGAGTGGCCGCGGTCCTCAGGGGATGAAGGGTGCACCTATTTCTTTACGTTTCCATGAAGGGTGGAAACTGCTCCTTGAGATTTTAAAATACGCTTCACGGTCCCCATGGTGTCAGGTAGCTGGTTTATGGGTCCCGTCCTGGTTGTGATAACTCAGGCTAAGCTGGATAATAAACGAAAGTGGGACAGAGCCGCAGGATAAATATTGCTACAGGGCATCTCCAGTGGCACAAATCACAGGGAAAATATCTCCCAGGCTTTTCATTTCTCCTCTTCCTCCCTGGCCCTCTGGTAGCAGCCAGCAAAGCAGGATCCATCCGTCACGCTGCCCCCGCCCCACCCCCACCCCAGCCTCAGCTCTCGGGGCATTGCTGGGGAGCGAGGGATGCACATTGGTCCTGGTGCAGGCGGCCCTCTGCCTCCCCGCCCAGCTCTGGAGGCAGCCCTGGGGGGCCAGGATGGCCAGGGTCATGCTGTTTTCGGTTGTGGACGAGTGCTTAGCTTTGCAGACCTGATTCTTTATCTCTAAAATGAGAGGGATTAATAACTGGTGGTTCTTAGTCTGGTGCGAGCGAGTGCTCGCGTCACTCACCGGGGGAACTGTAATCCCTGCACTTTGGGAGGCCGAGACGGGCGTATCACGAGGTCAGGAGATCGAGACGATCCTGGCTAACATGGTGAAACCCCGTCTCTACTAAAAAATACAAAAAACTAGCCGGGCGAGGTGGCGGGCGCCTGTAGTCCCGGCTACTCAGGAGGCTGAGGCAGGAGAATGGTGTAAACCTGGGAGGCGGAGCTTGCAGTGAGCTGAGATCTGGCCACCGCACTCCAGCCTGGGTGACAGAGCGAGACTCCGTCTCAAAAAAAAAAAAAAACTGCTTGCTGAGTCCCACCCTAACGCATAGAATCACGGCCACGGGGTTCTGGTCTGGGGTGTCTTCACCGACGTTCTGTGGCCTCTGCCAGCAGGGCTCCCGAGGCCCTCTCCTGGCCAAGAGCCACTCGTGTTACAAGTGAGGCCTGAGATGGGCGATGGGGCGGGCGGTGCGATGGGCCACTTCGTTGACCCGCTCTTGTACTAGATCCATCAGCACTGTCACTTAGCACGGCTTTCTTCAGCTTTGGAGGCATGCTGGCTTTGTAATCAGCATCAACCTGTAGGCGTTGATTGAGCCTGCAGAGAATACCAAGCTTCTCCAACACGTAGGTACAGAAAGGTAACTAACTGCACGCGGCAGGCGAGTCTATTAAACAGAGGGCTGGTCCCAGCACAGGGTGTTGCCACTGCTGGGCCCTCCCACCGTGAGCTTGAAGCACTCTCAGCGATTTCTCTCAGCCCACGCCCGGGTTCTGCTGACTGTGCCTCTGCACTGTCCCTGGATGCCACTTTCCCAGTTCAGGTGCTCAAGGCGCCTTACCTGAACATGGCCATAGCTTCCTGACAAGTCTTCTCCAAGCCGTCCTTTGCTGTCCTGCAAAGTGGCTGTGCCCACTGACCTGGTCGGCTGTGCCTGGTGTGCGGAGGGTGCTCGCTGTGCCCGGGTGGGTGAGTTCAGCGGTTCCCTGTCTTCCCGAGGAAAGCTCAGAGTCTATGTGGCTGCAGCCCTGCCCGTGGCCCTCACGAGCTGGATGACTACCCACTAGACTCTTCTTGTGCTTTCTTGGTTCTGCTACGTCCCTGCCATCTGCTGGGTCTCGCCCGTGCTATTTGCTCTCCCTGCAACGCCCTTTCTCTTCCCTCTGCCAGGCAGACTGTACTCACCCATCGGGCGCAGCACAGGTACTCCCACGGGACACCTCCTCATCTGTGTCCGTACTGGCTCTTGCCCTTTAATCAACTGCTATTGACAGATGATTAAAATTCAATCCCAGAAATGTTCTGGGCCTTTGAAAGGTGTGTCCTACAGGCCCGAAGAAGGGGCTGTGACCAGATGGTGGTTCTGCACTCGTAGGTAGGGTGTGGAAAGATGTGGATTGTCCTTGTTTGCGATGAATCTCTGGGAGTGTGGCAATTTCCTCACTCCTCATCTGTGAAGCAGACACCTCCTCATCTATGCCCATACTGGCATTCTAGCACTTGCCACGTGCTTGTGCTGTTGAAAAAGTTTGTGTTTGTTTATTTTTTATGTTTAGAGATGAGGGCCAGGCTGGAGTGCCGTTACATGATCTTGGCTCACTGTAGCCTTGACCTCCAGGGCTCAAGGGATCCTCCCACCTCAGCCTCCAAGTACCTAGAACTACAGGTGGATACTACCATGCCTGGCTAATTTTTAAGATTTTGTAGAGATGGGGGTCTTGCTATATGGCCCCTGGTCTGGACCTCCTGGTCTCAAGTGATCCTCCTCCCTTGGCCTCCCAAGTTGCTGGGGGATGACAGGTGTGAGCCACTGTGCCTGGCTCTGTCATTTGTTTAAAGATCTTTCTCCCTCCTTTCTGTCTTCTTCCCTCACTCCCTCCCTCCTCCTTAAATTATAAGCTGCTTGAAAACAGAAACCAGTTGTGTCTCAAGTTGAGCCCATATACCAAGTGAAGTGCCCAGGAGATCTCTGCCTGATAAATGTTTGTTGAATGACTACAGTGTGGTGGAAAGGATGTGGACCAGGAAGGCAAGAAGTTGGGATGTTTGTTTTTGTTGTGTTCTGACCTTGCTAGATGACCCTGAATAAATTCATTTATTCCCCAAAACTTCGTTCTCCCTCATTTGTTTGTTTTTGAGACAGGATCTTACTCTGTTGCCCAAGCTGGAGTGCAGTGGCTCGATCACTTCTGCCTGGAACTGCCGAGCTCAAGCGATCCTCCTGCCTCAGCCTCCTGAGTACCTGGGGCTACAGGTACATGCCACCATACCTGGCTAGTTTTTAATTTTTTGTACAGACAGAGTCTCACTGTGTTGCCCAGGCTGGTCTCAAACTCCTGACCTCAAGGGATCCTCCCACCTCAGCCTTCCAAAGTGCTGGGGTTACAGGCATGAGCCACTGCATCTGGCCATTTCCCTCATTTGTAAGGAGTGTTTACACCTGATGATTTCTAGATTTCCTTCCACTTATTCTAACCTTCTGTGATTCCGTCTGTTAGAAAATGAAGAGAGGTTTGTGTGTTCATTTCCAGGAGCCTGTGTGTTCTGCTGTGCTCGGGGCCAGGGGCTTCTTCTCGTAACAGGCTCAGCACACTGGCCTTCAGCTGTGGTTTTAATCGACATGATCAACACCTGAGGAGCTCCTGATGTGGTAGTGTGAGGCGGCCGCCTGGACCTTAAGCCCCATGCCCTGCCTGTCTTCTTTCCTTCCTTATTTTCTGAGGAGGTGGCCAGGAGAACTGGTGAGGCTTTTGTCCCCAGCTCTGCGCCTGGTGTGATATGAAGTGTTGCGGACACACCTCTGAGCGCTGTGAACACGACCTCTGCTGGGTGAGGCTGGGGGCATCATTTGGGATGGATGTGCCGTCCTGCAGGACCTAGGAGCAGGGGCAGCATCTCACCTAGGGTGAGACCTGGCAAGCAGGAGTGCACTAAGCCTGAAACCAGAACTGGGAGGGGGAAGTGGCACCAGAGCGGTCAGTCTTCCTCAGCCTTGACCTCGAGGACATCGGGGTGTCTGGGCTCCTGGAGGTGGGTGTGAGATGGAGAGGCAGAGAAGGAGCTGGAGGTCAGCGCCCAGTGGGGACCTGCCAAGTTGTGACAGCCCCTGGGAGCTGCAGTGGCGCGGGCTGCCTTGCAGGAGGAGAGAGATGGAGAGCTGCGGACAACGGGAAGGTCGGCAGCACGGCCAGGGAAAGCAGGCACCTCGTGCTTCCCATCTCTCTGGGTTCATTTCCTTTGGCACTTTGTAGAATGACTTTGAAAGACCCAGCCTCTCTTGCTGTGCTCACGGGAGCCCAGAGCAAGAGTCGCACTTCCCAGCTGGTCTGGAGGCCTCTAAGGGAGCAGGCCCCAGGGTCACAGAGGGCGTGCATCTAGCCAGATTTCTCTCGCTGTTGCAGTAACTACCTGGCCTTTCTGGTGTCTTGTTTCCCGGCCTCAGTTTCTCCTTCTGTGCTACCCTGCCTCACCTCCGTGGCTGGGTGTGGGACTGGCACTGCACTACTGCAGTCAAGTTGCGTTATAAATAGAAAGATACTTAACACCGACCCTGGAATCAAACAGGGAGGTGGCTCTGGGCAGCAGAGTTTTAAAAATGAGCATTGATTTCTGGGAATCTGCACGCTGCATATGAAATAGACCCACGTTGGCTCCCAGGGCACTGCTCGGCCCTGCCTGTATGCCTTTCTCCTTCCCAGAACAAGCACTGCCCATCCAAGCTCTCAGAGGGTCTGAGGAGCCACGGGTATGAGATTCGTCCCAGCCCTCACCTCTGTGGGTGCTCCCTACCTGAAGTGGCTCTCACGTGCTTCTGTTCCCTGGCTTGTTCATCCATTTGTCCCCTGCTGTGAGCCAGGGACGGTGCTAGGTTCTGGGATTGAAAGATGAACAGTTGCCCCAGTGCCCCTTCTCCTCTTGTCTCAGCGTCGAGCCCTGCACATGGAGCAGTGTGCAGAGTGAGAGTCTGAATGGGGGGAGCCCAGCGATTGGAGAAGAGAAGGTCCAATTCTGCCTGGGCTGGGGAAGGAAGAGGCTTCATGGAGAAAACTGAGTGTCCAAGAGAAGGGCATGTATTCTGCACAGGGAACAGAATGTGCAAAGGCATGAGGAACCACGCGGCTCTGTGCAAGCAGCTGGCATATACCAGGTACCTCGTGGCCGCTAGCTAAATGTGGGCTGGGGATTGTCATGTCCATGTGCTGCCTGCTGCCTTCTGTTAGCCTCCTGTGGTAATGAAGGACATTCCGTCCACATCTGTTGATTGATTAAGATATTTTTGTCTCTTGGTCCCATCACAATTTAAAAGTTAGCTGAAAGAAGACTAAACAGTTTAAGAACTTTGCTGCTGCTAAGACTTCCTTACTTTTCCTTTGGTGGCTCGGACTCTATTCTGGGCCCTTGTCACAGCGAAGAAGGTCCGACGTTAGGGAAAATCCCAAGAAGACCTGAAAGCAGCTCTCCCATCTTTACATCATCTCCCTCCATACTTGGCTGAGAATTGTGCACCTTTCAGGCCCTCCTGAGTTGCCCAGTCTTTTCTTTATTACCCACCAGAGCCCCTCTTTAAATATTCCATGAAAATTAGGGCCAGCGAAGTGTGTCAGCTGCGAGTGACATGCACAGAGCCGAGTGTTAGGAAGTCGCCCGGCATTTGCGGGAAGAGTACCATGGACAGCAGGGCAAGATGAGGCGTGTCTGGGAGGCCAGTTAGGAGTCCGTGAGCGAGAGGTGGCTGGGGGAGTGGGGAGGTGGTGGGACCCCCAGGAGATGCGCCACACTCTTGCCAGCATTGAGTAGCCTTGTTTAAATTAAAAAAAAAAAAAAATTTAAGCGGTTAGGTATTTTGTCACTTAAAAATCTTTTTTAAGACAGAGTCTCACTCTGTTGCCCAGGCTGGGGTGCGGTGTTGCGATCTCGGCTCACTGCAAGCTCCACCTCCTGGGTTCACACCATTCTCCTGCCTCAGCCTCCCAAGTAGCTGGGACAACAGGCGCCTGCCACCACGCCCAGATAATTTTTTGTATTTTTAGTAGAGACGGGGTTTCACTGTGTTAGCCAGGATAGTCTCGATCTCCTGACCTCATGATCTGCCCGCCTTGGCCTCCCGAAGTGCTGGGATTACAGGCTTGAGCCACCGCACTCGGCCAAAAAAATTTTTTTTCAGATGGAGTCTCACTCTGTTGCCCAGGCTGGAGCGCAGTGGCTCAATCTTGGCTCACTGCAGTCTCCGCCTCCCAGTTTCAAGGGATTCTCCTACCTCAGCCTCCCGAGTAGCTGGGATTACAGGCGTCTGCCACCATGCCCAGCTAGTTTTTGTATTTTTAGTAGAGATGGGGTTTTGCCATGTTGGCCAAGCTGTCCTTGAACTTCGGACCTCAAGTGATCTGCCTGCCTCCGCCTTCCAAAGTACTGGGATTACAGGAGTAAGCCACTGCCCCCAGCCTTAACCCAATAGGTAAACAGTGATGGCTTGGTTGTTTTAATTTGGATTTCCATGATTTGTAATGTTCCCAAGTTTACAACTAGGAAACAGAAGTGAAATTCCTAATCACAGAATGATTCAGCCAGAGCCCACTTACTCAAGAAGGACAGGCGGGTGACGGCCAGTGTCCTTGTCTGCCACAGGTGTGAGGTCCTGTCGGCTGTGTCTGGGCCGTGTCTTGCCCGCTGATGGGTCTCTGGGCAGATGGTTAACCCCTGGCCCTCAGTCGTGCAGGTTTCTGTTCTGCAGGCAGCACGGTGCCACGGGCACACAGGGCAGTGGTGTTTTCATGTAGTGGTGTTGATCAGGGATGGGCAGTGCTGGCCTTTCCCCGCTGTATGCTTCTGTGTCTCTGCCGTTCTTATCTTTTTTTGTGACCTTTTCTCACCGTCTCCCTACCCGTGTATCCACTCTCCGTACAGTGCTTAGCATAACAGTTGTGCTTTTTTCCTGTATTTGCATTTCTGGCTTCAGCGGTGGCTGGTGACCCACAGAGATGAAGGGGTTTCTTTTTATTTTTTATTTTTTTTGAGAAAGAGTTGTTTTACTCCTACTGCCCAGGCTGGAGTGCAGTGGTGCGATCTCAGCTCACTGCAACCTCCGCCTCCTGGTTTCAAGTGATTCTCCTGCCTCAGCCTCCCGAGTAGCTGGGATTACAGGCATGTGCCACCACACCTGGCTAACTTTTGTATTTTTAGTAGAGATGGCGTTTCACCATATTGGCCAGGCTGGTCTTGAACTCCTGACCTAAGGTGATCCACCCGCCTTGGCCTCCCAAAGTGTTGGAATGATAGGCGTGAGCCACTGCGCCTGGCCAGATGAAGGGGTTTCTGATGCTCATGCTTAACCCGGTGCCTGATGCTTAGTAGGCTCTCCATAAACATCTCTTCTTCCCTTTCCTGAGAGTTTAGTTGCAGTTTTCACAAAATGTCAATGAGATGGGTGGTATAGAAACATTAACACTTAGAATGTGGTGTGTCTGGGTGGGGGTCCAGGGGGGCCTCTGGTCGTGCCCACTTGCCCTTGGCTGTGTGGTTTGAGGGTGGGCTTAGCTGTGGGTCAGGCAGGCGAGCTTTCTGGGCATTCTTTGCATCTGCTGTGGGGGATGTGACGGACAATGGTGGAGACACCCTGTGGCTCCCGTCCATCCCCCTTGGTCCCCATCACACGTGGGGATCTGGTTGCTCATTCTCTGATGTGGTTTCTCCTGGGAGGGTGGAGGAATAAGAGTTATTCTGTAGCTTTTTCTGAAGAGGAATGTGTGATTTGAACAATGCTGGGCCCAGGATGCCCTGGATTCCTCTGTCGATGTTGGCATTAGACAGGAACTATCAGGAGCTGGAAATAGGCTGCGGGGCCCGGCCCAGAGGGCCCATTGTTTGTGGCAACCCCACACGCATCATCCTGCCTCCTCCTGGAACCATGGATGCCGCAGACAGAAAGGCACCTCCCAAAGTCATCTAGGAAGGAAGGGACCGTGCTGGGTGCATTACACACCCCGACACTCACCCCGCTCTGACTCCAGGTGGGGTGGGGTTCAACTGGCCCAGGATGGCAGCTAGCACCTGCTTCAGTCACCTGTTCCCGTCTTTAACAGCTCTGTCTTCTGCAGGCTTCCTGTTGCATTTTAAGCCCATTCCTCTCATTCTGCCCTAAGTGAAACAAGAGATGAAGCCGTTGTCCCCCCCTGCACAGAGCTTTCAGATTCGTGAGGGCGTGATGTTTTCCTTCTGTTTTGGAGAACCAGCAGGAGGTGGTGTCTCCTGTAGACACATGAGGCAGACAGCTGAGTAGAATTTGTAACGGGTAAAATATTGGCTTGCTTTAGAATTGGTTTTCTCTAATTTAATAGGTTAGGAAGGTATAGTTCTGTTCTGAGCTAGCCTCATGCATGTTTTTAAACTAATGTTGATTTGTTTCAGCAATCAAGTGATGAATCCATGAATAAAGAGTCCATATTACATATTGTCCATTCCAGATTTGGGGGCACTGTTCTCCCCATTTTGCAGGTGAGCATCTGAAATCCAGATTCTCAGCCAGAGTTCTATCTGACAGATAATGGTCAGATTGACAGACTCAGGAACACATTTCCACTGACAGGAAATACACGGCGCTGTCTCTTCTCACGGTGCACGTAACTTTTTGGCACATCTCCATCTTGAGAGTGAATCCCAGTGTATTTCCTGCAGCTGGTAAAGCTTCCTGGCCAGGTGCAGATCCTTGCAGAAAGTAAGCAGCTCTGAGTTTCATGCCTAGAAAGTGTGTATTCTCATGAGCAGTCAACCCGTGTTCCGAGACTTGTGGGCCAATCGTGTCACCATTCAAGACCCAGGGCATTGTTTCTCCAAACGTTGTAATTCAGGGCACACACCTGAGAAAATGTTTCATGAAATAATTCTTATCTTTATCATGTGAGATACATTCTGGTGTTTTCTGTTTTATTTTTTAAAAATACTCTTCTGGGCTCGGCACGGTGGCTCACGCTTGTAAGCCCAGCACTTCATGAAGCCAAGGGGGGAAGGTTACTTGAGTAACATGGTGAGACCCCGTCTCTACAAAAAAATAAAATCAGCCAAGCTGGTGGCCCATACCTGTATTTCTAGCTACTCGGGAGGATCACTTGAACCTGGGAGTTCAAGGATGTAGTCAGCTATGATTGTACCACTGCACTCCAGCCCAGGCAGCAGAGCGAGATGCTGTCTCTAAAAGAAAAAAAAAAAAAGTCTTCTGACCCACTCAACCGATTTTATAACCCAATAATGGGTCACAAGCTGCAGTTTGAAAAGCAAGGGGTTGCTACAGATGATAGCAAATGGAAACAATTAACAGGTTAATTTAGGTGGGTCACAGTTGAATATCTGTTATAACTCAGACGCTTTATTTCTTGAAATTGGATTTTCACCTTCTTTGTTTTCGTCGATGTTTCCAGAGTAAGTGCCTGTCACCCAGGAAGCTCGAATGAGCCCTTTTTAACAAGGTCTGCATCACCTTAACATCACCTTTCTAAAATAAATTTGATCTTGAGACAGAGGTCTTAGGATCTTAGGTTAACAGGATTATTTTTCATACTAAAATGATAAACAGAGTCCTCACTTATGAATCCACTAAGTCATTCTATTTTTCTGTGCACCTGCTGTGTGCCAGGCGCTTCGGTGGGGCTAGAGGTACTGCATGGCTCAGATGTAGGAGTTCAGGGCCCTGCATTTTAGGGAGGGCACTGGTAGACCAGGAGAGGCAAGGAGGAGACTGGGCAGGGGGCTTCGGCATGAATCACAGTGGAAAGATGGGTAGGGGGGATGTTTGCTTGGGGAAGAGAAGACTCAGGGCACGTGGCACCATCTTATGTTCGAGAGGCTGGCACCTGGGAGAGGAATTAGGCCTCTGCTTTACTACTCCAGGGGGGAAGAGTAACTCCATTAGCCAGAATCATGATGGCCATGGTAATGAAAAGAAATATTATTTACTGTGTATGAAGGGTGGTGTGTGCCAGGCACGGAATCGGACCCTGGACATAGATCATCAACTGTGCGTGGTTGGACATGTATTGTATCCATAATTCAGACGAGGAAACTGAGATGCAGAGAAGGAAAGTGCCTTGTCATGGGGCAGAGCTGGGATTTGAATAAGATAGGTCTGATTTGGCCCATGTCTCGCTACCACCTCATCCACATCTCTAAGGCAGAAAGTAGAGGTAGGCAGGTGGGGCCCAGAATCCTGAGGCAGTGCCCATGGTAGTGAGAGCTGAGAAATGACAGCAAAGCTGCCTGGTAGCCTCTGGCCTGAGCAGAGGGGAGGAGACTGGACATCAGTAACACCTAGTGAGCCCATTTCATCCTCGGACAGCCCAGAAGGGAGGTAGGGTTTAGTGCCCATTTTGTAGATGGGAAAACTGAAGCTTATGGGTTAAGTGACATGGCTAAAGTCACATTGTCCCTAGGAGACAGAACTGGGACTCACACCTGGGCCTTCTGACCCCAGCCCTGTGCCCTTCCCTCTGCCCTGCACTGCCTCTTACTTTCTGTGATTCGCTTCAGTCTTTTCTCCAGATTCATTTTACCTGCTTCTCCCTGCTCCTTTGCTGTATCTGACAGGCCGCCTGCAGTGTCCCATGGGTGCCTGAGCTCAAAACTGGAACCACAGCCAGAATCCAAGCTGACTGAGAGGTGTTCCTGTAGTCAGTGTGTGGACATGCATGTGCACATGTGTTGTGCGCTTGTGTTTGCGTGTTGGAGGCCTGTGTGCCTAACGGGGGCTTTGAGGTCTTTGGAGGGCCTGTGTGTGATGTAGGGTAGACAGGAATTTTTGGCAACTTGGGGCTGGTAGAGAAGGCTGTAGCCCTCCGGACCCCCTGCCCCCAGTCAGCCCTCCTGTGGGGCACTGCCATCCCTTTCTGAAAGGTGGGCTGGGAGGGAGCAGATCAGGGAAGTTAATTACTCAATTAATTCATCCAGATCAGACTGGCTTTCTGCTTGGGGGATGCTCTGCTTGACGGAATGAAGAAACTGCTAGTTTGCTAAGTCCGGTTACTGATGGAGGGTGGTGGCTTCAGGGTTTGGAAGGTAGGAAGGCTGTTGCTGTGCCCACCCAAGGCTGCCTGGGGCCCACAGCCTCCTCTGAGCTGATGATCTTGTTCTTGGCCTTATGTGAGTGAGCTCTTTTCTGTTTCTGTTCCTATGACTTTCTTCCCTCTTCCTACCCTTTTTTTTTCTTTTTTTGCACTAGATACCACCAGAAAAGTTGGCCGGGCTACAGTTCTTCATTCATTCATCTGCCCGTTCATTCATTCAGCAGTGCTGTTGAGCAACTGGCATGTGACTAGGGTATGGGAGATGCTAAAGGGGACTCAGCAGGAATACAACTGGCACGCCATTCTCTGGCAGCTGACAGGTCTGTCTGCAAAGAGAGACTTGCCCCTCAGGCTGTCAGCGAGGCCGTGTGATCGAGAGGCAGTGAGTGGGAGAGAGTGGGAGGAAGTCGTGTGTTGGGACCACCAGGTAGGGATCTGTAACTGGGCCATCAGCCTGAGGAGCCTCCATGCCAAGGGAGGGGAGGCTAATTGGAGCCTAGAATTGGGGCAGGCAGGCAGAGAGCTGAGCCAGGCCACACAGCCCTCCCTGAGGCTGCAACAGCCAGTCAGGAGCTGAGCACAACACGGAGTGGTGGAGACAGGGTCAGGTCCGCATGGTGGGAGACAGATGCCTGAGGCAGGTTGAGAGCTCTTTCTGGGACTGAGGCTCGGAATACTGGGGATCTGCTCTGTCGGCTTTGCTGGGGTTAGGGCGTACCTGAAAGTGAACAGTCAAAGGCAGAGCTAGTGCCACTGCTGATGACACCTGCAAGTGGGAGCGCCCGCAGTGGCCAAGTGGTTCAGAGAAAGCTTCTGGAGGGGTGGGGGCCCCAGGGTGCCATAAAGAAAGGCCACTCTGGAGTGACTTCATGCTGCTTCTTCCTTTCCGTTCTCTCCCACTGCACCCTCTGTGCTAGGCACATCTGGAATATGGGCTTGGGCTGAACAGAGGGATTTAGGCAGATCTGAGATCTGTCCCTTCTCAAGGTGAGGAGAGGAGAATTTGGCCAGGATTCTCTCCCCAGCTGGCGTGACTTCCAGTTCCTGACAGAGATGTGTAAGGCGATTAGGTGCAAATGTATCTTCGGGGAGACAAACCCAAGGACAGCAATGGAGGTTTTGTACCCAGAGAGGCTCTAGTTTGGGGAGAGGTGCTAGCGGTGGTTGGAGATTAGCTGCTGCTTGGTTAGTGAAAGGACGAGTCAGTTAGATCCAGTCCACAGAAAAAGCAGGGGCTGTCAGGGTTTAACACAGTTTAGAATCCCCCGCAGAGCATTCACAGGGCAGGTTATCGACATTCTGCCTCCAGATACTTTTAGGCCGGAGTGAGCCCCAGAATTTGCATTCATCACCAAATGCCCAAGGATTCTGGAGCAACTGGCCTGGGACCCACGCTTAGAGGGAACTCGGCATTTGGGAAAGAACAGTGGACTAGCTGTATGAAGACCTGGGTTCTAGTCTACTCGGTGATTGGCCTCGGTGTTTGCCACTTCACCTCTGGAATCTTGTTGTAGGCTGCTGCAGTGACTTGCTAGGGCTTTTGTGATGGTCACATATGTGAAATCCCTTTGAACAGCATACATTTTTCTGTAAATGCAGGCTGTTATCATTGCTTCTACAATTACAATAGAAATGTCCAGAAGGGTCTGGATTGATTGAAGCCAGGGAAGGGAGTGGGAGGGAGAAGTAGACCAAGTGATCTCTGAAGGCCCATAGCTTCTGGGATCTTCCTTCAATAAGAAAATCCAGCCAGGCATGGTACACACCTGTAATCCCAGCACTGTGGGGGGCCGAGGTGGGCAGATCGCTTGAGTTCAGGAGTTTGAGACCAGTCTGGGCAACATGGCGAAATCCTGTCTCTAGAAAAAATACAAAAATTAGCTGGGCGTGGTGGTGCACACTTGTAGTCCCAGCTTCTTGGGAGGCTGAAGTGGGAGGCTCAGTTGAACCCAGGAAGTGGAGGCTGCAGTGAGCTGAGATTGTGCCACTGCATTCCAGCCTGGGTGACAGAGTGAGACCCTATTAAAAAGAAAGAAAGAAAGAGAGAGAAACAGAGAAACAAAGAAAGAGTCCAGGGAATTTCCCTCTTCCCCCCAGTCCAGGTAATGAATCTATTTCTTTAAGGTGTAGGTAGCTGGTTTAGTCTTGAGAGAGACAGGCAGCAAGGGGAAAGGTAGCAGAGCTCCCTGATGATAGCACCGTCTGGATTTCCCTCCTCTTTCCCTGGTGCCAGTGTTGCTTCAGCTGAGCGATTAGAGCCGCGGGATGCTGCCGGTAGCCCCGGGCATGTGTGGCCCGTCCTGCCCTGCATGGTTTTGCTGATGCTCTGCAGCATGAGGTTGGGGATGGGAATAGCTTGCACCCGGAATTCCCGTTCTGTGCGTTCCTTCTCAAGCCAGCTCTCAGAGGCTTGGATGTCCATGGCAGAGCGGGGGTTAGAACAGGGCCTCTGTGTTGCACAACTTCAGGGGCACAGTTCACAGGGAATGCAGTGTAACTGTCCCACTGGAGTGGTGCAACAGCAGACTTCCTTCCTGGCCAGCAGGGAGGCATCCTTGCTTTATTACTAAACTCCATCGGTTCCTTGGTTCTATAGTCTTCATTCTGTTTCAGTGTCCAATGAGGTCAGCAGAAACGCAGATAATAACGAGGCTCATGATAATAGCAGTGAAGACTGCATTATCCCTAGACCACTTCCATCATGTTTGGTTTTAGCATGCATTTAGAAGCAGTCATTTAATCAGCAAGTATTTACTGAGTGTGGCTGTGTGCCTGGCCCTGTGCACAGTCACTGAGGGGAGACGGGGAGGGAGGAGGAAGTCGGGGGACTCGGTGAATAAGCCATCTCAGACAGTAGCAGGTTAACTCCTTTCTTTGGCCTGTGCTTTTGGTATCTGTCCCATGTTAGCACCTGGAAGAGGGGTGCTGTGCTTGTTACAGCTTTGCTGGAATTTCTAGGGGTTGGCAGGGTGGGGCTAGGAGTCATTTTGCTGTGGAAACTCAGGGGGTCACTTTCAGAAATGGAATGTGGGCATGCCCAGTGCAGCTCCTGACTCCCTTTCCCCATGGCTGGTGGATTTGAGGGTGGGCCTGGGAGTTTCCAGTCTGTGTAGAGAAGGGGTGGTGGTGAGGGGATGACCAGTTTCCCCTTTCCGAGCGCCTCAGGTCAGCACTCCTTAGTGAGTTTGCTTCCCTACCTCCTCCCCGGCTGCCAGCCTGCTGTGGCTACGTGCTGCAGCTGGGCCCGCAGAGCTTAAAATAGCAGTGTGAGCTGGCCGCTGGGCATGTGGGGAGCCCGCCTGAGGCCTGGTGGGGCAGCCGCCTGGGCTTGGGGCTCTGCTGGCTTTAACCGCCGGGGTAGAGAGTGTTTTGGGGGGTTTCTTCTAGGCCCAGAGCTGGAGAATGGGAATGGATGTAGCTGGAGTTGGGGTGTGGCTGGAGTTGGGATGTGGCTGGTGCAGAGGGGAAGCAAAGGGCTTGTCTTTCCTAGACCTTTTAAGAGAATGCCTCGAGCCTGACCTTGGAGCCTCTCACTGCAGAGCTCAGGGGCCTTCGGACTTGGTCTCCTGTTTGGCCTTAGCTCCGGCCCTCGGTACCGCCCAGGGTTAGTCATGTAGGTTCCCATTAGAGCCTAAATAAAGAGAGAAAATGAAGTGCGAAGTTGGGATGGAGGGTGCAGCTGTGCCAGGTCACAGATGTCAGGGCCGGGGCAAGAACAAAGGTATCCTGAGTCTCAGCTGGGCAGGCGCTGACTACAGGGCTCCCTCACTCCCCGGCTGCCTGCTCTTGGGAAGCCAAGATGGCACGTAGGGGCTTGGGAGAGACTTTTCCCCGGCATTCATTCATTCTTTCAAAAATACTTGTACCTGCCTTGTGTGAAGCTCTGTTCGTAGCTTTGGGAATACAGCAGTAAGTGAAGCAGAGCAGGAGAAGAGAGATGGAGTGTGCTGGGGGAGGAAGCAGAGCAGGAGAAGAGCTATGGAGTGTGCTGGGGGAGGCAGAGTTTTCAATGGGGTGGTCAGGGAAGGCCTCATGGAGAAGATGCCTTTTGAGTGGAGGTTTACAGGAGCTGAGAGAAGTGGCAATGCTGAGATCTAAGAGAAGAATATTCCAGGCAGAGGGGACAGCCAATGTAAAGGCTCTAATGTAAGAAATAGCACAGAAGACAATGTAGCTGGAGTGGAATGAGTGGGCCAGGAGTTCGTGTGGGGTGTGTGTGTGTGTGTGTGTGTGTGTGTGTGTGTATACACGCAACTTTTTCTTTTCCTTTTTTTTTTGAGACGGAGTCTCGCTCTGTCGCCCAGGCTGGAGTGCAGTGGCCAGATCTCAGCTCACTGCAAGCTCCGCCTCCCGGGTTTACACCATTCTCCTGCCTCAGCCTCCCGAGCAGCTGGGACTACAGGCGCCCGCCACCTCGCCCGGCTAGTTTTTTGTATTTTTTAGTAGAGACGGGGTTTCACCGTGTTAGCCAGGATGGTCTCGATCTCCTGACCTCGTGATCCGCCCGTCTCGGCCTCCCAAAGTGCTGGGATTACAGGCTTGAGCCACTGCGCCCGGCCACACGCAGCTTTTTCTAAGAACTTTTTCTTTGAGAGACATGAGAAGGCATTAGCGGGTTTTGCACAGAGCAGTGGCATGGTCTCACTTAAGAGGCAGGATCCCTGTAGTATAAGAGCTAATTTCAGTTGTGTTTTTCTTGGGGAGGCCCCCGGAGACGAGAGAAAGGGCTGCCCCATCCTTTCCCTGTGGCTCGTCCAGCCTCTGTTTCTATTCCCCAAGCTCTGACCTGAGACTTTTACTCCTGGGGAGGAGGGGGCAGGATGGTGCTGGGTTTCTTTTCTCTGCCTGGAGTTTCCTTTGGAGGGAGGGAGATGGGTTTCTTACAGTGGTTTGCTGGAGCCTACTGGTGCTGGTTCTTGAGAGCCTATTAGAAAGTAATTAGAACATTTGCCTGCTGGTAGCTTGACATTGGCCGTGGTGGGAGTATTTACACCATGGCATTGGCAAGCACTATGAATCGGGGCTTTTCCCCCAGAGAGCTGGTTGTTGAACATCTACCAGCCCACCACTGGCTTGTTACTTCTACTTTACCTGTGCTGTGCTTTGGAAGGGGAGGGCTTCTGTTTTCTTTCACTTGGCAGATCACCTGTGTTCACGCCGTGTGGTCAGAAAGAGCACAGAGGACACGGGACGAGGGTGATGAAGGTTGGGGTTGGTGGGGCCATGGTGTGTTTTCCAGGATTGACAGGGCTTGTCTTTGGTGTTGCGATGGGGAGTGTCTCTGCTTTTCCTAGCTGGGTAACCCTGAATGCATGCGCGTCCTCTCAGCTTGCTTCCTTTCTTCCCCTGCCTCCCTTTGTGCATGTGGCATGGGTATCTGTATGTCCAGGAGTGGCCAGCTTCGTCCATAAAAGCAGGGCCCAGCACTGGACCCAGGTAAGGCCGCTCAGTGCAAGGAAAGATCACTGTTTTGGAAGTCAGGAGACATAGGTTCCGGTCCCAGCTCTCCTAACTTGCTTAGACGAGTGCTCTCCTCTTTTTGGCCTTTTGTTCCCTCATTTACAAACTGGGACAACTTCCCTGCCTATCTTGCAGGAGTGTGGTGAGGATCAGATGTGATCATTAGTATGAGAGTCCCTTGAAAAAGTTGCAAGAGTCACAATGAACACACCTTTGCTTGTGGTATTCAGGCACACAGGCCTCCCTCTCCTCTGTCCTCACTCTGTTTGGATGCCATGCAAGCCCAGCACATACCCCTTCTCTAAGAAGCCCTTCCTGATAGGCCAGACTCTCCCTGGGCAGGTCCTTGGAGCACTCCCAGGCTGAGCCCCCAGTTCCCACAAGTACTCAGGGGTCCTTCTGTTCCACCCTTTCATTTTATTGCTCTTCGCCCAGATGCAGATGGAGCATTTGCTCTATAAAGGCTAATTCTCCTTGGAACATCTGTCATGGCAAACCGAGGGTGGTGTACCTATGGGTGCTGGGGAACTCTGCAGGACTGCTTCATCAGCATAGGTGTCTCGCTTTTATTGAGCTCTGTGAAGTGTGGTGGCTGGCTGTGGTGTGTGGGGGTGAAACGTTCCGAGGACAACTGCCTCCCACTTGATAAAGTAGTTTCCCAGACACCGCCTCCTCTGTCCCTCATGGTCACACTTAACGCCGTTATACCGATGAGGAAACAGAAGCATGCTCACATTCATTCATTCATTCATTCATTCATTCATTCAACACATGTGTCCTGCACTCAGGGAGCTGTCGGTGTCTCCCTGGATTCCACAGCGCCGGGGTGGCCTGCTCTGTGCCCTGCCAGGCGCCTGCAGCACCACTGTGCTTGTTGGGTGCTCGTCTCCGCAGGAAGCAGACAGAGCGGCAGGGGCAATATGCATGCATGGAGGGATGGGGGCCGCACCAGGGTGCTAGTCAGGCCCAGGCCTGGGTGGCAGAGGAAGAGAGGGGGCAGCATCAGTGCCTAGGGCGTGTCCCTGCTGTGTCCAGCTGGCCGTGGCTTCGGGCTGGCATTTCCTCTGGCAGCAGTGTGGGGGAGGGGAAGAGCAGGTGTGCCCCGGCGCCTGGCCTGGCTGGGATGTGGAAGCGCCTCTTGGGGGCCGGAGCTTGGAGGATGAGTGACATGCAGCCACCCGGACACATTGGGCCTCACGGAGCCCAGCCACATTCTCAGAGCTCCAGGCTGGACATCTGAGCCCCCCAGTGGTTTCTGTGGGTGGCTGGATGTGGTGGGTGACTCCAGAGAGGGCCTCCAGAGAGGACACATGATTGTGATCTGTCAAGGTGAATGCCTCCCAGATAGGCTGAGGGCAGTGTTAGAGGGTGTCCGACATGTGCGCTGAGGTAAGTATGTGTGGGGAAGGTGGGGGTGAGGCTCGGAGGCTCTGTACGTTGTGGGAGGGACTCAGTTTCCCTTTGGTTTCCTAAGTGTGCACCATGTATGGAGCTGGGCTGGTTGCTGCAAGAGGCACACAGGTGAGCTCTGCCCCTTGGAGCTTTTAGTCTTGTACAAAGAAAAAGCATTTATGCAAGTAACTGTGATGCAATGCAGAGTAAAATCAGTGTCCCAAAGAGACGACTAGAACAAGAAGAGTTTCTCTTCATTTTGGGGGATCTTCATGGAGGATGTGCCGTTTGAGATGAACCTTGAAACGTCTCCTCAAGGCCAAGCAGGATGGGGGAGGCTTTGGAGGTGGAGGGCAGTGCATCGAGGGGCTGCTGCTGCTGGAAGCAGAGGGCACAGGTCTGGGATTCGTGGGGAAGAAGGCTGACAGAGTACCATGTAGAAGGGCCCCGGTGACAAGCTTGAGCATTTGTGTTTAAATCCCTGGGGAAGTTTTTGAGCTGATGGCATGTGCCAGGCTCTGCCTTGGGCCAACTAGTGGCAGCATGTGGCAGGGTGGCTAAGGAGGGAACGGGTGCAGGGAGCCTGGTCAGGAGACTGGCAGACAGGAGGCAGCCCAGTCATGTGTGACTGGGTTACAACAGGAACAGACCTGGGCTGGAGCAACCTAAGGGCCTTTGTAAGAGGTTTGGGAGCCTGGATGGCTGATTTGAGGGTGCGAGTTGTGACCATTTTCACCTCAAGTACCTTGAGATGAGAAAAGATGTCTCCAGGTTTTGCATGGGCTGGCTGCCTTTAGGAGGCCCCCTTCAGTGGGAGGCACCTTGAATGACAGCCCCATAGCTGTGGGCCAGCCTGATGGGGAGGAGGGAAGAGAGACAGAGTGAGATGACAGCCAGTGCTCCTGCCTTACTTTACAGAGCGGCCGATGGAGGTTCAGAGACCACAAGTGACTTCATGCATTGCGGGCCTTCGAGACATAAGATAGCCATTAGGGGTGCCCAAGTCTGCCCCTGCCACCCATCCAGACACCTCTCACTCTATCAGTGAGAGTGGAACAGGCACAGGCTCCCTCCCCTGAGGGCTGCAGTGTGCAATCTGGGGCGCTGGTTCTTCTCCATCTTCTTCACTTTAGAGCATCCCCAAGTCCTGCTCACACTCTGCCTTTCTCTGCATTGGCTCCAGTACCAGCGCCATAGAGGGAGAGCAGGCCAAGGGAGGCAGCAGGCAGCAGCTCCTGAAATCAGCAGAAGGGTCCCAGCTGCACAGTCAGGCTGGATGCGAGGTTACAGAGCGCCGTCCCAGCTGGCAAGTCAGCACCCTCCATGGAGTGGTTTAGGAATATTGGATTTGCTGGGTCAGTACATTTCCACTGGTGCATGGCAATAAGTCGCAGGCTTCATCACACCTCCCTGTGCCCGGCGGTCTGCCTTATCTCATCCTCCCCGCAGCCACCTGCCTTCCTTGATAAGTACTCATAACAAATGCTTTGTTTCTCCTGTTTTCCAGGAGCAGTGAGCTCAGTGTGTGCACATGTGTATCTCAGGTACATCTGTCTGTCCAGCATAGTGCCTCGTACTCCAGGCCCTTTTGAGGGTCTGACAGGGATGCTGATTGGCCTTAGGATGAAAGAGGGACTGCTTTGGAACTTTCCTGGAAAACAGGGCCTGAGACCCCAGGTGGCTGGCTTTTTGTCCAGGCAGTCTGTCAGCCCTGTTCTTCTAGGGCCCAGTCTCTGCTGCCCCCTCTTACCTGGTAAACCTTCTCTAAGAGGAGATGACTGTCCTGCAGGAGTGGCCGTTCTTACTCTTTTTGCAAAGCTTCCCCTGCTCCAAGCTCTTTTTTCTAAAGAGCTGCTTTCACCTTAAGGTATACACAAAGGTTCTTCCTGTTGCTGCTCATGCATTCAGTAGTGACTTCAGAGCACCGGTGTGCTAGACAAATGCCAAATGCTTGGAAGACAAAGAGGAGGGACACAGTCCTTGCATTCAAGGAACTCACAATTTGGGGGTGGGGGAAGGTCAGGGAACAGGTGGCATCACGGCAGGATTAACTCTGTGTTATTGGTATAGCAAGGAGGCTTCCTGGAGGAGGTGACAGCACCCTGATGCCAACTGGATTGTGGATGTTAGCCATTCGGGGTGTGGGGGAAAGGGGGTTTCAGGAGGAGGGAGCATCCAGTGCAAAGTCCAGGGGATGAGGGGGAATTTGATGTGGGTTCATTTTGGTGGGAGTGTAGGCCAAGAAAGGTGTAGGAGATGGATGTTGCTGAGAGGAGTGGGATGGGGACGCACCTGTGCAGATTTTAAACTGGCATCCAGGGTCATCCGTGCTCTGGCCCAACCTTTCAGGCTCCCTTTCTGCAAAGCTTCATTCCAGTGGAGCGTGTGGGTGCCTCCCAAATGTCCTGGGCCCTCTGCTGTGCCCTGGCTCTGCCCAGCTGCCCCCCTGCCAAGGTGCTCTTCCCCTTCCCCCCTGCCTGTCCAGTCCCATTTCATAGGGTGTGAAATTCAGGGCTCCAAGGAACCTTAGAGGAACAACTAGTCCAGCCTGCTTGTTTTGTAGTTGAGGAACCAGAGGTTGAGCAACTAGAGGCCACACAGGTCATCAGTGTCCTCAGGCTTTGTTCCTTAGGTGGCACGAGGCGATCAGATACCTGGAGAGCCCCGGAAGCCCTCCCCGCTGGCCCTGCCTGCCCTGTGCATGCCCTCCCTTGAGCTCCTCTGCCTGCCCTGTGCATGCCCTCCCTTGAGCTCCTCTGCGTGCATTCATCAGGTGTTGATTGAGCCCCTACTGTCGGTCAGGAATAGTACTGGGTACTGGGTGTAAAGCAGTGAGAAAGACAGATGCAGTCTCTGCCTGTCTGGGGTTCATGGTCTAGTAGAAGAATCAGACAGTAAAATTGTCACCCTAACAAACGTGGACTTTCCAATGACGGTGACTGCTATGAGGAAAAAAAGGGCAAATGGCTCTGTGAGGAGATGTATTCAAAGAAAGGGGGCTTTAATTTTGACAGTGGGAGGCAGTCAGAAAACCAGAATAGACCTTCTTCAATGATTCACAAGAGCTCAGGGGTGAGTAGAGCGAAGCCAGGCAGTGGGCCCAGGAAGAGCATCCAGGTAGAGGGAACAGCATGGGCGGAGGCTCTGAGGAGGGCAGAGCGCCGAGAGTTCACGGCTGTGGCAGTAATGGGTGAGCAGAGAATGTTGGACGGGGGCTGGAGAGAAAGGCAGGGATCAGTCGTGCCGGCCCTTGAGGGTTGCTGTAAGGGTTTGAACTGTACTAGAAAAGGAGACTAGGAAACACACACGCACACACACAATTGTAATCCAAGTAAGACGGGAAGCCACTGGTGAGGTTACAGTGGAGAGGCACGTGAGTGGGAAGATCGCATTGGCTGCTCTTGGTGAATGGATGGTCGCAGGAGGGAATGGAGGGCTGTGGGGGCTGCCGCAGGACCCCAGGCGAGCCATGAAGCAGGGCTGGACAAGGGCGGGGCCGGGGAGGATGCCAGATGCAGGGAGGCGCCGCGGCTTGGACTTGTGTTTGCTTCGAGGTGGGAGCAAGGGACAACTGGGAGCCAAAGATGATTCTGGGGCTTCTGGCATAAGCAGTGGGGTGAGAACTTAAGCCATTTGTTGAGAAGGGGCGGATAGTGCCAGGGAGCATGTTTGGGGCAAGGTCAGTCCCTCCTGGAGCTGTCTGTGAGACAGCCAGGGGGATGACAAGCAGGAGGTGGGGATCTGTACTCGGGGCTCAGGAGACAAGTCAGGTCCAGGTGTGCATTTAGGGGTCACCAGCATACGGATGGCCCTGGAACAGAGGAGATGGTCAAATACAGGAAAGCTAGGCAGAAGAGAAGAGGGCTCAGAGCTGAGGGCCTCCCTGAGGAGGAGGAGGAGGAGGAGGAGGGCAACCAGCATTTCCCTTAGAATGTCAGCCACACAACATTAGGTATTGATGATGTTTCTTTGTTCAGCTACACTGTAGCTAGACAGGAGCTGGGCCCATGTTGACTATAATAAGTATGGTTGGGAATGATAATAGTGTCTCCATCCATTGAACACCTTCTGTGTGCCCTCGTAATCTTTATTCCTTGTTTTTTGACATAGTGCTGGGGAAGGTGCATATTATTTCCATTTTCTAGCCGAAGAAACAGATATGGAGCAGTTAAGTGGTCATTCTAGGCCATCCAGCAGTGGGGTGACTCACTCTAGATGGGATTTGGACACAGATTCATCTAGTCCCAAAGCCCAGCGTGTTCCCCCTTTGTTATTTTAGTAGAGTTTTGTTCTCTGTGGTTGAGTTGGATAGTGGTATGGACAGGGGTCATTGAAGGCATCTGAGCCCAGATGAGCCACAGTCACCAGGGCATGTGGTGTGAGCCAATTTCGGGGACAGTGGGAGTGAGGTTGGCTTTGTGATAATCCACACCACCTGCCTGACTCCTCATGGTGCAGAAGCCACATTTTCGGTACTCCCGGCTGGGGCAGGATTGCTGTAGCTGGTCTATAGCTGTGCCCCTGTTTCCTTGGAGCTAAGCTGACTAACTAGTCCGAAGGCCCCAGTACCTGCTCTGAGCAGTGTGCCCACCTGTCATGGGTAGAGCGCACACACATAGCCAAGGGTCTGTGCATGGCCATGTTTTCTGGTAGCCAGGAGTGGCCTCTGACAAGGGCTGACCATAGCCGGGGGGCAGCTTTGGTCTTGGGCTTTGAGAGGTGACACGTAACACTAGGGAATGTGTAAGAGTTCACCAGAGACTCGGAGCTGGGGCAGCAGTGCTCCTGGCTGTGCTCCGTGGACCCCCTCCAAGAGGCCCAGCTCATTCCAGCTGGGCAGAGGTCGAGGGGCTGTCCTGTTCCCTGACTTGCTCCTGTCTCAGTCTTCTCTTTTTTCTACCTCAGATCTTTCCCACCTCTTCCTCCATACGTTTGTTTATCTGTCCTTCTGTCTGTCCGTCCATCCATCCATCCATCCATCCATCCATCCATCCATCCATCTATCCATCCATCCATCTATCCATCCATCCATCCATCCATCCATCCATCCATCCATCCATCCATCCATCCATCCATCCATCCATCCCAGGCTGTGCCGCGTGCTGGGGATATGGTTGTGTGTGAAACAAGTTGACCGCATGGCATTTGCACTCTTATCTGTAGCTGGGTGTTTCAGCTCGTCAGATTCAGACGCCCTTGGATAGCCTGCTTTCCAGGAACAATTCCATAGATTTCTGGCTTGGGTCCCATCCTTTAGTTAATGAACTCAGGGCTGTCAGGCTATCCTTGAGGAGAGCTCAAGATGTAGGCACACTGGTCTTCCTTTTCCCTCTGTCCTCCAGCACTTCCTGAGTACCTGCTGTGGGGTGGTCACTGACAGGCACTGAGGGTGGGGTAAAATGACCCAGACACAGCCTCTGCCTTCTTTTAGAAGCTCAGTGACCGGAGCAGAGGCAGGTGGGCAAACTGTAGTTTCAGTCTGAACAAAGGGCTGAGAAGGAGGGAGGAACAGACCTTTCTCCAGGGAGGGAGGTACCCTGGCTATTCTTTGTGTCCTGCTGTCTGTGAACTTTCCCACCACAGCCAAACCCTGCTTGTTTTTTTTTCTGTTCTTTAATTTTCTTTTTTGAGATAGGGTCTCACTCTCACCCAAGCGAAGTCGGTGGCACAATCATGGCTCACTGCAGCCTTGACCTCCCGGGCTCAAGTGATCTTCCCGCCTCAACCTCCTGAGTTGCTGGGACTACAGGTGCGCGCCACCACACCCAGCTGAGTTTTGTATTTTTTGTAGAGATAGGATCTCACTATGTTCCCTAGGTTTGTCTCAAACTCCTGGGCTCAAGCGATTCACCTGCTTTGGCCTCCTAAAGTGTTGGGATTACAGGTGTGAGCCACCACGCCTGGCCTTTGTTTCCTTTACTGGTCTCAGAAACTTAAAAAAACAAACAGATGGCCGGGCGCGGTGGCTCAAGCCTGTAATCCCAGCACTTTGGGAGGCCGAGATGGGCGGATCACGAGGTCAGGAGATCGAGATCATCCTGGCTAACACGGTGAAACCCCGTCTCTACTAAAAAATACAAAAAACTAGCCGGGCGAGGTGGTGGCGCCTGTGGTCCCAGCTACTCGGGAGGCTGAGGCAGGAGAATGGCGGGAACCCGGGGAGCGGAGCTTGCAGTGAGCCGAGATCCGGCCACTGCACTCCAGCCTGGGCCACAAAGCGAGACTCTGTCTCAAAAAAACAAAAACAAAAACAAAAACAAACAAACAGATGAAAAACAAGTAACAGTACCATTCCTTCTTTTCTACCCCAACTCTTTCACCATCATTGTTACTGTCCTTCCTGAATCATGGCCAAGTATGGCAACACCCAGTCTCCTAGCTGTTTAACTTCCGAGGCAGAGGAAAGCACCTGCCCTACAGCCTCCCCACCACCATGTGGGCCCCCTGCTAGGGACCTCTCCATCGTTCTCTTTTGGCACGGTTGCTAAATGGTTTGCTCAGCAATGAAAGCATTTTTTGTACAGCTGAAGAAGATCCCATATTTGGAGTTTAAAAATCGGGGGGAGGTGAGTAGCTCTCCTGTCTAAAATGGCGCCCATCTCACGTGCTCTTTTGGGTGGCAGGCGCCACTTTGTGTCTAACCTGAACCCCGGCTTTGTGGGGGGCTGCCTTGTTTGAGGCTTAAAGGCACAGGGTGCCTCACAAGCTGCACCTTGTATCAAATGTGGGAACATTCAGCATGGGTCAGAAAGGGGCTGTGGGCTGGCCCATTGACTCTGATTGTGTGTGGGTGAGGGAGAGACCAAAGACTGAGCTCTGTCTCCTGCTGCCAGCCTGAGGAATTCACAGAGAGGCAGAGAGAGCTTGGCATTTACTCCAAAGCCCACATCTCCCCAGTTGCCAGCCAGCAGAGATGTGGCATGTTGATTTCATGTATTTGCTTTTCTTCTTCCCCTCTGAGAATGCTGTACTTGCTTCACTTTTTTTGTTAAAAAAAAAAAAAAAGGAAAGTGAAGTCAGGCTGCCTTGTTCACACGCTCAGAGAGCCCCTGAAGGGCAGCCTGCACCTGCCAGCTCGCCTGGGTGGCAAGCTGAGAAGGATCGGGAGCTGCCAGAGGGATGGTGTCTCGCAGCACCATTTCTATCTGATTGTTCCGTCTGTACCCGCAGTCTAAGGAACCGAGGCAGCCACGGCCACCGATCTTTCACCTCTTGCCTCTGCTCCACCCCCAATGCCAGTGCCAGGCCCAGCTTCCTAGGGCACCGGTTAATCATGGGCCCCACTGCTTGGGACACTGCAGGATGCAGCCCAGACTTCTCATGTGCCATGCAGGGCTCCACAGGGTAGCTCACTTTGACCTCTAAGCACCTTCTCTTGCTTCAGTCAGGCCTGTCCCGTCCCTGCCTCCCGAAGTTACCACACTCATGCCTTTCTAGGCTGGCCACCCACTTCAGAGAACCCTTCTGCAAGGGAAGGCCAAGGGACAGCTCGGTGCCCATCCTGCCACGGTCTGTGCTCCGTGCATCACTCTGCTGTGGGCTTCTCTAGCTGCAGTCGTGAGTGGGGGTAGAAGGTGGGTCGCTTCAGCTAGATCCTGAGCTCCTTGAGGCCCACGCCTTGTCTTACTCAGCTTTGTGCCTTCCGTGGGTCCTTGTTCCACGTCCTCCTATCTTGAACAAGCCAGCACCAATGGATGGTGTGCTAATGGTGAGAGAGGGAGGAGGAGGGACGTGTTCCTAGAGCTGCCTTCCTGAGGCTGCTCTACCACCTTCATCCTAAGATAGGACTAGATTACGCTGCGTCTCCCCACACCAGCTTCCTTCTTCCAGCCTGTGTCAGGTCACTCAAGGCCATCTGGGTGATGACTCGCCTTTCTCATTAGCAGTCCAGGAGCACTGCCCCTTACTCAGGGTCCTTTTATCTAATGACCTCACATCAGGACATGGTATTTCAGGTTCCCTGTTGTGCTTTAAGAGTCTATTAGCCTGGCCGGGCGTGGTGGCTCACACCTGTAATCCCAGCACTTTGGGAGGCTGAGGCGGGCGGATCACAAGGTCAGGAGATCGAGACCATCCTGGCTAACACAGTGAAACCCCGTCTCTACTAAAAATACAAAAAATTAGCCGGGCGTGGCGGCATGCGCCTGTAGTCCCAGCTACTCTGGAGGCTGAGGCAGGAGGATGGCGTGAACTCGGGAGGTGGAACTTGCAGTGAGCCAAGATCACACCACTGCACTCCAGCCTGGGCGACAGAGCGAGACTCTGGCTCAAAATGAAAATAAAAATAAAGAGTCTGTTAGCCTGGAAGATTCTCAAGGGCAGAAACTGTTTAGAGTCCAAGAGAGTGTGGAGCATGGGCTGTGAAATCAGTTTTCTTTTCTGTAAAATGGGGATAGTAGGGTATACCTATCTTGTAAGGTTGTGGGAAGCTTGGTTCCTGGGGTATATAAAGACTTATACGTCAAAGTTGCTCTCATGATTCTGATGAATCATAGGATTCATAAGCTGGGTGCCCTGATGGGACTTCACTGTAGCTTTGCTGGTGTGAGTGACTTCAGTGCCCTTTGACAAGTGTGACCAGAGGAGGCAGAACTGTTGCACTGCAGCCTCCACTTTCTCTTACTTGCCTGTTGTTTCCCCCTACCTGCTGGGGACCCCCTGAACCCCAAGGCCCTCAGACTTCTGAGGAAGTGGCTAGTGGCACAAATTAATTTATAATCAGAAATGAAGGTGGAAAGATCCAGGGACAATGAGGAAACCATTCTGCCTGGGCAAGGTGTAAGCTGGGGAGAATAGATGAAAAATGGTTAGGAAGTAGAGGGGGCTACCCTCAAGGGCCCTCCGTGACACCAGGTCCCCACCTGAGACTGGTCGGATCAGCCCCTCCAATTTGTTCAGTCTCATGTCCTCAGACTCTCCTCACATCCACCAGCTCTTTTAATCCCCATGTTAAAGAAGGGGAAACAGGAGCTCAGAAAGGCAAACTGCCTTGCCCTTGATCACACAGCTAAAAAGCTCAAAGTGAAAAACAGGTCTCGTGACTCTTGGTCCAGCTGGTAAATGATCTATCCCTGAATCAAAGAAGGAATGTTGTGAGAATGAAGTGGCAGCCGTGGGCCCCTCAGGAGCGGCCAGGTGAGGCTGCAGAGGACAAAAGGCATTAGCCATGCCAGTCAGGCAGCCCTGGTGCTACATCGGGAGGCGACTAGACATCTGCCCCTTCATCTGCAGACAGCGTCGGTGGGGCTGCTGCGCCGAAGCCAGAGAGAGTAGCTGCTGGTGGCTGTAATACACACTAGCTTTTATTGTTAGGCTCCCCATCTGAGTTGGGAAAGGGCTCAGGATGGGAAAACCACTGCAGGTTCCTTTAAAGTAGGGGAGCTGCACTCAGAATGGGAGAGCTCTCACCTCTGGGAGGCGGGCCTGCCAGGGAGCCAGTGAGACTGCAGGCTCACCAGCACAGGTCACCACCAGCACAGGTCACCACCACAGCTCTGTGTTGAGGGTCTGGAAGTCCCTCTGGCTGGAATTAATGTCCCCCTCCCATGATGGCCATGCCTGTTGTGGTAGCTCTGTGTCTGCCCGTCTGTGCTGCCGTGGTGATTAATACCCTCCTGTCTTCCTAACTGGATTGTGGCTGCCTGAAGGGCAGGGAGCCCCACTTCTCATATCTGTTTCTTCAAGGGCCTGACCCAGGGTTTAGCACACAGTTCTAGGTGTGACATGATACCTGCTGGGATCCGGGAAGGACTTTCCACACCCACAGTCCCAGGTAGGGCATGAATTAGTCCATCCAGCCATCCCCAGTGAGCGCCTCCCAGAGGCCAAGCCCTGTGGTAGGGGGTGGGGTTACAGAACCTGGTAAAATGTGGTTCCTGCCCTCCGGTGCTTTCAGTACTCTCTTCCTGAGCGACTAGAAGGGTAGCAGAAAAGAGAGGTGGGTTCCCCACCCGCAAGTCTTCTAATCCTTATCATTTGCAAAATGTGGTATCCCGGTCGGCAATGCAGACTTCTGCACCAGCCCAAGGGAGGCTGCCCAGTTGCGGTGTTTTACGGTAGGATGTTCCCAAGCCCCGAGCAAAAGCATTCCTCCTGCTGTTTCTCTGACCTCACGGGAGAGCACCCAGACAGTGGCCAAGACCACCCCTACATCACTCTTGGCACAGGCGGGGTGCAAGGTAGGACCCGGCTTCGTCCACCTGCCCCTGTCAGCCTGCCCGGGGTTCCAGCCGCCGCAGCGTCCCAACCGAGAACGCGGGGGCAGGGGTTCGCGCAGCTGCAGGAGCCTGGCGGAGCCGCGTGTGTGCGCGCCTGTGCGTGCGCGCCGAGGGGGCGGGGAGGGCGGCGCGCACCCCGTGGAGGCCCCCAGCGCTTTCCGCTACCTCGCGCCTCCCTGCGGTCCCTTCTCCCTGTGCGCCCTAGCCAGACCCACGTGTGCAAAGGCATGGGGGACGTGTGTGTGAGAGAGTGTGTGTAGGTCTATCCGGGAGACCGCGTGCCCTGGCCGGACGGGCCCCCACGTGCATAGGGGGCGGCGGCCAGCTCGACAGTGGCCGCGCTTCTGTCCCCGTCCAGTACTTCTCCCCAGACCTTTCCTCTGGCTTGCTTGGGCCGTGGGTACCTCCAGCCATCCTCCTCCTCTCGCCACTCCCTTCCTCGGGTAAAAGACACCAGCGCTTTCCGTTGACGGTTCTGGTTCACCCCTCAGCTGCAGAGCCCTTGACATTTAGCGAGGGTTCGCGGCGCACTTGTTTAGGCACACAGCAGAACGCTAATCCCATTAAAGATAGTGTGTCATTGGGGAGGGGGTGGCTCCCCAGCGGGGCCGGGAAGGCCTCGCGCCCATTGGTCGAATGCAAAGCAGGGGGCGGGGCCGAGGGCCCGGGGAGGGGGCTCCAGGCGATTTCAGAGTCGCGAGTCGGGGCTGGGGTTTCGCAGGGAAAGCCCAGCGGTTGCAGCTGCGGCGGATCCCTCGGCACTGTCCGCCGCGCACCGGGGCAGCCCAGGGCCGGCGGCAGCTCCGCAAAGTCGCGCACCGAGAGGAGGCGGAGCGCCGGCCAAGTGGTGGGGCTCAGCGCCGGGGCTGGGCTGGGCTGGGAGAGGTGTGCCCAGGGAGCCTGGATCCCGGTGCCCTTCTGCCTCGCGTGGAGCGGCCAGTGCGGCCGGAGGCGAGCTGACGCCCTGGGAAGAGAAATCAAATTGCAGCCTCCCCAAAGACTCTGAGTTACGCGGGCGAGCTGGTTCCCGGGGATCGTTCGCGAGCGCGCAGACAGCCGCGCCGCGCCGCAGAGCCCTCCCGGGCCCGCCGGTCAGGAGCGGGGAGCGGGGAGCGGTCCGAGAGGCAGCAGCCCCTGGGCGCGGGGTTCGGCCGCGAGTGCGCCCCGGTGCAGAGAGGGGGCGTGCAAGGCTCCGCCGGCCCGCCCGCAGCCCGCGCCCGACTTGGGCGCCCCCTCCGTCCCATTCTGGGAGCGATGCCCCCCGCCCCTCGCGCCCCCCGGGAACGCCGTGAGCATGGAGAAGTCGAGTAGCGAGGATTCTTCGATCCACCGGAGTCCATCTTTGGACAGCAAGGACTCGGACTTTGCCAAGCCGTCCACCTCCGGCCGCCCGTTCGGCCGCGGCTTCACGGCCGGCGCCTTCTACGGCACCGCGGGCTCCCGGGGCCAGAGCCGCGCCGAGGCCGGCGTTAAGACCGACAAGTACAATGCACCCAAAGGCAGCAAGTACGTGGTGTTTTACCTGGACCTGTCCTTTGTGTTCCTCCTAGAATTTAAGAAGTGCAACATGGCCAGGGGCTGCCTCTGCTGCTTGAAGTACATGATGTTCCTCTTCAATTTGATATTCTGGGTAAGTCCTTCCGTTTCTCTCTCCCTTTGCCCTGTTCTCCTCTTGGCTTACCATAGCGTGAATACCCTCTCCCTCCTCGGTGCTGCATTGCTCTGCTCTCTGCACGGTGGTAAGTGTGCTTTTAAAAAAATTGCCCCCGCCCCCCTTTCATGCACCTTTGTCTTTCCTTTCTCCCTCTCTTTGGTGGCTGAATGGGAGCTCCAGCTTGCCTGTCTGCAGGAGAGACTTGCTCTATTCCTAAGAGGCTGGCAAAGTTTGGCACCACCTCCTTCCCCTGTAAGAAAACCTAGGCTGGAAGTTCCTCTGACTGGGCAGCCTGCAGTAATGGCTGTGGGGTCAGAATTTTTAACAGCTGTGAGCTTGAGTTGGAGATAAGCACAAATGAGGATGTATTTCTGAGTTTCTTCTTATATTCCTGCTGAACGCACAAGAATACAATCGGAGCAGTTTATGGGAGTGGGTTGGAGGGGGGCGGGGTGTAGAGGCCACATCTTCCCACTTCTTTCAGTGAATCCTAGGAAAAAGAGGAGGAACCCCTGTCCCAAGCCAATGGACCTGCTTGCTAGTCCTCAGATACGCTCCCGGGTTGGGGCCTGGGTGGGAAAGGAGGGGTGTGGGGGCATGCTGCCATCGGGTGGCTGGCTGCTGCTTTTGAGGGATTGCAGTGGACTGGGCAGGGAGCTGGCTGGCCACGTGCTTCCAGGTTCTGGGAGCCCCAGTGGCCGGAAAGGACAAAGGGAGACAAGCAGAGTGCCCATGTCCTTGGTGAGAGGCCCTTTTTTAGAGAAGTTATGAATGGGTAGGGCAGCTGGGAATTGCTCTCTGTCCTCTGTGTGACTCTGGAGGCTGTGCACACATATGTGCACGTGCATAAGAAATACTGGTTAGGAAAATTTGAAAACTTCTTAAATTCATCTCGAATTGTTCCTTCATCCCAACTGCCGTCTCTGCCTTTCTTCACCCAAGCCCTGACATAGCACAGATGTTTGGCTCTGTCCCAGAGTCTGTCCTGCCCGCTGGAGGCTGTCAGCTGCCCACTGCCCGTGGTCCAGGAGGAGCACTGAGGGCAGGAGAAAGTCATTCAGAGTGAAGTCAGGAAGAAGCAGTTGTGCTGAAGAGGCATTCAGCTTTTGTGTGGAGTGATCCACATTAGCTGAAAAACTTTTTAGGGTGGGGGTGTGTGTGGAGGGGGTGACTTTTCCCATAGAATTGCAAGCGCAGGAAGAAGACTGGGCTCCAGTCTTGGTTCTGCATTGGCTTCTTGTGTGACCTTGGGCAAATCACTTGGTCCCTGAAGGACTGGGCTTCCTTTCCAGTCCAACAGGGGCTGCCGTGGTGGTCTCCGTCCTTGTCTTCACCTCACTGGTTATATGCCATCTGGGGTGGGGGCAGGCATCCTCATCTTCTCTCTTGGGGAGAGGAGCCCCCTTCCCTGCCTGGGGCGTGGGCTGCTTTTCCAGAGACTGGTCTGAGATGACTTGAGTTGGAGTCCCCTAAGCTGTCACCATGCGTTGGACCCTCCAGCCACCCTATTAGCATGTTACCTGTCATGTGCCTAGAGTTTTATGGAAGCTGGGGCAGATAGTCTCATTCTTCTTCTGGTGGCGAGCACCATTGGAATGTCTCTGGCTGCCTCGTGGGCCAGTGCCTCCTGGTCCCGTGACCCGTCTGCCAGCATCTGTCAGCCAAGTACTGGTGTGTGCTTCCCTGGTGCCTTTGGACTCACACCAATGCTGTCCTTTTCATTGTTCACAGCTTCCTTCTCCATCCTTTTTCATAGTCTCAACTTACCTTTTGGTTTCGCCCCACCCTGCCTATATTAAGCCTTATTAGGAAGACCCTGGGGCGGGTAACCCCACTCAGCTGCGTTCACTCCTCCCCACCCCCACCCTGCCACCTGCTGGCCAGAGTTGGTATAACTGCCTGCGGTGCCTTTCTCCTCCAGGATGAGCCCAAGCTGGTTTGGGGACCTCCTCGCTGGCTAGTACAGTGATTTGTGCCCTGCACATAGTAGGCCCTCATTATATGTTTGTGAGTGAATGCATGGAGGGCCAGAGCTGTAAATCCACAACATGTTGTTATGTGGTAGTGGCTCCTGAGTTCCACTTGATGGGGAAGAGAAGTTAGATCTCACGCTTGCCTCTCTGATAAAGGCTCTCCTTAGCTATGGGATGACAAGCGATTCTTCCCATCTTCCCTTAAAAACTTGGCAGAGGTTAATGAGCTAGTTGGTGAAATATTTTGTCTTTATGGTTGATAGCGAGAGAACTTGCTGTCTCTTCCTAATTAGAAGGTACCGATTACACTCTCTTACCAGGCTAGGAGTTGTTCTCTCCTGGGTTCTGACTTTTCTGATTACTTAATATTTTCAGGATTCCCATGACATACTATAAGCAGGGAAAAATTGAGTCTCCAAGACCCACTTCTTGTATGCTAGTAGCAAATGAGATGATGAAATAAGACATAGACCTTAGGTAAGATGGGGAATTTAGCAGAAGAGAAGTTCATGCTTGTGTGTAAGAGTGTTTGCCACTGTATTTTTCGGGAGGTGGAGGAGCAGGTGCAGCAGGGTGTTGGCCAGGATTTGGGGGTGGTGGGTCACTGTGCTCCACTCAGATGAAGACTTCCTGCAGGCTGGTGCTTGGCCTGATCCTGGGGAAGGAGCAGAGGAGGGAGCAGAATGGGAAGGGAAAACCTCAAAGGCAGGTGGGGTGTTGATGAGTCAGGGTTCCTGGGGGGCCTCTGCTGCTGTTTTGTGCAGGGGGGAAGGGGAAGCATGCAGGCTGCGTCGAGCCCAGCCCTCTGGGACCAGGTGCAATTGTTAGGAATTTTGTAGCCTTAACGTGTAGTCTTGTGGCTCAGATCCAAAAAGGAGGCTTTTCTGAAGCATTAGAGTTGAACCTGAGGCCTGCAATCAATAGATAGAGCTCTTCCCATAGATCCTGGAGCCTATCTGGTGTTTCTCTGAACTCACTGCTGCCGCTACCCGCCCCCCGCCCCCCCTTACCCCCGTGCCTCTGAGCGCCTGGGAGGATTCCCACGTGGAGGACAGGTGCAGCTGTCGTACACTGCAACCCTACACAGGCGTGCATGGGTTCCTTACCACTGGGTGGAGCTTCTAGGGTATAGTATTGGTGAGGGCTGGGTGACGTCACTGGGGGTAGGCTGGGAGGTGGAGTCACACAGCCTGTGGTCCTCCTCCTTACTAAGAAAAGGGCAGGTGCCTTACAGGCTGCTGGGTGCCTGCCTGCTTGTAGGGGTCCAGGTCTGCTCCTGACACTGCAGCTTCAACCAGACAGTGCTAGCCATGTTGGCAACCCAGTGCACTATGGGAATCTGGGGCCACCAGGAGGGCAGCAAGGTGAGGGTAGAGAAGAGGGCAGTGGTCACTCCTGACTGAGTCCCATCTCCTCTTTGTCTTCTGCATCCCCTGTCCCGACTCTCAGGACTAAAGACAATGCTGGCTTCTAGGTGGATAGGGAATAGGAGGCTTGAATTGGAACAAAAGTTTCCCCATACTGAGGATCCTGTTCCCCAGTAAGCACGCTCACCCTAAGGGATTTCTCCCAGCAGTGAAAACCATCTGGGCATTTTCCTCAGTCAGCCGCATCTCTGGGTCCTCCCAGGGCCATCTAGTAGAATACTGGTAGTAGAGACTCAGTGATTCTAAGCCCCTCCCAGAGGGCAAACAAGGCTCAGAGCTTCAAACTGTGAGTAGAGAAGAGAGCATAGGGCTGGGCTGGAAAAGGGACCTCTGAATGTGGGGGTCATGGGTACCCTTCCTGGAGCAGCAAGTCCTGATCCCGTCCAGCTCTTCCCGACCCAAATCGAGTTCCTGTCTGATGTGGGGGGCGGGGGTGGGGCTGGGGCTGCTGGCATAATTGCTACTTAGGATAATGGTCACTTTTCATGCTTGCCAGCAGAGCTGTCCCATCACTTTAAATTATGGCTGGCAGAGCAGTGACATTCTGGCCCATTGGAAAGCCTGTTCCTTGTGGATCGCTCCTGTAATGAAGGCTAATTAGCTGAGGAGGCCGTGTTCAGCCAGCCTGCTGGAACAGGGGAAAGGTTGGTGCAGGGTGGCCCCGGGCAGAGTGCTGATGGGGCCCTGATTAAACTCCTTTAAGTGAGGTCAGGGCCCTCGCAGACGCTGGCTGCCTTGGGGTGCGGGCAGCGTGGTTGGGCTGTCCAGCTGCATTGGTGGCACATGCTCAGTACTGGCTCGGCCGTGTCACGAGTGCCTCTGCAGGCTCGGGCTGGGGTGTGTGCACAGTCAGTGTTGGGTGGCCTGTAGTGTCATGAGGAGTCTGTGGGGCGCCTTCTGTCTGAAAACAGCAGTCACGAGTGGGCTCAAGGGTCCCAGCAGGGAGCTTGGGTTCAGACCTGGCCTCACCTGGCCTTTCCAGGCAGAGGAGACACAGGGTCACCTGGGCAGCAGGAGGCACTTAGGGCCTCCCCAGAGGGCTCAGGTGTGAGGGTTCAGGCTGTCTTCCTAGAGGGCTGCGACGAGTAGATCTTAAGGGTGGGTCAGGCCTGCCTCTGCTGGGGGAACGGGGACAGGTGCGGGGCCTGGCAGACACCCCGAGACTCCTGGAATGTGGCCGTGAGGGAATGCCAGGTCTGTGTTCACTTCCTCTCCACAGCATTAAAAATTAAACTTCCTTGTCTTAATACCTATTTTTAAATCTTGTCAGAGCAAGCATTGGTGTCAGTCAGGAGGGGGTGGGGAGGAGGTGGGTAGAGAAGAGAAAGTCCCAGTTGAAACAGGGTAAGCAGCTCTCTCTAGCCTGAGGAAAGGGCCACTGGGCCCTCCACCCTGGCCCGTGAAGAGCACAGAAAACACCCTCCAGCCTCTTCCCCAGACGGACAGGCCTCGTCCTCCCCTGTTCCTACCTCTGTGCGCCTGGCTGCCCTTGGCCGAACTTGGTGGCAGACTCTGGCCAGAGGCCTGCTGTGGCTCATCAGGGTGCTGGGGTCCCAACTGGGTCCATTCACTCATGCCACAACTATTTACTGAATGCCCGCTCGGTGCACAGGATCCTCCAGTTGGTGAGAATGGGCTGACTGGGCTCACACAGGGCAGATCAGTTTTCTCGTGCCAGGAAGTCGTGGAATGGAGAGGTCATCTGGCTCGTCCTGCGCTGAACATTTGAACACAGGGCTGCCAAGGGCGAGGTGAGAGCATTCTAGGGTGAGGCAGCAGCAGGCCTGCACCCAGAGTCCTGGTGGCCTGGCTTGTCCTTTCCTAGCCTCTGCGCCCACACAGCTGCTTTCTGACTCTCCTGCTCTAAAATGTTTATTCCCATCAGAAAGAGAGGTGAGAGAAAGAGCCTTCCTTTTTTTTTTTTCCCTTAGTTTGAAAAAAAGAATTCGTGAATCCTGTGGCCTTTCTGTTTCTTCCACTGAAAGGGCTGGCAGATGCTCTGTGGCTAGTTGAGCACCTGCTGTAAGCCAGCCCCTTGAGCGGCTCAAAGTTGTGTGAAGTCAGACACATAAGCAGATAATTACAGTTCTGAGCAGTAGCTGCTTAATAGAGCTCCTTAATGGAGTAATTAATACTGCTTAATAGAGACAAGGTATAGAGATAAGAGAGTAGAGCAGGTGACACCTGGGTTTTGAAGGATGAATAGGAGTTTGCTGATTAGATGAGACTAGGGGCTCCAGGGCAGAGAGAAGGGTAGGAAGAGAGAACATGTTAATCCAGATCCTATGCCAGGGGAGAGCTAGCAGCCCAAGGGGGAGACGGCACCTGCTGGACACACGCGATGGGCTGAACCCAGAGAAACAAAGGGTCGTGCCAGTCTGGTGGCGCCCTTCAGGAGTGGCTTCGGGGGTGGAGAGTTTAGAGTGGGTTCTGAAGTTGAGGGGCTCTGGCCTATGGGAAGGTATAGGCCAGAGTGGGCAGTGCCTGGGGATGCTCGTCAGTGGCTTTCCAGGGCTCCCAGGACAGGGTTCTTTTGTTTTTCTGGCACAGACCACCGTGACAGGTCTTGCTGTGTCACTCGGGCTCAAGCTGTCGTTGTAGGTAATCCAGCTTTAAAGAGATGCCCCTGTTTTCTCCCTGCTTTCCGGCTTCTCCCTTCCAGCTGTGATATGCCCGTTTATTTGGTTCCAGTTAGGAAGCTTTGAAGCCGAGCTAAACCCATGGGGCAGAGTTAAGTCTTCTGAACCAGCTTTGTCCCTGCTCACATTTGAAAGCTAATCTGCCAGCAGAAGTCGTGGGGGTTGGGGTCCGATCCTGGCAGGGATGTTAAAAATGGCACACGGTCAGACGGGGGAGCAGCACAAGGTCGAGATGTGGCTTCTAACTTGACTCTTTATCTAACCAGCTGTGGGACTTCAGGGGAGGCCTGAAACCTCTTCTCACTTAGCGAGCCCCTGGTTTGATGCAGATGGGGTCTGCCTCCTCTCCTGTGCACCCCAGCAAACTTGGAAGGCTCAGGAGAACTGGAGAAGCCCTGGGGCAGGGGAGGCTGCAGGGTGTCAAATCTCCCTCCCAGGGTCTAGCTTACTGACCACGCAGAGAGGCCCTAATGTTTTAGTGGCCGGTGGGCTGTGGGGGACCGGCCAAGGAGAAGGGGGACAGGGCCCCGCTTTCAGGAAGCTTTCTTTCCAAGGCAGGGCTCCTTCACTAGGGTGGATGTTCACATCAGCCGGGCAGCCTTTACATGAATAAAGCTCCTCCTGAGTGGGAGCCTCCAGAAGTGAGGGCTGTGTCTTGAAGGCCGTCCTTAACCTCTCGGTGTCTGGGTTTCCTCACCTTGGACAATACCACTTCCCTACAGGGCCGTGCTGAGGCCCGCAGGAGGTGCTGTGTGCATGATGGGGGTCTACTGCTTAGCAGGCTGCCTGGCACCTCGGAGTTCATGCACAGGAGCTGTGGTTGTTGGTATTACTATGGTTCCTGCAGTGAAAGCCTATGAACAGGAAGTTAGGTGCCCATGGGTTGGAGTATGGACCGCTCGGATGACAATGCCAGGCAGGGCGTTGGAGCCCTGGGAGGAGCCCCAGGTGTCCCTCGGGCTGGGGATTGTTCTGAATGTCTTCAGGCCTTTGGAGTATATGGGAGAATGGGGGCAACTGGGAGGACCAGGGAGGTTTCTTGGAATGAGAGGTGTAGGTGGGGAGAAGGCAGTGGAGGAGGATGTGGTCTCTGACCCCAAGGCCTGCAGCTGCACCTGTCACATTCTACACACAGCTCTAGACCTCCTAGAAGGGGCAGCCCCACATACTTCTGCCTCCCTTTGTCCTAGGCGTGATGAGTGGGGCCTGGACCCAGCCAGCTGGGCTGGTGGTCACAGTGCGGGGCCCGCACAGGCCCTTTGGTGGATGTTGGATTCCACTGGGCAGCTGGCTTGTGACTTGGGCTGACCAGGACACAGCACACAGAGCTCCAGGTCCAGGTCACTTTCCCAGCCAGAAACACTGTCACCTAAAATAAGTGACAGTTGTAAAATACATCATATGTAAATTCATGTACTTAAAAAAATTATAAAACAAACCTCTACCCACTTAGAAGCCTACTTTATGAAAAAGAGGACTTTCTATACCCAGGAGCCTCTGTGACCCCCAGCTTCTCCCTGAGAGAGCACCGTTCTCCTTGAATCTTGTGTGAAGTGTGCTGCATATATATCGGTATTCTTAAACACTGCATCATTTAGTTTCACTGATTTTTAAACTTTTGATAAACAGAATAATTCTGAATGTGCTTTTAAAAATTCAGCATTGGGCCAGGCGCAGTGGCTCACGCCTGTAATCCCAGCACTTTGGGAGGCCGAGATGGGCAGATCACGAGGTCAGGAGTTCGAGACCAGCCTGGCCAACATAATGAAACCCCGTCACTACTAAAAATACAAAAATCAGCCAGGTGTGGTGGCACATGCCTGTAGTCCCAGCTACTCGGGAGGCTGAGGCAGGGGAATTGCTTGAACCTGGGAGACGGAGGTTGTAGCGAGCTGAGACCACACTGTTGCACTCCAGCCTGGGTGACAGAGACTCCATCTCAAAGAAAAAATAATAAAATAATAAAAATTCAGCGTTATGTTTCTGGATTCATTCATGTTGGTAGTTGTGGCCAGAGTGCACATCTTTTCACAGCTCTGTAGTATTTCATTACCTGAATGTGCTGCCGTATATTCTTCTGGTGATGAATATTTGGGTTATTTTCTCTTTTCTCTAAACAACACTTCCGTAAACATTCTTGTGTAAGTCTTCCGGGGTACATGTGGAAGTGTTTCTTTAGGACAGTGTTTCTGGAAGTATCTGTGGTGGAGGACCATCTTTGAAGTTTTTAGTTCTCAGAGGTGGTCCTGCTGCACGTGACTAGTACGAGGTTCAGAGCACACGTGACTCACCTGACGAGCTCAGCTGTACCTGAGTGAGTCAGCCGATGGTGCTCTCGGATGTTCTGGCAATGTCAGATTGCTATAAAAGTTTCTAAATATGAAGCCGTTCCATGGACCACACCTTGAGGAGCACTGCTCTGGGTATATAGGAGGAGTGTAATGGCCCTGTGGAGCTTCAGGATGTGTACCTGCCACCTTTCCTAGATAGTGCCAGATTGTTTTCCAGTGAGGATGGACGTTCCCACCAGTGGAAAGTCAACGGGAAATGGTTTTTGGCATTGTCCAGTGCAATGGATGTAAAATGCTACATTATAATGGTTTTAATTTGCATTTCTTTGATCACTAGTGAACATGTTTTCATATGTTCCTTAGCCGTTCTTTCATCTTCTGTGAATGCCTGTTTGCCTTTTGTTCATTTTTCTATTGAGTTGCATTTTTTCTCACAATTTTTAGGAGTTTCATTTATGTTTTGAATACTAATTTGTTGTTAACTAAATGTATTGCAAACACAGTATGTGGCTCCCAGTTTCTAGTTTGTCTTTTCACTTTCTGCATGGGGTGTTGGTAAACAGAAATTCTTTGTTGTAATAAATATAGTCAGATTTTCAGCCTCTTCTTTGTTAGATTGTACTTTTTATGTATGTAAGAAATACATGCTATCTCACAGATGTGTGTTTTTTTTTTTTCTTTTGAGGCAGGGTCTCCCTCCTGTCAGCCAGATTGGAGTGCAGTGGCACAATCATGGCTCCCTGCAGCCTTGACTTCCCTAGGCTCAAGCGATCCTTCCACACCAGCCTCCTGAGTAGCTCAAAGTGTAGGCACGTGCTACCAAGCCCGGCTAATTTTTGTATTTTTTTGTAGAGGTAGAGTTTCGCTATGTTGCCCAGGCTGGTCTCAGCCTCCTGGCCTCAAGCAGTCCTTCTGCCTCGGCCTTCTAACGTGCTGGGATTTCAGACGTGCGCTGTGGCGCCCTGCTTCATTTTTACAGCCTGGTGGTAGGACAGTGCTTGTCGCCACAGAATCAGTGCCCGTGAATTGTCAAATGAACAGGTAAATGACTGAAGATGAGTTCCTGGGCTGATTTCTGGAAGCTTTTCTTTTTCTATTTAAGTCCTTAATATATTTGGAATTTATATTTGTATATAAGATGGGGCTCTGGGTTTTCCTCCATAGCTCCGTTGATTAACTAGTCCGCCTTTCCCCGTAAACCTATACCTCCACCTGTGTTTCTGTGTATGCTTGGGTCTTTTCCATTGGACTGTTTGTCTGTCCTGGTGCCATGCTATCTTCATTACTACAACTTTATAGTAAGTCTCAATATCTGGTAGGGCAAATCCTTTCATCTGATGCTTTTTCAAGAGTATTTTGGCTGTTCTTGGCCTTTTGTTCTTTTGCATACGTTTTAGAATTAGTTTGTCTTGTTTCACCAAAAATCAGTCAGCCAGCCTCTTCCCCCAAACCCTTTTCATATTTTGGTTGGCCTTTCATTGAATTCATTCATCATCTCAGGGAAAATTGCTGTCTTTGTATTTCTTTCTTTTGGTTTTTGAGATATAATCTTTCTCCATCACCCAGGCTGGAGTGCAGTGGCGTGATCTCAGCTCATTGGAACCTCTGCCTCCCAGGTTCAAGCGATTCTCATGCCTCAGCCTCCCGAGTAGCTGGGATTACAGGCGTGTGCCACCATGCCTGGCTAATTTTTGTGTTTTTGGTAGAGATAGGGCTTCACTATGTTGCCCAGGCTGGTCTCGAACTGCTGACCTCGTGATCCGCCCACCTTGGCCTCCCAAAGCACTGGGATTACAGGCATGAGCTACCGTGACTGGCTTATCTTTATATTTCTATTCATGAATATGACTAGTGTTCTACTTATCTATTTCTATTTATGAACATGGTATATTTCACCATACATTAGGTCTTCTTTAATGTCTTTCTGTAAAGTTTCATGAAGGTTTTATACATCTTATGTTATATAGAGACTTCTTTTTATATATTTTTAAAATTTATTAATTTTTTGTAGAAACAGGGTCTCCCTATGTTGTCTAGGCTGGTCTTGAACTCCTGGCCTTAAGCAATCCTCCTGCCTTGGCCTCCACAGTACTGGGATTACAGGTGTGAGCCACTGCACCTAGCCTAGAGACTTCTGATCTTCCATGCTTTGCCACCCTCCCCCAGGGTTCAGCTGAGCTCTTGTGCACACACACTGCGGACCTGATGAGGGAATGGGGCACCCAGAGATGAGGGGGTGGAGGAGCCAGCTAGCCAGCTAGTCTTCTAGTGGGTGCAGGTCAGGAGTGGGCACCAGGTGTGGTGCTCAGTGCCTAGCAAGCGGGGCCGAGTGTCTGTGTTCATGTCCCACACCTGCCATCTGTCTTCTGATCAGAACAGGCTTTGTAGAGGAGGCAGGCTTTCCAGGGACTATGAGAAGGGTGAAAAGGAGAGGGCTTGAGGATCTGGAGGGTGGAAGATGTACAACATGGGAGGAGGCGTATCCGGTGAAGGGATTGTGGACAAGCAGAGGGAGTGGGGAGGGTGGAGGAGGAGAAGGCAGGAAAAACATGGTGATATTGGAAGCCAGAGAAAGGGACTCATGCAAAGGGTGTTGAACAGATCTGTGGAGTGCAAGGAATTGCTTGGGTACAGCGGTGTGCTGGTTGCAGACGACCCCTTTAGCAGTGGCACTTTGGATCAGGTGGGGAAGGGTATTAAAAAACGCCAGGTGGAGGAAGGTCTGGAGGACATGAGACTGTGGCTGGGCAGGCGACCTGGGGAGTCTGTCTGCAGGGGTCTCTAAGCAAACAGCAGTTGCTGGCGGTGAGGATCCTGTGCCTTCTGTTCTCCGTACAGTGAGGGCGGGTGTGTTCTGAAGCCTCACTCTGCCCCCTGCCCTCTCAAGGGGGGCTTCCCCCGCTTGTTGGCAAGAGCTCATTGGACCCAAATCAGAGCGACAGCTTGTCAGGCCGACAAGCCTGGGCTCTGGGCAGGAGCTCCGTGATGTCTGAGCCATTTAGGACACTCATCGTGACCGGTCCCTGGGGCTCAGAGGCCTGGTTGGGGAGGAGGTTTGGGGACCCTCAGGAGAGAGCAAGGGTGGAGGGAGGAACACTGATGCAGTCAGAAGAGGAGCTGAGTGCACGCGGTGCTCAATTTGTTCCCATTTATGGCAGCTAAAGAGAGCTGCAACGAAGCCCCCTCCTCCCCCTTCCAGCCCCCCTTCACCTGCCCCTTTCTCAGCCTGCCTGCTGGGAGGAGGGGAGTCTGAAAAGTGCATATTTCACAAAAGCCACTCCGTGGAGGGCTGTGGGTCTTACTTAGGAGCCGTGGGAGGAATATTGACAAGATTCTCAGCATTGCCGATTAGCTTTCTGTCTTCCCACCTAAATGGAGACTTCTCACAACTTGGGGCAGGGAGGGGCTGGGCTGGATGGCCACCCAAACAGCCTGCGGGATCTTGGGGTGCGTGGCCATGCATCCTGCATTTCTTCCCCACTCCTAGAGGTGCAGCCGTGCAGCTGTTCTTAGAAGATGCATGCCAGTTAACTCTCACTTGTGTCTGGGATCAAAGTGGCAGAGTGGAAGAGAGCAGGGAATTGGTCCCCGAGACCTGGGTTCTAGTCCCCGGCATGCTTGCTAACTAGCTGTGTGACCCTGAGCAAGCTACTTCCCTCTCTGGGCCTCAGTTTCCACATCTGGAAAATGACAGACTTGGACCAGCTCCTCTCTGAGGTCTCTTCAGGCCCTGACATTCTGTGGTCGTACATGTTTCTTTTGTTCCCTTTGTGTTTTTAAGGAGCTGATGATTATTGAGATATTTTATCTTTCTTATCCTCATAGTAGCGTTGGTAGAGTGATGGACCAGGGATGAGTTTCTTCTGTCTCATAGGTAGGGACACTGAGGCCGGGTGAGGGGACTGCCTGACCTGGACTGCGTGCGTGCTCAGCGTGCTGGAGCTCACTGCCGGGACCGCACTGCCCTAGATTTTGCCAGGCCTGGAGCTCACAGGCCTGGAGTGAGCGGCTGCCCGCCACAGGGTTGGGTTGGGGCAGGAGCTCTGGGTTCCAGGCTGGACGGACCCCTGTTGGATTTGCCTCTTCGGACCTGTGCCTCCTTGCTTAGTGCTGGGGGGAGAATCTTCCCTGTTAGCCCATTTCCCACTTCAGGGTAGGAAGAAATGGAAGTGGCTTCTGGGCCCGGGCAGGAGATGGGGCCACAGCCACAGCAGTCAATTGATTTGAACGCACCCTCCCCCCTGCAGGGGAGGGCCCTCACGCCCGCTGAGCAGGTAATGAGGGGGCGGGCTGCTGTATTAAGCACCCTCTCTACGCTGGGGAGAAGCTCTGCACCGTGTTTGACATACAGAACTGTCGCGGCTCCCTTCCTATTGTTAGAAGCTTAATTACAATTGTTCCAATTCCTCCCTCCAGCAATCGTCATTAGGAAGAGGGTTCTTGTTTCTTCCTCCTTCCCCCAATCCCCTCTGAACGTGTCTTCAGGGCTGTTTCCTGCACTGCCTCTCACCCCGCTCTCCCCTCTTCACCGCGCCCTTCTACCCAGGGCAGCCCCTGATGGCCCACCTCCCTCATCCCCTGGCCCTGGCCTGTTCTTCCACCTGCTACCCCTTTAGAAAACAAACACGTACCCTTCCCACCCCGCTCCTCAAGTTTCCCCGTTAAACTCATGGCTCAATGCCAGGGATGCTTTACCTTGTGTGTGGATTCAAGAACCTGTCCTACCCGCTTCTCTGGTGGTTGTGAGAATCCAGACCTAGAGAAGGGTGAGTGCCTTAAACTGCAAAGTACTGCACACATTTAGGGGGCGTCCGTGCACCACCACCCCAGGCCATAGCTGGCTGTGAGAAGGCTTGGGCTCCCCTGCTGCTCTACCATTGCCTCCCTGGGAGGATCTTTGACTTCAGCTTCTCCTCAGTAAGGTGGGAATCACATCTTAATCAAACTTGCCTGGCCAACCTGGGAGACTTGTCATGAGCTGCAATGGGATGGTGATCCTGAAAGTACTCTGAGGCCTAGGAAGGGTTCTGCTGATTGGAATCAGGATCGCTACCTTATTTTTCTTTTCGTGACTTCCTGTTGTTCTCCGTGTCTGTTTCCATCCCACCTCTCCACCTTCCTAGGGAGCACTAAAGCTGTGCAGTGGTTTGTTCCCTGGGGAATTTCTCCACCAGGCAGCCCCAAGTCATGTTGCTGGCTCCTGCAGTTGCCTGCCGAGGCACCCCAGCGCCTGACACCTGGGGAACCCCACTTGTGGACCGTCTGGAAAGTGTGGGGGTGGGAGGGGCCCCATCTTTCCCTCCAGCCGCCGTTTACTGTTCTCCCCAGGCTCCGTGGTGGGCTGGGCCCTGCCCGTATCAGAATGGAGAATGTAGGTTGGTCCAGAGCACATGCCACCGGGACCTCTCTGTCTGGCTTGCTCAGGCTGTTTTCTTCTGTCTGGGGACTTACACGGATGAGCACGAAAACCTGTGCGTCCTGGAATCGCAGGGACTCAGCTCCATGTTCCCAGAGGTTGATCCATCGTCCCTGGTTGCCCTGTTTCCTTCTCAGTCTCTCTGGCCTCTGCTCCCTCCCGGAGTCCTGAGCTGGGAAGTAACCTCAGTCCGTGCTCAGAGCCTTCCAATCCCCACCCCACCCCGACCCCAGCCCCGGGGCCCTCTGGGAGCTGGGGAGTCTGTGCTGTGATTGGCAGGGGTTGGACAGGTTTGCTTGCTGGGGCTATCTGCCTGTGGAACTCTCAGCCGGACCATCCTGCGACTACTGAGGAAGCAGCCAGATGGCTTCTGCTGGGACCATCCAGATGTGGGAGTAGGTTTGGGAGGTGCTCACACGTGCCCACATGGCCCCGGGTCCACATCTCTTTTGCTCCCCTGGGATGTCGAAGCTCACACTGGGCACTCGCTGGTCAGAGTGGTTGGGGTTCTGGAGGCGGGGCTTGGGAGGATATGGAGAGCTTCTCCAGCGTCAAGCCTCCCTCTTACCAGGATTTTCCTACCATCTCAGAGCACCCACAGATCTTCTCAAACACGTCTCCTCAGTGGGGAGGCTTATACAGAGAGGCAGACGGTGTGCCTGGTGTCCAGGTCCCACTGGGCACAGGGCCTGCAGGGCTGAGGTAGAACCCACTGGAACCCGGAGTGGCCCTAGTGGATGTGAAAGCCCATTTGTCACAGGTGTGGTCACGAGGTGGTTCTGGCTTCGAGATTGAGCCCTGTGGATCCGTAAGGGGTCACCTGCTGCCTTTCTCTGCTTCGCAAAAAAGTCCATGTGGGTTTTTTTCTCTGCAGGCACCCTGGAGAGGGGGAACCTCCTTGGCCAAAGCCCTCATCTCTAGCCTTCAGACACAGATCCCCAAGGCCCTTTATAGGGCTCTGAGGATTCTTCTGCTGGGCCCGTCACAGGCTCCCCAGGTCCTGGTGAAGGTCCAGGCCAGGCCACCACCCCAAGGGCCCACTGTCCTGGGGGAAGCTGAGCCTCCTGAGTAGGCCCCTGAACTGTGGTTGGAGGACGGGCTGGGGAGGAGATGAGAAGCGGCAGACTGGCTGAGAGACTGCTCCGAGGGCAGCCTCTTGCCCGGCTGTTTAATTTACTGGAGTTTATTTTTCCTCATCGTTCCCTTTCTTTGGTGTTCCCAGGCTGCTATTCGTGGCTCTTTCCCTGCTGAGCTCTCTTCACGTCATTGTGTTTAGGAGATAACTGAGGAGCTGAGCCTTCCACCTGCCCCTGGGGCTCATGCCCAGACTTTGGATGCAAGGGGCTGAGGCATAGTATCCTAGGGTCCCTGATGGCAATGTCTCCTGAGTTGGCTGGAGTTGGGCTTAGATCTTGCACTGTAGGTGACTGGCAAGGGAGGTAGTCAGAGACACCCTCAGCTTCTCTGACATCTGTCTAGCTACGGAAAAATCCTGCCCAGTGTTGCTGGGAATGAGCCACTCCTTCCCTTCTGTCATGCTGGGTCTGTGGTGTCCAGAGGCCCTGTGTCATTGAGGCAGTGGTGAGGGCCCTGTTTGGGCTCGTTCTTGGAGAGGAGGGAGTTGAGTCACCCCAGACCATATTACCCCCTTTCACTTTCCCCAGGAAATTCAGAGTCTTTTCCCTTTGGGAGGGGGAGAAGATGACCAGAACCCACACAGACTACACTCCCCTGGCTTTAGCTGTCTGCTGCCTGCATCCCTTCACCCCTTCACCCCAGCATCTGATCGTCTCTCCCTTCCCTGCTTCCAGGCCTTCTCTAGCCTGGTCTAGAAAGTGAGACGTAGTATGGGGGAGAGAGCACGCGCTCTAGGGAGGGGTGAGCTTGCTTCTCGGTGTTACCACTTCCTGTGTGTACAGTGCAGAGCAAGGTGCTTAATTAGAACCTTGACCTTCTCGTCTGTAAAATGGGTTGATGATAAGACTACTTTCTAGATGGGTTCAAGGAGCAACTGAAACACTGTATGAAGAGGTTTCAGGTCGTTGTGTGGTGTGTGGTGGGTGTGTTGGGGCCAGTTGAGTTTTGCGTGGGATAATGATACCCACTGGGGTGGCACAGCCATACTCCTTGGCAGGACAGTATGGGACGTGCACAGATTTTGGGTGTGGATGCCTGCGTCCTGTGCTCAGCCCCCATTTTTTCTGTGGGCCGTGGTTTTCTCTAGGCTTTGTTTTGGCTTTCTTTTCAGCAGAATGAGGTGTTCTGAGTCTCCCACCATCTCTAGCTTCCTCAGGGCAGGGAGCAAAGGAGAGATGAGTGAGCTCACGACGCTGAGTGCTTTGAGATCGCAGCTGAGATCAGGGAGGAAGGAGAAGGAGGGGTGTTCTGTGTTTTTAGGATGCTCCCTTGAGACTGCTCCCTTGAGACCTCTTACTGAGCTCTCAAAAGGACCGCCAGGAGGAGACCTCTGGGGTCCGCACTGGCCAGACTAGCTAGGGATCTGGTTGGCACTATGACTAGCTAGGGATCTGGTTGGCACTATGACTAGCTAGGGATCTGGTTGGCACTATGACTAGCTAGGGATCTGGTTGGCACTATGACTAGCTAGGGATCTGGTTGGCACTATGACTAGCTAGGGATCTGGTTGGCACTATGACTAGCTAGGGATCTGGTTGGCACTATGACTAGCTAGGGATCTGGTTGGCACTATGACTAGCTAGGGGTCTGGTTGGCACTATGACTAGCTAGGGGTCTGGTTGGCACTATGACTAGCTAGGGGTCTGGTTGGCACTATGACTAGCTAGGGGTCTGGTTGGCACTATGACTAGCTAGGGATCTGGTTGGCACTGTGACTAGCTAGGGATCTGGTTGGCACTGTGGCTAGCTAGGGATCTGGTTGGCACTGTGATGGCCGGGACTTCTCACCTGGCCTCTCAGGCTTTCCTGGGTGGGCCGGGGGTGATGGTGGTAGGAGCGGGGCTGGCTGCCTTCCTCAGGGCCTTGGCAGAGATAGAGTAAAAGATAAAAGCAGGACCTCGGAATGGGGAGGAGGAGAGGAAAAAGGCAAAGGGGAAAGGAAGGAGAAGGCACCGGGAAGGCTAGCACTGTAGCACTGGGGGCTGAGCCCGCTTGGCCGGGTGCCTCAGGCCCCCTCCCTTCCTCTCCGCAGTGATTAAGACATCACCAGCTGCCTGGGTTCTTAGCCCCGCTGGCTCTCCGCTGCCAATAACAAATGCATCTGGCTGGAATCTGGGTCATTAAAAAAAAACCCAACCTGATATTTCTCTTCTTCCTTTACCCCCCGGGCAGTCCATCCTCTGGAATATAGCTGGAGCCCCCCAAAGAGAGGTCAGGAGTTGCAGAAAACCATGGTGGACATGTCAGCTGTCAGAGCCACTCAGGCAGCCAGTCAGCCACTCTTGCTGGATGTCTGTTTTCTGTTGTGTCTGAGTTGTTGTGAAGTGAAGGCCCCAAATGCAGAGCGATGTGCCAGAGACGAGGGCTTACAGGTGGCCCTTCCCGCCCGTGGCCGGCCGGGGGAGGCCGGACGGTGTGGTGGCTGTGATGGGGGCTGTGTGTGTAAGCTCCAAGTTGGACAGCCTTGGGAGTCGGTCACTCTTGCCTGTATGATCTACCAAGAATGCTCGACCTCTCTAGGCTCCGTGTTGTTCCTTTTTGTGAACAGTGACAGTGACATGCAACCTGCCTCGTGCGGTTGTTGAGTGGGATGCACAGGGTCTGTCCTAGCACAGCACTCGAGGGTGGCCATGGCCTTAGTTTGTCACCATCATCATCCTGTCTCTGTTGAGTGGCACCTCCTGAGGGAGCTGTGTTTGCTCAGCCGCAGTACCGGCGCCCATCTCCCCCTGTGGGTCGGGCACCTGCCCGAGGCGGACCTTCTGTGAGGATGGAGGGAGGGTGCCTGCACTTCCTGCCTCAGGAGCCAGGAGTCAGCCAGACACGCAGCTCTCTCAAATGGAGATCCTCTGCAGACTATAAAGATTTGTTTGTGCATCTTTCTCTGGGGTTTGAGAATCTAGATAAGTAGAGAAAAATGGAGGGAAGGTGGAAGGGATGACTTAAAAAGGGAGTGATAGGGAGGGGAACATCACACACTGGGGCCTGTAGTGGGGCGGGGGTCTAGGGGAGGGATAGCATTAGGAGAAATACCTAATGTAGATGACGGGTTGATGGGTGCAGTCAACTACCATGGCAGGTGTATACCTATGTAACAAACCTGCACATTCTGCACATGTATCCCAGAACTTAAAGTATTAGGAAAAAAAAAAAAAAGGGAATGAGGCCGGGTGCTGTGGCTCACACCTGTCATCCCAGCACTTTGGGAGGCCGAGGCGGGCGGATCACCTGAGGTCAGGAGTTCGAGACCAGCCTGGCCAACGTGGTGAAACCCCGTCTCTACTAAAAATACAAAAATTAGCCGGGTGTGGTGGCGCATGCTTGTAGTCCCAAGTTGCTCAGAAGACTGAGGCAGGAGAATCGCTTGAACCTGGGAGGTGGAAGTTGCAGTGAGCTGAGATCGCGCCATTGCACTCCAGCCTGGGCGACAAGCGTGAAACTCCATCTCAAAAAAAAAAAAAAAAAAAAAAAAGGAATGAATCTAGGAAGTTTCTTCAAAGAGGCCTTACTAGTAGTTACCTGTAACAGCTATCATTTCTGAGAGCTGACACCATACTGCAACGTGGCCCAGGCTCTGAACCTGTGCTACCTTGTGTCTGACTGATTCCAAAGCCTTCTGTACCCTTAACCACTATTTTGCCCTTTACTGTCCCAGGCTGGTAACAGACCAAGAAGTCTCACTGGGAGTAAAGTGCCCTCAGGGTTAGTAGGGCCCTAGGCAGATGCCTGAAGTGGGTCTAGGGTGCGTGGGTGGGTACCCCAGAGGCTGAGCCTCCCCTTCGTGACCCTCCAGCGGTACATGCCTAGTCTGCGGCACAGCGTAACTCACTCGTTTCGGCTGAGATGCTTCTTTGGAGCAGGCAGAGGTGAAGCTTTGTCAGTTCTGCTGCACCCGGGCCATTGGCTGGGAGGTGGAGGCATAGGAGAGGTCTGCGCAAGAATCTGATGTTGATGTGTTTTCCTGGGACCCACTGGAGGACCCAAGCCCGGGGGCTTAGTTCTGCTGCCCCGGCCTGTGGGGGATGTTACTGGTGTGCTGGGCCGGGGCTGTCTCAAAACAATATGAGACCTGTGTCCTGTGCTGCGGGAAAGAGCGCACCACACCGCCCAGCGCAGAGGGCTCTCGGTGGGAAGGCAGGCCCAGGAAGGGCTGTCATTTCTGGGTTCTTCCATTCAGAGGACAGGGCCCGCCTATCTTAGATGTTGGATGAGGAACACATTGGCCTTTCCCTCTGAGGTGGTTCCTGACTCTGGGGCCATCCTTCATCCGTTGTTCTTTTCCAAAGATGCAGAGAGATATTTCAGGTCTCCTTTTACGGCTCTGTGACTGGAGAGCCCTGGAGCCTCAGCATCAGGCTGACCTTTTGCAAGCCTGCTGGCTGTTGGTGCGGGGAGGAGGGGAGAGAAACCACAGGGACCGGGAGACTGGGTGGCCACCCTCAGCAGGTGGCCAAGACTCTCCAGGCTGTCCTGACTGCAGGTGTGGTTAGGGCAGTCCTCTTGTTGGGACCACTCTCTGGGTGGCCACCCTCAGTAGGTGGCCAAGACTCTCCAGGCTGTCCTGACTGCAGGCGTGGTTAGGGCAGTCCTCTTGTTGGGACCCCATCCTTTACTGGTTCCTTCCCTTATTCATTTATTCATTCAAATAACTACTTATACTGGGAAAGACAAAAGCAAGGATGAAACAGTCTTTGCCTTGTCATGGCTAGACTGTGCAACATGTTACAGCAGTTTATTTTACATTGAAGGTAAGTTATTTTTTATTTAAATTTTTTTTCTTTTTCTTTTTTGAGATGAAGTCTTACTCTTGTTGTCCAGGCTGGAGTACAATCGCGTGAATTTGGCTTATTGCAATCTCTGCCTCCCAGGTTCAAGTGATTCTCCTGCCTCAGCCTCTCAGGCAGCTGGGATTACAGGCGCCCGTCACCACGCCCATCTAATTTTTGTATTTTTAGTAGCGGCAGGGTTTCACCATGTTGGCCGGGCTGGTCTTGAACTCCTGACCTCAGGCGATCTGCCTGCTTTGGCCTCCCAAAGTGCTGGGATTACAGGTGTGAGCCACCGTGCTCGGCCTAAAAAATGTTTTTTGAAATCGGGTCTCACTCTGTCACCCAGGCTGGAATCCAGTGGCATAATCACAGCTCACTGCAATCTTGAACTCCTGGGCTCAAGTGATACTCCCACCTCAGTCTCCTAAGTAGCTGGGACTATAGGCACGTACCATCACACCCGGCGAGTTTTTAAATTTTTTGTAGAGATGGGGTCTCCCTATGTTGCTTAGGCTGGTCTCAAGTAATCCTCCTGCCTTGGCCTTCCAAAGTGCTAGGATGACACGTATAAGCCACCGTGCCCAGCCTAAAGAGAAGTTTTAAAGATACCTGAGCACCTAATTACAGCTTTCCTTTTGATGTTGTAAAACATGTTGTTTAAGGAATACGGGACGAGAGTGTATTGGAAAGAAAGTGGGCAGCTGCCTTGGTGCTCTGTTAGACCCACACAGGGTTCTCTACTGTCTTTTCCTGAAAATTCTTCCGATAAACATTTATTGAACTTCTGCTATGCTCAGGGCACAGGACTTGGTCCTGCTGGCATGCAGAAGGGAGGGACATGGCCACAGCTACCCTGGGAAGAGGGGGGCACATGGAGGGGACCCCCACTTCCTGTACACAGGGCCCTGGCTCCGTCACAGATGAGGCCTGGTTGGTCTTGGGTTCGTAACTTGTACTTCCAGAGTCTGGAGTAGCAGATGCTGGCAGGCTCAGAAACTTGGTGCAGGTCGGACTGTGGTGGTAGCAGAGGGATGGGCAACACGTGCTTCCTGGGCATTTATCAGCACATGGCTCCAGGCCTAAGGCCGTCTGCCTGCCAGGCTAGTGGGCCACCCCTGGCACCTCATGGCACTGCATCTGGGTGGACTTACAGGGGTCTTGGCTCTCCGCCTCATCTCTGTTCTGAAACCCGGCTGCCTCTCCGGATGCTGCCCGGAGGTGACGCTGATCCGATGGTGTGGGGAAGCCTGCGTGACGGATGGCTCATTTCGTGTCCTGGGTCCGCAGCCCACATTCCTCCTAAGAGCATACCTGACGCAGGGCCCTTTCTCCGGTGGTCCTCAAGAAATATTAGCTGCTAATGAGGACCAGAGACCGAGGTTCACCCGTGCTGGCTTCTTCGAGTCCTTGTTCTACCATGATTTATAGCCCTCTCTTTAAACCACCCCCCAGGTCCCACCCTGGGATGAAAGACCAGCTGACCTCAGTCCTCACTGCAGGTTTGTCCTACGGCGGAGATCCGGAGGGGACCCTAAGTCACAGCTTTGGCCATCCAGACCTGGGAGCCATCACCGGAAAGTGCCCGTCAGGCTAAGGCAGAGGGGCGGGGTGTGGGCGGGCTGTGCCGGCCCACCGGGCAGGTGAGGGGCCTCACGGAGCCGAGTGCCTGAGCTGTCCTCCCCTGTCTATTAACTCCCCATTAGCATGCGTCAGTACCGTTGCCTCTCTCAGTTTGATTTATGCCACCGCGGTTTTGCTTACAAATTAGAAGCCGCTATTGTGCTAAGTCGGCTTTAAAATCGATGCAGAGTAATTGCAGTACATGGGTAGTTGGATGACATTAACATGAGAAATGTGCTGTAGTCGTCATCCTTGGAACAAACACGTCGTCATCCTTGGAACAAACACGTCCAATTACAGTGAAATTCTGTGCCCTTTACCCGGCTAATTTGAACACAGCTCACCGCCAAGGCCTCCTCCGGCATGGCCAGCCCTGGGCAGAGATCATCACGAATGGATTTGACAGGAATGGGGCTGGGGACTGTCATGTTGAAGTCCTGTGGAGATGTGGGACCGGGACCTCATTTGTTCCAGAGCCTGTTCCAACCCTCCCTGGCGTTTGTGGCATGTTTTCTATGCAGTTTGCTGCAAGGATGCATTGGGCATGGAGTAACAGCCCTGAGACACGCAGTACTGCGTGTGTGCGTGTCTGTGCTTTGGTTTGTCTGTGTCTACCTTGTTTTAGAGTGAAAAAGTGAATCTGAGGCCCGATCGTCAGCCTGCACCTGCCTCCCCAGCAGTCCCTGCATTTCCTCACCTATAAAATGGGAAGTGGAACACTCTTATGGCGCTGGTTCAAGTATTGAGCGGGAGACTGGGACTACAAATGTTTTCTAACACGGGAACATGAATTCAGCCGTGGCGGCGGCAGCTTGTTAGGAGAGCGATCAGCCTGGGGGCTGACGGGGTGGCCAGGCGTCGGGATGGCACCCAGTCTTCTCTGTCTGCGTGCTGCAGTCACGTGAGAGATTTACAACAGAATAGAGATGCTGGGTTCCGTCTCCTGAAATTCTGTGGTGTTGGTCTGAGGAGTGTCCTGGGTGTCTGGACGTGGGAAAGCTCCCCAGCAGGGTCTCCTGTGCAGCCGGGGTTGAAGCTGCTTCCTAGTCCATTTCTTGCTCTTCAGATGGATTTGTGCTTCTTTAGGTAGGACTCATCCTAGTAAAAAAATTTTTTTTCCTGAATTGATAGGCAGGAAGTTCCTCCTTCCGTCAAGTCAGAATCCTTACCGCCTCAGACGTAGCCTACTCCTTCTTTTGTTAGCTGAGACGTGGGTAGATGGCCCTTCCATCTCTCTGTGTAGTAGGTGTCAGGCAGCATCTGGTTTCCCTTGGGACCCTTGTGCACTTACAGATGAGACCGGGAGGCTGTGGGTGACCGAGGGTGGTGCTGCTCTGCTGGGCACAGTGCTAGGCGCCCTCACGGGCTGGTGAAGTGGAGTAACAGCCCTTGGAGATCTGTGGAGCGTCAGAGGGCGGAAGCAGAATGCAACGAGTCCGGCCCTCCCTTTTTCACACACGAGGAAGCTAGGAAGAGCCTACAGAAGGACAGGGACTTGGCTGAGAAATGCCAGTGAGCTGGGGGCAGAGGTGGAATCAGAACCCAGACCTGGCTCCCGTTCAGAGTTGTTTTCCACGCTGGGGGCAGCCCAGCTGGGAGAAGCGACCCCTGAACTGCGTATCTGGGGAGGCTGTGCCCAGAGGGGCAGGATCCCTGTGGTTGATGCCGAGCAGCCTGGGATCTCCGATGAGGCCTAGCGTCTGCTCATACCCAGACGCACGTACTGCGCCAGATTGGCTGCGTGATGGGCGGGAGTAATGACAGCTGTCGGGTCTGGTTTGACGTAAGCACAGGCCCCTGACAGACTTCCCAGTTCTGTCAGCTTCGCTTTAGCGGTGCTCTTCCTGTCTGGTAAAAGCAGATTTGTGTGAGATCGGCCCTCTTGAGGGGGTTGTGGGGGGCTGCTGCAGGGAACAGAGCTGTGGTCAGGGTTACAGGGTGGCCATGCTCCCATGGCTCATCCCCATGGGGAAGCCAGAGCTTCAGAATTCATTCAGAGGCTCATCCAGCCACTCCGCTATGTGTGCAGCTGGTGGTGTGCACCTTTGAGGGGGCCCAGGATCCCACAGCCGCTGCGGTCAAAGAGCTGCCATTCTCTGACAGCGGAACAGAGACAAAGAATCATCCTCACACCGTGTGGTCAGAGCTGGGTTGGAGGTAAACATAGGGAGCCGTAAGGGCACCCAGGAGGGGCACCCAGTCTCAAGTCGGGGGACCGTGGGAGTGCTTTCATCTGACCACAGTGCACAGAGGTGAATGATTTCAGGCGAGGCCTGGCTTTTTCTTGTGGTGTCTGTATCCTCAGCACCCGCCACTCCCCAGCCTGCCCGGGGGGCCTGGAGGACTGTCTCTCACATGTGCGTGCACAGGGCAGCCTGTCCCGTGCGGTGGCGGTCACAACGTTTTCTCTACCTTTCTTGAAAGTGAGGCCTGCAGAGACTGAAGGCGCTTGGAGGGAAGGTTGTCACACTCGCGATGGGGAGTGACAGCTTCTGGGCAGAACGGGAGTCGTGCACGTGCAGAAGCGCGGGTCTGGGGGCAGTTTTCAGGCAGCTGCCAACCAAGCCTGATGCCTGTGGGATGGTGGGCAGTTGTTGCATCCTCATGGGAAGATGAGCAATGTACCCTGCACAGTGCCTGACTCATGCTCGGTTCCGGAGCTTAAGAAAGTGGGCAGACAGCCCCCCGCCCTCCACAATAACAGGAAGCCAGGGGCCCAGTAATTGCCATAAGCCTGGGGAAGCAGAAGGGGTTTTTTTTTTCAGTAGGTTTTGCGTATCAGAGGGTCTTGTGACTAGATCCCATCTTTACCCGTGGGCCACCAGGCTGAGAGAGGTGGACTCCCTAGAGAGGTGGACAGGTGCATTCTGAGCTGGAAGAACAACGCCATGCCAGTAGGACCCAGAGGGACAGTCGCTGTGCACTCATTCTACCTGCTGGGCCAAGCTGGGAGCCAGCTGGGGACCGTTTTTTTCTTTCCTTCTGAAGCCACAGTAAACCACACAAGGCCTGTTGATACCCTGAGCCTGACTCAGGGAGAGGGGTCAGAGTCGTGGTTCTGCTGTCCCTCCTGCTGAAGTCTGTAGGGAGGGGCGACATTAGAGGGGAGACTGGGGGAAAGGAGGGGGCAGGGTTGCTCTGGCTGAGTGTAGGAGGAGGAGATGGGATGTGATGGGATGAAGATAGGACGGTGGTGACGGACTGGTAGAGTTAAGAAGGCAGACGTTTTTTATCCTCTAATTGCACATAGCGGGAGAAACTCCTTTAAAGACCAGAGAAGATAACCTGCCATTCTTGGTCTTTGTGCTTTGAAAGGAGGAGTATTCTCCATTTGTTCACAGGTTCGAGGGGTCTGGCCTGGGTGTTTCTTAGGGAATGGTCTGCTCTTGAAAGGTCAGATTCACATCCAAGCAGCCGTAGGGCTTACTCCTGAATCCTCTGGCCGTGAGCATTCTTAAGGGGCCATGTCATCTTTTTTCCCTCCTTCTGGGTAAAATGCTGACTGCTCATTTCTTAGGGATGGAGGGTCCTAAGCCTCTATAGGTGTGCTTGGATTTTAGGGCTCCCTTATATATGCATATGGGACCTCAAGGGTAGCCTGGGCAACATAACAAGACCCCATCTCTTAAAAAAATTATATCTATATATTTTCTCTTCGAAATCCTGGGCTCAAGCAGTCCTCCTGCCTTAGCCTTCCAAGCAGCTGGAACAACAAGCATATACCACTGTGCCTGGCTCCTCCTAATATGTAGTCCGAATCCTTCCCAGGAAGCCCAGAGGGTTTCCAACAGTGGCCTTGATGGTAGAGAGGGGCCAGGTTATCCTCCCATTGGTTAGTGAGATACTGAGCACAGAGAGGGAGACCTAGCACTTACCTGCATGTCTGGGCGGCTGAGGCTGGAAGTGAATCCTCGTCCCTGGGCCTCTGCCTGTACCTACACCGCACTCTGTACTGTGTGCTGGCAGTAAACACCACAGTGGGCAAATCCAAATGATGGTTTAGTGGTAAAAAATTAAATGCAAGAGTTGAAGCCAACAGCAATTTCAACGAACACAGGGAGACTAAGAGCCCCAGAGCAGCATTAGAAGTCATCTGCCATGCGTGTGTCCTGGGCTGAATGTGTCCCCCAGGGCTGTGCAGCCTGAGTTTTGCACTGCTGGGGGCTGACTTTGGAGAGCTGCTTTAACCCTCTGACAAGGGCTGGCTTCTGACAGCTCTAGGGCAGCCCATCGCGGCCTGTGCTTCCTGGCCCCTCTGAGACACTGAGGTCAGACGCCTGAAGGGACAAAGCTGTTCTTAGTGGGGAGACTTCCCGTGGAGGGTGAAATTTGCATTGAGTGCTTGGAGAGCGGCAAGTTAATGCTTCCTGGCAGCATCAGGAAGCCGCGGGTACCTGTGGACAGGAAAATGGGATGTGAGGGAGCGTGTGTGTGCCAGGCCCGGCCCCGGCCTCCCCTTCTCACACGGGCTCACACTCCATCTCCACTGGCCCCTGGCTCTTCCGGTCGGGCCACGTCCCCTCCATGTGAGGCAGGGGACTGAGGTGTGCTCACTTGCCGCTGGGGCTTTGTGCCCTTGGGAGGCTTGAAGACAGGAAGAAGCCAGTTGGCAGTTCCCAGGGAGGACTGGTCCTGCTCGTGTGGGCTGGGCTGGTACAGGCTTGACTTCTGCCGAGGTTATAATAACAATCTAACAATGACTGGTGTTTATGTAGTACTTTCTGGCTCAGAAAACGCCTTCATGTACATCTCTCATTTGGTCCTTGTGCTCCTTTTCAAGGAAATAAGAAAGGCCGCTAAAATTCATTGAGCAATTACTATGTACCAGGCACTATGCTAAATGCTTTCCATGTATTAAAAAAATACCTGGCTGGATGTGGTGGCTCACGTCTGTAATCCCATCGGCCTTTGGAAGGCCGAGACAGGAGGACTGCTTGAGGCTAGGAGTTTGAGACCAGCCTGGGCAACATCACAAGACCTCAAATCTACAAAAAATATACAAAAATTAGCCAGATGTGGTGGCATGCAGCTGTAATCTCAGCTACCTGGGAGGCTGAGGCTGGAGGATCACTTAGGCCCAGGAGATCGAGGCTGCAGTGAACTGTGATTGCACCACTGCACTCCAGCCTGGACAACAGAGCCAGACCCTGTCTGTTAAAAAATAAATAAACAAACTGTCCTCACACCCTACTTTTGAGTCCCCATTTCACACATGAGGATACTAAATCTTAGAGGTGTTGGGGGGCCAGTCACACAAGCACTAGGGGGAAGATCCAGGACTCCCCCAGGCAGTTGTTTATGAGGCTTAGTTCATGCCCTCTCCACCCCATGGGGTAGATGAAAAAGGCCCTGCTATTGGCAGGCAGGCCTAGAAGTGAGTGCTCCTAGCTCTAGTGCTGAGCCCCGTGCTGCCTGGCTGCAGAGCAGCGCCCCGCTCTCCTTTCAGTCCCAGCATGAGTTGATGCTGGTACAGCAAGTTGCTGGGAGGAAACTTGGCACAGCTCCCTTCCAGGGTGTGTTGGTTTTCTGGGACTGCTGTAGCAAATTACCATACACTTGGTGGCTGAAAGCAACAGAAATCTATTCTGTCACCATTCTGGAGGCCAGATGTCTGAAATTGAAGTGTTGCAGGGCCATGCCCCCTTCGAAGGCTCTAGGGAAGAATCCTTCCTTGCCTCTCCCAGCTTCTGGAGGCTGCCAGCATTCCTTGGCTTGTGGCTGCATCACTCCAATCCCTCATCTCCTCCTCCTCTGTATACCTCCCTTTGCCTCTCTCTCATAAGGACATTCCTGTTGGCATTTAGCCCACCCAGGTCATCCAGGATGATCTCATTTCAAGACCTTTCACATCATCACATCTGCAAAGATCCTCTTGCAAATAAGGTCACATTCACAGGTTCCAGGGATTAGGACATGAAGTTATCTTTGGAGCCACCATTCAACCTATGGCATAGAGCATCCCCGGCTACTGTGGGCACAGGGGACAGGAGTTGGTCCCATTTCGTGCCCAGAGGGTTGTGGGGGCCACAAATCTGTACCAGCCTCCTAGCAAGGGGCAGCAAATAGAATGAGGAAGATGAACCTCTGCCTTGGGTCTCAGCCTCAGTGGTCTCAGGGCCTGGCCTTCAAGGTGCCTTTGACTCTGAACCTGCACGGGGCGTGTGGCCCTCGCTCTGCCTTCTTTTCTTCCGTCTGTCCTCATTTCGCTCTTGTTTGGCTTCCTAATTATCTTGCTCCCAGCAAATCCCATGTATTCTCTCTCCCTTGTCCTCCCGGGGTCAGTTGCTTTCCCCTTGCATCTGGCTGGACCGCCTTCTGCAGCATCCCTGTCTGGGGCTTGCTGGCGAGTAGCTTTCACCAGGACCTATCTGTGTGTTTGAGGGTGTGGCCAAACTGAAGGCCCTAGATTCAGGGCTGGCTGGGCGTAGAGGATGCCTCAAAGGTAGGGCTGTGTGCTGTCTTCATCCTGGGTTTTGCTGAACTCAGGGTGAGAGGAAGCAGGCCTGCAGCGGTGCCTCACACCTGCCAGGCACAGCTGGGGCTGAATACAAATGAAGCCCCTTCCAGCCATCTCTCTGCCCAGCAGCCTTCTCTCTGGCAGGCAGGCATGGTTGCCCCAGCTTCTACTGCATAGACATCTCAGGGACCCTGCTGCTGTGTGGGAAGCCAGAGTCTGGCCTGGCTCCCCTGGGCTGGATACATTTGCCTCTTAAGCCCTGGGGTGGAGAGGATCCAGGGCTTGGTCCCCAATGAGAGACAAGAGCACAACGGAGCAGTGTGTAGATATTTTTCTTTCTCTTTGTTTATTCCCCCTTCCTTCTCTCTCCTCCCATCATCTGTCTGGAACTTCTCTCCATGGAGCAGAAAACCTACTAGCTGGTTGGGCCCTGCATCACTTTATGGAGGCGTCCCTGTCACTGGGCTCTCCCCAGGATTGCCACAGAGCCTGTGTGGGCTCAGGGTGGAGATACTTGGAAGGTGGGTGCAGGTTGTAGACATCACACATTGTCCAGGAGGATGAATGTTTTCGAAGGTCAGCAGGACCCAAGTGTGGTTTCCAGGCCTTCCTGGCATTCAGCTGGAAGAGTGGATAAAAGACAGATCTTCCTGAGGCAGAGTCCCACAGCCAGGCTTCCCTCTCCCTTGTGAGCCTGACTCCCCTGCCTGCATCTCACTGTCTCTTTTTTCCCCTCCCGCCTTCACCCCACCACCACCAAGGTAGTCCTTTCCATCGTAGGATAGCGCTCATAGGGACTTTTCTTTCATGTCCTGGAACTGAACATCCCTAGAAAACAGTAAGTCATTTGCTTCTGCCAGCGTAGGTGCCCACGGAGCACTCTTTAACACTTTGGGGTGTGGTCTTCTAGAGTGGAAGTGGCAAGGTTTCCTCCACCCCTGGAGACCCTGCCTCATACCTGAAGGGTCTCCCCACGCTGCTCTGGGAACTGAGGGGTCCATGCTGGCCTGTCCCACCAGCTCCCCTCAGTTATCTCCTTCCATCTGCAGTACACCCCCATTCTCATCCATATGCAGCCCCTGCTCCCGATCCTCAGTTTCCCAAGGAAATATCAAGTTGTTGGAAGGCTCACCTGTCCTTGGCCCCCCTGGAGACCCCTGCAGGGCTCCCTGGGGCCTCCTTGATCCCCATCTGGAGGCCCCTATTCAGTAGGATCTCAGTGCGTGCCTTCCTGCCTGAAGGTGTGGAGATAGGCTTGGGAGCTGGGGGCGGGGGTGTGTGCTATAAAGGGCCTAGCGTGACCTACATAAACCTTCTGCCTGGGAAGTGAAGGATGCCTTTAATTGGGAACGGTGCTTAGTCGAGAGAGTGCTTGCCTGGGTGTGTAAGGATTGTGGTTTTTTAAAAATAATTTTAATTTCTCGCCAGAGAATGCCATACATTCTTTCTTTCTACCCTGTGGAGTTTCTTATCGCTGCAGAAGGCAACAGAACAGCAGGTGCAGAAATGAGAGAGGCAGGGGAGAATGAAGGGAAGCGGGGCAGTCCCAAGTTCCCTAGCTCTGTGACCTTGGGCCAGGCTCTGCCCCTTTTTCGGCCTCAGAATTCCTATCAGTTCACTTGAGCCCTAGGATACCTCTAGGCAGAAAATTCTGGTCCTGCTGCCACCACTGCAGACATCAAACATGCTCTGAGATGGGGAGTCAGCGAAGACAGCACTCCAGGCTGGACCTGGCCCTGGCCCGGACCGTCCTGGCATTAGCCCCACATTACTACAGAGAGATGCTGTGGGCAAAGGCTGAGAGGGAGCTAGTCAGATCCAGGCAATCCCAGCCTGACCATCCCATGCCCCATGCCAGCCCAGCCTAAAGAGGTCAACCTCAAGGGGCAGAGGACTGAGCCAGCAGGGGCGGGGTGGGTGGAAATTCACATGGAATTGGCTAGCCCCCATGCCAGGGCAACAGATGTTCCCTTTGGAGCCTGGATGGGGTTCGCTCCAGGCTGTGGGCGGGCGGTGCCTTCAGATGATCTCCCGGCTCGGGTTACTTGTTGGCTCTGGGCAGGGCCTTTCACTCTGGGGGCTGTCTGGCCTCCAGGATTCCTCCCACCTCTGCCTTTTCACCCGCTGTCGCGTGCATGCCCAGCCAGCAGAGCTGGCCACCTTGCCCCTGACGCTCTGAGCTCCCTGTGCCTGGGTCTGGCTCTCAGTGGGGCTGTCTTTGGCCGGGGCAGCGTCTCCCCTCTCCCTAGAAGCACCTTGCTTATCCTGATTGCAGCAGTATGGTTATTTGTGCCCTTGGAGGGATTAAGAGTCTGTAGGGACTTCGCCACGGGCCTCTTCCAGAGGTCCCTTCTGTCTGGTTAGGAACTGCGGTCCTGGATTTTTCCTTTTGGTACAATTCTTATGGGCCTGAGGATGGCTAACTTTGGAAGTTAAGTGGGCATAGAATTTCCAGCTACCAAGGTGCCCTTATGACCAAGTACCCGTTCCTCCTACCTATGTGGTAAATCCTGAGAAATGTGTGCAGTTTTCTCTTAAAAATATCTTCTCTCCTGATCTCTGGCTTCTGTTATTTTTTTTTTCCTCTCCACGGTGAGATATGTTTATTTTTAAGAATGCTTCCAATAACCAGAGGATATGAAACCAGTTTAATTTTTTTCCCCACTAAGAGATAAGAAAGAGGAGTCGGAGGGAGTGACATGGATACAGCAAGAAGGATTTGGGTGGGATCATCAGGGTGACTGAGGACCAAAAGCCCATCCCCTGCCCTGATGTTTTCCCTCTCCTGCCTTCTGCCCCTGCATTTGGCCCACGGCATCTTGAACTAAAAGAAAACTTGGAGGACATGAAATCGGGTGTTTTCGAGGCTAACTTTGCATCGGAATCTCCTGGGAAGGTTGCAGAACTGTGGACTTGCAGTTCCCACCCCTAGTGACCGAGTGTGTTGGTCAGGAGTGGAGACTGGAATGTTTGTTTAACAGGGTCCCCCAGTGATGCTGGCGCGTCCGGCCCTCCCTGTCCTTGGAGTGGGATTTGGTGCATGTGTCGAGTGCGCAGCCCTGGCTCTCCCCTTCCTCAGACACGGGAAGCTGAGCTCCAGCCCCTCTCAGCGGGCACCTGCAGGTGTACGTTCCCTGCCTCCGGAGGCTGCCCACTCCATTTGGGGACGTTTTAGCCATCGGAAGTTTTCTTGCTGGGCCTGGATCTGTTCTTCAGAGCCACACAGAAAGATTGTCCTTTCCCTCCTTGGGGTCTGGCCTTCTCACAGGAGGACAGCTGTCCCACCCGTCCAGTCTTGTCGCCTCTGTCTACACACTCCCTATTCCTTCTCAGGCTTTTCAGGTGCCTTCACTGGTCACAGGCGTGGGGAGGAAAGCCACCCAGGAATGGGGACGGAGAACCTGAGACTCTGCTGGCTAGGCCAGGGCGATTTTCTGTCTCCGGGGCCACCCATCCTGTCTTTCCTTTCTGTCTCTTTTGGTAGCTTCAGCTTGAAGCTACCAAAGCTTGAATTCTCAAGCTTCCAGGATTATGTAAATTAATAAGGTTACAAGCACGTAAAAGTATTAAGTAGGATTTGATAAATACAAAAGAATACATGTAAGTTGCAAAGTTGTAAAAAACACTGTGGAATCCACCACCTAGCTGAGTGTGGATTGTCACGAACATCACCTCTAGCCCTGCTGCGTCCCTGTCGCATCCCCTGGCAGAGGGCACCCTTCTCCTGAGGGCATTTTTTTTTTGTTTTTTTTTTGTTTTGAGACAGAGTCTTGCTCTGTGGCCCAGGCTGGAGTGTGTGGGGAAAAGAAAGAGAGATCAGCCTGTTAGGGGTGGCCCGCCCCTCCGGAGTGCAGTGGCACAATCTCGGCTCACTGCAAACTCCGCCTCCTAGGTTCACGCCATTCTCCTGCCTCAGCCTCCCGAGTAGCTGGGACTATAGGTGCTCACCACTACGGCCGGCTAATTTTTTGTATTCTTTAGTAGAGACGGGGTTTCACTGTGTTAGCCAGGATGGTCTCGATCTCCTGACCTCGTGATCCACCTGCCTCGACCTCCCAAAGTGCTGGGATTACAGGCGTGAGCCACCGTGCCTGGCCCTCCTGAGGGCATTTTTTATCAGGCTTTTGCCTTTTTATGTAATGTTGCTCCTCATGTGTTTCCCTAAACGACGCATTCTGTAGTTTCATGTGCTTTTGAGCTGTGTAAAATGGTATTGTGCTACATGTAGCTTTCTGTAGCTTGCATTTTTTCTACTAAATATTGTGTTTCTAAGATTCATCCATATAATGTTTGTACTTGTAGTTCATTCATTTTCCCTGCTTTTTAATATTGCATTGTTATCAGTTTTTTGCTGTCATGAGCAAAGCTGCTTGTGAGCATCCTTGGCCGTGTACATTTCTTTCATGCACATGAATAATAGTTCCTCTACAGCATGCACTGGTGAAATTGCTGGATCACGGGGCAAGGAGTTTTCCTCTTTTGAGAAATGCATCAGATCTCAAAGAAAAAAGCCATCCTGTTGGCGGGGTTGTGGGCTACAGAGGTGTGTGTGTCCCAGCCTGAGGAGCAGTCAGGTCTCTGCAGGGGATATTTCCAAAGCCGAGTAGCAAGAGCGAAGTTCCTTCCAGCACCCCCATCTCTGAGCCCCCACAGACTGCAGAGAATCTTTACACAGAGCAGGGATGAATGGAGCTTGTGTAAATGTGGGTGTGTAGGGCTGAGACGTCCTCGAAGATCTAATTTACTGCCCTGCTTTCCCATCCTGGAACCTCTGCCAAGTGCCTATAAAAAAGATGAAATATTTAGCCAAGATCGGGAAAGGAAAAATCAAGGCAGACTTTCACATTGGCCATGGTGCTGAGAAGGTAGTTTGGGCAGTTTTCTTCTATACCATTCCAGATTTAAATCCTGGCCATCCTTTGATTATCTCGTTGAAATTCCATGGTCTGAATGGAATCTTTTTGTCCCCACTTGCAGGCATCTTACCTTCCTCTGAATTTCTCAGGTGCACTTAACAGCCAGGTTGTAGTTGAGACTATGGCCTTGAGGGCAGGCCTTTGTGTCTTACTCTTTTGTGACCCCCTCCCTCTGCAGCACTGACCTAATAGTAGGTACTCATTAAATGCAAGCATTAATTGACTGAAGGACCCCCTCCCACCCCATGCACCTGCCTGCAAACTGGGTTACAGGCTACTTTATCGTCTTTCCCATTCCTTACCTCCAAAAATAACATCCCAAGAACTATATTTCTGGGAGGCTGAGACACCTGTTTTGAAAAAGGCTTTTAAGCGCATTGTGCAGTGAGGGGCACATTCTAGGCCAGGCCTGCAGTCAGAGCAGAAGCGTGGAGTGGTCTGTGCTGCTCTCAGCACTCATTCCGGGATCAGCTGCTGATGGCAGGCCTTGGAGAAGGGCTGAATCCTAGCAACTCTACAGGAAAGAAGAAAAATACCATCTCAGGCCGGGCGCGGTGGCTCAAGCCTATAATCCCAGCACTTTGGGAGGCCGAGACGGGTGGATCACGAGGTCAGGAGATCGAGACCATCCTGGCTAACATGGTGAAACCCCATCTCTACTAAAAAATACAAAAAACTAGCCGGGCGAGGTGGTGGGCGCCTGTAGTCCCAGCTACTCAGGAGGCTGAGGCAGGAGAATGGCGTAAACCCGGGAGGCGGAGCTTGCAGTGAGCTGAGATCCGGCCACTGCACCCCAGCCTGGGCCACAGAGCAAGACTCCGTCTCAAAAAAAAAAAGAAAAATACCATCTCAATATCCCAGGTTTTCTCAGGCAGCAGGAGAAGGCAGTAGCGAAAAACCCAGAGGGTCCTGAGCTGTCGCCGTTTAGGAAAAAAATATAGGTGTGTGAATGAAGGAATGAGTGGAGTGAAGTGGCAGTGAGTGAACGAGAGCACAGACCCACAGCGGGCGGTAGTGGCAAGAAGCCTGGCCGGGAGCCTGGAGCCACAGGGTTTGCACGCCAGCAATTTCCTTACTTTTTGGGTAAGGCATTGGGAAAACTGCCCGAGGTCTTCTCAGCTTCCTTATCTGTAAAATGGGTAAAAGCACATATGCCCCAGGGTGGCTGAGAAGATCAGAGGAGATCACGATTGTGAAAGCTCCCACGTCCCTTGCGTCCTTGTCTAATGTAACCAGGGGCTCCGTGGATCAACAAGACTGCGTGTGGTGAGTGCATGTGTGATTCCCTCACTGAGCGGGTTTGAATTTGGAAGGTGTTCGCTGCATCCTGTCCCCACCCTCTGATGATGGCTGGTTATTTCAGGTGGTGAAGGCGGCGCCTCTGCGGACTGGGCTTGTGCTGCACCCAGAGTTTTGTGCTTTCCCTGTGAGCTGGACTGTGTGAGGGCTGATGGCTGGCTCCAGCCAGTGGCACCTTCCCAGTTTGCCTGTGTGGGGGGACAGCAGGTGCCAGTATGATTAGCTCTGGGGGCTTTGGCCGAGCTTGCCTGCAACAGCACTTCATTTGGGGCAGTCCAGCCAGTCTTCTCAAATGAGGACTTGCTGAAGCCATTCCCCATGTTCCAGGATTCCCCGGGACCTGCTGCTGGGGCGGCATGAGGGCTCCTGCCTCAGGGTTCCACAGCTCTGTCCCTGTGACTTGAGGCTGCAAACTTGCCCAGGGCTAGGGGCAGGCTCTACTGCTGTCTCTGTACCTTTAACGTCCTCTGCAAGCCCGTGGTGTTTGGAGAAGAACACTGCACCTGAAGTCAGAAGCCCTTGGTTTGAACCCCCAGCTCTGCCTCCTGAGCAGCAGCTCTGTGACTCTGAGCCAGTTGCTTAACGTCTCTGAGCTTCATCTTCCTCATTGGTGGAGAGAAGACGATAGTGTCTACCTTGACGGATTGATGCAATAATTTAATGTTAATTACCATGTATCTAGTACTTTCTGAGAGTGACAAACACTTGGTAAACACTTTACAGGCATGATTTCCACAGCAAACCTGAGAGGAAAGTGTTACGCCCTTTTGCAGATGAGGCAGCTGGAGCTCAGAGAGGTTAGGTAGCTTGCCCTGGGCTGCACAGCTGGTAGGTTGCAGAGCCCGTTCACTTCAGCTGCCTGCCTCTGAGGTCCATGCCCTTCGCTGCCACCAGGATGCTTCCTCCAGTAGATACGATGATATGTAAAGAACGCCCGGCATGCTGTTGGCCGGATCTGAGTCTCACCCAGTCTGTGGAATTTGCTGGAGATTGGGGCTTTCTGGGGACTGGAAAAAATGGAGGCGGGGGTAGAGAAGAGACTGGTAAGCCTGTGTCTGTGCTCCCCAGCCTTTGTAGAGGAATCATCGAGAGTCCAGGCTGTGGGGTATTTTTGGTAGCAGGCTCATGACTCTTCTCCAGGTTCAGCAGGAGGGAGAGGGCGGGTGGTGATGAACAGGGACATAGCTCATTCTGCAAGTTTGTGAAAAGCTCTGCAGGCTCAGATCCTGTCATCATTGGGCACCCTCTGGATTCCTCGTACTGTGGGGCACATTGGAGCAATGTCATACAGATGCGGCCCTGCCCTGAGGGGGCACCTGGTTGTCAGGTAGAAACGGGCACACATGTGAAATGCTTGCGAGCAGCAGCCAAGGCAGTGAGCAGTGTGAGGGTTTGTGGGAGGGGCCACTGCTTTGAATGACTCATCAGGGAGGGCCTCCTGGAGTAGGTGAGGCTGCAGGTGAAGCGTGGGTAGAAAGTGGCCGGGAGAGAGGAGGGACTGTGAGATACATCAAAAGAGAAGACTCATCCCAAATTTGGGCCACAGAGTCATTGTATTATTCTGATCAATGTGGTCCCCTTTGTCACATTTTTAAAGTCTCCTGTGTCAGCCGCTCTATAGGAAGCCCATCACACAGATCTTCCTGGGCTTGCCTCCTGATGGCTTACGATCAGAGACAGGCTGGTGCCCACCTACGTGAAATGTGACCTGCAAAGCATTCTGTGAGGCCGTTCTGGTCCCTGTATTTCCCACCCATCCTCCTTATACCAGGGCTGCCTGTTGGCCACAGAACAGAGGGTCCCTCTGGCTGGAAGAGACCTCAAGTTGGCTTTGCCAAATTCCTTTCCTCCTCCCTCACCAAGGACACTCCCAGTGGACAGCCAGAGCCACTGCAGCCCTGTCCCACCCGAGGCAGGCTGCCGTGGAAGGGGCAGTGCTCTTAGCCCACTCTTCTTTCTCTGAGTGTGGCCTGCCCTCCTGTTTGGGCTGGAATTGAAAACCTGATTGATCTCTCTGGAACAAATGGCAGTTTTATGAGGTAGGGTTTCAGCTTTCTGCAAGTCTCCCCCAGCGCCAGGCACAGAGAGGGCAGGGTCAGCTTGGCCCCTTCCCTTCCAAAGCTGGAGGTGGGCATTAGCTCCCTGCAGCGGTCCCTGAGCCCACAGCCAGCTGCTGCCTGCTGCGAAAGGGCATTGCCGCCACCATCTGCAGCTCATTTCCCTGGTATGAATTTTGCAAACAACCTTTTTAATCATGTTTATGAACTCAGTGTACATTTGCTGCAGGTTCAGTTTCCTGTGATGATGAAAAGCTTGGCTATAAAGCCAGCAGGTTGGGTTTCAAAATCCAGCCTCATTGTGGATCCTTCTCTACCTTCCTCTCCTCTTCCTTCCCTCCTCTTCCCTCCGCAGTCATCCTCAAGAGAAGGACTAGAATATTCCCTCATTTTCCCATGCTATTTACAAAGCAGTTTTATCTCTCTTGTAGAGAAGTTGCATTATCCCCGTTCTACAGGTAACAGTACCGAGGGTCAGAGAGACCATGTGATCTGCCCAAGGCTCATGGTTAACACTGAGCTGAGCCTTGAACCCTGGTTCTGCCTCTGTGTCCTCTGCTGTTCCCACTCTGCTGAGCGACTTTGACCTGGCTGGCATGACAGACGCCCTCTCTGTGTATCTCTCAAAGTCTTCTCCTGCCCCACCCCGAGGACATGTGGCCTGAGCACAGTCCGCAGCTGCCACGGGCCAGCCTGCTTTGTCCTGAATTGTGGTTTGTGGCTTTTATTTATTCCCGTGGTGCCCTTTGTGAATGTCATTGAGTTTATGAGGTCCGGCTCCTTCTCCTTTGCTAGCTAGGAATACCAAACCCTAAGCGGTGCTGTTACCCAGAAAATACTGCGGACTCCTCCATGTCTCACGGGGAGGGTCCTGGCTGAGAGTTGGGGCTTGTGGGTTTAGATTCCAAAGCCAGCTATCCTTGATTCCCTATTCCAGGAGAAAGTCTCATGCCTTCATTTCTGCACTCAAAAAATGGGGTAAAGATTCTCTCTGTAAACCCCAGTCCCTCTTGGGGCAGTAGGAAGGTGCCCTGGGAACGTCAGCAGAGGCCATCTGACGGCAGCAGCAGATGCGCTGTTTAGCGCTTGGTGTCTGTTGAACTGGGGCCACTGAAGGCCTTTCGCCCAAGGGCGTGCAGCAAATGCAGGGGGGAGGTGGGGCCGCCCTTTGTGTGTAACACCTTCATTCCCAAGCTGTTTCCTTGCTTCATGTTCTCTCTGGTTTCCCTGAGAACATGCAGGCCCTCCCCAAAGGAGAGTCGGGTGGCCACTGTCTCAGCCCAGAGAGGGGTAGGTGGGTTCCCACTGGCATCCAGCGTGGCATTAGACCTGAGGGTGCCCCGATTCATCCCCTGATCATGCCTTCTGTTTTCCAGGCCTGACTTCATCATCCCGGGAGGCAAGAGAGCGAGCGCACGTTCCTCCCTTGTGAGAAAGAGGGAGAGAGGCGAGGCGTAGAGGGGTGCCTGGTGGGTCGTGCGTGGTGGGGCTCTGTTGTCACATCTTTGCTGGGAACGCTGGGCAGGAGCCTGCTTGGCTGGGACTTGGCCCCTCTCTGAGCCAGGCCTGCCCATGAATGCTGTCTCCCTGACTCAAGCCTGTCATCTGAAAAGCACATGCTGGCACACCCACGGACAGGGCAGCACCTTCTTTCCCCTCTTGGTCTAAACTTTTACCCTCATTAACATAATCATGATGGTGCCTGTATTCCCATTTCCGCAAGCCCTCTGTGGGCGAGCAGTGTCTGCCAGGCAGCCGCCACCTTCCCCGCTCTGCTGCCCGAGTTGGATGCCAGCAAACGGGGTCAGAGAGAGAGGAGCTCATTTTTTGCCTTTTGGAAGGAGAAAGTCTCTTTGCCGGGTCTGCTGAGCTTTCCTCTGGTCTGAACTGGGTAGAGGTTAGTTGCACAGGTCAGCACAGACAGTGGCATTGCTGGGGCGAAAACCCAGGAGTCTTGGTTCCCATCTGCTCTCCTGGACTTATCCTTCCGGGAGGGTCATCGGAGCTTCCGATGGGGAGGGTTGGAAAAGGGATTCCTTGATGGGGAATAAGGAAGGAGCTGAGTGCAGGGGGAGGAAAACAGCTGGGGATGTGGAAATTTTGAAAGGGAATAAAGCCAAAAAAACACTGACCAAATCGGGGGGACAAGGGAGGGCACTGCCGCGACCAGAGGTATGGAGGAGAGGCTTGACAAAGAAGGGCTAGGTATAATGAATTACCTTATTTAGTCCTCCTGTCCCTATTACTCCCTTTTCTTTCCTTTTAGCTTTTTATTGTGGAAAATTTTAAACATTCACAAAAATGGAGCACATAATGTAGGGAACCCTTGCGTAGCCCCCACCTGACCTCCACAACCTACCATTCCTTTATTTCATGTGCTTTCACCCCCTTTTGTCCTCCTGGAGTATTTTAAAGTATATCCCAGACATTCTGTCATTTTACCCACAGCTACTTTTCCAGCTCTCTGAGGGGGGCGTTTGGAGTCCAAAGGCCCCGCTGCAGGCCGCGGGGAGAGAGTGAGTTGTGTGGAGGAGGTGGGAGAGAGTGGGGCCAGGTCGGGGAGCAGCCCGGGAGCATGGTGAATGGTCCTTGAGGTTGCTCAGCCAAGGAGGCCAGCAGTCACTGTTGCTGATTGAATGCTTGCTACAGGTGAGACATTGCCCTGGGCACTTCACGCACTTCACGCACTCATTCCTCAGCACAGTTAAGCATGGTGGGCTCAGAAAGGTCTGGTAATGTGCTTGAGCTCACACAGCTGGGCAGTGAGGAGGCCAGGATTTGAATCCGGGTCTCAGGACGCCGAAGCCCTAGTCTTGTCTGTCGCTACAGCACCGCTGGTGGTGTTAAGACACAGCTGGCACTTGAGGGACGAGGTGTTTAAACCCAGGGCTGTCTGGCTTCAAATCTGTGATCCTTACACTACGCCAGCCTGTCTACTGCACTGTGGTATTAAATATGAGCGTAATATTAACTCCTGTGATTTAACGTAGATTTTATATATTACAACAATCGCACTGAGATGGCATGGACGTTGGAGTTGTGGCTTGCTGGCTGTTGCTGTAATTAGGTCTGTATAAAGAGAAATATTAGCAATCAGCGAACATGACAGAATGGGGAATATCACTAGTAATCAAAGAAATCCAAATTATGCCAACAATAGTATGCTATTTTCTTGCCTTACAAATGTGCATGGATTTTTAAACTGATAATTGCTAATACGATGCAGCTTTCTACTGCAGCACTGCTGGGGTGTAATGTGTTAAAACCTTTGAGGAAAATCACTTTGCAGAGGGTTCCAAGAGCCTTGAAAACAGGCTTATCCTCTGACCCATGACTGCACCTCTAAGACTCCATTCGAAGAAAATAATCAGAAATGCTATCAAAGATTTTATGTGTTAGTGTGCTCATTAAGGAGGAATTTATAATAAAGGACAATTAAAAGCAATTTAGGTGTCCTACATTAGGGAGACGGCTAAATAAAGTATGATATGTGTGTGGATAAATGAGTTTGGGGAACGATTAAATGATATGGGGAAAGTGGTCACACTGCGTTGTGGTGTTTACATACTATGTATTATAGATGTGTAATTATGTATTATAAACATATGTACTGTAAAGCTTGCTCTTTTTGGTGTACAGTTGCATTTTGAAAAACATAGTCATCTATGTGTCAATGTAATATTAAGTGAGGAAAAATGGTATATGGTATGTTCCTAAGTTTTAAAAACGTGTGTCTACAAATACAACTTCCTATGAGCCGAAGGACATCACTAAAGAGTGACCAAGCTAAGTGGCCCTGGAGAAGCAGCCGCATAATTTTAAACAAGCACTTTCCTTCTGGGCCCGTTTCTCCCCCGACATGCCGTGAGTGCCCTTATCCCAGTCATGGTCAGCGCGGTGGGTGTGGGCTCCGAGCCGTGACAGGCGCTGACCTTGGGTGGAGGTCCCGGCCTTACCAGTGTGCCCAGCGGGGCTGGGGAGGTGGCTGGGCACGGCCAGCCTGGGCTCCGGTGTGTGTCACTCGGCTCAGTATAGAATGGAATGCTGCTCGCCGGGGCCGTGTCCTGGCCGAAGATCAGTGGAGGGCAGAGTCCTCTCCCCTGCCCCCTCCTCACCGTCTCTGCCAGGCAGCTGCTTCGGAGTTGGGGCTCCAGCATGCAGGGGCCACTGGCCCTAGAGGAGAATTCCGCCAGTTCCCCCAAAGACCTAGAATTCCTCCTTTTCCTCTGAGTGGGGTCAGCGAATCAGGGGAGGGAACATTCTTGCTCCCACACTCCCCACCACCTCTGATGTTCCTGAGGCCAGCATCAGGGGTCTCCCTGTTAGGGCTTCCTCGGATCCCTGGGGGTGACGTTACTCTTAACTTTGTTCCCAGCGGGGAGAAGCCTGTGTGTGTAGTTGGTCCAAGCATCTAGAAGCTGCTCTTTCAAAGTCATGAGCTGGGTTGGGGTGGGGTTGAGCTGCTTCAGGGCAAGGAGGCCCTTGCCAGCAGCCTGGGAGTGGCTCTGCCACCTGCCCTGCTCTAGGCTGGTGTGGGTGTGGCTCAGGCCCTGGACATGCCTTCTGCCTGATGCCTGGAGCCCTGGGATGCCACCCAGCCAGCCCCACCTTCCATCTCTAGCCAACAGCAAGCACAGCTCCCATTCTGTAGATGAAGAGCAACAGCCTGGACATGTGACACGGCCAGTCCCAGCTCCTTTGGTGAGTTCTGAACAGAGCCCAGAGTAGAAACCAAGTCCCCTGGTGGCCAGGTTTTTCTTTCCCCTTTGCCAGCTCCCTGAGGATGGGGACTGTCCCTGCCCTCCTCTGCGGGGCCCAGCCGACAGCCCAGGGCTGCCTGTGGAGGATGTAATGGATGAGCAGAGGGCTCCAGCAGTCACTGGGCTTGACCCAGGCCTCAGCTGGAGGGGTGACTGCCACAGTGGGGAGCCCCAGCTCTGCCCTGAATGTATTGTGGAGCCTTGGGCGCACTGCCTCCTCTCAGGGCCTAGGCACCCGCTGATCTCCAAGGGCCCGTGTCCATTCTGGTTTCTTTCCTCCCAGGATTTTGAGCCATGCTGACTGCCAGGCATCGTGTTTCCCTCTGGTGGCTGCACCGCACCTCACACGTGTTCCCTACTGTGCAGAAGTGACGTGTGGGCCTGTCATAGAGGTGTCCTGTGGCAGGGCATCCAGACAGGAGCTCTGTGGGAGAACTGGGTCTCCAGGTCTCCTAACCAGTCTCTGAATCAGCCTGAGAAAGTTGGGGTGTGGATGGTACGTTGGAGGGATGAAGGAGCAGGGAAGATGTCATCAATGGACCTTAAAATCCAATGTAGAAAACATAACCCAATACAGTCATCCCTGCAAGCATCATGGGATGCCTTGGTTTCCTGCGAGCTTTTCTACCACCTTCCCTGTACCCAAGTTACCGTCCATGGTTGAGTTCCCCATCTCGTTGTCTGCTGGACTCACCCATCGTCTTTCCACCACCACCATCGCAGCCACTGTGTATGGACTGTCTCTCATGGGCTGGGCACACAGCTGGGTGCTTTACCACCTCACTGAATTCCTGCTGCAGCCCCAGGAGGCAGGGGCTCCTGTTGCACCTTATGTTTTGCACATAAGGCGGCTCAGAGAAGTTGAGTAATTTGCTCTGGTTTCACAGCAGTTTGTGATGCACCAGCTCTGTCTGACTCAAGCCCCTCACTGTTCCCATAGGGCTGCACTGATCCCCTCATCCCCACAGGGCTGAACCCTGAGCCCAGGAGATAGGGCTTTTGGCTAAGCAGCTTAATGCACAGCCAGATCACAGCACAGGAAGCCTCAGTCATGGGGACCAGCGAGGGGGAGAAGCAGCCAGGCATCGGCCCCTCTGCTGTCACCCTCCCTGGCTTCCTCTGCAGGGAGGGTGACAGCGTAGGGGTTGACACCCATGGTCTGGTCTTGCCCAGGTTTGACTGACGAGGGCCATGAAGGCTTCTCTGTCTCCTCTGATGTGGGCTGTCAGGCAGGTGGAGAGCCCAGCCCAGCTGCTCTAGGCTGCAGGGGAGCGAGAGGTGACTGACCTCACGGCCACCACCTCTGAGAAGCCTTCTCTTGCTGTACTACCCCCTGCAGTCGTCCTGGGGTTCTGCTGCCCCCACATGTCCTTTAGTTCTGCATTCCCGGGAACCAAGGCTTACTCGCAGGGTCTTGGCAGTCAGTCATAAGCTCTCTGGTGCCTGGCACCTGGGCCAAGACTGCCCTTTCAGCTTGCCCACTGGGACTGCTGGGTATAAGCTTTAGCAACAGGGCCTGTCTGGGAGCACTTTGTCCCCCACAGTGGACTCCAGGGTGATGGGTGCTTAAGCGATGCTGTTTTTGACCCCAACAATGTTCTCGGAGGCAGGGAGATGTCTATGTCTGTGACGCAGCCTTCTTGACCCAGACGCTTGTCTCCTCCCCAAGAGACTGCCAGCCACATGGGCCCTGGTCCCGGTAGGTAAGCGGGTCTCGGCTGGCCTTATCCTCCCCCTGCACTTCCCCTTCTTTTTCTGGACCTCCAGATCCCCTCAGCTGTTTTCCTCAAGGCCTGTGGACATCTCAGGAGGTGAGGTGTGTGGAGGCCCCACCCACTCCCGCTCTACCCCAGCCGGAAGGAGGCCACGTCCTTATTCTCTGCCAGCCGCAGCCCTGGAGCCGGGTCCCAGCCCTCTGCAGATGGCATGAAGTGCACAGATGGGGGCAGAGGCAGCTGGTGGCGTGGGCTGGGGCCTCTGAGGAACAGTCTGGCAAGGTCTGCTTTAGGAGAACGCGCTCTCGAGCCACCTCATGCCCCACCGGACCACACGCTGCAGGCAGACAGTGAGCGCCAGTAGCAGCAGGTCCCACCAGATGGCCATCCCCCAGCCACCCCGCTAAAGGGGACCATGTGGTTGATGGTCTCTTTAGTCACGGTGTGAGACGCGGGTAATGGGGAGAGGGTTTGTGGGGGCCAGATTCTGCTGGAGCTCTGCAGTAGAGAAGGGAGGGTATGTGGTTCACTAGGCTTGCGTGCCCAGCCAGGCTCAGTGGAGTCGGGAGCCTTGAGGGTTTTCCCTGCTGAGGCTCTTCCTCCCCTGCTCCTCCTGGGGCAGTGGACGCAGTCTCATCTCTCAGCATCCAGTGTTGTGCTGTCGAAGTTTCAGGAGCCCCTTCTGCCAAGCCTCTCTCACTCTGTATGTTAGCCTCTTGACTCTGTGGACATCCCAGTCTTTGCAGGGACTCTGTAGCAGCCCAGCTCAGCTAGGTGCTAAGTGCTCCTGGGAGGAAGAGTGGAAGACAGACCACCCCATTCCCAGGTACTGCCACGCTCCCCTCCAGCCCAGGCAGGTGCAGCCCCTCTGCTTCTCTCTGGCAGTGCCTGGTTCTGGAACTCAGCACTGCTCTGACCAGACCATCCAAGCAAGTGAGCAGGTGCCTGGACCAAAGCACGTTTCTTGCACCTGCCAGCCGGTGGAGCAGCCCTGGAAGGTGCCAAGCCCATTTCTGGCTCTCAGGCCTTGGCCAGGGGTGGTGCCCAGGGGGTGCAGGACGGATGACCCTGGAACCACTCTGGGGCCTCCACCCTGACCATGGACAGGGAAAGCTGACTCTTGCCGAGGGAGAGAAATGGTTTTCAGTGTTCTTTTTCTCAGCCCCCTTTTGTGTGCTACAAAGGAGGAAAGCAAGTTGAGTTGGCAGCCCAGGGGAAGGGAGTGAGACGGGGACAAAGTTTCCCCTTGATTTGCCATATGACCTCGGAACATCTCCTTGGGCCTGGGCCACCTGTAAACTGAGGAGGGAGAAGGCTGCCTGCTCCCTGTCCTCTCTGCCTGGCCTCCTTGCAGTATGTTGGAAGAATCAGAGCCACCAAAACAGTCAGAAGAGAGGGTGGTGGAGGCATTTGGCTGCATCTCCCAACCCCCAACACCCTTTGCTCACAGCGCCTGGGTGTGGTGGGCAGACCGGCCCATGGCACGGAGCCATCATCAGCGTGGATTCTGAATCTTATTTGTGCATTTTTGGTAACTGGTGGAGGTCTCCAATTCCTTGCACTGAAGAGTCTTTGCTGGGCAGATTTGGGCGTCTCCTGCCCAGCCCACCGTGCCTTCTGACTGTGGGGCAGAGAACAAGGTGGGGTGGGGAAGAGCATGCCCAAATCTGCCCAGCAAAGATTCTTCAGTATCTGCCTCTGTATTAGGCTATTCTAGCATTGCTATAAAGAAATAACCTGAGACTGGGTGATTTATAAAGAAAAGAGGTTTAATTGGCTCATGGTTCTGTAGGCTGTGCAGGAAGCATGGTGCTGGCATCTGCTTGGCTTCTGCTGAGGCCTCAGAGAGCTTTCAGTCATGGTGGAAGATGAAGGGGAACAGGCACTTCACATGACAAAAGCAGGAGCAGGCGAGAGTGGGGGGTGGTGCGGCACACTTTCAAACAACCCAGTCTCGTGAGACCTCACGATTGTGAGGACAGCATCAAGGGGATGGTGCTAAACCAATCATGAGAAATTCATCCCCATGATCTAGTCACCTCCCCACTTCCAGCATTGGAGGTTACAATTCAATATGAATTGGTGAGGACCAGTATCCAAACTGTATCACCTTCTTCCCCACCTTTTCCCAGCTCCAGCTCCCCACCCCACTCTTTGAGAGCTCTGCAGCCTCCGCTGAGGTCTGGAGAACTTTGGCTGCCTTGGCAGAAGGCCTTGAACACTGTTTCCTTACTGAGGATGTGCCCTGTGCTGGGCAGGGAAAGAGGCAGATGGACATCTGGCAAAATTTCCCACTTGAGAAGTTCGGGATTCCGAGCCCATTCCCCTCTCAGTGCCAAGGAACAGTAGCCCAGTTGTTCCAAACCCGTGTTCTCTGGGTCAGTGTGCCTATATCCCTCCTGACCATGACACTCCCATTCCTGGACCTAATAATAGTCCCATTTGGGGTAGGGCAGAGAAAAACTTGAGTTTGTGGCTGTTGAGATCCATCTGGTATCTTCCCTAGCTCCCCTCTCTGAATACCGCCCCACCATCTCGCCAGTCTGCCATCCAGGTGGCTCACAGGAACTGCCCTAGGACCAGCGGGGAAGACATCTCTGCTTTGTAGCCTCACTTGCTTCCTGGGGCAGAGGGAACAAGGCCAGGACTGTCCGGGGGGCACTGGCATCCTGGGTGAAGTGGGGGTAGGTTCCAGGATAGGTTTTCTGCAGTGTGCCTTTGGCCGCTGGGAGGATGGGTGGTCTGAAAAGAGCACAGCCTGGGAGAACGGGTGGAAGGGAGGGTGCGTGTTTTTCAGGGCAGAGAAGAGAAGCAATGTACTGTGCACACGTGGAAGGCACCCAGGAAGTGTTCACTGTGTCGAGCATCATTGGGTTTATTAAGAAGACGTCTTGGGAAGGACTGTGAACATGTCCTAGGCCTGGCCCTGAGCAGTTCAAGTTATAGCAGAAAGGACTTGACAAAGGCCTGCGGAACTTACTACAGGCAGAGTCAGAGAGAGGAGCTGCGCTGACAGCTGCTTGTGGCTGATAAGCATTATTGGCTGGCCCCCCCCATCCCCGCCCCCAAGTAGAGTGAGTGCCAGTCGCCAGATGGTTGGAATGTAAGCCAGCTTGGGGCAGGAGATGGGACCTAAAGACATCGGGGGGTCCTTTCTGCTTTTGCCTGTAAGTCTTCGGGGCAGGAGAAACCACAGAAGTGCCGAGAGAGCGTCGGGCCAGAAAGACTTGGCAGGGTCTCAGATCCTCTTCGGGGACGGACATGGGTGAGGGAAGAGGCCTTCAGAGAAATGGAGTTTTCCAATCTACAAAGCACCCATGGAGGGGACCCACTGAGTAGATGTGACTTTGCCTGTGAGCCAGTCTCACTTCATCTCCATTGTCGTCTCCTTTTGATGTTGGCCGTCTGGTTTTGAGAACAGATTGGGCGGTTCAAATCTCAGTGAGCCTCCTCTCCGTGGATCTGTTGGTGCCAGTTCGCTGCACAGGCTGTGCTTGTGGCTTCCCTGTCAACGTCCCCCTGGACTATTTGTTGCCCACTGCCAGGCTCCCAGACTCACTGTTGAGAGGAGAGGCTCCCCCACCATCCTGCAGAAATGCTGACCCCTTGCCTGTGGCTTCTGTTGCTAGAACAGGGCAGCATGTACCTTCTGTGTGTGCATATGCCAGTGGGGAAACGCAGCGGGGCATGGAGGATGATGGATTAGAAGACTGTGTCTTAATCAAATGACAGACTGCCTGTCTGCTCGCCCCTTTCCCAGAGATGTGCTCACCCTCTCCGGATTAGAGCAACAGCCACTTCATTTTAATCAGGGAGCTACTGGTTCCCTGAATGCCTCTTTCCTGGCGATGTCTGTGCCCTGGGGATTTTGATGAGATTGCCCTCACGTGACACTCATACTCCCTAGGTGCTTTCCAGACTTCCTTCAAGGTGCTATGGTCCTGACCACACATAGGGAGGAGCCCTGACCACGCATAGGGAGGAGCCCCACTGCACATGGTGAAGAGTCCCATCACACAACAGGGAAGAGCCCTGAACACTCAGAGGGAGGAGCCCCACCAAATGAGGAGGAGCCCTAACCACACATAGGGAGGAGCTCCACCACAAACCGGAAGGAGCACTGACCACACATAGGGAGGAGTCTCACCACACAGAGAGAGGAACCCTGACCACTCAGAGGAAGGAGCCCCACCACATGTAGGGAGAAGCTTTGCCCACTCACAGGGAGAAAACCTCACCATTTGTGGAGGGTAGGGGAGGAAGCGTTGACCACAGACAGGGAGTAACTCCGATGACCCATGAATGAAGTCCCAACCACAGATGGGGAGGAGCCCAGGGAGTGAGCCCCTAGGCACACTCTCTACTTATTTAGCTTTGAAATTGTCCTACCTTTTCCGAACAGATTGGGGATGTCATTCCTCGTGGGACAGATATGGAATAGAGTTTGTGAGGGCTGCAGAGGACGACTGGGGTGTAGTCCTTTCTTGGGGCTCCTGCTGTTTCTTTATAAAAATGTGCACTCTCCTAGTTTCCTTCTGCCTTCTTGCCCTGGACTTAATGTTCCTGAACATTATGCTTCTGATCTCCTACCCTCTCTTGTTCTTCTCTGTCTCCTGGACAAACCTGCCAAGCCTCTTGGTTTCAGCTATGGACTCTGATAATAACTTCTTACATTTATAAAGTGGCTTTGTAGTTTACAGAGCATTTTTACATCCATTATACTCATTCCTTACAGTGAGCCTGGGAGGTGCAATGGATCTCTTTTTTTTTTTTTTTTTTTTTTGAGGATAAAATTGAGGCACAGACTGATTAAAGCCACATTTTGGTTATGTCCCCTGCCCCCCAAAAGAATTTGACTTTGAGGTCACATAGTGTGTGGCTGAGCCCGAAACGGAACCTTTCTTACCACGTTTCCAGCTACATTTGGTGTCTCCATAAACATCTTCCTGTGGTCTTTCAAACTTGTTTCAACTTCTTGCTTCAAAAGTCTTCCTTGGTCCTCTGGTTCGGTAATGGTTCCCACCACCTGCCCAGCTCCCAGGCTGGAAACTTCTGTCTGCCCCCTCTGCACTCATGCTGCTTCCCTGAGGCCCCTCCTATCCGTCCCTGGGCTTAGTAATAGCCCCATTTGGGGTAGGGCAGAGAAAAAATTGAGTTTTTACTGCCATGGCATTTTTACTGCCATGCCCCTAGGTCAGGCCTCACTTTGCCCAGTCACTAGGTTATTCCCTGATCTCCCTGTCCCTCGTTCCTCTTAGTTCATTTGATACAGGCCTGCCAGAGTCTGCTTCCCAGGGCCTTAGCCATGTTAATAGCCCTCTCTCTGCTTCTGCACAAGGTCCCACCACAGAGGCCAGTGGAATTCATGCTCCTCCATATTGTCACCTGGACTCTCCCGCCGTGACTGTTTCTCGATGACTCCAGGCACCCTGCGAGTGGTCAGACCTCACTGCTCTCTGTTCCAACCAGTCACACATGGAGCCTCCCAGGAAGTACTCCAGTGTCACTTCGTGTCCCACTTCCTGCCTGCATGGCTCCTGCTTTCCTTCATGCCCACCATTCTCTCCAGATCAATTACCCGTGCTCATTACCAGCCCACCTCCTTTTCCTTACAGTTTCCATCTAAAACGTTGCTTCTTCCATGAAAACTTTGCTGTCTCCTCAAGGCAGAACCTCTGAATTCCTCTTGACTTTGCCTCCCTCCTACAATCCTTCATGCTTTTCACTTGTATCTTGGTTGTCTGTGCCCATGCCTGATGTTCTTGAGGGCCGAGCCCATGTCTGACTTGTCCACAAGGTTGGAATGGACTGTGGTTAGGGCTGCTTGCCAAGCACCTCCACATAGCAGGTGCTGTCCTAGGGCTTCACATATGTTGTTCGGTTTCATCCCCAGATCATCCCTCCAGGGCAGACATCCTCACCTTTGTTTTATGAATGAGGAAACAGGCCCAGAGAGATTATGTAATTTATTCAAAACCTCTGCGTGAGTGATGGAGCCAGAATTTGAACTCTGGATGTCAGACTCCAAATCCTGCATGTTTTCCTCCTGCAATGCTGCATCTTGTTGATGAATGGGGTTAATTGCCCCTTGTCCTCTCACCATGCACAAGGGCAGGACTGGCTTAAAGGATTTCATTTTAAATCCCTTAAAATTAAAGGATTTTATTTCAAAGAAATTAAACTTTCCTCAATTTCTTTGAAAAAAATAGGACTACCCATACTGGGTCAGCGCCCACCCATCGGGCATGGATGATGGGTGGGGTGGGTGATTCCTCCAGGGCTGTGAAGGTCAGAAGTGTCCAGTGCCCCTGTTTCCTGTCATGGCCCTTGTGGCTGTCTCTCTGGTGAGTTTATCAAAGTTCTCTTGATGTTAGCCATGTTTTTATCCTGTGCCACCCTGCGTGGTAATGAGTGCCTTGCCTTTGCCCATTGTGTAAAGCCCAGACGCCCTTTATCTGTCCTCAGATAATGCTTTCAAGCTTCAAGGGTTGCCTGGGGTTCTATTTCAGGATCTGTCAGGCAGGTCTGTGTTGGCCCTCTTCACTGTCCTTCATGATTTTGCAGACTCTGATCCAACCCCATCAGCCCTGTTTTTCCAGAATGGAGTTCATGGCTTTTTAGGGTTCACCCATCATGTCTCACTTTTTCACGTGCCTCTTGGGTGTCTGGGGTATTTCATGTGTGAGAATGAGTCTCCCCAGAAGAGTGGGGTGCCCTGAGGGCAGGGCCATTATTCTCTGTCCTCTAGACCTGTCCACAGCTACACACACAGGAAGACCTTCTCATTGCACAGGTAGCCCCAGACGCCCTGCCTCTCTCCCACTCCCAGGCCCGGCCAGCCCATGCTGAGGCCAGCTTCTCAGCAGCCACAGATATCACCCGTCCCAGGTTGGCTGGCTCAGGGTGCAGTGTCCATGACGCCAGAACCCTTTCCTGGTCCTGTGACGGAGCGCCAGAGGCATGCAGGGCTTGGCTCTCGGGTGACTGTTGGCTGCCAGGCCCGGGGAGCAGCCAGGTGAATGGCCATGGTGGGCACAGCAGCCTGCCCTGAAGAAGGGCCTTGGGCCCTGAGAGGGACTGAGGTTGGACCGAGGTGACAGGGTGGCATACGGGGATGGCACTGGGCTGTGTTCCATGCACTCTCTCTTCTCCTTTCTGCCTCCTCTCCCTTCTCCCTTTCTTTCTCATCTTTCTCTTCTTCCTCTTCCCCTCTGTGTTTTGGGAGTTATCTCAGTCAGAGGCGTGATCTAGTACTGCCCTCTCCCCAGGTTAGTGTCTGACGGATTTCAGTTGGTGACTTGGTGGCACTGTGGGCTACTTAGAGGTTGTGGACATTTTCAAGATCAAAGGCTGTCTTTGGAGATGGCTGGGGAGACTTGGTGAGCCCCAGCAGAGACCTCCTCCATGACTAAGCATTCAGCGTGCACTCGCTGTGTGCTGCAGGCTGTCCATAGGCCCCAGCAGTGAGCTGCCCGGTGATGAAATTCCCTCGCATTGGTGCATTGGTGGCGTCCTCCCTGGAGGAAGCGTGCTGGGAGTGTGGGGAGGAGGAGGGGGCAGGGTCGGGGGCTCTGAGTGGCAGATCTCAACTAATGATGGGCGTGTCTGAGAGGGGAGAAGGCAGTTCTTTTTTCAAAAGTTTGTTTCTGATTATAAAACTAGTATAGTCACTGGAGAGTACTGGAAATAACTGAGAGATATGAAAATAGCGTAAATTAAAATGATTCACAGTGCCGTCATCCAGAGATAACCACTGTCCTGCTTTTGGTGAATTTCTAGGGCTGTATGTGTGGGAAGAAGTTCTTTTGTTGCAAAGGACACCTTTAGTTTTAAGGGACAGAGGGACACACAGGCCGATGGGTTCCAGCACCTCTGGCTGCCTGGGCCTCCTGCCTCTGACCATTGGTACCAGCTGTCAACCCCTGGAGGAATGGGCAGCCTGTTGGCACCAGCTTGAGCTCAGAGCTGGGATGGGAGCGTTAATCTGGAAAGGGGACCCTGCTCCCAGGGAGCCCCTAGTGTAGTGGAGAAATACAGAGCAAGAGGGGGCTGGGACCAGCAGCTCACTTGACAGCCCCTGCCTGAAGCAGATCCTGGCAGGGGGCTGCTGGGCTTCCACCCAAACTTCTCATGGTATGGACCTCATGGTTAAGCCACCACATCGGCCAGCTTTGGGTCCCTGGGTGAGTGAGGGTGAGGGGCGGTTTTTTTACCTTGTAGCTTCTAGCATGTGTCCCCTGTTCTGTCACCCTAGGCTTTCATGGGGCAGACCCCATGAACCATGGTGTCCCCCCCTCGCACTTAAAACTCCGCATACCTCCATGTTCAGAACTGCCATGTCCCTTAAGTTCTCTAAGACCAGATACCTCTAGTTCCCACCCAGTTCCTGTGGGGAATACGATTTCCACACTCCCTGGTGCTGGCGTGGCCAGGCTTCGCGGAGCAGGTGAGACTGGGATGGCGTTTCGAGGGTATGGTGATGGCAGCGACATGGGGAAGCCCATTCCAGGCCAGGGAATGGCATGCAGGAATGTTCATCCGTGGCAGGTGTGTGCACAGGCCTGTGTGAGCGGGTGCTGTCTCCAGGGCCAGGGAGAAATCCCAACCCCTGGGCTCCCCCCAGCCCCATGCCCTTATATAGCTGTCCCTGCACTCCCAGAGCTCCAGGGGTGGGGACAGAGCCCCCTCCTACTGTACACATGCGGGGAGCCTGCTGCTAGCTGGGCCTGGGCCGACTCTTGCAGGATCCTCTTGTCATCACAGCCGGAGTCAGCTGTTGGTTTGGGAAGCCTTCCCTGGTCCAGTGTTTCACGGTGCGCAGCCAGAAATATAACCCTCCTGTTTGCCAAGAGCATGGGATCTTGGCAGGCATCCGTGTGGCCTATTTTAAACTGAAGGGAGCAGAAAGCGGTGCCTCTCAGGCTGAGCTGAGGACCCTTCCTTTGCGGGGCTGAGTGAGCGGTCTGCTGGGGGCGTGTCACTTTCTCCCTTGAGGGCCAGTGGACACCTGTTACGGGGAGGGTGCGGAAGGTGGGAAATGGGGCTATTTCAGGGCAGCCTGGAAGAACGTTTTCACGATTACGCAGCAGGCCCTAATTTTGCATTTGGAGACCTGGTTGCCATGCCCTCCCACTGAATTGCTGCGTGGCGTGTCCGAGTGAGTCACTGCCCCTCCCTGTTTACTCTCTCCCACCTGGAAAGCAGAGGCTCATGTGGATCTGACCCACCTCTCAGAAGTGCTCCTATGTCCTCGGGGTTGGTGATCAACATGCTCTGGGACGTCTACAGAGCCTGTCGTACTGCTTCATGTATTACAGTCTCTCTCTCCCGCCAGCCCAAGCCTGCCCTAAGCAGGCCCGAGTTCCTAAGAAAACCAAATAAAAAGACGATAGGAAAAATGCAGTAAAGATCATTAAATTGCTTAGGAGGCTGCCTGCTGGCTCAGTGAACAAAGTAATAACAATCACTCATGAAGGATGCGGTGGAGCCTGGTGCTTAAGATTTTGGATTCTGGCTTTGATGTGCGTAGCTCTCACCCTGGTAAGTTCCTTGACCTCTCTGGGCCTCGTTTCTCATCTGTGAATGGGGGTGACAGCGGCACCCACCTCATCATAGGTCACGGCGAGGATGCAACGAGATAGTTGGTGGAAAGGAAGGGTGTCTGCCGCAGGAAGTGTTTGCCGAGCTAGGCCAGTGCCGTGGGGTTTGCAGAACATCCTTGCAGACAGACAGACACTGATGACATGAAGCCCAGAGAGCACAGGCCAGCAACCAGCCCAGATCCACTTAGGTAGAAATGGCAACCTTCATTAAAGGTCCACAGGGTGACAAGTGGGAATTGGGACCTGGTGACTGCCCCTGGACCACTTTTATTGAGGGTGGGAGGCTGGTAGTGGTGGTGACAGGGTGTTCGTTCTGGAGGGAATGTGGGGAGGGGTGGTGTGTCCCTGGGAATGTTTCTGTTTGCTGTGCGTGGGCCTGGTGGTGTGCCCTCCTGGCCTGGTATCAGCAGCAGCTATGGATGTTTGGAAGCCCCAAAACCCCAGGTTCGTGGCTGCAGCCCTGCAGACTCTGGTGCAACGGGAGGTCCAGGGTGGAGCCTGGACATCCACAGTGTGAAAATGCTCAGACGATTCTGACGCCCAGCAGGGGAGTGGAGGGATAAGGACGATAGCGTCAAGTGGGGCTGGGAACAAGTCCTGGCCCTCCTGCTGAGTCTTGGTTATCAACACCCACCTCCCATGACTAGTGTGAAGTTAAATGGAACGATGCATCAGGAGCACCCAGCCCTGAGCCTGGAGCACAGGCTGGTTCTGTAAATGGTGCTGACAGTAGTCACTTCTTCTGTAGCACGGGCCGGGCAGGGGCCCATGCCTCTGTGAGACCCTGCTTTGTTTTATTGGGGTCAGGTGCTTACTACCTTCAGGACTCCAGCTTCTTTTCTGTCGTTTTCAATGCTTCGACGCTCTCTTCCTTGCCCTCACCGCTGCCCCCTGCCCCACCTCCTCAATGCTGAGGGAGTCTCTTCATTCTAGATGTGAGAAGCGAGGGAGAACTGCCCGCAAGTCAACTGAGAATGGACGTGAGTGCCCAGCCTTGCCCCTTCCCCTGGGTCAGGCCTGTGGGCGCCTTCTACACCAACCTTCTGCCCGAGTTCCAGGTTTCCAGATACGTGCTCGACATTTCTTCACCCAAGTGACTAAATGGCTAAAATGGATGACTCCTGGGTTCTGTCTTGTCCATTCTGATGATGACGATGACAACAGTATCCAGCCCTGTAGAACGTTCACTAGGCACCAGGCACTGTTTCAAGTGGTTTTTGTGTGTTATTTTTTGCTTTGTGGTGACCTTGAAGGGGATACTCTTAGTAAACCCACTTAACATATATAGGAAATGATTTGCAGATGAACTGTGAGTTGCCACGGGCTCTGTTTATGAGTGTGCCTTCCCCAATCCCGTCCTTATAATATTGATTCCAAGTCAGTTTCCATTAATGGTCCATGAATGATGCCCAGCATGCACCGCGTATTTTCATGTGGACATTTCTGTCTACAGTGTGTGACCACTGCATGGGGTGGACGCGTCATGCACACATGTGTGTTGACTGTTGAGTGACTTGTATTTGTCGGTTTCCAGGGGACAGGGGAGAGGCTGGAAGGAGGGCAGCAGCTGCCCTGTCGCCAAGAGAGTGGCTTTGACGCCAACCTCCCCACCCTGTGAGCTTCCTGCCGCAGTCTTCAGCTCCCCTTTGTCCCCCAGAGCCCAAAATAGCAATGCACAATCAGGAGAGACAATGAGAAGCAAAGCACGCAGCTGGGCAGGAGGGCCGATGGGTGCAGGGACAGTCAACCTTGGGCCTTCCGGCCTGACTCTGTCTGTCCCGCCAGCTCCGGGCTTTTTATAGAGAGGCTGTGTTAGGCGAGCCCGAGTGAGCGGTGCGTGGACCTCATCTGACTGTGGCATGTGGACCCTTCGCAGAGGTGGCCTAAGGAGACGTGGCCCCTGGGCTGACCTGGGTTTGAATCTCCCCAGCAGCTGACTAGCTCTGCCCATGGCCACATCACGTAATGGGAGCAGCGATCAGGGCAACTGAAAAAGGAAACAGGCCGAGCCCAACCCAGCTCTATTATTAAACTTTTCTCCAGCACTTTCTCCCCACTCAGCCCTTTGCCACCATACTCCTGAGATTATCCCTGTGCTACCCTAGAGGCACATGGCCTTTGTGAACCGGTGTAGGGAGGACAGCACGGGGGCCTGTGTCAGTTCCATGGAAGCACCAATGGGATTTCTTTCTTGTTTGGTGTCATAGGGTAATGGTTTTTAGAAAGAACTGGGGTGTCTAGCTCAGTAACCCAGAAGCCGTAGAACCTTTTTCTTTTAGTTACCCTTAGAATACGGTGAGTATCTTTCAAACAGACATGCTCTCGGCAAAGCCTTTGTGGAGACAAATCAATGAACCCATGAGGGTTTGGCTTTGTTGGAAATTGTTTGAATTCTCATCCATACAGAGATGAGAGCATGATTTGGTAGAGATGTAGATCGTGTGGCAACAAACTGGACACCCCCTTGTACCTCTGGTGTGGGAGGTCCCAGTAATCAGGGCATATGCTTGTGAGTTTCCTTGAGTTGAAAGCAACCCTTCTCTTGCCTGCTATGTCCTTCAGGCAGGGCTGTCAGCTGGTCACCTGCCTCTTGGAGTAGGCGGAGGTACCTCCTGCACCCAGATCTAGGCCGGTCCCCCATTGCCATAAATACCCACCTCCCACCCCTTTGCTGCTTTGGCCTTTCTTCAGATCTGCTGGGTTGTCAGGAGCCAGAGAGGTAGTAAAAGGATGAGAAAGAGGGAGGAGAGCTGTGGGGGTGGGGTCCTGAGGCCCAGCGGTGAGCTGGTGAGGGAGGCTGCAGGAGCCAAACCACATCCGATAGCAGTCCTGGGGGCTTCGTAAGGAGCTGCCCTGGAAAGGCCGGGCCCCGCTGAGTGCAGCACTCAACTCATGCGAGATGACAGGACAGAGCCACTTAGGACCAGGGAAGGCACTTCCCGCAGGGGTCCAGCAGTCGCAGCCAGCACGATGGAGGCCCTGAGGCCAAGGCCACAGGCCTGGCGCCGGGCACCGCATTGGGATGGGAGGTGTCTGGTTCCCCCTAGAAGGCGAGTGGTTTATAAATAGCGGATGACGTGCCGCAGCAAGAGCTGCCTCTAGCGTAATCGTCGATTTTGGGAGTGGCCCGGCTAGGGCTGGGAGGGCTGGATGAGGTTAAATTCGGCCTCGTTGGCTGATTGGCATTTCTTGAGCTGGGTGCTAATCTCTTCAGGAGGTCAGATAAGCTCCGCAGCGGCGCCCCTGATCTTGACTTTGGTAGCTGGGTTAACTCTTTCGGGGGACTACAGAAAAACCCCCAATCGTGACTGTTCTGCGTTGCCTACAAGATAGCAGAAGTCATCGTGGAGCTGGGCTTCAAGAGGGTCCTTCCAAGAGTGAGTTGGCTCCTGAAATACACGGCAACTCTTCCACATGGCCATCTCGCTGACGAGTCCATTCCCTGGGGAGGACCGTCCTGGGATAATCCTGTAGTAAATGAAGAAATCCGCTTCTTCGCCCAGGGGAGTAGCTTAGACCCAGGGACAACCTGGTTTTGTTGAATATCGAGGGTGAGTTGGGTGGCAGGTACCAGGCAGGTGACACTGAAGTTTGGGATTTTCTTCTCCTCCTGTCTGTCACCCTTCTTACAGTCTGATGAGTTAGGAGACTGCTCCCCACCGAGTTTCCAGTGACTCTTGTGCTGTTCTCCAGCCTTATAGGCAAGAGCAGAAAGCTCTGCTCTGTGGTCTTGGGTTTTTGTACCTGAGTCTGCTGGTGGCATGACATCTCACCAGTTTTGCAGGGCGTAAGGGTGGGTTTCTAGTCCTGCTTTCTCCTAGGGGTCTCGGAGGAAGCATGTGGGCAGTTCTCTGCTCTTTTTCCTTCAAGCACCCTGGGGTTTCAACCTGGTTTTCTCTTCCAGGTCCTACCCCGTTTCCTCCCAAGTGGAGGATCCTGCTCTACTTCCGGCTGGGATTTATAGACCATGCTGTGGGCTTCTTGGAACCTCTTCTTTCCAGGACTGTGAAATCTGGTTCCCATGGAGTGTCCCGGCCCCCGATGGGCCATCCTCTGCTTGATGGCTGCTGTCTCTGCAGCATCCAAGAACAACAGTGGCTGCTTGTTCCATTATAAACTCAACTGACTGAAACCTGCTGAGACACTGTGGGGATAAATTATCCCCAACAAGCTCTCTTGTGAAAAGCCAGGCCCCTCCTCGCTGGCATCTCAGCAGGGTTCCCAGAGGCAGCCTGCTGCCTGTCCTGTTCTCACACCCTTTTTACCTACTGTGGTTTCTTTCTCACCACAGCTGTGATGGGTCAGGAGACTTTGGGCAGGGGCTTGTGCAGCAGATGCCCATAGGTGGTGAGGGTCTGATGCCTTCCTTCTGTTTCTTTTTGTGTTCACCAGAGAAAGAGACCTCGGAGGAGGATCTTAGGTGGTTCTGCAGGACAAGCAGGCCCTTCCCCCCAGGCAGAGGCGTGGCCTGAGCAAGGGCATATGTGTGGGAATGACAGAATTCCCCTCCCTGTTTTGTGGAGTAAGACGGTTCACAGTGGGACTCCCTGGGAGATAAACCTGGGGTCAGCTCATGGAAGACCTTGAGTGCAGGGCAGACGGTTTGGGCTCCGCTCATGGGCAGTAGGTGCCAGTGAAGCTCCTGAGCGTGGGCATGGTGTGGTGAAAAGCAGTTGCAGAAAGAATGATGAAGGGGGTGGCGGAGGAGAGAGGTGCGGGGGTGGCGTTGGCAGTGTGGGAGTCTCCAGGGCTGGTTCGTCTGCAGGTGCAGCTTGCTCAGTCTCGGGCTAAGTCCACAGGCTCTGGGGGTTCAAGAAAGGAGAGCCTTGGCGAGATTCATTTTGTGTGAGTTCTGTGGGTCTAAGACATGTCCTTCCCACCCAGGGATATATTCTGGGGCCCAGAATCACCCTGGTGTCCTCTCCTTTGAGATGGGGAAAGAGAGGGCAGGCCCTGGATTACTGTGGGGAGAGAGACCTCAGTGAATGTCTCTGGCCTGGGTGGTGTAGCTTGCCATCTTCTGGCAGCAGTGAAGAGTGATGGTGGGAACCTTGACTAACCCTGTTTTTAGCTGCTGCTTGGCATTTGAGACCACAGCGTCAGGCAATCTTGTGGACACCATTTCTTATCTTCCCTCCTCCTCCTCCCACCAAGGCTGCAGGGAGCTTGGGGTAACTCTAGAACCCAGGCAGCACTGAATAACACCATTCCTTGACCCACTCCCCTGCCCTCAAGTGTCTGCTCCCAAGATCTTCTCCCAAGCCATGAGAATGGTGGGTTGACCTGGGACCAGACTTCCCTTGGTTATTTCCAGCAGAGATTTATTGAAATCTCGATGCACAGTACAAATGTATTCATGGTCTCAGTGGACCAAGAGTACCCAGAGGGCAGCCACACTACGTTGCCCCCCCCCCCGGTCTCTTGTCCTTAAGGTGGGATCCTGGGATGAGATGGCTGATACCCCAGTGATGGTGCCTCTAGGCAGCCCAACACCTGTGGAGCTAGAGGATGGGCTGATTTAATTAGAAATAGAGTGTGGGTCTGAGCCCCCAGCCAGCATCCAGAAAGAAGGAATTTTACGTGAATGTCCACTTCGTACTGAGCACGGTGCTTATTTAGCCTATTAGTTTGCTGCTATCATTTGCATTTTGTATATGAGGAATGAAGACATAGAGAAGTTAAGTCACTTTCCTGAGTTTGCAGAGCCAGGACAGGTATTTTGCCTCACTGGAGTCCACTGACTTCATAGCCCAAGTTCCTTCTTACCCTTCTTTGAAAGAGCTTTTCACAGCATGTAGCACTTTCTCTTTGCTGTAAGTCAGTACCCTGCTACCACTCCCAGGATCCTAGTGATGCTGTGGAAGTTTAGTCATCATATACTAAATGGTACTTTAGAGGAAAGTTCTCAAGGACAGATTTCCAAGCCCTGGTCTCCTCCCTCCCTCCGTCCCTGCTTCTACAGGTATTTCCTGAGCCCTTACCATGTGCCTGGCACAGTATATCACTGTAGGGGTGCACGGGGAGCAAGTCAGGATCTCTCCTGTCACAGACCTCACATTTATCAGAGAAGACAGATAAGGATAAATAAACACTTAAAGTAGTCACAGACTGTCACAAGAAACGGAAAGGAAGCAAGGAAAACTTGAAAGATGAGCATGAGCCAGCCATGTGACTACCTAAGGAAGATCATTCTGGAAAAAGGGAGCCCGAAGGCAAAATAGAGTGATAGGCCTCAGACCCAGCAGAGGCCCGTGAGTGGGAACCCAGCGTGGGGGTGGCGAGGAAGGCAGAGACCAGGTCTTGTAGGCCATGAAAAAGAATTTGTTCCACATGTGAGCAAAAACCATTGGAGAAATTTGAACAAGGACCATCCTGGCTGCTCTGTGGAGAATGGGTTTGGAAGAGCAAGAAGGGCTGCTAGGAAAACAGAAAATGATAGCAGTATAGCGGTAGAGGTGGGGAGAGATGGATGAACTGGAGATGGGAGTTGGAGGCAGAGCTGGCAGGCCTCGCTGATGGATGAAAGAGTCACTTGGTTCTCTGTAGCTTGAGCAGGAAGATTTCTGCTGAGAACCTAGTACGTGTGAGATGCCTGTGAGGCATCCAGGCAGAGATAACAAGGGGGCACGTGGGTGCAGGAGTCTGGAGCTCACAGGCAGGGCCTGCCCGCCCCGCCCGACAGTAGTCAGATGGGATGGCCCCTCAGGGCACTTTAACATCCTGTGTGGTGCTGGACATAGTTTTTGGCATAGTTTGTGCTTAATAAGTGACTTTGGAAAGAAAGCAAGATGATGGCATGAATGAGTTACCCAGACAAAGCACATTGGCAGTCCCTGTTGTCACATGCCTTGGGGTGGGGATGCACATTTGTTCCCAGTGGGTGTAACACCGTTTCTGTACCGGTGAAGAATTTGGGTGTACTTGGTATTTGTAGGGATGGGGCTTGACCCTCATGGTTCTTGACAGCGTAAGTGGAGCCTTTTCCCCAGGCTACCAGCTGGGGCTGCACAGAACAGGGTGAACCATCATAGTCCCCTGCTGCTGGGAGTTGGCCTTCTGTGAAAATGTAGTTCAACTCGGAAAATATCTCTTGGGAGCCTACTGTACGTGAGGCACCATAGGAGATGCACAATGAGCAAGACCCAGGCCTGCTTTCAGAGAGTTGGCTGGGGGCAAGTCCAACAGGAGTGAATATCTGCAGGGCAAAATACGTTAGGTGAGGGAAGTCAGGTGCTCCCGGAATACAGAGGTGGAGGGGCAGGGAGGGCGGAGGCCATGGGCCCTTCGTGGAAGTGATAGGCACTGCTGAGTGGTGGAGGGTGGAGGGAAAGGCGCGGCTGGTGGAGGACTCCCAGAGGAGAGGCATCAGCCCTGAAGACATGGGTGTGTTCCCAGAGGGATGAGGACCCTAGACTGCAGGTATAGTTGCCAAAGAATATGGAAAAGATGAGCCTCTAGAGGTCTTGAAGGAACTCCATGATCGAGCCGCATCCCTCGGGCTGTAGGAGCCCTCTAGGGCCTGGAAGGCGTGATGTGCTCTGCGCAGAGTGATGGGGTTGTGGTGACAGAGAGGAGGTGGGCGACCAACCCAAATGCCTACCCCGTGTTCCGGCCAAATGGATGAGACTGGGAACCAGGTCGGGAGAGTGGAAAGGAAGAGGTGGCTGCAGGAGATTTGCGGGGATGTGGCCTGAGGATTTGCAGGTGGATGAAATGGGGAGGGTGACAGTGGTGACGGTGATAGTTAACTTGTATGAAGACTGACTCCGTGTTAGGCTGTGCTCTTGTTCTAAGAGCTTTAGAAGTTTTGTCCTATTTAAATATTCACAACAGCTTAATATGGTAAGTACCATATGTATTTTTGGAGGAGAGAGCATTATTATACCCATTTTACAGACAAAGATTTGGAGTCACTGAGGTCAGCTCGTCCAGAGTTACATCTGGCAAGGGGTGGAGCTGGGATTCAGGACCTAAGCGTTGGCTTCAGCGCCTGTGCTCCAACCACGGGCCCCAGGTCCAAGCTGTGATTCCCAGATAGAAGAATAGATGAAGAATTGCATCTCCAAAGTAGGGGACACAGGCAGAGAAGCACGTTCAAAAGACTAGGACAGACACTCTGCCTCAGAAGATGTGACTCAGGGCACGCGTGACACACAGGAAGTGGGGCTACTGCCTTTCGGTGCAAGCAGGGAGTTTCGGGCTTTTGTGATTTGAGAAGCAACGTGGGCACCCTGTTCAGGAAACGTTGATTTTCACCCTCATGATGAACTGGGAAAAGAAGCCCTGAGGGGTACCTGCACCTGGTGCAAGAGCAAGACCCTGACCCACGTCCTGCGTGTCCAGTGTCCACAGTGTCGTGTCCACAGACTGAGGACACTGGACGTTGCGTGACTGTGAGGGTGCTGGACGCAGCCTTGCCTTTTCCCCAGGGGTGGTTGGCTCTGCTCTGGCCCGGGTGGCACTGGCTAAGTATCCCCATTTCAGGGCCTTGGTGACCTGCTTTTTGCAGGAGGGGCAGAATCTGCAGGATTACATCGTTAGAGGTTTGCTTTTGCAACAGAGGTCAGAGTTTCCTGAACTGAAGCCAGACTAGCTCCCCTGAGCAGCTGGTGCCAGGAACCTTAAGGTTCTATCTCCACGTAAAATCTGGTTCTTTTTCTCTTGAATAATTTCTACTTCCAGAGATGCAAAGCTGCCAACTGAATGGCAGTGGCACCACTCCCTGCTTGTTTGAGGGTGTCTATTTTGTGGGTACCTGGAGGCAGCACCCTAAATCCCTCCACCTGTAGTAGTATTTCTTGTGGCTCCTGTGCCAGCCTGTATCTCAAAACACACTCAAAAAAACACTCTTTTGAGAGCTGAAGGGAACCAGAGCCGCAAAGTGCAGGCGTCTGCACTCTGCCGTGCCCTCCTCGGCTCTCTCTGGCTTCTGCCCCTTTTTTTTTTTTTTTCTGTTGAATAAGCAAAAGCCAGAGCAAATGTATTCCTCGGCTCTCAAACGAAAATGTGTAGTAATTGTTTCTTTTTGCTATTTTCGATATATTTCTATTCTGTTCATTGAACTTGGTTCTCGGTGCCTCTTGCCAACTCACTATTTATCACAGAGGTCATCCCCCAACCCTGCTGTTTGCCCTTTGTGAAATGGCGTCTTTCCCCTTCCCGGTTATGGTGGTGGGAATGCTTATCCTCACCGTGTGGGGGTGGGAGGGGCGGAGGGAGGGCCTGCTGGGTCCTGCCTAACAGCTGCCACGTCCCGAGCCTCCCCCAGCCTGCACTTGGTCAGAGGCCGCACACAACTCCGCTCATTCCAGGTGAGGAAAGCGCCTGGACTCAGACGTAATTGATTCTGACTGATATCCAGGTTGGGGTGTAATTAGCAGTCTTGATTTAATGGCATTGTGGCCTGAGACTGCCATCTTCTCCCTTGTATTTAAATGGTCATTTCCCTTGGCAGACAGTGAATTGGCATCAGACCTTGACGGTGGACCCTGAGCAAGTCGCGTCTCCGAGCCTGGGTTTCCTTAACCAGGGCGTTTGATCATGATGTCATCTCACAAGGGGGCGAGCACTAAATGGCAGCCCTTCTCAGGCCCAGCTCACGTGGCACTTGGACATCATTTCCTGCCACTCTTAGGGAGGCAGATGTGCTGGGTCCCAGCCTCCTGGCTCTGTGGGCAAGTCACTTAGCTTCGGAGGCCTCCACCTGCTCACCTGTAAAGTGGACTCATAGCAGTTGCCTTATCGTCTCGTACAGCCAGGGAGAGGACTAAGGAGAAGCACAATCATAGGCTCTTCAAGCTGGAAAGGACTTTGGATATTATTAGTTTCAACCTTTTGTTTTATAGGTGGGAAAACCAAGGCTCAGAGGAGTGAGTGACACCCAGGATGACCTGGCCCGCCAGCAGCATATAGTCAACGTGCCGTGTTGTTTGGGCTTCATGACATTGCTTCGTCTAAAGGCTTACCTGTCTGTTAACTCATAAACATATGCGGAGAGGTGCACCTCTCCATGTGTGGCGGTGGACAGACAGATGGCCCTTCTCCTGCCATATGCTCTGGCCTGTGCGAGCGTGAGGGACTGAAGGAGGTAGTGCAGCAACACGCCGGGCTGGGGAGTCGCCCCTGTTGCTGAGCTGAAAACTTCCTTTGCTTCAGCGTTCCCACTTCCCTCCTTCACTCGGGCTCCCACAGTCCATATTTGGCTGTCTATGAACCAGGGCCTCCGTGCCCAGCGTTGTGCCTGATGCTAGGGAATTGTGCAGAGGTCTGAAGGGAGGCTCCTGCCCTCAGGCAGCCATTTGTAGGCAGGACAGGCACCCCGCAGAGGTCAATACTAACAAGGCAGGAGAACGTCCTGGGGCCAGTGACGGCCAGTGGAGCCCCTGCAGCGTGTTGGTGGGTGAGGGAGGATTGTGAGCCTGGAGGAGGAGGTGGGGCTTCAGCTGGGCCTCGATGGCTCTGGATTGGACCAAGAGCAGTGCAAAGGAAAGAAGACAGCTTTTTAGATGGAAGGACATGCCGTGAGCAGGGCCTGGAGGTAGAGACGTGGAAGGTGCATTTTGTGAACTGGGTTTACACTGAAGAGCAAGGAAACTCTGTGAGAGGAGCGTTTTTATTTGCAGAGTTTTTATCTGTGATTGGGCAGGCAAGTGTCTGAGTGATTTAGCTCACCCAGCACAGCACTCGGGACCATTACTTTGGCTCAGAGCATTGCTGAGAGCCTGACTGTACCTGTCGCTGTGACACTTGGCTCACCCGCCTTGAGGATGTAATGGGGCTGGAGGGAGGCAGGTGACCTCCCAATCTTCCCCGTCTGAGAGGCCTGGGTCGAATGGGGCACAGGGGACCCGGGGACGGGGGCGGGGATCCAGTCTTGCTTTGGATTTGCCTCGGCCCCTTCTGGGTCACAGAACAGCTTCCCGCCCGCCAGCCCGCCTCAGCCCGCCTCCTCTGGAGCTGGCTTTCCGCTTATCTTAATTTATTGATGAAAACTTGTTTTACGGTCCAGAGCACAGACGGCAGCAGCTCCCTGCCAAAAGAAAGCACGCCTGCAAATCGGAAAAGCTGCCTCCCAGAGATGGATGGCTGGGGACCGGCAGGACGGCAGAGGGAGTAGAGCCCATGTGGGCAGACGCTGCTGCAGGCCTGGGTGGACAGGGCTCGGGGAGGCCCAGGAGCAGCCCCCGTGTGCCGGCTGGGGCCGGGGCAGCGGGAGCAGTGGAGGACCTCCCTGCCTGTCTCCACCGCAGGTTCCTGACTCACTGCTGGCCTCCATAACCTGGGGAATGACGGCTGCAGGCCGTAAATACTAATAATGGCTTTCATTTATAGTTGTGTACAAGGCGCCATGCTAGGAAGTTTATTTTCATGAACCTCATTTAATCCTGACGACAAGTTTATGTGGTAGGTACCGTTAATTCCCATTTAAAACACAAGCACCAGAGAAAAAGCCGTTCTCTGCGGTTGCTGGCTGGTGAACGAGGGAACCTGGAACTTTAACCAGGTCTACCTGGACCCAAGGCCAGAGTCAGCCACGGCCGTCTCTGACCCACACACTCCAACTCTGGCCAGTGTCTTGTCTCACATTGCGGCCACCTCTGCAGCCTGGTGGTGTTGGTCCAGCTGGCCCGGGTATTCCCAGGGTAGGACCCTGTCTCATGATCTTGTGTGCGGTAGAAGCCGGTGCAGTGCTGGGCTCAGGGCAGATGTGTGCAAGGCACCTGCTGAGTAACTAACTGGCTAGAGGATCCCACGAGCAGGTTACTCTTTACCAAAAAGCAGAAATCTTTTCAGTGGCTTCTGTGCTTTCCTCTGAAACTCCGCGTCCTTGTGGGTCAAATAAGAAAACTCTCAACATCCCTGCTCACTACATCGGTCAGTTACAGGTACCACGTAGAAAAGGGCCCAACTCCAAGGGCTCCAGTGTTTTCATCTGTAAAATGGGCCCCACTCAAGATCATCACCACCATTTACAGAGACGCAGTACATGGAAGCGCCCTCTGGAAAACGAACGGCAAAACATCGTTATTATTTCCGTGAGCTCCTGTTTTGTGGAGATACGGGTGCAAAAAGGTCCACTGAGCTGCAGCTGTGTTTATTTTCTTCCTCCTTGCTTCCTCTTGGAGAATGGTGTAGCCAACAATTTTCACAGCTCTGGGAGAATCAGCAAAGCAGGTAGACGCCCTCGGCTGGACCACCACCTCCACCCTGAGCATCTGTCTGCTGCTCCTGCCTGCTGTGGCCGTGTACCCCCTCCGTTCCCCACCCCACCACCCGGGCTGTGTGCCTGGCTCTCTCCACTTCTTGGCATGCCTGTGTCACCGGCCCCAACTCAGGTTGGGCTATGAATTTGTCGAACATGTTTAATACAATGAAATCTTAGATTTTTCTCAGGTCTGTAGGAGGCAGGTGGAGGTTGGAATCACAAGAGTCATAGCAAATTGTGTTAAAATCCCAGCTCTGTCAACTCCATGTGTGAGCTTAGACGGGATACTCAACCTCCTTGATCCTTTGTAAAGTCCAGAGAAAATAATAGTAACTGCCCTGTATGGCATTTGTGGAAAGGGTGGGACACAGTTCCTGGCTTGTGATATGGGCTCAGTGAATGCCAGCTCTCTCCTCGGCTTGGCTGCCTCCGTCCCCACCAGAGTCATCACCAACACTGCTTTTTCATCCTGTCCTCCTTGGCTAGAAGGAGTGCTCCAGGCCCAGAGGCTTGCTTCTGCACACTCTATCACAGCTAGCCTTCCTTTCTCAGAGCAGGCACGTGTCTGGGTGACACTCTTTCTGGCTTTCATGGGAAAGAGCCAGGCAGATGATCCAGATCCCAGCAGTGGGAGGTGGTGGGTAAGAATGCGGTTTTTGGAGTCAGATGTCCTGGGTCTCTTCATTCCTGAACCTCACTATACTTGTGTTTTCTCATCTGTAAAATGGGGAGGACAAAGATGCCACTGGGTTGGGAGGATTAAATGAGGCAATAGAGGCAAAGCACTCAGACTAGCACTAGTGCATGATCGGCACTCATCCACAGCCACAGAGCATGAGGAGGAAGGGCAGGGAAGGCGGCCGTGGGCACTGGGAGCAGGTGCAGCTGTCCCACCGAGAGCTCTGTGACCTGGGACACGTTTGTCTGGGGAGACTGTGGACAGGCAGGCAGCTTTCAACGGAGTAACTTGAATTGCCGTGCACATGTCGCAGACAGGATGGGTCATAGCCTCCTGTGTGACCAGGAGAGCCCTGAAGTGGGCACAGCCTGGCACAGGGCAGGGAGGGATCTCATGTTGTCACTTAAGTTGGTGCTGAGACCATCTCTGGCAGAGAGATCTGCACAGAACCATCCCGTGTCCCCCATGAAGCATGTCAGAAATGCCAAAATGCTGGCGTGGGTGGTCATAGCTCCCGGCTGGCAGTATAAATAATCAGGCTGTGGGCACAGGATCCCCAGGGAGAAGGTGCTCCACGTGTGGGCCCTGTCAAAGGTCTATAGCTAGAGAGAGTGTGGGTGGCTATGTTGGGGCCAGAGGTGGACCTGGTTGTCAGGCAATCTTTCCTGATACCTATTTGTGTAATTATGGTATTGTTTGCTGAGCTAGAGCCATGGAAGATCACCCTCATTACATCATTGGAAGGGCCTCCGACCCGCCATGGGTGGAGGCAAGGCAGCTGTGCTGAATGAGAGGCACCCAGTCTTAAAGTCTTCACTGTGTGACTTTTCTTCACCTCTGGGGGCACCTCCTTTCCCAAAACAGGGAGAATGGTCCCCACCCCCTTCGCCATCCTGAAGAAGGAGTTACAGTCTCCTAGATATTTGGAGCTCTTTGCCAGAAAGATGTAATGGGAACTCAAGGCATCCTTGTCCTGTTCTGCCTGCATTTTCCAAGGAGTGTGAGTAATAACACCTTGTACGGCATTTATATTCCGAGGAACACAAAGTGCTCGGCAGGCAGAGCCCTGTTCATCCCCACAGTGTCCCTGAGTGCTGGGGAGGTGCTCTTCTCTCTCTCTGGTTTATCAGAGAAACATCTCAGAAAGGTTAAGTGGCTTGCCAGAGCTGCACTGCACCTCCTGCTCCCCTGGGCTCCAGGTCCTGAGGTCTGCGCTGCCGATGGTTCTGCCTTCTATGGGAAGCCCAGGTAGCCACCAGTTATACTGCCGTCCTTGAAGGTTGGTTTCTTAAGCCCATCCTGCCTCCCACAGCAGCCCTAGCTTCACAATTACTGCGTGCTTTGATGCTGTCAGAAATGCCTTTCTCCCCAGATGGACAAAATAAAACAAATTCAGGAAGGAAAAGCTATGCTGGTAATTGGAAAATCCTTTCTCAGACCCCTCTGACAAGTTATTCTAATTCTTGGTGCCTTCCCTTCCGCTTTACAGTGACCTTGGGAATTGAGACAGTGCCGTGTGCTGGGACCCCAGGCTGCCTCCTCGTGGTTCCTCCCTGGGCAGCCGTGGCTCTGGGCATCCCCCACTCCTGCCCAGCGTAGAGTGCCCATCCTGCACATCATACAGTGTTACTGGGTGCTGGTGGCCTGAGGCTCCACGCTGCCTTCTGTCCAGTGCTGACAAGTTCCAGAGTTTGGGGAAAAGGCATGTCCCAGGGTCCTCCTCACCCCTACTCTCCCAGCAAAGGGCAGTCCTCCCACCAGCTCAGAGAACCGAAACGTCCAGTGGAGGCCATGACTGGTTTTTCAGCCTCCTTCTTGGGAGCTTCTTCCCCATTCCTGTTCCTTAGGTGCTACAGCCTGCCCTCCGTGCGTTCCCGCAGCCTGCCCTCCGTGCGTTCCCGCAGCCTGCCCTCCGTGTGTTCCTGCATAGGGATGGGAAACAGCTGTGCCCTCTTGCTCGCTTGCTCTGCCCAGGGTCTGCAGCAGAGGCTTGCAGTCTAGGGGCCACATCCTCCCATGCCCAAAGTGAGCAGGAGCTGCATGGGCTGGTAGGAGCTTGGGATTGCTGAGTAACAAGCGCTCCCTGTGTGTTCCTTCTTCCCCGCACCCACCTGCACCCCCTGTTGTGATTGCACTGTGCATCCTCGGTCTGGGAAGAGCCCCTGACCCCACTGCCCAGGCCCGGGACGGGCTTGACTGGGAAGCAGATGCGGTTCTGCCCCGCGTGTGCAGCGTGTCCTGGCAGGGCTGCAGCGGCAGCGGGAATCGATGTTTATGGACTGGTGAATGATCACTCCTCCTTTACAAGGCTGGCAGGTGCTCTGTATTATCCGCTGCTCTTTGGCATCCTGGCCACATGTCATTTTGTGGTCCTTCTGAGGGCTGTTCCTCAGGCTTTGTTCCTTCTGACAGCTTTGGCCCTACACCGGGCCCCTTGGGGGTTCTGGACGTGTCTCCACCTCCTCTGCCAGTTCGCCGTGGAGGAAGAAGGCCTGTGGGCCAATCTGAGAAGGTAGAACATGCTGGTGCCTGAGAAAGTGGACCTGGGGCCTGCTGTCAGGTGGCCTGGGGATGGGGTACAGGTGGAGGTGCGGGAGGTGACCTGCGTTGCCCTGTAGCCTTTCTCCCAGAAAGAGGCATGGCTTATAACGGAGTGTGTTGGGATGGCACATGTTAGATGCCCCCATCCCTCCCTGTCTCTGGTCCTTGCTATCTAGGCATTGCCATGTTGGGGACTGGGCCATCTCTCTCCCATGCCTTCGTCTTTGAAGCCCAGAACAGACTCAGGTTCTCCCTGCCCCCAGGGCTATACCAACCTAGAGTCTCACAGATGCCTTGGTTGGAGCGAGCCCCCAGGCAGGGCAGGTGCCCCCCCCACCATACTGAGGCTAGGCCAGGAAGCCCAAACAGATGGGTAGCACTTCAACAGGGCCAACTCTGCCCCCAGCCAGCGGCCAGAGGGCACCAAGCCCTTTGCGCAACTAGGGGCCAGGACTGCTGGTGACTGGGCATTTATCCCTCCACCCTGGGCCCTGACCCCCCTGGAGGGTGGCAGGGGGCCGTCCCCAAAGTCTCAGGTAGAATCTCCTTCATCATGGACTCTTCCATCCCAATATACACTTCAGGGTTTTAGATTGCAAGAGGTGTAGGTGTTGTAACAGGACTCACTCTCAAATGCTAGGGGTTTTGGTCAATTGGGGAAGGGTTACAAAGTTGGCTGGAGACGATTGGCCCTCTTGAAACATAATTCACGAGCTTTATAACCGCAGAGGCTTGCAGCTCCCAAACACGATGCCCCTTAAGTTTGGCCATGGGTAGACATTCTCTCTTAGAACTATCTCACATGGAGAATAACCCCATTCTTGTATAATTAAAATGTAACTGGGTTGTAGATATGCAAATGCTTTACGTAATGTTTATTTGGAGGAAAATTAGGCACAAAAATATGGGTGTGATCTCCCTGACACCTATGTAAGTTGGTGAGATGAGGGGCTGCAAAGTGAAGGTGTGAAGGTGAACTGGAGGCTTTGAGAGAAAGTGTGGGGACCAACAGTAATGACCAAGGAATCATGCCATCTGACTTGACTTATGCACAAGCTCAGTGTGAGACTGAACTGTGCTGTGGCTGCCGCTCAAGCCAATGGGGCCTTAGGCTGAATTACTAGAAGTATAGAGCTCAGAACGTAGGAGGGGAAGAGCTGGTCCTACCGTAGCTGGAGCCTAACTTTCAGTTTGAGACAGGCCTGTTCTTAGTGGGCCTCTTGGGCAAAGCTAGGATTGATGCATGTTAGCCACAGGGAAGTAGATTCTTGCATTAATAAGAAAGAATTCTTGACTGATTAGAGTTATGCAAAAAAAAAAAAAAAAAAGAATGGAGTGCATTATGGGATGGTGAGCATTCGGACCCTGGGAGACCCTGTGTGACTGCATCCCGCTCTATGGTTCCACTGAGCGGTGGTCCTCCTGCCTGCTGGGTGACTTTGGCAAAGACGTGTCTATGACTTTGTCCCTTCATTTCTCTCCATGCAGAACTGGAGGCATCGTCTGCTGTCTCTCCTCCCCTGCCCCTCCTGCCTCTCCCTTTATGGCTGTGAGAATGAATGAGCTGCGGGGGCCCTTGGAGGCCAGGGGTGTCTGAAATACAAAGCAGCAGCCATGCTCCTGGCACTGATGTATTGTCTCTGCTCCCCACGATGAAGTTCTTGGCAGGTCGGCTTCTTCCAGAGCCAGGCAGGTTCATTACTAGCCGGCATGTCAGGCTGTGAAATTAAAGCTGTTTTGATTTTTTTCCTTTTTTAAAATTCTCCACATCCACTAATTTATGAAATGCCATTAAATGTTGGGCCTGGCCTTGGCCCATAGAAACATTAGGGAGCACTGAGTCCTAGCATTTGAAAATCTCCTGCAAGCAAAAAATGGATGAGGGTGTCAGGGGGACCAGGGGCCAGGTTGGGGGCCACCAGTGACATCCGACGTGAGGATCCCAGGTGCCTTGTGGGGCTCTGCAGACACCTGAGGCAGTGGGGATTAAAATATGGCAGCAGAGATGGGAGCAACACAAGGGCACTGGGGGTTCCTGGAGTGGGGAAGACGGCGTGCACAGGAGGCTGCTTTTTCAGGAGGGTTTGCATGTCTGGGTCTGGTCCTGTTCCCCAGCTATGGCCTGCTCAGGCCCCTCTGTCCATCCCCATCATTCATTCATTCATTCATTCCTCCAGCAAATTTTTATCTAGTAATCCAGGCATGTTCTGGGCCCCACGATGGAAGAAAAATGGATAAGACATGAACCTGGGTCCTGGAAGTGCACGCGTTTTTTTGTTTGTTTGTTTTTTGTTTTTTCCAAAGTGCCGGGATTACAGGCGTGAACCACTGGGCCCGGCCGTGCATGCGTTTTTAGTGAGGGTGGACAGCAAGTCTACACAGAGGCCTGCGAGGTCCACATGTGGGCCTGGTGCTGGCAGAGGAGTCAGGCTTGGGAAGGGGCTGCTCCCACCAGTGGGGGACTGATGGCACCCATGAGACCAGGAGATATGGGCAGTAGCTGCCCCTGGGTTCTAAGCAGCATGGAAGCAGGTGGAGAAGCTGAGGAAGGGGAAAGCTTGAAGGGGGAATTGCGTCCCTCACCCCCAGAGAAGTAGGATGCCCGCTTGAAATATATATAATGACACGTGGCAGAAGCCTGTATTGAAACCACAGTCAACATGGTTCAAACTGAAGACAAGGAAGACACTGGGGATATTAGCTAATTACAAGACTTAACAAATGAGGTGGGGCTGGAGTGTGGGCTCACTGTCTAGCCATAGCCTGACTGGGCCTAAGTTTACCTGCTGTGTGTGTTTTGGATGGGCCCCTGGGGACAGAGAAGATTCTGATACAGCCTGATGACTTGGGGCTTTTCTCTGTGCCGGGGGCCTGCACCCTCTCCCTCCTCCAGAGTCAGGGCAGGGCCCAGACCGGATTGCCCTGTGGGACTTGAAGGCTTTGCCAGGAGTGAGGCCCTGCTCTGGGCTCTGTGGATTTAACCACAAACGTGACAGACCCAAATCCTAGCCCTCAAGGGAGGCCATTGGCAAATGTAAGGATGGGATTCATCTTCCCAAATTTGGATGTGGTTTTGTTCGTAGCCCTTATTTGAAGTTATTTTGAAATGCCTTCGGTTGGGGAAGGGGCAGGGGAGGCTTGGTACTCTGGCTAGCCCCTGGGTCTGCTCCTGCTCTGGGGAGGGCTTCAGTTAGGCCTGGACCACACCAGGAGTGGCTGGTGACCTCCTGCGGGTTGGTGCTAGCATTGCCTGGGGCCTGATCCCCTGAGTCACCCTGCCTCACCCCAGATTGTCCCATTGTGGGCTAGATTATAGCTCAGTCATCTCAGCTGAGACAACCCTCTGGTTTTGGAAGGGAATTTTCCCGAATGCCACCAGCTAAGCTCTCTGGCCCTGAGCTTTGGCTGCGCCACCACGGATGGGCCTTGCCTCCTTCCTGTGCTGTGTGCTGGGCTCCCTCCACAGGGGCGGCTCCCCTGCCCCGCACCTCCCTCTCCCGCTCCTGCCGCACCCTCTCCCTGCCCACTGCACTGGCTTCAGAGGTCAGCTTCCTGTCTTCCCGCCCTCCTGCCTGTGTGGGGCAGGCCTGGCTCGCCAAGACTTCATGGCCAACTGTCTCTGCTGTCACCTCCTCCCTCCTGCCCTTGCTCCCTTCCCGATTTCAGCCCTGGCTCTCCCCAGCTCCGGCTCACCAGCTGGAGTCTCCCCAGTACTTTGGGCACATCGCTGTCATTGGCTCTCCCTTCCCCACCGCTGGAGGGAACACATCAGGTTCTTTCTCCAATGGCTGTTCTCAAGGCATTGACCGGCCAAGGGTGGGTGCCTGGCGGGGGGATAGGGTGTGGGGCAGGGTTTCTCAAGCTCTATTGACAACTGGGGCCAGACAGTTCTTGACTATGTGGGCTGTCCTGTGCGCTGCAGGGTGTTCAGCAGCATCCCTGGCCTCTACTCACCAGAGGCCAGGAGCAGCCCCTCCGAGTTGTGGCAACCAAAAATGTCCCCAGACTTGCCACATGTTCTCTGGGGAGCAGAATTGCTCCTGACTGGGAACCACTGGGCTGAGGGCTGACAGCTTCATGTCTCAGGCTGGGCTAAGACTGCACCAGAGGGACCTGAGAAATGATCTCGTCCAAATCCCATGTTTTAGAGGAAATTGGGCCTCCAAGAGCTAAAGAATCTTAGGGTCACACTGGGGAGCAGCATGATGAGAGAGGCGTTTTAGGAAAAGGAATCAGGCAGCTCTATGCAGGCTGGGCTGGAAACCAGAGGCCAGGGGCAGGGAGGGCAGTGGGGGCCGTGATCTGGACGTGGGACCCATGGCGAAGGCCTGGTCTTGGTGCCTGTGCCCTCTCAGTCGGAGGTCCCCTGGGAGCAGGTGGTAGTAAAGCCTTCTACACCAAATGCCAGAAGCCAAGGTTTTGTCCCAGTCCGGCATTGTGACTGGGGACTTCCATGTCCCCGCCTTAGCTTCCTGGAAAATCAGGCGTGACCTTTGTGTTTTCTTCTTGCCGGGAAGCTCTGATAGTGTTGAGCCATCGGAAGATGGGAGCAGAGGGCTCGATTCGGCTGGAGCCCCTTGAGGATGGGAGTGTGGCAGTGGGGATGTGTGTGGCACCCGCTCTACTACGCTGGCCTCACTGGGCAGACGTGCACCATGTGTGGAGTTGTGCCAGGCGGGGGCTGTGATGGAGGCGGGAACAGGTTTGAGGGCTTGGAGAGGAAGGCTTCGGGTCCAGACTGTGCCGCCGTAGGATAGGCCACAGATCTTTCCTGGGGGCCTGGAGGACTTTGGACAGGAAATGGGAAAGGAAGCAGATTTGGGGACAGGGCACCAGCTATGTTCCCTGAGAGGTAGAAGGCTCCCGGCTGGGTCTGGCAAGGCCAAATCACAGGATGTGGAATGTAAAGTCAGAGAAGCAGTTTGAAGAGAGGTGACCAGGTCCTGGAGTTTCGGACCTAAGAGGTTTTCCTAGGTGGAGGCTCCTGAGCATCCCAGCACTTCCCCAAGGAGGGAAGTGGAGAGAGGGGCTCGGAAGGGATCCCCCTCCCTGCAGGTACACCGACCGTGGGAAACCGCTTCAGGAGGAAAGCTGTACTTTGAGAACTTTTCCAGGCCCGAGGAGGATCCAGGCTCTGAGCTCTGGGGTCCTGCGTGTCTCCAGCTGCAGTGGGTGGGGGCACCCCGCGGCTCCCCCTGCAGCCAGTACCTGCGGCAGCAGGGTTTCCGCTTACTCATTCCAGGGTCTGGCTTTTAGAGCCATAAATCTTCAGCATGAAGATCATAAGTTCTCCATGGTATGATTAATGAAAGAAAAATTGAGACGGCAGCATAGAAACTGACCGGATTGAAGAAAAGTCAGAGTGACTATTCGGATGAAAGTTTCAGCCATCACTGGTGAACCCAGAGCTTCTGGACCAGCTTGGAGCGCCACCTAGTGGCCGCAGTGGGGATAGCCCCCGTTTCCTGGCGAAGCTTTGTGATGGCCCAGTTGGGCGATGCTGTGGGTCTGAGTGTGCCCATTCCTTGGGAGCCCTGACCTGGTTCCATGTGGGGCTGCCCCTGGGGACAGAGGGTGCAGGCCCACTCTCCACAGTGTGAAGGACCCAGGCAGCTGCGGGACGTACCTCATTCGGACCCCCGTCCAGCTCCTTGCACTGTCTCTGGGTTAGTAATACGTGGAAGTATCTGTTCCCACCTTTTTCTTTATGCACTGTGTGGACCACCTTTCTGGTTCCCCATTTATCAAAATCCTGCTCATTCTTCAAAGCCCAGCAAGGCCTGTCAATGCCACCTTCAAAACGTCTCACATTGGCCCATTTCTCACCGCTCCTCCGTAGCCTCCTGGTATGAGTTCCCAGCTCCCGCCTCCCAGTAGCCTCCCAGTTGCTCTCCTGGCCTCCCTCAGGCCGTCCCACGGTCACTTCTCCAAACAGCAGCTAGAGTGATCTGCGGAAAACCTCAGTGAGGTCTTGTCAGTCTCCAGCTCCGGGGCCTTCCCGTCACACTGAGGACACCTGCACGTTTCCTTTACCTACGAGGTCCCAGCTGGCCTGGCCCCCGGCCACCCCGCCTGCCTTGTCTCCTACCACGTGTCACCTCACTCAGTGTTGTAGCACACGGCCAGCGTGCTCCTCCTTGGCTGGCCAGGCTCCTTCCCACTGCGGGGCTTTTGCACCTGCTGTTCCCTCTGGAATGTTCTTCCACCAGATAGTTATGTTACTCCCTCCCCGTGTTTATTTGGGTTTTTGCTTAAACACCACCTCTTCCAAGACACCTTCCCTGCCCACACCCTCCCCAGTTATTTTCTGGCTCTTTACATAGCCTTATTTTTCTTCGTGGCACATGTCAGCAGCTGAAGTTGTGTCATTTGTTGCTTACCTAAGGTCAGTGTCTCCTGTAAGAATCTACTCTTCGTGAAGGCAGGGTCTTTGCCAGTGAGGGGTACCACTGTCTCCCCAGCTCGGAGAACAGGGCCTGGCGCTGAACACGCAGGTGTTGGGTTTGTGGAGGAATAAGCGAAGGAGATGCCCTTCCTCAGGGAAGCATCTGTCCCCTCCCCTCGCCTTCCCGTGGGCATCACTACCCTGCCTAATTGCGGGTTGCCTTGTCTCAGCCCCGAGCCTCTGTTTCCTCCCAGGAGCCAGAGCAGCTTGAGAGCAGGGGCTGGGCTGATTCCTGGATTCAGCATAGTCAGCACAGGCCCTGGCACAGAACAACTGCCAGGGAAGTGCCTTTCCAGCAAGCAGTGCCCGGAGCTGGCCACGCACATCTTGTAGCTTATTCCATTCTAATTCTTACAACAGTCTAAAAGGAAGGGGATGATATTCTCACTCTGCATACGAGAGGTTTGCAAGCTCACACCGCCAGGATAAGCTAGAGCCGGGAGTCCTGTTCGGGTCTGTGACTCCCAAGCCCTTACCCCTGCACGTTCACCCGGCATGGAATGTTCTCGTCCTTCGTCTGCCCCAAGTCCACCCACCCTTTAGGGACTGCCTCCTTCAACTGGCTTCCGTGACTGCGACAGTGATCGCCTCCTCTGAACGCCCGTACCGTTGACTGGGCACCAGTCCATCCCACCTGGGAGTGTAAATGTTGCACTTTTATAGCTCCCATCCAGCCAGAACAGAGACCCCGGGAAAACAGGTCTCTAAAGTGGTTGTAGCTTTTCTGACATGGCACACTGCATGCTGTAGGCACTCAATAACTACTATTTGACTGATTGATTGGTTCCTTAGACTCAGCAAACTTCCCCTGAGCTGGCGGAGGGAGTGGGGGAGTGCCCGCTAGATCGAGCATAAAATCAGGCAGATGTGGAGATTTGTGGCCAGTGAAATGGAAGCTTCCCCAGGTGGAGCCGGTGGCGCTGGCAGCCCCGGGGGTGCTGTTGGGGAGAGTTACTTTTCGGTTTTGGGGCCGATCATGCCAGAGGCTGGCTTATAGGTGGATGGTGAAGGCAGCCATGGACTCCCATGTCCCACACACTGGCCAGGCCCGCAGCCAGCTGGTGACTGCCTCCTTTCTCCATCTGTGGGAAGTTGTTCTTCAGACTCCAGTGGACAAATGGCCCTTCAGGTCAGAGTAACAGGACCCAGTCGTGGGAAGTTCTGGCTCCAAGAAACCCGACTCCGAGGGTCCCTTCCCACCTCCGGAGATGAAGTCTTTCTTGCTTTCCCTGACCCCAGTTCTCCCCTCTCACCAGGCCTCTGTCTTGGACACTGGGGCCTCTTCTCTATCACACAGAGTAACCTAACCGCTCACATGTGCCCAGTACCTTCCATGTATTTGTCATGCACTTCTGCCTCTGTGTGGTTTAATCCATCCTCAGAGTGACCTGGGAGGCTCGTGAAGCTGGCACAGTCTCCGTTGTCATATGGGGAGACTGAGGCACAGAGAGGCTAGGGGACCGTCTGGATCACTCAGCCGACATGCTTTGGGTCTGCGGCCATGCCCGACGGTAGTCCTGTTCCCACCTTGTCGGTTCTGACTTTGTCTGTGTCTCAGAGCGTGGGGTGGGGGCCTGCAGGGTTCCCAGGTCCGTGGACGAGTGTGAGAGCAGTGCCAGGCTAATGGGCTTTCCTTCCTCTCCAGCTCTGTGGCTGTGGGCTGCTTGGAGTGGGCATCTGGCTCTCCGTGTCCCAAGGCAACTTTGCCACCTTCTCCCCCAGCTTCCCTTCGTTGTCTGCAGCCAACCTGGTCATCGCCATAGGCACCATTGTTATGGTGACGGGCTTCCTCGGCTGCCTGGGGGCCATCAAGGAGAACAAGTGCCTCCTGCTCAGCGTAAGTTATGTCCGAATCCCCAGTCCCTCCAAATCCTGATCTCCTTGCACTTGTACCCCGGGACAGGCAAGACCTGGAACACTAGCCACCTGGTGTCCAACCTGAGCCCAGGGAAACTGCCTCTAGAATGTTCTAGGCTTGATCACACCCCTCCTCATCATGATTGGTTATGCATACCCCTAGTCCCTCCTACTCCCAGATTAGTCAGCTCCTTTATTATGCCCCTGTCCTAGCTATCTGGGTTTCCTCAGGAGGAGCTGGCCTCTCCCAGACCTGGGAAGCCCCACCTAGGCGCCCCCTGTCCCTGCCTTCCACGCCCTCCTTGTCCTCAACCCTGCCCATTGCCACCTACCCATGCCTGGCCCTTTCCTTTGCAGTTTTTCATCGTCTTGTTGGTCATCCTCCTAGCAGAGCTGATCTTACTCATCCTCTTCTTTGTCTACATGGACAAGGTAAGCCTTGCCAGATGGGAGGGGGCATATGGAATGTCACTGCCCTTAGGGTTGGGCCAAGCAGGCCAGGGGCCCTTCCCTGGCCAGAGGAAGAGTGCTGGCAAGCAGCACCTGTGCAGAAAGGAAGACGGAACCATGGGTTGGGAAAGCTACCGAGGAAAGGCCAGTTGGAAGGTTTTGATGGGGGGAGCAAGGGGCGGGCAAATTTGGAGGATGGGGGAGTTGTATAGTCCCAGGAAGTGGAATCCTCTGCATGACCAGAGATGGCAGTGGGCTGCCTCTGGCGCTGGCGAGCTCCCTGTCACTGGAAGGAATTAAGCTACTTGGAGAAGGGATTCACACCTCCTCAGGTGGTTGGGCTGGGTGATTTGAGAGCAACCCATGAGAAACAAGGAGGAACTCTCTGGACGAAGCTGGCTGAGCAGGACTGACAGCACAGGGAGGCTCTGTTTCCTGCACTAGAGCCCTTGAGGACGGGCGCTGCTCCTGGGTTCAGGAGGATGGTGGGTGGCCCCCTATAACCTCGCCAGGCTGGGCAGTTTGCAGTCACCAGTGAAGTTGGCCAGGATTTCAGTCTCTTGGGGCGTGGCAGGCCCTTTGGTACCATGTGCTCCAGAACTGTGTAAGGAGCAGTTCTTGAAGTAGCTGCCTGAGCCACACCGAAAGTTAGAGACATCGTTAGGATGAGAAAGAATAATTTTTTAGTTTTGCACTTGAGAAAGGGAAGAAAGAACAATGTCCAGAGATTTGTCTGTGCCAGCCCTGTTCTTGGCCCTTTTATGAGAATTGTTTCCCTTAGTTCTCACAACAGCACCATGAGTAGATACAGCTATTCAATATCAGGTAGAACAGCGGTGAGGGAGGCGCAAGGTCACATGACCTGTCTTCCTCCCTTAGTTCCCAGGGTGTGTTTTGAGGGGGGCAGTCTGTGGGGAAGCTGTGTAGTGGGGGGCGAGGGTGGCAGAGTGACCTGTGTGTGTGGCTGGTCCTGGGATGGGAGAGTGGAGGCATTTGGTGTTTTTGCCTCTGTGTGTTACAGCCCTGGCCCTGAATTTAGCTCTGGCAGGAGGCGGTGGGTGCACCAAGGCCTGCTGTATTCTGAAGCTGGGAGTGTGCGCCTACCCCCGCACCTCTGTTGGGCCAGCAGAGCCCCCCACCCCAGTGGGCAGGGCCTTCCAGACCAGCTGCCTCCCCTGCCTTCCTCACTCCTCATCTGTCACCCACCATCCTGGGTGACCTGAGGTGGGCTGGAGAGATAAGCTGCGTCCTGATCCTGACCATCTCGCTGTGTCCCTCCACCTGGCAGGTGAATGAGAACGCTAAGAAGGACCTGAAGGAAGGCCTACTGCTGTACCACACGGAGAACAATGTGGGGCTGAAGAACGCCTGGAACATCATCCAGGCTGAGGTACGGGCTGGGCCACACTGGCGGGGCCAGGCAGGGAGGACGGGTGGCAGCCGGCACTTGTAGCTGCCTTCCCAGGTGACCTGACCCGGCACCTGTGCTTTCTGGATTTTAGCCGGGAGTGGGGTGGTACCCACCGGGGCATTTGCCTGAACTGCCGAGTCAGACGTGGTACAGCAGGGTGCAGCCAGGAGGGATGGGGACACAGGTAGGGGCAGGCCTAAGAGAGCTGTGGCTGAGCTTTGGGATGAATGACTGAATTTATTTTAGCAATGATTTGCCTCCATGATGGGGCTTGGCTTAGGTGAGGAGGCCCTGGCTGTAAGAGGAAAATAAGTCCATACTTCCAGATGCACCCATTTTAAGCCCTGGCGAGGGGCCGGCAGGGGCTTGAGTGGCAGTCAGCTTGGGACGGTTCACAGAAGGAGCAGAGGTGCTGGTGGGGAGGTGCCCAGCCCGACGGTGGGCTGCATTGCCTTCTCCCACTCTGTTCTCCAGGAGGGAGCACTCACTCGCTTCCCCAGTGGGCCCGGCTGAAGCCCAAAGAAGGGACGAGAAGCAAGCCCTTTGTCTCCTCCCTTAACTCCAGGGTGGCCACTTTTTGGGGGGCTGGAGTTGGCCTGGGCAAGGGAAGGCCCTGGGGAGGAAGGGGCAGGCCATGGCATGTCTGACCACCGCTTCCATTCCTGCCGGCCAGATGCGATGCTGTGGCGTCACTGACTACACAGACTGGTACCCGGTGCTGGGGGAGAACACGGTTCCCGACCGCTGCTGCATGGAGAACTCCCAGGGCTGCGGGCGCAACGCCACCACGCCTTTGTGGAGAACGGTGAGGCTGGGGATGGGCCGCGTGGGTCCAGGAGCCCATGTGTGGATGTCCTGGCACGAGGAGACCTATAGCGGGGGCTGGGCCCAGGACACTGAGAGGTTGGCTGAATGTGGGGTGGGGTAGGGGCTCACAAAATAAAGCCGAAAGGCAGATGGAAAATGGGGGGTGGGGCTGACCCACAGTTGGGAGAGTCAGAGGGTGAGGGGTTGAATGGGGTCTGAGGCTGTGCAGCTGGCCTTGCAGGTGGGGTGGAGGCTGCACCAAGGGAGGGGGACAGGGCTGAGGCCAGGGAGGGCTGGGAGGTAAGAGCAAGGCGAGGTGGAAGGAGAGAGTGAGGTGGGGGCCGGGCTGCAGGGAGCGCATGGTGGGCTGGGACCCTAATGTCGTGGGCCTCGCTCCCCAGGGCTGCTATGAGAAGGTGAAGATGTGGTTCGATGACAATAAGCACGTGCTGGGCACGGTGGGGATGTGCATCCTCATCATGCAGGTAAGAGGGGCGTCCCCAGCAGCCTCGCCCACCCTGCTGGCCTCAGCGCAGAGGGAAGGAAGCACAGAGAAGTGAAAGCAGTGTTGGTTCATGGCGGAGGGTCTGGAGTTCATCACAGCTTTTCAAGCTTGGCAGCTGTGCCTGCCACCGTTTTCTCTGAGCTCTGACCTGAGAGCACCTCAGCACTGACAGTGGTGCTCAGGGCTGCCTGTGGCCAGGCCTAGGCTGGGATATTGAAGCTGGAGTCACCCCCCGTGGGTTCCCCCAGTTCTGCCCGAACCTTGAGCCCAGAGAGCCATGCAAGGCACACACGGTGTCCCCTCGTCACCGTCTTTACAGCCTGTGCACACGGCACACTATCTGTGGTGACCGTGAGACCACAGCGGGCTTCCTTCTGCCTCCTGCACTTGTCTGGGTCCCCAGCTCCTTTGAGATCCGGGAGGGGAGGGACACAAACAAGTAGTGACATCGTCCTGAGCACACATCATTGGTGAGACAGCCCTGTTGCTGCCAAGACATTGCACCATGTATTCTACAAGCAGACAGGAGGGGCTTGGCAGGAGTCCTTTTTTTTTCTTTTTTTAAGTGACAGTGTCTCACTTTGTTGCTCAGGTTGGAGTGCAGTGGCGCCCTTATAGCTCGCTGCAGCCACAAACTCCTGGGCTCAAGCAGTCATCCCACTTCAGCCTCTCAAGCCGCTGGGACTACAGGCGTATACACCACCATACCTGAATGATTGAAAACTTTTTTTAAAAAATAGAGATGGGGCCTCCCTCTGTTGCCCAGGCTGATCTCAAGCCATCCTCCCACCTTGGCCTCCTAAGGTGCCACTGTGCCCGGCTGGCCTGAGTCCTGAACGATCCCTGCCACCTCCCACTCCCCACCTTGGCGCCTGTGAGCCCCCACTTAGGGCCAGGTCCTCCGTGCATCCCGTGCCCGCAGCACCCCTCTGAGTGGGCATGCGTGTGCGTCCTGCAGAGGTTTGGTGGCTTCTGGTCTCACAGCCCCACGAGGCTGAGCCAGCGTTCACCTGTGTGTGACCTCTGTTCACGGTTTTCTTCATTTCTTCATGCCACTAGCACTTTCCTGGCACACCCGTGGCCATCCCTGCTTGCTCGAGGTGTCCTGTGACATCCCAGGCCTCTAGGGGCTGAGGTCAGGTCCAGGCTGCTGCAGCTCCTGCCTCAGGCCCCTCCCCGTGTCTTTCAGATCCTGGGCATGGCCTTCTCCATGACCCTTTTCCAGCACATCCACCGGACTGGTAAGAAGTACGACGCATGAGCCGGCTGGCCGGGAGTGCCCGCCCCGCCCTGCTGCCCCGTGGAGGGGAGAAGATTGAGCTTTGTGTCGCCTGCCTGCACTCTCCAGATGTGACCCCTGCACCCACCCACCTCGGCCTGCCCTACCCTCCTACCCTGCCTCAGCCTCGGACTTCTCAGTGGGTAGAGTGCCAGCGAGGAGGAGGCACACGGAGACCTGGGGCTCGGGGCACCTGGATTCCTGCATCTGCATATGCGTATTTGCCAAAGACGACAGGGTGGGCTGGGGTGCACTCAGGAGGAACCCCCAGCACTGATGGGCTTCTGCCCCTGCCCTTCCTCACACTGACACTTTGTCCCCACGTGGGGTGGGGAGCGGAGTGCCCGCCCCGTGGAGATACCGCCCCAGCGGGGGCTGCTACGTCCATGGCCACCATGAGGCACTTGGTGGGGCGGGGGTCTGCCAGCCTCTGGGCAAGGCCCCTGGAGCATCTCGCCCAGGCTTTTTATACCTTACAATGTAACTTTTTTTATTTTATTTTACTCTACGATTATTCAGGAATATTATCTCTCAGATAAGTTTAGGGTTAGATTTCTGATTTGTAACTTTTTACTGTGTTGATTTCTTTAATGGTTTGAATTTTTTTCCCTGAGGGTGAGGGATGGGTGGGAAGAGAGGACATCTGTCCAGTCTCAATCAGGACAGACCACCGTGCGACGCCCGGGAGGCTCTCGGATGGGGCGTGCCTGCGCCCTCAGAACGTGTGGGAAGGAGGGGCGGTGGATGGGAGCCTGGGAGAGGTGGGTGAGCATGAAGCAGGCTGGAGGCGCCCCTGCACAGGAGGTGGCGTGTGCTGACTAATGGAGCTGGAAAGGCCAGGGCAGGGGTCCCCACGGTGCTGGAGAAACGCTTTGCCGGGAATGTGGCAGAGCTAGAGGGGTCCTTAGACTTTTCGCTGAGGAGCAGTTGTTGGTATTTTCTTTCTTCCTTCCTCCCGCTCTCTGCTGGCACAGGAGGCTTCCCCTTCCACCCCGTGTGGGTGCTCCCACAGCAGGTTCTGCACACCCCAGTTATTTCACAGACATTCCTGCTAGAAACTGTCAGACAAATACCTCTCTAGTTCGGATGCTGCGCACTTTCTCCCTTGCTTCTGGAAGGGGAAGCAGTCCTTAGGTTTTGCTGTGCTGGGACAGTGGCAGGGGATCCACGGGGGCGGGGACCCACGGTCGTCCCCACCAGCCTTGCTCAGCTGTGGGTTGCCCTGCTGGGAAGGAGGGAATCACGTCCACCTGGGTCCCAAGATCTTCGCCGCCTTCCCTGGGGCCATGGACATCAGCAGTGGGTTGGGTGGCGATCCTGTCGTCTGTGATCCCAAGGAGAAGAAATACAGAAAACCCAAGGGAGCTCGGACTGGCTCTTGTTACCAGAGCCACAGGAAGAAAGCAGCCGGAGTCATGCATGTGCAGAGCTGGGCCTAGGAGAGAAACAGGCTGGGGAGTGAGGTGGGGAGTGGGGTTCAGCTGCAGCAGGGCGCCCCTCCAAACTGCAGCTGGGCTGGCTTACTGTTTTGCAGTCCAAAAGGTGGTGGATCCATGGGACTGAGCATGGGGACCTTACCCACTAGCCAGCATCTAGTGCACTTGCTCAGGTGGGGCCTTGGTGGGCGGCTGCCTTTCCTATACAGTTTGTCTTGTCACCCTGGTTTCCCACTGGGGCCAGGTCTCTTCCCCAGCCTCCACCTGTCTGTCTGCTCCAAGAGCTGAGACACAGGCACCCAGCACCAGTCACTCCTCTGTTCACCTTAAGTAACACACACGTCGGGACCAGGAGGATAGAACTGTTGGCATTATCAGGACTCGTGTTTTGCGGGGGTGGGAGTTGAGAGGAGGGCGGTCTTGTGAGTTGGGCAAGGTAAAGACTGCTTCCCTGAGGCAGGGGCGGTGGTGCCGATGGAACCCAGGGAGGCCCACGTTTGAGCAAAGCTGCCCTTCCCTTGTTCCCTGGCCTGGCTTCCTGGTAAGGAGCTTCAGCCACCTCCCCAGGAGCCCCCAGAGTGCAGATTCTGGAGCAGACACACCCTGGTGGAGAGATACTCGGCACACAAGTGCTCCAGTTGCACGGTGGGACCCGGGGCCTCGTGCGTTTCTCGCTGTGGGTGGGGTAGGTGGGTTGGTTTGTGCCTATCAATGCAATTTTTAATTTTTGTTAATATCAACAGCAAAAGCCGAGTGCATTAGGAGACGTGCAACCTCCCTGAAAATCTTTTCTGTTGCTGGAGTGCTTCAGTGGTGGCCTCTGGCCCCAGAGCCTTTGCCACAGTGCCCCCACCAGCCCCCACCTCATCCGTCTGTTTGCAGAGCCTCATCTACAGGTCCCCATGCTGCCTTCTTTACTCACTCTGCGCTTGGCTGTTTTGTTATTTGCCTGAGTCTACGTTGGGCGGAAGCCTCTGTGCACGGAATGGGTGTTCCTCCAAGCCTCTTCCACTCGGAGGGCCACACCCGGCGATGCCAGTGAAGGTGGCACAGCCTCTCTTCAGTTTCTCTTGACTGTGATCTCACTGGGGCAGAATTCCCCGGAGAGAATTCCCTCACTCACAGCTCCCTCTGCCAGAGTTAGTTCTATCAGGTCTGATGTGAGCAATTTACACACTTGTCTCAGAAAGTCCCTCAGGGTTTGTAGAGGACTCAGGGGGCATCTGCTGCAGACTCAGCCTTTCTCTGCAGCCATTTTGCAGCAGGGGTGAGCGGGCACAGGCTGCGAACTGCCCTTGGGTGGTGGTAGCAGGGGTCAAGGTGCAAGTCTCCCCCTGCACCCCTCCCCCAGCTTGCGCCTTGTCACCCCCTCTCCCTCCAGCGTGGGCCTGCGTCTCAGGCTCTCTGGAAGGGCGGCCCTGCCCCAGACCCTCTTGCAGATGTCCTGGTTTGACTTGGAACTAGGTGGCCATCTTTCCAGGCTTTGGTGGCCAAAGAGCAGTCCAGGTGGATGGAAGTGGCTGTCCCCTCCTCTCCAGCCCCTGCCCACCCACCGGTGGAGGTGCTAACTAGCAGGGACGTGGCATAGGATGGGAGCTGGGTGCGAGCTGTTTGAGGTCCATTCTTTGTCCCTCAGCTTCTCAGAGTCCGGCCAGCCCTTGTGTTCCGTGCCCCCCACTTTCCTCCTCCCCACTGCAGTGAGGCAATAGTCCAGGGTGGGGCCTGGCCTCCCTGCCCTGATTGGGCACTCAGGAGGTGAGGCCTGGGGGGCTTCCTGCCCACTCCTTGCCCACCTGCCCCCGGGCAGCACGGGAGGGAGAGCAGGGCGAGCACGCTTGTTGGTTTCAGATGCACTTTCTGCTTGCGATGCTGTATCTGTGCGTTCCTTCATCCTGGTCCTGGCTTTATGGAACACCATGTTTTTAGCATGTTTTTAAATAAAAACCAATAAAGTGTCAAAAGCACAGCAGGCTGTCTCTCAGTGGTGTGTTTTGTTCGCTCAGTCAAAACTGTGACGTATGTTGTGGTTGGTGTGAGGGACCCAGATGGATCAGATACCACTCCTGCTGTTCACCCGAGACACACCCCACGGGGACCTCCTCTCTCTTTTGGGGCCCAGGTTACAGATCTGCTGGCGCGGGGAGGGTCTCACTCCTCTCTGGGTGCCTGAGGAATCCTCACATCACCCCTTGAAACAGGCTGGATCGGGGTCAGTCCCAGTGCCCGAGCCCTCTACGTGAGAGGCCATAGTCCTGTCTCCGTACACCCATCACACATGGCCAGTCCTGTGGCCGGGCCCCTAAGTGTATGGTGGGAGGGGTATGGAATAAGTCATTAGCAGCTTCCAGGAGGGGAAGGGGCTTCCTGTGGGGGTGGGGGCTGTCAGTTTCAGAAGTGGTCTTCTTCCCAGTCCCTGTGATGTGCCCGGGGTTCATTTGACCTTGATGTCTCCTAGGACTGAGGGGACCTCATAGTGTGCCTTGGCCCTTTCAGGTGACTCTGGGACAGCCTCAAAGAAGGAACACAGTCAGGATGAGGATGGTCAGCAGGGAAGGCCGTTAAAACCATGAGCGGGTAAGAGCTGCTGATTGGGCCACTGACCTTGCCGCCTTCCTGCTGTCGAAGTCTCCTGCGGCCTTGGTTGGGGTCCTGGTGTGTGGGGTTTCCTTGGCTGTCAGTCAAGGTGACAAGTTGCAGATGAGAAGCTCAGAACTCCCCTTCCTGGTCCTCACTGTGCTCATGTCCCTGGGGTGGAGGCAGGCGTGAGGGTGTGCATGGGGGTGTGACAGCAGTTGCAGGTTTGGAGGTGGGCATCTTGAAACCCCTCTGCCCGTGGAGCTCCATCTCCCTCCCTCTCAAGGGAGTGGCCAGGTCCACACAGAATTATCCCAAAGCATCAACCTCCGGGCAGCCGCCATGTCCCAGAGTCTCCAGAGACGGTGCCCTGAGTCTGAGCCACCCTCTGTCTAAGGTCCAGCTGGAGTGGTGTCCCTGAGAGCCTCCCCAGGATATTTACCAAGAGAGACTTTGTGGCTGTAGGGTCAGGATTGATCATGGCCGAGGAGCAGGTGATCCCCCATCGTCTGCGGAGGACAAACCAACTCATACGAATTTGGGCGGACGCCACCCTGTCTCTGCCCATTCTTACTCTCGCTCCTGCCCCCAGGCCTGTGGACACAGATGTTGAGATGCCCACTGGGTCACTGTGCTGTGTTTTGGGGCTTCCGGGCAATGGAACACACTGGTTGTTCTGTTAACTGTCGGCTCTGGCTGCCCTGTCTGCGGGAGAGGAGCATCTTCTTTTTCTGGGGACTTTTAGTGACGAGGCTGGCGCCTCTGGGCTGGGTCTGGGCTCCTTAGTCTAGGGAGTGACTGAGATGACTCTGGGGGTCCCTCCTTTGCCCCCCCATTCTTGTGTGTGGTGGTGGAACTGCCTCTCCATTGGTGCTCAGCAAAGGGCAAGGGAGAAAGGGTGGTTTCTGAGCGGTGGCAGAGACCTGCCAGCTTTCCACGGGGCCAGTGCTGGCGCTTGCACAGGCAAATGTCTGTTTGCTCAAAGACTTACTGAATACTCACTCGTGCCAGGCGCCTATAACACAGTCGTGGACGACACAGACCCAGTCCCTGCACTTACAGAGCTGACCATTTAGTGGGGGACCCCAGAAGAGTGCGTATGATTGCAAGTAAGTAGTGGCAGTAATGTTTACAGGGCACTGGGAAGCCCTGTGGGACAGTCACTGGCTGAACCCGGAGAAGAGAGGTCTCCAGAGCAGGTGATGTCGAAGCTAAGAGCTGAAGGTGGAGGCGTTCACCTGGCAAAGAGAGGCAGGAGATGTGTCCTGTGGACGCTCGTGGTCCACAGAGCTGGAGCACAGAGGGTGAAGGTGAAGGTCCGGAGACAGCGGTGACCACCAGATCACAACCTGGAGGACCAGGCCAAGGAGCTTGAAGTTCAGGCTGAGAACAATGGGAGCTGAGGAAAGGCTTCAAGCCCAGGTGTGATGGGCTCAGATGGAGCCTTTAGAAAGCTGGCTGTGGCTGCAGTGTGGAGAGTTGTCAGGGACAGGGGAGGCCACCGGGGGACTAGGCACAGGTGCTGCAGTGATTTAGGTGAGAGACGATGATTTAGGTGAGATCCTCAGGGAAGGGCAGTGGGGTGGAGACGAAGCCAGGAGATGAGAGAGACGCATAGGAGAATCTGTGAGCCTTGTTGGTTAATTAGATTTATGCAAAGAAAAGGAGCATTCTTGCCACCCGCCCAGCATGACACCCTCAACCCAGACATGTAGATGACTAATTGTTTGCATCAAATGGATGGATGAATGTATTTTCTGGGCTCATTGCTTCTGTGCAGAAGATGGCAGGGATCAGCATGGTGCAATTAAATCTCTCTCTTTGTTTGTATTGAGCTGCGCAGCTTGCAAAATGCTTCCATAAACGTGATCTAGGTTCCTCCCGACCAAAACCGTCTTATCGGCTGTCACTGTGCTTAAACTTTCACCATCAGAGATGCACCACGGTGTGCCTGGAAAGAGCACTGATGTGGGTGCCAGAGGACCTGGGTTAAATTCCCAGTTTGCATTTGGTGTCTCTAAGCCTCAAAACTTGTCTTGGTTTTGTCATTTGCAAATGAGGATAATGCCTATTTCATAGATTTGTTGTGGGGATTAAATAGAGACATGTATGTAGAGGCATCCAGCTTGATCCTGGACCAGGATAGGTGCTTGGCAAGACAGTGGTTGAACCTGGGTTGCCACATGAAAGGCAGGACCCCAAGGAAGAGCAGCTTTCAGCCCGAGGACACAGGAGAGCGGTCTGCAGAGGGACGTTGGTGTATGAAGGGAGAGTGAGCTGCCCGCAGGAGCTCAGGGAACAAGCTTCCCCATGCCTCTGTTTTGCTCTGGGCTGGCTCAGCAGCAACACTCAATATTCCACAGAAGCAAGAAGGAAGCCAGATTAAATAAATGTCGTTTTGGACACAAAAATATTGACATTGCGATGGTCCCTTCTTAAAGCCGTCAGCAAAGCTTGGTAGGCTATTGATTTAGCCATCTCATTTTTGCTGAGTTTAATGACAGCAGTAAGATAGACTGTTATCTCCTAAAGCTAACACAAAGAGTAACAGCACTCCACAGGGCACGCTGGAGCCAGGCCCTCCTGATTGAAGCTGATGCCCTGGAACCTCTCCTTTGCAGCCCAGAGACTACCAGGTAGCCGAGAGCCAGCTAGGGCAGAGCTGGGCACTGCCTCGTTTTCCTTGGCCCTGTGTGCAGAGGAGAGAGGTGAACTAGAACAGGAAGGCTGCACAGTGGCCTGTGGCCGGGTCTTGTGGTTAGCACCTGTTGTCCTGAGATTTTTCTTCTGGTTACTGAGTTCTGGAACAGCCTGGAGCAGTGTCCAGAGCAAGGCCAGGCTAGCCTTGGTGGTCGAGGCGAACTGCAGCCCACATGCTCTGATTGAAGGACCTCAGGAAGCTCATTGTCCTTTGCCTCCCTAATCCCACCTCAACTCCTCCACTCAATTTCTGGAATCAGAATCCAGATGGTCCCTAATTTATAATGGTTCAGCTGATGATTTTTTGACTTTATGATGGTGTGGAAGCGACAGGGATTCAGTAAAAATGCTTATCACTTTCCTGAGTATCCACAGAACCATTCTGGTTTTCGTTTTCAGTACAGCATTCAATAAACGACATGAGATACTCAGCACTCCGCCGTAAAGTGGCCTTTGTGTTAGATGGTTTTCCCACTGTGGGCTAACGCAAGTGTTCAGAGCACATTTAAGTTAGGCTAGGTTAAGCTGTGGTGTTCGGTAGGTTAGGGGAATTTTTTTTTTTTTTTTTTTTTTTTTGAGACGGAGTCTTGCTCTGTCACCCAGGCTGGAGTGCAGGGGCGGGATCTCAGCTCACTGCAAGCTCCGCCTCCCGGGTTCCCGCCATTCTCCTGCCTCAGCCTCCCGAGTAGCTGGGACTACAGGCGCCGCCACCACGCCCGGCTAATTTTTTGTATTTTTAGTAGAGACGGGGTTTCACCGTGTTAGCCAGGATGGTCTTGATCTCCTGACCTCGTGATCCGCCCGCCTCGGACTCCCAAAGTGCTGGGATTACAGGCGTGAGCCACTGCGCCCGGCCGTTAGGAGTATTAAATGCATTTTTGACCTATGGTATTTTCAACTTATGTTGAGTTTATTTGGGACGTGACCCCTTCGTAAGTCGGGGAGTGTCTACATATTCTGAATATATTTGTTTTCTCTGGCAGGAGACCCCAGTTCCTGAAAGGACTCAGCCTTCTTATTCACCAGTTGGCCCCTCCAAGAGAGTATGTTGGGTTTGACCTCTGGCCTCCAACTCAGGGTTCTCTAGAGTAGGATTGGAGATTCCTGAGCTATTCTCAATATTTTAAAAGTCCCAGGGAAGTTGTTCCTCCCCCCATCATGGGAACATAAACCTCTTGGGTCTGGCTGGCTCTGTTATGCCCTTAGTGCAGGTTTCCTTCCTTTCCCCTGGTCCGATGCACAGGCTCCCACCGGCTGTTCCACAGGTCCTCTCCTTCCTGCTCAGGGCACTGCCAGATAGGGTTTGACCAGAGACAGAAGCAGGAGGAAAAAAGAAGTAGGGCCTTCTTGCTTTTTTTTTTGGATACAGTCTCACTTTGTCACCCAGGCTGGAGTCCAGTGGCGTGATCTTGGCTCACTGTAACCTCGGCCTCCTGGGTTCAAGCGATTCTTGTGCCTTAGACTCCTGAGTAGCTGGGATTACAGGCACCCGCCATCATGCCCGGCTAATTTTTGGTATTTTCAGTAGAGACGGGGTTTCACCATGTTGGCCAGGCTGGTCTTGAACTGCTGACCTCAAGTGATCCGCCCGCCTTGGCCTCCCAAAGTGCTGGGCTTACAGGCATGAGCCACCACACCTGGCCTCACGTGTTTGTTTTTAAGAAGAAATTGGCTGTTGGCCCCTGTGCCCTTGCCTCCCCACCAGCAGCCTCACTCTTTTCAGTTGTGGAGAGAGAGTGAGAACCAGGGTCCCCACGGTCCCCAGCTCAGGTCCCAGCAGGCACCCTGAGGCAGCAGTGGCAGCCCAGTCAGGGCTCACATGAGGCGTCGGTACCTGCTGGGAAGTAGTGGCAGCTGACAGGCCAGCCAGCATAGCTTCAACAGCAGCTTCTCGCTGCCGCCCGGATGACAAGGCCCTTAGATGCCACGGCTGTGGAGACAGCAGTCACCAACCACTGACAGTGCCGTGCAGCAGGGAGGGCACCTGTTCCTCCTTGGTACACACACACATACACACTCTCAGTGATGGTGGAGGTGAGTAGATGTCCAGGTCCAATGGGACAGATGACCGTGAGCGTGCCCTGGGCTGGCTTCCTTCCCCTGTTCAACATCCAGACAGAGCTGCTGCTGCTGTGACCGTTCGGTGAACAACTGAACATTGGCCAAGGAGGTCCTGAAGACACAGAGCAGGGCAGGGCTGGAGCTCTCGTGCAAAGTAGGTCCCCAGTGGACCTCCTCAGGTGGATCCACCTGCTCACACAGCATGTGGCCAGGCCGCGTTGTGTTCACACCATACCAGGCGTGTGGTTCCATTCTCAGCTGCCTCCCAGGCCACCACCACCCCTCTGTCTGGGGATCCCTCGAGCCCAGCTTACCCGGGTACTCTTCAGGCTCCCCACCCCACCTCAAGCAAGATTTCTAGACAGAAGGGTGAATGAGAGAGAATGAGTGTCCCATGTCATAGAAGGGAAGGCATATTTCTTTTTAGCTCTGCGCTGGGCAGCCTGATGGCTCAGCAAAGATTCCTCTTTTTGCATTGAGGAAAAGGTGTCCAACACTGGATTTGGGGATGAGGACACACCAGCTGGTTCAAGGTGGAGAAACCCTGTCATTGTAGAGTGAGGTAGTCTGGGGGTCCAGGTGGCAGTAGGAGTGTGTGTCTTGGTCAGGGGGGGCCCTGTTGCTTGTGACCTCTCCCCACACTCTCCTCTGCTGCAGCCAGGCAGGGGGCCATGTGGTGAAGTGGGCACAGTCTCACTGCAGGTTCCTTAACAGGCTGGTCGCGCCGCCTGGTAAATGGTGTGAAGATATTGACTGACCAGAGGCAGAAAGCTTTACGAGGAACGCAATTCAAGTACATGTGTTTGAGCCTGCCTCTCGCTGACAGCCAGGAGCTCATGACACTTGTGAGTGGGAGAGGTCAATTCAAACAAATCATGACTACAGCTGACAGAAGGATAAGCAGGACCCTACGCAATGTGGCCAGCGGGTTTACTCACAGGGAAGCCACAGTTAACATGGTGGCTTCAGGATGTCACCATCCACTTGGTGAACTGATGCCTGGGGTTTCCTTGCAGTGGAGGGAAAAAAATAAACAGAGGTAGTCTAGATAGAATTCCTTTATTTTCATTATCATGCCCCTAGCACGTGAAGCTGGGCTTACCCTGAGATCAGCTATGGAGGGGGGTGTGTTTCCAGTGAGAGCAGTTTCTCTATGTGCAGTAGGTTAAGGCATTGTCTCTGTGTCTAGAATACTGCGATGACCCACACCCATGGACCAGCTGGTTCCAGGAGCCCATCTGGCCTTGCTGACACTGGGCGGCCTGAAGGATTAGCCACACTTGCACAGGGCAGGCTGGGGAAGGGGAATCCCAGGTTTATAAGCAGGAGGAGGCAAGGCCCACGGGAGGCGGGGAGCATGGGCTGGGCCATGCACTGAAACAGGAAAAGGCAGGCAGGGCACAGCGGCTCATGCCTGTAACCCCAGCACTTTGGGAGGCTGAGGCAGGAGGATCACTTGAGCTCAGGAATTGGAGATCAGGCTGGGCAACATAGGGAGACCCCATTTCTACAAAAAAACTTTAAAAAAATAGGAAAAGGGAGCAATAAGGATGTTGTTGTGCCTCTCCTAGGGCACACAGGAGGTGGTGGGACAGCAGGCTGGGGAGTGTAACCTGTCTACTTCCAGGAAAGGACCCAACCACCGGGTCTCCTGGCCAAGGCCACAGACCATCCAAGAGCCCTCCAGGGCAGGGCGGGTGCTGCAGAGAGGCACAGTGCAAAGGTTTTCCTGTTCGGCTGTGAGCGACCATAGCAGCATGCTTCACCCCCGACCCACGATGGAGGTAGGAGGACAGTTGCATCTAGGCAGCCCGAGGGACTTTTGAACCCTGAGGGTCGTGGCAGTGTCCCTGGGACATGGTCTAAAGCAGTGGTTCTTAAAGTGTGGTTCCAGGACCAGCAGCAGCCCCTGGGGACTTGTTAGAAATGCAGGTTGTTTGCGCTGCTTCTGCTGATTAGAAACTCCGGTGGCGGGGGCAGCAATCTGTTTGGAAAAGCATCCCCCCAACCCCAGGTGATGCTGACGCCCACTCGAGTTTGATCACTCCTGGTTTAGATGCTTGATCACGACATTCTCAGCAGATGTAAGCACCACTCAGCAGCGGTACCAAAGACTGGTTTTCTCAGAGGCCAGTCAAACCTCCTTTCCTTCCTCAGGCCAGAGTGGCCAGTACATGGAGAATGTTTTCAAGGCAGGTCCTAGGGTGGGCGGTGGTGACGGTAACTGTTCCACTTCACTGCCCCTGTCTGAAAACCTTGAAGAGGGGCCCAGGGTGGCAGACTCTGAGACTAAAGCTGGCTGCAGGGCTGGAGGGTCCCAGGCAACATCATACGGACATACCATGGCCCCCCTCCCCTCAGGGCCACACTGGGCCCTTCTGGCTCTCAGGGCCTTTGGCTGTGCACAAGGTGAACTTCCCAAAACAGAAAGTAGTGTCCGCTCCAGAGCCCCGGCAGCAGCAGGCACTTCGTATAGCCTGGAGAAAGAAGGCAGAGAGGGGCGTCACCTGAGGGGGAGGTGGTCAACACACCCCCAGACGTCCCCTCCCAGCCCGGGGTGGCCCTGGCAGGGGGCGCAACCTCAGGTTTTCTCCAACCCACAGTGATCTCGACGTGGGCATGAGATTCCACACCCTGTGTGAAGGCTCCGAGGGCTGAGGGCCAGTCCCTGCTCTCACTGTGGGGTCAGCATTGGCACCTGAGATAATGGACTGGGCTGTTGCCAGGCTCACTTGCTGCCTGAGTTCCTGCACCGGGGGCCCAGCTGTCAGCCTCAAATAAGCCAGGCTTCTCCACCACACACACGTGCAGGGCGGCTGGCGCCTGGCCCAGATGCCGGATTCTGTTCAACCTGGCAGGGGGTGCCGAAGCTGCTGCTATAGGATGGTGCCCTCGAGGGACACTTTGGTTCTGAACGTCAGCCTGAGCACTTGTTACAGAGATGGAGAGCTATGGGACATGGAGGACAGGGGGCTCCCGGCTCAGCTTTACTTCCTTCCACCTGGCTGCGGTGGCAAGACAACAGCCATTATTGCTGACCAGCAAGCCTCTTAACACTTCTGAGCCTCAATTTCCTCACCTGTTAAAAGGGGGTAATACCTTCTTATTGGAGTAATTGCAAGCGAATGTACTGACAGCAAGTAACACATTCTAAGTGCACAGCAGGCCCTCAGTAAGCACCAGGCATTCCCCGGACACCCCGCAGATGGCCCTGCCTGGAGGGCTCCTGGGGTTGAGGCTAGACGGTTGGGGAGTGGGGAGGGAGAAAGAGGAGAATGGGCACCCACACTTCATCCCCTCCCACAAGGCCAGGTTTCATCCCTGTTCACTCCCTGCCTCCCACCAACACTCTTCATGTGGGGGACACAGGGACGTACCTTTCTCTCTTGGTGTCTGCCCCTTAGGGAAGGGTGGCATGGCATGTGCAGGGTGAGGATGTGCTGGCCTGAGCTACGTGGGATCCCAGCACCTGTTGTTGCTCTGCCAGGGCCCTGGTGGGCAGGAGCCTTTTGCCAACACAGCACTGGTGATGACTTTACACAGGCATGTCCTGTCTCTCCAAGGAACTCAAGACTGCTGGCCTCCAAGCAGGGGCCCGGGAGGACCTGCCCCAGGCATCCATCTCCACCTGGGCAGCAGGAGGGCTACACGCAGCTGGGGCTGCATCCTGGGCTTCAGACTCCAGCCATTGTGCATTCCCAGGCAGAACATGCCCTGTCTTGGGCCTGTTTCCTCCAACCCTGCCTCATCTCCTCAGGCTGCTGGTCTGGACATGGAGGTCGCATTTCCAAGAAGCTCTGAGCTCTCCTATCACTTTCTGAAGCTTGGACCAGCCAATCTCCCCAATGGAAACCTGGGCTGGACAACCCCCCAGGGCAGGAATCACAGCTAATCCTGCCCCCAGTCAGGCTGGCCCAACCCAACACATGGGGCTGGGGCCGACGGAGCAGGCTCTCCTGGGCCTGCCCTCAGTGACAAAGCTGCTGCCACCTTTGTCTCCCATCCCTGCCGGGGCAGACAGGTCAAGCCACAGCCCTCCTACCCACTGCTGCCTCTCTCGGTGCCCCACCGGGAAGAACAAGACCCTGGCCCAGCACGCTCCCTCTTTCTCAGCCCTTACTCGGTAGTTGTTTGATATGCAGCCCTTCAGAGCTCCTGGGAGTCGTGATCAGGTTTTGATGATCTGCATGAAGCCCAGCTTGGAGGGCAGCAAGGATAATCACGTCGTACTGTTTCTCTGGGCTGTGGTGCAGTCGCTTCTGGGAAAACTGGTCTTCCTTCTAATGAGTTCACATTGGCCACTCCGGGCCCTTCTAGGCAGAGGAGCTAAACCAGCCCAGCCTCCTAATAGCCCCTGGAGAATCCGCAGAGTAGAGGCGGCAATCTGCCCCGAGAGGCCGGCTTGCTCTCGGTCCACGTGGGCGCTTCCCGCTCTGAGGATATAGTTTCTGGACAGTTTAGGGCTGTGTTTGTGACCACAGTGAGGGGCCTTCAGGCCGCTCCTGTGTATGGGAGCAAAAGCACACCCCTCCTCAGGGCCAGCCCAGATCAGCAAGGGCTGTGCTCAGCAGGCTGGGAGCTGCAACACGTGGAGAGACCAGGTGTGACCTCTCCCAGCCTCGGCCTCTGCATCACAAGGTGCTGTGCGTCAGCGGGTAAGAGGCCCCCCTCTGGGGAGAAGTGCAGGACCGGGAGGTATGGAGGCCGGGCGTGGGGTTCCTGTGTGAGGCTTAAGGTGCCCACTGGTGATAGCCATCTGGGGGTTCCCTGTGGTTGTCGCACAAGTTGATACCTATCCTTCTTGAGACTGCCAGCATGAATGCTCTGTATTTCCTAGGATTTCCTCTCTGTTCTCCCTTAGTATTTGGGAAAGTTTTTCCTGAAAACTCCCTGCCTAATTCAAGAGAGATGCAAGAGAGGACCAAAGGAAGGGACTCTATCCAGCCTGGGATGGGTGGAAAAGGGAAGCAGAGCGAGGCTCTCTGGAAGCAGCACGGTGGTGACCACAGGGTTGGGAGAAGGGGCCCCAGGAAACGTGAGGTTCGGGCGGGTCCCCTGGATTCAGAGCTGCCCCTTCTCAGCCCTCCAAATCTGCAGGGCCTGGGATTTAGTCCACTCTGAGATGAGTTTTACACCCACCACCATTAAGAGCTGAAGATATTTTTAAAACCAGGCATTCCTCGGCTGGGCGAAGTGGTTCACATCTGTAACCCCAGCACTATAGGAGGCCAGGGTGGGAGGATAGCTTGAGCCCAGGGGTTTGAGGCCAGCCTGGGCAACATAGGGAGACCCCATCTCTACAAAAAGTTAAAACATTAGCCAGGTGTGGTGGTGCATGCCTATCATCCCAGCTGGTCAGCAGGCTGACCCGGGAGGATTGCTTGAGTCTGGGAGGTCAAGGCTGCAGTGAGCCATGGCCATGCCACTACCCTCCAGCCTGGGTGACAGAGCAAGACCCTGCCTCAAAAACAAAAACAGAAACCCCACTGGCATTCCTGAGAATCAGGCCCCAGACCAGGAGATCCCCGAGGGGCATATTACTAGAGGCCGGGGCTTGGGGCCAGGGTCTCCCAGAGGGATTTCTCCTGGGAAAGCCGCTAGGCAGGGCGCAGGGCTCCGCTCTCGGTGCAGCATGTGCTAGCGTGGCCAGCACACCCCACATCCCTGCCCTGGCAGCTCCACCGCGCCTGTGGCTGCCCTGCCTCCAGCCTCCCCACTCCAGGCCCTGCAGGAAGGAGTGAGGCCAGCAGGACTCGGCTTTCCAGGTGAGGCAGCGTGGGGAGTGGGCAGGTCGAAGGGCTAGCTAGGTCATCTAGGGGAAGAGCCACCCCTACCTGTCCCATCCCATGCATTTCCCAGAGGGGACAGCAAGGCGAGGGCTTCTGAGCACCAGTGGGGATCCTGCCCCTAATGCAGGCATCCCAGGGCACCTGGGTTTTCAGCCCTTTGTCCCAGGTTCGGGAGTTGGGAGGGAGCAGAGAGCCCATCTGTCACCCTCCTGTAGTCCCTGGCACCCGTGTGCCTGGTGAGGGTCCTTCTCCTGCCCAGGCTCTGGCTGTGAGGGCTCAGAAATGGAGGGGAGGGGGCTGAGGGTCCCTGCCTAGGTGGGGAGCTGTGATCTAAGGCACTTGGTGCATTTGCAGGGGCTGGACACAGAGGAGGGGGCATCTGTGGCCCTGGTGGAGCTGGTGCTGATGCTGCAGGCCCGGCAGGTGGATGTGGCATCCATCCTTCTGAAGGGCAGTTGGAAGGGGACGCAGTTGACCATGAGTAAAAATGTTGCTGCAGCCTTGGTGCGAGCAGCAGGGGAGAACCATCTTGCAGGTCTACCAGGTGGAGCGGGCGAAGGAGCAGAGAGCAGAACTCCTGAGGCTGTCGGCCCTCAGGGCCCTGGAGCAGTGCTGCTCACGCCCAGTGCACACGTGAGTCCCCTGAGGCCTGGAAAAAGGGCAGCTTCCCGCTTAGTTTGTGGGGGGGGCCTGCAGTTTTGCACTTCTAACAAGTTCCCAGGTGATGCCTGTGTGCGTGGGGAAACCACACTCCGAGAACTGCTGTCTAAGAGCAGGGCTTTGCACCCTTTAATGGACACAAACCACTTGGGGACCCCCTTATTACAGTTTCGCAGGCCTGGGTGGGGGCCTAAGGGTCTTCGTTCCTAACAAGCTCCCAGTCGGTGCTGTGAGTCTGTAGTCCTGGGGCTTCTCCAGAGATGGCCTAATTTAATGAGATCCCGAGTGGGTATTTCTGCTCCCTCATCACAGCTGTCTGAAGCAGCCTTTTTCTCTGGGAAACTGCCTGTGTTTTGCTGCCCTCAGACTCCAGAACAAAACTCAGGTCCATTATGGATGCTCTGAGGTGTGCAAGAGCCATGGGGGAAACGGAGGCTCTGGGAGGAGCCCCTGGAACTGTCACCAGCTCTGACAGTGAGCACAGAACGCAGTGCCAAGCCCAGCCCCAGGAGTCCTGCCTGCCAGCCCCTGTGTTGGCTACCAGGAGCTGAACAGGACGGGGCTGGAGCATCCTGCCCAAAGCATGCGCAGGCTTGGGAAGGTCGCTCTCAGCCCTATCTCACTCCCCATTTCTAAAACACAGAGGACCTTTATTCTCCTGCCTTGCTCTGCGTGGGTCCTCCCCCGCCCTTTTCCTCTTCCTCTCCTCCCTCCCACTCGAGGATGCATTGAGGTAATGTCATCGTGATCCTGATAATGATGACCTGTTGTTGGGTCTCGACTCTGTCTGCAGGAGAGGGGCACTGGGCAAGAGCAGCCCCGTGACTGTCCCGTGCCATTTGGGGTGAAGGTGGGTTCCCCCAAGTATAGAAACAACACCCCGACTTTCCCCAGTGTTTCCAGCAGCTGCTGCTGCCCTGGCCTTGTGAATCGGATGTAGAGGGCAGGCTGGTGGAGGTGCCTGCGGGCTGTACCCACTTGTCTCCCAGCAAGGCTGGCGAAGAAGGTAGCTTCTTCCCCTCCTCTCTCCTCTCCATCCCTCCCAACCTGGAGGGCAGCGGGGAGCGTGACCACTGCCTTCGGCTTGGAGACTCAGTGCTGGGGCCAGTGTTAATCCACGTAAGGGCCTCAGGGTCACAGCTGAAACGTGGCTTAGGGGGTTATTTCGTGTCCCACAAGCTTAAGCAAGCAGCTGTCACAGCCCTTCCACCCATGCAGGTGTCATGCAGTGCGCCTTCTTCCCCTGTCCCCACCTCATGGGTTGATGATTTTTCCTGTGTACTTTCTGGATCTTTCTGATCCATGCTAAGGGGGAGACAGAAGGGAGCTGTTAGGCCAGCACAGATTTGTGCTGTAAGCAACATCCTTACATCTCATGCTGGGGGAGGACAGGAGCTAGGCTCCCAGCAGACACACTTCTGCATGAGATGTGTGTTCCCAGGGTGCTCCCAGGAGAGGTCCAATAAGGGTGGAGGTGTGTGGGGCAGACTCTCATCAATGTGGGTCCACAGGCACACACACACGCGCACACCCCCACCCTGAATGGTGCGGAGGGCACAGGATACTGACCCACCAGATCCCTGAATAAGCGTCAGCATCTCCCTCCTGACAGAAGACTCGGAGAAACCAGCAGGGATGGCTCCAGGCAGCCAGCAGGTGGCGAGCAGAGACAAGACAGGACAAATCCCCTGCAGGTGCTGGAGAAGGCAGACCGGGTCGGCCGGGCTCTGGGGCCCAGCTGCATGGTGTCTGGTGCTTTTGTTCCGCAGCCGCCTGGGTGTGGCACTCGGCCACACGTGGGACATTTTTAACAGGGAAGCCGTCATGCCTTCTGCTTCTTATGAGGTTTCTGAGTCAGCACCTGGCTGTCCTCAGAGAACACGAAGGAAGGGCCAAGGGAGGTTCCAGGAAGCCATTCCAAAGTGATTGCTCGGTTTCCCTTTCCACGACCTGCAGATCCCAACACTCCAGGATGGTGCGGGACATCAATCTCAAGGTAACTGGTCACAGAGGTGAGAATCTTACTGAAAAATCAGAATGTTAACCCTGGAAGTTTCCTGAAAGATGAGCTAGACGGTTTTGAAACTGGATTGGAAACCCCAAGTGTAGCTCAGGGCTACTGGTCTTCGAAGTAGCAGGCTGGGGATGTCGGGGAGGCAGGTGCCCGGTGCCTGCCTGCTGGAGGATGACCAGGAGCCCTTTCTCAAGGCTTCGGCCCACCTGGGACTTGGGCAGTGTAGTGCCCAGCGTCGGCCGCCGGAGGGAGCTCTAACCTGAGACTTGGCCACTGGAGGGCTGGCTCAGTGGACCGCAGCTGGGAAAACAGGGCAAGGGGTGGAGTGCCACCAGGAGCCATTCCACAGTGACCACGGAGGAACAGAAACTGCATGGTGGGGGTTGTGAGTGGGGGAAAAGCGTCCACTGCCCAAGGACCTGGTCTCCTCGGCATCAGACGTACACAGCAGCTCCCATCCACCTTGACCTTAGGCTCAGGGCATCTGCAGCCCTGCTGCCTGCCCTTGGCCTCACTGCCCTCATCTGGCAGCTTCTGTGGGCTCTCGGGGCCGGAGAGGTCATGAAGAAATAGACAGAACGGCCCAGGCGTGGTGGGAGTCCATACAGAGCAGGCCCCCTCTGCACTGGGAGTCACGGGTTTCTGGTGCAGTGTCACAGAGCAGCCCTGCCCCAGTTCCTAGTGGTGCCTCCTCTGGGGTTCAGCACATGAGACAGAAGACCTGCCCCGGGGAGGTACAAAACAGGGGCAATGTTAACGCCATCTGCGCTCCCTGGCCCTGCAGGTGAGTGAGGATGAAGGGGAGCAGGCTGGTCCGGCCAGGGAGCAACTAGGGCTTTGTTTGAGAGACAATGTGCCCTTGCAGAGAGAATACAAATGATGGTGTCATGTGTCGGGCACCTGCTATCCGCTCAGCAATGAGCCAGACACATGTGTGTTGCTGATTCCCATCACCAGCTACCAGATGAGGTCCGGTCAACCCCAGTTCACAAACCAGTGACTGAGGCTCAGAGATGAGATAGCTGGCCATAGGTCACACAACTTGCAGGTGGCAGAACCAAGGCGAGTGTCCCTCCAAAGGCTAGAGACTCTCCTGCCAGCGTGTTAGGCTGTAGCTGGACCCTCCAGGCCCACAGGCCATGTGGGTAGCTGGCACCGTCATCCGAAAGGACCCTATCCTGCAAGGCTCTCCAAGCCAGCCAAGGCCACCGTCCCTGGCTTCTCTTTCCCACAGACCTCTGAGTTGGGGTAGGGAGTTTGCAAAAGCGAAGGGGCAATGCCGGAAGATCTGGGCGCCAATTCATGGGGTGAGACCCTGGGCAAGTTGCCTCTCTGAGTCTCAACTTTCTGTTGTGTGAAGCGAGGAGAACGCTACTCCTTGTCTGGCCTGGGTCTCAGGTTGTTGTGTGGACCCAGTGAGAGGAAGTATCGGAAATCCTCTGAAGTCTACGGACAACTGGAGCAAGGCTGACGGAGGCTTTCCTTTGTGCCAGGTGCTGTAAGTGGGTCACAGGCATCACCTCATTCTTATTTAGACCTTAGGAGGTTGAAGAAATTATCCACATTTTGCAGATGAAGGGTTGAGGGACAGGGAAGTTAAGTAGCTTGAGGTCACACAGGAGCAAAGCCAGGACTGGACTCCAGTCTTCTGAGGCCTAAGCGCTGCTCTTCCTCTTCCCCAGATGGTGCTTATAGCCCCGGACTGGGAGGGGCAGGGCAGGACAGCAGGACTGCTGGACCCCTTCTAGAAGGACAGCCTACACCTGCGGGGGCTCTTGCCTCTGAGCTGGGGGACTGGGTGGAAGGTGAGAAATGGGAGCCAAGGACGTTCCTTATCCTCAGGGAGAGCACTGGATGTAGATAGGGGAATGTGCGCGCACACACACACATACACACACACATATATACAGTTGTTCTGGATTCCAAAATCCACTGATACTCAAGTCCCTGATATAAAAGGGTGCAGTATTTGCATATAACCTCTGCACATCCTCCCATATTCTTTAAATCATCTCTAGGTTACTTGTAATACCTGATACAATCCACCTGCTATGTAAATAGTTGTCATGCTGTATTATTTAGGGGGTAATGACAAGGATGTTCAGTGCAGACATAACCAGTTTTGGTATTTTTGTTCCATGGTTGGTTGAATTCAAGGACACAGAACCCATGGATATGAAGGGCTGATGGTACACAAATACACACACAGGAATGAATGCAGATATGTTCACACTCACACATGCACAAGCACCCTAAACACACATAGTGTATACCACCCCACCCACATAGACCCGGGGGCATGTGGACCCCCACAGACCCACACACGCCACGGCAGGCTTGCACACTGACCCCCACGTGCACACCCTCGAGGTGCATGCACGTACCTGAGCCCACATCCACACTCCTCCCAGGCCCGTTCCTGACAAGTTCATGTTGTCCCTCAGGCATCTTCCTTCATGTTCTCTGGGGGACAGACTGACTGTGGGATTCAGCCTTGGTTGCAAAGGGAAGAGGAGAGAAGAGAGCAGGGCAGGGCATGGACATACCAGCCCAGTTACTGGAGATCGCTGCCACTGGAGACGGGTTCAGAGCCCTTCCACACACCTTCCTCCTAATCTCTCAACTGCACCTCACCTGCAGGCAGGCCACCCCGATGCCCACCGCCCCCATGAGTAGCAGGTAGCTTGGTGAGGCAGCCTCCCTGGAAGGGAAGGGCAGGTGTCATGGCTTTGGCCCAGAAGCAGGCACAGGTGGGGAGGAAGGGCTGGCCATCCCGGTGCATATGGCAGAGGCAGAGGGTGGACCAGAGGACTCATGGGCTGGACCTGGCCTTAAGTGGCTTACAGGTTTCGTGGGCAGCCCCGGGGGCATGCCATGGTGCCCTGGATTCTTCCAGGAGGAGCTGCTTTTCCCAGGGCTTTGTAGAGCCTCTGAAGGGCCTGGCGCTGTGAACTTGTGGTCAAGGATCATGTGTGCTTTGCTTTTCCCACGCCCATCTGCCTGACCCCAGCCCTTTGGGGGCTCCTGGAGGCTAGGCTGGGGCGCTCACCTCCCCCTTGCAGATGTTGGAGGGGTGGGCTGGCTGGCTGCAGAGTGCCACCACCACCTTGCAACAGCTGGCGGGCACTGGCGGCTCTCACCTCCCACGACAGCAGGTGCGTGCTGTGCAGCACTTGAACTGCAGGGGGAGGCAGAGGCTGGAGGTGAGAAGGCTGCGTGGGGTTCCAGGGCCGAGGACACAGGATTCAAATACTCACCAAACCTTCTTTGCTCTCCCTGCGATTTCTCCCTTTCCTGTTTGAGCAGAGAGCTGTCCCTGGGGGCCAGCACTGCCCGCAGGACTCCTATCTGCTACCTGCAGCCACCCAGGACCTGCAGCCACCCAGGTCCTTTAAGGAGATTATGCTGGGTGTCCTGAGGGCAGGGTAGGTCTGTGAGGTGGGCAAGATGGATGAGGGCGGGGTCCCCAGAGAGTGGGGCTGTGTACCACTGCCTGGCAGAACACAGGGTGGTGACAAGCCACAAGAGGCAAGGAGGCCCTGGTCATCCAGGAGGCAGGACACGGGGACAGGGACCAGCCTTGCCAGAGGTTCCCAGGTGAAACCTCAGAGCCCCAAACATGCAGGGGCACACAGGGTGTCCCAGAGTCCACAGCGCAGGCAGGTCAGTGTTGGCCAGAGGGGCCAGTGTGAGTACTGAGTGAGGCCCGGGGTCGTCGGCACCACTCCAGGGCAGGGAAGTGCCAGCCAGGGTAGAAAGCAATTCAAAGACAGCGGACTCGGGCCACTTCCTGCCCTTCTGAGTCGGGGCACTGAGATTCCAAGTCCCTACACAGGCCACAGAACACAGCAGCTGGGAGGCCGTATCTGGTGTGGGTTTGGGGCTGGGCTGGGCGGAGGGGTATGAGTTCATTAGTTCAGCGAACAGGGCTTTGCTGGGTCTGCCATGTGCCTGGAGTGAACAAACATGAGCCAGGCGCCAGTCCTGCCCTGAAGTAGTGTAGCATTTACTGTAGTTTAGTAGAAGACAATGGAAGTTTGTGTGTGAACCCCAGAGAAGGAAGGGGTTAATCCTCCGTCCAGGGCTAGGAAACGTCCACAGGGATGGACGGGGGTGCCGGGCGTCCTGGCTGAACATAACGGCGGCAGACAGGGCAGGGACTGGCACAGCGAGGGCAGGGAGTCACGCAGCCTCGCACATCCCTGTGTCTCTGTCTGTGTGTGCTGGTGCCGCACGACTGCTGGGCCACTTACATGTAGAACTGGGCCAATGAAAGACCTGCACCCTGCGCCGTTGTGAGGACTGAAAGAGATTCATGGAACGCAATTAGAAGAGAGCCTGGCGCAGCACCCACAGTTAATGAGAGACACTTTCGTGAATACAGGTGCATGTGCCTGTGTCATTTACATGCATGGGGTGCTGCTGGAGGGCCCGATGCTGGCCCTGGCTCTGCAGCCACTGCTTTCTTGGGGCTCAGTCTCCTGCCTGAGATGCAGGTTGGGGTTCTAACTGTTCCCGGCCTGTGTGAGGGCCTGCGCCTGTGTGCACCGGTGCCCTGCAGGTCTTGGCGGGTGACACAGCCTTTGCTCTTAGCCGCACCTTTCCTCATGCCACTCCCACCCTCTCCACCTAAGCAAACCCTGCCCCTGCCCCACGGGGTCCTCCCCACCCCCCTGCTCTCTGTTCTGGGGGTGCCCCAGCCCCGCACTGCCTGCACGTTGCCTGCTGTGTGTCTGGCTTTCTGAGTGAGCCTGAGGGCGGGGATTCTGTCCTATTCTTGTCTGGCACAGGTCCTCACAGGCACAGCCCAGGGAGAGCACACTTAGTCTTGCACAGGGCTGACCAACAGTGTGTGCTGCTCCATCCCAGTCCGGGCTAAGTCTGTGGGGTACGCGTGTGCCTGTGGGTGTGCACCTGTGTGTACACGTGTGCCCTAGGCCACGATTTCAGAAAAGAGACCTTCCACCAACGGGATGCTGAGCCTGTGTCTCAGGGAGATGGGGTGAGGGCTTCCCCACTGAGCCATGATGCCCTGGATCTTGGAGCTCATGACGTCTATGTCCTCTACTTGCCTGACATTCCCTGGGCCAAGACCAAGGCCCCAGGCCCAGGGGATGAGGGTGGGGAGTGGGGTGGCAGAGAGAGGGGGACCAGAGCATGTGGGGAGAGCAGCCTTGGATTTTCTGACACGAACCCATCAGGATCTGGAACAGTGCTGTCCAGGAGAGCTTTCCGCGATGGAGGCAGCGTCCTGCATCTGTGCTGTCCAGCTCGGCATTCAGTCACCATCTGGGGCTCCTGAGCGCCTGAAATGTGGTTGGTGAGAGCAAGGAACTGGATTTTGTTTAATTTAACTGTAAATAGCCACATGTGGGTGGCGGCTGCCGCATTGGACAGCACAGCTCTGAGGTCCACTCTCCGCCCCCCACGTCTGGCAGGATGGTGGGCCTCGCTGGAGGGATCTGCCGCATCTCTTCTTGGAAAGGAGGCCACCTTTCTGTCCCTCAGCTTTCTGCCTGCTGGCTCACAACTGGGGAGTTCTGTTGGTGGCTTAGCTGAAATACCCCTGCCGGGTAGCACTCCCTCTTACGGGGCTTCAGTTCCCCGCTCCCCAGGGAAGAAGGAAGGCAGCCCCACAGATAGAAGAAACCCGGAGAGAGGCTTCCTGGCCCAGATCCTGGCAGGAGATGGAGTTCTCCTGGTACTGCCAGCTTCCTGCCCACCAGGACCCAGAACGGGAAGACAGCAGGGGTGGGTTTGGAGGAGGGAGTTGAGGAGAGGGAGGGAGAGGAAACAGGCTTCAGCAGGCACTTCTCACGGTGGTAAGGACTTTACAGATGTGGCCGAATTTAATGCTCACATACCCTAAAGAGGCTTCATTTTAGGGATGTGGCAACTGAGGCTCAGAGAGGGTAAGTAACTTGCCCACGGCCACACAGACAGGAAAGAAGAGAGTCAGGATTTGAACCTGTGTCTGCTTGGCCTTCAAGGCCCTAGGGCGTGGTGTACCTCCTGTTACAGCCGGTCTGCTGAGGTGGGGATCTGCGTGGCTCCAGCCTGCTCGTAGTTCTCGGTCAGAGTCCGGCTCAAGTGCTGCTTCTGTTCGTCACTCAGCTGAGGAGTGATAAGATGGCATCAGCAGGACCCCCCCACCCTTACCCACCACCCAGGCCTGCTCCCAGGCCTCCCCAGCTGACTCTAGAGCACTGTGGCCTGTGGATGGTGCAATGAGTATCAGTGGGAAATGGCGGAAGATGCCCATAAAGAGGAGGTTACAGAAGCGGGGCCTTGACACAGGGCGCAGGTGCAATGGGCAGAACTGAGGGAGGCTGGGAGGCTCGGGTAAAGGGTGGCAGCCAAAAGCTGGCGGGAGGCGGAGGTGAGGCTAGACCCCAGAAACTTCGAAATGTCCGTTGATCTTAATTTTGATTAAGAGGTGATATTCAAAATACTTACTATTGTTACCCTGTGAGCACCATTCCAGCATGGCTTAAACAGCCAGCAGGGTGGTGCTGTCTCTACCAGCTGAACATTACCCTGGTCATGGCCTCAAACTCTCGATTCAGAGGGCAGCAAGGTGGGCGCGGATGGGGCTGGTCACTACGTCCCTGTTCAATCCAGGCAGGCAAGATCTGATCCTGTCTTCAGAGTCTTCCATGTGATCCTGGCCCAGGCCTTTCTTCTTGGACGCCTCTGGCAGATGGATTCATCCTCTAGACCATCCTTGAGAGGGGAGAGGGATGACCTATCCCCCCTGGGAGACCCCCTTCTCCACCTCCCATGCGGAAGACATCAGCATCAGTGGAATCAGGGAATTGCTGGAGCCGGGGCCAGCAGCTGGGATCCAGATGTGTGGAGGATTGCCGGGGTGGAAAACGGGACCACCCCTATGCCTGCCTCAGTTTCCCTCATCACATTGCATCCCCCTTCTCCCCCTGCATTGCTTCATCGGGGCACGGACAGACAATGGAGGAGGAGGAAGCAGCGTCCACTCAGCCTCTGGTAACACATGGGCCAGGACTCCTGCCACGAGCTCAGCCAGGTGATAAGAGACAGGCAGATATTTCTAGGAGCAAGGAGAGAAGAGGGTCGCCACCAAGGATCAGGACACACCTATGGCCGATGTTTGCCCAGCATGGGGGGGAGTGGTAGAGATAGCTCCTTGGGACCCCCGTCACCTGTGCCATCTTCCTTCTCTCGCCAGCAGCTCTGGACGTCCCAGCCTTGCCGGCTGCTGGCAGCGAGTTTCCCACTCATCCCTTTCCTCACTGGACTGGCAGCAATTCAGTAATCCACCCACCCATCCAATATGTATAAATACCTGCTGTATGCCAGGTGCCAAGCAGCGTAAGACAACTATGGTCCTCAAAGTTATTAATGGTTGGGGGGATAGGCGAGTGATTACAATCAGTGTAATTGCCATCAGTGTAACTATGGGTTAAGCCCTAGAAATGATGGGGGGCTCCTGGTGGGGAGGGCAGTCAGAGAAGGCTTCCTGGAGGCAGTGACACCTGAGGGGCATCTCTAAGGATGAGCAGGCATTTGCCAAATGAAGAAGGAGGGAAGTGCATTCCAGGCAGAGGGGAGAGCACGTACAAAGCCTGGAGCCTGAGGAAAGCGTGGGGCGCTTGTGTTCAGGGAGCAGAGTGCACCCACATGGCTGGAGCATAGGGGCCAGGCTGGGCTGCAGCAACCAAGGCTCAGGAAAAAGCAAAGGCAGAGATCAGAAAGGTGACTCGTGTGTCCTCTTCTCGCCCCGATGCCCATTCCCTGCCCTGCATGACCCCACAGGGGTTCTCAGTTCCCCTCAAAGCTGCCTGGCCGCCTCCCGGCTTGGGGTTGTCTTTCTTGCCTTACGGCCCTGCTGCAGCCACTGCCTGGCTTCCTGGCCATGCACACACGCGGGGAAGGTGTGACCCTCCTCACTCCCACCTGGCTTTCCACTGTCAGGGAGGCTCCTGCTCCGCCCTGACCCCGGTGTGTTCTCGCCGCAGCCAACAGGTCTGAAATGCATGTCAGACCTACTTGGGCTGGAGGGGGCAGGGAGAGGGGGATGAAGCCAGATAAGTACAGGCAGCCAAGGAACACTGGGCAGGAACAAGGGAAGAGAAGGGAGGAGAGAAGACGGGGGAGGACTGTTGATGGAAACTGGCCTTGCCCAGGGGAAGTTCAGCCCCACTCATGAGCACCTCTCCCCTAGCTGCCCCCAGGCACTGCCCACCCATCTGGCCACAGCAGAGCAGCTGCCATGGTCACTGGGATGTCTGGGTTCTAGGGAAGGCCCAGGCTATGGGTGACACCTGAGGCTCTAGGGCTCACCCAGCAGGGAAAGGAGCGTGGGCTGGAGGGAGACAGCTGGGGGTGGGGGGCTCCTTAGGAGGGACTGGGGCTGTTGCCAGTTTCAGAGACAAGGCCAGTGCAGGGGCCCATGGGTCTTATCCAATTACCTCCTGCACCATTCGGCAAGGAGCCTGGTGTGAGCAGGGCTTAAGGAACACAAGGAGAAGGGACATTTCTTCATACAGGGAAAGAGGCTCGGCCCAAGAACAAGGCTACCTTTCAAATGAAGCGAGTTACTCGCCTTCCTCCCACAAGCTTACTGCCCCATGTTGGTTGTCTCCCAGCATTGGAGCTGGCCAACAATGGGGATAGTTCCCCGTCTCAGAATAGCGGTGTCAGGCCTGCCCCCATCACTTGAGGACCTGAGGCAAAGCCTATGAAGCAGGTCCCTACCTCACTCCTTTTCTACCCCAGGCCATATGCTGCACCAGGAAAGGCCTCCTGTCCGCCCTCCCCCAGGGTGAGATGCCCCTTGGCCGAGCCTGTGGAGAGGGCTGGGTGTGGTGCGGTGTGGGTACAGGAGAGAGGGGCACGTCCCAGGGGTCCCGTCAGCTCCAGGCCACCTGTGAAGACGCTGCATGCATGGGCTGAATGGACAGAGGATTCCAAGCTCCTGGGTTCCTGGGAGGAGGTCTGGAAGTGGGCAGAGGGACCAGGTTCCACAAAGGAACATTCTCTCATCCCCACAGACTTTCCACTCCATGGGGAGAGGTGTGGAAGAAGGAGGGCCGAGTGGGGCCCAGGCAAAGGCCCCGCTTGCCTGGGTCTGGGGGTGGTACTGAGTGGTACCCACGGGAAGCTGAGGCAGGAGGCTGACAAGAGGGTTTGTGGATGGTTCCTCTGCTGGGGAAGCCCCTGAGAAGTGGAGCCTGAACGCCAAGGGACGCTGGCAGAGATGCCCATGAACTGGCCTTGGGTCCAGTCTCCACCACCTGCTGACTCCAGTCGGGTGGCTGCTGGTGCCTTGGCGTAAATTGGAAAAATGTGCTCTAATGAGAAAAATGGGGCCCAGCAAGAGTCCAGTGGCCTGCGTTTCAGCCTTCTCTGGTCCCCTTGCATAGGACACAACCTCTAGGGCCATCCACGGCGGCCCTGACTGTGGCTGACCCTCCCTGTCCTATCAGCAGATGGGGAGGATGGCGGTGTTGCCAGCTTGGCCCACCCCAAGTGGATGGGGCACCCAACAGGGGAGTGGTGGGGAGACATGCTTCAGTGGTCTGCCCTGCTTCCTGACTTCCCTGAACTCGAGGTCCCACAGCATGAGGGGTGCGGTCCTTGTCAGCCAGTGGCAGGTGCGGTTGGTGCAGCCCAGCACTCACCCTCCTGGGCCGCCTGGCCCATCAGACAGAGTGTGGCTGCCTCCACCCGCACCCACGGGCTCTCCCAGACCCCCGCACTGCCGGGCCCCACAGCTCCTCTCTGACATGGGTGCCTTTCCTGCGGGCTCCAAATTGCCCTCCCCACCCACTGTGGTGCACAGGCCGACTCCCTGCTGCTGTCCAGAACCTAGAGGGAGTGAGGTGATGCAGCGTCTGTAACTGAACGGGAAGACCCAGGCCGCTGGCAGCAGGGACGGCTGCATCCTGGCATCTCACCACCTTCCTTCTATTACCACCATGGGCTGGGAGTCAGGCCCAGAAGATAGTCCTGAAGAGGTGGCAGTGTCACGCTGCTCCCCTGGGAGTCCCTGCCCTGGTTGCTCTTCAAGACAGGGTGGGGAACAGGGAGGATGGGAAGGGAGAGACAACCTCGCCGCTTAAGTTTAATGGCAGGCTGTTAGCACCTGCCAGGGCTGCGAAGTCGTGTCAGAGGCATCACACAGGCTACCGACCTGCTGGAGGGATGAGGAGGAGGGGGCCGAGTGCTAGGCAAGGGTGAGGGGTGTAGGGACAGCCTCCCGAGTGAGGGGCTCCAGCATGTAAAGACACCTGGGAGGGGAGCAAGGGGCTGCCCTGGGGCTTCGAGGGACTGAGGCTGGGTGGCCCCAGGTGCTGGCTCCAGGCAGCAGCTTCCACAGCGGGAGGGCTGCAGGTGTGTGACTCACCTGGGCCAGGGAGGCCCTGAGTCATGGTTCCTGGTGTGACAGCCCCAGGGAGCAGGCCAAGAGTCCTGCTCATCTGGATCCTGCACTAAGGCTGGCTGGAGCTCCTGGGGAGTGGGCCGGGCTGCTGGGCCTTTAGCTGTGTGACACCACGGATGCCAACCAATCCACCTTTGCCCCGCTATGCTGCATTGACCCAGCGTTTCCTGGCTCCCTCCGTGCACCAGAATCATCTCAGGGCTCCTGCGGCACACGCTGGCTGTCTGCAAAGCAGAGAAGCACCCCTCGTGTTGCTGTATGAGGTTCCCTTCACGCAGGCCGGGCATCTAGCCTTCAGACCTTTGCTCTCCCCTTCCCGCTGCCTGGAACGCCGGTGCCTCCTTGTGCTTCAACACCCAGCTCAGCTCAGTCATGGCTCCACTAAGCCACGCCAGGTAGCAGCAATGGCTACTCCCTGCCGGCAAATGCCTGCAGCGTTGTCATCTGCTGTCTCCGGACACCAGCACTGTCTGCTATGCCCCTTCTCTCCTCGGCTGGGCGGGGCTCCGCCTCTGTGTCCCTCCCCATGCCTGCTGCATGATTCCTGCGTGTGGGTCTCCACTGGATGAACGGCACAACTTCCCCCACTGCCCTGTAGCTGTTGCTTTTGTTTCAGGTGTTACCACTGTCCCCCCAGAATGACTGTGAGCTTCTGGGCGTGGGGACCACACCTTGGGTTTCCTCTGGCTCCTCCACAGGGCCTGCTGTGGCGCTGAATCTAGAGGCATGCTTGGTGAACATCCCCTGATGAAGATGTGGGCGTGTACCTTCTTACAGAGCACACCTGGGAGACAGCAGGAACCGGCGGGAGCGTGCCAGCCCCGCACCGAGGGCAGTAGTTTCATCTTTTTCTGATCCGAGAGTACCATAGAACAGTTACCTTAGTTAAATTTCTATCAGTGGTTCTCAACCTGGCTGGATTTGGCCCTCAGGGGGCATTTGGCAATGTCTGGAGACTTTCGCTGTTGCCGTCACTGGGGGAAGGAGTATTAACGGTGGGTACAGGCCAGGGATGCTGCTGAGTGTCCTACAGGGCGCGGGGCGGTCTGTAGTGCCGAGGTTGGGAAACCCTGGGTCACATTTTGACAGGTTCTCAGGCTGATGCTGGGACTTGATTTGCTTATGTGCCCCTATCCACTACGGGAGGCACAAACAGAAAATCCGAGGAACGTTCCCTAGCTCCCAAGGAGCCAGGAACAGAACATGGACAGAAGCATGCACGGCCTTGTATGCTGTGCCTGCCTGGGAGGGCAGCTCTGTGGCAGAAGGCTGCTCACCTGGACACAGGAAGGACTGGGGAAGCCCACACTGCTCCAGCTCACATCCTCACGGGACCTGGAGGCTGGAGAGGGAATTCCAGGAGTCCAGGTACATCCTGTCTGGTCCCAAGATCTCTGAAGGGTTCCCCGGGGACAGTCTGTTTCCTGAAGCAGCCGTGAAGTCCTCCAGCTTCCTTAGTGAGCTGGGGAGGGGGGTGCTGCCGTGACTCTGTAAGAGGTTGACTCTTGGAAGCACGAGGAAGGCTCCAGAGACAGCTCTTGCCTTGTTTAGTTTGATTTGATGTTGTTTTTTTGAATTACTAAACACAAGTCAGTAAGAAATTCTCAGGTGCCCTGTCATTTGGAGGAGTTCTATTTCCACGCAGTTCGTATCACTGGACCCCACGCTGTCCTGCTTCTCCCAGCTCACCATACCGAGGAGGGCCCACGCTGCACCAGCAGAGCCCAGCAGGCCCCCCCAGAATTGCTGGCCAGTGGCTTAGGAGGCAATATCCCAACTCAGGGTGTGCTGGCCTTGCTCCTCAAGCCCAGTAGGAGAAGAGCAGAGAGGCAGGCAGTGTTTTCAGGGTGGGAGCTGCAGAAAGCATCCCTGTCTTTTTTCAAAAGAAAAAAATGCACCCTTCCTTGGCAGAGTCAGCGCCTTACTCATGGGAGCAGCCCAGGAGCACCAAGCAGAGCCTGGCACACGGTGGTGCTCCATGACAGTGACAGCCAACATGTATGAGTGCTCCCAGGTGCCGGCCCCCTTGCAAGCACTTTGTGTGATCTCTCTCATCCACCCTCAGAGATGAGTACTAGCATTACTCATCACATCGCCACGTGGGCACGAGCATCAGCCTCGTTTTCTGGATGAGCACACGTGCGTGGAGAAGCTAAGTAGCTTGCCTGAGGTCACACAGCAAATACGTGGCTGGGTGAGGCACGGGACCCAGGAACTCTGGCTGCAGAGCCTGTGCTCGGACCTGCTACCTGCTACTTTCCCCACTGAACAGTGGCTGCACGGATGGACGGATGAGCACTGGGCTCAGTAGCGGGGATTCAGCACCTCAGGGCTGATATGGTCCAGGTGGATACAGGGGTGTTAGGTGCTCCCCCAAGGGACAGGGTGTCAGGAGAGGTGAGGAATGATTGAAGATGGAGGAAAGAAAGGGAAGCCCTCTCCAGGCACCCGAGCATCCCTCGCTGCCCTGCGCTCAGCCTCTTGCCAACTGTGCAGGGCACCAGCCTTCTGTGCTCCCCTTGCATAGGACACAACTTTTGGGGTCATCCATGGTGGCCCTGTGGGCGGAGCTTCTGTGTCCTCGCCAGCAGATGGGGTAAGTCAGTGATGCTCTAGGCAGTACCCCCTGCTCCTTGCGGGCAGTGGTGGAGCATCTCCTGCCTGCTCCTTCACCCCCGTGGCTTGTCCTGGGTTCATGGTCACGGGCTGTAATGTGGGTCTCTGCTCCCTCCACCCTTCCCTTTCCTCAGCCCAGCCTGCTCTGATCTCAGAAGCTAGTCACCCTCTCTACAGCCTGGGAAGCATTCCCTGTGTGTGCACAGAGCCTCACACAGCAAAGCCTCCAGCCTCCCTGCCTTTGCCTTGGCTGTTCCTCCTGCCTGGAATTCCCTGCCCTGGCCCCATCTGTGTTCCGTGTATTGGCTGCTCAGCCACCAACATTCAGCTCAGCATGGCCTCCATAAAGCCTTGGACCAGAAGCTTCTGACCCGTGAGCTCACTGCTAGCATCCTTGTTTCCAAGCCTCCTGGCTCCAGGCCTCTCTGCTTGTCTCGCTCCCTGGGACTGTGTACACGTGGATCCCTGCTTGCCCTCCTGGCTCTCACCTGTGCCTTGTTCTGCCTTCATGGACCCTGTGCACCGGGATGTGAACTCAACCTGCCCAATGAACTCCAGTCCAATCCCCAGCTCCACTCTGGTTTTTGTGACTGGTCTGCCCCCTGCAGACTCAGGGCTGCACAATCCTTCTAGAAGCAACCATCTAATGGCCTGGTCTGATGGAAACGGGTAAGGAGAATCTCAAAGGAAGCTCTTCTAGCATTTGCCTTCCATAAGAACGATTCCATTTCAGGCTCAAAACATAGAGGGAACCAGCGTGTTAAGCACAGAATGGGACCCAAACGTTAATTCCCACCCCCATCCTCATACCATAGTGGGTTTTTTCCCATTAATTCTTTAACAGAGAGGCTTAAACTAGAAGCAAAGTTGGATACTTTCTAAAACTATAGATCCAACGTGAAGCTGGAACAGCAAAGCATTTTCTGAATCAAACCAACACTTCCTTTAATGAGACGCGCAGGAAATATGCAGAAATATTTCTCATTATGACATTAAGATGACTAACTAGAAATGGAATATTTGGAGGGACTTATACCACATGGGGGCAAACTGAGCCCCAGATAAGAGTTTCTGGGGCAGATGCACTGGTTCATAAGAGACAGGGCAACTGAGCTTCAGCTGGTGCCATCCTTGAGGTAAGTTTGAAGAACTTTGTAAAACTGGAATTTCAGAATTTCTCCATTGGACTGATTCTGCCACAAAGGGAGCTTCCAGCCATCCTGTATGATTAGACAGAGACAGGGCTTGCAAAGTTTCCTGCAATTGATAGCCTGATGGTAGAGGCTCAGTGTCCAGGCAGGTCGCGACGAGGTGGAGGGACTAGCCTATTCCCAGAACAGCCTGGCATCAGCACAACAGGAGGACCAAGACGTCGCCCAGTTAAGCTGGAGGGAGAAGAGCCCAGTCTGAGGCCTCCAGCTGGCTGTGTGAGAGGATCATAGAAGCAGGTGGAGGGAGAGCCAGGGAGCCCAGAACGACTGGCCAAACAGGAAAAGATGAAGCCAGCTGTTTAAGCGGCAATGACCTCAGGGCGAATTATCTTCTGGCAATGAACCATGGACAGAGGTACAGCTGCCCAGCCTGTTTGTACAAACGAAAGGACGTGAATTTGGGAGCCTCAAGCCATTCCTGTGACAAGATGTCATTGTCGGAAGGCTGAAGGTGACCTCTACCCCTCTTGGCCCCAGCCCAGGGCTCACAGCCTGGGCTATCCAGTCGCAGCTATGGCGGAGGTTGGGACTCAGCCACTCCATGGGGAGCAGCTCTACAGTGAGGATGAGAGGATGTGCTCTGGCCAATTTCTGATACTAACAGACCCTCCTGGGCCGGGGGACTGGGAGCAGAGAAGAGGACCAGGGCTGGGGTGAGGAGAGCTGTAGATGAGATGGAGTGAGAGTAAGTTGGAAGAGGCAGGGAGGGAGCAAATTGGATCCTGGGGAAGCAGGAGGTATTCTACAAGCATATCCAGAAAATGCAGTTGAGCAGTTGCACTGGCTCACGCCTGTAAGCCCAGCAACCTGGGGCCGAGGCAGGAGAACTGCTTGAGCCCAGGAGTTCGGGACCAGCCTGGACAATATAGCAAGACCTGTTTCTTAAAAAATAAAACAGGAAAAAAGAGAAAATGTGGCTGAGGCCATCCAAAGCCCCAGCCCAAATGTTGGGGTCTAAGAGGATCACACTGTGTGTGTGTGTGTGTGTGTGTGTGTGTGTGTGTGTGTGTGTGGTGGGGGCAGGGGGAGCCTGGAAGGAGAATAGAATTCCAGAGCTACACACCCAAGACAGGCGTCCACTGAGCTTCAAGCTGGGACTACTGAGAACTTAGTTGGAATGGGCTGTCAGGGCAGCACCCAGAGAGGGCAGCAGGGCCTGGTCAGCAGGTTGGGGGGATGGGGGCCAGGTGCCCCATGGGGAGACACAGCCCAGGGGACTCTGAGGATGCTCAGTGGATTCAGGTATAGGGAGGTGACCAACTGCCACCTCCTCCCAGCCCCCTGGAAAGGACTAGATGTTCCCGTGGCTGTCTTCTCACAGGCTTTGGAGGGAGAGGTGTGCAGGTACCTGTGCACATAGGTGGACAGAAGGGACTGTGCAGGTGGCGAGGGTGGGATAAGAGTGATGGCAAGCGCCCCAGGGCAGGACTAGTGGTGGGTCCCTAGCAGTGGTAATTCATTCTAGGACAAAACTGGCTATGGGGGGTAGGGAAGGCTACCAAGAACAAGAGTGAGGAGATATGAAGGAACAGGGCTGCCTAAAGGTTAGGAAAAGTCCTGAGGCCCAGAGAAGTCAGAGCCTCTGACTAAATCCAAACACAAATTCAAATCACTTGCATGGTCCTTTACCTTTTAATACAGGCATCTGGTGTTCCTCGCTAGAATCCAAGCCTAGAACTGGGCCAGAGTCCCTTTCTTCCTCTCCCCTTCTCACCCTGCTTGTGTCCAGCAGAGCAGGAAATGCTGAGAATGTGCTGGAAATGCTTGTTGAGGCCGATGCGTTAGGCAGCCCATCAGTGCAGGATGGAGCCTCAGTTGTGAAGAACTGGAGGGAGGTGGTGCGGAAGCTGTAAGAACTGCCCCATTGCAACAGTGCTGCTGGAGGTGGCGGTGATCAGGTACACACACCCACTGCGGCCTGGAGAGGTGGATGTTGACACGGAATGATATGAGTCTCTTGTGCAGCCAACTCAAGGCTGGCTCTTCAGGATGTTTGTGTCCTGCTTCCCAAAGAGCCTTCAGGCTTCAGAGGTCATCCTCTCCATTCCCCTGGCTCTACCACACAAGCCACCCTGGATGAGGAGAAGGTAATGCCAGAGAGGGGTCAGGATTCTCCAAGCCCTGTCTGTAGGAGAATTTTTGGAGCATGGGTCTCTCATCTGACCAAAGGTGAAAATATCACTAAACAGACGAGGCAGGGCCCACTGTGGGGTTGGGTGGCTGGTGGAGCAACAGAAAGGAATGTGTGGGTGAGAAATGAGGGTAGGATGCAGTCCAGTTCCCAGGTCCAGGGACTCAGGTTCCCCTGAATTTCTTATCAGCACCAGCTTCTTTAGAGGATGTGGCCCAGCCAAGGCTGTGGGGGCCTGGGGGCAGTGGGCCCAAGAATAACTCTTACTTATTTAGGTCTCTTCTCAAAGGAGCTTGGCCATGGTGATGGTGATGAGAATGTTCATCAGAGCCACATTTTTGCAATCTTTATATAATGTGGTGACTCGTTTCCTGAGACCTGAAAATACTTCCTCCTTATCCTCACACCTCGTCCTATATAAAATGGCAATGCCAAGGTGGCAAAGCAGAAAGCAGTGACTTACCTGAGGCCCCAGAGCAGGCTGGGCAAGCTCTGTGAAAACCAGCTTTTCAGCCTGAGCCCAGATATTATTTTGCCTTTGATTCTGGACCCCATTGCCCTGGCTGACCAAGCCTTGGCAGATTTGATGGAAATGTTGCAATTCTGGCTCCCTTCATTTTCAGAAATTAGTTTCTAGAACTTCTTACTTTTTAATCCTTCCCCTGATAAAGACCCAGTTAAGTCTGAACCATCCATCATGATCTTCATTTGGCTTAAGATACAAAAGTTTTCAGAGCCCACATTCAAAACTCTAAAAATATCTTCCTCTTTTGATCTAGGTGGCATCTGTCCTGGTCATTGGCCTCGGGCACAGATGGCCTGAATTATCTGTCTCTCTCATGCAGTCTTTGCTAAAACAGAAGATCAAGTGTGAATAATTTAAACCCCATTCCCATCCTCTCTGAAGATTTCCGATGCCAAGCTGATCATCGTCTCAGCACCAGCAAAGACATGCTATTCCTGTCCCTGACGAGCATTTCCTTCTTGAGAAAGTGATGTTGAGGGGCTGCAGATGTGCTCGGAGGAAGGTTTGGGCTGGAACAGATGACGTGCCCATGTGGGAGCTGGATGACCCCTCTCTGGGTAGCTCCCTGGGAACTCCCACGTCCACCTCCCACCTGATCCAAGGTGGACGCACTACATTCAAGGCCTGGTCTTTCATCTTTCCCTCTCCTCTTCGGGGACCACTTTGTCTAGCGCTAGACTCACGGTGCTTCTGCCTTGGGGCTTCCTTCAGCCTTCCGCTGATTCAAGATTTCAAAAGGAAGTTAGACATAGAGAGGAAAAAAGAAATGAAACCAGGAAGGAACCGCCAAGAAGTACACAACGCGTTTATGCTGCCTTAACCACACGCTTGACTCTAAACGGGTTTAAAAATTCCTACTTGTGTTAACCCAGGAAAGGTTCCGCAGGCATCTTTTTGGTTTAAACAAATGCTCAAACGTTCGGGGGTTGGTGGGCCAGGATACGGGTTCCTTGGATCCTCTGCTTCACCCCATGCTCGATTCCTGAGCCAGTTCTGTCATTTGTTCTTTCAGACCAGGGCAGGGAAAGCCAAGAAAGCAAAAGCAGATTCTATGCCTTGGGGTTTGCTGTTTGCTAGCCCCCTGGCAGAGACGCCTGTCCTTGCAGTTCTGAACTGGTGGCCAAGTGTGTGTGCATGCACGTGCAGGTGTGAGAACGTGCAGACCGTGCATGCATGTATGTGCGCACACACATTCATGCTTGTCCATGTTTGTGTACATGCACACTTTTTTCTGCTTTCAATTTCAAGTTGTTGCCTCCCGGATGTGTCTGCTTAATGACTTGAGCCAGAAAGATCCCCGGTTCTATGTGGGATGAGAGTGAACGCAGGCAGGTCTCCACAGAAGTGAGTAAAGTGGAGCTGAGAAGAAGGACATTATCTCATGCCAGCCTGTCCAATAGCCACTTAGCCCCATCCTTGCCTCAAGCCCCAGAGAGATGACGAGGCTCTCTGTTCGTTGACTCCTTGAAGCTCAGAAAGGTGGGTCAAGAGGTGCCCATTAAGCCTTTAGGCAGGCACAGGACCCTGATCTTTACTAAGTCTCCGCATCTCTCTTGCGCAGCCCTGGGTTCAGGGCGTGGTCCCCTCTGGACAGCCATCCAGGCTAAGGGACAGTCAGATTGCATGTGGGGAGGCTAGAGACATCCGTTCTTCATGGATCAGCCTGAATAGCTGGACAGATCTTGCAAATGGATTGTGTAAGACAGAGTACGGAAGGGGAGGCTGTGATCAGTGGCTCGGAGAGCAGAGTGTGGTCAGGTACCAAACCTAAGGCTTTTCTGGGAAGAGCTCTTAAGATTAGACTGTTCTCCCAAAAAGCCAATAATTCTGAGTGCTCCATTAATGCCTAGGTAGCCCATACTCTCACCCAGCCAGCGCCCTTCAGCTGGAACCCCTGGATGGAGGATTGGACCTTCTGACTCTCAAGTTCCCTTCCAAACCAAATCTGCTCTAACCCAGGCATGCTGTCCTTTTCTTATCTAATGGGAGCAAGGAGGCACTGGGATGCCCAAGGCTTCTAGGGTCTCACCATGACACCCCTGGTCTCCTGCCCTAGTGGTCTGGGCTGGGTCCTGCACAGAGCCCTCTCTTGTAATCAGTCAGATCTCCAAGAGCCTCGGCTGCATGCAGACCTCCCCATAGATGGACAGCAGGGTATGTCCTGCACACATCCATCCCTGCCCCGCTCAGCTTCCTGTCCCTCTGCCTTCCCTCAGCCTTGGCCCCCAGGAGAAGCAGACTCTTGGAGGCAATTCCAACAGACTGCAATTCCCAGTCCAGCTCCAGTCCTTACTGGCTGCACATCTCAGCCTGGCCTCCTCATCTGTAAAGCAGGGGTTTATACTGCCTCTTTGGACGCAGTGAAGTGTGGTGGGTCTTGGTGGGTCAGAGCACGGGCTTGGAGCCAGACCACGTGCCACTCACCAGCAATGGGTATCGCACATTTGAAAACTTCACATTTTCCTGCTGCCTCTACATCCCCACACACAGGTTGTGTGCACCCGCCTGGGTGATCCGGTGCACTATTGTGACAGGGCTGGCCCTGTCACAAGTTCTCTGACTGTGACCTAGTCACATTCAGATGCACTAGTGGAATTCCCTCGTGTCTGTTTTCGGTGTGCTTCACTCTGATCCCCAATAAAAATGCCTCACCCCCTCTCTGCCCCCCACCTGTTTGGTGGAGCTTGTGCCCTGGGTGCTCCTCCCATGCGACCCCTCCCAGCAGAGCGTGCAGTGACTCTGTAGGGCCTGTGAATCTGGGAACATCTGTGGTCCTGGCCTCTCCTGTGCCCCCTCTTGTGGCTGCCCCCGATTGACCATTGCCTAAAACAATCACACACACAGTGTGGTTCTGGACAAGTCACTTCTGCCCCTGCCCCTGGTTTCCGCCCCTGTCAATGCACAGAATAAGCCGCTCTCTGGGGCACAGCGAGGACTGAGCTGACATGCATGAGTGTTGAGAACGGTGCTTGGCAGAGAGTTCAGATTACCGGGACTTTACAGGTTGCTATAGTAAGGACAGAGGTAGGCGGCTCTCGGTGAACAGCAGCCATTTGTGTTCTAATCAGGCCCCAGAAGGAATGCAGGGGGCTGTTTCCCCGTGCTGCAGGGACCCCTGGCCTTTAGGGGCTCCTCAGAACCAAGGGTCTGGGTCAGAAGAAAGGCTCCCGGTGAGGGCTTCTGCCTCCCCTCTTGTGCTGTCCAGAGGTGAGTCCTGCCCTCCCTCAACAAGATGACCTGGGGGAAGGAAGGAGGCAGTGGAGACCACGCGGCTCGGCAGCCTGTCTGTGGGCAGACCTCCAGGTATGAGGGGCAGAGGCTTGGCCTGAAGCCCGAGGCCAAGCTGAAGGCCAAGCCTGCTGAGAGGCACGGAGCCAGACAGGACACAGCGGGCTCGCCGACACTGCAGAGGAAAGGGGTTCTCTCTCTGGGCCCAAGAGCACTGGTCCCGCAAGCCTCAGGTCCCCTAAGGGCTGGTGGGTGCTGCACAGAGAGAGCATCTCTGCCCCCAGGCCACACTACACACCCAGTTCACTGTCACTCCACATGCCTCCATCCAGCTACATTGGTCAGGTCTAGGAGGTGCCACTCGGCTCTTGGGGACCTCAGCTGAGTGACCACATTGCCCAGGATGCTGGAAATCCTCACAATAGGCCCCAGGCCGGAGGGCTGGGTGGGGGTATAGCTGACCCCCGCAATACCAGTCCCCAGTGCTGGAAAAGAGCTCAAAGCCATGCCCTGGGGCCTTCACCCCATGGGCCTATCACATCCACTCTCCTAGCGCCCTGGCTCTGGGCTCTCCCTCTCTTCAAAACAGGAGGGCCGTCCTGCAGACCCATACACAGGCTCTTCACAGCCACGGCTAGAAACTAGGTCACTGCTGGTGAGAGGCAGCAGGGGCAGTCTGTGGGCTTTCGCAGCACCCTTCCTTTGCCACTGGCTCCCCGGGTCACTGTGCAAAAGCAGAGGCTGCACAGTCTGTGGTGGAACCCGGGGAGCCGGAGAAGGAACACGGGGGCCTTTGAGGCTCCTTCTTGCTGCCCGATTCCTTTCAGGCTCCGCCTGATTTCTCTTTGAGACTTGGGCTGGGTCTGCCCCTCACGCTTCCTTGCTAGTCTGGACATTTTCCAGCCTCATCTGCCTTCTTCTTCTCTTCCCACACACTGGGCTTTGCCACTTGAGAGGGACTGTGGGGTGAAGAGAGGCCCCAGGCAGCAGGGAACTTGCCTCTGCCAAGAGGGCATGGACGTTAGGGAGCTGGCGTCTGCCTGAGTCCTGAGCTGGACTCCAGGCCCCTGGTCCTGCATGTTCCACCCCAGCCTCCCCTCCTGACACTCCGGGCAGCTGCGGCTCTTCCCATCTTCCCAGTTTCCCATGCAGAAGCCTGTCAAGGAGCCTCTGGTGCCTGAAACACCAGCCGTGCACAAGGCGCTCTCCAGACGTTCAGATCAGTGGGATCTGATCGGGCCTCTAGATCTAGCCACTGGGTGGGCGTGTTAGACAACAGCACGGGGGTGTCATCAGAAAATCCAGACTGGGAGAAACGAGAGAGGACAAATGACCTGGTTCTCAAGCAGATACATTGCAACAGGAGAAAAAAGGAGAGCAAGAGATCGATGGTGGAACGTAGAGGCTAAAAGACAGGAGACAAATTAACCGATTTTAACACATGGACTTAATTCAGATTCCGACCCCAAACACTTTTTTAAAAAGAACAGTTTATGGGTCAGTTGGGGAGAGCTGAAACTGCCTGGTTATTTCATGATATTAAGGACTCGACTGTTAACAGTTTTTAGGTATGATAATGGTAATGTTACTATGTTTTCTAAAAGAGGATCCTTAAGTTTTAGAAGTACAGACTGAAATATTTGTTTTTTAAATGTTTCAAAAAGTTTATTGCTCTTTCAGAAACATGCTGACATATTGACAGATGATTTGACATCTGGGATTGCTTCAAAACTACCCTGGGGTGGGGAGGGGGAGGGATGGAGGGAGGGTGCAGGCCAGCGAATGGAGATGGACTATGAAGTGGTAACTGCTGAGCCCTGAGTGATGGGAAGGTAGAGCTTCCTGAAAGCACTTTTTAAAATTTTTGCATATCTTTGAAAATTGCCATGATAAAATCTAGAAGGAGGAGGAAGAGAAACAGGAAGAGAAGGGAGGAAACAGAGAGAGAGAGGAGGAGGGGAAAAAAGAGGAGAAGGAGGAAGAGAAGGCAGAAGAAAAGGGAGAAGGAGGAGAGGAAGGAGAAGGGAAGGGAGAAGGGGAAGGAGAGGAGGGAGAAGAAGGAAGGGGCACATGGGGAGGAGAAGGAGAGGGAGGAGGAGAAGGAGAGGGAGGAGGAGAGACAGATGAGAAACTGCAGCTGCTGAGGCTGGCCTCCTGGCCTATGTCCTAAGATCCTGGAGAGCACCAGGCTGGAGAGCAGCCACCCCCTCCCTGGCTGGCTGTCCCATGGCCTCAGCCCCTTGCCACTCCAGGACTGGAGCCCTTTTCCCTTGCTGGGAACCTCACTGGGAAATAGGGTGGTCGTGCAGGGTCCCCTTCCCTGCAGAGCATGGGGTGGGCACTCATCATGGAGAGGCAGCCCTTCTGCTCCTGGGAGATGGTGCTCTAGCCCAGGAAGCTGGTGACTATGACAAGAGTACCCGCCCAGATGAGGATGCAGGCGGAGGCGGCGAAGGTGCTGGAGGCCAGGATGCTGAGGTAGCCACTTCTCTCCACCAGGGTCCAGACGCCCATGGCCAGGACAGCTGCCCCCCCCGACCTGCAGGAGACCACCAGGTTGGAGCAGGGGGTGGCGGGGGCCTCAGGAGCTGCCATTCCTTGAGTGCCCGCTGGGTACCAGGCACTTCTCGTGCATTGTCTTATTCAATTCAGGCCTCCTACGAGCCTGTGAGAACAGTGTGGTGGCCTAGCTTTACAGATGAGGAAATGGAGGCTGAGAGAGGTTTGCAGGCTTGTCCAAGGTCACACATGTAAGCCAGCTGCAGATTTTAAATCTGGGTCTGATTTCCGATTCTGTGCATCTTACTATGGTCCCTACTGCATATGAGGCGGGGAAAAATGACTGCAGTTTTGGGGATGACCAATATACCTGAGTCCCTTCGCCTCCCCTCCCCTCAGAGCACTCCCTCCCTCTGTTCACATTTCCCTGATGGCTGTGGAGGTGCCCTTTTGAGCACCGCCCCTTGTTCAATCCTTATATTTGGCCCACTGGGGAAGCATGGCTGGGCCCCTTATCCCTCCCTGTTCTACAGAGGAAGGAACTGAGGCCCATGGAAGAAAGAGGTAAATGGCCCAAGTTAGGGGCAGGGCCAGGACCAGGGAGCCCTGGCCCTGCTCGCTCAGTCCCGCTGCCTCCATGATGGAGGGCCACTGTGCCGGACAAGCTGGAGCTCCCTGGGACCACAGGAAGAGGGAGGAGACACTGCCTTGCTATCTTATTCCCTTTCAGTCCTGAGAGTGGGGAAGGGACGGGACATTGCTGATTTGCAGGTCTGGGGGATGACTTCTTAGAAACTAGAGTACTTGGGAAAGGTAGCTGGAGTGGCAGGGCTTGCCTTTCTTTCCTGCGATGAAGCCAAATAGCCCTTTCAGTGACTGTTATCCTCAGCAGGGCATAGTGCGTGGGTGCAAGTGTCCTCAAGGTGCCAGATGGGGACTGTTTGGAGTGTTTTCCCAGGATTTGGGTCCTCTGGGACCTCTGATCATCTCTGTCATTTGCTCCTGGGAAGGTGGACTTCTGTCTCCCAGTCTCTCTGCTCCCCATTTAGGGGTGGGTCCATTTCCTCTGATGGGCAGTAGATGCTTCCTCAAGGGGTCTTGGGTGTAGCCAAAGCTAGAGAAGCCCCCTGGGCTGTGTTCACACCCCCTGATGCTTTTTCCTGCAAGTTTTCTCCCGTCTGCCCCAGGAACACTCTCTCTATAACCCACCCTGTCACGTCCCAGTTCTCTGTTCCGAGGAGTCGCAGACCTTGGCTAAGCAAATGGAAGGTGGTCCTTAGCAATGAATAGGCACCTACATTACTCAACTTGCAAGTATTTTACCATTTTGCCATTTTCTTTTCTGAGCTTTGCAACAGCTCTGTGAGGATGGGGCTGGGCAGGAGGGGACAGGCTATCCCTGTCTTGCAGATAAGAAAATTGAGGCTTGGAGAGAATAAGAATGTGCCCAAGATGACACTATTAGAGGCTTTCAGAATGGAGGTGCAAACCCAGTTATTTGAGGGCAAATCCAGGACTCTGTCCTTGGATCCCACAGAGTGGGCTGGGCCTGCTTCTCTATCTACTTTTACTTTTTTTATAGACATGATTTCTTCAAAGTGCCATTTTATCTCCATGGGTCCCTCCAGGCACCACCCAGGCTGCAGCAAATGGAACGGGAGAGGCTAACAGGTCGTAATTTTTCAATTCCATCATGCCCATTTTTTCTCACATTTTAACATCTCTAAAATTGGGGCACATCTTACGATTGATGGCATCTTACAATTACACTTGGCAGTGCTTTTTCTTGGTGATACAAAAAAACAACAGTGTATCTTACAACTGATAGCTTAGATTCAGTGAAATCCTGGAATACAACGGGTTTGAAAATTCTCTGTGGGTGAGCGTCATCTGTGGCCCATACAACCTCCATGACCAGTGAGGGACTTCCTGAGTCTGGGTTCCAGCAAAATATCCTGGACAGAATTCTTTTGACCCTCGACAGCATGCCTGGAAGGTTTGGGTGCGGGTCCCAACTGTGTATAACTAGCTCTGTGACCTAAAGAGAGTCCCTGAGCCTCTCCAGACCTCAGTTTCTTCACCTCTCGAAAAAGGGAGTAAGTTATATTAGACCAGTGGTTCCCAGCCTGTAACTACTAAGGACCGTTTGATTATTTTTTCCCATGGATTTTATGTTTTGAAGGGTTTTGCCTATCAAACAAAGTGCATTAATTAAGTAATAATTCACTTCTCATTTTTCATTAATCAAAGGCACATATAGTGCCAGGAAGAGATTCTGAACAACATGAGACAGTCAACGTGACCACACTGAGTTGATCTAACTCCAGCAAAATGCCAAGAATCTTGGCTTTTCATGAGAATAGCCTCTTTATAGAAATATGCGCATTATCAGTGATCCGTTAGGCTTCTTAAGCCTGTCCCTCAAACCAGAGTGGAGGCTGAGTATATGGGTCTGGGGCCACCAAAAGGCATACGTTTGGACTGGTCTGGTGACAATCTGTTGGGAGACACAGAACCTCACCGAGAGCTTTGTATCCTTTGCCCAGAGAAATGGTCATCCACATGAAATAACACCCTCGGGGCCAGGGGCTGAAGTCTATTTTGCACTCCCTAATGAGCTCTGGCCTTGACGGTCTCTAGGCCTCCTCCACCCCTATGGCGCCCTAAGACCTGGCTGTACAATCACTTGGGGAGCTATGAAAAACCCAGGCTCCACTGCAGGCCCATCCATGTCTGTGGGAGTGGGACCCACACATGAATGTTTTATGAAGTTCCGGGGTGATCCCAGCTGAGAACCATTGCCTAGAATTAATGAATGGGGTACAGGAGTCCTGCCCCCCTTCTCCCAGTTGGTGGCGCTGTGCTGAGCCTCGCAGAACACAGCGGCTTCCCGGTGGGTGGCTCAGTCCCAGGAATGGCCCCTTGAAGCTCCGGGTTCCCTCCCCTGGGAGGAGTTGCCTGGAGTGCTACTGAGATTTGTTCAGGACCTGAACCCCATCCTTTCCCTCCGTCTGTTTGTTAGGGTATTTGCTTTGGCAGAAGCTTTAAGGTAGAAAGTGGGGTAATCCCGAGGAACAGAATTTTCATCTAAAGGGGCAAAAATCAGATTATGCAAGAAAGGAACAAACCATGGCTCCCAGGGGAGTTGGAGGCTATGAGAAATGCAGCCCTGGAGAAGAGCAGTCTTGATCCGGCCGACGGAGGCCTGCTCTCTGCCAGGGCACCTGCCGGCCACACAAATGGGGCTGGGATCTTGCAAAGCTTGCAAAGTGACGCCGGATCCTGGGCCATGGGGCAGGGTCTGGAAGGGGTCTGGAGGGGCACACTTCCCTGATTAAGGTCTAGAGAACAACAAATCCACATGCATTGCTGTCCAGAAGAAATCAGATGAGTCTGAGTCAATGGGGCCTGGTTATACTTAGCCAGGGGTCTGCAGGAGCCAGAGCGCTGCAAGTCCTCCGGCAAGCTCCTGCCGGGGACGTGGTCACCTCTTTAGAAAGCAAGCGTTCCTCTGAGCAAGAGAAGGGAAACTGCTCACTGTGGGAATGGCTCACCAGAGGGTGCCACAGGAGGGCGGAAGTCGGCAGGTGTGTGTGCCAGTCCTGGCTGGCTGTGCCCTTGACTGTGTATGTGACTGGGTATGTGACTGTGTATGTGACTGTGTATGTGACTGTGTATGTGACTATGTATGTGACTGGGTATGTGACTGTGTATGTGACTGTGTATGTGACTGGGTATGTGACTGGGTATGTGACTGTGTATGTGACTGGGTATGTGACTGTGTATGTGACTGGGTATGTGACTGGGTATGTGACTGCGTATGTGACTGGGTATGTGACTGCGTATGTGACTGCGTATGTGACTGGGTATGTGACTGTGTATGTGACTGGGTATGTGACTGGGTATGTGACTGGGTATGTGACTGCGTGTGTGACTGCGTGTGTGACTGCGCGTGTGACTGCGTGTGTGACTGGGTGTGTGACTGCGTGTGTGACTGCGTGTGTGACTGCGTGTGTGACTGCGTGTGTGACTGGGTGTGTGACTGCGTGTGTGACTGCATATGTGACTGCGTATGTGACTGTGTATGTGACTGTGTATGTGACTGCGTATGTGACTGCGTATGTGACTGGGTATGTGACTGGGTATGTGACTGTGGACAGTTGGCCTCTCAAAGCCTCAGTCTCTTCATCTGCAAATTGGGGGCACTGGATGGGAAGAGCTCTGAGGTCCCTTCCACATGGTTAAACTGTCCCTGTTAGTATTGGGCAACAATATTCTGACAAGACATCACCAGCAAGATGCTTCTGGAGCAGCGGCTCATGGCTGTCACTCAAACCATTTGGAAGCTGCCCAGTTCAACAGAGAGCAGTGGAAGACTGGTGGGGCAGGGAGAGAGCTGACCCCAGTCAGCGGTTTTAACAACCATTGGCGTAGAGTTGATTCAACAGTATTTGGCTCTTTGTAGAAACTGGGTTGGTTTTCTGTGGAGTATTAACTGCATTTCTCAAAGCCATAGCCTGTGGCCGATTAGCCAGCAAGCCCTGCATAGGGTGAAGCCAGGCAATGAGGACGCGAGCAGACCAGTAGGGGCGGAGCAGGTCACCCATGCTGCGTGATTTTAGGAACTTCCCATTTATAGGAGAGAAACATTGCCAAAGTGTGGCTCAGGTCATCGTGGGGAGAAGTGTTAGCTTCAACTGCTGCACATCCCCAGGGCTGGATAGAAATAAGGCAGCAGGCCTGAAGGAAAGCAGGCAGCGGCGTAACAGTAAATATAGGATTTTTCTTTGTCCTGCTAGCTAGGGCTTCTGTGCTGAGAGCTAGGGGGAGGACAGGGTGAGGCAGGAGCCAGGGCCATGGGACTCCCAGTAAAGAAGAATCCCCTGGGCAGGGGAGTTCTCTACCTTCAGTCCTGGGGTTGGGCAGGGGGAGCCCATGGTGTGGGAGGCAGAAATGCACTGGCTGACAGAATTGTTCATTTATTTGATGTTTGCTACTACGAGCCAAGTATCACGCTGGACTGAAAAGGTTTTTGGCGTGGACAGGAGTTTCTCCACTGAGAACCACACATCATCCATACTTCTCCTTCCAGGTCAGTCTGGTCAATGGCACCATCACCCACCCACCCGAGACCAGACCAGACACCTCAGGGTCACTACTGACTCCTTCCTCTCCTCTCAACGACAGCCAATTCCCCTCTGCTCTCAAACCTGTCTCCATCTCCCCACCATCAGCTCCCAGCTCCGGCTCTACCTGCAGGCTGGCACAGTGTGCCCCAAGGCACCTCCTGCTGAGCAATCCCCATGGGCTCCAACACCCAGAGCCCCAAGCCCAGACTCTTTTGCATGGCCTCAGGGCTCTTATGTGTCTGGCCTTAACCTATTTTTGGCTTCATCTTCCTCTACTTTCCTTCCTCCATACCTAGGCTTTAATCGCTATGAACAAAGTAGTTGTTTTCTTGTAAACACTGTGGATACCCACTAACTATGGCAGCAATAGTAGAGTGGTAAAGAGGGTGAACTCTGGGGTGAAGTGCCAGTGCCTGAGTCCAAGCTCTTCTGTTTATGGCTTGGACTTTACGGTGTGGATTTGGGTAAGTTAACCAAACTCTGGGCCTCTGAGAGGTTCTCTCCTGTCCCTTCCCAACCTGCTCACATTGTTCTCTTTGCCTTTCCGTTTCCACTGAATTCCTACTCACCCGTTAAGCCCCATCTCCAGTGCGGCACCTGCTCTGACTGTGCTGGGCAGGTGAGCTCGTCCCTCTCCCGCACGCCTCTGGCACTGTTCACCTCACAGCAGCCCTCAGCACGGTGGTGGGAGACTCCCCGGACTCCCTTCAGAACCCTGGGCCCAGCATACCACCTGGCACCCGGGAGCTGCCCACGTGAGTGTGGGACTCGGTGAATGGGGCTTTGTAGGGGGCTTTGGAAATAGCGGCATCTGCTCCCCTCACCCCTCTCTGTCTGCCAAGCTCCTGGGGCTGCAATGAGTATCCCCTTCCCTGTTTTATGGCCATTTTTATTTTCAGAGGGGCTGTCTGCAAAGTGCCAGCAGTCCCCAAGGGCAATGGACTTTCCTCTGGGTCATTAGGAAGAAGCCCCTGGAAAAGATCTTCATGCCAGACCAATGCTTGGCTATTCTCATTCTTTCTTTCAACCCACACCCACTGTGCACTTGCTATGAGGATGCCAGGCTTTCTGGCCATAGTGGGGCCTACACCTGACACTGTCCTTGCCCTCATGTTGGGGGCCAGTGATGGGTGGAAAGGCCCAACAATCACCAGGGTGATTTCCATTAGAAAGAGAGGAGAATGGGTCTAATTTCAGGGAGAGGGGCTGGCAAACACAGCCTGGGGCTCAGGAGAGGACTGGGAGGCCACATCTGAGCAAGGCTCGGTTGCTTTTAAAGAATGGTACCCCGTTCCCACATCAGAAGGGTCAGCTGAACCCCGGGCTGCAGTCCCAATAGTGTACTGCTGAGCCTGGCACTCACATGCAGGGTAGATGGCACCTCAGTGCCACACCCGAGCTTCCGAGCTCTCCAGGAGGGCATAGGCAAGCATGCATCAGCCACCATTGCTCACCCTGCTCGTGAGTGACCTTTTTCTGAGCACCAGGCAGGCATTTCTCCCCGGCTCTGTCCATGCTGCTGTTGCCTTGGTTTGACTGAATCTTCAAGGACAGGCTAGTCATGCTAAGGACCATTTTCCACTTTGAGGCATTCTTTTCTTGGCTCTCTGGTTTTAAAGAGCACTTGATAAAATAAATCAGAGCACTGCTTCTCCCTCTCTCTTCCCCAATCCCATCTACCCTTATAACAAGAGCAGAATCTCATGGGACATACTGAGGGGTGGAGCTGGAAAGGAACACAAAATCGCCTTCCAAACCCAGCTCAGTACCCAGGGGAAACCTTCCTTGGAGCTGTCTCTCCCTACCCCACCCTCAGCAAACCATTCTGTCCTCTGTACCAGCTCCATGTCTTGCATATGTTTCTGTAATTACACTCATCACTGCCTATTTGTTTTATTTGCTACCTTGTGTTTCCTCTTTTAGCCTCTTGATTAAACCTTATTCATCTTAGCATCTTCAACGGAGTCCTACACGTGAGAGGGAAGAAAGAAGGAAGGAAAGGAGGGAGGAAGGAAGGGAGGAGGAAATTGAGTTCAACCCCTTTTATATTCTGGATGGAGAAACTAAGGTCCAGAGAAAAGTGACTTTTCCACAGTCACACAGCTAGCCAGGGGAAGCATGGAGTCTAGAACTCAAGAATACTAATGCTCACTTTAGTGTCCATTTTACCAGTTGGGCTGCTGACCCACACGAAGTTGCTTGGCCCAGGAAGCAAGTTGTGTGGTGCCTGGGCTATGGCAGATCTAGAGTCCCTGAGCTACAGAAGAGCAGCTAGGAGGGGTGACCACAGCTTCATCCTGACTTGTCTCACTCGCCATGGCCCTGAGCAGACCGAACGCACATCCCTCTTGATATGGCTTGGCTGTGTCCCCACCCAAATCTCCTCTTGGACTGTAGTTCCCATAATCCCCATGTCATGAGTGGGACCTGGTGGGGGGTAACTGAATCATGGGGGCGGGTCCTCCATGCTGTTCTCATGAGTGACTTCCCATGAGATCTGATGGTTTTGTAAGGGGCTTTTCCCCCTTTGCTTGGCACTTCTCTCTCTCCTGCCACCTTGTTTGCTTCCCCTTCCACCATGATTGTAAGTTTCCTGAGGCCTCACTAGCCATGCTGAACCATGAGTCAATTAAACCTCTTTTCTTTATAAATAACCCAGTCTCGTGTATTTCTTCATAGGAGCATGAGAATGGACTAATACACCCCTCAGCCGTGGCCCTGTCCTCCAGCAGACCCTGACAGCCAAGAGGGGTAGAGGTGCCCCGAAGGCCGTGGGGAGTCCCATGCCATTCAGCATCTCAAGAAGCGGTACAGCAGAGAAACCAGCTACCGGGTCCTTCACCTGTTTTTCCTCAGATGGCAAGCCCAGGAAGGGGCAGAGGCTACGTTCAGTGGGGTGATGCTGTCCGAGGTGAAGGGCTTTCTAGCTCTGGCAAAGAGGTGAGCCAAAGGCCCCACCAGGGCCTCCCTGGATCCTGAAGTGATGCTCCTAAGTCACCTCATTCCCCTGCCGGGCTCCATCCTCCATCTTCTCTGCCACCTGTCTGGGTCCCATGCCTCCTTTAAGGGCTCCCACAGTTCCCTGTAGGCTGAGCCCTCCTTGCGCCCTGGGAAGGAGCAAGGTCTCTGCTTCAGGAGCAGAGGCAGGCTCTCCAGTCATGGAGTGCTTCCCATTGCCTGGCAGAGCTCCTGGGAGGCTGGAAAAGTTTTGATTATGAACACAGCCAAGCAGCTAATTAAAATAATAAATTAGAGAAAAACATTGCAGGGGTAATGGGAGCTGCAGGGAGCCGTGGAGGAAAAGGGAGGGGAAAGAAACACATCTCCTAGGTGGCTGCCTAGGAAAGCCTGGGCCACATTTTCTTTTTAGGGTCGTGAAAGAGGCATGAAAGTGTTGGCATTTTGGTTCCTCCCCTGCTCAGCAGGATCATCCCATAAACAGTGGGTTAACTGAAACCCTAGGTGGGGTGGGGTGGTGGGAGTCAGAGATAGGGTGATGGGGAAGGATTGCCACCTGAATCCTGCTCCATGTTTTTCAAACTTTGGAATGCAACTCATTTGGGTGATAAAACAAATTTAGTGGGTTGTAACCTGCACTAAAAAAGAGTGAGTTAAAATAGTAGAGAAAATATCAGTGTGCGTCTGTGTTAGGGTTTTCTAGATGGGCAGAACTAATAGGATCTATGTATATATGAAAGGGAGTTGATCAAGGAGAATCGACTCACAGGATCACAAGGTAAAGTCCCACCATAGGTCATCTGCAAGCTGAGGAGCAAGGAAGCCAGTGGTGGACCAGTCCGAGTCCCAAAACCTCAAAAGTGGGGAAGATGACAGTGCAGCCTTCAGGCTGTGTCCAAAGGCCCAAAAGCCCCTGGCAAATCACTGGTGTAAGTCTAAGAGTCCAAAAGCTGAAGAACTTGGAGTCTCATGTTCGAGGGCAGGAAGCATCCAGCATGGCAGAAAGATGAAGGCCAGAAGACTCAGCAAGTCAAGTCCTTCCATGTTCTTCTGCCTGTTTTATTCTAGCCACGCTGGCAGCTGATTAGACAGTGCCCACCCACATTGAGGATGGGTCCGCCTCTCCCAGTCCACTGACTCAAATGTTAATCTCCTTTGGCAACACCCTCACAGACGCACCCAGGAACAATACTTCGAGTCCCTCAATCCGATCAAGTTGACACTCAGTATTAACCATCACAGCATCATGCACTGTAAGGGTAAGTTTAGTTTTGTGAATGTTTCATGTAAGCATTTCTTATGCTTCCATGCATATCAAGAGTCACCATCAGAAAAGTCTTAAACTCAGCACTATGGACAGAGAAAGTCGTTAAAGAGACCAGGCATGCCCATTAGTCTAATCATAATAGTCATGCATAATAGCTAAGCACCAAGTATGTGGCACAAATTGTACTATTTTTCTAAATATCAACCTCTAATTCTTACAGGTATCGGTATTCTCATTTAGCGTATGAAAAAACAGGCTCAGTGGGATTAAGTGAATCGCCTAGTGTCTTAGTTCAAGCTGCCGTAACAAAATGCCACAGTCTGGGTGGCTTAAACACCGGAAATTAATTGTCTCACAGTTCTGCAGGCTGGGAAGTCCGAGATCAAGGTGATTCTGTTCTGGGTGGGGCTCACTTCCTGGCTGGGCAATGGCTGCTTTCTTGCGCTGTTTTCACCTGGTCTATGGAGAAAAAGAGAGCTCTCCCTCTCTTCCTGTTCTTAGAAGACCATCAATCCTAGCAGAACAGAACCATGCCCCTATGGACTCATTTAGCCTTACTTACTTCCCTGTCTCCAAATACAGGCACACTGGGGGTTAGAGCTTCAACATGTAATTTTTGGGGGGACACAATTCAATCTGTAGCACCTAATGTTCCAGGGCCAATAAATAATGGAGTCTGAATTTGAACTCAAACTTGAGTCTGAGCCTTCCCAGCATGCCGTGCTGCCTCGTTAATTCATGAATCCCCCAAGGACACTGGGAACGTGTGGGATTTAGAGCTGGGGCTGCAAAGCTTGGTGGCTAAGCACACAGGCTTGGGGCTAGATAGCACTGGGCTACAGCTCCAGGACAAGGCAAAGTGCTTCCCATTCCTAAAGTAGGGCTCTAAGAGAAATTCACAGCCTCAGGCAGGGCTGGGAGGATTAACAGGATGACGCACATGCAAGGACAAGCACAGAGGCCCACCATAGTAAATTCCAGGAACACTGAGAAATTTGTTTACTGATAGATCCCATGGGCCCACACCCACATCTGGCACTTACTAGGTGCTTCATACAAATTGTGGACTTAATTTTTAAATTGTCATTTTCGTCACTGACCTGGTATTAGAACACATGGGTGTCAGTGTTAGCTTTATCATCACTGTCAGACCTTGGGTGAGATTCGGAACTGGGTGGCCTGTTCCCTGTCTGTAAAATGAGGATAATAATGACATGGACCATCCAACAGCACCTGACAAATGCTGGGCTCAGAACCGTGTGGGGCCAACCCAGGTTCCCCTCTCTGTGCTGGGTTTGGATAAAGAGTGTGGGGTGATGATTAGACTAGAGGGGACCTTGTTCTGGGGGAGAAAGGAAGCTTGTGTTTTCCCTGGGCTGTGCCTCACACCTCAGCAGGCTCAGGCAGGAGGACAGTGATTGGACGCTGGCAGTGTCTGTGTGGGAGGGAGCCTTCTCTTGTTGGGAGGGATCCTCGCTGGCCAACGCCCCCTCCCTGGGGAATTCTGATGAGTTCCTAGGGACTTGGTGCTTTGTCCCTAGGGACTGGGCCGGCAGGCTGCCTAGTGTCTACCCCTGAGGAGGTTGCAGCAGGTCTTGGAGATTGGACGCCAGGACCCCCTGCATTGGAGACTGAGGTCCGAACCTTCAAAATCCAACCATCCCCCACCAGGGAAAGAAGTCTGAGCTGAGCTGGTCCCTGGGAAGCTGGTCCATGGCCAGCCAGGCCCCCGGCAGGGGTATTTTAAACTGAAATCAGGGAGCGCTGCATGAAGGAAGCTCCCCTTGCTGGCAACTGCACCAGTAACACACTTGCTGTGCAGCTGCGTGCACTGTCACCCACAGGCCCCTCTCCTTCCCACCCCAAAAGGATGCACACACCAAACAGGCCCTGGGTCCTCCCCAACCGTGGTCACTGTGTCTGCTGCCCACTCCCATCTACGGGACCTTGGCACAGGCAGGAGCTCAAGGTCTGAGACCTTCCACAAATATTTGGGCAGAGCACCTCATGACAGCCCTAGGGATGAAAGAGCCGATGACCCTCTGGCCCCATCTGCTACTGCGCAGCCCTCTCCTGGTGCCCAGCCGGTGGTGTCTACACGGAGTCCACTTCCTCTACCCTCCTGTCTCCGTGCTTTCCTGGAAGTGCTTTCCCCACAGCTGCCCCTCTGTTGCTAAGCCCAGTGGCCTTTTCCAGGCCTTAGAACACTTGATGTTGCCTTACCCCTCAACATCGCTGACCTTCTCGGGCCCCTGGCTTCCCTCCCACCTCACAGACTGTTCTGCCCCAGGCTTCCCCTGATCAAACTGTAAGCACTGATCAGTTTGTCTGGGGCTCTCCTGGTTTTAGACTATAAGTCTCACATCCTGGGAACTCCCTCAGTTCAGGGCACACTGGGACTGTGGGTCACCCCAGACTCACCCTGACCTGTGGGGATGCCCTAGACTCACCCTGACCTGTGAGGACACCCATGTCTGTCTCCTTCTTGCCTCTTGTTTCCTCTCGATCTCCGTGCTCTTCCTAAGGGATCTCCCCTATTTCTGTGACTGCAGCTACCATTGGGGTGGGGACAATCCCCAAGTCTGGGGTGCCAGCCTAGCTCTCTCCTGAGATCCAGACCTGTAAGCTAACTGCCTACAGGGCATCTCTGCTTGGAGGTCTCCTGGCACCTCGAAAAGTCACCATGTCTACATCTGACCTCACCATCTGACCCCAAACTTCTCTCTTCAGTCTCTGGTTTCAATGAAGAGCTCTACTGTCCATCAGGAGATTCATATCCCAGGCAGGCACCTCTTCCAGCCAATGGCACCTCTTCTTGTCAATTTCCTCTCCTAAATCCCTTGACTCCAAGTATTTCTATCCCCACTGTCATTCCCACAGTGCAGGTCACTGCCATCTTTCACTTTGGTCAGTGCAAAGTCTAGAGGGAATGTCAACAGTGGCCATTCCTGGGATGGCCAGTGTTATGGGTTGGACTGTGTCCCCTCAAAGATATGTTGAAATCCTCACCCCTGGAACCTGTGAGCGTGGTCTTATTTGGAAATAAGATCTTTGCAGATGTAGTCAAGTTACAATGAGGTCAGAAGGGTGGACCCTAATCCAACATGACTGGTGCCCTCAGAAGAGGAAGACATCACGCGAAGACAGAGACACACAGGAGAACAGCATGTGACAGCAGAAGCCTCAGAGATTGGAGGGATGCAGCTGCAAGCCAAGGAGTGCTGAGAATTGCCAGCCAATCCCAGAAACTGGAACAGGTGACAAAGGGTCCCTCCCCTAGAAGCTCCAGAGGAAGCACAGCTCTGCTGATGCCCTGATTTTGGACTTAGAGCCTCCAGAACGGTGAGAGAGTGAATTTCTGTTGCTTAAAGCCATCCAGTCTACGGCACTTTGCTACAGTAGCCCTGGGAAGCTAACATAGGGAGATGTGGACAATTTTCATTTTCTTAGTATACTTTTCAATATTTTAGAAGTGATCTGTAGTGGATACATAAGACTTTTATGATTAGGAAAAACACAGTCATTCTTAAAAAGAACTGCTCATCAGTAGGAATCCTAAGCATACTATTGGATTTGTCCCTGACAGTCAAAGCCATCTATGCCACACAGTTTACCGTCCTCATCAACACAGCTTTATTATTCCACAGGAGACTCTTGCCCAGGAAGATAAAAGCTGCACATAATTTTATTGTTCGTTTCGGGGACTTCGCAAATAACATTTACACAAACAGCAGATTGTACCATTTTTTAATAGATAGCATCTGATGACTGTCTTTTGGCCAAGACTCTTCAAAGACTCTTGCCTTGCCATGTCTTCCCATCCCAAACGCCTAGGTCATGGCTCTTCCCAATCCTGATCAAGTCCCTGCAGGAAAGATGCTCAAAACTCAGACATATCCCATTTGCATTTGCTTTTCCGAGATGATTCTAAGACTCTGGAAAGGGTCTTCTCCTTTACCATGGTAGCAGGAAACCTGGCTGCCTTATCCGAGGGTTGATTTGGTGGTATTTTCAGGCATTTGACATCTGATATTCAAAATGTTGCATTTATCGAATGCAACACCAATCATTCCTGAATTGCAGCCAGGGAAACAGGCTCCTCGAACTTAAGTTGCCCAAGGCCACACCATTAGCAGCTGGCAGAGCCTAGGTCCAGCGACCTGCAAAGCCTGTACCCTTACTCTTCTACCTTCCCAAATTTACTGAGACTGTAATACAAAATACTTATATTCTGGTGTCTGGCTATTTTTGGGAACTGGTGGTATTGGGCCTCCAATGGTCCAGATAATTGCCCCAAGTGGACAGGCTGTGGTCCTCTGGAAGACATCACCCAGGCAGGTTTCCTGGGGGGAATCACCATAGAGACCATTTCCAGCGCAGGCAGCAGCAGCCGGAGCTCCCAGGACTTCTGTTTCCCTGCCCTAGGCCTGGAGAATGTTAACCATGAAAGGCAAATAGGCTTTGGTTGGAAACAAGCCATTATTAGCCACTATTTCAGGCAGCCACATTTCCCACAAGGCACTTGTGCAACAAGTTAGCAGGGAAGAAAGAAGCCGAACCTTTGTAGAGAGGGGCCAGAACACAAAGCTCATTGTGATGTTCGTGCCTCTATTCAGACGCCATGTGGTACGGACTCCACGCCAACCTGCAGACCGGATTCTTTTCTTCCCCCTCAGTAGCAAACATACACATTTGCTTTCAAGTAGGCAGAATTTGCCCATGGGTGGTCTCTGATTTGGAAGAAATCAACTTCAAAGTGGTGACTCACAAAAAACAAAGGTGGCTAGACTCATTCAGTGCTCGGGAAAGGGGATGTGTGTGCAGAATTCACTCATCCAGAAGCAGAAGTTGAAGACAAGGAGTAAATACTTCAGGTAGACGATCAGCCAGTCATCCTGCTCGATCTTGTAATGGGCCATGGCTGCTGGGTCTAGAGAAGGCACACATGCGGGGCTGGGGAATCACCGGGAGCCACCTCACCCCTCCAGGAGCCAGGGTGCCTCGACCAGGTTCCCTTTGAAGGGCGTATTCGCCTGTCCTGCCCGGGATCTTTGAGGCTGTGGGTATGCAGCAGAGAGTAAAGATCAGGGAATCGCAAAGGCTACTGGATGCCTTAGTGGAGGTGAATTTGGGCAGAATTTTCCAGACCTTCAGGTGCCGGTTTTGTCCTCTTGACAAAGGTCGAACCTACAAATCTTCCACAGATTTCCCCTGGCCTTGTTGTTTTTTTTATTCTCTTTTCCTGTCTTATCAGAGTTGCCAGACACAAGTTTATCTGTCATAGACACACAAACACACACACACACACTCTCTCTCTCTCTCTCACACACACACACATTCAGCATAGCTACTTTGCAGTGGAAACCTGTACTCCACATCCACAGGTGTGGCAGGAATCCCAGATCAGAGCATCTGTGCTGGAAAGACCCTCACTGATGACCCAGTCCACCCCATCTGGCCTCTATACCCCTTGACTTCCCTGATGAGGAAGCAGGTCCAGACAGGCCCAGACTGTTTGGCAGAAGAAGTCTAAGAGCCTCTGGAGTCTAACTCCCTGGGTTCAAACCCTGATCTGTCACAAGATGTGTGACACTTTGGGCAAGTGACACGACTTCCCATCCCTCAGTGTCCTCATCTGTAAATGGAGATAATGATAAAGGGTTGTTTTGAAGATTAAATGGGATAATCTATGTGACGTGTTTAGCATAGTCCTTGGCACATAGTAAGTATTTAATGTTAGCTTTTATTATTACATGCCATAGAGCTGGTGCTAGAACCTAAGACCCCAGTCCTAAAACTCCACTCTTTGCCCCAGCACCATGTTCTGTCTCTTGTCCTGACACCCATCAATGGACTTTCTAGGGAGTATGATGTCAACAGTGGTGATAAAGGCGGAGAAGGCCCACTGTACTCAGTAATCCCATTTGCTTCTTAGTCGGTCTGAACCTCAGTAAGTCTGAAGCCTTTGTGATTTCCCCTTCACCTGGACATACTTGTACCCCTGGGCACCTGCACCCTCACAGAGTAGTTGCTCTTTAAGAAATTGTCCCCATTTTGGGAACCTCTTTTATTTCAGAACCATACGCAATGAGGCATTGGTTTTGCCCATGACCTCTTCCTCTATCATTCCCAAACCCCCATTAGGCCCTCCTCCCCCTCGCTCTTGCCTCCTTGGCTGGTGCTGGGCCAAGCCCAAATTACTTCCCTGAGCCACTGCTCTGCCTTTTATTTCAAGCTTATGGGCTCACGGAGACAGGGAGAGAAGAAGAGAGAAAAGAAAAGGTGGCTGTCTTATTTGGGATTTCTATTTGCAGACCTTGAAGAAGGTAATTTAAGACTGTTAGTCTTCTCATTTAAAAAAGACAAAACCCATTTTTCTTCAATTTAGTTTGAGAGATAGTGTGGTGGAAGAAATATAGGAGAAAAAAAGGAAGCCTGTCAAGAACGGTGATGGATGGGGGTGGCCAGGCAATGGAGCAGAAGCTGTTTGGTGGCCATTCTGCAGTCGGCCCTGACAAGAGACTGGGTGCAGCGTCCTCTGGGTGCCGTGGGTTTTTAGTAAGCTGAGGGATTTGTGGGGGCCCGGGGGCTCCTGTCTGCAGTCTCCCTCGCTCTGCACGTCCCTCTCCTCCCAGCCAGGTCCCACTAGACTCCTAACACAGAACCTTCTCTCGATCTGCAGCAAAGGGCACGATTCACTCACTCAAACCAAGGGATCAGGATCCCTGAAAGGAAAATCGTATTTTTAAAAAAGAACTTCAGGCAGAAGATAGGACTTAACAAAGAAAAACGTAATTCTAATGGTAAAATTGTAGCCGTTATTGGTAGCGAAGATAGAACCACAGAATGTCAGGGTTAATGGGAACCCTTGGGGCTCACTTAATTCAATCTTCTGCAGATAGAATGAGGAAATTTGCACATCGGAGTTAAGATGCACATTTTAAAATGACTTCTCTAGAAGTCTGTCATTGATGGTTGCAGTTTTCTATCTCCCACTATTCAAGGCTCCATCTCCTGTAATATCCCACCACATGTGGGTCCCTGTGCTGGGAGTGGCAAAGGCCCCAAAAAAGCTTGGAGCCAGATGCCTGAATCTCAAAGCTAGCCTTGCCATTTTACTGGCTGTGTGACCTTGGGCAAGTTACTTAACCTCTCTGTGCAGGTCACATTTATGGAACCCCTTCATGTGCCAGACGCAGAACTAAGTGCTTTACGTGCATTATTTTAGTCCATCTTTCCAATACCCCTATGAAGTAGGGCTAGTCCCATTTTGTACTATAACCTTGCACTATAACCAAGATTTAGACGGGTTAAGTAACTTGTCCAAAGTCACATAGCAAGTAAACGGCAAAGCCAGAGTTAAATGAGGAATCCCTGGCTCTGACCTCAAGCTCTTACCCACTGTGCAGTACTCTCAGGACCAGAGCTGCCAGGGCAAGGGAGGAAGGGGCAGGGGGCAGAGATTGACAGTTTCCCTAATATTTGTTCTCCCCTTTTTCACTGGGAATAGAGCATCTCCATTTGAGTTGGGTACTTGGTCACCTGGAGCAAAAGACATTTCCTAGCCTCCCTTCCTGCTAGGCATAGCCAGGATTCACTGCTGGCCGGCGAGTGGTATGTAAGCAGAAGTGGTGTATGCAACTTTTTAGAAGGATCATTTTTTGGTATATGTTTCATGTTCATTTAAAAAGAATGTGAATCCTCGTGGTGGCGGGCGCCTGTAGTCCCAGCTACTCGGGAGGCTGAGGCAGCAGAATGGCGTGAACTTGGGCGGCGGAGCTTGCAGTGAGCTGAAATCACGCCACTGCACTCCAGCCTGGGTGACAGAGCGAGACTTGTCTCAAAAACAAAAACAAAACAAAACAAAAAAGAATGTAAATCCTGTCATTGTAGGGTACAGAATTCTGTATGTGTCGATTAGGTCAAATTTGTTAACTGCACTTTTCATATCTTCTGCATACTTACTGATCTGGTGTCTGATTGGTCTATTGGCTATTGGAAGATGCCTATTACAGACTCGCCCTGTAAGTGTGAATTTGTCTATACCTCATTTAATTCTCTTCATATGTTTTGCAGATATTTTATGGCGTACAAACAGATTTGGAGTTAAGATATTATTCTGGTGGGTTAATCCCTTTGTCATTAATAATGTCATTGTCTGTCTTTAACAGTTGGAAGTATCTTTAGAGTGGTGGGGGCATGTCTCTCTTCACCCTTTCCTTCTTCCCGTTGGTTGGAATGCTGATGTGATGGCTGGAGCTGAAGCAGCTACATTGAACCATGAGCTGAAAACTATGGGTTGAAAAGGGAGTAACAATAAGCTCAAAGATTCCGGGTCTCAGATGATTTTAGAGCTGCCATTCATCCCTGAGCTGCTTACCTCCAGACTTAGTTTACATGAGAGAACAACAAACTTATAGCTTTTTAAAGCTACATGTTTGTGCCAGAGGCACTGCAGTGGGGGCAGTAAGACCAGAGGCCATGGCAGGCAGTGGTTGCCAAGCTCTTCTGACTGTACACCCCCTCAAATTTCTTATTTATAATTTGTAATCATGTCCTATTGTCCATCTATATAGCAGGTATTCATCGAAACTTCATTTTGCAGTTTTTAAAGTTAAAAAATAATGAGGGATAGGGATTTCAGTAAGTTTTTCCTGTATCCCAATATAGTGTCTGTTGCCACCTCGGAGACCGCTGGTGTAGAGTGTGCATGGAGTGGGTGAGAGCTGAAGGTTAGGAGGGGTCATGTCAAGAGTGAGAGCCTTACATGTGAAGCTCGGGGACTTAAATTAATGTCCTGAAAGTGATGCCAACTCCAGGAAGGTGGTGCTTAAGTTTGAGAAAGAGATGGCGGAGGAATGGAGAGTAGGGGACAGACACCTGACTGGCACAGAGGGAGGCCCCATCAGACAAGCAGTGTGCTCCAGGAAGAGGCAGGGGAGGAAAGACTCCAGAAGTGGGCAGAGGAAGAAGCAGTCAGGTGGGAAGTTGAAATGGAGGGAGGTAGAAGGAGAACCAGGGGAGTGCGGGCTCCAGGAAGCCAAGGAGGATGGGGTGGGCTACAGTACTGCTTGCTTGCCAAGAGGTCCAAGCAAGGGCTCACTTTTGTCCATGGAGGATGCATGAGGATTACAGGGATGCATCATGAAGGGAGAGGAAACGGACACCTGAAGGTGAATATTTTCAAATGAGAAGCCTGGGAGGGAAGCAGCTAGAAGGCCAGGGAAAGGAAGTGCTTTTGTGTGGTGAGGGAGGGAGGTTCGGGCATGCCTAGTGCACTGGGAAAGGCTCCAAAGCCTGTTTAGCTCTGCTGCCTCCAGGGAAGAGGACAGGGCTGAAGGAAGGTGAGCAGAGAGCTCCAGCCACCACTTCCAGCCCTCCTCCCGACAGTCCCAATGGACTCCCCTCTCTAGGACCTCGTTGTACCCCAGTTTTCTTTGGCCTGAAGAGTGATATATCGGGGGAGGTGGGTGGGGGAGCGTGGCAATGGCTGCAGCTGCCCCTGGAGAGGAGAAAAGCAAACACAAGTCACTTGATGTGAGCTTATCTGCCAGCGAATGGAGGGGCCAGGGCTTTGGATAATCCCCCAAATCATTTTTCATTGAGCTTTGAGTGTCTTATGATTGCTGGGAAGCCGACTGACCTTCCTAAGTAGGTGTTATTTCTGCTCATAGCAGTTGGGAGTTGGGCTCCTGAACCAATTGGAGGAAGTGTTCCTGAGGGGCACCAGCTAAACAGCAGGGGGCAGGCAAGGCAGAGACTCCCACTGTGGGTGGTAACCAATGCTGGATGCAGAATCACGGACAAGCCTCTGAGGACAAAGGAGAGGGACCGTACCTCCCAGATCCCCGGCCTCACGACGCTGATCTCTTCTTTGGCCTCTAAAAGGCATGTCTCTGTCCTCCCTTTGGTCCTTTGTTCAGACTGTGGCCTGAATCTGAAACCCCTGCTATTCTGTCCAAACCCCTGCTACTCTGTCCAAACCCCTGCTACTCTGTCCAAATGCTGCAGGACTCAGGGGGACTCTCCCCTCTCTGAAGGTGGCTATTCCCACCTTCCCAGACCCCCAGGGCAAAGCCCAGTATCCACAGACCACAGCAGTTGGCCTGGGTGCTTCTCAGCATCTTATTTAACAGGCCGACTGATGTGGTTAACTTCCCGAGCTTGTGGACTGAGATGGGGGCAGCGGTGCCACACAGCGGGGTCCCGACCCTCTTTCTGGCTCTGCCCTTTACTTGCTGCCTGTGCTTGGTGAGGCAAGCTACTGCCCTCCCTGAATGTTTGGTTTCCCACCTACAGGGAAAAGCAGTGGTTCTCCTGCTCAGGTCTTAGACTTGGGGATCATGGTCTCTCCTACTGCATCCCCCCTCTTCCAAGTAGATGAGGCTCAAAGCACAGAGACGCAGGATGTGTAGGAAGAGCCCAGCTGGCTGGCCAGATGTGCCGGGAGTCCTGGTGAGCAGGGCAGGCTCCAGCCAGGGCCAGCGCCCAGGAGCACAGGGTACCACAAGTGTTGGCTGATGGGCAAGACCAAGTCCTTTAATGGTGATGGGGAGCAAGGGGTGGTAGCTGACCGTATAGATCATACAGTCATACATATGGCATTTTCAGGCCCTGGGTGAGCTGCATCCTTCACTCCCTCAACAAACACGCATTGAGTCCCTGCTATGTGCCAGGCCTGGTTCTTGGAACGACTGGACTTGCTCCTTCAGAAGGTCACGGCAGTCGTGAGGGTGGCGCACAGGCATACAAACAACTTCCAGACACTAGAGGGCGCTGTCAGAGATGCTGGCCCGTCCTGATGGCAGCGCAGAGGGACGGGCATTGATTCTGCTAGACGAGGGTCGTGGGGGTGGGTGGCGAAAGAAAGGGGCATTTACTTTGGTCCTTAAAAACAGGCAGGGTTTCTGCAGGCAGAAAAGGAGGGAGGGCTACCCAGGGAGAGGGGACAGTGTGAGCAAAGGCTCAGAGGAACGGCCAGGCATTTGGTGGGCCTGGGGGGCAGGAAGGGCTGGGAAGCCACTTTAGGGCCTGGAACAAGCTTGGCCTCACTTAGTTGTGACTTTCCCCTTTTCCTCACATTCTCTACTCCTGGGATCTCACCAACCTCTTATTCTTTGTCTGCTCCCATTAGCAAAAGCTGAGGTTGGGAGGGCCCTGACTCTCCTTTCCCTAAGGGAAGAGCACCCCATACCAGGGGAGGGCTTTTGGGGAGCCTGATGTTTCTGAAAACAAGCAAGCAAACAAACAAAACTGGCATATTTCCCTTAACATAACGTCCTCCAGGTTCATCCACGTGTCACAGACAACAGGATTCCCTTCTTTTTTAAGGCTAAATAGCATTCCAGGTATATATATGCCATGTTTCCCTTACCCATTCATCCCCTGATGGCCACTTAGGTTGATTCTGTATCTTGGCTATTGTGAACAGTAATGAAATGAACATGGAATGCAGATAGCTCTTCAACATACTAATTTCATTTCCTTTGGATAAATACACAGTAGCATCTTATGTTAAGTGACATAAGCCAGGCACAGAAAGACAAATACCACGTGATCTCACTTATACGTGGAAGCTAAACAGTTGATCCCATAGAAATAGAGTGTAGAATGGTGGTGGGGGAAGTGGGGAGGGGAAGAGATGTTGGTCAAAGGGTATAAAATTTCAGTTGGACAGCAGAAATAAGCTCAAGAGATCTATCACACATCGGGACTGTATATGGTTAATAACACATTGTATTCTTTTTTCTATACTTTAAGTTCTAGGGTACATGTGCACAACGTGCAGGTTTGTTACATATGTATACATGTGCCATGTTGGTGTGCTGCACCCACCAACTAGTCATCTACACTAGGTATATCTCCTAATGCCATCCCTCTCCTCTTCCCCCACCCCACCCACGACAGGCCCCAGTGTATGACGCTCTCCACCCTGTGTCCAAGTGTTCTCATTGTTCAATTCCCACCCAACACATTATATTCTTAAAAAACGCTGAGTGGGCTGGGTGCGGTGGCTCACGCCTGTAATCCCAGCACTTTGGGAGGCCGAGGCGGGCGGATCACAAGGTCAGGAGATCGAGACCATCCTGGAGAACACGGTGAAACCCCATTTCTACTAAAAATACAAAAAATTAGCCGGGGGCAGTGGTGGGCACCTGTAGTCCCAGCTACTCGAGAGGCTGAGGCAGGAGAATGGCATGAACCTGGGAGGCGGAGATGGCAGTGAGCCGAGATCGCGCCACTGCACTCCAGCCTGGGCCACAGAGCCAGACTTTGTCTCAAACAAACAAACAAACAACAACAACAAAAAAAATGCTGAGTGATGATATATGCTCTCACCCTAAAATGCTATTAGTTTGGTGCAAAAGTAATTGCAGCTTTTGCCATTAAAAGTAATACATGAAATACGTATGTTAATTAGCTAGATTGTCGCTCTATGATGTATATATACTTTAAAATACCATGCTATACGCAGTAAATACTTAAAATTTTATCTGTCAATTTTTCAGAAAGTAAAAATAAAGAACCCCCTCCCCAACAAAACCAGTGCCCCACTCCCCACCCCCCCACACCTGTGCCCCTTCAGTTAAATAAGTGCCAGTTTGCACCTTTTTGAGTTTTTGGCCAATAAGAGGCCATGCCTGCCTGATGGGCAAAAACAGTAGGAAAGGAAAAAACAGTCTACGTGGTTGAATTTATGACTTCATTTTGGGTTCTAATGAAACCTGGCGACAGTCCCCGCACGGTGGATTTCCCCTCTCCATCTGGACAGCCTTGACCTTCTGTGCCCTTGGTTCCCTCTGGTTTCATTTCCACTTGTCTGTGGTGGGTGTAGAGTGCGACTGTCCTTCTGAAGCAGAGAAGTAGGACTTCTTCAGGCCCTCGAAATGGGGTGGCTGGAAGGAGCCACAAGGATTCTGAACTCAGTCCTTTTGAAAACTGAGGCAGCTGAGCCCTCGTGGGGTGGGAGTTGGGGTGGGGGACCAGGAGGTCACACTGTGGTCAGAGCCACACTGCAGATCAGTGGCAGGGGAGGACCTGGTCTCCTGTCTCTCAGGCCAGGGTTTTTTCCATGGCCACCAACAAGATTTTGATTGGCTGATAAAATAATAAGCATTTGCTAAATGCTAGCTCATGCTAGGCACTAACCTAAGTGCCATATGTGCATTAGTTAATTTAAAACTTATAATAATCCCACGATGGGATTATCTTCCCCTTTTACAGAAGAGAAAACTGAGGCACAGAACACTAGCGGAGAGCCGGGCACGTGAGTTATGTGCAGAGTAGATGTTTGACTTTTCCCAGCAGAGGTCTAGTTTGGATTTCTGGTAGCTTGGGGATCTCTGGTGGAAGCTAAGAGCTGGGGGATCTGTCCAGGGCAGATACTCCAGCTGGGGGCTGAGAGGCATAGGGCCCAGTATTTTCTGAAAGGATCCTGGGTCAGGAAGACCATGATGGCTGTCAGTACAAAGAGACTAACTGTTTGGAGAACCCTCTGGAGGCAACCATACCTTCTCCCTAGTCCTCTATCTCTGTGACATTGAGGCTGAGGATCCAGCGGCCGCCAGTGCCACACTGAGGCACAGGCTGGGCTGGGGTCTCTGGGCAACTGTCCTCCCTCCCTCCCTCCCTTCCTCCCTTCCTTCCTTCCTTCCTGGGTCCTTCCCTTCCAGGGTCCCTCCCTCCCTCCCTCCCTCCCTTCCTCCCTTCCTTCCTTCCTTCCTTCCTGGGTCCTTCCCTTCCAGGGTCCCTCCCTCCCTCCCTCCCTCCCTCCCTCCCTTCCTCCCTTCCTGGGTCCTTCCCTTCCAGGGTCCCTCCCTCCCTCCCTCCCTTCCTCCCTTCCTTCCTTCCTGGGTCCTTCCCTTCCAGGGTCCCTCCCTCCCTCCCTCCCTCCCTCCCTTCCTTCCTTCCTGGGTCCTTCCCTTCCAGGGTCCCTCCCTCCCTCCCTCCCTTCCTTCCTTCTTTCCAAGGTTTACCCAGACTGGAGTGCAGTAGCTCAATCTTGGTTCTCTGTAACCTCCGCCTCCCAGGTTCAATGACTCTTGTGCCTCAGCCACCACAGTATCTGGGATTACAGGCACATACCACCATGCCCATCTAAGTTTTGTATTTTTACTAGAGACGGGGTTCCACAATGTTGGCCAGGCTGGTCTTAAACTCCTGACCTCAAGTAATCCACCCTCCTTGGCCTCCCAAAGTGCTGGGATTCCAGGCGTGAGCCACCTCGCCTGGCCGGCAGCAGCCTTTTCTTTTACATGACCGTGTTTGTTGTGTGCAGGTAAATGAGCACAGGCAATTCTTTTGGACCAAACTTAGAGTTTGATTGCTAACTATAGAGTCATGTGGATGGTGCTGTAGGTGGAACTTGAATTAAAACCCTAGCACTAAGAATTCCTAGTCTTTATGCCCTGAGAGACATGGTTTCCTAAGTACATGACTATTTTTACTTCATTTGCAAGTACCAAATTGCATTCTTTGTATTAGTCAGGATTCTGCTCCTACTGTCAGGCAAGTGGTTCGGCTTCTCTCACCCTCTAGGTGTACACATACACAGGGAGTCTCTGGAGGTGCCGTACACAGGTATCACATTTTGCTGTGTTTTTCCTAGATTCCCCTCCACTTTTTTTTTTAATGCTGTCTGACCTATGAAATGAGGACTTCTCCAGCGCTGGTGACAAGAATCAGTGACCAAACAAACACAAACCCAGCACTAGCCAGCAGGTTAGGGGATCCAGGTGTGAGTACCAGCTGCCACCTACAGCAGTGTGACCCCAGGCAAACCTTGTGACCTCTGGAGCCTTAGCTTCCTCCTCTGTAAGATGGAGATGACACTGGGCCGGCTTTGTCTCCCTTGCATGGTGGTTGTGAGGACGAAATGGGATGGAGAGTTGCAAGAACTATGTATACTGCAATTTTACAGCTTCATTGCCAGACGAGGGTAATGATGAAACCCACGTCTCCAAGAGCTTCCCAGATGAAGGACAACAGTCAAAGGTTGGGTAACCCTAAATAATACACTGGCCAGGCTCTGTGTCTGATGGCTATGGATGGAGTCTCAGGGCCTCTGCCCCTCAACCATCTTGGCCTGCTTAGTGGACTCTACACAGATGATTGAGAGGGGACCCTGTCCCCAGGTGGCCGTGAAGAATTCACCTGCAGAAAATCAAGACCTCAGTTTAACAAAGCAGATTGGTTCAGACAGAAAAGCCATTTTAAAAGACGAGAAAAAAGGCCACGGCTGCAGTGAACATTACACACCTCATCTCTGTTCTCAACACGACAGCAAGGCACTGCAAAAGGATGTCCTGGGGCAGGGGGTGGGAAGAGGTGGCCCCCAGGTGGGGCTGCAGGTGGGGCGCCTTGTGGGTAGGGCTCCAGGAAGCAGCACCTGAGCCTCTGCCGTCCCAGCAGGGCTAGTGAGGTCGTCGAGTGCAGAAGGTGACAGCTGTCTTGGTACTTGGGTCACCCTACACATTCCTTCTCTTCTGATCAACCCCGTCCCCAGTCTTGCACCCTAAGGGGGGCTGAGCTTATATCCAGGGACCTGGGTTCTGGTCCCACTTCCATTTCTTTTTTTTTTTTTTTTTTTTTTTTTGAGGCGGAGTCTTGCTCTGTCACCCAGGCTGGAGTGCAGTGGCACTATTTCGGCTCACTGCAAGCTCCGCCTCCTGGGTTCACGCCATTCTCCTGCCTCAGCCTCCCGAGTAGCTGGGACTACAGGCGCCTGCCACCACGCCCGGCTAATTTTTTTGTATTTTTAGTAGAGATGGGGTTTCACCTTGTTAGCCAGGATGGTCTCGATCTCCTGAGCTCGTGATCCACCCATCTCGGCCTCCCAAAGCCCACTTCCATTTCTAACTTGCTTGTGACTTTCGGCCTTGGCTCTTCTCATCCATAAAACTGGAATGACTGTCTTCTTTCCCTGGTTGGGTAAATATACTTCCTCACTCTAAGACTTACTGCAAGCGCAGGAGCTGTGGGCCATTGCGGCATCACCTAAATCTTTGTGCATTTCCTCGTGTGCCCGGGAATAACTGTGGTGTGTCAGGTGTGGTTTTAGTACAGTTGTTCCTTGGTATACATGAGGCACTGGTTCCAGGACCCCATTGTATATCAAAGTCCACACATGCTCAAGATCTGCAGCCAGCCCTGCAGAACCCACATACAAGAAAAGTCGGCTCTCCATATCATTGGGTTTTGCATCCCGTGAATACTGTATTTTCCATCCACATTTGGTTGAAAAATAGAAGCGGATCTGCGCAGTTCAACAATCCCGTGTTATTCAAGGATCAACCGTCCTTTGTAAGCATTATCTCTTTTAATCCTCACGACCCCATGAGGTAGGCACACACACCTTCCCCATGTTACAGAAGGGGAAAGAGAGAAAGAGGTTAATCCTGCTTTGCACCTATTGTCAACATAATTAAGAGCAGTGCTCCAGTTCACTTCAAAAATGTCCCAGCTTGACCAGGCACGGTGGCTCACGCCTGTAATCCCAGCACTTTAGGAGGCCGAGACGGGCAGATCACGAGGTCAGGAGATCGAGACCACCCTGGCTAACACCATGAAACCCCGTCTCTACTAAAAATACAAAAAAACTAGCCGGGCGAGGTGGCGGGCGCCTGTAGCCCCAGCTACTCGGGAGGCTGAGGCAGGAGAATGGCATGAACCTGGGAGGCGGAGCTTGCAGTGAGCCAAGATTGCGCCACTGCACTCCAGCCTGGGCAACTGAGCAAGACTCCATCTCAAAAAAAAAAAAAAAAAAAAAAAAAAAAAAAGTGTCCTGGCTGGGTGTTAGGTCATCATCACTATGGTGTTAACTCTATGATAAGGGTGTTAACTCTTCATCACTATGTTACACTGCTTGTCAACGACATTCTGGATCTTTCTGCCCCATCTCCTCCATACTCTATAGGTATCTCCAATCCACTTCATGCTCTTATACCCCAGGGCCACCAACCCCCATGAATGAAGCCCAAGGCATGCCCCTTAACTACATTACTTGACAACATCTGAGCTACGTTCTGGGGTCCTGAGCACCCAACACAGCACCCCACGTCTGGGTGTCTGATGCTGAATGAATAAATGAACGAATGGGCAAATGCACTGAAGAGTCACGTGAACACTCGTGAACTCCGGGAGGGCTACGTAAATACCTGTCACCCCATCTCGCTCTCACCCGGTTCCTCAGGAAACCTAAGTCAAAGAGAACAGCAAGAGGAGCTCTCCCTGAGCTTTCTCTGCTTTCTTTGCATCTTCTTCTTTTTTCCCTCCTTCTTCAGTGTCAGCCTTAGATGAGAAACACAGACCTATGTCCATTGTACTTCAAGTTGAATATCTTTTTGAAAATAATCCAAACGAGGCACAAATGGGAACAAGACAGTTTCCTTGATGGGAAACACCTGAAGGCATAATCAGACACTTCTGTAGAGGAGGCAGACCTCAGAAGAAACCCACAGCAGGAGGGGACAGCTCTGAAAGGGATCGGAGAAGAACGTGCAGTCGACCCCCTTCTCCTAGCTCTACACCTTCTTTCTGTGCCATGGCTCCAGGTCTTAACAATGGACCCACAGCAGAGGCTGGGAAAACCCAGTGCTCCTAAGGCTCATCAACCGTGAGATCTCAGTGTGGCAAACACAAGTGACTTCCTTCTCCTGCTGCAGAACCCAGCATCACAGACCAGCTGGTAGAGAGAGACAGTGTGTGTGTCGGATCTGAAAGTAGCTCATTAAGTAAACACATGCCAGATCCAAGGAAGGCAGGTCACCCTGCCTGTTCCAGAAATGTATAATTTCCCAGTCATGCAGAGAAGGTATTTTAGGGCTCTGAGAAGCCACCTTGGCCCCCGGCACGTCCTCCAGACTCTGGCCAGTAGTTGGAAAGCCCGGCCCCCTGCAGCTTCAGCCATAAATAGTGCTGGGACCCTCATCTGGGTCAGGTTTCTCATTTAACTGTCTCAATAACTCACTAAGGCAGTTGCTATCGCTTCTGTTTTATAAATGAGGAGCTGAGGCTCTGCTGGCAGACCCAGGAATCAAGCCCAGGTGTTGCTGATGCCAAGGTCAAGGCCTCTCAGGTTTGGGCTTTTAGTAGACTTGGAGGAGGGAAGAAAAGCTGCCCCCATGCAGAACTGATTTCTCTGCCCAGGCTTGGTCCATGGAGCACTGAGACACCTCCTAAGAAGCTGTTCAGAGCAAGGATGGAGTGGCCCATTCAGGGTGAGCCAGAGCTCCCCGTGATCTGTAAGGCAATGAGCAGCAGCAACAGGAATGCCCAAGACCCCAGAGTGCTGGGGTTCAGCAGAGGGTGGGACATGGCTGAGACATAGGTGCCTCCATCACCCTGCTCCGGGGGAGCTATCCACATCAGAGTGACTGTGAATGGCTGCCCTGGGAATTGTGCAGTGCACAGTCTGTGCAGGTGTGCATAAATGCCCAGCAAGTACCTAGCTGCTCACTGGACAAGCTGCTTATCTTCCTTCTAGTTCTGATTTCCAGTAAACCAACACCCTTCTTTACCACCCATCCTTCCCTCCAAGCCTGGGTGCCTTCTTTCGGATGGGGCCAGCTGGATGAAATCCTTTTACTGGAAGTTCCCAACCAGGAACTGGGCACCTCAAGGTATGGCTGATGAGCAGATAAGGTAGGTGACTAAGGGTTGGGCTGCTCATGTCCGGTGAGGGTAGACAGACATTTGGAGGCTGGCACACCTGACAAGAAAACCCTCATAGATCCCTTTAAACAGAGAGGCCTTAACTGTGATCTGTAGGTAGATCTCCTCTTTCTTCCAAAGGATGGGAGGTGGCATTAAACTTACTACTTGATTCAAGTAGCCAAGACTGCTAGTGATCTCCCAAAATTTGTTCTTCTCTTCTTCCATTAAAATGGAGCTGTCACTGGGTACGTGGCCACCTAACCAGCGACTGCATTTCCCAACCCTTCAAGCAGGTAGATCTGGGCATATAGTAGTTCTTGACGATGGAATGTGATCGGAAGCACCACTCCATGCCTGGACCTTAAAACATTGCCCCTACACATCACTACAATCTTTTTGCTTCCTGAGAACTGGGACAGAGATAGGTCTGAAATTCAGCTTCAACCATGCAGACAAGGACAGCGCCTCAGAGAAGTGTTTCTAAGCTTAAGGGTACATTAGAATCACCTGAAGGACTTCTGAACATGCAGCTGGCCCCACCCCCAGATATTCTAATTCGGTAAGTCTGGGGTGGTGCCTGAAGTTTGCATTTATGACAAGTTTCTGGGTGATGCTAGTGCTGCTTGTCTGGGGACCACATTTTGAGACACACGCTGCCCTTGGAGATGGTAGAGAAACAAGATGGCAGGAACCTGGATCCCTATATGACTGCGTGGAGTGGAACAGCTTGCCTACCCTGACTGTTAGATGAGAGAGAGAGAGAGAGAGAGAGAGAGAGAGAGAGAGAGAGAGAGAGAGAGAAACTTTGTTCTTTAAGCCAGTGTCCTATTGGGTCTCTGAGTTGGCACCTCAGCCTTTGCTCTAAACTGAATCATATCCTTGGGGGTCAGAGTTTTCTCTGTTTAAATGTTCCTCTCAAAAAAGGAAAAAAAGATCCTACTCTAGCTCCAGCTCTAGGAACAACAAATTAGTCCTTAATCAGACTAGTACATGGAGCTGGGATAGAATCTCAGCTGTTAAGACTGCAAAGCTCAGCCTCATCAGGATGCATGCTGTCTCTCAAGTCACCCACAGTTTCCTGGATCCTGTTTCCCTCTTGAGTTACTGCCAGATCTTTCTTCCTCTGAAGCTTCACTTCTTTGTCCAGTCATCCTACACCCCACCACTATCTGACCTTCTTGCTCACTCTACTCATCCCAAAGTCACTGTAATTGCCAGAGCCAAAGGTGGCTTTTCAAACCTCCTCCTGCTTCACCTCTGCTGAATTTGAAACACTGATCACGTCTTCCTTTTGAAGCCCCTCTCCACTGCTGGTTTCATGGTACATTCTCACCTGGTTCTTCTCCTGAGTTTCCAATTTGCCTTGATCTGAACATCATGACCTCCAAGTCTCCAGTTTTGTCCTCTCTTCCTTGGCCTCATCCACTCGTCTTCTTCCTGGCTTACCCCTTTAAGGCTGGCACTTTCCAGGGTGAGGTGGGGAACATTTTTTGTTCTTTGCCACCCCCATTCATGCCCAACCCCATCCACCTCCAGCAATCTGATGACTCAAAGCCCTGCTGAGCTGTAGGCTCCCTCCCATGGTTGCAGGTCCCTCCCATTCACAACGCCCAAAACGAAGTCAACAACATCTCCCTGCGACCCATTTATCCTCTATTCCTAATCTCAGTAAGTGACACTCCATCACCTGTGCAGTGCTCACCCCTTTTTCTCAGTGTCACCACTTCCCTCCCCAACACGCAATGCCTTAACAAAAAATCCCGTTCTGCAGCTCTCCTCAAAGAACATCCTGCAAATCCGCCTATTGCACTCTTCTCACTGCTGCCCTGCCTGCGTCTCCCCTCCTCATTTAGCATTGCAGAGGGTCTGCTGGTGATTCATGTATCTGTTTTCCCCTCTGAGATTAACTAGTTAATTAATCTATTAATTTATTGAACATCCCAGGCGTCACTATGTGGCACCAGTGCTGGAGATGAAGAGAAGGGAATGAATGAAGCTGTCTCTGAACTCCAAGAGCTCACAGCTGGGAAGATGGACACATCAACATCACAATGGATGAATTTCAGGGAGAAACGTGTGCAGGAGGGATGAAGAGGGAGCTATGGACATAGGTTTTTAAGGATGAGTCAGAATTAGGCAAAGAAGGTGACAGGGAAGGTATGGTCCAGGCTCATGATCGTGGACTTTGTAAGCAAAGTTATGAGAATTAGAGTCACCACTTATGAGGTTAAATGAAAGAAATCCAAATGGCCTAGTGGGTTATAAACCAGAGTCTGGGGTTGGGGAATGAGCATTTATTTAAATGAATTCTAAAAATACACTTAGCAGCCCAGTTATCTGAAGGGAGAATCGGGCATGTATTAATCAATTTCTTGTGATTCTGCAAGACCACAGTGGAGGCCAAGTTGTCTAGGACAGTCAAGAGCTGTCCAGTCTGCCCTGCAGTCAGTCCATGGAAGCTGGCCCAGGCTGCCCACCTGCTGGGGTGGACCTAGCTAGAGGAGCAGAGGAGGCCGATGGTGAGAAGACAGACCCTAAGCTCACTCACGAAAATCACTGCCTTTCTGCACTAACAGCACAGAGTTCTAATTCTGATACACTGGGTCTTCAAAACACCTTTCAGAACTATACTAATATACCTGCTGCTCCCTTGAATGAGCTTAAATATAGGGAAGAATACAGTCTATAATTTTTCCCACACTTGGAGAATGGGTCTATGATTTCCATAGAGAAGAACCCACCTTTCCTTCACCCATGAGGAACCACATGTAAGAGGCCCTGTCCATGTCCATGTGGGAGCTGCTTGCTCACCTCCCCTCCTCGCCCCGGAGTGAAGGCCAGTGCTTGGCAAGACGGAATTTGGTTGGGGAAGAATGTGTGCTCCTGGATCCCAGGGGAGAGGCAGGGGCTGAGGAAGTCCTCACTTCCCATGATGACCAAAGAAAGGGGAATTGCCAAAGTGATGCTAGGGACAGGGCCATCTGCTAACTGATGAGCTGTGTTTATAAAGGCAGAAGACACTATCGCAGGGGCAAGAAAAGGCCCAGGTGTTGGGGATGGGGCCTAGATTCAGGAGGCCTTCTCTACTTGCCAGCACCTTGAGCAAGTCACCACCCCTCTCTGTGCCTCAGTTTCTTTATCTGTACAATGAGAAAGTTGGTGTTCTAGCAGATTCTTTCAAATAAGTTTTTATGTAGAACCTCAACATACAAAAAAGATAAAGCAGAGCCCCTCTGGCTGAAGGGGTGTGTTAAGCCGCTCTCCACTCATTTAAGCTCCTCTGACCACTGTCTCCCTCCGCCACCGACCCCAAAGCTGGGACCACAACATTCCTGCTCAGACACTCTAGGAGACCAACAGGCAGCCAGCAGCTTTTCCATTCTTCAATTGCATATCATCACTCCACACTTGCTTATGGTTAAAATGTGGGGAGAGCGGGGACTGTATCACAGACTCACAAGACACTTTTAGAACTGAAGGTGGCCTCCGAGACCGCAGAGAAGCCCTTCATTTCATAGACAATAGTCAGCCTCTGCTGACCTCCAACTTGGTCCCAACCCCTTTCCATTTTTTTTTTTTTTTTGACTGGGATAAAATACATGCAATATAAAAGTTACCATTGTAACCATTTTAACGTGTACAGTTCAGTGCCATTAAGTACATTCACAATGTTGTTCAACCACCAGCACTATCTAGTTCCAGACTTTGTCATCACCGCACATGGAAACTCCACACCCATGATGCAGTCGCTCCTCATCCCCCTCTCCCCAGATCCTGGAGACCACTCATCTGCTTTCTGTCTCTATGGATTTGCCTATTCGTAATATTTCCTGTCAACGGACTCACACGTATGGTCTTTTGTGTCTGGCTTCTCTCACTTAACCTAATGTCTTCAAAGTTCATCCGTGTTGCAGCATGCATCAGTACTTCATTCCTTTTTATTGCTGAATAATATGCCATTGTATGCATATACCACTTTTTGCTAATCCAGTCATCTGTTGATGGACATGTGGGTTGATCCTACCTTTGGGCTGTTGCCAACAGAGCTGCTATGAACATCCATGTACGAGTTTTAGTTTGGACACCTGTTTTCAACTCCTCTGTGTAATACGTAGGAGTAGAAGTGCAGGGTCGTATGGTAACTCTATGTTGAACGTATCCACAGTCTCACCTCATTTTTAAATAGTGTCTGCCATGGGGAAGTGGGCCCCGTTCCCCCAATTCCCCTTTCCCAGGAAGAAGCAGGAGTGTCTGCTTGCTGGACAGGGCAGCCTGCTGTGTTTGCCTCTCCAGGCGCTAGCTCCCTGGTGACTTGTACAGAGGATGGGAATGGCGATACCGTGTGAGCAGTGCAAGCAGTCTTGGGGTCCCCACTTCACAGATAGGCGAACTGATTCAAGGACTCACGGCCTCATCTGAAATACAAACCCACGTTCCGCTCCACTCCCTGCACTGCCCCGCAGGAGACTTCCCAGCCCTCCCCGGCTTGGACACAGCCTGGCAGATTCCCCTGCCCAGCTCCTGGTGCCTGCCCCTCAGGAACATGTCCTAGTTTGCTTCCCGAGGCCTGATGCTTCAGCTTCAGCTTCCATCACCGCACCAGGCTTCTCTGACAAGTGCCCAGCTCCTGCTTGATGGTGAGAAGCACCTCTGCTTAGCCCCATTCTGCGCCCTGAGGACCTGGGCTGAGGGCCAGTGCCAGCTCACTGCCCCCTCCCAAGGCCGCCCAACACGTTGGACTCAGACGGTGCACGTGGTTTTCTGAACCCCATACTCAGCCAGACTCGAGGGCTCTTTGGGACCCGTACCTGGGCGTCAGGATCTGAGGATGACAAGGTGGACACCCTGCCAACTACAGCAGGTCCAGAGAGGGAGATCTTTCAGGTCAGCTCTGCTCTGCCTCCTCAGACCTGGAGCTCGGACGGAAACATCTGAAGGGGGTCTTCCCTGTCATTCTGCTGTCCATCCAAGCTGGTCCAGCCAGTAGCTGGGGGCTGGTGCCTTGCAGAAACTTGAGGCCAGAGGGCTGGGTAACCATGAGGCTGACAGCAACATCCGCAGTCCCCCAGGGAGCCAGGCAGAAGCAGATGACCCTGCAGGCCCAGTGGCCTCCCAGGCTTGGGTTTAGGATCCAGACTAGAGCTGGAGGCCCATGTGCGTCCGTGTTCTCCAGGGCCAAGGTGAGTGTTCACTGCGTGTATAGGTGTGAAGAGAAGGCACAGAGACCATGGATCCTCAAGGCCGTCTAGAGGATGTGGGAGGCACGTCCATGCCCCCGATGAACAATGATCCCAGCTTTCAGACCAGTCTGAACCAAGAGCTCTCCACCAGGCTTGATGCAGAAGACTCAGAGCCTAGGACATGCGGTAATCAACAACACTGCTGCCCCTTCTACGGTGGGGTCTCCAGAGCAGCACCCCCCAGGTCCGCAGCTGCAGCCACTAGAGCTGAAGCCACCATTTGCTTGACCTGACAGTTTCGCAGATCTGGCTGGGAAATGCCCTCTGGTTGGATGCTGCAGAGGACACCCACAAGCTTCAGGGAGAGGTCCTCTGTGGGGCCGCGCATGCACCGTCCTGAGTACAGGCAGAAGTGTGGCTTTTGTCCCCTTCCCCATCCCTGGTGCCAGGAGGAGGGTGAACATAAATGTGAGCCTGGCTCTCTGGTGTTTTCTTTGGGGGCTGGGATGTCACATACATGGAGGGGAAATTAGTGTAACCCTTGCCAGCTGCAGGACCTTGGGCAGGTAATCGGACTTACCTGAGCCAGTGTCCTCGGCCCAGTGGGGATTAGAGGCTGAGGATTCCCGATAGAATGATGGAGATGCCTGAGCCAGTGCCCGAATTCAGTAAGTCCTGCCCTCCCTTGCTGGGCAGCGGCCCCTCCCCAGCACACAGCAGCAGCCCAGCAAGGGAGGGCAGCAGTTTGGATGTTCTGTGGCTTTGGCAGGATCGGCCAGGCTGGAGAAGAGTTTGCTGCGGGGTGGAAGGAGGAGCTGTCCCACAAAAGCGCTCCTCATGCATGCCATTTCGTGCTTAAGGATATTCATAACCTGCCCGCTGGGAATAGGAAAGGCAGCGACATTTCCTTCCTGGCAGCAGGAATTGGATAAACGATGTCCAAATAACTTAAAAACTCATCTTCTTTCCCAGACAGAAGGATTTGTACAATTTCTCATTTGCTTTCAAAACAGTGCCTGTCTTGTCTCCGGAACAGGATACCATGGCTTAGCAATAAGCCTAAAAGACCATTCCTTGCAGGGAATGATAACTTTGGAGGCCCTGAAATTGTATGAAAAGTTTTACTATTTATGTGCTCCAGTTCCACAGGTTTTAGCAGATCTCCAAAGGGGTTTGTGACTTCCTCACTCAAAAAGGGTAAGAACCACTGACGTCCAACCCTTCTTTTTCTGTGTAGGCCTGAACTGTCAACCCCCAGGAGTAGGACTATGTCCCCGGCACAGGCTCAGAAACGCAGTGGGCTCCAGAGATGTTACCAGAGGCAGAGGTGGACCTAGAAGCCAGGTAGCCCAGGTGTCCAGACTGCTGGCCCAGCCTGCCTCCTCCCACACCACCCTGGCTGACAGATCTGTGATGAGGGTGAAGGAGAGAACAGTCAGGCATCCAGATTTGAATTCCAATGTTCACTTTGGGACTTGGATGTAAATCTGTGAGGTCTTAAGTCCAAAGGTGATGTAATTTATTGAAGAGAGCTTGGAAGTTACTAAGCTCCCTGACAAATAAACCATGTTTCTCCATCTCAGGTCTGTGAAAACATGTTTTTTTAGGGGCTTAGAAAACTCTTTGGAAAGCATTAGAATCTTCTGCTTGCAGGAGAGCCAAGTGCACAGATACTTGTCTGTTAAAAAGATGCTTGACCTTTTTGGGCAAGGAAATAAGGCACGCACATGGCGATGAACCAACGACTCCCACACTGTTACCCCAATTCTTTCCAAAAAAAGGAAGATTTTTAGTTCCATGAGTTATTGAGGGAGGATGTTATAGAAACCAACTTGGCATCAGAATACCCTAGAGTGCCCAAATCAGCTCCCTCATCATGTACTCATCACATCACCGCCACCACCATCACTCACGCCCCATTGTTTCCAAGGTTGAGAAAGCTGCCTGCCTGTCTCACATGGAGAAGGAACCTGAGCAATCAGCCCACCCCCATATTTTGGCTAGAGAGACCAAGAGAGTGGATGTCATTTCTCCATTCTCAAGTCGATCAATTCTGAGGAGAGTTGAGACGCAAATCCCAATCTCTGATTCTCAGTCCGGTGCTCCAGGCTAGGGGGGGACTGTGGACTCACAGTGTTACCCCCCGGGGCCATGGTCTTTGTACTCCCATTGCCTGTGGCTGTAACCAAGGATAACGATACTAAGGCATCAGAAGCGAATGCGCACACAGCGCTTTGGAGCCATGAAGATCTCTGAAAGGCTGCCTCGTTATTATTGATGAGGAGGATAATGTGTAGTATTTATACACTACCTTGACTGCTCATTTCCAGAATGAAGAAGGAGGAATTTTAGGACCCAGTCAGCTCTGCTGGTAGCAATGGCATTCTAGACAACCTGGACAGAAGAGCTCTGGTTGCTCTGAGTGCCTCTGGTCCTTGTATTCTAAGATGGGCACATCAGCAATTCAACCTTTGTATGGTGTGGACTCACTTCTTGCCATGAAAACCCGGGAAAATGGGCAAGACTTGGGAGGGCTGGGAATGATCACTTTGCATATTCATAAGCCCAACTAGTGTAGATGTATTGAAACGCCACATCACGCCTGGTCACAGGCAAGCTTCCCTACCTCCAATCCCACTAATTTTGAGGTCAGACCTCCCTGGGTTTGAATCTTAGCTCTGCCATTTATTGGTTTTGGGATTTGGGGAAGGTCTTTAAGCTCTCGGTGCCTCACCATTCACAACTATAAAATGGGGATAATAACGCTGACTTCAGAGAGTTGTAGTGATTACAGGAGATAATGTATGTTAACCCCTCATACTGTGCCTGGCACGTGGTAGGCCTGCAGTGTAATTCTTATTACATTCCTATAACTGCCCCACAGGTTATATCACTGGAGGGCAGGAAATTGGGGCCAAGTACCCTGTGGGAATCTGTCCTCTCCATAGCGGGGAGGTTGGGAGAACAGAATTCACCCATCAGTTACGAGGTGAAGGTCAGCAGTCCAATTTTCCCACTTCCTGGGCACGTATAACATTTATTTAAATTATTTCAAGATAGTTCAAAGTTGTGTTTAAATCCCTGTTTACCAAGTGAGTACCTTCTGTAAATATACTCACATTAAAAGATAAATACACATGTAATAATGAAAAATAGAGCCCAATGTTAAAAGTATTATAGTATTATAAATGATAGTTTTCTAGGGAAGAATTCATTATTATCATTGGTAGAGTTATTCTGTCCCAGGCTCTGGTTCCTGTGGCTCACTTCACCTCCCAGGGCCTCCGTTATGTGTAAGGGAACAATGGCGGTTATTTCCAGGCTCAGACCTGAAGCCTTTCGGTTCCCCCTTGTCAGCTTCCGCCCTTCCTCCTGCGCTTCCAACCTGACCCATTTGTGAGGTTTGCCTGCCATGAGCAACCATGAGCACGGCCTTTAAATTGAAAGGTCGGCCGGGTGCGGTGGCTCAAGCCTGTAATCCCAGCACTTTGGGAGGCTGAGGCGGGTGGATCACAAGGTCAGAAGATCGAGACTATCCTGGCTAACATGGTGAAACCCCGTCTCTACTAAAAATACAAAAAACTAGCCAGACGTGGTAGCGGGCGCCTGTAGTCCCAGCTACTTGGGAGGCTGAGGCGGGAGAATGCCATGAACCCGGGAGGCGGAGCTTGCAGTGAGCCAAGATCGCCCCACTGCACTCCAGCCTGGGAGACACAGCCAGACTCCGTCTCAAAAAAAAAAAAAAAAGTTTGAAAGGTCAAGCCTTAGAGCAGTGTTCTCAAACTTGAACGTGCTTCACAATCACCTGAATGCAACTGGTAGGCTGCTGGACCCCACCCAAGAGTTTCTGAGTCAGCAGGTTTAGGGTAGGGCCTGGGATTTTGCATTTAACAAGCAATGTTGACGTTGCTGGTCCCAGACCTCACTTTGGGAACTACTGTATTAGAATTACTTTTGACCTCAGATGTCCACTAGAACCACCTGAGGTTTAAAAACAATCAATTCCCAGGCTGTACCCCAGGCAAATTAAATTGGGACCTCAGAGGCTGGTACTCAGACCTCTGTCTCATGCACTGAGCTCACTTAGCCGTTGATAACCCCAAGCTGATGCTGGAGAGATTAGGGGTCAGCAAACCTTTTCTCTAAAGGACGAGTTAGTATATATTTTTGACTTTGTGGGCCACATATGATTTCTGCAGTATATTCTTTGCTTTTTGTTTGTTTCAAATCTTCAGATACGTAAAAAATAATTCTTAGCTTTCAGGTCATAGTGTAAACACAGTTTTGGAGCCCTGGAGAATTTCCATCAGCCAGGCACATATCTGTCAAATTTAATGATGAAAATAGGTACTCTCAATTAGCATTATTTATACAATAAATTAAAACCAAGGTGAATGTAGATAATTTAAAGGAATTAAAGGTACAATGCAAATGTGGCTTCTCTTTACTAAACTTTTACTGTTATCCATCACTGCTCCTTTCTAAAAAAGAGGAGAGGGGTTTCCTTCCGACTCCGCCCCCTTTCTAATTCACTGTAGTAGTATTTGATACCCAGGACATGCGAGTTAAAAGCTCTTAGCTCTCTGTTCAGTGCTGTCAGAAAGTGTTAATTGCCTTTCTAGGATTTCATTCTCTCCCAGTGCTTCTAGTTCTAACTTCCTGTCTCACCCTCTCTCCCCACACAGAGGAGTTTCTTTCTTCTTGAAAGCCTGGCTGCTCTAAGCCTCTGCGTGTACAAAAAGGATCCCCAAATGCGGAGTTATCTGGCACTTTCTCACATCCTCTTCCTTGTGCCTCTCTCCTCTCCCAAAGAATACTCCCTCGATAACTAAGCCACTCCCTCCCTCCCTCGTCCCAACCTATCTGCTCAGCTTTGGTATAAAAAACATCATGCCTAGAACAGCAAGTGAGTATCTGAATGGGCCTAAGAACTCCTAGAAGTTTTTTGCTTTTCAATCTGTTCCAAACCTCAGACAAAATGGACAATTCCACCTCTACTCCGATCATTTGCTCTTTTAGAACCTGTGAGTAAAACACCTAAGCTCTTAAAAATGTAAGTGACCTAAAGCAGGAGGGTGGAGCTCTGGATATATTAATAGAAATGGAAGCCTCCAACATTTTCTAAACATACAAATGACTAACTTGAATCCTAGGGCCCTTGGATGGCTCACCCGTTGAAAGGATTTGTGTTGCCTTAACTGGGCCACCATCTAAAAATGTGATCACAAAGCGCTGAGGCAGGGCTGGCTTCATGGGCGTACAACCTGTGTGGGCTCACAGGCTCACATTTGGAAGGACCCTGCAGTTGGTTTTAAATGTCCTGCTGTTGGCATCTTGAAATTCTTGGTAATTTCATCTTTGAACTTGTGTTTCCTAAGTGAAGTCCAGTGGGACAGTGGGACAGTGGGACAGGAACATTAGCTGAAGATATGTGCATATGTGTGTCCATGCCTCCCTGCTCTCCATTTGCACATGGTGTTCACGATGCCTGTGAGCACAGAATTCCAGGGACCCACAGTGCATGGGAGCTCAGAGACCCTGAAAGTGAGCCCAACACAAGATCTCTACGACAGAGGAAACAGGTCGTTCACAGCCCCGAAAAGCCACCTTGTATGTTGGAATCAGAACTTTGTTCAAATGCAGAAAGATATACATTCTAAGAAACATGAGCCACCAAGGAACCCTGTGATAGCCTATCCTTTCTTATTTGTGTTGCTTCCTACTTTAACCAACCACTTACACCAAAATTATGACATAGAAGGAAAAAAAATAGGGTCATGGATAGTTCCCTTTTCCTTTTATCCTCCTAACTTATTGTTAGGCATTTCAAGGAATTCTTTAAATTAGTTGGGCGTAGTGGCACATGCCTGTAGTCCCAGCCACTCTGGAGGCTGAGGTGGGAGGATGGCTTGAGCCTGGGGAGTCGAGGCTACAGTGAGCCGTGATCAAGCCACTGCACTCCAGCCAGGGTGACAAAGTGAGACTCAAAAAAATTTTTTTTTTAAGAAAAAAAAAAAAGGTTCAGAAGAAAAAAGTACAAAGGATAGGGGTGAGCTGTGTTGTCCTGTTTGTTTGAAGTCAGTAAGTCAGTTAGAAAAAAAAAATTACGTTATCTTATTTAACTACATAGCTGGTACAGTAGCTAGACGGTGGAGCCTTTTCGGCAAGTAGAAGTTTAAGTTTCTATAAATATTCTTGAAATACTATAAAGAGATTTCTCTTTCATAGCTGCCTTTTATAGATAAGTAGTAGGGTTTTGACCTTTGTCCTATAGCCTGGTTTCAGAATAATAGTCCTCAACACCACTTGAGAATAGAATTATGTTTATTATTGTGGAGACAGGGCCTTGCTTTGTGGCCCAGGCTGGTCTTGAACTCCTGGGCTCAAGCGATCCTCCTGCTTCAGCCTCACAAAGTGCTAGAGCCACTGCACCCAGCCCCTTTCTGAGCCTTTTAGACACACTGGAATTCTGTTAGCAAATGATCTAGACTGATTTTTTAAAAATGTAAATGATATAAAGCAGAAAGCTGGACACTGGATAGTAAAACCAAACCATTAGTGATATGGCCTTCGATTAATGTTTTTAAGATACGGAGACAAATTCTCATCTACATGGAAGTCAGGCTGACAAAAGTGTTTCAGACGACGAAGTCCATGTTCGACAACAGTGCATTGGAACGAGGTTGAGAGCCACTAGCACTGGGGGGCCCCTACTCAATGCTTCAAAACACACTGGGGAACCATCAAAGCAATTCTCCTGAATATTTCCCGAGCCTCTGTAACATCCTCAATTTTTGGCATTTCACAACAAGGACACTTCAGCTTCTAAGCAGGGCCATGTGCTTGTACATGGGTGGTGAGGAAGGGAGGGGAGGCTGCTGGGGCACAGACATTTTCCTTCCCATAGTTGTGTGTGGCGAGTAGCATGGAAGTAACAGTTGGAAAGGGAAGAAAGGGGGTGCCTGGTTGGCCCGGGGCCTAACCAGCAGGAGGTCACAGACCTCTGGACTATTGACAGAGGAGACCAGCATCAGACAATCCCATAGCGGTCACCATCTGAGAGCCCCCGCCTCACCATGGGCCCTTTTCCAAACCACTTCACTGTGGTCATCAGACACTTGGGTGCTCTGTACCGTCTACTGAGTTCAGCTCAGGCAGGCATCTATGCACCTCACTAGGAGTTACAGGTCATTTTCTCCATTTACAGATGAGGAAACTGAAGCTTAGTGAGGTCACATAACACAGGGAAGTTCTCAGGAGAGGAAGGGGCATAGCCAGGATCCACACCTGGACCATCTACCCTCAGAACTGAGCTCTCCGGCCACTCTTGCTGCCTGCTGCCTCCACCTGCAGGCTCTGCTCACCTTTCCTTTCTGGGAGCTCCTGGTATGGCTTGGTGGGTGCCGCTCAGTCTGCACTCTGCTGTTTTCTCACCTGTTCCTGGGTGTGAGTTTAATCTCTTCAACAACTAGCACTCAGCATTCAGAGGCTGGGTCCTGATGCATTTCTCAGGGCCTGGAGGTTCAAGCTTATAGCAGACACTTGGTGAATATTTGTGCACAGTGTCTATTTGTTGCTCCCTCTACAACTCTATCTGCACTGTGGTGTGTGAACCCAGCAACACACCCAAGTCAGCCAGAGCAGGGACATGTATAAGAAGCAAGGGAGCGTCAAAAGGAGTGAACAGAGGGCCCAGTTCTCTACTCCCATCTTCTCTCCATTTGTCTCCACAATCTCCCTTAACAACCCTCCTAAACCAACCGAACAAAACAATGATGCCTCCTTCTCTGTCATGGGCATGGCCATTAATGCTCCTTGCATGGCGCTTAGAAAAGGGAGAGGTAAACCTAGGTTCTGTGCCCCAAACCTGGGCACAGTGTTGGACACAGCAGTTGCCCTACCATTTCCAAGTGTATTTATAGAAAAAGAGCACGAGACAATGTTTTACACGGAGACTGGCTTGGAAACCCTAGGATGCATGGCTGCTGTAAAAACAGGCCAAGGCTGGTGTACCACGTGGCTGTCCTGTAGGCTCAGCACTCGCCCAGAGAGCAGAGCACCCCTGCACTGCCAACTACTCAAGCAAGACAAGCTGAGTGGGCATTTCCTGGGGACGAGGCACATCTGGGCAGGCTGCCTGGGAACACACCCACTGGAGGACGACGACAAACACACCCACTGGAGGACGACGACAAACACAGTCACTTTAAATAAAGAGCCTTAAATAAACAAATATCCACATATGGTTTCTCCACCTTGCAGATGTTTTGTGTTTTTTCCCTGTCCAGGGCCTGTCTCTCCCACAGATCAGAGTTCCCACATAGCCCTTGCTGCAAAATTGTTTTCATATAAACTCCAACCAAAAAATTCAGGAAATTAAATCAGTTGCATAAAAATAGCTGTGGATGAATTCCATGGCCAAACAGAAATGAGCTGTGGAACAACCACTCTGCATGTGTGACTCCTGCCTGTGACCCTCACAGAAGGCCAAGTGTGCATGACTTCCAGGTGCAGTACAACTGTTTTAACTTGGAACTGAAAAGATGAAAAGACCCTTGAAGTCTTCTGGTGCAATGGCTTTCTAGTTTTATTTTAGTGGGAGAACCCTTTCTTCAAAGGAAATCCTGCCTGGAAGCCGACATGTAACTTAGATTAACCCCACGCTGCTCGTGTGAGGGATCCAGGGCCATGGGGCTTGCTCTCCCCTTCCAAAGCTCCTAGGAGCACAATTTGGAAAACAGGCATGCATCATCCCCAGCCCCTTGTTAATTTCTTCGCTCACTCATGCACACAACCATATTTCTTGAGCACCTACTGTGTTTAGGTGCTGGTGAGCCAGCGGGCAACAGGACAAAGGCAGTCTCCGCTTTCATTAAGCTCACACTGTAGCAGGACATGGCAAAGGGGAGTTCAGAAAGGGTGGCCAGTGCTACAGAGGAAACAGATCACGGAAGTGATGTGACCATGACAAGGAGGTGGCCACTTTAGATGGGGATAAGGACAGGCCTGTCTGAGGAAGTGAAACACAAGCTCAGATCAGAATGACGATCTGGAAAGATGCCCTGTTTTGGACCAACGAGGGAGCAGACCCAGTGAGGCAAAGCAACCTCCCCCGGGACATGGGGGGCGGGGGCCCCGCTGGGACCTGACTGGGGTTTCCAGCATCCTCCACCCAGGGCTCTTTGCTTTCACAGACACTACTAAACAGCTGCCACATACAAAGACGTCTCAGAGGGCCCGGCGCAATGGTTCACACCTGTAATCGCAGCACTCTGGAAGGCCGAAGAGGGTGGATCGCCTGAGGTCAAGAGTTAGAGCCCAGCCTAGCCAACATGGTGAAACCCTTTCTCTACTAAAAATACAAAAATTAGCCAGGCGTGGTGGTGGGCACCTGTAATACCACTCCATCTAAAAAAAAAAAAAAAAAAAAAAAAAACTTTCAGTGACAGGTGACATACAAGGGTGGATAAACCACCAAACCACCGCCTGCTGTTTGGTGCTGTCTGGCGTGACTCTTCCCTCCCCTCCCCTCCTCAGCTGGGGTCAGAGTTGGCCCTGGATCTGAAGGCTCTATACCGCAAAAGACAGAGCCCTGCAGTTAACACCCTAGACCTGTGACCTTGGCGGGGAAAGCTTCTTCATCTCCTATCTCACGGCTGCAAACAGCAGGGTGCTCCTTACTGCTTCATTTGGTATAAAGGCAAAAGCAAGATGGCGGGCATAAGCCCGCTGGTTCATGTGGAGGACGGCTCTCTGGAAAGGCAAAGTGCTCCAGGGTGATTTAAAGACATCAAAGCTAGTTTTCCTCCTGTGCTGTAGAAGGCGTTCATACAAGAACTACGAGAAACTACACAGGTCTGTACATATTTTACACGCAAGAGTCAGACAGTCTTATTGTGCTGAATATGGCAGGAAGCAGCCTGCAAATGGCTTCCCTACTACCCACAAACCAAACAGCTCCAGGCCACCCCAGCACTCCCCAGCCCACCAATTCTGCACCTGTGGCCCAGCAGTTCCCCTGGCCCTGGGAGCCTTACTGCTGCCTAAGCACTTCCAGGCATTAACTAATGGGAGCTTCCAGCCTCCTTGGGAGATAGGCCGGTGATTATTAATCCCATTTTGCACACAAAGTAACTGAGCTCCAGACGACCTTTCCAGGCAACAAAGTGAATGGCACAGTGACAACCACTAAGTTCCAACTGAAATCTAGGTCTCCAGACTCCGGCTGCTGCTTTTCACTACAAGCCAGCTGCCCCCAAATTGAACACACCGTGGCCTAATACCACCCTCATTCTCCTGCCACCCCTCCTTCCACTTGCACACACCCTATGCCCCAGAGTGCACTTAAGACATTTTCCAGAAGCTGCCTCTTCTCACAACCCCACCTCAGAATACTTGCCACACACTGCAGACCCCTGGAACACTATTCCTGCACACCAGCAGCTGAGACCCATGTTAAGATGCTGTCCAGCCGAACCCAATTGAGCTGCCTCCCTTTCACACTTTCCAGCCAAAGCACACGTCAACAATGCACATATCGCCTATGAAAGCTATACACCCCAAAACCTCCACACCCGCCTTGTTACATAGGACCCAACCAGCTGTATGCGCAGGGATGGGCACCCAAACGGGTGACAGGGCCTGCAGAATCATGTCGCCACAAATACACAGGCGTGCCCAGGGAACACGGGACACCCCTGCACAGGCAGCCTGACCCACTGAGAAGAACGACGTGCACCACACACAGCAGGGTCCAGCATTTAGCAGACCCTGTGTTGCATGGGGTAGGCAGCCAAGGCCTGTCCGTCTAGCTAAGCCGACTTTGAGCCTGTCGCCTAAGCTTATGCACAAGAGGCAGCTACTGGAATTCAGGGTGGGCAAAGAGAATGGCATTTTGAAGAGGCACAGCCATGTCCCGGGAAGCACACGGCCCTCAGAGGCCCAGGGCTCTTCCCAGGGCACAAGTGCAGAAGGTAGACTCAGGCGTGTGGTTAGGGACACCCTAGTGCGGGTCCCTGCACACACCAACGCGTGCTCCCATCCGCCGCGACTCCCCCGGGATGACTGTCCCACTCCTATCCGCAGCCAGCGTCCCCCTGCCCGCCGGTCCCGCCACCGTCCATCAGGGACTGCGAGCGGCGGAGGTGGCGGGGCCTCGCCGGGACCCCCGGCCTCCCTTCCCCTCCCTCGGCGCCCCGCCCCACGCGGGCGCGCTTCTCCCGCTGGCGCCGCCCGCACCTACCCGGCCCGGACACAGGGCTCTGCTACGAGGTGATGGGAGCTGAGCCTGGAGAGGCGGAGAGCGGCGGCTCGCAGGGCCACCCAGCGGCACAGGGCCCGCGCCTCGGCCCGCCCCTTCCTTCCCGGCCGGGGGAGTGTCCGCTCGCCTCCAGCCGGCCCCGCGCCCCGCTGCCCGGAGCCCCCAGCCCGCCCCGCGCCCCGCGCCCCCAGCCCGCCCCGCGCCCCAGCCCGCCCCGCGCCCCGCGCCCCCAGCCCGCCCCGCACCCCGCGCCCCAGCCCGCCCCGCGCCCCGCTGCGGTGCCAGGCGTCGGCTCTACTCACCTGGCCGGCGGGACGCGCCCAGGAACCCCGCAGGCTGGCTGGCCGCCTCTTTGTCAGCAAGTTTGCCTTTCTGTGATTCAGAGCACGCGGAGAGAATTAAGCGCAGTTAAGGGTACTGTGCGATTGCCTGGGGAAAACCTGCGGGGAGTGCGGGAAGGGATGGACTTGATAAGGGGCGGCTGAGCGACTTTGAAACCTCCCCGCCCTCCGCAGCCCCCAGCCCCCACCCTACCCGCCCTCTCAGATCCCTCTGTCCCCTGCCTAGGTCGACCCCTGGGAGAGGTTGGCCCCTGGAAGTTCCCAGGGACTTTAGGGACAAGGTCTGATGACCGAGAGCTTCCTCACTCCCCCTTCCTCCCCTCCCCTTATCCTCTGCCCCAAGACTCTCATCACTGCCCTGTCCCTCTCAGAGTCCTGGGGACCACGGGCCTTACATTCCCTGGGCCCAGGGAAAATCAAGATTCCTCCTAATATGGAGAAAAAAGAGTAGACGGTAGGGCCCAGCTATCCCTGCCTACACCCAGTGGAGATGCAAAGCTGCCCATACGTGGGTCTGCCCTAGCAGTGGGGCGCGCATTATGGGTTATTTCGCAGAGCAACGGTGGCCTTGTGCTTATCCAACCATGTTCTTTTGCAACTTGACTGCGGCGAGCCAGGTTATCCATATACCACGTTGCTAGGTCAGGGAGGCCGCTACTGGGGGCCAGAAAACGCGAACGACGCCACTGCATCTCAGAGCACCAGTTCTCTCAATGCTGCAGCTGGCCGCTGGGAAAGGCTTCGCACAGGGCCTTGCGGGAAGGAGATGATGGCCATAGTCCCCTAAGATGAAGACCTGAATGCAGAAGCTGCCGCGAAGGAGTGCACAGAGCTTGCTGTGCGCGGTGCAGGAGAAGGAGTGTGCTGAGGGTGAGGGGGTAAAAACCTGAAGTCTGGAGGAGACCTGGAGTGGTGTGAGGTTGAGTTTAGTGTGGGACAAGCTGGGTTTAAGAAGCAGGCCACTTTCGTCCAGGGGCACGCATCCAGCAAATGCAGTGGGAATGACCTGTGGTTCTTAGGAGAGAGGCTGAGGCAAGAGATGCGAATTTTGGAATCATCTGGAAAGAAGTTGGGCTGACAAGAGAAGAGATGGAGTGAGAAGATAGAAAAGCTAGAACAGGGCTGAGACAGAAGCTAAGTCTAAGGAGGAGAAGGAATCCATAAGAGAAACCATGTGGGAGGGTCGGGACTGTGGGGAGTGAGAGAACTCAGGAGAAGAGGCGTGTTCAGTGGGGGCCTGGGCTACAGGGACACCAGGAAGCAGGTGCCCAAGAAAACAGGTTTGGATTTGGAAATCAGGAGATCTCTGGGGACTTTCAAGAGAATTATTTGAGTGGTGGGTTGTGTAGACCAGATTGCCACTCCTTGGGGGGCATCAGGATCCTGGATCCAGTTGGTTGATGCAGGGATACAAAGGTTCATTTCTTCGCTTTCCTTCAGGGGGACTCTGAAGGGCCTCCCCAGCTCCACAGCTTCCAGACAGATCTGATGAGGCCTTGTGGAAAGCAACGCAGTTCAAGTCAGTCTCTGCCTAATCCTGTTTTCCTCACTCTCTCAAGGTGAGTGAGGTCTACGGGAGAAAGTCCCCTCCCCCGGTCCCCCATAGACCTCCTGGAATGCCTGGAACAGCTTAGCAACCTGGGCACAGGTGGCTTGAGACAACTTGGCCATTTGGGCCTGCTGCCAGAGTGAACGCCACAGGGAGACCTGCAGGGTCTGGGGGGCATGAGCTGGTCAGGCCCCCAGTAGACCCCTTGCAGGCAGATCTCCATCCCCACACAGAGTCTGTATCCTAGAAATCCAACGTGAGATCCAGCAGCACGGAGAAAGGGTGAGTGAAACAGAGAAAAGGTGGGACGGAGGAAAGAACAGAGGTGGAAACCACCCAGCGGGAACAAGAAGGGGTGATGGTGGGAGAGAGGCAGGAAGGAACAGGCGTGCGATTTGATGCCTCCCCCCTTGATCTCCAAGGAAGCTATTTCAAGAGATAGGAATTGTCAGAAAAAGCCGGAGAAGGTGGTGTTAAGTGAAAACATTGAGAATGGGGAGTGAAGATGCTGGGTATTCGTAGTAGAAGATGGGTCTTCAAAAGCCAGGAGGCAGAGGAGAGGAATGCTGTCAGTGGGATAAAGGTGAGGGGAAGCTGATACTCCCTGAAGTTAGTAATATTAAAACAGTACTGAGGAAAGAGAAAGTTGGAAAATGGTCTAGAGGGATCTTTTAGCAAGATGAGAGGGCGAGGGATGAATGAAACTGTGGACCAAGATATTCCCTCTGCAGCACCATCCCTGGAACGTTAAACGTCTGGAGTAGTGAACCAACAGAAATAGAATATGCAGTTAACAATTTCCCAGGAATCATGTTTACACACATAAAGAAATAGGTGAAAGTAATTTCAATGATGTATTTTATTTAGCACAATATATTTTAGATATGTCTTAAATAAAATATATCATTAAAATTGACATGTCCATATAAAAAATTAATAATGAGATGTACATTTTTTTCCTACTACATTTTTTCCTTCTAAGTCTTCCAACTCTGGTGTGTATTTTACATGTATTGCATGTAAAATGGATTTTCCCCATCTTGGCCTTTATTTTGTCCTCATTTTCTATGAAGGAATGGGCTTGCCTACCCCCAGTGCTGTATCACTAAAAAAGTCCTCATCTGTTCCATCTCATTTCACAAAACTCATTTGAAGAAGAGGAGGGAGAAGTTTGAGAGTCTGTCTATGAATAGGGAAATGGAGCTTTGACTTGGACTAGAAAAGGTATGAGGGAGATGAGCTATGAGTTGGAAGTATCCCGTTTTGATTTTTGTTCTATGTTCATAGGAGGAACAAGGTTTATTTGTCAGGTTGGGTGCCCCAGAGAGTGAACTGAGAGTGTGCTGTGATAATGCACGGGGCAACTCTTGCTTGCACAAACTCCCATCTTAGTATTAGTAGTTTCCCTTGAACTCTGAGCACTGGCTGCGTCACAAACAGGTGGATGCAGCTGCCATATCTAGGCCTCATTTTCTTCATCTGCAAACTGGGAGAGTAGTTCCTTATTTGGAAAAATAGGAGGGGCCAGGGAAATCCCAGATTTGGAGACCAGTGCTTCTCAGCCAGGCCTGTAGCTCATCTGCTGTCCCTAGCTGGGTGCCAGCAGCTTCTGCATTCGGTCCACAGTCTGGTACCATTTGCCTGCCTTTATATCTGATGGAGACATCTGTCATGGTATGCAGGAGTAAGGGAAGTTCTAGAGACTCCTTTAGACATGTAAAAATAATAATACTTCGGCATCCTTGCTTTTATCGGAAATGGCTACATCTCTTGCTACTTGGAGGTTCAGGATAGATCTTGTGAGACCTCCTGTATGCCAGCACAGGGCCTGATAGCCTTTCCATGCAGCAGCAGTCTCTATACCATCCCTAGAAGTAGAGTCGCAGAAAATACCATGGTAATTGTGGCTTTGTTTTGAGGATGGCTACCACACACATACACTCTCTCTCTCTCACACACACACACACACGCATGGCATGGAGGAGCCTGACCTGTTATTTTTGGCGTCCCCAGGATACACGGCACATTAGCTTACTGTTCAGGTTGTACTATAAACCCTCAAGGTCAGGAGCTGTAAAACTTGGATTTCTCCATCCCCTGGGCATAAGCCTGTCTTTCAAAACAATTTCTGACCATTACCTAGAAGAGTTGCAAGATAACAAAATTTCCCTTGACAACCTCTACTCCTGCCTCCCTGCCATCCCTGCTTGGTTAAGCTGCTGTCCTGATGTGACCTTAATAAGTATGATGTGGCCTTAATAAGTACTCTGTGTATAGACTCTTGACACAGCCATTCCTGGGAAAAACAGCTCCGTTCTTGGAGATAGGAAACAATGCCCTCAGCATACACATCAGAGACAGCTTGTCTGACTCAGCCTGCTTCCCCATCTTTAAAATGGGGAGATCTTCCTGCCTCGGCTTTCCAGAGTGCTGGGATTACATGTGAGCCATGTGCCCAGGAGAATTGCTTGAGCCCAGGAGCTCGACACCAGGTAGGGCAACACAGGGAGACCTCGTCTTTACCAAAACCAAATATATACATAAAATAAAATGGAGAGAAACTCCTCCTAAGATTATTTTTACAGTCTTACAGAGTGGAAACTGGCCTTGGTTTCTTCATCCATGTGAAAAATAGAGCTAAAAAGCCCCTTGTCAGCACCTTTCTCTCTTCTAGCAGGACTGAGGAATGACCACAGGTTAAATATTGATCAGTTAGAATTAGCTTCAATTCAGTCTGCATTTGACTAAGAACTTGATGACTGAGCCTGCTTATTTTTTGCAACAATTCCTGGGGCTTAATAGGTAAAGAAATGACTGTAGAGTCAAACCTCACAATCTCAGGTGTAATTCCCATGAGAAAGATGTTACACCAGAAATAGGAGCTTTCCAGCTGTTCTCAGGCACGCTTTCAATGACACTAAGAACATCAGTTGCACTAATTGGTGCTTGAAATAATTATTGATCTTCATCATCTGTGTCAAAAGCATTGCTCAAATGTCCAACTGCTTGTCATGCTCTCTTGGCATTCTACACGAAGGACTTCACAGCCTGGTTCTTTCCCAGGAGAGCATTAGTTAAGGCAAAACATAGAAAAACACATCTAGGATACAGATAACATAAGTACAGACAGCTGAGCAAACATATAAATAACACCCAAAATGACACTTAAATATTTACAGCTGGAGATTTCTGCTACGTGCAGCACATACTGCTAACCCTCTCTCATCTCCAGGAAGTTTTCAAAAACCTGCTTCTGTAACTAACAGACAGGTCTTCTGGATCCAAGGTCACCTGCTGGGGAGAAAGAGAAGTCTTTGGATAAACACAAGTTTTCCTGGAACATCCATGCTGTTTAAGATTTAAGATTTTTTGGAAAGAAGGGAATAAGGTTTTTACAAATGTTTTCAAAAGTGTAACATGTATATATGCTCATTTCAGACAATTTGATCATTATAAAATATTAAAGAAGAAAGTAAAAACTCACTTGGAATCTTATCTGTTGGAAGTAATCACTCTCTTGCTATATTTTGGTGAATATCCTTTTAATGATGTGTGTGTGTGTTTAAAGTGTTTGTAATTCGAATTTTTAAAGTTTGAGAATATATTCTAGGCGTCTTTTTATGTCAATGGATTTAAGAATATATTACATCATTTTTGATGTAATATTTCGATATACCACAATTTGTTTAATCAATCCCCTATTAATGAATATTTAGGATGGTTTTAATTTTTAAAATATTTTACAATGTGCTTATGAAACATTCTTTCATGTATATATTTGCCTACTTATTCAACTATTTCTTCAGGATATATTCTTAGAAATGGAGTCCCAGACTTCAAGAATGAAGCCACGGACCCTTGCGGTGAGTGTTATAGTTCTTAAAGATGGTGTGTCCGGAGTTTGTTCAGATGTGTCCAGAGTTTCTTCCTTCTGGTGGGTTCATGGTCTCGCTGACTTCAGAAAGGAAACCACAGCCCTTCACAGCGAGTGTCACAGCTCTTAAAGGTGGCACGTCCAGAGTTGTTTGTTCCTCCGAGTGGGTTCGTGGTCTCACTTACTTCAGGAATGAAGCCGCAGACTCTTGTGGCGAGTGTTACAGCTCATAAATGTAGTGCAGACCCAAAGAGTGAGCAGCAGCAAGATTATTGTGAAGAGCAAAGGAAGAAAGCTTCCACAGCATGGAAGGCACCCTCACTCAGCGGTTGCCCCGGCTGGCGCCGGTGGCCAGCTTTTATTCCCTTATTTGGCCCCACCCACATCCTGCTGATTGGTCCATTTTATACAGTGCTGATTGGTGCATTTACAAACCGTTAGCTAGATACAGAGCACTGATTGGTGCATTTTACAGAGCACTAATTGGTGTGTTTACAAACCTTTAGCTAGATAGAAAAGTTCTCCAAGTCTCCACTCAACCCAGGAAGTCCAGGTGGCTTCACCTCTCAGTACCATTAGGACAGATAAACTGTTGCTAATTAAACTACAACTTGCCATTGTTTTTAAGACACATCTACAATGTTTGAGATGCTGGAGATGCTAATTACGCTGATCTTATCACTGTACATTAGATGTGCTGGAACATTAGTACCCCATGAATGTGAGCAATTATAATTTGTCCATTAAAAAATAAAATAAAGAAAAATATCATGCAGAAAAAAAGACATAGCTAGATTCCCAAGACATTAAAATGTGAGGAAAAAAATGTGGATTTTGAACAGGTGTCTCTGAACCTTGGAATATCTACCTCTGGACTTCTTACGTGAGAACAACGAACTCCTAATTCTTTTAGGTGTAGCTTTTGGGCTTTCTGTTAGTTGCAAGCAAAACACACTCCTAAGTCCATGGACTCCTCACAATCACTTCTTGAGAGAGGCATTAATATTTGTATTTTTCTAACGAGGAGACTGAGGCACAGAACTTCAATGGACTTTCCCTGGCGTGTAATCACACGGGTCATAAATGGAGGCCGAGCCCATAGTGAGGGCCTCCAACTCCAGTGTTCTTGACCCCACATCTCATCTGCTCCATTGGTGTTCCTGCCTTGTGTGTGACCTTCATGGCATGGCTGTGAAGAGCGATGAGCCATGCCGTCTCCCTGTTCCTCTGCTCAGAAGGACACAGCCCCAAAACACACCAGGACAAGAGATTCGAGCCTGTGAGCTGGGAGCCAGGACCTCAGAGTTCAGCGACCATTCTGGCACCAGGTTTCTTAGTTATTTGGGCAATTTGCTTTCTTGATCTTGCTTTTAAAAATTATTGTATTTTCTTAATTTTTATTTTAGGTTCAGGGATACATGTGCAGGTTTGTTGTACAGATTATTTCATCATCCAGGTACTAAGCCTAGTACTCAATAGTTATTTTTTTCTGCTCCTGTCCCTCCTCCCACCCTCCACCCTCAAGGAGGCCCCAGTGTGTGTTGTTACCCTCTTTGTGTCCATGTGTTCTTGTCAGGTAGCTCCCACTTATAAGTGAGAATATGTGGTAGTTGGTTTTCCGTTCCTGAATTAGTTTGCTGAGGATAATGGCCTCCAGCTCCATCCATGTTCCTGCAAAAGACATGATCTCATTCTTTATTATGACTGTATAGTATTGCATGGTGTATATATATCACATTTTCTTTATTCAATCTGTCATTTATGGGCATTTAGGTTGATTCCATATCTTTGCTATTGTAAATGGTGCTACAGTGAACATTCACGTGTACGTGTCTTTATGGTAGAATGATTTCTACTCCTCTGGATGTATACCCAGTAATGGGATTGCTGGGTCAAATGGTGATTCTGTTTTTAGATCCTGCTTCTTGCTTTCCTTCTGTCTGTGCCCTTCCTCAGCCTCTGTTGAAATGAGAAAGACCAATTGGCTGTGGAAGAAGCTCATATTCATACTCTCCCTATAAGCCTACATGCTTCCAGTGTTTGGGGCTGGAGAGGCCACAGATGAGCTGGAAGTTTGGAGAAAAGGAATCCATGTCAAAGCCTCTTGCCAATTAGTCAACTTTCCTTTGCCCCTGCGATCCTGGCCTTTGAGGACAGCCACCTGGAGAGGGAGGCATAGGGGAGAGCTTAGGACTCCAGGCCAAAGGCTAGAGAAAGAGGCAGTGTTTGTGTCTGTAGCTAAAGAGAATGTCCCCTTCTAACTGATTTTTGTTTCCTGAAGCAGAAGGAGGAGATGAAATTGTTAAAGGGGTGTTAGTGTTAAGTAAGAAAGAATGGGCTTTTCCAGATCTCTGTTTTCTGATCCGTAGAATAAGTTGAGAACAGCAGGGGAAGATTAGATGAGATATCAGTCAAACGAATACATTAGAACATTATGGGTGTTTTAGTGTGTGGTTTAAAGAATCCCTTGAAATGCCTAAGCAGCACATTAGGAAGGGAATTGCTCCTTTGGGAGTGACTCATGTACCATGGGCCCCGTGCAGAAGTCAGGGTGTGCAGGGTAGACCAGCTCTCCAAGGCGCCAGGCGGAGAGGCAGAGGCTTGGCTTAACGTGGGACCATGCGTGCTGGCATTTCTCCTAGGACCTGGACTAAGGGAATTGGGGGTGGAGGGTGTGGTGGGGGCTTTGTGCCATCTCCTGTTCCCCCATCAGATGCAGGAGCAAAGTGGAAAAGTCCTCTGGGGTTTTTCTTCTCTGATACAAGGGAAGCACACGCAAACAATCTTTTCCTGAGAAAACCCATTGAGAGCAGTTTCCCACACTCCCCGACACTCACGGTCCACACAGTCCGGGCTGCTGGCTGGAGAACCGACCTTTAAAACTCTTGTTTAGGTACAGCCACAAGGTCAGTCCAACGCCAGCCTGGCCTGGCATTGAAAACCAGGAAGTTCCTGTAAGAAATATTTTTAAGGGTCTGTGTACCTCACAGGAAGCCTTCAGATTGCAAACATGAGTCCAAACTGCTGACTTGGAGTAAATGGATCGAATTGCTCAGTCTGAATTGGAGAGCCTGATGTTTGCACCAGGGGAGGCTTGCTCTTTGAATGTGTGCCAGGTTGAATGGAGTCTCCGGCTTCAGATGGCTTCAAGCTGAAAGAGGTTTCTTTTGGAAGTCAGCTTCTTTGGTCATTTCTTTCCTTTCTTCTTCCTGCAAGTGAAATAGTGCACATTTATCTTGACCCCGTGTGGGCCTGTCGTCTTTTTCCCTCTTTGTCATCTGCAGAGCCTGCTCATGTCTCTAAGTCCGTACCATGCTGCTCTGGGCTGTGCGTCTCCATAGTCTTGTTTACTGTACACTGGTGCTTTTGTTTCAATTAAGCTTTTAATTTTGAGATAATTGTAGATTCATTTGCAGGTGTAAGAAATAATTCAGAGAGAATTTACCCAGTTTTTTCTTTACTTTAAAGAATTTACCCTTTACCCAGTTTTCCCTCACCTTGCAAGACTATAGTACCATATTGTAACCAGGATATTGACCTTAATATAATCAAGATACAGAACATTCCACCAGAAGATCCCTCTGTTGCCCTTCGTAGGCACGCCCACTTCCCTCCCACCTCCCTAAAAGAGGGACTCCTTCTTTTATCTTTGGCAACCACTAATTCATTCTCTATTTCTGTAATTTTGTCATTTCAAGATAGCTACATAAATGGAATCATACAGTATGTCACCTTCTGGGATTGACTTTTTTGGTTTCACTCAGCATAATTCTCTGGAGATTCATCCAAGTTTTGCCTGTTATCAATAGTTCCTTTTGTTTAACTGTTGAATGGTATCTATCTTGCGGGTATGCGATCATTTGTTTAACCATTCGCTCACTGAGGTGCATAAGGGCTGTCTCCAGTTTACGACGTTTAGGAATAAAGCTGCTGTGAACAGTTGCGTCCAGGTATTTGCGTGAACAGAAGTTTTCATTTCTCTGGAATAAATGCCCAGGAGTGTAATTGTGGGGTCATATGGTAGTTGCATATGTGGTCTTTTGAGGAACCACCAAACTGTTTTCCAGAGCGGCCGTACCATTTCACATTTCCACCAGCAATTTATGAGAGACCCGGTGTCTCTGCGTCCTCACCTGCGTTTGCTGGCCCTACCTTTTATTTTAGCCATTCTGATAAGTGTGTAAGGTAGCTTAACAGCTTAAATTTACATTTTCCTAATTGCTAGTGATGTTGGACATCTTTTCACGTTCTTATTTGCCACCGGTATGTCCTCTTTGGTGACATGTTTGTTCATATCTTTTGCCCGTTTTCTAATTTTTTTAATGGTGAGTTTTAAGAGTTCTTACGTATTATAAATACTAGTTCTTCGTCAGGTATGTGGTTTACAAATATTTTCTCCCTGTTTGTGGGTTATTTGTTTCGTCCTCTTAACAGGATTTCTCACGGAACAAAAGTTTTAAATTTTAATGAAGTCCAGTTTATCATTTTTTCCTTTTGTGAATCATGCTTTTGGTGTCAAATCTAAGAACTCTTGGCCTAACCCTAGATCATGAAGATTTTCTCCTGTGCCTTTTCTGAAAGTGTTATAGTTGTGTATAATTCCATGATACATTTTGAGTTGATTTTTGTATACCATGTAGGACTTGGGGGTAGGGAGTTTTTTTCTCCCGTAGGAATCCAATTGCTCCAGTACCATTTGATGAAAAGGTTCTCATTCTTCCATTGAATTACTTTTGTACCTTTTCCAAAAAATCGCTTATGCGTATTTGTGCAAGTCTATTTCTGGGCTCTCTATTCTGTTCCAGTGAGCTATGTGTCTATCCTTCCACCAATACCATCTAGTCTTGGTAAGTGTAGCTGTATATTTTGATATAATAAGTCTTGAAATTGAGTAGACTAATTCCTCCCACTTTATTCTTCTATTTCAAAATTGTTTTAGCTATTCTAGTTCCTTTGCCTTTCCATATAAATGTTAAAATAAGCTTGTCTATATCTATAAAAATCTTGCTGGGATTTTGATAGGACTTGTGTTAAATCCACATATACATTTGAGGGATAATTACCATCTTTCCTCTGTTGAGGCTTCTAAACCGTGAACGCAGTAAGTCTCTATTTTATTTAGAGCTTTGATTCTTTCAACAGTATTTTGTAGCTTTCAGCATAAAAGTCTGCTGTGCGCTGAATGTGTCCCCTCAAAATTCACATTGTGAATTTTGTGGTATCCCCAGTGTGGTGGTATTAAGAGGTGGGGCCTCAGGGAGCTGATTAGGTCATGAGGGCAGAGCCCTCATTAATGAGATTAGTGCCCTTGTGAAAGAAGCCTGAAAGAGTTTGTTTACTTGGATACAGCAAGAAGATGCCATTTATGAAGCACAGAAGGAGTGCTCACCAGACACTGAATCTGCTGGTGCCTTGAACTTGAACTTCCCAGACTCCAGAACCATGAGAAATAAACTTCTGTTGTTTTACCCACTCTAGGGCATTTTGTTACAGCAGCCTGAATGGACTAAGACAAAGCCCTGCACATGTTTTGTTAGATTCCTATCCAAATGTTTCCTTTCTTTTTTGAGTGATTGTAAGTGGTATTGTATTTTAAATTTTTGTGTCTGTGTTCATGCTGGTATATAGCAATATACTCGATTTTTGTGGGTTTATTTGTTTTGTATCCTGCCACATTGCTGAAGTTACTTCTTAGTTCTAGAAGCTTTTTCTGCATTCTTTGGAATTTTCTACGTAGACAATCTTGTCATATGCAAGTGGGGAGAGTTTTATTCCATTCTTTCCAATTAACGTACCTTTTATTTCCTATTCTTGTCTTATTGCACTGAATAGAGCTTCCAGGACTACGTTGAATACGAGTGGTGAGAGAGAATAGTCTTGCCTTGCTTCTGACCTCAAGGAGAAAACAGTCCATCTTTCACCCGTAAGTGTAACGTTAGCTGTAAATATTTTTGGAGATGTAGTTTATCAGACCGAGCAAGTTCCCCTCTATTCCTGTTTATTTTTTTGTGAGAGTTCCTTTTTTAAAAAAAACCATGAATGGGTATTGGATTTTGTCAAATGTTTTTCTGCTTCAATTGCAACGATCATGTTTTTTTTTTTTTTCTTTTCACCTGCTTTAGGCCAAACGATATACTATTTATACTATTCAAAATACTTTGAACTGCAAATAATAGATTAAACCAGATTAAAATGTGATTAAATTAAAAGAAATGTATTTTTTTTTTTTTTTTCCCTGAACAAGACATCTGGAGGCAGATAGTTCCAGGGTTGGCTAATTCAGCATCTCAGTATTGTCAGGGCTCTGGGTGTTCTCTGCGATTCTCTGGGCTTTCCCCTCGTGGTTGTAAGTCGGCTACAGAGGTCCCAGGTGCTGCTAGTAGGGGATGTTCTCCTTTTTCTTTTAATTACAAGGAAAAATTTTCTCAGAATCCTAACAGGTTTTTATGTCTTGTTGGCCAAAGTGAGCCCATGTCCAAACATAAACCAGTCTCGTGAAAATAATGGAAACGGGAGTGGAGTCCCATGAATAGTTTAATCCAGTAGTCCTTACCAGGGGCACTCCTGGTGTGTTGGATGACAATTTGTTATTGTGCAGGATTGTCCTACTCACTGCAGGACATTTAGCATCCCTGGCCCTCACCTATTAAGCAACAGCGGAGCCCTCCAGTCATGGTGACAATTTCTTTCAAACTTCGCCTGGGCGTGGCGGGCATGGGGGCTGGCAATACCACTTCTCATTGAGAGCCATTGGTTTAAACCAATTATGATTCACTCCAAGGTCAGCCAGTGGAGTGACCAACCCAGGACTGGTTTAGTTTACTACTACTATATATTGAATTCCCAATTATCTGCTTTTATTTCTCATCACTGTGACATCTAATAATTATTGTGTGTTTATTATGAGACACAGTGTGCTAATTGATTTAGATCCTTTATCATTTTACTTTTTATAACAACGTTAGGGGATATGCACTCTTATTGTCCCCATTTTACTGATGAGGAAATTGAGGCCTAGGAAGATTAAGGAAGTTGCCCAAAGTCTGATCCCAGAATCAGCATAAACTGCTACATCATACCGTTTCCCCAGGAAAATAAGTCTTTGTTGTCTTTTGCTGTCATTTATTCTGAGTGTAGCAAGACATTCTTCAAAAGCTGGGTGATTCTTCCCAGACCGTACCCACAATTTCAGTCCTCCAGTTGGAGGAATTATAGAGGGAAGACGAATGCATTTACTCCAGTTATGTATGGCGGAGAAGGGGTAAGAGATGAAAAGCATGATTTAGCCATATTATTTTGCTTTTTCTAAAAAGAAAACTCCTTATTAGATCAACACTTTAACTATTAGGCTGTGTCTTAATTATAACCTAGGCTTTATACTTCTTAAGCAAAGATATGACTAGGGCAAAATTAAAATATGGCAATGAGTATACGTTGTCGCACTCAAGTACTGTTTTCAGTAACTCCTTATCTAAGTCTTGGCTTTCTTTACACTTTTACATATTCTAAGTGATTCCAGGCATTGCAAAGCTCTTTTGCCTGTGCAAGGCTTCCAGGAACCCAGCCACTGGCAGCTTTGGTGTACGCACATTCTTAAGAAGGGACATTTCTATTTTGCCTGTATTTGAAGCTATTCATGACTGGCTCTCCATTCTTTTGTCTGCTTGTTCATCCATCCATCCATCCATCCATCCATCCATCCATCCATCCATCCTTCCATCCATCCATCCATCCATCCATCCATCCATCCATCCATCCACTCAGCCATTCTTTTGTTCAACAGTGATTTACTGAATTCCTACTTACTATGACTGTTCTATATTTGACATGCCACACAATGTTCAGCAATGACTTCTACTCAAGGGCTAGTTTTTAGTTTCGCACTGCTTTTCTCTTGTTCTTTATCTTTTGCTTTTGTGGCTCGGAACAGAAAAATCTATAGAAAAGATCTTGCTACCAGGCTGTGGGCCCCTCTGGTCCATGGAGGTATCTTACTGTCTTTGGGTCTTTCAGCTGAACAATGCCTGCAACATGGTGCATGCTCAGTAATGCTCATGGAACAAAACGGTGTGGTTCCTTTTCCAGGAAATGCTGCCATCTCTCTTTTGATTCAGGATAGGTTTACCTAGGTGATTACATCGCTAACATTGTATTCCTCTGGTTTCTTCCTCATGATAGGACAGATTTTACTAAAAAGTAGAAAATTATTTATTACATTTTGCTGTTCCTCTTACTTTTCATCCCAGATTAAATTTTCTTTGTCCTTCAATGCCCACTTCGAATACCAATAAACTAGTAACCTTTCGCCAACCTACTGAAGTCGCCATAAGGAGTTAGTCATTCTCTCTGTCAATTCACATATCCGCTTCATTCTTTTGTCTGCTTGTTTGTCCATCTATTTATCCATCTGCTTAGCTATTCGTTCGTTCAACAATGATTTAGTGAATACCTACTTACTGTGACCCTATTAAGTTTTACAGGCCACACAGTGTTCAACAAGGTGTTCATATGCCTGTCTACCTTCTTTTTCTTTTCTTTTTCTTTTTTTTTCTTTTTGAGATGGAGTCTTGCCCTGTCGCCCAGGCTGGAAGGCAAAGGTGCAATCTTGGCTCACTGCAACTTCTGCCTCCTGGATTCAAACAATTCTCCTGCCTCAGCCTCCCGAGTAGCTGGGATTACAGGTGCCCACCACCATACCCAGCTAATTTTTGTATTTTTAGTAGAGACAGGGTTTCACCATGTTGACCAGGCTGGTCTCGAACTCCTGACCTCCTACCCACCTTGGCCTCCCAAAGTGCTGAGATTACAGGCGTGAGCCACCGTGTCTGGCCAACTTCCTTGATTATGTGTTTGTTTCCTCCAATAGGATATGAGCCCTTCAAGCAAAGACAAGAAAAATCTTATTGCTCTTTTTGCATCCTAAGTGCCTGACACAAAGGAAGGTGGAGGAAAGTGTGCAGTCAATGTCTGTAGAATTGCACTCTACATGCAATAGGGCCTGCCTTCTCTTCAACAGGCATTGCTTTTCCTCTTTTCAGCTTCATAGAACATTTAAAAAGCACAGAGCAACAATAATTTCATCAGCGGATGAAAGACGATGTCAAAAGAGAAAAACCAGGGTAGAGTTGACACAAATAATCAGAGGATGTCCCCATTATAATTACAGCAACATGGACTGAGTTATGCCAGCCCCTGAGAGGAATTTGATTTCCTCATTATGTGTATAATCTTTACCATCCTCTCAACATCACTTTTCTCTTTGGTATTTCACATATGATTCTGATGTCTCCCTGCTTTGTAGATGGGGAAACTGAACTTCAGAACGGTCTAGTGGCTTGAGCCATCTCGCATAGCAAGGCAGACACTGAGAGGTGGGCATAAAATAAGCATGTTTAGATTTTAATTATTTCAGTCAAATCAAGAGATCACCATCACCAGAATATCTTATTAACTATTCATCGAACCCTTATTATGTGCCAAGAACTTTACATGCGTTAACCTTTCTCCCCAGTCTTTATTTGGAAAACATTTAAAACCTGCAAACAGCTGGAAGAATACACAATGAAACATCTAGTTTCACTAATTGATTTATTTCTTACACCTAGTTTCTTACACTTAGTTTCACATTTCTGTTTTATTTCTCTCTAAATATATTTGAATATATTGGATTACATGCAGACATTATGACTTTGCTCCTAAATATTCCAGCATACATCTCTTCTGAAGAAGAGCGTTCTCTTACATAACTAAGATACAATAACCACACTCAGGAAAGTTAACATTAAAATAATTTCATTATCTATTACATAATCCTTATTCAAATTTGCCTATTTTCTCAATAACTCCTCCCTCCCTCGCTCCCTTCCCTTCTCCTTCCTTCCTTCCTTCCTTCCTTCCTTCCTTCCTTCCTTCCTTCCTTCCTTCCTTCCTTCCTTCCTTCCTTCCTCCCTTCCTTCTTTCCCTCCTCTCTTTCTTCCTTCCCTCCTCCCTCCCTTCCTCCCTCCCTCCCTTCCTCCCTCCCTTCCTCCCTGTCTGTCTGTCTTTCTCCCCTTTCTCTCAATTCAGGATCTAATCGAGGATCATACATTGCATTGACTTTTCATATTTCTTTAGTCATCTTTAATTATAATCACTTTCCAGTCTTCCCCCTCAACCCCGTTTCATGACATTGACAGTTTTGAAGAGTTCAAGCTACTTGTTTTGCAAAATGCCTTTAGCTTAGATTTGTGTGATGTTTCCTCATGGAAAGATTCAGGTTAAATATTGTTAGCAAGTATTAAATAAGTGATATTGCGTCCTTCTCAATTCATCCCATCGGGGGCATCAAATGTTAATGTGTCCCATCACTCATGATGCTATGACCACTTGGCTAAGGCAGTGTTTGCCAGATTTCTACATTGTGGAAGTACCATTTTCCTATGTAATTAACAAGTAATCTGTGGAGTGATACTTTGAGTTTGTGTGAATACCCCCATCAGGCTTTCGTCTAATGTTTTTAGTATCCACTGATGATAAGTGTTTATCATCATTTTAGAGTCTCACCATAACCCTGTGAGGTAGACACTGTTATGACCCATATATTTACAATGAAGAAACTGAGTCTTAGAGAGATGAAGAAACTCACTCAAGGTCTCACAGCTAATAAGGGACAGAGCTGAGATTTCAGCCCACATCTGGCTGTCTCTAAAGCCTGTGCTCTACCTACTACACTGCACTAACTGAAAGTAGACTTTCTTATCTCACTTGCTCCAGGCAAGACAAGAAAAAAGTGATAGTCAAGATCATATAAGACACAATTTATTTAATCTCTCAACAAGTCTCTTTCCTTTTACTTCCTAAGCACTTTTTTTTTCCAAAGCCTGATGCCTGTCACTCTTCCCTGACTGTTAACCTGGAATGTGGTGAATAAATTATGATTCCATCCCACGATGCCCAGAACCACCTGCTTGCCAGCACCACACTGGGATGTAATTACATTCTGGAATCATCCATTCCAGTTTGAGAAAGACCACTACATACATTCATAGGGAGGATTACAGTGAATCCTTCTGGGGTTTGTTTGTTTGTTTGTTTGTTTGTTTTTGAGACAGAGTCTCGCTCTGTCGCCCAGGCTGGAGTGCAGTGGCACCGTCTCGGCTCACTGCAAGCTCTGCCTCCCGGGTTCATGCCATTCTCCTGCCTCAGCCTCCAGAGTAGCTGGGACTACAGGCGCCGCCACCACGCCCGGCTAATTTTTTGTGTTTTTAGTAGAGACAGGGTTTCATCGTGTTAGGCAGGCTGGTCTCTATCTCCTGACCTCATGATACGCCCGCCTTGGCCTCCCAAAGTGCTGGGATTACAGACATGAGCCACCGCACCCAGCCGAGAGATGGGTTCTCTCAAAAAGGGGAGCTTGAGGGTGCACAGAGGTGGAGGTGGGGAATGTATTTTTCTATTAGTTTCAAAGGAAGAGCTCACCTAGCCCAACTCCCTTCCTTTGTAGATGAAGAAACAGAGCTCTAGACTGGTATGTGGACTATCCAGGATCAACACTGGTGACAGACAGATCTGGGGCTGGAACTACAGATTCCATGCTTATCATGCTGCAAAATCCCGAAGGTTACACTCTTGTCTAGCCCTGCTCGCCCAGCACTTGGTCCTCTGCTGCCGCTCCCCACCCTCCCCTTCTCAGACTTGCCCTTTGGAAGGCATTTGCTCATTCTTTCCTTCCTTTCTTCCTTCACTGAGTTGTTCATTCTTAAATAGCATTTATCATCCTCCTACCATATGCCAGATCCTGTGCTGGCCATAATGGGTATGAAACTAAAAGAAACACAGTGTCAGCCTTGAAGGAGGCCACTGTTTAGGTGAGGGCAGGGGAAGCACATAATCCCCCACCATGATCGGATGTGCTAAGCACTAGAGCAACGCTCATCTACTGCCCTGGGGACGCAGAAAAGGGAAGAATGCTTTGAAATTATGCGGCTGCTTGCGAGTTTGCTGGGGAGCTTCTCAAAGCATAGCTCCATTACTCAGAACACTCTTGGAATTCCCTTTCCTTTTGCTAGTCTTCTCAGATGAAAGGGAGGGCAAGTATGGGAAGCAAAGGAAGGGCAGGACATGGCTGGTTGATGAGTTTTGGGGGGTTTCTAAAGGGACCCAGAAACACACCCGATCACAGACTCAGGACTAATTGGTGAAGCTGGATGGCTGCATCTGCTGCAGGCCCTTAGGAGCCTAAAGACGATTATTGGCTTGGCTCAGTTAAGAGAGCTTGAGCCTTCTCCAAGGCTGCCCAGTGTCCAGAGCCGCCTGTGCTTCTGGGCCTCGGGGAGAAGGCCAGCATGATGGGAAACTGGTGAGGATGCTGAGAAGCTGGGACCCGATTGCCCTAGGGCACCAATTGCAGCTCCAGCCGCAGGAGGCCCTGTGCTCTTCCCACTTGCTGCTCAGTACACTGCATAATGGGCACTTAGTTATGGGATCTAAACTAAGCCTGAGTCTTATTCTGCACAAGGGAATAATGACATCACAAGCTGGAAGGAAGGAGTATGCTGTACTGATTAGACCAAGGCAGTGAAAAGTTCTGGCTGCTTTTTTCTGTTCCTGCTGCTGACCAATGGCACAATCCAGGCCAATGAGGACACATCTGCTTACCTGTCAGTGAACTGATGTAATGACTTCATACAGCACGGCTTTGGGCTATGCTGGACCTCCCAAGTGAGCCCTCCTTCCCTTAACAACTGTGACAACTGAATGACGTTTTACTGCGCCAGTCTGTTTATGGATCACCTATTTAATCCTCACAGTAACCCTAATAGTAGCTACCATTATGATTCCTGTTTTGCACAGGAAGAAACAGAAGCTCAGAGAAGGTAAGTTACTTACCCAAGGGCACACAGCTAATAAAGATGGCACTAATACTGAATCAAGCAGGGTGATTTCTGAGCCCACATTCCTCGCTGCTAAGGAAAATTACCTCTTAGCCCCAGCAGGATGTGACCTGGGCAGGAGTTCTAGCACTTGTTAGAATTTATGGTCATGTCCTTCATTTCTTTTGCTGTTCGTTAGATTATAAGCTCCCTAAGATCAGGGAACAGGCAGACTTGTTTGCCACGGAGCCTCCGGAGCCTAGTACCTCTTAGCACATAGTAGATGCTTTGTTCATGATTTGGGCTGAGCGAATAGCTCTGGATCAGGCCACATAGCCTATTTAGTATTTTGCCAACTACACTAGCAGGAGAGGCCAATAGTATAGGCTGAATTGTTCAGTTATGGGGACTATCTGGGCTCTAAGGAGTGGGCTCTGGGGGGATTCACCAGAGTTGTTCCTTCTTTTGCCCTTGCCCCCATCTCCTGTAGCATGTGCTCATCCTGTGATTCATTTATTCTGCAGATCTTTAATGAGCACCTATTATGTGCCAGATGCTGTTCCAGGTAGTTCACTCGAACAAAGCGGATAAAAATGCCTCTGACACAGAGCTTGCAATCCACTGGAGGGGAAACCCATGAGCAATTAATAGGCAAAATGCGCAGTGCATGCAACAGAAAACATGCTTAGGAAGGTAGATATGAAGGGTCAGGGAGATGGGTGGCCAGTAAAGCCCTCATTAAGAAGGTGGCATTTGACAAAAGGCTAGAAGGAAGTCAGGGGGCAACCATACAAATGCCTCAGAGAGAGGGAACAGCCAGCACAAATGCCCCGGGGCAAAATCACGCCGTGTGTGGGACGAGCAGGGGGGAGGTCACTGGAGCGAGAGATGGGAGTGATGGGAGAAGAGTTCGGAGAAGTGACCAGAGCTAGGCTATGTGAAGTCTTGTAGGTCGTAGTTATAACCTTGGCTTTAAATCTGAGTGGAATGTGAAGTCACTAGAGGATTCGGGCAGAGGAGGGATGTGATCTGACTTTCCATGTTATCGTGTACCACAGCTATTTGCGTATCTGTCTCCCCCTCTAGTCTGTGAGGCTGTCAACACTGGGACCATGTATATATTCCCAGCGCCAAGCACAGTAATGGTACATGGTAGATGTTTCAATACATGGCTATCAAATGAATGAGCATATGAAAAATGCAGAACCAAGTGAAGAATGAAACCAGCTGAACTAGGGTGCAGATGGGGACCCAGAGGGCAGATAAATGCACTCTGAATTGATGAATGAAGGGCATTTAATGGAGCAGGTGTCTTTTAATCTAGGACTAGAAGAAAGAGAAGCCTATCCACAAATAGAGAGAGAGGAAAGATATTGCTCCTGAACAGGGAATGGGAGCAAAGGGTTGGAGGCATGAAAGTGCAGGGCAAATTAAGAAAATACCCAATAGACAAATGTTTCTGGTAGGCAGGATGAGAAGAGGCACACAGTGGCATCAGAGGCCAGAATTGCAGCCTGGGGCCAGATCATAGAATGACTTACATGTCAAGCTAAGAAATTTGGATTTTATACTGCAGGCAATGGGAGCCTTTGCAGGATTTTACAGGTGTGGGGCCATTTTCAAGGGGGGGATTCAGCCCATTAGGTTTTGTCTTGCAATCGGTAAGGACCGTGGAGAAAACCAAGAGTGGTTCTGTGTATGGGAGGCAGTGCCTCACAGTGTGGCTACAACACAGCACTGTTTATTGTGTCAATTATGTGTGTGGAAATACTGTCACGTTCAGAAGGAGAGTTGATCTCATATTTCACGGCAGCCTTTGGGGATTCCCCTTTATGGAACCCTCAGACACTGCACAGTGAAAGATTTAGCGGTTTACTCAGGTGCATTCCAGTAGGAGCCTGTGTCCAGCTCAGGAGTGGTAATGACTTCATTACACTGCTCATCCGTCCATCCAGCCCTTATGTAAAATCAATCAGCCATAGGCTTCCTGGGTTCATTTCATTTCTTCTCCTGTGCTGGAGGAGATTGGTAGGGTCAAGACATGACCTGTTGTGCCCCTGGGTGGCATGTAGCTCCATTGCTATTTAGCCTGGAAGCCCGGGGTCAGTCATGATGATGTTAGGAGGTTCACCAGGCAGGGGGAATGCAAAGGCGGTCATCTGAGGTCATCTGATAGATTTGGTAATGAACCATGCTGGGTTCTAAGTATGCGCTGGGGCTGCTCATGGTGGGGGGAGATGGCCCTGGGAGGATGGAGATGAAAGTCCATGTCAAAGTGAAAGCTGTCAGCCATTGCTTTGAGGGAATGAGCTTGTTCCCAGGTTGGAGGTTAAGGTGTCCACTTTCCTGCCTTGACTCTGCATGGCTAAGACTGGCCCACCCTCTCACCTTTTCACTCTGACTTAGTCTAAGTTAACTGAAAGGGCTCGTTGACTCTCCCCACCATAGTTCTGTTGCTTCATTGTGGAGCAGGCCTGGGCACCACTCACTAGTGTGTTTTCAGCCTAGGGTTATGGTCACTGTAACTCACTTTAGATGGAACACTTAGGTGTCATGAACCCACAGGACATAGACGCAGAAGTGCAACCTTTTTACCAGCACGTAGCTTTCAAAGTTGGGGATTAGAGGAGCTGGAGAGGGGCGAAAATAGAGTGGCTCAGAGAACCCCTAGTCTCAAGCTTTCAGGGGGCTTAAATAAGAAGTCAGCAATTTGGGGAGCAGAGGGAGAAGCTTCTCCAGTATCCCCAGTTTTCTTTCAACTGCATGCAGGGAAGAAAAACCAGTATTCCTCTGCTGAGATGCAGCAGGTTCATCTATAATTTACCAAAATGATGTGCTGGAAGGTAGCTGGGCTCCAGAGACATCATGAGCCTCTCGTGTACAGAAAACCACATCAGGAATAGAATTCTACCTGAAATGATGTCCTTGGAGGAGTCAATGTTGTGAATTGTGCTCTCCCTCACAGCGAAGTTAGGAACAACCATTACAGCCTCTCCTCCCTCATTCCCTTGGGAGGGCCATCAATGATGTAGGCTCATTACCTACATGCAATTTATATGCTTTGGAGATTAGTTTAAGTTGGACAACCAGTAGAACTTTCATCATGGATGCAGATTGTAAAGATTGTCTTCATAATAATACAAGGATTTGGAGAAGGGCATAGGCTAGAGCAGGCATGTGAGTCTGACTCATAGTGGATCTATGACTATACCCCAAGGCCAGATAGAAGAGACTTTTTTTTGGCTTGGTTAATGAGTAACAGTGTTATGACAACTGTCAAAATCTATTGAAGGCTTTAAAAATGCTCATAGCTTTTGACCTAAGAATCCAGCATCTAGGAGAAAATTTATAGCACTAAATACCCACATCAAAAACTAGAAAGACCTCATTAACAACCTAACATCTCACCTAAAAGAACTAGAGAACCAAGAGCAAACAAATCCCAAAGCTAGCAGAAGACAAAAAATAACCAAGATCAGAGCTGAACTGAAGGAGAAAAACAGACAAAAAACCCTTCAAAAAATCAACAAATCCAAGAGCTGTTGTTTTGAAAAAAATTACTGAAATACATAGACCACTAGCTAGACTAATGAAGAAGAAAAGAGAGAAGAATCAAACAAACACAATCAGAAATGATAAGGAGGATATCACCACTGACCCCACAGAAATACAGCCATCAGAAAATACTATAAATACCTCTATGCACATAAACTAGAAAACCTAGAAGAAATGGATTAATTCCTGGACACATACACCCTCCCAAGACAGAACCAGGAAGAAACTGAATCCCTGAAAAGACCAATCATGAGTTCTGAAATTGAGGCAGTAATAAATAGCCTACAAACCAGAAAAAGCCCAGGACCAGAGGGATTCACAGCTGAATTCTACGAGATGTACAAAGAAGAGCTGGTACCATTTCTACTGAAACTATTCCAAAATATTGAAAAGGAGGGACTCCTCCCTAACTCACTCTAGGAGGCCAACATTATCTTGATACCAAAACCTGGAAGAGACAATAAAAAAGAAAACTTCAGGCCAATATCCTTGATGAACATCCATGCAAAAATCCTCAATAAAATACTGGCAAACCAAATCTAGCAGCATATCAAAAAGCTTATCTACTATGATCAAGTTGGCTTCATCCCTGGGATGCAAGGTTAGTTCAAGATAGGCAAATCAATAAATGTGATTCATCACAGAAACAGAACTAAAAAAAAAAAAAAAAAATACAAGATTATCTCAACAGATACAGAAAAGTCCTTTGATAAAATTCAACATCACTTCATGTTAAAAACTCTCAGTAAACTGGGTATTGAGGAATATACCTCAAAATAATAAGAGCCATATATGACAAACCCACAACCAATGTCATACTGAATAAGCAAAAGCTGGAAGCATTCCACTTGAAAACTGGCACAAGAAAAGGATGCCCTCCTATCACCACTTCTATTCAATATAGTATTGGCCGAGCAGTCAGGCAAGAGAAAGAAATAAAGTGTATTCAAATAGGAAGAGAGGAAGTTAAATTATCTCTATATCTCTTTGATACAGGATAACATGATCCTATATCTAGAAAACTTAATTGTTTCAGCTCAAAAGCTTCTTCAGCTGATAAGCAACTTCAACAGAGTCTCAGGATATAAATTCAGTGTGCAAAAATTGCTAGTATTCTTATACATCAACAACAGGCAAGCAGAGAGCCAAATCATGAATGAACTCCAATTCACAATTGCTACAAAAAGAATAAAATACTTAGGAATAAATACAGCCAACAAAGGAAGTGATGGACCTCTTCAAGGAGAACTACAAACCACTGCTCAAGTAAATCAGAGAGGACATAAACAAATGGAGAAACATTCCATGCTCATTGACAGGAGGAATCAATATCGTGAAAATGGCCATACTGCCCAAAGTAATTTATAGATGCAATGATATTCCCATTAAACTACCATGACATTTTTCACAGAATTAGACAAAACTATTTTAAAATTCATGTGGAACCAAAAAAGAGCCCAAATAGCCAAGACAATCTTAAGTGAAAATAGCAAAGCTGGAGGCATCACGCTACCCAACTTCAAACTATGCTACAAAGCTACAGTAATCAAAACAGCATGGTACTGGCACAAGACCAAACACATAGGCTAATGCAACAGAATAGAGAACTCAGAAATAAGACTGCACACCTACAACTATTTGATCTTTTACAAACATGACAAAAACAAGCAATGGGGAAAGGATTTCCTAGTTAATAGGAACTGGGAGAACTGGCTAGCCATATGGTGAAAATTGAAACTGGACCCTTTCCTTACATCATATACAAAAATTACCTCAAGATGGATTAAACACTTAAATGTAAAACCCAAAAGTATGAAAGCCATAGAAGAGAATCCAGGCAATACCATTTAGGACATAGGCAGGGGCAAAGATTTCATGATGAAAATGCCAAAAGCAATTGCAACAAAAGCAAAAATTGACAAGTGGGATCTAATTAAAGAGCTTCTGCACAGCAAAAGAAACTATCATCAGAGTGAGCAGATATCCTACAGAATGGGAGAAAATGTTTGCAATCCATCCATCTGACAAAGGTTTAATTTCCATAGTCTATAAGTAACTTAAACAAATTTACAAGAATAAAACAAACAACTCCATTAAAAAGTGGGCAAAAACCACAAACACTTCTTAAAAGAAGACATACATCTGGCCAACAAACATATGAGAAAAAACTCAACATCCCTGATCATTAGAGAAATGCAAATCAAAACCACAATGAAATATCATCTCACACCAGTCAGAATAGCTCTTATTAAAAAGTCAAAAAACAATAGATGCTGGTGAGGTTGTGGAGAAAAAGGAACACTTTTACACTGTTGGTGGGAGTGTAAATTAGTTCAACCATTGTGAAAGATAGTGTGGCAATTTTTCAAAGACCTAGAGGCAGAGATACCATTTGACCTATCAGTCCCATTACTGGGTATATACCTGAAGGAATATAAATCATTCTGTTACAGAGATACATGCACGTGTATGTTCATTGCAGCACTATTTGCTATAGCAAAGACATGGAATCAACTTAAATGCCCATCAGTGATAGACTGGATAAAAAATATGGTACAGATACACCATGGAATACTATGCAGCCTAAAAAAAAGAAATGAGATCATGTCGTTTGCAGGGACGTGGATGGAGGTGCAAGCTGTTTTCCTCAGCAAACTAACACGGAACAGAAAACCAAACACTGTATGTTCTCCCTTATAAGTGGGAGCTGAATGATGAGAACACATGGACACATGAGGGGAACAACACACACTGAGGCCTGTTGGAGGGTTTAGGGGAAGGAGAGCAACAGGAGGAATAGCTAGTCGATGCTGGGCTTAATACTTAGGTGATGGGTGATGGGATGATCTGTGCAGCAAACCACCAGGGCACACGTTTAACAATGTAACAAACCTGCACATCCTGCACATGTACCTCTGAACTTAAAATAAAAGTTAAGAGAGAGAGAAAAAAATCCAGCATCTAGGAATTTCTCTGAAAATAATACACATAGAATAAATAAGATAAAGATGTTTATCATGGTAATATTTATAATAGTAGAGAAACGCAGTCTTTAGGCTGAGTGTGGTGGTTCATGGCTGTAATCCCAGAACTTTGGGAGGCTGAGGTGGGCGGACCACTTAAGCTCGGGAGTTCGAGACCAGCCTGGCCAATATGGTGAAGCCCCATCTTTACTAAAAATACAAAAAGTAGCCAGGCATAGTGGCGTGCACCTGTAGTCCCAGCTACTTGGGAGGCTGAGGCAGGAGAATCGCTTGAACCCGGGAGGCAGAGGTTGCAGTGAGCCAAGATCGTGCCACTGCACTCCAGCCTGGGCAACAGAGCAAGACTCTGTCTCAAAAAAAAAATGCAGTCTTTAAAAATTGCTATTTCAGAATATCTGATGACATGGAAACATATTTATAATTTTTTAAACTTAAAAATGTATTGAAATATTTTCTATAGAAAATCACAGGAAATAAAACAAACATCCATATGCCCTTTAGCAAATTCAACAAATGTTGACATTTTGTCATAGTTACTTCAGAATGTTTTAAGAAATGAAATGTAGATACTGTTGAGGCCTCTTTTGTACTCCTCTCGTCCCTACCTTCCCAATGATAATTACTTTTCTGAAATTGGTACGTATTCTTCCTGTTCAGAAGTTATACTTCTACTATACATCTGTATTTCCATAAAATATATAGTATTTTTATAATTTACAACCATTTTAACTTCCTTCAAAGTGCAGTTTTCATTCAACACAATTTCCAAGATTTTATCCAGTTTGATATATGTAGATAACATAATTTTTATTGCTATATGTAGTATTCTAACTACACAAACATATTTAATACACTTTTAAAACTGAATTGTAATGGCTCAATGAGTTATCTCTAAGTGAACATACTCATCTAACTATCACCCAGGTCAAGAAATAGAACATTATAGAATAGCATCTTACCACAGAAACTCTCCATTATGCCCATTTCCAACAACTATCCTTTCCCCTACAAAAGTAGCCACTGTCATGATTTCTAATAGCATCAATTTGCCTGTTTTTGAACATTGTATAGTAGGAATCATGTGGTGCTCTACATTTGCCAATTAGTTCAATTGTTAATTAAGTTGCTTGGTTCTTCCCCTTCATTATTGATTTTATTGGGTCCATTATCAGTGATTGAGAGAGATGTATTAAACTCTCCCACTGTGAGTAGGGATTTCTTGTATCTCCTTTTAATTTTGTCAATTTTTATTAAAATATATTAAAACTATGTTGTTGTATGCATATAGATTTATAATTGTGATAGCTTTCTGGTGAATTGACCACTTTATGATTATGAAATACCTCTCTTTATCCTGAGCAATGTTTTTGCCTTAAAGTCTGTTTTTTTCCTGTATTAGGATAGCCATAGCAGTTTTCATTTGGTTAGCCTTGGATATCTTTTCCACTTTTTGATTTATGAAGTGCATTCTTCCATTCTCATGCTTCTAATGAAGACATACCCGAGACTGGGTAATTTATAAAGGAAAGAGGTTTGATTGAGTCACAGTTCAGCATGGCTGGGGAGGCCTCAGGAAGCTTACAATCATGGCAGAAGGGGAAGCAAACATGTCCTTCTTCACATGGTGGCAGGAAGAAGTGCCCAGCAAAGGGGGAAGCCCCTTATAAAACCATCAGATCTTGTGAGAACTCACTCACTATAATGAGACCAGCATGAGGGTAATCACCCTCATGATCCAGTTAGCTCCCACTGGGTCTCCTCCATGACAGATGGGGATTATGGGAATTACAATTCAAGGTGAGATCTGGGTGGGGACACAACCAAACCATGTCATTCCACCCCTGGCCCCTTCCAAATCTCATGTCTTCACATTTCAAAAATGTAATCATGCCCTTCTGTCAGTCCCCCAAAATCTTAACTAATTCCAGCATTAACTCAACAGTTCAAATCCAAAGTCTCATCTGAGACAAGGCAAATCCTTTTCACCTATAAAATCAAAAGCAAGTTAGTTACTTCCTAGATACAATGAGGGTACAGGCTTTGGGTAAATTCACCTGTCTCAAATGAGAGAAACTGGCCAAAACAAAGGGGCCTCATGCAAGTCCAAAATCCAGTAGGGCAGTCATTAAGCCTTAAAGTTCCAAAATGATCTCCTTTGACTCCATGTCTCACATCCAGGTCATGCTGATGCAAGAGGAGGGCTCCACAGCCTTGGGCAGCTCTGCTCCTGTGGCTTTGCAGGGTACAGCTGGTTTCATGGCTGGAATTGAGTGTCTGATTTTTCCAGGCACACTGTATAAGCTGTTGGTGAAGCTGCTAGTCTGAGATCTGGAAGATGGTGGCCCTCTTCTCATAGCTCCACTAGGCAGTGCCCAAGTGGGGACTCTGTGTGGGGGCTCCAACCCCCCATTTTCCTTCCATACTGCCCTAGCAGAGGTTCTCCATGAGGACTCCACCCCTGTGCAGACTTCTGCCTGGACATTCAGGATTTCCATACATCTGTGAAATCTAAGCGGAGGTTCCCAAATCTTCATTCTTGTCTTCTGCATACCTGCAGGACCAACACCACCTGGAAGCTACCAAGGCTTGGGACTTGCACTTTTTGAAGCAATGGCCTTGCACCTTTTGAAGTTGTACCTTGGCCCCTTTTAGCCATGGCTGGAGCAGCTGAGACACAGGGGACCAAGTCCTGGGGCTACACACAGCAGAGGGCCCTGAACCTGGTCCACAAAGCCATTTTTCCCTCCTTGGCCTCTGGGCTTGTGATGGGAGGGGCTGCTGTGAAGGTCTCTGACATGCCCTGGAGACATTTTCCTCATTGTCTTGTTGATTAACATTTGGCTCCTCCTTATTATGCAAATTTCTGCAGTGGGCTTGAATTTTTCCTCAGAAAATTGATTTTTCTTTCTTTATTGCATTGTCAGGTTGCAAAATTTCCAAACTTTTATGCTCTGCTTCCTCTTGAATCCTTTGCCACTTAGAAATTTCTTCTGTCAGATGCCCTAAATCATCTCTCTGAAGTTCAAAGTTACACAGATCTCTAAGGCAGGGACAAAATGCCACCAGCCTCTTTGCTAAAACATAACAAGAGTTATCTTTGCTCCAGTTCCCAAGAAGTTCCTCATCTTCATCGTGAGACCACCTGAGCCTGGACTTCATTGTCCATATCAGTATCAGCATTTTGGTCAAAGCTATTCAACAAGTCTGTGGGAAGTTCCAAACTTTCCTACATCTTTCTGTCTTCTGAGCCCTCCAAGTCTCTAGGAAGTTCCAGACTTTCCCACACTTTCCTGTCTTCTTCTGAGACTTCCAAGCTGTTCCAACCTCTGCCTGTTACCAAGTTCCAGAGTCACTTCTTCATTTTTGGGTATCTTTATAGTAGTGCCCCACTCTCAGTACCAATTACTGTATTAGTTTGTTCTCATGCTGCTAATAAAGACACACCCAAGACTGGGTAATTTATAAAGGAAAGAGGTTTAATTGACTCACAGTTCAGCATGGCTGGGGAGGACTCAGGAAACTTACAATCATGGCAGAAAGGGAAGCAAACATGTCCTTCTTAATGTGGTGGCAGGAAGGAGAAGTGCTAAGCAAAGGGGGAAGAGCCCCTTATTTAACCATGAGATCTCATGAAAACTCACTCACTATAACAACATCAGCATGAGGGTAACTGCCCTCATGATTCAATTACCTCCCACGGGGTCCCTCCCACAACATGTGGGAATTATGGGAATTACAATTCAAGATGAGATTTTGGTGGGGACACAGCCAAACCATATCATGAAGGATAGCTTTATTGGGTAAAGTATTCTGGTATTCTTGGCTGACTTTTTTTTTTTTCTTTTAGCACTGTGAATATATCTCATCCTATTCTATCCTGCCTATCTCATCCTATTCTATCCTGTCTTGCAATTTTTCTCCTGAGATATCTGTTTATAGCTTAATGGTGATTCCCTCATATGTGACTTAATGCTTTTTTCTTGCTGCTTTTAAAATGCTCTCTTTGTCCTTGACTTTTGGCCATATGATTATAATATGCCTTGAAGAGGACCTCATTGGGTTGAGTCGGTCGGGGGCCCTTTGAGCTTAATGGATCCGGATGTCTATGTCTCTCCCAAGACTTGGGAAGTTTACAGCAATTATTCCATTAAATAAGCTTTTTGTCCCTTTCTCTGTATCTTCTTCTTTTGGAACTCCCATCATGCAAGAGTTTCATTGCTTAATGGTGCCTCATAAGTCCTGTAGGTTGTCTTACTTTTTTCATTCTCTTTTATTTTTTTCCCTTTGACTGGATAATCTCAAAAACGTATCTTCAAGTTCACAGATTTTTTCTTCTGCTTGATCTAGTTTGCTTTGGAAGCTCTCCATTGTACTTTTCATTTCATTCACTAAATTCTTCAGTTTCAAGATTTCTGTTTGGTTGTTTGTTTCTCTTTGGTTCTGTTTTATGATCTCTTTGTTGCATTTCTCATTCAGATCATGAATTGTTTGCCTGATTTTGTTGAATTACCTATCTGTAGCTTGAATCTCATGTCTTGTTGAGTTTTCCTTTTTATCTTTAATATTTTTCTTTTTCTTTCTCTCTCTTTCTTTTCGTTCTTTCCTTCTTTCTTTCCTTCTTTTTCTTTCTTTCTCTCTCTCTCTCTCTCTCTTTCCCCCTCCCTCCCTCCCTCTCCTCTCCTCTCCTCTCTTTTCTTTTCTTTCTAGATCATGTCTCACTCTTTTGCCCAAACTGGAGTGCAGTGGTGTGATTTCAGTTCACTGCAACCTCCACCTCCTGGGCTCAAGTGATCCTCCCATCTCAGCCTCTTGAGTCACTAGGACTACAGGCACTCACCACCATGCTTGGCTAAATAAATTTTTTTTTTTTGTAGAAATGAGATCTCCCTATATTGCCTAGGCTGGTCTCAAACTCATGAACTCAAGCAGTCTTCCTGCCTTGGCCTTCCAGAGTGCTGGGATTATAGGCATGAACCACTGCACCCAACTGAACTTTCTGAAGAACACTATTTTGAATTCCTTTTCAGGTGATTAATAAATTTTCTTTATTTTGAGGTCTGTTCCTTTGATGGTGTCATTTATTTTTTGCTTTTTCGTGTTTCTTTTACCCCTGCATTAATGTCTGTGCATCTGGTGGAACAGCTACCTCTTCAAAACCCAACAGAGTGGCTTTCATAGGGAAAGACCTACCTGCAGAGGGGTCTTCAGGTGCCGGTTGGGCAGGGTGTGGTGGCTCTGGTTTGAAGTGGATGCAGGAGTATGGCCCCTGTGCAGTTTCTTCAGTTGTAATCAATGTCAGGGATGATTGTGAGTGCCTCAGTAGTCTAGGCTGCAGAAGTTTGTGGCAGTAGTGTAGGCTCTTCTTAGTAGCAAGAGCTTTTGGGGTTCTCCTGTTCTCATTTTATCCACAAGGGTGAGTCTTAGATGAGGGTATCCTTCTTGGTGTTGGGTTAGACATGGCCCACGAGCAGCTGCAGTGGTGCCGGGTTCTAGGGAGCAGGTGCTCAGAGTGACTGTAGAGCCCAAGTCCTGGGCCCAGACTCTCACAAACCTACTGTGGCACCTGGGACTTGGGGTGAAGGTTCACTCTGTGTCAGGCATGGGTGAATACAGATGGCTCACAAAGTTGGTGTCTGTGACTCTGAGGCACACTCCAGCAGCTCAGGCCCAGCTGGAGTTTTAACTATGACTGTGACTCTGGGGTGCAGGGCACAGCACTGGCCCAGCATCAGGGAAGAAGGAGAGCTGTGAAGGTTCAGGTCCAGTGAGCAGAACACAGCTGTAATTCAGGAGCTGGAGCATTGCAGTAGGTCACAGCAGCAACTCAGGCCCTGGGGTATAAGGCACCATGTAGTGGTGACTCTAGACCTTAGGATGGTGGGACATGGCAGTATCTGAGGCTCGGCGAGATAGCAAGGACCCAGGAATGGTGAAATTCAGCTGTGGCTTGGGCCTCAGGGAGCATGGAGCAGCACAGCAATGACTCTCTTCCTTGAGGAGGTGGCGTGCCTCAGCAGCTCCGAATCTGGGCGGCTAGTCTAGTCCCAGGGAGGCAGGGTTTTCCACTTGTTTGGCCTGGTGGGGGTGGGGTGTCCCATGTCAGTCAGTGCTCTGTTTTCCTGGGATGTGGGATGCCACATCAGCTCAGCCCTGGGAGGTGCAGCTGCTCAGCTCATCCAAGGCATTTATTTCCTGGGAGGTTGGGAGCACCTCAGCTCAGGTGCTGGGGGCGTGACTGCTCTGGGTAGCTAAGGCAGGGATTCCCTGGGAGACACAGTGCCACATTAGCTTCAGCACCAGGGGATGTGATTGCTCTGGGTAGCCAAGTCATTGATTCTTGATTTTCCCAGAGATGGGGTGCCGCTTCAGCTCAGGCCGAGAGAAGCAGGGTGTAGCAGCAACTGGGAGGGGTGGATGGAGTGACTCTGGCCCTCTGGCAGCCTGTTACGTCTGGTTAGCTCCTGATCCTGTAGCACAGACCTTCAAGTTTTCAAAATGAATTTCTGGAATGTTCACCAAGACTCTTTTTTTCTGGAAGGTCTTGAATTCTAATCTGTCTCCTCAGCACCATAAAACTGCCCAAAATTCTCTGCTTGAAATTTGAGGCATCTGCCATGTGCAGTTACAGAATTTGGCGAACTTATTGAGGAAAAAACAAACCATGTTTTTAGGCTCCTTAAGTTTTCGATTTTTATCATTTATACCTCAGAGATTTCTGAAGTTCTGGTGGTTTCTCAGTCCCCTGGCAGTGACCCACTGCCTGGGTAAAGCTTTCTCAGCTTTTGACCTATTCACAGAATTGACAGAGGCTCCCAGCTTCCTCTCTGCAGTTCCCCTCCTCAGAATCAAATCCTGCATAGGTCCCATTGGCTGTCAAGATCTCTGATGCCTGTAACTATGACCCTTGCATTTTACTTGCTTTTCTTTCTTTCTGTTTTTTTTTTTTTTTTTTTTTTTTTTGATAGAGTCTTGCTCTGTCGCTCAGGCTGGAGTGCAGTGGCACGATCTCGACTCACTGCAACCTCTGCCTCCTGGGTTCAAGCGATTCTCCTGCCTCAGCCTCCCATCTGGGACTATAGGCATGCGCCACCACGCCCAGCTAATTTTTGTATTTTTAGTAGAAACGGGGTTTTACCATATTGGCCAGGGTGGTCTTGAACTCCTGACCTTGTGATGCACCCTCCTCGGCCGCCCAAAGTGCTGGGATTACAGGCGTGAGCCACCGCACCCAGTCACATTTTATTTGCTTTTCTAATTACATTCCATGGGGCATTGGTCTGCCATAGCAATCCTGGTAGCAAAAGCCCTGTAGGCTTCTCTATTTTACATTTTTGAGTTCTAAACATTGTGTCTGAAAAATATAGGGGCAATCTGAGGTTCCAGGTGATGTGATTTTCCTCCAGAAAGTATATATGCTTACTTCTGGCTGTTAGCTAGTCCAAGGGTAAGCCACCTCAATTCAGCCAGGACTTGGCATGCTTTGAGGCTTGGCTTCAGTCTTTGGAGGGCTGGTTTGCTCTTGTAACTAGAGCATAGCCCTTTGGGGTCCCGGCTGAATGCCTGGCGTGTTTGCCAGGCTTCCTCCTCCCTGGCAGAGCCTGCCCTCCATTTTGGTTACAGCGGTTTGACAAGGCCGCTAAAAGCTCTTTCACTTCTTAGCTCCTGATCCTCAGTCACTCTTCTTGCTTATGGAGTCTACCTGCTGCTTTGAGGGGTGGAGAGGCCTCAGATTCTGGGTTCGTTTATCATGATTTCTTTCCTCTTTCAGATTGTAGCATTACAAAATTTCATTGCTTTGATCATCTTTCAGTTGCCTTTAAGCAAATATTGTTGTGTGTTGTCTAGTTTTTCTAGTTCTCCAGGGAGTCAAGTTCAGCACCAACCTAGCCAGTACATACTGGAGGTGGAACTCTCAACAATACACAATTTTTCATGGGAAAAAACCCCTGTATGTGCTGTATGGTACTAGCCTGGTTAAAACGAAAAGCATGTGATGTGTGCTGTGGTTTGAATACGTCCCCCAGATTTCATGTTTTGGAAACTTGATCCCTGAATTCACATGTAGAAGATATTTGGAGGTGGGGCCTTTGGGAGATAACTAGAATTAGATAAGGTCATCTTATCTAATGGGTCAAGGGGCCCCATGGTAGAACTGGTAGCTTAATAAGAGGACAAAGAGAGACCTGAGCTGGCATGCTTTTGCCCTCTCGCCATGCTGTAATGCAGGAAGGAGGCACTCACAAGATGCCAGAACCTTCATGTTAGACTTCCCAGACTCCAGAACTTAAGAAATAAATTTCTTTTCTTTATAAATGACCCAGTCTCAGCTATTCATTTATAGCACTAGAAAATGGACTAAATGTACAGTCAGCCCTCCCTAACCATGGGTTCCTCATTGGTGGGGTCAACCAATCAAAGATTGAAGATACAGACATTCATTGTTTACCAATGGGGATGTATTCTGAGAATGACGTTGTTCGGTGATTTTATTGTTGTAATAACATCATAGAGTGTACTCACACAAACCTAGATGCCATAACCGACTGCACACCTAGGCTATCCCTACCGCTCCTAGACTACAAACCTCTACAGCATGTTACTGTTCTCAATGCTGTAGGCAATTGTAACACAATGGTAAGTATTTGTGTATCAAAACATCAAAAAGGTACAGTGAAAATATGGTATAAAAAATTAAAAATGGTGCACCTGTACAGGGCACTTACCATGAATGGAGCTTACAGAACTGGAAGTTGCTCTGTGTGAGTCAGTGAGTGAGTGGTGGGTAAATGTGAAGGTCTAGAACTACTGTGAACTTTATAAACACTGTACGCTTAGGCTACATAAAGTTTATAAAAAGTGATTTTCTTTCTCCAACAAAAAAATAACTTTGGCTCACAGTAACTTTTTTTTTTTTTTTTTTGGAGACGGAGTCTCGCTTAGTCGCCCAGACTGGAGTGCAGTGGCACGATCTCGGCTCACTGCAAGCTCCGCCTCCCAGGTTCACACCATTCTCCTGCCTCAGCCTTCCAAGTAGCTGGGACTACAGGCGCCCGCCACCAAGTCCGGCTAATTTTTTGCATTTTTAGTAGAGATGGGGTTTCACCGTGTTAGCCAGGATGGTCTTGATCTCCTGACCTCGTGATCTGCCCGTCTCGGCCTCCCAAAGTGCTGGGATTACAAGTGTGAGCCACCACACCCGGCCCACTGTAACTTTTATACTTTACAAACTTTAATTTCTTAAAAACTTTTTGACTCTTCCGTAATATTACTTAGCTTAAAACACATGTTGTACAGCTGTACAAAAATATTTTCTTTCTTTATATCTTACTCGATAACATTTTTCTATTTAAAACTTCTCTCTCTTTTTTTCTTCTTAAACCTTTTTATTAAAAACTAAGAAGCTGATATGGTTTGGCTGTGTCCCCACCCAAATCTCACCTTGAATTGTAATAATCCTCATGTGTCAAGGGCGGGGCCAGGTGGAGATAACTGAATTGTGGATGCAGTTCCCTTATACAAGATTTTTGTATTTTTAGTAGAGACGGGGTTTTACCATATTGGCCAGGCTGGTCTCGAATGCCTGACCTCATGATCCACCCGCCTTGGCCACCCAAAGTGCTGGGATTACAGGCGTGAGCCACCAATCCCAGCTGCATTTTATTTGCTTTTCTAATTACATTCCATGGGGCATTGGTCTGCCATAGCAATCCTGGTAGCACAAGCCCTGTAGGCTTCTCTATTTTACATTTTTGAGTTCTAAACACTGTGTCTGAAAAATATAGGGATAATTTGAGGTTCTAGGTGATGTGGCTTTCCTCCAGAAAATATATATGCTTACTTCTGGCTGTTAGCTAGTCCAAGGGTAAGCCACCTCAATTCAGCCAGGAATTGGCTGAATTATTTGTATTTTTATTAGAGACGGGGTTTTACCATATTGGCCAGGCTGTTCTCGTGGTAGTGAATAAATCTCACAAGATCTGATGGTTTTATAAATGGGAGTTCCCTTGAACAAGCTCTCTTGCCTGCTGCCATGTAGGATGTGTCTTGCTTCCCCTTTGTTTCCTGCCATGATGGTGAGGCCTCCCCAGCCATGTGGAACTGTGAGTCAGTTAAACCTCTTTCTTTGATAAATTACCTAGTCCTGGGTATGTCTTTATTAGCAGTGTGAGAACAAATGAATACAGATGCAAACACACATACTAGCCTAGGCCTACACAGGGTCAGGAGCATAAACATCATTGTCTTCCACTTCCTCATCTTGTCCCACTGGAAGCTCTTGAGGGGCAATAACATGCCCCAAGCTGTTATCTCCTATGATAACAATGCCTTCTTCTGGAATACCTCCAGGACTACCACAAACCCATGAGTAATGCATTGTACCACAGTGTTACAATGGCTAAATGTCACCAGGAGATAGGAATTATTCAGTTCCATTATAGTCTTGTGGGACTACCATTCCGTATGTGGTGCGTTGTTGACCAGTGTCATTATGTGGTACATGACTGTATTCGGGGGGGGGGGGGGAATAATGCAAATTAAAAAATACAGTATAAATTAAAAATACAGTATCACAACTATTTACATAAAATTTACATTATATTATATACTGTAAATAATCTAGAGATGATTTAAAGCATACAGGAAGATGTGTGTAGGTTATATGCAAATACAACACCATTTTATATAAGGGACTTGGAACAACGACAGATTTTGGTATTCACAGGTGTCCTGGGACCAGATCTCCCCTGGATCCGGAGGGATGACTGATTTATGTACAGAAAGACCAAAAAGACTTAGGTCAAACTGTTAGTGGTGGTTCTCTTGAATGATTGGAATTCAGGTGAGTTACTTATTGTCTCTGTGCTTCTTGTATTTTCCAAATTTTCTATAATAAATATAGGTATTTTGTATTTAAAAAATGCTAAGTTTGTAAAAGATGACTGCCAGCAAATAGTAGTCAATCAGGAAAGGCAGAAAAGGGAAGAAAACTGGAGAAAAAGGTGATAATATGGGAATAACAAACCTGGCTGCTTCCTGCTGCACTCTCCAACAGTTTCACTGCACTTTTGACTCCAGACGTCTGGGAGTTTCTCCCCATCACCAAGCAAACCATCCTCCAGCAGGGACACCAGCTGGCGTCCTCCAGTTCATTTCAGTTCTGACACTATCTGAGATGGGATAATTCCCTTGACCTTGATGCTCTTAGTGGGCGGGACCTGGAGTGGCTCGTTTCACTCAGCCTGCCACTGGCCACTTTTCTTGAGAGGGAGCCTGCAAGCAAGTGAGTGTGGGAACCGGAGTGAATGGAATAATGGAACCAGTCAGTTGCTCCTCTCCGGCTGGAGCAGGCTCTGTACGGGCCCCACAGCGGCATCCAAGCCCCTGCTCTTTCAGTATCTGGGTTCTTGTCCAGCATCCAGAAAGAATCAGGTCACACAAATAGATTGAAGGGCAGTGTATGCAGAGGATGATATTGGGCGATAGAAGAGGCTCTTGGTGGGATGAGGAGATGGAAAGGGGATGGTGTGAGAAGAAGGTGATCTTTCCCTGCAGCTGCACCACCTGTTAGGTGAGTCTCTCCATAGTCTCTTGTATCTCTGTTGTATCTCTGCTCGCCACTTGGCCACTTGTATCCCCGCTGCTCAGTGGCTTGTGTTACTGTGCCAGCTGCAGTCTTTATGAGCACAGGATTGGGCATGGCAGGCCGAAACAGCAACATTTGGGCGGAAAAACTGGGTCAGCTGTTTCACTTAGGGCTGAAGTTCCAGGCTTAAGGGTGGGGTTTAGCCAGTCCCCGTTTCCAACGCCAAACCCAAGCCCCAGGTTGGTTTACCTGTGCTTCTGACCCACCAGCTATATAGTGGGGTTTCCTCAGCCCCCTCCTTAGGTCTGATTAATTGGCTGGAGTGGCTCGCAGAACTCAGGGAAACACTTACTTACATTTGCCAGTGTATTGTAAAGGTGATCACAAAGGATGCAGATGAAGAGATGCATGGGGCGAGGCATGGGGAAGGGACACGAAGCTTCCATGCCTTTCCTGGGTGCCACCCTCCAGGTGCCTCCACTTGTTAAGTTTTCTGGAAGCCCCCCGAACCCAGTCCTGTTGAGTTTTTATGGAGACTTCAGTACATAGGCGTGATTAACTAAATCATTGGCCATTGGTGATCAACTTAACCTTCAGCCCCTCTCCCTTCCCTAGAGGTCATGGGGTGGGGCTGAAAGTCCCGACTCTCTAATCCTACCTTGGTTTGAGTGACCAGCCCCATCCTGAAGCTACCTAGGGGCTGCCAGCCACCAGTCAATCATTAGCATACAAAAATACATTGCTTTGGAGATTTCCAGGATTTTAGGAATTGCATGTCAGGAAACTGCATGAAGACCAAATAAATATTTCACAATATCACAATACACCAGAAACTGAAAAATTAGATCTGCCGTGAGACCCACAGAACAGTGGAGGAGGGAAGGTGGGTCTACAGAGAGGCGATTGCAAAAGAACACCCAAGAACTGGAAAGGACTCAGTACATCTTCTCCAAAACCCTCACTGTCATTGTATGCATGCAGACACGCAGGGTCATGAGGCCACATGGCTTGCCATTGAGTTAGTGACAGTGCTGGGTCAGGAGTCAGGTTTCCTGATTCCCAGGCTAGTGCTCTTTCCAGAGGAGCTTGTGGAGTAAATGTGAGCTGGGGTAATCACAGGCTGTCCCTGCAGGACTAGGACAAACTAGGGCTGCCAGTGCAGGATCACTTGATCTAGCCGGACCTTCTCAGGTAGAGGAATTGCCAGAGCCATGGCTGTTAGTGGGAGGCCCTTCATTTTGCTGGGGAGAGATGAGCTTCAACAGGGGTGGCAGTGTCTACGACACCTTTCTAGCATAGCACTCAAGAGCCTCCTCGGCCTGTCTAGGTCTCCTCACTCCACAGGTCTCTCCTCTAACTCCTGTAACCCCCCCACAACTCTGTTCTGGTGGCTCCATGCTGAGTTATGACCTTACTGCCCCCAAATATGTTTGTGTCTTTGCTGACATCGTCCCCTATCAAGAGATTCTTTTCCACTCCCTCTCTCCTACCTGAAATCTACCTACCTCTCAAGGTGTAATTCTAATCCTCACTGTCTTCAGCTGGTGGAGCCCAAGTCTCTCATGTGGAGAGGATCCTCCAGGCTTTTCATTTTTCTCTGGCTGGTGTCAGTATTCTTACAGAGATGCTAAGGTCTGGAAGGCAAGAATCAATTCTCCCATTTGGTGGCGTGCTCCCAGGCATGGAGGAAAATGTCTTGTGTGAGGCAGGCACTAAGTAAACACTTGTGGAGTGACTGGTGGGCTGTTGGAAAGAAATGTGTGAGAGGCTGGGGCACATCCAGAAGGAGCTGACAGAGGATTCTGAAGAGTAGTGGGCAGCACAGAACTCGTTATAGGAGCCTGTCAAAGGCTTTCTGCTGGCTGCTTGTCCTCCCTTGATTCTGATGTCAGTTCCAGAAAGATTTAGGACCCTGAGTCAGGAGGGAGCAGATAATCGAAGGAGAAAAACAAGTTGTGCTGTTGAGGAAAGACAATGTCAGGAGGAAGCACGGCAGTGGAAACCCAGGTCTGGAGAGAGGAGAAACTGCCTGGACAGAGATTGGGCTGCTGCAGGCTTAAGCACATTTTCTCAGATGTGGGGCAGGCTGGCCTTGAGAACAAAGAACTGAAATATGAGTTTGGGCAGAGAACAAACAGTATGTGAGATTTTTGGTGGCAAACAATGATAAGCCAATGTGCTTGGGTTTGGAAAGAGGGGTAACTTCCGGTTTAGCAGAGGGAACCTTATTAAGGGAACAATTATCCTGATTTGAAGCCAGAGTTTTTCAGGTTTTTGATGGCTTCCATTGAGTGCCTGCGCAGAGGCGTGTGATAGAATGGGGAAGCCAAGGAGATTTATAAACCAAGGATATTTGAATGAGAAATGTGGAGTTCCTAAGTTTTGGAGTATCTTGGTTGCCACACGGAGGTTTATTTGGGGGAAAGGATTTGAAGTCTGTCATATTAGAATTAGCTGCTGATATGATCAGATTTCAGACAGCAACACGGATGGGGTGAGAGGACACATCTTGGCTTTCTTGGTTGGGGGATTCTGGCAGATTCTCAGAGGCTGGGCTCATAGGAATTAATTTGTGGAAAAGGGAGCCATGCAACATGAATTAATTCAAGGAATTATTGAGAATGCAGAGGAGCGTTCAGTTCTCCTGTTATTCACAAAAGAATGAGGACCCTGTGGATTTTGAAAGTAGCTTTTAAAAGGCATCCAAAGCATCTCACGTTGGTGACGCAAACGTTTGGGGTGGGTGAGAAAGAGGAGCTGGGTGGGGCAGGAGGAACCTTATATATCACTGAAATAGTGTAATATAATTTAAAGAGGGCTGGTAATTTGACTCCAGCTTAAAATATGACCTGTACTCAGGAACTCAGTTCCTGAAACTTCACCATCAGGTCTTCATTCCATAGCGTCACTCGTACTTCACTCCAGTGAGGTTTACGGGATTATTTTCCCCATTATTGAAGGGACTTTGAATGGCACCTGGGAAGAGAAGAGGTGAAGAAGAGACAAAAATCCCATGCACTCGACTTGTTTCGCCTTGAGAGTGAGCTTGAGTGTGCTCTATCTTCAGAGAGGCCTTATTTGAAGCCACCTGCCTGGTTTCATATCCTGACTCTGCTCCTTACCAGTTGGGGGACTTGGGGCCAGTTATTTAACCTTTTTGTACTTGGATTTCCCCATTGGTAGAATGAAGAAAAAATGGTCATACCTACTTTATAGGTTGTGAGGATTAAATGAGTGAATGCATGCAAGATACTTAGAATAGCTCTTGGCACATAGTGAGTACTCAATACACATTTTCTATCATTCTTACTAGCTTTCAGGATGGCAGCATCTGCTGTTCTGAAAGATTTTCCCATCTAGCCTCCAGCCAAGTGCAGAAGAGTTCGAGGCTGAAGTTGCCAGGGGAAGCAGACATTTCTGAGTTCTCCATTTCTCAACTGCAAACACCTTGAAAGGCTCTTCAGCCCTTTCCTTAGCAACCTTCACAGCTTATTCTAAGCCCGGTGTTTAAGAACTTGGAATTGCGAGGTGTTTTAGCGGCGTTTTTATTTTTTTGCTGAAAAAGAAAAGGAGGCATGGCCTGAGTGTGGTTAAGGCAAATACTCTGGCAGGACAGTGCCAGCCTTGGTTCTCGTCATTCTTTGATGAACTTCTGCTCCACATGGGCGACAGGATGGGCTGGTCCTATCTTCCAAGCTGGTCCAGCCCATGGCTGCTGGTGCCAGTGCTCTAGCCAAACATCAGAAAGGCTTGATACTGATGCTGCAAGGGGCATCCTGCAGCAATCTCCCCCCATCTTGTGGCTTCAGGCCCGTTGTGTGTGTGGAGGCCGAGATTATTCTAGTAGTCAACTTTGACTCTAGCTACCTCACCCCACTTTACTGGGTCCTAACTTCCCCTCTCCACCTGAGATGCTCTGTCAGTTTCTCTTTCAGGTCATGACTGGAGCAGATCCAGGAAAGCGGTGTCTTCGGTGGCTTTTGCCTCCTCTGGAGGAGGGCTGGGTGGGGTTGGGCTGGTTGCTTGAAGAGGAAAAGGATGAGGGTGTGTTGGGGAACAGGTGTGCAGAAATGGTGAAGTGGCATGGAAGATGGAGGATTTAAATGTTAAAGGGTGGGTAGAAAATGTACCAAGATATTTTGAGGGCTAAATTTGTTCTGGAAGTTAAATGCATAGAATGCGATGAATCAGAGGAACAAGAGCCACTTAAGATTTTTAAAGCCGTTGGGTTGCCCAGGCGATACACAGGCGTTTTGTGGATGGTTTGTTATTAGCAGTAAACATTTACATAGCACTTCACCTCCTCAAATATTCGTCCATAAAACCCTAGAGTGGTAGTGGCGGCCAGGAAACCAAGACCTAGGGAGGATTTGCTCAAGGTCACAAAGCTGGTTTGCAGCTGAGCCGACGGGAGAGCCTAGGTGTCTTGGCTTTGTGCTGCTACCTGCCAGGGGCTTCCGCCTTGCTTAGATAACTGGCTTTGCAATACCCGGTGAGGAAGGCGGAAGCTGACTGGCTACAGCCTTCAGCTGGAGGAACAAAGAGGTGGGAAGGGAAGCGATCTGTATCTGAACTATCTGCTTCCAGACCTACCTCCTGAGCCCTCGAACCCTGAAGCTGCATGCTTTCTTTTACCTGCTCATCTACCAGGGCCGTCTCTCTTGGAGAATGACACTGCTGGGCTCCCAGCTTCCCAAGCGGCTTGACTTCTCCCCTTTGCCCCCTCGCCACCCACCCCATGCCTAAGCAATCACCAAGACCTTGAATTCCATCTGTTTAGTATTTGATTTGCTCACTTTTCTCCATCCCCACTACCACTCTCTGTCTACCCCACAGCCTGCTAATTAGCCTCTTCACCTCCACTCTTTATTCCCTCCTATCAACCTAATCAGATCACTCTCCTGCTGAAAACCCTTCCACAGCTCTCAATGGCCTCGAGTTAAATGAAGCCCAGACATCTGATCACAAGGCTCCTGCCCCGTCCCCTGGCTTGTCCAGGGCATGGCCTCACAGAACTCCCCAGCCAGAAGGACGCTCAGTTCCCTGACCTCATCGTGCTGTGAGTACATTGGTGATGGGACTAGAGGGAGCCAAGAAAGATCACAGGAATGTGGGGGGAATTGGTAGGGAGAAAGAGGGAGGGGGGAGAAAGGAGGGGGAGAGAGAGAGAGAGAGAGAGAGACAAAGGCTGAGCCTGGCTGTACTGAACCATTGGCCAGCATGGAAGAACCCACCTCATATGGGATGTTCTCAACTTAAGAACATTGGCATGAGCCTCAGAGGTGGGTGTTGTCCATCAGTGCAAGGCTGCAGACTCAAAACTCTCTCTCTCTCTCTCTCTCTCTCTCTCTCTCTCTCCCCCTCCCTCCCTCCAGACAGCTCATCCTGATTTGGTGATCAAAGCACAGTGACCCATAACCGGTGCGACATTCCTTACTGGCTGCGTGATACTGAGTGAGTCACTTAATGTCATGAAGCCATGGGCTTCAGTTTCCTCATCTGTGAGATGGGGATAATAGCTGACCCGCCGTGCAGATGTCCTTTTGTTTGTTTGTTTTGGCTGCACAGCCTATGAACCCCCTTCCACACTGGAGACCCCTATTGTATGAGCCTCCACGGTGGGAGTGGACTGCTTCCTACTGAGAAGCTGAAAGAGCCAGATGCTGTGACTGCCTCCCAGCGGCGAGAGAGTGAGGTGTTCATGCCTAGGTCTTCGCATCTTAAGAGTAATGCAAAGGTGCAGGCCCCACTGAGACTCATTCCAGTAGAGGCAGTGGGTTGGGAGGGTGGCAGTGACGATGATGGTGGGGGCGGTCCCTGCGGTGTCCAGCTCAGTCTCTTGCTGCGGCATGAACTTGCTTTCTTTCTTCCGTGCTTTCTAGTCATGTCTGAGAACAGCCTGATTTCCTCCCAGTACGTTCCATCTGTGCTCTTTAGCTGACCAGAGTCCGTTTCTGTGGGTAGATGAAACGGAGTCTTGACTCGAATACTCACCTTCTCACAGGGCAGTGAGGGAGAAGCAGAACCTGGAGCTGGGGCTGCTTCAGTGAAGCTGGAGTGCAGTTCCGTGGGGAAGGGCGAAGCCCTGGGATGAGGAGCACAGCGTCCACTGCATGTTTTCAATCGAGCTGGAACCCGAGTCAAAAATCATATCAAATATCAGGCATGCCATTGGGAGGAGACGATATTGTGACTATGCTTGGGAAAGGACAAGGAAAATATAAGACTTTCTTACCAATAGAGAGCCCTCCCACTCCTCCTCCTCCATGTCTTAAATTTAGCTTAAAAACATAATTTTTTTTTAAAAATGGGGAAAGGCACATGTCCATTCCCATAGATCGTTAGCATCGAGGAGCAGACATTTATTTCTGTGCCGTGCCTGTCGGGTCTCAAGTCTGGCTTTGGCAGCCTCCCAAGTCATTTTTATCTGGTGGGACAGAAGGACACTCCAGCAAGCCATGCTCCGGCCTAGGCTTCCTCTGGGGTAGACACATTCCACGCTAAGGTCTGGGCTTCACTTGGCAGAGCAGCAGAAGCAGATTCGCTTGCTCTCCAGCCATCCGCATCCTGCCGGGCGGTGGGGTGGCGGATTCAGAGACTCATATCTGTTTGCTTAGATCCCGGGTCCTCAGGAGCTGGTGCCAGGACTGGTGGGAGACTGGGCTCCAGCCAATTTGTCACGTTAAATGGTCTGGGCCACACATAAAAAGACATGGTTTTCAAATCCTGTTACCCAAATGCTGTTGTTTTGGCCACTCTGGAAAACTTCGAGACGCAAGAGCCTGAAATGTGTCCCTGGGGACAAATAGGACTTGCTGTTGAGTCCTCACCCTGGCTCTCCTCCCGGTTGACTGCCGTCTCTGGGAAACAGGCACTTTGAAGACACCATATTTAATCACAGCGTTTTGGTTTTGTTTTAATGTTTTGAAAGAGCAGGTTGTCAGGCTGACTTATGCAAAAGCAGAGCCATCAACCTCACAAAGAACTCAGAGCCATGAGCAGGGGGATGGAGGCTGAGGCTGCTGAGGTGGTTTGCAACGTCTGTCTCTGCTGCTGCAGGGAAACTCACCGCTGCGCCGCTGGCCTGCCACTGGGGTGGGCTCCAGCTCTGGGCAGCGCGGACCCCCTCCTCAGTGCACTCCCAGGGGCCAGCTTACATGGAGGCTTCTGGTTCCAGGGGGCAGTGGGTGGGGTGGGACCATAGGGAAAGGGCTCTGATCTGGGATGCTGGAGGGGGTACATATCCACCTGAGTCATGGAGCAGCCCAGCAGCCTGCATTCCCTCAGTTTTCTCACCTGTGAAATGATCCCCAAGTGCATTTCTAACTGTAGCTTTTCTACGGTGCTTTTTATTTCCCACCAGCCTCTGAGGTGTCAGGCCACTGGGCTGTGGTTCTGGGGTCCGGGCCACTGCCACTCTCTCCTTTGTCAACCATTTCAACAGGCAAAAAATGTGGTCCCCCACAGGCCACTGGACAAATGTCCCACTATTTCATGGGAATTGCCTCCCTGGAACTGCATGGGTTGATCTCGGTAATTAGCAAGCAAAGCTGGGGTACAGCTCCCGTGTTGTCTGACCTGAAAATCAACTGGCCACCTGCTATTGCCTAAGACCAAACTGATGAGGGGCCCTGGGCACAGTCACCCTGTCTGTGGATCCCAGACATTGGATCATCAAGGTGCAAAGCAGGGAAGGGGGGGCAATTTGATTTAAAAAAAATCATCTATACCAAAAAATATTCCATTTAAACCAAGTAAGTTTATTTGATTATACACAAAGTACCAGTGAATTTAAAGGAAGTTAATATGAAAGTTCCTATGTTTCCTTCCAAGCAAAAAGTTGGTGTTCCTGCTGGACAGGCAGGGGCAGACAAGGGGAAGGAAGTCATGATGATAGCAGCAGGTGCTGCCATCGTGCCAGCTGCAGCAGGGAGGCACGGCCGGGGCTGCACACTCCATGGAGCTTGTGGGAGTCATGCCCTTTCTGAGTTGGGGCCGGAGATCCCTGGGTGCTGGTGCAGCACCAGGAGGTGCAGACTCAGGCCTCCTGCTCTATGGATCAGGAAGAGCCCCATCTTTTTGGGCAAGGCTGCAGACACCCAGACTGCAGCTGTGGATTCAAGTCTCCCTGTGGTCTTGTGTGGGAGGTGGCGGGAGAAGGCAGGATCTGCCCTCCCAGGTGCAGCTGGAGCCACTGCTGCAGACCTGGTCCTCCCGCTCCATGGAGCAGACAGGAGTTGGAGACAAGTGGGAGCCTCGCCCCTTCCGAGTTGGTGGGGTGGGAGTTACCCCTGGTGCAGCTGTGGCCACTCTCCCAGGTGCAGGACACAGGCATCTCTGCAGCCTGCACCCTTGGGGGCCTAGGAAGTTCCCCCTACTGTTCCCTGCAGTCTTGGAGCGGGGTTGGGCCCAAGCCCCAGGGCCATGAATGGCAATGGGAGGCAGACAGATTCCTGGGCTGGAAAGGGTGGGTCCTGGTAAAGCCTCTCCTTCAGGCCAGGGAGGGCCTGAAGCCTGGGGACTGGGCTGCCAGTCCCACAGACCGGGATGGGGACTTATGGTGCGTCTTCTGCCAACCCATGGCCACCCATGGACCAATCAGCATGCACTTCCTCCCCTCTGAGGTCCACTAAAGCCCTGGGCTCAACCAGAGAAAGGCAGAGAATGTAGAGATGATGGGATGGGAAGAACAGCTGCAGAGAGGAACGAATCTCTCTGCTCAGAGCTTCAGAGCCCTGCAGAGATGTGGGGACTACCAGCTGCAGAGAGAAGCAACCCTCTCCAGGGCTTTGTCTTTGCTGAGAGCAGCAGACGTCGGGGTGATCTGCCCTACAGAGAGGAGCTACCCACTGTGGGTCTCCTCTAAGCTGTTCTAACCTTAATAAAGCTCATCTTTGCCTTGTTCACCCTTCACCTGTGTGCCTTCCTCATTCTTCCTGGATGCATCTGCCAGCACTCAGGCAAAGGTGCTGCCGGTTTCTGGCCAGAAAGTAGAGATGACACTCCAAAGATCTTGTAGCAATGGCTGATTTGCCTGACCCATGGTAGTTCAACTCTTAAGCCCATGTTCTCAAACCACCCTTAAAAACCCACATCCTTGTCATCTCTGTGCAGGCTGAGGAAAAGCTAAAGCAAAAGCATTTTTAAAAAATCCATTTGACATTTATTCAAGTGAATCAGGACCACCGGGAAAGACAGGATGTGCCTGCTAAGGCCTTTTCGTTTCATCACCTGCCTTCTGGAAGCTTGCACTCTGCTATCTACTATCCTGGCCAAGGGGCGAGGAGCTGGTGCTGTCTCCCTCTGCTTCTGTAGGCATCTCCTGTCATCCTGGCCCCAAAGTCCTTCCTTGTAGAGAGCAGAAATCTGACTCCCTGTAACATACTCGAAGGGAAATTTGCATGGAAAACAAATCTCTTTGAAATGACACCTTCACCTGATTGGTTGACCCAGAAATCACCCTCGCCCTTCCTTCTCTCATCTGCATGTCCAAGTGGATATTGAGCTGGGTAACACTGCCTCATAGGAGCCTATAAAACTACGTGGGTCTCAACAGTCTCACTGTCATTGTCCTGTTGAGATTTTGAACTCACCAAGACATCACAGTAGTCTCACCACTGTTCTCTCTGTCTCCCCAGCTCCAGCTGCCAGCCTTCATGGTTACCTGGACAGAACTTTGGAATCATGCAGTAGGATGAGCATGGGTTTTGGAATCAGGCAGGGATTTGTGCTTAAATTTGGGCTTTGCCTCAAATTTAATTTGTGTAGCCTCAGCTGTAGCAGGACGAGCCACAGACAAGCACCTCTCAGATACCAAGTTGTAGAAGGAAAGGGTTTTTTTCAGCTGGGAGCATTGGCAGACTCACATCTCCAAAAACCGAGCTCCCTGAGTGAGCAATTTCTGTCCCTTTTAAGGGCTTACAACTCTAAGGGGGTCTGCATGAAAGGGTCGTGATTGATTGAGCAAGCAGGGTTACGTGACTTGGGGCTGCACGCACCAGTAATCAGAACAGAACAGAGCAAGAGAGGGATTTTCGTGATGCTTTTCCATACAATGTCTGAAATCTATAGATAACACAAGCAGTTAGGTCAGAGGTTGATTTTTAACTACCAGGCCCAGGGCACAGTGCTGGGCTATCTGCCTGTGGATTCCATTTCTGTCTTTTATTTTTGACTTCTTTCTTTGGAGGCAGACATTGGGCATAAGACAATATGAGGGGTGGTCTCCTCCTTTATTCTCCCTCTTTGAGAACCTCACTTATTAGTGGGAGTTCTCACTTTTATCCTCCCTACTCATGTCTTCTTGCAAGACAGATCGATAGTGATTCATATAGTACACTTGTGCTGAAGCATTTTGGTGAACTAAGGTAGCGATGAAGCCCATTATTATTTGAAGAAGTACAGGTAGAAAACCAGGGGAGCAGTGAAAAGGTTCTTATTACTAGTATAACTTTCATTATAAGAGTTTTAAATCCTCCTAGCACTGGGAACCATTTTCCAAACACTGTCCCAGAATCAAATCCATGCCACACTTGTATGAGCACATGTGCCAGTTTTGTCATATCTTTAACTATGTCTTCAACTACTTGCCCTTGATCTTCGATGTGTAGACAGTGATTAGTAAGGCTAAATTTCCCACAGACCCCTCCTTCAGCTGCTAGCAAGTAGTTGAGAGCCAATTTATTTTGATAGATAGCATTTCTCATTTGAGTTTCTTGCCTGGCCAGAAAAGTCAAGGCTGTGCCGGTTTTGTTAGTGATTATTTCTAAGACAGCTTATAACCGTATGATTTGGTTGAGCATGTAAATGGGGGTCTAGTATCCTCATGAGCCATCTTGTGCCCTAGTAGCAGCCCCATAATATTGTTAGGATTTTCTCGGAGGGCCATTTTTCATCTTTCCAATTTTCTATAGCTATGCTTTTCTTTTTGTTGGAAGCACAGAGAGGGAAGCCCGAGAGTTCGCCTGTCTTTATGGACAGTAGGAAGAAAGATGGTTTAATAGTGCCAATAACACAACTATCTGCCCACCGGTCAGGTAATTTGGCATAAGCTCTATGCCCACATATCCAGTATAATCCAGTGGGGGCTGTCCAGTCCTAGTGGGACTCTGGGTGGGTCAACACGGTTTGCAACTTCGGGAATTTACTAAATGGATTCCTTTCTGTGTGATTTGAACTCCACCAAGTGACTATTTTTTGTGGTACCATTATACAGTTTCTGTCCCAGACAACTAAGTCGTCCTATGGGGTGAGTGAATTCTTTTCCTTCTCTAGCTATGCAATATTGTCCAATAATTGAGGCTTTTAGGACCCAGAAATTATCAGGGTGATTTTTTTTGAGCTGGGAATTCATCAGGAACTGGGTCTGTAGGCACTAATTCTCGGGCTTCCCATGGCCATTGATTTCCCGTTACAGTCCCTCCACATACACAACATGAAGTGACATTGAGAGGCTGGGCTACGTGGTTGGCTCATTGCAAAAACAAATTTCTTGTTTTTCCTGGAATTTCTGGTACTGGCACATTTAGTTCATCATAGAAAGTTCGAAACACTGACTCAGGAGAGCATTTGTAGACTCCTAGAACTAAAATATTTACTTGGGGAACCAGTCTGGCCCCATCGATTCCTAAGGTCACACGCTCCCCTCTTTTTCAGTGAGGATTAAGGGGATCGGTTATTACTAGCTCTAAGGGGTTACATTGTCCCTTAGTACAGGAAGGGCCATTTTTTCCTTTCTGGAGGCGGACTGGATCCTTTTCATGTTTTATCCAAGTGGCCCAAATGACACAAGACCAGCATCCACATTCGTTTTTACAGAGTCCTAATTCATGACAGACACACTTATTTTCAGTTGTACAGTCTTTTTCCCAATTAAAAGAGCCTCATTCCCTTCCTAGCTTATTGCTGTTAATGATCGCACAGGCATCAAATTTCAAGATCATGTGTTTGGAGACCCCTTTTTCTTCTGTTCTGGCTAATACTTGTATCACTTACGAGTCCCTACCAGTCTTCAGTCCTTAATCTCATTTTAAAAACTGTGGACATGGGAGGCTCATAGGGATCATAACACACATCTGGCTGGTCATTTCCTGGGCTACTTACCTTGTATAGCATTAAAAGACATAAGTTCCTTTTGGAGTCCCGGTACACTTATAATAACAGTAAAATAATAGGACTGTAGCAACCTTTTGTCCTACCTCAGTGACTTGATGTATAAACTGGGAACAGTCCTCAGTCTGAGGAAGGTCAACTGAAGTCTTTACTGTACAAGTCCAAATTTTAAGGAAAATTAGTCCCACAATGAGTTTCTTCATGCTTCGGCCGTGTGTGGACCAGTCAGTTTCCGAGCATGACTGGAGCAGGGCTTGTCATCTTCTTCAGAGTCACTTTGCAAGGGTTGGTGAAGTGCTTCCATCCATGTACAGCTCCCAGTTTACTGGTGTTCAAGGATGCTCTCGGAGGTTGGGCCTGCTAGAATAAACTGAGTCCAACACCTCTACACAGTTATGTTCAACTGGGCTCTCTGATACCGGGAGCAAGGTGGCGGGGTTCAGGGTGTTGCAAACTTCGATAGTTACGCGGGAATTTTCACATAGCAAGCTTTGGTATCTAGTTAGTCTAGTGTTTGTTAGCCAATGATGTCCTTTGGTATTTATTAAAGTCACCACAGCATGGGGGGCCTTTATGTTCAGGTTTTGGCCAAGAGTTAGCTTATCTGCTTCTTGTGCTAGCAGGGCTACTGCTGCCAAGGCCCTCAAACATGGGGACCAGCCCGTAGAAACCTCACCTAGTTGTTTAGAGAGGTAGGCCACTGGCCTTGGCCAGGGCCCCATAGTCTGGGTTAAAACTCTAATTGCTATTTTTTTTTCTTTACTCTTTGACACATATAGTGTAACAAGTATTGTCAGGTCAGGTAGCCCCAGGTCTGGGGCTAACATGAGTTTTTCTCTTAACTCATGAAAAGCTTGTTGCTGTTAGTTGTAATAGACATTGTTTATTTAGTTTGCATTTTTATTAACTGTCACCTACCAAAATATTGACTTAAATCCTGCAGCGATTTGATTTTGGGCTTTAATTGATCTGGTATTTCCCGTGGGACTCCAACTGCATCTAAATAGATGTGTCGAAAGACCCGTAAGGGGCTTCTCTCACTTTACAATGTCTTATTTGTCTCCCTCTGGTTGATGAAATGCCAGGGTGAAAGGGATAGCCAATTGGACTAAAGTATAAGTGCCACTTCAGTTACTCGGCAGAGTGTCCAGTAAAGCTCCACCACTATACCACCACACATCCGCTCGGGGATGAACAAGGGCTGACTTATTGGTAAGCTCTTGAAAATTCTTCAGCTCACTGCATCCCTTCAGGTCTCCAAGGAGCGTTAAGTTTCCTTGCTGTCGTGAGAGACATGAAGTGAACTTAATGTTGGGAGACGGAAGCTGGACGGCCCTCGGGGGCTGATCCACAGAGTGTCAGATTTCGGGATATAGCAGAGAGAGAGCTTGGCATGACTTGTTACCCTAGGCTGTAGAACATTGGAAAAGAGCTACCATGCAGCCCATGCCCAATTGACTGGAGGACCACCCTAGTGGAAAGGGGACAACCTGGGCCTCTGGCCTGCCATGCACACAAGCATAGCAATTGCTTTTGTTTACATGCGGATGGAGTATTTGATCCATTCCAATCAGGCATTTACATCTTGGTATCCTGTCTTAATTGCCAAAGTTTAAGTCTTTTAACTTCTATTATCCTCTAGTAAAATGAATGTATGATTTTAGGAAATTACCAAAATCGGTTGGGGCAGTCCATCCTTGCTCTTCAGTGGTCCACAGAATGTTGGACCAACTATGGCATAAAAACTTTACATTGGGGGGCAAGACTCCTGGTTGACACTGGGGTCTTTCTCGAAATCTCCCCAGATTAAATGGTCCTAATTTACTAATGCCCAGTCTGAGGAGAATCAGGAGGGACAGAGGTACTTTTCTGAAGTAGAGAGCTGTCTTTGACTTGGCAAGTCCCCACAGGGTATAACAAGGCAAGCATTAAATGCAATAGTTTGAGGCAAAATTGACGTGGTTATGTTATAACTAGATGGTCAGCAATAGAGCAAGGAAGGAAGAAAGAGTAATAGAATAGATGAAAGAAAGTTAAATTTTTCTTAGCTTTAGTTTGGTAGGGTTTTCCCCTGCGACTATGCCCCACGACTCTGGAGGGGCTGGCGCTTTCTTGACTCCGGTGTGATGAGTCCATCCGCTTTCTGCTGTATGAACAGCAGTCTCAGTGGTTAGCAGCATAAGGTAGGGTCCTTCCCAGGCTGGCTCGAGTTTTCCTTCTTTCCACCTTTTGATGAGAATGTGATCTTCGGGCTGGTGCTGGTTTACCGGAAATTCTAGGGGTGGTATGTGTGCTAAACCAAGTATATAATTTTTAAGAAATTGACCTTTTGTGTTAAATGTGGGGACATCAGCAGTGGACTTTATAGTCCTTGATGCCTTCTTACTGAGAAATTTCCTTTAGCACCTATTTTTATTAGTTTTTTAGACCAAAGAAAGCCAAACACCATTTTATATTTGACAATGTTTTCTGTATGATTTTTATACCAGATAAGCTAAATTTCACTTTTATAGTAGTGTGTTATTAATGTTAAACTTAGTTTTAACAAAACTTTGTAGACATACTTATTTAATTTTTAATGTCTGACCATAAGGTAAAATTTTTATAGACTCTTTTCAACCTTTTGTAATTTTTGTTAAAGAGCAGGTTACTGCTTTAAGAAAAGCCCATTGTGTCTTTATTTTAATGTTCATGTCACAGAAAAACTGGATGATACCCCTTTAACTTTAGCCAATATGTTTACACACAGAATTTTCCTTACAATTAACGTTTTAAAACTTGCTTAAACCTTCGAAACAATTTTTTTTAACCTTTTAATGTAGGTAAAAATTCACATTCTTATGCCTTCTTTTAATTCTTTTACCAGAGGTATATTTTACTTTCCTTACACATCTTGTACATAAACTGTTTTTTTTTTTTTTTTCAATAGTTTTACATTCAGGAGGCCTAATTACTTTTAAATTATATAACATTTCTTGTATAAATTCTTTTTTATATAACTTTTTTTCACAACTTTCACAGACAATTCTTTGACATGCCTCAACTTTCTGACTTATTACAAACTTTTTTTTTAAACAACAAGTTAATTTATTTCAGGACAAGAATTTACCATATAACCTTTTTTTTACATAAATTCTGCCCTCCCCTTTTTTCCCTTTTTTTGAAGGCAATCATTCTTTTCCAAAGCGAACTTTCTTTATGTCTATGGACTAGACTGTCTAAGGCCACAAGATTAGAAGTTACTATAATACAAGTTACACTGTTAACTTTTAGCAAACTTTACTTTTGTTGAAAACCTTGTAAATTTGGGATTTCAATTATCCTTTGCTATTAATAAGACCTTGTTTAGTCCAAATTAACTTTGAATTAGTGTAGATGGTTTTTTTATTTTTCCCTTCAATTACCCAGGAGGAACCCTCTATTGTCCTGTCCTGAAGGGAGTTCCTCCTAGGTCTGGTCGGACCTTTGTATAGTAATTAAGATTTAGATCCCTTGTTAGAAAACCTGCTGGGTTAAGGGAATTTCCAGTGGCTAATGTTAAATCACCTTTTTTTTTTTTTTTTTTTTTTTTTAACACAATAGCCCTGTACTTGAAGATTTTTAAGTTAGTAAGCTACCGTTTTGCCTTTTTTTTTTTTTTTCCGTAGGATACTTCTGAACTGGTGAGGTGTGCTCACAATGAGGTTTCCTTCTAAAAGTTATCTTTCTACTTTCTTCTGTTAGCAAAGCAGTTGCTGCTATGGACTGAATGCATTTGGGCCAGCCATGGGTTACTGGGTTAAGGATTTTTTATAGGAAGGCTACAGGTTGTCACTGGCCTCAGTGCTTTTGGGCTACCCCCTTGTTTACACTTATAACAAGGTGAAATTGGAGTGTTATAGGGTCATGGAAAAGACTTTCAATTATCAATTATAGGTTTCAAATTTACCCCTGGCTTTTAAAGGAATAGGGTACACTTTTTTTTCTTAACTACTTGTATATTTCTGTCTTTGACTTTCTGTCTCTCTCTCTCTCTCTTTGACTTTCCTTTTGCCTCTGTCTCCTCCTGTCTCTCTGCCTTTTTCTCTCTCTCTTTCCTTGACTCCATCTTTGTCTCTCTGTCTCTTCCACTCTCTGTTTCTCTGATGGTCTTTCCTTGCCTCTGCCAGCTGCTTATGCTGCTGTTCTCTCAACCACTGTGGGCGGGGTGGGGCAAGGGGTCTAAAACCAACTGTAACCAAGTGTCTGTGTACGGGAACTGGTCTGGGTGCCCTGGCTTACAGGTTACCTTGTGCCATACATTTGAAACAAGGAACCTGTCCAGACTTCCTTCTGATGGCCAACCCATCTCTAATGCTGGCCAGTCTATTTCACACACACAGTTACTAAGCTTTCCTGGTGTCATAGTAACACTGTAATCTCCCTTAAATCCTTTCTTGAAATTTTCAACATAGTTCCTAGTGGGGTGGGCTTACTTTGTGCCTGACCCATGCTTCCTGGAGACAAAGCACCATGCTCACACCACACGCACACCACAAAACAAAGCAGGTAAAAAGGGAACACACACACTTTTACAGTTTACACCAAATGCTAATCAAAACCAAAATCAGAGCATCAAGAAATCCAAGCCAGGTCAAAATATCAAACAATCCAAGTCAAGTCAAAAACAAAAACCAAAGTGCTGGTACAGGCACATCATGGGTGATCAGGCCACGCTTCCACTTAAATGGAGTGGGCAAGTTCCAAAGACCAGTCTTACCAAGTTTCAGATGACTGGACTCCAAGTGCCAGTTCCTTCCTGGTGTTCAGCCACTGTGTTGATCCTCCATGGGGGCCTGCCACGCACTGCTCTGGCAAGGCGGTCCACCAGGGCAATTGCCTACCCAGGAGTGCTCTTTGGATCTGTGTCACTCAGGCTGGTTGGCGTCCCCCGCAGGGATGCTCCACAGGGCAGGCCTAAGCTGCCTAAGGGGCTGCCTCGACTGTCCATTAATCACCTTGCTTCCCAGTCAAGGAACCAAGAAATGCACCTTGCTTCCTGGTCAGGGAACCAAGAAATGTAGCAGGACGAGCTGCAGACAAGAACCCTCTAGACACCAAGTTGTAGAAGGAAAGGGCTTTATCCAACTGGGAGCATTGGCAGACTCACATCTCCAAAAACTGAGCTCCCTGAGTGAGCAATTCCCATCCCTTGTAAGGACTTACAACTCTAAGGGGGTCCATGTGAAAGGGTTGTGATTGATTAAGCAAGCAGGGATACGTGACTGGGGGCTGCATGCACCAGTAATCAGAATGGAACAGAACAGGGAGGGATTTTCATGATGCTTTTCCATACAATGTCTGAAATCTATAGATAACACAAGTGGTTAGGTCAGGGGTTGATTTGTAACTACCAGACCCAGGGCGCAGTGCTGGACTATCTGCCTGTGGATTCCATTTCTGCCTTTTAGTGTTTACTTCTTCTTTCTTTGGAGGCAGAAATTGGGCATAAGACAATAAGAGGGGTGGTCTCCTCCCTTACAGCCAAGTTGGTTGTTTCATACCTTGTTTCCAAATCTGTAAAATGAAGACAATATTGATTTCAGAGTATTCTTATGGTGATTAACTAAGATAACGTTTTAAAAAATGCCTACCAGGAAACCATAAGTAACTCCCAAATAAACCTTAAGTCCCTTTCCCTTACCTTACTCCCTACCCATTTAAGACTTGTCAAGTGACATAGTTTCACGTCACTTAATTGTACTCACATTTTCTGAACCTTTCTAGTTTGGCAGCAAGAATTATTCATACTATAATATACTTGAAGCAGGGTTGACCCACAGAGTAGAACACTCATTCATTCACTTACTCATCCGTTCGTTCATTCATCCATCCAACATTTCTGGAGCAACTGCTAAGGCCCAGGCACTATGATAGTTGCTGGAAACACAGAAGCTAAAGACAAGGAGTTTATAGCCTAGTCGGGGGCAATCTAATATGGCATCAGCAGGAGCAGAGATCAGTGAGCCTGGGGGGCCTCTTGGAGCACTTGGGAAGTTTCGAGCCAGAAGCAGGGGCACTGCTGGGCAGGTGCCCTGGAAGTGGGGCTAGTCGACTCTGGAGAGATGAGAGGAGTTAGCCAAGAGTTAGACACTTGAGGCTTTAGAGACAAGGAATATCCAGATCTGTCAGGGCCTTGTGTGTCATAGATTTTTTTTCTAGAAATACCCTTTTGCATTTCAGATAATGGGTTGGGAGGAGGCAAGACTGAGATCAATGAGAAAGTTACAGCAGTGGTTTGACTTGACCAGGGTGGGGGCCTGATCCGAAGCAATGAGAGTGGGTACAGAGAGAGAGAGATCAGTAGCAGAGAGGGCACCAAACTGGAGTTACTAGCACTTGGGGACTATTTCAATGTGGGGCTGAAGGCAGAACAAAGACGCAGAAGGACCTCCGGAAGGCAGAGGCCTCTGGATATGTGTGGCAGATGATGTTCACTGTGATGGGGAGTGTGGGAGGTCGGGATCAAGGAGTCAGAGGGGGAAGAGCCAAGTGCGAGACCTGGGGATATGCATGTTTCAGAGCTGGTGGAGGGGAGGGACCTGGAGAGGATGAAAAGCCACAAGGGAATGGCATCCCAGAGATCAAGGAAAGATGAGATTCCAAGAAGGAGAAGTACATAGTGCCAAAGGCTGCAGTCAAGCAAGGTAAGCACTGAAAAATGTTATATATCAAGGGAGAAGCTCCCTTCTAGAGACATTGGCCAGAACTGTTTCCTCAGAGAGTCTGAGCCAAGGGTTGTGAACTGAATGGGGGTGAGCAAATGGAGAAATGTATAGTCTACCCTTCCAAGAAGCTTGTCTTGAAAGAGAAGGTGAGATATGGCATCGCATCGCAGGGAGCTGGCTGAGGCTTGAGCATATTTACCTACTGGGAGGAACCTGGCTGGCAGCAAGGAGGGGTAGAGAATGCTCTCAGCAGGCAGTGAGGGCATTAAAGGAGCAGGAATTTTTGCTTAAAGACAGAGGAGTTTGGAAGAGATTGCAGAGTTTAAAGAATGCTGAAGCTCCTTTCTCAGCCTGTGGGGCAAGTGTCCCCAAGTCCCCCTAGAAGGGTATCAGGGAAACACCCCACCCCTGATATTTAACGTGGATTCTTTTCTATTCCCTAAGCATCTCAGCTGGTTTGAGAAATAAAGGGAAAGAGTACAAAAGAGAGAAATTTTAAAGCTGGATGTCCAGGGGAGACATCACATGTCGGCAGATTCTGTGATGTTCCCTGAGCCGTAAAACCAGCAAGTTTTTATTAGCGATTTTCAAAAGGGGAGGGAGTGCATGAATAGGGTGTGGGTCACAGAGATCACATACTTCACAAGGTAATAAAATATCACAAAGCAAGTGGAGGCAGGGCGAGATCACAGGACCACAGGATGGGGCAAAATTAAAATTGCTAATGAAGTTTTGGGCATGCATTGTCATTGATAACATCTTATCAGGAGACAGGGTTTGAGAGCAGACGACCTGTCTGACCAAAATTTATTAGTTGGGAATTTCCTCATCCTAATAAGCCTGGAGCGCTACAAGAGACCGGGGTTTATTTCATCCCTTCGGCTTCAACTGTAAAAGACGCCACCCCCACAGGGGCCATTCATAAACCTACCCTCAGGGGCACATTCTCTTTCTCAGGATGTTCCTTGCTGAGAAAAAGAATTCAGCGATATTTCTCCTGTTTGCCTTTGAAAGAAGAGAAATATGGCTCTGTTCCATCTGGCTCACTGGCAGTCAGACTCCGAAGTCTTATCTCCCTTGTTCCCTGTACATTGCTGTTATCCTGTTCTTTTTTCAAGGTGCCCGGATTTCATATTGTTCAAACACACATGCTCTACAAACACTTTGTGCAGTTAACACAATCATCACAGGGTCCTGAGGTGACATACATCCTCCTCAGCTACGAAGATGATGGAATTAAGAGACCAAAGTAAAGACAGGCATAGGAAATTACAAGGGTATTGACTGGGGAAGTGGTAAGTGTCCATGAAATCTTCACAATTTATGTTCAGAGATTGCAGTAAAGACAGGGGTAAGAAATTATAAAAGTATTAATTTGGGGAACTAATAAATGTCCATGAAATCTTTACAATTTATGTTCTTCTGCCACGGCTTCAGCCGGTCCCTTCGTTCGGGGTCTCTGACTTCCTGCAACAGAAGGGGTTGTGAGGAGACATGGGATCCCTTCTCAGAGAAGGCCTGGGTTAAAGTGGAAGCCCCAGATCAGAGGGGGTTTGGGCAGAGGCCTGGTGTAGCCTAGATGATGGTGATGGCAGGGAGTGGGCCACAATCTGACAGGGCTGCTCACAACAGGCCTCACTGCAGGATAGAGATAGGGCTTTTCTTTGGTTTCACTTTCCATTTTGCAGGAAGCAAGTCACGTTGCACTTCAGCCTCTGGAGGTGAACCTAGGACTGGGATTCTGCCATTCGGAGCACTGGCCGACTGCAGAGTAAGATACACGCTCAAGGAACTTAATTCTCTTGTTTGGGCAGAATGGAGACACTTTGAAATAATAGCTCAGGGAATTCCACTGGGGAAAGACAAAAACAGGGTCAGAATGCAGAGGAGATGACATGCAAGGCATGTGATCCCAAGGCAGTGGAGACTACCTGAGATTCCCGAGAGGGAAATCTGCCCAGCCCAGGCAGGGAGGGCTGGAGGAGACAGCTCAGGAGGCCAATGGGGCTGGAGAGCAGCAACAGGAGAGGTGAGAAAGGCTCTCTGGGCAAGAGGCTGCAGGTCTTGGTGCCTGCCTGGCCTTCCATTCTAGGTGCTCATCTTTATGGCCTGGTCATGTGATCCAAATTGGTGTCTAGCTCCAAGAAAGAATTCTTTTTTGTTGTCTGCTTTTTGTTGTTGTTGTTGTTGTTTTGCTGTTGTTTGTTTGTTTTGAAAAAAGCAATGCAGTGACTTGGGACTCAACACATGAAGTGAGGAGGTGGAAGTGTGGAAATGGATTAAAAATAGAGCAGGAACATTGAATCAACAGGTGAAAGGGATCGTCCTATTCCCAGAAGAAATGGCCAGCCAGCAGAGGTACTGGCCCCTTGCCCCAAAACCAAACTGGAGAGGCAGGAGGCATCAGGGGGAGATTGGCAAAGATCCAAGGAATTTTGGGGGAGACAGAAGGAAATGAGATCTCGGTTGGGGAATGATATATAGTTGAATGTTTGTCCCCTCCAAATCTCATGTTGGAATATGATCTCCATTGTTGGAGGTGAGGCCTAGTGGGAAGTGTTTGGGTCGTGGGGGTGGATCCTCCATGAATGGCTTGGTGCTGTCCTCATGGTGATGAGTGAGTTCCCACTCTGCCAGTTTACACAGGAGCTAGTCACTTAAGAAAGCCTGGAACCTCCTCCTCTCTCTCTTGCCCCTTCTCTCACCGTGTGACACATCTGCTCCCCATTCGCTTCCTGCCATGAGTAGAGCCTCCTGAGGGCTCACCAGAAGCAGAGCACACGTAGGTGCCACGCTTGTACAACCCGCAGAACTGTGAGCCAAATAAACCTATTTTCTTTAAAAATTGCACAGCCTTAGCTATTCCTTTATAGCAACGCAAAACTGGCTAAGACAGGGTAAAAGAAGAGAATGATAGAGAGTAGGTAGGCCAGATGCCGCTAATTGGGCATAGGCTGAGGGAAGGAGATCTTCGATATGAGTCATATTCTCTCCTGTTGTTGCCCTGGCTAAAGCATTGCCCAAGGCACAAGGCAGAAAACAGCAGACCCCACTCAGGAGCGGCAAAGGAGAGATGTTAACATTAGCATCGAGATGAAACCAGCTCTGTGGGAGTGACAAGAAAAGGAAGAGATGATTGTTAAATCCTCTTTGATTTTTCCTCTCTCCCCTCCCCAACCTAGAGGGCCATGGGGCTGGGCAGTCACAGCCAAAGCTAGAAGTAACCCACAAAAATCCAAGAATCGAATTGATATACACCTTCTCAATAGAAACACTGATTTCACAAAAACAAAATAATATTTTCAAAGTGTTAAAAGGAACTTAGAATGTAAGGTCTAGCCATGGCAGTTTCATACGATAACCATAGAGGATTCTGCCATGGTTGAATGTGTATGGAGAGACTTTATTCTCCGATCATAATGCCATGACATTAATATTTACTAATAAATAGCTACAAAAGTTCCCATCCATATGAAAATCATCTCTATTTAAAGAGAAATACATGTAGGAAAATGCAAAACAGTGATGAACAATAATGAAAACACCACAGGTTGAACTTTGAGAGATATAGCTAGAGCAGTACTTAGAGGAAAATGTATAGCTTAAAATAGTACATTTCCTAATAAAAAAAAAACTGAAAACAAATCAGCTAAACATTCAACTCAGGTGTATTTAGAAAAACAGCAACAGACCTACATTGTGCAAATAATATAAAATGAGATAAAGATGGGGACATAAATAATGCAATAGAAAAGAGTAACAACAGAAATGATTAACAAAACTAAAAGTTTGCTCTCTGAAAAGCAAACCTCTGGCAAAAATGATCAAGAATAGATGACAGTCGAACAAAATGAAGGATTCAAAAGGGGAAACAATGGCCTAAGTAATTGATTAAAAATATCAAAAGAATATTAGGAACTAGAAAGCAACAATTTTGAAAACCCACATACAATTTTGAGTTGGATGTATTTTATACCTAAAAATATATATGTGTTACACAAGAAACAGGCAGTTTGAACAGAAGAGTCACCACTGAAGATACTAAAAAGTAATGAAAACCATGCCCTATCCTCCCTAAAAGAAGGCCCAGATCCACACGGTTTTATAGGTTTCACCAGACTTTTGAGAAACCAAGAATCTCTGTCTTATATAAGTTGTTTCAGAAAATTTTAAAAAGGGAGCACTTTGCCTAACTTATTTTTATAAGGTTAGTATAGCCTTCATTCCAAGATCAGATAAGGGCAATAAAATAAAATTATAGTCTATTTCATTTGAATTTCTTAATTAAATATTAACTCACAAAATCCAAGAGTGTGTTCATATATGTATGGTGGAAAAGCAGATTTTACTGCAGAAATGCAAGGACCACTGAAATCTACACAATCTATTAAATTGCCATACAACTAAAATAAAAACTTCTAAAATTTGATAAAAATCAATATACCAAGAATTTACTGTGAACTTAATATTAGCAGAGAAACAATTAATTCAAGATGTGGAACAAGGCAAGGTGCCTACAAAACATTGTTACTTTTCAATATGCTACTAGAAGTCTTGGACAATGCAATAATATGTGAAAAAGGAATAAGAAGAATAAAGGCAGAGAGGGAAGGGACAAAAAGTCATTTACAGACATGGAAACCCAACAGAATCAAGAGACAAACCATTAGAACGAATAAGAGACTGTCAACAAATTTACTGGATGCAAAGCCAACTTAAACAAATCAATAGTGTTTTTAAACAACCAACTAGAATATAGAATAAGAAAAGATAGATATTATTTTCAGAGGCAGCAAAGATTATGGAGTACCTAGGAAAGTGTCTAACAAAGAATGTGTAAGCCCTTTAAAGATAAAACATTTTAAATCTATCAAAGATTATTGTAAGACTTAAATGGAGAGGTAGACTGTTTTTAGAACAATACAGGAATTGTAAATTATCTGAAAGTTAATCCATATATTCTATAAAATTTCAAAAAGAATTAAGGTAAAATTTGGGGGGTGACTTAACAAAATGATTCTAGAATGTATATTAAATAATAAACACCTACACATTTCCAAGACCATTGTGAAAAAGAGAAAACAGGGTTATTCACCCTACCATCTATCATAGACATGTTATAAATTCCACACTAATACAATGAGTGTGCTACCAGTGAAGGATTAATTAGGCCAATTTAACAGAACAGAGGCTTCAGAAATAAACTCAAGACTCGATGTCATTTTATATGAGAGGGGTGGCATACACATCAGTGGAGAAAGAATGGCTTATACATAGATGATATATGGAGAACTGGCTTACTATTGGAGAAAAATCATTCAAATTTCTGTCCTCTGTTATACACAAAAATAAACTCCAAATGTAGACCTAAATGTGAAAGGCAAAATTATGATATTAGGAAGATGGAAGAGCTTGTGTGTGTGTGTGTGTGTGTGTGTGTGTGTGCGCGTGTGCCTGTGTGTATGTATGTGCACTTCGGATGTGGAAAAAAAAAATTTTAGGCACTACGCAAAATAGTACAGATCATAAGGGACAAAATGGATGCATACGACCGTATTAAGAATTTCTGTTTAATAAAGGACATCATACATCAACATGACATATTAGTAATAGATCTGAAGATATCTGCAACTTTTAAAACTGTCTGACAAAGAAATTTCTAGAATATACCACGAAGTAGCATAAATCAGGAAGGAAAAGACACGAAGCTTTCTAGAAAATTATACAAAGGATGTCAATTCACAGGAGGCTAACTCATGTACGAAGGGATGCTAACCTCACTATTGATCAAAGACACACAACACAAAACAAGATGCCACTTTCCATCCATCAGATTAGCAGCACAGTGGGAGGTAAGTTACCACCAAGCATTGGAGAGGATGTGGGGAGCGGGATCTCTCAAGACTGCCACTGGGACCGCGGTAAATTGCACATCCTGGAGAGCAGTCTGGCATTTCCTGTGAAGCCATTTACATACTCTGTAAATCAGTATTCCCACTGCTGGGTCTGTGTCCCAGAGAAATCTGTGGACGATTATATAGGAGGATGCCCATTGCAGTATTGTTTGCAGTAGCAGAGAGCTCTCTGACAGACATGCCCTTCACCAGGGGACTGGAGAAGTAATGATAACAATGTTAGCTAGGGTTTTTCTTCTTTGAGCACTTAGGTGCCAACGATTTCTCCATGCTCTTCAGATACATACATTCAAAACTCATTTAATCCTCGTAACCACCCTGCAGTATAGACACCCTTACTGTCTCATTTTATATATCAGGAATCCGAGGCACTGAGCAGTTAAGTAATTTGCTCAAGATCACAGAGTTGGTAAGTGGCAGAGTGGGATACGGTGGGACAGACATGGTGGAAGTTAGAAACCATGAATTAGATTTACTGACAAGATTCCTTTTTTTTTTTTTTTTTTTAAGGCGGAGTCTTGCTCTGTCACCCAGGCTGAAGTGCAGTGGTGCGATCTCGGCTCAGGGCAACCTCGGCCTCCTGGGTTCAAGTGATTCTCCTGCTTCAGCCTCCCTACTAGCTGGGATTACAGGCATATGCCACCATGCCCAGCTGGTTTTTGTATTTTTGGTAGAGATGGGGTTTTGCCATTTTGGCCAGACTGGTCTCGAACTCCTGACCTCAGGTGATCCACCTGCCTCAGCCTCCCAAAGTGCTGGGATTAGAGGCGTAAGCCACCATGCCCAGCCTAGTGACAAGATTTTAAAAAGATTTCATGTTGCATGAAAAAGTGAGATGCGTAGCCCAACGTTACTCTTATAAAAGCACAGACATTCACAAAAAAACTGTTAGATGTGCTTTAGTGAAAACACATTTGAGTGGGTCCCTATAGGCGGGAGTGGGAAGGGAGAATGAAAAGGAATATGAAGAGTCTTGGCCACAACAATGAAATTATTTGTTATGACCTGGAGAGGATGATGAGCTTTGTGAACTCGAGGTCTGGTCATTAACAAGAACACCACCATTAAAACCCTTTAGGGACTGTTGAGGAATCTGGGGTAAGGCAGCCCAGAGAGGAGAAGGCTGAAGCTGAGTTGCTTTGGAGAAACCCCTGCAATTGAGCCCGTTTTTCTGAGGGCTGCTAGGCACAAGCAAGAAAAGATAGTAGGAAAATGTAGATTTTGTCAATTCCCATTCACTTTGTAGTCTATCCACATGCACAAAACTAAAAGCAGGCCACCGTTCTCCTTGCTGTCTAAAAAAGGTTTCTGGGCCACCTTTCCTCATTGCTATTTCCTGAACATACTAATTTTAACATAACCCTAAGCAACAAGAAATTAGGGAGCAAGAGCTATTTAAATACACACACACCATAAAATGGCACAGCGTCCAGATCCTCTACAGATTCATCAGTGTCTTTTCCCTCTCACAATGGGACGTGGCTGACAGAGGAAGTTACAGAAGGAGCTCCCCAGAAAATGGAGCTGATGACAGGGCTGTTTTCAAAAACTGATGCCTAGGGCAAGTGTTCCGTGTGTGTTGGGTGTGTGTGTGTGTGTGCATGTGTGTGTGTTGGAGGGGAGATGGTGAACATGAATGAAGCCCCCCCCTTTTTTTTTTAACTCAGATTCCAGCTGGGACTCTCACAAGGTACAAGAGTTTATTTACATGAGGCCGCAATGAAAAGGCAAGATTGATCGAAGGGCCTCAGGAGAAAGTGTTCCCAACACAATGCTTGACTGCTGTGGCTCCATAGATTTCCTCACTCTCAGGCCAGGCAAACATCTCAGAGGTAGAGGAGTCCCCATTGAAGTTTGCTTTGCTTGGTTTGCTTTTTTGAGACGGAGTCTTGCTTTGTTGCCCAGGCTGGAGTGCAGTGGTGCAGTCTGGGCTCACTGCAAGCTCCGCCTCCCAGGTTTCACACCATTCTCCTGCCTCAGCCTCCCAAGTAGCTGGGACTACAGGCGCCCGCCACCAGGCCCGGCTAATTTTTTTTTGTATTTTTAGTAGAGACGGGGTTTCACCGTGTTAGTCAGGATGGTCTCGATCTCCTGACCTCGTGATCCACCCTCCTCGGCCACCCAGAGTGCTGGGATTACAGGTGTGAGCCACTGCGTCCGGCCAACGTTATGTGTTTTGATCCACACCTTCTCTGAAGCACTCAGGCTTGTGGGTCCTTTCCTAGTCCTAAGATGGCGGATTAAGCTTGATATATTTCATCTATAGGATACCGACGGATTGGTCCCTGATGACACCCTATGTCCGCAAGGAAACTGAGGCTTGATGTCCAATTTGTTCCTCCTCAGAAGGGGTGATTATAGGGGGCAAGGGGAGATGGTATGTGTTCAGGATGGAGAGCTCACACCTGTGGTGAGGTTGGGCAAAGCCTTGGCTCTGGTTGCCCTGTGACTTTGAAGGTTATTGGGTGCCTCAGGCCCTGCTTACCTACTTATAAAAAAGTCAAGTTGTCCCCCGCCCTTCGTGACCTTGTGAGGATGGTTAGGATCCAATCACCCACTAAGTTCATCTCAGTCCTGGAGAAATATTTCACTTTTCTTGTTGAATATCTCCCTCACCTTCGTCTTTGACACTCACTTGCTTTTCAAACATCTTAATACAGTTACCACAGAAACAGTGAGTGACTTTCAAGTTCATGCCTTTGAAAGGCAAAAGCTCCTCATCTTTTTAGCACCAGCAGCCCTAAGTAAACCAGGGGCTGAGCTACTGTGATAAAATTCTGGTTGTATCCCTCAGAACCCAGGTAGCTGCTTGCTTGCTTTCTTTTCTTCTTCTCTCTCTCTCTCTTTTTTTTAATGAGCTGCTATTGTCAGCGTGCAGAAGATGTCTATTAATAGACTAAAGATTTCATGCCGCCAGTAATTTTTCTAAGAGAAGGCAGGAATGCAGCTGACTGGGCTGCACTGTCCCCTTTTGCGTTGAGAAGTTTCAGCTGGGTGTGTGGCCATAATTGGGTTACGGAGCTGCTAATATGATTGTGCTGCCTGGAAACACAAAAGCCACGAGTCAGTTAAACATCAAGGTGAAGTTATTTCCAGCGGATCGATTTTCAGCATCTCCCCGACAGCATGGAGGCCTGGGTGACGGGAGAAACGGATCCAGCAGGCAAGGCTGTTATTTCTCTCTACTGATGTCGTGGCCTCTGTGGCAGGGCAAGCACAGGCTCTGCAGTCCTGCTTCTGGGCAGCAGGAATGTCCCAGTGGATGGGGAGAGTTCGGTAGGTTCAATTTGATTCCATCTGGCAAACATTTACTCACCTCCTGCTGTTTCCGAAGTACACAAAATAAGGGTCCTGTTTTAAGTTATGAAAAAGAAATATTCCAGTTCTAACAATTCAAATGACAACTGGAAGGCCGCCCCTTACCCCTTTAACCCCACTCTCCTGGGGTATCCAACATTGAGTTTGCACTGTAGGCTTCCACAAGTTTTTGATGCTTCTAGAAACTTATCACATACACAGGGCTTTTATCAAAAGAATGTGTGTGTGTATATATATATATATATATATATTCTGCAACTTCATTTTTTCCCCCTCAACCATATGATATTGAAAGTTTCTAGGTTAATACAGGCAAATCTAGCTCATTTATCTATAATAGCTACATACAGTTATGTAGTATGGGTATTGTGTAATTCATTTTATTTTTCTATATTTTATTTTATTTTAAACTTTTATTTTAGACTCAGGGGTAGATGTGCAGGTTTGTTATATAGGTAAATTGTGTGTCTTGGGGGTTTGGTGTACAGATTACTTTAGCCCCCAGGTGAAAAGCAAAGTACTCGAGAAGCAGTTTTTGGATCCTCACCGTCCTCCCACCCTCTACCCTTAAGTAGGCCTCAGTGTCTGTTGTTCTCTTCTTTGTGTCCATCTGGGCATCTTAAAATTTATGTAATCATTCCCTTTCTGATGTGCATTCAGGCTGTATATATATATGTTGCATTCAGCTACTCTTTCTGGGAGTGTAGTCCACCTAACACAGGGGCTTTTGGCATAGACAAGCCTGGGCCTGAATCCCAGCTTGACCACTTACTGTGTGACCTTAGGGATGTTCTCTAAGGTCCTCTAGCCTCAAGGCCTTCAGCTGCAAAATGAGAGCAGCAAACAGCTCACGGTGACGCATGCGATGAGGATGGAATGAGGTGATGTACACTGAGTGTGTCTAACGCAGGGCCTGACACAAGGTGAGGGCCCAATTAGCTCTAGCAGTAACTTGGGGTTTGGGAGTCTTCATCTTGCCAGACTTCTCACTGCTGTAATTGAAGAACAGGACTCTTATGGGGTCTGGGGTCCCAAGGAGGAAGCTGTTGGAGAAACGCAGATCCAACTTGCCCCGAGTCTATGGTTCCTGCAGAAAAAGGCACAGCCATCTCTAAGTGGGGAGCCTGGGGAAGTCCGGGACAGCCTCAGGAAGGAGGTGGGCCTCCTGCTTCTGCTGTGTGTGTGAGCGGCCAGCGCACCCGTGAGGCATCTGGCTTATCCTAGGTGGGGGCATTGTGTTCAGAGAAGCGGAGGGAGGCTCCTCTGGTGGAGGGGGTCTTATGCAAGGTCCTCCTGCAAGGACCGTCTCCCGTTTAGTCATTCACGGTTTCAGGGACTCTGCTCTCGTCTATGTGGCTGGTGGGCTGCAGCCACTGCCACACCTGTGTGAAGTGACCAGAGCCATTGGCAGTTTTCCTTAGGGCACGTGGGGTCGGGCCATCAGCCTTGACAGCTTGCTGCCCTCCAGGGCAGAGCGTTCTTCTCATGACACCTGCTTTCATGGGCAGCTTCCCTTCCTGCCGTGATATCAACATGGTCTTTGGGTAGAGCCTCTTCATCCTAGGGTCCAGATGTGGGACGGGTAGTCCCAGCGTCTTCTGTTTCTCCCACGAGGCCTCGGGGCCACCAGACAAATGCACTGATGGCAAATTCCTTTGCTATCCCAGCAATCCTGAGTGTTTATGTGGATTAGGACCCCTCCATCCATTTGCACAGGTTTACTTATCTGTGCACTCAGAACTTTCTAGGTCAGTAGTTCAAATAGTGACCCAGACTGACTTCAGTCACCGGCTAGCAGTGAAATGAGGAAAATAAGAACGGAGTGGTGAGTTTCATAAAGCTAAGTATGTTCTATTTACGGGGATGCTCTTTGCCCTTTGGGATTCAGGCATTACTTTCTTGGCATTACATGTTCTTTTAAAACTGATGGTCATTTCTTTTTCTTTTTTCTTTCCTTTTTTCAAATGGAAACATTTAATTTTCAAATATTTTAATTTCTGTGATTTTCTACTCAAGAACACTGTCCACAGTTCCACTGGATGCTAGTGTTTTTCACATTGATTTGCAAGATGTATTTTAAAAACATTAATCCCTAAGGAAAATATTTGCTAGAAAATCACAGTCGGCCATATGCCAGTTAATTTTATGTATCATGCATACCTTTTGATGTGTAGTTTACATTTTATTTATATTTTTTTGTGATCTAGATAATAAAAGCAGTAAAAACAAATCTCACTCTGTTCTGTATTTTATCTCAACTTTGTACGACTTGTTTTCACTTAAACTTGAATAAGTCTTAGATTCATTGGCTCCTTCCACCCACCTGTTTTAATGTTCTCATTCGGACAGATGACACTATTCCAGGTGACGTCTTTCTCTCCCTGTCTCTCCTGGGTGCTGACGAGCTCAACAGAATGGGCTCTCAGTCATGTTACGCCTTGGGAAAGCTTGAGAGATGTCACCTGGCTCACCTGACTCTATTGTCTATTGTTCTGTAACCATTAAAAACAAACCAAATCATTTACCCTTTCTTTCTGTTACAAGCAATCCAATTATACTCTTACTTATTTTATTATTTATTTATTTATTTAGTGGCATTTTTCTTTTTTCTTTTTTTTTTTAAATTATACTTTAAGTTCTAGGGTACACAAAAAGTAAAAATTCAGAAAAACAAAAACAAAAACAACAACAACAAAAAAACAAACCAAATCAATGTATTTTTAAATGACTCCCTTATTTCTCTGAAACCTTACCCTCTCCCTTTCTCAGCTTACATCCCAGTGACTTTCCTGATGGACTCAGCAGCAGAAAACCTCCTTTGCTAGCTCACTGCTAACGGTGTTCATTCCCAACAATTGCTCTTACAACGTACACTTTTCAAGAGTCAGGAGTTCAATGTTATAACTTCCAGTCACAGCAACTACTGTTGTTACTATTTGACTCAGAGGGGTTCACATGAGAAACAAAGGCGGGGGTATCTCTAGGGGGCTCAACCTTAACCTAATGGTAACCACAAAGTGGCTCTGTTGTCTTTGCTGCTGGATAAATGTGTTCTCATCCACCCATTTGCTCTTTTGTGTGTGAAATTGTTGTCTTAATTTTGGAGCATTTATTATTTTCAGTGAGAATTAGGGGCTTCAAACAGGGCCAGAAATGGAGAGGGCAGTTGTGGCAGAAGTAGGAGTCGGGCACCACGGTAGTGTGGAGAGAGCACTGGGTGTCTGTACTCCAATCCTGACTGTAATAATTACGGGACCTGGAGCAGGCTGCCCCTTCTCTGTGCCTCATCTTTCGCATCTGGAAAACAAATATAATGGTGTTTACACGGGGGTCTCCACGCAGACCATTGAGATGCAAAATGAAGATATTAGATCTTGATAATTGATGATTATATTATATTTTTAAAAACCCATCTGGGCCTGGCATGGTGGCTCACGCCTGTAATCTCAGCACTTTGGGAGGTTGAGGCGGGTGGATCATGAGGTCAGGAGATCAAGATGGCTAACAATGGTGAAACCCTGTCTCTACTAAACATACAAAAAAAAATTAGCCGAGCATGGCAGCACGTGCCTGTAGTCCTAGCTACTTGGGAGGCAGAGGCAGGAGAATTGCTTGAACCTGGGAGGCAGAGGTTGCAGTGAGCCGAGATCGTGCCACTGCAATCTTGGAGACAGAGCAAGACTTCGTCAAAAAAAACAAAAACAAAAACAAAAACAAAAACAAACAAACCTATCTGGATAGTGACTGGTCACTATCCTCTCCCCAGTAACATAGATTTGATGTCAGACAGTCACATCACATCTATGTTATTGGGGAAAGGAGGAGGGTCATCATACAAAGGTGTGCACAGTGGCCTCCTAACTAGTTTGTTAGCTTTCGTATTGCAATGTTCCACAATCTGCCCATGCTCCATTACATTGCATTATTTAGTTTGAACCAAAGGAACTCTCATGAAGTGAATGAGTGCTCTAAAGATTCCTGCAAAGAAATGGGTGGGTTGAAGAACACTAATTATACAAGGACAAGAAAACAGCAAGAAAATGGGAGAATCAACCCTCCTTCTGTGCCTGGAATAATCTTTCCATCAGTGTCAGCATGAGCTAAAAACAATGAAGATCTAATTGGATCAGACAAGAACTTGCCTTAAACCCCCCAGTTCTCTAAAGATAGGGATTTACTTCCTCTTGTTAACAGCACACTTTGTTCAGTGTGCCAGTTGCACCCTTGTGAGTTACCGTTTTCAGCTCTGACAAACCTTAAAAGCAAGCATGAAAATAAATGGAAATTTTGAGTTGATATATCAAAAGTTTGATATTTGGGATATCTGTATCGATGTGTCTCAAAGTATAATTCCAGCATGTAAAAAATGATGCAAATTCTACCACATTGCTCTCACGCATAATATGATTATGGATAATATTTTAATGACAGCAGACATGTTTGTGTAATTAATCACTAAAGTTATAGATTAAGAACTTTTTTTTTTACTTTTGTAGCATCTCTTTAAAAGTATTTTGTTTGTTTCATAATGAATATATTTAGTAAGTACATACAGAAAACCAAGGTATTTTCGTTGCTTTCTGAGAGAGTGGAGAGGTCATGTTTCTGGTGAAATAAACAGCTCACATTTCCTCAATGCTGCCAGGACTCCCTTCCTCCAGAGGAACCAGCCTCCTCGTCCTTTGCACTTGCTGTTCCCTCTGTTTCCAAAATGCCTTTGCTTACTGCCCATGTGGCCATCACAAGGCCACCTGTAACCACTGGGCCTCATACCCTGTGTCTTCCAGTGCCCGGGAAAGGCCTGGCACACAGAGGGCACTCAGTGCTCCACATGCCTGCAGAGGAATGAATGAGGGAATTAATGAGGAGAGACAAAGCCAGCACTGGCCATCCCTGAAGAGTCACTCATGAAGCTCTGCTGGCACAGCAGATGGTTCCATTAGGAGAGTTCGAAACTCCTGTGGATGTAGAATATTCGTGGAATGTAATTGGGAATCTTTAATAAATGTTTAGCTTTGGGTGACCAGGTGCCATTCCCCAAAATTCACCCTTAAACTACAAAGAGAACCTAAAAGTTGTTTGAAAAATAAAATTCTCTAATGGAGATCGTTTTCTGTAATGACATTTCAGTACATTTAGAAACAGGTAACAGAAATTGAAGTAAAAACAGCAACTGTGGAAATCACAAAGTTCCCCTCAATAAACTCTGGAATCATCAAAACCTAAACTGAGTAACTGTCTAGAAAATACTAACCATGAAAACACAACACATCCAAACTTATAGCAAATGCTATTCAAAGAGGAAAATGAATAGCATTGAATTCTTAACATAGCTAAAAATGAAAGTGTGAAAATGAATTGGGCAACTCAGCATCAAGCTAAAAAAGTTAGAAATGGGACAAAAAGGAACTCAAGGAAAGCGGAACAATGAAAATTGTTGGAACAAGATGTTTTATTGGAACAAGATGTTTTGCAACTCAGAAAATCCAAAGGCTTGATAAAGTCAAAGAGCTAATGACAGGGTGGCTATTATTTTTTCTTTTGAACCGAAAAGGTAGAGAAATACAAGGTTGAAAATGAGAAAAAAAAAAAAAAAAAGGCATGAAGGACAATGACTTTTCAGAGCCTGCCTCCCAGAACTGTGTGTAGGGAGGTAGAGAAAATGGGAGCTGGCTGGGGAAGCTTTGCCTGGGCTCCTGGTCACATCTTTCCTGATCTGTCACCCCCATGTGAACAGCCCAGTCCCTCCTGGTGTGGCTGCCTGTTCTCCTGGCACGGGAAACAGAAACTTCCCATCTATGCTGCAAGTGAATGGGACGCCAGGGCTTGGCCTGGAGGTGATATGAGGCTAGGGAGCCCAGTCCAGGGCCACCACTTGGATGCATTTCCTAAAGTAGGTGATGGCCTTATCTGTACCTTTCTTTTCTTTCTTTCTCTCTCCTCTCTCTCTTTCTTTCTCTCTCCTCTCTCTCTTTCTTTCTTTTTCTTTCTTTCTTTCTTCTTTCTTTCTCTTTCTTTTCTTTCTTTCCTTCTTTTCTTCTTTCTTTCTTTCTTTTTCCCTTCCTTTCTTTCTTCCTTTCTTCCTTTCTTTCTTTCTTTCTTTCTTTCTTTCTTTCTTTCTTTCTTTCTTTCTTTCTTTCTTTCTTTCTTTCTTTTCCTTTCTTTCTTTCTTCTTTCCCTTCCTTCCTTCCTTCCTTCCTTCCTTCCTTCCTTCCTTCCTTCCTTCCTTCCTTCCTTCCTTCCTTCCTTCCTTTCTCTCTCTCTCTCTTTCTTTCTCTCTTTCTTTTCTTTTCTTTTCTTTTCTTTTCTTTTCTTTTCTTTTCTTTTCCTTTCTTTTCTTTTCAGAGTCTCCCTGTATCACCCAGGCTGGAGTGCAGTGGTGCGATCTCGGCTCACTGCAACCTCCGGCTCCCGGGTTCAAGCAATTCTCCTGCCTCAGCCTCCCGAGTAGCTGGGACTACAGGTGTGTGCCACCACACCTGGCTAATTTTTGTATTTTTAATAGAGGTGAGGTTTCACTTTATTGGCCAGGCTGGTCTCGAACTCCTGACCTCGTGATCCAGTTGCCTCGGCCTCCCAAAGTACTGGGATTACAGGTGTGAACCACCGCGCCCGGCCTTATTTGTGCTTTTCTGTGTCCATATCTACTAAGAAAGATACTTTTTCAGAAAGTAAAATGATAGATTCTGAATCTAAAGTCCCCTATTGAAACGGAGGGACTTTCTTTCTGGAACGTACATGTGTGTGTTTGTGGGATGAATGAATGGGTGAGGAAGCCTAAGACACCGCCATTTTCTGCTCCCCTTGAGGATGACATCTCACACTGTGGGTGCTGCTGATGTTTTTCCCAGCGGAACTTAACACCCCAGTGAAAAAGCCACAGTTCCTAGCAGGTGTTATGGATCCTATGATAGCATTAAACTTTATAAGCTATTAATACTCAAATTCACAATGTCCAAAAACAGAGTTCTTAATGACTGTGCCTCCCCCATTCCCCAAACCTGCTTTGTCTCTCTCCTCCACCCGACTCAATGGCCTCGCCATTCGCCCCGTGTTGCTTAAGCCAAAACCTTAGAGGTTCATCCTTGATTCCCTTCTCCTGTCTAACTCACATACAATTCACCATGAAGTCTTATCAAGAGACCTCTGAAGCATTTTTCAAATGGATACAGCTCCCTCCCTCTCCACGACATGTAGCTTGGCCAAAGCCACGGTCATTTCCTGCTTGGAGCACTACAGCAGCCTCCTACTCAGTCTTCATGCCTGTGCTCTCTCCCCCTCCAGATGTTGTCCTTAGACCAGCTGGAGTTATCTTTATAAAATAAATCGATCACATCATCCTCCTGGTTTAAACCTTCCAAAGCTTGTCAATCAGATTTGCAATGAAACTGAGACCCCGCTCTCCCTAGAGGCTGCACAGGGCCTGGACCCTGCCAACCTTATCAGCACCTGGCCTTGCCAGCCCCTGGATCCCATGTGGTTCAGCCACGATTGCTTTTGTGTCTGTCCCCCAAGTTTGTTCCTGCCTTAGAGATTTGCATTAGCTCTCTCTCCTGTAATCCATGCCCCTCAAAAGACAAGGAACTTCTTTTGTCTTGAGTTCAGCCTAAACATCATTGCTTTAAACTCGATGTAAGGATCCCCCTGCCTTTCACTGTATCACATCTCCCTGTTATGTTTTCATTATATTACGTACAACACCATCTAAAAGTCTTCATGCATTTCTGTATATGTATAGAAATGACCAGCGATGAGAGGTTCATTGTCCTATCTCCTCTTAGCCCAGAACCCAGCCAAGGACTTGGGTTAATTTCCTTTCTCATCAGATGTGCTATGGAGCTTTTTCCAGCAGTTCTGGATCAAGAGAAGTCCTTGTCCCAGAATGCTTAGTAAACACTCCTGACCTGCATGCAGTGCCCTCCTGGCCACCATGCCTCTAAACCTGGCATTGACTTCATCTGATTCTGCCACCTTGCTTTTTGTACTGTTTTGGCCTGCAGACCTCCAAGGTGAGCAGGAAGAAGAGGAAGGACACTTGGCCCAGGTAACAGCTTAGAGACCACTGTCCTAAGCAACCCCAGAGTTAGCCTTGCTAGGACAAAATCCTAGAGGAGCAAGGAGCTTTCCTCTGAAGTCACCCACTTTTAGTCTTTTTGCAAAACCTGACACTCTAGTCATCTTCTGTTGCTTCTAGACATGTTTTGTGATCAGTAAATGTTGAGCGAAGGTCTTGGTTAGAGGAGAAATTTAGAGGTCAAGTCTATATGAGAGGGGAAGGGAAAGGCATCAAGGTCATGCCAGTTGGCACAATTTCTATTTAAGGAGTTAGGCTGGCACATTTAAGAGAAACTGTACAGGCCCCTAGACATCATGGAGCAAGAGAGTCAAACAAGGAGAAAACTCCGGCAGTTCAGTGGGAAATTGCCTTTGCCCAATGGCAAGAGTGGAAGGGACCAATGTGGAGGGCCGAGCTGAGGAAAAGCTGCATTGGAGCTGCACTGCACATGCCCCTTCAGGTGCCTGGCAGCAAACCCCACCTGGGGTTATGGTATTGCAAGGAAACCTGAAGTGGGTAGTGGAAGCACATGGTCATCTGGAGCTCAACCACCTGTGATCCCCCCGTTCCCTTTAGGGAAGGTTAGGGGTGATGGGGAAGCGAGGGCTTTGTGCCATAGAAAGGAATGACTGGTAGGAAGGGGAGATTTTGAGTGAAGCCTAAAAGGTTATTTGGAGCTGTGGCTTGGAGACAGCCTCTAGTGTGGAGACCACTTGGTCTAGCTTTTAATCAGACCAAGCGTGTAAATAATGAATTCAGAGTTACATCCACATTGCCTCATGGGTTTTCCTCATTGTCATCACTACTTAAACAAAACTAGCATGAAGACAGGGAAATGCTAACCCTCCTGGTGCCCAGGGAAAAGTGGCTGGGGAGGAGCGATCCTGGTAGCCTGTGGCTTGGCCACTGCCTTCCCTGGGAGGGCTGGGCCTGCCCAGAGTGTGCTGTAATAGTGAGTTGATGCCGTAACCTTTGTGTTTGATTAGTCGCCAAACACAGGTAATTCACTTTATTGATTTAAAGTTGCTTATAAAATGCCATATCAGCTACTGCTAATTAAACGAGTTAATATTTGTAAAACTTAGCCCAGTGCTTGGCACCGTTAGCTATTCCTCTAACAGCGATCATTACTGCTGCGGTTATGGTGTTTCAGCTACTGACTTCTGGTAGCCTGTGTAGACAAATAGCTCTCGGTGTTACTCCACAGGGATCAGCTCCATTTGCTTGCCTGATGGAGAGGCGTGAAGAGAAAAGGTGGAAGGAACGGCTCTGCACACAGTCATTGGTTCTGACTAAATACATCTGATGCTGGTGATTCTGAAAAGGAGATACTCTCCAGTGGCCCCACATACACATGCATGTGTTGTATAATGTACGCAAAGTGCACATCTGTTGGCGAAACAGGAAGCTACTTGTTTGCAGTGGTGGAATAAACACCAAGGCGATATTTACTGCGGTCAGCTGTGAGACCATCAGACTACTTAGGAGAGCGTTCCTGAGCCACCTACCTCCTGGCCCCATTGGTAGGGGGTACCCATATGATTCCACTGGGACTCAGAGACCAGATTAATAAGCCTTCACTATCAGGCCTCCTACAGCATCCTGGATCACTGGAGAGGGACAGCCAAGGCCCTCCTGGGGACGTGTGGCTCACTCCCCCTCCCCATCATCACTTCCTTGGGCACACGCACTGCCCTCCTTCCCTTGGCCTATAGATGTTCCTAAAGCCCGTGAGTGACACTAGACCACCAGATTACTGGCAAGAGGGGTTTAAGACCAGGTCCCTAAGAATGAGATCCTTTATGTTAGGTGGCCTGTCGCTGAATTATTTTGCTTGGAAGGCAGACTCACCTCCTCTTCAGTCAAATCCTTATTCCTTTCCTGCTTGCTCCCAGTCTGCTCTGAGAGTCCCATCTCAACCTGCTCCTGTCTGTAGAATCCTCTCGACCTGCAGACTACTGGGAGCCGGCTCTCTCTGTGGGCACCGCTTTGGTCCCCAGCCTGACTGCCTGCAGAATCTCGCTCCGGCTGCAGCTGCGCTCCCTGGGCCACATGCTGTTCTGGCAAACACCGGCCGAGGTTGCCACCAGCCTGCACAGGCCTTCTGAGGGACCCACGCCCCCGGTCTGGGGACTTATCTAGCCCTCTTTAATTCCAGGGCTTTCAATCAGACTTCTATTGGAAACAGAGTCCCCAGCTGTGTGTCATGTAGGTTTCTTCTGCCACCCACCGATGCCTGTTGGAAAGGCCAGCTTCTCCCTGAGGACCTCTGGGCAAATGCCGGAACGTCTTTTGGGTGAGTTCAACCTTTGATGAAAGCTGCCGGTAGGAATAGGTGGGCGTGGATTACCATCAGAAAACATTCTCTTTCTCTTCCCTCTCCTCTTTTATTTGACGTACCGCACAGGGCCTCCCTCTGCCTCTGTGTGCTTTACAACAGCATACTGCTTTTTCAGAACGGTGTTGATCCGTTGCTTCCGAAATAAACATTCAGCCACCTTGACCGACTCCTTTGCTGGGAAAAACGATTCCACATGTGTGCCATGAACTAACCACACATCCCCTTTATGAACCATGTGGAGTGAAGTCCCGGGGTCCATGCTGAGGAGCCCCCAGTGGCTGGGCTTTCCTCCCCCTTAGCTCCCAAGGACCTGTTCACCCACAGTGACCACTCTGGGCAGCCCTCGTGAGCCAGAGACAGAACCTGTGCAAAGACCGAAAAGCACCTGGAAGGGGAAGGGACAGCAGGAGCTCTTCCCTTTGTATCAAGATTCAAGCGCAGAGTCTCATTTTGTTTTCCAGAACAGGTGCTTGTATCCGTGCACCTAAGTTAAGAAGCAGCTACTCTCTTCCAAAAACAGAGTAGATGTTTGATGTCAGCGGTGCTGCTCTTTCTTGATTTTCAAACAATCTTAATTTTACTGGGGACATTACATTTGTTTTGTTGGGGGGTGCACTCCAGTCTGTTTTTTGCTTTCTCTACCTGCTTTCATGTCTTCTTCAAATACCCCATGCTGGTTCTCACCTCTGGGCCTTTGATTATGCTGTTCCCACAGCTGAGGCACCCCCCTTCTCCTACAGGGCCTCTTGCACTCAGTCACCAAATTCCCACTCATCCTTCAAGACGCAGCACAGACATCTGTTTCTCAGGAAGCCTCCCTTGTCCCCTTGCCTCATCTCCAACCCAAGCCCCTCCCCACTGACCTCCTTTACCCACGCATCCATCCCCCTTCTCCCTACCACATGTCAATCAAAATCTCAGTTGTCTCTCTCTCCTTCTAGACAGTAGCTTTTTTGGAATAATGAGGAGTTTCTGTCGTGGTTCATTTCTCACAGCCATCACAGACCCTGACACATCATCGAGGCTTAAATGGGTGTTCACCCCTGCACTGACCTCTTTACATTGCCTCACTTTAGACGATTCTTTTCTTGAGGAGAAAAACTACATGACCTTGGGCACGCCTGCTGTGCTTCTGATTTTTATAGGAACTGATGTGCAGGGAGGTTTAGCACACCGACTTTTCTAATCTCTATGGTCAATTGTCTACATCTAGAGTTAAACGTTTTGGCCTTAGACTCCCTTCACAATTTTTTTTGAGACAGGATCTTGCTCTGTCGCCTAAGCTGGAGTGCAGTGGTATGATCGGTCATATCTCACTTTACCCTTTAACTCCTGGGCTCAAGCGATCCTCCAGCCTCAGCCTCCTGAGTAGCTAGGACTATAGGCATGTGGCACCATGCCTGTTTGATTTTTTCTTTTTTAAATTTTTTGTAGAGGTGGAGTCTTGTGATGTTGCCCAGGCTGGTCTTGAACTCCCAGCCTCAAGTGATCCTCCTGCCTTGGCCTCCCAAAGTGTTGGAATTACAGGCATGAGCCACCATGCTTGGTTCCCCTTTATAATCTTAAGAATCATTGAGGGCACCAAAGAGCTTTTGTTTATGCGGGTTACGTCTCTTGATAGTTATTGTATTACAAATTTAAATAAGGAAAATTTAAAAATTAGTTCGTTTAAAAATAATAAGCTGACATACATATTTTTGAAACAAAAAAATCAGCGAGAAGAGTGGCATTATTTTATATCAGAGGTCTCAACCTTGGCACTACTGAAATTTTGGACTAGATACTTCTTTGTTGTAGGAAGTTCTCCAGTGCATTGTAGATGGCGAGCAGCATCACTGGCCTCTACCCACTAGATGATAGTAGAAAGCCCTCCTCCTGCTTTGATAACCAAAAAGTTGCCTGATATCCCCTGGACAGATGGAGAGAGAGAACAACATCACCCTAAATGAGAACCACTGTTTTATGATTTTGCAGATCTTTTAAAAAATTTATTTTATTTTAAATTCCAGGATACAAGTGCAGGATATGCAGGTTTGTTTACATATCAACCCATCACCTAGGTATTAAGCCTAGCATATATTAGCTATTTTTCCCGATGCTCTCCTTCTCCTTGCACCCTCATAGCCCCCAGTGTGTGCTATTCCCCTCCCTGTGTCCGTGGTTCTCATTGTTCAGCTCCCAGTTATGAGAACACGTGGTGTTTGGTTTTCTGTTCCTGAGTTAGTTTGCTGAGGATAATGACTTCCAGCTCCATCCATGTCCCTGCAAAGGACATGATCTCGTTCCTTTTTTATGGCTGCATAGTATTCCATGGTGTATATGTACCACATTCTCTTTATTCAGCCTGTTGCTAGTGGGCATCTGTGTTGATTCCATGTCTTTGCTATTGTGTGTAGTGCTGCAATGAATATACGTGTGCATGTATCTTTATAATAGAATGATTTATATTCCTTTGGGTATATACCCAGTAATGGGATTGCTGGTCAAATGGCATTTCTGGTTCCAGGTCTCTGAGGAATTGCCATACTGTCTTCCACAATGGTTGAATGAATTTACACTCCCACCACTCTCTGTGGAGAAAAAGCATTCCTGTTTCTCCACAGCCTCACCAGCATCTGTCGTTTCTTGACTTTTTAATAATTGCCATTCTGATGTGGTTTTGATTTGCATTTCTCCAGTGAGTAGTGATGTTGACCTTTTTTTCATATGTTTGTTGGCTACATAAATGTCTTCTTTTGAGAATGTCTGTCCATGTCCTTTGGCCACTTTTTAATGGAGTTGTTTTTTTCTTGTAAATTTGTTTAAATTCCTTGTAGAATCTGGATATTAGACCTTTGTCAGATGGATAGATTGCAAACATTTTCTCCCATTCTCTATGAGATCTGTTCACTCTGATGATAGTTTCTTTTGCTGTGCAGAAGCTCTTTAATTAGATCCCATTTGTCAATTTTTGCTTTTGTTGCAACTGCTTTTGATGTTTTTGTCATGAAATCTTTGCCCCTGCCTAGGTCCTGAATGGTATTGCCTAGATTTTCTTCTAGGTTTTTTATAGTTTTGGGTTTTACATTTAAGTGTTTAATCCATCTTGAGTTAATTTTTGCATAAGTTGTAAGGAAGGGGTCCAGTTTCAATTTTCTGCATATGGCTAGCCAGTTCTCCCATCACCATTTATTAAATAGGAAATCCTTTTAAATGTCTTGGTTAATAGAAGAGAGCTGGATTCTTGGATGTTGAATGAATCTTTTACCCACATGAGCTTTTGTAACACCATATACTTGTCATTTGGAAAATGTTTACATCATTCTTTTAAATGTTGACAAGTCTCATTATACAAGAGAAATTACATTTGTTAATCTTAGAAATGTTTTTAAGTACTGAAAAGCTATCAAGGATACAAGAGCAGATGCAAGTTTTCCAAAATTCCAATTTCCTCTTGAAAGTTCAGGCTATGTCACTGGTCAAATTACTATCAATTACCTTTCTTGAAGTGAATGGCTCACTTAATTTTGAGAAAACAGCTATCAAACACCAAAGTCTATATAACCATAGATCATAAATTGTTAACTCAAGTAAAAATAATGTTCCACGTAAAAAGTGGCTAGTTTAGTCTGCAACTCAATTCCACACTGCTTTTCCTTAAGACAGCTATCATGCTTTGATATGTTTTATGTGAACTTCTCTTACTGTCACAAAGACTATTTTAAAAAGTGTACTCCAAAGTTGAGATTTAATACAAATAAAATGTTTGCTGTGGATGGTCAAGGACATTTCCAAATGAAACTGGCTTTCTTTTGCTTCTGCAAGCACTCAGCTGTAAACACCGTGATGACTAGTAACACAAGTACTGCCTAGAGTTGTGCTAAGGCAAAGCAGTTTCACCACCACTGCTCTTGCAACTTTAGTGCAATGTCAACAAGGGACAAAGGCAAATCACATCTTAGTTGTGTTATGAAAGCAGTTTTGATCTTGCTGACCCCCCTAAATGTTTTGGGACCCCAGGGATGCCTAGAACACATTGCTGGTCTACACCAATGTCGTTTTACTTTGACGGTGAACTAAAACTACCACGAGAGTTAGAAAGGAGAGCACAGGAGCTCTGTTTATGTGATTGACTCACAAACTGCCAAGGAAGTAGTCATGGATTCAAGATTTCAGACTGGAAGGGCCCTTTGAGATGCTTTAATCTAGCCTCTTCAGCTTACAGATGAGCATGTTTAACCCAGAGAGCGGGAGCGACACACCCGAAGTCTCGCAGCTAGCTGTGGAAGAACAAGATCTAGAACTCAGGTCTTCTGATGCCTAGCCCAGCGCTCTTTCTACCACATCCTGCTATTTGCAAGCACTCTGTAGAGCGTCTAAGACACATCCATGTGCAAAAAAGATCCTTTCTATACTCAGGTGGAACAATGTTTTGTGATTGTTGGCATATTTGTTCTTGGTTGCTAAGTTGGCTTTTGCCCAGCCAGCATTCAGGAGGCTGCCGATTCTCTCTAGTTGCTTGACCTGCAGAGTCTCAAAGTGGCCGTGAGGCATACATGCGTGCTTAGCTGTGCTCTCATGCTCCAATAGTTAGACATTCTGTCGAGTTGGTTAGTCAAGAGAGTTCTGCATTTTCCCACCCGCTTAGGCCACAGTGCTGTTTATGGTGACGTGAGGACTCTACTTTTCCACCTACATGTTGGTTCACTTAAAGGAAGCCACTGAAACATTTTCCATGGGAACTGCCTTAACTGGAGTGTCTTGACATTGATAATTTCTTTGATTCCAGTCATAACCTTGATCCATTGTGCCTCATGGTGTTTCCGAAGAAAACTGCCGCCATTTTTCTCTGCCTGGCAGTTGAGGAGTAGAGAAGATAGATGTGGCTTCTTCACATAAATGAGCTGCACAACACCCGGTCAAAAACTGTTAGTGACAGTGAAGATGAAAAACACCTCCCATAACCTGCAATTTTCTTTAGGAAGAAAGTGTCTGCCCTGCTCAGCTTCTTCCAGAGAGCTGAGCTGAGAAAATGGGGACCCTCTTAGTTGCTTTCAAAGACCACAAAGATGGACACACAGAGGGGAACAACACACACTGGGGCCTGCTTGAGGACAGAGGGTGGGAAGAGGGAGAGGACCAGGAAAAAGAACTAATGGGTACTGGGCTTAATACCTGACTGAGGAAATAAGTGTACAACAAACGCTGGTGACACAAGTTTACCTGTATAAGAAACCTGCACATGTACCCCTGAACCTAAATTAAAAAAAAAAACAAACCACCACAAGGAGACCACTTATTGGCAACACGCAAGAGCGCAGGAAACTGTAGAAGTCTTCAGTGGAACTTGAGAATTATTTCTAGCCACACTTTTCATACATTTTCCCACCAGATAGATCTGAGACTGTCCTGCGTGGTCTCCTTAGAAGCTGCCCTGGGCTGGGGGATCAGCTGTCCAGGAGCAGAGCCTGGGTTAGGTGGCCTCTTCTGGTCCCTTCCAGCTCTCGAATCCCTTATGGTAACTAAGGGCCCCACATCTCAGGATTGTCACCTGCAGGGCAGCCCAGGAGCACGTTGCTTTATCCTAGGAATACGGTCTGCTGTCTTCTGGGCCTCTTCCCAGGACTTCGGCCTCACCAGGTTGGGCTTCCTAGGACAGGCCTCACCAGATGGTGAAGACCTGGACTGGGGAATGTTCAAGGCAGAGGAGAAGAGGTAAAGCCACAGCTTAGGTCCTGCTGGAAAGTGCTGGCTGCCAGGAGGCTGCTGTGGAAATAGCTGTAGGCCTGAGAAGCCAGCGTCTTTAAGGGCGAGTGGGGTGGTGAGAGGACCATTCAGCAAGTCCCATGGACCAACAGGCAGATTGGTCACTTACTTGGCATTTCAAACAAACAAAAAATCCACACAAAGAAAGCATTCCTGCCTGCTCAGAACTTACAGCCTAAGAGGGGAGAGAAGCCAAACCCCTGAACTGGGATCACGTGAAAGGAGATGAAATGAGCGATGCACAGAGGACACTGCACGGGGAGGCAGGTAGGCTGGAGAGGAGAGGGGTCAATCCGGGAGACCATCCTGAAGAGCGGCCTGTGATGGAAAAGGCCAGCAAGAGCCACGGAAGCTGCTGAAAGGGTGCGGGAAAGCCACGGTTCCCTCCCTCCCCTCGCTCGTCGCTCACTCTAGTCCCGGCTCCCTTTAAACAGGCCTAGTATGACCAAACACCACCCTTAGGACTCCTGGGCCTCGGACCTCAGTGTTGAGTCTGGCAGCAGATCCCCAAGGGCTACAGTTTGCACTGGAGGCGGGGTGTCACCATTAGCAGGTGAGGGAGCGCATGGGGAATGCAGATTCCCAGGCCAGCCCTGCCAAGTCTGCGTGAGTCTCCTGGAGGCTACTGCAGCTGGGACTGTGCGGTGCTGTCGGACATGATTTCTGACCTCAGAGGCCCTGCTTTCTACGGGGGAAGCCAGACGTTGCATTCCGCATGCCACTGTGACCTTGAAGTAGGGCTGAGAATGAGGTGTCTGGGTCAGGAACCGGTGAGCGCGGTCAGGGGACACCTTTAGGAGGGGAGCCTGCCCTTCGCAGCCAGGGCAAATGTTGGGGTGCAGCCATGCTGGCCATCTCCTTGTCTGTTCTACCCGCACATCTCCTGCGGCACCCTGGGGTCTGTGTCCTGATGTGGCCTGACTGTAGACCCCCGTGTCCTCCTGCCGGCTGTGTCTATTTCTCAGCACCTGCTGGGTCTGGGCTTCCGACGCCAGCCCTGCTCTGGCGATTGAAAATGACTACAGCCTTGGGTGCAGCCTTGTCCTCAGCGTTCAACACGGGCGCCTTGTGTGTTCCTCATGGCATATTTACTGTGGGCTGTTTCAGGTTTCAAGAAGCAGTGATGTGCTCGGGTCACCTTAGGGCGGAGGGCCTGCAGGAAGGCCAGGCACAGCAATGCGGGCATCAGCCTAGCCCAGCCTCTAGAGAACTGGAGCACCACAGGGCTCAAAGGGGCTTAGGCCAAACCCTGAGGCCCATCTGACTCGTCTCTGTCTCTGCTCCTAGCCCCTGCTGTCTCTTCAATATCCGGCAGCTTAATGCCACCCCCAACCCGCCCCGCGCCGTGTGTCTTTTGGCTTCTATTTTGCTCTCTCCTGAAGCCACTTCTTCTGACTCCTGGAGAGGGAGTGTGTGGATGGATTCCCAGGACCAGATTCCTCAAGGCAGCTGCTGTTGGCTCAGACGTCCCTGGCCAGGGTGTTGGTGCCATAGGGAGCAAGAGGGCAGGCAGCTACCTGGGCTCTCCTCTAAGAATCACTCACTTCAGAGGGAGAACATTTAAGGTTTGAATCACTGACGTTAACGAAAGGCCACGTGATGTAAAAGCACTCTAGGGGAGGGGGATGTCTAGCAAGGAAGGGAAACTAAGCCACAAAAGAAGCCCTTCATGCCCAGCCCTCGAGGAGAGAGGAGGAGCAGGAACCAGGGAAGAGAGGGCGGGCAAGAGCGACATGTGACATTTCTCAAGTGGGAGACCAAGTTCAAAGGCAGCGCAGTGCTCCCAGTGAAAGCACCCCTACAAATTTTATAAAATTGATCAGGAACAGAGGAAGGGGAGAAGGGAAACTAAATCCAGCTTGCAGTGCACTTGGTGTCCACCGAAGGTCAGCCTGTGCTCCCACCTGCTTCCTCGTGTTGTTTGCTGCCTATTGACCTAGAATCCCACAGACCCCACTGCAAGGTTATAGTCACCCTAGGGGTCCTACAGATAACAACCGGGACAGTTCGAAATGTTAAGTCTTTCCTTTGAGATATTCCTTCGGGTCCTGCGTACCTGTGAAATTACCATGTCAGCTGGTCTAAAGGACCCCATAGGAGCTGACTCACCAAAGAATGCAGTTTCTACATTCTGATGAATTCATCCCCCTTACCCCAGCCAATCAACAGCTCCATTCTCCAGTCCCTTGTCCTCCACCATCCCCTTAAAGACTCCAGCCCAGAAATCCTGGGGGAGATGGAGTTTAGGGGCTCCTCCCATCTCTTGGCTCAGTGCCCTGTGACCATCAAACTCTATCTGTTGCAGCCCTAACTGGTAACTAATCTGTTGCTGTGCAGTGAGCATAACAGGTCTGTTACTGTGTAACTGGTCTGCTACTGTGCAGTGGGCATACAAACCTGTTGGTCCTATGACACCAGTCCCTCACGGAAGCACCAGATTAATTTTCGCACCCTTTGTGGCTGCAGATTGGAAGTGGAGGATGAGGGTGAGGGGAGGTGCCTTCTAACCCGGGCTGGGGGTGTGGAAGGCAGGAGGGCAAGAGAACCCACAGACAGGATGGAGGGAGGGGTGAGCTGCTTCAGGCGTGGATGCTGCCCTCACTTACGCTCTGCCCTCCTTCTCCCTAAGGTGAATGGACTCATGCCCTTTCCCCCTGCCACCCTGAACAAAGAAATGCCACTCACTGACCTGTGATGCAAGCTCTTCACACACGCATGGGAGTAAATGTGTGCATGGAGGAGGCACCACGCCAGCCTGCTCTCTGGGCTCGGTCCTGGGAGACCTGGCCAAGGGCCTTCACGTCCGAACCCTCTCCTGGAATTGGAGGGTCAGCGGGAGGCGGGGTGGAGCCTGTTAAGCTGAATTTGGCTTGGTCCTCGTGGCTCTCTTAATTGCTCTTTGACAAATAGCCAGAAAGTGGAGGCAAGGAAGGTGGACTTTATTTCCATGTTCAAGGTATAAGAACTTGAAGCTCCAAGAGGGCAGGTGACATGTCTGTGCCAGTGCCCCCCAGCACACCCCTCAGTGACACCATAGATGGGACAGGGCTGCATGATGCTGTGAAAACAGCACATTCCTTTGACCACGTGGTCCTAGTTCTCTATGTATCTCTGTCTCTTTGCTAGCTATGTGACACAGGCGAAGTCCCTTAACTTCTCTGAGCCTGCGTTCTCATCTCTAAAATGAGGATAATAAGTCCCACCTCACAGGGAAACTGTGATGCTCACGCAGGAAGACAAATGCAAACTAGCCCAACTCCTGGCATAAGCTAGGCGCTAAGAGTGCTTTTCTTGCTCACTTAAACCACATTTCCAGTGACCACATCCAGGTATGCCAGGGCTGCCACACCAAACACCACCTCTGAGAGGGAAGTGGCGGCCTCCCTTTGCCTGCAGCTTTTCCAGCCTCACCGTTCTCGATGGCCCAAACTACAATTTCTCTGGGGGTGGTTCATTAGCAAATGGAGCTGTTAAATAACGTGTTCACGACATTCTTCTGAATCATGGATCCCCCTCCCAAGGGAAAAAACCTAGCACCCACATATCCATCACCCACACTGTTTTCCACAGAATTTCAAGGAACTCCCAGAAACTCTGAAACCACAAGCAAAGCTCCTCTCCCAGGTGGGAGGGCAGGGCCCACGAGCATACATTGGCATCACGAGCGATTTGTGTGCAGCCCGATTATCCCCCAGTTCACCAACAGCCTTCTCCTCGCCCAACGCCCGGGACCATCTTTCTGAATTACCCACAGGCTGAGGGTGAAAGGCAAGGGAATGAGTGGACAGTGGGGAAGCTGACCTTGAGCAGGACGGTGCAGGGGTGAGCTGGCTTGGCCTGGAGGGGAGCGCAGTGAGGAACTCGTGAGAAGGGGCCAAACGCCCTGAGCAACCACCGTTTCTTACCCCCTTGACTAAGATTGAACAAGAGAAAAAAAAACAAATGTCACCACACAGAAAGAATCGAAACCCTCTAGCCAGGAAAGCAGATGAACAACAGAACAGCAGCTGGGGCTCCCTTAAAGACTTTAAACACAGAGGACGGATGTGTCTCTTCTTCTTGTGGCTGATGTCCTAGCAGTGTTAAGGAGGTGGAGGCTCTGGCCTTGCTGACCTCACCTGCCACGGTAACTCTAAGGCTAGAGAAATAGAGTCCCAGCACTACCACTGGGACTACTGTGTCACCATTGGTTTGAGTGAACAGAAGAGTGCTGTTGTTTTGTTTTGTTTTGTTTGCAGAAGAGGTGTCCCCTAAAGGGGAGGTGCTGTTTGGTGTCTTTGCAGCAGCAGTGTCTGAGTGAGCTCCATGAGGGCAGGCTTGGTGCCCTTGAGCACTGCTGGGCTCTCAGAGCTGTGGGAGGGCAGAGGAAGGCCTATCTGGGCTGCCAGGCTTAGCCACAAGCTCTCAATTCTCAACTCCTCTTCTGGGAGAATTGTCCTGACTTTGCTAAGCACATTTTTTTTCCCTGTCTTTTTATAGACAGGGTCTCACCTTGTCACCCAGACTGGACTGCAGTGGAGGAATCATAGCTCCCTGTAACCTTAAACTCCTGGCTCAAGTGCTCCTCCCACCTCAGCCTCCCGAGTAGCTGGGGCTACAGGTGCATGCGCCACCACATCCAGCTAATTTTTAATTTTTGTAGAGACAGGGTGTCCCTGTGTTTCCTAGGCTGGTCTCAAACTCCTGGCTTCAAGAGATCCTCCCACCTCAGCCTCCCAAAGTGCTGGGATTGCAGGCGTGAGCCGCCGCGTCTGACCTGTGCACACCTTTGTGTCTATAGTACCTTGACCTTGAGCTCATCCTTGCTGCATCAAAAACATTTTTAAAAATATAGTTTCAAAACCACACATAGGTGAAAATTTGGATAATATAGAATATCAATATAGCAAAGGATAATGTAGGAAACCCATTCAAAAAAGAAGAAAATAAAATAAAAATCTGCAACCCTCCCACCCAGATTTGGACATGATTAATTTTGGTTTAGGCCTTTGCAGTTTGCTTTTTTTCTTTCTTTTTTTTTTTTAGACGGCATTCTGTTGCCAGGCTGGAGTGCAGTGGATCTTGGCTCGCTCGCTGCAACTTCCACCTCCTGGATTCAAGCAATTCTCCTGCCTCAGCTTCCTGAGTAGCTGGGACTACAGGCGCTCACCACCATGCCCAGCTAATTTTTGTATTTTTTTTTTTTTTTTTTTTTTTTTTTGAGACGGAGTCTCGCTCTGTCGCCCAGGCTGGAGTGCAGTGGCCGGATCTCGGCTCACTGCAAGCTCCGCCTCCCGGGTTCACGCCATTCTCCTGCCTCAGCCTCCTAAGTAGCTGGGACTACAGGCGCCCGCCACCTCGCCCGGCTAGTTTTTTGTATTTTTTTAGTAGAGACGGGGTTTCACCGGGTTAGCCAGGATGGTCTCGATCTCCTGACCTCGTGATCCGCCCGTCTCGGCCTCCCAAAGTGCTGGGATTAATTTTTGTATTTTTAGTAGAGATGGGGTTTCACCATGTTGGCCAGGCTGGTCTCGATTTCTTGACCTTGTGATCCACCTACCTCGGCCTCCCAAAGTATTGGGATTATAAGTATGAGCGTGCCTGGCCTAGTTTGCCGTTCCCCCCACCCATTCAGCAGCGTTTTAATCCTGTATCCTCCAACTTACCGGGGGTTGGCTGTCCTGTGACTCAGTTTTCATGGTTAGAAAATATGATGGCTACATGCTAACAAAATTCTCCAACTGCTTTCATGAGGTTTCCTCATCCCTGTGGCCAGGAGGGCTGCATATCTCTCCATCCTAGGTGGTGAGGATTAGAAAGCTGGGTGATGATGGGCACAAAGCCATGCAGCAGGCCCACGGGCCCCAAGGCTCCTCACTCTTAACCCAAGTGGATGTCAGAGAAAAATCCCACCTCAACGAGAGGAGGCACAGACACAAGCCTGCCAGGGCCACGCACCACAGGTCATAGCCATCCAGGATCTCCTGTGAGCCATGCTTGTGCCTCTGTGACACAAAATCAGAACAGCAGCCAGTCCCAAGAGTTTACGTCTTGCTTTTTGAGCCAATCAGACCTTTGAACAAAACTTCTCCACAGTATATCTGTCCTGTTCACCTTCAATTTTGAGAGTGGTACTAATCTTTCTTAATGAAATGGGACCCTCCTCTTCTTTGGCAGATAATAAACTCAATGTCTACTTTAACTGGCTTTAGTGGACTTTGTGTTTTTCTGTGGCATGGGTGTCACCCCAGTCATCACTGTGGCCAGTGGATAGACACTCCCTTCTGAGGGCTGTCACTGAGCTCCTCCTTCCTGTCTGTTCATCTGGGGAGGTTTTCCCAAGGCCCCCACTTCTCAGCGGGAGGCTGAACCCTGTTTTCTTTACCAAGTTGCTCAGAGGTCTCCACTCACAAATCAGTGGCCTCATTGGGCTGGCACTCGTCCACTTGCTTTTCTAGCTGGGACATTCTCTTCTCTGAAACTGTTTCTGGATATGATGAGTGGTCAGAGGCGTTTGTTTCTGTTAAGGTGTTGCTGGTGGTGGGGCAATGGTTCCAGCTCCCATCATTCAACCAGATTCCTTCATCCCCCAAACTGTTCTGGATTTAACCTAATCTTAGAAATCAGAGCCCCGTTTGGCTAACTAGAAAAATCAGAACTTCTGGGTACAGTTACCAGACATTCACTATCGGGAGGAAAGAGCTCCAGACTTGAACTTGCCACTGTCCTTGCTTGCCCCCTCTTGGATGGAATAGATGGGCCCTGTCCCCCTTCCCACCTCCCCAGTCTTCCTTCATGGTGAGAAGAGCTTTTTTTCTGCCTATTAGCCATGATTTGAAGCCAACGAAAAAGTTCTGATTTCCTGGATCGTGGGGAAGCTCCTGTCAGGGCATCCCAGCCTCACATACTGAGTGCCTCTCCCAGCCCTGTGTAGCAAATCAAGTGTGCCTCCTGAAAGCCTCCTTTGACTGCAAGTGCAGTCATCATGATTATTTTCTCTTACACCATTGGAGTCAGGGTTTGTGCCAAAATTTTTGACAAAAATTGGCAAAGAAAGATGTTTTGCCGGTGAAGTGCAGCTAACACCTAAAGGGGAGCAGAGAGCTGTTTGGGGTGGGGGCCCAGGTGAGAGTTGAAAAGGGGGAACAGGGAGAAGGGCAGGAGGTTGGGTGGTGTCTGCAGCAGTGATGGAAGATGCTGAGGCCTTCCTTCTCCCCTGTCTTCCAACGTGGGAGCAGAGAGAGTCAGGGGCTCCCTGTCTCTTTCTTATGGTGGAGGCATCTTCAGAGCTGGGGTGAGGACGGAGGAGTCTCTTAGCCCCTCTTCAGATGCTCCAGACACCACATCTGGCGCTGAGAATGAGGTTGAGGGACCCCTGAGCCCTCCAGCCTTCCTATGCCATTACACTCACATCAAACCCTACCACACCGTCATTCACTTCACATCAAAGCATTTTAATTGTCCCCTGGGAGGTTAAGCTGTGTGGATCTTCTTTTCTATGGTCCCTCTCTATCAAAGAGCCATTTACCCTTTAAGTCTTAACATTGAAAGTTTCTTTTTTTGAGATGGAGTCTGGCTCTGTCACCCAGCCTGGAGTGCGGTGGCGCGATCTCGGCTCACTGCAAGCTCCGCCTCCCGGGTTCACACCATTCTCCTGTCTCAGCCTCCTGAGTAGCTGGGACTACAGGCGCCGCCACCTCGCCCAGCTAGTTTTTTGTATTTTTTAGTAGAGACGGGGTTTCACTGTGTTAGCCAGGACGGTCTTGATCTCCTGACCTCGTGATCCGCCTGTCTCGGACTCCCAAAGTGCTGGGATTACAGGCTTGAGCCACTGCGACTGGCCTAATTTTATATTTTTAACAGAGATGGGTTTTCACCATGTTGGCCAAGCTGGTCTCGAACTCCTGACCTCAGGTAGTTTGCCTGCCTCGGCCTCTCCAAATGCTGGGATTACAGGCGTGGGCCCCCGCGCCCGGCCCGGAAGTTTCTTTACAGATCATCTGGTCCAATCCCTCTGTTTTACACGTAAGGGAACTAAGACACGAAGTGGCTTCCCCCAGTTCTCAGATCTGGACTCTAAACCAGTCACATCTCCTTTTCCAGGTGGCATTACTTATTGGACAACAGGCCCCCAGCAATCTAGGTGCCCCTTGAGATACCATGGGAGCAAAACACAGTTGTCTTCTTTTAAAGAGTCAAGAGTAACTTTGTAAATACATGTCCCTGTCATTCCTAGGAAATTCTGTGGGATCATGGACATCACCAGTTTCTAAGTGTGCTTTTCAAAAGGCTAGGCAGTTGGGCAGACTGCAGTGGTTACTCGTAGACTTGTAAATAACTTCTGGGCTGTCCAAAACTGCCCAGTTTTGTGATTGTTTTACCCTTTGGCTGTTCATAGGCAATGATGAAGTTGAAGGTTTGCGGGAGGAAGAGAAAGAAGGGAATGGCAGAATGGGATGTGGGGGTAATAGAGATACCTTTATTGAGCACTAATTATATCCCTGACATTATGCTTAGGGTGTTACCCAATATTATCCTGATTTTACAGACTGAGGAAATTAAGGTTAAGTAATTTGCCCAAGTCTCACAGCTCGCAAGGAAGAAGCTGTAGGTTTCAAACTTGGGGCTGTCTGATTTCAGAGCCCAAGCTTGTCACCACCATGCTCATGGGGCAATGGACAAGAGAAAGTCAGGTTTCCGGGAAACTTCTGAATGGCCACGGTGAAGAATGACCCTCTTACATCCTGCTGATTGGATGTCCAGCCTTGATGGGATTTTGAGCATCACAGGGGAAGAGGGACCAGAAGAGGAGGAGAGCAGTTTCCTGTGTTGTTCCAGACTTGCCTCATGTTGCCCACATTTCTCTGGAGCTGACATATATTTTTCCGGAAGGTGTGGCCTGGGGTGTTGGGGCTTTACTTTTGTGCTGGTGCAGGCAGTTTTCAGGCTCATATAAACACTCACTCAGCTGTTTATGTATTCATCCAACAAGCATTTCTTAGACACCTCCTTTGTTAATTCTTGAGCCAGTAAGTAAGCATGGTCCCTGACCCAACAGATCTAGCTCAGGTTCAGAGATGCACAACCTAATTCCAGCAAAGCTTTTTGTAGATTGTCTGGGGCAGCTTTTACAACCCTTGATCTTTCCCACTTCTCAGCTATTCCTGTAGCAGCGGGAAGCTCTACTTTGGAGGAATGGCGAAGAGATGGAAAAGTGAGGCTGTGAGCTGGCCTGAAGTTTTGGAAAAGGATGTGGAAACCAGAGACTGACAAGACGATGTGGTGGTGTGTGTGATGTCCCTCTCCCCGCTGTTCCATTTCCTTGGGTACTTAAGTTGGGCTCCTGATTTAAAGGCCAACTTCTCATGTAAAAATCCATCCCAGCATCCTCAGCTCAAGTAACTGCCACTTGCCACTTGCCTGCCCCAGCAGAATTAACGGAAGCTGCCAACAGCCCTGCTGACCTCATTGGATGGAACTGTGTCCTCAGCAGACACAAGCTCCTTCTTCTGAGCGAGGATCCCTCCTATCTCAGAGCAGGAAGTCCTCTTATGAGGAGTCCAAGCTTCAGACAGAGAAGCAGGGGCCATTCAGTCATTTACTCTGCTCAGTGTCAACCTAAAGGGAAGAGGCTGAGACACAAAGTGTAATTTAAAGTTTACTTGAACCAAAATGAGGACAGCTGCCTGGAAGACTCAGACCCAGGTACCCCTGGCTGTGAGCTTCCTACAGCCTTTGTTAAAAGCAGGTTTTTTAGAAAACTAAACCAAACCAAAACAAAAATAACTTTTATTTTAGGTTCAGGAGTACATGTGTAGGTTATACAGATAAACGCATGTCACGAGGGTTTATTGTACAGATTATTTCATCACTCACGTACAAATCCTAGTACCCAATAGAGTTTTTTTCTCCTCTCCCTCCTCCCAACCTCCACCCTCTGATAGGCCCCAGTGTGTGTTGTTCCTCTCTTTGTGTCCATGTGTTCTCATCATTTAGTGCCCACTTATAAGTGAGAATATGTTGTATTTGATTTTCTGTTCTTGTGTCAGTTTGCTAAGGATGGTAGCCTCCAGCTCCATTCATGTTCCTGCAAAAGACATGCTCTCATTCCTTTTTATGCCACGAATGTTTATTGCAGCATCATTTACAATAGCAAAGACATGAACCCAACCTAAATGCCCTTCAATGACAGATGGGATCCAGAAAATACGGTATATGTACAACACAAGAAGGATTTTAAAGGCAAAAGAAGGGGACAGAGTGGGCTGGTATAGGGTTGTTTGTCAAGAATTCTTACTGGTTTACAGTAATAACTTAGATGAATGACTGGCTACTCATTATGAAACTATAGGTGATAGTGTCCAGTGTGGCATTATTATAACTACCTGTGCGATAGCAAGCCGTTTTTAAAAAAGAATATATAGCTCAAAAGAAGGAGCGGGATATGATTGCTCTCATTTTACTGTCTTTCCAGGCCTGATGATTTAAAAGGACTCACCTTCCTCAGATGAAAGCTCTTTACTTTTTGCATCAGAAACTCCCTTTTCTGCTTTCTTGGAGTGTCGGGATAGGTCCCATGAAGAGTTGCTGGCAGGGACAGACAGAAGCCAAGGAGAGGCCGTGCAAGGAAGCTGAAGTACTTGAAAGGGGGCAACAGTCTCCTGCCTGCAACCAACATTAAAAAGCACTGTCACTTCAGGCTGAAAGTGGTAGAAACCAGTTTGTTAAGTCACACCAAAGTATGTGTTAGACGGACCTGGCTAGTCCTTTACCCAGAGATCTTGTAGCATAATGGCAGGCGGATGGAAAAGACTTAGAAAGCATTAATCACTGCACAAGCTTAGGGCTCAGTCCCTTTTGGGGGGTGGTAAGTGGTAGAAGTGCCTGGAAAATATGTACAGAAACTGTGAAATTGGCAGAGGAAGGCCAATTTGGGGTTTGGTTATGGTGGGATCAGAGACATCTGGGAGGATGGAGACAAACACCCAAATTATATCCTTGACATGATGCTTAGTGTGTTACCCAATATTATATCCCCATTTTACAGACTGAAGAAATTAAGGTTAAGTAATTTGCCCAAGTCTCACGGCTAGTCTCACGGGTGCTTGAAGCGAGACTTCATGACTGAAATAATCATGTTACCCTGAGAATTTCTTTCTAATTCCTGGCTTCAGATTTAAGGTTATGGTTGATGGGTGAAAGTATACACATCCACACCTGTCTGTCTTGGACTTTTGGAAGATTTTCTCTGGGTTGAAGTTGTTAGCTAGGTTAAATATCAAGAAAGGCTATAATTGCTTTTTCTCCCTATTGCCAGGAAGTTGGACTTTCATAAAACTCTAGTGGAGGTTCACTGCAGCATAGATGGAAAAGCATTGGATTTCAATTTTACCCTTGGCTCTGCTGAGCTGTGTACTCTAGGACAAGCCATTTAACTTTTCAGCTGCGCTCTAGAAGAATTCACACCTATCTTGCAGGACTCCTTTAAAATAATTTTTGAGACAGGCTCTTGCTCTGTCACCTAGGCTGGAGCGCAGTGGTGGCGAGATCATAGCTCACTGCATTCTCCACCTCCTCTCAAGCAATCCTGCTGCCTTGGCCTCTCCAAGCGCTAGAATTACAGGCATGAACCACCACACCTGGCCACGAGACTCTCAACGATTAAGAGGGAGAATAACCAGGACAAAGATATGTGAACTGTAAAAAGCTGTCATCTTACAATGGTGATGGTGATGGTGATAATCCTTATACTCCTGGGAGGGTTGGTGCACATTCTTGCCTACAGCAATTGTAAGCAGAGGATAATACTTCAATCTTGAGGACTCTCATAGCAAAGTTAAAAGTACCAATATTACCTGATATTTAATGTAACTGGACCCACCATCTACTGCTTTATGCACAGAAGATACCGGGCTGAGGGAGCCTCCCGTGAGCAGCACTGAGGATCTTATGAGTGGAATGAGTAAGGGGGGAGGGGGTCTTTAGCGACCTTTAAGAGCAATATGAACGGCAAGTTATTTTTGTTAGGGAACACAAAGCAAACCTTAGCAGTGAAAGAAAGGCAAACCACCTCTTGCCTATTTAAAGCAATAAAGGAAGGGAACAAAGTTATACAGGCAAAGAGGTGCTTTTGTTTCCCCAGTTATGAATCCTGGTAAAAAAAACAAAACAAAACAACTGCACACAAACCACAAAGACGGTCAGTACCTTCACCTCAACTCCTAATGTGCTGTGTTTCCTTAAGAAAAAAAAAAAAAAAAAAACCCTGAAAATAAAGCAGTGTCACACTTTCTTCAACTTGCTATCTAATTTGAGTTTCATGTTTATATTCTTTCGAGAAAATCTGAAGACATTATTCGTTTTCTCCTCAGTAGTAGCTGGTTTTTTTTTTCAGGCATGGAGTGGGGGAGGGTAAATGTAATTTTTCCAAGTACACATGCATTCATTTACTCAGTATTTATTACTTTTCGTGTGCCAAGCTGTCTGCTGGATGGGGCTAACAAAAATAAATCCCTGCCATTAAGGGAAGGAAAGACGCATACCCCGCTATCTGTAGCCTCTACCCCTGAAAGAAAACATCTAACAGACTTCTGGTTTGGAGCTTGGATACTGACTAATCAGATCTCATCTGCCCTGGCCAATCAGGGCTCAACTGTATCAACCAATCAGAACTAAGCAAGTTTCCATCTTTCATTTGCATAAATAGACCTCATGGGAAACATGGGCAGGAAATTTTGCTACAAAAGCCGACTCCTGCTCACGCCTGTAATCCCAGCACTTCAGGAGGCCGAGGTGGGTGGATCACCTGAGGTCGGGAGTTCCAGACCAGCCTGACTAACATGGAGAAACCCCGTCTCTACTAAAAACACACAGTTAGCCGGGCGTGGTGGTGGACGCCTGTAATCCCAGCTCCTCGGGAGGCTGAGGCAGGAGAATCACTTGAACCAGGAGACAGAGGTTGCAGTGAGCTGAGATTGCCCCATTGCACTCCGGCCTGGGCAACAAAAGTGAAACTCCGTCTCAAATATATATATATATATATATATAAAATAAAAATAAAATAAACCCGACTCCTCTCTTCGTTCCCTTGAACACACCTACATTTTACACTTAAGGCTGGGTTTCCCGAGCGTGCAAACTGTCCACTAGAATAAAATCTCTTTGCTCCAAGTTCCTTTTCCGGGAACTTTTGTTGGTGGGGTTTTTAGAAAGAGAAGCAGTTATTTCTAGGAAATCTGATGAGTGCCTGGAAGGGAAAGAGTGGGCAGTTCTACTGGACGTAGATTTGAGCCAGGTCACAAGTGGCCCTGGATAATGGGTTAGGGATTTGTGACTTTATTTTGAAGGCATAGGGAGTCATCGAGGCTTATTGAGCAGGGGAGAGCCATGGTCACCTGGCAGTAAATAGACACTGAAATTTAGAATCTCATTTTTGAAAACGAACTTATAAGATAATTACGTGGGTGGGTTTGAGGAAGACTTGAGGACACTTCAAAGGGCATAGCAGGTTTGGCTCACCCTCCTGCTAGTAGCATTTGTTGCTTCTCACTCACACTTTATTTTGCATGGAGAACTCTGCACACATACGCAGGAGGGTTGATTTTTTTGTAATTCATCTCTGTAGCTGAGATAGCCTCAGACACCTAAGAAATGTAGTCAACACTGCTACCTGGAATGCCCAGAGAGAAATTCTACATAGCTGAAAGTGGGGAGCAAGCCACTTAGCCCAGAGGTTTCTTCCTAGGAGGAAGGGCACTGACGCAGGAAACTGTAACATGCTGTAGTGACCAGAAGGATGGACCCTCCCTGCACCTGCTGTGGAGGAGGAGGCTGATGGTGCACTGTGCCTAGCTCTGCCAATCTCGGTTTAAGTCTGGGCATTGCCACTAATTTGCTGTGTGACCTTGACTAAGTCACATTTCTTCTGTGGGCCTTAGTCTCTGCGTCTGTAAACTGAGAGGTGAGACTGGATGGTTTCCAAAATCCATCTGAGTGCTGACATCCTGTGGGCTTGTGGGGCTGAATGAGACCACTGAGAGCTCTGGTGTGGCCGGTCTGACGATGCCCACATTTCTCTCCTTTCTCTTTGGTGCTGAGGGAGGCAACACGATGAGATGTGTGTTTGTTCGGAACCCCGGCCAGGTCTCACAGTCTGCGTTGAGTCCTGGCCCTGCTGTAGGTTAGCAGTGGGAACTTGGGCAAGTCACTTAACCTCTCTGAACCTCTGTTTTCTTTTCTGAAAAAATAGATAATGAGTCCATGTTCTCTAGCCCAAGAAAAATGGAGGGATAGAAACAAAAAATTAGAGGGACCTGGCTTCCAACGAGTATGACATTATCACTCTCAGGCTAATTGGGTTCTTTTTGTGAAAAAAGAAAAGTTAGAATAACAGATTTTGGCAAATACGTTCAACAGTTAGTGACATTACCCTGTTTTGGAGAACAGCTTGGGCCCTTGACAGTTTTATCAATCCGTCAAGAAAGCAGCACTTACTAATCCCTGAGGTGTAGAAACAAAGGAAGAAGTTTGTTTAATGTCTCCTGCGTTAAGCAAATCGATGTCTCTTTTCTACAAGACAAGCTCTTCACCGGGCTCCTTCACTTTTTGCTGTACGGAACCTCTTAAATGAATAACCTCATTCATGTGAAAATTCCCCCGAGTGGCCACTGTCATTTCAAATGGTCTCTTAAGAAATTGTATCAGAGACGGCCGGGCGCGGTGGCTCACGCCTGTAATCCCAGCACTTTGGGAGGCCGAGGCAGGCGGATGATGAGGTCAGGAGATCGAGACCATCCTGGCTAACACAGGGTGAAACCCGTCTCTACCAAAAATACAAAAAAATTATCCGGGCATGATGGCGGGCACCTGTAGTCCCAGCTACTCAGGAGGTTGAAGCAGGAGAATGGCGTGAACCCGGGAGGCGGAGCTTACAGTGAGCCGAGATTGTGCCACTGCACTCCAGACTCCAGCCTGGGCAACAGAGCAAGACTCTGTCTCAAAAAAAAAAAAAAAAAAAGAAATTGTGTCAGAGACACAGGATGAGTTCATACGACAGTGAGGAAATCTGGAAGCAGCAGGTGTTTGGCCCCGGGGAAGAGCCACTTCCGATGAGGAAGGTCGCAGGGGCACCTGAGCAGTCTGAGAAGAGACTTCTTGCCTCCGGAACTTAGTCAGAGGCCACAGGCTGATTGTCCCTAATCCTGCTGATTCCAGGCAGAGGGAATTTAAAGTGAGCCATTCTCAGGAACCGCACAGAGACAAGGTGGAGGGAAATCCGCCCTTAGGTGTGGAAACCTTTTGGTGACCCCCAGCAAAGCTCGTTCCAATGGATGCTGGTCTGAGGAGAGCTCCTGAGTGCTGTGGCCTCCAAGACCAGCTTAAGGACAGAATACCCAGGCCTCTGTCGACTGTGGACTTTTCCACTCAGACACAACACGTATAACATTCAACCAGCAGATGGACATAGGAGCATTTCTCAGAAGGCTAGAAAGCAATTTCACCGAGGAGCGGGGCAAATCTGATCAGATCACCAGAAAAAGTCTCACAACACCTCATTCCTAGAACAGAATGCACCTAAGTGAAGCGAAGGGACCTCAAAGAAACATCAGACTCCATTCGGCCCGAGCTGCCTCTCAGCCGTGGGCCACCCGGTGCCTCAGACAGGCAGAGACAACCTGTGTGTCTCAGTTGAGGCAGGGGCTCTTGTCCAAGGAGGGAGGCCTTCGGCTGACTCAGGGAACCTCTATTTCTGCCAATCCTCCTAAGTTAAAAACCATCAAGAACTCACCTGTAGCTGAACCAAGTTGGGCTTATTGACTTGTTGCACAAAGGAAGAATGTCCAGCAGTAAAGAGGGCCTTCAAAAGAACTTAGAATAGATGTGAGCTCGTAGCTGGTCTTAGGAGGGCTTAGGAAGTGGGGCCTTCTCTGGGCTGGATAGTGTGTGTAAGCAGGTGCACTACTGTGATCGTGTATCCTAATGATTCTTACCTAGAAGACGTGAAAAAATGAAGCAAGACTGAAGATGTGGATGGGAAAGATGCAGCAACCATTCCCATCAGCCAGGAGCAGGAGATGTTTGATAGTTCTGCGATGTTCACAGAGACCTTGTTTTTGTCTGTGCTTAGACGAGATTATAGTCTTGCTTTTTCTCTCACTTTGTCATCACAGAGTGCCCATCTCTCATATGGGTCCCATGAGATTATGTATGTGCCCCAGAACACCAAGGTCCAGTGCCCACGCCAGCTCCTCCCAACACTGAGGCCCAGCCTGTTCCTGGATGTTAGAGGCTGCTTTTCTCTTTCTTCCATACACCGACTCTTGAGTCCTGATGGAAGACTCAAAATAGAGAATAGTTATGAAAGCTGATTTGTAAAAATGTACAGCACAATGGAGATGAAATGAGTGAGTCTTAGATTGATACTTTTCTTACCTGGGGCCCACTTATCCAGAAACCTTAGCCATTGAGAAAATAGGCAAGAAATGGTCAGCAAGCAGGCCATGACTCTGAAACACCTGAAATAAAAGTCCCCCAGTGCCCCACATTTTTACAAGAACTCAGTTTTACACAAGCGCTATGTATGCTGTTTTGCACGCATTTCTCGCTTGCCTTGGCATCCTGCTCATAGAACATTAGAAATAAAGGAAGGCTCCTCTCTCCAGTCCATGCCTCCAAGATGGCAAAGGAAAGAAGGAACTAGTGTTGTGCCAAAAAGGGGCCATGGCCACGCGCTGTCTATTCGCCGCATGAACTGTGCCCGATGCGTGCCTGAGGACAAGGCCATTAAGAAATTCATCATTTGAAACGTAGCGGAGGCCACAGCAGTCAGGGACATTTCTGAAGCGAGTGTCTTCTATGCCTATGTGCTTCCCAAGCTGTAGGGGAAGCTCCATTCCTGTGTGAGTGTGCAGTTCACAGCAAAGTAGTCAGGAACCCATCCAGTGAAGCCAGCAAGGACCAAACACCCCCATCCCGATTTAGACCTTCAGGTGCTGCCTCACGACCCCCACCAAAGCCCATGTAAGGAGCTGAGTCCTTAAGGTTGAAGGCAGACTATTCTCTGGAGAAAGATAAAGTGGAAATTGTCCTTAGAAGTGAAGGAAGGCTTAGGGGCAGGAGCAAGAAGAGCTTCCAGTGCTGGTTGACGCTACAGCACAGGTGCACCCTGCAGACATGATCCAAATGAGAGAAGCCAGGTTCAAGGGACCACATGGCCCAGGATTCCATTTCCATGAAAACGGGCAGAACAGGTAAATCCAGAGAGACAGAAGGTAGATTTGTGGTTGTCAGGGGTTAGGGGAAGGGAGAGTGGGGAGTGACCAGGGCCAGAAATTTCCTTTTGGAGCTGTTGAAAATGTTTAGAATGAGATAGTGGTAATGAATGCACACCTTGGTGAATATATACAAAAACCACCTTAAAAGGGTGATTTTTATGATATGTGAATTATATCTCAATTTTTAAAAAGTGGAAAAAAGAAGAAGGGCCTCAGGATCTGAGAAGTTCATATCCTGATAGCAAGAGAGGATTCGGAAGACACTAAGGAAGACACTAAGGAATGTGTATTCACAAAGCAGAGCCGCCTAGAGCAGCAGGGCTCTGTCGGCCTCCATGCCAGAGCCTCTGTGGGCTTCTGCCAGAGTAAAGCCACAGACGCACACACAGTATCGCCACGTGCTGGCCAAGGAGCCCAGGAGCACGCAGAGGACTGAGACGTGGTCCCTGCACTCTGGGGTAAATGACACCTCAACACAATAACGGTGTTCGTCATCAGGACCCCGAGTCAAGATGAAAAGGTTAAATTATTTTCAAAATGCTCAATTACAAGGAAGCAGAGGAGTGGATTATAAGAAATACATGTACAAAAAACGATTTCCAAATTGCCAACCTTTTAAAGAAATATTGAAACCTCTGGTGTAGGAAGGTAATCCATGTGGAGTGGCAGCCAGGGAATGGGATCCTCTGTGTGTGTGGAGAGGCAAACATCCCCATAGTCCTCAGGATGCCCTGAGAGGGGCCGAGTCAGAGGGCGTCAAAGCCTCCAGTCCTCTGGGCATCCATGGCCTCATGGCAACTGCACCAATTTTTCTCATTGTTGCTATTTTTCCATAGGACTCAACGTTCTCTTACACAGGGACTCAGGACGGTGCTGAGTCCAGGTGGAGGAAGGGGTCGGATGGTGGGGGCTTGGGCAGGGGATGTGGTGGGAGCTCTCTTGGAAACTGCCGCCCTCCCCCAGGCTGTCTACCATGTTTTTCTCAGTAAGTGGGAGGTCTGTGAGCTCCGTCCCTCCAGGGCCTGGCTGTGAAGCCGTTGCTGCTGTGGTTTTGCCCACTTGAGTTTGCTGGCTGGGGGGCATGGGGCAGGTGTGGGGAAACCTCCTTCCTGGAACAGCGTCTCCAGAATACGCAGGAGTGAGGCTGGCACACGGCACTGCCTCTGCGGTCAGGGTGTCCGGGGGGGATGGGAGGGGCCTCAGGGATGGAGGGACAGAACCGGGGCCCGCTTTCAACTCCACACCAGCCTGGTGAATTCAGATGATCTCTTCAGCCCGGCATCACCACTTCCACACTCAGACAACGTCATCTAACGTCCCCACTTGCTGCAAGCTCAGGGACACAGGGCCTGCTTTGAAAAATAAGTATTTTGGAGTTTTTAAAGATGACAATTCAAACCTGCTCCTGCAAAAGACAGGCTGAATGAGACGACTCCCACTCGGAGAGTGGAGCTTTCCATCAGGCCACCCTGGGCAGAACCTGGGGGCTGAAAATGAAGAGATGGTGACCATGTCTTAAACTCTAGGGGCCTGGAACCAAGTGACACAGGGCTCAGAGGAGCAGAAGGAGTGGTGGGCTCTTCATGGAGCAGCAAGTGGTAGTGACCGAGGTGCCTGTCTCAATGGTTTCGCTTTAAGAGATTGGGCTGAGACTCAAATCCTTGACCCAGGGCTTCCTTCTGGGTGGGTGCAGTCTGTCACTGTGGCAGGAATGAGAAGGGCAGAGTGGAATGAAAACAGTCAAGAGTGGGAGTGTGGTGGCTCACTCTGCTCCCAGCTCTCCCCTACTCTCTCTGCAAACCCCAGGTGCTTAGAGCCTAAGTATCAGTCAGACTCCCTCAGGGCCACGGAGGCCCTCCCAAGCTACTGTCAGCAATGGGGATTTATGCTAAGGATATTTCTGGAAATTAAGAGGCCACCAATCCTCAGGTTTCCATAAACACCAAGGGCAGATTTGTTTTCAGAGCCTGGACCAAGACTGGGTCTTCAGGGCTCCAGGGATTTGGTTGTCTCCCCATCTTCCCAGCATGATGCCTCCTCAGTCACCCGACTTGGCCCTGAGCTCCCCAACCCCTGGGCTCCCTCCACCAGCGTGGAGTGTCTGCTCACCCCGACTTCTGCCTGTTCATGGCTCTGCTCTGTGTGACTTTCAGCCTCTAGTCACACTAGCAGCTGCCTTTTCTCTCACATTCACACTTACTGAGAGAATTTAATGAGGCCGATTGGTCACCATGGCCCTTGTAAGTACCCACTTCCATGCTGGGCTGCCAAGACACAACTGTGCTGGAGGCAGGCGCCCGTCCCTGGTGGAATCAGCTGCAGCTGGGATGGTGGGCTTGCCAAGGATGGCCCTTCTTTGCCCCGTGGAGGGGCTTTCTCTGCTTACACTGATGGTAAGGTAGAGGGGTGAGGGTAGGGGAATGTTGAATGAGGGAAAAGCGGGTCTCCCAAGACTTGGCCTGTCTGAACCTTTGTCCCAGTAACAGAAGTCATGATGCTCTCGGGAGGTGGGTGGGGGCAGTGCTTTGAAAAGATTCTGAAGGCTTCTACAGAGCACGTGGGTGAGACACCAATGGCCATCGTAGTGTTTCTTGAGTCAGATCTCCCCACCAGGTTGCAGCCAATGTCAGGCGGTTCTGTAGCTGAGAACAGGAAAAGGTGATGGGACAGGTGTGTGGTGTTCCTTCTGGCTACAGGAGGTGATCCACAGATGGCCCTGTGAAATGGCTTCCCCAGGGCCTCTGTTTGCTTGACATTCCGGCTGGCCTCAGCCATTTCCTTGTTATGCTAAACTTTACATTTCTAAATTTCCGAGTAGTGTTGTGAGCATGGTAAATGCTTAACTGTTTGATAAATGAACGAATGGATGGATGAATAAATGAAACACGAATTTGTCATCAGTCCTTCACTGAAGGCAGAACAGGAGTGGGTAAAGGTCCTTGGCTTTGCTGTGAGAAAGGCCTCACTTTGAATCCCGGCTCTGTCGCTTGCAAACTGTGACATTGGGACAAGTTACTTAACTTCTCTGAGCCTCCTTTCCCTCAACTGCAAGGCTAGGATAATGCCCACTTCGAAGTTCTTTGGGAAGTCCAAGTGACTCTGTATTTTCTAGCACAGGGCCTGACCCAGTGAGCCTTGATGGCTGTAATTATTAGGCTGGCTCAAGGGGATAGGAGGGTCAGAGCATCTCGGTCCCCGTATGTGGGGTGCGTGGATAAGCCTGGGACATTTAGCTGCTTGACTGTGGTGGAGAGAAGGAAATGAATGGGAGGTCCAAAGCTCCATGTCTTCTCTTCACCAACCAGGGAACTAGGGAGGCTGTGGAGCCAGGACCAGACTAAAATGTCTGGCAGGCAGGGGTTGTGTTCCAGAAGCCAGGTCTTGGGGAAGCGCTGGGAAGGACCGGGATCCAATACGAGGCGAATTCTACCAGTGGTGCCCGAACCAACCAGTTCTCATATTTTTATAGCTCCCTCACCACCCCTCTCCCACCCCGCCTCCAGCTCTTCCCCACTGACATTCAAACATGCTCCAGGCTCTTTCAATGGAATTACCACAAGACCTCCTCTCAGCCCTTTGTCCCTATGAAACTGTAGCCTCATCAGCACTTCTATATACAGTAGAAAATTCTTGAAAGCATCACCTGCATGCACTGTCTTTGTGTTCCCCTCCCTCACTTCTCAGCCCTCACAATCTGACTTTCACAGCCTCCCTCCCCCCAAGAACATTCCATGCAACCCCTTGGGCTGAAATCCCTGCTGACCTTCGGATCATAAAGCCCAATGGACACGGCTTCTGAGGCCTCACGGACCTCCAGGCTTCTCCATGGGATGCCGCTGATCGCTCCACCCCGAAGGGTCTCCTGTCTCAACTTCCCCAATGGTGCTGCCTCTGGTTCTCCTCTGCCTCTCTAGCTGGTCTTCTTCAGCCTTCTTCCTGAGAGCCTCTACCTCTGCCTACCTCACTTAAAGATCGGGATTTTCCAGAGTCCTGTGCTCTCTGCAATTCCCAGTCAATACTTTCTCCCTGGGTGAGCTGATTCTCCAACAACTCCTGTGTTGCTGACAACTCCCCACTGGGATCTAAAGCCCAGGTGTGTTTCTTAAGGACCAGGTCTGCACAGCCACCTGTCACCTGGGCATCTCCTCATGGCCCCTCCCACAACAAAGTTCCATCTCTCACCCCCAAATCCTCTCCTTCATTCTGTTCCCTTATTCCCTATCTTGGTAAATATTGTCTCCAACCACCCAATTGGCCAAATCAATCATCACATGAGCCCTAGCCCCGCCTGGGGCTAAAGTTTAAACCAGCTAAAGTTTAGCTGGGCACTTTCCCTGTTTCTCCCTCTCATCCTGGGTGGTTCCTTCTCCTTCAGGCTGACACCTGATCCTTGTGTCATCATCCCATTGGCCCACTCTCTGTGGAGGTCACCCTTCTCTTCATCCCTCCTGCTCCCATCCACTCCAGACCCTGCCGTCACTTGCTGGGGTTGACACAATGGCCACTTAACTCTTCTTCTGGGTTTGTGGATTCCTCCAGTCCATTCTCCACACAGCTGCCTGAATGAGCTTCTACAAATGCACAATGGCTCATGCCCTGCCCTCCTCCTGCTTGAGATTCTTCAAGGTAACCCCGCTGCCTTCAGGATAAAGTCCAGACTCCTTAGTGGGGCATCCAAGTCCCTTCACATCATACGGTGAGGGGCTTGCACTTGGAGAGAGGGGCTCAGATAGGCCCAGGTTCAGATCCTGGCACGTTTTTGCTGTGTGACTTTGAGTAAGTTACTTAGCCTCTGTAAGCTTCCGTGTTCCTTTGTATATAATGGGGGTATCCTGCCTGCTTCACGAGTGTAGAGAAGATAAAATGCACACTTTTGCACCTTTGTTCTTGCACTTGCCTTTTTCTCTGTTGCAGCCACCTGGCAGGCGGGACCCATGGTTTCTGCTCCCAGCCCGTCCCCCCCGTCTCTTGCTGTTGGCTTTTCACCCGATGCTCTCTGCTCCAGCCATCCTGAGGGACTCGTCCTCCCCAGAGAAGCCATGCCTCATATCCACCAGCTGACACCGCGCAGCCCCCATGCTCTCCCCTGGCCTTCCTCCTCTTTGCTTGACTAACTCCTCACGGTCATTGAAGGTTCCCTTCAGGAATGACCTGCTCGAAGCTTCTCCTCAGCACGGCAAGATGAGCTGCTGCTCCTAAAGGTTCCAAAGCAGTCTGCACGTCCCCATAAGGCCCTCACTTTCTCATCTTGCGATTACTTTCCCTCTCTAGTGCTCTTCCCCTTGCAAGGAATCTCCTCAAGGGTAGGAATCATGTCTTACTTATCTTCATATCCCCAGTACCTAGCATAGGCCCTGACATATTAGGCTGCCAGTTAACATTTGCTGGATGGACAAACAAACGTGGAATTCAAATCCAGATGGCATTCAAACGCTCTTGTTCTCGTTGTTTCTTGGTTATTGTTCTGCTCTTCTCAGGCACAGTGGCTGTCATCCAGCCCACGCTCACACTGTGAGGCTCCCTGAGGGCAGGCTCCTAGCAGCGTGGTGACCTGTAGAATTAGCAGACAGGTGACTCTCCTCATATATCTTGTGGCTGCCTGCCTGGCCACTGAAAGAAGGAAGTCTAACAGGAGGCTGGGTCCTCATTTAGCCTAGTGCAAACCAAACCGAGTGGCTGTGGAGCATCTTGGGTTAGCTTGGAGGTCCTGGAATGGTGGCGGTTGTAAAAGGAGGGGAGCACACTGTGGGCAGGGAAGTTTGGGAGGGGAAGGGCAGAGCAAAGTCCCACAGGAAATGCACGATTTCTTATTCTGGCTGGCTGGGATAATTGTGGACATTTGCCCCAGGGACTGTCAGATAAGGACCGACTTTTACCACCAAACTGGTTTTAGATTTTGTTTTTAAATCAGTTTTCAGGCAGGTCGGAGAGTCTCAGAACATCACTTTCCAGCAGTTCGCAAGTGAGCCTGCCTGTTTTTAGTTGGAGGGAGCCCTGGGGATTTCTTTTGCCTTGGGATCCGAGTCAGGCTGGCTCACTAGCCCTCTGCCTGCAGTGTCCTCATGTCTAGAGAATGCTTCTGCCTCCTGAGTTGTTAGACATCACTGGGGTATTTGCCAGTTTTGGTCTCTCACAGAAGTGGAGGCAGATTGCAAGGCCTCTCTCTGCAGATAGCTTCCCATTCCTTGTCCTGAAAGGGCTTGAGCAGGGCCTCCCTTCCAGTACCGTGGGGTGTGGAGGGGGAGGGTAGGGATGGGGGCCCTTGGCTGCTGATTCTTGGGGAGGGAAGGGGAGGGCTGCCTGGTGTCTCAGAACACTCTTGTTTGTTATGCTCATTCTCTTCTACATCCTGTGGGTGTATGATGTATGTGGAGAACGAAGGGGCTGAGGAGTCAGGAATTCTATGCCTCAGACACCTTTTCCATGTCAGAGCTTTCAAAGTTGCCTTTCTTATAATTTGCTAAGAAATAGGTTGAGTTGGAAACTCAGCAGTCTTTAGGATCTGGACACCTTTATAGAGGGACGATCTCATTTGAGTTACAGGTTCTAAGACTGATAATAAAAATGACTTCATTTTCCCTTTGAACACTGAGTTTCCAGAGCAGAGAGCCAGACACTTTCTAGCCCTACTGGGAACCAAGCAATCTGAAAGGGCACTTCAGCTCTAAGTGGGAGTGGTTTAGGCCAGACACACATCAACACTTCTTGCTAGGAGTCAAGATGTTTTTGGAAATCTGAGCGTTTGTAACCTTTCCCCAGAGGTCTTTAAAACAGGATGAGCTCTCATCTAGGTACGATGCCAGACATGTGGGCTTGCTGGGTACTGGGAGCCTGCGTCTGCTGGTCTCAGACAGACCATTTCTTTCAAGGAATCTGATTTTCTGCTTGAATTAGGTTTTGTTATTGGCAGGTCCATAAACAGTGAACCAGGGAAGTGCCTGCGAGCTGGTCTGCATCTGTCCGGAAGGCCCACAGGTGCTCTAGGCCTTTCAACAAGAGCCTCATCCCTGGCTCATTAGTGTGCATGTATTCCCTCTGCCTCTCCCATCTCTCTCTCTTGAGGTGGGAGTTTTGCTCCTTGCTCTGCAGAAAGGTCATGAGACAAGGCGCACTGGATGAGTCGTTGCACAAAAAGCTTTCTCAGGCAGAGTTCTCTTCAGGTTGGGCTAAATCAGAATAGCCAGTGGAAGGAGGCCTTCCCTGGGAACTTCAACAGCAGCCTCTTGTATTCTTTCTCCTGGTCTACCTGTCAAAGTGTGTTTGGATGTAAGCATCTATGCGTGCAGCAAGACTGTGAGCTAAGTAGGCACTGAGCTCCGAGTCTGTCCACTTAGTGGGTGCTGAAGAGAGGAGAGCCCCGCAAGAACTGGGCCCACAAGGTCCAGGTCATGGAGAAATTGGGAAGCATTTTAGAGAGAATCAGTATCTTGCACTGTTTTGTTAGGGAACTTCTATTTGTAGGGTCAGCCTGGAGTGTGATTGAGACCTGATTTTCTTTATTGTTGTGATGGGAATGAGGAGAAGCATAAGGTTGGGGTGATGAGGACTGGGGGGGGGGCTGCAGACCAACGGACGCTCTTAAAACTGTGGTCTAGTAACAAGGCTACCTAGTTCAAAAATTATTTTTAGAAATCTGTTTCCTGGTCATTCTCCAAAGTAACAAAAGCCAGTGGGACTAAAATATTAGAGGAAGGAATCAGAACTGAGACGTGTTCATTCACTCATTTATTCACTTAACGAGTGTGTAGGCACCTTCTAAGTGCTCCGCACTGGACTGGGCATTGAGGGGGAAGTGAAACAGAAGGCACGGCCCTTCCTTTGGAACCTACACTGAGAAACCAAGAGGTATCACCTGAAATAGCCAAGCACCTGTATAGCAAGGAAGGGGGAGGTGGCTTGAGTTTTCTTTATCTTGGCTTGGACGTGAGGTGCCCCAAGCACCTGGATTTTCTTGCATCGTGTAGTCTTATTGACGTTGAGTTCTGAAACGTTTTATTTGAATACTTCTAATAGAGATTTTTAAAAAGATACCCTCCTCCACCTCCTAAAAAAGAATTCGCAGAACACAATTTTATCTCTTTTTGATGGTTTGGGCCAAACCCGCCCTTCCTTGAATATCCCTCAACATTTTCGAACTGTTGGCACTTTTTCCTTCCAAACCACTGGCAGTCATTTCTCATTACATGAAGTTCCCACTGCTCCTGTGCCTGAATGGGCTGTAACCATTGAGACTGAAGCTTGACTTGGAGGAAGAAGAGAACTGTTTTATGAGCAAGCTTAACTTTATATCCAGCTCAAGGTTAATAAGCTCTGGTTTGGTGGTTGAGTGTTGCATGAATAATGGAATAAATATTCTCCTACCTTTCGGAGGCTGTTTTCCTTCCTTTCTCTCAGGTTGCATTCTGTATAATCACAGTAGTTGGATAGTTGGATGTAATTTCTGGCTAGGGGAGGATGGTACTCTGTACTCTGAGGTGTCAGAATGGGTGGCACCATCTATAATGCTCTAAGAGTACAAAGAGGAAAAAGAAGATTTCCTATGGGTTGAGAGGCCCCAGGAAAGGTTTGGAAACTTAATTGGACTTTGAGGACAGGACAGGGCTTGGGTGAATTGCGAGGAAGTAGTCACATAATTAATGAAAAGGAGTAGACTGAACTCTTCAATGGAAACAAATGGAGTCTTCATCCTATCTATCATATATTTGTATCTATTGATCCATCTATTATCTATCTATCTATCTATCTATCTATCTATCTATCTATCTATCTGTCTGTCTATCTAATCAAGAAGTTGTAGATGATACCCTGTGGTCCACCCTGCCAGGCCATGCAGGGATTTGTTCTACAGAACCTTGGCTTGGCTTGGGTCCCTCCACCTTCTGAAGGAAGCTGTGGTTCATTTCTGGTTGTGACTGCTTCCTTGATGGTAAGGGTGAATTGCAAAAGAGAACCTTGTACCTTGGCTTTCCCTCAGACGACAGGAAAGGAGACCATATATTCCTAAGTTTCTTTAGGTGCTTCTAAGGCAGCAGGGGAAGAAGATTCACTTTCTTCTTGCACTGACAAGGGCCTATTCCATTCCCTAGAATCCAACTTTTCCTAATATTTCAGAATGGTTAAAAAGTTGAAGTCAGGAGCCACCAATGGGTGTTAGCTCATGTGGGCACCTGTTATTAATGGAAAATATTAGGGTCTTTCTCCAGCTTATCAATCCTTGGGGAATCTGAAGCAATAGAGAGGAGCAAGTGCAAGCTGCCCTCCCGGGGCCTGAGATCACCATCAGATGCCAAGGTCAGCATCTACTTGAAATCAGTCACTCGGTCAATGATTCCACAGTTTTCAAATTTTAAAAATAAAAGTTACAGGGAAGCATTAGGAAGAAAATAAAAGTTGCTGTCGGAGGCTGTACCTGCTGCTGTAAGCACCTGGGTAAGCCTCCTGGGCAGGTGCACGAGAGAGGAGGCCATGGGGTGGCCTCACAGGTGACCAGAGTAAGAGTTAGGGTCCAGCAGGCTCTGACTGGGAAATGGCCTGGATTCCCTGGTAGGCTTCTGCACAGAGGATAGTTTGGAGGCTCTTTAAAGATTTGTGGGTTATTAAAGTAATTCTTCCCCCTCAAATTTCTGTCCTCTGCTATTATAATTGGGTTTGAGAAAACCAAGTGGGGCTGACGTTCCCAGCACAGGTTCATGCCTCTCCATGGCTCCCCAGCTCTCACTCAGTGCCTGGCCCTCTGTGGAGCAGAGCCCCCTTGATCTTCCTTCACCTGGGTGGGCATCTGTCCCTTGGCTCTTCTGCCATTACCCCTTGGCTCTCCAGATAGGAAGGAGACTGGACACTGTGCCTAATTGTGTTCAAAAAAGCCCCATGGACTTGGCTAATATTTTTTTAGTCCTTTTATTGTCATCATAAGCTGTTCAACCTAGAAGTCCTTGAAGCTGTTATGTCCTGTCTCTTGGCTCTGGAGAGGATGGAGTTTAAACCAGTTTCCTCAGATAGCCATCATCTCAGTTTTTTAAGAAAAAAAAGTACTCCCCTAAAGAAGCGGCTACTGTAGCATCTCTTGGGAAGGCTTTCCTGCATTTCTTGCTGTGGACCAAGAACGGTTAAGTCACTCCTCTGTAGACCCACTGTGACTCATGGAAAGGGAATCTTCCCCACCCCATAAAGGGCACCGAATGCACTTGGCCTCACGCCATCTTTGCCTAGGAATAAGAAGACCTCTTGGTTCTAGAACCTGCCGTAGAGAATTTTTATTTGTTAAATGTTAGTGTCAGTTTCTACTCTCAGATTTTTTTTTCATGCCTCAGGCACTATATACCCACTTAAAACCAGCTGAGCAGAACGAGAGGAAACTATGGTAGAAGTAGAGAAGGTTAAGAGGTGTGAAGGGGAGGGTGGGAGAGGAACAGGCTGTTGTTTAGGGTCGTCTTGCAAAATGATACCCAGAAGTAGCAGTCCACAGATGCGTTTCATCAGCAAGCCTCTTCCATGGACGTGGATAACGGACAAACCCTGATGGGCATATTTCTTTTAAATGTTTATTTAGAAAGACCTTCTCTGCAAGTCTGGCTTGAATGCCATATTTTAAAACAGATGATTTCTGCCCAAAGACCATGGACATTTGAGCTCCTCATGGGGAAAAGGCAGTGTTTATACCAAAGCTTAAACATTTGTGTTTAAAGAAAAACAACCTGGAAGATAGGTAGGGTTGGTTATTTTCGAGCCCCGAGTGCCTGAGCCCCAGAGCAGATGCTTTCCCAACGCTTCTTCCTCCTTCCCTCTTGCTTGTTCCGAGAACTGGGTACAGTATCTGTACTCTGAATACCAGTCACAGGGTTCACACTCTTAGAATGGAAGAGTTGAAAGTGACAAATTCCACTTGTCCAAGCTTCTCACATTATAGAGGAAGAAATGAAAACCAGGAATATGAGGGACTTTAAGGGCAGAAGCATATACCTTAATCACTCCCCACCCCCATTTCTCAGGGGTCTTTTTCTTGATACCCACTTTCCCTGAGGTCTCCAGTAACTTGTGGTAGAGCTGGGACTAGAATTTGATTCTCTTGACTTTAGTTCAGTGCTTTCCCACCCCCTCTTTCCTATAGCTTCATGCTTTCTCCGATGCCTATAGTCCAGGGAATAACTTACTGGCAGGCAGAATTAATCACCAGTGTAACATGATTTTAAAGAGTGCAGGGTGAACTTCTGCCCCAAAAATCATGCTCACACCAGCCTGTAACTGGTGCTTGACCTTCCACCATTAGAGATTCTTTCTGCAGTAACTTGAGCTTAGGAGGCTTTCTTCCGGAATCTCCTTTGGAAACAGAAATCCCTCTGGGAAAGCTAAGTGTTGATAGTTAATAAACGGGAAGGGCTGTTCCTCCGAGAGTTGATACCCACAAGGGGTGGTGGCGGTCTAGAGCGGGGGCCGGGACAGAGAGCTCACATGGGAGGATGCATGTGAGACTGATGTGAAGGTGGGTCTGCTCTTTTGTAGATGTTTGATAAATGCTACTACCTGCCTGGCCAAATACAGAAGACAGACCATGACCCAGTCATGTGGCTGGGAAATCCTCTTCCCAAGGAAACCCAGAGGGAGAGGCAGGGCTGCCCACCCCACATACTATCCAAGAGCAGCCAGCCCAGTGCTTTCTCTGTAACAGGTGCCCTCTCTCCTCCCCCAAGGCTTCACTTACATGGATTGACCGTTATGGGCACTTTTGTCTATGACTCAAGTGGGGAGAAGTCTGTCTTATTATCCTGTGAGTGGAAGATGGGGCAAAAGACCTAGACAACAGAGGGGAGGGCATGTCATCTGCACTCCACCCTGACACTGGCTTTTGTGCCTTTACAGAGGAATGGAAGAGTTAGGGCCAGAAACTGAAAGGGCGCTTCTCCAGAAGGCTTGGAACTCTGAACACAAGGAGTGGAGGTTGGGGCTCATCTGATTCCGCCCAACATCCAGCTCTGGGAGTGCTGGGACGCAGCAGCCCTGGCATAGCCCTCAGCCACCTCATGAGGGACACTGTCAATGCGGGCAACAGCAGGGCTTCTGAAAGCAACCTCGAGGTTATGGAATATTGACTGAGGGCAGCCAGAGGTGAAGAAGACGTGAACCTATGATGTGGTCCTGCAGAGTCTTCTGGAAATCCTTGGTAGCAGGGAGCTTTACAGGGAGAGAAGGGTGGTAAAGGCTTCTGTGTCTCAAAAGGGGCCCAGAAGAGGAACTTTGGACAATTGGTACGTGATGTGACACTAGCTGTCATGGCCTGGTGATACTCGAGCTCCTCTTAGATCCTTGGAAGCTCGCCTGAGATGCTGATGGACAAAAGTGGCCCAGAAGCTCACGGGCCCAAGCTCTTCCCTTCAAATGCAACCAAATTTAGGCTATGATTCTACAGGACTAGAAAGTCTGTGCCAAACTCTGTCTGCAAAAGGATAGTGATGAGAATGGCTTCAGGGACTCTGTTATCCAATCAGGGGAAAGAAGGGAGAGGCCCAATCTTTGTCTTAGCTAACTTGAGATAAAATGAGGCTGAAGGAAAAGGGCAAGATTTGCTCAGAGCCCTCCAGTCACAAACTCTGACTTGAACCTTCCAGGGCTTGTTTTACGGGCCAGGAGGAAAAGGTACAGATGTTCAGTTTAAATTAATCCCAGTGTAGCATGGACTATACTGCAAGAGATGACTATAGATTGGTTTTTAAAGAGAAGGCGAAAGGAAGAAAAGAAAAGACCATCTTTGTAGGTTGGAAAAGTGTTGGGGCATATATGCAAAGTCATTCTAATACCATTCTCCTCCTCCTTCCTCCACCAGCCACTTGCCAAGGTGCTGGATCTTTCCTTCCTTCCTGTGATTAAGCCCACATTTGCTCAGGATGCATTAACTAAGTCCTGATGTCGTTGCATAGCATATCTGGTCTACATGTAAGCTCAGTGTTCTAGAAGTTAAAAAATAAAAAGCTATGTCTTCAACACCTGCAAATATGGTATGCAAGCTGGAGTGACACCACTTAGAGAAGTTACTAAGTGGATGTGACAGAAAGAGCTACAGCGAGAACACAGGCTGACAGGTGTCACTTAAGTGGAGTTGCCCTGACAACAGCCATTGTCAGGTTGACAGAGACTCTGGCCTCTGGGGCTGGGGTGTCCTTTTTACACTTGAATGTGTGCCTGAGAGTTGAACACCACATGCAGTTTTGCTGGGTTGAGCCTGTCACATCCAGCCACACGCCATATGTCATCACTCCCATTTGTTGAGGTCCACAATGAGCCTGGTTTTGGGTTAGGAACTTTACAGCAGCCCAGAATAGTAGGTTTTACCAGGCCCATCTCCCTTGGCAAATGGGAATTTTGGGGCTCAGAGAGGTTGAGCAACATGTCCAAGATCATAGAGTTAGCTAAATGTCAGAGTCTGGATTTAAGGCCAGGTCTGCATGGCTCTGAGGTCTGTGCCATTGATGGTGTCAAGGAGACAAGGTTTTGAAGCAGGGTTCCGACCTGCACCTTGCTGTGTGACCTGGACAAGTTCAGTAACCTTTCTGAGCCATCCTTCCCTGATCTGCAAAGTGGGGGTAACCATGTAACTAACGCCTGGAGCTGGTGTGGGGATCGGTGGGTGTGCTCCATGGGGAGCACACTTAGCACAGCAGCTGGTCCGCAGTGGGTAGGTGGCCTGTGGTCACTCTCCTGATGACACCAGGCTCCCTCTCCCTTCTGTGAGGCCCTACGTGGAAAGAACCACAGCCCAGGAGACAGCTCTCAGACTTGCCTGCAGAGTTTCCATCCCTGGAGAAGGAAGCCCTTCCCTTTGTAAATGACAGCTGTGTGGGAAATAAATGGATACCTGGAAGATCCAAGAAACGGAAACCACTCTTCTCCTGCTGTGTGATTTTAAAATGTCACTTAACCATTACGGTTTTGTTTTGTTTTTTTTTTTCCTGTGGAATAACTTGAATGGTCCTTAACCCTACTTTATTTAGACTTGAGGTTGAGAGCTACGCTGGGATAAACATGGATTTTTGTTTCTCCGTAGGTGAGTTAGCCACAGAATAGATTGTGCCTGGTAAGATGAGGACTCTGGCTGACTTCCCCAGCAACCTGGCCCCCTGCTTTAGGGACTATGGTCTGTCGCCATCACTGTGTGTGTCTGAGCAGCACGTTAATTTGAATATATTTTATAGTCAAGAATCGGCAGGTAGAAATTTTATTTGTATGCAAAATACGTAATACATACAATGAGTCAAAGAGCAATTTTTTTCCAATAATCTGCTGATTTGTGCAATTCATGTATTGACATGGATCGTTGAGAGATGTGGGGTTATGCTGACTTACAGCCCAGTAGCTTGTAATGCTGAGAAATTCATTGATGTCCCCATCAAGCTCTGCCTCCTGACAAGTGATGAGGAAATCAAGTGACGCCTACTTATAATGGCTGCTTGGTTACTACTTTTGAGGCTGCTGGAGTCCAATGGGGCTCTTAAAAAATGGCACCTCTTTTGACCTGTGGAAAAGCCAAACTAGAGCCCAGTGCTGGAGTGAACACAGTAATTAATGTTACTTACAGGCCTCCTTTGTAAACCCCTGACCTGATGGCAGGCTAACTTCCCTTCCCATCAGTTTTACAGTGGGAGGGACAGGGCGTTCTGCTCTTCAGCCTTTGTTTTGGCCATCAGAGTTGAATTTTGGTTTGAGACGCCTCTGACCAGTCTTTGCTATCATTTGGAGGTGGTTAGCATCATAATCCACACCATGAATGAAACGGCAAACAGAAGGAGGATGTAGGGTTTTTCTCAGGCAAATCCCTTAAAGAGGAGGCAGCAGGCCCGGAAAGGTTCAGTGACTTTCCTAAGGTCACCCGGCTGCTGAAAGACAGAGCTGGGACTAGTAGTGCACAGGCACGCTGACCCCTGCCGCCACGCTCTTTCTCCTTATTACTCTGTGTCTCTGTCTCCTATGGTTAGATACGGTCTTTTAGGAAGAGCTGAAGAAAAGGAAACTCACCTGTGTTAACAACACTATGTCCCAGGAACTGTGCCAGATGCTTCATCTGCATTGGCTCATTTTATCCTCACAACCCCTTAGCCAGGCAGTGATCACCGTTAAGCTGTTTGTACACAGATGGAGAGGTTAACTTACTGTTCTGTAAGACCACAAAGTTCTTTCTGCTAGGCTCTGTTAAATGCCTCCTTCATCTCACTTACTTCCTCCCTCAGCCTCCCTCACACTTTGAAGCACCCTTTGATAGGCTCCATTGGGAGGTTTTAAATGGCAAGGCTTCCTTGGGTTGAGGGCAATGGGTAGGTCATTTGTTACAGGCAAGTCTGAATACAGAAAATGTTGGTCTGAAAGAGAGTCAAACAAGGCCTTCTGGGAAGTGGGGAGTGTGGTTTTTGAGGGAGTGGACTTCTACTAGGCACTGGTATGGCAGGGGTGGCAGGCTGCTATCAATCCAGGCTCTCCTGCAGGCACAGCCTCTGGAAGGAAAGGAAACAGAGGGTGCATCTCAGGCCTGAGTATCTTTTGTGGTAGTTCTACCCAAGAGACAGGTAACTGATGCCAATTAAGAAAATCTTAAGTTTTTCAGATCACAGTACTTCTTCGTCATTCATGTATTGACATTAAATTCATGCATTAAATCCGTGCTCTGTTGCCCAGCAATTGGAAGCGATCTGTTCTCTGTAAAGACCTCTAGGAAAGAATGCCCCAGGTCTCAGCATCTCTCACTAGCCTTTCCCCAGGCATTGGAAGACTCTTGCTGTAGAAACACATTTAAAACAGGATTACGTCTTTTATTTCATGGATCTTCCTTCTCAAGTGTGTAATCCAGGGCTTTGAATGCAGCAGGTATTTTTGCACTTGATGTAGGGTAGGAAAGGGAAGGAAAATTAGATTTGCCTCTTCCGATTGTTGCAGCTACAGTCTTAGAAATTACAATTTGGTGAGGAACTGGCAATGGATATTAAAGTAATATCACTTCGGGGGAAACTATTATATGAAAATAAAAGCTTCTGTTCATAAGGATATTTTTAAAAATCATTTATTAAAATATTGCTTAGAATTTGAAAATTCATCAATAGGTGAATTGTTTGAAAAGTATGGTTTATCCATACAGTGAGATGTTAGACGCTTTTAAAAATAACTTGGATCTACATGTAGTAACCTGGAAAGAGGCCCATTATACAGTGTTTAATGAAGAAAGCAAGTTTCTGAGTAATGTATATAACATGATTCCATTTATATACAGCATACACCAACAGCACACACTTTTATATATATATATAACTTAGGTCTTATATATATTTGCATGAGCAAAAAATAGAGAAGAGTACACAGTAAAATGTTAATATTACCTTCAGAGGGTGAAGTTTTAAATGAAAGAAAAATCTAACAAAGTTTAAATTAAAATAAAATCCCCTGAGAAGAAAGGGATCAGAATGGTTACATGGTCCAGAAAGGAAAAGGTGGACTCAATCACAGCTTTGTTTTACCACCTCCACTCATTGTGCATTTTCAGGTCGGGTTGCCCTGACGCACCAGAGATCAGCCCTATGCTAAGGCAGATCACAATGCGTTATGCCACAAGTGATATTGGTAAACGGAGTATTTGGAGAGTCAAGGCTATAAAACTTCTCATCTGTGAAAGTTTCCAAGACATACAAGAACTTTGGTATCTTGATAAAAAGAATGTGTCTCCAGCCACACTTGGAATCTACCAGGCTTCTGGTTGAGGCCCTATAGCCTCCAGGGTCTCCCTGTCCATATCAGTAGATACTGCTTGCAGGACCTACCTGACTATAAGCCATTGATTATAGCTATATTTAACCTATGAGAACCAATGTGTAAGACCCCCAGTAGTACCTAAATCTATTATAACACTTAGTATATCAGAGTTAGTCATTTAACCAACTCTTCCTGGAAGATAAGGGTCACCAATGCAGAGATAAGTCTCTTCACCTTTTAGTACAGAACACTTAGCACATGCTTGACCCACAGTCACATAAGGTTAATAGAAAAAAATATGTATTAAGTTATTGCACTGGATAGATTGAATGGCTTCCAGTGGCTTTCAGGGATTCTGGAGTGATTTCCCATAAAAAGGTGAGCCTTCATGAAAGATTTAAAAAGGACGAAAGGGGTGGAGTGTACAACCTCCACTCAGTAGAAAAAGCTAATTATGTTGTGGCAGCACAACAGAATCTTTTGGGTCTTTCTCATCCTTAGAGAAAGGTAGGTAAGAAGAGTGTTCAACTTTTTAGAATAAAACAGCAAGGATTGAGCTATAAATGCAGAAGTATTATACTAAGAAAATGCCTCCCAGATATTGTTAAAGAAAATAGTATCATATCCAGCACAAAACCACAGTGAACTGATTTAATCAGACATTTTCAGAGCAAGGAAGAAATAACATTCTGGTTTTAATGGCCAAAAAAAAAAAAAAAAAATCCCACCTCAAATTGCTTTGCAGGTACTGGTGGCACTCAGCAAATTGTTCTTTGGAATATTGGGCCTTGGGTTAGGGAGGAATAGGACCAAAGAGGCCTTTGTGTAGGAGAACGGTCCAGGTATGGGGCTGCCTGGAGGTTCAGCCAGGTAGCTGGCTGCTGCAGCCTTCGCGTGGCTCCCATCTGTTGTGGAAGACACTAAGAACACTGCTGGGTTAGCTGCCATGAGGTGGTGATGGATCACGGCTGTGGCCTGATTCTTGAGGAGCCATGGATTCACTGCAGTGGGCCGTGGCCATATGTGAACCCTGGCCATGTGTGAGGTTCCCTGGGAGGAGGAGGAGAAAACCACATAATACATCCCCCCTTTTAGCAGCAACCACCGTTGGAACAAGCTAGAGCCTGAGATTTTCCAGGCAGCACAGTCCGCAGGTTAGGAATGCTGCTTCCTGATTCTAGGGGCCTTTAATTTTGGGCAACAGCAAAAGGAAGGGTTGGTTGGCCCCTAGAGATGAAGTATGGTACAGTCTTCACCTTCTGGGGTTCCAGCAAGGGCTCAGAGTTGACAGGAGACAGAATAACAGAGTCCCAGCACAAGGCAGGTGGAACCTCAGAGGGCTTGCTCAACCTTCCGGTTCTGGTGTTTGTGGGGCCTCTACATCATCTATGCCCACAATTAATCTGAGCCTTTCCAGTAATAGGAAACTCACTTCTGCAGCATCTCACAAAGCTGGATAACCTTTCTAATTGTAACCCTCCCCAAGAGTCTCATCTCAACCACCAACACAGCTTTCCTCCAGTCCAGGCCTCTGAAGAACCTCTGAGTTAGAGATAGACCTCTTTACAGTGTGGGGTTCTTGTCTTGGATCTTCTGTAACTTAGAGATCTTCTTCCTCTGTAGGTCTTTTTGTCAACAGATATTCTTGTCCAGTTGTCCTCCAATCATCACTGTCCCTTAGGATTAGAGACTTAAAGAATCCTGATGCCCAAATCTCACTAAATCGTACTCTCTGGGGGTAGAACCAAAGCACTGGTATTTTTAAAGCTCTCCAGATGGTTCCACTGTATAGCCAAGGTTGAGAACCACTGTCTTGCTCCCTGAACCTGGTCAACTTCTTGGGATTTATGCTATGGAATCAAGTATCCTAGATTTGAATCTTACCTCTACCACTCAGGCAATTTCTTGTGTTTTTGTTTTCTCATCTGTTATATGGGGATAATAGTATCTACCTCAAAGAGCTGTTGAACCAGCTACATGAGAACACATGTAGGTCAAGAATAGTCTCTGGCATATAGTCAGTGTTCTATAAAATTTAGTAAGTGTTATATAAAATTTAACTCATGTGCCTAGGACAGGGCCTAGCCAATGTTGACATAATATTTGTGCACTTGCCGCGAGATAGGCATTGTTCTATGCACTTTTTTTTTGTTGCGTTGAATATCTCGTATAAGAAAAATTATGTAAATAAAATGCATCTTCAGAACCTCTTTACCTGGTAGGGTCTATTGTTTCAAACTACCCATTTAACTCATACCCTAGTGAACTCTCTGAACCCCTTATCATCCCACATGTTTTCTTGCCTCCCATGAAAATCTCCTTAAGAGTTCTACAGAAGATGTGTACCCTTAAAAGCATCCAACATGACTAAATTAAGAGCTCATCAATGGTCAATTCAATATGTTTTGTTGCCTCTTGTTAAGTCTAGTGCCTATTAATGAGCTAGGCACTTAAGAGATGCCTAGTAAATTGTTTGTGGCATGACTAAACTAATGAACCTGGTAAAAGACTACGCTAATGTATTTTTGCAGAAGAGATGGAGAAAGACTGAATTCACATGGATGGTGGGGATGCTGAGAAAAGGGTTCTACAAAGTACCTACTCTGTGCTAGGCACTTTTCAGCATCATAAGAAGTGAATGTTCAGGTCATCTCTTGGTGTATAACAAATCACCCCAAACTTAGTCTCTTAAAGTGATAATTAGCTTGCTTGTGACTTTGTTCTTAGGTGATTACATAGCAGGAACAGCACCTCTTTGTTCTAAGACAGCTCACCAGGGGGCTAGAGTATCCACTTTCAAAACAGTTCCTTCCTGGACTCCAGCCTTTATGGAACCACCCTAGTGGCATAGGCTCCTCACTCCCAGCCCCAGGCTGGCTCTGGGTTGGATGGGTTGGGATAGAAAACTCTTGCCATGAGAATATAGCTCTTCATCTCAGCCTCTCCACTCCCCATTCCAAAGGGAGACGTGTCTGTGCTTGGGGAGAAGCCAAGCAAAGCAAAAGATTTCAACAGCGAAAGGAGGAAACACACCCACTGAGGTTCTCATAGCAACATAATCACGCACAGGCAGCAGCCTATTTCGGTGGGAGCTTGTTTCAGCTCCCCTCCTCCCTGGTTAGTCACAGAAGGGATGCACAAGCAGAAGCAGTGCCGGGTGGGGGCAGAGTGTCGGACTGAAAGTCAGGAGGCTGGGGAGCTGGGTCCTCGGCTTGCTGATGGACCATGGACAAATGTCCTCCTCTCTCCAATCTTGGGGTCCTTATTTGTAAAATGAGAGGATTGGACCACAGAGCGGTGAGAATCGTTTCTTTTCTGATTTCCTTTGATTGCACAAACACCGAGACACTTTTGGTAGGGGATTAGATGTCTCTCAGAATCTTTTGTCTCTGAGAAGATGCCTAGAGAAAAAGGAATTCAATAGGGTAAAAGTCATCCTCCAGATTCACATCATTTATTTCCCTACCACTCTCTGCACGTTGGCAGGATGTGAACGGGAAGAACGGCTGGGTGTTGTCAAGGACTCTGCGCACTCACCCCCAGCTCTAACCCAGGTCTGTGTTCTGAGAAGGGAAAAGGTTAAGGAGGTTAAGGCCATATTTTTATTCAAGTTTTCACACACACACATGCACACACACAGAGTCTCATTAACTCAAGCCTCTTGCTACATTTTCATCCTTCTCATTCTTCATCCTCTCCTCTATCCCTCACTTCTCACCTCTACTTAGTGCAGTGTATCCTCTCTTTCCCCGAGGACCAGATGATGGAGGCATATTTCGTACTGAGAAAGATTCTAGCCCTTTTCTTCAATGGACTCTGGGGTTAGTTGAGGACAGTCAGGCTCACACTTCCCAGTTATCAAAGGTGATGATAAAAGCAAATAGGGCATTTGGGAGGGACCTCCCCAAACAAGTACAGAGATGACGTGAAGACAGCCGGGTGCTCAGGCAGCATCTTTTAGGTCTCAGTCCCTGACTTGTAGGCTGAAAGCTTAAAAGTGCAGCTGCTTTAAGGAGTCAGCCTGAGTGTCCTGCTGCAAAGGGAGAGGCAGAGTGGGGTCCCCCGCTTTTGTTCTATCTCCCACTGCCCGACAGATGGCCAGTAAGACAGAGAAAAAGCAGCTCTCAAAGTGAAGACAGGAATGCATTGTATAAAATTTCACACCCCCTGCTGCCGCCTAAACTCCCTTAAAAAAGGATCAAGAGAATCCTGATGGGTGCGTGACATCCTCCCTCTCTCCCATAAAAGGGACTTCAAAATCTGGCGATGGTGGGGGAAGGGTGAGGAGGGAGAAGAGAAATGCGTGGGCAGGGGGCTGCCAGGGAAGACTGGAGTTGGGGGGGCGGCGGGCACTGCAGTCTCGCATTTGACTTTCTCCCACCCTCTTTCCCAAGCCACTCTGGCCGCCACCTTTGCCCCTCCCTCTCAGCCTGAAAGGGGCTTGGAGTCCCAAGGGCTTTGGGTACAGAGAATGGGAGAGAAGGATAAAGAATGACACCACACTTACCCCTAGAGTTGAAGGAGTTAAGGACCCTCCCCCATCCAGACACCCACCCTTTCATTCCCCAAACCATAATTCGCCAAGGAGGGATCCAGGAACTGGCAGAGGAGCGGGAGAGCTGGGGTGGGACGGGGTGGGGAGGGTGCGAGTTAACTGTGGCCCGGTCTCGCCCGGAGCTCGCCCTAGGTGGGAGCACGCGCACCGGGTCTGAGAACCTGCAAGAGCCTTGCCGGGCGCCTGCTTTCTCTGGGCCCCCAGCGCGGGCCTGGTCTCCGCGCAAGTTGTGCGCAGCGCCAGGGAGTGGAGGCGGCCAAGACCCTCGGAGACTAGGGGAGGGGGCGGGCCCGGGGGCGCTGGGGGCCCTCGGTCTGCGCCCAGCCGCCGCCTGCTCCACCGAACCTCCTACCCCGCCCCCACTCACCCGGCTCAGCCCCTAGGAGAGACGCGCAGGAAGCGTGTTGCTTCGCCCAGCGGATCGGCAGAAGTTGAGAGGAGTTGGCGGCTGCCTCTGGCCGGCCGGACTTTGCGAGCAGCCTGGAGAGGATTCGCCACCGCCGCCGCCGCCGCGGAGCCTTCAGGGCGGCTTCCCTCGCGCTTAGCCCGCAGCGCGGGTGGAGAGGGGCGGGGAGGGGGGTCGGGGGCACGAGAAGAACTTGAAACTGTGTGAAGGAATCCGGAGCAGATGAGAAAGGAGGAAAATAAAACAAAGTGGAGACTGCAGAACAGACTCCACTGTGGCTGACTGTGCCGGCTGACGCTCCAGCAGAGGGGCTGGGTTGGAATTTTTTCTCCCATTCTCTCGCTCTCTCTTTTAAAGCTACACCAGCTCTCTCTCTTTCTCTACTATCTCTGTATCACCAAATCCTTGCTGGCTCTTATGGGCATGAAACACTCCTCCCGCTGCCTGCTCCTAAGGAGGAAAATGGCGGAGAACGCGGCCGAGAACACCGAGGTAAGGAGGCGAGCGAGCAGGGGCTCTCGGAGACCCCGCCGCCCACCCGGACCACCGCGCCGCCGCCGCCGCCGCTCAGCACCGAGTGCCAAACTTTCCCCAGCTTCATCCCGCTTGCTTCTGCCGGCCTCCGTGTGTGTGTGTGTGTGTGTGTGTGTGCGTGTGTGTGTGTGTGTGTGTGTGTGTGTGTGTGTGTTGGTGGGGGGTGGGGGGGAAGTTCATGTCTCAGGTCCCCTCCCTCTTGAAAATGCAAAACAGTCACTCTCACCCCATCACCCTCTCCTGCCGCCCGCTGCTCCCTTCTCCTGCCCCCAAGTCCCAAACCCTGGGCAGCCGCGCTCCCCTGCCCTCTCCTTTGGGCTCCGTGAGGGCTCCCGGGTCCCGGCTTTGTGCAGAGCTGGGGTGGGTAATCCTGGGGCCAGGTCTGCTCCCTGCAGTGTCTTGACCATCTCCTGCCGCTGCCTCAGCTTTACCCTTCAAGCTCGAGTCGGTCCCCGAGCTCTCCGTCCCCGCAGCAGCGCGGAGAGCTCCCGGCCGCGGGGGCCGAGCCGGCGGGGGGGCTCGAGCACCTCCTACAGACCCTCCGGCCCAGATCTGGGCCAGAGAGAAGTCTGCAATCGTCAGATGTCAGAGCCGCCTCTGGGGCGCTTAACCCGGCAGGGCACACGGGCCGCGGCCACCTTCAGCACCAGGGACAGCGTCCGCCCCTGCCGCAGCCGAGCCTGCGCGGACTGTGGGGGCTGCGCGCCGCCGGCTGCAATGAGAAACGGGTCTGCAGCCGCTCGTCCCGCAAGGGCTTTTGAGGAGGTCGCTGTAGCTCCGCAAATTGCGTTCTCGGCCCCCGCCTTCGGCGGCCTTTTTCTCTGCTCTCCAGCTGGCCCTGAGCCGCCGAGAGCCCTGCTGGGCTTTGTGTCCCAAGACTCGAGGCTGTGATCCCTCGCCTCGCCCTGACCCCGCTGTCATTACAACAACCGGACTATTCCGTAGGCTCTGGGCACCTGTAGTCACCAAGGGGATCAGCGTGGGCAGGCCCCTTACCTTCCTGGAGAAACGGTGCGCCGAGGTGGGGGCGGAGTGGGGCATGTGTGTGAAGATCATCCCTTACTCAGTGGCAGGAAAAAGACACAGAGAGCAAACTCCCGGGCTCTATTAATAGCTGGGTGTCTGGTGGGGCTGCCGCACATTTCACATATGGTTACCCATATGCAGCGGGGGGCGGGGACGGGGGTGTGGCGCGGGGATTGTCCCTCTGTCTTGCCGGAATGCAAAAAGGTAGAGAGACCCTTCCTGGGCTTCTTCCCTTGAGGTCTTAACTCTGCTGCTAAAACCCCTGCCCCACCGCGTAGGCAGCAACGCTTTATCAATCCCCATCCTCTGAGAGACTAGAAGCAGCATGCATCTGGCAATTGTCGATTTCAAAACAAACACGCTCCGGGACTTGAAAGCAGCGGGGCATTCAGTAGCGAGTGCTGTCTCCTTGAGTTAGGGCAAAGCCTGCATGCCTGCCGTCCCCTCACCACTTCCTCTTCCCCAGCCCCCACCTGAGAGCAGACATTCGGAATGATGTGCAGTGCGAGGCGGCTAGCCTCCCAGAAGAAAGCCATCCTTACCAGTCCCCTCACCCTCCGCGCTCTGATCGCCCACCCGCCGAAAGGGTTTCTAAAAATAGCCCAGGGTTTCAAGGCCGCGCTTCTGTGAAATGTGGAGCGAGCGGGCCACGTAGCGGTCTCTGCCAGGTGGCTGGAGCCCTGGAAGCGAGAAGGCGCTTCCTCCCTGCATTTCCACCTCACCCCACACCCGGCTCATTTTTCTAAAAAAAAAAAAAAGTTTTGGCTGGCCCCTTTGCCTCGTACCCCCGCTGCCGCTTGGGGTCTGGGTGCAGACCCCTGCCAGATTCCGCAGTGTGCAGCGGCGGCTGCTGCGCTCTCCCAACCTCGGCGAGGGTTAAAGGCGTCCGGAGCAGGCAGAGCGCCGCGCGCCAGGCTATTTTTACTTGCTTCCCCCGCCGCTCCGCGCTCCCCCTTCTCGGCAGTTGCACATGCCAGCTCTGCTCAAGGCATCAATGAAAACAGCAGTAGGGGCGGCCGGGCTCCTGCGAACAACAACAAAACAAACAAACAAAAAACCACGTCGCGTGCGGGCCACCAAGGCAGTGCGGGGAGGGACGCACCCAGCTGGGGCTCCTTGGAGGGGTGTGAGCCAGGTTGGCGGATCAGTTCTTAGCAACTTCCCTGCAGAAGAAGGGGTAGAACCCAGACTTGGTCAAACGTGCCTAGCGGAGGCATCCAGGCAGCGTGACAATCACAGGAACTGGCTGTTTTTGGAATAAGCCAGGACTAGAGCAGCACTTCCAAAAGTGGGGTGTTGTGGGCTTGCCTGCATTTATGGTGGATGAGAGCGGCAGGAGCACGCCTCCATGTGTGTCAGTGGGTGGTGCGGAGCGTGGTAGTGGTCCTAGTTCTGAATTGCACATCTCTTTATCAAGCACCGGCTCTGTACCAGGAAAGCTAGGTACCCAAGTTCCAAACATGAGGACCACCTGGTCCTTGCTCTCGGGAGGCTCACACTCTCATGGACAACTATGATGGATAATCCCGTAGCCACCTTTTCCTTTTTGTTGTTTATCTCATTCCATCCTCAAAACAATCCTGCGAGATAAGCAAAGATTAGTATTCATTTCTTATCCCCATTTTATAGTTGAGGACACCGAGGCTGAGGTCAAGCAGTAGCTGAAAGTCATCTGGTGGGTTAAGTCAGCCCTGAAACACAGATTGCCCCCACTTCTGATTCATTGCTGTTTGCCCTACCCTTGCTATTTCTAACAAGATGCCATGTGTGAATGGGAGTAGATGAGGAGTGGGCGGAGAGGAATACTTTGGAAGGGAGAGATGCAGTGATGGGGGTGGGCAAGGATGGGAGGAGGTATTCGTTCACAAGGTAAAGATACAGAGAGATACTCCAACCATTGGGCAGGAAGGGAGCAAGTGAAGAATAAAACTCTTACATTGTGACCAGAGCCTCCCTCCACAAAGTGAAGTAGCCAGCTAGGGCATGAGAGCATCAACTTCACACGCTTGCTGGGCACTATTGGCAATGGGTGGCCCCGGAGGCACTCTTCAACCACTCTGACCTCAGTTCCCTTCTCTGTTAACTTGAGCTGATTCTCCTCATGGAATAGGGCAGGTATGGGTGTAAGGAAATGCCAGGAGAGCCCCCGGCACACGACAAACACGCAGTAGTGTTAGTTCCATGTATGCTTTCTCCTGATCACTCAGCTATGCTTCTCTTCCTCAGCTAAGGGAATCACCATTCTTCTGCCAGCCTCTTCTCCTTCTCCCCTGTTCCTTAGGTGTCATCAGAAACCTCCTCTGTGGCCTTCTGGAATATTTGCAAAGCCTCCAGTCCCACTGTCCTCTTCAGCCCATTGTCAGTGCCCAAGACAGGTCATCTCACCTCTGCCCTCACTAAGGCCCTTGCCTCTGAACTGCTGGTCCTCTTCTCAAATCCAGCCTCATAATCCTACCGTACTGGATCAGCTTTTGGAAGCACAAATCTGCTCATGATCAGGCAGCTCTTTAAAGCTTAGGAAGTTGTCCTATTGCCTACAGGACACTGAATAAAGCCCAGTTTCCTTAGCATGGTGCACATAGCCCATTAATACCTGCATCATGCAAATCTCGGAAAAGACCTCTGACTGCATACCTGAATGCTTTTGTGCATGCTTTTCCCTCTGCCTGTGCCATTCTTTCCCCCTTCTCTCTGGAAAACAATCTTTTTCAACCTGCAAGACCCAGCTCAAATGTTACCTCCTCTGGGCAGGCTTCCCAGATCTGCCATTTATCCTCTCTCCCCAGGGAGGGTGATTACTCTTTCTTATGTGTTCCTAACGCCTGTCTCTCACTTTTCCTATTGCAAGATAATTGGCTTTTTATGTGTCTATTTATATGTCTATTAGATAATGCACTTTTTTTTTTGAATATTCTGTTCTTAGTACTGGGCCTCACACACAATAAGTAATAAATGTTAATAAATGTTGACTGAATTGATGTCTGTGATTGTAAACAAACTCTTGAGGCTTCTGGGCTTTAGTCACTCATGGCTTTCTGGAAATTGGGATTCCTATCTCCCACCACCCTACCCGTCTGCTGTACTTATGTTGCTGTGGACTTTTGAAACTCAAAATGGGTAAATATTCTGGGAATCAAGGTGCTGAAACCAGTCAAATCACGGGTACATTTTGGTTATTCACGTACCTATTCAATATTCAGTAATGATTGACTCTTACTATGAAGTAGTCATCTGAATAGCAGATAAATGGATTAATCACAATTCCTAACTATGAACCATGGAGGATAATGGACCCTCCTGAGCTACTGCTTGCTTTACTGATTCTTGGTGAAAGTCTGATGCATGATGCATTATTTATGGTGATGACTCCCTGATTAGGGTTTTATCACCTCAAAGGAGAGCCCCCAGGAGTCAGGAAACAGTTTTAGCAAAGAGTCACTTTGGAGACTGTTTTTTTTTTTTTTTTTTAATGTTCTGTTGACTTGCTGGCCCAGGGAGAGGGAATAATTACAGGTTGGAAAAAATCCTACAATGTGACAGTGAGATTAGGGGTTGCAGTGAGTTATGGGGATAACTGAGCTGACTTCTGGCATGGTGTATCTTGGTGGTTTTGGCTAATAGATCTTTCTCCTCAGGAAGTTGCTTTCAGCTGAAGAATGTGGTCCCATTATTACAGGGGTTGGGAAATTGAGGAAGAGGAAGAACCAGGCCCAGTTCTTTGAGGATGGTCTTCATCTATGTCTGTTTCTGCCGAGTGTGTACACTAACTAGTAGACTATGGAGACAGACTTCCTGGTTTTCAATCCAGCTCTGGACCTAGTAGATGTGTTGCTACATTGAGGAAGTTGCTTATTGTCTCTGGGCCTTTTAAGATTGTTGTGATGATGAAAAGGGTTAATTCATGCAAAGGAATTAGAACATTGCCTTCTACATGGTGAGTTCTCAATAAGCGTTTATGGTTATTATCCTGTTAGCTTTTAGGAGTCTTGCCAAAAAAGTGCAAACTGAAAGTATTTTCCCACTTTCTCATTTCTGTAGCTGAAATGATCCACAAAGCCCCGGTCCATGTCACTTTTCCCTCCCTCTGCAAACACCGATTTCAGTCCTTAAGTGAGCTCAGGAGAATTAAGAAGATACCCACTTTTTTTTTTTTTTTCTGCCTGGCGAATTTGGCTTTTCGGAGAGTCCTAAATTGGCTTTTGGCTGTCAAAGACGGTGAAACACAGCACTCCTGCCTCCAATTCAGGAGTGGGTTTCATTTCCTCTTTGCTAACGGCGACATGAAGTGATTATCACATACCAGTGTGGAACATGCAAAAATCTGTAAAAACAGTCCTTACACCTTGGAGTCTACTCTGCCAGCAGGGGGAAAATGGGCAGCCTGAAAATATGTGAACAGCCAAGGTAATTGAAAGCAGCCTCTGTGTGTGAGAAGCAAGCAGGTGGTGCTGTTGTGAACTGGCTTAGTCACAAGATAGAGTGAGCACAGCCTAGAAGGGACCTCTGAACGGTCATTCTGTCCATGCCTCTGTCTCTGAGAACCAAACCCAAGATGCATTGTTGGCCACTCGGTCTCTTGTTCAAAAGCTTCAGAGAAGGGAATTTCCCCAAACTCCTCGAGTGTCTCAGTAGTGGGAAGTTCTCCCTGAAGTCTGGGCTCAAACTCTTCAATTGCAATCTGAGTCACCTTCGTTTATGTTATTCTGAAAAGAGATGAAAACTGGCTGGTTACCTTTCCGTTTGGGGTTGCCCCACCCTTTTTACTAGTTTTTGTTCCAATTGATTCCAACCCCTTTTTCTGATATTCTGATATTAGACTTCTAATAGGAATAGCTAAGAGAGGAGTGTTTGAGATTTGCCTCTCCAGTATTATCTAGCCAAAATAGCCACTGGATATTTCACACATCAAATGTCTTTTCTTACTTCACTTGTTATAAGAATTCCCTCAAGCATCACAGTTTTTCCCATATTTGTAATGAGTGGCCCATAAGTAAAGATCTCTTTTTAAAGTGTAATTTTATATTGAGCAAACAGCTTGATGTGCATATTTTCATAAAGTCATAGAATCTTAAAGCTGGGCGGAAACTCAAATAATTTAAATCAGGAGATAGCAACTACTTGTCCAATATCACAGAGCTCTTCCATGTTGGGGTCGAGACCCTGTGGACTCCTGGGTCTGTGCTCTTTATACCTCCTTTAAACGTAGCGGCTCATCTATTGTTTTTATGTTTTGTGTCAACTTCCTGGTATATCCTGATCTGTACTAAGACCAGTGTTTCTCTCCATGAGGTCTAGGAATCGTGCATAGTGAGAGCTCTCTCCTTCTTGTAGAACTTAAAATGCTCGCTTAATACATTGCATTGTGTGTAATGCTGTGAATTACATATATCCCCATTGTTGGATTAATAAACTGAAGCACAGAGAGTTACTGTTATTTGCTCAAAATCCCACAGCTGGTAAATGATGAGGCTGGAGCTCAAAGTCTGGTTTTCTAATCGCTAAAATGCTTTTTCTCGTCCGCTAGGCTGTGAAGGCATGAGAAGAACCAGAGTAGAAATTTAAAATGTGAAGAGAAAGGGTGGAGAAATTAACAGGAGGAAGAATGTGGAATGGTGAATTTAGAAGAAACCTAGGAAGAGACACCAGCCCCGCCTTCCTTTTTCCAGGACTTCTTTTCTTGCTTCCACTGCCATCTTGCCATCCTCACTTTCATAGTCTCCAATACTGTGCCGTGTGGGTGACAGGGGTCTGACATAATTGTGGCAGGGACAGCCGTCACCTCGCTATCCCTATGCATCTAAACTATCCCTAGGCCTGGGTTCCTAGCTGGACCCAGTAGACAATGTACTTGTCTAACAAAGTATAGCTCTTTGGAAGCTTGACCCTAGGCCATCAGTCTTAGGTCTGGACTCTCATCCAGCTACTTACTGGGATAAAATGAATACTGAAGGCTCCGGGACAGGAACTTTGTTTCTTAAAATTTATCTTTGTAGTTTTATCACTTGTGTTACCCTCCTAGGGCTGCTGTAATAAAGTTCCACAAACTGGGTGGCTTTAACCCAAGAGAAATGTCTTCTTCCACAGTTCTGGAAGGCAGAAGTCTGAAATCCAGATGCCAGCAGCGTTGGTTCCTCTCGAAGTCTTCATGGAGAATCTGTTCCTTGCCTTTCTTCTGGCTTCCCGTGGTGGCCAACGATGCTCTGCATTCCTTGGCTGTAGACACATCATCTGGTCTCTGCCTTCATCTTCACAGGGCATTCTTTCCTGCGTGTGTCTATACGTCTTCTTATAAGGACAACAGTCTTGTTGGATTAGGGACCACTCTAATCCAATATGACTTCATCTTGATAACATCTGCAAAGACCCTATTTTAAATGAGGTCACAGTCACAGGTACTGGGGGTTTAGGACTTCAACGCATCTTTTTGGATGACACAATTCAACCCACGACATTACCCAGCACAGTGCCCGCCATATAGCAAATGGCTGATGAATGGCCTCAGAAGAGTTGCAAAGTCCAAGAAAGTAGTCTCTCTCCCTTATCCCTTTCCTGCTTCTCATTTAGCTGCACACTGTACCCACTGGCTTCCCAGGGTCTTTATCATGGCTTTTTCCTTGGGCTATAGCAAGAGTTACCGTTTTAACATACATATTACGCGTTGGGTGCCGTGTAAACTTTGTAAACATTGCCTTCTTTCATTTACTCAACAATATTACAAAGCAGCTCTTATTAATTCTGTTTTGCAATTAAGGAAACTGAAATTTTCAGAGTTTAATTATCCTGATCAACATTATGGAGCCAGTAAGTAGCAGAGCTGGAATGCTCTCTGCTGTTGACATGGCCTCCTTCCTCTCTTTTGTCCACACTCCCAACCCCAAGCTTGTCCTAACCTTTGCTCCACACCAGCTCCTACCCACCTGGAGATTTGGAAGATACACTTCCAGGTGTGGAAATGAGCTTGTAACTGACTGGAGCTTGTGGCCCTGTAATAGGCTCCCTGGGTTAGATCCCCTCATCCTCCCAGCGGTTTTGCTTTGTAGTTGTCAGAGGAATTACTTTAGTGGTAGACTTGGGCACTGATCAGCAACGTATTTGAAGGGCTATTCTGGAGGGTAGGAAGGACAATGAATAAGCCATGTAGGCCACCGACTTCTCAGCCTGCAGCAGTTTTGTGTGGGGGTTAATTGTGTAGGCTCTGGGGTTAGCGTGGGGTTACTAGTTGGGTTCAAGCTCAACTCCGCTGCTTCCCAGCTTTCACCACTTACTGCAGTTACCTGTGTGTGGGACTCATCCCCTATGCTACGTATGGGTAATGGTGCATTATCCCATAGGGTTATCACAGGGACTAAGTGAGTTATTTCACATAAAGCACATGTCTGGCATATGGTAAATACTCGAGAGAGATTAGCTTTATCCGTAATCTGGGCTTACCCAACAGTGTATGAAAGGAGAATAGATAAGTACAGGGCCTTTTTGGTGACATTGTGGAATCGGCACTGGGAGGGGCGGGAGCAGAGCAGTTGAGGGAAGGCACCTTTGATTCAGGGAATTCATTCTCGGGTCAGCCAGGTAGAGTCAAGAAAGCAGTTGAAGGCAGGGCTCTTTAGCTTTCCTGCCCAGAGGTCCACTGTGCCATGTGAAGGGCCCCAGTTATAGGAGGAACAGGGAGCCTCTGTGACCCACAGGCTGCCTGCCACTCTCCAGGCTCACTCTCAGCTTTGGGATGTAGAACTCAGGTGTTTGTCCACACCTATCAGATGAAAATGAAGCCTAATGGAGTTCCTACAGGTGTGAGGGAATTGGGGTATGGAAAAGAAGTGGTCATGCTCTACGGGAGGCTCCCTGGGGGTAGACAATGCTGTCTCAGGCTTCTCTCGGGCTTGACGCCCCCTCAAGCCTTGCTCAATTCCTACATGTTGATTACCAGACTGATTGGTAACTTTCCCCTGTGTTCCTACTGAGGGAAACTGAGGCATGGATAGGAGATAGGAGAGAGAGATGCCCAGGCTGACATGACAAATTGGAGGTTTAATTATTGAGTTAAATTCCCTGTCTTCTTGGCACTAAATCCCACAGAATATAAGCTGTGTGAGTGGCACAGCTAAGGCCACTATAAAGGGAAGGCTGTTAACAAATTCCTCAATTAGGGCCCCATTTGTCACTCTATTGTGAAAGACCATCTCTTGTTAGCTAAAGTAAAGTGGTGGCCTTTCAAGCCTGGGTCTCCCAGAAAATGAAAGACTCTAATTCCCATAGTCACATTAAATTCAAGGATTTCATCTCTCTCTGACAAGCAGTTATGACAGTAATTCTCTGGGGAGGCTCAGTCAAAGAATTCCACAAGCGATTATAGCCCATCAGAAGTGTAGATAGGGCCCTAATTAAGGCATGTTCTCTATTAACATGCATTAGTTCAGTTTTTGCCCACAGGTACATAGTAGAAAATTGATGACTACTCTTATTGAATGAGTCAGGAAAATAAACCTGTATATAGCACATGCTATTCCTTTTCTAAGAATTCTTTTTCTTCTCCTTTTTTTTTTTTTTTTTTTTTTGAGATGGAGTCTCGCTCTGTCGTCCAGGCTGGAGTGCAGTGGTGCAATCTCGGCTCACTGCAAGCTCTGCCTCCCGGGTTCAGGCCATTCTCCTGCCTCAGCCTCCCAAGTAGCTGGGACTACAGGCGCCGCCACCTTGCCCGGCTAATTTTTTGTATTTTCGGTAGAGACGGGGTTTCACCATGTTAGCCACGATAGTCTCGATCTCCTGACCTCGTGATCCACCCGTCTCGGCCTCCCAAAGTGCTGGGATTACAGGTGTGAGCCACCGCACCCAGCCTTTTTTTTTTTTTTTTTTTTTTTTGAGATAGAGTCTTGCTCTGTGGCCCAGGCTGGAGTGCAGTGGCGCGATCTGGGATCACTGCAACCTCCGCCTCCTGGGTTCATGCGATTCACCTGCCTCAGCCTGCTGAGTAGCTGGGATTATAGGCGTGTGCCCCCACGCCCTGCTAATTTTTGTATTCTTTCCCCTTTTTTTCCCAAATTAAAGTTGTTGACCCAGAATGGGGTAGGGGGAAGTTTGGCAGTCAGATCTGATTTTGGATCTCACTTTCATCCCTGTGGGATTGTAAAACCCATTTCATAGGCTGGCCATGAGGAGGATTAAATTTGATAATGGGATACGACATAAAACTGGCAGATGTTTTCTCTTTTTTTTTTGAGACGGAGGCTCGCTCTGTCGCCCAGGCTGGACTGCAGTGGCCAGAACTCGGCTCACTGCAAGCTCCGCCTCCCAGGTTCACACCATTCTCCTGCCTCAGCTTCCCGAGTAGCTGGGACCACAGGCGCCCGCCACCTCGCCCGGCTAGTTTTTTGTATTTTTTAGTAGAGACGGGGTTTCACCGTGTTAGCCAGGATGGTCTCGATTTCCTGACCTCGTGATCCACCTGTCTCGGCCTCCCAAAGTGCTGGGATTACAGGCTTGAGCCACCGCGCCCGGCCCAAGATGTTTTCTTCTTTTTCTTACTGTTACAACTTTTAAGATTTTTTTTTCTGCCCAGTTGTTGTTTCACTTTTAGGAGAAAATTTATAGTTCAAAATGGGAATAGTCAATTCTGATGTTCGCTGAAAGTAGATACAAATGACCTATTCCAGACAGACTGCAGGGTGTCACGATGTTTCTATGTGAGGATGTGTACACGCTTCTGAGTCAGTAGGTCCGTCATGCAGGAGAACACGCTCATCCACAAACACACACGTCCTCTGTGATTTGTAGTTCATAATATGTGAGACATGAGGCACAAATTTAATTACTGGCCTGGAGCTTCTGAGCTACACGCAGGGTCTGACATCTCAATATGGGAGAGCATGTTTCCTGTGAGAACCATGTTAAGGTGAGGCTGGGCGTGGGAATAGTTGAGGGAGAGTCTTGTAAAGATAGATCCGAGTTTTAGGGTCAGAGACATCATGCAGCCTTGACTTTGCAGCTGATATGCTTCGTTGATTCTGTGACTTGTGGTGCTGTGGGTTTGTTCCGGGTAGGGTTGTGGTCGCCTTCTCTGCATGCTGTCTCCAGGTGACCCCATCCGCTCTCTCAGCATCATGACCAGTTTCCATCCTCAGACTGCAGCCTACATCTCTCTTCTGAGATTGGCGTGGCATATCCGCCTGCCTGCAGGACATCTTCACTGAGATGTCATAGGCACCTCAGGTTCACTGGGTTGCCTCCGGAGTCCTGCCCTCTTCCCAGCTCCTGCCGTTCTCACTTTTCTTAGTAATAAGTCACCAAAATCACAAGCCTGGACTCTGCTGTCTCCTTTCTCCACAACAAGACCTGGAGATTCTACATCTGAAATGTTTCTCCTCTTTGTCTTGAATCTGTCCTCCACATTCCAGGCCCACTGTGGCCGTCCCTGTTCGTGTCTCTTCACCTCTGAGCTGGATCTCTGCAGTGATCTTCTGGATGTTCTCTGCGCACCCTCCCTTTACTTGCTTGGTTCTCCTCTCACAGCGGCATGAGTGCGCATTCTAGAATAGAAACCTGATAATGCTTCTCCCTTCCTTAAACCCTATCAGTGGCTTTTCCATTATTCTTAGGATCATGACCCACTCCTCACCCAGGCTCAGGAGCCCCTGTGTAATCATGCCCCTGAGTCCTCTTCCATCCTCATTTCTTACAAGCCCTTCCTTTTGCTCCAGCCACACTCAGCTGCCTACCTCCCCTCCTCAATTCATTGCTCCTCCTCTGTCTTCAGGTCTCAGTGTGGATGTCACTTCTTCCAAGAAGGGTTTCCTGCCACCACCTTCAGATCCATGTCTCCTCTTATGTTATCCTATAGCACCAATGCCTGCTATCTCAGCACTTATCACCCTGTGCTTTACTTCCCTATTTCCTCATCTAGAAGTCAACCATCAACTTTGTGAGAGTAGACACTGTGTATGCTCTTCACCACTGAACCCCAGCATCTACCACGATAGCTGGTGCCTGCTAGTGACTTAAAACTGTTTGTTCAGTGAACTATCATTGGCCACATGTACCTTTCCTGTATGAAAAAAATGTTCTATGGATGCTAGCAATTAAATGAATATTTGTTGGTTCCCTTCCTGATTCACCGATTGAGGCTCTGTCAGTCACAGAGGATCCCATTAGAAGAGTATACCTCTGAGGTCAAAGCCACCGTCCACCTGACCGAAAGCAAGTCCGCAGTTAAGCTGTCCCAGTTAGATGTTCACTGCTGAAGAGCAAAGTCAGGCAAAGTCAGAGTTGCAGAGGTTTATAATCAATGCAAACTGAGTAAGAAGAGATTTTCGCATAGACAAGTGTAACCGGCATGACATAAGTCTCCGAAAGGGCTAGGGGAAGGGGGGCTTTGCCTGAGACAATCAAGAATGCCTTATGCTTAGGCAGTGGCAGCAGAGAGCCTGAAAAACCTTGCTTGAGGCAGGAGTGTTTTCGGGTTTGGAGCAGCCAATATATTTTCCCTGATCCACCATCACTGGCTGCTCTGAGCAGAAGATGCAGTGGGGGATGTTCTCAGACCAGAGATCTGAACCGTCCTGAGGCCAAGGCTCCTAATTGTGAGCACTCAGGGACCCGGGGTCCTGCTCTGGGGTGGGGCGGCTCTGCAGAGTGGACATGACCCCTGCTCCCAGCGTGGTCCAGGTGCCTTTATTCATGTGTGCTGTGGGTCCAACACAGCCATGCACTCTTCTATTTATAATAAGGTTTAGGGTTCTATATATAGCACTGTAGGATGACTACAGTAAGCAACAATATACTATATAGTTTCAAATAACTAGATGGAAGATATTGAATGTTCCCAGCACAAAGCAACGACAACTGTTTGAGATGATGGATGTACTAATTCCCCTGACCTGATCACTATACATCCTATGTATTGAAATATTACTATATTCACTATGAATATGTACAGTTATGATTTGTCAATGAAAAAAATAAATTGAATTTTAAAAATAGATAAAAATAAGTTGCTCCCTACTCCACAATGTAAAGAAAACCAAACCAATGACTTGGACTGCCAGTACTGCAGCGTCCGCAAGGTCAGCTCTGGTGGCTTTAATTGGAGGCTTAACTGAAGGGCTGCAAACCTGTACCCCACCCCACTTTCTTCTTACGGCTTTGTCTCAGCGGCAGAAATCAGAGTTTTCAGAGCTCTTCAGGTCCACCCCCACGTCAGGAATGCACTCCACATAATCCAGTCAAGGCAGCAGGGACCTATCCTGAGCCCCAAGGAGCAGCTGCCTCAACTTTCCTGACACATTCGCTCCCGTTCCTCGGGCCCTCGGCTGATACCAAGTACCATAGAAAAAGTCAAGAATCAAGAGCCAGAACCCGTGATCCTGACCCTGCTGCAGAGAGTTACACATCTGAAAAGTGGATGAAATGGTCCCCCTCTATCTCAGTCTGTAGGCTTGCCCCCGTAAATAAATGGAGACAATGGGCATGAGGACTTTAAGAGGTAGGAGATTGTGTGCAGGTCTTACACTTTGCTCTTATAACCTTACGCTTTGCTTGTTATAACCTTGCTCTCTCAGGGGCCTCCAGGCAGCTCCATGCCTGTCTTCCCTTATTGTGCCGTTGATGGAGCTGGATGCCAGCTCCACATGGCTGCCCCTTCCAGACATGCCCATGGGTGCTGGTCTGTGCTGTTGAAAATGGAGAGATGTTTTCCCGTTAGGCAGCAAATAACATAGAAGGTGGAGGTTTGGGGAACAGCAGGAAGACTTGGACAAAGAACGTAACGGGCTGTGACTTGGACAAAGGACTTGGACAAAGCTGAACTTTCTGGGTCTGTGACTTGGACAAAGGACGTGACTCACTGCAGGCAGCCTGCTGGCAATTGCTTGTCTGGGGAAGAAACCTTGCTCCAGAAACCTCTGCCTTCATTTTTGTTTCTCACCTGCTGGCTCAGTCGTCTCCTTTTTCTCTTCCCTGCCCAAGCCTGGGTTTCTATGCATCTAAGAGCAAGAGCTCTTCATTTTCCAAGCAGGAGAAACTGTGAGGGGCTCACTATCCAAGTGGCAGCCCCAGCTTCTTGGCTCTGGGCTGTGTGAGCCTTGGTGTTGGAGAGAATCCAGTCCCAGGCAGCTGTTCCATTGGTGCCTGCTTGACTGGGCAACCTTACATAGGTGTCAAGGATCTAGCCTGTTCTGAATATGAAAAGGGCTAAAGGGGGAAAAAAGGACGGGGGAAGATTTGAGTTTCAAATCAATTAAAGCCATCCTTCTTTGGCTTCCTAAGTGTGTAGTGCTGGGCCACTATTGCTGAAGTGCTGGGGCCTGGCTTATCTCCCAGGACATAGGCCTGAGCCAGGATGCTGTGTTCCTTTGGGTACCATGGCTGGTGCCAGCAGCTGAGCTTCACACTGGGGCCTTGGGAGTGTGGGGGGCGGGGGCAGTGGGAAGTGATGCCATGGCCACCCCTGCAGTCACTCTCCTTTGATGTGGCTCTTGACAGTGGCCTTGGAGACTCCCTTGCGATCCACTGCAGTGGACTCTCCTTGGTCTCATCTCACCTGGCCAGTCAGCCAACTACAATAGACACTGTTGCTTGTTGTATTTGACTTGATACCCACTGCTCTTTGGGCTTCTAAGCTCTGCTTTCTCCTGCCTCTCCCACCTCCCTGACTGTTCTCTCTCAAGCTTTCATGTGGATTCTTCTTTCTCACCCAGGGATGTTGCCTCCAGCCTACTGTCCCTGGGTGATCTCATCCTCTTCTACATCTTGGGACATCCAGCTCTGCACTTCTGGCTGGATTTCTCTTCCTTTGTGTTTTGCAGGCACTTTAAATTCAACATGACCCAAACTGAGTTCCTCACCTTTCCTTCTGATTTGCTCATCTGCTTCTCTCCTTGTCTGCCTGTCTCACGAAGGGCACTGCCATTCTCGCCTTCACCCCAGCCAGAAGTCAGGAATCAGACCAGAGGACTCCCTTTCTCTCACCTCCCTTGCCCCAATCTCAGATGATTTATGACAAAATCCTGCTAATTCTACTTTCTTAACACTGTTTACGTCTATCTGCTTCTTTCTATCCCTGTTGCCCTAGATCAGCACTCATTAACTTCTTCCCAGCTCTTGCTCCGTGCCTGTCTCTTCCCCGCACTGCAGCACAAGGCCTGGGCAACAGGACGACTTAGTGGATGTTGGTGGAATGAACAAATGAATAAGCAAATGAACTATGGGTAGCAATTGCCTGCTCCGGAGAGTAACGCAGGGTGGTCGTTCCGCAGCTGCTTGGTTTTGTGAGTTACCCTCAGGGGTCACCGTTCTTCATCTCATTTACCCTCAGTGAGTTGCTTGTGAATGAATCCGCTTTAGAACGAGGTTTGTGGGATTCAGGAGACCGGGGCTGTTGTCCAGGCTCTGTAACTCGCTCATCATGTGACAGGTCCTTTTTGAGACTATTTTTGTCCCCGAGAGAACTGCAACACCAGGGATCAAAGGGTTTGAGTGTCTCAGTGGCTCTGTGTCTACCATGCAGCACTCTCCTTGGAAAGGAAGAAGGACAGAGAGAGAGAGAGAGAGTGAAGCTGGAGAAGCGGCGGAATCTGTAAGGCGGTCTTGCTAGTTTCTTAACGCACAACGTTGTTCAATCCCCCAGCGTCACCCAGTCCTCTCAGAAAGTTCTCTGTTCCTCTTTCCCTCAGGACAAAGAGGGCTTGGTCTTGGGGATTCTGGAAGCCTCTTTGCAGAGCCCGGACACCTAAACCAAATATAGGACGTACCTGCTGAACAGATAACTCCTATTTCAGTTTCCCTTATATTTTGGCTTGAACAGGGATTTTATATCTAGTTTGAGTAGCTGACTGTGTGGCCTCCAGTAAGTCCCTTAGATCCTTCGAGCCTGCGTAATGACATCTTACCTGGAGACAGGGGCTGGGGCCCAAGATTCTAGCACATCTTGGAATGTGTTCCTTTCTGCGCTTCCTTCTGTTACTTCTACTCTTCCGATTGTAGTTTTTAGGGAATGTGTGCACTCCCTAAAGTGAGTGAAGGGAGAGTGCAGTCTTCTCTGTCCGTGGTGAGTTCCCTGCCAAATCTTCTCTACTTCACTGTATCTGGATCTTTCTGGAAAGCCAGCTATGTGGCTCTTTCATGTCACTTTTCCCGTCCTCAGCCTCTTTCAAGAGTTCTGGAGATGGGAGCCAGAATGTGGGGGTAGAGAGCATCAGAAGTTACCAGTCATGGAGAAATGTTTAATAACAACCATTTTAGTTCAGTTCATTGACCCAGCAGATCCATTCCCTATAGTATGTTATTTTGTGGTACTTTATCCTGTTCGAGTTTAGATAATGAGTAATAACAATTATACCAGGTACGCTCTACTGATTTCCTCCTAGGAGTCTACAGTGACTTAGCACATCTTGGAATCCTTCTTGAGCCCCCGGATACTGAAGGATCAGGCAGATCTGGGCAGAGGCAGGGGGCAGGGGCAGGAGTGATTGTGACTGTCCTTTGGAGAGGGAAGCTCCAAGGAGGGGACTTTGTCAGGGTCTGAGAGTTGGCCACAGGGCCAAAGTCAGGCTGTGAGCCCTGACTGTTCCATGTGTCAGGCCGCTGTGCAGATTTTCTGGTCTCTCTGAATTCTTCCTGCCTTTCGTTTTTCTGTTACCCCTAAGGTGCTCTTTTGTTCACCACAGAACACTGAGCAGTTCTGGTTCCTCTGAGGTTGGTATCCAGTTGGCTCAGTGTCAGAGCCCTGGTTGGGCTGGCACCAGGACCCTCTGGCTCACCTTGTGGGGGTTGCCAGCACCAGATTGCTGTTGGGGTGTGGCTGGCATTCGGGCTCCAAGACGTGGTTTAGAGAGGGGATGCTCACCCAGGCCTGCAGAGCCTCTCCAAATCCATCCGTACTTCCACTGAAGATGTCCAGTATAAGCGGGTCAGGGTCATTCTGCCTCCAAGTGGAGTGTAAATAAATAACACGTGGAGACTTTTTTCTGAGCATGCCGGCATCCCACATTTGCCCTTCTGTTCACTCTGCACCTGCCTGCACCCTGCACTCTGGAGAGCTTTCCTTGCAAAGCTGTCCCTTCCGGCTGGGTTCTGCCTGTGGGCAGCTGCAACACGAGCAACAGTGGGAGGGTGGGGGAAGGGAGGGGCATTGATTCCCTCAGCCCCTCCCTATGAGGGGTCACTGTCGACCTGCCCTTTCCCTGGCCTGAAACTTTCGTGTAGCAGCCCCCATACTCCCTCACGGCCTCTGAGTTCCAGTAACTTCTCCCCTCTTGCTTCCTACACCTGGGGTCATCCTGGAGCTCCTCTCTTACCAATCCCAGGCGACTGCCGCTTTGCTTCCTCTAAGCTATGTTGACAAAAATTATGGATGCCATTCATCAAGCACTGGCTATGTGCCAGGCACTTTTCAGAGCTTTCTACATGAATTATCCCATTTAAGTCCTAAAAAAAAAATCCCCTAAGGATATACTAATATCTCCAATTTACAATGGGGAAACCAAGACACAGACGGGTTCAGTAAATTTCCCAGGATAACAAGGTGTCAAACAAAAGCAGTCCTGTTCCAAAGGGCACTCAGCACAGGGTCTGGTCAACACATGGTGGCTGCTGTTTCGATTGTGGTGGCGACTGCTCATTAGGGTTGTTATCTGATCACATGTTCTGCATGAATTCAGAAAAGCAGGCCTGGTTGGCAAAGTTAGGTCCACCCTCCACCTGCTCACTGGTGTGGTCCCTGGGCCAGTAGCATCGGCGTCACCTGGGAACTTGTTAGAGATGCAAACTGTCTCCCCATCCCAGACCTGCTGAATCAGAACCTCTGAGGGTGGGGCCGGCAATCTGTTGTCCAGGTGATTGTGGACATGCGGGCTTGACAGCCACCACACTGCACAGAACCCACCCACATACCCTGTGAGTAGAAGCACATTGCTTTCCCGCAGGGGCATTCACGGTCTCTGCACTCTGAGCCTGGTGTGGTTGAACTAGCAGGACGGGCCCCATTCTCTAGCTGGCTCTGGGAAACAGGCTGCCTCGGCACCCATGCATTGCCCTTGGCTGTGGCGGTTCCTGTTTCCCATCTTCTGGTGACTGCGGCCAGCCAGAAGCCCGGACTCTCCCGGTGGTTGGCTTCTCAGGTCTGTGTCCCTGTTTGTCCTGGCTCTGTCATTCACTGGTCTCTCCCTGATGAACTGAACTTTACCTGTAAGGTCTCTGGGAGCTCCAGCTTATATTTTGGCCTCGTGGATAAAGTATCCACCAATAGCTGACCCAGCTTTCTTGGACTCTGGAGTGCCCAACCTCCTTCTGAGATAAAGCAAGTCAGGGTGGGCCATTCACGTGCGGGAGCAGCTCAGCGCAGCATTGAATGGGGCCAGGGCCATGCTTGGGCAGTTGAGGAAACACCTCTCTTTACCATGGGCCCTAGGCCTCTCTGGTGTGGAGCTGCCTGGCATGTGGCAGACCGGGTCTCCAGGATTGACTTCGGCGGCTCTGTCACTGTGCTTCTCTGCTGTTTTCTTTGCCTGTCCCCTCTCAGTGATTTGTTAAGGGGTTCATTCATCCATTCATTCATTTGTTCATTTACTCATGCACTGCATTCAACAAATATGTAATGAACATTCACCCGGTGTAAGAGACAGTTCTAGAAACTGGGATTATAGTACTGAGGAGCCTGATGCTGCCAGCATTTACAGAGCTTTCATTTTATGGGGGAAACAGACAATAAGCAAATATATGAAATGGTGTCAGGTGCTGAAGAGAGTTCTGAAGGAAACTAAAGCAAGTAAGAAAATAGAATGTGATAGAGGGGGCGGTGTTGGCAGAGAGGGTAGTCTGGAGAGGGCATTCCTGAAAGGTGACATTTGAATAAAGACTTGAGTGAGGTTAAAGGAAATAATGTATACCGTGGTCCATTTCCAAGACAAAAGGCCTTGATTTGGCCTAGGTAAGCAAACCACAGAAGAAAGAGGATATACTAGGCTCCCCCCCCCCTCCCCCCGCTTCGATAGCCGATGCTTGTTTGCTGGCCTACCCCTCCCCACCTTCCCCCTCGCCCCTCTATTGCCCTCACCCAAACCAAAAAAATTTTGTCTAAAATAAAAATTTACCAGTCTGCAAAACAGCTCACTTCTGTCTGTTCTTATCAGCCTGCCCAGCTACTTAGGTCATAAGTCAAATCCTTTAAGAGCCCCTGAGCTAACTAGGATTGCAATGCATTGTGGGCTGCTGCAACGAAATGCAGCAAGACAACCTAAACAACAACAACAAAACAAAACAAAACAAAACAACACCTAAAGCCCCTACCCAACAATCGATAGGCATCATCCGGGAAGATTGTAACCCCATAGTACTCAGCCTCTGAGGACCTGTGCACTAGGGAATCAATTGCTTGTTGAAACTGTTCTGGGTGTGCCTGCTCATCAGACACTTGATCTTGTAAAATTGTCATTAAAAGTCTCACTTTCGCTGTTCTCCGGGTCTCTGAGTCCATTCTTTGGGTTTGGATAGGTGAGTTTGTTTCTCACAACCTGGCGGCCCGTACAGGGATCTCTGTGCCCACATGGAGTGAGTCTCTGGCCAAGAGGGGAGACACATCCCACGTGATTTACATGGCCCACTCTGTCCAGGTGTGCTGGTTCCCTGCAGAAGCCATAGACAAACCCAACACTGTTATTCAGGAGACAGCGAAGGTGGCACAGGGAGAAAAGCAGGCACTGTGGCAACCAGGTAGCCTCATGCATGAGCTAAGGTAGGAAAATTGAACTATAAGTACTGCCTTGGTGGTTGGGCATCATTGGAGGTCTTGGGGGTGCAAGAAACCTCCAGTAAGGGGGGTTGAGTACACAGGGCTGTGCAAGAAACCTCCATTTAGGGAGGCTGAGTACACAGGGAAAAGCTCAAACACAGAAACCAGCTGAAAATGAGAAATTGAAATTCTAGGCCTAGGGAACAAGGGAAAGAGGGAACTAAAAAACCCCTTCTAACATTCTCCCAGATAGTCTGCTGGGGAGAATGTTGCAGATTTAAAGGGATAATCCTCAAACCAGGGACAAGGAAAAGCAAAAAAATAAAGTATTGCTGTTTTATCTGGCTCAAAGAGCCTATTTGTCAGCCTTCAGTCTTTTGGCCTAAGTTCGACTCAGATAAGGATTGTGTGTGCCCAGCTTTAATTTTCTATGTGAATAATAAAATCCCATCCTCACAGGAGGAGATGGGCTATGCTCTTTGTTGGATTAGTGAACTAACCCCCATCTTTCCCCCTTAAAGAGAGAAAAAAAAGCATAGTAAAAGCCCTTGTCCTGTGAAAAGCCCTGGGATTCCCTAACACGCTTGCCCCCTCACCACACATCTCACAAAGTAGAGGACAGGGCGATCAGGGGGCAACAGGAAGGTCAGAGGGAGAGGAATCGGTGGGGGGGGGCATGAAGAAGCTAAACCCAATGCTCCCTTAAATCCTTATCTAAACTTGACGCAAGAATTGGAACAATGCAAGAAGGACATTAAGAATTTCCCTATTCCTTCTAAACAGCAGGCATCTAATGTGTGCCCTCTTAGAGAAGTCTGTATGGGACAGGGAAAAGTTAACTTTGTGAGTGTGCCTTTAACAAGTAGTAGGGTTAGGAATTAAAAAATAAATAAATAAATAAATAAAAGGCCACTCTTGGATAATCCCCTCAGTTTAACAAAGCAGCGAAATCAATTTTTAGAACCCAATTTTTATACTTGCACAAAGGTAATGTCAATTATGAATGTTTTGTTTGCTGGAGAAGAGAAGAGAGGGGAATAATGAAAAGGGCAGCCATAACCATTTGGGGAAAATGGCATCCTCCCAGGGAAGGAGTCCTGCCAGCTGAGCAGAAATTCCCAAATGCAAATCCCAGACGGGGTAACAACAACCTCAGAGATCGGGCCCACATGCAGGACCCTAGAAAACTAATAATAATTAAAGGCATTAAAGAGTCCTCTCCTAAAACACAGAATGTCTCAAAAACATTCAAACTCCAACGAGAAAAAGAGAAGACTCCCTCTGTGTTTCTGCAAAGGCTCGGGGATCAAATAAGAAAATATTCAGGATTAAATCCAGAAAACCCAGTAGGGCAAGGCCTTTTAAAGGCCTTGTGACTAAAAGCTGGCCTGATGTTACCGAGGAACTACAAAAAAATGAACAAATAAAGTTAAAAAGATTAAAAATTACTAAAGGAAGCTCAAAAGGTTTTTATAAGAAGAGAAAAAAAGAGTTTAGCTGCAGACCCTGAAGACAGAGGAGAGCCGGCCACACAGCTGTATGTGGAAGCTGGCTGTTAAAAAGCTGTTAATAAAAGTTACTGCTAAATCTTTGTCATTTTGGCAGAACTATTCATCTTTGCAGACGGACAGAGAGGAGCCAGGGCCCAGCATGGCTCAGCCCGTGGCCAGAGAAAGAGGAAAAAACTAAGCGTAAGGGAAAAAGGAAACAGGGAATGACAGAGAGAGATAGAAAAAGAAAATGAGCAAGATAGAGACTGGAAAAGACAGAGATCAAAGACAGAAGAGATCAAAGAGAGACACTGACGGTGAGAATGGGGAGAAAAATAATGCAAAAGGAAGAAAGAGTACGAGAGGAAGTGAGAGGATGCGAAGAGGTTGGCGGGGCTGGGGGAAGGTTCTAGAGGCTCAAGCAACAAGGAGGTGCTGGGAAAGGGTGCAGTGTGGCCACTGAGGAGGGACAGGGCCCGGGAACTGGGGGATGCAAGTGAGAAAGGGATGTGGAGGAGAGTTTAGGATCAGGCTGCTTGAGGAGTAGTGGGTTGCCTACGGCTGTTCGTCAGGAGCGGGTAGAAAGGACTCAGGATGTGGAAATGGATGAGATGACCATTAAGGTTTTGTTGTTTTACTGAGAAGCTGTGAGTCCACCAGGGGCAGCTGTCAGTAAGGCTGCAGACAGGCTTGGGGGCTACATAAGGAAGATCCAAATTAGGGTTGTAAACTCCAAGGACTATAGGGCCAGCAAATGGTGAGAAAGAGGGCTGCAGGGCTGGCTGGGGACTGACCAACTGAAGAGGGCACACCCTGTCACAGGGGCCATGGCTGCTCGGTTGCTCTTTCCATGCAGCCCTGTGTTGCCAAACTGTCAACAAAATTTGGCAAAAAATCTAATTTTTTATGCAAAATATAATTTTTAAATGCGGGTCATCAGTTCAAAAAACTTAAAAACCCAATACAGGCAAAAGAGGAGGCCACTTTGCAATCTCTGAAATAGAGAGAGCCCATGCTGGGGAAAATTCTGCCAAGACGCTTTGAGGTGGGCCAGGCTGGGCCAGGGGAGGATCCTTGCAGCTGAGGAGGAGGAAAAGCCACTGAGTCCCCTCCCAGAGTGGGGACAAACCGGAGACCCTTTGCAGTTGCTGGGTCACCAGAAGGGGGAACGTAAAACATAAACAGTGCATCTCTTGGCCTGCCAGGAAAACCAACGGTGCCTTTGAAGCAAAGAATGAGGAAGGGAGAGCGAAGCCAGGGATGCCTTTGCTGATGAGACTGCCCATCAGGGAAGGAGCCACAGGCTGACAGCTCTTCAAACCAGCAGCTCTTGGCCCAAAGCCAGACCTAGCAGGACCCAGCCAAAGGCACCCTGGGAGCCCAGCTGGTCAGTCCCTTGCCTCCCCACGTTTCCCAGTGTGCCCTGGGAAGGTGCCTAACCTAACTCCAGCCAGTTTCTTATAAAAAGGAGAGGAGAATAAAAAGGCATCAAACTGTAACTGTTTAAATATCATAAAATATCAAACTAAAGTTAAACCAAACCTTAAAAAACTCGACTACATAACGGAATAAGGCCATTTGTAAACGGGTCATCTCAAGTAATAGATGGTAAAAAACACAACAGCTATGCTGTCATCAGTGAAAACAAACAATCCTTATGTAAAAAAGGTAAATTACTCAGTAACTGGTCAGCCCAAATCTGTAAATTATATGCTCTTAGCCAGGCCCTGAAGCTCCTATAAGGCCACAATAACACTATATATATAAATCCCAAATATGACTGTGGAGTAGTACACACCTTTGGAAAAATTTGAACAAAGCAAGGCCTAATAAATAGCAGGGGGAAAAGATTGGTATATGGGAAACTGGTCAAACAAGTTCTAGAAAGCCTCCCGCTCCCAGCAAAGATAGCCATAGTTCATGTAAACGGCCATCAAAAAGGAAACACTATAAAAGCTGTAGGGAACAGGCTTGCAGATAAAGTTGCTAAGCAAGCCTTCCTGGAGGAAGAAGTTAAACTGTTTAGCCTAACCCCAGATATCCCTAAGGTGGTGTTAAAACCCCAATTTTCTAAAGAGGAAAAGGAAAAGCTGGGCAAAATAGGCGCCACTCAAACTGAGGATGGGATGTGGGTGCTCCCTGATGGGACAGAACTAGTAAGCAAACCCATAGTAAGAGAACGAACATCCACACTGCATAAGGGAAGTCACTGGGGTCTCCAGGACATGTGTGATGCAATACTCAAGAATTACGGCTGGGCCAGGCATGGTGACTCATGCTTGTAATCCCAGCACTTTGGGAGGCTGAGGCAGGCAGATCACTTGAGGTCAGGAGTTCAAGATTTGAGGTCAGGAATTCAAGACCAGCCTGACCAACGTGGTGAAACCCCGTCTCTACTAAAAATAGAAAAAATTAGCCAGGCGTGGTGGCGGGTACCTGTAATCCCAGCTACTCAGGAGGCTGAGGCACGAGAATCACTTGAACCCGGGAGGTGGAGGTTGCAGTCAGCTGAGATCGCACCACTGCACTCCAGCCTGGGCAACAAGAGTGAAACTCCGTCTCAAAAAAACAAAAACAAGAATTGTGGGGGTAGAGGAATTTATACCCTTGCTAAACGAGTGTGTGAAAATTGTGTAACCTGTCAAAAAAATAAACAAAAAGGTAGTTAGAAAACAAACTACCGGAGAAAGACCTCCTGAGTTAAGGCCATTTCAAATCGTTCAAGTTAATTTTACAAAAATGCTCAAAATAGGGAGACTAAAGTATCTACTGGTAATGTTGGGCAACCTCTTCAGCTGGATGGCCTTCCCCCTCCCAACTGCCACCGCCCTGAATGTGGTCAAAATAGTCTTAAAACAAATTATAACTAAATTTGGCCTGGTAGAAAATATTAATTCAAACAATGGGAGCGACTTTACCTCCAGGGTACTAAGGGAAATTATGGAAAGTTTACACATTAAATGGGATTACCACACCCCTCGGCATCCCCCTTCCTCTGAAAAAGTACAAAGAATAAATCAAACTCTCAAAAAGCGTATTTTACTCAACTAATCTTAGAAACTGAAATGCCTTAGACCAAATGTCTCCCAATAACACTCCTTGGGATTAAGACAGCCCTCCCCAAAAACTTGAAATTGTCCCCTTACAAGTTGTTATATGGACTCCCGTAGTTACGTAGGTCTACTAACTTTCCTATTATAAAACCCAAAAACCAATTTTAAAAAATGATATACTGGCCACATCCTCTACCCTGTCATTCCTTAAGTTAAAAGGACTTCTAACTCAAACACTGCCTCTTAAGTTCAGGGTTCACCACTTCCAGGCTGGCAGCTCAGTGCTAATTACAACTTAAAAAGAAAACAAGCTCCAGCCGGCGCGGTGGCTCATGTCTGTAATCCCAGCTCTTCGGGAGGCAGAGGCAGGTGGATCACAAGGTCAGGAGCTCGAGACCAGCCTGGCCAAGATGGTGAAACCCTGTTTCTACTGAAAATACAAAAATTAGCCAGGCGTGGTGGTGGGTGCCTGTCATCCCAGCAACTCAGGAGGCTGAGGCAGAGAATTGCTGGAACCTGGGAGGCGGAGCTTGCAGTGAGCAGAGATTGCGCCTCTGCACTCCAGCCTGGGCTACAGAGTGAGACTCGGTTTCGGAAAAAAAAGACAAGCTCCAGCCAAACTGGGAAGGTCTCCATCAAGTGCTCCTAACCACCAGAACACCGTGCAAAGAGCTAAACAAGGGTAAATACATTACACTCGGGTCAAAAAACTGGAACAAACAAACAAACAAACAAACAAAACGAAAGAAAGGGAAAAGGGTAAGTGGGAAGTGTACACATCACCTAAGAAACCCTTAAAGCTGACTCTAAGGAAAACCTAAAAGGAAGCTATAAGCAGGCTCCATCATTGGGGATGGATGTGGTTAGAGTTCATTCCACTACCAGGGGTAAGGGAGTTCACAATTATTAAATGGAGCCCGATAGAAAAAGAAATATCCAATCAAACTAATAGCATAATTAGAACCTCCACCCCCCAAAACCATAAAGTTCAATGCCTGCCAAGTCTTACGTTGTGAAAACTTAGAAAACCAAAGGCAGCTGTCACAAGCAAACAAATATCTATGTCCTAACACAGGTCGCTATTGGGAAAAGCCCTGTGCTAGCTGAAATGAAGTCTGGTAAACCACCCAATTTCAAGGCTGGGTGAGTCACTCTTCCAAAAACTAACCCTTAAAAAATAAAATACATTTGTATAAGGGCCCTACACCACCTAACTGTAAAAATTTAGAATGCAATCCTATATTAATTACCATAAACAACCCAGCTACTCTAAAACAGGAACCTTGGAGGTATGGATTAGAAATAAATCCCTTCCTCAGGAAGGCATCCTGTAGGACAGTTAGCTTTTAGGCAAGTCACCAACTCCCCTGCAAGCCCACCCAGGATTACTATAACTCCCCATTCCACTAGTTCCTTTAACCCACCGGACAGTAACCCTAAGAGGGTAAAAATAATTAAAATAACTAACTTAAGGCAAATTTTAAGTTAAGACTGAATATGGGGGTGTAAATGCTTGGGTTAAATGGGTCAAATTTTCAATACTAGCTCTTAATAAGAGCAATTGTTACGCATGGTCTGCTGGGCGGCCTCAGGCACAGGGTAGTTCTGCTTCCCCTAAAATGGAATGCCAATCCCAAAGGAATGCATTGCATGTTGGCTCCATATTAAAACAGAAATGCATGGGAAATAAGACTTACAAATGTCTATCATTGCTCTTTCCAGCCTTTGCAGGTCAAATTCTAGAGTAATCCCCTCGTTCTCCACAGGGAATACAAACCGCTCCTCCTGCCTCTCTAGGCAAGGACAAAGTTCAATAAGCCAATGAGAAAACTTCCAACTTGTACACACATCCTAGACGTTACTGATGAGTCAAACAAAGGCAACTACTTGGCTCTTCATATACCCTGGGTTAATGTCTGGTGGTGCTGTGAGAAGAGAAATGTCTGTAACCTGTTACTGTCCAATTGGACTGGAACTTGTGCCTTAGTTGAATTGGCCATTCCATTCACCTTGGCATTCCATAAAATCCCCAAGAATCCACATGGCCACCAGAGTTGGAAAAATCTAACAAATTCTTTTAATCCCAACATTTATATTAACTCAATAGGAGTTCCTAAAGGAGTACCTAATAAATTTAAAAACCAAATGATACAAAAATAAATGTGGAAATGGAAACAATAGCAGTAAAAAGAAAAAGAAGAGGGAATTAAAGGAAATAATGTATACAGTGGTCCGTTTCCAAGACAAAGTACCTTAAATTGGCTTAGGTCAACAAACTACAGAAGAAACAGTATATACTAGGCGCCTGCTTCGATAGCCTATGCTTGCCTGTCGGCCTCCCCACCTTCCCCCTCTTCCCCGCCCCTTATTTGCCCTCACTGGAACCAAAGAAGTTTAGTCTAAGATGAGTTTACTAGCCTACAAAATAGCTTATTTTGTCTGTTCTTACCAGCCTGCCCAGCTACTTAGGTCATAAATCAAATCCTTGAAGAGCCCCTGAGCTAACTAGGGTTGCAATGCATTGTGGGCTGCAACAAAATGCAGCAAGACAACCCTAAAACAAAACAAAACAAAACAAAGCAAACAAAAAAACACCTAAAGCCCCTACCCAACAATCAATAGGTGACATCCGGGAAAATTGTGACCCCATGTATTCAGTCTATAAGGAAACGGGGGAGAGACCTGCACACCACGGAATAAATTGCTTGTTAAAACTGTGCTGGGTGTGCCTGCCTATTGAACACCCAGTCTTGCAAAACCATCATTAAAAGTGTTTATATGACAAGTAAATGCTTAAAAGTCTTTGATTTGAGAGTTTGGGAAGTGATAGAAAGGGAAATGCTGTGTCTAGATTTCGTAGGCCTTAAGTCTAAGGATTGCTGATTTCAGTGGTTTAAAACCACCAAAATAAATGAATTTGTCTATTTCTCCTTGTGATTCTCTCAGATTTTTTCTCCAGTTGTTTTATTTTGATAAAACACACATAACATAAAATGTCCATCTTAACCATTTTTAGATACACAATTCAGTGGTGTTAAGTGCATTCACATTGCAGTGCAACCATCACCACCACCCATCTCTAGAACTCTTTTCATCTTGCAAAACTGAAATTCTATCCATTAAACACAACCAATCCCCATTCCCTCTTCCTCCCAGTCCCTGGCAACTACTGTTCTGCTTTCTGTCTGTATGATTCTGACTATGCTACCTTTTATAGGTAAAGTATTACAGTCTTTGTCTTTTCATGTCTGGCTTATTTCACTTAGCATATGTCCTCAAGGCTCATTCATTTGTAGCATATGTCAGATTTTTCTTCCTTTTTACGAAAGAATAATATTAAAGTGTGTGTATATACCATGTTTTATCTATTCACCTATCAATGGACACTTGGTTTGCTTTCACGTTTTAGCTATTGTGAAAAATGCTACTGTGAATGTGGGTGTACAAACATCTCTTTAAGAATGTGCTTTCAATTATTTTGAGTATATATCTAGACATGGAATTACGGGATCACATGGTAATACTATCCTTAATTTTTTGAGGAACTATTATACTGTTTTCCACAGCAGCTGTGCCATTTTACATTCTCACCAACAGTACACAAGAGTTCCAATTTCTCCACTGTCTTACAAACACTTGTTATTGTCTTTCTTTTAAAAAATATACATTAACCACCTTCTGGGTGTGAAGTGGTATCTCATTGAAGTTTGGATTTGCATTTCCCTAATTATTTGTTTTATCAGTTTTTGTTTCATATATTTTGCAGCTCTTTCATTAGATGAATAAACACAATGTGAAACATAACAATTGGAATTGTTATGTCCTCTTGATTGACTCGTTTATCATTATGAAATGATCTTTTTCCTAGTAATATTATTTGTTCTGAAATATACATTGTTTGATGTTAATATAGCTATTCTAGCTTTCCTTTCATCAGAATTAACATGGTATATATCTTTTATCATCTTTTTACTTTTAAGCTTTTATTATGTTAAAGTAAGTTTTAAATAGAGTGGCATATGGCTGTTTGTAAAATCTAAAGTGATAACCTCTAACCCCTGCCTTTTAATTGAAGTGTATAGACCATTTACATTTAATGTAATTATTGATGCAGTTGGGTTCAAATCTACCATCTTGCTCTTTGTTTCTCTATTACTTATCTGTTCTTTGTTATGCCTATCTTCTTTTTCTGCATTTTGGGGGCAATCTATAACCTTTTGCACTTTTACAAAGTGGCCATGTTAGGGCTTATGGTATGTGTATTGAACTTACCATTATCATCTACCTTCAAGTAATATTACAGCACCTTCTATATAGTAATCCCTCTTAGCTGCAGGGGATACAATCCAAGACCTCTAGTGGATCCCTGAAATCAGAGATAGCACTGAACCAGATAGGTACTTTTTTTTTTTTTTATCTGATAACCAAGACAGCTAAGCTATTAAGTGGCTAATGGGCGGGTAGTATATACAACATGAATATGCTGGACAAAGGGATGATTCATTTCCTCAGTAGGTGGAAAGTGAGATGATGCAAGATTTCATCTTATTACTCAGAATAGTGTGTAATTTAAAACTTATGAATTGTTTATTTCTGGAATTTTCCATTTAATATTTTCAGACCATGGTTGATATCTGATAACTGAAACCATGGAAAGCAAAGCCATAGATAAAGGGAGACTACTGTATAGAAACTTTCAATGTTATATCCCCATTCCTCCCCCTTTAGCTTTTGTGCCATTACTGTCATTGATTTTATTCCTACATATTTATAATTCTTACAAGATTTTTAAAAAATTTAAACAGTTAATGATCTTCTAAAAGGATTTAAATAATAAGGAAAAAGCCTTCAATATTTACACATATAGTTACCATTTCCAGAGCACTTCATTCTTAGTGCATACCCAGATTTCCACGTGGTGTTGTTTTCCTTCCGTAGTATGTTCCTGTGAATGATAAAATCTTTCAGTTTTTGTATGTCTCTAAAATACTTTACTTTGCTTTCACTTCTGAAAGATATTTTCACTGCGTATAGAATTCTAAGTTGACAGTTTTTTCTTTTATCTTTTTGGTCCTTTGAAGATGTTGCTACCTTGTCTTCTAGCTTGTGTTGTTTCTTATGGGAAGCTGACTGTCATTCTTATCTTAGTTCCTTTGTAAAATATCTTCCCCATCCCCCTCTACCCCTGCCACTTCTAAGATTTTCCATTTATCAGTGCTTTAGACCAATTTGATTATGTACCTTGGTATAGTATTTTTACTCCCTCCGTAGCAGGACGAGCGGCAGACAAAACTCCTCAGACACCGAGTTAAAGAAGAAAGGGGTTTATTTGGCTGGGGGCATCGGCGAGACTCCTGTCTCAAGAGCCGAGCTCCCTTAGTGAGCAATTCCTGTCCCTCTTAAGGGCTCACAACTCTAAGGGGGTGCATGTGAGAGGGTTGTGATTGATTGAGCAAGCAGGGGGTATGTGACTGGGGGCTGCATGCACCAGTAATTAGATTGGAAACAAGATAGGGATTTTCACAGTGCATTTCTATACAATGTCTGTAATCTATAGATAATAGAACCAATTAGGTCAGGGGTCAGTCTTTAACTACCAGGCCCAGGGTGTGGCGCTGGGCTGTCTGCCTGTGGATTTCATTTCTGACTTTTACTTTTTACTTCTTCTTTCTTTGGAGGCAGAAATTGGGCATAAGACAATATGAGGGGTGGTCTCCTCCCTTACCTCATGCTTCTTCTTGTGTTCAGGGTTTGTTGGGATTTTCAGATCTGTAGGTTTATTATTTTCATCAATTTGGAAGATGAAACTCTAAAGCCATATTTCTTTAAATATTTTTGTGTCTCCTCTTCCCTCAGATAGTACAATTACATGCATATTAGGCTATTTGAAGTTGTCCCTCAGCTCAATGATATTCTGTTTAACTTTTGTTCAGTATTTTTTCTCTGTGTGTTTTTTGGATGATCTTTATTGCCTTGTGTCAAGTTCACTAATATTTTCTTCTGTAATATCTAATCTGCTATTAACCTCATTCAGTGTGTTTCCTTTTTGTTTCATATAGTTTTTATCTCTAGAAGTTCAATTTGGGTCATTTAAATATCTTCCATATCTCTACTTAACATGCTCAATCTTTCCTCCAGTTTCCTGGATACATAAAATACAGTTATAATAAGTACTTTAATGTCTTTATATACTAATTTCATCATTTGTATCATTTCTGGGTTCAGTTTTGTATGATTGATTTTTTTTTTCTTCTTTATAGGTAGTATTTTCTTGCTTCTTTGCAAGCCTAGTAATTTTTGACTAGATGCCAGACATTTTAAATTTTACCTCATTGGGTGATGGATATTTTTAGATATTTTATGCTTCTAAGCTTTGTTTTGAGATGCAGTTAATTTAGACAGTTCAATCCTTTTAGATCTTGCTTTTAAGCTTTGGTGGGATTAGAGCTTATCTTTGGAGCTAATTTTCCACTATTGAGGAGAACAACAACAAAATACCTCTTCTGAGTATTCATGAATTATGAAGTTTTTACTCTGGCTGGGGAGGACAAGAACTATTTCTGATTCTGTGAGTCCCACAGAGAAGTCCCTCTGTCTTTTCAGTAGTTCTTTTCCCAGGCTCTGGTAGTTTTTTGACATCCATAGTTTGATCAGTCTCAGCTGAAGACTTGCAGGGAACTCTTTACAGATCTCTGAAGGCTCTTCTCTGTATAGTATTTTAATCTACAAAACTCTGCATTGCAAACTTTATCTGTCTTGCTGTTTGCAGATTCCCACCTTCAACTGAGAGAGATTACTGGTTCTGCCTGGGTTCGTATTCTCTGTACGGAAGCCTGGATAATCCTTCTAAGCTGTAAGCTGGGGTAATCTTAGGGTTTACCTCATCTATTTGTTATCTCTCAGGGATCATGGTTTTCTGTTGCCTGATGTTCAGTATCTCAAAACCTATTGTTTCTTATCTTTTATCTGGCTTTTTAACTCATTGTTGGATTGCTTGGGAGTGCTTTAAAAAATCCAGTTTCTTGGGATCTGTATTGGCTAATATGAGGCCACCTTTGGAGCAGACCTGCATATTACCCAGTGGCTGACTTTATTCCCTCTCTAGCTGGAATGCCAATATTTGCAGCGAGTATGTACATTGGAATTTCTGGTTAAAGTAGTCAATCACTTCTTCTAAAAATATGAGTGGAAATATATTTATTTGGAGTAGATGGGTTTGCTAGAATTAGGTGGAAGGTGTCTAGAAAGAGTCTGCGGAAACCAGGTGAGAATCTAGATTAAGTTGCCATGGCTGTGATGTTGGCCAGCAACTTGTGATTTTCTTTCTGTCTTATAACACGATTTTATAGTTGATTTTTCTCCACCATCAGCTCAATGGCCAGATCATGAGGCCTGAGACTCTGTGAGGAGTCAGCTCCTGGCTCCTCACCAGTTGTTCTATATGGGCTGAATCGGTCAGTCAGCTTCTCTGAACCGTGGCGTCATTACCTTCAGAGAGCACTTGTACTACACTGGTGCAAAGAGATGGTTGGAAAATGTCTAACAAATATACCTAGATCTGTATTTGAAGCCACTGGTAGTGTGTGGGATTGTGGGTGCTTAATAATTGCATTCTATGTTTGCAAGATATTTTCTTCTCCTAGAAATCTCCTTATTTCCCAGGAGAAAAGACACTTCTTGGTAAAGACATTTTGAGTACCATTGAACCCTCCAAAGAGTATTGAGTATTATTGGGATTCTGAAGATTATTCTTCCCAATTTTGTCTTTCTTCCTGCCACCTCTCTGCCCTCTCAAGGGAAGTGAATGTTCTCTGCTCATATGGTGTGAAAGGGCCTCCTTCACTCGACTTCCATAATAAATGTACGAAGGGCAACATGGACCCAGTTGAAGTGTAAGGGTGCCATTATCACATCTTTATTATCTAGCTTTATACTAAGTATTAAGTGAGAAGCGCAGACATACAAAATCTGGGTACTAGTCTTAAGGAATTCACTTCTTGTTGTAGAAGTAACACCTACAATTGTGAGGTAATCTTCAGGAGACAATCTGCCAACAAAATAAATGGGAACATAGCCCATAGTTTCAGATAAGCAGATGCCATAGGAGGTCAAAATAGGAGCAGGAGAGACCCAAGCATCAGGGGCTGGAGAAAATGACTGATTTTCCAGGATGGCTACCTTCCTAAAGATAACAATCCCATAATGCCCAGAAAGCTCAGAAGAGAAAGGGCAGAACCAAAGGCTTGAGAGTGCGCAATGTGTAAGGACAGGGGCCAGGGCCGAGCAGCCAACAGAACATGGCTCTACGGGCAGCCAAAGCCACCGTGTCCTATGCCAGGAAAGGGCCCAGAGAGCATCTAAAGATAGCACCCTGGCATAGAATCAGACCGGCGAGAGCGGGAAGCCTCGTACTCCTGTACCACACGCTAGAATTTCCTCTGAATATTTACACACTCAGCGTCTTCCAGTCATCACCAAAGCCCCACAAAACAGGCGGGTCAGAAAATCTTTGCCATTTGTAGAAGAGGAAACTGAGGATAGGGAAGGCTCAATGGCTTTTGCACAGTGACATGAACAGGGAAGGAGAGAAGTAAGTCCAGAACCCACCGGTGCTGTCTCTGGCTGTGTGCCTATGAAGTGGGTACAGGAAAAACTCCTCTGAGGACTCCTTCCTGGGGTGAAGAGAGTCATGAGCGTAGCACAGGTCCCACAGGGATGATTTGATCCAAATCTGGGACAGAAACTGTAGGCTAACTGCAGGCAAGGTGAGGGTAAGAGAGGACACTGGCTGTGTCTTTCTGCACATCTGCCTGGAAAAGAGAGTGGAGAGGGAAGCCAGGGCTCCGTAACTGTCTTCAAGTCAAAGGAGGGGCGGAGGCTCCCTTGTCTTGGGGAGGGAAGAGGGAGGAAGAGGAGGGGAATGCACAGGGAAGTCTGCTTTTAAGCCCATTAAAGAGGAAGAGCCAAGCATCCAATTAACCTGACATCTCTTGCAGCCAAAATATCTGAGGATACAAGAAGTGAATTTAATATGTGGAGGCTTGGGAGGCAAGTGACTAATAGTGGAAAACAGCCCTAGTTTATTTAAAAAATAGGTCAGGCCCAACAAATCCAATAGATACCCTCTCAGCACTTATAGATCCCGGAGACAGAGGGAGTGCTGTGTGGGTGCAATGCCATTTTGATTTGAAGCAGACATTGCTGTTGTACCACAAAGAGACAACCAGGGCTGGCAGGAGGCGCCCGTGCACAGTGTGCAGCTGCTGAAGGCGGCCTTCACGTGGAGCCTCTCAGTGACCCTGGTCAGGACTGCGAGTCCCTACCAGTGACTGGCCCAAGGTCACAAAGCCTGAAGGTGGCAGTACCCACACCCAATCCCAGTCCCTCTACTGTTAGAGCTAAAGTGCTCTCTGTGGCCTTGGGTGCCTGTCTTCCAGATGTCCTTGGCCCAGCTCTGGGAATCTCGGTTGGCTCTGAAGCAGTACCAGGCTGCCATCTCAGAGCTACGACAGAGCTCAGGGCTTCAGAGAGAAAGAGAGAACGCCTGAAGCTGTCCTCAGCACTGTCAGGACAGGGTTCCTAGGCACCAGCTGGAGAGCTTGTTAACATGCACAGCATTGGGTCTCAGCCCCACCCTGATTTCATTGGTCTGCAGTGGACTGGAGATCCACCAGCAATGGCCAACATGGATATAAAACAGAAATACTGTTTGAAATCGGAGCCCAGCTTGTTTCTCTCAGAACGTTAATTTCTAGAGATGTTTATAGATCTCAGAAAAAAGTGTGTCACAGCCATAAATGATAGTAGTAGATGTCCTAATTCCTTTTAGAAGATGTAAGTTATATAATATTTATATAATATATTTAATATGTATACTATAATAAAATCATTTGTTTTAGCATTGTAAAGGCTTAAAAGTATTGCAATTAAGAACTCTCTTTATGTAATCCCAGTGCTTTGGGAGGCCAAGGCAGGTGGATCACCTGAGGTCAGGAGTTTGAGACCTGCCTGACCAACATGGTGAAACCCCGTCTCTACTAAAAATACAAAACAATTAGCTGGATGTGGTGGCGGGCACCTGTAGTCCTAGCTACTTGGGAGGCTGAGGCAGGAGAATGGCATGAACTCGAGAAGTGGAGCTTGCAGTGAGCCGAGATCACACCACTGCACTCCAGCCTGGGCGACAGAGTGAGACTCCGTCTAAAAAAAAAAAAGAGCTCTCTCTTTAGCTTATCTGCCCAAGCCTACTTGCCATGGAACCCTTTGCTAGGAGTACCAATTCTGTGGCATACAGTGTGGGAAAGTGCTACTCTAGACCAGTGGTTTTCAAGCTTTATGGTGTATCAGAATCACCTGCTGGGTCCCATCCCAAAATTTCTGATTCATGGGTTTCTGTCCTGCGAGGTCTGGGAATTTGCATTTCTTACAAGCCCCCTGGTGATGCTGGTGGTCTGGAGACCACACTTCAAGAACCACTGCCCTAGACACCTCCGTAAGCCCTGGCTCAGCTGAGGGTCCTGGGAGGCCTCCCAGAGTGGGAGGGTGGAGACTGAGAGCAGTGGGCAGCAGGAGCTAAGAGAAAGGGTTGACAGCCTTGAGGGGGCTTGACTTTAAGGTAAGAAAACCCTGTGTGAGGATGAGCTCTGCCAAGATCCCAGAGTTAGAGTCAGAGATACTATAAAACAGGGCGTTCCAAATAGGGGACAGCCGACGCTCTGTGACAGGCATCAGTGGCTTGCCCCCAACATCCAGGCCTGGCAAAGGCAGATCTGGAGAGTGTCGGTGCCCAAGAAGCCAAGTCTCGTGAAGGGCATGAGGCAGACTACTGAAGAATAAACCGGAGCCAGCCGGGGAGACTGGAAGTCCACATGCAGAAGACAACACCATCTCACAGGACTGGCAACACCTAGACCAAGTCTGTCCAACCTGCAGCCTGCACACGGCCCAGGATGGCTTTGAACATGGCTCAACACAAACTCACAAACTTTCTTAAAATATTATGAGATTTTGTTTTGATCTTTATTTTTTAGTTCATCAGCAATTGTTAGTGTATTTTATGGGTGGCCCGAGACAATTCTTCTTCTTCCAGGGTGGTCCAGGGAAGCCTGGACAACCCTGACCCTCCTCCCCTTTGCCCCCAGACTCTGGGCTTCCAGCCCCTAGGGTAAGAAGCAGCAAGCTAGAGCTACCTACCCTAGCACAGCGCACCCCGCTGAGGGGGCTGACTTCATCTTCCAGCCCTGACCATAAGACACAGGGGTCCAGGAGAGTAGAGAGAAGGGGGACGTAGGGCCATCCTGGCCAAAGGCAGACAATAAAGCTGTACTTTTGCTTTCTTAGGCGATAGGAGAGGTCCCAATGCCCAGCAGAGTCCTTGCTTGTCTTGCTGCTGCCCGATATTTCACATAAGAATGTTCTTTTTTTTCTGCAAACCTCTGGCCCCTATCTAAAGGCAGGCAGATGGTGCTAGAAGAGCTAACCCTTTGTGTGATTATCCTCCACAGGAGCCACAGCTTAGATCACAGCCTGGTGAGTAAACACAGGTTGAAGAGAGGTGTGGTGAGTACCTAAAGGCGACACTGGGCCGAGGGGCTGGTGCGAAGATGGGCAAGGAGGGAAGAAGGTGAAGGCGATGGGCAAAAGAGTGGGGTGAGGCCCAGGCTGGAAGCCTCCTCCGGCCACCCCTACTGTGTCCCCTCCCACTGCGATCCTCTTTCTTCCCTCCATGGGCCCTCCAGGCCAGGCAGGTGGCTGCTGAGGACAGACGACTCAGGTTAGAAAAAGCTCTCTTGACATTTGGAGAACAGAGCAGGATCTGGCTCCTCTAGTGGAGCCGCTTGTTCTCAGGAAAATCATTTTAAAGCTTGGGCTGGTGCCAGCAGGAGCCATTTATAGCCCAAAGGGCTTAGGTTCGCTTTGGCTGCCTGGTGCAGAGAGCGCTGGCTTCCCTCTGCCCTCTGCAGGCTGCCTCCTTGCTTTAGATGTCCAGCACCTTCACTCTCCTTCCTTAAAGCTTCTTTCTCCTCTCCTCCACTACCTCTTTCCTATTCTCTTGGAGGTTCCAGTTCCAGATCCACCTCTGGACCTAGATTCCCCTAGGTGAGCCTAAACAAATTCCTTTCCTTCTGTGGGCCTCAGTCTCTCCATCTGCACCCTGACACCTATTGTCTGCTCTCTTTAAACTCTGTCACCTTGCAGAGGTGCCTGCCTGTGCCTACCTCCACAGAAGTGCTCTCGTCTGTCTAGTTATTGCCTGTTGACTGTCTTTCTGCCCTCAAGACTGGGCTTTCTGCCTGGGCCAGCTGTGTCACCTTTTTCTGAGCACAGGGCCTGGCTCCCAGCAGTAGCTCAGTTAAGCTTGGTTGGGCTGAACTGAGCTAACCATGGCATCAGTTTCAAGAGCACAGGTTTTGGCATAAAACAGATACTGGTTGACATCTTGGCTGTGCTGCTTGCTATCTCTGGGCCCTGGCAAATGACTGGACGTTGTGAGCTTTAGTTTCCTTATCTGTAAATGTCAGTTACTACGAGGATTTCATGAGATGGTGTCTATCTGTGAAGTGCTTGGAGCAGTGCCTGGGGTGCAGTGGGCCCTTAGTCAATGTTAGGTCTCATCACCATCATCACCATCTGCCATCTACCTGCATTTTCAAGGGATGTGGGTTAGGTCAAACACACTCCCCCGAATCCCCACCCCTGCTTGTGGAAATCCGACCCACCCTTCAAGGACCAGCTCACAAGCTCACATGCCCGTTCGTCAGGAAGCCAGGTTCCTCCTGTCTCCAGCTCTGCTGCTTCCACAACCTTCCATCTCTGCATTTAGCGGGGCCAGGGCCTGTTCACCCTAATAGAATGGGTAGACTAAGACGATCGCACTTTATTTATTAGGGAGAAAAGCTGCTGAAACTGCCCTGGGTAAGGCCGGTCCGGAGGTAGAACACTGTGTTGGAGGAGTCCTGATCAGCTGCTGGTGTGGAGAGTGGAAGGCAAATCACAAGTATTGACAGTGGAGGGTGATTCTCAGCATCTCAGGGAGGCAGACAACATCAGGAGACCTCCAGCAAGTAGCAGGGCCCTGGGCCTGGGCCCTTCGGTGGAAGTGGGGAAACAGCAAGGAAGGGTGCTTTCTCTGCCCTGGGGCCCAAGAACCTGGCAGGACAAGGCTGGAGGCAATGGTGCAGAAACAGGTACCAGAACCGACTCCAGGGCAGAGCAGGCAGGGCCAGACCTCCAGGGTGATGTGGGCACAGTCACCCTGGAGGTGACTGGGGGCACTGGAATGTCCAGTGGGGAGGCACTTGGGCACAGGGAGCAAATTGGAGCTGAGATAGCTGCAGCCATGGGCAGACCAAGGCACTGACGTTGAGAGTCCAGCTGCCCGTTCGAGTGTGATTCCAAATCCTTTTGCTGACTTCTCAGCCTATGTGTACAAGATTGGAGTTTGCAAGTTACCTTCACTCAGACGCTCTGCTTGCCCAGTGTGGCTTAGGGAGGAGTTGAGCCTTCTGACTTTACGGAAGAGACCACTGTCATCTCCCAAGACCCATCCCCTGTGCTCCTCGAGTCTCAAGAGCCTTCAGTTGCAGCTGAACAATCATCTGTATCTCTCAGAGATGCATCTGGATTCCTATAAGGGTTCCAATTTGCCTGCATGGGATCCATAGAATGCCCATATGTCTCTTGTTTCTTTCACAGGGCTGGCACAGTGCCCCGCTGTTGTAGAAGTCAGTAGGTAGTTGAATTTAAAAGCATCACCCCATGTAGCTGAATGGTCAGGGATCACAGGCCACGGCTGCTTCCCACCCACTCCCAGCCTTCAGGGAGATGGCACGCCTGTCAGTCAATGGGCAGAGTGCCAGGCTGTGGACCAGCGTCTGGGCCAGTCATTTATTTGTCCCCATGACCTGTGGCTATTGAAATGAATGCCCCCAAATCCATGCATCCTTTTGCCTCCTGCGCGGCACACGGCAGACGCTTCATAAGTTGGCTGTTGGGGAAAGTCTCAGGGAGCCCCATGGCAAAGGGAACCTTGGAATCAGAGTTGAATGACAGCTTATGGGTACTGGAGACCCCTGTGACCTTGACCGTGCACAATGCCCAAGCCAGCTAGGACTTTTTGCTCTCCTTAATTTATCTAAATGGAGTCAATACTGGGGTCAGCTTCACGCACAGAGCCTTCTTCAGCCCTAGCGGTGAGGTGATCTGCACAGCTTCTCGAGCAGTGTCCTCCCCGGTGGCTGAAGTTCGGAGGGCCCCAGCCAGGCTGGATGGAGGTTGACTTTGCTCCAGAGCCCTTGCCTGGACACTGGAGTGCGATGCTTGGGCCACACATCCTCAGAGGAAGGACATCCTGGAAGTGGCGGAGCAATTTGTCACGATCATATTTTTGTGTTATCAAACACTCTTCCCATAATACCTTTAATGGCTGCATAGTATTCCGTCGTGTGGCTACACCACAGGTTAGCGTTTCACTCTGTGGAACATTTAAGTTGACTCCTACCTTTTGTCACTGAGGACAGCACTGTCATGAAATTCTTAACAGGTACATCATCATGATTATCCATGATTGTCTCCTTAAGATAAAGTCCACGAAACTTTAATTGCTGGGTGAATGGGTTTGTGCTCTTTAACACTTTAAGTACATTTTACCACACGGCCTTTCTAAAAGTCTTGACCTATTTTCATTCCCGCTAGAAACGTGGGAAAGAACCAGTTTCTCTGCAGCTCTTACATATGCAGAGCTTTGGTAGTTCTGGTGGGAGAAGAGCTTACCTGGTATTTAAAAGCTGTAAGTTTTTTATTTTAATTTGAATTTACCTGATTTCGAGGGAGGTGAAACATTGTTCCTGCACATTAACTTGCCATTTGTATTTCACATGTACTTGCCTCATGTGAACAGACTCTCAAATCCTTTCCCCAATATTACATTGTGGGTGTTCATCTATTTTTGTATTGGCTTGTAAGAGCTCTCTACGTATGAAGGGCATTAACCTTTGTGTGCCATATATGTTAAAATGTACTTCTCGGTTTATCATTTGCCTTTTAATTTTGTTTATGGTATTTATTGTCTGGAACTGCATTAATGTCTTCTTGCTAGACATCTTTTCTTATATGACTCAACGACATTTCAAACTCTGCATATCCAAATTGAAATTCATTATTTCCCCCCACCCCAACCTGCTCTGCCTGCTGACTGGCTTATTTTTGTTAATGTCACCACCATTTCCCTAGTCACCCAGGCTTGAAATGTTGAAGTCATCTTTGATTCCAGCTCCTCTCTCTTCCCCTACATTTTGTCAGTTGCCAAAGCCTGTAAAGTCGATTTCTGCACTTTCTCTGTCAGGCAGCCCCTCGGACGCCCCAGTAGTTCAAGCTCTGGTTATGTCTTGACCGGACTTTGAAAATAGCCTCCAAAGTTCATACCTTGTTTCTCCTCCATTCTCTTATTTTCCTCGGCCCCTCCTGTGTGCTGCTTCCACATTTATCTTCCTAAAGAAGAGCCCAAACACAGAAGTCGCTGGTTCCCTGGTTACAAACTGGCAATAGCTCCCCGTTGTCTTTTGTATTTAATTACAACCTCTTAGCCTGGCCATAATTTCCTTTCAACTGAATCTCTCACTATCTCAGTCAAGCTGCTCCCAAACAAACTCACTGCTCTCCCGCCTCTGTTGCTCAAGCCGTCCCTTCCTCCACCTGCCAAAATCTGTTCAAAAAGCTCCCACCTCACCCCACCTCCTGCCATCCGAGGGCTTCCTGACTCTGCATTACAGTGAATTCTCTTTCCTGTGAACCTCCAGAACAATTTGCTTGAACTTCCCTGGTAGAACAAACCTTATTCCAGCATCTATCAGAGACAATAAGGGTCTTAGAATCTAGAAAACAGGGTCCTGGGAGGGCAGTTCCCATACATCTGTTTCTTCCACAGGACCTGCACGGTGCCTTGCTGTTACAGACTCTCAGTAGGCAGTTGTGGAATTAAAAGCATCACCCCATGTCGCTGAATGTTCAGGGATCACAGGCCACGGCTGCTTCCCACCCACTCCCAGCCTCCTGGGAGTCTTAGCCTGCGGAGTCTCAGGAAGTACATGGAAAAGGGAGCCTTGGAACCAGAGTGGAGTGACAGCTAAGGGGTGCGGGAGGCCCCTGTGACCTTGACCGTGCACAGTGCCCAGACCAGCTAGGACTTTTTCCTCTCCTTAGCATATTTAAATGGAGTCAATATTGGGGTCAGCTTCACGCCCAGAGCCTTCGTCGGCTTTAGAGGTGATTCTGCAGCCTGCACAGGAGTGTGCAATTGACACAGTCTATTTATAGCCTCTCAGAGACCGTGACCAACATCCCAAGCTAAGGGTGGGCACACCTGCTGCATTCTAATGAGGCAGCCCCACTCGCCTCTGCCAGCCCGCCCGGGATCTCACCGACCTGAAATCTGATGTTGCTAAACTGGGAAGTGTGTTTATTTCTCAAGGGCGGTAGCCTAGATACACTGGGAAAATGGGACCATCCCACTGCCCCCAGCTCACCCTCCTGCAGCCCTGGACACAGGACAGTCTGGGGGCTGTGCTGAATGATTCCACGGAGGGGATGAAATCACTTGACTTTTTTGATCTTGCTGTGTCCTAGGATCCCCCAGTTTCCCTTGCTAGAAAGGAGACAGTAAGTCTGAGCTGACCCAGCTCACAGACAAGAAAATCGAGACATAGAATAGGGACATGATTTATGTAATAATAATAAGTAGTTACTACGTGCCAGCCAGTTCTAAAGTCTTTTCATATATTAACTCCTCCAAACGTGTGGACACATTTTCCAGGTAGGTTTTATATGATTTGCGTTCTCTAGAGGAGGAAAAGCTGAGGCACAGTGATGACAAATGGTTGCCCAAGGCCACACAGCCAACAAGTGCTGGGTTTCAGAGTCAGGCAGTGGCTCCAGGGTTTATACTTTCAGCCACTTTGCTATCTGCCTCCTAGTACCTATTTTCAATGTTACTAGAGCCAGGATAGGACCCAGGAGCCCAGATTCCCAGTCCTAGAGGACTGACTACTAGATAATACTCCTTTTTTGATTTTTCTAATTCTGCCCAGCTTTGAGGCCTTCACTGTGCCTTGCACATCTGGCTCTTCTGCACTCCAGGCAGAGGAGGTCTCCTGGCCTAACTGCTTCTGTTGCAGCATTTGAGCTTCTGGGCTCCAATTGCTGTCTCTGGGCTCCAGAAGCTCTGTGGATCCCCATCTCCTTCTCCCTGCTCCCCCTAGCCTGTGGAGGACCAGGGAGCCGACAGTGATGGGCAGCAGCAGTGGGTATAGAGCTGGGCTGGGTCTCAGGATTGGGGCCCCCCGAAATAGCAATAATTGGTCATGTGGAGGCCATCAATGTGGGTATCCATAGTGCTGAATTCAGGGTAGAACTGTGAATCCGAAACTAGGGGGCAAGACAATAGGTAGGAGACACCAGAACCTAAGACATCTGCACTTTGGGAGCCATATCCTCTTGCAGCTTGATGCTGCCTGCTGAGTGAAGAGAAGCCCATGGGTTCACATTCCTGAGGATGCAGGTGGGACTTCGTTTCCTCTAACAAACTCTTACTATATGCCTGGCCCTTTTCTAAGCACTTTGAAATACAAACTTGTCTAATCCTCAGGACAACTCTAGGAGGCAGGGACTATTTTATTCCCATTTTAGAGACAAGGAAACTGAGGCACTGAGAAGAGCATAAGTTTGCCTAAAGTTGTATAGCTAGGAAATGGCAGAGCTGGGATTCAGCTCTGGAATCTACACTCTCAGGCACCATGCTGTGCTGTGCATTTCCCTTTATCGAATGTTTCCTATTTGCCTCCAAAGGAGTGTACTATTTTCCCCATTTCACAGATACGGAAACTGAGGCCTGCATTTGCTCAGGTCAAGTAGCTCATAAGAGCTGAAAGTGGGTGAAATCTGGATCTGCGTGGCTCCTCAGTGGCCTGCCAGCTCTGGGCAGATCACAGCCGTGAACCGAACAGCTGGGAGCTGGAAGGGCTCACCTGCCTGTCTTTCAGGAAGGGCTGCTGTGGCTGCTTGAGGCCGGGCTCAGGGACGGGGAAGGAAAGAGGACCACAAGCCCCAAGGGCAGGACCTCATTGTCTCTCCTAACACTAGACCCCCTTCTCTTCCCCTCAGGTGAACAGCCCCCCTTCCCAGCCCCCTCAGCCCGTCGTCCCTGCTAAGCCAGTGCAATGTGTCCATCATGTGTCCACTCAACCCAGTTGCCCGGGACGGGGCAAGATGTCCAAGCTGCTGAACCCAGAGGAGATGACCTCGAGAGATTATTACTTCGACTCCTACGCCCACTTTGGGATCCACGAGGTAAAGTGTTCCGAGTGGGTGGTTAATGGGGCGAGTTTGACTCTGCTGTTACATTGTTTTCAGAGGCAGCATAGTGCGTTCAACTCCTTACCATGGTAAAGTGAGTGCTCCCAGTGTCCCTGAGTCCTCTGACCCTTTCTCCAATCCGGAGGAGGCCGGGCCAGGCCTGGAGCAGGGGAGCAGGCGAAAGTGTGTGTCTGTATGCTCCACGGCCAGAGACAGCACATGAGGTGCTTACGGTCCATTTGTTTTACATTCCAGCTCCCGTGTCTCTCCCCAGCTGTAAACCCAGCTCATCCAGTGTGGGCTGGATAGCGCTGGTCTTTGGACCAGGAGCTCAAATGCTTGCAGTCAGAGTCCTGAGGCAGCAAGGACCTTTCAGAGGTCATGATGTGCATTCTTTAGACCAATGAGTACCTCCGGAGGAAGAGCTACGGGAAGCTTTCTTGGGATCTTGGCCCAGGTCTGACACCCTGATTGATTGTCTGGAAATTCTTATGTCTAAATACCAGTCTTATACCATAGCAGGGAAGACTAATGTTGCCTATGGAACAGAACAGAGCCTCCTAAGAAGACTATCCCGTCTATAGTGGGGGCCTAATGGTGCCCTTACTGTATATCTTTCATTGTAACCTCCAGCACTCTCTCCAGCCACCCCAAATAAACAAGCAGCATTTACTAAGTGCTCGCTAAGTGCCAGGCACAGTTCTAAGCACATTATACATATCATTTCATGTAAACTCTATGAAGAAAATATGTCCCTGATCCTCTTACAGTGTAAAAAAAACATTGAAAAAGGAACAAAAGTTTGCCTGCTATGCAAATCTGTTTTCAAAACAAGTCTTGAAGATCTTCCTTCCACGTACGCACCGCTGTAATCTCTTCCTATGTGGAAATGATGACCCTGCCATTGCCGGAAGGGTGTTGAGTAATAATAGCCAGCTCTTTTGTTTGTTTGTTTCGTTGTAGCGCTTACTACACGCTGGTGTTATTCCAAGCATTTCATATTATTGGTTCGTTTATTCTTCAGGTCAACCCTGTGAGGTTGGTGTTATTGCTTGTCCCCATTCTCCAGATGATTTAGGCCCTCAAGAATCAAATCAACCCTCATTCATCCCTGTTGTTGTTTTTTTCTTTTTCTTTTTCTTTTTTTTTTTTTTTGTGAAAGGCCACAGGCTAGTAGATGGTTGAGCTAGCAATCAAACCTTCACCTATTGCTTCTAACCATCATGCCACACAGCCCTTAAAACAAATTTCCTTTCTTTCCGTCTGGAAACCCTAAAAATTAAATTGCCATATTTGTTCCTGCTGGTTTTTCTGCAGCCCCACATGGAGGTAGAGGGTGGAAGGAGGCCCCTCAGTTACTTCTAGACTCAGGGGCTCAGCCTCATTTAATCCAGGGAGGCTCAAGGTTTGGGTCCCTGAGAACTGCTCACTATGTAAAACCCTTAAGCCTGGGCCTGCAGGGGAGGAGGACTGGGGCCCGTGTTCAGTCCAGAAGGTCCTGGCCTAGGAGGGCCTGGGCAGCGGAGCCTGCAGCTCTTGGGAGATAAAATGCCATCTCAGGGCCGATGGGTGAACTCTTATACCTTCCTTGACCCTGCTTTCCACTGGGGTAGGGATCCCCGGAGCCCTGTCCTTGGCCTGTGAGAGGCTCTGGGGGACAAAAGAGACTCTGCGAACGCCCCTTCCTCAAGACCTTGTCCCTACATGTTCTCCATGTGACAAGTTCTAACAAACCTGTGGCTCTGGGTACCCATTTCAGGACAGATTCTGGGGACAAGAGAGCAGTTCCAGGGACCCCAAAATGCCTCCTCTTGGGCCTGCCCAAAACTCACCCCATTAGAAACCAAACAACCATGAGGTGCACCTCAAGCCAGGTCTACAAGCCCCCCTCCCCACTCGGAGCCTCCATGATCGGCTTCTTGGACACCTCCCTCTGAATTGCTAGGTTTCTGCTGAGCCACGCCTTTGGCATTTAGAGTGTGCTCCGCTAGGCTATTACTGATCTCGATAATTCCTTTGGGACTTGGCGTCCCCAGCCTGTTACCTACAGCTTGGCACATTGTCTGGATAGCAAAGGCTTGTTGACATGTGTGCTAATCCAGCTAGTTCAGGCAATGCCCAGTCAGCAGCATGACCCAGCACCCAGGGGAGAGGACACCAAGTTTCACCAAATAAATACTAGACCAGGTTCCCTCAATGGTGTGTACTGATGGAAAAGTCAAGCTTTTATATACATGTTTGTACATGCATGTATATAAACATAGAGCAAGTTGAGCAGGGGACTTAGAGTAAAAGATCTGTGAGTCATAGATCACATTCCTGTCCTGGGAGAGTGCTTAGCAGCCTTCTCATCATGAAATACTTCTGAACATCTAGCTTAAATCCCTGCTGCCGCTGCTATAGACCATCTCATAGGTCCTTTAATGCAGGAACAGCTAGGTAACTTTCCTTCCCCGCCGCGGTCTCCTTTTACCAGTTTCCCAGATCATCTGTTTTCAGTTTCCCAGATCATCTGCATGAAGGGAGGTGGGGGGCACGTGGAAGAACTTTTAACACTGTTCTTTGCAGAGAGAAGGCCTGCCCAGTTCTTGTTATCAAGCACCAGGGATCTCTGTTCCATGCCAGACGGATGGTGGTGATGCCCTTGCCTCCTTGGTCTGGGCAAGACCCATATTTCTCTGTCCATCTGGAGCCACGCTGGTTATTTGGCAGTCTTCTCCCCATCATTAACAAGACGCTCACACAGTGGGGAGCAGCACCACTGGCCTGCTGATTAATAGCCATCAGTGAGTGTTGAGGAAACACGGTGCGGATGGACTGGGTTTGATTAGTCTGTAAATACAAACAAGAAGTGCTGAGTACAGGGGACTGTTGGGGCTGGAGAGACAGCAGGGGGTGACTCTGGACATTTCTGTTCTCATCTCATGGTTCCATTCATGGCTCCAACATGTTCCCAGCCTCCAGAGGGCAGGGGCCAGCGAGAGGAAGACCCTGGCCTTCCAATTTAGGCCTCTCTGAGAAGAATGGAATCTTGAACAGGAGCTGAAGTGGAAGATGTGTGCTTCCTGAGGCCAACACCTAGAGAGGAGGTGGTAGGCTCCATGAACCCCCAGATCCCAGCTCTGAAATCTCAGCCTCTCTAACAGTCGGCGCTGGGCTTGGTGCCTCAGCCACGAGAAGAATTTGCCAATGCGGCTGTCCCTCCAGCACCCTGAGCTCTGGGTGCCAGTCCCACTCCCAGCCGGCTCCCTTCCTTTGACGCTCTTGCTGCAGGTTCTGTTGAAACAGACTCTTCTGGGCCTCATTTCCCAACAATTCGTCAAGGGGCCATCATGTATTCAATAGGTAGGAAAGCTGGGACACACATGAATCCACAGCTAGAGGCTGGGAACTGTCCGCAACAGGATGGCATGTTCCTGTCTGAAGTGTCTTGGGAGTTCTTTGGGTTATTCTCCCAGGAAGGGGAGAGAGGATCTCTTCTTTTGGCAAGTCAGGGAGGGGAAGCCTTGCTAAGTCACAACTTCTGTTCTCCCAGAACTTGTACCTTCCAACCTAACTCCTGGGGTCTGGGACCTTCAGGAAAGGAGAATCGGCCAAAAAGGCGACAAAGGCAATCAACTAAAGGGTGGCCACTGGGGGGCCTTCCCATTAGCAAACATAGGCTCTGTTAGGTTTTGAAGGGAAGGCAAGGGTTAAAGAAAGACACACCCACAGAAAGAGTGCAGTTCGACAGCAAATGCAGGCTTTATGTACAGCCTAAAATCTATAGAAGTGGGAACTGGCCTAATGTCAGAGCTCCCCGCTACTTACAGGCTAGGGGTACTTACAGGTATGGGCGGGAGGGGTCTGGGCAGTATGGCTCTCTGCCCGGCAAGATATTAAAGTGTTCCCATGATGAGGCGGTCCTGGCCCTTGTTCTGGCAGAATGTCGTCGTAGTGTTCCTTGGACCTTTGTCCAGCAAGATACGATAGGGATGTTTCTTTAGTTGGGCCTTTGTCTGCCTTGCAGTCAAGTGGTTAGGCAGGATGTCTCTTGTGGCCCGAACCCCCGTGAAATGTTTCACTTTGACCAAGGTCTGCAAAATAGCTGGGAGCTTACAAAATGGTGCAGTTTGGACGAACAGGTACTCAGCCAATCCACTTCCATCCACTAAAGGCAGTTCAGACTTGTAATTGTGGTTGTGATTGAAACATCTCTGCAGCCTTTGTCGTTATTTTGCCTCCATTCCCTGCTCACTTCAGCTATTTCCTTGCATGGATGAAGAAAAGGGTTGTAGTTATCACAAAGAGCCAGAACTAGCATTTTTGTGAGACTTACTACATTTGTGTAATCATCATAACAAACCCTAGGAAGCAGGCCATGTTATTACCAGTTTCCAGATGAGGGAACTGAGGCACAGACAGCTGAAAGCTGGTCTGGGTCAGAGAGCTCACAAACAGTGGAGGTGTGATCTGAATGCAGGAATCTGGGACTTGAAAGCTCTAGAGTCTGTGTGTTTAACCCCTGTGCTGCATGATTTTCTGGCTTACTGAGCACCTGTTACGTGCCATGCCCCATGCCTGGTTCTGGATATACCATCTGTCTTTTTGTCTTTGGTCCGAGATCTCCTAAAGGGAAAGGCTTCAGCTCACCTTCAAAGTATGTAAAGCCAGAATTGAACTCAATCCAGCCAAACCCTCACCTTATTCAACTTCTAATAAGATCAAAGACATCAGTCCCAGGGCAGCACAGGAAGTGATGGCTGGGTTTCAGAATGGTTCTTGCCTCCTTTTCACCATCCGTATCTCACCTGAATCTCCTCTGTGACACCCTAACTGGGAGCATAAGAGAAAGCGAATTTGGGAAATGTAGCAACACCTGGCTAAGGTGACACGTTACAAAGCCTCCCAAGGTGGTACACAGAAACTCCAGAAACCACGAAGTCAAACCTACAGAACTAAAGGAAGAAAAAGGCAAATCCCCAGTCATAGTTGAATATTTTTAACACTTCTCTCTTGGTAAGTGATCACACAAATGCACACACACACACACAAAACCCAGTAAGAATGTAGAAAATTTGAATAATGCAATCAAACAACATGAGCTAATTGACATTTTTAGAACATTTCATCCCCAAACTACAGAAGACGTGTTCTTTTCAAGTGCACGTGGGAACATTCACTAGATAGATCCTCTGCTGGGTCACAAAACAAAGATTAAATCATGCAGAGTATGTTTTTTGATCACAACGATTTGAATTAGAAACTGAAAACAATCAACTATCCAGAAAATCTCCAAATAACTGGAAAGTAGGCAGCACTCTGCTAAATAGCCCATGGGTCAGAGAAGAGGTCACAGAAGGAAAGAGAAACTATCCCAAACGAAATGATAGTGAAAATACAACATATTAAAATTAGGGGGCGGAAATTCAAGCAATATTTAGAGGGAAAATTATAGCTTCAAATGCTTATGGGGAAAAAAAAGGCATAAAATCAATGATCAAAGCTTCTACCTTATGAAGCTAGAGAAAGAATAAATCAAACTCAAGTAAGTTGAAGAAAGGAAATAATTAAGATGAAAGCAGAAGTCAATGAAATAGTAACCAAACAGTGGAGAAAATCAACAAAGCCAAAAGTTGCCTTTTGAAAAGGCTAATTAAATTGATAATATCTAGCTAGATTAATCAAGAAAAAAAGAGAAAACACAAATTGTAATACCATAAATGGAAGCAAGGACCTCATGACGATCATGCAGATACTCAACAGGCAATGGGAGAATATTATGACAATGTCATGCTGATAAATTTGACATTTTACATAAAATGGATACATGCCTTGAAAAAATACCTTGTCAAAACCAACATAAAATGCATTGAAAACTAAAATAGCCCTTTACTAATTAGGGAAATTGAATTCATATAAAACTTCCTATAAGAGAACTCCAGGCATATATGGTTTTACTGGTGAATTATAGTAAACATTTAAAGAAGAAATATACTTAACACAAACTTTTGCAGAAAATATATGAGCAGAGAACACTTCCTAACTTATGTGATGAGCCCAGTATAACTTCAATTATGAAAGAAAAGGTAAGACAAAGTTACAGATCCATGTTTCTCATAATTATGAATATGCAACAAAATATTAGCAAAAAATAACCCAGCAATATTTTAAAAGGGTATACATCATGACAAACTGTTCATTTAACATTAAAAACCGATCTGTGAAGTTCACCCCATTAACAAAATAAAGGAGAAAAGTCATATACCATCTAAATAAATGAAAAAGCATGTGACAAAATTAAATACCAATTCATGATAAAATCTCTCACCAAGTTAAAAATAGAAGGGAACTTCTTCAGTCTGATAACAGACATTTATAGAAAGTCTAAATTATACTTAATGGATATATTATTGGAACAAAGGAAGGATGTCTGTCCTCTGTAATTCTATTCAACATTTTACTGGCAGTCTTTGCCAGGGCAATAAAGCAAGAGGAAAGAACCAAAAAGTAAAAGGCATACAGATAGGAAAAAAGAAGTGAAATTGTCTTTATTCACAAGTGACAAGATTTCTTACATAGAAAAATAAAGAAATCTAAAAAAAAAACCCTACTGGAATTAATAAGTGAAGGGAGCAAGGCTGCAAAATACAAGGTCATGTATACACCAACCCATTGCAAAACAAAAATTTTTAAACACCATATGCAGTATCACAAAATACAGTAGTTGAATGGGGCCAGGCGTGGTGGCTCACATCTGTAATCCCAGCACTTTGGGAGGCCAAGGTGGGCAGATTGCTTGAGCCCAGGAGTTCAAGACCGGCCTGAGCAACATGGTAAAACACCATCTCTACCCCCAAAATACAAAAATTAGTCAGTCTCATAACCCGGTCTCAAAATAAATAAAAAGATAAAATTTTTTTGAAAAACTAAATAAAACAACTTAATGGAAATGTAAGACCTTTATACCAAAATCTATACAACATTCCAGAGATAAATGAAAGATCTACATAAATGGAGAGCTGCAATATGTTCTTGGATTATAAAACTCAAAATTGCTAAGATGTCAGTTCTCCCCAAATTGATCTATAGATTTAATGCAATTCTGATAGATGCCAGGAGGCTATTCTGTATGAATTAATAAGTTGATTCTAAAATTTATACGGAAATGCAAAGGGCCTACAAAAACAAAAATAATCTTGTTAAAGAACTACATTGGCAGACTCTCACTATTTTATTTCAAAGTTAATAAAAAGGTGCAGCAGTCAAGTCAGTGTTGACTTTGTATATCAGCGGAATAGATCAGAGAGACCACACATGTGGAGTCAATTGATTTTTGGTAAAGGTGACAAGGTAATCAATGGAGGAAATGGTGCTTGGACCATTTATTTGCAAGAAAAAATGAGCTCACACCCCTAACTTACAGTATACACAAAAATTAATTTGACGTGTAAAAGCCACAGCCATAAAGCCTCTGGTAAGAAACAAAGGAGAGTGTCTTTGTGACTTGGGTAGACAAAGATCAGATAGGGCACAGAAAGCACCAATCATAAATGAAAAAATGGAAAAACTGGTCTTTATCAAAATTAAAAACCGCTTTTTAAAAAAAAGAAAAAAATCAAAATGAAAAGGCAAATCTCAGATTGGGAGAAGACATTCACAATATATATGCAGTATGTCTGATGAAGGACTGGCTTCCAGAATGTATAAACTCCTGCAATTCAGTAAGAACAAGACAAACAGCTCAAGACAAAAATGAACAGAGGACTTGAATAGGCACTTCACAAAAGATGATATATATGAATAGCCAATAAGCACATGAAAAAAAAATTATCTACTTCAATAATCATCAGGGAAATGCAATTAAAACTGCAATGAGACATCAGTTTGCATCCACTGGAATGGCTAAATTAAAAGATGGATAATGCTAAGTTGGCTGGCTGTGAAGCACCTTGAACTCTCTCACATTGTTGGTTGGAGTGTAAAATGGTACAACTAGTTTGGAAAACTCTTTGGCAATTTCTTACAAAATTAAACGTGTACCTACCCTAAGACCCAGCAAACTTACTTCTAGGTGTCTACTCAAGGGAAATGAAAACATATCCTTTGCTATTATGAATAAATAGCAAACAACTGGAAGCAATCCTGATATCCCACAAACAAGTGAATGGAAAAATACATTGTGGTATGGTCATACAATGGAATACCATACAACAACAATAAGAAAAGAACAAATCTCGGATCTGTGTAATAGCATACATGAATCTCAAAAAATTTTTGTTGCACAATTTATATAAAGTTCTAAAATAGGCAGAAGGAAGCTTTGGTGATAGAAATCAGATCATTTGTCATCTTGGGAGAAGCTGAAGATTGACTACAAAAGGGCATGAAGGACTTTCTGGGGTTATAGAAATGTTCTAGACTTTGGTTATGGTGGTGCTTACACAGGTGTACATTTGTCAAAGCCCTTTTACTGATCCAGAAGCTTAAAACCTGGGCTTTTTGTTGTGTGCAAATTATACTTTAATAGTGTTGATTTCTAAAAAAAAAAAAAAAATCACCCCAATACTTTCCATGATGAATTAGTTAAAAGCGTTTGCTGATACGTTGAATGGCCAAAGATCCCTACCTCACTACCATACACAGAATGGTATGGTATACATGTATGGTATACCATACATCTTCTCCTTGGGTCAGAGTCCATTGTAACAAGTAACCTTGTTTCTCTCTCACTAAAAATCCCTTATGCTGGACAGAGAAACACATTTTCTAGTCTTAAAAAAAAAAAAAAAGGCAAACAAAACAAAATATACACTCACAAAAACCTCTTTGAATGACTTGTTCAATGACAATTCTCTCACCATGACAGAAAGTTCTGCTTCAGGTTTAACTTAAATCTCTTATGCTGTGTTGTACTGATCTTTCCTTTGGTCCTTTAGTAAATTGGAGCTTTCCTGGGTCTGGACATGAGTTTCTCTTCTAATGGTGCACAGCTAGCTTTCTGAGTAGAGTTTTAAGGCAGGGGAAGTTTGGAATGATGCTGGTAGCACCTGGCCCAGCTACCCCACTGCTGTCCTCTGTGGCTCTGCCTGATGATATTATTGGGTCTCCTGAAGGGTCACCAGGGGTGGTCCAGGGGCCCATAGCCATGGTGTACTTCCAGGTATCTTGAGTTCACTGATATTTCTTTTCCCTCCACCACAGGAAATGCTGAAGGACGAGGTGCGGACGCTCACTTACCGGAACTCCATGTACCACAACAAGCACGTGTTCAAGGACAAAGTGGTACTGGACGTGGGGAGTGGTACTGGGATCCTTTCCATGTTCGCTGCCAAGGCAGGGGCCAAGAAGGTGTTTGGGGTGAGCACGCCACTTCCTCCCACACACTGGCCTCCACAGAGCCAGCCCCTCACCCTCTGCCTCCACCTGCCCTCCTAGAAGTACAAAATTTGGTCTATCTCTTTTGCTGGGGTCACACTTTTGAGGAGTAGAAGAAATCAGGTGTGACGCTCAGGAAGGAGGGCAGGCTGCCTGTGCCCTGCACATGGCTCCTGGATCCTTGTGACCACTGACATTTGCGGAGGAATTGTGGCTTTCCTGAGGCCATTCCAATGTCATCATGACCTTTCAGTGCTTAGCCCCAAGGTCAGCTTCAGAGGCAGTGCAGGTGGTTACATGGGGGAGCTCTGGTTTGAGTCTCTGCATTTCCATTCACTAGGTGTATGACCTTGGACTATTCACTTCCCTGTACCTCACTTTTTTTCCATCTATAAAATGAGCATAATAGCAGTCCCTTGCCCATAGGGTGCTTGTGAGGATTAAACGAGTTTAATACACATGTGAACTGCTTAAAACAGTGCCCAGCATATGGCAAATGCTGGGCGTTTATTATTATCGTTGAGATGGGGCCCTAGAGATAATGGGAAAATCTCCTTCTTGTTTTCTTTAAAAGGCAAATTGGTCGGTAAACTTAAATTCTGTTGCTTTGGCTGTGGCAGCATTTCCAGGCTAGATGTGGAGGCTGACCCTCTGGGAAGCCTCCTACCTATCCCCCTGCTCTCCCAAGGCAGCTTTGCACAGCCTGATGACAGAGGGCCTGGGAGGGTCCAGAGCTGGAAAGAAACTAAAAAAGAAGAGCTGCGAGATGCTGGCTGACATTTGAAAAATGCAGTGGGCCCAGGGCTGGAGCACAAGCATTCATCTTGGTCAAAATGAAAGGCAAACCACAATGAGATTCCCAGCCTGCATGTGAGCGGCCCATTTGCAGAGGCCGCAGTGACCTGAGCAGCATTCAGCGGGTCTTTGCTCCCATGCATTTGGTTGAGCCATCCCATAGCCAGCCCTGGGGACTCCCCCACCCACTGACTCCCAGGTTGGCTAGATCCCCCTAAATCCCCCCTGGCCACCTGCTGCCTCCAGGGGCCTGCTCCTAAGTCGCCCAGCAGGGCAGCATTCCTCCTCCAAGCCTGACTTGGAAAACCCTTGGGCCACGACTGCCGAGGGTCTTCTGGAAGCTTGGGCTGCCCTCAAGCTGCCTCCGGTGCAACTTTGACCAGGAAAAGCTGTGACGTTCTCAGCCGAGGCACTTGCTGAGGGCAGGGACCCACCCGGATGCCGTAGGTCATGTCATCAACACCGGTATAACTGCTGGTTCTCTAGGATGGAGACCTCGGGCAAGGGTCTTAGTGAGGTCACAGGGCATCAGAGCTGGGCTTGAGGCCTCTGGTGACCCCCACGTGCTTTCTTTCCCAGCACGGAGGCCCCGTCTCAGCGCCGGCCTTGGTGGGGGACAGGGCTGAGCATGGTGTCCCTGGCGCCTGAGTCATCCGGGGGCTCCAGCCAAGGAGCTGTCAGAAGGAGGCTCCCACTTGGCGCCTTCCAGCTGCGGTGACTTGGCGCGATCTGTCTGCCTCCCGCCCTTTTCTCTAACAGCTCTTTTATAAATGGCTCCACCACATTTAGCTGGGCTCCTTTCCGGATGGCTCATTTCACAGTTTCTCCTGTTCCAGACCCCCTTCCACCCACTGCTGTCCTCCAGTGGGGAGATGAGATGGCGGGAGAGAGAGACAGAGAGAGAGGGAGGGAGGAAGACCATCGTCCCAGAGTGGAGACGGGCACAGAGAAAGAGACAGATGTGACAAGAGCAATGGAGAGGAGAGAGAGAGAGAGAAAGGTGCAGAGAAAAGCTAGAGAAATGGGAGAGGGGCCTGGAAAAGCAGAAAGAAGACAAAGTAGAAAGCACAAAAGAAAAGAATCGGCAGAGGCGGGCAGATCACCTGAGGTCAGGAGTTCAAGACCAGCCTGGCCAACATGGCGAAACCCTGTCTCTACTAAAAATACAAAAATTAGCCGGGCATGGTGGCGGGCGCCTGTAATTCCAGCTACTTGGGAGACTGAGGCTGGAGAATCGCTTGAACCCGGGAGGCGGAGGTTGCAGTGAGTCCAGATTGCGCCATTGCACTTCAGCCTGGGCAGCAAAGCGAGACTTTGTCTCAAAAAAAAAAAAAAAAAATCAGGAAAGTGAAGAGAGGTGGTAAAGACAGAAGAGGGAAGAAATGGAAGAGGAGAAGATGGAAGAAAGGAAAACAAGGCGGGAAGGACTCCGCCCCGCACTCTGAGGGTTGAGCAAGCTTCGGCTGAGTTCACCCTCACACACTCGCGTGCATCGGGGGCTTCAGCTTCTCTCGGGAGGACACTGAGGTGCAGTTAGGAAGGGCAGAGGCCAGGCGTAAATCCGGGCTGCCGGCTCCAGGTCTCATGCTCCTCATCACTCAACGCGGTCACCTCTTGCAAATCAGATGATGACATGGCCAGAGGGGGAGAAGAAGAGGAGGGAATCCCACCCCCACAGACAGTGCGGCCTGAAGGCCCGGGACCTGGCAGCCCGGGAAAGGGCTGGTTCTCCTGGGTCCTGCAGCCTGGCCGGAGTCGGCCTCCTTGGATGCGGCTCTAACCAAGTGACCCCTTCTGACCCCGTAGGTGCTCTCACCCTTCCTCAAGGCGTGGCCAGAGGCGTCAGAAACTCCCTCAGTGCCCCTTTGCGAGTACTTCTCAAGGGAATGGTCCCTGCCCGAGGCCCGGGGGTAGTCTGAGGGGCCCCCAGGTGTGGAGGTGAGTAGAGCCCAGGACCTCAGCACAGGCCAGCCTCCGTAAGAGGGACAGCCCCAGAGGTGAGGACGGCTCTCGGCAGCTGCCCCTCCGTGTCCAGAACCCGTGGCAGTGTGCCTGAGATGCTAACCCTGGGCTGGAGCTTGGCTTCCAACCATTCCCACGAGGGCCTGCACTCAGGGAAGGTCCACTCATCTCTCAAGTACCTTGGCCCTTTCCTTAGGAGGTCTGGAGAGCCTGGAAAGACGTCTGGATTAAAAGGAATAATTTCTTTCAAAGATGAAGCGGCGAGAGCTAATGTGGGGGGTGGGAGGGGAAGAGAAAGATCTTAAACCAGCTGTGAGGTCCTGACCTGGCTTTTTCCAGATGGTCCCGTCCTGGCACGTGGCTCGTTTACCCTGGAAGGGCTGGGCTGCAGTGGGGAGGATCATGTCGAGGGAGGGTCGCCACTCTGGCTTGGATCTGCCTACCTAGGTCCCCCACAGAGTGAGGACGTGCTGCATCCTGCCATTCTCTGCTGGCCAGGAGCATGAGGTCTGCCAGCCCCTTCTAAGTCTCCAGCACAGAGATCAATCCCTCCATCACAGGGGGCGGCTGGATCTCAGGCTTTTCTCAAAGGCAGCCCAATTTCATGGAAAGCCGCTGGCCTGGAGGTGGGAGGGCTGCGTTTCGGTTTTCAATCTGCCGCAAAGTTGTGATGCAGCCGTCGGCAAGTCATCACCCCTGTCTGGGACTCAGTGTCTCTATCCATTGCATCGGTGTTGCTGTGATTTTTTTTTTTTTTTTTTGACCCCTTGCTCCTTTGTCCTGTGCCCTTTCCAGATCGAATGCTCCAGTATTTCTGACTACTCAGAGAAGATCATTAAGGCCAACCACCTGGACAACAGTAAGACCTACCTCTGAGTATTTTCTCCTGGGTGGAGGGGATAGGAGGCTCACACTTGCTTGTTGGGATGGCTCAGCGGGAGGAGCACAGAGCACTTGGACTTGGGGAGGTGGTGCACCCAGCTGAGTCCCCTGCCAGCAGGATTGCGGCCATGGGTGCTGATGTTCCCACCCCCACCAGGCAAGTTAAGGATCACAGCCGTCTCCTCGCGGTTTTTGGCAAGTCCTGCTTGTGGCTAAATCCTGAGTTGCCATACTCTTTGCTTGTCCCCAGCTGTGGGCAACCTATTGCGTTCTGCAAAATGGCCACATTCCTCCTCCTCCTCCTCTTCCTCCTCTTCCCTCTCCATGAGCCCCAGCCCAATCTTTCCCTGCCATCTGCCCGGGGGGCATCCTGGCAGACCCCAGGATGTGGTCCTCCACTGCCCACAAGTCCTGTTACTGCCGGGCTTTTTTGGGAATGAGGCTGCTTTTGGGAGTAGGCCCTTCTTCAGCTGGAGTCTGATTATACAGAGGGGTGTCCCTTCCCTTCCTCCCCTCCCACCTTTCCCATGGACAGTGACATTTCCCAGCCCCTCCTCTCTGGAGCCCATCTTGGAAACAGACCCACAAGGGTCCCTGATCAGGAGACGTCCTTGGAGCTTGCATCTGACAGCAGGATTAGAAGCAGTCCCCGGCCCTGTACTCAGTGCTGGGGAGAACATCGGAAAGGCAGACAGGGTACCAGCTCTGTGCGGGCATCCTGTCCTACTGCGCTGGGGCTGCAGTGAGGCCGGGAGAGGAACTGGCAGGCAGAAAGTTGCAATACAGAGAGACAGCTGGAGCCAGACAGGGCCGGCAGGAGCAGCGGGACAGAGGCCGCCTGCAGCAGAGGACTTGCAAAGGGTCAGCTCCAAAAGACAGAGCTCACTGCAGAGTTCCGAAAGGTGGGAAGGCTGGAGCTGGGAGGGAAGGACGTTCCCTTGAGGGGTCTGGGGCAGGGGAAAAAGAGGCCAGGTTGAGAAGGAATCTGATTTCAGTGTTCCTCCTAAGGGAGCCTGGGCAGGGAGGTCCGGTATGTGGGCTTTGTCAAGTCCCAGGCACCAAGGAGTCAGCTCAGCCTCCCCTGTCTGTGCTGTGTGACCCTCTGCCCTATGGATGCAGCCCTTGCCATGCTCCCTGCTGCTCTGCCAGAATTCCTCTGCCCTCCTAGAGGGTGCCTGCTGCCCTGTCGCCCCTCTGGGTCTGACCTGAGTCCCCAGGCCCAGGTGGTACCTGCCTGCACACACCACTACAAACCTGTGTCCGTGTGGCTTCAGCCCGGCCACCTGTCCTGTCTGGTGCTTGACCCACTTGCCGCAGACTCTTTGCAAAGGCAGGAGCCTTACTGACTCCACAAACTTCTCTGCAAACCACCATGGACCAGGATGTGGGGACAGAGCAGGGAACCAGACAGGTAAAGCCCCTGACCTCATGGAATCCACATTCCATTTAGGGGCAGGGGTTACAGAGAATAAATAAAGAAGCAGACACTCAAAGGAAAAATATCAGGTGGTGATAAGTGCTTTGCAGATCACAAAGTCAGCTGACAGAATGGAGAGAGACCCCATGGCTGCGTTAGGTTAGCTGCTCTCTGAGCAGGTCACAGTGAAGCTCACATCTGAATGACAGGCAGGAGCCAGGCTGACAAAGGTGAGGGGAAGAGAATCTCCGACAGAAGTTACAGCCAGTACAAAGGCCTCTGGGATGGACTGAGCTTGGCATGCCCCAGAAACACAAAGAAGATCATGCCACGTGGCCAGAGCATGGAAACACAGGGATCAGAGAGGGAGGAAGGGACTAGATCACATAGGATTTGTAACCAGGAAAACAAGGTTAGATTTTATGCTCCAGGTGCTGCAGTCTATTGGAGGATTTCAAGCAAGGGAGGTGGCTTCTCTATGGAGGATGGATTGGAATACGTTGCAAGCAGGAAGAGTGTGAGCAGACACACAGGAAGAAGCTATTGCAGTGCTCCAGTGAGAGGGGCTGCAGCAGGGACTGGGGTGGCAGTGGAGATGAAGAGAAGTGACCCCTGTGGGATATGCTTGGAGATGGAGACATAGGACCTGAAGATGGATTGAGTGTGGGGATGAGAAAAAAGAGAGAAGCAAGGATTGTTTTTGACTTGGGCAACTGGGTGGATGGTGGGTGGATGGAGGCAAAGTACTCATAGGGGTGGCAGGAGTGAGAAGGAAATCAAGAGCTCCTTTTTGCATGCGTTAGGTTTGAGATGCCCGTCGGACATCCAGGTAGATGCGTTGAGTGAGACTTGGATATGTGAGTCTAGAATTTCAGGAAGAGCCAGACCAGGAGACCTCCACTTGGGCGTCATCAACCTATAGGTAGTATTTGAAGCCACAGGATGCGGTCACTTAAGGATGGTGTGTAGCTAGAAGAAAGAAATGGGCCAAAGATGGGGCTCTAGGGCACTACAATGCAACATTCAGAGGTCAAGCAGGGGAGAAGAGCGGCAAAGAGGCAGAGAAGATGCAGTTGGTGAGGTTGAAGGGCATTCAGGAGAGAGGAGGACCATGAAGCCCAGGGAGGGGGCAAGCTCAGCTATAGGGAATGTGGAGGGATCAGCTCTGCTAAGAACAAAGAAGTGACCACCATTGACTTTGGCCACATGGAGGTTACCAGTGTTCTTAACAAGCACAGGCTCAATGTGTGGCTGGGAGAGAAATCTATTTAGAGTAAATTCAGGAGAGACTGTGAGGCAAGGACCAGAAACGATGGGAATAGAAAAATGGAACAGTAGCTGTAAAGGAAGGTGGCATCAAGGGAAGAAGTTTTTTGTTTTTTGTTTTTTTTAAGAATAGGAGATATGAAAATGTGATTCACTGGTGTAGTAGAGGGACAGAGAAAAATTGCAGATGCAGGAAAAATAAATTCAGCAGCAAAGGTGTGTGTGTCGGGGGTAGGCTCCAGAGTACTGGTGGAGGGGTGGCCTTTGCCCTGCCTAGGTGGATGGGGGGTCTTTGCTGGCACAGGTGGTGGGGTGTTCTTTGCATTGCAGAGGTGGAGTGGCGGCCTTTGCCTTAGGGTAGGGATAGTTTAGCCGTAGAAGTGGGGGAAAGTGGGGAGTGTGGGTCCAGATGGAGGTGCCAGTGGTGGGAAGCCGCAGTTTTGCTGCTTTCATTTGCTCAGTGAAGAATGAGGCAGTTGCATGTCAAAAAGACAGAAGGTGAAGGGAAGTGAGTCCTGGAATGGGAGGGCAGCAGACAGGCTGGGGGAGTGAGGACTGCTGCGACACCGTCTGATGCCTGTAGAGATGCGTGACCATAGAGGCGCAGTGTGTCCCATCCTCCCTGTTGTGTGATCTTTCTCTTACCGCTCTCAGGAGCTTGGGTGCGGTTGGAGAGGAAGGTTGCCTGGATCAGGGCTTTGCTGGGAGCACGCATCGGAGGGAGAGGGAGCCAGAAGCTGACAACAGTGATGGACCGTGGAATCTAAGCTGGGCCAGGAAGGAAGCGGGGAAGAGCAGTGGTGGTTTTGACAAAGGCTGGGGCACTGGGCAGGCAGCATCTATAGTGGCCACAAGTGGAGCTGTGATCCTGAGGCCCAAGTAGGGGAATGCTGCTCAGACCCCTTGACTTCTGGCTTGGTGTCCAGCCTCTCTTGGCTCACCAAGCAGAGCTGGGTCTCTTCTGCACCCTCCTCAGAGAAATGCTTGACCCGGGCTCCCTATCTGCTTACTAAAGATGGGTAAAGAAAACCGGTCAATTCTTTCTCTGTGAGGGTGACACAGCCTGGCATCCTTCTCCCCAGCCTGTGAAATAGGGCAAATGGTTTTCCCCATTAACAGGTGTGGAAACTGAGGCTAGGAGAGGTGGCTGACTGAGCCTGGGCTTTGTTCCGGTGCCCTTTACTAAGATGTGTTTATGTGGATGCAGAAGCACCAGGAGCGCTGCTGAGCCTAAAAGTCTGTTGGGAGGGGAGGCTGTGTGCCGGCACAGCAGGATCAGATGTCCTCTCAGTGGTCCTGAGTCTCATCCCTGAACCCTGAGGGGCTTCCAAACAACACCTCGACCATTCCCCTCCCTCTGCACAGGTTTCATCTGCGCCATAATTCCTGACCTCTAACCCAGCCTCTGACTCTTCATCTCCTTCTCAGTGCCAGCCCACCCCCAGTAAGTGTCTGGGGCTCTGGAAACACAGCCTCCCTGGTCTCCCTCCTCCCCAGGCTTGCAGGGGCTACTGCCCCGCAGCCATTCATAGCAGAGTGTGGGGCGGGCCGGCAGGGGAGGTGGCTAACTCCAGCTGAGGCATCTCCGACCTGCTTGCCGGGAAAGGAACCACACAGCCCGCTCATCCTCCTGCTCTGCCTCACACCATAGGGCTCTCCCTTTCCTCCCCTTCCTTCTCCTCCCCTTCTCCTCCCTTTTCCCTTCTTCGTTTTAACCTTTGAAATACTCAACGTACAGAAAAAGCACACATACAGCTGGGTTTTTTATGGAATCCTTTGAGAGTAAGTGGTTGATGTGATGCTCCGTCATCCCTGAATACATTAATGTGCATTTCCAACCATCGAGGACATTTTCTACCAGCCACATGCAACCATCAAAGTTAGGAAAGTAACACGTCATCATTACCTAATGCCCAGATCCTTTTCATGTTTTGTCAATTGTCTCAGCGACATCATCTGTAGCACGAGGATTTCGTTCAAAATGACACGTTGCATTTAGTTGTCGTGACTCGTTCCCTTCAAGCCGGCCGACTCAGACTTTCCTTGACTTTCATGGTCTTGACACACTGGAAGATCCACAGGCCAGTGTTTTTAGGATGTTCCCCAGTTTGAGATTGTGCGATGCGTCCTCACGACTGAATTCAGGTTCTGCATCTTGGGTAGAAATATCCCAGACAGGATGCTGTGTTCTCATTGCACGCAATTTCGGCTTGTCTCGTTACAGATAGCATCACTTAGACCACGTGGGGAAGGCAGTGTCTGCTGCCAGCGGCGGCATGGGAAAACTGCTCTTTTCCATTTGTAATTAGTAAGATTTTCTGGGGGAGACACTTTGACACCATGTAAATATTTCATTCCTCATCAAACTAACATCCATCTATCAATCATCTATCTATCTCTCTCTCTCTCTCTCTCTCTCTCTCTCTCTCTCTCTATCCATCCATCTGTCTGTTGGTCTGTCTGCCTGCCTACCTACCTTATCTATCTATCTGTCTGTCTGTCTATCTATCTATCTATCTATCTATCTATCTATCTATCTATCTATCTATCCATCCATCCATCCATCCATCCATCCATCCATCCATCCATCTATCTATCTATCTATCTATCTATCTATCTATCTATCTATCTCTCTATCCATCCATCTGTCCATCAGTCCATCCATCTGTCTGTTGGTCTGTCTCCCTGCCTACCTACCTTATCTATCTATCTGTCTGTCTGTCTGTCTATCTATCTATCTATCCATCTATCTATCCATCTATCTATCTATCTATCTATCCATCCTATCTATCTGATCTATCTAACCTAGCTATCTTTCTGTCCATCCATCCATTCATCTAACCAGCCAAAGCTGCTCTTTTCCCTTTGTAATTAGTAAGATTTTCTGGGGGAGGTACTTTGACACCATGTTAATATTTCATTCCTCATTAAACTAACATCTATCTATCTATCTATCTATCTATCTATCTATCTATCTATCTCTCTATCCATCCATCTGTCCATCAGTCCATCCATCTGTCTGTTGGTCTGTCTGCCTGCCTACCTACCTTATCTATCTATCTGTCTATCTATCTATCTATCTATCCATCTATCTATCTATCTGTCTATCTATCTATCTATCTATCTATCTATCTATCTATCTATCCATCCTATCTATCTGATCTATCTAATCTAGCTATCTTTCTGTCCATCCATCCATTCATCTAACCAGCCAAAGCTGCTCTTTTCCCTTTGTAATTAGTAAGATTTTCTGGGGGAGGTACTTTGACACCATGTTAATATTTCATTCCTCATCAAATTAACATCTATCTATCTATCTATCTATCTATCTATCTATCTATCTATCCGTCCGTCCGTCCATCTCTCCATCAGTCCATCCATCTGTCTGTTGGTCTGTCTGCCTGCCTACCTATCTATCTATCTGTTTATTTATTTATCTATCTATCTATCTATCATCTATCTATCTCTCTATCCATCCATCTGTCCATCAGTCCATCCATCTGTCTGTTGGTCTGTCTGCCTGCCTACCTACCTTATCTATCTATCTGTCTATCTATCTATCTATCTATCTATCTATCTATCTATCTATCTATCCATCCATCCATCTATCTATCTATCTATCTATCTATCTATCTATCTATCTATCCTATCTATCTGATCTATCTAATCTAGCTATCTTTCTGTCCATCCATCCATTCATCTAACCAGCCAAAGCTGCTCTTTTCCCTTTGTAATTAGTAAGATTTTCTGGGGGAGGTACTTTGACACCATGTTAATATTTCATTCCTCATCAAACTAACATCTATCTATCTATCTATCTATCTATCTATCTATCTATCTATCCATCTGTCCATCTCTCCGTCAGTCCATCCATCTGTCTGTTGGTCTGTCTGCCTGCCTACCTAACTTATCTATCTATCTGTTTATCTATCTATCTATCTATCTATCAATCTATCTGTCTACCTACCTACTTACCTACCTAACTAATCCACCTCTTTCTCTCTCTATCTTGTCTATCTATCTATCTATCTATCCTGTCTATCTGATCTATCTAATCTAGCTATCTTTCTGTCCGTCCATCCATCCATCCAACCAGCCAGCTAGCGTTCATCCATCTACCGATCTGTCCATTCATTTCACTATAGATTCCTATTTTATTTAATAGGTTACAGCTGTTACCACTACTGGCTTCGATACTCAAATTGTCCCTGATGTGGTCACTGATGCCCTTCCAGCTGGCTTCTGTGTCCCTTTGAAATGCCTCTTTCCCTTTTCCCAAGCCTCCTTACTTTCCAGCACAAGACATTCCAGGCTTGTCTTGTACCTCCATGCCCCTGTTCTAGAATCAGTCATTTCTGCCTGATTCCAATTAGTGGACTACAGCATTTAAAAACTAAGGTGGGGGCTAGACGCTCGTTGATTTTAGAATGTTGATGCTCCCAGGCTGTTTCACTGGGGAAAGCTGGGGAGTGTGTGTCTCTGTGTGAGTGGACACATTTACACAATCTTTATTACTGTATCTTTTTTTTTTTTTTTTTTTTTTAGAGACGGAGTGTCGCTCTGTCACCCAGCCTGGAGTGCAGTGGCGCGATCTCGGCTCACTGCAAGCTCCACCTCCTGGGCTTACGCCATTCTCCTGCCTCAGCCTCCCGAGTAGCTGGGACTACAGGCGCCCGCCACCACACCCGGCTAATTTTTTTGTATTTTTAGTAGAGACGGGGTTTCACCGTGTTAGCCAGGATGGTCTCGATTACTGTATCTATTTATATGTATTGTCAGTCAAGTAGGAACTCACATGATTAACTCACTCCAGTGTTAACCAGTACCATGGAGTTTCCTCTCATATCCTCCCTTTCCACATTTCTAACTCCTTTCTCTAGCAGAAAAACCAGACTCTCATTATTGGTAATATATTGGCTTACTACTCATTTATAATATGTTTACATACCCCTGAATGTAACCAATCTCCCATTGTCACCACCTCCTGCACCAGGCAGATGTCTGTCATCCCGTGCTGGGATCTGACACCCTTGTTGGGCAGCGTCCCACCTGGGCACCCTCCTCTGCTTGGGGAGCCGGACTGCCATGGTCCATGCTGACCCGTTGTGGCATCCACACCCCCACCATTTCCTGGGTTTGCTCAACCCCACCTCATGGCTTTAGCATGGAATCTTTCGTCCTCTGGGTTTTGATGGCTCAGACTTGATTCTATGCTACCGAGGCAAAGGCTTGAAGAGGGCAAACCATTGTCCCCAAGGGAATAGCTGCCCTCGTGCCCATTCCTCCCTTAACACACCTGTTCCAGGGAGGAGGGAACTCCAGGTCCAGAGCCCTTCATAGAGCAAAGTGGTCTTTACTTCTTCCTCCCAGGCTTTGCAACAGGTGGGTGGAGCCACCGAGGCCACCCAGAGCCCTGGCTGCTGCACCCGCTCACAGCAGCGGGTGTGTACCCAGAGGAGGACAGCTTGGCTGCACGGATGCTTCCATGGAAATGCTTTTGAAATGCTGCAACAGCCAGCCATGTGGGTCCCAGGAGCGTAGGTGTAGAGACATAAATAACAACACGGGGCATAGAATACCTGCTTCCCAGAAGCAATCAGGCTCTCTCCCTCTCCACCTCCGTACGGCTCCTGTGATGAAGTTATTCACATGTAGACACACACCCACAGGAAGCCACCTGCAGCAGGCACGCAGCCTTCACATGGCTTCTTCCACACGTGTGGCCCACACGCACGCTTCAGTGACTCCTCTTTGACTTCAGCACTAACGACTATTGTTTCCTCTCCATCTGATGAGGAAACCAGTGGGCTGCCGAGATGCTGAAAAAGGTAGATCCGTTTGCGAAGGTTGACATAGGAGTTCAGAGGTTGATTGCATCGGTATAACTCTAGAAACAAAAAATGTATAGCCCGTTTACTTCCTAGAAAATTCAAGGAAAAAAGTATGCCCTTTTCCTTGTCCTTCTCCTACTTTTGCATGACCTAAAGCATAAGTGTCCTAGCTAGAAGAGACTTTAAGGTAGCCTGACACGAGGCAGTGGCAAGGGACAGCTGGGCCTCCGCAACTTAATGGTAGAGAGGACTTTGTCAAATCACTTCCCCTTTCTGAGCCTCTTTTTGCCTCTTTTAGAGGAGATAGACCTGTGCACAGCTTGTAGGGTTATGAGGGGCTTAGGGATTGTGGAGGTCAAGTGCCTGATATAGGGCCTCATATACAGTAGGTGCTCAAATGTCAGCTACAGGTCATTTCAGGTGTAATGCCCTACACCTTGATGATTCTTGGCCACACACTCCCAGCCTTATATAGGTGACAATAGGTTCGGTGCTCTGACAGTAATCCTCTGTGCTTTGCAACCAGCCAGTCCTGGGATGATTCTCCTGGTGGGATTTCCACAACTGCGACGCATCCCCAGTTCCTTCTCCTTTTGCTCAGGAGGGCTGTGGTTGGAGCATTCTCCTCTCGCCATGTTTTAGCATCTCTTTCACCAGCAGAGGGTTGTGCTAAGAAATAAACACAGCCAGTCCATGGGAGGGGCCCAGATGCTGCACTTGTGGCAATGCAGCTCCAGTTTCTGCCTGCCAGCAGTTGTGGAAAACACCATGTCACACTGTTCCTAGCTGGAGATCAACTACAATCTGTTGTCTGTCCACATGCTGCTGCCAAGTGATACCTCCTAACCTATATCTGGTTGGTGGATGTTTTGAATCAATCCACACTGAGAGTCACATGTTTTTATTCGTATTCAACACCATGTTGTTAGAGTCGGTCTTCTATCACAAATGACTAAGACGCCCTACAGATGATCACTCTCTTGGGAGTCATTGCTGTTGGCTTTGTGATGGGTGTCCTGTGGTGAGGGTGGAAGCTCCTGTAGGCTGCTCTACACTAGGCTCTTAACCAGATCTTTGGAATAGGGTCATGCAGCCAACTCATGAATCCACACAGTACTTTGTCATCTTCTCTCTTAGGATGCCATGGTGGTGGGGCCTTGTCAACGTCCTTGGTGAAGTCCCACGTGACATCCTGCAAGCGTGGGCTCTGGAGTCAAACTTTCTGGCTCACACCCAGCTCTGCCAGAAGTAGGCTGTGCTCTTGGATGACTTAGTTTATGTGCCTTAGTTTCCTCATCTATGAGATGGGAATAGTGGTTCATACCTCCCAGGGCCACTGTGGGGATTGCCTAGTTGCTGTGTGTATAACTGTGGCACTCTGGAGCCAGCCCCTGACAGGATCCTGAGAGCTGACTGTGAAAGTTTCAGTAAATCTGCAGAATGGATACAGTCATTGGCCATGGTGGAAGTATTTATACCACAGAAGTCAGCAAAGACGACAAACCAGGGCTTCTGCCTCCTGGAGAGCCAGTTGTTAAGTCTCACCAGCACACCACTGTATAAAGCACAACAGCATCCGGTAGGCACTAAGTAACAGATAAATGTTAGCGGTTGTTACGATTATTCCGTTTATTAACTTGACTAATAACCATGTCAAAAAAAGAAATGAGACCAATCACACGTAATTATTTTTAATGAGCCTGTACTAGTGACTGCTGGCAACTGCTACTTCCTTCCCTAACTGCTCGAGAAACAACCCATTACTAATCTGCAAAGTGAGTTTCATGTATTCATCCCTTGGAGTATTGCTGAGCCACGTACTGGGTCCTGTGTTTGTGGTGTGACTAGCACAGACAAAATCTTTGCTCTCATAAAGCTTAGTCTCAGGGAGAAGATAGACGTGAAGGCAAGCGAACAAACAAAATCACGGCATAATCACAAATTGTGAAAGTGCTTAGAAAAAACCAGCATGGAGTAATTGAGAAAATGGGGATGTGCTTTTTCCAGTTGGGTGGTCGCAGGGGCATGCTGGCTGTCACGTGCTGCCTGCCAAGAGCCGAGTGCATGCACTCATCTCTTCTCAACTCTGCCTTGAATGGCATCATCGGTGGCGTTAGCTTAAAATCGGCTGTAGTGGAAGTATTTACACCACGGACATGGGCAGGTGCTACAAACCAGAGCTGTTTTGTTTTCCCTTCTGGAGACCTAAAGGTGAAGACAGGGCCATGCTGAGAGCAGTAGGAAGAGTGTTTTACCCACCTGTACACATTCCCTCAGGTGGGAGATACTTTCTGTCCCATGGAAGCTTCTACTGCAGGGAGAGAGTGAAACCATTCCAGGTAGAGAAACCTGGAATGGTTTTCCGAATACCTGAGCCCTGGGGAAGCTTTGGTTGCCCTTTACATTCCCGTGGATGTCACCCACTTCACCCAGTACCAGTGCATTCTTGATAACCCCTGCTTCCCTTCGGCCAAGCCCACGTGATCATCTGCCTGTGGCCACGGTGTCGGGTATCTGCCAGGCTGGACCACAGGTGTTGTTCTAAGTGGTGGGCGATGATTTGGGGTGGGAGGAGTCCTGGTATTGTTCTGATTCACTGAGTACTCCAGCCACTGCCTAAGAGAGGAGAGAAACCAGGCAGGGTCTCTGGCTAGGGAATGGCTCTGGCAAAGCTAGCATGGCTTTAGAGCTCCAGCCAAGCACACTGAGCCCTGAGCTCTCAAGGGAGCCAGAGCAGGCTAGAACATGAAGCCAGGCAGATGACACAGTGGGCACAAGGCAGATCCTCGAGTCCCACGTTCGTGGGTGAATGGGGGATTTGGGCAGGGAGAGGAATACTATATTGTGGAAGCGACCACACTGAGGCCCATGACACCCAAGGCTCCCTTACGCCCCTCCGGCGACAGGGTCAGTTTGCTGCGGGACATAGTCCCAGTCCCACCAGACATTGAGGGTAGAGATACGGACATCCTCTTTCCCATCACCACGGGCTCCAGAATGGGCAGGTTCTGACCTCATGAGAGAGGCTTATCCATGCACCTGGGTCCCGGAGAAGGAGAGGGCAGTGGGGCAAGGCAGGGGCTGACATCAAGGGAGATTGATGGGATCTGGCCCCACCCTGGCTGCTCTCTGTGACTGGATCTCCCCTCAGCCTGTCAACCAACCTGACCAGCTGCAGCAGAAGGGTAGGTCAGTCCTTTGCCTTCTCTGACTTCTTTTCTCTCAATATCCCAAGGAGTTGCTCCATGTCCATAAGAATCCCAGGCGGTAGGGAGGTCAGATGGTCACCCATTCGCCGGGTGAGGAAAGGAACCACGGGGAGGCACAAACGTGCGCAACAGGCCTAGGTTTCACCTGACTTCTCTAAACTCCGGTTCTCGCCTTAGGCTCAAAGAATAACGAAACCAAACACACAAGTTCCTAGGAGGATTACTGAAGTAACACGCGGAACATCACTCTGCAAGCTGCTATTCAAATGCTAGTAATTTTTTACTGTCACAATTAGGACTAGTTTGAATATCTTTTGTCTCTTAACCCGATGCCCTTTTTTTTTTAATTGCTCATTCATCCATCCGTTCATTCAGTAATGACTTTGACTGTTTGTGAGGAGTCAAGTGCTCCACTGTATCCTGGAAATAGGAAGCTAAAATAGACAACGAAGAGAAGGAGTGCATACGCTGGAGGTGAGCCGGGCCCTCCGCAGGTGCAAGGCAGCCAGTGTGGGTGTCACCAAAATAGGTGTGTGAGCCAGGACCAAGGGAGTGGGGAGGGCGAGCGAGGGGCTCTGCTGCAGTGGGGCTGGCAGGGGGGTCAGGGGGCCTCACAGGCTCATAATGTGTTCCCTGTTCCCACGCATATGACCCTCTTTCCTTCTCTTCTGGGACAGGATCTGTGAGGACCCTAAAAATGATCACTCACTGCAGATCCTACGGGCACCAGCTGACCCTGATGGACGCACTGGAGGCTCAAATGAGGTTGAGCTGGCCTGATTTGTTTAAAAACAAAAATGACCATTAATGAGAATGACTGGATTTCTGAAAGAACCACTCACACCACAAAGAAAAAAAAAAATTCCACTCAAAACCATTTTTTAAAATCCTGGATGTCTAATTTACAAACTTGAAGCTCCAGGGGAAATTTTCCCAATTTAGAGTCGATTGCTCCCCGTTGTGCGTTTAGTTATGATTAATCATTCTAAAATTTACCAGCCAGGGTCCTGTCACAGTTCGTTGAACGAACTTTCCATCATCCTTATGGAATAAAAACATGGATCCGGACAGTGACCGCAATGCAACCTTGAGCTGAGGCAGTTTGAGTGACGTGGGGTCCAGATTGGGCATGGAGCTCTGCAGCCTATGGCTGCTCAGAATCTTAATATCAATAGCTTAGACCCCCTTGAACATCCTTTGCATGGAGGAGAAGGGAAGACTGCTGCTGTGTGTGCCCACACAGTTCCTTGAGCCAGCCTAATGCCCTATGTTGGCCAATAGCCCCTAGTGAGCTGGCATAAGCCCCAACATGAGAGGTAGCATTTTGTAGATTTGGAAATTGCATCTGGAAGTTTAAGTGGTTGCTGGTGGTGACTACAGACTACAGGAAGAATATCCATGGTGATTCAGCTGGACAGTTGTATTTGGCTGCACAGAAACAATGTGACCTCTTAAAAATAAAAATAAAAGGACCCAGGAAGTGTTGAAAATGACAGTCACACTGGAACTCGCGGGCACCATCTTTTTATTGATGCCAGCTGTCTCCACCACTGAATCTTGCAGAATGCCTGACACAGAGCAAGTGTTCAGTACATATTTGAAGAACCACAGCTTTCTGACACTGCAAAGAATTTCAGATTCAACCTCCCTTCTTTTTTATTTTCCTAACGAGGAAAATAAAAGAGAGGAGATAGTTGATCGAGATTAGCTGTCAGCTGGAACAAGAGCATAAGTTGCTGCCTTTTAGGATTCCAGGATAAAGTTGTGCAGGTTGAACACAAAAGCACTGGCGAAAGGGAATAATTGGAGTCTGAAAGCCAGTCCAGCACTGCATTGAAGGGAGATGTCTCCTTTTCCTTTGACAAAGGGCTCATCTTCTCACCAAGGCAACTGTGGGGCCATGTCGACACTGAGAAATGTTTGCACTTGAATAGATGTAGAAGGGTGATGATAAGAGAACAGAAGTCCAGACTGTTGAGCATTTTATAGGGTTAACTGATTCCTCCTGCCTTTTTGCAAGCAGAGATTGTGATTTTTGCTATTCTGTGACCACTGTATCTATCTATCATCCATCTGTCTTCTATATCATCTATGCATATCATCTGTCCATCTATCAATAATCTCTTGTAATCCATATTGATGAGGATACAGCAACTAATGGATAAGAGGGCTAACACAGAGAACATGAGCAGCAGTAACTGTTTTTGGGGGACACCCGAGGAATATTTCACATGGACCTGTTGTTAGACTAGATAATGGATTACTGCCTGTCTGTTTCCTGCAGCTCCTAATGGAGTCCTGTCCTAAAAACCTGTCAAGGGTGGAGCTTTGTTCTAAACACTCAGGGTGGAGGTCATGAGGCTCCAGAGGCAGGAGAAAACATCTTCTGGGGCTGCAGGAAGGTCATGATATAAATGCAGGAGGAGGACCTGACCCATAGCCACACAGACACAGGCAGACATTAGGGAGGAACCTTCAAGAAATGTACAAAGAAAAAAAAAATAAGGGAGGCCATTAAAGACAATTTTTAAGTTTACAAAACTAAGACAAGCCAGGCTTTGCATGCAAATGATTCGGCAGGTGAGTCATGCATATATTTGTCAGTTCTCTTTCAAAATAGGAAGGAAATTAGGCACAATGTTTGCATGTTTAAAAATCCTTTACTTTGCCCCCCTCTGAATTTTCTTAGTGCAACCTGGGCCCTGCTCTTAGGTGAGCTCCTGCTCTGGGGTCTCTGAGGCCCAGAGAAACTTCGACACCTACCCCTCCCAGTCCCTCCAGACCTTTTGGAGAATAGCTCTTCCTGCTCCTACTTTTTAATGGTAGGGGCTGATGAGTAGTAACCAATCAGGAGGGCCACACAAGCCTGAGCCTCACTGTAGAGTGATCAGGGTCAATGCACGTGTACAAAGTACCTTACTCCTTATAGAACAGGCTGTATCTGATTAAAGCTTGATTAAATACCACATAGTGGAGAGTAAACTGTCATCAGAAGCTGCTAATGGACACTCCATCACCTGCATTATTCACTGTGAAGACACTAAGCCAGCAAACGGTGTGCCCTTTGCCGTCCAGGTGCCTGCGGTCCAAATTAATTTTCATGAAACTCAGATTCTAGGCAGATGTGGTTCTTTTGATTTCTACTCCTAAATACAGGCCATTGTTCATTTTTCCCAGCAAAGCTCGGGCATGGCGTGAGGTGTTTTTTCAGAGGATATTGCAGAATGAGAGTTTCAGAGCATGAATATATGTAACCTTTCAAAGGAAAAGTTCAGGAAGAACAAGCTGACCAGTACATCGGCCCGCCAATTTCACCATGGTCTCGAAACTAGCTTGCTCAGATCTTTACAGCAACAAATACAAAAAGGGGCCTCAAAATTTTGTATATGTTTATGTCAGTTGATCAAAAACTCAACTAAAAGTGTCTCCTCCCACAGAGGAAACTGAAGCTCTTGGAGGTAATTCATAAGCAGAAGCCATGGGGACAGGGGCTTTGACCCTGGCCCTATCTGCTTCCCCTCTCCATCTGTGGATCAACAAGCAGGAATATGTCAGATGATCTCCACCTTCTGTTGAGCTTCAGCTATGGGCCTGGCACTCCACATGTGTTATTTCGTTTAATCAATACAATCACTCTCTAAATAGATATTGCTTTTCCTGGTTCTTCACTTGGGAATTGGAGTTTAGTTAGGTCAAGTAACTTGTCTAAGGTCATACAGCTAATGGTGAGAAGATCTGGCTCTTAAACCCAGGTTTCCCTGACTGCAGAGCCCATGCTCTCATCAAAATATCAATTGCCTCCCTCACAAACACTTGAAGGGCACCCATTTGGTACTGAGCCTGGCTGTGAACAGATGCAAAAGCAATAGAGGAGTCATCTATGCTTTCTTTGGGTTTGAATTGTCGCAGTAACCTAACATAGGGTGGGGACCTTGAGAAGAGTTTTAGACTCATGTCTTATCAGATCTGGGCTCTGTTTCCACTACTGCTACTCAACCTCTCTAAGCCTCAGTTTCCTTAATTGTAAACAAAAGTAACAGTTGACCCTGAACACCACAGGGGTTAGGGGTGCCAATCCCCCATACAGTTGAAAATCCAAGCATAATTTTTGACTCCCACAAAACTAAGCTACTATCAGCCTACTGTTGACCAGCAGTCTTGCTGATAACATAGTTAACACATATTGGCCGGGTGTGGTGGCTCACGCCTGTAATCCCAGCACTTTGGGAGGCCAAGGCGGGTGGATCACCTGAGGTCAGGAGTTTGAGACCAGCCTGGCCAACATGATGAAACCCCGTCTCTACTAAAAATACAAAATTAGCCGGGCGTGGTGACACATGCGTATAATCCCAGCTACTTGGGAGGCTGAGGCAGGAGAATCGCTTGAACCTGGGAGGCGGAGGTTGCGGTGAGTCAAGATCTTTCCATTGTACTCCAGCCTGGGAAACAAGAGTGAAACTCCGTCTCAAAAAAAAAAAAAAAAAAAAAAATTAACACATATCTGGTATATGTGTTATAGACTATATTCTTATCATAAAGTAAGCCAGAGAAAAGAAAATTGTTAGGAAAATCCTAAGGAAGAGGAAATATATTTACTACTCATTGAGTGGAGGTGGATCAGCATGAAGGTCTCTGTCCTCATTGCCTTCACATGGCAATAGGCTGAGGAGGAGGGAGAGGAAGAGCTGGCCTTGCTGTCTCAGGAGTGACAGAGGTGAGGTGACCAAGGTGGAAGAGGTGGAAGGGCAGGCAAGCACACTTGGTGTAAATTAAAAAAAAAAAAATCTGCGTATGAATGGACCTGTGCAGTTCAAAGCTGAGTTGTTAAGGGTCAGCTGTAATGTGCTTACCTCACAGGGCTGTTGGAAGGATGATGTGACACTGTGCATGTAACAGGCTTAGTGCTATGCCAGGCACATAGTAATGGCTCGATGTATTTTACAGGGAAAACGTGCAGGTCGTTTTCAATTATGTTGGTATAAACTAGCTTGGTGAAGGGTGAGCTATGTCACATCCTAAAAGTAGAATCAGAATAGGGCTGAAATCTGGAGATCTGGCCCTGAAGTGATGTGCCTGTGGTTCCTGGGTGGGGTCCTTGCAAAGCATGGCCCTGGGGTTCTTATTTTCCAGTCATCACCATATTTAAGGGTAAAGTGGAAGAGGTGGAGCTGCCTGTGGAGAAGGTGGACATCATCATCAGCGAGTGGATGGGCTACTGTCTGTTCTATGAGTCCATGCTCAACACGGTGATCTTTGCCAGGGACAAGTGGCTGGTAAGTGTCCTGCATGCTGTCCCTGCGTTGGCCGGCTGGTTGTCCTGCTGCTCTACCCAAGGCCTGCAGCCTAGGGGGCATACGAGGACTTCAGAGAAGACTAAGGCTAGGAGGTCACTGCCCCAGGCCCCTCTCTTTAGAGCAGATCTGTATCAGGGACTAGAATGCTCGTCTTGGGTCCAGCATGTGTAACCATCAGAGTGGACTTCTGTGGGTCTCACCTCGGCCTCTTTTGCAGTAATAGACATCCATTCTCCCAAGTTAAAGGTCCGTTTTGGTCAAGAAGTACTTAGGACTTGCATGGCTGCCAGAGCCAGGTGTGCTAGTCATCTGGGCTTCTCGAGGCCAAAGTCATAACATCTCTCACTGCTCCTCACTGGGTTTACCTTCACCCCACCTCACTTGTCGCATTGACTCCACCTAGGTCCCTTAAATTCTCCTTGCTCCAAAATAAAAATTGAGCATTGCTGTCCCAGCCCTCACCCCAGACAAGGTGGCAGTCCACTGCATGAGAGATGCTGGCAAGGGGGTGCTTGTCTGGTGACTCTATGTGCGGTTCAAAATGTGATGTCTTTGTCAGGTGAATAGATTACGAGACCCATTTCCCCACAATTCATCAACAGAAACCTGGAGGGCTTATGTTTCCAGACCGGGCAGCTTTGTACGTGGTAGCGATTGAAGACAGACAGTACAAGGACTTCAAAATCCACTGTAAGTCCCCTCTTGCTTCTCCTGTGGACTTCCACCGCCCAGTTGGGGTGGGAGGCACTCCAGTGGGCCCGAGATGAGCAGGCAGTGACATGAACACCACTGCTGTCCCTGAGGAGGAGCTTATCTGGGACCGTTTCTGGAGTCTGCTCTCCAAATGTTTCTATCTAGTCCCAAGGGTGCGAGGTTTACTGAGAGAAAATAAGCCATATGGCTGGGATGAGAGAAATGTCCTGGGGTGAAAGGATGAATGCAATGTGAATTAAAAATTGGACTGAGGGCCGGGCGCGGTGGCTCACGCCTGTAATCCCAGCACTTTGGGAGGCCGAGACGGGCGGATCACGAGGTCAGGAGATCGAGACCATCCTGGCTAACACGGTGAAACCCCGTCTCTACTAAAAATACAAAAAACTAGCCGGGCGAGGTGGCGGGCGCCTGTAGTCCCAGCTACTCGGGAGGCTGAGGCAGGAGAATGGCGTGAACCCGGGAGGCGGAGCTTGCAGTGAGCTGAGATCCGGCCACTGCACTCCAGCCTGGGTGACAGAGCGAGACTCCATGTCAAAAAAAAAAAAAAAAAAAAAAAAAATTGGACTGAGGCAGCAGAAGCTGAGTTTTTGCAGAGATTAGCAGGGCAAGTGGCTTGAAACCTGTGAAGATTCGGTTAGCCCAGAAGTCCACCGCAGGGGTCCGAAGTGGCAGGTCTCTTGCCAGGCCAGTTGTTTCGAATCCTGCCTTCATTCCACTCCAACTTATCAAAATAATATTGATTCTCCTTCATATTCAAATACATATCATGTGAGGTTCTTTTGAGGAATAGGTAGCAGAGGGGGTGGGAAAGAGTGGAGATTTTGCTTTGAACAATCAGACAAAAGGCGAGTGTGCATGTGCATGTGTGCACAAGGCGGGGGCTCATATCTAAATGTGTATTCTTAATGCCTTATCAGCTAGGAGCGTGTGGTTCTCCGAGAACAATAAAGCCAAAAAACCTGGTCTGAAAAGGGCTGTTTTCCTGTTTCTCGTAAAGGGTAACACTTCTCTGTGACACAGGCCTGATCCTTAAGGAGATTATACCAAACATGTTTTTGTAAAGATGAACATGGCTGTGTCTCCTCAACCAGAACCAAATACAACAAAGGAGAAAAGCGCCCCTCAAACAGGCAAACCCCCAAAACTCCAAATTAAAGCAAGAGGCAGCAGCTCCAACCTATCCATTAGACTGGGCACATCTGGGGTTCCTGCCCCAACAGGGCGGTCCTTTCCTATTTGGCAGATTACTGTGGAGGGGCTCACAGATTGAACAGAAGAATAAATGCCTCCAAGCGGCTAAGACTCCATCCACAGTTCAACAAATTGAGGCTCCATGGATTTAAACAATTGCCATCTAATCGTTGTCGGTGGCACTGATGAAAACTCAGCTGGACTCTGCTATGGTTGTGGGTATTTGTCTGGGTTCATCCCTTTCTGGAAATACAAAATCAAAGTGCGAAGTTCAGAGCCAGGTTCAGAAGAAGACAAAAGTGGGACGGCTGTTTGAAGCTCTGTGCCCTGGAAACCCTCTCTGGTTGCTGTCTGCCTCCAGCCAATCTGGTGTGATTTCTACTATTTGACCTCCTGGGGGAAGGAGGCAAAATACCAAATGAGGACAGTGAGAGGTAGGGGGGCCCAGGTTAAATGCTTTGCACACCGCCAGCCCTGAGTTTAAATCTTGGCTTTGCCCTTTCCTAACTGGGTAACCTTGAGCAAATTATCTAATATCTTTGAGCCTCAGTTAAGGGATAATCTTCTCAATCCCACAGACTTGTCATGAGGATTAAGTGAGATGACGTATATTAAAGGACATGACAGTTCTTGGTCCTATAATGGCACTAGATGGGATCTAGTCTCTGACTGTAGCTAAGCCCCTTTCTGCCACGGGCTCTGGCAAGTGAGCCTGACTGCCAAGCCCCTGGTGGCTCAGAATCTAGGACAGATGTACTCTCATGGAAGATTGCAGACACAACTCAACAGTGAGTGTTGATCAAATGCATGTATAAATAGGACATATTTTGCCCTGGAGCTGCATTTTGGAGTTCTTGCTGTGCAATTGTACTGAACAGTGTTTTGAGGAGGAAAAGTTCTAGATACATTCTTCATTCTCACGTTCACTTAAATATTTATTGAGCTCCAACCTGAGGCACACCTCTTTAACAAACTTTCTCATGATTCCCACAACAAAGATACCTGTGTCAGGAACCTCTGCAGGTTTGCACATTGCAATGAGCCAGCCTGGGGCCGGGAGGGGCTCCTAAGGCACTGGCCCCAGACTGGAGATCATGTGATTTATTTCTTTGATTCTCATTGCGGCGTTCATACCTTCTGGAAAAGGAAAAAAAATCTGAAAGTTAGCACCATCTTTTCTTGTGCCTATTCTAGAGCCTCTGAAAAATATCAACCTCCTCCCTACCCCGAAAGAACACTAAGAAACAGACACTTAAAATGCATTGAAAATACTGTTTTCTATTTACATTTTTAAAAACAAGCTTTTTTTTTTTTTTTTTTGTAAAGGAAGCAAACCCACTTACAAATTCATTTCAAATACATGGAGATTTTGGTTACTATGAGTTCTAAATCAGAAGTAAAGCACAAAGGTTGCTGGTTGCTAAGGCAACAATTGTAAGCAATTTTCTATTGGCTCAAGAACCAGCTAAGAAGGAAACATTTTGAAATGAGGCAGGAGAGTGAGACACATTCAGCCCCTTTCAGAAAATGAATTGTTAGAGGGAGAGCTTTCTTTCCTTTCCTCTCCTTTCCTTTTGTTTTATTTCCTTCCCTCCCGCCTCCCTTCCCTCTCCTCCTTTCTTCTTCTTTCTCAACCACACACAGCAACATGGAAGTGTAAGAATGAGCACAATGCAGAACCCGCCCTCCATTGGCTCACCAGTGAATAGAGACCACATGGAGAGAGAGATGCATGTCTGGTGTATACTAGGCTCACAATCCATAATATTGTTGAAAGAAGGGAGGGAGGGAGGGAGGAAGGAAGGAAGGAAGGGAGGAAGGGAGGGAGGGAGGGAGGGAGGGAGGAAGGAAGGGAGGGAGGGAGGGAGGGAGGGAGGAAGGGAGAGAGGGAGTGAGGGAGGGAGGGAGGAAGGAAGGAAGGAAGGGATGGAGGGAGGGAGGGAGGGAGGAAGGGAGAGAGGGAGCGAGGGAGGGAGGGAGGAAGGAAGGAAGGAAGGAAGGAAGGAAGGAAGGAAGGAAGGAAGGAAGGGAGGGAGGGAGGGAGGGAGGGAGGGAGAAAGGGAGGGAGGGAGGGAGGGAGGGAGGAAGGGAGAGAGGGAGCGAGGGAGGGAAGGAGGAAGGAAAGAAGGAAGGGATGGAGGGAGGGAAGGAGGGAGGAAGGGAGAGAGGGAGCAAGGGAGGGAGGAAGGAAGGAAGGAAGGAAGGAAGGATGGAAGGAGGGAGGGAGGGAAGGAGGGAGGGAGGAAGGAAGGAAGGAAGGATGGGAGGGAGGGAGGAAGGAAGGAAGGAAGGATGGAAGGAAGGAAGGAAGGATGGGAGGGAGGGAGGGAGGAAGGAAGGAAGGAAGGAAGGAAGGATGGAAGGAAGGAAGGAAGGAAGGAAGGATGGAAGGAAGGAAGGAAGGAAAGATGGAAGGAAGGGAGGGAGGGAGGGAGGAAGGAAGGAAGGAAGGATGGAAGGAAGGGAGGGAGGGAGGGAGGGAGGGAGGGAAGGAGGAAGGAAGGATGGAAGGAAGGGAGGGAGGGAAGGAGGGAGGGAGGAAGGAAGGAAGGAAGGAAGGATGGGAGGGAGGGAGGAAGGAAGGAAGGAAGGATGGAAGGAAGGAAGGATGGAAGGAAGGAAGGAAGGATGGAAGGAAGGGAGGGAGGGAGGGAGGGAGGGAGGAAGGAAGGAAGGAAGGATGGAAGGAAGGGAGGGAGGGAAGGAGGAAGGAGAACTAGCAGAGGGATGTGCAAGGTGTAGTATTTAACTCTTAGAGAGGAGCAATCATTTTACGAACATTTTCTACTATAAAAGAGATACACAGAATTTCAAAAATGGAAGGCAACTTGGTGGATATTCTATTCAATTTCATGCACAATACATGAATTGCACCCAGTGCATGAATCTACATCCCGTAGAGAATGAGAGAGATGGGCACCAGTTTCTTGGCTGATGAGAAGACTGGAAGAAAGACCTCATGCAGAGGTGACAGTGCTTACAGCTTGATGGTTGAAGGGCAGCCCTCTTGGATGGCTCAGCCACTGTCTGTGGGCTTCACTTCCACTCATGACATCCAGAGTTTCCTCTGGCTCCAGCCCATTTTATGCAAGGATTCCACTTTGTTCCTGAGAGCCTAAAATGTGTCGATCTATTGTAAACACTTTCCCTTCTGCACAGAGAAGAATCTGTAAGTAGCATCTGGTGGCACTTGCTCTATTTTTCTCTGACCTCATTGTGAGGCAGTCCCATTAGCCTCATCAGAGAAACTCAGATGGTTGGGGCTGGGGTGGTAAGGGAGGATGCAGCTACAGTTCTCTCCAATCAGAAATCACATTTCTCCCCTGGTGCTTAATTCTTTTTCCTCAGGCTGTTTTTGAGCTTTCTCTCTTTATTGATTTTCTGCAGTTTGATTCTGATGTGTCTAGGTGTGTTTTTCTTTTTATTTATCCTGCTTGGGGATACATGGAATTCTTCCATCTGTGGATTGATTGTTTTGTTAGTTTAGAAAAATTTCAGCTGGTATTTCTACAGTTTTTTTTTCTGCCTGATTATCCTTCTCTGTTTCTTCAGGAACTCCCATTATATGAAATATTGTTTGATATTATCCCATGAAGCTTGGATCCTCTATTTTTTTCACTCTTTTTTTCTCTTTGTGTTTAAGTTTGGATCATTTTTATTGCCCTGTTTTCAACTTCATTGGTTATTTCCTGATATATTTATTCTGCTAATAAGTTCATTTTAAAAAGTCTTCTTTTCTAACATTGTTATTTTGATTTCTAGCATCTCCATTGGCTTTTTGAAAAAGTTTCCATCTCATTAACGAAATTCTCCAGTCCTTTACACACACTGTCCACCTTTTCCACTAGCTTCTTTAACATACTTAGTATAGATACTTTAAAATCTTGTTGGATAATTCTAACATCTGAGCATCTCTAGATTTGTTCTATGACTTTTTTCTTACGATAATAGGTCATATTTTTCCCTTTTTCCTGTGTCTTATAATTTTTCATTAATGCTGGACATTGTGAGTCAAAGGACCAGCAGAGACAGGTGAATCACATCTATGCCCAGAAGACAGCATTGCCTCTGCCAGGCTATTAGAATGAGGGTGTGAGTCAATCCAGTCTGTAGTAATAGCAGATTTGGGCTTTGTTGTTGCTTTAATTATACACATTATGCCATAGTATAGTCCTTTTCAGGAGTCTGTTTTAATCCACTAACAAAAGCTTCACAGGTCTCTCTGATAGAATTTTTTAAAATTCTAGATAATCATTATATTTCTTGATGACCAATGGCTCTTACCCCACATACACTTACTTGGCATACGGTATACAATTGCAACAAATAATTAATGTGATTGATTTGTATCCTACTCCATCTCTGCTCCACTTCTGGTAAAAAGGGCTACTGGGAAATAAATGGCTAGCAGAAAGGAGGAGATAAGACCCAAATTAACCCATATAAAGGTAACTAAGACACCAGGCATTGCAAAACAGTGCAGGCATTAAATGTCTGGGAATGACTCTCAATTCAAAAAGCATTATCTGTGGGCCTATTCTGTGCCAAATGCTGTACTATGGGTGTTGAGGATACAGGAGAGGTTGTGTGGTCCGGAGCGTTTAGAGAAGGTCTCACAAAGGCCATGAGACATTCAGATCACCATTTTGGGACTTGAAGACACTAAAGATCACGTACCTCACAGGATTCCAAACTGGTTGGAATTGTCTGTATAGATTTGTAAAACTCCAGCTCCCTGGCTCTCAAATCTGGAAATTCTGATTCCAGAATTTCTGGTGTGGGCCCTGGAGTCTGCATTTTAAAAACTGTTCCAAGTGATTCAAGAACACAGAACCACCGAACCCAAATCCTTATTTTATAAGTAAGCCCAGAAAAAAGGATTGATTTGCACATGGCCGCACAGCTTGCATGGCAGCAAAGCCAGAGCTCAAACCACATAATGATAACCACTATTATGTATCAAGTGCTTTCTGTGTGCCAGGCACTGTCTTATACACTTTACATATATTATCACATTTAATCCTCATAACAATCTTATGGGATCACTATCATTATCATCATTTCCATTTTAAAGAATCCTTAGAAACCAAGGCTTAGAAAGGTTATATTTGTGCCTAAGACTACACAGCAAATAAGTGGCAGAGCTCGGATTTGAACTCCAAAGTCTAGGCATTTAACCATTACACACATTGACTCTCAGGCTTTTGCTTAGCACTAGCAGTGAACTCAAACTCCAGGCAGAGTCCAGGGAGGAAAGAGCAGGTGCATAGATGCAAGTCTCTTGAGAAAGACACAGAAGGCAACGTGTTTCAGTGTGTATGTGGATACACATACACACTATGTGTGTGGATAGCTATACACATACACAGAGGGTGGATAGCTATTTCCACATTCTAGAGGGAAGTCTTCTCTGAAACCTGCCCTGTTGCCAACTAAGCAGCCTCCTCCCCACAAAGTAGGTTTTAATTGGGAGTTTGGCACCAGCCTCGGGTGATTTAATGGGATTCGGTGGGCATCTTTTTCTCAAACCGGAATTTCACAAGCACTCATCCTCTGGGATTACTTTCTCTGCCTTCTTTTCCCAAGAAAGAAGCTCTTTGTGTGCCTTATAAAAGAATCAGAGTCAAAGGAGCAAGCTGTCACTGACCATCCGCGCCTCCTGCCGCACACACCCACTCTCAAACACACACAGGAACATACACTCCCTAAGGTCCTCTTTGTTTGATGAATGTTTTAAAATAAAATTTAATCCTGTAAGATTTTAGAGAAAAGCATTTCTACTTCAAGGTATTTTGAAACCCGTTGAGAAAACAGATGAATGAGATTCAGGTGCCCAGAAACTAAAGAGTCTGCTAGGGCATCCTCTCTGCACTGTAGGGGAGAAATCTTGAATTCTTGGTTGCTGTCACGGATGGGCCATGGCAGGTGAAGGATTTAGGGGACATGCTGGGCTTGAGCCCTCGCCCCTCCGTTTCCCTGTGTGATCACGGGCCAGATATTATCTGTGACCCAGATGCCAACTTCTCCCAGCCACAGTTTTCTTATCTGTACCATAGCAATATCCTCATGTGGTCGTAGGGTAGATTAAATGAAAAACCTAGCCTTGACTGAATGATCAATCAATGATTGCAATTATTGGCCAGGCACGGTGACTCATGCCTGTAATCCCAGCACTTTGGGAGGCCGAGGCGGGCAGATCACCTGAGGTCAGGAGTTCAAGACCAGCCTGGCCAACATGGCGAAACCTAGTCTCTACTAAAAATATAAAAATTAGCCGGGCGTGGTGGTGGGTGCCAGTAATCCCAGCTACTTGGGAGGCTGAGGCAGGAGAATCGCTTGAACCCGGGAGGTGGAGGTTGCAGTAAGCCCAGATTGGGCCACTGCACTCTAGCCTGGGCGATGGAGCCAGACTTGTCTCAAAATAAATAAATAAATAAAATAGCAATTATTACCATATTAAGGGTGATCCTGGGTCATCAGACTTGAATTAATTTCTCACCAACCCCTAAATCTTTCTCCCTCCCAAACAAAGTATCCTATGAGTAGCCCAAAGAGGACAAGGAGCACGGCTGAGAGGGTTTGTGTTCCTCTTGGGGGTAGTTTCTAATGGAGTGGATCTTGGCATATGAGGAAGGCAGAGATGTTCCTGGACCCACCCAGGTGAGAAAACTGAGGTTCAGAGAGGTTAGGTCATTTGTACAAAGGCTGACCAGTACGTGGTGGTGCTGGAATTTCAACTGTAGTTGATTTCACTGTAAGATCCCATGATTCTCTGTGCTGCCTTAAAGGTTCAGTGGACGGGGACAGGAAAAGGGGGAGAGATGGGCCTTCTAGGCCTTCTAGATGTGGAGAACAGCTGGAGCCAGCATAGGAATAAGAACGTAGAAGACAGATAAGGGAGTTCATAGGAGACGCTGCCGGCCTGGGGAGGGGACAGGAAAAGGAAGAGTCAGCTAGCCTGGGTTCTAGTCTTTGCCCTGCTACACTCTAGCTGTAGGAGCTTGGAGCAGTTTCCCAGCCTCTCCGAGCTCTAGTTCACCTAACAACAAAGTGGGCCTTGCCTTTTCCCAAGGTGGAAATGGGAAATGGGGGCGGGCATTTGGCACATTGCCAAGTGCCCCCCCGCTGAGCAGTTCCGCCTCAATTTTGATGCAAGGGAACTCGAGCTGCCACTCAGCCCTCAGGCACGCTGTGCTCTAGGACTCAGGGGGTTGGGTGAGCTTCTGGGGGTCCTGCGCCTGCCTTCACGTCTTGCTCTGCTCCCACAGGGTGGGAGAATGTCTATGGCTTTGACATGACCTGCATCCGGGACGTGGCCATGAAGGAGCCTCTAGTGGACATCGTGGATCCAAAGCAAGTGGTGACCAATGCCTGTTTAATAAAGGTCTGGACACTCATCCGGGGTGGACCTGGGTGTGCTGGGAGCCCCGCTGTGCCACCCTGGAGTCCAGGCAATGCCGGCTCCTGCACAGCCCCCACCTGGTGAGGCAAGGCCGCCTTGGCCAGAGCCTGCGGTGCTCCATAAGCACAAGTCAAAAGCTGGCAGTCCGCCTGGACACAGCCACTGAGAGAGTGGCTCCATGGTGGCACGGATGAGGGAGGGCCCCAGCACAGGGGCCCTGGTGGTGTGCAGGAGGGTGGGGGTGCAGGGAGGGGAGGGGCATGGAGGAGAGGACACCTGGAAGAGGAGAGCGTGCTCAGGTTTGGGGCAGTTGGCCCATTCAGAGGCAGACATCTCTCTTAGGAAAGAAATCCAGGACCTCAATATGCTGTGTAGTCATCATCATGCTCCTGCACACCTCTGCTCCGGTGGCCTGCCAGATAGAGCTTCCAGCTGCCCCTTCCTGAGTGTCCCTGTTTGCACAAGCTCTAAACCAAGCATGTCCAGTCTGTGTCCTCTGGGCCACATGTGGTCCAGGATGGCTTTGAATGCAACCCAACACAAATTCGTAAACTTAAAATATTATGAGACTTTTTTGTGGGATTTTTTTTTTTAGCTCATTAGCTATCGTTAGTGTTAGTGTATTTTATGTGTGACCCAAGACAGTTCTTCCAGGGTGACCCAGGGTAGCCAAAAGACTAGACATCCCTGCTCTAAACACCTTTTCGCAAGGCTTCCTTCAGTGCAGATGAAGAAGAGCTAGTCAGCATCTTTGCCACACCAATCCCTAGTACATGCTTTTTATTAAAAATTCAAACATGTCCACTTAGATAGAGTAAAGGTGAAAGGTGCCCTCTGCCCCTCCAGCCCCATCCTCCTCCAGAGATAACCACTGCTCATGGGCTGGGTTGCCTCTGCCAGTCCTTTTTGTATGCATTTGCATTATATATGCTAATATATTATGTTGAACAATATAAAACTATTGATATTTGACAGTTTTTTTTTAAATAAAGAGAGACATCAATTTCATGTAATTCAAGCCAAAAAAAAAATTTTTTGAGACAGAATCTCATTCTGTCACCCAGACCGGAGTGCAGTGGCACAATCACAGCTCGCTGCAGTCTCGACTAACTGAACAGTTTCATGTAGCTCAAGTTATTATTTTTTTTTTTTTGAGACAGGGCTTCTCCCTCTCCCTGTCACCCAGGTTGAAGTGCAGTGGTGTGATAATGGCTCACTACAGCCTCCCTGAGGCTCAGGTGATCCTCCTGTCTTAGCCTCCTGAGTAGCTGAAGCTATAGCTACGTGCCACCAGGCATGGTTTTTTGTTTTGCTTTGTTTTTGTTTTTTGTTTTGTTTTGTTTTTGTAGTGATGGGGTTTGGCCATGTTGCCCAGGCTGGTCTCAAACTCCTGAGCTTAAGTGATCCACCCATCTCAGCTTCCCAAGTGCTGGGATGACAAGCATGTGCCACCATGCCCAGCCCAGGTTAATTTTTAAATTTAAAAATCAGCCCACCTGAGTCTGATTTGCTAACATGCTGGCCTACTATGCTCCTGCACGCATCATTCTTTTCCTGAAAGTGTCGGGGCAGGGTACTGAGCTGGAATATTTATAGTAGGATAAAGGGATTGGAGTTCAGGGCCTCTAAGGATGGGGGTAGTTTCTGAAAGACTGGTACGACTGCTGCTTTGCCCACATGGGAACCGTCCTTTGTCCTGGACACAAGCCTTGCTAGGAAGAACTGCACCCGTTGGGATGGAGTGTCACTGTGGCCTTCAGAAAGGACCTCACAGGGCAAATAAACCTAGAATGAACCTCATCAGACCCCATCAGATGCCCCCTCTCTTTAGTAACATCCTGCCTGAGAGGTTTGGCTTTGAGTCTAAGCCTCAGACTCTCCATTCACAGGGTTCTCACTATTTCATTCAGCCTTTTTTCTGGGTCCAGGCAGGATTAATTGTGAGCAAATGTGTCCTTTTGTTTCTCCGTACCAGTCCCTCTGTCCCTGAAGCCTCTTCCTCTTTGTCATCCTAAACAAGAACAAGGAAAGTATGCCCCCAACAAGAAGTTCACCCATAGTGCAAGGCACTTCTGTAAATGTAGAATAGATAGAAGTCTACTGGAGCAACTGAATTTGCCGAAATGACATGTGGCAGTGACATTTACCAGTAGGCATCTGCATGTAATGGCTTCAGCCTGGGGATAAAATTCCTTCAATGTTCTTGGACCCAGGTTGCTCTCTGCCCCGACCCAGCCCCCACTGGCCGGGGTGGCCACTGCATTTCTGTTTGCATTGCCGGACACGTCAGCCACCATCCTGGCTCTCCACTCCCCAGGCAAGAACTAGCAGGGCCTTTCACTTGGTTAGACCTGAGTGTATCCAGGGGCAAAGCAGCCAAGGAGTGGCTGGAGGGGTGTGTGTTCTGTACACTCCTTATGAAAATTCCCGGGGCTCTGGTTCTGTCTCAGGACTCGCGACCTGTGATGATTTCCTGTCCCACGCTGGTCCCTTTCTTCCTCCGTGTTCCTGAGAAGGAGAACGATGGTCTGTGTTTGCTTCTGCTTCCAGGAGAGCCCTTCCCCCAGCTCTCTCCTGCTAATGTGCTAAGCAACGTCTTGTCGAGTCTGTTGGGAAAACACTTGCCCTTCTTCACATACTTAATTGCTATTTTCATCGCTATTAACATTGCAGAGTGTGACACTTTATTATAATTAAGACTCTATTTTGACCAGACTTCTGCTCCGAGACATCCATTTGTAACATTATTTAGTGGTGGGGATCGCAGCGGCCAGGGGTACTTCTGAGTAATTTATGCTGGCAGAGTCCTCTGTTTCAAGCGGGTCACCTGAGGCCAAGTCAGTGGGTCTCCCTGAGTCTCAGAGCTGCTGTTTCTGCTGCAGAAAAGAGGAAGCCTCCTAGTCGAGGGGCTGGGCTCTGGGGAGTCAGGGTAACTGGAGCTGATATGTAGACTTTGGTTGGGGGTTGGGAGACCTAAGCCCAGAGGACCTTTTTGTCTTTGAAGCCTAGCTACAGCTGATCCCCTCCTCACAGATGGCCTGGACCCCCGCTCCAAAAGACCACCTGCCTTTATTGTTGCCATTATAATGTGCGGCTTCAATACTTTTGGTCCTAAAGGCTTTTGTTCCATCAGAGGCCTCTATTAAGATGCAAATGTCTCAGAGATCTATTGAACGCTGTCAGCTATAAGAGTTGATAGCTGACATTTGGTTGATGGACATGTGACAGCAAGATCCTTTAGAGTGGAATTCCTGCCAGATGGGGTGAGGGGTGTGTGTGTGTGTGTGTGCGTGCACACGTGCACACATGTGATAGAAGGAGAAAGTAACCACGTCTAGATTGTAAGCCATAAGGAGTCATTGAAGGTTATAGATCCAGAGAGTGACACCGTCTGGATGAACCTTAGTTATGAAAGAGGGGCCTGAGCAAAGAAGGAAGTCTTCAAGCAGGGAGACCTGTTCTGAGAAGATGATTGATGAGTCAACACATATTGCTGTGTATCAGGTGTTGCTGTGCACTGAGGATACACAGGCCAATGAGGTGTAGCTTCTGCCACTGAAGGGCTCCAGTGCACCGGCGTGAAGGTGGTGAGGCTGCTGAGATGAGATTGGAAGGCTGTGCTACACTGGTGACCAAGGGAACCAAGAAAGAAAGATACCAGGCATCTTGGAAAGGGCCTGGAGCCTGGCTGATTGGCCCTGAGAAGGTGATGGAAAAGTCGGTAAGGGTAGACACTGTGATGCCATTAACAACAATACAGGCAACCAAGGCCTGTCCTAAGAGTTTTTGAGCTGGAGGAAACCTGTGGACACCATGTGGCCATGTGGCTGGGAAGGATAATGAGCATTATGAAGGCTGACAGATACTCAGTATAAAAGTTTCCTAGATTTGAGCAATGGCCCACACTAACAGATGACATGTAATGAAGGACCCCTACCCCTGAGGGCTGTGGTGGAGGAAGGGGCTTGGCAGACCTAAATGCAGGCTGAGCCAGCAGTGTGCTCTTTGGGAATACAGGCTGCTATAAGTATGTGCCAATGGAGGGAGATGGAGGACCTGGTGTGGTCAGTGTAACGCTCAGTTTTGCAAGTAGCAGGACCCACCCGGAGGAGAAAGGCCCAGGTGATGAGGGGTCAGACATCATGACTTATGAGGAATGAATAAAAAGCCAGAGAAAGCTTGTATTGGAGAAGAAAAGGTTTAAGGGACCTGTGTGAGTTGGAACGGACATTTGGCTTCTTCTTGGGTGGAAGTTACAGAGGGATGAGTGTGAACTTTCTTCATTAGTTTTGAAGAAGGATCTAATGACTGGAGATGCCAGGACATGGACTGATCTGCCTGGCAGATAGTGAAGTCTCCATCCCTAAAGGTGTTCAGCAAGCACTAGGTGGGTGACCAGCAAGCACTAGATGAGTGTTCAGCAAGCACTAGAAGGGTGCTCAGCAAGCTCTAGATGGGTGCTCAGCAAGCTCTAGATGGATGTTCAGCAAGCACTAGATGGATGTTCAGCAAGCTCTAGATGGGTGTTCAGCAAGCACTAGATGGATGTTCAGCAAGCTCTAGATGGATGTTCAGCAAGCACTAGATGGATGTTCAGCAAGCTCTAGATGGGTGTTCAGCAAGCACTAGATTTGTGCTCAGCAAGCTCTAGATGGGTGCTCAGCAAGCTCTAGATGGCCACTAGAGAGGAGGTTCTTGCCTTGGATAAAAGGTTCAGCTTAAGAAGATGGGCTTTATAATCCCATCAAATTCTGCATGCTTGACCAAGGGCTCACCATTCAATTACTTCTTGTTCCCCATCTTTGGGCTCTAGACACACAGTGTAATTGGCATTTGAATGTGACCTCACCAAGGGCCTCCCACATTCCCCTAAACCTGTAATCTCACCTTCTTCCCAATCAACAGTCAGAGAGCTTCAGCTTCCACAGAGGATGTCATGGCTGCACACCCCAGATCCCAGCAGGACTCTCATCTGATTGGTTCCCTTAACCACTTTTTCTCTGTCCACCCTGGTGGAGTTAGGACTTCTCTTTGAAGGCTCCAGGGTACTTTGCATCTGTTTTTCCTTTATTTATCTTAGAAATACATTGAGACAAAAACCTTTTAATCGCTTTGCTGGTCTTGTTTTCCTACCCTCTGGTCCCTCTCTCCTAATTCCTGCTAACAATTCCATCTTCTGGGCCTCAGGAGGTCCCTGTGGAACCATCCAGGCACACAGATGGCCTTCTGGCTCTTACAGAGTTTTCAGGACAGAGGTCCTTGCCGCGCAACCTTGACTAATGGGAAGTTCTTCCTTGGGCCTCCCTAGAATCTGTCGGGATGCATCTTGGGCTCTGGTAGGTTTGCCCTGCCTCGCGGGGCCAGCAAGCAGCAGGTCAGCATTCTTCCATAGAAAAGAACAGCACAATGCAGACGTCTTTCAATTCCACCTGCTCCCCATGCGAGATTGATTTTCAGCCATTTTCCAGTTGAAATTCTTAGAGTTATTAGTTCTTCATGTTCCACGTTCCCTGGTCAGAACTGAAAATTCTCACTTCTTATTTTCCCCTTTTATTTATTTTTGAAAACAGTCCAGCCTTGTGAAAAATGGCCAGCAGAACTTTCCTAAGCTCAGTCTGTGACTTTGTGGGCTCAGGTCCTTACTCCTAACGTCATCCTTGAGACCTCCTATTGCTGGGAACTTGAGTATCAAAAAATTGGGGAAGGGGTAGTCTGGTTCATCCACATCACTGGAGGGCCTGATAAAACACAGATTGCCATTTTGATCCAGCAGGTCTGACCCCCTCAGAATTTTCCCCCAGGTACTGTTGGTGCTGATCTTTCAGGGACCACATTTTAAGAACGATGGATGGAGCAGTGCCTGGGTGGACCACTCGAGGCTGCTCTGACAGGTGAAGGGATGCATTGTCTAATTAATCCTCCTGTTCTCTCCCTTCCCCATCATCCCCCTGTAGCCCCAAACCCCCGCAGATTTACCTTCTGAATCCTGCTCCCCTCAGGTTTTGATTCAAATCCATTTGCATCATTGCTTGAGCATACTCTACCCTAGAAAGGATGGAGGAGGTGATTGGGAGAGTGGTGGGGAGCCTGAGAAATTACCCCAAGATCCCTCAGAGAGCCGACAGACCACAGTCTCTCATAGAACGAGGCTGCTGACCGGGACGCAGACTTGGTGGAGGCGATAAGTTCCCGGCATTCTCTCTTCTCTGGGCTGCAGGAGGTGGACATTTACACAGTGAAGACGGAAGAGCTCTCGTTCACATCTGCATTCTGCCTGCAGATACAGCGCAACGACTACGTCCACGCCCTGGTCACCTATTTTAATATTGAATTTACCAAGTGCCACAAGAAAATGGGGTTTTCCACAGGTGAGCTGTTTGTTGCTTCCCAGAGCCTCCTCCCTCTCCCATGCTTCCTCAAGTCTTTGTGGGGTGACCAGAGCTGGCCTTGACTTGGGGAGAAGGAGCTGGGTGTTAGCTGGGTGACACCCATCAACCTCTCCTACCATGGAGGAACTGTGCATCCTTACACTTGTGCTGTCCGAGGGGAAGGTAAATAATGTCGTGGTTGTTACAGCCCAAGTTGAGAGTGTGTTGGATGAGGGAGAGGCAGGAGGTAGGGCTCATGAAGGGGTCCTGAGACCCTTCAAATGCATATTTGTTCAGGTAGCACTTTCTGAGCACATTCTGTGTGGTGGGTGTGGATGGAGTTGAATAAGCCTAGTCTGCACTGCCATGCCTCTGTGCAGGACACAGTCTGTCTTGCAGCAGCCTGCACACTGGTCTCTATGTCTCCTTCCCTTCTCCCTTACTTTCACACCAACCCATCCTTCATTAAATCTCTGATGGTGTTCCCCCAAGATCACCCCACTCCCAAATCCCAGCCCCACTTCCGAGGTGCCTCGCTGCCTGCAGTAGATAAGCCCGGCAAATGGGGATCCCATGGCCTGGCCCTGGTCCACTCTCCAGCCTCATTCCTCACCACCCCTCTTGGCCGAGCCCTGTCCCATCTACCCCACAGATGGCCCAGCTTCACTGAGCTCCTTGCTGACTTCTCAACTCAGTGAGGCCTCTTCATTCTCTGGGCCATGGCTTCTGCACACACCAGTCCTTGTCCATCCAGGTGTGTCCTGGAGGTGGGAGGGGCCTTTGTCAGAGGCTCTCATCATCCCCTCTTCTCCTGGGTCAGTCTGCGAGGACAGCCATAACAAATTACCCAGGTTTGGGGGCTTAACCACACATGCAGTTCTGGAGGCTGGAAGTCCAAGGGCAAGGTGTCAGCAGGGTGGATTTCTGGTGAGGGATCTCCTCTTGCCTTGTGGTTGGCCACCTTCTCGCTGTGTCCTCACGTAGTCTTTCCTCTAGGCTCATGAACCCTTGGTGGCTCCATGTGTGTCCTAATTGCCTCTTCTAAGGACACCAGTCAGACTGGATGAAAGTAGTCACCTCTTTTAAAGCCCTTTTTCCAAATACAGTCACATTCTCAGGTACTGGGGATTAGGACTTCAACATGAATTTGGAAGGGGGTTACAATTCAGGTGGTAACACCACCCCTGCCCCATCTCTTCACCTGGTTTCCTGTCTCAGCTCAGGGGTTACCTGATCCCCACCTTCCCTTTGGTTCAAGGTTCGATGTCCTCAGGGCTCCCTGACATACCGTGCATGTGCCTGTCATGGTGATGTTTCAAGTGAGACACATGCACAACAGCAAGAAGAAATCAGGACAAAAGGGCATAAAAAGTCAAAGAAAACATTCTCACTCCCAACCCATCCCACTCCCACTCTTCAGAGGCAAATATTGTTATTAATGATTTCTTTTGTATCATTCCACCAGATTTCAGTGGGTGCACAAGCACATGCATATCCATAGACGCCTCTTTTTTTGGCTTTTTATTTTGAAATAATTATAGATTCACAGGAAGTTGTAAAAATAGTACACAGAGTTGTGTGAACCCTTTGCCCAGCTGCCCCATTGATGGTGTCTTATGTAAGCGTAGTACAGTATCAAAACTACACCATTTTTTAAAACTTAGATTGGATCCTACCCTCCACACTGCCCTCGGCTACCTTTTCTTTATTTAACAATGTTATCTTGGTGATACTCTCATAGCCTCACAGAGATACCTAGCTTCTTTTTTTAAACAGCCACACAGGATTCCAACACAGGGCCTATGCCATTGTTTATTCAGCATTTTCACTCTTTCTTGCAACCGTCAGTCTCCTGCATGAGTAGGGATCAGATCTCAGTCATCTCTGCATTGTGGGCTTCTAAAGCACAGTTCTAAACAAATTGCTCTAAGATGTGTATGATGATACAAACCTTGCCCTTGAGAATGTGTTCCTAGTGAGTCTTCCTGGGAATTGGGAGCATGTCATCAGGGGGTGAGGAGGTGAGTAGTTGCATGCCTAGCAGCGGGAGTGGGGAGGTGAGTTCTACCAGAAATCAAGGACGTGATTCTTTACTTCCAGAAGCCATGATGACAATGATGCTTTTTTTCATTTTTTTCTCAGAGACGAGGTCTCACTCTGTCTCCCAGGCTGGAGTGCAGTGGCGCAATCATAGCTCACTGCAGCCTTCACCTCCTGGGCTCAAGTGATCTTCCTGCCTTAGCCACACAAGTAGCTGGGACTATAGGCACATGTTATCATGCCCGGATAATTTTTAATTTAATTTTTTTTTTTTTTTTGGTAGAGATGGGGTCTTGCCTCATTGCCCAGGCTGGTCTCAATGATTCCCTTTTACCTATGGAAATAGAGGCAAAAGACAGATAAATCTCTTCACAGAAAGGCCTTTCCCAGCACCAGTGCCTCTTGACTACTGAGATTGGGTTTTCTGGTCTCCGTCAGCCAGGCAGTGCTGGTGCTTTCCTGCCCTGATCTGGGTCATTATCTGCTGCTGCCCTCCTCACAGGGGCAGTACATGTCCTTCCAGTGGGCAGGAGCAGGCAAGAGGGGGAAGGTGGGTTTCACTTTGATCTTGAAGGATTGGGAAGACTGTGCCTAGCAATGGTGAGAGTGGGGGTAGTGAGGGAGCTGGGGAGGAGCCTTCTTGGGGACAGTGGCTGTGATTGGAAGCTAGGGGTGAAGTCACAGGAGCTGGCTCTGCCTATTCAATCACCAGGATGATGTCTAACCCAGGGCCTGCCCTGCTGTAGGTGATGAGAAAGTCGGTGGGCAAGGATACTCTGGAAAAAGTTCTAAGTTTCCAAAGCCCAGGCTCCATCCCTGCAGCTCTCAGCCAGAGTTTTATTTTCCTTGAGATGATCTATTAATATTTCTAGCCCCCAAAATCAAGCAAACAGCTGCTGGACACTGTCTAGAGATGGCTCCCTGGCTCTGTAGTGTCAGGGATGACATTCTTCATGGTCCCATGTAGAGGAGCCTGGATTAAGCTCACATCCAGAATCAAGACATCAGCTCTAGGCTGCCTGAAAGATGGTGAGGATTTGCCCTGAGTGCTGAAGGCTCTAACCCAGTGGCTCTCCTTCCTAGTCTTTGGTCACACTCCCACCACAGTCCCACGTGGCTCAAAGACCACGGATCTAAACCCAGCTGTGAGTATGTTCCTCTGTCTTTCTGCAGTTATGGTGTTATGCCTCCTCCCTTTTGCACAGAATTCCGCATGCTTAGGTTCTGAAAGACATTTGGAGGTCCTCCAGTCTCCAGTTTGTCATGCCTTAGGGAAGTGGTTTTCAAAGTATGGTCGCTGGACGGGTAACATCATCAGTATCATCTGGGAAATTGTTAGGGTTGCAAATTCTCAAGCTTTACCCTGGACCTCCTGAATCAGAAACTCTGGGGGTGGGGGCCAGCAGTCTGTGTCTTAACAAGACCTCCAGGTGATGGCGATGCATGTTCCAGCTTGAGGACCACTGCCTCTGTGCAAGACTGCCCTGAACCAGAGGGCTGAGAATTTGACCAATGTTGACTTTCTTCCGGAAAGGCTATTCCATCTCCTCACTCAGGTATACCCTCAGGCCTCACCAAGACTCTTTGCTTTCTGGCTGATGTAGATCCCTCTTCTTGCACATGCCTATATGGGTAGCAATGGGGGTGGGAGAATAATGTGTTGAGGTGCTTTCTCAGCCACCTTCCTATATCAGCATGGGGGCTCTGTTTCTAGCAGGTAGCCAACTTCTTTCCCAGTTAATGTGGGTTAGCAGCGGGGTATACTCAGACCATCTAAACTCTGACAACCGACTGAGTAACGCTTTCTGTTTCTGTGGATCTCAGATGCACAGACTTAATCTAATTCTTGGCTCATGCCATATGTCATTATTGGACCATTCATAGTTTACTTTTTGCTAATTTATATATTAATACAATGAATATCCATGAACTCACCATGTAACTCAGCAACCAGATTATAAATTAATTACTATTAACTAGAACATAAAATAGTAACTAGAGTAAATTAATAAATACTAACAAAATAAATAAAAACCAATAAATAAAATAAAGGTATTAGTATTACTATTAGAAGGTAAATACATCAGTTAATATTAAAAATAAATAGTTTTTCACTAAAATATAAATATTAACTAGAAAGACCATGGTAATGACTGTAATGATTATAATTATAATTAAGTATAAATAAATTAATGCATATTCACATTAATTTGCTTACACTTATTAATTCGAGCCATGCCCTGACTCAATGACTGAAATGCTGCCACACCTCTGCATCTTCCTGGATGCCCCACCCCATCCCACCTCCCATATAGATGAACATTATCCTGAATTTTGTGTCCCCTATTCCCTTGCTATTTATGAAAAGTTTGATCACATGGATGTGTGTGCCTAACCAAGGTATTGTTTGGTCTCAGTTGTTTTTGAACTTGATGCAAAGTGTAGCCTGCTGTGTGTGGTCCCTCCACATCAACCCCCAACTGAGTTTTCTGTCTCAGCCCAGCGGTAGCATGTTCTGCCGGCCGGTTAGAAGCACATTCCATACCACACAACCAGAAAAACGATCCCTTCTAATGACTCTGACGTCTCCGCAGCTCCAGCCAGAATCTGTCACAAATAGGCACAGACACCCAGGGTTCCAGGCTGTGGCAGCCAGTGGGCACAGTGCCCCCCGACCACAACACATCCTCAGTGGGGTGGGAGTAGAAGTGGGAACTGGGGCCTCTGGGGCTGCTGTGTAATCCAGGAAAGTCAGGTAGCCGGTGGAAGGACAGGAGCCCCAGCAGATGCAGGCCTGTGTGCAAGCCCTAGTTTTTTCAGGTATCAGCAGGGTAGGCAGATCAGACATTGGAGAGGAGTTTGAGCAAGTTACTTCCTGGGCCTTGGGCTCAGGCAGCCCCTTTCTGCCATTGACACCCTGTGACATTGAGTCATTTTCCCACATTAAAGAAGCTTCTTGGTGCATAGTCCTCCATTCTCCAAAAGACCTGTGAATTCTCTAAGGAATATAATTCCAAACTTACAGCTAGAAAAATTATATCCCAGAAAGGATGACCAGCCACTTAGCCATTGATTAGTGAGATGGGAAGCAGGATTCCATTCCCTTCCCAAAAGCACCAGGAAAACTCTGCTGAGAGGCCAGGCACTGCCATTTGCACCCTCAGCTCCCTGTATTCCCAAGCCCCATCCTTGGTCATAGCACCCACCCTACTTCTCACTATTTGCCTGAATGTCTTCTCACTGAGGCTGCATGATCAGGGGAGGAGGGGACAAAGTGGTGTTCATCCCATTTGCTGTTCCCCAATTCTAAAGCCATACCTGGCCTGTGGCAGGCATCCTAAGTGGAAGTCTGTGGAATGGTGAATGGATGCACGGCACTGGGAATGCCGCAGGCAGTACTGGTCATGCTCACTTCAAAATGTAGAAGAAAAGCTGCCTAAAGCCTAGAATCAGAGAGATTGTGATGGGGAAGGGACTTGTGGCGGGGAGAAAAGGGGTATGTGGGGCCAGAATGCTAAGAGCAGGGAGGCATCTTCAGAATAGGGAAGGCTGAGAGCCGGTTGTACAATCTGGATGGTCATAGGTGGGCGTGGGGTGGAGGAAGGGAAAACCTTCCTCCCTGACAAGGAGAACTCTAGATGTTGCCCACAACCCTTTGTTGAGTGCCCACCCTTGTGCATGGTGACATTCTGGATCTTTTTCAGTACATTCTCCACCACTAGAGAGAGGCGGCATACCTTTGCAGGCCAGAGCTATAGTTGATGAACTAATAAAATCATATACCACTGTAATAACCAAAGACTTGCCTGTTGCAATGGCTTGGTATGTCGCTAACATGGGCCTAATATGTTTTAGGTAGGGTGGCTGTGTAACTCTTCTTTCCATTAAGGACACGTTTGCAGGTGAAGGGAAGAGCTGTTAATCATTATGCCAGGAAAACAGATGCGAACTGGAACTGTCCTGGGCACAGCAGGAGGTTTGGTCATCCTTAGTCTGTAATCCTTTCCCCTTCTCATCTCATCTCATCCTCACAATACCTCAGGAGACAAATATCATGACCCATATCCTGCAGATGCAGAAAAGGAGTCCCAGGTCACACCACAAGTCAGTGGCAAAGTGGAGACTGGACACTGGGCTTTTGTCACCTAATTAAATGTCTTTCCCACTCTACCTTCCCAAAGGAGGTCAGGAGATGCACTGGGATTCAGCCATGGCTGTGTGTCTACATCACCTGCCCCTCCACGCCCCCCAGAATTACTGACTTCAAATCTCTTGGAGTAGAATCAAAATACTGACTTTTACTAAGTTTCTCCTGGGCATTTTAATGGAGAACCAGGATTGGGAAAACTGGTTTAGACAATGACTCCATGGCTAATGAACCCATCATGGAAATGAGATGTTTATGGATGTCTTAACCCTTTGATGTTGATATCAAGGAAAATAATCATCTTCCTCCAACTCAAAGCCAGCATGTTTTGGGGACTACCATCAGAGGCACACCCAGTGGCTGACAAATCTGGGCCTGGAAGTCTCTGGGGGTCTCATAAGGCATCGGATTAGGTGACAGAAGGAGGCTGCTTGAATTCCCTTGCCTGAAGTTCTTTAGGAACCGGAGAGAGACACCTGTCTGAGCTGGTGTAGGTGGAAGTGGGGGCGAGAGTGCTGTCAGTCATACACTGACAGTCTCCACATATAACCAGAAACTATCTTTTGACTGTTTAGAGGTAGCTGGCAGAGAAGGTTGTTGGGAGCAGGTGGACTTTGTCTGCAGACAGCAGTATGCCCTGGAGGCCAGAAAGGCTGGATGTGTTCAGGAACCCAGGCAGGGTCTGAAAGGGACAGACTGCACCTTCATGATCCTCCTTCCCCTTCCAAATGTGTAGGCTGCACTTTCTCCCCATGACCTTGAGTTTGCATCGATTTCCCAAATGCACACGTGGAGGGCTACTTGAGTCTCTCTCCAAACCACTGACATTTGATCAAGCCAGTTCATTGTGAAGGGCAGAGAAAAACAGACTCTTCAGTGCTGTTAAAATAGGCCTTGGGGTTTTGAAAGCTCTTAGAGGTCACCAGGTCTGAGTCAGTGCATGATAAAGCCTCAGTCGGTGCTGTGTGAACACCTGCCAGGTTGGACCTCAGGTGGCTCATACGATTGTGGGACATCTCTAATTCTTCTTGGTAAATTAAAAATCTGCCTTCTAATGATTCCTAGTGACTAGCCTTTGTTCTGCCCCCAAAGCCATGATAAGGCCACATGTAAGTCTTTCCATGTGACAGCTTTTGAAGTATTTTGAAGACCCTTATCTTATCCCCAAGTCTTCTCATCTTTATCATTGATCCTTAAAAAAAAAAAAGAAAGAAAAGAGGAAATCCTGGTAGAGGAATGCAACGGCCCAAACCAAGAGGAACTTCCTGTAATAAGATGGGTTCTTCTACAGTCTATATTCCAAAGGGCCCCAGTGTAACTGGACACGTACGAGTACATTGAAACACCATAGACACTTGCTCTTTGGGTTCTTAACATCATTAATGTATTCCATACTCATAGATCTACCACGCACAGAGGCAGGCACGAGGAAGCAAGGCTGACCCAGTCCCTGTCCTCATGGAGCTTGCAGTCCATGGAGGATGCAGACAAATGGGGGTGGGGGAAAGACATTTATCTTGTGTGATACACACTGTGATAACAGAAGGTCAGGGTGCCTTGGGAGCTCTCAATCCAGGTTTTGCGGGTCAGGCAAGGCTTCCCAGAGGAAGGATGAGGAAGTGAGAGGCTGGAAAGGAGGGAGAGGAAGAATTTCAGAGACAGCTGCTGGCGAGGATGATGGCCTGTGAGGCAGGATCCCTCATATTTAATGGGAGAATATGTCGTGTGCTGAGAGGGAAGGGAAGAGACTCAATGGCAGACATGGGGGAGGTGCAAGTACCACTATGGCTTTGGGTCATGCAGGATGAATGAGCTGTGGGCCAGCATTAGGGCTGTGGGACAAGAACCATCCCTCATTTCTTTCTGATCCAGTTAGGAAGATACACTTGAAACCCTGGGCCAAGGTGCTAGGTTTAGTTCCCCATGCATAGACAAGCAGGCAGGGAAAGCTTTTTTTTTTTTTTTTTTTTTTTTTTTTTTGAGACAAGATCTCACTCTGTCACCCAGGTTAAAGTGTGGTGGTACAGTCATAGCTCACTGCAACTTTGAACTCCCGGGCTCAATGGATCCTCCTGCCTCAGCCTCCTGAGTAGCTGGGACCACAGATGTGAGCTACCACGCTCGGCTAGTTTTCTCATTACGTTGCCCAGGCTGGTCTTGAACTCCCAGGCTCAACCAGTCCTCCTGCCTCAGCTTCCTGAGTAGCTGGAATTACAGCTATGAGCCACTATGTGTGCCCAGCAGGGAAAGCTATTTGTAAGATTGAGGACCAAGTACCTGCCATTATCAGTGGATCTGGGGAAACTGGTTTAGCTGTGGGGTTTGCATGAATGATGACATTTAAGGGGAGATAGGAGGGCGTACTCTACAAATCCCTTCCCCATGCTGTCTGAACATCTTCATTCTGTTGAACTAATTAAAAACAGCCGCATGTTCAGACACATGTATGTCGATGCATTTAGTGGGTGACAAGGCATTCATCATCCATCCCTTGCTATGAACTTGTAGTATCAGGTTGTCTGTCTTCTGATCCCCAGCTAAGATCAGCACTTGAGGGGATGGAGATGTGATGGGAGGAGAGGCCACTGGGGCTGAGTGGGAGTTCTGATGGGGCTTGGAGGCGGGCTATAAGGACTATGCACCTGACCCAACAACAGTGCTGGGGCGGGTGGTTTCAGTGAGTCCCAGGGCAAGCCCAGTAACTTCTATGCAGGGTCCCAGCCTCATCCCTTTGGAGACATCATCTTTGACTCTTTCTTCCCACCTCCCCTGTTCTTTGACCCCTCAGCCCCTGACGCTCCTTATACCCACTGGAAGCAGACTGTCTTCTACTTGGAAGATTACCTCACTGTCCGGAGGGGGGAGGAAATCTACGGGACCATATCCATGAAGCCAAATGCCAAAAATGTGGTAAGTGCCAAGGCCACCTGTGTCACAGAGCGGGGCCAGGGACATAGGGGAGAAGGTCCCCATGGAGCTGGCTCACTCAGGACCCACTTGCCCAGACTCTTAAGTGTCTCGTGAACAATCAGAAACTTACTGAGGGAGGCAGTTGGTAGCCACATGTGGACATGACTGGGCCTCATTGAGGGACTCAGGCTTGATCCCTCAAAACTCCGCAAATAGAGGTTTTCCCTGGGTCCAGTTCTGGACTGTCTCGGCTTTGAAGACAGCTTCCAGCTCTTTCTGTGAGAGGCTTTCAAATAAATGGGTCCTACCTCATTTAGCATGAGCTGGGCCAGCAGATAAGCTCCTGGTGGCTGGAGGATGTTTGGCGTGCATCTCTTCAGCTGGCCTAGTGCGAGGGAGACCGGCTGGCGCTTTCTGGGCAGCCCCAGGTGTGGGCATGTGCACTAAAAGTATCTGCAGAATGCTCGGAAGGTCACCTCACAGAACACTCAACCACCCCAATCCGTTTACTTCCAGGATGAACTCGGAACATTTTTTTTTTTTATCAGAGCAGGAAGGATTTAGGGAGAAATGGAAGAACTTCCTGTGAAGACAAGGAGGGAGCAGAATGAGTTCCTGTGGGCTGTTCAGGGGAACCCCTTAGCCAGAAAGCTTTAAGACGCCGGTGCCACCCATCCCTGTGGTGCCGGGCGCAGGCGGTGCCAGACGGTGGAGCTGTGGCCTCGTACCCAGACGGCTGCCTGACCCTTCGCTCTCTCTTTGCCTTGCAGCGAGACCTCGATTTCACAGTAGACTTGGATTTTAAGGGACAGCTGTGTGAAACATCTGTATCTAATGACTACAAAATGCGTTAGCACACGTGGGAAGCTGCAGAGAGCAAGGAGAAAAGGAACTCTCGCTTCGATCTGCCGTGCCGTCCCAAAGAATACCGTTTGCAGGACTACACACCTGAAAACCAGAGTTTTCAACTCTGCCTTGAAGACTGGTGAACTCCCCAGGGCTCCCGCGGACTCCGCCACTGGACAGAAGGCCTCCAGCCCCTCCGCTCTGCCCTGGGAGCCCTTCACGAAGGCTTTGTGTTGCCAACAAAGAGCGACCTCGCGTGCTGTGGCTGGGCCCCGAGGGTGGAAACGTATTCGCGTCTCCCCGTCTCCTCCTTAACTGTGACTCTCCGGGTCTTCCGAGTTTTGCATGCTGCGGGTGTCTAGGACAGACTGCTTCTACTAGAACCTGGAGACATAGCATCTTTGATAGCATAAGCCAGACTATCTGTGTGCGGTGGCGTGTGTGTGCGTGCACGTGTGAATGCGAGCAGCAGAGCTGATATTTACCCACAGATACCTGTATATGCATGCATATACAACCAAGTGGGTAGACCTAGGTGTTCACTCAGAAGGGTGTGTGCGTGTGTGCGTGCGCGTGTGCCTAGAATATATATTACTCTCAGAGGAGATTCTGTTGCTTTTGAATAGGAATTTGTTTTGTGATTAGTTCGCCCCTTCCCCACCCCTTACCAGATGTTAAGCAGCTATGAAACATTCTCTGTACTAGCTCTGGTCTCCTTTTGACTGGACTGTGGCTCTGAACCCTGAGCATATACCACGGACTCCGTGGGCGCTCAATAAACACACATGAGAACAAAACCGTGGGATGGCTGGTTCCTTGTGCTGTGAAGTGGGAGGGCTGGGGGAAAGCCAGAGGCCACCATGGAGTAGAGACTCAAGGGCAGCAGCACCTATGTGGGTTCACGTTTGCTCCTCAGCAGAGAGGTCAGGGCTGGCCTAAGAGCATCTCTCCCATGGTCTCTGAGGGGTCCTGCCTTAGAGGGTGAGAAGAAGGTCATGGAGCTGGGACTGGGGACAGGAGCCAACCAAGAGTGCACCAGAATGGGCGGCTATGCATAGCCTGGAGACCTGTTAGGAAAACGTCCAGCCTTGGTTCAGGCGAGGTAACAGTGGAATCTATGAAGGATGGAAACACAATGTACTTTGCAGGGCGTGGTGGAGTGTTTTGGTTTGGTCTGGTCTTGAGTTATGCTTTAGCTTCCAAGACCATGAGTCTCAACTATGTCACCTCCCTGGAAAGAGACATTCCAGGTGAGGGAAGGAAGAGGGGCCATTTAGAGATGATGGGTGGAGTTGATGGGATCCAGGAATGGGGAAGGTGCAGGGGAGACCTCGGGCCTGGCTTTGCATGGGTGGGGAGTGCTGGGATGGCAGGGCCCCTGGATAATGACAACTGAACCCAATGGCAATGGCCTCTGCACTTCCATAACCTTCTGATGTCCATGGACTTTGTCCATTCCGTGAAGCCTTGGGAGTTACACACAGAGGACTTACCCCAGCCATTTGGTAGCTGAGGTGAGCTGGGCCAAGTTCTCAAGTCCCAGTTAACGTGCCCTCCCCTGCCCTGCACTGATTCTTCCGAGCCTCAGGCCCAGGGGCTAAGACTGTCTTTTTCATACTTAGAGAAAAACACAGTGAAAATTATTTAATGCTTTTTGTGTAGATGTATCGGGCAAGGAAAATAGAGAAACTTAAGAGGGGACAGAAGCAAGTGTGCTAGAGGAGAGAGGAGATTGAAGGAGGACATTGGAGTGGGGGCTCCCTCGGGGGGTGTTTGAGGAGAGGTCAGGAGTAGGTTTCCATTGTGGTGAGAGTTGGGGTCCCCTGGATTCTGCCTACTGACCTGGTCTAGCCTTGGGCAGGAAGCCCATTCAGCCTGGTGTAGGATCCCATCCATGGTCAACCAGCAAAATCCCACATTGTCAGGAGCCCAGTGGAGCAGTCAGAATGATGGCCCTCTGGGTGCTCCAGGCATTTGGGGCCTGCAGGCATCCCTGACACCCCAGGACCTGGGGAGGCTGCTGGGGTAAGAGGCTTGGGGGAGGACCAGACTGAGCAAAGGCCCAGCAATCTTTTGGGCCTCTCTGGCCATCAGAGGAGAAAAGGGTCATCCCAGGGGCCTATGCTGCACCCACCCCCATCTTTAGCTTTCTGGAGCAGTGCAACCCCTGGGCTGCCGCACCGTGACCCCTCCCTGCCCCTGGGCTGCCGCACCGTGACCCCTCCCTGCCCCTGGGCTGCCTCACCGTGACCCCTCCCTGCCCCTGGGCTGCCGCACCGTGACCCCTCCCTGCCCCTGGGCTGCAGAAGGGGAGCCTGCAATGCATAAGGGATCAATTTCACAGCAGCCTCCTCCGGCCGGCTCAGGGGAATGTTCCGGTGGGAATTGTCATTTATCTCCCTCCGATTCAGTGGGAAATAAGCAATCTCTGCTTCCCACAGCCTCTGAATGGAAGTCAGTGCTTCAGATGAGGTCTCGGACGATAGCAGAGATGCTATGAAGATGACTTCACTGATGAAACCTGTTTTTTCCTTGACTCTTTGCCTCTTTTTCGTTTTTGAGATTGTACAAAACTCTTTACAGACTTTCACGCCTGTCACTCTTCTCCTGCTCCCGGGAACTTTGCCCTTCCATTCCCAACTCGCTTCTCCCCAAACGTGGTCCTCCTTTGTGACTGCATCTGGGTTTGTCCGCACAGAGGCCACTCTGTGCTTGTTCTGAAGTCCACGGAGGCATGGTTTCTCTCCCTTCCTAAACCACAAGCTCCAAGGGCGGGGACCTGCCTGAAGAGAGCAGAGTGAGGGTGGCTGGGAAGAGAGTGGCAGCTGACCCAGCACTTGCTTGACTCCCATGGATATGTGCCCATGAGCTCCTGCCCCCCACCCAGGACCTGCAGGCTCCAGCCTCTTCTATTTGTGCTCCTTGGGAGATGCCAATATTTTTTTTTACTTCATTAAAACCACCCCATGGAGGCCATCTGACCTAGATAGACACAAGCCTCTGTAAACTCTATGGGCGGAAATGAGGTCTTAGCCAGGCCCTCCCTGAACCCATCTCTGAAGCCTCCCTCTCCTCTTGACGTCATACCTGCAATCCCACCTACACACTCCACCTCACTCCAGACCTCAGTAGTGGCATGAAATTAAGCCAGACATCTTGGCCCGTCTCTGCACCGTGTTCACCTGGCCTGGAGTCTGTCCCCGGCCTAGTGGCAGTTCTGATCACCCGGCATGTGCCCCACCTTGATCTCCTTGGTCTCACATAGTATAAGGACTCTTGTCCTGTCCCTACCACACCGAGGGCCCCAGCCCTGTTTTTGGAGCCCTCTTCCTGAAGAAACATTTTTCAGGATCCCTGCTACCTGCCTGGGGTTCTGACTAGCATCTCTCTGGATACCTTGTTTCTGAGTACAGCCCTACCTAGGGGCATCTAGATTTCCTTAGAACCCTAGGCTGTGGCATATTTTACCCAGACCCTTATTTTGTTGTCTGGTGACCGCCAACGTAAGTCTGACTTCCCGAGGACAGGTGATCTGTCTCCTCAGTACGTGTCTAACCACAGTAGATGTGCTGAGCTCCAGGTCTGGAGCCGCCAATGTCCCCGTCCCATTGGAAGCAATTAGTTCATATTCAGCAAAGGCTCAGACACAACATATTCCAGTACTGGATACTTAAGAGGCTCCAGGCACTGACCTAGGAAGCAGCAATAGAGCAGAGACAGCAGGCATAATGGAACTCGGTGATTGTTAGTGTCTAGCTAGGCTGGGCCTGCTCTTGCCCAAATCTCAAGAAAATAAGGTCCCTCTGCCATTGCCTACCAGCTCCAGCTCTACCCATCTTATCCCGAGGGCCAGCCACCGTTCTTAGCCCAGCTGTGCAACAAAACCTCTGTCAGAGGAGGTGGTGAGCTATGTTACTTGTTGGCTTATGTCAGTCACTAAGCCCTAGAAACAGAAAGAGAACATGCTTGAATTTCCTGTTCTCTGTGAATTCCATGGTGGGGTGGGGGGCAGCCTGTCATGTTCAGAGAATGACAGTGCTCCGGGAGGCCCAGGGCCCTTTTTAAAGCTGGCAGTAGGTCATTTCTCACAATAGAAGTGCCAAAGGGAGTGTGCCAACCACTAGCTGACACCTAAGGCTGGAGAGCAGCTGGAGCAAACGGGGCAGAGAAAGCCATAGCATGCGGGTCACCAGACCCAGGCTCCTGCTGTCCCCATTTCCAAAGGCAGCCATCAGCCGCCGCACAGCTCTGCCGCATGACAGGAGTTTTAGAGCCAAGGAACCTAGTCACCTCCCAGCACAGCTGCTTACTGAAGATGTGACCTTGGGCAAGTCACTATGAGACTCGATAGCTTCTTCTGCTGAAAAGGAGACAACTCAGAATGAAATGAATATAAAATGTTTTTGAAAAATGCAAAACACAATGAGATTCTAGTGATAACTGCTGCTTCAATAGCTGTTCTGCTCTGGATTGCAATTCTGCTCTTGAGAGGCACATTCAGATGACCGAGTGGAACCCCATGCGTCTGCAAAGGCCCTGAGGGCAGCAGGCACCACAGTCAGTTTGGGGCAGCACTTCAGGTGACAGGCTTGCAGAGTTTTCCAAAAGCCCTGGGCGGAAGTGGCCTGCTTCAGGGCTCCAGTTCACTGGCTCTTTAAGTGCTTCAAAAGTGGCCTGTGGAGATCTTAAAACCCATCTCCTACCCCTCTGGCACGCTGGGACTAACTGGCACCCATGTATGTCCCTCCATGGCACCAATAGGTGTATGTCTTTCCATTAGAATGAAAAGATCCTCAGTTGTAGAGAAGCCACAGACCCACCCGAGGCACTTGGGCAGGGCCTCACCTTCTGCCTGCCTCCGCATCCGTTTCTAATCACGAGAACTTGCTGGTGACCTTGAGACCGTGCCTAGCGTACTAAGCCCAGTGCCTGCTTTGCATACCAGGGAGAAGAGCAGAAGATAATCCAAAGTGTTATTTTACTTTGGAATTCAACACATGCTGCTTTTCCTGGGAGAATTATTCCTTTAGTTATATTTAGTTTCAGTTAATAGTCTATTGAATGTGTATCCTTGGAGTACCTATTCTCTTTGATGGCCGGAGTTAGCGGCTTGGAAGCACATTCTGGGGACCGGCAAGGGGAACGGGCTGGGGACTAGGCTGAGAGCCTAATCTTGATGGCAGCAACAGCCACATCAATGCTTAAGACTAGTTTGGCTACACTTATCAGGAAATTACCAACCAACTCCCCACTGTCAGAAATTTTGCCATTACTGTGTCAGAGGCACGTTCCACTATGGCGCTGAGTCAGAAGGCAACAGAAGAACAGGACTGCAGGGGTCCTTCTCTGTGCCCAGGGAAGGACCGGGCCTCTCGAGAAAACATCTGTGCAGGAACGGGCAGCAAAACCTAGAGACGTGGAAACGGTATGTTCTCTGCTGGTATAGTCCCAGCTCTGTGGTCTGGGAATACGGTGTCACCACGAAACATGGAAGATCTGTTAGGAGGCAGGAGGGAGGTACACTCACTCAGCACCTGTTACCTGCATGCTGGGCACGGCGTGTGGATGAAACTTGGGGAGCTACTTCTTTTTCGGCATGAGGCCCCGGTTCTGCACCCAGTTGGAACTAGGAGCACTACATGAATGGTCTCTCCTGACGTCCTCCACTCCATACGTATTTCTTGGGTGCCTCCTGTGTAGCAGACTTCTTGCTAGGTGCTGGGAATACAGCACTGAACAAAAAAGATGCCAGCCTGCTCTCTTGGAATTTACTGGCTGCTGGAGAAGCAGACACTAAACAAGAGGGATAAATATTATGAAAAGGAAGCAGAGGCTGAGGGAGTTAAGAGACTGTTATTTAGAGCCTGAGAACAACAGAGCTTCCCTGAAGATAGGACTTTAAACAGAGCCTTAAAAACTGGGAGAGGAGGGGAGAGGAGGGGGAGATGGAGGAAGGATCCAGCAAAAATAGCCAGTGCCGGGGCCCAGCCCAAAGGAGTCTGGAGAGCTTGGCACAACTGAAAAAGAGGAGCCCGCAGAGGACCAGGGGAGAACCCAGAGAAGGGAGGCCTGAGATACAGTCTGGGCTCCATGGTCAAGGGCCTTGCAAACCATGTCAAGGACACATTTTCCTTAGGCAGTGAGAAAGCACTCAAGGCTTTTAATCAATGAGAAAACACTGAAGGGTTTTTAGTCCCGAAAGTGACAGGACCAGATTTGCATGCCACACATGCTCACCATCTAACGAGCTCAATTTGGCAATTGTTTCCCTGGAAAAATGGTAATACGCTTAACCCATTGCCTACTTCAGAAAATCAACCGCGGAGCAGGTCATCTGTAGCACCGGCAGAACCTCTAGGAACCACGAGTGAAGGATGGGGACTGAGGCTTCTTTTGGTTGCTGTTGTTGACAGTGGCTTGAATACAGATCGCTTCGTTTTAGGATTGCCTTGTTCACCCGGAGGGAATCTGCAACCGGCCAATTTGTGCAACTGTGAGATCATTTGCATCGTCCTGTCTGGTGTCATGTCATACTGTTCTTCCCAGGAGGACAGCCTCCTCCTGGCTCAGAGTGTGTCATCATCTGGGAGGGGGAAGGCAGTTGGAAGGGTCGGTGCAAGGCTGGATCTGCGTTTGGGATTGTTCTTGTTGCTTCAAGCCCTGGGCAGCTGTTTCCAGGGGAGCAGAATGCTTGGCATCACTTTCAACTCACAGCACATATTCTTGAAGCATCTTTCAGAGGCTCTGTGGGTTGTAATGGGTTTCTGATATCATGACAACTGCTTTTTGGCCATGGCTGGTTAGCTCTGTTGGATAGAGCATCGAACTTCAAGCCAAAGGCACAGGCTTCATAGACACGCAGCTCTGTTGCATGGGCATGGATGATGCCTTGAACTCCAGCCAGCCATGGAGATGAACAGGCCTGGGGTTGAGCCTGGCTCCCCCAGTGAGTAGCTGAGACTGGCAGCGAGTTACTGGAATTGGCTGCTTCTGTGTGAATTCTTTCCCTGTTAGATGGGGAGGATAATAACACCTTTCTCCCAGGGTTGCTGCCAGTGTCAAATGACACTGAAGGATTTAAATGAGATCATGTGAGATCACATGGCAATGCACCCCGGGGCACAGGCAGCTGCTTATAAACGGCAGCTCTTTCTCTTCTTGGAACTGAGGGCTCCAGACAAGAACATGCAGATGACTCCGGGCTCTCCCGAAGGAAAAACAAGTCCAAGTAGAGTCTCTCTCCACAGTGGGTCGGAGTGCTGGCTTCACGTGGCCAAAGAAAGAAGGCATAGGATCCTGTGTTGCTTGCTAATGATTTCAAAGGTGGCTTTGGAGATACCTAGATTAGAAATGCCAGGGGAAGGCCGGGCACGGTGGCTCATGCCTGTAATCCCAGCACTTTGGGAGGCCGAGGCGGGCAGATCACGAGGTCAGGAGATCAAGACCATCCTGGCTGACACGGTGAAACCCCGTCTCTACTCAAAATACAAAAAATTAGCCGGGCGAGGTGGTGGGCGCCTGCAGTCCCAGCTACTAGGGAAGCTGAGGCAGGAGAATGGCGTGAACCCGGGAGGCAGAGCTTGCAGTGAGCCGAGATCACGCCACTGCACTCCAGCCTGGGCAACAGAACGAGACTCCATCTCAAAAAAAAAAAAAAAAGAAAGAAGAAAAATAAAAGAAATGCAAGGGGAATTCAGAGCAGGGCCAGGACTTCCAGGCATCTGAGGTCATTAAACGTGACTCGGGCCTGAGGCTGCCTATTGCAGCGTGCGGAACGGGCCAGTCGGCAGGAGGTTTCCCATGGTGTCCTAGACTGAGGACCCAGAATGACCTGAGATAAGAAGCAGCACAGGGCAATGGTTAAGAGTGTGGACCCTGGAGCCGGAGGAGCCTATTCAAACCCTGATTCTCCTACTTCTGGCTGTGTAACCTTGAGCAAGTCATTCAGCCTCTCTCTGCCTCAGTTTCCTGTCCTACAAACGGTGGGAATCCTGTTATCTACGCTGGGGCACTGGGTAAGAGTTAAATGAGAAGCATGCCAGGTGTGAGATGAGCAATACATAGACTAGCTGCTCCTCCTGGGAATTCTGCCAGGCTTTGCACACCTCCAGGACTCGGGCACATTGGCTCTTCTGAGCCCCACAGCCTGGCTCCCGCGCTCTCTGGAGGTGTGCGAAGCCCACCATCTGTGCCCCACACTCGCCAGGCTGCGTTTTCAGTGTCTGTTTTTGTGTCTGTCTCCCCGGGAGACTGTGATCTCCTTGAGAGCAGGCTCTGCATCCCACTTGTGCTGACTGTCAGTGGCAAGTGCAAGTCCCCAGCCCATCATAGGTGCTTAACACATCTTTCCAAATGAGTGAATGCTGACTGGATGCCATGGTGCCCATGGCAGTCTCCAACCTGCCTACTGCTCCTAATCTCCGAACCTACTCTCTTACCTGGGGCTATTCACTGCCCTGCCCTGGGCCTCTGTATTCTCATTGATAGGGAAGGTATTCGCCTAGAATTATCTTCAGGTCCCCACTCGGCTTAAAGAAACGGTGATTTTTGTGATTTGACAGCTCTTATTTTGTGACCCTGGGCTCAGAGCTTTCTAAGAAGATCCCGCCCCCAACTGTGTAGTGGAGGAGAGTAGAATGGCTTATTTTTGGTGGAAGTTGGGGGTAGGAGTGAGAAGTAAACACTCGAGGAAGAAAAGAAGTTCCTGCCCGGGCTGCAGAAAGACACCGTGGAGGCTTTGCCAGTGAGTAGCCGGAGGAATGGAGGGCTGAACCGCCACAATGCGAGGTTTCTCCAGCGCTTGACTGCCCTTCATCAGTGTGCGACTCTACAGAGATGGCCCATTTCTTGGAAAACCGTTTTAATAACTGAGAGCAAATGGGATTAAGGATGCTGGCTGGTGTCTGGCCAGGACCGCTTGGCTCTCATCCACACGGGGAGTTACTTTGTCTCTTCTGATGTTGCCTATTGATGATCTCTGATAAGATTTTCTTTCAGGTGTTTCTCTGCGAAGTGTTTCTATTGAGTGGGCCTCTGGAAATGTGGTTTCTGGGGGCTCTGTGAGGGAAGAGGAGTGGGGAGCAGAGCTGGGTGGTGTCTAGGATCAAGGGAGGCCTGGGGAGCAATGGTCAATTGAGAAGGCAAACCTCGTTCCACGCCTGCACAAAGTGAATCCAGGGGTCTTGTGGCCAGATAAGCCCTGGCCCTGCCACCCTCGACCTTGCCCTGGTCGTCCGTCTGCCTGGGTCTGTTTCCACAGGGCGTGCTGCAGAAGTGACCTGTGAACTCTACATGGCTGTACACATGTAGCTTTTTGTGTTATTCCCTCCCAGTCCACAAGCCACAGGTGGCTTTGAATATTCACGTTCGTGCAGAAAACTATGGCCTGGAGAATTTCAAGTAATGAATAATCTAAAATTTTAATTTGACTTGAAGCTGGTAGTGTGCAGTCCCCATGCCCTCACCTCATTGTGAGAAATCCCATTTTCAGAAATCTGAGGCTGTCTGGATTTCAGTTTTAAAAACTCAGTGTTTGAGATTTAATGACTTGAAGTCTGGGATGGGGGAAGTACGATTGAGGAGCCTGGAAGCACGCTGGACTGTGGGAAGACTGAGATTGAAGATATGGCCTGGCTGGCAGAACAAATGCTTAACGTGTTAGAGCTGAGGTTGTTGCTTATGCAGTTTCTTGCTTTACCTCCATCCTCACACACCCTGGCCGCACCCACTACTCTGTGCTGGCCTGAGGGTGATGCTCGAAGCGCCTCCAGCCTTCCTCCCGCCCCATCCTTCCACTCCTCTTCAGGCACAACTGCAAATCTGCTCATGTCGCTCTCCTGTTTAAACCCCACCCCATCACCCCCCTCACCCCCACGACCGGTGGCTCCTTATGATCTACAGGCCGATACTGAAACTCCTGCTCACCCGGGGTAGGCTGTCTGGCTGTGGTCTCCCATCTCCCATTCACTGCCAAAGTCCCAGCTGTGTCCCCCACCCCCAGAGTCCTCATCCTATGCACTGCCCTGGCCATACAAGCCGTGTGTCCCGCACGCCTGGACCCAGTCAGCTTTCACTCTCCTCCTTCCCTGATTTCCTTCTGTTATTTCCCCCACCAATCATGAACCCCTTTGTTAGAACTAGGAGTCCCCCCAACCCTGTGCCCCCACCCAGAGTCCCACTCAATTCTCAATGTCCATAGCACAGGGCAAATATTCCTGATCTAAAATGCTCGCGACCAGAAGCATTTTAGGTTTCGGATTTTTTTGGATTTTGGATGTTTTTGGATTTTGGAATATTTGCATACACATAATGAGATATCTTGGGGATGGGACCCAAGTCTAAAAACGAAATTTATTTGTGTTTCCTATACACCTTACACACATAGCCTGAAGGCGATTTTATATAGTTTGATAATTTTGTGAATGAAACAAAGGTTTGACTGTGTTTTGACTGTGGCTCATCACATGAGGTCAGGCGTGGAATTTCCACCTGTGGCATCATGCCAATCAATGCTCAAAACATTTCAGACTTTGGAGAATTGTGGATTTTCCAGCTAGGGATGCTCATCCTGTATTCTGCATCATCCCTCTCTCATTGTTTTCTACCCGTTTGCTGATATGGATCCTTCACCAACTTGGAGCTCCTTGATTCTTGATTTCTTTATTTTCATGTTCTAAGAGCGTAGGGTATGGCGTGGCACCTCAGCACCTATTGAAACTTGGTGGAAAGTATTTCAGGCCTTTAACAGTAGGACTCAAGAGGAGAGTCAGGGATGAAATCAGAACGGGTAGTGTGTGTGGTTTCATCAGTGTGTGTGTGTATGCGTGTGTTGTACCCCCACAGACACAGGATGAGTCACTGTAGCCCCTGAGCCCACCTCCTTCCTGGGTGTAGACAATCAGCACTGACCACTGGCTGGGCCACTGAGAGGGTCTGGCAGTACTGGGGAGGCCTCAGCACCCTATTGGGATCTCTGCTTTACTAACAACCTGCTGTGTGGCCCTAAGCAAGTCATCAACATTCTCTTAGAGAATTCAGAGAGTGCAGGCTGTGCTGTCAAAGAGGAAGAGGCACCAGAGAGTAGATCTAAGGTCAAGAAAATGCTTGCAAGCTTGTGAGATATTTTGCTATTATTCCATTCCATTACTGTTGGTACTAATAATAGTAATGTTAAACAATCGAAAAATAAAGGTCTTCCAGCTTCTAATTAAATCACAATTTCCAGCAGCAGCTGGGGAGCGGGGGCAAGAGTTGATATTATTATTTTTAGGGACAGGATCTCATTCTGTCACCCAGGCTGGAGTGCAATGGTACAATCATAGCTTACTGCAGCCTTGAACTCCTGGCCTCAAGTGATGCTACCATCTGGGCCAGGAATGACAAGTGAGAGCCACTGCACCTGACCTGCTTTTAAAAAATAAAATAAAAATAAAATAAACTGCCAGAAATAAAGAAAAGCCCTGCACATGATTTGAACCTGCATCCACGGTTGAGAACCCGAGGTAGCCCCTCCCCGGGGCTCATGTGGGCTGGGACACAGTGCAGTTGGGCCGGGGCAGTACTGCCGTGTCTGGGGAAATGCTCCTAGACATGATTCCAGTGACTGCAGTGCTGGCCAGGCAGCCGGCCACCTGCCCAGAGGTGGGGCATAGGAGAGGCCACTTAGCAAGTCTCAAAGGGATGATGCGCAGGGATTAGAGGGGATGTGGCTTCATTTACAGCAGGAGAAGATTGGGTTAGATCAAAGCCCCAGAAGGGTTCCCAGTGAATATCCGTCCTTTGTGATGTGAGGACAGACTAGGAACCCTGCTGCCATGGAAGCTGTGAAACGCTCACAGATGCATTACTGGAGTTGTAGGGTTCTGGGTGCAGTGAACCCCCTTCCCAGCACGGAGTGGGAAGACGTTGCAAGGCTTGTGTGGAGCCAGCTGTGGACGGCAAGGGCAACGGGCCAGGGACCAGCTTGGCCGCTCACTGACCTCAAACCCTGGGCGCGTCCCTCCTCCTGCCTGGGCCACAGTCTCCTTCCTGTCTGTGATTTGAGAAGGGAGCGTAGTAAGCGTAGTGAGCCAGTTCGCAGCCAGCCTGGCGCTTGTTTGTACACACTAGTCAATGCAGAGGACCCTGTTGGCCGGGGGTGGGGGTGAGGGGAGGACTGGCTAGAGTGAGGGCGCCCAGCATTCACTCTCTCAGCAGAGGTTAGGGGTACTTACTGGTCTCTGGCAGAGTTGAGGGAACCCAGACCCCAGTGCTCCCAGACACTCCTCAGACTAAAGGCTTCCTGGCCACTGAGTGGGCTGCAGGGAAGGGGAGAGCAGGGGAGATGGGCCTTATGAATGAAAGTTGCTTTGGGAGGGGCAAGGAGAGAAGGGGAAAGAAGGGGAGAGGGAGTGGGGAGGGCACAGAGGAAGGAAAAATGCAGCTTCATCTGCTTGTTTGTGTTTCTTGTATTTAAGATGCCGACTCCTAGCATATTTTTAAATCCATCAGACATGAAAGGCTGATTTAAATAGACCCGCAGTGTGAAGCTGATGATTTCACTTGCCACAATAGGGAAGCTGGCAGGGCTCTGGCCAGGATCCAGCACCTCCCTCCTCACCAGGGAAGCTGCCGAGCAAATCGCTCTGGGCTAGATAGACTTCCAAGCCAGGTGCTTTCCCCTCCCTGATGGGGACGCAGAGAGAGGAGGAGGGATGGCGGGGAAGCGGAGGAAGAAGTAGGGCAGGGGGGAAAGTGAAGAGACGCGTTAAAGAAGGGAAACTGAACTTGAGAAATGAACTAGCCCCCTGTCCTCTTGGGCCTGGAAAGCTTCCTAGCTCAGGCCATCCTGACTCCCTGTACTGCCGGTGCTATATCCTCTCACTTCGCCCTCAGGTCCAGGGCTGTGGCGTGTAGACGGGGGCCTTTTAATCCTTTGCACCTAATTTCCCACCTTCATTTCTAAGAGCAGAGCTTCAGAAAGTTCATCCTGTGAGGCAGCCTGTTTCCTTGCTGGACAGCACTGTTGGAGATAAACTCCTCCCTTGGGATACATTGAAATTCTTTCGCTCTGCCATCCCCAGTTCTAATCCGGCCCTCTTGAGTCCCTCAGAATAAGCTTAAAGCCGAAGTCAGCCCTTCATCCTTGAACTGCATATTCAGGTTCCCTCTTCAATGCCAATCCTTCTAATGCTGATTTCTAGTCTTTACCGTCAATTATCACAATGCAAATCTCTGCAAAACCAACACATTTCTGGGTGCTAATTAATGTATTTCCTGCTATAGTCAATGCCACAAAATTTCAGGAACCACAAAAGAGTTTTGTCACTTGTTTTTGTTGTTGTCGTCATTCGACACACTGGCGATCTACTCGGGCGAGGCGAGGGGCTCCTGTCGGCATACAGGATGCGAAGGTCTGTCAACCAGAAGCTTGTCTACAAGCGGTGGGTCACATAGAGAGGCGTGTTCATGGGCAGGGGTAGAAGGCCCAGGAGCACTGAGCACCCTCGCTGCGGAGCTGAGAGTCGGGTGAGGTGGGGTAAGGCCCTCAGGGGAAGGCAGGCACGAGTTATGGCAGAGGCATTTGTACGGCGGCATGTTAATTTATGCTTGTGCATTTCTAGCTGTTTCCTCCCCTCAAGCACGGTGAAGCACCGAAGGCTGTACGTGAGCTTGTCTTCCTTTCTAGCTCTCTCATCTCTTAATATAACCTGAGACAAACACTGAGTGTCTTACAGCTTCCGTTGCTGGGGATCAAAGAGAACTGAATCCTTCCTTCATTCATGGAACGTGTTTGTGACAGCGTTTCTTCTTAAATTTTTTTTTATTGTGGTAAAATATACATAATGTAAAATTTACAATTTTAACATTTTAAAAATGTACAATTCAGTGTCATTAAATATATTCCCAATAGTGTGTACAACCATCACCAGCATCCATCTCCGGAACTCTGTCATCATCCCAGTGTGAAAGTGTTTTAGAAACCACATATGTAAAGGCAGGTCAATTAGGAATGTGCTATCTGAAGTCTTGACTGGACAGCAAATTCATACATCCACCTGCCTACTGTGTTTAGGTTCCAGGCTTGATAAATACAGAAATGAATGAGATCAGGACTACAAGGTAAGAACCCTGCAGTCTGTGAGGCTGGGTCCCCGTCCTACTTCAAAGTAGAGTGGGAAGATAGAAACGCTTCTTAGATGAGTCTCTAATTGAAGGGATTCAAGTTTTACTTATTCTCCTTTCCCAGGGAAATGGGAGGTGCTCTCACCCATGGCCTCAGCTCTTCCAGTTACCAAGAAATGTGGAATTTTCTCTCCTTTTTGTATATTGTTTTGTTTTGGTCTCTTGCATGGGGAGACAGAGGACGATGTAATAACTATCATTTGTTTAGAGCCTTTCAGCTGACTAAGCTCTTTCCCAGGCGTTCTCTTTGGACCTTCACACTAGCCTGGGAGGGAGTAAGGCAGAGAGCACTATTTTGCAGATTTGAAAGCAGGCTCAGAACATCAAGCAGTTCCGGGTTTTGCCCAGGGCCACACAACTTGTGTGCAGGTCCTTATTCTGAGTGGGCCTCTGGGGCTAGAGGAAGCGGCTGAGAGAGCCACAGCTGGGTGAGGGCAAGGAAGGCTGCTTTCACAACAGGAGGGAGAACAGGGCAGGGAAGCATCTTCTGTGTGGAGGCGTGGAGCCCAAGGCAAATGGAGTTGTTGAGCTGCCTGCGGGTAATGGACTGCTGCTAGTGGCAGCTGGGGAGGCCGCGGGGTGTTGAGACGGATGCTTTGTTGGGCACCACGCTGTCTGAAAGGCAACTGCGTCGCAGCAGCTGGAACATGCCAACACTTTGTTTCAAAAGCAAGAAGCAGCCACTCATTTGCACCAGTGAGGCAAATCCTAAGGTCTACCGAGGCCACAGGTTAGGGACCTGGGACTCCAGTGGAGCGGCTGACCGGGGGTGGGCCTGGTTTCTGAGAAAGGATGCTCTGCTCTCAATCATTCCTACAAGGGAAATGTGATTTGTCAGACACTGTACCGAACACGTGGCTGCAGAGATGAATGCTCCTGCCCTCAGCTCAGTCCTGTGCATCTAAATCATTAGAGCCCTGTGGGCAGTGTGTATGAATAAGCACCACACCGAATGGCGCAACTTGCTTCAGCCCAGAGTGACCTGGAGAGCCCATGCACCTGATGTTGGGCCACACCCGAACACTCTGCCCTTGACCTCGTGAGACACGTGCCCAATGAATCCCAGTTCCAATTATGTTTCCCAAATTCATTCTGAGCTTCACATGTTTTGAGTTCTAATTTTTTAAAAAAGAAATCCCATTCTCTCTTTCTATGTTCTTCAGGCCTTTTTGCTTAGCATTGCAGTGTTGTTTAGGGGTGGTATTTATTTTTATAGGTCAGATGGATCCACTCATAATTCATTATGATAGCACAGGCCTCACTGGTCCTAGGAGTCCTTATCTGTTGGGAGAGGAGTCTCCTGGTCCTATGACAAGAGCCTGCAAGTACCACATTCAAACCAGAGCCAGGGGTCAGTTCTTGGACCTGACTCAGCCCTAGCCCCAGAATGATAAATGGTGACACACTTTGCCCAAGCTCTTCAGTTTCTACATTGATTTCAGGTCCTCTGCCAAGCACCATATGGTTTCCCAATCCCTGTCATTTCTAGCAATGTTCTCCCTAAGTAGGGCACTTTGATTAAATTGGTTCCACTGAATTGTGTAAAAGGTGGAGTTATGATGTTCTTTGTCACTGCTATTGTTAGTAATTAATATGTCTATTAATAGAAACATCAACAGAGTTAGGAAGTGGGGGAGGAGGTTTAGAAGGTGGTTGTATCCTGTTAACCCTCTCCTTTGCCAGATAAGAAGGGAGAGAATAAGCAATCCAGTAAAATCCTATGGCTTTTGACTAAACTTTGTTGGAATGTGTGCAGCCTCTTTCTGCTCCCCAGAGGAAGGGAGGAGAGGTGGCAGTGCTCCTAGGGCCAGCTCAGAAACCAAGCGCGGGCTTTGATCACAACCAGCAGCAACAGGCTACCAAAGTCTTGGGTTTTGTATGCATGTGTGCCATAATTTCATTATTTTGAGGTAATTAAGCTGGCTTTTTTAAAGAAAAGCTTCAGATTTGTCCTGATTTGCAGTCTTCCCCCGCAATCCCTTTTGAGTAAAGCTTTGCAGGATGACTGAATTCTTAGAAGGACAGGGAAGATTGTCTGAGCATGTCTGGCCTCTCTTTAGTTCCCCTGAGAGACTGCGTAACTCCTTGGGCAGCTCACCTCCTCCAGAAGGGCAAAAGAAGCTCAGGAAGACGGGAGGCTTTCTCAGACCTGAAGGGCCTCCTCCTTCTTAGAATCCAGAAGAAAGGAGAGATCTTAGAGAGGAGGGTGGAGGTCAAGCTAAAGAAAAAGGCCAGAGTCCTAGCTGGGTTGTGTGAAGGGTGAGAAAGAATGCAGAGATTGGCAAGCAGAATTTGGTTTGTGCACAGGGCAGGTGGCTACCAATGTATGCTCTTTGAGACTTGAAGCTATTTTAAATATGTTTAAAGACTTAAAGTAAATCATGTCTAAAGAACTAAAGGAAAGTATAAGGATAATGCCTCACCAAATAGAGAATACCGATGAAGACAGAGAAATTGTAATAAGGAACCAGACAGAAATTCTGGAGTTGAAAAGTACAATAATGGAAAAGAAAATTTCACTAGACAGGCCCAACAGCATATTTGAACAGGCAGAAGAAAGAACTAGCGAGCCTAAAGATCAGTCAATTGAGGTCACCCAAACTGAGGAACATAAAGAAGAAAGAATGAATAATAATACACAGATCCTCAGAAACCTGTAAGACACCATCAAGCATGCCAAACACACGTAATGGGAACCCCAGAAGGAAAGGTGAGAAAGAAGTAGAAAGAATATTTGAAGAAACAAGGACCAAAATCTCCCCCAATTTCATGAAAACTATTAATCTGCGCATTCAAGAAGCTCAACAAACTCCAAGTGGGATAAACTTAAAAAGATCCATAGCTGCGCACATCAAAATGAAACCATTGAAAGACAAAGAATTTTGAAAGCACAAAGAGAGAAACAATTCATCAAATACAATGTTCTTCAATGATACCAACAGCTAATTTTACATCAGAAACCACAAAGGCTGGAAACAGTGGGATGGCACAAAGTTCTTAAAAAAAACAAAAAAAGCTGTCAATCAAAAATTCCGTATCTGGCAAAACTATCCTTCAAAAATGAAGGATAAATTAAGACATGTGCAGATACACTGAGAAAGTGTATCTCTAACAAGAGCGTTTGTCTCCAACAAGCCTGCCCTACAAAAAGTAGTAAAAGCAATCCTTCAGGCCGAAATGAAAAGGCACAAGATGGTAATGTGAATCAACATGAAGAAGTAAAGAGCACTAGTAAAAGAAATTATGAAGTCAGCTATAAAACGCTACAAATTTATTTTTTTGTTGGTAACTCTTTTTCCTGATTTAAATAAATAACTGCATAAGGCAATAATTATAAATGTATGTTGATGGACACAAAACGTATAAAGATGAAATTTGTGACAATAATAGCATAAGGGAGGAGACAATGGGACCACTTTAGAGCAACACTTTTGAATACTTGAAATTAAGTTGGTATTAACATGAACAGATGGTTATAAATTGAGATATTAATGGCAATCCCCAGGGCAACCACCAAGAGAATAATTCAAAAATATATAGTAAATGAAATAAGAGAATTAAATAAAACATCTATTTAACATAAAAGAAGGCAATAATGAAAGAATACAAGATTTAAAAAGACGTATGATATATAGAAGATAAATAGCAAAGTGGCAGACAAATCTTACTTTTTCAATTATATTAAATATAAATAAATTAAACTTTCCAATTAAGAGACTGGAAGAATAGATTTAAAAAACACGATCCAACTATATGCTGTCTGCAAGAGACACTGTAGATTTAAAGATACAACTAGATTGAAATTAAAAGGATGTAAAAGATATACAACACAAACAGCAATAAAAAGAGAGCTGAAGGGGCTACACTAATATCAGACAAAATCGGCACAGTGGCTCACACCTGTAATCCCAGCACTTTGGGAGGCTGAGGTGGGCAGATCACCTGAGGTCAGGAGTTCAAGACCAGCCTGGACAACATGGTGAAACACTGTCTCTACTAAAAATACAAAAAAATTAGCTGGGCATGGTGGCGGGCACCTGTAATCCCAGCTACTTGGGAGGCTGAGGCAGGAGAATCGCTTGAACCCAGGAGGCGGAGGCTGTAGTGAGCTGAGATCACACCATTGCACTCTAGCCTGGGCAACACGAGGGAAACTGCATCTCACAAAAACAAAAAAAAACAAAAAAACAAACTCAAGTTTGAGACAAAAATTGTCACCAAAGACAAAGAAGGACACTTTATAATGAGAAAGGGTCAATCCATCCAGAAGAAATCACAATTATAAATACATTTGAACCTAGCAAGAAAGCCTCAAAATACATGAAGCAAACTGAGGTCTTTGAGGGTAGAGAAGGCAGCTTGGTCCCTAAATATTTGACTTCCATAACCCATTATAGTGGTTAATATCCTATCACTAGGGACTCATTCCTTCGAGTTAAAGGTTTGCCTCCCTTACAGTTCTTTGTTAAAGTATAAATATAGCCCTGGACGCCACCAATTGTGTTGTAATTCCATTTAGCTGAAGTTGGTTTAAGCTCCGTTGGAGCAGTGACTGATAGTGACAGAGACAAATGGTTGAGCCACTTTTAATAGACTCTGTAGGTATGGCCTGGCCTGGGCCCAGGAAGCAAGCAGTGAGAAGAAGCCTCTCCGAGTGGGTAGAAGTATTAAGAACAGAGAAAGAGTAAAGGATGAGGAGCAGGGAGAAAGCTAAGGTATCACAGGGGAACAAAAAAAGGCCCACAGAGAGTGTGGGGTGAAACAAATACTAGACAAGGAGCAGAGCAGCTGGGGCACTGGGTTGTGATGAGGTTCCTGGTTTGGCAACTCAGGGCTGAGGGCAGCATCTGTCCCTAGAAGAAGCAAAAGGTGTGAGAACAGGGAGCAGGCGAGAGCCAGGGATGGCAATGAGCACAGGCCATTCATTGGTAAATACCCAGGAGTTGTGACCAGGTCTGAGCTGCCGAGTGGTTCCTGGAGCACCACAGAGAGGGCGGGAGAGAGGACTGGGTGCTGGGATCCGGTAACAGGCACTGGAAGGCTATAGGCACTGATAGAAAAACCAGGAACCTAGGAAACTCATAGGAACAAAGAACAGCAAGAGGCAAGCCAGACATGAGCTCAGAACTCGGGCAAACGGATGCTCAAATGAGGTTGTGTTTGTGAACGTGCCCGGTTCTGGGCAGATGCTTAGTAACTGTTAGCTGGTTCTAAATATAAAACTGAAGCAAGGCAAGTGGCCAGGACAGCAACTTGATGTTGGCAACAAAAATAGCCCCTACTTATTAACACCTCTTATATTCTGGGCACGTTGCTAGGTACTTTATATTTGTGACCTCATCTAATACTAAAATGACCCTGTGAGGTACACGTTGAAAATTTCAATCTATAGATAAATGTGGATCCTGGTTAAGCAACTTGCTCAAGGCCATTACAACGACGTGAATGACACAGTGCCAGACGGTTTCTCTGGCAGCCTCCGGGCCAGAGTGACAGCCCAGGGTGGCTCTGATCAACATGGTGGCTTAAAAGGAATGGGAGGAGGGGAGCTGACAGCTGGGGACAAGGAACTGCTCAGAGTTCCTCTGGAGTCCCAATCCTCCACTCTTTTTTTAAAGACAGAATCTCATTCTGTCCCTCAGGCTGGAGTGCAGTGGCACCATCATAGCTCACTTTAAACCTCAAACTCCTGGGCTCAAGTGATCCTCCTGGCTCCGCCTCCTAAGTAGCTAAGGTTACAGGCTCATGCCACCATGCTCTGCTAATTTTTTTTTGTAGTGGTAGGGTCTTGCTATGTTACTCAGGCTGGTGTCAAACTTCTGGTCTCAAATGATCCTCTGGCTCAGCTGGGATTACAGGTGTGAGCCACCACACTCGGCCCTCTCCTCTTTTTAAAAGGGGGATTGGGGAAGAGAGCATCAGAGGCCTGAAGACCCACCCTGCTCCTTTCTCTCTCCTTTGAAGACTCATGGTGATTTACCCCACAGGCCAGGAGGCCAGGCACTAGGGCACTAGGGCCACCCTTTCCTGCCCTAAACCTTGCATGGCCTGTTTGTAAATGGAAGAATGCAGTGGAAAGCAGGGGCAAGGAATTAGGAATAAAGACATTTGTGGGCTTAGGGAACCCCAGGAATGGTCTGCTTGCCCCATAAATCTCAATAGCTATAGCTGCTGTTTGTCAAAAGCAGAAGAGTGAGTTTACTTTCTCCACAGCCACCATGACCTTCTATCCTTCCTTTCCCTTCACGCACATCACACACACACACACACACACACACACACACACACACACAGGAGGGCCACCTCTGGGTGACCCATGCATCCCCTCTCCCTGCCTCATCCTATTAATGGGACCATCACCACTGCTCTTCCCTAGGGGAGGGGAGTTTCCTGTGAATTCTCTTTAACCTTGGACTGGGGTCCAGGGCCAGCCGATGATGGAAAATAAATACGTCATCCTGTGCATCTGAGCAAGAAGAGCTCAAAGCATCAAATATCCAGTCCCCACTTGACGTGGTGGGGGCCAAGGAGGGAGTGGGCTTGCTTAGGGTCACGGAGCACCTCCTGGTACCCAGTCCTCATTTTTGTTCGGCACCCTCCATGGGCTCTCTGGCTCCTGCAAGTGCTCAATGAAAGAGAAGTCTGCAAAAAAAGAGGTAGGTACTTGCCTGGGGACCTAGAGAGCGTCTGACTGTTTTGGGAGTCTGAGAGGAGGCTATTGGAACGCCTTGAGAACTCTGGCCAGTGGTCTCTCCCCGATCCATGTGGCTGTGTGGGGTTGTCTTCAACTATCTTGTTGGAAGCCTGTGGACACTTTCTGCCCCTCTCCCTCTTTCTGTGCCCCACTTGGGTGTGGACTACCCACCTTCCTGTGGGGGCCTGGGTCTGCAGGCCCAGTGATTGGCAGTTATCCTTGTAATAACTTTCATTCGACTTCCTACACAGGGCAAGAGTACTGTGACAGCCGGCTAGTGGTGCCGGAGCTGGCTGGGAACTCACCACCACCCAACTGCAGGAATCCCACGGGACCCAGATCATTCCCCCAGTCCAAGTGCCCTGTGTTATTGCAATCGGGGGTGCTGAAGCCAGCAGCTACATTCTGTTCACTTCTCAAACACCAGCAAAATGTCAACATCACAGCCACACTGAAAAAAAAATACAGTGTTCTGAAATAAAGTAAAAGAAAATAAAATGAAGTCAGTAACTACGGCCCTCGCGCTGGGCCCCACTGCCTGCGTGTCAGTCTACCCTGTTAATCATCACGTATGAGTTTTCAAAGAGCTATTTTGAGAAACATTTAGAAAATGGCTTTTATATAGCTATATATACCTCATTTGTACCCTCCAGAAATGGTCGCTCTGTTTAGCAGCAGATGGCTTTTCTCCACTAGTTTTCTCTTCATTTCTCAGTCAAAGTTAAGCGGGAAGTCAACCCACCCCTAACCCCAGGCGTACACTTATCACCCACAGTCCACCCCGGAGTCAGGGCTGTAGGTGGGGGGCGAGGAGGAAAGGCTGTCGGTTCTCCCTAAGGCACCGTTCCAGAAAACCCAAGGGGACAAAGGCAGCGGGCATGGTGCTGAGAGGAAGGTTCAAAGCTGGGATTAAGGAACGAGCAGAGCCCCCGGGTCGGGGGTAGAATAGAATGTGGCCGCTCTGGTTTGCTGCAGTCAACAACCTGGGTATCTCAAGGTCCTCGAAGCAGGTATAAAAGTATCCCTTTGGCCGCTGGAGAACAGGGGCTGAGCAAGACTAACCACCCTAGCAGCACCTGAGTGCTGTACCTTGGCCTGCAGGAAGCCGCAAGTCAGCCCCGCATGGTTGTCATGGCAACAGCAGTGCTGAGGCTCCGAAGGGCAAGGAGAGGAGAAGGGGGGTGGAGAAGGCACGTGGTGGCTTTTCTGGAAAAGCCCATCTGTTTCTTTCCCTTAGGAAACTAAGTCAGGGAACACAACAACAACAACAACAAAGGAGGGATGGGCATCTGGGGTCTAGAAAGAGAAAGGAGAGAAAAGGCTCTGAGATGCTCCAAGAGCAGCTCTCCTGATGGGATGTGCTTCCCTTCCTTTTGGGGGAGGCGAGTGACTGACAAAGAAAAGGACTGGGCGGGCCCCCGTGGGTGGCATCTGTGTAGGAGCCGTGTGCAGGATCAGGGCAGGCTCTGTGACCTCAGGCTTGCTGGGGGCAGTCCTGGTAAGACCCTATCAGCCACAGCAGGATTTCTTCTTAGCAGGGTGGCCGACCTGAATGGTGTCCTCTCTCACTGTGTCTTCTTGCTCCTTGAGGAACCTGGGAGAGGGGAAGAGATAGTGTCAGTGATGGAGAAGTTGATAGGCCCAGTGGCTGGCAACCTGGACCAGCCACCCTCAGGTTACAGGCCATCTGGGCCATATGGAGAGAACCCACCCTCACCACGGCATCAGAGAGAGTCCTGAACATCTGCCTCTGGACAGTACAGGTGCACAACTGTAATTGTAAAGCCAGAGAGTTTAGTCCACATGGATCCTTCAAAACACCTCCTCCAGGAAGCCTCTCCTGATCCTCTAGGTAAGCCTATGTGCCCCTGACAGTATCTGACCCTTCCTCTGTCATGACCCCACCACCCAGCGTCACAACGTGTGGCTTCCCTGGCTGTCTCCCTCCGCCGAAAATGAGTTGTTTGGGACCGAGACCTCTCTTTGGTCTCTGTGCTTCTGCAGCCTATCACAGTCACCAGCACACAGGCGAGGCTCCAAAATATACTGATGGGTTGTGACCTCTGCAATAGGGCTGTGCCATGTGGCCAAAGCTCCAGATTAATTGTAGGAGGTGAGGAATTAAAAATACTGGTGAACACCTTGTCTCTGCTTTATACTTTCAAAACGCTTTTGCATTACACATCTCCCTTGATTCTCTCAACAACCTGTGAGTGGGCAGGGAAGGAAGGCATGACTGGTGCTCCTACCTTCCTGACAAATCTCAGAGAGGCAGGGGGTTTGCCCAGGGAGTCAGGGGCAGAGAAAAGACCAGAATGTTTCCTTCTGATACTCCATAACCCCATCACCTCGCCAATGCAGAGAGGAGTTGTTCTGTGCTCTTAATTACTCAAATAAAAATATTTTTAAATGCCCCAGAATGAGTGCTGAGCACAAAATGCGCTCTGTTAAGTATTTAGTGGATGGATGAATAGATGGAATGAAATGACGGCCTAGATGGATGAATGAATGAGTGAATGCTTAAGTATTGTAAATGAGTCCCAGCGTGGTTTTGTTGTTTAAATTTTTGGTGTAGGCAGGGCCTTAAGGAACCAGTCTTTTCATGTTACCAGCATCATTACCTTGGTTACCTCCCATTGATTCCCCATCACAGCCCCTCTTCTTTCTGGTTTGTACACCCACTCCTTCCTCCCACACCCAGGAACTCACATTATAACCCAATCTTGTCCCCAGCTGGCTTCCAGCTAGTGCCTGCTAAGACTTCAGCCAGTGCTGAGGAGCCTCTGATCTGACCTTTCCCAGAAGGATTTGCATTTAAAAAGAGCATCCCTAGGAAAAGGCAGCCTTTAAGACTCAGAAGAAGACTGCAATGGGGGCGACAGGCAGGGATGCTTTCTTTCCCAACAGCATTGCTTCAGAAAGCTGTTCCTGATGTTGCAATCCCATACAAAGGCCTAGGACCCCACTGCCTGTACTCAGAGGGCTCCAGCCAATAGGGAGGAAAGGGGGATCAGAGGCGTGGCCTGGGTGGCGGGAAATACGGTACCTCCCTGAAGGCAGACACAGCTAGACACAGTAGTTACTGCACCTGGGGAGCACGTCTCTTTACCTGGCCAGATGGAGCAGGGACTCTTTGGTGTTGTGACCAGAGTAGGCGCTGCATTCATAGAAGATCAGATTGTTGTCCTGGAATCATAAAACAGAGTGAATACAAGAGTACTGGAGTGAGAGGAGTGAGAAGGGACTGTGGGGGGTGGTGGGAGAGCCCCCTTGTGCATCTACCTACAGCCTTCACTTCCTCTCGCAGGCCCCTTGACCTCCTCATAATCCTTCCTCACTCTGTACATGGCTGATTTCTGTCTCTACAGGCTCCCTGACTAATGGAAGCTCTGTAACCATCTCCCAGGTGAGCTATAACAATTGTAAAACAACGAAACCATACACTGTCTTAGTGCCTCTTTATACTTTCCCAAATTACTGTCAAGTACACACGTGTTCATTCCAGGTTACACCAGCCCTGTGACTCAGGCAAAGACACAAAGGCCAGGGCAGGCAACATTCTTCCCCCTTCACAAGCAGGTAAGCTGCTGTGACAGAGGGCACTTGGCTGGCTCGTTCAGTCCCACAGTGAGTCAATGGCAGAGCTCCCTGCAGGATGCTTTCCCCAAGACAGTGGCATTCCGTAGGTCTCGGGGACAGGTTTCATGAGGCACTCCAGTAGGAATTCTCTTTCACCCCAGTTAATTAATACTCTAGCTGCTCTGGCTGTCGGCAGTGGTGCACCGGAATGGCCATCAGCTCATTAGGATGAGGCTGTGCTGCCTGCATGGTGCGGGAGCCCTTGGCTAAGGCTCATCGTATTCCACTGATCACTCCCATTAACAGATGACTGGCGTCATGACGACAATGCTAATGGCACAGGGCCCTGGTTTTAGATGGCGTCTTCTTGGAGGCTGATGCCCTGAGGGGATGCAGGCCAGCTGAGTGAGGACAGTTCTGTGGCTGTAGCTCAGGAGGTTCTGCTATGCTCCCAATGCAGCATTCCCCACCTACACCCACAGGCAGCTCCACCCTCTGCCCCTCTCACCCAGCCCCAGGGGCTCTCTCTCTCCCTGTCTGCCTTTCTCTCAGATCTGCCATCTCTTGGGTCAGTCTGTCAAAGAGTAGAAGTTCCATGGGGTGGGAATAGTGGGGAGAGAAGGACATAGGACTTAGAACTGGAAAACATGATTTGCCTTCCTGCTTTGAGTTCTGATCCCACCTCGGATGAGCTGTGATAATACGAATGTATCACTTAACTCCTGAGTCTCAGTGTTTTTTTTTTTTCACTGACAAAAAAAAAAAGAAAGAAAGAAAGAAAATAAAAGAAAACGGATAGAATCTTTAGGTCCAGGTGTATTTTGAAATCTAGAATTTTCTGAATCTTAGAAAGGAAATACATGTATATACTATGTATTATATAACACCCTCAGTGGATTTTAGATAGCACTCTATAATCAAACATATTACTATTGCTTCAGTGAGATATTTGAATATTCACCTTTTCAAAGCGAGGTTACAACCATGAATAGCCTCATGTCATTTCTGGTCAGATTTTTCTGCCAGATAAAATGCAAAACAACCCTTTCTGTTTTCAGAGCTTTTCGGATTTTGGAACTGTGGACATGTAACTGTCTAGTGACCCTCCATGTAGACACCTGTCAGCCCCTTCCTCCTCCTTTTTCCTTGAGTCTTACCATCTGTCTCATTCTCCCAGGCTCTGAACTCATGAAACCCTGTTTAGGACGAGCATGCGAAGAATTACAGAATCATGGGGCTGGTAAGCACCCCATCCTCCCAGACACACAGTTTCATGAAAACCAAACTCTGAGGCAGTAAAAGAAGCCAAGGAACCACGCTTTGTTGCCTGATTTCCGTTAAGCCCCATTGATTCCATTTTTGGGCAAGAGGCCCCATGCTTATTTTAATGGTAGGTTTTCCAGTGTGTCTCCTGGGTTTATCTTGAGTTCATGACTTTGAGGCTCCATCCTGACAGAAAGGATGAACTCTCTAACACAGCGGTCTACAGAAGAACACACTGCTTTACAGAGAGTGAGTTTCTCATCCCTGGGGCTAATCAAGTGGAAATGCAGATTGGAGGGGGATTGAAATAAGTAAACTATTGCTATCTTAGAATTTATAATTCTGAGTTACAAGGAAGGGACTTTAGGATAATTCCCCATACCCTAGTGGTCCCTAACCAATCCCGTCTTGCAACCTGTGGCTTTCTATGCAGAGTTCTACATGCACAGGAGCTGGGTCATTCCCATGACGCCAAGACACCCATCTTTCCCAGTTGCTCCCTTCCCATGGCACTTCCAGAGAAAGTCCCCACCAAGGCTCCTGGGCACTTGCCCGACTTCCCTCGGGGTTACACTCCGTCGCTTGCTCTTTACCTTGGCAAGCTGCTCTCCGAGGCCCTGGGGGACTTCCCGCTCTTTCTCGTTGTCAAGCTTATTACCCAGCAGAAGAACAGGAACCCGGTCTCCCACAGCTTCCTGCAGAACAGAAAATGTTTTCAACTGAGAGGCGTGTCACAGGATTGCCCAGAGGGCAGACTGACAATGTCGGCTGGACAGATGGGACCTGGCTTGAGAATGCCCTGCTGCCATAAAAAGTGAGGCCATAATAGAATCATCCTGAAAGCAGAAAACAGCCGCTTTCTCCAAGAGACTCCGTTTATCACACTTCTGCAAGGTGCCCCAGGCCTGCCTGTGCTGTCTCCCAGTCCCTGTGTTGTGCAACGACCACTCCCCCTTCACGATGCTCCTTGGATCTTAGATGGAACAGCAGGCCCCCAGGTGTGCTGGATGAGGGGACAGTTGATGCCAACGGGCCACGTGCCCCCTTCCAGGGCATTCCTAAATGGCCAGGCTTAGTCCGACGGACCAAGGCCATCAATGCCCCATGGCTTGGAGTTGTTCTGGAGGCTGCTTGGATTAGAAACTGTATCACCAGAGGCCTCATGATAGCACATAAGCTTCTGAGGGTTGGATCCAAATCTGCCTCATGGTCTTGCGCCCACAAGGCTCCATAAATGACTGCTATGTGCCTCGCTGGAGGCGGGCACCACAGACCCCTGTCACTGGGTGCTCTGGCTCTGAAGAAAGCCCTGTATGAGAAGGAACGCTGTGGCCATAGCAGCTGCACTGCTTGGGCCAGAAGTCACAGGTTTATTCAAGGTGTCACACTGTTTACTCCCGCAGTGGCTGTGGCTTACCAGCCAGGGGCCTCCTCCCGGGTCTCCGCCTCCTCCCTGGTGAAAAGAGCACTGTAGGTATCTCTCCTTAGGGCGCCCAAAGGGCCCGGGACCACCGACTGCCATTGAGTGAGTGAATGTGGTAATGTGCACATTGAAGAAGGTTGTTATTTTTACTTAAATATTTAATTAGGGGCTTTTAATCATAATTTAGTAACAAATAGTTATTCATTGTAGCTAAATGTTTTACTAAATGGAGGGACCTGTGGGATAACAGAAGCTAATAAGCAGTTACAGTTTTGCCAATACTTTAGCTGCTTTACTTGAGCATTTCAAATAAATGTCCAAAGTGCATCTTACAGGTATACCGATTTTAAGTTTAAATGCTATTATGTTTGAAATTAAGCCTCAATGTTTCCTTAATCTGTGCATTCATTTTTACTGCGTTCAATAGGGGGAAAAAATTCTTATTTACCAAACGAGAAAGTTAAGGCTCAGAGAATCCAAAAGAACCTTCAACGCCATAAGCACTGAATTATGAGAACTCTTGAGTATACGGGTCCTCATTCTCCAGACTTTTCCTCTAGATTCTTATTTCCAATCAAGTCTCTGCTACTTAGTGTCTTATTAACTGGAACTCTCTAAACATGGTATCTATTGGTGAGATGATAATGTGTGTTTGCAATGATGACTCAAAGGCACTACAAGATCTTAGAGTGTCTTCTGACCCCTCAAAAATAGATTAAATTCTGGACACTGCAGTTGATGTGCTAAGTGGATTGTACATATTCCAACTACTTGAAAGTGAGAAAGCCACTCACGGCACATATGAAATCCTGTGGCCCCCTATTAGCTAGAGCGTTCGCTAATGGGAACACCCCCTCCTCTGACCGTGCTGTGCCACAGGATACTTGTGTGAAGAGCTTTTCACGGAAAGGGAAGAAAGGCGGAGGAAGCAGGGAAATGGGCCAAGCAGCTTGCTGTTTAGAGCACATGGGAGAGAGATATTTGTAGATTTATGTGTGAGGAATGATTAAGGCTTGTGGGATTTCTTGACATGGAAACTCTGGAAATATGAGCATCAGACTTGAAATCCCAGGGCAGAATTCTACCCCGGGTTTTGTTATTATTTGGAATGGGCGATGGCTTGCAGAGGGCATGATGGATACTGAATGACCCAGTAGGATGAGGTAGGGAATGGGTCATAAACCCAACATCTGGGTCCTGTGCACCATAAACAGCAATGGTGCCTCTTCCCTCCTGGGAAAAGAAAGGGCAGGTTTCTTCTTTTTTTGGGTGGGAGGCCGAGGTGGGTAGATCACAAGGTCAGGAGTTCAAGACCAGCCTGGCCAAGATGGCGAAACTCCGTCTCTACTAAAAATACAAAAATTAGCCGGGCGTGGTGGCGGGTGCCTGTCATCCCAGCTACTTGGGAGGCTGAGGCAGAGAATTGCTGGAACCCGGGAGGCAGAGGTTGCAGTGAGCCGAGATCCTGCCACTGCACTCCAGCCTGGGTGACAGAGCAAGACTCTGTCTCAAAACAAAAAAACAAAAACAAACAAAGAACAAAACAAAACAAAACAATACCAAAGCAATTCCTGGATATAAAAACAAAGGAGCTTAGAAGGAGCAGAAAAAAAAAAAATTTAAAAGCCACGCATCCAGCAGGAGCTGCGATTTCTTTGTATTGGTCTTTTCTTATGCAGCCACTCTGGACAACTCGTTTCCCTCCAGGGACCCTGGCCTGCCACCGAGAAAGGAGAATTAAACTCATCTCCAAAGATGTGGCAAAAACAAATGAGAATATCCATAGGACCAGAGAGTGTGCTAACTATCACAGTCAGTCACCGTCTCCCTGGCCCAGGTCATCAGTCTCTGACACAGGGGCAGGGAGAGGAGCTGGTCTTGGGGAAGGTATCTCATGGTCCTCTCTGACTTCAACCCCAAAAGTCTTGAACTATCTGTCTAAACTTTATACCTTTCTCATACCTAACTAGGTTTTCAGCCTGCATGCCACTTGGCACGAGATGTTCAAAATTACCTCCTCGATGAAGCAACATCTCTTTCAAGCCTCCTAGGGCTTTGGTGAACAGGTCTCAGGTCTACTCGAACTCTGATGTTGAGACTGTGAGAGATGTTGGTAAAAATCCCATCGGCGTGACAGGTTGCAGTGAAGTCATCTTAGCTCCTTCATTGGGCACACAATCTCTCTTTAGGAGACGTGGGTTCTGCCCTAGCTCTGTCACCATCTCTCCATGTGACTCATCTGAGTCTCTCCTCTTTTCTGTGTCTCTCTGTTCTGAAGCCAGGTTCTGTTCTATGACCCTCTAACAGAGAGCCCCCCTCCACCTTCAGTCATTTCAGCTGACTTTCTGTGAACTTGAGCTTGTTGGAAGACAGACTTGTTGAAATTCAAAAGATCACCCATCTTTGACTTTAACAAGAGCTGTCAACTTGGAGCCGTGGATTGGCATTCAGCTCAGAATGTGCAGCTGTTGGGCTTGGTTGGTTGTTGCCTGTGTGCATGTGTGTGTGTGCGTGTGTGTATGTTTTAATATCTATTTGCTAGGAGGCATGAAAAAGCACTTAGCTGGGATAGTGCTGCTATTTCTCTGGAGCCAGAGCAAGAATTTTTTCAGCACATTAAAGCATGCAGTTATGCTAAGAAAAAAATGACTGCAAAATTATATCTTGGGGGTTTCCATATTTATCCATCCCCTGGACTATGAGTCAAAACAAGATTTATTTGTGTGGTTCGTTTTAAACTGCCAGCACTTCAAGCTCAACTTGGAATGTGGAGAAAAAAAATCAAACTATTTTTTGCACCATGCTGTACATTGTTACCAATGACAAAGATCGCAGAATGAGGTTGAGCTAGCAGCCCAGGAAGGGAGAGGGAAGTGGGCCAGGACCCCTTGAGCTGAAGAACTGTCCTGCTTTGAGAGAGAAGCAAAAAGGACTGAAAAGTAAATGAACACCTTCTTTTCAGGAGCAGATTTCAGCCATGGACCACAGGACAAGAGAGAAGCAGTGCAGTGTGGCAAAGCCCTCGCTTCTGCATCGGGTGGTGCTGCTGACAAGTGTGGGCGCCTCTGGGAAAGTCACTTCCTCTTTTTGGATCATAGTTTTTCTTACTTATAAAACAAGAGGTTGCATTAGATTAATCTCCACGTTTTTTTCCAGCTCGGAAACACTGGTCTATTCGGCTTGACTCTGCCAATTCTATTTCACTTCCTCGACTTATATGCCTAGCAATCTAGTGCTATCAGAACGGCAAGAGGCTCTCAACAAGAAGTTCAGCATCCCAGGACTGCAGACACTGGGGGCCAGCAATCTGGCTCTGGGGGAAATACCAGCCCATACAGGCTTGTACAGGCTGGCGTTCTAAATTCTATTTTCTCTAACTGACACAGGCCCCAGAGTCTCCTGATGTCCAGTTTGTCCCATGGCCACACATGGGGCCTTAGAGCCTGACTAGTTTCTTTTCCAGATTGGAATGGTTAAACCAATTCTACCCAACTGAGATAAGAAATCGGGGGTGGGTTGGAAATGCCGAGTTGGCTGAAAGACTGCCTGCAGTGACTTCCCATAAGGCACTCCGGAGAATCGGCACAGAGTGCGTCTGGGCCCTGCTTGGGCCTCTTCTGCAGAAGGCCTGCAGGCAAGGTAAAGTTGTCTGGGCTGGGTGAAATAGCAGAACAAGGGTAAGGCCACAGCCTTCCCACCTCATCAAGCAGCACCGGTGCTCTCTTGCACCAAAGGATTTTGGTTCCCTCTGGGCTGGAAGGACCCTCCAGAATCTTCTCACCACACACATTCCTGCTCCGTCTTGGCCTCCCAGAGACAGAGTCAGATGCCATCATACACTGTAGAATCTGGGGGCCAGGAGGGGGCATTTGGTCTGCTTCCTCGTTGAATGATTGGCCAAAGTTTCATGGCCAGGAAGTGACCAAGATGGGATAGTAAGAACTTCCTTTCAGGGAGCTCCACTACCTCCCCCGAGCATCTGTTCCCACCCCACACAACCTCTTCCAAGAGTAAGTCTTTCCCATGCAGGCATGTACAGCCACCGAAGCCCTTCTTTCTTGTATGCTTTTCAGGTTGAGGGAGGAAGGGGGACAACAGCTGGCCACCATTCCCTCACTAATAAGGCTTCAGAACCTTGAAGACTGTTATTAAAGCTCCCCCTCCACCCTCCCATCTCTGGGGGAGGGAGTTGGTAAAGTGCTTGGAGCTCTTTGGAAAAATAAGGTGCTCCACAAATATAAGGTACTTATTATTTTCAGTTCCCCTCAGATCAAATTAGGTGTCAAGTTTTAATCTATCACCTGACACCTCTGATTGCTGGTTGCCAAGGCAGAATGACTTAGCTTTTCAAGAATCTAGAGCATAATTGCATTTCTGATGCCACCGTTCCACACCTTTGACACGCACTCTGCCATTTGACACAGCCCTCCTGCGCTTGTTTCTGAAACTCTGCGCTGCTGAACTGAACGCGTTTCCTGGTCTATCACACTGAGTCCCAGAGCTCCTGGTGTGTGCTGGACATGCCGTAGAGGCTTAGTAAATTCCTGGTGAGGGGTCACAGGCGTCTTTGAAAATGATTGAGAGCGCTTCTACTCGAAGGGTCATCCCTGTACCACCAGCATCAGCCTCACCCGAGAACTTGCTAGAAACACAGAATGGCAGGCCCCAGCCCCGACTTGCTGAAGCAGAGACTGCATTTTAAGAAGGTCCCCAGGAGAGTCCCATATACATTAGGGTTCAAGGAGCACTTGTTTAGGCCAGGAACAGTGGTGGCTGAGAATCAAAATTCCCTGAGGAACTGTTAGTTTTGTTATTTTTTTGTTTTGTTTTTCAGGCCCTGAATCACTCTGGGAGAGAAGGCCCTGGCCTCTGTTCCCTTTAAAAGCTCCACATGTGATCCTGATGTTCATCCAGGTTTAGAATCATCAATTAGAGCTTAAACATATCTTCGGCTAATATCTAAAAAAAAAAGGAAAAACTCAAACTATAAATCACGTAGAAAAGCCCTGTCTACACATAAACCATTCTGATTTAACTATGGACGGATTCCCCATCTGAGCCAGGCTTCCTGAGCCCACAGACACACCAAGGCTTCCATGGGCCTCTCAGCAGCCACACGGCACGGATGCATTTCAGCCCTGTCCCACAAAGGAATGTTTCTGGAGGATGGCTAAACTCATGCTTCAAGCTGTGATGATGGCCTTCCGAGATTTCTTCACCTCCACCACCAAACTGTTCCATGTCTTCTTCTAGATCCCAGGCTCTGTGCCAAACAGGAGCCTTAGAAATGACACCCCTTAATGACAGCAGAGAGCACAGTTCCACAAATTTGTCACCATCCATTCCCATTAATCCCAGACCACCTGGAGGCTTAGCCCTAGCACACACCAAAATTTAGATATTGGGGGACAACTAAGTGCCTGTGAAAAGGACAGGTGACCCTGGAGAAGTTAGGGCTTCCCTTTCTTCACTTTTGAAGGAGATGGCTATACTAGACGGGAGATTTTCAAAGGGAATCCCTTTTGTCTAACAAAATTGTACTTGACCTCCAATATGTTGAAAAAGGCAAGGCAGCTCTGACAGAGATGGGGGACGAGGGACCTGGATCCATGACCACTAAACCTTCCCCTGCCACCCACCTATCTCTGGGGAATGTCAGTCTGATTCCAGGGCTCCAAGGAAGAAAGTCTGGAAACCCCTGGATTAGGTAATCCCTAACTTCTCTCCTGGTGCTTAACTTCTGTAAGGAAGATAAATCTGCTTGGTGCTGCCAACAACAAAAGTAAAAAAACAAGAGAAAAACCATGTCATACACTCCAAAGTTTAGAAAGGAATTACGGCCGGATTCACCCATATCATTTGCTTCCATTATTAGTTTGGCGTATAGGCAATCCACCAGCTACATTTCAAAACTTGCATTTTTCTCATTTATAAGTGTGTTAGGCACAGTGATTTTGAGAAATAATAGGCATTAGGCAAATTCTTGAGAAACTCTTGAATCTGGCTTCCATTCTGTTCCTTATTTTTTCTTGGTAATCAGAAGGATGCAGATTAACAAGAGAGAGATGGGTGACCTAGACAGGCGAAACTACAGAGAAACAGATTTGGGTGAAAGGGATCACGGATCTTAGAGCCGGAAGGGTCAAAGACATTGACAACTCCAAGATTCTGCCTTCAGAGCAATGTGGTATCCATTCATTCATCCAGTAGTTGTTGGCCTCACGCAAAGCATCCAGGTTATGGCAACAAAGATGCAGCTTCTGTTCTTAGGCAGCACGGAGACACAGGCCAGTAAAGAAGCGATTTGTAGCAGCGTGGTAAGTATGTGACGGTATATGCAAGGTATTATGCAGCTTCTGTTCTTAGGCAGCACGGAGACACAGGCAAGTATGTGACAGTATGTGCAAGGTATTAGGGACTTGGAGCAGAGAGCTGAACATAAGCTTCATGAGGGCCGCAGCCTTGTCTCTTTTATTCACTGCTAGGACTCCCAGGCCCTAGAATAGTGCCTGCAGGTGTTTTTAACAAATAAATGAACAAACCGTGAATCCTGCTGGTGGAAGGGGTGGGACATCCTACTTGGCTGTACTGTGAAGGAATCAGCCGAGGCCTGGTAAAGAGCAATTTGTAGCTTGTCCACACCGGCATTGGCCTGCATTGGAGCCTGCATTGGAGTGGTGGAAAAACTTTTAAAAAGCACGTACAAAGCGACACATTGCAAGTAGGAATCATAAAAGTAGAGTCTCCCAGATAATTCAGAATGCAAAGACAACACAGTTGCTCTTGGGCCCTGCCAAGACCCTTGATTTTGAGGTGAGCCTGGAGCCCTCACATTCTGGATCAACCTTCTCTTGTGTGAAGAGCTGTGACAGAGGCCCCCAAACATTGCATGGTGTGGCTCCCGGGCAGGGCATAGCTGGGCCTACTGGAGCTGGAAAGACTCGGGGGGTGGGGAGAGGTGCTGGTGAGAATGAGGGAAGAATCTGGTTGTGACTCAAACACTGAGTTCTCCAGGACCCTTCCTTGACACTCCACTATGTCCCCTCTCCCAATCCAGTCCCATTGACTCATGGCCCAGCAATGACACAGCTGCTGGCAGAATCTGGATTTTCCGTGTCCCTCTCTCCACGAGGGCAGGGACTGTGTCTGTCTTGGTCACTTCTGGGTCCCCAGTAACTAGCCTGGTACCGGGAACTCGGATGAACAGAGGAACAAATGCCTGCATCAGTTTGCTCCTGGAAAAGGCAAGTTCTGAATCAGATTTTCAAAGTGCAGAGGCTCGGGTGGGAGATGGACAGAGAAGAAAAGAGAAGCTACAATCAAGCCTAAATGCTCCTAGGAAGGTCGCCAGCTCACCTCCACGCTGCTCAGCCACCGCCGGACCGACAGGAACGACTGCTTGTCTGTGAGATCGTACATGACGATGACACCATCGGCCTTTCTGAAGAACTGCTGGGTGATGCACCGGTACCTGCCACAGAAGGGCCACGGGTCAGGCATGCATGACCTTCCCCCTGGAGCCCCGAACTTCAGGCAGCTCCTCACCTCTCCTGCCCAGCCGTGTCCCACAGCTGCAGGGCCACCTGAGAGTCGTCCACATTCACCGTCTTCACACGGTAATCAATGCCTGCAGGGTGAAACGGGCCTGTCAGGGCTGCCCTGGGCCAGGGCACCTCACTTCCAAATCAGGAAACGAGGCTTCCAATGTCTGAAATCACATCAGGCCCAAGGTGACAACCCTCCCTGCGCAGCTCGTGGGAGGCAAAATGGAGAAAGAACAGAGCACTGGACGGGGAGGCAGAGCACTGGACAGGGAGGCAGAGCACTGGACGGGGAGGCAGAGCACTGGACGGGAGGCAGAGCACTGGACGGGGAGACATGGGGCTTCAGCTCTGGTCCTGTCTCTGCCACTTACTAGCTGTGGAACCTTGATCAGATCACTTAACCACTCTGAACTGTGGGCTCTTCACTGTAATACAAGCCATATGCTCTTTCTTTCCCTCCCTCCCTCCTTCCCTCCCTCTTTTCCTTCCTTCCTTCCCCCTTCCTCCCTCCCTCTCCCCCAACTTACTTACTTTCTTTCTTTCTTTCTTTCTTTCTTTCTTTCTTTCTTTCTTCCTTTCCTTCTTTCCTTTCTTTCTTTCTTTCTTTCTCTTTCTTCCTTTCCTTCTTTCCTTTCTTTCTTTTTCTTTCTTCCTTTCCTTCTTTCCTTTCTTTCTTTCCTTTCTCTTTCTTTCTTTTCTATCTTTCCTTTCTCTTTCTTTCTTTTCTTTCTTTCTTTCTTCCTTTTTCTTTCCTTTCTTTCTCTCTTTCTTTCTTTCTTTCTTTCTTTCTTTCTTTCTTTCTCTCTCTCTCTCTCTCTTTCTTTCTCTTTCCTTCTCTCTCTCTCTCTTTCTTTTTCTTTCACCTAAAATCCTTTAAAAGGCCCCCTAGTAAAAATCAAATGTCCTATGGGGATGGACTCCATCAACCAATCCAAAGGTATGTGGAGGAAGAAGAAGGAGGGGAGGAGGAACAGGAGGAGGAGGGTAGGAACTGGCAGGTAGAGGAAAGGACAGAACAGAGGGGGTAAGAGAAAAAAATCACAGGCAACGTTCACCCTTGACATGGGTTAGGGCTCCTAATCCTACCACTGGGCTGTTCACAACCATCTCTCCAGGGGTGTGACCCTACCTGGGGTCCTCAACCCCAGAGAGAGGGGGCAAGGTCAGTGAAGTGCATTCTGCACCCCACAGCAGCTCTCGGAGGTCAGGACCTCAACACAGGCGTTTTAATACAGGTCTTCTCCACTCCTGCATCCTGTAAGAATATTCGCAAAGGCATAAAGAGGTTCAAAAGTACATCCCACCACCAGCACCATAAGTTCGAGATCTTAGAACTTTAGGGTATCTCCCACAACCTTCAGAAAGGCCTCTGGAGGGCTCAGGAAGACAAACAGCAACAGCAGCTTGGACAGATAGAGACAGAAGAGACCAAACAGACAACAAAGAGGCAGTAAATGGAAAAGGTCATCCCAGCCACTGCTGCTGGGCAAAGGCTAGTGCATTAAGGACTCACGAGTGAAGAGAGGTGGGAGGATCATCCACTTCCAGAATGTCAGGGGCAGCAGGGAGTCTGGAGGCCCTCTGCTTCACAGACAGGGGCCAGAGAGGAGTGCAATGGTCTGGGCTGAGAGTGATTTCTCCCATTAATAGAATGCTATTGCCAGTGTTTCTATGTGCTGCCTCTCTACCTTCACAGAGTCCCCCTGTGACATCCATGTGAGTTATCTGCACACACGTGCACACATGCATATGTACTCATGCACACACATTCACACACACACCGAGAGATGAAGCACGAGTCATCAGCAGTCGTGCCTCGCCTGAGCTGGTCGGTAGCCAGGTAAGCTGCAATCCCAGGTCTGAGGCTGACTGCCACTCCTGTAGCCAGGCTCAGGGCATAGGACACAGGCAGCTTTGTTTCACCTAGAAGGCCCAGGGCTAAGTGCTCCCAGCAAAACAGATGACAGTGGCTGGAAGGTGAATCCAAGGGTGCGTTTTCTTCCTGGCTAGAAGTGGAGGGGCTTTCCTGGTCTGTGCTCTGGGAGACAGAAGGGGCTGCCTGCTTTCTGGTAACAACCGAAGGGAAAGGCATCCATGGTCATACAGCTTCAGGGCCAGATCCAAAACCAGCCAGTGCTCCCCGAGGACAGAGCCCTCTGCCTGTTGGTAAGGCTCACAGGTAGAGGGGCAGGGAGTTTGCTGGGGCAGCTGGGTCTTGGTTGCCCTCAGCTCCTGCTCCACCTCATGGGCTAGGTGCTTTGCTGGAGGACAAGCAGCTGTCTCTGGCGAGGAGTGAGATGTGCAAAAGAATGTGCTGGAAAAATGTTCTGTGCCGTGGTGAGCTTGGTGAGACTCCCTGCTGAACACGCGATGTGTTTCTCTCTGCAGCCTCAGACAGGCAGGCCGAGGAAGCAGATAAACAGGCTTCCGGGGGCTGGGTGTGAGGGACACAAGGAGAAGACGAGGGGGTGGGGATGAAGAGGCAGCGTGTGCAAACATGAAGCCAGAGAACACAAGTCCAACAGGATAGTAACACGGAATAACTGGGGACGAGAGGGCCTGGATTAAACTGATTTAAAGACGACCACCAGTTCTGAAATCCCAGGAGGCAAGAGACCTGTGTTGTGCGTTCCTGTCTCAGCTCTGCCACTGACCATGGATGCAGCTCATTTTGGGGGGGTTCTCCCTCCTCATCGGTAGACGGCAGTGGGATGGAGGGATGAAGGGATGAAGGGGCTAAGTTGGATGTTCACAATCTTTAGGTGCGGCTGGAACATTCAACTGTCACATCGAGGTGACCCTTGTTTGCAAGCGAATTGCTTCCCGAAGGATGGCTCAAGTCAGGAGCCTCCTGGCACCTTGAAAGGTACTGTGGAGATGGTGTGGGTTAGCGCTGGGCTGATGGTTGCCAGGAGGGTGACCTTAACCTTTCTCGAGGTGACAGCCCTGAGCTGTCATAAGGCAGGAGTGATGGGGAGCAGTGGCAGCAAGTTGCTCTGGAGAAATACCCTAGGGGGCTGCTGCAGGGACTTCTCTGTAGAGATGGGCAGTGGGACAGACACTGGACCGGTGGCCAAGAAAGGGCTGGGGCATTCTGCCAGAAACAGCTTCTGGAAGAAACACCTTGGGTTCTGGCCTGTGACTTAATGCAGGGAGGTTGTGAACCAATGTGGTGTAGTGGGAAGAACGCTGGACTCGGAGTGCTGGGTTCCAGGGACTTTGGCTAACTCGAATGATCAGTCTGTTGTGGATCTCCATTTTCTCACTTACAACATGAGGATGTAATTAGACCATTCCTAAGGTTCCTTCCAGATCTAGCATTCTGCAAAAACCATCAGTGTTGTCTCCAGGATGCCTGCAGGGCTCAAGCACCTGCTCTTGAAGGAGCAGGCTGGGCCCTGGGTGGGGCAGGCAGGGTGCCCCAGTCACCAGTCGCACTGTAGCAACTTGAATTTCACACAAGCTACTGGTCCAGTACAAAACATTATGAGGGAGTGGGAGATCAGGAAGTTGGAGGACCCCTCGGAGGATTGAGGTGAGCTGGAAGAACAGCCAAAGCCCTGCCACTGGGCTCTAGCTGCTGCCCTTGACAGGAGATTGGATGGAGTCCTGTTCTGGGGGTGGGCAGTTTTGGCCCGAGAGGCTGTGACTCTGTGGCTGTTATATCTCTTTAAAGGGGGCAGCCTGCAGGTGGCTGGTACGACATCTGCTTCCTGACATGTGTCCCAGAGCAGGGCCTGCAGTGTGGCAGGGAAACTAATTTGAGCTGCTGCTCGAGCATGTGTGGAGCAGTGTGATGAAGGGCATCCGGATTTGGAACCTTTGATTTTCTTTTTCCCCCTTCCTAAACTGTAGGGTGTTTCCATAATTGGCCTCCTGGGAAGTGCAAATGAGTCTGATTTTCTATTTTTCAGGGCCTTCCATCTCAGGGCCACAAGTTGAAAATGTAAACAGACCCTGATTTTGTTGTCAGGAGAGGCAGGCCTCATGCACACTGATCGGGGTACATGGCTCTGAGGCCTGCGGGCTGGGCATCCTCTCCCTGCCTCCCCTAGGCCTGTGCCAGAGCCAAGACCGTAGGGCCTCCCCCATGGAATGCCCTCAGGGAGGGCAAGTTGACCTCCTGGGCGCTGTCTCCTGTGTTACCACACTCAGCACACTCCCAGCTGCCCCTCCCTCAAGACCAGATGTGGCCAGACTCTTCTGGGTTTGGTTTGCAGGCTCTTGCTTCTTCCCATCTGGGTCCCAATTTTTGTCTTGGGATGCTCTCAGTCTCTGGGTGAAGTTGAGCAGAAGGAAAGCGATGGGAAGATATTCCAGGTGTGATAACAGTGTAAGAAAAGGCCCGGCAGGAAGGATGGGACACCTGAAGCACACAGGCACAGACCCCTCTTTGGGAGAAATGTTAGAAAGGTCAGTTTAGGGTAAGAGAAGGAAAATGGAGTCTCCCCAGGAAGGACTCTGGGCTGCTCAAAGTTGGTCTTGTAGAACCAGATTGTCACACAGCCAAAGGTCGAAGATGGTTGAGTCAGAGACCTAGGCTTGGAGGCAGTCTTAGGGTGCTAATATGATTTGAATTTGTGTCCCCATCAAGATCTCATGTTCAATTATAATCCCCAATGTTGGAGGTGGGTCCTGGGGCAGGTGATTGGATCATGGGTGTGGATCCTTCATGAATGGTTTAGCACCATCCCTTTTCCTCATGATAGAGTTCTCACGAGATCTGGTTGTTTAAAAGTTTGCAGTACCTCACCTGTCCTCTATTCCTCCTGCTCTGGCCATGTAAGACATGCCTGCTTTCCCTTTACCTTCTGCCATAACTGTAAGTTTCCTGAGGCCTCCCCAGCCATGCTTCCTGTACAGCCTGCAGAACCATGAGCCAGTTAAACCTCTTTTCTTTATAAATTACCAGTCTCAGGTATTTCTTTATAGCAGTACAAAAACACACATACAGGGACCTAGTTGCAACCTCTCATTTTTCAAATGAGAGAAAACTGAAGCCCTAAGAGGCATCACATCCTCTTGAGGTCACGCAGCTTGTCAGTGGCAGGGCCCAGATGAGGACTCAGGACTTCTGATGTCTTACTGAACCTCAGAAGCCCCTCCTTCCTGCACCAACCTCTGTTCACCTCCAGAGGCAGACAAGCATCCTCACCTCTCATGGGGTGCTAAGTGCATACAACTCAATTGAGGGACACTATGGCATGGAATAGAAGGTAGTTGAGGGGAAGATATCAGCACCAACCAACTGATGGGAATGTGAACAAGCCTCTAACCTCTCTGGACCTCAGTTTCCTGATCTGTCGACTGGGCTGAACAGTACCTGTCCCCTAGGGTTGTTGTGGAGATAGATGGAAAGGATGACTATAAAAGCTTCTGGTAAATATTCAGGTCATACAAATATATTTTCAAGTACAGTTGACTTATCAGCTCGGTGGAACAGGCATGCAATGTATTTGGTTTTTGTTGAGTGATTCACCTTTCTGTTGAGTGATTCAAGCTAAAAGGTCCGTATGCCCTTGGGTCTCACCACATATTCCAGTGCAACCCTCAACTGTGGGTGAAGGGATTAAAGGCCTCTATTTAAATAAAATATCACCCAGAGTGGGAACACATTAAGCCATGATCATCCATTAATGGCTGAGCCTAATGAGCTTCCACATTGAAGTCCAGCTGTCACCCAGCAGGCTGGGGACTTAGGACAGATACAATGTGATGGGTAAAAGAAGCCTTCCAGGAGCGAGGCCAGGATGTAGCAGGCCCTCAGGAAGGCAGGGGGATGTGTGGCCAGATGTGGGTCTTGGGAGGAGTCCCAGGCAGTTCGGGGGCAGCAGGAAGACTCAGGGCCCTGCTGACAGCGGGGAGGAGTGGTCAAAGGGAGGGAGCACTCATTGAAGCGGGGAAAGGGACCCAAATCTACCTTTACCAAATTTAGTTCCATAAACCCAGGGTTGGACTTATGAAGTACTCCAGGGTCCCATCATACACAGGATGAGCTTAGCAGCGTGAGGGGAGGTGGCTTCATCTTGCCCCTCCCAGCCTCTCTGTTGAACACAGCAGACACCAGCATCCCTATTGGCCAATCCCCGTGGCCCTTCCCATGGGCCTCTAATGCCCCCTCCCCTGGGCCTCCTTCTCATAAAGTCCTTTCCCAGAGATGGCCCTGGGACCCATCTCGGGAGGAGAACTCACCCACAGTGGCCGCCATGCCTGGGGAGAACCGGTCCTCACAGAACCTCCTCAGGAAGGACGTCTTCCCCACCGCGGAATTGCCGACGAACACAATCTTGAAGAGCCGGTCGGGGGCGGAGGGAGAGCTTTCCTCCTGCGGACGGCACACAGTCTGACCAACTGCAGGGAATGGTCCTGCCAGCCCCTGCCCCAGCCACCAGAGGCCCTTCACCCATCCCCACAGTGGCCCGCAGGGGGTGCAGACCGGCCTCCAGACCTGCACAAGAGAGGCTGCCACAGCCTCAGAATGCAGTGAGCACAGTTGGTCTTGGGGCATGGAGGCTTTTTCCAGCATCCGCAGGAGGGAGGAGAAACAGCCACCCAAGTGACATTCCCTGTCCGCCTCCTGTGGCAGGGAGGCAGAGGCCGACCCTGGATTCCGGGGGGATGGAGGAGGCAGCACGTTCACGGATAAGGACAGCTCAGTGCTCCAAGTGCGACAGGGCACAGAGGAGGGGCCTTACCACCATGGCCTGCCAAAGTGCTGCTTTTACAGGTGTGAGCCACCATGTCCAGCCCACAGTTCCTCCAAGAGGAGGCAGGAATTTTTTCTGAAGGGAAGGACAAGGTGGGGCGTTTGCAGAGAGAAGGAGAGAAGGATGAAAGAAGGCTTATCCACATCACGGGGACAGAGACGTCCCAGGTTGGGACAGGGAGTTCCTTATTTCAGCCCTATCCTTGGCAGCCTGGACTAAACGGAGGATGCTCTGGCCTCCCTGAATATTGCTCTCCATGCATCTCATCAGCTCCCATCGAGGCACCGCCATCCTCCTTGTGTAACTGAGGCACGAGGGTCTCCACTCAGGAAGCCGGGAAATGCTAGGCTGCTGGGCAAAGCTTCCCAGTCAGTCAGTCACTGCTGCTCTGTCTCTTGGGCCCAGCAGAGGGAAAGGGCTGGGACATGAAAGCCCAGAGGGGAGTGAACTTGACCTAGGACAAAAAGCAGGTAGGAGGTAGAGTAAGGAGCCACCTTCCAGCACAGCCTCCTGCTGAGCAATGATCATTCACTCCAGGGAGCTGCCACTCAACCGCAGGCAGGCATCAGTGCCTTCAGGCCCAGCTCAGCGATGTCTGATCACACAGGGAGGCTCTTTTGAATCTATTTAAAAGTGAATTTGGGGGAATTAGCTCCTCTCATTAAGCAAATACTATAATGTAGTGGCAGTTGTATTAGCAGTACTCGAGTTCAGATAAAAAGCCATTAACTGCCTTTTGGAGAGAAATCAATTCCATGCAGTATTTAGGAGAGAATTCAAGGTCAACTACAAAAATTTAAACTAAAAGTTAAAAAAAAAAATAACCACCAACCTGCACAGAATAAAACTATGCCTCCTGCCCCATTTTCTTTATTCATGCAATGCACAAGGGCACCAATTCTCTGCTGGTCCCTGTACTTTTAATTGTTATTTGTTTGAGACCACAACTCAGTGTATCGATCTAATACACCCAAGCACAGTACAAGGCAGGGAAGGTGAAACCCAGGATGGCAGGAAATGGTCCTGGTGGGAGAGGTGTTGCCTGATCCTTAGCCCTGTGGCCACTGCCCCTCCTCAGGCAGAGCACTTTTATTTTGCCCACAGACACATCAACGGCTCAGCGTCAGGCAGGACTCACCTCACAGGGGCGGCAAACTCTCAGGTATGTTCATGTACTTAACCCACTGTCCCCTCTGGGGGACAGGCCACCTGCCACAGGAAAATAAGATGGCTGGATTGCAGGGAGGGGGCTGGAGAAGCAGTACCTGGCTGGCAAGTCAGAAGATCTCTTCTCATCCTCCCTCCTTTCATGCTTTTTTTTTTTTTTTTTTCTTTTTTTTTTTTTTGAGACGGAGTCTTGCTCTGTCGCCCAGGCTGGAGTGCAGTGGCCGGATCTCAGCTCACTGCAAGCTCCGCCTCCCGGGTTTACGCCATTCTCCTGCCTCAGCCTCCCGAGTAGCTGGGACTACAGGCGCCCGCCATCTCGCCCGGCTAGTTTTTTTTGTATTTTTTAGTAGAGACGGGGTTTCACCGTGTTAGCCAGGATGGTCTCGATCTCCTGACCTCGTGATCCGCCCGTCTCGGCCTCCCAAAGTGCTGGGATTACAGGCTTGAGCCACCGCGCCCGGCCCCTTTCATGCTTTTTAATGTAAAAAATAAGCCTTTAAAAAATAAAATTATGCTAATGTTTCAAATTAGGAAATGCACAAAAGTAGAGGGGAAATTAATTCTTCCTAATCTACCCTACCACCTTGAAATGGTCACTATTCATATCTTTTTATTTTTTAAGAGACTGGGTCACATTCTGTTGCCCAGGCTGGAGTGCAGTGGTACAATTACAGCTCACTGCAGCCTTGAACTCCTGGGCTCAGAACTCCTCCTGCCTCAGACCCTGGAGCAGCTAGGACTACAGGTATGCATCAACGCTTCTGCCTAATTTTCTTACTTTTTGTAAAGACCGGGTCTTGCTATGTTGCTTAGGCTGGTCTTGAACTCCTGGCCTCAAGCTATCCTCCCACCATGGCCTCCCAAAGTGCTGCTTTTACAGGTGTGAGCCACCATGCCCAGCCCACAATTCATATCTTGATGCATTCCTTTCAGCTTTTTAAAATATCATCTTTGTTTTATTTATAGAAATTTAAGATACATATAATTTTATCCTACTTTATCATATATTAACTTACAATTTTTTTAGTCACTAAAGATTTTTGAAAATATTTTTAACAGCTGTATAATATTCTAGTGAATTAATATACTATGCCTTATGTCCCTATTATTGGACATTTTTCTTTCAACTGTTTGCTATTATAAATAACTCTTGCATTCTTGAGTTCAATCTTTGTCTGATTTTGGTTACTTCCTTACGAAGAATTTCCAGCAGTAGAAGTGCCGGTTCAAAGGATATGCTATTTTTAAGTTTTTGATTCATATTACCAAATGGGTTTCCAGAAGGGTTGTACCAATTTACACCTCACCAGCCTTATATGGGAGGGCCTGCCTTGCCGTAGCCTTCAAATGAGCATACCTTCCCTGCTGGAGCTGTGGTGTGGCTGCTAGTAAATCGTACTTCCTCCCTGATGCAGTTCTGTCCCCAGCACGACGGCAGCAGGACCTCGTGGAGTGGGCACAGAAGTGAGAGAGCTCGGTGAGGAGGGCTGGGCTCCCCATCACTGTGGGCCTGGTCTCTCCCCTCTGAGCTCCAACTTTCCCATCTGTCAATGGGGAGAATAAATGTACGACCTGACTCATCAGATAGCGGTGAGGATAAAATGCCATAGCAGATGTTTGAGCAGATGCTTGAGCCTTTTTCTTCATTCCCATACTGACCTCATGACACTTCTTTCACATTTTAGGGGGACATCTTGGAGTTATATAAGACCCCATTTGTACCCACTGCCAGCAAGTGTAGGTCTGTGCATTGAAGGGGATGTGGAAGGGCATGCAGGAGGGAGGGGGACCCCACATTGTGCCACCCAGCTCTCCACTCTCCCCTTGCACCAGGGCCCTTGAGGAGTCATCTGCAGGCATGAGTCTTAATCCTGGTCTGAGAACGGTAACCTATGCCAGGAAGTCCATTCGGTAGCTCACACCCTAAGGCAGCCACTGGGAAAAGTTCAAGGTGGCAAAGGCTCAGTTCTCAATGGCTGCGGCGGCGTGCAGGGAGGAGCCTCTTTCAGACTGTTGTGGATGGTTCCAAAGCTGTTCCAGAAGGCTGAGTGCAGGATGAGGACTCAAGGATCCTATTCCGAGGCCTGAGTCCCAAACGAGGCAAAGAGCATCTATCACCATGAGCCGGGGAGCCACTTTTCATATGGTCTCCCTTTTCCTACAGAATTTAGCAGGAAGGCCTGGTGGGAAGTACAGGGTCACACTGAAGAGAGGAGCAGGCAGGGCATGTCGGAATGAAAGTGGGATTCGCTGATTAAGAACCAAGAGAAAAATGATGGTGTGCAAACTTTCTACAGCAGGGCCTGGCTCTGCTAAGGGCAGGTACAAAGCATGCAACTTTAAAAGTATATGAAATTGCATGCTAGGAACCGGGCATACAGTCTATCCTAAGTAAGTGCTCAATTAATGCTTTTGAATCCGAGTCAGAAAAGAGGGCACAGGGTCGGGAATGGGGCAAACAACTGTGTGATATGATGAGGTTTCTTTTCAAATAATCTGATCAATCTTTTATTCTTTAATTCACAGTACCCCCCTTCCCCCAGCTTTTTTTCTCCTTTTCTTCCTTCTTGCCTTTGTTAGATGCCCAGGCACACCACAGTACCAAGCGTTATCAGTACCAGCTCACATTCTTTTCCTTATTTGGAAAGAGGACGAACTTTCTGGTTCATTACAGACACCCCTTGCCCTTTCCATCCACTTTCTTTTACGTGCTCACCCTATCTTTAAAAATCAAGTGTTTAGGCCGGGCACGGTGGCTCAAGCCTGTAATCCCAGCACTTTGGGAGGCCAAGACGGGCGGATCACAAGGTCAGGAGATCTAGACCATCCTGGTTAACACGGTGAAACCCCATCTCTACTAAAAAAATACAAAAAACTAGCTGGGCGTGGTGGCGGGCGCCCATAGTCCCAGCTACTTGGGAGGCTGAGGCGGGAGAATGGCGTAAACCCGGGAGGCGGAGCGTGCAGTGAGCTGAGATCCGGCCACTGCACTCCAGCCTGGGCCACAGAGCCAGACTCCGTCTCAAAAAAAAAAAAAAAAAAAAAAAAAAAAATCAAATGTTTAGCCAACCAGGATTAGTTTAGATTGTACGACCTGACCCCGGCCAATGGGGAAAGGGTACAGGGCAGGACTTGCATCAGAAATAAACATGCATCTCATGCCCCTTCGTTCAGGTGTGCTCTCATGGCAACCGGCCAAGGAGGCACCCCTCTGCGCAGAAGTAAAATTGCTTTGCTAAGAATCCTTTGTTCGAGTGTTCAATTTCCTTAGGATTTTGAGCGTTATTCCAAACACAACGGAGGTTTAAGGAGAATTTATCCGGACCCCCGAGTCTCCCCGCATGACACTCAGCTAAGCCGGGGAAAGTGGCATTTGGAGGAGACAGATGTGGTGAATCATGGGACCTGCAGCATCTGACCTCCTGAGCTGCCTCTCCGGGCGCTTGGCCTCAAATGCAAGAGACGGATCATAGAAACGACGTCCGTGAACCAAAGTAGGATGAGCCCTTACCTTACACAGGGCTTCTTTTCCAACAGGCTGCCCTCGGGGGGATGTGGGGGTGAGTCTCAAGGGTGGGGCCTCCTGGATTTGTCCCTGTACCCCTTGGTCAGAGACCTCTTCCTCTTCTGGGCATTTGCTCAGGGGTTGCTCAAAGCCGCCATCCAGGAGCTGGGGCAGGGGGTCTTCTTCAATGGAGATGATTCTGCGGAGAGGCCGGGGGTATGGACCCCCAGGCCCTGGCTCCCCGGTTCCTGGCTCCTCTTCTGTTAGGGGATATCCACTCAGGCCCAGGGAGCTTCTCCTTGGGATGCCAAACACCTCCTCCTCCTCCTCTGACTGGCTATTGGGGCGGGGAAGAGAGAAGAGTTGGGAGGATTTCACAAAATATTTCAACACGGGCTGCATGACGGCTTTTGTGACAAACAGATAACCAGGGAGCATCACGCCTTTGGAGAAGAGCACTCTGGGAAAGGGAAGAACAAACCAGCCAGCATTCTGCAGCTCATTCACTCAACACGCTTACACTAAGTGCCTGCTGCCCCTGCTGAGGCAGATGATGACACAGATGATGATGATGATGACGACCAAGCATTAAGTACAGATGCCATTTACAGATGGACATAATTCCTGTCCTCATGGAATACTTGATTTAGTGGGGGACTAAAGCAATAATGACACAAATAAATACATCATTTACAAATTGTGAGACTGCTATGAAGGAGAAGGAAAGGTTGTAAAGAAAGAAGTCTCAGACTCAGATACAAAGCACCCTGATTAACATTAGCAGGTGGCCTTGGCTCTGCTCCCAGCGCCAGCCATTACTAACTGTGTGTCCTTGGGTAAGACACTTCAACTCTTCAGGCCTTGCTGTAAAATGTGGCCCATCTGCTCTGTCTATTCACAAATAAGACAATACATAAAAACAGACACGTTTGCAAAACATCCTCAGCAGTGTGAGGGGTGCTGTTGCTTTGGGAGGGCCCCCCACCTCCAGATAGAGCAGGTCTGCTGGTGCACAGGCAGCTGCCCCCTGGACAGGAGGCTTTGGGTCAGAAGAAAACCAGGCAGAGCATCTCCATCCACCTCTCCTTCCTCTCCCTTTCTCTTCCTCTTTCTGTATCCCTGGAAGTCAGAATCAGGAGTAAATGGTCTCAGAGACCTAAGCACACACTTGCTTCTAGAAGCATTTGAGCACTAAGGGCAAGGAGAAGCTGTAGGCAGTGCAGGGAAGGAGGGAACTGGATGTGGGGGTCAATGCAGAGTCTGTACTTTCAGAAGGTTTTGAGAGCAAAGGCCTCACAGAAATTGTCTTAAGGGAAGTTTGACAGGGAGGACCCTAAGTTCAGAATTGAAACACACACAGACACATGCAAATACACACACACACATGCACACACACACGCACACATGCACGCAGACTAGAAAAGAAAATGGAATGGGGATGAAGCAATGGGGCGATAGGACCAAAGGATAAAGGAACTAAATGAAGGACACAGAATATGCAGAACAGAGAAATACATTTTCTTTTGCTCCCTGATTTAAAATATATATTACTCTTAAAGATCAACAGTAGAAAGGAAAAAGAAAAAAAAAAAAAAGCAAGTATCACCATCCTGAAATTAACTGCGATTCTGAAAGGCAAATTACAATATAGTGCTTGCTTGCAGAAAGGGTGAATTAGTTTGGATTTCCTGATATAAAAATAAAGGATTTGCGGCAATTAAAGCACCTTTTCCTTGACTTACAAAAACAGTTTTTAAAAAGCCAAATGTCTTCTTTCCAGCAAACTTCCTATATATTGTATCAAGCTTATAAAGTGCTTATTTGTTTTAGAACACAACTGGTATTCCCATCTACTTTTACTCTGCTTATACACACCAAAGTGAATATTTCTGTGTACACATGAGCAACTATGCACACACAGCATGTTTTTTCAAAGGCTTTGCAACCAGAAAAGAAATAGCCACTTAAATAGGCCTTAAAACAAAGCATTTATTGGAAAAAGCTTTTTATCTGGGAAATTCTCAACCACTACTGCCATTCTGTAATACCTGCATCATGGCATGACTGAGTTCATTTTTGGTTTTACCACCAAGTGCTCTCTGCCATTAGTAGGGACAGCAGCTATTTTTGGCAAAGTCTGCATTAGAATTCGGGGCTCACAATTTGTCACTTACTTGATTATTGTCTGCTTCTTCCACTCAACCAGAAATTCAATGACACAGAGGTAGGTCCATTTTGCTCACTACTGTATATCCAGCAAATAGCACAGCACCTCATACACAGTAGACACTCAATAAATATGTATTAAGTGAGCATTTCATAACGGAGATTAATGGTAGGACCCATGTCTAATTTATTTTTGGAGGCTTTACGGAACTCAAAAGAAATGTCTGGAACACAGTAGGTAATCAGTAAACGTCTGTTCAATCAATCAGTCAATCCATTCCATTCTGAGGAACCAACGGGCCAATCACTATTGCAGAAATTGGGCTCCCAAATTGTATCTCATTATTCAGCTATTTAGAACAAGAATTCATGATGATCAGGCCCAAAGGTTTGACTGATGAGCTGATTTACATCTCCAGAGTCACTTCCCCTTTGCATATCTTTTCATTTCATGCTTGCAGTCTTCAAGGTCTCTCTGGGTCTGATACTGAAGGGTCAGGTGTCTCTCTCTCTCTGTGGCCATCTATGTGGACACAGCACATGCCAAAACGAAGAGCGGGCAGGGGACTGGTTTGTCTCTGAATGAGCAACGAGCCAACCCTTGGGTACTCAAGCTCAATCATGTGCTGCCCAAGACCAACAAAATGCGTTACGTTTGAGTTAATTAAATATAAGTCACTGAAACGATCTGTCAAGCACAGGCCCCAGTCTTGTCTGTGAAAGGAGTTAACTATTGGAGATTCTATTTGACACTTTAATTAACCTTCATAGCCAATATAGTCATGTTCCTAAAAACCCAAGTGCATCGGCCGGACACGGTGGCTCACACCTGTAATCCTAGCACTTTGGGAGGCCGAGGCGGGCAGATAGCGAGATCAGGAGTTCAAGACCAGCCTGGCCAACATGGAGAAACCCCGTCTTTACTAAAAATACAAAAATTAGATGGGCGTGGTGGCGCACCTCTGTAATCCCAGCTCTTTGGGAGGCTGAGGCAGGAAGATCGCTTGAACCTGGGAGGCAGAGGTTGCAGCGAGCCAAGATCGTGCCACTGCACTCTGGCCTGGGCGACAAAGCAAGACTGTCTCAAACAACAACAACAACAACAACAACAACAACAACAAAAACCCAAAACCGAGTGCATCCATTCTGCTCAGCGACAATAGTGTTACCCAGCTACACACTCCATCTCTCTCTCCCTTGACCCCTCTCCTCTGCTGCTACACAGTCCCTCTCTGCAGACACACAATAGGATGGGGCAGCCTCAGAAGACAATGGTCTGTCCTGGGGGGTTTGCTCTGCACATTACCCTCTGGCTTGGATGTTAGAACAGGGAGGGAAATGTGTTCCAAGATTTGAGGGGAGTGAGTGCAGCTGACCTCAGTTTCCTCACCTTTCAAGGGGTCAGCAGGCACTGAGTGTGGGCCCAGAGCCAGCTCTCAATGAGCCCGACATTAAAGAAGGGATGAGCAAGTGGAGATGACTTACCTCCTAAGAATCCCTCTGCCGTCCACATATTTGCCTATCACGGAGCCAGATCTCTTTTTCCAGCTTGCCCTGGAAGCAGCTGTGTTTGCCTTGGCTGCCTTATTTTTCTGTAGAAACACAAAATGCCCTTAGATCCATGCCTATTTGCCCTGATGTTTGAACAGAAAAGGGCTCAAGGTTCCCACCTCATAGACTAGGCTCTACACAAAACTCTGAAGGAAGTAAGCAGTGTTCTGGTCACCCCGTTAGCATTTACCCACTCTTCCCTTTCGCCATCATCCCTTACCAGAATCTCTCCATCTCCTTTCCAGTTATCTCATCAAATGAACAAATACACAGTTTATAGCCTGGGGTCCATCCTGTTATTCACAGGAGCACTGATCATTTGTAAAAGGAAAAAGAAGAGATAAGAGTTTAATGCATATTTTCTATACATATTTCTAATGCGCATAGAAAATACGCATTAAACATTTATCTCTTCTGAAAAAAATATATATATATTTTTGAAACAGGGTCTTGCTCTGTCTCCCAGGTCAGAGTGCAATGGCATGATCACAGCGCACTGCAGCCTCAAACTCCTGCACTCAAGCAATCCTCTAACCTCAGCCTCCTGGGTAGCTAGGACTATAGGCGCCCTACCACGCCTGGCTAATTTTCTCATTTTTTTGTGGAGATGGAACCTTGCCATGTTGCCCAGGTTGGTCTTGAATTCTTGGCCTTAAGTGATCCTCCCGTCTCACTCTCCCAAAGTACTGGGATTACAGGAGTGAGCCACCACGCCTGGTCAGACAGAAAAAAGAAAAAATATTTACAGGTATAAAAAACTCTGTGAATCTTTAATTCACACTCTACTGTATGGCTCCAATCGCTTTTTATTTCTAAAGTCTCAGATGTAATGAGAAAGTAACTAGCCAGGAGGATCAATTAACTCAGTGTTCTGTCCATGTAACTCCTGGGTAGCATAAGGCAGTTCAGCTTTTTGGTGGAAGTAGGCTGGGTGTAGATAAATTACTAACATCTGTAACGCAGAACCTGGGTGGAGCAGGGGTTTACAACCCCCTTTGCCTATGCTCCCTGACAGACGTCTTCCAGGAGATGAGGCGGGGGAGTTAGACTGCAGGAAATATCTCTCGTTAATTAGCCATCCCATGATTCCCAATGATCCTTAATGAGAGGAGGGGCTGCAATGCTCCCAGGGCCCCGGAAGGTATGGCTATGCTGATTCCAAATTCATCTTCAATTCTTATTCAGTTTGTCCCTCTTTCTTTGATTCCCCACAGGAGTTCTGTAATTCCATGCCCCTTTCAAAGCAGAATCAGTTTGGCAGGTAAAGGGGAGGGAGGTGAAGGGATTAGGGTGACATTTGGTTGGAAGTTTTAAAGTAAGTTCAGTGTTACTTCTAAAACAATGATAACCATTATCACCATCACACAAACATGTGTAGGCTTAAGTCTTGCTCTAATAGTACACATAGGTGGGTGGCAGAGATGTTTGCTGCCAGTAAGTGATGGAAAAGAAACCGTGGCGTAATCCGGTCCCTCAGGGATGTGCGATTATAAAGCAGGTCAGATCTAATGTAGGGCAAATCAGCCACCTTCTGCTGACCATATCTAGGTCACTGTTCAGCTAAGGGTCCAATACATAACATCCCCTTTCCAAGAATCTTTCTCAAAGATTCCTATTGTATGGAGTGGGGATGGGAATTCACTTTCCTCATGTGACAGTGGGGGACATGGTCCAAGGTGGTAAATGACTTGCCCAGGGACACACATGAAATTCGTAGGATGGTCATCCTGATAATCAGGAAGTCACATCAATCAATTTGGCCTTCAGTTTTCTTCCCTTCAGAGCACCCAGTGGCTCCTGTCTAAAGGGGAAGATGAGTAACAGCATGGAATCCTAGGTTTTAGCCAATGTGGTCCACAGTGAAGGCCTTTAAATAAATATAGGATTTCACGTCATTTAGGAAAGTATATACATATATATAAAAACATACATATATACACACACACGTACACATTATATACACACACTATATATATACTACATATATATAGAGAGAGAGAGAGAAAGAGAGAGACATGGTACTCAGGTATGGAAGAGTAGGGGTCCCTATAGGATAGAGAAAAATTGTTCATAAAATCAAGTATGAAAACAGTGAAATACACATTTCTAATGTGGTCTATGACAGTATAAAAAGGAAAATTTTCAGTGAGATAAAAATTTAAATGAAGAAGAAAGCTGTGAGCATTTTGGTTTAGAAGCGATAATGACATTTCAACTGCGCCATCTCATGGATAGAACTATCATTTCTGCATCCAAGAAATGTGCGACCCTCCCAAATATTTTAGTCTTGTTGTGACAAGAGGAAACTGCGTTACTGTTAACGCACTGTTACCCAGCAGGCCACCCTGAATTTTTACTAATTGCAAAACGTTTTTATGCTATCATCCTGCCAAATAGATCCCAAGTGTCAGGACATCGCTGGGCCAGTCTCGACATGGATCTGACTGTCCAGTGGACCACAGCCCTTGGTCCCCCACAGGGAAGGGAGAACTGGCCAATTACCTGAAAAGATATGTCTCGTTCATCCCGAAGGTGCTTGTTCCTTTCCCTGTGGATGGTAAAGGGGAATCTATTCAAACACGGAGTTTGCAGTTGACAGATCCAACGGCAGCCAATTCGCTAGTCAGATGGGTGCAGGGGAAGGTGTGGTGTGGAAGACCAGGGAGTCTGTGGAATCTCCTTCCGCAGGGATGTGATTAATGGCAGAGGATAGTTTGTGTGTACAGATAGGTACACACCGACATGGGGGACAGACTGAATGCCCTTGAGACACCCATGGCCCATCAGGATGATGCATGGCCTCTCCCACTATTAGGGGCACCACCTCCAGAGGGGACCCCAGCATTCCAGCTCCACTTGGGAGCTTCCCATTGGGCTCCCTCTTTACTTTCTCTCTGTGCACCATTCATTCATCCATTCATGCATGCATGCACACATTCACTCAAATGCTTCTGAGCACCCACTGCATGTCAGGCACTCTTCTAGCCGTCAAGGTCACGCCAATGACCAAAACAAAACCTTCCTGCCTCACAGAACCTGTATTTTAGTGGAGGGATATCTGTTATTGAGAAACTAAAGCGGGAAAGTGGAGTAAAAGAAGCCAGAGGGTGGAGCAGTATTTCAACTATGGTGGTCAGTGACGCCCTCACTGACAAGACAGCATTTGTGCAGAACCTTGAAGGAGTGGGAGAAGCATTCCAGGCAGAGGAGAGGCTAGGGCAAAGTCTTGTGCTGGGATACACCTAGTGTGAGCAAGAAACAGAAAGGAGGAAGTAGAGAGCCCAAAGGGTAAGTAGTTAGGAGATGAAGCCAGAGAAAAAGTGGATGGTGGTCAGGACCTGTCTCTTCACAGCCCTGTGGGCCACTGTACGAACTTTGATTTTTACTCCAAATGAGATATGAAGCCAAGGGGCTGGGGGTGGTGAGGGTGAAGCAGCTGGCAAAGGAATGTCAAGATCTGGCTCCACTTTTCAAAGGATCCCCCCGGATGTGGTGCTAAGAATAGACTGCCGGGGGCAAGCGTGGGGCCCTGACACTTGGGAATATTTTTAGTAACATGGAGGTCACTGGCCACTGGGGTAAGAACTGTTTTTGTGGAACAGCAGGGGGGAAAAGGCCTGATTGGTGGGTTGAGAATGTGAAGAAAAGGAGTGGAGACAGTGAATGTGAACAACTCCTCTGAACATTTTGTTGTAAAGGGATTGAAGAAATGGCAAGTAGCTGGCTGGGGAAGTGAGGACAAGAGATGTTAGACAAGAAACAATAGAGTACCTTTGTAGGTATCTTCAAAAGAGATAAAACTGACAATGGAGGAGAGAAAGAACTAACGCTGGAATAGTCCTTGAGGAGCCAGGAAGGGACAGGCTCTAATTCTAGAGTGTGAGTTGGGCACAGGGGTTGGGGGTGGCCTCTGTGACGAGCATGGGGAGTACATCCACCGTCACAGAGAAGAAGGCAGAGACGTGGGCATGGGAAGAGGCTCTTAACGAATGGTTCCAGCTGTGAAACAGGAGCAAGCGTGAGGATGGAAAAGGAGGAGTCTTTTCTCCAGGACTTAAAGTAGGAGCCGTTGGGAAAGTGAGTTGACTGGGTCTGCTGTGCGACGGCGGAATGCACTTGGGGTTCACGACTGGGAATTTCATCCATTAACACAAGAGGTGGAGAGGGCAGGCCAGATGACCTCAAAGTGCTTAGCAGTTTTGTGATTCTATGACTCTTCTGGCCAGTGGCCTCTGAACAAACCTATACTTCTGAAGGGAAAGGGAGGGCACAGCCATGGTTAGGCCCTAATCATCACATCGCTGTCATTTATGGGGGCACTTACTGTGGGCCAGGCGCTCTGCTAAGTGTGTTGTACACCATAGAAAGAGATTTTAGGTGGGGCCTGAGGAGTCACCACCAGGGCAACGGACTTCCAATTCCGCCAGTCTTGCAGAAAACATTAGAATGTGCCAGGGTGGTTTTCAGTTACCTGCATGAGGTGAACAGGCAGGCACACAGCCAGGGCCTTCAGAACAAGTCAGAGGGACAGGGAGGTTATTTTACAAGTCCTGAGAATGGCAAAGTGAGCTGCTCATGCCAGAGGGACCCTCACTCGGCACGCAGCTGTGAGTTAGCACCCTTGCACCTGAGCGAGGACCTTGGGAGACCTGGAAAGTCCCACCATTTTTGGAAAGCATGCTGCGCTGTTTCTTCCTTTGTGGCTTCCTGCTTTATGGGGATGTGGCCATCCCCATACAGAAGCCTCAGTATTTAAAGAAACGTATCTGCTTTTGTTCACATCGCTGCTCTACTGTAATTCCTACTCACAAGTATCATCTTATTCTCAAAAGAACCCTGTAAGCTAGGCATGGGGAAAATTAAGACTCGGATTGGTTAAGTCAACTGTCCAAGGTCACACAAGCTAATGAGAGGAAGTGCTGGGTTTTGAATCAGATCCAGCTTCAAAGTGCTTGTTCCTAATCAAGTGCCCTGAAATTGCTCGTGTTTGCACCCACTGTCCTTCGGATGGCAGCCCTTCTCCCCCGTCATACCCCAGCTGTCGTCCTGATTCCACCACCATCCCACCCCTGCCCTCCCCCGATATTCCCGCTATCCCCCACGCCCACTGCAGCATTCTCTCTCCCTTGATTCCTGGTGGTTTCACTGTGAGGGAGAGATGTGCCATGAGGCCTTCCCTCCAGCTCTCAGCTTTCATTAGCCAGCGGGACTTAAGCTTGGTAACCCTGGATCGATGGCACAGAAAGGCCTCAGGCCCTTTGTGATTCTGCACAAATGCTAGCCTCCATTAAAAAGACCCGTAAGTATTTGTAGAGAGCTGCCTTGTCATTCTCCCCTGCGCATTCTCTTTGAATCTACCCTTTCATTTTTTCCTAAATGCGATAGAAAAAGAAGACCCCAAACTTGTCCTTATACATTTTGTTCTCTTCCTTTTACTAAAGGCTTCCTAAGAATCAAGACCTTCTCGCAAATGGATGACAACTTGGTCACCTCAGAACCCCCTGCATGTTCCCTGGCTCTGGAGGCCTGACCGAATCATGTACTGAGCACAGTCAATCTGCAACGCATTCAGGTTGAAGCACTTTTCCATTTGGTAGCATCATAGATGCCAGACAGAGTGAGCATCCCTTGCTTTCACAAAAACAAAAACCTTCATAACATAACTGGGAAGTGATTCAAAACCACTTGCACTTCAAAAATCAGAACCCAAAGTCCTTCTGTTTCCTCACCATTCCCCCAGAGGTGCCCAGCGGCGACTTACAAACATCACGGGCAGCACCAAAACTGCTATCTTTCCCCACACAGGTTTGTGTTTCTGAGGAGGGGAGGGTGGTGCACATTCCAGACCCGTCGACTTTGAATTTATTGCTGGGGGTCTCTGAAGGCTGAGGAAGCTTTTTCTTGGTGCTCTGTTTGCGATTCATTTACTCATTCAACAAACATGAACAGAACGCAGCCGAGTTACGGATTTCCATTCTGGCCCTATCAGCGAGGAGCTGCGTTGCCTGTGGTAAATTTACCTCATTCTTCGAATATCAACTTCCCCGTCAGTTAATTCCTGTGAATTAACCGCCCTACTCACCTAACAGTTTTGCTGAAGATGAAAGAGATAATATTTCTGGCATAGATTAAATGCTCAATAAACCCAGCTCCGCTCCCATGTGATCCAGGACCAAGCATGGTCCTGTGAGGGACTCAGAAGAGTGGGGCAGAGCCTCCCCACCAGGAGGAATAAACTGGATATGGGCGCATGTGTAAATGGACCAAACATAACACAGTGGCTACTCAGTGGTCCAAACACTGTGTTGGGGACCAAGGGAATGAGGGCGCTCTCCACAGGCATATTTTTCCAGCACGTAGGCAAGGATGACCCTCAGACTGGTCCTTCCGACCCCAGGCTTCTGGGAAGTGCTCTCAGCACAGGCCAGTGCCCACCGACGCACCTTAGGAAATCCAGCTGCTTGAGGAGCCCGGCCTTCTCGCGCTGTAGACTCTCCGTCACACGGTACACTTCCCTGAGGAGGAGGCAAACACACTGCGGTGAGCTCCCAGGTGGAAGCCGGATGCCCAGACCCCTCATGCTGGAGACTGGCAGGTGATGCCGCGCTGGGGACGGAGGGCATTGGAGGAAGGTGGCCTTCTCTTGGAGAGCTCCTGTGGTATGCAAGTGCTTTGGGCATTGCATGTGTCCAATTTGGGAGGTGAACTTACCCTCAATTTATAGACTGTGACCATCAGAGAAGTCTGCTGTCTCTGCAGTTCACGCAGACAATCCGTGACTGAACCAGGGTCCCCTCCTACCCCCAGACCCAGCTCATTCCACAGCCACTTCACGTGCCACCTATGAATAGGCTGGATGGTCACTAAAGAGTCTGTCCAGGCTCCAAACTGCCCTATCCTATCCAGACTTCAGGGAATTAGAATCAATATTCTTCTCCAGCCAGATCTTGAAGGGTGAGAGCAGAATTTGTATTACCTTCCCTCCCATTCTCGCCCCACCCAGAGGCTGGCGCGGTATGCTTTTAGGAGCTCTGGAAGAATCACCTTTTCTTTTCCACCTTCCTCCCAAAGTCCCCAGATATCTGGACTTTTCACTATTGGGCCTTCATTTCTCTGACTTATGATCCAGCTGTAATGCAGAGATTGAATGTATCTATTATAATCATTTATATCACTCTGCAAATGTGTTAATTGTAACAGGAGTTGTGAGGAAGGGGAGAGAGAAGCAGGGAGGCTGTGAATCAGGGCAACTAGAGGGCAACTCAGGTGGGGAGGTTAGGGTTGTGTCTGGTTTGTTTACATTGATATCCTCGACACAGCGCCTGGCTTGGAGGTGTAATCGGCAAATAGGTGGAGGAAGAAAGAAAAGAGAGACTAAAAGAGGTGAGGGGGATTAAAGAAGGAAGAAAGGGAGGGAAGGAGAAAGAGAGGAAGGAAAGAATGAAGGAAGGAGGAAAAGAAGGAAGAATAAAAGAGGAAGGAAGGATGTGGTAATTGGGGAGGTCTTCAGCATCACTCAGGGAAGAAAGGAAAGGAAAAAAATAAGAAATTGGGTGATATTGGGAAACTGGCTTAACTTCACAATTCTGTCTTCATTTTTCCTTCTCTGTTCTATACCATGCTTTAGACGATTTTTAACCGCTCTCCTATCTTACTACAAGGGTCTATAGTTCCACGTTTCCAAACTGCAGCACAGCTTTTCACATAGGGAGCATCTCGCAAGTTGATACAGGCGTCACTTCCCATGGGCTGTCAGGGCTGCCAGGCTGTGCACACACTGGGCTGGGCAAGGACCCCTCTGCCACCCCATCCATCTCATTACTGAGCTGGCAGAAACAGCACCAACATGCTGGTCCACAGGACTCCCCTGCCAAGCTCCTAATAACCTGATTCCTTTAGCCTGATGTGTCTCTTTTCCCCCTTTTATAGAATAATTGTAAAGTCAATTTACAGCAATAAGAGGCTGAATGAAATTCTAAGTTCAACTCAGACAATTCCAATTAAGCAACAATCCTTCTCTGGCTCCTGCAGAGATGCAAATTCTTGGCATTTTATTACCGATTATATTTAATTTCAACTTGAAGAAAAACAATGTATTTCCCATCATCCAAACTGGGTCTCTAAACCCCTGTCCGGGACTCAGCTCTGATGAGCGCTCTGTGAGCAGAGCTGCCCGCTCCCGACTCTGGGCCCTGGGAGCTGAAGATCCTGGTGCTGTACTTTAGGGTCCCTCCACCCCACCCTGTGTCCTGCCTCTCTCCAGGGGTGGCCAGGAGCTCACAGCTTTTCCTCTGCTCAGGAAAATCATTCACCAGGGACTTAAGGTCTGGGTTCTCACAGAGTATTTTACCAAATAGCCAGTTCCCAAATTCTAAGTCTTCTCTGGCTCTGCATACACAGCACCAGTGACCATCAGAGCTATATATACACACATTTGTATTAGCAATACATGTGAATACATGTACTGTTCTGTTTGTCTAGTAAACATATATCTGCTTGGATATTTGTACATCCATATATACACACATATATTCAGAAATATATTGTTGTGTCAACAAAGGAAAGTCACTTCTGAAAAAAAAGACACTCAGGTATTTGACTGAATGACCTCTAAACTCCTTCTAACCTAGAGGTTCTAAAAGTGTATACGTGGGTAATATGTAAACGGAAAGGGAAAGAACCTGCAGTTGTTTGGAGTGGTAATTGGTGAGGCGTTTATGGTTACCCTTAGGGGAAATGCTGTTGGCTTTGTTTTAGGGGAGGGATGAGCTATGGAGCACTTCACAAGACATATTGTCAAGTGAAAAATGTAAATGCAGAACAGTATGCTTAATATGCTACTGTTTTATAAAGGAAAAGTGTGTGTGTGTGCATGCGTGTGCACGTGTGTGCACGCACATATAGGTATCTTTGCCTGCATATACATACAGCATACTCTGAAAGGATCCACAGGAAACCATGACCAGTGGCTCTGATGACTGCAGATCGGGGCTGTGTCGGGGACACAGACTTCTTTTTGAGCATATAACCTTTTGTGCCTTTTGAATTGCGTGCCTTGTCATAACTACTTACTCAAAATAAAAGTTAATTAAAAAATAAACAGAGAGTTGCTGCTTCTCAGCTGACCTTCATCTTTACATGACCTCTCTGCTTGATAGTTCTTTCTTTATCTCATTTTAAAATCTACTTCCGCCAACTTGAGCATCCTCAGAGATCAGAAAATTAATTTTGCCTGTTCGGAATTCTTGCTGATCAGTGACTAAGCCTGTTTACCTCCCAGCTCCACCTTTTCCTCTCCCAGCTGCTCTGCAGCAGCACGAGGCAGCAAGACCCTGTGGGAGAGCCCGGGACTATCAGGAGAACCGGGCTCTGTCCCTGTCATCCAGCACGAACTAGCTGCGTGGCTTTGGGCCCATCACTACACCTCTCTGAGCCTCGGTCTCTTCATGTATAAAATGAATGTGAGTCACTGCGCCCGGCCCAGGATGATTTAAAGATCAAATGAGAGGATGTCAAATGATCGACATAAGTGAGATATATTGAATGCCCAGCACGGTACCTAGCACAGAATAAATGTTTGCCAAATGAAGAAGTCATTGACTCTATGGATAAATGAATATACAAATAAACAAAGGAGAGTCCTCTGCCCTGAGCCTCAGAGTACATTTGTTCTAAAACCTAAGACTACCAAGACAAGATAAATGACTGATTCTTCAGGGACTCCTCCAGGTGAACCAGAGCATCAAAGTCCTCTCCATCTGCTGGTCTGCAACCCTGCTCTATGGAGAACAAGCCACGCCTCTCGCTGCACTGCTCTCCCGGCCTCCCTGGACGGGACACGCTCTCCAGGCCCCAGCATGCTCCCCGGCTACACAAGAAACTTCAAGCTTCTTGAATACAAGTTGTGAAGGTTCTGGAGTCATATTTCTCTCTTCCTCCCAATCCTCCCTCCCTCCCTCTTTTTCAATTCCCAGCCTCCAGAGATTGTGTCTCTGGCTTGGTTAATTAAGATAAGACTTCAGAAAGCTTTGAATCCTCATGCTGTGATGTGATGCTCCAGCACTGGGTGTTTATTTCCATTTGCTGTTCTAATGCTTGTGCCTTCAGATGTTTGTTGCTTTTAGAGCTTGATTGAATTTTAAGAGCCTGCATCCTTAATTCTGTTTGTAAAGCTAAACGCCTGTACCTTGTTGACCTGTTCTCAGTGAGGAGGAACTGATTTTGCTTGTTCACAGTGAAATATGTTGTCCTTCCACAACTGGTCATCCAAGAATTGGGATGGAGGGGCTTAATTTAAGTCAGCTACTTGGGGGCTTTTTGTTTTTGTTTTTGTTTTAACTGGAGACATCTTACTAGGGTGAAATTTCCAGCCCAAACACGTCTCCTTCCTTTTACCCTAGGCAATTAGCGCCAAACGGTACAGGATTCCACACAGAGGTCAAACCAGCACAGCAGTTTTATGTAGGCCTGTGGACCAAAATCCTGCCAGCAGCCACCCAGAGTGAGCACCTTCACTTCTGAACAAGGGGAGTTAACATCTATAAAACAAGTTCTGGTACGTAGCACTGCCCTTTTCCCTAAAATCACACTTTCAGTACTACCTGGTACCTTTCAGGATCAGGCAGACAATTACTTTTTTCAGAATAAATGAATGAATGAAGAGTGCATGAACGAATGTGTGAGTAAATGATAGCCAGTCCAACTCTTGTAAGGATATTTTCTGCAGGCTTGTTATTCTCTAGGGAAAATCGGCAAGATGTGTCTAACTCTTGGCATCTTGGGATAGTTACTTAAACCTCTGAACCTTAGTTTCTTCCTCGATCATAGCAGAACCTGCCACACCAGGATTTTTTTTTTTTTTTTTTTTTTTTTTTTTTTTTTTTTTTTTTGAGACAGAGTCTTGCTCTGTCACCCAGGCTGGAGTGCAGTGGCACGATCTCAGCTCACTGTAACCTCTGCCTCCCAGGTTCAAGCTGTTCTCCTGCCTCAGCCTCCCGAGTAGCTGAGACTACAGGCATGTACCACCATGCCTGGCTAATTTTTGTATTTTTAGTAGAGATAGGGTTTCATCATGTTGGTTAGGCTGGTCTCGAACTCCTGACCTCGTGATCTGCCCACCTCGGCCTCCCAAAGTGCTGGGATTACAGGTGTGAGCCACCACGCCTGGCCCAGGATGATTTAAAGATCAAATGAGAGGATGTCAAATGATCGACATAAGTGAGATATATTGAATGCCCAGCATGGTACCTAGCACAGAATAAATGTTTGCCAAATGAAGAAGTCATTGACTCTTTGGATAAATGAATATACAAATAAACAAAGAAGAGTCCTCTGCCCTGAGCCTCAGAGTACATTTGTTCTAAAACCTAAGACTACCAAGACAAGATAAATGGCTGATTCTTCAGGGACTCCTCCAGCTTAAGGTGCAGACCCAGGCTTGATTCTGCCTCAGGTGTGCCTCTGCCTAGTAAACTAACCCCCATGGCTGGACACCATTGGCAGGTCGGGCCCTGAGAGATGTGGGTTTCCCCCTACTGGGACCACACAGTTGAATCTGAGGAATATGGTGAAAAAAATGGGCAGAGATGGACAGGCGAGTCCAGGACAGTGACACATGCCCCGTCAGATCATATGCTGATCCCGGAAGTCTTCCTCCTTCCCTCTGGTCCCCCTTGGCCTCCCAGGTCTCTACACGACGACAGTTACCTAGGGTCGGTCTGCTCACTCAGCATTTGCCCACAGACTCCCTCCTATTTGTTTGTGGAATAACATGTCTTTCTAATCACAGAATGCATTTTCTGAGAACAGGGCTGTACATTTCTTGTCAATCCCAGGCAATGCTGGACACAGAACTGGTCTGCTTCACAGGGTCAGAATCCTAGAAGAGTGTTAGAAGAGTCTCAGGGAGCAACAAGCCCAAATCCACACTTCACAGGCCAGGAGACAGGGTCTCTGAGTGGCGAGGGGACACGCCCATAGTGGGGGGTGGTGCTGGAGGACAGCAGAGGAGCGGACAAAGGCTGGACTCACATCTCCTTCTCCTGGTGGAGTTTGCAGGCCTCTTGCTGAAGGCTTTCCAGCTGCTGCTGAGCATCCTGGAGCTCCCAGGAGGTCCGCTCCAGCTCCCGGGCCAGCTCCTGGTTGGTGAGTCTCAGCTTGGTATTCTCAGCCTTGGTCTCACGCTTGTCATGATGCAGGGCTGTGCACTGACCTTCCAGCTGCAAAGGAATGGGGAGCAGAGGGGAATGAGGAGTGACCACCATCTTCAGGAGGACCTGCCCTGGCCTCACCTTGCTTTCCCCGCTTGGCAGGCAGGAACCGTCACTGCCGCCCCTCATCGGCCTCAAGCCTAAATCGGCATTGTCCTCGCCTCAGTTCACACATACACACTCCTCTAGGCAGGAAGGAGCTTTCAGAGCACATCTTGTCTCTCCCCTGTCTCCACACAGGATCACTAAATAGTCCAGGAGGAACTGCTCCTCTCAGAAAGACCACTAACAAAGGAACTTCCACAGTCTGTCCGTGTGAATGGCCTTGAGATCTAACCTAAATCCGTCTTGTTGTCCTTTAAGCCAATTTCTTTTCCTTGGTCCTTGATGGAGAAGGGGAACAGCTAAATGGCCTGCTTCATAAAACCATCCTTCCCAGTTTCGCACGCTGATAGTAAATCTACATATTCCCTTTTCTCCTCTCAACTCCAATTCCATGAATCGAGAGAAGCTTTTAAGGGTAGCCAGCAGCCCTGAAAATTCTTAGGAAATAACTAAAACAGTTCAAATAGAACACAGACCTTTTCTATGTCTCTAAAGTAACTCAAAACCTTGCATTTTTATAGCTTCAGCTTTTCTTGGCTGTTGATTATGCTGTGCAGAGCTTCCAATCCTCTCACCAGAGGAAGAATCAAACCAAGGTACATATATCATAATAAATTTAGTTTAATGAATGTGGCCAGTAAGGGGAGGAAGAAGTAACAACAAGGAATTTGGTGTGATTCTCAAGAGGCTCCTGTGTAATCAGGCAAGCATGCAGTAATTACATCGAGTGGCAATCATTCATTTGAGGGATAAATCTAATTGCTAGGAACTTAATGCATAATAGAGAGGAAGAGAAGGAGTAGGAGAAGCAAGGTACAACTGTGGATGGGGAAACGGGGAGGCAGCTGGCAGTTCCCGGAGTAGAAATCGTCTTGCTGCAGAAGGAAAGAGACCTAAATTCATAGCTTGGGTAGCAGCAGCAGTGGAACAGTCTCTTGTCTTAGCAGGGCTGTCTTCAAGTAGATTTTAATGTGCTGCTAAAAATAACCCTCTCTATTGAAATGGAAGCAACGTGTCCTGGTCTGTCCAGAGCTGGATTCCTTCCAGCACCGGGCACAACAAAACAGGAGGCCAGTGGCACGCCAGCCCGTCTCCCTCAGGAGCCCTTGCTAAGGAGTGGAGGCTGCTAAGTAGGAGGCTTGCCTAGGCAGTCAGTCTTTCTGGGGTCATTAGCCAGGCACTCCCAGCCATAGAGACACTGCCCTGCAGAGCGCACCACCCAGCCTGCCTCCTGGAGGCTCAGGTACATCAGAGAGGAGTGCCTGGTGTCTGCACTCTTCCTGCAGGTATGGGAGTAGTCACAAAGGACGCCAATGACCCCGTCCAGGCATGACCACATGACCAGGGAAGACACAGGCTGACTTCGGAAGCGCCTGTTCCAGCAGAGGCATCCATGACCATTCTGGAGGGAAGAAACTTATCTGTAGCCTCCCCCCAAATATCGTGGTAGACAATGTCTCTTGTACCTCGGCATTCCCCTCTTTTCTTATACAGGAGGCAGGAAACAAATTCCAGTTTTGGCATTCTTGTGGCTCCTGGGTATAATTATAGGAACATGTCTGCAGATATCTCATGGGGGAATGCTTGGCAACTTTTCCAAGTTAAACACCTGGTATTGGAGAAGTAAAGGTTTTATCTTGGGATCACCTGTGATTTTAAATGCTATCTTTTGTACAACTAAATCGTTCTTCTCAGGTTAAAAAAATCACAAGTCCTTAAGTGAATGGCAGGGAAGGTGGGCAAGAGGCAGAGGAAAGGATGGAGTGAAGAGCCAGGTACTCTGAGGCCATGACAGCAACATACCCTTTTCTGCTTCTGGGTGAGCTGCTCCAGCTCCTGCTCCTTACATAACAGTTTCTGTTCCAGCTCTTGACTGCGGGCTTGAAACCTCTCTGTGTCCTGCCAAGCCAGAAAGAGGGATACACAGGACCCAAATGTAGCACCCCTGGGTTATAGATTTCTTTTCCCACCTTGAACCTACTCAACATCAAAACCCATCCTATTAGACCATGGGGCTTTTCCCATAGCACTGCAGGGCTCTGGTAACCTGCCTGCCCCATCAGGGAGGACCAAATGAGACAGAGATAGTGCAAGCACTTAGTGAGGCAGGATGCAAACTCCCAGCAAGCATGGCCATGTCCAGTGACTGTGCACCGCCACCCTCCTCTCCACCAAAAAAAAAGGAGAAGTGTCAGCCAGCAGTGGAATACTGAACGGGAGAGTTGGGGCCCAAGTTCAAACATCAGGCCTTGGTCTCCTCATGTGCAAATTGGGGGAGGCAGAGGACCCCTCGGATGCCTTCCGACCTGGATACTCTGTTCGAGGTTGGGCACTGGCATCGGATCCCTTAAACTGGCCTCACTCTGGAAACACATGGCCATGACCTCTTCCTCTTGAGGGTCTAAGTGTTCATATTTTCCCACTGTGAGTGAAGTCTCCTGGGCCCTGCTCCTCAGGATGTTCTAATATCTGCTCCTTCCCTAGGCTGGGCTTTCCCCACAGAGAGGTGCTGAAGCAGGTGAGAAGGGGCCTGGCTGTGGGCTGAGGAGGAAAGTGTGTGGGCCGTCGGGTGCCTGATGCTCTCAGCAGAGCCAGATCTGTGGCGTAAGGGCCCTGAGCCGAGCGGGACACAACTTGGGTTCTGGCCCCGGCTTCACCCAACTAACTTGCTTCATTCTTCTGGATCAGTGTTTGTTCACAGAATAGAAACAAAAATACCCATGCCATCTGCAGCACTCCACTTGCCTGAAGGCGGAATGGAGGTACAAAATGTGCAGGAAGAGAAGAAACCATTGTAACTGCCACATAACTCACTACCGGAGCCCCCCGGGGTTCCTGAGATACGGAAGAACTCTCTCCCAAGGAGGACAGCGTGGGATGCTGCACTAGACGGGTGTCCTGGCATGACAGCGGCCGCAGCACGGTGGTGGAACACGGCCCCCTCGGGCCAGAGGCCTTTGGACACCTCCACTCAAACGCTCAGGATGCTTCCTTGTGCATCCTCTGTTGATGTGACCAGGTTCTTCTGTCCATTTTTAGGCAGGTAAATGGGCAGAAGAACCACAGGGACAGCCTGTGATTATCCTCATGTTAATCACATGAATGGCAGAGGTACGATCTGACCAGACAGCACCTGCTCCCAACATTTGCTTCCAGAGAATCAGCCCCAGAGAATCTGCCTCCTTCAGCTTGGCTGCTGCTCCCCCTGAAAAATGCTGGGAGTGGCGAGAGGCTCCAGGATCCCCGTGATGATGTGGCTGCACCCACAATGGGCCTACAGAGCGTCCTCACAATGCACCGGGACAGGGCGTTGAGGTGGTCTGGCATCACATCCTGGGGTTGGAAGGTGCAAGTGATTAGGTACTTCCTTCACGGTCAGACAAACTGATACGTGTCAAGCCAGGACCCAAATTCTGGTCCGAGGGTTCAGCCTTTTCCGTGATGTCAGAAACTGTAGCACCGCTATCCTTGATCTATCGCCAGGCAAAAGCCTTTGTATCTAATGGCTTAATAGTGCTGCAAAAACATCTGAGCAGTTTCCATGTTCATGCAAAAGGCATAAATCTAAGCACTGCGCTTTAAAGGCATTTGGTGTCAAGAGGGGAGAAGGAGGGCGCAGAAGGGGACAGGGAGGCTGGATCACCTGCAGTGACGCAAACTTGTCCTTGAATTTTTTTCCTGTGACCTCTGCCCTTGCCCATCCCCCATGCCCTAGCCCAGCACTTGCTTCTGAAGTCACGTCTTTTCCTTTAGCTAGGACCTCTGACCCATAGTCATGGCCCGGGCAGAGGGGACAAGATGCCCCATGGAGCTCAGCCTCTCTGTGCATGGTGTCATTTGGGATAAGCGGGGGGACTGTCCTATGGCAGGGAGGTGGGGTGGGGAGCTGCTGTTCTCAGAAACGAATTTGGGGTCTGCTGGTGAGAAGTGTGTGAGTTCTGTCTGCCATCAACCAGGTTGAGGGGCAGGAGCAGCCGGAATGCTTTCAGGCTCTACAAGAGGGAGGAGGCCTGGAAATGCTGACAAGCCTCCAGAGGGCGCTAATTGGAGGACATGACCAGATTTTCTTGAAAAGCATTCCAATTCCCTCTCAGTTTGAATGACATCTGTGATAATAAACGGAGCAGTGGTGTTGATAATCTGAGGCAGCCTAAAACTTAAAATTGGTTCAAGAGAAGGGGTTGTGATAACAGTCAGGCTTAGTGCTGAGCGGCAAGGGAAGCTGCCATCTAAGATCAAGGTCTTTTCTGCCGAGAACCCACCAAGTAGATAGCCCCAAAATGGGTACTAGAGAGTTCTCTGAAGCTTTTTTTTTTTTTTTTGAGACGGAGTCTCACTCTCTCGCCCAGGCTGGAGTGCAGTGGCCTTTTTTTTTTTTTAATTTAGTTTTATGAACATGTTTCCAGAAGGATCCTGCTTACCTTGGCAAAGAAGAGGATTTTGCCAATCCTGACTTCTTGAGACAAATGGCAGGGCTTGGGAAGGGGGTGATAAGGGTCAGACCAGGAAGAGGGAAGGGAGTTATCCATTTCCTCAACGGTATCTGTGGAAGGTGGGATTGATTTGTTTTTTCTTGGGTATGAAATTTTCCATGTGCCTAAAGGTAAAGGATGGGTAGCACAGGCTCTAACGCTTGTCCACTTAGGAGAGCTGCTGGGCACAGGGTGAACTGGGCTGGTGCATTTGGGTGGGCCTGCCATATAATTCTAGGAACAGTCAATGTCAGATCAAATTTAACAGGGAAAGCATGAACCGCCATCCTTTTGTTCATTCACTTATTCATTCATTCATTCATTTAACAAATATTTGTTGAGTACCTGGTATGTTCCAGGCATTGTCTATGTGCTGAGGATACCTTAGTTAATAAAAGATAAAAATCTCTGCTCTTTTGCAATTTATATGTTAGCAGGAGAAGACAGACACTCAATGAAAATAAACAAGGATATTACATGTCCTGTGTGAAGGTGATAAATGCCTTGAAAAAAAAATACAGCAGAGAAAGAGGGAATCAACAGTGCGTGGATGGAGGCACCACAATCTTAAACTTGGGGGAGACAGAGCAGATATGTCAAGCTGGCCTCAGAACCAAGCCTGGGGAGTGCACACTTACCTTCAGGAGAAACTGCTCCTTCTCACTTTTGATTTGCTGTTCCATCTCCTCATAGAGATGCTGGATTTCTTCATCATAAGCAGCAATTTTCCTACAGAGGTGGCAAAAGGAGAGTCTGCATTGAGGTTCCCCTATCCCACAGCGATAGCTCCTGGAGCTCAGACACCAGTCCCCCACTCTGGAGCTGTGGGTGTGGGGGTGACAGCATCGGTCAGGTCGGTCAAGGCTACAAGATCAGTCCCTCAGGATCAGCTAACCCGACAAGGGATGCAGACCACAGAGGCCTTGTGGCACCTGCCCCTACAACTGGTAGGTTTCACGTGGCCTCTCCTCCTCCCATCCCCCAGCCATCACTCCTAGATGATCCCTGTGCTCCTCGGTGGAGTTTCCCTGGACCATCTCCCTTTATTGTACTTTATTTCAACACAAGCCCACAGGCCTCTGCCAGACATATCATCCCTGTTCCCGCTGATCCCCACGCTCATAGATTATATGAAGTTGCATTGTGTGGGTTTCTTTCCTGTTGTTTCCTGGTTTATCTTGTCCCTGTTTGCATGCTTTCTCTCTGCCTGTCCACATCAGGACCCTCTATCACTGCACTCTCAGAGGACTCTCCCTGTATGCTTGAGTTTGTGTGATCCATGTTTCTCATGAGATTCTCAAGAGATTCCATGATGATGACAACAAGAGCTACCACACCCCCCACCACAAAGCAAAAGGCACGATGTCTAGTGCCCGCGCCATCTCAGGCTCCAGGGTACAAGCAGACAGTGCGAGACAGGCGAGGCTGGTTGGAGGATGGCGATGACAATGAGATGTCCTCATCCTCACTCTTCTTCTCAGCATCCTCTCCCCACTCTTTCCTTTCCCCACCCAGAAAGTGAGTACCTAGGCACTCTGCTCCTATAGGGAGATGAAGACAAACGCAGCTATGGGGACAAGGTTTGTAGGTCATCCCCAGGGACGACCCTTTTCTGTTTCTCCCTCTCCCCATGATACATCCAACTTCTAATGCCCCTCCAAATTCAAACAGGAAAGATCTGGTATTAGCATTGGAACTGAAACTGGGAGTTATCACACTGAATTACTGACATTCCCAGGTAGTTGCATTTTCATGCCTTTTTTGCTGACCATGCAGTGAAAGACCTTCTCTGTGGCCGCTACTCCCGATCCTCTCCCTATTCTGTTCAGGAAACTCCAGGCACCGTGAACAGGCTCATGTGGCTCTCAAGACCTGTTCTGAACATGCAACAGACACACACACACACACACACACACACACTTGGCCCCTGCCATTCTAAACTTAAATGATGGCAAGCCCACTGTGCCCTTTATTTAAGAGACTTCAACAATTGAAGTTCTCAATTTTAAGAAGTACTAGGAAGATTTCTGAACTGAACATAAAGGATGGGAATATATTTATTCCCCTGAGCCCTCCATCATTTTAACCCCTACCTCCCATGTCTACTTGGGCCTCCGATCCACGACCAGACCTTCTCTGCTGTCCAAGGCTTTGCCACAGCCCAATTTCTGCCCCTTTCTCACCCGCCACCTGTTGGGAGAGCATTTTCACCACGTGCACAGGTGAACAATGAACAGGAGTCATTTTGATTGGCATCCTTCCAGCTTTACAGAAACCACAGATCTGACCCAGACAAAGGAACAGTGTGTGAGACTCCATGGTCAGGGACATTCATCACAGAGCACAGCCTTGGAGTTGCCTTGCTTGGCTGCACCCCCAAAACCAGAAACTTGATTTTGAGCGACTGTACAATAACGGCCCAGGGTGGGCTCAGTGAGAGATGACAGTCCTCCCAGACCTTCGCAAGCCAGGACCCTGTCTTTATGGATACGTCCTGCATCCCTTACTCTTTTTGGCTAAGAGTAAGAAATCTCTTCTTGTTAAATGACCGATGTTTGGGATGGTTACTTTTGCTCTGAGTTAACTCATAAGAATTAAAACAAAATCTTGGAGGAAAAGTAAGGAAAAAGGCTCATGCTGTTGACCCTGATACTTCAGTGACAGAAGCAGATACAGTTTGAAGGAACTTTCAGAAAGCAAGATGATTTCTCTTGGTCCCTGGAATTATCTTCCTGTGTTTGAAGAAACTCAGATGCTAGATGGTAAATGATATCAAGGAAAACTCTAGACAGAGATTCCAGCTATATAAATACTGTAAAACTAATAAAGTAAGATGAGTGAAACTTAAACATTGATTTGGCTCTGCTAAAGCAATTCATATGAAGTTATTTATATAAATGGCTTACCATTTATTTCTAATAACCATGTGGGGCATTAATTCTATAATATAATTAAGTGTGCTATATTAACTTTGATCTATGTCTTATTTGATTAAATTAACACACTCTAAGTTTTTCATGCTTGCATACCAGCTTGCTGGTATGTGAATTAAGTTATTTTACAAGCCACTAAAAAATAACTGGCAGGAAGATAGATACGGTGTTTGAAGAGTGCCTCCTCCTAGCCCTCACTCACAAAGGCTAGGCCTACTGCAAAGAAGCCCTGGGATTCCAGGTAGGCATCCGAGATCCTGGGCCCAACCAGACTCATACATGCAACCAAGCTTTTGGAAAGCTGGCCTGCTGTGAGACTCTCCAGGCTTGAACGACTATGGCAAGACTGGGTTAGAACACACTAATCCCAGGAATGGGGAAGATTAAGGTGCTGTGCGTACCAGTCACGTCACTAAACCAGTGCAGGGATGAGATGACTTGCATTCGGATCTCCCAGAACCAGCTCCTTTCCTCAGTGTGACCTTGGGTAAGTGCTCTGACCTCCTCACATCCTGGGATGGTACCTGCCCTGTGTTCCTCCCTACATTGTCATAAAGAACACACGAGAGTGGATGTGGAAAGTGTCAGAACCACAGAGCCCTCAGTCAATGTAAGGGATGATTTACTGTTGTCATTACAATCACGGGCTGTGGAGGGCAAAGGGCAGTGCTCCCCAAGGGGAAGAGCCTTGGTTTCAAGGATAAAAGACCTGCTGGGTTTGGAAAGGCTGATGCAATTGGGAAGATGAAGAAGAAATAGCTCAGTCAATAAAAGTGCCTGTCAAACCAATCCATTAGAGACCCAGACTGTGTGTGAGCAGGAGCCAGGAGCCAGGAGCCTGTGTCTGCAGAAGCCCTGCAGTGGCTGTGCGGGTAGTGGCAGCAAGAGACACTAAAAAGATGTGCACATATGGTGAGTCACATTCAGCAAGGCTCGCCACATTCCGCCATCAGGGGAAAGAGACAACTCATCATGTTTGCTCATCATACACACCCTTGTTGCCACAATTTCTAAAACCACTTATATTGCCTAATGCATACAAACAGACTTTGAAGGCTTCTCTGTGAAGATTTTGCCATCTATTCCAACCTTCATGACCCCTTCTCTGAACTCTGATGACAGCAGATGTCTTCATTTGATCATTTAACAATTAATCTTAAATAGTCCTGAACAACTGTTTCATTTGGGTTCGTGTTGTCTCAATTAGATTATAAACACGCAGGCATTTATGTCACCCGCAGGGCCTGAACTCAAAATGTTAATGCCAAAAACCTGTAAAAACTCAATTTACAATTTTGGGTACCAAACTCAGAAGCTCATGGACCATTTTGAGGGAACACTAGATACCATGTGAGTTAAAGAACTTCAGAGTTGGAAGGTTTGTCTGATCTAACTACCTGTTTCTCCGGTGTTAAAATTCTTGTGACAATACCATGTCAAGTACTTACCCAGACTAGGTTAGAATACCCCCAGTGACAGGGAACTTGCTGTTTCTCTAAGTAGTTATTTCATTTTTGGGATATTCTGGCTCACAGAAATCTGTCTTTCCATGACCTTACTCTTCTGCATAAAAGTCTTTCATGTATTTCAGAACAGCATCAAGACTTCAATGGTTCAGGTCAAGCCTCTCCACTTCCTGCAACTGTGTCTCACGTGGATTTTTTACAAATCCCTTTACAATTCCCTTCATGCTTCTTCAAATGGGCTGCAATGATCTTTCTCAAGCTATGGGAGTGCCAAACTGAATGTCCAGTGTATGAGTCTCATGTGTGCAGATTAGAGCTATTTCCTCTCTTGTTCTAGATGCTGCATAACTATTCATACAGCCTAAAACCCCATTAACTTTTCTTGGCAGCCACATTACAGTGGATGTGTGCTGAACCCATTTGCCAACTACAATCTCTAAATCTTAGGTCTGTGTGATCATTGTTGTTTTAAAGATGGTACTACTGAATTGTATCTCCCCTACTTTGTGCTTCTGCCATTGGCGTTTTGAACACAGAGCAACATCTCAAATGTAATTCTGTTAGATTTCGTGTTTGCTAGTTCTAGTCCATCTTTCCAGCCCGTCACTATGCTAACAGGTCTCAGTTGGTCATGTGGTGTATTCAGTGACCTTCCAAGTTTTGTTGACATTTTAAATCTTCAATCAGGATGTAGGCTAAATAATCTATAATGTTGGTTTTTGTCATTTAATGTATGTGAGAGTTATTTAAAAGGCAGTTTATTTAAAAAGGTACAAGCTATTGGTTTCTAGTTTTATTATATTATAGAAAGAAATGGTTTTGGATTCTATTGGTTATCTTTCCTCTGTAGCCACAGACATGACCAATTTTTGCACAACTTCTATGAGAGGGATATATATTCTATTTGTAAGGCACACAATTCTATATCCATCTCTAAAGTGTGTTCATTGATGGTTTCACATACTTTAATCTTCCACGTACTTTTGCCTGACTAATGTGTCAAATCTGAAGCAAATTTGTTAAAGTCTAAAGTCTGGTTTTTATTAAGTTTTCTTTATTTTCTTCTAAAAGCTTCTGCTGTATCTTGCTGTTGTGTTGTTTGGCGCATAAAGCTTAATATATGTTGTATCTTCTTTATGGATGGAACTTTTTTCATTACCTCAAAATATTCCCTTTTTATCTTCCTTTACTCATGCCATTGGAGAAATGTTAGACAAAATGAGGACAACAATCTGTAGCAGAGACCTCTGAGATGTTAATTAGTGACATGTAGGCATAGCCATTCAACCTATCTTCTCTTAGCCATTCTCAAAACACTCCTTCTGGCTGGGCACAGGGGCTCACACTTGTAATCCCAGCACTTTGGGAGGCCAAGGCGGGCAGATCACCTGAGGTCAGGAGTTCAAGACCAGCCTGACCAACATGGAGAAACCCCCTCTCTGCTAAAAACACAAAAAGTAGCCAGGTGTGGTGGTACACGCCTATAGCCCCACTTACTCAGGAGGCTGAAGCAGGAGAATCACTTGAGCCCAGAAGGTGGAGGTTGCAGTACGCCAAGATCCCACCACTGCATTCCAACCTGGGTGACAGAGTGAGACTCCGTCTCCAAACAAACAAACAAACAAACAAACAAACCAAAACACTTCTTGACCTGGCTCCCAGAACTCAAGTGGTATCTATTTAATTATTCTATTTTCTACTATCTGACCCTAATCATTTTGAGTTACATAATGTGGGAGAGATGAAGAAGAGGTAGACGAAAGAGGAGTGAGGGCAAGAGACATGAGTTCTCAGTGGAACAGAAGGACACATATGTGGAGGACCCAGAGTTAGCAACAGTCACGAGCACTAATATTTATCCTCCCCGTCCTTTTCTTTCCCCGTGATGGCTGGGTAGTTCTTCTGGCAGGTTTCAGGGCAGTCTGGGTCACAGAGCCTTTGCTGACACGCGTATGGTTGCCTCAAAGTTTATTAGATCCAGAATTAGAAGGTCTGGGTTCAAGTCTCGGTTCTGACATTTACAAACTTTCTGGCCTTGGATAAGTCACGTAAGTTACCTCAGTAAGCCTGAAGGGTTCTATATCTGAAAAATCAGTTGGTAATACCTACTTTAGATAGAAGTTGTGAAGATTAAAAAAGATAATGCGTGTGGAAGTGTCTAACACCATAAGATGCATTTAATAAATTCTAATTAAATGAGTTTTCTGATTCTCCAGAGGCCAAGGACCCCATTTGAGAGTCACTGCTCCACAGATGTCAGCCAAGGGTCAAGTAGAAGCTGGGGGGTGGAGGATCAAGTGGCAACTTGGTGTACGTGGTGTGAAGAAATGTGGGCAGGAATGGTGAAGGAGTTGGGGATAGAAGACACAGGGGTGGATAAAACCCGAGGAGGCTCAATAGAGAAGACTAAATGTGGAAAGAGATGTCCATACATTCCACTGAAAAGTGTTGATTAAGCCCTTCTTACAGTATGACCCTGGGCAAAATACTTTAGGTTGAAGTTATACTCTCTGTATAATTTAGCATCTAAGAATATCAAGCCCAATGCTATAGTGGCAGGGAGGAAAGGAACAGACAGAAGAAGCCATGCACCATGAGGCAGACCCCAAAGAACCCTCCTAGGTTCTGTCTGACGGTCATCCTGTGACCTCAGAGCGCTGCTAGGGGGAAATGAAGGCAGCTACCCGCTCTGGTGGTGGGGAGGATGGTGGAGTTCTCAGGGGAAAAGCTAAGAAGAGGTGAGTTCAGAATAGGGAGATTTTCAACAGCAGGGGGGAGAGAGTAACACTGAGATACTGCGGATGCCATAAGGGCAGTGATGGATCGGAATGAATGAGTCCCACTGAAAACCCAGATGAAAACCCAGGTCCAGCTCAGGGGATTAAACATCTTCATCCGAGATGTCTGGTTCTGGCAAATGTCCCTCTCTAAAGGGTGTGTGTGTGTGTGTGTGTGTGCACGCTCACGTGTACGTCTGGTGCTGGGTTACTGGGGAGCTAAGGATGGGAGGAGGATGGGATGTGTGAGAAGGATGTAGGGGTGAAGAATTCATGATTCTAATGTAAATACAAAGCGTAGCTTCTGAGAGGCCTTTACAGATAATTTGCAGGGAACTAGAAGGTGAGATGTAGTTAGCATTAACTTATCCTGCCAGCCTCCCACAGGAACTGTGAAAATTAATTAACCTTCACAAAGTGCTGTGCACACTGAGAGTTAAGGTGCTACGCCAGAGCGAAGCATTAATACTCAACATCACTGGAGCTACCGCTAACGGCACAGAGGCCAAGGCCTTCCTGCTGTGGAATACTGCTTGGTCAAAAGATTTTCTTCATGCTTCTCCTCTCCTTTGTCCTCCCTTTTAAATAAAATCTGTTGGGATTTCAGAGGGTCTTAGAAAGTCGTCCATTCCCCTGCCTAGGTTGTAGGCAGGGGTGTGCTGAAATCATTCCAAGAAAAATGTAGTTTCTGCCGGTTGTAAATCAAAGTGTAGGCTTGGCCTTTGGAGAGAGGAAATGGCATTTCTGTACAATTTAGGTACATTTCAGGAGCTTGAACTCAAGGCAGAGTTTCAGAAAACTTGGAGAGCTGTCATTCTGATTGTATGTGTGTCTTTGAGGCTGTGGTTTGATCAATTACGTCTCCTGGTTTGCAAAGTTTCGGCAAAGGCAGATGCAAAGAGGAAAATCCCTCCTCACCATCACACAATGAAAGCTTATAAAGCTCATGTACTCCCTACGTCTTTGTTTTTCAAGTGAAGACAATGAGAATCAAAACAGTGAAGTAACCAGATTTCCAAGGGTCAGAGTAGCGGGCAGAATCCAGGCCTTGACTCGGGTCCCGTGGTTCCATTCACATCACTACAATGTCTGGCCCAGCAGCCTAGGTTGTAAAATAGATAACTCCATATACTTGCATTTAGAATTGTCAGTGTTCCAAATTACACCTGGAATCTGTCAACTGGGGAGTGAGCACGAACTGGAGCAAGGTATGGGGCCAACAGTCCACACTGCTATGGTCAAAAAGAGGCAAGATTATGGGAGGAGCTTGACTCCTATTCCCCCATGTTACCCACATTCCCTCCCACTCCCTGCCCAACGAGCTGATGATGGAATGAAGACCCTCGACTAGGGAAGTCTCAAGAAGTCTGCTCTTTGCAAGAGAAGAACATGGAAGCAAATTCAGCCTCAGTCAGTTTTGTGCTTGGAATGGGAATGGTAAGCAGGGTTTTGGACTCCCCACTGCCCTCTGCCACCTTCTTCGGGCAGCTGCAGTCCTCTGACAGCTAAGAAGCTCCCACTAGAAAAATCCTGTTTAGAGTTTTGTTCCCCTGAGATCAGTCTATCTCGGTCTCCGTAATTATCTGCTTATCTCTGTCTCTCTGTCTCCATCTCTCTCACACGCACGTGGGCGCATGCACGTGCACATACATACATGCATGACTAGAGTAGAGCTGAATGAAAGGAAAATGTAAGAGTTTGTAGAAAATGCTGCAAAGACTGTGAAATTGCCAATTAGATTTTCAAGATGGATGATCTCTTCCAAATTAGATTCTGCTGCCTGTATAAACCAACTTTGCAGCTTTATCCCATTCTATAAAGCAAACCGTTTTTTATTAGTTGGGTTTACAAATCACGCCCATGGTGTACCCAGAGCACAAACAGTCCTCACTTTCCAATTTGCTCTCAGGGCAATGTTAACAATGTGCGCAACATAATAATAAACCCACAGAAGACACGCATTCGATTAAGTCACAACCTCGTCACCTAGAGTCCCCGCCGAGAACTTCACCCTAACAATAGGACTAGCATTCCAGATTGGAAGGGCACCCCGGGATGTACCTTTTGCTGGCTGATTGATTCTGGAAGAACCGGCTAGAGGAGCATTTCTCAAAGCGTGGTCGACAGCCTGCCTGTATCAGAACCGCCTGGGATGTGTGTTATGGTGTACATTCCTGGGCCCCTTCCCTGAGACACCCATTTCGACTCTCTAGGGGAGAGGGAACTACCTTTTAATTTTAAAATCCTCTGGTAAATCTAAGCAACCTACCACTCGACAACTATGAAGCTGAGGCCTTCCCCAGGGTCACGAAGAACTCTGTGGAATGTAAGGGCCTCCTGCCAGGAATATGGTGCTTTACTTGCTGCCCTATCTGGAGGCAGGGCCAGCGATGTGATGTCATCTCTTCCCTGAAAAGCTTCGGGGACAGCTTCCTTGTCCTCCAGGCTCCACAACACAGGCTGCCGATCCTCAGGCTTGTGTGGGGGTGCAGGCCATCATAGCTGGGGCTGCCTGTCAGTCTGCAGGGTACATTCCTCCTGGTCTGGACACCTTCCCAGAGCCCAGGGAATCACTGCAGACAGGAAGTGGCTGAATAGCAGCTGGTAGCGGCTGCAACTTAAGAGCCTGTGAGCTCCCAAGAAACGGCCTGAGGTCTGATTCAGACGGACAAGGGAACGCTGTGCGGATGAGGAGCTGATTCCAAGGAGGGCATGGGGACTGCTGCTAAGTTTGTCAAGCCCGAGTATGGTCAACCAGTGATGCCAAACAGGCAGCCAGCTGGTATTCCCAGGCTACAGAGCTGCAGAGGATTGAGTCGGAGCCCTCCCAGAGCACAGCCTGGGGCTGGCCTTTGATCTAGAAAGCACTTTCCTTCAGAGCTCAAAGCACCCCGCTCAGACACTGCCTAATTTACCCTTGCCCCCATACATTACGAATACAGACGCTAAGCCCCCACCTCAGACAACTGAACTGGCCCCCACTGGGGTGGGACCTCTGGCATCCCAAAGCGGTTCTGGTGAAAAGTCTGGATCTACTGCTGCCTCCAGACAGCACTGCTCTACATCCCCTGGAGATCTCAAGCTTTTGTTCCAGAAAAAGGTCAACGCAGAGGATGCTTTCCATGGCAAAGACATTCCCAATTCTAAGTTCTCCCCAATGTCTACACTATATCCCTCATGCTGAAGTGTGAAGACCTCCACACATCTGCACTGTGAATGCGGAGGGGACTTGCTCAGCGGAAGTCTCACCTACCTTCCTTGGAGAGAAGTGGAGGCCCAGAAGGGGCTCGAATCCGAAATTTCTTCAACTTCTTTTTTTTGTTTGTTTGTTTTTTTGTTTTGAGACAGAGTCTCGCTCTGTCTCCCAGGCTGCAGTGCAGTGGCGCGATCTCGGCTCACTGCAAGCTCCGCCTCCCGGGTTCACGCCATTCTCCTGCCTCAGCCTCCTGAGTAGCTGGGACTACAGGTGCCGCCACCGCGCCCGGCTAATTTTTTGTATTTTTAGTAGAGACGGGGTTTCACCGTGTTAGCCAGGATGGTCTCGATCTCCTGACCTTGTGATCCGCCCGCCTCAGCCTCCCAAAGTGCTGGGATTACAGGCGTGAGCCACCGCGCCCGGCCGTATTTCTTCAACTTCTGTGCAAAAGGACAAAGGTATGGGAGACTGAACGCTCCCACACTCCTTTCCTGCTCCTATTTCTGATATGCAGGTTAAAAAAACATTCACGGCCATGAGTGAGGAGGACTCTGGGTTGTTTCTAACAATGCTCCAGGACACTCTGAGGGGTTCTACTGGCCTCAGCTATGGAGGGCTTGCCTAGCACTCAGCCACCTCAGTTGCCAGCTCCTCCCTCCCAGGAAGTGGGGATAAATGTGAGGAGGAAGCTGGGGTGGGCCTTTTCCACTCACAGCCGCAGTGCGACCTGGGGGATACGGCCCAGCCTGGGACAGGGAGTGTGTGTCCTGCCTAACCTGCATGAGGCCGAACTCCCCCAGAGGTCAGCCTCATTTTCTCTGGCCCTGTGGGAGAAAGGTGTGTGGTCTGCACAAGGAGAAAAAGTCGAGGCTGTGCTGCCCATGGCAATGCTGTCTAATGTTTCATTTGCAGGAGGATTTTCTGGTCTGTCTTGTGTAGAATTTCCAGGCACCTAAGTGCTGTCTCCTCGGTGCAATCACGAACTCCTCAAGGAGGGGGACTCTATGTTCCCTTTGCTTAACTCAGAGCCTGGCATGGAGGGAGTGCTGGTTCGATGCTAGCGACTGGTTACGCACAGACTGTTCCCCCGGTGCCTGGCCTGGGGCAGACATGCAGCCGTCGTGACCTGAGCTGTCATCCCCAGCATCCGGGATAGGCGCTCATTGAAATGTCATCCACGATAATGAAAAGTGAGTGTGTGGAGGTGCCTGGGAGATATTCTCACAGCTCACCAGAACCCGCTCTTCTCCTCGGGATTCCTCTAGGCTCCCTCCCAAATCAGGCCATCCCCAAGAGCTTCCTCCCACTTCCTCTCTAAAACCTGAAAATGTCCCTCCCACAAACAACCTCACACCTCCAAACTCACTTTCTAGATGTCTCAGCGTCACGTAATCTCACCCTGAGTCATTTGTAAAGAATCCCATTTTCATGTCCTATACCCTGTTGGGATTTCCAGTCTCTTGCTTGGCGTCTGAGTTGCAAGTGCCTTTATAGACAGGCCCGCCAGCAAGGTGCGACCCACCTTTCTTTAAAAAATAGAAGAGACTGGAAGAGGCTCTAGTAGAAAACATCAGAGGTTGCCAATAAGGAAACTGATGCACAGAGAGGTAATGCAAGTTGCCTGAAGTCACACAGCTGGTAAGTGCCAGTGGCTGGGCAGGGGCTCCAGTCCTTCCTGCCTCCTCTTTCAGTGCCCTGCTCAATACGGTCTGCAGTTCTCAGGTTCTGCATCTGGAGAATACCTCTGGAATGGGACTGGTCAAAGAGTTCAGTGAGTCTTCAATCCCAGCACAGTTCCCTAGCCAGGAGTGGGCCTTGATCAGCTGACTCCAGAGCAGGCATGGCTGGCAGGGACACTGACTGAGGATGGGCATGGAGAGGCTGGAACCTTTGCATGAGCTGGTTGTGCATATGCAACCAAGAGCGGCTTGACTTTTATCTCAACAACGTTTCAAGCACAATTACTAAATGAGGACAAACCGCTAATAGAGGCCCTTAAAGATGGATCTCAGGGCTAAGCAGCTCTCCAGCTTGTTTCTTCCTGCAGAAATGCAGGCCAGCAGAGGAGGTCCTGCAGATGAGACGCAGGCTAAGGCTGGGTAATTGCCCACCGGTTCAGACTGCAATTATCTCCTTAGAGAAGAGAAGAACGCCTTCCTTTCTGGGAGAGGCCACTTAACTTTTGCTGTGGCTCCTCCAGGTGATCCGTGCTGCAGCTCAGAGGGGAGAAGGGGTGAAGTGGGGTCAGCAACTAATCCAGTCCCCTCATTTTACAGATAGGAAAACCAAGCCTCAAGAGAGGCTGAGAAATTTGAGCAGTCACAGAGCTAGCTGGTTGCAAAGCCATACATGACTCAAACCCAGAACTCCTGATTCTCAGCCTCCCACTTTCCAAAGTTACAGGCTAAGCACCTGGACACCCTGTTAAAATGCAGATTCAGTGGGGCTGGGGGTGAGGTCTGAGACTCTCCATTCCTAAGATGTTTCCAGGTGATGCCAACATTGCTGGTCCATGGACTCCACTTTGAGCAGCAAGTCACTACACTGTTGTCTGGAAGGATACAGGGATCCTTAAACTTAGCCTCTGATTATACTGATGCTCAAACTCTCCACTTCAGCCAGACAAATCCTCTAAGACTAATAAAGATACTTATTTAAAATACTAATAATTATTATTTTGACATTCATTGGATACTTATGTGCCAGCACTGTTCCAAATACTTACATGCATTATCTCATTTAATACTCAAAACTCTGTGAGATGGATACTATCCCTATCTTACAGATAAGGAAGCTGAGACTCAGAGAGGTTAGGTAACTTGTCCTAAGTTGTGTAGCTAGTAAATGGCAGAATCAAGAATCAAACTCAGTTCTGTTTGATTCTTTTTTTTTTTTTTGAGACGGAGTCTCACTCTGTCGCCCAGGCTGGAGTGCAGTGGCCGGATTTCACTGCAAGCTCCGCCTCCTGGGTTCAGGCCATTCTCCTGCCTCAGCCTCCTGAGTAGCTGGGACTACAGGCGCCCGCCACCTTGCCCGGCTAGATTTTTGTATTTTTTAGTAGAGATGGGGTTTCACCATGTTAGCCAGGATGGTCTCGATCTCCTGACCTCGTGATCCGCCCGTCTTGGCCTCCCAAAGTGCTGGGATTACAGGCTTGAGCCACCGCGCCCAGCCAGTTCTGATTCTTAATTAGGTAATAGCTACATAAAAATACACTCTTTAATCCTTCCCTTCTCTGAGCTTTGGGAGCCTCTCCCCAGAATGTTCTTAACAGTCCTCCAGCCAAACTATGTTTCCTCCAGTGATACTTGGCCTCAGCTTCCTCATAATACAGAGTCCTAAGAGCCCTTTCTCCCCAGATCTGTGTATACCCAATGGACCTCAACAAGTTATTTTTAGAGTTGAGGTTGGGGAGACACAGGACGAAAAGGAGCCGGGACTCAGAATAACGTGTAAATAGATGATCTACAAGTTATTTTTACAGTTGAGGTTGGGGAGGCACAAGATGAAACGGAGCCGGGACTCAGAATAATGTGTAAATAGATGATCTACAAGTTATTTTTAAAGTTGAGGTTGGGGAGACACAAGACGAAAAGGAGCCAGGACTCAGAATAATGTGTAAATAGATGATCTACACAGCAAGACACATGGTGATCTCTTCTTGTGCAATTAGAGGCTGCACGCTTGCTCTAAGACTATTTCGGCACAGACTCTGAAACTGCCTTCCAGGCTTTGCTGGAAGTATCTGAATGGAGGAGCAGGTGGTCTGTGGAACTGCACAGCCATGGGATTGTTGAGGATTCCTTCAGAATTTGAGCAAATCTCTGGGTGTGGACAAGATTTCGTGGCAGAAGCAGGGGGCAGGGCCTCCTCTGTATGCTTCCAAGCTCTACTCAAGCCCAGCCCTGTGTTTTGGCCTCACCTTCAGGGTTATGAACCATCCCTAGTCATACCACGTCTAAGTCCATGTTCACAAAATGCGAGCTCACGGCTGTAAATGTGTGTTAAAGGACTAAGAACATCACGGTGCCCACAACCATGCATTGATTCTCATGAAGGGACTGGTGTCTAGCGGGCTTGCCCCAGTTTTGTGATATACCTGCCTCTTCTGACTCTGGTTCAGTTCTTCAGCAGCTGCTTCAGATGTTGCTTAACTTGCCTGGTCCTGTCTCCTGGAGAGGTCTTGGAGGCAAATATGGCGGATGAAGATACATGAGGCCGTGATGGGAGAGAGCGGCCAGGAGGAGGGACATTCAGCAGGGCTAGAGGTCACCTTACCAAACATGCCACCTCTGCAAAGTAGGCTGATCTGGCACTGGGGGATGGCCCAGTACGTTGGGGCCTTACTGCCTGGAGGGAATCAGAGTGATTTTTCTTCTGGTCACAGGCACCTGGCTAGCTCACTCCGAGTCCTGGCTCTACCATTTACAAGCTGTGGCTTCTGGGGTGTACTACTTAACCTTTCTGGGTTTCCAACCCTCCACCTGCAAAATGTGCAGATAATAAATGTGCAAAATGATGACCAGTCCCTACTTCAAAGGGTTGTGGTGAGGACTAAATAAGCTAGTGTATAAAAAGTATTTAGAATAGTGCCTATCATATAGCTTATAAAGGTGAGGGAGAGCTTAAAAATACATATATCGTGACAGACATATGGCCTGGTCCCCACTTTGGCAGACAGCGATAAGGAGGCATCACCCAACGTTCTGGCAGAAGATCTAAGAGAAAGTGCACTGTGTGTCTCTTTCACACAGAGTTACAGAAAGTGGCTGACACTGGGGTACCCACCTTTTTAGGGCATACTCCAGTTCATTCTTCTCCTCATGGGCTTCTTGGAGCTGGGAGAAGATTCTGGTCAGGAAATCTTCAAAGTTGGATAGTAAATGAGGTTCATCCTTCTTCAGCTGTAGCCAGAGCTGCTTGACATCACTTTCACTGCAAGAGAAGGGATGCTCATGCGGAAGTGTGGAAATGAGGCTTCACGGGAAATACAGAGGTTCCCAGATAGGAAACTGACAGCCAGAAACAGTACCGTCAGAATCACCATAAAGATGACAGTAGCTAACGTGGACCGAATGCCTGCTGCATGCGAGGAGCTTGAAGGGTATCAGCTCATTCTGTCCTCACAGTAACCCTATGAGGCAGGAGCTGCAATTACCCCATTTACAGATGAGGAAGCAGGTGAAGAGAGGTGGAGGGAGCTGTCTAAGATCACCCAGCAGTAACTGATGAAGTCAGGGGTCCAGATCGGGCTCTGTCTGACTCCGGTGTTGGCCTCCCTCCCCACCTCGCTCCGCTGCTTCTGTTCTCCTGTGGCCTTCACGATGGGCTCATGGGGCTGAGTGTGCACAGCAACATGCTCGGGTGCATCTCCAAATGCCAGGAAGAAGACAGGACAGGAGCCCGGTGCATGTGAGGACACACGCTATGGAGCTAAAGGAGAGAGCTGGTTGCCTCCAGGAAGGATGGTCCTCACTGCTGAAAGGTAAAGACGTGCCATGTGATGGACGGCAGAAAGCAACTGTCACTGCAGGAAGGGAAGAGAATATGCAGCACCCCGCTGTGGCCTGGTGACACTAGGGATGACTGACAGGCAAAAAGAAGGGAAGGAGCAAGTCTGAAAGATGTGCGCACACAGAAGGACAAGGCGAGAGAGATTGGGGAGACCAGGAGGCCAATAAACAAAGGCTCAGAGGTACGTGTGTACATGGCTCAGTGGCAGAGATGCAGGGGCTCAGGCTGATACCCAGGGAGGGAATGAGGGGGAGATACACATGGTGGACCCTGTTCTCCCTTTCTGGAGAAACCAAAAAATCTGTAGTCAACGATCAAGCTAAGTTAAACACAAATCTGAAAGAGGATAGGTTTTAATTCAACAAAAGTTAATAATTTCTCACAGCTAGTAGGCAATAGAGTGTTATAGCATCAAGTTTGAAAGTTATAGAACAATAAACAGTAGAGTTCAAGTGAAACTTCACAGGCTAGTTTATTATAAATTACCAATTCAACTTTGTTCCAGCAAAGTAGAGAATAAATATAAATCTTATCCCCCAAACAATCAGGTTTTTGATTTTTTAAATTAATGGGCACATATGTATTTTCCAACACTTTTTTCACATCTATAGAACAAGATGTAATAACTAGCTCAGTTCATTGTCTTCTGAAAGTCTTTTGTTACTTAAATATTCACTCTGTGTCTTAATCTTTCAAGTTTCCAGCTATTGAAAATATAAGTCCTTCACCTCCTTCCATCCTTTCAACATAATTACATTTTGATTATTTACTCTGTTAAACTTTGAGACTTTATGTAGTGTATATTTCACATTTAATTTAATTTAATTATGGAAAATCGCTTATGATCCTCGTCTTATGAGGATAAAGTTATCTGTATGCCTATACTTCTCTTGAGCTCTTTCCAAAATTTGCTTGTCCATGACAGTCATCTGTACCTTGACAATCTGTCACCAACAGATTCCTGTTGGCTCCCCAGGCATCCTCAGGATAAAGAATAAAATTACCCGTGCTTATATAACAAGCATTATATTTTAGAAATTTTCTTTGGAAGTGATATTTGATAGTGCCATGCTAGCAACGCCCCTGTGACATAGACATTACTCTCTGTACCCTGCAGAGAAGAGGCCCACTGAGAAGTGGGTGGTGACCTCCCATCCCTGTGGCAGGTTGTTCCCTGCTGTGGTCTGAATGTTTATATCTGCTACAAGTTCATATGTTTAAATCCTAACCCCCAACATGATGGGTTCGATAGGTGAGGCCTTTGAGAGGTGATTAGATCACGAAGGCAGAGCCCTCATGAGTGGGACTAGTGCCATTGACACTGTGTTCTATAATTAGTATTGTTTTAAAACTCTGTATGCCAATTCCCAAATATGATAATAAATAAATGTTTATACTATTATGACTACATAAATAATATCCCCGGAGAACCAGGACTTTTCCTAAAATTATGTCATTATTTGTTTTACTTCCTTTCCCTGTCCCACTTCCCCAAATCCCTTATCAGTTTCTTCTGGAAGTACCTCCCTAATAAATCACTTTAGGACAGAAACCACAAAAACAGAAACATAAATGTGACTTGTCTCCCATTAATATTCCAGAAACAGAAGATCTGAGGATAGCTCTGACCAGGAACCCTCAGGATAAGGAATAAAATCCTTTGTGCTTGTGTATTAAGCATTATATTTTAGAAATCTTATTCAGAAGTGATATTCAATAATGCCATGCTAGCAACGCTCTTGGGGAATGGACATTACCCTCTGCACCCAGCAGAGAAGAGGACCACTGAGAAACAGGCCCACCTCTGATCAGTTACCTGGTCATCTCTTTAACACTTCATCCCTCTCTCCCTCCTTTCCTTGTTCCATCACTTCCACCAGTTCTTTCTTCTATCCCATCCAAACATCCGCCTACTTACTTAGACCATCCATCCATCCATCCATCCATCCATCCATCCATCCATCCAACCACCCATTTCCTTATTAACTCAACAAGTATTTATTATGATCTACTGTAAACCTTGCACTGTACCGAATGTCATGGGTGAATCTGGGAAATGGGAGAAGAGGAGGTAAGGAACCTCTCTGTTTTTCAGAATGCGTTCCATTCCTCCCCACCCCACAACACACACACAGCATGTTGTGGGGGGTCTTATTTCATCCTACAGGTAAAATTTAGATGTGACAAAGGGTTCAGAGATAAGAGGGTCTCAGAGAGACACCATGGTGACCTCCCATCCCTGTGGCAGGTTGTTCCCTGCTGTGGTCTGAATGTTTATATCTCCTACAAATTCATATGTTTAAATCCTAACCCTGACGTGACGGTATCAGAAGGTGAGGACTTCGAGAGGTGATTAGATCATGAAGGCAGAGCCCTCACGAATGGCACTAGTGCCCTTATAAAAGAGTCCAGAAGAAGCTCATTCACCCTTCCTGCCAGATGAGGACACAGTGAGAAGACAACTGTTTGTGAACGAGGAAATGTGACCTCATCAGACAGCAAATCTGCTGGCACCTTGATCTTGAACTTCCTGGCTTCCAGAACTGCCAGAAATAAATTTTGGTTATTTATAAAGTACCCCATCTATGGCAGTGTATTACAGCAAACCAAACGAATTGAGACATGCCATCACGAAGTAAACGCATTGTAAAATCAAGGTTCACCTTGCCAGCCTAGGTCTGTCTGTCCACACCTGCCAGGTTCCTGTTGGAGCCAACTGAGCTAAAGTCCCAGCGAGATTTGCAGACGCACCTGCTCGTCTTCCAACACTCTTTGAACTACTTAGTCATGGCAACAACAGCTTGCCCCAGATTTCTGGGAAAGGGACAAGTCTTCCAGCTTTTGATGAAAAACAAGCCAAAGCTCACTAAGCTGTCAAATCACTCAACCAATCAGGCCACCAAGAAAAGCCAAAGTGCAGATGTCCAGTCTCGAACTTCTAGAGCACACCAAGGCCACTCCTCCTGGGAGGATACGGGAATATAGGCTAGAAGGGATTCTGGGAGGTTTATCAATCGATTTCACTGCTTCCAGGACAACATACAAATCATTTCGGTGAGCAAAATCTTCAAAGAGCCCTCAAATCTTCATAGCCTTTTCTATTTCCCTATCTGAGGTCTCACAGCCATGAATGTTTCCCTCATGCTGCAACCTAAGCCCACTTCAGTGAGGATGGAAGTGGCTGGTCACCATCTTCTGTGTATCAGTTTTTACAGACCACTCTCGAAACCTCCACGAAACCTCCTCTTCTTCGGGACATCTCATTTTGGCTCAGTTCTGCACTGGCCTTTGCTATAGGTCCTCAGAGTCACGTCTGGTGGACTCTAATTGAGAACCCTGCCAGGAAGGCTGCTGCCCTGCAGTGCGGGCTGGGTGGAGAGGCCCCTTCCTTCCATTACAGCACCTCAGCTCGCCTGCACTGCCTTCTCCTTCCCCCTTCTCCAGGAGGAGGTGTCACACTGCCACCAGGAATGGTCTCTGTGCTCTGGCCTTTGTTCTTGGAGAAGCTGGGTCAGGTGTATGACTAATGAACTTCCCACCCACCTGTGCCCCCTCCACCGGCCCAGCCGCACTCTCTGTGATCCACACCTGCTGCAGCCCCTTCTAGGCCTCCAGCAACGCTGCTACTGCTGCTGGTCTTGAGATCCACTGCCTGCGTAGCACCCCCACCAGGATCTTTCCTAGGCCCTTGCCTATCCCTTTCTTGCCTGGAACACACTTTTGCCAGTCTTTCCCAATTCTGCCACAGTCTACCAAATCGTTTGCTGAAAAATTCACAGAGCTTCGTCCTGCAAATCATATACAGGCCTCTTCTCTCTTGCCTCCTCTTTATCATTTCCCACCGTAGCCCCTTCTCTTCCCAAGCTCAGGAAACGTCAGCTGCAATCAGTAGGGCATTCCCACCCTGCAGGAAACACACACCTAGCCCAAGATCTAGAGACCCCAAAACAAAAAGGCCAAAGGCAGAGGCTAAAGGGGCAGAAGGTATTACATGCTTTTCAGGCCCTCTGTTTGGTTTCTCCTAGCTATAACATCACATTTTGCTTATTTTATTTGACTTTACTTCAATGTCAGGGCTTAGATCCATGTGTCTATTCCAAAGCACTTTTTAGGGGGAAAAAAAAGGTGGAGGGGTAATTATGTTTTGTTTGAGATCCCAGCCGTCTAAAATTTTCCAAGTAGTGGCCTGCTAAAAACAGGTTAATTTCCCACCTTGGCTTGCTGCACAAGCCTGGTGTGTTGGGGACACAGTGTGCAAATGCTGCTACATGATGGGCTTTTGCCAGGAAGGCGCCCACAGCGGGGGCAGCTGGGAGGCACCGTAGCTGTAGAGACCCAGGAGAGGTAAAGATGCCGGGGAGCTGACGGTGATAGGAAGCCTTAGTGAGAACTCCCTGAAAAACCCTGAGGGCGTGGTACAGACCTCTGATGTGTGAGTGCCCCTTGGGGAGCGAGGCTGAGCCAAGGACTGCGGGATAACGCATGGCCGGGAGTGAGGAAGGTGCGGGGGTGGGAGAGAAGGAGAACAGGAATGTTTCCTACAGAAAAATAAAGGAAAAAGCAGAGACAGAGCCCAACACGCAGTCAGGTCATCACAAAGGACAGGCCCCCCATTGGCAGAACCAAGGGGCCTTTCCCTGTACTGGAAAGCATATGGTTAACAAAGGTTAATTGTTGAATGGACACAGGAAGAGGCTCCTCTCAGGTTGGTCTCCATTCTACAAATCACTGTCACCACTTACTCTTCCAAAACCTTTTGGGCTCCAAGTCTGTCCATCAGCATCTGGAACTGGGCTTCCTCATCTTCGCCCATGTCTCCCAGATCCTCGTCCCCTCTGGACTGATACACCTTCTCTTCGTGGCGCTGGGCCACCTGCTCACCTGCATCTTCCTGACTTGGGTTATTCTGGCTGAAGAAGAAGTGACCTAGGGGGTGCAGGACATAAGGATCTGAATTAGACCCACCCACCCAGGAAGAGTTCAGCTTTCTCACCCGCCGGGAATCACCGAAGGTTCGTCTGAGAGAAGGAAAGGGAAAGCCCCTCCAGTGAAGATCCATGGATGTAGGTCCGTGGACACATTCCAGATTCTGTGTCTTTTCCACTTCCACAAACACCCCACCAGTGACGCTAGGATCTGGGAATGGCAGAATGCAAGACAAGTATGGTGCTCCTTTGTGGTTCTCAGTCCCTTGACATCTGGCTTAGAACGCACCTCTGTTGATTTCTTCTTTAAGCAACAAGGCCTTTCCCTGCACTGCATTCCAGCACCCTGACTGCAGAGGCGCCTATCGTCATCCTAGTCATCCTCCCGCTCGCATCACTAGACTTCACATCTATAAGCTCCTTAACAGTTTCCAGTGTACTTCCTCCATACGCATACTGTCCAGTATTACAGCACTCTGTCTTATCCTCCCAAGTCAATTAGAAGCTCCTGAAGGTCAGGAAAGGCATCAGATACTTACTAGAAAATTATATGGCCCCACACATGAGGCAGATGTGTGGTAAAATTTGCCTTTGATGTATCTGATAGGATAGTATGTCTGGTTTCTTTATATTGTTCATAGATCTCAATTCGCTTTCCTCCTGGTTACCTTGAGAATGGCTAGTCTGTTCAAACCTTCTAGAAATTCCACTGATAGCTGTTATCCCTCAGCCTGGAAAATTCAGCCAGACTTGGGTTGGAATGAGCCATCCAGTTGTCCCACCTTTTGGCCATTTTTCTATGAAGGCAGAAAAGGAGAGGCTGCAAATCTCATCACAGCTCCCCCTTTGATGCTATGCCTTCTGCAGAGCTTCCGTCCATCTCCCTTGCCAGTCCCAGTGGCAGGGAACTTGCTAATGGCAGTGCAGTGGGCACTGAGCAAGCAGCAATGTCAGCAGTTGAGACGGGCATATGAGGAGACCCAAGCAATCCAGAGCCTGGAGACCTTGAGCTCCAGGTCCCTGAAAGGAGGGCAGGAAAGCTTTACTCCCTGCCCCCCAGGTCTAGAGGGAACAGGAATGCACCTTAAACAGTGCTAAGTAGACCCATAACCCTGAGGTGCCCAGCACCCATCAGAACTTACTGAATCCAGTAGTAAACTCCTCTGGGGTCAGATAGCCATTGCCATCAGCATCCAGGGCATCAAACACATCCTCCAGTTCCTCCAGGCTGAGCGGTAGCTCCTTATGCAGCCTCTGAAAACAACCCAGAGTGTACTGGTTAATACTGACACTCACCGGTGGTGGGGGTGACCTGGGACTGCAGAATCTTCTGCCAGAAAGTGTCTAGAGTTCGGCCCAGGCTACAAAAGCCAGTAGCAAGCTTCTGCATCCAGACTGCTTCACCATCCCCCTCCTCCTTTCCATGCTAGCACAACTACCATTGATTGGGTGCCTACTAATGTACTAGGCCATTTGCTAGGTGATTCATAAATAAATATGTAAATATGCATTTATCTATCTATCTGCATTTAATTCCCATGACAACGCTTTGAGCTAGGCACTATTATCGCTGTTTTACAGATGAAGTCTGAGGTGAAATTACCTGCTCCAAAGTCACATGGCTAGTAATGACATAGCCAGGAGTCAAATCCAGCTCTGATTCCAAAGCCAGCACTCTCAACATCTGTAAAGGACTCAAATTATACAGGATCAAACACTTTCAGGATAATACCCACATGGCGTAGTGTTATAAAGTTAATTGCAATCATGAATGTAAAGCATGTAACAGTGCCTGCATAGAGAAAGCATTCAATAAAAAGTAGTAGGGAGGCAGAAAGACAGAGAGAGACTCATGGCCCACTGAGGCCCCTCAAGGAGTGCATGGCAGAGCCAGGCTTCAAACCCTGTCTTCCCTGCTCTCCCTAAGCCCCTCTCCTCTCCCGTACCATGATGCAGGGGTGGGTCATTTACTTTTAAAGGCCCCTCCTGCTGGAGGCCCCTGGTGTCCCAGTGCCTCAGCACTGCATTTGTGTCTGCAGACACACATTTTGGTCCTTGAGTTCTGAGAGGATATGGGATAATCCCCCTTCCTATCTCTGAGTGACCCACACCCAGGCCCTGAGTCCAGGTTCCGCTCCAGCTCCCGGCTGACTGGTAAGGAATTCCTAATAAGATCTCAACTGCCATTGGCTTAAGGTATCAAGCCCCCAAGAGTATTTGTGTGTTAAAGGGGGACTGGACAAGACAGTCCCCCTTGGAGGAGGTCATCGCTGGATTTGAGTCTAGAACAGACTCAGACCTCACAAGGAGGGAAGGGCAGAGACCAGCTGATGGCCCAAGAGCAAAGTAGCTGAGCTGCTGCTGCTCCCTTCTGGCCTTCTGCCTGATGTGCAACGGCCTCAGGCCAAGGCTAATTTGCATAGTTGAAGCAAGTGTCCCCTCATAGCCAAACAATCTAGGTCTCCAAATGAGAACTCCCCAGAGAGTTCATTATCTCTCAGCCGACCATCTCCCTTCCTCCCAGCTACCTAAGCGGTAACTGCAAAATTGCCAGTGTGCAAGTGACTGACAGCTGAAGACAGTGAATACAGGGCTTTGTAAGAAGAAAGGTATATACCAACCTCAACAATAAAAAAGAGCTGGGAGGTGCGAAAGCCCATAACATAACTGGCAAGAACACTTGGCTTGATCCTATGGCAGTTCTAGCGGATAAGCCATAAAGCTTAATTTGGCAGGTACATGCATTAAGAGAGACTATGATGCATTATGAAGTGCGAAGACAGGCTGATGTGGAAGCCATTTGGAAGAATTGAATTAAATATGAATGGGCTTTTCAAAAAAGGAAGGAGAGTGAGAGAGAGTGTGCAAAGATTCTAGAAGTACATCTGCTTAGCATTCAGCAGAATCTCTGACTTATCAACAATCCATAAACCAGCTGTCTGAAAAGCTACAGTAGGAGAACACAGGGTGAGGAGAGAGTCAATTTTGCAAGCAGGGATTTTATTAGCATCATTGGAAATAAAAAGCATCACACCTGAGGTAGGGTAAAAGCGCAAGCTCCTGTCAGGCTCACATCCCTTCCTTGGGATAATCCTTCCTCCTTCCCCACCCTCAGCCTAGGATTGCTGGATCTGATTCAAAATGTGGTCTCTCACACTGGGCTGGAGCAAGAAATGAGCTGCAAGAAAATTCCAGAGATCAACGAGACCCTCAACATGTCTTTCGCCCAAACACCCCACACACTTTTCTCTTATTAGCATGAACCAGGAGAGGCTAGTTCACACCTCACCTTAGGCACCATTCCTGGATCCAGCAGCACTTCCAACCCCAAATCCCCCTGTTGTCTAATCCCAGTCCTTCTTGTCTACATCTCAAGCCAGTTTCTTCCTTTTGTTGTCAGCGAAGATGGGGAAAGCAATATTATAGGTTCCAAGTAATTCTTACTCTTCATGTCCTGGCAAATGAGCGCTGAGTGCTTCTTCAGCCTTCTCTGCAACTGCACTACACCTGATTCTTTAACCTTGTTTTGTGGGCCCTCCTTGAAAAATCTTTTAGTCTTAATAACCATAATTATCTCTTATTTATCACTCTGCTCAGGGCCTGCAGAGCTACAGAAAACCAGCTTGTTCTGGTATGGTCCCCTGGTACTGTTTACATTATTTTTGTTATTTTTTTTTTTTTTTTGAGATGGAGTCTCGCTCTGTCACCCAGGCTGGAGTAGAGTAGCGTGATCTGGCTCACTGCAACCTCCACCTCCCGAGTTCAAGCGATTCTCCTGCCTCGGCCTCCCGGGTAGCTGGGACTACAAGCGCCCACCACCACGCCCGGTTAATTTTTGTATTTTTAGTAGAGACAGGGTTTCACCTTCTTGGCCAGGCTGGTCTTGAACACCTGACCTTTTGATCCACCTGCCTCAGCCTCCCAAAGTGCTGGGATTACAGGTGTGAGCCACCGCACCTGGCCTACATTTTTAACTAAGTGAGATAAGCAGGGTGGAGGGGAGCAAGATGATTTATTCCACTGTGCAATAAGCCTGTGAGGCTCTGAGATTAGCCTAAAGTCACAGTGGAGACCACAGCTGGGAAAAGAACTGATTTTCCATCCAGGGCTTGAGCAACTGTCTAACAGTTCTCCAGTGCATTCATTCTGTTATTCCCTCACTGTCATTACCGCCCACACCTACCCACCTACCAGCACCACCAAAAGCAGAACACAAAGTCTCCCTTGCCAGCACTACCAAGACCCAGCCTTCCAGAGATCCTGTGGCACTCACAGCTTTTCACGCACCTGGAAGGGCGGGCCAGGGAAAACGAGAGGCACGGGGAGGAACCCAGTCTCCTATCCGTACTGCCCATGGCACTAGGAGCTCTTGAGAACTCCTTTAAACACCAGCCTCACTCTTCACTCTCATCTCCAGCATCGCTTCCTCCCTAAGGCCTCTGCAACTCCCCAGGTTAGGTCAGGTTATGCAAGCTCCCCAGACTACCTTTCTCTCATTCGTAAGTCTTATCTCGATGAGCATTTCATATACTGACAGATGTGATTCGTTGATGAATGTCTGCTCCCTCAGTGCTCTGAGAATGGGGACCTCATTCGTTAGGCACTGTTGTGCCCCCAGGATCTAGCCCAATGCTGACAAACACGAACTCGTGTTTGTTTAGATAAGTGTTGAAGGAAGGCATGGATAAGCGCTTGACTAAGAGCAACGGCAGGAGACCCTGAGCTCCCATGTACAGAGTGCTGGTCTAGACTTCGCACACTCCAGATCCTGACCAGCCCAACTGCTAATTCTCAGCAAGACTCATAGTGACTGGCAGGCTTCCAGAACCTGGAACATGGAGTATCTACAGCAGCAGTACTGAGAGTTCATGCCCCAGAGCCATGGAAAGTGGTGTCTTTGGTTGCACTCCAGCCAGACTCCTTTACCTTCCTGGTCACCAGCCCACTAACACACCCCACGTAGCTTAAAGCATATGGTTGCACAGCTTCAAACATGCTTCCATGGCATTTTTATTAAGGAGAAATCAGAAGATATCCATTTTTTATGTCCAGAATGACACTGTCCCTCCTTCTGGGGCATTCACAGCATTCTTTTCAGATGCCGTTCCAGCACCAACCACCCTCTTCCCTGTGGTACAGTTCAGCTATCCCAAATCTCTTTAGGACGAGAGTGGGAGGTGGAAGGGCAGGATCAACCTTTATCCTGCTTTGCACCTTCATGTGCTTGGCTTGGGCTGATTACGGGGTATAGGCCAGAGTTTCTCAATCTCGGCACTGCTGACATTTTGGAATGGACAATTTTTGGTTAAGGAAGGCAGGGGAGGGATCAACCTGTGTATTATAGGATATACAGCAGCATCCCTAGCCTTTGCCTGCTAAACGCTGGCAGCACTTCCCTCACCAGTCGTTTCAATAAAAAATGCCTCCATACATTGTGTAAGGAACTTGGCTGTGCTTTGGTCAAGGATAGACCGTGGTAGAATGTTTACATCCTCCGCGACTCAGCGAGTTTAGAGCACAGGCGTATAATTCCACTGGTTATCACAGCCACATAGCCATAACATGAGAAGGCCATCACGTGGCTGTACACCACTATTGTCTGTAAAAGGTATAATTGTCCCATTGACATTGTGCAGGCATGCTTGCGCTTGTGCCCACAGAAAGAGAGAGAGAGTCAGAGCTGTCTGTCATTGCAAACAGATTGCGGGGAGCCAGGACACACGCCCAAAGAAAGAGTTAATGAAGCTGCTGACCCTGAAGGCAAGGGAGAGCGGGCCATGAAGCTGTGTGTGGGGGCCGCCAGATTAAGTAGCCAAGACAGGGCGGATAGTGTGAGAAAGCTGTTGATGAAAGCTGCTGCTGAATAAAACCATATTCACCTGCCTATGACCCCGAGTGTTGTTTCTGCTCATCACCCACTTCCTCTGGACCTCAGTTCGGGCTGGAACCTATCCCGAAGCATGACAATTGGCGTAGTCGTGAACATGACGCATTGCCATATGTCCTCCAGGAGGCAAAATTGCCGCCACTCATGTAGATTGGACACAAAAATAACAGCAGCTGGATATGAGTGGAAGATTCCCTTTTCAGCAGAAATGCCCGTTTCTTTTCTCTAAGACAGGACAGACAACTTGCACCTTAAAACTGCAATGTGATGGTGCAGCTACTGTATAAAATGGTACGGTGTCTCCTCAAAAAATTTATAAAATAGAATTATCCTATAATCCAGCAATTTCACTTCTGGGTATATACCCCAAAGAATAAAAGGCAAGGACTTGAACAGATAGTTGCCCATCCATGTCCATATCAGCATTATTCACAGTCAACAGGTGGAAGCTACCCAAGTATCCACTGACAAAGGAATGGAGGGAAAAAACGTGGTATATACATACAATGGAGTATTATTCCGACTAAAAATACTCTGACACATGCCGTGATACGGATGAACCTTGAGGACATTATACTAAGTGAAATAAGCCAGTCACAACAGGACAAATATTATATAAATCCACCTATATAGGATACCTTGAGTAGTCCAATTCAGAGAGACAGAAAATAGAACGGTGGTTGCCAGGGGCTGGGAGTAGGCGAAATGAGGACATTGTTTCATGGGTACAGGGTTTCTGTTTTGCAAGATAAAGAGAGTTCTGTAGATATATGATAATGGTGGTTGCAGAAGAAAGTGAAAGTACTTAATGTCACTGAACTGCACGCTTAAAAAATGGTTATGATGGTAAATTGTGTGCTATCTGCATCTTACCACAGTTAAACACAATCACAGTGCAGAGGACATCAGGGACTGGGCTAAGACGTGGCACATACACAGTGCATTTCAACACAATCACAGTGCATTTCAACACAATCACAGTGCGAGGACATCAGGGACTGGGCTAAGACGTGGCACATACACAGTGCATTTCCAGGGATTTCCAGGTCCCAGTCTCAGGGCTGAGTGTGCTACATGCTTAAGCTCATTCAATTCTCTTTTAATGCTGGGAGGTAGCTATAAATAATTCACAGCTGAGAAACTGTAGCCTAGAGGGGTTAAGAGATTCACACACATTCGTATTACTAGCAAGTTGCAGATTGAGGATTAAAACCCAAGTTAATTTGCTATAAAAATCTTTTAAAATTTTCTAGTTAACCTAAATCAGGAGTTAGCCAGCTTTTTCTGAAAACAGCCACAGCGAGTGCATATTTTAGGCTGTGTGGGCCATTCGTCTTTGTCACAACTACTTCACTCTGCCACTGCAGTGTGAAAGAAGCCATGGAAAACACATAAAAGAATGAGCACATCTGTGTTCCAAGAAAACTTTACTTACAGAAACAGGTAGTGGCCCAGATTTGGTTAGTTTGCCAACTCCTAAATGACTCTTAAGTTTGGCATAGCCAAGAATTCTGGGCAGCGTTGGGGAGGCAGGTGCTTGGTGCTGGTAGATAATCCTTTTACTCCTCCAAAAACTTCAGGGAAACAGGGCTTTTGAGGCTCTAGGTTTTCTCAGAGAGATCTCCTGCCCATCCCCTCCCCATCTCCCTCTCCCTGTCTGTGACTTTCTTCCCACTTGGCTTCTCCATTAGCTCCTCAGCCTCCTGTGTTCTTCCTCCCACCTGGCCTGTGGCCTCTCCTTCCTTGAAGACCACTCTCTGCTGTCAAGGACCTTTCCTGCTTTCTGGATTTGTATGTGTATGAAAAATGTGCTCTTTCTCTTCCAGTTCCCATGACGCTGTGCTGGGAGCCTAAGGTAAAAAAGGCGGTGGTGCCCAGGCCCAGGAAGTTGGACACCAACCAAAGGCGGTGACCACATGTACACCACGGCCCCATGTGGAAGTGACAAGCCGACAACACAGATGCCTGGAGGACCTGCTGCAGGAGAACCAAGGGGCATGGGGACTTTCTGCAGAGAGCCACAGCTGACCATGAGAAGCCCCGTTTTTCTTCTTCTTCATTTCTTCATGCATCTCCCCCAGCCTATCTTCCTTCAGAGGTGGCCAGCGGAAGCAGCCAGAGATGATGCTTACATAACATGCTCTGTTCCCTCTCTTGACATCACTTGCCAGCCTGAAGAACTAAACATTTCAAATGCTTCATTGACCACAGGTTCAGAAAAGCGTCAGAAAATTAAGTAGACAGCGGAAATAAATGCCATGGATGCCAAGTTATCGGCTTGATGGCTTGTTGGTTCAGGCGTCCTCCTGCCTGGATCAGGAGTGGGGACTGGGGAGGAAGGCGGAGTCAGCATTTCTGGGACTTAATGTTTCTGACTATATTTCAAGTCAAATACAAGTGATTTCTTTAAAAATTTATACCTAGTTGAAATTCTCCATGACTCCTCATCCCTTCATTAAAGAGTGGGGCTCCATGAGAGTTAAGTTATATACAGCAAGAGTGCTGAGTTGCACAGTACATGTGGCCCAGAGTTGACCCTCCATAAATGTGAATTTCCTTTTCTTTCTTTCTAGAGGGAATAATCAAAAGTTAAGACTGATTTTGAAACCACCATCACCAACCACCGCTACCGCAGACCTGTGAATGCCAATTATGAAGTTCACAGGCAGGGGTTTGTGAAAAGTTTCCTCAAAACACATTGAATCTGGCCTTCCACGTGGTGAGGCTTTGGGGACTGGGTTTTGGGGAAACTTACTGGGGGAGTCATCACTGCAAAGAAGGGTGGGCTGGGCTCATTTGTGGGCTGAACTGGTGCTGTTCCCCAGGTCTTTTCCCTCAATTCGTGCAGCAGGTGGATAGTGGAAGAGCGCCAGGAGAAGCATAAGAACACCATCACATGGGGCCAGGGAGAGGAAGAACTGTCACACTTCACCGGGGGTCACAAGGTTCCTTTCACAGCCTCCATACCTCAGAGCTCACATGCACAAGCAGAGATGGGGCTGAGCCTAATGAGGGTCTGCATTTCATTGCCCGACTTTTGAATATTCTGAAGAACTAGACTTAAAGAGAGCCTAGCCATTGTGCTTCCTCCAACAGCACAGGGATGCGTCCCTTCAAAAACTACTCTGATGGAGTGAGTGACACAAAGACGGAGGGGAAAAGAGCTGCTTTGAAAGTCCTCTAGTGGAGTCTGTGTTTTATTCACCCACGTTCAAGTGAAATCCTGACTGTGGCATAACAGACTTTAGTCACACACTGAGAAGTTTTTGAAACTAAAGAAAGAAAGGCACCAGACCAGGAGTGGGCAAACTCTGCCCCTGGGCTAACCCAGCAATCCCCTATTTTGGTGTGGCTAGTGAGCTAAGCCTGGTTTTTACATTTTTAAATGGTCAAAAAGAAATATCAAAAGAATAACTGTACTTGGTGACACATGGAAATTATATAAAATTCAAACTTCCTTGTCCATAAAGTTTTATTGGAACACGGCAACCTCATTTGTTCACATATTGCCTATGGATGCGTTTGTGCTGCAAAAGCAGAGACAAGTAGCTGTGATAGAGACTGTAAGGTCCACAAAGCGGAAAATACTTATTCTCTGGACCTTTATAAAAAGGCTGCCGGGCACTGCACTAGGCAATGGTGTGCACTGATGCTCTGCACGCCATCTCTCTGGAGAATCTCTTCAGGAGAGTGCAGTGTGTTTGGGTTTGAAGGTGAGAGACGGATAAGACAACCTCAGAAATGCCTTCCTCCCACGTTGTGGGACACACTGTACCTATTCCTAAGGCACAGACAGCAGGAATGACTTTGTTATAACTCAAGTTGGTGCCTTTCTACTTTCAGTTTCAGCAGGTTCTTCTCTGTGTCTTACTTAAGTCCCTTATGTTACTACTATCATTTCCCACAATCCCAGAAAGTTACCGAGGCAGAGAGGAAACAGCCCTGGAGTCTGACAGCAAGTAAAGGCCAGAAATAGAATGAACCCAGGAGGTCCGGCTCCTAGTAGAGTTTGGTCAGACCTTTCCTTCCAAGACAGAATCGATGGCACCTTTTCTGTTAAGGATGTCACCTCCCATGGGGCAAGCTCTAACCCGAGACAGGGAGACATCTGGCATTCTCGGTGGGCAGACCTAGCGGGGACCCCACTTACCTGCATATCCTTCCTGGCGATGAAGCCCTTGCCTTCAGCATCACAGGTCTGAAAGAATTCCTGTGCCTTCCTCAGCATGTCCAGCTGGCCCGGCGTCTGCTCCTGAGTCTCCTTCTGCTCCAGGCTGTCCAGGGGATGCAGGCAGGCTCCACGCCCCTTTGGTCCCCGGCCAGACCCCTGACCAAGTCTTTGGGGTCTGGAGACTACCCTCCCATCAGGGGCAGCCATTGAGATTAGTCAGTTTCTTGAAGTCTTTTTCAGAACCTGAACATGGAAAATGGGAGAGAGAAGTGGGTGTGGTGGGTTGGAGTGAGGCTGAAAAAGAACAAGAGGGGATGAGAAGGAAGCACAGAGCCACCCACCAGTGTGTCCAGGCATCTCTTAGCAACCACCTCTTAATTAGCAAAAGCTCAGGACAAGGGGAAAATATTCCATGATCACTAATAGATTGGCAAGTCCATCAACGGGAGAAGGGAAGAGTGCAGAAAGAAGACAGACATCTCCAGATCGAAAGGAGATGGAATAGGGGAAGCCCAAAAATACTTTCTCCCAATTTAAACAACCAAACAACAACAAAACAGATCCTGATAGACCAGCTGCCATTTATAGAGCGTTCACTTAGACACCATGCCATGGCCTCTATATACATTTTTTTCATGTAATTCTCACATCTCTCTGACATAGCCATTATCATGTTCATTTTAGCGATGTGAAAACTAAGGCTCAGAGAGGTTGAGTGACTTGCCCAATATCACACAACAAATTACTACAAAAGCTGAGATTGCAATCCAAGCTGGTATAACTTGCATGATCTTAATCCCACCCTGTCGTGACTCCTCAGCATTGCCCAGGGTGGAAAGCTCTCCTCAGGCAGATGCACTTGCTCCTACATTTCACAGTCGACAAGTTCTTGGTGAGCTCTTACTCAATGTCATAGGCCTCTGCCACAGCTGTGAGCTCTGCAGTTTAAGTAGGAGAAAATGTACCCCATTCTCAAGGAGCTTCATGTCGTAAAGGACTTGCCAGGCCTGGTTTGGTGACGCCCAAGGCTGTTTTCAGCCCAAAAAGAATCACAAATCATACACCTCAATCAGACCTTTAAAGACCCTGAAGGAGTGTTTTCAGAGGGTATCTTGCAACGTGATGTGGAAGACGGTATACAGAAACCTGGCTTCCAGTCTGGACTCCACTGCTGCTGCTTATATGACCTTGAACAAGTCGGTACCTGACTGGGCCTCAGTTTCCTTATCCGTATGAGGAGACTGGACCTGTTTATCATTAAGGTCCCTTCTAGTTCTGATCATCTGTAAGTCTGTGAAATCCCCACATCATAAAATGCTATTAATTGTAAATGTTATTAATAGAAAACTGAGTTCATGGGATAAAAGGAAATAATAACATCCTTGGATTGTTTTTTTTCCATCTGAAGACTTTTTGGAAGCAGAATAGGTCCAAATTTTAAATACATGATCACATTTGGATTTAAAAATAGAGATATGCACTGTCATGCATTTTGTGGCAAGCTGGAGAACGTGATGCCCTGGATCATATTTCCTGTGTCCATGTGAGTAAGAAAGGAGGAAAATAAGTGAATCACCAGGCAGGTTTCTCTGATTACTAGGCCCTGGGCCTCTGGCTCAGCTATACCATGTCCAAAGCAATCTAAAATCTGTTGATTTCAGTGACCATCTTCCCCTTACCAGATTTGTCAAGAGCTGGGGGCCAGAGCTGGAAGAGCTCCTGGCATCAGGAATGAACTTCATGTAACAAGACCTTGACAGGACAGAGCAGAGCAGACTACACCTCTCGCTCCACGTGGCTGAACATGTAATTCCCACTCTGACTCATCTGACCAGCCCTGTCCTCAGGAAATGTTCTTTCTTGTCATCCCTGTGTGTGTGTACTGACCATCACCGAATCCTAAGCAGATTTCACATTTCTATTCTATCTTCCCCAGAGGGAGCTGCCTTGGATGTAAGCCTGAGGAGGCAGGGCTGTGTCTTCGTGGCTTTTATGTGCATTGTTCAACCCACCTGCATGCAGTGCTGGCTTTGCAAGGGCTTTTGGATAACGATGGTGGTAATGTGAGCTTCTGTAAATATAGCACATGAGCAGAACAGGCTGTTGTCTTCCTGGGACCTTGCTGGGACTCTATCTGCAAGGGCTCTGCACCCAGTAGGCCCCACCCTACTCCCACCTGCTGCTCCCAGGAGACGAGATTAATAATATCTGTCATTCCTTGAGTGCTTTCTCTTGCCAGGCCCCTACCATACTTCATCCTATTGAACCTGACATCCTCCCATATGGTAAGTATAATTAGGATTCCCATCATACAGATGAGGAAGTTGAATTTTGGAGAGGTTAATTTGGATCAAAGTCTAGCACAGTCAGAGACCTCTTCTGCTACACCACATCACCTTCCTGAGACCCAGTTGCGGGCTTGCTCTTAACAGGGTACTCATCCCCAACTGATCTAAATCACCTCCCAGAGGCATATTCATCATTTTAATGGGAACGTCTTTAATTCATTCATTCATTCATCCATTCATTTATTTCCATCTACTGATTACTATGCAGCAAGCTCTGAGCTAACACTGAGAAATAGTGTTAGGTGACATAGTGAGAAGGACATGGTCCCTGCCCTTAATGAGTGAGTCTCTGAGAGTCTCTAGTGGTGGGATTTCAATAATGGTGACTGATAATGGGGGAAAATGTTTTAGATTGAGTCCTAAATAAACTCTGTAGCAATCAACTACTATTAAATAGCTGTGTGACCTGAAGTGAGCCCTCAAGTCACTCTGGGCCTGAGAAATAGTAGAGAGGATTTCTTAGTTCCAGATCTGATGCTTGCTGGCTTTCTATCTTCCCTAGACCATTTTCCCTCTACCTCTGCCCACCTGCTAACAGGTGATGCATGACATGAAAGAGTCAACTAGTAGTTCTAGAGAAGTCAGCTATGAACAACCAGCAGACAGGCACCACGTCTTATCTGATTTTACCGCCAGTTTCTAGCCTAGAATATGGTACGTAGTAGGTACTCACTGACCATTGTGTGAAGGAAGACCAATCTTTTGCTGAAGTCTTCAGAGGAGGGCCTGCAAGCATTTTTGTTTCAGGCAGGTAGCTCTATATGTGGAATTTTTATCTTATAATAAGTCTAGACTTCTGTTTCCAGAAAAGACGTAGTATCAGAGGCTGGATTTACCCTCCCAATTGAAATAACCAAAAATCCAGAGAGAATATAACTTTAAAAATTGTTTTCAAGACACTAGACATCAGGAATGAAGGATGGTAATCCTTAAGCAGGGGCAGGACTATACTGAGCTGAGTGAAGCCCCTACAGAACAGGATTTAAAAAGACATTTACTCTCAGGACCTAACCCTGAACTTACACAACCCTGAGAATTAGTACCTTCCCAAGAGTCAGCTGCTTAGGGTACAAAATCTAAGGAGGCTTTCACTCGCAAAATTGTGCATCTGACAGTGATTTCTGTCTTAAATTTTTTTTATCATAGGGGCTTCACTCATCTTACTCTAGTTCAAGCTCTGTTCCTGAGAGATAGGAAAGAAACAAAATGAGCCCCATGTTTGCCCTGTCTTATTGTCCAAAGAGTTTTTAGGAAACACAGGCACAGTTTGGTAGACTACCTATGTTGAGGAAACTCAACTATATCCTGCTTACAAGAAATGTGTTTTACACATAAAGACACAAACAGTTAAAAGTAAAAGGCTGGAAAAAGATATAACACATTAACATTAGTTAAGAGAATATTGCATATTAATATCAGGTAAAACGGATTGCAGAAGGAAGAATATTAATGGGAATTAAAAAGTCATTTCATATGGATAAAAGGTCATCAATATGCTATAATAACGCTAAACATTTATGTGTCTAATAGCAGAGCTTCGAAATACACAAAGCAAAAACTGATTGAACTGCAAGGAAAAACAGCAAAGTCATAATGATATCCAAAGATTTCAATAACTTTCTTTCTCAATAATTTATAAAACAAGTTGACAGAAATCTATAAGGATACAGATGACTTGAACAACACTATCAACCATCTTGACTTAATTGATATTTATAGAACATTCCACCCAACAACAGCTAAATATACTTTTCGAATACACATGGAATACAGACCAAGATAATCCATATTCTGGGGCATAAAATCAGTCTTAATGAATTTAAAAGGATTCAATTTGTACAAAGTATGTACTCTGACCACAGTGGAATTACATTAGAAACCAATAACAGAGAGACCTCTGGAAAATGTCCAAGTATTTGGAAAGAGAGTAACACACTTCTAAACAACCCATGGGCGAAAGAAAAAAAAACAGGAAAGGAGAAATGAAAAAGTATAGTGAACTAAATGAAAAAAAATCACAATATATCAAATTTTGTGGGATACTGCTAAAGCAGTACTAAGAAAAAATTGATAGCACTAATCATATATACTCGGAAAGAAGAAAGGGCTCAAATCAATGACCTGAGATTTTACCTTAAGAAACAAGAAAAATAAATACAAATTAAACCCAAAGTAGGGAGAAAAAAATAATAAGGATCAGAAAAGAAAAAATGAAATAGAAAACAGAAAAGCAATGGAGAAAATCAACAAAACTAACAGCTGGCTCCTTGAGAAGATCAATAAAGAGAGAAGATATAAATTACAATATCAGCAATGTGAGGTGGTATCATTACAGATACTCTAGATATTAAAAGGCTAATAAGAGAATATCATGAATAACTTTATGCCAACAAATTTGACAATTTAGATTAGATGAACCAATTTCTTGAAAAACACTAAATACCAAAGCTCACTCAAGGACAGACAGATTACATGAATAATTCTATATCTGCTAAAGAAACTGACCTGATAGTTAAACAAAAAATCTTCCCACAAGAAAACTTCAGGTCCGCAGAGCTAAATTGATGAATTCTATCAAATATTTAAAGAATGAGTAATACCAATTCTACACAGACTCTTGAAGAAAATTGAAGAGTAGGAAATGCTTCCTACCATATTATATGAGGCTAGCATTACCCTGATACCAACACTGAACAAAGATATCACAGAAAAAAATAGGCCAATATCCCTCATGAACACTGATGTAAACATTCTTTAGGAAATTGTAACAGATTGAGTTCAACGCCATATAAAAAGATGATAATCCTGACCAACCAGGGTTTATCTGAGAAAGGCAAGAATGGTTTAACATTTAAAAATCAATAATGTCATTCACCATATTAACAAATTTTAAAAGATAAACCTTTTGATCATCTCAATAGATACAGAAACAGCATCTGACAACATCTACTCCTGAGAAAAACTAAGAGAACTAGGAATAGGAAGGAACTGGCCCAACATGAAAACGGGCATCTACAGAAACAACAACAGCTGACATCACACTTAAGGGTGAAAGACCAAATGTTTTGCCCCTGGGGTCAAGAAAAAGACAAGAATGTCTGTTCTTACCACTTCTATTCAACATTGTGTTGGAGATTTTAGCTAGTTCAATGGAGTAAGAAAAAGAAATAAAATACATTCAGATTACAAAGGAAGACGTTAAATTATCTTTATTCCCAGACAGCAGGAGTGCTTATATAAAAAAACTGACTAAATTCACAAAAAGCTACCATAACTAATAAGTGCATTTGACAAGGTTGCAGGACACACACTCAGTATATGATAATCAACTGTATTTATCTATACTAGCAATAAAAAATTAAAATTGAAATAAAAATACGATTTGCAAGGGTATAAAAATAGGAGATATGAATATATCTGACAAAGGATGAGTAATTCTTATACACTGAAAGCTATAAAATATCAATGAGAATACAAAGAAGACCTAAAACAAATGGAGAGATACGCCATGTTCATGGGATTGAGAGACTCAATATTATTAAGATGTCATTTCTTCCTAAGTCCAATAGATTCATCTCAATTCCAGTCAAAATCCCACCAGGTTTATTTGTAGAAATTGATAACCTGATCTAAAATTCACACAAAAATGAGAAAAACCTACAATAGCCAAAACAACTTTGAAAAAGAAGAACAAAATTGGAAGACAAACACTACCTGATTTCAAGACTTATTATAAAGCTATAGTAGTCAAGACAGCAATACTGGCATAAAGACATCCAAACAGATAAATGGAACAGAATATAGATCAGAGAAGCCAAAAATAGACCCATGGATATAAATGATTTTTGGCAAAGATGCAAGGCAATTCAGAGGATAAAGCACAGTTTTTTCCAACAAATGATACTGAAACAATTGAATATCCATTTGCAAAAAGAGTTTTTTTGTTTGTTTGTTTTTTGTTTTGAGACGGAGTCTTGCTCAGGCTGGAGTGCATTGGTGCGATCTCTGGCTTACTGCAAGCTCCACTTCCCAGGTTACGTCAATCTCCTGCCTCAGCCTCCCGAGTACCTGGGACTACTGGCGCCCACCACCAGGCCCAGCTAATTTTTTATATTTTTAGTAGAGATGGGGTTTCACTGTAGCCAGGATGGTCTTGATGTTCTGACTTCATGATCCACCGGCTGTGGCCTCCCAAAGTGCTGGGATTACAGGCATGAGTCACTGCGCCCGGCAGCAAAGAGAATTTTAATTCACACCTTGTACCATATACAAAAAATAACTTACAATGTATCATAGACCTAAATGTAAAACCTATAAACATAAAACTTCAAGAAGGAAACATCTTTGTGACCTTAGCGTAGGCAAAAGTTTCTTGGGTATAATAACAAAAGTGCAATTCATTTGAAAAAAATATGACAAATTGGTCTTCATCAAAATTGGAAACATCTGCTCTTTGAAAGATATAATTTAAGTGAATGAAAAGTAAGCCACAGCCTGAGATGAGACAAAGTATTTACAAAACACATATCTAATACAGGGTTTTTATCTAGAACGTATAAAGAACTTTCAAAACTCATTCATAAGAAAACAACTCACTTTTAAAAATGGGCAAGGCCGGGCGCGGTGGCTCACGCCTGTAATCCCAGCACTTTGGGAGGCCGAGGCAGGCAGATCACAAGGTCAGGAGATCTAGACCATCCTGGCGAACACAGTGAAACCCCAACTATACTAAAAATACAAAAAAATTCGCCGGGCGTGGTAGCGGGCACCTGTAGTCCCAGCTACTGGGGAGGCTGAGGCAGGAGAATGGCGTGAACCCGGGAAGCGGAGTTTGCAGTGAGCGGAGATCACGCCACTGCACTCCAGTCTGGGTGACAGAGGGAGACTCTGTCTCAAAAACAAAAATAAAAAAATAAAAATAAAATGGGCAAAACATTTGAACAGGTGCTTCACCAAACAAGATATAGGGATATCAAACAACTACATAAAAAGATGTTCACCCTCATTAGTTATAAGAGACATGCAACTGAAAACCACAATGAAATACCACTACACACCTATTGGAATGGCTAACATTACAAAGATTGACTGTACCAACTCTTGGCAAAGATGTGGAGCACCTGTAACTCTCATATATTGCTAGTAAAAATGTAAAGCAGTACCACGCCTTTGGAAAACATTTGACAGTTTCTTAGAAAGTCAAACAAATGTTTCCCATGTGATCCAGCCATCCTAGTCCTATTTACTCAAGAGAAGAAAAGCGTGTGTACATACAAAGACTTGTACATGACTGTTCATAGCACTTTTATTTGTAATAGCCAAAAACAATGACCCAAATATTCATTGACAGGTAAATGGATAAACAAATTATGAAATGCCAGTTTTAATTAAAGGGAATGAACTGTTGATCCTAAGCAACAAAATGAACGAATCTCAAAATAATCATGTGAGTGACAGAAGTCAGACACAAAAGGCACATACTATATGATTTCATTTATATAAAACTCTAAAAAAATGAAAACATTTGTTAGAAGAAAAGAAGTGGGAGGAGTGAGTGGGAGGGATTACCAAGGGGCAAGAGGAAATTTTGGGGGGTGTGGATATGTCTGCTACCTTAAGTTCATGAATATGATATATGATTCCATGATAGTTTCCTGGACTTTATTTATTCATATACATGCATATATACATATATACAAATATATATTAAAACTGATCAAATGGTACACTTTACATATAACGCAGTTTATTATATGTCAATAGCTCAACACATCTATTAAAAAAAAAAGGGCCGGGTACGGTGGCTCACGCCTGTGGTCCCAGCACTTTGGGAGGCCAAGGTGGGTGGATCACGAGGTCGGGAGATCAAGACCATCCTGGCTAACACGGTGAAACCCCATCTCTACTAAACAGACAACAAATTAGCCAGACATCGTGGCGGGCACCTGTAGTCCCAGCTACTCGGGAGGCTGACGCAGGAGAATGGTGTGAACCCAGGAGGTGGAGCTTGCAGTGAGCCGAGATCCTGCCACTGCACTCTAGCCTGGGCGACAGAGCAAGACTCTATCTCAAAAAAAATAAAAATAAAAATAAAAAAAGAAGAAGAAGAAGAAGAAAAGAAAAGTAGAATGGGTCTGGGTCAGAACCTTCTTCTGTCTCCCAGGCCTTGCAAATCTAGTCCAGTCCATTGTATTTATCCCAGGAGCCTGATTCTGCCTTTTACATTCAACTCCAGCAAGGAGGAAATGGCTGAAAATTAAGCAATTTCCCTGTGAAAACTTTCAGTCTGTTTGTGGAGGGAGCTAAATAAACCCTACAGATAAAGAAGCAGGCAGAGCCCCTTGTGAAGACCACTGATCTAACACGGCTTCAGCCTCTTCTCTCTTACCCTGTGTCCCCTGGCTAGACCTGCAGTCTTTGCTGAGCATCTGTGGCTTTCTCAAGAGCAGCGGAAAACAAAACAGCAGAAGTGCTTCTACTTGAATTTCCAAATAAAGTGGAAGCCCTGCATGAGCTCGGCTGTCTCCCATTTGGATGAAGCCCAAGGATGCCTTAATCTCAGGGCTAGACATAGCTTTTTGTCTCAAAGATTTTCCATTAGACCAACAGACAGTAAGTACATCCATAAAGGAGGAAATGGTGGAGTATATTCTAAAGGCAAAGGGAAAAGACCACCACAAGGAGAAAAGAGAAAATACTTTTTATCTGCCTGACTCTGTGAGGGTTTCCAGGCCACTCTCCTCCCTCCAGAATGGCTCCAAAAAGCCTTTATAAACGGATGGGAATTATCCAGTCCTTAAATATTTCCAGGAAGATTTCCCGGATATCCAAGGTAATTCTAGCAGCTTAGTAACTGCTACGATCAGAAAGTTCATAGATCAAACTTAAATCCCTTCTAAGGGTTCTAAGCTAATTTTCTCCTTAATCTGGGCTCAGGAGAGACAGAGAACAGCTGGTCTCTCTTTCCACACCACACCAGTGGCAAACCTGAAAGCAGCCGCTAAGTCATCCAGATTTCCCTTGAATCTCTCCTGCAGCACAGAGTTTGGAAACGGAAAGGCCAAAAAGCATCTCCAGGACCCATTCACATCTCTTTATTCACCCAGGCTTCAGCGGGAGGGATCCTCCATATGCAGCAGTACCCTGAAGCCCCAGTGATTAACTCAGAGCTGGCGATGTCTGATAAAGACAAAGAGATAGGTGGGTCTCTTCAAACTGCAGAGAGGCAGGAGGACTGGGGATCAGTATCTGATGTGGGTGCAGTCTTGTGGGACAGACCCCTTAAACTGTGGGGTCTGCGCTAACTCTGGATAATGTCAGAATTGAATTGACTTATAGGATACACATTTGGTGTCAGAAAAAAAGACACTGCAATATTTAACAACCAATTTTCCGGGTTGGTGTAGGGGGCAGCCCTGATTTGTAGCATCTGCCTATTTCTGTGGTGTCAATATTCCCACTGTGACCAATTTCAACCTACCAATCTATTGGCTCTCACCAAGAAAGAGATTGAGTGGCTGATGTTTCTGGGAAAGGGAATCTGCATCCCTAGTACTGTTTGCATAGGTGTTAGTAGCTGATACCACTTTAGAATGTATCCCCTCAACCCTAAACGTATAGAGCAGGACCCGTTATTAAATGACTTAGTGCTTGGGGGGAAAGGCGGGGTTTCACAGGGGGGTCTCACCAGTTCTTCATGTCTGTGCCTCTTCTACACACCCCATGACCAGGGCAGGCCCTCGAGTGGGAGCAGGAGACAAGGCAGACGCAAGGACCCTGATGGTGAGGAACAGAGACGCTGAGCTGCATCTCACCGGGCTCCTCTCACCATCCTCTGCTCAGGAGGAAAGCACTTAGCACAGGAGTCAAACCCAGCCAGAAATAAGACTTGTCCCTGTTCCATATGAGAGTATTATTTATTTCTGTGACACATAGTGAAGTTAGGGGGCTTTGGACAAATACCACCCCTTCTCTGATAGGCCTCTTGCTCTGGTGGATAAGAACATAAATTCCAAGGCCAGAGTGCCTGAGTTAGCTGTAAGACTCTGGCAAATTTCTTAAGCTCTCTGAACTTCATTTTCCTCATCTGTAAAAGGAAGGGCCAGGGTAGCAACTTACGTGTGTCAGCTATTCCTTATTTATTTAGAGAGGGAGTCTCACTCTGTTGTCCAGGCTGAAGTGCAGGGGCATGATCTCAGCTCACAGCAACTTCTGACTCCTGGATTCAAGCAATTCTCCTGCCTCAGTTTCCCAAGTAGCTGTGGTTACAGGTGTGTGCCACCAAGCCCAGCTAATTTTTTTTTATTATTTTTAGTAGAGATGGGGTTTTACCATGTTGGCCAGGTTGGTCTTGAACTCCTGACCTCACGTGGTCCACCTGCCTCAGCCTCCCAAAGTGCTGGGATTACAGGCATGAGCCACCGCACCCAGCCTGTCAGCTATTATTATTATTATTGGAATCAAATTGGCTTCTTCCACCCCAGATTATATTCTAACAAAACGAACGAACAAAAAAGCAAACAAACAAACAAACAAACAAAAAATACATGAAGACAAACAACCACGAGGCCCCAAAATCTACCCTTGACTTCCCCAGCTGGACAGGACTTCCTGGGGTGATCTTCCCTACCCCAGGCCACCAAGAAGGTGAATATGCCCCACCAACCATATAAAGGGGCAGGTGGGTGGAGGTGCATTGGACTGCCTTTGAAACAGGCCGTCTTTCCGTTCTACAGCCTGCTGTAGCTTCTGCCATGCTCCACCCAGCATCCCTGCTCCTCACATTAGGTCCAATTTTCTTGTTCTAGCCTCAAGGGAGACAGGGAACAGCTGTCTCCTACCTCTGTAAAATAACTCTTCCAGGTCTGGACAACTATTATTAAACAGCCCCCTTCACACTTCTCTTGCTCTATTATAAGATACATTAAAAGCCTTGATAATGATTTGCGGTCTCTGTGAGATGGTTGCTGTTCACCCTAATTCCTTCAATAATTAGTGGTTGTAAACCACTTTGAAGATAAAAAGCATTTTATAAGAACTAAGTCCTATTATGATTAGCTTTCCAACATTTCCTTGCTGAAGCCAGTAAGAACATCAAAGCCAAACACAGCCACAGCATGGTAGCTGGTGGTTAATTAGATGTATTTCAAGGCGTCTGGTATATATTAAAGAAACTGCTGCAAAATTTATCAACATTAAAAAAGTGTCTGCTTTCTTCCCAGGAACAAGCTTTTTTTTAAAGGCTGTCAGTGCTGATGCCTGCAAGACAGGAGCCTGAAGAGGACAAATTGCTCATGTATCCCCTGCGCCTGGAAGAAAGACAGAGATATAATAATAACACCCAGCTTGGTATAACATCCTTTCTTATCGTCGTCTCTACAATTCTACGTATACCAGATCTCCTTTTGTTTTGTTTTTGCAATTATGCGGTAATATAAGCAAGTAAAGTAACACTATCCCCACTGTATAGATAAGGAAGCTGCACATGACGATGAATTTTAGAAGCAGATCGGTGTGGTGTACCTCGACAAAGTCAGGGCTGAAGATCTGTTATCAAGGTGGTGTTATCGATGCTCCACTCAGACACCCTTGAATACTTTTTGTGGACCCTCCCTCAGCATCTGTGTGCTTTTGCTTCTAACTCTCTGAACCTGTAACTCTTAGAAGGTGGACCCCTGAGCTATTGACCCACTTTGTCCACACGGACAGAGCCAGAAGTGCCTGGAAGTTTCCCCCAGCCCTCTAAAGAGCCCTTATCCAAAGACTGACGGGCGTGGAATTAGGAAAGCCCAGTACTCTTCCCTCCAGTGGGGACAAACTCTGAGTTGTGATTTACACTCTAGAACACTTTTGTGGGGACAGAGGCTGGAACTTTGCTGAGATCTCACTCTGTGTGGCTTTCTCCTCTCTCCCATCCTGCTTCCCCGTCCCTTATCAGTTCTCCTGGGAGCATTTTCTTAATAAATCGCCTGAATATGAATCTTCCTCTCAGGGTTGGCTTTCTGGAAGCCCAATCTAAGATAATTCTCTTGACCCAACATTAATGATGACATTTCGTATATTTATTAGGTGATACATTCTCCCAGATTCCCTTAGTTCCAAACCTTCCCTTTCGAGTCTCCAGACCTAAATATCTATGTTTTCTGTGTCTGCTCCTATGCCCTTAACTCTTCGCTCTCTATTCTCAAAGCCTCTCTTTCTCTTGGATTATGATGTTCCAACTCTTTCTGGAAAAATCGTTGCAATTTCTCCAGCTATGTGGAAGGCACTGAACCAGGGAGCTGCTGTGGGAGATACAGAGATATATTTACAACTATGGTCTTTCACAATGCACTGACAGTCTAGCAGGGGACAACATACAAACAGCAGAGGTAGACGAGGTGAGAAGAGCCACGTGTGTGCGCGCAATAAAAACTGTAGGCACAAACAACTCTCAGGGTGGTCCCCAAAAATAAAACTACTCTCCAGTCATTCTCTACACCATACAATTTTGACTCATTTTACTTAATTTTTGAAGCTGAAGCTTCTCTCAAATGTTTGAGAAAATGAAAGTCAGCTATGGTAGAGATAATCCAAATGAGTGGATAATCCAGTAAAGAGGAGCTTTTATTTAAATCTGCTTTGCATTATTCTTTACAGTAGCACCACAGGAAGCTGTTTCAGAAAAAGTTAAGTAATTTATTGCAGGAAAACAGCTAATTAATGACAGAGCATGAATTTAATCTTAAGTCGGCCTGACTCTTTACAACCTCAGTTTCTGGCCGGGTGCAGTGGCTTACACCTATAATCCCAGAACTTTGGGAGGCTGAGGTGGGTGGATCACCTGAGGTCAGGAGTTCGCGGCCAGCCTGGTCAACATGGTGAAACCCTGTCTCTACTAAAACTACAAAATTAGCTGGGCATGGTGGTGCAAGCCTGTAATTTCAGTTACTCGGAAGCCTGAGGCAGGAGAATCACTTCAACCCGGGAGGTGGAGGTTGCAGTGAGCCAAGATTGTGCCACTGCGCTCTGGCCTGGGTGACAGAGCGAGACTCTGTCTCAAAAAAAAAGTTAAAAAGTAAATAAAACCTTGGTTTCTTTATCTGTAAAATGAGGCTAATGATTCTTACTTGCAGAATTGTTGTTAAACAAAAATAATGCACCCAACATATAGAAAATACCTGATACAATACGGACCACATGGTAGGTGGTTGTTATTATTATCGTTCCCAGATTTATAACATGATTGAACCAGAGGTATTTTGCATGCACATTTTAAAGGCTTCTAATGTGTACTACTAAACTGCTTTCCAGAAAATGGTTAAGCAAAGCCCTAAGAAGACTGCTAGGAAGATCTGTCTAAAATGAGACCTGATCATGCCTCCCCACTGTTTTCAGTATCAATCTTAAACACATGGGACCACTACTACTTCTTTAGAGTAATCGCCCTCTTCTACCACATTCACTTCCTTCCAAATTATTTCCTGTTCTCTCAGCTCTTTTGTGCCTTGGCATCTTCCAATATATAGCTCAGTCATCAGGCATGCCCTTTCCGTGTGTCTGTGCTAAGTCTTACCGGTATTTAATATCTCACTCTATTCCAGCTGATATAACAAAATATCATAGACCGGATGGCCTATAAACAATAGACATTTATTTCTCCCAGTTCTGGAGGCTGGAAGTCTGAGATCAGGTGCCAGCATGGTTGGGTTCCGGCGAGGGCCCTCTTCTGAGCTGCAGACTGCAACTTCTCACACTGTTCTCACATGGTAAGGAAGATGGGAAGTTGGCCGGGCGCAATGGCTCACGCCTGTAATCCCAGCACTTTGGGACGCCAAGGCGGGTGGATCACGAGGTCAAGAGATCCAGACCATCCTGGCCAACATGGTGAAACTCCGACTCTACTAAAAACACAAAAATTAGCTGGGCATGGTGATGCGTGCCTGTAATCCCAGCTACTTGGGAGGCTAAGGCAGGAGAATCACTTGAACCCGGGAGGCGGAGGTTGCAGTAAGCCAAGATTATGTCACTGCACTCTAGCCTGGCGACAGAGCAAGATTCCACCTCAAAAAAAAAAAGGAAGTTTACTAGGGCCTCTTTTATCAGGGCACTAATCCCATTAGAGTCCTCAAAGGCCCTATTTCCTACTCTCATCCACTTGGGAGGTTAAGTTTCAACATAATGAGTTTTAAAGTGACACAGTTACGTCCATAGCATTCCAACCCTGATTTTCCCAGCTCATATCCTTCTCACATGCAAAATACACTCATTCCATTCCAACAGCCTCAAAAGTCTCAACTCGTTCTAGCATAAACTCAAAGACAGAAAGTCCAAAATCTCATGTAAATATCATGTAAATCAGATATAGCTGAGACTCAGTATCATTCATTCTAAGACAAATTCCTCACCAGCTGTGAACCTGTGAAATCAAACAGGTTACGTGCTTCCAAAATACAATGATGGGACAGGGGCATGACAGGTGTTCCCATCTCTAAAGGGATAGGCTGAGAATGTTCCAAATCTTTACGTTCTCTGCTTTTGACTCGCAATGTCATCTTAAGTCATAGTCCTCCTCTCAAATTTTACTATAAGTGGTCGAGAGAAATTAGGCCACTCCTTTAAACTTTGCTTAGATATTTCCTCAGCCAAATATCCCATTTCATCACTCTTAGGTTCTACCTTCTACAAAGGACTGCTGTAAGCACAACTCAGCCAAGTTCTTTGCCACTTTATAACAAGGCTGGCCTTTCCTCTCGTGTCTAATAACAAGTTCTTCATTTTCATCTGAGACCTCATCAGGAAGGCTTTTATCATACATATTCCTACCAATGTAGGATGACTTACGTCTTGTTTAAGACTGAGGCCTTCTCTACAGCTCTTCTGTTCTCCTTCTGAGCCTTCACCAGAACCACCTTTAAAAGTCAGTTCATGGCAATGTAGGCTTTTTCTAGCATGTGCCTCAAAATTCTTCCAGCCTCTACCTATTACCCATTCCATAGCTACATCCACATTTTTAGGGATTTATTACAGTGGCACCCCACTCTGGGTAACAAATTCCGGATTAGAGTTTAACATACAAGATGTTATACTGAGGTGGAGTAAAAGGCCATCCAAAGGGCTAAATTTCGATATTTTCTCCAAGCCATAGTCTTGTGTGAATCACTATGAGTTTGGATAGCACATTATTCTCATGGATTTTAGTGGCTGGTAGAAAATGAGAGGAAAACAAAGATAACAATGAATCTAGCCTGCAGAGATAACCCCACTTGGTATCTTAGCCAGAGTTCCCAATTATTTCCCCATCAAACCTCTAGTGTTCATTCCCTCTCCCTTCCCTATTCTTGTCCTGTCTCAACCCCATCTGTCAAGAGGCTAGCAGGAACATAGTACCATAGAAAGGTTCAGGCATCAAAAATAAAGTTCAAGTGGGAACTTCGCCACCCTGCGACCTTGGGAAGTTGGCCACTTCTTTTGTTTTTTAAAGTGGGAAAGCAGTTTCCTCCCTGCCTATCTGTATTAGGTCATTCTTGCATTGCTAAGAAGAAATATTTGAGACTGGATAATTTAAGAAGAAAACAAGTTTAATTGGTATATGGTTCTGCAGGCTATGCAAGCATGGTGCCAACATCTGCTTGGCTACTGGGGAGGCCCCAGGGAGCTCTTACTCATGGCAGAAAGTGAAGCAGGAGCTTGCATGTCACATGGCAAAGCAGGAGCAACAGAGAGAGAGACAGTTGGGGGTGAGGTGCCACACACTTTTAAATGACCACTTATTATAAGAACTCACTCACTATGGTAAGTACAGCACAAGCCATGAGGGATGGTGCTAAGCCATTCATGAGGATTCACCCCCATCAGCCAATCACCTCCCACCAGGCCCACCTCCGAAACCAGGGATTACAATTCAACATGAGATTCGGGCAGTGACAAATATCCAAACTATTACCATATCACTATCCCACGGGAAGTGGCTCAGATGAGACAGCAGATGTGAAAGTGAACAGTGATGCTATACACCAATGCAAACACACCCTCCTCATTGCCAAGGGAGGCTGGACAAGAGGGAAATGAGGATTGGACAGGCTCCACAGTGGAACTGGCTCTGTGAGGGACCAGTGGCTGAGGAGCAGCTCTTTGCAGAGAGAGGTCAGTAAAGGTTCCAGACCCTTGTGCCCACATGTAAAAGAGCTGGGCAAAGTGGTGAACCCTCTCTCCCAGAGGCCTCCCTTAAATGAACTTAAGTGATACCCCAACAAGGTGGAATAGCCCCTCTGTCATCTAGTATTTTTAAAACTGTCCTCAAGAAGCTGACGAACTCTGTTTCTCAAATCTAAGGGCCCACTGCTGATCCTCATGAATATTAAAAAACAGCTACAATAGTGCTAATAAGGCAGGGCCTGGAGTTGGGGTCTGGGGTGGGGGCAGATCTAGTACTCTGCAGCCTGTCGCCTTTTGTTCGCTCACTCACCTTGCAGCTCCTGGCTCCTCAGAGGACCTGCAACTCTTCACACCTGGAGGGTACTTTGGCCACTGGTAACTTGAATTCCACCTGGGAAATACACAAGAGATGCATGACACCTTGTTTTCCACTGAGGGTTACAACAGAAGTGGCTTTATGGGAATTTTGGGAAAACAGGGGAAACATCCCTCCTGCCACATTGCAGTGTTCTGGAAGAAAACAGGCCTAACTCATCCTCTTCCAGGTTTTGGAGAAGAGGAGGGAAGATGAAGGAACAGCAGTGAAAAGTCTGCTTAGTGACCCTGAATCCAGAGGTTATGTCCAGCTTGATGGGAGCAGGCCCTTGTGCATGAGAAGGGCGTAGCCTCAGGGTTAATTGGACACTGCCCCCCACAGAGCTCCAGCTCCAAGCAAGTGCTCTTGAAATTCTTTCCATCCAAATCCACAGATGCTGTCTACGCCATAGGAGCTCACCTTTGAAGACAGCAATGTAAGCACTATGGCAAGAATCACTGCCCTCCCTAAGAAAGAAATGCAGTAGGAGGTACAAGAAAGCCTAGGGGCTACATAAGGAGGGAAAGCTGAAAGACAATGGAGGAGGGACAGGCTTTGGCACAGGGAAAGGATGGGCTTCCTCGCACAGGACAGTTTGGGAGTGTTATGACTGAACCTGGAAAGCAGTTTTGGCCACATGTTAAGTAGCATGGTCTGAGAACGTGCTTGAAATGACTGAAGGGAGTAGTAGTGATTACAAAAAGGGGATTGGGACTATCTACTGTATAACGCCAAAGCTCAAACCACAGCTAGACCTGGAAGTCCAGATGTATATCACCAAGGAATCTGGCCTCTGTGCCTCTCATATGCACAATTCATGGGAGGCAAATATTCATCAGGTGTTTCCTATCCTATATGAGGTAACACAGCGCTTGTCTTCATTCATTTGTTCAATGAATATTCACTCTGTGCAGGCACTTTTGTTAGGTGCCAAAGGCAGCAACAGGCAAATCCTGCAAGGTATTGTCCTTGTGAGCTTATATTCCAGTGGCCAGTTATTTCCAGAGACAAATAAAAATACGCAGACCAAATAAGCACTTTTAGATAATGAAAAATGCTGGAGCGAAGTAACTCCCTCTCTAAGCCACCTGTTGGCACCCCTGTCCCCTGACCCACTGGCATTGCTACCAGGATGCTGGAAGCAAACAAATGGGGAGACTTCACTCTCTGGTGTTTTCCCAGGCAGCAGCCCTCAGCAAAGCCAGCGCAGTGGGAAAACAGGAGAGGAAAGCTGCCCTGTCTTGTCCCCACTGCTGACACCTGGGAAACTCATTTAGAAAAAAATTGTTTAGACTATAAATAAGATGTGAACAGTGTTATTTCTAGATGGTAACCTTAAGAGATGATTTTTATTTTCTTCTGAATTTTCTGGTATCTTTGTTATTACAATGCATTGTTTGGCATTAAGGAGAGAAAAATATTTTTTAATGAGAAGATTGGCCTAGCTAAATTAAATTAATAAGGAATACATTTGGACAAATAGGCAGGGGCCAGATCTTAGGATGATGAACAGCATCTTACCATATCTCTTTATGGTTTACAAAGCAATTTCACAAAAACATCTCCTTCAACCCTTACAAGACTTTCTTGAGGTTACATAGAAAATGCAGGAGAATGCCTGACCCTCAGGTCCCTGACTTCTAGGCCAATGTATTTTCCATTATTCCACTGCCCATCTGTAGCAGACCTTACTTCTCTTTACAGCTGAGGAATTCAGAAAGCCACAGAGCCCCAGATCTGAACTCTCTTCTCCCAACCCTTGCCATCTCCTAGAGTGACCATGCTAATTAATTCATGCATTTATTGATCTAGTCTTTACGGATCCCCTGCCAGGTTCCAGGCACTGGGTGCACGGGATATGGTGAAGAAGCAAATAGGTCTCCCAGCGGGTTGGGGGAAACGCTTTAATAAATGAGTGAATATATGATATAAATCATGGTAACTGCAGTAAAAGGAAAGTAAAGAGTATTATCTGAGCGGCTAGTATGAGAGGGAGCTAATTTGGACTGTGGCACTAGCCCTTCACTCGATATCCCAGCAAGACACTGTCACTGAGTACAGCCAAGGTAAGTAAGACAGCCATTCTAAGATGGAGGCTGAGATTACAAGAGACCAGCCTGCGTCTCAAAGGGTGTGTGTTTTGGATGCCTAGACAGCTTGCAAAGCCACATGAAAAGTTAATGAAGAATATCACACATACTTATAGTAATGAAACAGCTCCCTTAAACCCAGTCTGGAACAAGTTACAGTTTACCAACCAGAGAGGTCAACAGAGATGTCACAAGTCCACATATGATGTCCCAAGTCCACAATCGTCACTGGGAGAGGTCACAGAAGGCCAGGAATGTGAAAGTAAAGGTTAAACTAAACAAAAATATGTAGCTAACAGTAAAAGGGGACTTCAAAAAGTTCATAAAAATGGAATTAAAATATGAAAATTACAAATACAAACTTGATTTCCCAACATAAGTTCCATCATGCTCGATACGCTTTTTTAAGCAATGACACCAGCCATGTAGTCCATCCCTAAAGAAATGAGGGTCCTGGAAACGTAATCATGTCAATGTCGTCTTTTTTGCATTATTAACTGAAGAAAAATGAGTGCCCTTTAAATATTTAAGATTAGAAAACAAAAAGAAGTCAGAAGGAGCCAAATCAGGACTGTAAAGTGGATGCCTAATGATTTCTCACCCAGCCTCTCATGAAATTGCCCTTGTCTCAAGAGACAAATGAGCAGGAGCATTGTCCTGCTGGAGGACTCTCTGGTGAAGCTCTCCCAGGTTTTTTTTTTGGCGGGGGGGGGGGGGGTGTTTTTCTTCTAATGCTTTGGCTTTCTCATAATAAATGCTCTCATAATAAGCAGATGTTATTGTTCTTTGGCTCTCCAGAAAGTCAACACGCAAGATGCCTTGAGCATTCCAAAAGACCACTGCCATGACATCTGCTCTTGACTGGTCCACATTAGCTTTGACTGGACCACTTCCACCTCTTGGTTTGATTGTGCTTTGTTTTCAGGATCACACTGAAAAAGCCCTGTTTCACCTCCTGTTACAGTTCTTCAAAGAAGTCCTTCAGGGTCTTGATCCCACTTGTTTGAAAGTTCCATTGAAAGCTCTGCTCTTGTCTGCAGCTGACCTGGGCAGAAGGGTTTTGTCACCCATTGAGTGGAAAGTTTGCTCAAGTTTAATTTTTCAGTCAACATTATGTAAGCTAAACCAGCTTAGATGTCTATGGTGTTGGCTATTGTTAGTTCTGTAAAACATTGGTCCTTTTTAATTAGGGCACAAACAAAATGAACCTTTTCTTTGCAAATTGATGCGGATGGCTGCTATGGGCTTCATCTTCAATATCATCTCATCCCTTCTTAAAATGAGCTGTCCATTTGTAAATGCTGATTTCTTTGGGGCATCGTCCCCATGAACTTCTTGTAAAGCATCAATAATTTCACAATTCTCCTGCCCGAGCTTCTCTACAAATTTGATGTTTGTTTTTGCTTCAATTTTAGCAGAATTTGTGTTGCTTTGATAGGGGCTCTTTTCAAACTGATGTCTTATCCTTCTTACTGACTCAAACTAGATCCTGTTCAGATGTTATACCAAGTTAATATGCGTTTATTTTGGTGCTAAAACAATTTTGAAATCCTTGTATTTTTTTCAATAATATGCATTTTCCATGAACTTTGGGAAGACCCTTTGTACAAGGCAGAACACTTCAGTGTCTAAGTGGATGGCACAGGCGTTCAATGCCACAGGACTGTAGATGGGGAGAGGACAGGAGCTGAAATGTCAGGAAAGGCTTCTGTGGAGCGAGTGGGATTTAAACTGGGCTTAGAGAGTGAATGGGATTTGCATGCTCCTCAGGGTAATCCCATTTAGCAAGGCCGTGAGCAATGCCCAGGAAACCCGCAGCAGTTGGTGGGCTTTCTCTTCCAGGTGCTGGTGGCTGGCTTCCTGGCCTCTCGCCTGTCCTGGGACTGGAGAGTGCGCCTCTACCCCCTCCATCACATCTGCTGGTTTCTAAGTGTCTCTCTAACAATGCTCTGAAGACCCAGGAGTGCTGCTGGCCACCAACGCTGAACATGAAGACTGATTTCAGCACCGGGCAAGCTGGCAAATGCTGAACACACCTGGTTAATTAGCTCGTCCGCACATTGGGCTTTTACTGCAATATATCCGTATGCAAAACTCAAATACTTCCAGGTGCTGGGACCCAGTGGGGACAGAACATTCAAGTCAGGTTATGTTCTCAGCTGCCATTTGATATTGCAGGCACCACCACTGCGATCTGGGCTAGAGTAAGCTCCCTGGACACACCATCAACTGAGCGGTAACAACAGCAATAACCATAAAATGATGAGAGCACACTTTTACATGGTGCTGCAGAGTATAAAAGGATTTCGTAATTTATGCCTATCAATTATGAGTCAATATCTTATTTGTAATACACCTACATTATTATACGGCTTTCAAAGATTATGCTATTTTATTTGTCATAAGAACATGCCAGCAATTATAGATCCTGGTTGACAGCTGTGGCGGGCTGGGCCTAGGGATGCCAGATGTCTCCCATATACTCCTCCATGTGACACTTAGTCACCCTCAATGACACCTCCATCTCCAAAGCATTCCAACTCACTGGTGTGGCCTTTGAATGGATGAAGAGAGCCTTAGACGAGGCTCAGGATCCCGTGCTCAGTTCCCATGTGACTCTAGATGGATCTCATTCTGTCTTAAGGACACCAGGCTTTGGTTTTAGACAGCCCTGGGTTCAAGTCCCAGCCCTGCCACTGCCTACCTGTGATCCTCAGGAAGTTATCTATCTTCTCTGGGCCGATTTCTTCTGTGTTAAACGTGGATGATAATAGCACCTCTCTCATAAAGTTGTGGTGAAGATAATAAGACACACAGCACGTATAAAGTGCTTAGCACAGGGTATGACCCATACTTAGTGCTTTAAGTGCTAATTATATCATTACTATTATCATGACAAGGGGACAGTACAGTGCTGTTCCCTCGCCTGAACCCACAGACTAGGCCAGGAGCCGGGGGCGTGGGCATCCTTCCTCTTTCTGCATGAGCTCAGCACGCTCCAGTGGGTGGAACCGACGGCCCTAGGCGAAGGCACCTTTGGGGAGCAGGCAGCATTCTCTCTCAAGCAGCCGGGCTTGCAGGGACACTCTGCCCCCAGTTTCCATGCCTTGGGGGGATGGCGGAGTCTTGATCCCGAGCTATAGCCCTGTACTGTCCAAGAGAGTAGCCGCAAGCCACATATGAAGGTAAGCACTTGAACTGTGGACAGTCTAAAGTGAGATGTAAGAGCAAAAGAGATTTCAAAGACGGAGTTCAAAAGAAAGGAGAGTAAAAGATCTCGTTAATAATTTTTAGAGTGATTGCATGCTGAAATGATAATATGTTGCATGTATTAGGTTAAGTAAAATGTTATTACAACGAATTTCATCTGTTTCTTTTACTTTTTTGAAAAAATGTGGCCAAAAAGGAAAATTCTACATGTGGCTCATGTTGTATTTCTAATGTGCAGCACAGGTCTGGAGTGTAAGCTCCATGAAGGCAGGTGTCTCTTTGGTTCACAGCTGTATCCCTGGCATCCAGAACAGCATCTGAATGAACAAGTGAGCCAGTGAGTGTGTGAGGCTGGCGGAGAGTTTACAAGAAGCTGGAGGTCCTACTTGAGCAGACAGGAACAACTCCTGGACTCCTTGAGTGAGGGTTGAAAGTAGGAATAACACAGGCTCCTTTCCAAAAAGCTCAGGGTGGGGAGACTGGGACCAGGTCAGGAGGGGAATTTGCTCAGGAGGCCACAGGTTAAAGCAAAGCAGAGCACCCAAGAGAGAATGTTTTGGGGGAATTAACACAGCAGATGTTATGACTAACACAGCCTCGGTTATGTGCAGACGAGGAAATGGAGGCTGGAGTCCAACCAAGCACATCTCAAACCCATGCTCTTTCTCTTGAATCCCTTACCTCCCACAGGTGATGTAGAGGTGCAGAAAGAAAACCAGACTTTGGATTTTTTTTTTTTTTTTTTAAAGCATATTCCCCCATGTCACCGCTGATGTCCTAACCTCGGGCAAGTCACTTGGCCTCCTTGGGCCTCAGGCTCCTCTTGTCCTCATCCATAGTAGGTAAACCACCAGATCCTGCCCATTTCATTTTTTTCTAATGGTGTGCAGAGATAGGAAATCCTATCCCAGAATGTAGTCCCCAAGGCTGAACCCTGCATAGTTCCTCTCCTCTGATGCTCCAAAAGAGGCTCTCTGACTGAGGTTTCTTTGCATCGCCCAAATCAATGATTTGTTTAAGGGTTCTCTTTGATTTAACTTGGTTTTAGATGCTTTTCATGAGAAGCCAAATCGTGCAGACTCTTTCCTTGATCTTGTAATGAAATTCCCTCTGAGATATTTAATACTAGAAACAGCCTCTGCCATACTATATTCTCTTTCAAGAAAAAAAACATCTAAATAACAAACATCCTGCCATATCCAAATAAAAATCTCAGATTGTGAATGGACTTGCCTCTCTCATATCCACTTTCATTGTCCTGTTGCCATCCATACCAATGAATTTCCTACATTTTTTATAAAACCGGAAGGCGGCCAGGCGCAGTGGGTCACGCCTATAATCCCAACACTTTGGAAGGCTGAGGCAGGTGGATCAACTGAGGTCTGGAGTTCAAGACCAGCCTGGCCAACGTGGTGAAACCCCATCTCTACTAAAAATATAAAACATTAGCCGGGCATGGTGGCGGGCGCCTGAAATCCCAGCTACTGGGGAAGCTGAGACAGGAGAATTGCTTGAACCCAGGAGGCAGAAGTTGCAGTGAGCCGAGATCATGCCATTGCAATCCAGTCTGGGCAACAAGAATGAAACTCTATCTCAAAAAACAAAAGAAAAGAAAAAGACAAAAAGAAACAAATAAAAATGGAAGGTACTTAATACACCACGAGCCTCTTGTGCCTGCCACAAGTCTCGACAGGATCTTGATGCTACAACATTTTCTGCTGCGTTAATCCCTCAAAACATTCTCTGTCTTGTGCTCTGCTTTGCATAGACCTGTGGCGTGCTGAGTGAATGCCCCTCCTGACCAGGTCCCAGCTTCGCCACCCTGAGCTTTCTGGAAAAGAGCCTGTGTTATTCCCACTTCCACCCCTCGCTCAAGAGCCTCTTACAATTTAATCTAACCAGAGTATTTTAGAGCCAAAACTGACTTCTCAGAGAAGAAAATCTCACCCACTCCCACCCAGGTGAAACACCAACATTATTTTTTATCGGAAGGGATAAAGACAGATTTGCCAGGATCAACTGCGTCATTCTAAAGCAAGACAAAGTTGAATCACGGCGGGCAGAGCTGCTTTCCAACACAGCCCCATGCCGGATGCAGAACTCACTTAATTACTCGCCTGTGGCTCAGCCACTTGTTGAATTATGACAGATTTTTAGTCCCTTCCCTCACCCACCCCGCACAGTGGCTGACCGGCCAGCGCTTTCTAGTGCTCATGAGAATGCCTGAGTTTTAAATGAGCAGCACGCAATAGGCCAGCAAAGCTGCTTTCTCAAAAATGATGACATGCGGAGCTCCAAAGCCAAACACATTCACCTAGTGGCTCTATCCAGCTAACATTTACAGAGTGACTCCCAGTACAAGATGCTGTGTTAGGAACAGGGGTACAAAGCAAGTGAGGCCAGGCATGAGGGCTCACACCTGTCATCTCAGCACTTTCGGAGGCTGAGGCAGGAGGATCACTTGAGCCTAGGAGTTTGAGGCCAGCCTGGGCAACATAGTAAAACCCCGTCTCTACAAAAAAAAAAAAAAAAAAAAAAAAGAGAGAGAGAGAGAGAGAAAAGAAAAAACCAGCCGAGTGCAGTGGCACATGCCTGTAGTCCTAGCTACTTGGGAGGGTGAGTGGGAGAATCTCTTGAGCCTAGGAGTTTGAGGTTGCAGTAAGCGAGCCATGATCACATCACTGCACTCCAGTCTGGGCAACAGAGTCTCAACCCTGTCTCAAAAAAAAAAAAAAAAAAAAAAAAAGTGAGTGAAACATTATCCTTGTCCTCAAATAGCTTACATTCTAGTGGAGATAAATGCATGTGAAAATTAAAATGTAAGGCAGAATGAGAAAAGGGCAATAAGAAAAGACATGTACACTGAAAAAAGACTAGAAGGAAATGTACCACAACATCAATGGTGGCTATCTTGTTTATTGGGTTTATGGGTGATTTTTATGAGGTTCTTTAGTATTTCCTATATTCTCTGTGTTTATGTTAACTAACCCCCAGGGCTGTGGGGAGGGGAAGGGAGATGGAAGAGGTCCAGCATGTGTTTGGAAAAATGTGAGTAGGGAACAGGGTGCGTTGGCACAAGGACAGAGTAAGAGATAGGACAGGAGGGCTAGAGAGCCTTGAATGTCATGCCAAACTGACTGGGTTGCTCACTGTCAGTGTTTCCACGGCCTTTTGTGATTGTCGCTGATGCATCACTCATCACCCTGGATTAGACTTGTGTACACGTCTACCCCCACACATTTTTAGCTCCCTGAGGTCAGGGATCATGGCTCATTCATTCCATAACCATACTACCCAGCATAATGACTAGCACATAACAGGAGTCAACAACATCTTCTTGGATGTATTAGATTCTAACAGGGTTATTCCCTGTTTTGCAAGTTATAAGGAGTCATCAGGGGTTCCAGGACCTGACATATTTTAGGGAGTTCATATGGAATATATACCAGGCACTGTGCTGGGAGCCTTAATTGTCTTAATTGACCCTATCTATCACCCTCATCGTCCACATTCATTTACACATGAGGTTCAGAAAGTTTAGGTAACCCGCCTAAGGTCATACAGTCTGAAGACAGTGTGGGGGCTAAAGTCAAAGAGAAAGAAGTAAGGAGACTAGACCCATGAGAGGCTGTGGGGACCTGGAATGGCACAGCCACTCAGAGAATGAAGTGTGGAGCAAGGCTGGCATCTGGGGGACCGCATGGAGGTAGGGCTTACAGCTGAGGGTTGATGAGTTCCTTGGCTCACGCATCAAGCACATTTATCATTTCTGATGTCAGCGCAGGACACACAGCACCCACAGGGACTCACCCTTGCCTTATTAGAATAGCTACCAGAAGAAGGACTTGTGCAAAGAGCCGCTTCCCATACTGTGAATAGTCCCTCTCCATTCTCTCATCCAATGGCTTTTTTATGAAACTCCTAGACCCAGACACTTCCATGAAAACGTTGCTACAACTGGCTCTGACTACAAATGTCAATCAATTTCCCTAGCCTAAACAAAAACAGAATTGGGAATCAGAAATGTTTTCTCATCCCATCACAGTCACTGACGAAATAGGTACTCTTCATCTATTTCCCTCTCTGAGCCTCAGTTTCCTTATCTGTGGACTGACTGGGCTGGACAAGATGATCTTTAAGATCCTTCAGGCTACATCCGAAACTGTATGTTCTCAGGAACTCTGTACTCCTCCTTAGCATTTATGACCATTGTAACTAAACAATGCCTGGTGTAACCAGTGAACATCTATTACTCCTGCTGGACTGTGAGCTCCCTGAGGCCGGGAACTGTCTGCCTTGTTCCCAGTAACACTTGCAGCCTTGACTAGAGTGCTGAGCATGGAGTAGCACGCCATGTCTGCAGCACAGACACACGGCTGGTCCCTGGCATGCCCTTTCTCTGGGTTAGAGCTGTGTGTGGACAGCAACAATCCTTAGGCCTTCTCACCATGATAGGGCTTCTCTAATGGTGCTTGCTCTCTGGAGGACACTGTTTCTCTCCACGGTTCAGGTGGCCAGTTAGTGTCAGATTTATCCACCCTTCCAGTCAACCCTGGAAAACTCTTTCGGATTTTCTAATAAATAAGAGGAGGTCAGTGGTGGGGGGTTTAGAAACTGTGTGTGTTTGCATTCAAAATACCCTACTGCTCAATTGGAAACATTGTCACACGTCCTCTGACTCAGTAGCACAGAGAGATGCCTAGGGACGCCCCTAGGCGTCCCTAGGGACAGCCCAGTGCCCCGGTGAGACTTAGCAACTCCAGCCATGGTCCTCCATCCTGCTCCCTAACCTCAGCCCCACATCTCACGTTAAGATGCCAGGCCTTTCTCCCTCAAGCCCATAGTGGGCAAGGATGTTGGGGTCCTTGTAGGCAGGAGGATGCCTGGAATGACCTCCACCAGGGCCTCCTATCCAAGGGATCCCAAAGCAACACAACATTTTGGCCTGTGTTTACCATTCTGCAGCGTCTCTCTCAACATTAAATTAGTAGCCACTGACCTTAATGGTGTCAGTCATATGACGGTGTCCATAGAAGGAAGAGCTCTCCTTCCTTTAAAGACGCTTATTTCCAGAAAATGAAATGAAGGCGTTCCTATGTCCTTCCTTCGTTTCTAGGAAAATGGGTAATGTCAAATCCCCAACAGAGCTGACAATCAAAGACTAAGAATAACCATGCATCAGTTGTTCCCCTCCGTTTCCTCCTGTCTCCTTCCAGTCGAGGCCCCCACCACCCAGCCCCAGTGCTCAGTGCATCACAGTCCCTAGATTCTTCTTGTCGGGCGGCGTTTAATTGCTTTTCTCTACCCTTAAGGCCATATTATACTCAGGGTGACCTCCCTGCTCCCAGAGTATTGGCCCTTTCTGAGTTTACTGTTCAAAACAACACCTGGGAAATGCACACACAGGATCCAGTAATGAGATTAGCGAGTTCTTGTGCAAGTACTCTCACACGCTCTCAGCTCCTGCTGAGCCAGCCAGAAAAGTCAGCGAGGACTCTGCTTTCATGGGCATTGTTAATGAAAGTTTCGCTTGCTTAAGTTTGCAGAAAGTAGGGCATGGATCTGTGCTTCATCACGCAGTGCCCCGCGAGATGCCTCCCCAAGATAGCTGGCTGGTTATTAACTAAGCACAGCTGGCACGGTGTGTGCTCTGAGGCTGGCTGCTCTCATTCCAGCTTGGTGGTCTGAGGACAGGAGAAAATGGTCCCTTAGGAGAAGTTTGTCAGAAGTGATGCGACTTAGTTTAGATATCTGCAGTTGGGACTGACTTCTAAGACATTGGCAGGGCCATCCAACGATGTCAGCAATATCACCCAGACCTTCTGGGGCTGCAAGACAAATAGCTTTGCTGGGATTCATAAAGCCACCCCATAAGGTGGAACTGCTGGTGTCGGGGAGGGGTGGAGTGCACCCTGGAGGGAGTGACCCTTACACCGATGGGCAACAGAACACTGAGCGTTCAGACATCTGGCCTCACCCTCCACTGGTTCCCACTGCTGTGGAATGGAGTGTGAACTCGCTTCCTGGGCTGCTTGGGCTCTTTCGGTCTAAGGAGGCACAGCAAGCACTATTTTCCAAAATAGGACAGGACAGAATGGAGAAGAAGAACGGAGAGGAATTCATCTTTCCTAGAAAAAGGAAATATTCTCTGGTGGGCTCTCCACAGAATTAGTGCCCGCTCCCCTTGGACAGTCGCTGTTCTGTAGTGGTCCTGCCTCCCATCTTCCCTCCAGCCAGGCCTCCCTGCTTTCACTCACTTTACTTCCACATGAGAAAGGCTCTCCCACATCTCTTCCATCTCACCAAATCTCCTCCACTCGTTAGGCAGGATTTTAATCTATAAGAGTTGCCAACAAATTATCAAAAACCAGGTGTCTTAAGACCACAGATTCCTTCTCTCACAGTTCTGGAGGCCAGAAGTACTAAATCAAGGCGACTGCTGTGCTGTGTCCCCTCTAAAGGCTCCTGGAGAGAATCTCCTCCTTGCTTCTTCCGGCTCTGGTACCTCCAGGTGTTCCTTGGCTTGAGGCTATGTGGCAGCAACTCTGCCTCTGTCCTCACTTGGCCTTCTTCTCTCTGTGTCCCTCCTCTGTGTGTCTCTTTATGAAGACACCTGCCACTGAATTGAGAGCCCACCCAGATATCCCAGGATGATCTCATCTCAAGATCTGTAACTTCATTAAATCTGCAAAGACTTTTTTTTTTTCCAAATAAGGTCATATTCACCAGTTCTGGCAGTTAGGACATGGGCTTATCTTTTTACCATTCACCCTTCTGCACGCACTCATTCTCAACCCTCAGAGTACATCAGATCATCTGGGGAGATTTTTAAACACTCCAGATGTGTGGGCCTCACTCCAGAAAGTGGTTTTCACATGATCCTTGATGGGAAATTAAGTAAGTATTTTCTTTTCTTCAATTCCCCAGTTTCTCAGGTGCAGCTAGGATGGTGGGGCAGGGGTGAGCAGAGCCACATCTCCCGGACAGTACTTCACTGAAGATGACGTTATAAATAAATAATACCAGCTTTCACTGATCACTTTCTCCTCCAGGATTTTTTTTTTCTGACTGAGTCATGAATCAGGCTGTCATCCACTGTTTTGTAAATGTTGCACAAAGAATGTCAGAGACCTTGGAGATCATTTAATCCAGTGGTGCTCCACCCTATCCAATCAATGCCCCATTTTTGTAACAAATATTTAGAAACACCCTCTTTACCACCTGAAATAAAATTCCTAGAAAAGTCATTCGACCCAAATGCATAAAGTAGTCCTACTTTTAATAAAAGGAGAAAAAGGAAACATGCTTTTTATATATATATATATATATAAATGTGCTTTATATATATTTTTATATATATATATAGACAGAGAGAGAGAGACAGCATGCACACTTGACGTGTCATCCTGTGCAGGAGCCATGCTAATCTTCTCTGTACTATTCCAATTTTAGTATACGTGCTGCCAAAGTGAGCAAAGAAATGTGATTCTTAACAAAATAATATGTCTTTCAATATGTACGTGCTCCTGTATGCCTGCACTGGAACACATAATGAAGTAGTCAACACTTCCACCTACCTATAATGGATAAGTCTAAATTTAACAGAAGACAAATAGAAGCCACTTCACATAAGAAGTACAAGGAAATAAAAGAGTGAGGGATATAGGAGGACAATCGAATAAAACAGTGTTACAATGAGAAGGAAGAACCCCCCTTTCCTAGCTGTATTTGATAACAGGAAGAAGGAAATAACCTTCGCTGTGGTACAGATAACAAGCCAAATCAAATTACAAATGTGCAAGCAGAGGAAACAAGGAAGCATAGGATCCTGTCTCATGAGCTCAGCCTCACACATAAGTGTAGTGTCACGATAATTTATTATGCTGTGACATGGGACAGGATAGTGACAAAGTGTCACAGAAAACATGTTTCCAGCCTGGAAATCCCACCCACTGTGTCGAGGCATACATTCAGTCTTTAGCAGTTAAAAAAAAAAAAAAAAAGGAAAGAAAGAAAGAAAAAAAAAAAAGTGGCTGGGCACGATGGCTCATGCTTGTAATCCCAGCACTTTGGGAGGCTGATGGGGGCGGATCACGAGGTTAAGAGATTGAGACCACCCTGGCCAACATGGTGAAACCCCGTCTCTACTAAAAATACAAAAATTAGCCGGGCGTGGTGGTGCTCCCTGTAGTCCTAGCTACTCGGGAGGCTAAGGCAGGAGAATCGCTTGAACCTGGGAGGCAGAGGTTGCAGTGAGCTGAGATCGTGCCACTGCACTCCAGCCTGGCAACAGAGCGAGACTGTGTCTCAGGAAAAAAAAAAAAAAAAAAAAAAAAGCCTTTAAAATGACATCCTTATAGTATGGGCAGTGAGAAGAGGAGGATGGATTGGGAAAAGTTGTTTGGTAGATCTTGAAGGAGAAAATATCAGAGTAAAAGGGAAGAACAAAAGGCAACTCCAAAGAAGTAACCATGATAGCTACTTTTTGCAAGAGATTTCTTACCATTGTACTACAAATATAAATATATGTGATAAGAATATTATTTTTAAAACAACTTTTATAAGCAAGTTTGAGGTGCCTCTGCTAATTTAAAATAGTATCTAATTCTACATCTGTTCGATGAAGTTTCAAATTTCCTGTTACAGACCTGCACATGGGTTCCTTGCTTTGCGGTAACTGCATATTGCACTGTGCCCTTTTCAGTTCAGTGTATATTTGGAAATGCTCTGATCCAGATAGAATGCATGAAGCTGGGAAATCGTCTTATCATGTCAAGGCTTTGTCTTTATTCCATTTAGGCTTCTCTTCCTAAAACAACCGTTTCCTAAATACTGGGCTTTTGGCTTAACTTCTTTGAAAGTGTGAGAAGCATTACTCTAGGGGACAGCACTGACCCCATCAGAAATACTCACCAAACGAGGGCTGAAAAACTATCTATTGCATGCTGTGTTCGTTATTTGGGTGATGGGTTCATTAGAACCCCAAACCTCGGCCTTACGCAATATATCCATGTAACAGACTTGCACGTGTACCTCCTGAATCTAAAAAAATAATAATAATAAGGAATACTGATCAAGTCTAACCTCATTCATTTCTGTAATGAGGAAACAGGCCCAAGAGGGTAGACCAACTGTAAATGTTGCTCCTCTTCCTGCCACTAAGTTCCTTGAGGGCAAGGAGGGGATGGGATGCCTCTCTTGTATCTGCACACAGCTGCCAGCACAGGGAAGTGCACACACCTGTCTGTAGCCCTAGACGTGCCTGCTGCCTGCATTCCATCAGGACTCTGGATTCTCCTTTTCAACCTGAAAACAACTCGTTTCTAATTACTCATCCATAGGAAGCACAGGCAAACAGATCCCCAGAAGTCACTTGGGACTGAGTTTCAACACTTTTGTTTCACACAGTTTCAGCACTCGCACCAGCTGCAGCTGAAGACCATAGGATTTCAGTGAAAAGCAGCCGGCTCCCTCCCCAACCCCTCTGCCCGTAGGCTGCTGTGGTTAGCACTGCACTCAGAGAAAGAATAAATACAAAGCAAAAGCCCCCGTTGTTCTAAGATAACCACAGAGATGACGGATGCTGTTGCATGCAAACCCTGGGGGAGAAGAGAGAGAAACAGCAACATTACAAATCCAACAAAGCATGGTGACAAGAAGCCTTGGTGGGCAAGTCCTATAGCTGAGGTGTGATTTCAGAGATCAGATGGAACGTGCCCTCTTGGTCCCACCATTCCCTAACCCCTGCACTCTTCCTCTTTCAGCTGGCTGGGTTTAGAATTTCTTCAGCAAGGAAGAGGATTTTGCCCCGCTGGAAGAATGCTAATTCTCAGGGTGAGTGTTCCTTTGGGAGACCCCCAGCCCCCAGCTTACAGGATAAACAAATGGCCAGGAATGAGAAAAGCTGAGGTGGAGCAGCAAAGGGAGGGAAGGTTCCTTTGGCCCACCTTTCAACCCCGAGTAGGCTCCAGAGAGCTGCCAGTTGTGGTCATGCTCATCCTGGCTGCGGGCAGAAGGATGGCTCAATACCTTAGCTCACAGCCACCACTTCTGGGCCCCACTTCCTTCCTTCATCAAGTAGTGTAAAATGACGAGGACCCAAGACAACTGGACCCAAGACAACTGGAAGCCACTCGCTTTGTTGTTCATGGTTGCTCCATGGTATATTTGTCTCTTTTGTCACATTCTGGACACAACCCAATGCATCCATGTCACCAGCACCACATATACCTGGTGGCACTGCAGCTTTCTGTTGACCTACCCGAACTAGCCTCCAGGCACCAGGCTTATCATTCACACCGAGCACAGTGCCTGGCATTCAGAAGTTGCTCAATACGTGTTTTTGGATCGAAAGAGCAAGAAGGGCAGGGGAGCCAATTCCACTCTATAAAATGGGAAAAACGATCAAGGAACAGCCGTCATGTTAGTTATGAGACCACACACGCATTGTCACCCACCTTCTTCTCAGCATGGAGCCATCTTGCCTGTTTTCAGAGCTGCTTTTACCTTTGTCATGACTGTCATCTCCACAGCATCAGTAGTGACAAACTTAGCAGGTGAGAGGCATAACTGTAAACCACACCTTTTTTAAAAAGACTTTGGGGCCGGGTGTGCTGGCTCACACATGTAATCCCAGCACTTTGAGAGGACGAGGCAGGCAGGTCATGAGGTCAAGAGATCGAGACAATCCTGGCCAACATGGTGAAACCATGTCTCTACTAAAAATACAAAAATTAGTTGGACGTGGTGGTGCGCACCTGTAGTCCCAGCTACTCGGGAGGTTGAGGCAGGAGAATCACCTGAACCTGGGAGGCAGAGGTTGCAGTGAGCCGAGATTGCATCACTGCACTCCAGCCTGGGTGACACAGCAAGACTCTGTCTCAAGGAAAAAAAAAAACAACTTTGGAAGCAGCACGATAGATTGGCTAAAATGTCAGGTTCTAGTGACAGAAAAACCTGGGTTCTGATCCTAGTTCTGGGTACACGTTATGAGTCTTGGTGAAGCCACTTCACTCTGCTACTGTCTCCTTGTCTGGAAAAGGGAGATAGTGCTACCCCTGCCTTGGGGGCTCTGCTGAGATAATCCATGTAACAGAACAACACTTTTGACTGTCTTGTATTTCACTTTTATTGCTGGTCTCCATGCGGCTACTCAGACAGTGCACAAAAGCAAGAAGAGGGCCGGGTTCTTTTCCTTCCACTTTTCAGCTCCTGAGACGAAAGCCTGGACATAGCAAGGCAGGGGCTGCAATCTCAAGCATACAGAAGAGTAACAGAAACGGGCCGAGTGGTGAGGGGCCGATGAAGAAGCAGAATCGCTTTCATATCGAGTCTGCCCTCCCCCTCTGCTGGAAAAAGACAGCCTCCTTGGTTTTCAGTTTCCCCCTTGAAGAGACATGAGTACATGAGTGATTTCCCTTCCTCCTTAATACTCTATGAGAGAAACAGCACAAGGTTGCCAGATGGCAGTCAGCGCTCAGGCTGAACGCAAGAGGGTCGGCAAGAGGTGGTGGGGAACATGCCAGAGGGGGCAGGGAGGTCTCTTCAAAAGGACAGCTGCTACCCAACCCAACCAGTTGTCCACATGTTAGAACCGAGTGTTTCCAGTTCTTCTGATTATTCAAAGATTTTTCAGAATTTTTAAAGGTTACACACGTTCAGGGTCAACACGAAATGGCAGGTTTATTCTGTGCAGTGTTTCTTGTAACGTTCACAGAAAATGACTAAAAACAACCTGTGTTCATCAGTAGGGGATTGTTAAATTATGGTAAATCCATACAACGGGATACTACACTCCTGTAAAAAAAGAATGAGGAAGCTCCCCACATACAGATAGGGAAAGATCACCAAGATAAATTAAGTGAAAAAGGCGAGGTTAAAAATAGTGCATATAGTCTGCTGTAATTACGTAAGAAGTAGAGGGATGGAGGCAGATACATATTTGTACTGACTTTTATCTGCAAAAAGAAATTCTGGAAGGTTGTATAGGAAACTAATAAAAGTATTTACAGAAGAGGGCAGGGCAGGACTGGCCACTGGAGGCAGGGATAAGATTTCACTGAATACCTTTCTATAGCGCTTTAATTTTTGAACCACGCAAATGTATTGCCTATTTGAAAAATAATACAAAAACACTGTGTACACCAGCTACTGGGAAGAAAACACATCTATGGGCTACGAACAGCCTGCAGGCTTCTGGACTGTCACCTTCACGTTAAGGGCTCCAAAACTGCAGAGGCAGAAAAGTTGGCGGCAGTGGGTCCAAGCTTTACTAGGTTTGGAGACAAGTAGGTTGTTCAGCGTCTGGTGTCTGGAACTCTCTCTGGATTTCCTGGCAATGAGCTAGTTGAGCCCAGCAGCCCCCACCGCCTCTAGGGGGAAAGCGACGAACTCCCAGCCTCTCTGGGAGAGACGGCTCCAAAACCCAACTTCCCGGGAAACTGAGGAGCTCCAAGATCTCCAGCTGCTGGGCAGATAGAATTTCCGGGCATTCCTCGATAGTTAAGGCTGCCTGGAACCCCAGTGATGTGTTCCCCCCATCAAGGCTGTGTCCCACTTGTCCCATACAAAGGAGCGCGACAGGTGGGTGCGGTTCCTCCTCTGGAGCACAGCATCCAATGCGTCCAGCTGGGCCCAGCTCAGCACACCTCCCTCGGGAATGCTGAGAGCAGAGGACATGCCCCCCTGCTGACACTGCTGCCAGTCACTTTCACGCAGCACCACGGAACACCGTGCATATTCATCCCGGCCCTTCGCATGTCCCTCGTCTTGTCACTGTGAACGAGCTCCCTGAGTGTTTCGGCTTGAACTGTGATCTCCACATTGAAGTCCTAACCCCCAGTACCTCAGAATGTGACCTGCTTTGGAAACGGGGCTGCTGAAGATGTAAAGAGTTAAGATGAGGTCACACTGGAGTACGGCGGCTCCTAATATGGCTGGTGTCCTTATAAAAATGGGAACATTTAGAAACACACAGGGAGAATGCCATGTATGATAAAGGCAGACACTGGAGTGATGCAGCTGCAAGTCAAGGAAGATCAAAGTCTGCCAGCAAATCGTCAGAAGCCAGGGCGAGGCAAAGAGAGGCCTCCTATATAGCACAGAGGATCATGGCCCTGCTGACACCTTGGCTGCAGACCTCTAGCCTCTAGAACTGGGAGACCTGACATTTCTGTTAATCACCCAGTTAGTGGCACTTTGTTAAGGCAGCCCTAGGAAACTCACACACTCAGCAACCTCGGCCAACTCAGGTGGCGAAAGGACCCACCACCGCTCCTCCTCAGCAGGTACCGACAGATACTGGTGACAACCCTGCTCCCATGAATGAAGATTCTGGGACCTGGCCTGGTCAAGTTGATTGTGTCGGAATCCATCAAATACTCAATCAATGAACAATAAACAATAAACAATAAACAATGGCTGAGTACCCGACCTTGTGAAGAATGCAAGAGAAATAAAATATTCCATTACTGCCCTCAAGGAGTTGACAATCTGATTGAAGATACAAGAAAGACACATGTAATAATGGCCAAATTAGTATTGTCTTCCCCCAACCCTCACCCATGACCAGCAGATGCCACAGAAGTCACTCCTAACTAAACTGCACTGTGCTCCCAGCTGGATTCAACCTTCTACTGCATCTCATTTTGCTGCTCCCTGCATGTGTCTGGAAGAACTGCTTTTTCAGCTCTTCGGGACATTCTTTAGGATGTCAAGCTATTAGATAATTTCTAGAAGCTGTCGCCACCGCTCCTGATATGGAGCCCACACTTCTTGCCCACTGTGGACACCCACTCCTGGCCAGAATTGTCTGCCACCCCCGGTGAAGCCGCTCCCATCAGTTTCCTGTGAGCGCTTTTGTCCCAGTCAGAGCAGCAGACCCTACGGGTTGTTGAGCCTATTCTGCAGCTCTCAATGAATCTGACAAGCAAAAAACATGAGATCCAGGTGGTTTGAGAGCCCACTTTGTTAAGCTGACAGTTTTCAAGCCAGGGGCAGGCTACAGAAAATCAGAGACCCTCGGCAGAAATGCTATTTTCTTACCCTCGTTCAGAACATTTGTTTGTTGGGCCCAGCCTTCTCGCAGGCGGCTGCTCCCAGTACCCCTGCATCCAGGAACTCCGATTCTTACCATCAGCAAGACTCGTGTCCAGCCACACGCCTGGCAGGAGAGGACGCAGCACACCTGTGTTGAATTCTCCTGGCACTCCTGCTGAATCCCAACGCTCTGGACTCTGGCTCCTGCAGGGTTTTTCTTGTGCTGAGTGCCCAGTGGAGGCTCTGGCTGGGCTCATGGAGGAAGAGTGGCAAGCCGCTGCTGTCACACCCTTGACAAACAGCCCAATGATCCCGGGTGGCTCCGTGCCAGCCTCCTGAAGGGCAGCTGTGGTCAGGGCATGACCTATGGGTAGAACAGACAGAGGAAAGGGTTCCTCACTTTGACTTCAAGCAATTCCTTTTAGATTATCTGGGTTGGGCTTTGAGGCAGACACTGTTGTCTGCTGAAGCAGCATCCATTTTTCCTTTCCTCCTTTCTAGCAGATTCTGTCCACTCAGGACAGTGACCTCCCCAGCTCAGAGGCCTCATCCAGCCAAAACAAAGCAAGCTTCTTGCCAGTGCATAGATTGGGGTGGACTCTACCCGGCCTCTAGCCGTTAAGATGTGAGAGGAGCCCTGCTAGGGGTGCTTGGGGAAGTGTTTTCCCAGCTCTTTTCCTCTGCTGGATGCTGTGCCATCTAATGTGTTGACTAGAACTTCTGCAGCCACTTCGTGACCATGAGGAGGAAGCCTGAGGCAGAACAGAAAGAATGAACCCAGGCCCCTGATGACATCGTTGACCACTGGATCAGACAACACCAATATCATCCTTCCTCCAGACTTCTTATTACACATGTATAAATATCCTTGTTTAAATCCATGAGTTGTGGGGTTTTGCTACTCATAGCTAAGATTATACTAAGTGATGTGCACTGAGATGTTCCTGAGACCACAAGACCACATTCTTGAATCCAATCCCACTATCCTAACTACAACATTCTCAAACTTTCAGGACACACACACACACACTTTTTTCTCCACCTTTTCATGGTATTCAGTCCTTTTCCTAGACTGGATACATTTTGTCATATTTTCTTTTTTTTTTTTTTTTTTTTTTTTTTTTTGAGACGGAGTCTCGCTCTGTCGCCCAGGCTGGAGTGCAGTGGCGCAATCTCGGCTCACTGCAAGCTCCGCCTCCCGGGTTCACGCCATTCTCCTACCTCAGCCTCCCAAGTAGCTGGGACGGAGTCTCGCTCTGTCGCCCAGGCTGGAGTGCAGTGGCACGATCTCAGCTCACTGCAAGCTCCGCCTCCCAGGTTCACGCCATTCTCCTGCCTCGGCCTCCCGAGTAGCTGGGACTACAGGTGCCCGCCACCACACCTGGTTAATTTCTTTATATTTTTAGTAGAGACGGGGTTTCACCGTGTTAGCCAGGAAGGTCTTGATCTCCTGACCTTGTGATCCGACCGCCGCGGCCTCCCAAAGTGCTGGGATTATAGGCGTGAGCCACCGCGCCCGGCCCGTATTTTCAATAAATTCTGCAACATATGCCAACTCCATCATTTAATTAAGAAACATTTTTTACCCCCACTGATGTACTAGACACTTTGCTGGGCTCCCAGGACTCAACATTGAAGTCAGGGACTAAACACGGAAAATGGCATGGAAGTTCCTCAAAAAACTAGAAACAGAACTACCGTATGATCCAACAATCCCACTTCTAGGTATGTGTCTGAAGGAAACACGATCAGTAGCTCAGAGTGATCCCGCACTCCCGTGTTCACAGCGGCAGTATTCACAATCCCCAAGACATGGAAACAACCCAGGTGTCCATCAACAGATGGATAAAGAAGCTGTGCAGGGTGTGTGCATGTGTGTGTGTGTGTGCGCGCACGCGTATATACATAATAGAATATAATTTATCCACAAAAAGAAGGAAATCCTACCATTTGCAACAACAGGGGTGAACGTTGAACCTCGAGGGCATTACGCTAAGTGAGATAAGCCAGACAGAGAAAGGCAAATTTATGATCTCACTTACATGTGGAATCTAGAACAATTCAACTCAGAGAAACAGAGAGTAGAATGGTGGTTGCAAGGGGCTGTAGGTGGGGAGAACGGGGAAATGTTGGTCCAAGGGTACAAAATTGCAGTTATAAAGTGGATAAGTGGGTAAGTTCTAGAGATCTAATGTACAGCATGATGACTTGAGTTAATACTGTATTGTACACTTGAAATTTGCTAAGAGGGTAGATTTTAAATGCTCCTGCCACATACGCAAAAATGGTAACTAGGTGGGGTGATGAATGTGTTAACTAGCTTTATAAAAAATTTTTCTCTTTGAATTCTATATTAACCAACTTGATTGGGGTATCATTTCATAACACACACACCTATCAAATCATCATATTGGACACCTTAAATTTATAGAATTTTATCTTTCAGTTACACCTCAATGAAGCTGGAAGAAAATGAAGCCTTGCGGAGACACAGCAAGTGAGCCCAACTCCTGGGAAAGAGGCGAGTGCAGGGCGGCAAATGCTAGGATACGGTGCACGCGGGCCTGTGTGGGCACAAAGAAGGGTGCAGAAGGCCTGGGGCTGGGAGGGTGTTAGCAAAACGCTCCTCAGAAAAGAAATGAATTCTTGAGAGGAGACGAGAAAACTGCAAGCAATAAAGAGAGGGAGGCAGACATTCACAACCAACTGTGTAAATAATAATACAAATAACAACCAGCAATGGTGGCAACTAACAGTTCCTGACACTTACAATGACCCAGGCAGTGTTTGAAAGTCTTCTGGGTATTAACCCATTTAATCCTCCTTCAAAGCCTGTAAGGTAGTTCAAGGATTAGTCCCATTTTATGGATAAGTAAACCGAGGCATGGAGAGGTTAAGTGACATAGGAAGTGGGTAGCAGAGGCAGGATTTGGACCCAGGCAGTGGAGCTCCGAGGCTCACATGCTTTTTAGGATACACTGGTGGTTCTCACAGTGGCCACCAGAAGAGAAGCCCCTGCAGACCCTGGAAACTTGTTACCACTTCAGATCCTGGGCCTCATCTCGGACCCACAGAGTTAGAACCTCTGCAGGTAAGGCCCAGCATCATGTTTTTACAGCAGGCCTTCCTTGTGATTCTGATGTTTGAGAACCCTGCTTGACACTATAAGCCTGAACTGAGAAGGGATGGCATGCTCAGAGGACCATGAATGCTGCAAAGAGAAGCAAAAGCCAGAGGGAAAGACAAGGAAGCTGTGAAGAAGCTTGCACGTCATCCTCAGGAGGATGGGCTTCACCGTATGGGCATGAGGGAGAGAGGTGTGGGGTGAGGCAGGGAGGCGGCTTGATTAGGCTTTGTTCTCTGTGACAAGATCTCTAGCATGAGTGCTAGATGGGGAAGAAGATGGAAGGAGGGAGCCCAGGTAAGAGGTTGATGCCATGACCCCAACAAGTACAGCAGGGGCTGCACTAAGGTGGTGGCAGTGCAGAGAGAGGAGGGATAGGGACAGATTCAAGAGACAGTGATGACAGTTGAACATGGGTACTGGGCCGGCAGAGGTATCTAGGATGACTCCATGACATCTAGCTTCAGAGGTCAGGTAGATGGGTGACATTATTTAGCCAGATAGGAAATTCTACAGGAAGAACAAGTTTGGCAAGGAAGAGAATTAGTTCCACTTGGAAACGTTAAGCTTGAGGCTTCAGTGGGACATCGGAGTGGAGGCATTTAGGATGCAGTGAGAGAAAGATCTGGTGTGCAGGAGTGGGGACAGGGCTGGACATACAGGTGTGGGATTCGCCAGTTGAAATACATGAGGGTTGAAGCCACAGACGTAATTAAGGCTGCTCACAGACTGTGCAGAGGGAGCAGAAAAAACTGACGGCTGGAATCATGCAGGACACTGACATTTAAGGGACACTCAGAGCACATCAGCCAAGGAGGCTCAGAAGCAGTGCTCAGAGAGAAAGCAAAGGAAATAATGCTGTCTCAAAACCCAAGGATGAGAAAAGATGGAGAACGTTTAAAGAACTAGAGGTTGACAGCAGGTTCAAATGTTGTAGACATGTCAGACTTTCCAGAGAAGAAACCCTGGACGTATCAATGAGAAGGCCATGGGTGAACTCTCAGTAATAGCAGTCCCAGTGGAAGGATGGAAGTAGAAGCCAGATTCATTCACAGATGCATTCTCCAATAAGCAACAGCTACCATGTGCCAGGCTTTGTGCTTTGTGCTGCGATAGGGTGATGAACTCAGCCCTTACCAGGTAGTGGAGAGGGGAGAAAGTGGACAGAAATTACAACAATGACTATGGATCACAGTTGGGGTAAGCGCTCTGATGAAGACGTGAAGACATACAAAGGGCTTGCTATCGGGAGCCCAAAGCAACAGGACCAACACAGAAGACGAGAGAAAGGAAATTACATTTATGTGGGGTCCACGGGGTGAATAGGAGCAACCCAAGGAAAGGTGGGTGGGAAGCGTGTTAAGAAGAGGGGACAGCAGGCATAAATACCCTCAGGTAGAACAAGTTTTTTTGTGTGTTCAAGAAACGGAAGGAAACCAGGGTGGTGAGAACAATGCTAACGTGGAAGAGAGTGGTAGGAGATGAGGTTGAAGAGTAGGACTTGATGGGCCAGGTTAGAGATTCGGGACTTTATCCCAACAAGCCATAGGAAATCATTAAAGTTAAAAATCTAAAAGGTTGGGAGAGACATGATCTGATTTGCATTTTTTAAAAGATGACTTTGGCTGCTTGTGGGGAGTGAAATTGGAAGAAGAGGGACATGGAGTGGATACATGGAGGCTGGTTACGGGGAGTGAAATTGGAAGAGGAGGGACATGGAGTGGATACATGGAGGCTGCTTGTGGGGAGTGAAATTGGAAGAGGAGGGACATGGAGTGGATACATGGAGGCTGCTTGTGGGGAGTGAAATTGGAAGAGGAGGGACATGGAGTGGATACATGGAGGCTGCTTGTGGGGAGTGAAATTGGAAGAGGAGGGACATGGAGTGGATACATGGAGGCTGCTTGTGGGGAGTGAAATTGGAAGAGGAGGGACATGGAGTGGATACATGGAGGCTGGTTACGGGGAGTGAAATTGGAAGAGGAGGGACATGGAGTGGATACATGGAGGCTGCTTGTGGGGAGTGAAATTGGAAGAGGAGGGACATGGAGTGGATACATGGAGGCTGGTTACGGGGAGTGAAATTGGAAGAGGAGGGACATGGAGTGGATACATGGAGGCTGGTTACGGGGAGTGAAATTGGAAGAGGAGGGACATGGAGTGGATACATGGAGGCTGCTTGTGGGGAGTGAAATTGGAAGAGGAGGGACATGGAGTGGATACATGGAGGCTGGTTTGGGGAATCATTACAGCCCAGGCAAGAGATGGCAACATCTTGGACCAGGGCGATGGCAGCAGAAGTAGGCACAGGTGAAGAGATTCTAGAGCTATTTAGAGGTGGAATCAAGAGGACTGGGTGGCCAACGGGATGTAGTAAGTGGGGGGAAGGAGCAGTGGAGGCCAGCATGGACTGTGTGGTCCCATCTACATCTATTCTTGGATACTCCCACAGGGCCACTGGGATGGAAGGACACATATCCTTTGAATTCCAAGGCAACGGGTCCTACTGGCTTTTGCAGGGCTCAGATCAGAACTAGAGGACAAGTCCCACCAAGCCTTCCTCTCCTAAAAGAGCCTCTCATTGATAAAATGATGTCTTCTAAAGAGGCCTCCTAGAAATTTCCTCATCTTGTTTGGTGACACTGCTTCTGGTGTCATGTCCTATGGGGTGGGGTGCCAGGCTGGCCAAGTCCCATGGCGAGTGGCTTCTCATCACAACACCCTATGCACTCTTCAGGGCATTCACAAAGTGCATTCAGCACATGTGGGCAATTCTAGGCTCCTAATGCCGATCTCCATCTGGTCAGTTTTCCCTCTCCTAATTTTGTCAATTTTCCAACAACATGCTAGATTTCTATTTTCATCATTATGGCAGGCTAAGTACCTAGATGGACCTTGCCACTAGAAGCTACTAGAAAGTTTTATGTAATTTGTTTCTAATTTCCAAAAGCATTGATGGACTGACAAGAAAGGAAGGAATTCACTGTCCAGGGGCTTCTTTAGATAATAAATATCCAGATGCTGACTATAAAAATGACTGTAATGTATCTAAAGAAATTAAAGCCAAGCTTGAAGATATGTGCAAGAGACAAAAAGTCATGAGGAATAACAAAGAAGTTTTGAAGAATGAACCAAACAGAATGTTTAAAAATAAAAAAAAATAATTGAAATGACAAACTGTGGATAGACTTAAGAGCAGATCAGATACAGTTTGAGAGAGAGACAGTAAACTGGAAGCTGGGTCAATAATAAATTAACCAAAATGCAGCCCAAAAAGACAAGGACACTGAAAAATATGAAAGAGAACTTAAGAGACATGAAAAAGAGTCTAACTCATATCTGTTTGGAGTTTCAGAAGGAGAAGGAAGAGAATATTTAAACAGGTAATGACTAAGAATTTTCTGAAGTGATGAAAAATACCAAGACACATATTCAAGAAGCCCAAGAAGAATAAATACAAAGAAATCCATAAGCAGACACATCTCAGTGAGGTTTTAGACCACCAAAGACAAAGAGAGTGTCTTAAAAGCAGCACAGAGAAAAGAGAAATTACCTTCAAGGGATTAACAGTTAGGTTATTTCTCATCAGTGACGAACAAGACAGAAGGCAGTGGTAAAATACTTTCAACATGGTAAAAGCGGGTGACTGTCTTCTGAGAATTCTATACTTAAAAAGATATCCTTTAAGAATAAGAGAAATAAAGGCATTATATGACCAAAAAAAAAAAAAAAAAAAAAAACACCTGGGGGTCGGCCACACATTTTCATTCTCACTGAAAATGAAAAATTTTAAAAGACGGACTTCAAACAGAAAAAGACAGAATCTAGGTGAAAGATCTGAGATTAGGGAAGAAATGAAAAACAAAGAAACTGAAAATGGTTTCTCAGTGGGTTGCTGAAAAAATTACAGATTGGTAGTCAGGCATGCTTATACTGGCATCTTGCTGCCATCTCTTGCTATCTGAGAAACTTGAATCAATTACTCAATCTCTCAGAGTCTTGATTTCTTCATCTTAAAAATTCATCTAACAGTGTCACTTATACAAACATTTTTTTGAGGAATAAATGAGCAAATACCCACGAACGCTCCAGCATAGTTTCTGTATCTGGAAGGTGCAAAATAAATGTTAATTTCTTATCCCTTTTAAAATTAATGAGCACATTTTAAAAATAAGACATTGCTAGTAACAAAGAACGACTCCCTTTGCTTCAGTTCTAAGATAAAATTCTGGCACTGTTTCAAATTGTACAAATATGAACTGTGTTCAGCAGTTATTTTCATCTTTCCAGTATCAAGCCTAAGATCTTTTGAACAAAATATTTATGATTTCTTTATTTAAGAAATTTTGGCTGGGCGCGGTGGCTCATGCCTGTAATCCTAGTACTTTGGGAGGTTGAGGTGGGTGGATCACAAGGTCAGGAGATTGAGACCAGCCTGGTCAACATGGTGAAACCCTGTCTCTATTATAAATACAAAAATTAGCCGTGTGGTGGTGCATACCTGTAACCCCAGCTACTCAGGAGGCTGAGGCAGGAGAATCGCTTGAACCAGGGAACTGGAGGTTGCAGTGAGCCGAGATCGCACCACTGCACTCCAGCCTGGCAACACAGCAAGACTCCGACTCAAAAAAAAAAAAAAAAAAAAAAAAAAAAAAAAAATATATATATATATATATATATATATATAGCCTGCATACACACAAGCCCCAGGGATACACCCCAGGTTCTAGATGAACTCACAATTTTAAAATAATTTGTGGTCACAGTGTTATGAGGTTATAAAATACATGCTGGTCCATCTATAGTGCAAAACGACATATCCTGCCCATCCTCTTTCCTCACATCCTTGCCCAGGGCTCTCCTTTCAACTAGGAGATGGCGACACACAAATGATCCCTCTGCAGCTTCTGCCACCCTAACCCCCATGCTGGAGAATCCCCCAGCTTCTTCCACGACCCTACTCTCAGTTTCACTGGGGACTCAAAAAGGAGAGGAAAGCCCAAGTGAATAAAAGGTAGCGAAGAAAAGTTAGCTTATTCTTCTTTAGGGTCTCTGCCCAATTTTTATTTGACAACACTTTGGGAGAAACAGATAAAGTCAGAGTGAATCTTTCCTTGATGGTGTCAAGAAAACAACAAGCACCGGTGCTGAAGTTCTAAGCTCCAGGTCCCGGGGTGGCGTCCTCACTCGGCATTTGCAACTTACATGTCCTTGGGCAAGCCACTTAACCCCTTATTTTAGTTATGAGACAATAATTATATCATATTTGTAGAGCATTTTACAATGTACTAAGTGCCTCCACAGTCATAATTTTATTTAATATGCTTAGCCAAGTGTATAATACTCAGTACGAATACCTTACTGCATTGCTGTCCAGATTTGAAAGCAGAGTCTGTGGGTTGCTGTGTGAATTGCAAACACCTTCACCAACAGAGAGATCATCTCCGTGTACGTAAGTTAACCCATTATGGTTATTGAGTGGGCTCTGCAGTCAAGCGTCTGGATTTGAATTCTGGTTCTATACTTACTAGCCATGTGACCTCGCACAAGTTGCTTAGCTACTTTATAAGCCTCAGTTTCCTCACCTTTAAGCTAAGGAAAATAATAATTGTACTAGCTTGCAGTGCAGAGCTTTGCACATGGTAGGCTCTCAGTGAGAGGTGACTTGAATTTACATCAAGTTGAAGTTGACAGCTGTCTGACCACACATATGTACTCAAGAACACCCACCCTCCTTCTTCCTTTATTCTCCATGGTTGCCTCCACCCTCTACATCCCTAGGCAAATATTTGCAAAGGGAGGGCAGAAGCTCCAGATAGCAGGACACACCCAGAATGACTTTCTTAAAAAGTAACAAAGCCTCATTTTTCCATTTTCCACTTTCTGTAGGCTTTGGTTCCCACTCTGCTTCAGGGGCGTCTCCATGCTGTTTTGGTTGGAAACATAGCCGACTTCCGAGGGCCCCAGTCAGCCTGGACCCCTTCCTACTCCCTCCTGAGGATCTTGATGGGACAGGCTGGAGAGCTCTGGACCATGGGGCACTGGCTGAGCTTCAGCCACCTAACTGGACTGTGCAGTTTACCCTTTTGATAAGAATCATTGATGACTGAGCCAACGCTAAATGGATCTATTATAATGACAGAAGCAGCAAAGGTTAATTTAGGCCAAACTGATAAATGAATGGAAACTACTTCACTGTACAAAAATAAGCAACCTCCATTTCAAAGGCTTTATGTTCATGAAGGACTTTCCTATTCTCACTGTGTAATTCCATCCTTATCAATTCCCTCAGGGACACGAACGGCAGCTCTTTTCTGGGTGAGGCAACTGAGGCCCACAGAGCAAGTGGTGAAGCGGAACATAAACCACGCTCTTCCTCCCTCACACCAGATGCTGCCGCCTGGCACAGCTTCTCCACCTGAGCTTTCTGACGTTCCTGTCTGCCCGCTCCCAGCTTCTGTGGACCAGGTCCTAAAAGAACAGCATTAGGAGTCACACCACGTGGGCATTTGCACTCCGAACGGGACAGGGCAGGACGATGGGAGACATGGCTTAGTCACTCAACTTACATCTTAGTTCACAAAAAGAACACACACCCTCAGGAGCTCCAGTGAGGCCCAATCAGCCTGGAGTTCACAGGCGAACTGCCTGCTGCAATGAAGCGGGCACATGTATCCTGCATCCTCTCAGTGAGGGCAAGACAGTCACCCGTGACTGTCACTCTGCTAGTTAACATCTCTCTCTAAAGCACCTCTGAGACATGACTGTCACTCTGCTAGTTAACATCTCTCTCTAAGACACCTCTGAGACGGCCCAGCCACTTCACAGGTTGCAGACAGAGGCTGTGCGGCTGCTGGGCTTGAACGCACATGTGGGGCTGGGACAGGGAGGGCTGGACTAACCGCTGTTACCCAGGCCTAGGACATGGCCAAATTGTGAACAGCTGCCTTCGGCTCTATAACCAGGACTGAAAAGAAATCAGGCGGCAGGCATGGAAGAACTCAATAGTGGGCCTATTGGTAAAAGAGTTACCATCTGGGCATCTCTCATTCTGCTTTGGCTGGCTTTTCCTGGTGGATAACTGTATAAGGAGAGGGAGAGTCTCTGAGGGTGGTCCCATCTTCTTCCACTCGATAGCTCTCTGGCACCTTCTACAGGGTGCTGAATACCATCTCCATCCTAACGGGACATAGTCCACATCAAACATGCCCAAATCCGTGCTGATTCTAGAAACCTTCCAGAGTACATGCAGAGGCAGGGCCAGCTGTGCTAGGTTCTATATGACAATATCCCTGTCTAGACGAAGGAGGAAGGATCAGAAAGTCCAGAATCGAATCCTGGCTCCCTGCTGGGAGAAATCTCACCTCCTTCTAGATTATAAACTCGTCAGTGAAGGCCAGCAGGAGAGTGCGACCCTTACAAATATAGGTAGGCACATTCTACAGCCTGGGCAGAACGTCACTGGCTTAATTTCCCTAAGAATGGCCCTCAGACATGTCTATTAAGATGGACAGAAGGACACTCACGGAACAGTCCTCCCAGGACTTCCTGCCACCACTTACCTGCTGAATTCTACCATCGTTGAAGACAAAGCTCAGTTCCCACCTACTTGGCTAAGGCCTCTCCAAGGCCCAGTTTCGTTCTAGAGCACGTTCATTCTGTCCCATCTCCTTGGCAAAAGTTACACATGCTATCTGGGGAGGTCACCTCTCTCTGCACTTGTGTCTGGTCAAAAGAAATATTGTGTCCCTTTTTCTTGTACAAAGCACTTCATACAGCAGGTGTTCAATAAGTACATATTGATCCATTTTGTCTTTTGTTTTATTGGCATTAAATCACAACAATGTAACCCCTAAAGTGTCAGAAAATCCAGATGTGGTGTGTGTTATAATCTAACTGCTATTGAGTACAAATTAGAACTTTTCATTCTATTTCAAACTTCTGTAAACAGGGCTTGTACATTTTTTTAAAATACGTTTAGTTTGTAATGTGTGCCTACGGAATGGAAGCCGAGTAATTTTTCTTTTTTCATTGACACTCATTTTACCTGGCAGTTCCTTTTTGTGGCTCTGGTTTGGTTCAAGCTGCAGTTCAATGGACTAAAAATGCATTCCTTAAAAAGAAGTACTACAACAGATTTTTAAACCGGCCTTTTCCATGCCTATATTTCTGGATGGCCTGTGCCCGGGGCGGCTCACCTGACATGGCATCGGCAGCTTCTGGCTCCCATTTTACAGGCATGTGAAGAGAGCTCTGTCATCAAGCAGACCCTGCAACCCAAAGGGTCAGCCCTTTGTAGGAAGCCAGTCAGGCACAGGGGGATCAACAGCCTGGGGGAGGTGTCCATGGCGCAGGTGTCTAAACTAGGACTAGGTGTCTGGTGTGAACCCACACAAGTTGTTGAGCCTCTCTGAGTCTCAGTTTCCTCAATTGTAAAAAGGACATGGTAAGACCTGTATGAGAAAATGTCTGGCACATGGCAGGCATTTGACAAATTATCTTCTTATGAAGCACGCAGCCCACGCAGAAGTTTGTTGAACGCCTTGCTGCTTCCCCAGCTGACTTCGTTCCGAGAGTGAAGCCACATCAGAACCCTGTGCCCTAAAGAAAGTTGAACCCAGAAATCTGAGTTCTGAGACACACAGTAGGCGCTTGCAGTCCATGGGGAGGGAAATGACAAGCCATAGGAAATGTGCCAGAGGACACGTCGCAGATGTGTCAGATGCTCGCTGAGGAAACGGCAAATACGCTCCGTAGTATCTGTGGCCAGGACAACCACGGCCCAGGAACAAACTGTGTCCTGAGGAAACGCAGAATCAAGCTGCGGTGAGATACCGAGAGGGGACAGAAAAGCTAAACAGATCACGACCCAGAACAGGAGCTGAGATGGTGACTAAACCCCTGCTAGCCAGAGAAGGTGCACGAATTCTCCGCCTTGGGAGGAATCGCAGTCAAAGCTAAACTCACACTTTTATAGTGTGTGTGTAATTCGTTGAAAAGCTTAATTTAACCGTTTGGTAAATTCCATTAGCAGTTTATCTATGGTAGGTAATGAAGCTATTTTTAAGTGAATCTTTTTTGGCTAAAGGTCCCAGTTAAGAATCCTAATGGAACATGGTTCACATAATACAAACCCAGATCCGTGCAGATTCTAGAAACCTTCTCAAGTAGACACTAATGTGCTCAGGCAGGGAAGCTGTGCTTGACTCTGTACAATGACACCCCTGTCTAGATGAAGCAGGAAGAATCAGAGAGTCCAGAATCGAGTCCCAGCTCTGAAATTACACCGCCTCGGGTATGTTACTGACATCTGAGGCGCTCGGTTTCCTCATCTGGAAAGGGTGGGTGATTGTACTACCTTATAGGACCCTGGGGAGAAATATACAAGGTTCTGCACACAGTTCTCAGCCCACAGGAGGGCAGTCTCACGGAAGCGCTTTTGATTGAAGCAGGTAATTTTTTTAAAAACCCAAACAAATAGAAAGGAATAAGAGAGAAACGGCAGCAGAAAGATTACAAAAGTCAACAGGACATCTGATGGTGAGGCCATTGTACAGAGAAGGAGCTGAGACAGTATCACTGTATGACTTCCTGCAGCCACAGTTAAAACCAAACCTTCTCAAACCCTGTCAGTTTGAGAAGATGAAACAATTCGCAATGTGAATATACTTACTGCCATTGCACAGCACACTTAAAATGGTTAAAATGGTACATTTTATGTTATGTATATTTTATCCCAATAAAAAAGTGAAGATCCAAAAGCAAACAAAGAAAAAACCCTAAATCTCAACTCTCTGCCCACTGAAGACAGTACAGTAAAAATAACATAAAGAAGAGTTGGATGGCCTTCCCTCTGTGGGATTCTGTAGGGAAGGCAGTGTCCATGCACCCAGATGCCACACCAAAGGCCCTGTGAGTCAACATCTCTGTCCTGTGGATGATCTGTATTCGGGGTGTCTGTTCAATCCAAACTCCCAGAAGACCCAAAAACCTAAAAGCCACTGCAGGCCATGACACCACTGAAAGATCTAGAAGTTCTTCTGCTGAACAATTTGTTATTCCTGATGGTATCTCCCCAATGGCAATTCCTGACCATGATTCAGATGACGCTACCCACAGAAATGAACTTCCAAGAACTTCTCCTACCCTCACTCCCACCGCGTCCTCCTCTGGGGATGGTGGTGCTGCTGCTGTCTGGCTCAGAAAACTTGCCTTGGGAAGAAAGCCTCTAAAATTTCAGCCCTGCTCAGGTTAAGAAATAGTAGCTTTGGGCCAGGTGCGGTGGCTCACGCCTGTAATCCCAGCCCTTTGAGAGGCTAAGGCGGGCGGATCATTTGAGGTTGGGAGTTTGAGACCAGCCTGACCAACATGGAGAAACCCCGTCTCTACTAAAAATACAAAAATTAGCTGGGCATGGTGGTGCATGCCTGTAATCCCAGCTACTTGGAAGGCTGAGGCAGGAGAATCGCTTGAACCGGGGAGGTGTAGGTAGGTAGGAGTGAACCAAGATCACGCCGTTGCACTCCAGCCTGGGCAACAAGAACAAAAAAAAAAAAAAAAAAAAAAAAGAAAGAGAAGAGAAAGAAAGGAAAAAAGAAATCATATCCTTGACAAATCATCTCCTTCCCCACAGAAAAACGAAACCTGGCTGAAGGTAGGAGGTGTCTCTCTGGCCAGTGTCTCTCATCTCCTTCCCCCGACCTCCCTGACCCCATTCATGTCTTCAGAAGGGCATGGCCCTGCCGAGGGGGTGTGTTCCTGTGCCTCAGGGCCCTGCGCTGTAAATGCTTCCCAGCCTGGGCTGTACTTCTAGGTGCAGCTCAAATCTTACCTCCTCTCTAAAGCCATGAAAAATATATCTTACTTACTTGCCTATAAACACTAACATCATTGGTTATTTTTTATATCATCCCCTGTGATGAGCTAAATTATGTCCCCCCAACAATTCATATGTTGAAGCCCTAGCCTCCAATGTGATGGTATTTGGAGGTAAGGCTTTTAGGAGGTGATTAGGTTTAGATGAGGTCATGAGGGTGGGGTTCTCATGATGGGATTAGTGCCCTTATAAGAAGAGACACCAGAGAGTTCTCTCTCTCTCTCTTGCTCTCTCCCCTACCACCAATCTCTCTCTCCTCCCTCTCCCCTGCCCTTCTCCCTCCGCTCTCCCTCTCCCTTCTTCCACTCCCATTCTCTCCCTCTTCCTGCCATGTCAGGACACAAAAAGAAAGTGGCTTTCTGCAAGCCAAGGAGAGAACCTCTACCCACCAAACTGACACCATGATCTTAGACGTCCAGCTTCTAGAACTGTGAGAAAATAAATTTCGGTTGTCCAAGCCACTCAGTCTGTGTTATTTTGAAAAAACACATCCCCCCAAAGGGACTGTGCATGCCTGCTGCAGGGACCACCCCTCTCTTCTTAGACCAGACACCCTGCAGGGGCCTTTGCTGGCACATCAGGGACTTAGCACACATAGAAGCTAATTAGGTGAGAGACTCTGCCTCTGCCTCCTAGGGAATTTCAGTCCAAGACAAGCACAAGTTGTGAAGGACCAACAAGGGGAGGAGTACATCTCAACAAGTTGGTTGAGAAGTACCAACAAGGGGAGGAGTAGCATGGAACCCTTAGCATGGAACTCAACCACAAGCTCTCAAAAGAGGTAATGCTACCATGATCCATGGGGTCATGTGTGCATGGACCATGTGCTTCCTCACATCCCTTAATTCACCTGACATGGATCAACAGGTAACTCCTGTATTCCCACTTCAATGAAGAGAAAAGAAACTCAGGTTTAGAGGGCTAATCCCAAAGACACATGACTGGTTAGAGTCAGAACTCAGGCTCTGCACTAAGCTTTCAGAGATAGCAGGCTGTGGAATGGTTGAGGACTTGGCCCTAGAGCCAGACTGCCTGGATTCAAATCCCAGCTCAGCCTCTTATCAGCTGTGTGACCTTGGAAAAGTTACTCAGCCTCTCGCAACTTGGCTTCCTCATCTATCAAACGGGGAGAATGATAACAGTGCCTATTTCCTAAATCTGTTATAAAGATGAGTTCATTTATACCAAACTCTCAGCCATGCCTAGTGTATTTCTGTGCATCAACCTTGAGGTGCAGTGGAAAGAAGGTCCCTGGAGTTCCATGTTTGGTCAAAGTGGGGCTGCAGGAAGTTGGCCTCCCTCCCGCATCCGCACCAATCCAACCCTCTATCCCAGCAGGTGAAGGTATGTGGTTATGTGCAGTGGACAATGTGGCAAAGCTCCATGCATTTACCAAGAGAACTCTAACAGACTGCAAATCCCGGAGCTCAATGCTGAGCAATCTCTAAAGTAAATAAAGTGAAAATAAACCAATCTCCCAGGTAATAGGAGATTTTCCTCTTGTCTGCACTGGTAATTGGGTCATTGTAGCTAACCTCCCACGGCCCCTGGTGCTGCTGTGAGTTAAAAAGGGAGAAAAGGAAGCTGTCTGGCCAGAAATACAAGTGAAGGTTCTGGGAGGAGGGCAGCCACACCCACTGGTTCCAGCTTGTCCTGGTGCACCTGTCGCATGTGTGCTATGTCTCGCCCTTCTCACTTTCCCTCTAACTAAGCCCAGAAGGGCAGAGTTCCACAGGCTCAGGGGTACACCACAAGCACAGGGCTGGGTGTTAAGCGTATCCAACCTCACTGCTGGAATTTGCTGGGGTAAAACGCGGTTTCCACTTTCCCACAAGTTCTCAGGCCCAGCCTCACATTTGTCCACCCCCAGGCAGAGCAACTCTATTGTGTGAATGAGGGAGCTTCAGCACAGATGGAGTGGGGACACAGGCCCCTGGAATCTGAACCACAGGGGAAACTTGCCTGCTCCTACCTCCCTGCATCTTCTAGAAACACGTGGAGCATCACCCAGAGTCAGACTCCACCCCCATAGAGCCTGCTGCCCTATAAATGCCTCCCTTGGCCAGCCCCACCCAGGATGTGTCAACAGACAAGGGAAGAAAGTGTCCTGCTGGCATTCTGAGAAAGCCAGGGCTGGGAGCCAAAACACACCGACGAGGGGCATGCACTGTCTCCTGAAGAATCTGTCACAAAAGAAAATTCTATAGCCCTCAAGCTGGGAGAGGCCCTGGAGATAACTTTGTCATCACAGGGTGGCATCCTCTAGTTGCCCCTGGTAGATGAGGTCCTAGAGGAACCCGTCCCTAACACTGAACTTCAGGAAGTCCTTCCTGTATCTAACTCAGCCTTCAGTGAAAGGGCAGAGCAGTTACAAGGCAAGGATGACTGAGAACTCCAAGACCTGAGGCCAAGACTCAGCACTGTGTCCAAGGTGTGGAGCCTGTAGAGGACAAACCCGACTGAAGGTTGTCCTCCCCTTCACCTCAGCCTGACCGCAAACTTGTTTATGTCATCTGGATGACATCATGCTAACCTGACCAGTTAGAGCAGCTGTGAGGGGAAACAGACCCCAAAGGTCCCTCTGCTGAGTCCTGTGAGGGGAAGGGGGTCTCTTCGTGTGGATGCTGTTGGTGAGTAGAGAGCCAGTGGAGCATGACGCTTATGGTGCAGGCTCTGAAATAGCCAAGCGGCCTGAGTTCAAATCCTGCCTCAACCGTGTACTGCCTGTGTGACCACAGACACGATACTGTGCCTCTCTCTTCCTCAGTTACCTTCTCTATAAAATGGGCATGATGGCAGCGCCTAGCCAATTAGGTTGTGGTGAGGCTTCCACAAGGGAATACATGGACAGCCCTTGGGCTGTGCCTGGAACTTTCTGTGCATTGCTATTGTGAAGGTGACCAGTTTGCCTGGGACATCCTGGCTATGCTTGTGGTCCCAGCATTGCTATGAATATTCCCCCTTTCACTCCTGGCAGTGCCCGAGGTTGGATGATGTATTGTAAGAGTGACTCCCTTTGGCTTCTTCATGTCCACTCGGTTATCTCCCTGCTTCATGCTGCCTCTGAGTACTGGGGAGCCAGGTTCCCAAAATATAGGTCCCCAAGTAGGCTCTGCCCATGCCACTGACGTGTCTGCTGCACAAACTCAGCTTTTCCTCTTTTCCTTTTTCTCTGCACTTTGTCTCTCCTCCTTCCTCGATCCTTACAGCCATCCTCTCCTTTCCTGCTTCCCTGTCCGTGCCTTAGGATTCTGGTGGTGCACACAGGTACCGTCTGGCTTTATTGGGACCTCCCCCTGACCCTGTACTTGGATGGAACCCTTTACAGCTCTAACTAAACTGTACCTTATCAAATTTCTCTCAGAGGAAGGGAAGCAATTTGAAAAGGCAAAGAAATGACCAACAGATGGATGAGTGGAACAATGCGCTGGTTTTTGTTGTTGTTGCTGTTTCTTTGCGTGTGTGTGTTGTGTTGGTAGGAACGAAAAGTGTACCAGTTTGAAATGGTCCATCGACCTGTCTATAAAACTGTCCCCTGGGCTTTAAAAAAATTTATTATTATTATTATTATTATTATTATTTTGAGATGGAGTCTTGCTGTTGTCACTCAGGCTGGAGTGCAATGGCACGATCTCAGCTCACTGCAACTTCTGCCTCCCAGGTTCAACCAATTCTCCTGCCTTGGCCTTCTGAATAGCTGGGCTTACAGGTGCCTGCCACCATGCCCAGCTGATTTTTGTATTTTTAGTAGAAATGAGGTTTCACCATGTTGGCCAGGCTGGTCTTGAACTTCTGACCTCTGGTGACCCACCCAGCCTCCACGCCCGGCCCCCAGGGCTATTTTATAGGAAACCCTGGACGCTCCTCTGCAAGACAGCAGCCTCCGTGTGTGTCAGTGGAGAAAGCAAAACCTCTGGAGCCCAAGGGCCTGGGCCCATTTCTGCCACTCACTAACAGCTGACAAAGGACCATGATTTCGCAAAGACTCAGTTTCTCCATCTGTAAAATAGAGCAGACTTGTCTCTAGAACACCATGATTCTATGACATTGTAAAAGGCCCTGGACCTGCTCTTAGGATCCTGAATTCTGCAATATTCTGCAATATTGGCAATTGCATCTTTTAGGTCTTCTCTAGGGGAACACAGGAGGGAACCAGGGCCTTGGAAAATATAAAATCTGAACTAATTCTCACCTAAAGTATCACGGCAAGTGCCTGAGTCCTCTGTGCATTGCAACAGAATAGACATTATTTTGTGTGAAAGAAAAGCAAGAGTGATGTGAACTCAGTGGGTGATTAGCCAGTCCCTGAGGAATCCCTCACTAGCTCTCCTCCAGCCTAACTTCTCTCAGCTGCCTTGCCAGTACCCAGGCAGCTTGCAGGTTCAACCCTCCTTCCCTACAACAGGTTCAGCAAATTATTGCGGCAAGGAGCCCCAAGGCAGAATGGATGGCTACTGTGGCCACTGTCACAGTGCTGGGGCCTGCCTTCTGCAGGCTCACCACAGGCTGACACATCTCCAGTCACTCCCCACACCTGGGATTCCATCTCCATCAGTGGCATTACCAACCACTCCAACTCTGGAATCCAAATCGCCATCATCTTGGTCTCTGCTGCTCTAGTCCCTGACATTTATTCAGCTACCAGATTGCATCTACTCCATTGTTCTCTGGGTTAAAATCCCCATCCCACCACTTATTTGCTATATGACCTTGGATAAACCACTTAACCTCTCTCTCAGTTTCCTCCTCTACGATATGGAACGATCATAGCAATCTCCTCATGAGGTTGTCAGGAGGATTAAATCAGATTAAACATGAAAATCTCCTACCACAGGCCCTGGCACATAGCAGATGACTTTTCCCCCACCCCCAAGACTTTTAGCCCCTTCCTGTCCATTCCCACCAGCCCTGTTCAACCCCTCATGGTCACTGCAATGGGCTTCTTCCCAGGTTCTGTTCCCAAAGCTTCCTCCACTGCAGTGCATCCCATACCCAGCTGCAGATGACATGTTCTTCTGAACCCAGCTCCAGAAGCACTACTTCCCTTCTTAGAAACCATCAAAACATCCCTAGGCTTAATAACGAGGCGAACACTCCAAGCCTCTGCCATCTCTCCCAGGCAGCACTCCTTACCGGATCGTCCACCACATTCTTCCTCGCTCCTCAGGTACATCCCACCTTCACGGCTTTGCTCAGCCGTCCTTCCCCAAGATGACCAGACCCAGACTCCTGTTCAAGGCCTGGCCTCAGTGCCACCTCCAGGACGCCCTCTGCTAGTCACTCCTTCCAGAAGTAACCTCCTTCCTCCAAACTCCCTCTACATACTTTATAGTATAGAACCGAGAGGTGACAGGACCTCGGAAGCCATACATGAAGCCCCTCACTTATTACTCAAAAACTATGCATAAAGTTGCTCTTATAGACAAATACTATCCCATAAGGTTGTGCATGTTAATTTCACCTGAAAAGGGGCATGAACCCTGGACCCTCCAACAAAAATGCTGATTCCACGTGGAGCAAGCTGCCCTGATTTCATATCCCTATGCCCACATCCTTGATAAAAAGACTCTTCGGTACATGCTGTTTTCTTCCAGAGACAAGGAACTCACCAACTCACGAGTTAGGTTCTTCCTCCTGACCTCTGACCACCCTGGGGACTCCCACGGATTGACCCTTTCTGTCCTCTAGAGTCACACGGAAGGAATTCCTCTGAGACTCCTGGTGTCCTCCACAGAGGCAAACAGGGCAAGTTCCCAAACACACCTTGTAAACAGATAAATGAACTCAGAGGGCTTTCCCAAGTGGCAGGGCACATTTGCTGTATCCAGTGCATGCATGGGTGCACATACACACACACACACACACACCACGAGCACGCACGGGCGCGTGTACACACACACACACACACACACACGGGCAGAGTCAGCACAGGGCCGCTGAGCCACACAGCCAGACCAGCACACGCTGGGGCCAGGGCGGAAGCCAAGCCTCAGCAGCCGCCCACTTCCTGACCTCCTGCCTTTACTCTGGGAGGTTCTCTCTCTCTGTGTCTTTCTGTCTGTCTCGGTTCTTTGTTTCTACACATGGCAAGAGTTGTGGGTGCTGCCTGCGTGGCCAGGGCTCCTAGTAGCATTGACCTGCAAGGCAGGAGTTTTGGTTCTTAGGCCTGAGACCCTGGTCAAGTCACTTTACTCTTCTGAGCCTCAGTTTCCTCATCTGTGAAATGAAGAGACTGGATGAGGCTGGAGGGTTCCTAAGGTCCCTTCCTGACCAAAGCCCTAGGGCTTCTCGGCTCCCCTCCAGTCCCGTTACCGAGTGACAGGGAGGGGAGCAAGGGCCAGGCCAGGCCTGGGGATGGCAGGGGAGCCAGCTGTTCCCACCCAAGGGCACACAGCCTCCAGCCAGGCCCTCTGCGAACTCCATGTGCTGCACACACGCGCTCACACTTCGCAGCCGGAGAAGCAGGCAGGAAGCGCCGCGCCCCGGGTGCCCACCCTCAACCCTCAACCCTCAACCTTCCTCCACATTACCTTGAGCGTGTACGCTTCCCGTGGACCTGCCCGCGCGCCCGCTCGGCTCACGGCTGTCAAGCAGCCGCCTGCCCCGCCGCCCGCTCCGCCCGACTCTTTCCGCCCCGGTCCGCGCGCTGGACCAGCCCCCCAGCGGAGCTCAAGGGGAAGCGGCGCCCCCTGGGCGCCCTCCTGGACGTGCGCGCGCCGAGCGGCGGGGTCCGGGCCGGCAGGCGCGACCTGAGACTGCCAGGGAGCCTGGGTGACGAGGGCGGGGCCCCTGCCGATTTAGCCTGCCTGACTGGTCGGGCTTCCCCGGCCCCTCTGCCCCCTAGGCCCCCTAGGCTCCTTGCCCCGATTCAGGTTCCCAAGGAGGGGCATCAGTCCGGCCCTTGCTGACTCGCTGGAGAGGTGGTGTCTAGGAGTGCACCCCGAAAACCCGCCAACGGCCTGGCGTCACTCCAGCTGTTATCTCTGGGAACAGAAACTAAAAGGGGATCTTATTCTTTATACTTTTCTGACCCTTCTGTCTATTCTACTGTGGGCATGAATCGTTAAAAAACAAAACAAAACACCAAAAACCCAAAGCCCAATACGTATTTGTTAATAAAGCACTAAGTAAATCTTCAAAGGCCTCCCAAGGTGTTCAGGCCGCGGGATAACCCCTCAGCCTAGTGCACAAGGCAAGGCCCACCCTGCCCACTGTGGCCACAACCTGATTTCCCAGCCTCACCCTCTCTCCCTCACACACACACACAACACTTGCTCTGGACACACTGGCTGTTGCCAAACACCAGCTGTTCTTCACGGCTGCGGGGAGTTCTTGCTTTGTGCCTGGAGCACCCTCCCCTTTCATCTCTGCCTGTTGAAATCCTACTCATCCATCCAGGCCCCTCTGAAATGTCACCTGTTTTGGAGAACCCTTCCCCAGACACTGCCCCTGCAGAGTGCCCCAGTTCTTTCTGGTAAGCCCATCGTTCTAGGGCTGGTTTATGTAGCATCCCCCTCTCACACACACTAAGCCCTATTCCAAGGTGGAGAGAAACAAATGAGCACTTACTGAGCAGCTGTTATAAATTGCTCTGTGGAGTCCTTTCTTCTCCTTGTAGCCCAGCCAGCCACTAGCCCACAACCTCCCTCCATGCCACCAGAGTTTCAGAAGGCTGTCAGGGGCTCTGAGGCCTGCCCTCTGGTGTGTCCCCACTGTGTGCCTTGGCTTTTCCAGCTCTGTCCTGGGTAGGCTTCCCTGTATCAGCCTCCAAGTTCTGCAAGCCGGTGGCTTGCCCTTCTCTCAGCCCTATGTGAGGAAAGAAGGACCTTTCATTACCAGAATCCGAGAAGTGGAAGGGACCTCAGAGATTATCCAATGCAAAGCCTGCCCACCCATTTTACAGAGGCGAAAACTGTGACCAGAGAAATAAAGTCAGAAGCATCAGAGGGACCTACCATTGTTATTGTTTTTTTTTAAATACTGTTAATACTTGCATGTTTAGATCGCCTTTCACTTCCAAAGCAATGTGTTGTCACTCATTTGCCCCTCACAGTCTCAGAGGTATTATAGTGGTTAGTGCACAGACTCTGGAGGCCAGAGCCCTGGGTTCAAATCTCAGTGTTCCAACTTGCCAGCTACATCCTTGGCAAGTTACTGGAACTTTCTCCACATTTCTCAGTACAATGTAGATAGTAACAGCTCCTGCATCATGGGGTGTTCTATGAATCTAAATAAATGTGTATCTTTAAAGGGCTTAGAATAGTAGCAGGTGCATTAAAAATGTCAAATGTATTTGCTCTTATCAAATTTTTGTTATTGTTAATTGTATCACTTCGCAGTTGGAATAACAGAGGCTCAGAAAGGCTGAGACTCATCCAAAAAATTGCTGCTTTGGGGATAGTTTCTCACCAAACTCCATGCAGTCATCTTTGTCTCTGACACCGTTCTGCTTCCTGCACCCTTATGTCTGAGTCTAACCACCTATTTAATAGGGAAGAAAAGCAACTGTCCTTTAGCCCACCTCAGAACACGCAGACATTTCATGGTACAAACACTAACCACATCTTCTGGCTTCTATGGGGATGTCTCTGATTTGCTGGCATTTTCTTTAACAGAACACCACACCTCACGGTGTCCTTCAGAATCACAGAGCCATCACATTGCTGCAAGTTGAGCGTGTACATTTGTGCCTCTTTTACTCTTGGTGCACGGCAGAAAAGCGACGGGGAAAAGACAGTTCTTCCCATGTATGGATGTAGGAAACTGAGGCACAGTTGATATTCACTGATTGGCCCCAGGCTATGGAGCTAGCCTGGACCGTGGGAAGGATGAGGATCTCCACTTCCTCTTTCCCCATGGCTACACTGCTTTCCTGATTCAGTGTTGCAGGAGAAACCCAAACTCCTTTATTCAATGAGGATTTATTGAGCACTCTCTAGGTGATGAATAAGACCTAGGCAAGGCCGGCTTCCTGGGCATATGACCTATGAACTCACATAGGCCAGAAGTCCCCAACCTTTTTGGAACCAGGAACCTGTTTCATGGAAGACAATTTTTCCATGGACCAGGGATGGGAGTGGGGGGTGGGAATGGTTTCAGGATGAAACTGTTCCACCTCAGATCATCAGGCATTAGTTAGATTCTCATAAGGAGTGTGGAAACGAGATCCCTCACACGCACAGTTCACAATAGGGTTCACGGACCGGTACCCCATTACCGGTTCGTGGCCTAGGGGTTGGCGACCCTTGACATAGGCCACTCACTTAGAAGAGCTTCATACATAGTTTAGTGCTCTCCTGTCACCTGCTTGAAATTCTTAATTTTTGAACAAGGGGCCATATAAATTGTATTTTACACTGGACCCTTCAAGTTGTACAGCTGGTCTGGACCGAGGCTCTTCCCTAGGAGCTCTCAGTGTCACAGGAAATCAGCCAGGGAATTGACAATTGCAGTTCAGTACGATGTTGGCTGTGACAGAGACAGGGTGGCCATGAAAGAAGGACAGGACATTGGCCAGTGTTGAGCTCACTTGGGTCATGCTCCCCAGCTGTGCAGCCTGCCCAGCCACCAGTGACTTACCACTGTGCTCCTTGCTGGGAGAATGGCCTTGGTTTAGCACCAGGGCCTGCAGCCCCAGACAGCAGCTGCAAACCCTGCCACCCTAGGAGGCCACCGCTAAGTCATGTCAACACCAGGCAATGTGTGCCACTGGGGCCCTAAGCTGTTATGTCCTCCAACCCATACTGCCCGATCACCAGACTGCCAGTGGACGCTAGTTTCCTCTGCCTGCCCAGACCCAGTCAACTGCCAGCAAAGGGCACATAAAGTCATCCACAGTGAAAAGCAATTGGCAGACAAAACCTAATGGGCTATTCATCCAAAGGACACTTGGGTTTTATTAGAGGTATTCTGGTGTCCTCCTGGCCTGCATTCTGACATGTAAGAAGCATCTAAGTCATGATAGTTGAGTGAACATACAAAAGGTAAATACATACGGCAAAGCCTGGATTGGAATTGGCAGTTTGAAGGTCATTGGCCCAAGAACAGGGTATTTTTTGGTTGTGTTCTGTTTTCTTTTTCTTTTTCTTTTTTTTTTTTTTGGATGAGTTGCTGGAAGCCCCAACACAATGGTTTGGGAATAAATGGAAGTGAGGAATGGAGAAGTAAGGAGGTACCACTCTCAAGGAGGCTGGCAGTAGAGGGGACAAATAGTGTGAGAGAGGAACAGAAGAACCAAGCAGGAGACTGGAAGAGGTTTGTAGACGAGGTTGAGAATCTGATGAAGAGAGAAAGAACGAAGAGTGAGGAAGGGTCAATGGCCCTGGTATAAGAAGAGGGAGGAAGGACTGGCGAGCACAAGGGCTTAGGAGGAGCCCGTAAGTCTCAGAAGCAGGGGAAAGAGGTAAAGATGAGTGACGATGGCAGCAAGGCGGTGGGAGGAAAATAGACGCAGAGCTCCCAGATCATGGTCCCTGTTTCCTCTATGAACCAAGAAAATAGGTAATGGCTGGAGGGTCTGGGCTGACTGGTGGGGTAACATTTAGATGTTAGTTGCTGCCTCCTCTGGGGTGGGGCAGGGAAGAGCCAGTGTCAGGGGTGGGTGGAGTAGAAAATTGACTTGAAGGGCACAGGGACACTTCCAAGGAAGCGAGGTACCCTCTTCCAGAGTCACCCCGATGCTCTGTCGCATCCTTTCTCCTAGCATCTGTAACTTCTTTGTTTTTTCTTATTCACTTGCTGCTTTCAACTCTAACTTAAGCCCAGTTCCTATTATTGGCCCCCTTAGAGGAACAGTGAAAACATTCATTGTTCCTATACAGGAATCCCTCTGCTGTTCCTTCTTCCTTATTATGAATGGCAACAGTTACAGAGCTTCCAACAGGTGGCGGCCAAAAACCAAACAGACTTTTCAATGTTGACTCTCCCGGGCTGCCTACAGAATGGCAGCTCTGCCCCACCGCCCGGAGCCTCGCCAACAAAGGCCAAATCCAACAGCGGCCCGGAACAGAGGCTAGCGAGCGCTGCGGAGCCAGCAAACACCAGAGGGAAATCACCCTGGATCCATACCTCCCATCCTTTGCCTCTGTGAGCATGTTTGGGGAGGAGACATCTATGAGATTGCAGGAGCCAATTCAGGCTACATGCTTATAGCTGCAATGGAAAAATTAGGCTAGAATTCAGGGCCTCCCTGAGGATATTTCTGAAAATCATGTACTTCCTTTAAGGGATTTACACATCTGGAGTCCTTCCAAAACAGGACAAGTAAGACATGAGCAGGAAGTTTCCACTCTCCATCCAGCGGCCAAGAACAGACTTCGTCATTCAGATGGGGTCACAGAGGCACAGACCTGAGAGAGCTGGAAGTCACAGAGCCAAACCCGTGTATTACTGACGAGGTAACTATGGCTCAGGGTGACTTGACCTATAAGCCACAAGCTTGTGGGTGACCACTCCAGGCCCTGAATGGAGGATTTCATTCCATCCCCCTGCCCCACAAGTGGCCTCTGAGGGACAGCGTACCTGATGCCACCTTATGTGGGATATTGTTTTTGCTGTCACAAATTTCTGAATCCCCTGTTTGTGGAATAGAGAAATCAAAGCCACCAGATATTCAAGGGTATCCACTAAAGAAGTCACATTGTTACTTCAGCTAAAAATAACTTAAAGGCCTAACAGTAAATTATCATTTATCTAATCATCTGGGAATGATGAAATTAATGTTTCGTATCTACTATTTTACAGTTAGAAATTGCTTAGAAAGTACAGATATTTTTCCCGCATAATTCTGCTTTCCCATGAATGCACATGCATACACACAAGACCCAACCACAGTATCTTGACCATGAATATAATAAATAAGGAAATAACAAATGTAGTCAGGTGAAGCAGGGGGTTCTGTTAGCACAAGAATGTTCTAGGCCTAGTGTTTGGTGGAGCCAACCAGCTCCTACAAGCCAGTGAAAACTAAGGAAAGTGCCTGGCAGTTTCATTATGGAGTTGCTTTCCAATAACCTAATTCCTCTTACCATCAAAAGGTGGTCAGGGAACATCACCATTTTTAGAAAGATGCTTTGTTTTGATAAAACAACCCTTCTGTATTAGTCTGTTCTCATGCTGCTGATAAAGACTTACCTGAGACTGGGTAATTTATAAAGGAAAAGAGGTTTAGTGGACTCACAGTTCCACGTGGCCGGGGAGGCCTCACGATCATGGCGGAAGGCAAAAGGCACGTCTTATATGGTGGCAGATAAGAGAGAGCTTGGGCAGGGAAACTCCCCTTTATCAAACCATCAAATCTTGTGAGATGTATTCACTATCATGAGAACAGCACAGGAAAGACCTGCCCCCATGATTCAATTACCTTCCACCAGGTGCCTCCCATGACACATGGGAATTATGGGAGCTACAATTCAAGATGAGATTTGAGTGGGGTCACAGTCAAACCATATCACCCTCTAAGCTTATGTCTCACTACTCACCCACAAATAGGCTGTAAAGAGCCCAGCATTTGCTTTCTAGCAACTGCTGTTGTCATACTACCATTGCTTTCCCTGCCTGCAGGGCCCTCCATGCATCTCTGTTTAAAGTCTAAAGCCGGATCCAGCTGTCATGCTGCCTTCTGCAGAAAGACACCTCTGGTGTTTCTCAGCCAGAGGAGCCTCCCCACCTCTCAACTCCTGGCCACTTCTCTTAAAAACATGACCAATGATGCCAAAAGTCTAATTTATGTGGAGAGTTGGTGTTGTAGAGTAGAAGGGGATTGAGAAGTAGAGACTAAATAACTACTTAGCTTGGAACATGTCAGGAAGTTTCTCTGTTCTTCAGCTTCCTAATCTGTAAAATGTAGTTAGGGACAGGACCTACCTGATGAGGTTGTTGTGAGAAGTAAATGAAATAATTCAGCTGGGCCCAGTGGCTCACGCCTCTAATCCCAGCACTTTGGGAGGCCGAGACGGGCGGATCACGAGGTCAGGAGATCGAGACCATCCTGGCTAACACTGTGAAACCCCGTGTCTACTAAAAATACAAAAAATTAGCCGGGCGTGGTGGCGGGCGCCTGTAGTCCCAGCTACATGGGAGGGTGAGGAGGGAGAATGGTGGGAACCCGGGGGGCAGAGCTTGCAGTGAGTGGAGATTGCGCCACTGCACTCCAGCCTGGGCGACAGAGCGAGACTCGGTCTCAAAAAAGAAAAAAAAAAAGAAATAATTCATGTAAAAAGCAACTAGTACAGTGCCTGGTACATAGTCAAGGCTTACAATGTCAGGAAAGAAAAAAGGAAGGGAGGGAGGGAGGAAGGGAGGAGAGGAAGAGGGAAAAGCAAAGCAAAGAGAATGAGACCAGCCTGGGCAACACAGTGACACCCCATCTCTACAAAAAGTTATAAATTAAAAAAAATATATTAGCCAGGCATGGTGGCTGATATGGTTTGGATTTGTGTCCCTGCCCACATCTCATGTCGAACTGTAATCCCCAATGCTGCAGGAGGGCCTGGTGGAAGGTGACTGGATCATGGGGGAGGATTTTCCCCCTTGCTGTTCTCGTGATAGTGAGTTCTCACAAGATCTGGTTGTTTAAAAGTTGATATGGTTTGGTTGTATCCCCACTCAAATCTCAACTTGAACTGTATCTCCCAGAATTCCCACATGTTGTGGGAGGCACCCAGGGGGAGATAGTTGAATCACGGGGGCCAGTGTTTCCCGTGCTATTATCATGAGAGTAAGTCTCACAAGATCTGAGCGGTTTATCAGGGGTTTCTGCTTCTGCTTCTCTCTCATTTTCCCCCGCCACACCATGTAAGAAGTGCCTTTCACCTCCTCCCATGATTCTGAGGCCTCCCAGCCATGTGGAACTGTAACTCCAATTAAACCTCTTTCTTTTCCCAGTCTCGGGTATGTCTTATCAGCAGCATGAAAACGGATGAATAAAACAGTGTATAGCACTTCCCTTTTTGCTCTTCCTCATGCTCCAGCCATGTAGGATGTGCCTATTCCACCTTCACCTTCTGCCATGACTGTAAATTTCCTGAGGTCTCCCCAGCCATGCTTCCTGGAACCATGAGCCAATTAAATCTCTTTTCTTTATAAATTACCCAGTCTCAGGTAGTTCTTTATCACCATGTGAGAATGGACTAATACAGTGGCACACACCTGTGGTGAGCTATGATAATGCCACTGCACTCCAACCTAGGCAACAAAGCAAGACCCTGTCTCTGAAAAGAAAGAAAGAAAGAAAGAAAGAAAGAAAGAAAGAAAGAAAGAAAGAAAGAAAGAAAGAAAGAAAGAAAGAAAGAGAAAGAAGGAAAGGAAGGAAGGAAGGAAAGAAGGAAGGAAGGAAGGAAGGAAGGAAGGAAGGAAGGAAGGAAGGAAGGAAGGAAGGAAGGAAGGAAGGAGTGGGGAGGGGAGGGAAAATAAAAGAAAAGAAGTAAGCAAGAAGAGGAGGAAGAAGGAAGGAAAGAAGGGAGGGAGGGAGGGAGGGAGGGAGGAAGGGAGGGAGGGAAAAATATCCTTCTCTCTGTACTGAAGTCAAAAGCACCACTGCCTTTTTTTAGATGAAATAACATGTATGACCTCCTTGGAGACAGAATTTCATGTAACAGTGACACCAAAGATCATGGAAAGGGTGAGATCAATTAAGTTTTTAGATCTCCTATGTAAAGATGTTAGCTGAATTCTGAATTCCATTAGAAACTTAATATTTTGGAAGGAAATGCAGAAATCATCCTGTCCAACCCCAATTGATTGTCAGCTAAGGGAACCGAGATCTACAAAGGGTAAGAGCCAGTGCGCAGCTGAGTCCAGATTGGAAAGCTTCCAGCCCAGAGCTCCTCCCGTCCTGCACATCCCCTCTCCCAGCCGGGGAGAGACACCATAAAAACCTGATGTCCAGAGAAGAACTTCTGGCATAAGAGTGTGAAGAGGTCGATAATCTATTTCCTCAAAAAGCAACTAGAGTCCCCACTCAAAACTGTCAAAAAGTCCCCACTTAAAACTGTCAAAAACAACCATTTCATTTCTCAAAAATGACTACAGGCATGCAACAAACTGAAAAGTGTTTATATTCATGAAAACTACCAAACTTACAGCAAGCTCAGCGTGAATCTGTGGTGATCTGTACTGATCCCTGCACCCCTGCCCCGCCACCAGACTTCTGTTATTTGATAGTTCAATGAGGGCAAGCCAGATCTTACAAATTAGCATTTTTTGACTTCCAGAGGGGGCTCACTTGATTTTAAGCAGTATTATTTAAGTGATGATCTCAGAGGCAACTGATCAGAAAGGACCAGAAGCTCTTCTGGCCTGAAATTGCAGAGCAAGCAATGAGCTAGTGACTAGCTGGGTACTTAACAGGGAGCTCCAGGAGGTGAGGCAGATATGGGGGGATGAGTAAACTCTCCCCATATTATGAGTTAAACAAAGATCATATGCATATGCTGCAGAGACGGGAGCATCCTAAGCCACCCACACATTCCTGGCCAATGGAGTCTTCCCCACGTACAGTGGAGATGCAAGGGATCGGGGAAAAGAGAAGCCTGGGCAGACTTAGGGGGAAAATGTCTGAAATTTTGATGCACTCTCCAGCTTACTCACAAATCTGCCAGCAGAAAGTAGAAATCTTACTGGCTCAAGATATTTGAGCGAAACCCCTGACCAATCTTTGGCTGAGCACTCATCTAGGCAGACACATGGGCAACTCTAGGAAGCCAGGCTTAAGGATAAGAAACAAGGCCGGGTGTGGTGGCTCATGCCTATAATCCCAGCACCTTGGGAGGTCAAGGCGGGTGGATCGTGAGGTCAGGAGATCGAGACCATTCTGGCTTACACGGTGAAACCCCATCTCTACTAAAAATACAAAAAAAAAAATTAGCGGGGTGTGGTGGCGGGCACTTGTAGTCCCAGCTACTAGGGAGGCTGAGGCAGGAGAATTGCTTGAACCTGGGAGGCGGAGGTTGCAGTGAGCTGAGATCGCACCACTGCACTCCAGCCTGGGCAACAGAGCAAGACTGTCTCAAACAAACGAACAAACAAAAAAACAAAAAAAAAACAAACAAGAAACAGGAAAAACAGCAGCAGACACATTCGTGGATGTACACTGCAGAAGAGGCAAGCTTCACAGATTTATTCCAGACAAGTTATTAAATAAACATACAAAACGGTAACAATAACAACACTCAAATGAAAATTAAAATCCAAAGTTGCTACAATATACTATGTAAGATATCCAGTTTTCAACAAAAAAAATTATAAGGCAGGCAAAGCAACACAAAGGTATGACCATATTCAAGGGGAAAAAAAAAAAAGGAGTGAATTGAAATTGTCTCTGAATGTCCCTGGATGTTGGGTCTAGCAGACGGTTTTTAAAGCAGTTATTAGAAATATGTTCAAGGAACTACAGGAAACCATGTTTAAAATTTTAAGGAAAGAATGACAACAATAAATAAACAAACAATATCAACAAAATAAATTACACGAATGAATCGATTCTAAAACAATGGATGTCACAAGGCAGTGAAATGACATATTCGAAATGGTGAAAAATATCTGTCAACAAATTACTTACATCCATCCAAACTATCCTTCACAAATGAAAGCAAAGACATTGCCAGGTAACCAAAGACTGAGAGAATGTTTTGCTAGCAAATGTACCTCACGATAAATACTAAAGGAAGCCCTTTAGGCTGAAAGCAAGTAACACCATAAGATACTCAAGCCCACAGTAAGAAAGGCAGTTCACAAATTATAAATATGTGGGTAAATATAAAAGACTCCATAAATATATTTTTTTCCAATTTTTTTCTCTTAACTTCTTTAAAAGACATAAAATTGTATAAAGCAAAACTTATAACACTGTATTGTTGTGTATATAACACCCATAGAAATTGATATGATAATGATGGAACAAAGGAGGGTAGAGAAAAGAAAGAAATATTGCAGCAATATTTTTAGAATTAATTTAGTATTATTCTGAATTAGACTGCAAGAAGTTGAGATGCACATTGAAATTCCTAAAACACCTAAGAATATAACTCAAAAATACAGCAGAAAAATCAACAGAGGAATTAAAATGCTACATGAAAAATATTCATTGAACACGCAAGACAGAAGTAAAAGAGGAGCAAAGGAACAATATCAAAAAGACATGAGAAAAATAGAAAACACACAGAAAAATAACAAATATAAATCCATACCAATAATTATACAAAATATAAATGGACTACATGCCCTACTCAAAAGGAACAGGTTTTTAGACTGTATAAAAAAGAACAAGACCAAATTTTTGTATGTTTGTATATGCTGTCAACAAGAAACATAGCTTAGCTTCAAAGAAACAAAGAAAATTAAATGTAAAAGGATGGAGGACTTCCAGTTTCAGCTATGACATGGGAAGAGCTTAGAAGTCATCACTCCCATTCATACAAGATAAAAGCTGAACAAATGGAAAATAAATAACTTTTCTTACTTCCATCAGAAAATCGACATCGCAAGGCAAAGAAGCATCTTGAAATCTACAGAGACAAGTGAATACAGAGAGCCACAGCCTAGGTCAGCTCTTGTAAAGCAGAAGCCACGAGAGCCGTAAACTGACAGAAAGACTTAACTAGTAATTCTGATGGATTGCTGGGGGTCGAGGACGGATTTGCTCGAGTGAGGAATTAATTCCTGGAGATGCAGTGTTAGTGTGCTTCCCCCACTACACTTTCATGGGTTTTACCTTCAGGAGCCTCACTAGATTCTCACAGTGAAGATCCAACAAAAAAAATCCCTTATGCTTCAGGCAGGCGTGAGGGGAAAAGCAGCCATTTAAAATATGCCAAAGCATTCCCCATTTCAAGGGCCTCCAACTTCAGCTCCCTCTAGCCTTCCTGCCTCACTTGAAGGAAGGGAAAAACAAAACGAAACAAAACACTTCTGAAGGTTGTAGCCCGGAGACTCAAGCCTACTAAAGGATTGAGATTTCATCATAAAATTATAGATCATTTCACCTCACCAACACCTTATGTATTAGGGTTCTCTAGAGGCAAGGGACTAATGGGATAGACACATATATGAAAGGGAGTTTATGAAGGAGTATTGACTCTCAAGATCACAAGGTAAAGTCCCACAGTAAACTGTCTGGAAGCCCAGGAGCAAGGAAGCCAGTCTGAATCCCAAAACCTCAAAAGTAGAGAAGCCGAGGGCGCAGTCTTCAGTTTGTGGCCGAAGGCCCGAGAACCCCTGGCAGACCACTGGTGTAGGTCCAAGAGTCCAAAAACTGAAGAATTTAGAGTCCCATGTTCCAAGGCAGGAAGCATCCGGCATGGGAGAAAGATGGAGGCCAGAAGACTTAGCTAGTCTGGTCCTTACACATTCCTCTGCCTGCTTTTATCCTAGCCACGCTGCCAGCTGACTCGATGGTAACCACCCAGATTGAGGGTGGGTCTGCCTCTCCTAGACCACTGACTCAAATGTTAATCTCCTTTGGCAACACCCTCACAGACACACCCAGGAACAATACTTTTCATCCTTCAGTCCAATCACATTGACACTAGGTATTAACCATCACACCTTATTATATCAACAGAGCTCTAGTAGAACAGATTACAGCTAAAAGACCTGAAAAACACAAGTTCTATTTAAGAAAGTGTTCTCGCCCAGGCGTGGTGGTTCACGCCTATAATCCTAGCACTTTGGGAGGCCGAGGCGGGCAGATCACGAGGTCAGGAGATGGAGACCATCCTGGCTAACACGGTGAAACCCCGTCTCTACTAAAAATATAAAAAATTAGCCAGGCGTCGTGGCAGGTACCTGTAGTCCCAGCTACTCGGGAGGCTGAGGCAGGAGAATGGCGTGAACCCGGGAGGTGGAGCTTGCAGTGAGCCGAGATCGCATCACTGCACTCCAGCCTGGGCGACAGAGCGAGACTCTGACTCAAAAAAAAAAAGAAAAAAAAAGAAGGGGTTCTTACGGGAACTCAGTGACTGCAGGACAGAGGGAGAAAAGCAAGGATGCTGGAGGTAACTAAGCTCTCTGGCCCCTATAGCTATAGTAAACACTAAACACAGCCCAGCTTGTAGTCAGATTAACATAAAACCTCACACAAAGGCCTCTTATTTTAGTTTCTGCTACCCCATACACCATGTCTGCTTTCAACAGAAAATTACACAGCATGCTAAAAGGCAAGAAAAAACCACCTGAGGAGACAAGCATTAGAACCAGACTCACATATAGCACAGACTGTGGACTTATCAGGTAAGAAAGTTAAAAATAATTATGATTGGCCGGGCGCGGTGGCTCAAGCCTGTAATCCCAGCACTTCGGGAGGCCGAGACAGGCAGACCACGAGGTCAGGAGATCGAGACCATCCTGGCTAACACGGTGAAACCGCGTCTCTACTAAAAAATACAAAAAATTAGCCGGGTGTGGTGGCGAGTGCCTGTAGTCCCAGCTACTTGGGAGGCTGAGGCAGGAGAATGGCGTGAACCCAGGAGGCGGAGCTTGCAGTGAGCTGAGATCGCGCCACTGCACTCCAGCCTGGGCAACAGAGCGAGACTCCGTCTCAAAAATAATAATAATTATTATTATTATGATTAATATATTAAGGGCTATAATGGAAAAAGTAGACAATATGTAAGAGCAGATGGATAATGTGAGCAGAGAGGTGGAAATTCTAAGAAATAAAGTGCTAGAAATCAAATATACTGTAGAATAAATAATGTCTTTGACAGACTCATCAGTAGACTGGAAACAGCTGAGGAAAGAGTCAGTGAGGCTGAAGATGTGCCAGTAGAAACTTCCCAAACTGAAATGCAAAGAGGAAAAAAAAAAGAAAAAAGACAAAACAGAATATCCAAGAACTGTGGGATGATCACAAAAGGTAAAACATATGTGTAATGGGAATATCAAAAGGAAAAGAAAGAGGGAAAGGAGCAGGAGAAATTTGAGTAACAAAGGCTGAGAATTTTCCAAAATTAATAATAGAAACCAAACTTCAGGAAGCTCAGAGAACACCAATCAGGATAAAATTTAAAAATCTACAACTACGCATATCATATTCAAACATCAGAAAACCAAAGATCAAGAAAATCCTGAAAGAAGCCATGAGGGATGGGGGTGAGGGGAGGACATCTCACCTATAGAGGAACAGAGATAAAAATTACAGTGAACTTTGTATTAGTCTGGGTTCTCCAGGGAAACACAACCAATAGAATACACACACATACACACACACACACACCCCACATCTCTCTCTGTCTCACTCTGTCTGTCTCTCTTTCACACACACACACATACACACACACACTACACACACATCTCTCTCTTGCTCTTTCTCTTTCACACACACACACCACATCTCTCTCATGCACACACACACACTACATCTCTCTCATGCACACACACACTACATCTCTCTCTCTCATGCACACACACACTACATCTCTCTCATGCACACACACACCACATCTCTCTCATGCACACACACACCACATCTCTCTCTCCTCTCTCTCATGCACACACACACTACATCTCTCTCTCTCTCTCATGCACACACACACACATCTCTCTCTCTCTCATGCACACACACACTACATCTCTCTCTCTCTCTCATGCACACACACATCGCATCTCTCTCTCCTCTCTCTCATGCACACACACACACACCACATCTCTCTCTCTCTCCTCTCTCTCTCTCTCTCATGCACACACACACTACATCTCTCTCTCTCTCATGCACACACACACTACATCTCTCTCTCTCATGCACACACACATCGCATCTCTCTTTACACAAACACACACATATGTGTGTATGGGTGGGGAGAGAGAGGGGGGAAGGATAAGGAATTAGCTCATGCAGCTATGGAGGCTGAGCAGTCCCAAGTCTGCAATCAGCAAGCTGTAGACCTAGGAGTGCTCATGGTATACTTGCAGCCTGAATCTGAGGAACTGAGAACCAGGAGAGCCAATAGCATAACTTCTCGTCTGAGTCCAAGTTTGAAGGCAGTAGAAGAAAAATGTCCCAACTCTAAGACAGTTAGGCAGAGGGAGGGAATTCTCTTCCTCCAACTCTTTGTTCTATTTAGGCCTTCAGCGGATTGGATGAAGTCCACCCATACTGGGGAGGGCAATCTGCTTTACTCAGTCTACCAATTCAGATGTTATCCTCATCAGAAGCAGACACACTCAGAACAACGTTTAACAAAATTTATGAACACCCTGTGGCCCAGTCAACATTTCAAATTAACCATCACAGACTTCTCGTCAGAGAGTTAAGTGAAACATTTGAAGTGTTGAAAGGAAAAACCTCTAACCTAGAATTCTATACTCAGCAAAATTACCCTTTAAAAGTGAAGGCACAATAAACAAAACAAACAAAAACAAAAACTAAGAAAACTCTGACAAACAAAAACAGAGAAAAATCATCAGTAGATCTGCCCTACGAGAAATGTTAAAAGAAATTCTTTAGAGAGAAGGAAATATGATAGGAAGAGTACTGAAGAAAGAATAATTAAAATAAAATATAATCCTTTACTTTTTTTATTCTTAATTGATGTAATGCATAATAACTTGCTCAAAGAAATAATAGTAACAATGTATTAGGTAATTATAACATATAGATAAACGAGTGACAGCAATACAATAAGGAACAAGAAGGAGAAATGAAGAACATATAATTATAGATAAATATTTGAAAGTGGACTTAGTTGTAAACACATTATACACACTTAGGGCAACCACTCAGTATTTTTAAAAATGTAATTGATATGCAGAGAGGAAAGAAAATGGAATCGTATAAAATGCTCAATAAAAATCAGAGAAGGTGGGAAAAGAGGGGAAATTTGAAAAGAAAACAAAGAATAAGTACAAAAAACAGAAGATAGTTGTGTGACAGATAGTAATCCACCTGTATCAAAAATCACTTTAAATGTGTGTTCTAGGCCAGGAAACCTAGGAAGCCAGGCTTAAGAATAAGAAACAAGGCTGGGTGTGGTGGCTCACGCCTGTAATCCCAGCACTTTGGGAGGCTGAGGCGGGAGGATTGCTGAAGGTTGGGAGTTCGAGACTAGCCTGACCAACATGGAGAAACCTCGTCTCTACTAAAAATACAAAATTAGCTGGGCGTAGTGGCGCATGCCTGTAATCCCAGCTACTCGGGAGGCTGAGGCAGGAGAATCACTTGAGCCCAGGAGGCGGAGGTTGCAGTGAGCCAAGATCACGCCATTGCTCTCCAACCTGGGCAATAAGAGCAAAACTCCATCTCAAAAAAAAAAAAAAAAAAAGTATGGTCTAAGTAAACAAAAGACAGAGATTGTCACAATGGATTTAAAAAACAAGACCAAACGAAATGCTGTTTATAAGAAACTCACTTTAAATATAAAGACACAGATAGAATAAATTAAAGGGGTGGAGGAAAAGATGCCATGATAACATTAATCAAAAGAAATCTATAATAACTATATTAATTTCAGACAAAGCAGACTTCAGAACAAGAAAAATGGACAGGGATAAAGACGGGCATTACATAGTGGTAAAGGGACTAATTCTCAAAGAGAACTGTCATACTTGACACGTATGCGCTGAACAACAGAGAGTCAAAATGTGTGAGGCCAAAACTGATAGAACTGCAAGGAGAAATAGACAAATCCACTAACATAGCTGGAGATTTCAACATCCTCTTTCAGTGACTGATAGATTCAGCAGGCAGAAAATCAATAAGCATATAGTTGAAGGGGATAGCACCACCAAACAACTGGATCTAATAGAGATCTATAGAATGTTTCATCCAACAAAAGTAAAATATACATTCCTATCAAGCTCACATGAACATTCACCAAGATAGACAACATTCCAGGCCATTCAGCAAACCTTAACAAATTTAGAAGAATAGAAATCATTCAAAGTATGTTCTCACCATAATGGAATTAAATGAGGAATCAATAACAGAAGACAGCTAGAAAATCTCAAAATATGTTTCTAAAAAATACATGAGTGAAAGAAGTTCAAGAGAAATTTAAAAACACTTTGTGAAAATTAAATAAAACATCAAAATTAGTGGGATACAGTGAAACTAGTGCTTAGAGAGAAATTTATAGCATTGAATGAATATATTAGAAAAGGAGATCTAGAATCAACAACCTAAGTTTCCACCTTACAAAACTAGAAAAAAAAAGAAAAGCAAACTTAAGTCCAAAGTGAGATCTTTATAAATGAAGATGAAATGTTTCTGGACCGGAAGATGCAATATTGTTAAGATACCAATTCTCCTTCAATTGATCCGTAGAACCAACGTAGTAGAATCCCATCAGGATTTTTGGTAGAAATTGACAAGTTGATCCTAAAATTTATATGAAAATGCAAAAGATCTAGAATAGCCAAGACAAGTTTATAAAAGAAGAAAAACGTTGGAGGATTTGCAATGCCCAAAACGTATTCAGTAGTAAAGGCAATGTTGTATTGGCATAAAGACAGACATACATATTTTTGAAACGGAATTTAGAATCCAGAAATAAGAGCCTACATCTGTGGTCCACTGGTTTTTAACGAAGGAGAAGACAATTCAATTTGGAAAGGATAGCCTGTTCCACAGTAGGCACTTGGGAAGGGATATCCATATGCAATAAAATGAACTTAGACCCTTCTCTGACATTCTACTTAAACTCAGAATGGGTCACAGTCTTAAGTAAAGAGCTACAACTATAAAACTTTTAAATGAAAATATAGGAGAAAAATCTCTTTGATAAATCTTCTGCAAATCTTTATGACTCCAGAATAGGATCCATAAAAGACAAAATTGGCAAATTGCACCTTATTAAATGTAAAAACCTTTGTGCTTCAAAAAATAACCCTAATAAAATTAAGACCAACACAAACTGGGATGAAATATTTGCAAAACATATATCTAATAAAAGTCTAGTATCCAGAATATAAAAGGTACTTTTACAACTCAGTAATTATAGTAATTTTAATTACAACTGATTAAAAAATGATAAAAGAATAAATATTTCACCAAAGAAGACATATTAATAGCAAATAAACACACGAAAAGGCACCCAACATCATTAGTCATAAGGAAATGCAAACTAAAATCATGATGTGGGCCGGGTGCGGTGGTTCACACCTGTAATCCCAGCACTTTGGGAGGCCGAGGCGGGCAGATCATGAGGTCAAGAGATCGAGACCATCCTGGCTAACACGGTGAAACCCTGTCTCTACTAAAAATACAGGAAATTGGCTAGGAGTGGTGGCGGGCACCTGCAGTCCAGCTACTCGGGAAGCTGAGGCAGGAGAATGGCGTGAACCCGGGAGGCGGAGCTTGCAGTGAGCCGAGATCGCGCCACTGCACTCCAGCCTGGGCGACAGAGCGAGACTCCGTCTCAAAAAAAAAAAAAACAAAAACCATAATGTGATGTTTTTATATGCTCAGTAGAGTGCTATATTCAAAGACAGGTGATACTAAGTATTAGTGAGGGTGTGGAGAAACTGGAATGCTTGCATGTTCCTGGAAGAAATGAAAATGGTACCTAATAAAAAATAACCTAAAAAAATTATAAAATTGGAAAATTATTTGGTTTTTCTTAAGTCAAACAAAAACTTACCCAAGACTCAGTGACTTCACTCTGAGGAATCTATCCAAGAGAAATGAAAATATCTCCATACAATGACTCATACGTGAATGTGCATAGCAGCATTATTTGTACTAGCCAAAACCTGGCAATAATCCAAATGTCTACCAGCTGGTGAGTGGATAAACCCAATATGGTATACCAATTCAATGGAATACTACTCAGCAATAGGAAGGAGTAAAATACTGGTACATATTACAACATGAATGAACCTAATTAGTATGCCTAAAGAAGACAGATGTAGGCCGGGCGCGGTGGCTCACGCCTGTAATCCCAGCACTTTGGCAGGCTGAGGCAGGCAGATCACGAGGTTAGGAGATCGAGACCATCCTGGCTAATGCGGTGAAACCCGATCTCTACTAAAAAATACAAAAAAATTAGCCAGGTGTGGTGGCGGCGCCTACAGTCCCATATACTCCGGAGGCTGAGGCAGGAGAATGGGGTGAATCTGGAAGGCGGAGCTTGCAGAGAGCCGAGATCGCGCCACTGGACTCCAGCCTGGGCGACAGAGCGAGACTCTGTCTCAAAAAAAAAAAAACAAAAAACAAAACAGGAAGACAGATGCAAAGAGTATATATTAGATGATTTCATGTATAGTAAGTGTCCAGAAGAGGCAAATTAGAGAGACAGAAATCAGATTAGTGATTGTCCTGGGGAGATGGGGTAGAAGTTGGTTTGGGCTGCAAATGAGCTTAATAAAATGTTTAGGATGATGACGATGTAATAACACCGGATTGTAATGATGGTCATATATCATCACATGTGATGATTTATTAAAAATCATTAAGTTGTATACTTGCAATGGGTATAAGGTATATAAATGACACCTCAATAAGGCTGTGAAAAAACAAAAACACAAAAACAAGTCAAAACAAAGCAACCTGACCCTCAATACTGACTCAGCAATGGAGGTGTGAACCCCGGACATGTAATGACAAGCTCCTCAACTGTGTAGGTGACATCTTGTTGTGACATAAATTCTCTCTCCTTCCTTCTGACCTATACTGATTGCATGTGGCCCTGGTCAAAGCCAGCCCTGCTCGGGCCATGCCCTGTCTAGCTATCCATTGTCCCTGTGTTCTCTCAGATTTTGCTGCCAGGATCTTTGGGACAGTGTGCCAGGTTTCCAGCCACCTGCTCAGTACTTTTCAGCATCACTAAAATTGAGATGTTTTTGATACCAGTAATGGCAGAAATCCAACTAAAATGAATTTTTATCTACAATCTTGGCCTTTACCAAAAAAGAACTGAAACACTGCACACACACATTGCTATCCCCATTTCCCCAGCATATACTACCTAAGGAGGGAATTCTGGATGACACTTTCTACCCTACCAAGAATACTCACCAAGCTTCTAAAACATATTTGATGTCTGTCCCCTAGGCATGAGTGTGTGTGTTCTGAGAAAGCTAGGTGGTCATACATCATCACATGTGATGATTTATTAAAAATCATTAAGTTGTATACTTGCAATGGGTATAAGGTATATAAATGACACCTCAATAAGGCTGTGAAAAAACAAAAACACAAAAACAAGACAAAACAAAGCAACCTGACCCTCAATACTGACTCAGCAATGGAGGTGTGAACCCTGGACATGCAATGACAAGCTCCTCAACTGTGTAGGTGACATCTTGTTGTTGAGGAGTGAAGACGTAGTAATCTGGTGTTTGAGCTATCGAGTTTAATTGAGTGATACATCTGTGCAGAAATGGAATGCTGACGTCATCACTTCCTCTGCCAACTTTGTTTGCTGTTTTTGTTTTTTTAAACAAAATAGATTTCTTTGGGGCTGCAGCTGGTTGCCTCCAAAGAGAGACCAAACCAGCTCACTTCCTGCTCCTGCTCTTCTCTTTTACTCCGGACCCAGTCACCAGCTGGGTTTTTCAGGGCTCTAAAATTCCTTAACTACTCATTTCATGTTTCCTTAACTACTCATTATGTGATTCTCATTCATTTCACAACAGATGTTTATTGAGCTCCTATTAAGTGCAAAAGGCTGTCTTAGAGGCTGTGGGGGATACAGAGATGAAAAAGAATGACCCTGTCCTCAGAGAGTTTACAGTCTAACTAAAGCAGGAGGTAGGGAAGGTGAGTACACAATAACTACGCTATAAGGTAAGGTGATAACAGACACACAAACTGAGATATCAGAGTTTCAAGGAAGGAGAGAGGCCTTTTAGCTAGAACGATCCGGAAAGCCTTCCTGGAGAAAGTGTTATTTAAATAAGATCTTAGGGATGGATATAATTTTGATTGACAGAATTGCAGGAATGAGAGAAATACAGATGGGAGGAAATAATATGTGCCCAGAGAAAGAAGTTTTTAGAAATGGAAAAGCACAAGGTGAATTTGAGAGAAAAATAATATTATTTTGCTAAAATACAGAAATTGGATTGAGAAGCAGAAGCAGGTAAGTCTATAAATATAAACTGGAGTAAACTGTGTAGACATTTGAATGCCAGTTAGAACTTGGACTTACTTATCTCCAGACAGCCAGTGTTAACCCTCCCTTGACTCAAAAGGCATTTAAATAATAAAGACATAGACTCAGGCTCTATCTTGGCAAGATCCATAAGTTACACATGGAGAACTTTCCAGTGTGAAGACAAGAATATAAATGGTTGTACTGCATGATCTTTGGGCCCCATTCTGTCCTGTGACTAAAGTTTAGAGGCTGTGAACAGAAAATGAACTGTCTCTTTTGGTGTCCTGGGTGACCAGAGCTATGCATGGGTTACGGGGGAATGATCTGTCCACCTGCAGAGGTGACAAGGGCATGCCTTGCTCAGAAGGCAGTTTTTTTGGAAGCTGAGAGAATGAGGATGGCTTTTTGTACAATGCATGGTCCCTTCAGATGGGTGGTTCTGCCTAGTGTTTTAAATGCTGGGTAGGCTGGTTCTGCTGTTAGCACAATGATAGACAAACAGGGGGTGTGCACCTGTGCTGCATTAGGATCTGTCTCATCACTGCTTACTCCGCTGTATAGACAAAGATTCTTAAGTAATACCCCATGAAGGAACAATGAAGCCCCAGGCAGACTGTCAGAAGAGCTTGAGAAGGCTGACAAATACGCAAAATCTTTATCAGCTTTTCCTTCCCTAGACCACTTGGGCTGGCTGGTGCAATGAATACAAACACCCACTTGGGCCAAAAACGCTTCAATGGAAGCGGAAAAGAAAAGGAGAGAGAGGTGTGTACTTCGGAAAGAGGAACAGAGAGATGGGGATAAATATAATAAGTCAGACTAAAGGGTGTCATTAAAAAAAACACATATTTTGCTAAAGGCAGTCATTTCTCCATAAATCCAAACACAGCAGCTGGAACAGCTCTGCAACAGAAAAGGATGAGGTTTGGTGCTGCCTGTGACAGTCAGAAATGTCAACTGAACTGGGCCGGGTGCGGTGGCTCAGGTCTGTAAACCCACCACTTTGGGAGGCCAAGGCAGGTGGATCGCGAGGTCAGGAGATCGAGACCATCCTGGCTAACACAGTGAAACCCCGTCTCTACTAAAAATACAAAAAAACAAAACAAAACAAAACAAAAACTTACCCGGGCGTGGTGGCGGACACCTGTAGTTCCAGCTACTCAGGAGGCTGAGGCAGGAGAATGGCATGAACCTGGGAGGTGGCGCTTGCAGTGAGCTGAGATCACGCCACTCCAGCCTGGGCCACAGAGCAAAACTGTCTCAAAAAAAAAAAAAAAAAATGTCAACTGAACTAATGTGTGGACAAAAGAGCAGCACAAACAGACCACCAGTGTTCTGAAGACTTCTTCCATTGCAATCAGGAGCTGAGGTTCAAATTCAGTGCTGCTCAGTGGATTTGATTAAACATCCCTTGAGTTCTTTTCCTAGTTCAACCACTTGGCAAGCTATATTTAACTTGGGGCTTTTTTCTCCTCACCTGAACTAAATGGCCTCTCGATATGGTTTGACTCTGTGTTCCCACCCAAATCTCATCTCGAATGGTAATCCCCATGTGTCGAGGGAGGGACCTGGTGGGAGGTGACTGGCTCATGGGGGCAGTTTCCCCCATGCTGTTCTCATGATAGTGAGGGAGTTCTCACTACCGTGATGGTTTTTAAGTGTGATGTTTTAAGTGGATGGTTTTAAGTGTGGCACCTCCTTGCTCTTTTGCTTGCACGCTCTCTCTCTCTCTCTCTCCTGCTGACTTGTGAAGAAGGTGCCTGCTTCCTCTTCACCTTCTGCCATGATTGCAAGTTTCCTAAGGCCCTCAAGCCAAGCAGAACTATGAGTTAATTAAACATCTTTTCTTTATCAAGTACTCAGTCTCAGGTATTCTTTATAGCAGTGTGGGAACCAACTAATATACCTCTGAAGCCCATCTGCCTCTAATACTCTCCATTTCTTTGACTCAGTGAATTTCACTAGCTGGGCTCAAAGTATGTTTAGGATGTGAAAAGTCAAGTGGTTCAGGAGACTTTTAAATGTTTCAAACAAACTTTATATTAGAAATACGGGGAAAATGCAAAATCTTGATCAAACCACTAAACTGTGATATTGACGTTATGCCATTTTATTTGATTGTATCAGATCAAACACTTTTCTAAAGGTAAGAGAGGAGGCAGAGAATTGGAAATAGAATTAGAGAAAGGAACTAGACTCAGAAATAATGTCTTAACATATGCCTAAATTTCAAAAACATAGATTTCAAATGAAAATGTCTACAATCTAATTCTACTCACAAAATGTTCTTAGAACCCTAGCCAGCTCTACAGATCAAGTTATTGTCATGCTTATCTCTCCCTAGCCTCATTGCTCTTGCACTCCCCCTTGCTTTTTCCTGCTCCTCTCCCCGAATGTTGCATCACATCAATGGCATGCTTATGCATCTAGTCAAGAAATACCTTTTACTGCTTTTCCTCATCCTCACACTCATTCAGTCACCAGGTCCTACTGATTCAATCTTCTAAATGTTCACGGAAACCTCCTCTGCTTCCCATCCTGACATCATTTCACTGAAGCCCGCATAATTGCTCATTCAAACTACCATTACAGCCCCTACATGAAATACGTCATCCATGATGTGCATTTTGTACCATGGTCTCTTTCAGGTTCTGAGGACACTGTGGTGAGTGAGAGAGAAGTTGCTAGTGTCATGGAGCTTATACTGTAGTAGGAGAGCCAGAAAATAAAATAACTAAGACGATTATACATTGTCATGTTTTCTAGGAAGAAAATAAGCAGAGTGATGTGAGAAAGAGTAACTGAGCACAGAGGGCCCACAGAGATAGGGTGGCTCTAGAGCTTGAGAGGAGGGAGCTGAGGTCTGAAGGAGAAGCAAGCATCCAGCTTTGCCCAGAGCACGCCAGGAAGAGGGAAGGATTACAGCACAGTGATGGAGGGACTGAAAGAACAATGAGGCTGGAGTATAATGAGCAAGAGAGAGCGACCCAGGTGAGGATGGGTAGACCAAATAATGGAGAACCCTTTGGTTCTCAGATTGGAATTGGGAACTTTTTTAAGTGCAATGGGTACTAACTGATAGGTTGTAAGCATGAGAGTGATATAATCCTTTTTATGTTTAAGAAATCACTCTGATTGGTGTATGCTCAAAAGGAAAGTGGTGAGCACAGTTAGAAAGCTACTGCAATAGTGCAAATGAAAGATCATGGTGGCTTGGGATAAGGCAATAGTGGAGATGAGGAGAAGTAGATGGAGTCAGGATATGTTTTAGAGACAGCCCAGATGTGATGGATTGGTGTGGGGCATGAAGAAAGAAGAGCATGTCTAATGGGGAGTGATTTGGGTAACTAAAGGGATGGATGATGGTGGCACTTACTATGCTGGAAAAGACAAGGGAAAGAACAAGTTTTAGACAGCCAAATGAAGACTGAGAAGGCTTTTAAATGTAGGATGCAGTGGGTCACAGGGGAGGTCTGGGCTAGAGATATAAAATTGGGAGTCATCACTTAATGGATCCTGTTTAAAGCAGCAGGACTAGGTGACATCACTTCTCATAGCAGCACAAGGGAGTATAGCTAGAAAAGGAAAGAGAAGAGAAAGGGAGAGAAGAGGTCAGGAAAATGGAGAGTTGGCAAAGGAGGCTCTAGTCTTCAAAACTCTAATTCATCCTTCATACTGAGGCCAGAGTGATGTCTCCAACACTCAGCTCTGATCATGACTCCTCCCTGCCTAAAGCACTCCGAGGTTCTCTATTGCCCTCTCAAGAAAGTTCAAACCCTTAGCATGATATACAAACCCCTTCATGATCTAGACCTAACTTAACTTTGCAAGTTCATCTTCCTTGCCCTTTATCATGGCACTTTAACATTGTGTTATGATTATCTGAGTACATATCTGTTTGTGTTGTTAGATGTAATTTAAGAAAGACTATGTCATTATTACCTTTACATTTCCAATGACTGGCATAGAGTAGATAGTAACATTTATAGGAATGGAGGGAGGGAAGGAGGGAGGGAGGGAGGAAGGGAAAGGACAGAAGGAAGGAGGAAGGAAGGAAGGAAGGAAGGAAGGAAGGAAGGAAGGAAGGAAGGAAGGAAGGGAGGGAGGGAGGGAGGGAGGGAGGGAGGGAGGGAGGGAGGGAGGGAACTATTTTTCATGTGAGAACCTTCATAAAAAGAAGAAAGCATGACAATTAGCAGCTGTGCCATCTTCTTCCCCGGCATTTTTGGAGACTATGAAATCAGGATGAAATGAGAAGAGCCCCATCTAGAGGTAGAAAGATGCAGGAATGGACTCATGCATCTGAAGCTTTTCTAGAAACAAACCGCCAACCAGGCAAAGCTGGAACTTACCTAAGCCAAACTAAACTTTTGTAGAAGCCAATTAATAGTAACAATATCTAGAAATCGATTCGCCATAAAAGCTATTTCTCAAATTCTCTATGGAGAAATCAGAACCAGAAAACACTGAGTGATCTGATCGCTGAACGTATAATCTACCATTCCTCTTTGACAGTGAAGCCCTGACATTTGTGACTTCATACAACTGGACATTATGAACTTACCAGGAAGATCTAGCTATTTTATATCATCGTGTTTCAGTGATAAAATGATGCTTCTGTGCTTGAGGAGATCAACTGCTTCCACTATGACTGCACTTTTAGGAGAAACATCCATGAGAAAGGAAGAAGACCCTGAGTGCACTAACACTCCTGCAGTAATGAGTGACTGATGTCTCAGACAAAACAGCTTCACATCTATCTGAACTTCGTAACAAACTCATATGGACAACAACTCTGCTGATTAATTGTAAGTTGTCAACCAGAATTGCTGTTATTGAGTGGTTTTCTTTTACAGTTTAACAAAGGGTGGTGAAAATGATGGGATACGGATTGCAATTTAAACACTGTGCCATGCCCATGTGAGATATCACTGCAGAGGATATTTTTATGTTCCTGTTTTTATTTGGGTCCCACTGCTTCAGAAAACATACAGGTTTGCTTTGGCTGCAGAACACCACATTCCATTCGCTAATTTACAAAAGACCACATATGTTGTGTTCATGGTTCAGTTTAAACCACTAAATAGTACATTAAATAGAAAGAAGAGAGGAACAGGAGTAAAAGACTGAATTCTTATCCCAGCTGTGTGATCTCAGGCAAGTCATATAATTGATTCAAACATTGGATTTCTGTAAGGTGAAATGGGGAGAGGTTTTGCTGCATTCCTCTCTCTCAAGTTACTGTGACAAACAAAATGGTGCATATGACAGCATTTCTTTAAATTTTAAATAAAATTTTATTGAGGTATACATTCACAGATCTTAAGTGAAAATTCACAGATTTCACAATGAAATTCACAGATCTTGAGTGTATAGTTCAATGAGTCTTGGCAAATGCATATACCCATGTAACTCACGCTCCAGTCAGCATAAAGAATATTTTACCACCATCCCAGAAAATGACCACAGGCGTCTTCTCAGCCAATACTCCCCACTCCTGCTTCAGATGCAACCATATCTCTGATTTTTTCAATGCAGATTAATTTTTTTTTTTTGGCTTCTTCTAGAAATTCAAATAAACAGAAGAATAGAGTATGTATTTTTGTGTCTGGCTTCATTCACTCAACACATCTGTGAGATTTATTCACATTGTTACATGTATCAGTAGTTTGTACCTTTTTGTTGTTGTCAATATTCCATTATTTATCCACTCCGCATTGTAAGAGTGAAGTTGGATGAGTTTTGACGAATGTATACACTTTGTAACCATGACAAAGCAAGACAGTAGATCTTCATCACCCCTAGAAGTCTCTTGTGCCCCTTTACCATCGGTCCTTCCTCTCACCCATGACTCCAGGCACTACTGATCTCCTTTTTATCACGATAGTCTTGCCTCTTCTAGAATTTCATGCAAATGGAAACGTACACGTTTGTGTCTGCTTTTACCTAGCATATTTCTGAATTCACCCACGCTGTAATATGATTGAATGAGTAGTATTCCAATGAATAAATACATCCATTATATTTATTATTGTGTATCCATTAACTAGTTTGTGGGTACTTTGGTTGTAAGACAAACATCTTCATTTCTATTGGGTAAATCTGCAAGAGTGGGACTGTTTGGTCATAAAGCAACTATATGAGAAACTACCGAACTGTTCTCCAAAGTGGCTGTATCGTATTTGCATTCCTCCCAGTGATGAATTAAAGTTCCAGCTGCTCGACATCACTGTCAACACTTGGTAATGCCAGTCTTTATAATTTTGGCCATTCCAGTGGGTATGTAATGGCATCTCACTGCAGCTTTAATTTGCATTTCCCTAAAAACTAAATAATGTTGAGCATCTTTTCATGTGCTTATTTGTCATCCGTGTATTTTCTTTGCTAAGTATCTGTTTAGATCATTTGCACTTAAAAAAATCAGGTTGGGCTGGGCGCGGTGGCTCACGCCTATAATCCCAGCACTTTGGGAGGCCGAGGAGGGTGAATCACGAGGTCAGGAGATCAAGACCAGCCTGGCCAACATGGTGAAATTGCGTCTCTACTAAAAATACAAAAAATTAGTTGGGCATGGTGGCACGCACCCGTAATCCCAGCTACTCAGGAGGCCAAGGCAGGAGAATCGCTTGAACCTGGGAGGCAGAAGTTGCAGTGAGCCGAGATCACTCCACCGCACTCCAGCCCAGGCAACAATGCAAGACTCTGTCTCAAAAAAAAAAGAAAAAATTCAGGTCATTTTTCTTACTGAGTTGTAAGAGTCCTTTTCATATTCTGGATACAAGTCCTTTATCAGATACGTATTTTGCCAATCCCCTTACCTGGGCTATAACTGCGTTTTTATTTTCTTTTGCACTGTCTTTTGAAGAACAAAAGTTTTAAATTTTAATAGTTTAATTCAACAGTACTTTGGGTTTGTACTTTTTGTGTCATATCCATGAAATCTTTGCCTACTCCAAGTTCATAAAATTTTTCTCCCAAAATTTATTCTAGAGTTTTATAATTTTAGCTCTATGTTTGGGTATATCATCTATTTTGTGTGTGTGTGTTTTTTTATGAATAGTATGACATAAGGGCTAAAGTTCATTTTTTTCTATATGGCTATCCAATTGTTCCAATACTATTTGCTTAAAAGACTATCACGGGCCAGGCACGGTGACTCACGTCTGTAATCTCAGCACTTTGGGAGGCCGTGGCAGGCGGAACACAAGGTCAGAAGATTGAGACCATCCTGGCTAACATGGTGAAACCCTGGTCTCTACTAAAAATACAAAAAATTACCTTGGTGCGGTGGCGGGCGCCTGTATTCCCAGCTACTCCAGAGGCTGAGGCAGGAGAATGGCGTGAACCTGGGAAGCGAAGCTTGCAGTGAGCCGAGGTCACGCCACTGCACTCTTGCCTGGGTAACAGGGTGAGACTCGGTCTCAAAAAAAAAAAAAAAAAAAGACTGTGACTTCTCCCATTGAACTGGCACCTTTGACCCAAATCGACTCCATATGTAAGAATCTATTTCTCAATTTGCTCATCCATCTTTATTCCAATATGATATTATCTTGATTACTGTAGTTTTTAATGTCTTGAAAACAAGCAGCATAAACCCATCTAAATATTCTTCTCTTTCAACACTATCTTGTCTGTTCTAAGAACGTTGAGTTTCCATATAATGTAAGAATCAGCTTGTTATTATGTGATTCTATAGAACAATTTGAGGACAACTGACATCTTAACAATATTGAGTCTTACAATTCATAAGCATAGAGTTCTTCACGTAAAGGTCTTACACGTATCTTGGTAAACTTACTCTTTTTTTTTTTTAAACAGAGTCTTGCTGTCTCATCTAGGCTGGAGTGTAGTGGCGATCTTGGCTCACTGTAACCTCTGCCTCCTGGGCCCAAGTGATCCTGTCACCTCAGCCTCCCGAGTAGCTGGGATTACAAGCACACGCCACCACACCCATTTAATTTTTGTAGTTATTGTATTTTTCACCATGTTGCTAAGGCTAGTAAACTTATTCCTCAGTATTTCATGTTGTTTAACACTATTGTAAATGATATTGTGTTATTTAAATTTCTAATTATTTGTTGCTGGTATATAGAAATACAAATTTTTTTTTGTATATTGGCTTTATATTGTGCAATCTTTAAAAACTCTGATTAGTTCTATTCACTTTTTTGTAGGTCCTTAAGATTTTCTAGAGACAAGATCATGATGACTGTAAAGACCATTTTACTTCTTCCTTTCCATTATTTCCTTTTATTTCTTTTTCTTACTTTACTGCATTGCCAAGAACCTCCAGTATAATGCTGAGTAGAAGGGGAGGGAACAGACATCTTTGCTTTCTTTCCAATCGTAAGGAGAAAGCATACAGTTTTCACTAATAAGTATGATGTTAGTTGTTGGTTCCTCAAAGATTCCATTTATTTAGCTTGAAAAAGTTCCACTCTGTTCCAAGTTGGCAAAGAGTTTTTATCATGAATGAGTTTTTTTTTTCTAATGCTTTTTCTTCATCTATTGAGATGATCACATAGTTTGTCTTTTTGTTTATTAGTGTGGTGAATTACATTACTTGATTTTCAAAAGTTAAATTAATATTGCACTCCTGAAATAAACCTCTTTGTCATGAAGTTTATTCTTTTTATACATTGCTGGACTTAATTTGCTAATATTTTTGTCAATGATTTTTACATCTATCATCATAAGGGACTGATATGGTTTGGCTCTGTGTCCCCACTCAAACCTCATACTGAACTGTGATCCCCAGTGTTGGACGTGGGTCCTGGCGGGAGGTAACTGGATCATCAGGGTGGTTTCTAATGGTTTAGTACCATCCCCCAAGGGCTGTCTTGTGATAGAGTTCTCACGAGATTTGGCTGTTTGAAAGTGTGTAGCTCCTCCCCCTTCTCTCTCTCTCTCTCACTCCTGCCATCCATGTGAAATGTGCTTGCTTCCCCTTCACCTTCAAACGTGACTGTAAGTTTCCTGAGGCCTCCCCAGACAGGCCTCCTGTACAGCCTGCAGAACCATGAGCCCATTACATCTCCCTTATTTATAAATTACTAGTCTCAGATAGTTCTTTATAGCATTGTGAGAATAGACTGATACAGGACACTGATAAATTCCCAGTAATAATTCTCTCTGGTTTGGGTATTTGGAAAATGTTGGATTCATAAAATGTGTTAGAATGCATCATTTCTCTTCTACTTTATAAAAACATATGTAGAATCAGTATTAATTCTTCCTTAAAAATTTGATAGAGTTCACTAGTGGTCATTTGGGTCTGAAGTTTGTTGGTAGGTTTTAAATTACAGATTTGATTTTTTTTTTTTTTTTTTTTTTTTTGAGATGGAGTCTTGCTCTGTCACCAGGCTGGAGTACAGTGGCGCGATCTCGACTCACTGAAACCTCCACCTCCCGGGTTCAAGTGATTCTCCTGCCTCAGCCTCCCGAGTAGCTGGGATTACAGGTGCCCGCCACCACACACAGCTAAATTTTTTTTTGTATTTTTAGTAGAGACAGAGTTTCACCATGTTGGCCAGGCTGGTCTTGAACTCCTGACCTCAAGTGATCCGCCCACCTCAGCCTCCCAAAGTGCTGGGATTACAGGCGTGAGCCACTGCACCTGGCCCAGATTTGAAATTTTAAATAGCTATAGGGCTCTTCAGTTTATTTATTCTTGTTTGGGCTTTTTTAGTTTGTGATTTTCAAGGAATTTTTCATTTTATTTGTCAAATGTATTGGCATAAAATTGTTCATAATATATCCTGATTTTTTTAAATGTCTATAGAATCTGCAGTGATATTCCCTTTTTCACTCCTGACATTGGTAATTCGTGTCTTCTCTCCCTTTACCATATCAGGCTACCTAGAGGCACATCAATTTTATTGACTGATTTAGCAAATCTGCTCTTGGTTTCATTGGTTTTTCTCTACTGCTTTTCTGTTTCCTGTATCTTTGGCTTATACTCTTATCTTTATTATTTCCTTCCTTCTGCTTACTTCAGGTTTAATTTGCTCTTCTTTTTGTGATTTTGTAAGGTGAAAAATAAGATTATTAACTTAAAATATTTTTTCTTTCCCTTTCTTTTTTTTCCTTTTTGAGACAGAGTTTTCCTCTTGTTGCCCAGGCTGGAGTGCAATGGTACAATCTCGGCTCACTGCAGCCTCCGCCTCCCAGGTTCAAGCAATTTTCCTGCCTCAGCCTCCTGAGTAGCTGGGATTACAGGCATGTGCGCCACCACGCCCAGCTAATTTTTTTGTGTTTTTAGTACAGACAGGGTTTCACCATGTTGGCCAGGCTGGTCTTGAACTCCTGGCCTCAGGTGATCCAGCTGCCTCGGTCTCCCAAACTGCTGGGATTACAAGCGTGAGCAACCACAGCCAGCCAAAGTATTTTTTATTTTCTATTATGATCATTCAAGGCAACAAATTTTTCTCTAAGCAGTGTTTTAGCTGCATCTTAAAATGATTTTTTTTTTCTTTTTGCCAGGGGGACAGGTTCTCACTATGTTGCCCAGACTCCTGGGCCCAGGTGATCTTCCCGCCTCAGTCTCCTGAGTAGCTAGGACTATAGACACCCCATCACCATGCCCGGCTTGCATCTCACAGATTTTAACATGTGCATTTTCATTTTAATTCCATTCAAATAATTTTTACATTTTCTTATTGACCATGAGTTATTTAGCAATGTGATAATTTCCAACTATTTGGGGATTTTCTGGATATATTTATGTTATTATTTCTGTTGTAGACAAATAACATATTCTGTATGATTTCAATATTTTAAATGTATTGCAACTAATTTTACGGCCTGGTATATGGTCTGTCTTGGTGCATGTTCTATGAAGACCTGAATAAAATGTGTATTATGCTCTTGCTGTATGGAATGTTCTATAAATATCAATGAGGTTATGCTGGTTGATAGAGTTCTTTGAGTCTTCTATTGCACTATGGTTGTTTTCTATTTGATTCATCAGTTATTGGGGAGAATAATGAGGTTTCCAACTCTAATTGTGTATGTGCCTATTTCTCCCTTCAGTTCTATCAAATATTGCTTCATGTATTGCATTCTTTTGTCTTCTTGATGAATTCACCCCTTTGTCACTATAAAATGTCCCTCTTTATCTCTGCTAATAGTCCTGGTTTTTAATCTACGTTGTCTATTATGAATATAGCCATTCTAGCTTTCTTTTAATAAGTGTTTGTGTGGTATTTCTTTTTCCACCATTTTTAACCTATTGGTATCATTCAATAAATCATATATACATATATATGTATATATACGGTTTCATATATATGTGTAGAGTTTCTTGAATATAGCAAATAGTTGAGGCTTGCTTTTTTTAATCCAATCTTACAATTTCTGGCTTTTAATTGGGTTCCTTAGTTTAAATTTGCCATCTTACTTCCAGTTTCTCTTTGTCCCATCTATTCTTTGCTCCCTTTTTGCTCTTTTCTAGCCTTTGAGTTAATTGAATATTTTTTATAATTCCATTTTCTTTCCATCATTAGATTATGAATTATTTCTCTTTCTTTTAAGGAGTTGCTCTAGGGTTTGCAGTATCTATCTTTAGTTCTTCACAGTCTACCTTCCCATAGTATCATTCCTCTTCCTCTGTAACATAAGAAACATACAACACTATACTTACATCCATGCCTCTGTCCTCTGTGTTATTGTTGTCATATATTTTACTGATACATATTTTATCAACTTCATGGTACATTGTTTTTATTTTTGCTTTAAACAGTCAGTAGTCTTTAATAATAACTTTTTTTTTTTTTTGAGATGGAGTCTCACTCTGTTGCCCAGGTTGGAGTGCAATGGTGCGATCTCAGCTCACTGCAAGCTCCGCCTCCCGGGTTCACGCCATTCTCCTGCCTCAGCCTCCCCAGCAGCTGGGAGTATAGGCGCCGCCACCACGCCTGGCTAATTTTTTTGTATTTTTAGTAGAGACGGGGTTTCACCGTGTTAGCCAGGATGGTCTCGATCTTCTGACCTCGTGATCCGCCCGCCTCGTCCTCCCAAAGTGCTGGGATTACAGGCGTGAGCCACCGTGCCCAGCCGAGAAAAGATATCTTTTTTAGTCCCCATGATTTCCATCTTCGGCATTCGTCACTTCTTTTTATAGATCCAGATTTCCATTTCCTATCCCTTTCCTCACTTTCCTTTTGCCTGAGGAATTTAAATGAAGATTTATTTTAGTCCAGGTGTACTGGCCATGGGTTCTTTTTGATTTTTAATCATCTGAAAAAGACTTTTTTTTAGGTAAGAAGACTTAACGTAAGATCTACCCTCTTAACCGATTTTAAATGCACAATACAGTATTGTTAACTATAGCTGCAATGTTGTGAAGATCTTTCAAACTTAACCAACTTGCATAACTGAAACTTCATGCTCCACTGAATCGCAACTCTCCATTTCCCCTCCCCCAGCCCTTGGCAACCACTATTCTACTCTCTGCTTCCATGTGTTTATTTTATACACCTTATATATGAATTATCATGTAGTAGTTGTCTTCCTGTGACTATGCTTCATTTCACTTAGCATAATTTCTTCAAGGTCCATTAACATTGTCACAGATGGTAGGATGTTCTCCTTTTTTATGTCTGAGTAATATTCCATTGTATGTATATAGCACATTTCTTTATCCACTCATCTGTCAATGGACATTTAGGTTGTTTCCACACTTTAGCTATTGAACATGAGAGTGTTAATATATCTGAGACCCAGATTTCAATTCTTTTGGTAAATACCCAGAAGCGGGAATGCTGGATCATATGTTATTTATAGATTTATTTTTTTGAGGAACCTCTATATTATTTCCATAGTGGCTGCACTATTTTACATTCCCAACAATAGCGTACAAGGGTCCCAGTATCTCCACATCTTCACCAACACTTATCTTTTTGTTTTTGATAATAGTCATCCTAATAAGTGTATAGTAATATCTCATTGTGATTTTGATTTGCATTTCCCTGATGACTAGTGCCGTTAAACATCTTTTCATATACTTCTTGGTCATTTGTATGTCTTTTTGGAGAAATTTCTATTCAATTCCTTTGCCTACTTTTTGTTATTTGTTTTGTTCTTGAGTTAAAGGAGTTCCTTTTATTTTTGGATATTAACCACTTATCACATATGTTATTTGCAAATACATTCTCCCATGCCATAGGCTGCCTTTTCACTTTGTTTCCTTGCTGTACAGAGGCTTTTTGGTTTGATGTAGTCTAACTTGCCTATTTTTGCTTTTGTTGCCTGTGCTTTTGATGCTATATTCAAGAAATCATTGCCAGATGGATAGATTGCAAAAATTTTCTCCCATTCTGTAGGTTGCCTGTTCACTCTGATAACAGTTTCTTTTGCTGTGCAGAAGTTCTTTAGTTTAGTCAGATCCGATTTGTCTATTTTGGCTTTTGTTGCCATTGCTTTTGGTGTTTTAGTCATGAAGTCTTTGCCTATGCCTATGTCCTGAATGGTATTGCCTAGGTTTTCTTCTAGGGTTTTTATAGTTTTAGGTCTTACATTTAAGTCTTTAATCCATCTTGAATTAATTTTTGTATAAGGTGTAAGGAAGGGATCCAGTTTCAGCTTTCCGCATGTGGCCAGCCAGTTTTCCCAACACCATTTATCAAATAGGGAATCATTTCCCCATTGCTTGTTTATGTCAGGTTCATCAAAGATCAGGTGGTAGATGTGTGGCGTTATTTCTGAGACCTCTGTTCTGTTCCATTGGTCTATATACCTATTTTGGTACCAGTACCATTATAGTTTGAAGTCAGGTAGCAAGATACCTCCAGCTTTGTTCTTTTTGCTTAGGATTGTCTTGGCTATGCGGGCTTTTTGGTTCTATATGAAATTTAAAGTAGTTTTTTCCAATTCTGTGAAGAAAGTCAATGGTAGCTTGATCAGGATAGCATTGAATCTATAAATTACTTTGGGCAGTATGGCCATTTTGATGATATTGATTCTTCCAATCCATGAGCATGGAATGTTGTTTCCATCTGTTTGTGTCCTCTCTTATTTCCTCGAGCAGTGGTTGTAGGTCTCCTTGAAGAGGTCCTTCACATCCCTTGTAATTGGATTCCTAGGTATTTTATTCTCTTAGTAGCAATTGTGAATGGCAGTTCACTCATGGTCTGGCTCTCTGTTTGTCTGTTATTGGTGTATAGGAATGCTTGTGATTTTTGCACATTGATTTTGTATCCTGAGACTTTGCTGAAGTTGCTTACCAGCTTAAGGAGATTTTGGTCTAAGATGATGGGGTTTTCTAAAACACAATCATGTCATCTGCAAACAGGGACAATTTGACTTCCTCTTTTCCTAATAGAATACCCTTTATTTTTTTCTCTTGACTGATTGCCCTGGTCAGAACTTCCAGTACTATGTTGAATAGGAATGGTGAGAGAGGGCATCCTTGCCTTCTGCTGGTTTCAAAGGAAATGCTTCCAGTTTTTGCCCATTCAGTATAATATTGGCTGTGGGTTTGTCATAAACAGCTCTTATTATTTTGAGATATGTTCCATCAATGCCTCCAGAATCTACAAAGAACTTTACAAGAAAACAAATCTTTAAACAAATTTACAAGAAAAAAACAAACAACCCCATCAAAAAGTGGGCGAAGTATATGAACAGACACTTCTCAAGACATTTATGCAGCCAATAAATATATGAAAAAAAGTTCATCATCACTGACCATTAGAGAAATGCAAATCAAAACCACAATGAGATACCATCTCACACCAGTTAGAATGGCGATCATTAAAAAGTCAGGAAACAACAGATGCTAGGGATGATGTGGAGAAATAGGAACGCTTTTACACTGTTGGTGGGAGTGTAAATTAGTTCAACCATTGTGGAAGACAGTGTGGTGATTCCTCAAGGACCTAGAACTAGAAATACCATTTGACCCAGCCATCCCATTACTGGGTATATACCCAAAGAATTATAAATCATTCTACTGTAAAGACACATGCACACCTATGTTTACTGTGGCACTGTTCACAATAGCAAAGACTTGGAACCAACCCAAATGCCCATCAATGATAGACTGGATAAAGAAAATGTGGCAAAAATATATAACATGGAATACTATGCAGCCATGAAAAAGGATGAGTTTATGTCCTTTTGCAGGGACATGGATGGTGCTGGAAACCACCGTTCTCAGCAAACTAACACAAGAACAGAAAACCAACACCATATGTTCTCACTTATAAGTGGGGGTTGAACAATGACAACACATGGACACAGGGAGGGGAACATCACACACTGGGGCTTGTCGGGGGGTGGGGGACTAGGGGAGAGATAGCATTACGAGAAATACCTAATGTAGATGATGGTTGATGGGTCATAAAACCACCATGTGTATGCCTATGTAACAAACCTGCACATTCTGTACATGTACCCCAGAACTTAAAGTGTGTATACACACACACACACATATATAAATAAAAGAATCATTGCCAAGATGAATGTCATAAAACTTTCACCCTATGTTTTCTTCTATAAAGTCTTAGGTCTTATGTTTAAGTTTTTAATCCCTTTTTGAGTTGATTTTTTTGTGTGGTGTAAGGTAGCAACCCAATTTATTTTCTTGCATGTGGGTATCCAGTTTTCCCAACACCATTTGTTGAAGTGACTATCCTTTCCCCATTGTATATTCTTGGCACCCTTGTCAAAGATTAGTTGACTGTATATGCTTGGGTTTATGCTGGCTTCTCTGTTCTGTTCCATTAGTCTACATGTCTGTCTTTATGCCAATAGCATACTGTTCTAATTAATGTAGCTTTCTGATATATTTTGAAACCAGAAAGTATGCTGTCCCCCCACTTTGTTGCTTTCTCAAGATTGTTTTGGCTATTCAGGGTACTTTGTAACTCCAAGTGAACTTGGGGGTTGTTTTTTATATTTTTGTAAAAAAAAAGAAAAAAAAAAACCGCTGGCATTTTGATAAGCATTGTATTTAATCTGTACATTGCTTTGGGTACTGTGGACATTTTAACAATATTAAGTCCTCCGATCCATGAACACATGATGTCTTTCCATTTATTTGTAATCTCCTTTAATTCCTTTCATCGGTGTTTTACAGTTTTCAGTGTATAATGATTTCACTTCCTTAGTTTTTTCCTAAGTATTTTATTCTTTTTGATGTTTTTATAAATGAGTTGTTTTCTTAGCTTCTTTTTAGAAAAGCTCATTTTTCTAAGGTGCAACTTTTTGTTTGCTGATTTTGTATCCTGCAACTTTATTAAATTTATTAGTTCTAACAGTGTGTGTGTGTGTGTGTACGCGCGTGCGCATGTGTGTAGAATTCTGGCACAAAGCTTACTGTCAGCTTTCAGGCCAGATATTTGTTGGTTTTGATGGGTCTCTAAACGACCCACTGGTGTGACAGAATTCCATTCCTAGTTCCTTCTAAATGCCTGTCTGCAAACTTCTCTTTGTGTTAACATCTTCCTTTCTTTGAAATAAAACCATCCATCATCAAGAGTCCTGGCAAAAATCTTGCTGTCAGCTTTCAGTACTGGATATTTGTAGGTTTTGTTGGGTCCCTAAAAGGGCCACTGTTGAGAGAGAATTCCCTCCTCGCTCTTTCTAAATCCCAGCCTGCAAATGTCTCTTGGCTCCCTTTGGATTCCCTTGCCCTGCACTGCAGTCTATAAACTGCCTCCAGTCAGTAAGCTGAGAAAATCATAGGGCTCACCTAGTTTGTTTCTCATCTTTCAAGGGATCGAGGTCCTATACTGCCTGTTGTCTGATGTCTTCTAATTCTGTGATACAGGAGGACAACTGCCAAAGCAGTTGATCCTATTCTAGGTCTCTTATGTGCACACTAATTCTCATTAGAGCCCATCAAAATGGAAGCTTACAGTCACGGCAGAAGGCAAAGGGGAGCCAGTATGTCATAGAGCAAGAGAGGAAGTCAGAGAGATGCCAGGCTCTTTTAAACCACTAGCTCTCACATGAACTGATAGAGTGAAAACTCACTCATTACCACGGGTTGGGCACCAAGCCATTCTTGAGGAATCCACTCCCCTGACCCAAACACCTCCCACCAGGCCCCACCTCCAACACTGGGGATCACATTTCAACATGAGAGTTGGAGGGGACAAATATCCAAACCATATCACCTGGTGATCTGAATGCGGGAAGTCTGGCCCATGGTTTTAATCACTCAACTGTATGGACTCTCAAGGAAATATTAGAAGTATAAAAATCTCTAAAGCATACAAAGATATTTAAAAATCTCTAAAGATACTAAGATACTTAAGATATTTAGGAGTAAGAGGTAGCCCTGATCGCAAATGTAAATAAGAGGATGAATGCAAAGCTCTGGGCTGTAGATAGGAGTTATTTTCATGCCTGCAGAATGGTCTGGGCTTTCACTCCATCAGTGCAGAACAGGTGCAGGGTGGGGGGCAGGTGTTCCATAAATACTAAGAGACATCACTGATAGGGGAGGCAGGAGGGTGAAACATGCTTCCAATAAAAAGAAGAGTGCCCCTTGAACTAATCTTGACAACATCAGTATTCCAAAGAGTGATGAGTTCAATTTGCCCAGCAAGGCTGAGAGTCAGCAGTTTGCAGGACAGACCCGATTGTCTAGAGAGCAAATCAGAGAGGATACTTTGCAATTAGAGAAGCTGCTATGAAGACAGGAAAGTCGGGGTTCTATAGAAAAATAAGTAACTGCTGACTGTGTAGAATGGCTACTGTCTCACAACGAAAAGTAACAGACCTGATGTCTGACTTATTCTTCACATTGGAAAAACTGTCTCTATTAATCGTCCTCTTAGAATTATTCCCTCTGCCAGTGAATGGGGTCTTCACAGTTCATTGAATCTCTGCACTTGCCTCAAAAACATCAGTCTTAGATGCTCCAGAAATGTCAAGAGTTCAGGGAGTAAATGCTATTTTACATTGTAAATGTTTATCACTATCCTTTCGAAAGTAATAACTAAGGATGCTCCCTAAAGGGTGACTTATCCCTTCACGGCTGGTTGCTGTCTTTTTTTTTTTTTTTTTTTTTGACTCAACTTCTTACAGGATGAATTTCTCAGCTACATTAACGCTGTACCGGGCATTTATTTATTCGGTTGGAAACCTCCCAGTCTTCTGTATATATTTACACAATAGGCTTTATAACACCTTGTCTTGCTTATCCAATACCTTGGACGCAGACTGCTCTACTCCAAGAGATGTGTCCCTGTAAACCTTCAGTTTTGTTTTGTTTTGTTTTGTTTGAGACGGAATCTGGCTCTGTCGCCCAGGCTGGAGTGCAGGGGCACGATCTGGGCTCACCGCAAGCTCTGCCTCCCGGGTTCATGCCATTCTCCTGTCTCAGCCTCCCGAGTAGCTGGAACTACAGGCGCCGCCACCACACCCGGCTAATTTTTTTGTATTTTCAGTAGAGAAGGGGTTTCCCCGTGTTAGCCAGGACGGTCTCGATCTCCTGACCTCGTGATCCACCCGCCTCGGCCTCCCAAAGTGCTGGGATTACAGGCGTGAGCCACCGCGCCCAGAGTTTTCTTTTTGTTTTTGTTTTGGTTTGTTTGTTTTTTCAAATTGTACACTTTATTTTTATTTTTTTTTTGAGACGGAGTCTAGGAGTCTCGCTCTGTCGTCCAGGCTGGAGTGCAATGGCACGATCTTGGCTCACCGCAACCTCCGCCTCCCAGGTTCAAGCCATTCTCCTACCTCAGCCTCCCCAGTAGCTGGGACTATAGGCACGTGCCACCACACCCGGCTAATTTTTGTATTTTTAGTAGAGATGGAGTTTCACCATATTGGCCAGGTTGTTCTCAAATTCCTGACCTCATGATCCGCCCGCCTCAGCCTCCCAAAGTGCTGGGGTTACTGGTGTGAGCCATCGCGCCCGGCCAGAAATTGTACACTTTAAATATGTGCAATTTATTTTGTCAATCATACCCCAATAAAGTTGTCAGATGTCCCTCTTAAGTTTGAAAAGCAGACAAGACTAAAAACTCACTGAAGTATCTAAAGCACAAGGCAACTACAATTACTTTTGGAGATAACTGACAATCAAGGTTCTTCTCTAGTATGATAGTTTATCTGAACAAAACATTACTATGAGAAATGCAAAGTCATAAAAATAAAAAATAGAAATGACATTTTTGTCCCCCTGGTAATCATGCCATTTCCTCATGTCTGTGCAGTAGCGTTATGTTATAATCTTTTTAGTGCTCTATGCAATTTGGTTTTTTTAAAGAAAGAAATAACCTTGTTGTACTTTTCCTGAACTAGACTGCTCTTTTATGTACAAGAAGCCCAGTCCCTGGTGTGAGTGTACTTGTGTGGGTCTGTAGAAAGCTACACTGTATCTATAAATTTTAGCAAATGCTGTCATTTTTTTAATGTAAATGCCTCTCTTAGCCAATCTGTCTTCCTTTTGTGTGATGATGTTTGGGGCTTTCTTCTATCCTCGGGCTGAAAAATGTACTTTCCATCTGTACCAGTTAGTAATTTATTATGTTTCAGCTCCAAGCCCAGTTTCTTCATCCTGCTTTGTAATAGTGGGGCTGAACTCTACAGGCCATACTTCTCCTTTGCCAGCCGGCTCCACGTTAGGCTTTGACAATAAGGAGTGTGGAACGAACAAGGCACGGCTGGAAGACGGAGGCCTTTTTCTTCATCTAGTTTTCTGTTTTCCGTGCAGTGGCAGGCAGATCGGCATGCGATTATCCCGGTCAGGATTTACAGCAGTGGCAGGCTGCCCTATGCAGTTTAACAGCAGGTGCCCTTCAGCAAGCTTCCTTGGCACCAGGACTACAGGCAACAAGTTCCTGTAACAACCAGGAACTCTCCTCAGAGGTCTGAATCCAGCCTTGCAGGGACCTTTTCTATCAGTTTGTAAGTTCCTTCCTTGTTCATTTGTCCCTTAGTCTTCGATGTAGTAGCCACTTTCTGCAGCTAACTGCCTTGCTGCTCCTTAGAGCTCCTTTTCCCCTTTTAGTAATTAACAGAACTTTATGTAGTCAACAATTCTTGGCCGGGCGCAGTGGCTCACGCCTGTAATCCCAGCACTTTGGGAGGCCGAGACGGGCGGATCACAATGTCAGGAGATTGAGACCATCCTGGCTAACACGGTGAAATCCCGTCTCTACTAAAAAAAAATACAAAAAACTAGCCGGGTGAGGTGGTGGGCGCCTGTAGTCGCAGCTACTTGGGAGGCTGAGGCAGGAGAATGGTGTGAAACTGGGAGGCGGAGCTTGCAGTGAGCCCAGATCGCGCCACTGCCCTCCAGCCTGGGTGACAGAGTGAGACTCTGTCTCAAAAAACAAACAAACAAACAAACAAAAAAACAAAACAATTCTTTATACTAAATTTTCCCTGTCCAAATTTCTGCTGTGATTTCCGTCCCTTGCTTGAACTCTGACACAACATCTAAGGACACTTTGGTCTTTGATTCTTATTTTTGAAAGATGGTGACAAGAATAAAGGAGTGGTGTGTGTGTGTGTGTGTGTGCACGCACATGCTTGCCATTAACACAGATTTAAAAGCAGCAGACTAGCACAGTGGATAGCACAGGGTACTAAAACCAAATTGGCTTTGCCAATTCCTAGCTATGTGCCCTGGGGTGAGGTGAGTTGCCTCAGTGTCCTCATCTGTAAAATGGAGATAGAGTGGCTAGAATATACCCAGTTAAATTTGAATTTCAGATAAATCACAAATAATTTCTTAAGTATATCCTAAATATTGTACAGGTATCCTTCCTGTATTTTTATTTGCTACATCTGACAAGACTAGTATTACATCATAAAAGGTTAAATTAAGGCCAGGCGCAGTGGCTCACACCTGTCATCCCAGCACTTTGGGAGGCTGAGGTGGGTGGATCACCTGAGGTCAACAAGACCAGGCTGGCCCACATGGTGAAACCCTGTCTGTACTAAAAATACAAAAAATTAGCTGGGGGTGATGGCAGGCGCCTGTAATCCCAGCTACTCAGAAGGCTGAGACAGGAGAATCGCGTGAACCCAGGAGGTGGAGGTTGCAGTGAGCCAAGATCGCGCCATTGCACTCCAGCCTGGGCGACAGAGCGAGACTCCACACACCTGCCCCCGACCCCGACCAAAAAAAAAAAAAAAAAAAAGGTTAAATTAGTTAATATACGTGAAGGGCTTGGTAACAATCACCCAGTAGTTAGCAGTCCTTTTGCTTCTTTGCTACAGTGTACTAGCACCGTTTTTTTCAGGGACACTCTGTCATGAATTACAATGTTCCTGCATCATCTATTGATCCCTCTAACTGCACTTCCCACAGCTCCCCACCAACCCCATCCTTCAACACAGCAAGGCCAGGCAGTCTTTTCGGGCAGCAGTGCTTACTGATTAGACTGGAATATGCATCTGACCCAACGTAGCTCAATCATAGACTGGGTTTCAACCTATGAGGCCGCCCAACAAGAAGGATGTTGTCCAATAAATGTAGTAGGATTCTACATTAAGCAGTCAGAATTTAGGTTGAGGAATACAGAGGGAATGGATCAGTGAGTACCAAAGGAAAGAAGGGCAGATATGCAGAGATGAGAAAATTTGTCATGTTAGATAGTTCCAAAGGGAGAGAAAGAGGGCAGGTATCTTAAAAACTGCTGAAATCCTGGAATTTTCCAGCTCCAGTTCTAATGTAGTCCTACAATAAACTCCTTTTTCTGCTCTTTGCAAACAAACACATACACACACACACACACGCTATCAAGTAAATAAGCATTCCTACTTCATCTAACAAACTGTGTGCTGCGCACTATTAGAGAAGGTGGGGACACAGAGTTGAGAAGCAGCACCTCTCTCCGAAGACCTTGGAGTCTAGACAGCGGGGAATGCAAGGAAGACTTACGTATACTTGCATATAATAAGGGACAATATAAATGTTCTCATGCTAGGAAACTATGAAATGGGGGCAAATCTCTCCTTTTCTTGCTCTGACTTCTAGGCATTGAACTACACTTAACATTTGGTGTCATGTGAATGTTCTGAGATTACAATTATGGAAAAGTAGAAGGAACACAGGAAGCAAAAAGCCTTGAGTAGTAGGAAAAGCAAGATATTTTACAGCTTAGGGCCATGTGAGTACAAACACCATATTTTTAAAAATGCATGGATGTGTAATTGGATGTATGTGTGTATGTGCACATGTATACACGCACACAAACATATATATTAAAGACACAGTAAAGCCAAATGGATCTGCCACATCTGTAACGTTTACAAGACAACCAGACAACGCTCCTCTGCCAGACCACACTCATGTTTTCTACGATTTCTAAGTATTGGGAATGGCTGAATTATTCTTTTTTTTTTTTTTTTTTTTTTTTTGAGGCGGAGTGTAGCTCTGTCGCCCAGGCTGGAGTGCAGTGGCCGGATCTCAGCTCACTGCAAGCTCCGCCTCCCGGGTTCACGCCATTCTCCAGCCTCAGCCTCCCGAGTAGCTAGGAATACAGGCGCCCGCCACCTCGCCCGGCTAGTTTTTTGTATTTTTTAGTAGAGACGGGGTTTCACCGTGTGAAACAGGATGGTCTCGATCTCCTGACCTCGTGATCCGCCCGTCTCGGCCTCCCAAAGTGCTGGGATTACAGGCTTGAGCCACCGCGCCCGGTGGGCTGAATTATTCTTAACCAAAGGCTTGGGTGTCACATAGAAGAGGACAGAGGAGGATGGGGAGAGGCGGCGTTGATGGTGTAAAAAGCAGGCACCAGGAGGTAAAAATGCAATAGAGGCCAGGAATCATACTTGGGAGACTCAGCTAGAGGACTGCCTAGAAGTGGATGAAGCTAGCAAACGTACCGGAAAGGTTTTGCATATTCATTAGCTCAGGATATGTCAATCTCAGTGCTAAAAAAAAATCAGCAGAAACTTAGCTGTGCCCCTAGTGGAACTCAGTGGCATATTTACAAGATAGAGTAGCACACTGCAAATCTATGTGCTATGATCTATGATCTACCTGAGCAGAGGACAACTGTTTTCTCTTGTTGGAAGAATTTGCAGTGACACTTCCTCTCTAGAGGCCTCCAACTCCTTGTTAATATGGAGGACTATACACGAGAATCCCTGACTGAGGAGAGTCAATGTGGTCATGAGAACCTCCCCCAGAATATTTCACTCTCTTCTTGGTCAATCATTCCAACTATCTACAACGTTTTTTTCCTCCAGAAATTTATCCCTACCTTGTTGATCTAGTAGTAACGATACCAGGAAGAAATTATTACAGGTGAATGATGGAATGCTGCTATTCATTCACAGACATTTATTAAGCCTACTCAGTGCCAGACTATACAGTTAGATATACAGTACTTACAGCCCAGGGTGCATCCTGTGCCCTCTACATATGTTAACTCACTTCATCATCACAACAGCTCTGAGAGATAGGTACTTTTACTGATGAGGAAACGGAAGTACTGAGAGGTCACACAGCCAGCTAGTGCCACACAGGCAGGATTGAAACCCAGGCTGTCTGGCTTCAGAGTCTATATTGCTAATCATTACGCCATGCTACCTTGAATACAAATGTCGAGCATAGGTCTCATCCTCAAAGAATTTAAAAGTCTAGTGGGTGTATCCCTGGAGTCTGTCATCTTTTCAAAATGAGAGTTCCAAGTTCCAGCTCCTCCTGCCCTCTTTAAGCACGGAGGATGGCAGTGGCTGAACACCAAGATAAGGGCCACTGAAAATAAACCTGTATTTCCTTTTCAGCTCCCCACTGTAGAACAGGCTGATAACCACTCTAAATGATAACTGGATGATCTTCTCGGGCTTTGTAATAACAAAACTTCAACTGAAGATTGCTTTAGGGTGATTTATTTGATCCAAGAAAATGATGCACAAATTAAACCACACTTTCCCAGTGAATTACACTATAATTGCGGGGAGGGAATTTATTACTTTCTTTAAAAGGAGTCTGGGCAGATGAACACATTTAGTAGAAAAACAACTCAATGCAGACAGCCCATGGGCAATGTGCATTACGGGTTTAAGTATTTGCTATTACTGAAACAGCAGCTAAATACACCACAGCGTTGGTCCTCTAGGATCCAAGTCTGATCAAAATTTCCACACAGTGGGTTAATGATCCAAGCTGAGAATAAAATGCAACTGGAGAAGTGGAAAATAAACAGTCAAAGACACTGTTGACAGAGAGACCCAATTTCCAGTGGTTCAGAGGCCAGAAAGGGAGAGATGAAAATTAACTCTGCAGATGGATGAAACGCTAGACTCCCCAGGTTGCAAAGCAGTAACATAAGCTCAGATATCCGGGCCCTAAGTGCCTGTATAGATTCTGGCACCTGACAACCTCCTCACTCTAACGGACAACCTGGGGAACTGTCTGCTTTGTGTGGGCACTGAGCAGTAGCTGGGCTAGAGGTAGGCAGGACTAAGCAGCTGGGATGCCAGGGCTGATCTTACCTGTAGCTGAGGTTTTCAGGTCCTCATAGAGTCCAATTTTTGTCTCACTCATTCCAGTAACAGGGCTTGCTATTCTCTTTTTGGATACTACTGTCTTTGGGCTCTCCTTAGACTCTTTTCTAAATTTTGTCTTTTCCTGAGTAAGAAAACCCACTGTGTTTAGGTGCCGGGCTTTGGGTCAGACAGATGTGAGTTTACATCCTTCTTAGCTGTTTAAGCTTGGACAGGTCACACTCTTAGCTTTAGACTGCTTATTTAAAGCAAACTTGAGTTCATGATGCCCAGTCCACTGAATTGTGTTAATTAAAATAATGTATATAATTAGAAATCATTATTCTGTTATTAGGAAATTCACATTCATATGTGACTCATAAGACCTATGTTTCTAAAGAAAGGTAAAAATGGTATACTAACAACATAAGTAAACCCAGACTACTAAAATGTCTGAGTTGGAAGAGACTTTGGGGATCACCTGGGATAGAAAGGGTGCTGAATAAAACAAAGAGGGTAGAAAAGAGGAAGGTGAGGAATTGAGGAATTTCAAAAACAAGTATCATCTTAATTCATTCTCACACACAAAAAAAACTTTCTTGAACGTCAACTACGTGCAAGGCACCATGCTAGTCATTGCCTAAAGACTGCTAGAGTCTAGCAGGGCAGATAAGGTACAAACCCATCTTGTGCTAAGACTTATGAGACAGTGGTTCTCAGGACAAGCACATGTACTCCTGGAGGGAGATCGCAAAGGTAGTTTCTGTGTCACACCTACCTTGGCAGGTGGCCCCATCCATCTACCAGTCTTTCCTTCATAAAAGGTCCCCAAGGAAAGCAGTTTCATAGCTGTCCCTGGTCACCAATTCCATGCCTCGAACTGTGACAGGCAATTCTTTCTAATGTCTAACTGACACATCTTGTGCCATGGTTTAAATCCAATTCCTCTTGTCTGTTCTCAAAGAAAATGGAGAGCAGCTGGCCCCCACCTTCTGCATAATAACCCTCTCAGGGGTTGGACACTGTCATTACATTGCCCTTGAGGTCTGGATTCATTATCCATTGTGGGCTGACTGAAAAAACAAAAGATGCAGACACTGTATTTCATTTTCCTGGCAAATGGGTTCCTGTGGGAATGTGGTGACACAGAGGACCATGCAAGTTGCCTTTGGCCATGTACAAGATGCTGGGGTAGGCAGCTGCAAGGCGGTCAGTGATTTTCTCCCAAGGACAGTAAATAGACTATGATGCATCCTGGGGAACACTTCATCACTAAAGTGTTCATCCACCCACAGAAGTTCATCCCAAAACTTCAGTTGTAGAGAACAAGGGAAATTTGTGCCCTGTCCAGATAGTCATCTTCTTAGGGAGAATCAGGCAGCAAAATGAGGAGTAAAGAGAGAAATAAAGACTGTATTTTAGTTCAGTCCTAACTAATTTGATCTCATTTTGTCAGTTATTTAAAGAGCTACATTTATGTATGTATATTAATCATACCTTTTATTTTCTATATTTTACAGTGCCCTGTTGGCCAAGGACAGACTGGCCCTCCCAGGGCTGGCTAATTCCTGGATAGCAAAGGACTCTGCTGAGGGTGTCTTTCATATGCACACTAACCAATCCAAGGCCCTATCTCCAACCACAACTTTATCTAACTCTCATACAGCAAGTCAGTATTTCCCCTGCTCTAAATCACCACAGGACCAGGTATCAAACAACCAGAGACCACTTTTATAACCCAGGGCTGCTGAAATTACCAAAACTACTATCCAACCCCCAAACTTGCTCATATTTGCCTTCCTTGTCTCATCCATTACTTCCCTGGAAAACCACAATAAATGCTCTGGGCCATGCTTTCCCCTCTCTCCTCCTTCTGCCTCCTGACTGACCCTGATACTTCCCCCACGTGGCCCTGCATGGCATGGCATGGCATGGACCTTTCTCTTAAGTATAAGAAAGAAAACTTCTTTCAAACTCTGTGTCTTTCATCTTAAAGTACCCGATTAAAACAAATCCTGAGTTTCTTAGCCTGTTTTGTGCTGCTATTAAAAAAAAAAGAAAGAAAAAAAGAAAAACAAAAAAACCCCAAAAACCTGACAGTTCTCTCACAGTTCTAGAAGCTAGAAACTCTAAGATCAAGGTGCCAGCATCTGGTAAGGGCCTTCTTGCTGTGTCCTCACATAGAAGGTAGAACAAGAGAGAGCAAACCCACTACCTAGAGTGTTTTTTATAGCAGTGTTAATCCTAAACACCTTCCAAAAGGTCCTACCTCCCAACAGTTGTGCTGATGATAAAGTTTCCAAGATGTGAATTTTGGAGGGGACAGAAACATTCAAACCATAGCACTGGATAAAAATCTGGAAACAATTTATCACATCTTAAATCATTTAGATAATATGCCTCAAATTGTAGTAATATTAAACCACAAAGTTCTTACTATTTTTGGGGTAATATTGCCCACTGCTGAGGTAGTAACTTCCAATCTAAGGAGTACTTTGTTACTTGCAAATATTGACCATTAAGCTTCCTTGTATTTTGTTATACTTCTCTCCCAGAAGTTCAACATTTGACAGACACCAGCTTTCAAGAGGTATTCAGAGGTAACTCATTCATCATTTACCTGTCTAAATGGTGTTCAGACAGATATATTTTCTGTCCCTTAAGAACTCTACGAAAGGAAACTAGATTTTTGTTAAGTACAAACAATATTTACATAGGATGTAAATATATCCTTTTGCTATCATCAAAACAAAAAACATTCATGGATATGCATCTTCATTTCCTTGTCAGAATTTCCACCTTCCTTTTTTGCTTTTCTCTCTTATTTTCCACACCGTGCTGTCAGTACTCCTCGAATTCCATCAGAGGTTCTTTCCACGCACTTAACCTTTAAGATAAAAAGACCTTTGTTCTAATCTACCTTCACATACAGCAAATCCCGTTTTTGTTTGTATCGTAGCTTGTCTCCTCGGAGCAGATTGACATGGGGACCTTCACGTACAGCAAATCCCATTTTGCTGACAGGGAAAGCAAGAGTGTTGGCTAAGTGTCTTGGTCAAAATCATATACCAAGGTACACAACGAATTCAGGACTTTTGACTTTTGGCAACTGATGGGAATCCTGGGCAATAACATTTGCTACAGACTAAACGCCCTCAAATTCATATGTTGAAATCTTATCCCCCATGTGACAGTATTTGGAGGTAAAACTTTTGGGAGGCAATCACATCTGCAGGCACCTTGATCTTGGACTTCCCAGCCTCCAGGTCTGTGAGAAATGTTTCTGTTTAAGCTGCCCAGTCTGTGGTATTCTGCTACAGTAGCCCAAACTAGGACAATGTTCTTCCTAAAAAAGTATAATACCAAACCTCAATAGAGGTGTAGAGATGGGAGGAAATGATCTTTTAAGACGCCTTTCAGGCCGGGGACAGTGGCTCAAGCCTGTAATCCCAGCACTTTGGGAGGCCGAGACGGGCGGATCATGAGGTCAGGAGATCAAAACCATCCTGGCTAACATGGTGAAACCCCATCTCTACTAAAAAATACAAAAAACTAGCCGGGCGAGGTGGCGGGCGCCTGTAGTCCCAGCTACTCAGGAGGCTGAGGCAGGAGAATCGTGTGAACCCGGGAGGCGGAGCTTGCAGTGAGCTGAGATGCGGCCACTGCCCTCCAGCCTGGGCGACAGAGCGAGACTCCGTCTCAAAAAAAATAAAATAAAATAAAAAATTTAAAAAGGCACCTTTCAGTCTGAATGTATTTTCTAATAATATCCTGCAAAAGACTAATCTAGTGATTAAATAATATATCCAGGTATGGTTACTGTAACCCAAAACTCAAGTGCATCCATGGATATTTACCGCAGACCTCTATACTTGCCCAATAGTATAAACACTTTATGTCCTATTTGGTAGACCAATTTTTGGATAGCTTTGGACAAAGGAGAGAGGGATGACTAATAGCTGGGTAATAGAATTAAGATAAAAAAAGCTTTTTTGAAGCTGGAATAACGGGTTAATACCAGTAAGATAAAATTTAACAGGGACGTTGCTTCTCTTACCTCTGAGTCACAGTCCTTTCCCAGTGAAAGGACTTTTACAATTTATTACATATGGTTTAAACCCTGCATCTTCCTTAACATTATACACTAAGCACTTTCTCATGTCATTAAATATTCTTCAGAAAGATCATTTTCACAGACACATGATATTCCATCTTGTGTTTATATTTAACATTACCCTATTTTTGGCCAGATATGTTGCTTCTAATTATTTACACATATATTAGGCTACAGCAATTACCCTTTTGTATAAGAAATAATTGAACAGGAACAAGTGTAAAGGCCTTTAAGTTCAAAACCTCAATCATGTAATTATAGATTCTGTTTTTCTGGGCTTCTAGAAATTTTTAGAAAAAAAAAATCTGTAATATTTTTGTTAGTGACAAGTGCAATATTCCTCAATAGTGCAACCAGTATGAGGTTAATATCAGGAAGACACATTAGTTCCACTGTACTCTGTGACAGTCACATTACAGCTCAAATACAGTGTGTGTTCCAGATGTCACCCTTCATAAGCAACATGGACAGACATTTAAAAGACATCAGTACAATCTGACAATTTATCAGACGAGGGATGGCTGAAAGAAGGGAGGGATTTAATACTGAAAAGAAGACATTAGGTTATAAGATCTTGGATTTCAAATACAGGAAGGAATATGTTGGAGAAACTTATATTTACTCCAATGACTGAGAGCTATATGAGGCACATTTCAGATGTGGCCTGGAGCAGTTAAAAAAAAAAAAAGTCCAAAAGCCATAATGAATTTTAATAGACTACCTTCTTCCCACTGAGGACTGTAAGATTGGAAGGGCTGGCTAAAATCAGAAATGGTGTGAGTTAGAAACAGCTGGTTCCTCCTCCTCTGCATATTCTTGGATGTTAACATTCTTCAAGGTTCCATCCTTGGCCTCTCAACACTTTCCACACTTACCTGGGTCAACTCAGCCACTTCTACAGCTTTAACAACCGCTGATCTCCAGGTGGCTTTTACATCTGTATTTCTAGCCCTGACTTTTCTCTTGAGCGCCTTACCATCTAGAGAAGTCTTCACAAACGTAATATATCAAAATCTGAGTTAATTATCTTCCTGTTATCATTAGTCAGGACTAATGGGTGTGTCCGAAACACTAGCCAGCAAAGGCAAAAACAGTAATTTATTAGCTTATGTTAACCAAACCATGGCAGGAATTAAGCCAGCTTCAGGATGCTTGAAATCAGAAACCAAAAGGCCACCAGAACTCTCCTTCTATCTCTCATATTTGCTTCTGTCTGCTAGTTTCAGTTTTCCCTACTGAATACCAGCTTCTTACACATATAAAAGACAAAACCACTAGCATCTCGAGAGTTGCAACTTCCCAGATCTATCATCAGCTTTCCCTTAGTGACTATTCAAAATTCAAAAATACTAGGGAAGGGGTCAGACTGGGTCACACATCCATACTTAGGCCAAACACTGTGGACCAGGGTAGAGTATGAGACACTATGATTGAACTAGCTTGCATCTGGTATGCACCCCTAGAACAATCACCATAGATAAGGAGATAGCGTTCTGTATTCTAAAAGGTGGGAGCAGGGGCAGGGGTGGAAAGCAGCTCTTCTTAGGTTCACATACACAAGTTGAAGCAGGGGAGAAGAACAGGTTGCCACCACTACTCCAGGAAAAAGGAGCAGTGCCCACCACACTCTCCAACCACGTTCTGTCTTCCACATTGTTCATCTCCACTGATGACATCTCTGCGTACTCAGACTTACAAACTGTGCCCCAACTTCTTAAAAACTTTGGTCAGTTCCTCAAACAAAACCCAAACTCCTTAACTTAAAATACAAATCCCTTTCCAACCAGGCTCAACTTTTTTTTTTTTTGTCTCCCCAAATTATTCTGTTCCATTCCCACTCCCTGCTTTCCCCACATGACCATGTGTTGCTGCTACACACACTACTTAGACACACAGGGCCCTTTCCTAGCTCTACACATTGGCCCGTGATTTGTTGGGATTGGATTGTCCTTTTGCACTTCTGTCACATGGTATTTTCCTGCAAGATTAGGGTAAAATGTTGCCTTATTACCCGTAGGTTACACCTACCCTGCTCTCCAGGAATATCTGATCCCTTGGCTTTCTGCATTTCCCATGATAGGGAATTCACGTCTCTGACCAGCACTTAGCACATGGAATTATCTGTTTGGTTACATAACTGTCTCCTCAGTAGGCCGAGAGCTTCTGGAAGGTAAGGACTACACCTTGTTCATCTTTGATGTTAATCCAGCACAGGGCCTGACATATAACTGCTGGCACATAGTGGATAGTAAATAAATATTTAATGACTAAATCAACAATTAAAAACTTCTAATTTTAAGATTCATTTGGTCGTTTTAATACCTGCAACCACACAATAACAAAACTAAGGCTTTCTTCCTCTCTTTCTTCCTTCCTTCCAGAAATGACAGTTAATTAATGGATAATGAATGTTTCCTTTGTTTTCATTATTTCCATCCATAATACTTCAAATTTATCCAATTCTATTGCAGCACCCACCATCAGTACTGTCATCAACTTCTGAACCATTTTCCCTGTCATTAGTCCAAAATGGAGAAATATTTTATTTTCCTTGGGTGTGAAAATATATACTAAATCTATGACAATCTAGATATTATAAAAGGATCAGGTGACTATTGCTGCTTCTGTTGAAATTGGCAATGAAAATATAAGAGACATACAAAATCATACTATCCTTATCCATAACCCTGTCCACCCCCTTGGCCCACAAACGGTTTTCTGGAATGGATGAGAAACAGATATGCCTGGAAGCCACGGGAAATGGACATTAAGAACTCAAAATCACAGATCTGTTCTCATTTATGTTGCCTCGCCTTTCTGTGGCTTGTTTTTTCTCCCCTGCATGCCAAGTTCCTTACTTACGTTTCTTGAGAAGCAAAGAATAGGGTGAGATCTGACACCATGCCACTGCAGTATGACTTCTCTCAGACTATCAGGGGTTTGTCCTTTTTCACTTCTGTCACATGGTATTAGGAATGGCCCCACAGAGGCCCTTCTCCTGGAACAGGACAGCCAGCACTGATTATGGTATCTAAGTCTTGAGCAAGTAGCATATGTCAGACATTGTGCTAAGTGCTCCATATACTCACACAGACTCAGGTAATTCTCATAACAGCATTAAAATGTGAGGAAACAGCAGTTCTGAGAAGCTAGTCAACTTCTCCAAGGCTACATGGCTAGAAAGTAGCAAATCTGGGTCTGTTGCTAGGATCACCTGACTCTAAAACCTGTTTTTTATTAGAACACATTGCTTTTCAAACACAAAATCCTGACACAGACCTTTTACGATGCTCCTCTCCTGCTACAAAAACTCTTTAAATGAACAATATCAGTGTTAAGATCTTGCATATATGGCGGTAGCCCAACACGATTACATTGGAAGATAGATCACTAGACTGGGAACTACACTGCCTGGGGTCTCTGCCTGGTTCTGGAAACATGATCGCAGGCATTCAGTTCTTGTCTTCCACAGTCACAAATTATTTGGGCTCACCTCAATTTTGTAGGAAGAGTATAAAAATTATACCTTTAAAATATTTGTGGTATACCAGTTCAACTCCTAAGACTTTGAGAGACGGATTTCAGAAACATCTGGAGTTGATATGTCCTCTGTTTCAACTTGAAGCTAAGTTTATGGCCCATCTTTTCTGACACACATTTTTTAAAAAAGAGCATAGAATATCATAGCTCAGAGGGCATATTGTGTTCTGAGGTGTTAACTTTACAATGTTAAGAACCTGAGCTTTAATTTGTGCCAAGAAGGCAGGCAAAACTTAGGGGCTCCATAACTCAAGCACGATGGAGAACACAGCCAGGAGGCACTGCCGGAGGTAAAGAAGCAGCTGGGGAGTATAGTCAGAAAAACGTTAGGGGATGAAGAATCGTTCTGGCAAGGTGGGGACGGGTGGGCTGAAGAAGTAAGGTTGACAGGGAACTCACTGGTAACGGTCTTTGTGTGTACGGCCTCAGAAAACGGCCAACGATCTTTTTCTAAATCAACTTAAATTAATGTGATTTCATCTGAGGAAAGAAGGAAAACAGATTAGATGACAGTATGTGGTATGGTTATTTGGGAAGAATTTCACCAGGCAAAATTCTAAAATATTAGACTAGGTTCCTATTGGTAAGATGCGCACTTTTCCTAGCAGTTATTATAAACAGGATAAATACCTATGTCGGTGGATTTGACCAGGGGTTGTCCCATCTGGTGGCAGGGACTAGGTAACTTCTGGAAGGTCCTTTGACTCTGCTCTCTAAAATGCAGCTAATGAACTCAGCTCCCAGTTTGCTGTGCCAGTTCCGAGGCAAGATGCTGCCACCTAGCGTCTGCTGTTCTCACGCGCAGTAGCACCTAACTGCCTACGTAACACTTTGATTAGAAAAGCCCTGATAATGTAGTCTGTCCTTCAGTCGGACAAAATAGGCCTAAACGCTAAGGCCATGTGGAAAATGGAATCAATGTTAAATTGTTTCTTGAATTAAAATATTCTTTTGAGAAGAATGTAAGAGCAGTCAGCATAGCACTGAATCATGAAAATCCAGAGTTCACCTACATCACCCATGGGTCGACTACGTAAACAGCTAGAGAATATGCAGGGAACTCGTTCTCAGTGTCTTTAATGTACAGACATAGACCCAAGCAGTGGAATATACAAGGAAAGAAACTGTAGCTCAAGGCTAGGCGCGGTGGCTCACGCCTGTAATCTCAGCACTCTGGGAGACTGAGGCAGGCGGATCATGAGGTCAGGAGATCGAGACCATCCTGGCTAACATGGTGAAACCCCGTCTCTACTAAAAATACAAAAAAATTAGCTGGGGGTGGTGGCGGGCGCCTGTAGTCCCAGCTACTCGGGAGGCTGAGACAGGAGAATGGCGGGAACCCGGGAGGCGGAGCTTGCAGTGAGCCGAGATCGCACCACTGCACTCCAGCCTGGGGGACAGAGCAAGACTCCATTTCAAAAAAAAAAGAAAGAAAGAAAAAAGAAATTACAGATCAACGTAAGAACCAATTTTCTAGCATTCAGAACTGTCTACAAAATGTAGGATTTCCTAATCATTGGAAGTATCCAGATACAAGTTGGAATAAGAAGGCATTTAAACTAGCAACACAGTTAATTGAAACATAGTTTTATCCAAGACTTTGAGAACCTTGAAGGCAGCATTTTCACTACTGTGTCCTGTGTTTAGGATCGTGCCTGGTATGGAGTACAGGTACTCACTTGGCGGTTTGTTGAATGAGTAAATACATTCTCTTACAATTTCCCAGGAGGAAGAAAAGTAGCCCAAACAAAAGTTAGACAAGTTGAGAACAAAAAGAGCAGTCTCTGACATTTAGAAACTAGCCTGGTACTCACAGCTAAGGTATGTTATTCTGATGAACCTAAACTATCTCACAGAAAACCAACCTCTGATAAGGTTATTCTAAGACCACAATAAAATGAGACAAAACAAGGTCATTTCATAATTGTGTCTAAGAGCAGACAAAAATAAGGTCACTGTGCCACCCACAGGACACCAAACACCACTTCTCTCAGCCAGATGAACCACTGCTTCTGTTTTGCTAATTACAGCTTATCCTCAGCTACACTTCCCTCTCTGTAGATAAGATTTATGAACATGCCAAATTATAGAATTGCCCCTGCTTTCTGACAGCATCCAATGAGAGTGAAATCCTAACTCCTCAGACCCTCCCCCAAATCCCCAAAGCCCAAATCCTACAAAAAGTTCTTTCTTGCACCCTCCTACCGGGACACCCCATAGTTCCTCTGCGGGTGTGTGCTCTCTGGCTGCCATAAGTAATGAACCTAATTTGTTTAACTTACAGGGTTGCTCCCGGTGGTCTTTGGCCAAAGGGCACTGACCAAGTAAATGCTAAGAAAAAAAAGTTATGTCCCTACCTCCAAGTACACTATAAATACCGTATGAATCCTAGCCTGTGAGGGTTGTATTAGGCATAGAAGACTTCTTGAAAGAGGAGAGACCTTACGTATTAACACTCTCTAGCATTTACTCAGGTTGACTATGTGCCGGGCATCATCCCAAACACTTTACAAGCATTACTTCATCCAGTTCTCACAACAGCCTTCTAGGGTAGACACTATCATCATCACCATTTTATAGATGAGGAAACAGCAGCACAGAGAGCTTAAGCAACCTGCTCAAGTGAAACAGGTGGTAAATGCTGGCGCCAGGAATCACCCTGGACATCTGACTCCAGAGCCCATGCTTCAAATAGAGTTTTCAAGAGGGAGGAATACGAGTGTGTGTTCTAGGGTGAGGCAGAAAGTCATAAGCAAAGGCATGGGGGCCAAGAAGGAACTCCCTTACCCAATAAGCTTCTTGATTCCCTTAAACTGTATAAAATCTTCACAATCCCTTCTCCACATAGCTCTTACTGCTGGGTCCTGGTTCCCGTAAGGCTGGTTCCAGGACCAGGTGCAGGGGTTTGGGGCAACACAATTTAAATGGCTTTGATTCTGCCATCTTTGTTTTAGTGATAAAAACAATGTTCCAACGTTGCTTCTACCCATATCTGGTTTTTCTCATCTCTTCAAAGCCTGATATGGCACAGATGGGTGTGGCTGGGGGATAAAAATCCTCCTTCCCTCAATTAACATCTACTTATCTTTCTATCTTCACATTCAAGTGTCACTCCCTAGGAAAGCCTTCCATCATTCCCGAGGCCAGGTGAAATCCCTCTGTCAGAGCCTCACAGTGGCCTGAACTTCCCCTCCAGGAAACTTCATCATTCTTGTCATTACAGTTCATTATGTCTTCCCTGCTAGACTTCAAGTCCCATGAAAGCAGAGGCCATGACTGACTTGTTCAGTGCCTGGCACGCCACAAAAATTCAGAGTTGTGAACTAGAAGGGGAGTGGGGAAACTAATTAGTGGCAGAGTTTCAGGGACAACCATGTTCATTCTTTTTCCTTCCTACTGCAAGCCCTTGCTTCTTCTCAATGCATCATGATCCCTGCTACTGTATTTTCCTGATCCAAACTCAAAAATCATCTTCAGTCAGGTCAGATGTTGCCTAGAGAAATCTAGCTGTGCTCCACCAGGTCTTTTTCTTTCAATGAGAGTCTGATTGGTCTTTCATAAACTTCACCTTCTGAAAAGTGAACCTTCCCTCTCTGGTGAGTTATCCAAGGTCACACTGAATCAAACAGCAAAGCCAGGAATAAAATTCAGATCAGCTGGCTCCCAAGTTGAGGCTTGATCTTCTTCTTAAGGAATAAAGTGGAGGAAATGAGCTTGCACGCTGATTCTCTGAGACTGTTCATCAAACGTGGGCTTATAATGCCTACAGCTTCCACATGTTATCTAGGAGACATTAAAGCGTAATGAGCCCTTCAGGAAAAGGTATTTTTAAAAAGGAACAGGAAAACACAAGTGCAGTCTGGATGTATAATCAATATTGCAAAGATGATTTAATGAAATTCTGGATGGTGACTCTCCTTAAGCTGGTTTACAATCATGAAGTCAGCATAAGCCACAGAGTCAGAATCAGCTTACCGTATAACCTCTTGGTAGAGGCTCCAGCAATGCTAAGAAGCTGCAGAAAACACAAATGTCTTTGGCATAAAACCTATGTTCCAATGTTATGAAAAGTCACCTAAAAATAAGTAAGAGCGCTAAATTCTTAGATACACAGCCACATAGTGAGAGAATTCTAATAGCCAGGTTCTTGGCCTGTAGTGCTGAGAAACGAAAGCCAAGCAATTACAGCTGAGCAAATGGATTACATAATTTTACAGCAGGAGACTCAGATCATTTACGAGGAATTTATTGTTTGGGTTTAGAAATAACTGAGACATCTTTTTACCTGGGATGGATCAAGCAGAGCTCAGTATAGGAAGGAGACAGGAGGAAAGAAACATGAGTTCCCAAACCACCTTCCATCCTAGAGTTTCTGAAAACATGAGAAGTAAACTACCACTGCTAAAAAGTGAAGGATAAAAGATCAACTTTCAACTTCTCTCTTGGATATTTAGGGCTCACCTCTCCCTGCATATATTACTCACACTAATCAAGCAGCCTGCAAATAATTATGTATTTCATAGTTCTTTGAAATGTTCATTTCTTCCATCTGTGTTGCCCCAAGTAACATCATGAAATGATTCATAAGAAAGTGTGGCAGACTATCTCGTATCACCAAAACTCTTCCTGCAGAGTGCAAAGGGATAAAAATAACTAAAATCACTTTGTTAAAGTTTCTAACCAAAACTAATTCTTGATGAGGGTTTTGTTTTTCCTTTCCTTGCTACTTTTCATTACCTTTTATCTCTTTTACAAGTACAGAGTGTATAATTTCATCTAGAAATTGACTCTCTTTGTTTTAAGCAAAAGGAAATATTTGAAAATAAACAAATAATCCTTAAGCAGAGTGGAATATCTGGAGGCTACACAAGTAGGATCACCGTAAGACTGTTTCTCATGTTATTCCTAGCAATTTGGGAGATAATCACAAACACTCGAATGGCTACAGAACAGAATTTGTAAGGATGTAGCACTTCTAGATCAACAATCAAAGCTCAATTGAATTTTTATCACAATGAGTCAATCATTCTGCCCCTCGTTTCTCTCAGTTCGAACATGAGGATAGCCTTTGATGCCATCCTTGCTTGCCAAAGGTTCAACAGAATGTTTAACTCGCTTCAACAGGAATGATGGTAGACACAGTGCGAGTGGCTGGAGGTTAGATGGACTGTAGAAAGGATACTCCTTGGGTGAAAGTAGACACACCCTACACAGCTGCTCCTCTGAGCCAGCGGAGCACACCAAGAATAAAAAACGCTGCAGATGCCAACTCTTGGCCTGTTTGGGGAATTTTTTTTTTTTTTATAATAGCACACAGTAAACGATTTTTCCCATAGATCAGCTATTTCTAATGATTCCCATTTGATTAGCTATTGCTCATGATGATTCAAACTAAGAACAAGAGACTTCCCCCATCTGCAAGTGGGGTACATATGGTTACAGGCAACAAACTCCTTGGGGTCACTAAGATTGAGCTGAAAACTTAGGTTTGAATAATACAAGGTGGAGATGAGATACATAAATCACAGAAACAAATATATGATATACACAGACAACCAAGAACTGCTAATGGAGAGCTTTAATCATCACATGTAAAAGCAATACATTCATATATCAAAATTGGCTCCAAATTCTTTATTATCATCACCATCAACAGTCTAGAAATGAAATGACACACTGATATAAAACTTTTCTGTTTATAACTAAAAGATTTATGAAACTGTTTTTTATAAACACATTTTTTTTTTTTACCCTGAGGCTGATATCACCAAAGTGAAAAAGAAAAGTCATTTTCAGCTGGAATGTATCAATATAGAGTTTTAAAAACCATTTTTCATTATTTTAGAGTGATTTCTATTCATTCTTCCCACCCACTCTATGTGATGATAACAGGAAAAGACAGCAAATGGTTATGTCCAGTATTATTATATACTGGTCATATAATTCTCAAATGTACTGATCATATGATCCTCAATTTAATCTACTTACCAAAACAAAGAAATAAAATTTTAACATCCATTAACTCTATACTATCATATTTTAAAATATGTATCAAAATCAGTTCTCTCTTATAAAAGATGGGTTGGCAGTACATTCTCAGACCAAACAACAACAACAAGCCCCAAAAAACCAGTACAGTACTTTCTTACAATGGCTACTGCAGCGCATTCTACATATTTCATATAAGCCAACTAGGTAAGGTCACAGTTCGCAGAGATTGCCTAACAAATACTTAACTCTGGGCCCCCAGTCACCCGGAGATAAGATCTGCAAATGTCTAAAAGAAAAACAACCCCCAAATGCTGCAACAGTTATTCCATTTAAGTGCTGAGAGAGGTATGCATATAAAACTTGAAAAAAGATAGCCATGTTGAAGGGAGGACTATTTTAATGTGGTTTTTTGGTATGTAAATAACAAATAAATAGAAAGAAAGATTTTCAAAATCTGAATTCCTAATGTCTCTAACATTGTTTTTTGTGAACGGGTTTACAACCATGGTGTGCTGCCTCTCACAAGGCAGCCTAGTGACTTTGCCTCCAATTATTTTCATGATAATCTCTGGATGCTTTTTAAAGTGCTTTTTCTAAATATTCTCAGCACTTCATCTAAACCAGCAGCTGGGTTACATACCTGAGTCAGGAAATCTCTGTTGCCACTTTGTTTCAAAGTATTGTACATGCAATGTCCTGGGTACTACTTACCTCCCACTGCACAATTACACACATGCTGGGCTATAATGGAAATCTGGGATGGATGGCACTTGAAGAATTACGATCCCTAATCTGTCTACACTCATTACTTTTATTATTTGTAGATGCCTTTGTAATTCAAATGATTTAAGTGAGCAATATAAGCATAGACACCGGGATTTTTTTAAGAAGTTAAATTGTGTTCACTAATTGTCAGCCAGAAGTGGGTAAGGATAATAGAGAGAAAATTCAGTATTAGAAAGAGTTAAGAGAAAAGCTTTCTGAAAAAGGCTTGGTAGATGTGCTGTCTTTTAAAGGTAGAATCATAGAGAATCAGGCTGGGCACAGTGGCTCATGCCTGTAATCTCAGCACTTTGGGAGGCTGAGGCAGGCGGATCACCTGAGGTCAGGAGTTCAAGGTCAGCCTGGCCAACATGACAAAACCCCGTCTCTACTAAAAATACAAAAATTAGCTGGGCATAGTGGTATGCACCTGTAGTACCAGTAACTGGGGAAGCTGAGGCAGGAGAATTGCTTGAACTCGGGAGGTGGGGGTTGCGGTGAGCTGAGATTGCACCACTGCACTGCAGCCTGGGCAATACAGCAAGACTCTACCAAAAAGAAAAAAAAGAAAAAGGAAGGAGGGAGGGAGGGAAGGAAGGGAACGAGGGAGGGAAACAGAGGAGAGGAGAGGAGAGGAGAGGAGAGAGGAAGAGAAGGGGAAGAGAAGAGAAAAGGAGAAGAGAAGAGAAAGAGAAGAGGAAGAGAAGGGGAAGAGAAGAGGAAGAGAAGGGGAAGAGAAGGGGAAAAGAAGGGGAAGAGAAGGGGAAAAGAAGAGAAAAGGAGAAGAGAAGAGGAAAAGACGAGGAAGAGGAGAGGAAGAGGAGAGAAGAGGAGAAAAGAAAGGAAATCAATGTGAGAGACTCTTAACCATCACATGGGCAATTCCCCATCTGGTACTTAACTCCTATACAACATGCCTGCCAAACTGCTGTCTCGCCTCTGCTAGAAAATCTTTAGGGGAAGGAAGCTGTCCCAACACTTCTCATCTTCCTTACAATGGAACAGCAAAACAGATGGAACAGATAAACAAATTTCCACTAAACATGATTAAGAATTACATCTAACTTTTCAAGAGAGTAGGCTGTCAATAGCTACTTCAAAGGAGAAACCAGATTTGCCTCAAGCATCCCATGCTTTCTATAATGTTTCAAAATGGAGAGATATAAATTTGAAATATTAATTTTAGAAATCATTGTTGAATAGCTGTGTGTGCTGCAGAGGAGAAGGTAAAAAAAAATCTTAGAAGTGATCACTGTAGGGATTCTTTTGAAAACAAAAGGAAAATAAATGTTTGAATAATAATTTAAAGTTTCACTTTGAAGATGCAATAAACACCTTGCACACCAAGTCGTGGTCTAAGAATCCAAGAACCCTGATGGATGAAGTGTAGGCTAATGATATTTTGCAGCAATGATCAATTCAGATGTAGGAGATAGAGGAGAATGACAGGAGCAAGTCTAAGGCTGCAGTCTGCTATCCTGAGGCAACTGGAAAGCAGGACACTCTACCTTGATTTTCTGCTTCTGACTTGTAATGACAGCACTGCAAATAATTGCCTTGTTTCTGATTTCTCTCAAGGTGCTCAGGCTGTTTCAGAGTTTCAAATCCCCCCTTCAGAAGACCAACAAAGTAACGAATGGATTGGTGGATGATACTACTACCTGAATTCAATTTACAAAGGATCAATTCCTCTAAAGGGACACATTTATGTCTATATATTTTTTTCAACATTTATACGAATAAGTCCATTTAAACTAAAATCATTTATCCTGATAACACACATGTAAACCTTAAAGATCTCAATGACCACATTAGTTGAGACTCAGCTGATTCCATTTTGAATGGTATCTTTCACCCCTATGTATTAAAACATCAATGATATTAATTTTTAACAAACAAGACTACAAGAAACAGGCAAAAACAAAACAACAAAAACCAACCTTAAAGTCAGTATGTCTTTTTATATGGAGGCCACTTGTTTTTCATATCTGTTTCAAAAGTATCAGATAATTAACATTTAGTGGCTAGATGGCTGAAGAGCAAATCTTCCTGCAAAAAAGAATAAAGCTTCCTTGACCACTGAGATTTGGAAGTGAAATCAATGAAAGTCTATCAAGTACTCAGGATAGATTTGGTTGGCATCAAAAACCACAAAGATCTTTGGGTTCCAGGTATCATCCACACAGCTGTCATATAAATTCACATAGCTCCCGTCTTTGGAAGGAGGTCGCATGTATTTGGAGTCTCCGTTTATGTAATCTCCAATTAGCACTCGAGCAAGAAACATAGATTTATATGTTCTAAACAGATGCCGCTGTTGCAAGCTGACACCATGAATTTGGAATGTGTTTCCATGCTTTATGTCATCTTTGCAGAAACGACTGGAATAAGCAGCATCTCTAGCAAAATAGGTTCCTTAAACAAAGAGGACCAAGAAAAGCCAAGATTACTCTGAAGAATATATTAAAAACAAGCAAAAACATTTTGTCAGGAGAACAGATGCATAGAATTGTATAATAAAAGTAGATGTGGAATTTCCTCATTCGCAGATCTTTAAGAGAAGAATAGAAATCCATCTGTTATGGACAGCTGTGGTATAGACTACCATAGGAATAGATTTGCTGGTATATACCAGCCCTCACCACCAACACCATCCCCTGCCCCCACCAAAATATAGCTACCAGACTTCTCTTTTTAAAATAAATCTTACAAAGAAACCAATTAATAAAACTGATAAAACTGGTTCAATGATTAAAAGTGTGGCTGGACCTGAGTTTTGTTTTGTTCTGTTTTTTTGAGATGGAGTCTTGCTCTGTCTCCCAAGCTGGAGAGCAGTGGTGTGATCTCGGCTCACTGCAACCTCCGCCTCCCAGGTTCAAGCGATTCTCCTCCCTCAGCCTCCTGAGTAGCTGGGATTACAGGCACGTGCCACCATGCCCAACTAATTTTTATGTTTTTTTTAGTAGAGACAGGGTTTCACCATGTTGGCCAGGCTAATCTTGAACTCCTGACCTCAGGTGATCCACCTGCCTCGGCCTCCCCAAGTGCTGGGATTACAGGCGTGAGCCACCATGCCCGGCCCTGAGTTTTACTGCTTGGCCCTCCCTCCTGTTTCTGTTTCCTTCCACCACTTCCTCACCCTGCTCCCTTGTCAGCATCCAGCAAAGCTCTGGAGAGCACAGTGGAAACCGATGGCCCACAGGGATTCTTTTAAACCCCAAGAAACCATATTTCTATGATGCGGGATAACAATTCAATAATATTTCTGGAAACAATAGAATCCCATATCCATGAAAAGATTTCTGAGAGAGTATAATGCCATTCATATCTGAGCATTCCAAAACAAAAATGATTTTACTGGCTCACTGCCTGCACATGAAAACTCAACAAAGCAGCCAACTCTTCTGAAATGGTTGGCATCACAAGAGATAGACATCATTAAGGGCATTCTTACTCTAAAAAAATGGGGAAATGAATTGCAAAGTCTCATATTTACCTAACGCTGATGGGATTTATGTAACACCTTGACCTCCTTACAGTTAAATAAGTGGAATGGCCTTTTTAGTAGTTATTTTAAAAATTAATTTACATTTTCAAAATGTAGCATATCCTGATCCTAAATAGTAGTCAGTTCTCTTGCTGGAGGTAAGGTATAAAGTAAGTACAAGAAAATGAAATGTACATTCCGTTCCTTTTCCCTCACCTCTCTCCTTAATTTGCTTGAGTACCAGACATAAATTGAAAAACCTGGATTTTCACAACATTATAAATAATGTGATGTTTTCCCCCACTATTCCTTATTGCTCACTAATATCCTTACCTATCATTTTCTTAAAAACCAAACAAAACAAAAACACTAGTACCTATTCTGGTAAACAATGCAATTATAATCCATTTGTTTTCTCATTCTCTATATATCTGCCATAAAGCAGTTTTTATTTACATTTATATTCCTCTAAAAAGAGGAAACTCTCTCCTAGGACTCAAACTGGACCTGGAGTTCTGATAATTACCTTTTCCAAAGACAGCACCATGTATACCATTTATTCTCCAATCAAAGTTATGAATGCAGATTGCTTCTACAAATTCACTGCTGGTACCATGAAATAGCATTTGTTCATTAATCTGAAGCACACCTCTTTTTTTCTTGAGCTGAGCCTTTTTCCTAAAAACACAATATACACAGACACAAAAGCACACAGAAATATACCATAAGTAGCATTTGTTCATCTTAATGAGCAAGGTTCAACAGAAAGGGCCAAACAGAAAATACTTTAATATAAATAATAAGTGGACAAAGCAAGTCTAGAAAAGAAATAATTTCAAACGTTCTTGGACACATAAATCGTCTCATCAAAAATTATTAGTTAACACTGAAACTTATGGTTGAAAATTATGCCAAAAACTATAGTTATCCCATGATATGCCCCAACTTCGTAAACGTAATTGATTGTCTAAACCAGCTAAGCTTTATAGACGCCTAAAACTGAGACAACAAACAAGTACTACAACGTTCGCAGAGACTTTAGACAGTGAATTCCTTGAGCAGGGACCATGTCATATGCTTTTTATCCTCAGAAACTAGAAAATTTTGGTTCAGTTGATTAAATTTTGCACCGTAGGGTTGGGAGGGACATTAAGCCATCCAGTTTAATCCTCTTCCCAAGGATAAATCTATCCTAATACATAAAAGCATATTTAATGTAAGACTGATTATAACAGAAAACAAAAACTGAAAACAGCCTAAAATTATTTCACAGAGAAATGAATACACAGTCATGTATTTATATATAAAAGGTAAAAGTAATGAAGTAGATTTATGTGCATTAACATAGTAAATCTTGAAAAGTAATATTTAATGTAAAAAGAATCTTGCAAAAAGAGATAGAGAACTCAAAATAATACCGTGTATTATGTAGGTATACATACACAGGTAGTAAAAATTACAAAATACAAACAATAAGGCACCATACCAATCTCAGGAGGAAAGAAGGAGAGTAGGACAGGGATGGAGTAAACACTTCACCTGTATCTGTGTGAAGAGGAAGGAAATGTGACAAGTATCAAAATGTTAAATCTGATAGGTAGATACACGGGAGTCTGTAAACTATTTGCTGCATTTTCATTCTTGAAACTAAAAATCATATTTTAAAAATGAAAAAGAATCCCCTCCCCCGACTTCTGATAGCTATTTCATGCCTGCTTCAATCCATCAACTGCTCACTTTGCAAAACAGCACCGTCTATTTGTGATCAGCTGTAATAGTTGGAAAGTACATCCATCCCAACGCCAAACCAACATCTGCCTTCCGTTACTTCTACTGATTGGTCTTTATTATTCTCTTACAAACACTAACAATTCAATTCACTCTTACACAAAACAACATTGCAAATATCCAAAAATAACTATGAACACCTACTTAGGCTTTATTTTCTTGGTTACATATACACCATTCCTTCAACTACTCCTGACATAGCATAGCTTCTAGGTCTTTCTTTATCCCAACAGTCTTTAGTTAACAAGAATCTGCTGCATACTTTCTAGTTTATAAATGTTGGTATGAAATAGAAACAGTCCAGATATCATTAGACAGCACTGACTGCACCGACACCACTGAATGCATTTTGGTACCAGGGCAGTGAACTGCACCATAATCACCATGATTGAGTGTGTAGTCAGTTCAAACTCCCAGACTTTTTCAAACCAGACCTCTCTTAGCTTGCTAAATTTGTACAACTGATTTATAAACTGAATGTAATAGATTTATTTCAGTTAAGTTTTACTTGATACAGTAATTTAAAAAGTAAAAATTAAATAACAGTAAAATATCCGTATCACAGACTGAGTTCTATAAATGATATGGAGCTTGATGAGTATGTTTGGGAATGGATATTTGCATTTAAATGGACACAGAAATGAAAATGCATATGGTCTTTCTCAAGAGTCATTTGGCAGTATGTATCAAAATTTAAATGTATATGCTTTGATCTATTTGTGATAGTCTTTTCAGACCATTAAGCACGACCTTAGAAGGTTGTGCATTTAGCAAATGTTTACTGCACAAAAAGTCAGCATGCTTTCACTAAGAATTATACCAACTTCCTTTTTTAGAACTTTATGTTCTCACTTTTTTAAAACAATGTGCATTTGTTTCCTTTATAAAAACAAAGGAAAAAAATTTTTTTAATTAAAAAAAAAAAAAGATAATACTTGTTTTTACCCACTGTTTCAACCTTCCAAGGTCTTTCTGACTGCTGATTCACTCACTCAACACATAAGCTACCCCTCCTAGTTTTGAATCTTTCACAAGTGTGATAAGCAAACCTTCTGCATTTTCATCCAAGTTTCTGATAAAAATTTTGAAGGACCCAAGAAGAAAGCATGCATGCCATTCGAGTTACTCTTCTGCATAAGACTTTTTGGCTACTAGTTTTCCTCTTTGAAATACCAACCAGCAACCAGCACATATTTCTCCATCTTGTCTTCATGAAAAGAAACTTTCTCAACAACTATCAAGTGAGAAACCAAGCTAGACACGGCACAGTCTGTTCTAGTGCCCACTACTCCCACTACTAAGGCAGCCATGAAATGTGGACATTCACAGACTATGACCTTGGTGTTCCAGAAGGGCTAAAGTCGAATTCCAGGGCCTCATGAACTTTAGTTACATCTGCAAGGAAAGTCACAGACCTACGCTAAGTTCTTCACAACCCTGCCCACCTTTGCCCAGATCCACAGTCATTCCTGAACTTACTCAAAGTACTGTCACACCCACTTCTCAAAGTGTCTCAAAATGATCCACCTCTTAGGGACTAGAGTGCCAAACTGGCTAAAGTGTGTAAGCACATGTTCTGCACTGCAGCAAGAATACGTCCATGCTCTGGATTAAAGTAAGTCTACCTAGATTTAGAACACACTTCACCCTGCCGAACATCAGAACCACTTATAGAACTGTTTTAAGGAAAAAATGTCAGAACCCAGAGGTTCTGATGCAGTAGATCTGTGACAGGTGACAGATGTCTCTACTTGCTAGCAAATTCCACTGGCGATTCCGACCTGCAACTAGGTTTGAGAATCTCTGATCTAAATTCACATTATTAATAAGATGCTCTTATGTCCTTGCTGCCTTATGCTTCCCAGCTGTGGATCAACCCAACCATCTCCATATCTGCCCTTCCATTTGTACTCTGAAGTACATTACACAACATGGGTTGCCCCATAAATTCACATACTTTAGCTAAGCCCTCAATGCTGACAGAAATCCTATGGCTCCCAAGATAGCTCGTTCTACCCCATTATCCACAGTGGCCATTTCAAATCTCCTCTTTCCCCTTTCCTTTTCCTCTTATCAACACCTCCCAAACACTTTATTCTCTGTAGGTGACCTCCCTTCTTCCCTCACAAAAGAAATGGAAGGTATCAGGAAGGAACTCCTTAACCTAACTCCTCTTTTCATCCCCTACCTCGACTTATCTGTAAACACAACTGGACCATGCTTCTCTATCTCCTTCCTGACATACATTCTCAGAATTTCATCTCATCACACGTCTTCAGGAGCTGGAATCCATCAACTGCCCTTCCACTCTTTCTCTAAGAGTCTTTAAAATTCTCCTTCTCCATCGGTCCTTTCCAATTACAATGTTCAGTTCTCTCCCATGATTAAATTTTTAAAAAATAACAATAACCCCACATGATCTGTCTTCCCACATCTCTCACCCTCCTCACTGCCAAACTTCTTGAAAAAGCTGTCAACATTTGCTGTATACACAATAGGATATCTACCAACATTGCTTTCCTCTAGGTTACCAATGGCCTTCTTATTGAAAAATGCAAAGGAACTTTTCAAATTTATCCTACTTAGCATCTTTTCAGTATGTAATCACACAGATGGCACCTACTTGTGTAAACCACATTCTCCCTCCGGCTTCTGTGACTACATCGTCTACTGGTTTTCTCCCACTCTCTGTGGTTGTCAGTTCCCTCCCTGGGTCTTCTCTTCCTCTGTTCATCCCTTCCAGACTTGGACCCTTGGCCCTCTTCTTTCCTTAATGTACGCATGCTCCCCAGTCATCTTCTTCATTCCTATAGCTTCTATTACCCCACGTTTTCTAACAACTCCAAAACCTCTGTCGCTAGTCTACACCACTCTTCTGAACTCCTGACCCACATGTCAACTGCTGTATACCAACTACTACTCCCTTTCCATCATCCCTAAAGATGTTCCTACTGACACTCCCTTAGTCAAGTAAAACAAACAAGCCAAAAACTTGGGAGTTATCCTTCTCATCTCCCTTATTCACCCCATCGCAAACAGTGAGTGAGGCACCAAGCCCTATCATTCTATAAACTTAATACCTCAAAACTGTCTTCTTTGCTCCAACACAGCAGATACCACTTTGGGTCAGGCAACTCAACGTGTCTCAGTCTAATTACTGAAACAATTTCCTAAATTGGTCTCTCTGCTTCGAACTGTGATCCCTTTAAATTACGGAGATTTTGTGTTTGACACTTCTTTGTTGTGGAAGGCTTCGTCTTTGTTGTGTCATGCACTGTAGGATGTTTAGCATCCTGGCTTCTATCCCGCAGACGCCAGAAGCACCCCCACCCTGCCACATTAACAATCAAAAATGACGCCAGTCATTACCAAATGTCCCCCAGCAGGTAAAATCACTCCCAGTTGAGAACCACTGCTTTAAACCCCTTCTCCACTGCACAGCCTAATTATTTTTCTAAAATGCAAATCAGATGCATCACTCTCTTGCTTAAAGTTCTACAATGGCATTCTACTGTCCCAGGAAAAAATCCAAACCTCTTAGTTTAGCTTATAAGGCCCCACATGGTCTAGCCCCTGCTAACTCTCTGACTTCCACTCTGGTTTGATCCAACTCAACTAGGGCTACTAAAGACAATCACACAACCACCCCAGTGGTGCTACTACAAACTCCTGCAGGCTCTGCCTCTTGATACCATTCTACCTAATTTCTGTTCAGTCTGAAGCTGTTTCAATTTTCTGTGCTCCCTCTTATATCCAGACTTTGGCTCTTACTGCCCCGATGCCCAAGATGCCCTTCTCCTATCAACTGGTGTCTGGGGCTCCCTAATTCTCCCCACTCCACTCCACATCCCCTACTTTTGTTGGCAAAGATGGATGGATCCCCTTTGTGCTGCCATGATGCCCTGAGCTGACCCCCACATTTCTGTGTTACAATGGTCTGGCTCTCCAAGCTAAGGTTCTCTGTACCGTTTTATCCCAAGTGCCCAGAACAGTGCTTGTCATAAAGTAGGTACTAAGACATTTTTGTTAGAAGAAGTGGGGGAAGTAAGAGAGGCCTAGGCAATGTGAAAACTATTGCCGGATGGACTCATGTGCGCCTGACTACCTATATGGTGAGTCACAGGTTACGTGACAGTGAGACAGACCAAGTTATTTTAGTTCTTCAGGATGATGTCAAAATGACAGGCTGCCATCATAAGGAGACTCAGCATTTTGTACTGTCGTGGCAGGTGGCAGGTTCACTTACCATCACAGATTTCTACAGGCTGACATTACATAAAACCATGAAGGGCATCACCAGAGTAAAACTGTTTCCAGTGAAATTCTTAGTACAAAATGTTCTGGGGAATTACTGGTACATTTTTACCACATGATTTAATTGGGGACTCAATTTATGAAGGAGACCAATTTGATCTCCAATTCAGAGGGCTGATGAAGAATAATGAATTAAATTTTCATCAGACTATTTTAGAAAAACTTACTTTATTCACTGAGAGAACAAAGTCAGAGGAGGCAGAGGCTTCTGTCTTCCTCTATAAAAGAATCATCTAAACAAGAACTAAATTAAACTTTATAAACCCAGTTAACCTCAGTTATTGTCAGAAATAAAAGCTGGTTTGGCCAATAGACCCGAGACTATAAAGAACACAAGCTGAAAGCCCCTTATTTACCATAAACTATTATGAGAATAAAACCGGAAATGTACGCAGGCCATATTAACTAGTCAGTCAGAACCAAGAAAGAATTCCATATATCATTACCAAACAAAATCAGCCTAATTCTCAGGTATATAGAAATGAAATGAGTTATGGTCTGGGATTTGCTTTCAAATACTTTAGCAACAACAATAACAACAAAAAAGGAGACAGTTTATGTGTGGTAAATCTTGATAGATGCTGAATCAGGATGATACATGAAGTTCATTATATTAGATTCTACTTTTGTGTTTATTTGCAATTTCTCTGAATAAAAAGTTAAAAGTCAGCTTATATACTTAAAATTATTAGAAATCAAATCTCATCCACAAATGTTAACTGAAAATATTTCAGAGAACCACTTATTTTAATTTTTTACATGTCATAAAAAAATACAGCAGAAGAGGCTAATTTGGATAATACCTTTAATAGCTTTAAGTTTTCTGTAACAGACGTTATTTTCGGTTAAGTGAACACCGAGTCACCCAATGGGTCATTTCCAACTTAAATCTAGTAAGGAATTGAGATTTTAAATCTACAAAGTAAACTTTAGGCTAAGCAAGAAATTTGAAGGTATGTTTTAAAGTGTTCTTTAAAATAAAACAGGCAAAAGACTATTGGCAAGATAGTATGACTGTTAAAAACAAAACAGTGTTTGCAGAGACTTCTAATAAAAAGCTGAGCCAAGGAAGTCATATCAACAAAGCTAAACAGCTCCGACACTCCTCTGTAATGCTGATTTCAGCCAAGATGCATAGTTCTAAACCTTGAAAGGAAGGAGCTTCTCACATTGCAATGTTACAAACAAAGTTTACAGACCAACTCTTTCACTCCCTGAGAATGCTGAAGAAGAGCCCTGAGACCAGGTCAAAATATGGCAAGAGAAAAGCAGCATGTCTACACCAATGAAAATTAACACAATTCAATATTTATGTTTTAACCATAAAAGATTTAGCGGTAAGGAGAAGGTTCAGATTAGAAATCATCTCACCTGCAAAAGAATTCCCACAAATCTAGGTTTTGAATTCTCTGAATTCTTTTAATTCGGTTGCGATCCATCGTTTTCCCAAAGAGATTAGCAACTTCATTATATTCATGTGTTTGATTGTGCAGAGGAATAAGCTGGAAAAATAAATTTGCAGGGATTTATTGCGGTCCTTTCCGGTTTCTTTCATGGTATATTCAGTCAATTCTGCTCTTACCTGATATGGTACTTGAGTATTCACATTCTCCCAGTGTGGTGGCATAGGGATGGCCTCATTTTCACAGATGTAACTTGAAACAGCAAAAGACAAAACAAAATATCAGAAGCTGATTATAATTACTGTCAAGAATTTAGCCTTTTCTTCAAAGCTTAATTTTCATTTTCAGGGTACTGTGACACATGCAATTAAATATAGCCTTTGGTTTCTTTATTCAAAAATTATTGAATGTCTATGTGTGCTACTTTTTAGATGTTGAATAGTGAACTTTCGATGGAAAATACACAACCCTATATATCATAAAAATTTCAAAACCGGTTGCTTAGTTGTCTTTTTTTGAAATTTCCAAAATTTCTTTAAAATGTGAAGATTTTAGGCAAAGAAATTCAAAATAAAATCAAGCTCCTGATGAAAACAAAAGGCTGAAACTCGTGCTTATATTGCCTATTGAATAAAATCAAAATTCCTCCACCATTCATTCAATGTTCTCCAAGATCTAACTCAAATCTAAACCTTTCTCTGTTAATTGCCCACTATTCTCTCCAACAGCCCACTAACTTTAAGGGTTATTATTATTAGCACAGTCAGTCAGCAAATCTTAAAAACTATCAAACATGTTCAAGCCACCGGCTGTGAATACAGAAAAACACAGTGATGTTGAGGGATTTAACAGCAAAAGGCTGAAAATGACACACCAATCGCCTCCAGTGATTGGCTGTTACTAAAGAAACTAATAAATTTCAAACTGATCTTTAGGTTACTTTTTTCAAACTTATTTTAATGAAAAAAATCAAATATGTGGTTTAAAAATTAATATGTGTAAAGAAATATACTGTGAGAAGTCTTCCTCCCACTACAGTCCCTGCTACGTCCAAGTCTCACTTTTCACCCCATCTCCTGGTAATGATTATTTTAGTCTTGGGTTTTCTTCCAGAGCTGCTTTAGGTTAATGTAAGCCAAGCTTTTTGCTCACACAGATGGTAGCATAAAGCATACATTTATTGCACCTGTGTTTTTGTTTTTTACTTCATAGATCCTTAGAGATCTTTCTGTAACAGTACATAGAGAGTATCATTATTCCTAGTGCTTACAACAGAGCCTGGTACATAGCACACACTCAGTAAGTACTAGATGAATGAATGAATGCATTCTATTTTACACATGCACAGAATTCCACCATATGGATACACCATAATAATATTTAGCTTGTCTCCAACTTTTTGCTACTGTATTAAGAATGTTGGCCGGGCGCAGTGGCTCACGCCTGTAATCCCAACACTTTGGGAGGCCGAGGTAGATGGATTGCCTGAGCTTACAGGTTCGAGACCAGCCTGGGCAACACAGTGAAACCCCGTCTCTACTAAAATACAAAAAAGTAGCTGGGCATGGTGGTATGTGGCTGTAATCTCAGCTACTTGGGAGGCTGAGACAGGAGAATCACTTGAACCCGGGAGGCGGAGGTTGCAGTGAGCCGAGATGGCACTACTACACTCTAGCCTGGGCAACAGAGTGAGACTCCATCTCAAAAAAAAAAAAAAAAAAATGCTGCAGGAACACATTTGTTCATCTGTCATGTTACATGTCCACTTGTCTATCTGTAAAATAACATATTTGAAATAGAATTTCTGAGTCAAAGAATGCATTTTTTAATAATTTTAACAGATACCAACCAAATGCTGTCTTTGAACATACCTACTGACATTCTCACCAGAAATATAGAAATTGCCTATTTTCCCGCAACCACTCCAAAAAGGTGTGTGATCAAACTTTTGAATTTTAGTCAATTTGAGAGTAAAAATCAGTCTGGTATTAATTTGTTTTTCTCTTATTATGAGTGAGGTTGTATGAACTGCTCAAATTATTTGCCCATGTTGATCTCCTATTTAGAGAGTCCTAAAAGTACTTCATATAATACGGAGAATACCCCTTCAACTACAAGAATGAATAAAAATATTTTCCAAATTTTTTGTGAGAAAAAAATGCCTAAAACATACTTGGCCTAAAGTATCTTTTAGCTATGACCAAACGAATGTTTTTAGTTTTTATGTAGTCAACAGCCTTAAATAACTCCTTGCCAATAGGAAGCATGTATTACTTACCTTGCATGTAATAAATGCTCAATGTATTCCCACAGTAAATAAATACTTCTATATCAGCACCTACTGACCTTCAACACCCTACTGTATCTTACCTAAATAGTCCTCTCCTTTTATTATTATCTTGCTTATTGTCCTCTATTCTGCTTAATTCTCTCCTTGTCCTGTCTTTGTTCTACACTTTGTACAGTCTGTGACAGAACAACAAAGTGTTTGATCCCATCACAGTGCTTCTTGCCTCCACCAAAGCATAGCAGATACAATGTACAATTACAATAACATCTTCCATTATTATGTCTCATTTTTCATTTTTCTCCCAGATTAAATACTTTCTGAAGATAAGTAATTCTTTTATTATATTATTTGTACTAAAAAATGTGGATATGACGTAGCTAGTAAGGAAATACTATTCTCTATATTCCACAGAAGTACAAGAGCATTCATTACATAAGTACTTGGAATAACTTTTAAATCATGATGCTAAAATAAAACCAAAATAAATGCTAAAATAAAAACAAAAGTTGAGAAACAAACTGACAGAAACTTAAAATATTTCTTTTAATTAACACGCTACCTTTTTTTTCAGTTTCATTTTAAATTATTTGAACAAAAAGAATTTCAATACATGCTTGAAGAGTCATTTTAGAAAATAGGAGACATGCTTTAAGATTTTTTCCTTCAAGTCCATTCACATGAATAATAAATATTTATTGTCTTCTGACATTTATACATCCTTTTTCAGACTTCTTATGGCCAGAGCAAGCAAACAAGAAAATTTGTAACCAAGTTCCAGGGAACAGAAAGCAATACTGTTGTCCACTGTTCTGCCACCTTCCTTAGGTCTCCCTTAGTCGCTACAAATTTGAAATTACTTCTAGGAGTTGACCAATGGAGATCAACGGAGGTGGAAACAAAGTGAACAATTACCTGGTTCTTACAGCCCCAATAATTATATGTCTCTGAGAGAGTATTTCCAAGTTAACAATTTAAACTTACCTCAGTGAGTTATTTTATGAGTTCAGAGCAGAAACCACAAGGCATTTTGTAACTACCATGTAAACTGTTACTAAAGAATTAAAAAATGTAAATATACAAGAAGAAAGGAAAAGGATAACATGAAAGGAAGCACTTAGAGTAAATAATAATGTTGCTATTTTGTCAACAAATGAGAGATTTGATATTTATTTATTTATTTATTTATGTTAATTAATTAATTTTTTTTTTTTGAGATGGAGTCTCGCTCTGCCGCCCAGGCTGGAGTGCAGTGGCGCGATCTCGGTTCACTGCAAGCTCCGCCTGCCGGGTTCATACCATTCTCCTGCCTCAGCCTCCCGAGTAGCTGGGACTACAGGCGCCTGCCACCATGCCTGGCTAATGTTTTCATATTTTTAGTAGACACGGGATTTCCCCGTGTCAGCCAGGATGGTCTCGATCTCCTGACCTCGTGATCCACCCACCTTGGCCTCCCAAAGTGCTGGGATTGCAGGCATGAGCTACCACGCCCGGCCCAAAATTTGATTAAAAGATCAATATTATTAAATGGCCTACCAAAATATTTTCAGTCTATTTGTTTTTCTGTCCAATAGTAAGAAAAAAAACCCCACTCTTTCCACCCCTATTCTCTTTACCATACCTGAAAGCACTGATAGAAAAGGGGGCTCTTTTTATTAAGCGCTGCTTTCCAGTGGTGAGATTCATTTGCTTCATTTCTGTATACAAAGACAAGATATTAGATAAGTCATAAAAACACACTGTAGTATAAAGTGTCATGAAGATTAATAGCCACGCTATGTGATGATCAGGAATCAAGGAGCTTTGGGAGGAGCTGGCCAGCATAGTATACTATGGGTACTTTACCATAGCGCTATGGATCATGTTGTGAAGGTGCTATTCAAGGAAGCACAGCTTCATTGCTTGATCTAAGCTCACACACAAAGATGCTAATTTCATCCAATGCTCAGTATGCACGGTCTATTCCCCTTCTGTATCACATTTAGGTTAAACAGACACTAAACTAGGAGAGTTCTAAACTTAGGAAAGCTAAGAGTTCTAGAGAGAGAGAAATTAACAGTATTAAATGTGGTTGGTTTATTAAGTAGAAAAACGTACTTCCATCTCTCTTAAAATTTTGGAAATGATTACAAAACTTGTACAACTCATAGAATTTCAAAAATTTCTACATTTCCTGATTTCTCCTTAATTATATAACTAAACCTAAAAAATAGAAAACCTGGCTAGACCCAGTACAAACTTACATAAAAAGATTCTAGTGATGAGACTAATTACTTAAAGGTATCCTTTTCTTCTTTCATCCATGCCTCAGTCATGGCAATATTTACCAGGTCCATTTCTTCATTCCTCAAAGTTAAGTAGTGATTCTTAATGTAAGATTCTAGCCAGTTTACCTCATCTAAATGACATCATTCCATTTCAAAATGATTAGGTTTACCCACCCAGACCAAGGCTAGTATAAAGTGTGTTCTGTCCTTTCCGTGTTACTCTACACATACTGGATTTACCACTGTTCAGGGAAAAAGCAAGATCATCTCAGCATGTGGAGCAAGACCTGTGATGCCATTTCTTGGACCATCTCATTTTGAGTTTGCTTTTTACCATTTCTATAGAGAAAACCTGAGTTGGCTAGGGGCAGAATGGCTGGAGCTGCAATCTGCAAAGAGTACATGTGAAATGCTAATACCTACGCCTCTGAAACAGGATCATTACATAGAGGGTTGGGAACTCAAGTTATTAGTATATGTAACTCCTGTTCCTTAATAATGATATTTTTAATAAACTCTATTTTCTGAGAGCAAGTTTCCAAAAAGTGTAGCATACTAACACATATTCTTTCAGAAACATGTGGCTTGCTGAATCATCTACCAAATGCTTTGATACATTTCATGCTCTACATGAGGTCTGTTGTCTGTGCATATCATTCGGTTTCAGTTCTCCCTCAAAAATACCTGTACACATGACTAGAAATGCCTACCAGACACCTTCTGCCTAGACTGCGGCAGAGGGACAAATGTCAGGGCCTCTTAAATCCTGCTGATTTGCCTAATGGCATTTAAAAATTACGGCTTGTCACGAGTAAGGATCTCATGGTTTTTAACTCTTGATAATTAAGGGCCCTGGCTCATCTCAGGGGCTTTCCTAATGTCTCCCCCCTACCCAGCCACAATACGCTACGAACTGTCATAAAGACGCTGCTCACAGGAATTGAGAGAGAGCAGCTAAAGGACTGAGCTGTGTAGCAAACAAAATGTTCTTTTACTAAGAAAGCCTCCCATCCAGGTCGTGTTTGCCTCTGAGCAATAAATAGCTGAAACTAACAGCTTGAAACTTGAGGAGCTCAGTTCATCAGGTTTTTCATGAAACACCCTAAAACATGCCCATATATCACAGATGAAATCCAAAGTGGGATTGATTTCCAGATTATCTGGCTAATCTGTGAAAGAGCCAAATAAGTATGAAAATGACAGAAGGCAATGTCCATTAAAGAAATCGTTTTCTGACAAAGACATCAAGAGAAAGGTCATTCAGCTAAAACTTGTTCTTGAAACGACTGCCAACTAGCTATGACTTTCTCACTTGACATGCTTGGTCCTTAAAGTAAAAAAGTTCTGGCCAAGCAAGGTGGCTCACGCCTGTAATCCCAGCACTTTGGGAAGTGAGGCAGGTGGATCAGGAGCTCAGGAGTTCAAGACTAGCCTGGTCAACATGATGAAACACTGTCTCTACTAAAAATACAAAAAAGTTAGCCGGATGTGGGGTCGGGTGTCTGTAATCCCAGCTACTCAGGAGGCTGAGGCAGAGACTTGCTTGAACCCGGGAGGCAGAGGTTGCAATGAGCTGAGATTGCGCCACTGCACACCAGCATGGGTGACAAAGCGAGACGTCTCAAAAAAAATGTAAAAATGTTCTTACCTATTTCAAAAGACTGATGGGATGATGAATAAAACAACTGATATAGTGTTCTGTGTTCCTTAGAAGTACGAAACGCACTTAATATATATGACAATCTTCACATACATTAATATACACAACCATATAAACACACCTTTTACAAAAGGTAATGTTGCTCAAGATTTTAAAACTTGAATTTTTACAGAGGTATTTTTGTATATAACAAAAAAGATATACTTCACTGTTTGCAAATACATTAACTAATCCTGACCTTCAGAGGTGTAGATTTTACCATATCAATATACTAAAAACACACAACTATTAGGGAAAAAAACATACCTGCAAAGTCTATCTTGTAGCTGAATTTGGAAGTAGTAAAAGAAATGGAGCCACAAGGGTTTGTTTTGAAGCTTTTTTCGATATCTTCACTGCTAACTGAACACTGACTGTTGGTATCCGGCTTTAAGACAAACCAGAAAGTTTCATTTACCAGCTGTTCACATTAATGACTTGGCCAGAGAGGTGGTACTGTGGTCACAGAGACAGGGAATGGAGGGACGAGGGAAACTGACTAATCACCTGTTCTAGTTCCCAACACACAGGGAGAATCACAACTAAGCCAGCATATTTAAAATGGTTTAAGGATCTCCAGTGAAGAAACAACTGGTTATAGTCTCCTTCAATCACTAGATATATATAGAAATATAGTTATTTTTCCAGATAATCACAATTTTTACAGATTATTCCAATAATCATACTTTCTAAGTGGCTCAAATTAAATCTTCTTTTATAGTTTAGTAGAGTAAAAAAAAAGACTATAGGTTTTGAGTACGGATTCAAATCTCAGTTTCACTAGCTGTGTGACCCTTGACAAATTATGTCAACTTTTCTGAGTTTTACTTCCCTTGACTGTAAGAGAGAATGTTAACATCTGCTTCCAAGTTACTGTGAGATAAGGGAGAAAATAAATGTACAAACCTAACATAATACCTGGGGTACAGAAGTGTTTAATATGGATTTGTTGTTCCCTTTCTTTGTCCATCAAACCACACTTGGAGTTGCTCAGATGTACTGACACCATGCAACTCTCAGTCACATTCGTCCTCTGTACACACAGTAAACACATATTGTTTCTTCTAAATAAATGAGTGTGAAAACTTGGGGAAAAGAAAAGGAAAAGGACTAGAAGAATTTCTAACTTTTTTTTAGTTAAATGATTTTATTTCCTTAAGTTTTAACTTCAAGTTCTATATTTATACTCATTTTACATACATTAGCAAGGTGATGCTAAGTGAATCGAAAACACTTCTGCTAAATTCAAGGAAAGGAGATACCTGAAACATGTGCCACTTCCCACATTCTGCCAAGTAAAACCAGCCCCACTGGGTATCTGATGTGTCCATGTCATCCACTTCATTGTTTGTTGTTTTAGAAAAGAATTCTTCTGCTTTGTGAAACATCTCCTGAAAAGCCAGAAAGCGGTGGAGGAAGAAATGATTCTATTAATAACAAGTACACTTTTTACAGATCATTTTACTTCTTTACAAAGAGTATTATTCAAGTGTCTTTCCTCCCATGACACTTTAAAAACAGCCTTCTATCTTGCATATTGGCTCTGAAGATAAGCATTTAAAATGCTGGACATCATTGTTTAACAAGTTAGGCAAATAATAATAATCTTAGGTAGAATATGCCAATGTCTATTCAATCATTTAAGTAAGCTATATCAACATCAATAAGCACTTCAGGTTTTCAGCATAGCCCCAAGCAATTTCAATTTTATCTTATATTCATGTATTTGGTCAAAAGGACCCATGCTACCACACTAGTTAAGATCAAATGCATCTAATTTTTATTTTAAACAGTCATTTCATTCAATGGCATGGAAAGATACTTATATGGTGTTGACTGTAAAAGATGACAAGAAAACAGAAACAGTATAATCCAATTTTAATAAAAATAAACACTCCTCTGAATGTGTGTGTGTGTGTATCTGTATCAGTATACGTAAATGTTTACACACATACATAGAAAACAGTCTGGATGTACATGTAACAATCTATCACCATTTTTTCTAAGTGTCAGGATAAAATAGCAATAACAGTGAACTTTATATAACTTACTATGTGCCAACTACTGTTCTAAGTACTATACAGATGATAATGCGTTTGGGTCTCACAACAACCTCGAGACAGATACTACCAGCACCCAAATTTATAAATGAGGAAACTAAGGCATAGAGAGGTCATACAATGAGGAAGTCAAGATTCAAACCCAACATCCTGGTTTCAGGGTCTATGCACTTAGCCACCATCATATACTGTCTTATACTTCATTATCAATGATTTCATAATTTTAACTATACCAATTAACTCACATACACATTATCTTTGAAAAGTTTTAAACATTCTTGGTTGGGTATTGCAATGAAGAAGTCTCTAGAAAGGAGACAAAGAGGCTGGTCAAAGAAAATTAAACCTCAATCTGGAATTTGGCTTCCTGTCCTCACATTCTTCAAGGATTTTTAAATTATTAAGTTTATACAACTACTGCATAAAAGATATTCTCCTTGCAAAAAATCAGAACATTCAAAATAAAGCTAAAGACTTTTTTAACCATCACTTCCATTCCTGGTACCTTCTCACCTTTCTTCTCCAGGGTTAGCCAATGCTATAATTTCACTGAGTATCTTTCAGAGCTCTCTCTCTCACTCTGTGTTTGTGTGTGTATAATTACACACATATAAAAACATAGAGTTATTGATGATTTGTTAAAAATTTGATTTCCTGTATCACTGATTTTTTTTTTTTTACAAAGAATATGTACTACTGGGTAATTCAGAAAGTATTTGCCTTTTAATTTCATCATTTAAAATGTCCATCCTATTTTTAGAAGCTGTAGTAACCTGGAATAAGTTTCTATTACCTTGTCTAGGCCACAGTTGGCTCTTCACAAAATGAAAAATGATAGACTCCTTCCTCATTGGGTTGTTGGTACAAATGAATGAGACAATGCAGTAAAGTACCAAGTACGGTGCCTGACCTCAATGAAGGGGGTTTGTTATTTTTTATATATGTTTGGAAACTCAAGCAATGCTTTATGATTATTTCCCATTTTTTCTTCATGTTTTAAATTCGATTGGCTTCTAAGAAATGAAAAACAGAACACCCTAGGATCAAAGCCTTCTGGTTTAGGACCCACTATTTACCTTATCTATTTTAACCACATAATAAAGACATAAAAAAAAAATTAATGTTCATTTCATTTGGCCATTTAACTGTGAGAAAGAGAGAAAGAAAGCAAATGTGACCTAAATTTAGTTTTTCTTCTGAAAGTAACCAGAAAAATGTGGAAGAATGAGATTGGAGCTAACAGTTAAGAAAAATATTTGCCTTATGAGTTCTATCTTTTCTCTATTAGAAAAGAGAATCGAAAATAGAAAAGTTCCCTTTATACAGCATACATATACATATGTGCTCTGCTATAAAATACCTTACCTAAGACTTCGCTTTAGGCCAGGTCACAAATGAAAGTGTTTCAGCAACATCCTTTCGGAGCTTTCTGTTATAAATAACTTTGGGTGGGACTTAGGACAGCCCCATCTTGTATTTGTCACAGTTTTAGAGAGGACAGCACTATAGACAGGTACCACTGTATTGAACAATTCTAAAGCACTTCAAATCTTACAAAATTCCTTATCAATTTACACTATTTCTTTTCCTCCACAATTCAATGTGCAGGAGAGAAAAGTGATTATTTTCCAATTAAAGTCAGGAAAAAAAACAAAGCAGAGAACAATACAATTTTTTAGTCTAGATTCATAGCCAGCAGTACAGAGCAGATTAAAGAAACACCGAAGGCCTCTTGCACCTCAGTTCTTCCCCTGCGTGACCAAGCCCCACTGCCTCCTTTCACACATGCACAGTTATTTCTCCTCTCCTTTGCTTCACAGATGCTCTGGGTTTCTTTCAAAAGATATATTTTATAAGATTAAACATTTCGATTTTCTACAGTAAGTTTTCTCTACAAAGAAATGACTATTTTGCATAATTATGCTCAAAGAGTTAAGTCAAATTTAAATTAGTAACTTTAAAATACCGCAACCATAGTAAGAATGGCTCTAGGCTAGGACACATTTATAGGTAATAAAAAGAATATCCACCAGTTATCAGTTATGAAGTAGGTATTTAATGATGTTAGATGAATGAACTTGTTCAGTCACAAGGCCACATCCTGTCTGATTTTCCTGTTTGAAATTAGAAGCAGGCTGGGAAGAAAAAAAAAGCTAGTACAAAGCAGTAAAGCACTTTGTAAAGTTTCCAGGGCAATGGGTATGCTGGTAGAGCTTGTCTTCATGTTATCTGTGACAAAGAGAATCTTTATTTACAAAGCCTGGGAACAGTCAGTCTGGATCATCAAATTGAAAAGCTGTGTGGAAAATGAGTTTAAAGTCAAAATCCTGGTCTATATAAGGAAAATAATGCTGCCTCCCAGACTGGTTTCAAGTTTTCTGACATAAATTTTAGTTTACTACAACAAAGTATAATTTATTTTGTTAGTATGAGTATAGTATCTTGAGGAAATCATATTTGGTAATAACTTCCTTGCCTCTACATATAAAGAAGATCCCAAACCTGACCTTAAAAGCTTAAAAATGAATGAGAACTTCCAGAATGACAGAACAAGGAGCTCAGTGGAACTGGCAAAACTACATTTTAAAAACTAGTAGGCTGGGCATGGTGGCTCACACCTGTAATCCCAGGGCTTCGTGAGGCTGAGAAGGGAGGTTCACATGAGGCCAGGAGTTTGAGGCAAGCCTGACAACATAGAGAGACTCCATCTCTACAAAAAAATAAAATAAAAATTACTCAGGCACGCTGATGCATGCCTGTAGTCCCAGTCACTTGAGAGGCTGAGATGGAAGGATTGCCTAGCAGTTTGAGGCTGCAGTGAGCTAAGACTCCAGCTTGGACAACAGAGCAGGATCCTGTCTCACAAAAATTAATTAATTAAAAATTCAAAACTGCTGAAAATTATTTTTAAAAACAAACATTTGAAGTCTCTAGATATTGTACTAAGGGCATATAGAAAGTGGAGAAACATTCATTCAAGAAAATGTACTAAATCTCAGAACAAGTTAGAGTCTGTGGCATTTGAGTTACAAACGGCACCATTTCTCACATCCTACCAGGTCTGTGTTATGAAGGCTCTACCTGCGGTACCTGTAGCCAAAAGACAGGCAGAGGGCTCCCCTCCCTCAGGCTCCCGGACTGTGGCTAGTTTTACCCTGGGAGGCACAGGTTGCTGGTGCTTCTCCTCTCCTTCAGCCCAGAGGTGCAGAAGCTCTGTTCTGGAGAGGTGACACAGAGGACCGGTCTCTCTTCCCCTACACAGCCCCCATTCAAAAGATGGAAGTTCTATTCCAGGTACAGCAGGCTGAGAACACTGGGCCCTGACTGCCACTGCCCCAACTTGCTCCCAAGGGCTGCTACCACCACCCCAGTGACCGCTCGAAGAATGGAGTGTTACTCTGGGGAAAAAAAGGCTCTCACCTTCAGCCCCACGTGCAGTGGCATGGAGATTTTGCTCAGGGGAAAAGACAGGCTATAAGGACAAAGAGCTCTACATTTCCACCTGAGAGGACTGACTTTATTTGGAACAGAGAGGAGAAGCCCATGCCTAAGGGCATTACCAAAAACAGTGGGCCGGTGCAGTAGTTCATGCCTGTAATCCCAGCACTTTGAGAGGCCAAGGCGGGCAGATCACCTGACGCCAGGAGCTTGAGACCAGCCTGGCCAACATGGTGAAACCCCATCTCTACTAAAAACACAAAAAATTAGCCAACCGTGGTGGCGTGCACCTGTAGTTCCAGCTCCTCAGGAGGATGAGACAAGAGGACCGATTGAACCCTGGAGGCAAAGGTTTCAGTGAGCCGAGATCACGCAATTGCACTCCAGCCTGGGCGACAAGAGCGACACTCCATCTCAACAAAAAAGAAAGAAAACAATGGTAATCTTAATGAAAAACAAGAAAGGCTAGGAGCTCCAATACAAGCAGAATGGCAGAGCAGATAGAAGTTTAACGCAGAGAACCAGAGACAGCCAAGAAGAGCCCTCTTAGATCACAGAGGAGTCAGAAAGGCACTATAAAAACACTAGGCTGTAGCCACCCAGGAACGATCAGGGGAGAACATGGGGCGGTCTTGAAAACATTCTCTAAGCTATACATATACTCATCAACACAGTGTAGAAACTTCACTGGCACAAGGGTCTTAACCACAACTTCTGGTTAAACACAACTTAACAGAAGCTACTCTGACCCAGGGGCAATTCCTATGAAGCCAGGGTTAAATGAAACAGCACTATCATCCCTGGAAGTCTAGAATACTGTGTACATGTCGAAGGCTGGGCCCTCTCAGGAACTAACTTCCAAGCTACTAGTACTTGGCTAAATGTAGGACAAAAAAAAAAAAAACAAAGTAAACTCCCTGAACTATGATAGCAGCCACCAAGCCACACACACATTTAACACTTAAGGGTAAAACTCTAACTACCTAAAGGAAAGTAAGCACAACCTGTGACCAGTACGTCGTCTATGCCAATCCAGAAATGCCACATAAGTAGTCAGACTAAGAGATTAAGAACAATGGGGAAACATCTGAGCTGGGATATTAGAAGCTACACATTGTGAGGAAAATGGACTTTACAGAATTTGTTCAGCTATATCACTAAACACATAAACCAATAACCAAACAAACAATCACAATAGGGATCAGCATCCAGAGTTGCTATGTTACTTAAAATATCCAGTTTTCAACAAAAAAATTATGAGACATAAAAAAAAAAACTCCACAAAGATGTGAGCGATACCCATGGAAAACTAAAAGAAGCTGCCTCTAGATGGGGCACAGGTGGTAGACTCAGCACACAAACACTTCCAAGCAATTAATACAAATATGTTCAAAGACCTAAATGAAACTATGCTTAACAGGTTAAGGGAAATTATGATGACAATGTCTCATCAAATAAATAATATCGATAAAGAGAGAAATAATTTAAAATAACCAAATGGAAATTCTGGAGTTGAAAAGTATAGTAAGTAAAATAAAAAACTCACTAGAAAGGCTCAGTGGTAGCTCTGTGAACAAGAAAATATCAGCAAACTTGAACATAAATGAATAGACATTATGTAATAGATGAAATGTAAGAAAGGAAAGAAAAAATTTAAAGAAAAATAAACAGAGCATTAGAGAAATGTGGGATACCATTAAGTGCACCAACATATAAATAACTGGAGTATCAGAAACAGAGGAGAGACAGAAAGGCATAAGAAAAACTTTTAAGAAAGTAAAACTATCCAAATTTGTAAATTTTATATATACACACACACACACACACACACACGTATATATACACACACACACACATCTATATGTGTGTGTGTATAGACATAAATCTACACATCCAAGAAGCTCAATACATTCCAAAAGGAAAAACACAGAGATCCAAATACAGACACATCAAAGTCAAAATTTGGAAAGTCAAAGACAAACAGAAAATCTTAAAATCAGGAAGAAAAAAACAACTGATCACATATAAGAGAATCCTAATGAGATTAACAGCTGACTTCTCATCAGAAACGCTGAAGGCCAAAGGTTAGGAGACAACATTCTCCAAGTACATAAAGTAAAAAACAAACAAACAAACAAAAGCACCTATCAACCAAGAATCTTATACCAGCAAAACTATCTTTCAAAAATGAAGGTGAAATAAAGATACTGCTACAATTACAAAAACTGAGAGAATTCATTGCTAGCAAACCTGCTTTACAAGAAATAACAAAGGCAGTTTATCAGGCTGAAATGATACTAGGCAGTACTAATAATCCATGGGGGATAAAAAAGAACAAAAGACTGCTGGTAAAGGTAATTATGTAAGTAATTTAAAGGTATAATTGCTGATTTCTCCTTTCACCTCTTGACTGATTTAAAAGTAACTACATAAACCAATGCATGAACTGCCAGTTCCAAGATGGTGACACAGAAGATAGCTGGCTTCACTCCCTGCCCCCACAGAAAACCAAAAACAAATACACAGCACCAAGATCATCGCCAGCAATACCCCAGAACGCGAATATTATGTAGGCAGAGACAGTTCCCAGGGACACAGAGGAGTGAAAAAACTCTGAGCAGACAGCAAGGGAATTGGATGTTCTTACCCATGATACCTCACCACAAAATCAGCCTAGCATCAAGCATACAGAAAACTTTCCCCTGACTCACGATTTCCACACTGGAAAAAGTGAGATTAAGGTGGCCAACCAGCTTTCCCACTATCTTGGGTTCCCTGACAGACCTGTTCCTGCCTCAATCTACAGGAAGCACTGGGAGTACCTGAAGGGAGAACTATCCCTGAAAACAGCCAGAGACAAAGGAGTTAAGTAGGACTACAATCCCTAACCCTGGAAACTGCTCTGTAAATCAAAGGAGACATCAAATCAGAGTGGCTATTCGGCAACACCACATTGTAGGAGCTTCACTCCACAGGTTTCTCAGGCACAAACCCCAAGTCAGCCTTCCCGCGCTGCCAGGATAACCTCTTTGGTACCTCTCCCGCTCAGCATGGGCAGTGTTCTAATTATTTACCAGAGCTAAGAAAACCTGAGTGTAAGGCACTATCCAGTGCTTAAAAGGAGGCAGGCCTAGTGGGTAAAAAAAGATACTCAATAGCTAAATTATGAAGAATCTCTAATCTCTCTATACTACAACTTGTTGTATCTATAAGATGTTTTCGTAAGTCTTGCGGTAACCATAATGCAAAAACCTATAACAGACCCACTAAAAATAAAAAGCAATGAGTTAAAACATACAACCAAGGAAATCACTTACCCAGAAAGGAGGATGTAAGAAAGGAAGAGAGCAATTACAAAACAACCAGAAAATAAGCAACAAAATGAACTAGCAAGGACATTGCAAGGAATCCTGAATGCAAATGGATTCACTTCTCTAATTAAAGAGCACAGAGCGGCTGAATGGAGAAAAAAAAAATTCCAAATATATGATACTTACAAGAAACCGACCTCACCTATAAAGACGCACATGAGGATGAAAGTGAAGGGATAAAGATATTCCATGCAACTGGAAAACAAAGAAGAGCAAAGAGTAGCCATATTCATAAAGAGATACAATAGACTATGAACAAGGCCTGTATAAAGAGATAAAGAAGGTCAATAAATAATGATAATAGGGTCAACTAAGCAAGTGGACATAATAAGTATCTGCACTCAACACCCGAGATCTTAAGCATATAAAACAAACATTAATAGACTTAAAGTGAGGGGCAGACTGCAATACAGCAAAAGCAAGAAACTTTTTAAAATAATAATAATAAAAAGTAAGGGACTTCCAGACAGAAAATCAACAACAACAACAACAACAAAAAACCACATCAGATTTAAATTACACACTAAATCAAATAGGCCTGTCATTTACAGAACATTTCACCCAATTGCTGCAGAATACACATTCTTTTCATCAACACAGGAAATATTCTTCAGAATAGGCCATATCTTAGGTCACAAAATGTCTCAACAAAAAAGCAGAAATCATATCAATTATCTTTTCTGACCACAATGAAATGAAACTAGAAACCAAAGAAAGGAGAAACTTTGGAAACTACACAAAAACATGGAGATTAAACAACATGCTCCAAAATGACCAACTAGCCAATGAAGAAATTAGGAAGGAAATTTAAAATTTCTTAAAGCAAATGAAAGTGGAGATACAAAATACCAAAAGCTATGGAATACAATAAAAGCAGTACTAACAGAGCAGTTTATAGCAATAAACATCTGTATCAAAAAAGTACACTTTGAAAAAAGAAGAAAACAATAACAATCTAACAATGCACACCTTAAGGAACTAGAAAAGCAAAAATAAACCAAATCCAAAATTAACAGAAGGAAAAAAATAATAAATACCAGAGCATAAAAAAAATTGAGACTTAAAAACCAAAGCCGCATTTTTCAAAAGATAAACAAAAATTGACAATTCTTAGTCTTAGCAAGACTAAGAAAAAAAAGAGAAGATCCAAATAAATAAAATCAGAAGTGAAAAGGGTGACAACTGAGACCAGAATAAATACAAAGAATTATTAGAGACTATTATTAACAACACGCCAACAAACTGGAAAACCGAGAAGAAATTTAAAAATTCCTGGACATATTCAATCTACTATGATTAAATCATAAAGAAATAGAAAACTTGGGCTGGGCACAGTGGCTCACGCCTGTAATCCCAGCACTTTGGGAGGCCAAGGTGGGCGGATCACAAGGTCAGGAGATCGAGACCAACCTGGCTAACACGGTGAAGCCCCGCCTCTACTAAAAATACCCAAAAAATTAGCCAGGTGTGGTGGCAGGCACCTGTAGTCCCAGCTCCTCGGGAGGCTAAGCCAGGAAAATGGCATGAACCCAGGAGGCAGAGCTTGCAGTGAGCCAAGACTGTGCCACTGCACTCCAGCCTGGGCAACAGAGCAAGACTCCATCTCAAAAAAAAAAAAAAAGAAACAAAGAAATAGAAAACTTGAACAGGCTGCGTGCAGTGGCTCATGCCTGTAATCCCAGCACTTTGGGAGGCTGAGGTAGGAGGATTATTTGTGGCCAGGAGTTCAAGACCAGCCTAGGTAACATAGCAAAACTCTGTCTCTGCACAAAATTTAAAAATTAGCTGGGCATATGCCTGTGGTCCCAAATACTTGGGAGGCTGAGGTGGGAGTGGGAGTATCACTTGAGCTCCAGCATTTAAAGCTGCAGTGAGCTATGACTGCACCACTGCACTCCAGCCTGGCCAACAGAGAGAGATCCTGTAGGAAGAAAGAAAAAGAAAAGAGAAGAAAAGAAAGAAGATGAAAAATAAAGAAAACTAAAACCTAAACAAACGAATAACAAGTAACAAGATTGAAGCTATAATTATGTCTCCCAACAAAGAAAAGCTCAGGACCTGATGGCTTCACTGCTGAATGCTACCAAACATTTAAAGAACTAATGTCAATTCTACTCAAACTCTCCAAAAAAACTGAAAAGGAAGAAATACTTCAAACTCATTCCACGAGACAGCATTATCCTTATATCAAAACCCAATAAGGACACAACAAACAAAGAAAACCATGGGCCAATATCACCCATGAACATAGATGCAAAAATCTTCAATAAAATACGAGCAAACTGAATTCTACAACACATTAAAAAAATCATTCACCATGATCAAGTGGGATTCACATCCCAAGGATGCAAGGATGGTTCGACACACACAAATCAATCAGCATGACAGATCACAACAGAACCAAGAAGAAAAACCATATAATCATTTTAATAGATGCTTTAAAAGCATTTGATAACATTCAACATCTTCTTATAATAAAAACCCTCAACAAACTGGATATAGAAGAAACATATCTATTAAGGCCAGATGACAAACCCACAGCTAATATCACACTAAATGGGAAAAAATTAAAAGCCTGTCCTCTAAAATCTGGAACAAGACAAGGATGTCCAGTTTCACTACTGTTACTCAACATGATATTGGAAGTCCTGGCAAGAGTTAGGCAAGAAAGAGAAATAAATGGCAACCAAATTGGAGAAAAAGAAGTTAAATTTCCTTTGTTGACAGAAGACATAATCCTATTCTTAAAGAAACCTAAAAACTCCACCAAAAACTTGTTAGAACTGATAAATTCAGTAAAACTGCAGGATACAAAATCAACATACAAAAAATCAGTAGCATTTATATATGCCAAGAGCAAACAATCTAAAAAAGAAATCAAAAAAGCAATTCAATTTAAAATAGCTACAAATAATATAAAATACATAGAAGTCAATTTAACTAAAATGAAAGATCTATACAGGAAAAACTATAAAATGCTTATGAAAGAAATTAAAGACATAACAAATGAAAAGACATTCCATGCTCATGAATTGAAACAATTAATATTGTTAAAATGACAATACCACCCAAAGCAATTTACAGGTTCAACATAATCCCTATTAAAATACCAATGACATTCTTCACAGAAATAAACAAACCTATTAAAATACCAATGACATTCTTCACAGAAATAAACAAACAAACAACAAATCGTAAAATTTATATAGAACCGCAAAAGACCCTGAATAGCTAAAGCAATCTTGAGCAAAAATAAGGCTAGAGGTCTCACATTACCCGACTTCAAAATATACTACAAAGTTATAGTAATCAAATCAGCATGATTTATTCCGCATAGACCAATGGAACAGAATAGAGAACCCAGATATAAATCCACACATTTACAGCTAACTCATTTCAACAAAGTCACCAGGAACATATAATGGGAACAGTCTCTTTAATAAATGGTGCTGGAAAAACTGGATAAAGACTATCCAATTTGCAGAAAAATAAAACCATACCACTATCTCTAGCCATATTAAAAAATCAAATCAAATTTAAAGACTTAAATCTAAGATTTGAAACTATGAAACTACTAAAAGAAAACATTGGGGAAATCAGAACACTGGTCTGGGCAAGATTTTTTGTGTAAGACCTCAAAAGCACTGCAACCAAAGCAAAAATGGATCACTGGAATTACATCAAACTAAAAAGAGTCTACACAACAAAGGAAACAATCAACAAAGTGAAGAAACAAGTCACAGAATGGGAGAAAATATGTGCAAACTATCAATGTGGCAACTGATTAATAATAAGAATACATAAGGAGCTCAAATAATTCAACAGCAAAAGAAAAAAAAAAAAACCCCCACAAATAATCCAATTTAAAAGCGGGCAAAAGACCTGAATAGATATTTCTCAAAAGACATACAAATTGCCAACAGGTATATGAGAAAATGTTCAAAATCACTAATTTTCAGAGAAATGCAAACTAAAACCACAATGAGACATCATCTCACCTCAGTTAAAACAGCTTTTATAAAAAGACAAAGAATAACAAATGCTAGCAAGGACGTGGAGAAAATGGAACCCTCGTATACTGTTGGTGGGAATGTAAATAAGAACAGTCACCATGGAAAACTATGGAGATGCCTCAGAAAAAAAAAAAAAAAGAACATATTATCCAACAACACCACTACTGAGTATATACCTAAAAGAAAAAAAAAAATCAATATAGTGAAGAGATATCTGCACTCCCATGTTTACTGCAGAATGATTCGTAATAGCCAAGATAGGGAATCAACCTAAGTATCCATCCATGGATAAATGGATAAAGAAAATCTGGTTTATATACACAATGGATTATCCAGCTGTAAAAAAAGAATGGAGTCATGACATGGGCAGCAACATGGATAGAATGAGAATTCATTATGTTAAGTAAAATAAGCCAAGCACAGAAAGACAAATATCACCTGTTCTCATTCATATGTGGGAGCTAAATAAGTGGAACTCATGAAGAGACAAAGTAGATTGGTGGTTACCAGAGGCTGGGAAGGGCAGGGGGAGAGAGTGATTAAAAGAGGTTGATTAATGGGTAAAAATATACAGTTAGATATAAGAAATAAGACCTAGAAGTAATAAGACCTAGTGTTCAACAGATCAGTAGGGTGACTGTAGTTTATAATAATCTATTGTACATTTCAAAATAGCTAGAAGGGAATAGTTTGAATAGTTTCTAGCATAAAGAAGATAAGTATTTAAGGTGATAGATATCACATTACCCTGATTTCATATGTGCATTTTATGTGAATTTATTAAATTATTGTGTGTCCTGAAAATATGTATGTCTATGTATGAATTTTTTAAATATGTATTTAATTGTATAATTATGCCTACAATATACAGAATTGTTAAATATACAATAGCAGCACCAAGAAGGCAGGTGGGAACAAAGATATATTGGAGAAGGAAATAACACCATATGGTAACTCAGATCCACAAGAAGAATCACAGTAAATAAGAAGGTATATGTAATAAATTAAATATGTAGATGCTACACACTTGTTCTCCCCTTTTTCTATCAGCTTCCTTAAAAGACATACAATTATGTAAAGTAATGATAAAAATGTATAGTTGGGTTGGTAACACATATAGACATAATATATATAGCATAATATATATCAGTTGAACACCCCTAATCCAAAAATCTAAAATCAGAAATCCTCCAAAATCCAAAACTTTTTGAGCCTTTACATAAGGCCATGAGCAGAAAATTCTACTCCTGACCTCATGTGATGGGTCACAGTCAAAATGAAAGAGTGTAATATACAGTTCATCCAAGGGAAAAAATACTTTCCCAAGCCCTTTCAGCTGTAATATATATTTTCCTCACATGTCCAGATTCCCCCACGCAAGCATGTCCACAAAGGGTAGATGTGCCATACGTGCAGGCTAGATAGCATATCTGCAGGCTGGATGTGCCAATGGCAGTTTCCTCACAATGCCCCACGAGAGGCCAATATCTATGTGCATTACTGTGTTTTTTTCTTATTCTCTGGTCTGCAGTATAAAGATACTATTGACAAGGTCAAAAAGGCCTGCAGATACCACTATGGATAATAGTGGTAAGAAAAAAAGGAAAGCATTTATATTTATCTACAGAACAGAAAGTCAAGCTGTTATAGCAACCGGGCAGCAGTGTTAAGTCTGAAATATCTTACAGAAGAGTATGGTGTTGAAATGACCACTATATATATGATCCGAAGAAACAGAAGGACCAACTATAAAAGTTCTATGTTGAAAGTAATGAACAGAAGTTAATAAAAATAGAAAACTCCTGCAAAAAGCTAAAAACGAAATCTTGCTCAAGTATTGAAAGGGTAGTCCACCAGAATCACAGGGAATCCACGCCACTTAATAGTATGTTGATCATGAAATAATGAAAGGTTGTGATGAACTGAAAATTGAAAAGAACACTGAATATTCAACGGGCATGTTACAGAAATTTAAGAAAAGATACAGCACTGGAGGGTTCCATTCCAAGGTGGCCAAACAGGAACAGTTCTGGTCTGCAGCTCCCAGTGTGACTGATGCAGAAGATGGGTAATTTCTGCATTTCCAACTGAGGTACCCAGTTCATCTCACTGGGACTGGTTGGACAGTGGGTGCGGCCCATAGAGGGCGAGCCAAAGCAGGGCAGGGCATCGCCTCACCCAGGAAGCACAAGGGGTTGGGGGATTTCCCTTTCCTAGCCAAGGGAAGCTGTGACAGACTACACCAGTAAAATCAGGACACTGCTACCCAAATACTGCGGTTTTCCAATGGTCTTAGCAAACGGCACACCAGGAGATTATATCCCGTGCCTGGCTTAGCGGGTCCCACGCCCATGGAGCCTTGCTCACTGCTAGCGCAGCAGTCCAGATCAAACTGTGAGGCAGCAGCCTGGCTGGGGGAAGGGCATCCGCCATTGCTGAGGCTTGAGTAGGTAAACAAAGCGGCCAGGAAGCTTGAACTGGGTGGAGCCCAGCGCAGTTCCACGAGGCCTGCCTGCCTCTCTAGACTCCACCTCTGGAGGCAGCAAATAGCTGAACAAAAGGCAGCAGAAACTTCTGCAGACTTAAATGTCCCTGTCTGACAGCTCTGAAGAGAGCAGTGGCTCTCCCAGCATGGTATTTGAGCTCTAAGAACAGACAGACTGTCTCCTCAAGTGGGTCCCTAACCCCCGTGTAGCCTAACTGGGAGACACCTCCCAGTAGAGGCCGATTTACACCTCATACAGCCAGGTGCCCCTCTGAGATGAAGCTTCCAAGAGGAAGGATCAGGCAGCAATATTTGCTGTTCTGCAATATTTGCTGCTCTGCAGCCTGCGCTGGGATACCCAGGCAAACAGGGTCCGGAGTGGACCTACAACAAACTCCAACAGACCTGCAGCTGAGGGACCTGAGTGTTAGAAGGAAAACTAACAAAGAGAAAGGAATAGCATCAACGTCAACACAAAGAACATCCACACCAAAACCCTATCTGTAGGTCACCATCATCAAAGACCAAAGGTAGATAAAACCACAAAGATGTGGAGAAACCAGAGCAGAAAAGCTGAAAATTCTAAAAACCAGAGCTCCTCTTCTCCTCCAAAGGATCGCAGCTCCTCACCAGCAATGGAAAAAAGCTGGACAGAGAATGACTTTGACGAGCTGACAGAAATAGGCTTCAGAAGGTCGGTAATAACAAACTTCTCTGAGCTAAAGGAGGATGTCTGAACCCATCGCAAGGAAGCTAAAAACCGTGAAAAAAGATTATACAAATGGCTAACTAGAATAAACAGTGTAGAGAAGACCTTAAATGACCTGATGGAGCTGAAAACCATGGCATGAGAACTACGTGATGCACGCACAAGCTTCAGTAGCCGATTTGATCAAGTGGAAGAAAGAGTATCAGTGACTGAAGATCAAATTAAGGAAATGAAGCAAGAAGAGAAGTTTTGAGGAAAAAGAAACAAAGCCTCCAAAAAATGTGGGACTATGTGAAAAGACCAAATCTACGTTTGATTGGTGTACCTGAAAGTGACGGGGAGAATGGAACCAAGCTGGAAAATACTCTTCAGGATATTATCCAGGAGAACTTCCCCAACCTAGCAACGCAGGCCAACATTCAAATTCAGGAAATGCAGAGAACACCACAAAGATATTCCTCGAGACAAGCAACCCCAAGATACATAATTATCAGATTCACCAAGGTTGAAATGAAGGAAAAAATCTTAAGGGTAGCCAGAGAGAAAGGTCGGGTTACCCACAAAGGGAAGCCCATCAGACTAACAGCGCATCTCTCAGCAGAAACTCTACAAGCCAGAAGAGAGTGGGGGCCAATATTCAACATTCTTAAAGAAAAGACTTTTCAACCCAGAATTTAATATCCAGCCAAACTAAGCTTCATAAGTGAAGGAGAAATAAAATCCTTTACAGACAAGCAAACGCTGAGAGATTTTGTCACCACCAGGCCTGCCTTACAAGAGTTCCTGAAGGAAGCACTAAACATGGAAAGGAACAACCGGTACCAGCCACTGCAAAAACATGTCAAACAGTAAAAACCATCGATGCTAGGAAGAAATTACATCAACTAATGGGCAAAATAACCAATTAACATCATAATGACAGGATCAGATTCACAGATAACAATATTAACCTTAAATATAAATGGGCTAAATACCCCAATTAAAAGACACAGACTGGCAAATTGGATAAAGAGTCAAGATCCATCAGTGTGCTGTATTCAGAAGACCCATCTCACGTGCAGAGACACACACAGGCTCAAAATAAAGGGATGGAGGAAAATCTACCAAGCAAATGGAAAGCAAAAAAAAAAGCAGGGGTTGCAATCCTAGTCTCTGATAAAACAGGCTTTAAACCAACAAAGATCAAAAGAGACAAAGAAGGCCATTACACAATGGTAAAGGGATCAATTCAACAAGAAGAGCTAACTATCCTAAATATATATGCACCTAATACAGGAGCACCCAAATTCATAAAGTAAGTTCTTAGAGACCCTACAAAGAGACTTAGACTCCCACACAATAATAATGGGAGACTTAACACCCCACTGTCAATATTAGATAGATCAATGAGACAGAAGGTTAACAAGGATATCCAGGACTTGAACTCAGCTCTGCACCAAGCAGACCTAATAGACATCTACGGAACTCTCCACCCCAAATCAACAGGATATACATTCTCCTAAGCACCACATCACACTTATTCCACAATTGACCACATAGTTGGAAGTAAAGCACTCCTCAGCAAATGTAAAAGAACAGAAATCATAACAAACTGTCTCTCAGACCACAGTGCAATCAAATTAGAACACAAGATTAAGAAACTCACTCAAAACCACTCAACTACATGGAAACTGAACAATCTGCTCCTGAATGACTACTGGGTAAATAACGAAATGAAGGCAGAAATAAAGATGTTCTTTGAAACCAATGAGAACAAAGACACAACGTGCAAGAATCTCTGGGACACATTTAAAGCAGTGTGTAGAGGGAAATTTATAGCACTAAATGCCCACAAGAGAAAGCAGGAAAGATCTAAAATCGACAATCTAACATCACAATTAAAAGAACTAGAGAAGCAAGAGCAAACACATTCAAAAGCTAGCAGAAGGCAAGAAATAACTAAGATCAGAGCAGAACTGAAGAAGATAGAGACACAAAAAAAACCCTTCAAAAAAAAAATGAATCCAGGAGCTCGTTTTTTGAAAAGATCAAGAAAACAGACCACTAGCAAGACTAATAAAGAAGAAAAGAGAGAAGAATCAAATAGATGTAATAAAAATGATAAAGGAGATATCACCATCAATCCCACAGAAATACAAACTACCATCAGAGAATACTATAAACATCTCTATGCAAATAAACTAGAAAATCTAGAAAAAATGGATAAATTCCTGGACACATATACCCTCCGAAGACTAAACCAGAAAGAAGTTGAATCCCTGAATAGACCAATAACAGGCTCTGAAATTGAGGCAATAATTAATATTTTACCAACCAGAAAAAGTCCAGGACCAGCAGATTTACAGTCAAATTCTACCAGAGGTACAAAGAAGAGCTGGTACCATTCCTTGTGAAACTATTCCAATCAATAGAAAAAAAGGGAATCTTCCCTAACTTATTTATGAGGCCAGCATCATCCTGATACCAAAGCCTTGCAGACACACACACACACAAAAGAGAATTTTAGACCAATATCCCTGATGAATATCGATGCAAAAATCCTCAACAAAGTACTGGCAAACCAAATCCAGCAGCACATCAAAAAGGTTATCCACCAAGACCGAGTTGATTTCATCACTGGGATGCAAGGCTGGTTCAACATATGCAAATCAATAAACATAATCCATCACATAAACAGAACCAAACACAAAAGCCATATGATTATCTCAACAGATGCAGAAAAGGCCTTCGACAAAATTCAACAGCCCTTCATGGTAAAAACTCTCAATAAACTAGGTATTGATGGAACGTATCTCAAAATAATAAGAGCTATTTATCACAAACCCACAGCCAATATCATACTGAATGGGCAAAAACTGGAAGCATCCCCTTTGAAAACTGGCACACAACAGGGATGCCCTCTCTCACCACTCCTGCTCAACATAGTGTTGGAAGTTCTGGCCAGGGCAATTAGGCAAGAGAAAAAAATAAAGGGTATTCAACTAGAAAAAGAGGAAGTCAAAGTGTCCCTGTTTGCAGATGATGTGACTGTATATTTAGAAAACCCCATCGTCTCAGCCCAAAATCTTAAGCTGATAAGCAACTTCAGCAAAGTCTCAGGATACAAAATCAATGTGCAAAAATCACAAGTATTCCTATATACCAATAACAGAGAGCCAAATCATGAGTGAACTCCCATTCACAATTGCTACAAAGAGAATAAAATACCTAGGAATCCAACTTACAAGGGATGTGTAATCTCCTCTTCAAGGAGAACTACAAACCACTGCTCAACGAAATAAAAGAGGACACAAACAAATGGAAGAACATTCCACGCTCATGGACAGGAAGAATCAATATCGTGAAAATGGCCATACTGCCCAAGGTAATTTATAGATTCAATGCCATCCCCATCAAGCTACCAATGACTTTCTTCACACAACTGGAAAAAACTACTTTAAAGTTCATACGGAACCAAAAAACAGCCCGCATTGCCAAGACAATCCTAAGCAAAAAGAACAAAACTGGAGGCATTCTGCTACCTCATTTCAAACTATACTACAAGGCTACACTAACCAAAACAGCATGATACTGGTACCAAAACAAAAATATAGACCAATGGAACAGAATAGAGGTCTCAGAAACAACACCACACATCTACAACCATCTTATCTTTGACAAATCTGACAAAAACAGGAAATGGGGAAAGGATTCCCTATTTAATAAATGGTGCTGGGAAAACTGGCTAGCCATATGTAGAAAGCCGAAACTGGATCCCTTCCTTACACCTTATACAAAAATTAATTCAAGATGGATTAAAGACTTAAATGTTAGACCTAAAACCATAAAAACTCTAGGAGAAAACCTAGGCAATACCATTCAGGACATAGGCATGAGCAAGGACTTCATGACTAAAACACCAAAAGCAATGGCAACAAAAGCCAAAATTGACAAATGGGATCTAACTAAAGAGCTTCTGCACAGCAAAAGAAACTACTATCATAGTGAGGCAACCTACAGAATGGGAGAAAAATTTTGCAATCTACCCATCTGACAAAGGGCTAATATCCAGAATCTACAAAGAACTTAAACAAATTTACAAGAAAAAAATCAAACAACCCCATCAAAAAGTGAGCAAAGGATATGAACAGACACTTTTCAAAAGGAGACATTTATGCAGCCAACAGACACATGAAAAAACGCTCATCATCACTGGTCATCAGAGAAATGCAAATCAAAACCACAATGAGATACCATCTCACATCAGTTAGAATGGCGATTATTAAAAAGTCAGGAAACAGGCGCTGGAGAGGATGTGGAGAAATAGGAACGCTTTTACAGTGTTGCTGTGAGTGTAAACTAGTTCAACCATTGTGGAAGACAGTGTGGCAATTCCTCAAGGATCTAGAACTAGAAGTACCATTTGACCCAGCGATCCCATTACTGGGTATATACCCAAAGGAGTATAAATCATTCTGCTATAAAGACACATGCACACATATGTTTATTGTGGCACTATTCACAATAGCAAAGACTTTGAACCAACTCAAATGTCCATCAATGATAGACTGGATTAAGAAAATGTGGCACATATACACCATGGAATACTATGCAGCCATAAAAAAGGATGAGTTCATGTCCTTTTGCAACGACATGGATGAAGCTGGAAACCATCATTCTGAGCAAACTATCACAAGGACAGAAAACCAAACACCGCATGTTCTCACTCATAGGTGGGAACTGAACATTGAGAACACTTGGACACAGGGTGGGGAACATCACACACCAGAGCCTGCTGTGGGTGGCGGGATGGGGGAGGGATAGCATTAGGAGAAATACCTAATGTAAATGATGAGTTAATGGGTACAGCAAACCAACATGGCACATGCATACATATGTAACAAACCTGCACATTGTGCACATGTACCCTGGAACTTAAAGTATAATAAGAAAAAAAGATACAGCATTAAATTTTTAAAGACATGTAGGGATAAAACATGGTGATTAGGAAGCAACAGAGAAATACTTTGATGAGTTTGCCAAGGTCATTGCTAATAAACATCTGACACTAGAACAAGTCTATAATGCTGATGAAACATCACTGTTTTGACATTATTGTCCCAGAAAGACATCAATTACAGCTGCTGAGATGGCCCTTACAGGAATTAAAGATGCCAAGGACAGAATAACTGCTGGGTTATGCTAATACACACATAAGTGTAAACTTGCTTTGACAGGCAAAACCTCATGTTCTCACTGTATTCAAGGAGTGAATTTCTTACCAGTCCACTATTATGCTAAAAAAAAAAAAAAAAGGGAAAAGAAAAGGCATGCATCACCAGAAACCTCTTTTCTGACTAGTTTCACAAACATTTTGTACTAGTGGCTCATGCTTACTGCAGTGAAGCTGGACGGGGTAAAAACTGTAAGATTTTGTTATTCCTTGACAACTGGTTTCTTCATCCTCCAGCTGAAATTCCCATAAAAAAAAAAGTTTATACCATGTGCTTTCCCTGAAATGTGACTTCATTAATTAAGCCATGTGACCAGGATATCCTTAGATCAATAAAGAGTAAATATAAAAATATATTCCTGAATAGCATGCTAGCAATAGTGAACAGAAATATGGGTGTAGAAAGTTTTCAAAAGCAGTTTAGTGTGGAGGATGCCATATGTGCAGTTGCCAACACTCAGAATACAATGACTGAAGACATAGTCGTTCTGGCCTGTGACTATGTTCAGTGTTGACGATGAACAATTGGTGATTTCAAAGGATTCTGTATATCATCCAAGGGGAAAAAAAAAAAAAAAAGATGTATAACCTCCTTACATATGCAAAAAATGTACCTCCAGAGTCTATCAGTAAGCTGGAAGAAGTGAATATCGAAGACGTTTCTAATATCGATAACGAGGCTCCAGTTGTTCATTCAGTATCAATGGTGAAATAGTTAAAATGGTTCTGAATCAAGGTGATTTGATAACAAGTGATGAAGATAACATTAACAATGCAGAGAAAGTGGCTGTAGATAACATAATAAAACATGTGATGAGATTACTAAAGGTCTGGAGCAATGTGCATTCACACCAAACAAGAATTCATGTTTATAACATCAAAGAAAGACTTCTAAGACAAAAACCATTGTTAATGAGGGAGATGACTCTAAAGGAAACATTTTTAAAAGCCATTCAGCAAAATGCTTCCTCATCTCTATAGGACCCACTACTTGGTCCCTCAATCACTTCTGATGATTTACCTAAAGTCAAAAAACACAGTGTATAGGAACATTTTAATCAAGACACAGCATCATAGGTGGAGACAAAGCTTGCCACTGTTTGCAGCTGCTGTTGTTTAACATCTGATAAACATATTCTGGTTATGCTATTGCACTGCTTAGTTATCCTGAACACATTATTTTTTTACTGTATTAAATGCATGTCATACTTTTTACTGTTAAGAATTTATGTATGAATATTCAGACTGGGTGTGGTGGCTAATGACTGTAATCCCAGCACCCTGGGAGGCCCAGGTGTTTGGATCACTTGAGGTCAGGAGTTCAAGACAAGCCTGGCCAACATGGTGAAATTCTATTAAAAAAAAAAAAAAAAATTAGCCTGGTGTGGTGGTGTGCACCTGTAATCCCAGTTACTTGGGAGGCTGAGGCATGAGAATCATTTGAACCCAGGAGCTGGGGGTCACAGTGAGCCAAGAACATGTCACTACACTCCAGCCTGGGCGACAGAGTAAGACTATGTCTCAAAAAAAAAAAAAAAAAAAAAGAACTTATGTATGAATAATGTAAGAAAATGAATGCTTATTGGTAGCATGTAAATTCAGAGTCAGAAATGATAATGCCAAATCACCACAGATTTGTCCACATGGGTGGCAGAGATACGACATCTTTGCATTCTAATGGATCAGTGTAGACTGTGTTTCACGCACAAAAGTATGAAAAATGTTATATAAAATTACTTTTGAACTCTGTGTATAAGGTGTATATGAAACATAAACAAATTCATGTTTAGAATTGGGTACTATCTCCAAGATACATTATTATATAGAGGTGAATATTCCAACATTTAAAAACATTAAATAGAAAACAAAAAGTAAAATGGCAGATGTAGGCCGGGCGCGGTGGCTCACACCTGTAATCCCAGCACTTTGGGAGGCAGAGGTGGGCGGATCACGAGGTCAGGAAATTGAGACCACCTGGCTAACACGCTGAAACCCCGTCTCTACCAAAAATACAAAAAAATTAGGCAGGTGTGGTGGAGGGCGCCTGTAGCCCCAGCTACTCCGGAGGCTGAAGCAGGAGAATGGCGTGAACCTGGGAGGCGGAGCTTGCAGTGAGCTGAGATCGTGACACTGAACTCCAGCCTGGGCGACCAAGCGAGACTCCGTGCCTAACCAATGCTACCTAACACTATACCAAAGAAAACAAGCTGATGGAAAATACATGAAAAGATGTTCAACATCATTAGTCATTAGAGAAATACAAATTTTAAAATTTGAAAACAATTTTGCTCAGTCAAGCGTAGTGGCTCATCTCTATAATCACAGCACTTTGGGAGACTGCAGCCAGAAGACTGAGACCAGGAGTTTTAGATTAGATCACTTGAAGTCAGTAGTTTGAGACTAGCCTGGGGAACATAGCAAAACCTCATCTCTACAAAAAATTTAAAAATTAGCCGGGCATGGTAGCACGCACCTGTAGTCCCAGCTACTTGGGAGACAAAAAAGAGGATTGCTTGAGCCCAGGAGTTCAATGTTACAATGAGCTATGACCACACCACTGCACTACAGCCTAGGTAACCAAGCATGATTCTGTCTCAAAAAAATAAAAACATATCTATATATATTTTTCTATTTTTTTCACCTGGAAATTTGCAGTTTTAGATTCTGCATTTAGGTCTATGATCCATTTTTAGTAAATTTTTATAGTATATTAATTTTTATATACTATATATTAGTATATTTTATATACTATATAAATTATAGACTACATATTTTATATACTATATAATATACTATATAATTTTTATAGTATAGCAAAGTATGAAGTGAAGTTCATTTTTCTGCATATGGATATCCAATTGTTTCAGCATCATTAGTTAAAACTGTCCTTTTCGCACTGAATCTTACCTTTATTTAAAAACTCATGTGTTTGTGGCCCTATTTTTTATTCTATTCCATTCCATTAATTAACTTCCCTAACTTGATGCCAATACTACACCGTTTTGATTATTGTTGTTTCACACTGAATCATTAAATCAGGTAGCATTAGCTCTCCAAATTTGTTCTTTTTCAGAATTGCTTTGGCTATTCTAGGTCCTCTGATTTTATTTTTACTGGGATTGCATTGAATTATCAATCTGTCTGGAGAAAATTAGCATCTTAACAATATTGAGTATTCTAACCCATGAATAAATTATATCTCTCAACTTATTTAGGTCTTAATTTTTTCAAGAATATTTTGTAAGTTTCAATGTACAGATATTGCAAATCTTTTATGCTACTTTCAGGCTTACTTATTTCACATTTTTAACAGTACTGTAAGTGGAAATGCATTTCAAAAGTCAATTTCTGATTATACATTGCTAGCGTATAGAGAGATACACTGATTTTTGTATATGAATTCCATATCTAGCAACCTTATGAAATTCATTTATTAGTTCTAAGAGCTTTTTAAAGATTCCATCAGATTTTTACACAGGCATCATACCATCTGAATAAAGACAGCTTTCTTTCTTTCTCCTAAGATTTAGATGCCTTTTTTCCTTTCCTTTTTCCTTAGAACTTCTAGTAGAATACTGAATAAAGAATGGATATTATTGCCTTGTTCTTGATCTTAGGGAGAAAGTCTTTCACCGTTGTTAGATAAAGGTATTCTGAAGATACTCTTTATGTCAGGGGTCCCTAAGATAACCCTCAGGGTTGATGATTTGCTAGGACTCACAGACTCAAAAGTTGCTCTACTCATGGTTACACTTTATTATAGTGAAAGAACATAGAGTAAAATCAGCAAAGGGGAAAAGCACATGGGGTGAAGTCTAGAAGAAACCATATACAAGCTTCCAAGTGTCCCTTCCCAGTGTAGTCACATGGAACACACTTCATTCTCCCAACTATGTGTGACAGTATGTGCAAAGTGTTACCAACCAAGGAAGTTCACTTGAGCCAAAGTGTACAGGGTTTTTACTGGGTATCAGTCATGTAAACATAACAGCACCTGTGTCACTGACCTGTTACTGAAGTTCCAGATTCCCAGAGGGAAAGCAGGTCTTCACCATAAACTGCATTGCTAGCATAAATAATCTGGACAAACTGGTATAGCAAGGCTCAAGGACTCAGGCATGCAAATACACTATTAAGACAAAAAATTTCAAGAGCTTAGTTCCCTGGAGGTGAACAAAGGACAGTCATGGAAACAAGCTTAAGAATGGGCAAGGTTTGAACAACCCCAGCCTGCTGAGTTAACCCCCTTCCACACACCTTTCGTCAGGCTGAGCAAGTTCCTTTCTATTCCTAGGTTGCTGAGAATTTTATTCAGGAGTCGATATTCGATTTTGTCAAAGGCTTTTTCTGCAGGTACTGGAATCACCATATAGTTTTTCATTTTAGTTTGTTTACCTGGTGAATTACATTGATTGCTATTCAAATATTAAACCAACCTTGCATTCTTGGAATAAACACCAGTAGGTCATGATGTATTAATCCTTTTATATACGTTAGATTTCAGTTGCTGAAATTGTTTAAAATTGTGCACGTATGTTCATGCAGGATATTGGTCTGTAGTTTTCTATGAAGGGTTTTGAAATAAAGGTATGACAGCCTCATGAAATGAACTGTTAAGTATTACCTCCTCTTCAATTTTCTAAAATTGTGTTAATTAGTATTATTTCTTCCTTAAATATTTGGTAGAATTCACCACTGAAACCATCTGGACCTAGAATTTTCTTTTAGAATAATTTTCCTGCAAATTCAAATTCTTTAACAGATGTTAGACTATTTGTGTTATCTGTTTCTTCAGTGAGCTTTAGTAGTTTATGTCTCTCTAGTAATATGTCCATTTGATCTAAGTTGTCATACTTCTTGATATAAAGTTGTCCATAACATTCCTTTATTATCCTTTAAATGTCTTTAGAATATGTAGTGATGTCACCTCTCTCATTCTTAATATTGGTAATTTGTGTCTTTTTCTCCTGATCTGTTGGGCTAGAAACTTATTAATTGATGTTCTCAAAGAATTAGCTTTCGGTTTCACTGATTTTCACTGTTGTTTTCTGTTGTAGTGATTTCCACTCTAACCTTTCTTTCTTTGCTCCTGTTTAACTTCCTCTTCTTTTTCCAGTTTCTTAGAAAGCTGTGATTATTGATTTGTAATACTTCTTCTTTTCCAATACAGCCATTAATTTAGCTACAAATTTCCCTCTAAGTACTGCTTTGGCACCATCTACAAATTTGATATGTTGTGTTTTCATACTTTCTACTTTTCTATTTTCATACTTTTCTATTTTCTCTTTTCATTTCTTTAACCCATGGGTTACCTTTAAGTGTTATTTATTTACCAAATGCTTGGGAATTTTACAGATGTTTCTGTTACTGGTTTCTAACTTAACTCCATTTAGGTCAGAAAGTACATCTTGCATGACTTCAATTCTTTCAAATGTACTGAGATGTTTTATAGGCCAGAATATGGTGTATCTTTTTACACATTCTCTATGTAGTTGGAAAAAAAGAAAACCCATGTATTTCAGCTGCTGATGGGTGAACTGTTCTATAAATGCCAAGCAGATCAAGTTAGTTGATAATGGTGTTAAAGTTTTTTATACTGTTGCTCATTTTCAATATACTTATTCTATTAATTATTTGGAGAAAACTACTGAAATCTCCAGTATAATTGGGTATCTATTTCTTATTGCTATTCTACTGATTTTGTTTCATGCATTTTAAAGCTCTAATATGAGATGTCTAAAATATCCAGGATTGTTTCTGGTTAACTGATCTCTTTATCATTCTTTATCCTTGATAATATCACTATCTCTGAAATCTACCTTAACAATAATAAACCATTCACACTTTCTCTTCATTAGTGTTAGCACTGTGTATCTTTCTCTATTCAGTTTTATTCTATTCATGTCTTTATATCAAAGTGTATTTCTTACAGACAACTTATACTTGGGTCTTGTTTTTTTTTTTTAATCCAGTCTGAAAATCTATGTCTTTCAATTGGAGTGTTTGGTCTATTTATATGTAGTATGATTATTGATATGGTTAGCTTTAAGTTTACCATCTTGTTATTTGCTTTTTTTTTTTTCTTTCTTTCTTTCTTTCTTTTTTGGTCCCACCTGTTCTTTGTTCTGTTTTTCTTCTTTTTCTATCTTCTTTCAGATTGAGTGCTTTTAGGATTTCATCTTGTCTCCTTTGGTGGCTTATTAACTGTAATTATTTGTCTACATAATATGCTTATTTCTTCACTTTCTATGCTATCACTCACTCCAATTTAACTTTTCTAGCTGATCCAACCTTTCCCACCCATCATCACTTAAAAACAAACAAAAGATACTTCCTAGGATGTCTAATGAACTTCACATTACTAAATCCTATGCTCTTTTCAGTCCTCATCTTACCTATCTCACGGTAACATTTCACAGTTTGTCCTCTGTCCTGAATCACTCTTCTCTTGGTTTCTATGACATGACACTCTTCAGATCATCTTATTTTTCTGACCATAAATTCTCAGTCTCCTTTCACTTTGACTTCTCCTCAGCTTGTAACTTTTAGAGCTCCTCATGGCTCAGTCCTAGCCCTTCTTGTTTTCTCTCAGAATCTTCGAAAGATGGTCCTCAGGGATTATGAGATCATTCACAGGCATTTTCAGGGGCAAAGCAATGAAATAAATTTGTCGACATACATTTTGAAAAGTTGAAATGTAAGATTGATGATTTGCATGAAAAATCACTTTATTTTCTTTAAAGTTACCATTCACTATAATACCCCATTATATTCACTCTCTGTTGATACATTTCACATCAGCCATAGTTAGCATTTACTTAAATATAGTAGTATAAAACTCAAGGAAACTTTCAGATTATTTTCATGCAAAGCACAAAGTCCATTTGCTTTGTTGATAAGCATAAAGAAGAAACCAAGGCCGGGCGTGGTGGCTCAAGCCTGTAATCCCAGCACTTTGGGAGGCCGAGACAGGTGGATCACGAGGTCAGGAGATCGAGACCATCCTGGTTAACATGGTGAAACCCCGTCTCTACTAAAAAATACAAAAAACTAGCCAGGCAAGGTGGCGGGCGCCTGTAGTCTCAGCTACTTGGGAGGCTGAGGCAGGAGAATGGCATGAACCCGGGAGGCAGAGCTTGCAGTCAGTTGAGATCCGGCCGCTGCGCTCCAGCCTGGGCGACAGAGTGAGACTCCGTCTCAAAAAAAAAAAAAAGAAGAAGAAGAAACCAAAAGAAAAGACGCATTCCTTGGCGAAAACAGGTAAAGATTCTTGATACTGCTGAGAAGCTAGTCAATTCAAATTTAATGCCTGAGAAGAAACAAGCTATTGACCAAAATTCTTTATTAAATGATTCTATTCGATGTCTTATATTGTCATGCAACAAAATATAGAAGAGCAATTACTACCACATGAGTGTTTCAGCATAATTTTGTTTTACAATTGGACAAACTACCTGTGGAGAAAATATAAATCAGTGCTTGACACATATATAGTATATAAGGTAAAAATACTCAACAACTTTTTGTTCCACATATCAGTGAAAACATAGTACAGGGAAGACAGTTCTTATTTAGACAATGATACTTTTGTGAGCTATGACATAAGTTGAAAAAGGTGTAAGACATTCAAAATTGACAGAGCATGAAGTATACAAATAGCAAAAACATACACTGTTATATTACTAAAAGATTCTTTATATGAAATAGGAGTCAACAATATGCCTCCTGATTATAATTGAGTGTTGAAGAAAATAATGGAAATTAAACATCATCAAATATTGACTATTCAGAGTACGTGCTCTCAGATGTTGCAGAAGGAAATGGTAGCGTTTGCAAGATTATTCTTCCCACACAAGTTTGCTGGCTGTCAAGGAAAAAGGTGCTGACAAGTTTCTGAAAGGAAGGATGAGATTTAAAAAAACCAAAAAATTCTTCATAATGTTGACAATACCAAAAAGTAATTCTGTTTTCTAGAGGCCTGCTTAAGTGGAGTATAGCAGAGATATATCTAGAATTTTAAATAGTGTGAACCTACTACTTCAGGGCCAAAATACCCTGATTTTTAATGCTGAGAATAAGATATATTTTTCAAAGTCAGCAAGCTATGTTGCAAATGGCTCAATTGCTAGGATGTGATTCCTTCCCAAAACCTGATGGTTTTCTTAACTCATCAGAGAGTGAGACTGATTACACTATTGTGTGTATAAAGAACATGACTAAATGTTAAAACAAAACATGGGAAAATACTTTCCAGATACTGAAGAAGTCAGAAAATGACTTAAGAATCCATTTGTTACTATTTTCCAAACATTCAGGCTGGTTGAAACATTCACCCTAATATTATAGGCTTGTCAATCGAGCAACTGAAAGAGCACAAGATATAGCCTTCAGGGAGAAATCTTTCAATAACTTCTCAGTCTGTGTTTGACCTTGATATTCTAAAACATCTGACAGGGCCAGCAAACACAAGTTGCAATTTCCGATAATCTATAATTGTAGCATAACATTTCCTAATTTAGTAGACGTATGGAGTAATCAAAGTGTGGTCTAATCTTCATCTCAAACTATCATCAAACTAGATACAAGTACTTTGTAAGAAGATGAAATAAAAAATCATCCTTCTCAATGATAATAAAAACATTAATTTCTAAAATACTGTTTTATTGGGGGCTGGGCACAGTGGTTCACGCCTGTAATCCCATGACTTTGGGAGGCCTAGGCGGGTGGATCACTTGAGGTCAGGAGTTTAAGACCAGCCTGGCCAAAACAGTGAAACCCTGTCTCTACTAAAAATACAAAAATTAGCCAGGTGTGGTGGTGCACACCTGTAGTTCTAGCTACTGAGGAGGCTGAGGCAGGATAATCACTTGAACCCAGGAGGCAGAGGTTGCAGTTAGCCGAGATCATGCCACTGCACTCCAGCCTGAGTGACAGACTATAGACACTGAGGCTCAAATTTCAATTTCCAGCCCAGCCTTCTCTGAGCTCCAGACTTACCTACCTAACCAACTACCTTCCAAATTTTACTACTTGATGCCTCATAAGCACATTAAACATAGTGAGTTAAAAAACAAACTCCTGTTATCTTCCATATGGCTTTCCCTTTTCCAAGCTCAGTGAAAACATCTTGTTCCTGGCTGCCTGTGCCAGAAAGCTAAGTCATCATCTAAGATGCAGCTTGAATTGATCTTCTCTCTCTCTCCCCACTTAGTAATCACCTTCATAGGTGACTTCATAGTCACACCACATAGTCCAAGTCACCTTCATCTCTACCCTGGACTATACTATAACCTATGTCTTCCTACAGCCTCTTATCCCCCTCAGCATTAGTTTTCTTCTGCTGCTAGAACAAATTACCACAAACGCAGTTGCTTAAAAACAACACTAATTTATTTTCTTACATTTCTGTAGAAATCTTGCATGTGTCTCGATGGGCTAAAATCAAGTTGAGTTTGATTCCCTTCTAAAGGTTGTAGGAGAGAATCTATTTCCGTGGTTTTTCAAGCTTCTAGAAGCTACCCACACACTTTGGCTTGTGACCTCCTTCCTTCATCTCCAAAGCCAGCCATGTTGTATCTCTTTGACCATTCTTCCATAATCACTCCATGTCTTTTGTCCCCATGTTCTACTTTTAAGGACCCGTGTGATTACCCTGGGCCCCCCCACCCCCGGATAATCCAATATAATCTCTTTATCTTAAGGTCAGCCAATTAGCTAATCACCTCCCCTTTGACATGTAACGACATATTCAGATTCTGGGTATTAAGATGTGGTTATCTTTGGGAGGCCATTATTATGTCTACCATATTTTCTAATACATAAACTCATTTTCTACACAGCAGCCAGAGTAATCTTTTTAAAAACATAAATATGTTCATGACACTTCCTTCAATGTGTTACCACTCCTCTAAGGATAAAGTTTAAAATACTAATCATGTGCCACAAACCCATGCATGGCCTCGTTCCTACCTCCTGGGCTTGTCTTCTGGCACACTGTGCCCCAGTCACATAGGCTTCTCTCTTTTTCTCAAGCACCAAGCTCCTTTCTGCCTCAGGATCTCTGCTCACACTATCTCTGCTGTCTGAACAGCTCTCCCCACCTTCCAGCCAACCTTTACCTAGCTAATGCTTGCTCAATCCTTCAGCTCTCTATAAAAGTTACTTTCACAGGGTGGCCTTTCCTGATTGCCCACTCTAGTACCAGCTCCCCCTACACTGTCACAGTACTCTTTTTCTTTCATATCTTTTTATCACATTAAATGTTATCTGCATAATTATTTGTTTAATGTCTGCCTGCCTGCACCAGACTGCAAACCCATAAAGGTTGGGACCTAGTCTGTTCTGTTCACCACTGTAATCCCTGGGACTTCGCACCAACTAGCTTACAATACGTGCTCAATAAATAAGTGAGTGCCATTATATGTTGTTATATGACCAGCAGGCAGGTAAAGTATATGCAGTGTGGATATGCTGGACAAAGGGATGATTCATGGCCCCAGGCAGGATGGAGTACAATGGCGTGAGATTTTATCACACTACACAGTACAGTATGCAACTTAAAAGTTATTCACTGTTCATTTCCGGAATTTTCCATTGCATATTTTCAGACTGCAGTTGACTTCTGGTAACTGAAATTGTGGTAAGTGAAACCAGGAAAGCGAAACTAAAATAAACTAACAAATTACTAGAGAAACCCACATGTAGAATGTTGATTTTTAAAACCAAATTGTGCTTATCAATAGCACTCATATGCTCATAGGAAGAAAAACTATTAGTAGTAACAAAATACAGTAGCAATAAGACAAATATGTCTTATTTGGGTGACAAAAGAAGAATGTGGGAGGATCTGTGGAGGGTTCCCCACTTTTAACAAAAGTCAGCCTGCTCTGCTGAAATTAAGCAAAATCACACGGGTGATTTTAAAGAAAACCCATTTCTTACAAAGAAATGAGATAATGATATAACAAACCAAGTGTATAAGACATTCATTAATGCCTTTATAATTCTCACAAACACACAAATAATCCAATAGCAAATTCTGATGTATGTGTGACGGAGGAGGGAAAATTCATAGTAGGAGCAAAGAATTATCTCTAGTCCATGCTCATGCAACCACCATCATGAATTCAACAAATATTTATTGAGTGCCTACTATGTGTCAGGCTCTGTTCTCTAGTTGAAGATACTATAGGAAAAATAACAGAGAAAAATCCCTGTCCATATGGAACTTACAATATAGTGAAAGATTTAAAACCCTGAGTAAGACATATACTTGGGTGGCTAAAGGGTTTGTTATGGAAAAATTAAGGACTGATAACAAAAATGGAGCATATAGTTACATAAAGATATACACAGATATAAATACAAAATGAAGGCTGCTGATGACAGATAGTGAAACTGGATATATAAGCAGAGAGTGCATTCTCATTATTCTAAATTATTTTTGCTAAAATCAAATACAAGTAATTACTTTCCTCTAATGTGGCTTGATGAGAGTATTATATGTATGAATCAAAAATACTAAGATGATGACTATTGTTATACGATGCACAAGAAGGAATCATAATGTGCAACCAACAAATCCAGACTAACAGACTAGTTTCTACTGGATAAAAACTTAACTTGAAAACTTAGGGAAATGTACTGATAAACTTTCTAACTTATCTGGAAATATATTACAGAAATGAGAGGGGAAGAATACTGATTATAGGAAATTATTGTAAATATGGAAATTAGGGGTCATTAAAGTAAATTTACGCAGTTATCTCAGCATAGGGGTAGTTTCGTATGTTTCATATACAATTACGCATTGCATAAAAGCTTTCAGTCAACCATGGATTGCATATACAACAGAAAGATTATAATACTTTATTTTACTGTACCTTTTCTATGTTTAGATACAGAAATACTTTCCATTGTGTTACAAATGCCTACAGTACTCAGTACAATAATATGCTGTACAGATTTCTAGGTTAAGAGCAATAGACTATTCCGTAGAGCCTTAGGTGTGTGGTAGGCTTATAAAAGTTCACTCTATGATGTTCGCACAATGAAAAAATTACCCAACAACCAATTTCTCAGAACGTATCCCCGTTGTTAGAGGCGCACGACTGTATTTAGTCCAACAACCTGCTGAAATATGATTCTGTCATTTTTCCAGTCAACTCCTAAGTTGTAAATACCGTACATCTGCCATCTTACCAGGCAGTTTCAATCATAACAACTCTTGGCAAATAGATCCCACTCTCTGAGGGTTGTGTTGGGGCTCAGAAAATGCTACCCAGAAGTATGACACTTTGGCATGCTGAGTACTTCGAACTAAAAGAGACTGGACGGCCTCAGCAGCAGCCTCGGAAGCAAAGTCTCCCTCTGATCTTCTCTTACCCTTCCGTCTCCTGCCCATCTTTCGCCCCTGAAGTGAGTCACAGAAACCAGAATTCTTCTTCCCCAAGGTGAGTGATAGAAACTAGAATCCCTCTCCTACAAAGCAAGCCATAAAAACTGGAACTATTACTGTAACATTTCCCTGCCCTTCTCTGTAGGAACTGGCCATAAAGAAATTCTCTAACCTACCTTGCCTGACAGCAGGTCGCTGAGACCCTCATTCCAGAAGGGTCCTTCCTCCTCTGTAGGAGGAAGAAATGATACACAGCGAGGTCAAGAAGAATCTGAACAAACAGGCCTTGCTGGGTTTCCTCCCTCAGTTTATTAACATGAGAGTATATCCTTTGTCCGATCACCTTTTTATACAGTTGTCTATGCTTCATGGGTCCTACGCATAAAAATAGAGATCTCCCTGGTCTCTGAAGTGCCAGGTGGCGTAAAACTTTGATTAGATTTGCTATGCTTTACCTTGTTAACCTATCTTCTGTTTCAAGGAGCGGTGGCTGTGATCCTTACAATGGATGGTGAGGAAAGGTATGACATTTTTCCGCCCCTACGTTGCACTTTAAATAAATAAAAGTATAAAAGCAAAGTAGACAAAAATACATGAAGTCATAATGAAAATACCAGAGTCAACCAAGGAAGAAGGCAGACTTGCAGTTGAAATGTCCCAGATCATCACTTTGTCCACTGAACGAAAACATCTAAGAACATAACAGTCCATACTCCAAGTTTTAAACGGCTGTCCACCAAGAAGGGAAAAGGAGAACTGACGGCTCCTCTTAGGCCCATTCAAGACAAGGCGGTCGAATTCCCTTGCTTTAGACGGATGGGACTGGCAGGTAAACCTGAGGTAAATGACTGATTACAGGTTCCAAGGCCAGTTACTCCAATTAGAAAGCAAAACACAAAGTTTCAAAAAACAGTGAAGGGAGTCGGGAGGCTGAGGCACGAGAATCGCTTGAACCCGGGAGACGGAGGTTGCGGTGAGCCGAGATCGCGCCACTGCACTCCAGCCTGGGCGACAGTGCGAGACTCCGTCTCAAAAAACAAACAAACAAAAACAAAAAACGGTGAAGGCATGAGGCTGAAACATCACAGGAAGTCAAATAAATAACTGTGACAAGAAAACAATAACGCATTGGAGAATCCACCGAGGCACTTCCACTGCTGAAAAAGGTACAGGTTGCAGAAGCCAAAAGGCCCTGGCACTCCGGTCCCGGAACTCAACACCCGGACTGAAGCCAGCGCGGGGAAGCAGTTCCGGTGGCCCCCTCCCGCCCCTCTCTCATCAACCCCGCCCACTGGGCCCGCCCCGTCCCGCCCGGCTACTCACCGGATTCGCTTCCCACATAACGGTGACAAAATCGAGCGGAGAGAGGCTGTGGGAAGGGGCTAGCCGCGGGGCCTGGGTGTTGGATTTTTTTTTTTTCCGCGGGTCCCCGGGAGCGAAGGGACGGAGAGGCAACCTTTACGAAGGCCTTCCTTCTCCCCCTCCCTGTCACAAGCCAGCGTTTACAGACCACCCAACCTCCCGACTTCCGCCCGACGCTGGCCAATCAGAGCTGTCCCCGCCCCACTCCCACAAGCTCGCCCCGCCCCTGCACGCTTATCCGTAAGCGCGCGGGCTGTCGTCCTGGGCGGGGCTTGCGAGTATCTGTCTTATGAAGGAGTTTAAAGGGTTTCTGGTCCAACTACAGCACCCAGTGATCTTAAAGCCACGGCTGGCTGTATTTCTTTCCTATGAAACAGATTTTTGTTGATCACCGTGCAACGGCCAAGAGTCACACAGGCCTGGCGATGGCATTTGGGAGAAACTTCATAATCTTTCAATATCTTCATCCTCAAAATGGAGATGGTAGTAATACCTCCCTAAGAGTGAGATTATTGAAAGCATTTAGCACAGTATTTGGTACACAGAGTTCAATAAGTGAAGGTTATTTGCTCACAAGGGAACCTTTGCATACAGTCCCTGCCCTCACGAATTTTATAATCTAGAAAAGAAAGCAAAAAGTAAGTAATTTAGAAAAGTTAAAAAGTGCAATATGATTTATAGGTAATATGGTGAATAGAGAGTTCTATGCGAGCATACTTACCTAGGGTAGAGTGTCAAGAAGTTTAAAACCATGAGGATGTATTCCTACTGATGTAAAGAGAGCTAACAGAGTGAAATAATCTTCCATGCAATAAAGGATCTACCCCATAGGAAATGAAAACAAAACAGCTCATTATAGATCCTTCTGGACTTTTCTATGCCTCTACACATTTAAAAAATAAATATGATCAAAGAATACCTATAGATTTAGAACCTGATTTTTTTTTCACTTTAAAGATTATGTGGATATCCTTCCATTCCATTAAGTTTAAATCTATTTCATCTTTTATTTATTTATTTACGCAGAACCTCGCTCTGTCGCCCAGACTGGAGTGCAGTGGCGCCATCTTGGCTCACTGCAACCTCCGCCTCCCGAGTTCAAGCGATTCCTGTGCCTCAGGCTCCTGAGTAGCTGGGATTACAGGCGTGCGCCACCACGTCCAGCTAATTTTTGTTATTTTTAGTAAAGACGGGTTTTTGCCATGTTGGCCAGGCCAGTCTCGAACTCCTGACCCCAGGTGATCTACCTGCCTGAGCCTCCCAAAGTGCTGGGATTACAAGTGTGAGCCATCTTGCACCTGGCCATATTTTAAAGTAGACTTATGGCATTCCATAATTTCTGTGTATACTACATACACACAAATACACACACACATTTGAAATAATCTGAGTAGACGTTTGTGTGGTTTTCTATTTTTCGCTATTCCAAAAAAAGTGCTTCAACAGGCATTTCTTCACATTTGTCCATTTACTTCCTTGGAATTAACTCTTGGAAATAAGATTGTTTAATAAGAGATTATTTTTGCCAAATGGTTAACTAATTGCCTCCATGTCATTTATTGAATAATCCATTCTTTCCTCACTACTTTGAAGTGCCACTGTTAATTACAACCTAAATTTGCATATGCATATATATAGGTATACATACACGTATATATCTGTTTCTGAACATTCTCCTCTATTAATTATCTGCTTATTCCTAAAATATGCCGCAGTTATAATCATTACATCTTTAACATATTTGCCTCTTCATAAAGGAACCTCTCTCCTAATTCTCTTCTTTTTCAAAATTTTCAATATCATGAGTCTTTCCATTCAGAAATACTTGTTTTCTATATCTTTAGATGCATTTAAAAAATTTTTTTTCAGATCTGCATCAGAATCTGTAAAAAAAAAAAAAATCACATAGGTTTGCATAATCCTTGGGAAGTTTGTTCTTAGATATTTTGTAGTTTTTCTGTGAATGAGATATTTCTCATTGATGTAATTTAGGAAAGCTATTGATTTTTGTTTATTTACCTTGTGTCCTACCACAATATGAAAAAATGTCTTATTAGTTCTAACAGCTTGACAGCTCATCCCTCTGAATTTGTACATAGACAATCATTATCACTTGCAAATAATGCGTTTCTTTCTTCTTAATGCATTGGTCAAAACCTCAGAAAAATGTTTAAGACTACAGGACAAGATAATGGATAACCAGCTTTAATGCAGTAAGGCAAGCATGTGCCCATTTGGTGCTAGTTGGTATTTTTTTTTGGTGGGGGGGTGGACGGAGTCTTGCTCTGTGGCCCAGGCTGGAGTGCAGTGACGCGATCTCGGCTCACTGCAAGCTCCGCCTCCCGGGTTCACGCCATTCTCCTGACTCAGCCTCCCGAGGAGCTGGGACCACAGGCGCCGCCACCTCTAGTTTTTTGTATTTTTAGTAGAGACGGGGTTTCACCATGTTAGCCAGGATGGTCTCGATCTCTTGACCTCGTGATCCGGCCGTCTCTGCCTCCCAAAGTGCTGGGATTACAGGCGTGAGCCACCGCGCCCGGCCTTTTGTTTTTGTTTTTTTTTTTTTTCTTGAGATGGAGTCTGTCTGTGTCGCCCAGGCTGGAGTGCAGTGACACAATCTGGGCTCACTGCCACCTCCACCTCCTGCGTTACAGCGATTCTCCTGCCTCAGCCTCCCGGGTAGCTGGGACTACAGGCACATGCCATCATGCCCGGCTAATTTTGTATTTTTAGTGGAGATTAAGTTTCACCTTGTTGGCCAGGCTGGTCTCAAACTCCTGATGTCAGGTGATCCACCCGCTGCGGCCTCCCAAAGTGCTGGGATTACAGACGTGAGCCACCGTGACTGCTAGTTGGTATTCTGAAAATACACTGTCATCTTTAAAGACATTTTCTTCTATCCTGTTTTACTACATGCTATTAAATCAGGAAAGACTGCAAAATTTTACCGTCTCTTAGCCTCTTTCACCATATGTTTTTTACTCTCTTTTATATAATGAATTATGCTCATTGATTTTCTAGTGTTCAACGCATTCTTACATTTCTGAAATAAACTCTGCTTTGTCATGTTCTATTATTTTTTGATCAAATGAAAGCCATGCTGGGTTTGATTTGTTAATCTTTTAGTTAGGATTAAAATGTGTTTATGATTAATAAAATTGGTCCACTGTTACTGATTTGTGTGCTTGTCTTTAACGAGTTTTGGTATCAGAGTAATGCTAGCCTTGAAGAATGAACAGCAGCAGTTTAAGTGATTTAGGAACTAACTCTTCCTTGAAGTTGGAAGTGAATTTTTACAAAGCAGGTTTAACTAGAAAGGTTAGAGCCAGGTCCTCAATCTTTTGTGAGGTTGGAGCTATACTTTGTTTTCTTGAATATGTGGAGTTGCCTGAGTTGGTAGTAGGAGAGTGGGATGGAGAGAACACAACTGGTTTGAGTACATATTGGGTGAACAATTTCTTAAAGTATAGAGTATACTCTATACCAAAGTAACATGAAGGGAAGTGAAAACAGCTATATGAATTTTAGTGAATTTTTTTGGTTTTTTTTTTTTTTTTTGCTTATTTTTACTGCTTTAGGACCACTGAGTTAAATACAAGTGTTGGAAGAGTCCTTAATGATTATTTAGCACACACAAAGTATTTAAACTTTTTAAAATAAAAGGCCAGTATTTTAAAACTGGGAAATTACAAATTTAATAATACGGGCCTCCAGTTTTGCTTTCGCATTATATTCCCATATGTCAACAACTGACTGAAGCCGTGTTGACTCCTTTAGACTGGGAATGGGCTGTCAGTCTCATTTAAATTACCTCCCTAGGCCCTTTTAGGTATTTGGGCTTATACCTAATGACACACCTCTCATCTTGCTGAGGCAACATAATAGATCTAGGACTTTCTAAAATATCCTCACAGAAAACAACTTTACTGAACTCTCCCATGACTTACTCAAGAGTGAGCTCCATCATTGTAGCCCAAATTCTTGTGGTCTTTAGCAGATTATGGCAGTTCCCCCTTATCTGCAGGGGGTACATTCCAAGACCCTCAGTGTCTGCATGAAACCACAGAAAGTACCAAACTTAGTATACACTGTTTTTTTTCCAACCTGATAACAGCGACAGCTACCAAGAAACTAATGGGCAGGTAACATACAGACACAGCTCAAAGATATTCCCAGTCCACTTCCAGACAATCACGATAAACCAAATATTATTATAAACCAAGTCATATAAATTTTTTGCTTTCCCAATGCATATAAATCTTATGTTTATACTATACTGTAGTCCAGTAACTGTGCAATCTCATTATGTCTATAAAAAATGCTCATACCTTAATTTAAAGATACTTTATTGCTAAAAAATGCTAACAATCAGCCGGGCATGGTGACTCATGCCTGTAATCCCAGAACTTTGGGAGGCCAAGGTGGGCAGATCACCCAAGGTCAGGAGTTCGAGACCAGCCTGGACAACATGGTGAAACTCCATCTCTACTAAAAATACAAAAATTAGCCAGGCATGGTGGCGGGCACCTGTAAGCCTAGCTACTGGGGAGGCTGAAGCACAAGAATAGCTTGAACCCAGGAGATGGAGGCTGCAGTGAGCCAAGATCATGCCACTACACTCCAGCCTGGGAGACAGAGTGAGACTTCTTCTCAAAAAAAAAAAAAAAAAAAAAAAGCTCACAATCATCTGAGCCTTCAGCAAGTGATAATCTTTTTCCTGGTGGAGTTTCTTGCCTTGATATTGATGGCTACTGACTCATCAGGATGGTGGTTGCTGAAGGCTGGGGTGGCTATAGTAATTTCTTAAAACAAGACAACAGCAAAGTTTGCCACCATCAACTGACTCTTTCTTTCATGAAAGATTTCTCTGTAGCATGTGATGTGGTTTGATAGCATTTTACCCACAGTAGAACATCTTCCAAAATTCGACTCAGTCCTCTCCTCTCAAACCCTGTTGCTTCTATATCAATTAAGTTTGTGAAATATTCTCAGTCCTTTGCTGACATTTCAGCAATGTTCACAGCGTCATTGCCAGAAGCAGATTCTATCTCAGGAAATTTTCTTTGCTCATCCATAAGAAGGAACTCCTCATTCGTTCAAGTTTCATCATGAGACTGCAGCAATTCAGTCACATCTTCAGGTTCCACTTCTAATTCTAGTTCTTTTGCTATTTCCATCACCTCTGTAGTGACTGCTCTCCATTGAAGTCTTAAAGTCATCCATAAGGACTGGAATCAACTTCTTTCAAACTCCTGTTAATGTTGGTATTTTAATCTTCTCCCATGAATCATGAATGTTCTTAATATTGTTTACAACGGTAAATTTTATACAAAAATTGTTCAAATTATTTGTCCAAATCCATTAGAGGAATCACTATATATGGCAGGTATACCTTTATGAAATGTATTCCTTAAATAATAAGACCTGATAATCAAAATAACTCCTTGATCTATGGGCTACAGAATGGACGGCGTGTTAGCAGGCATGAAAACAACATAATTTCCTTGTACATCCCTATCTGAGCTCTTGGGTAACAAGGCACATTGTTAATGAGCAATAATATTTTGAAATAAATCTTTTTTCATGATGAGTAGATCTCAACAATGGGCTAAAAATATTCAGTAAACCATGCTGTCAACAGAGATGCTGTCATCTAGGCTTTGTTGTTCCATTTCTAGAGCACAGGCAGAGTAGATTTAACATCATTCTTAAGGGCTCTAAGGTTTTCAGAAATGGTAAATTAACATTGCCTTCAACGTAGTCATCAGATGCGTTTACTCCTAAAAACAGAGTCAGTTTTTTCTTTGAAGCTTTGAGGCCAGACATAGACTTTTACTCTCTAGCTATGAAAGTGTTAGATGGCATCTTCTTCCAATAGAAGGCTGTTCTGCTTACACTGAAAATCTGTTGCTCAGTGGAGCCACCTTCATCAATAATTTCAACTAGATCTTTTGGATCACATGCTGCAGCTTCTCCACCAGCCCTGTTGCTTCACTTTGCACTTTTATGTTATGGAGATGGTTTCTTTCTCTTTTTTCATTTTTTATTTATTTTTCTTTTTGAGACGGAGTCTCATTCTGTCACCCAGGCTGCAGTGCAGTGGCGTGATCTCGGCTCACTGCAAGCTCCGCCTCCCAGGTTCACACCATTCTCCTGCCTCAGCCTCCCCGGTAGCTGGGACTACAGGCACCCGCCACCACGCCCAGCTATATTTTTGTATTTTTTTAAATAGAGACAGGGTTTCACCATGTTAGCCAGGATGGTCTCGATCTGCTGACCTCATGATCCACCTGCCTCTGCCTCCTAAAGTGCTGTGATTACAGGCATGAGCCACCATGCCCGGCCCATGGAGATCTCTTCTTTCTTAAACCTCATTAACAAACCTCTGATAGCTTCAAGCGTCTTCTTCAGCTTCTTCACTTCTCTCTACTTTCACAGAATTGAAGAGAGTTAGGGCCTTGCTCTGGATTAGGCTGTGTTGTGGCTGGTTTGATCTTCTATCCAGACCACTGAAACTTTCTCCATAGCAACAACACAGTTTTTTCGCTTTCTTATCATTGTGTGTTTACTGGAGTAGCACTTTTAATAACTTTCCCTTTGCATTCACAACTTGGCTAACTGTTTGGTACAACAGACCTAGATGTTGACCTATCTTGGCTTTTGACACACTTTCCTCACTAAGCTTAATCATTTCTAGCTTTTGATTTAAAGTGAGAGATGTGTGTTCTTCCCTTTGCTTAAATACTTAGAGGCCATTGTAGAGTTATTAATTGGCCTAATTTCAATACTGTTGTGTCTCAGGGAATAAGGAGGCCTGAGGAGAGAGAGAGAGACAGGGAAAGGGCTGGGTGATGGAGCAGTCAAAACACACACAACATTGATCAATTAAGTTTGCTCTTATATGAGTGCCGTTGACAACATCTTGAAACAATTCTAATAGTAACATCAAAAATCACTGATCCCAGATTACCATGACAGATAGAATGATAACGAAAAATTCGGATTGTTGTGAGAATTACCAGAATGTGACACAGAAACATAAAGAGAGCACATACTATTAGATAATCGAAACTGATAGACTTGCTTGAGCAGGGTGCCACAAACTTTCAATTTGCAAAAAAAAAAAGAAAAAGAAAAAGAAAAAGAAAAAAAAAAGCAACATCTGTGAAGCATGATAAAGCAAAGTGCAATAAAAGAAGGTGTGCCTGCAGATACCATGGAAATAGTGAGTAAAGGGAGGATTCACATCTTGGGGAAAATGGGAAGGGAATGGCATGAGATTTCATTATGCTACTCAGAATGGCATACAATTCTAAATATGAATTATTTATCTCTTGAATCTTATACTTAATATTTTCAGGTGATGGTTGACAGCAGAAAACTGAAGTCGCAGGAAGTGAAATTGGGGATGGGAGAATACCATTTTATAGCTGGCTCTCTATATCCAGGGGTTCCACAGTCATGCATTCAACCAACCGCAGATCAGAAATATTGAGAAAAAAATAGATGGCTGTGTCTGTACTGACCATGGACAGCCATTTTTTTTCTTTTCATTATTCCCTGAACAATACAGTACAACAACTATTTACCTAGCATTTGTACTGTTGTTAGGCATTACAAGTAATTAGAGATAATTTAAAGTATACAGGAAGATATGTGTAGGTTATATGCAAATATGTATAAGTTATATGCATCAGTGAATATCAGGGACTTGAGCATCCCAGGATTTTGGTATCCAAGGAGGGTTCTGGAACCAACTCCCCATGGATATCAAGAGATGACTGTACTCTCTGCGTGCAATGCCTGCAATTTCCCCTGATATGTAGCCTAACACAGGGTATGTATCATCATGGTTCCTTCTGCTTCATAGTCCCAGGCAAAGAGCCACTGCAGTAGAAATTATGCATACTGACCACAGTCACCAGTTTTCTCAGGAAAACTAAACATTGTACTTTATCTTTCATATTTTCTACATGCGTTCTGGGTGGAAATGTCTTAAGCCACGCTAAACCCGTTCCAGGAATCATGAGTGATGGCAGCCCCTCCCTGGAACCCCGTGAAGTTTGTTAGATTCTCAAATGCTGAGAGAGTTAGGAGGAAATTCCCAAGGGGAAATGAAAATCATCAGACGGAGAAAACAGGTAAATGGATGAACAGAACAGCAAGGTGAATTCGTGAGAAAAAAAATCAATCTCCTCTAAGACAGTAGAAGGAGGAAAGAGAACGGAGTAGGTGGTGAGATGCAGGATACAGCATTATCTGTCATTTTAGTGTTATTATCATAACTGTTTATCCATAAAGACCACATTTGCAACCAGAATTTGGGGAGCTTTAGGAAAGGATATGGGAGAAGGCTGGATTAGACAGAAAGGAGAAGTGGGAGATGGGAAGAAGGCGCAAAAGGAGAGCCAAGGGGGCCAGGAGAGGGTGAGGGAGGAAGGGGAGAAAAAGCTGCATTTGTGCCCATCCGCCTTGAATATAAAGACCCAGCCTCGTCTGAAAAACAGCCAACAATGAGGCAGCCCCAGAATCAGCCCTGCTGTTGAAGTCTGACACGTTAACAACCCCAGCAGGAATTAAGAGGTGAAATAAGCAGATGAAACATTCACCGAAGCCGAGATAAGCATTCCTGGAAAGGAATTTTTCAAAAAATCAAAATGAATCTCACAAATCTTCCTAATTAGGAAACATGACAAGGAATTAAATTCAACCTTAAAAAAAAATGAAGTGCTAAATAACTCACCCACACTAAATGGCAAGGCTCTATTGAGAATACCACTGATTATTAGTTTTCGCTGCTCCGGGAAATTATCTACGCACAATGATGGACATCAGCATTCAGCTCACAGCGGCAGTCAAAAGCAGCAGCTGAGATGTGTGGCCATCCTAATTAGAGGATGGAGAATTCTGAAAAGACTCTGGAGCTGTGACATTCCTGGCTGGGGCTTTCCTTCCAGGAATGCCACATTAGGGTTTTGGTCATCACATTGTTAAAAAAAAAAAAAAAGAAAAAAGAAAAAAAAAAGGACTTAATAGGAATGATCCGGAAAGGGACAACAGAAATGACTTAGAAAAAGCGTGAGAAGCTTTGAGCTTCCGAGCAGAAAGCAGGAAAAGACTTCCGTAAGAAATAATGTTTAAAAATAGGAGAGAGGGAGGAAAGTAAAAGCCTCGGGTGGTGAAAAGGGCAGCCAAAAGGTGTACTGCCTGGACTTAGGTCACTCCAGACATGCGAGGGTTTAGCCTGTTTCTAATGAGCACACCCAGGGGTGTCAAGAAATTACAACAGATTATCTAATATGAATTAGCCTTCAATTCTCCATTCAATAAATATTTAGCAAGCACCCTCCATGTTCCAGGCACCGTCTGTAGCCTCTTGAATAGATCAGGGAACAAAATAGATTGTCAAAGCCTCTGCCTTTATGGGATTTACATGCTAGTGGGTGGGCAGGCCTTGGGGTAGGGACATGTGGAGATAGACAATAATAGATAATAAATAGGTACATTGTATAGTATGTTTTAAGGTGATAAGAACTATAGAAAAAAAACATAGATCAGGACAAGGAATGTTGGGTAGTCAGGATGCCCCTTATTGAGAACAGAACATTTAAGGAAAAACTTGGAGGACGTAAGGAAGTAAAAGTAATAGATATCTAGACAAAAGGTATTCCATGCAGAGGGAGCAGCTGGTACAAGCTTCCCCAGCAGCAATATGCCTGATGTGATAAGGAAGAGTGAGGTGGAGGGAGAGAGAGACAGAGAGACAGAGAGAGAGAGAGAGAGAGAGAGAGAGTCTATGTGAGTTTGGAAAATGAGGAGTAAGGGGATGATATACAGATTGAACAGGGTGTGGTATAATAATTAACACTTACATTTAGTAAGCAGTGTTACAAGTGACACTTAATGTTAGGCAGTTAGTATGTGCCTGACACTTACAAACTCTGTGAACAAATATAATTCGCACAAGCACCCCACGGAAGTAGCTACTCTTATTACCCTCATTTTACCTGTAAGGGATCTGAGACACAAAGAGATCTATTAGCTTGCCCAAGGTCAAGCCCTGGAGCCTTGGTGCCTGGCTCTAGAGCCCACGCTCCTAGTTGCTGCCTCTTACCATCTCTCAATGTGGTTTTAAGCCATCTACTTCTGATATCAGTTCTGACTACTTAACCTCGATTGGTCAAATGTACTCCCTAGGATAAATTTATGTTTCCCTTAAAAAGAAAAAAAAGCAATGCGGCTCACTGCTTTATCACTCATGACCTTTCCTGGCCCTTTGTTTCTTTACCCTACCAATTCAGCAGCCGCTATTTTCTGCTAGTTTATCCCCGCAGTCCATTATTTCTGCCCAGAAAATGAAGCAAATGTCTATGGATAGCACTTCAGTTCGCACACAGATAACCAAGAGGCAGGACAGAGCGCACACATTGAGTTAAAAGCTAGGTGTCGCTATTTCTTCTACTCCAAAAGGCACTGTGTGGAGGAGTGTGTTTTAATACAACCATCACCAGCTCCAGCTTCTTACGCTGTCTGTCCTGTTTTCTCAAGACACCGCACTTTTATACTGAAAACCATTAAATTGTAAAGCCGTTGAACTTTAAATGGATGAATTATATGTAAATTACACCTCCACAAAGCTGTTAAAACAATTAATTAATTTTTGTAAATGATAAGGTCTTGGCTTTCCCCTCCCCTGTTAACCCCCTTGCCTGACTTCCATCCTCCCTCACATACCTTCAGGGGGCACAGAACCATACTCACAAGGAGGATCACCATCCCAGAACCCCAAGCACTCCACCCAACATTACAACTTTGTTTTAACTCCAGGGATTACAGCAGTATGCCAAGGAAAATAAATGACTCTTTACCATTAGATCTTCAGTACCAATTTTCCTTATTAGAAAAAAAAAAAAAATCTAACTCATTTTTTTTTCTTTTTTTTCCCTTTTTTTTTTTTTTTTTTTTGAGACTCGCTCTGTCGCCCAGGCTGGAGTGTAGTGGCCCAATCTCAGCTCACCACAACCTCTGCCTCCCGAGTTCACGCCATTCTTCTGCCTCAGCCTCCCAAGTAGCTGAGACTACCAGGCGCCCGCCACCATGTCTGGCTAACTTTTTTGTATTTTTAGTAGAGACAGGGTTTCACCGTGTTAGCCAGGATGGCTTCGATCTCCTGACCTCTTGATCTGCCCGCCTTGGCCTCCCAAAGTGCTGGGATTACAGGCGTGAGTCACTGCGCCCAGCCTCTAACATTATTTTTAACGTTAAAGCAAAAGTGTATATTATGAAGTAAAAGGCAGTATTCACTCACATAGGGCTTTTTAAAATTTTTTGAGACAGAGCCTGCCTCTGTCACTCAGGCTGGAGTGCAATGGCGTGATCTCGGCTCACTGCAACCTCCACCTCCCGGGTTTGAAGCAGGTTCTTGTGTGTGGTTAGCTGCTTTAAGCTGGAGTGGGAACAGTGTATGTCCTCTGCTGTTGTGGAGACAGAGAGATTGAGATACATCGTTAGTGGCTAAAACAGGAGACGCGGGGACTAATCCAAGCTCAGTACCATTGAATTATGTGATATTGTGTATAACATCCCATTTTGGGGCCTCAGTTTCCCGACTAAAAAATGAGATGATTGAACCAGGTGATCTCCAAGGTTGCTGCCGTCTCTCAAAGTCCATGATTTGGTGTCATACTGACACAAATCAGATTCTGGGCTCAGATCCATCAGCACCAAGATGCCCAGAGATGTAGGAAGCAAAAGATACAGTCCCTGTGTTTGTGGAATTTTTCATCTATTGAGGGAGACTATAAAGTGAATTTACAAACCACCCAAAGGACACAAGGGGCAAGAAGCAGCTGAGAATCGTGAATGATCAGAAATCTGGTGCAGATCACCTACTTTGAATCAACTGTGCAGCTGAATGACAAGGAGACTCTTGCCCTGCCAACCCCTGGGCCCTTTGGACCAGGACACCTTGACACAAAGGTACTTGCTGTTGATCTTGTGAGTGGCCCCAAATCACAGAGTAAGAAACTCTCAGAACAGGAAAGGGATATTAGCCATGATCCAATCCAAAACCTTCCATCTACTTTCAGGATTTGGGATAATGCTTGCATCACACTTACAGTATTTTTATTTGATAGAAGGTTCTTAACATTAACCCAAATCTTAAATAATCCTAAAATTGGAAGAGAAATATAATATCCTTCTCTTCAAAGCCCAATGAATTAAATATGGAATGATTTTAAGACAAGTCTTATTATGATATAGGGTTGAACAAGATCTGCCTGGCAGTCACTTACTGAAAAGCACTGCTCTGAAAAAAATTAACTTCTACCCTTCATTGTAGGGTATTTATGCTTTTTCTTATGTCATCATTTCAGATCCATTCCTGCTCCGGAAGCTACCGCAGAGCATTTCCATAGGTCTCCAGTCACACGTCTTTGCTTTTCTTAACATACCGGGAGATCTATGAAAGTGAAACTAAAAGGAAATGGAAAGGAAAAACTGCTTGTGCATTTCTCTCCGTCAACTATTTCATTTCCATTTGTTCTAGGAGAATTTCTTTCAGCCCTCGCCTCCTGGATTTACGCTTATTCTGGGGACTAGGCTAAAAATCTCTACCCCTGGCAGGGATATTGGGGAAGGCTTGCCTAGATGATATAGGGGCATTAAATATTTGACCTTTGGGGTTTCTTCCAATCCAGATATTCTAGGGTGCAGAAAGGAGCAGTGGTCCCTCAGACCGTCCAAAATGGGTTTTTTCCACCCTGATTGGAAAATATGCTCATTTCTAACACAAGATGGCGCTGGGACACAGGCAAGAACATTTCTGATTAAAACAAAACAAAATGAAACAAAACAAAACACAAAACAAAACAATCCAGGAGCACAAAAGTTCTAACAAGACAGAGAGTTATTTTGTTTCTGGACAAGACTAGCTTTTGTCAAGCACATTTTAGAACAGACTTCTGGAGTAGTAATAATCTAATAGGACTGCTTTAGCCCTAAATCAACCAAATGGTCAGGACTGAATGAAAGTAGCACAATGTATCCTTAGGAACAAAGTATTCAAAAAGAACTCTAAATCCCTTAACTATGCAGGTCAAAACCAGAGATAAGTGGTCAGAGGACTTAGTTGAGCACTATCGTCAAAAGTAGTGTCTTAAATTCTGATTCTGATATGGGATGGGTCTTTACCAGTTGAATAATTCTGATATGAATTCAGGTGCCTTAATAAAATTATCTTTTTTTTTTTTTTTTTCTTAGAGACAGAGTCTCACTATGTTATCCAGGCTGGTCTCAAACTCCTGGCCTCCCAAAGTGCTGGGATTACAGGTGTAAGCCACCATGCCCAGCCTAATTTAAAATTAAATGAGCTCTTTCATTTCATAATAGAGCAGATTGTTTTAACTTGTTTGCACTTATTTGAGGATTATTTGATGAAGCAATTGAGGAATAATTCACAATTTGAATTATAACCACCAAACAAGTTCCGTTAAGCTAATACCTAAGTTGAGTCTTAGTGTTGTTTTTTGTTGTTTTGTTGTTTTTGAGACAGAGTTTGGTTGTATCACCAAGGCTGGAGGGCAGTGGCGTGGCTCACTGCAGCCTCAACGTCTGTGTTCAAGTGATCCTCCTGCCTTAGCCTCCGGAGCAGGTAGAACTATAGGTATGCATCACCATGCCCAGCTAATTTTTTATTTTTTGTAGAGAGGGGGTTTCATTGTATTGCCCAGGCTAGTCTCAATCTCCTGGGCTCAAGCGATCCACCTGCCTCGTCCCCCCAAAGTGAGAATTTATTGGGAAAAGAACTTAGTATCTGTCTTCCTCCTAACCCGCACAGCAATCTCCTCCACATGAACAAGTGGTTGGCCAGTCTGTTTAGAATCTTGTGGTAGCAGCAAACTGACCACTCAGGAGAAGCAGCCCATTCTATTTCTAGACTGTTCTAAGGTTAGAACAGTCTTCCTCAGAATAAGCCAAAGCATGGCTCTTTATAATTTGTGCTCATGTATCTCCATTCTTCCTTTTAGAGGAATGCAGCATAAACTTCCTTTGTAATATGACTGCTCCTGAAATAATGTGATGACTTAGGCCTTCTTGGTCAAAAACAGCATCTGTTTCTGCAGTAATTTTTCATATGACATCGTTTCTAGATCTATCTTGGATACCTTTCTTTGATTTATCTTAAAATGTGTTCTGATCTCACAGCCAGTGGGCCGGTGTTAGTTGCCTGGATTTAAGTACTATGCTTCTATGAATGCAGCTGAAATTTGGTTGATTTTCTGCAGTTATGTCACTCTGTTTTCCCTTTAAAGCCCCTGGTCAACTAAAACTCCCAAGCCACTAATGTGGATGTAGCAAAATCTACCCGCCCTTACATATGCAGTTGACGTTTAGAATTAAAATGCAGACGTTACGCCCTGTGATACCATTAGAATTTCAGTTCATAACTGTGGGCTGTTAAAATTACTTAGAGTCATTTCGTTCAGACTCTGGTGCCAGACATACCTGGATTCAAAAGTTTGTTCCTCCCTCATAAGCTATGTCATCTTGGACAATTGACTTGATCTCTTAAAACATCAGCTTTCTCATCTCTAAAATGCAGATAATATTGCTACTTTCCTCATAGGGTGGTACAATTTACAAGTGATGATTTTGTGCCAAAAGTGTATTTAACACAATTCACGGCATGAAGTGAGTTCTCAATAAGTGTTTATTGCTATCATTATTAGTATTAGCCCATCATCCTTCAAATCAACTTTCCCTCCTTGTCCATGTCATAGGAATATGTGACAAGCATGTCCTCTAAGGCAGAGAAAAAAAAAAATACTGTCAGGGAAATTTAAAAGACAGAATCTCCGTGACCCGCCACCATAGTTTCCCTTCAGGCTGGTCTATGAACTAATCAGCACCATGTAGGTATAATTCCTACCCTAGCCATGGTCGTACCCACTGGCTACCAGCCAGTTCATGTCTTATGGCAAGGTAATTATAAAAGTTCTTGTCAAAGGCCATGCTGAAAGAAAGTATAGTTTTGATGCCTCTTCTTTCTACCAATCTAATATCCTTATCGAAAAAGGAATAAATGAAGACGTGTTTTGTTTCTGAGGTTTTGGGTTGGCTCTGAATGATTTCTGCTTTTCTAAAGACTTACAAAGAGTCTATTTAATAATCTGTTCAGTTGATGGGTTAAAGTGGTGAAATTGTGGGTTATTTCCCCCTTCTTTCTATTATTATAATAATGTTTGTGGAGTAAATAGCCTTTTAAAATTCTGTTCTAGAATTCTGCCAGGGATAATTGTCAAGCTGACTGGCTTATAGTTTTTATAATATGCCCCTTTCCCCCTTTTTGAAAATGGGGACAACTCTGTCCTTCTCTTGTCTGTTAACAGTTCTCCTATTCTCCATGCTTTTTCAAGGATTATTGACAATGGTTCTGGGAGTTCTTTGAGTAACCTGGGACGTGATTTGTCTAAGTCTGGAGATTTGAATTTATTAAGGGGGGTGAAAAGAACACCACACTCATTTCTAGCTCTGGCTTTGCCATTTACTAGCTGAGTGAGCGTGGGCAGGTTTTGATTTTGTTTTAGCCTAAATATCCCCATCTGTGAAAGAAAGCATTTGTATCAGATGAAGTTGAAGGTCCCTTCAAGGTCTAACGGCCTGTGTTCTGTCTGAAGTAATCTGACATTTTCCTACTAAGTTTTCTCATTTATCCTGGCTTTTAGTTTCCCCTCAATAAAATGTGTTCTACCCTTTCTTTTTTTTTTTTTTTTTTGAAATGCATTTTGGCTTAGAATTCCAATACCTTAGTGTGACGCTCAGGGTGCAACACTCTTGGTCCCCACTTTTTAGTCCGATTTTATCTCCTACCCCTCCCAGGTTCAAACCTGCTCTCCATGCGGATGGACTCAGCCACTCCTCCTGAATACGCACCTGCATGTCCCTCCCAGCCCTGCTAGGGTTCCTTCCCTAAAGTAGAATATCTCCCAGCCACCTCTCTCAGTCAGATTCTACCCCTCTCTTAAAGCCCCGTTTACTAACCAATTGTCTTTTGGGAGGTGTTTCCTAGCTACTCCATGTCATGATACACTCCTTTCTCTAAATTTCTGTCTGTCTTTTTTTTTTTTTTTTTTAATTATTTTGAGACAGAGTCTCGCTCTGTCCCCCAGGCTGGAGTGCAGTGACGCGGTCTCAGCTCACTGCAACCTCTGCCTCCCAGGTTCATGCCATTCTTCTGCCTCAGTCTCCTCAGCAGCTGGGACTACAGGCACCCATCACCATGCTCAGCTAATTTTTTGTATTTTTAGTAGAGACGGGGTTTCACCATATTAGCCAGGATGGTCTCGATCTCCTGACCTTGTGATCTGCCCACCTCGGCCTCCCTAAGTGCTGGGATTACAGGCGTGAGCCACCGCATCCAGCCCTCCTTTCTGTAAATTTCTAATGCATTCAGTGCAGATCATCTGATACTAAATAATAATATCACCTGTGGCATCTGGGTGTGGAAATGTTGTTGAATTGTATTGTTATTGATTTGCATGTCTTGGGGGTTCCTCCCTCCCAGCCCTCCTTGCCTTTCTCACATTGAGTACAGTTCTGGGGGTGCTTAATAAACATGGAGAAATACTGAAAAAATTTGAAGCCATTATATATATTTTTCTGATCAGAGCACTTAGGTAATTATGTAATATATGGTAGTTTCTCTTTCTATTTAGGAGTAAAAGAAAGATGAACCATTGCTCAGGTAGCTTAATACTAGAAAGCATTTTATTTTAAAATGTATAATAATCCTTTATTTGAATAAAAGGATTTATTATACAACTGATAATGAAGTTTAAACTAGCTCACTTTCCTCCCCTGTCATCATAGATAAGGGATTTGAGACAAGTTGCTGAATATACGCAATTACTAATTGAACTCATCGATGCCTACCCTATCCTAATCCAACTTTCCCTACATTGGCCAAGGCAGCCTAAATCTTTGGGTTGGGGGCCAGGTTTACATTTTCTCTAAAAAGTAGCATAGTTACAGTTTTTAATAATAGAGAAACTATTTTTATGTGTTTGATATCATACCAGGTATACATCCAGCAGACATGGATTGTTTAAATATATGAGTGCGTGGAAAGGGAGGATTGGCCTCCCCGACCCCCAACATTGTGAAATGCTTGTTCCTAGTAAATTATAAGTTGCAATAAGTCACGTTAACTTCTGTTAACCTTAGAATCACACCATTGTCCTAATAGTAAGAGAGCTGTGAGAAAAGACTTGTGATAAGATTATAACACAGGAAAAATAATGTCTTTCCAAAAATCAACAGTGCACAAGCTCACAAAGTATGCCAGAAATAAAGCAGAGACAATAAGTCATTCATTTTTTCAACATGTGCTGCTGAGCATCTAGTATGTACCAAGCCCCATTGAGAACATGGGCATCAGGGATGTAGAGTTATATAAAAGATATATACGCCGGGCGCAGTGGCTCACGCCTGTAATCCCAGCACTTTGGGAGGCCAAGGCGGGCGGATCACAAGGTCAGGAGATCAAGACCATCCTGGCTAACACGGTGAAACCCCGTCTCTACTAAAAATACAAAAAATTAACCAGGCGTGGTGGCGGCGCCTGTAGTCCCAGCTACTCGGGAGGCTGAGGCAGGAGAATGGCGTGAACCCAGGAGGCAGAGCTTGCAGTGAGCTGAGATCGCTCCACTGCACTCCAGCCTGGGCGACGGAGCGAGACTCCATCTCAAAAAAACAAACAAACAAAAGATATATAGACCTTGCTCACAAAAAGGTCACATGTCGTCTTAGGGGAGAGACAATCAAATAAACAGATCACACTCCATGGGATGACAGGTGCTACAATAGTGATTTGTGTCTCCACTGTGGCCAGGGGCTGATACCAAAGGAGAAATGCAGGACAAAGTGAGGATCTTATTTCCTGGGTGGCACGCCCAGCCCAGCACTCACGAACACCCTTCTTCCTATTCCAGAGTCCTCCCCACACACGTGAGAAGAGGCTGTAACTCCCTCTGTGGTCACTACCTCCAGTCTTCAATCACCAAGAAAAAGTCAGGAGCTGAAAGGCCAAGTCGTGTACCGTTGTAAGGAAAGCTGCACACTAACAAGTCAGTCCAAGGCTTACAAAGCAGTGTTTGTACGGTGCTTTCATAGCCTTGGTTGGGGGTGATAAGTACAAATTTCCCAGGCAAATATACATAAAGCTGGTGCTTAGTAAGCTTGTAATAAACGGGAGTGTTTATAACTGCTAAACATAATGATAACACTGGAGCTCTTTACTTCATAAAAGTGTATGAAGAAACTGCCCAGCCACGTGCAGGGCTGGCCACAGCATCAGGCCTGGGAATGTAAACTCCTACACCTTAGCTCCCTCTTGATCAACAACCATCCAGAAAGCCTATCAATATCACCTAAGCCACATCTCCCCCTTTTCCCAAAGCCTTGTCTAAGCTCGTCACTTTGAGTCAAGGAAAGCACTTGCCCTGGGAAGTCCTCCCTGTGAAGCCACCCTTATCCCTGCCATGCCTGAGCCCCAGACCCTCATCCCACCTCAGCCTGCGTCCAGTTACAAATCCCAGGCCAGTCCATCGCCTGAACTCTGGCTTCCCCATCCAGTTTCTCCTCTTCCACTCTGCTTTGTCATCTCCTTTCCTCCTTGCTCTCCTCCTGCATCCCTCGGGAAGACAGCCTGCTCCCTGAGAGGCCGGGCAGCAGAGGTGAGACCGTGCTCTCCTTCTACCTGAGAAATCCTGGGCCCAGGGAAGCCTCGCCCCTTGCCCATGGTCACACTTCCCATAAGTATTACATACTAAATATGTAATACATGGGACATGCAGGGACTTGAGGCCGTTTCATTCTACTGTGAATAGTAGAATATTATGTTTCAGGGTCTAGACCTGAAGTCACCAGCCCCAAGACGAGACTCTAAGATTTCTCATGGTGACTAGAAGCCTGTGAGAACACTTCTCAGAGACAAACAGTTGCATCCAGACTTAGAGGCATGTGGGAAAAGTAAATAAGAAAGGGAATGAGGAAAGCAACACAAGATGTCATTTATATGTTCTGCTTCAGATTGTCTTTTCTGAGGGATTTTTAGGACACAGTACACTACACTTCCCTGTCCCTTGTTGTATACAATCTTTCCAAAAGCCTATGGAAGAAATGAAGGGTCTGGAAATGTCCTTCCACTTGCCACGTGAAGCTTCCAGCTGAGCTACAAGGAAAACCTAGACAGACACTCTTGAGAATCACGTGGGTGCACCACCACTTCCAGAGTCTCTTGGCCCTTTCTCTCTGTGATCTCATCCATTCCATGAGTCCTTCTGATGTCATGCTAGAACTCCCTTAAGATTGTGTGCTTGGTCCTTAGAGCCTCCGTATGTTTTTCTTTCATGCCATAGGAGCACTATTTCAATGGGTATGACCTCACACCCTCCTCCCGTCTCCATTTCCTTTCATCACATCCTAAGCCCCTGTAATTGGGCATCTGTCCAAACTGCTCTTCTGTACCTGCTCTCTCAAAAGCCAGTGACTTTCTTCTTCCCAAATCTGGTGATATTTCCAAGCCTCCCCTCTTCCCAGGCCTCCCTGAGGCAGGTGGCCCAGCTGATGGCTCCTTCCTTCAGGAAATTGTCTACATCCGGTCCTCTCTCGAATGCTCAGTTGTATTCCCTTCTTTAGGGAAGAAAATGGGCTATGAACTAGCAAAGCAATGCCCTATTTCTGCCTTTGCTGCTTCCTGCTCCACCCTGATTCTCTCTCTCTCTCTCTCTCTCTCTCTCTCTCTCACACACACACACACACACACACACACACACACACACACACTGCTCCCTAGGTCCCTGAATGTCAGTGTCCCACAAGTCTCACTCCTCGACCTGTGCTCTCCTCATGCTCAGTAGGCTCATCCAGTCTTATGATTTGGGCCCTCAGCTCTGATGGCAACTCCCACAGTCTTTGCTCCTAACTGTGACTCTCAGGTATACTCTGTCTCATGGTTTATTTATTTATCTATTTATTTATTTATTTTTGAGACAAGGTCTTACTCTGTCACCCAGGCTGGAGTGCAGTGGCTCAATCATAGCTCACTACAGCTTGGATCTCCCAGGGTCAGGCGATCCTCCCATCTCAGCTTCCCAAGTAGCTGGTACCACAGGCATGTGCCACCATACCTGGCTAATTTTTTAAATATTTTGTAGAGATGAAGTCTCAATATGTTGCCCAGGCTGGTCTCAAATTCCTAAGCTCAAGCAATCCTCCCACCTCCGCCTCCCAGAATGCTGGGATTGTAGGTGTGAGCCACTGCACCTGGCCCTGTCGCATGGTTTAAAGCGCTCCTCCACTTGATGTCTTTCAGATTCAGTTTGTAGGAGGGATAAATACACTCCTTACCAACCAAAGGCTCCATAAGCCTTTGGACCTGGCTCTTTGAGTTCTATCCTGCCACACCCCATTTTTGGCTTATTGAGGAGATCAACTATTGCTATTGGCTTCTGTCGATCCACTAACCAGTCACTCTGTATCTCACTTTTATACCATTACCATGGATGAGGTCGCTGTCTTCCTGACCAAGACCACCCTGACTATGTGTGTGCCAGATCCTACCACTATCCTAGCATTCTCCTCCCCTCTCTTCTGAATCATCAGCTCTCCTCTCTATACGGGATGAATCCCGGGAATCTTCAGACCTGCTCCCATCTTACGCATGCACACACACACACACAGAGGACACTGCATTTCCTCTCGTTTCTCTCCTTCTGTACACAGCAAAGCTCCTCTAAATAGTGGTTTATGCTCTCCATCTCAGACCTCTCTTCTCCCACATCCGCTGTGGAAGTCATTCTAATTAGGACTTCACAGCACCCAGCCCCTCCTACTCTCTCTCCGACACACAAACCACCACCACCAAAACTGTTCTTATCAAGGTCACCAATCGTCTCTTCACCACGACATCCTATGGTTATTTCTAAGTCCTCATCATCCTGGACACCTCAGGTAACACTTGGCACAGTTGATCTCTCCATTCTTCTGAAATACATTTTCCTCACTCAGCTTCTGAGAAGCTTCCGTCCTCGGGTTTTCCTCCAGTCTTCCCGGATACTCCTTTCCAGTTTCCTTTGCTGATTCCATCTCAGGTCCCCACCTTGTAATGTTAGAATGCCCAGAGCCCAGTACTCTGATCTGTTCTTTTTTCTACTTATACTCTCTTCTTTGGTGATCTCATTCAGTCTATGAGTTTTAAATAGAATCACTATGGTTTTGATGCCCATATTTATAATTACACATGCACATACCCAATTGCCTATTCACAATCTCTACTTGAATGTTTAATTGGTATCTGAGTGTATGCAAAAACTGAACTCCTGGTCTGGATGCCAAACCTGCTCCTTCCACAGCCTTTACCAGCTTGGTTAATGGCCATCAGTCTGGTTGCTCAGGCTTAAACCCTTACAGCTTCCTCTCGCACGTGCTGTCTCTCTTTTGATGCCTCTGCAAATCCTGTTCACTTTATCTTCAAATTACGTGCAGAAGAGAACCATGTTTTGCTGTTTCCAAGGCCACTCCCTAGCCCAGCCACCATGTGACAGCCTCCTAACTACACTCCGGCTTCTGCCCTAGCTGCCTACATACTATTCTCAACAGAATTCTCAGAGTTATCCTGTTCAACTATAAGCTTGGTCATGTCACTTCCCTGCCTCCCAGGATAATCAGAGCAAACATCAGTGTTCCACACTATGTCCTGCAAGTACCTCCACAGTGTGGGTGTTTGTCACCTGTCAGACCCCGTGTCTAATGGCTGTCTCTTTTGCATACTGTACTCCAGCCATGCTGGTCTCTGCTCGCCCTCAAACACGCTGGGCACAGTCCATCTTGGGGTCTATGCACTTGTTCTTCCCTTTGCCTGGAATGCTTTTTCTCAAAAACCCACGTGGTTTTTTTTCTTACTTCCTTCAGGCCTGAATTGAAATTTCACTTTCCCTGTGAAGAGGCCTTGATTACCCTCTTTAAATAACCCCCTCTCCCAGCCTCAAAACTGCCTAACCCAGTTATCCTGCTTGATTTTTCCCACAGTCTTATTACCAGTTGGCCAAAGATATTTACTTATTTGGTTTTTTCACTTGTCTATCTCTCCTTACTGAAATGTAAGTTCCATGATGGCAGGGACTTTTGTCTGTCTGGTTCAATTCTGAATTCTCTTTGCCTAAATTGTGTCTGACATGTAGTGTGTGCATAATAAATACATATGCACAGAGTGACTGAATGAATGGATGGATCGCTCCCATCAAAATGATATTCAGATTCCCTCTATATTCTTCATTCTAACTACCAGCCCCCATTCTAGACTTACACCTTGAGGTCTGTGTTTCTGTGATGTTCTACGCACTGGATATCCCTCTAATACCAGAACCAAAATGAAAAAACAGGTTTCCTGATCCTCAACCTGTCCACTCTATGATCTATGACGTGCATATTTTCAATGGTCTGTTAGTAGTGCCTAACCATGAAGGCAGGCTTAGGCAGAGATTTTGATCATGCCCAAGAGTCCTATTTAGAAGGTCATATGAACAGACTCTCTTGCCCATACATACAGGCTTTAAAAACTTGAATGATGTTCTTGTTAGACTCTGTGGTTTAAGAAACACGGTGCAAAAGAGAGTCCATTATTGGGAATGGAGGATCCTGGGACAAGCTGAGTGAAACAAGCACACTCTTTTTCAGAACCTCTTAAGATTCTGGGAGGCCCTTTCCAGGGGAATAATAAGGCTGAATTGAGTGCAAGAGACATATCTTTGATTTTCATAACCTTTGCTCCCTTCTTTTCCATATGGCAGAAGGCTTTCTCTCAGAAACCAGGAAAAACAATGGAGTAACAGCATAGCCTAGGGCAGTGCAAACTCAAACATCTAACAGGACCAAGTGGGGAATATAAATGAGGGGGAAGGTGGGGATTATGGCAACCTGGAGAGGGCAGATCACCACTACTCCACTTGGCCAATGGTTTCCATGGGGGAAATGTAGGGCCAGAGATTCTTAAAAGTAGCTAGGATTCTAGAAGTGAACCTAAAATCTCCTAAGTTACAAATGTTGGCAATAAATCTAAACTTTTTTTTTTTAATGCCATAGGGTCCAAAAAACACATCTGTGGGTGGAATGGTTTTGTGAGCTGCTTACCTGTACCTGTAATGTAGGAAAAAGCGCACGAGCAGTCCAATCACACTGCCTGAGTTTGAGCCTTGGTTCTGCCCACAGGTTTACAAAGTTATTCCAAGTCACTTAACTTAAGCTTCATTTTTCTCCATCTCTAAATCAGGACAGTGCTTCCTGGATTGACATGAAGATTAAATGAAATAACGTAGTTGCTACTCAATATTAATTGTCCTTTTTTTTTTTTTTGGCTCTCTGCTCCCTCCCTTTTTTCTCATTGCACAATGAACTAGAAAGAACCGTTCCTCCACATTCTTATTTAAAGCAAATTAAGCAACGCTTTTTATCATTTGTCAGATTTTTTTTACCATGATGAGCCTAAATACACTGTGCTAGTTGCTAATCAGACCTCATTTGCAGCTGTGATTTTTGTTGTTGTTGTTGTTGTTGTACTATTTTGTTTTGTTTTGTTGTTTTGTTTTCAAAGAATGAGAGGACAGAAGAAGCATTAAAGAAACATTCTTTCCAAAATTAAATTCTGGCAATACAGTCTCCAGTGATCCTGACTAGGAAGCAAAGGGAAGACCCCGAGCCAGCAGGGGAAACCCTCCAGCACTCTCAGGTTTTCAAAGAGCCTTTACAAAAGCACTAAGCAGGGCACATCACCGGAGAAGAAAAGCAAAGAGTGTCACAGGCTTGTAGCCATAGTGTTAGCAAGGCTGGGGCTCAGAATGAGCTGAGACTTGCAAAAAATGCTCAGGAACAGCAAAAAGAGCTTTGTGCAAGTATAGTCTGAGCAGGAAGAATAGGAGAGGGCCAGATCTGTGCTTGGGGCAGATGGTGTAATGCTAGCAGATGACAGATACAAAGCAGAATTATGCAACTCCTACTTAGCTTCCATCATCTCTATCTCTCAGAATGATCTTCAAACTGGAAAGAACAGTACAAACACTGCAAAGAAGCAATTGCGACCCTAGTTATGAAGCTCTTTAGAAAATGAATACCTGGGCTCTCTAAATGAGCTTAGGTCTCCAGGCCCTGACAAATTGCATCCCTGGGGACTGAAAGAATTTGTAGATTTAATCACAGAACGATTGTCAGTAATCTTTCAGGAATCTCAGGAGCGATGCCAGAAGATTAGTGATGGGCAACTGTCCGAGTTGTCAAAAGGGGAAATGTGTAGGTTTGGGGAACTTTGCACTGTTGAGTTAAACTTTGATCCCCAGCAAACTATAAGCTGCATTATTAAAGAGTTAGATTATAATCGCGTTGAAAGGAAGTGGTAATCTCAAGGAGCCAGCACAGGTTATGTAGAACAAATCATGTCATACTAACATCACATCATTTTTTAAATCTTTTTTGAAAGATTACCAAAACTCTCAAGATTGTCCCGGAGGTAGTGAATCTTTCAGCAGGGCTTCCGACAACACAGTTTATGGTATGATGAATGGATAGGGCCTGGGTGATCTATGGCTTGGTGAAGGCACAGCTGGGCAAACCATTGTATCCAGACAGCTCTGGACAGTAGGGCCAAATCAACTCAGAGAGATGTAGCACAAGATGCCACTAGTCCTTGTGTGGTGCCCGGTTCTGTTAAAATCCTTACAATGACATGAAAGACATGCTAACATATAAACGTGAGCTGACACAAAATGAAGAAGTTTAAGTAATATGCTGCACGACAGCAACAGGATATGGAGGTTTGCCTGAACAAGGAGCTGAAATAAACATGACAGAATTTAATGGAGAAAATGCAAGTTCTTCATTCTGATTTTTTTTTAAAAACCCAGTTATTCAAATTATTGACAATAGTTAATGGGAAAAAGTCTTGAAGATTTTAGTTAACAAAAAGCCCAACATGAGCCAAAAAATTCTGACATGGCTACAGAACAACGAGTGTTTGCCAGGCAGCATAGGAGGAAGTGTAGTGGGCGGAGCAAGGGTGATGAGGGTGCCATTGGCCCATCTGCCTCAGAGCATCAGAGCTTATTCCTGGTACCATGTTTCTTCTTCACATGAAACTTTGTGGTCTTTGTATTTTGTAAATCATGAAAGCAAAATATATTCCTAGTAGAAAACTTAGAAGTACAGAAATGTACGAAGAAGGAAACAAATATTAGCTCTCATCATTTGGAGATCACTACTGTTATCATTTTAGTATATGTCCTTCAAGTCTCTTCTGGAGACTTGTGTTCCATGAGGCAGATGGAAGTACTAAAAATGTGGGTTATGTAGCATTTATATTCTACATGAAAAAACTAACATTGTGTCCTGAATTGTTTCCTCAACTTATATATTCTTTGAAACCCATTTTTAATAGCGACACAACACACTATTCTATAGATAATGCCATAATTTGTTTGAATTGACTCGCTCTTGGACATTTAGGCTGTTTCCACTTAGACGTGGTGGCAGGAAGGTGGCACTAGATTTTAAAGAGGATACTGACAAAGCAGTAATCAATCCAGGGAGGATAACTGGACTAGTGAAGCATCTTAGAAACCGCGACCTGAGAGAGGCAGTTCGGAAAACCGGGAACGTTCATTCTAGAGAAGGCCAGACATAGACATCTCTGATGGCTGCCTTCAAACCTTTGAAAAGCTGTCAAATGAGAAAGGGAGTGAATTAGTTTTGTGTTGTTCCAGAGGGTTGAACGAAGACAAGTGGACAGAGGCTGGAGGGAATCTGATTTCAGCTCTATTTCTAACAATGCCTGCTGTCCACCGATGGGCTGAACTGGTTTGTGAGGGAGTAACATCTCCATCACAGCAAGCAGAGATAAGACGACCACCTGGGTCAGGAATTTGTAGAGAGGATTTCTACATGGAGTAGGAGGCTGAAATAATAACCTCAAAGATGCCTTCCCATCAGAAGATTTGGGGATTCTTTCTGAGTTATCAAACTGCCTTCCTGTGACCTTGCTCACATGGAGAATCTAAGTCAGGTAAGGAGCAAAGAAGTCAGTGACATTAATTTCACTGCTAGATTAAGCACCGTCGCTCAGAACTAGAACATACGTCTGTATACTTGGCATTGGCTCACATCTAGATAGTTTTTACAGTCAGCAAAGCACTTTGCAGATAGACCTTACAGTTTAATTCTTGTAACAGCTTTGGGAAGTAGATATTGACATCATCCCACTGTTAAAGGTGAGAAAATTGAGGCCCAAAGTGCTAACATGACAAAACCCAGCCATCCACCTCTAGTTCCTTGTCACTTCCCAGGACGCAATGCTGCTCTTCTCTGTATGAGTTCCTAGTGCACTCTTTGATGGGCTGTCATGTGAAGGTTCTTTGTCCTTTACATTCTGTGTATTTGGTGTCTCTTCGGCACACTTTTAAACCCTTTAGGGCAAGGGTTTAAGGGCAGGTTATTTTTCTTTTGCATCCCATCCTCTCATCGCCCAGTGATCTTTCTAAAATGCACATAGGATCATGCCAGCCTACTGTTTTGAGTTCCTCTTAGGCTTCTTGTTGCCTGGCACAGAGATGCTAACCCATTTGGGAGGGACTGTGGATCAAAGAGTGGTGCCCATTTCAGAATCCTGGGAGGAAGTGAAGTACGATTTATAACAGCTAGAAGCAATACAACAATTATTTGAAAAGAAAAATCAAAGCAATTTGTTCATCAATACGTTTGTTTTGCTTACTAGAGCTATATATAGGCAATACTATAATTCTCCACAATTTTAAGAGAGCACATTATTTTGATGGTGCGTGAGGCTTTCATTTTTATCAAAGAAGCCATAAGTTTTGTTGTTGTTTGTGGAACCACAATCTCAAAAGTGAAAACATGCCGTCTCTCCAGGCGGATCACAAGGTCAGCAGATCGAGACCATCCTGGCTGACACGGTGAAACCCCGTCTCTAATAAAAATACAAAAAATTAGCCAGGCATGGTGGCGGGCGCCTGTAGTCCCAGCTACTCAGGAGGCTGAGGCAGGAGAATGGCGTGAACCTAGGAGATGGAGCTTGCAGTGAGCTGAGATTGCCCCACTGTACTCCAGCCTGGGAGACAGTGAGACTCCACCTCAAAAAAAAAAAAAAAAAAAAAAAAGGAAAGAAAACATTGCCATTTCTCATATCTCATTTCTCATATCTCAAATTTCCATATATGTGTGGGCTTGTGTCTGAACTCTCTTTTGTCTTCTATTAGTTTGTGGCTTCTGTGCCATAGCCATGCCATCTAATAATCATTATGGTTTTATAAAATGTTTTGCTCTCTAGTCGGAGAGCTGCCTCCATTTCTCTTCCTCCAAAATTGTTTTGAACCTTTGTTCTTTTATATTAATTTTAATATGAGCATTTCTAGTTCCATAAAAAAAGTATTTTGATTTTGATTGTAATTGCACTGAATTAATATACTAAAATTGAAGGACGGCTGCCAACCTGATGATATGGAGTCATCCCATCCATTTTTTTGGATGTGGCAGGACCTCTTGGTTGCCTACTCATCAGCACTAGTCCACTCCACTTCCTTTCTCATCGACGGAGAATGCTTCCCATATCAGAGACTGAAAATATGAGAGATTTTCCCATCCTTTCATAGGCATGGCCTCATGACTCAATCCTGGCAGTGGGACATGAGATGAAGGTTTATGGGAAAAATCTGTTAAAAAATAGATGTGTAAAGAGATACTTCGTTTACTTCCTTTGGAATAGAGTCATGTGAAGAGGTCTTTACACACAGACTCCAACTGTGACATCAGTCCTGAAACTGGAAGAGGACAAACCTGAGATAAATGCCCTGTTGGAGATGTTTCAGCAGAAAGATGGAAAGATCCTGAGTGTTTGATGACATCCTTGAGTTGCAGGATTAAGCAACCCTGGACCTGCCCATGCTGGGCTTCATGTAATGTAAAGTAATAAATATTACTTCAAGACACCTCCTGATGGATATATGTTACTTGCATGTAAAAACACCTAATTAATATACCATATCTTCTTCTATTTCCTTCAATCAAATTTCATTATTTTCTTCACAGGCATCGTACACATTTTTGTGAATATGACATTTTTAAGGTACATTTCTAATAATCTATTACTGGTGATTAAGTAGGCTATTGATTTGTTGGTTGGTCTTATATCCAGCTTAGTGATCACTCATTAATTCTAATAGTTTATAAAGTGTCCTACAGACTATTATATCATCTGCGAATAAGAACAGCTTTCTTTTTGCTTTTAAATTCTTATATTTATTATGTATTTTTCTTGCTTTATTACATTAACTTATACTTCAGATACAATATTGAAAAGGAGTAGATATAGTAAGCAGCTCTGTTTCCTCCTGACTCTGATAGGAATAATTATCAAGTTTCAGCTTTCAGGATCTTTCCATAGCACAACTCTAGAGGCACCATTCATAGTACTTTGACATTATGAGTGATTTTGTAATATATTTTTATAAATAGTCTCTATTAAAGTGTTTATGTATCAGTTGGGATTAGGCTTGGTTGCAGACAATATAAAAAGACTGAATAGCAGTAGATTATACAAGATGGAAACTTATTTTTCATGCCTAAGATATCCAGAGGTAGTCAGTTCAGGACACAATTAGTGTGCTGCAGTCTCAGAGATCCAGAATCCTATCATCATGTCATTCCACCATCCTAACTTTAGGTGAGAAAACATACAATTTCCTCAAAAGATAAAGAAAGCACATTCAATATGTAATTTATCAATTATGATTTTTAAAAACTCAATAAAGTAGGACTAGAAGGTGTGGCCAAGATTGCTAATTTCGCCCCAGTATCTATTCTTCCTGTATCCTTGCAAAAGAAGCCTTAATCTTTTATTCTGAATTTTTAAATTTATTTGCATAAATTTTTCCATTTTCTCTTATGATTTGTTTAATCTCTATTCTAATGTTTTGTTTCTGTTCCCTTTTTTGTTCTTAATATTTTATTTATTTGTGCCTTTTTTCTTGATTTGCCTCACTAGAAATTTTTCTTTCATTCAAAAACTCAAATTCTAACTATATTAAATTCTAACTTTTTGTGCTTTTTTTCTAATTTATTGATTTTTACTTTACCTTTATTATTTCCTTTTTTCTACCCTTTTTGGTTCCTTCTGGTTTATTTTCTCCCTTCTTGAATTGACGGCAAACTCATTTACTTTTTATCTTTCTTTCGTTTTACAGATAAATTTTAGGTTCTAATCACATCTTTTAATACCACCTTACTGCATCACACATTTTTATGTGATTATTTTATTTTCACTTTGTTTAAAATATTTTCAATTTTTCATTATTATTTCCTCTTGAATCTAAAAGTTAACTAGAAAGATAGTTTTAGATTTCCAAACATGTAGTTTTTCTATTTCTTTTTTTTTTTTTACTTCTTTAAAAAAAAAACCTCTCAGCCAGGCACCGTGGCATGTGCCTGTAATCCAAGCTAGGGATTTGGAGGCTGAGGCACAAGAATCACTTGAACCCAGGAGGCAGAGTTTGCAGTGAGCTGTAATCCTGCCTGGGCGACAGAGCGAGAATGTCTCAAAACAAAAACAGAAACAAACAAACAAAAAAACCTCTCCTCTTTGCTTGTAGATGTCCAATTTAATTGCATATTGATACAAATACGCATCATATAAATTCTTTGAAAATTGCTAAAGTCTTCACAATATGGCCAATTTTGTAAATTTTCTAAGAAGAAAGGTTATAATCTTTATTGGGTACAGGGTCCTATATAAAACAGATAAATTTACAGATATTTTCTTCAAATATTCTTACAGAATTTTTTTGTTAGATTTCTCATTTAGAGAATATTAAAAATCTATATAAAATGATCTGTTTTGGCCTTTTATGTAACTTGAAACTATGTTGTTAGGTGCATGCAAGGTCATGATTGCTACATCATCTTGGAGAATGATTCATTTTATTTTGGTATAGTATCTATCTTTTTCTCTATTTGTTCTTTTTGCCACAGATTTTATTTTGTCATATATTAATCTTGCGGCTCAACATTCATTTGGAATTTGCATGATCTTTTTTTTCTCACCCTTCATTTTCAAACTTTCAGACCGATATTGTTTTGCGTGTTTTTCTTCTCAACTGCATATTGTTAGGTCTTTCTCTTTCGTTCTTTTTCATTGTCTCTGCTTTTAGGGGTTGGCTTTAATCCACTTGCAAGTATTGGGAGTTATTACAGTCATCCCTTGGTATCCACAGGGCATTGGTTCCTGGACTCCCTGTGGATGCCAAAATCCACAGATGCTCAAGTTCCTTATGTAAAATGGCATAGTGTTTGCATGTAATCCACGCACATCCTCCTGTATACTTTAAACCTTCTCTAGATTACTTGCAACGCCTAATACAATGTAAATGCTATGCAAAGATTTACTATACTGTATGTTTTAAATTTGTGTTATTTTTATCGTTCTATTCTTATTTTTAATTAAAAAATATTTTTAATCTCATGTTGGTTGAATCCAAAGATGTGGAAGCTGTGGATATAGAGGGCTGACTGTATTATCTTCTTTTCTATTTTCTATTTGTTATGTTTTTCTGTGCTATTTTTTTCTCCTTGTTTTCCTCTGCACTTTTGGAGTGATAAAGTTTTTACAATTACTTTTTTCTCTGCCTGGATTGAAATCTATATTGTGCACTTCTACTCATTAAATGATTATCTCTATCTTTAAATATTTAACAGTTATACACTTATTTGTATGAACAAATCTAAATCTTTTTGGTAACGTTATTCTCTTTTTGGTCATACATATTCTGTATCTGTTAAAGTCTTCCCTTCCCTATTTTATTACTATTTTATTTAATTTTAACTTCACACCTCATTCCTTTTTTTTTTTTTTTTTTTTTTTTAAATGGAGTCTGGCTCTGTCACCCAGGCTGGAGTGCAGTGGCGTGATCTCAGCTCACCGCAGCCTCCACCTCCCGGGTTCAGGCAATTCTCTGCCTCAGCCTCCCAAGTAGCTGGAATTACAGGTGCCCGCCACCAAGCCTGGCTAATTTTTGTATTTTTAGTAGAGATAGGGTTTCACCATCTTGACCAGGCTGGTTTTGAACTCCTGACCTTGTGATCCACCCTCCTCGGCCTCCCAAAGTGCTAGGATTACAGGCGAGAGCCACTGCGCCTGGCCCACACCTCATTCTTGAATGAGAATTAGCTAGATAGAAATTTCCCTCAGCACTTTGTAGGTATGGCTTCATTATCTTCTTGGGTTCAATTACCTTCTTGGTTTCTATTCTAGTACACCTTAAATTTTTCATAGAAAATTTTAAGATGTAACTTCAATCTAAGTGTTAATCTTTTGTAAGTAATCTATTTTTCCCCTCTGGCAGTTTTTCATTTTATTAATGATGTTCTGCAGTTTCATTGTGATGTGGACCTGCATCAAAGTGCACTTTTGATCTGAGTTCTCGTATTTTTCTCTCACTCTGGAAAATTCTAAGCTACAATCTTTTCAAATAATGACTTCTCTCTTATTTCTTCCAGTCTCTTTTCCTTTCTCTGATACTCAAATTAGAGATGTGTTGGGCCTTTCAGTCTGTCCTTCAGAGCTCATAACTGTTCTGCTCTTTTGAATTTTATATTTCTTTGTTTCTTTATACCGGATCTGGGTGAATTTGTCAGTACTCTCTTTCAATTTATCAATTATCTTTAAACTGTGCCTAGTCCAGAGTTTATCCTAAATATTGGCTTTCTTATTTCCAGAATATATTTTTAAGTTCAAACATTTTCAGTTGATTGCTTTCCCTATCTACATGTGGTGGTTTGCCCCAAATTTGCCCCATCCCATGCCCCTTTGCAATGTGACTTCGATGCTCTATCAAGAAGTGGGGTGGCCGGGCGCGGTGGCTCATGCCTGTAATCCCAACATTTTGGGAGGCCGAGATGGAGAGATCATGAGGTCAGGAGATCGAGACCATCCTGACTAACATGGTGAAACCCCGACTCTATTAAAAATACAAAAAATTAGTCAGGCATAGTGGCAGGTGCCTAGAGTCCCAGCTACTCGGGAGGCTGAGGCAGGAGAATGGCGTGAACCCCAGAGGTGGAGCTTGCAGTGAGCCGAGATTGAGCCACTGCACTCCAGCCTGGGCAACAGAGCAAGACTCTGTTTCAAAAAAAAAAAAAAAAGAAGAAGTGGGATATATCTCTGCATCTTCAAATGTGGTCTTGTCTATGTGACTTGTTCTGAGCGGCGGCCATTGGCAAATATAATTCAACAGAGGCTTGAGAAGTTCTTGTGCATTGGAGTTTGCCCTTTTTTTGGCTGCAGGGAACCCTGCTCTCACCATGGAAGCAAGCCTAGGTTAGCCTCCTAAAGAACCACAAAAAGAAAGACCCTAGCTGTCTGAATGATCTGAGCTGAGTCCCCAGACGCACAAGTGTGGCCATCCTAGACCACTGAGCTCCAGCCAAGCCAGCTTGCTTCAGAATAACTGTCCAGACAACTCACAGAATCACTACGATTCAGGGTGGTTTTTTAAATGACTAAGTTGTGGGGGTGGTTTGCGATGCAGCCAAAGGTAATTGATATACTGTCTTGTTCAATTTCTCCCTGTTTTGTTTCCCAATATTTGTTCACTTTTAAGGCATCTAATTCCTTTTCCATGTCTTTAGTCACCTTAAGTGTTACTGTTCAAGTCTTACTGTTTAATTTACCATTTAAATCCTTGACATACTGTTTCATAAAATTATTTTCAACTGGAGTGAACTCTTGACTTTCTTCTGTTTTTCTTAGCACTCATTTTCTACATGTATTTTGGAAAGTCTGCAGGCTTATTTTGAATGGAAGGCATTTCGTTTTGTCTCATTTGTTTTGCTTTCTCTTGTACCCAGTTGAGAAGTTTTGTGGATGCTTTCACCCAGCACACTGTACTCTTGGTCCACAGCTGAGTCTCAGGATGGTTTTCTGGGGCTCCTGCCCCACAGTGATATTGAGAATATTACAGAGCCAGTCACAGAGCTGGCTTGGAATCAGCTGGCTTCATATCAGCTTTAAATTTCTAATCAGTTCCTGTTTAGAAGTCCGGGTCTTGGATCTCTCCAGTTCCGCAGCTTCTGAGAACGCCTGGCTTTCAGCAGTTAGCCTTTTTCTATCGTTTCTTGCATAGACACTTAGTTTCTATCATCCTAGCCGAGCCACGCTCCTTCCCATTGCTGCCTGGTTTGGGGCCCAGAGCCCTGCAAGCCCACAGCTTTATCCTCACTCATGCTTGCAGTGATCCATAAAGATGTTTTCTTCTTGGCTTCAAGTTTGGGTGTATTGTATTTTATTATTATTATTACTATTTTAGACAGTCTCACTCTGTCACACAGGCTTGAGTGCAGTGGCGCGATCTCGGCTCACTACAACCTCTGCCGCAGGTTCAAGCGACTCTCCTGCTCCACCTCCCGGGTTCACGCCACTCTCCTGCCTCAGCCTCCCGAGTAGCTGGGACTACAGGCACCCTCCACCTCGCCCAGCTAATTTCTGTATTTTTAGTAGGGACGGGGTTTCACCATGTTAGCCAGGAAGGTCTCGATCTCCTGACGTCGTGATCCGCCCACCTTGGCCTCCCAAAGCGCTGCGACTACAGGCGTGAGCCACCGCGCCCGGCCAAGTTTGGATATATTTAATTAGGTTTGTTTTTTCCTTTTCTATACTTTGTCTTTCATGCCCTTCTACTTAGAACACAAGGAATGTGAAGAAGTGTGAAATTAAGGGGAGCCCATTTGATCGCAGGTCCATTTCATATAATTTTGTCTAAAAATTAAATACAAACTTCAGCTGGCATGCAAGATCTTTCCCAGTTCAGATCTGCTTCCCACTCCCACTGCTTGCACCCCACACTTCACTCACATCAAATTGCCTCCTGTTTCCTGAACACAGCACATGCTTTTATTCTCTGGGGTATGGGCATATCCAGAGCAAGCCTCCTGCCACACCTATAATCTTCAAGACCTTCGTGAAAACTCATTTCCACTGGGAAGTTGGCTCCAGATCCTACAGATTAAGTTACTTCTTCCTTCTCTGTGCAGCTAGTATTGTTAAATACCTTTCTGTACTCCTCCATATTCTATTTCTGTATACTACTTATGTCATCAAATTGTGAATTTTAGTACTTATAATCTCCCCCAGCTAGGCTGAGAGCTTCCCGAAGACAGACACTGTCTTTTTCATATTCATATTCTTGGAAGTTAGCAAAGGACCTGGCACAAAGTATGCACTAGTACACATGTACTGAGTACATGAATGAATGACTCACATGATGTGCAAGATAGAGTAAGCGTATAGTACATGTGGTTTATTGCCATATTTGCCATATTGTTATTTCCATGACAATTGCTATTTATCTAAGTGTGTGCTATATTTAGCCACTGCACTCAGAAATAAAGTGAAGGCAGTGGACAGATTTTTACCCTGAAGTTTGCTTTATATAACTACCACTAAGCTAACTCTATGTGGAAGACAATTGACATACTCCAATACAGCTTTTGTAAAAGTGTGGTTTTTACAACTATTAAGGCAACATGAGACAACAGTCTCATTTCCTTCCTCAATTTCACGGCATTCTCCGAAAAAGAGTGGAGGATGTTAGCACGAGTTGTTATCTTTCTTTTGAGCAAAGTAAAAATATGATGGAAAAAGCTCTAGTATGTTTAAATGCTTTTACAGCTATAACAACTCAGTTCTATCTTTCTATCAATTATAACTCTGTCTCAGGAGAAGGGTTACATTTTTTGTTCCTTTTTTTTACGAAGAGAATGTGATTTTGGTACCAAATGGCATGCTGCGTGAGCAAAAATATTTGTCTAATTGTCCAACTTTTCTGGAATCCTTCAGGATACTATTTCTTCCTCAGAAACAGAATGAAGGCTCTGTGACATGGAAGAAACAAAAAGGTTTTCATTCTGGTGGGAGTTACTTGCGCTTTCATTTCCTCCAGCTCAATTGCATGGCTATGGCAAAAACAGAAATTCAACTGAGTGGAATTTCTGTTCTAAAAACATCTAAAATTCATCTCAAATCTGTATCTCTTGTGGGGAGAGAAACTAAATCCATTCTAACAACTAATTAAACAAACAAACAAATACCCTAAAACCACAACCTTCTCCTGGCGCCTGTCTACACCCACTCCTCCCCAGACCCCTTCCCCCATCTCCTTCCCCACAAGCCCAGTCCCACCTGGTCCAGGGACCAACTGGTAGGGCTCACTCTCTCCAACACAGGGAATGTGTTGGATAAAAGTTATATGTGGAAAATGTGGGTGAGAGAACTAGAAAATGAATGTGAAGTTATCACTGTGTTTAACTTCAAACTTTGCTCTCTGATTCCAATAGTTGTCACAGTTTTCTGAAAACCTGAAATGTAACATATGTGACTTTTCTTCTCCCTAGTCATTCAGCAAAGAAAAGCCTGAAATTCTTCTCCAAATCGCCATCTTCCCCCACATTCCTAATTCAAGCTCGAAGCTTTATTTAATTTCACCACATTTAACACATAATTTTTAGTTATGAACTCTGATTGATGCAGTGCTTCTTACGGATATAGACTTTGAATCCATTGTATGACCTCGAAAAGAATCTAGAGTTTAGACAATTTAGAATTTGGAACCAATTTCAGTGTCTCCAGAAAAGATCCAAAGTTGGTAACTTGCTGCTTCTCCCCGTATGGTGAGCTATCTCACTGTCCTCAAGAGGCTGCAGAAGGAGCCTGGAGAAGGGGATAACACAGAGGGACACAGAGATTTTTTATTTACAGAAATAGTATCTGAAAGTGCCCTTTGGTTTACTATCTTGATCTTTTATGTTAAGCAACTACGAATGTTTGAAAAGGAGAACAAAAAAATCACCACTAAGAGAAAGAAATATTACCTGAAGAAAATGTTATCAATGACAACTCCTAGACACGAATTGTGGCACGTTGCGTTTTATTTCATTTCCAGTCACACTGTGAGTGTCTACTGTGAGCCAGGTACTACATCAAATTCTAGACCAGTTCTGTTCCATAGAAATAGACGCCAGCCACCTACGTAACTTTAAAGTTTCTAGTGAACACATGAAAGCCATTAAAGAGAAATGGGTGACATTAAATATTTGTATCATTTCAACATGTCATCAATACAAAAATAATCAATGAGATGTTTTACCTTTTTAATACTGCATCTTCAAAATCTGTTGTGTGTTTTTCACTTATAGCGCAGCTTAATTGGACTCACCACCCCTCAAGTGCTCAACAGCCACATATGCAGTGGTTACTACATCGAGCAGCATAGCTCCAGAGATGCAAATATTAAAGAGAACAGTGCTAGTTACAGAGTTGCTGGGCAATCTAGGTCCTCTTGTAAGAACCAGTGCCCCAGGGGAAGAAACTGGACTCCACAAGGTAGCAATGTGGGTGTAGTATCTGCACGTGCCCATGTTATGGGAATGTAGACGGGGACTGACCACCATCAACAGAAGTGTGGCCACCTTGCCCGAGAAGCATGAGGACCTCCTGTTTTTAGATGCTGCTGCCCAAGGTCCACCTTTCTTGCTATGGCTTTTGTCATTTGAATTATCAGTAGCAGTCTCGGAGCTAATATGCTTCACTGGGCCCTGGAGGATATTGTCTTATACTGTCCACTGGGTTTCGGATATGCAGTCTGTGTCTTTCATTGCCTTCCTGGAAAATGATAACTAAACTCTTCCTCACCAGGCTTTTTGTCTTTTTTAACTTTCTCTTTGTCTAGTTTATTTTGATATCACTGTTACTATCGTTTCTTCAATCTTTTTTTTTCCTGCTTATCTAATTCCTTTATCTTGTTCAAGTTAAAAAAAAAAAAAAAAAAAAAAAGAGGCCAGGTGCAGTAGCTCACGCCTGTAATCCCAGCACTGTGGGAGGCCGAGGCCAGGGATCATGAGGTCAGGAGATCGAGACCATCCTGGCTAACATGGTGAAACCCCATCTCTACTAAAAATACAAAAAACTAGCCTGGTGTGGTGGCAGGCACCTGTAGTCCCAGCTACTCAGGAGGCTGAGTCAGGAGAATGGTGTGAACCCAGGAGGCAGAGCTTGCAATGAGCCGAGATCGCACCACTGCACTCCAGCCTGGGTGACAGAGCGAGACTCTGTCTCCAAAAAAAAAAAGGACCTTTGCCTGGGGCCTGGGGCCTGTTGAGGTATCTATGGGCACAGCTTATGCACACTGGTGACAAGAAACGTTAAACACAGAGCTAAAATGTATTAAATATTTAAAATTACCATATGTATATAATAATTAAATCCTAAGATAATGATGTTGATGCAAGGGTGAGCAGAATTTGTGAGGGCCAAGGTTAAGAGTAGGAGAGTAGAGATGTGCAGATCTCAGTCCCTCATGTCTTGCTGCAGGAACAGAAAGAGAGACCATCATCAGAGATACAAGATGCTTATGTTTCCATCTTGTCAGGACTATTTTGATCTCAAGGACAATTTGATATGCAGGATGCAAAAAGAATATAACTAAGGTATTTTTGACAGCAGCAGAAAATGTCTTAGGAACAAGCCACTGAATGTCCACTTTCAGATATTATCAAATAGTAAATCCCTCATCCTTTACCCATCCTTGACCCTGTTCTACTAGGTAGGAGTCAGCATAGGGTGGAGGGTGTCCTTAACATCTATACTACAGCCACCGTACAAATAACCCCAACAACGAAATGACTACTCCAGTCCACATATGGTATATCCCCCTTCCCACCACATGTTCAATCCATACCATGTCTCCAGTAAGGATTGTGGCTTAACTTTTGACCTGGAGCCCGCACAACTTTCACACATTATAGTTCTCTCAAGTTTAAGAAGAAAACTGATACAGTTTGGCTGTGTCCCCACTCAAATCTTATCTTGAATTGTAGTTCCCGCAATCTCTACTTGTCATGGGAAGGACCTAGTAAGAGGTAATTGTATCATAAGGGTGGGTTTTTCCCATGCTGTTCTTGCAAAAGTAAGTCTCACAAGATCTGATGATTTTATAAGGGGCAGTTCCCCTGCACACGCTCTCTTGCCTGCTGCCATGTAAGATGTGCCTTTGCTCCTCCTTCACCTTCTGCTGTGATTGTAAGCCCTCCCCAGCCATGTGGTACTGTGAGTCCATTAACTTCTTTTTCTTTATAAATTACCCAGTCTCAGGTATGTCTTCATAGCAGTATGAAGATGGACTAATACAGCAATATTTTCAAAGTTAGGCTCCCAGCTCAGCACCCTTTCAGTAGAATTTGGGTTTTTGGTCTTCAGCCTTTGTTCTTGTATTTCCTCTGCTCCCTTCCCTCTCACTTCCCCTTTGACACCTGCTACCAGGCTGGGAGTTACAGAAACCCCACGTGCAGAAGTTTGAGGACCCAGGAAGGGGAGGAAACATGACAGTTAGGCAGAAATACCCCTGAGAGGTTGGGTGCTTTATTGGATGGGCACTGTGAACCTAATGCTCTGAAGGCTAGATGCCTGGGCTTCCTTCCCCAGACCTAAGGCTGGATCTGAGGAGAACTGGCAAGTAAGTGAGGCTTACTCTTCTCGTCTACTGTGAGCATCCTTATCTGCCCTGTGTCATCCTGTTGCCCTCTAGCTAAACCCCAGCCTGCCCTCGCGGGGCCATGCCACCACTCTGCCAGGCCTCCCCTCCATCCGTCTCCCTCTTTGCTTGTTGTCTGATAGCTGTCATGTGGTAAAGAGCAATGCGCTGATGCCTGGTGAGAGCTGAATGTGTACTCAATAGCCAGGAGTGCTTGCACTTGGTGAAATTGGGAATAATATTATATTTCCATCCAATCATATGGAATGAGAACCAAATGGTGAAATGCCAGACTCCCGGACAAAAGGACTGTCATCTATAATTGTGTAGATCAAGCTCGTCCAACCCACAGCCCACGGGCCACATGCAACCCAGGACAGTTTTGAATGTGACCCAACACAAATTTGTAAACTTTCATAAAACATTATGAGATTTATGCACAGACTTTTTTTTTTTTTTGGCTCATCAGCTATCGATCAGCTCTCATTAGTGTATTTTATGTGTGGCCCAAGACAATTCTTCTTCTGTGACCCAGGGAAGCCAAAAGATTGGACAACCCTGGTGTAGATTGTTCTCTACACAGGACTTGAAGCCTAGGAAGTGAGTGAGGTGGTCAACCCAGTCTGCACTCTACTCAGCAAGCCACACACCCTGACACAGAACTGTGTCCCCATGAAGGAAAGAGTACCCTTTGCTGATTATCACAAAACTACTCTAGTACTACTTTATGCTTTTTTTTTTTTTTAATTCTTTGAGATGGAGTTTTGCTGTCACCCAGGCTGGAGTGCAGTGGCCCGATATCAGCTCACTGCAAGCTCCGCCTCCCTGCTTCACGCTATTCTTCTGCCTCAACCTCCTGAGTAGCTGGGACTATAGGCGTGAGCCACCACGCCCAGCCAACTTTTTTGTATTTTGAGTAGAGACAGGGTTTGACCGTGTTAGCTAGGATGGTCTTGATCTCCTGACCTTGTGATCTGCCTGCCTCGGCCTCCCAAAGTGTTGGGATTGCAGGCGTGAGCCACCGTACCTGGCCTCCTTTATGCTTAAGTGGGCTTTGGGTAGAAGAAGTCTTAACCTTTTAAAACACATTTTACAGACTCATGCCTGTAATCTCAGTGACTCAGAAGGCTGAGGTAGGAGGATCTCTGGAAGCCAGGAATTCAAGACCAGACTGGACAACATAGCAAAACCCCCATCTCTAAAAAAAACAAAAAACAAAAACATAGCCAGGTGTGGTGGTCTGCATGTGTAGTCCCAGATACTCAGAGGCTGAAGTGGGAGGCTCTTTTGAGCCCAGGAGTTTGGAGCTGCAGTGACCCGTGATCACGCACTGCCCTCCAGCCTGGGCAACAGAGCAAGGCCCTATCTCTAAACCAAACCAAAAAAAAACACATCTTTTCGTCTGGAATGTGCATATTTGTCATCATTTTAGGTCCTGACTATGAGATTCTCACAAAGAGAAACAGAAAAAGAACAGAAACATCAATCATTTCAATAAATCTTATTTTGGGCCCAATGTGAATCATCTCTCCTCAGGACTCGGGTTTGCTGGCATTCAGATGGAGTTTTTCATGACAGCAGGAGGCTTGGGCGTCTGTCTCCTGCTGTCTCAGGGGTGATCCTTACTAAGAACTGGGGGAGAACAGAGTCATGTCCAGATGTAGGAGGCCTTCTGTAGAAAGGTCTGAGAGACACGGCCATTGCAGGCTGCTGTCCTGCTTGCTATAAAAGCTTCCTTACAATATTACTCCCACTCTATAAACACACTGTTAATTAAAAGAGAAACTCATTAAATACCCTTATAAAATCTAGAATATCCCCTACTCATCTCCCCTCCCTTTCTCCTCCTTGCCATATGCCAATAATCAACCTTTTTTTTTTTAAGTTTTTAGTGCATTCTCTGTGCCAGCAGTGACAAAGGAAGACAGTCTGTAGTCTCATAGACCTTATCATGGGTTTTTAGGCTAATTTCTCTCAACGGAAAAGTTTAGGTCTGAGATAGTCTCTAGGGATTTGATGTTCAGGTTCTCAGAAATCACTGGTTTCCCCAGCATGTGCTGTAATATGTCCTTAAATGCTGCAGAGACTTAGTTCTAAGGTCACTAATTATATATCAAGGAGAACAAAGTGCCCAGTCCTCCTCGAAAGAAATCAAACTGTTTCTTTTCCATGTTCTCTTTCACTAGGTAAATACATCTGGATTTTCTAAACACCAAAAAAAAAAAAAAAAAAGAAAAAAAAACCAAAAAACAAACAAACAAACAAACGGAGTCTCACTCTGTCGCCCAGGCTGGAGTGCAGTGATATCATCTTGGCTCACTGCAAGCTCTGCCTCTTGGATTCATTCCACTCTTCTACCTCAGGCTCCTGAGTAGCTGGGACTACAGGCGCCCACCACCACGCCTGGCTAAGTTTTTGTATTTTTAGTAGAGACAGGGTTTCACCATGTTAGCCAGGATGGTCTCGATCTCCTGACCTCGTGATCCACCTGCCTTGGCCTCCCAAAGTGCTGGGATTACAGGCGTGAGCCACTGCACCTGGTCAGGTTTTCTTAATTCACTCTCCACTCTAAAAGTTTTTGTACTATCTATATAAAAATGTATACATTCATTTGTTTACCATCAGGTATTTATTGAGTACCTGTATTCATTTTCAATGCGTTTGGATAAGCACAAATAAAGAAACAAATAAAAGTGATAATACATTTTTGAACTGACTGGGCAGTGGGAGACAGACAAGTATGTAAACCATTTCAGTTCAGGGTGGTAAGTATGACAGAAAGACAGAGAACATAATCACCAACTTTAGCTGATGAAATTGAGGCAGCTTCATGCAGGAGGCGGTTTTTGACCTGAGTCTTAGAGAGTGAATAGGAATTAACCAGGCAAGAAATGAAGCAAGACAATTCCAGGCAGAGGGAACAGCGTGTGCAAATTCCAAAGGACGGTGTACTGGGGATCCTATAGAGAGACAGACAGCATCCCTCAAATGCACCTCCTCTCTATCTGAAAACCTGTGAATTAAGGAAAGAAGTCTTCTGTTCCCCCTGAGCCTCTACCCCACACATCCACAAACCCAATATACAGTAATGGGACAGCCATAGGATCACAGCTATAGACTCACCCATTCAGAAAGGGGGAAACAGAAGGCATAGAGGAGTTACCAGCCTACAGCAGTTCTGAGATCTGGCAGGGCACATATGGTCAGTTCCTTGATTTGGGATCAAGCACTGAGAATTATTCCCAGTGGCTCTTGGTTTTTCCCTCTGTGTCATCCTTCTTTTTCTGTAAAAGATTGTTTACATTTGCAACTGAGTGTATTTCTCAGATTATTCTCAGCCTATAAAAGTTTGGGAATCCAAAGGCTTTTTATTTTTATTCTGTACTTTCTCTGCCTCTTTTAGTCCAAGCTGATGGTGTTTCTTCTTGTAAAATTATCTTAAAACCTGTGGGAGTCTCCTGTGAATCTTACTGGGGTGTGTGTCATCATTTAAAAAGTTCGTGAGGTTTTTCTTAACGGCACAAATGACAGTAAGGTTCACAAGGGAGGGGACATCGCACACATCTCTTCAAGGTAAGCCACACTCTACCCTGAGCTTCTGTTGAAGCTGCCAAGGAATCCTAAAAGCCCTGGGTTTCTGTTGGTGGTGTTATTGTTGTTTTAACTGAAGAGTTCTCCAAGGCATTGTCTTAAATCTTCCCAAGATCTTAACAAAGGATGTTATGGTCACATTCATTTTTTGTTTTTCTTTTCTTTTTTTTTTTTTTTAAACAGAGTCTTGCTCTGCCACCCAGGCTGGAGTGCAGTGGTGCCATCTCAGCTTACTGCAATCTCCGCCTCCTGGATTCAAGCAATTCTCGTGCCTCAGCCTTCCAAGTAGTCAGGATTATAGGCCTGCACCACCACACCCAGCTAATTTTTGTATTTTTAGTAGAGATGGGGTTTCATCATGTTGGCCAGGCTGGTCTCCAACTCCTGGCCTCAAGTGATCTTCCCACCTCAGTCTCCCAAAGTGCTGGGATTACAGGCATGAGCCACCATGTCCCACCTATGGTCATATTCTTATTTCCCTGTTTAGACCATGTTCTCCTGACCATTCCTGAAATTTTATTTTTGTGCAGAGTCATTTCCTTATTAAACATTGCTTCTTTCTGGAGAAGCAGGGGATTTTCCAACTCAGCAAATTCTGCCTCTTTCATATTGAATGAATTGTTTTTTCTTGAGCTTATCCCTGTCCCCTCCAATTTTAGTATAAGCATAAAGATAAAGCCAGGGGCATCTTTAACACTGCCTGGAAATTGCCGTAGCTAGAGCAACCTGTCCATTAGATACATCTGTTTTCCGTGTTACCACAGGTGATGTGGTTTGGCTGTGTCCTCACCCAAATCTCATCTTGAATTGTAGCTCCCATAATTCCCACGTGTTGTGGGAGGGGCCGAGTGGGAAATAATTGAATCATGGGGGCAGTTTCCCTCATACTGTTGTTGAGGTAGAGAATAAGGCTCACGAGATCTGACGGTTTTTTAAGGGGAAACCCCTTTCACTTGGCTCTCATCCTCTCTTTGCTAGCTGCCATGTAAGACTTCCCCTCCTTCATCTTCCACCGTGATCGTGAGGCATCTGCAGCCATGTGGAACTGTGAGTCAATTAAGCTCTCTTCTTTATAAATTACCCAGTCTCAGGTATGTCTTTATCAGCAGCATGAACACAGACTAATGGCAGACAAGAGTCTTACTAAACTTTCTACCTCTCCATAAAGCCCCTTTTCTCTGGTTTCCTCACTTTTCTTTAATCCTTGACAAACAGCCTTCTTGAGCGACATCAGTCTTCTGCTAACAGTCTCTATGAGATACTTGATAGATTTTTACTGAATACTCTTCTCAAGGCCCGCCTGGCATCTGCCCACCACAGTCCCAAAGCCACTTCCATATTTTGAGGTCTCTGTTACAGCAGCAACTCATTCACCTCTTGCCTTCTGCACCCCCACTTCAGACCCCCCTGCCCATTTACATCTCCAGCTACAGCCCACCAGGTCCACTCTGGTCCCATCAAGGCAGAGGGTAGACAGTTTTCTCCAAAACTTCTGCCCCTTCCAAAGGTCCCAGAAAATAATTCTAATGTATCCTCCCGAAGATGGGTTCCCCAGAGGAGCTGTCTTGGTAAAGGGCTAACAGATAGGGTTATAGAAAGAAGTTAATGATACTATCTTCAAAAACAAACAAACAAACAAACAATATTTCAGGACACCAAATGTTTTCTGCAGAGAAAAATATCAAAATTCTCTGGGAAATATTTTCAACTCTCTGTTTGAGGGCAAGATCCAGAAAATTAGATCTATTTCTAACAAAAAATAATTTTAAAAAGAGAGGAAAAGATGTGAGATTAAATTTATGTTAGGCTAGCATGAACTTTTATTTATTTATTTATTGTAAAACGGAGTCTCACACTTTCACCCAGGCTGCAGCTCAGTGGCGTGATCTCAGCTTACTGCAACCTCCGCCTCCCGGGTTCAAGAGATTCTCCAGCTTCAGCCTCTTGAGTAGCTGGGATTACAGGCACCTGCCACCACATCTGGCTAATTTTTGTATTTTTAATAGAGACGGGGTTTCACCATGTTGGCCAGGCTGGTCTCAAACTCCTGACCTCAAGTATCTGCCTGCCTTGGCCTCCCAAAGTGCTGGGATTACAGGCGTCAGCCACTGGGCCCAGCCCAGTTTTATTTTAAAACACTGCTACCTCGACAGTGGAAGACATGTGTGGCAAAATGGGAAAGGCCAGGAGCCAAGGACTCATGCAGACCTAGACTGTGAAGCCTGGGCAAGTTTCTTAATCCCCAGGAGGCCCCGCTTTCTCATTCTCAAAGTGGACATGGTCATGATAACTACCTCACAAGGCTACTGTGAGGACTGGAGGAGGTGAAATGTATGTGAAACAGCCAAGCGCAGCAACTAGCATATGATTAATAAATTATCCTGGACTCACTAACAGGGAAACCACACAAACGAATCCTCATATTTTTCTAGACGCCTCCATTTGGCTTTTCAGAAGGTTCTGGAATCAGAAGTCTGTTCTCCAACTCCCTGGGGAGGATGTGGTGGCCACGAAGGAGTAGGAGGAAGGGCAGCTTCCCTCTTGCCCTCTTAGGAATTAGATTCTCTTGCATGCTAAAAAAAAAAATAAAACACCCACACCCACATTTAGGACTATGGAATGTGCAACTCTCCAGGGGCCCCATTAAGTCTTTTCTCAACTGACTATTTCAGTGAAGAAACAATATCAACTTCATTTTATTTCTGCCATAAATCCACACTTGATCTAATCTCTCTGGGTTTCTCTCCTTCCCAGCCCAAATCTCCCTCATCTGGCTTCAACTCTTCAACTCTTTCTCCCAAGCAGCCCTTCCAAGAGGGTAGAGCCACTTCTTCCCCTGCAGCAAGAAGCACGCCCCAACTCCCATGTGGTGTCAAGCTGGAAGAAGACATGGAATTAGATGAAGGACAGAATGAAGATGAAAAGGAGATTTGGAGGAGAATGAATTTTAGGATATCAGAGAGGAAAAGCAGTGAGGCATGTGGATGTGGAGGAAGGTATGGGGAAGACCTGAATGAAAGCAGAGATACAAAGGGACAGGGGCTGAAGGAGAAGGGTTTGAAGGATGCTTCACAGGAAAGGGCTATGGAAAGAGTGAATCGAGAGGATGGAGTCAATGAGACCTGCTGGAATTCTCCACAACTTCCTCTTCTTGCTTTTTCCACACCGCCTCTTTCCATGATCTTACCTTTTTAGATAGTTGTTTCTGTTTCCTTTGTTCCCTTCCAGCTTAGCTCAGGCCATGCTGTCTTTGCCCTACAGAGGGCAATGGCCTCTGATCCAACTGGTCCTCCCACCCCATGCTCCACACCCCTGATCCACCAATCTGTTCTTCGTTCCATGGCCCAAGTGGCCTCTCTTTAGTTTGACCTTGTTCCTGACCCGCCCCCAAGCTTAAAACCCAGGTACAGGTAGATCCCTGTGCCTTCAGGTCAAATCTGCCCTCCTCATGGTGGTACGTTGCTTCCCTCCTAGCCTCATCTCTCTCTCTCTCTCTCTCTCTCTCTGCTCCCCCTCTCTAGGCAGCACGTCACTCCCAGAGTTGGCCTTGCTTCCTCACCTGTTTGCTTTTGCTCTGGCTTTCTCTCTGTCCTTTCTCTTTCATCAGTCCAACTTCTGTGCCTTTGGCCATGATATTTCCTCTTTTTATCAGATCCTTCCCTCTTCTTCTTTGTCTAATTCCCATTTAGTTTCCATGTTTCCTCTCAACCACTCTCATCCTCCTGCAGTCTTTCCCTGCTGCCCCACCCCACCAACACACACACCCCTGACAAGCTTTTACTCCCACTCCTTCCCCTTTCTCTCACCAAAGCTGACCCAGCCATACCCGGGCTCACTTCTGTCTCAGCACTTATCTCGACACCCATTTTTCTGTCTCTGGCACTAGGAACTGTTCCAGGACAGAGACCCTAATTATTAGCATCTAGAATGCCGTACGTGGTTTCTGGAATGTAGATGTAAGAGGAGTTACGTAATGTTGGTCAAGTGAATGAATGGATGAATGAATGCTCACCTGGTGGCCAAGAAGAGGCAGTCACAAGAGATCCAGTGAAGGAAAGAGGTCAGGTGAGGAGGAAAAGTATGAAAAAATATAAAGAAGAAAACTAAGTGTTTGGGTAGAGGGAACATTTACTTTTGCTGGGGGAGGTAACTTCTGTTTCAGTGGGAAAAAGCTCCACATCCACAGAATGTTGGGTTTTAGTTTTGCTGCATCTGAAGGAGAAATGGGGGTGGGAAGGGGTAGGGGTCTCAGACCCTACAACGGATACCACTCAGGAATCATCTGCAGGGCCTCTCCTCCTGGACTTCTGGATGCCTTTCTCCCTTGATGCTAACTCGGTTCCAAACGCAACCCTGACTGCATCCCTAAATCATCACCCAAGACCAGAAACAAGCGCCCCGTCTTTTTTTTTACTCCAGTGTCCTCACTGTCTTCCTCCACTCCCACCTTGACTTATTTCACGTGTCCACCCATCCATACCCCAACCGCCCAAATTCATGCATTTTTCCGTGTCTTAAGACCTCATGCTATTATTCATCCATTTGTCCAAACCCGCCAGCAAACATGTGTTGCCTCCGCTTTGTCATTTCCTAACACTCCCAAGGACTCTCAAGCTCTGTTAAGACAATCAGAGTATTTATGGATACTCATTTTTTAAAACCTCCAAGGCACTAAATTGCATCTACCCGAGATACTGCTTTGACTGATCTCCTCTAAGGTTGCAAGGCGTACCTTGTAGCTGAAGATTAATGTCTCCGCTTGTTGAGGGTCAATGACTCATGGAGTTTTATCAGTGTGGGCAGACTGGAAAAGGTAATGGAGAACAGGATAAAGGAGCCCCCTTCTCCCTCCCCAGCTGCCTCCTGATCCTCTCTCTTTTGGTGCAAATACCATCCCCAGAGCCGGAGCACCACGGTTTATTTTTATCTGTTTATTTTGCAATTAACAAAGAGAAGGGGCCCTTTTTTGATGTGCTGGTTCAGAGGTTCAAAGTGTCTAGCTACCTTGACCCCTTCACCAGCCTCCGACATCGCAGTGTGGCTGCCCAACTGCGAAAGATTTATACTTATTTTTATATAATGGAAAACTCATTGCCGGACATCGAGTTACTCACTTTGATTTGTTTTCTTTGGAAGAAGCGGCCGGCGGCGGCGGCAGCGCCCCAAGCTGGGTCATTAACATGGCAGCAACAGCAACAAAGACCTTTACAGCCGCTGCCTGTAAACCGTGGATAAAGTTCAAGCATTTATTCTGTTTGAGGCCTCCCAGTGTCTATAAAAGCCCAGCACGATTATATGATCAGTGTCAAGACCCACTTTCCCCTCTTTGTGCTCTGGGATGCATTTCCTTGCCCTGTCCCTCCGTGTTGCCACCGCAGCTGCTCTGGCTTTAATAGCAACCCAAGGCACACACTATTGGAGTGTTCCTTGGGCTTTGTTTTAAACATGGTTTTTGCTTGTGTTAACTACCGCCTGGCTCTCTGACACCCGTGAATGGGGCTATGCAGGGCTGTCAATCAACAACAATAATAATGCCATCTGGGTTTGAATAATACTAATGAGAAGAAGAAGAAGAGGGATACTGTGTATTAACATAGCACCTTTGTCCCAGAAGCTCAGAGGGCGTTCGGGATAATAATTCATTCATGCTCTGCGCACGGCTTGGCGGTAGATATTATGATCCCACTGCAGGGGACTGAGACACAGAGAGGGCAAGTGGCTGGCCCCGAGGTCGCACAGTAAGTCAGAGACGGTACACAACTTTGTTGTGAGTCCCCGAAAGCATTAGCCCTGTGGGATCACACTGAACTGTAACTCTGGGCATCTGGTTTTAAAATCTAGCTGTAAAAAGAGCGGTACGATCTAGGTGTTTCATGTCTTCTAGGGTGAAGAAAAGGAGAAAATAAAAAGAATGTTCAGGGGTGGAGGACAAGCCTCAAAGACCCTCAGTGTTATAGAAGAGACCATCCAAGCTAGGGTCAGGCAAGAGGGTGATGAGATACTAGCAAACCACTCCAAGGAGCCTCTGAGATTTCTGTGTGGCAGGAGGATGGTGGAAACACGCTAAATAAAGATAAATGGATAAAGAGAAAGAGAAATCTCCCAGGTAGGTAAGAAAGCAAGCTAATCACAAGCCAAAAAGCTCATGGAGGGCCAAATAAGGAGCAGCAGGCATCCAGAAAGAAGGATATCCCTGAAGGCGCCAAGAATGTCCCTGTTTGGTCTAAAATCCCATCTGCACTTTGCAGATCACATCAAGGTGACAGGGCCCTGGCTCTCTTTTCTCAGCCTCCTTAGTGCAAAGAGGGTTCAAACCTGACCCTGCCACTTCATAGTAGTCATACCTATCTAACTTCTCTGTGTCTCAATTTCCACTCTGTAAAATCGGTTAATAATTATCTCACTGGGTTAACTAACGTATTGGAATAACTCCTGAACTGATTTCCCCAAGAGATAAGCCATATACTGATTAATTCCCAAAACTTACCACACATTAGAATCAGTTGGAGGGCTTCTCAAAACACAGAATATACTTAAAATGACCTTGAATGACCATTTACATTTTACCTTGGTTCTTTTTCAGTGGAACTATTGAACATTTGTAAAAAGGAGAGTAACAAGATCAAAATACTATCCTAGGAAGATTAACCTTGGAATATTGTAGAGGACAGATAAGACCAGCGAGAGATTGAAGCTGGGGAAATCATAATATGCTAGGTAAGAGAGGAAAGTACTGAACTAAATAATTAACTGATTTATTGATTTTGAAGGCTTCCAAAACCTCTCATGAAATCATTACATTCCTAGTTTCCCCTTTCTTGTAGAGAGCCTCTAAATACTTGAGCTGACACTTTCTGCTCCATAAGTTCATTATTTATGGTATCATCTGTCCTTTGTTTTTGTCCCTGACCCAGTTTAGAAACACTTTATCACTGAGACTGAATTTGAGGCTCTCTCCAGTTTCCAAGGCAAGTATTCTTTGGCAATAGACAAACAGATTTACAATTCCTCCCCAGAACTTCAAGGAGAAAGCCCCTGCTCTCCCATCTTTACAGACTCCCTCTTCGTCTCTCACCAGAAACGCGAGGCTTCTCAACTTGCCCTTGGTAATCTGTCTCACGGCTCCACTTCTTCTGAAACACTCAGAGCTTCTTGAGGACGGCACTAACATTCAATTCCACGTTTGAGTTTCTGATTTTTAGTGAAGTGACTGTCACAGGGTAGATGCTTGAGAAATCTTTACTGGGAAAAAAATAAAGACAAACTTTATTGAAAGTCTCTCATATTGTTCTTGTATTCAAATACGTAATGCCGCATCACGTGTAGACATCTTCGTAAAAGCATCTGGCTTACAGGGTTTCCCTTTCAGACAGAATTCATTATATCCACATCAGAAGGCAGTATTTGTAAGGCTCACCTTCAAGAATAAGAAATCACCTCATTAAACAGAGTTGTTTTCAAAAAACCATATGACTTCCTCCTTCCCCCTTCCCTCCCTCTCTTCCTCCCTCCTTGTCTTCTACGCCCACCCGGTCCCTCCTCCTTCCCTTTGTCCAACAGGCACACAATAACACTTGAGGCACTGTACAGGCCACCATGGGGAATTGGTTACTGCCCTTGCAGAGCTTGAACTCCAATGAAAGATACCTAATCCCCCATCATTTTATTATATAGATTTGCTTCTTATTTTAGAGTAAAACAAGGTTCAGACAACACAATGCAGGCATGTGGAGGGAGAGGACAAGCAATCACAGCTTACTGGTACAAGAAGGGGCAGTGTGGGAGTCAGCTCTGGGTGGGTAGCTGCCTTTTCAATAGACAGAGAAGGGAGAGAAAGGCTTCGCAGGCTGGAAGCACAGCACTGAGGGTGTGGTGAGCTCCAGGAAGGGTGAGCAGACTGAAGCTTCTGGAACAGTGACATGTACCTGACATCTAGTTTTGACAAGAAAGTGCTGGCTCCGATGGCCAGCCAGGGTTTGCCCTGTGGCTCGAGGTTACTGGTACTTTCTGTACTTTTCCCCAAGGCTGTAGGAGAAATGAGAACTCTAGCCAGATTTGCTGGGCTCTCCTCTCTGTAGCCTAGTGCTCTGGGGACCTATCTGGCTTAGCGGTGGGTTTGTCTTTGCAGTGCTTTTCTGAGAAAAGAGTGCTCCCTGCAAACCCTCTCTCCCTTCCCTCTCTTCACCCTGGAGCTTGTCTTTACATTCGGCTGGAGACTGGGCTGAAAGGTCCTTGGTACCTCTGTGGACTCTCGAGTGGACCGCCCGACCCAATGGGCAAGGAACCCCCACGTCTGGCAGACCAAGCCAGCCCATTCCTCACATGTCATGGATTTTCCTGGAGGGAAACAGCGGATGCCACATGGTCATGGCTTGAAAAGATTCCATGCTGTCTGCACAAACAGAGACTGGAGCCTCTGGGAACAGCCTTGCTCTCACCTCACTCCCAGAAAGCCTCCTTGCCCTGGCCCGTGCAAACAGGCAGTGAATTGTTGCTCTCACTTCTACACACTGATGTACTGTGGGGCTGAGGCTTGGGGTTTTTGCCTTAAAAAAAATAAATCTCTTCATCTCTGTTCTGCACTGGACATGCTTGTCTCTGGGGACTTTTCCTTCCCAGACAGCCCTGAGCGACACAGACAAGAGGATTCTTGGGAGGGGCCTGACCAAACTGCAGCCACCTGGGCATTACCAGTGTGGTTGAGAAGACAGTGAGCTGACTTTCACCAGCCCCACCTCCTCTACGCACCCCACCTTTCCCCACCACCCCACTTCCCCACCAATGAACTGTCCTCTTGCACTTATGGTTTTCCACATTCTGGTCCCTCCACCTAGAATGCCCCTTCTTTCTGCTCTGCTTGGAGAACTCCTATTCATTGTTCAATGCTTCGCTTTAAGGACATTCGTGCTGTGAAATATTACCTAGTTCCCAAAAAGATAAGTCCTGGTTTCCTCCTTCTCTGTGCTCTTTGGATGTGTCTCAGTGATCATGCTGATGAGACAGGACTCGTGGTTTTGTTTAGATACCATTTCTCCAACCAGATCTTGAGCTGCCTAAGGGCACTGATAATGAGGGCCTTAGGGGACAGTTGTGCAGGTCGTATACTGCCCAACCCTATGGGGTGCCATTCACATTGTAGTCTAAATACACCCTGCCCAAACCTAAGCAGCAGCTTTTGGGATAGGTAAGACTTTTTAAAATAGGATCTGGCATATAATAAAAGGTTATTCAACTTAATATGGGACTACAGCTCAGATTTTTGCTCTTCCTGTTCTGGGCACAGGGAAGAAACAATAGTTAGCTCAACAACCTGACAGTGAGAAAAGATCCAGTTCTCCTTGGAGACAGGACATTGGTTCTAGATCAAGGTGGGAACTGAAGAAGGTCCTTCTGGTCCCCCTGCAAACAGCCAATGGCTGTTCCAGGGGTGTCAAAGAGGGTGTCACGTCATGGGCCAAATCAGGTTATGAGGTGGTTAACTGTCTGAAACACTCAAAGGAAACATCTTCTGAGGAGCATTCAAATGTGGTGGGAAGCACACCCTAACGGGTCTGTGCAGTCTGCTGCGGTGCAGAACTGGGGCATGGAGCCGTGCCCACCCCATGGCTGCCTCCCTTTGGTTTGGTCTGGGCTACTGACACGAGCCGTGTGGAAGTCTGGACTATATGATGGTGGTCCCTGTCCTGTGTTGCCCTCATGTCCTCAGGGTCCGATGAACAGTACATGATCACAGAACCAGCACCCGTGTGCCCCGGGCCCGGGCAGGTTGCTTGACCCGACTCTTCAGTGTCCTTGTGTCTCATCGCTCTCACCTCACAGAATTGTGAGGATTAAGTGAGTTCATAAATGCAAAGTGTTCTGAACAGAGTTCAGTAAGTTTCCGTCATGACTATCCCTATTGCAATAACAAATATCATCATATAGTGTTGCTCTTCAGTCCAGTGCGGTTGAGAAAACAAACTTAGATGCTATAACCAAAACATGTGAGAACAGACCAAGGGACACACATAGACAGATGTGACTCTTTTTCATCACATCAACCCTGCATTCCCTCCTCTTGGTGTCTGGCTTTCATGGAAATGGCTAAAGCATCTATGAGCTCAGCTTGGTGTCCCTTTGCTCAGGGTGGTCTATGAATAATGGAATGATCCAGTGCTCTCAATATCCTGGGCACGCTGCTAGAAATGCACACATTTGGTATCAGTATCAGGCATTCTGTCTTGAGCCCACCTATAAGGTCTTCATATTCCCTGTGAATTGCTAGGTGGTTTCTGCATTTATTAATTATTCTTTTGGTGTATGCTAATTGACTATATGTTAAGTGTGAGAGGAAGGTCCCCGAGGAAAGGAGGGCATCCTTGTCCATTTCTTCACCTGGTTGCATCTACTGACTCCTGCACCCAGATTGCCATTTCCTCCCTTGTCTACCTGACAAATCCCTAGTCATCCTTCAAAACCCAGCACAACTAGAGCCTCCTCTGTCAGACCTTTCTTAACATCCCCAACCTCCAAGCAGAATTAGTAACTTTTTCTTGTGCAGTTTTCAGCCTACATTTTGTCATTGACTTTCTGAAATGATGCCTAATTATTTGCCATACTGCATCTTGAAGGCAGGAGCACCCTAATTTACCTCTGAATTCCTAGAGCCTGATATGTAGCCTGGCACACAGCAGGTGTTCAGTAGTGTTGGCTGAGTGAGGCCCTTGCAGTGTCTAGTAACTCTTTGGAGTCTTGGGTTCCATAAATTTAAGATCTGCTTTTAGGTTGTAAACATCAGGCTGCCAAACGATCAAAAGTAAATATGACAGAAGATCTGTCAAAACATAAAACTCCAGAACAACCTACTGAAGCTTCTGGAACGCTTTTCTTGAATACACTTTACAAATGAGAAAGGATGATGTCAGAATCCTAGTTCGGGGATGGAGTATAGACCTGTTGGCTCTCCATTGGCCTTCTCGGTTCCAGGAATGATACTCGGTTCCAGGATGTCTACTTAAGACATCTGGACATGTGTAGGGTGCATGTGGATGAGAAGAACCAGCTCGTCCCCACTTCCCCACTTGTGTTCACCCTTACCACCTTGTTGAGGATGCCTCTTGCCTTTCTGCCTAAGTTATTTCTCCTCCCCAGGCAGCTCAAGTCCCACCTCTTCCACAAAGCCTCTTCTGGCCACCCCAGTCCAAAGGGCACTCCCTCTGCTCTGGGTTCTGGGCAGTGTGGCATGAACTTGGCTTCTAACTGGCTTGGAAATATGTTATTTGACTTCAAAATGGGAAATTCCTTTGAAAGAAAAAGTATTTCTCTTAGTCCCCTTGTTTCCTCTCCAGGGCCAGGCACAGTTTGGGACACTAGCATGTGTGTGCGTGTGTGTGTGTGTGTGTGTATGTGTTGTCATGGCAACACAATGTGAATAATCCAAATCGGAGATCCTGGTGTCATACATCTGGAACAAAATAAACTCATTTATGACATCTTCCAGCATGTACAATGTCTCTGAAACATTGAGATCTCAAAGAAACAAAGCAGCTCTAAAACAGGGTGGAGAGCTCACATTCTTTCCTTGCCTGTCTGCCTGCCCTCCCCCCTGCCCACCTCCCCATATACAGAATGGAAACTTTCAGGGGAAAAGAATTTTGAACAGCTGTTGTGAGAGACCACACAGACTTCCCCACATCTGCTCGCACACAGGCGGTGAGCTCATTTCCCGGGGAGATGCTGTCTGAGTCTGTGGGGTCCACTTAAGGATACCTTGGGAGGGGTTGAGGAGAAAAGAGGAAGTGGCCCCAGGTGGAGGGGGAACTTTCTCACGTCAGAAAACTCACTGGAGACAGATTAAAGGGAGGGTGATCCCACAGACTCCTTCCTTGCCTAGGAGTGTTTGCTTTCTAGAAAGCCCCTTTGCTCGTTATGTTTAAAAAGAGGTCTTTTCAAATTTACAATGGATTTTTAAAAGAATCTTGACTCCCATCAAATCCTCCTCCCCTCCTCCAAAAAGCCGAAGTCAAGAAGCATTTGCTGGTTTAGGAAATATCCTACAAAGGATTATGGCCACAGGCAACGACAGTTGCCCCCACACTTTTTAATGTTGAAAGTAATATTCTGGTTTCTACAGTGCTCTGTGGTCTCCAAAGAGCTTTTACCCATAGTAATGCATTAGATCCTCAAGTGGCTTTCTAGCAGAGACAGGGAAGATATTGCTAGCATTAGTGTTGGCACCAGAATTGGTATTGATAAGAACATTGGCATTGGCATTAGGATGAATTAGTCCTGAATTTCCAATGCTGAAGTTTAGGTTTATGGAAGTTTCGTGAATTGCCCAAGTTCACAAAACAGAGCGGAGAACTTAGAGTCTTATATTTGACCTGTAAACCCCTTTTGCTAAATCATGAAGTCATCTTTCACAAAATAACAGCTTGTTTGCAAGCTCGCTTTTCCTTCTTCTCCCATTTCTTGGACCTCCAACCTCAGAAATCTGACCAAGCCCTGGGATTCTTATGGGTGTGACACAATCACTTTCCAGGTTGGGTTTTGGCCCCATACCCTGACAAAGCAGCAAAGAGAGGTTCGGAGAGGACACCTATCTCTTTTGGAAATTCCATCATCATCCTCTGGATGTGTAGCTGTGACACCCAAACTGGATCAGGAAGTGGGAGATCTGGGTGCCCAGGCAGCCTCTGCCTCCACTGTCCACTGCTGCGAGTCGTCTACCCTTTTCACCTGTCCAATGAAGAGGTTAAGCCAGTGATTTCTGTAGACGCTCCCAGCTCCAGTCTTCTGTGATTAGGTGACGCTGTGATTCCATGACAGTCTTCTATGGTTCAAGAGCATACAGGTTACAGGGGTGGTGAATTTTCCTTGAGGGAACCTGTGCCTGGGACCCTTCCCTCCACACTCACTCACTCACCCCATGCCTGCTGTCAGCCTGGAGCTGGCCTGGCCCTGCCTGGCTTGGAGACATCATTGTGCAGTATCAGTTGAAGGTTTGGGTGAGGGCGGGCCGAGGCTGGCGGGGGGGAGACTCACTGGGGTATTTTTTTCAGATGCATATGTCCCCTCTCAGGCAGCCCTTTCAGAGCTCTGGACAATGTGCTCTTTTTGTCTCCAGCCCTTTCAGCCGCCTGTTCATTCTCTTTGCATCTGCTGTCACACAGGACATCCCGGCTGGCAGGCGACCACGAGGACACATTGTGCTCCCTTAATGAAGCATAGGGCTGGTGATACAGGGCTGGGGGGGCTGCAGGAGCAAGGGGTGAGCAGAGGGGCACCCCATCTTTCTACTCCAGGGTCTTCCTGGGGGAAAGGACGGTTGGCCCCCCTTTTATTCCTCATGGTCCAAATGGATGTGCCTGCAAGAAAGGAACTCACTCGTTTCGAGTAAGAGGTTTTGGTGATTGGGGTGGCAAGTGGGTGATGGAAGAGAGAGAGCTCAGCTTCTTCTCCAGGAAAAAGGGTACTGCTGAGCAGGTGGGCGGGAGGTCCTGGAAAAAGGAGCATTAGCCAAGAGCACTTTGGCCACATCCTCTTCACAGAGAGACTCCAAACACCGTGCAACACGTGACTGGGAAGAAGAGGACACTGGGGAATCCCCTTTCATTCTTTAAAAGCTGACAGTGTCACCATCCATCTGGGGTTCGTGTCTAAGAAGTTAATCCTCGAGCCAGGAGGCTTGGTGAAATGACCGCTGAGGGTCCCTTCAGGTCCTAATGTGTTGTAGGTGGAGACCCTCTCCATCCAGGCAAAGAAGAAAGAAGAATGGCTCCAGGAGTTCACGTGACATGGCCACAGGCCGGCCAGCGTGCTGCAGAATGCAAGACGAGCGGCCAGGTGACAGGGTGAGATCATGAAGGACTCTTCCCCGGCCCCAAGTGTTCTTTAAGAGAGTCCTCTCATCATCCCTACTCTCACCCCACAGGAACAGAGAAACGTGAAATCAGCAGAATCCCGGAGAGCAGAGGTTTTCCTCCCTGTGTGGCTCGTAACAACACATCTCCGATCTTTTCACCAGATGAAGGTGCTGCCACCAAGGCTGATGACTATCTGTGCTGCGGGTGTGGCTGGCGGGCCCCAGGGCACTTGCCACCATGGAGCCAGCCAGATAAGGCAGCCCTGGGGTTTTTAAACAAGGCTCCCCATGGTAGTGCGGGCTCCACCTGCAACCCTCAGGTCGGCGGACCTCCTTTCCCCACAGGAGAGCCCCTCTCCCCCAGGCCCCTTTCCGCTTGCTGTGGAGTCACCTTGCAGAAGCCCAGGGTTCACTACAACGTTCTGGCATGTGCAGATGCCTCCCCAACTCTTACTACAACTTGGAGTTTGTCTTTCTGGTCTGTTTACTGCACCCCCCACCCCCAGCCCACCCCTCACCCTTCCTGGCCTGCTTACCCGCCCACCACCCAAAGAAAAAAGTCTGGGCCTTGTCCAACAAGGCCCCCTGTCCCCTTTAACAAGCGAAGTGTGCTGGCATTGCAATTGGTGGTCTTCTCCCCTGAAGGTCGTTAATTAGTACAGAATGTAGACTTCAGTTGTCTTGCCAGCCCCGATGAAAACGCAGCTGGCAGGTAGCCGAGACGGAGGAATTTGTCATAGGTTAGATCAGCTCAGGCTCTAAGGACCAAGTGTACAGCTTATGCAAATAGTTTTGCTTAGCATGGATCCTGTGTTCTTATTCCCCCTCTCTCCCCCCAAGATTTTTTTTTAAACTGAAGGGTGGGGAGGGAGTGGGGGAACAAGGGAAGGAGGGAGAACAAGCACTTACTTGCCAGATCTCATTCTAAATCAGAAAGGAGCAAATTGCTTTCCCTAAAAAAGAAAAAGGCAGGGAAAAAAGAAGACAAAACACCCATCCTTTGGTCTAATGTACCGAGCATTTGAAAGCTGAATTGCTCAATAGGAAAGACTAGCAGTGAGTGTATTTGGAGAGACTATTATCCCCATCAAAACCCATTCACACTCTCTGGGAGGCCTGCAGAGCACCTGGGTGGGGACTCAGAACATTGGGGTTCTGTTCCTCTCCCTGCCCTGATGGTGTCACCTCCTCAGTCCTGCCCTGGTTTTCCCAATTTTGGCAGACACTGAGTGCTAGCCTCAATTAGACGGAGCATCTGGGCACCCACGAATCCCAGAAGACAGAAGGGTTATGGTGGCTTCTCTCAGCACGTGCAGCACTAGCTTGGCATACTATAAAGACCACGACCTCAAAGTCCGGCGAGCAAGCCAGTTGTGAGCTGTTTGGGACACTTTGCTCTCTGAGCTTCAGCTCCCTCATCTATAAAAACAGGGATGGCTTTCCCTTCCACTGTCTCAGTGGTGTACCTGGCACCTAGTAAGGGTTCAATTAATACTGGATGAGAATGAATGAAGCAAGATAACAAGGTAACGAACCTGCTCCTGGTGGCCAGTAGAGACTCAGGAAAGTGTTGGCATGCTCATTATGGTGATAAGACCGAAAAATAATCAAGAGAAAAGGTGGATTTCAAAGTTGTAACATTGCACTGAAGGCATTGAGTTAGCTCAACACGGGTGGAAGTGAAGATGACGGGTGGGGTGGGAGTAGGAGAAGAAAACCTCCGAGTTTGTCTAGGACAGGGATTTTTAATCTCAGAGTTATTGACATTTTGGACAGGATAATTCTTGGTTGTGGAGGGCTCTCCTGTGCAATGTAAGATGGTTAGTAGCATCCTCTACCTGCTAGATGCCAGTCGTACCTTCCCCAGACAGCTGTGACAAGTAAAAATGTCTCCAGACATTTCCAAATGTTCCCTAGAGGGCAAAGTGTCCCCAGCTGAGAACTACCACTGATCTAAGATAATTTCCTCCAGGAAAGCTGATCTGGTGAACTCCGTAGACTGTGGCTATGTGATGCTTACATTTCAGCTGCTACCTAACACTGTGGCAGAAATAGCAATTACCTGCTTAAGGACTACTCTGAAGGTCAAAGGAGGATGTGAACCAGACTGATGAAAAAGTTAGTATAGACTTCAAGTTTCCAGACCAGTATGTGAGGGGTTTGGAAGTTGCCACTTTGTCCTAATAAGTAAAAAGATGAACAAACTAAAAAAATCAATAATTCTTCTTAAAACTATCAGGGATGTGAAATCATAGGGTAAACTGCTGCCCCCAAAATGGGAGAGACAGGTGAATACAGAGAATGACAACCTAACTGGAGCTGGAACCTACTAACAGAAACCACTGCAGGAACCAATGCCCGCCTTGGAAAACTAAGCTGTAACTGACAAATCACTGCAGGCTCAGTGTGGACAAGTTTGAGAGCTAAACACTCCGGTGGGACCCAACCATAGAGGGGAACCACATTTTTTGTGAGTTTTACCGCAGGAGCTCCACCAGGTTCTTACAGTGAATGTCAGAGGAAAGTCCCCTTGTATTCCTAGCAGGTAAAGGGTGAAAAGAATCATTTTGAAATACACCAGAGTACTCTGTCTCCCCTCAAGAGAAACTGTTCTAAAAGAGCCTAAAATATTGGGGTTTTACCAGAACCTAGCTAAACTGGGGAAAAGGAAATCTACCCAACTCCAGCCCCCTCTAATCATTCTCTCTCACCCAAGTGCAGGGTGTGGGGACTGAGATGCACTTGTGAGGTTCACAGCCCAGGGGCACAGGTTCACTAAGAGATTGAAACCTACTCCAGAGGACTATAGAATGTTCACTCTCCTCTCATGCTTTGCCACCACACACTAAAGGCCTATTTACAGCAGTTCCTTCTATCCAGTATGTCCAACTATCAAGAAAATTACAAGACCTATTAAAAGGCAAAAGTCACAATTTGAAGAGACAGAAAAAGCATTAGAACCAGACTCAGATACAATAGGGATGTTGGAATGATCAAACCGGGAATTTAAAACAGCTATGATGATCAATGTGTGAAGAGCTCTAGTAAATAAAGTGGACAGCATGTAAGAAAAAGATGAGCAGTGTAAGCAGAGATGGAAATTCTAAGAAAAAAGCAAAAAAAAAAAGGGTAGAGTTAAAAAGCACTAGTGATGGCCGGGCGTGGTGGCTCATGCCTGTAATCCCAGCACTTTGGGAGGCCGAGGTGGGTGGATCACGAGGTCAGGAGATCGAGACCATCCTGGCTAACACAGTGAAACCCTGTCTCTACTAAAAATACAAAAAATTAGCCGGGTGTGGTGGCGGGGGCCTGTAGTCCCAGCTACTCGGGAGGCTGAGACAGGAGAATGGCGTGAACCCGGGAGGCGGAGCTTGCAGTGAGCCTAGATCACGCCACTGCACTCCAGCCTGGGTGACAGAGCGAGACTCCATCTCAAAAAAGACATAAATAAGAAATAAAAAAATAAGCTAGAGATTTGAAAGAAACAATGTCTTTGGTGGGTTCATTAGTAGACTGGACACAGTTACGGAAAAAATTCCCTGAGCTCGAGAATATGTCAATAGAAACTTTCAAAATGAAAACACACAAAAAAAATAGACTGGGGGAAAAAAAGAGAAAAATCCACCAACTGCGGGACAACTACAAAAGGTGTAACATTCATATAATGGGACTATCAGAAGGAAAAGAAAGAAACGAACAGAATCAATATTTCAAGCAACAATGACTGAACATTTCCACAAATTTGTGTTTGGTCAGACATTAAACCACAGATCCACAGATCTAAGAAGCTCAGAGAACACAAGCAGGATAAATGCGGAAAAAAAAAAAAAAAACCCCATAAAACAAAAACCAACTATATTTAGACAGATTGTATTGAAACTGCAGAAAATTCAAAAGTAAGAAGAAGTCTTGAGAGAGGCCAGAGGAAAATGCACCTTATCTATAGAAGAACAAAGATAAGAATTACCTCCAACTTCTCATCAAAAACCGGGCAAAAAAGAAAAATAAAACGGAATCAGGTAAAATGCTCAATTAAAACCACAAAAGGCAATGGATAGGACACCCAAAGCACAGGCAACAAAAGCAAAACTAGACAAGTGGGACGACAGCAAACTACAACAGTCCTGTGCAGCAAAGCAAACAATCCGCAGAACGAAAAGGGAACATATAGAACAGGATAAAATAGTTGCAAATTATATATATAATAAGAGATGAATATTTTAAAAATATAAGACTTCTACAACTCAATACCCAAAACAGAAAAAAATAAACAAAATAAACAACCCATTAAAACATAGGCAAAGGGCCAGGTGCGGTGGCTCACACCTGCAATCCTGGCACTTTGGAAGGCCGAGGCAGGCAGATCACAAGGTCAGGAGATTGAGACCATCCTGGCTAATACGGTGAAATCCCATCTCTACTAAAAATACATAAAAAAAAAAAATTAGCCGGGCATGGTGGCGGGCACCTGTAGTCCCAGCTACTCAGGAGGCTGAGGCAGGAGAATGACAGGAACCCGGGAGGCGGAGCTTGCAGTGAGCAGAGATCGCACCACTGTACTCCAGCCTGGGCAACAGAGCGACTCTGTCTCAAAACAAACAAACAAACAAACAAAAACATAGGCAAAGGACTTAACGGTAATTTCTCCAAAGAAGACATACAAATGGTCAACAGGTATATTAAAAGTTGTTTGACATCACTAATGACAAGCGAAATGCAAATCAAAACGACAATGAAATATCACCCACATCCATTAGAATGGCTACGATCAAAAAACCAGAAAACGGTTAGCACTGATGAGGATAGGGAGATGATGATTGGTGAGGATAGTGGAACCTTTGCGCGCTGTTGATGAGAATGTAAAAATCATGTAGCCGTTATGGAAAGGAGTACTGAGGTTTCCTCAAAAGAAAAATAATCACAAATAGGGCCTGGCACGGTGGCTCACGCCTGTAATCCAGCACTTTGGGAGGCTGAGGTGGGTGGATCATGAGGTCAGGAGATCGAGACTAACATGGCGAAACCCCGTCTCTATTAAAAAAACACAAAAAATTAGCCAGGCGTGGTGGCAGGCGCCTGTAGTCCCAGCTACTCGGGAGGCTGAGGCAGAAGAATGGCCTAAACCTGGGAGGCGGAGCTTGTAGTGAACCGAGATCATGCCACGGCACTGCAGCCTGGGCAACACAGCGAGACTCTGTTTCAAAAAAAAAAAAAAGAAAAAAGAAAAAGAAAAAATTCTAGCAATCTGCTGTATAGCAATGTGTATATAGTTGACAATATCATATTGTATATTTTAAATTTTGTTAAGAAGGTAGATTTCACATTATGTGTTTTATACCACAATTTTAAAAAGCAGAAAAATAGTGGAAGACAAAAGAACAAAAAAAAAGGAGAACAAATGGAAAATGGCAACAAATCTGATAGACATTAATCCAGCTATATCAATAATCACTTTCAATGTCAATAGTCTAAATATAGCAGTTCAAAGACAGAGATTGTCAAAAGACCAAACTATATGTTGTAAACGAGGAACTCACTTTAAATATAAAGAAACCTATAGATTAGATTAAAAATAAAGAAATGGAGAAATATATACCATGCTAACAAGAATCAAAAGAAAACAGGAATGGCTACATGAATTTCAGACAGAGCAGACTTCAGAATAAGAAAAGTTATCAGGAACAAAGAGGCACAGTGCATAATGATAAAGGGGCCACTTCAAGAATACATAACAATCCTTAATGTGTATATGCTTAACGACAGAACACCAAAGTACGTGAGGCAAAAGCTGATAGAACTGCAGAGAGATAGATGGATCTATTATTGTGGTTGAAGACTTCAACACCTCTGTATCAGAAATAAAGAGTCAGCAAGCGGAAAAATCAGTAAGAACATAGTTGAACTTAACCATGCCACAAATCAACTGGATATAATTGACGTGTATCAACTACTTCATCAGCAACAGGAGAATACACATTCTTCTCTAGATCACATGGAACATCCACAAAGATAGAACACATTCTGGGCCATAAACACACCTTAACAAATATAAAGAATAGAAATAATACAATGTCTGCTCTCAGACCACAGTGAAACTAAACTAGAAATCAATAACAAAAAGATGAATGAAAAATCCCAAAATACTTGGAGTGTAAACAATCCACTTTTAAAAAACACAGGGCTCAAAGAATAAATCTTGAGAAAATGTTTAAAATATTTTGAATTAAATGAAAATACAACTTGTCAAAATTTGTGGTAAGCAAAAAAAGCAGTGCCCAGGGGAAACTTATAGCAGTGAATACATATTTTAGAAAAGAAAACAACTAAAAATAAACTAAGCTTCTACCTTAGGAAACTAGAAAAAAGATGAGTAAATTAGATCTGAAGTAAGAGGAGAAAAATAGGCCAGGCGCGGTGGCTCAAGCCTGTAATCCCAGCACTTTGGGAGGCCGAGACGGGTGGATCACGAGGTCAGGAGATCGAGACCATCCTGGCTAACATGGTGAAACCCCGTCTCTACTAAAAAATACAAAAAACTAGCCGGGCGAGGTGTCGGGCACCTGTAGTCCCAGCTACTCGGGAGGCTGAGGCAGGAGAATGGTGTAAACCTGGGAGGTGGAGCTTGCAGTGAGCCGAGATCCAGCCACTGCGCTCCAGCCTGGGTGACAGAGCGAGACTCCGTCTCAAAAAAAAAAAAAAAGAGGAGAAAAATAAGAAACATTAGAGCAGAAACCAATAAACAGGAAATAGGAAATCAATAAGGAAAATCAATGAAACAAAAAACTGCTTCTTTAAAAATCAATAAAATCAGTAAGCCTCTAGCCAGGCTAACCAAGAAAAAGAAAGTCTCAAATTACTAATATTGGAAATGAAAGAGGGGATATCACTGTAGACCCCATGGACATTAAGAGGATAATAAAAGAATATTATGAAAAACTTCATGCACATAAATTTGACAACCTAATGAAATTGACCAATTCCTGGAAAGACACAGTCTGCCGAACCTTACATAGGAAGAAACAGACAATCTGAGCCGGCTTCTGCTTATGAAAGAAATGGAATCGTAATTAGTAATCTTCCAAAACAGAAAACACAAAGCCCAGATGAATTCATTGGGTGAATTCTACCACACATTTAAGGAAGAAAATGTATAAATTATCTATAATCTCTCTTTCTTTTGGATACAGGGTCTCACTCTATCAGCCAGGCTGGAGTACAGTGGCCTTATCACAGTTCACTGCAACCTTGACCATCCAGGCTCACTCGGTCTTCCTGCTTCAGCCTCCCAAGTAGCTGGGACCACAGGCATGGACCACCAAACCGGCCTAATTTTTAAAATTTTTTGTAGAGACCGGTCTCCCTATGTTTCCCAGGCTGGTTACAATCTCTTTAGAAGATTTAAGTAGAGGAAATACTTCCTAATCATTATATGAGGCCAACATTACCCAAATACCAAAACCAGACAAAAATATTACAAGAAAAAAAAAATTGCAGACCAATATCTCTCATGAACATAGATGGAAAAACGCTCAACAAAATATTAGCAAATTGAATCCCACAATGTATAAAAAGAATGGGCCAGGCGCGGTGGCTCACGCCTGTAATCCCAGCGCTTTGGGAGGGTGAGGCGGGTGGATCACGAGGTCAGGAGATTAAGACCATCCTGGCTAACACAGTGCAACCCGTCTCTACTAAAAAAAATACAAAAAATTAGCCAGGCGAGGTGGCGGGTGCCTGTAGTCCCAGCTACACGGGAGGTTAAGGCAGGAGAATGGCGGGAACCTGAGAGGCGGAGCTTGCAGTGAGCCCAGATCGCGCCACTGCACTCCAGCCTGGGCGACAGAGAGAGACTCCGTCTCAAAAAAAAAAAAAAAGAATTACACACCACAGCCAAGTGGGATTTATCCCAAGTATTTAAGTCTGGCTCAAAAATAATTAAGGTGATTATTTGAAAAATAATTTGAAAAATAATTAAGGTGATCCATCACATCAAAGGCAAAAGAAGAAAAATCAAAAGATCATATCAATAGTTGCAGAAAGAACATTTGAGAAAATTCAACACCCATTCATGATAAAAACTCTCAGCAAACTAGAACTAGAGGGGCATGTCTTCAACTTGAAAAAGAACACTTACAAAAACCCTTCCGCTAACGTCATACTTACTGGTGAGAAACTAGAAGCTTTCCTGTTAACATCAGAAAGAAGGCAAAGATGTCCCCTATCACCACTTCTTTTCTTTTTTCTGAGACAGACTCTTGCTCTGTCGCCCAGGCTGGAGTGCAGTGGTGCGATCTTGGCTCACTGCAACCTCCACCTCCTGGGTTTAAGCGATTCTCCTGCCTCAGCCTCCTGAGTAGCTGGGACTACAGGAGCCCACCACCATGCCTGGCTAATTTTTGTATTTTCAGTAGGGACGAGGTTTTACCATATTGGCCAGGGTGGTCTCGAACTCCTGACCTCGTGATCCTCCCGCCTCGGTCTCCCAAAGTGCTGGGATTACAGGTGAGCCACTGTGCCCAGCCTCACCACTCCTTTTCAACATCAACATTGGAAGTCCTAGCTAGTGCAAAACGACAAGGAAACGAAGTATAAGATACACTTATTTGAGAAGGAAGAAATAAAACTCTCCTTGTTTGCAGATGACATGATTCTCTATGCAGACGATCTGAAAGAATCGACAAAAAACTCCTAGAACTAATAAGCCAAATAGCAAGGTGGAAGGATACAAGGTTAATACACGAAGTTAATCACTTTCCTATATACCAGCAATGAACAAGTGGAATTTGAAATTCAAAACACAATACCCTCTACATTAGCATCTCAACAATAAAATAGTATCATAATGTTTTTCCAATCAATATACATGAAGAGAGTCAAATGAAACTGTATAAATCCTTCCTTTCTTCTCAGGCATTGATTACTGAGCAAAGTAACACAATATTCCCGTGGTGCCAGATAAACAGGCCAGGAAGAAAATAGCCAAGAACTCAGGCTTTTGTTGCTTTCCATCTCCTCCCATCTTTATATAGAAACGTTTAACAATAAAAATTAGTGAATTCGTGCTGGTGGCAATTGTGAGGTCAAAGACAATAGTTTGCTGTCATCAATAGCTGCTCAGGGACGCTACACTGTGACTATTTGTATAGCGTGCTTTGAAATGGGCACACATCTTCAAAATATTAATGGCTATTTAACACATGGTAGTGGTATAGTGAATACAATTCATTTTCTCCAAAGCACCCAGAGTAAGTTTTTAAAAATGTTAACCGCCATCTGCTTACAATTCTTCATTGAAGGTTCTTCTTTCAGTGGTGACTGAGTAGCTTCTATCACACAAATCCTCTCACAGGTAACAATGATTAACTGGACAACATATTTAAAAACAACTGTTTTGTGGCACTGAAGAATGACCAAAACGAGGTAGAAAGGGGAGCGGCACATACACTTGGAAGAAGAGAAATGCACTAGGAGGCGATCCTTGCTCTCTCTCTCTTTCTCTGTCGTGGTGAATGTCCATCACATAAAATTTATCATAACCATTATTAAGTATATAATTTGGTAGTGTTAAGTATATTCACATCACTGTGAAACGTCTCCAGAATAGTCTCATCTTTCAAATCTGAAACTCTATATCCATTAAACAACTTCCCTTTTCACCCTCCCCTCAGCTTCTCATAACCACCATTCTACTTTCTCTTTCTATGAATTTGACCACTTTAGATGCCACATATAAGTGGAAGCACAAAGCAATTTGTCTTTCTGTGATCGGCTTATCTCCCTTAGCATAATGTCCTCAAGTTTCATCCAGGTGGTAATATGTGATAGGATTTTCTTCCTTTTTAAATCTGAATAATATTTCTTTGTATGTATATACCGCATTTTGCTTAGTCATTCATCCACTGATGAACATTTGGGTTTCTTCCATCTCTTGGCTATTGTGAGTAATGCTGCTATGAACACAGGTGTGCAAACATATTTTTAAGACACTGCTTTCAATTCTTTTGGATATATACCCAGAGGTGGGATTGCTGGATCTTATGGCAATTCTATTTTTAATTTTTTGAGGAACATTCATACTGTTTTCAATAATGATGGCACCATTTAAATTTCTACCAGCAGTGCACAAGGGTTCTCCAATGTCTCCATATCATCACCAACACTTATTTTTTGTTTGTTTGTTTGATAGTAGCCACTTTTTTTTTTTTTTTTTTTTTTTTCAGACGAAGTTTCGCTCTTGTCGACCGGGCTGGAATGTGGTGGTGCAATCTCAGCTCACTGCAACCTCCGACTCTGGAGTTCAAGCCATTCTCCTGCCTCAGCCTCCCGAGTAGCTGGGACTACAGGCTCCCGCCACTACACCTGGCTAATTTTTTGTATTTTTAGTAGAGATGGAGTTTCAACATGTTAACCAGGATGGTCTCGATCTCCTGACTTCGTGATCTGCCCGCCTTGGCTTCACAAAGTGTTGGAATTGCAGGCGTGAGCCACTGCGCCCAGCCCATAAAATTGTTTCTATTTACAGAAGGCATGTTTGTTTACGTAGGGAACCCTTTAAAATATTCAAAGCAATGCAACATCAAAAGAATCACCTTTGAAAAAAATTGATAAGTTGGACTTTACTAAGATTAAAAACCTTCTGCTCTACAAAATACACTTTTGAGAGAATCAAGAGTGGGAGAATATATCTCCCACAGAGTAGGAGAATATATCTTCAAAACACATAATTGATAAGTGACTTGTATTCAAAATATGCAAAAAACTTTAAAACTCAACAGTAAAAAAAAAAACCCAATTACTCAATTAAAAATAGACGGAAGATTTGAACAGATACCTCATCAAGGACGACATAGAGATGGCAAATAAGTACATGAAAAAATGCTCAACGTCATTTGTCACTAGAAAATTGCAAATCAAAGCAATAATGAGATATCACCACACACCTGCTTCAATCTCCAACATCCACAAATCTGACAATATAAATTGTTGGTGAGGGTGTGGAGCAACAGGAAGTTTCATTCATTGGTGGTGGAAATGCAAAATGGTACAGGCACTTTTGAAGACAGTTTAAGAAACTGCCAAACCGTCTTTAAAAGTGCCATTTGTGTTGCTAGTTATTTACCAAACTGCATCTGAAATTTATGTCCACACAAAGTTGCACACAAATATTTACAACAGTTTGATTTCTAACCACCAAAAACTGAAAGTACCAAGATGTCCTTTAATAAGTGAATGGATTAAACAAGCTAGGTACATCCAAGCAGTGAAATACGAATCAGTGATTTAAAAAATGGAACAAAAAGTGACCAAAATGCATGGATGAATCTTAAATGCATATTGATAAATGAAAGAAGCAAGTCTTAAAAGGCAAAACTCTAGCAATGTTTTAAGAAAACCAGTGGCTGGCCGGGCACAGTGGCTCATGTGTGTAATCCCAGCACTTTGGGAGGCCGAGGCAGGTGGATCACAAGGTCAGGAGTTTGAAATCAGCCTGGGCAACACGGTGAAACCCCATCTCTACTAAAAATACAAAAATTAGCTGGGCATGGTGGTGGGCGCCTGTAATCCCAACTACTCGGGAGGCTGAGGCAGAGAATTGCTTGAACCCAGAAGGCAGAGGTTGCAGTGAGCAGAGATTGTGCCACTGCACTTCAGCCTGGGCGACAGAGTAAAAAATAAATAAATAAATAAATAAATAAATAAATAAATAATCGGTGGCTGACAAGGGCTCATGAGACAAGAGGAAGGGCTGAATAGGTGAAGTACAAGGAATTTTTTAGTGAACCTATTCTGCATGATACTGTAATGTTGGCTACTATTTGTCAAAATTCATTGCACTTTACAGCGCAAAGAATGAATCTTAATGCATACAAATTTTTAAAAAATCGTTTAAGAGGTTGAGAAACATCAGAATGAAATGATAAATGTGATGAAACAATCTAACTCTATTATAAATATACAAAACAACCCCACTATGGGAGCTGGGAAAAGAGCTGACCTAAATAACTTTGGAAATGAATAGAATCTGTAAGACTAAACTCAAAAGAAATGATATATAAACACTGAACTCTCGCTGGTAAGTTGTTTCCCATGGGGATATGAGTACACAGCCTAACACTACCACACATGTATACTGGAAATAAACAATTAAGTAAATGGACGATAGGTGGTGGGAGCCAGATTTTTACTGCTGGACTAGGGAATTACAGCTTTGCTAGGGGAGGAGGCTAAAATTAAACATGTGGTAATGGTTTTGAACTGAAGACATTAGTATGAATTTATGTTCATAGATGTTTACACATAGAAATACGTATAGACGTGTACACCCACAGGTTAGTGAACACACATACATTTCCTTGATATGCCAGCTGAAATGGCCTAGAACCAATGGTTCTCCAATAGCAATGAGCACACCTAGCACCCAGATCTTAATTTCTGACACCATTCTCCAATTAAAAAACAAACAAACAAACAAACAAACAAAAATCCTGACTCCTTGAAGAAATAGCTGATTCTAGGACTAGGTCAGAAAATATACAAAATGAGTCTGGAACATCTTGTATTGCCAGAAAGTAAAGAAGTACTCAAAAATTAAAGTGAATGAAAATTAAAATGAGATAATATATGCAAAAGCAGCTTATAAAGCATTATCGCTTATAAGAATTTGTGCTACAATTCAAAAATTGGTACTGCTGTAGCCTGGATTTGACTCTCAGTTGAGGAATCAGTTCTGTGGAGGCATAAATCCTTTAACACAGGAATAAACAAACGTCTATAAAAATTAGCTTGATACAATGCAAGAAAATGATAAATGTTTGAGGTGATGAATATGCTAATTACCCTGATCTGATCATTACACATTTGTATACACATATCAAAATGTCACTCTGTACCCCATAAATACGTACAATTATTATGTGTTAATTAAAAATAATAATAAAAGCCAAAAGGAGCGAAATCTGAAGAAGAAAACCAAGAACAAATGGGCTCTGAGTCAGCGTCATGAGTTTTAGTGCATGAGTAGTATGAAGTTTATTTTGACTGCTCCGAAGCCTTCCTGTTCCTAGGCCATTGATGTTGTAGAGTAAGTAATTCTCAATAAGAGAAATGTCACTGTATTTAACGAAGTACAAGTCCTCATTTTCATGGGCAACTTACATACACAAATGATCCCAGTTTCAAGTGACACAGACATGTCCACCCTCTTAGATACGTAATTTTTAAATCTATCAAAGTTGTGAAGCCTAGACTGTAAAGTCCAAGAGGGCTACCTGGAAGTTTGAGGCAATAACAATCATTGACACCTATCTAAGAGGAGCTTCTTACATTCCAAACACCATGGCATTTTCTTTCTTGAAAAGGAAGTAAATTCACTGTCCTCAGTGTCCCCCCATCTAATCCATGTTCCACACTGAACTACATTAAAAAGTACAATCATTTTATTCTCCTGTCTAAAACTGTATAATCGTTCTCCACGGCCAAATGGAGTGGTTTTTTGACATTCCTTTGAAGGGAATACAGTGTTCCCAAATGAGCAACCCATTAAATAAAATAATAATAGCTACCAGCATGATCCACCAACCACTTGAGGCAAGCAGGTGCCCCAAGGCATCTCCAAAGGACCCCTGGGCCCCCACCCCAGAACAGAGCTGGAGAAACATTAGCCCAAGTCACATGATACAAACTCCTTAGCATGACACCAAAAGCCCTTCGCAATCTAAAATCTCCAGCCTCCTGTTGTGCTACATCTTCTCATCCTTAAACCAATCCTTCACATACATGAACATCCCTGTACCTCAGTTTCCTCCTTTGTAAAATGGTGATAGTAAAACCCACATGACCGTTGTGATAATCAGTTGAGTTAATACTCTTAAAGCACTTAGATTAGTGCCTGGCACTTAGCAAGTGCTCAACAAATATTATTTTCTCTTTATGTTTTTATGTTAGCCTTTGATATAGTACTTTGAGACAGTAGTCTTTGAACAGATAATGTTGTTTAGAGTATCTGTATTTTGCGTATGTGATTTCCTTTACCTAAAAGTCCTTGTCCCCACTCTTTCCTTCACTGCCTGTCAAACTCTTACTCATCCTTCAAAACCCCTCAAATGTCTCCTTTGTGATGCTCTCCTAGTTTTCAAGGCCAAAGTCAATTTTTCATCTTTGTGCTTCCATAGCACCCAGTGCATACCTGCATGATGGCCTTGCCACACAGTACTGGGAGTCCCTCCAGCTCAGCGGTGCACTACTCATCTTCATAACCATGGGTTCTGACATCTAGCAGACACACAAGAAATGTTTCTTGTATAGAAATGCAGCGATAAAAGGATAGAAACCAAAATGGTCTGGTTGCAAACCGGAAAAGGATTCATTTTAGATTTTGTTGTAAAGAAATGCCCACAAGAGGGCAAGAAGTGCTTAAGAATGACAAGGAAGGTGGCTTTGATGGCGTCAACTGAGCCATGGAATTATGACTCAGTGGCAGCTCAGCAAGGACTCTGTCCCACAGGCTCTGAGGATTCACAGACAAGCCATTGCATCTGTGGTTCCCCGGCTCTGCCAGCTTTCTTTCTGGGACACGGCTCTTAGCTTTATTATTATCCTGGACACCCAATGCCCACATTTCCCCTGCCCACCGTTCTCAATATTGTCCTGACTCAGAACCTCGTCTGTTCCTTACCCATCAAAATTTACTTGTCGTGTATCCCATCCCCCCAGAGCCTTCAAAAGGTCCATCCAGAGAAAAGTTGAAAGGGACAGGAGTATCAGGCAGGCAGACAGGACCACGGGCAGCTATTTGCTGGCTGGAAGGCCTTTTGTACTCTTCCAACCAGTGAATGGGATTAATCCATCCTGTAGGAAATCCTGTTTCAGGAAAATTGAGAACCACCACTATAAAAGTGGTTTCTCTGTATCCTTACTTCTAACCTAAGATGTAACTAGTCATTCAGACGGTCATCTTGCTGTTAGTTGCTTTATCAACCTGGGCCAGGATCTGACCACCAATTTTGGTCAGAAATGCCTTGCTTACGTGTCTATCGAGGCAATCTCGAAACAATACTGGATTCTGGAACAGCAGTGCTTTGGTGGTTAATAGGTTCGTCCATATCCTTAAAGGCTTCTCAATCTTCTCTATTCTGAACTAAGTGATTTTGTTATCTTGCCTCTAAAATTCTATGATCTATTAATTTGATCATTTCTGAAGCCCTTTTCTGAATCTCTGTAAGCTGTCACCCTTGAATATAGTTGCAATCCCTTACATCACTTTATAACAAGCACTCCAATTAGTTTGCCACATTGCCTACTGACTCTCTCAGCTCCTCTATCAGTAGCCTATTGAAACCCTCAAAGTAGGTGGATTACCCACACTGTGAATCTACAGATGGCCCCAATTGTAAGGGTTCAAGTTACAATTTTTTGACTTTAGTGTGGTATGAAAACCACTGGCATCCAGTAGAAACTGTGCTTCCAGTACCCATACGGCCATTCTGTTTTCTACTTACAGTCCAGTATTCAATAAATTGTATGAGATATTCAGCACTTTATTATAAAATAAGCTTTGCATTAGATGGTTGTGCCCAAGTGTAGGTTAATATAAGTGTTCTGAGCACATTTAAGCTGAGCTAGGCTATGATGTTCAGCAGTTTAGGTGTATCATATGCTTGTTAAAATGGACTTGTTGGAAAGTAACACCATTGTAAGGCAAGGAGCAGCTGCATTTTCTTTGACTTCAAAGCCCTGGTTGACTTTTCCATCTCTGAATAATACAAGTCTTACTCTTCTCTCCCACATCCATCAGCTGATTTGTGATTGGTGATGCAAAATCATTCTTTTTTTTTTTTGAGACGGAGTCTTGCTCTCTCGCCCAGCCTGGAGTGCCCTCACCACTCATTGTGCTCCTTGAATACACTAAAAGCCCATGATAAAATGCAAAGACTTAATCCAAAAGAAGTGTCATCTTCTATCTAACTTAAATACTGAGCTCGAAGCCTACTCTGAGGAAATGGGACACCAGACAGGTGAGTTCTGATTAGAGCAAGCAAGGCAAGCGGGATGGTGGGGGGAGACAGGCTGCCCAGGAGTCATGACCTGAGCAATGGATGCAAGGTGAGAATACTGTGAGCCCAGAGGAAGAGAGCGATGAGCTGCTATTACAGAGTGGCGTAAATCTGGAATGTCGCCATGGAAAAAGTGAACTTTAACCCATGATTTAAAGGTGGCAAATTGAAAGGGAGATGGTAGATAGTCTTGAGAAAGACTGTTACCAAAGGCGAGAGGAGGGGACTATTTACATTCTCATCTTTTCCTTGTCCCAGATGCTCAAAAAGAGAACAGTCTCTGTGTTTAGGAGTTTGGGTTTTCTTTTTTTTTTCTTTTTCTTTTCTTTTCTTTTTTTTTTTTTTTGAGATGGAAGTTTCACTCTGTCGCCCAGGCTGGAGTGCAATGGTACGATCTCGGCTCACCGCAACCTCCTCCTTCCAGGTTCAAGTGATTCTCCTGCCTCAGCCTCCCGAGTAGCTGGGATTACAGGCGTGTATCACCACGCCTGGCTAATTTTGTATTTTTAGTAGAGACGGGGTTTCTCCATGTTGGTCAGGCTGGTCTCGAACTCCCAACCTCAGGTGATTCACCCTTCTTGGCCTCCCAAAGTGCTGGGATTAAAGGTGTGAGCCATGGCACCTGGCCCGGAGTTTGAATTTTCTAATGGAAGTGAGGAGAAATGGCCATGTCTTATAGATTTCATAGTCCAGATGGAAACTGGATTTCTATCACTTCTCCTATCTCTAGCACTTCCACATACTATCAAATGAACATAAAATGTAGACAGCACCAGAATGTTTTGTGGATGGAGAAAAACCGTATGTGGGTAGTTCTTCAATGGTATTGAATACAAGGGCTATGCTCATTTAACACTTATTTTATGAAGTGGCCTTCTCTCAGAATCTGAAACTAAATCTCAGCATTCCTGGATAATTAAGAAAGAACAAAATGGAAAAGGGCTCATTTTGCAGAGTAGAAGTTGAGGCCCACAAATTTAACATCCTGCCCAACGTCACAGATACGCCTAGAAAAATGCCAGGAAGAGGACTCAAAACTCTTTCGCTTTTTTTTTTTTTTTTTTTTTTGAGATGGAGTCTCACTCTGTCACCCAGGCTGGAGTCCAGTGCTGCCATCTCGGCTCACTGCAACCTCTGCCTCCTGGGTTCAAGTGATTCTCATACCTCAGCCTCCCGAGTAGCTGGGACTACAGGCATGCACCACTACGCCCAGCTAATTTTTGTATTTGTAGTAGAGATGGGGTATCACCATGTTAGTCAAGTTGGTCTCGAACTCCTGACCTCGTGATCCGCCCACCTCGGCCTCCCAAAGTGCTGGGATTACAGGCGTGAGCCACTGCTCCCGGCCAAAACTCTTTCCTCTTAAGCAATATATTTATTCACCGCTCCAGAGGGCACCCAGAATTCATTGACTCAAGGATGGTTTTGGAGCAGAATCAGCAGGGAAGCCTCATTCTCAAACCCAATCCTATGCAACTGTGCTAAGTTCATTACCCAAGGCTAAACAAGGCCATGAGGGATCCAGAATGATCTAAAGGAGAGCCTGTGACATGATTGGTAATGAAAGGCAAACAGATTTTACCTCTGTCTATCTGGATAGATGGCATAAGAAAGAGGCTTCCACCCTAACTCCACTGCTAGCCCCTTGGATGTCCTCAAGAGTGGCCGGGCACGGTGGCTCACGCCTGTAATCCCAGCACTTTGGGAGGCTGAGGTGGGCAGATCATGAGGTCAGGAGATTGAGACCATTCTGGCTAACACGGTGAAACCCTGTCTCTACTAAAAAATATAAAAAATTAGCCAGGCGTGGTGGCGGGCGCCTGTGGTCCCAGCTACTCGGGAGGCTGAGGCAGGAGAATGGCATGAACCCCGGAGGCGGAGTTTGCAGTGAGCCAAGATTGCACCATTGCACTCCAGCCTGGGCGACAGAACGAGACTCCGTCTCAAAAAAAAAAAAAAAGAGTGATCTGTAATATAAAAGAAGAAGATTTGACAGCAGATCTCTAAGACCTCCTTTAAATTTTTTAAAGATATAATTTCAGATATACAAAAAAGTTGCCAGGCCAGAGTTCTTCTGGCTGGGCATGGTGGTTCCTATAATCCCAGCAATTTAGAAGGCCAAGGTGAGAGGATGGTTTGAGCCCAGGGGTTCAAGACCAGCTTGGGCAAATGATGAAGCTCCACGTCTACAAAAAATACAAAAATTAGCCAGGTATGGTGGTGCACATTTGTAGTCCCACCTGCTTGGGTGGTTGAGGCAGGAGGATTACTTGAGCCCAGGAGGTTGAGGCTGCAGTGAGCTGTGATCGTGCCACTGCACTCCAGCCTGGGCAACAGAGCAAGACCCTGTCTCAAACAAACAAACAAACAGACCCTAGTACCACGAATTCACGGTTAACATTTCATCCTGTTTGTTTTATCCTTTTCTTTCTCTGTGTGTGCACATGTGAACTGTGTGAGAGCAAACTCCAGACATGACACTCCTTCAACCCCACATCGTCCAGAGTGTCTTTCCCTTCTTAAAAACAAGGCATTATTGGCCAGGCGCAGTGGCTCATGCCTGTAATTCCAACACTTTGGGAGGCTGAGGCAAGTGGATCACCTGAGGTCAGGAGTTCAAGACCAGCCTGGCCAACATGGTGAAACCCCGTCTCTACCAAAATTACAAAAATTAGCTGGGCATGGTGGTGGGCGCCTGTAATCCCAGCTACTCAGGAGGCTGAGGCAGGAGAATCGCCTAAACCCAAGGGGCGGAGGTTGCGGTGAGCCGAGATTGCATCATTGCACTCCAGCCTGGGGAACAAGAGCAAAACTGTGTCTCAAAAAAAAAAAAAAAAAAAAAAAAAAGGCATTCTCAAATATCACCATAACACAATTATAAAAATTAGGAAATGCGGCCAGGCGCGGTGGCTCACGCCTTTAATCCCAGCACTTTGGGGGCCGAGGTGGGCAGATCACGAGGTCAGGAGATTGAGACCATCCTGGCTAACACGGTGAAACCCTGTCTCTACTAAAAACACAAAAAATTAGCCGGGCGTGGTGGTGGGTGCCTGTAGTCCCAGCTACTCGGGAGGCTGAGACAGGAGAATGGTGTGAACCCAGGAGGTGGAGCTTGCCAAGATAGCGCCACTGCACTCCAGCCTGGGCGACAGAGCGAGACTTCATCTCAAGAAAAAAAAAAAAAAATAGGAAATGAGCATCAAAAACAATACTACTGTCTAAACTACAGACTTTATAAAGATTTCACCAGTTGCCCCAGTAATGTCCTTTATTGCAAAAGAAAATCCAGGTTCATATTACATTAATTTATCCTGTCTTTAATTTAGTCTCCTTTAATCTAGAACTAAGAATAAGAAGATAAGACAGAATAAGTTAGAATAAAGAAGATTTGACAGTTGCCCAGTCCAACTTCGTGTTTTATGCCATAGATATTTTTGGAGTTCAACCCACTTCTTTTGTATAATGTCCTTTAAGTTGGCATTGTCTTATGTTTCCTGGTGATTAGGTTACACATTTTTTGTCAGGAACACCTCAAGAAATATGTTCTCCTTAGTGCTTCATATCAAGAGGCAAGGAATGTCTCACTATTGGTGATGGTAACTTTGATTACTCAGTTGAAATGTTGTCTGCCAGGTTTCCCCACTGTAAAGTGACATTTTCCCCCATTGTAAGCAAGTGACTTATGGGAAGACACTTTGGGATGATATAAAATACCAACATAGTATGCCTCAAAGTTTGATGATTTATTGATGTTTCTTGCCTAAAGCAATTATTATTATGATGGTTGCCAAATGGTGATTTTCTAATTTCATCATTTCTTCTACATTTATTAGTTGACTTTCCATGGCAAAAAAGTGTTACTCCTTCTCCCTTATGTATTTATGTATTTATATCAATGTGGACTTATTAATGGGTTATATTCCTTTAGTATTTTTTTTATTTTGATGCTCAGATTGTTCTAAATTCTCTAAGATGTTTTTAAATTCTAATCTTGTATGAGAAAAGAAGGCTGAGCATTATCTGCTTGTAAACACATGAGATTATCTTTTGATGGTGATATTTAAATTATAAACCAAATGTTGAACCTAAAACATCACCAAGAAAACTTGATGATGCCTAAAACTCACCAAGGAAAGAGATGCTATGGTTGAGTATTCAATCTTTGGGGAAAAAAAGGATTACATGCTTTTAACCTACGTGTTTGTGTAGGCTAGAGAGAAAACAGCTATTTGAAGATGGGGACCCCGGAAGACAGCTAAGTCCATGAATTGTAGAAACCCCCCTGAAATGATGGGAGGTTTGAGTTTCCTCTGTTTTATTCAGATCTCAGGGTTATTTATTTAACCTTTTCCACAAGCTGAGTGTGATCAGCCATGGAACTCTTCCACTCTCAAATTTATTCTGACTATACCCAGTTGGCTTTATTTTTCTTCCAGATCTGCGTCCCCCAACGTACACACACATACCCTCTCCTAACTATAATAGCAGGACATAGAGCTACTGGCCAGCACTGTGATGCTTAATGAATGATTTGGAAATAGTTTCTTCAAGCACATAGAATGGCATTTGCAACTTCTGAGGCTGGTTCATGTGAAACAAACAAACAAAAAGCCCACAAAACTTAATTGGATAGAAGAACCCACATGTAATCTACAGAATTGCAAATTTTATGCCCCTTGTGTTGGGCAGAATCTGAGAGTCGTTCACCCACCACCCTCACCCCAGTCCCAACCTTTAGATAAATCTACACATATGCTGGTTCGGGCTGATAAGAAACTATTCTCTTCTTTAACTGGGCTTCCCTAGAGAAATAACAGGACGCCTAAAAAATAGCTTGGAAAAAGTTAATGCCTATGCCAACTCTAGCCATCTAAATTGGTTTAACATCTTTGGGTTGAGGCAGAGGCCAACTGGGCATTGGTGCCTGGGATAACCTGCATTTTCTGCACTCTCCTCTAGACAGAATGAAGAGGTGGGGCACATGGGAGGGAGCGGCCTCATTCCCACTCAGTCACCCTTGGAAACTCAGCTTAATGACCTGGCATTACAAGAATCTGCCCAGTGTGCTTTGAGAAGACCATGGAAGCCTGCACTTTAGTGGTGGCATTTAGATGTTCCTCTGAAATGCTAATGAAGAGTTTATTTCAGAATTGCTTACAAAGTTCTCAGACTTGTTAATGTATCACCCCCCCTGAAAGCCAGAGACAATAGCACTGAACAAATGGCTTGAAGTACCCTAAAAGGAATGATTGCCTTAGTTGAAAGACTTCCAGGGAAAGACAGTTTCTAGTTCTCCTTCACGCACCATTCTATTCACTCAGTTCCCTGATAGCCAAATGTTGTTTGTTTCACCTAACCTACATCTCTCCAACTGATTTTAACCTGATTTTCCCCTCATATCCTTTCTCAAAATCAGTATCTACATCCTCTCTCTCCTTTCATTTTATTCCTCTTTTCTTGGATTAAGGGGAAAAGGAGAGAAGGAAGTTAGGAGGGAAAGAGGACATGGAAACTAACATTCACTGAATGCTACTAGTGTCAGATTCTTTACACGGTTATCTCATGAATGAGTTATCACAAGAAATGAGTCAAAGCTAAAGAAACCGAGGCTCAGAGATGAGTGATTTTCCAGAGCTCTTTAATTCAACCCCTTTTTCCCTGTACTGAGCTGCCTGTGATAAGTCAGAAAGACTGGTCTATAGTCATCGCTTGGCTACTGGTTTTAAAAATGACTTTCAGCAAATCACATAATTTCTCTGAACTTGTTTTCTCAACAATAAGATAGGGATTTGTGTGTGTGTGTGTGTGTGTGTGTATACACACATACACATACATATATACGCAGATAGATAATAGGTAGGTAGAGATATACATATGTTCACATATGGAGACATATATCTCCATATTTGTGTCCGTATACTCATGCACTCACAAATCCCTATTTTATTGTTAAGAAAAGAGGTTCAGAGAAATTACATATCTTGCTGAAAGTCATACAGAAAGTCCTTTCTGGAAAGATAAGAAAGTGTACATGTATTAGAGAGAGAGAGAATAGATCTATTTCCTTGTTCCTCTGGGAAAGGCTCTGCAGAACTCCATCTCCTTTTGCCCCCACTCCCTAATCAACCCACTCCAGTTTGACTTCCATTGCATCACTCCAGGAAACAGCGTTCACGGAAGTCATGAGTAACTTCCATGTTGCTAATTCCAAAGGATATTTACAGCCCTTACTTAAACTCTTGGGAGCCTTTCCTTCTTAGAATGCTCTTTCTCCATGACTCTCACTACCCAATGCCTCCTAGTTCTCTTCCAACCTCTTTGCCTGCTACTTCCTTCTCCCATTTACAACCTCTTTTTCCTCTATTCAGCAATTAAATATCAGACTTGGTTAAGAAATTATCTTCTCATTCTGGATTCTCATTGTGGGCAATCTAATCCTTCCTTGTGTTTCTATCATATAAAGATGGTGTGTAAATTTTTATCTTTAGTCAATACCTTTTCTCCTTTTGCCATACCTACATAATTAAATCCAACCTGACTCTTCCACTCACAGGCTCAAGAGCACTTAGAACTTGAAATTTTCAAAACCTCAGGATTTTTCCTCCTAAAACATAGTTATTTTCCAGTGTTTCCCATTTCAATAAACAGTGAGATCATCCACCCAGTTTTGCAAGCCGGAAATCTAGATGTCATTCTTGATTAACCATCTCTTTTTCGCAGGTTCGAGTCTATCACTAAGTTCTAAGTATCCTCTTCGTTTCTATCCTCACAACCCTTGTCTAGCTAACAGCATCTCTTACCTGGACCATGGCTGCTCTTCCAAATTCACCTTGTTCCTTTGTAATCTGTTCTCCACATTGCAGCCAGAGTGTTCTTTAGGAATCACAAATCTGATAATGTCATACTCTTACTCAAAATCTTTAGTAGCTGCCATGGTTTGGCTATTCAAACATGTTTGAGTTTGAGTTTGTCTCCATCAACTATCATGTTGAAATCTGAGCCCCGGTGTGACAGTGTTGAGAGGTGGGGCCTAGTGGCAGATGTTTGGGGCTATGGAGGTGGATCTTTCATAAAGGGTTTGGCACCATTCTCATGGTAGTGAGTAAATTCTCACTCTGGCAAGGCCAATTAGTTCCCAAGACAGCAGGTTGTTAAAACGAATCTATTTTCCTCGGTTTCACTCTGTTGCTTCCTCTCTCACCATGTGATTTCTTTGCTGGCTCCCCGTCTGCTGTCCGCCATGAACTGAAAGAGCCTGAGGCCCTCATCAGATGCCTAATCTTGAACTTCCCATCCTGCAGAACCATGAGCCAAATAAACCTCTTTTCTTTATAAATTACCCTGTCTCAGGTGTTCTGTGACAGCAACACAAAATGAACTAAGACAGTAGCTTTCTTTGCTCCCATTATAAAGCTCAAAATCTTTAACAGGCCCACAAGACCTGTCAGGTTTTCCCTCCTGACCCCCCTGGCTCCTCATGCCCCATGATCCTTCTCATTCTGTAGTTCCAGTTATTCTCATCTTCTTCTAGGTCTCTGAATATGCTGTGTCTCCAGCCTTCCACAGGCCCTTTGTACATGTTATTCCTGTAGCCTAAAATATTCCTCTTCCTTCACCCAGGAAACTTCTCCCTTTTATTTTTTTGGAGTTTATCTCAGTCGTTACTTCCTCAGGAAGGTCTTCTGTGATTTCCTCGACCTAGCTCGATCTTCCTATTATCTACTCTCATAACATTAATTACCATAAAACATCTCTTACCCAATCTATACTTAAGCAACTTCCCAGATTCATCGGCATTTTCCACCTCTTTTTGAGGCATATACTGATGGATGTCCACCTTACCTTGATTGCTGGTGGCTGGGAGGCCACTTTTTAACATGTCTGAAAATTTTTGCTTCTTTCTTGTTTAGTTTTGGTTTATCAAGAGTCATTTGTACTTGTTTTCATCAACTTGAAAGTTGTACACATCATTGTAACTTACATAATAGAATTAAATATTACGTAAGCCAATGAAATGTGAATGCAAAAGGTATTCATTTGTTTGAGAACTAAATTGAATGATTTGGAAAGACTTGATAAGGGTGAGGCATCAAAACTTGCTACTTATTTAGGAAGGGGTAAGACAATTGCAAAAGACTGTGGAGCGGATTATAAAGCTAAAGAAGAATTCTGCAGTCAGATTTCTTTTCAAGTATGTCTTCAACTTCTCTCTCCACTTTAAAGAAATGAAAACAGGAAATCATAGATGATGCGTTAAGGGTGTGGTTTAAACAAGAAAGATGACAAAGAAAAAGGCATTGGTTCTGCATCAAAAGATTCTTGTAGATATGTATATACACATAATACATGTATAGTTTGCATTAAAATAAATATTTACGGTAAATACATGTATTTTTTTCTTTTCTGAGACACAGTTTCACTCTGTCGTCCAAGCTGGAATGCAATGGCACAATCTCAGTTCGCTTCAACTTCCACCTCCCAGGTTGAAGTGATTCTCGCGCTTCAGTATCCTGAGTAGCTGGGACTACAGGAGCACGCCACCACACCCGAATAATTTTTGTATTAGTAGAGACAGTGTTTCGTCATGTTGGCCAGGGTGGTCTCGAACTCCTGACCTCAAGTGATCTGCCTGCCTTGGCCTCCCAAAGTGCTAGGATTACAGGCATGAGCCACTGGATATATATCTTTTTAAATAATTCCTTTCCAAACAGATCAAAACCTCCTTGAAAGGAATGACCCTGTTTCCATTAGGACTGGCCGCAGAATCTGTTGAGCCCAATGCAGAATGGAAAAGTAAGGCTCCTTGTTCAAAACATATTAAGAATTTCAAGATAGTAACAGCAGAGCGTGAAGCTAAGTGAGGGGACTGAGTTTGAGGCCCTGTGAGACTGCACAGGTTGCCGGCTCTGATTCCCATCTTTTAGCACAGAACTTGACATACAATAGGCAATTATTTCACTCAACAGGTATTTTGCATGTAGTATGCCAGGCTCGGCTCTAGACTCTGGAAATAAGTATGGAACAAAAGAGAAAAAGTCCTTACCTTCATGGAGTTAAATTTCTTTTTTTTTCTTTTTTTTTTTTTTTTTTGAGACAGAGTCTCGCTCTGTCACCCAGTGGTGCAGTCTCGGTTCACTGCAACCTCTGCCTCCTGGGTTCAAGTGATTCCCCTGCCTCAGGCTCCTGAGTAGCTGGGACTACAGGCACCCGCCACCACACCTGGCTAGTTTTTGTATTTTTAGTAGAGACGGGGTTTCACCATGTTGCCAGGCTGGTCTCAATCTCCTGACCTTGGGATTCACCGACCTCGGCCTCCCAGAGTGCTGGGATTATAGGCGTAAGCCACTGCGCCCAGTCTTCATGGAGCTTAATTTCTATTGACAATGTTAGGAAGTGAGAAGGTATACAATAAATAATAAATAAGTGATATAACTTAGACGGTATTGAGAGATATGGAGATAAATAAAACCGAGAAGAATAGAGTGTGAGGGGATCAATATGAAACCAACCCAGTAATGCCACAGACAGTTCTTTTGGATAAACATAGAAATTCACCCTCCTGATCTTAAAACTTGAAACCTGCATTTGTTTTATCTGAGTTCCTTCCTCAGGAAAGGACCCCCAGGCCTCTCAAAAAGTATCAAAGAACTAAAACTCACCAGATCACAATTTCCAGACAATGAGACACCAGGTCCCCCATTTTGTTTCCTTACCCCTTCCTAATTCTTGTTTTCTGACACATTGTTACATTTCTTCGCGGCTATATAAACCCCTAATTTTAATTGGTCAGCGAGATGGATTTGAGACTGAGCTCCCCGTCTCCTCGGCTGCAGCACCCTACAAAAGCCTTCTTCCTTGGCAATAAACGTTGTCTCGGTTATTGGCTTTCTGTGCAGTGACCAGCAGGACCTAGACCAAACCCTGGTGTTTCAGTAACAAATAAATATGTGTTAAGTGAATGCAATTAATTTCTAACTAAACTCAGAAGAGAATGGCAATGTATCCTTTGAAACAAATGATAAACAGACTCAGGGAAAAATCAAAACAAAGAACAAATAGAATAAGTGATGTTTGTGCTACAAATTTGGTTCTGAGCTTCCTGGTAACCAAAGTAATAAGAGATGACCAATTACATAATTCTTATCATCAGAAAGAAGGAAGCACACCTATATCCCAGGGCTAGAAAGAGAGATAAAAGTATATCTCTAACTTCCTTACAGAACCAGATGACATTGCAGCTGTGAAAATAACTTCAATAAACATAAGGTACTGTGATATAGAGGGAGGTATTCATATAAGAATTCTTTCACAGGATAAAAGAGAAATTTTTCATTGTAACAGCTTTGTTTTTCCTGGAAGAGTGCTAAGTAAATTCATCTTTGTAGGCAAAGAAACTTTCCAATAGGCTAACATCTTAAAGTTGAAATCTGTTGAAATCTAACAATCACTTCAGCCCACAAACATTTCAGCCAGTCTGTACAAGTCCCACCAATTTCCCTTCCTGACCCTTGGTAGAGTAAGAAAAGTGCCCAGTGCCAGGCAGGCAGTGATATTAACCTCCCTCCACCACCCCAGCTCTGCTCCCCTTGAAACTAAAGCTGCCATCGCCTTTTCCTTCCACTCCTCCCTCATAACCCTAAGGCTCCAAAGAGGAACAGACCCAGGAAACCAGGTAGGTCCATTCCCAGTAACACGGACGTGTCTTATCCACACACAGACTGAAAGCCCAGAAACTGCTGGCTAAGAGCAGTGAAAAATGGCCCCACTCATTCCTCTACTTCCTGCCATTCTCCCTGTCTCTTCCTCTCTTTATCTCCCCTGCCCTGCCTCACTCCGTCTTTCTCTCTGCTTTCTCTTCTCACCACCACCACCATTTACTTAGCGGATGTTCTATATATTGTTGGTTCAAAGAGACAGTTGAACAGGAGAGACAACCGAGCGAGGACAGCACATGAACATAGACAAGACACTGTCTCTGTGCCTGTCATCCTGTGTCTGCATGCCTCTCTCCCACACACTGACACACCGAATAAAGATCTGTGTCTATTTCAGAAAGACAGAGTTTGATAGGAAACAAATGAATAGAAAGTGCCAGCTACATTGACTAACAGATTATCTTTTATCTAGATAGGAAACACACACACACACACACACACACACACACACACAACACCTCTTTAGATCAGAAATGTCTCGGGACCTTAAAAGGGGCCTAGAGAAGCTGCTTTTGCGAGTATCTTAAGCATGATTTTAAACGAGTCTACAAATTCCCTCGGCCACCTGTTTGAGGTTCTTCTGATACCAAACATCAACTCAGCTACAGCCAAAGACAGAAAAATCTACGTGTTTCTAACAAGAATGTCGCGAGACTATGAATCTGGTGCCGTGTGAATTTCCCTGTAAAACGTGAAAGAAAAAGCGTTCCCCATCCACTGTTTCTGGCGCTAACAATTGACACAGCCCGCTTATGAGTATCCCCTAGGGTATTAAAGAGACACCGTTAATGAGAGAAGAGCTGGCTGCGGAATTTCTATTTCAGGCCATGTGCTAGTAAACAGAACTCTGTTTACACAGACTTGAGTCTGGAAGGTGCTTGAGCTGCACAACGGCTGTTTGAATCACACCTTAACGTGGTCTTTGAAACTCTGAGTTGTGGCATGTGTGGTTGTGTCTTTTCCTTTCTTTCTTCTCCACCATGGTGTCACTGGAAGCTGCTCTTCGGTGACTTGCATCATATCCCTATAAACCAGGCAAGGATTTGGGGGCCAGCCATTCACACGGGCACCTCAGGTGAGCTCGTGCCTGAGAATTCACAAAGAATGCCCTCCACTGGCTCTCCTCACTGCATCCTGTCTCTAGAGCCCGGGTCACCTCATCTTCCCACCTCCCTGGACGTGGCCTTCACCTCATTTTTGTCTTTGGGGCACCGCTGCCGTTCGGGCCGGCTCTTTGAATCTGCAGGAGCCCACACTGCATTGACGACCTGTTCCCTGGGACTTCCTGCCTGTGCGTGCCCATTCAGGATCAGCCCCAGCGGTCTACGTGGCAAACGAATGCATCTGTGAAGCCCTGTGGTTTGTGTCCACCCTGGAGTGTCTCTACTGAGCCATTTCTGTTTTCACTAGTGTCTCTGCCTCATTTATCTCCAAATCTTGTCCATTTTACCCGGAATCTCTTTTCTTTCTCCATTTCTGTTGCCAAAGCCTTAGGCTACGTCCTCATTATTGTCTTAATTATTACAATAGCCTACTAACTTTCTCTGCCATCTGGCTCCCTTTTCTAATCTGTCCTCAACCTTGCCAGCATAGTTGTCATTCTTCTTTTCCAATATAATATTTAGGATCATAACTTTTTCTTTAAGTCAGGGTTTCTTAACCTCAACTCTATCACCATTTGGGGCCAGATGATAATTCTTTTTTTTTTTTTTTTTTTTTTTTTTTGAGACAGAGTCTCACACCGTCCCCCAGGCTGGAGTGCAGTGGCGCAATCTCAGCTCACTGCAAGCTCCTCCTTCTGGGTCCATGCCATTCTCCTGCCTCAACCTCCCGAGTGGCTAGGACTACAGGCGCCCGCCACCACGCCTGGCTAATTTTTTTGTATTTTTTTAGTAGAGATGGGGATTCACCCTGTTAGCCAGGATGTTCTCGATCTCCTGACCTCATGATCTGCCCACCTTGACCTCTCAAAGTGCTGGGATTACAGGCATGAGTCACCGTGCCCGGTCAATAATGCTTTATTGTAGGGGGCTGTCCTGTGCACAGCTGGGGTAGCAGCATTTCTGGCCTCCACCTACTAGATGCCAGTAACATCTGCCCATAGTTGTGACAACCAAAAATGCCCCTAGACCTGCCAGATGTCCCCTGAGGAGCACAAGTCTCCCCACTCAGAACCACTGTTCTCTGTACCTTATATTCCTCAAGTTTTATGTAGGATTTTAAATTGTATTCTGTCTGAATATGTATTTATTGCTATTATACTTTTTTCTGTGATCCACGAGTTAATTAGAAATGTTTTAAATTCCACACATTTGGTGTTGTTTCCTTTTAAAGTCACTTTTTTTGGTTGTTGTTCATGTCTATCTTAATTAGATTTTGATCAGAGAAGGTGAACTATATGGTATTTATTTTCAGGTGTTGGTTAAGACCTGCTTTGTGGTTTAGTAACTTGTTAATTTTTGCAAATATTTCTTTGGCATTTGAGAAAAATGTACAGTCTTCAATTGTTGAATACAAGATTGATCAATCTTATTCATTGTGTCGTTCAAATCTCGTAAATTCATGCCAATTTTTATGGGATTTGAACACAACAGAAAGGTGTGTTTTTAAATCTCCTATAAAGATGCATCATTTCCTCCTTGTAATTCATTCAAATTTTGTCTTATACATGTTTTAAAATCTATAATAGATAAATACAAATTATGTTTGTTATATCTTTCTTGCAAATTGATCCTTTTATCATGACATAATGACCACCTTTTTGCCTCAGACTTTTTTTCTGCTACAGTTATCATAGCTACACTTTGTTTTGATTCTTATTTGCCTAGTAGATCTCTTTTCATCCTTTTGCTTTGAGCCTTTTTGTGTCCTTTTGTCTTAGGTATGTATTTTTAAAACAGCATAAGCAAGTTTTCTTTTTATTTAAAAAAAAATTGAACCTGGCAATCATTTTTTAACTAGTGAGTCTAATTCACTTACATTTATTTATTTATTTATTATTTTTTGAGATGGAGTCTCACTCTGTCACCCAGGCTGGAGTGCAGTGGCACGATCTTGGCTCACTGCAAGCTCCACCTCCCGGGTTCACACCATTCTCCTGCCTCAGCCTCCCAAGTAGCTGGGACTACAGGCTCCCGCCATCACGCCCGGCTAATTTTTTGTATTTTTAGTAGAGACAGGGTTTCACCGTGTTAGCCAGGATGGTCTCGATCTCCTGACCCTGTGATCTGCCCGCCTCGGCCTCCCTAAGTGCTGGGATTACAGGCGCGAGAAACCACGCCCGGCCACTTACATTTATTGTTTCCTAATATATTTGGATTTATTTCCACCATTTCTTTTTGTAGTTTCTATTTACTATGCTTTCTAATGCCTTTTCTTCCTCCTTTCCTGCCTTCTTTCAGATTCATCAAGTTTTCTTTATTTTCCCCTTTTCCCTCTATTAATTTGGAAATTACACACTCTATTTCCAGTGTTTTAGTGGTGAGTCCTAAACTTTTGTCAAGCACATTTGACCTAAAGTCTAAAGTTAATGTTACCACTCTCTTCACAAATAATAGAGGGAATTTAGACATTGTAACCCATCACATGCGTTATCGCCATGCAGCATTTTAGATCGTTCCACCTTATTTTTGTTTTGTTTTGTTTTGTTTTTGTTTTTGTTTTTGTTTTTGTTTTGAGATGGAATCTAGCTCTGTTGCCAGGCTGGAGTGTAGTGGCACAATCTCGGCTCACTGCAACCTCCGCCTCCCGGGTTCAAGCCATTCTCCTGCCTCAGCCTCCCACGTGGGCACACGCCACCACACCCAGCTAATTTTTTTTTTTTTTTTTTTTTTTTTTTTTTTTTTTTTTTTTTTTTAGTAGAGACAGGGTTTCACCATGTTGGCCAGGATGATCTCAATTTCCTGACCTCATGATCCACCTTCCTCAGCCTCCCAAAGTGCTGGGTTACAGGTGTGAGTCACTGTGCCTGGCCCAACTTATATTTATACTCCCCAATTTTGTTATTATTATAATTATTGTTGGTTTGGAGGTGTTTCTTTGTTTTGTTTTCTGTTTTTGAGACAGGATCTTGCTTTGTCACCCAGGTTGGAGTGCAGTGGCATGATCATGGCTCACTGCAGCCTTGACCTCCTGGACTCAGCTGATCCTCCTACCTCAGACTCCCAAGAAGCTGGGACTACAGGCATACATCACCATGCCCAGTTAATTTTACTTTTAGTAGAGACGAGGTCTTGCTACGTTGCCCAGGCTGGTCTTAAACTCCTGGGCTCAAGAGCTCCGCCCTCCTCAGCCTCCCAAAGTGCTGGGATTACAGGTGTGAGCCACCGTGCCCGGCTTATGGTGGTTTTGAGCAGTGGATGAATTTCTGACTTTGCCTACTTGTTTATCAGCTTCCTTGATTGTTCTTCCTTCTTGCCTTCACCTCCCTTAAGGTTCAATTTTTTTCTTTCCTGAAGTCCATAGTCCAGAATATCTTTCCCACAAGGGTCATTGAATGGTGAATTCTCATGGTCATTATGTAAAAATATCTTTATTTCCCCTTGTTTTAAAATGATAGTTAAAAGAGGTAAAAATGAAGGCAGACAGTTATTTTCTCTCAAGGCTTTAAAAATATCATTCCATGGGCTTCGGGCTTCCATCATTGCTTTAGAAAAGTCAGTTAGTTGCTTTACAGGCAATCCACACTTCTCTCTAGTTGTTTTAAAAAATCTTTATTTTGCGTTTTTAAAAGTTTCTCTGTGATGTGACCTGGTACTGATTTCATTCATTTATTTTTCTCAGGACTTGTTTCCTGCCCTGAAGATTCATTTCTTTCATAGATTCTGGAAAATTCTTAGCCATTTTCTCTTTGATTAGTTCCTCTCCTCATTCTCTTAATGTTCTCCTCCTGAAATTTCTGTTAATCATACATTTACCGTCGTTCTATCCTTCATTGTCTCTTAATCTTGCTTTTGTCTTTTCTGTCTCTTTATGTCTCTGTGTTGTATTTTGGGCAGTTTTCTCAAATCTTCCAGCTCTTATATTCTCACTACAGTTATGTGTAAGCCACATCAATTACCACACTTTTCTTCTAAGTTCTATTTGTTTTTCAAATCTGTCTGGGTTTCATTCATAGTGTCTTATGGTTTTTATTTTTTTCCATTTTTTCTTTATATATCTTTAACTTTAAAAAAAATACTAAGTTATTGTCTCTCTTCAATAGCTCTATTTTCTCATTCTTAGTGGTCTACACCTGTTGCCTGTTGTATCTGCTGACGTTTGCTGACAGCGGGTTATGAGACTATTCTGTGAGACTTTTTTTTTTTTTTTTTGGCAGTGTCTTACTCTGTCACCTAGGCTCAACTCCCCAGCCTCAGGTGATCCTCTTGCCTCAGCCTCCCAAGCAGCTGTGACTACAGGTGCACACCACCACATCCAGCTAATTGTATTTTTTGTAGAGACAGCATCTCACCTTGTTGCCAAGGCTGGTTTCGAACTCCTGAGCTCAAGGGATCTGCCTGCTTTGGCCTCCCAAAGTGCTGGAATTACAGGCGCCAGCCACCATGCCCGGCTGAGACTACTCTTGTGGAACTCACAATTCTATAATTTTTGAGACTCAATTCTGACGATAACTTCAGAATCGGTAATTCCCCACTTTGGCAGTGAGAATTCTGAGAGAACTGCATTCAGCTTGAGTCCTACCAGGTGGGGCCCCAGTAGTATCATCCACCAAAGAGGACTTGTGGCTGAGGGGCTCCCAGACCGCTTGAGTAAGGTAAATGCAAACCTCTGACTCTCAGGAAGCTGGTCACATGGTTATGAGATTTCAGGGACATATTTTTCCCTTCTACGCATAGCTCAGTCTCAACAGTCAAAGGCACCTTCTCTGTAGGTGAATAGAATATTTCCTTCCTTACAAATCTTTTCTGGTTTTATGTGAAGGCGTTAATTTCAACTCTCCACCTAGCATAGGCACAGGCCTCATAGTCAATATTCCTGCAGACCTGAAAAACCCATTCTACACTTTTTTTTGAGACAGAGTCTCACTCTGTCGCCCAAGCTAGAGTGCAGTGGAACGATCTCGGCTCATTGCAAGCTCCGCCTCCCGGGTTCACGCCATTCTCCTGCCTCAGCCTCCCGAGTAGCTGGGACTACAGGTACCTGCCACCACGCCCGGCTAATTTTTTGTATTTTTAGTAGAGAAGGGGTTTCACCGTGTTAGCCAGGATGGTCTGGATCTCCTGACCTTGTGATCTGCCCTCCTCGGCCTCCCAAAGTGCTGGGATTACAGGTGTGAGCCACCGTGCCCGGCCCATTCTACACTTTTTAAATGTACAATTTGAAATGCCTAAAAACCCAGTCCCCCCAGTACTTGTCCCAACACCCTGAGTTGCCTCATATCATTCCATTTGCTGACTGCACTTGTTTTCAATTCTTGCTTGTTTTCCCTCCAGATCTTCCTTATTTTCTTGTGAGTTCAGCTTTGCATTTAGAAAAATGTACATTATCATTTGTGCAGCATTTGTAGGAGAGTTGTCAGGTCATCTAATCTGCCATTTTGTAGGACATGGAGACGTAATCCCTGGATGTAAGTGGTCAAAAATCCTAATTTGATGACCCCCTATTACCTGAGCATTACAACTAAGCTCTTCAGCATTGCCTGTAGAAAACAGTCGGGCACAGTAGCTCATGCCTGTAATCCCAGCACTTTGGGAGGCCAAGGTGGGCAGATCACCTGAGGTCGGGAGTTCGAGACCAGCCTGACCAACATGAAGAAACCCCGTCTCTACCAAAAATACAAAAATTAGCCAGGCATGATGGCGCATGCCTGTAATCCCAGCTACTCAGGAGGCTGAGGCAGGAGAATCACTTGAACCCGGGAGGCGGAGGGTGTAGTGAGTGGAGATTGCACCACTACACTCCAGCCTGGGTGACAAGAGCAAAACTCTTTCTCAAAAAAAAAAAAAGAAAAACTTCCTAATTCTCTATCTGTAAAATGTTATCATTGGCATGCTGGAAACTGATTATTTCTCAAAACTTTTGTTCTGTGACCCATCATTTATTTGTTCATCTATTGATTCAGCAAATATCTTTGTGCACATCCTTTCTGCAGGACAGTGTGAGGCACCAGGAATTCATTTTTTTTTTTTTATGGACTCATTCATTTAATAAGCAATTCTTAAGCACCTAAAAAGTGCCAGGCATACATGGGGTCTCCATTTTTAAAGAGCTTAAGTAATAATAGTGGTAGGGTTCAGGTAGTAGACAAGTAAACAAACTAATAAATAAATTTAGATAATGATAAGGCCAAAAATAATAATAAAATATGTGCTAGAGAGATACTGTCTCTGCCCTCAGAGAGCAGAAATTTCTAAGTAAACAGGGCTATCACCAGATTATCTGAGTAACTGCTGCCTACCTGGGTTCTTTTGCCATGAATGTGTGACCTGGCCTGGGGGCAGAGAAGGGAGGTATTAGAGAGAATGGAGCCAGAAGGCCATGGAGGCCTCTCCCGACCTGCACCTCATGTCAGCGGGACAAAGCTCCTTGCCCTGTGGCCCCCACTGACCTGCCTGAGCTGTCTTCTGGGAGGGCAAATATCTGCCTTCAAGCCACTCAGATGAAACCCTCACCATGCCCCCTTGGTTGGAACTTTGACTCACTGGTGACCTGGTTTTGAACTAGTGACCTGGAGGTGAATGACTCCATATCTCATTACTAATTCTCCACAGCCACCACTTCTTCCTGACAGTCACAAGCAGGAATGTTTGACAAGGATGGGGACAGAAGTCCAGCCAGGGGCCCTGAACCTATCAGCCGTGGCACCCACCCCAGCTTCAACCCCTGCCATCTGGCCTCCTGCCACTCCTCCCATCCTTGGCCTGACTGAACAGGTTTTGAAAGAGGCCAAGGTCACCCTGGGGCCAATCTCCACAGATGGATTCAGCCTGAGTCTCAGCTGCGGTCTGGCTCGGACATGAACGCTCAGGGCTGGCACATGCTTCTCCCTCGTGGTGGACGTAAAAGCCTGGTGACGTCTGGACCTCCGCCAGGTGGGATCTGACTAGATCTAGAAACTCTAAACTCCCCGCATTAGCCTGACTCCCCCTTCACTCCATTTCCTTCTGCACCCCAATTTTCTGGCTTCCCAGTTCTGCTAGTTTTTTGAGTACTCTTGCCCTTCAAGAGACCATCCTCACCTCTCTGAGTTTAGTGTTCAGGGCAGGTGCCTTCCATCCAGGAACCTGGACAAATACTGATGAGAAAAAGTCATTGAGCGACATTGCAGGGGGTCAGTCCTCTCCCTCTTCCTTCCCAGCCAGGAGAGCTCAGAAGGCACCAGTCCCAGCAGTTCACTGGGCTGAGGCCCATCACCTTCAGGGGATGCCCAGGTCCTGAGGAGCACTGACCTGTCTGAGCTCAGGCGTTTCAGTGAAAGCGGGCTGGGCTGTTGGAGTTTGTGTGGAAAAGTGTTCAGGATGGTGAATCTCCTAATTCTTGCTTTAGTGAGCACAATTGCTCTGTGCCTTATGTTTCCATTATATGAGCTGGTACGAAATACATTCTCTTTTTGTAGGGACTTATCGTATAGGAAAGTGGAAGTGCTTCATCTCTTCTTAAAAGTATAGCCTTCACCATCACACTTTCAGTATATTTTTGTAAGAGCATGCATTGTATTATACTAAAATATTCTCTTCATGCAGCTCTTTCCTCCGCTAGACTGCAAATTCCTCAATGACAAGAGCCCTGTCTTATTTATTTTTGTTTCTTCGCTGGTGACTAAGTAAATGATGAAGACAGTATCTATGTAGACAGCCCATAAAAAATGAATTCAAATTTTATTCCATGCCTCTTTGGATTTGTCTTAGAGTTTATGTTCAACGATGGTCATATTTAGTAAGTCAGGCTCTAAAAAAATCTGATATAAAATTTAAAGTCAAAACTTACTGGAAAGACAAATTAGGGAATGATATTCTGGTTAACAATAGACTCAGACTCATTTGGAATGGTGAGCTTTACAGTAACCCATAATTCAGTTCACACAAAATTAGCATGCTTCCAGTCTTTAACTAGAACACTCAGGTTTCATGGGAGGAAAAATAAGTGTCATCAAAACTCAGTTGGCAATGTGTTTCTTGTGATCACGAAGCAGTCTTGGATCTAACATGCCTTTGGACTGTGAGTCTCATGATCCACCATCCTTGGATACATCCTCAGATTCATCAAGTTGAGACGGTTAGAAAACCATGCAGGGACACTTCGCTGTTTATCACACAGCCAGTGTTGGAGCACGGACTTTACAAGGAAACAGTTTTCTCAAACTTTATCCCGGTACCATTTTCCTTGCTTTCATTCCCAGCTATGTACAAAATTCTTGCTATTCCTAGAGAGAGAACAAAAAACCACAGTGGGAAATGAAAGATTTGGCATTGACGTCTCGGTCTGTGACTTCTAGGCCTCCAAATAAGGCTTTCTCTCCTCTCTTCTCGTTCTTTAACAGCCCTCAGTCACAAAATTCAGCTCAATATACCACATCTATCTCTGCAGTTTGTCTTCATGGTCAGCATGCTGTCAACGTCGTTTTACAGCACATCACCTTCTCTGTGACCTTGAGCAGGTCACTGTGCGTCTCCCTTTTGGCCTTACTTTCTGCATCCTTAAATGGAGTACAAATGACTAGATGGTTTCAGATTTCCCCTCCAGTTTGGAAGGTGTTGGTTCATCACAGGATTCCTAGTTCTTAGCACAGTCCCTGGCACAGAGGGAGAGCTTAGTAAATACCTGTTAACTTTGTGAATAAATCCAGTGATTTAATGAATCCATCCATTCCATGGTGCTGGAGAAAGGAGCAGGGGCTGAGCTTTAAGTGCTACTGTGTCACAGCTTGCTGGGTGAACTTAGTAAGTCGCTTTCCCCTCTCTAAGTCCAGAGAGGGAAGGAGCTTAACCCAAGGTCATGCAGCTAGTAAGAGCGGAGCAAGGACTAAAACACGGGTCTTCTGATTCTCTTTTACCACAATGCCGTGCTTCAAAGGTCTTTTTTAACTTGGGAGAGGGCACGGAGGACCTGTTGATATCATTTTTCCGTCTAGACTCTGGATTTAGAGCAACAATCACAAACTTGAGAACAAACACATGCTTGCAAAAAGAAAAGCCTCCCGGGGCCCCTAACCAACAATTTCTCCTTCACTGCCAGTGTGAGATAAGCACCCACCAAGGAGGCCGAGTGACGTGGACTTACCCCACAGCCCTGCCTAGCAAGGGCTTGCTGCCTCCTCCTAGAGGCGGCTCATGTCTGGGCTGGTGGCAGACACTTCTGCTTCTATTGCCTCATAAGTGTGGGTGCCAGACACTAGAAAGAAACCTGAGAGTAAAAGCTTAAATCACGACAATTTCCTTTCACCTATACCTTCTGCAAGGCAGAGATGGCTCTGGCTCTGGTGGCTAGCCACGTGCTCGAGGTGGCCTGAGCTGGGCCAGGGATGCCCCTGTGGGTCCTGGTACCTGCTGTAAGCTCACCTCTACTCAGCTGCCCCCGCTCCCAGCAGAAGGGATCATCTTCACCTTCTTCTTCCCTGGCACTGTGACTCGGAGGGTAGACTTTGAACCAGACCCCAGTATACTGATTTCCGGCACACAGTTCTTGCCGTCAGAGGGGCTGTGAAAAGGTCCGGCCTCTGCCTTCCAGCTGTGCTGCTTGCTAGCTCTGTGACTTTGGGCTGTTTCATTCTCTCTGTGCTTTGGTTTACTCATCTGTAAAATGAGCATAATAACAGCTACCACATGAGATGGTTGCGAGGATTAAGTGTGTGATATTTCTAAAACACCTAATACAATGCCTGAAATACAAGACATGCTAATAAGTACCGGTGGTTCTTTGGAGTCCTGAGATGTTTCCCAGGAGTTTAAGAACCAAAGCAGCCGGGGAGGAAAGGAAAAGTGAGTAGGATTACTGGGTCCTGGCTTTAACTCCAGTAAATGCCCTGTTATCTGTTGTATATGTTTGATCCATCTCTAAGAAAAGTCTGAAACCTCTGCTCCTCGTCCAACCCCGTCACATGGCAGATGAAGAATCTGAGGCTCGGGTCTTTGGAAATGTCAGTGTTGCATGGCTAGTCCAAGACGGCCCTGGGACAATATCCTGCACTGAGAGCACAAGTTCTGCAATTACACCGCCTAGCTTTGTGATCTTGAGCTGGTTACTTAACCTCTTCATGCCTCAATTTCCTCATCTTTAAAATGAAAGAAAACAACAGTGCCTACTTCTAAGAGTTTTTATAAGGAGTAAACAAATATATATATATACACACTCATATATATTTATTACACACACACACACACACACACACACACAAACACATACACGTAAAGTACTGAGGACCGGCCATGGTGGCTCATAACTATAATCCCAATTCTTTGTGAGGCCAAAGCAGGAGGATCAATTGAGCCCAGGAATTTGAGACCAGCCTGAACAACATAAGGATACTGTATCTCTACAAAATTTCTGAAAAATTAACCAAACATGGTGGTGCGTGCCTGTAGTCTCAGCTAATCGGGAGGCTGAGGTGGGAGGATTGTTTGAGCCCAGGAGTTGGAGGTTGTAGTGAGCTATGATTGTACCACTGCACTCCAGCCTGGGCAATAGAGTAAGACTCTGTCTCAATCAATCAATCAATAAAAAGTGCTTAGAATGACATCTGGCTTATAGTGCTCCTTAAGCATTAGTGATTATTGTTAGAAAACTTGACCCCACTTCACACTCTACTAAAATTTGACCTTGAGTAGGATATTGACTTTTAATACGTGCATTGCTCTCCACTGACAGCCAGGCAGCTTCATGAAGTAAGATTAGCATCCGCAGGCCGTGCCCACACTGAGACGGAATGGGCACCGTTTTGTCTCCTTCATCCCTGAAACGCCCCAGCTTGGGCCAGGCACCCTTGTTGGGAGGGTGACTGGTAGAGAGACTTAGTTAGATGAAGGGGGAAAGCCCATGGAGGCTGAAAAAGGAGGGGCTGGAAAGAAGAGAGGATTTAATCTAAGCGATTTCTTCCCCGACAGCTATCATTTGCCACAGACTCGTGCAGCTGGGCTTGTGGGACCTCATGGGTGCCATTTTGACCACTAGAGGTCAGTGGATGTTTACTCTCCTCAAAGTGTGGGTCTCCAGGAGAGGCGATGTCCCCAGATGAGCTGTAGTACCTCTCCATCCCTCCTCACCACCACCCCTTTTGTGGACCTGGGTTTGGTTTGATTTTCCAGGAGTCTAAGTTATCCACAATTTTCTCCTGTTCCTTCCGGAACCAGGTTAGCCTTTGCAGGGTAAGACTCTGGGCCAAGGGTGGAGAATATGATATGTGGCCAGAGATCCCTTTTTCCTCTAAAGCCCACAGGCCCAAATGCTCTAGACTGTCAGTGACACTCATTTTATAACAAACACAGTCTAAACTCTTCCAGGCCTGCAAACTCTCATTCATCCACCACGGCATTCCATCGTGTCATCTCTCCCTGACTCTGCTCCCCTCTTTCCCCATCATGCATCCGTCTGTAGGACTCCCTCCTATTTTCCAAGGCATGCATCAAACACTATAATTCTCCATTCTAGGAATCCCATGACACATTGTCCCTCTCCTATACCGGTTACATGTATGCATTATAGTATGTACATACTACTGCATGTGACAATTGTTTTGTCTTAGCTCATCTGCTAGACTGAGCTCCCTGAGGCCTCGGACTATGAATCATTCATTTTCAGTGTGTTCACAGTTTCCTGGTGCAAATGTGATGTTAACAACTATTTGCTGAATGAACATGTTTTTCATTACAGTCAACTGACACACTGGCTTAAACTGGTGTGTGAGAACCTCTGTGCAGGAAAGAGATCTGTACGCTTCCCAGAGGCGATCCATGCCAGCCTCTGCCTCAAGGCAAGCTCCACCTAGGTTTCCCACACTGCTGGTGCTTGCCATAGCCATGTCCTCTTCCTTCAGACAATCAGATTTCACTTTCCAGTCTCCCTTGCTGTGAGAGGTCGTCATGTGACTAAATCATGGCCAATGGAATGGGAGCAAAGTCATGTATACTTTGTCCCAGCCTGACCCGTGGAAACCAATACTGCTTCATTCCTAATCTCTTTCCCTCTTCAAACCTAGAGAAGGCACAGCCGTGAGAGGAAAGGCGCCTGCATCCCTACGTGACTGCAAGCAAAGCCTGTCTGCTGACCAGGAGCAAGACATTAACTCTTTAACGGTGCACAAGCCACACACTACAGGAAGGCCACAGGAAGGATGGGACCTTGGAGGAATTCAAAGGTCAGGGATTCTTTTTTCCCATTCACTGTTGCAAAACATGTAAATCACAGAACTTTAGAGCAAGAAGGCGTGGATCCAGCCCAAAATTTTAACAGATGGACAAATGGAGGGCTAGAGTGGTAAGGCAACTCACCCAAGGTCACAACGTTACTTGGTAGCATAAAGAAGACTCCAATGTCAGTTTTCTTCCCCTTTTATACACCATGCCCTGAAGGCTGCCGCACAGTGAGCAGAGAGCTGAGTGGTGTGGCCAACGCTGAAAGGCCACTGTGAAAATGTTACACAAAGGTGTTAAGTCTCCATATCCTAAGAAAAAAGACTGGTTCATAGGTTTGGGCCCCCAGGATGAAAACTAAGGGTCTAGGATCAAAATATTAAGCCACGTTCAGCAGGAATTGTGGCTGGAATACACAAGGAGTTTGGGAGAACAGAAGGGAAATCGGCTGAAGAAACAGGGCTTCTGAAAATGTCCTTTGGCTCCGTTTGACCCAGCCCCTTGACCTAAGCGTCATAATGACCCAAAGTGTTTTGATATTTGTTGCAATAAATTGTGGCATGGGGCTGCGATCCTCACAAAGAGAACTGCTGGCTCTACAACTGATGGCTAATGGGTACAGACCTCAACAATGACATGGACGGGCAGAAATCCAAGAGCACACATAGATCACACAGCAGAGATCAGCAAGACAAGTCATGATTTAGTACAGGACTAGCATCTTTCGAGGCCTCAGAGATAACTGAGGCATTTGGGTTTTTAAAAAGTGAGGCTAAGCACTGAGACATCAGGCATCTCGGGTATTTTTCAAAATCATCTCTTTTAAGGAAATCTTCCCTGGATTCCCACTGCTTTCTCTCTGAAAGTTTAGCAACTTAATCTACAGAAACATTTCCAGTGACAGTGTCCTCTACCAATCCCTGTCTATGCAGGGTAGGAATGCACGCATGTTCTTTTCCTGTCTCCACTGCCTCCCAGGCAGAGCAAACTCAAAATATTCATGTTCATCTAATTCCCAGCGGCTCTATTGGTAGCAGTGCCCCTTTACATTTTTTATGGCATTTTACATTATCTTCATTGATCCTCACAGCAAGCCCTGTGAGGTGGGGGCTGTTATCATCCCATCTTACATAAAAGAAAATTGCAGTTCAGAAAGGAGAAGTAATTTGTCCCAAGGTCATTCTGTTCATAAATGGTAGACCTGGGACCTGAGCCCAAAGGGTCTGACTACAGAGATGGTGTTCTTATCACAGTCTAGTACCATCTTTCCAGACGTGTGTGCATGTACCTGTGTCTGGGTGTGGACACACACCCAAGTGCAAGGCTTGTGGTGGGAGAACAGGGGAGTATAATTTCTTTCTGACCACTCAAACACTTGGAGTGAAAGATCCACCTCTAAGAGGTATTGTATTACTCTTGCTTATCAACATAATAACCATTTTTATTAATGCTTGTGTTTATAAAACACTCATTATTTGTGAATTTTTTTTTTTTATTCCAGAAGTGAAGACTTGGGAAGCAATAGGACACACAGGCAATGGGGCTGGGCATTGGTTGTCCTCATTCATTCATGCAGCGAATGTCCACTGCGTCCCGTTCCTGTGCTAAACCTGCCCAGGTGTTGTAGGACTCCCTGGACGTAAGATCCTGTCTGAGCACTCACCACCATCATGCTTGAGGCCCTGCACTGGCGTCAGTCTTTCCATGATGCTGACTGGCAGTGTGTCGGGACGGCCCCCGGGCAGGCCTCCCAGATACCTGTCTAGATTATCTCTGTGGTGGATGTAGCCTTTGCCCCAGCATTCAGCGGCGACAAGAGAAGAATGTACTTTCATTCTTCCCAGGCTCTACCTGGGTGTGGTGGATGCTGCTGTCACTAGAAGGCTTCTGTAAATAAAGCCTGCTTAATCTCCTTAGCCGGATGGCCGTGTCAGCCGGGTTGGAGCCGCCAGGAAAGCAGCCCATGCTTTAGATTCCCCAAATTGTTAGAGGCTGTGGGTGAGCCGCAGCAGATCCCCCTGCACAGAAAGGCCTGCGTTGGCTTGCCTGTTGATCAGGGTGTGTTCTGTGGGGCTTCTTCACCAATGCAGAGAGTCTGAGCAAATTCCCTGGACACTAGGCAACTGGACAGCTTCCAGTGTTATGGCATCCACATTCTTCAATCCACTTATACTTGGAAGGGACTGTCCCTTAGAAGAAAATGGTGCCAAATATTTGCAATTGGGTCCCAGGAAAATTCAAGACTTAATGTTACCACCAACCTAGACCTCCTACGAGTTTACTGTTTAATGTTGATTGATTGCCTGTTTTATCAAGCATCCCGTAGTTTTCATATATACTGACTATCCTATGTGTATCAGTTAGCTATACCACAACAGTGCTATGAGAACAGCCACCCCAACATTCAACCTATAAGCATTTCCTCCTAGCTCAGGTATCAATCAGTGGGTCATCTAGGGGTTGGCTGACCCAGGATAGGCTCAGCTGGGCTTGGCTGCAAGCTGTGGATTGGTTTCTAGTCTGCTCTGTGTCTCATCCTGCTGGGGCCGCAGGCTTCCCAGGGAAAATTCATCCCAGAGCAAAGGGTGGGTGCACAGGAGGGCAAGACCAGCCAGCTGAGCATATTGAAAGCTTTGCTCTTGTCCTTTCTTCTCACAGATTGTTGTCCAAAGAAAGTCCTGTGCCAGACCCAGAGGCCAGGGTAGAGCAGCACATGCTACCCACCAGCAGACCATGGCAAAGGTGTTTGTGTACATCACTGTGGGAGACTGAAGAATGGGTACCAAGGATCAATCGGCCACCATGTAAAGCCTGAGAGAAAGATGCCCCAGCTATTCTTAAGACTTTCAAAATAGACTTCCAGTTCATTAAAAAGGTGTCATGATATTCTTTTCAAAATTCTTCCAAATTCATTTCGAATGCGAATGAATTTGGCTGCACAACATTTTCAGAAAAGAGTAGGGAGGAGATGGCACACGTTGCAAAATCAAAAAAGCTGGGTCACTCAGCTTCGAAGGGAAAGCAGGACATGTGAACGGAGAACTGTCTTTTACTCCTTCTACAAAGGCAAGTCTTTGAGACTAAGCTCAAGCTCATTTCTAAGTCTCCTGATCTCACCTTGAGTAAGTAAAACCATTGTTAGGACAGGTCGCTAGCTCCCTTCCACCCACCCACCTTCCCCCCATGGCCCAACTTCACCTATAATACTATTCAGGGACTTTTCAAGTCACTTGATATCAAGAAGTGAAGCAGCTTGCAGTCTTTCCGTGTATGATACTGTTATTAAAAGTTTAGTGCTGACTGGGCGTGGTGGCTAACGTCTGTAATCCCAGCACTTGGGGAAGCCGAGGCAGGCAGATCACCTGAGGTCAAGAGATCGAGACCATCCTGGCCAACATGGTGAAACCCAGTATCTATTAAAAATACAAAAGTTAGCTGGGCATTGTGGCAGGCACCTGTAATCCCAGCTACTCAGGAGGCTGAGGCAGGAGAATGGCTTGAACCTGGGAGGTGGAAGTTGCAGTGAGCCGAGATCACGCCACTGCATTCCAGCCTGGCCACAGAGTGAGACTCCATCTCAAAAAAGGAAGCAAAAAGTTTAGTGCCCTACCTGTGTTTGAACTAGCTGTCTGTCTGTCAAATTGGACTAAATTTAGTCCAGGGGAATGTCAGGTAAACAGAGGAAAGCAATGGCAGTGTACTCACAATAAAATAAAGAAACAAAAGGTGAAAAAGGCACATTGGAATTCTTGAGGAAGGATCCCTTTTTTTTTTTTTTTTTTTGAGATGGAGTCCCAGTCCTGAGTACCTGGGACTACAGGTGCCGCCACCACACCCAGCTAATTTTTGTATTTTTGGTAGAGATAGGGTTTCACCAGGTTAGCCAGGAAGGTCTTGATCTCTTGACCTCGTGATCCCCCACCTTGGCCTCCCAAAGTGCTGGGATTACAGGCATGAGCCATTGCACCCGGCCGGGACCCCATTCTCAAGTTGTCAGGGAATGCATTCTCTTTTTAAGACTGTTTTGCCATTGTCCGTGGTAATTAATCTCAATTATTCTTTTAAAAAATATCTTGTGAGGAACATATACAGTAATTATCCATTTGTAAAAGTCCAGAAAGAGATGCACTGAAAATAGTAAGGGAATTATTTCTGTGTCATGGAATCATAATCCAGTTTTCTTTTTTATTCTATTTTTACATTCTATTTTTTTCTCTATTGATCATGTGTTAATTATACAATTTCTTAAAAGGTTAAAAAAAAGGAAAAGGAACAAATTAAAATTTTTTCTTTTCTGGAAATGGCCAGTAAAGGAGAAAGTGTGTTTATGATATGCTCCAAACATATTCTGCAGACACTGGTTCTCCATGGGGTTAATGATATTACGGTAGTGGCAACGGGATCCATGAGAAATAAATTTGGAAAGAATTGCCTTAGACAAAAGTGTAAAAACACATAGAATTGCAAGAGTTACTAGAGTTAATATCCTAAAAAGAAAGTAAATAGCATTCCCAAACACAAGGACCACTGATTCCTTTTCTCAAGAAGCAGAACCCTAGACTAGTGTTCCTTGGGAATTGTTGTTCTAGGCCATGAGTGCCAAGGCAAAAATTCTGGTGAAATAAACCCAAGTAGGTGAGGTAGGCGAGCTGGGCTGTTGCCAGCCAGGATACCTAAGGAAGTCTGCATTGCCTCTTCTGGCTTTGTGGGTCCCCCACAACCTCTCCCATCTTCTGTATCCTGTGTACTCTCCCCTCTGTCCTCACAAAACCATGGGAAGCAAGCTGGCAGGCTGGGCTTGTGCAGAATCCTCCCTCTAAGCTAGTTGCTGCTCGCCTGCTATGAGCTGAATAGCACCCCCCAACATTCATGTGTTGAAGTCCTAACTCCCAACGTGATTGTATTTGGACATGGGGCCTTTGAGAGCTGATTAGGTTTAGATGAGGTCATGAAGGTGGGGCCTCAGGATAGGATTAGTGCCCTTAAAGGAAGAGACGCCAGAGAGCTTCCTCCCTCTCTCCACCCTTCATGTGAGCACACAATGAGGAGCTGGTTGCCTGCAACCCAAGGAGAGAAGGCTCACCAGACCCTGACACTGCTGGCACCTTGATCTTGGACTTCTAGGCTCCAGGACTGTGAGAAATAAATGTCTGTTGTGTAAGCCACCCAGTCGATGGTATTTTGTTATGACAGCCCCAGCTAATCAACACATCATCTATCTTCTCGGCAACCTGCGCTGTCCTTTTACATGATATACAGCATATCATTCATCCATTCAGTCTGTCATTCTTTCAGAGGATGTGTGCCTTGTATGAGTCAGGCACTATGCTGGGCACCAGGGATAAAGTGGTGAGAGAAACAAACACTCTCTAGAAAATTTATAAAAGACAATGAAAGAATCAATAAGATTAGTCATGAGTAGATAGTTGTTAAAACCGGGCAATGGACACATGGAATTATTTTTACTATTTACCCTACTTTTGCAAATGTTTGAAAATTTCCATAATAAATGGTTTTTAAAAAGTGAATACAAGAATCACGCAACTAAATGCACATTACAACTTCGGCAAGTATTCTGCGGAAGAGATCGATAGTGCCATAACGGCACATAATGGGGAGAATCACTGAAAGGGATGGTGTTCTCAGATGATGCAATGAATGAGCTGATTTTTATTTTTATTTTTATTTTTTTGAGATGGAGTCTCGCTCTGTCACCCAGGCTGGAGAGCAGTGGTGCCATCTCAGCTTACTGCAAGCTCCGCCCCCCGGGTTCACACCATTCTCCCGCCTCAGCCTCCCGAGTAGCTGGGACTACAGGCGCCCGCCACCTCGCCCGGCTAGTTTTTTGTATTTTTAGTAGAGACGGGGTTTCACCATGTTAGCCAGGATGGTCTCGATCTCCTGACCTCGTTATCTTCCCCCCTCGGCCTCCCAGAGTGCTGGGATTATAGGCGAGAGCCACTGCGTCCGGCTGAATAAGCTGATTTTTTAAGAATGAGTGGTCACTAAACAGCTGAAGGACAGCGGGAAGAGATTTGCAGCAGAAGGGCGGCAAGAGCACGGTGCTTGCCGTGGATGGCGCGCCACATGCGTACGGGGATGAAGGAAGCCAAAGTGACGGGGCCCGGGGAACAGGGAAAAGATGCTGGGAGAGGAGCCTGCCCACTTCTGCCTCCTCCACCAGCCTGAGACAGCCAAAGGGTGCCTTAGATTCTGTTCATCAATAGCTGTGCATGAGGTCTAGGGTATCTAGAGTGTCTGGGAACACATTTGCAATGAATAACAAATAAGTGACAGAACAAAGGTGAGGCAGAGGAGGAGCCAGCACCCCGCACGGTCAGGTAATCCACACCCTCAGATGTTCTTCTGTGCTTTAGTGACCCACTTGCCCGTCTATCCTTTCCCTCCTCTGAGGCTAACAGTGGTTGTAGTGGAGAGCCAGTCTTCCCCATCTCTGATGCCTCCTTCCTCTTTGTTTTTATTTTTTTGAGACAGTCTTGCTGCGTCGCCCAGGCTGGAGTGCAGTGGTGCAATCACAGCTCACTGCAGCCTCAACCTCCCAGGCTCAAGCAATCCTGCTACCTCAGCCTCCTCAGTAGCTGGGACTACAGCTGTACACCACCATGCTCAGCTAATCTTTTTGTTATTTGTAGAGACTGGGTCTCCCTATGTTGCCTAGGCTGGTCTTAAACTTCTGAGCTCAAGGGATCCTCCCACCTCCACCTCCCAAGGTGCTGGGGTTACAGGCGTGAGCCACTGCGTCCCCCCTCCTCCTTCCTCTTAAAAGCAGTTCCACCTGCTGCTGTACCACAGGGCATCCTTGACTGCAGGCCTTCCTACTTCCCCTTGCTAACTCTGTTGCAGGGAAGGTGGAGTGGTGTGTTTGGTGAGCTTGGGAGAAAAAGGAACAGCCCTTTCTTCTGTTTGTCTCTTGGAAGTCATCTAGCCGCACAAGCATTCCTTCTGTCCCGCTTCTCCATGCCCTCCGTTTCATAAGAGGCCTGACCCATGCAGAAGGCAGCATGGCTCAGTGCTGCTGTGACTAACGTAAGTCTAACATAACTTACGTGACTAACATAAAGCACAGATGGAACTATGTTCCATCTTATTTAGCACTCTTGCTTATAGACATAAGCCATATTCTCCAGTTTATCAATGATAAAAGTAATAGTTTTCCCCCTGCCTTCTTCCTTTGTCTTATTTCTTTCTTTTTCTTTTTCTTGAGACGGAGTCTTGCTCTGTCACCAGGCTGGAGTGCAGTGGCGTGATCTCGGCTCACTGCAACCTCTGACTCCCTGATTCAAGTGATTCTCCTGTCTCAGGCTCCCGAGTAGCTGGGGCTACAGGCACGTGCCACCACTCCCAGCTAATTTTTGTATTTTTAGTAGAGACAGGGTTTCGCCATGTTGGCCAGGATAGTCTCTATCTCCTGACCTCATGATCTGTCTGCCTTGGCTTTCCAAAGTGCTGGGACTACAGGCATGAGCCACCGTGCCCAGCCTCCTTTGTGTTATTTCTCTGAGGGATCTGAATCAGGGTAGGAAAGAGGAGTCCTATTGACTGGGCATTCTCAGAAGCCTTACATAGATGTACCCACCACCCCTCCCAGGGAGCACCAACCTCTAGGGCTCCCAGAGATGACCTGGACACCTGTCTATGGCCTCCAGGTCACTGCCATGCCTCCCCATAAACTTCCTATCTCTTTGCTTTTAGTCTTTGCTGGAAGGTCTGATCCTTACTTTGATTCATTTATTAAATAATTAAAATTGGGAAGATTTCTTTTCTCATAGGGTTTGCCATTTTATGAGAGGACAATCACAAGAAAGAAGCGCATTTTTTTTTAAAAAAAAAAAAGATAATTTCAGAGAGTGGTAAATACTATAAAAGTAAAATGAGGCAACTTGAGGTAATGTAATGGAGAATATCTGTGGACAATTTTAAATTGGGTGGTCAGGAAATGGTATGGCAAAGGACGCCTGAATGACAGGAAGTCGCCATGTAAGCATCTGGAGGAAGGACATTCTGGGCAGAGGGAATAGCATCTGCAAAGGCTCTGAGGCAGGAAGGAGCTTGATATGTTTGAGAAACAGAAATAAAAGATGTTCTGGCTGAAGCACCATGAAAGAAATGAGCATGACACAGGGTGGAGTGAGAGAGGGTGGCAGGAAGTAGATCACACGGGGCCTTGTGGGCTGTGGGGAAGAGTGAGGGGTTTTGGTTGAAGTACAAGGGGAAGCCATTGTTCACTTTCTTGACTAGAAGCTCCTGGAACTTTGGTGTTCTTGACCCTACACTAGATTCCATCTACTCTGAACCCTCTTTGTGACATACCAGGAAGAACCCTGGGTTTTTCCTGTGACAATTACTGTTCCCATGACAAGTCATCACTCCTGTCAAGTTTGTTCTTGTTTTGATTTTTTAAAAATATAATAAAGAGTCCATGCTTAACCTGAAGAAGTGAGTCTCTAACAGTAAAATACCAGGCAATTCTGAGGAAAAACCCTGGGGATCCCTTCAGCTCTCCAGACGAGGCAATGCCCTGCTTGGTGTGTGCATAATTCTAGACTTAGGGACAAGTACAGTAAAAATGGGAAGGAAGGGTAAAAAGAACGGGAGACTGAGACAGGAGAACCGCTTGACCCTGGGAGGCGGAAGTTGCAGTGAGCTGAGATTGTGCCACTGCACTATGGCCCAGGTGACAGAGCGAGACTCCATCTTAAAAAAAAAAAAAATTGCTGATTATCTCAGCAAAGAACGCAAAAAATTGGAAGTGCATCTCCCAAAGAGAGAAAGAATTCATGCCACACTCCTGGGGAAATCCCCTCCTTAACCAAAGTAAGACTTTTTAAAGGCAGAGCTGAACAGAAAGAGAAGATAAACCATATTACCTAAGCAGTCCTACGGAGTTTTTGTTCAGCGTAGATGATGTTGGAGAATGTGGGTGGGGGTAAGATTCTCATGCTCAGTTGAAAAATATCCCATCCAAACTAAAAAAACCTATTTTTTTTTTTTTTTTTTTTTTTTTTACTCTGTCCCGCCAAAACCAAGCTCCAGGCTGGCGTCTCCTCAGCTGTGACCGATGCCGGCACTGCAGATGCACAGGGAAAAGCACCCACTAGGAAGCACCCGAACTCTTAAAGCAGCCAGAAATTGGCTTTGTGCCAGGCTAACCTCACTGGCTACAGAACCCTTCAGATTCATCTGGAGATGAGGATGAGGGTTTTGTTTCTAGTAACTGAGTCTCCAACTAGGAAAAGGCTTCAGAGGTCATAGCCTGCCTATGTGATAGGACAACTGGAATTTCTCCTGCTCCTAAAACGTCCCAGAATCATAAGAGTCTGTAATTTACAGATCTTTAGAAAACCTCAGTGAGGTGCCCTCTACTCTGCTCTAAGCTGCATACCTTCTAGATCCGCACACTTTCCAAATAGTTCTTGTGCGGCTGGAGGCAGAAGGTTTCAGTATTATTTGGAGCACTTCTTCCTTTGATCTGTGTGCCATGCTATCAGGAGCAGAAATCAGAAAGGAGCATTCTGATTTGCTACTCAGCCAAATGAGGAACCTCTAAATCCCCTGGAAGGTCCCTCTCTCTTGAAGTGCCACCGGGACAGCTTGGCCCAGAGCCCAGCAGAGGAAGCTGGGAGCCTCTTCTTCTCTCCTTCGAGATCTCTATCTACAAATTGCAGTCTGAAACCTGCCATACAGAGACAGTGAGAGCTGTAGACCTGGATACGCCAGGTACCAGTGCAATCAAAAGTGAACAAAACTATTACAAAAAGCGAGTGAGGTATGCAGGGAAGAAGGAATGTCCCACGCTTGTTTGAGTTTAGTTCCTGTCTGAGCATGAAACAGGATGGGGTTTCTGAAATGCCCTCCTTCTCCTCCCCCTTCCTGAGTTCAATTCCTTTCAACCCAACAAACTTCTATTAAATGTCTGTACGCTGCCAAGCTGACTCTAACATGGTCCAGGCCTTGGAGAGCTCACAGTGAGGTGGAAGAATCAGCTAGCAAGAACAGGGCTTAGCAAACTTGGGGCCATTGGCTTAATCCAGCCTGCTGCCTGTTTTTGCATGGCCCATAAACTAAAAATGATTGGCCAGGCGCGGTGGCTCACGCCTGTAATCCCAGCACTTTGGGAGGCCAAGGCGGGTAGATCACGAGGTCAGGAGTTCAAGACCAACCTGGCCAAGATGGTGAAACCCTGTCTCTACTAAAAATACAAAAACTAGCCAGTCCTGGTGGCAGGCGACTGTAGTCCCAGCTACTTGGGAGACTGAGGCAGAGAATTGCTTGAACCCAGGAGGCGGAGGTTGCAGTGAGCCAAGATTGTGCCACTGCACTCCAGCCTGGGCGACAGAGCAAGACTCTGTCTCCAAAAAAAAAAAAAAGATTTTCACTTTTTATTTATTTTGTTCTTAAATCAAAAGAGGAAGTATATATTATGGCATGTGAACATTATATGGAAGTAAAATTTGAGTGTCTCACGCCCGTGTTTCCCTATTGCCCATGACTGCTTTTGCCCTGAGTGGCCGAGTTGGTGCAACCAAGACCATGAGGCCTGCAAAGCCTAAAATATTTACTGTTTAGCCATTGACAGAAAAAGTCTTCTGACTCCTGAGCTAGAATGATGTCCCCAGCAGCTTTTGCACAAAAGATAATACTGTAAGGTCATTTCCAAAGTTAAGAAAAATTCAGTGTCACCCAAGCGTTCTTGTGTATACTATTATGTATAACAAATTACTTAATGACCTGGCTTAATTGCCTCCCTGTTATGTAGATTAGGTGTGTGCTGGTACAGTACAGCAGAAGGTACTGGAAATGATAAGGGTCACGGGTGATACTCATATTTGGACTGCCCAGGTTCAACTCCAAGCCCCACCGCTAACGAGAGCATGACCTTAGGCAACTTGCTTCACTTCACTCTGCTTCAGTTTCATGATCTGTAAGTTCGACATAATAAACAATCTACCTAATACAGTTTTCCTAAAGGTTATTTCATTAAAAACGTATAAAGCACCTAAAACAGTGCCTGACACACAGGAAGTGTTAGCCATTATTATTATGAGTAATGGTGCATCTTTTGTGTTTCTTTAAAGCTTACTGTACTTACACACCATTGTTCAGTTATTAGTGATGCTGGCTAATATTTACTGCACTTTTCTGATGAAGTCGGCTTGCTTGTTTTTTTAAAACAATCCTTGGCAATCAGTGAAAGGAAACTTAACTAGCTGCAAAATGAAGGGGAAACCTCTCCAGGGAAAATCCATAACAAAGACATGACATAAGTTCATTTTCTACAGTGTAGACACATACAGGGACCAGCAAAGAGTTCACCCAACAAGATAGGCAGGATGTGTTTTCCTGTCTAACGTTAAAGAAGTTTCTTTATGGCAGCTAAATACAAAGCAGAGAATTCAAAAAGTTAAAAGGAGAAATTGAAAAAACAACTACCCACTAACTCTTATAAACAACCAAAAGAGAATAGAAAAGCTAGTGATTGGCTATTCACAATTGAACGCAGACCCCTCCAGTAGGTGAAAATCTTATTCAGAACTGTTCAACAACTTTGAAGTTAAGTACCAAGATACTTAACACTTTCCCATGTATTATATTATTTTGAACTGTGATCTAATTTCAAACAAGTGGAAATGAGAGAGTAATTTAAATGGATGCTGTGAACTTAAAATAAAGAAGAACACTTTTCTAGAAGATGCACTAAAGAGCAGACCTCAAACGGTATGGCCACTTTTTAAAGTTATCTTCACCTGTAGGAAAATCTTGAGGCCTCTAGACTCCGTGGGCAGACGTCGGCATTCTTTGAGGGTACCCGAAGTGCGCAAAGACCACTAGGAAGAGCTCATCAGCTTCTATGAGGTTTGCTCTGTGATCTCCAACCTTTGAGAGACAGTCAGTATCACAAAGTGACAAAGAGGGTGGTGATCCTGGTTAAGAAGTTACAAACACCAACTCTCACCATCTAGCGATGTGACCTTCAACTAACCATTCACCTCTCTGACCTCAGTATGCTCATCTGAAACAAGAAGGGAAGCCGACTGCTTGAACTTTAGGTTTCCTCTAAATTTTCAGATACCATGACCTTTAAGTTGCAAGCTAGCAATATGACTTTTGTCATCTCTGCTACTGTATTTGGTCAACTCTTGAGGGCCTATAGCAGAGGCAGGTGGAAGGAAAGGAATGGGTAAAATGAGTAAGGCAACTTTCAGATATTCGGAACCTTTATTTGCTCCTGTTAGAGAAACTCATAAGAAACAAAGAAGATTGAATTTGGTTTGACCTTTCTTCCTTCTATTAAACATCTGTCATGGCCAAGCTGAAACGTGCCATGGTTCATGCCCTTAATGGGTTCACAGTGAGATGGAAGAATTGTCTATAACTGTATCCATAGCAAGTTTCTGTACTAAGGGATTGTACAATGGCCAGGTAGGAGCCAGGGAAACCTGGGTAATCCATGAAGCAGATCCCTTTAGTTGCAGAAAGCAAAGGATTTATAATTTCTTTTGAACCACAATTTGGCATGCCCCATTTCTCTTCCCATCCTCATCTCTCCTGACTTCCCCACTCACCTTCTTAACTTTAGTCAAGCAAATCCACTACCCTGCTTTGGCCTTGCAATGTTCAGGCTATTTTCTTACCCGTTAGATATGACACTTGTCTCTTCAGAAGTGAGGGTGACTGTGGCCACCAAGTGCAATCATATTGCTTTAAAAAGACAAAAATAAAGAAGTGCCCAGGCTGAGGATGGCCACTGTAGACCTGGTAGAGCTGCATTTCTCCGACCTGTGGAGCCTATCACAACCCTGTTTCGAAACACAAGAAAGACAAATAATAAATATCCTCAGACAGAGAAGTTCTCCTGAAATTATGGGCCACTACCTCCCAAACTGTGTAGTGACAGCAACAACTGGACATGGTGGGAGCAGTCAAAAGGCAAATCAGACCTTAAAAGGCAAATTTTTATGTTGTAAATGAGTCAAAACTGGCAGGTTTTAACTGGAAAGAGGTACAAGCATTTGATCTCAGTACTTTTCAATGATATGGGGAGGGAGAAGGACACAGGTGAGGGAATGTGAAAGATTTTCAGAAGGTATTAGAGGCCCTGAGGAAGCAGGAGAAACATGGGGGTTGGGAGCTGCAAGATCTGTAAGGCCTGAAGCCGTCTGATGCAATTTGGAATGTCAGTGGAATGGGCAGCACTGGGAATGGTATCTTAACCAAGGGAAGGAAAGCAGCTGTAAAAGTTTCAAGCAATTAAATAAAAACAAACTGCTGGCTGGGTGCGTGGTGGCTCATGCCTGTAATCCCGGCACTTTGGGAAGACAAGACGAGTAGATCACGAGATCAGAAGTTCAAGACCAGCCAACATGGTGAAACCCTGTCTCTACTAAAAATATGAAACTTAGCGGAGCGTGGTGGCGGGCACCTGTAATCTCAGCTACTCGGGAGGCTGAAGCAGAGAATTGCTTGAACCCGGGAGGTGGAGGTTGCAGTGAGCCAAGATCGTGCCACTGCACTCCAGCCTGGGCAACAAAGCAAGACTCCGTCTCAAAAACAAAAACGAACCAAGCTGCCCCGAGCAGGTGCAGATGGACAAATCTGTACCTGGCTTGGACCTGGAACTCTCCCCACACAAGTATTGCACACAAACTAGGTAGTTATTTTTATGATGATAAAGAATCCCTGAGGGGAAGTGTTACCTCTGGAAAGGTAAAGATGAGAGGCTTAATACTGGAACTACTGCCTTTGAAGGAGTACTGTGCTTCCCACCATGAGAACATCTTTATACCCCACAAAGGCAGGGATTAAAAAATATTTATTTGTTTGTTTTTTAAGATGGAGTTTTGCTCTTGTTGCCCAGACTGGAGTGCAGTGGCATAATTTCGGCTCACTGCAACCTCTGCCTCCCGGGTTCAAGTGATTCTCCTGCCTCAGCCTCCTGAGTAGCTGGGATTACAGGCGCCCACCACTACACAAGGCTAATTTTTTTTGAATTTTTAGTACAGTCGGGATTTCATCATGTTGGCCAGGCTAGTCTCAAACTCCTGACCTCAGTTGATCCATCTGCCTCGGCCTCCCAAAGTGCAGGGATTACAGGCGTGAGCCACTGATGTGGTCTAAAAAAATGTTTAAATCGATGTGTTCATTGATAGAACCCAAATACTCAGAACAGTGCCTGGTACATAGTAGGTACTCAGTCAATTTGTTGAATAAATGAATGATATCAATTCCCAGAAAATCATCCCTTTGAATTTGTCTGAGGCTTGCCAAAAAACCCAAGTCACACAGACGAGAGACAGGTGCCAGCAGACCCTGCCCCTTCTCATGGATTACTGCCCTAAGTGGGTGTCTTAGGTGAGTTATTCAAGAGACAGAGGTTTGTTTACAGAAAGTTTACTGGGGAATTACTGCAGAAAGAAATATTTGTTGGGGAGTGGAGGAAGTAAAACAGAGCAAAGGTGAAGCTGAACTGCAGTATAGTTATGAGAGCCTCAGAGGATCTCAAGAGGAGCTCTGGGACCACAGTGGCTTCTGAGAGTTGTCATTTCCTGAGGGAAGTGGAGCAGATCTCTACACACTCCCATCCACCTACACTTCAGCAGCTGGAGGAATGCACGCTTCATCCTGAGGGTGGATTCTGGGCAGTAAGTCACAGCATTCATCACAGTGGGTTTTTTTCTATGAGTTTGGGGGTGGGGAGGAGAATTACATCATTTGTGTACCCCCCACTGGAGGTGACTGTTTCATCTTTGCTGTTGGTAGCAGCTCACAGAAACCAATTCTGGCTCCCTTAAGCTACTTATGAAATAGGAGAGAGATCATAAATGGATAAGATGCTGCAGAGCTAGACATGGACACAGAAGAGGGATCAGAACTGACATCACAGCACCTTTGGATTCACCTCTTTTTCTTTTTCTTTTTCTTTTTTTTTTTTTTTTTTTTTGAGATGGAGTCTCACTCTGTTGCCCAGGCTGGAGTTTAGTGGCGTGATCTCCACTCACTGCAACAACCTCCACCTCCCGGGTTCACGCCATTCTTCTGCCTCAGCCTCCCCAGTAGCTGGGACTATGGGCACCCACAACAGCGCCCAGCTAATTTTTGTATTTTTAATAGAGATGGGGTTTCACCATGTTGGCCAGGATGGTCTCGATCTCCTGACCTCATGATCCACCCACCTCGGCCTCCCAAAGTGCTAGGATTACAGGTGTGAGCTACAGCGCCCAGCCTCTTCAAGATCTTAGGTGTCAGAATAGATCATCTAATTGGCTTAGTTTAGTTCATGTACCCACCATTAGCTAGGGCTGGACATAGAATGGTCCCATTAAAATTGCGCAGTGGAGGTGAGGAGAATGTGTGCTGAAATACACACATATATTTGCATATATACAAATTCAAAACATACCCAATAACTAGCTAGAAGGATAAATTCCTTCTCCCACACCTAGGCAAAACAGTACGAACAACTGACTCAGACATCACTGTTGCAGAGAGGGTGGGAAACACCTCACGGAGAGTCTCATCACACTTCCAGGTCATCAAAGAGGATGGCATTTTAAAATTAGCAAGATACAATTCTAATAATCTGAACAGGTTTCTTTTCTAAAGGGAAAATAAGAGCAATGTCCTCATTTTCCAGAGAACAAATAGCAAAACTTGTTTTCAAGAGTAAGCAAATTAAAAGCAGACCTTTCTGCAATTTTTTGCTGCTCTTTTCCCTTTGCCTTTGTTTGCTTGTTTCCTTTTATACCTAGTCCTGCAGACTCTTTGCCTTTTTAAGTAGATTATCCCATGGAGGTTAGGACTAAGCAAGGCAATGGAAAGGAGACAGAGTTTCTATTCATTGCTCCTAAGTGCTAGTTAGGCCAAGGCTCACAGTGGGTAGTCTTCAGATTACTTCTGTAGTGTTGTAAGTTATATTTCATGCTGCTGTTTCCCCAGGAAACAGGGAGATCTCATCATTGAGACTACACAGTATCAGACACTGAGTAGCCACTCAATATGTGTTGGAAAAAAGTAAGGAACAGAGAAAGAGAGGAAAGGAGAGAGGAAGAGAGAAAAAGAAAGGGGCAAGGAAGGTTACCCTTTGACTCACAGGGTTTTAGATTACAGGTGGATAACAGATCTTACTCACATATGACCTTTTCTGATTAGCAACCATGTGGCAAGATCTATAGAGACCCGGGGGATGGGAGGCAGGAGCTATTGAGAAATCTCCTTCTGATTAGTTGAAGAGTATGGGTTTTTGTAAGTATAGAGCAGAGCACGTTTTGGGAATCTTTTTACTGATTGGTGATTTATTCAAAAAACTATTGAAAGGCTAACAGTTTTGACGGGAAGACATAGAAAAACAGAAATTCATAAATGATTTCTAATCCAACAATCTTACTTTATAGATGAGAATGCTGAGGACTAGAAAAGTAAGGCAAGACTTCTGCTTCTAGCCAAAATGGAGTAGCAGGGACCATCTTTACCTACCCATTCACACTGGACAAAAAAAAAAAAAATACAAAACAAAGTATATATCTATAACTGTATCTACATTTACATCAATCAATGGTTTTCTGACATTTGATATCAGGCAACACAGGACAGTGATCCAAAATGAAACAGAAGAAAAGACTGAAAAAAATAAACAGGGCATAGTGAACTATAGGACAACTTCAAGCAGCCTTTATATTAATATGTATAATTAGCAACACTAAGGGAAAGGAACAAAAAATATATTTACAGAAACATTAGATAAAAAGCTTCCAAATATGACAAAGTTAAAACTCCACAATTCCAAGAACTTTAAAGAATTCCAAGCACAAGAAACACAAATAAAATTACACAAAAACACATCATAAAGGAATTGCCTAAAACTGGCCAGGCATGGTGGCTGACACCTGTAATCCCAGCACTTTGGAAGGCCCAGGCGGGCAGATCACAAGGTCAAGAGATTGAGACCACCCTGGCTATCACGGTGAAACCCAATCTCTACTAAAAATACAAAAGCATTAGCTGGGTGAGGTGGCGGGCACCTGTAGTCCCAGCTACTCAGGATGCTGAGGCAGGAGAATGGTGTGAACCCGGGAGGTGGAGCTTGCAGTGAGCCAAGATCGTGCCTCTGCAATCCAGCCTGGGCAACAGAGCGAGACTCCATCTCAAAAAAACAAAATAAAATAAAACAGAAATTACCTAAAACCTATGAGAGGCCAGGTGTAGTGGCTCATGTTTGTAATCCCAGCACTTTGGGAGGCCAAGACAGGAGGATTGTTTGAGTCCAGGAGTTTGAGACCAGCCTGGTCAACAAGATCCCAGATTTTTTAAAAAAATTAAAAATTAGCTGGGTGTGATGACACACACCTGTAGCCCCAGCTCCTCAGGATGCTGAAGTAGGAAGATCTCTTGAGTCTGGAAGGTTAAGGCTGCAGTAATCTATATTTGTGCCACTGCACCTACCCTGGGTGACAGAGTGAGACCTTGTCACACACACAAAAATTAAAACTTATGATAAAGAGAAAATCTTAAAAGTAAGAATAGAAAAGAGTCCCATTATGTACAAAGGAACAAATATACAAGTTACAGTAGATTTCTTGTTGAAAACAATACCAGCCAAAAGACAATGGAACAATTTTTTTTTTTTTTTTTTTTTTTTTTTCTTCTGAGACAGATTCTCACTTTGTTGCCCAGGCTGGAGTGCAGTGGCGCGTTCTCAGCTTACTACAAGCTCTGCCTCCCGGGTTCACGCCATTCTCCTGCCTCAGCCTCCCGAGTAGCTGGGACTACAGGTGCCTGCCACCTCGCCTGGCTAGTTTTTTGTATTTTTAGTAGAGACAGGGTTTCACCATGTTAGCCAGGATGATCTCGATCTCCTGACCTCGTGATCCACCCGCCTCAGCCTCCCAAAGTGCTGGGATTACAGGCGTGAGCCACCGTGCCCAGCTGTAACAATTTTTTTTTAAGTACTAAAAGGAAAAAATTAGTCAACCTAGAAATCTCTACCCCATGAAAATATCTTTCCTTTTTTTTTTTTTTTTAATTTTGAGATGGAGTCTTACTCTGTCTTCCAGGCTGCAGTGCAGTAGCGCAATCTCGGCTCACTGCAACCTCCACCTCCTAGGCTCAAGCAATTCTCATGCCTCAGCCTCCCAAGTAGCTGGGATTACAGGCGCCTGCCACCTCACCTGGCTAATTTTTTGCATTTTTAGTAGAGATGGGGGTCTCTCCACATTGGCCAGGCTGGCCTTGAACTCCAGACCTCAAGTGATCTGCCCATCTCAGCCTCTTAAAGTGCTGGGATTACAGGTGTGAGCCACCATGCCCAGCCATATCTTTCAAAAATTAAGTCAGGCCAGACACAGTGGCTCACACCTGTAATCCCAGCACTCTGGGAGGCTGAGGCGGGTGGACCACCTAAGGTCAGGAGTTCAAGACCAACCTAGCCAACATGGCAAAATGCCATCTCTACTAAAAATACAAAAATTAGCCAGGTGTGGTGGTGTGTGCCTGACATTCCAGCTACTTGGGAAGCTGAGGCAAGAGAATCACTTGAACCTGAGAGGTGGAGATTGCAATGAGCAGAGACTATGCCACTGAACTCCAGCCTGGGTGACAGAGTGAGACTCCATGTCAAAGAAAAATAATTAAGACAAAGTGTGGCTGGGCGTGGTGGCTCACACCTGTAATCCCAGCACTTTGGGAGGCTGAGGTGGGCGGATCATGAGGTCAGGAGATCGACACTATCCTGGCTAACATGGGGAAACCCCGTCTCTACTAAAAACAAACAAACAAAAAAAAAACAAGCGTGGTGGCAGGTGCCTGTAGTCCCAGCTACTTGGGAAGCTGAGGCAGGAGAATGGCGTGAACCTGGGAGGCAGAGCTTGCAGTGAGCCAAGATCTTGCCACTGCACTCCAGCCTGGGTGACAGAGTGAGATTCCATCTCAAAAAAAAAAAAAAAAAAAAAAAGACAAAGTGCACAACCTTGTGAATGTACTAAATGCCACCAAACTGTTTACTATAAAATAGTTAATCTATGATATGTGAGTTTTCTCTCAGTAAGAAAAGTGAAAACCAACAAATTTTATTTGAATAGGTAGTTTTAAAACTACCTATTGGTTACTATGCTCACAACCTGAGTGACAGATTCTGTTGTACTCCAAACCACAATATCACACAACATACTTTTGTAACACACCTGCACATATACCCCCATTCTAAAATAAAAGTTGAAAAGAATTTTATATATATATATATATTTTATATATATATATTTTTATATATATTTTTATATATATATTTACATATATATATATAAAATTTTGAGACAGAGTCTTGCGGTGTCACCCAGGCTGGAGTGCAGTGGTGCAACCACTGCTCACTGCAAGCTCCTCCTCCAGGGTTCACACCATTCTCCTGCCTAAGTTTCCCAAGTAGCTGGGACTGCAGGTGCCCACCAGCACACCGGTTAATTATTTTGTATTTTTAGTAGAGATGGGATTTCACTATGTTGGCCAGGATGGTCTCAATCTCCCGACCTCATGATCCGCCCACCTCGGCCTCCCCAAGTGCTAGGATTACAGGTGTGAGCCACTGCGCCCGGCCCAGTTACTTTTTTTAATAAAAAATTTTCTGGCCAGGCGCAGTGGCTCACACCTGTAATCCCTGTACTTTGGGAGGCCAAGGTGGGTGGAGTATCCAAGGTCAGGAGTTCAAGACTAGCCTGACCAACATGGTGAAACCCCATCTCTGCTAAAAATACAAAAGAATTAGCTGGGCATGGTGGCGCATACCTGTAATTCCAGCTGCTGGGGAGACTGAGGCAGGAGAATCACTTGAAGCTAGGAGGTGGAGGTTGTGGTAAGCCGAGATCGTGCTGCTGCACTCTAGCCTGGGCAACAAAGAGTGTCTCAAAAAAAAAAAAAAAGAATTTTCCAAACGTATAAAAACTGAAGTACTTCATCACTAATAGACTTGAGCCACAGGAACTATTAATGGAAGTATTTCAGGTGGAAAAAAATAATATAATATCAGATGGGATCCTGGATCCACAAAAAAAATTAGAAGGCCAGAAATGGTAGATATGTGTACGGGAGAGAAGGATAAAATGTTTTTCTTAAACTAAAAATCACTTCAAAAGATAATTGATTATGTAAATATGTAAATATGTTTTGAAGTACATAGCAAATGTAGGTGTAAAATATATGACAATCATGGCACAAAGGTCAGGAGAGAGGAGTGGAAAGGTGCTGTTGTAAGATTGTTATACTATGTAAAATAGCACATTACTTGAAGGTATATTGTAGTAAGTTAAAGATTTTTTACTATAATACCTAAAGGAAGCTCAAGTATAAACTTCTCAATTCATAAGGCAGAAAAAAAAGGAAAAAAGAGAACAAAGAACAGATAAGACATAGAGAAAAATGATAGTATCATGATACATCAACAGTCACATCTGGACGGGCACGGTGGCTCACACCTGTAATCCCAGCACTTTGGGAGGTCGAGGTGGGCAGATCATGAGGTCAGAAGATCAAGACCATCCTGGCCAACGTTGTGAAACCTCGTCTGTACTGAAATACAAACAATTAGCCAGGCATAGTGGCATGCACCTGTAGTTCCAGCTACTCGGGAGGCTGAGGCAGGGGAATCGCTTGAACCTGGGAGGCAGACGTTGCAGTGAGCTGAGATCGCACCACTGCCCTCCAGCCTGGCAAAAGAGCAAGACTTTGTCTCAAAAAAAAAAAAAAAAAAAAGAAAGTCACATTCAATGTAAATGGTCTGAATAGCAATTAAAGGGCAGAGGTTGTCTAACTAGCAACCAAGCAAGACCCAATTATACGCTGCTTATAAGAATCCTGTCTCTCTCTCTCCAAGTATATAGATAGATATAGATATAAGAATGAATTAAGAGAAAGCCAAAGCAGCTGTATTATTATCAGACCAAGTAGAATTCAGAGCAAAGAATATTACCAGGACATTTACTAATGGCAAAGATATCAATTCCTCAAGATAGTCCTAAATATTTATGCACCTAATAACAGAGTTTGAAAATAGGTGAAGCAAAAGTTTACTAAACTGCAGGAGAAGCAGAGAAATCCACAATTATAGTCTAGGATTTCAACAATTCTTTCTCAGTAATTGATAAAACAAGGAAATAGATAATCAGTAAGTATATAGAAGACTTGGAAAACTCTATCAACCAACTTGACCTACTTGACATTTATAGAACACTCCACCCAACAACCACAGAATACACATTCTTTTCAAGTACACACAGAACATGTACTGAGATAGGCCAAGTCTTAATAAATTTAGAAGGATTTAAGTTATACCACGTATATTCTAAGTATACTCTCTGACCATAATGTAACTGAATTAGAAATCCAGGAGTAGATTCACTCATGTATGGTCAGTTGATTTTTGACAAAAATGTCAAGGTAATTTAATGGGGAAATTAAGTTTTCAATGAATGGTTCTGGAAATTTTAGTTAACTATATGAGAAGAAGAAGGAGGAGGAGGAGAAGAAGAAGAAGAAGAAGAAGAAGAAGAGGAAGAAGAAAGAAGAGGAGGAGGAGGAGGAGAAAGTCGACCCTTCGTACCATTTACAAAAATGTAAGAGCTAAAACCATAAAACATATAGAAATCACAAAAATCACAGAAGGAAATATTAGATATCTCATGTTGAGCAAAGATTTCTTACATATGATATACAAGAAAACATAAACTTTGAAAGACAATAATGGCAAAGGTAAGCACCTGAAACCTCTGTCAGTCTTCTCATGATTGGTGATCTCTCTGAATCATCATGGCCAGCTTGCTTTCAGTGGTGCCAGGCCACACTTGATTAATGACATGCCAGTGATACTCATTCCTCTCCCAGGGTCTATACGAAACCCTCCTTGCTTTTCCTACATTTTCCTGTGGGAGTCCTCATTGCTGTGCTTTAATTTACTTTATTTTTAGTATAAAGTATGTGAGATATACAGAAAGCTTAAAGAATACTCATGAACCTACCACCTAGCTTAGTATCTCATTTTTTAAAACTATTTTAAAAATTATTTTTATTTTTAATTATTATGGGTACATAATAGCTGTATGTATTTATGAGGAAGAGATATCTGCATTCCCATGTTTTTTGCAGTACTATTCACAATAGCCAAGATATGGGATCAACCTAAGTATCTCGTAAATGGATGAATGGATAAAGAAAATGTGCTATGTATGTACAATGGAGTATTATTCAGCCATAAAAAAGAATGAAATTCTGTCATTTGCAACAACATATGTGGAACTAGAGGACATTATGTCAAATGGAACAAGCCAGGCACATAAAACTACCTATTATGCAGCTATTTTTTGCCATCAATAATTTTTTGCTTCTCAAGGACAGGGAGCATAACTTCAGTCTTACTATCAACTCTAGCACAATGGTCAATAGACAGTGGGTATTAAGGAAATGCTTGGAGAGAGAGAGAGGTTGCAAGCACTCGGCTACCCTCTGGATTAACAATTGCCTCTCTTTGTGGGAACTTAAGAGGATGGAACAAGTGAGCCATGAGACATACTTGCAGGACTCTGAGAGTGAGAGTCTCCCTTAGCACTTCCCTTGCCTTGAGGGGAGGGCTGTGTGTGGTTGAGATAAAGCTCCAGGTAAAGAGGTAATGTTCTTAACTCTGTGCTCTGAGCTCCACTTCCCCTTTGTTGCCTCTCTTATGTGGTTTCAGCTTAGAATCTACTTTTAATAACACATACACTCACACCAGCCTCCCTGTCTCTTCCAGCAATCCTCCCCGCACCCATCCACTCCACTCAGCCGCCATTACTCGGATGCCCCACTGTGGCTGCTGCCTTGAGCCAAGCTGTGGTCAAGGCCACCTCACCAACATGCTGTTCTGCCAGAGCTCACTTTCCTGTCTTCCTGGTGCATTGGCTACCTGGCTCTTCCTAGAAACTGTCTTGCATTTTTTTTTTCTTTCCAGCATTGCACGTTGTACTTAGGGCCCCTATGATTCATGTCCAAATCCTGCCTTCCACCTTCTTGGGGGAGTACTCAAAGTAGAGAACATGCGATCACATTGGGCTGAGCTGGCCTTGTCCCTTTTGTGGAGATGATGACATGGAGGATTGGGTGGGTTTGGGAAAGGTGTACGAGGCGGGAATGTGCTAAGAGACAAGCTAAATGCCACTGTGGTTAGAAGTCTCTGTTTTCTAGCAATTGTGAAGCAGTGGGACTGCCCCTCTTTCTAGAAGTAAAAACAAACCTTAGAAAACCAGTGCACATGAGCCTTTCTGCTCCGTATTTCTCAAGACCCACTGCTTTGCTTGTAACCAAAGTCCTCTACAGAGAGATACCAGTTCCTAGCCCAGGCCCTGGGTCACTCTCCTACCCAGACAGAGGGAGGACAGCTTCCTTTCCCTTATCAAAGCCAAGGATCTGACTTAGGATAACAGAATCTTGGGTTGGGAGGGCTCCCTCAAGAAACATTTCATCCATTCCCCTGCCTTTAGTTGAGTTTTCATTGACTCCTCTGTGAAGAGACCCTTGGCTGTCTATCCTCCCCGGAAGCAGCCCCTACTTACTCACACTTTTTTGGTGATTGGCAACTCCATGAACATGGCACAGACTGAAAGAATGCCTTTCTGAGATATGATCTAGACATCACTGCTTTCATGCAAGACTAGTTTTTCTTGCCTTGTTCCTCATGGAGAAGAGAATAGAAAAGATAGGGGGCTGGTAGGGAGTCAGAGGGAGGAATAGATGTGGAAACCGAGACAACTGAGTCCAAGGCTAAAGGCACTCAATTCTACCTAAACTCTTGCTATTCAAAATGTGGTCCATGGGACAGGTGCATGAGCCTCACCTGGGAGCTCAGTAGAAATGTAGAATCTCGGGCCCCACCGCAGACCCACTGAATCGGATTCTACGTTTTTGTCAGGATCACCAAGTGATGCATTTGTGCATTACGTTTGAGGAGTACGGGGCTGGGGCTTCTTCTCCATCACTCACTGTAAATGTTGGGTCCAGAGCCTCAGCCCAGAGCTGGATTCCGTGTCAGAGCATCTTACTCTGTCTCTATGCAACACACACTGCCTTCAGCCCTCTCCAGGGCTCAGCTGCAGAATTATCAAAGCCATCCAGCCCAACCCTTTTGACTTTGAAGGAGAGCGGGAGTATTTCCCCAGATGGATGGATCAACCTGACTTGGATCACATGGAAAAGCCCTTCCTGTATGCTGAGCTATGGCCGTGCCCACCACACCACCAGCATAGCTCCACCTTGGAGCTGGTTTTGAACGTATTACAGGGAACTGCATTTTGTTGGGTGGTGATGTTTTTTCTCTATGTGTGCATGATTCATTTGGATTGTTTCTTTTTGTTTTTTAACAAGGGGTAGTTTTTGTGTTTTTGAATGACACCCTCGTGGCCCCCGTTACCCCAACCCCCTTTGATGCAAGGCCTCTGTTTTTAAGCATCAGGGTTCTGCCACCCGGACCTGGTGAGGCATATTTAAAGCTGTTTAAATTGACAGACCAGGCAAACAGGATTAACTCGGTGGGCCCAGAAGGGGAGGTGGGGGCAGGGGGAGAGTTGCAGAATGGTTTACATGGATGAGCAGGACAGCCGGCTGGGCTGGGAAGGGGCCTATCGTTCGAGCCGGCCAAGAATTCTCGATCTGGGAGGTAGGCAGAGAGTTTGCAATCTGCCGGTGATTGGATTAGACATGGTGTGAAATTCGGAGCAGGGCTACGCGGCTGGGGCTGGGGCCCAGGCTGCTGTGGGGCCAGGCTGCCGAGGCCCCGCTGAGGAGACCGTGTCGGGATGCCTGTCCCTGCCCCAGCAGGCCTTGGCGACAGCGTCAATGTCACAGCCCTCGGAGGCTCCCCCACAGCTGGGCCGTGTTGTCTTCCCACACCACTGAGCCTTCAGTGCTTTCTCAGGGAAAGCAGAGGCCGCCTGGGCCCCCATTCACAGGGCCCCTTCACCCTTGGCCTCTCAGCGGTGGCCTGAGCTGCGGAGGAGTAAGACGCCTCTGTCTTTCAAGTCTTTGGGTTCTGAACAGCTCCCTCTTGATATCTTTTTTTGCCTTTTTCTTTCTTTGTCTCTCTTTCTCATCTTTCGCGTTTTCTCGCTCCCTCTCTCACAGTCTGTTTCGTTCAGTAGGATGCCGCTCCACCTGGATCTGTTCAAGGGCCCAGATCAACTTGGGTTTTCCACTTTTTCAGGGATTTGGAGGTTCTGATTAACCTCTTTGAGGATTTTGAATCTTATTCCAGAACCCTCATCAGGCAACTGTGGGGGCGGGGGGTAGGGAAGGGGGGTGTGGAATTCGTCATCGCTGAGACGTTGACAATGTGTGACAGAGGCAGTAACACAAGGCGCAAGGCTAAAGTGACGGGCGGGTGGGGGGCTGAGAAGAGGAAGATGAAGGATCAAAATGGATTTGAATGGGCATTCCTACAGCCCATCCAATAATGAAAGGGGCTCTTTTTTTCAGGAGAGCCAGTCCACCTGTAGTAAGAGTCAGAGTGTGGACACCTGGATCCCTGGCAGAGAACTAGGAAGCTAGGTGTCTCTTGACCTCCTTTCTGACTCTTGTCTATAAAACGCAAATTTTAAAAACAAAAATCAAAGCAAACAAATAAGCAAACAACCCTGAGCTATCTTGCCTACCTAGAGAAGTCTTTAATTCTAACTCTGTCTCCTCAGCTACTGCACAAGTATAGCTTTGGCCAAGTTTTCTTTCTTCTCCATCTCAGTCAGCTTCACTGTGTCTGAAGCAGAGGTGTGGGTGATCACATTCCCTTCATCTGCTCTGAAAAGTCCTCCATCTGTTGATCCAGGAAAGACCTCCCAAGCACATCTAGTTCTATGACCGTCGTATTTCAGAGCAGAGAAAGATCATAGAAACAAGCTCCATTTTTTTCACAAATAATGAACTTGAGAACCCTTAGGTCCCAGTATCACTTCAAAGTGTCCAGTCATCTCACCAGCCCCTCCTTGTTAAACGGTCAGTCCCCTTAACAGTTGAGGCAAAGCTTGAAATAGAACACAGGTTCACACACTTCCTGTTCAGGGCTCTTTTCTCTTCTGTCTGCTAGGATCACATGGCTCTGCCTCCAAGGACACCTGAGCTTGGTTCCCAATAAACCACAAAAGGCTTGTTCTTTCTGTGACGGTCAGGAAAGTACCTGTCCGGAGGGGAGCTTTCTCTTTCCCCCTCTCCTATATTCTCCCTTGCTCTGAGGGCAAACCTAGGTGAAGGAGAGCAAGCCCAGCCTCTCCCAGTCACAGGCAGTTACCGACTTCTCTCTCTTGGCATGGGGCATTAGTGCCTCCTTTATGTCTTTTAGAGTGGATATCCTGTATTAGTAAATATATTTCATTTTATGAGCCAATTTGGATCTATTTGCATTGTCTACTCAGGTTCCAAGTGCAACTCTGGGTTTACTACAGACGAGTGTTGGGACTAAAAGGATTGCTCACCATGGATACGGAAAAACTGCAACTTCTGAGTTTGGTATCAAAGGTAGGTTGGCATACCTCTGAGAGGACATGTATCCCCAGATCTGCAATAGTTCTACCTCTATTTCCAAAGCCAGCCACTTCTCCTTCTAACGAGATTCCCTCCCTCTTTTGCTACAGCCTGCAGTATGCTCAGGGCTTCCCTTGCCTTTGTGTGGTCATTAAAAGGAGCGATTTTTCTGGTAGAGAGAAAAAGCTTTTTGAACACTTCAATCACCAATATGCAAATCAAAACCCAATTATAGAGACAGCGACAGATCATGGGCCTTACTGAAAATGTTCCCAATTCTGCAGGCATCTTCTACCCACAGTTGTCCACGCACTGTTTATGGCAGCAAGTCTCCAAAGGTGGCGTCCCAATCATTCTTCACCTCCCTGTACTTGTATGTGCTTCTCTAATTCAGACAAGGAGACAGAGTCTGTTTCCCCTCCTCTGATTCTGAGCTGGCCTGTGACTTGCTTGGACCCATAGAATTTGGCAAAAGTAACTTTTTGGAACTTCCAAGCCCAGGTCTTCAGAGGATTGGTAGCTTCTGCTTCCTGTCTCTTTGGAAGCAGCTGGGATGTCAGGAGTCCAGCTCGCTTAAGCCCACAGCATTGTGAGGAAACCCAAGGTGGCCACGTGGAGGGGCCACATGAAGGAGCACCAAGGCATCAGACACGTGAGTAAAATCTTGGGTTTTCAGCCCAGCCCAGGCACTAGTGGAATGCAGGCGAGTGAATGACCCCAGATAACATGTTATGGTCAGAACTGCCTGGCTGAGTCCTGCCCGAATTCCTGACCCAGAGAATCATGAAAAAGCATAAATTACTGTCATTTTAAGCCACTAAGTTTTGGAGTGCTTTGCTACACAGAAATAAATAACTGGAAACACTGTCTTCTGTGGTCATAGATGTGGCGCAATCCCAGTGGAGACCATCGTTTCTTTGACCGTCTTGTTTTGTTCTTGCCTGGGTAGGCTGCAGATTGCCTATAGCAAGAAATGCACAGGTGCAAGCTGAGTCCACCAGTCATCACAACTTCTTTAAAAAGTCAATCTACCACTGGTGTTTGTTGCTTTGGCTGCACACCACCAATGTAACTGCCTTGGTCCTTGGAATTGAGGGAATCACCCAGCTTTCTTGACTTTGTGTACAGAGGAGAGGACTGGAATGGTGTGGCACAGCTTTGGAAAGGAACATGTGGGTCTATTACGTTTCTTTGAAGCCCACTGCCTGATGTCTCTTTCAATCTTCATTTCCTTTGGTCATTCACTTATTTTCTCCTTTTTTTGAGACAGAGTCGATCTGTCACCCACACTGGAGTGCAGTGGCCGGATCTTGGCTCACTGCAAGCTCCACCTCCCAGGTTCACGCCATTCTCCTGCCTCAGCCTCCCTAGTAGCTGGGACTACAGGCGCCCACCACCACGCCTGGCTAATTTTTTGTATTTTTAGTAGAGATGGGGTTTCACCGTGTTAGCCAGGACGGTCTCGATCTCTTGACCTCGTGATCCGCCTGTCTCGGCCTCCCAAAGTGCTGGGAGTACAGGTGTGAGCCTGCGCCTGGCCAGTCCTTCACTTATTAGGTTTGTGTGTCCGTCTAAGAGTGGTGCAGCTTCAATTACATGTAGACAATTTCTAGTTTAATATCAATGTCATTGTTTTGATCCGGAAGTCTCATCATTCCTCTCCGAGAAGTTCTGGAGTAGAATCTCTTCTTGTCATGCCAGTTCCCAGAGTCTGAACAGATCTTGTTATAAGATCCAATACTCTATCCCTGCCCTCCATGCTGCATTCTGCTGTCCTGAGGGCATTCAGAGCTCTTTTGTGTGCAGCTGACCCTCAAGGGTGAGTCCCCAAGAATGGCTGTGGTAGGTATCAGGCAGAAAAACCTCCGATGGTTCAGTAACACTTTTTTTTTTTTTTTTTTTTTTTTTTGAGATAGGGTCTTGCTCTGTCACCCAGGCTGGAGTACAGTGCTACAATCTTGGCTCACTGCAACCTCCATTTCCTGGGCTCAAGTGATCCTCCCACCTCAGCCTCCTGAATAGCTGGGACTACAGGCAGGCATGACCACACTTAGCTAATTTTTTAGTAGAGACAGGTCCCACTCTACTACCCAGGCTGGTGTCAAACTCCTGGGCTCAAGCAATTCTCCCTCCTTGACCTCCCAAAGTGCTGGGATTACAGGCGTGAGCCACTGCGCCTGGCCCCATAACACTGTTTTAAACAGTATTAGAAGGTGGATAAAACCGAGAAGGAGAGAGCAAAAATATTTTACTAATATAAGCTCAAGAGTACTTATTCTAAACAAACCTACTTTCTATTCATAGAAGGCTGGTTAAATAAGCCACGATATTGTCACATGATGGAATATTAACAGCTATAAAAAGAATGATGAACTTTAAAAATATATTGATATGGAAAATTATCCAAAGTATACTGCTATGTGGTGGGGAAAAGGCTCAAAACGGTGTATATAGCATGCTTCCTTTTTGCCTAAAGGGGTAGAACAACAATAATGTCTATTTACATGTGTCCATATTTGCCTAAAGAAATACCAAGAGAATACACAGGGCATTTTAACAACGATTACCTGTGGCAGAGGGAAGAGGGAAAAGGGTAGAGATGGCTGACATGGAGGTTTGACATTAACTTTAAACTTCTTTATTGTTTTGATTTTTGAACCATGTGAATTGCATTACCTTGTCCAAAACAATGTTGGGGGTGGAGAAAGGATTCATACTTTGCCTAATTTGATTAAAGAAGAGCACAAGAAGAAAACCCAGGATCAGAAGGTTTGAATGGAATCATGGCTGTTTAAATTGCCTGGAATAGTCCCAATATGATCAAACTTGAAAATACTGTGAAGAAGGCTAGGCAAAGGGGAATGCTACATTACGGTTTCCAAGAATCCGAAGGATGTGTGCCTGAGGTGAGAGCTGGAAGAAACAGGCTTCTCTAACCTGAAAGATTACAGTAGTCTTGAAGACTTGTGAGAATGGGTTTCCCATCTGGCCTTGGAATCTCACACTCTGATTTATGTGAATTTTGTCTGACCCTCTGGACCCATGATTCCATGAAAGTTATTCTAGGGCAGATGCTCCTTGACAGTGAGAAAGAGGTCTCTAGCTGTGTTTCTGAGCATCCCAAGCAAGGGTGCAGGGCAGTGGGTCAGAAGCTGTACTCTGTGGTTCAGGGGGCTTGCAACTTCGGCATTAACTGTGGACATGGTGAAATCAACTGTACTCATTACATTAGCATTGCTGTCCACCTTTTAGATAGATAATAACCTCTTGAGACCGGGACATACACATCCTACTCATTTCAGTTAGTACTTGTTGAATGAATGAATGAATAAATGTCTAAAACCTATGAAATACACTTTATTTGCAGATTGTTTGAAAAAGTATTTGCAACAAGTATTCAAAATTTTTTATCTGAAGCAATGAAGGCTCCATCCAGGCATTTCTAGCACTGGAAAGATGATATTGTTGCCAGTAGAGGGCAGTGGTGCCTTTATCAATTAATAAAAGAGAGCGGGAGCGTGTGTGTGTGTGTGTGTGTGTGTGTGTGTGTGTGTGTGTGTGTGTTTGATTTTTAAAAATCCAAAAGATTAATGTATTATCAATTAATAAAAGAACATGCACACACACTCACACACCCGCACACTCTCTATTCTTTCTCTCTCAAATTAGTGTCTTCCTATTGTTTCATCGAGACAGAAGGACCTGTACATATACTTCAGTGACGGACAGTTGAGGTCATAGCCGTTGGCCACAAAGTCCCCTTGGCCAACTAGGTAAACCCACTGTGTGCTGGAATAAACTTGAATTCTACACCAATACCTTCTTCATAACACTCAGAAATTGTGGGGACTGTTTTCACGGAAAAGAAGATCCCAACCTTCTTCCCTCTCAGGGCTTCTGACCCACCCCTCCATCTCCTACGGGGTCCATATGTAATCGTGGGAATCAGGGGCAGCCTCTGCAAGACCTGAGTTCTTTCCGAGTGGCGAAAGCAGGCAGGGACACGCAAGGGGCCATGACTACAGCCTGCTCAAATATTTCAGGATACAAAGAAGTAGCTGTCAAGCCAGTGTGGCTCAGTGAGAGAGAAACAAGTTGGCCTGAAAATTACCTGAAATTACCATGGCTGATTCTTGCCGTGGAGGATTTATCATCCCCCTGTAGCCCCTGGGACCCAAACCTACCATGTTCAAATCAGCACCGAACATTGTTGTCCTGAATTCTTTTCATCAGAAACTCTGGGAAAGAAGACTTCCTGCTCTAGAGTAGTAAACTGGTGCTCTACAGACCTTGGGAAAGTCCTTCACCCTTGAGTTCTTCTGGATTTCGGTTATTCAGCCTGGTGCATAGGAGAATTAAATTCACCAATTCACCACTTCCAAACCAGGCGTTGTGTGTGCACAGCCCGCACGGTCTGCTAAGTGCCCATGTTGAGTGCCTCCGTGTGCTTGAAGGGCACATGCCAACAGATTGAGGAGCCACATGGTGCCTAGCAGAATGCAAACGGTGGCCCACTAAGAACAAATGAATTCCAGAAAGTCAGGCAGGCGTATGTAAAGTCAGATTAGGCCTAGGCGGGTAGAGCCTAGAATGGAATGTAAGGAGGGCATGAAGGGGATGTCAGAAGGAAAGGAAGGATCGCTGCAGTATTCAAGCAAAAATCGTCCATTATCTTAGTGTAACTCCTTGCAAAGTGTTCCCATGCCCAGCACCTCACTAAAACCTCAGGCTGGATGGTAATGTAGGCCAGGACATAGTGCTCCCCGTTTTATTTTATTTTATTTTATTTATTTATTTTTTTTTATTTTTATTTTTTGAGACGGAGTCTCGCTCTGTCGCCCAGGCTGGAGTGCAGTGGTCGGATCTCAGCTCACTGCAAGCTCCGCCTCCCGGGTTCACGCCATTCTCCTGCCTCAGCCTCCCGAGTAGCTGGGACTACAGGTGCCCGCCACCTCGCCCGGCTAGTTTTTTGTATTTTTTAGTAGAGACGGGGTTTCACCGTGTTAGCCAAGATGGTCTCGATCTCCTGACCTCGTGATCCGCCCGTCTCAGCCTCCCAAAGTGCTGGGATTACAGGCTTGAGCCACTGCGCCCGGCCTGTGCTCCCCATTTTAAAAAGAAATCGTTGCAAACACAGGTTAAGTGACCTCCCCACGTTTATACAACTCACTTATATTAAAGCCGGTTCTCCTGGGTCCATCCTTTCTATTTCTAATGAATGAGTATAGGGTGCTTTTGGAAATAAACAAGATTTTGATGTTTCACAGAGCGATGACAGAAAGTTCAGTTTGGAGAATCCGGGAAAGGCCTTCAAAGTGGGAGACCCACACGGGAACACCAGATCACCGCTAAGCACTGCGGGTGGGAAGGTGCTCGCTAGCCATGAGCCCGTGCTGGTACAGAGCTGAAAGGAAGAGCAGAAAAAGCAGAAGCCATCAGCCTCACTTTTCAGAGGTACAGATCAGGAACTGTTTGGTGTTTAGGGTTCATTTTAGTCCAACACTGCAAATAACTACAAACCCTACGTACCCTGAGTCCAAAAGAAATTATGCAAAGGAGTAGAGGGGGGTACGAAGCAAGTGTCATCTACTGCCCTCCTCCTCCCCGGTCATGAAGATACCTCTCCTCTCTCCCTGGTGTTAGATGGGTCTTCACAAACAGTAATTATTGGGAGCCTATAGGATTATCGCTGAGAGCACTGGCTTATAGTTGACCTGAAAGAAGTGGAAGGAGAGGTGCACCCTGCGGCAGGAAGCCACTCTAAAGGTAGGTGCGGTCGATACCACTGTCTGTGGCTGGTACAAATCTCTGTCGTGAAGATATTTTAGAAACATCGTGAGACACAGTTGACTGGGTATATCACTCCTCCCAGGCAAGAAATTACTGAAAATAATATTATTGTTATATTGTCAATACCTTAGTGTATCACATTTCATAGCTTAAAGTTTTCATATGCATCTTATCTTGCTTGATCCTCAACCATCTAGAATACATACAAGGCAGGATTTATTACTGTTCTTTTACAGACAAGGAAACTGAGACCCAGAGAAGTGAAGTGGTTTGGCCAAGGTTTTGTAGCTGCTACATCACTGGGTGGAAACTCAAACGTAGGACTTCTGACTCCAAATCGTCCCAGCGAGGTTGAGTAGTGTTGAGCGAAAGAAGGGCCCAGCTGCCACCGTGGGCCTCCAGCCCCTTTGGAGAGCCTCGCTGGATCTGGCTCCTAGGGAAAAGCAATGCAGAGCTGTGTGCAGGCTGAGGCGCCTGACAGAGCTCCTCATGATTGCAAGAATGTGGCTTGGCCTTTCCACTGGAGCATGAGGAAAAGAGAAGGGTTGGGTATGAGGGGTGGAGAAGGGTGCAGAAAGGAATGAAGAAAAAGCACCAAACTGAGTGGTCTCAGAGTCCTGTCCTGACTGCACTGTAGCGTGGGGCAAGCCCCTTCTCCCTGAGCCTCAGGCTCACCTTGTGTTTAATAAAGTGCTAAAGCAAAGGAGTCTAAGGTCCCTCCTAGCTCTCAAATGTTAGAAAGATGACAGGCACACGTGTACATACAGTGTTGCAACCAGCTTCTGAATTGTAGCATTAATTAATTCATTGAGTCATTAAGTAACTATTGAACATCTATTATGTGCAAAGTAATGCTAGTGCTTGATAATGGATTCAAGGTGAGCATAGGCTAGATGCAAATTTGGCTTTCAACATAAACCAAAATATGAATGTTGGTATATCAAGCTGTATATATCCAGAAGAGGGTTGAAAATTTGGAATAGGCTATCAATGATTTGGGCTTGCAGGAAACACGGAATCTCCACATTAATCCCAGCTATTAGTAAGCTAACAGGGCATGTCCTGTTGTACATTAGCTGAACCTAGCTATCTAGAAACACGTGAAAACATGGTGAAACTAAACGCACAGGTTCAATGAATGATTTCACCTGCCCAGTTCTCCAGCAACGACTGGATTTGCCCTTAAGATATAGATCATCCTAAGAGCTACCACGTCATCTGAGCATTCTCCTGCATTAATGTAGCTGAGTGACTGAAGAAGAGAAGGGGTTAATAAATGGTGGTTTGCTGAGAAAGATGATTTTGTGAGGCCTGGCAAGGTAAACATCTCTGCTGCCCACTTCTGCCTGGTGCCACCGTGGAATGAGACACTTCTTCCTACTTTCCAATTGCATCTGCCCTCCTAATCCCACCATGTGGCCAGGGTTCAGGGTAGGAGCTAGGAAGGAGAGCCAGCTCACCTAAGACACAGAGAGAAGCTGCCAATTGTCTTGGCCCACACAGGAAATCAGAGGCAGGGGCCACAGCCAGCCCTGGAATTCATGAGCTCCAGGCTTCGCTTCCAGACAGATGTTTGTGTTTCATCCAATGTTTGTTTAATGCTAGAAACATTTCAGTAGAAACCAGAGAGCTGGCTTCTCTGAAGCTCACCTGTTGCTTTGGAATGTATTTATTTGTACCTGGGGCCCCCTCTCAGCAGACTGTTCCTTTCCTACAGCCAGAAGGCTGATGTGCTCACGTCACTGTCTCCACAGCAACTGACTGTGATATTACAAACAGCAGATTGTGCCTGGAGGTAGATAACAAATGGCCTGAGCAGGTAAAGTGGGCCAAACAAACTTCCTGTTTCCAGGCAAAGATCTCAAAGAACAGTGAAACGTTCCCTCACCCTCCCACCCCCAGACATGCTGTTCTCCAAAGCAACAAATATCTCACAAATTGTGGTCTTGTTTTTTTTTTTTTCCTCTCATTATTCTTGCAAAGGGAGACAAAAGCGTTTCTGCTTTCCTTACTGATTACTCCCACCCCATATCTCCACCTCTAATTTACTCATAATAAATTAAAAACAAAGAAGGAACTCTTGCTCCTCTTGGCATGGTTATGACCTTGGTATTGAAATATGCATTGTGGTCATGGTGGTAGCGAACCATCACAGGTCTACATTGCGTTGTCCTCAAAGGACAAGCAAAAAAGAAAAACTGAAATAATGGAAAACTATGCCTCCACTAGTCAACACATCTATTTACCACGAAGCCCAAGGTGGCAGGGCCCTCCTCATAGTTTGACTCCCGTATCCCTGACAGCTTGACCACCAGTTTCTGATGATCACCAACCTACTCGATTGCCACTCACTTTCATTTGCTCTGTGATGTTTTCCACGTCACTAAGCTTAGAGCAACTTTTTGCACCATAACATTCTTTTAGGTCTTGGGAAATGGAATCATGGAGCTCAGAAGAAGTGGATATGACCAGAAGGTGTAGCCCTATCCAGGCTCTCCCCTTGTTTCCCTGACACCACTTACCTATGACTTCTAAGTCCTCTGCCAGGGCATGGCCACAGCTGGCTGAACATTCTCAGTTGAGCTTTTGAGTCTTCAACGCCAAGGTGCTCTAGGAACTGAGCTAAGATGTTGCAGTACCAACTCAACTCTAAGTCTGTCTAACTCAGAAACTGAGTGCTTACCTTGTCTTCTTCCTTTAGCTTTAGGCGATTAAAACATCCCTCAAAACACCTGGATTTCCTACAGAATACACTTTTGCCTATAGCCAACACCTCTAATATCCATATTCTTGGGAGGAGATGGTTAGTCATCACACTGCAAGGATGGGGACTTCTTACCATTGGTTTGGAGAAAGAGCGAACCCGAAGAAGGCATTTCTGTTCCCAACAGTCCTGCGTGTCTGACTCTTTCCCATCCTGCAAGACCACAGAGGCCACCTGCTCCACAAAACACACCTGATAGGGACCTCTTCTCCTTCTGCAGACCCATAACACTTTATCCAAACTTCACGTTCACAGCTAAGCATCACCTTCCCTTCTCTAGCAGACCTTATAAGCTACTTAAGAACAGATGCTACGTCTGATCATCTTTTTATCTTCTTTTGCCTTGAACATAATAGCTGCTTAATAAATTAGGGTAAACGAATAAATGTCAGTAATGCAATGGGCTGTGTGTGTCTTCGTTACCTGGACTATTTCCACCCATCCTCTCCTTTCACTTATTAAAGGGCTCTTACGCCTGCCTTCAATATCTGAAGGGGCCATTTTATACCCAGCTGTACTGTAAGCCTCCTCTCCCAACCACAGCTTAGCCAAACTTTCAGTTATTGCTTATTATCCTAGGTGAGGCATCTGGGTTAATGCCACCCAAGCAATTCTTTGTGGGCAGTGACTTCTCCAAACAGGTATTTATTCTATTTTTCAGTCAGTAAAAACAGATACCTTTTATTTTCTTTTTCTCTCTCTCTTTTTTTTTTTTTTCTTTTTTTTGAGACAGAGTCTCGCTCTGTTGCCCAGGCTGGATTGCAGTGGTGCGATCTTGGCTCACGGCAAGCTCTGCCTCCTGGGTTCACACCATTCTCCTGCCTCAGCCTCCCAAGTAGCTGGTACTACAGGTGCCCGCCACCACGCCTGGCTAATTTTTTTGTATTTTTAGTGGAGACAGGGTTTCACCGTGTTAGCCAGGATGGTCTGGATCTCCTGACCTTGTGATCCACCCACCTCGGCCTCCCAAAGTGCTGGAATTACAGGCATGAGCCACCATGCCTGGCACTAAAACTAATTCTTACAAGTAGATAGTTTGTGGTGCATGTAGAAGGAAATAATTCTAGAGATATGCTAGATTAGGCAAAACTTTGATTTGTATGGAAGAAAGGATAAAGTAATCTTGGAAGAGGAGATCTCTTGCCTAAGGTTCAAAGATAGTTTCTAGAATCCTAAGATCTCAAAAAGGGATCTCTTATTAGCCAGGCATGGTGGTGTGCGCCCATAATTCCAGCTACTGGGGAAGCTAAAGTGGGAGGATCGCTTGAGCCCAGGAGTTCCAGGCAGCAGTGAGCAATGATCATGCCACTGCACTCCAGCCTGGGCAACAGAGTGAGACCTCAACTTCTAAAATGAAAACCAGGCCACATTAGAGGCTAATAAATGTCGCCTTTATTCTGCTTAGGCTGTCAATCCTGAAATTTAGGATTCTGTTTCTAAGGAAGAGAGTGATAACAGGTATTAGGGACCTGGCGTACCTGATCTGACTTTTTGCCCTGAATGCTTAATTTTCCATCTCTGAGGGACGAGTTTCCTTGTTCCTCAACGGTCAGGGTAGGCAGACTCTCCCTGTCTACCTTTGCTTCTCATAGATAAAGAGCTTAGATAGGTCTGGGGGATTCTAAGGTATGGCAGGGCCAGATGACTTTCCCACCACACACAGCAAATAAAGCCCAAACAGGAAGGACACACGGCGGTCCCGACTCTCTCTTGAGGAGGCTCAGCTGGGTCTCAGTCAGGAGCAGAGGCCATCCCTCTCACTGCGTGGATGAATGCCAGGATAAGGAGAGGCGTGGGAGTCCTGGCCAAAAGCAACCTCAGGAAGCTGAAGATAAGAAATCTGTGCCCAGTGGCACTGGGCTCCCGTGTGCTCATTCCAACCACAGTACAAGGACCTGCAGCAGGCCTCCCTGGTGCCACCTTGCCTTTCAGGGCACCGTCATTCTCTCAGGGCAAGAACAACACCTCCTGGGCTAGCCCACCGCCCCCACGCGGCATCACAGGCTCCTGCCACCTGGCAGGTAGCTTGCGACCATGAGAGGCAAACCACGTGACTGCACCCATTCTTGGGGGCCCTGGGCTTCCAGGCAAGCCAATCCCTGCCTGGGCTGGTAGCTGCATGCAAGCTTTCCTGTTATCGTGTTGAATCTGGCCGGGCCCCTCCAGCTCTGACGCTGCCTATCTGAGCGCGGCCTGCCCTCCCACTAATGTTTTCTCCTCCACAGGGCCTCCGGAAAGGTATTTGGGCTTGGCAGTTTGCCTGCCTCCTCTCCCGGGGTGCTGGAGCCTCTGAACATCCCACAGACTATGGGGTGATGGCTCCAGTTTTGAAACATCTTGTACGCATAGGGTGCAGTGCTGTGGGGAGGCTGAGAGGCCAGCTGCAGGACTACCTGGGGCTGGAAGGCAGGATGCTTGGGTTCTATTCAGGGCTGATGTCCCCATAAGGCAAGAGGGACACTATCCTGCCTAAGGTGCCCTTCTGGGGAACAGGGTGGTACCTATTCAATGGGGTATATGGAAGGTCTCCAGGGATCTGCCCTTCAAATGAATTCTCCCTTCCATGAGCAAGATGACCACCTCCTGTCCTCAGACAAGTAAATTGTTCTTATTGTCATTTCGCAGGTGAAGCTATTAAGGCCTATGAGGATGGGGTACAATTTCCCATTCTGTCTGTATATTCTCGCACAGCTGATACAACCTCCCTACAGGGGACACTGGGACCACTGCCAACTCCAGCACTAGTGCTGGATCTGCAATGTCGAATTCTCCTTTTTTTCTGAAAAGTCCAGATTCAGAGGCTAACCTTTAAGGAGAGTAAAGCTTCTTCATTATCAAGCCAAGTCACCGTTCCCCTCCTCCTCCTCCTTCTTCTCCTTTTCTTCTTCTTCTCCTTCTTCCTGAAAATATTTTTCTTTAAAAATGAAATATTCTACCACAGGCCTGAAGTCTTCTATTCTTTCCACATGTCCTGCTCCCGACTCTTCTCCCCAAAGGAAACACGGTTGCCAGTTTGGAGTGTGTCTTCCTGGTTCCCATCCACACAGCCTCCTGTGGGTGTCCGTGAAAGGTCCTCTTTTCCCTTCAAAGTGATGGGTCTAGAGAAATGGTTTTTTGTTTGTTTGTTTGTTTTGTTTTGTTTTTTGAGACAAGTCTCACTCTGTCACCCAGGCTGGAGTGCAGTGGCGCCATCTCGGCTCACTGCAAGCTCCGCCTCCCGGGTTCACGCCATTCTCCTGCCTCAGCCTCCCGAGTAGCTGGGACTACAGGCGCCGCCACCACGCTCGGCTTTTTTTTTTTTTTTTTTGTATTTTTAGTGGAGATGGGGCTTCACCGTGTTAGCCAGGATGGTCTCGATCTCCTGACCTTGTGATCTTCCCACCTTGGCCTCCCAAAGTGCTGGGATTACAGGCGTGAGCCACCGCACCCAGCCGATAAATGGTTTTGATGGCACACTCTTTGCACCAGATATAGACAGTTTTTCCCTCTTCCTTTCTCTCCTCAAATAATCCTCTAACAACAGGTTCACTGCAGTCCTTACTCTAACTGCGTTCTCTCCTTCACCATCCTCTGCACACCCCAAACAAAGGGGTCCTGGGAGAGGCAGCCCTGGTGAGGAGAATAAGCGGGCAGCAATGCAGTGGCTGGGGAGTAAGGCTTTCCCGGGCAGTGGCAGAGAACCACAGAGGACTGAGCTCCTGCAAAATAATCTCCAGGGACCAAGCATCATGGGAATGCTCGCAGCTGGCTTTGGAGACGTTATCCCAGGCTGGAGAAGGACTGAATGACCCTTCTTTCCCGACAGGCAACATCAGACGTGGCAAAGTGAATTTGCTTGAGGACATTCTCACTTCCACACCAGTTAGGATCTTGCCAGACTCTGCAGAGAAATTGGCTGCTATGGAGCCTGGCATGATTGAGTCTCTCTTTTGCTTTTAGGAAAGTAAGGTGAAAGAGATCATTAATGGTTAGCATTAGGATGCCTGGGTTCTGCTCTTCTTGCACAGTTAGACCTTAATTAAGAACTTTCTCTCTTGTATTGTCTCCACGTGAAACAGGAATTGGGAATAGATATTATTCTTCCCCTGAGATTTATAAATTTATGTATTTATTCATGTATGTATTTATTTATTTAAAAGATGGGGTCTCATTGTTTCACCCAGACTGGAGTGCAGTGGTACGATCTCGGCTCACTGCAACCTCAACCTCCCAGACTCAAAGAATCTTCTCACCTCAGCCTCCTGAGTAGCTGGGACCACAGGTGGTGCCACCACATGTGGCTAATTTTTGCTTTTTTTGTAGAGATGGGGTTTCACCATGTTGCCCAGGCTGGTCTCAAACTCCTGACCTCAGGATGTTGCCCAGGCTGATCTCAAACTGCCGAGCTCAGGCAATCCACCTGCCTGGGGCTCCCAAAGTACTGGAATTACAAGTGTGAGCCACCACGCCCAGCCAAGATTTCGACGTTTAAACGATTCACATTCTAGAAGGAAAGAGCTAGAAATTAAAGTAGCAGCACACAATGGAAAAAGCCTCACATTCAAATCCTGACTCTTCTACTTACTAACTGTCGTCCAGGGGCGGGTTTGTTTACATCTCCAGGTCTCAATTCCTTTCCTCTCTACTTTATTTTTTTTTAATTTTTTTTTTTTTTTTTTGAGACGGAGTCTCGCTCTGTCACCCAGGCTGGAGTGCAGTGGCCGGATCTCGGCTCACTGTAAGCTCCGCCTCCCGGGTTCCCGCCATTCTCCTGCCTCAGCCTCCCCAGTAGCTGGGACTACAGGCGCCACACCCGCCACCATGCCTGGCTAATTTTTTTTAGTAGAGACAGGGTTTCACCGGGTTAGCCAGGATGGTCTCGATCTTCTGACGTCGTGATCCGCCCGTCTTGGCCTCCCAAAGTGCTGGAATTACAGGCTTGAGCCACCGCACCTGGCCTTCCTCTCTACTTTAAACTAATTTAACTGATCTTGCAAAGTTGTTCTGAGGAATGGATGAAATAACACTTGGAAAAGGAGCTAGTTTGGTACCTCTCACATCAGGGACATTTAGTAAATAGTGATTTCATAACCTGTTTTCTTTTCTTTCCTTTTTTCTTTTTTTTTTTTTTTTTTGAGATGGAGTCTCACTCTGTGGCCCCGGCTGGAGTGCAGTGGCAAGATCTCGGCTCACTGCAACCTCTGCCTCTTTGGTTCAAGTGCGATTCTCCTGCCTCAGGCTCCCGAGTAGCTGGGACTATAGGCCTGCACCACCACGCCTGAATAATTTTTTGTATTTTTAGTAGAGGTGGGGTTTCACCATGTTGGCCAAGCTGGTCTCGAATTCCTGACCTCAGGTGATCCACCCGTCTCGGCCTCCCAAAGTGCTGGGATTCCAGGTGTGAGCCACCGCGCCCGGACACCTGTTTTGTTTTCTTTGAGAGAGGCATTGTCTTCCTCCAATTAGTTTAATCCAGTGGACGTCATGCATTTAAAAACAAATGGAATTATTTCTCCACTTCCGAGTCTATGAACTGTCAAAACCCCAATCTCAGTGACAGGTTGGAAGATACTAAAATATGCTTATAACAATGGTTCATTGAGAAAGCACTGAAAATGAAATGGACAGCTGAGGCAATTTTCCAGATAATCTCCACCCCAAATCGGGTAATGCCTGGCCTGATTGATTGGGGCAGATGCCTCAGGCCTCTGCTGCATCTTGCCCTCTGCGGCCTAGTTGTTTCATGAATACGTTGTTTAATTTAATATGTGTGTGTGTGTGTGTGTGTGTGTGTGTGTATATATATAGTCGATTCATTATTTATTTTAGACTGTATCAGGTAGCTCAAAGATTCTCTCTTTGAAGAACAGAAAATGGTTGTATCTGTTACTGAAATGCTAATTTGTAATAGAAGTCCCAAACAATAATCATAATATCATCACTCACAATTGTCTTTGGAAAAGCCAAAAGTGTAGCCCTGTCTATTGCCTTGTTTGTTTTTACTGAGTTTCTAATGAAGGACCCAAGGGCGTATATGAGTACTACCAACTTGCAAGGAGAAAAGTAAAGCTCAGAGAGGTTACCAGAGTGAACAGTGAAGCTATGTTCGGGTGTGAACCACGATTCAAATCTCCAGATTCCCCAAGAACCACTCTCAGGTGTGTTTGAAGAAGTTGAGAGTCCTCTCCTCTTCCTTCAGGGTGGGTCCAGCCTCAGGAGAGCCAGTTCATGCTCTGACCCCGGTATAAGATCAGGAATGCTGGAGGACCACACTTCCTCCCTCTCTACCCGCTTCAGCCAAAATCATTCCTCCCACTTAGATGCCTGAAGTGATTCACTCCTTGGAGGGCTCCCAATCACAGGTCCAAAGATGATCTGGGGCTGGTTGCATCAAACCCACTGAGTCAGCCTTGGGTGGAACCCAGGGATTCACATTTATTAAAAACTGCCCAGGTGACACACAGCTAGGTTTTAGAACCATGGCTTTAAAACTGAGCCTTGCCTTCCCAGCTGTCCTAATTTGAAAAGGCAGGACTCCTAGGAGGAATAAGCCGTGAACTGGACAGAACCTAAATGCAAAACTTCCCTAGTCTCGAGAGACGGCTCTCCGTAAAAGTACTCCCTGATCAAATCTGTTCAGCCATGCTAATTACACTTTTTGCCTTCTTGGAGATCCACCGTTCATATCAGCATAGTAAACACTCTTAGAATTCTTAATAAAACCTGGTTGGTAGAGCATTTCCAAAACATATTTGATATAGAAACTTTCCCCCCTAACATTTGTTCATATTCCACAGGACACACTTTGAGGAGTGCTGACATTGTGTAAACCACTTTTGCAGCTTTTCCTCTGGGTAACCTGGAAAAGTAAGAGGACACGGGAGCAGGAAAAGTGTGAAAAGATTAAACAATATTACCAAGAAAAAGCATTCTTGTGTTTTGTTTTGTTTTGAGATGGAATCTCTGTTGTCCAGGCTGGAGTGCAGTGATACAATCTCGGCTTGCTGCAACCTCTGCTTCCCTAGTTCAAGTAATTATCCTACCTTAGCCTCCTGAGTAGCTGGGATTACAGGTGCCCGCCACCACACCCGGCTAATTGTTTGTATTTTCAGTAGAGACGGGGTTTCACCATGTTGGCCAGGCTGGTCTTGAACTCCTGACCTCAGGTGATCCACCCACCTGGCTTCCCAAAGTGCTGGGATGACAGGTGTGAACCACCGCATGCAGCCAAAAGCATTCTGTTTTATAGTTGCATTGGGAACAGCTCAATTTTTTTTTTTTTTTTTTTTTTTTTTGAGATGGAGTCTCGCTCTGTCTCCCAGGCTGGAGTGCAGTGGTGCAGTCTCAGCTCACTGCAACCTCCGCCTCCCGGGTTCAAGGAATTCTCTGCCTCAGCCTCCAGAGTAGCTGGGATTACAGGTGCCTGCCACCATACCCGGCTAATTCTTGTATTTTTGGTAGGGACAGGGTTTCACCATCTTGACCAGGCTGGTCTTGAACTCCTGACCTCATGATCCACTCACCTCAGCCTCCCAAAGTGCTGGGATTACAGGCGTAAGGCACTGCACCCGGCCGGGAACAGCTCAATTTTAAGGTTTTATGTGGTACTGTGTAGAAAAATCCCACTGACGTGAATGCAAAGCTTTACATATTTTCCCGATAAAGTGAGTCTTCATACATCAAAATGATTTCTCTATTGGAAAAGTCATATAAAATTTTAAGTGGCTTTGGAGTTTACGAAGTCTTCAAAATCTTGATATAATTCTTGTAGAAGTTAAAATGAGTATTAATAGCTTTATTTCACGACAAGAATACCGACATTCAGTAAGCTTAAATAACTCATTTGAGAACTGAAAGGGGCTCAAAAACAAGTTAGTCCGGTGGTTCCTAAGCCTAACTCTACGTCGGAAAATTCAGTGCCCTTATTAACATCATAGGTTCCTAGAAATTCTGCTTCTGTAAGTCTCGGGAAGGCACAGGAACCTATCCTTTTTTTTTTTTTTTTTTTCCTTTTCTGAGACAGGGTCTCACTCTGTTGCCCAGGCTGGAGTACATTGCCACTGCAGCTCACTGCAGCCTCAAGCTCTCAGGCTCAGGTGATCCTCCAACCTACCTAGCCTCCCAGGTAGCTGGGCCGACAGTCATGCACCACCATGCCTGGCTAATTTTTGCATTTTTAGTAAAGATGGGGTTTTGCCAAGTTGCCCAGGATGGTCTTGAACTCCGGAGCTCAGGCAATCCACCTGCCTTGGACTCCCAAAGTGCTAGAATTACAGGACTGAGCCACTGTGCCTGGCTGGAACCTATCCTTTTAATTAACCAGGTGACTCTGATATTGCCTGTCAGTGGACCTACATTTGAGTCTAATCCTTTCTTTTTCCATTGAGAAACCTAAGGCCCAGAAAGCTAAACTGAAGGACCTGAAATCACAGAGCCAGGACTCAAACATAGATCTTTCTCATTCTAAGTGTACTTCTGTAGCCCCTGAATCCTTAATGCCTCACACTGGAGCTAGGAAAGTCATGATGGCTCATGGAGGTCCATGGAAAATATTCAATTAGCACATCTGGAGGTAAGACACAAAAGCACTTGAAGAGTCAGCTAATCTTTACAAACCGTAGGAGCCCCATCTGTCCAATATTCCTATGACAACATCAGGAGGTGGATCAAATCATTTTCCTATATGAACAAAGTAAAATCTCACATTTGACATGTAGTTATTTTCCTTCTAAAGCTGACTTGGTCTTTCAGAATCTACCTCCACACTTAAAGCTTTCAGAAATCTCTCCTAGAATCCTCCAGCCCAACTCCTAACTCTTCCTTGGATCTCACCCCTCTTCAGCAGCTGTGTATCCAGTTGCTCTTGATGTGTTTTTGCTGACAGTCTGACTGTAAATGTTTTTTGAGATCTGTTCAAAAGGTCAGAGGCCAAAAAGACTTGCAGAGTGTCCAGCCTTCTCTACAGGTAAAATTATGTCTTCTCATTACTCTGGATTGGCCCCTACTGGGTCTATACAATGTTTAAAATGTTGTCAGCCAGGCGTGGTGGCTCATGCCTGTAATCCCAGCATTTTGGGAGGCTGAGGCAGGCGGATCACTTAAGGTCAGGAGTTCGAGACAAGCCTGGCCAAAATGGCAAAACCTCGTCTCCACTAAAAACACAAAAATGAGCCAGGCATGGTGGCTGGTGTCTGCAATCCCAGCTACTCAAGAGGCTGAGGCAGGAGAATCAGCTGAACCTGGGAGGCAAAGGTTGCAGTGAGCCGAGATTGTGCCACTGCACTGCAGCCTGGGCGACAGAGCGAGACCGCATCTCAAAACAACAACAACAACAAACAATATTAGTAAATGTTGTCAGCTGTAGAACAAAAAACTCTGGCTGAGAGACAGGAACCCTAGATCAAGTCCCTGCCCTGTCACTAACTCACCGGCCGCCTTCAGGCAGGTAATTTCAACACTTTGTGCTTCAATGTCCTCATCAATAGTTGAGTGAATAAGACTAGATCAATATTTCCCAAGACATGTTCCAAAGGACGGTTCCTAAGGAGGTTGATGGTTGTTGCAAGAAAAGAGCCCTCTGTGGTTAAGGCAGCTGGTACAGGACATCTCAGAGCCTTGAATGTGCATTCTGAATCTCCACTAGGGGCTTGGCTTACACAGAACCCTTTTTTAGGACATACCTCATTAGGTTAATGTTCTACAAAACTCACTTGGCCAGAGGCTGGCAAGAATGAGCTCCAGGGTCGCTTACAGGATAAAGAGATGTGAATAGCAGAGTAAGCACTGGACAGGAGTTGGGAGACAGGTTCAAAACTCTTCCAATTACAAATTGTATGATGGTAGTACGCACATCAACCTGCCTGAGCCTCAGTTTCCTCATTGTACATCACAGGACTGTGGCGAAGGTAATGCACAAATGCCAAACGCATGCTTTGAATAAAATAAGCACTTAACTTCTATCAGAACATGGCTATCTTGCTATCTGGCATTCAATTTTATCAATAGCTTTATCAACAGCGCCATTGGATTTCCTTCTGAAACAGTTCTATGCATCTACCCCTAAACTATATACATTTTTTTTTTTGAGACGGTGTCTCGCTCTGTCACCCAGACAGGCTAGAGTGCAATGGCACGATCTTGGCTCACTGCAACCTCCACCTCCCAGGTTCAAGCAATTCTGCTGCCTCAGCCTCCTGAGTAGCTGAGACTACAGGTGCACGCCACCATGCCTGGCTAATTTTTGTATTTTTAGTAGAAACAGGGTTTCACCATGTTAGCCAGGATGGTCTTGATCTCCTGAACTCATGATCCACCTGCCGCAGCCTCCTAAAGTGCTTGGATTACAGGCGTGAGCCACCACGCCCAGCAAACTACATACTTTTATTTCTTTTGAGATGGAGTCTTGCTCTGTCATCCAGGCTGGAGTGCAGTGGCACAATCTTGCCTCACTGCAAGCTCCGCCTCCTGGGTTCATGCCATTCTCCTGCCTCAGCTTCTCAAGTAGCTGGGACTACAGGCGTCCGCCACCACACCCAGCTAATTTTTGGTATTTTTAGTAGAGATAGGGTTTCACCATGTTAGCCAGGATGGTCTCCATCTCCTGACCTCGTGATCCGCCCGCCTCGGCCTCCCAAAGTGCTGGGATTGCAGTCGTGAGCCTCCGTGCCCGACCATACATTTTAAGAAGAGTTCTGCAAACAGCCCCAACCACTCGCTCAACCTGCCCCAGACCTCTGAGCTCCTTTGCCTTCACGCATTCTCTAGCAGGAAGGTACTATAACCAGACCTGGTGTTTAACATAGCCAGGTATGTGACTGAACCTCAGGCTTGAGAGTTTCTGCACCATAGCCCTAGAGCTCCTCCAACAGAGGTGGATACCGTGGGAAGTTTGCTAGGATGACTCCGGTCAACTGATGAGTGGTTTTAGGCAGTGAGTAGCACAGACTGTCTCCAACACACAGCAGAGCCCACTCAAGCCTCAGGAATGTTCTAACCTTTCCTCGCCGGAAGTCAGGTGTGTGTCTAGCTTGACCCAGGTCAAGGCGTGCTTGGACTGAATATAGCCAGTCTTTTCCCCCAGCTGAGCCTATCTGTTTTGACCCAGTCAGGGCCAGGAGTCACAGCAGATACAGGCCAGAGGTTAATGATGCTGGTAGAAGGTAGATTTCTTGTGCAATTTGCATTCAGTGAAGAGCCAGAAAAAGCGACTTGATTCATAGGCAAATCAACATGGGTTGTGGGGAGCCAATACCCCAGTACTTTGGATAGAAAACCTATGGTTCTGAACTCAAGGATTTCGATGATTTCTTCATGAAAATGTGAGCAATGCCAGTCACAATTCTAAGAGCCTTACATGTGTTAAGTCCTTAAATCCTCACTACTCCGTGAGGTAGGTTCCATTATTATCCGTCTTTGCATATGCACAGAGAGGTTAAGTAACTGGTTAAATTTTCATACCTATTTAGTGGTGACTTTGTTGAATTCAGGTTCTAGAACTTGTGATCCTATCCATCTTACTAGATTGCTTTTTTAAAGTTAAATAAGGGCCTCACTCTGAAGCCCCTAATTGAGCTGTGAAAAGCAGTTTCATTCAAGCTGCTATTTCATAAAGCAAGGCAGCATGACCTTGCAAATAATACAGGCCAAGAAACCAGAAATTGGGACCCAAGCATGGCCACCCACCTGAATTCCACTCATATCAATGCTCCTCTGGTTGTTTTACTTCCCGTACTTCCCTCCCCTAAGGGCACAGCACTCTCACCAAACCTGAGGTTTCACACACAAGTAGCCTGCTTAGCAAGTACCATCTCCACCAAAACACATATTTGAAGAGCTCCATCTTCCTGGCATCCTTCCTTCCTAACCTTAGAAGGTACAAAGAGGAGGGCCAGGCACAATGACTCATGCTGGTAATCCCAGCACTTTGGGAGGCCAAGGTGGGCAGATCCCTTGAGTTCTGGAGTTTGAGACCAGCCTGGGCAACATGGTGAAAACCGACCTCTATAAAAAGTACAGAAAGTAGCTGGGTGTGGTGGCACATGGTTGTAGTCCCAGCTACTTGGCAGTAAGCTGAGGTGGGAGGATCACTTGAGCCTGGGAGGTTGAGGCTGCGGTGAGCCAAGATTGAGCCACTGCACTCCAGCCTGGGTGACAAAGAAAGACCCTGTCTCAAAAAAAAAAAAAAAAAAAAAGAAGGGACAAAGGGGAGGGATATGACTTGGAGAGGTGAGAGGCCAGTTCATGTGACACGACCATTTATATTTTCATTGAGTCAACAATTATTTTATAAGTGCCTCCTGCAGGACTGACACTGCTGGGCACTCAAAGGACCAAGGTAAGTCAGATCAAGATAGTTCCCTTTAGCAGCTCCCAGACTAGTAAGAGACAAAAGAACTATGCAATCATGGGAATACGAAAGACAAGGTATTCAGTGCTCCACGAGGCACAAGAAAGCTCTATAGGACTTGGGAGAGGAGTAGCTGGCTGGAGGAATCACAGAAGTCTTCCTGGAGGAAGTGGCTTTGAGCTTCTGCCATTGCCATGCAGCTACTCCAAGCTCCAGAGCCAATCACGGAGCACTCCCGGAACTCTTTGCAATATCCATCTCAAAGTTCTGACTCCCAGCAGAGAAACAACACTGGTAGGCTGAACTGGCCCAGGGCCCTGCCAGCCACATTCTCCCTCCACTTATTCCAAGGAAACTGTCAGATTTTCCTGAATGCATTTTTTGCTTTAAAGTGGCAAAGGTTGGGGAGTTGGGGGTGGGGTGGGGATAACTTCACAAGTTAATCCACTAATATTTTGCCTGCTTCTTCTCTGCGTTGCCAGGCCCAGCCCCTAGGAGAAAGCCTAACTGCAGTAAAGGAGTCCTGGAGACAGGACAAGAATGAAGTCAATGAAGCATAGCAGGAGTGGAGATAAAGGCGCTTTCTTGGGCCTCACTGCCCTGGGGTGACTTGTCCAGTTAATTTTTTTCCCTCCTCCTCTCTCTTTCTTCCCCCTCACTCTGCTGGCTCTAAAGGCCCTGGGAAGATGTGTGATCATGTTTATATGAGATTGTCTTAGGAGATTGCCAGAAGGCCTATTTCTCTAGCTGTGTTTGCCTTCTTGTGCTCCTGTAAGAAGACACAGAGATAGAGGATTACATTGCCCTATGACTCAGATGGAGGGGTAAGGGGCAGAAGCAGAGGCAGAGGCAGAGGAGGTGAGAGGCATAGCAAAGACCACACAGCAAGCTGCTACCCACATCCCTAAGAAGTATCCGAACCCCTAGAAGTTCTAATAAACATTATTCCCATTGTTGATGGTTAATTTTTCCCAATCATTCATCCATTTCTCCATTCCATAGAAATTGGTTGATCATCCATTACAGATGCAACAAAATAAAAGTCTGGGTGTGGTGGCTCATGCCTATAATCCCAGCGCTTTGCGAGGCCCAGGTGGAAGAGTCCCTTGAGCCCAGGAGTTTGAGACCAACCTGGGCAAAATAGGCAAGACCCCACCTCCATACAAAAATATTAAAAGTTAAGTTTTGTCAATGGCCATAGCTTATTCTCAAATATTAATCTCCCTAAAAGATGTAACACATAAAGGGAAAGTCTTGATACATTTTTAGGTCTAATTCCATTTGTTTCAGGGGATGGTTTGCACGTGCCTGCTTCAACTCCTTACAACGCTGTGAAATTCCATAATCATTGAATTGATTTATTCTTAGAGAACAGATGTCCACTTATATTTGCTGCCATTAGCAATGTATTTATTCATTTATTCATTCATTCATTTGGAAAACATTGTTCAAATACTTCATGCTCCTGAGTTTATTCTGGTGGGGAGAGCAGAGTTAGTGATGGGGAGGTGGACACACAGGTGGCCCCAAAACAGAGAATTAGCGCCCCCTCATTGTCTAGCACTTGATATCTGCATCTTGTTGGAGTTCCCCTCAAGCCCTATGAGGTAGTGCTATGGGCCTTTTTGAACAGAGGGGAAAACATGGAGACTCAGAGAGTTTAGGTAACTGTACCAGAGCCCCAGAGCTGCAAGCAAGAAGCAGACACAGTCTAATAGATTCCCACACAAAGCAGGCATGTGAACGCTGCTGAAGGAAGAAGAGGAGGAATCAACGACTTCTACTAATCTGCTGAACGTCTCTCTAAGAGCACAGACCCCTGCCTGTGGTCCAGGAGCAACCATTCAAGGCCTTTACAGAGTTAGGAATGAAGTTATCCAACCCAAGGCAGGAAGATAAGGATGTTGTAACCCTTCACTATGGTGTGCTCCTGACCTTTCAAAGGCTTCTTCATCATCCCTCGAGGGGGATTTGTACGAACTCTCGGGGTTGGGAGAGGAAGGGGGCAGCTAGAGAGAGTGAGTGCAGCTTGGTGGGTGAAATGGAAGCAGGGATTGCAGGCACCACAGCTCGCTTCCTTGTAACCAAGGCAGAATGGAAGAGGAAGGCCTTTGGAATAACTTTCCTAAATAAGCCAACCAGGTCATTTAGGCGAAGGTGGGGGTGGGGGACACAACCTGACTCCAGTGGGTGGCAGTAGCAGAGGTGACAAAGAGGAAACGGCCTCCTGGCCTTGGCCCCAGGCTTCAGGATACATGAGGCCTCTCCCAGCGACCTGAAGGTCACCCCAGGGCATGTCCCAAGACCTTGTACAGACAAGGCTTCCGATTACTTATTAGCCAGCCTGGGGACTGGCCTCCATGTCGCTGTCCTTGGCCATAAACAGATGAAAGCCTCAGCCGCCAGCTCAGGGCAGGCGGGCCTGATAGTCCAGTAGCTATCTCAGCCCCTGGAATTATCAAAGCCTGGAGCAGCCCAGACAGAGGAGGGAGGCTGGGCTTTCAAACACTTCTGTGCCCTTCACAACGCCTCCTCCCCTCTTACCCCTCACCCAAACAAGCAGAAGGAAAACAGAAATCCCATCATACTAGACAGGATCTTAACAGATGGCTTCCAGGGCAAAGATCAGCTGAGCGAGCTTCGGCAAGGACACGCCACGATTTGCTGATGAGAGGGAAGAAATGCTTCTGAAACCCCTGGAATGGGCTGTTCTAACCTGGCTTCAAGGCTAAGGAAAAAAGGCATCTTGAATGCAGATCCAAGGTGGAGTCAAGACACCCGAAGGCATTGGTCCTGCTCAATCTCTGCCTTCTCACCTCCCCTCCTGTTTAGAGGGCCGTGGGTAGGTACCCACATGGGCACGCCTTCTGTTGCTTCTCCAGGCTCTCCCATGCAGCCCTCTCTGACTGAGATTTGACGTCTAGAAAGCAGCGAGTCCTTCCCTCCACCTTGTCTGAGAAAATCCAGTTATCCACGCCGAGTCTCTACTCTCCTACCCTGAACCTGGCCCTGGAACCAGCCCCACAGCCAGGCTGCTCTCTTGACCCTGGGTCTTTGTCCGCTGTCCATCACTGGAAGTGGTAGGTGGATATTCTGTAGAGAGACACGGAACCAGAATCAGAAAGTCCTGTTATTCAGAGCCTCCATAGCTCTATCTTGACTAGTACCTAATAGTAACGAAACACCAACATGGCAACACGGCCAGGGCAGCAGCCCAGACAGCAATGAGAAATCTTCATTCATTCCATTTTCTCAGCATGTGGAACACATTTAGAATGGCTATAACATGGCAGTTGTCAAATGAGTGATTAGGCTAGATCCAAAGACCTGGTCCTGGATCTCAAGAAGTTCCCAAACTTGGGGAAGAATAATGTAAATATGCACTAACATCAGGAGCTACCATTTATTGAGCACCTACGATGTGCTGTTTCACACAGCAATTATGCAGCATGGTACTATCATCCCCCTTTTACAAAATAGGCCACTGAAGCTCAAAGAGTACAAGGCCAGGTGATAGTCCGGGAGTCATACCTAACCTGGTAGGCGTGACTCAGGTAGGGAGGCTTGTTAAAAAATTATTCAATGACGCTTGCTAAAGCATGGTAAAGCAAACTTTATTCAGGACCATCGAGACAGGGGTAGGGACCATGGCAATGGAATTTCGCAGGGGCCAGGAAACGGGGAGTGGTTGGGTTCAATTCTGAATGCTGCGTGGGTAAACAGAAACGTATAACCAAGGAGCAGGGTGGGGGTCAGTGATGGAAAATTACTAAGAGGAAACATAAGGGGATTCTAGCTGAACAACTTAGCAGGTTTCTTGCTGACGATGGGCCAGGGTGATCAGATGTCACCTGGGGCATGGTGGAGGATGAGGAGCCTAATCAGATATTGAAGGGTGGGGTGGTGGGGAGGTTCTTGCTAAACTGACTTAGCAAGGCTCTTGCTAAAATTAGATGTCACAAGGAAGTGCACAGATGGGCCTTGGAGAAGGTTCAGGAACCTGCCTCAAGTTTGGTCAAGCAAGGAATCCACCAGGAGAAGATGTGTTTAACACTGTCACCCACCCGGGAATTTTTCTCCTCATTTAGTGTCCCATGTTGCTTCTCCCCTTACCTGTCCTGCTGTGTCTTTTCTGCTTCCTTTGTTTCTTACCTTCCCCCTTTTCCCCTTGAGTCTAGATTGCATCCCCACCTCTCTTTTCTTCTGCTACCCATTGAATCCATTCCTAGGGCTTCCATCATCACCTTTTTACTTGCAGTTTCCAAACCTATATCTGCAGCTCCCACCTCACTCCATGCTCCAGATCCCCATTTCCATCTCCAGTCATTTCAGATACCTAAAACCACCTTGCCATTCTCAGGCTACTCTGCTCAGTATCTCTTTGCCCCTTGCTTGGACCATTTTATTTTATTTTATTTATTTTTTGATACGGAGTCTTGCTCTGTCGCTGAGGCTGGAGTGCAGTGGCATGACCTCAGCTCACTGCAACCTTCATTTCCTGAGTTTCAGCAATTCTACTGCCTCAGCCTCCTGAGTAGCTGGGACTACAGGCATGCGCCACCACACTTGGCTAATTTTTTTGTATTTTTAGTAGAGATGGGGTTTCACCACGTTAGTCAGGTTGGTCTTGAACTCCTGAACTCAAATGATCTGCCTGCCTTGGCCTCGCAAAGTGCTGGGATTACAGGCGTGAGCCACCGTGCCCAGCCATGTGGACCATTTTAATGGCTTGAATCTCCTCTGTCATTTTATTTTCTTCTTATTCCAGGTTACCTTACCTGTGTCGTCTTGATTTCTCTTCCTAAATATCTCTTTTCTTACATCACGACCGTACTCAAAACATCTTCAGTGGTCTCTTAATGCCTATAGAGTTGTGCCCAAATACAGACAGAGCTCTCTACATGCTGGTGCCAACCTGTCCTCTCCTCTTCTCAGACCCTATACCCCAGAGCCACTCACTCTTTCCCCAGTGCATTTCAGTGCTTTTGTCCCCCATGCCCTCCACAGACTCCTGCCCCTCCCCTTCAGGATACTGTTAAAAACAAGTGTCTTTTATGGATCCAGTCTTGATTCCCATGGCCAGATGTGGGCCCGTGAACTGCCATAGCACCTGAATTGCCATAGCACTTTGTTATTTCATGTCGTCGGGTATTAGAGTTTGGTCTCACCTTGCAGTGTGGTACCAGGTCAGGAGCTTAAGTAGGGAAGCTGGAATGGGTTTGAATTCTGGCTCAGCAACTTTCTAACAGTGTGACCATAGGCTCTTTAATTTGAGCCTTTTTCTACCATCTGTAAAATGGGCAAAAGGATATAACCTGACTGGGAAAGTTTGAAGTAATACATGTAAAAACACCCTGCACAAGCAAGTGATAGTAGGCAGTAATTATTAGTACTATGATGCAGCCAGGTGCGGTGGCTCACGCCTGTAATCCCAGCACTCTGGGAGGCCGAGGCGGGCGGATCACCTGAGGTCGGGAGTTTGAGACCAGTCTGACCAACATGGAGAAACCCTGTCTCTACTAAAAGTACAAAATCAGCCAAGTGTGGTGGTGCGTGCGTGTAATCCCAGCTATTCGGGAGGCTGAGGCAGGAGAATCGCTTGAACCTGGGAGGCAGAGGTTGTGGTGAGCCGAGATCAGGCCACTGCTCTCCAGCCTGGGCAACAAGAGCCAAACTCCATCTCAAGAAAAAAAAAAAAAAAAGGAGAAGAACTAAGTTGTAGGTGCAAATGAATGTTGAGAGCTTCTCAATGGAATAGGAATTGTAAATCACTCTGAAGTTGGGATGAAACCCTAGGAAGTCCTGCCATGCAAATCGCAGTACCCTAAACCTCTGTCAAAGTGGCCCTGAAACCCCTGGAGACCTGGCAGGAGATTCCTTTCTGTTGCCTGGCACTTAGCTGTTCTAGTCTGGCTACACACCAGCAACCCGGAGGCATATAAAAACTTAAAGTCCCAACACCAGGTCCTAGATGAGAATGCAGTCTGGCCCCTTGGCACTCTCTCTCTCCATCCCATAAGGCAGAGTGAAATCCTATACGTGGGAAAATGTAGGGGCAATTGGCTAAGGTGGCCTCTTTACCCCACCCATCCTTCTTGCCTGCTTCTGGTAGCTTATCCTAGAATCGAGGCCCGAGATTGTCCATAACTCAGGTGGGCGTCCGAGCCAGGGGTGACCACAGAGAACCCCAATCTCCGGCCTTTGCAGCTGTGCTAGGGAATGCTCGAGGCCAAGGCCCCTGAGCCTGGGAGGGGAGAGCACTGGTTGCAGATGCGAGCTTGCAGGAAGCTTTGATGTTCCGAGTAGGATTGGGAGGCGTGGGAAGTGAGACTTCTGTTCCCTTGAGCTCCCATGAAGCGAAGCCTTTCCGTTATCTTACAGGCCACAGCACAGCCTAAAGGTGCTGGCTAAAGTCTGCCTTGGCCCAGAGCAAATCAGGCCAGAACCGAAGAATGCACTTAAATCAAAGTGGAAAATTAGACACTGTGCAACTGGGGAAAGCGCTCCTCTCCAAAATATATATGCATCAAAGTGTACCCCTGTCTAGCCGGGACAGGAGCCATCAAAATGCAAATGTGGGTTTTGGGAATGCTAATGTTGGAAGTGGAGAACAATACTGAGGCAGACTTCTTGGGGCCAGGGAGAGGGCCCCAGGGCAGGATGTGGGAGCCGAGTGGGGGGCAGGGATGAAAGGGGCAAAGGAAGCAGTGTGAGAGAGCCTGGAGATGAGAGAACAGCAGGAGTCGATTGAGGTTGAAAGGCTGCTGGGGCAGGACTAGAAAAGGGGAGCGCTGAGAGACCGGTCAGAGGACCTGACCGCTGACCGCTGACCCGAGGCTGCGTGCCCAGGAAAGAGGAGGGTGAGTTCAGGGAAATTTCTCTGAGTGGCAGCCCAGCGGGGAGGAGAGTCAGGACGTGACTGGAGTCTCAGGCCTGTGCTTGAGGTCAAGGCCTGGAGAAACAGACAGAAAGATCTGTGTTTCCGTAAAAGCAGGGAAGCCAGGAGGTGTGCTCCGTTTTGGTGCTACTGGCATGTGAGTGACAGGGCTTGAAGGAAGGGCTCGGGAGCCGGGAGCCAGACTGAAGCCGGGGCTGGGTTCAAGGGGGCCTCACTGAGAGCCGCTTCCCTGGGTTTAATTTTACTCTTCCTGGGAGGACTGAATACGTTAAAGCAGAGCCTGGCACACTGTCAATGCTTTGTGGATATTTGCTTTCTGTAGATGAAGAAACTGAGGCTCAGAATGGCTTATTAACGCAGGCAGCTCTAGACAGCAAGGAAGTGATGGCAACTCTATCCGATCTCAAATCTGCCAGACCTGTACTAGTAGGTGCCTGTGTGCAGTTGGGGACCCATCTCTGCCAGTGCTGGCATGAGCTAGCTGTCTTGAACAGAAAACAGATACTCAGAGATGGGCTGTGGGATCCCAGAGACACGGCAGAATGGTCAAAGCTGTGAAGCCAACAGCTGGTGCCAGGAGGAAATCCCTGAGCCCTGAGTGATTGTAATTTTAAAAAATTAATGCTGGGTGTGGGTGTTTATTTTGGAGGAGTGGGCTGCTTATTTTTGGTTTGGGGACTTGTTCATTCATCTTTTCTCAGCGGCGCCTACTGCTGCCCTGGCCCGAAGTTAGAGCCCAATAAATCACTGTTGCACAACTGAATGCCCCCACCTAGACTGTAAGTTCCTGGAAGGCAAGGATTTGTGTCCCACACTTGTTTTGTATCCTCCAAGATCTCGCACAGCACTTGGTGAATGGGCATTGAATGAATTCATTCACTGAAGCGCCTCTCTGGTGCCAGGCCCAGTGCTAAGTGATGAGAATACACAGATGAATACGATATGATCCCTGCTCTTGGGTAACTCATTATTCTGGTGAATGAATAAAGGAAAGAAAGAATGAATAGAGACTGTGGGAAGGAAGGGACAGGCCATTCTGCTAATTGCATTATGAACTGGTAGATAGCAAAGAGATGTACCCCTCAGATACCCTGCTTTCTCTCGTGTTTTGGTGAGTGGCTGCTGAGTGGGTCTCAGAGCTTTAAACAAATGCTATCTTTTATAGAAAAAGGGAGGCACTCCCTTCTCCCTCCCGCACACACTTCAGCAGTGGAGGTTCCCAGAGAGATGACTGAGTGCCTGGAGCTATTCGCATCCTTTCCTCCAGGCTCTCTTGGGCCCAAGGACTGCCAGGGGCCACAGGAGGCAGAAGGCCAGGAGACCAGGGACTTTTCCCTGGTGAGAAGCTAACAGTCCCCCAGCCAGCACAGTGGGGAGTCACTGTGATTCCTACTGTGGAGAGCCAGCCAGACTGGATCCATGGCTCAGAGGTACCCACAGCACTCCCTTTTCAGGTGGAGACACCCTCCCTCAGAGCTCAGTAGAGGAGTTCAATGAAAAGACTGGATTTTTTAAGGGCAGGCAGCTTTGCAAAATATTGAAAAGCACACATTTCTCAGTTATACAAGACTCATTTCCGATATGGGTGACCTGAAGGAGCAGATGATGCGTCCCTGCTGCACCACAGCCCCCACATGGGGTGTGTGTGTGTGTGTGTGCACGCGCAGGTGGGTATTTGTATCAGGAAACTGAAAGTGAAACAGGCCAGTAACATTTCCAGGGCTCACATGGAATAATATGCAGGAGGGGGGCAAGACTGTCCCAGGTCCTGCAAGCAGTGATGGACAGTACTGAAATGAAATGGGGCCTCACGCTGGCCACACCCTCCCCACCAGCTTTGCCCAGAGTCCACACTGCAGGCTTTGCCCACAGAGTCCATACTGTGGGCTCTGAACCTCCACTGTGGAACCACTTGGGGAGCCACAGGCACCAAGAGCAATCCCTCTCCTGCAGCCAGTCCCACGGAAAGGCCAGGACATGCTCAAAAGGTGGCCCAAGGAGGTAAGGACAGGGATGGTGGATTGAGTCACGGGAAGGGAGAGAAGACAGGAAGATACAGACACACGTAGGAGACCCTACAGTTCTGTGGGTCAGCATCCACATCCACTCTGCCAGTATTCCAGAATGAAGGAGAGCAAGCACAGCAAACACGACCAGGCCAAGTGTTGGTAGACTCGGAACAAACTGGAATTTACAATCTGGTATGCACGTTTTACTGGGAGAAAATGTGTCGGGGAAGAGAAAACTGAGCTTTGAAGACAGTTCAATATGGATGAATTCTCTTCAATCTGATGACTCGCTCTTCTCCACTATCATCACTATAATCCAGTTTTCCATCACCTTTGATATTGCCTTCTCACTTCCACTCTTCCTCTCCTCTCCCCACCTCACTTAATTCATACCCCATGCCTCAGCTAATGATATTTCTAGAGTAAAAACTAGAACATAAAATCCTCATCTTAAAACCTTCCAATGGTTTCCCATTGCTCTTAGGATCTATACCAAAGTCCTCATGTTCTCCGGAGCTCTTCCCGATTGGTTGGACTCCTCTTTTCCTTTCCTTCTATCTCTCTCCAGCGAGGCTTTCTCTGGTTCCTTGAATGCAAGATCCCTCCTACTACAAGGTTTTCGCACACGATTGCACTCACCCATAGCACTCAGTTCAGTGCGTGATTATGTGCGAATGTGTGATTGCTAGATTGGTGGTTGTTTAATTGGATAGACTGATGGTTATACTGGTGTTTTGCTTATTGGAGAGTAAGCTTTTTGAGGACAGTGACCACAACAAGTTTTGCTCCCATTGTAGTCCCGGTAATGGAAAGATGCCTAGCGCACAGGAGATGACCAGTAAATACTTCCTGAATAAGTGAGGGAATTCTTCATTTCATATGTTCTTCATTGCTAGAAAGCATTCAGGCCAGATGAGAAGCGTGAGGCTTGGAAGGACAGTAACTTGCTAGAGGGGCAAGAGTGAATGGGAGGGAATACGCAGGACCCGTAAGGCTGAAGGCAGGCCAGCTTCTGAATCACAACTGAGGGGATAATACTTAGAAAAGTTTCTTGCCATGAGTAAAGCTTCCCTGCCTTACCATCTTCCTTTAGAGAGAACTATGATCAGCACCCAGATCACACTGGTAATTCAAATAAACAGTAGTATAAATTTTAATTATGTATTTATTTATTAGACAGAGTTTCGCTCTTGTTGCCCAGGCTGGAGTGCAGTGGGACGATCTCGGCTCACTGCAGCCTCTGCCTCTCGGGTTCAAGTGATTCTCTTGCCTCAACCTCCCAAGTAGCTGGGATTACAGGCATGCGCCACCATGCCCGGCTAATTTTGTATTTTTAGTAGAGATGGTGTTTCTCCATGTTGGTCAGGCTGGTCTCAAACTCCTGATCTCAGGTGATCCGCCCACCTCAGCCTCCCAAAGTGCCAGGATTACAGGCGTAACAGCCTAACTGCAATATAAATTTTAAAAGAAATTTAATTTTTGGCCAGGTTTGGGGATGCATTTTTTAGTCCGATAAAAAATCCAGGCAGCTGGGCATGGTGGTTCACACGTGCAATGCCTGCACTGTGGGAGGCTGAAGTGGGAGGATCACTTGAGCCCAGAAGTTCGAGATCAGCCTGGACAATACGGCAAAACCTTGTGTCTAGAAAAAAATACAAAAATTAGCCAGGTGTGGTGGGGTGCACCCGTAGTCCCAGCTACTCTGGAGGCTGAGGTGGCAGTATCACTTGTGTCCAGGGAGGTCGAGGCTGCAGTGAGCCATGATCGTGACCACCACTCCAGCCTGGGCAACAACAAAAAAAGTATGTGTGCATGTATATACATTTACACACACACACACATATGGTAGGTATACATCTATATATACATATATATGGTAGGCTAAGCCTACCACATATCAGAACAGACACCAAAATAAACAAAATATCAGAAAAGATGACCAAAGTTTTTAGCTAAATGAACACTTTGGATACTGCTCCATGGTAGAAAAGGCCGTACTGTGTAGCTAGTGTTCTCTGGGTTCTGGAAGGGAAATCTCTTGCTTACGATTGTGCTGCTTAGCTTATAACAGGTGCACCATAAATATTTGTTGAATGAATAAATGAATGGAACTTTCTTTGGTATGTAAAGAGTCCTGAAGGGCAGGGGCAAAACCACAGCATCGAAAGTACTAAAGCCATCTGTTCTAGCAATTTATTTGCTATTTCTTGGAAGGCTATTATTTTATAATCCAATTTCCTGACAGAAGCAGAAGACCAGAGAGATAGATTCTAACACCTTTGGCTATTTGAACCTAGGTAAGTTATCTAACTTGTGTGAACTTCCACAATCTTATCTGTTAAATGGGTATGGTAATTCTTTACTTACCTGGGGATAATTTAACTGTCCTGAGGACGGGGTACAAAACAGAAGAGGCCTCTGTCCTTTCTAGTGGAAGAGATAGTAAGCAAATAAAATTAGAAAATTATAGCTTTGAATATAGGTATGGCGGAAAACCGCAGGGTGCCACGTGGGAGTAGCAGTGGGATCTCATTCAGATTGGGGCACAGGGAGGGTTCCACTAGTAAAGTGCCATTCTTGCGGAGACCTGAAGGATGAGTTAGGAACTGGCCAAGAGACAGGGAAGGGAACAGCATGCGCAAAGGCCTGAGGCGGGAACAAGCTGGGGGAGAGCGGTAGTAATTTCAAGCAGCCGGAAAAGACCACTGGGGTAAAGCTGGATGGAGAGGGACAGAGATACTCAGAGGTTCTAAGGAGGGGAATGACATGATGCCGTCCACACGTTGAGAAAAGCACTTGGGCTGCTGCGTGGAAAATTTTTGGGGACTGACGTATAAGAACTGGATCTCAGTTCTTCCAAGAACCTGAAGCTTAGCACCAAGAACTTTAACGATCGGGCTCAAATCTCTCATTTGAAACACGAGAACAAAACCAAAAACACAAGAACTGCAATTGTGAGGAGCCTTGGCCAGGATCCCACGTTAATCTGGTTGTCATAAAGTTGTGAACTGGGGTCTTTGACTTTGAACTGGGGTCTTTGAGCCCGTGCCCCCTCCCATCCCCCGCTGCCTTCTGCAATGGTGGGGTAGCCAGGAGATGACTGCTGGAGTCGGAGTTTTGAGGCAGGCGAGGGTGGCTCGCAGGCCAGGCTCCTGCGGTCCGGGGAAGATGCGCCTCCACGCCGGGCCCAGGCCGAGCGCCTCTCTGCACCGCGCACATTCCGGGGAGGAACCTCGGGGCTCAAAGGGCCTGCGGCGTAGGTGCCTCGGCCCTTTCCTTGGCGTTCCGTCCCAGGCCCTGCTTGCCGAAACCTACAGCCTGAACCTCCCGCGCGCCGCGCCCCCGCCCAGGGCCAGGAAACGAGCAGGGACAGCTCCCCGCCCGCGCCTCCCCGCGCCCGGCTGCCCGGCTAGCAACCCGGCGGCGCGGCGCTGCGATTGGCTGCGCGCGGGAGAAGCGGGGCGGCGCTGCTCCAATCGCCGGCCGCGCCGGGAGGCCGCGCCGCCAGGGGGCCGCGGACGCGTGCTCGCATGCCTGTGGTATTTGCTCAGAGGGGCATGACCACTTCGGGCAAGTCTTTAAATGTGAGTCAGCTTTCGGCCGATCCCTGGGAAAAATTCCTTCGGTGTTGTCAGGCAGGGTTCGCTAGCTGCAGCATTTTTTTTTAAACAATTCAAAAGGGATAATCCCGCTGAATGGGGAAAGGCATTCGGACCCCGTCCCCCGCTCCCGGGAGGAGAGGCCGTGGGCAGTGCCAGGGGCCAGGTCTCCCCGACTCCGGGCGGCCCCGTGGGGCAGGTTTTCCGGAGGGTCAGGGCACCTGCCCTTTCGTCCCCGCGCCCTCTCCCCAACTTCAGCAGGGCACAAAGGGCCCGGGGGCGCGTAGACCGCGGGGCGAGCAGTGCCCCCTGGAGTTGTGCGCCGCATCTCCCCAACGTTGGGCATGCCCAGTCCCGGCCTCCCTTTCTCCCCTCTCTCCGCGCTTCTGGTCCTGGACCCCGCCTGGGGAAGCCATGCGGTCCTAGGTCATCTCTCCACCTCCCTAAGCTTCAGTTTCCTCATTGGCGAAGGGAAAGGCGGACAGTAGAGGAAGCGAGCTGGCCTGGGAGTGTGGAAACGGCGTGTTCTCCCAGCCAACATGCTTGGGCAAGCCCCTTCTGCACTCCTGGCCTCAGTTTCCCCATCTGTAAAATGAGGGAGCCGGTCTGGAAGAGTCCCTGAGTGTAGTGACATCAGGCGATCGCGGTACCCCTTCCTGGGGCCTGTGGGCTCGGGGTGGATAAAGCCCTGTTACTTGCCCACCTGCTCCAGCACAAGTCCATAGCTGCTCCCCCAGGCCACCCAGCTTCCCCTCCCAACGTCATCTGAGAGACGCTCAGTAGGCAGGATTGGGAACATCAAGGGGAAAGAAGACCCAAAAAGGCCGAGGGCTGAGGGAAATGAGTTGGGACTGGAGGGATTTATGTGCAATTTGATTTTAAATGAACATCTTGTGCAAAAGAAGAGGCGATTGGGCACCTGTTACTGGTGAGTTAATAGCTTAGGCACTCTTGGTAATGGGGATACAATACTGTGAAGACCAGATTAGCCGATTGTGGCAGCAAATTATAAGAGTTGACTGGAGGCCGGGTGCCCCAGCGCTTTGGGAGGCCGAGGTGGGTGGATCACCTGAGGTCAGGAGTTCGAGACCAGCTTGGCCGACATGGTGAAATCCCGTCTCTCCTAAGAATAGAAAAAAATTAGCCGGGTGTGGTGGCAACTGCCTGTAATCCCAGCTACTCGGGAAGCTGAGGCAGGAGAATAGCTTGAACCTGGGAGGTGGAGGTTGCAGTGAGTCGAGGTTGCGCCATTGCACTCCAGCCTGGGTGACAAGAGTGAGACTCCGTCTTAAAAAAAAAAAAAAAAAAAAAAAAAAAAAAAAAAGAAGAGTTGACCAGATGCTGTAGAATCTCTGCTTGGGAATCTTTGAAAGATACGGCAGGCACCACCCTCCCTCCTTTGAAGGGCTTTGAAATCCAGTCAGAGTGAAACTCTGAATCAAGAGAACATTGAAACACTGGCTACTTGTGTGTGTGAAAAGTGTGGTTTGGTAAAAAAGAGCATTGCACTGTGCTGCTAACACAGGGGTGTGACCTTGGGCAAGTCACTTGCCTATTCTGTCTCCTTTTCATCTGCATCAGGATGAGGGATTAAGCTAATTGACCTCTTAAAATCCCTTACAGCTCTGACACTCCACGAGAAATGGAATAATGTGTGAGTAACTGCTTTGAAAAATGTGTAGCGCTAGGGGTCTTTTTGTTGTTATTTTTATATAGATAAAGGTGACCTGAGAGTTCATTAAACTCTGAGTCTGGCTGTAAATCAGGCCATCCTCAGTCTACCAGCTGAGACTGAAACGGGGCATTTGTTTGGCGACAAGGTTTCTCTGGCCTGTGAATCAGTATTATTTATTCTGTTTGTACTGTCAGTTCCTGCCCTGGTTTTGTAGCCTGAACCAGCCACTGTCTCACTCTGCCTTGGTTTCTCCACCTCAGCTTGCCTTTTCCAACTTCTTGTGATTCAGATGAATCGTCTTATGCCTTTGCCAAGCTTGGATCCCCTGGAAACAGGACTGCAAATTTGGAGGAAGAAAAACGAGAACCAGATTGGTTTGCCACAACTAACTTTGACCATTCTCCTTTTCCCTTCTCTGTGATCTTCCAGTTGTACGGGGGGCTCTGGGATGTAAGGAGATGGGGAAGGTGAATAGGCTGAAGATTGAGAAAGAAAAAGGCAGGTGCCAATCATAAAGGAAAGGATTTAAAACTGTATTCCCACCAATTCAGAAATAGGGAAAGATATCTAAGCCTTGAGGAGGGTCAGACGATCATTACGCACTGTACGAAAAAGAACTCCTAGACTGCGGCAACCTGGTGCAGAGTTTAGTTGTGCTTGGGCAGGTCAGGGTAGTCTTCAGAGAGGGGTGATATCGGGGATATTTCTTAAGAAGAAAGAGCAGTTTTCTTGTAGTGAGAAGTGCATCTAGCCTGTGGGTAGGGCCTGAGCAAGGCAGAGCATGAGACTGTGCTGGGGCTTGGGTCTCCTAGGAAAGGCCAGTCGCCAGCTGTGTTGTGAGCTCAGGTGAAGATGGCAGAACTGGAGCTGGAAGGCAGGGTTATAAATGGTTTTATCTGTCCTCTGAAGAACTTTGGACTTTATATTGTGTAGGAAATGGACAAACAGTCTTTTGAATAGGTGGGAGAGCTCAGAGGTAAAAACATTGTTTCTCAAACTTCAAGTTATACAGGGAAATTCAGGTCATAACTGACATTAAAAAAAATAGAATGGATGAGAATAGAATGGAATAGAAAAATAGGAAAATCCGTGTGTGCTGTAACTATTGGTTCATGAAATGTGTTTGTGTGTGATTGTGTATGTTCCGGATCATGGTATGAAATACACTTGTTACCGTGGGTCCTGGTAACAAAAAAGTCTGAATCCACCGGAATTCAGTGACTTCATGAAGCTTCCTGCTGCATCGAGGAGGATGGACTGGAGGGGGAGAGACAAGAAATTCTTGCAGGCAGGACAGGGGACTTGCATTCCCTCCCACTTCAGACTCTGAAGAAGGAAATTGCTTAACTTTTGAAAAGAGTTAACTGATCTCGTTCAAGTTCTCCTCCGCAGAGGAAAGATGATTATATTTGCCCTGCAAAGTAGTGGAGGAGACTACTAAAGAATCTGTACCCTGCTTCATTGGCAGGGCGTGTTGCCTAACAGTGCAGATGCTACGGATCAATAGTTGGGACTCGGTTCCTTCGCGTTTCTACCACGCATCCACACGGCTGTGGTGCAGATCGTGATCCTGTGAACTAAAAATGATGCTAGTTTTCCATTTTTCCAATGAAACATTTGCAATTCCTATAGCCAGCATTTTGGGATAGCACCATGACTGGTATTCAGGCATCAGTTTAGTGAGGATGGGAGACATCATCCCTGAAACATGAATAATAGCCTTATATTTAAAGCACTTAAGAAGGCTACTTCATAACCTCCCTCAGTCAGTAATATCAGTGGTCTTAACAGACCTGAGGGTTGGGGAGCCTTTGGGGATAATGAATTCCCTCCTGATGCAGTCATCGAACATCTCCTATTCTGCTGGTCTCAGAAAAACTGGAGAGCAGCTGGCTACCATCTGCCCTATGACATGCCCATTACTTTAAGACTGTTTCTGGGAGTCAGTGTTTGCTTTTTCTCAGGCAGCCTTATATGCAACAAGGGCCCATTTACTTTCCTGAGTCCAGCCATGTGGAGCGTGTTGCTCTCTTCCATCAATACAGCATGGTTCGATTCGCTTCTTTTTAAGGTGACCGACACTGTGCACATTTGGTTACATATTGTACACATCCATCTCCTCTTCCTCTTTCCTTACCCAAACCAGACTCTATGCATTTGGTCCAGACACCACTTCAGTTTACATCACTCCAGACACAGTCTCATGGTTGCACCTTCAGGACGAGCATACCCACATCTCTCTTCAGACTCCATACATGTACATATTCTTCCTGTCTGAGTGGGGACTGTTTAAGTTTCCGTGATCCTGACTGGTTCCTAATCCATAATAACAAGAGAAACGTGCCATGATCTGAATACCACTTTGTGCCAAGCATTGTGCCAGGCACTTTTAAGCAAACTTTAAGAGACATTATTAACTGTCTTTTGCAGATAAAGAAACTGAAGCTTGGATATTGTTCATAATTGCACATCTAGTTAATAATCAAGTTGAGTTGCAACACTAAGTTTCTTTAGATTGCAGTCTCATACTTTGACTCCTGAGCTACTCTCCTTTCCCTGATTCCTTTCTGGTAGCCTCCTTCCGTGACAGCTAGGAATGCCTTCTCTTTCTCTTCCCATTTTGTCTTAGTAAAATTATGAAGATCCTCTTTAGAAAGAAGATCTAAGTGGAATCTCGTTTTACACTGGCACTCATGCAGAGGAAGGACATCCAAAAATCATTATGTCTAGACTTCTGCCTCTTGACAGACTTCCCTTGCTGTGAGAGAAAGAGCTGTTCTCAGCATAAGACAGAGGAGGAGACCGAAGGGAAGTGCCCCAAGTCACACAGCTCTGGATCTAAAGATGCTGGAACAGTGAGCCAACCGTGTGCTCCGCTGTACCCATCCTACACCCCTTTCTTCTTTTTTTTTTTTTTCTTCTTCTTTTTTTTGGAGATGGAGTCTCGCTGTGTCGCCCAGGCTGGAGTGCAGTGGCGCGATCTTGGCTCACTGCAAGCTCTGTCTCTGGGGTTCACACCATTCTCCTGCCTCAGCCTCTCGAGTAGCTGGGACTACAGGTGCCCGCCACCACGCCCGGCTAATTTTTTTTTTTTTTTTTTTTTTTTGTATTTTTAGTAGAGACAGGGTTTCAACCGTGTTAGCCAGGATGTTCTTAATCTCCTGACCTCGTGATCCTGCCTTGGCCTCCCAAAGTGCTGGGATTATACGAGTGAGCCACTGTGCCCGGCCCACCCCTTTCTGTATCATTTATTCATTCCTTATTTACAGCTTTGCCCTCCATCCCTACCTTCCTTTGGTCATCCACTATTGTGTGAGGAACACCAATCAGTCATTCCACAAATAATGAGTATGATCAAAGATCAAACATCTTTGATGTGAATAGCACTTGTCTTGGCTGGTATCCAATGTCTGGGCCCTGGCCATTCTATGGCCAGGGATATGATCAGGGCTGGCCAGATGCACAGGGAGGGCACGACATGGTGGAAGTGTACGCATTTACAACTGCCAGGCTGGAAGACCATCCTTTTGACCAACATGAGCTCCTACGAGACATAACAATGCTTTTTTCCCTTTGCTTGGAATGAAGAACTGTAGAATTCCCTGAGTTGGGGAGGTTCTAGTGGGTCATCAAATGTGGCCTCTCCCATCTGATGCAAGAATCAGAGTTACAGCTTCTCTGACATTGCTCATCCAGCTTCTCCTGGAACACCCCCAGATGTCAGCTAACTTGATCTCCTCACCCCATTTTTGGGAAAGCTTTATGTGTCAGGCAGTTCGTATAATTCTCTATCAGGCTTGATCTGATTCCCTAATCCACCCATGGGTCCCATTTCTACTTCTTGGGATGACATAGAAGAGTTCTCATCCCTCTTCCATGTGATAGCTCTTCAAATATTTAAAGGCAGACATGATGTCATTCTTAGTCTTTTCATGCTGAGGATGCCCAGTTTGTGCCAGTTTTGCAATTCTTAGGATTCTTGGTAATGTCAATCTCACTTGCAGGGCATACTTGAGTAAATGCATAAGTAATGAGTTTTACCATGTGCCAACCCCCTTCAAAGACATTATGTAATTCAATTCTCATGTCCAACCTGTGAGATAAGAGCCCTTTATATTTTATAGAGGAGAAAAATTAATGGGGTTAGGGGTTTAAGCCAAGGTCATGTAGTTAGACATGGACAGAACTGGCACATTAACCTCAGCCTTTTACCAAACACATGCGCATTATTTTTTTCTCTATATGAGTTTCACCAGGGCAAGAATGGTGCAAACATCCAAGGTGCAGGTCTTGTCATCCTTAACACATAGTAACATAGAGAAGAGATGATCTATGTCTCTACAGTCTCAAGTCTTACTTGCTAGAGCCATTTTCTGCCTCTATTCTCCCCCACCTAATTCCGGCTGTAAATTGTAACAAGATACGGGATAGTCTCTCCATATATTGCACACAGAGAAATAGAGCAGAGAGGTTGATGTCCAGGATACTGTTTACTTGGGGACACAGTGTCAAAATCAGAATTAAATCTCCAAGTCTTCAAACACAATCACGCACATAAACAGAAATTACTAATTTCACATGCGTATGTTTGGAGTACAAAATATTGGAGACATCATTTTCCATAATATTTTTGGAATACAGGAGCCCTCTGGTGGCCAAAATTGTAGCAGGGCGGTATCGTTGGGAAAGCTGATCTGATGTTTCCTGTCAGAACTCCTCTTAGTGCCCTGTGGCTTTGTTTGAGGGTCACCCCTTTTCCATTTTGCCTCTTCCTTCCTCTTTTCATGCAGGGTTACTTGCTGTTTGCACACCCTTTCTCCTTCCCCCCTTGAGCTCCTCTCTGCATCTTCCCCTTCACCCCCAGCTGTCACCCCGATCCCCCTGGAATCTCTCCTCGCTGCCATCTTTGGCCTCGGAGGACCCTTTCTGAAATCTGGCCAGTTCCCCTGTGGCAGGTGCTGAGTGACAGCTGCTGCCTTGCTGCTGCTGCTTCAGTAGTGAATTCAAATCCCTTGTGGGTGTTTAGAGCCTGCAGATGGATTAACTGATGATTCCTGTTCATCAACAAGCATTTGCAGTATCCCGTCAAGCATGTTAGGGATACTGAGCAGCCCCTAGAAGCAAGTTCTCTTGGCAGAGCAGGAGAGCTTCTTCCCCCTTAGGCACAAGGAGCTCACCACACATCGCCTGGTCCCTGGGGTTGGCCAGCTGTCGAGAGCTGGGCTATTCTAACTTTCTATGTATAACTCTTAACTGTGCAAATGTCTGTTTTCCTCATTACTGTGTGCATGGAATGGTCTGTCTTCTATAAGATCACGCCTCACAACAGCCAACAGCAAGTGAGGACCCACAAAATAGCTGATCCACATATTGGTAATTGAGAACTGACCATTGATTCAGAGGCAGAAGCTATCCTGGTGGCTTCAGTGGATTTCAGTGAACCAAATGAGGAGAAGGAAAGCTAAAATAGGACAGGCACAGACGTTTTGGCTAAGGTTTTAGACACAGTCTTCTTCTTGGCTTCTAATGCAATCAAGTCATGGGGCAGTATAACACTTAGAAGGCACTTTGGACTCTTGAGAAAAATACCTTCCATAAAATGAGCTGGTGACTTTATTACACTGCGGTGCTTAACAGTTAGTGGCTTAATCACAGGGCAATTGGGTGAGATAGGCCAATTCATGACCCTAACTGCAGAGACAATCAGAAAAGCCTTCCCGGGATCCAGAGCATGTTGCAAGAGGGTGGAGTGCCAGGCTCCTGGGCATGTTAGAAAGTGAAACCAGAAGGAGGGCTCTGGGGAGAATCATAAAGTTTGGAAAGCTACAGGTTTCTAGAAACTGTAGAAGAATCGGCTAGAGTGGGTGAGGAGGTTGCAGCGGGCATTCCATTAGTTATTACGATCCAGCTTGATGGAGGGATTGTGCAGTACTGACAAAGGGCAGCTGGGTTTCTCCTGCCACTACTACCCCAGCAAATGAGAGTGGCCTTTGGATGAAGCAAGATGAATTTGGGCTCCTAGCTCTGAGGATTTGGGCAGGGTTAGAAAGTGTTGCCTGGGTGGCTGCAGAATTCTCTTCTCTCTAGATTTTAAGAAAATGCAGACAAGTCTTTTCAGAAGCCTTTTTGGAGGTGCGTGTGGGTGAAGCCCTACCTCAAAGCCGGGCACGGTGGCTCATGCCTGTAATCCCAGCACTTTAAGAGGCCGAGGCAGGCAGATGGTTTGAGCTCAGGAGTTTGAGACCAGCCTGAGCAATATAGGGAAACCCCGTCCCCACCCAAAAATACAAAAATTAGCCAGGCGTGATTGTGTGTGCCTGTAGTCCCAGCTACTCGGGGGATTGAGGTGGGAGGATTGCTTGAGCCCAGGGGGCAGAGTTCGCAGTAAGCCATGGATGTGCCACAAGACTCCAGCCTGGGTGACAGAGTGAGAACCCGTCTCCCAAATAAATAAATAAAAAGATGCATGAGCTGGCCTCTGGCGATGTTCTTCCCAGGCTTGTCATTCTACAGTCACCTAATGCTTTTTGTTTCACAGCATTTTATGGACTTTTAAAGTTTGTCATTTCTAGGGTTTGAGAGTGAAAGGGTGATGCTGGAGTGTGTGCTACATCTGTCATTTTAATTCAGTTTCCCTCTACAGGCCTACCTTCTTGCCCTGTATCGTGCCAAACCACAGATACTCATCCACCTCCCAGTTTCTGACATAACTTATAGGATTCACTATAACTGCCATTCCACCAAGAATGGTTTGTGTAATTTTATGATAAAAGCGGTACATGATTTGTGTAATTTTTCCCCTGGTTCACTGTGTGTGCACTTACCACAGTGCCCTTTTTAGTAGAGCTGTCTGCGGTGATGGGATCCCTTCTCTGTCCTGAACATGAAGCTTTGGGCAAACAGCCTGGACCACGTCTACTCAACGTGCTTTGTTTAGCATCTTATTCCGAAGACAGGTGCTAAATAATTTTCATAGTGATTTTGCTGACATAACAAAAAGCACACTAGATCAGAAGTTGGATGATCTGGTTTAGTCCTTGCCTGCCACCAGTTAGCTCCTCCAGGCCTCAGTTGTACATTTATGCAATGAGGAGATTTAGACCAGATAACCTTGAATGGCACCTCCAGCTCTAAAATTTACTACTTATCTTCCATAATGGTGCCCTCCTCCATAAAGACTGTCACCTTCTCAGGGACAGGGGAACACCTTGCCTGTAGTGTTCTCAGAGTGCCTGGCAGGACTCTGGCCCTTGACGGCAGGGTTGGGTGGGTGGGGAACAAGGAGCAGTCAAGTGTCTGTTGATAGATTAATCATATCCATCCACTTTCCAAGAGAAAGGTAGTAGTACCTGAGGAGTAAGAGACACTGAAAAGAGGCAGGAGGGACAGGTTCTCCTTCCAATACCCCTCTTGTTTGCATGTATACTGTGTGCAGTGGTCTTGACCTCCATTCATAAGGAGCTGCTGAAAGTTGCCCACTGCCTGCCCTAGATCAAGAGAACAACACAGTTGCACATTCAGGCTCATGCTCGAAAACAGAGATTGGGGCTGAGCTGTCAAGACCTGTAGAAAAATGTTCCTCACCCCAGCAGGAGTTGGAACTGTCCTTTCTCACGACAAGATGGGATTTATGCTTTTCTATGAAAATGTTTGCATACATTGAAAATAAAACAAGCTAGAAGGTTTGGGCATGGAGCCGAGGCTTTTGTGAAGGGTAAGATTCCTCAGCTGTCATAAATATCGGTGGAAAGGGGAACAGGTGGTGAATCCCTGCTTTCCTTACACACATATTTTAAGTGGAGCATAAACCCCCTCTGTTCTCCCCATCGGTGAGTCCACACTGTGTTTTGGTGCCTGCAGCTTAGAAGGTCAGAGCCTTTTTCCCAATAAAGTGGGAGCATCACTTTGCTAGTGACTGCTTGTGTTTGGGGAAAATAGACTTTAGTTCTAGTAGACTGGCTTGAATCCTCTCCCCTCACTCCGATAACTGATGGAGAGGCTGGTCCAGCTTCTTTTGCTCGGTGGACTTAGGGGTTGTGAGTGGAGACGTGTCTCACTTTCCTTCTGATAACTGAGCTCCAACACAAAGGAGTTAAACGTTTGCCAGATGGGCAAGGTGGGAAGTCTTGGCAGCGACTCTGGGCGAAACCAGGAAGAACATGATGAGGCCAACTGAAAGAGAACGTCACTGGTTTCTAATGAGGGGGTGCCTATCAGGGGAGCAGGGCCTTCTGGGGGAGCCTTTTCCTGAAAGGAGGGAAGTGAGGTACAGAAAGAGAGGTCCCAGGTCCTACTCAGAGAAGGGAAATGCTCTGAGAAGTGGAAGGGGGTGTAAAGTAAGCAGGCAGATTGTCATCTGAGGGTCTTTTAAAGAAAGTTGAACTTGCAGAGACAGGCAGGTGACTCATAAGAATGGATCTGCTCACATCAAGCAGAGGAGAGAGATAATCACGGCTCCTAGAACTGCAGAGCACCTTAAGGGTCTCTCAGGTCAGTCCATGCATTTTACAGATGAGTAAACCAGGGCTCATACTTGGAGTAATGGAGAAGGCAAAACTTTTCTTAGTGCAGGATAGTTTTAGTCCAGTAGTACGATTCTGGGGGAAAAGCATGGGGTTTGGAGTCAAACAGACTCGAGTCAGCATCAGTACTCCAATTACAAACTGTGACCTTGGAGGATAAGAATACTTACCTCTTGGGGCTGTTGAGAATAAGTGAGAAAACAGATGTGAAAGCCCCTACCCAAAAACTTGTCGCTGTGGCCGATAAGTCCTGCTGAATGGTCATATGCCTTCCATTATGATTATGATGTACTTGGCTAATAGAGACGCTATTAAGAGAGTGACTGAAAAGAATTAATCAAGTGATTGCTATATGCCAGCACATTCATGTTATATTATAGGCATTCAATTAATTATTGAGATCATATTAGTCTGATGGATAATTATAAAAATGTGAACTGTGACACTAATAACAACATCAGTGGTCATGGCAATGATGATAGAGTGTCAGTGCAATTGCTCTAGAGATGTTACATGAAATGAGGGAAGGGCCAGGCACCGTGGCTCACACCTGTAATCCCAGCACTCTGGGAGGCTGAGGCTAGAGGATCGCTTGAGCACAGGAGTTCAAGGCTGCAGTGAACTACAATTGCGCCACTGCGCTCCAGCCTGGACAACAGACAGAGACCCTGTCTCAAAAAAGAATGAAAGGAATAAAAAGAAAAAGAAAGGAAAAGTTCTTTTGGAATCTAGCATTGGCTTTGGTGTTCGACAACAGGTAATGGGAGAAACATGAACTCTGTGGTCATTCATTCATTCATTGGACAAAGAGTAATTGAGGACCTACTTTGTGCCAGTCACTTTACTGGGAACTAGAGACACAGTGGTCAATAAAAGCAAGATTCTTTCCATAAATGGAGATTACTTTCTAGAGAAGGCAATGAACAAACAAGGAAATAGAGAACATTTTTAGATAACGGTAGGATTTATAAGAAACAAACAAAAACAGGACAAGTGCATAGAGATGATCTGAGGGAATAGCTATTGTAGATAAGGTGAATATCTCTAAGTAGGTGACCCTCAGAGGAGAGATCTGAATGGGGAGGAGCTATGTGGTGTGATGGATTAGATGGGGATGGGGAAGGATTCCAGGCAGAAGGCAAAAGCATGTGTAAAGGCCCTAAGGTGGCCATGCATATGGTATGTGATGCTGATCTGTGGCTGAAAATGTATGTTCTATATTTCTGCTTGAATGCCGGAAAAATGAAGAATTAATGTAAAGAGACTCTTCTCTGGAGAACTCAGCCTGGGATAGCTCTCTCAGGATGAGGCTAACAGTGATGGAGCAGGTTAGGGGCCATGAATCTTAGGACCTTCCAAGAGATGAGAAGTGTCCTGAAGACGCCCGGTGACTTGGCATGAGAGTCTGAGAAATGGTGCCTTGAGTCGGAACACAGGGCCGTGTGGCTCTGTCCAGGATTCTCTCATTGTCAAGTGTCCAAATGGAGACTCATGATCAGCCCCCGAGGACCTGGAAACCCTCCCCAGCTGCCCACGTTACCTCACTAACCTATTTGGATCATCAGATATGAATTTTCCCAATTGCCTTTAAAAATATTTCTATTTCTCGGCTGTATTGTCTCTTAAAGTAGGCCCTTGAGGGCAGGGGCCATGTCTAATTCATGGAATTCCCATGGGAAACAAAGCACCTAGAACAGAGCGTGGCACACAATAGGACTGCATGAGTGTCTGTTATCCAATAAGCATCACAGGTTTACTACTCACCTAATAAAAGCCTGCTTTTTATTTGTCGTACACTTTTCTCATCCGAGCTTTCAGGGTTACCCTGGGTTACGGGTTTGTGGAAGCTGCAAACAAGCTACATGACTTTGTAAACTTATCTCTATTTGCAGCCTTCTCTGTAATATGAATGAATTCTTGTTAGTCTGGGGCATAGTGAAAACAGTACTGGGCTGGGGGCACTTTTTCTAAGCATTGACTAGCTGTGCCATCTTATGACCATGCCTCTAGGAACCCAGGTTCCTTATCTGAATGTGTCAGACATTCATGCTGTGATTCCTGCATTTCATGGGGTACTGCCGTAGATGTCAGGGAGACTAAATCAATGTCTATGCACTCTGTAAACTGTAAGGTGCACATCGAGGGTGCAGACATTATACTGGGGCCCTCTCACCAGCCTCCTCCTGATCATTCAGTTGTCTCTTGCTGTATTTTTCCAGCTGTGAAGCTTTTATTTCTTTGTTTGTGGATAGGTGTCTACTGGATTTGTCCCATGACTGGATAATGTTTTTCTCTTTCCTTTGATATCTTACCATTACTGTTCCCTGGCCCCCACTTTAGGAGTCCCAAGAGCCGCCTGGGTTGATGGCTTCAGTGAATAGTCTATAGTGATCCTCAGGTTATTTCCAATGACATCAATATTCAGGACTCAGTTATTTGTTATTCGAGTCATTTCAACTCAGTACATGTGGAATGAGCTCCGGGTCTGTGTTGTGTATTAAAACAGGGTGGTAGCGGGTGAAAGGAAGGAGCCGTCGAAGAGCACAGTCTCATGGGAGTGAGGAGTGCCCACGTGATGGTGACTCCACACAAAATACAGTGGGTGGCACTCCTGGAGCAGAGGGCTGTGAGCAGCAGGATGAGGGGCACCTTCCCCACGTGGCTACCTTGTCTACTGGGCACATGCTGATCCCAACCGTGTATTTTGTCCTCATCCGCAGCCTGGTAGATGTTGACAGAATGGGGCAGGGACGCTTTCTTACACAATGGGGAGTGGATTATCAGGGGAAAGTGTACCCCATCCTGAAGGTGAGAGGCCCCTACCAAGGGCTGGTAGACCAGGAGGAAGGGGGAGGAAGGTTGGATCAGGGCTTAGAAAAAGAAGCAAACTTGGCTTAATGGGGGTTTGTCCTGTACCAAGACCCCTTGGGGTTTTCTGCCGGGGTCTGTGCTGTGACTGTCTGCTTAGCACAGGCCCTGGCAGGAGAGTTGGACTCGCCAGGGCTGAAAATCAGGAGCCTGGACCCTGTCATTGAGAACATCCAGCCGGGCTCTCTCTGTCCTTTGTCAGGGCCCAGGAGGCTCCATATCATTACTCCAGAGCATTCCGCTTCCCTCCGGCCTCATTACGCAGTGCTTTAGCTGTGGGAACTAAACCCATTACAAAAAGGAGGGGGTGGAATTGGCACACGGGGAAAGAGGCCTTCTCAGATCAAGCTAACAACTTGTGCCTATTAACTAAAGAAGATCATTAGAAAATTCCCATCTCCTTCTCTCCTCTCCCCCTGCCTTGCCCCCACCCCCGCCACTTGCCGTGTCAGATGCTGCGCGGGAGCCCAGCTCACGTGAATTTGTCTGTTTCTTGCGCACACACCCCACCTTAAAGGGGCCTTGCTCAGGGCTTTGTAGAAGAGAAAGCGTTGGATGGTGATGAGAACTTGCTTTGATGTTGAGTCTGATTTTAAACGAACGGGACTTTCCTTCTCTCTCCAACATGGTTCTTTTTGGAATCAGTGAAGACAGTGACTACAATACATTCTACTTTATGATTATTTTCTATCATCTATAAGGAAAGAGGCAAAGGGGAAAGGTTTTCTTTCTACTGCTCAACAATATCGGTGTTATAGCTAGAGTGTTGCTTTGAGATGAATCAATTTAAACCTCTTTTTATAGATGGGGACGCCAAAGCCCAGAGAGAGTAAGTGGTGTGCCTCACGCTTTACGAGAACGACGTAGGACTCATGCTTGCGAGTCTGGGGTTCTTCCTTTCCTAACAGGCTTCCTCCAGTTTTGTCATTTTTTCTCTTTCAGTTTCTGTCAGCCTTCTGATTGCTGTACCCACTCCTTGGCTATGTTCCCTGGCTAGTGTTGGATAACATCCTCAAAGAAATCCAGGAAAGCACCTTTGATTAGGCCACAGACGGAATACTGAGTATCAGCAATGGCCTCGTCACTTGCTCTTCTTCTCTCCCCCCAGGTTTAAAAATAAAACAAAAAATAAACCCTATACAAAAATACGGTCCAGAACAAAGGTCTGATTGAGGCTTCTCTGTGTTACTCCTCTCCCTTACTCAAATCTAGGAGGCTCCACCGCCCCATTTCTCACCGCACGGCTTCCTCCCTATGCCCATTTCTATTTCCAGTGGCAGTCTCTACCCAGACGTTGATGTGGTGGGATGTGCCTTCAAGTCTGTGTGCACTTTCCCCTCTGAATGTTTGGGTCTGTCTAACCCTGCTCCATTCAAGAGGGGGCCACGGAGGAGATGACCCGCGCCATGGCTCTCCCCAGCCTGGGCAGGTCACTGGAGGAAACACAACCATCCTCGTTGTGTGGGATAGTGAGAAAAGAGATTTTCCTCCTTAAATCAGAGCGCTTTTTTATGTGTGTATGTGTGTGTGTGTTTTACTATGCTCTGTTCAAAGGTCTGATTAGCATTTCCTTTTCAGTTGCTCCTTCGCCATCCCAGCTGCACCAATTGTGGTCAGTAAAGCAGAATTGGTGCACTAGCAATTCAGGAGCACAGCTGAAAGGGAAAGAGTGAAGAAGAAAACAAGGGAGTGAATTTTCTTAGCGCTTGAAGAAACCACTCCAATTAAAAAGAGAGAGAGGGAAGAGATGAGATGAGATACTTGGAGGGAGTAGACAAAAAGATTCCAAAGAAACAGGAACCTGAGTTAAATTTTTAAAAAGGAGAAGAGTGGCCCAAACTACCTATACTGAGAAATAGGTAACAAAAAAAAAAAGCACATGTAGAAAAATGTAAAAAAAGAAATTTTTTTTTTCAGAACAATGAATGAGACAGAAAAGGCTGGAGTTTTAAGAAATGAAAAAGTAGAGATAGAAACTTTCTTATTTCCTTTCCCTGCTTTTTCTTTTTAATTAACGCTTCTTTTACTTTTTTTTTCCTAATAGAAGGAAATGGAATTGCTGGGTGTTCAGTCCCAGAGGAGAGTTGGATGCTTACATTGGGGTGACTTGTGTGCTGGAGTTAGGGTTGATCTCACCACTCCTGCTTTGGGACTAGATTTAGATTCCTTCCCCAGTTTCCCCTTTGACCTTAAGCACAATTCCATTCTGCTCATTGCCTTCTCCTTCCCTTTAACGTCAGTGGTATATTGGGACCCTTAATGAGATTGTATTGGAGAAGTACTCAGAGCTCAACAGAGTAAAGGCACGGGAGAAAGTGTTAACAATGTTCATGATGATGATTCTTGGGGTCTTTTTAAAAGACTGTGTGCACAACATCGCTGGGACTACTCATTTGTATAAGCTACAACCTACCCCTCAAAATTACCTAATTGGGACTGAAACATCTCCAGCTGGCTCTCAGACCCAAGGAGTTTGTTCTTGGAAAGTGTGACCTTCTGCTTCGTCTGTTTGCAGACTCGTCTGTTTGCAGATGCGAGGGGATGTCTGCTTTACGGGAAAGTGTCGGTGCTGCAGTCTGCATCAGAGATGTGGTGCCAAAGAGAACACTACCAGCAGTTAGGAGAAGGGACGTGGAACGATGGACAGGACCATATCCCTTCTCTCATTATCACAAGCCAAAGCAAATGAGGTGTATTTGTGAGGTCTAACAATGTCCCTAAGCCTTATCCTTTTGGGATCCCAGTCATCCAGTGCACTGTATTGTTGCAGCTAAGAGTTTAAGACAGAGTTAAACAGACCTGTGTTTGAATTTCAGCTCCACCACGGACTAGCTAAGCAAGCTTGAGCAAGTTACCATTTCTTCTAAGTTCCTTCGATTTTATTATTATTATTATTATTATTATTATTATTATTATTATTGCGATGGAGTTTTGCTCTGTTGCCTCGGCTGGAATGCAGTGGTGTGATCTCGGCTCACCGCAACCTCCACCTCCCGGGATCAAGCGATTCTCTTGCCTCAGCCTCCCAAGTAGCTGGGATCACAGGCACCTGCCACCATGCCCGGCTATTTTTTTTCTATTTTTAGTAGAGATGGGGTTTAGTAGAGATGGTCACTGTGTTAGCCAGGATGGTCTCGATCTCCTGACTTTGTGATCCGCCCTCAGCCTCCCAAAGTGTTGGGATTACAGGCGTGAGCCACCGTGCCTGTCGTAATTCCTTCATTTTCAAAATGGGGCTATGTTATTTGCCACAGAGAGTTGCTGTGATGATTGTTAAAATGCACATAAAATACCTTCCACATAATTCATTCTCAGAAAATTCTAGAAATATTACATAATGACCCAGGAGGCAGAAGATCTGGTGTTGAGATATGTACGGGTTCACACACTGGCTCTGTCGCTTCCCAGCTGTGTGAACCAGGACAAGTTAATTTACCTATCAGTGCCTCAGTTTCCTCATCAATAAAATATGGGTTAAATGCCTACCTCATTATGTAAACTAAAGATAATGAGTATAAAAACTAGGACGCAGAAGATACTGCACGGCAACGATAGTTCTTGTGTTTACTTCCCAGACTCCAGTTTTGTCCCTGCATCAACTCTGTGCTCCTTCACAGGTCCCTTTTTTTCAGAGACCTCAGTTCAGTTTCCCTGTTATGAAATAGGAGTAGAGTTAGGCATCTATTGTCCATTCCAACTCTATGGTTATATCAACTTTCTATTTTTGTGAATTTTCTATATTTCAAAAATGCCTACTAGAATAGAGAGAAGGTTTCCAGAGGCCTGCCCTCCCCCAGGATACAGAAGCCTGTGTTCCTTGATTACCCTTTGCTGACCTCCTCTTAGCCCAGAAACCCACTGAGCTCACACTGGCTTAGACAAAGAGCAGAGGCCCCCAGGAAGAAGAAAGTGTCCTTGCATTGGGTGTACCTACAGTGTAATTGAAAACAAAGGACGGTTAGCTATGCAAGAATAAGGCTGATACGCTAAGCAAATCCCAGTAAGTTAACATTACCATGGTGATTACCTAGAATCAGAGTTAAGAGCGTGAGCTCTGGAGTCAGACCAGTGACAGGTCAGGTCCTAGCTCTCCCACTTGCAACAGTTTGATCTTGGACAAAAAACCCCTTTCCATTGCTTGAGTCTTAGTTTCCTCTTCTGTATGAGGCTTTAAAAAACGGAATAACCCTTGTGAGCATTAGATCAGATGATCCATGCAAGATGCTTAGCCCAGTGGCTGGCATATCCTGAGTCCTCACGGTATTAGTTATTACTATTATTAATTCTGCTATTACTATTGTCGTGGTTATCTCAGAAAACCTCACAGAAGAGATATGTGAAAGCCAGATTTTGAAGAGGGACTAGAGAGTTTTGCGATGGGAAGGTGGTTCTTGGAATGGTCAGTGGAAAGCAGTATGTCCCTATGAATCTCTTGTGGAAGAACCCAGCATCTGTGGATTTTCAAAGCTTTCCACGTAATTCTGACCCGCAGCCAGGGCTGATATGAGAACAAGGCAGTCACAGACATGGTTCATTAAGTGTGGACCACTAGACAAGAAATTGAGATTTCTGACTTGAGGCACGGGCTCTGCTCCTAGCTAGGTGCCTGGCCATGGCAACTACTTCACCTCACTGGGTTTTAGTTCCTTAATTTGCTAACCAAGGAGAGTTGACCCACCCTAAGTGATCTCCAAGTCTCCTCTCAGCTCTCAGGTTCAAGGATCTTAAACAGCTTTCCTTCACTGAGTCAGAATCCATGTTCAGGCGTCCATTCCAGTTCATCTCCTGGATGATTTCCTCGAGCCTACAGGACCCGGAGCCAGCCCTCTGGGTCTTCCCAGCACCCCACCCCCAGGTCTCTGCATGTCTTACACAAATTCACTCCCCAGTCTGACCTGGCCTCACCCGGAACCATAAAAAGAGGCCAAATTGAAATGTACTGTGCAGGGACTCAGGTGGCAGTCCACAGCCTGGTCTACTGGGCCACTTGGAAGTTTGTAACCGTGTAACTTGGGGCTCCAGATAATAATAACCGCTAGCATTTCTTGAGCATTTATAACATGTGAGGCACTGTACTAAAAGCTTGAAGTCTATTTAATCTGCTTTAATCCTTACAACAGCGCTGTGGCATCAGCATGGTGAGTCCCATTTTAGAGCTGTACATGTAGAATCTGAGGCTTGAAGACATTAAATAACTTCCCCAAGATCACACAACTGGTGTGTGGTGCAGGTGGACCCACAGCCCTGTCTGCTGGGCTGCGGCACCAAGGCTTCCTTCTATTGTTCACATTACCTCCCATAATCCTCAAATCACAGTAATTTTGGGGGGCCAATGAGTGATCTCACAAGAGGGGTACAGGCTTGGGTTCTTATGTGTAAGATACTGCATTTGTTATGTTAGGTCACAAGTGGTCTCTAGAAACCATTTACTCCTTCACCCACCATTAGAAACTCTCCTCCACCTGCCCTCAGCTTACTATCCAATCTCATCACCCTGTGACCATCTGCAGTCAGACCACCCTCTGTGGAGACTGCCTTGCTGAGTGGTTGAGGGCACAGCCGATGGTGTGGTGCTGCATCGTCCAATTTGGTAACCACTGGCTGCATGTGGCTATCGAGCACTTGAAATGTGGCTCGTCTGAATTGGGATGTGCTGTGCGTATAAAACACACCAGATTTCAAAGAATGAAATACATATTTTGGAAATATTGGGTTAAATAAAACGCGTTGGCTCACGCCTGTAATCCCAGCACTTTGGGAGGCCGAGGCGGGCGCATCATGAGGTCGGGAGATTGAGACCATCCTGGCTAACACAGTGAAACCCCGTCTCTACTAAAAATACAAAAAAAAAAAAAAAAAAAAAAAAAAAAAATTAGCTGGGCGTGGTGGCGGGCGCCCGTAGTCCCAGCTACTTGGGAGACTGAGGCAGGAGAATGGCGTGAACCCGGGAGGCGGAGCTTGCAGTGAGCCGAGATCGTACCACTGCACTCCAGCCTGGGCGACAGAGTGAGACTGTCTCAAAAATAAATAAACAAATAAAATTTAAAAATCAGTTTTACCTTTTTTTACTTTATATTTTTAATGTGGCTACAGGATATTTAAAATTACACATGTGGCTGGCGTTTGTAGCTCACGTTATATTTCTGTTGGACAGACGGGTCTGGAGTGAGGCCACCTGTGTTTGGATCCCAGCTGTCACGATCTGTGTGATGTTGGTCAAGTTAATTCATCTCTATGTGCCTCAATTTTCCCACCTGTAAAATAGGGGTGATAGTAATAACCTACTTTGTAAGGTTGTGGTAAGCATTTAATGACTTAGATTTATCAAACAGTCCCTGGCTCATTTGTTTGCTACTTACTGCTCACTGATGCCAGAACAGGCCAGGTTCGTTTCCTGCCTGTGCTGTGCGCTTTTTTTTTTTTTTCTTGGAAGGCTTTGCATTTCCTCTCCACCTCCTTGGGTTCTGTGTCTTCCAAAACAGCACGGCTTGTTAGAACTCCTGCCACTTTCTTCACGTAAACATTAACTTCTTGCCTCCTAGTCATCGTTTCAGCAGGCATACCTGAAATGTCGTTTGAAGTAGACTGAAATCAGGACTTGTGTCTACTGTGCCTTACTTACCTGTCTGTCTTCCTATCATGCCCTCCATAGATCTCACACGGTGCCTCGCACAAGGCGGTGTTGCCTAAATGCTTGTACATTGACTGATGAATGTGCCTCCCACCCTTTTCCACATTCTTTCAGAGTCTGTACAAGGAACAGTCCCCTTTCCTCTGGTCATTCTTGAGTCCCCGTCATCTCCAGGGGATTCTCTTCAGTGTAGAACAACAACTCCATCTCTTTCATTTCTCTTGCCCTCCATTTCTCATGCTTTCGGAGTGGGCGATGCCTCTCCCTCCAACCCGGCACGTGAGTGTTGAGATCAGCTGTAATTTTGAGGCCTTAAAAGAAATGGCCTGGGTTCATTACATTCTAATTGCATTGATGGTAAGGAAAGATAGTTGCTTTAATTAAGAAAGACCTCCCTTGGCCAGTGCTGTGGTGGTGGTGGTGGTGCAGAGTGCTGTTGCTGCTGCTGTTGCAAATGCTGATTATTTATGTGGTTTTCAGGGGAGTTCAGAAGCATCAGTTCACACCCACAGGCAGCCCAGTCTTTGTGTCTACCAAGCGTCTACGTTCTGTCATTACTCTCCTTGGGAACTTACCCAAGAGGGGAAACTTTTACCAGCTTTGGATCCTACTCAAAGTTCAGGGCACATGTCTTCCAGGAAAATAAAATCTCCCCAAATAACATGCCTCTGAAGGGAATAATTCTGGTTCTAATTTCTCTTTAACAGTCTGTTTTTCTTTTTTTTTTTTTTTTTTTTTGAGACGGAGTCTGGCTCTGTCGCCCAGGCTCACTGCAAGCTCCGCCTCCTGGGTTCACGCCATTCTCCTGCCTCAGCCTCCCGAGTAGCTGGGACTACAGGTGCCCGCCACCTCGCGCGGCTAGTTTTTTGTATTTTTTAGTAGAGACGGGGTTTCACCGTGTTAGCCAGGATGGTCTTGATCTCCTGACCTCGTGATCTGCCCGTCTCAGCCTCCCAAAGTGCTGGGATTACAGGCTTGAGCCACCGCACCTGGCCAACAGTCTGTTTTTCAACAGACCAGGGCAGAGACCCCTTCTAACACTGATATTGAGATTATTCCATAAATAGCCCTTTCTTTTGAATTAAACATGGTCTCCCTGTGAGGCCCACTTTTAAAATACTCCTTGACATTTTAGAAGCAAGCCATTTAGTGAGTTGTGAACCCTAAGTATGGATTCATACTGAGATACTGCAGCTCCAGGATGCTCGAAGGTCGGGGGTGGGATGTAAAAGATGCTAGGAAGGAATGTGGGAATGTGAGGGTACCATAGGGAAGTCCTGCCAACTTTACTAATTTTCTAGTTTCTTTTCTTTTTTTTCTTTCTTTTCTTTTCTTTTTTTTTTTTTTTTGGAGACAGGGTCTTGTTCTGTCACCCAGGCTGGAGTGCAGACGCCTGATCTCGGCTTACTGCAACCTCCGTCTCCCAGGTTCAAGTGATTCTCCTGCCTCAGCCTCCCAAGTAGCTGGGATTACAGGCGCGCACCAACATGCCTGGCTAATTTCTGTATTTTTAGTAGAGACAGGTTTCATCATGTTGGTCAGGCTGGTCTTGAACTCCTGACCTCGTGATCTGCCCGCCTCGGTCTCCCAAAGTGCTGGGATTACAGGTGTGAGCTACCACACCCCGCCTAGTTTTCTAGTTTCTAGGCCATCTGAGAAAATGGAAAGCAGGATCCAGCTGAGTTCAGAAGCATCTAAACTTTGAGTAGCTCAGAAGCCAAGTGATAAGTTGAAACTGTAATAAAAGGGCAAATCTAATTTATTTTGGTTTGCTTATTGAAGAACAAGTGAGGTAAGCTGGAAAAAGCACATCTGAGTCACACTTAGCCTTGCAAATATGGAAAGATCCTACAAAGACCAGTTCACTGTAGCATCTTTGGCTTAAACTTTTCCAAACCAGCAGTAGACATGCTTATTCTTTAGACTTGAGAAAAGAGTTTCTCCAGATTCCCTGGACACCCCTCCTGGTGCCTTTCAACCCGGACAGGTAGGAAGTTCCCTTAGCTATCCAATGAAAATCCTCCTGCTTCCTGCAACACCTGTCCTCAGTGAAGGCAGGGAAGAGCTTGTCCTTCATTCCTCACGGACTTGCCTGCACTTGAACTGTCAGTCCTTCCTGGGAAAATGGTTTCTCTGGTGGGGTGCGGATGTGTCCACAGCACCACTGTCCATGGCCAAGTGCCAAGTGACGAAAGTGTCGGGCCTTTTGAAATTGTCAGAGAAACTGATTTTCTTGTCAAGTCTCGTCCTGTACAGTTGGAGGGCCAAATTCTACTTTCATGTTAGCTGCCACAGAGATCAAAGGCTGCTGACAAGGAGCTGAAGGGTTTGTGCCTGGTCTGCTTCAACCTTTCCTCAGTCCAGCTTGGGGAATGCTCTTGGCTTTCGGCTTTCTTGAACTCTTATCGATCCTCCTTTGTGGGCCGACAGATGAAGGGCCTGGGAAATAATTTGAGGGATCTAACTCAGAGAGAACATTCTTACATATGCAGCGTGAGGGAGGTGAGAAACGAGAGAAGACAAGGCGAGGTATGCACAGAGCCATCCTTTGCCTCAGAAAATTCAGGCATACTATAAGAACAGGGATGTGGAGGTAGTATCAGAGGAGAAGAAAGGGTGAGATATCAGTGCCTGGTGGACACTAGAGGGTCTCTGTCCAGGGGATCTCCCAGCAGAAGGACTAGTCTTTTCGTTGCTCATATTTGGGTATTGCATGAAGGTAGGGCACAAAGGAGATAACTTCTGAAGCCTCTTCCTACATCATGTAAGCCCTTAAGGGAGAGAGGAGAGCGAGTGATGAGCAAATTCAGGTTATCAGCAACCTTAGATATATCTAAAGATATATAATAAGTCAAAGGTAAGACTGCAGGTAGGGGAGGTAGTGGGGCAAATGAGCATTGTAGAAGTCATCCAGGTCTACCAGGAAGGGGGCCGTGGCAGTAGATGAGGGTGTGGAGCATGGGATATAGCTAAAGATAGATAATAAGTCAAAGGTAAGACTGCAGGTAGGGGAGGTAGTGGGGTAAATGAGCATTGTAGAAATCATCCAGGTCCACCAGGAAGGGGGTTTGGCAGTAGATAAGGGTGTGGAGCATGGCACCAGGAGAACAGTGCTTCTGCATTCCAGAGGGCCCGTTGTTGGCTTTTCACTTTGAGCCTTCTCTTTGGTCTTTTGTGTAGTGCTAAGCACCATCCTTTAATTGCCCTCTGCTCTTTATCTACTTTTCCTCTTCAATACCCCGAGTTTTTCTGACCGGAAGGAACCACCTACATGCATTTCTTTACCTGCAGGCAATCTGCAGACCTCCACTGAACCAGACAAAGTAGATTCTCATGGTCTTAGGCATTATGGGAGACAGAAGATCTCAGAAATGAGAAGAGAAAACATCTCCAGAAAAAGAGATAGGGCACTGGTGTCTGATGAAACCATTAGCCTGGAAAGCTTCCTTTTCACCTGTCCTGATTGTTGGGGACTGTAAGACCACGAGGCCAGGACCCGTCTCTATCGAGTGGCCATATCTTCCTGTTCATTCTCAATTCATTTACTTACATGGCACTTATAATAATGTGCGGTCCCATTCTATTTGATTCTAGAGCTGTAGCAACAGATTGGAGGTAACTTTGTGTAATTTGTGTAGAGAGGAGTCCCATTATTTTAATGCGTTTGGTTTCTACATTTCAGGGAGCAAATAGTGAGAATCCAGATAGCAAGGTATTATCCAAGAATTTATCGGAATCTACTAAGTTCCTGAGTGTAGATAGCAAAGTTTACTTATTTCCATGAAACTGACAGTGGGTTTCTTGAGGGTAAGCCCCATGTGTCTCTTTGTTTCTGCCTGGTACATGACACACTGCCTAAATGCTCAATGAATAAATCAAATTATATCAAAAGGATAGAAAACACGGGTTAGCCGTTGGAGTGGATGGAACAGTTGGGATTGGACTCTAGAATATGCAAAGCATATGAAAAATAACCCAAATGAATATTTTAAAAAGTTCTCAACCTTGGCTCTCTGTAATAATTGTCCAGAAAGCTTTTAAAATACACTGGTGTTCAGACCTCATTCTGAGCCAATTAACTCAGAATGGAACTGTTGAAAACTCCTCACATGACCCCAGTGGGAATCCAGGGTTGAGAACTACCAGTCTAACATAATTTGCTGTTTCTATTGGAAAGCTACATGGCACGCATGTCCTACTGGTAGCAGGTTTGGCCTCTACCAGTTGACACATGTTAGAAAAACCGTATTTGCATGCAGCCAGATGGGCAGCACCCAGGTTTGGTGAACCATCTGTGCCATTGAGAATGTCAATATAATTTTATTACTATCTTCATTTCATGAAGATTTGCTAAGTTCAGCAGCATGCTAGATGCTGGGAGGGTTATGAAAGGGCCTAAGGCAAGGCACCTTGTTTCCAGGTGAGAGACAAGGCGAAGGCCAGCACACATGAATCTCTATGATGCAGTCCATCAGCAATGACATGCCAAAGTGCACGGTGGGATCAACATGGTGGTAGGAGTGCAGAGGAGGTGACATATTACACAGGAAAGTCAGTCTTGAGCTGGATTTCAAAGGATGAGTGGGACTTGAAGAGATGGAGGGGCAAGAAAAGGACAATTCCAATTCCAGACACAAGTAGTAGAGGGCCTGACAGTGGCAGATTTCTCTGACCCTCCACTGGCCCTTTGATTGCAATCAGGTCTCCTGGTGCTAGGTGGACGTCAGATGGGGACAGCAACATCTTTCAGGTGTATGCACAGACTCCCCCTTTCCTCTCACCGGCTTCCCCCTGCTCTCACTTTCTGGCCTCCATATATGGACTAGAAACTCAGGATTGGAAACCCGACCTCTACCACCTACCCCAGCTCCCTGGACTTGGTGATAGAGCTGGACTCCCTTCTTGATCTTACAGTCCTCTGAGTTCTACCCACTCTTGATTTTAGCACCTCTGGGAACTTTCAGGGAAGGACAGTCTCGACTTCATGTGGCTCCTGGGCCTCTCTCCAGCTGGGCTAGCCCAACCTCCTCTCCTTCCCTCTGGCATGTACCCCAGAATTCTAAGACATTGTCTCATCCAGGGCAATGAAGAAGATGGTCAAGATGCCTGTTCCTACGAGAGTGCTTGTCAGCCTTTTTCACATCATAGAATACATAAGAAAAATGAAAACATTCATATGGTAAATGGAACTCACTGTTCTTTGCCATGGTGCTGAAGTGACTGGCCCTGAGAGCTGAGGAGATAAGATCTACCTACCTGTAACCCAGGGGTTACACCCCAGAGGAAAAGCTGTGTCCTGAACAATGCTGCCAGCAGATACCCTAACCTTTTGCCAACCTCTAGATAGCAGAACTGTTCCAGTTAGGGTACCCCATCTTTAAAAAAGAGAAATATTTTAGTGGAGATACAGATGTTAAAGTCAAAATTGAGACGTTTTGGCTTTAAAAACTGATTTTGATAGCTTGGTAAAACCTAGGGAACTGGTTCTGACTTGAGCAAGAATATGTCTCTTTTTCATAGTTCTTAGCAAGGGGGAAAATCCTAAAGGTGCTAAACAGTTTTGCATCTCCCAGTTGGGGCAGAGCCTTCCTCTGCCAATGGGACATGTTGTCCAGCCATGGCAAAAGCTAGCCCCTTACCGCTAGCCCCTGTCAGCAGCCATGGAGGATCTATGATCCGGAAGTGGAATCCCGTATCTTAGTTGCAGCAAGATGGGATGGGAGCAAGGCAGCACTAGGGCTGTGAAGTTCAACTGAAGAGCAAATGTTCAAGGATATGTACAAAGATCTGCTGGGGTCCAGGCAGGCAGTTGGTGAAGTTGCCTAGAATGAAACAGCAGAATGTTCCAGTAGGTGGACACAATGCACCAATAGGTGATGGAGAAAGGCAACAAGCAACTCTTGAAACTTAATGTCTGGACAGGTGGATAGCCAGCACTGCCAGACACCTGAACTTCCAGGGCTGGAGTGAACAAGGCAGGTGGATACTGGAACTGCTGGGTCTTCTCTTCACTGCAGCAACACTAGGGAGGGCCCAACAGGTCAGGGATCCCAGAGTCAAGCTGAGAAATATGACTACTCGCCAAGTAACCTGTGTGAGCCAAGCAAGGGAGAAGGAGACAAGCCTGGAGTTGGAGAGGACAAGTGAAGCTAGGATGCCCCAAAGAGGGACAGAGCTAAAGCAAGTAAGCGGCCAAGAGTAATGTGTGCTCTTCGGTTATGGATTATGGCTATGTCTGTGTTTCTGTACCTAGCATAGAGCTGCCATGTGGTTGAATGAATTTTTTTTGAATGAATAAGTGAGTGAATATAGGAGTGAGGCCAAAGTCATAAGGATCAAGTGGTTCAAGCTACAGAGCCAAGGACTGCAGAGGCTGAGAAATCAAATTGAGGTAACTTGACAAGTGTTAGCAGATGCGTCTGAAGTTCCCCTGGAAGTGTGCTGGGCTAGTGGCATGGAGGGCATTACAGTCTAGCCAGAACCAAGGCACAGGACAAGTAACAACAACAATGCCGTAGTGTTTTCAGCTTTACAAAGGGTGCTCACATACCTTATCTAGTGCATCTGAACTGCACAGCAACCTCCTGAGGATACACAAGAGCGGATTAGATGTGCTCCCTGTCCTCGGACCGTGCTTTTCCTCCTTGAGTGCCAATCAGATGGAGTGGAAGCCAGTGGATTGTTTACCTATAGCACATGTGGGGTGGGAAATCAGAAGGCCAAGGGAAGAAACTTTGGCTCCATTCGAAAGCCAGCTGTGCAAGGATCCCTGGTGGATGAGGGACCGGGGAGCCAGAATAAATATTTAACTTTCATTTTGAAACACTGTCCTTGTGTGGCTGTCACCATTGTGGTGGACAAGCTGTGGAGCTAAATATTTACACTTCCTAATTGTTCCCCAAACTGCTGGATGCCCCCATTCTACTGTAAGCTGTCTGTCTGTCTGTTTATTCATTCACTCATTTGCTCACTTGCTTTCCTAATTTTAAAATGTATATGTTAGTTTGGGAAGGAGGTTGAGGGGGAGGAGAGGAGGTACAGAGGTTGAGTCAAGATTCTCTTCCATTTCAGAGAAAGGAAATAAAACCACGAGATGGAAAGTAGAGGTCGAGAAAATGCTGACTGGCTTCTAGATCTGTTACACACAGTTGGTTTTTTTTTTTTTTTAACTTTTTATTTTGGAATAATTTTAGATTTACCAAAATGTTACAAAGATAGTAAAGAAAGTTCCCGTATATCTTTCACCCAGCTTCCCCTAATGTCAGCATCTTACATAATGATGGTACGTTTGCCAAAACTTAGAAATTAACATTGGTACAATACCATTAACTAAGCTCCACAGTTACTCAGTGTCACCAGTTTTCTCACCAATGTCCCTTTTCTGTTCCAGGATCCAATCCTGGATACCACGTTTCATTTAGTCATCATATCTCTTCGGTCTCATGGGATCCATGTTAGTTTCTCAGTTTTTCATAACCTTAATAGTTTTAAAAGGTAGTGACCGGTTGTTTTGTAGAATATCTGTCAATTTGGTTTTTTTCTGATGTTTTTCTCGTGATTAGACTAGGTGTTATGAGTTTTAGGAGAGAATATCACAGAGGTGAAGTCCTCTTCTTAATAGATCCTATCAGGACACATGCTATCAACATGACTTAAGCACTGGTAATGTTGACCTTGTTTCTCTGCTGTGAAGTTACCATTTTCCTTTTTCTATATTCTCTTATTTGGACATAAGTTACTAAGTCCAGCCCACACTCAAAGGGAGAGGAATCAAGCTCCGTGTTCTGGAGGAGGGATTATCTACAGATATTTGAAATTATTCTCTAAGGGAGATTTGACCCTTTTTCTCCCTTTATTTATTCAATGATTTGTGTATACCATCGTATCAGTTTCTTGGGGTCGTTGTAATTGCCACAAACTGCATGGCTTAAAACAACAGAATGCTACTCTTTCATAATTTAGGAGCAAGGAAGTCTGAAATCAAGGTGTTGCCAGGGTGAATTCTTTCTGGAAGCTCTGAGGGAGAATCCATCCCGTGCCTCTCTCCTGCCTTCTGATGGTTGCGGCAACCCTTGGTGGTCCTTGTCTTGTAGACACATCATCTTGGTTTCTGCCTGAGGTTCACACCGGCTTCTTCTCTGTTTGTGTCTCTGTGTCCTTTCCTCTTCTTATAAGAACACCGGTCACTGGATTTAGGGTCACCCCTAAATCCAGGATGATCTCAAGATCCTTAACTAATTACATTGGTAGAGATGCTATTTACCCATTCTAAGTAAGTCAGTCCCATTCGGAGGTTCCAGTGGACATGAATTTTGAGGGGACACAATTCAACTTTTTATGGATGATATAGACTCATGTGTATTTATCTTTTGGATTAGAATCAAATCGTTTATTTATTTCCTCAGATTGTTTCAGCTTTGACCATTGGGAGTTCTTCCAGATTGGCTTCAGTATCCTCTGACATGTCTCCGTCTTTTCTTCTCTCTCTCTCTCTCTCTCTCTCTCTCTTTCTCTCTCTCTCTCCCCGTGTGTTTTAGTATTTCCTTACTTCTAGATGCTAAAAGATACTTGGGGCTCCTCTTGCATTTTCCTTGTCCCAGCCCTAGAATCAGCCGTTTCTCCACAGAGCCCTGGTTGGTTTTCTTTTGTTGGAGAATGGTGTTTCCCCAGTACCACTGGGGATCCATGTGCTGGCTATGTTTCTTCCTGTGGAGCTTTCTCTGCTTCTGGGTCCTCTGTGCAGACACAGCTAGGAAATCTACGTATTGTATGCTAAACCATCCATATAGGCATATCCCTATTTATTTCTGTATCTACATATCTGTTACGTATTAAAATAAAGATGTGTTTTTACTGATCTCTCCTACTCTAATCCAGGACCCCGGGGGCACTTCCTGTCCTCTCCAGCTTCACTGTCACTTCTTTCTTTGACAATGAGAAACCTGACTCCCATTATTCACAATTTATTTACCTATTTGTTCTGCCCTGGTATCATGTAAAGTAGTTTCAGAATTGTTAACCTGGACCTCTGTGAGAAACAGACTTACCAACTAGAACACAGTGTCTTTCTACGTTCTTTTTGTCGTTAGCCTTATAGTTTCCGGTCAAAACACTATTTCCCAAAGTTACTTAGATCCTCTTCTTTTTTCCACACTCCCCTCGGTGAGGTTAGGCCATACATTTTTCAATACAGTTAGATTCATTTGTCAAAGCGTGCACTCCGTTCTGGGTTCCCCCAAACATCTTGGTTGATTTTTTTTTACAATTTACATAAAGTTCAGTTCTAAGGTTTTGAAAAATGCACAGAGTCAGGTAACTATAATGCTACCCAGTTCCATGCAGCACCATCCCATCATCCCCAAATTTCACTGAGCACACTGTATTGCTGTCGATGAGATACTGATCATTTCTTACAGGATCCTACTCTGAGTGGGTAACATGTACAAAGAGCAGTTTCCCATCCACTACAAAGGACACCGTCTGCTGTGAGATGCACAATCATTTCATTGCTTACGGTACCTGTGGGGTGGTACTTCAAAAGGATGCAGAAAAGGAAGAAACTCTTAGGAGGTTGGATAGTATTTTGTGGCAAAATAGAGTTTTTTGAAAGCGATTTCAAACTAATAATTTATTAATTTAATGTGACAATAAACAATATTATTTATTGACTTCCTATGTATTCATCTTGTGTTAGGCAATTTGGGAAAGACAGGAAACCCATTAGCATGAGAAGGGTGGGGCTGGCAGGAGGTAATTCTAGTTAAATGTGGTGGATTGAGTGCAGACATTTATATCCATCCCTTCAACCCCACTAACGTGATAGGACAGAATAAAAAATATACCCTACAAGGACAAAAAGAGGAGGAGACCATACAGACAAAACACTTCAGCTAGGTGAGGCTATCCCTACATATATCCACATGGCCAACTCCCTGACTTCCCTCAGGCCTTTGCTCAAATGTCCTTTTTAATGAACCTACCTCATCTACCCCATTACAACTACACCTCAACACACCCTCCCTCACACTTCTGACTACCTTATCCTGCTCTAATACCACACGTTATGTACTTATGTATTATACCTACTGCCTGTTTTGTTCACTGATATATCCCAGCCCCCTAGAATAATATTCATCACATTGTAGGCATTTAGTAAATTAAGAACAAATTATTACTGTGGCCCATGGAAAGTTGATAAATGAATGGGAACTGACTTGGCAGAGCAGAGAAATTCATAGATACCCACGGTAGAGGGACTAATGTGAAACCAGTCCCCGAAGACCCAGGAGTGCGAGGTACCCAGTGCCTTGAAAGGTGGCACTATAAACCAGGGATTGTTAACAGACGATGGGAGAATCCTTTCTCCCCACCCAGGCAACCAGGACACAGCTTTTTTCCTGCCTTTTCCCCTACTCTAGCAGAGGATCAAAGAGGTTAAACCAGAGAGGAAGAGTCCTCTTTTAGGAAATTGCCTGGCTCAGGATAAAGACTCATGGACAGTGGCATTAGGGATCAATAAGCAATGTCTAAAAGTGAAAAATCAAGAAAGCAGGATATTTTATTATAAGCTTTGCAGTACTGTTTGACTGTCATGCACACATACTACCCTGAAAAAAATAAAATTAGACTAGAAAAAGAAACAACCTAGGGACACCTATTTTGTTTGTAAGTTGATTTCTCAGAAAATTGAAGGTTTTCTCAGAAAACCATACTTTTGTTAATAGAAATATTAAATTTTGAATGTACTTAAATATATTTTATTAAATGTATTTTCTTATGGAAACATGTAAATGTACATAAAAAGAAAGAGAACAGTATACTCATCAACTAGTTTCAACAGTTAATTTTTTAAATTGTTTCATCTATTTGTCTACCTATGTATTTATTTTACTACAGATTTTTAAAACAAATTTCAGACATCACACAATTTTTCCACCAAATACTTCTGTATATATCTTGGCAAATAAAAATGATTAGATCAGTTGTCTTATAAAATTTCTCTAACTTTGTACTTGTCAGATTATTTATTCTCTTGTGCAGTTATTTAAAGATTTTTTCTTTTTATTTGCTGCAAATTTATAGAGCTAAGATCCAAATTAGTTTCAAGTCTATAGTGCATCATATCAGGGGACATATAATTCCTGGTTGTCCTGTTTTTTGTGATGTGAAGTTTATTCATAGTGAGTTAGGGGACTGTCAACCTGACCCATCCATTACTATGTTTCCATCAGCCTTTCAATTCATGGTCTCACCATCCATTAACATCATGAGTTCATTAGACATTGCAAAATGCCATTCCTTTTGCATGTATTAGTTAGCGTTCTATAAAATAGAACTTTCAACTACAGCCATGTGTCACTTAATGACAGAGATATGTTCTGAAAAATGTTGTCGTTAAGTGATTTCATCGTGTGAACATCACCGAGTGCACAAATACTACACGCCTAGGCATATGGGCCAGCCTTTTGTTCTTAGGCTACAAAACTTATAGCTTGTTACTATACTGACTGCTGTAGGCAGTTATAAAATAAGGGTAAGTATTTGGGTATCTAAACATAGCTAAACATAGAAATGGTATAGTAAAAATATGGCATAATTTTGAGGCAGGTGGATCACTTGAGGTCAGGAATTTGGGAACAGCCTGGCCAACATGGTGGTGGTGCACCCCTGTAGTCCCAGCAACTCGGGAGGCTGAGGCAGAAGGATTGCTAGGAGGCAGAGGTTGCAGTGAGCTGAGATTGTAACACTGCACTCCAGCCTGGGTGACAGAGAGAGGCTCTGTCTGAAAAAACAAAAACAAAAACAAAACAAAAGAGCATAATCTAATCTTATGGGACTACCATCATATTGTTATGTGGTGCATAACTGTATTGGATATCCTGGGAAAAGTAGGATAATTGCTTGATAGTGCGTCTTTATTCATTTTCAGAATAATGCATTGATGCCCTAGCAATTTTCAAAGGTGTCCAATGAGCGTTGTTTGTTGCTCTGTGTTGAGGAATTGTTATGGACTCAGGATTTTTAAATTTATTGAGGCATAATTTACATAAAGTACACTGCACACATTTTGACAAATGTATAACCTACCATGTAACTACTGCCACAATCGAGACAGAACATTTCCATGACCCCAAAGATTTTCTTGTACCCCTTTGCACACAGTCATTCCCTCCATTTTCATCCCCAGGCAACCACACGTCTGCTTTCTTTCACCATTGGTTAGTTTGCTTGTTCTAGACCTTCTTATAAATAGACTGACACGGTAAATTCTCTTTGTTTTTGACTTCTTTCACATGGCATAATGTTTTTGAGATTGCTTCATGCTACTTGTATTAATAGTTTTTATTACTGAGTAGTATTCCATTTTATGAATAAACAACTTGTTTATGTGTTCATCTGTTAATAGATATTTAGGGTGGTGTTAGTTCTTGACTATGAAAAATAAAACTGCTATGAACATTTGTATACAAGCCTTTGTGGGAACAAATGCTTTCATTTCTCTTGGGTAAATACTTAGGAATAGAATTTGGAATCGTGTGGTAGGTGAATATTTGTGAGAAATCACCCAACTTTTTCAAAGTGGTTGCACCCTTGCCTTCCTACCAGCAATGTGTGAGAGTTTCACTTGTTCTATACCTTTGCAACACTTGGTCTTGTCGGTCTTCTAAATTTTATCAATTAGTCGTTCTAGAGGGTGTGAAATGGTGTCTCATTGTGATTTTAATTTGTTCTTCCTGATAATTAATGAACTTTTGAGCATCCTTTCATGGACTTACAGGCCATTCATCCATCTTCTTTTGTAAGTGCCTGTTCAAATCTTTTGCTCATTTTTAATACATTTTATTTTCTAGAGAAATTTTAGGTTCATGGCAAAATTGAGAGGAAGAAACAGAGACATCCCATAAACCCATTGCCCACACACACACTACACACAGCCTCTTCCGTTATCAAGATCCTCCACCAACGTGACACATTTCTTACAACGGATAAACCTACATCGGCATATCATTATCCCCCAAAGACCATAGTTATAGTAGGGTTCAGTCTTGGTGTTGTACATTTTATGGGCTTGGACAAATGTATGACTTATATCTGCTATTATAGTTTTATACGGAGTAGTGTCCTAAGATCTTCTAAAAATTCTCTGTGACCTGCCTTTTCATTCTTTTCTCCCCTACTACCCCTGGAGACCTCCAGGTCTTTTGCTACCTCCAGAGTTCTGCCTTTTCCAGAATATCATATAGTTGGAATTAATTGTACAGTAAGTAGCCTTTTCAGATTAGCTTCTTTCGTTTAGTAATATGCACTTAAGTTTCCTCCATGTCTTCTCACCGCTTGATAGTTCATTTCGTTTTAGCGCTGAACAACATTTCATTGTGTGGATGTACCACGGTTTATTTATCCATTCTCTGACAGAAAGACATCTTGGTTGCTTCCAAGTCTTGGCGATTTTGAATAAAGCTGCTATAAGCATCTGTGTGCAGGTTTTTGTGTGGACGCAAATTTTCAATTTCTTTGGGTAAATACTGAAGAGTATTGCTGCTGCTAATCAGTTGCTAATCATACTTCAAGAGTATGTTTCGTTTTACAAGAAACTGCCAAACTGTCTTACAAAGTGGCTGTATCATTTTGCATTCCCACCAGTGGTGAATGAGAATTTCCATTGCTCTACATCATAACCAGAGTTTGTTTTTTTCAGTGTTCTGGATTTTGGTCATTCTAATATGTGTGTAATGGTATCTCATTTTTTGTTTTAATTGCATTTCCCTGACAATATATGATACTGGACATCTTTTCATATGCTTATTTGCCATCTGTATATACGTATTTCACAGATGTCTGTTAAGGTCTGTTCCCCTTAATACTTTAATCAGATTTTTTCCTTCTTATGGTTTAGTTTTAAAACTTTTTGTATTTTTCTAATTTTTTATTGTGTTTATTTAAAGTATACAACATGGCGTTATGAGTCTTTGTATGTTTTAGATAACAATCTTTTATCAGATAGGTTTTTTTGCAAATATTTTCTCCCAGTCTGTGGCTTGTCTTTTCATTCTCTTGACAGTGCCTTTTGTAGAGCAGAAATTTTTAATTTTAATGAGGTCCAGCTTATGAATTCTTTCTTTCATGGATCATGCTGTCCGTGTCATATCTAAACAGTCATTGCCGAACTGGTCATCTAAGTTTTCTCCTATGTTACCTTCCAGAAGTTTTATAGTTCTGCCTTGTGCATTTAGTTCTGTGATACATTTTGAGTTAATTTTTGTGAAGGGTGTCAGTTCGGTGTCCAGATTAATATTTTTAAATGTTCAATGCGTGGATTCCACATCATTTGTTGAAAAGACTCTTTATTGTATTGCCTTTTTCCCTTTGTCAAAGATCAGTTGACTCTATTGATGTGGGCCTACTTTGGGACTCTATTCTATTTCATTCGTCTACTTGTCTGTTCCTTTGACAATATCACACTGTGTTGATTACTGTAGCTTTATATGAAGGAAGTCTTGAAGTTGACTAGTGTCAGTCCTCTGACTTTGTTCTTCACCTTTAATATTGTTAGCCATTTTGTATCTTTTGCCTCACCATATAAATTTTAGTATCAGTTTTCTGCCATCCACAGAATAACTTGCTCAGATTTTGACTGGGATGCATTGAATCAATAGATCAAATTGGGAAGAACTTGACAGTGTTAAATCTTCCTATCCACAAACATGGAATATCTTTCTATTTTCCATGTATTTAGCTCTTTGATTTGTTTCATTCGAGTTTTGCAGTTGTCTTCATATAGATCTTGTATACATTTTATTAGATTTCAACCTACTTAATTTTTTAGATGCCAGTGTAAATAGTATTGTTTCTAATTTTAAATTCCACTTATTCATTACTAATATATAGGAAAGTGGCTGCCTTTCTTATATTAACCTTGTGTTCTATAACCTTGCTATAGTATTTATTAGTCCCAAGAGGCTTCTGTCAATTATTTTAGATTTCTACATAGATAATTATGTCCGATGCAAACAAAGACATTTTTATTTCTTCCTTCACAATCAGTAAATCTTTTATTTCCTTTCCTTCTCTTATTACATTAACTAGGACTTTTGGTATAATGTTGAAAAAGATGATGAGAGGGGACATCCTTGCCTTGTTTTTGAGCTGAGTGGGAATGCTCCTAGTTTCTCACCATTAAGTGTAATGTTAGTTGTAGGGGTTTGATAGACATTCTTTATCAAGTTGGGCACGTTCCCTTCTATGCCTTGTTTGCCAAGAGTTTTATTCTTTTTAATCATGAACGAGTTTCGGATTTTGTCAAATGCTCTTTCTATGTTGATTGATAAGATCGTGTAATTTTTCTTATTTAGTCTGGTGATATTATGGATTATTTAAATTGATATTCAAATGTCAAATTCCAGCCTTGCATACCTAGAATAAATCCTACTTGGCCATGATACAGAATTCTTTTTCTACATTGTTGGATTCAATTTACTAAGATTTTGGTTGTGTATGTGCGTGTATGTGTATGTCTGTGTGTGTTTGAGACAGGGTCTCACTCTGTCGCTCAGGCTGGAGTGCCGTGGTACAGTTTCAGCTCACTGCAGCCTCAACCTTCTGGACTCAAGCGATCCTCCCTCTTTAGCCTCCCAAGTAGCTGGGACTACAGGCATGCACCACTACACCTTGCTGATTTTTGTATTTTTTTGTAGAGAGAGGTTTTCACCATGTTGCCCAGGCTAGTCTTGAACTCCCAAGCTTGAGCAATGCACCTGCCTCGGCTTTCCAAAGTGCTGACGTAACAGGTGTGAGCCTCTGCACCTGTCCCTTTACTAATATTTTGTTGAGGGTCTTTGCATCTATGTTCATGAGAGATAATGGTCGGTAGTTTTCTCTTGTAATGCCTTTGTCTGGTTTGGGTATCAGAGTAGTGCTGGTCTCAAAGAATACAAAGTATTTCCTCTTCTCTTGTCCTCTGAAAGAGATTGTAGAGAATGTGTATAATTTCTTCCCTAAACATTTACTATAATTCACCAGTGAAACCATCTGGGCTGGCCTCATACTTTCTGTTTTGGAAGGTTACTCATTGATTTTATTTCTTTAATAGATATAGCTCTATTCCAATGGTTTATTTCTTCTCAGGTGAGTTTTGGCAGATTGTTTCTTTCAAGGACATAATCCATTAATCTAGGCTATCAAATTTGTGAGTGTAAAATTGTTCATAATCTTCCTTCATTATCTTGTTAATTTCCATGGAGTCTGTAGTGATGCCCCCTTTCATTTCTTATGTTGGTAATTTGTGGCTTCCCTTTTATTTTTTCTTAGTTAGCCTGACTGGAGGCTTATTCATTTTATTGATCTTTTCAAAGGACCAGTTTTTAGCTTCATTGATCTTGATTGATTTCCATTTTTATATTTTATTGATTTCTACTCTAATTTTTGGATTTCTTTTTTCTGCTTACTACAGATTTAATTTGCATTTCTTTGTCTAGTTCACTGCAGTGAAAACTGTATGTTTAGTTTTTAAAAGATGCATTCACTGCTATAAATTTCCCTTTAAGCACTGCTTTTGCTACATTCTACAAATTTTCATAAATCGTGTTTTCATTTTAATTCAGTTAAAAATATTTTTAAATTTCTTTTGATATTTTCTCTTTAACTCATGTGCTATTTGGATATGTGTTCTTTAATCTCCAAGTAGTTGGGACTTTTCATTTATCTTTCTGTCATTGATTTCTAGTTTATTATAATCTGAAAGAAGACATTGTATGATTGTTATTCTTTTAAATGTGTCAAGGTGTTTTGTGGCCCCGAATGTGATCTATTCAGATGAATATACCACGTGAGCTTGAGAAGAATGTGTATTCTACTAGTGTTGAATGAAATAGTCTATAGTCTACAGAAACCTGACACATTTTGATGTTCTCTTGTTAGGTACATAGATGTTAAGAATTTCTTGAAGAACTGACCCCTTTATCATTATGTAATGTCCCTCTTTAACCCTGTTAACTTTTCTTGCCCTGATGTCCGCTGTGTCTGAAATATAGCTACCTCTGCTTTCCTTTGATTACTGTTAGCATGATATATCTTTTTCCATCCATTTACTTCTAATCTATATGTGTATCTGTATCTAAAGTTCTGTCTTTTACATGGTACATTTAGACCACTGATGTTCAAAGTGATTATGATCTAGTTGGATTAAAATCTACCATATTTGTCACTGTTTTCTATTTGTTTTCCTGTTTTTGTTCTTATTTTTCTCTCCCACTTGTTTTCTGTCTTTTGTGGTTTTAATGGAGCATTTTGTATGATTTCCTTCTCTCTTCTTTCTTAGTATATCAGTCATACATCTTTTTTCCTTTTTTTTTTTTTTTTTTTTAGTGGTTTCCCTAGAGTTTGCAATATGCATTTACAAGTAATCCAAGTCCACTTTGAAATAACACTATACTGCTCCATGGGTATATGAGTACCTTATAATAATAAAACTTTCCCAGTTCTGCCCTCTCCTCTTGTATTATTGCTGTTGCTCATTTCTTTTATACATAGTATATATACATATGTTTTATATAATCGAATGCTATTGTTGTGTTATGATGAACCGTTATTTGTTAGAGCAATTAAGAATAAGAAAAATAAAAGTTTTTATTCTACCTTTACTTAGTCCTTTTTAAGAGTGCTTCCTTTCTTCACGCAGATCCAAGTTTCTGGCCTATATCATTTTCCTTTGCTTTTAGCATTTCTTGCGAGGCAGGGCTACTGGCAACAAGTTCTCTCAATCTTTGTTTGAGAGTCTTCGTTTCTCCTTTTGAAGGATAATTTCACAGGGTACAGAATTTAAGATTGGTGGGTTTCTTTCTCTTGGCACTTTAAATATTTTATTCTACCTTCTTCTTTCTTGCATGACTTCTGAGAAGTCAGATGCAATTTTTATCTTTGCTCTTCTATAGGTAAGTCATTTTTCCCTCTGTTTTTTTTTTTTCCAAGATTTTTCCTTTACCTTTGATTATCTGAAGTTTGAATATGATATACTTATGTGTGATTGTTTTTTGTTTGCTTGTTTGTTTTTGGCATTTACCTTGGTTGGTGTTTTCTGAGCTTCTTGGAGGTGTATTTTGGTAACGGATATTAATTTGAGAAATGTGTTAGTCATTATCGTTTCAAATATTCTTTCTTCTAGATATCATTACATGTATGCTATACCTTTTATAGCTGTCTTACAGTTCTTGTATATTCCATTCTGGTTTTTTTCTTCCCAGGCTTTTTTTCTGTTTGCTTTTCAGTTTTACAGGTTTCTATTGAGACATTCTCAAGCTCAGAGATTCTTTCCTCAGCTATGTCCAGTCTCCAGTAAGCCTATCAAAGGCCTTCTTCATTTCTGTTCTGATGTTTTTGATCTCTAGCATTTCTTTTTAGTTCTTTCTTAGAATTTCCATATCTCTATTTCTATTGCCCATCTGTTCTTGCAGGCCGTCTACTTTTACCCATGAGAGGCCTTAGCATATTAATCACAGCTGCTTTAAATTCCTGGTCTGGTAAGTCCAATATCCCTGCCATATCTAAATCTGGTTGTGATGCTTGTTCTTCCTCTTCAAACAGTGTTATTTGCCTTTTAGTATGCTTTGTAATTTTTCTTGATAGCCAGACATGATGTGTCAGGCAAAGAACTGCTGTAAGTAGGACATTGGTATGTGATGGTGAGATGTGGAGGGAGGGGAAGCATTCTGTAGTCACATGATTAGGTCTCGGTCTTTCAGTGAGCCTGTATGTCTGGGCTGTGAACTTCTTCACAAGTGCTTCTTAGCTCTTTTCTCCCCCTAGGTGGGACGTGATGGCTACTATGGACTGAAGTTGGGTGTTTCCCTTCCCCCCAGTCAGTTAGACTCTGATAAAACCCCAGTGTGTTTGGCTCCAGGTTAAACAGCTTGTCCTGAGGGCAGGCCTTGTGAAGAAGGCTAAGGTGCTCTGGTGTATTTCAGAATGGTTCCTTCTCCCTCCTCCTGCCAAAAGCAGGACGGTATTTTTCTCCATTGTTCATTGTGAGAACCAAGTCCAGCTCCTGGATATAAAATTTGGGAAAGGAGGGAGCTCCTCCTATGACTGAGTCCCCTGGATTTTCAACTCTCAGAGTCGGCCACATTGGGCCTCCAGCAATTGGTCAGTTCCATTTCAGGTTTTCCTGCCCCGGCACTGGCTTCTGCAGAGGTTTTTGTTTGTGGGGTTCTGCTGTGTGAATTCACCGTCTGTTTTCTCTGTTTTGGGTCGCAACAGTTTGTCCTGTGGCCTTACTTCTCCTACTGGCCTAAGAAGAGTTGCTGACTTTTCATTTTGTTTGGCTTTTTACTTGTTAGGATGAAGTGGTGACTCCTGGACTTCTTACCTGCTGGATCGGAAGCCATAAGTTTTTCGTTCATCTTTTATTAGGCTGTTTGTGTTCTCAGCATTGAGTTGTATCTTCTAAATGTAAGTCCTTTTTCAGATATGTGGATTGTAAATGTGTTCTCTCAACTCATGAGTTTTTATATATTGAATGGGTTTCAGCCAATTGCAATTATTCTTTTTAATGTTCGAATTGTTCTATATTTTAAGGCAAAGTTTTAAAAAGCACATATTTCAGCCATTTTATATGAAAAATGTCAGAAACGTATCTGTCAAAAGCAAAATCTATTGGACCCACACTTTAGATTTTCTTAAGTAAATCATGAGAGTCGACATAAATACAATTCCTTTTGGGCCTGAGGAGAGAGAAGATGCTGACCACTTCTTTAACAAATGATTCTATCTCCCAGGCTGGAGTGCAGGGGTGTGATCTCAGCTCACTGCAAGCTCTGCCTCCCGGGTTCATGCCATTCTCCTGCCTCAGCCTCCTGAGTAGCTGGACTACAGGCACCGCCACCACGCCCGGCTGATTTTCTTTTTGTGTTTTTAGTAGAGACGGGGTTTCACCATCTTAGCCAGGATGGTCTCGATCCCCTGACCTCGTGATCCGCCCGCCTCGACCTCCCAAAGTGCTGGGATTACAGACGTGAGCCACCGCGCCTGGCCCCAAAACATGCCAGAACTTCTTAAACAAAATGTGATTTGTTCTTTACACAGCTTAGGAGACTATCAGTGTATTCCAAAGTAGTTAACTGATGCAACTCAGTGCATTTTTGAACTCTTCTTTGGATGGTCTTCAGATTTCATTGAGGCGTCTTACAAGAAAATCAACCTGTGTCCTTCAACCATATTTAAAAGCAAGCGTTTAGGAAAACTTGACTGTGGGCCAGGCACAAAACTAGATGCCTTCATATCCATTATCACACTTAATCTTACACAAATCCTAAGAGATAGGCATAATTCGCTCTACTCTACAGATTATGGCACTGACATTGATAAAGATGAAGTTACATGCCTGGGGTCATGCAGTCACTAAGTAGCAAGCTTGCACTTAAACCTGGTTCTCGCAGACCCCAAAGGCTGTGCTCATCACAGTGAACCTTAATGCCTCCCATCGTTTTCAGTGGTTTCTGAAAAATCAAATTCACTTCAGATGGCAGAAGGTTGGCAAGCTTCTTATACGTTGTGGACTCCAAGGTTCGTTTGGAAAAGCTTTCAAAGCTGTTCTTAACGATGGCAGCTCCCAGAATAAATGACCACTCTCCCAGAGTGACTGCTTCAGAGAAGACTTCGTGTTTCTCAGGGTAAATACCTTATTGTTTTTTTCACACCCTGTCTGTCTCTTTCGTTCTTTTCGTTGTCTGTCTGTTTTTACTCCCCTGAATATTTCTTGGTTTCTAATGTTTCTAATGTAATGTTTTTGTTTGCATTTGGTGGAGCAAGGGCTGTGGGAGTTGAGAGGATTTGAGCCACTGCAGGTATTCAGATCTCAGTGGTTTCTTTCGACTGCTAAGAGACCTTCTATGTAGTCTGTGAACTAATTTTGAAAGTGTCTCAGTTTGGGACTTTTGACTTTTTTTGAAGTTAAACTTTTTATTTTGAGAATGTTGTAGATTCACATACCACTGTAAAAAATAATACAGAGAAATCCTAAGTACCCCTTACCTAGTATCCCCAAGTGGTAACATCTTTCAACATTATAATACAGTAGTACCACAGTAGAATATTACAACCAGGATATTGACATTGATACACTAAAGATACAAAACATCTCCACTTTGCAGTTTATCGATGAAACAAAAGAACACTTGTACCCCATAAATTTATACGGATACAAATAAACAATTTTTAAAAACAAACAGAACATTTCTATGACCATAAGGGTCCTTTGTGTTGCCCTTTTATTTTATTTTTCTGAGACAGGGTCTCACTCTGTTGCCCAGGCTGAAGTGCAGTAGCGCAATCATAGCTCACTACAACCTTCACCTTCTAGACTCAAGTGATCCTCCCACCTCAGCTTCCCAAGCAGCTGGGACTGTTAAGTGTGTGCCACCGTGCCCAGCTATTTTTTTTTTTTTAAAGAGTTTCACTTTGTTGCCCAGGATGGAGTTAAGTGGTGCCATCTCAGCTCATGCAAACTCCACCTCTCAGGTTCAAGCGATTCTCCTGCCTCAGCCTCCTGAGTAGCTGAGATTACAGGAGCCTACCACCATGCCCAGCTAATTTTTTGTATTTTTAGTAGAGATAGAGTTTCGCCATGTTGCCCAGGCTGGTCTTAAGCTCCTGAGCTCAGTTGATCCGCCTGCCTCAGCCTCCCAAAGTGCTGGGATTATGGACGTGAGTCACTGCACCTGACCCTAATTTTTAATTTCTTGTAGAAATGGGGTCTTGCTATGTTGCCCAGGCTGATCTTGAAGTCCTGGGCTCAAGCGATCCTCCCCGCTTGGCCTCCCAAATTGCTGGGATTATAGGCATGAGCCACCATGCCCAACTGTGTTGTCTTTTTATAGCCACATCCACTTCCCTTCTCCAACTCTCCATTTTTAACCCCTGATCTCTTCTCTGGCAACCACTGGTCTCTGCTTCTATAATTTTGTCACTTCAAAATGTTATGTACATGGAATTATGCAATATGTAACACTTTGGGATTGGCTTTTTTCACTCAACGTAATTCTCTAGAAGTTGATCTAGGTCATTTTAGAGACAATAGTCGATTTCTTTGTATTGCCACTGAGTAGGAGTCCATGGTATGGAAATTACCACAGTCTGTTTAACCATTCACTTGTTAAAGGACATCAGTCTTACTCTGAGAGCAAAACCAGACCAAGACAGGACCTACCAAACCAAACAAAAGCTAGTTATTTCTAGCTTTGGACTAATATAAATAAAACTACTATAAAAACATTAGTCTACAGATTTTCACATGAACCTAAGTTTTCAATTCTCTGAGATAAATACCCAGGAATGCAATTGCTGGGTCATATAATAGTTGCATGTTTTGTTTTGTTTTAACTGCCAAACTGTTTTCTGGAGTGGTGATACCATTTTACATTTCCACCAAAAATGTATGAGTGATCCAGTTTCCCTGCATCTTCACCACCAGCATTTGATGTTATTGTTTTGTTTATAAATTTTTTATTTTTAATTTTTATTTTATTATTCTTATTTTTTTGAGACAGAGTCTCACTTTGTCACCCAAGCTAGAGTGCAGTGGCATGATCTCAGCTCACTACAAGCTCCACCTCCCGGGTTCACACCATTCTCCTGCCTCAGCCTCCTGAACAGCTGGGGACTATAGGCTACCGCCACCATGCCTGGCTAATTTTGTGTGTGTGTGTGTGTGTGTGTTTTTATTAGAGACGGGGTTTCACTGTATTAGCCAGGATGGTCTCGATCTCCTAACCTCGTGATCCACCTGCCTTGGCCTCCCAGAGTGCTGGGATTACAGGCATGAGCCACCGCACCCGGCCTGTTTTGTTTATAAATTATTTTTAATCAGACTTGAAATTTAAAATAGTTTTAGATATACAGAAAAGTTGCAAAGATAATACTGAGAGCTCCGTATACCTTTTGCTATCGATTGAATTACGTCCCCCTCTCCAAATTCATATGTTGAAGCTCTAGCCCTCAGTGTGATGGTATTTAGCAGTGGGGTCTTTGGGTGGTAATTAGGTTTAGATGAGATCATGAAGGTGGACTCCTCATGATGGGATTAGTCCTCAGATAAGACCAGAAGAATGATCTCTCTCTCTCTGCCTCTCTCCATTTTCCCCTCCACCACGTGAGATCTTAGCAATGAGGCATCTGTCTGCAAGGTGGGGAGAGAGCCCTCACCAGGAACACAACCATGCTGGCACCCTGATCTCAGACTTCCCAGCTTTGAGAAATAAATATCTGTTGTCTAAGCCACCCAGTCCATGGTATTTTGTTATAATGGTCCAGACTAAGACGCCTTCACCCCGTTCCCCCTATTGTTGGCATCTTAGATTTGTATGGTTCATCTGTCACAATGATGGGACCAGTACTGGCTCGTTATTACTAACTGAACTCCACAGCTGATTCAAATTTAACCATTTTGCCCCAGTGTCCTTTTTCTGTTTGAGGATGCCACATTACTTTTACTTGTCATGTTTTCTTAGCCTTTTCTGGTCTATGAGTGACTGTTTCTCAAACTTTCCTTATTTTTAAAGACCTCAACTGTTTTTGAGGAGTGTTGGCCAGATATTTTATAGACTATCCCTCAGTTGGGGTTTTTGGGTGTTTTTCTTATGACTAGACTCAGGTAATGATTTTTGGAAGGTTTACTATAAAGAGGACGTGCCGTGCCCGCCACATTGTATTAAGGATACATACGTGCAGTTGACATGACTGATGGTGTTGACCTGATCGCCTGGGTAAGGATGTTTGCCAGGTCTCTCCAGTATCCAGTCACCTTTGGCCTGCCCTCTCTTTCATACTCTACTCTTTGGAAGCAAGTCCCTAGCACAGCCCACACTCACAGGGGTTGGGTGTTAAGCTCCATCTCATTGCGAGGGAAGTAGCTATATAAATTATTTGGAATTCTTCTGTACTGTTGTTTATTTTAGCCACTCTGATAGGTATATAATGGTATTTCATCATGGTCTCAATTTGTATTTCCCTGTTGGCTAATGATGTTGAACATCTATTCATGTGCTTATTTGCCATTTGTACATACTTTGCCATTTGTACATACGCTTCAATGAAATATCTCTTCATATTTTTTGCACATTTTCTGCTTGGATTATTTGTTTTTACTGTTGAGTCTAAAGAGTTTTTACACGTATTCCAGATATTAGATGATTTTCAGGTCCATGGTATGCAAATATTTCCTCCTAGTCTGTAACTTGTCTTTTCATCCTGTTAATAGGGTATTTCATGGATCAAAAATGTGTAATTTTTATAAAATCTAATTTATCAGTTTTTCCTTTTGTGGATCATACTTTTGGTGTCAAGTCTAAGAACATTTTCGCTAGCCCCCTAGATTACGAAGATTTCCTCCTAGGCATGTATCTAAAAGTTTGTGCTTGATTTTGAGTTAATTTTTGTATAAGGTGTAAGACATAAGTCAAGGTTTGTTTTTGTGTCTGTAAGTACCCACTTACTCCAGCACCTTTGAAAATGCTGTCTTTCCTCCATTGCATTGCTTTTGCATCTTTGTCAAAAAACAGTTGGAAAATCTTATTTGGGTTTATTTCTTGGTTCTTCATTCTGCTTTATTGATCTCTATGTCTCTCTTTTTGCCAATAGCATACAGTCTTAATTACCTTAGCTATAAAAGTCTTGAAATTGGATAAACTGATTCCTTCCACTTCATTCTTCTTTTTCAAAATTGTTTTAGCTATTCTAGTTCCTTTGCCTTTCGTATACATTTTAGAATAATCTTGTGTATATCTACCAAACCTTCTGCTGGGATATTTGTAGGAATTTTGTTAAACCTGTATATCAATTTGGGAAGAATATCTTTACTGTACTGAATCCTCTAGTTCATGAACATGGTATGCCTCTCCATTTACTTAGGTCTTCCTTGAATTCTTTCATAAGCATTTTGTAGTTTTTGGCATAGAAGTCTTCTACATATTTTGTTAGACTTATACCTAAGTATTTGGGTTTTTTAAAGCAAATGTAAATGGTATTTTTAACATTTTGCATTTTTAATTTCTGATGTCCACATGTTTGTTACTATTATTTAGAAATATAATTGATTTAATATGTTTATCTTGTAAACTCTATTATTAGTTTAGAATTTTTTTGTAGATTACTTGTGGTTTTAGCTATAGACGGACAATTTTATATCTTTCCTTCCAACAGGTCTTTTATTTCCTTTTCTTGCCTCATTGCACTGGCTAGAACTTCTAGCACTATATTGAAAAAGGGTAGTGAGAGTGGACATCCTTACCTTGTTTTTGATCTTAGGGAAGAAACATTCAGTTTTTCACCATTAAGTATAGTGTTAGCTGTAGGCTATTTGTAGATGCTCTTTATCAGATTAAGGAAGTTTCCTTTTCTTATTTTTTTCTGAATTTTTAACATAAATGGCTATTGAGTTTTGTCAAATGCTTTTTCTACAGTGATCGATTTGATCATGTGATTCTTCTTCATTTACTTGTTAATATTGTGGATTGACTGATTTTTAAGTATTGAGTCATTGCATCTCTAGAATATACCCCAGTTGGTAATGGTATATAATTTTTAAAATATTGCTGAATTATTTTTGCTAATATTTTGTTTAAATTGTGTGTCTAAAAAAACCATTAAGGATATTTGCCTAGTTTTTTATGGTTTTTTAAAATACTGTTTTTGCCCCTCCTATTCAACATAGAATTGGAAGTTCTGGCCAGGGCAGTCAGGCAAGAGAAGAAATAAAGGGTATTCAAATAGGAAGAGAGGAAGTCAAACTATCTCTGTTTGTAGATGACATGATCCTCTATCTAGAAAACCCCATCATCCCAACCCAAAACTTCTTAAGCTAATATGCAACTTCAGGATACAAAGCAAAGTCTCAGGATACAAAACCAATGTACAAAAATCATAAGCATTCCTGTACACCAACAATAGACAAGCAGAGAGCCAAATTGTGAATGAACTCCCATTCACAGTTGCTACAAAGAGAATAACATACTTAGGAATACAGCTAACAAGGGAAGTGAAGGATCGCTCCAAGGAGAACTATAAACCACTGCTCAAGGAAATAAGAGAGGACACAAACAAATGGAAAAACATTCCATGCTCATGGATAGGAAGAATCAATATTGTGAAAATGGCCATATTGCCCAAAGTAATTTATAGATTCAGTGCTATTCCCATTAAACTACCATTGATATTATTCGCAGAATTAGAAAAAAATACTTAGGCCATGTGCAGTAGCAGATGCCTGTAATTCCAGCACTTTGGGAGGCTGAGGTGGGTGGATCACTTGAGGTCGGAGTTTGAGACCAGCCTGGCCAATGTGGTGAAATGCTGTCTCTACTAAAAATACAAAAAAAAAAGAAAAAAAAAATTAGCCAGGCATGGTGGTGGGTGCCTGTAATCTCAGCTACTCAGGAGGCTAAAGCAGGAGAATCACTTGAACCTGGGAGGTGGAGGTTGCAGTGGCCTAGATCATGACACTGCACTCCAGCCTGGGCAACAGAGCAAGACTCTGTCTCAAAAACAAAACAAACAAACAAAAAAAGACACAAAACAAACAAACCCTTAAAAATTCATATGGAACCAAAAAAGGGCCTGCATAGCCAAGACAATTCTAATCAAAAAGAACAAAGCTAGAGGCATCATGCTATCCAACTTTAAGCTATACTATAAGGCTACGGTAACCAAAATAGCATGGTATTGGTACAAAAACAGACACATAGACCAATGGAACAAAATAGAGATCTCAGAAATAAGACCAGACATCCACAACCATCTGATCTTTGACAAACCTGACAAAAACACCCAATGGGGAAAGGATTCCCTATTTAATAAATGGTGCTGTGGGAACTGGCTAGCTGTATGCAGAAAATTGAAACTGCACCCCTTCCTTACACCTTATACAAAAAATAACTCGAGATGGACTAAACACTTACATGTAAAACCCAAAACTATAAAAACCCTAGAAGAAAGTCTAGGCAGTACCATTCAGGATATAGGCATGGTCAAAGATTTCATGACAAAAATGTCAAAAACAATTGCAACAAAACCAAAAATTGACAAATGGGATCTAATCAAACGGAGGAGCTTCTGCACAGTGAAAGAAACTATCATCAGGGTGAACAGACAACCTACAGAATGGGAGAAAATTGTTTCAATCTATCCCTCTGACAAAGATCTAATATCCAGAATCCACAGGAACTTAAACAAAATTTACAGGAGAGAAAACAAACGACTCCAGTGAAAAGTGGGCAAAGGACATGAACAGACACTTCTCAGAAGAAGACATTTATGTTGCCAAAAAACATTTAAAAAAAGGTCAACGTTACTGATCATCAGAGATATGCAAATCAATGATGATTGATTTGACACCATCTCATGCCAGTCAGAGTGGTGATTATTAAAAAGTCACAAAACAGCAGACACTGGCGAGGCTGTGGAGAAACAGGAAACTTTTACACTGTTGGTGGGAATATAAATTAGTTCAACCATTGTGGAAGATAGTGTGGTGGTTCCTCAACAAGCTAGAACCAGAAATACCATTTGACCCAGTAATCCCATTACTGGGTATATACCCAAATGAATATAAATCATTCTGTTATAAAGATACATGCACGCATATGTTCATTGCAGCACTGTTCACAATAGCAAAGACATAGAGTCAACCCAAATGCCCATCAATGATAGACTGGATAAAGAAAATGTGGTACATATACACCATGAAGTACTGTGCAGCCCATAAAAAGGAATGAAATCATGTTCTTTGCAGGGACATGCATGGAGCTGGAAGCCATTATCCTCAGCAAACTAACACAGGAACAGAGAATCAAATACCACATGTTCTCACTTATAAGTGGGAGCTGAACCATGAGAACACATGGACACAGGGAAGGGAACAACACATACTAGGGCTGTCGGGGGAGCGGTTATGGAGAAGGAGAGCATCAGGATAAATAGCTAATGCATATGGGGCTTAATACCTACGTGATGGGTTGATAGGTGCAGCAAACGACCATGGCACATGTTTACCTATGTAACAAACCTGCACATCCTGCACATGTATCCCAGAACATAAAATTAAATTAAGTTACATTAAAATACTGTCTTTGTTTTGCTATCAGGGTATAATACCAGCTTGATAAAATGGATTGGAAAGTGTTTCTGCCTCTTTTATCTTCTAGAAGACATTGTATAGAATTAGTGTTCATTCTTTTGCAATATTCTGTAGAACTCTCCAGTGAAATCATGTAGGCCGGAATATTCTTTTTTGGGAATTTTAAATTTATGAATAAAATTCTTATAATAGTTACAGGGCTATCCAAATTTTGTATTTAATTTGGATGAGTTTGGTAGTTTATGCTTTTCAAGAAAGTAGTTCATTTCATCTAAGTTTTCAAATTGGTATGTATAGAGTTGTTCGTAGTGTTCTTTTTGGTGTTTGTAGGGTCTGTGGTAGTATCTCTTGTTTCATTCCTAGCACCTTGGTACAGCCTTGCAAGAATGCAAGTTTAGGTTTCCTGCTCAGCCTTTGCTAGTATGGGTGGAGATGGGGCTAGAGTTTTTTCTGTGGTTTTGGCTAGAGTACAGCAGTGGTTATCTAAAAGTTTTCTATATGTTAAAAAGTTACTATTCTGGTTCTTTAGCTTTAGAGAAGAGGCTTTTCTTGGGGCTTTGCTTGTGTTTGCTGGCATTTCCAGGTTGTCAAGTTCTTCTGCTCCAAGTTTGGGACATATGAAGCAAATAATAATAATAATAATGATGACAACCCAGGGAATTCATCACTGTGGTTGTCCTTGGGTCTGAGGTCCCTAGGAGGTCTGTTTTCTTCTCTCCACCTTTCAGTCTTCTTATCTTGGTTTTATATATAATGTCCAGGTCTTTTCATTACACTTAGTGGCAGAAATAGAGAAAAGTACGTACACTCCATCTTTCTGGTAGCAGAAGTCAAACTTTTCACACGTAAGTAACTTAATTGATATTTCTTAGGATCCCTTACGTTTAAGCAGTTTACAGTTGAATTGAGGGGGGCACAGGTAACACACATAAACTAAAGATCAGTATAAAGCATAATTTAATTTAGGGCTAAATTTTGCAGCATCAGAAGATCAGGACAGCAGGGATTAACAGAAGAAAGACAGGGCAACATCTGCATGTCCACGTATATTGTAAGACATTTGGATTTGGGCAGTCAGAAAAGTACTCTTGCTTCAACACTGAGCCTTTTGAATAAGATTGGTGGTTTGAAAAATTAACGGATAATTATAAGAGCTATTTTGTTCTTTTTATCTGGCCTTATTTCGATGATATCACCACGGTACTCAATTCTGTGAATTCATTTAGTGGGTTTGTTCAGAGATTAAAATCACAGTGAGCCGTATTACATAAATGATGCATTACAAGTCTAGTGTTCCCGTGTGGACTGAGACTCTAAGGATATAATGCCAAACTCCAGATCTGTAAAGATACCTATTTTAAGAAATAAAAAGGCCGGGTGCGGTGGCTCAAGCCTGTCATCCCAGCACTTTGGGAGGCCGAGACGGGCAGATCACGAGGTCAGGAGATCGAGACCATCCTGGCTAACACAGTGAAACCCCGTCTCTACTAAAAAATACAAAAAATTAGCCGGGCGAGGTGGCGGGCGCCTGTAGTCCCAGCTACTCGGGAGGCTGAGGCAGGAGAATGGCGTAAACCCGGGAGGCGGAGCTTGTAGTGAGCTGAGATCCGGCCACTGCACTCCAGCCTGGGGACAGAGCGAGACTCCGTCTCAAAAAAAAAAAAAAAAAAAAAGAAAGAAAAGAAAAAAAAGAAATAAGAATTCACCAGTCTTCTGGGTGTTTCCAAAAGAATATTTGATTTCCTCTGGACACCCAGAGGTCTAGGATTTTGCATTTTCTCTCAGGTGTGCTGGCATTGGGCTCAATGCTGCCTCAGTCTTACAGAGCTTTGAAGGATAAAGGTATGTGTGCACTGTTGGTGTAATGTGGGGTGTGGCTTTAATCAGGGTGTGTGAAAGTGTGTGTTTGGCTGAGCACCCCACAGGGCTCCTTGGCTTCTCGCTCACCTCTCTGCTGCCTCTCTTTCCACTCTTCCTGTCTCTGCTGCTTAATGAAAAGGGTAGACATTTGAGGGCCTTCAGATTATTAGGCCTTTCTCTGGGTGTGATCTTCTTCCTTGAGAAAGTGGGAAGATCTAATCTAGAAACCTAGTTGCTCTGATTTACTGTTTCAGACTGCAAGGTGGTAACTGTAGTGCCTCTTAGCCTTGCCCCACTCGAAAAATAGTCCTAGGAGGATTGAGGATGTAGAGTTGACCCAGAAATTAAAACACATGCTTTCTCGTGACTTTCTTCAGCTCACACTATTCCTTGGGCCTCAGCTTGCCTATTGGTAACTCTTGTGTTCTAGGAACTATCTTGCAGGAATAGAAGAGTCATTATTGGCAAAATGCATTTAAGAGAATAATCATGTGGACCTAACATACAAAGATAATAGTATAGAGTAAGATTGCATCCAGTTAGAAATTACATTTCATTGTAATAGATATCTTGGGGAAAACAGCAACTTGAATAAATAGGTTTATTTTTTCTTAGATAAAGGAGCCTAGAGATAGACAGTCTAAGGTCAGATTGGCAATTCAATAACATCATTAATATAACCAGGCACCGCTGTCATTCTGCTTCACTAGCCTTGATATATTCCCTCCTGGTCACAAAACGGCTATTGGAACTCCAGCCACCACTTTTGCATTCCCAACATGAAGAAGAGTAGAAGCCCTAGGCATCTGCCAGCTCAATTAGTCCTTCCTCTGTAGGAACTTTCCTTAAGCCTAACTGAGAAATTCTACTCACATCTCATTGATCCAAAGTTGGCCATGTCACCTGCCCTATTTGCAGATGAGGTTGGGAAATGGCATTTGTTCTGCTTGAGCCCACGGCCACTCCCATACTCAAATAGGATTCTGTTAGTAAGGAGGAAGGGAAAAATGGATATTCAGTGGGCAATTAAGACTTTGCTACAAAAATACTATAAATTAACTTGTACCTTTTTTGCTATAATTAGGGATTTCCAATATTTACAAATTTGGGAGTAAGGGCTCATATCCATGATCAAATTATTTCATTCAAAGCAAGAAGGTTCTCAAGATGGCAAGCAACAGGGAAAGTCCTGGGATCCAAGTGGCTGAGTTGAAGGGCAGGAAATATTTCTTCACAAGTTCCCATCTGTCTTCTGAGCTGGTTCAACCCTAAAAATAATTTATGGTAGTAATTAGCTTATATACATTGTATAGCAGTCTACCATACAATCACGAGCACAGTCATGGCCCTGTTTACTCCTGTTTGTACCCGAGTGAGGTGGGATGAACAGTATCATCCCAATTTTTCAGGTGAAAAAGATGAGACTCAGTTAAAATGACTGGTCCGTGGTCACCCTGTGGTATGGCTGGGACTTTAGATCATCTGACTCCAACCCCAAAGTCCTTCCTTGACACTATCTATCTAATAATAATGTATATCTATGTCTGTTTTCATTCTTATTTATTTATTTATTTATTTATTTATTTATTTATTTATTTTGAGATAGGGTCTCGCTTTATTTTCCAGGCTGGAATGCAGTGGCACTATCTCTGCTCACTGCAACTTCAACCTCCCAGGCTCAAGGGACACTCTTTTCTCAGCCCCCCACGTAGCTGGGACTACAAGGGCTTCCCACCATGCCCCGCTAATTTTTTTGTCTTTTGTATAGAGATAGGGTTTCATTATGTTGCCCAGGCTGCACTCATTTCTTTTTTAATAGACAGGGTCTCACTCTGTCACTCAGGCTGGTGTAGAGTGGTGCAATCACAACTCACTGAAACCTCAACCTCCAAGGCTCAAGAGATCCTCCCTCCTCAGCCTCCGCAGTAGCTGGGACTACAGGCATGAGCCACCACGTCCAGCTAATTTTTAAATTTTTGTAGAGACAGTGTCTTGCACCGTTGCCCAGGCTGGTTGAGCTCCTGGGCTCAAGCAAGTCTCCTACCTCGGCCTCCCAAAGTGTTAGGATTACAGGCGTGAGCTACCACGCCTGGCCCCATATCCGTTTTCTAATGTGAGAAACACATTTATCTCTCCCATTTCATTTGATCCTCATGATAACCATGTGAGGCAGGCAGAACTGTTCTGAACAGTACCATTTTATAGCTGTGGAAACTACAGTGGTAGTTTTTCACAGTGATTAAGTAACAGGGGCAGGACTTGAAACCAGCACTTTAAAATCATTACAAGGCCCTTTCTACTGAGATGAGCCCTGCAAAATAATGGGTGTACCTCATGAGGAGGCCCTTCTCCCGTGTTCACACTCAGTGTGGCAGTGGGTCTCCTGGGGCCACTCCAGAGCAGACACAGGACAGAGGCTGGCTGGGCTTAGAGCGTCTGGCTGGGCTCAGAGCATCTGGGAGGGCCGGGTGGGAGGTTACCTCTCTCCCCTCCCCACCTCCCTTGCAGGACCTTGAACCACTGCACACTCCCCGGTGGGACCCCAGGGTTCCCCCAGCAGCCTCAGTGTAAATCACATGAAGGAAGAAAAAAAATGTTCCCGAGGGATTGCCCGGAGAAATGTTTTCTTTTCCCAGGAGATATATTTGACACAAGATAAAGGGGCTGTGTGGAAAACAAACTTCCCAATGTTATGCTTGGTATTACTGCTTGCTTTTCACCTCGCTCCCCCCGCCACACACACACTCGTGCATTTGAAGATACCACGTGGTAAAATGAACTGCCTTCTATGGGGATTTGCTTTCTGCAACGTGTTCCTCTCAGGGACTACTGTCTTGGTTACCGTCTTGATTTGGCATCCCCAGGCCCCACAGCCCCTCCAAATGGACAAGGGCCCCAAACCTTGCTCGCAAGCATTTCCAGGAAAGGACAAATATTGAGGGTAGGCTTGCTTTGAAGTTTGACCCAGATACCTGGGAATTCGGTGAAAATTCTTCACTTCTGGCCCCATTGTCAGCAGCACCATGGGCAGCAGATTTGGTTTCCTCAGCCTCCTCTCAGCCTGGCTAGAGTGAGCTCACCTGACCAGCTTCCCAGAGCCCCTGGATTCTAGCAGAGTTGAGCAAAGCCACCATCCACTCTGTTCCTTTTCACCCCAGAGAGGTGTGCAAGTGTCAGAAGATGAACAACCGGTTCCTGGAAGAGTCCAGCACTACCTGCCTTCAGCAGGGACGCTCTGTAACCAACTTGAGGTTTCTGCAGCAGGCAGGACAAGAGAGTCCATTTCTGCCTCTTCAAAGGAGTCCTCCCTGATCTGCCCAGTCAGGAGTACTGAACTCTCCTCTTTAAATTTGGAATACTCCTTGTCTGTTTCACTCATGCTTGCGCTGCCTTATTCTGTAGGTTAAGTCTCCTGATACGTGGTGTTAGCCATCTCACCGCAAGCACACCACCCTCCCACCACCCACTCCCCTTTGCCTTAATAACTCCAGTGCAGGGTCCTTGGAAACACCAAATGTGTGTTATCCCTTGGGGTGTCCTCCATCGTGCCCGAAACGTTTTCTTCTTGATATTTGTTTTCATAACTCAGGAAGCTACCACATGGCTGGCAATGTGCTGGGTGTTTTGTGTATCTGCTTTCAGTCTACCTTTCCAGGCTTCTAAGCGGTATTCATTATCACCGCTTAACAGATGAGCACAATTGTTTCATGATCATTTAGTAACTTCCCAGTGTCACTCAGAACCGAAATTTGAACCCAGGTCTATCTGATGGAAGCTTGTAGGAAACAACCCGTGGGCAGTCAGTCGACCGCCAGCCAGTGCTTGTTCTAGAGCACAACGCCAGCTTGCCACGTCTCCATGAGTCTCCTTCTGACTCAGTTTCCCAACTCTGTGGAGGCCCTTCTGCCATACACAGGAATGATTCTTGGTCTATGAATCTTGCAGCGAGAAGAATGTCCAGTAGTAGAGGGAGCTGTAGTGAGCCCCGTTCTGGCTCTGTCACAGAGCTCTACCTTCCCTGTGTCCCTCTTTCACCTCCTCTAGGCAATCCCTTCCACCTCCAGGCTGGGACAGCTGGTGAAATGGGACTTCCTTCAGTTAATTAAAAAGGGCCTCCGCTGACTCCTAGCAGAGACCCAGAATAGTCATCCAAGAGGGCTTACAAAATACTCTCTGGATCCCTCATGCGCTGAGAAATCCAGACCAGCTGGATGACATTTTCCTCTGAATACTCGTAGGGCTACAACAATTAGGAGGAAAGGGCTTGGCACCACGGTGTTGGGGTGGAGTCCAGCGCAGAGCTCTGGAGGAGCTGCCCAAGGCCGGGGCTGACCTCCTTTCTCTGCCCCGCAGTGCGCCCCTGCCCCAGTGGTGCCTCCCGGGCTCTCCAGTGCAGTGCCAAAATGCTGTAGGTCACTGGTCAGGACTCTGGCTGGTTTTGGCTTCTTTTCCTGCAATTTTGCAAAGGAGGCAGTAGAATTAGATGGGGAGAATTGGAGATCCAGAGAAGCAAGCAGATTTAAGCTGGAGTGAGTGAATGATTTCACAGGTTTCAGAGTCTGTGGGTGTCTCAATTTCCATAGCTGTAAAACAGGAAGAAAATCTCGGCTTCTCTAGCTGCTCGGGCGTGTTACAGGTGAAGGAAATGATAGGGTAATGGTAATACTTCCTTAAATTTCCTGAACCCATGAGCGTCACCATGCAGAGCCTTCCTAACCAGCCCAACATCCCCTGCACTTCTCACTCCAACAGTGGAAGTGTGCTTAGGAAATGGAATTATAAAGTTCCTCTGATTAAACCATAATCAGGAAGACAAATCTGCTGTGAAGACACATAGGATTTCAGTCCAGAAAGGAATCTTAGAGTTCATTTATTCTAAGGATATCAAAACTAAATAGAAACCATATTTAGAGCATCTACTGTCTGAAGTTTTCCATTCCTGTAGCATGGAGAATCAGGAATCCATCAGGTAGTGGCAGCATCCTCTCTCTGAACACCACCGTTTACTTCATAAGGATCACAATATTGTTCGCAAGACCCGTGTGGAGTGAAAGGAAGGCAGGGACTGTTATCCTGATTTTTGCACACTTGCAAATGGAAATATAAAGACGTGGATCAACTTTGCCAAAGTCGCACAGTAAGCTGAGGGGGAACCGAAATACAAGTCAGGCCTCTGCTCCTGACATAGGACCACGTGCATAAATTGCAGTAAACTTTTTTTTTTTGAGACGGAGTCTTGCTCTGTTGCCCGGGCTGGAGTGCAGTGGCCGGATCTCAGCTCACTGCAAGCTCCGCCTCCCGGGTTTACGCCATTCTCCTGCCTCAGCCTCCCGAGTAGCTGGGACTACAGGCGCTGCCACCTTGCCCGGCTAGTTTTTTGTATTTTTTAGTAGAGACGAGGTTTCACCATGTTAGCCAGGATGGTCTCGATCTGCTGACCTCATGATCTGCCTGTCTCGGCCTCCCGAAGTGCTGGGATTACAGGCTTGAGCCACCGCGCCCGGCCATCAAATTATTAACAGTCCCCATCTCTAAATAAAATACAAAAGCTCTTCATCACAACGCGTGGTAAGAACAGGAAAAGGGCCACTAAAAATACCAAAAATACGTTCTGCAATTTTATGGTAAACTGTGAAAAGCATGAAAAATTATATTATAAATTACAAAAATATGTGCTTGAGAAAATAAAATGTGGGTTTTAGTTTCTGCTGTGTGCAAAATGATTAATGAACAATTGATGTGTTTGGGTGTAAATTTTCTTGTGCAATTTTATGACGGCACCGTAAGGCATCTTTCAGTTAATTTTTGCCTTTCGAAGTGCAGTTATGGAGAGGGTCACTTTATCCATTATGCTAAGGGCTCTTCCTTAATTCTTTGACGCTGAAATCTGTCTGTATTGAAGCCCGACACCCTCTTTGTTAATTCCCCCTTTGGCGTCCATTCCCTTGCTAACTCCAGTTCCCGGCTCTGCATGTGATTTCAGGAGTTCCCCCGACATCTCTTTAATCAACCTGGTAAGATTCCGTATCTTCTGCAAGATTTGCAATTTTATTTTGCAAGGATACAGAAAGGGATGTTCAAAAGGGACATTTGAAGGTGTACTAACGTTAGGTCAGTTCGTTAACAAGTATTTTTGTGCTGGTATGACATTCCCCCTGGTTTATTTCATAACTCAAAGTTTGGGACAATGAATTTTCAGATGGCAAGTGTTGTCCCTCCGCATGCCCCTTTATTCCTAGCCCACCTCAGGAGGATCAAGTTATGCTGGATCATTTTTCAAGCGAGGCATCTGAGCTTGTCCCTCCGGTCCTCGTTCATTCTTGATTCTCTTCGGGGCCTGAACAGTTGGGGAAGACTCCACGCCAAGCGCAGTCTCTGAACTCCCACCGTTCTTTGCCTAGGACGTTGTTTCCAGACTGAAAGTCTGAAAAAAGCAATAGTGCAATTTCCGGTTTTCATAGTTATCCCTTTCAGGCCACACTGCAAGGCTGGGCCTAGTGCTGCACAGCTGGGGAGAAGGAAGGCAGAGTCCTCTAATTCCAGGCCAGATGTTACTGCTTCTTTTCCACCACTCCAGTCATTCAATGAATACTGACCGAGTGACCTGGAAGAAGGCACTTTCCTCACAGGTCAGGTAACACTTCCTTCATTCACCTTTTCAAGTAGTTATCTATCCAAGGGGCATGTACTGAATAACTACTAAGTGACAGACATAATTCGAAGTGTCATGAAGGTAGAAACGAGTATGACATAGTCACTGCCTCCAAGGAACTTAAAACATAGTTGTAGAGAAAACAGATATACTTGAGACATTTATTAACAGTTCTCGTTAGTAGTTTTAAATGGTTATATTTTTAAAATGTATTATTATTTATAATTACATCTCCTTTTGTCTCTTAAACTTTCTTTGAGGTGAATTGGATTAGTATTATCACTGCCTACTTTATGGGCCAGAAAACTGAGGTTCAGAGTAACTTGCATTTGGTAGAGTCAGGTTTCTCCGTATTAAGTTGAGTGGTCTTTCTAAAACATCCATTTGTTAACCTTTATAAAAATGTCAGAGTTACTATTCAGCCATAAAAAAGGAGTGACGTATTGATCCATGCTACATGTATGATCTTTGAAAATGTTATGCCAAGTGAAAGAAGCTAGACACATGAGGTCACATATTACATAATTCCATTTGTATGAAGAATCCAGAATATGCAATTCCATAGGAACAGAAAGGAGACTGGTGTTTGGCAAGAGCTGAGAACGGGGAGGAATGGGAAGTAACGGCTTCATGGGTTTTATTTTGGGGTGATGAACAGGTTTTGGAACTAGATAGAGGTGGAATTGTACAACATTGTGAACGTACTAAGTGCCACTGAATTGTTCACTTTAAAATGGCTAATTTTATGTCACGTAAATTTCAGTTCAACTTAGATAATGTTAAAAAGATACTGGTTAATTTTGCTGTGAACCTAAAACTGCTCTTAAAAAAAAAATAACGTCTTGAAAGAAAATACCAGAGTCAAATAACCGTAGAAGAGATGACAGGAGCCCAGGTGTGATTAGGGCTGAGGACCACGTGCAGGGCACCCACCGGAAAGGTGGTACTGACTTTGCTTTTCCACTAATTGGCTTCCCCTGTGGACTGAGAAATAAAGAGGTTGGCTGGACCACGCTTGCCTCTGACGTGCTGTCATGGTGCCCGGGCATTCTCCTTTGGAACCCTTCCTGCAGTTGCTTCTGCATGTGTGACTAGCTGTTGGTTGTCGTCTTCACCGTTAGCCCCTTGGCTTCTTGAGGGCTGACCGTTCTTTTTCTTTTTTTCTTTCTTTTTTTTGAGACGAAGTTTCACTCCTGTTGCCCGGGCTGGAGTGTAATGGCACAATCTCGGCTCACTGCAACGTCCACTTCCCGGGTTCAAGGGATTCTCCTACCTCAGCCTCCCGAGTAGCTGGGATTACAGGCATGTGCCTCCACGCCTGGTTAATTTTGTATTTTTAGTAAAGATGGGGTTTCTCCATGTTGATCTGGCTGGTCTCGAGCTCCTGACCTCAGGTGATCCATCCGCCTCAGCCTCCCAAAGCGCTGGGATTACAGGCTTGAGCCACAGGCGCCCGGTCATTCTTTTTCATAACCATCTCCACTAACTGCTAAGCACAGAGGAGGAACCCAGTAAACAAAAGGCGCACTGGTCCTAGTCCTCTTCCACCCCTTAATTGCTGTGCTGCCTGGGGCAAGTGATTGAACCTCTCTGGGCCTCAGTGCCTGGGCTTCAGATCTTCACTCAGTTGTCTTCCTTAGCTCTGCTGATGTAACGCGAATGATAAATCTGGCTTAAGTGCGTTGCTGCTGAGTTACTCTCTAACGTGATGTTGCTACCTCTGTGTATTTCTTCATTGCTGTCAGCAGCCTCGATTTGTTCTGAGTGAATGATACCAACGCAGTATCTTTGTGAGGATTTTCTCTCTCGGGATATATTGCCACTTCCCATTGTAATCTATAGGGCAAGAAGGCGCAGTGAGAATAGGCCGCTGTTTCAATGAGTAAAAGGTTAAAATCTTAAACCTCAACGAGCTGATGGGAGAATGCTGTCTGGCCTTTTATGCACGGCCCCTTCTTGGGTACAAAGCTCTTTTCCGTTTTGTGTTACGCCTTAACCTCAGGGCAGCAAGGCAGGTACCAACCTTCCGCATTCTATAGATTGGAAAACGGGCCAAGACAAATATCTTGTTCAGTCCCCACAGTGGGTCAGTGGCTGGGCCGAAATTAGCCCTAAAGTCCGTGAGCGCAGTCTCCTCTGGAATGAGCTGCTGAGTCAGGCTTCAAGGGTTTCGGAGATCTTCAGCAGACGGGGGACAGTCACCATCTGGAAAGGGTTAGTTTCACTCCTGCCAGGAGGCCGGAGGATGGACTAAATGACCCCTGCAAGTCCCTTTCTGCCCTAGGCCTCTCCAGTTACCTTCTCTCATTTCCAGCAAACATGCTTTCTCTAGGGAAAAATGAATCCGGGGCTCTCGGGTCCCTTGGGAGTCTGCAAAGATTTCACTTTCCAGTTTGGGGAATCTGAGCTCCATGAGAGAAAATGCTCAGCGCGCTGTCAGAAGGAAACATTGCAACCACACGCTATATATTTAGATTCTTCCTAGCAACAAAGCCTCTGGCGGATGCAGACCGAGCTGGGAGGCAGGAAGCTTGACTCCTCCTCCTGGGTCCTCTACCCTCCCACCCCCACAAGGCCCTTGACTGGGTGGCTTCTCCGCCTAAGGCCTGGGCCCCCTCCCTACCTGGCATGGTCGGTTGAGGTTAATGAGGCTGTCCCTGCAGAGCCCCAGCTTTATCCTTAGGGATTTCAGAGTCTGGTACAGCTCTGAGAACGTGGGCCGTTTGTTTCACATCTTGTCCTGTCCTGAGTCTTACTTCTCTGAGTTTCTATTTTCTGAACCTAACCTAGGACACATGGCCTGACAAAGGATTTCTCTGATACTTTGGGGTTTAAGGTTAATGATGACAGTAGTCTCCATTTAAATGATTTGACAAATCTCTACTTTGCTGGGCATTTTACACGCGTTATTTCATTTAATCCCATACCAACCACAGAAATAAGTGAGGTTCAGAGAGCTTTCATCCAAGACCATCTTGCTAGTAAATGGCAAAGCGAGGATTGCAACCCCGTCCCGTCTGACTCCACAGCTCATACCCTTTACCGTAACACTCAGTTCCGAGATATAAGTCTGGGCTTTGTAAAGAGTCACATATCATTTTGACACCAAAACACTGGTATTTCCCAGACCTTCTTTTAAAAGCTTTTTATAATGAAAGTTTTCAAACATTCAGAAAAGTTATAGGAATAGGAAATGAGCCCCCATCCCCCAGGTCTGGCAGTTACCAATGGGCATCTCTCCATTTCTCCTTTTTCTTTTTCTCATGCAGTACTTTAAAGAAAATTCCTGACATTGTGTGTCATTTTGCTCCTAAATACTTCCATATGTAGCTCTGAAAAGAGGGGAGAAGGGAGGTAGGAAGGAGGGGCTTCTTATATAACTACAAAACCACATACCTCACACAAATAATAATGTCTTATCACCTAATACCCAGTTCAATTAAAATTTCTCCTAGTGTCTTAAAAACTGTCATTTTGTATTTGACTTGTTCAAATAAAGGTCCAGCGAATTCACATATTGCATGTGGTTATGTCTCCTAAGCCTTTTAATTTGAAATTGTATCTGGTTTTTCCCTTTTCTATGGCATTGATTGCTAAAGAAAGTGTGCCCATTGTCCTGCAGACCATGCCACATTCAGGATTTGGTCGGGTTGCCTCCCCGTGGTGGTATTTACTTTGTTCTTCTATCGCCTGTATTTTCTGCAAAGGTATAGATCTAAAGGCCTGATGAGGTGCACTTTGCAGCAAGAATACCACATAGATGGCACAGAGTACTCCCTGTTGCCTCATTCAGGTGGCACATACTACCTGGTTGTCTCAATTTTAGTGCAGAGAAAGGTTCATGGGTTCAGACTGGTTTCCAGGTATTTTGACGGCTCATAGAGACAAAAGATAGAACATTTAAATTCCACAGTATCTGAGATTATCTGGACTATCTACTATATTCCCTCGGATGCCAGGTTTGAAGGCTGCTCTGAGTTACATTTAAAAACCACAGTTTTGCTGCTTTAATGGGGCTGCAACCTTTGCCTAAAGCCTTCTTTGCTTAGGAGAGAAGAGTCTCATCTAACATGTGGTAGAAGAGCTGTCAGCCATTTATAAGTATAGGCAATTTTTCCTTTAAATGGTATCCTGTGGGTGTGATCCGCATTCATGAGCTAGTCATCCAGAAATTAGAAATTAGAAAGTGCCGGGCGGACTCCCTCCAGAGGGGTGTCTCAGAGACAGGAAGCATGAAGCAATCGAGGAAGAGCCTGGCGCAGGTCCTGCCGGCTGAGGGAGGTAGCTTGAGAAATCGTGGGGTAGAGAACCTGGAGAAATGGAGCTGCTGTCAGAAGAAGGGAGCTGGAGAAGGCAATAAGTTGGCAGAACCTGCACTGAGGAAGAGACTCGTTAGAGAGGCTGTATGCAGGGAACTGGATTGAGAGTGAGAAACCCTAGCAAAGCACAGAAAGAGTGCATGGGACTTGGGAATTATCTGTGGAACTCAGCCAGAAGGGACTTAGCAGCATGGAGTCCTCAGCAGGAAGTGCTCTTGTAAATAATCTATCCCACCTCTCTCTTTTGCAGATGAAGATAGCGCGGCTGAGAAAAGGGAAGTCTCATTTACAGTGATGTAGGACTGGGCGTGGTGGCTGACATCTATAATCCCAGCTGCTCAGGAGGCTGAGGCAGTAGAATGGCTTGAGCCCAGGTGGTCGAGGCTGCAGTGAACTATGATCCTGCCACTGCACTCCAGCCTGGGTGACAGAGTGAGACTCTGTCTCAAAAAGATAAATAAAATAAACAGTGACACAGGGCTGCAGCTAGGACAAGAGCCTAGTTCACCTGGTTCACACCAAGCCCTTCCCACTCCTACCACACTGCATGTCCTTCTTCCTCAAGAACCAGTGGCTGCCACAGGGAGAAGTCTGGCAGGCCTGAGATGAAGAAGTTCCGAGCCGAGAAGCCAGACTTCTTTTGTGGTAAACCAGATCCAGCCGAACATCTGTGCCAAAGCTGGTTGCCTATAATTTGCTTAAGTCAGTATAGCTTGTGCCCTGTTACTCCTTTTACTGTGTGAACAAACTCACACAGACGACGATGCGCTGTGGATCAGAGTAACTATAGAAGGTGAGGTGCAGGCTGGGGCCATACAGACCTTGGTCTAGGTCTAAAGAATGACATCTTCGCACATCCTCATCCACTGACCCATTACAGCCATCAAGGCTGCAGGGCAGGAGTAGACCCAGGCACTCCACCGAATGGTGATGTTGCTCATGGTTTCTTGGCAAGAGACGCTCTCCTGGAGGGTTGGGACTTTCAATTAGTCACCTATGTATTTCTAGCCCTTAGCAAAGAAAGTGACACATGATAATAAATGGTACTTAATAAATACAGGTGGTTGAGTGGGTGAATGAATGAATGAAGAAATACCCAAAGAGGTAGAGCATCTTGATCATGACTTCATAGTCTCCTTAATCTTCACCTCCTTTCTGATTCTTGGCTTTGTATCCAGAACAGCGAGCTTCCCATGGTGGTGCTGACTTGACCTACTCCCTGCAAAATGTGACAAATCATGTATTCCCTCATTTATTTTTTGTAAGTCAACATCCAAAAGCTTACGTAAAAAGTTTAACTATGTAGTTAAAATAGAAACACTTTTCAGATTATTATAAATATTTAAAATTTTACATAAAAATATTCGGTCTTGCCAGGCGCGGTGGCTCACGCCTGTAATCCCAGCACTTTGGGAGGCTGAGGCGGGCGGATCACAAGGTCAGGAGATCAAGACCATCCTGGCTAACACGGTGAAACCCCATCTCTACTAAAAATGCAAAAAAAATAGCCGGGCGTGGTGGCGGGCACCTGTAGTCCCAGCTACTCAGAGGCTGAGGCAGGAGAATGGCGTGAACCCGGGAGGTGGAGCTTGCAGTGAGCCGAGATCGTGCCACTGCACTCCAGCCTGGGTGACAGAGCGAGACTCCGTCTCTAAATAAATAAATAAATAAATAAATAAATAAATAAAAATAAAATTATTCGGTCACATGTGTACATCATATATCCAATGGTAAATAGTTGCCATAAATATTTGCTATGCAATATCTCACGTTTAAAAAATTGTAAACCAAACATATTCTTCTGTTTGTCGTTGTTGTCGTTGTTGTTGTTGGAGACAGGGTCCTGCTCTATCACCCAGGCGGGAGTGCAGTGACGCGATGATGGTTCACTGCAGCCTCAGCCTTTCTGGGCTTAGGTGATCTTCCCATCTCAGCCTCCTGAGTAGCTGAGACTACAGGTATGCGCCACCATCCCTGGCTAATTTTCGTATTTTTAGTAGAGGTGAGGTTTCACCATTTGTCCTGCCTGGTTTTGAACTCCTGGGCTCAAGCCATCTGTCTGCCTCAGCCTCCCAAAGTGGTGGGATTGCAGGCATGAGCCACCAGACCCAGCCCAAATTCTTCTGTATAGTTGGAATTCTTATACTGTTTCCTTTTCATTTTAAAATTATACTTCTATTTCACTTCACCTGCCAAAATTTTCTTCAACAAGAATGTGTTCAAAAACATAATATTTTGTTAGAACTATTATGTTCTAGTTGTTGAGATTGTTCTGTATTAGGTTATAATGACCATTATTATTAGTACATAATTGATAAAAATATAAAATGTTACACATTCTGATATGACTTAAAAAAAACAAGTACCAATATAGACACCATCTTGGTTCATAAAACAATCTCAATGAATTTAAAAGAATTGGAATAATACAGTGTGTTCTCCAACCACAGTGGAATCAAAGAGAAATAAATAGCAGAAAGATAACAGAAAAATATAAAAACACTTCTAAATAATCCATGGGAAGAGAGGAAGTCTCAAGGGAAATCCAAAAATACATTGAACTGGAAAAAAAAAATGAAAGTACTGCATATCAAATGTTATGGAACAGAGCTAGGCAGTGCTGAAAGGAAAATATGTAGCCGCAAATACTTATATTAGAAAAGAGGAACAGTCTGAAATCAAAAACCAAATACCCTGCCTCAAGAACCTGGAAAATAAAGGGCAAAATAAACCCAAGGGCAAGCAGAAGGAAAGAAACACTAAAGAGAAGAACAGAAATCAATAAAATTTAAAAACAGAAAACCAATAGATAAAAATCTAAAACAAAGAGCTGGTTATTTGAGAAGATCAATAAAATTGGCATACTTCCAGCAAGACTGACACAGAAAAGAGAAAAGACACAAATGACCAATATCAGGAATGAGACAGGAGATACCACTACAGACCCTGAAGGTGTCTAAATGATGATACACGAATGCTACAAAAAACTCTACTCTCATACATTTGACAACTTAGATGAGATGGACCAATTCCTCAAAAAACACACACTATCACAGTTCACCCAAAATGAAATGGATCATCAGAATAACTCTATAACCGTTTAGCAAATTAAATCCACAATTTTGAAACTACCAAAACCCAAACCTGCAGTCTAGATGTGTTTCACTGGAGAACTCTACCAACCTTTAGAGAGGAATTCATGCCAATTTTATACCATCTCTTGCAGAAAACTGAAGAGGAAGAGTTTGGCAGACTTTATGAAGTGAATGTTACCCTGATACTGAAGCCAGAAAGAGACGCTACACAAAAGGAAGGCAGGAAAGGAAGGAGGGAGGGAGGGAAGGAGGGAGAGAGGGAGGGAGAGAGGGAAGAAAAGAAAGAAAAGGAAGCTACAGACCAATACCTCTCATAAATATAGACACAAAAATCGTTGATAAAATATTAGCAAATAGAATTCGGGCAATACGTAAAAAGAATTATACACCATGCCAATGGGATCTGTTTCAGGGAAGCAAGGCTGGCTTGATATTTTAAAATCTTAATGTAATCAATCATATTAACAAGCTAAAAAAGAAAAATTACATAAGTATATCAACCAATGGGGAAAAAAAGCATTTGACAAAATTCACCATCCATTTATGATAAAAAACGCTCAGGAAAAAAATCCCGATATTGGTCATTTGTGTCTTTTCTCTTTTGTCAGTCTTGCTGGAATAGAGAGGAAATTCCTCAACTTGAATATCTACAAAAATCTGTCGCTAACATTACACTTAAAGGTAAATGGTCAAATGTTTTCCCTCTAAGTTTGGGAACCTGACAAGGATGTCTGTTCTCAACACTCTTAGTCAACATAGTGCTGGAATTTCTAGCTAGGGCAAAAAGGCAAAAACGGAAATAAAAAGCATACAGATTAGAAAAAAAAAGAAAACTATATTGCAGATGCCATGATTCTCTATGAACAAAATTCCAAGGAATCTTCAAAAAAACTTCTAGATCTAATAAGTAAGTTTAGCAAGTTTGAAGGATATGAGGTAAACATACAAAAGTCAATCAATTGTATTCCTATATTTTGGCACCAACTATGTGGACACTGAAATTAATTACAATACCATGTACAGTTGTTCAAAAAAGTACTTAAATCTAACAAAGCTTGTATAGGATTTTTTTTTACACCAAAAACCACACAGTGCTGAAGAAATCAATCAGATCTGTATAAATGAAGAGATATACTGTGTTCATGTATTGAAAGATTTAACTGATGAGTGTGGTGGCTCACTCCTGTAATCCTAGCACCTTGGAAGACTGAGGTTGGGGGATTGCTTGAAGTCAGGAGTTGGAGACCAGCTGAGGCAACAGTGAGACCCTGTCTTATGCACCTGTAGCACTAGCTACTTAGGAGCCTGACGTGGGAGGATTGCTTAAGCCCAAGAGGTTAAAGCTGCAGTGAGCTATGACTGCATCATTGCATTCCAGCCTGGGCAACAGAATGGGACCCTGTCTCTAAATTTTGAAAATAAACAAAAAAATTTAACATAGGCTAAGCATGGTGGCTCATACCTGTAATCCCAGCACTTTGGGAGGCTGAGGCAGGCAGATCACTTGAGGCCAGGAGTTCAAGACCAGCCTGACCAACATGGCAAAAACCCACTTCTACTAAAAGTACAAAAATAAGCCTGGCATGGTGGCAGGCACCTGTAATCCCAGATAGGTGAGGCTGAGACAGGAGAATCACTTGAACCCAGGAGGCAGAGGTTGCAGTGAGCAGAGATCGCGCCACTGCACTCCAGCCTGGGTGACAGAGCAAGACTCTGTCTCAAAAAAAAAAAAAAAAAAAAAAAAGTTGTACATAATAAATATGTTAATTCTCCCCAAATTGATATACATGTACAGCACAGTTCTTGTTAAAAATCCCAGCAAGTTGTTTGGTAAATATACACCAGAGTATTCTAAATTTTATACTTTAAGGCAGAGAAGCTAGAACTGCCACAATATGAAAGATAAATAGGGAGAAATTAGTCTACATGATTTCAAGACTTATTTTACAGCTACAATAAAACAAGATTGTGTGGTAGAAGAAAAGACATATGGACCAATAAAACAGAATAGAGAACTTAGAAATAGCTCCACAAGAATGACCCCAAATGCTTCTTGATAAAGGCGCCAAAGGAATTGGTGGAGGAAAGATAGCCTTTTCTTTCTTTTCTTTCCTTCTTTCCTTCCTTCCTTCCTTCCTTCCTTCCTTCCTTCCTTCCTTCCTTCCTTCCTTCCTTCCTTTCTCCCTTTCTCCCTCCCTCCCTCCCTCCCTCCCTCCCTCCCTCCCTCCCTCCCTCTCTTTCTTTCTTTCTTTCTTTCTTTCTTTCTTTCTTTCTTTCTTTCTTTCTTTCTTTCTTTCTTTCTTTCCTTCTTTCTTTCTTTCCCTCTCTCTCTCTTTCTCTTTCCTTCCTTCCTTCCTTCCTTCCTTCCTTCCTTCCTTCCTTCCTTCCTTCCTTCTTTCTTTCTTTCTTTCTTTCTTTCTTTCTTTCTTTATTTCTTTCTTTCTTTCTTTCTTTCTTTCTTTCTTTCTTTCTTTCTCTTTTTCTTTTCTTTGAGACGGAGTTTTCTCTTGTTACCCAGGTGGGAGTGCAGTGGCACAATCTCGGCTCGCCTCAACCTCTGCCTCCCAGGTTCAAGCGATTCTCCTGCCTCAGCCTCCTGACTAGCTGGGATTATGAGTACGTGACACCATGCCTGGCTAATTTTGTATTTTTAGTAGAGACAGTGCTGCTTCATGTTGATCAGGCTGGTTTCAAACTCCCAATCTCAGGTGATCTGCCTGCCTCGGCATCCCAAAGTGCTGGGATTACAGGCGTGAGCCACCACGCCCGGCCGAAAAATAGCCTTTTCTGTAAATGGTTTTGAAGCAATTAGACATCCACAGACAAACATAATACAGAAGAATTTTTTTTAAATCCTCGAGTCTCATACCTCATGCAAAAGTTAACTCAAAATGGGTCAAGATTTAAATGTAAATCTGTAAAATTTTTAGAAGAAAATCATCAGGGCTGGGCGTGGTGGCTCAGGCCTGTAATTCCAGCACTTCTGGAGGCCGGAACGGGCAGATCATGAGGTCAGGAGATTGAGACCATCCTGGCTAACACGGTGAAACCCCATCTCTATTAAAAATACAAAAATTAGCTAGGCGTGGTGGCACGCGCCTGTAGTCCCAGCTACTCGGGAGGCTGAGGCAGGAGAATCACTTGAACACAGGAGGTGGAAGTTGCAGTGAGCCGAGACTGGGCCACTGCACTCCAGTCTGGGCAACAGAGCGAGACTCCGTCTCAAAAAAAAAAAAAAAAAAGAAAAAAATCATCAGGATTTAGGCATAAGCAAAGAGTTCTTAACCTTGACACCAAAAACTTTTACTCTGCAAAAGACTCTGTTAAGAGGATGAGAAGTCAAGCTACAGACAGAAAATATTTACAAGCCACATATCTGATAAAATACTCATATCTGGATTATATAAGGAACTCTGAAAACTCAGAAGGAAAAAATCAATCCAATTAAAAAATAAGCAAAAGACGTGAAAAACATTCATTAAAGAGAATCTGCAGATAGCAAATAAGTACATGAAAAAATAATATCATTAGTCATTAGGGAAATGCAAAAAATCATAAGATAGAATCACATGCCTATCAGAATAGCTGAAACAAAAATATTTGAATTAGCTCATTGAACTCACCTGCAGCTCTTGGGGTTCCTGTGTCTTTCTTCATTGTTGGAGCCAGCCCTACGTGCCAGCAACCATGTCGAAGGGACCTGCAGTTGGTATTGATCCTGACACCAGCTAGTCTTGTGTGGGTGTTTTCCAGCATGGAAAAGTAGAGATAATTGCCAGTGATCAGAGAAACCAAACCACTCCCAGCTATGTTGTCTTTATGGACGCTGAACAATTGATTGGTGATGCCGCAAAGAATCAAGTTGCAGTGAACCCGACCAACATGGTTTTGGATGCCAAACGTCTGATTGCACACAGATTTGATGATGCTATTGTCCAGTCTGAGATGAAGCATTGGCCCTTCGTGGTGGTGAATGATGCTGGCAGGCCCAAGGTCCAAGTGGAACACAAGGGAGAGACCAAAAGCTTCTATCCAGAGAAGTTATCCCCTATGGCTCTGACAAATATGAAGGAAATTGCAGAAGCCTACTTTGGGAAGACTGTTACCCATGCTGTGGTCACAGTGCCAGCTTACTTTAATGATGCTCAGCATCAGGCTACCAAAGATGCTGGAACTATTGCTGGTCTCGATGTACTTAGAATTATTAATGAGCCGACTGCTGCTGCTATTGCTTATGGCTTGGACAAAAGGGTGGAGCAGAAAGAAATGTGATGATCTTTGACCTAGGAGGTGGCACTTTTGATGTGTCAATCTTCACTATTGAGGTCTTTGAGGTCAAATCTACAGCTAGAGACACCCACTTGGGTGGAGAAGATTTTGACAACTGAATGGTCAGCCATTTTAGTGCTGAGTTCAAGCGCAAGCATAAGAAGGACATCAGTGAGAACAAGAGAGCTATAAGATGCCTCCGTACTGCTTGTGAACGTACTAAGCATACTCTCTCTTCCAGCACCCAGGCCATATTGAGGTTGATTCTATGTCTGAAGGAATCAACTTCTATACCTCCATTACCCATGCCCGATTTGAAGAACTGAATGCTGACCTGTTCCGTGGCACCCTGGACCCTGTAGAGAAAGCCCTTTGGGATGCCGAACTAGACAAGTCACAGATTCATGATATTGTCCTGGCTGGTGGTTCTACTTGTATCCCCAAGATTCAGAAGCTTCTCCAAGACTTCTTCAATGGGAAAGAACTGAATAAGGGCATCAACCCTGATGAAGCTGTTGCATATGGTGTAGCTGTCCAGGCAGCCATTCTGTCTGGAGACAGATCTGAAAATGTTCAAGATTTGCTGCTCTTTGATGTTACTCCTCTTTCCCTTGGTATTGAAATGGCTGGTGGAGTCATGACCGCCCTCATCAAGTGTAATACTACCATTCTTACCAAGCAGACACGGATCCTCACTACCTATTCTGACAACCAGCCTGGTGTGCTTATTCAGGTTTATGAAGGTGAGCATGCCATGACCAAGGATAACAACCTGCTTGGTAAGTTTGAACTCACAGGCACACCTCCTGCACCCCGAGGTGTTCCTCAGATTGAAATCACTTTTGACATTGATGTCAATGGCATCCTCAACGTCTCTGCTGTGAGTACAAGAGTACAGGAAAGAGAAACAAGATTACTATCACTAATGACGAGGGCTGTTTGAGCAAGGAAGACTTTGAACGTATGGTCCAGGAAGCTGAGAAGTACAGAGCTGAAGACGAAAAGCAGAGGGACAAAGTGTCATCCAAGAATTCACTTGAATCCTATGCATTCATCATGAAAGCACTGTCGAAGATGAGAAACTTCAAGGTAAGATTAACGATGAGGACAAACAGAAGATTCTGGACAAGTGTAATGAAATTACTGGCTCGATAGGAATCAGACTGCCGAGAAGGAAGAATTTGAAGATCAGCAGAAAGAGCTGGAGGAAGTCTGCAACCCCATCATCGCCAAGCTGTGCCAGAGTGCAGGAGACATGCCCGAGGAATGCCTGGGGGATTCCCTGGTGGTGGAGCTCCTCCCTCTGGTGGTGCCTCCTCAGGGCCCACCATGGAAGAGGTTGATTAAGCCAACCCAAGTATAGATGTAGCATTGTTCCACACATGTAAAACATTGAAGGATCTAAATTTGTAGCAAATTCTGTGGTAGTTTAAAAAAGTTCAGCTGCTATATAGTAAGTTACGGGGCATTCTCCATATTTGAATATGGAACACACATATTGAATATGGAGCACAGGGGAAGGAAATAACATCGCACTTCATAAACACTGTATTGTAAGTGGAAAATGCAATGTCTTACATAAAACTATTTAAAACTGGCACCATAAAAATATTTGAATTAATGCAAGAGTGTTTCTTCTCACCACTCCTATTTATCATCATACTGGAAGTTCTAGCTAGTACATTAAGAAAAGAAAAGGAAATAAAGGGTATAGAAATTGAGAAGAAAGAAAGAAAAGTTTATTTGCAGATTATATGATTGTCTATGTAGAAAATTTAAAAAATTCACATACACAAAAACTTGATCTAATAAATGATGATACAAGGTTGCAGGATACAAGGTTAATATACAAGTCAGTTGCTTTCCTATATACAAGCAGTGAACAGCTGGAATTTATAATTAAAAACATATCACCATTTACATTAGCACCCCCCAAAAATGAAATACTTAAGAATAAATTTAACAAAATGTGTGCAAGGAAACTACATGAGAAAAACTATTAAACTCTGATGAAAGAAATCAACAATCTATGTAATTGAAGAGAAAGTCTACGTTCACCAACAGGAAGACTCAATATGGTTAAGATGTCAGTTCTTTCCAAATAATCCATCAGTTCAATGCAATCACAGTCAAAATCCCAGCAAGTTATTTTGTGGATATTAACAAACTGATTCTAAAGTATATATGGGAAGGCGAAAGACCCAGGATACCCAACAAATATTGAAGTAGATAAAGCACAAAGTTGGAGAACTGACACTACCCAATTTCAAGACATGCTATAAAGCTACAGTAATCAAGACTGTGATACTGGTGAAAGAATAGACAAATAGATCCATGGAACAGAAGAGAGAGCCAAGAAATAGACCGACATAAATACAGTCTAATGATCTTTGACAAAGGACCAAAAGCAATAGAATGGAGAAAGGACAGTATTTCCAACAAACATTGCTGAGAACAATCGGACATACAAATACCAAAAAAAAAAAAAAAAAATGCAGATCTTACCCTTTTCACAAAAAAATAATTAATAGTGGATCATGAACCTAAATGTAAAATGCTAAACTGTAAAACTTTTAGAAGATAACAATAGGAGAAAATCTAGATGATCTTGGGTTTGGTGATGACTTTTTTAGATACAGCATTAAAAGCACAATCTATGAAAGAAAAAATGTGATAACTTGTATTTTATTAAAATCAAAACTGTGAAAGATATTGTTAAGAGAATGAAAAGACAAGCCACAGACTGGGAGAAAATCTTTGCAAAACACATATCCAATAAAGAATTTGTACACAAAATATACAAAGAAATCTTAACCCTCAACAATAACAAAATAAATAGTCCAATTACAAAGCAGGCAGGTGGCGGGGCGAGGTGGCTCATGCCTGTAATCCTAGCACTTTGGGAGGCTGAGGCAGGCGAATCATGAGTTCAGGAGATCGAGACCATCCTGGCTAACACGGTGAAACCCTGTCCCCACTAAAAATACAAAAAATTAGCCAGGCATGGTGGTGGGGGCCTCTGGTCCCAGCTACTCGGGAGGCTGAGGCAGAAGAATGACGTGAACCCGGCAGGCGGAGCTTGCAGTGAGCTGAGATCACACCACTGCACTCCAGCCTAGGTGACAGAGCAAGACTCCATCTCAAAAAAAAAAAAAAAAAAAAAAAAAATGTGGCCAAAAGATCTGAACAGACGTCTCATCAAAGGGGATATACAGATGACAAATAAGCATATGAAAATATGCTTAATATCACACATCATTAGGGAATGCACATTAAAATATCAAGATACCGTGGCATATTCATCAGAATAATAGCGAAAATGCGTAATACTGACACACCAAACGGTGCGGAGGAGGTAGAACAGTACCAGCTCTCATTCACTGATGATGGGAATGCAAAATGGTATAGCCACTTGGAAGAATGTCTTTTTTTCTTTAATAGTTTTTTGGGAGAACAAGTGGTGTTTAGTTACATGGGTAAGTTCTTTAGTGGTGATTTCTGAGATTTTGGTGCACCCATCACCCGAGTGGTGTACGCTGTACCCAATTGTGTCGGATTTTATCCCTCATCTGAATGTCTGTTTCTTAACGTAGTCTTCCCATATGACCCAGCAGTTACACTTCTCGATATTTACCCAAGTAGTTGAAAACATAGCCACACAAAAATCTGCATATGAGGCCGGGCGCGGTGGCTCACGCCTGTAATCCCAGCACTTTGGGAGGCTGAGGCAGGCAGATCACAAGGTCAGGAGATCGAGATCATCCTGGCTAACATGGTGAAACCCCGTCTCTACTAAAAATACAAAAAATTAGCCGGGCGTGGTGGCGGGCGCCTGTAGTCCCAGCTACTTGGGAGGCTGAGGCAGGAGAATGGCGTGAACCTGGGAGGCAGAGCTTGCAGTGAGCCAAGATCGCGCCACTGCACTCCAGCCTGGGCGACAGAGTGAGACTCCATCTCAAAAAAAAAAAAAAAAAAATCTGCACACGAATGTTTATAGAGGATTTATTCCTAGTTGCCACAACTTGAAAGTAACCAAGATATCCTTCAGTAGATGAATAGATAAACTGTGAGACAGGAATTCAATGCAGTATTATTCAGGGTGAAAAGAAATGAGCTATCAAGCCATGAAAAGACATAGAGGAACCTTAAAAGCTTATGGCTATGTGAAAGATATCAATCTGAGAAAATCACGTGCTGTGTGATTCTAACTAGATGACATTCTAGAAAAGGTGAAATTATAGACACAGTAAAGATAGTAGTTGCCAAAGGGTGAGGGGGACGGAGGGATGAATAGGCAGAGCACAGAGGATTTTCAGGGCAGTGAAACTATTTTGCAGAGTGTATTTGGGTGCTGTGTACATATTTTGATATTGTATGGGGGATGCATGATACATTATGCATTTGATAAAATCCAGAGAACTTTATAACAGGAAGAGAACCCTAGTGTAAACTGTGAACTTCAGCTAATAATAGATCAATATCTAGATTATAATTAAGTTCATAATATATCAAATTAGTTAACAAAAACTGTAACTAATAACTTAGCGAATAATACACCAATGTTGATTTGTTTATTGTAACAAATGTACTACATTAATGGGAGATGGTACTAATGGAAACTGCTGAGGTGGCAGGGGAAGAGAGGGAGAGGAACTCTGTGGAGACTCTGCACTGTGTTCAATTTGTCTGAAAAAATATAACTGCTCTAAAATACATCTATTAACTCTTAAAAATAGTTAAATCTTCCATAAAGAGGTTTTTTGTTTTTTTTTTTTTTTTTTGAGATGGAGTCTCACTCTGTCGCCCAGGCTGGAGTGCAGTGGTGCGATCTCAGCTCACTTCAAGCTCCGCGTCCCTGGTTCAAGTGATTATCCTGCCTCAGCCTCCTGAGTAGCTGGGATTACAGGCATCTGTCACCAGGGTTGGCTAATTTTTTGTATTTTTAGTAGAGACAGGGTTTCACTATCTTGGCTAGGCTGGTCTTGAACTCCTGACCTCCTGATCCACCTGCCTTGGCCTCCCAAAGTGCTGGGATTACAGGCGTGAGCCTGGCGCATAAAGGAGAATTCTAGTAATTCTAAATAATTTATGCAGATATTTCTCCCTCAAGGAGATGGGGCTTAACTCAACCATTTGAGTACTGGTTAGCACTTGGAAACTTGCCTTTGGACCGAAAAGTGTGGAAAGGGAAGAAGAGTTGAACTTCATAGGAGAGAGACTTGGCAAACGCCCTTACCCAGGTGATAAGGTCGACATCATCAGCCATGTGAATTGCATGTATGCCCCTTTAATACCATGTGGTGGGAGTGGCACTGCCCTTTGTGGCAATCCTTCCAAAACCCATTACCCCAGGCTTGCCATGAGAAAAACATCAAACAAACCCAAATTAAGAGATATTCTACACAGTACCCGGCAGCATTCCTCAAAACTGTCAAGGTCATCCAAAACAAGGAAAGTCTGAGAAACTCACAGACAAGAAAAGGCTAAGGAGACATGACAAAGAAAAGTACTGTGGTATCCAGAGTCAGAGAAAGGACAGCGGGGCAAACTAGTAACATGTGAATAAACTGCAGAGTTTAGTTAGCACAAGTGTGCCGGTGCCGGCTCCTTAGTTGTGCCAAAGGTCCATAAAATGAAGAGATGTTAACAGTAGGGGAAACCGGGCGAGGGGTGGATGAGAAATCTGTACGATCTTCGCAACTTTTCTGTAAATCTAGAACTATCTTAAAATTAAAGTTTGACTTAAAATAATATGGGAAAAAATGGTGACAGGCCAAATGCTGGTGAGGATGTAGAGAAACTAGATCACCAATACATTGTGGAGGGAACATAAAATGGCACCACCACTCTGGAAGAGTTTGGCAATTTCTTTAAAATTTTAAATACACAATTACCACGTGATCCAACGATTGCATTTCTGGATATTTATCCCAGAGAAATGAAAGCTTATGCTCACAAAAAGCTTGCACACGAAGGTTTATGGAAGCTTTCTGTGCAATAGTCCCAAGCTGGAAACAACCCAGGTGTGTTTCAGTGGATGGATGGTTAAACAGACCGTGATACATCCACAGCAGGGAGTACTACTCAGCAGGAAAAAGGAAGGAGCTATTCATATACTCCACAATGTGGATGGCTCTCCAGAGACTTAGGCTGAGAAGAAAAAGCCAATGTCAGAAAGTTCAATGTGTATGAGTCCATTTATTTAACATTCTTGAAATGACAAAATCATAGAAATGGAGATGAAATGAGTGGTTGCCAGAGATTATGGGTGAGAGAATGAGAGGAAAGCAGTTGTGATTATAAGAAGGTAACTTCAGGAATTCTGGTGGTGACAGAAATGTTTTGTATCTTGACTGTGTCAATATCAATATCCTGGTTTGCCCCACAGTGCAAGACCGTCTCAAAAAAAAAAAAAAAAAAAAGTAATGTATCTCTTTTATTTTATTTGAGATGGAGTTTCACTCTTGTTGCCCAGGCTGGAGTGCAATGGCGCGATCTCGGCTGACCGCAACCTCCGCCTCCCAGGTTCAAGCAATTCAAGCGATTCTCCTGCCTCAGCCTCTGGAGTAGCTGGGATTACAGGCATGCACCACCACGCCCGGCTAATTTTGTATTTGTAGTAGAGACGGGGTTTCTCCGTATTGGTCAGGCTGGTGTCGAACTCCCAACCTCAGGTGATTCACCCGCCTCATATCTCTTAATGAAATGAATAAAGCGTTTTTTTGTTTGTTTGTTTGTTTTGAGATGGAGTCTCACTCTGTCACCCACGCTGGAGTGCAATGGCACGATCTCAGCTCACTGCAAGCTCCACCTCCCAAGTTCTGGCCATTCTTCTGCCTCAGCCTCCCGAGTAGCTGGGACTACAGGCACCTGCCACCACACCTGGCTAATTTTGTATTTTCAGTAGAGACGGGGTTTCACCATGTTAACCAGGATGGTTTCGATCTCCTGACCTCGTGATCCACCTACCTCGGCCTCCCAAAGTGCTGGGATTATAGGCGTGAGCCACTGTGCCCAGCCAAATAAGGCTTTTATCTTTAATTAATTCATGTATTCATGCATGATACTACTTGTTATTAGAGTTAGACAAGGAATAGCATCCATTCTATTCCTACTTTTCATTTTTATGGAAGTAATGCTGGGAAACCTTGTTCATGTAAATAAGTTTGGATGGAGTTTTATTATAGCAATATGATTTAGCTCTCTGAACTCTTTCCAAGTTCTATGCCAAAAATAACATACTGCCCTATCATCAAGAATTATTTTTAATAATCTATCAGCTGACAACTCCATTAGGTCCTCTCCTGATATTGTTGAAAGCAAAGAATTGGAAAACATCTGACTTGCAAATATTTATTACCTAGTCTTTGTGGTCATTAAGTCCTCTTTTTCTGGGAAATCACCTAAAATACTTTATCAAGACTTATTAAATGATCGTTAATTATGCTTGTTATTCTTTCTCATAAAGGCACCTTCTAATTTGATATACTTAAAAAGGGTTGGAGAAATTGAAATATTTTTCATTTCAATATAAATTTACCAAAACTTTTTTGTACATTGATTTTATATTATCATATATTTATTGTGGAAATTTTAAAAGCTGAAAATTTAGCACATTCAATTTATGGCCCTTTAAGGTAATTGTTGAAGTGGGCCATAAAATTAATCACCCAGAGTAGACTATTCTTCGTCTCCCACCAAAACACTTAGTTTTTCTTTTTCTTTTTTCTTTTTTTTGAGACAAGAGTCTCTCTCTGTTGCCGGGCTGGAGTGCAATGGCGCTATCTCGGGGCACTGCAACCTCCACCTCCCGGGTTCAAGCGAGTCTTCTGCCTCCGCCTCCTGAGTAGCTGGGACTACAGGCGTGCGCCACCACACCCAGCTAGTTTTTGTATTTTTAGTAGAGACGGGGTTTCACTATGTTGGCCAGGATGGTCTTGATCTCTTGACCTCATGATCTGCCCGCCTTGGCCTCCCAAAGTGCTGGGATTACAGGCATGAGTCACCGTGCCTGGCCAGTTTTTATTTTTCCAGCCAAATCAATGAGTTAATATATGTCCCCAAGACAAACATTCTGCATTCTAAGTCTAAGATAGTAGATAGATTAGATTAGATTAGATTAGATTAGATTAGATAGATGATTGATAGATAGATAGATAGATAGATAGATAGATAGATAGATAGATAGATAGTGATAGAGCATGAAACTGTACCATGAATTTATCACCAGGATGAAATAATGTGCCACCACCCTCAATACTTCCTACCTTCACTAACTTTATTTTATTTTCATGAGATTTGCATGATGACAATATGTTCTTTGACAATCCTTGGGGGAACGATGAAGGGAGTCATTAGACAAATATTGTTGTCATATTTTTGCCTTACCACACAACCTCTCTGAATTCAAAATACTCCCAAAATAGGTTAAACCACCCTGCGTCTAATGCCATGCTTTGCCTGTCACAGACATATGTATAAGACAGAGGGAGACACAAAACCTTAGAGATTTGTGTTGCCTTCATTAATATTTTCAATTGTCCTTTTTTGGATGCCATGGAAGTTTGTACACTTGGCCTGATGCACCATAGTAAGTAAGATTTGGGATGAGAGAGAGTTAACGGGTTTTTCCCCCCTTTTTGTAAAGTGGGAAAAGGGCTATTGAGAAAGGGCAGCCAGGACCAGAGAACCAGCCCAACCGCCCAGCTGCAGGTGCACTGTCTGCTAGATCAGTTCAAGGGAAGGCAGCTATGGTATTCAGGGTCTGGAAATGGAGTGTCTTAAAACAATTCATGCCCAAATACCCCCTGGGAAGTCTTCCTGTCTCTTCAGGGACACTCACACTGCAGGTTGTAAACCGTGGTTCTAATACCTGCTCCTTGCAAACCACACCTAGAAATAGGTGTGTAGAGACCTGGAACATCTTTTGAGCTTCACCAAGACCTTCCGAGCCACCATTTTTCCACTGTTCGAACCCTGACCAGGGAACATCCCACAATGTGCAGGCAGCACATACCATGAACAGTGCCACAACTTAGACTTAGTGCAATGGTGAAATACTGAGAAAGAAAAACCAAAGTGTCTCCAGGAAGTAAACAACCCATGACAAGAGGCCAGACAGACCACACATGAAACAGACGCACCACACATGAAATGTGCATAAGAATACAGTGAAGGTATTTACACTTCTTGTTAAAAAAACGATGGAGCAGACAGCTGGAGAGGTTGAAGGAACTGGAAATATGGGATCTCAGAGACTGGGGAGACCTCCTGGGGTTGCATTTGTTTTAGAGACTCTGAGAAGGGCACAAATGAGATTTGATGGAGTAAGGAAGGCCAGTGTACTGATACCTTTTTAAAACTTCCACAGCTGTCTTCTGGTATGAAAATGTTCTGAAGTCCTTTCCTCTCCAGAGTTAAGGTGTGTTTTTGAGCCTGACTTCTATATTCAGTGATAGGAGAAAGAGAGGAAGAAAGGGAGAAAAAAGGGAACAAATTGGAATTTCTTAACTTCTGGACTAGTGATAGTCAAATGAGTTAATTCATACTAAAGTGTTAATGACACACAACAGTTATACCCTCCAAAGATCCCCTGTAGCATAAAGGCTCTGTGAGATATTGTATATGTTGAGGAATCAAAGTAACAAAGGAATAAATGGAGAAGGGAAATTAGGCAAAAGGAATGGGGGAGAGGACTGGTTCTCAGCATTCAAGCAATCCAATCAGGAAACCCCATGCAATGGCAAAGCTTATCTAGTGCACCAATGGGGTCAGTAGATACCATCTGCCAGTAGATGGCGGTCTTCATATTAATTGACTCTTCACTGGAACAGCCCTTCTTTCTACTAGATATTTGTAGGGTTGGTTGGTTTTTTGCATAGGTGGAAAAGGAAGCTACCTCCACAGTGTATATTGGAGAGCCCTGCGTGAGAGCTCCCCCTGCTCAAAATTTAGTCCCTCACAGACTCTGCCACTTATGTCTAAAATTCCTATTTATTCAGCCCTTTGTGGAGGAGGGCAGATGGCTGGCAAGAAGGGAAACTGAGGTTAGTCATTAACACTTTAGCAGGAACTAATTTGATGTATTAATTCAGGAAAGAAAGGAACTTTCCAGGCACTGGGCACTTAATAGCCTTCTTTTAAAAAAAAAAAAAAGAAAGTGCCTGGTGCCTGGGCACAGTGGCTCATGCCTGTAATTCCAACACTTTGGGAGGCCAAGGCAGGATGATTACTTGAGCCCAGGAGTTCCAGACCAGCCCGGGTAACATAGCAAGACCCTGTCTCTACAAAAATAAAATAAATGAGCTGGGTGTGGTGGCATGTGCCTGTGGTCCCAAGCTACTCAGGAGGCTGAGGTAGGAGGATCATTTGAACCCAGGAGATTGAGGCTGCAGTGAGCTATGCTGCTGCACTCTAGCCTGGACAACAGAGCAAGACCCGTTCTCAAAAACAACAGAAAAAGTAAATAGAAGAAGTAGGCAGAAAAGAAATGGTAGGTTGGAATAGATGGGTTTTGGCTTGGGCCAGACCTGAGTTTCCATCAGCTCCCATCCCACGATGGAGGACCGGGTCCCCGCAGGTTTGCTGAACAGACCATGAAGCTTGTTAACCTTGGCTGGGTGCAGAGGCAGGAGAATCCTAATTTCTTGGCAGTCTCTACACGGATGCCCATGGATCTGTATGGCCCAGTACTTTCTTTCTTTTTTTTTTTTTTTTGAGACGGAGTCTCACTCTGTCACCCAGGCTGGAGTGCAGTGGCCGGATCTCAGCTCACTGCAAGCTCCGCTTCCCTGGTTCACGCCATTCTCTTGCCTCAGCCTCCTGAGTAGCCGGGACTACAGGCGCCCGCCACCTCGCCCGGCTAGGTTTTTGTATTTTTTAGTAGAGATGGGGTTTCACCATATTAGCCAGTATGGTCTCGATCTCCTGACCTCGTGATCCGCCCGTCTCGGCCTCCCAAAGTGCTGGGATTACAGGCTTGAGCCACCATGCCCGGCCTGGCCCAGTACTTTCTTCATCCCTAGGATGGCCTGAGAAGTAAGGGGACATAGCAAAAGAGGAGTTATTCAGAAAGAGGCCAAGATGGTGAGAAGACCTGAAACTGGTACAGTAGCTATCTGTCCCATGGTAAACTAGAGAAGAGAAGACACGTATTCATCAAGGTGCTGGCCTCTGGCACCAATGGTTGTGAGGTGGAATTTGCAAACCCAAAGGGAGAATCATAAGTTAGAGAGAAATTGATCAAGATGCAATGTAAGAACAACTTCACCTTCTGTCGTCACCATCTGAAGACAGACTGATGACGGTTACGATAAAATAATAATAATCATGACAATCAATCACATTTATTTAACCATCACTTGGTGCTAGGCGCTGTGCTCCACATGCCTGATCTCATCTCACGATTGCAGCATTGCTGTGGAGTGGGTATTATTATGACCACCTTTTCACAGTTGAAGAAACAGAGGCTGAGAAGAGTTAAATAACACTGGGTATGACCCTGAGCATTTAACCATGTCATGAGGCTGCCTCCTTAGACAGAATAGACAGCCCTGGGGGTCTACAAGTTCACAGTACAGAGGCATTGCAGCAGAGGCTAGGGACATCCGGCCGGGGTGCTGCAAAGGAGACTCATGGGATTCAATCATCTTAAAGGTCTTCCCAACCCCTAGGGCATAGAGAGCCACACACTCACTCAGGAAATATGCACAGAGCGCCACCCTGTGTCCTAGGAACTAAGAGGAGGATGTTATCAAAGGAGGAGGAGGAAGAGAAGGGCGTGGAGGAGGAGGAGAGAGGAAAGAAAGGGGGAAGAGAGAAAGTAGGAGGAAGAGGAGGAGAACAGGAACAGCAACTAAAAATTTTTTTAAACCTTTTTTTTTAAATTCACATCACTGTTAATATAATAGAGGCTACCTTATAGAAGTGAAAAAAATGCTATGGAAAAATATAGTGGGGCATATAACCTAATCTGAGGAACCCAGGAAACTTTCTTCAGACTAGAAGGGAAGTGACATTTTTCTTTTTCTTTTCAGCATCCACTTTTTAAATTTATTTTTATTTTTAGTAGAGACATAGAGATGAGGTCTTGCTATGTTGCCCAGGCTGATCTCAAACTCCTGACCTCAAGTGATGCTCTCACCTCAGCATACCAAAGTGCTGAGATTACTGGAATGAACCATTGCCTCTGGTCCTAAAATCTTTAAATAAGATGATATGATCCAGGGTTAGTTTTTTTTAGCTGTGACTGGCCCTTGGGGTGGACATAGGGTTTGGTGTGGCTATGTGGGGTTTCCCAGGCCTGGCCAAAATGCCTGTACACCTTGGCCCTTGTAAGGATGGGAGAGCAGGCTGAAGCCACAGGCCTAGGGGAGGCCAGGGCCAGCTGGGCAAAGGTGAGGATTTTGCCCCCAGGCTTAAGGATATGGCTGTGAGTCTGCTGCTCACATGCAATGCACCCACCTTGAGTTTGGGCACCTCCAGCATGGGCTCAACATCCATTATGACCCCCACAACCACAGCTGTTTTGTTCTTCCAGCCAGAAAGTTTCATCTTTCCCATCATCCGGGAAAGAGACAGAGGTGGTCAGTTTTTGCGACTCATTAACATCGTCTTCAGCACAACATAGTTGATGGTGGAGCTGGTTCATCTGGCCAGAAACCTGAACAGCTTGACCAACAGCCTTTGGTAGATGTCCTTCTGAGATGGGAGTATCGCTTGAGCCCAGCAGTTCAAGGCTGCAGTGAGCTGTGATCATGTCACTGCACTCCAGCCTGGGCAGCAGAGTGAAATCTTGACTCAAAAACAAAAACAAAAACAAAAAGCCCATGGCGGGAGACTTTGACTCTTTGAGGATCAGGAGGAAGTGTGGCAGGAGTCAGGCAAGAGGAGCTGACCCGGGCTGCTGCTGGAGAAGTAAGCAGGGGTTAGAAGCCATATTGAGACTATTCTTAGAGCAAGGGTGGGGTTTTGAAGGATTTTAAGCAGGGTAGAGACACAAGATCTATGTCTTAAACGACTACTGTGATTGCTGTATGGTGCTTGCAAGGGAAGAGGGTGGAACCCAGGGGAGTCATTGCAAGGAGATCCCTGTGGAGGTGGATACGGAATAGGAAATTGCCTTCTTTTGCATGGTTCACGTGGCACTGCCCATCCACACTGGCCCTGCACATCTTCTTGAAGGGAAGAAAACCCAGGTGGAGAAAGTAGAAGCTAGGCTTGGGAGCTGGGGTAGATCTCCACCAGCCTGACCCACCCAGCAGCTGTCCTTTCTGGTCTTTACTCTTGCTGTGGTTTTCAAATCTGCATTCAGCAACTGAGGCAAAGCAGCGGGTGCTTGGGGATCTTACGCACCCTTCTGTAATCAGTGACAGCTGCGCTGAGCTGCAACCCCGAGTCTTCGCCTCCCACACTGCCCGTGCTTACAGTTCCTTCCCTGCCACCCAAGAAGAAGATGTAGGAAGCTGGAAGTGAAGAAAAAGAAAGCTAGGCAGTGGTGAAGGCGTCACAGAGAAGGAAGGTTCAGACACTTTTTGAATAAAAATTCTAAGTCAGATATTTATTCTAACGCACGAAAAAGTTAAGGATGAATGCAGTTCGTGTAGATCTGGCAAATTATGCTACCAACCCTGAATTAGGAGAGCTCCGTCTATTCCTGGTTTCTGCCCCAACTTCCCTTTTCTCTCAGTTTCCTCACTCTCGAACAGAGTTAATAGCCGGTGTCACTTTTATCGCGCACACTCAGGCTGGAAGGAAGAGGGTTTGGATGGTTAAAACCTTGATGGAGAAGTGAGGCTGTGGTGTTGCCAGGACTGTTATCAGATGGCAGGGGTGGGAAAGAGCCAGCTTTTGTTTCCAACTGTCCACCATGTCATTCCATGCTTTTCACTGGAATTAAATCCTGTGTGTTCTAGAACTCTTTAGAGTCTCATTCTGCAGGGCTCCTCCTCAGTGTTTTTCCACCATGCAATCCCTCCCTGTCCCTGTTCCATAAGCCCCCCATTCTTAAGATCTTTGTGAGGGAGACACTGCAGATGCATCTTCAATCAAGTCAGAGAGCACCCTTATCCATTCTCTGCTAAATTCAGTCAAGAAATCCCTCAAATACGCAAGTTGAGCATCCCTAATCCAAAAATCCAAAATCTGAAATGCTTTAAAATCCAAATTTTTGAGTGTGGACCTGATGCCACAAGTGAAAATTTTTACATATTAAGTAATTAGCACAAACCTTCTTTCATGCCCAAATTTTAAAAAATATTTTATAAAATTACCTTCAGGCGGCCGGGCACGGTGGCGCGCGCCTGTAATCCCAGCACTTTGGGAGGCGAAGGTGGGCGGATCACAAGGTCAGAAGATCGAGACCATCCTGGCTAATATGGTGAAACCCCGTTTCTACTAAAAATACAAAAAATTAGCCGGGCTTGGTGGCGGGTGCCTGTAGTCTCAGCTACTTGGGAGGCTGAGGCAGGGGAATGGTGTGAACCCGGGGGTCAGAGCTTGCAGTGAGCTGAGATCTGGCCACTGCACTCCAGCCTGGGCAACACAGCAAGATTCTGCCTCAAAAAAAAAAAAAAAAAAAAAAAAAAAAAAACCTTCAGGCTATGTGTATAAGGTGTATATGAAAAATAAATTAGTTTTGTGGTTAGACTTGGATCTCATCCCCAAGATATTCATTGTATTCAAAATATGCCAAAGTCTGGAAATATAAAAAATCCAGAGCACTGCTGTTCCCAAGTATTTTGGATGAGCGACACTCAACCTATAGTAGTTGGCTAGTGTATTTGGGTTTTGGGAGCCCTCAAATTGAGATACAGTTCCTGACCTTAAGGAGCTTACCCTCGTGCCGTCCAAGAAAGGAGGCAAACCAGTGCTCCAGAAACATGTACACAGGAGAGGTGTTTAACAACCCGCAACGGGAAAACCAGTGACATAACCATGCAGGCAATGGAAGTTTTCTTTGTGCTTTGTGTTCTCTAGAAATGATTGAAGCCTGGCTCTCTCTGTCAAAGCAGTGCATTCTCCCGCTGTGCTTCACCCGTGCTACACTCATTTCCCTCAAGCACCATCACGAAACCCTTTTACTCATTTGTTCGTGTGGTTACTGCCTGGTTCTCCACTAGAAGTAAAGCTTTTTAAGTTGAGAAACTGTGTGTGTCTTGTTTCACGCTGTGTCCCTAATACCGAAAACTGTGTCTGGCACTGCTACATGCTCAGTGCATATTTGGTCAACGGAATGCATGTTGTCTTTGTTGTTGTTGTTGGTTTTTTTATTGTAATTGCCAATTGTCAGTCTCTACCCACCAGACTACAAAATTCAAGGGCAGGGATTTTGTCCGTGCTGTTCATTATGGTGTCTTCAATATCTGGAACCCACAGCACTGAAAAGGGTTTGCTGAGTGAATGAATGAACGAATGAATGAATGACAGAGATTAATATAGGCTCAGGCATCCAGGCATCCAGGAACTGACGTTTACTGAGTACCTGTTCTATATGAGACACCCTTTTAGGCACTTTATTACTATGTTTTATGTTGCAGGGAACATGTTTAGACTAGCTTATAACTCAACTTGAAATAATTTCCTGCATTAAGAAAAATTGGTTTTGACACATTCTTGTCATAGAAGTCAGCCTTTGTTCCCATGATGCTCTGAACAGCTGCAGTCCTGAGGAAGCCAGGGGAAGCTCCCCCTGCCTGCTGCTTAAACAGCTGGCCGGTGAACAGAGACCACCCCAGACCCTTCAGCTCTCAGCACAGCTGTGTGAGCAGATGGAGATTCTGCCACCCAGAGAATCCAACAGCTGAGAATAGAGTGGGTGGACTTGGCCACTGGTATGACCTGTGCATGTCAACCCTAATGTGGAGAAAGGTTTTTCATCTCTACAGGTCAACCAATTAGTATGGTTTGACCTAGAATTCTTCAAAAGTTGTAGCAAGAGCCTTTCTGTATTGTCCCTGCAGCCAGGCACCACGAGCACCACTCCAGCTGCTGGGATGCAAGAGGTCTGCGGGCTTGATTTTGCTGTAACCATCAGTTTCCACGCTTCTCTCAGCCCCTTGCCAGGTTACAAAGCCGAATCCCTAGACTTGTAGAATGTTGGAGCTAGAAGGAGCCGTAGAGATCCTTAGACTCTAGATACTTAGACGGAGGCCTCACTTGAGGGATGAGGACCCGGAAGCTCAGAAGAGCGTCCTCTTGGCCCAAACTGCATGGCTGTGGATGGCAGCCAAAGGGCCAACCTCTTAGCTCTATGGCCGATGCTCTTGTATGAGTTTTGTTCTAAGTTGGGTTTGGAGTATTATCATTAGCAGTTCTATTGTTTTTACCCTTTGTCAAACAGCAGTAATTAGTGTGCTATTAATAATAGTATTGATTATTAATAACATTGATCAAGCAAGTCTATGTCAGACAAGGTGCTAGAGGTTGTGTTTAATTCAGTGAAAACCCCTAAGAGTGGGAAGGATGCTGGTCTTAACCTGGAGGGATCCAAGGAAGTATTCAGGGCATGGAAAGTGTCTCTCCCTTGGCCTGGGTGGTGAGTACATTGATAAATACATATGTAAAATCCATCCCGCTGTATACTTAGTACTTATGCTCTTCAAGTAGGTGATGTCTCTATTTAAAAAAATGAATACAACTTATATATGCATAAATCTGCCACAGTAACTTTCTAAGAAGTAAGAAAAAAAGCCCTGGCCGGGAGTGGTGGCTCAGGCCTGTGATCCCAGCCCTTTGGGAGGCTGAGGCAGGTGGATCACGAGGTCAAGAGATCAAGACCATTTTGGCTAAGATGGTGAAACCCCATCTCTTCTGAAAATACAAAAAATTAGCTGGGCGTGGTGGCACATGCCTGTAGTCCCAGCTCCTTGGGAAGCTGAAGCAGGAGAATCGCTTGAACCTGGGAGGTGGAGGTTGCAGTGAGCCGAGATGGTGCCATTGCACTCCAGCCTGGTGACAGAGCGAGACTCCATCTCAAAAAAAAAAAAAAAAAAAAAAAAGGCCCTAAGAGGTATCTTTATTATCCCCACTTTATAGATGACGAAACTAAAAAAGTAATATTAACATAATTAATCATCATATCAGCTCCTACATACCAGGCATGAAGATAAGGGTTTAGGTACAATACCTTTGTTCATTGTTTCTTTTTGCCATTTTAGCCGCTTTTTATTGTGGTAAAACATACATGACAAAATTTACCATTTTCACCGTTTTAAAGGATTCAGTGGCATTAAGTACATTCACATTGTTGTGTAACCATCAGCACCGTTCATCTCAGATTTTTTTTCATCTTCCCAGACTGATATGGGTTCTGATCTGGATTCTGTCACCTTCTAAATGTGTGACCTCAGGCAAGTTGCTTAACGTCTCTGAGATTCAGGTGCCTCCTCTTTAAATTGGAGGACCTGAGGTGAACCGCTCTATGGGGGGGATCCTGGCCACACGCAGGATGTGAGCGGTGGGCAAGAGTGAAGCTTCATCTGTATTTCTAGCCACTCCCCATTGCTTGCATCACCACCTGAGCTCCACCCCCTGTCAGCTTAGTGACTGCATGAGATTCTCATAGGAGCACGAACCCTACTGTGAACTGCGCATGTGAGGGATCTGGGTTGCGGGCTCCTCATGAGACTCTAATACCTGCTGATCTGTCACTGTCTCCCATCACCCTCACATGGGACTGTCTAGCTGCAGGAAAACAAGCTCAGGGCTCCCACTGATCCTACATTATGGTGAGTTGTATAATTATTTCATTATATATTGCAATGTAGTAATAACAGAAATGCAGTGCCCAATAAACGTCACGTGCCTGGGTCAATCTGAAACCACCTTTTCCTCCCCTGCCTCATTCATGGAAAAATTGTCGCCCACGAAACCCTTCTCTGGTGCCAAAAAGGTTGCAGACCACTGCCTTACAGAATGTGGGCAGCCTAAAAACTAAGCTGGTGAGACTGGGACCAACAGGTATCTCCAGATTTGGGTTGTTACTAACCCATCAGGGACTCTCTCAGACACCCTCAGCAGGAGTGGAGAGTGAGGTGGCCCAGGTGCTTAGAGACACAGAGAGGGAGCCAGAGAAGCCATTAGGAAACAGAGACGTGGCACAGGGAAGAAGAGTAGAGGAACCTCAGTCATGCGGCAGCAGCTTGAAGATAGGGCGATGAGTAAGGTGCAGGCATTTGCAGAGAGGGGGCGGTAATAGAGGTCACGAGGCTGGAAAAGCCTCCGGTGGGCAGAAACCAGGAGGCAGATGGGAGAAAAAGAAACAGCCATGGGAGAAGCAGGGTGAGAGTGACCTGAAAAGTCTGTCTGCAGCGTGGACAGTTCCAGGGTTGCTTTTGGTCCCTTCAGCTGCAGTGGCCTCCAGATCATCCATGGGCAGCCGCCACCCACCATCTCAGCATGGTTTGGCAGGTGCATTTTAAAATGAGTTCCTGGCATCTTATAGAGATAAATACGGCAAAAAGTAATAATAATAATCAGACATAGCCTTTACCCTCAGGGAGCTTAATCTCCGGTTCTCATAAAAGCTGAGCTACTACAGTGCACACAAAAATCAGAGTCCAGTGGCTAAACTCGCATGTTTTATAATTGAGCAGAAGTGGACTTAATTCCCAGCTCTGCCATTTGCTAACTATGTGATCTTGAAAGCATTTCCTGGTCTCTCTAAGGCTCCACTTCCTCATCTGTAAAAAGGTCACAAGAACAGCACCTGCACAACCAGGGCGCTGGAAGAATTGAGGGAGGCAGAGCCTGCAGGGCTGGGCACGCACCTGGCATGTGAGGCTTCCGTGGACGGCAGCCTTTATTACCCAAGCCCATTAGACCAACAGGCATTTCCTCCATTCACCTGCATTACTATTGTGTGAATTCTGATTCCTCAGGTGCTGCTGTCATGCAGGAATTTGGCTCTTGAAGCAGGAGAGGGAGAGGAGACCAGGGAAATGGGGACAGCTACTCCCGGAAGTTATCACAGGGGAGAAGGGCTTAGAGCGCAACTTAATAAAAAGAGCATCGCATCAATGCTTCCTGGGGCCCACTGGCACCCCCTGGAAGCTGCACATTCCCTCCCCAGCCAGGCCTCTGCTAGCAGCCTCTCTGCTAGAGGGAACCTAGGGACAGGGACAGCTCCAGCTGCAGGCAAGTTCCTAGAAAGTCCAGTGGAATGGATGTCATTCCTCTACTGTGAGTAATCGGCCCAGACAAAACCCACTGGTATTTCCGAGTCCATTCCCAGTGCCCAGAGCTGGACCCAGTAGCTCAGCAGCTGCGAGGAGCGGAATGCAGATCTCGAGCACGCTGCCCTAGATTCAGCCTTGGGGAAAGACTCGTGGCCCCAAGCAGGGAAGGCACTCTCAAGGTCATCTCGTCCATGCTCCCGCCTCTGGGCCCAGACATTGTAAGACGCGGGGCCTGGGGACCCACGGTAGCCCAAGCGTGGGGACCAGGGAGTCTGCAGGAGGATTCTGAGGATATAAAGTGGAGCCAGGAAAAGGATGTTCCTTTCTCCGTCACCTCCTTGAGCTTCCATTCGAAGGAGTTGCAGGAGAGGGGAAAGAAGTCAGGAAAGGAAAAGCTGAGCCTCCGAGGTGTCTCTGCCCCGACTTCTCTCCTGCTCCTCCTCTGGTCTCGGGGCAGGCCAGCCCTCTCTGCCTCCTATCGCTTTCCTCACTTCCGGGCCACCAGTCTGTCGCATCCACCATTTCTGGAAGTTCAGAGATAAAGCTATCTTTATTCTTTCGGAATAGCGGCAGCTGCTCTGTCAGTTCTGGGTGGCAGGGGTTTCCCTAAGTGGGTTGCCGATGAGCCCAGGTCCCTCACACTGGGGAGGCAGGTCTTTGGCCTTAGCTCACTGGGTCACCCCAGCAGTTGTTCCAGGGAGGTCTTATCGCCACCTCTTGACAGACGAGGAAGCAGGAGCACAGCAACATGAAAGGACTTGCCCGAGACCCCTCGCAGGTCCTTCCACTGCCTGGACACACCCCGCCGGGCATCTCAAGGCTGATTTTCAAGGGACAGAAACTTCCACTGCTGCCTGTGCCTCGCCTGGCTTCCACCCAATATGAAAGAATGGCACATTTATAGGTCACACGCCCCAGTTAATTGCTCCCTAGCTCCCATGGGAAAAGCCATAAAGTGTCCTTTCCAAAATGGTGACTGTCATTTCCCCCAGCCCAATTTAAGGCTGGCATTAACATTCCCCAGAGAGTTAACCTGGGCTGTGCTCCTGTGCAGTTGCTGTGCAGAAATGTTTCCTCCGTGTGCATTGCCTGCCTGTCATTTCTTAGCTTTTGCATAGTGTAAGCTGTGGTCCTGGGGGAACAGGGCAGTAGGTAGGGTTGGGGGTCCAAGGGTCAGTGGCCCTCAAACCTGGTACCCTGTAAACACCCTGGTCATTTTGAATTTACCAGCTCAGGAAAGAAGATTCCTTGCAAGCGCACAGTTGCCTGTGGTCAGAGGGATGATCTCAAAGTGCTCTTAGTTCCTGGGCCAGCAGCCAGCTGCCTTGGATGGTCAGAAGGTGAAATTTGAATGCTGGTGAATGGGAGAGCGGAAGTTCAGCAAGGCTGAGTTAAGCCCATTCATGAAAAAGATCTGGTCTCACTTCCTTATTGCCAGGAGTCGTGTGTGAAGTGTGTGCGTGCGTGTGTGCGCGCGTGCGTGTGTGCGCGCGCGTGTGTGCGTGTGTGTGCGCGCGCGTGTGTGTGTGCGCGCGCGCATGCATGTGAGCTTGATTACTTTCTGCCTCACTTCTTTCTCCACCTCTACTCTTTTCTTTTTTTTCCTCTCTCTCTGAAAATCTTAAGTTCATCCTCAGGAAACTGCCCAAGAATGTGTATCTGGTCTGCGGTTTGCTGAAAAAAAGAAAGATTCATACAAAAGCAATTATCTCTCTCTTTCACCCTGTCTCTCTCTATCTGTCTCTCCCTCTCTGTCTCTCTCTCTCTCTGTGTCTCCCTCTCCCTCTCTCTCTTTCTCTCTCTCACACACACACACACACACACACACAAATACACACACACGCAGTTTCCAGGTTGTGCTGCATGTGCCTCCCGGGCTGTTCTCCCATCCCATCTGTCTGGCTTAGGGAGGTGAAGTCATCTCTGGGTGGGAGATATCCTGGTCAAAGGTGCGGTGGGAGGGCCATCAAGATTGACCCACAGGGAAAAAATTCAATGTTATCCAGCTAGCTCCCACCTCAGTGGATCACATGGTGCCTCTGGCAGGCTGTGCCTATGGCTAGTGGCGTGATTCCCAACTGACTAGAAGCCTGCTGTGTGGCAGGTACCTCCCCTGTTATCTGTGAGATGGAGGTGATCATGATAGCGGGCTCCTCGTGGGTTATTGCAGTGATGAAGGTGACACACACAAGGTCCTCAGCACAGCGTGTAGTCATAGGTGATCTTGCTGAATGCCTCCGGGGCAGGGGAATCACCACCTCCAGGGCAGCCTGTCCCATTTTCAGCCACACAGCAAAGAAGTCACCAACCCTGCTGGGGTTTTCAAGTCTTGGGAGGAATCGAGGCACTTCCTTTTCCTTTAGAAACAGAAACCGAGATGCTGACCAAGACAAAGTACGCACCCAGTGCAGTTTGACCTACCCAGATTCACAGGGGCCTCGCGGACATGTGCCTGAGAAAGAAGACGCACCTCAGGGAAGGATATGACACCAGAGCCCTCGAAATGATTGACTGGAGCAGGTGATTTTGAGCCTCAAGTACTTTCAGTTGTTACTCTCAGACTCTGATCAAGAAGTGCTTACTGAGCAGCCACAATGATTTCAGAGTAATCTGGGAGGAGTGCACCTGTCCTTCCGCTGAGCCTCCTCCGTGGGTGTGGCAGGTAGAAGGGCACATAGGTGCTTTCCCCGCCTGTAGCCAACATCCCCTGGCTGTTGATGCCCTGTGAAATCTTTCTCGCTGATCCTGCACATTTGGAAAGCGCTGTCATGACAATTATTACTCACAACGTTCTCTTGCTGAGAGAGGATAGTCACTTGACATGTATTATTCTCCCGCATTTTACAGACATGGAAACAGAGATCCTGGTGGCGGAGTTTGAAGCTGCTGGAATTCTCCAAGCTGCTATCCCTGCCTTTTAGGCTGTTTCTCCAAGTGGTGCCGGTGACACAAAGAGCTGTTCTTATCCTCTCTTGTCCCGAGTTATTATCCAGTGAGTCGAGCAGAAGTTTCTAACCACCCCTCAAGTTTCCTACCAAGGAACTTAGGGAGGTGACGTCATCTCTGGGTGGGAGATCATCCCGGTCAAGGCTGACCCAGGGGGAAAAAATTCACTGTTATCCAGTTAGGTCCCACCTCAGTGGACCACCTGGTGCCTCTGGCGGGCTGTGCCTATGGCTAGTGACGTAATTTCCAAGCTGTAGGAGGCTGCTGTGCGGCAGGTACCTCTAGGTAATGTGCCATCCCACATCCATGCACTTGGTTTGCCTTGACCCTGGCTTTGGCCATGTGATTAACGTCCGTCAGGCGCTTCCTAGAACACCAAGGAGTGGACACTGAGGCTGCAGACCCCAGGTGGAGAAGGATGGGCTCCCAAATAAGGATTCTCTCTCACTGCCTTCTTTTCCTTCCCCCTCCCTTCCTCTGTGTCCCCAAACCATCCATCGACAGTGAAAGAGAGGAAACATCTGGTCTGGGTTCCGCACCTCCACCCTGTGTCAGGGGGCTTGTAGGAAGAGATGGTTGGAGGTCTTGGAACCCTGAAATAAACCAACGGTTCAGCTGCCATCCTCCCCACCCACCATCCTGTCTTCCTCACCCCACCTTCATATCAGCCATCCTCCCAGCAGCAGCCTGCACTGTGCCACCACCCAGCAGACAGCTGCCGCTGCCAGTTCCAGAAACGAGAGAGATCCATGACCAAAGTGAGGCTCCAGAATGTCTCTGTCAAGACAATGGAGACGCTACGGTCACAGGGCCAGGGGGCCAGCAACGGGGGGTGGGACTGGAGGGACAACGCTGCACATACTTCCAAAACTCCGTGAAAGAAGTCTTCCTCCAAACATCCTCTTCTTCCTTCCCTCACTGATCATAATGAACTATCTTTTATGGAATATTTCCTCCATGCCAGGCACTTAAACAAATTATCTTGTTTTTTTGTTTGTTTGTTTGTTTGTTTGTTTGTTTTTGAGACGGAGTCTCGCTCTGTCTCCCAGGCTGGAGTGCAGTGGCCGGATCTCAGCTCACTGCAAGCTCCGCCTCCCGGGTTCACGCCATTCTCCTGCCTCAGCCTCCCGAGTAGCTGGGACTACAGGCGCCCACCACCTCGCCCGGCTAATTTTTTGTATTTCTTAGTAGAGACGGGGTTTCACCATGTTAGCCAGGATGATCTCGATCTCCTGACCTTGTGATCCACCCGTCTCGGCCTCCCAAAGTGCTGGGATTACAGGCTTGAGCCACCGCGCCCGGCCAAATTATCTTGTTTAATCATTGTAATGGCCCTACAGGGTTGGTATTCATTCTCTTCTTACAGATGGAGTCGAAGCACAGAGAGGTTAGTAAATTGGCCAAGTTCGTACAACTCTTGAGTGGCAGAGCTCAGATTCAAACCTTATCAAATTCCAAAGTTCAGGCTCTCAGCATTGACAACAAACTGACTCTCTGATGACTCCTCAATCCTTTGTCTCCCAGTTAGGCATACCAGGATTTAATCACCATCTCATAACGACTGGTCTCATTCAGCTGTCCTCTTCCTCCTTCATTCATTCACTTCAATCACGAATTCGTATACCAAGTAAAAGACGTACTGTCTACCGTGTGTGTGCTAATCAGCTGTCCTCTTCCTCCTTCATTCATTCACTTCAATCACGAATTCGTATACCAAGTAAAAGACGTACTGTCTACCGTGTGTGTGCTAAACACTGAGAAAGAACAAAATATTTTAAACTCCGTTCCTCTACTAGAGATGTGATCATTTGGGAAGCATGATCGATGGTACAGCAGAGAGTAAATATTCCCAGACCTGACAGCAAGAGGGATCACCTCATTAGCTCTGATCTCTTCTCGCCTCCCTGCCTCCCAGTTCGCTCTGTGGCTTTGAAAGATGAATACCCGGTAAGCCTCAAGAGTGAGGGATGTGATGTGGTGGTTGTTCAGAGAAAGACAAGGTCCAGGGGCCGCCTGGCCTTGCTATAGGGGTGGGGCTCCAGCAGAACCTTGAGTGATGGCTGGTGACCCTCTTCAGCCAAAAGTATAGGCGCAAATGCTTGATGCCAGTTGGAGGAGCAGTAAATTCAAGAGACACTGAGAAAGACAGACCATGTGCAGGAGAAGCTGTGGTTTACAGGCAGAGACGAGATTATAAAGGAGTGTTGGGGCCTTGCTGGGTGGGGCCCCAAGTGGCTGCTGAGTGGCTGACTTTATTCCTGCATGCCACGGAGAGGTCACGCTTCCTATCGTGTGTCAGGATGTCATCTCTGGAAGAACAGAGGGAGGAGGGTGGGCTTAGTGACTGTCCTGGGGCTGCAGCCCCCCTGAGGCTGCAGATGCCATGGTTTCTGGGTATGATAGCGAGTTGATGAGGAGCCTGGGGTTGGCAAACCTGGGTTTGAAGCCAAGCCTCACTGTCACTAGTAGTGGTGAGCTTGAGCAGGTGTTTTAACGCCTCCAAGCCTTGCTCTGTTACCTATAAAATGAGCCTACTAATACCTACTCTACACGCTTGTTGTAAGAGTTCAATGAAATATGGGTGTCAAGAATGTATTAATAGCATAGTGCCTGGTACGTCAAACACTCCTGCATAGGCAGCTATTGGCCCAGATTGTCCTCCTATCCTGGTGTCTGGGTGATTGGCCAGTTTACTAATTGGTTAAAGAGTATGAAAATGTCCAGCAACTAGTGTGACTGGATTCTTACAGACTCTCCCTCCATTCTTTTTGTTTTGTTTTGTGTTTTTGAGACAGAGTTTTGCTCTTGTTGCCCAGACTGGAGTGCAGTGGCACGATCTTGGCTCACTGCAACCTCCGCCTCCCGGGTTCAAGCAATCCTCCTGCCTCAGCCTCCCGAGTAGCTGGGATTACAGGCTCCCGCCACCACGCCCAGCTAATTTTTGTATTTTCAGTAGAGACAGGGTTTCACCATGTTGGCCAGGCTGGTCTCAAACTCCTGACCTCAGGTGATCCACACATCTTGGCCTCCCAAAGTGCTGGGATTACAGGCATGAGCCACGGTGCCCACTCTCTCCCTCCATTCTTTTTTTTTTTTTTTCCTGAGACGGAGTCTCGCTCTGTCCCCAGGCTGGAGTGCAGTGGCGCATTTGTGATCTCGGCTCACTGCAAGCTCCGCCTCCCGGGTTCACGCCATTCTCCTGCCTCAGCCTCCCGAGTAGCTGGGACTACAGGCACCCGCCACCACTCCCGGCTAATTTTTTTTGTATTTTTAGTAGAGACAGGGTTTCACCATGTTAGCCAGGATGGTCTCGATCTCCTGACCTCGTAATTTGCCCCTCTCGGCCTCCCAAAGTGCTGGGATTACAGGCGTGAGCCACCGCGCCCGGCCCTCTCCCTGCATTCTTAAGAGGTCACCTAGGAAAATGCCTCCATGTTCTGTGATGTTGTGTTTTGGCTGGGGGTGAGGTGGACTTCTCTCCACCAACAGAAAACCCTCAAGCAGCACAATGGGCCGTCAACATCTTGCTAAAACCCTGCACAACGGTGTGCACGCGCGCACACACACACACACACACACACAGCCTCAAAAAACAGCTTGCCTGATGAATGAAGCCTTAGCATATGTAGAAAGAGAATATTTCTCAAAGACATACCATGGAGGTGCGTACGGGTGGATGGTACATACATTGGACACTGAAATGCACCCTTTTCCCATCTACTGTGCCCCAGATATTTGGAAATGAAGGGAATAAAACTGCTCTTGGAAACCATGAAATGAACACACAATGCATCAGAGGCAAACTTGCAATCACTCAAGAAAGAACGATTCTCAAGGCATCGAGCCCCCCCGGAAGTTAATTGAAAGGCTCTCTACAGAAAAGATGGTCAGTCCTTAGGGAGAGGTAGGTCAGTAATGACAACACAGAAAAGGAGAGTCCTCGAGAAAACCCAGAGCCCTGACCTGGAGGAAGAGGACTTGGTCCTAAAGGTGCCTGTGTCTTTTTTGTGGAGATGGGCACTCAGATTATCATCACCTGATACGATTATGCATTTTAATTTTCCAACTAACCTCAGTGTTTTCACTCTGTACTCAGCGAGCAGCCACGTGACTGTAACCTGGCTTCCCAAGTACTTGGTCCTCAAGGAGAGAATGGGTGTTAGCCCCTCGGCAGTTCCATTCCGATGCCCACGGCTGGCTGGTAGAGTGAGTCAGCATCCCCCACAGCAGTCCCGTCTGCCCTGGGCCACTGCTAGGACCCAGCATTTGAACAGTAGGACAGAGGGCTGCAGGCTGGCCCAGGTCACACCGCGATGAGCTGGTCTTCCTAGGAAGCTCCCAGCCTTTCCGTTCTATGGCGCTGTCAGACTGTACCTCTGTATTTCAAAACCCATCAGAATACATCAAAGCACTGCCTGTTAGGTAAGTATTATTATGCTCAATTTTATAAGCAAGGAAATAGAGATTCCAAAGGGGTAATTAACTTGCCCAAAGGCACTTAACCTAATAAACCAGCCTGGATTCCAAACTTGTTCTGACTCCAAAGCCTGTGTTCTTTCCCTTACTTCATGAGGCCCCTGACTTCAAGGACTTTCCTCTCCAGTGTATCTTTAAGTAAGAAAGTGTGTGTGGGAGGTGAGGTGGGGGAGAGGGATGAGAATGGTCCCCTGCCTGAAGCTCCCCTCTGTGGCTGAGAACCCAGTCTGCAATCTCTTCTTCACTTTTTTTTCCTTTTGAGACGGAGTCTCGCTCTGTCGCCCAGGCGGGAGTGCACGATCTCAGCTCACTGTGACCTCCACCTCCCGGGTTCAAGCAATTCTCCTGTCTCGGCCTCCTGAGTAGCTGGGATTACAGGCATGTGCTACCACACCCGGTTAATTTTTCTATTTTTAGTAGAGATGGGGTTTCACCATGTTGGTCAGACTTGTCTCGAACTCCTGACCTGGTGATCCGCCTGCCTCGGCCTCCCAAAGTGCTGGGATTACAGACGTAAGCCACCATGTCCGGCCTCTTTTCTTTCAAGGGTAGGATGGGGACAGCACTAGGGGCTGCCTCTATCTCCAGCTACCTTCTCAGGTGCTCCACAAGGAGGGGTGGAGAATGATGTTTAGGAGTGAGCAGTGCCTGTCCCTCCTTTTGTTGCTCAAACTTCCGCACCTGCAGTCACCCTCACTTCCCCGAGATGCTTCCAGGTGGATGAAGGACTGATGACCCTGACTCCAAGCCAAGAGGACAGGGTTAGTGCTTCATCCTTTTCTCCCAAATAATACCATCCTGTTTGAACAACTGATTTTCATTCAGTTTCCACCTTAAAACACAGAACACTATCAAACCATTGAGGTCACCTGTGTCTGTCTCCTGAATCCTACTGAACTCCCTCACTCTCAGATATTTCTGAAATACCTACTTCTAAAAATAGTTTTGGCCGGGAATGGTGGCTCACTCCTGTAATCCCAGCACTCTGGGAGGCCGAGGTGGGCAGATCACCTGAGGTCAGGAGTTCGAGACCAGCCAGACCAACATGGTGAAACCGTATCTCTACTAAAAATACAAAAATTAGCCAGGTGTGGTGGCGGGAGCCTGTAATCCCAGCTACTCTGGAGGCTGTGGCAGGAGAATCACTTGAACCTGGGAGGCAGAGGCTGCAGGGAGCTGAGATCACACCATTGCACTCCAGCCTGGGTGACAAGAACAAAACTCCATCTCAAAAAAATAAAAATAAATAAATAAATGTTTTAATTTGCATATTCTAATGACCAATGATGTTGAACACCTTTTCATGCACTTTTTTTTAATTTGTGTCTCTTCTCTTGGGAATTTTCTGTTGAAATCTTTGTGCCTCTTTTTTATTGGATTCTTTACTTTCTGATTATCATGTTGTGCATGTTCTTTATATATTCTAGATACCAATACTTTGTCAAATATTATATATATAAAAAACAAATATTTTCTCTCATTCTGTGACTTGTCTTTCTAGTCACCTAATGTTAGCTTTCAAAGAGCAGAAGTTTTTAGTTTTGTTGAAGCCTATTTTATTCCTTTTTTCTTTTACAGTTAATGCTTTCGGTGTCTTCTAAGACACCTTGAATAACCTAAAGTCACAAAGATTTTCTCCTGTTTATTTTAGAAGTTTTATAGTTTTAGGTTTTACATTCAGGTCTCTGATTCATTTTGAGTTAGTGTTTATATATGGTGTGAGGTCTGAATCAAGGTTTATTCTTTTTTCATTTGGGTGTCTAAATGCTCCAGCACTATTTTTGTTGAAAAGTCTGTACTTTCTCACTAAATTACCTTGATATGTTTGTCAAAAATGAGTTGACTACATATGTGTGATTGATTTCTGGGTTCCCTATTCTTTTCCATTTATCTATGTCTCTATTACACCATAGACCAATACTACAATGTCTTGATTGTTGTAGCTTTCTGGTAAGCCTTGAAATTAGGATATTGTTCATTTTTTGATGTTTATATAAGTGAAATCATACTGTACTATTCTTCATTTACTTTTTTTGCAACATTAATTTTGAGATCTATCCGCATTTGGTGATAAATCTATCCATCTATCCAGGTGATGCGTACCTCCAATCTCTTCATTTTCATAATTGTATAGTGTTCCTTTGTGTGTCCATACCATAATTTTGTGTCATTCTACTGTTGGTTGACATGTAGATTGCTTATAGATTTCAGCTGTCTCACACTATGCTGTGTGAACATTTGTGTACATGTTTGATAGTGTACATGTTCAAAGTTTCTCCTGGGTTAGAACCTAGGTATGGAGTTACTGGGTCTCCAGGTAGCAAGATTCATATGCCGTGAGCCTTCACCTGTGCTAGAGAAGACCAGACCGTTTTCCAAAGTCTCATACCCATCTTCACACCCGGCAGCAGTGCCCGAAAGTTTTCAGTGTTCCTCCTTATCTAGGCTTGGTGTTGGTAGACTTTTTAACTTAAAAATCCCACTTTGTGGGCCGGGCGCGGTGGCTCACGCTTGTAATCCCAGCACTCTGGGCGGCCGAGGCGGGCGGATCACGAGGTCAGGAGATTGAGACCATCCTGGCTAACCCCGTCTCTACTAAAAATACAAAAAATTAGCTGGGTGAGGTGGTGGGCGCCTGTAGTCCCAGCTACTCGGGAGGCTGAGGCAGGAGAATGGCATGAACCCGGGAGGCGGAGCTTGCAGTGAGCTGAGATCCGGCCACTGCACCCCAGCCTGGGTGACAAAGCGAGACTCTGTCTCAAAAATAAATAAATAAATAAATCACACTTTGTGGTTTCAGTTTGCACATCCCTGGATATTAGAGAGGTTAAACATCCTTTCTTAGACCCTTTGGCCACTCAGCTTTCCTTTTATATAAAACACTTGTTTGTGTTTTCTGCTTATTTTTCTATTAAGTTGTGTTTTTCTTACTGATTAGATGAATTCTTTACATATTCTGACTACTAATACATTTCTCAGTCTGTAGCTTTTTGTTCCTTTAATGGTGACTTGATGACCAAAAGTTCTTCATTTTAACATGATCAAAATTATCAATCCATTCTCTTTTGTTATTTTACATATTGTGCTCTGTTTATAAAATCTTGCCATATCTTAAATTCATAAAGATCCTTGCTAGTGTTTTCTGCTAAAAGGTCTAAAGTTTTGACTTTTATATTTACCTTTTAATTCATCTTAAGTTTTCAAAAATTGCATATATTGTGTGAGGTATGGATGCAATTTCACATGGAAAACCAGTTGTCCCAGCACCATGTATTGAATACTGTGTATTTTCCCCACTGAGCTTCAATGACCATTCTGTATTATATCAAGTTTCTAAATATATATGAATTGATTTCTGAACTGTATCATGTTCCATTGGTCTATTTGTTCTTTTATCAGTACCAACTGTCTTAACTACCATAGTTTTATTTTTGTTTTTTGTTTTTGGAGAGAAGTCTCGCTCTTGTCCCCCAGGTTCGAGCACAATGGCTTTATCTCAGCTCACTGCAACCTCCGCCTCCGGGGTTCAAACGACTCTCCTGCCTCTGCCTCCCAAGTAGCTGGGATTAAGGCGCATGCTACCATGCCTGGCTAATTTTAGTAGGGACGGGATTTCACCATGTTGGCCAGGCTGGTCTCGAACTCCTGACCTCAGATGATCCGCCCACCTCGGCCTCCCAAAGCGCTGAGATTACAGGCGTGAGCCACCGCGCCTGGTCAGCCATAGCTTTTGAGTAAGTCTTGATGTTGAGTAGGATAATCTCCTCCCCTTGACTTCTTTAGGAGTTACTCAGCTATTCCTGGTCTTTTGTGCTTCAGTTAAATTTTGAAATCAGACTGCTGCATTCTACCAAAACGAAAAACAACCCAACTGCTAGCATTTTTGTTGCAATTTCACTGAATCTAAAAAAAAAGAAAAAAAAAAATCAAACTCAGGAGAATTTGCAGTAGCTCATGAGTGAATCTTCCCACGCCAGCCGTGGCTTGTCTCTTCGTTTTATGCAGTCATTCCAAATGAGGTTTCAGAACTTTCTGTGTTTTTCCTCATAAAAGGCTGGCACATCTGTACAATATTCCTTGGTATCTTATTTTTTGTTTCCCTTGTGTTATCTTTTTTTTTTTTTTTTTTAAGTGAATTCCCTGGTGGTGCATAAAAATTAACTTTTGTATTGTGATCTTTTATCTGACAACTTTGATAAACTTCCCTATTCATCTTAGCTTTTTTGTTTTGCTTTGTTTTGAGACAGGGTGTCGCTCTGTTGCCCAGGCCAGAGCGCTGTGGTAGAATCTCAACTCACTGCAGCCTCAGTCACCTGGGCTCAAGCAATCCTCCCACCTCAGCCCTGAAAGTAGCTGGAACTACAGGTACGCACCATTGCACCCGGCTAACGTTTGCATTTTTTGTAGAGATGACATATCATTATGTTGCCCAGGCTGATCTCGAACTCCTGAGCTCAGGCAGTCCACCCACCCTGGCCTCCCAAAGTGCTGGGATTACAGGCATGAACTACCATGCCTGACCTCATCCTACTAATATGACTTAAAAATACTTTAGGTTATCTCTTTCTTTCCTTTCCATTTCTTATAACTTTCCGTTTCCTTTTCTTTCATATTGTACTGGCCAGAATTTCCAGCAACATTGAACAAAGCAATGAAATAATAGCCTTGGCCTGCTATTGATCCCAAAGAGAAATTTTAAAATATTTTACTATTGAATATGTAGTTACTACAACTGTGTGTGTGTGTGTGTGTGTGCGCGCGAGCATGTGCACACGCATGTATGCATCCACACACGTAAAACCCGTAACAGGTTAAGTCACCTTTGATTCCTAGTGGGGCAGGAATGGTTATCATAAAGAAATACTGAGGCCAGGCGCGGTGGCTCATGCCTGTAATCCCAGCACTTTGGGAGGCCGAGGCAGGCAGATTATGAGGTCAGGAGATCCAGACCTTCCTGGCTAAAACGGTGAAACCCCGTCTCTACTAAAAATACAAAAAAATGGCCAGGTGTGGTGGCTGGCGTCTGTAGTCCCAGCTACGCAGGAGGCTGAGGCAGGAGAATGGCGTGAACCCGGGAGGCGGAGCTTGCAGCGAGCCAAGATCGCACCACTGCAATCCAGCCCAGGCAATAGAGCAAGACTCCATCTCAAAAAAAAAAAAGAAATATTCAATGTTATTCAACACTTTCTGCCTCTATTGAGATGATCATATGACTTTTCTTCTTTTAATGAACTGTCAAGTGGTGAACTACATTTAGAAATGTTCTAATGCTAACCTGTTTTGCATTTGTGGAATGAATTAAACTTGGTCTTCATTGATTATCTTTTAAACACATGGTTAGTGTCAATATGCTAATGTTGTATTAAGGAGTTTTGCATCTGTGTTTGTTAGTGAAATGGTTCTGTGATTTTTTTTTCCTACAACTGTGTCTAATTTTAGTATCAAGCTTCTACTGGTCTCATAAAAATGACTGGGGGAATGTTTCCTTTTCTTCTACTCTATAGAAGAATGTAAATAATATTGGAATTATCTTTTTTTTTTTTTTTTTGAGACGGAGTTTGACTCCTATTGCAGGCTGCAGTGCAACAGCATGATCTCAGCTCACTGCAACCTCCGCTTCCTGGGTTCAAGTGATTCTCCTGCCTCAGCCTCCCGAGTAACTGGGATTACAGGCATGTGCCACCATGCCTGGCTAATTTTGTATTTTTAGTAGAGATTGGGTTTCTCCATGTTGGTCAGGCTGGTCTCGAACTCCCAACCTCAGGTGATCCACCCGCCTCAGCCTCCCAAAGTGCTGGGATTATAGGCCTGAACCACCGCACCTGATCTCCGGTCCTGATATTTTCTTTGTAGAGAGATTGTTAAGTGTTCATTACCTCAATTAAATGGTTTTAAATAGTTATATTCAGGATTTTTACTTCCTCTTGAACCTTTTGGCAATTAATATTTTGCTAGCCATTTGTCCCTTTTTTTAATTTTCACATTTATTGGCAGTAAATGTCATTATTTTCTCATTATATTTTAATTCCCACTTCATCTGTAGTGTATTAATTTCCTAGGATTGCCTTAACAAAGTACCAGAAACTGGGTGGCTTAATGCAATAGAATGTGTTATCTCATAGTTCTGGAAGCTAGGAATTCAAGATGCAGGTGTTGAAAGAGTTGGTTCCCTCTAAGCGCTCTGCTCTGTTCCATGCCTCTCTCCCAGTTCTGCTGATGGCTGGGGTCTTTGGCATTCCTTGGCTTGTGGATCCATCACTCCAATATCCACCTTTATCTTCACACGCTGTTCTCCCTGTGTCTGTGTCAACCTCTTCTCCTCTTCTTATGAGGACATAGGTTACAAGGGATTAGAGCTCACCTTATTGACCTCGTCTTAGCTTGATGACAGCTGCAAAGACCCTGGTTTTCTTTTTTTCTTTTTTTTTTTTTTTTTTTGAGACAGAGTCTCACTCTGTTGCCCAGGCTGGAGTGCAGTGGCGTGATCTCAGCTCACTGCAACCTCTGCTTCCTGGATTCAAGTGATTCTCCTGCCTCAGCTTCCTGAGTAGCTGGGACTACAGGTGTACGCCACCACACCTGGCTAATTTTGTTGTATTTTTAGTGGAGACAGGGTTTCACCATATTGTCCAGGCGGGTCACGAACTCCGGACTTCAAGTGATGTGTCCGCCTCGGCCTCCCAAAGTGCTGGGATTACAGGCGTAAGCCTCCGTGCTCTGTTTTTTTAATAAGATTACATTCATAGGTACTGGGAGTTAGGAACTCTACATAGTTTTTGAGAGGATACAATTCAGTCCCTGATAAGTAGTGAAATCCTCTTTGTCATTACTAATCTTGCCATTTTTTTGCCTTTTCTCTTGATCTCTTAGTTACCTTTGCTGGCAGTTTTCAATTGCATGCATATTTTTAAAGAAACATTTTTCAGCTTTGTTAATTCTATTTAATTTTTTGCTCCTATTTCAGTAAATCTGCTCTTTATTAATTCATCCCTTCTATTTTTAAAAAGATTATTCTTTTGTTTATTCAAATTTCTTAATTTGGGTGTTTACCTTGCTGCTCTTCTTTCCTAATATATTAGCATATATGATATATATTTTCCTCTAACCATCTCGAAACACTTTATTCCCTGAATTTAAAGATGAAACATTATCTTTATCAATCAGTATTAAGTATTTCCTCATTTCCATTACGATTTCCTCTTTGACTCTGAAGCTATTTAGAAGTGTGTCTTTGAATTTCCAAACACAGGATTTCTTTTTTAGTCCTCTGTTTGTTATTGATTTCTTAAATTCTTTGGAGTCAAAGTATGTAAACTGTAAGATACTGGTTGAAATTTGTTGAGACTTGTTTTATGGCATACTATATAGACAATCTTCTGAAATGCTCCAAGTGTACTTCAAAAGAATGTGTCTTTTTTATTTCTTGGGTACAAAATTCAATATACATCCATTAGATCAAGCTTATTAACTGCATGTTCAAATATTCTAAAATCTCTGGTTTTTCTGTTGCTTCATCTATCAAATAATGAGAGAGGATATTAAAGCTTCCCACTATGATGTAAATTTGTCAGTTTTTCCTTGTGGTTCTTGCAATTTTGTTTTATATATTTTGAAGCTATGTTACTGATTACATACAAGTTTAATACTATTATATTCTTCTGGTGATTTGAACTTTTTATTATTCTGTAATATCTCTCTTTATGTCTAATAAGGCTTTTTGCCTTATAGTGAAATTTGTCTGATATTAATATGATTATTTAGCTTCCTGTTTTAATACTCTTTATCAGACATCTTTTTCTGTGTTTTACTTTCTTTCCTTCTTTTTCTTTTTTCTGAAACAGGGTCTCTCTCTGTTGCCCAGGCTGAGTGCCACGGTGTGGTCACAGCTTACTGCAGCCTCGACCTCCCTATCTCAAGTGATCCTCCCACCTCAGCCTCCCGAGTAGCTGGGACTGTAGGTGCTGACCACCATGCCGACCTAATTTTTTATTTTTTGTAGAGACCAGGTTTTGCTATGTTGCCCAACTGGTCTTGAACTCCTGGATGCAAGCAATCCTCCTGCCTTGGCCTCCCAAAGTGCTGGGGTTACAGGGCACTGCACCTGGCCATTTTTTTTTCAAAATTTCAGTGTCTTTATGCTTTAGTGTATGACTCTAGAGAACAGAATAAATTAGATTTTCAGATCCAGCCTAGCCACATTTGCCCTTTCACAGAAGAGTTTTATCAATAATTACTACATTCTTATAAATAGAACTTTAGTCCATTTACATTTATAGTGGTTACTGATATAACAATTTATTTCTAACATATTATTCTTTGTTTCTTCCCCTTCCTTTTTGCTTTTGTTTGTTTAAAACATTTTTATGGCCGGGCGCGGTGGCTCAAGCCTGTAATCCCAGCACTTTGGGAGGCCGAGACGGGCGGATCACGAGGTCAGGAGATCGAGACCATCCTGGCTAACACAGTGAAACCCCGTCTCTACTAAAAACACAAAAAACTAGCCGGGCGAGGTGGCGGGCGCCTGTAGTCCCCGCTACTCGGGAGGCTGAGGCAGGAGAATGGCGTAAACCCGGGAGGCGGAGCTTGCAGTGAGCTGAGATCCGGCCACTGCACTCCAGCCCGGGCAACAGAGCAAGACTCCGTCTCAAAAAAAAAAAAAAAAAAAAAAAAAAAAAAAAAAAAAAAAACATTTTTATTCCAGCTTTCCTTCTACTAGTTTGGAGGTTATACACTCTATTTCTATTATTTAAGTGGTTATTTAACTTAAAACGTAAAGTTAGTATTTATACTCATCTCATGAATGGAAGGGCCTTAGCAAGTTTCATCCATATTTGCACCCCACTCCAAATTTTATGCTTCTTAAATCTATTTCAGTTCTGTTTCTTAACTCCCCTGAGTTACTCATTATTATGACCACTTTGTTCTTTGTCTAGATTTACTCATGTGTTGGTCTTTTCCTCTGTCACCTCTCCTCCTTGCATATCAATTCTTCCTTCTGGAATTATTCTTTTTCCTGGAATATACCCCAGTCTAGAAATTCCTTTACCGAGGATCCAGTAGTAAACTCAGCTAGCTTTCATTTGTTGAAAATATCTTAACTTTATCCTCATTCTTGAGAGATCGCTTTGCTGGGTATATACATCTAAATTGAGAGATAACATTTTCTATTATCCAAGGCTGTTCACCATGTAAAAATCCTTAAAAAGTCTAGAATGAAAGGCTTCTGTGCCTTTCTTCACAAGACATGCAGAAACATGAGAGACCCATGGAAAATTGTCTCCTAATAACTTCAAAATGAAAAGTTTAAAAAAAATCTAATGAAAACAAATGGAAGTCCTACGAATGGTGCTTCTACGTCTGTGTTAAAAATGAGAAGCTGAATTACAGAAAAGGTAAGAGACTTGCCTACATCCTACTATTAGAAGAATCAAAACAAAAACATGCAAGTCGCCTAAAGCCCCAGCCTCATCCCTGGACTCTTTGCCCACAGAGGCCCATCACCAAGTTGTCTCCACATCATGCAAACCCCTGGACCACAGTGGGCCCCCCTGACGCAGGGTCCCGGTTCTGTTACTGAACTGATGATCTAACCTAAGTCTCTCCTGCTGTGTTATCTGTTATCCTGTGTTCAGGGCATAGAAACTCTCTTCCTTGCGGAGTGTCTTCTAGGCTTGAAACTCTTCAAACCACGCGTCTGAAAAAAACTCTGAAAACATTTGCCCAAGGGGGAAAAGAAGGAAACGCTGAAAATGATCAAGTGAAAGAAGGAACAGGGAGTAGAATGAGCCATCCTTGATCACTCTTAGTCTCAAAAGGCCAAGTAAAGGGTCCAAAGACCCCAGATCATTCCCCCTGAAAAGGGAAGCTACATCCAGGCCTGCTGCAGGTGAATACTCCACTGCCTTCTGTGGTGACATCCTTGAAAGAGAAAATGGAGCTCAAGGCCTGGAGGGCTGTCCTCCAGCAGGGAAGGCCTAGTGAGATCCCTCATCTAGGGCCATGCTTTCAAATGTTAGTGAACATGAGGATCACCTGTGGGCAGGGGTGGGAGGAGTGCAGATCTCTGGGCACCACTCTCAGTGTCTCTGATTCAACCGGCTGAGGTGGGGCCTGAGAGTCTGCATTTCTTAGAAGTTCCTAAATAATGTTACTGATGAGTAGGGGATCACACTGAGGGCATGAGTTCTGGAGATAGCGTAGATTAGGGCCAGAGTACACTTAATCTCCACAAGCTCTGATTCCAACACTTGCCAGGTGCTTGGTCAATGTGTGGTAAGTGCTTGAGTTGGGAGCTACTTTCTTTTACCTCCTGTCATCTCAGTGTCCTCATCTGGATAACAGTCCACCATTAAAGGATAGAGGCTGAGGATATCTGGTACTCAGACCAGGGAGTGTGCCCAGAGGATAGGGGACAGATGGCCTCTTTCCAGTGTGCTGTTTGATTCTCCCACTGTCTTTCAGGCCTGCCTAGCTCTGAACGAAAGGAGAACTAAGAAATGAAGGAGAAGTGAAGAAGAAACAGGAGGGCAACTGGAAGTGGAGAGTCACCAACATTAGAAACCTTAAAGAGAGAAAAGAGAAGCAAGCCTGGAAGCTGAGCAGGGGTCATAGTGACAGAGCCCAGGCAGAGCTGCAGAGTCCAGTCAAGCCTAAGGAGGAGGGAAGGACAGGAGAGTTAAGGCCCAGGTTTCACAAGCAGGAGAGAAAGCTGAGGCTGGCCAGCTCTGAGTAGAGCCCCACAGCCCAGCCAGATGGTAGCAACCAGCCTGGCTCTCCTTGTCTATCCTACGGTCAGCAGCTCCCTTGCCATCGGGCTCTTCCCAGCTTGCAGCTGCTCCCAGACACAGTCTCCTAGGGAAGCAGCTGCTGCTTCCCCTTCCTGAATGGAGCTGCTCATGCTTTCCACCAGCCTCTACTGGTCCAGTCCTGTGGGGAGACACACGCACCCACACACGCATACACACACACATGCAAGCATCCATAGCTGCATGTGATCACGGAGTTCTCTCTCTTCCTTCTTTCTCCCTCCAACCACCCTCGCCCCGAGCGATGGCCCCAGCTGGTCAGACACCAGCCCCTGCCAGCCTCTCTCTCCCATTCCCAGCATCCTACTTTCAAAACCTAAGACTTTGTGTTTCACGGGGTTGTCCCCAGGAAGAGGACCCAGGTTGTCCTAACTAACACGAACGCCCCGTCCCCATGATGGTGGGTGGGAGGTGGGGGAGGGGATGGCAACTCTGCCGACTGCAATTGATTTGCTGCTCCGTAGAGGACCCAGAACTTTTTCTTAAAGGGAAAAATGCAGAAAGGCCCCAATTCCTGATTGGCTATCAGCTGGACACTGGAATGCCTCCATTACCGTATATGCTCACATATGAGATGCTGCAGCAAAAGAAAAGTATCCTATTTTCCAAGCCATGGTGGAGTAAAAATAGCAAAATAGCACATTTATTTCCCCATGAAGATCCTGTCTCTCTTCCTAGTCTCCACCCCCCTAGGCATGACGATTGCCTTAGAAATCCTGGTTTGGCAGGGGCCCCATCTTGGCTGGAAAGGAAAACTGAAATATATCATTGACAAGAAGGAGAAGGATGGCAGAGAACCCCATTCTCTGATGGTTTTCCTAGAGGCTCATCATTTACACACACATTACTGTTTTTCCCGGGGCTTCTCATAGGCAAGGATATACGGTATTTCACGTGAGGAATGTGCTGTTCACAATCTCCCACCTTTCTGGATAGGGGAAGGGATTAGAATGATCTTATAGCTGATCGATTCTCGGGTGCCTGGAGCACTCCTCCCCCACAACCTCCCTGCCCCCAACCAGAAACCTTCCAGCATCCTCTCTGCCTTTCCAGCCAACCTCACATTCTTCCACCCCCACCCCTGGCCAGGAGGGCCACACAGAGGAGCAAGGAAAGGGGGCAGGGAAGGAAGGAAGCTTGTGAGTGTCTGAATGTGTGCTCTAGTTACATTCCAAAGGCAAACAAAGTAAAACAGAAAACATTAAAGTTAGGTCACCATTGTTTTGTATTATCCATGCCCCGCAAATCTTCATTCATGTAGGTAGCAACCAGTGAACATTCTCATGACAAAAGGTCTGAAATGGAGGGCCTCAGAGACTCTCATTATGTGCCCTGTTCATTTTACAGCAGACAGCTCTAAGATTCAGACAGGTTGGGTAACCTGGCTAAAGTCACACAGCCAGTTCCTAAAACCTCCAGGACTAGAACTTAGGTATCCTGAGGTTTGGGCCAGGGCTCTGCTCTTTCCACATTCCATACTTGTTGTGTTTTTTTGTTGTTGCTTTTTTTGTTGTTGTTGTTGTTTGTTTTGAGACAGAGTCTTGCTCTATCACCCAGGCTGGAGTGCAGTGGCGCAATCTCAGCTCACTGCAAGCTCCGCCTCCCGGGTTCACGCCATTCTCCTGCCTCAGCCTCCCGAGTAGCTGGGACTACAGGCGCCCGCCACCTCTCCCGGCTAATTTTTTTTGTATTGTTAGTAGAGATGGAGTTTCACCGTGTTAGCCAGGCTGGTCTCGATCTCCTGACCTTGTGATCTGCCCACCTCGGCCTCCCTAAGTGCTGGGATGACAGGCGTGAGCCACCGCGCCCGGCCCACATTCCATACTTGTTTTTTATTCACATATGAAAGTGCTTCTTGGTTGCCTCTGCCTTCAGTCAGCCTCATGGGATAAACCAGTGGATAGGGTAACAACATGAGGACCTTTGATGCCTCATGACAGGAAAAAGGAACTACTAATTGCCCTGGTCTAGGTGCAGACTGAACCACGTGCGGGCCTTTGAGGACGTGGGCGGCAGAAGTCTCACAATGACACTTAGTTGCACAAACCCAGAGCAATTCAGGGGAACTGAAATTTGATCTTTTTCTTTCATTCTTTCTTTTTTTTCCTCCAACAATGTATGAAAGAGCCAGTGAAAACCCCAACCAGACATTCTGAATCATTGAGAAACACAGATAGAAGAGGGCGGCGCCCATCCCTTCCTGGTGATGGGGGAGCTGGAGGGCAATGACTTCATCAGCTGTTGTTGCTGCCACAGTCCCAGTGTCGCGAGGCGTTCCCTGTTCATCTCTGTGTATCCACAGTTACGTGAATGGTTGTGTGCATGAATCTGTGGACAGGCGGCTTTGGCCTGTTTGTGTGTGTGTGTGTGTGTGTGTGTGTTCTTTCAAACACACTCACTTCCTTTTCTGCTGCTCACTGCCACAATGCTCCAAGAACCCAGCACGAGGTTTCCATTAGTGAAGCACATTTTTGTGCTATGGATGTTGAACCAGGGGGGAAAGAAAGCAGACTGTTGTCCGTGATGGATGGGTTTTCTAGAGAACTTCCCAGGGTGGTCCTTAAGGGGGCCGGGACGGAGGCATGCTGGACGCACAGCCTCAAAACATTCCCTTGTTTGGGTTTGACATGTGCGCTGGGGGTCTGTCTGCTCTGCCACTGGGCCCTGCAATTCCATTCATCCCTGGGCCCTCCTTTCTGCCTCAACCCTTCCCTTCCCCCTCAACATCCCCCACTTCCAGTTTACCTGAGTTCAGAAATCCCTTTTTCTCTTTCTGGAATAAAAAGTAGTTTGTCCTGTGTGCTTGCTTTTGGCTGTGTTTATGGCTGTCCCTAAGAAGAAGGGAAGGTCCAGGGACCGGAGCTGATGCGATGTCACCGTTACTCCTGCATGTGAACAGTCTCTGTGTATCTCTTCAGAGTGCTAAGCTTCTCACAGACCTTATCAGCATGATTTTCCAGGATCATCACCCTACAGGCGAATGTAGACAGAAGGAGAGATGAGGTGGATGACCCGGAAGAGCATCTCTGGATTCCCAACATCTCGCACAATGCCTCAAACACAATTAGCATGTGTTGGATAAATGACTAATAAAAATAACTAGGATTCTATGGAAACTGAGTTTATAAATCACTTTCCCTCTGCTCCGTTAGCCCCACTGTTTTAAAAAAGAAGGAGATAATCCTCCAGGGGCTTCAGTGACTTGTCACATGACAATTAAGTGGCAGAGTGGGGAGGCAAATCCAGTCCTCGGACTTGAGGTTCCCCCAAGATGTTTACATCTTGTCACAGGGTTAGGGGAGCCTGGAACCACTATCCGAAGAAGAAGGGCCGCTGCCCTCAAGGTGCTTTCAACTCAGCTGGGGAGACAGAAGCTGCAGAGGAAATAATACAGAACAATTCAGGGAAATATCATACAGAAACGCTTTGGGGACTCCAAAGGACCCGCGAAGACAGGAATGCACTGGGGGCCATTATCCCAGTTCAATGAGGAGAAAATGGAAGGGCCATAAAGAAATGGAGCAGTTCACCCAAGGTCAAATCACTGAGAACAAAGGCAAGTTAATCAAAGCCTTAATCCAGTTGAAGGGTTTTCAAAGAGCTTTTGGGAACAGGTGGGTGGCAGACTAGAGGCTCAGACCTCCCAGGAAGGGCATACCACCCAGTCCCCCACCCACATTCTTTTCTTCACTTCAATATAGGAAAGTTGTTTCCATCACTGGAGCAGAATATCCCAAAGTAAGTTGTGCGATATACTGTTAACTCAAAAAGTTTGATGAGGCCAGGCGAAAGGGCTCGCACCTGTAATCCCAGCACTTTGGGAGGCTGAGGCAGGAGGATTGCTTGGGTCCAGTTCAAGACCAGCTTGAGCAACATAGTGGGACCCCATCTTTATAAAAAAAATTTTTAATTAGCTTGTGGTCCCAGCTACTCAGAAGGCTGAGGCAGGTAGATTGCTTGAGAACGGGAAGTCAAGGCGGCAGTGAGCTGTGATCATATCACTGCACTCCAGCCTGGGTGACGGACTCAGACCCTATCTCAAAAAAAAAAAAGCTATGAGAGAAAGCAAGTTTCAGAGTTACCTCATACTATCCAAGTCTTAGGAGTGGACATATTAACCACTCTGAGAAAACCAAAAGTAAACAAAAAAATACCCCAAATAGCAAATTCCTCCCACCGCCAGAAAAATAATAATAATATTAAGGAAAAAACTTTATTTAACCCAGTGTTATTTTTCCAGGGCACTCTTCTTTCCCCATCCAAGGAATGCCTATTAACAACACCAGGAACTCAATAACCTGAGGAACACACTTTGAGAAACAATATCCGCAGCCTTTTAAAAAAATTATTATTATACTTTAAGTTCTAGGGTACAGGTGCCCAACGTGCAGGTTTGTTACGTATGTATACATGTGCCATGTTGGTGTGCTGCACCCATCAACTCGTCATTTACATTAGGTGTATCTCCTAATGCTATCCCTCCTGCCTCCCCGCTTCCCACAACAGGCCCCGGTGTGTGATGTTCCCCACCCTGTGTCCAAGTGTTCTCATTGTTCAATTCCCACCTATGAGTGAGAATATGCAGTGTTTGGTTTTTTGTCCTTGTGATAGTTTGCTCAGAATGATGGTTTCCAGCTTCATCCATGTCCCTACAAAGGACATGAACTCATCCATTTTTATGAGTGCATAGTATTCCATGGTGTATATGTGCCACATTTTCTTAATCCGGTCTATCATTGATGGACATTTAGATTGGTTCCAAGTCTTTGCTATTGTGAATAGTGCCGCAATAAACATACACGTGCATGTCTTTTTATAGCAGCATGATTTATAATCCTCTGGGTATACACCCGGTAATGGGATGGCTGGGTCAAATGGTATTTCTAGTTCTAGATCCTTGAAGAATCGCCACACTGTTTTCCACAATGGTTGAACTAGTTTACAGTCCCACCAACAGTGTAAAAGTGTTCCTATTTCTCCACATCCTCTCCAGCACCTGTTGTTTCCTGACTTTTTAATGATTGCCATTCTAACTGGTGTGAGATGGTATCTCATTGTGGTTTTGATCTGCATTTCTCTGATGGCCAGTGATGATGAGCATTTTTTCATGTGTCTGTTGGCTGCATAAATGTCTTCTTTTGAAAAGTGTCTGTTCATATCCTTTGCTCACTTTTTGATGGAGTTTTTTTCTTGTACATTTGTTTAAGTCCTGTTAAACAATAGATTTGGATATTGTTAATAGATTCTGGATATTAGCCTTTACCATTGCAGCGAGGTGGTTTGGTATGTAGCAAGCTTCCTGGCCCTGGGGGTGGCGTGCAAATATTGCATGCCTTCCCCTGAGTAGGAGATTACTGCTTTGGAGAGAGGATGGAAGGAGATGGCCTCTTAAGCCTCCTCTTACTTGCATTTCCCTATCTGACCAGTAGAGCCAATGTCTCCTCTCCCACCGTGTCCCTGGGATCAGCTGGAGTACTGCCCTCTCTGAGGTTCCTGCTAGCATATAAGAAGGAATCTTTCATCTGGATGTTTTTTAGGGACCATCCTACAAGCTGGCTTTCTAAGGATCATCCAGCTCTTAGATCCCCTAGCTCATACATAAAAACAAATACGTATTTTTTTCTTCTGGAAGGAGTCTCAATGCCCACAGCCCATCACACATATTCACACACACAGCCTACTGAACACACTGCACATCCTCCCCAGAATGTTGCCAGAGATTTCATCTCATTCACCTGTGATATGCCCAGCACCTACTATGGAGCTTGGCATATAAAAAGTAGGTGCATAAATAGTATCAGCTAGGCTGAGCATGGGGGCTCATCCCTATAGTCCTAGCACTTTAGGAGGTCAAGGCGGAAGGATTGCCTGAGCCCAGGGGTTCAAGACTAACCAGGGCAAGATGGTGAGACCCTGTCTCCACACACAAAAAAATTTTTTTAATTAGCTGGGCATGATGGCGCATGCCTGTGGCTCCAGCTACTTGGAGGCTGAGCTGGGAGGATCGTTTGAGCCAAAGAAGTCAAGGAGGCAGTGAGCTATGATGGTGACACTGCACTACAGCCTGGGCCACAAAGGGAGACCCTGTCTATAAGAATAAATAAATAACTTTCAAAAGTATGAACTAAATTGAATGCACAATGCCTGTGGGTTGCTATAACACTTTCTCTCTTCACCCAATGAACCCCCTCGCAGAGACTGTCTAGAGTCCCCCAAAGAGCTGGGTTTTGGAGGGGTTGAGGTCCTACTGTAAGAGTCAGCTGTGCTAAGCACAGTTCACTGTCACCTCCTCCCCACCCCCAACCCTGCCTCCACCCTTTGATCTCCTATAGGCCCATGATGAACCCTCTACCCAAAATCTGTTTCCTTAAGTCGATGCTGGTGGATCTGGCAGCATCACTGTCCCCTTTCTCCCGTTCCCCCACTTTTCTCTTCTCGCCTTCGTCCTTTCTGTTCCACCCTGTGTTCCCTTCCTCTCTCCTTTCACTCTGTTCCTTGTCCTCTCCTCGCTTCTCACTTCTCTTTTTCCCCTCTAGTCTTTCTCCCCCTCTCTCTCCCCGACTAGAGGGGAAAAAGAGAAGTGTCAGTTTTGCTCCAGCCAAGCAGCTGGGCCCTCGGCCAGTGCCTTTCCTCCAGCTGCCTGATGGAGGATGATCGAAATAAGAAATGTGGGGGTGGGGGTAGTGTCTTCCAGGGACTCCCTCACTAGCCTCCTGGGTTCAGAAGCACACTGGAGAATCTCTGCCTTTGGCTGGGCGGCACCTCTGGCCAGTTTGGGCAACACCCTTCGCCATCATGGCTACAGTCTCTGCTGCCCTGAAGAGGATGCGTGTTCCCAGGTGACAGGTTTGGACACTGCCTTGACTCTTTTTTAAGGAGAGTGGGTTCTGCTCCACGTCCCTAAAATGGTTTGGTTGCCGCAAAAGCCCCAGGCATGGCTGGGGAAGTCCAGATGTGTGTTAGGGGTGAAGTAGAGAGAAGATGAGGGCTTACTTTCTGCATCTACCCAAAGCTCCTCAGAGAAGACCCCAGAAAAGAAAGAGCTCAGGCGCCTGCCGGTGGGTGGGAGTGAACGCCAAAGAGGAGACTGGGAGGCCCCAGGAAAAGGTCATGACCTCCTAAATACACAGGCAAACGGGGCCCCACAGCCTGGGTCCCCAGGTGAAAGAGCAGGAAACGGGAATGTCTCCAGGTTTTGACATGTGGTTGTAATGATCACAGACCTCTTGGCTCAAAGGGACCTCAGAGGTCATCTCCATCCTCCTGCTTCCTGGTGGGGCTGGACGTAAATTAGTCAAGATGTACAGGCAGCTCTGTTCTCAAAGGTCCCTGGAGAAGGAAAACCGGGCTTCTTTTCACTGCAGATTAGGCTGAGGATCCTGGTATTGACTTTTTCCAGATCATCCAGAAAGGTCACAGTTTACAAAGGCTACATCCGAAATTGCCCTGTGACTTGGCTGGCTGGCTGGACTCCTGGGCCTTCGGTCAATAGTGCATTGTCATCACAAGTTTCCCACACAAGAGTTCTTACTGTCCAGCTCAAGTCCGCTGGCTGCTGTTTGGGGTCTGTGCTCATCTACATGACATATGCGAAGTGCTTAGAATGGTGCTTGGCACATAGTGAGTACTATGCGAGTGTCGGATATCATCATAATCGCTGCTATGGTTGCAGCTTTCAGTGGAGACGGAGATCAGTTATGCATCAGTGTTCTTCTTAGGAGTACCCATTCCTGTAATGCTGTCCTAAAGGCAGAGAGGGGATTTGAGAATCATCCATAGCTGAGGTGTCTCCCCTGACCTACCTCCCCAGCCAGGTTCTGCCCCATTCATCCTGTGTGTTCCCAGGACCACCTGAGCTGACCTTTCTGAAGGGGCAGTGGTGCGGTACAGTCATGGCTTGGGGCTCTGAATAGGGAAGACATATAATGTATTATCCAATCCAGGATGCTTTTGCAAGTGAAAAAGGCTACTGTTAATGATGTATGCCAACAGGCATAAACCAGGATTCTCCCAGGCAAAGTGGGACACCCATCCCCCTGGCTCTGGGTTTGAATCAAGTCTCTACAATTTGTTCCTTGGCAGATCCTGAGCAGCATAGTTCGTGTCTTGAGCTCAGGTTTTTCTTTTCTTTTTGAGATGGGGTCTCACTCTGTCACCCAGGCTGTAGTGCAGTGATGTGATCACAGCTCACTGTAGCCTCAGCCTCCCTGGGCTCAGGTGATCCTCCCACCTCAGCCTCCTAAGTAGCTGGAACTATGGGCCCACACCACCACACCGGGTTAATTTTTTTGTATTTTCTAGAGACGAGGTTTTGCCATGCTGCTCAGGCTGGTCTCAAACTCCTGGGCTCAAGCGATCTGCCTGCCTCAGCCTCTCAAAGTGCTGGGATGAAGGTGGGAGCACCTGTTTCACCATTGAGCTCAGGTTGCTTGTTAGTAGAACCTACCAAGGGAAAAGCTCTACCCACTAGGATGGAGGATCTCAGCCTTTGAAGTAGGTGAAAGTTTATCAAAAAGGAAGGTGCTCAGCTCCACTCCTGGAAACTGGTCCAGTGGGTCAGGGGGTGGCCTAGGAGTCTGCATTTGGACAGTCACCTCAAGGGATTCTGGGAGGGGATCTGCAGGTCCCAAAAGCATTGCCTTTGGGCCACGGTAAAGACCATGAAAGAACTTGAGGAGACGCCTGGAAGAGCGCGGGCCACATTTCTGGAGTACAGAAGAGCGATGTCTTGCCCATATTCACCTGTATCTAGCAGTAGAGCTGATCCCAGCCCACAGGTGACAATTTGCGGATATGCGGATGACGGACAGCTCCCAGGTCCAGGCCAGGCACTGCAGAACATTCTATTCTTGCTGCTCACCTTCCCCCATCCACCCCCAAGCTCCACCTGAAGGACCTGGGTTGGGTGGAGCGCAGGTTTGCTGAGAAATCTGGCTGAGAGATCTGACCGTTAAAGGGGTTTCATCCTGAAATGACTTTGAGTGAAAACTGAAAGTAAAACTGAAAACCACCCACTTCCTGCTGCTTCCTTCCCTCCAGCGCTGAGTGCAGCTAAGCCACTCCTGTCTTTAGGGCTTGCTCCTGCCTCGCCCTTCCCAGCCCAAGCCCTGAACCCCACTGACGGTCATGCCTGAGCCCCACCCTTGGCACCACCTCAAGGACTCTGTTCCTCCCTCTCCCACAGTCCAGGCGGAAGTCAAAACCGTGGGTACTGCGGAGGAGGCACACCCTTTGAGCACAGCGGACACCCTAGCCTTCTTATCGACTCTGACTCCTATTCGTATCCTCACTCTATTACATAAGAACCAGTTCTTTCACTTCAAATATGTATCAAAGACGGCCAGGTGCAGTGGCTCACACCTGTAATCCCAGCACTTTCAGAAGCCGAGGCGGGCAGATCACCTGAGGTCAGGAGTTCGAGACCAGCTTGGCCAACATGGCGAAATCCCGTCTCTAATAAAAATACAAAAAAATTAGCGAGGCGTGGTGGTGGGTGCCTGTAATCCCAGCTATTCGGGAGGCTGAGGCAGGAGAATTGCTTGAACCCGGGAGGTGGAGGTTGCAGTGAGCCGAGATAGCACCACTGCATTCCAGCCTGGGTGACAGAGCGAGACTCCATCTCAAAAAATAATAACAAAACAAAATAAATCAAAAATTATAAAAGACGTACATAATGGCCAAAGACTCCGAGCTGCATATTAAGCATAATGCAGTACTGAGTGGGCACCATTTAAGTCAAAAACACAAAATCACAACATTTTAAAATATACATTTTACTGTGAACGCAAGGCACAGGCTCACAGCAAAACCTCAGACACCACAGAAATGTAAGACATAGTTTCGAGAATCTCATCCTCCAAAAGCTCCCTCTTTTAATAGTTTAGCATTTTTAAAAATCCTATGTTGTAGTGAGTCTATGCAGCAGAATTCCTCTTGAATGCACACTGTTACCTGAAGCTCTGAGAGGCCAATTTGCCCAACATCACCAGGCTAGGAAGTGGTAGTGCCACTTGGTGGTATTGTGAGACAGAGAGAAAAAAAAAAACCTGATACTAGGGAAAGAGACAGGTGGGATCCAACACGCTGAGAAGTGAGGGCATTGCCCAGTCTGTTCACACTTGCCTAGGAGACAGGAATGACCGCGGCAGATGCACACGTTAGCCAGGAGCCCAGGCTAATGGATGGAATTAAATATTGAAAGCTGAAATCCAGGTTAGGGATCACGGAGTTGCCCCTCTTCATTTTATAGAAAGGAAAACTGAGACCCAGAAAACCAGTGCCAAATAGGCCAGTGATCTTCAAACACTTCCCAAGAAATATGCCAGCCGGGGCAGTTTCAAGGCATCCCTTTCCTGACCTCAGCTTCCATAGTGCTCGTTTCTGTCTGGATCTGCCTGCCGTCCCACCTCACAATTGTTCTCCTCTCACTTTCCAGAAAAAAAATGCACCTCTCACCCATCCTGCGTCTTACTACATCCCGGGTATAAACAGTCTGGGCCCCCAAACAAGGGAATAAACAAAACGTTGGCATCAGTAAAGAGCAGCCTTCTTTACTTAAGGCTCTTCTTGCCTTACATATATTTATTCTAAGATCGAAGCTCCATGGTGGAAATGGGAGTGTTTTGTCTGCTTAATTCAGACACTTAATTCAGATACAGTATAGAGCAGGGGCAGGAATGCTGACAATTTCTATTTAACCACCTTTCTTCTTTCCTCCCACAAAAGTCAAAAGAGGCCTTGTCTCAAGGAGAGACCTGTGAGAGCACAGCAAGCTGCTATCAGTGTGAACTGTCAGGTAATCCCCTTATTTCATCCAGGAGATAAGCACATGGCAAGTCCATGCCTTTCCTATCAATCTATCTGAAAATCAGAATTCAGAAAAGAGAGGGTTATTCCTAAGGCATGTGTGAATTCATGGCCTGGCTCATGCTCCATCATTTCTCCATGATTTCAGCTTCTAGCCCACGGTCACTCTCTCCGGTCCTATCTTTTGTCTTGGAGATTTTAAAATACAGTAAGCATGCTTCTTGGAACACCTCTTTTCCCCTGCCACATCATATCTACCTGCTATACACTAGACCTTGTTATTAACAATAATTTCAATCCCACTATAACCTAAATTTCTGGTTTTTGTTTTTTTTTTTTTTTGAGACAGAGTTTTGCTCTGTCACCAGGTTGGAGTGCAGTGGCTCACTGCAACCCCCACCTCCTGGGTTCAAGTGATTCTCCTGCCTCAGCCTCCTGAGCAGCTGGGATTACAGGCGCATGCCACCACGCCCTGCTAATTCTTTGTATTTTTAGTAGAGATAGGGTTTCACCATGTTGATCAGGCTGGTCTCGAACTCCTGACCTCGTGATCCACTAGCCTCGGTCTCCCAAAGTATTGGGATTACAGGTGTGAGCCACCTCACCTGGCCAGGCATGCCACTCTTTAATTCCACCTCCTGCCTTTCCAGCTTACCCCTCTAGAACCTCAATTCCACTTAGCCTTGGACCTCACCAGATCCTGCCATCCATTGATGTTAATCTCTTCTTCACTGGCCTCCTTCTCCCCTTCTTACTACCCACCGTCAATTTCATGGCTAGTCATCGTGATCACCCCTTTGTATACCTCAATTCCTTACCTTTTCTTGCTTTACCACAGCAAGATACAAGCCGAGGAGCATGAGACAGCTGGCAGAGGTATCACAGCCACCATAATGTGTGAGCCTTCCCGGGTGCTCCTTGGAAACGCTGGGGGTCCCTACAGCCACAGGGGATAGGGAATGCCAGCTGATGTTACTAGGACACGAAAACAAATCACGCTCCTTGAAGGCTGAAGAAATGGGGGAGTCTTGAGTTACATGAGGATTTATGAGGACCCTAAACTATCCCTGGAGGAGACCCAGCAACTGTACTTAGTAGTTCCCCTGAAGTCAGTACTTTGCAGATCATCCCACCTAGAAACCCACTACCATCGCTCATCCTTTCTCAGGGCACAGCTCCAAGCGACAGTGACTCACTTCTCAGTGTACATCCTGTACTCACACTTTCCAAGAGAAAGTGTCCGATGGAGTCATTGTGTCACTGTCTCACAGGAAAGACCCCTGCGGACGCAGTGTTTTACCAAGCCACCTCAAAGGAGCCAGACTTCTTTCTGGCTTGGGTGCCAATCCCTTGGCCAGCCTTCTGCAACCTGAATGGCAGAACTCATAGCACAGGACATGACCACTGGCTGTGGAAGGCGCTGCCTGTGACAAGTGAGTTGTGGTCCTCAGGGCATCCTAGATCACACTGGCTCACACTCAATTCTGAGAACCAGCTCTTAGTTTCATCTTTCATGAATCCAGGAACTCTGTGCATTCACCTTCAAGGGGAATTTCGCTGGCAGTCCCCAGGCTCAGAGACTGACTCGTGATGTCTCGATCAGACATAAAAAAAGATACCTGTTCCACTCGCCTCCCCACACAGTGATTTCTTGTGCAAAGCCTGTGAGAAGAGTTTGATGGGAAACTTCATGTTCTCTTTCCAGTTCTGAGCTTTATTGTGAAGAAAGCAGATGGATGTGGGTTCCAATTCTGGTTTTATCTCTTGCCAGGTGTGAGACCCTGGGCAGTTTACTTAAGCTCTCTGAACCTCCATCTCCTCATCTATATGGGGAGAATGATGTTTACATTTCTGAATCTTAATGAGGTTTCAATGACTTGTATTTAGCACCCTGCTTGGCAAGTTCACACCAACACTTGTCTGTTGATCCCAACTCTCTCTGTATCTACGTGTGCAGAGACACAAACGAATCCACAGAAGACATTCCGTTCCTATTTGCTGAAGCTAAAAACCTTGAGAACCTCTATTGCTACTTGTCCTAGAGAGAAGCTCTGGGTTCAAGTCTCAGCATTGTAGTAAGTGGTGCTGACCCTTGATGGTGTCACTCTCATTCTCCTGCCCTCCATGTTCCTCTCTGTAATATTGGAGATGGAGTAATATTGAAGGGGAAGTTCCATACTCTTGCAGCCTGGCATCCCAGGATTCAAATAATCTGGTTCATCCAACATTCCTCTTTTAAAGTTGAGAAAACTGGTTATGTAACACCCAGAGTTGGTTCCACCCGGAGTGGAAATGGGAAGTGAGAGGGGCCACATGTCGGAAATGCAAATGATGAGAGTGGACCCCGAGTAAGGGAGAGTGCCCCTGAATGTGGTTCAAGGAATGAAGCACTGACTGCTTCTCTGTCCCTGTGGGGGCTGCTGTCTGTCAACCTTCTTCAATCCCACGCCTGCCACAAGACCTGCCCTTATGAGAGGTTCCAGGCATCTCTGCCAACCTGGCTCCACAGCCAACGCAGAATGGCCTTCATACCAGGGAAGCATAACCACAAAGAGGTCAAGTCAGAAAATTAGAAGACCCGAATTCTAGACCTGTTCTGCCATCACAGGTGTGACCCTAAACAGGTCAGCTCCAGTTTTCTCATTTGTAGAACAAGGGTGCAGAACCTCCCCGGCCCACACCAGGCTTGTTGTTCAGCGGAAGTGGGCTGAGACGGAAGATATCCCCTCGTAAACTTCCATGCCTTACACAAAGGTTACTGCTCCTTGCTGACATTGTCTTCCCAATTTCTTTCTGAGCTTCTTCAAGACAGGGAGCTGAAATCTTGTGTGTCTCACAACTAATTAGCTTCTACTCAGTGAATCCTTATGATGCTGCAGGCATTGTGCTCAGCTTTTTATATATTATTTTCTCATTTAATTTTCACTTACAACATTATGGGACATTTATCTTCATTTTCTAGATGAGGAACTAAAATCAGAAGTTCTATCACTGGCCCAAACACGAGTAGTTAGTAAATGGCTGAGCCAGGACTTTTTCTAAGTTGATTTTGATAATTCTATTGGTTCAAAATTCATGTACAAAAATTTATACAGGGCCGGGCACAGTGGCTCACACCTGTAATCCCAGCACTTTGGGAGGCCGAGATGGGCGGATCACAAGGTCAGGAGATCGAGACTATCCTGGCTAACATGGTGAAACCCCGTCTCTACTAAAAATACAAAAAATTAGCCGGGTGCAGTGGCGGGCGTCTGTAGTCCCAGCTATATGGGAGGCTGAGGCAGGAGAATCGTGTAAACCCGGGAGGCGGAGCTTGCAGTGAGCTGAGATTGTGCCACCGCACTCCAGCCTGGGGGACAGAGCGAGACTCCGTCTCAAAAAAAAAAAAAAAAAAAGTTTATACAATGAAAAACCTCTCTCCCATCCCTGTCCCCCAGCCTTACCTCAAGACTACCAGGATACATCAGACATATCACTCCAAAACTTATTATTTGCATGTACATTCTTTCTTTTTCTTTTTGTAGAGAAGGAGTCTCTGTCAGGAGCATAGCTCACTATAGCCTCAAGCTCCTGGACTCAAGCAATCCTCGCACCTCAGCCTCCCAAGCTGCTGGGACTAAGGCACACACCACCTTGCCCAGATCCACATTTACATTCTAATATGTATAAATATTTTTTGTATCATCTTTTACCCCAAACGGTAGCATATTATTGTCTTGCACTTTGCTTTTAGACTTCATAAATCATTTGAAGTCTATTTCCCTCTCTTTCTCTACGTGTGCAAGACTTTGAAACTGGATTTTTAAAGTCCTGTGCTTTTATCAGAGCCCATCCCTGGGTGACAGTCTTTAGTTAAGGTGAGTGAAACTGGGACCAGGGGATGTTAATGCTGGAGGAAGACTTAGAGATCATGGGATCAGCCTCTTCCACTGCAGGTGAATACACGGATGCCTACAGAAGGGAGGGATCTCATTAAACTACTGCTGCCAGCACTACCCCCAAGAATAGTTGGGTGAGCCCACAGATGGTGGCAGATCTTGGCAGCCAGCCCAGAGTGCCTCAGCCTAGTGCCCTGGGCCACAGCCTATTAGGGAGAACCCCAGGCCTGGCTTCAGTTCCTCTTAATCAGAGAGAAATCTGGGCGTGTGCCCTTGGCCCATAGAGACCAAGTTCATGTTGAGAAGCACCTGAGCCTCGGTCCCAGCCTCTCCCCTGGCCTCCCATTTGTGAAGGTAAAGTTCTCATAAAGCCAGTCCAGGGACAGCAAAAGAGAGCCTCAGAGAACCGGGGGCCAGTGAGCCAGGCTCCACAGTAGACCCAGGAGTCCACTCCCTTCTCTGGGTCTTGATCCTCCAAATTTCCCCCATTTACATGGTAAAAAATTCAGAGTTGTACTTGAAAGGAGCTTCCACGCATGAAATTCAAAGAAGACTTAAAGTAACCTTTCTTTCTGAAACAGAACTATATTTAGAGAGAACATGCTATACAGATTGAACCTTGAGGCTGAAAGATTGAAAGACAGGTTTTCCCCCTGGGAAGCCCTGAAGGAGTTCAGGATCTGAAGGATGGATTCGATTCCATTTTTCCAGGATGGTTTAGGGACCATTTTACTTGAAAATCAGAGAGACCCTGGTTTCAAGACTTTTGCCATTTGGTAGATCGGCACAACTCGACACACATACAGGTTTAAGGACCAACAAAAGTCTGGCAATTTTGTATTTTGCCAAATAAGGATCTGTGTATGGATAGATAGAGGTAAAGAAATACTGTTTGCTTTCACTGTTGTTCCACAAAGAAAAGACGTTTTATGTATGTATGTATGTATGTATGTATTTTTAACTTTTAGGTTTGGGGGTACATGTGAAGGTCTGTTAGATAGGTAAACTCATGTCACAAGGGTTTGTTGTACAAATTATTTCATCATCCAGGTATTAAACCTAGTATCCTATAATTATTTTTTTCTGCTCCTCTCCCTCCTCCCACCCTCCACCTTCAAGTAGACCCCAGCATCTATTTTCTTCTTTATATTCATGAGTTCTCATCATTTAGCTATCACTTACAAGTGAGAACGTGCAATATTTGGTTTCCTGTTCCTGCGTTAGTTTGCTAAGGATAATGGCCTCCAGCTCCTCCATGTTCTTGCAAAGGACATGATCTCATTCTTTTTTTATGGCTGCATAGTATTCCCTGGTGTATATGTACCACGTTTTCTTTATCCAATCTGTCATTGATGGGCATTTAGGTTGATTCCAGGTCTTTGCTCTTGTGAATAGTGCTGCAGTGCACATACACATGCATGTGTCTTTATGGTGGAATTGTTTCTGTTCCTCTGGGTATATACTCAGTAATGAGATTATTGGGTCAAATGGTAGTTCTGTTTTTAGCTCTTTGAGGAAACCCCACACTGCTTTTCACAATGATTGAACTAATTTACACTCCCACCAACAGTGTATAAGTGTTTCCTTTTCTCCACAACCTCACCAGCACCTGTTATTGTTTGACTTTTTTTTTTTTTTTTTGAAGTGGAATTTCACTCTTGTTGCCCAGGCTGGAGGGCAATGGCGCAATCTCAGCTCACTATAACCTCTGCCTCCCAGGTTCAAGCGATTCTCCTGCCTCAGCCTCCCAAGTAGCTGGGATTACAGACATGCGCCACTACACCTGGCTAATCTTGTATTTTTAGTAGAGATGGGGTTTCTCCATTTTGGTAAGTCTGGTCTCGAACTCCCAACCTCAAGTGATTCACCCGCCTCGGCCTCCCAAAGTGCTAGAATGATAGGCATGAGCCACTGCTCCTGGCCTGACTTTTTAATATTAGCCATTCTGACTGGTGTGAGATGGTATCTCATTGTGGTTTTGATTTGCATTTCTCTAATGATCAGTGATGTTGAGATTTTTTTTTCCCATATGTTTGTTGGCTGCATGTATGTCTTCTTTTGAAAAATGTCTGTTCAGGCCGGGAACGATGGCTCACCCCTGTAATCCCAGCACTTCGGGAGGCTGAGGTGGGCGGATCACGAGGTCAGGAGATCAAGACCATCCTGGCTAATACAGTGAAACCCTGTCTTTACTAAAAATACATAAAAAATTAGCCAGGCATGGTGACAGGTGCCTGTAGTCCCAGCTACTCGGGAGGCTGAGGCGGGAGAATGGCGAGAACCTGGGAGGCGGAGCTTGCAGTGAACCGATATTGCCACCATTGGACACCAGGCTGGGCAACAAAGCAAGACTCCGTCTCAAAAAAAAAAAAAAAAAAGAAAAGAAAAAGAAAAATGTCTGTTCATGTCCTTTGCCCATTTTTGATGGGATTGTTTGTTTTTCTCTTGTAAATTTGCTTAAGTTCTCATAGATGCTGGATATTAGACAAAAGGACATTTTAGTAACAAAAAGCAAACTATGATCTCAGAATAAAGATTATCCTTCAAAAACATTTTCCACCCACACGCACAGTCTTCATTTTTTCTCAGACCAGGCAGTATGTCATTGAGAGCCTTCAGAGATCCATCATGGCCTCTCATTTAGGAGTGACTGAAGTTGAAGATGTCGAGCAGGCAGTCTTAACCAATTGTCTATTTTCTTTTTTGTTGTTGTTTTTGTTTTTGTTTTTGTTTTTTGAGACGGAGTCTTGCTCTGTTGCCCAGGCTGGAGTGCAGTGGCCGGATCTCAGCTCACTGCAAGCTCCGCCTCCCGGGTTCACGCCATTCTCCTGCCTCAGCCTCCCGAGTAGCTGGGACTACAGGCGCCCACCACGGCGCCCGGCTAATTTTTTGTATTTTTTTGGTAGAGATGGGGTTTCACCATGTTAGCCAGGATGGTCTCGATCTCCTGACCTCATGATCCGCCCGTCTCGGCCTCCCAAAGTGCTGGGATTACAGGCTTGAGCCACCACACCCGGCCCAATTGTCTATTTTCTTAAATTATTCTTACTCTTGGCTGTGCGTGGTGGCTCACGCCTGTATCCCAGCACTTTGGGATGCTGAGGCAGGTGGATCACCTGAGGTGAGGAGTTCAAGACCAGCCTGACCAACATGGTAAAACCCCTAAAATACACCACTAAAAATACAACAAATTAGCTGGGCATGGTGGCACACGCCTATAATCCCAGCTACTCAGGAGGCTGAGGCAGGAGAATCTCTTGAATCCGGGAGGCAGAGGCTGCAGTGAGCAGAGATCGTGCCCTTGCACTCCAGCCTGGGCAACAAAAGCGAAACTCTGTCTCAAAAAAAAAAAAAAAAAAAAAAAAAATTATTCTTAGTCTTTCCCTCCTTTCCTCTTTCTTTCTTTCCTTTCTTTTCCTCTTCCTTCCTTCCTTCCTCCTTCCCTTTTTCTTTTCTCCTTTCTCCTTTTTCCTTCCTTTCCTGTTTTCCTATACAAATATTTACAGAGCATATACTATGTTCTAGTCTACGATCTTTTCTTCTACAATACATGTTCCTTTAGTAACTCATCCACAGCTAATACATAGGGAAATTACATGGTTGTAAAGTGAAAGTGGGTTGGTTCATACGGAATTTTTCCTAGGAAGGAGAGCTAAAGTAGCAGGAGTAGAATTCTAACCTTCGACAAGAAAGGGAAAAGTCCTCAACTTGCCTTCTGCTTAGGTAAGAGCCCTGTCAGCTCTATTTTAAGAAAATTGCAAATGCATGCCTGCACCTGGGGTTTGCTCCCCAGAAAGATTCATCCTAGGAAGCAGGTTGCACTTCCTCCTATGCCCACCTGGTGCAGAGTCCACGTCCATCTGCACCGTCTCAGCACCTGCAACAAATAGCACCACTCTATAGTTTTGTGCAAGTTTTGATATTCCCAGAGGCAACTTTCCAAAGTAGAGTTGTTGCCTGGGCTGTCTAGGTTTTCTCTGAACGCACCAATTACTGTTTTTATTAGTGCTCTGTTACCAAGTTGCATAGATTTCGCAGGCCTGCGCAACCGTATTATTTTTAACCTGTTATTTTTAGTGTGCAATTTTACAGAATGCAAAGTTTTTCAGGAATATATGTATTATGTTATAGCACATAACCTGTACCGAACCAATAGTGCTTATCTTTAACTGAACTAGAGTGTAATCACACCCACAGGATACTAAGCCATAGTGAAAAACAAAAACATAGAGCTCTGTGGAAAAATCCCCACTGCAGAGCTAAGTGAACAAAAGCAAGTTGAAGCACAATACATACAGTATGATGTTATTCATGCAGTGGAGGGAAATAACCTTTGTAACGATGCTTTTCATTCTCTATGCAGAAAAACAGCATATTACATATGTCAGTAAATTAGAGGGAAACCTGGTAACACCTTCGACTTTACTGAGAGAGGGGAGAAAGATCCCAGCAACATTGCCCTTAAACCCAGGTCAATGATGTCCTACTCTGGTTCCATCTGGATCCTTCCCTTGGGCCAAAAAGTTCCGCATTTAATGGCACTCCCCTTTCCAGATCGCAGTCCCTGGAAACGGGGACCCCAGAATTCTCTTCCCAAAGACTCCTGAGCCTACTATATTTCTAGATCCATTTCCCTAACACTTGTTGCCTTTGTGCACACCCTTAGGTCCAGGGAGGGGGCAGTGGGAAGAGAAGATGGGAAGGCAAGAGGCCTCCACTGGTCCTGTTTTAGAGGCAGGCCTGGGTACCAGGAGATAGAGTAGGTGCTGTCTGATCCTACAGGAGTTTTTGTTTGTTTGTTTGTTTGTTTTTAAGACAGGGTGCCCCTCTATCACCCAGACTGGAGTGCAGTGGCTCGATCTGAGCTCACTGCAACCTCCGCCTCCCGGATTCAAGTGATTCTCCTGCCTCAGCCTCCTGAGTGGCTGGGATTACAGGTGCCTGCCACCACGCCTGGCTAATTTTTGTACTTTTAGTAGAGACGGGGTTTCACCATGTTGGCCAGGCTAGTCTTGGACTCCTCACCTCAGGTGATCCCCTGCTTCAGCCTACTAAAGTGCTGGGATTACAGGGGTAAACCACTGCACCCAGCCTGATCCTACAGTGTTTGGACTGTAAGGTCCAAGTTTTATAGGGAGAATTAGTTTTACGTTGTTTATGTACTTAACAATTAATTAAAACCTAACAAAAAGTTGCAATACTTTCTACTCATCTAGAAACTGGAACTAACAAGGTCTTTCATGGTAACTTTTGATTACGGCTCCTGAGTTTGATGGGGGAAGAAATGGGAAAATTAAGATGTAAGGGGAATAGAGCTCTGATGACTCTAAGTGACAAGCGTCAGTGACTTCCTACTTTTAAAGAAAGCAGGCTGTGATGTGATGGCTGCAGAGGGCTATGGGGTGAGAGTGGAATTCCCCAGAAGCAAAAGCCATAGCAATTAGTAGAATTTCCACCCCACTTCCACCCACTGCCTCACGTCCAGCCCATGGCCCAGCCCCCAGAAGCACCCAGGAAACAGTCCTGAGCAGGCCTTGTATCACACACTTCAGGGCAGCTGGTCAAAACTGTCATCAGAGGCACCACAGACCAGGGCATTTCCTGTGGGTGGAGTCCTCAGCAAGGTCTTGGCGCTATTCTGGGGTGTTCCCCAGCTCCCCCACACTGATTCCAGGAAGCCTGCCTGGGATTATCAGAACTTTGCTACCTTGTCCTCAGCTGCTTTCAACAAAACTGGGTGGGGGGTGGGGACAGGCCACCTGGTGAATGAGCCAAAGGAGCACAGAACCAGGAAGCAGCAGGCCAGCCATCTAGGTGTGTCTACTTACGACCTTGGGCAAGCCATTTAACTCTGCGCCTGGTCAGTCCCCCTCTTACCTAGAAAATTGGGATAATAGTTCATCTCAGGGCAACTTCAAAAGGCTGTTGTGAAAATTAAATGAGATAAACAATCCATCTGATTTTTTAAAAAAAAGACCAAAGACTTTGCATAGGCTGGATGTGGTGATTTACCTGTAGTCCCAGCATTTTGGGAGGCTGAGGCTGGAGGATTGCTTGAGCCCAGGAGTTTGAGATCAGCCTGGGCAACAATGCAAGACCCCACCTCTTAAAAAAAAAAAAAAAAGACGGAATGTATCTTACCAAAGAAGATACACAGATGGCAAATAAGCACATGAAAAGATGTTCAACATCATATGTCATCAGGGAAATGCAAATGAAGACAATGATGAGAAATCATTATACCCTATTAGAATGGCCAACTCCAGAACAGAGAAAACACCAAATGCTGGACAGAATGTGGGGCAACAGGAACTTCCATTCACTGCTGGCAGGGATGCAAAACGGTACGGACACTTTGGAAGACAAGTTTGGCAGTTTTTCACAAAACTAAATACACTTTTACCATACAAGTCAACAATTGATTGAACTCCTTGGTGTTTATGGCCACACAAAAACCTGCACACAGATATTTATAGCAGCCTGTTTTGTTTGTTTGTTTGTTTGTTTTGAGATGGAGTGTCGCTCTATTGCCCAGGCTGGAGTGCAATGGCACGATCTCGGCTCACTGCAACCTCTGCCTCCTGGGTTCAAGCGATTCTCCTGCCTCAGCTGCCCGAGTAGCTGGGATTACAGACGCCCACCACCACGCCTGGCTAATTTTTGGATTTTTAGCAGGGGTTTTGCCATGTTGGCCAGGCTGGTCTTAAACTCTTTTTTTTTTTTTTTTTTTTTTTTGAGATGGAGTCTCGCTCTGTCGCCCAGGCTGGAGTGCAGTGGCCGGATCTCAGCTCACTGCAAGCTCTGCCTCCCGGGTTTAGGCCATTCTCCTGCCTCAGCCTCCCGAGTAGCTGGGACTACAGGTGCCCGTCACCTCGCCTGGCTAGTTTTTTTGTATTTTTTAGTAGAGACGGGGTTTCACTGTGTTCGCCAGGATGATCTCGATCTCCTGACCTCATGATGCGCCCATCTCAGCCTCCCAAAGTGCTGGGATTACAGGCTTGAGCCACTGCGCCCAGCCTGGTCTTAAACTCTTGACCTTAGGTGATCCACCTGCCTTGGCCTCCCAGAGTGCTGGGATGACAGGTGTGAGCCACCGTGCCCAGCCAGCAGCTTTATTCTTAATTGCCAAACCTTGGAAACAACCAAGATAACCTTCAGCAGGGGAGTGGAGCAACCAACAATGGTGCATCCATGTAATGGAGTATTATTCAACTCTGAGAAGAAATGAGCTGTCCAACCGTGAAAAGACAGGAAGGAACCGCAAATCATGCCGTTAAATGAAAGAAGCCAACCTGAAAGTTTACAAACTGTATGGTTCCAACTGTAGGACATTCAGGAAAAGGCAAAACTACAGTTAAAAGATTTTCTGGGGATTTATGGGGAGGGGTGAGAAATGAATAGAGGGGCCTAGGGGATTTTGAAGGCAGTGAAACGATGCCATTAGGTACTGTAAGGTGTATATGTCACCATGCATTGTCAAAAATCATAAAATGAACAACAGGAGTGAACCCTGATGTAAACCACTGATTTTAATTAACAATAATGTAGCAATGTTAAGTCATCAATTATAAGAAATGTACCACACCAGTGCCAGATGTTAATAATAGGGGAAATTGGGAGCGGTGGTATATGGGAACTCTCTGTACTTTCCGCTCGATTTTTCTGTAAATCTAAAACTGATTAAAAATTTTGTCTATTAATTTTTTTAAAGAGTTCTATCTCCTTGGGTAATTGCTTAACCTTTCTAGATCTTCATTTCAATTTCCTTAGCTATGAAATGAGGGAGCTTGACACGTGCTTATGTGGCTAATGGCTACCATCTTCGATGGTGCAGGTCTGGAAGATTGCCACGGCCTTTCTTTTCCTCATATGCCTTTTATTTATTTAATTTTTTGAAACCGAGTCTCGCTCTGTCGCCCAGGCTGGAGTGCAGTGGCGTGATCTTGGCTCACTGCAAGCTCCGCCTTCTGTATTCAAGAGATTCCCCTTCCTCAGCCTGCCGAGTAGCTGGGACTACAGGTGCGCGCTACCATGCCCAGCTAATTTTTTTGTATTTTTAGTAGAGACGGTGTTTCACCATGTTAGCCAGGATGGTCTTGATCTCTTGACCTCGTGATCCGCCCGCCTCAGCCTCCCAAAGTGCTGGGATTACAGGTGTGAGCCACCACGCCCTGCCTGACTTTTATTTGAGTACAGTCTTCCCTCCTTTTTTGTGAGTTGTTCCTTGTTTGGGTTTTCTGATTCCTCTTCATGATCAGATCAGGGTGTTCTGTGTGTCTGGGTAGAGTTAAGTTCCTTCAGTGGCTGCAGTCTGGCCTTTCTCTGGTGGAAATGAATGTGGTTTCTTTCATATGTTGGAAGAGCTGGTGGCCAAATCTCTCATAAACCTCACCTTAAAAGCATCCAAACAGCTAACAAGTTGAACCCAAGAGAGTAACGCTTTGTCAGCTCCACACTCAACAAATCCCCAGCTCTTGGAGCAGTTCTGACTATCAAAACTGTATTCCCAAACCAATATAGGGGTACTGCCAACCACAGGAGAGACACACAGGATGTCAGAGAAAGAAAACCGATCAAGAAAACCATTTCCATTCTGCCAGGATGCCAGCTAGACTGGGTTCTGGAGTCTCCCTAAACCCAGTAAGGTCAGATCTCCCCTTGAGTTTACTTTGCTAGTTGTTATGCAAGTGCGTATTGGGAGGTGGGGGGAGGTCTGTGCAAATGGACTCTTCTCAGTGGCATTTAAGACTTCATCACCTTCAGGCTAACTTTAGCAGATTTCAATAATGGCAGCTTCAGCCACAAGGTCTTCTTGCTTGAGGTGTCTTTCTTTTGCAGTTAGAATAGTCAAACCTCTTGATATCCATTTCCTTTTGAGCCCCAGGGCAGCATCTTTGGTATCATCCCATTGCCTTTTGCTGTGGAGGTGCTTAGACCAACCTGTCTCCTGAGAAAGATTTCCCCCTCATCACCCATTTCCTCCAACTAGGGGATCCCTTTGACAGAATCCTGAACTAAAGCTGTGTGTGTGCTTCTGAAATCTGTGGCCCCGGGGGCCTGGTAAGGACCAATCTCTCTGCGTTTGCTTCTCAAGACACTGTCACAGATTTTGAAAAGCGCCAATCCCTTGAATATTATTTATTCTTGTCACATCTTTTTCTGCAATTGTGGAATATTGTTCTAGTGTTTTATTTCTCTTGACCTTCCCATATTTCTTTCAGGAAGGCCCAGTTTTGTATCAGTTTAACCCATTGTTTAAGTCGGTCCATTTATTTCATATAAAACCAGTTTTCTTTTCTAATAATTGTTTTTTCTTAACACAATCCTCTACATTTTTTTCCTTATGGAATTTCCCATAATGAGAGATATAAAATCATGAATTCTGGGTCTGTTCAAAGCAATCACTGTTCAACCAAGCCTTGCCCATCTTCACCTTGCTGAGTTGGAAACTCCCACCCAGAGGTCTTCCATCTGTCTAGCACTGATCCCAGGCCTGGACTTGTTCTGTTTTTGTCCTCTCTGGCTCCACTTTAATATATCTCATCTTTCCTCTGCTTGCCTTTAGAGACCAAATTCCATGAATTTCTCAGGTATTCCCTTAGGCACAGGCATTTCCTGGGTCACAAGAAAGTTCATACAATGATTTTTTTTTTTTTTTTTTTTGAGTATTTTACACTGATCTTTCTGGTCTTTCATTCTAAATCTGTCTACATTTTTGTAAGCACTTTAGTTATCCCATTGTGAGACTGAGCAGGATCCGAAGTTTTGAACATATTCAAACTTCAGCTTAATTTTAAAACTTCAGATTTTGGACCTTGATTTTAGATTTTAATTTCTTCGATCTCTCACCTCTGAAAGGATTTAAATTTGGGGATTTTGGACTTTAACTTATAAGGGCAAGAGAATTTCATTTCAGATTTTCGTTTCTTTGAACTTTACCCTATGAAAGGTTTTATTTGGCCGGGCGCGGTGGCTCACACCTGTAATCCCAGCACTTTGGGAGGCCGAGTTGTGCGGCTCACCTGAGGTTGGGAGTTCGAGACCAGCCTGACCAACATGGGGAAATCCCGTCTCTACTAAAAACACACAAATTAGCCAGGCGTGGTGGTGGGCGCCTGTAATTTCAGCTACTGCGGAGGCTGAGGCTGGAGAATCGCTGGAACCTGGGAGGCGGAAGCGAGCAGTGAGTGGAGTTCGTGCCATTGCCTTCCAGCCTGGGTGACAATAGCAAAACTCTGTCTCAAAAAAAAAAAAAGGATTTAGTCTTTGGACTTTCACACGCCCCAGAGAAATTAACAATGGGAGTATTCAGGTGCCATCCCAAAGTTCTTACAATGTTCTTACTGAGCAGCCCTGCTCTAGGCAGGCCTAGGAGGACTTCTCGAATTTTCCTGGATGCTGACTACTCCTGAGAAAGTCATTCCAGTCTGTTTTCTTTTTTGGAACTGCAGCTTCTCCTCTTCTATTGGACTTCACTGGAATTCAGACACTGTTTCTATTACAGACTTCTCTAAAATGTGTTCCTCATCTCTATTTCCCTCTCGAAGAACAATCAGTCTTGGGTTTTCGATAATACAGATCTCTCTACCACAAACGGAGAAGGTACCGTTCTCTCTGTGATGAGAAATGTCATTCTTTTTTACTTGTTTTTTTGTTTGTTTGTTTTTTTCTTAATAAAACCTACTATCCTTTTGTGGGTAAAGCCACAATGTGGGTCCTCAACATTTAGCAAAATAGTTAAGATAGAGTTTATATCAGTAGGAATTCCAGAACCATTTGAAGTCACATGGTGGGCGTTTCTCTTGAACCTGTGGGCCAGTTACAGGAATTAACTTAGTTCCTCTATAGTTCCCTCTCTCCATCCTGAAGATAATTTATAGCAACACTAAAGAAGACTAGAACTTGGAGGTAGTTTATCTTATACAATTTAAAGATACCTGCCACTAACACTCACTGCTATTCTGAAAAATATGCAGAGCCTCAGTTTAAAGTCCTGACCTCCTGGCTTGAAAACAAGGAACACAGTAAAGTTGTGCTGCTCCCTAATACTTAAGAAGCTTATACTGTATACTGAAACGTTCTCATTCATCTTTTTTTATTTGGGACAGGGTCTTGCTCTACTGCCCAGGGCTGAGGTACAATGTCACAATCATAGCTCACTGCAGCCTGGAATTTCTGGGCTCAAGGCTCAGCCTCCTGAGTAGCTGGGACTATAGCTGCATGCCACCATACCCAGCAATATAAAATTGAGTGAAAGAATCAAGACACGGAGGAGTTTATACTCTGCGATTATCTTCATATAAATTATAAAAGCAAGCAAAAACAAATCCTATGCTATTAGAATTCAGGCTATTAGTTGGCAGGTTGTGACTGGCGTGGAAGGCTTTGGGGTGCTGGTAATGTTCTATTTCTTGATTTGGGTGCTGGTTATATAAGTGTTCTTTGTAAAAATTCATCAAACTAGGCTGGGCGCGGTGGCTCACGCCTGTAATCCCAGCACTTTGGGAGGCTAAGCCAGGCAGATCACGAGGTCACGAGATCGAGACAATCCTGGCCAATGTGATGAAACCCCGTCTCTACTAAAAATACAAAAATTAGCTGGGCATGGTGGCATGTGCCTGTAGTTCCAGCTACTTGGGAGGCTGAGGCAGGAGGCTCATTTAAACTGGAGAGGCGGAGGTTGCAGTGAGCCGAGATCACACCACTGCACTCCAGCTTGGGCAACAGAGTGAGACTCTGTCTCAAAAAACAAAAAAAAACAAAAAAAAACAAGAAAAACAATTCATCAAACTATCCACCTATGATACGTGTACATCAATAAAAAGATAATTTTTTTTCACTCATGTAATCCCAGCACTTTGGGAGGCCAAGGCAGGAGGACTGCTTGAGGCCAAGAGTTTGAGACATAGTGAGACCCACATCTCCACAAAAACAAAAAAAGATAATTTTTTTAAAAAGCACAGCAGTCAAAACAATTTACACAGCGTCATGCAAGCACTGCCACCAATTGCCAAGGTCAAAGCCCTGAGTGTCCCAATTGCAAATGCTTAGCAGCCTGCATTCTGGACACATCCAAAGCCTCCAGGTACACATGTCATATGTTCCACAAATGACAGTCATGATGCCTTTCTCAGTAGTCTCTGCTCATTAATGAGATGTTTGAGTCTGGGGAGTGTAATGGCCTGAATTATGTCTCCCAAAATAACATGTCTGAACCTCAACCCCGATCTTATTTGGAAATAGGTTCCTTGTAGATGTGATTGAGTTAAGGATCTCCAGAAAAGATCATCGTAGATTTGCAATGCACCCTAAAATCCAATGGCTGATGTCATAAGGAAAAGGAGAGGGAGATGTGAGGCACACAGACGCAGAGGAAGAGACACAAGGAAGAAGGCCATGGGAAGACCAAGGTGGGGACTGGAGTGATGCTGCCACAAACCAAGGAACACTAGAAGCCACCAAAAGAAACTGGAAGACCAAGGAAGGAGCCTTCAGAGGGAGTGTGGCCATGCTCACACTTCGATTTCAGACTTCTGGCCTCCACATCTGTGAAAGAATACACTTCTGCTGTTAAAGTCCATCATTTTGTAGTAATTGGTTATGGTAACCCTAGGAAACTAATGTGGGGACTCAGTATATAAAACCTCCTTTTCCTGCTCTAGTTCTTAATAGAGATATACATACCAGATTCAGACAGATGCATATCAAAATTCTACCTTGATAACTGATGCTGACATATTAGAGACCACGATTTAAATCATGCCACATAAGCTTACTAATAACTGACTGAGAACTGAATTGACTCATTTGGGCTACAGACCTTCCTAGCAGATGCTAGATTCTGCTCTGAAATGCTTACTGCTCGGCAAGAGTAGATAAGATCACATTTTCTCCAGAACATGTTCAACATTTGTTTAGAGATGCTAGGTGCTTCCTGGTGGGGGATGCAGTAAAGATGCTATTCATGGCCCTGATCAGTTCAGCTCTGGCCTATACTTGCATACCCCCATTCAACAAGAACTAAATAGGCCGGGCGCGGTGGCTCACGCCTGTAATCCCAGCACTTTGGGAGGCCGAGGCAGGCAGATCACGAGGTCAGGAGGTCAGGAGATCGAGACCACGGTGAAACCCCGTCTCTACTAAAAATACAAAAAAATTAGCCAGGCATGGTGGTGGTCACCTGTAGTCCCAGCTACTTGGGAGGCTGAGGCAGGAGAATGGCGTGAACCTGGGAGGCGGAGCTTGCAGTGAGCCGAGATCACACCACTGCACTCCAGTCTGGGCGACAGAGCGAGACTCCATCTCGAAACAAACAAACGAAAAAGCAAAACAAGAACTAAATAATTAATGAAGGCATTATTAGTTATTACCTGAGTATGCCCCTTGGGGTTTTACCTACACAAATATCCATCAAGTAGCTTATCAAAGTATTCTAATCATGTATACTGCTGTCTGTAAGAAGTGTCATTGTGTTTTTGTTTTTGTTTTTTTGAGACGGAGTCTTGCTCTGTTGCCCAGGCTGGAGTGCAGTGGCGTGATCTCGGCTCACTGCAAGCTCCGCCTCCCAGGTTCACGCCATTCTCCTGCCTCAGCCTCTCAAGTAGCTGGGACTACAGGTGCCCACCACCATGCCCGGCTAATTTTTTGTATTTTTAGTAGAGACGGGATTTCACCATGTTAGCCAGGATGGTCTCGATTTCCTGACCTTGTGATCTGCCCGCCTCGGCCTCCCAAAGTGCTGGGATTACAGGCATGAATCACCACGCCCTGCTTGTTTTGTTTTTTTGAGACAGAGTCTTGCTGTGTCTCCCAGGCTGGAGTGCAGTGGTGTGATCTCAGCTCACTGCAACCTCCACCTCCTGGGTTCAAGTGATTCTCCTGCTTCAGCCTCTTGAATAATTGGGACTATAGGCATGTGCCACTATGCCCAGCTAATTTTCCTGTTTTCAGTAGAGATAGGGTTTCCCTATGTTGGCCAACTGGTCTCAAACTGCTGACCTCAGCTGATCTGCCTGCCTCGGCCTCCCAAAGTGCTGGGATTACAGGCATGAGCCACCATGCCCAGCCACCTATTTGTTTTAAAGTTTTTATTTTGGTACATGACATTCATGTTTTAAAATCCCTACAGAATGTTGCCCCTCCCAACGGCTTGCCTGGCCTGCCCCCTAATCCTGCTGTGTGTGGAACCCAGTGGAGAGACATTCCATGATCATACAGTCTGTCAACCGGCAGGACAGAGGACAGGGTGGCCATAATTTCCTGTATGGAAGGCTTTCCTTCTGTCATCATGATGCTCACTTATATTATCAAAGTAGCCAGACCCAGAAAACAGTTGAGACAAATAGCAGGTGAAGGTCACCTTTGGCAAAACCCCTTTCTCCATTCTCCTTATTCCATTCCAAAGCCCCTTACTCCATTCCAAAGCCCCTTTCTCCATTCTCCTTACTCCATTCCAAAGCCCCTTACTCCATTCTCCTTACTCCATTCCAAACCCCCTTTCTCCATTCTCCTTACTCCATTCCAAAGCCCCTTACTCCATTCTCCTTACTCCATTCCAAAGCCCCTTTCTCCATTCTCCTTACTCCATTCCACTTTTTCTCTCAGCTAGTTGTCAGGGCAACACATCATATGTTAAACTTATCCCTCTGGGGTACAGTGTTAGTGAGGTTGGGGTTCCCTTTCTGGTGTATACATATTTCTGTTAAGGACAAAGCTTGGCCTTAGAAATGGGGTAATCTGGCCTGTGATGGGAGTTTTCAATTTAGTGATGCTGTAGAATGGAAGTGGAAGGACGATCATTTTTATGGAATGACCACTTCCATCTCACTCTTAGGAAAGGTTGCGTAGCTTCTGGGAGACAGTCCAGGAGACCACAGCCCAGAGAGGCTCACTGGGAATATGGAAGGTGCCGCTTCCATATCCCCCCAGGTAACGAATGCATAGCAGGCCTCCTTGACAAGGTTGTCAAAAAGGTTCCTTCCTACGAACACATTTCTTTGAATGGAGAAAGGAAGGCAGGCTCTTCCTGACAGAAGTTAAGTCTAACTTGGCTGATTGGCTATCCATTAAATATTTTTCACAAATTGAGTGAAACACTTTGGTACCACTAAGGTTTTTATGATACATATATTTAAAGCAATTGATAAAAGCATGTTAATACAAAGATATAAGTAAAATTAATGAATATTTCTATTTTCCCTAAACCTTCCTGAGAACATCTGGTTAAACAAGCTGACTTTAAGTGAAAGAGTGACATTTAATATGCCCGGCTAATTTTTGTATTTTTAGTAGAGACAGGGTTTCATCACGTTGGCCAGGATGGTCTCCATCTCCTGACCTGGTGATCCCGCCCACTTTGGCCTCCCAAAGTGCTGGGATTAGGTGTGAGCCACTGTGCCCAGCCTGGGTAAAGCTTTCTTAGTTGAATTGCCGGAAATGGCAAGGAATGACACTATTACCTGAGTAACAAATCATTTGTAAGTCAAATGACTTTTGTTTCTTTGTTTTCAACATATTGAAAAAAAGACTCAAGTTATCAGCTGATATATTATCAACTGACAAAAAAAATAGTTTTGATGATATATCATCATGTGACTTTTTAGCAAATAATGTGGAAATAGTTCAAAGAATTGGATGACATTGCCATTGTAAAACTTCTCTTGCCATCTACTTTTAATGTGAACAAAGTATCCATAAAAATGAAAAATCAGAATGAAATTGATCTTGAATCATGTAAGTAATATTCATCCATGGACATATGGCCTAATTGCAAATGCATTTGTAGTAAAATTTTATCTTTTATTAAGTAATTATTTATAAAAGTATGAATATTATGTAAAGTCAAAGAAAAATGTATTTCAATATAAACACACATTTTTGTGGCAGAGAAACATAACAAAATGAATAAAATAAAATATTTTTTTCTTTCTTCTTTTTTTTTGAGCCAGGATCTCACTCTGTCACCCAGGCTGAAGTGCAGTGATGCAATCACAGTTCACTGCAGCCTTTGCCTCCTGGGCACAAGCGATCCTCAGTTTCCCAAGTAGCTAAGACAACAGGCAGGCACCACCACTCCCAGCTAATTTCTGGATTTTAAAAATAGAGACAGGGTCTTGCCATGTTGCCCAGGCTGGTCTCCAGCTCCTGTTCTCAGCCGACTGGAAAATAAAATATTTTCAATCTAAAAACATATGATTAGATGCCATTCTGTGGAGCTGAAGGAGACAAGGGAACTAGTAAAACTTCCAGCTTTCCAGGGCTTTTACATGAATCGTTTTAAATGAATGGTGACCGAGATGAAGTCAGTAGATTCCATTTGAGACATTTCAGAGTGAGATAAGGGTATAGTTTTAAATGTCAATAAAATGTCAATACAGCAAAAGTCGCACCATTTGCAAATATTTAAATTTATAATAAAACATTTTAGATGCTTGATGGGTCATTTTCAAAATTATGTTCCAAATGGTCTTAGGGGCATGCGAAGGCCGCCCTTCAGGTCTCCGCAGCTCCGCTCCCCAGGACAGCGGCTCCCTAGGGCTGTCTCTGTGCATCTTTAAGGAGGGCGACTTCCTTGGTTCAAGTCCCACGGTCACCTCCTTGCTCCCATTCTCAAGTTGGTCCCCAGGGCGTGAGACACACCAACGCTCCCATTCCCTCCAGTTTCTCTCTTTCCCCCACTTTCTCACTCGTTTCAAGAGAATGTTCCTATCCAGCGAATTTGTCATCATTTTCCCTGCCTGCGTAACAACCATCGCAGGGGCCTTTTTTTTTTTTTTTTTTTTTTTTTTTTTTTTTTTTTTGCAGGGAATGGGCCTGGAGCCGTGAGCAGTCCCCTTCGCTCACCCCCCACCCCGCACCCCGCCTTCTCCTGCTCCTCCTCTCTTCACTCTTCCTGCCTCTCAGCTCCGGGGTCCCCTCGCTTCCCCGCAGTCCCCGCCCCCCAGTTCCCACAGCGGCACCCGGGCCTCGCCTCCCAGCAGCCGAGCTGCGCGCCCGAGTCCCGGTCTCCGCGCCCCGCGTCCCTGTCCCTGGAGCCTGGGGGACCGACAGCCGCGGGCCACGCACGCGGTCCCAGCCTCGCCGTCCGCCACGGGGAGAGCTGGAAGGTGGGCCCCGATCTCCCACCTCACTATGAGGTCATCCCAGCCCCGGCCAAGCAAAGCCTGGGCCTGCTCGCTCCACATGCATTTCAGTCTCCTCTGGCCTTTCCTGCGCGGAGGAGCCGGGAGGGGGAGGATGTGACCTCATCTGCGCGGCATCTGAGCCCAGGGGTGCCCCAGCGCTCCCACCCAGGCCGCTCCCCGAGCCCGGCTCCCCGCGCCCCTCTCTGCATCCAGGAGAGACGCAGTGACAGCCAGGAGGGCCCGACATGGACGGAAGAGGCGCTGCAATTCTGAGACAGGGGCAGACGGGAGAGGAAGTGAACGTGGCTAGACGCTCACTTGGTGTAAAATGTCCCATCAAACTAGAATCTCGTACACAGAGCTGCACACATACACTCGCACGGGCCTGGCTTGTACTCAGGCAGGCACACTCGCCCCGGTCCCTACCCCAACCCTCCCCCGCCATACCCGCCCTCACTCACTCCAGCCCCAGTACAACCAAAAGGCATGAATTCAGGCAAAGGCGTTTTCTTCCCCCATTTCCTCCTCATGGCAGTAACGGAAACCTGAATTTCACAGAGTTGCCACGGGACCAGGGGGCCAACAGACCAGAGGCACCATCCTCAGGGCCCCCAGTCTGCCTGGGACTGGGAGCATGGCTGTGGCGCCCGAAGAGAACATAGTGTCCATAGTGACTGTGATTCTTCAAGTGGTGTCTGAATTTCCCACATGACCTAAATTCTTCTGGGGGCTTCAGGGTTTCCAGTCTTGCAGGATTTTTGGCTTAAATGCAAGTACCTCTTGGAAGGATGGCACATGCCCGCATACCCTCAGGGGAGTGGGACAAGGAGAAGATGGAGTGGGGGTGAGGCTCAGGCTCAGAAAGGGCAAAGGAAAGTTGCTCTCTCTCTCTCCAAGTCACTCCTCAAACTGTGCAGGGTTTGCAGGAAAGCTGGGTGGTCTACTCCTTCCCGGCTTCTCCTGAGACCCCAACCAGAGGGTGGGCTCCTATCTGGGTTACTGGCAGAATGTCCCTGTCCTCTGGGATCCCTCCTCTAAAAATGTTTGCACATAGCTTTATTCTGTGCTGGGTACACTTTGTGCAAGTTGGAGTCACCCAACTACCAACTAATAGAAAATAACGAATATAGCCAAACTGGTGGTTCCCCATCACAAATGCTCTCTTCCCCTCTTCCCTGCACACGCACACACACCCATCACCATCACCACTCACCTAGCTCACTCCTCACCCTTCAGGCCTCCATCAAAGAGGCCTTCGCCAACCATGGTATCTAAAATTGCCCTGCTCAATGTCTGTTATATTACTCTGTTGATTTCCTTCTAGGAATGTCATTATTTGATCTTGTCTACTTATTTTGTTTACTTATTTATTTACTTGTGTATTATCTGGAGTGCTACCATCATCTCCTCCCCCCGCCCCAAAACCCCCTCTGAACACACACCCAGCTCACAAGCACGTGAGTTCCACAGGCAGAGAGACGGCCAGTGTCACTCACCGTTTGTAAAGTTGCAGGATGGGCCTGTCGCCCAGGAAGTTCACATCTGAGTACATCAGCAAAGGAAGAAATGCTAGATGTTTGTGATACCTGGTGCCCTCTGCTTCCTTCTGTGTTAAAGCTTTCATAATAATCCAAAGGTTTGTTTTTTGTTTTTTGGTTTTTTTTTAGATGGAATCTTAGTCTGTCTCCCAGGCTTCAGTACAATGGTGTGATCTTGACTCACTGCATCCTCCACCTCCCGGGTTCAAGTGATTCTCTTGCCTCAGCCTCCCAAGTAGCTGGAAATACAGGCGTGCACCACCACGCCCAGCTAATTTTTGTATTTTTAATGGAGATTGGGTTTCACCATGTTGGCCGGGTTGGTCTCGAACTCCTGACCTCAAGCGATCCACCTGCCTTGGCCTCCCAAAGTGCTAGGATTACAGGAGTGAGCCACTGCGCCTAGCCAAAGTATTATTTATAGTATATAAATATATATTAACATATAATAATTTATTATTATATGTTAATAAATATACATTAACATATAATAAATATATATAATAACATATAACATATATTATATATAATAGATAATTATATATACATATATACACACAATATGTAAGTATATAATGTACAATTATCAGTGCCTGTCCTCTGTATGAGACTGTGAGCCACTCCAGGCTACTAGCATTCTCTGAGACCTCTTGAGGTTAGCGTCTAGCCTAGTGGCTGGCAGAAAGTAAATATTCAAGAGTTTATCAACCTATTTGTTTGCTGTACAATGATGAGAAAAGTATTGATTTTGAATAGTAGAAAAGTGATAAATCTTACATTTGTACAGCTCTTAAAAGACTGCTAAGTTCCTCCACGCCGTTTCATTCCCACAACTCTAAAACATAAGCATAACATAGCATTGTCCCTCCTCTAGAGATGAGCAGACTAAGTCTGCAAAAGGCTGAGTGATTTCTCCAGGGCATGAATTAGTATGAAAAGAGCACCGAAATGTTCAGTAATAACTGTAGGACTGACTTATTTCTTCTTTCAGTTCTGTCAGATTTTGCTTTGTGTATTTTGAAATTCTGTTAGCGAAACTGTGTTTAACACTGTAGAATTAGGAGGGACTCATGCTACTTCTCATGGCTTTCCTTCCAGTTTTGTTTTGTGGTGGGTTTTCCAATCCCACAACATTTAATTCATGCATTTCCTCTTAATAGCTTTCCCTGATTTCCTCAGCAGAAATAATCTCTTTGTAACCATATTCCTGTTATGCCTTATGTACATACCTTTATTATCTTCACAATTTTACTCTGATTATTTGTATTTATGCATGTTTTCTCCACTGGATCATGTACTCTCCTCAAGATAAAACTGTGAATTATTTATGTATACGTGTCCTATTCCTAGTACAACACATAGTACCTTGTAGGCACATATCACCTCTTAACTGACTTTATTCTCCATCTCATAAGAAGCATGAGAATAGCACCCAGAAGAAACACATGACAAACCAATGCATTGGAAGCCACTTTCAACACGACCGAGGAAAGCATGTCATGTTGTGACGGTTGCCTGCCTCAGCCTTCTGCTCAGGGACGTGGATGTGGTCCCAGAATCAATGACTGGTCCTGTACTCTACTTATAGTCTCCCTTAACCACCTCAGAGCCTACCTCCCTTCTTTTCCTGGCCAATACTAAGTCCCTAGTGTGGGACAGGTTCTTTGCTTTTGTGTTATAGGACCATGTATATAAGACCTTAGGGCTTAAGGGAGGTCTCCCTGGGGAAGTGATGATCAAAATGAGATCCAGGGAAAATTAGGAGCTAGCCAGGGAAGGAGAAATGAACGAGTGTATTGCAGACAGAGAAAACAGAATAACCATGAAAGCAACGTTCACTGAATGTCCAGCCTTAACGTCACAGAGGCACTAGGGAGCCGGGGACGGTGAACACTGGAGAGCTAACGTACTCAGCTCCAACAGACTGTGGCCGTGCAAGAAGGGTGGGGGGAGGGGTGTGAATGCCTGTTCCAATTTTTCAAAAGAAACTGAAAACCTGGATTTTTATGAGAAATTCCCTGATTTTAAATGTTGGCTCAACTTTAAAAATACACTGCTTGTGCCAAATAAAACACACCTGTGGGTTTTAATGGGCCAATGGGTAGCCAATTTGAGAGCACTGGGTTAGAATGGATATAAAACGTGAGGTAGGAAGCGGCTAGCAGTGAGCAAAGGTAGAGGTCAGAGAATGAGAAAAGTTTCAAGGTTTGTTAAGGAGATTAACTGGCAATGAAAAGACGTTGGAGGATTTGAAAAAAAAAAAACAAACCACGATCAGATTTATATACAGGAGGACTATTCTGGTTGCAGTGTGGAGAATCAATGGGAAGGGATCAGCAGGGTAATGAGGAAGACCAGTTTAAAAAAATGATTGTGATAACACAGGTGAAATATGTAGGGGTCTGGTCTCAGGTGGTAGCAGTGGAGGAGAGTAGAAGTGAATTCACTCAAGAGAGACTCCGGATATAGTATCACAGCACTTGGTGTTTGGTTCAATGCAAAAATGAGAGGAATAAAAGAACAGTCAAGAATGATGTCCAGGTTTCTGGCTTAGACAATGGAGTGTGTTTTAGCATCATTTAACAAGACAGAAAAAAAGAAAAAGAAAAAGCAGATTTGGGAAAAGTTGAGTTCCATTTTGACCATGTTGAAGTTAAGGGGCTGGAGACACATCCAGATGGAAATTTCTAGCGGGCAATTGGATTTCAATAAAAGAAATATGTGTTAAAAAATAGATTTTGGTCAGGCACGGTAACTCATGCCTGTAATCCCAGCACTTTGGGAGGCGGAGGTGGGCGGATCACTTGAGATCAGGAGTTCAAGACCAGCCTGGCAAACATGGTTAAATCCCGTCTCTACTAAAAATAAAAAAACTAGCCAGGCATGGTGGCACATGACTGTAATCCCAGCTGCTCGGGAGGCTGAGGCACCAGAGTCACTTGAACCAGGGAGGTAGAGGTTGCTGTGAGTCAAGATTACACCATTGCACTCTAGTCTGGGCAACAGAGTGAGATTATGTCTCAAAAAAATAAATAAATAAATAAATAAATAAAAAACCCTAGATTTTGGAGTCATCAGCAGGTTATAATAAAGCCATGAAGGAGCTTGCAGTCCCCAATGGAGAGAGTGCAAGGTAAGGATAGAAAACAGCCCAGCACAGAGCTTACTTTAGGAGTGAATAGAGGTGAAGAAGTTGCAAGCAGATCAAAGTAAAGTCAGAAAAGAAGGAAGAAAACCGGTAGAGTGTGGTCTCATGGAACCCCAGGAAAGCTTTTGTTTCTAGGAGTAAGTGGACTGCTGTGTCAAATATTGCAGAGATACCAAGTAAGATAAGGACTGAAAGGTACTCATGAAGTCAGTGATATAGAGATCCATGGTGATCCTAGGGGCCACGGTCTCACGGAAGTGGTTAGGATGAAATCTAGCTTACAGAGGATTGAGGAGAAAATAACACTTGAGAAGAAATATACGCATTTGGACAGCTCTTTCGAAGATTCTGGCTGTGAAGGGAAGAGAAAGAAAAGACCTGAAAGAGGGTGCAAGATGAAGGGAAGGTTTTGAACATGTTTTATTCTGTATGAGAAGTCTTTCTAGAGGGAGAAGGAAGTGGAAGAAATAAGAGAGGAGAAAAAGCATCAGTAGCCCTAAGGTTAAGAAGGCAGGAGAGGATAGAATCTCAAGCATGTGGGGAGAGATCACCTTAGACAGGAGAGACCTTTGGAAGGAAGAGGGAGGAGGAATGCAAGTAGGTTGTGAGCTTCATTTGAGGGCTTCTGTGTTTTCCCTCTGAAATCAGAGTTGACATTACCAGCGGAGAGTAATTGTGGAAGTAGAAGCATTCTGAGAGTTGAGGGGAAGTGAATCATCTTTGTGAACACCTGGAGAGAAAGTGACTGTCTTGCTCTAGTTCCTACAACTGGTAAGTTTGGGACTTTCTGTGTGTTCTAGTAATCCCTCTTCTCTCCTTGAGAGGGCAACTGGATTTCTAAGCGACAGACCACAGGGTATGTAGCACTTCCTACCCCTTCCTACCCCAAGCCTACCACAGAAAAAGGCTTGAACTGGAATCAGGAAGCCGGAGTAGAATCCCAGCCCTACCACTTCCTAACCTGGATTGAAGATAAACACACCAGCGCATGAGGGGCCAGGAGGGTAATGCCAAATAAAAGGAGAGGTGTGGGCCGGGCATGGTGGCTCACGCCTGTAATCCCATACATTGAGAGCCAAGGAGAGCGGATCACTTGAGTCCAGGAGTTCAAGACCAGCCTGAGCAGCATGGTAAAACCATATCTCTGCAAAAAATACAGAAGTTAGCCAGGAACATTGTGGTGCACCCCTGTAGTCCCAGCTACTTGGGAGGCTAAGGTGGGAGAATCGCTTGAGCCAGGGAGGTGGAGGTTGCAGTGAGCCGAGATAGTGCCACTGCACTCCAGCCTGGGTGACAGAGTAAGACCCTGTCTCAAACATGAAAAAAGAAAAAGAAAGGAGAGATGTACATGTGGATGTGTGTGTGCCTGAGCACACTGTTACCCAGAGCCTTCACACCATCTTCAGTGCTAAGTGCTTGGCCCTCATCTCTGCCTCTCAATTCCGGTCTCCAACAGTTCTCTCTGAAAGTATTCAGTCTTCAGGACGTTACCACTCCCATATACTGAGTAGCAGTAGTTCTCTATTGTTCATGCCCAAAGCTTTCATTTCCAGGTTTGGCTTCGTTCTGATACTCATCCTCTCTCACTAATGTTAGACAGAAAATAAGGAGTCATTTTCCTCTGGCCTCTACCTTTTAAACCCAGTCAGGTGGCAAGGTCTAGGGGACATCACAAGGGTCAGGCAGCAAACTCAGACGAAGGCAATGCTATCTGCTGAGTGAGCCCAGAGAAGATATTCTCTCTGATCTTTCCCATTTGGACTGAGAATAATACCGTGCTCTTCAGACGGCTGGTGAGATTCTACTGGCCTCCAGATTGACCTCCTTCTCTGGCCTCCAGAAGGGGCGACATCTAAAGATTCCAGACAAATGAATGAGTGAAAATGCAGCTCACTGCCTTGCAGGAAAGAGATTTTGGCTCCTCTATCTCTTGCTAAAGTGAAAATGCATGCACTTTTTTTCTTTTTCTTTTCTTTTCCTTTTTTTTATTTTGAGATGGAGTCTTGCTCTGTCGCCCATGCTGGATTGCAGTGGCTTGATCTCAGCTCACTGCAAGCTCCGCCTCCCGGGTTCACGCCATTCTCCTGCCTCAGCCTCCCAAGTAGCTGGGACAGCAGGCGCCCGTCACCACGCCCGGCTACTTTTTTGTATTTTTAGTAGAGACAGGGTTTCACCACGTCAGCCAGGATGGTCTCGATCTCCTGACCTTGTGATCCGCCTGCCTCGGCCTCCCAAAGTGCTGGGATTACAGGCGTGAGCCACCGCACCTGGCCCCTTTTTTTCATCTTTTCTCTGCACACAGGAGTTTCTTCTTGCTCTTCTCAGAATTCACGTCATATCTGTCTCAGACTTCTACTTCTAGTCTCCTATTGCCCATTGTTCCTTTCAATTTAGTTTTGGTCCGTGAATGGCAATACTAATGCTACGTAACAACATAGAAAAACTTGGATTCTCCAGAATTTCTCTTAGGAGGGAAATTGTACTTTAAAAAATAGATGTAGGTAGTATAAGTGCACTTGTGTTACATGGATATATCGCATAGTGCAAAATCTGGGTTTTTAGCGTAGCCATCACCCAAATAGCGTACGTTGTACCCAATGGGTAATTTTTCTTCCCTCACCCCTCTCCCTCCCTCCCACCTTTTGCAGCCTCCAGTGTCTGTTATGCCACTCTGTATGTCTGTGTGTACCCAGTGTTAGCACTCACTTTGAGTGAGAATATGCAGTATTTGACTTTCTGTTTCTGAGTTATTTCACTTAGGACACTATCCTCCAGTTTCATCTATGTTGATGCAAAAGGCATGATTTCATTCTGTTTTGTGGCTGAATAGTATTCCAAGGGGTGTGCGTGTGTGTGTGTATGTGTAGTAGTTATACCATATATAGTACTGATATATTAATTATTAATAAATAAATAAATGATATATTAATATATACTATTTATATGGTATTAGTATTATAATATATGAACATTAAAATATATTTATATTAAAATATATTCATATATTACAGTATACAAATATGTGGTGATATGTAAATACAGTATATATTAATATGTATCAATTATCAATTAATTATTAATATATTACTATATTAATACTATATAGAGTTAATGCTATACTTTAGTACTAATATTAATTCTACTAATTAGTATACTAAAGTATTAGTATTAATTCTATGTATATACTATTTATAATATAGTATATATAACATTCTATATACTATAATATATGTACTATATATTATATACCAATTAGTATTGCTATACTAACTAATATTAATACTAATATTAATATTGGTACTAATTAGTATTAGCAATATACCATCAATTAGTATAGTAATCCTGATTAATACTACTATATTGGTACCAATATTAATATTAATACTACATGTACACCATGGAATACTAACTGTGGTCTATACATAAATATACACACACATATATAAATAAATACATATATATACACACACACACACACCCCACATTTTTTGTATCCACATTTTCTGCATCTTCCGCCTCTGTTGCTGGACACTTACATTGATTCTGTGACTTTGCTATTGTGAATAGTGCTGCAATAAACAAACGAGTGCAGGTGTCTTTTTTACTATAATGATTAGTTTTCCTTTAGGGAAACTGTAGTTTTTGACAGGTGCTTGGGCCTGAATATAGGTAGAACTGTTTGTCACAGGTCAAGGGAAATAATATGCTACTGTCCATTGCTCAGGGGAAAGGAAAAGAGAGGAGAGGGGATGAAGTCTCTGCTTGCCCTAAATTCTCATGAAGAATACCTCACTCATAAAATAGTTGGGTCTGTCTAGATATTTTTGTGGAAAACAGGGTAGGGGCACAGACACACGATTGTGAAGGCAAAGAGAAATAGGATCGATATCAAGATTCTATGGAAGTTTATTATCTACTGTGTGACAAATTACCTCAAAACTTAGTGGCTTAAAACAGTTTGTTTTTGTATCTCAGTGTTTCTGTGAGTCAGGAGTCTAAGCAGAGGCTGAGCTGAGTCCTCTGTCTCAAGGTCCCTTTACAGGGAGACAGTCAAGATGTTGCCAAGGCTGGGGTCTTACCAGAAAACTCTACAGAAGAACGATCCTCTTCCAAACTCATACATTGTTGGAGATCTTTATCTTCTCTCTGGTTGCTGGCCACAGGGTGCCCTTGGTTCTTTGCCATGTGGACCCACCCAGTAGAGTCCACTAGCAAGACAGAAGTCAAAAATCTCTTGTAACCTAATCACAGAAGTGCTGTCCTTTCAACTTTGCCGTATTCTATTGATTAAAATTAAGTCAATAGGTCCGGCTCATACTCAAGGGGAGGGAGTTATATACAAGGGCAGGAATACCAAGAGGCGGGGGTCACTGGAGCCACCTTGAAAGCCTGCCTGTCACAGGTAAGGTCTGGATTTTCACAGGGTTGTGAAATAGGGGTTCAAGCCAAATATAATCATGTCTTAGAAAGGTAGAGTGGCCCCAGCTTACCCGTGGCTTTTAAAAAGCTACCACCAGTTGGCACAATTATGTGCCAGACACTGTGTAATACACAGGCATTTCTCTTTTAATGTACAAAATAATGTTAAAAATAATGTTTTCAGGATCCAGATGTAAGATGAGGAAAGGAAGTCTTATATTAAGTAATTTGACCAGAGTACAAAGCCAGTTCGTGGCAGGGCCAGGACACAAACACAGGTTTGTCTACCTCCAGACCTGTACCATGAAAGGTACATTTGTGCTCTCCTTTCAGCCAGTTCTATGCACTGGACTCTGCTGCCTACTGTGCCTCACCTATGGGTACCAAACTCTGGATCAGTTAAGAAAGAGTCTGGCTTTAATAATCAATAACTTGGAAAATAAGAAGGCTTAAATAAAAGCTATGAGCTAGGCAGTCCAGGGTTGTGTCGGTGGCTTCACAATTTCATCAGCATCCCAGGCTCCTTCCGTCTTTCAGTTCTGTGAACTTCAGTGTTAGTAGATGACTGCTGCAGCTCCTGGGGTCTTGTCTACCTCTAGGCAGAAAGAACAGAGCCATTTTCTTCACCTTTTGTAGCTTTGTCTTTTTATTCAAAAAAGAGATCCTTCTCCAAGCAGATCTGCATGTATATGTCATTGGGTAGAAATGGCGCTGTCCTACTCTCCCTAGTTGCGAAGGATGTTGAGATGGCTACAATTTTAGCTCTCCAACTTCTATTAAAGAAAGAGGATTCCAGATAACTGGGGGCTGATATAGTCTGTATGTTAGTCCCCTACAAATCTCATAGTGAAATGCGATCCTCGGCCGGACGCGGTGGCTCACGCCTGTAATCCCAGCACTTTGGGAGGCCGAGGTGGGTGGATCACGAGGTCAGGAGATCGAGACCATCCTGGCTAACACGGTGAAACCCCGTCTCTACTAAAAAATACAAAAAAACTAGCCGGCCGAGGTGGCGGGTACCTGTAGTCCCAGCTACTCAGGAGGCTGAGGCAGGAGAATGGCGTGAACCCGGGAGGTGGAGCTTGCAGTGAGCTGAGATCCGGCCACTGCACTCCAGCCTGGGCGACAGAGCGAGACTCCGTCTCAAAAAAAAAAAAAAAAGAAAGAAAAAAAAAGAAATGCAATCACCAATTTTGGAGTTGGGGTCTGGTGGGAAATATTTGGGGCATGGGAGCATATCCCTGTTGAAAGGCTTGGTGCCATCCTCAGAGCAAGGAGTGACTTCCCTCTCTACCAGTCCCCACAACATCCGATTGTTCAAAAGAGCCTGGCACCTCCTCCCCTCTCTATTTTTTCCTCTCTTGCCAGTTGATGCCTGCTCTCCTTCCCCTTTCATCAAGAGTAAAGCAATCCGAGGCCCTCACCAGAAGCACTTGCTGGCACCATGCTTCCTACAGTCTGCAGAGCTGTGAGTCAAATGGACTTCTTTCCTTCATAAATTCCCCAGCCTAAGGTATTCCTTTACAGCAACACAAAATGGACTAAGGCTAATACAAAAATACACTCATAACAAACCTTCTTGAATATCTATTAGATTAAAGTAGGCATTTTTCTGAGCAACAGTGGTCAAATAAACAGATTCTATTGACTGCAGACCTCCCTGCCTCCCATATTAATGATGAAGAAATAGGTACAATTAAACTTCTTCTCACCTCCATCTCAACATTTCTTATTACTTTTATTACTATTTCTTTTTATGAGACAGTGTTTTGCTCTCGTTGCCCAGGCTGGAGTGCAACGGCACGATCTTGGCTCACTGCAACCTCTGCCTCCCAGGTTCAAGCGATTCTCCTGCCTCAGCCTCCTGAGTAGCTGGGATTACAGGCAGGCACCATCATGCCCAGCTAATTTTTGTGTATTTTTAGTAGAGATGGGGTTTCTCCATGTTGGTCAGGCTGGTCTCGAACTCCTGAGCTCAGGTGATCCGCCTGCCTTGGCCTCCCAAAGTGCTGGGATTACAGGCGTGAGCCACTGCGCCCGGCCCTTTAGTATTTCCACCTTGTCAAATTGATAGCACTTACATTCTCTTCTGAAACCACAATTCGTACACTTTTAAAATTGTCATTCTGTATTTAAATTCTTTCAACATAGCTCTTTCATTTATCTTTTTGTGAATAAATAGTATGTGAAACCATATAAAATTGCTGATATTTGACCACTGTTGCTCAGAAAAATGCCTATTTAATATGCTTAATCTAATAGATATTCAAGAAGGTTTGTTAAGTAGTGTATTTTTGTATTTGGTATATATTTTGTATATTTACAAAATTGCGTATGCTTAAAAATATCTGTCAGTGCCTTTATATGAAACAACAGCTCTTTCTATATACTGTTCTTGTGTGACACCATTTCCTTGAGGTTTTATAGACCTTGCTTCACTTTCCTCTAATGTAAGAATTTTTGTTGTTGAAGTCTCAGCCAGCCTGATAGTATTTTGCTCAATTTGGATGCCCATAATATTATTTATTATATTTATCATTTTTCTGATTTAAAAAATCCTTAATCCTATAATTCCAGTAAATTTGCTGAGATACCTATCAATTTAGATCATTATCAAATATTTTCCTGGAACACAATTTGTCCAGGCAATTGTGGGAAACATGCCTGTAATCCCAGCACGTTGGGAGACTGAGGCAGGTGGATCACGAGGTCAGGAGTTCAAGTCCAGCTTGGCCAAGATGGTGAAACCCCATCTCTACTAAAAATACAAAAATTAGCCAGGCATGGTGGCGGGCGCCTGTAATCCCAGCGACTCGGGAGGCTGAGGCAGGGAATTGCTTGAATTTGGGAGGCGGAGGTTGCGGTGAGCTGAGATCATGCCATTGAACTCCAGCGTGGGTGACAGAGTGAGACTCCATCTCAAAATAAAATAAAATAAAATAAAATAAAATAAAATAAATAGGTTTAGAGAGGCTGAGAAAATGGAAGAGCTGAAATTCAGCTCAATAATTCTTAGGTGATTGATAGATGATAGATAGATGATAGATAAGATAGATAAGTAATGAATTAGATAGTATTTCAAAAACCTTTCAAATGATAATAGTCTGTAATCATTTTGTGTATTAATTTATTATCCCACAGTATCGTGAATTCTTATTAATTTTAATAAACGTCCCTCAATAAAAGACTGCTAAAACAAATTGTGAAGTATCATTAATATGAATTACAATCAGCTGTGATAAAACAAAGCATAAGGAAACTTTTGATGTACTTCTATAGGAAGAATACCAAGATACATTGTCATACAAAAAAAATCGCCGTGCAGAAGAGTGGGTATTGTATCTTCCTGTTTTCACATTAAAACTGTATCTGGAAGGATATAAAGAAAGACTAATGACAGTGGTTTTCAATTTGGAGTAGAAGGGAATTTGTGAGAATACATGGGAGGGAAACCTTTCACATGATACATTTTAATGCTTTCTGATGTTTGTGTTCATTAGCTCTAGCTTTTTTTTTTTTTTTTTTCCTGAGACATAGTAGTGCAATCTCAGCTCACTGCAACCTCCACCTCCCAGGTTCAAGTGATTCTCACGCCTCAGTCTCCAGAGTAGCTGGGACGACAGCTACATTCTAAGAATTGAGCTTAAAGGGCTATGCCCTCCATGTCCTCTCTTTCTCTCCCTCTACTAAGCTAAAGTAAAAACAAATCAGTGAGACATGTTGAGTCATATGTGTCACAGCAACAGCCTTGAGATGGAGCAGTAAAATAGACCACCTACCAGTCCTGAGTTGCTTATACCCAGACTACTACATAAGAGAGTAATAAACTTCTATCTTGTTTATTTGACTGTTATTTTAGTTATCAATTATAGAAGTCAACCTGTATTCCAACAAATATTCACTGGATCAAGGAAAGAGGGAATCCAACAAAAGAGAAAGTCAAAGGAAATTCCCAGGATGCTTCTGCAGGCATATCCTAGGATTATACCTGTGCACCAAGCCTAAAAAGTAACCAGTAAATTGCGGAACTGGTTAGAAGGCTCCAAGAGAGCAATGTCTTCAAGAAGATGAAATTGATGAAATCCCTGATATATTTGAACAGGCTGAGAAGCACAGGTGTAAATTAGCTATATGTACACAGAAAACTAAACAAAGAAAAAAACTAAAAGGTAATTAGTAACTATTGAAAAAACAAAACAAAAAATATGTATAAAAGTAAACTAGGTCATAAAGTGTTACATGGTTAAACTATGAATGCGTAATATATAATGATGTTCATTTTGAATATTGATCTAAGGGAAATTATAACTGTATTGGAAGGGTAGTGAAGCCAAAAGTGTATTTGTGTGTTGTGCTAGAGTCAGAGTAAAAAGAAAGCTAATTTCTCACCTTCTATTATAAGAATTTAATAAGTAATTCGTAAGTAGAAATGCAAGATGGAAGTATAAACTATTATTTAAATATGTGAAAGTAAATACCGAAAGAAATGGCTTTACCAAAAGAATCAAAAGTTGTTGCTTCTAGGGACTAGGAGATGAGACAGGAAGTGGAACAGGGGAGTTCTCTTTCTTATAATAAATCTTGTAGTTAATTGCTTCTTTAAATTATTTGTACCTGTATCTTTGACTTTTAGAAAGAAAAACCTTCAAATTATATTTATAGATCAAGTAAACCTGACCACCTTTAAATAAAAATCAGCAAACAATTTTCACTTATGAATATCTAAGGAAAGTGTTGATCCCAGAATTTGTAAGGATAATTCAATATTTTTAAATCTTTGATATAATTCTTCATTTTAATAGATTAAAAGATAAAATGCTACATGGATGCTGAAAAATAAAATTAAACATCTTTTCTTCTGTAAAATGCTTAAGAAAATAAGAATAAATGAGTATTTTCTTTATTTGAGAGCATACATCTATCACACCTAAAAGTCAAGTATCCTCCTAAGTGCAAAAATATAAAAAGGAATCCTATTAATCTCAGAACAGGACAAGGATGTTCACTATCCAGGAACCAGAAAAGGTAATTAAAGAAGAAACAGAAATCTGACATAAAATTAGAAAGATAGAGATCAAGTATCATTACCTGTAAATGACATTATTGTATATGTCAAGGGTTGTCAGACATTTACTTGGAATGTCCAAATAGCAAAGACTGCAGACTTGGTGGGCTGCCTATGGTTGCTGTTACATATCTTTCTTCTTCCTCTTCTTTTTTTTTTTTTTTTTGAGACGGAGTCTGGCTCTGTCTCCCAGGCTGGATTGCAGTGGCACGATCTGGGCTCACTGCAAGCTCCGCCCCCTGGGTTCACACTATTCTCCTGCCTCAGCCTCCCAAGTAGCTGGGACTACAGGCGCCCGCCACAATGCCCGGCTAATTTTTTGTATTTTTAGTAGAGACGGGGTTTCACCATATTAGCCAGGATGGTCTCGATCTCCTGACCTCGTGATCCACCCGTCTCGGCCTCCCAAAGTGCTGGGATTACAGGCGTGGGCCACCGCACCTGGCCTTCCTCTTCTTTTTTTTAACCACCCTTTTAAAATGTAAAAACCAGTCTTAGTTCTTGGCTGTATAAAAACATGCCATGGCGGGATTTGACCCATAGGCTATAGTTTACAGTTCCCTGGTATATTCGGAAAAAAAAAAAATCAAATAAAACCATTACAAAACTCCAACTGAATTCAATAAATTCCATTTATACATGTGGAAATCAAAAAGCACTCACATCTACAAAAATAGCTGGTTAGAAGATATAAAGAATGAAAAGATCCCATTTTAAAATGGCAACAAAAAATAAAATTCCTAAGAATAAACTTAAGAAATATGCAGGACCTATAATTTAAAATGTTAATGGTACAGAAGGACACAAAAGAAGGCTTAACAATGCAAAGAAACATCATGTTCTTAGATTCTCAACATCATAAAGCTGTCAAAGACAGTTAATCTATAAATTTAATGTGAGCCCAATAAAAATACCAAAAGGGTATTTTTTGGGAACTAAACTAGCTGGTTCTAAATTTCATGTGGAAAAATTACCAAGAATAGTCAGGAAAACTTTGGAAAAATTAAAGTAACAAGGAAAGTTAAAACTACCATGTATAAAAACCTGTTATAAGTCCTCGATAATAAAAACAAGGTGAGTAGAAAGACGACTAAAACCAAATAGAAAATTCACAAATAGATTTAAGTATATGTGAGAATTTTGTATATTCAGTAAATAATGTTTGTTCAACTGGATATCCATATGAAGAAACAATAAAGGTGATCCCTACTTTACAACTAGTACCGAAGTAGATTGTGATAGATGAAGATTTAAATGAAATCATAAAATTACTAGAAAACATGAGAAGAGTTGATAACTTCATGTGAGAGAAAGTATGGCACAAAACTCCAACACATTAAAAAAAATGATGAATCTTAACCTATTAAAACCTTTTACAACATCTGGAAAGCAAAAATAAAATAATACTACTAATAATTTCTCAATAAAGTCAAAAGATAAAGAACAAACTGAGAAAAATATTTATAATTCATACAATAGGAAAATGCTACATTCCTTAACATATAGGGAACGAAAAATAAGAGAAAAGTCGCTATCCAATAGAAACATGAACAAAGAATAGGAATAGTTCACGACAAAGAAATCCAAATAGCTCCTGAACATTTGAGAAGATGTCAACCTCGTTAAAACAAAGGCTAATTAAAGCTACAATGAAACATCCTTTTTTTCACCTGTAAAGTTGGTAAGGATTTCCTTTAAAGTTTGATAACCTACTGTACTAACAATAATGTGGGCCGGGCGTGGTGGCTCACACCTGTAATTCCAGCACTTTTGGGAGGCCGAGGCGGGTGGATCACCTAAGGTCAGAAGTTCCAGACCAGCTTGGTCAGTATGGGGAAACCCTGTCTCTACTAAAAATACAAAAAATTAGCTGGGTGTGGTGGTAGGCACCTGTCATCCCAGCTACTCAGGAGGCTAAGGCAGTAGAATCGCTTGAGACCCAGGAGGCAGAGGTTGCAGTGAGCCAAGACTGTGCCATTACACTCCAGCCTGGACAACAAGAGTTAACTCTGTCTCAGAAAAAAAAGTGTGTGACAGCATTCACATACTGTTGATGGGAGTATAAATCAGTGCATCCTCTATGCAGGGACATTTGCCAAACTATCAAAATTACAAATTCACATATCCTTTGAGTCAAGAGTTTCATTTCTAGGCATCTATCCTGCAAATATGCTTGCACATATGAAAAATCACTCTTTACAGAAACATTAATTAATGTTTTATTTTCAGACAGGGTCTTGCTTTGTCATCCAGGCTGGAGTGCCGTGATGTGATCTCGGCTCACTGCAGCCTCAACCTCCTAGGCTCAAGCCATCCTCCTACCTCAGCCCCGCAAGTAGCTGGTACTACAGGCGCCCACCACCACATCCAGCTAAGTTTTGTATTTTTTGTAGAGATGGGCTTTTGCATGTTTCCCAGGCTATTCTCATACTCCTGAGCTCAAAAGATCTGCCTGCCTCAGCTTCCCAAAGTGCTGGGCTTGCAGGTGTGAGCTGCCATGCTCCGTTTAATTAAATTTTGATATAGCCATACAATGGAATAGTATGCATGGTCTATTAAAAACTGTATACCAGCTTTTTGTCCTGATTCAGAAAAATTGCTAAGATAAATAAAAAAGACAAGGTACAGAACAATGTATATAATATGCTACCACTTGTATAAAATATACTGTGTATAAATGCATGATGTGTGTGTGTGTGTATGTATGTGTGTGTATCAAGCAGCTGGTAACTGTGGTTGCCTCTGAAGAAAGGAGCCAGGTAGATGAGGAAGAGGGATGGAAGGGGGACTTTCTTTTCATTAAATATCTATTTTTTGTACCATAAACATGTAGAACCTATTTTTAAAGTAATAGAAAATATCAAAACAGTAAGGAAGAAAAACACATAATCTTGCCACCAAATACGACATTTTGGTGTGATTATTTTCCAGTAATTATTATTTATTTTTATTATTTTATTTTTTTATTATTTTATGTTCACTTTGCAGGAGTTGTAAAAAGTTTTTTTCTACACATGTAATTTTTTGGCAGTAGGTGTGTTAAGATCATACCATGGGCTGGGTGCTGTGGCTCATGCCTGTAATCCCTGCACTTGGGAGGCCGTGGTGGGTGGATTGCTTGAGTCCAGGAGTTTGAGAGTAGCCTGGGCAAGGTGGCAAAACCCTGTCTCTATTAAAAATACAAAAATTAGCCAGGTGTGATGGTTTGCGCCTGTCGTCCCAGCTACCGTGGGGCAGGGGTTGGGGGCGGGTGGGGATGCTGAGGCAGGAGGATCACCTAAGCCTTGGGTGGTCAAGGCTGCAGTGAGCCATGATTGTGCCACTGCACTCCAGCCTGGGTGACAGAGTGAGACCCTGTCTCAAAAAAAAAAAAAAGATGAAACCATGTATGCATGTATGGTTTTGTATGTTCATCATTTCCTTTAACATTATATCATGAACAACTGGAATTATGTTGATACTTGTATTTCATTTTACATTATGTAGGCAGCACCTTCTCGGGAAGAAATGCTTTCACAGGCCACACAAGCCATTCCAAGTTTCTGACCCAAGCTCATGGAAGAAAGGAGCTGGAGATTCTCAGGAGCGCTTCTTGTGAAGTGTAGTACCTGATAGGAAGAAACAGAGGTGACTAGACAGTCTGTGGTGGAAGTCGCCAAGTGGTGGAGTAGAAGGAAGACATTAACAATCACCCTGAGGTTGGGTGTCGGAAGCTCCCAAGACCCTGAGGGCAGGGGTTGGGGGAGGGGAGGGGACATGCAAGGGGAAGGCAGGGGCCTCAGAGGGCTTAAACCAGAGCCAAGGCTACTGAGCACACACCCCGAGTTTTCTACTTATAACCCAAGGAATACATTTAGCAGACTCTTTGAGTGCCTGCCGTGACACTGCTGGATGAGGCACTGGGAATCAACAATGAATACGATTCAGGCTCTTCTTCGGATGGGCTCTGCTGGTAGAACTCACTAGCTGCGGTTAAAAAGGAGTGTGGTGAAGGCTCCATGAAGGAGTGCAAGGTGGAGCCGCAAGGCCTGAGTGCCTGAGCGTCCAAGAGGCTGGAGCCTCCTGAGACCTGGAGACTGAGCTCGTCTCTGCAGTGTTCTGTACCGTGTGCCGTGGAGATGGCAATGGGTTGGGGTGATGGCTTCCGTTTCTGGATATTTGACTACACCTTGAAAAATGACGGTAACTTGTGTCTTTCTTCGGGATTTCCTGAAAGCAGAGTTTGAGACAAATATTTGTTTGAAAACATGATTCTAGGGAGCAGAGAGGAAGGGAACATTTATACAAGAATGCTTTATTTAGTTGGCCACTAGGAAGAGCAAAGGATGCTAGATCCCGTGGGATTCCTCTGAGGAGCTCATGAAATGCGTGTCGACCCACGGTCCTGAGAACACAGGGTGAAGCATTTATCCCCAATCTCTTGTATCCCTTAGCTCGAGGGTGACCCCACCAGTTGTGCTTGAGTGAATAGATTCCCCAGAAAGCCCAGGCCCCAGAAGGGGAAACAGAGGCGCAGGTCAGCTGCGTGAGGTGCTGTCATGGGAACCTGAACGAGGCTGTGGGAAGCCTGTGCAGATGGCCACCTTGCAGAGGCTGGATGAAAAGGGAGGGCCAAGAGAATTGGAAATGGCACACGAGTGTTCCGTAGACTGTAGAAAGGCCGCAGGGGCAAAGGCCCTGAGATGGGAAGGGCATCTTAACACAGGGTTTGCCCAAGCATTGTTGGAGGGTCGTGGTGCATCTAGAGGCTGGGGCAGACTTGAGCTGGGAACACACTGCAGTGAGTCCTGAATCCAGGTTAGACTGTAGTAGAAATTATGTGTGTCCTTGTGGTGGAAATGAGAATAAAATAGTCCCCACCTCAGGGCTGCCATGTAAGTTGTCTGGCCTAACAGAGTTCGTGCTGGTTTCCTCTCTTGATACACCATGCGGAGGATTTCACCATCCCTAACAGACATATAGACGGGAAACGTCAGGGAGAGACCAAAAAAAATCAATTTATTTGGCTTTTCCCCAACTCTAGTTCTTTCTAGGGTGCAAATGGTGCTCTTTTAAACTTTGTGACACATTTAACTCAGGGCTTGGACTGTAGTAAATGTTTAAAGGGGAACTAACATTTTACTCATTGTCTCATATGTACCAAGGACTGTGCTAAGTACTGTCTGCGTGTTATTTCATTTAATAGTCCTCAGGATTCTGTGACATACGGGCAGTGTTCTTTTCTCCGTCCCTATAGGTAAGGAAAGCAGGATTCAGTCACATTACATAGTGTATCTGGGATCACACAACTAGTATGATGGACACAGAATTTAAACCCAGATCTCTCTGATTCCAAAGCCCAAATATGCTCATTCCCCTCCACACGTTGCTTGCTACATTAGTTTCCGAGGACTGATGCAACACATTGCCACAAACTGGGTAGCTTAAGAAAACAGAAATTTATTATTTCACTCTTCTGGAGGCAAGAAGAGCAAAATCGAGGTGTTCGCAGGGCTGTGCTCCCTTTGAAACCTGGAGGGTTGAGTCCTTCATTGCCTCTTCCTAGCTCTCGGGATGGCCAGTAATCTCTGGCGTTTGTTGCCTTGCAATTGCAGAGACTTCACTCTGTCTCCGTCATCACACGGCATTCTCCCTTGTTCATCAATGCCTCTGTGTCTCTTCTCTTTTTTTTTTTTTTTTGAGACGGAGTCTCGCTCTGTCGCCCAGGCTGGAGTGCAGTGGCAAGATCTCAGCTCACTGCAAGCTCCGCCTCCCGGGTTCACGCCGTTCTCCTGCCTCAGCCTCCTGAATAGCTGGGACTACATGTGCCTGTCACCTCGTCCGGCTAGTTTTTTGTGTTTTTTAGTAGAGAAGAGGTTTCACCGTGTTAGCCAGGATGGTCTTGATCTCCTGACCTCATGATCCTCCCGCCTGGGCCTCCCAAAGTGCTGGGATTACAAGCTCTTCTCTTCTTACCAAGATACCAGTCATATAGGATTAAGGGCCCATCCTACTGTAATATGGCCTTCTCTTAAATAATTACATTTGCAACAACCCTAATTACCAAATAAGGTGACATTACGAGGTACCGGGGGTTAGGATTTCAACGTAACTTTTTGGGAGACGCAATTCAACCTGTAACACTTGCCTCATCTATATTTGATGAATGGATTGACAGGTGAATGAGTACATGAATAGGAATAGAGGAGCTTGATGAGAAATAGGAAATGTGGTTAATAATTCCTCTCTCTGGTATAGAGCTCTAATTTACATGCTTTTCATATCCATCATTTTCACTCATTCTCAGTGGGAATTGCTGAAAAGTGAATTCTTTCCACATGTATCTGGTGGAATAAGTTAACCTTCTCCACACTCTTTAGTTACTCATTTTTAACCATATCCAAGACCATGTGTCTCCATTCACCTAACCTTTACTGCAACCATGTGAAGTATGAAACAGCATTGTCCCCATTTCACGGATGGGGAAACTGAGATATAGAAGATTAGGTGCGAGGCCTGTTAATAAGTGACAAAACCAGGACTGCAGCCTGGAACTTTTGCCCCCACAGGCATTTTTCTTCTCATAAAAAAATTATTCATTTTTTCATTGCACTTACAATGTATGAACATGTGTTCACCATAAACCGTTTTTAATAATACAGAATTAAACAAGGCAAAATGTTATAGAGCCTTTTTGCCACCCCCAACCCACTCCCAGAACCAATTCCCAGCTGAGAGGTCATCGTATCTGCAGCCTTCTCCTTCCTGGATTGTTTTTCTCTACATTTACTGTCAAATACGTATATGTACGCCTATTTTTAGGGCTTGTTTTTTATTTACCTAAAGGGGATCACACTCCTTGTGCTGTTCTGGTACTGACATTTTCCACTTAACAACACCCTGGAGATTTTTTTCATGTGTCAGCAAAGCTGATCTTCACTCTGTGTGCACCAGGAGGTCAGTGGGGCCAGGTTCTGCTCTGCTGGTCGGGTGTCTGTTCTGACTGGTCTTGCTCAAGCAGGAGCTGCAGGCTTTGGGGGTGCTTTTTTGTTTTTGTTTTTGTTTTTGTTTTTGACACAGGGTTTTTCTCGGTCACCCAGGTTAGAGTACAGTAGCACAGTCATGGCTTACTGCAGCCTCGACCTCCTGTGCTCAGATGATACTCCCACCTCAGCCTCCTGAGTAGCTGCTACTACAGGCATGCAGCACCATACCCGGCGAATTTTTTATAGAGACGTGGTCTTGCTTTGTTGCCCAGGCTGGTCTTGAACCCCTTGGCTCAAGCGATCCTCCTTGCCTTGGCCTCCCAAGTACTGGAATTAAAGGTGTGAGCCACCGCACTTGGCTGGTTGCAGGCTTTGAATATCACCCTGCGTGCCAATACCTACAGGTGTGTCTCACTTCATTTACATTGCCGTGTCTTGTTCTAGAGCATGGAGTTCTCATTTTTATGTAGCCATCTACTATTAGTGCAGATTCAGGTTTTTCTGGTTTTTCAGTATTTTTGAGCAAGGTAACCCTCAACATGCTATACCTGCCTCTCTGTGAACCTGTGTGAGAATGCAAAATACTCTCTCTATCACTGTTTATACAGTAGAGACACCTGTGAGCTCTTCTTGCCCTACAGTAGGACCCTTGAAGAAGGCCCAGGTGTCTGGACCTCAACACCTCCAAGAATCTAAGTCACTGCAGGACCATTAGCTAGGACAGTGGCTCCCCACACTAGCTGCCATTAGGATCATCTGGGAAGATTCTGAAGAAACACCCATGCCTGGGTCTCATCTCCAGAAGATCTGATTTAACTCAACCAAGGTTGGTTCCAGGCATCAGGATGATTTTTTTTAAGAGTTGGGGTCTCACTCCATCATCCAAGCTGGAGTGCAGGTGCAATTACAGCTCACTGCAGCCTCGATCTCCTGGGCTCAAGTGATCCTCCCACCTCAGCCTCCTTAGTAGCTGGGACTACAGGTGTGTACCACCATGCTCACCTAATTTATTTTTTTAATTTTTTGTAGAGGCAGGGTCTTACTATGTTGTCCAGGCTGGTCTTGAACTCCTGGCTTCAAGCAATCTTTGCATCTTGGCCTCCCGAATAGCTGGGACTAGAGGTGTGCGGCACTACACTCATGATTTTTTTAAACTGCTATATGTACTTCAAATGCACACTCAAGCTTAAGAACCAAAGCCAAAGGACCTCGAAGACTTTTATAAAGCGCCTATCAAAAGATTTGAAACCTGAAGAGGGAAAAATACTAACAACAGACAGGGAGAAAGGAAAAAGAAAAAAGGACAGAATTGTTTCTTTCACCCCACAAATGCTGAGACCAGCCCCAGCTCCAGCCCTGCAAGAGCCCACAAGTTGGGCTGTGTCTTTCTCCAGGAGCTGCATCCCCCCGTGTGGCTCTCTCGCAAATCCATTACCCCAAACAAGGCGCCAGCTCTCAACCAGTGGTTCCCAGCCTCTGAGGATAAGGACCCCTAACATCATGGTGACTTTCAGGGCACTGAAACTCTTCCGAATGAGACTGTAATGGTGGGTACATAACATGATGCATTAGGCAAAGCCTGTAGGGACTGTACAACACAAAGAGTGAACTCTAATGCTAACTGTGGACCTGTGGACTTTAGTTGACAATAATGCATGGATATTGGTTCATCTTTGTAACAAATGCATCACACCAATGCCAGATGTTAATAATAGGGGAAACTGAGGCGAGTGACTGGGAGTATATGGGAACTCTTTGTATTCTCTGCTCAATTTTTCTGTAAGTGTAACATTGCTCTAAAAAACAAAATCTATTAATTAAAAAAAAAAAGACCTTCTTACACACAGATATAAATCTTCCCTCTCTATCTCACCTCCCACTTCCCAGGAGAGAAGTTAACATTTTAAGATCTTTTGATTGAGAAATTACAGGATGAGCAAGACTCTATAAATGCCTAAAAGCTTTTTAAAATAGATAAGTAAATAAATCAATAGTTTATTCATCCCCACGGCATCAGCACCCATCGAACGTTGCTCCATCCATATTCAAGTCCTCTTTCTTCTTCAAACTACACGCAGTGCCTGCCGCGCTTACAGCTTCTCCAGGTCCTCCACGGCCATCTAAGGGTTAAGGACCTCCGTGTGTGTGTGTGTGTGTGTGTGTGTGTGTGTGTGTGTGTGTGTGTGTGTGTGTGTGTGTGTCTGCATCCCTACCGCTGCCATTCTCCCTCACTTCACGTTTCAGGGCCCAAGACTCCTTTTGCAGCAGAGGTTAATCTGATTAGAGTGGAGGTGCTAATAACTTAAATGAATGCCTTTAAACACTAGCTGATCAAATCTGCATTTAAACCTGAGCTCCCAAAGGGCCAGAGGCTGTAATGTCAAGCATCTGGGTAGGGCAGGAGTGAGACGAGTGGGGAGGGGGTCTTTTCCCGGTCCTTGGGTAGCCTCCCGCTGTCTATATGATAATCCCTTTCACTGGCACAGAATTTTATAGTTTGTGACGCAATTTAATAAGGACTTTTGAGTGCACCTAAGCCTCAGATACAGTGCTCAGTGCTTTATACAAATCATCTCATTTGATTTTTATAACAACTCAATAAAGGTATTGCTGTCTCCATTTTGCAGAGGAGGCATCTGAGGTTGGGTGAGCCAAGAAACTTGCCGGTATGCAGTACGAGGGAAATCCAAACCTAGTTTGAATCCCGCTTCAATCCCTTCCCTCGCTAATCTACTTCTCCCTAACTAGGTATTAGTGGAGGTTAGATGGGGTAGAATTTCTGTCACTCCTGGGTGACAGCAATGGGCAGGACCCTGGGATGCTTGCAGCCTTCCCCCTGGTGGACCCAACTTTCCACCCTCCCCACCTCCCCGCTAGTCCTCCCTCTCCTCCTGGCCCTGCATCGCTGAAGTTATCAACCCAGCCTGGAGAGCACTCCATCTTTCCTGACCTGACTCTGCCTTCAAGCCAGCTTTGATATAGGCAGGTTTGGTTCTCACGGGTCTGTACATGGCACCACAGTTGGCCCAGGTGTTGGAGCATCATGCCAAAGACACCAGGACCATGGGTGTCATTCACTATTTCCTGTGCACTCATCGAGTGCCTGAAGAAGTACTGCGGCTAGGACACCAACTATGTCCGAGATGCGTTCCCTGCCCTTGGAACGTCCCCGGTCCCATGGAGGAGTAAGAAATCCATGGAGGAGTAAGAAAGAGGCGAGGTCTGGGTGTGGTGGCTCACACCTAGAATCCCAGCACTGTGGAGGCCAAGGCACGCAGATCACCTGAGGTCGGGAGTTCAAGACCAGTCTGACCAACATGGTGAAACCCCATCTCTACTAAAAATACAAAATTAGCCGGGCATGGTGGTGCATGCCTGTAATCCCAGCTACTCAGGAGGTTGAGGCAGGAGAATTGCCCAGGAGATGGAGGTTGCAGTGAGCTGAGATCGCACCACTGCACTCCAGCCTGGGCGACAGAGTGAAACTCTGTCTCAAAAAAGACAAAAAAGAAAAAAGAAAGACAGGTGAGAAAGAGAGGGGAGAATTAGGGTTAGGGGTTGGGCAGGCCATTTATTCTGGAAAATCCACACGAGGAATTCTGGTGTTCCCCCTGCTTTACGAAAAGCACTTTCACAGAGCATATTCCAGTCCGAGGGGTCCCTCTCACCCGTCCCTTTCGGCAGATGTGGCCATTAGGCTTAAGGAGACAGATAAAATCACACGCATGAATGATTTCAAACCCATGTCCTCCTTGTCTGTTGCTCTATTTGACCCACATATACTGTGTGCCCGCCTCGTGCCTGGCACTGTTGTGCCCTCTGGAGGGAAACAAGATGGAGGAGATGCCTGCCTTGAAGGAGCTCACCTTCCAGTTGGGTCACCCGTCCATAAACTGATAAATAAGTAGACATAGTACAATCGCCGGTGACATTTAGTGCTGGGAAGGAAAGAAAAGCAGGGTCAGGGAAAGGTGAGAAAGTATCACGTGAGAAAAACAATTTCGCCTCACAAGTGCGCCAGCGATGTCAGTTCCACCTGAAAAGCACAGCCCTGCCATTGAAAAATAAGTTAACGTGTGCATGCAGATCGCAGAAGGCATGACAGTGTCACACACAGTATGACCAGGCGGCGATCTGGGACTTGAGTGCCTCTGCAGGGCATTGCTTAAGAATTTGAAATCTGGCCAGGTGTGGTGGCTCACACGTGTAATCCCAGCACTTTGGGAGGCTGAGGTGGGCGGATCATGAGGTCAAGAGATCAAGACCATCCTGGCCAACATGGTGAAACCCCGTCTCTACTAAAAATACAAAAATTAGCTGGGCGTGGTGACAGGTGCCTGTAATCCCAGCTACTCAGGAGGCTGAGGCAGGAGAATCACTTTAACCTGGGAGGCGGAGGTTGCAGTGAGCCAAGATCACGCCACTGCAGTCCAGCCTGGTGACAGAGTGAGACTCCATCTCGAAAAAAAAAAAAAAGAAAGAAAAAAATCTGAAATCAGTCCAGGTCCAGATCCAGCTTTTATCATTTGCTAGCTGAGTGATAAGGGGACAGTTACATGTTCTTTTCAACTCTCAGTTTCCTCGCTTGAAAAATGGGGCCGGGTGCGGTGGCTCACGCCTGTAATCCCAGCACTTTGGGAGGCCGAGGCGGGCGGATCACGAAGTCAGGAGATCGAGACCATCCTGGCTAACACGGTGAAACCCCGTCTCTACTAAAAATACAAAAAATTAGCTGGGCGTGGTGGTGGGCGCCTGTAGTCCCAGCTACTCGGGAGGCTGAGGCAGGAGAATGGCGTGAACCCAGGAGGCGGAGCTTGCAGTGAGCCGAGATTATGCCACTGCACTCCAGCCTGGGCAACAGAGGGAGACTGTCTCAAAAAATAAATAAATAAATAAAATAGAAAAATGGGGAGAGTAATATCTATCTTAAAGATTGCTGTGACATTTAAAAATAGATCATATTTGTGTAGCACAGTATCTGGTACTCAGCACTCAAAAAGTAGTAAATACAATTTTTAATTTTTGTTACTAAAAGCTGAGATGGTCCAAAATGTTTTCTTATTTTGTTATTAATAGAAAGCATAATAACTTGAATTTGTAATGCTTTCTTTTTTAAAGTACTTTTACCTATGTTATCTTAATCCTCATAGCAAATCTGAGAGTTGAGTATCATATAGGGACATTTTCCTGGGAGCCATATTGTTGACTTCTCACATAGGATAATGGACACTAAGTGATGTTTTGATCATGCTCCCCTTTGCTTTTGACTCATTAGTGTCTTCTTGTTGCTTCCAAGAAAATGCCCAGAGTCCCTAACATGACTGCCCAGTCCCGCATGGTGGGGGCGCAGCCCTTCCCAGCCCCATCCCACACCACCCTTCCCCTCTGATCTGCATCCTCCCTGCACGGGGCTTCCAGCGTCTGTTCCACGCTGTGCTTGCTGTCCCCGTGGGGCCTCTACCTAGGCTGACCCCCCCTCCCAACCCTGCAGCCCTCTGCCCCAGCACCCGGCCACTCGCCCCCACTCCTCCTTGATACTCGACACCCTCCCCTCACACCTCCATCTAGGTCAGGTTTCCATGTAAACACTGTATCCACTGGGAGTTACATTCATCTCTGAGCAATTACGATTCCTTTCCCAATGGTGGCTTAACCAAAATGGGTAGGAGAACCAGGTGGCAGTGGGGGAGTCCTTTTCTCTCATGAGACTAGCAGCCCAGAGGTAGGCAGTGGAGGCAGGCCCACCTGGTGCCCCTGTGCAGAGGTCTCCTCCTCGGGCTCACCCTCCTGGGGCCTTGGCCAGCACTGCATTCACTCCCTAGTAGAGAGCTTCCCCAGAAGTCCTGCTCCAGAAATTTCACTCTTTAAAAAAAAAATTAGCCAGGTATGGTAGTGCAGGCCTGTAGTCCCAGCTACTAGGGAGGCTGAGGCAGGAGGATTGCTTGAGACTGGGGAGTCTGAGGCTGCAATGAGCCACGTTCATGTCACTGCACTCCAGCCCGAGTGACGGCGTGAAACCCTATCTCAAAGAAAAGGAAAAAGAAAAGAATTTTACTATAGTTTATTCACCTCAAATGAGCTAAATAACTGCTCCAGGGGAGGGTAAGAAAAACGTAGCATTCCAGCTGGACCCCTTTTTCTCCCTAACCAAATAAGGATCCAATGAGGAAAGAAGAGAGGAGACTGGATATTGAGGAATCTATCAGCAGCCTCTGCCGCATCGACTTTCACGGAGCTGTTCCCTGTCCTTCATAGCACTTCCCCTAGTTCGCAGTTACCCATTCCTTAGATTCAGTGCTTGTGTATTTTATTAATATCTGCCTTCCCGCTGGACTGTAAACTCCCTAACAGCAGAGGCTGTCTCTGGTTTTGTTCACTAGTGAATTGCCGATGCCTAGCACACACGTGACGTGGAGTCAGGTGTGTGCTAGGAATGAATGAATAACTGGAGAGCAAGCATGAAGCTGTATGGAGGCGCAGCTATGGAGCTAGCTTCCTACTAGCCTATCCCATCTGGTCACTCTGTAGTGATGAGGGCAAGGTGATAACTGAATTCCTACATATTCAGGGATCTGTAGACAAGTGGAGAGAAGCAACAGATGAATTATGGCTTCCGTAGGAGCTGCCCACGGAGACAGATCACCGGGTGATACAGAGCATCACACGTTTAAGCAGGAAATTGACTCCTCCCCGCTCAGTCCTGGCGGGCACAGTAGCTGTGGGTCCACTGTGTGACACTGAGTACCTAAGCTAAGAGGCCATGACTTCCTGGCCTTGTTTACATCATTCACACCCAAGGCGTGACCTGAAAGTGACAGGTTCACTTCCCTGCGAAGAACTCATTATCTAGAAGCCTCTGGCCTCCTGGAATCGATAGCAGAAAAAGTCCAACTAGTAAGCGTCCAAAACCATACCTTTCATGAACATCCACTCTGGAAAGTAAGTCACAGAATGTTTGTCTCATGAGAGACCACAGCAATGACCTTGCCAACCCTTTCATCTTCCATCCCGGGACACTGAGGCTCGGAAGATGAGGGGTTCCCCCAAGGTACGTGGCAAGTCAAGGGCAGAGGGAGGCCTGCAAGCCAGGACCCCATTCTTCGTACTAAACTACTCGAATCGGAGCGAATCCGAGAGCAGAGAGCAGAGGGCCCACAGTGAGAACCGGGAGTCCTTTCCCACTTCTCTCCCCTCCTCTCTCTGTTCAGCAGCAGAGCAGATTTTCCGAGCAGTCACTACCCATTGAATTGTAAGCAGTGGCTTCATGAGAGCTCCTGCTCTCAGGAAATTTAGATTATTAGAGGGTACTGGATGTGTAGCTGAAACAAATGACCCCTAAATGGAGGTGCTAACGGGCGCTTTTCCCCGAGAGGATGACCAGGTGCCTTCTCCATCCTGCAACTTGCCCTTGCTGTCACCAGCTGCAGTGGAGGCCGGTATAGTATGAATCAAATGATCGCTGTTTAGTCTACATCTAGGTCAGTGTTTTCATCCAAAATTACAAGTTTGGGTTCCTGGCATAACTCTTTACTTATTCATATTATTGTTGTTGTTCTACATATGTTTGTTATACATCAATATTTATTGATTGACTGCCTAAATGAATTAATTAGCAGACATACATAGTAACAACCGGTTGAGGAATGTGTTGCAAACAACTTCAATCAAGATTGTCTTAATTATTATTTATTTAGTATGTATTATGTTCCAGGTCCATTACATACATTATTTTTAATCTTTACAACAAATATGCAAAGAAGATATTTTAAAAGACGATCATTTGCCCAAAGGCATATAGCTTTTTAAGTAATGGAGACGGGATCTGAACTTGGTTCTGGCTGATGCCAAAGACTGCTCTTCTACCACTGTGCTTCCTTCTAACTTTGCAGGATATGCTTGTCCACACAAACATGGCTCAGCTCTGTTCTTTCTACCATGGGTGTCACATGAAATTACTTTTTGCCATCAGCCTCGCTTACAGTTTTCCAGTTTCTGGACCAGTAGGCAAGCAATTATTTGCAAGAATATAGAACACTCAGTAGGGTAGGGGTAGGGGTGAGAAGACGCCTCTCTTTTTTGCAGATAGACAGGAAGCAGGTAGTGGGCATTCAGTATATTTTTACCAGGTAAGTATCCTTAGAGTGGTAGAACTGCTTAAAAGAAACAGGCCAAGATAAAAGGGATTTCTCATCCCCTTTGCAAATGATGTTCTCTCTCTTAAGACTGCCTAACACAATGAACAGAGGCCAGTCTTTCCATCTTTCATGTAACAGATTGTTCAGGCTTTGCCCCTCCGGTGAAAGGGGTCCCGCAAGGTTGAATCTCCTATAACAGCTCCCACACCATCTTATGCTCCCTAAATCACTGGAGGGGACACAGATTGGGCTAGCGTGGAACAAAGGATGCACAGAGGGGGAGAAGGTGAGGAAAGCGGGGAGGAAAAGGGAGGAGTGCGAGATTCCACTGGGAACCTAATGCGTGGTTATCCATCAGCCTCTGGCGTTCCTGACTCTGGGTTGTTTACAAAACCCTCACCCTAGTATGCACTGGACTACCTGAAATAGCCCTTGCTCCTTCCTTTAAGGAGACATTGCTTTTGTGATAGCAAAATTCAAAAGCCTTAACTTACCACCAGGCAGGACACGGAGAGAAGCTGGCCTGGGGAAGATGGGATGACCGCGCAGGTGAGTTCAACACCCACCCAGTGTGGATGCTTTCTCTGAATACTCTCAAAGATGTTCTCCCCTCCCCTCTGCCCACCTCACACTGTTCATGTGAATGATTCTATCCTAAGCACGGGGTGGGGAAATGTGAGTGCTGGGAGCCTTGTGAGGTGAGTGCCAGCAATTCCAAACCGGAACGGGGAAGGACTGTCGCAGGCAAGCCATGAAGCCTCTCAGTCACTTCACGGTGATCTGTATATCCCAGCAAAGCCTAGGCCCCATTAGGGAACCTAAGTACCTAAGCTTCGGGAAAAGGGTACTCCTGTCATCCCAAGTGCTCATTCGTGAGTGAGGGCAGATACGGGGAGCCGCATTGGACAGCATCCGAGATGGAGAGCCGTGTAGTGCAGCATGGTGCCCTCCCGTCAGTGCCACCTGCACACACTCCAAGGTTCCAGGGCACACGTAAACCATCTGCCCAGCCCTGAGACACCATGCCACCTGTTCTGCATATATGCAAGCTCCACTCCCCTCTGTCCTCAGCACTGGCCTCTAGTCCATTTTCCATCCCCATTCTACCTCTCACAAAATAAGTGTGTGCTCAGGGAACGCAAATGCATTGACGAAAGCTTGAAGAAAGGAGTTGAAGGTAGGTCCACTGCCTACCTGTACCAAGAAAAACAAAAAACTCTTAAATATTACTAAGGCTGTGACCCCTGATTAGGGATGCAAATGCATCTCTACTGATCAAGATTATAAATCAATGTTTAAGAAATCAGATCGTTTGGCAGATGTATATTTAGAGGAACTGCATTGTAGACCCTTTTGCACAGTGTGAAACCTCATCTCCCCTAGTACATCTTGACCCCGGGTAGCCATGGGCGTGGGGCGCCGGGAGCTCCTGGTGAAGGCCTTTCCCTGGCATGTCCACAGGCCAATGGAGCTGCAGTGGATGGGGTTTGGTCCAGCGTCTCTCATGGATTTACTTTTTGCAGGAGCTTGAGCTGGCAGATCCCAAAAAGTATTTGCCTTCATCATATTCTCCCTTGATTTTCACACCTTTCCGCATTTCAAGAGTAATGTAACTCATGGGGGCCTGATTCACTGAAAATAGCTCAGCGAAGTCTGGTTCGTGAGAGCCATTTGATTTCTAAGACACCTTTCTTTCCTCATCTTCTGAGCCCATCTACTCCAAACTCCAACTCTGGCTGGAAGTTGGAGAGGCAGAACCGAAAGCAATAGCGGGGGGGGGGAGGGGGGGGGGAGCCCAGGCACCGTGCAGAAGTGTATTTAATCCTCTGAAATCACCCATGATTCTTATCCCCATTTAGCAGATGAGAGCATTGACACTCAGACAGGGGCAGCACCTGCCTTACAGTTTACAAGTGAGAGATCTGCCACTGCACTGCCCCATACCCTAGGGAGCAAACTGCTCAGCCCCGAGATGCCAGCCCAGGCTATGCTTCACTTAGTGGCTCTTTTGAGCTTCCTCCTTCTGAAGCCCTACACTAGCAGGAACCCAGAAAGGTCCACTCACAGTTACCCTGCAAATCAGTTCTGGTTCAGACCCTACTATTGGCATTGAAAGTTTTCCCTGTCCTTAAACACCGGTCCTGGCGGCTTGGGGAGTAAGTGGTGAAGTTGAGAAGGACGAGGCATACAATACTGCCATGAACCTTTGAAGGAGCCTCAGCGGTCTGCCACCCTGGGGCCACATCCTGCTAGGCTTCAGGTTCCCTGGTCACCAAGTCTCCTTCTCATCCTGACAACCTGCAAGGTAAGTGGATACAGATATGTTGGTGCCAGAGGCGATGCTGTTCCAGATTGCATCTGAAGGCAGAACCAGGGGTCAGAGGCTACAATTACAGCCGGAGGATTTAGATTAGAGAGAAGGGCTTCCTGACAAGTTGCTAAAGTCAGCAGGTAATTAGGGAGAGTTTACAGAAACTCTTTCCCAGGAAATATAATCCCATCACCCTACTTAGGAAGAGTCTCCCTAGGAGAATGAACCAGAAAGTTTCAGGCTAGAAAGACTGTGGATGTGAGTCTCGTGAACTGAAGCGGGGTTGATGGGGAGTTCTAGTGGGTGAAATCAAACCTGACCTGACTCCTTTACGGACTTGCCTGGATACAAGGAGATAACATCTCTGCAAGCATTTGTCAGCCGCTTGGTGCCAAGGCGAGGATAAGGGATTTTTATTGTGTGCAGGAGCTGGGGTCTCTCCCATGAGGCTTTAAGGAGTAAATAAACGCAGCATCGCTTTACACAGAGGGTAGCAAACTACTCAACTGAGAACAGTGTAGACTGAGGAGGGCAACAGGCTCCAATCAAAACTTGAAGACAATTCACGAATATCAGGGGCTTCCAGGTTAAAATCGAGGCACGTCGCTGTGGCTTTAACACAACCCAAAAAACTGTGATGCTCATCTCCCTTATCATCCGTCACTCTTTGTATATGCATTTTGCACATTTTCTCCTTTGATCCTTATCACACTTCTGGAGAGCAGCTCAGGGAGGTATTACCCTGTTCTACCAGCGAGGAAGTTGAGGTTCAAAACTGGGTTGTGTGAATCGCCCAAGGTCACCTAACCAGCAAGTGGTGCCACTGCCTTGTTGAACTTCAAGTGGAGGGCAATGCCCTTTCCACTCTAACTTTGCCCACTTTTGTGATCAGTTCCTTCATTCATCCACGTGTTCATTAACTCAACAGATATTTGCAAAACATCTTTAAAACAAAGGAAACAGCAAACTGGAATATATTGTTTTTCCAACCTCATTGTGAAATTGGGACATATTCCGTGAAATAGGAACATCATTTCATTCCCTTGCTCTAAAAACACTTACTGTCGTCTCGTTGTCTGTGACACTTCTTACTAAGAGCTGACAAGGTCTTAACAATTTGCCCCATCCCTCCGACCCCATCTTCTGCTGCTTCCCACCTCCTTCTCTAGATCCTGGGTACACTGACCTTTCCAGTCCTCAGTGACACCAGCTAGGCTGCTTCCTGCCTCAGGGCCTTTGTGCATGCTATTTCCCCCGTGCACACGTGTCTGCACCGTTCTCATAATTCAGGTATGAATACTAATGTCATGTTCCCAGAAAGGATTTTCCTGACCTGCTTCATCACACACAGGCCCTCCCCATCACAGTACTTTTCATTTTCTTGATGGCATTTATTACTTTCTAAATTGTTTATATTTATATTTACTTGTTTGCTATCTGTATCCCCTTGCCCCCAGCTTCAAATTCCAGGAAAGCGAGGATCTTGTCTGGCGTGCTTGCTGAAGCAGGCACCTGCCCTATGTTTGACATATAATAAATTAATTAAATCATGAATTGTTGGTCAAAAGTATTCATTACATTACACTCGATTGCACAGTACAATTATTGTTATAAGCTATAGCTTAAAAAAATTTTTTTCTTAGGTTGCACTGAACTCTAATTGCAAGGAAACTGTGTCTGCAGCAGCAGTCAGGTTCCCACAGAGTATATACCCTGGATCAGAATACTGTTCCCTTCATTCTGTGTTTTGTTTGTTTACGTAAGGCTTCAACTTGCGGACACAGTTTCTTCTGCTTCCACACTTACCTTGGAAGTCCTTAATAAATGCTGAATATGGACAAAGTTTCAGTAAGTTGTGACCAGTGGACAGCAGTCCACTTAGGAGTTATTGTGAAGTTAAAAATCCTGACAGGTCACAAAGGAGGCTGGGTCTCCAGCCAAATCGAAGACTTCTGCCCCTAGACTTAGAACTAGACCTGCAAGAAATGAAGCCAGCTTGAGCCTCTTTCATCAGCTGTTTTCTTCATGGCTGGCAGCTTTTCCTCAGCTACTTCTCCTTTTCTCTTTCTTATTTCCCTCTTTCCTCATCTCACTTGCTCTTACGAAAGGAGCTTTAAAAAAAAAACCTTATTCACATTAAGATGTAAATGACTGTCAACTTCCCAGGAGTCCCTGCAGACTGAGAGAGAGAACCCACACTAAGGAATAAAGCCGCAGTGGGAGTCCAGGCATGCAGCAGCACCTGCTTAGAAGGCTCTGCCCTGCTCCTTCCTGCTCCAACTCTTAAGTGTCCTGAAAAAAGAAAGACCTTACAGGCCATCTAGCCGTGCTGATGAAAATGGAGACCCTGGATCTAAGGAATTGATAACAATAAAGTGTCGCACGGCCTGAAGATAAATCTGGAGGGACCTTCAAGGTACTCGCTGCGTCTTCCTTGCTGTCACCACTCCACATAAAATTTCCATCGGCAGGTGTATCTTACAGGCATTTGGCTGCAGAACTCTTAACTCTTCTCTTGTCCCAGTGATATGGGAGGTAATCACAGACAGTGAGTGTGGGTTTAAGGAACTTTCAGGAAAATAATCACTCATTTACAAGGCACTCCCTTTATAGTTGCTGTTGTCAGGGCAGGACTAGCACCTGCTTCCTTGCTGTGGTTTGAGCTATGTGATATTAACATGACTCCAAGAACACTGTAATAAATACATTTCTATTTATTGAAGAGTGCTTTATGTAATGCCCACATCTATCCTCTGAAATAGATATTGCTACGTCCATTTTTCAGCTGAGAAGAAAACTGAAGCTCATGGAGGTAAAACTAATTTGCCCAAGTTCACGTAGCTGGACATGGTGAGGCCGGGATTCCCCCTGACTCTGAAGGTCTTGATCTTTCCCTTAGTTTCTGTCTTCAGGTTTGCAGCTCATAGTAACCTATTGTAGACTGAGCTCATAATTCCCAATAAAATGTATGCAATTACATTTCTAAGTTCCCGAATGAGAAGTAAGCGTTAAAACTATGTTTTGAGTCGTTTCGTTGAGTTGATCAAGTCAGTCTATGTGATAGTCACTTTTTAAACAAATATTGACTGAGCAGATACTAAGTGCCAGATGCTATCATTTGAGGACACAGGGAAAACTGTTTGTGACCAGAAGAGCCCAACAACTCTGTCTTCAAAGAGCTTACATTCTATCTGGGGAAGGTGGAGAATCAACAAATAAGGAAAACCTAGACTGTGTCAGGGAGTGAAGAGTATTTTGGTATCAAACAAAGCAGAGGGCAGAATCGGGAATGCCAGGAATGGGGTTTGCAATGTTAAATAGTCTGTTCAGGGGAGGCCTCGCTGAAAAGAAGGATTTTGAACAAGGAGCTGACAGAGTTGGGGAATACAGCATGGGGTTCTCTGGGGAAGCCTCATTCCAACAGTGGGAGAGCAAGGACAAAGGCTCTGAGCTGGAGTACCCCACTTTGCTCAGTTACTTACAAAGACCGATTAATATGACAGATGTCAGTCCAATAAGTTGTTTGGTATTTTAGATGCCAAAAAAAGAGGGAGAAAATCTTAAGATCAATCTCTGAGATAGAATCAGGAGGCAAGGTTGCTGTAGGAGAGGGTGGGTTATGGCTGAGGGGGAGGGGGCTGCGGGGTGAGGGGGCTGAGGGGGGAGGGGCTGCGGGGTGAGGGGGCTGAGGGGGGAGGGGCTGCGGGGTGAGGGGGCTGAGGGGGAGGGGGCTGCGGGGTGAGGGGGTTGGGGGGGAGGGGGCTGAGGGGGGAGGGGCTGAGGGGGGAGGGGGCTGAGGGGGGAGGGGCTGAGGGGGGAGGGGCTGAGGGGGGAGGGGCTGAGGGGGGAGGGGGCTGGAGGGTGCTGGGGTGGTTCCACATCTTGATCGAGGTGGAGGTTAGAGGTTTACTATCACCTGCTGCATGTTGAGGACCGTGCACTTTACTCTGTGACGTTATATCTCAGGGTTTTGTTTTGTGTTTTGAGATGGAGTCTGGCTTTGTCTCCCAGGCTGGAGTGCAATGGCGCCATCTCAACTCACCGCAACCTCCGCCCCTGGGTTCAAGCAATTCTCCTGCCTCAGCCTCCCGAGTAGCTGGGATTACAGGCATGCACCACCACGCCTGGCTAATTTTTGTATTTTTAGTAGAGATGGGGTTTCACCATGTTGGTCAGGCTGGTCTCGAACTCCTGACCTCAGGTGATACACTGCCTCAGCCTCCCAAAGTGCTGGGATAACAGGTGTGAGCCACACTCTGTTTTTATTCCTTATCTCAGTTTTTTAAAATGCATCCGGCCCATTAGCTCAGTTTTTTAAAATGAATTTAAAAAAGAGGCCTTAGATGTCCACTTCGGGTATTCTGAAGTTACATATTCACATGCTGTGTAATATCAGAATTTTTAGTGCACATTTCATGGTTCCTTCTTTGCTGCTTAAGCTTATGAGATTCACTGAGAAAAGTGCAAGCTTAGAAAGAACAGGGATCAAGTGCTTGCTCTGGGATCTTGAGAGAATTGACCATCCTTCCTGCATCTGAGTTTCTAAACTATAAAGTAGGACTGGTAATAGTGGTATCCACCTTGCAGAGCTATTGGGAGGCCGAAACAAGATCATGTCTGGGAAAGTTCTCATTTAGTTGCAAGACCACAGAAATCTTACTTCATGTTATAATTATAGGTGCATCCAGTGTTTTACTGGAGTGCCTGCGGGGTCACCACTGCGTCAGCTCCTACTTTCCTACTTGGGCTATGTCCCTTGCCTCTTGTCTCCTGCCAGTCACGCTCTATTAGGCAGTGGCCACTGCCACACATGGCAGGTCACTCAGCCAAATGATGTTCTATGGTGGGGGGGCAAAATGACTCCTCTTCCTTTTGGGTAATGCTCTGACTCTCAAACAGATCATTATACTCTAAAATCTCAGAAGGTGACTCAACAGCCCTTTCTCTAGTCACCCCCTCAACCCTGCAAGACTCAGACCTGAGTGCAGGGGAAGCTGGACCAGGAGAGCCTTGTGACTGGTGGGAGAGGCGAGGCTGTGAGCTGCTGAGACCTCCACCCGTCCCACTGATGACTAAGACTTGTCACTAGATCATGCTTGTCCTCCTGTTCCTTCAGGAGAAGGTTCCCAGGTATCAGTCACTTACATGGAGACAATTAAGTTTGCAGGCGGGGGGCGGGCGGAGGGGTGCATCATCAACAGGGGATCTGGAACTTAGGGAAACGCAAATGGGTTTGACTTTTATTATCACCGTGCACTTGAAGTTCTAAAGAAAGTCAGTGACACAATACTGCCCCCCTCAAGACAAACCTTATCTGTCTAAGTCCCAAATAGTTGCTGTGCTTACTGTTTATTGACTTTAATTACATATAGATATATAATTACATCTGTATAATATTGTTATATGATGTAGATGATTACCTTTTCATTGTTTACTTTTAATAAACATTGTGTTCTCTATGGCAGTTAATTTTGAGAACTCCCAATTGTATAGTGCTCTCCCCAGCTACTAACCCCAACCCCCAAAGACTTAGCTAAATTCCTCTGTTTCCAGAGCTATTCCTAATGGTATAATGGTTTGGAATGATTAGAGCTTTCTTCCAGGTATAGTCTGCCCACGTGGTATCACATATTCTTGCATTTAAACAGTTTGCTTGAAAAAAATAAGCACATTGATTATATTAATAAAGGCAAAGAAACAGAATGTGAGTGAGTTCAATTCTGCCATCCTATGTGAGAACTTAGAGTTTTTATCTGTGTTTAAAATTGAAAACAGTGAAATAAAGTGTGAACTGCAAGGTATAATGTTTTGTTTGGTAACAGTTCATTTGGGTTCAAATATAAAACGTTTTACAAACTATGGATATCTTTAATATTGCTGCTTATTTTTTAGTTGTTATTTTTAAAGTTAAGAACAAATCAAGAAAATAAAGATGATTACATGAAGAACAAATCAAGAAAATAATTATTACTACATGGCTATTATGGAAAACAGTTTTGCGGTTCAGAGGGAGGAGGTATCAAATATTAACAACGCCAGGTTCAGATGCACTAGGCACAGTGAAGAGTGTGTGTACCGCCCAGCCGAACATACTGAATGCCAGTGATGGACATATTTGACTCTCAAGATCCATGCCCAGTGATGTTGCTCTTGCTACCCTCCCAGGATGGTTTCAGATACAGCCCCTTCAAGAAGCAAGGGGGTGATGCAGATGGCCTAGGAGCTCTCTGCTGTTATCACTCATACATTCAAAAAGCACTTATTGGGCAGCCTTAGTGCACATTGGCCTGGCAGAGCTCTGCACTTGACCTGGAGGTTATAGGGTTAAGGAGGCTAAGGTCTCCCAGTATATACCCAAACTGAGAAAACCAGCACCAGATGAAGGCTAAATATCTTGCTGTTTGGTTGGACACAGTGGCTCACACCTGTAATCCCAGCACTTTGGGAGGCGGAGGCGGGCAGATACCTGAGGTCAGGAGTTTGACACCAGCCTGGCCAACACGGTGAAACTCCGTCTCTACTAAAAATACAAAAATTAGCTAGGTGTGGTGGTGTGTGCCTGTAATCTCAGCTATTTGGGAGGCTGAGGCAGGAGAATCGCTTGAACCCAGAAGGCAGAGGTTGCAGTGAGCTGAGATCACACCACTGCACTCCAGCCTGGGCAACAGAGTGAGGCTCCATCTCAGCAAAAAAAAAAAAAAAAAAGAAAGAAAGAAAGAAAAAAAATCTTGCTGTTTAAAAGGCTACAATTACAGTATCATTTCCAAAGCACATCTATTAAAAAGACAGCTTTATAGGGAGGAAATGCACACCTATAATGTAATCGTTGATAAACAGAAAACCCATTTATGTTATTATACAGTTAGAAGATGAGTCCTAACCTGCTGTGGAGAGACTAGTAATTGTGGAGAAACTCGTCCGTAACGGAGGACAACACATGCTCCAACATCACCCGAGCATTTAGAGGCCTCTTGAGGTGTCTCTGGAACTGCTGTAAAGTGCATCTTCCTGATTTATTTAATAAAAGCAATTCCTGCTTGTTATTCCTCTTATTATCATTGGTAATAATAGTCACAGGGTGTTTGAACATGTTAGTTTAGCTCTGGGATTGGCCAGGAGGAGAGGCTTATATTCTACTGTTTATTACTCATCTAATAGCGAAGACCCGTGATCCAACTGGAACGAGCATGGGAGGCTGGGAGCGGTAAAGACACTGCCAGGCAGGCCAGGGAGAGGGTGATCAGTGTGACATGTCATTGGTGGCAAAAACCATTGGACACTGGTAACTGACTCCCTCTCCGTAAGAGCAGAGATGCAGACGTCCTCCCTGGTATGAAAACAGTAACTAGCAGTTTCATAACTTGCTGGGTTCTCCAAACTTTCTCACCTAGGAAAGGTCTTTTGGCTCATTTGTAAACACTGGTGCAGTCCTTTTTGTTCTAGACTCTGAGGAGCTGGAAATCAACCAGGAATACCAGGAAAAGCAAGCTCTAGCATTGACCTGAGTTTGAAGCTCTTTTACTGGCTGTAGGTGAAACTTTCTAGAAGTTTCTCAAGCGTCAGGAGCCCTGTGTTCCTCAGCTGTTTAGGGTACACCATATTACCAAGCATTTGGCACGTTATGAGAATTTGATGCAAAGCTCTATGTTAAAGCAGCTAGCGGCCGGGTGTGGTGGCTCACGCCTGTAATCCTAGCACTCTGGGAGACCGAGGTGGGCAGATCACCTGAGGTCAAGAGTTCGACACTCGGCCGGCTCGGTGGCTCACGCCTGTAATCCCAGCACTTTGGGAGGCCAAGACGGGCGGATCACGAGGTCAGGAGATCTAGACCATCCTGGCTAACATGGTGAAACCCCGTCTCTACTAAAAGTACAAAATATTAGCTGGGCGTGGTAGCAGGTGCCTGTAGTACCAGCTACTCGGGAGGCTGAGGCAAGAGAATGGTGTGAACCCGGGAGGTGGAGCTTGCAGTGAGCCGAGATCGCACCACTGCAATCCAGCCTGGGCGACAGAGCGAGACTCTGTCTCAAAACAAAACAAAATAAAACAAAACACAGCTAACATACACTGTGGATCCGCCCTGGTACACAAATACATGGTTGTACTTCTGTGCCCAAGTACAGCTCCTGTCATCCTCATTTTCATTACAGTCCTGTCCAATGGGGACTGTTGCTGTCACTGCTCCTTCTTCTTACTCAAAGTCTTGAGAAATTCTTCCTTCCACATGCTAGTAATGGTCAGAATAAGAAGAATTAATTAGAAATGTCTATTTCCTAACACGGCACTGAAAGATCGGTCTGATTAAAAAATTACTTCACTGGTGTTTAATAACTGCACTAAGGGCAAAGTGTAATTATTCTCATGCTTTAAATAGAGAAACTGAGGCTGGAGACGTTAAGGAAGATGCTCAAAATCATGTAATAAGCCCGAATTTTCGTTCAGGGAGTGCTGGATGTTTTTTCCCTCTTAGGGATGCTTTCCGCTATTATCAGGTTGGTTAACAAGAAAATCCTTTCTTGAGTATGAGTGAAATAAATTGGAACCAATATTAAACAGAGTTCTTTACGGTTTTACAAAGCACTTTTACAAAAAGTTTCTAACTTCATGCAGGATTACTTGTATTACTAAATAGTACTACTAAATATTATCATTTTACAAAAGAGGAAACCGAGATTCGGAAACATTGCTTGACCTGTGCAAAGTCACGATATTCAGACAAGTAGAGCCCAGACCACTGTGGTTCCAAACACCCGTCCTACCATTGTATTTGCTAGACATGTAAAGTAAAAATGGTATGGGTGTGCTCCCCATCCCTGTATTCCTCACCACCTGCCTCCTGCATCTTTTCTCTCAGTCCATGTAGCTTCCAGTCTTCAAATTGCTTGCTCCACTATTAAGACTTCCTTGATTAATACCTTTCTTTCTGACCTCAAGGAGTTTTTTAACCTTGTCTGTGTAGTCCCGACACTCCAAGAACATTGGATGTGAGTCATGTGTTTGCAGATTTCTATTTTATCACCTGATTTTAAAACCCAATCCCTCATGAAGGATAATCTAACGTTTCTGGGTCCTGAAGCTATGCAATTTGGGGAGTCTTTTGTAGGATAAAAGAAAGAAAAACAAAATTAGATACAGAGCTTTGAAAGAAGCCCATCTATGTGAGGGGTCGGTACTAATGCTTAAGCTTCAGAGCTTTAAAGTAGAAGCTATGAATTCACCTCCAACCCCATGTAAGATTCAACTCCAGTCTGGTTCTTCTTCAGTGAATCTACTTTGGGCCAATACTGAGCTGTCCGCCTTGCAGGTTTAGCTCACCTAACTCTCACAGCAACACAGACAAGAAGGGATGATTGTCTATTTTCCTTTTAGACAGAGTTTTACTCTTGTCGCCCACGCTGGAGTGCAATGGCACTATCTCAGCTCTCTGCAACCTCCGCCTCCTGGGTTCAAGCAATTCTCCTGCCTCAGCCTCCCAAGTAGCTGGGATTATAGGCATCTGCCACCACGCCCAGCTGATTTTTGTATTTTTAGTGGAGCATGTTGGTAGGGCTGGTCTCAAACTCCTGACCTCAGGTGATTTGCCCGCCTCAGCCTCCCAAAGTGCTGGGATGACAGGTGTCAGCCATTGGGCCCAGCTGATTGTCTGTATGTTATAATTTGACTACTTTCTAGTTCACTGTTTTCAATTCAAGTTTCAGTTTGTTGAGCCAAGGAATCTTGCTTCTAATTTCTTGGTAGGACCTCCCTTGATCCCAGCACAATCTTGAGTTCTTAAACGTTTTATGAATGAATGGATATTTGAACAAATGAATGAATAAAGGAACATGTGCAATGACTACTTGTTGAATTTATAGCAGAAAATGTAATTGTTATAATAATTGCTACTTTTTGAGTGCCTATTATGATCCAGTCAGTCCTCATGTATTATTTCTAATTCTCACAGCCTCCCTGCGGAGTGGGTATTATTATCTCTAATTTATAGCCAAGGAAACTGAGGCTCTTTGCAGTTAAATTATTTGCCCAAGGTCAAACAGTTAGTAAGTGGCAGAGCCAGATCCGATTTACTCCAAAGCCTAAGTTATTTCCATCTCACACCACATCTCAGAAGCGACACTCCGGTTGCTGTGGTCAGGGGCTGTGTCCTGCCTGGTGCCGTACCTGCTCACAATTATGCCTCGCCTGTACATGGAGGTGGGTGAGGCGCCTTCCTGCTTCACCAGGCTCTTTCTTCTCCTGCCCCCTGTGCTCCCATAGTACCTTGGACATGCTCTGCACATGTAACATGCTTGTCACATGGAAATGAGCAGTGGGCAAATTCCCTTATGGGTCTACAGGAGGAAGTAGAATGAAATAGGAGTTGCCTTGGCAAACAGAGAATGCTTGCCAAGGAGACCACGGTGTTGAAAGAAACAACTACCTGGGCCCAAGCAGAAGGGAGGAGGCAAACAAGATCCTCTGGGACTTTTTACTGTCTGCCCAGGACGGACCACACGAAAGATGCCCTTTGTGGTCTCTTTGGACCAACAAGACTCTGTGATCATAGAGGAATGTGAGCATGAATGCCAGATTCCCACCAAGTGCTGGTAATGATGAAGTGTCTCTTGGGCAATTTTTATATGATGAAAATGTAGTCGTGCTTTTAAGAGGTTTCAAGAGCCTTAGGCAAAAAGATGCTCTGATAACAGTGGAATGGGATGCTCAAAGACTCTCACCTCCATTATCTCATTGAAGTCTCTCCAGTCCTGTAGGGATAAGAGGGAAGCAGTCAAGGTAATTCCCGTCTTATAGAGGGGAAATTAAAAGCCCAAGATCTTAGAGCCCAGAAGTTCACCATGTTTATTCTATATTAGCTTAGTAAGTGATTACCTTTAATACAAGAAGTTTCTAGTAGACAGGACAACTTGGAATATTTCCTTCCTTTACATTAAAATTCAATATAGCATCACTGAGAATTTGGTATTTAAAAAACGCTGTTTGCTGCTGGGAAAGAAGGTTATGGTGAAGATGGTGGTGATGCTGACAATGATGACTATGAACAGGACCAGAGACCTGAATTCATTCAGGAATAACAGTACAAAGAACACCTGTCCCCAGGTCCTTCAGCACTGAGGCCCAAACACCTTGCAGAATCCCCCCAATTTGGGGACAAACCACTCCTAACATGAGCTAACAAAAAAGGGGAGCAGGGAGATTGGGATAACCAGCTCTTTAGTGGATAATCCGGGTCCGTAGTCTATGGTTCTGGATTCCGGATGATTCCCTGAACCAGCCTGTTAATAACTGATTCCAGCAGGGTTGTCTGGCTTGGGCTGGGGGCACTGGCAGATAAGGACATGCACTGCTCAGACACCGCTTCAGAAAAGGACTTGCAGAGTGTGATTAGCTGATGGGCTCCAGCTTGTAGCTCCCCGGGGGTCTGCCATGACTTCCTAGCTGAGGTCACACATTCCTTGCAAGAGGGTGGATGGGAGTCAGCCAGTGGTCGAGCAACGTGCCAGCACAAATGCATGTCCACTTCCATGCTACTCCTTCATTGGGCAGTCTTTGCTCTGGAGCTGCCCATTGGGCTGGTATGGACTTTGTTGGATGTACATGGTAATCTTGTGCCTCCCTCTGCCTGGTTCTACTTTCTCCCCTTTTCTCTCACAGGTTTTCCTCCTGCAAACTTTCTGCACTCCTAACTCCGCCACAGCATCTGCCTCTTGGAGAACACAGCTGTCACACCTGTGTTAAGCTCCAAAGCGCTGGAGGTACCCAGTGCCTGGATGAAACTAGAAACATGGAGATATTGCACCCAAGAGGAGAACAAGGATGAATCCAACCCACAGGCCACCAGAGAGGAGGAATACAGCTAAGTGGCTGAGGGCATGGATGTTAGCAGCTGCCACCAGCGCTAACCAAGAGCTTATCAGGACAAGGGAGGCAGCTCCCCTCCATGCCAGCCAACTGCACTTAGGTGACGATGCTGAGGATTTCTGCAATCTAACTTACTCTGAAGCTTGGGTAAATCATTTTACTGTCTTCAGCCTCAGTTACCCCGTACATAAAATGGGATAAGTGACATGTGTTGTTAAAGTTCACCTTTCACTGGACCCCACAATGATTCTAGAGATAGAGAGTAGATTAGGGGTCACTTAGGGCTGGGGAGGATGGGGCTATAGGAGGATGATAGCTAAAGGGTACAGGGTTTCTTAATATAATGAAAAAGCTCTAAAATTGACTGTGGCGATGATTGCACAACTGTGAACATACTTAAAAATCATTGAATTGTACACTTTGAACGAGTGAGCTGTATGATACGTGAATTGTATTTCAATAAAGCTGCTGTTTTAAAACATATAGCTCAATGAATCACTGCAAGATGAATAAACCAGGTAACCATCACCCAAGTCAGGAAATGGAATATTCTAGAATCCCAAAAGTCCACCTACCGCCTGCAAGGACATGTAGTTTTTATTTGTTTGTTTAGTCTCCTGTCCCCAGAAATCTTATGGCACGTCTCTGAAATAGATCATTTGGTGTGACTGGTATTAACTTCCACTGGGTCTACAAGGAAACCTGGTGGCTTCTCTGGTGATCCTCATGAAACACAGAGTTCATTCCTGGCCTCCTATTTTAAAAGGGATACTGGCAAATCTGAGCCTATCCCAAAGGTGTGTGAACAGATAAGGAGAGGACTAGATCACGTGAACAAAAGCTGAGGACCCAGGTCCACAAAGCCTGAAGAAAAGATTTCTGGGGGACCGAATAGTTGTCTTCCCATAGTAAGGGGTTACCACATGGAAGTGAAGGCACCTGTGCTTTGTCACCCACAGGGCAGAACTAGGAAACAGGAGATAGGGGCAGTGCCAACATGTATAGTGTCCAGCATTACCTATGGCACGTGACACACAAACACCACCAGAGTCATTTATCAAGGGCCTACTACACAGTGGGCTTTGCGTGTTCTCTCGAATCCTCACAAAGACCTTGTCAGATCGGTATAATAATCCATGTTTCGCAAAAGAGGAATGAACTGGGAGAAGAAGATTTGCCAATGGGGACAGATGGGACAGTGTGGTCCTCTTGGGGGCCAACATCTTTATCCTGCATTACATGAACATGCAAGCTTGTCCAACACATAGGCATCAAAGGGTGTTTAGAAGACGAGGGAAAAGAAATGGAGAAGGAGCAGAGAGTCTCCCAAACTCATTGCAGGTGTGGCCCTAAGAACTGCAGACGCCTGGCCAGACGCGGTGGCTCACATCTGTAATCCCAGCATTCTGGGGGGCGGGCGGATCACGAGGTCAGGAGATCGAGACCACCCTGGTTAGCATGGTGAAATCCCATCTCTACTAAAAAAATACAAAAAAATTAGCTGGGAAAGGGGGTGGGCGCCTGTAGGGAGGCTAAGGCAGGAGAACGGCGTGAACCCAGGAGGCGGAGCTTGCAGTGAGCTGAGATTGCACCACTGCACTCCAGCCTGGGCAACAAAGCGAGACTCTGTCCTAAGAAAAAAAAGAAGAAGATGATGATGAAACTGAGGATCAGGAAGGTTAAGTGACTTGCCTGGGCCAAGTCCATCAGCTGCATGAACCTCTTCACAAAATGTTGGTCTAAAAAGCTATGTCAGGCTTATTCCTCATTCCTCATCTAAGCTGCTGTGACATTATTCACACACGTCACCCTTTCCTTGGCCTTAGTTTCCCAATCTTTGAGCGTGGGGCCTGAGCAGAGGGCTGTATAGCAGCTTGAGCAAGTGGTCTGGCAAGAAGAAAGAAAGCGCCCTTTGAAATTGAGTCTGTTCTGTAGCAGCATTTGGGTACAGCCCCCGATTTTGGCCCAAATTGCGCAAAGAGTTGACCATAAAGAAAATTAAACAGACAAGTGAGATTTGCGCCGGTGGTCTCAAGATGGGACAGGTTTGTTCTAGATCTGAAAGTCATGGTTCGATGCCCCAACGTAGCAAATTTTCTGTCCCCGGGGCTCTGGGGAAACCCTTGTGTAGTATATCTGCTTTCAGTTTCCTTTGACGGAGGTAGGGAGCTGGTGAGTGGGGGAAACACGCTCTTTTTCTAGGATCCCTCAATGCTTAATAGACGTGCAATCACCATCATCCAGCAAGGGCGTTGACAGCTTCTCAACTTCTGAACATTAACCCAGCAACCCGCGCCATGCGCCTGCGGTCTGGCCCTTGTCCAGCCTGCTGAGCCTTCTCTGTCAGAACCTTCGTGAAAACAGGAACAGGATTTCTGATGGCCCAGAGGCTAACTCTGTCTCCTTTCTTGCCCATTCTACTCTGGGTCCTCCCACGTGCCCTCCAAACTCTGAAGGGAAGATTTTCTCTACGCAGTGAATGGCCACGCATGTGTCTCGCTTCTGCAGTACTGGCTTGGAGAACTTTAGTGTCTCAGAGCTGGAAGAGGCTTGGAAGTCATCAGGTTCATCCCACTGCCTCTGGGTTGGCCACGTCGAGAGCAGGACTCTCTGCCTCCTCATGTTTCTTAAGCCCACATCTGTGCAGAGTTTGTGGATCCTCAGTCAGATCAACCAGTCAATCTCCAAAGCTGCTCACCATCCAGTGCCAATGAGAACCTTAATAAAGATATAGATAGTGACCTGGTAGCTCACATGTACTACCCAGGGCTTTAGAGAATACTCAAAAAGTACAAGTCCTTGTATGACTCAGGATGAGTCAAGTAGGTAGCTCCCGGGAGACAGGGAGAAGTCAGGTAGCCCCTCCACTGTGTGTTTAGCTCTTTCAACAATCTCTTGTAAGGTCTGTTAAATTATCTTGGGCACACAGCTCATTATCTCAAATAAAATTTGTTCACTTTAAGGAATAGAGATGCTTTATCCCTCCTCCTATTATTGCTGGCATCAAACCCGGCAAATAGTAGTAATAATAATAGCTATGAGTTATGAGTGCCTACTGTGTTCTAGACACCGGAAAAGGAACTGTAAATACATTAGTTTACCTTACCTTGACGACAATTCTATGAGTCAGATATTGATACCATTTGAAAGACAAAGAATGAAGGATCAGATTCATTCAGTGACTTGTTCCATCCTGACCTTTCAGCCTGTAGCTGATGGAACCAGCGTTCTAACCCAGGATGATCTGAGAAAAGGCTGGATTAGTCAGGATAAGCCAAGCTGTGCTGCAGGTACACGTAAACTCTAAAGTTTCAGTAGCTTTGTATCATAAAAGTATATTTTTCACCCATGCAAAAGGGGTTGCAGATCTGAGTGCATCTCCAGGGTAGTTTTCCTCCTTGTGGCAGCTCAGCTACCCTTCCCTTTTCCCACCCCAACGTGGGGCCTCTGTTGTCAATATCCCTGAAGACAAAGGGCTGGAGCTTCACGAAGGGGCTTCCATGCTCAGGGCTGAAGATGACCTGGCTGTATCACCACACACACACTCCATTAGCTGGTCATTCACAGGGCCCCACCTAACTTCAAGGAGGCTGGGAATGTAGACTTCTCTGTGTCTGGGAAAGAGAAAAACCAGGTATGGAGAGTCCCTAGTAATCTCTGCTACAAAAGATAACATGCTTTCTACATGCTAAACTGCCTCAAAACTGAAAGTAAAAACTAAAGTATGTTCTAATGACATTGCCACTGAGGTTGTCATGTGCATACAAAAGACTGGAGTGGGTGAGTTAGGGGAAATAGAGGAGCTGTTCATGCTGTAGACAAAACACAAGACTTTTTGGTACATCGAATCAGCCTTCAAATCCCCGACCTAATTAGCACCCAGACAGAGGAGCTGTACTGTCCCCATCTTTCCCCTCAGATGGATTGCCATTCTTCTGTGACTTCTTCTCATCAAGATGCCCCTCATATTCACTGTAACAAAACCTCCCACATACACATCACTTGCTGGTGGGGTGCATAGCAGAGAGAGAGGAAGTTAGGAGGTAGGGCTGGCATATGTGACACTTTACATACATTTTCGCATTTCATCCTCGCAGCAAACCCACTGGGTGTAGCTCTGGGTAGTTTCACCATTGAATAGTACAGGAAATTGAGACTCCGAATAATTAAATAACTTTTGAAAGGCCACTTACAGGGATCTTCTTACTCCAAATTGACTTTTTCTCACCACTACCACGTCGAATTTGCCCCCAGTCTGTTTCATTTACTTAAGTGGATCTCAGTTGCATGGAAATGGATTAATCATAATACTTATTTAATGATGCACTCCTGTAGTTGCCCCATGCGTAACCTACTTGATTGTTTGGATATTGTTTTGAATAATGTAACACGCTCCTAGAAACATACCACCCAACACATGGTTCTTCTTCATCCCATTCTCCCTGCCTCTTCCATGCAATGTAATTAATATACTACATTTTAGATGCATCATTATCTTGCTTTCCTTTTATATAATTTCATTTTGTTTATTTATTTATTTTAGAGACAAAGTCTTGCTCTGTCACTCAGGTTGGAATGCAGAGGTGCAATCGTAACTAACTGCAGCCTCAAACTCCTGGGCTCAAGCGATCCTCCTGCCTCAGCCTCCCAAAATGCTGGGACCACCAGCACTCACCACCATGCCCAACTACTTCTTTCTAATTTTTTTTTGTAGAGATTAGGTCTCACTATGTTGACCAGGCTGGTCTTGAACTCTTGGCCTCAAGCAACCCTCCCATCTGAGCCTCCCAAAGAGCTGGGATTACAGGCATGAGCTACTTTGCCTGGCTGCTTTATTAATTTTGAACACTGTGTAATATTTCGTTGTGTGAAATACTACAAATAATGTTTTCAGCTACTCTCTTATTTTTGCTATTGCGAACAATTGCTATGAAATGTCTTTTGCTGTGCGTGAAAAGTTGTTTGTGCAACCAGGAGTGAAATTGCTGGGCTATAGAGTATGTGAACATTTTTCAAAATGGTTGCAATCATTTATACACCCTTAAGGAATGAGAGATTTGTGGATTTATTAATACATCTTCTGCAACATTTGGTTTGGTTAGACTTTGTAACTTGCCAGTAGAATTAACACATTTCTCTGATTACAATGAGGTTGAGTATCTGTTTATTAACATGTGTGTTTCCTCTTCTGCAGAAGACCTATCCAGGTCTCTTAATAATTTTTCTATCAGCTTGCTTATGTTTTTCTTATTGATTTTTAGGAGTTCTTTATAATATTCTTCAAACTAATCTGTTTACAACTTATCTTTTCTGTTTATTCAAGGCATTACCTGACGTTCTTTGCTTTAATATCTCTAAGGTTAGCACTTTCTGTATTTTGAGAAACTGTTCCCTGCTCCGAGGTTTAAAAGATATTTGCCTATGTTTTCAACTAAATTTAGAATTTACAAGCTGAAGTTTAAAAATTTTAGGTTTTCTTTTTGACAATTAAGTCAATCTGGAGTTGTTTGTTTTTAGATAGTGTGAGGTAGGGAATAATTTTCATATTTTCCTTATAGATAACTTTTCTTTCAGCTTTATTTAGCAAATAGTACACAGGTCTGTTTCTGCATTCTCTATCCTATTCCATCAGTCAAGGTGCCCATCCTGTGGCACTACCACAATGTCTTCATTACTCAGGTTGTGTGTGATTAGCCTCTCGTGGCTCTGTTTCCCCTGAAATTGGCAATGATGTTATCTGTCTCTTTAGAACTTTATGGTTCAGATGAATTTTCTTTTCTTTCTGACCTACTTAATTGTAAACTGATACTTGTCATACCCAAAAGGTCTTCACACACGGAGGGAGCAGGCAAAGTAAGCTCTTGCTCCCATCAGGCACCTTCCTCTAGGTACTGTCGCCTGTTCACCCTTCAGTGGCCAGGGCCTGGAATCTCAAACTTGCTTGCCTCTAGCACCAGGCACCTCTGTCCATCCCAAACAACTTCCATCACCACTGGAAAGTCTCACAGTATCCCAGCCAGGCATAGTCCCCATCTCCAGTTTTTTGTTTTCGTTTTTGTTGTTGTTATTGTTTTCTTTTTTTGAGACACGGTCTCCCTCTATCACCCAGGCTGGAATGCAATGGTGAGATCTTGGCTCACTGCAACCTCTGTCTCCTGGGTTCAAGTGATCCTTTTGCCTCAGTCTCCCAAGTAACTGGGATTACAAGCATATGCCACCATGACAGCTTAATCTCTGTATTTTCAGTAGAGATGGGGTTTCACCATATTGGCCAAGCTGGTCTGGAACTCCTGACCTCAAGTGATCCACCCGCCTCAGCCTCCCAAAGTGCTGGGATTACAGGTGTGAGCCACCATGTTCAGCCCCCGTCTCCAGTTTTACTAAATCCCAGCAAAGCATTTGTGATGGGAAGAGAAAAACTTTACAACTTCTGTGGCTGACTCTGGTGGATGAGTGAGTCTTGCTTGTCTAAGATTTGATCCAGTTCAAATTAAGAAAACTGTAATTTCAGAGTTTCTCTTGGTTCTTTGTGTACTTAATGACAAAACACCTGGGGTTTAGGACATCTCAAAGGGATGCAAAGGCAGATAGATCTCAGAGCTCAGTGTGATATTGAAGTTAAAAGTGAAATCGCTTAGTGATCTGGTAAAGAGCTATCTTGACATTATATAGATGTTGGAACTCTGAAAGAGAGGAGATGGGTGCAAAGGTCTGGAAAGGAGGGTCTTCAGTAGGAGCATGCCCAGTAAAAGCATTCCAGATCAGAGAAGGGACAGCGGGTTTCCAGAAACAGTAGTGTCTGACCTTCAGTGTGTAGTTCTTCCTGTTCTGTGCCACTCAGCCAGGGATTCTCAATCCTTGGAAAAATCTCTTCAGCACAATAACCTTGTGTTAGTGATGTTTTGCAGGGAAAAGAAGGGGCTCTGCCTTCTGGACAAGAGAGAAACGAGAAAGAACAGCTGCCCCATGGTGCGGGTGGGGAGTGGGGAGCGAAATATAAGTGAGAATCAAGAACTTCATGAGGGAAAGAATTAGGAGAAAAATATGAACATGAGAATATAAACCCCCAGTAGAATTCTGGGAAATACTTGGGAGGGTTCTAGGGAAGGCTCTGGGCTTCCCATGGTACTGCCATGAATATGCAAATTGTATTATTTGGATATTAAAACAAAGGTAACAACAAGAAGGCAGAGGATATGAATTCATTTAGTGATGCAGGAACAGAGGGGTTGCCAGGGAGGTGATGGTCATGAAAACATATGGGGCCTCTTTAAGTCTGGTCTGAGCCCTTCATTTCACAGTTGCTTTGTGGAAGGAGCAGAGACAGCTAAGTGGGCAACTCCAGGAGCTGAAGGATCAACTTACCAGAGCTGAAAGACAAAAATCCATCCCTTAGGAGACCCTACGTTCTAACAACAGGCCCTTTTCTGAGGCAGGAGGCTGGCCAGAGTCAAATGTTGGCGGAGACCTTTCTTTCTTCCTCCCTCCAGTCTCCTCTGTTGCCCATGGATATGATCACCCCAGAGAGCATTGGTCAGGCCTATCTGAGCTTAGGCTGCACCGGGCAAGCTTGTATGAAGGAAAAGGACACAGCCCTTAATGTGGCACTGGGTCAGAGGCCCCCAGCCACTCACCACTGATGACTGAATCTTCTCTCTCTCTCATATACATTTTTATTCTGATAAAATATAAATTTCAACATTCACCATTTTAAGCATTTTAAAGTATACAGTTTAGTGCTATTAATTATATTCACAATGTTGTGAAACTGTCACCACTGTCTATTTCCAACATTCCTCATCATCTCAAATGGAAACTCTGTACCCATTCCCCCATTCCCCACCTCGCCCAGCCCCTGCTAACCAACCTCTAATCTACTTTTCGTCCCCGTGAGTTTGATCTAGATACCTCATGTAAGTGGAATCATGCAATGTTTGTCCTCTTGTGTCTAGCTTACTTAGCATAATGCCTTCAAGTTTCATCCGCATTGTAGCATGTATCAGAACTTCATTCCTTTTTATGGCTAAATCATAGTCTATTGTATGTAAATACCACATGTTGTTTATACATTCTCTGTTGATGGAAATTTGGATTGTTTCCAACTTTTGGCTATCATGAGTAATGCTGCTATGAACACTGATGTACAAGCATCTGTTCAAGTCCCTGCTTTCAATTCTTTTCGGTGTATACCTAGGAGTGGAATTGCCAGATCATATGATAACTCTATGTTTAGCTTTTTGAGAACTCATCAAACTATTTTTCCATAGCAGCTGTTCCATCTTACATCCCACCAGCAATGCACAAGTGTCCCGATTTCTCCACATTATTTGCATCATTTGTTAGGTTCTGTTTTTTTTTTAATTTGTTTTTCATAATAACTATCCTAAGGGGTATGAAATGGTTTCTCATTGTGGTTTTGCTTTGCATTTCTCTAATGACTAGTGATGTTGAGCGTGTTTTCTGGGCTTATTGGCCATTCATAGATCCTCTTTGGAGAAATGTCTATCCAAGTTCCTTGTCCATTTTTTAATTTGGTTGTCTAGTTTTTTGCTGTTGAGTTGTAGGCATTCTTTATATATTCTAGATATTAATCCCTTATCAGATACTTAATTTGCAAATATTCTCTCCTACCCTGTGTGTTGTCTTTTCACTTTTTTTTTTGAAATGGACTCTCACTCTGTTGCCCAGGCTGGATTGCAGTAGCATGATCTCAGTTCACTGAAACCTCTGCCTCCCAGGTTCAAGGGATTCTCCTGCCTCAGCCTCCAGAGCAGCTAGGATTACAGGCATACACCACCACTTCTAGCTAACTTTTGTATTTTTAGTAGAGACAGGGTTTCACCATGTTGGCCAGGATGGTCTCAATCTCCTGACCACGTGATCCAACTGCCTCGACCTCCCAAAGTGCTGGGATTACAGGCATGAGCCACTACACCTGGCCCACACTTTCTTTTTTCTTTTTTCTTTTCTTTTTTTTTTTTGAGATGGAGTCTTGCTCTGTTGCCCAGGCTGGAGTGCAATGGTGCTACTTGGCTCACTGCAACCTCTGCCTCCTAGATTCAAGTGATTCTCCTGCCTCAGCCTCCCGAGTAGCTGGGATGACAGGTGTGTGCCACCACACCCAACTAATTTTTTGTATTGTTTAGTAAAGAGGAGGTTTCACCATGTTGGCCAGGCTAGTCTTGAACTCCTGACCTCAGGTGATCCACCCGCCTCGCCCTCCCAAAATGTGGGGATTACAAGTGTGAACCACTGCACCTGGCCCACACTTTCTTAATAGTATTCTTTGATGCACAGCAGTTTTAAATTTTGATGTGGTCTAATTTATGTATTTGTCATTGCCTGTGCTTTTGGTGTCATATCCAAGAATTAATTGCCAAATCCAATGTTATGAGAATTTTCTCCTTTTTCTGCTAAGAGTTTTATAGTTTTAGCTCTTACTATAGGTCTTTGATCCATTTTGAGCTAATTTTTGCATATAGCATAAGGTAGGAGTCCAATTTTATTCTTTTGCTTGTAAAATTCAGTTTTCCTAGCACAATTTATTGTGGAAACTGTCCTTTACCTATCGAATAGTCTTGTCTCCCTTGTTGAAAATCATTGACCATGTATTTGAAGGTTTATTTCTGGACTCTCTATGCCATTCTGCTGGTCCACATGTCTGTCTTTATGTCAGTACCACAGTTTTGATTACCATAGCTTTGTACTAAGCTTTGAAATGAAGAAGTGTGAGTCCTCCAACTTTGTTTTCCCTTTTCAAGATTGTTTTGGCTATCTGGGTTCCCTGAGATTCCATGTAAATGTTAGGATGGGTTTTTCTATTCCTACAAAATAATCAAATTTTAATAGAAATTGCAATCAGTCTCTAGAAATAGAATCTCAAGAAATGAAATTATTTTACTCTGTTGTCAGAAATGAAGTTTAAAATATATCTTGAAAAGCACTTTGGGTATAAATTTATGATAACAAATGAATGACTAGCATTAGATCCTCCCTTTGGAACAATTCTTAGACTATTAGAACTTGTAGGAACTTTAGAGATCACTGTAGCTGAAGGCCCAGAAAGGTTAAGTTTTTCTGACTCTTTTCAAGTGCTATTTATGTTATAACACACAGCAAAAACACAAAACAGGCCCCTGCAACTCTATAGATAAGAAAAGGATCTCGAAAAGCAGAAAAGGCACAGAACGGGGTGAAGCATTGGAGAGTTGGATTGGTTCTGAGGACAAGTCCTCACTACTTCACAATTTGGCTAGCAGTCACCCAGAGACAAATTAAATTGCACAGCCCTATTTCTGAAAAAGGCGTGGCATGGATCTGAATGCAAGAAAATCAGGTCCAGTTGTAGAGTTCAATTCTAGAAACTACGGGGAAAGCAACCATGGGAATCTTTGGCTGGCAGAAGTCCGGCCTGCATCATCAACGTTCTTAGGGTTGTTCGTTTCTCACAGCTACGTCTCTCTACTCTGCCTGCCTCTGTCTTGCTATCCTACTCTCTACCCTAGCCTCAACCCTAGAGGGCAAAATGGAAGAGCAGGGAGCAAGTAATGAGAAAGCCTTCAGAGAACATGGCTGAGTCTCCACCCTGAAGTTCAGGGAAGGTCAGAAGCAGGAGTCAGAAGAGTTGGATTTGAGCTTCATTTCTTTCTTTAGCTTGTTTGTGTTCCTGAAAAAAAGAAAAGAAAATAAATCACTTTACTGTTCTTGACCTCAGCTTCCTCATCTGAAAAATGGGGAACTGCATTAGTTAAGATAACACTAGCTAATAATATGGCAGTGAAAGTCCCAAATCTCAGTACCTTAAGACAAAGGAAAGTTCGCATTCACTTAAGGTCCGCCTGGTACCAAAGATGGGGAGCCACTTCACAATATCATTCAGGAACCCAGGCTGGCACTGGCTCTGCCATCTTCAACTTGGCTTCCAAGGACACCTAGATGGTGACATCCAGCTGCCAGATGGAGTAGAGAAAGTGGAGTGAGGATTCTGTGAGAGGCGTCTATTCTAGGGACCCGGCCTGTAAATTGCATATATCATTTTTTACACATTCAATGGCAGCATCCCACCGCAAGGAAGACTGGGAAACATAGATGAGCCATGTACCTCAGGGATAAGGGGAACAGGCTTCGTGAGTAGCAAGTCAGCCTCTGTCATAGGAGCCCAATATCTGCTTCGTAGGGGTCATGGGATTGTTTTGACTTTTAATTAGATAGTAGGTATCAAAATGCTCTGAAATATCAACATTGCCACACAATGTGTGGAAGTGATGATAATTGTGATAACAATGATTCATCACTGGTCCAATAAATAGTTGTGCAACACCTAATATATGCTCTGAGCACTGGAAATTGAGCATTTGCAGACCTTGCACTTCTAAGCCTTGCTGCTCTCAGCGTGGTTCGTGGACCAGCAGCAGCATCATTTCCTGGGGAAGTATTGGAAAGGCAGAAGCTCAGATCCCGCCCTAGATGCACTCAGTCAGAATCTGCATTTTAACTAGAGCCTCCGGCAGCCTGTATGCACATTGCAGGTGTGAGAGTAAGTTCTAGTAAGGGGAAATGAGGACGCGGGTCCAGCAGCCCAGGTTACCCGCTGACAATGCGGAAGGACTGTGGAGTCCAATGATCCAGCCTGAATCCTGGCTCTCCCACTCGTTACCTGCATCATCTCGCGCAAGATCCTCAGCAAAGTCTCAGTTACCCCGGCAGGAGTAATTAATCACAGTGTTTGCTTCTCAGGGTTGTCAAATGAGACAAATGACCAAATAAGGCCATCCACGTGAAGTCCTGTTCACAGTGCCTGGCGTGCAGTTTGTGTTCAATACATGTTAACTAGCATTAATCATTTAATCTGTTAATGTTGCCACAAGTTGATCCCCTTACCTTCCACAAACCAACCCCAGCACAAACACATGGTGTGTGTTTCACTACTTTAGTCTCCCGTATCCATGATAGGTGTTGATGATCAATCAAGACATACTTTCTCCTAGAGCCCAGACTTGCCTTAGAATCTGTCTCACACACGTCTCCAGATAGCTATTACTAATTAATGGAAGCAGGTATGCAAGATAAAAGCCATTGGCCATCCCTGGTTGACTTGGGCATTCCCAAAGACCAGATTTTCCCTTTACTCTCTGCAACTCTGATATTCTTGTTAGTGGCTGAAATGGAGACAAGGAAAGGCAGGAGGGCAAAGACCTGCAGTAAGTTTCCTGTCTGGGAGCCTATGAGAATGGTAGAGTCATCAGCAAATCAGGGGACTCAAGAGAGAGAGAGAGCTGCCCTGAGGAACGTGCTCAACCAGGAGTATGTTAAATGTGAGGCAACTTTAAGACCTCCAAGCAGACATATCCAGAAGGTAGTTGAAAATACAGGTCTGGATTTAGGAGAAACATCTGAGTTGGAGACAAAGACCTGGACACCATATGTGGCAGACACGGTTGATGATCCAACAACTCTCTCCCTTTTCTCAGCTAACTGTGCCCCATGTTTGTTCACACGTCGAGTGGTCACATTTTCAGAGGAGGCTGGTTCCTAGTCCAGCCTTAGACCCTAGCAAAATCTTGATTAGCCCAATACAATCACAGAGAATTCCATTCCCTTGGCCAGTGTTTAAGATTGGAAACCTAATACAGGTCTGGACAATGAAATGCTAGAGGAAGTGTGCAAGGAGGATTTGAGAAAAGTCATCTTTTATTTTTAAAGGGATAAAAAGAAACAAAAAGAGCATCTCCCCTGCAGTTATGGCTCTGGGAGGAGGCATTGCCAGAAGCTGCTGCAGCCATCCAGGGACCATGAGAGGACATGGCTGAGGCCAAAACCAACAAGCTAAGGATGGCAGAGCAGAAAGAGGAAAAGAAACTGGGTCTCTGATGATATCACTAGCCCACCAAGTTATCCAACCCTAGAAACAACCACAGGACTCCTGTCCTTCTTGTTTAAGCCAGTTGAGCCAAGGTCTCCATTACCTGCTGCTAAAAGTATTCCAAGCAATCCACCATCTCTGCAGATAAACGTCCACCTAACAGGGATGCCCGCTAACGCCATGGGTGTGTTTGTAAAACTCAGTGGAGTGTGCACAGGGAGGAAAAAGGCAGTGGGAAGAGCCCATAGTACAGAGGGAGAGAAGAAAAGGAAAGAGCACGGGAGAGAGAGAAAGAGCACCACCAGGGTGGGAAGAGAATCAGCGCACACTCCGCCACACCAGCTCAGGGCATGAAGACGGTCAAGAAAACATTCATGACAAGCAGAATGAAATCGTGTGTGGAACTAAAGCTGGACTAGCTCTGCAACAACAGAGCGGTGCAGACGCCAGTGGCAAAAGAGGGAGGGGAGAGTTGTATGTTGGCTGACTGACACTACCTGTCTCGTGAATTGCCTGTTGGACAGCTTTGCTCCTCCTCACTGGCCCCTTCATGGCGGTCAGGATCACCCTGGTGTCTAGGACTTGGGAAACGGTGACCTTTGGGGTGAGAAAGCAGCAGCCCTCTGTGGATGTGAAAGTCATATGCCCAGGGTCTCCCGGGACCGTGGGGTTTACAGAATGCTGCCCATTGTCAGAGCAAGAGTCCCGACACCTGGTCCCGACCCTATCTTCTTCAGACAGAATATGAAACACAGAGCTGTGTTTATCAGCCGTGTGAGTTCTGTTTATCACTTGATGGAAACCACTTTGTTGCATTCTTGTTACCAGTACAGGGAGCTTCCTGGTCCTCTCCCCCCTCCCTCTTCCTTCCTCTTTGTTCCCTTCGTGTTGCTATGCCCTGGGCTTCCTGGCCTTTGATCACACGGTTCCCACTGTTGTGAATGTCCTTCCTCCTCATCCCATCTCTACTTGGTAAAATCCCTTTCTTGTCCTTCAAGACTGACACCTCCTCCGTGAAGCCCTCCCCAGTCTCCACAGGGGAACATCACCCCTAGCGTTTCGGCACTCCTGTTCCACTTGGGTGGAACCTCTGTTTCCCTAAGTACCGGGGAGGAAGTGTCTGGGGCATGTGTGGTCTCCTGGGAGACAAGAACGTAGACCAAGAAATAAACCCACCTATACACGTAAACACAAAGCCTGCGCAAAGTCTGTCCCGTGTAAGTGCAGAGGGGGACACAGTGGGGTGAGAAAAGTATCCGGACTCTCTCCTCCCACCTACAAAATAGCCCTGCCCCTCTTCCTTTCTGAGATTATCTTTAGGGTAGAACAACCTTGGCAAAGTGGACTGTGTAGCCCCCCAGACATTGACTACGAGCAGCCCTCCCAGGCCCCAATATGCACTGTCTGCCTTCCCCGCCTTGTGACAGCAAGTGACCTGACAGGCCTCCAGACAAATGCCCCTGCCTTTGGGCCAGCCTCGCTCTGAGCCTTCCCTCCTCTTGGCCTCTCTCCACCTCGGCAGCCCCTCTCCTGGGCTCCAGTCCCAATGTCTGACCACTCTCTCCTTATCCCTTTCTCATTCTTTATCTGTTACTGTTTCTTTCTCTGACTGCCCATCTCTCTCAGACACTGTCCTTGTCCTTCCTCACCTCTTCCTCACTCCCTAGTCTCACTGACTGAAATGAAAATCTTCCAAAGAAAACAGATGGTTTTCCTTGCACACAAGAAGTGAGAGGTTGCTAACAGATCCTGGGAAACTAGGAAGCAGACCCCAAGGAGACGAGATTTTAAGCTATACTGAGCCTCATGGAAACTTACACATGTTGTAACTATTCCGGGTCTAACTGCAGACCCAGTTAGAACTTGGGGTGAAAGCATCTATCAGGATCTGAGAATCCTGAGCCAGAAATACAAACTGCCCCCTGAAACTGGTGGCCCATTTTTTTTTATTATGCACCTCTATCCATTAAAAAATGGACAGTCCTCTCGATATATGCATATCTACTTAATGACAAATCATAAAATAAATAAGTAGATAAATAGAAATATCATCAACTATAGCAAAGAATGCTCGTTGTCTCTCAATATCCTATTTACCTTCTACAGTATTAAGCCCCCGACATGTCAGGTGGGGCTGTAGCTACTCAAAATTCAGACTCTGGTTTCCATGCCTTAGCAGCTGGGCATGGCCATTTGGACCACGTTCTGGAGACTTCAGCAGAAGTGATGCGTACATTTTTGAACCTGCCCTGCTGTAGTTTGGATGTTTGTCCCCACAAACCTCATGTCAAAATTGGATCCCCAGTGTTAGAGGTGCTTGGGTCATAAGGGTGGATCCCTAATAAATCGCTTGGTTCTGTTCTCACGATACTGAGTGAGTTCTCACTCTACTAGCTTCCGCCAGAGCTGGTTGTTGAAAACACTCCCCATCACCCGTCACTCATTGCTCCCTCTCTCACCATGTGATGTCTGCACACACCAACACCCCATCCCCTTCCTTCATGAGTGGACGCAGCCTGAAGCTCTCACCAGAAGCAGATGTTGGCGCCAAGCTTCTCGCACAGCCTGCAGAACCGTAAGCCAAATAAATCCCTTTTTCTTTATCAATTATACAGCCTCAGGTACTCCTTTCTTGCAACACAAATGGACTAAGACAATCCCCTATACTTCACTTCCTTCACGCCGCCCCTGGAGCATGGACTGGGGAGCAAGCTCTCGCGGCCTCTGTGGATAAGGACAAATCTAAAACTGTTGAAGGAACAGGAAAAGGAGGACACAAGTCTTTGGATAGTCTGACGGAGCAGAGATGTCTTAGCGGCCTGGGTCATCTGCCTCTAGACACTTCTATCTAATTTGGGTGCTGCTGTCATGAAGCAGAATCTATATTTTAACTATGTTGTGCTTTTAGAATAGCATTGCGTACATCCCAAAACACCTGTAAAATATAGACTATGAAAATATTAGTATTTTAAAATCAGCTTTTAATTTTAGAATAAGCATAGATTTAGAGAGAAGTTGTGAAGATAGTACAGAGGGTTCTTTTTTTTGTTTTTTGTTTTTGTTTTTTTTTGTTTTTTTTTTGAGATGGAGTCTCGCTCTGTCACTCAGGCTGGAGTGCAGTGACTGGATCTTGGCTCACTGCAAGCTCCGCCTCCCGAGTTTACGTCATTCTCCTGCCTCAGCCTCCCGAGTAGCTGGGACTACAGGTGCCCGCCACCTCACCCGGCTGGTTTTTTGTATTTTTTTGTAGAGATGGGGTTTCGCCGTGTTAGCCAGGATGGTCTCGATCTCCTGACCTTGTGATCTGCCCGTCTCGGCCTCCCAAAGTGCTGGGATGACAGGCTCGAGCCACCGCGCCCGGCCATACAGAGGGTTCTTACATACCCCACACCCAGTTTCTCCTATTAGCACTGTAATATCTTACACTACTGTAGCACATTTGCCACAGTTAATGAACCAATATCGCTATTGTTAACATATTATTAATAATAATTACACTGGTACATTGTTAATGTCACGCTATCATTACCATATTATTATTGGTACTTTATTATTAAAGCCCCTGCTTTACAATGGTATTTTCTTTTTTTGAGACAGAGTCTCACTCTGTTACCCAGGCTGGCGTGCAGTGGCACCATCAGGCTCACTGCAGCCTCAATCACCCAGGTGCAAGTAATCCTCCCGCCTCAGCTTCCCGAGTAGCTGAGGCCGCAGGTGTGTGCTGCTTTGCCTAGTGAAATTCAAAAAAAAATTGTAGAGAAGGAATCTCCCTATGTTGCCCAGGCTGGTCTTGAATGGTGGTGTTTCTTAAGTCATTAGTTTACCGTGCTCTTCCCAACCCCAGCCATCTCGTGCAGTCCCCGTGGTGTATATACATCCCATGGGAGACTATTATGGGAAACTGAGGACCAGAGAGACCGATATGGGGAACAGGAGTATTGTTTATTTAAGGTATGCACCGGCTCAGTGGATTCATATCCAAAAATCTGAGCTGGTGAGTAACTTAAACAAACAATCCTCCTGTTCCCCATATCGGTCTCTCTGGTCCTCCATTTCCCACAACAAGACCATTGCCTTTAATGCTTAAGCGCCTGTATCAAGGCCTGTCAGTCTTCTTCCTAGTCACACAACATAGGAATGAGGCACTGAAAGGGAGCATCAGGTGAAAAGAGGCCAAGCTTTCCATATTAGCATCCGAAGTGTTTAGGTACTGTGCAGGTACTGAGAAAGGGAGTGGTTGGTGTCACTAGGGATGAGTTCAGAAAGCTTCTTGGAAGTGGTACCAGGGAAGCTAAGTATTACTAGGAGAAACAAGGACTGATGGAGAGAAGGGTGTGGCATTTCCAAGGTGGAGACGAGCCCATGTGCGGACCCCGCGAGTGGGAAGGAGCACAGGCGAGGTGTGGGTGGCAATGAGGTGGAATCTGGGTTGCCTGAGGAACGTGGGCTGGGAAGCAGCACAAAGCAAGGCTAAAAGTCAGAGTGATGGTTGGGAGACTTCTGCCCCCGAGTCTTGGGTACTTTCCTTGGTGCAGACCCTGTCTGCATTGCTCGAAGCCCAAGGCACTGTCTGTTCTGCCAGGCTCTGTGTGTCCTGGCTCCTCATGAAAGCAGTGGGAATTTTCCTTGACCCTTGGGGGCCCATGTATCTGGAGGGCAGCCATCATTTTGGAGAAAATTTATAACAAGACTCCCATTTCCTGGACAGGCCATGAGATAAGAGCTATCAGGAGAATTAAGGCTTTTTTTTTCTGAAATATAGATTGAATGTATCCAGAGCATACATAACACATCCCTTACTGACAGCTTCTGTTTAAAATCTGATTCCCAGAAAAGAGGAGGAAGAACAAGGTTTTGGGGTTTTTTGGGTTTTTTTTGTTTTTTTTTTTTGAGACGGAGTCTCGCTCTGTCGCCCAGGCTGGAGTGCAGTGGCCGGATCTCGGCTCACTGCAAGCTCCGCCTCCCGGGTTCCCGCCATTCTCCTGCCTCAGTCTCCCGAGTAGCTGGGACTACAGGCGCCCGCCACCTCGCCCGGCTAGTTGTTTTTGTATTTTTTAGTAGAGACGGGGTTTCACCGTGTTAGCCAGGATGGTCTCGATCTCCCGACCTTGTCATCTGCCCGTCTCGGCCTCCCAAAGTGCTGGGATTACAGGCTTGAGCCACCGCGCCCGGCCAAGAACAAGGTTTTATGTGGCTGTGCAGGCAAGATGCCTGCGGATTGGAGGAGTTCAGGAAGCAGTGCCTCTGAGATCACTTACATTTTTTTCTCATTTGAGGACAAATTAACCCAGGGAGTTGTGCCTGATGGCCCGGCATCCTCACTATCACCTAGGTCTGGTCTGTAGAAACAGAGGCATAGAACGACGAGGTCACAGATAGTCTTGAAGGACAGAACATAAGGCCTCATAAATACCTGGGGTTGTGAAACCACCTGCTTATTTGTGTAGACTGTGAGCACCCCTGAGGATAGAGGCTGGGTCTTACTCATTTTGGATCTCCAGCCTAGTGCCTGGCATGTAATATGTGTTCAGTAAATGTGTTGAATGAATTGTCTTCCCAACCACCACTTACCTCACTCGTGGCAGAATCAATGGGAGCCCGGGTATCCTGAGCCTTGGGTCTCAGCATCCTGTTCCCTACACTGAATTGCTTCTGGACCTCAGTCTCACTTACCAGAAGTTCCAGCTACTTTCTGGTTCTGCCAGCCATCTTGCCCCTCCACTCTGAGAATTTCCACACTAGCCTCCTCCTCTGGTGCCTCACCTGAGCTGATCAAAGTATGTGCTAACCAAGGCAGTTGTGTTCGCAGGGTTGCTGCTCCTCTGGGCTGGTTAACATCTATCTGGCTGGGCTCTGGCTCCAGGCAGTCTTCTTGTAAATGGGAAAGTACAAATGAGTACAGATGGCGTTGCTCAAACCCATAACTTTCCATGGATCCATAGAGGACAATGGTCTCCCATGGGTCCACATACCACAGGGGAGCATAAGACACATGGGGTTAGGAAGAGCAAGGTAAACTTCTACTGATTTTAAGAATACCACCATATAGCAGAGGTTTAGTTAATAATAATATATCAGTGTTGGTTCATTAATTTTGACAAGTGTACTGCAGTAGGGTAAGGAGGCTGGGCTTGGTGGCTCACACCTGTAATCCCAGCACTTTGGGAGGCCGAGGCAGGCGGATCACGAGGTCAGGAGATCAAGACCATCCTGGCTAACACAGTGAAACCCTGTCTCTACCAAAAACACAAAAAAATTAGCCGGGTGTGGTGGCGGGTGCCTTGTAGTCCCAGCTATTTGGGAGGCTGAGGCAGGAGAATCACTTGAACCCAGGAGGCAGAGGTTGCAGCGAGCCAAGGTCGTACCATTGCACTTCAGCCTGAGCAACAAAGCAAGACTATGTCTCAAAAAAAAGGAAAAAAAAGATATTAATAGTAAGGCATATGGGTGTGGAGTATAAGGGAACCGTCCACCTGGAGGATGAACTACAAAATCTTTAGGGTAGAATTACAGTCCTCCGTAATCGGGCTGGAGCCCCTGTATCTCCAGCAACATCTTTTATGCTCTCACTTAAATCCTTACTCTGATCATCTGCTTCCCCCTCAAACATCCATGGCTCAGTCACATCTAATATTGACCATTTTTCAGACACGGCATTTCCCTTGCCCCTGCTCTAATCTCCCCATGCCTGGGAGTGCCATCTATCTATCTCTCCCGGTGAAAATCCTAAATTCTGAGTAAAATTCCATCCCCTTTTAGCTTTCCTGACTCCTCTTCTACCTGCTGGGTGGTGATGAGAATCTCTCCATCCTCTGCATTTCCATAGCCACATTTACTCCCCAGTAATATAGTTAGTTTTATATACACCTGTGTCCAGCAAGAGACTGTGAGTTTTGAGGGCCATGGATGTGGCCTTGTTTTCTGTCTCCCTCACGTGGGATGCCCCTGGCACAGTCTACACTGAGGAAGGGTGAGGGCAAGGGCGAGTGGTCAGTAGCATTTTCTCTGTGTTGAAAGAGTAGCACTTTCTTATTAGTTCACACTATGCATGAGAACATCCCAAATGGACCACCCTTCCCTTAAGCTTGGTGAGACCATTACTGTGCAAGGAGTTGAGGATCTTGCTTGGAAATCCTGAGATTGAGCAGGGTCATTTGAATTAGTCTGTCTGTCAGCAGAAGCATCTAGACATGGGAGGCGGAGGCTGTTTAGGGCCCAGGCTGGGAGAAACTGGCTGGCCCAGTCCCTGGGAAAGTTGCCCAGATACCCAAGTGGGCAGGAGAGCTGAGTTGTGAATTCACAGGAGGTTGAATGGCTCCTGAAGAGGAGAGGAAGCGAGTCCCTGTGAAGGGCCCCAGCCCCTCTTCTATTTCTCTCCTCCTCCCCATATCCCATTGCAGGGTTTTCCCTGCTACGTGGAAGCTGTGCATGCTCATGCTCCTCCCACTGCTACTTCTTCCCTCCTGCAGAGGTCTCTGGATATGCACCCTGAGAAGACATATGAGTGGGTTGTAGCAGAATTGAGGGTATGCTGTTTGAAATCATAAAAGGCCCTAAAGAAACCCAGTGGCCCCCAGAAAGTCACTGAGCCCAGAGCTTTAACAGAGCTAGTTCCCATCAGTGGCCTTCTCCTAAAATCCTCCATGCCGCCCTCCCCGCATTCTCTCTATGCCTTTTCCCTCCAAATGCTGCTGGGATCACTGGATGGAAGGCGCTTGGCAGCTCTATGGCTTTCCCAGGCTCTACTAGGCCCGTAGACTCTGGGTACTGGTAACCTCTGCTCTGACACAGCCATGACCCTTGGGCTTATGACCAGAATCATTAAATCCATCTTTCTCTTCCTCTGCAAAGGGGGTGGAATGGACTGCTTCTAAGAAGCAGCCGCATTTCCCTGCAGTGTTTGACTTCAGAGCGAGCAGGAAAAATAGAATAGCCTGGGAAGAGCTGGCCATGCTTCCCTCAGAGAGGCTCGTCTCAAAAACACGACTAGCTTTTTCTCCATTAGCTGTGAGATCCCCCACTGTCTCAGAAGGAAGTATTGGATCATGCGCACTATCATAAGGAAGAATTGGCCAGGATATTACAAAATCATGAAGAACCCCAAACAATCCCGGATGGCTTTGGAGAACGTTATGATTTTCTTTTATTTTCCTGAAGCTGACTTTCCTGACACTAATGAATATTAAAATCCATGCATTCCCTGGTCAGGGATAGGGGAAGCTGATTCCTGATGAGAACTGGCTACAGACGCGTCTCAAAATAGACATTCTACGTGGCAATGTCCAGGAAGCCATTCTCCGGAAAGTTTTTAAAAAGTCACAGGAATAGAGGAGAGTCTAAGAGCTGTATGTGTTCAATATTTTCTCTGCTTTGAAAACAAAAGCAGTCATAAAGTATCAATGCTGGAAGACTATTGAATCTTAACCCTTCCTCATGTGGATGAGGAAACTGGAACCCACATGGTGGGTAGACTCGGTAGGCTGCAGCTGAAATATGATGGCACATTTCCTCTCATCAAAACCTTAAGTCGTATATTCTTATACCACCTGGAAACCCACCTACCCAGTGCCCCGCACCAGTGGCTCTGCAACTCCGCAGAGATTTCTGCCCAATGGCTATTTTTTGCACCTGCTGAGTTTGCCTTTTTTGTATGTGTCATAATGTACATTTTAACGACTTATTTCCCCTGGTAACCTAGAAGCTAGAAAAAACCGGGGCCTTTGGGATTCTTCTTGTAAACTCCATGTTAATGACTTATAAGTGTCTTGGCAAAAATACCTAATGACTTCTAACTAACCTCCTACTGACAACTATCTCAGGGTTTAAGTTCTGACTCTGCTAGTTTCCAGCTATGCAATCTTCAGCAATTGACTTAACTTCCCTGTAGAAGTGGTACCTTTGCTTGGCAAAGGAGGGTTTTAGTCCCCATGAATGTCATAGCCACTCTCAAACATGCAATGTGTGGAGTAAAAGCAACACAGAGCAAAAATCAGCTTCAGGACAAAACCTCCTGGTACCCCTGCAACCAAATTATAATCCATAAATCCCTGCCATAGGTTAACATTCTAGAGCTGCCACTGCTTCCTTCCTCTAAATGTCCTTATCTGGAAAAGAGGGGAAATAATAGATTGTAGGGTTTTTAAGTTGATATGTAATATTTTACATATTTATAGGGTACATGTGATATTCTGTTGCATACATGGAAAGTGTAATGATCAAGTTAGGATATTTGGGGTATATATCACCTTGAGTATTTTTCATTTCTATGTGTTGGGAACATTTTAAGTTCTCTCTTCTAACTACTTTGAAACAGACAATACATTATTGCTAACTGTGGTAACCCTACTCTGTTGTCAAACATTAGAACTTATTCCTTTTATCTAACTGTTATGTTTGTACCCATTCACCAACCTCTCTTCTTTCCCCAACTCCCACCAACCACACACCATTCCCAGCCCCTGATAAACATCATTCTACTTTCTACTTCCATGAGATCAACTATTTAAGCTCTCCCATATATGAGCGAGAACACATTAAATCACTAAATTTGTCTTTCTGTGTCTGGCTTACTTCACTAAACACAACAACCTCCAGTTGCATCCATGTTGCTGAAAATGATAAGATTTCTTTTTTTATGGCCAAATAGTATTCCATTGTGTATTTATACCACGTTTCCTTTATCTATTCCAAGTGTCTGTCCCTTGGTGGACACTTAGGATGATTCCATATAATTGCTATTGTGAATAGTGCTGCAAAAATATGTGAGTGCAGGTATCCCTTTAATATACTGATTTCCTTTCTTTTGGATAAATGTGTAGGAGTGGGATTGCTGGATTGTATAGTAGTTCTGTATTGAGTTTTGTGAATAATCTCCACACTGTTCTCCATAATGGCTGCACTAATTTACATTCCCACCAACAGTATTTAAGAGTTCTCTTTTCTCCACATCTTCACCTGCATCTGTTATTTTTTTGTCTTTTTAATCACAGCCATTCTAACTGGGTTAAGATGATATGTCACTGTGGTATTGATTTGCATTTTTCTGATGATTAGTGATGTCAAGTATTTTTTATATAACATTGACCATTTGTCTTCTTTTGAGAAATGTCTTTTTATGTCCTTTGCCAAATTTTTAATGGGATTATATGTTTGTTTGTTTACTGTTGAATTGTTTGAGTTCCTTGTATATTCTGAACGCTAGTCCATTATTGGGTAAATAGTTTTCTCCCATTCGGCAGGTTTTCTCTTTACTCTGCTGATTGTTTCCTTTGGTGTGAAGAAGTTTTCTTGTTTAACATAGTCCCATCTGTCTATTTTTGGTTTTGTTGCCTATGCTTTTGAGGTCTCAGCCATAAAATATTGCCTAGACCAATATTCTAAAGTGTTTTCCTTAAGTTTTCTTCTAGTATTTTTATAGTTTCGAGTCTTATGTTTAAGTCTTTAATCCATCTTGAAATGATTTTGTACACGGTGAGATAAGGGCTCAATCTCACTTTTCTGCATATGGATGTCCAATTTTCTCAATACCATTTATTGAAGAGAGTACCCTTTCCCCAATGTATGTGCTTGGCACCTTTGTCAAAAGTCAATTGGCTATAAATAAGTGGATTTATTTCTGGATTCTCAATTCTGTTCCATTGGTCTATGTATCTGTTTTTATAGTAATACCATGCTGTTTTGATTACTATAGCTTTGTAAATTATTTTGAAGTCAGATAGTGTGATGCCTCCGGCTTTGTTCTTTTTGCTTAGGATTTCTTTGGCTATTCAGGCTCTTCTTGGTTCCATACAAATTTTAGGATATTTTTTTATTACTGTGAAAAATGACATTGGAAATTTGATAGGGATTGTATTGAATCTACAGATTGCATTGGGCAGTATCATCATTTTAATGACATTAACTCTTCTAATCCATGAGCATGGGATGTCTTTTCAATTTGTATCCTCTTCAATTTCTTTCATCAGTGCTTTGTAGTTTTCCTTGTAGAGATCTTTTACATCCTTAGTTAAATTTATTCCTAGATATCTTTTACAACTGTTGTAAATGAAATTGCCTTCTTGATTCTTTCTTAATTATTGGTTTATAGAAATACTACTGATTTTTGTATGTTGATTTTATTTCCTGAAACTTTACTGAATCTATCAGCTCTAAGAGTTTTTTGGTAGAATCTTTAGATTTTTTATATGTAAGATAGAACCATCAGCAAAGAGGGACAATTTGACTTCTTTTTCAATTTAGATGCCTTTTATTTCTTTCTCTTGCCTAATTGCTCTGGCTAGGACTGCAGTACTATGTTGAATAGGAGTGTTGAAAGTGGGCATCCTTATCTTGTTTCACTTCTTAGAGGAAAGACTTTCAGCTTTTCCCTATTCAGTATGATGTTAGCTGTGGGTTTGTCACATATGGCCTTTATTATGTTGAGGTATGTCCCTTCTATACATAGTTTGTTGAGAGTTTTTAATCATGAAGAACTGCTGAATTTTATCAAATGCCTTTTCTGCATCTATTGATATAATTCTATGGTTTTGTGATTTATCTGTATTGTTTTTCAGAATTCTCTTGTATCTCACTGTGATTCTTTAGTATCGATATTTTAAATTCTTTTTCCAGGATTTCATGAATTTCTTTTTGATTGATATCTGTTGTTGCACAATTATTGTGTTCCCTTGGAGGTGTCATATTTCCTTGCTTTTTCATGTTTTCTGTGTCTTACGTCTGCTCATCTAATGTTTAACAGTAGTTTCTTCTAATTTTTTGAATTTGCTTTTGTGGAGAAGGACTTTTTCCTGAAGAGGTATCTATGGTGGTGGTTGGGTAGAGCACTTTGGATTCTGGGTACACACAGTAGTGCAGTTTCTGTATAAATTTTTTTGGCTGTAAACAGCATCAGCAGTGCCTGTCATTTCTTCAGTGGCTTAGGGTGCAGTTGGTAGAGGAAGCTGTGGTGAAGTTTTGTTGGAGACCAGGATGCCAGGTGGGTCAATTGTTGGGCCCCAGTGATGGCGGCAGTAGTGTGAGTGTGCCTGTCCTTGAGTGCCAGGGTGGCACTGGTGTTAATGAGTCTGGGCAGGCCGTTTCTTGGGCCTTTAAGTGCCTTGCTTGCATTCTAGCAATGGCAGCGGTGGATCAGGCATATGGGCAGATTCCCGAGTTCCTGGGTGGTGGGTATGGAATGGGTGATGGCAGTAGCAGTGGCAGGACAACCCTCTGGGACCTAAGCGGTTCACCCTGATGTGGGCAGTGGCTGCAATGAGTTGGGAGGACCAGTCCCAAGACTCACAGATGGCATGTGCAGGTGAGTGCCAGCTGCAGTGGTAGTGGCAGATTGGGTAAGCCTGACCTTAGGCCCCCAGGAGAAGTGCTTAGGTATCAATGGTGGTGGACTGGGCTGATTGCTCCCCAGGGCCCTAGACAGTGTGCATGGGTCCTGGGGGTGGTGCAGGGCCATGTGGATCTGACCTTAGTCTCCCTGGTGGTGCATGCAGGTGCTGACTGTGGTAGCAGAAGCAGGGTAATCTCCTGGTTGCCACAGAATGCTCAGGTGGAGACAGCTGATGAGAGCCATCCTTCAGGCCAATGCAACATTCTCCTAGCTGCGCTCCCTGCTACTGGGAAGGGTGGGGTTGCGCTCTTATGGAACGGTAGTAGGCAGGCAGCTGGAGAATACAGGCTTTGCTCTCACCTCAGCCCTACAGCAGCCTACAGGGGCAGTGGTTGTGGGCAGTGAAATTTGTCCTTGGGGTGCATGAAAATGCATAGCTGCCCATCTGCTGGTGGGGATCATGAGATAGTTGCTCATGGCCCCTGTCTTGGCCCCAGAAGCAGAGTAGGATGCAGTGTGTGAGGGCTGAGCTCTCAAAGGGGCACCATGCTGTAGCTGCTTAGGACTCGGGTTTGTGACACCCAGCCTGAGCTCCCTCTCTGGAGCAAGCCTCTGTGTGGTCTCCAGATAGCTCCTTATGTTAGACTTGGGGCCTATGAGGGTCAAGATGCTCCCGCATGGCTAGGATTGTAGGAGTCCACAGCAGGAATGTGGACCACTAAGGGCCTCTCACTTACCCTTTCCCCACAGGTAGGGAGCCTCTCCAGACTCACAACTGATCCCGGCCTAGCAGGCTGCCTTGCTTCTCTCTCCTTCCCAGCCAAGCAGGCTGCCTTGCTTGTCTCTCTCCTTCCTTGCTTTTGGTGCTTCCTGTCACTTCACTGTTGAATTCCAGTATTCTCTCTTAGATGATCTATTTGAACTTGTATTATCTACTCACTATGTTGGTTTCTCTCCATGGAAAAGGTGAGTACCAGATGCATCCTGAAGCCCTCCATCTCTTACAGGGTTATTAAGGAATTTAAATAAGATAATCCACGTAAAGCACATGATACTTTGAAAAACTTTTCAGTACACATTAGTGTCAGGTACTGTAACTGTCTTTAGGGATTGGTGACAAATAAAACCTGGTCCCTACCCTCAAGCTGCTTGCAGGTCCATGGAACAGACAGCGATATGATTGATGGAGTAACAGAAGGATAGAGAAGGCAGTGTACCTGAACAGGTGTTTCCTAAGCAAGCATATGAGTGTCACACTAGCCAGAAGGATTGCTCTGTAAAAATAGCCAGAGGCTTTACACTGCGTGGCACTTTCAAGGTGTGTGAGTAATAAAGTAAGGGAAGTGAGAAGCAGCAGACAATGAGGCTGGGGAATGAGACACTGTGATGTGCAGTAAGGGCATGAACTTTGGAGTCAACAAATCTTTGGTTCCAATGATGGCTCATCACAGGCCAGATACATAAACACATCCCTTTACCTCTCCAAGAGCCATTTGGATGGAGGTTGCATCCACAGAGAGAGGCATCCTTCAGGCCATGGCAACATTCCAGGAAAATGCTGACAAGGGGCTCAGCCACTCATGGAAACAGTGGGGATGCCAGTGGAAGGAGGGGGTTAAGAGACTCAGTGGGCATGGAGGCAAAATCAACATCCTGGAGAAACTTTAGATGGGGTGAATGATGGTAAAGAGGAATTGTGAAGCCCTTTTATAAAAGCTTTTTGGGCATGAATTAAAAGAAAAAAAGGAGAGTACATAGACAGCACACAAAAGTTAGCATTACTATTGCACTTTTATAGATGAGTTTTCCTTTTGGAAAGAAATCTTGCCCCTCTCCCCTCCTTTCAGGTTGAGAAAGCTGAGGCCCAGAGTTGCCAGATCGCTCTTGCAATTGAGGTAGAGGTAGAGGGTGGAGGTGGAGGGTGGAGGTGGAGGGCGGAGGTGGGGGGGCGGAGGTGGGGGGGCGGAGGTGGGGGGGGCGGAGGTGGGGGGCGGAGGTGGGGGGCAGAGGTAGAGGGGCGGAGGTGGGGGTGCAGAGGTGGGGGTGTGAGCTGGAGGGGGGTGCGGAGGTGGGGTGTGGAGGTGGGGTGCGGAGGTCAGGGGTGCGGAGGCAGGGGGGGCGCGGAGGCGGGGGGGCGCGGAGGCGGGGGGCACGGAGGCGGGGGGGGCGCGGAGGTGGGGGGGGGTGCGGAGGCGGGGGGGTGGAGGAGGGGGTCGGAGGTGGAGGGGGGAGGTGGGGTGGTCGGAGGTGGGGGGACGGAGGTGGGGGGGAGGTGGGGGGGCGGAGGTGGGGGGCGGAGGTAGGGGGGCGGAGGTGGGGGTCGGAGGTGGGGATACCCAGTGATGGGGCTGAAACAAGGATCAAGGTCTCCTTGAGTCAAAGTCATTGGTTCCATGGCCATGTGTAGAAATAGCTACACGCTTTCATTTTTAAAACCGTGTTAGGTGCTATTTAAGCTGGTCTTACCATGCTGTGTACTGCAGAAAGGGATACGGGCCCTTTTACGAGAGGCCAGTCAATGTCAGGGGCCAGACTATGGAAACTGCAATCCAGTGCCTAGGAGGATAAAACCAAGTCTGGAGGGCTGACCTTGAAACGCCAGAATCCTGAGGTGGTGGCAGTCACACCTCAGGTAGACCTTTGTGTCAACTCTGTTTCCCTGCCCCCTGCACTGCCAGGCTACCTTCCTGCCTAGGGGGCCGGGCAGAAGAGAGAACGGAGAGTGTGCCAACACACACCGGTGCCTGCAGGAGCAAACTGGAGAGTCCTCTCCGTCTGAGTGCCTTCCTGAGGGTGGAGCTAATGTGTATGAGTGAGGAGGATTGGGGGGAAGAGCCACGGGGGTCTCTGCACTCCAGGAGCAGCAAGGGAGGCCTTGAACTTTGCAGATGATTCTAGTCAAGCAAGGCGCTTCCTCCACTGGAAGAGCCAGCCAGAGCCTGCCAGGCTCAACTCTGTTTCCCTCTGGTTTCAATGGGCAGTGCGCACCTTATGCCCTGCCTGCTGGCCCTGGACCTCTCCAGCATCCCACACACAGGTCCTCTGAACCTCGTCCTGCCCCCACCCAGAGTCCCTCATGCATTGTCTACGCTGAGAGCAGGCGGCAGCCCCCAGGCCCAGCACAGGCTGGCGGGAGAAGGCTCTGACCCTGCTAGCGCTCCACCCCCCAGCTGTCGCTCCCCCTCCATGCCCACCGGCACCATTTGGCAGAGAGCGGCCCGCCACCCCCACCCCAGCCTGGTCCAGCAGGCACAGCTTAAGTATCCACAGAAACTCTGCCTTTCCTGGGGTTTGGAGCAAGCCAGGCAGGGAGGGAAGGAGGTGGTTTCTGCCGGCCACAGGCTCAGCGACCACACTTCCCTCTGGGTTCCAACCGCCGCTGGTTGCTGGAGCCCCTCTCCTCCCAGGGCTTCTGGTGGGGGATGGCCACCGCCACTGCAGAGGCTTGGCAAATTCTGGCTGCCAGCGCTGGGGAAGCCTCGTGTAGGTTCCTATTCCTCCACTCCCTGAAATCCAGGATAACAAAAACCACACTTACGTGTCTCTCTTAACTTTTCTAAGAACTTTCCAAACTTTCTCTCCCTAGATCCTGTTTTCCCTACAAGGCAAGCAGGATGATTAAGATGAACCCTTTTTGACCAAAGGAGACACGGAGACTAGAGAGGATGAGATGACTCACGGCTATTTACTGGGTGTGGAACCCACGGGACCTTCCCTGTGCCACACAGTCACCAGCATCACACATTCCATACCCCCCTGCAGGTGCCACAGTGCACTCCCAAAAGCCACTGCGGAAACATCTTTGCCCTTTTCATAGTTTCCCCTAACACTGAAGAACCTGGAGGTGCTCCACTTAGGGAGTGCACGGGGCAGCCGAGGGGATGCAGTCCCCTTCTGGGCAGCCTCTCCAGGTCTGGCCACAGAACCTGCCCTCGCTTCTCTTCCAAAGAATGAAGCCCCTCCCAAGCCTGCTGGACTCATAGGCTTTGTGATCAATTCTGTGTCCTGCAAGGGTTTTTCTTTATTGACATGAAAACCCCATGAAAAGATGCTTTGTCTGCATTTTCCCGTAGAGGTGATAGGCAGGTTCAAAGGGTAAAGGAAACTAGAAAAGACTGGGAAGGATGAGGACGGATGAGAAAAAGGTGTGCAGCCTGATGTGTGGGCAAGGACAGGTGTGTCTGGAGTTTGCTCCATATATGCCCACCTCTCGGTCCCTTGTGTGGACTTACTGCCTTGGCCCTACTCTGGCTTGAGATGACAATGCCCCCAAGGCCAACACTCCTCCTCTCTCCTGAATCCACAGGGCCGACACCATTGAGTCCATGCCTCTGTCTCCGTGCAGGCCCTTCCCTAAACTCCCCAGATGACGAGCCTGAACCCTGGCCTTCAAGATCTCCAGAGAAGGACATGTCTGGGTCTCTAGATTCAGATGGTTTCTGTCATCTTCCTTGGATCTAGCCAAAGTCTTTCTTCTGGATTTGTAAAAGATCTCTTCTTCAGAAGAGAAGATATCTGTGGAAGAGAGCAGGCATGGTGCCAACAGACAGGAAATGAAGTCACGATGCTGGTCATTTTCCTCTTCTCTTCCCTCTCTTCTCCCCCTCCTCCTTCCCCATCAGCCTGCTGCACCACCCTTGGGACTGCTTGTCAGATGTTTTCACTGTGATGAGCAATGCCTGCCTGTACAGTGCCTTTATGTGGTGTTGATTTTTGCCGTGAGCCTTCAGGCTTCTCCTTGTAGCCCTGACAAGGGAAATCCCATAATGAAGGATTTCACGGAGCTCTACAGGCTGGTGGAGGCTTTTCTTTCCATCTGTCATTTTACTTTAAGCCTTGACCTTTCTGTTCCCATGTGAGGCAGTACCAGGAAGGGGCTTGGGCTGGAGAGCAAACGTCTGGATTTGGACCCCGGATTGGGCTGCCAGTGAAGCAGAGAAGGTGGCCTAGGGTTTCCACAACATTAAAATAAGGAAGACAGTGCACATTGTAGGCGGTGCGATGGTGGGGGCGGCGCAAAGATGGGATATGGAGAGTTTAGATAAAGGAGAGCCCCTTTGCTTTAGAAGGAGGTCCTACATGGAAGTAGGAAGGCAGAATAGTGTAGGCATCCCCCTCTCTGGCCACCTCTGGCCACTGAGGGATTCCATTATTGCTGAAGAAAGCAGAGGCTTCAGAGTCCAAAATATCTGGGTTTGAAGATTGGCTCCACCACTTGCTGGAGAGCAGGAGCCACGTGGCAAACAGCCTTGCCAAGCAACCTTGGGCAAGCGGCTTATTTTCTCCAACTCTCAGTTTCCTCGTGTGAACGTTAGAGGTCTCAACGCGCATGTCACAGGTTGCTCTGAGGCTAGAACAGGATAATGGCAGGTGCTTGGCAGAGCACCTGCACACAGGTAACGCTTAATCAAGAGTGGCCACAAGTTTGTTTCAGATGAGGATAGAACCTCAACATAAACTGGAAGATAACAGAAACCAAAACGCCCAGCCTTGGCCTCTCTCGGCTGAGAGAACCCCCCAAAACTCTCCAGAGGGGCCTCAAAGCAGGACAAACAGCCAATAGGAAAGCAAGCTCGGGGCTTTGATGGCAGTAAAGGGCCATCTTCTGACCAACTTTCCCATGTCAGGTCGATAGGGAGACTGAGAAAAAAATTACAGTCTCCAAGGCTCCAAGACAAAATACCCACCCGGCACTGCTTTGAAAGGGCAAACCCTTCGAGATACACAAGGATTTTGATTGTTTGAAATGTTGGTAACATTTCATCTTCCCAGAGACCTTGTTCATTTATCAGGGTTCTTAAAACCCTTTTGTTCATAAGCTTGTGGTGAGGACAGAAAACATTCTATCTAATATCAGAGCACAGCTGTTCAGCGACAGAAAGACTTAGGGGAAAAGCCCTTCAAAAAAAAAGGAAGGGGGGAAAACACCAGGGCTATAAACATGGGAAAAGCGACTGTGGCTGAAAGAAGGCCTTGCAAGCAACAGCTGCCTCACAAGAATATGCTGTTTGGGGAAGTGTGAGAAAGAGAATCAGCACACTGACAGCAGGGCCTCTGCAAGGGCTGGGTAAACACTGGGACCAAGGCGAGGCCCCCAGAGCTGGGCTCCTCCTCTCTGTAGGGTTCCTGGCAGTTCTGCGCAAGGCCCCAACCAGGGCCCCTAAAAATGTTTGAAGTAGGTGTGGAGGCTTGAGTAACATCTTCTTAAGGGCCAGTGTGGCCGGAAAAAAAAAAAAAAAAGACCTAGTGGAAAACTCTGTCCATCCAATGCCACAGAAGACTATGAAATATTTTCTAAAAAGGACTTTGACTGCTCCTGAAAGCACAAGACAGAGCGAGCAGAGTCAGGCCAAGGCAGGGACTGTGTGGCACTAGCCACCGGCTGAGTGAGGCCAGGACGGACAGTTCTGGGGTCTTGGATTCATTTTCAGCTCTGCATTTTTCAGTCGAGGGTCATGTTGATCTTCACGAATTCGAATAAAGGAACATCACATCCACATTTATGAAATGTCTGAATAGTAGCATTTTTAAAAATGTGGTTTTGTTTCACATTTCAAGGCAGATTCTAAAAGGGAATAAGGATAAAGTTGACAGAAGAAAATGTTCACTGTGAATTACAGTCACCTTGTTACGTGATATTAGCATGTGATAGCTATTGCAAGCGGGAGCTCTAGAATCAGAAAGACCTGGGCTTAAATGCTGGTGCTGGGTGACCTTGAAAAATGTGTCTACACCTCTGTGCCTAAGATTCCCCATCAGTGCAAGGAGAACCCAAGCATCTCCTCTACAGCGCTGTCATGATGGTTCCGTGAGCTTCTACGGAGGAAGTATCTAGAAGAGGGTTGGTCCTAGTGAGCTGCACAAAATTGAAGCTATAATTTTAATGAGATGGGAGTTATAATGAGATTTTGTTGCAGTAAAAAGAGCCAAGTCAGGAAGCGTGGGAGATCTGAGCTCGACCACTAATTAGATTCCATGCCACCTCCGGGCCTCAGTTTTCTCTGTTGGAGGCGAATGATACCTGTCTCCCTATCTGACATGAAAATTATGTCATTATGACATGAAAATTATGTGAGCCAGGTGTGGTGGCTCACGCCTGTAATCCCAGCACTTTGGGGGACCGAGGCAGGTGGATCACCTGAGGTCATGAGTTCGAGACCAGCCTGGCCAACATGGTGAAACCCTGTCTCTACTAAAAATACAAAAAAAAAAAAAAAAAAAAAAGGTGTGGTGGTGGGCACCTATAATCCCAGCTACTGGGAAGGTCAAGGCAGGAAAATTGCTTGAACTCAGGAGTCGGAGGTTGTAGTGAGCAGAGATTGTGCCACCGCACTCCAGCCTGGGTGACAGAGTGAGACTCCGCCTCAAAAAAAAAAAAAAAAAAAAGTTATGGTTAAAGAGACTTAGGAAGTATAAAGGCATTTATGAATGTGATCTACAGTTATTATAAAATCTCCTTATTACACAATTTATTTTCCCTCATTCAGCAAAATTCTAATGCAAGGACCCTGAATGATCAGCTCATAATTCTACCTGATAATCTTAATTCTAATAAACCAATTGCAGAGAGAGAGAGAGATGTAGTAAGAAAGACAATCAGTGAAATTTGGTGAAATTAAGGATGTTCACTCTTTTTAGTTGTGACAGTTGCACTGTGGACATACATGTATGTAGGAGAGGCTTCACACACTGTTACACACGGAGCAGCCACAGATGAAATGACATCATGTTTGGATTTGCCTTAAAGTCATCTGGGTGGGAGGGGGAACTGGGGTCAGGTGTAGAGAAAAATAGATTGGCCACGTGCTAATAATTGTAGAAGCTGGGTGAGGGAGCGTGGTAGTTATTTATATCTCCTACTTTTATGTTTGAAACGTTTCCATAATGAAAGGAAAAAATAATAACAATGAAATCCAAAAGAGGGATCAATGATTAAACATCAGTGATGGCAGCTGAGGACCAGGTAGAGAGGCCTGACTGGGAGGGTCCGCTTCCCTGCATACCTCAGATGCAAACAAGATGCACAGTAAAGGGGAAAGCTGGAAACTGGGCAGCCTGTTACACACACACACAAGACTGTGGGACGAAAACAAGTCACATAACCTCTCCAGGCCACAGTTTCTTCATCTTTAAAGTGAGAACGTGAGACTCAAATGCCCCTTTCAGTGTTAATGTAATAGGATTTTTAGGAATTTCAAGCAATCAGATATATCTTGCCAGATTTTCTGAATATAATAGATAAATCTCACTTTCAAGGAAATGAAACAATTTAAAATATACCCGGCAAAGAGCCGGGCACGGTGGCTCACACTTGTAATCCCAATGAATCGTGAGGCTGAGGCAGGCAGATTACTTGAGCCCAGGAGTTCAAGGCTGTCATAAGCTCTGATCGTATCTCACTGCATTCTAGCCTGGGCAACAGAGCAAGACCTCGACTCTAAAAAATCAAAATAAATTGACAAAATATACCAGAAATGTTCTTTATTAAAGAAGCACAGCAACAGAGAGTCTGGCTAAGTGCAAATCCTTTGGGAAGGGCCCACCTTCCTCCCCAGTGTATTTGTGGCTTTAGATTCGGCTGGTACAGTAAAAGATCCAACTGACCAAAACACTGAGTTTGCAGAAATTCTTCCAAACTTATTTTTACAAGTGGAATGTTACCTTAAGGAGAAAAAAAGTCCTTTATGTTTCTCTTGAAATCAGGTAATTTCTCTCAAAAACAGGAGTCTGCTTTCCCTTAGGAAGAGGCTAGAGCGAGGCACGCAGTCTTCTTGGTGACCTTGCAGGGTTCCTGCTTGAGGTGGCCGCAGGGCACCAGCTCTGTGTCCGGAACTAGAGAGGTAGACGGCACAGGTGGAGACCAGGAGGAGTCTGCCAGTTTTATGGAAGATTCTCCTGGAAGTGGGGGACAAAAGAAAGAGGGCCCATTAATAAAAGCTTCTGATTGGCTGCCTCAATTACAGGGCTTTCCTGCATCCTTCATTCCCAAATAGGCTTCTCACATGTCTCCTTGTTACCTTAAGGACTTGGAACATGGCCGGGCACGGTGGCTCACACCTGTAATCCCACTACTTTGGGAGGCCGAGGCGGGCAGATCACTTGAGGTCAGGAGTTCCAGACCAGCCTGGTCAACATGGTGAAACCCCGTCTCTAAAAAATACAAAAATTAGCCAGGCGTGGTGGTGCATGCCTGTAATCCCAGCTACTCAGGAGGCTGAGGCAGGAGAACTGCTTGAACCCTGGAGGCGGAGGTTATAGTGAGCTGAGATCATGCCACTGCACTCCAGCCTGGGCAACAGAGCGAGACTCTGTCTCAAAAAAAAAAAAAAAAAAAAGACTTGGAACAAACTTTTCTAATATATGGCCTAAAAATCTCTCTCTCATTTCTTCTAAAAAGCACCTGATTTTGTCTACCAAGGATTCAACACTCTTTTGTCCTGTTAAGAGCACCCTGTCTCGCTGATCATTAAAAAAACCAACCTAGAAATGTCTTTGAACAGTCAGTGAAAGCCCACATTTTTTGAACAACTACTGTCTACAGACACTCACCAGGAGCTACGGGAGATAGAAGGGAGTAAGACAGACTCTGACTTCTTTTTGTTGAGAGACAAACCAGTGACAAATCAGATTTTGATGGCCGGGGTTCCAATATTGTGTTTGAGTACCAGCTCATCCCGTAGCCACTGAGTCCTTAGGCCCCTGTTTCCTTCTCTGTAATATGGTGATAAAAATAACAACAACTCGTGGGCTTCTTGGGAGAATTAAATGCGATAACCCCACAAAGCAGTTACACTGGTGGGTGGCACATGCTAACCGTTCAATAAATGTTGTCTGATCATCTGAGAAATGTACTCGTGCAAGAAGCCGCTAACACCAGGAGATGTCATACCAGCGAGGTCACATGATACCTAACACCCAAGGCCAAATGAATAGTAGAGAGGGTAGATTTGCTGCAGGAGAATAGGGTGTGAGTGTTAGTGGGGGCACCAGGACCAACTGGGCTAGCCTCCAGAGTGTCTGAGACTTCCATCACCCAAATGACTGGTCCGAGCCACAGCCCACCCAGGGATGAATGTGGACCAGCCTGGACCTCAGGGCACTTGGGCTTTCTGTCCCCCAAACAGAACTTGGAGTCTTATGGGTGTGGGGGAGGGCTGGTCAGGGAAGGATTCGCAGAGTGGAGTCACTGGCGCCAGGGGCTCAAAGATGGACAGGGTTCCCAAAGGTGAGAGGCAGAGATAATAAAGAGGCCGGCCTAAGCGCAGCCCATCTCCTCTCTCTAGAGGCCCCCTTCATGGTCACCTCTTCCAGGGTTGAACATGACGCACTGTCGGGAGTGGATTCCTCTCGCTCCCTGAAATTCCCCAGCTGCTGCTCAAACAGAAACCTACTTTTGCTTGCCTGGCTCTTGGGAGAGCTGTTGCCTGCATCCCCTCCCTACAAAGCAGCCCTTCTCAGAGCTGCGGGCTGAGGTCCCATCAGCCCTTCCCCGGGGCTTTCTCCTCTCCCGAAGACCACGTTCTGCTGCTCTCCTGGAAGCCACCACTCGCCTTTGTGCATGGCCCAGCACAGGGAAGCCAACCCTCGAGAGGACTTTGAGGTCTCACCTGGCAGGGACCCAGGCTTGTGGCAGCTGTGTAGTCGCTCTCTCCACCGCCTCCACCTTCCAGAGCTGTAGGGGACACAGCTGCCACTGGCACCCCTTCCCAGGTCAGCTCAGAAGCTTTATTCTCAGGACGCTGGCATTCCACTCTGGGCCATCGCAGGGGATTTCAAGTGAAAAACAAAACAAAACAAAAACTGAGGAATGTCTTCCTCGGTAAAACAGAAGCCCTGTCCAGCTCACTTACTAGCTGGGTGACCTGAGGAACATTATATGACCTTTCTGTGCTTCAGTTTCCCAATCTATTAAACAAGGATAATAGTAATCTCTATTGTGCTTGTTTGGAGGAGTGAGTGAGTTGACATAACGGATGCGTTTAAAACAGTGCCTTTTAAAACATTAGGGAACTATTGGCATGTTGTTCTTTTATAGTGGTTACGGGCGAAGGGTACTAAATTAGGCAGACGGTGGAGACATCAATGAACCTCTCTGAGCTTCAGTTTCTTCATTTTCTTAAAATGAAGATAATGACAGTACCTACCCATTAGACTGTGGGAGGACCAAATGAGGTGATGCATGCTAGTGGTTTTATGTGAATGATTTAGCACAGTCCTTGGCATGTAGTAAACCAGAAAAAGGCTCACACCTTGAACGAACGAACAAACGAACGAAAGAAAGAAAGAAAGGAAAAGAAAAAAAGAAAGAAAAGAAAGAAAAAAGAAAGAAAGAAAGATCTTGAAAGAATAAAGGAAGGAAGGGAGGAAGAGAGAGACCAAGAGAGGGAGGAGAGGAGGGAGGGAGAAAGAAAGAAGGAGAGAAAGGGAGGGAGGGAGGAAGAAAGAGAGAAAGAAAGAATGAGAGAGAGAGACAGAGAAAGAGAGAAAATAAAAGAATGGAAGAAAGGAAGAAGGAAGGAAGGGAGGGAGGAAGGAAGGAAAGAAGGAAGGAAGGAGGAGGAAGGAAGGAAGGAGGAGGAAGAGGAGGAAGGAAGGAGGAGGAAGGAAGGAGGAGGAAGGAAGGAAGGAGGAGGAAGGAAGGAAGGAAGGAAGAAGGAAAGAAGAGAGGGAGGAAGGAAGGAGGAGGAAGGAAGGAAGGAGGGGGAAGGAAGGAGGAGGAAGGAAGGAAGGAAGGAAGAAGGAAAGAAGAGAGGGAGGAAAGAAGGAAGGAAGGAGGAGGAAGGAAGGAAGGAAGGAAGGAAGGAAGGAAGAGAGGGAGGCAGTAAGAAAACCCCCTGAAAAAATAATGACCAGACTCATTAGAGATCTAAGACATGCAACCTAGCCTCCAAAATGCAGCCGGCTACAACAGTTCCTCCAGTCTGCAGCCTCCTCCAGAGTGGTGTCCATGCTGGGTTGTCCTCATGCCCTCTTACTGTTCCTGGTCTGGGTCTTGTACATCACAACCACTGAAGTAAACAAGCGTCAGATGAACAGCATGTTCAAACATGTCTACTCAGCCCCCAGGAAAACAGTGGAGGAAAAAGAATCCTTTTAGAATTTTTCTCGACTTGTTCAACACACAGGGTTCCACCATCCAAGAGAGGGCTGTGTGGGGGTGGCACCAATGGCATGAAGCAGCCACTGGACTGTTGAGGGTAGTCGTGAGTGCCCAGGCTTTGGCTTTGGAGAGATTGTGGTTCAAGTCTTGATTCTGCCCATTTCTGACTGCAGGATTTGGGCAAGTTTATTAATCTTTTTAAGCCTCAGTTTCCCTCATCATAAAATGGAAATTGCAAAACTTACCTCATGAAGGAGCTGTGAGAATTAAATGAATTATTTGTAAGATACAGACAGTGTCTGGTAGAGGTAAGTGCTTCATCCATTTGGGCTGTGTCAACTCTGGGTTTCCCAAAAACTTGAAGACAGCAGGGCGTTCCGTACATTCAGTTGTAGGGAAAATCTTGTACCTTCTTAATTTTTCTGGTGGTGGGGCAGGAGAAGAGGGGTGTGGTCATGACCTGAGCCCCTGGAATGCTTCTGCCCAGCATCACTGAGCCGTGCCCACCCTGCTTCGGGGTCATTTTCCTCCTCTGACTGCCACTGTCATTCCCTTCACCATCAACACCCCCTCCTTCTGCAGAGATGGTGAACATTCTGGCATTGTTCCTTCCAGCCAATGACTTCTCTCTGGCCTGTGATTGGTACCCCCCAGATTCCAGCGCAATCCAGGCATCCCAGCTATGTCAGCGTGACTCACATCGTGTGTGCCTGACATCCACACGGCCCCGTAGAAGGCTGGCTCCAGCAAGAGGGTATGTGGAACGCTGCTGACTGTTTGATGGCTGTGAAGTTATCTTTTTTGGGGTCAGGCCATTAAAGTTGCATCTGATGTTTTATGGAACAAACCCAAGAGAAACTGCATGTTGAAATCCATGAGACATGAAGAAGATTTTTACAGATGAAGACACATCGGCAGCTAACGTTAGGTGGGTTTTTTCCCCCCTCAAAACTTTGTAGTTTTTCTTCCATGTGGCTATTTCAAAGCAGAAGCAATCCCCAACAGTGAAGCATAGAGGCTGCCATCGCAACAGGTTCGGTGAGGCCTGGAGCTGCCGGGGCACCTGGAAAGAACATGGGTCTGTCTCTCCGCTCTCATCAGCCCAACCAGAGTCGTCTGCTCCATTCCTAAATTCTCTACCCAACTCACCTCACAAACCCTGAAGAAACATCATTTTCTGTGCAAACCTAAATTCGTCCTGGGTGCTTTTTAGTGCATGCTCCCAACCCTCTCCATTCTCATGCTACTTGCAAGTGACCAAGGAGCCGGTCACTCCACCCAATTCCTGGCCCTCTGGGCACACTGTGCACCTTCCAACTTTTGTTCCCGGGTGTTGTCACCTTTGTCCAGAGCACCCTTCCTTTCCACTTCTGCCCACTGTTCATCCAAGCAAATGGTCCAAGAGGAGTCCACTCAAATAACAGGCATACTGCCAGGCAACGATACGATAAGAAAGATTAGCAGACCAAGCATCAGAGCCTTTTGACCCTTGAACCCAGGACTCAAGCACACCTCCTCCAGGCAGCCTTCTCAACCATCCCCTCGACTGAACCCCTCAGTCTCCCTCCTCCTGCACTCCTTTAACTTTTAGTTGACCCTTGTCTCCCTAAGTAAAAGCTATGTGTGTGTCTGCTCCCCTCCACACTGTAAGGCTGTTGAAGAGGGAGACCTCAAGATGCTCATTCTCGTTCTTGGACCACTTAATTAATAGAATCAGGACTTCGAGATCTTTCTCCTTCCACTGGCACTTGAATGCATAAAGAAGCAAGTGCGACAATGCTCATGGCACATGACGTATAAAAGCAAACAACTGGGGAAGGAGGGCCCCCAAATGCCCATTAACTGTGGGAAGTCGTACAATTCTGGCATATCCTTGCTATTGAAAACTGTTCTGGCCAGGCGCAGGCTCAAGCCTGCAATCCCAGCACTTTGGGAGGCCGAGGCGGGCAGATCACAAGGTCAGGAGATCGAGACCATCCTGGCTAACAAGGTGAAACCCTGTTTCCACCAAAAATACAAACAAAAAAAATTAGCCGGGCGTGGTGGCGGGCGCCTGTAGTCCCAGCTGCTTGGGAAGCTGAGGCAGGAGAATGGTGTGAACCTGGGAGGCGGAGGTTGCAGTGAGCCGAGATTGCGCCACTGCACTCCAGCCTGGGTGACAGAGCAAGACTCTGTCTCAAATGAAGAAGAAGAAGAAGAAGGAGAAAGAGGAGGAGAAGGAGAAGAAGGAGAAGAAGAAAGAGAAGATAAAAAATAGGCCAGACACAATGGCTCACGCCTGTAATCCCAGCACTTTAGGAGGTCAAGGAGGGCAGATCACGAGGTCAGGAGATCGAGGCCATCCTGGCTAACGTGGTGAAACCCTGTCTCTACTGAAAATACAAAAATTAGCCAGGCTTGGTGGTGGGCGCCTGTAGTCCCAGCTGCTCGGGGGGCTGAGGCAGGAGAAAGGTGTGAACCCGGGAGGTGGAGGTTGCAGTGAGCCGAGATCGCACCACTGCACTCCAGCCTGGGCGACAGAGCGAGACTCTGTCTCAAAAATAATAATAAAAATAAAAATAAAATAAAATATAGTTCAGGTGCGGTGGCTCACGCCTGTAATCCCAGCACTTTGGGGGGTCAAGGAGGGCAGATCACTAGGTCAGGAGATTGAGACCATCCTGGCTAACATGGTGAAACCTCGTCTCTACTAAAAATACAAAAAATTAGCCAGGCGTGGTGGTGGGCGCCTGTAGTCCCAGTTACTCAGGAGGCTGAGGCCGGAAAATGGCGTGAACCCGGGAGGCAGAGCTTGCAGTGAGCCGAGATAGTGCCACTGCACTCCAGCCTGGGTGACAGAGCGAGACTCTGTCTCAAAAAACAAAAAATAAAAATAAAAAAGAAAGAAAGAAAAAGAAAAGCATTCTGCACTTACAATGAATGAAGTAGATCTATATGTACTGGCATGGAAAGACTCCAAGAGATTATTATTAACTGAAAAAAATCAAGTCACAGAACAATATGTCTGGCACGATCCTATTTAGGTTTTTAAACTGTTATGTTCCAAAAAGAAAACCACAAAGATCTCTCGGATGTGACTGGGAAAATGGTGAGTTATCTGAAAACGTCGGGAAAGTAAGAAATCATAAAAAATGAACCACACCTACCATACACATTTGATTTCAAGTTAACTTACATTGATTTACCAATCTCTGGATAGCAGTCCAAAGCTTTTCCAGTCTGGGTCTGTTGATTAGAGCTGCACACCGTTTTACTTGTGTAAGCCATACTCAGAATGCATTGTCTAAGACTTCTAATTTCATTTTCTTTGAGGTGGAAATGAGAAAAAGTTACGGATATGGTCATTTGAGCGCAGGATCCTAAATTACGCTATGTAGAGGCTGTGTGATCTATATAAGTTACATAGCATTGTTGAGCATAAATTTCCAATCTGCAACACAGGGCATTAATAATATACCCACGGGTAACTGATAGGAAAAAGGACGATCCGGTGTGTACAATGCCTGGTGCTCAATAAGGGTGAGCTAATCTACTAAGTATTTTACTTTCCTCTCATTATAGGGGGTAAGAAGACAAAGCAGCAGCAGGCCATCACCCTACCTGGGACTCTGGCCACTTCCTCTTTCTGCCTTAAAGATGCTCAAAGTCTGGGCCGGGCACAGTGGCTTATGGCTGTAATCCCAGCACCTTGGGAGGCCGAGGTGGGCAGATCACCTGAGGTGAGAACTTCGAGACCAGCCTGGCCAACACGGTGAAACCCCAGTCTCTACTAAACATACAAAAATTAGCTGGCGTGCTGGCGCATGCCTGTAGTCCCAGGTACTCGGGAGACTGAGGCAGGAGAATGGCTTGAACCCGGGAAGTGGAGGTTGCAGTGAGCCAAGGTTGCACCATTGCAATCCAGCCTGGGCAACAGAGCGTGACTCTGTCTCAAAAAAAAAAAAAAAAAAAAAAAAAATGCTCAAAATCCATAGATACCAGTGGGAAATTAGTATCCAACATGAAGTGTGAATGGACAAGAACCTGCTATGTGCCAGATCTGTACTGGGTGGATGGCAGCATATACTGCCCAGTAAGTTCATCTTAGTTCATTTTGGTTCCAAAGGACATTATGATCCAATGATGAAGGTTTGATATACATGGGAAGATAACAATAATAATATACAGCATCAATGAGGATATCAAGGACATTTTCAGTTACAGATGATTTTAAAAACTAGGGACATTATGATCTAATGATGAAGGTTTGATATACATGGGAAGATAACAATAATAATATACAGCATCAATGAGGATATCAAGGACATTTTCAGTTACAGATGATTTTAAAAACTAACAAATTAGCTTAAATACCAATTTAATTTTTGAAACAGGGTTTTGCATGTTGCCTAGGCTGGAGTTAACATAATCATAGTGCACTATATACCTTCAAACTCCTGGCCTTAAGCAATCCTCCTGCCTCAACCTCCTGAGTAGGTGGGACTACAGGTGCGCACCACCTCACCTGACTTATAAGTATGCATTTCTATTTATTGTTTTAGAGACAAGGTCTCACTATGTTGCCCAGGCGGGACTCAAACTCCTGAGCTCAAGAGATCCTCCTACCTCAGCCTCTTGAGTAGCTGGGACCACAGGCAACCACAGGCATGCACCACCGTGCTTGGCTCCCCAAATTTTTAATTGGCTCAAGCAACGAAAATTCTGAAGGTCAATGGGACTTCAGGAGATATCTGATCAAGCCTCTGGTTCTAGTTCCTTTGCTTTTCTCAGTTCTTTCTTACTACATGTGCCAGCTTTGTCCTCAAGCTGACTTCTCTCTAGTTAAAACCAAAACAAACAAACAAGCAAAAACACTCTAGCAATTCCAATTCCAAGCCTCATACCTGAGACCACATCCTCTGCATTCTGCAAGCCACTCTAAACTAGTCAAGTTCATTTACCCAACTCTGACTCAGTCACTCTGCAAGATGGGATTATGTTGATTATTTTGGGCCAATCAGGGATTACCCCAAGATCTGGTGAAGGAGTCAATTTAATGTGTGCTTCTTTCATGTGTCAGGCACTGTGCTACTTGCCTTTACATGGATTATCACATTTATCCTCGTAATAACCCTATGAAGTAAGTGCTACTAGCAGTTCCAGATTATAGTTGAAGAAACTGAGGCCCAGAGAAGTTAAGTAACTTTTCTGTGGTCGCACAGCCAATAAGTGGTAGAGCCAGGATTCATACTTTGGCCCTCTGTCTCCAGACCCCACATTCATAACCACTAGACCACAAAGTCTGCCAAGGGAGAAGTTCCAAGGTGATGCCTGATGTGCTGTGCAAACATCACTCTCTGGGTAAATTGGGAGGGAGGAGCACTTGGCCTGCTGTGATGATGACAGGTTAGGGCTTGAGCTAGGTCTTAAGCAAGGGTGGGAAAGTAAGATCAAGTGAACCTTCAGAGATGGGAATCATGTAGCAGAAATAACAAACACAGTGGGATCAGACAGACTGTCAAGTTTGCTGCTAATAGCTGAGTGAACTTTGTCAAATTATTCACTTCTCTGAGCTCACAGGTGAAATAAGAAGCCATGAGAGTGAATCAAAGGCCCATGGGAAAATCTAAAGTGAGAAGTGGGCTGAGAATATGATCCTGGAAACCCTGAACAGGACCAGTAAAAGTCAAGCCAAGTCCTACGGGAAAATGGAAAGTCCCTTGGAAGGGTACACATACAAAGGATTCGCTACAGTGACAAATCTAGAGAAATTATTCTAATCTTCCTTACCATTTCCTGCCAGCCCAGGAAACAAGGAAGAGGAAGACAAAGATGAAGCCTCAGGCGTTGTAAGACTACACTTTACAATCACCCAGTTCCGGAGCTGGATAGGACAACAGACAACCTGCTTATTGCACAGATAAGAAAGGAGACACATTTTGAACACTTACATGAAGAGGCATACAGGTAAAGTGCCAGGCACAGTGCCTCATAAACAGCAAGTACTCAATAGACAGTGTAAAATATTATTGGTGAATAATAATAGTTACTATTTTCATAAGTGACTTATCCAAGACCTCAGAAGTTGATTAGCGACCAAAAAAGATAAGAATCCATGTCTTTTAATGTCTAGTGCAGTTTCTTCATCACTCTGAGCTTTTTTCTCTGATGAAGGATGCCAGATACCACTGTAAGAAGGGAGAAGAAATAGCAACCTAACGTAGGAAAAACTATCAAAGACGGAAAATGTTGGAATAAGCATTGAACAAGTAGTTTGGAAACCAAGATTATGAATCTTGGTCTGCCATTAACTGGCTCAATGACTTAACCAGCTCAGGCCCCGGTTTACTCATCTATAATGGTAGAGATTTGAATAAGATCATCTCTGTTTCCTTCCAACTCTGAAATTCTATGAAAGCAGGTTCCTCTCTTAACATTTCAGTAGTCTTCTTTATAAAAGATGTAAATACATTCTAGGAAAAACAATGTATAGGGGCAAGGTCACATAAAAAATTGGAAGTAAGAAAAGGCATGAGAGTTGGCTTCAAATATCTGAAAAACCTTCTAGTCATATATGTGTTAGATATATGTTGTGTGAGGCTCCAGACAACAGAAATAAGAGTAAAAGCAACACAGAGGCAAGTTTCTGCTCAATACAAAACAGATTTTTTTCCATGTATTTTGGAACACTGCTATTAGGTGCATATATGTTCATAATTGTTAGGTGTTCAGATGGACTGACCCTTTCGTCATTATAAAACATTCTTTTTGTCTCTAGTAACAACTTGTCTCTTAAAGTCTATTTTGTCTGGTATTTGCATGGCAACTCCAGCTCTCTTTTGGTTATTATTTTCATAGTATGTCTTTTTTCCATCTTTACACTTATTTGCTTTTTAATTTAAAGTGTTTCTCTTACAGACAACATATAGGTGGATCATATTTTATTTATCTATTATCTCCCTTTTGATTAGAGTGTTTAGTCCATTTACATTTAATGTATCTATCAGGTAGAATTTATGTTTGCCATTCTGCTATGTTTTCTATATGCATTATGTCTTTTTTGTTGTTCTATTCCTCTGTTACTGTTTTTTTGTGTGTTAAATGTATATTATCTAGTGACATGTAGATTCTTTTGTTTCATTTCTTGTATTTTCAAAATTATTTTCTTAGTGGGTGCTCTGGGGATTACAATGAACACTTAAATTTTAAACAATCTGGTTTGGATTAATGCCAACTTAATTTCAGCACTATATAAAAACTTGACTCCAAGACAGCTTAGCTCTCTCCCCTCTCCTGTGTTATTATTGTCATAAAAATTATACCTTGTAAGTCCATCAACACTTTTAAAATTATTGCTTTATGTAGTTAGTTGTCTTTTAATCAGATAAACAATTACAAAAAAAGAAAACGTACATCTATATTGTCTTATATATTTACCTGTGTTGTTGCATTTACCAGTGCTTTTTATGTGTTTATATGGATGTGAGTTACTGTCTAGCATCCTTTCATTTAAGCCATAAGAACACCCTTTAGTATTTCTTGTAGGAAGGGTCTACTAGCAATGAAACCCCTGTTGTTTCAAAAAAAAATCTGGAAATGTCTTAATTGTGCCTTCATTTTTGAAGAATAATTTTGCAGATATAGAATTCTTGGTTGACTATGTTTTTCTTTCAATGCTTTGAATGTGATAGCCCACTGCCTTCTGGCTTCCATGGTTTCTGATGAGAAGTCAAGTGTTTAACTTATTGAAGATTCCTTGTATGTGATGAGTTGCTTTTTGTCTTGCTGTTTTCAAGTTTTTCTCTTTCTTTTGAAAGTTTGACTGTGATGTGTCTAGGTGTGACTCTCTTTGAGTTTAATCTACTTACAGTTTGATGAGCTTCTTGCATGTGTAATGTTTTAAATAAATTTAGGATTTTTCAGCCATCATTTCTTTAAATATTCTTTCTGTACTTTTTTTCCCTCTCCTTCTTCTGACACTCCAATTATGTGTACGTTGGTAGGCTTGATGGTGCCCCACAGGTCTCTAAGGCTCTGTCCATTTTTCTTCATTATTTTTTTCTCTCTGTTTCTCAGACTGGATGATCTCAGTTAACACAGCTTCAAGTTAGGTGATTCTTTCTTCTGCTAATTCAAATCTGCTATTGAACCCCTGCCTAGTGATTTTTTTTTTTTTTTTTGAGATGGAGTCTTGCTCTGTTGCCCAGGCTGGAGTGCAGAGGCACAATCTCGGCTCACTGCAACTTCCACCTCCAGGGTTCACGCCATTCTCCTGCCTCAGCCTCCTGAGTAGCTGGGCTACAGGTGCACACTGCTATGCCTGGCTAATTTTTTGTATTTTTAGTAAAGATGGGATTTCACTGTGTTAGCCAGGATGGTCTCGATCTCCCGACCTTGTGATCCGCCCACCTCCCAAAGTGCTGGGATTACAGGTGTGAGCCACCGCGCCCAGCCATGAATTTTTTATTTTAGTTATTTTACTATTTGATTTCAGAATTTCCATTTGGTTCTTTTAAAGAATTTATTCCTCTTTACTGACATTCTGTATTTCTTATAGTTTAATTCTTTAGAGATGGTTTCATTTACTGCTTTGAGCATATTTATACCTATAATAGCTAATTTAAAGTCTTTGTCTAGTAAGTGTAACATTTGGGCTGCCTCGGGTACTGTTTCAATTAATTGCTTTTTTCCCCTATGCATAGGCCATAGTTTCCTGTTTCTTTGTGTGCCTCATAATTTTTTATTGAAAACCGAACATTTAAAATAATACAAGGTAGCAACTCTGGAAATCAGAACCCCCCAACATTCTGCTGAATTTATTGCTTTTGTTGTTTACTTAGTGATTTTCCTTGACTAATTCTATAAACTCTGTATTTTTGGTCGTGTGCAACCACTAAATTCTCTCTTTGATTTGCTTCATGGTCAGCTAATGATTAGACAGAGATTTCCTTAAATGCTTTAAACCAATACATTTCCCAGACTTTGCTGGGGGACTCTGTATCTGTTGGAGCATGCCTTCAACAATCTGGTGGGAAGCTTAAAGTTCTGTCTTCACTGTCACTTTCTACCTGCACAGAGTCTCCAGGTCAGCTGGTTTGGTGAAAGAGTAGCACCTTCTCAGGTCTTTCTCGGGCATGCACAGAGCCATAGATACACACGTGGTCTTCTAGATTCTCAAGAATACGTTAAAGCTTTTCAAAGTCCCTTATGGACAGGACATTCACCTGTTCTTCTTTTTCCTTTTTCTAGTCAGCCTCTTGGTAGCACCAACTGGTTGATCACCACCTCAGGTAGTTGAAAGGGAAGCTCAAACGTGACTTTGAAAGGCAGAGAAATTTGAGAAGGTGAGAAAACAGATGCAAACCCACCTAGGGACACAAGTTACAGGTCTGGTGAAAAGCAAGGTAACTGATCCAAAAACCCAAAGTAGGGAGCATCACTAAAGCAAAAGTAAGCAATAGGAAGTATCTAATGTCATTCATAGGGCAGAAATCATTTGTGAAACAATACATGAATGAAATATTGTCAGAAAAAAACAAAAAGAATGAGAAAATTGTAACGATACTGTTTAAATGAGAAGAATCCATGCAAAGTCTTAACGTCCGTAGTTTTAGTAGTGAGACACGCTAATTTAGTCCCAGCTCTGTCACTAACAGGCTATATGATCCTGGGTCAATGTGAGCGCTGTCCCTCTCTGATCCGGAGTTTTTTAAGGAAGCAATGTTTCCTAAATCTTAGTTATTTGCATACAACCTTCCTGATTTAAAAAAAGTGTATCTAAGTATCACTTATTCAACTTAATTTTTAAAAAATCAATTCCCTTTATAAACTTAAGTACTATTGTAATACCTGTGAAATTATGAGTTTAAATGTTACTTTTTTCCTAATACTCATTAGAATAAACCTCAAATTACTAAAATACAAAACACATGCTCCTCCGTATACCTCCTCTGATATGGTTTGGCTGTGTCTCCACCCAAATCTTATCTTGAATTCTAATGCCCATAATCCCTATATGTCAAGGGAGGGACTCAGTGGGAGGTGACTGGCTCAAGGAGGCAGTTTACTCAATGCTGTTCTGATAGTGAGTTCTCATGAGATCTGCTGGTTTTATAAGTGTCTGGCATTTCCCTTGCTTGCACTTCTCTCTCCTGCTCCCATGCAAAGAAGGTCCTTGATTCCCCTTTGCCTTCCACCATGATTGTAAGTTACCTGAGGCCTCCTCAGCCATAAGGAACTGTGAGTCAATTAAACCTCTTTTCTTTATAAATTACCTACTCTCGGATATGTCTTTATAGCAGTGCAAAAATGAACTAATATATCCTTCCTCACTTTGGGAAACATTGGATTGGATGCCTAAGGTTCTTTGCACTTCTGGGATTCGGTGGATGAGTTTTCCCTGTGCCTTCTACTCAAGTTGGAAGGTTACCTCTTAGTACCTGTCAGTGAGGACGAGGCAATCTGGAGTTCAGAATAGACTGGTTTGAGATTACAGCATGTTGGCCACAGTCATTGAGTGACTGATCCATGGTGAAGTGAAAAAGGAAAAATCCCCCAGAGCTGAGATCTGGTACAGAAATTCTCATACCTTCACACAGTATATGACATACATTAATAATTCCACAGACTCCTAGAGGTAAATTGGTTCTGAAAGAATGCAACACAATAGACTTGAATTACTGTTAAAGTTTAAAAAACCCACTTAGCTTTGTTTCAGTGCTTACTATGCCAGGGCACTGTATTAAACATACTATAAACATTTACTCCTCATAATCACTGTGCTTGGTAGGTATTATTACTTGCATTTTACAGACGAGGAAACCAAGGCTCAGAGCAAATAAATGACTATTCAGTCCCCTCATAACATCCTAATGAGTTGCCATAGGCACTTTACCTGATTCCTAAAGTCAACCCCACTGTGTAGGGATGGCTTGCAGAGGAAGCTCATTATACAAACAGAAATCTGTCTTCCTTTTTGAGACAGAGCCTTGCTCTGTTGCTCAGGTTGGAGTGCAGTGGCGTGTTCTCAGCTCATGGCAACCTTTGCCTCCCAGTTCAAGTGATTATCCTGCCTCAGCCTCCCAAGCAGCTGGGACTACAGGCATGCGCCACCACACCCAGCTAATTTTTGTATTTTTAGTAGAGATGGGGTTTCACCATGTTGGCCAGGCTAGTGTCAAACTCCTGACCCCAAGTGATTTGTTCACCTCGGCCTCCCAAAGTGCTGGTATTGCAGGTGTGAGCCACCACGCTGGGCCCAGAAATCTGTCTTCAAATGTTTAATCAGTGACACTAGTTTTATTCTTTGGGGCCACAGAACACAGATGAGATAAAATGATCCCTCATTTAGTTCACCCAATTTACAGATGAGAAAATGGAGTGCAACTTGGGGTTTCATTAATGAAATCAGCTTCCAGAGGATGAGATAACCGTTTTATCTTTCCTGTCTAGACCAGTATCCCCAGTGGTACTGGAGGTGCCTTGCTCCAGGAGCCTGGGGTAGAGAATGCAAAGATGGCAGTCATGCCCTATTGTATTCTTCTGTAACTGCCTTGAGGGTCCGCAGGTTTCTGAAGCTGCTTCAAATTGCTCTCTCTCTCATAAGCCACACATTAAGAAGGATACAACACTTTAAGACTGATATCAGTGAACTCGTCAGGATCGAGAGGAGGGCAGCCTGCTGGTGGTCTAATGTCCAGCTGAACAGCTGAAGAGAAAGGGTAATTCAGTCTAAGGGACAGAAGATGAAGAGATGGTGCTTTCAAATATCTGAGCAGCTGTCAGTATAAATGAGGGAGATGGCTTGTTCTGCCTAGTTTCAGTGGCTGGAGACAGCACTTAAGGGTAAAAATTGCCAGGAGGTAGGAAGTTTGGGCCCCCAACTCCCTGTGTGACCTTTAGTAAATCATTTAACTGAATAGGTACTGCCATGATAGATGGGAGTATGACCTCAGAGACCCATGAATTTTCCTTACAATCCTACATTGCTGTGATCTTGTTCAAGTCTTGCCCCAAGTTACACAGTTTGTGGCAGAATGGGGACTAGAACACACCTCTCCTAACCCCAAATCCAGCACTCTCTCCATGCCATATACCATACATCTAAAAAATTATATAAAACATTGTTTAAAAACTATCCCAGATATAATTATTTGTCAATTACTATGAGTTTCTCTTTTGTAGTAGCCACACCTTAAAAAGGAAGCACGTGTCTACAAGCATATCATTTTGTAAAGCAAATAATTTGCATCTAAGTGGACTTCACTGGAGTGCATGTAACCTCAGCGAATGATGTTTCTCCCATGTTCAATGCGGTGAAAAACGAGGGAGAAAAGTGGGATACAGCAGAAATCTTTCCTTGCTTGTTTCTGGTTATCAAGACTTGCCAGGAAACAAAAAGGGATGTCTTGTCCAAAGACTGCAACTCCGCAAAATTTGCTTAATTCCCTTTTCACTAAAGGAGCAACTGATGCTCCTTGAGTTCTGGGGAGCTCAGAACAAGCTTTGTTTAAAGAAGTTCACCAGGGCCATGGACTGTCACCTAAAGAAGGATCTGCAAGCTGGGGTCCATTCCAAACCATGCCTATATGTGCTCTGATGGGGGCTTTGTTTGACTTGTAGGAATAAGCTTTAGGTTAGTTTAAGCTTTAGGTTAAACTAACCTGCTAGGATTTCCTTAAGCACCCTGGAACAGTGTTATATTCTGTATATTCCTATGTTCTATATATTTTTGAAGACTGCCTTAACTTAGGACAAGGAAAACGGCATTTGTCCTCAGCGGACAACATGTACCAAGCGCCCATCTATACGAGGAACTAAATGTTAAAAGTTCCAACTCTTGATAGATTAATTTTCCCAGATACCTAGGAAGTGAGAACATACCTAAACCCACAATTTAAGAATCCTTGTTTAAAACATAAAATATATAATACATTGATTCCTATGTTGATGATGATAATAAAGTCACTGGAATTTTAGAGATTTTGAGCTGAAGGGGAACTTAACGATCATTTACTACAGCCAGTTAATTTTGTAGCTGAAGAAACTCAATCTTGGAAACACATACTCTATCCCCAAGGTCACAGTGCTGGTTAGTGGCAGAGTAGGAGCAAGAAAGAGAGTACAGTCCGCCGTCTCTATCCACAGGTTCCGTATCTACAGAGACACCCAGCCACGGATCAAAAATATTCAGAGAAAAACACACAGTAAAAAATAACAACTACAACGAGAAGCAATACAAATAAAAACACAGCATAACCGCTTCCAAAGCATTTGCATTATATTAGGTACTCTAAGTAATCTAGAGATAATTTAAAGTGTATGGGAGGAGTAGGTAGGCTAGTTGCAAATATTACACCATTTTATATCGGGGATTTTTACATCCTGGATTTTGGTGGTGGGGCAGGAGTCTTTGAACCAATATCCCCACGGACACTGAGGGATGGCTGTATGCTGACTTCTAGGCTAGAGCTGTTTCACCGACATGATGCTAATGAAAAGGACAGTATTTTCTGCATCAATTCTAGGAGACAGTCAAGCTAATAATCGGAGGTCTATATTCTCCTCTCAATGTCTGGGTGTCCCATGACAAGAAAATGAGCTATTGTGACCTCAAATTCCCTAGCCAAAGGAGTGAAACACTAATCAATGCCCTGCCAGATACAGGGAGGGTTCGTTCAGACGAGAAACAGATGCTGTGGGAAATACAGCTACTCAAAGAAAGGAATGCTCTCAGAATGATGGACCAAGGAAACGGCTCTATCTTTGGCTACTTTAAAGGGACTGAGTCCCAAATATGTGACATGTGAATCAGACATCCAACCAACTTGTTCCCATAGATTATAAACAAATTAAGAACATAATTTAAGAACATAATTCTTAAAATCACTATGCAATCCAAGTAATCGTTGCTTGACTAGACTGAGTTTTAAAGAGAAGATAAATTTCCACCTCCCTGGTTTAAGGTGTGTTGTATAAGGTGGATAAAAGAGCATATCATTTTATGCCTTTTGTTCTATGATTTTATTTTTTTTTTAAGAACATGTACTTATCCGGGATATTGTTTCCCATGCTAAAGCACTAGACAATGTGCTTCCCAGGGACAGGGACTGTATGAGTCAACTCTCCTTCCTGTCTACCTTCCAAAACATTGTCTATGTCCACGATATCCCCAATGCCTAGCACAGTGTTTGGTGCGTGGTAAGGACTCAATTTTAACCAAATAAATGAATGGATAAATTGCAAAACCCAAAGGCATTCTCCAAAGCACAACAATCTCAGCGTATTTAACTCTTCCATTAAAACCACTTCAATTCTACCTTACAGATTGGAATCATATCCCTGACATGTTCTGATGTATCTGTGCACAGACCTGTGATGTTATCCGTTTAACACATATGTGATCTCTCAGCATGAATAACCTTAATGAATACAATATATAGTTTCGTCGCAAACTTGCAGACACAGAAGGCATATTCTATGACTGGCCAAAATAGCATGAAGTCCTGCGGTCCATTCCCCTGGCTCCAAGCAAGACTGCATCTAATCTATGGTTGAGAACAATGCTTTCCTGAATGAGAAAGATTTCCGCTAAATGAAACATACAGTCTGCCTAAGTAAAGTCTTAAGTGTCTAAATGGAAGGTCAGACTTTGATTTCTTGAGGTAAGTATGGTTTTCATCCCAAGTGTAGCAAATTTCACTGGCGTTCCATTACCGACTTACTTAAATCATTTGCTAGATGACATAAAATTGCTGGTAATTACACTACAAAGAGTAATTATATGAACTTTTCTTGTACAACAGCAAGTAAATTTGAGTCTTATTCAATATTTTGTTAGGGAAATTTTAAATTAAATGTGCCATTTTATTTAAAAAGAGAAATATTAGGAGAATATATATTCAAAAGAAAGTAGGGGGTAGAAAAGGTTGCAAGTCACTAGTTTACTGGAACTACACAATGGGGATCATGTGCTGCTACTTGATACAACTAAATTTCCTGAGTTTAAATAATTTCAGGGAGACCCCCACACAAAATGGCCTGCACAGCCCTAATCCATGATCTAGGCTCCTCTCTCTCAAAATATTTTTTTTAAATAATGGTTCACGATCCTGAAATAATTGGTGGCCATGGGATGCCAGATGTGAGACATTTCATCTGAAACCTTATGTAAACTAACCCAAACCATTTGCTTCAGAATATCTTCCTTGACACCAGGAAAAAGTTTGGGTCCTGGGTTTGCATGTGCCTGATGGACCAACTGGCTGTTCTCAAAAACGGAAACATATGTGGGCACGATGAAGGAAAGGCTTTGGAAATTACACAAAGGAATTTTCTTGTTCCTTTTTCATCCTGTGTCTTTTTTTGCTACCCCTAGGCAATAGGTATACTAAATTTTGGTGACTTTTTATTTTCAAAAGCACAAAATTAAATGTTTTTCATGTTATTTCTCAGAACAATAACCTAACATTGGCATCCATATTTTTTTTACAATTTGATGACAATGTTTAAAGAAATAAAGTGAACATCCCCCCCACGCTCATCGAAAGAATAAGGAAGATAATTTTTGTTATTATCATCATCATAATTACTATTATTACCAATGAAGCTTGAAGGAACTCACCTCTATGCATCACAAATAAATAATTATTTGGTTTATAACTGATGAGACCACAACGAAAGTATGATTTGAGATAGCTAAGAGCAGAAATAAATTTGGATTTTTTTGCTCTAATTTCACTTTCCACATAAATCCCCTTTGCTCTGGATTTGTGCTTTTTGAGTTGTTGGCATCATGCATAGGTGTAGACTTTGTTTCAAGTTCTTGTAAGAGCAGATGCCCTGATTTAAGGCTGAGCAAAGAGGAAATGCATTCCTCATAGGCATCTACATCCAACTGGCTTGGATTGTCTAGTCCCCTTATACCAACCACCTATTTTCAGGTCAATTCTAAAATACAACATTTCTCTCCAGAGGTATACATTTTGAAGATTACAAAACTTTAAAATCAACCTGTTTCACATTTCAAAACTCATTCCTTTTAATGCCAACAAAAGAACAATAAGAAAATGATTTTAGAAAAATTTTAAATCTGCCTCCTGAAAGTTGCCACAAGGAAAACAAACCAAAAAAAGCCTCAAGAAGAGAACTATTTCTCCATTTTAAAAATTAATGTTTTTTACAGTTTGCAGAATATGAATTTAGCATGTTATGGAATTATGTTATAAACTGTACTAATAGATGCTAGTAATTCTTAAGTTTAAAGATTGAAAATTAAAATATGAAATATTTATTAGAAATACTTTATATTGCTTCAATTGGCTGTAACTGATACACAGCTGAATAAAACCATGAAATCGAAAGAATATTTAATCACATTGGGAAAGTGGACATTTTTAAGGGGAATGAATGTTTGAATTTGGACACAAAGTGTTTAGAAAACAAATAAAATTGACTATTGTTCAAAAAAAAATTCTGGTGGGGATAGTCTTGACATTTTACACAGAATTTACATCTCTAAAGTGCTTAACCTCCACTACTTAACTGTCTGAAATGAAGCTGAAGCAAAATTTAAAGGACATTTTGCCTTTTTAGTTTTTTAAACACTTCCTTTGGCTCCTTCCTTTTCTTTTAATAATTTATTCTGTTTTTTCTACCTTTATGCAGACAAACCAAGTGTCCATCAAATCAGGCACCAAAAAGCAAGCACTCTTAAATACAGTTCACTCGGGCTAAGCATGACAGTAATTACTGACATTTTTATTAATTGTAGCTCATTTTTTCCCCCAGAAGAAACAAAACCAAGTCTCTTGGGTCAGAGCAGCAATCATAAAACGAAAAAGAAATAAATAATAAGTTAAAAATAGAGGAAATGTGTTAAAAAGAAGGAAAAAGTACTGTTCATAACCAAACTGTGTCACCTTAAAAAAGAAACATTTCCACACTTAATATCTGAATCAGACAGAATGCTTCTCTCCTACTTTTGAAACAAATAGTTCCACTTCAAATCCACATTTTCAGAGAAGCCCCTAGCTTTCTGCATCTGATTCCTACAGCAGCCTCTCTACCTCAAAGAGGTAAAAGTCAGTTCACAGTATTTCTCTTCCAAACATCCCCACTGAAGCTCCTTGTAAATTTCAGCATAAACTCAGAACTGTCACCGTGGGTTTAGAAAATCATGACACATTTCAGCTATAACTCCCCAGATTGAAAGATTAAAAGGACTTTGCCCAAATTGAGGGGAAATGAAGGTGCGTGGGCTCACTCTGCAGCTGCAGTTTTCAGCCCTTGCAGTTTAGAAGATTCTCCATGAGTACGGATGCCACCGGGGTATCCAGCGAGTGGGAAGGGAGTCGCTCTACACGTTTTCACATCGATTTGTTGAACTGTTTTGAAAAGGGTATTTCTAGATCCATTTGTTCCAAATGCAGCAAAATTCATCCGATAGCGCTCACAATGCATGCACGGGATATCTTACACGTAATAGCCATCGCATTAACCAACCCAGCTGATACTGAGATGGTGAATGGGGCGGGGGAGCAGGGAGGACTATGTCGCGCGTGAAAAACTCCGGGTGTAAAAGGCAGTGCAGAACTCACTCCCCGAGGAACCGAAAAAGACATTCACGACTCCCTTAGTGGAGAGAGCATGGAAAGTCAAGTGGCGGGGGTCGCCCCCAGTGATCGCGACTTCAGTCTGATCTCAGTCCCCAGCGGAACAGGGACCACAACCCAAAGAAACGCGCTTTTTCCGGAGCAAAGAGCAGCCCCGATTTCAAAGTAGAAAAAATAAAACTGCTTGGGGGTGGAAGATGGCGGGGGGCGGGGAGGGAGGCGGGTCGCGGCGCTGGCTCCCGGCTCCGCGGCACGGCCTCCTCCGCGGCGCTGCCCGGGGCCCGGACCCTGCCCGGCGCTGCGCCCACCCCGAGGGTACCGGACCCGCCGCGCCGCCGCCGCGCTCTCCCCGCCGCGGCCCCCTCCCCCGCCGCTTCCTCTCGCTCTCCCAGCCCCTTCCCCCACGTGTGGATGACGTCAAAATTCCGCGAAAAAGCCGCGTGGTGGCTCCCCGAGCGGAGGCGCGATTCCGCCGCCCAGCGGCCCCCTCCCGGGGGCGCCCGGAGGGGGAGAAGCGCAGAGGCGGCCGGTTCCTTCTCCTCCCGGGAGGCAGGGCCCCCCGACGCCGACCGCCCGACGCCCTCCGCCCCAAAGCTGATTGGAAAATTCACTTTTGTAAAACAAATGTATTTCCAGAGCTATTTTCGGCCGCGTGAGGCGTGTCCTAAGCTGAATCAGACAGGAAGAGGGGGAAGTTCGGGTCTTTTAATTTTTTTTCTCCTAAGGGAGGGGAGTGAGATGCTTAGGTGGGTGACAGACGGCAGGCGCTCGCCTTCTTAACTCACGCCTGTCGCATCTGCCGTCTCAGGAATCCAGCCCCGTCCAAGGCGAAATTCGCCGAAAGGAGTGCGGAGGCACAGGCCGGACGGACTCTGCCCCCCTCCAGCGCGCAGCGCCCCAGCGCCCCAGCGCCCCGGCGGGCGCGGCTGCGACCAGAGGGTCCCGGAAGCGAGTTCACACCTGCAATCGCACTGCCTGTCACCACCCACCCTCCTCCCCCGTGCTCTCCGCTTCCCGACGTTTCCCTCTTCTCCTTGTCCGCATTTTTCTACTTTGCCTGTCCCTCCTTCCTCTTGATGTGCCTCCTATGTGTCCCCTCGGATTTCTGTGTCCCCTCGCCTTTGCCAGTCGGGTGTTCGGTTTTGACTGACCATCCATCCCTCCACGGAGAAACACAAACACAGCTCCACTCTTTGGGGGAGCCGAGGGGAAGGCAGGGGCTCCCATTTCTGAGCCTGAACTCAGTCACTCCCCGCACCCCACCCGGCCAAAGCGCCCCTGGGCGGACAAGGCGGGACTCGAACTCGCGCTGCTCCCGGGCCTCGAGCCGACCTCGGAATCACCTGGCTGGCAGGCATCCGCCAGGTGAGCTTGGGAGTCTGTGTGCTTAGTGCTGCAGGCTCCTGCAGAAATGTGCCTATAAACGCCCAACACGCTGCTGCACCCTCCACCTCCAGGCTTTGTACACTTTCCAACCGAAACTCCAAAACGCTAGAGTAGAGGGTGGGGAGCCGGCCGGAAAAGAAATAAAAGTTCAATAAAACTGGCGTTCGCTGAAGTTTATCACCAGCGCTACACGGGATACACACACACACACACACACACACACATATATATACATATATATATATTTTTTTTCTGTGAAGGGTGAAAAGGAGGTAAGGAAAAACCAACTTTCTACCGCCCCTCGCCGCCCCCCACCCCCTCGCCACGGTGATCAGTTTGGATTTAAAAGCCGGAGCACAGGCTCTTGCGCTTTTTCTCTAAACCTAAGTCTACACTGAAAGAAAATGTGCACTTTTGCCTAGAAGGCAAACCCGCGTGCTAGGTGGAGTGCATTTTAACAAGAAATTAGAGTTTTAACACATGGCCGGAGTGGCAACCAAAAGGGAAAACTCAGTTTCCAGTCCAAGCCTCCTAGAGACATTCCTGCCAACCTCCGCACCCTCTCACGCCCCACCCCACGTGTGAGAGTCTGCAAAACCACCGGGGATTGGATTCGATGGCGAGCTTCACGCTCGGGAACAGTCAGTAATCGGAAGGGGAAGTGGACAGGGGAACTTCAAGAGGCCAGCCTGCCACGCGGGAAGCGCCCGAACTTGCGGGTCTCCATGAATGCAGAGGGCGCCGGGAAGGGGGGGCATCCGGCCGCGACCCTCTCTGCCCCTCCCATTCGCTGCCCCCTCCCCGCTGGAATTTCTCTGTAAAGCAAGACGGAGTGGGGGGAGGGGGAGAGGGAAGGGGCGAGAGGGCCCTCGGCTCACTCCCGAGACGTGAGGACTCGCCACCCAGGCATTCTCCTCGGGGTGGGCAAGGCCCCGGGACGACCACCCGCTTCTTCCTCGCCCCCCCCGCTCCCACTTCGGGAGACCCAGAGCTCGAGATGCCTTTCCCCGGGGGGGGGGGAGTGTGCGGGGAGGTGGGGGTGGAAGGGACCTTGCTCGCAGAGCTATCAAGTGATGTCCAGAGGCTGGGAGCCCCGGTGGCCTCTGTCCTTGCCTGTCGGGTTAGATTTATACTTTAAAAATACCTCCCGCGCTCCCTCCTTTTCTCCCCTCTCCCCGCTGCAACTTTCTTTGATCCGCTCAAAGGTGGCTTAGGTGAAATTGGAGTAATTCCCTTATGGGGGTCTTAAAATGTAAGTGAATGTATTTATCCGAGGTGACTCAAAAGCTTCAGTCCGGAAGTCCAACGTGACTAAAATCAATAGGGGACTGTTCGGGACCGACTGTGTGCGGGTGAACACGGTATTCGGCCCGGGTGTCATCCGCGGCGCTGGACTGTTTCATTTTGAGTTTGCAACTTGGGTTTTTCAGCGAGCTTTTTTTCTTCCTGAAAGCTAATGGCTTCCACAGCAATTAGACATTTTCCTCGCCCGCCCCTTCCCTCCCCTTTCTTTACATATAGGAGATGGCATACTCATTCCCGCTGCTATTGATAAGGTCGGAGGCGGCCGGGCCTCTCCCCAGCTTTCGCCCGCCCCAGCGCCCGTTCTCCCTCCGCCCTCCCTTGGCTTCCTTTTGATGTAGTGGGGAACGCGTCCTACTAAAAAAAAAAAAAAAAAAAAAAAAAAAAGTAATCTGCCCGGTAACAATCAGCGCGCAGTAGCAGGAGCCCCAGAGCTATTGGCTATGCAAATAGAGGGAGGGGAGACGGCGCCCCAAACTCTTACTCACCCTTTTAAAGCGATATCCCCTCCTTTCCCCCCCACAACCCCTTCCGCTCCACCCTCGTTTAAGGAGGCTGGCTCCGGGGCCTGAGTTAATCGCTTGCACCTCTGGTTTCTTTGCTCCCTTCCTCCGCCTTGCAGAGAACCTAGTGTACGGCTCACCCTGCCCGCGCCCCACCCTGCCTTGCTGGCTCTCCGCGCCCCTGCCGGGGCCCCCTCTCTCGGTGAGGGAGGTACTCGGTCGGCCTCGGTGTGCCCAGAGAGCTCAAGCCACGCCATGCCCGCTGCACGTGCCAGCTCGGCCAGCACATCAGGGCGCTGGTCTGTCCCCTTCCTCCTTGAAATACACCGAAGGGCAGGGTGGGGGTGGGGGGTGACAGGAGGAAGGAGGTGAGGAAACGCCACCAGATCATATCTCCTGTAAAGACAGCCTTGACTCAAGGATGCGTTAGAGCACGTGTCAGGGCCGACCGTGCTGGCGGCGACTTCACCGCAGTTGGCTCCCAGGGAAAAAGCCTGGCGAGTGAGGCGCGCAACCGGAGGGGTCGGCGAAGATGCGGACGAAGGACCGAGGGTGGAGGCCTCATGCCTCCGGGGAAAGGAAGGGGTGGTGGTGTTTGCGCAGGGGGAGCGAGGGGGAGCCAGACCTAATCCCTCACTCGCCCCCTCCCCCTCCCGGGCCATTTCCTAGAAAGCTGTATCGGTGTGGCCACGCTCAGCGCAGACACCTCGGGCGGCTTGTCAGCAGATGCAGGGGCGAGGAAGCGGGTTTTTCCTGCGTGGCCGCTGGCCGCGGAAAAACCGCTGGGAGCCCTGCCCCCGGCCTGCGGCGGCCCTAGGCGCTGCACCGCGTCGCCCCAAGGGCCCCCAGAAGCACTATGGTTTCTGCTCGAGGATCACATTCTATCCCTCCAGAGAAGCATCCCCCTTCCTTCCTCACACGCACCCCTCCTTCTTCTTTTTCCTTTGCACAGTCTGCAGGGGGGCAGAAGGGACGTTGTTCTGGTCCCTTTAATCGGGGCTTTTGGAACAGCTTCGAAGTTATCAGGAACACAAACTTCAGGGACATGACCTTTATCTCTGGGTATGCGAGGTTGCTATTTTCTAAAATCACCCCCTCCCTTATTTTTCCCTTAAGGGAACTATTTCCAAATTGTCTGAGGTCACCCCATCTTCAAACAATCTACCCTACGTTCCTGGATCTTAAATTCAAGGGCAGAAGTATTAGGATCCGTTTTGAAGAAGCCAAAGTTGGAGGGTCGTATTTTGGCGTGCTACACCTACAGAATGAGTGAAATTAGAGGGCAGAAATAGGAATCGGTAGTTTTTTGTGGGTTGCCCTGTCCGGGGCCCCTGGCATGCAGGGCTGGAGGGAGGGAGAGGGGTGGGGGGGCGGGGGACTGCGTTTGAAGTTAGGTCGGGCCAGCTGCTGTTCTCCTTAATAACGAGAGGGGAAAAGGAGGGAGGGAGGGAGAGATTGAAAGGAGGAGGGGAGGACCGGGAGGGGAGGGAAGGGGAGGAGGAACCAGAGCGGGGAGCGCGGGGAGAGGGAGGAGAGCTAACTGCCCAGCCAGCTTGCGTCACCGCCTCAGAGCGGAGAAGAGCGAGCAGGGGAGAGCGAGACCAGTTTGAAGGGGAGGACCGGTGCGAGTGGGGCAGCCCGGAGGCTCTGCTCGCCCACCACCCAATCCTCGCCTCTCTTCCGCTCCACCTTCTCTCTCTGCCCTCATCTCTCCTCCGAAAACCCCCTATTTAGCCAAAGGAAGGAGGTAAGGGGAACCCTTTCCCCTCCCCTTCCAAAAAACAAAAAGAGAAAAACACTTTTCCAGACCGGAGAAAGCAGGGGAGAGAGGGGTCGCCGGGCTGGCCATGGAGCTGCTGTGCTGCGAGGTGGACCCGGTCCGCAGGGCCGTGCGGGACCGCAACCTGCTCCAAGACGACCGCGTCTTGCAGAACCTGCTCACCATCGAGGAGCGCTACCTTCCGCAGTGCTCCTACTTCAAGTGCGTGCAGAAGGACATCCAACCCTACATGCGCAGGATGGTGGCCACCTGGATGCTGGAGGTAGGTCGGCGGGCGGCGCTCGCTAGGAGCCAGGACCCCTCCCGGATTCTCGGGTCCCCGGCCGGAGCCCTAAACCTGGGAGAGGGCAATCCCCGCGCCGACCGCCCAGCTCCTGTGCGGGAGGTCACCGCACGCCTTTTGGCGAGACGCGTGGCTTCTTTTTTGTTCCTCTCCAGATAAACTGGGGAGGGAGAGGGGGGAGGAAAATCTGGGAGACGCGAGGCTGCCCTGGGCGGGGGTGGGGGAGCATCCCGCGCGCGTGTGCCTGCCTGTGGCTGCCTCTTCTTCCCACCCCCCTCGCGACCTGTCTTTTGCGAAGCCGCTGCGGCTGCTTGCGCTGCGGTCAGGAAGGGAGTCGGGGCCTGAAATCGGGACCCCAAGTAGAAAAGCAGCCCCCCAAAAGGCCAGAGCAAATTCGTCTTGGCCTCAGGTCCCCGCATGTGGTCGCGACTCCGCGCTGGCACTTCAGGGGGGAGGTGGAGGGAGGAGGGAGAAGGAGAGAAACGGGGAATTCAGGAGCCCCGGAAGTCCCATTGAAGAAACGTGTGTTTCAGGGGAACCCAAAAGAACCACTTCTTGCCCCTCACTCCAAGTCTTTGCCCAGTGAGCCGTGTGCCCACGTATGCACAGCTCTGGACCTGCCGTGGTTTCGCCATGTTGCTTTGCAAACTCCCCTTGGAAAGGCTGGGAAACGTCGCCCGCTTACCCTCGCACCCCATTATCCCGGCCACCCCACTTTTAATCGTGCCCTCTCCCCCACCCCCCACCTCACGAAGGTTACTTACAGTTTGGTTTTCCAGCTTCCTCGGTGCGGAGATTTGGGTGGGGTAGGAAGGGGGGGGGAGGGGGTGTGTGTAGGGGGGATATCGGGTCACCCCTAAAGGAGAGGTTGGAGCCCCCCGTGCCTCTTTCCAGGGCTCCCTGCTCCCGTCTTTCCCCTAGCTCGTCACCACGTTCCCTAGTTTCTGTCCTTGTGGGCCGCAGCCGGACACTCCCGCCGCGGCGCTCACCCCTTCAAGTTTCCTCCCGGGATCCAAAGCCCCAGGGGTCGGAATACAGACCTTTCTGGCACCCGAAACCTCCCTTTCGGGAAGCCTGGCTCCTCTTTGGGGTTTTCACGCCAAAAGGGCTTTTCTAGGATATTTCCTCGATTTTTAATTATTTTTTGAAACCGTCCCCCCCCTGCTCCGACTCCAGCTGCCGAGGCTGCGGCGCTCTTCCTCCTCTCCTCCCTCCCCCTCTCTTCCCCACCTCTCCCCACCCGCCCCCCCAATAGCGGCCCCTGGGCCGCAGGGACCCCCCCAGACATTTTTTCCAATTGTCGGGAATGATAGAGGAGGATCTGGGGATCCGGATGAGACCAAGAAGTGGACCCCCGGAGCCTCCAGAATATTTTTATTGATTTTTTGAAAAGATGACGAAATCCAAAAAAGAGTGAGTGAGTTAGAGTGCGCGAAGGAGTAGCCAAAGGGAGCGTCGCGGAGCTGCCGCGGCTGCTGCGCACTTCTCCGACTCCCCGTTTTGGAGCTGTAGTTCACCCCCTTTTATAGGCTCCCTGGAATACCAAAGCACGGATGGACTATTCTGATTCACCCCAGTTTCCTCATCTTTGTTCTTTTTTCTTATCACCCATTTTACTCCCCTCCCCCTCCCCACAAAAAATTAAATTTTTTTTTGCCATAGATTATGCTTTTTCATTCTTTTTCTCTTTTGCTGATGCTATGCTCTCCACCCTCGCCCCCCAACCCTTTCCCACTCCCATTATAGGTCTGTGAGGAACAGAAGTGCGAAGAAGAGGTCTTCCCTCTGGCCATGAATTACCTGGACCGTTTCTTGGCTGGGGTCCCGACTCCAAAGTCCCATCTGCAACTCCTGGGTGCTGTCTGCATGTTCCTGGCCTCCAAACTCAAAGAGACCAGCCCGCTGACTGCGGAGAAGCTGTGCATTTACACCGACAACTCCATCAAGCCTCAGGAGCTGCTGGTAATGACCGGTCCCTTCTTCCCTTCCTTTCTGCGATTCCCGCTTTCCCCTGGCCAACAATATGCCTTCTACTCACCACTTCCAGAGCGGATTCTTGGGATCCAAAATGACCCCCCCAATAGAATTTACACACTGACGGGCAATAACTCATTTAATAGGAAACCACTGTCTATATTTTTTGTGTTCCTACTATGTGCCCAGGCTCCGTGCCCAGCACTGAGGCTACATCTGTGAATAAGATCCTCGAGGAGATCTGGTGGTGAGACTCACTTGCAATTGTGTATGTGTGTAGGGGACGCATGCAATATTTTAATTAACAGTGATATTTTAATTAAATTGCAAATTTTCAAAAATAGTCTGAGAATGTGTTCACATGGTAGGTATGCGGCTGCGGTGTGTGTCTCCTAAAAACTTGGAGTTCAAAGGTAATGCCCTCTGCATCTACAAAGCCTCAAGATACCAACACATTAATAGCTGTTCACTAAATATCAGTCCATTGACTTTTGAGCAAAGTCAAAATGCGGCCTTTCACTGAAGGAGTCCGAGGCCTGGGTTCCTACCTCCAGCGGAACTGTGACCTTTGTACAACCCCAGGGATCCTGTCTTATCTCTGGTTTTCTACCAGGGAACCTCTTTCCCACCTGATCTAACTCCTTTTCCCTGCAGCTTGACATATAAGACGGCCATATTGCAGCTGTACTGGATGGAAGAGCGGCTCCAAGGCCCACCTTCCGTGGTTTGCACACCCCTCTTTGCACTATGTAGAAAAGCACCCCCTCCTTCCCCCCCTCCCCCTCCTTACTGGCAGGGCCTGCACAAAGTCCACAGGGCTGAGGCTGGCTTCTTGAACTGAGCTCTTTGTGAGGAGCCTCCTTTCTGGGGCTGTGCTGCCATCTAGTGGAAGACATGCACAAGGTTGGGGGAGGAATTGCCGAGAATGTGGAGAGGGGCCTGAATGACTTCACCTTTGAACCGCTGCCAGATTTGAGCTGCTTCTGGTTTGGTCCGAGAGGCCTAGAAAGGTGCTGTCTTCTGGGAGATCTGCTTCCTTTAATAACGGTGCAAGACCGGTGGTTCGTACTCGCATTGCCCTGTGAAGAGGAAGGGCTGGCATTTCAAGCCATCTTTGAAGATGGTGGTGGTTTAGTAGTTTATTAGGTCCCTTTACCCCAACTGTCCACAGAAAGCCAAGGCAGACTTTAAAGCTTATGAAGAAAACATTGTTAGAATTGGGAACCGATTTGACTTTCTCATGAGAGAGCAGGAAAAATAATCTTCATATGATTCTTTTGTTTCAAGAGGATGGTGAACTGAGATGTTCTTCAGGACACCCAGATCTTTCCAAGACTAGCCAAGCACTATATTGCTCCAAACAAACTTGGCTGTTTCCTGTTCCCTTTCCCTTTATCCCAGAAGTTGGGATTTGGAAGAGTCCTATTTTACAAATGAGAAGGCTGAGGCCTGGGAGGGAAAGGGAGTCACCCCCGCCCCACAGCTCTGGGACTGGTGCTCTGGTTGCTAGTTTAGCAAATGAAAGAGAGTCCAGGTTCTCCAGGTGAATGGGAGAGGGGGTGCAGTGGCAAACAGTCCCTGCCTGTGATTCTGATGACAGCTCAGCGGATAGGCATATTTTCTGGTAGCACTTACAATATTTTTAATGTTTTATTTTGGACTGTTTCCCTTTGAGCACAGTTTCCCATAAATATCTCAGTGAAAGAGGGAAACAAAGTTTTTGTTCAGGTGGGTTGCTGGTGAGAGACCCGAAAGAGACAGGGCTGTGTGGTCCCCACAGGTGCACCGAGGGATGCTGTGACACTAAGCAGGCACCTTCACCTTGCCCCGAATCACCTCCATCTGCAAAATGGGTCTGCTAATGACCATGTGCCCCTTTAGTCATGATGACAACGGCCCCTTGAAACATTTAGGTGAAAGGGCTGGGGGTCATATCCCCAAAATCTCTGCCTGATGGGTCAAAGGGGAAAGTTTGAACAGCAGAGAGATAAAGGCACTTTTTGGGACTAAGTAAAAGCAAGCTAATTGGTTGCCAAGGAGTTGGGCCAAGGAACCTTATTTTGAGCTTTATCTGTGTGCATCATTTTTCCATGAAGATTAAAAAGACTATTAAATCGGTGATAGAGACATATACAATAAATTACCACGAAAAGGCCACAGTGACCTTGGCCGTATCTCATTGTAGGTTCAGCTTTCTGGGTGGGCGGGAAGCAGTATTGCCGGCAAGTCAGGGTTGGGAGCGGGTAAGGGGAGCTGGAGTGGAAACGAAATAGAAGAAAATAGAATCTTGGCAACAGCTACCTGGGCTCTCATTATTTTCAGTGGAGCCTGACATTTGAAGCATAAGAAGAGCTGTCAACAACTTCAAAGCTTGAGGGGCACATTGACACATGGGCCCGCCTTACAATCTAGCAGCCACGTCCTAATGAGCGGCCTTAAAACTGGTCTGGAGCCCAACTCCCAACCCCCTACACCAGGTCAGCCTGTGGAGTTTAGATTCTCCTCTTCTCTTACTGCCTTCCCCTCCAGGAGTGGGAGCTGGTGGTGCTGGGGAAGTTGAAGTGGAACCTGGCAGCTGTCACTCCTCATGACTTCATTGAGCACATCTTGCGCAAGCTGCCCCAGCAGCGGGAGAAGCTGTCTCTGATCCGAAAGCACGCCCAGACCTTCATTGCTCTGTGTGCCACCGGTAAGATGAGGCTTGAGCCAGGGAGGGAGACGGGAGAGGTCTTTGGGGAGACGTCCAGGGAGAGGCAAAAGGCCGTACAAACTTTGATTTTAGTTGAGGAGCTTAGAGGAGGGGTGGTCTTGAGTAGTCTAAAGTCCGAAGTTTCATTCCTGGGTTGCTTTTTTAAACTTTATCTGAGCTTTGTATATTCGCTTTCTCTGCTAAACTCATAAATGGTTTATGAGGACAGGTGTGGTTAAGGCAAAAAAAAAAAAAAAATGAGTGCCCCTGTTAAAATATTCTTTATGATGTCTAAAGTGCTCTTTGAAGATAATATACACTGCTCACTGGTTGTGTTTAAATCTTTAATCTTTTAAGGAAAAGGATGGCTTGGAGATAAGCCCAAGAGGAAATCTCGGGGGGATGGGGGCAAATACAGGTTAAAGGAACAATGTCAAGATAAATATGCTGTCTGCCTTGATTAGTGGTAAGGGAGACCAAAGGAATTCTTTTTTTTTTTTTTTTTTTTTTTACTGTAGGGCATTTATGGCCTTCTAGCTGTTCACTTCTCTAGCTGTTTGCCCCACTGGGCAGGGGAGTGAACCCGGTTGGCTTTCGGTAAGGCTTTACCTTCTGAGTGCAGGGTTCTGATGGCCTCATTTCATGTGGAGGTGTTTTGATTTTGGCTGCAGCCTTTAACATTGCAATTCTGCCTGCCACGGGGATCCCACAATTGATACACAGTCCCTCCTGGCCCATTTGCTTTGTATTTTCCTAATAAACTGGAGGCAGTGGTTTGCTATTGTCTTATTAAACAGCCTTGGCCAGTGTCTACTGGTTTTCTTTCTTTTTTTTTTTTCTTGGTAGTAGCCATGGCAGAGACCCCGGAACCTTACTCATCCAAGGCAGAGATGTCAGCAGTTCATGTTTTGACAGTCAGAAACCTTAGGTTAAAAGCTGATCGCTTGAGAAGACGTTTTGGTGTGGTTCACCTCAAATTCGCCAAGAGTAGTTAAATTGCTAGGTGGAGTGGGGTGGTAACTTTTTTCAGTAGGTTGTTACATGTTACTCGTGAGTGCTACAGATGATTATATGATGTACAATGTAGTGCATATGCCCTGTACTCACAGTCGGAAGTTCAGGCTTTGCTACATATCAGTGGGGTGACCTTTGATTGACTGCTTAACCTCTCTGAACCCCAGCTTCTTCATCTCCAAAACAAGCCTATTGATACATCATCCTGTGGCCTTTTCCGAGCAGCTAGGAAAATGAAAATCAGAAAGGTGATGCCCGTGGAAATGCTTTGTAAACCAGAAGTGTAGGTTGGACCTTCACTAATTGTGAAAATGCTACCATCTCCGAGGTTAACCCTGATTTTAACTGTTCCAGCTAAAGTGGATATGATGGCTTTCCTTGACTGGCTGCCCTTGTCTGTTTCTAGCAGGACCTGTGTGTTCTGCACTTGTAGGCTTGAGTGTGGAGTCCTTCCCGCCTCCTGCCTGTTCATCTAGGGCACAGGTTTCAACCCTTTGCTGGTTTTTTGTAGTCCTGTTCTTCTGGATGCAGGCCAGGCCTCATGGCGTGCACATGCGCCCCGTGCGCCTTAGTGGGAGAGTCCATTGTCCTTCCTGTAGCCCTGGGGGTGGTTCTTAGGACCCCTGTGGCCCCCTGCTGCCTTTTGGACCATAGTGGTCACTCTGGCTTCCTTCCCTTCTGCTGTCTGGCGGCGGCCCGAGAGGTCAGTCCTCCAGTGACCTGTCATTTTGTCTCCCAGGCTCGGCTGTCTCCTTCCTCTCTCATTTGATTCACTGTAGGGGAGGGGTCAGCCAGTTCTTTCTCTCTGGCCCAAGGACAGCTGACCCCCGACCCTAAACTCCCCCATTGCCCAGTTGTTGATAGCCAGAGCTCTGATTTGACATTGTCTCTTGACTAACAGATCTTTTGGGGTCATCCGCCCCTTCCTCCTCTCTGATCTCTGATTGGGGTAGGGGTGCTGGGTGGAGTTACCCGGGTGTGGGCAGATCCCCAGATTCCGTCTAGACCCATTCTCGAAAACTGGGGATCCCATCCCCCATCCGTGGCCTTCTTGCCCAGATCTTTGGGCTGGCTGCCAACTCCGGGGCCAGAGTAGGGAGCCTGGGATTCAGGGACTGAGGACAGAGGCCCAAAGGGAGACAGAGGCAGTTATAAAGACTGTGTTTTGGGGACCTTGAACTAGCTCTGGTCAGGGACTGGGAAAGGACACCCCCAAACCAAATGAAAACCGTGTGCTAAGCACGAAGCCTCAGGCGTGGAATGGGCAGAGCAGAGGGAGGTCCTCGGCAGTTTCCTGGGTCTGGAAAGGATGGGTCTGTATCTCAAGATGTTGCTTTCCCTGATCTGCATCTGGGTTTGTGCAACTGACCGAGTCACACAGAATCCTGGCTACGTGGAGTTTTACAGCAGTTGGCCTCACAATACTAACACCAAAGGCCGCTTTTCTTGAAGGAAACACTTTCCATGCAGAAGAGATTGTGCATTGTAGGGCCAGCGTATGATGAATGGGCGAGGACCCAGGACTCTGGCCAGTAGCGGGCACAGAGTGGCTGAGGACCAGAGGCAGGAGATGCGGATTCCCCAGCCCGAGCTGTTGCTCTCACCTGCCCCTCACATCCCGCACTTCTCTCCTTTTCCCCCAGTCCTGGATGTTCCATCCTGGAGCTGATGAAACACCTGTGGCCAGGGTCTTGGAGGCCCACAGTGGGTGGAGGGTGGGGGTCCCGAGAGATGGCAGCCAACCCTCAGGCTCTGCAGCTATTTGATGGGAAAAGCTGGTTGTGAAAGAGCTGGCAGTGGTTCTGCAGTGTGTGGGGAGCGTATGTGTGTGTGAAAGGGGAAGGGAGAGCGGGAGAACACAGACGGGCTGTGGGAAGTGTGGTGAAGTGGTGGTCTTGCTTTATGGGGCTCTAGGGTAAGATGGTGGCAAGGTGGAGAGGAGCCCTCCTTCCTTCCCTGCTCAGCCTGAAATGGCTTCTGGAAGAGGGAGGGCCGCAAGGACAGGGTATCCCTCTGCAGCAGGTCCTGGTCAGTGCAGGCGTGGGCGGGTTGGGTGGGGGATCTTCCTGACTACAGCTCCTAGCATTCCAGTTCCTGGAGTTCCCAAAACTGGGGAAGCAGAACTAAGCCATAGCTTCCCTGGTTGCAGCTCTGCTGATAGAGCACCCAGGTCTGCAAGTGAGGAAAGAAGACCGTTGGAGATGAGCCGGGATCGCACTCTGGCATTGGGAGATTCTTGACATGTGGTATCATGCTCGGTGGATGATTCCAGTTAGTTTAGCAGAGCCAATGGCATTGAGTTTACGCCTGGCACCGGGGAGGGGGAGGTGCTCGCCCTCCCCCTCCAGGCACCCACGTCCCCTCTTTCTTCACTGGAAGCCCACCCTAAGATGCTGCACCTTGCTCTTTCTGCCGCACACAATAGCCACCCCTAGGCCTCACCACGCCAAGGCCAGAGTCCCAGTGTTGACTATAACCCATTATGCTGTCCTAGCCCTTGCCCTGGCTTTACCTACAGGTGTTCCCTCAGATTCCATCCCCAAGTGAGAGGGAGATGGTGGTGGCCCAGAGAAGTTCCGTGATTTGGCCCTTGATCTAGAGTGGGAGATTCGCCTTGAGGGGTGCTGGGAAGGAAGAATGGAAACCGTCTGTCCATCTGCAAGCCTCTGAGCTGCCCCTGAAGCTGAGAGGTCATGGGACTGAGGGGAAGTCGTTAGCATGCCCTGTGGGGACAGGCAGCCAGACAGTGTGGTGCTTGCCATCTCTCTTCTCTGCAGATGTAAGATGAATGGGTAGCGGAATCCTCATCGCCCTCCAACCAGCCCCCTCCCCAGCTCCTCCCAGCAGGCCTTGCAGTTTCATGGGCCTTCCCTTGTCATAGCAGTCCTGCCCCACAAGGACAGGGCATGCTGGTCCTATTCCGGGGGTGGCAGGTGAGGTGCGTGCCCAGTGATGTCCCTGGCCTGAGAACACTCTGGTTCTGGCCCTTTGAACTTCCACCTGACTGCAGGTTGGAGAAGAGACATGGGGAAAGCCTGACCTGGCCTTCCCTTTCTTCTCCAGCCTCAGAGTGCGCATCTCTCTCCCCCATTGGTGAACAGGAGCAAAGCCATCACCCCTACACCCCACGACCTTGGCCACCGTAGCCAAAATGATAAGTGCTAACCTTACTGGGCAGGGCGGTGTATTCCATGGTTTTAAACTTATTTAGCTCTGACCTCTTTCTTCAGTAAAATCCTACCAAGAAGTACAGATACGAAGCTGATGAAATGCACACTTTTCAGGGTCCGTGCAGGTGAGGGAGCCCAGTGGGACCGCCCGGGGCTCTCAGGGCATCCTTGAGAGGATAAGCCATTTGTGCTTGCTGGTACCAAGTCCTTTGATTCCTGAGCCAGAGTGCCACCTTTGGGGCTTTTCTCCCACTTCTGACATGAAAGGCTGCCCTATCCTCCTGAGTGGTATATGGGAGGTGACCTTGAGGAGCTGGTCAGCTTCCAGTAAGTTATGAAGAGCTCTGGATCTGGAGTCCCAAAATCTCATCCAGACCCCAGGCCCAACACTCACAGTGAGTGACATGAGCCAGACCACTTCATCTCCCAATACTTCATTGATTCACCTGTAAAAGGAGATGTTTGGAACAGATGAATTTTAGCTCCATTTCATTTATACCTCACCATCACCACCGCCGTCATGAGCAAGCAGGCAGCCCACACCAGAGCTGCCCCTGGTGCCTGTGGGTCCAGCTGGGATTCCCCTAAGGTGTGTCCCTTGTCTCCACCACTTTGCCAGGAGGGAGGCGGGAATGTCGGGTGTTCCTGGTTATGAGGGCATCGTTCCTGGCTCGGGTGAACCGCATCTGAATGAATTGTGGAATGTGCTGGGTTAGCGTTGCCAACTTCTCTCGTCCATTCGCTGAGTGTTCGTGGGGTTCTTTTCATTCCCCCGCGGGGCTGCACTTTCTCCCTGTTCTGCAAAGCAGCAGGAGACTTTGGGGGACTCGATGATGTCATTTCTGGGACACATACACAACTGGATAGTGACAGATTCTCCAGGAAGCACAGAGCCCTCATTCTTCCTGGCCTGCTTGGCCTGCTCCCTGCATCTGCCTGCAATCCAGGGATGCTGGGCGCCTTTCTCCTCACCTCTCCAGACACTGGAGAGCATCTCCCGTCAGAACTCCCCACCACAGTCCTGCAGGAAGTCCCAGGAGTGAGAGCAGAGGAGGGGCAGGTTGCGGAGGATGCTGGCTGACATTCGTTGCTTGCCTTAAACCAGGCACTGTGCTTTTACAAGGGTAATTTTAAGTTAATCCTCAGAACAACGCTACGACGTGGGTATTGCTATTCTCATTATTTGCAGATCAGAAAATGAAGACTCAGAGAGGTCAGGTAACTTGCCCAACTTCACACGCTTGGTAGGTGGTAGATGGAGATTCAACCTCAGTCTGATTCCAGAGCTAATATTTTGAACCAGGGAGCTGGGTTCTCCAGAGGTCTGCTTTGGTTGGAGGGGAGCTGGAGGCCGAGGCCCTGGGACGGCCTCTGTTCCCCATGGCAAGGTGTGTGGCTGCTCCTGCTCTCTTTAGATCCCCAGATGCTGCAACCTGGAGAAAGGCCCTACTGGGTCTGGTGGGGACTGGGGCAGGAGTGGAGGCTGTCCAAGCTCCATGCCCTTCACCTTCTAGCTCGGAGCTTTTTGGGTCTACTCTCCAAATCCTTCCCATCTCCCTGGAGAGTCTTCTGAGAAGTGTCTCAAATGCTCCTCTTCACTCTAGAGCCTCCTTTCTTTTTTCTTTTCTTTTCTTTTTTTTTTTTTTAATTTGAGACAGAGTCTTGCTCTCATCACCCAGGCTGGAGTGCTTGGCACAATCTCTGCTCACTGGAGCCTCCACCTCCCAGGTTCAAGTGATTCTCCTGCCTCAGCCTACAGAGTAGCTGGGAGTACAGGCGTGCACCACCGTGCCTGGCTAATTTTTGTGTTTTTAGTGGAGACGGGGTTTCACCATGTTGGCCAGACTGGTCTCAAACTTCCAGCCTCAGGTAATCTGCCCACCTCGGCCTCCCAAAGTGCTGGGATTAACAGATGTGAGCCACTGTGTCCGGCCTTCAAGAGCCTCCTTTCTTTGAGAAGTTTCTTTAGAAGTTATCCCTATAGTAGTACAGACCTAGCCATTATAGCACACCATCCTCTACTATCTAATGCATTGATGCCCAGCCTTAAAAAGTCTTAACGTGGTGCATTTTGGGGGGAGTCCTCCATGCTGCCTGGAACAGGGAGGAGCACATTGTAATGCGTCAATGAAAATGGATCGCTGATCAGTTCATTCATTGCCTCTCTCTGCTGCAGGAGGAGGGATCTCAGGAAGTTGCCAGCATCTCACCTCTCCAGGTGGGCAATTAAGGATGGAGAGGGTATACCCTCACCCCTGAGCGTGCCTTCTGCACCAGTGTATAGCTTGTTGGCATTTTGATCAAGAGACTTAAGGGACTGCTGAGAAATTTTTACCTGGTTTTTATTTGTTAAAATAATATGTGAAAAATTTACAAACTCATCTGTGTTTCTCCCACCTAACAGAACAGCTTTGATTTTCTGTGCATCCTTCCGGTACACCCACAGGCATGTATGTACGTAGGTACCTATGGTTGTAATGTTCATCATCGCATGCATGCATGCAATTTGGTTTTCTGCTTCCTTCTTCTGAGTGGATATTGCGACCATTTCTCCACCCTGTCGTAGCGACAAAGCTGATGGTTTCCAGGAATGGCTGCATTGGGTAGGTGGAACTTTCCACAGCTGAGGGTGGGGGTTTGCTAGTTACAGCTAGGAAGCTGGTGCACAGATGAAATGATGTTTCATTTTTCTGTTTTCTCTCTGTTCAGTACCCCCTCCCGGTAGAGAGAGGGATGTCTTTGAGAGTGGTCCTGGAGCAGCCCTGGTGCTGGTGCCACGGGGAGGTGGCGCTGCTCTGTGGAGACGGCTGCTTTGTGACTTCGCCGGCTGCTAGTGGCCGCGATACATTCCATTGTCTCCTCATTGTTCTTCTCCTTGGGAATCATTCCCATTCCAGATTCTCAAAGAGCAAAGTAGAGCTGTAAGGCACCTGGGACATTATCCTGCCCACGATCTTTAAACGCTTTCTGACCTAAGCCATGAAGGAAGAAATACATTTTATAACACAACTCAGGATACTTGTACAAGTATATGAAACGGATACAAAAGTTTGTCCGAACAATATTTGCTCTTCAGTACATGCAGTGAGCCTGATACTTTCTATCCTACTCTATTTGGTTAAAGGAGAACAACAACAAAAAATGCTGGTCACGACCCACAGATGCATTTCATGACCCATTAATGACCTGCAGCTAGAAGTTAGAAAACACTTGTCTCACCCAACCAGTTATTAGACAAATAGGAAAGCAAGCCTTTGGGAAGAGGAAGTGATTTGCCCACAGTCCCACGTCTGGACCTAGCTGGAGGGCTGATGTTGCCTCAGTATTTGACTAACCTGGAGGAGAGAGGTGGGGCGTGCTCAGGGATCCAGTGGAAGACGCTCCTCTCCTGGGTAGCAGGCAACAGAGGGCAGCACAGCCACCATCCTGGTCTCCGGCGGCTCTTCTCCTCTGGCTGTGGGAACACGCTGCTCCTTTGGTGCCACTCTGAACTGCTGAGAGGCAGCCAAGTTCAAGCACAAAGTGCTCCCCTATTCTGTGGGACGGGACAATGTCCCCAGGAGGACTCCCCTGAAAACTTTCTTAGTAAAAGGAAAAGGGAGGTAGAGTCTCCCTGTGCCACTGGTACACCTGTTCCCCCATGCCTGCTGGCTTCCAGGAGTTCATTCATATGCCAGTAATAAGAGTTGGTTTTGCTAGCAGTGGGACAGCAGACACGGGCATGTGTGAGGTGTGCTTCCCGGTCTGAGGCCTGTGGCAGAGGGAAGGGAGGGCCGGGGATGCTTTCCTGCCCCTTCCCTGGCAGATGCTCCCACCCGGGCCTTTGTGGGCCCAGGGCCATGGGCCGGCTGCCCTGCTTGTGTTATGAATGTCACAGGGGGGAGCTAACGAGGTTATTGGGCAGAGAAGCACTCTCCTGTGACCCATGTGGAAGAGACCTACAGCAGAGCAAGAGGCAGGGAGGCCGGCTTTGTCACACTGTCCATGGCGACAGAGAAGATGAGAAGGCATAGGAGGGGCGGGTGGACAGCAGGCGTGGGCATAGCACCATTATATACGTCCCTCAAGAGGTGGAGATGGTGAGAGGGCGATGGGAAAAAAAGCCAAGGAGACAGGCAGATGGCCAGGTTTGCTCTGCCTTCATGATGGGAGGGGAGGGCTGTGCTTGGCTCAGGGATCCACAGTGTCTAACTTGATGCTGGGGCAATGGGCCCACCATTAAAACAGCTGCTGTAGAAAATGCGTTTGTAATAGAGCGTGTATAGGAAGAAGGGGAGATATGAGGGGCTGGTTTTGCAGGTTTAACCTGATTATTTTTGCTGTACGTTGAAGGGTGACCCACGGTTCCCTGTATGCTCTGTCTCCTGCCCCCATGTGCCCCTTCCACGTCTACACACAGTAAGTTCACTAGAGGAACGCTAAAACTGGAAAGAGTATGCTTTGGAAGACTTACTGCACTCCAGGACCGTCACTAGGGTGATGACTGAAACTATACCCACTCTAATGTCATGTCAACATGAGCAGGGGCAACTTGAACTCTCAGAAATCTCAGGGATCTCACCCATACCATTAGGGTGACGCTCTTGTGCACTTTCTGTGGCTGATGGGTGAATTAAACAGGACGTAACGTGGAGCAGATTGCATATGGTGGTCATTGGTAGCTGTCGGCAGCAGTAACAGGAGGAAGTTGGCTGTCTTTATTTCCCCTCGATGGACCAAGCAGCTGCTGGATCATAGCCACCCAGGCCCTGGGGTCTGGTCTTTCAAGAGGAGCCCTCCAGCACACGGGAGCATCCTCTGTATTTGCTGTCAGAAATAGCAGTGGATGGGGTTCAAGCCCCTCTGATTTATTATCCTCATTCTGCACTTCTCTGTAGCAAGTCACATTTTTTTCTCTTAGTAATAAAAGGGGGACTTCAGGCTCATGAGTCATAACATTGAAACCAAGTCACCCGTCTGATTCAGATGCAATGATTAATCTTTGGTGCTTAGTTAGAGCCCTATGTTGGGGTTAGAATCCTCTGCCCTAATGTTCTGAGGGTTCTTGCTGTTGGGCCAGAGGTTGGGAACTGGGTGGAATTTAGCCCCGACTCGCCCACTTGCTGCATTGCTGCTTCTCTCATTTCCTTTTTTAAATCAAATCTTTTTTTTTTTGGGGGGGGGTCATATTAATCCTTGATGCCTGTCCAGAGACTAGCAAGATCCCATCTGAATTAGCATTCTGCATAGATTTTGCCCGTTTCTCCCACCTCCTTGTCCTTTCCCTCCTTCTCACATCTGGAGCCCCCGGTCTGTCTTGCTTGCATGGCCCATGGGGTACCTTATCTGCACTGGTCTCAGGCATTCTCTGCTCTGTTCCCACCATCACCTCTAGAGACCATGACTCGCTCACCTTGCTGCCCCCACCAGGGTCAAGAATGTTACCTCGGACATGCTTAATAATATGGCTGGCATTTGGGGATTGGGGACCTTGAATCCTCTGTGCATTCGTTGTGTGCACTTAGATAAGCTGCCTTCCTTCCCTGCCTCAGTCTCCTCCGTTTAAGTCTGGAACAGCCATGGTGATGGTAAATAAACACAGGCTTCTTGTGAAAGAACTCGAGGGAGGACATGCCTGTAGGGCACGGGGTCACTCGTGCTGCTGACGCGCTGCCCTCCTGTTTCTGAGTCTCTGCAGTGTCGGGGAGCTCCAGGATCCGAATGTGTTCCGTGGCCTGACCTTCTGCCTCTCATTCCTTGCAGACTTTAAGTTTGCCATGTACCCACCATCGATGATCGCAACTGGAAGCGTGGGAGCAGCCATCTGCGGGCTCCAGCAGGATGAGGAAGTGAGCTCGCTCACTTGTGATGCCCTGACTGAGCTGCTGGCTAAGATCACCAACACAGACGTGGTAGGTGGCCACCACCTTCTTGGCTAAGTCCAGATGTCTCTTCTCAGCTCAGGGAAAGAGACGACGGATTTGATTATGTTGTGTCAGAGGTATTTTTTTGGTGTGTTTTCTAAGATCGACATCAAGGGAGTACAAAGTTCAGCAGGTGACATGCCCTCTTAAGGTTCTGAAAAGCTATGCACCACAAAATACAGAAGAAAACTCAGCAAGCAGATGCGGGGGGCAGGGGGTGGGAGGGCTGTTTACCGATGTTCCTCTATGGCGTGGGCTTCCCAGTGGGTCTGAGTTGTTGCTTCATTGCCATATTTGTACACGCTGCCGGGCTGCCTCTGCCCGGCGGTGAAGAGCCGCCGTGTCTGCTCACACACGCTGGGGCTGTAAGGCGCACAGAGGAGAAAGGAGAGCCAGGACTCAGCTGCAGTGGACGGAGCAGACACACAAGAGGTGCCCCACTGTGAGAACGGTGTCCGCCCCTGCAAACCTCTCGACCCCTCCCCGCTCTCTCTTCCCTTTTGTTCAATGCAGTAATGGATTACAAAGTGCTTTCAAAAGACAGAGTGCCATACAAACTCAAGAAACTATTATTAGCTATGGAGCTTCCCCATTCTGTGTGCCCTGTGGACGGCTCAGAGGCTGTTACTTCCTGTTGCCAGAATTCGGAGTTCCTGAGAAGAAAGGTTTTGAGAGAGACCAGGGTCAAGTGAGACTCCGAATTGAATTGGTAGGAAGCTGCAGTCCTAGGGCGTTCGTTGGAGCCAGGACGGTGCTGAGAGGTCAGAGAAGCGGTTCCTTATTTTCCATGGGCAGGGCAGGGGTTGAAGTAACCAGCCAGGAGGGGCTGGGCGGTGGCTGAGCTGGGACTAGAACCCCCAAGCTCCGACTGCCCCCTGGAAACTTTCCACTCCACCCTTGCTGCCGCTCCTGGGATCTTTTGGTTTGAAAAAAACCCTTGGGTTTAAAGTCAACCCGAGAGAGGGTTGTTGGCCCTCAGCCCTCACGCATCACCATGGAGAGGCGGAAGAATGCTGGGCACTTCACGATGACACCCTCTGGATGGTCCAGGGGGATTCAGATGCCCTCTGTGGGCTTTTATTGAGTTAAGGGATCATGTGATTTACAGGCCTATGCCTGAGGCCTGCACAAGGGCTACTGAACAGATTAAACTTCAGAGAGCCCACGGCTGCAGCTCGCTGGCTTCCTCTCCCGCCCACCTGGATTTTTCCTGGCGTTTGTTCCCCGCTCAGAGAAATGGCGCAGGGAGATGCTGACCGAGCAAATCCGGGGTCCTCCTCCGAGATAGTTCTTAGATATGGTTTTAAAATGCGGGCTCCAAACATACGCTTTTTAAACGAGGGCTCCAAAACACAGACTGAAAAGCTCCCTCCAGTGCAGCATGAAGAATGCTTTTCTAATCCTCCAGAGAAAAATCGTGGACAGGACTTAACATTTATAGAAATGGTACACTTTCCTCCTTTTCTCAATGTCGCCAATTAAGGCTGCCTTACAAATAGGACTCCCGGCCAATTTAAGACAAGCCCTTCCTCAATGCGTGAAGACAAAAATGTCAGTGACAGGAGTTTGAGCGGCCACCCCCCTCCTCCTGCCCCCAGGCATTGTAACCTTCCCCACCCCCGCGCTTGTTGATAGACCTGCTCCGATGGGCTGACCACCCTACCGGCTCCAGCCTTTTCCCACCTGCCTCTGTCCTCCCTTACTGATCTCACGTGGACAGTGGTGTCAATTTCACTCCTGGGAGTTGCTGCTAAGTCTCTTGGCTTTTCAAGACTGCAGGCAAGTCAGTCTGTCATCTCATCTGGAGAAACGGTTTGCCTTTTTCTGATACTACGTAGCCAGTCCATTTAAGTCAGCTGACCAACTCTGTCAAATGGATATGAAGTGGATACGAAGCTGGTTTAGGGGTGTCCTCCTATAAATCCCAACTGTTGGTCGAGTTGGTATCTCATTTCTATAATGGGCACACACCGTGTTTCTTAACTGGGGCTGCCTGTGTATGCCTCATTCACACCAGTGGGTCTGGGTTGAACATTTTCATACTTGAAAACCAAGAGTGAACGTAGTGAAATGTAAAATTCATAACACTTTTTCAAATAAAAATCTGAGACCTCAGGAAGTTCCAGGCTTACCTCTGGCACCCCAGATGCTTGTTCGCTCTCCCTGAAAATGTTTTTAGTGGAAACGTTCAAGCAGCTCTGGGCTAGGCTGTGTGTGTGTGTGTGTGTGTGTGTGTGTGTATGCAACTTCCCAAATGCTAAATCTCCCGTCCATCAACCTGTGTTCTCTGAAAAGCTGACGCTCAGAGGGAAGAAAAATAAAAGGACTAGAATTTAGAACACATTAGCATTTGGAGGGAGGTGATTTTGCTTCCTGAGCTCTGTTTACCATTTCATGAGTCAAGAAGTGGTGTATTTCTTTCATTCATTTCTGGAAGTCTTTACTGAAGGCCCAGTTGTTGCTAGAAGTTGGGGTGGATGGGTGGCATGTGGGAAGTAGAGGATGAGATTCCTGCATTCAAGGAACTAGCAGTCGTATGATGAATCAAGAGTAAAGCATGCAAAACCCTGGCAAATTAAGAACATAAATGAAGGTGTGCTAAGTAATGTGTTATGAACGCCAAATGCAGTAGGAAATCAGGCCGGAAGAAGGAGCTCGTGAGGCCTAATGTAGAATGCCAGACTCCCAGAAAAGAAAATTTAGTGATAGAAACTATTCTTAGAGTAGAGAAACAAAATGTACGGACATGCAGTTATTCAACTGTAAGAAGAAATGAAAGTCCAGTCCATGTTATAACATGGGCAAACCTTGAAAATACTACATTAAGTGAAATGAGTCAAGACACAAAAAGACAAATACTGTATGATTCCACTTATATGAGGTACCTGGAATCATCAAATTCATAGAGACAGAAAGTAGAATAGAGGTTCCCAGGAGTCTGGGGAGAGGAGAGGATGGGGAGTTAGTGGTTAATGGGTATGGAGTTTCAGTTTGGGATGATGAAAACAATTCTGTAGATGGAGAGTTCTGATGGCTGCATGAGAGTATGAATGTACTTCGTGCCATTGTACGTTTCAAAGTGACTGAAAAGGGAAATTTGACATTACGTGTATTTACGACAGTAAAATGTGTGTGTTATATGTATATACATACACACATACATAAATGGATATATATATATGTATGTACACATGTCTGAAACATCCTCGGGCCACGCTATGAAATGCCCATAGGTTGATGTTGAGCTCTTCCCTGGAAAAGTGAAATACACAGGACCACATTTTGCCCCCTGGCCCTAGGGCATTGACAAACAGGAATCGGGAAGAGCTGACGGTTTCCCCCAGAGCCCCTGAAGTTACACGTCAGCTCCTACACACCTTGCTGTTTATGATCTCTTCGAACTTGCAGTGCTCTCTGCCACTTTGGGGGTTAGGTTGTGGGTTGTCGGGGATCGAGCTCTTGAAAGAGGGTCCCCCTGATTCTTGTGAGATGGCCAGTCAAGTCTGTGGCTCCCTGGCCAGCAGCAGATAGCTTTGATAGGAGGGACCCATGCGCCTCTAAGAAAGTCGGCCTTTGTTGCTGCGTCTGGTTGCCAAAATAAACCAGAACGCTTCATTCCAAAGAGAAAGCTGAGTGAGGGGCCTGACAGTTTTATAGGGAATAAAAGTCTCAGAGGGTGGTATATTTTAAATACTTTTTCCTTCCAATCCTAAGAGTTGCTAAAAACAGCCAGAGAGGCAGTTTGGCTTTAGGGGGAACGTCTATTGGGGGTGTCCAGTGCCTGGGTAGGTTTGAGAGAGGAGGGTGCCACTGGCCTGGGTCCCCGGTGACTGTGGCCCTGCTTGCTTGGGCTGAATCGGGGTCCTCTTCCGTCCCCTCTGCACACTACTCGGGCTGCCTGCCAGCATTGATCTCACTGCTTCCTTGTCTATAGAACCTCTTGAATAAGGCCCAGCTTTTCCTCAGCTCTTTATCCAGAGCCCCTGGCAGAGTCATCGGGAGTGATGCTTAGGAGAGGAAGGGAAGAGGAAGGAAGGAGCAAAGGACAAAGGCAGGCAGATGGGCTTCCAATGTGTTTCCGACTCACTAGTCTGTCCATGTCCTTTGAAAAGCTTTATCTTTTTTTTTAACTTCAATTCTGTGTCAGGGCCTTCCGAGCCTTCTGAGTGTTCCCTAACCTTGTCTTAGAGTAAGTGGCTTCGTTTTCACATGACACAGTTGCACAAATTCATTAACTAAAACGTGGAATTGAGGCTCATAGGCCATAAAGATGTTGTGGAGTTCATTGCAAGATATTTAACAGAATAAGACTCTAGTCATCTGTTCCTTATATTTATAAACCTTATTTTGTCTAAGGCACATCAAAACTCTTTGTCACATTCTTTAAAAAAAAAAACAAAAACTTTAGATTCAGGGGATCCATGTGCAGGTTTGTTATGTGGATATATTGTGTGATGCTGAGGTTTGGGCTTCAGTTGAATCCATCACCCAAATAGTGCACACAGTACCCAATAGAAGTGTTTCAATGCTCATCCCTGTCCCTAGACACGTTCTTGAATATTGCCCAGAGAAGATTCCAGGATATCCCTTCCTTAGGGTCATCCTGGCATTTTCTGATCCTGGTTGTCAATGAGCTATTAAAAAGCAGGGAGGTGGAGGTGCCCCGGAAGGAGTCTCAGTTTCGACACGTGTGTGTGATTCATGGGCTTTAGCTTTGTGTCTGCTCTGTAGCTGGAGGCGCCGGTGCACTCTCCGCACAGGCCATTTTCAAGGCTCCACTGTTACAGATTCTGTCTTCTGTGGACTCTTGAGGGCCTGTGGTCAGGAACCTTGTGAAGTGTTGCTGGAAGCTGGGGGTGGGGAGGTGGAATCGAATCGGGGGCTGATGCCTCCGTCTCCTGCCTCATTTTTCTGTGGGCCTCATTTGGTATGCAAGGAAATAAGCCAAACAGCCTGTGAAGAAAGGAAGAATGAGATAGTTTCCTAAGTTGTCTCTGCCTGAGTTGGCCGCGGGTCTGGGGCTCATTCAGCCCTTTGTCCCCCTGTTGAGTGCAGTGCGTGTGTGTGACAATGGAGTTGTGCAGTTACACTGAGGGCTAATGGTAGGAGTTCCGTCAACCCATTCATGGAGGCAGAGGAGGGTGCAGGGCGCGGAGCTCGAGCCAGCAAGCAGAGGAAGTCAGAGGCCCTTGTAACGAGCTGAAGATCACAAACACTGCTGTCAGGGCTCCAGGCGTGGGGGCGGGGGCAGCCAGGAGGGAAGGGGGCAAGGGAGGGGGCCTATCATCATGGAAGCTGGAGGTCTGCCCGACCTCCAGCGCAGTAGGGTACCACCTGTCCAGGCTGACAGACGAGCATTATGGCTTCCCTTTTAATCAGCTTAATTTGGGGCATCTTAACACAATGGCTGGTGCTTTGGAGGCTGCAGGAAAGCTGATGTCCTAGAACCGCCGCACTTTACATGCGTGTAACATCTTTTGATTAGAGGCGCTTTCGTGGTTTTCCAGCCACTTGGGCTATGTCTCTCTTTCTTGGAGAGTCTCTGGTCTGTATGTCTTTACTTAGAGCTTAGAAGTCGAGGTATATAGGAAAAAAGGAGTTCTGAAATTGGAGGCTTGCCCTTTCTAAAGCCAGTCTGAGCTTTTAGCCAGATGTCACTGCAGGGCAAGCCACGTCAACTCTCCACGCTCCATTCCCTAGCTGGGAAACAGGGCATTTGGCTACTTGATTTCCAAAGGCCCTTTAGACCTCCACATTCTCCAAGTCTGTGATTATTTATGTATGTCTTCTTATAATCCAGCCCCTTTGGAAACACTAACTCCACTCTTCTCTCAGCTCGATCCTCTCACAGAAGCAACCTGGTTGGATTTAAGATGGAGGTCTTCCTCTCTCCAGGTGGCTGTCCCCATCCCCACCCCCACCCCCCAATCCCATGCATTCTCCTGCCCTCCTGCTTTGGGCAGGACCCAGACAATGTGGAGTTGGCATGTCCAGTTGCAGGTATCAGCACCAGTGCCCAATCTCCTCTCCCTTCCCTTCCCACCAGCACACAGAATTTATATGCCCTTCACAAGTCCAAAAAGGGCCCCTGCCATGCTAAACAAAGGTATTCGTGTGCAGGGCGTGAGCTGTGTCTCATGGAAGGGACAGGCCAAGTTCTCTTTCCACCATCAGAGAGTAGTGTTCGGCATCATTTATACAAGACAGGCTTTTGCCCTTTTAGTCTTGCTGGGCTAGAATGAGGGATTTGTGTCGTTGAAAGTCGAGCTGATCATTGTCAAGTTTCATGGAAGTGGAACCTGAAGGAAGGTTAGGTGGAGACTGCAGAGAGGGTTAGCGTCCTGCTTTGCCACAAGGTAAGTCTAGAAGAGGGTGGGGAAGGGAGTTCAGAATTCTTCAATCCATTGAGTACCTGCTTTGGTCATCCTTTTATCTTCCAGTCACAGAGGGGTCATCAAGCAAGAGCTGGCCAGGCTGGGCATGGTGGCTCATGTCTGTAATCCTAGCACTTTGGGAGGCCAAGGCGGGTGGATCACCTGAGGTCAGGAGTTCGAGACCAGCCTGACCAATATGGTGAAACCCTGTTTCTATAAAAAATACAAAAAGCAGCTGGGCATGGTGGCGTGCGCCTATAATCCCAGCTACTCTGGATGCTGAGATGAGAATTGCTTGAACCTGGGAGGTGGAAGTTGCAGTGAGACGAGATCGCACCATTGCACTCCAGCCTGAGTGACAATGAGACTCCATCTCAAAAAACAAAACAAAGCTGGCTGTAGTCAAGTCAGTGATGATTTGGATTGAAATCAAAATGTGACTGAAGAAAAGAGAGAGTATGCAGTTTTGTCTATCTATGAAACCTTCCTCCGTTTTGTGTGGGACAGCCCATGCGCTTATTCTTGGCTGGAACTTACATAGAACGCCACTGTGCACGCACATGCCACCTCAAGTCGCGTGGCTCTGAAAGTCCAGTAGAAGTGACAGTCAGACATCCCAGTCGTTCCTGTAGGGTTTTCTCAGAACTGTTCCTTTAAGGTCTCAGGCTGCTGGAAGGGAAGGCTAATAGCAGAAAAAGTGGGGACACTGGGAACCCCAAAGGGAAGACGTGCATGGCCTGAAACCGAGGTCTTTAGCTTTCTGGAGCCTGGTCTCCCCATGTGGAGGGTCATGCTGGCATGGTTAATTCACTAATGGCCATAGAGTCCCAAGTTGGCCATGTTGCAGTAGAAGATGCATTAAGCCAGATGACCTTGCCGGGGGCCAGAACACAGCCTGTGAGGAAGGAGAGCAAGGCAGGATTGGGCAGGAGGTGAGAGCGTTTTTGTTGAGGAGCAAGGTCTTCCACAGGAACTGCAACTTGGAAAGTATTCACCAAGGGCTATGTCATGCGAAACCCTCTTTCAAGGTACCACATTGCTACAACTAACAGGCATTTCCTTTTTAAAGTAATGGTTCAGAGCTATTGTCTACCATACCTCCCATGCACCCACACATGCGCGCGTGTGCACGGTCCCTCAGTCAGCTGAGAATCCTGCCATCTCCTTTACATAACAGAAGCTCTTAGGCCTTATGCTTTGGGTAGGATTTGTCTTCCATGGACAGGTATTCAGTTGGAAACAAGTATATAGTCACTGAATCTATGGTATGGAGGTACTCTGATTTAGCCCCTTTGCCTCCTGGAAAAAAACAATTGTAAACATCCCCTTCGACAGCTTCTCAACAGTGGAGGAACATTACACATGAACTTCCTGGATTCAATGGATTCTCCTGTGCAAGAAAAAAAAAACAACAACAAAAAAACAGAGAAAGAAGAAAATATGAATTTAGATTGTTAGGTCCAACGTTTCACTCAGTGAGTGGCTACAGGAGATGAGGGAGGACAGATGGAATGTGGGGTGGAAGCTGCTGTTCTGGATCTCAGCTCTTGCCCATGTATGGTGGAGAGAGTATCACACCATGATGATTCCGGCATTTAAGTGAACTCCTTCACGCGGTGCTCAGATGGAGAAAGGGCTGTCTATGTCTATCCCAGCTTTAGAAGAAAAACTGATGGTATGAGACTTGCCATTCCTCTCTGATGTGGAACCTTCCTAAGGGACATTCCACAGTAGTTTTGACCATAGTCACTTTTTGCCCCCACATTTAACCCCCACATTCATTTTGATTCTATATTTAATATTAAATTTTTTAGATTATAAGGATTTAAGGTTTTCACACATCTACTGAAATGCAAGTGCCCCTAAAAACATTATACTTTTAGGCCGGGCTCAGTGGCTTATGCCTGTAATCCTGGTACTTTCGGAGGCCAACGCGGGCAGATACCTGAGGTCAGGAGTCCGAAACCAGCCTGGCTAATCTGGTAAAATTCCATCTTAACTAAAAATACAAATATTAGCTGGGTGCAGTGGCTGGTGCCTATAGTCCCAGCTACTCGGGAGGCTGAGGAAGGAGAATCACTTGAACCTGAGAGGTGGAGCTTGCAGTGAGCCGAGATCGCGCCATTGCACTCCAGCCTGGGTGACAGAGCAACACTCTGTCTCAAAAAAATAAATAAATAAATAAATAAGAAAAAAAAAAGTAAAGGAACATTACACCTTAACTTTTCCCACCTAGCAAGTGGTAACCTATGAGGACAGTGCTGCCACATGGTCCTTGAGGGTAGAACTTGGGGAAGAACTGTACAGGGATGAGGCGGGTGAGCCCCAAGCGATTTCTCATCATTCATTCAGCTCAGCAGGTCGGACAGGGTAAGGGGCGTAACCAGGAGATGCCACAGGAACGTCTGACAGGTGTTAGCAAGTCCCGGAGGCCAGTGCCTGACTCCGTTTCAGCCTCGTTCAGGGTGGCACGGAGACTCCTGCCGCTGGTTCACGTCTGTCATGTTCAGCGCTCGCCCCAGAACCAGACACACAATCTTGACGCACACTTCACCAGTCTTGACTGAACGCAATTCTATACCTCATTTCAAATAAATCTGAGGGATTCTTTCAGGTTCCAGGACCAATGTATTGTTACACATAATCATGATCATGTATCGAGCTCTACTTAGCACTGCATGTATATCAATATCATCTCAGTTGCCCTTTACTCTGAGTGTTTTGTGGGGAAACTCTGAGATAAGAAAAGTTAAATAACTTGGGGGCCACCTGCAAGTATGGTAGGTGGACAGCAGATACCACCCTTCTTCATCTCCTTGTTCCCGGTGATATTTCGTCTCTGCCTTTGGCCTCTTAGTCTGTGGTTGTTCCTAATCTTAATTTTCATTGAAAGCTGTAGTCTGAAATGTGGAATAGACGAGCGATAGGAAAGGAACATTTGAGGGGTATGGAAATTTTGTTCCTTAGTGGTTAGTTCCAGCTTTATTTCATTTATTTATATGTTTGTTTTTAAAGATGGGGAACTAGCTATGTTGTCCAGGCTGGTGTCGCACTGGTTTCAACTTCCCGCCTCGGCCTCCCAGAGTGCTGGGATGACAGGTGGGAGCCAATATGCCTGGCCTGCTGTATTTTAGATCTTTGGGAAATAAAGAGAATGCTTTTGGACTTGGCAAAGTTAGAAACCTCTGGGTAGGGAGAATTACACGGTGAAAGAAACAAAAGGGAAGTTTGTATTAAACTCTGAAAAGACACAGGGAGGTTCAATTGAACATATTTTGCTTATATATGTGCTTCTTAACAGAGTGCACAGAGGCACCTTTGCAGAAGAGAGAGGCCAGAAAATGCCTGTTAGAAGCAAGTCTACTGTTCGCACCCTCTTACTAACACCAACAATGGTCCCTGTCTAGTGATACCGGTGACTTGTCATTGCATTGCATGTCACCTGCCTAAGGGAAGCTCCTGCTTGGGGCAGACATACTGTCCATTTCCCCTACAGTATAGACTGATAACTAAAGCAACGCTGCATATTCTTGCTTACTCCCAGATTGGATGGCTCAAAGGTCCAGAATGTTGTAGACATTTTGCATTATATCTTTATGAGAGTTAAGGAAATGGTAAAGAAGCAGAAAAAATTGGGGATTTTTTTTTTAAGTCTTTACAGTGAAGCACGGTGGCTCACGCCTGTAATCCCAGCACTTTGGGAGGCCGAGGTGGGCAGATCACAAGGTCAGGAGTTCAAGACCAGCCTGGCCAATATGGTGAAACCCCGTCTGTACTAAAAATACAAAAATTAGCCAGGCATGGTGGCAGGCGCCTATAGTCCCAGCTACTTGGGAGGCTGAGGCAGGAGAATCGCTTGAACCCGGGAGGCAGAGGTTGCAGTGAGCTGAGAACGCGCCACTGCACTCCAGCCTGGGGGACAGAGTGAGAAAATGTATTTACAGTTTATGTGAGTGTCAGTACATTGGTTCGTTGGCTTCCTTCTTACCTAGTTCTCAGGGGCTGAGTTTGCTAATGTCATAGCACCTCTAGTAGCCTTCCCCTTTTCTAGTAGCCACTTCCTAGCTTCCCCCAGGCAGAAAGCATCTGGTCGGCCCCTTGATTACCAGGCATCTGTAAGTGGACCGTCATTTAGGCCAGTGCTTCTCAGAATTCCAATCACCTGGGCTCCACTAAAATGCAGGTTCTGATGAGCTCGACCTGGGTTGACTGAGATCCTGCGGTTCCAGCGAGCTCGCAGGTAATGCTGACCCTGCCAGCCCATGGACCCCACCTAGAGTAGTGAGGTTCCTTGGCACTTTAAGAACACCCCTCCTTTACTTCACATTGATTTGAACTGGGAACTAGCGTAGACTTATGCAAGCTAAATTATGCATGTTTTCTTGAGAGGATGCTCTATGTCCTGTTTCTCTTGCTAACAGCTCTGGTCTGGACCTTTGTTCTAGGATTGTCTCAAAGCTTGCCAGGAGCAGATTGAGGCGGTGCTCCTCAACAGCCTGCAGCAGTACCGTCAGGACCAGCGCGACGGATCCAAGTCGGAGGATGAACTGGACCAAGCCAGCACCCCTACAGACGTGCGGGATATCGACCTGTGAGGATGCCAGTTGGGCCGAAAGAGAGAGACGCATCCATAATCTGCTCTCTCCTTCTTTCTGGTTATGTTTTTGTTATTTGTGTTTTAGGGTGAAACGTAAAAAAAAATTCTGCCCCCACCTAGATCATATTTAAAGATCTTTTAGAAGTGAGAGAAAAAAGTCCTATAAAAACGGAATAATAAAGAGCATTTGGTGCCTATTTGAAGTACAGCATAAGGGAATCCCTTGTATATGCGAACAGTTATTGTTTGATTATGTAAAAGTAATAGTAAAATGCTTACAGGAAAACCTGCAGAGTAGTTAGAGAATATGTATGCCTGCAATATGGGAACAAATTAGAGGAGACTTTTTTTTTCATGTTATGAGCTAGCACATACACCCCCTTGTAGTATAATTTCAAGGAACTGTGTACGCCATTTATGGCATGATTAGATTGCAAAGCAATGAACTCAAGAAGGAATTGAAATAAGGAGGGACATGGTGGGGAAGGAGTACAAAACAATCTCTCAACATGATTGAACCATTTGGGATGGAGAAGCGCCTTTGCTCTCAGCCACCTGTTACTAAGTCAGGAGTGTGGTTGGATCTCTACATTAACGTCCTCTTGCTGTCTACAGTAGCTGCTACCTAAAAAAGATGTTTTATTTTGCCAGTTGGACACAGGTGATTGGCTCCTGGGTTTCATGTTCTGTGACATCCCGCTTCTTCTTCCAAATGCAGTTCATTGCAGACACCACCGTATTGCTGCCTAATGGGGAAATGTAGCTATGGGCCATCACCAAAACTCACATGAAACGGAGGCAGATGGAGACCAAGGGTGGGATCCAGAATGGAATCCTTTCTGTTATTGTATTTAAAAGGGTAATGTGGCCTTGGCATTTCTTCTTAGAAAAAAACGAATTTTTGGTGCTGATTGGCATGTCTGGTTCACAGTTTAGCATTGTTATAAACCATTCCATTCGAAAAGCACTTTGAAAAATTGTCCCCGAGCGATAGATGGGATGGTTTATGCAAGTCATGCTGAATACTCCTCCCCTCTTCTCTTTTGCCCCCTCCCTTCCTGCCCCCAGTCTGGGTTCCTCTTCGCTTCTGGTATCTGCCATTCTTTGGTACACAGTTCTGGTGTTCCTCCCAGGACTCAAGAGACGCCCCTTCCTGCTGACATTCCCATCACAACATTCCTCAGAAAAGCCTGTAAACTAAAATCTGTTACCATTCTGATGGCACAGAAGGATCTTAATTCCCATCTCTATACTTCTCCTTTGGACATGGAAAGAAAAGTTATTGCTGGTGCAAAGATAGATGGCTGAACTGATATCAGGGTGTGGCATTTTGTTCCCTTTTCCGTTTTTTTTTTTATTGTTGTTGTTAATTTTATTGCAAAGTTGTATTCAGCGTACTTGAATTTTTTTCCTCTCCACTTCTTAGAGGCATTCAGTTAGCAAAGAGGTTGGAGCAACAACTTTTTTTTTTTTTTTTTTGCACAATTGTAATTGACAGGTAATGAAGCTATTTGTTAAAATATTTGCCTTTTTAAGTGAAAAAGAAAAATCAGAACAGGGCTATTTGAAGAATTATTTTAGACACAGATTCTGCCTTGTTTCATAGTATGAGGGTTGAAGATGGAAAATGATCTAAGGGTCTCTTATTTTTTCATTTTGTTTTGTTCAGTTTGGTTTTTTTTTTTTTTTTTTTGCGCTGCTAAGAAGCTAAAATCATCCATCGTTATTCACATTGACAGTACCTAGCTGTAATGTTTCACAGAGTGTGCTGCTATTTTATAAACATTTTTATAATATATTATTTTACTGCTTAAATTCCAAGTCCTGAAGTAGATGGTTGAGATATGAGTTCTTCGTACTGGAAAAGCCCTTCCGTGGTTTGTTTTTTTTCTGGTAGCATATTCATGGTGGTTGTTTTTTCCTTTTTTTTTTTTCCTCTGGTCACATTCTTCAAAGACGGAGTATTCTTTACCTCAGGTTTACTGGACAAAATCAATAACTACAAAAGACAATGATTCACGCTTTTGTTTTCATAATACCTCACAACCGTACAGTTTCTGCCTGGAGCCCATTCACGTGAGGAATAGAGAAGCAGTGTGAGCAGGGCCAACTCCCTCTCAGGTGGAAGGCAGGGTGGTCTCACTCCCAGGGACCTTTTTGGTTATGGAGGCCATCGGGCTCCCATTTAGACCCCCCGGTATCCTCATCATGATGGAAAAAATACATTGAACCAAGGGATCCTCCCTCCCCTTCAAGGCAGACGTTCAGTACACACATTTATGCAGTAGACTCAGATGTCGTAATTTGCACTTAGGTACCAGGTATCAGGAAACAGACTAAAAAGAATTCCAGCAGGCTGTTTGGAGATCTTCATCTTGCAGCTTTTTCAAAAGCGGGGCTTCGTGTGCAAAGGGCCCTTTCCTCTTGAAGTTTTTCCTTCCGTCTTTCCCCTCCCCTGGCATGGACACCTTGAGTTTAGGATCATCTCTGTGGGTTTCCTAGGTCTGAATCTGCAAGTAGCTGAATCTGCAGCAAGCAGCAAACAGCGTTGACGGTGCTTCCGTCTCCCTCCTCTGTCTCCAGCTGCGCAGGCAAGCACTAGGCAAGCCCAGGTCCTCTGCTAAGCGGTACTAAACGGTCAGGTTTTCAATCACACTGAATTGGCAGGATAAGAAAAATAGGTCAGAGAAGTATGGGATGATAGTTGAAGGGAGGTGAAGAGGCTGCTTTTCTACAGAGGTGAAATTCCAGATGAGTCAGTCTCCTGGGAAGTGTGTTTAGAAGGGTTCAGGGCTTTGTGAGTTAGCATGACCCTAAAATTCTAGGGGATTTCTGGTGGGACAATGGGTGGCGAATTCTGAAATTTTGGAGAGGAAAGTGGAGCGGCCAGCAAGTTAGCTAGCCAGAGTTTTCTCAAGAGCCGGCTTTGATCAGCACACTCTCCTGGGCCCCAAGGAGTCCCACAGAATGGGGAAGGCGGGAACCCTGGCGTTCTCGGGAACCTTGGAGCCTAAAGAGAAACTGAGGTGCAAATTCATTTCACGGCGACTGACCCTTGAGCTTAAACAGCAGCAGCAAATGAAAGAACCGCACAAATAAGGAAGGGCACAGGCCTACCCGACTCTAGTTACAGTCTACTCTTCCTGTAGTCCTGAGGCCCCTGGGTCCTTCTAGCTTTTCTCTTTTCCATCCTTGGGGCCTTGTGTGATGATGGGTGTGGGGCTGCTGATGGGAAAGTAGGGGGTTGTTAGGCTATTCTGCCTGCTCCTGCTTAAACAAAAGAAGGAATCCTGGATTTTGCCCTCTCCTTGGATCTTAGTCTCTTTGGTAGGAGTTTTGTTCCAGAGGGGCTCTCCCGCTGTGGATTTGAACTTGCTCTTTTTTTTGTTGTTGTTCTTTCTCTTCTTTTTCTTACCTCCCACTAAAGGGGTTCCAAATTATCCTGGTCTTTTTCTACCTTGTTGTGTTTCTGTCTCGTCTTTACTTCCATCTGTTTGTTTTTTTCTCCATCAGTGGGGGCCGAGTTCCCCCAGCCTGCCAAATTTTGATCCTTCCCCTCTTTTGGCCAAATCCTAGGGGGAAGAAATCCTAGTATGCCAAAAATATATGCTAAGCATAATTAAACTCCATGCGGGTCCCTAACAGCCAAGAAGCCTGCAGGAGAAAGCCAAGGGCAGTTCCCTCCGCAGAACACCCCATGCATGCTGAGAGGCGAGCTCCTTGAAGAAGGGACTGCTCTTCCAGGAGGCTTTACTTTGAACTGCCTCAGGACCCCACTGGAGAGCACAGCATGCCTTACCACTGGGTCACCTTTGGTCTATGTGCTCTGTACTGGAGGCTCTGTTCTGCCTCTTATCAGCCAGGTCAGGGGCACACATGGCTTAAGTGACAAAGCCAGAGAAGAAGACAACCCTGACAGCATCACACTGCATCCTTTTGCTAGCAGGATGGGCAACTCTTCAGACGGAGCTGCGCTTTCCTGCCGTCTAGCACCTCTAGGGCCTCTCCAGACTGTGCCCTGGTCGCTCTGGGACTGAAAGGTTAAGAACATTAGGCAGGATCAGATGACTCTCTCAAAGAGGGCAGGGGAATTTTCTCTCCATGGGCCACAGGGGACAGGGCTGGGAGAAGAAATAGACTTGCACCTTATGTCATGTAAATAATTGATTTTCTAGTTCAAGAAGATAATATGGGTAGCGTGGGAATTGGAGGTAGGAAGGGGAGGAAGTCTGAGTAAGCCAGTTGGCTTCTAAGCCAAAAGGATTCCTCTTTGTTTATCTCTGAGACAGTCCAACCTTGAGAATAGCTTTAAAAGGAAAATTAATGCTGAGACTATAAAGTCCCCTTAAGCCAGCAAACCCTCTGTAGCTATAGAATGAGTGCAGGTTTCTATTGGTGTGAACTCAGAGCAATTTACAAGAGCTGTTCATGCAGCCATCCATTTGTGCAAAATGGGGTGAGAAGATTCAAGAGGACGTTTATTACTTCCTCATACCGCATGGCTTTTGATGATTCTGGATTCCAAACAACCCAGAATGGTCATTTCAGGCACAACGATACTACATTCGTGTGTGTCTGCTTTTAAACTTGGCTGGGCTATCAGACCCTATTCTCGGCTCAGGTTTTAAGAAGCCATCAGCAAATGTGTACGTGCATGCTGCAGCTGCAGCCTGCATCCGTTCGCCTGCAGCCTACTCTGGGGAAATAAAGTGCCTTACTGACTGTAGCCATTACAGTATCCAATGTCTTTTGACAGGTGCCTGTCCTTGAAAAACAAAGTTTCTATTTTTACTTTTAATTGGTTTAGTTCTTCCTGCTGGCCAACTCTTATATCCCCAGCAAATCACCGGGCCATTGGATTTTTTCCATTATGTTCATTACCCTTATATCATGTACCTCAGATCTCTCTCTCTCCTCTCTCTCAGTTATAGTTTCTTGTCTTGGACTTTTTTCTTTTCTTTTCTTTTCTTTTTCTTTTTTACTTTTTTTTTTTTTTTTTTTTTGCTTTGAAACAAGTGTGATGCCATATCAAGTCCATGTTATTCTCTCACAGTGTACTCTGTAAGAGGTGTGGGTGTCTATTTGGTCAGGATGTTAGAAAGTGCTAAAGTAGCATGATCAGTGTACGCGAAAAGGTTTTTAGGAAGTATGGCAAAAATGTTGCATTGGCTATGATGGTGACATGGTATAGTCAGCTGCCTTTTAAGAGGTCTTATCTGTTCAGTGTTAAGTGATTTAAAAAAATAATAACCTGTTTTCTGACTAGTTTAAAGATGGATTTGAAAATGGTTTTGAATGCAATTAGGTTATGCTATTTGGACAATAAACTCACCTTGACCTAAATCATCTGGCCTTTTTTGATTTATTTATCAACCAGCAGTCGTCGGAATGGAATACACTTGTCTCATGTCAGAGCTCTGCTTTATGCTGCTGCAACAATTGGCAGTGGCATAAGACACATTCTAACCTGGAATAGAATCTACACGTGCCTCTGTGTTATGGCAGCACAAGTCATTGTTGACATTGCTAGGGGACGGGGGCTGCCCATGCAGCCGGCTTATAAGCTAGAAGCCTCAGTCCACCTTCAGAAGGTTGGTCCATCACAGACACTATGACTGGTCCTCAGAGGATAGCCCCTGATTGTTGCCAGCTACTCATTCTGGGCTGTGAGGAAGCATCTCCTGGCATGAGAGGTACCAGAAGCCTGCAGTGCCATCTCCAGATTCTAGGGAGTCTCTGGGGAACCCTGTCCCTGCAGCTTTCCTGGCTCCTGCCTGCTATTCTTAGTGGCTCCCACCTGATTTCTGATCCTTCCTGCACCCCTCGTCTGAGACACAGGCCACAGCTACACTTGGTGGAGTCTGGAGAAGCAGAGCCTGGGAATGGGATGTGACCGTCTCAGTACTGTTGAAATGAATTGCCAGGCCCTAGGCCCAGCTGCTCTTGGACCTTAGCTCAGACTAGCTTCTTTCCCAAGAGTGATGGGTGTGCAGAAGGTAAGGGCCTAATGAACTTTTTTTTTTTTTTTTTGAAACAGGGTCTTGCTCTGTCCCCCAGGCTGGAGTGCAATGGCACAATCCCAGCTTGCTGCAGCCTCAAACTCCTGGGCTCAGGCAATCCTCCTGCCTCAGCCTCACAAGTAACTGGGATTACAGACGCCCACCACCATGCCCAGTTAATTTTTTTAAATTTTTAGTACAGACGGGGTTTCCCTTTGTTGCACAAGCTAAAACAGATATTTTGATGTTACTATAAAACTCATTTTCTCCAAAGCTCCCTGTCTCTGAACGTCATCGAAGGCTGTTTTCCATTTTAGTTCTGACCTGAGTTGTAAACAAGATTTAAAACTGGCCATTGGGGAAGTCCAGATTAAGATATTCCCTGCTGATCTCAAATAACTTCACTTAATAACACTTTTAAACTTACAAGGACCCTAGAAATTCCCCTTCGTTCCCATTCTCCTTGACATCCACTGTTCTTAGAGACACATGGGGGTAACTTTTTTCTTGGGTTTTTGCCTAGTGAAGTCTGCTGGCCTCTTGGGAGTTTCAAGGGCCTCTGGTTGCCATTCTTAACCATCCTTGGAATTCTCTTCGGCATGACATAATGTCCAACTGGGTTCCTCTCCCTCCCCTTCCCCATCTTTGCTCTGTAGGATCAATGCTATATTTGTTTATAGCATGACAACTCCACTCCCTTTCCCAAATGCCACCCAGCAACGCTGCTGGGCTTCCTCCATTCTGAGCAATGGATGTTTTAAGGGTGGGAAGAGCAGATGAAGCACACAGCGAAGCAGTGATAAATCTGACTGCCCCATCTACGCTCTTTCAGACCCAGATCATCTTATAACTGGAAAATCTCAAAACTTGAAAGTGCCTTTCCTGAAAGTGGCAGTTAAAAATGCAATGAAGACCTGGAAATCCCCAATCTTGTGTGTGTGTTCAAGGGAGTGCTTTGGTATCTCTAAGCGACTTTCTGAGATCTGGAGCTTTTATTCGATATGCAGAGGTATCACCAAAGTTCACCTTCCCAGTTGGCTTAGCAGTAATATTGTCAAAATACTGACATGAAGCAAGTACTCAAAAGCTGAATATTACACCAGATTACTTCTTCCCTGTTCTGCTAGCAATTACAGCAAGAGCAAAGATGCTGTGGACAGAGTAGGGAGAGTCAGACAAGATAAGCCCAGTACTCACAGCTGATGTATATGTGGGGCCTGTACTGAGCCTTTAAGGAAAAGCACAGAAAAACAGGACACACAGGCTTATGAAATTGCAGAGAGAAACAGCAGCAAATGCAGATGAATCTGGCGGGGAAATCCATGCAAAGGTGTGGGAGGGGCCCTTTCAGAGGAACAGGTTTCCTCAAGCAAGTGAGTTTTAGGAAAACACTTTTGTTAGGAAGTTCATGTGGGTCAGCATAGTTTGGAAACAGAAACAAGAGTGTGACCTTTTCCAAAAAATAAAAGGGATGGGAAGTAGTTTTTTTTAAATGAAGGGAAAATATTCAAATAGGCGACTTGAGGGGCACAGACAATTTAATAGATTTTAAACACTATAAACACAGATGTTACGCTTGTGAAACAGGATCAGCACAGCCACAAACATTGATTTGGGATTACCACCCACCTCATTTCTCATGAGGCTTAAAGAAAGAAGGCTGGACGTTTCCATATGACTGGGGGCTTTCCTTGTCTTTGGGCTTTGGGGGCCTCCCCATGCTGGAGGGGTGGATTCCATCCGCTTGGACCACAGGCTCAGGCAAACAAGTGGGCGGCCTGAGAAAGCAGCAAGACCAGCTCCCCTGCCTCTGTCTCATTATCCCCCTGAAGCTTCGAGTTTATTCATTATTATGGTCTCTTTCATGCTGACTTGCTTGGGCCCTGGCCGTTCTGCTGCTCTCACCACCAACACTCTGGTAAATAAATGACTGTCCACGTGGTTTGAACATACGGTTCTTCCTGCGAAGTCCACTAGGTGGTACTAATGCCACAGACAGGATCACTCACAACCCCAGAGCCAGTCAGGTGCAGGATGGCTCTGCCCTACAGGGAAGGGAGCACCTCCCTCCAGCAGACAGCAGGAGCAGCACCCCGCCTCCGCCATCTCCCGAGGGCAGCCTGGGGAAGGAACGTCAGGCCTTTCCCGGCCGCACCTGGCGCGGTTCCCTCACCTGGTTCTCTCACTACCGCCGCATCGTGACTCCATCTGGGGTGGCTGGTGCTGGTTCCTCACCTTTCCTGACTCTCTTCAGTGACTAATCCAGAGATGGCACACTGGCAGCTTACAGACCAAATCCAGCCTGCAGACATAATTAGCTCGACTCCCACAGTGATTGAAATTGTCTTGGATTTACTTGCCAATACAAGATGAGAGCTTTCACATAAAAGTCAGGATTTTAACGACTCTTGGGAAATGTAAGTCCTGGCAACCACAGGCCCATGAGGGCGTGAGGACTGCAGCTGAGTGTGACCGGTCCCCTTTCTCTGCCCCCTGCCCACCCCGCAACCCACTGAACCCGCTGCTCTCTCTTACAGCGCCTGCCAGTCCGCTTAGGGCTTACAGCTCTGCAGCCTAATCTGTCTGTTTTACCTCCCTGGCCAGGAAGGAGGACCCGGTAAGGAGGACTCCCAAGTGGAGTCATCCTCCTCCAACCCTCTCCACCACAGACAGACCTGGAATGCTCCCTTCAGTTTGTGGACCATAACCTCTCCTTCTCAGATAAAGAAAGACCTTAACGCCTCATTAAGCATTAAGATCTCTTTATGTCTTTATGAGTTTTTAGTTATCAGATTACCCCAGGGCTGGGCCAGATTTTTGAAATTCCTTTGAGGTCCCAACATTCAGCCCCACGCCCAGGTCTGCAGGTAGGCCCAAATAAGCTGGGGTGGGTAAAGGTCTGCTTTTTGTTTTGTGGTTTTCTTTTGTTTTGTTTCTGGAGATAGGGTCTTCCTTTGTCTCTGAGGCTAGAGGGCAGTGGCGTGATCACAACTCACTGTAGCCTCAACTTCCCAGGCTCAAGTCATCCTCCCACCTCAGCCTCCCAAGTAGCTGGGACCACAGGCATGCACCACTACGTCTGGATTGTTTAAAAAATGTTTTTATAGAAACAGGGTCTCACTATGTTGCCCTGGCTGCTCTCAAACTCTGGGCCTCAAAAGATCCTTCCCACCTCAGCCTCCCAAAGGGCTGGGTTACAGGTGTGAGCCACTACGTCCAGACGGCTTCTGCTTTTGTTTGTCTGGAGAGTCATTTTTAGTGCTCCTGGCACCATGGAGATTCCATGAGAAGACAAACCTGTGAGATTTCTAGATGTGTTGAAAAAGTACAAATCTCTGTGGATATGTTTCGGTCAACCCATTCACTGAAAATCGTTACTCTTCGTCACCGTCTTCCCACACAGGGCTCCTGGGCACTGCTCGTTTATTCAACAGATGAGAGCTGGGTACAAGCCTGGTACTCCTTATGAGACTCCTCATTCAACAAACGTGTCTTCAGTACTTGCTTTTCCAGGGATGAGATCTCTGCTCTCCTTGATCTCAAAGGCTAAAGACAGAGACAGATAAAAAGACAACTGCTACTTGGTGGCTGGCCTAGAATACAAGTGCTCTATGCTCTGCTCTGGAATGCCCGCCCGGCCACCCACTCGCTTCGTAACCTTGCGCTCATTACTGAGCCACCCAGTAACTCGTAGTACACTCAGTGACTCAGTTTCTTCATCTGTGAAATGGGGCTTTGTAGTTTCAGAAGAGCTTTCCCCAAGCCTCTCCTGTAATCCTGTTATAACTCTCTGGTGAGTTTGGTGCCTTGTTTTGTAGCTAAGTGAATGGAGGATCACATGGCTCACTCAGCTTATCACACAGAGAGGCTAGGACTGGATCCCAGATGTGTCTGAATTCAAGTATCATGCATCGTCTGCTGCGTTGGGCTACTTTACTGATCCATAGTTTGCTTACTGAGCATTGAGCTGAGTGAGACTTTTAGCCCAGCGTGAGTTGGAAGGTGGAGGGGAGGGGGCTGGATGATGACATCACTTAGTGAAATCATCTGGGGATCGTTTTTTAATGAAGACAAAGTCCATGAAGAAAGCAAAGGGCCTTGTAATCTAAGGAGGAGTTTGTCAGTGAATGTACACCAAGGAAGTAGCCTTTTCTTTCCAGCGTCTTTGCCTTGCCCCTTGGCTGTTCTTCATGCTCTTTTCATTCAGGTTATAAATGAGTTGCTCATAAACTCCTGGGAAGGAGCCATGGGTTCTGCTTTCCTCCCAAATCCCCAAACCTATGTCAATTACAAAAAGAATCATGGCCGGGCACGGTGGCTCAGGCCTGTAATCCCAGCACTTCGGGAGGCTGAGGCAGACGGATCATGAGGTCAGGAGATCAAGACCATCCTGGCTAACATGGTGAAACCCTGTCTCTACTAAAAATATAAAAAATTAGCTGGGCGTGGTGGCGGGCGCCTGTGGTCCTAGCTACTCGGGAGGCTGAGGTAGGAGAATCATCTGAACCCGGGAGACAGAGGTTGCAGTGAGCCAAGATCGCGCCATTGCACTCCAGCCTGCCTAAGTGACAGAGTGAGATTCCATCTCAAAAAATAAATAAATAAATAAATAAAAATCACATCTCTAGTTTGTCCCTATTCTTCAGGAACCCACGAATATCTGTGTTATTATTACTTCTCCTCCAACACTCCCTCCCTCCCCCACCCAGCCCAGAGAATCTCAGTCCGGAGCCTTGCTTTTATCACCAGTCTCCCAAGCCTTTGCTATGTAAAGATTCCTTTCGTTATCCTATAGGAAGAGATATTCTTTTTCTTTCTTCGTGGCCACGTTCCTTGCCCCGAAAAAAGGGATACAAGAGGAAGGGCCCAAAAATGTAGAGGAAAAATCCTGGAGGAAAAATGCTGACTAATATTTCAAAAAATATTATTTTACCATGGATGCAATGACCTGAGGCCCTACAAGGGTGACTACCATACTGAAGGTCACCCAGCAACGTACGAATGAACCTGAAAGAGAACTCCTGGCCTCTGCAGGCTTCCATTCGTGGCTCAGCTCTGTGAGCTTCAGGATTTCTTGGTGAGTACTCTCTCAGAAAATCTTGAAGCACCACATGTTTTAAAAGCAGTCACTCACTTATGTCTTTCATATGTCACTGTAAACTCATAATGAAGGAACTATGGGAGATTTGCTTCCATGTGGCACTGCCTAGGTATTAGGGCCAGGACACCTAGGATTTTAGGGCCTAGTGGTCTTCTCTTTTCCTTAGCATTCTGTCAGGGCTCTGGCAAGAGCAAGAGCGTTGGCCTTTCTAGTCGATGTCCCCCCAGTGATTGCTACTTGCCTCGAATATTATGGACAGTATCATACATTTCTGGCCGGGCGCGGTGGCTCAAGCCTGTAATCCCAGCACTTTGGGAGGCTGAGACGGGCGGATCACGAGGTCAGGAGATCAAGACCATCCTGGCTAACATGGTGAAACCCCGTCTCTACTAAAAATACAAAAATCTAGCCGGGCAAGGTGGTGGGCACCTGTAGTCCCAGCTACTCGGGAGGCTGAGGCAGGAGAATGGCGTAAACCTGGGAGGCAGAGCTTGCAGTGAGCTGAGATCCGGCCACTGCACTCCAGCCTGGATGACAGAGTGAGACTCCGTCTCAAAAAAAAAAAAAAAAAAAATCATACATTTCTGTATTACATACAATCGTTGTGACAGAGTCAGGATGCTGTAGTGGAAAAAGGCTTAGTTAACAAGATGATGTGACTTTGAATCCCAGGGCTGCCACTTAGTTGTACAAGCTCTGAGTCTCTGCTATTCTTTTATAAAATCTCCCTGGATTATTAGAAGGATTAAATGAGGTAATCTATGTAAAGTGCCTAATATGTAGAAAGCTTTAAAAAGAATCAGCTAGTCTGAACATACGCAAACACACCAAGGACTGTGTTAATTGCTTTTGAAGGCGTTATAGACGCAAGGTTATTTTCCCAAAAAGTCAGGGGTGGAGGTGGATATGGGTTTTCTGTGGATCCTGATGAGACTATGATCAAGAGTACAGCAGTGAAACATAAGCATTTACAACTCTCATAATATCCCCTTGGTGCTGCTGCCCTTCTTCTAAACAGCAATGAACTTGGGCTTGGGGAGCGTTCTCTTCCCCACTAAGCAACAGGCTAAGAGGCAAGGCATGAAAAGGGATTAGAGGATGCATGTATTCAAATAAAGGGGAGTTCCCCAGAAGCATGGCAGGCTGAGAAGGCATCTTTCGACTGTCCATCAGTAGGAAAGCTGTTTGACTGGCAGATATAATTTTTTTGGAACCAGAAATAATGGGGAGCTATTGGTGACAGATGTCAGATGTTGGCAGAGCGGCTGCCAACAGAAATCTCCCTCCACCTTCAGACATCAAGCTGATGTGGGCCTGGGAGTCCCTTCTCACTTGGATCATTGGTCACATTATTATTTCTCAGTGGCTGGACAAAGCAGATGGTTTACCATGTATTTGTGATTTTCTGTTGGCCTAGAAATTCTGTTCTTCCATCAGGGTACGGCATGTAATCAATTATGACAGTGGGTGGTGCAAGAAAATCCCTGCCAGTAAAAACCCAAGACTTTCTCTTTTATTAAGTCTGCATAAACCACTACAATTTCCAACTTCAAAGCAATAGAAGAAAAAAGCAAAGTAGTGGTGTTATAAATAACTTGGGTAATCACAAAAACCACGGTTCTCAGTTGGTCCTAAACACTCTCAATCTGTACTATCTGATGTCAGTTTTGTCTGCCCATCTTTATTCTGAAACTTAAAATCCTCTTGTCTCTATTCTAGTAAGTCTTAATAATTTTTTTTTTTTTTTTTTAAGACAGAGTCTTGCTCTATCACCCAGTCTAGAGTGCAGTGGCACGATTTTGGCTCACTGTAACCTCCGCTTTCCAGGTTCAAACAGTTCTCCTGCCTCAGCCTCCAAAGTGGCTGGGACTATCATGCCCAGCTAATTTTGTATTTTTAGTAGAGACAGGGTTTCGCCATGTTGGCCAGGGTGGTCTTGAACTCCTGACCTCAAGTGATCCGCCTGCCTTGGCCTCCCAAAGCGTGCTGGGATTACAGGCGTGAGCCACTGCGCCCTGCCTCTATTCTGGTAAGTCTTAAGGAGCTTTATCTTAGAATCACAAAGTGACCTAATTAAAAATAAACAGAACAAATACCAGGAACATACTACCCCTCAACTAAGGTTTTTTAAAAAAATATTCTCAGTTGTATTCTATTACATAGTAAAAATAGTAAGTTGCCTTGCTTTAGTATGTCTGAATAGCCACATAGAACAGTTTATATGTTACCCACCCTCTGGAGAATTTTCTTTGTGAAGGACACCTTGCTTATTTGGATGCATGTGTCTCAGGAAATAAATTCTTTAGTAAGAGAGCAGAACAAGCATTTTTAACATTATAACTACCAAGTAGAGAAATCCTTGACATAGATTACATGTTTTTTCTTGTGTTTTAAAAACATGTATGTATTTTTTCTTAAAAGTCAAGCTCATAAATGAATGGCTTTCTGCTCTTTTTTCATTTAATCTCCTATCAGGGGAACGTTGTCATACGATTAAATATTCTGTAAGAACATGATTTCTAGGGCTGAGCACCGTAGCTCACACCTGTAATCCCAGCATTTTGGGAGGCCAAGGCAGGAGGATCACCTTAGGTCGGGAGTTTGAGACCAGCCTGGCCAACATGGTGAAACCCCATCTCTACCAAAAATACAAAAATTAACTGGGTGTGGTGGCGGGTGCATGTAATTCCAGCTATGTGGGAGCTGAGGCAGGAGAATTGCTTGAACCCTGGAGGTGGAGGTTGCAGTGAGCTGAGATGGCGCCACTGCACACCAGCCTGGGCGACAGAGCGAGACTCCGTCTCCAAAAAAAAAAAAAAAAAACCACCACAGATGCTAATGAATTGTTTGGGCTCCTACTACTCGAGGCACTGAAGACATACAAGGGAACAAGCAGCCAGTTCCCACCATCAAGGAATCCATATCCTGGTGAAGAAAGACAAGCAACAAACCTACAAAAATAGTTCGTAAATGATATAATTTCTGAATAAAATTGGATGAAGGATAGTGACTGGGCAGGCTCCTTTGCTTGACGGAAGGACTTCTGAGTTGATACCTGAAGGCTGAGAAGGAGGCAGCCATGCAAGTATCTTGGGAAAGAGCTCTGCGAGCAGAAGGAACAGAGAATGCAAAGATCCGAAGATAGGAATGAGCATGACATGGTCTACGAACAGAGAGAAGCCCTGATGGCTGGAGCTGGATGAGGACGGGCAGTGAAGAGAGAACTGCAACTGGAGGGCCAAGAGGGGCCATGCCACATAGGCCTTGCAGGAGTTGAGACTTGATTCTAACTGCAATGAGAATTCAACAGAGAATTTTCCAGCAGGGGAGTGACACATAGGGACATCTCTTCAAAGGCTGAGAACCAGAGTGGAGACAGCAGAGCTATGCCAACAGGCTATCACAGCAATCCAGACGAGAGGTGATGGAGGCTTAGCCTGGGACACAGTGAGACTCCGGAAGTGGTGGATTCAGGATATAATTTGGTGATAGACTCCATAAACTTTTTTTGAAAGGTTTTGGACAGATAGCTTTTATCATTTATTTATTATTGAAGATATGTACAACACAATAAATCAGCTTGCTTCAGACGTATATATAGAACTCTGCATCTAATAATGAGTGAATCCACAGTCTTCACAAGGACACACGAAACATTTCTATGAAATGCCTGTGGACTAGTCCACAAAGCAGGTCTCCATAAATTTTAAAAATGTATACCCTTGAAAATCTTTGAAGTCCTGGAGATTTAAGTCTACAACTATCTTAGTCTTACTACCAAGAATAGCCCCTAAGGTGGGGGAAAAAAAAAAACCTTTCAATCAAAATAAAATGATAAACAAGAAGAATGTAATTTTCACAGACTCCGGCTAACCAGCTTTTGGTGGTTAGTCAACAGGCCAGCTTTTGGTCACAATGTAATTAATTTCATTCTTGATGCATTGCTGAAAGTATTTAAATGCCTGGGGAACTGGCTCCAACCCACAATCTCCTCCCCTACCCTACATTCCAAGTAGATCAGGCATTTTACACTTGGCTCATCTTCAGTGAAGACAGTAATTAATCTTTATTTGAAAACAAGATTTGGGAGGCTGAGGCGGGCAGATCACCTGAGGTCAGGCGTTTGAGACCAGCCTGGCCAACATGGTGAAACCCCATCTGTAATAAACATACAGAAAAATTAGCTGGGCGTGGTGGTGTGCGCCTGTAATCCCAGGTACTTGGGAGGCTGGGGCAGGAGAATCGCTTGAACCTGGGAGGTAGAGGTTGCAGTGAGCTGAGATCGCGCCACTGCACTCCAGCCTGGGTGACAGAGCAAGACTCTGTCTTAAAAAAAAAAAAAAGAAAGAAAAGCAAGAGAACGAGTAAAAGTCCAGCATTCACTGCATTATGGAGCCTACAGAAATCTATGATGAATTTGACAGGGAATGTTAGGATAGGTAAAGAATCAAGGGTTTAATGAGCAGTCATGTGGATGGTGTTACCATTTACTGAGATGAGAAAGACTTGAAGACCAGCTGTTTATAGGGGTAAAAATTAAAGGTTCTGTGTGGACAAAGCTAGCTTGAGATGTCAACTATAGACCCAAGCGTAGATGTTGAGTAGGCAACTATAATAGATAAATGAATGAGGAACTCAGGGGAAAGTCCAGGCTGGGGATATATCTAAGATCTATACACTGGATTAGATCACCTAGCTGACTGCACAGTTGAGTAGAGAAGACAGCCAAGGGCAGCATCCTCAGATACTCCAACATGCACAGGGTTTATGGGATTGTCTACCCACCAAACATTCATGTGTACCTCATGTTTCCCATCACCTGCAATTTGGTAGGGCCATGTGAGTGGCTCTGGACAATGAATGAAGGAAGCATCTAAGGACTGGTTCAAGATCCTTGACTATTCTCATCTCCTGCCTCAAAAATCGTGAATTCTTATGTTTCTGAAGTTAACATGTCTGTCAACCCTAGGCCCTGAATGAGTATGTGGCTTCAAGACCCTTTCTGATCCACGTCAGGCATATAGCATGAAAGAAAAACAAACACTTGTGTGTGAAGCCATGGAAATTCCAGAGTTAATTTGTTACCTTGGCATAACATGGCCTAATTCAGAATGCCATCATATGATGTGCTTCAACAAAGCACCATTTCTCATTTTTTAAAAAAGGCATGTGTGATTTGAGAGGTTGTCAACAAAATATACTGGTGGATGGCTGGGTGTGGTGGTTCATGCGTGTAATCCCAGCACTTTGGGAGGCCGAGGCAGGCAGATCACTTGAGATCAGGAGTTTAAGAACAGCCTTACCAACACGATGAAACCCTATCTCTACTAAAAATACAAAAATTAGCCAGACATGGTGGTGTGTGCCTGTAGTCCCAGTTACTCGGGAGGCTGAGGCAGGGGAATTGCTTGAACCTGGGAGGCGGGAGGCAGGAGGATCACTTGAGCCTGGGAGGCAGAGGTTGTAGTGAGCCAAGATCATACCACTGCACTCCAGCCTGGGGCAATGGGAGTGAAATCCTGTCTCAAAAAAAAAAAAAAGAACATATATATACACACACACACACAAATACATATATATACACATATATATACACGCATCCCGCTTATAAAATGAACAGGGAGCTCACGTAAACTTTAATTCAGATAGAACCTAGAAATACATATGTATATATATGTATTTATGTATATATGTATTTATGTACACATATGTATATATATGTATTTCTAGGTTCTATCTGAATATATATGGATATACACACACACACACACACATATATACACATACATACACATATGGGAATTTCTAGTTTCTATCTGAAATACAGTTTAAGTGAACTCCCTGTTCATTTTATAAGTGGAAGGGCAATCCCTGAACTACTGAGTGAATAATGTAGGACAATATTCATTATTTCAAAGACACCTCATTTCTCAACCTGGTTTTTGCCCCTGATAAGGTTTTTTTTTTTTTTTTTTTTTTTTTTTTGATGGAGTCTTGCTCTGTCGCCAGGCTGGAGTGCAGTGGCACAATCTCGGCTCACCGCAACATCTGCCTCCCGGGTTCAAGCGATTCTCCCATCTCAGCCTCCTGAGTAGCTGGGACTACAGGTGCACACCACCATGCCCAGCTAATTTTTGTACTTTTGGTAGAGATGGGGTTTCACCATGTTGGCCAGGATGGTCTTGATCTCTTGACCTCGTGATCTGCCTGCCTCAGCCTCCCAAAGTGCTGGGATTACAGGCGTGAACCACCATGCCCAGCCCCTGATTCTTAAAATTTATGAAGACATTGTTTTTTAAATTTATTCCTTAGATAATTAAAAGAAATAACATTGGTGGGTGCTTTGTAACTTTCTAAATTTCTCCTAAAACAATAATCCTCTCCCATATGTCAGCCTTTTTTTTATACATGTATGCTTCATTAGACAAATTGATCATAACAGGTATTCTTCATTCATTTGACAGATTTTAATGGAATCTCCACTGTGTTCCAAACATTTTCTTAGGAACCAAGGAATTAATGAAATAGAGCCAGTAGTTACCTTCATGATTTATAGTTTTGAGACCTCCTGGAGTATACTTATCTGGTCTCAAACTCAGTTCTGAGATCTTGAGAGGATGGGAAATTAGTTTTGTTTGTTTGTTTATTTTTTTTGTTTTGTTTTTGGAGATGAAAGTCTCACTCTGTCGCCCAGTCTGGAGTGCAGTGGCATGATCTCGGCTCACTGCAATCTCTGCCTCCCGGGTTCAACCAATTCCCCTGCCTCAGCCTCTTGAATAGCTGGGATTACAGGCGCCTGCCACCATGCCCGGCTACTTTTCGTGTTTTAGTGGAGGGGTTTCAGCATGTTGGCCAGGTTGCTCTCCAGCTCCTGACCTCAAGTGATTCGCCTGCCTTGCCTCCAAAGTGCTGGGATTACAGGGGTGAGCCACTGTGTCCGGCCTAAGAAATGGGAAATTAGTTAACCTCTATGTGCCTTAATTCTTCATCTGTAAAATGGAAATAACTCCTACCTTGCAGAGTTACTGTGTGTATTAAATAAGACAAAATGGAAAGCTGTTTTTATTTAGGCTTTAGAAATACACTTGGATCACCTTAAAGTGAAAGAGGTTTTACTATACAAACTGGAACCTTTAAGGTATCTGGCACAATGGCAGTTTGAGTGACTAGTGACTGGGTACTCTCTGCATTACTCACTTGTGTCTGTGTTTCTCTGTGTGTCTCCTTGCTTCTTCCATTGACTTTGCTTCTTCGTACCCTCTCCTCTGTAAATCTGTTCTCTCACTTGTATTATTCATGGCTTCTGTTTCTTCACAACTTCAATCAACATGCCCCTTCATAGCCCTAACACTATCCTGTGATTTCTTTCTGTGCTTTCTTTCTGCTTTGCCCCTCATAGATAACTACTTAATTTCATTTTTTCAGCTCAAACTTGGAGGAGAATCTGCTGGGCTGATTCATTCATTTGGGCATTCAGAACATGAACACACACACACAAAGAATATCCGGGCCCCACTGTTAGGGCCCTCTGAATTATCCCTCCACGCTCATCCTGAAAATGCCTCCTGTTGACCTGCAAGCTGTCACAGATGCTGAATTTGGTCCCCACTCCAATCTAGGATCTCCGGAATCTACATTTTAACACTGTGCCCACCTGCTTTGTGTGCACATTCAAGTTTATGAAGCATTGCTTTAAACTGTTAGCTCTCAGAACAGCCACCCGTAGGTTGGAAACAGGTGGGGATTAAAAACGTACAGGTACTGCTGCTGGAGTCTTTCCCCCAGAAGTTCAGATTTGATTTTTCTGGGGTGTAGTCTGGCAAAGGTCTCCAGACAATTCTAACATAAAGATAGGTTTGAGGACCTCTGAACCAGTTCTGTGTCACTGCTGACCAGTGGTGTGAGCCTAGACAAATTGCTGTTTCTCTCTAGGCTATACTTCTCATCTTTTTGTTGCTGCTGTTGTTCGTTTGTTTTGAGATGGAGTCTTGCTCTGTCACCCAGGCTGGAGTGCAGTGTCGGGATCTCGGCTCGCTGCAACTTCTGCCTCCCGGGTTCAAGTGATTCTCCTGCCTCAGCCTCCCGAGTAGCTGGAACTACAGGCGCCCGCCACCATGCCCGGCTAATTTTTTGTATTTTTAGTAGAGACGGGGTTTCACCGTGTTTGCCAGGATGGTCTCGATCTCCTGACCTCGTGATCCGCCCGCCTCAGCCTCCCAAAGTTCTGGGGTTCCAGGCGTGAGCCCCCACGCCCGGCCATATTTCTCATCTCTAAAGTGAAGACAATGCAGCCTATCCTGTCTACCTCAGAATTGTTCTGAAGGCCAAATGTGAGAATACATGTAAGACTGTTTTGAAATGTGTGCACATGAATCTAAATATCTCATTCATCTCTTCTCTAAACACATCTTTTCATATATAAGTGGGGATTCAAGGAAATAAATGCATTATCAAATAAGAGAATTTAGGTAACAGTGCATGGAAGACAATGTCACCTAGCTAACATTACTGTTACTTGTGTCACATTGCTAGGTACTGCTGTCCCAGGTTACCTGCAGCAAAACCCAGGATTAGAGAGGTTAATGTTATAAATAAAGTTTCCATGCCACAAAAGAAATAGCACTGAATATAAAATTTTCTTTTTAATTCTCAGCAAGGCAAGGTACTTTTATAGAATGGTGTGCCCTAACAGATGGAGCAATGTTGAGCACACACTTGGACAAGGGAGGGGAAGGGGTTCTTATCCCTGACGCACGTGGCCCCTGCTGCTGTGTCGTTCCCCTATTGGCTAGGGTTAGACCGCACAGGCTAAACTAATTCCGATTGGCTAATTTAAAGAGAGTGATGGGGTGAGTGGTTTGGCAGGAAAAATGGTTATGACAGAGCAGGTAATCTGAATGAGTCAGGGTGGAGCACGTAATCAGGAGTCAGGGTGGAGCAGGTAATGAAAAAAGCTTGTGGCTGGGCGTGGTGGCTCATGCCCGCAATCCCAGCACTTTGGGAGGTAGAGGCGGGTGGATCACGAGGTCAGGAGATCAAGAACATCCAGGCTAACACGGTGAAACGCTGTCTCTACTAAAACTACAAAAAAATTAGCCGGGCGTGGTGGTGGGCGCCTGTAGTCCCAGCTACTCGGGAGGCTGAGGCAGGAGAATGGCGTGAACCCGGGAGGCGGAGCTTGCAGTGATCTGAGATCCGGCCACTGCACTCCAGCCTGGGCGACAGAGCGAGACTCCACCTCAAAAAGGAAAAAAAGAAAAAAAAAGATTGCTTTACGAGAAAGTTAAGTTTAAAAGTAGAAAGAAAATAATTGAACACACTGACATACTGAGTCTTTGAAAAGAAATTTAGAACTCAACTCTAACATTAAGTAACTCCCTCAAGGCTCTGAAGGCTATTAAAGAGAAATCACTCGTCTGACGCTTGTGAAGAACGGCAAGACTGCTGCAATAGGTGAGAGAGACTGAATTCGACTCTAGAATACAACGGGGACCAGTGGAGATTTATAGCGGGGGGCGGGATGGAAGGGATGAAGGAGAAGATGAGAAATTACCAGAACGTGGTAACCTATCGAGGGGGAGGGGGAGGGGGAGGAGGAACTTGATTAGAGTTCCTTAGAAGGGTCTTAGGAGAGAGTATCAAAAGTGAGGGGGCTCTTGATAAACAGGCTTAGCAGGATTCTTTGGTAAAACCGGGCTCAGCTGGTTTTACTGGTTTTATACTAGAGGATGCCCGTCTAGTATAGAAAAGGCCTCAAAGGAGCCCGATTAAAGTTTGGTCAAGGAGGGCGTCTGTGCCGGTGGAGTTCGGGTGGGTGGGTCTCAGTCTACAGACCTTGCTGACGCTACGTCCCTAAGGTTAGGGACTAACAGAGCTCATAGAACACAGTCTGTGGGTCGCTGTACACCGTGAGGCATTCATCACAGTGGCCAGCTATAAGACTAACGGTTGCGTTCCAGCCTCAATCAGATCAACCACAAATCGGTGCGCCGGGTTCCTTATCTGCCCGAACGCAGGCAGCCGGCTAGCCGGGGAAGGAATCCTGCCGCGGACTCCGCGGGCTGGGCGCCACGCACCTGCCGCGCGCCAATCACAGGCCGGCGCGCAGGGGCGCACGCGCCGCAGCCCTGGGCGGGGCCTCCGAGGCTCCCGCATCACCCCCGCCCCGTCGGCCTCGCCCGGCCCTGAGTGGCCTGCGGGGATGACGTGCGAGGCCGCCTGGGCCTATGGCGGCGGAGCCGGCCGGCGCCTTGGCGGAAGTGGTGTGGGGGAGGCGGCCCGCAGTGCAGGGGCGGCGCGGAGCGGCGCGGGGCCACAGACGGGTCGCAGCTCCGGGAACATGGCTCGCTTCGCTCTGACTGTTGTCCGGCAGTGAGTATGGCTGTGGCAGGCGCCTTTCTCTCCTCCTTGAGTGTATTGGAGCGGGCGAAGGGAACACGGGTCTGCCCTCCTCTCCCCTCCCTGCTCGCTCCGCCCGGGGAGGGCTGGCTTGGAAGCGCTTTTTCCGGGGCGCTTGCCCTGGGGCCGTCTCGTGTCGTCCCTCGTCTCACCCTAGCAACCCCGAGGGAGGACGGCAGGTCTTAGATAGCTGCGTCCCGTGTTTCAGATAAAGCGAGACCCGGAGGAGCAAGGGATCGGGGTTCGTAGGCACTTGGTGGCTGCACCCAAAACGGTGCCCAGACAGGTCCACAGACCTGTCTGGGCACCGTTTTTGCTCCCCGGCAGATTGCAAAGAGTTTGCAGAATTACTCGTCCGTGGCTGATGTTTTTGATGCCGGCTGCCTTCTGCTATCCTCTCTGTTTCTGAGGTTCCCCCTCGTTTCCCCAGTCAGTCAGCCCCCCAGGCACATATATGAGACTTCTTTCCTTTCCCCAGAGGTTACAGTTCTGGGAGAGAAAAGAGGGTCACAACTCTGATCTCAGCAGACCGTATCATCCTAAATAAATGTTTTTTATTATCATAACATTACACGGAGCTGACTGCTGATAGGTCTTCATGTTTCTTATCTTTTCTTATCAACATGTATTTGCCAAGTGTTAACGGGAGATGAGATGAAAATCAGGGTAGTTAAGAGCATAGATTTTTCTTTTTTTTTTTTTGCGAGATGGAGCTCGCTCTGTCTGTCACCCAGCCTGGAGTGCAGTGGCGCTATCTCTGTTCACTGCAACCTCCCGCCTCCCGGGTTCAAGCGATTCTCCTGCCTCAGCCTCCCGAGTAGCTGGGATTACAGGCATGCGCCACCATGCCCGACGGATTTTTGTATTTTTAGTAGAGACGGGGTTTCACCATGTTGGCCAGGCAGGTCTCGAAATCCTGACCTTAAGTGATCCACCCATCTCGGCCTCGCAAAGTGTTGGGATTACAGGCGTGAGCCACCGCGCCCTGCTAAGAGCACAGATTTTTCAGGCAAGGTAGACCTCGGTTGGAATCTGTTCTCTAGCTAAGAGCCAGGTAGCCTGGACTTAAGTTTCCTGATATGCAAATGATAGTGCCTATCTCACTATTTTAATGTGAGAATTAAATGGGGGACAGGTAAAGTGTATGATGCAACAGGGGAAGAAATATATCTGAGAAATAACTTCTATAAAGACAGCTCCAATAAAAGTGCAGTTTATTCCCAAATACGAACGTATAGTTTAGCACACCAGCATTTTGTGTGGGTACTGTGTGCCAGTAGACTGGATCATACAGATAAATAACATACCATTTCTGCATTCAAGCTCACAAGGGACATTAATATGATTTAACTTTGTCAATTGACTTGAACTGCTATCTTTTCTGGCCTGTCCTTCCTTTATAAGAAAGATAATCTTAAGAATCCTCTAAAATTGTCCGTTTGGGATTAGCAGGATTTTAATGCCTACCTTAGAAATCTAGTTCCTCCCTATCTCTTCTCCCACCCCTTTCGGTTGTATAGAATGCCTTGGGAGAATTCTTAACTTACTAAAGGTCATACAGCTAACTGGTAGCAGAACAGGAACTAGAGGCCTGATCACCCTTTCTTCCAATGTTAGAGCACTTTCTAGACGCCTGACCCAGCCAGCCCAGTGTCATATTTAAAATTGAAACTCAGACCATCAAGGTGGTTTACCCCTGTAATCCTAGCATGTTGGGAGGCGGAAGTGAGTGGATCCCTTGAGCACAGCAGTTCAAGACCAGCCTGGGCAACATGGTGAAACCTCCTTTCTACCAAAAAAAAGCTGAGTGTAGTGGTGTATGCCTGTGAACCCAGCTAATAGGGAGGCTGAGGCAGGAAGATCACTTGGATCACGTGAGCCTGGGAAGTCAGGGCTTATAGTGAGCTGTGATTGGGCCACTGCACCCCAGCCTAGGTGACATAGTGAGACCCTGTCTCAAAAAGAAAAAAAAAAAAAAAAAAGAAAACTCAGAAGTTGTAGAATATTTGGGTTAAGGCAACCCCTAAAAAGATGATTCCTATTTAGATTCTTAATAGACAACAGTCATACAAATGTGGATTTTATTCCCTTCCTGCTGCTTAAAAAGGGTTTGATTCCGGAGGCCCTCATAGGAATCATTTAAAAAATAAGTCTTAATACACTGTTGTAATTAAAACCTGACAGTTTAGTGAGTTAAGGACTGATATCCTCGTTTTTCACATGAGGCAGCTGAGACAGAGACGCCTTGTAACTTGCTTAAAGTCACATGGCAAGTTGAGGAAGTAGGAGTTTAACCAAAGCAACTTTACCACTCACCGTCTTTTGTTTCCTACTTAATGTGTTACAACCTGGTATTTGTAGATTACTTGAACATCACCAGCCGTTTTTGAGGCTACTTTTTATTCTCTTAATATAATTGTGTGGAGTTATGACAATAGTTTGTTTTGTTCTGTTTTATGTGTAGGAAGATGGAGTGAGAGTGTTGAAATAATTGATAGGGCTGGTCCAGTGCTTTCCTGTCTGGACCATCCCTCTTCTTGTCTTCAGAGTTCTCAAAACCAAAACCTGGTGATTCTTTCAGGAAAAGAAGTGATTTTAAATTTGACTTATCACCATAGTTAAATGTAATGACTTTTTGAAGAGTTAGAGAATTTTATTGGACTTACCTCTTCAGATAATGCAAAAAAATCTTTAAAGCAATTTAAGTTCAACAGAACCCATTAGGAATCTTGTGCTGTTCCTGTATGTGGTTTATCTTTCGTCATACTTTGACATGGAAGTACCAGTGTGTATCATTTCTGGAATAGACTGCCCAAGGCTCCAGAATTTAAGTCTGTCATCATTGTCAGACTGTAACTTCTCATGATCTTATGGCACAGCATTGTTGAAAACTCCAACACGTGTAGTTGGCATTACCATCACCTATCCAGCACTATTGAAGGGTCTGGTTCCTTGAAATGTTATTTGTAGGTGTTTGCAGTTAGTCCCAGGCAAAACCATCCATTTCACTTCCTTTTTTTTTTTTCTGGCAGGGCGGGGGAGATATGTGTGCCTTTATTAGCTGAGCCACTACTGGAGGGGGATGAAGCGGGAGGAGTGGGTGGCCCCGAGGCCGGGCCGGCAGTGCCTCACCGGCTCGTAGGTGATGGAGAACTCGCCCAGGTAGTGGCCGATCATCTCTGGCTTGATCTCCACCTGGTTGAAGGTCTTGCCGTTTTAGACGCCCACCATGCTGCCCACCATCTCGGGCAGGATGATCATGTCCCCCAGGTACGTCTTCACTACTTCCGGCTTCTGCACTTCCGGCTTCGTGGCCTTGCGCAGGCGCTTGGGCAGTAAGTGCTGTTTCCGCCACAGGCCCGGGTTCAGCTTCCGCCGCTGGCAAGCACTGTAGAGTTGCATCAGCTGCTGGTAAGAAGTGTCCCGCTGCTGGTCCGAGTCCACGCCCCGGTAGGTGAATTTGGGGAACGTCAGCTTCTGCTCTACCTCTGCCATCTTGCCGGATCCTCAGAAAAGTTCATTTCCATTTTTAGGCAGCTCTTAAAACTTTAATATTTTTTGGCAAACTAAATTTAATTTACTTTTAATGATTTAAAAATGAATTAGTAAAGTTTTTTTGTTTTTGCTTTTTATTTATTTATTTTTTTGAGACGGAGTTTCACTCTTGTTACCCAGGCTGGAGTGCAATGGCAAGATCTCGGCTCGCCACAACCTCCGCCTCCTGGGTTCAAGCGATTCTCCTGCCTCAGCCTCCCAGTAGCTGGGATTACAGGCATGCGCCACCACGCCCGGCTACTTTTTACTTTTAGTAGAGTTGGGGTTTCTCCATGTTGGTCAGGCTGGTCTCGAACTCCCGACCTCAGGTTATCCGCCCACCTCGGCCTCCCAAAGTGTTGGGATTACAGGCGTGAGCCCCCGCACCTGGCCGAATTAGTAAAGTTATTGACAGCAAGACTCATTTAGTTTTCTTACTGTACCTCTGTTGGCAGTTACTTTTTGTGTAAGGCTAATAATCGTTCTGTATATTAATAAAGCAAGCAAAATACTATTAGGTAATCTGTAATTTAGTACTTTTATAAAGCTAATACTTTTATAAAATTTTAATGCTTTATAAAAGTATAAAGGTACTTTGTACAGATACTTTATAAAGATCAAGGACAGCCAAAAGTCCTGTAATCCCAGCGCTTTGGGAGGCCGAGGTGGGTGGATCACCTGAGGCCAGGAGTTGAAGACCAGCCTGGCCAACGTGGTGAAACCCCGTCTGTACTAAAAATACAAAAAATTAGCCGGGCGTGGTGGCAGGCGCCTGTAAATCCCAGCCACTCAGAAGGCTGAGGCAGGAGAATCTCTTGAACCCGGGAGGCGGAGGTTGCAGTGAGCCCATATTGCGCCATTGCACTCCAGCCTGGGAAACGAGTGAAACTCCCTCTCAAAAAAAAAGGACAGCCAGAAGTCTAGTGTTACTAGCTCTTGAAATCTTCTATATTTGCAAATGAGTTTATTAGTGTAAAGGAATTAGGACTAAGCTGTATTCGTGATATCAGGTGAGGGTTTACATTTACATTTACACTAAAGAACATCTATTTTGAAAACTTGACCCAAATTTGCACTGATTTCCCATGATTTGTCCCTCCTTTGTAGCAAGCTTCGTATTGTGTGTTGAATTTGAATTCCTTAAAAGGAATTAAAGGAAATTGAGCTTTCTATATGATTTTTGAAGAAATGCTGCAGAGTATAAATCCAGACTAAGAGGACAAAATATCTTTTAAGTAAGAACTGTGAGATAACCTACAAAATGAATGATGTATATTTGTAGGTCCTATAAATGGCTGATCCTAAGACTTAACATCTTGGCATAAGCACTTGGATTCCTGCAGAGTCAGGTTTCTGTTTTGGAAATGGACCACACTGCAGATTTTGAAAATGAGTGGTGTTATTCCTGACTCCTTCAAAATATATCCCTCTGACCTTTCAGCTTCGTTCACCTTCTCTGCTGCTATCGCAAGTCAGACTTGGTTAAGGGAAAAAGATTAATAATAAAACTGTTTTAGCCATCAGCTTTCCCTTTCCATTCCCCAAGCATACTAATTACACAGTTACTTCAAGGATTTATATAAACCTCTCAATAAAGCTGATAAAAGCTGTAAAATTAAATATTTATGAAAGCTTTTGGAAAAAAATCTATTTTTGGATTCCTACTCTTTAATATTTATAAAGTGATTTGAACGCAGAAATGCCAAATAGAACTAAACCGAATGCTGTGAGTGTTAATACTATTGAGTCTGCAGCAGCCTCTGTTGATATACGGCTAAACGAAGCCTTCATTATGTCGCAGCGGTTATGCTGCTTTCACTGAAAATCGTTAGATGGTGGGGCAGTACTTTTACGAAACTATCAAATTTCTGGGATTCCATTTTTTAGAAAGTGACATTTTGACAATATAAACCTTTGTTTTAATTTGCATCTTTCATTATCTACTTTGATTAAATAAAAATGCTGAGTTAATCTTTTGAGCGAGTATACAAAAGGTAATCATCTCTGCCAAATTTCTGTGATTGTAAATACTGAGTTTTTTGGTGGCTCTCACATGATTTCCTGGTTGGTAGATTATTAAATTTCTTCTCACCCCTGATTTCAAAATGAGGGTGTGTCTTTGGCTTTGGCTGGAAATTGTGTTAGCTATGTTAAAAGAAAAACTTCACACAAATTAGACTTTGTTTATTTGAGCAAAGAAATGATTCATACATCAGGCAGCACCTAAACAAGTAAAGCTTCAGAGTGCTCAACCCAGCGACATAGGCAGGCAATATTTATAGACAGAGAAGGGAAGTGACATGGCCAGGCATGGTGGCTCACACCTATAAACCCAGCACTTTGGGAGGCCAAGGCAAGAGGATCACCTTAGGTCTGGAGTTCGAGACCAGCCTGGCCAACATGGTGAAACCGTGTCTCTACTAAACACAAAAATTAGCTGGACGTGGTGGCACTTGCCTGTAATCCCAGCTATTTGGGAGGCTGAGGCAGGAGAATCGCTTGAACCCTGGAGTTGGAGGTTGCAGTAAGCCAAGATCACACCACTGCACTCCAGCCTAGGCTGCATAGTGAGACCCCATCAGGAAAAAAAAAAAAAAAGAAAAAGGATGTGACATATAAGAAGTAGCCTGATTGGTTACAGCTCCACTTTGCCTTATTGGGACATGTCTGAGCAGTTTGCAGCCCATAATTGGCTGAAAGCTCAGCTGCCATGATTGGCTGAGACTTGGTTCTTATTACAGGAATATACTCTCAAATTATGTTGTAGTTTGTTTACATATTAAGTTAGGTGACAGCTCCCTAGGCATGGAGGCAGTTTTAGGCCAGGTTTAATTAAAGGGCTACAAGCCACTGTCTAACGAGGATGTTATTTGTGTTGAAATAACAGATATTTTATTCTTGGTCTCAGCAATATTTTGAGGCTGAGACAGGAAGTGAATCCAATACATGGTAACTGTTTTCTAGGTTAAAGATGACAGGTTCCCCATGTTTACCCTGAATGCTTCTGCTTTATCCATCTGAATGGTAGAGGTTGATATCCTCTTTCATGCCCATTTTTTAAGATTCTGAATGACTTTTGGAGTGTAGGAAATCGTTTTTCTTGTTGTTGTTGTTTTTTTGAGTTGAAGTCTCGCTTTTGTCGCCCAGGCTGGAGTGCAATGGCACGATCTGGCTCACCACAACCTCCGCCTCCTGGATTCAAGCGATTCTTCTGCCTCAGCCTCCTGAGTAGCTGGGACTACAGGCGCCCACCACCATGCCCGGCTAATTTTTGTACTTTTAGTAGAGACGGAGTTTCACCATATTGGCCAGGCAGGTCTTGAACTCCTCACCTCGTGATCTGCCCACCTCGGCCTCCCAAAGTGCTGGGATTACAGGCATGAGCCACCACGCCTGGCCAGTTCTGTGTAATTGTATTTCTTTATCATACATTTATTTTGTAAGCTAATACATCTGCATATTTAGAAATCAAAACAATTCTCCCTAATCTTCCTATTCTCCCCGCAACCAATAGGTAACCATGTTTATTAGTTTCATGTTTATCCTTTCATTGTTTCTTTGTGCATATCCAGTGTTTATTTCCCTCCTTCCTAAAAAGGTAGCTTTCTTTTTATATTATTCTATACCTTGCTTTTTCTACTTAATCATATCTCTTGGTGAGCATTCCGTATCTACATGTAATCTCTCTCTTTAAAGGACACATTTACATAGAATTCCATTAGGTAGATATGACACTGTTTATTTGTTAATATAAGTAATGGTTATTCTGGCCACAGTTAAGGAAACTAATTTCCTTGTTAACGGACATTTGGGTTGTTTATAATCTGTTGCTACTAGAAATAATACTGTAGCTAATGATCTTTTTTTTTTTTTTTTTGTGAGATAGGGTCTCGCTCTGTCATCCATACTGGAGTGCAGTGGTGTGATCGCAGCTCACTGCAACCTCTGCCTCCCAAGCTTAAGCAATTCTCATGCCTCAGTCTCCCAAGTAGCTGGGATTATAGGCGCCTGCCACCAGACCTGGCTAATATTTGTGTTTTTAGTGGAGACGGGGTTTCACCATGTTGGCCAGGCTGGTCTCGAACTCCTGACCTCAAGTGATCCATACTCACCTCAGCCTCCCAAAGTACTGGGATTACAGGCGTGAGCCACCACACCTGGCCGCAAATGATCTTTTAAATATGAGTGAATTCAGTTATTTCCAGTAATTGGGTTATTGGGTAAAAGGGTAAACAGATTTGTCATTTTGATAGATGTTTCCAGATGACCCTCTCTAGGCAAAAGTACATTCATGAAGTTCTGTCATTTCCCAGGATTTTCTCCAGACCCTGGGCATGTTGAGGGTATGCAGTCCCTGCTTGTGCCTTTAAGAAACTGGAGCCAGGATAGACACACAGCTACAAAGTCAGTTAGCACACAGATGAAAATTTATGTCGGTAGTGCCAGGGGACAGTGGGAGCATAGAGTGTGGGTATTAAACAGAGTAGGTAGATGGGGAATGGTACTGGGGAGGGGGGCCACCTAAAAGAACCCGGTCTTGTGTTGGGTCTTAAAGAACATTCGTATTGGCCAAAGCCGGCAGTCTGCATCTTGGCGGAGGTTGGCACACAGCTGTCTTTGTAAACAGGCATCAGGACTCCAGGCCGAGGCCTGAGTTTATGATTCTGACTTCCAGGTCTGGTAGATTTTTTTTCTACATCTGAGTAAATCAATCCTTTGTGACATTTTAATTATTACAAACTAGTGCTTCACTTAAAAACAATGGAACGATCATTTTCCATCAAAATCAAGGAAATGCAAATTAAAATTAAAGTGGGATGAATTGTTCAGGTACCAGATTGGCACAGATTGAAGAAACCTTACACCACTGAGTCTTGTTGAGGGTGGTATACCACACTACAGGGTGGTGTAACTTGCTATGACACTTTGGCGTTACCTAATAAAGCTGGGTATTTGCACACCTTATGGCCCAGCAATTCTAGTGCTAGGTTGGGTCAGCAAACATTTAAGTAGCGCTCAAAGAAATCTCAACTGAATTCTCCTTGATTCTGCTTTTCATGTATTTGACAAGTGCATTTATTGTTCACCTGTTCTGCTGTCTGTCCAGTGTTGCCCATGCACTTCTGGCCCTTTTCCCCCCACCAGCCTCAGTAACCCCAGTTATTTTGTGACAGAGTTTCCAGTTCTTTTCCCCTGCTGGTTGCTTCAGATTGCTTTGATTTGTTTTGGTATTTTAGTTTTTAAAAGTGTAGTACTCAAACCTCAGTTCAGTGTGCAGTTGGTCTGCAAGATAGCTGTCAGTACTACAAAAAATAACTGCTGAAGGCCTAGGAACTAAGAGAAGGCAGGGGGTTCTGAAGGTTTGTGGACTTCTCTCGCATTCCATTCAGATTCTCTTTCACTTGCTCATTCAGTCCAGCAGTGAAGAGACTGACTCTCACGTTTTTGGTCCTGCTGCCAGTGAGAGTAGTTTTGATCAATATATTTCTTTTAACAACATTATTTGGCTAAAATGGTATTTGCATTATATTTTTTAGTAGGATTTTCCATTTGCAATCCACTTAAGATTGGTTCCTGATCTATATGTTTTAGTTTGGAGTAGTTTGAAGTTCTTAGCTCTTCATTAAAGAAGATGATTGCAAATATTAGTTTAGAATAAATTGTTTTTACGGGTTGGATTATGAATTATGTTACAAGTTTCATAAGATATCTTTATTAGTATAATTACACTTCATTGCTTCTTTTTTTTTCCTCCTCTCAAAAATAGTATAATTTGGCTAATAAGTTTTTCTCTTTCTATTTTAGTGGAGAAACAAGATTTAACAAGGAGAAGATAATTCAAGGTTGGTATAATCCGATTGTTATTTTAGCTCTCACCCTTGTGTTAATAAGATGTGTGAGTTAAGCAGATTTGGTGGGGTGGGGTAGACTGGGGGCAGCTCCATTGTGAATTGGGATTACAGAATCAAAGCATCTTAACCACAGAAATACGATCAGAAATATGGTCAGGGCTGTTAGTAACCAGGAGGAATAAATCTCTCAAGTGAACTGGGTGTGAAGTACAGTTCTCCAAGTTATTATTTATGTATAGCTTCAAAGTGGTTCTGTCAGCTGATTAATTATATTGGGTCCGGGTGTCTTAAAATATAACTGTCTGGATTTGAAATTATTCTATATTTGGAAGCATGAAGTTTACTGACCAGTGTTAATGGTATTTTTTCTGCTAAGATATTTTAGTTTTAGTAGTAATAAAGGTTTAAAAAAAGAACGATTTTCATATGTGGTTGTTACTTTATTCTGAAGAGATTCTTTCTCCCTTTTTCTGTTAATTTGGACTCAGATCTTTTATTTGCCCTGTGATCCAGCTAATCTGGCTTTTTAAGAATATCTTGGGTGAACTTTAGGCTAGACATGCTATTTCTATGCTGTGATTATAAAAGCTTTTAGTTTTATTTTTTTGGTTAGGGACTTCTGGGGTTTACAAAAACTGATTTTCATATTCCATGAGCCTGACTCCCTTTTATGGGCACTAACTGGTCTGATTCTCAAAGGAACCTTTGTTTTCAGACAAAATATGCCCCACCCAGGTTATCCTTTGGACTGAGGCCTCTTACCACCTGGCCTTTGGTATTGCTCACTTCTCTTATTTCCTAAGGCATTGACAGTGGAACGTCAAGAAAGTTTTTGTGTTCACACTTGTTTTAGGTTTGTGTTCTTTTCCTGACCCTGTCAGTTGGATACTTTAGTTCTTTAAGTTACAGCCTTTTGTGTGTAAGCATTCAAGGCTCATATATTCCTTTTTTTTTTTTTCCTTTTTTTTTTTTTTGTTGAGGCAGGGTCTCACTCTGCCGCTCCAGCTGGAGTACAGTGGCACGATCTGAGCTCACTGCACCCTCTGCCTCTCGGGTTCAAGCAATTTCTCATGCCTCAGCCTCCTGAGTAATTGGGATTACAGGCTCATGTCACCATGCCCAGCTAATTTTTCTATTTTTGGTAGAGATGGGGTTTCACCATGTTGACCGGGCTGGTCTTGAACTCCTGACCTCAGGTGATCTGCCCGCCTCGGTGTCCCAGAGTGCTGAGATGACAGGTGTGAGCCGCTGCACCCGGCCTCAAGGCTTATATATTTCTAAGTACTGTTTTTGTTTGCATGCCCATAGTTTTGACACGTGGTAATGTGGTAAGCATTCAGCACTAAGTATTTTAAATTCCCATTGAGTGACTTCCATTGTAAATGCTTTTGTGTTCTGTCAGTATGGTTTATTTGATGATACTTCTTTGAAATGTGTTAATTATGGTCAGTTTTTATAATTTTTCCATTGTATGCTTCAGAAAAATCTATAATCCCTCATTGTTGGCACTGGAGTTATGTATCAAATAATCAGCCTTCTCGATTTTGATTTTCAAATCTTACACACTTTATTAACTTTATAAATGCACTAGTTTGCCTGCATGTCCTAAATATCAATTTATGAGTACAGTATTTTTAATTCCCTGCTGCGGTGGCCAGTTTGCCCTTTAATAGTTGAAATTCTGTCCATTTTTGGTTTCTGTGTTCTGCTTTTGTACAGACTGAGGTTATTTTATTAGGCTTACACAAGTTTAAATGATTACATCTGAGTAAATGGGATCATTGATTTTTTTTTTTTTTTTTTTTTTTTTTTTTGAGACGGAGTCTCGCTCTGTGCCCCAGGCTGGAGTGCAGTGGCGCGATCTCGGCTCACTGCAAGCTCCGCCTCCCGGGTTTACGCCATTCTCCTGCCTCAGCCTCCCGGGTAGCTGGGACTACAGGCGCCCACCACCTCGCCCGGCTAATTTTCTTGTATTTTTAGTAGAGACGGGGTTTCACTGTGTTCGCCAGGATGGTCTCAATCTCCTGACCTCGTGATCCGCCCGCCTCGGCCTCCCAAAGTGCTGGGGTTACAGGCTTGAGCCACCGCGCCCGGCCCCATTGATTTTTTTATAGTGGTCCCCAAATCCTTAGTGAGACTTTTGCCATAAAGTCTTACTTTTCTGATAGTAATATAGCTACTTGAGCTGTTTTGGAGATGGAATTTCACTGGTATGTATTTTTCCATCTCATTCCTTTCACCCTTTGTGTGTACTCATGTTTAAGTGTTATCTCATAAATAGTATGTAGCTACATTTTGGCTCTTTTAAAAATATATATAATTTGTCTTTGTTTTTTTTTTTTTTTTTTTGAGACAGAGTCTTGCTCTGTCGCCCAGGGTGGACTGCAGTGGTGCGATCTCGGCTCACTGCAGCCTCTGCCTCCCGGCTTCGAGCAGTTCTGCTGCCCCAGCCTCCCGAGTAGCTGGGATTACAGGTGCTTGCTGCCACACCTGGCTACTTTTTGTCTGTTCGTTTGTTTGTTTATTTATTTATTTATTTTGAGATGGAGTCTCATTCTGTCACCCAGGTTGGAGTGCAATGGCGTGATCTTGGCTCCTGCAACCTCTGCCTCCCAGGTTCAAGTGATTCTCCTGTCTCAGCCTCCCGAGTAGCTGGGACTACAGGTGTGTGCCACCAGGCCCGGCTAATTTTTGTATTTTTAGTAGAGACGGAGTTTCACCACGTTGGTCAGGCTGGTCTTGAACTTCTGACCTCGTGATCCACCCATCTCAGCCTCCCAAAGTGCTGGGATTACAGGTGTGAGCCACCACGCCCGACCTAATTTTTGTATTTTTAGTAGAGACGGGGTTTCACCATGTTGGCCAGGCAGGTCTCGAACTCCTGACCTCAGGTGATCCACCTGCCTTGGCCTCCCAAAGTGTTGGGATTACAGGCGTGAGCCACCACGCCTGGCCTAGAATTTGTCTTTTGGCTAGCAGTAGTGGCTGTTTGCCTTTATTCTGGTCACTGATGTGTTTTGATTTTTTTTCTTTGTTGTTGTTTCCCCCTTCTTTTTCTAGTCTTTCTTTTTTATCTTACCTGCTTTTACTTCTTAAGTGCTTGGTTTTTTCCTGTTCAACACTCTCTTACTTTCCCCACTACCTTTGAATTGATGTACCATTTCATTCTTTTCATGGTTATCTTAAAAGTTTTACCCTCATACCTGTCTTAGCCAGGGCTGCTGTAACAGAGTATCATGGACTCAGTGGCTTGAACAGTACACAGTTCTAGAGACTGAGAATTCCAAGATCAGGGTGCCAGCAGATCCAGTGTCTGTGGAGGGCCTGATTCCTGGTTTGCAGACTGCTGTCCTCTGGTTAATATCCTCACATGGCAGAGAGAGAGAACGAGAGCACTTATAAGGACACTAATCCTGTTCATGAGGGCTCCACCCTAGGATCTAATCACCTCCCAAAGGCCTGCCTCCTAATACCGTCACATTGAGGGTTAGGATATCAACATTTGAATTTTGGGGGGACACATTCACTCTGACAGTACCTAATAAAGTATAATATTAATATCCCCTCTTCCAAAAAATACAAATAACTTGTCTAGTAGCTTAGTCCTGTCTTTTTTTAATTGCTTGAGGTAGATGACATTATCTTCATTTGTTTAGATGGCATTTAAATTTATGAATATATTTGCAAGTTTCTCTGCTCCTCATTTGTTTTCATCTCAGACCATTTCTGAAGTACATTCTTTGAAAAGTCCTCTAGTGTATATAGAGCAGCTGGTGGTAAACGCAGTGGCTTCAGTCAGTACACACTTCGAACTGGGGATTCTCTCAGCCCTTGGAAGATAGCATTCTGCAGTGTTTGGTTCCACTTTTCCTGGTAGGAGGTTTCTGTCAGCTGAATGGTGTTCCATGGTAGGAAGTGGGTCTTTCTCTGTAACTTCGTTTAAACTCTTCAATTTTGGTATTCTTCAGTTTCTCATAATGTATCTAGGAGGGTTTTTTTTAAAAAAATTTATCCTGCTTGATTTTCATGTGTTTTCTTATTCTGTGAAATTCTCAGCTATTTTCTTTTCATATTCCTCTCCTTCATTTTTTCTATTCTTTTTTTTTTTTTTTTTTGGTTATGGAATTTCACTCTTGTTGCCCAGGCTGGAGTGCTGGATGCTGTGGTGTGATCTCGGCTCACTGTAACCTCCGCCTCCTGGGCTCAAGCAATTTTCCTGCCTCAGCCTCCCAAGTAGCTGGGATTACAGGTGTGCTCCACCACGCCCAGCTAATTTTGTATTTTTAGTAGAGACAGGATTTCTCTATGTTGGCCAGGCTGGTTTCAAACTCCTGACCTGGAGTGATCCACCCACCTCAGCCTCCCAAAGTGTTGGGATTGCAGGCGTGAGCCACCATGCCCAGCCATTTTTTTTCTGTTCTTTTAGCGTTCCAATTAGATGCATGTTATAAACTGAATGTTTTTCTTCCCAAAAGTTACATGTTGAAATCATAACTCCCAATATGATGACATTAGGAGGTGGGGTCTTTGGGCGGTCATTAGGTCACAAGGGTACAGCCCTCATGAATGGAATTTATGCGAGACACCGGAGAGCTCTTTCCTCTTTGTGCCATGGGAGCACTGAAGGAGAAGTCAGCAGCCTGTAACGTGGAGAGGGCCCTCACCAGAACCCAACCATGATGGTACCCTCATCTCAAACTTCCAGCCTCCACAACTGTGAGAAATAAATATCTGTTGTTAATAAGCCACCCAGTCTGTAGTACTTTGTTATAGCAACTAAGACAATGCATCATTAGGAATTCTCATTCTTTCCTTTGGAACTCTTGATATATCTGAGCTGTGTTCTGTCTCCTTGTATCTGTGCTGTGTACTGGGCAATACCTTCTGCCCTGTCTGAGTTCATTAAACCTCCTTTCATCCAAGCCTCTGTTTATCCATCAAGGGCCCCCCACCCAGCCCCTGGCAGTTCTGATTTTTATTATTAAAAGATCTATTTGGTGATTTTAGAAAACTGTCTGCTTATTTTTGATGCTTACTGTTAATTGCTTGTTTTTGTGATTCTGTCTTTATGTTTTATTCATAGTCATTGTAAAGTCCATATTTGCTGATTTCAACGTCTGAAGTCTTGATGGGTGGCTTTGGTTTGTGATAGATTATTTTCTTGTGTGTTGAATCTTTGGCTAAACAATGACTTGTTCTAAATTAGTGGAAAACCTGTTAGCCTCTTTTGAGAATGATTTGCTCTGAAGAGGATTTGTATTTTATTTTACCACAGGCCTGAGGCTGCACATTAAGACTCCTTACAGGAGCCCTTGCTCCCAAGAATTTTGTGTTTAGTCCTCCCGCTTGCCGTCCGCTCCAGCAGGCCTCCTCCCCCAGCCCCACCAGCCTGTCCTGGTAGCCCACCACCGTCATTTTCTTCATGTCGGTTTCACAGTTCAGCGCAGGGTGTTGGGGTTGCTTTGCTTTGTCCCTTGGAGATTTTTTATACGTTCTGTGGGTCCAGCAATGCAGCACACACACACACACAAACATACACACACACACAGACACACACACAGACACACACACACAAACATACACACACACACACAAACATACACACAGGCACACACACACAAACATACAGGCACACACAGACACACACACATACACACGCACAGACACACACAGACACACACACACAAACATACACACAGGCACACACACACACAAACATACAGGCACACACAGACACACACATACACACACACAGACACAGACACACACACACAAACATACACAGGCACACACAGACACATACACACATACACACACAGACACAAACACACACACAGACACACACACACACAAACATATACACACAGACACACACACACAAACATACACACACAGACACACAAATACACACACACAGACACACACACAAACATACACATATGCACACAGACACACACAGACACACTCACAGACACACAAACACACACACACACACACACATGCACGCCATTTAGATCTTTTGTAGTAGGAGGTCCCTTCAGAGTGTCCAGTCAGCCGTTATCCTGGAAATAGAGGTTTCAAAGCATTTTTTAAATGAAAAAGGAAAAGAAAGGGAGGGAGGAAGGAAAGAGGAAAAGTAATACCATTATAATACTGAGCATTTGGATGATGGGAATGAAGAAGGAAAAAACTTTTAGATGATGGTCCTACCATCCCAACACATTACCTGTAAGATCAGAGCCAATTATTGAAGAGATGGGCAAACATAAAAGAGGGAAAAGCTAAGACATTTGTGTCTCATCATCACCTAATTCCCATTAGGCAAGCATTCTTTTGGAAAATAATTGAATACCTGAGCCTTTATAGACTTACAACTTACTTTTACTTGCTAATAACTCCCTGAAAAGTTATGTGGAAAAGTCCTTAAAAAAATCTTTCATTAAAATACAGATAAATGCAGCCTATATTTTCTACATGTGATTTATACATCTCTTATATGTAGTTTTGAATGTTATTGTTCCTCTTCTTAATATATCACAGGACAAGGAGTAGATGTACCTCTTTCAGAAACTGGATTTAGACAAGCTGCAGCTGCTGGTATATTTCTGAATAATGTGAAGTTTACTCATGCTTTCTCCAGTGATCTCATGAGGACAAAGCAGGTAAATTTTTTTATTTATTTGTTTTGAGACAAAGCCTCACTCTGTGCCCAGGCTAGAGTGCAGTGGTGCAGTCTCTGTTCACTGCAACCTCCATCTCCTGGGTTCAAGTGATTCTCATGCCTCAGCCTCCCAAATAGCTGGGATTACAGGTGTGTGCCACCACACCTGGCTGATTTTTGTAATTTTAGTAGAGATGGCGTTTTACCATGTTGCTAGTCTCAAACTCCTAACCTCTGGTGATCCACCCGCCTTAGCCTCCCAAAGTGCTGAGATTACAGGCGTGAACCACCACGCTCAGCAACAGGTGAGTTTAGAGTTAAGGTCTAATATGATGTACCAAAAGTCTCAACAATTGTATAATCTTGAAAAATCTGCTACCAGAGTCTGTAGGGAATTAAACCCCACACAGACATGACCTTCCTCAACAGAACTTATTTATTTTAATTTTATTTTGTACTTTAAAAAAAAATAATTTTTAAATTAGAGTAGCCTAGAAAAAACTGTCTAACAAGAATATAAATAAGCTATTATGAGAGAGCAGGGAGAAATGACAGGAGAAATTAACCCACCGTGACATCAGGTATTATGATTACCTGATAGAGTAAGAAACCACCATGTCACTGTAAAGAAATAAAAGACTTGTTAGAAATATCTTCAGGGAGCAGATTACTATAAAAATGAAAAACCAGTTGGGCATGGTGGCTCATGCCTGTAATCTCTGCACTTTGGGAGGCCGAGGCGGGTGGATCACTTGAGGTCAGGAGTTCAAGACCAGCCTGGCCAACATGGTGAAACCCTGTCTCTACTACAAATGCAAAAATTTACCGGATGTGGTGGCGTGCACCTTAATCCCAGCTACTCAGAAGACTGAGGCAGGAGAATCGCTTGAACCCAGGAGGCAGAGGTTGCAGTGAGCCAAGATTGTGCCATTGCACTCCAGCTTGGGCTACAGAGCAAGACTCTGTCTTGAAAATAAAAAAAAAAAGTAAAATAAAAACGAATGCAGTCTACCTCTAAAACCTCAATGGAGGGAGAGTTTTGTGACCAACTGTGAGTGAACTATTGTTGGAATTTCATCTCCCCCATAAACAATTAGAAAATGTGACAAAATATGCAAAACCACTGTTTTCAGACATTAGACTTTGGGCACTGTGGGCCTATGATGCCTGAATGAAGTGGAACAAAGAAGGTGAGCCCTAGAAGTGTCCTGGTTTTCTGGCTGAAGCCATTTCTAGACTCTGGTAGGCGAAGCCAAGTAGAGCTTAGAGGTCTCGGTGAGTTAAGGAGACAAAACTTGGAATTTGGGGAGGTTAATTTCTACATAACTAAAATTTGTGGGTCAGAGTACTGGAAGAAAGAGGTGGATAGAGAAATAACTCTAGAAATATGTACAAGAATCTCCTTAAATTGAAACATTTCTTGAAACAAATGATAATTGAAACACAACATACCAAAACCTGTGGGATACAGCAAAAACATTAGGGAAGTTTATAGCTATAAGGGCCTACATCAAAAGAAGAAAAACTCCAAATAAACATCTAACAATGCATCTTAAAGAACTAGAAAAGCCACTTGGGGAGGCCGGGATGGGAGGATTGCCTGAGCTCAGGAGTTCAAGACCAGCCTGGGCAACATGGTGAAACACTGTCTCCACTGAAATAACAAATCAGCCCGGCGTGGTGGCAGGTGCCTGTAATCCAATCCCAGCTACTCAGGAGGCCGAGGCATGAGAATTGCTTGAACCTGGGAGGCAGAGGCTGCAGTGAGCTGTGACTGTGCCACTGCACTCCAGCCTGGGCAACAAAGCAAAACCTTGTCTTTAAAAAAAAAAAAAAAAAAAAAAAAAAAGAAAGAACTGGAAAAGCAAGAGTAAACCAAACCCAAAATTATTAGAAGAAAAATAATAATGATCAGAGTACAAATAATTGAAATGAAAACTCCAAAAGATCAGTGAAATGATAAATTGGCATTTTGAAGATAAAATTGACAGACCTTTAGGTAGACTTAACTAAAAGCAATAAAGATCCAAATAGATAATATCAGATGTAAAAGGAGATATTACAACCAGTATCTCAGAAATTCAAAGGAGCATTAAGGGCTACTATCAGCAACTATATGCCAAAAAATTGGAAAGTCTAGAGGAAATGCACAGATTCCTAGATACATGCATCCTACCATATTGAACCAGGAAGAAATCCAAAGCCTAAACAGGATAATAACAAGTAACAAGATTGAAGCCATTATAAAAGTCTCCCAGTAAAGAAGAGTCTGGGACCTGATGGCTTCACTGCTGAATTCTACCAAACATCTAAAGTACTAATACCAATCCTACTCAAACTATTCCATAAAATAGAGGAGGAGGGAATACTTTCAAACTTATTCTATGAGGCCTGTAGTATCCTGATACCAAAACCAGACAAAGACACATTAAAAGAAGAAAACTGCAGGTCACTATTCCTGATGAAGATTGATGCAAAAATCCTTAACAAAATACTAGCAAACCAAATTCAACAATACCGTTAGAAAGATCATTCTTCCTGACCAAGTGGAATTAATCTCAGGGATGCAAGGATGGTTCAACATAAACAAATGAATCAATGTGATACATTATATCAACAGAATGAAGGACAGAAACCATATGATCATTTCAATTGAGGCTGAAAAAGCATTTGATGAAATTTAACATCCCTTCATGATGAAAACCCAAAAACAACCTAGATATAGAAGTAACAATATAAAACAATGCAATAAAAGCCTCAACACAATAAAAGCCATATGCAATAGACCCACAGCTTGTATCATAGTGAGTGAGGAGAAACTGAAAGCCTTTCCTCTAAGATCTAGAACAAGACAAGGAGGCCCATTGTCACCACTGTTATTCAGCATAGTACTGGAAGTATTAGCTAGAGCAATCAGACAAGAGAAAGAAATAACATTTAAATTGGAAAGGAAGAAATCAAATTATCCTTGTTTGCAGATTATATGATCTTATATTTGGAAAAACTTGAAAACTCCACCAAAAAACAATTAGAACTGATACGTTTGGCAAAGTTGCAGGATACAAAACAGTGTACAAAAATCAGTAGCATTTGAATATGCCAACAATGAATAATCTGAAAAAGAAATTAAGAAGTAATCTCATTTACAGTAGCCACAAATAAAATTAAATACTCAGGAATTAACCAAAGAAATGAAAGAGCTCCACAAGGAAAACTATAAGACACAGATGAAAGAAGTTGAAGAGGACAACAAAAAAATGGAAAGATATTCTATGTTCATGGATTAAAAGAGTCAATATTGTTAAAATGTTCCTACATTTTAGCAATCTACAGATTCAATGCAATTTCTATCAAAATACCAATGACATTCTTCACAGAAGTAGAAAACAGCATCCTAAAATTTATGTGGAACTACAAAAGACCCAGAATAGTCAAAGCCATCCTTAGCAAAAACAACAAAACTGGAAGAATCACATTACAGGACTTCAAATTATACAAAGAGCTATAGAAACCAAAATAGCGTGGCACTTACATAAAAACAGACACATAGCCAGTGGACCAGAATAGAGAACCCAGAAACAAATCCATACATCTGCAGCTGCAGCAAATTCATTTTTTATGAAGATGCCAAGAAGATACATTAGGAGAGTCTCTTCAATAAATAGTGCTTGGAAAACTGGATATCCATATACAGAAGAATGAAACTAGACCCCTGTCTTTTTCCATGTATAAATATCAAATAAAAATGGATTGAAGACTTAAATCTAAGACCTTAGACTGTGAAACTACTACAATAAAACATTGGGGAAACTCTCAAGAACATGTTCTGGCCAGAGATTTCTTGAGCAATACACTGCAAGCACTGGCAACCAAAGCAAAAATGGACAAATGGGATCACATCAAGTTTAAAAGCTTTGGTGCAGCAAAGGAATCAATCAACAAAGTGAAGAGACAACCCATAGAATGGGAGAAAATATTTGTAAACTACCCATCTGACAAGGGATTAATAGCCAGAGTATAGATGGAGCTCAAACAACTTTATAGGAAAAAATGTAATAATCCAATTAAAAATGGGCAAGATGTCTGAATAGATGTTTCTCAGAAGACAGACAAATGACAAAGAGACATATGAAAAGGTGCTCATCATTGGTAATCGGAGAAATGCAATCCAGACTACAATGAGATATCATTTTACCCCAGTTAAAATGGCTTTTATCCAAAAGACAGGCAATAACACATGCAGGCAAGGCTGTGGAGAAAAGGGAACCCTTGTACACTGTTGGTGGGAATGGGAATTAGTACGACCACTGTGAAAAACTGTTTGGAAGGAGGTCCCTCAAAAAACTACAAACAGAGCTACCATGTGGTCCAGAAGTCCCACTGCTAGGTACGTTCCGGAAGAAAGGAAATCAGGATATTGAAGAGATACCTGCACTCCCATGTTTATTGCAGCACTTTTTACAATAGCCAAGATTTGGAAATAACCCAGATGTCCATTAGCAGATGAATGAAAAAAGGAAATGGACACATACACACAATGAAGTACTTTTCAGCCACAAAAGAGTGAGATCCTGTCATTTGCAACAACATGGATGGAATTGGAGGTCATTATGTTAAGTGAAGTAAGCCAGGCACAGAAAGACAAACTTGCCATGTTCTCACTTATTTGTTGGAGCAAAAAATTAAAACAGTTGAACTCATGGAGATGGGGAGTAGAAGGATGGTGACCAGAGTCTGGGAAAGGTAGTAGGGCGAGGTGTTGGGGAAGTGGGGATGGTTAATGCATACAAAAAGAAAGAATGAATAGGACCTAGTATTTGATAACACAACAGGGCGGCTATAGTCAATAATAATTTAATTGCACATTTGAAAATAACTAAAAGGATATAACTGGATTGTTCATAACAGAAAGGATAAATGCTTATGGGGATGTATACCCTGATGACCGGGATGTGATTGTCATGCATTGCATGCCCGTATCCAAGTGTCTCATATGCCCCATAAATACATACATTTACTGTATACCCACAAAGATTAAAGATTAAAAACAGAAAAAAGTCAAAAAATGGAAACCTCAGTGGAAGTACTAAATTGTAGATCATACACAGCTAAAGTGATCATTAACTCATAGATAAATGTGTGATAATAACCTAAATGTAGCATGGTGTGATAGATTTAAAATATGAGAGTTTAGTTGGGCACAGTGGCTGGGACCTGAAATCCCAGCACTTTGGGAGGCCAAAGCGGGAAGATCACTTCAGCTCAGGAGTTTGAGACCAGCCTGGGCAACATAGAGACCTCGTCTCTGCAAAAACTAAAAAAGTTAGCTGCGGGTGGTGGCGCTTGCCTGTAGTCCCAGCTGCTTGGGAGGCTGGGGTAGGAGGATCACTTGAGCCCAGGGAGTTGAGGCTGTAGTGAATCGTGACTGTGTCACTTCACTCCAGTCTGGGTGACAGAGCGAGACCTTGTCTGAAAAAAAAAGTCCCTTTAAAAAATAAATAAAATATGAGAGTTTAGAAGACATGAAGAGCATGATGAGAAGTTCTGGTGTCATTCAGAAAGAGCAGAGAGAATGGGGAATGGGGAGGAAGAGGTGATATTCAGAGGTTATAGAATATTGACAATTTTATAGAATTGTTGAAAGACAGATCCAAGAAGTGTACCAAATCCCAACCAGGATAAATAAAAAAGAAACCCATATCTACATTAATTATAGCAAAATTGCAAGACTCCAAAGAATAAGGAGGAAAAAAATCATCCATTAAAGACCATTAGTTAGGCTTTCATCAGATGTGTTCATATTGATGATTTCTTTATTGTGCTGAGAAATAATAAGGATTAACCTAGAGTTTTATACCCAGCAAGATTTTTTTCTGCTGTGTAGGTGAAATGACATTTCAGACAAAGAGATCCTGAAGTAACTTTGAAAGGAAAAATGAAAAAGAAGGAAAATAATTCCAGAAGGGAGATCTGAGTTTCAGAATACAATAGTGAACAAAGAAATTGGTAAAGGTATAGGAAAATGCAAGGAAATATTGACAATACATGTAAAACAGTATGCTGATGATGTCTAATTTGTCGGGAAATGTGTTTTTAAAAAAGGCAGATCATGGACCTAAATTATTTCCAGAGTTTTGCAAATACAGGGTCACTTTTCAATCAAAAATCGCTAGACATACAATGAGAAGGAAATGCGAATAAAAATGAGCTAAAGACAACAAACAGCCACATGACTTACCTGATGGAGTTATCAGACACGAGCTTTAAAGTAACTATATTTTTGTATAGGTGCAAGATGTAGAATTTCAGCAGAGAACTATAAAAAATAAACTGTAAAAAAGAGCCAAATGCAAATTCTAGAACTGAAAATACAATTGGAATTAAGGCACACAATGGATGGGTTTAACAACAATTTAGACACATTTGAATGGCGAATTAAGGAGCTAGAACAGGGATCAGTAAACGTTGTCTGCAAAGAGCCAGATAGTAATTTTTGTAGGGTTTATAGCCTGTACAGTCTTGTTACACCTGTTCAAGTCTGCGGTCATAGCAAGAAAGCAGCCATCGACGATGCATCAGTGAATGCTGTGGCTGTGTCCCAGTGAAATACTTGATTTACAAAAGCAGATGATGGTCTGGATTGTGCTGACTTCTGAACTAGAAGATAGGTTCGAAGAGAATATCAAAATCAGGAATGAAGAGACAGGGATGCGCAGTACACAGAGAGGCAACTTTTGCAAAGAAAAATCATTTCTAATTTCTTTTTTTTTTTGAGATGGATTCTCGTTCTGTCACCCAGGCTGGAGTGCAGTAGCGTGATCTCGGCTCACTGCAACCTCAGCCTCCCGAGTTCAAGCGATTCTCCTGCCTCAGCCTCCAGAGTAGCTGGGACTACAGGCGTGAGCCACCACATCCGGCTAATTTTTTGTATTTTTAGTAGAGTTAGGGTTTCACCATATTGGCCAGATGGTCTCGATCTCCTGACCTCATGACCCACCCACCTTGGCCTCCAAAAGTGCTGGGATTACAGGCGTGACCCACTGTACCTGGCTCTAGTTATTTTTTGTTCGCTAAGATGACATAGATTCTTTCAGTGTTTCCACCAGAATGGTGATTATTTTTATTAAAAAAAGGAACAATTGTCTTGATTTTCAGACCATGCATGGAATTTTGGAGAAAAGCAAAGTTTGCAAAGATATGACAGTAAAGTATGATTCAAGACTTCGGGAAAGGGTAAGTAACTTATTTACATGTTATTCTTCACCATAAATTATCAGTAAGCCACCGCAGTTTGTCACTTGGCTAAAAGCTAAATGCATTTCTGCTAAGGATTTTCAATCAGTGAAAATATTTAAGAATCTACCATATGACAGTCACTGTTACATGCCCTCATATATAGCATCTTATTAAAATCAAGCAAGATAAGCATCTTAAGGTATAAAAGAGGGCACACTCATAAGAACTTAACACAGTATAGAAGAGTTTAAAGGTGAAAAATATGGATATTGCATAATTCATGTAACCTAGCTACTGCTGATGGACAGCTAGGTTTTCACTAGATTCCCACTGATGTAAATAACGTTAAACTAAACATCTTTGTAGTTAATTCATTGTAGACCTATAGATTTCTAGAAATGGACATCAGTGAGTGTATACTTTTTTAAAGGCTTTTATATACATATTGCCAAGTTGCTTTCCAGAAAACCTGTGCCAATTTATAGTCCCGTGAATGACCTAGGAGAAAGTTTTGTTTTTTCACACCAACAATTGGTATTATTAGACTGTGATTTCCCAATTTAATAGCTTAAGAATGGTGCCATGTGGCTGGCATGATGGCCTGTAATCTCAGCACTTTGGGAGGCTGAGGTGGGCAGATCACTTGAGTTCAGGAGATTGAGACCATCCTGGCTAACATGGTAAAACACCGTCTTTACTAAAAATACAAAAGATTAGCCGGGTGTGGTGGCACGTGCCTGTAGTCCCAGCTACTCAGGAGGCTGAGGCAGGAGAATCGTTTGAACCCGGGAGGCGGAGCTTGCAGTGAGCTGAGATCGCGCCACTGCACTCCAGCCTGGGTGACAGAGCGAGACTCCATCTCAAAAAAAAAAAAAAGGAAAAAAAAAGAAATAGATCTCTCATGTTAATGTCTTAAAACTCAACTTCCTTGTAACTATGGTGATATGTTTGTTTAACTATTTCATACTGCTGTCATTGGGATCAAATGGGATAGTATGTGTGGATGGGAGGTGGCTGAGTTGGTACCTTTTGCATGTTAATCTCTAGTCCTACAATCTGTGCAAATCTCTGTATTTATGTGTTCAATAAATTCCCACCATCTACTTAAGATTGCTTAGCAAGTTATTTTAAAATAACCCGTTTGGACTAAGTGTACAACTCAATATTTCAATTATATTTTCTAAGGTTCATGGCCCTCTACTGAGTACATTCTCATTATCAGTTCAGAGGAGATACAATAAATTAAGTGGAGGAGATTTAGCTTATTCCTGAGATGAATGTTCTAAATTTGCCATAAACATAAACTTAATTGTTATATTGCAGTCTCCTTTGAGAAACTGTTATCTGTTGGACTATTTCAGAAATACGGGGTTGTAGAAGGCAAAGCGCTAAGTGAGATGAGGGCCATGGCCAAAGCAGCCAGGGAGGAGTGCCCTGTGTTTACACCGCCCGGAGGAGAGACGCTGGACCAGGTGTGTGGCGCTACTGATGTCAGATGGTTGAATTAAGACTCATAAATTAGATGTTTTGGAATTTTAGCTAAGCAGTTTGAATGTTGCTTGGTTCATTCTCTTTTCCTTTTTAAATTATCTATTTACTTAGCAAATTATTCTTTTCTATTTAAAATCTTATTTATTCTTCAGTTGCCTTTGTCATTACTGATAATGGACTTAAGGAAAGTTGTTATTGGGTGGTACTTCTAAAAAAGACCTTTGACTATGAAGCAGTGGCTTAGTGGTGGGAGTGGAGTTCAAAGAGGGTGATCGGGCAAGTCACTCGAGGTGAAGTAACTCAAAACATGAAGTCCTCAAGCCTCCGCTGCCGCCTCCGCTCTGTTCGTGACGGCATCCCTGTGCTTGCATTTCTTCCTCCACTGCCTCCTCCGCTCTGTTCATGACGGCGTCCCTGTGCTTGCATTTCTTCAGTATTCTGCTTTGAATTGCATTATTGGTGATTCCCCCAACCCACCACCACCTCCTTAATCTTTATCTTAATTTTCTTGAAAATACATTACTTTAGTAAGGGAAGGATTTGTTGCTGCTGTTGTTCCAGTGGCACTGAAGTGCCAGAGACAGCTTCCTGTTAGCACTGTTTTATGAGTTTCTGTTGGCTTGTAGATTTCCCTAACTAGACCGTGAGTGCTTTGAAGTCAGGAATTGGGAACTGTATCTTCTTCTTCTTGGTCTGCATGGTGCTTTCATAGTTCCAGAAATGTGGTGGATGCTTATATACATATATATGTCCCTGAAACTACTGATTGAAGGAATAGAAATGTAGATGGAGATTCTTCTGTTTGTGTAGTACTTGGCATTCAATATTAGAAAAAAATCCAGTCAGTTATGTTCTATGTTAACATTTTAAGGAAATCATTAATGGCACTTTATTTTGACTTTTATTTCTTTTCTTGTAGGTGAAAATGCGTGGAATAGACTTTTTTGAATTTCTTTGTCAGCTAATCCTGAAAGAAGCAGATCAAAAAGAACAGTTTTCCCAAGGATCTCCAGGCAACTGTCTGGAAACTTCTTTGGCAGAGATATTTCCTTTAGGAAAAAATTGCAGCTCTAAAGTTAATTCAGACAGTGGTGTTCCAGGATTAGCAGCCAGTGTCTTAGTTGTGAGTCACGGTGCTTACATGAGAAGTCTGTTTGATTATTTTCTGACTGACCTTAAGTGTTCCTTACCAGCCACTCTGCGCAGATCCGAAGTTATGTCAGTTACTCCCAATACAGGGATGAGTCTCTTTATCATAAACTTTGAGGAAGGAAGAGAAGTTAAACCAACGGTTCAGTGTATTTGTATGAACCTACAGGATCATCTAAATGGACTGACTGAAACTCGCTAAGGTTAAATCTGCATCAAAATTTAACCATTTTGAGCCTCGGAAGGGAGTGCCATTGGCTTTATTTACTTCTCTTCTCTGCTAGTGCTGATTTGGAAACAGTTAAAAGCCAATTTTTAGCTCAAATGGAATCATAGCCACATAAAACTTTAACGGACAACTAAATAGAATTAACTTATTTTGTCTAAGTACAGTTGTCATTTTCCAGAATAATTTTACCACCCTGCTACGTGTCGTCTCTGGATTGCACGTGGATGATGAAGGAACTCAGTATTGAAAGTTGGGGGATTAGTAACCTCATTAACAACGGTTTCTTTTTCATTTTAGCCTGTTTTAATGGCTGTTGGTAAGATACTGGTTTTTTTTAGTATCTCATCCAGTGCTTGGAAGAAAGAATGGTTTATAATTCCCAATACATGTTTATATTGACTATGTGTTATATTTTTAAAATCCTTTAAATAAAAAATCCTTATAAGTTTATGTAAAGCAAAATAACACTAGCATGTTTTACATAGAAATCAACTGTTGGAATATTTTATTCTAGAGGGCTTGAAATGTGGATGAATACAGATTATGATTACAGGATGGTCTGGGGGAAGAAGTTAAAACATTTGATTTAAATACAGGAAAGAAGGAATCTTGGAGCAGAAGATAAAAGAACAGCCTTTTCTAAACAATACCTTGCAAAAGTCAAGTTAGTGGAAACCAGGAAAGCCAAAAAAAATGAAGAATATCCACTTGCTTCTTATCTAACCTATAGGCTGAAGAATTTCCAGTTTGAGGAAGGCTCTAAAGAAAGTAAACAGTTAACAGTACACCACACAGTAATCTCAGAATAAAAGAGGGACCTTCTTTGTAAAGAATGGTGCTCTAGGCTGGGCTCAGTGACTCACACCTGTAATCCCAGCACTTTGGGAGGCTGAGACGGACGGATCACAAGGTCAGGAGTTCAAGACCAGCCTGGCCAACATGGTGAAACCCTGTCTCTACTAAAAATACAAAAATTAGCCAGACGTGGTGGCAGGCGCCTGTAATCCCAGCTACTTGGGAGGTTGGGGCTGGAGAATCGCTTGAACCCGGGAGGCGGAGGTTGCAGTGAGCCGAGATCGCACCACTTCACTCCAGCCTGGGTGACAGAGGGGATGACAGAGGGTTCTGTGGGGGTGGGGAGTGGAGGTGGGTGGGGGGGGGGTAGAATGTTGCTCTGATAACCGCAGCTGTGGTGTGGTTATTTTATGGCAGGTATAGGTGAGATTGCCTCTTCTTTCCACCAGATGGCGCTGGAGAAAAGGGATTTTGATTAACTTAATTTTATACACAAGATTGGTCTTTGAGAAATCTTTATCTAAATGAAGAAACTGTTTTACATGTAGTTCGCTTTTAAGTCACCATGTTGCTAAATGCTGTGAGTCTCAATTTTAAAGAGGATTAATACTAAAGTTGTCAGGTAAGGCTATAATCACCTATAGTCAAAATTTACTTTGACATCATTTTAAATCATATGTAAAATTCAGTATTATATTGTTCTTAGTGTGTCTAGCGCTACCAGTTTTCTACCAGTATTGAAACAGGGCACGTATTTGAGCATCAGAGGAAGTATACTGTAAATAAATATTTGAAAAATAAGCAAAAAGGACATAATAATTATCTCCATTCCCACCATACTGAAGTAATCTTTCCATTTTTTTTTTTTAAAGAAACAAAACATAGAGATAAAAGTAGAGTTTTCTTTAACCAGTTCTCACAGTCCTGTTCCCTCCAGAGGCAGCCACTGCAGCGAGTCTGTGTATATGTTCATCTGTTCCTTACATTTTCACCTAGTGTCTGGAAGGAGCTGGTATCGTTTTGGTACTTTAAAAATAAATATCAAGCCATCTGTGTTCTTTATTTTTACTTATATCTTGGAGGCATCTCTGTGTTGATATATATAGATCAGTTAATTATAACCACTGTATTCTATTAAATATAGCACATTTTTGTTTATTCTATTAGCAGGCATTTAGGTATACTCTTTTTTGAGACAGAGTCTCTCTCTGTTGCCTAGGCTGGAGTGCAATGGCGTGATCTTGGCTCACTGCAACCTCCGCCTCTTGGATTCAACCAATTCTTGTGCCTCAGCCTCCCAAGTAGCTACAGGCCCGCACCACCACGCCTGGCCCGGTTTTTTTTTTTTTTTTTTTTAGTAGAGACGGGGTTTCGCCAGGTTGGCCAGGCTGGTCTTAAACTTCTCACCTCAGGTGATCCACCTGCCTTGGCCTCCCAAAGTGCTGGAATTGTAGGCATGAGCCACCGTGCCTGGCCTATGATGCATTTTTTTTTAATATGTGTTCTCAATTTTTAAGACAAACCAATATACCTTATCCTTTTTGGGTTTTTTTTGGTGTGTATCTTTAAGAAGACCTCTCTACCATGAGGTCATACAGTAATCTCTCCTTATAGTTTCTGAGAACTTCTGAATGTCAAATCTTGAACTTAAACTTTGCTTTTTACAGTATAATGTAAGAATTTAATTTTTTTTTATGTGGTTGAAACAGTTATCCCAACACCATTATGAAGACTGTACTTTCCCATTTGGTTTGTGATGTGTGCTGTCAGGCCTCACACACCCTCATTTGCTAAGAGTCTGTGGACTCTGTTCTATTTTAGTTATCTATGTATTCCCTTATTAGTGTCATACTTAGTGACTGGCTTTGCAGCTGAGTATCTTGAAGGGTGGATACCTCCTCTTGTCCATTTTTAAAGTTGTCTTAACTATTTGTGCACTTTTATTCCATGTAAATTTTGGAATTAATTGGTTGATTTGCAGAAAAATTGTGTTACAAATTTTATTGGAGTCACATGCGTCTCTTCATTTATGTAGTTATTCAATACTTATTTTTTGAGCATGGCACACACATGCCAGGCTATTTTAAGAACTATTACAACTGTGATAAAGCTGTGAATATGTAGCAGTGAACCAAAACACAAAGTCTCTATCCTTGTGGAACTTTTGTTCTGTCAGAGAAGACAGTGTGTTGGCCCACATTGTGGTCAGTGCTGTTGAGTAAAATAGGGCAGAGTAAGGGGGATGGAGACCGGCGGGAGGAATGCTGCTTTATCCAGGATGGGCAGGGAGGACTCGATGACGTCTGTACTGAAGGAAGGAAGATCTGCTGCTCTGGGGAGAGGAGCAGCATGGAAGGAGTAGAGTGCAGAGGCCATGAGGAAGGATCAGGCTTGACTCCTTTGAGCGAGGGGAATGGGAGAGTGATGGGAGAAGAAAACAGGCCACATGACCTGGTGGCCTGTGCTGAGGCTTTGGGCTTTTACTTGAGTGAGATGAGACACCATTGGCCAATTTGGGCAGAGTGATGTGATCAGACTTGTTTCAGTAGGACCACCCTGCTTGCAATGTGGAGAGCAGGCTGTAGGGGGTGCTATAGGAGCACAAGGCTGGAGGCAGGGAAGATGGCAGCACTGGCTGTTGGGCCATTTGAAGAAGCAAGGCCAGGGATGTTGGCAGGGACCTGGCCAGAGTGCCTCCAATGGCTGACCAAGGAGCCTGCACATTGAATTTCTAGGTTAGCTTAGGATTTGTCATCCTCCCATCTGTGAATGTCATAGAGCTCTCACTTTGCCTGAGTCTTTTATCCGATGACGTTTTATTTGTAATATTTTCCCTGGTTTTTGTTTGTTTTTTAACAAACGCATTTTTTAAGAGTTAATTTTTTAAGAGAAACTTCAGTTTCCCAGCAAAAGTGAGAGGAAGATACAAAGATTTCCCATCTGTCCCCTGCCCCCACACATGCATAACTTCTCCCACTGCCAACATCCCCCACCATTGGTCACCATTGGTGAGCCCACGCTGACGCATCAACCTCACCTGAAATCCATAGTTTAGGGTTAACTCTTGGTGTGGCATGATCTGTGGGTTTGGACAAATGTATGAAGACATGTATTCTGCCATCATAGTATCACGCAGAGTATTTTCACTGCTCTAAAAGTCCTCTGTGTTCCACCCACTCATCTTTCCCCACTTGTCTTGACTGTTTCTGTTAGGTTTAGTCTGAGGCCGAGCAGAGGGAATGGGCAGAAGTTTCCAGTTCCAGGCTTCACCCCAGGCTCACAGCTTCAAGCGTAGCCTGTTGCTTAGGCTTCCTTGCACCTGGAGTTGAAACCATGACTCCCATTCACCTGCCTCTTATTTTCCTGTCCTTCCCACTCCTCACTCACCTACTGTTCATCTCCATTTTTGGATGAGGATTCTCCTTTATTTCGTTTTAACTAAAAACCTGTTTTAGCTAGCATCTTTATTCTGACCAATTTCTTTAAATGCTGTGTGTCATACTCAGCAAAGACATGCTCATATTAGGGGAAGCACATAAAGTAAGATGTCCCTGAGAGAACAGTGCATCTCACACTCATTCCATGGCTTAGGCTTATGCAGGAAGTGCAGTATTTGGCCATATCACTTAAGTAAAGATGCTTATATTATGTATACTTGCATGCATATTACATTTACAAGTAGTTGAATTCGTGTAAGTTAAATGGTTCTATTATATGTCTTCACTATATTAAGGCCAGTCACAACTTAATTAAAATGGATCATCCTAGGTGAATCCACCGGGTGTAATTATCAGCCCCATTAAGCACAGACACAGGAGATGCAAAGGAAAGAAGTGTTCAGTAGAGTGGGGGTGCCGTGCTGAGTGCCTGCTGTCAGACGGAGCACTCACCAGTTTGGAAATTAAATGGGGCTCCTAGAAAACATCCTTGTTTTATGTAAATGCTGCTTTTTACCCCTCTTTCTTTGGGCCCCATCAATTTGGAAGTACAGCTTTCAGATTGAAATATATGTCAGTTCTTTTGTCTTCAAACAAGATGCTCTAGTAGGTCATCATGACAGGTAACTACCAGTGCGTTAAAAACTTCAGGATTTCCCCCCACAGTTCTCAATCGCTTGGTTCATTGTTCAGCAATATGGCCTAAGGGGGTGATTTGTTCATTGATAAGTGACAGGGCAGGGACACTGGAAAGATCTATTGTCAGAAGGCCTGGATTCAGGTTCAAGGCCTGGTTCTTAGTCATTTTGTGACTAAGCAACTGTCTTTAAATCGCTGAGCTGGCCGGGTGCGGTGGCTCACGCCCGTAATCCCAGCACTTTGGGAGGCCTAGGCGGGCAGATCATGAGGTCAGGAGATCGAGACCATCCTGGCTAACAGTTAAACCCCGTCTCTACTAAAAAATAGAAAAAATTAGCTGGGCGTGGTGGCAGGTGCCTGTAGTCCCAGCTACTCAGGAGCCTGAGGCAGGAGAATGGTGTGAACCTGGGAGGCGGAGCTTGCAGTGAGCCAAGATGGTGCCACTGCACTCCCACCTGGGCGACAGAGCGAGACTCCGTCTCAAAAAAAAAAAAAGAAAAGAACACTGAGCTACTGTATCCTCATAGAGAATAATTACAGAAACGTGTATGTGCATGTGTTTTGGTAATCTTTTATTTTGGAGTTATCAAACCTACAGAAAAGTTGCAAGAACAGTAGAAGGAATGGCTATATACTCTTCACACTTATTCACCACTTGCTTACATGTTGTCCCACTTGCTTTGTCATTTTTTTTCTCTCCCTCTGTTTTCCCCTGAAACATTGGAGAGTAACTTTGAGTCCTCATACTCTTCCCCTACAAAATTTCACTGTGTGTTTCCTAAGATCAAGGATGTTCTTATATATAACCCAGAATAAATATCAGAGTCAGGAAATTTGACATTGATATTGCCTATTAGCTAATCCAAAGACCATATTTAAATTGTGTCAATTATTTTGTTGATGTACCTGTGGGGTTTTTTTTTTTTTTTTTCTGAATCAATCCAATCAGGACTGTGTGTTGTGTTGCATTTAGTTGTCATGTTTCTTCATGTCCTTCCATCTACTCCTTTGCCTTCCTTTGCCCTTCTTTTTTCTGCCACCATCTGTCTAACCAGATGAACTCTGTCTTTCTTGACCTTGTTACTTTTTAAAAAATAGGTGAGTTCTTGTGTTTTTTTCCTGACATACCCTCATTATTAGATTTGGATTGTATACTTTTGTCAGAAGCAGCCCAAAAAGGATGTGTCCTTGGTCATGTCAGGAGGGACAAAATGTTATATCAATATGTCTGGTTCTTCATTAAACTTGCAACTATTCTTTTAGCCTTTATTATTTATTTTCTGACTTTTTTTTTTTTTTTTTTTCATTTAGCCAACTCACACCATGACTCTACTTTGCTTCTATATTAGTTGGCATTCTGTACTAAAAGAGCTTTCCCTTCTTGCTTATTTATGTCGGTATGAACTCAGAAGTTCTTATTCAGGGGCTTATACTATAGTACTCTTACTATTTTATGGTTACACAGTCCCAACTTTGTCCTGTGGGAACCCTTTCAGGCTGGCTCTTATGTTCTGGTGACATAATCTCATCATTCTTTAAGTACTTTCTTTCTGGTATTAACAGTATGCTCCAGACTCATTCTTCCCAAACCCCAGCCCCAGAATCAGCTTTTTCTCTAAAGAGCCCTGGTTCTTTGGAAATGAAATGAAAGACACCTGGTATACATGGTATTTAGAAACCAAGATCTGGGTGCTGGGGTGCTCATTACTAATTGTGCCTTTTAAAAAAATTACTGCGTTGAATTCCAATGTGTAAATATACAACAGTTTGTTCTTCTATTGATGAACAAGCTGCTATAAATATTTTTACAAGTCTTTTTGTGGACATATGTTTTCATTTCTCTTGGGTAAATAATCTAGGAGTGGAATTGCTGAGTTCTTTTTCCATGGTGGTTGTACCATTTCATGCTTACCAACAATGAGTTCTAGGTGCTTCACACCCTTGCCAACATTTGTTATCATTTTTTAAAATTTTAGCCATTCTGATTGTTGTATAGTAGTATATCACTGCAATTTTAACTGATGATATGGAATGCTTTTTAATGTACAGTTCTTATTGATCATTCAGCTTTCTTTGTGAAATGTGTATTAAAATCTTATCCATTAAAAAAATGGTGTCATCTTTTTATTTTTGAGTTGTAGGAGTTCTTTATATGTTTTGGGTATACAAGTTCTTTGTCTGCTGTCTGTGTGTGTGTGTGTGTGTGTGTGTATATACACATGTATCTGCATATATTATATATAATTTCATTCCAGGCTATATATTTATTATAAAATATAATTTTATTCTACCATTTATCAAATTTTTTAACTTGTTGATTTTCATAAGACTGATTTACCATTGTGTTTGTTTTATGATCATTGCTTTCTTTAAGAAATTTTTGTCTATCCCCTGGTCATGGAGACTGTTTTCTTCTAGAAGATTTGTGATTTATAAGTTTTATATTTAGGTCTTGATCCATCTGGAATTTTTGTGTATGGTGTGAGGTAGCAGGTTGAGGCTTATGGTGGTTTACCTGGATATCAAATTGTTCTAGCAGCATTTGTTGAAAAGACTTTTCTTTTCCCTTGAATTTATTTGGTTCTTTTGTCATAAGTCAACATATTGTGTAAGTGTTGATGTATTGATGGGCTCCTTATTTTATTCCATTTACCTTTTTGTCTATCCATATGCAAATATGACATTGTCCTGATTATTCTACATTCATAGCAAGTCTTGAAATCAAGTGTATAAGTCACCTATGTACTTGTTCTTTTTCAGGGTTGTTTTAGCTCATTGCAGGTCCTTTGTATTTCCATGTAAATTTCTAAAAAATAGACTTTTTAGAGCAGTTTTTAGGTTTATGAAAAATTGAGACAATATGCAGAGTTCCCATACACCTGCATCCAGTGTCTGTTATTAACATCTTACGTTAATAAATTGATATTGACACATTATTAACCAGTCCATAGTTTATTCAGTTTTCCTTAGTTTTCACCTAACAGCATGTTTCTATTCCAGAATCCCATCCAGGATATCACATTACATTTAGTTTTCATGTCGTCTTAGGTTCCTCGTGTGTGTGTGTGTGTGTGTGTGTGTGTATACACATTTCATTACCCTTGCTTTTTTAATGTGGAAAATATACATAACAGAATTTACCAAATCAACTATTTTTAAGTAGACAGTTCCGTGTCATTAGATACATTCACATCGTTGTGCACCTACCGTTGCTTTTTAAAAAAATTGACAGATAATTGTACATATTTATGGGGTATAGAGTGATATTTTGATAACTGTATACAACATGAAGTGATCAAATTAGGGTAATTGGCATATCCATCACCTCAAATGTTGCTCATTTCTTTGTGTTGGGAACATTCAAAATCCTCTCTTCTAGCTATTTGAAAATGTACAATAAAGTATTGCTAACCATAGTCACCACACGGTGCGATAGAACACTAGAACCTATTCCTTCTATCTCACTATAATTTGGGGCCCATTGATTGGCCTCTTCCCATCCGTCTTCTCCTCCCCTTTCCAGCCCCTGACTATTCTTCTGTTGGATCAACTTTATTTGCTCCTACACATGAGCAAGATCGTGCAGTGTTTGCCTTTCTGTGCTTAGACTCCTCTTGGCTGTTAACAGTTGCTCAGACTTTCTTTGTTTTTTTTAATGACCCCGGGAGTTTGAGAAGTGCTGGTCAGATGTTTTGTAGGATGACTCTGTTGGAATTTGTCTGATATTTTTCTCATCATTAGACTGGGGTTATAAGTCCTTCCCTTCCCTTCCCTTCCCTCCCCTCCCCTCCCCTTCCCTTCCCTTCCCACGCCTCCCCTCCCCGCCCCTCCCCTCCCTTCCCTTCCCTTCCCTTTTAGTTTTGCCCTTGTCGCCCAGGCTGGAGTGCAGTGGCACGATCTCAGCTCACCACCGCAACCTCTACCTCTTGGGTTCAAGTGATTTTCCTGCCTCAGCCTCCTAAGTAGCTGGGATTACAGGCATGCGTCACCACCCAGCTAATTTTGTATTTTTAGTAGCGATGGGGTTTCTCTGTGTTGGTGAGGCTAGTCTTGAACTCCTGACCTCAGGTGATCCACCTGCCTCAGCCTCCCAAAGTGCTGGGATTACAGGCGTGAGCCACTGCGCCCAGCCTGTAAAGTTCCATTTTTATTACATCATATCAAGGGTAGATGCTATAAATATGACTTGTTTCATTTGATTGTTGATGTTGACTTTGATCACTTGGCTAAAGTAGTGTTTGTCACGTTTCTCCTTTGTAAAGCTGTTCTTTTTTTCTGTCTTTCCATACAGTACTTGTGGAAGAAAGTGAGGAAGACACTGTGCACTCCCTACAAGGAGTAGGGAGTTGTGATCGTTCTTTTTGAGGAGGGAGTATCTATAAGTTATGTGGAATTCTTCATGGATGATTTTTTTTCTTATTACCTTATTTATGTATTTATTTAATCATTTATATCATTTTGGACTTGTGAATAGTTATTTTATACTTTAGGTTATAATCCCATGCTACTTTTTGTTGTTGTTTCTCAAATTGCTCCAGCTTTAGCCATTGGGAGCTCTTTCAGTTGGCTCTTGTGTTCCTTTGAAATACCCCCATCAACTTGGCTTGTTTTTATTGTTGTTGCTGTTGTTTTAACACAGATGTACTTTCTGTCAGTATTAGACACTCCAGGCTCCTCTTGCATATTTTGTGTCCCATTCCTAGAACCAACCATTTCTTCAAGGCACTGTGGTTCCTTTTATTAGAGAATAGTTTTAAAAAAACCAAGACGGGAGCTAGGTGTGCTCGTTACCGTTGAGGTGTTGTTTCTTTTAGGCCCTCTCAGCTAACAGAACAAGGAAATACATGTGTGTATACTACTCCACGTATGTATACGTAGCTATAAATATTTCTGTATGTGACCATCTGTATTCATCAATGTAATGCTTATGTGCAGTTCCTTTTGGCCATTAGTCTTGGAGACTTCACTCATTTCCAAAATTACTTAGGTCAGTCAGCATCTTTCCACACCACCCCAGTGAGGTTGCTTTATGCACATGTAATGTAGTTAGATTACCTTGTTCCATATACATTTTTAAGTCAGCTTGTTCATTTCTATTTTAAAAAGGCTGCTGAGAATGTACTTGTGGAATAATTGACATTTTAACGAGACTGAGTCCTCCAAATCAGTATCTCTCTCGATATAACAAATTTTTCTCATGGGTGTTTTGTAATATTTATGTATGACATTAAATTTGTCCCTAATTATTTTGTTTTCGTTTATTCCTATTTTATGCTTACGACCCTGTTATAAATTGAATTTTTACATTTTAATTTACTTTTCAGTGTTTGCTGCTGGTATATAATGTGTGTGTGTGTGTGTGTGTGTGTGTGTATGTAGCTAAATTTACATGTTATTTTTAGCTTTAGTTGAGTTCTGGTAATTGCTTTGTGGATACCCTAGGGCTTTCTATGCAGACAATCATGTCCTCCCAAAGTAGAGACGTTTTTGTATTTGTATGCCATTTGTTTCTTGCCTTATCGCACTGCCTGAGACCTCCAGCAGAATTAAATAAAAGTACAAGTTGAGCATCCCTAATTCAAAAGTTGGAAATCCTAAATGCTCCAAAATTCAAAACTTCTTGAGCACTGACATGAGACAGTGATACCTTTGCTTTCTGATGGTTTAATGTATACAAACTTTGTTTCATGAACAAAATTATTCAAAATATTGTACAAAATTACCATCAGATATAAAGTACATATGAAATGTAAATGAATTTCATGTTTAGACTTGGATCGCATCCCTAAGAATATCTCATTATGTATTTATAAAATCTGAAAAAGTAAGAAATGCAAAATGCTTTTGGTTCCAAGCATTTTGGAAGAGGGAAACTCAATCCATAATGAAAGAAAACATTTTTGCTTATTCCTCATTTCAGATCAGGTTGTGAGGCTGTCTTAAGATACGATGTTAGCTGTACGTTTTTCATAGATGCATTTTATCAGGTGGAGAAAGTTCTCTTACAGTCCTAGTTTGCTGAGAGTTTTTGTCATAAATAAATATTAAACTTTGTCTAGTTTTTTCCTGTGTCTATTGAACTGATACTATTTTTCTTCTTTCATTAATATCTTGAATTACATTTTAAAATGTTAAATCTTTCATACTACTTGGAATAAACTCAACTTGTATTATTAAAATTTTTATATATTGTTGGGTTCGGTTTGCTATATTTTGTTAAATATTTTTGTATCTGTTCACAAAGATTTTTAATTTGTAGGTTTTTTTTTTTTTTTTTTGTCATTTCTTTGCCACATTTGGAAGTCAAAGTTGTTTTGTCATTATATAACAGGTTAAGAGGTGATAATGCTCTGGAAAAGTTTGGGTAGGATTGGCTGAAATGTTTAGTAGAATTTGCTGCTGAAACTATCTGAATCTGGAGTTTTGTTTGTGGGAATTTTTTGATAATTTAACTTTTAAAATAGGAGGTATTCAGATTTTCTGTGTCATCTTGTGTCAGTTTTTATAAATTTAGATTTTTCAAGTACTTTATCTTTCATCGAAATTGTCAAATTTATTGTCACAAAGTTATTTTTAATGTTCACTTATTGTCTTTTTAATTTATTTCGTGATATCCCCTCTGCTATTTTTCTTTTTTAAATATTTAAAAATATTTATTTATTTACTTATTTAGTTTTCACTCTATTACCCAACCTGGAGTGCAGTGGCATGATCTCAGCTCACTGTATGTACCTCTGCCTCCCGGGTTCAAGCGATTCTCCAGTCTCAACCTCCCAAGCAGCTGGGACTACAGGTGCCTGCCACCATGCCCGGCTAATTTTTATAGTTTTAGTGGAGACAGGGTTTCACCATGTTGACCAGCCTGGTCTCGAATTCTTGGTCTCAAGTGATCCACCTGCCTCGGCCTCCCAAAGTGCTGGGTTATACAGGTGTGAGCCACCACACCCGCCCCCCCTCTGTCATTTTTCATGCTGGTATTTTGTATTTTCTCTTTTCCTTAATATTCTTGGCAAATAATTTTTCAGTTCTATTAATTTTTTCTTGAAACCAACCTTTCTGTTGTCTCTTTTCTAATTCATAGATTTCTGTTCTTATATTCTCTGTCTACTTATTTGGGACCTAATTTGTTTTTTATTTCCTCCTAGAGTCTTAATGAATAATCTTAGATTGATTTTAACCTTCTCTCTTTTTATATATAAGTTTTTAAATTATAGAGCTTTTCTAAGCACTGCTTTAGCTGTGTATCATAAAGTTTGGTATGTTATACTTTTATTGTCGTTTAGTTAGATGTACTTTCTAATTTTATTTTTGATTTGCTCTTTGATTCATGTATTATTTATAAATGTACTATTTGATTGAAAATATTTGGGGATTTTTTTCAAATAGCTTGGTCATTTCCAATTTAATGGCAGGAGAGAATATTCTCTAAGATTTTGAAATTTTCAGTGAATTGAGACTTCTCAGCCAAGCATATAATCTGTTTTGATGGCTGTTTAATTTGTACTCAAGAGAATGTATTCTGTAGTTGTTGGGTTTCGTGGTCTACACATGTCAACTAAATGAAGTTAGTTAATAATGTTGTTCAGATATCTGTATCCTCACTAATTTTTGGGTATTTGCTTAATCAATTACTGAGAGAGGGGTGTTCACATTTCTGAGATTTGGACCTATTTTTTCAGTTTTGTCAGTTTTCTTCATGTATTTTATTGCTTTGTTTTTAGGGACATGAGTTGTTAGGAGTTTTATGTCTTCCTGATGAATTAGCCCATTTATTATGATGAATTGTTCCTCTATTTATACAATATTCCTTCACTTGAAGCCTATTCTCTATGATATTAATATAGTAAGTTCATATTTTTTATATTGAATGTCTTCACTATCTATCTTTCCACTCTTTAAGTGTGTGTTTTGTACAAAACATATAGTTGGGTGTTTTTTTTAATCCAACTTGACCATTCCTGTCTTTAGTTATAGTGTTTGGCCCATTTACATTTAATGTAACTATTGCTATAATTTGGTTTAGTCTGTCATTTTTCTGTTTGTCCCATTTGATTTTTATTCTACTGCTCCTCCTTTTCTTCTCTTCTTTGGAATAATTGAATTTTCTTTAGTATCCTATTTTAATATCTCTATTGACTTTTTACCTACACCTCTTTTAATTATTATTATTTTTAAATTTTTCATTTTTAGAGACAGGGTCTGACTCTGTCACCAAGTTGAAGTGCAGTGGTATGATCATAGCTCACTGCAACCTCTGCTTCCCAGGCTTAAGTGATTCTCCAGCCTCAGCCTCCTGAGAAGCCAGGACTACAGGTGCATATTACCACTCTTGACTTATTATTGTGATTATTTTAGTGGTTGCTTTAGGGACTACAATATGCATCCTTAATTTATCACAGTCTAGAGTTAATATTGTATGATTTTTACATACAGTGTTATAATCTTGTAACCATATTGTTTCATTTATCCCTCCCATCCTGTGTGGGAGTTTTGCCTTATATATTACATCTATATGTGTTACAAAACCTGCATACAGTGTTATAATTTTTGCCTTAAGCAGTGTCTTAGTGAAATCGGGGAAGAAGGTATACAATATATATAGTTTAAATGTATTCACACATTTAATGATGGTTTTCTTTCTGTAATTCTAAATGTCCATCTGGTGTTACTCCTTTTCAGCATGGCAATAATTTCTCTCCATTTTTATTCCACCTTAATTTTGAAGGATATTTTTGCTGTATGTGTAATTCTGGGTAGGTAGATTTTTTATTTTCTTTCAACCTTTTCAATGCGTCATTCCATTATTTTCTAGTTTCCATTGTTACGACGAGACATCCACCACTATTATAGCTGTTCCTCTATATATAAAGTGTCATTTGTCTACAGTAGCTTTCAGATTTTCTGTTTATTTTTGATTTTTAACAGTTTGACTGCAGTATACGTAATTGTGATCTTTGCATTTGTCTTGCTTGGAGTTTTCTGAACTTCTTGTATTAGTACACTTGTTTTTAACCAATAATTGGGAAATTTTCAGCCACCATATCTTCAAATATTTTTTACTCCCCAATTCTTTATGCTCCTTTTCTTCTGGGACTCAACTTACTCATATGTTGGACAGCTTAATAAGGTCTCACAGATCATTGAGGTTCTACTCATTTTTAGAAAACTTATTCTCTGTTAGGTAAGGTAATTTAAATTAGCTTTCTTTATCTTTAGATCATCTTACTAGTTTCTAGTGATAGCATTTTCTCTTGACTGTGCACATGTTTTTTTCCTATTCTCATGTTCAGTTGTTTTATTTTACTGTTACTGATTGTATAGGATACCATGTATTAAGTCTGAATCATGTCCTCTTCCTTTAAAAGGTGTTAAGTTCTATTCTGGCAGTCAGTTAAATTATTGGCAGATCCTTGTAGTTTTGCCAGGATTGGTATAATTCTCTCTTACAGCAAGTCTATTTCAGTTTTGAATTTAGTTTTAGGATATACTCCTTGCCTCTGGGGCTTAGTCTTATAAGAACAACCTTTTGAGTTCTGAGGCACTCAGTAAGTTCTCCTCACCCAGGTTTGGTTGGATTTCTAATGTGTTTCAACATTGCATAGCCTCTGGTATTGCTCGCTGTCTATCTCCTACTGCTGTAGCAGGCAATCTTTGTGGGACTCACTCTATCTTACCCTGTGCATGTGCTCCCCAGTCTTTGGCCAAGGACCTGTAGTGAATGCTCATGTGCGTATGTAAAGTCTCTCCTTTTCATAGTTCCCTCTGAAGGAAGGAACGCTGGGAACACCAATCTCAGAATGTAGATTCATTCTCGTGGTGTCCTGCTATCAAATCTCACAGGACAGTAACACTGTGTATGTGTTAAGTGCATAGCATTTGGTTTACTGAAATGCTGATGTGGTTGTGTTGGTGTGTAGTTTTCAAATAAAAATTCCCTCTTAAAACACGGCTGGACGCGGGGGCTCACGCCGGTAATCCTAGCATTTCGGGAGGCTGAGACGGGTGGATCACGAGGTCAGGAGTTCGAGACCAGCCTGGCCAAGATGGTGAAACACTGTCTCTACTAAAATTACAAAAATTAGCCAGGCATGGTGGCAGGCGCTTATAATCCCAGCTACTTGGGAGGCTGAGGCAGGAGAATTGCTTGAACCCGGAGGTTGCAGTGAGCCAAGATCATGCCACTGCACTCTAGCCTAGGTGACAGAGCAAGACTCTGTCTTAAAAAAAAAAAAAAAAAAAAGAAAACACTTTAGGGTAGAATCATCAGAAATCCAATATTGATAAAACTTAAATAATTCTGTCCAGATCAATTAAAATTGTTGAGTCTGCTTATGAATGGAAGAAATCTTTGAAAAATTTAAAATTCTAACATATTTTTTTCAATTTTGCCTTCTCTGGATTTCCCTAATGTTCCCCTCCCATAATCCTTTTTATTCTTATATTCCAATGTGCTTTTAAGTAATACTACAAAGAGAGTAAGCTAACAGAAGCTGAGATAAATTTTATTTTTATTTTAAACAGAAGAAAGGAAAAAGGGGTTACATTTTTATAAATATCTATAAATATAGAAGGATAGGCAAACTTCCAAATAAATAAATAAATATTGCCACATGATGAGGGATATAAGAAATTGTAGGAACTATTATGGCTTTGCCATAAAGAAAACCCCTGATGGTAGTGTTAAGTTTGTGAGATTACAGCCAGTTTTCCACCAAAATCCTTTTGGGATCTTTCACTGGGGAGCCTCCAATAGCTATTATGCAGGATAATATTTCCAACAGGAAATGAAAACAGAAATATTAAAATATTTGCCATGCGTGGCTATATACTATTATACATAGTTTTACTGTTTCAGAATAAGAACCAATCCTTCAACTTCAGCTTAAAACCATCAGGTCAAAACAGTTGCCCCATGTTCCTCTGATAACTAGAAAGAATAGATCAAAGGATAAGGTTAGTACGTGATGGCAGTGAGAAAAAAAGTGACTGGGAAGAAGCTGTTGTTGAATCGACTTTGCTTGTTAATATTCTGTCCTTTAGGTGGTCATTTAAAGAGAGGTAGGAAAACGGAGTCCCCTTACAGGAAGAACCGCAGTAAGGGGGTAAGGCTGGGATGAGAGCTGACCGTCAGGCCCACCTGCCTGGTGCTCCTCTGCGCCTCTCCTGCTTGCTCTGGGAAGCTTTGTTTCCTCCAGATAGCACTGGGGCTCCTGGGACTGAAAGCCGACTTCATCTAATGCACCAAGAATTTCCAAGGGGATTGAGACCCAGATGTGTCAGCCTAGGAGTGTTTTAATGAACCCAAGAGCCACTGCTGCTGCAGAGCCCTGGAGACCACAGTCAAGAACCTGACCATGTGGTTGCTTTTTCATAACTTCTGTAACATACCCCCTGATTATTGGATTTCTTTCCCCCTGAGTCCTTGATGCCACTTCATTTAGAGGAAAGCACACAGGTTTTCAGTCCACAGAAAACCTAACCCAGAGCGGCCCCAGTCTCTCAAGGCCCCCTTCTCAGTCACATTTTTGTAGTTTGTTCAGAATGGATTCCTACTCAACCTGGAAGTACAGCCTTAATTAAATGCCTCTTAGGAGAGTTGGAATTTATTTCCACTTTGAAAAGCAAATCCTAGCAGGGTAGATTTTCATGAACCAGTATAAAAGCTATTCCTTAGACCACATTTTCAAAAACCAGAGATGGGGCCAAAAGGTGAGGCTGTATCATGAGCCACTTGGGAACAAAGTGGGGCCATTCTGGGCCCTCTGGCTGTGGCTGCAGAGAGGGAGACAGCGAGACACAGGGTGCTCACCCTGTAGGGAGGCTGAGTTTTCTATTATGATTCCTGCCTCAGTCCAGCAAGCATCAAGTTTACATGTCAAGTTTTCACCAGCCTGCCACCGGTCTTTTGACAGCTCTTCCCCAGAGATGCTCAAGGAAGAACGAAGGCTTGAAAGTAGTGTTTTCATCAACTTGCCCCGTTCAGCTGTTAAGGTTTGCATACTCAAATGCCAGTGGGATCGGGGCATGTAACATAAATGTATAGGGCAGTGGGGAAGCTTCTGGGATCTCTGGATCGCCTCTTCCCCCACACCTTCAAAGTCCTGAGCTCAGGAACCCACTGCTTTTTTTTTTTTTTTTTTTTTTTTTTGCTTAAAGGTGATAAAGAAGAGAGGCACAGGGAAGAGAAATATGTTGGGAGAGACCCCTTCTGTCTCCCTTCATGAAGGGGAAATTTCTAGTTTACCTGTTGGGGTTTCCTATTCGGAAAGGTGTTCTATGTGGAGTGAGGAAGGGGGTGAAACCCCATGACTTGGGCCTCAAAGGTTGATTCTCACAGGACCTCCTGTGGAAGGGACCCCAGAGAAGCAGCAAATTCCATCCATTGCCCCTGTCACCTTTCCCATCCTCGGAACGTCAAGGGAGCTGGTCCTTGGGAAGAGCTGCTATGCTGAGGGATGGGTTAAAGAGGGTGCCCTTCCAGCCACCCTAGATGAACTTGGGGAAGGGGCGGCAGCCTTCCGGGCCCGTTCCCCCAGCGTGCGTGTTCACCCGACCGCCCCTGACCACCCCTAACGGGTCGCTGGCCACCGGGCTGTTGTCCTCGGCACTCGGGAGCTCCTGTGAGCAGGAGGCCGGGGCCGGGGTCATCCGGGCCCGGGGCTTCAGCACGTTCAGGGGGTCCCGCTCCGAGTCGTCCTCGGCGCTCCGGGTGTGCCGCCGTGGTCTGGGGGTGTTGAAGTGGATGAGGGGGATCTCGTTCCTCCGGGACAGGAACTGGGAGTAGGGGGGTGGGTTCATGCCTGGCAGGAAGGCCCTCTTCGCCCGGCCCAGACTGACCAGAAAGTGATGCTGGGGAGAGTGGTAGACGTCGTAGCCGTTCTCCAGCGTCCAGTGTCGGAACCTGCAGTTCTCCGGGTTGAAATAGTGCTGGAAGGGCAAGAGCGAGCCACGTGAAGCCTGGCCCGTGGGGGCCCACCCACCCCCCGCTCCTCCTGGGGCCACACGCTTGTGCCAGCCGGCCTGAAGCCCTGAAGTGCTGAGGGCGTTGAGCCTTCACCCCTTTGTTCTCTGCTGGGGTCAAGTGGTTCTCATTAATGCTCAAGCGCTGACCATAGTTCCCCCTTTCAGAGACTAGACTACTGGGGCCTCTGCTTACTGCCTGGAGGCCCGGCCTGGCCTGGCCTGTGGTTTTCCTGGAGTAGGCACCACCTCCTCCTTCCCGCCCTCTACCTTTTCCAAGTTTCTGCTGGCTGACGATTGGCTTGGGTTTGTCTCCTTGCTGGAGAAAGGAGAGGGGATGGAGTTTGTAGGGTCAAACATGAATGAGGGCACTGACGGGATTGGAGACATGAACTTTGCTGGCAGATGAGCTCGGTTTGAATCCTCTACCACTAGTACTGGGTTTTACTGAGTGCTCCACAAAGGCCTTTGCATGTTATTTCTTTCTTTTTTTTTTTTTTTGAGATGGAGTCTCGCTCTGTCGCCCAGGCTGGAGTGCAGTGGCCAGATCTCGGCTCAGTGCAAGCTCCGCCTCCGGGTTCAGGCCATTCTCCTGCCTCAGCCTCCCAAGTAGCTGGGACTACAGGCGCCTGCCACCTCGTCCGGCTAGTTTTTTTTTTTTTTTTTTTGTATTTTTAGTAGAGACAGGGTTTCACCATGTTAGCCAGGATGGTCTCGATCTCCTGACCTCGTGATCCACCCGCCTCGGCCTCCCAAAGTGCTGGGATGACAGGCTTGAGCCACCACGCCCGGCCTGCATGTTATTTCTTTTAATCCTCAAACTCCACAAAGTAAGCAGTTTACAGACCAGGACTGTCTACATGCCTAGATGGGTTCAAGAGATGTTTAGTTAGTTCCCTATATTTCAATAGTTGTTCAACTGATTTTTTTTCTTTTCCTACTCTAGCCAGACACTACTGTAGGGGCTGGGATGCAGCAGAAAGCAAAACAGAAAGTCTGTTCTTGTGGAGTTTCTCGTGGGCAAGAGCGGTGGTAAGAGAATCCTGAGATAAGCAGTCCTACTATTTGACTATCTCAAAATCCTTGAAAAGAGGCCAACAGCCTTCAGTTTGGGAAATCCTTTGCTTACCAATCCAAATGAATAGCGATCACAATTGGGGCAGGAGTTATTAATTAAAAATCTTTAACTGGAGGGAGATTCACAGGTCACGTGGTCTATTCCACTTCACTTTTTCCAAGTGAAAATGCTGAAGTTTGGAGACGTGAGGAGATTTACCTAAAGTCACAGCTAGTCCCAGAACCAAGAAGACACCAATGGTTTTTCACCCTTTTCTAATGTACTTTACAACGTGAATTGACATGACTCGAGGACCTGCGACTACATACCAGGGCCTGTGCTAGATCCAAAAATGGGTTCCAGTGGGCAGTGCAGACTAGGGGCTGAGAGCCTGGGATCTGGAGCCAGACTGCCTAAGTTCAAACCCCAGCTATTAAACCTGAGCATTCAATACCTGGACCGCATGAAGCATCAGTGGAAACAGGTCACCAGGGTACACTGCATATGGAATTGTTAAGCTAGAAAAGTCTATGTCCTGTCAAAGAAACTAGGTTAATTGTTTGCATATGGTGACCAATACAAAAAAGAAACTCACGGATCCAAAAATGTTGCCTCTGAAATCCATGCAGAGGTATCTTCTGCTCATCACACCTGTAATCACCACAAAGCCAGCATCCTCTGATCTGATCATCAGGGCACCTATGGAGAAAACCAGGCAGGACCAAGACTCACTGAGCATCCAGTTTCCACCTTCAAGCACCTCCTGAAAACCCACCTTCATGAAACCTCCCTGGATTGATTTTTAAGGGTGATCATGACTTCCACACCCCTAAATTCAGCCTCATTTCTACATATTCAGCATTGCTTCTGACATTCTGTCTTGCCCCCAGCACACATACAGTCATTCACCTCCTGCTTCGTCTTGCTGCCTGTATGGGGCACTCTGAGCTCCTGGCATTCTTCTACCTGTGCTGAACACATGTGTCTCTCTCTCTACCTATTTTCCCTTTTGCCTTACTAATGCCTTTGAATGTTTGTGGTGATAGTCACATTCTTCCATGCCTTCTATTTTGTGATTTTTAGATCTATGCTGAGATGTCTTTCAAGGATCCAGCTTGTCCACAGAGTCTGATTCTCCACCTGGATGTCTGTGTAATCGTCTCATACATCAGTCAACACCCAGTATGTGTACAGAACGGTGTTAGGGTTGATCTCTCTCTTCCTTCTCTACTTATTGAAGTCACTCATTCTTCAAGACCAGGCTCAGGCGTCACCATCTCTATGAAACCTTTCCTCATTTTTCCATTCAAAATCAGTTGTTCTTTCTTCTCAGCTCCTCAGGACAATGCCTTCGCCTCTATTACAGCATGTATTCCATTTCCCTTGCTTTAACTGAGTTTACTTATCTAGCACCTTCCTTAGAGTGAGCTACTTAGGAGCAGAGGGTATATAACTGTTTGTGTTGAATCAATACCAGTGATGGATGGAATTTTCTTCTTGGGCTTTTCTTGGGTTGGTTCTTTGTCATTTTCTCACTTGGTGGTGACCCCTCCAGGTGCCATCCCTCATGGACTTTCAGTGTCCCCTCTCAAAAGCTAGTCTCCGACAAGAGCCTGAAACCCATTCACATGACCTACCTCTTAAGTAATTGATAACGGCTTTAAGTGTGCAAGTGTGCTTTCTGTTTTATGGCAAAGGCACAATTAGACCATATGCTAGTGTAACATGAGTGATAATTCAGCAAGACTTCTCCCCCAAATGTTGTTTAATTAGCTGACATTTTCTGTTAAAAATCATTACTTTAGGTCTTTGGGGCCACTTCCAGTTGCCTAGCACAGAATTTCCAGGTGCATCTCATCTGACCTCACAGCCCCCAGGGAGGCAGCTAGACTCCCATGCAGGGATTCGAATTCCTCTTCTGCAACTGTAGCTTGGAGAGGTTGTAAATGCCCAGTGTCTGTGCCTAGCAAGTGATGGAGCCTCCTGGGGGTGATTGAAAGCCCAAAGCTCCTCTCCCATCCCACGCAGGCTCAATACAAGGACCTTTGAGGAAAATAAGCAGCAATAATTCGATACTAGCTCAGTAGAAATCATGATAGGGACTGAAATTGGAATGACGTGGAACAGAGGGAATGAGAGTGGAGACAAGCCCCAGAAAGGTGAGAAAGGAAGAGGGCCAAAGAGAGAAGTTAATTTGTTTGAAAGTTTGGCTGAGGGGAAACTTGAGGGAAGCTTCCAGAAGGTGGACTGGGGTATGGCAGGCACAAAGGATGCTTAAATTCCTCCACAGTGGTATCTGCCTATGTGTCTCAAATGTATGGCTAGTTTTGTGGTAAACCTTTGGGGAAACAAGGAACGTGTAAGAAATGGTTTTTGTTCTGGTGACTTTTCAGTCTAACTGGGAAAAAATTACATTATTAATGGTCTTTGAGTGGTTGCACTCTAAGCACTTTACGTATTTTGAATTCTCAAAACAAATGTTACATTGTTAGTACTAATTATTATTATTATTATTAGTAGTAGTAGTAGTAGTAGTAGTAGTAGTAGTGGTAGCAGCAATATCCTAATTAAGTGATAAGGAAACTAAGGCAGGATTGAAACTCAGGTCAGAGGCATCTTCCTACTACGCGGTAGCAAGCCTCCAGCAGAAATCACTAAGAGTCTGAGAAGACAACATCAAATGCTAAAATACATGCTGCAGGCAGTGAGGACAAGGAGTCACGGCACCGCTGAGGGCTCAGGGCAGAGGCACTGCGCTAGGCGCCAAGAACCAGGGAACTTGGATTTTGGTCCCAACTGTGCCACTTGCTGACCTTGCAGCCTTGGGCAACTTATTGCTCTAGCCTCAGTTTCCTCAACTGTGAAATAGAACAGTAGCTCTCCTGCCTACTTCATAGGGTGATGATCAAATGGGATAATGGTGGTGAAAGTGACTCGAAAGTGTCGCACAGAGGACATCACGTGGCGTCTTCTGACCTGCTGTTTATGCCGGGCCCAGGCCTTGACAGGCGTGCTGGCCTGATGCTTGGGGTCAGCGTGGGCAGTGCGTGTGGCCCACGTGGTCCCGGTCTCCAGAGCCAGTCCCCCTGGAAAACCTCCGGCAGTGGCTGAGGAACTGTGAGCAGCTGGTACAGAGGGACACAGACTCTTCCTTCAAACAGTGTGAGTCAATGTGAAAGTGCAGAAAACGTGAGAGTCACGGTTTCTTTCCTTTGCGCTTTCAAAAGGCATCTTTCCGCAGTCTGCGCAGATTCACAGGAGAATTTTGTGGAAGGAAGGCACAAACCACTGACTGCCGGAGCCCCCCGCCCTGCCTGTTGGAGCTGAGCAGGCTGAATGGACTTTGCCTTCAATGACAGAGCTGTCTGCATGCGTGTGACCTTGGAAGAGCGTGGGATTTGGGGTCAAGATGTCCTGTAGGTCTTTTACTACCTGTCTGACCTTCAGCCAGTTATTTAAGTTCTTTAACTCTCGTTTTTTCACATATAAAATGAGGATGGCAGAAACATTTACTTACCTCATTTGGTCCTCTTGAAGACATAATGAGATAATGTTTTTATCTTTTAGAAAGTACTTCCTAAATGCTAGTAAGTTTTACTATGACCGCTTTGCCTCAACCTCTGCTTATACAAGTAGGAAATTATCTACTCCGTTCTACTCTTGTGGCCAGTAAGTGATAAATAAGATGATAGCAGTGAAGTGCTTTGAGCACCTCAAAATAAAAATGTATGAAGAAGGCTTAAGGAGCCCAGCAGTAACTCAGCTTCAAGTAAAGACAGTTCCTGTGGGGAAGATGGAAGAAGTGAAAATGGCAGGATCTAGGACGTGATATTACCAGGGGCAATAAACATCTCTCTCTTGCTGGTTCCATATAATGAGGATAAAGGGGAGTCAGAGGATGGCCTTGTTCATGAAACAGGTGATAGGGACATCAGAGGGGTACCTGGCAGCAGTGCTGGTGAGTCCCAAGGGAGCTTGAAGAATCTGGTAGGCAGGAGATGATTTCGTTTTGTCAAGTCCAATGACCCAAAGATGGGTCGTGCACTCAACTCTTAAGAATTTCTTACAGCAAAATAATAAGATGAACCAGAATTCACTAGAAATGGATAATTAGGAGTGGAAAAAATACCCCTCACATTGTAGGTTTCCATCAGTGTAAAAACATTGCTTAACAGTCACTGATGAGGTCATTACAAATCCTTCACTAGACATTTAATTAGTTGTGATTGTTATCTATGTGCATTAATTTTTCCTCTTTCTTTTGGGTAACTTTTTTTTTTTTTTTTTTTGAGATAGAGTCTCACTCTGTCGCCCAGGCTGGAGCACAGTAGTGTGATCTCAGCTCACTGCAACCTCCGCCTCCTGGGTTCAAGCGATTCTCCTGCCTCAGCCTCCCAAGTAGCTGGGATTACAGGCACGCACCACCACGCCCAGCTAATTTTTGTATTTTTAGTAGAGACAGGGGTTCCCCATGTTGGCCAGGCTGGTCTTTAACCCCTGACTTCAAGTGATTCTCCTGCCTTGGCCTCCCAAGGTGCTGGGATTATATGCATGAGCCACCACACCTGGCCTCTTTTGGGTAACTTAATTGTATTGTGTAATTTTTTTCCCCCATAATACACGTGACAACTGATGGAACAGTACAAATAGTTATCTACATAGACTAGGAAAAGCAGATCTCTCTCCCACTCCCCTGACCCTAAGTTCCCCTCCCCGTATTCGCGTTTAACTCTTTAAAGATGCAATGTTTAGCTAGTGCCTGTGTCTAAGAAAACAAAACCGTATTTCTGTTTTTAAAGATCTGAAGTCAGTTCCATTTGTTTTCCTGCTTCTCAGTCATTTTAATTCAACTAGCACTCAGTGATCCCTTGGGGCCTGATATGAGGTGGGTTTTCAAGGAAAAGGTCTACAGTTCAGACTGCCAGCCCAGGAGGTCGACTCTTCACACTCACTCCCCACCGTAGCCAGCCTGTTCTGTTCTACCCTAATTCTTGTTCAGGAGGAAACATCTTTAAGGAGTTCCTTTCAGCAATGGGATTCCAGGATTCGAGACAAGTTGTGTAAACATTCTCTAGTTGGATGCCGCCCTTTCCATCTAAGAGAATCAAAATAATTTACCATAATCTACTATTCTGCATTTTAAATCACACAGAGTCTTGAATTAGAGTAAGAGTGGCCGCTCCATGAGAGGCGCAAAGTCGCATTTCCTAAAAGTCTGGTAGTGAGCTGGCCGACAAGGCAGGATGACAGACCACAAGGTCCTTGAGGGATTGTGTCTTACTTTTCAGTCACAGAGCTTGATAGAATGCCAGGCACGTTGTAGATCCTGTTAAATATCCATTCAATAAAATGAACAACACTTTGGGTTCATCAAGTATATCCGGATTTAATTGAAATTTTTGCCACGAGACTCAACCTTGGTTTCCAAGATGTTGACTCCTGAGTCTTACTATATCCTCTAGAGTTCTGGAACCTGTTTGGTATTTGGAGAGAACTTTTCTGTCTCCTTTTATCTCCTATCAATAGGCATCTAGCACTTGAGGAGGTTTAAACTGTCAATTTCGCATGTCATATATCTTGCAACTTAATTTTGCATGTTATATATCTTGCAACCAGGTTTAAGGACCTTTGGTTCCTAGAAGAACAAATGCCTCACACACAGCAAGGTCACAGCAAAAATAATTAACTTATTACAACAATAAAAGGCAAATCATAATTCCTATGTTTTCTTTAGTTAGAGATTGTCTAACTAATTTTTCTTTCCCTTAATTTGAGCTATATTGGATCAGTTTGCATTTTTGTGTATCCTTAGAGGTATTTTCACATGTTTTCTTAAAATAGAAGATCCAGTCTTTTTCAATATCCCTGCTCCCACAACATTACCCCTTATATAGGTGCACACAAAGTGGCCCTCATTTGAATCATTGCTAATGGATTGATTATTATGGATTGTGATCCAATTCTCCACAAACCTCATCTTTAAAAACATTCCAGTGGTCTCACGTTGCCAATAAGTTTCTAACTAGCTTGACTTGCTAATGACTGGACACCTCTCAGTTCCACAGAGAAGAATCACCAATGCGTACTGGGTACCTGGGTACCTGAGTATCTGAAACAGCCTTTAAACCTCTTGGATGGATGGTTGGATGGATGGATGGATGGATGGATGGATGGATGGTTGGATGGATGGATGGATGGATGGATGGATGGATGGATGGATGGTTGGATGGATGGATGGATGGATGGATGGATGGATGAACAAATGAATGGGTGGATGGGTTGTGTACTTGGCCATTCTCACCAAGACAACATGCCTGGACAGTCTGTGTTTAATACATCTTTCCAAGAATTTTTATAAGGCCAGAATTGGAAAGAGCCCCCAGATTTATCTATCACAATCTGGGTATGACCCAGGAATCTTCTTTCCAACCTGCCTAGTTAACCCAGCCTGAAGTCCAGGAGCTGAAACTTAGTTTCTGTTGATCTGCCTGGCTTCTTTTTCTCTTAGACTCCTTGCCTTTCTTTCAGTACATTTTCTGAATCTTTTGACGGGGCAAAGGGAATATGGCTACTACTGTGGGAAGGGTTTTAGTTTAAACAAAAAGTATGCATGTTAGAAAAACCAGCAAATACTAATTACGAGAGTGGCAGAATCTTCCCCTAAGATTTAAATACACACACACAGACAATAAGTAGTTCCTGGGCAGAAAGCTTGGAGGGTTGGATTAGCCCTCCAGTCTAGTCCCCAACCTCCCCAAGGCCCCTGTAGGTGGACAACAGGGGCGCTCCCCTTCTTCCCAGCCTGAAGTCCTACTCACTGTAGATGGTCTGATGGGGTGCGCCATCCACGTGGCCATTCTTGTGGATCTGCAGGTGGTAGCTGTTCCTGGCTGTGGCTGTGTACAGGTGGATCAGGCCACCCCAGCTGGAGCCGAGCAGTGGGGAGGCATTGGGATAGGCTCTGATGACGCTCATGCTGCAGACGCTGCACAAGGCACAGACCCAGAGCCTGAGGCGGGCCCCCAACATCACGCCCTGCTCTGAGTGGCTGGTGCTGAGATTGAAACCTGACACTCCTGTCGGGACTCTCCTGGCCCAGGCCTCACTGGCCTTTTCCTTCTCCCTTGCAAGTAGCTGGTGTGAGGATCCTAGACTGAATTCCCTCCTTTTTGCCATCAGACTTTTAAAGGGTAGCAGTGTGACATCAAACAGGAAAAACTCCACTGTCCACATCCTCTGTGTTGTAATCAGCCCATTGAAAGAGAGTGCAAAGACCCCGGAGGCGCACGGAAGGCACGTCGGTTCCAGACACACACACACCCCTCAATTTCAAGCCAACGCTCCAAAAAATGAATGACGTGTGGGCAAAAGTTATCTGCCACTCTGGGCTGTCTGTTGACCTGTCCCACTTCCATCAGGAAATGTGAAGGCAGCCAGCGGTTCCCAAAAAAAATCCAGCTTCAGTCAAGCAGTCAACCGACTCCTAGGCAATTAATCTCCCGTCGAGTTTACTTATTTTGGTTTTCTTTAAATTCCAATCAGCAAGTATGTATCCAGTGCTTAATCTATGAGCAGGATTCGGTGGCTAGCTTGTAGGATATAGAGATACATGACACCGTCAGGCAGATGGCATCCTCTGAGAACCCCCAATTCATGAAAGATGGGAGCTGGGAGCAGGGGCACAAAAACCAAAGTTGCCATTTTGGGAAGATTTTGAAATGGAAGAAAAAGAAGCAAGGTCTTGAGGTCACTGAACATGCCAAGGTTCGATTTCTCAGCGTCCTTAGTTTGGACTTCGCTGAACACGCCAAGGTTCAGTTTCTCAATTTCCCTAGTTTGGACTATCGAGGACAACTAAATGAATAGTCTCTCCAGGAGTAAGGAGACCCGTTCAGAGACCTCATGGGGATTGGAAAGGCTGCTGGCTGAGCACCGGGAATCCGAGCCTCAGGACAGGGTGTCCCCATATTTAGTGTCTGTACATGAGTGCTCAGCTTGGTGCTGGATGCTGCCTGTAGATGCTGTTCACAGTGCGCCCTCTGGGAAGCTACACCTCATTTTGGGGGGAATAGTCCTGGCACGCACAGTCTAAAGGGGAGCAAGCTGCTGCAACATACACCCGAAAAAATACCCAAGGAGACTGCTCCTCTTCCAGTCTCCCATGTACTGAGTACATGCCATGTACAGGCATCAAGCTAGACATCACGTACAAGTTGATATAGGAGACAGCAAGATGTGATTCCTATCTCGAGGAGCTCAAATCTAATGCAGGAGGCAGATAAAAATAAGTAACCCTAATACAAAATGAGTGCAAGCATACAGGTATAGACAGAAAGAAATGGCATCTGTTACCCTACATTTGTGCAGTTTTTAAATATAGTTTACAAAGCATTTTCACATCTATTAGCTCATTTGAACCTCACTGCCACTCTGTGAGAGGGGCACACCATGCATTATCAAGATTTTAATACTTTACATGAAGAAATGGAGATCTCAGTTTTTGCATGTCCAAAGGCACAAAGCAAATAAATGGTAGAGCCAGGACAGGATTTTCTCCTTCCCCAGGCTGCTTCTCCAACGAATCACAGCAACAACTAACACTCATGGAGAGCTTACTGTTCCACTTACTGCTCTAAGCGCTTTACTTGTAGTCACCCAGTTCATCCTCAGAATAACTCTTTGAAGAGATGCTGTTATTTTCTTTATATAGATCAGGAAACCGATGCCCACGGTTTAAGTAACTTGCCTAGAGATAGAAAGGTAACATGTGGAAGGGGTTGGATTTGAATCCAGGTCTGGACCCAAGACCTCCTAAGCACTTTTCAAGATGTCCAGACCCACACAACATGCTAGAGCTAAAACCGTGAGAGCCAGGAGCTTAATAAGAAAGTGCAGGTGGCAAAGCAGTCCTCTATCATTCTCTAGAAACCCAGGCTTTTACCCAGGATGAATCTCTAGGTCACATGGTGCTTGTCTCCCCAGGGTTGAATGGAGGAAGTATGACATGACATGTTTATATGTAAAACAGTCTTCTTTGCTAATGGCCACAGAATGGATTATAAATATCCTGCCACGTCTTAGCTAACTGAAGAAATAGCTAGCTTTCTTTGAGAATTGAGATGCAAATCGCTTAGGAACATTTGCCCCTGCATTTCTTCTTCTGGCTGTGAAAGGTAAAGCAATAGGAAGTAACTCTAAAGCAATCAGCAGCAATTGAGAGCCTTCTCCGTGTACGAGATGAAAGGGAGGGCGAAGGTCTACAAAGCAGGACTAACTTCTCCAGGGGCTTGCAGTGTAACCTAGCGGGAACATCTTTGTTCAATACAAGGCACTGTGTGGGAGGAGCTTCATTACTAGGACCAAATTAGTGAAGATGTGGTACTATATTTATAAACCATTCTGTGGCCATTACTAAAGAAGCCTACTTTATACATACACATTTAGTGTCATTCATCTTCTAAACAACCCTGGGGAGACAAGCACTATGTACCCTAGAGATTCACCCTGGGTAAAGGCCTGGGTTTACGAGAGAGTAACAGAGGAGTGCTTTGCTGCCTGCACTTTCTTACCAAGCTCCTTCACAAAGAAAGAAAGGTTGACCAGGTGTGGTGGCTCACGCCTGTAATCCCAGCACTTTGGGATGCCGAGGTGGGCAGATCGCTTGAGGTCAGGAGTTCGAGACCATCCTGGCCAACATGGTGAAGCCTTGTCTAAAACCTGTTTAGTAGAAACCCTGTCTCTACTAAAAATACAAAATATTAGCTGGGCATATTGGTGCACACCTGTAGTCTCAGCTACCTGGGAGGCTAAGCCAGGAGAATCACTTGAACTGGGAGGTGAAGATTGCAGTGAGTAGAGATTGCACCACTGCACTCCAGCCTAGATGACAGGGCGAGGCTCTCTCCCTCTCACACACAGACACACACACACAGACACACACACACACACACAGACACACACAGACACACACACACAGACACACACACAGACACACACACACACACAGACACACACACACACACACGTCATAGTGGGTGGACACTGTGGTCAAGGAGGGCTTTGAGGGAATGAGAGAACTGAGGGAGCTTTGTAGGATACGCAGGGAAGGGTTTTCCCCAGTACCTGCCAAGCATGGTGGAGAGGGAGCACAGGTGGCTTGGGATAAGTCCACAGCCGTTGGGTCATTCCCTTAGCTCCTGGAGGGACTGAGGAAGGGGCTCCTCCGTGGCCACTTCCGCTTGTCTTATTAGGAAAGAGAGCCCTGTGCCAGCTTACCCATGTCCAAAGGCTCTCTTCCAAGACGAAGCCCTGTGTGCTTAGCATGTGGCTCTGATGGCAGAGTCCAGTCCAGAGGAGTAGATTTATTTTTAAGGAGGATGGAAGGAGACGCAGCATTTCCCACTTGGAGAGAGTAAAGGAAGGCACAAGAATCTCAGACTAACTCTGCCCATTTGAGATGAGGAAACATTGAGAGTGGAAGTGAGGATTTGCTCATTGGAACACGGAGACGGCAGAATGTCCAGCTCCTGGCTGAACTCCCTACCAGCGGCTTCCAAATCTGGTTGCTCACTGGAATTACCTGTGGAGCTTTAAAGTCATAATTGCCCCAGGACTAATCTTAGACCTACTGAATCTGCAGGAGCAAAAGCCAGTTATCTGTACTTTATTCAAAGCCACCTGGGAGATTCTTATTCTCCACACCAGACGGGGCTGATACTAAAGTACTTACCAATAAACAGGCTTTGAACGCCAACCACACATCAAGCACCGGAAACAGGACACAGAGACCCAAGGCCCTCTTCAGTGGCTGGCTCAACTTTCCATTCCCTTCTAGGATGTCTAGCCTAACTGCAGGTCAAGATGTAAACGGGTCTTTCTAGGGAATTTAGTGCTGAATGCTAAATCAGTACCCTGTGCTGACAAGTACCCTGTCCTTGAGCCCAGTGCATGGTCTCCTCTGAAGCTCTAGTGGGTAAGAGAAGGGAGAGGCCAGGAGATGTCGGTTCCTGTCCGTTGCACCTAGAGGGCACTCCTCCGTCACAGTTCAGGTCCAGGGGTCTGGGAACCAGTGTGACCTTAGGAGCCCAAAGAGAAACACAGATACCAGCTGTGAGCAGGAAGCCGGGGGAGGAGGCCCTGGGTGTATACTGCTTGGATGTCACTGTCGTTGGTTCCCAAGTAGCTACCTGAACACAGCAGATAGGCTGGTCCCATGGCAGGCAGAGGAACCTGTTGTCTCCAGCCTGGCCTGGAAGGCCTTCTCTGGCATCAAGAGAATTTGCCTCGGGAGCTGTGTGGAAGCATCAAGTCTAGTCCCTGCATTTACACTCGTAGAATCAAGGCTCTTAGTGTAGATAAGGGCGTATAAGAATCTGTAAGAATCTGTATTCCGGCCGGGCGCAGGGGCTCATGCCTGTAATCCCAGCACTTTGGGAGGCCGAGGCAGGCAGATCACCTGAGGTCAGGAGTTTGAGATCAGCCTGACCAACATGGTGAAACCCTGTCTCTACTAAAAATACAAAATTAGCTGGGCGTGGGGGCACATGCCTGTAATCCCAGCTACTCGGGAGGCTGAGGCAGGAGAATCGCTTGAACGTGGGAGGCGGAGGTTGTGGTGAGCCTAGATCGCGCCATTGCACTCCAGCCTGGGGCAACAAGAATAAATCTCTGTCTCACCAAAAAAAAATCTGTATTCCGGCTGGGAATGGTGGTTCACGCCTGTAATCCCAACACTTTGAGAGACTAAGGTGGGTGGATTGCTTGAGTCCACGAGTTTGAGACCAGCCTGGGCAACAGGGTGAAACCCTGTCTCTCCAAAAATTAGCGAGCATGGGTGCATGCCTGTAGTCCAAGCTGGTTGGGAGGCTGAGGCAGGAGAATTACTCGAACCTGGGAGGCAGAGGTTGCAGTGAGCTGAGATTGCACCACTGCACTCCATCCTGGGTGACAGAATAAGACCCTGTCAAAAAAAAAAAAAAAAAAAAAAAAAAAGGAAAAGAAAAGAAAAGAAAAATCTGTATTCCTGCAAGTTCATTACTCTCCTTCATCTCCTGACTTCCTTTTATCAGCATCTGCTCTGAGAAGGTCCTCAAGAAGATTATCTCACCCAGATCATATTCACTCAATGTAAAGACTTGGCAATAATTTTCAAACAATAACATCAACTTCGTTGTCCTTATCTATGATGAAAAAATGTCAGAGGAATCAAGGAAAAAAAAAGCTGGGAGGTAGGAGAGAAGGTGGTCTCATGGTGGCTCACAGATTTCTTTTCTTGTTGAAACCCTGGAAGGACCTGGCAGGCCTCTGCTCCCTGTCCCTTCACTCCTCCTGAGTCTGTCTCCACCATCTCTGTAACGGTGTCCCTGCTCTCTTGCTTTCTCAGAGTATTACACGTCATCCAGACCTCCAATGTTCAGGGAGATGGATATCTAAGCCATCCAGAACAACAAAAAAAATTTTTTTTGGCTTCTTGAAGTTCTCTGGAGAGGTGCCATTCCTGTGTCTCATCTGAAAATGCCATCCCAGCGTCATCTTGACAGCGAAAACGTGCTTCCCTATAGCCAATCTGATTCTCTCTTGCTTTAATGCATCCACTCGACCAACACATAACTTTTTATGGAAAGCCTGTTACATGGCTACTACCTTGTAAAAATCTTTAGAGAAATCTGAGAATGAAAAGGTACAGTCCTGATCTTCAGGGAATTTGCAATTTACTAGGCAGAATATTCTTTGCATTTCTCCAGCACTTCACAGCCCATAAAGTACACTCACATCTATTGTCTCTTCTGAGGCTCAAAACAGTCCTATGGGCAGGTCTGGGGGGTGTCCGGGGTGACTTTTCCACAAGGATCCTGGCTCCTGATACACACATTCCATATCATAGGAATTGAAAGAAAAGAGAGAAAAAACCCATTATTTTTAAAAATCTGTTTTTATTAGAAAGTAGATCAATGCAGAAATGAATAAGTAGAAAGTGAACATCCAGTATAGTTTGTACCCTCTAGAGGTAAAATGTTATCGAAGACAAATTATAGGTTTAGGGCACATATATAAAATATACATTATATTTAATATAATAAAATACATTAATATATTGCTAATACAAGTTAATAAAAATATAATATATTAATAAATATTTAATAAAATATGCATATATTTATATTTATGTCTTGCTAAATATCTATATGTTTAACATTATATATTACTAAACTGCATATTATATATATTTAAGTATATATATACTTAAATATGCACTTTTATTTTAAAATTAAAAATTTTTTTTGCATCTAGTAGCCAGAAAAATATGCACTTTTAAAAGACAAAATTGAGGGCATGCCGTATATAATATAAACCCACTTTGTCCACTGAAGTCTATTTTGACCACCTTTCCAGGTCAGTATGCCTATCTTTACCTCATTCTTTTAAATTATTCCATTCCATTGTATTTGAGAGTGGTCAGCTCTTCTGAAAGCTTCATTTCCTTCCAAGGTCTGCCCCAGAGGCTTCTGTGGTTGTTCCCCAGGCCACAGGGCTTTATATTTACATGTACGTGTATATACATATACACACCCATTATATACATGTGCATGCATACATATATACAGACACATACACACATATACATATAATAATGGCCCTGCATGGGCTGGCACTGGTGGCTGGGGTTACCACAGTTCTCTGCCACATCAAGAACTTACCCCCTTTTAGTCTAGAACAAATACCTCCCATAGAATCAATCTCCAGTTCCCTTCTTTCCCTCCAAATGACATGTTCCAATTTCTCTTCCCTGAGACAAAATTTCCAGCTTATTTTTGTCATGGCAGCCTTTCTAAAATAAAGGCCCATGGGAGGGTTTGTCTTCAGGGCAGCCCTTCTCCAGAGGGCAAGGGAGCCTGGAACTCCAGCAGTGGGGGGACATCAAGTCCTGGAAAGGGGTTCGAATCCACAGAAAATGTGGAGGTGCTTCTCCACGGTTCAGCTGGGGATAGTTTTCACTTCTGCCACTATGGCCAATAAATCTCCACACTTTCAGTGATCTCGTAAAGAGCACACTTGTTAATTTATAAATATTGCCACTGAGAGCTGGTAATGACTGCTGATGACAAGGTGACAAGGATGGGCGTAGAAGTGCAGTTTACCGAAGCCTTTGGAAAATAAGCTTCAATTTTCAAACGTGTAATATAAAAATTTGCATTATATGAGGCCGTGCATTAGGCCATTATCCTAAGCAAACTAATGCAGAAGCAGAAAAGCAAAGGCCACATGTTCTCACTCATAAGTGGGAGCTAAACGCTGGGGATGCGTGGACATAACGATGGGAACAATAGACACTGGGAACTACTGGTGGGGGAGGGTAGGAGGGAGGAAAGGCCTGAAAACTACCTATTGAGTACTATGCTCACTACTTGGGTGACGGGTTCAATCATTCCTCAGACCTCAGCATCACACAATATGACCTTGTAGCAAACCTGCACATGAACCCCCAATTCTAAAATAACAGTTGAAAAAAAACGTTGGGGGGAATGGCTGGAAACCAGCAGAAACAGACAAACCAAAGGGCTAATCAACGGCAGGTGCAGATGAGAGAAGCCAGCCAGGAGCTAATTACATCAGCCAATGACATAATTACAGGCAAGAGCATCACTGGCAAGTGCCCCACACAGTAAGTATGGCCCTGTAAGATGTTAGGGGCTGCAGCTGAATATGGCTGATACGCTATAGGCTGTCATTCATGGGTCGTTAGTTGTCACTTGGTCCACTGCCTGAGACAGCTGCACAATAGGAGAACTGAGCACAGGGAGGGCACACAAAGTCAAGGACTGGGGCACAGGGATGTTTGGAGCAGTGGCACGCTTCTGTACGATGCTGTGGGTACATGGCACTATGCATTTGTCAAAACCCATGGAACTGTATGACACAAAGAGTAGACCCTAATGCAAATGGCAGACTTTAGTTAATAACAATGCTTCGTAGTGTTTCATCAGTGACAACAAAGGCACCACACTGATGCAAGATGTGACTAGGGGAAATTGTGTGCAGAGTAGGGAGAAGGAATATGTGGGACCTCACGCTTTCTGCTTAACTTTTCGGTAACCTGTAACTGCTCTGAAAAATAAAGTCTATCAAAAAAATGAGAGCAAAATTCAGCAAAATGGCGAGCAAAATGAACAAAATGGTGTTTGCTCAGTAGGTGTCCAACATTTCATCACTGCCTGGAGTTATTCATTCCAGGATCAGATCAGGGAGATGTGCCAAAGCAGCATATATTTCACTGCGTACAGTTACCTTTCAGTCCTTTAAAACAAGACAAAAGAACATTTCTCGCCCATCCCTCTCACGTGGGTTAGCTTCGCCACATGGTCCACCTGCCTCGGCCTCCCAAAATGCTGGGTTTACAGGTGTGTGCCACCGCCCCCTTTTAATGAATTAATTTTATTTAATTGAAAGTAATGGAAAAATTAAAAATAATTAAAAGTAATGGCAAAAACAGTTTTTTGTTTTTGTTTTTTTTTTAGTTGTGTCTATGCAGCCTTAGGCAAGTGACTCCTCTCTTGCACTTGCTCTCCCATCTTTGAATTGGGGAGGGGGACGTGGATGAAGTCATCAGTGAAGCTCCTCTCAGCTACTGCAGACTGGAGGTAGGATGCTGTCTCGTCGTCCAGCTTCCCCAAACTGTTTGCTTTATCTCCAGCTACAGTTGATCATCTACATAGGAGTTACCCACCTGGTACATGGCGACTGGGAGTGGTTACATTCCCTGCTGGTGGATTTGTTTCTCTCTCTCTGCTTTGCTTAAAATGTCCACACTGGGTTAGGGATAAACTTAAGGAAGGCATAGTCCTTTAATCTAATACATACTATTAGATTACGTATTTTTATAATGTAACGTTACAGGTACCTATGACAGCGCAACAGATTTCCTCAATAGCAAATCTAAATATATACATGGAACCTTCACCCTGCTTCCCAAAAGGAAATACAAATGGCTTCTGTAATATTATGAAATCCATGGTCTTGCTCTCTCAACTTTGGTGCCCATAACCTGAAGCTCATTTTGCCAGGAGAAGAGCAGGCTAAAGCACCTCAGGTGCCCTCAGCTGGGGAATCCTAGAAAACTGAAGGTCGTAGCAGAACTGGAGAGCAAAGGCCGTTGAAGTCCAGGCCATTGATCAGTAGCTGCAGCCTCAACTCCCTTTTCCTTCCCTCTCAACCCCTCACCCCCTCACCCCCTCCTCTTTTCCGCCAACACACTCTTTTTCCTGGAAGCCCTCTCCTGGCCTCCACTGCTACAGCTTGTGGGAGATAAGACACGTGTCCCACGGGTGGGGGAGGCCAAGCCTGTGTGAGTGATTTTACAAAAGGTTCACTTTGGGTGATAAGAACAGGGTTATGACTGTTGTGCTTAGAGCTAAGCCAGGGAAGAGGGGCACAGTTTTGAAGGAAGGTTTCTCAGTGGAAGATTTGTTCATTTGTTTCCTCCCTCCTGAAACCCTGCAAATGTTCTTACTTGCAGGAGTCTCCTTAACTCTCTTTTCTTTCTCTCCATCACTCTTCGCCCTCCAGGAAAAATGTATTTTCACTTTGTATTAGAATGGTGCTTTTTAACTTTTCGAAATATTTTTATAATGGTTGTCTCATAGAAATACTGTACTTGGACAGGCGCTTCTCCCAAGCTGTTATTCCTACAAGTCATTGTGAAGCCAAGGCTCCCTTTGGCTGGCCGGACTAGGGCATTTATGGAACTTACTGGAGGAACCAAGAGTCCCAGCCTCAATGTGCCCACCCAGGGCCTCTCCAGGTCTCCTCTTTGGGTCTTTTTGAATCAGAACCCCACCCGTTTTCTGAACTTGGGAGACTTATATCTCCTCCCTCCGTTTCTTCTCCTTCCTTTCCTACCAATGCCCCCAAACCGGAGTGACCCAGGAGTCTCTTCTCCCCACCCTCCTCTTTGTATGAGCCATGAAAACAGAATCTAAGAGTTGGACATTGGGAACCCTGGGGGTCATCATCCTCGCCTGTTTTTATTAGGTCGGTGCAAAAGCAATTGCGGTTTTTGCCATTACTTTTAATTAATTATTTTTCATTTTCCTATTACTTTTAATTAAATAAAATTAATTAAAAGGGTGCAGTGGCTCACACCTGTCATCCCAGCACTTTGGGCGGCCGAGGTGGGTAGATCACTTGAGGTTAGGTGTTCGAGACCAACTTGGCCAACATGGCAAAACCCTGTCTCTACAAAAAATACAAAAATTAGCCAGGCGTGTTGGCATGTGCCTGTAGCCCCAGGGACTCAGAAGTCTGAGGCACGAGAATTGCTTGAACCTGGGAGGAAGAGGTTGCAGTGAGTTGACATCAGGCCACTGCAATCCCGCCTGGGCGACAGAGCAACACTCTGTCTCAAAAATAAATAAATAAATAAATAAATAAATAAAGGCAAAAACTGCAACTTTTGTAGTGACCTAATACAAGAAGAAAACTGAGGTCTCCAGAGCGATTTGCCCAAGGTTACAAGGCCAAGTTGAAGGCAGAGCTTAGAACTAGAATCAGGTTTCTGACCCTGAGCACAGAGGCCCTTCCAACACCCCTCACTACAGTAATTCATGTGAACACACTCACCGGAAGGGAATCAGCCGCCTGGGCTCTGAGGCTGCCTCAGGACTAGCAGGTGACTTTTCGTCTGCCCCACACAGGCATCTCACCCCCGTCTGTGCCACCTGGAACATGCGTGCTGTGGAGATCACGGAAGCCACACTTTGGCACTGGAGGAGTCCTTTGCACACAGACCCCTCCTGGCCTTCTTAGTCCTAGCACTGCCCAGGGAGCAGTGAAGCTTGACTTCCCATAACTTCATGGCCCTCATCTCAGGGGTATGAACTCCTTTTAGCACCTACAGGGAAGGTTTCGGAATCATTTCTTGCACACTTGTTTTGTCTCCAGCCCTGATCTTTCCCGTATGAACTCACATCATGGAGTGGCAAGAATTGAGCCAGGAGTCTTGGAAGCCGCCTTCGCCCTCCCCTCTGTAGGTCTTGTTTCTGGCTTTTGTTGAATACGGAGATTCAACTAGCAGAGGTGTTCCTTCAGGCAGATCCAGCTCTGAAACCTGTGTGCCTCAACCTTCCGTCACGGCTGCACTAACCATTGGCTCAGCATTATCATTTCCAGACCCAGAAATCGAGCTTCTAGAGTTAAAAAATATATATATGGCCTTCTTTACAGATGTCTAAGAGTTTGTGTCTTGGTTGAGGCATTCCCACAGCCTCTAGAGACCTCCACTGTCCTCAAACTAATCTCACTTTTTCTGGGGGTAGGAGGGAATTACTATTATTTTTGATTCTAAGGTAGAGCTTCCTGAACTATATGTTCTGGAAGCTGCCATGGGGGTAAGAGAGGCATACAGACAGTGACGCTCTGAGCCTGCAGTTGCTGGAATCTGGGCTGATGGATTGCCTCTGGAGTCAGGAGTGGCCTCTGTGCCCGAAAAATACTCTCTCTTCTTTTTCTTTTTTTTTGAGATAGAGTCTCGCTCTGTCGCCCAGGCTGGAGTGCAGTGGCTGGATCTCGGCTCACTGCAAGCTCCGCCCCCCGGGTTCACGCCATTCTCCTGCCTCAGCCTCCCAAGCAGTGGGACTACAGGCGCCCGCCACCACTCCCAGCTAATTTTTTGTATTTTTAGTATAGACAGGGTTTCACCATGTTAGCCAGGATGGTCTCGATCTCCTGACCTCGTGATCCACCCATGCCGGCCTCCCAAAGTGCTGGGATTACAGGCGTGAGCCACCGCGCCCGGCCAAAACATTCTCATTTTCTATGTGGGCCATGATGTGAAAAGATTGGAAAGCCGTTGAACCAAGGTCCACACACTAGCTACAGGTATAATAACAACCACAATGACAAAGTGCTTTTGCAGACCCACTCTGGGCTACATGACGCAGGCTGGGGCAGTGTTATAACATGACAGGTTTAAGTGACAAGCCCAAGATGACCTGTAATTGAAGCCGGGACTAGATCCTGCGCCCTAAGTCGCGTACTAACGTCCCTTACATTTGCAAATAACTTTCCTAACTGTACACTTTTTACGGAGTGTTCTCACAGGCATTCTCTTATTCTATCTTCCCCAAACCCCGTGAGATATGAGGAATCCTCATCTTTCATTTGAAGAAACTGAGGAACAATCTGTGACTTGCCTAAGAGTACACACTGAGTAGGTGCAGAACTGGGGGTCAAATCCAGGTTTTCTTACTTTGAGTTCAGATCTTTGTCAATGACACCACAGCCCTCTTCTGTGAATGTCCCTGTTTTCAAGGACGTATTTTCAGGACTGAAGCCACCAGGATGGGCACATGACGGGCTAAGGGCAGGGACTGGGGGAGGGAGGGGAACTTGGTACATGGGGAACAAGTTCTATTCAGGGCGAGATTTGATATTTCTTTTCTAGGTGGGGGACGAAGGAGCAATGGTTAGAGCCTTTGGTTCCTCTGCCTGCGGTGCTCAGCCAGGCTGCTGTCTCCCCCTGTGAACCCACTCAATTCCTTGATCCCAAACCAGAGGGAAGGCAGCCATGCTTCCAAGGCTGGGATTCTGCCCGAGGAAGGAACAATGGAAACTTGGGACTGCAGAGGAGCCGTGTGTGTGTGTGTGTGTGTGTGTGTGTGTGTGTGTCCACACAGGCTGTCCAATCTGATCGGTGTTCAAAGGCTGCCCTAGAGGACCCAGCCCACCCTCTCAGGATGCCTGGGGCTTGTCACGCAGCCCACGTCGGGGAGCAGACATCCTGGTTCCCACTCACCTCGTTGGAGCCGGTGACCTAGGCCAGCCCACCACGTTTGGGACTCTGCACATCCGGACTGGTGTTATCTCGGGATCCTGGGACTCCTTGGCTCCCCTGCCCTGCCCCTCCCTTCCCTGTGGACACGTAGCCACCACACACTTCTCGGAGGGCTATTTCTAGCCGAGGGGCCGGTCTTTCAGCCCCAGCCTGTCAGCTCCCGCCGTCTGTGTGCTGCAGCTGGGACGGGCGGCCTGACACATTGTGGGTTCAGCAGAATGCAGGATGTGGGGGCTTCCGGAGGCAGCATCCCCTCAGCCTGCTGGAGGTCAGGGTTGCTGAGAAGTGGGGGTGGGGGCAGACAGGATGCTCCTGCCGCATGGTCAGGAGGAGGTGGGTGTCCATGGGAGAGGCTAGACCTCAGCCTCCTCACACCTCTAGCAGGTCTCCGACCCTCAGCAGCCCTTTCCCTGGCAAGAATCATTTATTTGTCTTTAGTAGAGCAGATGGTGAACAGCCCTGTGGTTGAATGCAAGCCCTGGGTTAGACAATCTGCCTCAGAAGCCAAACCATGCCCTGTACCAGGTGTACCATCTTTGTCAACTCACCTTGCTTCTCTGAGCCTCAGTTTCCTCATCTGTGGCAAAGGGAGTAATAGTACCTGCCTCATTATATTGTTGACAGGATTCAATAATATGACCCTTATAATGCTTCATCTCACATGAAGTGCTCACATGTGAGCCCTGCTGGGTATGTGGTAAATGTTTGTTGTTTTGTTGCTGTTGCTGTTGTTATTGTCCCTTTTCTAAACCCCAACCTCCTATCACAACTTCAGGTCATTCCAACAAGCCTCTCGCCTCCCAGCAGGATTCCTCACAGGGGGCCAAAAGAATTACTGCTATTTCAGACTGATTTCAGATACCTGGCACATTTTAGGGGCTTCATACGTTTTCACCAAATGAAGGAATAAATTCTTCCCTTAGTCTGACATGCTGGAAAGAACACTGACCTTGCAATTAAAACAAAAACCAAAAACAAAACTTGGGTTCGTTCTCAGCCATGCCACTTGGCCAGTGTTTGATGTGGTAGAGGAAGCTCACTCAGTGTCCCTAAGTCCCCCACCTGTCACCCGAGGCCCTGGCTCCCACCTAGCCTCTTTCCTGGTTGGGAGGACAAACGTGCACAGGGTTGGCGCTGCTCTGTAAACCACACAGGGCTGTGCAGTTCAAGGCAGATGATTCTTTATCTTCAGCGATTTCACATTTCAGATTCCCCACTCCAGAAAGAAAGATAGATCTGTGTGTTTTTTTTTTCTTTTTTTTTTTTTTTTGAGATGGAGTCTCGCCCTGTCACCAGGCTGGAGTGGAGTGGCACGATCTCGGCTTACTGCAACCTCTGCCTCACGAGTTCAAGCAATTCTCCTGCCTCAGCCTCCCAAGGAGCTGGGACTACAGGTACACACCACTACACCCAGCTAATTTTTGTATTTTTGTAGTACAGACGGGGTTTCACCATGTTGGCCAGGATGGTCTTGATCTCCTGACCTCATGATCCACCTGCCTCAGCCTTCCAAAGTGCTGGGATTACAGGCATGAACCACTATGCCTGGCCGATAAATCTGTTTTATTTAACTTTCTTTCAAGTTGCCATGTTCTCCACCAGTGCTGAGGTTTGCCTTAATGGTGCCACAGTCTCTTCCATCTTTTTTATTCTCTCCCCCAGAACATGGGTCTCCCTTCCTTCCAAGTTCAAGGAACTGAGCCAACTCACCCCATTAAGGAAGTGTTCCCCCACCAGCTTCACCCAAATCCAAGAACTCCATCCAACTCATCACCCAATGCTGCCTGTACAGAGGCATTGAGAATGACGTACTCTTTTCCTCTGAGTGTATTCTCATATTTTTGAGAAACTCATTCACTTATTTGCCATAACTTTGTGAGAATCATCCAGGCACCTTCCACCCTCCCTTGGTGTCTTTCTAAGCAAAGTCACATGATCTTGCTTGAACCTCACCACAGCTCTCTGAGGGAAGTAAGCCTAGTCTTATTGCCTTTGTTTTTCTAGGTGAGGTCATGGACACCTAAAAAGGGTTATTGACTGACCTAAGGTCTCATAGCCAATGCACTGTGCCCAGGTCTCCTGTTTCTTGTGCATTATGGCTGGGGGATCCTGAAGGTGACACTGGGGGTGTAACAGGGTTCATCTGACGTGTCACCTAATGTGGGAAATCCAGCTTGAGGTGTGATATATTCGAAGCTTCCAGTCCTCTTACCGGCTGTCATCTTGGACAAGCTACATGATGTCTCTGAGCTTAGTTAACATGTCTATAAAATGGGGCTATAACATCTACCTCATATGCAACGTATCTGGCCCCTCATAGGTACCCAATATTTCCTTCCATTCCTTATATTTCCTCAAAGAACCCAACCATCCCTAAAAAGTGCATATTCATATTTCTATTCCCCCGCCCCATCATAAAGGTCTTTCAAAGTAAGGTGAACTGAAGATTTATCCAATTATTCAATGAGTCTACACTGGGTGCCTAGTATATACAAGATGCTGTGCTGGATTCAGAGATACTTGGATGAAAAAAAGACACTGTTCTTGCCTCCAGGGAGCTTCCAGTATAATGGGGAAAAGCACCTGCTAAAGAGATAATTACTCTAAGTGTGATGTGTGCTGTGAAGGAGCAGGTGTTCCAAGGGCTCTGGGAGCTCAGCAGGAAGAGCCTATAAATGGCCAGGGGAAGTGAAGTTGGGCTTTGCAGAGGGACTAACAGCCGAGCTGAGGTACTAACAGCCGAGCTGAGGTTTGAAGGACTAAGAGTTGCCCGAACGAGCAAGATATGATAGAGGGGAGAGTACAAAAGGAGAGATCATATGTGAAAAGGCACAGAGTCATGAAAGAATGTGACATCTTGGTACATCTGTAACAATTTCAATATAAACACAATGCAAAAGGAGGCATGGAGGCTGGGCGCAGTGGCTCACGCCTGTAATCCCAGCACTTTGGGAGGCCGAGGCAGGTGGATCACCTGAGGTCAGAAGTTTGAGACCAGCCTGGCCAACATGGTGAAACCCTGTCTATACTAAAAATACAAAAATTAGCCAGGTGTGGTGGCGGGTGCCTGTAGTCCCAGCTACTTGGGAGGCTGAGGCAGGAGAATGGCGTGAACCCGGGAGGCGGAGCTTGCAGTGAGCCGAGATCGCGCCACTGCACTCCAGCCTGGGTGACAGAGCAAGACTCCATCTCAAAAAAAAAAAAAAAAAAAAAAAAAAAAAAAAAAAAAAAAAAAAAGAAAGAAAAAGGAGGCATGGAGTATTGGGAAATTGGGAAATTGGGGGAAAGGTGAACAGAGTTGGATTACACATGAACTTATGTGACATGTGAAGGGATTTAGATTGTAACCTTGAGCCTATGAGGACACGCTGGAAATTTTAAGCAGGGAACTAACATGATTAGACCTGTGTTTCAGATGGTCACTGTGGTAGCCGTGTGGTGAATGAATTCAAAGTCATGTTCAATGAATGAACATGACTATATGCAGGGAGACCAATTAGAAAATTTCTGAAATATTTTAGATGAAAGATGGTAACAGGTTGAACCAAAGTGGGGTCATTTGAGGCTGGAATAAAAGGATTACCCAAGATCTTCAGAAAGAAGAAGTCATGGGAATAAATGATTGATTGTATTTGGGGTTGGAGGAGCAGAGAGGGAGGAGTGAAGTGTGAGCCCTGGTCTCAGAGTCGAGTGCCTCCAGGAGGCTGCAAAATACTAGAAAAGAGAAGGACTGGAAGAAGGGATGAAGGGTTCAGCTTGGTTGGACTTGGAGTTCATTAAAAGATGTGTGGCTCTGGGGTAGAAGATCAGGCCTGGTAGTAGAGAAATGGGAGAATGAGTTGTTTGCCTAGAGGTGATAGTCAAAGAGATCTTAAAAAGAGATAATCCAGGGAGAGCACATGGAGGAACAAAGGAGGACCCAGGATGAGAAATAGCAACATTTAAGAAGAGGATAGAGGAAGAGGAACTGACAAAGGAGACCAAGAACTGTTGCTCAGCAAGTTTCGGCTGAGAAACCCGAGTGCCTGATTCCTGGATTAACGTTGGTTGCCGTGGATTCCTGAAGGCTAGAAGATGTACAGTAGATGTCACCGGCGAGTATGCTGCCTTTGTCGTGAGCAGAACTTCTAGCCTGGTGAACTCTGCTGTGTAATGTGTGAATGCTAAGGCCTCACAACTAATTTGAAATGCTGACTAAAGACAGACAGAAGACAGTTTCTTCTCAATCTCTTTCCTCCAAGCTTCTACTCCTCACCCTTGGGGTTTTACCTTTCCAATTGCCAAAGGAGGAGATGCATACATGTATTTAAATAAATGAAAGATTGAAGGCTTCTTTCCTAAAGGCTTGAGCAGAGGCAATGTAGCCTCTTCTCCCTCTACCCTCCTTCCAGCCCCATCACAGTGGGCTAGACTTCTAAGGAGATAGGGAAGGAATAAAAGCGATCTTAGTGGCTGAGAAGAGGGCACGGTGAGATTCACCCACTGCCGCTTCCATGTAAAGTTCATTTATTCCTCCTACTGAAAAGCTCCAGCTGAGAGTAGCAGGACCCCAGTGTATACCTCTTAAAGGAAGAAGCCCATTTTTCTATTGACTCATATTGCCTCCATTCCCTGGAGGTGGAGCTAAGAAGTCTTAAGCTCTCTTTAGAGCTCAGAATGTGTCCTTAATTATAAGGAATGGGGAAAGGAAAACAGGAGGGTAGGGTGTTAGGGAAGCCAGAGGAAGCAAGATTTCCAGAAAGAGGACATAAGAAACCGTGTCCAATGCTGCAGACAGGAGTCATAGCTAAAGGACCAAATACTTTTTTATTTATGAGTTTGCAACGAGCTGTTCTAATGGAGTAGGATTGGGGGCCAGATTGTGTAGGTTAAGGACAGAATGAGGAATGAGAAAATTAAAATACAGAGTATGGACACACTTTTGAAGTCTGGAATAGACAATGATAGGAAGGGACATAGAGTGACGTTCCAAGATAATTAGTTGGAAAACTCAAAAGAAAAATGCTGTAATCATCAGACCACCAAAAGAAATTGTTTGGAGGAGTATTGCTTCATTTATTTACTTCCATTTTTCTAATCGTTGGGTCAGTTTCAGGAGGGTTTATAGGACAATGCGTGACTGTCTTTTCAGTCAGGGAAACGGAAAGCTAGGAACTACATTTTGAATTTAAAAATGATTTCCTCCTTAAATGTCCATGTAACTTTTTTTTTTTGAGACAAGTTTTTACTGTTGCTCAGGATGGTGCTATCATGGCTCACTGCAGCTTCCACCTGCCTCCCCAGATTCAGATGGCCCTCCCACCTCAGCCTCCTGAGCAGCTGGGATCACAGGTGTGCGCCACCACACCCAGCTAATTTTTGTATTTTTAGTAGAGACGGGGTTTCGCCAGTTGGCCAGGTTGGTCTAGAACTCCTGGGCTCAAGTGGTCCACCTGCCTTGACCTCCCAAAGTGCTGGGATTACAGGCATGAGCCACCACGCCTGGCCCATGTACCTTATAGCCTGACAGGTTTGGCAAAATCAGAGGATTCGACTTAGAAAATAAAAACCAGTTGGTATATGCTGCTGTTTGTTGTCTTTGTTCTGTGATACAACTTCAACATATATATTCACTTAATATGTATTTAGGCTGGGCACAGTGGCTCACACCTATAATCCCACTTATATAATTCTTATACAATTACTTATACAATTCTATAAGTAACATTAAAGTGTGATTAATGTTATAATAGGGGTAGAATTCAGCCCCATGAGAAGGTGTGACAATGGGTCCTATCCAGACAGGGGAATTGGTGAAGAATCAGTAAGAAATGATGATGTCTAAGCTGACATCTGAAAGATGAACAACCTTGAAAAATATAGAAAAATAGAAGGGTAAAAAAATCCATAATCTTTCTGAACATAAATGATTATTTGATAACATCTTCGTTAATTTTCTTCTGATCTTTCTTTCTTAATTTTTTTTGTGAAAATAATACTCATAAATACTTTAAGAAAAAAGAGTAAAAAGAACAAAGTAAAAAAAAAGAGCTCACTTGGCCAGGCACAGTGGCTCACGCCTGTAATCCCAGCACTTTGGGAGGTCGAGGTGGGTGGATCACGAGGTCAGGAGACTGAGACCATCCTGGCTAACACGGTGAAACCCCGTCTCTACCAAAAATACAAAAAATTAGCTGGGTGTGGTGGCGGGTACCTGTAGTCCCAGCTACCCAGGAGGCTGGGGCAGGAGAATCCCTTGAACCTGGGAGCTGGGAGGTGGAGGTCACAGTGAGCCGAGATCACACCACTGCACTTCAGCCTGGACGACAGAGCGAGACTCCATCTCAAAAAAAAAAAAAAAAAAAAAAAAAAAAAGCTTACTGCCTTTGTTAGTCTGTTTTGTGCTCCTATAACAGAATACCTGAGACTGGTTAATTTATAAAGAACAAGTATTTATTTCTTATAATTCTGGAGTCTGGTAAGTCCAAGGTTGAGGAGCCTGCATCTGGTGAGGGCTTGCTTTCTGTGTTATTCCATGGTAGAAGGCAGAAAGGCAAGAGAGCATGGGGGCAGGGGGAGGGAGAGAGAAAGAGAGAGGGAAAGAGGGAAAGACAGAGGAAGAAGGGAGGGAGGAAGAGGAAGGGAAGACAGGAAGGATGCAGGGAGGGAGAGATTGAACTCACACCTCAAGCTTTTTTATAATTGGCATTAACCCATTTATGAGAATGGAGCCCTCCTAGTACTGTTGCACTGGGGATTAAGTTTCCAACACGTGCTTTCTGGAGAGCACATTCAAACCATAGCACCACCCATACATATTCACTCTTGAATGAACATTATTTCATATATCTATATCTATGTATATGGATAGAATAATAGGTAAAAATGTTAACAGACATACTCTTATAAAAATGGGATCATGCTATTTGTGCTATTTCTTTAAAAACAACTGTTTAATTAAATGTTACTTGGATTTAACAGAAGAAAAAGAAATGGAAATCAAACTGAAGGAATTGGTGAACTTTAGTTAAATTTGTCTTTTTTATTAAATGTGTCCTTTGCACAAGAGGTGTTGTTTTAATAAAATCCTTCTACATTTAAGAAAACAGATAGGAAAATATTATGAAATATTTTTCATAATGAATATTTTTCATAATGAATATCTCTTAATGAAATATTTCATTAAGAGATAAGAATAATTGGCTATATATTTTTCGATACTTATTTAAATTAGACAGTTTGGATTGGGTAAGTGCCATGAAAAATAAGGTAATAAGCATTTCTTACATGTCCTCTTTCCTCACAGCTCCCTAATTTTGTTAATTATATTGTTAATTTTACACTGTCAAAAGTTATCAGAAAATTGTCAAAGTTTATGTTGTTGAAATTTGTTCTGTAATCATAATTTCCACAATTGTTTAGTCTTCCTTCAGTATCTAATAGATTCAGTACTTACCACCAGTACTTTTTTGACTGTTTCTCCTTTCTTGAATTTTTATTTGGATTTATATTTTAATATATAAAATCTTATAATCAAGTAGATTTATTTTTCTCCCAAATATGATTCCTGGGTGCTATCTTTCTAAGTTCTTTTTAGAGAGAGAACTTAAAAATTATTTTTTCTTTTTGCCTTTGTGTTGAATGACTTCATGATGGTTATAATTTTGGATCCCATTTTCTTTTCCTCAAAACTTTGTAAATATCACTACATTGTTTTCTGACGTTAAATATTGCTTTTGGAAGTCTGAGGTTGGCTTGGTTTTATTCTTTGCACATTAGTTACTTTTGTGCCTAGTTTTTGTTTTTTTGTTTGTTTTTTAGGAAGGCCTTACTAAGTGCCAGGCACTGTTCCTTTTTTTAAATACTTGAATTATAGTAACTCATTTAACATTTTATATCATCTTCAAGATGCCTGAGGAATTCTTGAAGTTCAGTACTTTAACTAGATATATCTTGGTGTTGAAGCTTCCATGTTAGTTTTTCACGAAACCAGTATGTGCAGATTTGATTCTTTCTGCATTTCCTGGAAAATTCTTGTATTATATACCTTTTCTTGGCTTCTCTACCTCAGGGACATGAAATAATTTATGTTGTGTTGTCTCTCACCATCCTTTAGATTTATTGTTTTTTTCTCTAATTGCTTTTAGTTCTTGTCTTTGTTTTCTGCATCCACTGGCACTAGCTAAAGCCTTTTCACTGGCAAATACATTCATATGAAGCATATCTGTTGACTGCTTCTTATTTATTTATTGCTTTGCCTTCTTATTTCTTTCCTTAGCTCTACAATTTTCCTCTTCTGCTCTCTCCCACCTCCCTCTATGGTTCTTTTTTTTTTTTTTTTTTTTTTTGAGACGGAGTCTTGCTCTGTCGCCCAGGCTGGAGTGCAGTGGCCGGATCTCAGCTCACTGCAAGCTCCGCCTCCCGGGTTTACGCCATTCTCCTGCCTCAGCCTCCCGAGTAGCTGGGACTACAGGCGCCCGCCATCTCACCCGGCTAGTTTTTTTGTATTTTTTTTAGTAGAGACGGGGTTTCACCGTGTTAGCCAGGATGGTCTCGATCTCCTGACCTCGTGATCCGCCCGTCTCGGCCTCCCAAAGTGCTGGGATTACAGGCTTGAGCCACCGCGCCCGGCCTCCCTCTATGGTTCTCTCTCTGCCTCTCTGTCTCTGTCTTTCTCTCTTTTGTTCTTATTCTATTATTTTGTCATCTTGTCTTTGAGTTTTCTTTTTAATCAAATTCATGTTCCTTTAAAGATTTATTTTCTATTGTAAAACACTTGTGAAGAATTTTCTTCTTTTCCTTGGGTTATGTTTTTCCTTGGGTTCTTTGTTTTTTACATGCTGTGATTCCTTCTTTGCTTTTACTTTGCTTTTTCTCTTCCTCTCTCACTCCCTCCATCCCTTCTTCCTTCCTTCCTTCCTTCCTTCCTTCCTTCCTTCCTTCCTTCCTTCCTTCCTTCCTTCCTTCCTTCCTTCCTTCCCTCCCTCCCTCCCTCCCTTCCTTCCCTTCTTTCCCTTCCTTCCTTCTTTCTTTCCTCTGTAGTATTTTTGCATAATTTCCATGCTATTTCTTTGTATCTTATTCATGCCTGGGCAGCTCCATGCCCACCTTCTGTTTGCTCTGGGTTTGGAGATGAGGCTGAAGAAAGCTCTGCAGAATCTATATGGATTTCTATTGGATTATTTAACTCTCCTTTCCCTTCTGAGATTTGGTAAAGTTTCTAGTGTCATGGGTTACTCTATCTTCTAGATTTCGAGGCATAAAACCTTTTTTTAAAAACTGGGGTAACACTATTGTGGCGGATTAGATTCAGGCCAGGTGCAGTGGCTCACATCTGTAATCTCAGCCCTTTGGGAGGCCGAGGTGGGTGGATCACCTGATGTCAGGAATTTGAGACCAGTCTGGCCAACATAGTGAAAGTCCATTTCTATCAAAAATACAAAAACTACCCAGGCGTGGTGGCACATGCCTGTATTCCCAGCTACTCTGGATGCTGAGCAAGGCAGGAGAATCACTTGAACACAGGAGGCGGAGGTTGCAGTGAGCTAAGATCACATCACTGCTTCCAGCCTCAGAAACAGAATGAGACTCTACCTCCAAAAAATATATATATGTATGTATTTCAAATTCTTCACTGTTCTTCCTGTTAAGAGACAAAGGCTATCTCTGCTCCCTCAAATCTGGATTGGCCTATGACTAGTTTTGGTCGGGAGATTATGGCTTAAGTGGCATCGCCTAACTCCCAAAGCTTAGCCTCAAGAGAGATGAGGCTTCTGCCTTCTTACACTTGGGATGCTCCCTCTTGGAAGTCAGCTATCACATAAGCAGTCTACATGGTCTGAGACCACCATGCCATGAGGAAATCCAAGCTAGCCACAGTACCAGACATGTGATGCCTTCTTGGACCTTTCAGCTACCAGGTAAATGCAAGTAAGTAAATGATCCCATCTGATGACACATGGAGCAGAAGAGCTACCCATTTGAATACCATTTTGTCTCTTCACTCTGCTTCACAGAAGCCTTCTTTGGGATCCAATCCTCTGTCCAAAAAGTGATGCTCAGGTTGCCCTGTCCCTGGAGCCCTGAGAGCTGCTTCGGGGCTGGAGCACTCATTGGCTCATGGTAGTGTCAATCTCCACTGCCTGGGGACTCTGTGGACAACCTTCCACCTCCATTTCCAGTGAAACGGGAGCTGAAGGGCTTTCTTTTCGAGGGTCCATGCGGTCTGAGAGGGGACAGGATGCTGTGAAGGGCCTGCCTTTATCAAGAGATGGGGACACGGGTCCTAAGAACCAAACAGAGAACACCTGAAAATATATGGGGACAGCCAAGAAACTGCAGGGAAAGAGGGGCAGCAGAGTCCAGGGGTCTTGGCAGGTGCAGAAACCTCAGGGCTAGCAGACTGAGGAAAAGAGTAGAGCCCTTTCTTCACTGCCTCCCCTGAGATTCGTGGAACCAGAAACTTTCCTTTTGGAAAAGTCACTTTCTTTATGCCATTTTTATTTTCTGCCATTACTTCCTTGTTGTTTCACCTGAAGACTTAGAGAAGTTTCTTTGGGAAATGCCAGAGGCCTAGGAGAAAAAAGCGGTTTCAAGGGCTGGGCCCAGGGTCTTTGTGCTGTGTGCAGCCTAGGGACTTGGTGCCCTGCATCCCAGCCATAGCTGAAAGGGTCCATGGATTTGGAGGATGCAAGCCTCCAGCTTTGGCAGCTTCCACATGGTGTTAAGCCTGCAAGTATAAAGAAGTCAAGAATTGAGGTTTGGGAACCTCTGCCTAGATTTCAGACGATGTATGGAAACACCTGGATGTCCAGGCAGACGTTTGCTGTAGGGGGTGGCTCTCATGGAGAACCTCTGCGAGGGCGGTGTGGAGGGAAAATGTGGGGTCCCCATGCAGAGTCCCCACTGGGGTGCTGCCTAGTGGAGCTATGAGAAGAGGGCTACCATTTCAGATCCCAGAATGGTACATCTGCTGACAGCTTGCACCGTGTGCCTGGAAAAGCTGCAGAAACACACCACCAGCTCATGAAGGCAGCCAGGAAGGGTGCTATACCCTGCAAAGCCACAGGGGCAGAGCTGCCCAAGGCCATGGGAGCCCACCTCTTGCATCAGTGTGATCTGGATGTGAGAGTATGGAGTCAAAGGAGATCATTTTGGAGTTTTAAGATTTCACTGCCCTACTGGATTTCAGACTTGCATGGGGTCTGTAGCCCCTTTGTTTTGGCCAATTTCTCCCATTTGGAACAGCTGTATTTACCTAATGCCTGTACCCCCATTGTATCTGGGAAGTAACTAACTTGCTTTTGATTTTACAGGCTCATGGGCAGAAGGTACTCACCTTGTCTTAGATGGGACTTTGGACTGTGGACTTTTGAATTAATGCTGAAATGAGTTAAGACTTTGGGGGACTGTTGGGAAGGGGTGATTGATTTTGAAATGTGAAGATATGAGATTTGGGATGGGCCAGGAACAGAATGATATGGTTTGGCTCTGTGTACCCACCCAAATCTCATCTTGTAGCTCCCATAATTCCCACATGTTGTGGGAGGGACCCAGTGGGAAATAATTGAATCATGGGGGCAGGTCTTTCCCGTGCTATTCTTGTGATAGTGAATAAGTCTCGTGAGATCTGATGATTTTTAAAAAAGGGGATTTTCTCTGCACAAGCTCTCTCTTTTTGCCTGCTGCCATCCATGTAAGATGTGACTTGCTCCTCCTTGCCTTCCACCATGATTGTGAGGCTTCCTCAGCCACATGGAACTGTAAGTCCATTAAATCCTTTTTCCTGTATCCCAGTCTCGGGTATGTCTTTATCAGCAGCATGAAAACAGACTAATACAGGGGGTGTAAGTCCCAACTCATTAACAGCTTTCTTTCAAGTGTGAGGGTTCTTGGAGCTCCTTGCTCGTACCTCTGGATTAGCCACAATTCAAGGACAATAGGAAAAGTCCCACCCAGCACGTACAGTATTTTAAATGAGACCATCCCAAACATTCCTCTACATTTGGTAGATGGCAGGAGATGGGCTGTAGGATGACATTGTTCCCATGGAGACACCCACATGCTGGGACTTTGGGACTCAGAAAGGTGGCAGCAGAATTGTTCCAGCTCTTGAGGCTCTAGTGTGATGGTCTTAGACGGAATGTGGAACAGGACAAGACCAGAAGCCCCAAGGCCTAAGAGCTAATGAGCTGTGGTAGAACCGAAAGCCTACGCTCTATAAGCTTGACTTTAAGGCATGTTCTAGGTTCATTTCCTGGTAGTTCTTCATTAGTATTTAGAAAATTTATGTTGAGTGTCAGCTTATTTCAAAATACTAAAAAGAATTTAAAGCTGGTAAGGGATTTTGGTTTTTAATAAGAGCATTTTGAACAGACCAATAGGTACACAATATTTTAGCTATGTACAATATAATATGTTGCTGTAGAGATGTCCTGTATTTCTGGTGATAACACTCAAAACACAAAAATCAAGATGCATTGAACTGTATGGACACATGTGTTGGGACAGTGGAACAGAGTATTTAAGATTGGGACTGTCCTGGAAGATCTAGAACATGTGCTCATTGTTCCTGTGGAGTCAGCCACCTCCCTTGACCCAGTTGCTCTGCTTGGTTCTAGGCTGCCAGTACAAGGGATTTGGGAGCCAGAACAAACACAGAATGTTAAGGTCTAATGGGAGCTTAGTCCCATTCTCAGATGGAGAAACTGAGGCCCAAAGAGAAGTGTGTTGTCCATAGTCATGTGGTTAATAAGATATTTAGATTTAATTTAGGGAAGTACACATTGACTACGCATGTCTATAAAAAACGGCTAGAAAGTGAAGGTAAATTGGCCAGGCGCGGTGCCTCACGCCTGTAATCCCAGCACTTTGGCAGGCCAAGGCAGGCAGATCATGAGGTCAGGAGATTGAGATCATCCTGGCTAACATGGTGAAACCCTGTCTCTACTAAAACTACAAAAGATTAGCCGGGCGTGGTGGTGGGCACCTGTAGTCCCAGCTACTCGGGAGGCTGAGGCAGGAGAATGGTGTGCACCTGGGCGACAGAACAAGACTCTGTCTCAAAAAAATAAATAAAGTGAAGGTAATTTACCCAGTCACTCAGAAGTTTGACCCACAAGATGTCCAACAACTGTCTTCAGACAGTTTTTTGGTTTGTTTTGCACTAGTTGTTTTTGTTTTGTTTTGTTTTGTTTTTGAGATGAAGTTTCACTCTTGTCACCCAGGCTGGAGTGCAATGGCACAATCTTGGCTCACTGCTACATCCGCCTCCTGGGCTCAAGTGATTCTCGTGCCTCGGCCTCCTGAGTAGCTGGGATTACAGGTGCCTGCCACCATGCCCAGCTAATGTTTTATATTTTAAGTAGAGACGGGGTTTCACTGTGTTGGCCAGGCTGGTCTCGAACTCCTGACTTTCAGGCGATCCACCCACCTTGGCCTCCCAAAATGCTGCGATTACAGGCGTGAGCCACTGCACCCAGCCTGTTTTGCACTAGTTTTTAATGGTTGTCATTACCTCTGGGTGTGAGAGTATTTTACAATTTACAAAACACTTTACTATCTATGGTCTCAGTCCTCTTAACATTGGTGCATGGTGGTGTATCAGGAATGCATTTGGCTGCGATTATCAGGAAACCCAACCACAATGGCTGAAACACAGAGAGGGTTATTTTTCTGACATAACAATAAATTCGTAGATTGGCATCTGTTGGTGATGGTTTAGTGGCTCAATAATGTCGGGGCTGACATCGCTGTGATTCTTTACCCCGTGGTTGAAAGATGGCTGCTCTAGCTCCAGGCATCATATTCATTTTTCAAGTCAGGAATAAAAGAGAGGACACAAGTTACTTCCCACAGCCCTGGGTAGAATTCTTCTCATTGGTCAGAAGTATGTCACAGGTTCACCTCTGGCTACAGAGAGGCTAAGTAAGTGACTTTTGCCTGGAGTTGGACACGTTGCTGGCCCAAGCAAAACTGAGTTCCATCAGCAAGGCAGCCAACAGTGCCTGCCGTAGGTGGGTCTCAGCTGCTCCTTCTCCCCTGCCTGGTTAGCAAGGATGTTTGACTTTGCTGCATTTTCATTTCCTTTTTCTGCATGAACCTATTTATATAATAACCTTCATTCCTCCTGTGATTACAGAGGAAGAAAACGCTCATTGTAAAGCCCTAGAAATTTCAGGAAAAAATAGAGAGCAAATCATCTATAATCTTATACCTAAAGATAATGACAAATGTCGGCATTGTAGAGTATTTCCTTCCTGAAATTTCCCCACACATATATAAATGATATTGCATTATATATTTATGATTGTATCATGCTTTTTTACTCAACAGTATATTGCGTGTTCCCAGACCATTAAAGTTTTTCAAAGTAATAATTATTTTTTAATTTTTACCATTTTTCTGATCACCATAGTAACATATGCTTGTTGTAAAACATTAATGTTTAGCATATGAGTATTCCTTATATTTCTACCTCATGAGAAAACCACTATAAACAGTCAGGAACTTTCTCAGAATTTTTTGAACTATTCCCGTGTTATTGGACATTCAGATTATTTCCTATTTTTCATTATTAAGCACACTATTTTGATGAATAGCCTTATACATGGATTTCGTTCACATTTCTGATTATTTTCTTTGTGTAGATTCCTAGAAGTGGGATTACTGGGTTAAAGGCTGTGAACATTTTCAAAGCTCCTGATGCTTATTGCCAAATTGCTTTCTGGAAGGACATTTACTCTGACTAGCATTTTATAAGCATGCCCAACTTCCTCCACACTCGCCAGGATTTCAGAATCTCTTTCAGCCCTTTTGCAAGAAAGCAATGTGGCTTAGCAGAATGTACAGCAGTCAGAAGTTCAACTAATTTTGACTAGTAGTCAGAAATCCTGATTTTAAGTTCTGAGTATATCAGAACTTGTGTGTGACATTAGGTAAGTCGCTTTATTTCTCAGTTTACTTAAAAAATATTGCATAGTGTAGTGGACACTGTTGGTTACTTTTCTTTTTTTTTTTTGAGAAGGAGTCTTGCTCTGTCACCCAGGCTGGAGTGCAGTGGCGTGATCTCAGTTCACTGCAACCGCTGCCTCCCAGGTTCAAGCGATTCTCCTGCCTCAGCCTCCTGAGTAGCTGGGATTACAGGCATGCACCACCACGCCCCACTAATTTTTGTATTTTTAGTAGAGATGGGGTTTCACCAGGTTGGTCAGGCTGGTCTCCAACTCCTGACCTCGTGATCCACCCACCTCGGCCTCCCAAATTGTTGGGATTACAGGCTTGAGCCACTGCGCTTGGCCGGTTACTTTTTCAGTAATTACTTCCTCTTTATTTCATTGTAACAGAGCCCTGATCTGTTCAGATGTGCACCTCTCCTCTCCACAGCCGTAGAGCTTCGGGAGATGCTGACCTCCACTTTGACGGGCTGACACCGATTAATATCAGCAGGTGCTTATCAGAAGTTTTGGTCTCAGATCCCTTTACAATCTTAAAAATTATCGAGAAACCTGAAGAAGGTTTGCTTATGTGGGCTATATCTATTGATGTTTACTGTATTTGATGCTAAAATTGAGAAATGTAAAAACTATTATTGTAAAGATAACAACATATGGGAGACTGAGGCATCCATATGGATCGCTTGAGCCCAGGAGTTTGAGACCAGCCTGGGCAACATAGCAAAACCCCGTCTGTACTAAAAATACAAAAAATTAGCTGGACGTGGTGGCACATGTCTATAGATCCTCCCACTTGGGGAGGCTGAGGTGGGAGGCTGAGGTGGGAGGATCACCTGAGCCCATAAAGCCAAGGCCTCAGTGAACAGAATTCAGTCACTGGACTAAAGCCTGGGTGATAGGAGTGAGACCCTGTCTCAATAAAAAAAGATAACCACACGTAAGTTCATAATATGTTACTCTGATTAACATATTTTAATGAAAATAACTATATTTTTGAAAAAATGTAATAAGAGCAGTATTGTTATGCATTTTTGCAAATCTTTTTACTTCCTAGCTTAATAGAAGACAGCTGGATTCTCATAGCTGCTTCTACATTCAATCTGTTGTGATCTCACACGTCACGTAGTCTCTAAAACTTCGTTGTGAGAGAATGAGGAAGAAAAAGGGGATAATATTATGAAAATAAGTTTGGCCTCATGGACCCCCTTAAAGGATCTCAGGGGCTCCAGGGACCCGAAACCACACTTTGAACCAGCCATGGTGATCCCATTCCCTTTGCTAGTAATTGATTCAGGGGTGGGCTAGTGTGCTTTCCTTTGGGGGCACGAATTTTCCCGAAGGCCACCGGCATCCTCTCCTGATTCCTCACTGGTCAAAATTAACTTTTGCTCCCAAAGGAAAGCATGAGAAACATATGTGTTGTTTTCTCTGTACGTGACACCAGGAAGTGCTTCAACAATTTTTCTTCCAGCCTGAGGATGACGCCAGCCCATGTGAAAAGCAAAGACTAGGGATGGTGTGCAGGCCAAGCTGGGGGCCATGCTTGGAGTCCACCCTCATTGTGTGACATGGAAAATTGATTTGGAGAAGGCATGTTCACAAAATTTGGGATGAGGAAGTAGAGGCGCTACATGCACCATACCCTAAAATAAGGACTGGGGTGAGTCGAGGAGGTGTCTCTGCAGGCAGCAGGAATCGAGAAGCCTGCTGTTCCAGGCTGGGAAGCTGGCGACCGTGTTATGTGATTGTAAATTAATGGATCCCACTATTTTCCGTTGAACTTGGGGACAGTAAGTGCCCATCGAGAGCACTAGGGGAAATGGTTTAACATTTAGGGTATTAATGCGCATCGGCTATTATTTTGGTGGCCTTTGGTAGAGTGCTATAAGAAAGAAACAAACTTATGCCTTTTTTTTTTTTTTTTTGAGACGGAGTCTTGCTCTGTCGCCCGGGCTGGAGGGCAGTGGCCAGATCTCAGCTCACTGCAAGCTCCGCCTCCCGAGTTTACACCATTCTCCTGCCTCAGCCTCCCGAGTAGCTGAGACTACAGGCGCCCGCCACCTCGCCCGGCTAGTTTTTTGTATTTTTTAGTAGAGACGGGGTTTCACCGTGTTAGCCAGGATGGTCTCGATCTCCTGACCTCGTGATCCACCCGTCTCGGCCTCCCAAAGTGCTGGGATTACAGGCTTGAGCCACCGCGCCCGGCCTTATGCCTGTCTTAAAGCAGAGAAAGCAGGAATCTTATCTGCAGGAGATATCGAGGCCCAGAAAATCCCTACTGGCCAGGTCTCTCTTAAACACCTTCCTTTAAGCTTCTCCACTGACACACTGGACAGGCTTTGTCAAGATCAGCTTGATGGGGGACTCCCTGCCTGAGAATATTCTGGATTGTCTCCAGGCAGAGGTCTTTAAACTAGCTCCAGGGAGATGGGCAGGGCACAAACGCCAATGACCAGGAGACTCGAAGAACATATATCCAGACAAAGTCTTTGACCTATGCTTAATAAGCCATGGAACTGACCAGAAACAAATTGGTGGAAGCCTACTAACTTTCAAAAGCTGTACTGTCAAAGAAACCCTAATCTTGGCCAAGAAAAGCCATGATATTTTTACTCTGTAGGGCAATCCCCACACCTTGAACCTATGGTTGCTAAGGCCCTTTTAATTAATTTGTTATCATTATTATTTTGAGATGGGATCTCTCTTGCCCAGACTGGTCTCAAACTACTGGGCTCAAATGATTTTCCTATTTATTTTTAATTTTTCTAAAACTTTTATAAGTTTTGAGAGGGGAGCTTAAGTTTTAATATTTTGAGATTTGCTGTATAAAGTCTGCATTTATCCTAATTATCCTTAATTATTTTGCAGATTTTGATATTGTTATATCTCTGCCTTTTTCTTAGTACTCACTTTTTTCTCTTTTCAATCTCTTTAAACTTAGGACACGATCTGGCTGATCTTAAAGAATTATGGAATTTTAAAGCCAGAAAGGACCTGATATGACTATTCTCTAGTATTGGTTAAGTGACCTGACTCATAACCTTTAAAAGAGTGAGTTTATTTAGTATACTTCTAATACAATTTTTATGTACCAAAATTATCTTTGGATGCAGTTTTTATGAAGACAGCTAATATAGAAGCTACTGTTAATCTGTGCTCAGTTGACTTCTGGTAACGGTCCTCTTTTTCTCCCCCTTTATGTCATCTTCCTGGTGAAACAGACCAGCAGCAGAGGACAAGGGTACACTCTCTTTCTGTAGTAGCCATATCCCCCTTCATAACTCTAACCCTGGTCTGAGCACAGGACATACTTAATGAGTGTTTACCCATGAATGGGCTGAATGAATGGAGGCAGCCCAGTGCCTGAGACTTGTCCTCCTTTATGGCGAGGCATAAATAACATGCAAATTCCGGAAACAGCAATAAGGACACCATTCCGGTAAAGAGAAGAAGAGACTTGTTTCCGGCCAGCACCTGCCAAAATTGGTCCAGGAAAGAGGACAGCAATGATGATTATTTCTCAGAAAATGTTTTGTCCAGGCATGGATACAGCTGCCCTGGGAAACAATACCATGTAGAGGTACAGAGGCCAGGGGTCTTTCTGACCACCTTCCTTTTCCCCGATCCAACTTTCCCCCTCTCTTCCCAGGCATGCTCGTCAGCAGTCTACCCCAGTGTACGGTTCCGATTCCAAGAAGCTTCGGAACTTGGAAAGGGCCTGAATCAGTAGGACAGAAGGAAAGAGAGGCAACAATTATCTGTTTCCTTGCTAATGAAGAGAGGCAGAGGTGTGGCTCATATGGAAAAGTAGAAGCTTCAGAAATCACGTGTACAACACTTGGGGAACCCTTGAAAAGTTGTAAGAGATACTCTTTGGAGCATATATCTACTGATGTGAAGTTTTCAACAGAAATAAACATAATGGAGGATCTATACAAGAGGCCAATGAAGAAGACCGGTTTATTCAATGTAGTGAGGTCTGAGTAAAAGAACATAAAAGAAAGTCTCTTTGTTAGTGTCTGGTTAACATGGGCTGTTTGATTTAGTATACTTCATCAGTTTGACCATTTCTGAGAGATTTGTTCATCCTGGCTGAATTAAGGAGGACGATCAAGCATGAAAATCATATAGGAATCTGGACTGATTCCTAAGCAAGCCTCAAGTGTTGAATCAGTCTATTGCAGACCACACTTAGCTGAAACCTTTGGCACTTGGGATGGAATTTGCTTTATTTATTAAGTTGGCGAATGTTGAATTCTTCCAATTTTTTGTATTTATAAAATTGTGACTGATACTAACTCTTTTCTCTCCTCCCCTTGTGGAGGGCTTGAAGAAATTAACGATAACATTTAGCTCCAGGCTGCACAGAGGGGAAAATAGTGAAAGGGCAGGAGAGTTCCTGCCTCCCTTGAGTTCAAAGAGGAAGCTGAAGCTCATTATCATATAATTATAGGGAATATTGGGGGCAGCGCCAACGCAGTGCCTCAGAGGCTCACATGTGGGTACCAGATGTAGTTCCTATGAGATCTGAAAAGCAGTATTGTTCCTGCGTAGTTAGAAATGACCTGAAGTTATTTATGTCTTCTGGGCCTCACTTTTCTCATATGCAAAAGGAGAGGGCTGGCTGGGACTATTTACTCTCTACTCAAGCTATACATTATATCACCTGGGCAGCTGCAAAATATAACAATAGAACAGGCTGCACCAGAGGCGAATGGTTGAAAAATGATTCTAATTCGGAATCCACAAATGACTCAAGTGGAAACCAGGCATCAGTATTTTTTAAAAGCCCCGCAGGTGATTCTTAAATGCAGCCAGGTTGACAACCACCACCCAGGTGATCTCTGTGGACTCATACAGCAAAAGCTTCCAAAGTTTAGAGCTGATGGACAGCTGAATAATGGCACATGCATTGCAGTCATTCTTTCCGGTTTGTAATCGACCTCTGAAGGGATACTCGTAGGAATGTGCTTATTTTGTAACTGATGACGGGCAAGGATGCGCTTTTTAAAAAGTTCGGAGGGCCTTGATTTCAACTTGGGCCTTCTAGCTACATTAATCCTTTTCCATGTGGGGGGTGTACCCATGAATCTGCTTCTTGTGACCTGGAAAATGGTATGGCCAGAAAAGCATAACCAGTTTAAGAAAGGCTTGCTAATTTGGTTCATAATGCAAGCAAGGAACTTTCAGGAATAATTCTCTAGCCCATCAAATCATCTATCCACCCAAAATATTTACTGAATGGCTGCTTTTTCTAGAAGATGCTGTCCCAGGTGAATTCTTTTAGATTGCTCTGTGCGCTCTCTTGAGCTCCTGTCAGAGAGATTCTACCAAACAGAGAAAGCCACGCTTCCGTGCTGGGATCGCTTTTCTCCTCCTCTGATATCGTTAACGTCTAACAATGAAGATAGCATGGATCCACCTTCTCTTCCCACGTGGGCACTTCTGTCTCTGTAGTGTCAAAATAGTAGCAGCTGAAGTTGATGAAGTTCTTACTGTGTGCCAGGTATTGTGCTGTTTGTTTGTTTCGTTTTTTTAAAAAATAGTTTGTATTACCTCTTTTTTTCGTTTTCTTTTTTTTTCTTCTTCTTCTTTTTTTTTTTTTTTTTTTTGACAGAGTCTCGCTTTGTTGCCCAGGCTAGAGTACAGCAGTGCAATCTCAGCTCACTGCAACCTCCGCCTCCCAGGTTCAACTGATTCTCCTGCCTCAGCCTCCTGAGTAGCTGGGACTACAGGTGCGCACCACCACGCCTGACTAATTGTTGTGTTTTAAGTAGAAATGGGGTTTCACTATGTTGGCCAGGCTGGTCTCAAACTCCTGACCTCAAATGATCCACCTGCCTCGGTCTCCCAAAGTGCTGAGATGACAGCCGTGAGCCACCATGCCCAGACTGTATTACCTCATTTAATCCTCCCAACTACTCTAGGAAACAGGCTGTATTCTATTATCACTCTGGACTGAATATCTGTGACCCCTCCCCACCCAAATTCATATGTTGAAATCCTAATCTCCAATATAATGATGTTTGGGGGTGGGGCCTTTGGTAGGTAATTGGGGTTAGATGAAATCCTGTGGGCAGAACTTCCACAATGGGATTAATTCCTTTATAAGAGGAGGAAGACACACAAGATTGCTCATGAGAACATAACTGGGAAGAGGGCCTCACCAAGAACCTGACCGTGCTGGCATCCTGATCTCAGATTTCCAGCCTCCACGACTTTAAGAAACAAATTTCCATTTTTAAAGCCACCCGGTGTATGATATTTGTTATTGTTATAGCAGCCTGAGCTGACCAAGTTTTTTTTTTTTTTTTTTTTTTTTTGAGGCAGGGTCTCGCTCTGTCACCCAGGCTGGAATGCGGTGGCATGATCACGGCTCACTGCAGCCTCAAACTCCTGGGCACAAGTGATCCTCCTACCTCAGTCTCCCAAGTAGCTGGGACTACAGGTGCACACCACCATGCCCAGCTAATTTTCTGTATTTTTCGTAGAGAAGGGTTGCACCACGTTGCCCAGGCTGATCTCAAACTCCTGGGTTCAAAACAATCCACCTGCCTCGGCCTCCCAACGTGCTGGGATGACAGGTGTGAGCCACCTGTAATTATTTTTATAGGTGAGAAAATGAGGCCTTAGAGTGGTTAACTAACCCGTGCAAAGTCACAGGTTTGGGAACTGAGAGTCAGAACACCAACCAGGACTCTGACTCCCAAGCTGTACTTGCGTTATTTCCCACAGCCCAGAATGACTTCTCAGATCCTCTAGCTGCCTCCCACCCAAGCCCGCTTGTCAGCATCTGATTCAAGACTCCCCATGAGGCCTATTCCAGTTTCTCCAACCCAGCCTGAGGCTTCCCTCCTGCACTGAGCACTCAGCAGTGATCACACGCTGCGCTCGACCTTCGGCGTTGCTCAGTGTCCGTTTCAACGATGGACTTTTCATGTTGCAGGCTTGCCTCCATCCAGGTACTGTAAACCTCCTGAGGGTCTGGACTCAGCTTTCTCCTCCCTCCACTGCCCAGCTCAGAGTTAGGCTCGTGTGAAGACCCAATGCTTGTTTTATGAGATAACTGAATAAATGAATAGATTGACAAAGCTTCTAGGTTTCTGCTTCCAGAGAAAGAATTACCAAAACACCAACTACATCCTTACCTTTGATTTATTTGTCATGTTTATTCGGCACTTATGTGCCCGGATGAGAGGTCCCCACATGGTCTCTCTAAGCATTTTATCTTCCCCAGTTCTTTTCAAGTTGCCCGAAAATGTACTTTTCCGTCTTATAAAATCAAAGGAGCATTTGAATGCAGACTTTATTTTCTGAAATGTGTGTTTTCTATTACAAACGAGATCTTAGTAAAAATGAACAGACAAATGTCAAAATTGAGACCCAGGCAAATTGCCCAAAGTCATATGGCTAGTAAGTGCCAACGCCAAGGTTAGACTGCGGGTCTCTAACAAAGCGCAAACCTTTTTTCTCAATACCATGACATGTCTCCACTTTGAGTGGGAATTAGCAGAGCAGGGCCTTTGACTTGGGTGCCTTGCTGGATTTCTGCCCTGGGTTATTTTAGTATCTCCTCAGGCCCTGGACGACAGAGAGCACCCCACCCTGTGTTCCCACCCTCAGCGTGTGTGATGTGGGCAAGTTGCTTCAATCTCATTTTTCTCTGCAAAATGATGGATCTGTATTAGATTGATTCTAAGGCTACTCTCAGTTCTATGCATTTAATTCTGGTCGCAAATGATTGCCTTTATTACCTCGATTCTAAGGCTACTCTCAGTTCTATGCATTTAATTCTGGTCGCAAATGATTGCCTTTATTACCTCTCATTCTTATATTTTCTTGAATGAGATAAAGTATAAAAAGCATGCTATAGTGTAGAATACATAAATACTTAGGATGGTGCAAAAGAAATTGCGGCTCTTGTCATTGCTTTCAGTGGCAAAAAACCATAATTACTTTTGCACCAACCTAATAAAACACATTCTGCTGCTTATATTAGTAATAATGATGGCCAGGTGTGGTGGTTCACGCCTGTAATGCCAGCACTTTGGGAGGCCGAGGCGGGTGGATCACGAGGTCAGGAGATTGAGACCATCTTGGCTAATATGGTGAAACCCTGTCTCTACTAAAAATACAAAAAATTAGCCAGGCGTGGTGGCTGGCACCTGTAGTCCCAGCTACTAGAGAGGCTGAGGCAGGAGAATGGCGTGAACCCGGGAGGCGGAGCTTGCAGTGAGCCGAGATAGCACCACTGCACGCCAGCCTGGGCGAAAGAGGGAGACTCCGCCTAAAAAAAAAAAAAAAAAAAAAAAAAAAAATTGGTAATTGCGGCTCTTGTCATTGCTTTAAATGGCAAAAGCCATAATTTTGCACCAACCTAATAAAACATATTCTGCTGCTTGTATTAGTAATAACTGGTGTGAACATGTCTGAATCCCCAAAAGGACTGTGGCAATAGCTGACATGGATTGAATGTTTACTACATGCCAGGCACTGTTCTAAGCACTTGAGATATATACCCAGACCTCAGTATTGTGGGTTCTGCATCTATGAATTCAAGCAACCACAGATCAAAAATATTCCAAAAAATTGCCATCTGTACTGAAAACATGGAACAGTTTTTCTTGTCTTTACTCCTTAAGTGATACAGTATGACAACTACTTATGTAACATTTCCATTGTATTAGGTATTACAAGTAATCTAGAGATGTTTTAAAGTATATGGGGGATGTGCATAGCTTATATGCAAATACTACACCTTTTAGTATCAGGGACTTGAGCATCTGTGGATTTTGGTATCCAAGGGAGGTCCTGGAACCAGTCCCTCATGGATGCTGAGGAATGGCTGCATTTCCTGGTTTAATTCATAGAACAACTCTATGGGGGAGGTACTAAGGATCACATTTGTTTTACAGGTAGGGAAACTGAGTCTCAGAAACTGTGCCTCACTAACTCAGGGTAAATGACTTTCCCAAGATCACACAGGTAGGAAGCCAGGACATGGACGCAGGTGGTCTGTCTCTAGGGACTGTACCCTCATGCCCCAGCTCTCTGGCCTTGCCTTGGGTGCAGGGACCGGGCACTATTCTCCTTGGTGTCCTCCCCCGGCAGCTAACTGCGTTGAGCACACAGTGGCACAGAGTCAGAAAATGAAGTGGGGTGGACTGAACGGAAAGCGAAAAGAGGCTGGCTGTGGGTGAACTCGCTCAACTGGCGAAACTTCCAGAACAGGTACCCCCAGGCAGCTGTGAGCAGCCTCCTGAGAACTGCTAAGAACTGAGCGGCTATCTGGGGTATGCTCAGCCTCCAGGGGAGATGCAGGCTTGCTGGCCCCTGTCGGTTCTTTCCAGCTCGAGGATTCAGTGTTCCGCTGATTCCTAGAACTGTAGGCTGAAAGGGAACTGTTTACCATGAACCGCAGCACGGTACTAAACGTGACAGGAATTGTGCGTGCGTTTGGCCTGATGCTTATCTCGTGGGCCAGCCCGTGACAGGTAGCCATTTGCCAGCGTGTCATCAGCTGCAGAGGGCTTTCCCCAGCAGCTTCCTTTCCAATTACTCACAGCTACTGTAAGGGTGGGAGAATGAGGGCGCGCGGGGCAAGGGAGCTGTCTCCCTGCAGCGGTGGACGATGCTCACAGAGGCAGCAACAGCTGCCCAGAGCAAGTGTGATTTCTGGGGCTCTCAAAACATCTGTTTGCCCTTTGTCCTCTTGTTCTCTCTCCAATCACTTAAGCAGATAATTCCTGTAAATGCAGGTAAGGTGAGGGTAAGCAGAATCTGTCCCTCCATGGCTAGAGCAAAGAAATTACTAATGCACGTCAAGAATATTCACATCCATCATTTGACCCTTAAATCCACACTGTGCAGTTGGTACCATCATCTTCATTCCTCCCATCTTTATTCCACATAAGTTAATGAAACTTGGAGAGACCAACTGATCTTCTGCCAGCAGGGTATGGAGCTGAGATTCAAACCACATCTTCTCTGTATCTATTTCCTATTCTTTTCACTTACATTGACACTGCTTAAATTTGTAAGGATAAATAACCGATATGGGAAAGGAAGAGCAGGAAGGAAGAGGTTTCCGAAGGGCGCAGAGGGGCGTGGGGAGAGGTCTTTCAGGTGAAACACAGGACACTCAGGGGAATTTGAATTTCAGATAAATGATTAAGTTACCAAATATTCCATGAAGGCATACTTGTACTGAAACATTTTTCATTGCTTATCTGAAATTCTGTAATTCAGGTATTGTGTTTCTATTTGCTAGATCTGCAGCCCTACGTGAGGAGTATGAAAAGATCCACAGTCAAGGATCCTGAAAGCAGACTTCATGGAATTCAAAGTACGCGGTCAGGCTAAGTCTACATTTCTCTCCCCAGTGTGTGTGTGCATGAGAAACCGTGGCGCGTCTCAGGTCTGGGGTCTGGTTGTGTGTCCGGAGTTGGTTCCTTCCAGTGGGTTCGTGGTCTCGCTGACTTCAAGAATGGAGTCTGGGATCTTTGCAGTGAGTGTTACAGCTCTTAAAGATGGCACAGACCCAAAGAGTGAGCAGCAGCAAGATTTATTGTGAAGAGCGAAAGAATAAAGCTTCCACAGAGTGGAAGGGGACCTGAGCTGCTTGCTGCTGCTGGCTGGGGGTGGCCAGCTTTTATTCCTTTATTTGTCCCTGCCCATGTCCTGCTGATTGGTCCATTTTACAGAGCGCTGATTGGTCCATCTTACAGAGCGCTGATTGGTCCATCTTACAGAGTGCTGATTGATCCATTTTACAGAGTGCTGATTGGCCCATTTTACAGAGTGCTGATTGGCCCATTTTACAGAGTGCTGATTGGTCCATTTTACGGAGTGCTGATTGGTCCATTTTACAGAGTGCTGATTGGTCCATTTTACAGAGCACTGATTGGTCCATCTTACAGGGTGCTGACTGGTCCATTTTACAGACCTTTAGCTAGCTACAGAGCTCTGATTGGTGCGTTTGTGTGTGTGTGTGGTTTTTTTGCTGCTGTTGTTTTTTGACAGAGTCTCACTCTGTCTCTCAGGCTGAAGTGCAGTGGTGCAATCTTGGCTCACTGCAACCTCTGCCTTCTGGGTTAAAGCGATTCTCCTACCTCAGCCACCCAAGTAGCTGGGACCACAGGTGCCCGCCACCACGCCCAGATAATTTTTTGTATTTTTAGTAGAGACGGGGTTTCACCGTGTTAACCAGGATGGTCTCGATCTCCCGACCTCATGATCCGCCTGCCTCAGCCTCCCGAAGTGCTGGGATTACAGGCTTGAGCCACCGCGCCCGGCTTGATTGGTGCGTTTTAACAGAGCACTGATTGGTGCATTTTACAAACCTCTAGCTAGCTACAGAAAAGTTCTCCGAGTCCCCACTCGACCCAGGAAGTCCAGCTGGCTTCACCTCTTCACCTTAGGTTAGAGGGACCTAAGAATTCAGGCTGCTGCCACAGCAGGCAAGAACCTTGATGACATGGCACTAAATGCTATGAGCCAGACAGATATCGCATCATTCCATCCATATGAAGCACCTGGAACACGCACATTCATGGAGACAGGTAGTGGAATGGTGGTTGCCAGGGGTTGGGGGTGAGGGACAATGGGGAGTTAGTATTTAATGGGGTAGGGTTTCAGTTGGGCAAAATGAAAAAGTTCTGGCGAGGGATGGTGGTGACGGTTACACAACATTGTGAATATAGGCAACACCACTAAACTGCAGAGTTAAACATGATTAAAAGTGCAAATTTTGTGTTATGCATATTTCATCACAACTATACACAAAAATATTTCAGTTCGAGGTCTTGCCCTGTCCTGAAAAGAGCTCTGTAGGGAGCGGCAGCCAGCTCGCCCCCGGGTTGCCCTGGACATGAGAAACACAGAAATACACATGAAGCTCAGGCTTCTCCGTACTGCTCAGCATCCAGGGTGCAGGGGCCAGGCACTGAGCGCCAGCCAGGACCGGGAGAGGTTTATGTGACTCGGTGGAGGTCACACTGCAGACACAGGCGCAGGGAACCCAAGTCCCCCAGCCTCCATGTGGGGCTCATTCCTCTGCCTTAAAGGGAGAGGAACACACAGCCCTCCTGCTGCTCCTCCCCTCTAACCCCTGCGCAATGAGCTAATCTCCGAAAAGAGCTTAGAGCTCTTCTCAGAAAGATGCTCTATAAATACAGCGTCCTCTTGCTAACCAGGACTCCAGGGGTGAGGAACAGATCGCCGGAGGGATCCAGATGGGGGGAAGGGGTCCCTGGGGGACTTAAATTTAACCCCAGAAACTAGGCTCAGGTCACTGGCTGCAACAGCCCTGTGCGTTGTCCCCAGGAGAAACCATCCGGAGAATACTGTTTGTTCTTTGTAATTCAGGGGCTTTCCCTGCCCCCAGTCACAGCCTAGGAGGATCATGGATTAATACGGGCTTTTGGATAGAATATGAATTTTTATCAGCAGCTGTTAGGACATCTTCCCTGATCTTTGCTTTAGGGGCCCAGGCTCTGCTAAATTCAGACCAGACAGAGTTAGTTGCTTCTCAGACAGACCTTACAAGGAAGCAGCAAGGCCACAGAAGCATGGGGTAAATAATTTCAATGACAGTTCTCGATCTGCCGTGGGAACAGATCACCAGGGGCTTCTGAGAGCTTTCGCTTGACTTTCTCCAGTTAAACTACCGCAGTCCTTCTCTCTCCTGTCACCCCAAACAGCACTTTTAATAACAAATATTTTGTAACACTCTCTTTACTATTAAAAGTGAAACTGATGATCAATATAGTAGTACCTACACATATCACTTAAAAATTAGCATGATGCCTTAACTGTAGAGAAAAAAGGGGGAAAGTCACCTAAAAGATTGTATTTCAAGATCTAAATGCTCAGGCACAGCCACATTAAGACAATGGAGGATGCAGATGTTCATAGTGACTTATAATGAATACATTTGGATTTGAGAATGGCAAGAAAGTGTTCCACTAAAAGTTATGTGCCACTTTTGACATTTGAGACAGGATTAGGTGTGTCTGTGTAAATACATATAGTGAGACAATCACTGTGAATGTGAGAGCTACAAATGTACTGATAACTGACTGCCACTAGTGGTGTAACATGCTAGGGTTTTTCAGATGGTGCACTGTGTTTGAAAGGTTTCAAACAAAATACAGTCTTCCCTAGATTGATACCCTGGTTGGGAAACTGCGTCTTAAAGCGATGGAGAAAAACATTCTCTGCTTTATGTAAAGCAGTTTGATTCTAGCTCAGATTTATAAACAGGTGTTCTACCTACATGACATTCTGAAAGCCAAGCAATGTGCAGGACAATTCTTCATGATGGGAGGCTCTCCTCTGTGTTGCAGATGCCTCTCATCTGTGGCTCCTGTTCCCTGATGCTAGTAGCATCCCCAGTCACTGTGATAACCAGACACCCTCCCAAAGTGCCGAAGTGCTCCACTGAGAACCACTGATGCAACAGGGCTGAAAGTGCCTAATCCTTACAGAGATTTCCCTTCCCTTCCCTTCCCTTCCCTTCCCTTCCCTTCCCTCCCCTCCCCTCCCCTCCCCTCCCCTCCCCTCTCCTCCCCTCCCCTCCCCTCTCCTCCCCTCCCCTCCCCTTTTCTTCCCTTTTCTTCCCTTTTTCCCTTTTATCTTTCCGTATGATTCTAAGAAGTGGGATCCAGGAAACGGAGAAAATAACTCTGTCTTGCTATGTGGAGTGGCTCAGGAAAAACCAGATGAGTTGACTATGAGGGAACATTAGGGCAAAGGCCTTAAAGATCTTACTAGGAATCCATTTTCTAAAATCATTATATTAAAAAGATACATGCACTCATATGTTTATTGCAACGCTATTCACAATAGCACAAAGATATGAAATCGACCCAAATGTACATCAGTGGATGACTGGATAAAGAAAATGTGGTATGTGTGCACAATAGAATACTATACAGCCATGAAAAATGAAATCACGTCCTTTGCAGCAACATGGATGGAACTAGAGGCGGTTGCTTCAGTGAAACAATTCAGAAAGTCAAATACCACATGTTCTTACGTTTAAGTGAGAGTTAAATAATGTGTACATATGGACATAGAGTGTGGACTGATAGAAGTTGGAGACTTGGGAGGGGGAGAGTGAGAGGTGGTTGGGTGACGAGAAATTACTGAATGAGTTTGCATGATGGATACATTAAAAGCCCAGACTTCGCTACTAAGCAGTATATCCATGTAACAAAACTGTGCTTGTACTCCTTAAATTTAATCTCCTAAGAATCCATTAACAGTAGGGATTCTCATTAAGAATCCATTTTCTTTCTTTCTTTTTCTTTGAGGCAAGGTCTCACTCTGTCACCCAGGCTAGAGTGCAGCGGTGCAATCACGGTTCACTGCAGCCTTGAACTCCCCGGGCTAAGCCTCCCAAGTAGCTGGGCTACAGGCATGTGCCGCCACGCCTGGCTAATTTTTCCGCTTTTTGTAGAGACGAGTGTTCACCACATTGCCCAGCCTGGTCTCAAACTCCCGGGCTCAAGCAATCAGCCTGCCTCAGCCTTCCAAAATGTTGGGATTACAGGTGTGAGCCACTGCGCCAAGCCAAGAATCCATTTTCATTCTTACTTCTATAAGTGACTTACACTTCACAAAACTCTTTCCAGCATATCCTCTCATTTGAATCTACACACTGATTCTGCTTGGTAGGCAGGGCAGGAATATAAGCTACATTTAAGAGATGAAGACATACGGGCAGAGCGAGCTTAAGCGATTTATTTATCCAAAGTTATTCTCTATCTTACCCCTGTGTATATTTCCTTGCCAGCCCTCCCATGACATGAAGTAATGCTGTGCTGTTGCGTGGGAAACTCGTGGATGTGTCTACTCTCTGTTAGAATGAAAGCTCCCAGCAGACAACAGTCTGCTTTCTCTCTAGTTTACTGTTCTTCGCAGGCACCAGCATAGTTATTTAAAACTAGTAGGCTTAAAATGAATATTTATTTCATAAATGAATTAGCAGCCTTGTTGCTTCCAATCCTTTATCCTTTTCATAGAATTCTCCTCTTAAAATAGTCGAATCACCTCATGCCACCTCATTGCAAAAATCTACTGTGGTTCACTGCTGTGTAGAAGATAATTTTAAGCTCCTTAGCTTGGCATTCAAGCTCTGTCTTCAAATTCTATTCCCCTCTGCACCCGTAAATGCCACCATACTCCAAAACAACCTGCACCACCTGCCATTAGCAGCTAACATTTATCGAACACTTACTGCAGGCCAAGTACGGTGCCAAGCACTTTACGTATATTCTTCTACTTAATCTTCGCAAGGGCTCTGTGGAAGAGGCACTGTTGTCTCCATTTTAATGAAAAGGGAAATCGAGGCTTCAATAACTTACCTGAGATCGTGCAGCTCTTGAATGGCACACGTGGGACTTGAACCCCCACCTTTCTGCCCCCAAGTGCATGCACTAAGTCCTACGTTAGGTTGAACTTACTCTGCCTTTACACCTTGGCTGGGGCCTGTGCTTGGGTTCCTTGCTCGGGCTGGGATATCCCTTCTCTTCTCCACGTGCCTGCATCCTTGCTGTGCCTGCATCCTTGCTGTGCCTGCCTCAGTGGCCTTTCTTCCATGAGCCTTCTCATCCTATCCACTCTCGTGAGCCACTTTTTCCTCTGCAACACAATGCATGCTGAGTTAACGCAGTATTAGCCGGGCAGGAGACTGTCCTCCACAAGGGTCTGTGAGCTCTTTTTAGGCGAAGACTATAAGCCATTCATTAAAAAAAATTTTTTTTAATTACTTTATTTTAAAATTGAATAATTGTACATATTCAATAATTGTACATGTTCATGGAGATACATGGTGATGTTTCAGTATATACAATGCTGAATAAATGAGAGTAGTTAGCCTATTCATCCTCTAAATATTTATCGTCTCTTTGTGTTAGGAACATTTCACGTCCTGCTATTTGAAACTACGTAACACGCTGCTGTTCACTAGAGTCATCCTACAGTGATGTAGGATACTAGAACTGATTCCTCTTACCTGATAGGATTTTGTATCCTTTCACAAACCTCTCCCTATTCCTCTCCTCTAAAATCAGCATCCCAGTCCCAAGTTACAACTGGTGTTCAGTGACTGTTTCTTAGACATCTCAGGATGAAGTTTAGTGATATTATTATTAAGGAAATAGCCACAAGGGGGCAGTACCAACGGGTCTTAGGATGGATTGCCCGCCCCGTTCCACCTGGGAGACGGGTGTTCTGCTCTAGACACTCTTCCAGCTCACACGATGGCCCTGAGGGGCAGAGGAACCAAGTCTAATATAATTAAGTGTGCACAACCAAAAGGTAAACAGCAATGGGAAGCGTGGGAGGAAAATTGGAAGAAAGTTAGAAAAAACACCAATTTTTTGGAAGCGCTTGAAAACTTTTGGAGTTTTGAAAACGTTTGGATAATATAGGGAATATAGTTTTTTTTCCTGCAGAGTGTTATTTGGTTTTCTTCATACAACATTTACATCTTTAGTTCCCTACACATCATTCTGTTAGCAAACTAAGAAACACATAACACATTCCGTGTTATTGAGGAAAACTCACATTTAGGTCCATAAAGAGGGCTAAAAATAATGAATGCTATTTTCTGTTGTGCTTCCTCAAATTTTCTATTGTTCTTTCTCCACCTTCCTCCTAACTGTTGTTTATGAGATTATAAGTTATATTTTCACTTATTGTTATTGCTGTTTTGCCTGTTTTTTTTTTTTCTAGTTAAAAAGGGGTGGAAAATCATAAAAGTTGTGAGATATGTTATTTTTCTAGCCCTATTGGAACCTGCAGCTAATTCTGGCAAAAGATGGAGCAGGGCTGGGTGGAGAAGGATGGAGAAGGGCCACAGAATATTGACGGGCCTTACAGGCCTATGCTTAAAAATCCCATGGGAGTCATGGGATTCAAGGCCGGCACAGTGGCTCACACCTGCAATCCCAGCACTTTGGGAGGCCCAAGTGGGCAGATCGCTTGAGTCCAAGAATTCAAGACCAGCCTGACCAATGTGGCAAAACCCCGTCTCTACTAAAAATACAAAAATTAGCCGGGCTTGGTGGCGGGTGCTTGTAAACCCAGTTACTCTGGAGGCTGAGGCAGGAGAATCGTTTGAACCCAGGAAGTGGAGGCTGCAGTGAGCCGAGATTGCACCACTGCACTCCAGCCTGGGTGGCAGAGTGAGACTCTATCTCAAAAAAATAAATAAGAAGAATTCATGGATTCACCCATATTGAGGGTTGGAAAATAAAAGGATTTTGAGAAGTCTTTCTGAGGGAAACACATTTTAGGGGACCTTTCAGGAAGGCCTGAAATAGCTTCATGAGTGAAGAGAAACTTCAGTGACACTCCATGGAAGGCTTGACATGTGTCCCTGAAGCTGAGGGGCACCGTGGGCCTCTGTGTGATGCCTACCTGGAAATTCCAAGGCAGGAGACAGCGTGCTTCCTGCTGCTGCAGTGCTAAGAGTGAAGGGCAGGCTGCCTCTGGCCTGGACTCAGGCTTCATTCCGGAGTTTGCAGGGGCCAGGATTGTCTGCATGTTTCCCAGAGACCGGGTGTGAGCCACACATGAGAGCGGGGATGACTTACACCCCGTCCAGCAGAGCCACCTGGACAGGTAACAGGTCCTGGTGCAAAGAAGCTGCCGGTGGACAGCTGGCTTCCCGTGGGGCTGGGAAAGGAGGAGGCAAAAGGCCCCCAAGGAGGATGAGCTTGCGGGGCCCTGGGTATTGTACGGAGACGGATGGGTTCTGCAGGGTCTTGAGTGGCCGCTAATGAGAGAGTCCATTTAGGCAGTTACAAGGCCCAGGAGCACAAAGCCAATTTGTAACAGGACTTGTCAGGTGACAACTTCCCTACTCACCCCTTTCCTCTTAGCCTCTGTCTGTAGCCCAAAAGGGTCAGAAACAAAGTCAGTAAGCTTGGGAAGAGGTATCTGGGAAGAGAGCAGAAATTGACCATGGTCATGCCTCCCGACCCCACCAGGTCCTAGCTCGAGGTGGAGGAGGACGTCTTAATTTTGAATGAAGACCAAAGTGTAGAGTATTCTGGTGCCTGGCATGGTAATTTCTGAATTGTGGCTGTGCTTCACCTCTGGAATAACCATGTGGCTTTGTCTTAGCCGTGAGTGGCTAGGAGAATCTAGAGACAGCCCGAGTTCTCCTCCAGGGACGCTGGTTTCATCCAGCATGTTTGCAGAGAGCAGTGAGAGACAAAAATAAAATTGCCTGGCGGTAACGTCTCACCGACTGTGCGTGTTCCATGTGCTAGATTTGTCTTCCATATGAAAGACTGAAGGGAAGTACAACAACATCTTAATAGCGATGATCTTTGGGTGGTGAGATGATGAGGGGTGAGATTATTTTTTAATTTCCTGGGTGTTGTAAATTTTCTATCATAAACATGTTTTAATGTTATAGTCTTAAGAAAATGAAAATAATATTCTTTGAAAAAGGAATGAAGAACTTAAGATTATGTAGGTAAAAACTATTTCTGACTCAGGTTCTGTTTGCCGGTGGAGTGGGGAGGAGGCTAGAGGCACAGGCGTCAGCCGGGTGTGAGAAGAGGAAGGGTGATGTGAGGAGGAGGTCACCTGCCCTCACAATGCTCCTTCAGCCCAGAAACTCTTACCTGACACCCAGGTCCAAAATTCCTCAGTGCCCATCTGCCAGTTCTATACTCTGGACAATTCCTTAGAACTCATTGCCCTTACCACCTTCCCAAGGGAACTTCCTGGGGACACAGTCTAGGTGTAAGGGTTGACAATGGCATCTGAAGCTTATCTTCCCCGCCTTCACTTCCTAACCTGGGTCTTCTGTGAGAGTTAACAGAAGAATTTCAGGCCAAGTCAGACGGGTGCTATACCCTGCAGCAGCGTTTCTCAACCTCGGCACCAATGATGTGTGGGGCCGAGTAATTCTTTGTTGTAGGGGGATGTCCTGTGCATTGTAGGATGTTTAGCATCCCTAGCTGCTACCCACCACCTACTGCACAGTGTCCCCAGCCATCACCCACCACCCACTGTACAGTGTCCCCAGCCACCACCCACCACCTACTGCACAGCGTCCCCAGCCACCACCCACCACCCACTGCACAGTGTCCCCAGCCGCCACCCACCACCCACTGCACAGTGTCCCCAGCCGCCACCTACCACCCAACCCTCAGCGTCCCCAGCCGCCAACCACCACTCACTGCATAGCATCACTAGCTGCTATCCACTACCCACTTCCCTTCCCCAGTTGTGACAACCAAAAGGATCTTCAGGCATTGCCAAATGTCCTCTAGATGTCAAAATTACCCCCATTTGAGAATAGCTGCCTTTGAGGTAACTGCCTATCACATCCAAAAGAATAGGGCCCCCACCCCCCAATTAGGGCTACTTTTGATGATAGCAGACCACTTGGGGGCCTGGTAAATGCACCAGCTGCTGACATCTGTCTTGGTGCAGGAAGTTAGAATGACACCCTGTGTGAGGGCAGCCTTCCCCAGCTGGCAGCAAGGCACCGGTATGGACTGAATGTGTGCTCCCCAAGTTCATATATGAAAGCTCTGACCCCTAATGTGGCTGGATTGAGAGTTAGGGTCTGTAAGGAAGTACATGAGGTTATAAGGGTGGGCTCCTAATCTAATAGAACTATGGCCTTATAGGAAGAGAAAGAGACACGCGGGTGTGCGGTGTCTGTCCTTATGCCCAGAGGAAAGGCCTTATAAGGACATAGTGAGAAGGTGGCCTTCCACAAGCCCGGAAGAGAGGCCTCACAGGACATCCATCCTGCCAGACCTCGATCTTGGGCTTCCAGTCTCCAGGACTCTGTTGTTGAAGACACTGTGTGTGGCACACTGCTCGGGGGCTCCAGCTCTGGATGTGCATCTGTGCCAGTAGAGGCAGGCCCCAGGGGTCCCTGGCACCACGAGTAGCTGTGCCTTATGGGGATGTGTGCTTGCTCTATTGGACGCCACGTGACCCACGAACACCAGATGGGAGGGCTCTTGTGTTCTTTGTAAGAAAAGCGAATGGCCAATATTGACATTTACAACCAACCCTTCAATTGGCCAACCTGGTGACCCTCCAGCCTCCTCCCGAATGCCGCAATCAACCTCCCTTCTGTCTTCACGGAAACCTTCGTAGGAATGCGCAAGGAAGGGAATATGCTGGTTGGTTGATTTTGAAAAAACAAACAGCATTAAACTTGTTGGGGAGGTGTGTCCAAAATTTTGTGTTGAAAAATCTTTTTAAAGTTATGCATTCGTTTTTAAATAAACATGCTTCTTAACTGAGCATTTTGTGGGTTTAGCGTTTTCATCCTGAGCATCATTTGTCCTTAGGATGATTGGACTGTAGATGAAGACAGTGTAGAAGTCTTAATGGAATATGGACACATTTCAGAATGTCCCTGGGATATTGTTTTCACGGGATCTGTTATTAGCCTGTTTTCTTGGCGTTTTGGCTTTTTTCCCTCCTAAAGCTGGAGGAAAGGAGGAAAAGCAGCTGTCCTGGCCAAGTGTCTGTGTGTGAAATGAGGCTGTGGTGTTCGTCTGCTTGTGTTTAGCACCATCGGGTTTAGTCTCAGGGCCCTGACAATAGACAGATGGCAGCAGGGCAGCAGAAGGCTTCTTGCTGGTTCCTTTAGGGACATGAATGGTCAGGCAAGGAATATGAAATCTCTTGGGATCTCCCTCAGAAAATGGAGGGAACTGGTTCTTGTGGGCTTTACAAGAATCGGAGTCAGCCCGAGAGGCACTCCCTGGAGTGAGGGTTGTGCCGTGAGCCACACATGAGGACTCCTTTTACTTTTTTTTTTTTTTTTTTTGAGGCAGAGTCTCACTCTGTCACCCAGGCTGGAGTGTAGTGGCGCAACCTTGGCTCACTGCAACCTCTGCCTCCCAGGTTCAAGCCATTCTCCTGCCTCAGCCTCCCAAGTAGCCAGGATTACAGGGTGAGCCAACACGCCCGGCTAATTTTTGTATTTTTAGTAGAGACGGGGTTTCATCATACTGGCAAAGCTGGTCTCGAACACCTGACCTCAGGCGATCCGCCCACCTTGGCCTGCCAAAGTGCTGAGATGACAGGCATGAGCCACCGTGCTCGGTCCACACACGTGGGCTTCTTTCCGTCCAGACGTCACTGCTCTCTCCAGCGTCGTCGCCTCTAGCCTGGAACACTCCTGTGTGGGAGCCTCCAAATTGCTTTCCCTGCACACAGGCTCACCTCACCACATCATTTTATGGGAGACAGTTCTGATGATCATTCTAGAACCCCTACCTGGTCTTGTTACTTTTTCTTTTTCTTTTGTTTTTTTTTTTTTTTTTTTTTTTTTTTTGAGATAGGGTCTTGCGCCATCACCCAGGCTAGAGTGCAATGGCGCGATCTCGGCTCAGTGCAACCTCTGCCCCCGGGTTCGAGCGATTCTTGTGTCTCAGCCTCCTCAGTAGCTGGTACTACGGGTGTTACAGGAAAGGGGTCCCAGTAAAGACCCGAGAGAGTTGGATCTGACACAAGAAAGAATTCAGGGCGAATCCACAAAGCAAAAGCAAGTTTATTAAGAAAGCAAAGTGGTGAAACGGCTACTCCCTAGACAGAGCAGGGTGTTTCCAAAAGCACGAGGAGGAACGTGTCCTCCCTAAGTACAATACTCATATATAGGACAAAAACAGATCACGGGGAGATGGGTTCTGCTACAAGGGTTTTTGATGAAGGATTAATTTTCTTAATTACTATATTTTGCAAGAATCAATATTATTATCTTTAAAACAAAATTAGGAATGTTTTTGTTCTCAAGATATCAGGATACCAGGGCACTCTGATTCACCTACAGTCTACTGTAGATGAATACATCTACTGTATTCATTTACAGTCCAGTCATCCTATAGAAATCCTATAGACCAAAGTCTGGGTGCGTTTATTAAACGTCAGTCTGTTCCCTTAACCTTAAACATCTGGAGGCCAGGAATACCTAACTTCCTGGGAACACGGCCCAGCAGTGGCAGCCTCATTTTCCTAGCCCTCACTCAAGAGGGAGTCACTCTGGTTCAAACACCTCTGACACAGGCACATGCCACCACCCCCGGCTAATTTTCTGCATTTTTAGTAGAGATGGGGTTTTACCATGTTGGCCTTGAACTCCTGACCTCAAGTGATCCGCCACCTCAGCCTCCAAAGTGCTGGGATTACAGGTGTGTGCCACCCTGCCGGGCTAACATTTGTCTTTTTAGTAGAGACGGAGTTTTGCCGTGTGGCCCAGGCTGGTCTCGAACTTCTGACCTCAAGTGATCCTCCTGCTCCGGCCTCCCAAAGTGCTGGGATTACAGGCATGAGCCACCATGCCCGGCCTGGTCTTGTTACTTCTTAAACCTCAGTAAGGGCCTCTCAGTGTTTTCAGATTAAAATTCAAGCTCCTCTGGTGAAAAGAAGCCAGACACAAGAGACTGCATATTGTGTGACAATAGGAAATATCCAGAAAAGGGAAAATGATGGAAACAGAAAGTAGATCCGTGGTAGCTGGGGTGAAAGCAGGGAGGAGGGGATTAAATGGGCATGAAGAACAAAATGAGCCCTCATCTTAAAAAAAATGTTTTTTTAAAACTAGCTGTTTGTGGTGGTGTCTGCCTGTGGTCCCAGCTACTCAGGAGGCTGAGGCAGGAGGATTGCTTGAGCCTGGGAGTTCAAGGCTGCACTGAGCTATGACTGTGCCCCTGCACTCCAGCCTGGGACACAGAGAGACACCTCGTCTCTAAAATAAACAAGTACATCCTTTTAAAAATGTGCATGATGGATTTTAATGGAATAATGAGATGCTCTAAAACTGATTTATGGTGATGGTTAACTTTACCTAAAACTCATCGAGTTATATACACTAAGGGTGGATTGTATGATACGCAAAATTAAAAAAAATTCAAGCATGTTAGCACAGCTTCCCAGCGCTCCGGGATACAGTTCCTGTCCACCTATCTTGAGTTCCATCCTGCCCTTGCTCCTCTCATCCTGGATACAATACCGACCCTGCTTAAATTCTTGAAGGGACCATGTTTTTCCCCGGCTCTACTGGCAAACACCTGCTGCATCCTTCCTTCCTCGCAACACTCTTCCCCTACCTGCCAGCCCCTACCCCTGCCCTAAATCTGGCCGAGACCCTTCAGAGCTCAGCTTTCCCAAGGATGGATCCTCTCATCCACCAAGAGGAGGTCCTGATCCTGTTCTGTGCTCCCGTAATATACTTGAAGTTTGTCTTTTGTGCTGCTCATTATGTTTTGCTGTAATTATTTTATTTTTATTTTTATTTTTCCCGCCCTGAGATGGAGTCTTGCTCTGTCACCCGGGCTGGAGTACAGTGGTGTGATCTCGGCTCACTGCAAACCCTGCCTCCTGGGTTCAAGTGATTCTCCTGCCTCAGCCTCTTGAGTAGCTGGGATTACAGGCATCCACCACCATGCCTAGCTAATTTTTGCATTTTTAGTAGAGATGAGTTCTCACTATGTTGGCCAGGCTGGTCTCGAACTCCTGACCTCACGTCATCCGCCTACCTCGGCCTCCCAAAGTGCTGGGATTATAGGTGTGAGCCATTGCGCCTGGCCTATTTTGATGTAATTATTTATGTAATGTCTGTCTTCCTTGCCAGTTTATAAGCCCATATATAGTTTTCACAGTGATATTCCCAGGGCCCCAAGTGGTTTCTGGCACATAGTAGGATGTTAGAAATATTAATTGCATAAATAATACAGGAATGAGGTGCAGAGTCCGAAGGACCAGGTGACTCTTCCAAGAGAACGTAGATTTATTCGGAACCCAGAGTTGCTTGACTGAAGGCACATTGGGATCCCCCGCAGAGATGGCATGAAAGGGGCGTGAGAGAGGGGGTGGCCACCGCAGGAATGTGGCACGGAGATGACAGGGTTGATGACAGGACGCTCAGGAAGGGAGCAGTGTGAAGCGAGGGAGGAAACTCAGGAGGCTGTGGGATCCTCGTGACTTAAACTCTGCAGTCATCTTCTTTCTTTTTATTTAACCCATAAAAAGATGGCACAAATATGTGCCCCCCAGCTCAAACGTCCTCTGCCATCCCAGTCATCCTACTAGATGAGTGCTTCAATGTCAGACCCACCTGGGGTGTGTATTAAACATGTAGACTCCCGGGCCCTGCCTGGCGTCGTCAGAATATCTGGGACTTGGAGATCTACGTCTTAACATGCTCTTGGGTGATTTTTTTTAATGCAAGTTAACGAGAGCGTGCAGACTGCATTTACCTTGTTCACATGTGTATCCCAAAAACCGAGCCCAGTCCAGGGCAGGGATGAGGAACTCTGTATATCTTGATGGGTGAATACATGAATGAATGAATTCTATAGTCATAGAAATGTGTGTATTTGGTTTTGACCGAGGCAAACAAGGAAGAGGGATACTGCCTCGCGATGGTCTCCCATCGCTTTCTTCACCCTCCTGGGCCAATTTCCCCATTGGCAAGCTATAGGGCAGTTGGACTGAGTACCCCACCAGACTTCTTCCCGCCTTAATCATCAACAGCACCATGATTCAGTGCTTTCGGTTTCTCTTTGCCTGCCTTCCTGCAAGGGGGGAAAGAATCAAGATGAAAATCAATGACAGCCCAGAGATTTGTTGTCAGTTTTAATAGGAGGAGTGTAGTCAAAGAGTTTAGAGAAATGTAGAAAAAGACCTTTTACTTTTTGCTGGAACATGATATGGTTTGTGCATGGCACATACATATTAAAAAAATAGAGGTATCACATTTCACAATCACATGACTGAACAGCATCTGGGGTGTGCTATGCGCTGTGCCTAAGCTGGAGGGCAGCTGTGCCCTGGGACCAGCCTGAGGTACTTAGCGATTTACAGAAAGAGGAAACCACGCAGGACACAGCTCTCTGGTGCTGGAATTTCAGTCGTTCAATGAGGTATACAAACATGGTTCTGCGTTGGCCATCTGCATGATGGACCAGATTCAGGACCTGCTTGGGGCATAATCGCATCCTCCTGCTGTTCTGGGAAGAGGAAGCATCAACTCCGATGTAAGCAGAGACTGGAGTATTTCTCTCTATTCTTCTGGCCTTGTCCCAAACATTCCTCTCTTTGGAGATTTTCTGGGAGGTAGCAGAATGAGTGGCTGCTTTCTTCAGGGGATGAGCAAGTGTTAGAGACCCACTTTATAGACACAGGCATGGTAAGCGGCAGAGGATGCTTCCTCAGTGACAGCTGACCCAGAGTCTTTGAGGGAAAACATTGGGATATAAGGATGAAGGAGTTTTCTTTCTCTCTTTTTTTTTTTTTTTTTTTTTGAGACAGAGTCTTGCTCTGTCACCCAGGCTGGAGTGCAGTGGTACGATCTCGGCTCACTACAAGCTCCGCCTCCCGGGTTCACGCCATTCTCCTGCCTCAACCTCCCGAGTAGCTGGGACTACAGGTGCCCGACACCACGCCTGGCTAAATTTTTTTTTTTTTTTTTTTTTTTTTGTACTTTTAGTAGAGACGGGGTTTCACCGTGTTAGCCAGGATGGTCTCGATCTCCTGACCTCGTGATCCGCCCGCCTCGGCCTCGCAAAGTGCTGGGATTACAGGCCTGAGCCACTGCGTCCAGCCAATGAAGGAGTTTTCTAGCTTGTGTCCATACGAAAGGGGGCAGAAGGAGAAAGAGGGCAGAGGGGAGATCCTGGTGTCTTGGAAGACATTTGTAGATGTGCATTTGGTAGATATGTTTTCACCAGTGACTGTGACACAGAATGGGGAAAGGCAATGGACTTCAACAAGGGGAGAAAGGAGAACTGCAGCTCGTGGACTCTCCTATTTCTTTTTTCTCTCAGGACTTGCATAGAACAAGAACTTGAAGGGTCTGAGGTCTAGGACAAGAAAGTGGCCCAGAGCCAGTGTCGAAGGAGAATTGCAAACTGCCCAGGACACGATGAGGGTCAGGAGAGAATTTCAGGCCTGGGTTTCTGGGCAGGAGAGATATCCATATGTCTAAAGAGGGGAGAGGTTTGTACCCTGAATCAGATGGCAGAAGAAAATGTTCTTTTTGTTAGGCCATAGACTGGCCCTGACCAAGGGCTTGGCATGTATATTAGGGTACTGTGGGATGTGGTGGCAGAGGGGAAGGCTGCGGAGGATAATGGTAGGGTATTAATTACAAAATTGTATGCTGCTTTCCAGAGAGGTTCAAAAACGTATGGGAAGTGGGAAGGGAAGGGGTGTTACAAGGCAGTGAATGATGAAACAAACATAATCAACAACTTGAACAAGGCATTTGGAGTTTTCTGGTTTCCTATGAGGTTCATCCATTGCCCTGAAAAGGGTGGAGGTTTTACAAGGAGCCTGGGGCTCCCGCATTGCTTCTAAGCTAACCTCTACAGCTGCAGCTGAGAAGTGCATCTTGAAGGGTGTGTAGATATGCTGCTCTCCTCTTTATTATTTGCTCTTGAAGAGACAGCAAAACAGCCTCTTGGCCCTTGGAACTCCAAGTTTGCATGGAGCTGCCAAAGAAGATTCAGGATGAAAGAGAGGTGCATTAGCTACAAAACTCTATAAACCCGGCTGATTGCTCAGCACTTGGGGATGGAGGACCCAAGTCTTAGTACGTCCTCAGTGGGAAAGTGGGGTGCACTCTGGTTACCCTGCATATAGCAGTGTCTTCTGTAGCCTTTGGGAGCCAGTGGGCCTGACAGCTGAGTTCAGGACTCAGTGGACACGTGACCAGATAGGAAACAACTCTCCACGCCCGGGGAACAGAAACAGAAGCCAGAGAGAAGGGACCGAAATGCGTTCTGCTGATCTTACTCTGGCCTTGTCCCTTCACTCACTTCTGTGGATGGGGATTGGCTTTTCTGAAGCCCAAGACACTTAAAGGAAAACAGAAAGCCCTTGAGAGAATTCCTTTGCGTGGGAAGGATTTAAAAGCGTCACCCACACATACCTGCCTCCAAAGGTGGTATTCAAAATACTTAGCAACCAGCTAGGCGCCGTAGCTCATGCCTGTAATCCCAACAGTTTGGGAGGCTGAGGTAGGTGGATTGCTTGAGCCCAGGCGTTCAAGACCAGCCTGGCCAATATGGCAAAACCCTCTCTCTCCAAAAATAAATACGAAAATCAGCTGGACCTGTAGTCCCAGCTACTCGGGAGGCTGAGGAAGGAGAATCGCTTGAGCTTGGGAGGTGGAGGTTACAGTGAGCCGAGATCACACCACTGCACTCCAGCCTGGGCGACAGAGCGAGACCCTATCGCAAACAAGCCCCAAATACTAGCAACTGAGACAGCACCGGCCCTGGTACCAGTTAGACAGACACGCAGCCTCTCATAACCGGCACTGGTGCAACTGCAGTGCAGCGGCTCAGTATCATGCCTGCTTGACCGTAGGCACTTCGTAGCTTCTCCTTCTCACTCCTAGCATGAAAAATGGAAGTGGACGTTTGGGGAAATGCCTTGCCAGGATTTGAGCAACGTTGTGATTCTCTAGAGACCTGAAGGAAAGGGCTGGCAGCCTGAGGCTTTGGGGACTCTCTTGAAGATGGGTCCTCTCATGCCATGTGAGCTGAAAGATCTTGGAAGAAAGGAAAGTATGCTCTGGGACCTAAAACGTCTTTCTTCTTTTTTTCTCTGGATCACAGTCACGCCATCCACCAGCCATCCCACACTCCAAGCTCCACTAGGAACCGATATGCACCTCAGGTCTGGAGTGCCCGCATTCCTGATCGACCGTGTTCAAGAGACTGATTGCACTGGACGAGACTCCCTAAAAAACAGTGGAGAGCTTTATCCCCGCCTCCAAGCTGACCTGCACTTCAATATTCCACAGACTCAAGATGGACCAGTTTTCTCCCTTTTCTACCACATCCAAGGGTCGGCCGTGCTCCAGGGCTTCTACTCTCTCTTCCATCTTTGCATACCTGGATGTGGCCTTTTCCTCCTCACCCAGCACATGTCCTCCCTGACATTTGCAGGGCAGAGGAGGTGACCAGTAAGGTGTCTCTCCCTTCGATTGCCAGCCTCCATCTTCAGCTCAGAGTCCCTCAACCCGGATCTATCTATAGATGGATGCAACTGCAAATAGCAAGGTATGTTGAAGATGAAGGTATTTGCAACAGATGAGGGATTGTCTTGCAGGCCGGGGCCCCCGAGAGTCGCAGAGGGCGTCAGGCCATTTTGTAACTCGATGGTTCACATATGCCAGAAATATTTGCACTCTGATACGGCTCTCTCTGGTTTCAGATTTAGGAACATTCCAATGGTTCAGGAATCCGAAGGCTCCAGGCAGACAACATTTATAGTCACTTGGGGAACCTCTGCTTTAAATATTATCAAAGGACAGGAGGCAAGAAGGCATTGTGCAGCAAGGAGCTGCTTCAGCTTGGCTGCTTGACTCCACGGGATTATCACTCCTCTTCTACTGCAGGGAGGAAGAGAGCACAAAGCCTGGAGGTCACGGTGCCCATTCTGCTGCATCCAGGCACAGCGCGTATGTGAGATGAGGATGAGCAAGAAGGAAGTGAGGGTATCAGATGAGAACTTGGGTGCGTTTCCTGGACATACTTGGAGAGGAATTACCATCTGCAGTCCAAAGCCTCTCTACTTCCTTCGTGCCCTAGTTTGTCCCCCTACCCCTCGCCAAAGAGGTTGCCATTATTAGGATCCTTGTCATCTGAGGTTAAAATAAGACCAGTTCAAAGTGAGGAAACGTTATGGGCAGGCAGCCTAGCCCCTGCTTGTTCTTGGAGCCACACACAGCCTGAGTTCTCCAGGCAGAGTGGCTCTCCTAGAACATCCAGTCCCTTCTGCTGCCTCCACAAGCCTTCCTCAGCTGCCCTGGATGCTGCTCCACCCCTTTCCTCCAAGAGGGGAACCGCTTCTCCCCCAGCTTCCCTGACAATTCATCCCAGTGTCCCCAGAGCCCTCACTGGCAGGAAGCTTGAAGTGCCTGATCACTCTCTGGTTTGCCGTTCAACCTTACACCCTCTCACTCTGCCGTCTCTGCCCTTTGAGGACAGCTGCTCCCCGCTGACCTGTGCAACCCATGTAGTTAGTGGCCTCTGAACGGAAAGATAATTGGAAAGAGGCAGAATGGGAGCACACATCAATCTTGCTGGTTTGACAACTGACATTCTTATAGGCAGATTCCTGCAGCGATGATGCTAGGAGAAAGAAACCTGATGCTTTGAAATGCCATTGCTATGAGAATGTATAATGTATATAAAGCTGTATGGATATACAACAGTGCACACAAACTCCTACCCTGGCCTTTTCCTGTGCATATGGTCACATTCCACAAGTGTCACCGATACCTTCTCTCCTGGAGGGAGGTCAGAGCATGGGATAAATTGCCATTCTAAGGTTGCTGATTGCAGCCCTGGTTTAAATGGGCAACATGCTGTGGGGTCCCGTGGCCAAGGGAAACAACTGGGGTCTCCCCAAGCACGAGATAAACCTGACTCAGAAGCCATGGAGGGCAAGGGGAGTTATTCGCTTGTGCAAAATTCCAATAGAACAGATGCTGCTTTAAATCTGTGAGCCTTCTTTTGCGGGTCCTTATATCCTGGGAAGGAAATGAGTGACAGTCATGGTCGGGGACACCTTGCTGCCCCGCTTTACCCGTCCGTATTTGCTCAGGGCGATGTAGGTCCCTCGGTACAAGTCTGACTCATAGGCGTTGTAATTGTTGGGCAAGAGGGTTTCTCTGAACTTGCACTCTTCTTGGAAGCTGGGCTGCGAAAGACATGGGCAAACAGCAGAGACTGGGTTACAAATGAGGAGTGCTGCAGATGCCAGCTGGGCCGCGCACAGTAGGCCCCCCTGCCAGGCGCCCCTTCCCTACTCTTTGTGAGACAACCACTGTGAGGTCTGAGCATCCTGGGTGGACAGAACGGTGAAAGGTTAGGATGGGAAGAGGCTGCAGGCTCTCATGGTTTCCTCTCACCTTCCCTCCTTTACCATAAGGAAACCAAGGCCCAGGGACACAGGGGATGATGGTCTGTGCCACACGGGGCAGAGCTGAGGCTCTACCACGCAGGTCTCCTGACTTCCAGAGTACTTTCTACGAAGTCCCCAGATGGTAACTTGCGCCATTCAAAGAACAGACCAGGAAATGACACAATAAGCTGTTTTCTCAAGTCCACTGTGAGAGGGAGTCTACTGGAGCAGGAATGAGAGCCCAGGGTGCTATTTCGTGACTTTTCTACTTCCTAGTTGTGTGGCCTCGGGCAGGTTCCTCCCCTTTCAGCCTCAGTTCTCTTTTCTGCAGACTGTGGTTGGGGAAGAAGGAGAGAGGTGGTTGGTGGAGGGGTAGGAGACACAGGGGATCTCTTAAGCCCTTTCCAGCACTGTCTGTCTCTTTCTTTCTACTTGTGGTTCCTCAGTCTGTCTTTCCTGGTTTAAGTCCCAAGGTTTCTATCCCTCAAAAGGGCCCATTCTCTGTTTTGACAGTCGCTGGTGAAAACATATCTACCAAATGCACATCTACAAATGTCCTCCAAGACACCAGGATCTCCCCTCTGCCCTCTTTCTCCTTCTGCCCCCTTTCATATGGACACAAGCTAGAAAACTCCTTCATTGGCCGGACGCAGTGGCTCAGGCCTGTAATCCCAGCACTTTGCGAGGCCGAGGCAGGTGGATCACGAGGTCAGGAGATCGAGACCATCCTGGCTAACACGGTGAAACCCCGTCTCTACTAAAAATACAAAAAATTAGCTGGGTGCGGTGGCGGGCACCTGTAGTCTCAACTACACGGGAGGCTGAGGCAGGAGAATGGTGTGAACCCGGGAGGCGGAGCTTGCAGTGAACCGAGATTGCGCCGCTGCACTCCAGCCTGGGGGACTTTCTCAAAAAGAAAAAAAACATTTGTGCCACAGCTTTGAGGTTAGACTGATGAAAATGGCCTCTTACTTAGCTATGTGAACTTGGACAAATCATTTAACCTCTAAAGCTTCAATTCCCTCATCTGTGAAGCAAGAAGAGTAAGAAAAATTATGTCATAGAATTGGACTAAGCATTAATTGAAATAATGCATGGAAAGTCCTGGGAACAATGCTTGCTATATAGTAGAATTAAAAATAAATTAGTAGTTGTGGTATTCTTCTTCAAGTAAATCATGAACTACTTTACATTAAAAGCCTCAAAAGACTGCCTTACCCTGGATCACCGGTCCCGGAAGACTTGCTGTGGGTTACTGGACAATTTAGCTTTTTAAGCTCTGAGGTTTTTGACGGAGTGCCTGGGAGACAGTGAGCTTGCGTGGAAGAGCAGGAAGCGAGAGAAAGGGCAGAGGCTGGCGCTGGCTCTGAACCACAGCCCCTCATTAGGAGCCTCTCTAGACCCTGGTTTCTTGCCCTGTGCATGGGGCATAGAACCTGTCACAGGACTTCCCTTGTTGGTGGGCAAGCTTGGGAGCAGCAGCACCAGGAAAAGTTCAGCTGGGGACTGATTGAAACATTCCAAGTAAAGCTACGTGAATGAGAAGTCCAGTACAGGTCAATGAGCAAAATAGAGTCCGGCGGTAGATCCCAACACATACATGGATGTAAAATAAAATGAATCTGACATGAACATAAAGTAAAAGTGGTATTTTAAATCACTAGAGAAAACATGGTGTCGGAACAACGGAATGGTATTTTATTATAATAATAATAAAGTTTGGTGTGTATGACTTTATTCCTTACCTCAGAATAAATCCAAATGGAGCAAAAATTTAAATGTAAAAAAGAGAACCATTAAAATCCAGAAAAGGTTTTTTTAATAAACTCAGAATCAGGAACATCTTTCTAAGCAAGACAAAAAAAAGTTAAAGCCATTTAAAAAAAATTAAGAAATTAGTCTTCTACTTGAAAAATATTACCTGAAATAAAATAAGAACAGAAATGGCAAACTGGATGAAAATCTGTACAATCCACATGTCAAAGAGTACATTTTTTTACTATATTCAGAACCCTAAACTCACCAGAGAATGAACAACATTTATAAAACAAGATTCCCAGGAAAAGAAATATCAATGGCATTTGAGCAGAAGAGAATATGCCTAATAAGAGAAATGTAAATTATAACTGTGAGATCACATGTTTAGTGGCCAGATTTCAAAGAGAAAAGCATTTGACACTATGCTCTCAGTGAGGGCATAGAAACTAGGAATTCTCATTTAATGTCCTCCGACGTATACACCGTTATAATCTCTATAAAGACCAATTTGACCGCATCTACCAGAGTAAAGGATGACTATAGCAACTGGTCAGCAATCCCACTTCTAGAAGTTTATCTTACTGATATATTCCCACACATGCACAAAAGTTACTGCAGTATTAAATAACAAAAGACCAAAAACAATGTTCTATTAGGAGAGGAGTAACTGAGGTGGCTCAGGCCTGTAATCCCAGCACTTTGGGAGGCCAAGGTGAGTGGATCGCGAGGTCAGGAGATTGAGACCATCCTGGTCAACATGGTGAAACCACATCTCTACCAAAATATAAAAAATTAGCTGGGCGTGGTGGTGCACGCCTGTAGTCCCAGCTACTTGGGAGGCTAAGGCAGAGGAATCTCTTGGACCTGGGAGGCAGAGATTGCAGTGAGCTGAGACCACACTCCAGCCTGGTGACAGAGCGAGACTCTGTCTCAAAAAAAAAAAGGAGTAACTGACTCAGTTACGGTAGATCCACATGATGGAATTCTACAAGCCTTGAAAAGATAAGAAACCTCTCTGTACTGACATGAAATGGCCTCAAAGATACATTGCTAAGTGAAGACACAAGGTTTGAAAAACTGTTAGCATAGTATGCTCCTGTGTGTGTGATTTTAAAAAGATGATAGCAGTGTGTGCATGTGTGCCTAGGCTATTTCTGGAATGATATACTGGAATGATACACTGGTAACTGTGGCTGCCTCTAGGGAGGAACTCAGTGGCTTCAAGACAATGGTAGGAGTGAGACTTTCCATAGAATATTCTGATACCTTTTCTCCTTAAAACAAGTTCATGTGTTACCTAGCCAAGTAAGTACATTATTTAAAGTGGGAAGGGAATTTAGGGTAGCAGATGGGCCAGGAAACGAGCGAGAAAACATTTTGATCAGAAACGGGTGGTCTCCTCCTTGTTGGGTCACAGCCCCTCTCCACCCACCAGCCTCCCCTCTGTTCTAACTTTGTATGTCCCTGGAGAGTAACCCGCCCAGCCAGTTCCAGAGAATTTATTTCTGATCTGGATGGTGGTTAAGGGAGAGGTTTCATGTGTTGTTTCCATGCTCTAGAGAGGAAATGAAATATTGAGGTGGAGGAAGGGGAAGTGGGAGGAACTGAGTGACTCGGACAAGAAACTCTCAAGCCATTGCCCACTTCCCAGTGCCTAGAATGTATCCATTTGAGAACCCAGCCTCTTCTAAACGTCTGGGCCTCCTCAAACATGATTGTTTAAGCGTGCGTGACCATGGATGTATAGATTGTACTTTGTTTCTCTGGTCGTTAGATTTTGGATCATTCAAATCCACTCCCCCTCAACATACACACGGTATTTTTTTTTTTTTTTAAAGTTTATGACTTTTTTTTTCTTTCCATTCCGCTCTTTTCTCTAGCCTGTCTCATATCTCTGGCCTTCCCCAGAATCCTATACAAAAGTAAAGTGAAAAAAGACAACTGGTAGATAAAGCTTGTGCCAGAAGCCCTAACCTTCCCCTTGCCGCTCTCTCTCCGCCCTCAGCACCCCCACCTGTGGCACGAAGGGGAGATCATGCATTTTCCCTGAATGCTTCAGGTTGACTGGATTTTCCTGCTGCCCAGAGTGATGCTCAAGACCCAGCCCCTTAATGCATCTTCATCAGAGCCCTGAGCTTTTGAGTTCTCATGGCTTGGGAATGTTAGCTCCTCAGCTCTGGTGAAGAACGCCCTCAAGCCAAGTGAACGCCATGTTCATAAAAGCAGCTACCGTTTATGATTACTTGGACAAATGAAAATCATTCCACTGGGTCACATTTCCTGGGCCTGCCGGCCTCGAGCCCCAGCCTGGCAATGTCTTCAGTTCCATGTAGGTCCATTCAGACTTACGTGCATTTGGCACGTGCTATGGAGAAGGGCATTTCGCAGAGGAGCAAGCACATCCATGGGGTAGAAATGCCTCTAAAAGTGTGAGGTGGACAATGTAGCCACCCTCTTGCCTTTAGAGCTAAGTCACCTGGACCAATGAGGATCTAATCCTGTCTTTAAACATCTTCATCCTGTGACTGCTGGGGCCATTTGCCCCTGTTCCTCCTGGGAGTGGTTGGATGGAGAAGGATGGGGTGGAAGGATGTGGGCAAGAAGGAAAAATAAGCCAACTCTTTGTCCTAAGACTTTCTTCTACAGCCCCTGACTGCTTCTTTTCCTGTCTTTAGCTGAAATATCGTCAGCTCTGAAGATGCCTGCATTTTCCAACTCTTTTTCCTAGCGCACAATTGCACTGTTGATTTAGGAATGTTGGAAAGTGTTTCATCGGGTGTCTCATTCTTCTCACTCCTGTGCGGCTCTTTGTAGCAGGCGGGGATTTGTATGCAGGGCCTCAGGCCCCTCATAAGGGCATACACCTCCCGCTGCTCTCCGGGTCCATCTCCCAGCACTTCCTCATGGTGGGTGTCCTTTGTCCCATTCCCTCAGGAGTGCTGTTTTCTGCTAGAGTGGCAGCTGAACCAAGGCAAAGCTGGTCCTCCCCTCCCGCAATGCAGTGCCCCAGATACTAATCAAAAGTCTCTGGAGAAAATCAACTTTCTCCTTTGCACATTGTCATACTGTTGATGAAAAGCATGTAAATGCAGTTATTCTTAGTAAAACTGAAATCACTTGAAAGCATAACTGAGTTGCTGGTATCTTTTTGCTAGTCTGTATTCTTCTCAACCAAAGGATTCTGATAGAGCCACTGTCAGGTGAAATCCTTGATGTTTTGTTTTGTGAATTTTAAAGGGGACCCAAGGGGGCCTAGAATTCACTGATTTCTGCCTCATCCTGAGAGAGCAGAAGTCCAGGCCCAGAGAAGTTCAGTGACGTTGCCCAAAGTAAGACAAGTAGCTAGAGGGTAGGTCGGCCAGGAACTGGAACTCGGGTCACGGAGCCCTGAGACAGGGCTGCACACAGCTGTGGCTGGACGTGTGACCCTGGAGACCCGGTGTCCGCAGCTGCAAAGGGAGGGTGAAGATCAAATGCCCCTCCTAGGGGTGCTGTGAGATCATGCTCGTAAAGCCCTGTGCAGCCTGTGCAGCCTGACACAAGCAGTAGGCCAGTGCTCAGGGCACGGCAGCTGTTTATATTGTCTAAAGGGGGGGCCCGGCAAACTGTCCTGAGCCTCCCCGCCCCTCTTTCCAGGAGACAGACATGTGTGAAGCCCCTTCTAGCCAGGTTTCCTTGGCCCTTATTCTCTGCCCATGAGTTGCTCCCTTGTCCCCCTCATCAACACCTCAGCCCCAGCCCAGTTTCCCTCCCCCACCCGTGAGAAGTCCCATGTAGTGGCAGTGGCAGCTGAGCCTGGGAGATGAGGCAGCTCAGAGGGCTTAAAGGGAAATAGTGTGAATGAAATCATCACCCAGCGGGAGTCTTCCTGGCTCCAGGATCAGTCGGCAATTGTGTTTTTAGACTGTGATAACGGCCTCTGAGGGGCAACGAGGGAGGGGTAGAAGTTGCTCAGGAGCATCTGGTCCTGAGCCACACGAAACGTCAGGTGCCCCAGGCTTGGGGCACAGCTGTCCAGCCCCACTCTCTGTGTGCAGGCCCGGCTGGCCCTGAGGTCCAGGGAGGAGAAGCTCCCTCCCTGGAGAAGATGCTCTTTGGCCAAATGCTACTGAGGGTGAAGGTAGGAGGAGTGGGAGGGCAGAGGTGAAGGGGGCGGGGTCCTTTCTCCAGAAGTTCCCGGTTCTCCTGGACTCTGCTCGTTTAGTGAGCCCAGCAGTTCATCAACCTGCTTAACTGCAGGTTGAGGTGCAATAATAGTGCTGCAGAGTGAGGGCTGGGGCTGGGGCGGGGGTTTGAGGCATTGGGAGTCAGCCTCCTTTCCCTTTTGCTATTCTGAATGCTCTTCCCCGCTTCGTGGCGCTTTCTCTGATGGTTAAATCTTATATTCCCTTCCCCAGCCTTTCCCAGCTTCTCCTTCCAGGGCCAAGAGATTTCAAGTGGGAGGTGGGTAAATATCCTCTCTATTTGTGCATTTTCTCCTCCCCACAATTCAATTCCTTTCTGGGTATGAAGAAAATAGTAGTAAGTAGCTTGTTGATAAAGGTGACAAGGAGAAAGAAGAGTTTATGAAATTTGTGCTTTCTCCCAGGAGACTTACTTGCTAAAAACGTTCCTTGCTTGCATGGAGTCCCACAGCCAACAGCCCAAATTCCCAGCTTTCCTGATCCTATGGGATCCCGGGCAATATGCAGGCTGGAAAGAAGGGGTTCTTTGGGATGCTGCACTCTCCGGGGGGGGGGGGGGAACCTGCTCCACCAAAACCTGGGTTGGCCCCAGGCCTCTTCCTGTCCTCACCACCACTTTTCCAGAGAGAGTAACAAGGACATGTCTCTTCTGTCTCATCTCACCCACTCTCCAGCTCTCAGGTTCAGTGTAACATGCGGAGTGGGTGGTATCCCGCCCTCCAGAGGCCATGTAGCCTGCTGTCCCCCAAGCCTGCCTATGCCTCAGAAACACCTGGCAAATTTAAAATACAAAAACAAACGGATTTCCAGGCCCACATCTCAGCTCTGTTGAATAAGAATCTCCTAGGTAGGTACCTGGAAATGCATGCTTTTAACAAGTTTCCAAGGTGATAGAGATGCAAACAGTCCACGGACCCGTGCGGGAGACCCACTGATTTTAATGCATGCCATATGTCCACATAAACCAACCCAGACTGAGAGATGTTAGCACCAAAGATTATGGGACGGAGGCCACCTGGTGAACCTGTTCTTGTATTTCATAGATCTCCTATGTTGGGCCCCCCCTGGGACCCAGTGCCAGTCCTGGGTCTATTTCTTCACATCCCAATCCTCAGTTTATCCTCCAAGGGGCAGTAGATCAGCCCTCCACACCCTCCCTATAAATAACTTTGATATTTTTTGAGGCCTGCTCTGAGGTCTTCCTTTTTAGCTTGCTTATTTCTGTCAAAGGAACCCTCCATTTCTTCAGCTTCCTAGGGATGTTTGCCCACCATATTTTGGAATAAGGCAAACGATGGGCCGAGGGCTGCAGGAATGAGTAGGTCAGTGAGAGAGCGGAGGTTCTGGTCAATGTGCTTAGAAGTTGGTGGCATTAACCCAAGTACCAGCACTGGCGCTCCCAGGGGTGACCTATGGGCGTGGGGATGGGAATGGGAGGAACTGGTACCTGCCTAAAGGGTGTAATAGGTAGGCTGCTTCTCCAGCTTACACGATCAGAGGGCAGAGGATTGAAAACCCTAGCGCAGAATCTCAGCACACTGGTGAGGACGAAAACAGCCTCCCATTCCGCTCTTTCTGCGGCGCACTAGGCCGGGGCATCTTGCAGGGCGCGTGCCATGGAGCAGCACGCCCAGGCAGAGAGATAGGCTTGCTCTCGGGGCCTTGCCAATGCAGGGAATCACACCTGCCCGCAAGCCGGGATGCCAGAATGCGGGTTTCCCTCTGGCCCACGGGCTCCCTGAGCTGTGGTTTCTGTTTAATCACACAGACTTCAGCCGGCAGGTGGGAACAGAAGAAACACGGGCCAGAGCGGAGGACAATCACCCATGAGGCTGAAGACGCAGAAGCTGCAAGGCCCCTCCCTTTCACAGGCTCCTTTTAACAGCCTTTCCTTTCCCATTTAGATGATAGTCACTTCTCTACTCAGAATTTCATACTATTTTCTTCAACTGCGTAAGCATCAAGCCTTGTAAACCTGGCACTTCCCTGGCCTGGCGAACTCACCGTTGCGTACAATCTTCCTTTACTGTTCATGGCAACGAAGAGCGCACTTCTCACTCCAAAGAGACTCACCACACCTCGCTCCACGGTGGAAATTTCCAGCAGGCCTGACAAGGAAAGGGGAGCCACATTACCTAAGGCTCGTGCAAATCACAGTGGGAACTTGAGCCGACAAGGGCATCTCAGTGCATCCCCATTCTCCTAGAAAGCCAGGCTCTCCATCACCCCGTCCACGATCCCTCTCACTCTAGGGGACCCTGGCTGCTGCAGTCACCAAGCGCTGCCATTGTGCTGTGAAAAATCCAGTTCTGCAAGGGAAAGTTCTGATATCAGAGTTAGGGACTGCAATGACCACTTAGCTACCTATTTAAGATGAGCCTTGACTCTGGGCTTTCATTGACATAATTACTTGAGGTCCTTGACTTGAGTAAAAAAATACATTCTGATTATTACTATTCTTAATGTGTACTCCACATGTTTCAACAAATCTCAACCCCCTTAATCTTGAAAACACAGCAGCCACGCCATGGCTGATGGCTTTCTTAAATCCTGCGGCCCCCATCCTTTCTTGGATAGGAGACTAACCATACAGCAAGCTGACAACTTGCAGGATAAGAACCTGGGGACAGAGGGAGCTCGTTGAAATAAAAAGACGGATGTGCTCCAGTTGGACATTTTGCAATTGAATTTCCTTTCCTTCTCCAAGAAAGAAGCTGAATAAAAATCAGCTTGTGTCAAATTTGATCCAAGTATACTAACTCATTCTCCCTACCCCTGCTTTGCGGGCTTCCCAGACTAATGGTTCCTAGTGGTCTTACAAGGCATCAGATGGGCCAGTAATGCTGAAATAGTTAGTGCCACGGAGGATCTAACCAAGGTGATGGCAAGGAACACCAGGATGCTTGGACCCCAGTATACTGAGCCTGCACCCAGCTAGAGTCACGTGGAATCATCTAAGTGGTGAGCAGCATTTCTGTCCCCTTTATAGTGCATCCTGGCCACTAGAGCATGGCCCCTTCACCTTTTAGCCCGGCATGAGCCCAAGCCCCCAAGCGTCCCAACTGGCTGCAGCTGGCACTCACTGTAGGGGTTCTCCTCGTGGGTCCCGCTGATCCGGCCGTCGGGGGGCACCTGGAGGTGAAAGCCGATGCCCACGTTGCAGTAGAGCCTCCGCTGCCGCTTGATCCCCACCAAATAGCCACTTTCCCAGTTCACCCCGGCGATCTCTCCAGCTAGCCCGGCACGAGACCTGGACAGCAGGGTGCCCCAGACCCTCGAGCCCAGCAGCGTGTTGTTGGCACGGGTGCCTGCAGGCGAGGGCACCACCATGCCCACTAGGATGCCTAGGAAGACGAGAGCCCACAGCGTGCCCCGAAGACGTCCTGCTCCCCGGGACATAGTGATGAACAGCCTCTGTCCCAGGGCCATCCACCTTGCCTCTCAGGCACGTGGTCAGAATTAATGGCCCTAAAAATACCGCCCTTCTTGTTTTTCTCCCTCCGGCATGGCGGCAGGGGCTTATTTTTGGAAGGCAGATGAAGGCTGCTGACATGAAACCAAAGCCTGCATCGGGCACTCGGGTTGAGAGCAGAGGGACCCAGGCTGAGCCGCGGCCGGTAGAGACCATGGCTCGGGGACGCTCTCTAGCTCGCCCGCTTGCTCCGTCCCGAGTTGATGATATTTGATTTGACCTATCTTTATAGTTGGTTCAGCAGCCCGGCCCTCCCCTCCACCCATCATCACCCTGACGTCAACCCGCCCGGCTCACTTATCCAGGGCTGTAACATTAACCTGCTCTTGGGCCTGGCTGCCTCTCCAGACCCCCATCACCCTCCACGCTCCCCAGGGGTTCTGGGAGCCACTGTCATTCCAACTATGAGGCAGGAATGAAGTGAGCAGGGAGCATCTCTGGGGGAGGGGGGAAGCTGGCTGGGGGCCCAGGGAAAGAGAGAGGCGAGAGGCCACCCAGGACCCATATTGGGCAGAAGTTCTTTGCCTGGCAGCGCTGGCTTCCTTATTTAGAGGGCAGTAGGTAGAGGCAGGGATGGGAAAAGGCTGATGACCGTAGCCTGCAAGTCACCCTCGAGAGCTTTGCATGGAAACAGCTCCTGGTGGAGGGGAACACCGAAAGGCCAAACCCTTTCAGCAGGAAGGCACGGAAATTCTCAGCGGGTGGGGATGGGGGTTGTTCAAGGAGCTTTAAGATTGTGGAGGGAGGGAGGGAGGGCAAGGGCAAGGTTTGCCTGCTCACTGTCCTGGTCCCGGCATCCACCTGGGGTGGAAGTAGTGTCTGGCCTTTGACGTAGCGCCCTGGCCATTCTCCTCCCTGGATTTATCCCTGGCATGTGACTGATATTATTCCCATTTCACAGATGAGGAAGCTGAGGCTTAGAGAGGTTAAATGACTTGCCCAAGTTACCACAGCTAATAAGTAGCAAAGCCAGAACTTCTAAGGTTTGCCTGAGTCTAAAGCCTGTGCATGTCTAACGTTTTCAGTAGAAGTTGGCTGGCCCACAGAGTCTGTTTAGCTCCTTAAATGCCAATAGCACATCACAGAGTGATTTCAGTAGCATAAAATGATTCATTTGTTAAAAAAAAACTTGAGTGTCTTTGATGTACATGTATTTGCAGATAACTTCTGTATTTGCAGGTAACTTTTGCTGGGCTGATATTACATTCAGAAACTAGTAAAGTATTTCTGCCAGGAAGTTATTCCTACACTCATTTTTCCTTTTCCCATATTACTTTTAAATAGATTACATGTCTAACTGAAGTGAGAAAAAAATGTTAAGCTACCAGAAAACCCACCCCACAAATTGCTATACGATATAAGAAGGAACTGTTAATATGTCTCTGAGGGTGAATAAGTTAACAAGGGTCACCTGGGGAATTGAATTAACTTGAGTTTAAAATCCTGTTTCTTGTACTTCCGTTCAGGTCTTAATCTGTTGGTGAGACATTAGTGCTGATTGTGCAGGGATTGGAAGGAGTGTGTGGGGGGTGATGACAGTGGCATACAGATGGATTTGAGCGTCCTGAGCAGTAGAGTTGGTCCCAGCAGGCAGCTCCCTTAGCCACACTCTGCACCCACGTTGCAGGCTGCAGGTAGCCTGAAAAAGCTCCTGGGGTGAGTTCCACGGCCCAAGGACTCTACCGAGGCACCACCACCTTTCCTCTGATTCTAAACCTTCTGCTGTGCCCTGGGTCCCAGCCTCTGGTCTGTGGCTTCTACCTGCCTTCTCTGCCCTTCTGCCCGTTCACTGGGTTCGATGCTTTGGTTCAAATTTCTGTCAAGCCATGTGTTTCAGTGTTGCCCTAGACATGCCTTCTCGGATCCTGTGAAGCCCAGACATCTGTCATGACCCTCAGCTGGTAAACTGAATGGGGAGGGACATAGGCACCACTTGTTCCTAATGTCACCACGGGCCCCTGGCTTCCCCATTGGCTTCCTCTCCCTTCCACTGCCATTGTCCTAGACCCAATCTCATCTCACCAGCACTGCCGTTTCCCACAAGGAAAGATGATGCCTTAGAGGTTCAGATTGAGTCTACTATGTAGGCCTTTGTTGGAAAACTGTTGTTAAAAATCCTCCTGCAAAGTAAGAGGTTCATGAATAATCCGAAGACAAAGTTGTCAACAAAAAGAACTTCACTTTGGATTTCCAGCGGAGTTTCATATAGTTAAGCTTTCATGGATGCAAGAGCAGTGGGGACACTTTTTCAGTGATGTTTGGAATCTTGTGTTAATTATGCTGGTGGTCCTCACTTAGGGAAGAGACAGTCCAGAAACATGTTGGATGGTAAGGAGAAGTCAGTCTGAAATTAACACTTGCCTTGGATAATTGGAGAGGTGCTCACCAGTAGAGCCCAGAATCTCTGTGGAGTTTCTTGGAACCCATCCACTTTGGGACTGCCTTAGGAGAGAGATTAAACTATAACAAGGTCCATGCCATATACCAATAAAAATGGTAAAGCTTCTTAGATTCACCTCATCCTGGGTTCCTCTCTGTGCGGAGGTTGTGGTTCATGTCTCATAAAGCAATGGGCTTTGGAATGGGGACACCTGGATTTGAATCTCAACTCCACTATTTAGTGGCTCCGTGACCTTGGGAAAGTTCTGCATCTCTCTGAGCTTCATTATTTTGTCGTCTGCAAAATGAGATCATTGCTTCCTAAGCTTGTTACAATGACTCGCAATAATACATGCGACTGGCGCAGTGCAGAGCACGGTAGAGCTATTTCTCAGAAATTTTCCTGAAACACATCGAAAATCTCACCCAATTAAAGAGGACAAACCAAAGTGAGAAAGACCATCTCTTATCCCAGGGGGTGGGAGAGACACGTGGGCTTCCAGCTCTTCACTGCCATCCGCCAGAGCATATGTTGTGATGGCTGCTAACATATGCAGAAGCAGGCAGCCCAGATTCCTCAAATGTTCTGAAAACCAGTGAGTGCCTTGGTGTCGTCCCCTGTTAAATTTAAAACTTAAGTAATTCATGCTATTAAAAAGCCTGGGTCTTATTTTTATCGGGTGATGCGATGAGGCCCTGTTCTAAATGCACCTCCTCTGCCTGTCTCTATAGCAACTTTACTGTGCTTATATAGCCATATATTTTTCCTGAAGGCTAATTAAGTTGACAACTGCTAGGTCTTCTTGGCTTACCAGATTTGTACTTGACCCTTCTCTTGGGGCTTAGGGACCCCTATGGATGTGAAGTGATAGAGAAAAGAGTAACAGGTGGAAGAGGCCTCCCTCCATGGACCCCTCTTGCAAATAGTTGGCCAACAGCCTTTGGGGATTGTCAATCACTCTCGCTGGATGAGCCAAGATCCAGTGGAGGTGAGTAGGAAAATATGTTCATGTCTGTCTCCTTCTACAACAGGGTCCTTATCCCCAAGGGGGATGCCACAAAATACAGGTTTGTCAGATTTGGCAGTGCTTAGCCACACCAACCTTCTGCATCATCTGCATGGCAGAACGCCCTCCGTCACACCAGGTGGTTGCTCTCTGTGACTCCTGTGTGTTACATAATCGAGATCAAATGCCTGAGGGGTGACCAAAAGGAAAGCACATAAAACCCAGATACGCCTCATCCATGTAGATTGTGAAAAGCTGAGCTTACTTGTACTTTTTACATTCGGTTTTGAAAAGCTAGCATTTGCCTCTTTCTATAGATAATTTGGAAAATACGGAAAACGATAAGGTGGAAAACAAAATAGCTGTTTGTGCTTAGCATCTTTGTCTCTTTTGTCTCAAGGTCTGTCTGTGTGCGAGCTTGGCACAGCGGCCTGGAACCCTCCCTGTATCTCCACCCCATCTTGCTCAGACAGGCACCTCCCTGCTGTTTTTAGTGACAGAGGTTGCTCACGGGATTTAATCAGCATGAGAAGGACACTTGTAGAGATGAGGATCTAGGAAGGATTCCTGCCCTAGGCCTGAGCAAACAGGCACATTTGCAGCTCATAAACTTGCTACAAGAGGGAGAATTGAAGAGAAACAGTTTCAACTGATCAGCAGTGTCCAGGTAGAACTTCTGCAAGGATGAGCCAGCATTAGCTTGCTAGCGATTCCCTGGGGAAACCTAAACTTTGTACTTTCCTAGTGGAACTCAACTTCTCCCAGGCCTCACCCGCTTACACGGTGGGAGCCATTAATAGTCATAATCCACATTTCCCTCGTTCTTCCTTCTTCCAACTCATGTGGAACTTCACCCCACTACAGATCACCCCCGAGAGATTTCTGCAGTTCCAGAGCAGTCTCACACATGTTCACGAGCACGTGACTGCTTTTGCCTGGGCACACTGCCAGGCACCTGTGTGGCTCACCCTGTTCTCCAGCCCTTCCACCTCCTGCTGGGCAGCCCAGGCGTGTTCCCTTTCTCACTACAGCTCAGCACCTGAAGCCCTCAAGGAGCCAGAGCTGCTTTATGTTCTGTTTCAAAGCCAGGAAGAATACCTTAGCCCCTGTCTTCATGTTATACCTGTGAAAGAAATACCTGGCCAGTACTACTCACGCCCTGGTGATCTGCTCATTTGAAGTTTTTGCAGACTCCCTGACCTGCAAAGGACTCAGTCTTGTTATGGGTTGAGCTGATCAGGTGGTATTCCCATTTCCTTCCATGTGGATTATTTTTCTGGAGGCCCCTCAACCCCTCAGACAAATAGACTTCTGCTGGGGCCGGCCCATCTGCATTGTCCATATGTGTCTGAATCCTGGCTTGAGTTTAGACTGGAGACACTGCCCCACTCCCAGAGACCCCTACGATGGGGAGGGAGGGAGCCCCTGAACGCACGGCTTTGTGGTCTGGTTGGTCACCAAGTATTTGCAGAGTTTTCTGGGAGAAAGCATGTAATTCTCCTCTCGACACCAGAAATCATCTTCTTGCTTTATGATCTGTCCCTTCAATCTGAGCCCCACTGTGGCTGTGTCTCTCAGCGTGACTTCCTGTCCCCTAGTGCTGTCTGTCTTCTCTGTCTCACTCACGCTCTCCCCTTCTCCCTCCTTACTATGCTCCAGCCACAGATGCAAGTCTAGAGGCTCAGCCAATTGCCGAGAAAGCAGCACCTCAGGGCTGGCTGACCACCACTGCCACACATCTCAGCTGAATTTGCAAAGGGGCAGAGGAGTCGGATAACTTTCTGGAACCTCGGAACCGAAGGGATTTTGGCTCCGCTCAGAGTTTTGCGGTTTCTCAGATTTATCTCTCATGATCATCATCTAATAATACCTGCTGTGTGCTGAGGCGGGCATGCACCCTGCCAGCCACCATGCAAAGTTATGTAAAAGACTCAGCCCTTAGTGGCAGGCTCCCCAGTGTGACACAGAAGACCCTCCCTGTCGTGACCTCTCCCGGCCTCTCCAGCTCCATCCTCTGCCTCTCCCTCTCTGGGAATTTTTGCTTCAGCAACCTCAAATGGCCTGTTGTTCCCAGGCATACTGGGTGCTGTTTCTGCCTCATGTTTTTGCTCAAACTGTCCTCTCTTTGCCTGGTGAGTTGCTTTCCTCTTTAAAGAGTCAGCTTAAGTGTCACCTCCGGAAGTAATCCTTGACAACCTTCCACCTGTCTCTAAACTGGATTCAGCGGCCTGTTCCCCTCCCCGCTTTCCCTGCCTCATTGGTATTTCACACGATTATCTCTGTCACTGCCCTTACTGGGTTTTAACACTCTGACAAGGTGCTGACTGTGACAGTGAAATCCTTAAGGCATCAGTGGCGTCTTACTGTCTCTGTATCTTCAGAACCGAGCACCGTGCCTGCCATGCAATACGGTTTATGACATGTTTGAATAAATGTGGTTGAATTAAAGGCTTTACATCCATGGATTTCACTAGACGAGCTATTCTCAAACAAGGGCCAGCCCTCTGTAGAGGAGTGATCAGAATTTTGGTAGGAGTGGGATATTCATTTAAAAAAGCGCTTTCAATATAAAGATTTGCATGTTGTCATTTAAAACACTTACATTGAAGACTTCTGCTTTCACTGTGATGGAGAAACCTATACTTGACTTGCGCTCCCATAATAAACAACAAGAAAACTGGGCAAATGAAACAGCAGTTTTTAAACACTGGATAACAGAAAGCGCAGGACTATGATCCCTGAAAAAAAGGAAATAAGTAAGATGGACCCCCATGATCCCCTCTTCTTTCTGCCTGGAGGCACTCTCCAGACCTCAGCGCAGGAAAGCAGAACCCACGCAGAGCGCAGGGGTGACGGTGAGTGGAGGGTTCGGAGACTGAAGTTTGGTGAGGCTAAGGCAGTCACAATTTGCAGGATAGAAGCCAAAACAGAGGAAGCAGCTTAGAGAAAGGGCTTCAGAAACAGGTATAGGTTTGCTCTTGTGTTTGTTGCTGAAAGCAAAGCCACATAAGCATGGACGAAACTCCATGAAACTAGGAAAAGCGCTGCCAGAAAGCAGTAAGGTGAGCCATCCTGAGCGCGCACACGGGGAAGCTTTGTTCAGACCAGCCAGGTGGAGAGAACTAGGTGTTCTCAGTGGAGAATACTCAGTAGAGACCCCAGAAGGGTCATGTCTTGGTAACAGGGATAAATAGGCTCTGCAGGAACTGGATTTATTCTCTTGCCCCAGATAACAAAAACATCGGAAAAATACATCGAAGAACAGTTTTCAAGACATTAGACATCAGGCAGCAAAGAACAGTGATTCTTGAGAAACGAGGAGCTGAGATGACTCCTACACGTCTACCAGCTTACTGATTTAATAGAGATTTCAGGCATGGTGCAGGGAGGAAAAACCTTGTTGGAGCCTGGAAGACACCTTGAATTGAGGAGATGAAGCAAACTGAGAAAGACTAAGGCAAAGAGGGCTTTCAGGGAAGAGTACCAGAGAAGAGAGAGCTGCACAAAAAAAGAATGTAGAGATGCATTGAGGGACCCCCTCAAGTGGTCACAGAGTACTGATTAGCACGTGTGTACAGTACCTGAGGCTGGAGAAGGAACTAGGGTAAAAGATTAGAGGGAGCAGTATCTGGAGCTCATACAAGACCGGAAACAGTACCTGTTCCCACCAGCGAGACTGGAAAATATCCTCATTCCTGGGGTGCTGGGTTGAGTCTTGCCTCACTAGTGGGGAATGATTATCCTCAGACCAAATGCTGCTCTGATCCCCCCCTAACAAATATTACAAGCAAACACAAAAAGGATCAATCTCTTTCCAAGTATATTAAACGCACTCTAGGACAAATTTCAAGAATATTTATAGAACATCAGGCCAGGTGTGGTGGCTCAGGCCTGTAATCCCAGCACTTTGGGAGGCTCAAGGCAGGCAGATCACGAGACCAGCCTGACCAACATGGTAAAACCCTGTCTCTACTAAAAATACAAAAATTAGTCGGGCATGGTGGCATGTGCCATAATCCCAGCTACTCAGGAGGCTGAGGCAGGAGAATCGCTTAAACCTAGGAGGTGGAGGTTGCAGTGATCTGAGATGGCGCCACTGCACTCCAGCCTGGGTGACAGAGCGAGACTCCATCTCAAGAAAAAAAGAAAAGAAAAAGAAATAAAATAATCCAGCCCTGAACAGGGCAAAATTTGTATATTAAATCGACATATAGTAAAAAAGGCCAGTCATGCAGAGAGGTAGGATAATATGAGTCATAATGAGGAGAATAATAATAAAGTTGAAACCAACCTGGAATTAACACAGATGTTAGAATTAGCAGACAGAGGCATTAAAACAGTTATCATAACTGTATTTAATATGTTCAAAAAGTTAAAGAGAAGATAAAAAAACGTTAAGTAGAGACATGGAAGATGTAAAAAAGATCTAAATCAAACTTCTGAAGATAAAAAGTACAATGCTTGAGATGAAAAATGCACTGGATGGGGTTAATGACAGGTTGGACATTACAGTAGAAAGCATTAGTGACAGTGAAAATATAACCATAGAAACTTTCAACATGAATCACAGAGAAAAAAATCTAAAACATGAACAGAACAGACGTCTGGGTTACAGTCTGGTATATAAGTAGCTTGAAAGTTGTCATTCCATCCTAACAACAAGTAGAAGCCCAAACACACTAAAAAACAATCAACGCTTTTTCTCAGATTTGTGAGACAGAGGATGTCACAGGGCAAGCTGTTGCTTGAAAAACTAGAGAGACAGGCACATACAAAGAATCACAACTTGCTAGAGCTTAAACCCAGAAGCTGAAACCTCCATGGAAACCAGAGCTGGGGCAGGGAAACCAGAGCTGTAACTGATCGATTGTTGGAGGCTCAGTGAATAAGACTGAGTGATAAAAACTCCACTGGAGGGTGGTGGGGGGTGGTACACTTTTGTGACTTTTGCCTCCAGAAGCTCTACCAGGTTCTCATGGTGAATATCGGAGAAATCTAGATCAAAAACACTGCAACAGAAATGAAGAATACCTTTGATGGGCTCATTCGTAGATTGGACATGGCTGAGGAAAGAAGCTCTGAACTTGAGGATATGACAATTGCAACTTAAAAGCGAAGAGAAAAATGAAAAAAAAACAGAACAGAATATCCAAGAGCTCTGAGGCTACAGACGATGTAACTAATATATGCACAATGGGATATCAGAAGGAGAAGGAAAAGAAAGAAATAGAACCAACATTTGCAGCAATAATGACTGAGAATTTCCCCAAATTAATGTCAGAAGTCAAACCGCAGATCTAGAAAGTTCAGAGAACACCAAACCAAATAAATGCCAGAAACTGCCTATAGGAAATTATATTCAAATTTCAGAAAATTGAAGATTAAAAAAAAAATTCTTGAAAGGAGCCAGAGGAACAAACACCTGACTTACAGAGCAGTATTGGGGCACACCCTGAAGTATGGTGCCTTGGCATGCTGATTACTTGGAACTGAAGATTGGAAAGGTCTCGGAAGCAAGGTCTTTCTGACCTCCTTCTGCTTTCCTATCTCCTGCCCCTCCACAAAGTGAGTCATAGAAACCAGAAAGAATCCAGCTGGGCAGGGTGGCTCATGCCTGTAATCCCAGCACTTCAGGAGGCCAAGGCAGGCAGATCAGCTGAGGTTAGGAGTTCAAGACCAGCCTGACCAATATGGTGAAACGCTGTCTCTACTAAAAATACAAAAATTAGCCGGGCTGTGGTGGCACATGCCTGTAATCCCAGCTATTCAGGAGGCTGAGACAGGAGAATCACTTGAACCTGGGAGGCGGAGGTTGCAGTGAGCCGAGATCGTGCCCCTGCACTCCAGCCTGGGTGACAAAGGGAGACCCTATCCCGCCCACTCCCACCCCCACCAGAAAAAAGATTCCTTCTTCCCCAAGGTGAGTCATAGAAACTAGAACCCCTCTCCCCCAAAGCAAGCCATAAAAACAAGGAGGGCCACTCTCTCCCTTTTCCCTTCTCCCTTGAAGACCCTCATTCGGAGAGTCCTGCTCCATTCCCAGGAGGAAGGAAGGTTACACAGAGAAGTCAAGAAAAATCTGAACAGACAGGCATTGCTGGGTTTCCCCTTTTCACTCTATTACCATTAGATCATACCTTTTGGTCCAATTCCATTTCTACATGGCTGTCCATTAAAGCACAAAAACAGAAAGTTTCCCCTGGGTCCTTGTGTCTTCATTTCTGAAGTCTCAATTCTAGTTTGGTGGATTTTTCTCTCAACACTTTAAATATTTCACTCCACTCTCATTTGCATGGTTTTTGAGGATGTCAGATATAATTCTTTTTTTTTTTTTTTTGAAATGGATGATGTCAGATATAATTCTTATCTTGGTTCCTGTGGGAATGAATAGATGTAATACCTCTCCTCACAAATCACAAGGTTCATGGCCAACGAGAAAAAAATGATAATAGCAATAAGGTATTCAATTATGTATGTTTATGTATGTATAATATAATTATGTATGCTTATGTAGAAATGAAATATACTATTATACAATAAATGGGAGGGAAAATTAGAAATGTTTTATTATAAGGTACTTGCACTATCTGTGAAGTTGTATTGTGCTACTTAAAAGTGAACTTGGCCTGGCGTGGTGGCTCATGCCTATAATCCCAGCACTTTGGGAGACTGAGGTGGGCAGATCACTTAAGGTCGGGAGTTTGAGACCAGCCTGGCCAACATGGTGAAACCCTGTCTCTACTAAAAATACAAAAATTAGCCAGGTATGGTGGTGCATGCCTGAAATCCCAGCTACTCAGGAGACTGAGGCAGGCGAATCGCTTGAACCTGGGAGTCGGAGGTTGCAGTGAGCCGAGATCGTGCCACTGCACTCCAGTGTGGGTGACACAGTGAGATGCCGTCTCAAAACAAACAAACAAACAAAAGTGAACCTGAGGATGGGCATGATGACTCACATCTGTAATTCTAGCACTTTGGGAGGCTGAGGTAAGAGGATAGCTTGAGGCCAGGAGTTTGAAACCAGCCTGGTCAACATAGTGAGACCTCATCTTTATTTTTTAAAAAAAGTTAAATAAACAAACAAAAGCAAAAAGTAAAAGTGGGCTTGAATTTATTGTCAATGTATGTTGCAAACACTAGTGTAACCACTGGAAAAAAAGTAAAGAAGATAGAGTTGATATGCTAAGAAATGAGAGAAAAGAGAATTATGTAAAATGTTCAACTAAAACTGAAAAAGGCATAAAAAGAGCAGGCAATAAAAATAGGAACAAATACCAAGGACAATGAATAGAAATAAAGTAACAAATATGAGAGAGATTAATTCGATGATACCAACAATCACTGTAAACACCAATAGTCTAAATTGACTAATTAAAAGACAGAGACTGTCAGCGTGGATGCAAAAACAAGACCCAACTATCTGTTGTCTACAAGAAATCCACTTTAAATACAAAAACATATATAGATGAAAAGTTCAGGAGTGGAGGAAGAAATACTATGTTAACACTAATCAAAATAAAGTGGGAGTAGCTATATTAATTTCAGACTGTGCAGACTTCAGAGCAAGAAAACTTACCAGAGATAAAGCAGGACATTATAAAATGACGAAGGTGTCAATACTCCAGGAAGACATAGTAATTCTTAATAAATGAATCCACTATTATAGGTAGAGACTTCAGCACCCCTCTATCAGAAATAGACAGTTCTAGCAGGCAGAAAATCAGTTACGGCATAGTTGAACTCAACAGCAACATCAATCATCTGAATATAATTTACATCTATAGACGACTCCATCTAACAACAGCAAATTTCACATTATTCTCAAACATACATGGGATATTCAGGCCATAAAACACACCTTAAAAAAATGTAAAAGCACGGAAATAACATAATGTCTGCTCTCAGACTGTAATGGAATTAAACTAGAAATCGATAACAGAACTACAGATGGAAAATCCCCAAATACTTGGAGACTAAGCAATGTGCTTCTAAATAACACATAGGTCAAAGAAAAGATTTCAAGATAAATGTAAAAATACTTTGAACTAAATCAAAATGAAAAGACAACTTACTGAAAATTGTGGGATGCAGTGAAAGCAGTGCTTTAGGGAAATTTACAGAATTGAATTCATGTATTTGAAAGGAAGAAATATCTAAAAATCAATAATCTAGCTTTCACCTTAGGAAACTAGAAAAAGAATAGAAAATAAAATTCAAATTAAGTGAAAAAATAAAAATTATAGTAGAAATTAATTAAATTGAAAAGAGAAAATCAATAGAGAAAATCAACAAAACCAAAAGCTGATTTTTGGAATGGATTGATAAAATATATAAGCCTCTTGCCAAGCTAACTAAGATAAAAAGAGAAAAGACACAAATTGCTAATATAAGAAATGAAAGAGGGCACATCACTACAAGTTCCAAGGACATTAAAAGGATAATAAAGGAAAATGATGAACAACTCTATGCTCACAAATTTGACAACTTAGGTAAAATTATTCAAGTCATTAGAAGACACAATCTAAAACAAAAACAAACCAACAAACAAAAACAGGCAACCTAAATAGGCCTATCTCCACTAAAAGAAATTGAATTAATAACTAATAATCTTCTAAAACAGAAAGCACTAGGCCCTTACAGATTTATCTGGTGAATTCTCCCAAACACTTAAGAAAGAAATTATACCAATTCACGACAAACTCTTCCAGAAGATAAAAAGAGGGAATATTTTAAAATTCATTCTGTGAGGCCCACATTACTCTAAACCAAATCTAGGCAAGGACATTCAAGAAAAGAAAATCACATACTAACATCTCTCATGAAAGGCGATGCAAAAATTCTCAGTGAAATATTAGCAAATTGAATCCATTAATTTATAAAAAGAATTTTATACCAGAACCAAATGCAATTTACCTGAGGTATGCAAGTCTGTTTCAACATTCAAAAATCAATTAGTGTAATCAATCACATTAATAGGCTAACAAAGAAAAATCACATAATTATGTCATAAAATGCAGAAAAAGCATTTGACAAAATCTAACATCTATGCATAATAAAGAAAACTCTTAGTATACTAGGAATGGAGGAGAACTTTCTCAACTTAATAAAGAACATTTACAAATGCCCAAGAGTTAACATCATACTTAATGGTGAGAAACTAGATGCTTTCCCATTACCGTCAGAAATAAGGAAAGGATGTCTCCTCTAACCACTGCTTTTCAACTCATACTGGAAGTTCTAGCTCATGCGACGAAACAAGAAAGAAAAGGTATACAGATTGGGTAGAAAGAAAGAAAACCGTCTTCGTTTGCAGATAATATTATTGTCTATGGAGAAAAACTTTTTAAAAATCAACAAAGAACTCTCCTAGAACTAAGAAGCAATAATAACAGGTTGCAGGATACAAGGTTAATGTACAAAAGTTCATCACTTTCCTATATGTCAGCAATGAACAAGCGGAATTTGAAATCAAAAACACATTATCGACTAGTGCAGTGGCTCACGCCTGTAATCCCAGCACTTTGGGAAGCCGAGGGGGGAGGATCATGAGGTCAGGAGTTCGAGACCAGCCTGGCCATCATGGCGAAACCCCGTCTCTACTAAAAATACAAAAAACTTAGCCAGGCATGGTGGCAGGTGCCTGTGATCCCAGCTACTTGGGATGCTGAGGCGGGAGAATCGCTTGAACCCGGGAGGCGGAGGTTGCAGTGAGCCAAGGTCGCGCCATTGCACTCCATCCTGGGCAACAGAATGAGACTCTGTCTTGAAAAAAAAAAAAATTTACACTGGCACCCATAAAATGGAAATACTTAGGTATAAACATAACGAAGTATGTATAAGAGCTTTATGAGGAAAACTACAAAACTCTAATGAAAGATATCAAAAAATAACAAATGGAGAGACATTTCATGTTCATGGATAGGAAGACTCAATATTATCAAAATGTCCACTCTTCCCAACCTAATCTGTAGATTGAATGCAATATCGATTAAAATCCCAGTAAATTGTTTTATAGATATCAGCAAACTTATTCTAAAGTTTATATGGAAAAGCAAAAGACCCAGAATAGCCGACAAAATATTGAAGAACTAAGTTGGAGAATAGACAGGACATCAAGACTCACTATAAAGCTATAGTAATTGAGATGGTGTGGTATTGGTGAAAGAAGAGACAAAGAGATCAATGGAATAGAATAGAGAGCTCAAAAATAGACTGACATAAATATAGTCAATTGCTTTTGACAAAGGAGCAAAGGCAATATAATGGAGAAAAGACAATCCTTTCAACAAATGGTGCTGGAATACTTGGACATCCATGTGGAGGAAAATGAATCTAAACAGACCTTATACTTTTCACAAAAATTTACTCAAGATGGATCATAGATCTAAATGTAAAATGCACAGCTGTAAAACTCCTAGAATATAACATAGGAGAAAGCCAATATGATTTTGGATATGGCAGTGACTCTTTAGATATAACAGGAAAGGCAAATCCATGAAAGAAATAATTGATAGGCTAGACTTCATTAAATTAAAAACTTCAGCTCTGTGAAAGACAATGTCAAGAGAATGAGAAGACAAGCCACAGGCTGAAAATACTTGCAAAAGGCACATCTAACAAAGGCTCGTTATCCAAAGTACACAAAGAAATCTTAAAACTTAACAATAAGAAAAGGAACAACCTGAATGAAAAATGTGCCAAAGACCTTAACAGATGCCCCACCAAAGAAGATACACAGATGGCAAGTTAGTATATGAACACATGTTCAACATCATATGTCATTAGGGAATTGTAAATAAAAGCAATGAGATATCCCTACATATCCAATCACATATCTGTTGGATATTAACATTTCTATTGGGTATGTAGGGATATCTATTAGATATTAACATATCTATTGGATATGTAGGGATATCTATTAGAAGGGCATATCTATTAGAAGGGCAAAAATCCAAAATACCACACCAAATGCTGGTGAATATGTGGAATAATAGCAACACTCATCCATTGCTGGTAGAAATGCAAAATGGTGGCCGGGCGCGGTGGCTCAAGCCTGTAATCCCAGCACTTTGGGAGACCGAGACGGGCGGATCACGAGGTCAGGAGATCGAGACCATCCTGGCTAACACGGTGAAACCCCGTCTCTACTAAAAAAAAAAAAAATACAAAAAACTAGCCGGGCGAGGTGGCGGGCGCCTGTAGTCCCAGCTACTCCGGAGGCTGAGGCAGGAGACTGGCGTAAACCCGGGAGGCGGAGCTTGCAGTGAGCTGAGATCCGGCCACTGCACTCCAGCCCGGGATACAGAGCAAGACTCCGTCTCAAAAAAAAAAAAAAAAAAAAAAAAGAAATGCAAAATGGTATAGCTACTTTGGAATATTGTTTGTAAGTTTATAAAAAAGAACAAAACATAACTCTCATCAGCAATCACACTCCTTGGTATTAACCCAAATGAACCGAAAACTTAATGTCCACACAAAACTTGCATACAAAAGTCCACACCAGCTTCATTCATAATTGTTAAGACTTGGAAGCAATCCATATGTTCTTTAATAGGTAAATAGGGCCAGGCACGGTGGCTCACGCATGTAATCCCAGCACTTTGGGAGGCTGAGGTAGGGGGATCACGAGGTCAGGAGTTCAAGACCAGCCTGGCCAATACGGTGAAACCCCGTCTCTACTAAAAATACAAAAATTAGCTGGGCTTGGTAGCGCGTGCCTGTAATCCCAGCTGCTCGGGAGGCTGAGGCAGGAGAATTGCTTGAACTTGGGAAGTGGAGGTTGCAGTGAGCCGAGATCACTCCACTGCATTCCAGCCTGGGTGACAAAGCAAGACTATCTCAAAAATAAATAAATAAATAAATAAGAAAAAAAAAAAAGAAAAAAGTTAAATAGATAAATAAACTGTAGTACATCCAGACAATGGGATGTTAACTAAAAATAAAAGACAGAAAAAAAAAGAGCTATCAATCTATGAAAAGACACAGAGGAACCTTAAATGCATATCACTGAGTGTAAAGGACCCAATCTGAAAAGGTATGATTCCAACTCTATGACATTCTGGAAAAGGCCAAACTATAAAGACAGTAAAAAGATTAGTAGTTGCTAGGGGTTGTGGGGTGGGAAGGATGAATAGGTAGAGAACACCAGAATTTTAGGGCAGTGAAACGATTTGGTATGATACGAAAATGGTGGATACGTGTCATTACACATTTTTCAAAACCCATAGAGCGTACGCTACTGGGAGTGAACTCTTATGTAAGTTATGGACTTTGGATGATAACGACATGTAAAAGGAGGTTCATCAATTGTAACAAAAGTACAGCTGTGGTGCAGGACGATGATAGTCAGGGGGGTTGTATGTGTGTGGGAGCAGGTGATATATGGGAACTGTACTTTCTGGTCAATTTTCCTATGACCCTAAAACTGCTCTGAAAACAACTAACATTTCTGATGAGCAGAGCATCATTTAAGCAACCTAATACATGTGTAATGGGAGTTTCGAATAGAGGGGAAGGGATGGAAAAAATATTTGAAGAAATAATGGCTCAAATTTTCCAAATCTGAGGAAAACTATAAAGTAACAGATCTAAGAAGCTCAAGTAGAAGAAGCATAAAGACATTTGTGAGGTGTGGGCCGTGTGCGGTGGCTCATGCCTGTAATCCCAGCACTTTGGGAGGCCACGGCGGGCGAATCACAAGGTCAGGAGATCGAGACCATCCTGGCTAACACGGTGAAACCCCGTCTCTACTAAAAAAAAATACAAAAAATATCCAGGCGTGGTGGTAGGCACCTGTAGTCCCAGCTACTCGGGAGGCTGAGGCAGGAGAATGGCGTGAACCCAGGAGGAGGAGCTTGCAGTGAGCCGAGATCGCACCACTGCACTCCAGCCTGGGTGACAGAGCCAGACTCTGTCTCAGAAAAAAAAAAAGAAAAAGAAAAAAAAAGAAAACTATAAGGTGTGACATAATCAAATTGCTGAAAAACAGGGATAAAAATTCTTGTAAAAATTTCACTTTTCTGTATTTATTTTTACTTTGTATATAATTGATACATAATAATTATATATGTTTATGGAGTGCAATGTGGTGTTTCAGTAGATGTATACATTGCATAGTGATCCAGGCAGGGTAGTTAGCATGTCTGTTGCCTCGAAGCTTTATCATTTCATTGTGGTGATAACTTTCAAGATCCTCTTTTCTAGCTATTTTGAAATTTAACGACATTGTTATTGGCTATAGTCACCATGCTATGTAATTGAACATCCCAACTGATTTTTCCTAGCTGTAGCTTTATACCCATTGACCAGCCTTCGCTTGTTTGCACTCCTTCTCCTAACCTCTAATAGCCACTATTCTATTCTGTACTTCTATGAGACCAACTCTTAGATTTCACATGTGAGTGAGATCATACTGTGTTTGTCTTTCTGTGCCTGGCTTGTTTCACTTAGTATGATGTCATCAGGTTCATCCATGGTCCTTCAAATGACAGGATTTCATTATTTTATATAGCTGAATGGTATTCTATTGTATATATATACAACATTTTCTTACAAAAAAATCTTAAAGCATTTGGGAGGCCAAGGTGGGCGGATCACGAGGTCAAGAGATCCAGACCATCCTGGTCAACATGGCGAAACCCTGTCTCTACTAAAAATACAAAAATTAGCTGGGCGTGGTGGCACATGCCTATAGTCCCAGATACTTGGGAGGCTGAGGCAGAAGAATCACTTGAACCCGGGAGGCAGACATTGCAGTGAGCCGAGATGGTGCCACTGCACTCCAGCCTGGTGACAAAGCGAGACTCCATCTCCAAAAAAAAAAAAAAAAAAAAAAAAATCTTAAAGCAACCAAAGGAAAAAACAAAGTTGAGGATGACCATACATTTTTGTAGGATATATTGAAAGCAAGAAGACAGTGGACCAACATATTTAAAATACTGCAAGAAAACAGTCAATCTAGAGTTCTATACCTAACAAAATATATTTTAAAAAGGCAAAATGACGACTTTTTGGCCAATAAGAGTTAAATATTAAAGTAAGTCCTTTAGGGAGAAGAAAAATGATGCCAGATAGAAATGTGGACTACATAAAGGAATGAAAAGCACCCAAAATGGTAACTATGTTGGCAAATATATAATAAGTTTTTTTAAAAAGCCATTTAAATATATTTAATAGATAATTGGTTAAACACAAATAACAATGTAGCATAGAGTTTATAATATATGTAGAAATAGAATTTATGATAATAGCAGAAAATTCAAGAAGAGACAAATGTTATAAAGTTCTTATGTTACACAGGAAAAATATAATGACACTTGAAGGTAGAGTGTGATAAGTTAAAAATGTACTATTAATGATAAAGCAACTACTAAAAGAATAACAGACTTCCAGTTAATAAGTCAACAAAAATGGGATGTTTAAAAGTAGTCAGTTAACTCAAAGAAAAGCAGACAAAGAAGAAAAAGGGAACAGAGATGAGACAAACAGAAAAATAGCAATGTTAGATTTAAACTCAGTCATACCAATAATCACATTAAATACAAAAAGTATAAATATGTCAACAGCTGAGATTGGCATATTAGATAAAACAGAATGATGATGTATGCTGCCTAGAACAAAGACATGGTAAATATAAAGATACAACTGTCTCGAAAATAAATCAAGAGAAAGCTTGAGTGTCTAAAAGCTGGAGTGCCAAAATAGATTTCAAAGCAAAGAATACTACAAGCAACAAAGAAGGTGATTTATAATGGAAAAGGAGTCAAATAATAGAAGTGAGCATACAATCATAACTATTTATGTACCTGATAGTAGAATTTTAGAAAACATGATGCAAAACTGATATAATTACAGAAAGAAATAGACAAATCCACAACTACAGTCAGAGATTTCAATACTCTGTCTCAGTAAGTCATAGAACACGTAGACTGAAAATTAGTAGGGATAGAAGTTATCAATAAATCTTACCTAATATAAGTTTCAAGAACTCTCCATCCAACAATAGCAGAATACTCATTATTTTGAAGGGCACATGGTACATTTACCCAAGTAGATCATGGCTTCACTGGTAAATTTTACCGAACATTTAAGGAAGAAATAATATCTGTTCTACAAACTCTTTTAGAATATTGATAAAGAGGATACTTCTCAATTGAACCAGCATTTTTACCATACCCAGATAAAAACATTAGAATTAATAACAACAACAATTATAGACCGATATCCTTCATGAACATAGATGCAAACATTCTTCTTCTTTTTTTTTTTTTTGAGACAGAGTCTCGCTCTGTCGCCAGGTTGGAGTGCAGTGGCGCCATCTCAGCTCACTGCAAGCTCCGCCTCCCGGGTTCACGCCATTCTCCTGCCTCAGCCTCCCGAGTAGCTGGGACTACAGGCGCCCGCCACCACGCCCAGCTAATTTTTTGTATTTTTAGTAGAGACGGGGTTTCACTGTTAGCTAGAATGGTCTCGATCTCCTGACCTTGTGATCTGCCCGCCTTGGCCTCCCAAAGTGCTAGGATTACAGGCGTGAGCCACCACGTCTGGCCAGATGCAAACATTCTTAATACAATTTTAGCAAATCAATTACAGCAATATATAAAAGGATAACGTATCATAACTTCATGGGATTTTTCCCAAAAATGCAATCTTAGTTTAACAGTCAAAAATCAATCAATGTAATTCACCATTTAACAAACAAAAAAAATTATAATAATCTCAATGTACACAGAAAGAGCATTTAACAGAATTAATATCCATTCCTAATGAAAACTCTCAGAAAATTAAGAATAAACTGGAAATTCCTAAGCATGGTAAAGGGCATCTGTGAAAAACCTATGCTAACATTAAACTTAATGGTTTAAGGTTAAGTACTTTCACCCTGATATTCGAAACAAGTCAAACATATTTACTGTCATTACTTCTATTCGACATTATACTAAAGGTTCTAGCCAGTGCAGTTAGGCAAGAAAAAGAAGTAAAAGTCATCTCTATTGGAGAGAAAGAAGAAAAACTGTATTTGCAGAGAATACGATTTTTTAGAGAGAAAGTCCCAAGGAGTTAACAACAACAACAAAAATGTTGGTAGTATAATGAACAACCCACAAGTGAAATTAAGAAAATAATTCTATTCACAATAGCAGCAAAAAGAAGATAATACTCAGGAATAAATTTAGCCAAAGACTTCTAAACATATACACTGAAAACTACAAAGGGTTGCTGAGAGAAATGTTAAAAGATCTAAATAAATGCATAGTCATTTGTGATGGTTAATTTTGTGTCAACTTTGTTGGGTTACGGTGCGCAGATATTAGGTCCAACATTATTCTGGCTGTTCCTGGGAGGCTGTTTTTAGATACGTTTAACATTGAAATGGGTAAACTTTGAATAAAGCATGTTCTCCTCCATAATGTGAATGAGTCTCACCCCGTCAGTGGAAGGCCAGAGTAGAACAAAAGGGCTGACCTCCCCCGAGCAAGAAGGGATTCTGCAGCAGGTGGGTCTTCAGCTTAAACCTCTACCTCTACATATACAAAACCAACTACATATACAAGACCATATACACAAATCAACTCAAAATGGATTAAAGACTTAAACATAAAACCCAAAACTATGAAACTACTATAAGAAAACATAGGGGAAGTACTTGACAACATTAGGTTGGATAAGGAGTTTTTAAATAAGACCTCAAAAGCACAGGTAACAAAAGCAAAAATGGAAAAATGAGATTATATCAAACTAAAAAGCTTTCCAAGGCAAAAACAAAAATAAAAAACAATAGAGTTAAGAGACAACCTACAGAATGAGAGAAGATATTTGCAAACTCTACATCTGTTGAAGGATTAATATCCAGAATAGATAAGGAATTCAAAGAACTCAACAGCAAAAACAAAAAACAAAAAACAAAACAAAGCAAAACAAAAACGAACAAACAAACAAAAATGCCTGATTTAAAATGGGCAAAAGACCTTAACAGACATTTCTTAAAATAAGACACAGAAATGGCCAACAGGCATATGAAGAAATGCTCAACATCACTAATCATCAGCGAAATGCAAATCAAAACTACAATGAACCACTATCTCACTCCAGTTAGAATGGCTATGATAAAAAAGATGAAAGAAGGCAAGTGTTAGTGAGGATGTGGAGAAAAGGGAATACTTACACGTTGTTGGTGGAATTGTAAACTAGTACACCCATTATGAAAAACAGTATGGAGTTTCCTAAAAATATTAAAAATAGAACTACCATATTACCTAGCAATCCTACTACAAAGTATAAGTCCAAAGGAAATAAAATCAGTATGCCAAAGAGATATCTGCACTTTCATGTTTATTGCACCACTATTTACAATAGCCAAGATATGGAATCAACTTAAGTGTCCATCAACAGATAAATGGAGAAAGAAAATATATATGTGTGTGTGTGTGTATATATATATACACATTTCATCATATATATGATGAAATACTATTCAACTATAAAAAGGATGCAATCCTGTCATTCATGACAACATGGATGGATGTGGAAGACACCATGTTAAGTGAAATAAGCCAGATATAGAAAGACAAATACTGCATTATCTCACTCATATATGGAATCTAAAAAAATAACAGTTGATATTATAGAAGCAGAGAGTAGAACAGTGGTTACCAGAGACAGGGAAGGGGAAGGGGAAGAAGCAGATGGGGAGGGCTTGATCAATGGGAGCAAAGTCACCATTGATGGGAGGAGTAAGTTCTGGTGTTCTATTGTATGGTAGGGTGATTATGGCTAATAGTAAAATACTGTATATTACAAAATAGCTAGAAGAGAGGCTTTTGAATGTTCTTACCACAAAGAAATGATAAATGCATGAGGTGATAGATGAGGTGTCATTAGAGAAATACAAATTAAAACTACAGTGAGATATCCTTTCACACCCACTAGAAAGGCTCTATAATAAAAAACACAGACAATAACGAGGGTTTGTGAGATTGTGGAAGAGGAAAAACTGAAACCCCCATGTGCTGCTGGAGAGAAGGTAAAATGACGCACCCTTGAAGAATAGCTTAGTGGCTCCTCAAAAAGCTAACTGTAAATTTACAGTATGATCCAGCATTTCCACTCCTAGATATCTGCCCAAAAGACATAAAAACATGTATCCACACAAAGACTTATATAGGAATGGTCACAGCACCATTATTCATGGTAACGCCAAAAGTGGTACCTGGTTAAAATGCCTGGTTAATGAAGGAATAAAATGTGGTCTATCCTCACGGGGAATACTATTTGGCAATAAACGATACAAAATACGAATACATGCTATACCATGGAAAAACTTTAAAAGCTTTATGCTGAATTAAAGAAACCGGGCCCCCAAAATCACATATTGTATGATTCTATTATATAAAATATCGCTAAAAGGCAAATCTATAGAGCCAGAAAGTAAATTAGTGGTTGCCAGAGACTACAGGTGAAAAAGGGTGGTTACTCCAGATGAACATGAGGGATCTTTTGGAGTTGAAGAAATGTTTTAAAATTGAATTCTGGTGATGGTTGCACAAGTGCAAATTTACTGAAACTCTTGGAATTTTATATTTGAAACAAGTAAATTTTATAATATGCAAATTATACTTCAATAAAGCTGTCTAAAAACACAGGAGAACTTCTTATAGAAATTGACAATTTGACTCTAAAATGTACAGGAAGTGGCAATGTCCAAAAATAGTGAAAACAATTCCGAAAGGGAAGAATGAAGTCGGACAACTTATGTGAAGATTTCTATAAAGCTGCAGAAATCAAGAGGGTGTGATACTGTTTCGAGACAGATGTATAGATCAGTGCAGCTGAATAGAATCCAGGTATATTCACATATGCATAGACAACTGCTTTCAGCAAAAACAAAAAGGTATTTCAATAAATGATGCTGGAACAATCCACAGGTGGGGTAGACAGAATGATGCTCAGCTATCCCCGCCCCAAGATGTCCATGTTCTAATCCCTAGAACACGAGGATGTTACCTTATACGGAAAAATAGGATGTCGCATGTGTGATCAAATGAAGGACTTTCAGATGGGGAGATTACCCTGGATTATTCAGGTGAGCCCAACGTAAGTACGAGAGTCCTTAAACGTGGAAGAAACAGGGAGGAAAGAGGAAGATGTGACCACAAGAGGAAGGCATAGAGTAATGCAGTGTTTCTGCCTCTGAAGATGGAGAGAAGAGGTCATGAGCCAAGGAGTAGAATATGAGTGGCATCTAGAAGCTGGAAAGGCAAAGAAATGGAGATTATCTTGTAGGGTATCCAGAAAAGAACATTTATGACTTTGGTTAGGAGATAGTTTCTTAGGTACTATATTAAAAGCAGGATCTATAAAAGAAAATAATTTTAAATTAGATGTATCTTTGGAAGACCAGAAGTTTTTAAAAATTAATTAATTATTTTTGGAGACAAGAGTCTCACTCTGTTGCCCAGGCTGGAGTGCAGTGGCACCATCTCAGCGCACTGCAGCCTTCACCTCCCAGGTTCAAGCGATTCTCATGCCTCAGCCACCCCTGTAGCTGGGACTACAGGTGCGTGCCATCATGCCCAGCTAATTTTTTGTATTTTAGGTAGAGATGGAGTTTCACCATTTTGGCCAGGCTGGCCTTGAACTTATGGCCTCAAGTGATCCACCTGCCTCAGCCTCCCATAGTAGTGGGATTACAGGCAGGAGCCACCATGCCCAGCCAGAAGTTTTTAATTTTGATAAAATTAATGTTGTTAAGAAAATAAAAAAACAAGCCACAACCCCAAGAAAATATTTGCAATATTTGCAAAATATCTCACATATATGTGATAAACGACTGAGGTTCAGAATATATAAAGAAATCTTGCAGCTCAATAATATGACACAACGCAATTGGGCAAAAGGTTTTAGCAGACCCTCCATAAAAGAAATATACAAATGGTCAATTAGCACGTGAAAAGAAGCTTAACATCATTTTTGCCTGGAAAAGGCAAATCGATACCACAATAAGAGGCTATTTCATACCCACTAGGATAGCTAAAATTAAACGGTATGAGAATGCCACGTATGGATGAGGATGAGGAACAACTTGGAGCTCTCAAACACTGCTGGTGGGAATGTCAATGGTACAACCTCTTGGCAGTTCTTATAAAGCTTAAAGTGTACTTACTATACAGCTCAACAATTTCATGCTAGGCCTTTGCCCAAGAGACATTCATTTCATGCAAAAACTGTAAACTTGTACGTGAAAATTAATAGCAGATATATACATAATTGCTCTGAACCGGAAAAAACTCACATGCATGTCAACCAGAGAATGATTGACAAAATGTAGTACATCCACACAATGGACAACTGCCGAACAATGACACTGTTATACGCAGCAACGTGAATGAATCTCAAAACCATTTGCTGAGCCCAAGCTACACAAGAGAGTTCAGACTTCGTGATTTAATTTCTTAAGAAATAAAATACTAGAATAGGAAAAAAACCCCAAAACCCCAATACTGACAGAAGGCAGCTTAGCGGTGCGCTGAGCCAGGAGTGGTGGGAACTGAATGCAAAGGGGCATGTGGGAACATTTTGGGGTGATGGAAATAATCTGTGTCTTGACTGTTGTGATGCATGCACATTTTTCAAAATGTATTAAAATAGTATACTTAAATGACTATATTTTATTCTATGTATATTATATTTTTAAAACGTTGATTCAAATATGATTTTGAAATTCCAAATAACAAAGGAAGGTCAGACAGTATTTATTCTATGTAATTAGAAGCACTGACTGAAAATGTTTGAGAAATACAGGGGCACATCATCTCTAAGGTGACCTCAGCTCTGATACTTTCATGACTTCATGAAAGAGGTTAAAAGCCTAGGAAAACAGGGTTAGGCTTGACATGAGGAAGAAATCCCAGCAATAAATATAGAATAATTGATTTTGGAGGAAGGGGCTTCGTGGTTATATTACGCAAACTTTTTATCCTATATAGGGATCCCTGTTACAAACTCTTTTATCAGGTTACCATAGATGATGGCGGAAGTGATGGTGTGTGACTTCCGAAGCTTGTTGATGAAGGACATTGAAGCTTCTACTTGTTCTCTTGAATTGCTTCCCTGTGGGAAGCTAGCCACCATGTTGAGAGGATACTCAAGCAGCCTGTGGAGAGGCCCATGTGGAGAAGAACTGAGGCCTCTCACCATAGCCAGTCCCAGCTTCTCAGGCACATGAAGGAGGCCCTGCAGCTCAGCCAAGCCTGTAGATGACTGCAATCTGGCTGACCTCTGACTCTGCCTTATGAGAAACCATGAGCCAGGCCACGTGGCCAAGCCATTCTGAAATTCCTGACCCATAGAAACTATTAGAGATTATAAATATTTATTTTTAAGTCACTAATTTTGAGTAAAATTGTTACATAGAAATAGATTAATACAGGTAGCAAGTTCTTTTATCTTAGGACCCAACGTTTTATTCCTCAGTTCTTAGTCACAACAGCTTTCCTTACAATTACTCAAAGCCCTACTGAGGCTTTGCTAAATTTATCCAAAAAATTACTCACACTAGGATTTTTATCCTTTGTGTACCCAGGCCATAGATCCAGATGCGTCAGGTCGTCCCTGTTCTTAAAACAGCTATAGTTATTCACCGCCTCTTCCTCTTCTTCCTTTCTGTCTCCATCCTTTCTGATTCTGCAGTTACTCTAACAGTTGCAAGTTTTTTCAGAACTAGGTCCTTACAATCACTCAGAGCAGGAGTCAGAAAACTATGGTCCGTCAGCCAGGTTGGGCCTTCTACCTGTTTTGGTAAATAAAGTTTCATTGCACCATAGCCATGTTTCTTTGTTTACATATCGTCTATGTCTGCTTTTGCAGTACAATGGCAAAGTTGAGTGGTGGTAACAGAATTCATATGGCTCACAACACTTAAGTTTGCACCACCAGAGTTAGCGTTTCTAATATTTCATATTGTGTACCAGCCTACCTGGGGCTTCTGCTGCAAAACTCCTGGGCAGAACTGGGCACAACATATCTCCGTGTGGCAGCATTCACCCTCACAATCTGGGGAGTCTGTCATTCCAGGGTCTCGTTTTCCAGTCCGCAATAACCATTGGTATATCACAACTCACCCCACTTCAGTTTCTCTGCTTTGCTCATGGCAGAGTTCTCACTCCACATGTGAGGCTGTGGGATGGGGGCATGGTTCTTTCTATTCTCCCTTATTTCCTTTCTTTCCTCTCTCTCTCTTCCTTCCTTCTCCCCAAAAAGGATGGGCAAGATGGCGGAATCATTTGAATTCATTACTTACGAATTGAGAAACAGTGCAAGGAGATGGGAAAAATTTGGCTGTGGGACACACACACGCACACACACACACACACACACACAAAACCAGAGCTGGGCGAGTTTGGCATGGAGATGCCATCCCCTGACACATAATCACAGAGCACTTCTCAGCTCTGACCCTTCAAAGAGGAAGAGGAACAAGGGTAATTCCAGCTATTACAGGTTCTTGGGCACCAAATGAAACACTCTGTTGTAAATTGCATATAATCAGAGAGGAAGAGACTTTTATTTCTCTGTGGTTATGAATGGGACTTTTCCTTCCTCTTGTCTAGGAGGAAAGGAACTGGTTTAGATCAGTCTGGGGGAGTTTCCTTTGACGGAGATGACCAGAACTCTCTCTGGATCCTAACAGGGTTCCTGTCCTATATTCAGAGCATGTGTCATGGAAATTCTTATGTCTCTTTTATTGTACCAAAATCTCCCTTCTCCTTGCCACACAATTTCTGTCCTTAGGACCAAGTACAAAAACTACAGGATGGTGGAAACTTTCAGATGGTTGGAAGTGATGGATACAGAATACGAGCTCCTGCTCATTCTATAATGTTTTTGCAACTCCACGCACATAGTCCGTGTCCTCTGGGAGCTTGCCGTTTTGTAGGGGAGACGAATTATTTGTAGGAAAATACAGAGTTCCAGAGGTCTGACCCTTAAGAAGCACAGAGGGAAATAGATTTCAGATACTGCATATATTTTTTTTTTTTTCTGTGCCAAGGCAGGCTGGACAAGTTTCTTCTATTTTATGCTTTTAGAGAGGACCCTTCCAGGAGTGACTGGTGATGTTCTCCAGGTGATGACAGTGGGTATTTGGAGACTGTTGTGCCCCTACTGGTCCAACTTCTATACCAGGGCTGTCTTGCAACACATTTTCTCTTAGCCTCACACTGAGTAGGATACTAAGAGTGGAGTGGGAGATCCACTCTCACTGGGGACACAGTCTTCTGGAATAAAGACAAAGAATTGCATACACAAAACCATTAGACAACCAGACAGAAAAAAACAGATTTCTGAACCGTTCAGAACAGAGTGTTCCTAACTGAAGGAAGAGGACAACATGGTCTAGAAGTTGGAGAAGACAGAGCTGAGTTAGTGGGGGTGGGGTGAGCAGAGAGGAAGGGGCAGGGCTAGGACAGCAGTCTCCTCCATCCCACTGAAGCCACTTAATCCCCCCAACCTAGTTCTTACCTCCACCCTCCATTTTGCCTTCCCATTATGACTTATTTCCATTTAGCATTTAACACTATTTTTTATATACCACTCTGAGCGTGTCATTTATCTACATTAGTTGATCTCTCAGTTTCATCAGCTTGTTTTTGCCACTATTTTCTATCTCTATTATATTTTCATTGTGCGATATATTTACTTCTCAATCTTGTTATTTCATATCGATTTCCCTATCTATTGTCTGTCAAATAATGTATTTCTCTATCCCTATTTATTATCATCTGTTTTTACTTTCCTGCCCTTTCTCTTTTATGTCTAAATGGTTATCTGCCTTACATCTTTCATTCTAAGAAATTAAACTGTTTCCATTTGCAGGTGACACAATCTCATATATAGAAAACCCTAAAAACTCCACCAAAAAGCTTAGGACTAATAAATGATTTAGTAAAGTTGTGGGACACAAAATCAAGATAAAAAAGCAATAGCATTTTCTACACACTAATATATGAAAAGGGAATCAAGAAAACAATTTTTTTACAATAATATCAAAACATGTATAACGTTAAAAAAAGGCATAAATTTAATCAAACAGGTGAAAGATCTGTACACTGAAAACTATAAAATATTGACGAAAGAAATTTAAGAAGACATAAATAAATGAAAAGATACCCTGTGTTCATGGATTGGAAGAATTAATATTGTTAAAATGTTCATACTACCTGTAGTGATCTGAGACTCAATGCAATCCCTATCAAAATTCCAGTGGCATTCCCCATAGAAATGGCAAAAAAGAGTTCTAAAACTTACATGGAAGCACAAAAGACCCTGAATAACCAAAGCAATTTTGTTTGAGCACAAGGAACAAAGCTGGAGGCATCACACTACTTGATCTCAAAATAGACTATGAAGCCATAGTAATGAAAAATCCACGGTATTGCTACAAAGATAGACATTATAGACCCATGGAACAGAATAGAGAGCCCAGAAATAAATCCATGGATTTACAATGAGCAAATCTTCCAAAAAGGTGCCAAGAACATACAACCCAGAAAGGACAGTCTATTCACAAAATGCTGTGGGGAAAACTAACATCCACATGCAAAAGAATGAAATTTAACCCCTGTCTCACACCATATATAAAAATCAACTTGAAATGGATTGAATGCTTAAATGTAAGACCCGAAAAGTTTCTTGATGTTGGTCTAGCAAAGATTTGATGGATATGACCCCAAAAGCACAGGCAACAGAAACAAAAATAGACAAGCAGACTTTCATTAAACTAAAAGCTTATATGGCAGTACAGGAAACAATCAACAGAATAAAGAGGCCGGGCACGGTGGCTCAAGCCTGTAATCCCAGCACTTTGGGAGGCCGAGACGGGCGGATCACGAGGTCAGGAGATCGAGACCATCCTGGCTAACACAGTGAAACCCCGTCTCTACTAAAAAATAAAAAAAAAAAAAAACTAGCCGGGCGAGGTGGCGGGTGCCTGTAGTCCCAGCTACTCGGGAGGCTGAGGCAGGAGAATGGCGTAAACCCAGGAGGCGAAGCTTGCAGTGAGCTGAGATCTGGCCACTGCACTCCAGCCTGGGCAACAGAGCAAGACTCTGTCTCAAAAAAAAAAAAAAAAAATCTACAGAATGGAAGAAAATATTTGGGGATCATATACCTGCTAGGGAGTATGCAAAATATGCAGTGAACTCAAACAACTAGAGAACAAGAACACAAGTAACCTCATTTAAAAAGGACTTGAGTAGCTTTTTCTAAAAGAAAAAAAAAAGACAAGACATATAAATGGCCGAGTATATGAAAAAAATGTAATTATCAGGGAAATGCAAATTGAAATGACAATGAGATGACACCCGACACCTGTTAGGATGTCTATTATCTATCAAAAAGATAGGATAACAAATGTTGGTGAAGACGTGGAGAAAAGAGAATCCTTGCACACAATAAAATGCAAGGAATATAGGAATATATATTCCCATATTCACAACGGAATACTATTCAGCCTTAACATAGAGTTGTGAGGAATATAGGAATATGTATTCCTGTATTCACCATGGAATACTATTTAGCCTTTAAAAAGACAGCAGTCCTTCCATTTGCAACAACATAGATGAAACTTGAGGACATTATGCTGAGTGAAATAAGGAAAGCACTGAAAGGCAAATACTGCATGATATCATTCATATGTGGAATCTTAACAAGTTGAACTCATAGAAGTGGAGAGTAGAATGTTGGTTACCAAGGGCTAGGTGAGGGGCAAGAATTAGGAAGATGTTGAAGAAATTAGGGGGAGAATTAGGCAGATGTTCAGTTAGACAGAAGAAATAAGTTCAGGAAGTCTACTGTACAACAGGGTGGCTACAGTTAATAAAAATATATTGCATACTTGACAATAGCTAACAGAGTCAATTTTAAATGTTCTTAAGACAAAAAAGTAAGTATATGAGGTAATGAATATGTTAATTAGCTTGATCGAGCATTTCCACCATGTATACATCTATCAAAACATTTGCATACCATAAATAGTATAATTTTTGTCAATAAAAATTAATTTTTAAAAGTCTTGCATCCTTAATATTCCCTCTATTTTTCAGGTTTTTCTTCTTCATTACTCATAAATCTTTTCCTACCCTTGTTTCCACCCAATAGTCCTCACAGGACAACACTCCACCACCCTGTGCCAATGATTTATTTTTCTCTCATTTTTTAATAGTAACAAGCAAAGTTTTATATAGCTTTCCTTATCTGACAGGCAGTGTTATAAGTATTTCACATATGTGCATTAGTTTAGTCCTCAGAACAAGATCATTGATTCTCATTATCCCCATTTCAAGGAAACCCAGGTAGAAGTTCAGTGACATGCCCAAGGTCAAGGCTCAATTCCAGGTGGTCAAGCACCAGAATCTCTTCTGTTAACCACTGTGACATGCAACCAGCTTCGGGGAATCTCTGCTCTCTCAGCTTCAGCTTCCACTGCTCCCAAATAGTCCCCTTTCTCCCCTCCCCAAATGTAATCCTAACACTTAGTTCAGAATTCCTAAAACAGAAGTCAGGAGAGGATTTTGGCTTAGCTTCCAGTACTGCTTAGGCTAGGGAACACAAACGTCTGGCCATGCTCTTGGCATGAGGGAGGAAAAATACAAGGAGAAAAAGATACGGATTATTATTTCAGCAAATTATCGCACTATCATGGATGAGGTGAGAATATCATAGAAAGGAGGTGGCACTGTGACCTTTTCTGGCCCAGGTTCCCAAGCCTCTGAGCCTGTTAGCTTCCTTCCATGTCCAATTCCATATCACACGTAATCATTCCTGCTCTTGTAGCTAGGGTAATCTGCTTGAAAAACAATTTTATCCATGAACTCTCTGTTCAGAAATATTCAGAAAGATGTTATCTGTTCTGGAATTAGATCATGGGGATGATTACATAACTTTGTGGATATACTAAAAACCACTGAATTTTACACTTTAAAAGGATGGGTTTGATGGTGTGAATTAAAGCCTAATTTTGAAAAAGAGGAAAGGTATTTTATCATCTCCCCCTTTGGAGTTAAATTCTAGATCTTCAGGATCTTCCACAATATGATCCTTCATTATCTCTCCAGTCTAATTTCATCTCCCACTATTCAGCTGTCCTTTCCACTCTCCATACCCAGTCCTCCTCCACATCTCTGGTCATGTTTCTCTTAATTAAAATCCTTTTCTCCTTCCGTTCGTCTCTATCCCATACTTTCCTCAAGATCAGTTCAAGCCCTACATTTCTGAAAACTAGTCTTTGTTAATTTCTTTGGACTCTAAACCCTCTTTGCTTTTATAGTATACCGACTTTGGCATACATTTTAGTATGACAGCTCCTTGAATGGAGAGACCCTTCTTTTTCATCTCTGTAACTCAGCATCCTGCACAGAGCCTGGCACAGAGTATACACTTTGAAAAGTGAATGTATAAACTGCATTCTTACTAATTTCTAAATGGTTCATATGTGCTTGTCTTGTTTCTTCAACTTCACTGTAAGGTCTTGCAGAAAGGGTCTACATCTGTATTTGAGATTTAGCACAAGTTCAGAACAGGACATCTGGTTGACCCCTGAGTGAGTTAGACCCTTCAGCTGCTTAATTACCTGATGGCTTGGCAGAGAAAGTTATGCCTTTGGCATTTTATTGGTGGTGCACTGACAAGGGAGGACACTGAACAGGCAGCGAGAGTCCCCAGGATGCCTGGCTGAATGGTGGTTGCTCCACCCTTAACCACAAATGGTTCATTGTCCACCACTTTTGGCATTTGCAACAGTATTTGGAAAGAGATGTAGCAATTTCCCCCTCAGGGCTTATTTTTAAAGTCAGTGGCTGAGAGTGCTTGTCGGAAGTGGGGTCAGACAGAGCTGAGGGCTCTGGGCTGCCTGGTGGATGGGACGGGTGCTGCCCAAGAAGAGATATAGTGGTTGGTCCTTAATTTTGGACCTACTGCCCTGGGAGAAAAGTCCAGGCCAAAGGAAAGGGATGACTTGCCCAAAACAGATCCACAGCTTCCATGGAGATACAACTACATAGTCAGGCAGTGTTTTGCCAACCCTAAAGTTTTAGGACTAGAGCTGGGTCAGCCAGAGGGCTAGTTGGCTTCTACTCACTCAATGGAAATGTAAGTTTTATTGAGGGCTACATGTGCCTGGTAGTAGTATTCTGCTAGGCACTAGAGATTAAAGTGTAGACATGGCAGTTTCTGCCCTTGAAAAGATTATAGACAAATAGGGAAAGCCAGACAAATGAACAGATAAATATATTAGCGTGGTAAGTGCAACAATGGTGGTAGAGGGATAAAGACTCTTTAGTTCCTTAAAGAAGTGGCATCCAAATTGAGGCCTGGTGGTGAATTGAAGGTAACCAGATCAAGGAGGCAGATATTTCAGATTGTGCAGTACTCAAGACATGAAAGAAAATGTCATCTACACAGATCTGTAGGTAGTTCAGTTGTCTAAAGCAGGTATCATCATGTAATATAGCCCATAAGCCTAATCCAGCAAGCCATCTGTTTTTGTAATTAAAGTTTTATTTAAACACAGTCCCACTCATCCATTTGCATATTAGCTATGGCTGCTGTTGCACTACAACTACAGAGTTGAGTAACTGCAATGGACAACACATGGTCCTCTAATTCTAAAATAGTTACTATGCTGGTCTAGAGAATATTGTTTGGGGAAAGGAGTTGGAGAGTGTCCAGAAATGAGGCTGGAGAGGTAAGCAGGAGACATACCAACGAGTTCACTCTTTATTTTAAAAGCAACATAGGAGCAACTGACACATTTGAAGCAGGAACACAGCATGATCATATTTGAATTTTAGATAATTATGGTGAGATTAAGAAAGAAGAAGAGGCAAAACTGAAGTTGGAGAAACCAGTTTGAAAGATGGCAGATAGTCAAGAAATAATGGCTTTAATTATGAAGGCAGCAAAGGGATGGGAATAAATGAACAGATTTGAAAGATAAGGATTTGTTGATCAACTATGGGATTGTGTGAGAGGGATGGCACATCAGGCAAACTTTCCATTTGGAATTTTTCTAAGATGAGGAAGAAGCAGTAATGACCCAATAGCTCATTGATACTATTAGACTTCTCTCATTTACATGGATGTTCCAGTCTTTCTTGTCTCACAATATTGTTTTTTATTTCCCCCCAGTCTACTTAGACTCAATATTACCACTTCAGTGGAATGTAGAAACCTTGTCACCATATAGGTTTCCATTTATGTTCTAGTTGTTCTTTGCATAAATATGTTGAAAATCTCATTAGATAATGTTACAATTTTTGCTTTCAATAATCAAACATACTTTAAAGAACTCAAGAGGAAAATATTGTATTTACCCAGGCATTTACCATTTCTATTCCTTTTCCCTCATTCCTTATGTTCCAATTTTTATCCTGAAAGTCATTTTCCTTTTATCTGAAGAACTTCTTCCAGCAATACTTCCTTTAGCAGGTCTGCTGGCAACAAATTCTCTTAGTTTTTCTTTCTTGGAGAATGTCTTCATTTTCCCTTCATTCCTGAAGGATGTTTGTACTGGATATAGAATTCTGGATTGACAGTCTTTTAGCACTTTAAAATTGTTCCACCACCTTCTGGCTTCCACAAGTTTGGATGAGAAATCTGCAGTCATTCAAATTGGTGTTTCCTTATGAGTAAAGCATTGGGTTTCTCTGGCTGCTTTCAAGATTATTTTATTTGTCTTTAGTTTTCAGTATTTTGATCATTCACTAAATTTGGAGAAATTTTGGTCAATATTTCTTCAAATATATGTTTTCTCAGCAATACATCTTTTCTTTTCTTTTGGGACTCCAATGTCATGAATTTAGAACTTTTTGTTTTTCTCATACAGCCCATGAGGCTCAGATCATTTTTTCATTTTTTTTCCTCTGTGTATTCAACATGGAAATTTTCTGTTGATCGATTTCCAAGTTCACTGGCCATTGACTCTTCTCTTTATCATCTTGATTGTGCTTCTGATCCTATCCAGTGAGTTTTTTTTTTTTTAATTTTGGAGATTGTATTTTTTATCTCTAAAATTTCCATTTGGTTCTTCTTTAGATCTATTTCTTTGCTAAGAGTTTCTATTGTTTTACACATTTCAAGTAAGTTTTAAAAGGCCTTTTATAATGGCTGCTTTAAAGTCTTTGTGTTATAATCCCAACATCTGCCATCTCAGAATTACACTCTATTGATCGTGTTTTGAGAGTTGAGATTTTTTCTGATTCTTTGTAAGGCAAGTCATTTTAGATTGTATCTGGGTCATTTTTACATTGTTATTAGACTCTGGGTTTTCAATCCTATGGAGAATGTTGATATTTTTCTCTTAACAGACAATCAACGAGTCTGTTGCAGGCCACACATTCAGACCGACCTCTTGTGGGTTATGGTTTCAATGTCATTCCCATTTTCAAAGACTTTGTAGTGTTATTTGAATTTGTCTTGCATGTGTGTCACTCAGTGGACATCTAAAATCTGGGTGTAGTCTAAGCTCTCAAAAGCTTTGGTATGAAGTTTAGAATTTGAGTCACGCTGACACATCTCTAGTGTAAGCCCAGGAGTTCATAAACAACCTTACGGGTTGGCTTACCAACTCTCCCTTTCTATAATTTTCCTTGTATTTACCTTGGGTCTCCCATTTTCCACTTTCAAGACAGAAATCCAGGGCTTTAGTTTCCCACACTCATTTGTGTACATCCTGTAATTCCTGCTTTTTGGTTTCGTTTGTTTGTTGTTTTGTTTCCTCAGCCTGGGAAAGCATTTTCCTCTACTTTTTATCTGGCTAATTGCTACCGATTTTTCAGGTCTTAGTTTAAATATAATTTCCTCCTAAAAGCTTTGTCTTATTTGCATATCAATTATATTCCCCTTGTTATTTTCTCACAGGACCCATAATAATCTATAATTACATATATATTTGTGCATTGATTTTAATGTCTCTTCTACTAGACAGAGGATGAGATTATCTGTCTTATTCACTATTATGCAATGTTTCCAGTATCTAAAACAAGGCATGGTATACAAAAGATGCTCAATATTCATTTAATGCATAATTATATTCTTCCTTTCATCCATGCATCCATCTGTCCATGCTCTGCCTCATCCCAAAAAAATATATGAAGATTGTCACATTCAAATGTGAACCTACTCTCAAGGATCAAAGTAAACTGTATCTTTTTGTAACTTTATAATTTGTAAAGCGTTCTTTTTTTTTTTTCCTGTGTGGTTTTATGAATTAGAGAGAGGAAAATGTGTTAATCATACTTTATAGACAAATTAACTGAGATTCGAAGAGATAAAACAATTTGTCCAAGGTCACAGCTAGTAATGAAAGTGATAGGTAAGGCTTAAATGACAGATTAGTTGGTTATAAATTTTTAAATTGGCAGTTATTTTCTCTTAATGCTTACCATTTTCTGGTGCTCATTGTTGCTGTTGAAAATTTGTAGTCTTTAAAATTGTCATGCAAATCTCTCTTCATTTGATTCTTAAAAAATTTTTTAGAGACTTTTAAGATTTAGGTGTTCTGCAATTTTACCACAAAGGGTCTAGCTGTATATTTATTTTTCTTTTTCTGCTTAGATGTCAACCTGCTTCCTGAATCTGAAGATTCATGTTCATCGATTTTGGGAGATTTTTAGTCATGTTTCATTATTGTCTTCTCCCTGTTTCTCTCTACCCTAATAAAATTGGATGCTTACCTCACAATATTCAAAAGATGGATTAAAGGCCCAAATAAGAAAAAGCAAAATGTTAAAACACATAGGAGAAAACATGTGAGTATTTAGCTATGATACTGGGGGTAAGAAACAATATCTCAAGTGAGATACAAGAAGTTTAAACTATAAAGGAAAAGATTGATATGTCACATCAAAATTTAAGACCTCTGTGAAAATAAAACATAATAAAAAGTAAAACAACAAACCATAGCTTGGGAAAAAAAGAGATTTTCAAGAATACCTAATAAAAGTTTAATATTTGGGGCCGGGCACGGTGGCTCACACCTGTAATCCTAGCACTTTGGGAGGCAGAGGCGGGTGGATCATGAGGTCATAAGTTCGAGACCAGCCTGGCCAATATGGTGAAAACCTGTATCTACTAAAAATACAAAAAATAGCTGGGTGTGGTGGTGGGTGCTCCCAGCTACTCGGGAGGCTGAGGCAGGAGAATCATTTGAACCCGGGAGGGGGAGGTTGCAGTGAGCCGAGATTGCGCCATTGCTCTCCAGCCTGGGTAACAGGGTGAGATTCCATCTCAAAAAAAAAAAAAAAGAAAAAAAGAAGTTTAATATTTGGAATATAGAAAGAATGTCTGCAAATTCCATATGAAAAGGGAAAACAACTGAAGAGAAAAAAATGGACAAAGGATTCAAACAGACAACTCATGAAAAGGGAAATCCATGTGGGGAACAGTGGCTCACACCTGTAATCCCAGCACTTTGGGAGGCGAGGAGGGCAGATTACCTGAGGTCAAGAGTTCGAGACCAGCCTGGTCAACATGGTGAAACCCCATCTATACTAAAAATACAAAAATTAGCTGGGCATGGTGTTGCACACCTGCAATCCCAGCTACTCAGGGGGCTGAGGCATGAGAATCATTTGAACCTGGGAGGCAGAGTTTGCAGCAAGCCAAGATTGTGCCATGACACTCCAGCCTGGGTGACAGAGCAAGACTCCGTCAAAAAAAAAAAAAAAAAAAAAAGAAAGAAAGAAGGAAGGAAGGAAGGAGAAAGAATGAAAGGAAGGAAGGAAGTTAAGAAGGAAGGAACGAAGGAAGGAAGGAAGGAAGGAAGGAAGGAAGGAAAATCCAAATGGCCAACAAACGTGTCATGTTGCTCAACATCACCACTAACCAGAGAAATGCAAAATAAAACAGTAACGAGATACTATTTCATACTTATCAGAATGGTAAGAATTAAAATTTCCAAAAATTTCTGCCCAGTCTGTATGAAGGTATGGAGAAAAAGGAGTGTTCATACACTGCCATTAGAAGGAAAATTTGGTACAACTGTGGAGTTAAATTTGGAATTTATTAAGTTTTATGATGTCAATACTATAAAATCCAGAAACTCTTTTCAGAGATATAAACCATGGAAAAATATAACATATGTACACAGTGATACATGTACAAGAATGTGGTTGCTGTGGCACAGTATGAAATGACACAAAAGTGAAAGCAACCTCACTGTCAATAAATAGGAGAATGAATAAATACATAAATTGGACTACAGGCATATAATTCAGAGTCTTCAAATATACTGCAGCCAAAATTAATAAAGTAGCTATATGTATATTAGCATGATTAAATCCCAAAAGCATGATATTGGATTCTTAAAAACACAAATGTTGAATGATATGTAGAAGATAAAGCTTTCAGTACAATACTATATGCATCTTATGGCTACACTCTATAGATATGCATTACAACTATAAATTAACCTATAAGAATGAATAACAACAAAGTCAAGATAGTGGTTACTGCCAAGGAAAGAGTATGACACATTGAAGACAAAAATACTCCCAATTCTTCTCCTCATCCTGTATCCATGCTCTTTGCAATGTGACTTTTTAGCACTTCTCATTGAAATGAGGAGCCTATTACTCCCGCTCTTGAGTCTGGGAGGGCTGTGTGGCCAGATTTAATCAACAACAGAATGTGATGGAAGTGATGGTGTGTCAATTCTCTTTTCCAACTCTACTACCACTATGTAAACACATCTGGGCTAGCCTCATGGAGGATGACTCGCGGTGAAGAGAAGTCCAGTTGTCCCAGCAGAGGTCATCTATTCCAGCCTACAGCCAGCCAACCCCCAAACATGTGAGAAAGCCTAGCCCAGATAATCAGAGTGGCCTACTCGACCCACCACTGACCAAAGACTCAAAAATGAGCCCAGGCGAGACCAGAACTGCTGAGGTGACCACCCATAGAATCGTAAAGAATTATTGTTTCAGTGACGAAGTTTTGGAGTGGTTTGTTCCTCAGAAATGGCTGATACAAGGAGAGACTAGAGCTACAGGAGCAAAAGAGAACGTGCACCTGTGATCTTTATGTAATAAAAAAGAGAGCCCTAAAGCAAATGTGGCAAAATTTTAAGCTTGAACAAATGTAAGTAGTAGGCACATGGTTATTCGTTATAATTTCTCTAATTTCTTTTTTATTTTTCAATTATTTCACGATAAAAGGAAATGTAGATAGCAGAGTCAATGTGCTGCACTAGCCAAGACAGCCAAGATGATTTTTTTTAAAAAAGTATTTATCCTAGTGCCCTTCCCCCATCCCCATCACCACACACATAAAATATACTAAATAGATTAGTGATTTCTGAGTTCTGATTGTCTTCTCTCATCCCAGGACATCTCCTCTATACCTTCCTAGCATCTAATCCTCTTGCCTTAGTTGCTCATCTGCAAGACAGCAAACATATGATCAACTTGCTGACAAGAGAGTCATAAGAGTTGAACCAGGAAAGGACTACAGGGCCAAGTTGTTCATTCGGCTGCTATGTGAGTAGGAGACTTTAAATTCCGTAAGTACTTCATACTATTGTTATTTCTAAAATCTAGATTCACTTCATATAAAAATATGATAGTCCTTCCTGCTCTACTCAAATACAGGGTTAGTCACCTACCCTGTGACTTCCTCCTGACATTCTAACTCGCCCTGTCCTTTGTATCTGAACTTGTTGCCATTGCTGGCACAGGTGGCATTCTGCCCATCTGCCAGGAGGATTTGTGCTTCACCTGTTGAGAATAATGAGGGTTCAGAGGATACTCACTCAGTGCCAGAGAAAGGCAGGGATAAGCAGTCCGCTCTCAAGGGGCTCAACATCTCTCTTGGCCCAATGTATTGCTAATGTTTCTATTTTGACTTCCATAGCACTCTGTGCATGCTTTTTTCTGCACTGACTGTATACCTCTAGCATATGCTGGCTGGTACTGTGGTTACTGTGTGTTCTCTTACCAACTCAATTGGGTTGTAAGCTTCTTGAGGACACGGTGTTTTAAGTGACTTAGCATCCCTTCTATCTAGTGAAAGGAAGAAAGGGAAGGAGGAGAAAGGTCAGACAGGAAGGAAGAAAGGAAGGAGGGGGAGACAGGAAGGAATGAAGGAAGGAAGGATAATAGCAGCAAATATTTATAGAATGACTATATGCCAGGTAATGTGCACTTCTTATGCAATCCTTCCAACCACTCAATGAGGTAGATACTATTATTAATTTCCCTAGCTTACAGATGAGGAAACATGCTTAACGGGATTAGGTAATATGCCCAATGTAATAAGCCACAGCAAATAAACTGAAGAGTCAGCATTTGAATCAGGTTTAACTTTAGAGACTATGCTCCTGATCTCTGATGTTATACTGTTGCTCAGAGTAGAGACTTTTGAGCACAGATGAGCTGATGATAGGAAATGAGAATTTATTATAAAGAAAGAAAAGGAGTGAAGGCTAGAAAGTAGGGGAGAAAGAGAGAGGCATCAATACATTCTCCTCCTGCAGATGTCACACCTAACGTATGACAGACAGTACAGTTTCTGCTTAATTCCTGAACGTCTCCGGAAAGGATCTGTTTGCTTCTTTGGTAATGTGTTCCAGGTTTCATTCTCTGTGCACCAAAGATATCTACGAATAGCTCTTACACTCTGTTGCCAGTGACAGAAGACACATTCACTCGACTCTCACAGTTCACAGTAGTTATGTTCGACAAAGTTGCTGTGAACCCTGACTTAGTGAATACTAAATCATTGCTCCCAAGGGAGGTAGAGAGTTAAATTCCTGCAAGGCTCTGACCACAACCTTCTCATCAGCCCATCAATATATCATCTTGTTTTATGTGTGCTACTGTTGAAAGACACCTTGTTTAATACACATCACTGACTCATTATCACTGAACTTTCGACGAACAGCACTACATTGCATGCCTGGACAGAGCTTATCTAGACATGTGCTGTCTTCATCAGGGACATCACAACCTTCTTGCACTTGGGAACACCAGATAGCACTTGACCACTAGGCTTGGACCATTTTGAACAACAAAATGACCAACACAAAGCAATGGGAAAAAAACCCAAAAAACAACATGGTGCTAATGACCCACGAAAGGGACATTTATTTGCACTATGAAAGCTAAAATACGGCGGCAGAGTGTCACTTGCTGCATGTAAGCTGGGAACATATGTGTTGGGCGACGCAAACATTTTGGTGCTCTGAACATGTCCACAGATAATCTGAAAGTGCTGCCAAAGGCCCTGCTTTTTATTCTGTTGGCCAGTTACAACATCCCCATGACTTTGATGGGATGAATCTATTGTCTTTGTAAATGACTGGATGCTTTTGTAAATGTCTAACAATTTTGGAGTTACAAATAAATTTTAGTGAATAGGTGATTTCACAAATATGGTATCTTCAACTAATGAGGATTGACTGTATATAGTATGAAGTTCAGCCAGCCTTAGAATCGGATATATGAGAAAGCCTGATATGTCTTCCATTTGGACATATCCAGAACCGTTTTCCTGTAGGAACACAGGAAATGAACCGCAAGACAGATCTGAAGTGTATGGTAATTTTATCCGTGTATCTTTAAATAGGACATTATAAGCACATATCGGTCCTGCAGGCAACCTCAGGAGGTTACTCCTCCTTTCCCCTGCTTTAGCTGAAATTTTATTTTAGTTATTAGAGATCATCAGCATCACAGATCACAGAAAAGCCTGCCAAGTCTTCTGTCTTTACAAGTCCCATTGCCCTTGTATAACCTTCTAGAGGCTGAATCTTGCTTGCACTATGCCTTTGTGTATAGAAGAAACTCAGTAAACACTGGCTGTTTACTGAACGAGACTCTCAGGGTCAATCTGCTATTTATGTTTTCTCAATCTCTGCTTTCCCTTTGTAACATACTCTCATGTAAATATTTCTGTCCAAGGTTGTGGTTCCCAGCTCGGGGTTCCTGGAATTAGTGATCCTTTAAGATGTTACTGAGCTATTTAAAGAATCTCTCAAAAAATACATTTCACTTGGATTGATGTCCCACAGGTTAAGTCAAACACCAGGGCTTTGTTTTTGCAAGTTTGCGTGGGATCGGACAATGATAATTCTTGCATTTTATGTGGTAATACTACACATGAGAATGCACGGTGATCACTGTAGGTGACAATACTATGTACCATTTGCTAATCAGAAGCTTCTCTCCAGACATCCTGTCTTTGATTCAAAAAAAGATTGCTCAAATAATTCCAATTATTTGTGTTCTCAAAACATTTCGGGCAAAGATGGGATGGATAATGAAAGGTTCTTGAATAGTTAAAGGATAGAAAACCACTCATTTAAAAGGTTCTGACAACACGGTACTTTTTCCAAATAGGTGTTGTATTCTTTTTGTTTCACATTTATAATGATTTTTATACTTCTATTACTCCTACTGAGCAAATCAGTCCAACTTCATATAAATGGAAAAACTTAAGTCACAGAAAAGCAGCCATTTTCACCTAGAAACTGAAAAATAGAAAATAAAATAAAAGAAACTGGAAAATAGGCCTGAGGCTCCAGTCTCTAACTTTGGTGGGTCCTTTCTACAGTTCTGTGAATTTTCCCTTAGACTTTTTAGAAAAGAAATGTTTCTGTGATTTCATCTTTCTTTTGCGAAACATGTTTTCTTCTTGTGAGAATTAGCCAGGATCCAACGGAAGTGACACAAATGATGGTGTGTACTGTGCCAATAAGAGATCTGCCAACTCCAGGCAAGCTCAGTCTCTTCCTGCTGAAATTCTTTCTCATGCATTTCTTCCATTCTGGTCCCCGTCATGCTGAGAAACAGCTGGGGTCACACTTCTAGATCGATGGCTTTGCTTGTGTGGTGCTTTGAGAGCAGAAATGGGGGGAGGGAAACAGCAGCACAGAATGGAGACCTCAGGTTCAGTGTCTCTGCCTGATTCCCAAAGCACACTCTTCAGGCCTTGAGGGCCATTTAGGAATATGTAACTGTTTATACAAATAGAAAACTTCTAACTCACAATCCTCACCAATGTCCATGTTTGTGCCCATCTCCCCATCCTCAAAGACTCTTGTGGTCAGCTCCTCTCAACTTACTGACCATTCACCTCTGCCTCCATTCTATTTCTGCTCCTATCTGTGCCTTACTCAAGTTGTCCGTTGGTATCCGCAGGAGACTGGTTCCAGACCCCCTGCCAATATCGACATCCCTGGATGCTCCAGTCTCTTATAGAAAATGGTGTAGGAATTGCATATAACCTACACACAACCTCCCATATACTTAATTCATCTACACATTACTTATACCAAATACAATGTAAATGCCACATAAACAGATGTTATATTGTATTTTTAAAATTTTTATTGTATTGTTGTCATTTTTCAGAATATTTTCCATCCAGTTGGTTGAACAGAGAGCCACCTGTACCTAGAATGCTGTCTCAGCCTAAGGTACCTTCTTCACATCATTCATGAAGTGCTTGAAACCACTCCCGTCCAAGAAGCCCTTTAGAACACTCAGAAAAAGAGCCTTATCTCATAATTCTTGGTCCAAATACAAAACTCCAGACTCCTCAATTACTGCATCACAAAAATTCCCACCATTTAAGTGCATATAATTAGCTTTTAAAATTATATATTTATTATTAGCTTGGTGTTTGTGTGTTTCCATCAGTGGTAACACCATAAACATGATTTTTCCAATTTTACTACTTCTATAACACAGTTGCTGTGAAAAACGGACATTCGATAAATGTATCCTGATTTCATATGCCAGATAGTACCTTTACACAGCCCTCAGTTAAAGCCACCAGTTTATAAGTAACTTAGTAGAATAGCCTAGAAGTGACAAAGGAAGAGTTGGGCAGCAGCATCCAACAAACATCCGTGAATGAAACTTCGCTCCTCCATTCTGATACCTCGGCTGCACTGATCTACCGCTCTCCTGTTTCTGCCTCTGTCTTCCCTGCTTTGCATTAGAATCAGTCTCAGTGGTAACAGTGGTGCCTGAAAGACAATTTCTCCAAGAGAACTGTATAGGCTCGAAGGGCGAAACACCTGCCTTCTTGGCAGAATCGCCAGGCTCCCTGACAAATAATTTGGAGAATTTTAGTGTCTAATGGACATACTGCTGGAGTGGATATTCTCCTTAGGGTTGTCTTTAGTGTTGTTACTTGGACACACCTTTTCCTAGAGTAGAAAATTAAGACACATTCTGTTACAGGAAAGCACTCTGCTCACTAACAAGAGTTTCTATAATAGTTATTACATTGAGGCATATTAATGAAGGACATTTTGTGTCTTGTCATCAAGACATGCCATCTTATGACACCAAATGCCCTCCATTTCATTCTTGTGGCCAGTTACAATATCCACACAACTTGGAATTGATGAAACTATTGCTTTTCTAAACACCCGTGTGCTTTTGTAAATGCCTTTGTTTAATGGAGTTGCCACTCATAGAAAATATGTTATAGATGGGACAAATATATGACATGCAGCACCTGAGAAAGTAGTGCTATAAGGAAAAACAATGGAAAAGGAGGGGAAATAGAGAAGCGGCAGAAATGGGGATACATTTATCTGCAAAGAAATGCAAGAGGTAGAAGAGTGGTTAAGCAAGCTGAGAACACAGGGAGGACAGAAATATAAAAATGATCTTCCTTGTCTGATTGTCACAATGTTGATGAGCACTAAAATACTGCCAGGGGCTGGTTTAATCTTGACATCAAGCTTGCAAAAAAGAACACTATTTCTCAGTCCATGAAATGTTATCAACATGCAAATGCAAGGTCACAGAGGGAGGATGAGAGAGACGGAAAAAATCCGAAACGTCTTCTGACTCTAACTTGTACATCCTTAGAAGGAGTAGATTAAAAGGAGGGTTCTGAAACAGGAGAGTTTAAAAGAATAAGCACATTTGTCTCATACATTTGTGTTTCTATAAAAAGATTTTCACAGGAAATTTGTACTTGCGATGTATATTTCAGTGCTTTTAAATTTTGTTTTGGCAAATAAAGTAAAAGGAAGATTTTATCTGCATGTTTAATTAAGGCTTGCACCTGATATGAGTCAAGTCTTCTGAAAAAGTGAAATGCCCCATGTAAATATAATCAAGCTTCCTTTTGCAAGTATCCATGTGTGATAAATACAAAGTTTTAGATTACTAATATTCACAGGTAACATGGAGAAGAAAAAAAAAAGAGAAATTCATAAAGAAACTTTAAGTGTTTAAGTTAGGGGTTGATCACTAGTTTGTGCAGTATATAAATTTTTGGAATAGTTTCACAGACATGTATCTTGATTTGTGGATTCAGTTGCAGGTTCTCTTTCTGGGCATCTTTTGCTTGACAGATTCCCAGCATAGCACAAGTTCCTGGAGAGTTGAACAATCGTCTTCTGCCAGCATGTCAATCTATAAGGGTTTAGTGCTTGGATGTCAGAGTGAGTGTTGATGATACTCGGAAAATCTGGGGAAGCATGTTACTAAGTTGATAAAACATTTCTTCAGAAATACTCTGTAAGAGGAAAAAATAATAATTGCACTTGTCAAATCATCATTGATTTTTAAAATAATTTTAGAAGTATTTTAAAATATGGACCTAGTTCTACTAGGAATATGTGAGTGCAATATGTGAAAATTATCTTTCGTGACTGATATAACTGCATGGCTATGGACAAGGGCTGGTTTTCTGGCTCCATCTTCTGAGAACTTATGTCCTTTGTGTCAAATAATAAGTTTGAGTAATAGAAAAACCTCTAGGTAACACTAGTGTAATCAGTAATATAAAACCACTGATTTTGCTAAGTTCTTCACAGAATACAGAATCATTATCTGCTAATGTCTTTATTTAAGAACGCTTTATAATCTATATAATACAAATGTGGAGAAAAACAAAGGAATGATGAGTCAGGTTTTGTTTAGGGGTTAAACAACAAATCCCTTGAGTGGTAGATGCTGATATCTTTGACAATACACTAAGTGCCTTTATCACATCCAAATACTTCTCTCCTTAAAAAACAGAAAGCGATTCGCATTTTATGTTGTATTTAGGATTTCAGGGCAGGGCGCCTAGCTCTACTGTGAGAAATCTAATAAAAGAGATTAAATTGGGGTGAGATCTATTCAGATAACATACCTGTGGTACTAGAAACTGCACTGTCCTAGAAATTCCTCCATCCCATGAAGCCATTTCCATCATGAAACCTAAAATAGAAAAACAGATGTTGCTGCATTACAAGTTCCGGCCTTCAAACCTACCGGTCGCTTACTGAAATTAACTGAATTTTCACTGTGGGGCTTCATGGCTTGACTTTTTAGGGAGCCATTTGCCTGTAGGATAGGCTACGCCTAAAGAACAAACAAATGTTTGCAATTCCTAATTCTTTGTGCCAGAGAGGTTTAACAGTTTTGTCAACATGCTCTTATTTATGATTTCTCAAATCCAATTTAGTCTCCATACAATGAAGCCAAGACAGCTTATTAAAAGTTAATAAATATGTGGCTCTAGTTTTTTCTTTTTAAGAGAATAAAGGTAATAGCAAGCTAGCAGCAGAACAAAATCTAATTAATGTCCAAATAGCCTTGTATTTCAAAGGGGCTGGAGACTTATTTTGTGACTAGAAAAATAAAACTAAAAAAGCCTATTATGAAATATTTACTTGCTAAACTATCTAACGGAAGCAACAGATGACAGGGGTATCTTTCACATCTTTCTTCTGGGTTGCTCAACTTTCCGTATTTGGGAGGAAATACAGGTGGTGGCTGTCAGAGAGAAGATCATGCTCACCTTTGACACACTTGAACACAAGTTCTGCTCTCCTTAAGCACCAGGGTATAGTCATTTCCTAAAAACAGAAACAAAACATAAGACATGTTTTTAATAGACCTTTGTATAAAAAATAAAGTCAGATCTTTATTTATCTATAATGTTGACCATCCACGTTGTGAACAGATTTAGGCAACTGTTTGCTAATCCCAACTGGGTTTCCTCTAGTTTTTAGGCATGCAGCTTCTTCCGGCTGTAAGACTATACTTGTGGAATACAAACTAATTTAGTTAGCCCCATAAATACAATGAAAAAAAAATCCTTAATTTTTCTGGATAATTCTAAAGACAAATATAAATGACATAGGAACTCTACCTACTAACCTCAATGTTAGCATGAATAATCATATTACATTGTATATTTGCATAAGCAATAAAATATTTTTACTGTATAATACATTATTATAAATGAGTGGAAATAAACAAATGCCCCATCCCAGCCACCTAACAAAACAAATGCATTCATTTTTCTACGTTCCTTTCTAACCTTCAGTCAAATATGGATATAAGTGTCACGGCCGGTCTATAACCAAAACATTGGTAATTTTCCATAGTATGATTAGTATGTGTACCATGTAAAAATCTATTCCTCTTCACAAACACCAGAATTGTTTTTCCCTGTCTTCAGAATTATAACTACAAAACATGTAGATTATTTCATTATTGTGATTATCAAACTTTGTGGGTCTCAGGATCTTTTGTGCTCTGAAATATTAGCCTGGTGCAACGGTGCACATCTGTAGTCCCAACCACTTGGGAGGTTGAAGCAGGAGGATTGCTTGAGCCCAAGGGTTCAAGTCCACCTGGGCAACATAGTGAGACCCCCGCTCTAAAATATATATTTTTTTAATTACTGAGGACACCAAAGTGTTTTTCTTTATGTAGATTATATCTCTTGATATTTATTGCATTAGGAATTAAAACTAAGAAAACATGAATTTAAAAACAATAAACCCATTCATGTTAATATAAATAACATTGTAATGAAAAATAACTATTGTCCAAAACAAACAAAAATTTAGTAAGTGTAATAATGTTTTAAATTTCTGCAAATCTCATTAAAGCCTAGCCTATCAGAAGACATCTGAATTCTTGTATCTGTCTCTGCATTCAATCTGTTATATTATCACACAGCACGTAGCTGCTGAAAAACTCACTGGACACACGTGCAAGAATAAGAATAAAAAAGGCAAATGATGTCTTCCTTACCAACTACTCAGTGTTTCATCTTTTGTAAGCAGGCTTCCACCTCGTCACTCAACTGGAAATTCTTTATGTCAGATCATCAACGATTATTAATTACCAAACCTTTTCTCAGTCTTCTTCTAATTGCTGTTTACTTATTGCTGTAATTCACATACCTTGTGACCACTCCTTTTCTTCATGACATTTTCCCCTCCTCTGCCCCGGGGCTGATGATCAAATTATTCCAGTTCTTCACCGATCTCTGAAAGTCTTTGTGACTTTATGGCTACTTACCGCTATGGCTTCCTATCTAGTGTCCTGAATTCTAGTGTTTCCCCTCTAAACCACTAATTTTGGCTATTTGAAGTACATTTCTGATCATATTATACTCCTGTTTTAAGAACTTACAATTGCTTCCTACTGTCTCACACATAATATGTAAGCCTTTCTTTTACTATTTAAGGCTACATACTTTAAAGCCAAAGCTACTTTAAGCTTCTGTGACTTTTGAATTTTTAAAAATGAAGGTTGCATTCAAGTATATCTGCTCACATTTGCCTAAACATGGTCTGCAACGCCTGTCACCCACCTCCCTCCATTCTTCCTCAATCTGTTTCTTCTACCCACAATGCCCTTCTCAGTAATTCCATCTATTGAACCTGATCTTCATTCTTCAATGTTCAGCTTAATTGCCATCTCCTCCATACCGTATCTCTTATTTTCCCAGCTACAAATATGTCTCCGTTTTCTGAACTCCCAAAGTACTTTATGGTTCTTTTATCTCAATGCTCAGAATTTTATCCTGTCATTTTTGGGGAGAAGGGCAGAGGAACAGGCAGAACGATGGGATTTATTCTTTCTCTTCTTTATTAAGTTGTGTGCTCTCTGAAGGTAAAAGCCACTTTTTATTCACCTTTATTACCTTTACAATGCCTTCTATAATACTGAGCAATACACATGCTCAAAAACATAGGTTGAGTGAATTAGCTTTTATCCACGGACATTTAAAAAGAATGTGACTTTCTCTGAGGCCAGAAATAGGGTTTAATAGGAAGCTACTTTTAAATTTGTGCCCAAGACACTTGGTTTTAAGATTGATTAACAAAAGAGGTGTAGTTTTTTGGTTGGCTAAAAAGTAAAGAATCCTCTTGGGTTAGGTCCTGGAAGCTTCTAAAAATTCACTAGAATTTTCTGATATTCAAGTTTAAGTTATAACACTTTGGCTTCAAAGTTCACAGAAAGAAGAGTATTTCCTTGTAACTGCAAAGGCTGCTGCAAAAGAGCTACGGTGGTCTTATGGAGTACACACATGCATGGAGGGACAAGTGTTTGGTTTTTTTGTCTTACTTCCTCCTGGTGAAAAGATGATGTACAGAGAGAACAAGGTCACAATGTCTACAGTTGGCTGGGTGCAGTGGCTCATACCTGTAATCCCAGCATTTTGGGAGGTCAAGGCAGGTGGATCATCTGAGGTTAGGAGTTCGAGACCAGCCTGGCCAACATGGTGAAACCCTGTCTTTACTAAAAATACAAAAATTAGCTGGGCGTGGTGGCACACGCCTGTAATCTCAGCTACCTGGGAGGCTGAGGCAGGAATCTGAATTGCTTGAACCTGTAAGGCGGAGGTTGCAGTGAGCTGAGATCACGCCACTGTACTCCAGCCTGGGTGACAGAGCAAGACTCCATCTTAAATAAATAAATAAATAAATAAATAAATAAATAAATAAATGTATGTATGTCTGCAGCTACAGAGCAATGCTGATGGTTCTGAAAAATATAATAATAATGTCTTATGTTTACATGAAACTTTACAATATACATAATCTCACAAAAATAACCTTTATAAATTAAAAAAAAAAAAGATGCTCAGAGAAGTACAGTGAATTGCTCAAGGTCATGTGACAGCCTGAGGCTTGAATTTTCATTTTCTTAATAGCATCTTTTGATGACCTAAAGTTTTGAATTTTAAAATACAATTTATTACATTCTTCTTTTATGGCTTATGCCTTTGTGGCCTAACAAATTTTAACCAGCTTAACCAGACGTCATCAGGATTTTATTTTATGTTTTCCTCTAGAAGCTTTATAATATTAGCTCTTTTGTTGAGGTCTGATCCATTTTAAATTAATTTTTATATATGATATAATGTAAGGGTTAAGACTGTTTTCTATATGAATATCCAGTTGTTTCAACAACACTGAAAAGATTATCCTTTCTCCCACTGCATTGCCTTGGCATCTTTGCTGGAAATCAAATGACCATATATGTATGGATTTACGTCTGGATGCTTTATTCTGTTTTCTGATCCACAGTCTATTCTTTTGCCAATATCACATTGCATTGATTACTGTAACTTTATAGCAAGTTTTGCAATTAGTTAGTGTAAGTTCTTTAACTTTGTTCTTTTTCAAAATTGTTTTGGCTGTTTCAGGTCCTGTGCATTTCCATATACCTTTTAGAATTAGCTTGTCAAAATCTCAAAATTACCTTGTAAGAATTCCAATTGGGATTTAAATCTATAGATCAATTTTAGAACTATTATCTTGACAATATTGAGTCTTCCAATCCATGAACACAGTATATATTTCCATTTATTTAGGTCTTTTAAAATTTTCTCTCAGCATGTTTTATAGTTGCCAGGTCACTTTTCATAACATCTTTTTACTTGAAGGCATTTTAAGCTTGTTTTCAGTTCTTTAAACACAGTAATCAACTATTGTATGGTCTGTGTTTTATAATTCCAGTGCTAAAAGTCTTTGTGTATCTGTTTCTATGTTCAGTTGTTTCTGCTGATTCTCATTCATGGTATCTAATTTCATTAAGGACCTACATATTCACTTATGTTAAACATTTTATTCAAGAACCCATATGTAGGAATAAATACGATTGTATAACTGAGTATTTGTATCATCTTAAAATATTACTCTAAAACCAATCATTTTTTGAAATACTATGATAGTAATCAGAATCAAGGAATTAGTACTATTTATACTGGTTTAATGAAGCACTCATTTTTAAATATAAAAAAGCATTTTCTGATAGTAACTTGTCTTATAATCTAGAATTTAATGACATCTATGATTAGCCTTGAATTATTTCAGGCTAAGGTTAAGTCTAAACACCACTAGTCACATGAGGACAACTAATGTGAACTCTAAGCATAGAGCTTACTGAAGGGCTAGTTTTGAACACCAACAAATAGAATACATATTATTCCGATGCATTAAAATCAGGATACTAATGGTAATAATGAAAGATTGTAACACAAGTTAAAACAGGGATGGGTTAAATGGTATGACCAAAAGTAGGCAGGGGAAAAGTAATCAAGTTCATTGTTCTACTTGTCCAAAGATCATCACATTTTCCTCATTAATACCCTGTTTTCTTGCTTTTTGTATATGTGGGGTTAATAGCATGGTCTAGAGCAAGTATTTGTGATATAAATTAAGAACTTCACACTTTTCAGAATGGTGTGAATTAATGACAGAGTTTCATCAATGCTATTTAGAGAATATACCAAAATACCAACTTGTGACAGGACCCCAGCAAATCTTTGAAGTGACGGACATATTTTAAAAATAAATTTAATTCTCAGATGATATAAACTCCATATTCAGTATACTTGAACTTAATGACACTTAGCAGCATATGACTCTAAGAGGAAACTAGACAGCTACCTGTATGTGCATGTGCACGCACACACACCCAATCGCCCCCCAACACACGTCTGAGTTGCTTTCAATCTTCCAGGTCCCTCCATAGAGACCCCACCGTAAGTTTAAGATAGATGCTTGCGAGAGTTTTTTAATCCTGTCATTTTGTCTCTGACTAAAACCAGCACCAAAAAGAATGGTTTTGGGTACTTAGAAAAGGTAAACTGTAAGCTTTAGAATTCAATCAGGTCATGACAAGAATGACTTACTGAATGTCATCCTGAGTTGTGGTCAGCAGTTTCACAAGGAGCTCACTTCTGGAAACAAATCTTAGTATATATGATACAGTAGATGGTATAGACAACATAGTGGGCCAGGTAACAGTACAGAAAGTTTTTGATCGTAAGTTCTAAATAATGGAAAAGTGACTAAATCATAGTGACATGCCTGTGAGAATGCACTGTTAGAGAAATCCAGTGAAGCTGGAAGGCTCATGTGAAACATTATAGACTTTGTAACTGGCCACAAATTGGGCCCTACTGTCACACTCTAGATGACAAGTGCACAGAAGAGATTCTACACCTACGAACATGAACTTAAAATCTCAGTTCTGACTACAACCGAGACAACGCCTTCTGTCTAAAGCTCACGGTTACTCAACTTGAATCCTCTCATTAGGGTAAGGCTGAACTGCAGAGTTAGCCAGTATGTTCTTTTAAGTCTTCACTGTATGTCTTGGAATTTAGATATAAGAATTATCATCTGAGTTTATGCACCAATGGGGAATATTCCACGATGATTCTTTACTTCTCAAGTATGTGCCTCTGAGGTACTTGAAACACCTGTGTTAATAAGTTTCACAACCCTTATCAGAAGATGAGAAATAGTTTGGCTTTATTCAATACAACAGCATAGGTATAACTACTTTGAGAAACTATTTGGCATATCTACCAAAGTTAAACATAAATATACCCTGAGACCTAACAATTCTATCCCTAAGTATATTCTCAACAGTAGTGTCAAAAGATGTCTATTGGAATGTTCATAGCAATACTACTCATAATAAAAAAAATGTGGAAAAATTACCCAATTGTCCATAAATAGAATGTATAAATAACTGTGGTCTAGTCACACAATGAAATAATAAAAAACAACAACAATGAACAATCTATAACCATGCACAATATTATAGATAGATCTCACAAACATAATACTGAATGAAAGAAGCCAGATATAAGATAAACAGCAGAAGCAAGCCCAACTAATCCATAATTTTCGGGATGAAAACAGTGGCTACCCTTGAGAAGGGAGTGTGGTTTTAAGTGACTGAAAGGGAGGTGGCTGCTGGGGTGCTGGTCATGTTCTTTTTCATCATCTGCATATTTGTTACATATGGGTGTTCAGTCTATGAAGAGTTGAGCTGTATACCTATGTGTACCTTTCTATATGTGTGTTATACTCCAATATAAAAGTTAAAAACAAACAACAAAATCTTCATTAGTAACAACAGTTACAAAACTAAACAATTTGGTAAGCCCCAAATTATTCAACAAGTTAACAGCAAAAATAAAAGGAAGTTGAGAATTCAATATTCTTGCTTTGTAGCTTCATTCCGTAAGACTGACTCCAATAAGACAGTATCTTGAGATCACAAAGATCTATTGAGATAAAACGGATAATATGTCTTTCTTCTTGCTGGTAGGTTATTTTTCCTTTATCCTTTTAAAACTGCAATTAATTTCTATAGCTCTTTTATCTGACATAGGACATGGGCTATTTCAGTCATCTTCATTTTCTTGCACACACTAAAATATGGTAACTGAGTGTCCATTTGCCTCTTCTAACAACTCTGTTAGAAGAGGAAAATGACACCTGAAAATGCTTTGGGATCCTTGCACCAAAGCGAAAACAAATATTACCTCTATATCCTGTCTAGTGTCTGAGTTTATAAACTTCTTGACCTGAATGGATGTTTAAATACAACAAATGGGAGAATCATAGCTCAATATACTTTTGTGAATTAAATTGGACACTTTGGAAACAAACTTAATGTTCTGCAGCTGGCCTTCCCAATTTAAAACATGTAACTTTTGTAACATTGTGGGAGAGGGAATGCTAGTAGTATCAGATGTCTGGAAGTAAATCTGAACTTAGTGACTTTTGGAAACACTGTTTTTGAGGTTGTTTCCCACCTACATAAAACCATTTTTATAAACTGGTTAACCAGGAGTCCAGCTGCAGGAATGTCTGGATGAATTCCTTGTGGTAGGAATTCATCACAAACTTTGTTGCTCCCAAAGACTCTTTTATAGATAAACTAGTTAGTGATGATGATTTAACAATAGCTAAAAATTCCTGATGGAACTAAAACTTCACAAAGCTACGGTGGGGAAAAAAATGTTTGTCCATCTCTCTTGATACCATATTAGGTATGACTGAGGCTACAGAAGTGAATGGAATGAGATATTAGTAAGTCTGATGAAGCTTTCATAGGACAGTGCCAGGATTCTCCTAATCCAAACAACAAAGTGCCTGGTAAAAATATACCAGCATCGATTATAAATGGGAAGTCATTTAAAATCACCCTGTCTCGGAAGGACAAGAATTATTTTTTTGTGTTTATATAGAAGCAGACCCAGAACCAGTTTCACGGAAGACAATTTTTCCACAGACTGGAGTTGGGGGTGAGGGTGGGGACAGCAGGGATGGTTTCAGGATGAAACTGATCCACCTCAGATCATCGGGCATTAGATTCTCACAAGCAGCACGCAAACTAGCTCCCTCGCACTCGCAGTTCACAATAGGGTTCACGTTCCTATGACAGTGTAATGTGGCTGCTGATCTGACAGGAGGCAGAGGTCAGGCAGTGATGCTCGCCCTTTGATGCTCACCTCCTGCTGTGTGGCAGGTTCTTGGCCTGGCGGTTTGGGACCCCTGTTACACAGGATCCGAAATTTAAAATGAGGCCCCTGTAATATAATGAGTCTAAGTGGGGACTTAGTCTAAAAAGTAAAACATAAAATCTTTTACACTGGCCTTTACAATATATCATTTTTCTTTTGGTAAACAACTACACATAATCAATAATCAAACTTCCTTCCTGACAATCACCATCTCCACTTCCTAGTCAGCAATTTTTTTAAGAGATAGTTTCACCATGTTGCTCAGGCTGGTCTTGAACTCTGGGCTAAAACAATCTTCCTGCCTCAGTCCTGGGAGTAGCTGGGACTACAGGTGCCAATTTTGCTTTTTAATAAATGGCTCCTCAAAACAAGCAGGCATAGAGTTGCTGACAGGAGTCCTTATCGCCAAGCTGAACACTGGCTCTCCTATGACTTGTCTGGACCTGTTTGGTTTGAGGCTCATTTGTTTCTCCAGACTATGTAAAGTTGAATTTTAGTCTTTGTATTATTTCTACAATGTATGCCTTCTAACCAGTTTCTATGTGGGTGAAGGAAGAGGAAAACCAGTCATGGGAAGAGACTGTTAAAAATTAAATTACAGTACACAACAAAATGGAAGAATGATTATGCTACATCGTAATTGCAGAACTGTATTATCTAAAAAGAACCTTTGAGAAAAACGTTAAATGAAGGCTGGTTTCTTCCTGTCATCTAGCATCTCTTTCCATTATCCATTAATGCACACTCAGAAAATGCAAACTAATTTTCATGGCAGCCTAAGCCAAATATATACGTGTATGTAAATCTAACACTACTTAAGGCAAAAAAGAAGAAAGAGGGGTAAGAAGAGGGGGAAGGGGAGAGGGAAGACAGGGAAGAGGAGGAAAAAAAAGGAGGAGAAAGAGGTGTAGGGGCACATATCTTATCCAAAGCTAAATATTATTTTGATTTTCTAGTCTATTTACTATAGGGTGATGCTATAGCTCTCTGAACATAAATGATTAAGGATTACTCACCATTTTGTATTATATTTCACTCAATTCTACTAACCAGATAGGAGATGCAAAAATCCAGTAGTTTAAAAAAACGTAAAGCGGATTATTATACAATATTGAGGGTTAAATCAATATTATAATTATATTAATCATAAAATTCCAGGATTTTTCTATCTGCTCACCTCTGACATATCATGTACCAGCAAGAGAGGAATGCTTATTGTTGTGATGTCATGGGTACAGCAAACTTTGAGTATATTTCGGAGTCCCATAATGGCAGGATCACGAGCAGTGATGTTTCCCGATTTCACATGGTCATCCACACAAAGATGGAAAGCAACGTGGATTTCTGAGAGATTCGAATGCCGTGTAATATAAAATTCCCCTGTGAACAAGAAATACAATTATGATTATCAAATGCCTAAGTCACATTCATCAATGGGCTTTATAAATAAGTGTAAATGGCAATCAATGTGCTGAACTAGTGGGGTGTATCACGAACATTTACCGGATTCAGGAAGCAACTGTGATTACTGCTCCTTAATTCTCAGAGAGAGGGTAATGAAAATAAGAGACAATAGCCAATTATGCAATAGGCTCATAAATTGGTATGAAGTGACCACCAAGTAGTAAATAAATCAAGTAAGTGCTCATCTTTATTTTGATGTTAAATGCCTAAAATATCAAATTAATTAATTAATGTATTTTGAGATGGAGTCTTACTCTGTCACCAGGCTGGAGTGCAGTGGCACAATCTCGGCTCACTGCAACCTCCGACTCCCTGGTTCAAGCAATTCTCCTGCCTCAGCCTCTTGAGTAGCTGGGATTACAGGCACGTGCCACCACGCCCAGCTAATTTTTGTATTTTTTTGTAGAGATGGGGTTTCACCATGTTGTCCAGGATGGTCTCCATCTCCTGACCTCATGATCTACCTGCCTCAGCCTCCCAAAGTGCTGGGATTACAGGCATGGGCCACCACACCTGGCCTAAAATGTCAAATTTAACATGTAAAAAAGGTTACGTGTTATGTCTATGCCCTAAATCTGCTCTTCCTCATCTCAACTTACGAGACCAATCTGTCCAGTTAGTTGCCCAGGACAGAAAGATAGGTGTCCCTAATTCCTGTGCTTTCCCTCAATGCCTATCACCTCATCCACAATGTAATCTACCACCAACCATTTTCAGTTCTATCTCCAGAATAGCCCACATCTGAGTATTCCACTTTTATTGGTGTCACCCCAGTTCATGCTGAGTATTCCACTTTTATTGGTGTCACCCCAGTTCATGCTACTGTAATTTCTCACCTAGGTTTTTGTAATATTCTCTTAATTGATCTCCTTACTCCCTGCTTGTCCACCTACAAACCAATTCTTTATGCAGCTATGACTTAAATATGTATCATATTGCTCCCCTACTTAAAATCCATACTCTTTATTGTGGTTTAGAACAACGGTCCCCCATGGACTGGCACCGTCCATCACCTGGTAGGAACCAGGCTGCACAGCAGGAGGTGAGCGCCAGCAAGGGAGTGAAGCTTCATCTGTATTTACAGCCACTCCTCACTGCTCACATTACAGCCTGAGCTCCACCTCCTGTCAGATCCGCGGCGGCATTAGATTCTCACCGGAGCGTGAACCCTACTGTGAACTGCGCATGTGAGGGATCTAGGTTATGTGCTCCTTACAAGATTCTAATGCCTGATGATCTGTCACTATCTCCCATCACCCCCAGATGGGATCATCCAGTTGCAGGAAAACAAGCTCAAGGCTCCCACAGATTCTACATTACAGTGACTTGTGTGATTATTTCATTATATATTGCAATGTAATAATAATAGAAATAAAGTACACAATAAATGTAATGCACTTCAATCATCCTCAAACCTCCCCAACCCCCGGTCTGTGGAAAAACTGTCTTCCATGAAACCGGTCCCCGGTGCTGGTGCCAAAAAGGCTGGGGACCACTAGTCTAGCAGGCCAAGATGACTTGGACCCTGCCTCTCTCTCCAGTATCTTCTTGTCTCACTCCTTTGTCACTCCAGTTACACAAGCTTTTGTTCCGTTCTGCAAACATGCAGAGCTTGTTCCCAATTCAGGGCTGCTGCCTGGAGGGCTTTTCTCCAAGATTCTCACAGGGCTGACTTCTTTTCATCAATCACATCTCAGATCAAAAGTCACCTCCTCAGAAAGGTCTTCCTTGACTATCCTATCTACTAGTGGTCTCCTCCACCCTTTACTCTTTCACCTTATTGAATTGAATTGAAAAGAATTACACTGAAATTCTTTTGTGTACATATTATTTTAAAGAGACCACTGTGTACGTGCCATAGTTATAGGGATTTTGTTTATCTTCTTCAGTGTTCTATCTTTAGCAAGTAGAACAGCACCTGGCACGTAGAAGATACTCAATAATTATTTGTTGAATGAATATTTTAGGCTGAACGCTGGAGCAGTCTTTCTCAAACATTAAAATCCATGCTTCCTACCATCACTCTTTTTTCTGTGTAGCCCCACAAGCCAAGAAAAATCTCATCAGCTTGTATTTTCTGTAGTTCCTATCAATATAAAGAAATAAAATAGAAAACATAGGATATGTTCTTACCAATACATATACCTCAGTGGAAATTCTGATAAGTCCTTCTAGGAAAGGTCTGCATATCTCTACTCTCACACTCTTAACCTTTGCCCTCACAAATTCTGCTCGCCCTTGCAGCAACGTCATTATCTCAGGATCTACTTAGAAACATACAGTACACTTAAAATACTTAATATACTTTAGCCCTATGGTTAACATTTCTAGTTACCAGTGTGCATCAGCTGTATCCACAGATGCCTCTGACAGGTCCCAGGCAAAGGTCTTTTATTTTGTATTTTAACTTGAACGAGATAAAGGAATTAGATAAACAGAGAAGAAAATTAAGGAAAGGACAGCAACAGATATATCACAACAAACTGGATAAAGAGAAAGTAAAAAAGAAAACTGGTGAGGAATAGTTTAGTTATAATTTTCTAGGAAGGCAACAAAAGACACAGACTGCTTATCAGAAACTCAGTGGACTATGTGATAAGACAATATCCTTCCGGCCCAGTACAGTGTATTACCTTCTAAACTGCTACTGATTATTCACAGGATGGAAGTCATAGCTTGAGATATGGGCCATGATCCAGGAGTGTGGCAGGATGATTTAGTGAACAAGTCAGGTGCTCCTAATCCCCAAATTGGCACTGCTTTCTTTGACCTTAAATGACTTGTTTCTTGGCCTAATTTTACCCATTAATAAAATGGGGGCTGTGGGGCTGGCAGTAGTAATCAAATTAATATGCTATAGTAGAAAAAGGACTACACTGGATGTTAAGAAGATCTGATTTCTAGCACATTGGCTGAGTCATCTTGGGCAAATCAATTCAACTTATTGATCCTCTGTTACTTAGTGTATGAGATGGGGAAAATAATGCTGATTGCTTTCCTTACAAGGTTATGAGAATTAGATCATGTAAACTGGAAATATTTAGATCATTATTAAGTAAACTATGACTGGCTTACAAGTATATAAATAAAGCTGTTTTTCTTTGCAATTTAAAAATTAAAAGAAGTTTTGATTTAGATTTTTTTCATCTCCTGTAAACATCCTGGTTGTGTAGCTATACTTTAACTAAATGGAAATTAATATGCTATTATCTCTAACTGAATACTTTAATATTCCTTTTCTGACTCAGACTTACGATATATCCTCCTGATTTGGTTGTAACACAGAGACAAAGTATACAAATAAGATAGTCCTTGTTATGTTCTGTGATACAAACACTACTAAGGGTCATCAGAGTGAATTCAATCAGAAAGAGGACTGAGAGACTGAATTGCCAGTTGTTCAACAACCTATAGGCTTTTTCCAGAAAAGACTAAGGAAGGAAATACATATAGCAACAAACAGTTATGTTTAAAAAAACCAGACATCGGTTCTTCCAGAGTAGAAATAAGATTGGCACTTTTTAAGAAAGCCACAAAATATGGATGATTTAAATTGTGGATCCATGAAGAGAAATACAATAGATCCTTCATTGAAGGTATTTTTAAATGAAGAGGAGGATGGTTTCCTGTTCCACACAGTGGAGGAAACAACATGTGGTGATTCTAACATTATCCACTAAGGTGGGATAACTGAAGGTGGAAGGAAATTTCGAGGCTGACGACCACAGGCTAACAGACAGGGCCCGATAAGATGAATACCAGAAATGGGTATAATATTTGCTTAGATTAAATGTAATGTGTTCCAACTGAGTGACAGTGGTTTATATACATATACATATACATATATATACACACATATACATATGTAATGTGACCTATATGTCAAAGATCTGGGGGAAAAAATGTGAGAAAATTACCTTAAAGGAGAATAAAAAACCATCAAGAGATGGCTACGTCTGAAACTGTAAAATATACCACTTACTTAAAAAATTTTATAAAGTATACACATAGTCCTTGTTATGCTCTGTGATATAAACACTAAAGGTTATCAGAGTGAATTCAACCAGAAACAGGATTGAGAGACTGAATTTTCAGTTGTTAAACAACATATTTAAGAATAATAAAGGAAATAAAATGGAAAACAGAAAAATGTAAGGGGAAATGAAAATAAAATTCTAAATAAGATGACCCATTTTCTTTATATTTAAGTACAACTATTTATATCTCTATGTACTATTGTTTATATTTCACTTGATCTTAGATATAAGGCTGAGAAGTGTATAGTTAATATTTCAGAGTAAAACTTATTTTTTGGTTTATTTCTTAAGAAACTAAGAAATAATGTATAAGAGAAAATTTGCAATAAAAAACAATGATAAAACTTATGTAACTTCTTGAGCAATTTTTCTTTTATGGATCTAGAAAAAAGTGAGTACTAGTATAATATTAATAATTAAGTTTTAGGCCAGGCATGGTGGCTCACGCTTGTATTCCCAGCACTTTGGGAGGCTGAGGCAGGTGGATCACTTGAGGTCAGGAGTTCAAGACCAGCCCAGCCAACATGGTGAAACACCATCTCTACAAAAAACACAAAAAAACTAGCCGGGTGTGGTGGCGTGGGCCTGTAGTCCCAGCTACTCAGGAGGCTGAGGCAGGAGAATCACTTCAACCTGGGTGGCAGAGGTTGCAGAGAGCTGAGATCGCACCACTGTGCTCCAGCCTGGGCAACAGAGCATGGCTTCTCTCAAAACAAACACAAAAACCAAGTTTAACATTGGAAAACATCTGTGAAAGTGTATTATAGAGGTACAAAGTGTTGTTTCAAAGTGATATAATGACATATACTAAAATCATAGATTTAAAACACAAATTCCTACGGTGTGCATTATAAAACCTTTTTTTGGTATAAGAAGACAGTAATTTAAAATAAAAAAAATACTTACCAGGTAAAACATTTAAATAGTTCCTCTCAGCATTCTTAGTCTTATCATCATTTCCTCCATTTTGGTTTCCAGAATCTATTCATAAGACAATGCAATATGAAAGAACATAACAACATATGAGAATATGTTACTATAACCACTCCCAAAAGAATCACAGCAACAGCAAAAATTCACTAAGGGCATTTATGTGCCAGGCATTCTGCTACATGCTTTACATGGATGACGTCATTTAATTCTTACAAAACCTCTATAAACACAGCCCTGGGAGGTAAGTCCTACTACTATGTCCATTTTAAGTATGAGGAGACAGAGGCTTGGATGGGTTAACTAACTTAACCAAGCATGCACAGATAAGTGGTGGAGCCAGGTCTTGAATTCACATACTCAGATTCTAAGTCCTATGGTATTAACCATGCCAGTATCCTATTTTTCATCTGGGAGGTTCAGGGCACCAAGTTAACCACATATAAAATAACTTCATTAGGTAGTTGTGGTGTGGCCATCTTTATTTTTAGAATCTGAGTCACTGTTGTTGATATAACTTGTTCAGGGTTACAAATAAACGGCTAGTGGGACCAGGAATCACTGTATATTCACCCCATTCCTAAAATTTGTTTCTTACCTGACGCTATATACAGTTATAACAGATAGGTGAAACTGTTTCAAATGGAACTTTTTTTTCCAGATATTTAACAGCTTTTCTTCTTTTTTGAAGGCATGCTATTTCTTAGAAGAATAAATGTTGGTAAAATAAACATTATGATTGAACATACTATAAAGATCGAATGCAAATTATTTTACATATGTATTTTAATAAAAGAGACATCTGAACTTTATAAGAATTCCATCAGAACTCACAAATGCAAACTGAATATTAGCCTTCATATTAGCTGTCTTTAAGAGGTTGCATATTTATTCCAATTAAAAACTATTTTGGAATCTATTTGGGAATGGCTTTTAGCATCAGAAAATCACATGAAAACAGACTTTCAAACAAGTAAACAGCAAATATCAAAATATTATAATTTTAAAAGAGATCTGAATAAAAGCAACAATATTTTTATCTAGTGACTACTTTGATAAATTGATTTATAACACTGTACTTCGTAAATGCACACATTTTATAAATCAAGAGTCAGAGAGATAGAAGGCTCTGATGCTAGAATCCATATTTAATGAATTATCATTTGTAATACAGAGCCATGTGATTGACAGGCTTTGAATAAATGTCTAATCGTAGCACAGATTATAAGGAACAATAAAGAAGGACTCTAATCTTGTTCACATGGAGTATGAACAAATAGAATCTCTGTTAAGTAAACAAGAGAGAACAGTTCATAGTCCATTTCCCTTTCCATATTTTCATGGCAATGCCTTGTTTAGTAATAGCAAGAAGATGGCCAGTTTTATTTTTTTTAAAACATATATAAAATGTGCATAAACATTTTTGGCTTTTTATCACAGACCACAGAAATACAAAGATGTTAATATAACAACCATAGTAAGAAAAATAATGGAATGTCTTAGAATAAACAATTGCATATCAGGATGTAAACGTGCAGAAGAAATACGTAGGTGTGCACAGAAAAAGATGGAGAAGGATTTTCACAAAGTTCCTCTGTAACAACATGCAGCTTTCTTTAAGAAAGTCTTTTATAAACCTACTTGCATCACTGACTCACTGAAACCACAAAGTAGTTGCTTGAACAAGAACAAAATAAAGTCATGATATACATGCACTGCCTTAGCCATATGTGGTTAAAAAACTTCCTGTCATTGACTGCACACTTTCTATCTCTCATAAATATACTTAGAATCCTCCTCCTCCTTCCACACCTGTCATGATCTCAATCTTCACGCTTTTAGTCACTACTAAGAATAATGTTAAAATGTTTCTGATCACATCATTGCTAGTTTGTATGAGAAGAAGGAAGCTATTTTTACGTAATATGGATATGAGTTCTTTTGGCGAGGGTTGATAAAAGTAATAACAATTGGTAGAAGAATAAGAGGGTATACCAAGATATTCTGAAAGGTTTTGTTAGGATATACTTCTACAGGGATTTTCTAATACTCAGCTGGCTCTGTTATATATAACACATATTGCCACAGCAAACCCTCAACTGCCTTTAGTGGGAATATAAACTGGTAGAAATACTACAGAGAGTAATTGCCAATGCTATGAAAATTATAAACTTTAACCTGGGAATTTATCTTTAGGAATCTCTTCTGTAGATATGCTTACTGCTCACACACATGCACATTTATTCATATGCAAAGTTATTTACCATTACTAGGCATCACTACTTATAATAACAAAAAATAAGGAATAGATCAAATGTCTATTAGTAGGGGACTGATTAATAACAGGATATCCTGCAATGGACTACTATGCAACAGCATAAAAGCATGAGGATGGTCTTTATGGACTGATACGAAATGATCTCCAAGATAAATTACTCAGTGAAAAAGGCAGAGTACAGAATAGTGTTACGTAGAAAGCTGCCATTTATGTAAAAAAGGAAAACAAACAAGTACACGCATACACTTGCTTATACATACATAAACATCTGTCTGCAAGGGACATGTGTGATAGCACTGGCTGCCTCTGAAGAGGGAAACTGGATGGCTGGGAACAGAGTTAGGGACACTTTCACTGTATGCTCTTTTGTATAGTTTGAATTGTGAATCTTCAGAATGTTTGACCTATTTAAAGAATGACTAAAAACATATAAACCATTTTTTTAAAGTTTATTGAATAGATAAAGAAACTGTAGTGAACCCTAGTCAAGTTATGACTAGAGAGCCACATTCTAGCTACAGGAGAAAGGAAAGAATTCTATAATTTCTGGGAGACAGGAAGATGGGAGAGGGGAACAAAGACCCTTCAGAAAGGTCTTCCTTATACCAAGCAAAGATACAATATATCTCTGCTACTGTACAACAAAAATACATGCACCTGAAATACTATAATGGTTTCTTTTAAACACAGCAGGTGAAAACAAAGACAAGAAAGAAAGAAAAAAGCATTCAAAAGTACCAAATGCAGATTTAAAGGAGAAGACAGCCCCAATTTTAAAGCTTACCATGTTTTATTTCCTGGGCACCAACATCAGGTTTTTATAAGAAATAATAAAAATACTGGCCAGGTGCAGTGGTTCATGCCTGTAATCCCAGCATTTTGGGAGGCCAAGGCGGGTGGATCACATGAGGCCAGGAGTTTGAGACCAGCCTGGCCAACATGGCAAAACCCCATCTCTATTAAAAATACAAAAATTAGCCAGGCATGGTGGTACACATCTGTAATCCCAGCTACTCAGGAGGCTGAGGCACGAGAATTGCTTGAGCCCAGGAGGCAGAGGTTGCGGGGACTGAGATCGTGCCACTGCACTCCAGCCTGGATGACAGAGTGAGACTCTGTCTCAAAAAAAAAAAAAAAAAAAAAAAAGGAGAAATAATAAAATACTGTGTATGCATTCAAGCCAGACAAGAGGATGTTTGTGATTTTATATCCGTGATATATGAAATAAAAAAAAACACAACTTAAAACATATTTGAAATGACTATTACCCTAATATTTAGGTCCTAACTAAACAAACCAATGGTACCAATTTAATTTACAAAGAAACCACTCTTTAAACTTTCATTTTTCAATTAAAAAGCAGCTAAATTACTCTGGGATTTGAGCCAGAGATTTTTCTTTTACCTGACTTCCCTTAACCCTCTTCCTATGTATAGATAGAAAGCTTCTGAAGAAGGATGCCATTAACTTTTCAATAGCTTTAAAAACCATTTCCAGGATGGAGGTTTCTTAAAAAATTAAAAACAGAACTATCTTATGATCCAGCAACTCCACTTGAGGGTATATATCCAAAGGAAATGAAATTAGTATCTTAAAGAGTTATCTCCATTTTGGCATTAGTCGCAATAATCAAGACATTAAAAACACACCTAAATGTGCACACATACACAAACAGACACATAATGGAATATTATTCAGCCGTAAAAAAGAAAATCCTGCCATTTGCAACCACATGGATGGACCTGGAGGATGCTAAGTGAAATAAGCCAGACACAGAAAAACAAATATTATATCATCTCACTTATACATGGAACCTAAAATAGTTGAACTCACATTGGTAGAGAGTAGAAGGTGGTTACCAGGGCTGGGGCGGGGGGAAATGGGGAGATTTTTGTCAAGGGGTACAAAGTTTCAGCCACACGGATGGATAAGTTCTGGAAATACAATGTATGACAATGTGATTATATTTAACAATATTCTAGTGTATACTTGAAATTCATTAAGAGGGCAGATCTTCAGTGTTCTCACCATGGACACAAAAAAGTGGTAACGATCTGAGGTAATAAATATGCTAATCCATTTGAAGTAATTATTTTACAATATCTGTGCACATTGAATCATCAAATTGTATACCTCAAATATATACAATATTGTCAAATATATCTCAATAAATTAAAAAAATTTTTCCTGTAAATTTCCTAAATACAAAGAATGTTATGTTATGGATAAATATAGAAAAAGCAGTCATTTGAGGATACAGTTTTTTTTTTAAGAACCAAAAATAATTCATTTAACTGACTTCATGCTACTTAAGCCAGTCAAAGATATAACATACAAAAAGTGTATATTTTGTGCTACCTTTTAGTCTACGTTTCCAATCCCCTCTGTAGTAATAATTACGTCCACTTTAAAGATATAGAACTTGGATCAAAAGATCACCAACTTTCCACCGAGTGCCTACTTCAAGTATAACTATAGTACTGAAATTTAACAATAGTTTTCATTAAGAACCTTGAAGAAAATCATTCCCTTAAAAAAGAAAATTAGGCACAGAGTTCAAGCTTCTGAAAATCTGGATTTATATCCAAAGGAATAGCATAATTCTATATAAAGATACAGGCACACGCATGTTCTTCACAGCACTGTTCACAATAGCAAAGACATGGAATCAACCCTAATGCCCATTAATGATAGACTGGATAAAGAAAATGTGGGACACATACGCCATGGAATACTGTGCAGGTATAAAAGGGAATGAGATCATATCCTTTGCAGGGACATGGATGGAGCTGGAAACTGTTATCCTCAGCAAACTAATGCAGGAACAGAAGACCAAACACCACATGTTCTCACTTATAAATGGGAGCTGAATGATCAGAACACATGGACATATGGTGGGGAACAATACGCACTGGGGCCTACTGGGAGAAGGGAAGAACATCAGGAAGAATAGCTAATAGACAGTGGGCTTAATACCTATGTGATGGGTTGATAGGTGCAGCAAACCACCATGCACACGTTTACCTATGTAACAAACCTGTGCATCCTGTACAGGTACCCTGGAACTTAAAATAAAAGTTGAAGGAAAAAAATAAAACCCGAAAACCAAAAATATATTTTGATGTTCTTTTTAAACAAACAAAAAAAAAAACTTAAAAAAATCTTAAATTTTGTTTTTAATTTCCCTCTATCTTCCACCAATATAATTTTCTATATGATCTTAATAATGATCCATATACTATTACAGTGGTTACAGACAGAATGTAATAAAAGTGAGTTTTACCCACCAAGTGATTCTTTCAACTTACTCCTGCGCTGGGTTCTGGCATAAAGTACCACCTGTTGGACAACTTCTAATTGCTCTTCAATTCGGGGAAAATGGAAGTCAGTGCATTCTTGGCAAACTGTGGCAAAATCTAAAGGACCCAAAACATTTACAAACTTCTAAATGCAAATTATCAAATATTTAGTATTTACTTACAATGAGATTTAGTAGAAACAGAAAATAATACTTATTTTTCTTAAGATTTCTTATACTTGTCCTTTAAACAATTATGCCTTAAGTTAGGGCACAGTAATTTTGATTAGAAACTTAACCTCTCACTCACTCAAAAGAGTATACAATTAAGAGACAAAGAAATGTTAATTCTAGGTCTTCTTTAAATAATACTTTGATCATAATCCACCCCAAAAGGTGCTATAAAAATACAAGAAGGTTCTTATATTTATGAGAGGAAATAAATTCTATTTAAGCTTCTTTCAAAAAACAGGTATACATTTCATATATTTTATATATTTTACATTTTATATATTTACAAATTTAGAAATAATCATAAAAAGTGAGTTGTACTAAGAGGGAAGGTAGAATTTTACCTAGCAAATTTAAGAGGTAGGTTATTTAAAAAAAATATATATATATATACACACACATACACAGATAGATAGAGAGACAAATGGATGAGCTAAAAATCACCAAGCCAGGATTTGCTTCTAAACTGAAAACACGTGACTGCTCTTTTTGTTTTACCTTGTAATGAGAATTCTATAAAAACATTATTTATAATATAATAGCAAAGAAAAATAAACATCATGAAGCACTCTATCAATGCTACAGTTTGAAATAAAATAACTATGGCTGGGTATGTTTGTTTGGTCTACTTGAATGTCAAGGTGATTAAAATTTTTTTTCAGTTTCCCCATAATTCCTTTCTTTGTAAGAATAGTGTTACAAGGTGAGATTTAACAAAATAAACGTGCGTGATGTGAACTTACCTCTTTTAATACCACTATATGAATTAATTCGATTATCTACTAGTAAAACCAGGCCACAGAGAGATGTAGAATAAAGTGACAGAGCTGTTTGGAGCCGATGAAGTTTCACACCACTTCGATGATTTCTTTTATGCTTACAGAAGTCCAGCATATCTGCTCTCAGCAATCTCAAATTATGCATGGTCTTTAACTGGGCTCCTAGGGGTAGGCAATAGTCCAGGAAAGATACTTAAGCAGCTGCAAAAAGTCCAGTATAACAGGATGCGAATCTCTATGGCAAGAATCCAGATAAATCTGTACCACAAAATAATTAAAAATGGGCCTTGCAACTTTCCATTTTAATGACTATTTCAATTTAATCTATCTGAAAAAAACATTATATAAATATACAAAACTTAAAACCAACAAAATATAGTCTTTCTTAAAGCAAAACATAATTTGGAATTAAAAATAACATAGGTACACTCTACTCATGTTAGGGATTTTTCTCTTACAGCATATAAAAAAAGTTTCAGCGGCCAGACACGGTGGCTCACGCCTGTAATCCTAGCACTTTGGGAGGCCAAGGTGGGTGGATTGCTTGAGCCCAGGAGTTCAGACCAGCCTGGGCAACATGGTGGGACCTTGTCTCTATTATTTTAAAAAACTAATAATTAAAAAAGTTTCAGAAGTTACAATAAAATATAACTGGAGAAAGGTAACGCACTTACCTAAGTGAATGGTAAAACTTTCTTCTAACTTTCTCTGTTCCTCATAAATCCTTCCAATTGCTTCTACAGATTCTCTGAACTGACTTGGCTGAACTTTAATTTCCTCACTAAAAGTAATAAAATTATTGATATACTTTTATGTTTGTCAAAAACTTTTCTTAAAGGAAAGCTTTATAATGAGAGAAAACTGAACAGCTGAAAGTCTTGCTAATTTCTTCCTAAACTCATCCTTAATCCATGGTGACAAGTAAGACCATAAGCACCAATAGGTTCTAAAATTCCCACTTGTTCTTTCATTTCCTCACAATAAATAAAGCAGATTATTATTTTCAATCATTATAATGTCAATTAATATACTGCCATTTAACATTTTTAGCAGCCTAAGAGAATGATTAAATGAAACAATTAACTTATTACTTTAAAATCACATTATATTTTAAAATATATAATACATCCTATACCAGGGCTAGCTCTCGGCAAAATTAGAAAACAGACGAAGTGATAGCAATAAAATAGATAATAAAAAAGATGAAGTTCATTTTGATGTATACACATCCTTCATTTTTACCATTTCTTGTTGTTTTTTTTTTTTACAGAGTCTCGCTCTGTCACCCAGGCTGGAGTGCAGTGGCGCGATCTCGGCTCACTGCAAGCTCCGCCTCCTGGGTTCACGCCATTCTCCTGCCTCAGCCTCCTGTTTGTTTTGTTTTTTACCTCCAACATTCTCCTCCTACTAAACTGCCTTTCTCTTTGTTCCTGAAAAGACTTCCACAAAAGAGCAATAACTATATCATTGTTCGATTCAAACAGTGGCATGCTGAAGATGACACAAGCCCGTACGAGTCATCTATTTCCCTAAATTTTGGGGGCTAATCCCAATAGCCCCATTAGACTCAATGACTGACTTCATTAGTAAATACGGTAAATTTAAACCTAGCCATATAATCTACAACAGCAGACCCCAATCCCCCTGTACTGGCCTGTTAGGAACCAGGCCGCTCAGCAGGAAATAAGCAGCAGGTGAGTGAGCATGACCACCTGAGCTCCACCTCCCATCCGATCGGCGGCAGCATTAGGTTCTCATAGGAGCGTGAACTGTATTGTGAACTGCACATGCAGGCAGTCTAGGTTGTGTGCTCCTTGTGGAACAGTTTCATCCCCAAACCCTCCCTGCCTCTCCTGGAAACAAACTGTCCTCCGTGAAACTGGTCCCTGGTGCTCAGAAGGCTGAGGCCTGCTGATCAACAAAATCACACCTTTCTGGAGTCCATCAGATATGTGACAATAAGGCAACCTTGTAAACTGAATTCCACACCGGGACATCTCCCTCCAAGGATGGACAGGACATACAAGGAGTTTCATCTTTGTTAGAGCATAGCTGAAATAGGATGCTGTCATACAAGCGGGTAAAAAGAAAGCAGCTAAAATTTTAACAGATTCTTGAAGGCCAAGTGGGCTAGCATATCAAGCTAGAATAGGTTGGAGCCACAGACACAGGAACTTGCAAACTCTTTTCCATTGGCCTCCAACAGGTATTTCCAGAAAAGACCAAAGGCAGGAGACAAAAGAGCCTTCTCAAGGGCACAGGCAGAAATGCTGAGAATCAAGATACATGAGGCTTGACCAAACTAGGAGCTGACAAAGACAACAAAGAAGGAGAAGAGTTGAACAAAGTGACCTTCCTGACCCCCAACTATGAGCCTAGATTCCAGTAACAAGTGTACTGCTGGGAGGCAGAGCAAAAGGATGGAGACAGACTCCACTCTGCAGCTCTGGCATGCGAAGACTGCTGAAAGCAAGGGATGGAGCAGAGAGACAGAGAAAAATCCTCCTGGACCCCCAAGTGCCATTCTAAGCACAAAGTAGCACCAGTGGAAAATGAAGCCTGCAGTACACTGAAGGTCCTGACAGACACGAAACCAAACTGGGATAAAAGTGGGGTAAAAGACTACACATTGGGTACAGTGTACACTGCTTGGGTGATGGGTGCACCAAAATCTCAGAAATCACCACTAAAGAACTTACTTGTGTAACCAAACACCACCTAAAGAACTTATCTGTGTAACCAAACACCACCTATTCCCCAAAAACCTATTGAAATAAAAAAATTTAAAAAATTTTAAAAAGAAAGCCAGAAAGTCTAAACATTATATGAAAGCAAGATCTCTAACAAACTTGCCAAGCATTTTCAGATTTCTCCAAGCATCGTTCCAGTGAATAAGCTAATAAAGAAAGTCTAATGCTAAGGGAAAAAAAAAAGAAACCAAACTTACCTCAACTGCTAATAATAAGATGTGAACAACCTTCACATTAATACGGTTCATTCCTGGACGTAAATACTATTAACCTCAGTCTCTTCTAATACCCACAATATCCAGCATTCAGTTAAAAAAAAAAGAAAAGAAGAAAAATAGGCTGGGTGCGATGGCTCATGCCTGTAATCCCAGCACTTTGGGAGTCTGAGGTGGGCAGATCACGAGGTCAGGAGTTCAAGACCAGCCTGGCCAACATGGTGAAACACCGTCTCTACTAAAAATAAAAAAATTAGCCAGGTGTGGTGGCATATGCCTGTAATCCCAGCTACTTGGGAAGATGAGGCAGGAGAATTGCTTGAACGCAGGAGGTGGAGGTTGCAGTGAGCCAAGATCGCGGCACTGTACTCCAGCCTGGGAGACAGAGAGAGACTCTGTCTTGGTGGGTGGGTGGGTGGCAGGGAGAAGGAAAAAGAAGAAGAGACACCCAGAAAAGCAAGAAGACGACCCAACCCACTGTCAAGAGATAAAGCAATCAACAGAAATAGATTTAGAAAGGATCCAGATATTGGGACTAAAAGAAAGGAACTTTCAAAAACTATAACCAGCATGTTAAAAGATCTAGTGGAAAGGTAGACTACACACAAGCAATTTTAGCAAAGAGCAGAAACAAAGGGAAATACTAGAAAGCAAAACATGGTATCAGACTAATGACTACAGATCAACTCATTTTATAATGCCACCATTAACCTGACACCAAAACCAAATTAAGATGTTATAAGAAACAAATAAACAAACTATAGACCAACATACACGCATAAGTATATAAGTTGGTAGATATATGTCATATACATACATACGTGTGAAACAATACATATCATGACCTGTATGTAAAAGCTAAAACAATAAAACTTCTAGGAGAAAAAATACAGGATAAAATCTTTGTGATCTTCCATTAGGCAAAGATATCTTAGACAAGATAGAAACCATTTAAAAATAGATAAATTGACCAAGCACAGAGGATTTTTGAGTAACAAAACTACTCTGTGTGGAACTATAATGGCAGACACATGTCACTATACATTTGTCTAAACTGACAGAATATACAATGGCAAGAGTGAGCCCTAATGTAAACTATGGACTTTGAATGATTACATCAATATATGTTCTCGATCACAACAAAGGTACCACCCTGCTGGGGGATGCTGATAATGGGGAAGACTATGCATTTGTAGGTCAGGGGGTAAATCTTAGTACCTTCCTCTCAGTTTTGCTGTGAACCTAAAAATACTTTGAAGAAATAGTCTTTAATTGATAAACTGCACTTAACTAAAATGAAAAACTTAACTCTCTGACAGACACAATTAAGAAAATGAAAAGACAAGCCACAGAGTGGGAGAATATATTTGTAAAACACATTATTTGATGATGGACTTGTATCCAGAATATATAAAGAACTCTCACAACTCAATAAGAAGACACATTTTCCAGCACATGAAAAAATGTTAACATAATTAGGCATCAGGGAAATGCAAAGTAAAATTATAGACATCACTGCAAAACGTACTAGAATGTCTAAACAGCAATATTGAGTGTTGATGAAGATATGGAACATCTGGAACCCTCATACATTGGTGGTGGGAATGCAAAATTGTACAGTCACTTTGGAAAATAGTCTGGCAGTTTCTTCTGAAGTTAAATGTACACTTACCATATGACCAAGCAATCCCATTCCTAGGGGAGAGGGATTACATATTTATGAAAGAGAAATCAAAACACATGTTTACACAAGACCTGTTCATGAATGTTTATAACAGCTTTATAATTGCTAAAATCTGGAAATACCCCACATGTCCGTCACTGAGTAAATGGATAAACAAATGGATGATAGAGTATTACTGAGTAATAAAAAGAACCACTGATAAACACAACTCAAATGAGTCTCAAAAGTATTATGCCACGTGAAAGAAGCAAGATACAAATTGCTACATACAGTTTGATTCCATTTATGTGACATTCTAGAAAAATCAAACTACAATGAAATAAAACTACAAAAAAGGGAAATTCTGTATCTTGATTGCAGTGATTTTATGACTAAGTTTGTCAACATTCATCAAACTGTACACCTAAAACAGAAGAACTTTAACTTTATGTAATTTATTCCTCAACTGACCTGATTTTAAAGAAAAACAAAGCAAAAATAAATTTAAAAATACCACTTTTATCAATCTCACATAGGGGTTCCACATATAGTTGTGTTGAAAACAGATCTCTCCTGCCCAAAGAAACATCTATCAAAAAGAAAAGCAAAGTAACAAAGTCACAATAAAAACATTATTTCCTAGGAATACCTGATTTTTAAAACCGGCAGCAGCTACAGGCCAATGTTTATGCAATGAAATTGATTCTAAAGATTGAATTTCTGAAACTCTAGCAGCAAAGTAAGGGATAACTTCTTTTTTTTTTTTTAAGAGACAGTTTCTCATTCTTGTTACCCAGGCTGGAGGGCAGCAGCACGATCACGAAGGGATAACTCTTACAGCAAAAAGGCTTTCACAGCTTCCTTAAGTCAGTGGCTTTCAATGTTTCTGACTACAATATACAGTATACATTTTACATTTTGGCTCAATACACACGTTCATTTTAGAAAGCTTCATGTATGACGCACTCTGATTTTTTTCCCTATTCTATTGTTATTTTTAAAAGGCTGGTTGGAAAATAAGGGATGTAGAATGGTTCATAGCAGGCTGCAACAAACAGTCTGGGGAAAACAGTAAGGCAAATGAAAAACTGTAATATTTAGATAAGAGATGCTACAAATGTCAGGTAAAGAGTTAACGATAACCTATCCATCTGTCCATCCATTCATCCCATAAGTTTTTACTGAGCATGTCTTATGTGCTAGTGTCAAGAGCTAAACACTTGGCAAGGGACTGGGTGTATGACCAAAGAAAAAAAAAAAAAAAAAGACATGAGACTGACATTATACAAATAAAATGCTATTTAAAAATACTTATAGCATACACTGGCATATGCTGGAAATAGGATTATTATACTGTACTCAGTATATTTCCAACTGAATATACTTTAGGATTTGAAAAAAATTAATTCTCAAACATACAGCTATGTAGCCAGGAAATAACATAGGTATGACCAAGCTCTAAGGGAATATGTGAAACACAATTTATTTAGGCCATGAGATGCCACACAAGTTATAATTCATGAGAAATCCTCCATGCTATTTCTGTACCTTCTACATGCTTCTGTTACTGCACATACCACTCTATACAGTATTATTTATTTATAGATCAGTCTCTCTTTCGAGAATATAAGCTCCATATAGGAAGGTTTTTTTTTTTGTTTTGTTTTGGTTTTTTTTCCTGCTTAGAGAGTGTTTGGCATTCAACCAATGTTTACTGCACGGAATGGAAACCAAAGAAATAAAGATAGTAGTTAAGTATTTAGGTGTATGTATCTAGAACATAAAACTAAAGTTCTATTTCAAACTAACCAATAACCATTGTCCCCCAAATAATCCACATAAACCCTATAATGCAAAAGGTGGTAAAAGAAGCATAAAATTATCTTGAATTTTCACTAGCAGATTAAAAATACATACAGATGGCCGGGCACAGTGGCTCAAGCCTGTAATCCCAGCACTCTGGGAGGCCAAGACGGGCGGATCACGAGGTCAGGAGATCCAGACCATCCTGGCTAACACGGTGAAACCCCGTCTCTACTAAAAAGGACAAAAAACTAGCCGGGCGAGGTGGCGGTGCCTGTAGTCCCAGCTACTCGGGAGGCCGAGGCAGGAGAATGGCATGAACCCGGGAGGCGGAGCTTGCAGTGAGCTGAGATCCGGCCACTGCACTCCAGCCTGGGCAACAGAGCGAGACTCCGTCTCAAAAAAAAAATAAATAAAATAAAATAAAATAAAAATACAGCTAAAAGGCTTAAGTTTGCAGTAAATATAAACCATTACTAACAATGGACTATTATACAAATAAGAACAATACATAGTAAATACCTAAGGGAGCTGTTGTTGGGGTTTTTTAGGTCTTGGTGAAGTTTTATTACCCATTCCTGATACTCTTGTTTTTGGATGGCAGTTGATTGTTTTAATTCATTCGACCATTTATTTTCTAGGTCCTAAAAGAAACAGTGTACCAACTGGTTAATTTTTTTACCAAAACAAAACAATAACAAAAAAACAACAAAAGAAAATGCAACTGCATACCTAAAAGTCACTGTATTTCACTTACTTGCTGGGATTCAAAATGCTGAGCAGCCAGTGAATTTACATCTTGATCTGTCAGTGATTTTCCCAACTCCTGCATCACTTTTTCCATTTCAATACCTTGTCTAAAACACAAATAAGCAAATCAGGGATATTCATCAAACTTTCAAGGTATATGATCCTTCAGATTCATCGAACACTCTCTATAAAGTGAAAATAAAAAATTTATTTTATAGAAATGTGTCCAGGAATGACAATTATAACTCGAAAGTACTCAGAATCCTTGGAAATGGAAACTACCAAATTATGAGGACAGCGTCATATAATATCAACATCATTTGTGCAGCTAAATTTTCATCTAAATTTATTGCATAGATGAATGCAGTCAAAATCTAAGTTATCTTTCAATTTACCACGGCTAATGTTAAAAACTCTGGACCTTCTTTTTACCTGCAAATTTCCTCAAAGAGACTCTGCAATTTCAGCTTAAATGGATTTTCTACTTGTATATGAACTAAAGTGACTTCAACCTCTGAAAGTTAGTTTACATCATATCCAGAAGCAATTAGATCCTGAGTCAAATTATTATTAAGCCATAAAATTTACAGAGGGATGTAAAATACAGCCTGAAGATGTTAGTCACACCTTCTGCATTTATCCAAAGAAATAACGTGTAAAAATAAAAAATGGTTTTTCCTACAGGAAAAACTAACCAGTGGTGTCAGAAGTACAGATAATGGTTATTTACGAGGGAAAGGGTAAAGGACTAGAAGGGCATGAAAGAGGCCTACGTAATGCTGGAAATACTCTATTTATTGATCTGGGCAATGGTTACGTGGTCATGCTTAATTTGTGATAGTTTCCTGAGCTGTACACCCACAGTGTGTTGCCTTTTCTGTATGTATGTTACATTTTAATAAATAAGTTCACTTAAAACATTGAAATTAAAGATTATCTTCTAATACAAATGTATGTAAAAAGTTTATTCTAAAATTTCTAACAAACCGGGAAAGAACAAAACACAGATATAAACTAAAAGGATTTTATCATCCTAGTTAATTCAAGTAAATTGCTCTTAAGAGTGAATTTCTGGCTGGGCGTGATGGCTCACGCCTGTAATCCCAGCACTTTGGGAGGCCGAGGTGGGCAGATTACCTGAGGTCAGGAGTTCAAGACCAGCTTGGCCAACATGGTGAAACTCCACCTCTATTAAAAATGCAAAAATTAGCTGGGCATGGTAGCAGGCGCCTGTAATCCAAGCTACTTGGGAGGCTGAGGCAGGAGAACTGCTTGAACTCAGGAGACGGAGGTTGCAGTGAGCTGAGATCACGTCACTATACTCCAGCCTGGGAGACAGAGCAAGACTCCATCTCAAAAAAAAAAAAACAAACAAAAAAAACAAAACAAAGAGTGAATTTGTACTTATTTATAACACTGATTAAGATACTTATATATATATATGATAAATTAAATTCAAGCAAGTTATACATATATACATTTCTATATATACCTTCTGGTAGTAAATATTCAATATCATTTAAATCCCACTTAGTTCTAAAGCAGATGACTCCATTAATTTCTAATAACTACTACAGGTCAAGTGAAAGTTATGCTTGCAAGTGAGATTCTTATTTAGAAACAGAAATAACTGCTTAACATTTATAAATACAAACTTAGATATAAATACATATTACTATTTTACATTACACATGTTCCCTCTAGTGGATAAAAGGTATCATTGCCATTTTTAAAGTTTAAAGAAATATCTAGAATCTGGTTTGCTTAAAAAAAAAAGCACATTTCTTGTGAAGGAAAAGACAGAAATTCAACAAATAAAATTTCATGAACATTTATTTCATCCTAAATATGTCCAAAAGGCAACTAGCTAATCATATAGCTGATGATACAATATATATTTTCTACGATTAAGATAGAAGAAAATTTTATTACACGATGAAATACTAAATATAGCCTGGCTCAGTGTGTCAGATGTGACAGCTCTGGCATCCTGTATATTATCTTGAAGATACTTAAAGAGAAAAGATCATTATAACTTGTACTATTGATGCTATGCTGAGAAACTGTCTTTTAAAGATGTACAATGGCATTAAAATGAAATAAGAAATAAGAAAACGTGTCATTTCTGCTCATGAACTGGATAAATAAATTAAGCACCAAAATGTCGGGTCAACCTCCACGGACACTAGTGAATTACAACTTACCTTAAGTCATACTGTTCACCTTTGCAATAAATAGTACCTACCAGAGGAATATAGCTTATTTTTTTTTTTTTCAAGCTAGCAGTTTGGACAGGTGAAAAATAAATTACAAAACTTTTAAAAACAGATGAATTCAAGAATTATTTATATGCTTAGAAAGAAAAAAGAAGGCCAAACCCCATCAAGAAATAGAGCCAAAGATCATTTCAAACAATGAAGTAAACCCAAACAAACCTCTACTAAAAAACTATTCCATGAAAAAAAAAAGTATGAATACCAGTAAATGCAGCTAATTAGTAAGTTAATTCAACTTCCCAAAAGATGAAGAATCATGTAGAACAGAAATCTTCTTCTGATTTAGAAAAAGGAACCATTATAGACTATTAATGGCTAGATACAGAGTTTTCTGGGGGGTACAGGCAGCAAACTATGCTGCAAGTTAGAGTCACTCAACAGACGAACTGAAGTACTAGGAATGGAAGCACAGGGAGCCAAAGTGGGAATTTATCAATATACCCAAAGAGGCAGAACGAGTCTAGTCACAGAAGACCTGAGAGCTAATAACAGATTCAGGATGGCTTTAAGGTTGTATTATTTCAAGGCCTAGGAGGAAAAATCAAACAAATGAAGTTCAACAGAAAGTAATTAATTAGTATTAGGTAATTCTATTTTTATGTATTTTTAAAAACCTAATTCTATATGATGTTGTTCTTTTTAAACTATATTCACAATTTTACTGGTTACATAATAAAGAACTAGAAAAAAAATTTTGTCTTCCCCAGGGAAATATGTTTCAACTATATACCTAGTGGCAACCACTCACTACAGGTATCTCATCAAAAAGGAATAAACTGCCTCAACACAGCAGGTCAACAAACCAAACCTATAAACAGTGACTAATGTCTCAAAACATCATGTTCTTTTTGACAAAGAGATCATTCTAATATTCTACAAAGTATGAGCATAAATGGTCCAGAGGAGTACAATTGTTATGAAAATTTACAAATCTATGCTATATAATAAAAACGCTAATTTGGTTCACAGAAGAGGGTATCCCTCAGGAACAATTATTAAATACATTTGCTTATTATTTTTCTGTACTTAAAATTTTCTTAACCATGACAACGTTCCAAAGATCATTCTCATCTTGCTGAACTTACTGTTTTCTAACGGGAAGCTAATGAGAACCAGGAACAAACCAGCACATCTTTTTACATTTACTCCTTTGGGACTATTAAATCAGTTACACTAAAAAAAAAAAAAAAAAAAAAAAAAGTGATTTTCTCCCAATGTTGCTCTCACAATCAAAGCAACACTGAAAATATTACCTTCATTGCATATACACCCAATGTCTTAAATAAGTGTTTTTAAGATAATGAATGTTATTAGATTCTGCTAAATTACAAAGGATTATCTAGAAGGACACATCCTGAATTCCTATTACAATTTATCTAGAGTTACTAGAAAGCAGTCAGGGAGGCCACTTCTTATTTTAAAATACACAATGCTAGCAGTTTTTGACATACTCCGAAGAAAAAATAAATAATAAAAGCATTGTTTGTATACTGTGTTAAGTAATCCATACAGTAGGAATTCAAATCTAATTACAATGTCTCGGAACAATACTGGTGTTATTATTTTTTTCTAAAGTACTTGAGCATACAAAACGAACTGAAAGAGCCATGGACATAGTTAGAGCAGGGCAATGCAGAGGTTCTGAATAGGGAGACAGAATGGTACAGTGGTTAACAGTTCTGAAGTCAGATTTCCTGGTTTCAAATTCCAGCATGCCCTTCGACAAGTTACTTATTTAAGCAAAAACTTCTTCATCTGTAAAATGGAAATAATAGTAGGGTTATGGTAAAGATCAAAAGAGACAGGGCATCCAAAGCACTTTGCACAGTGCCTGGAACAAAGCAAACCTTCTAGAGAAGTAATCTATTCCTCTTATTAAAGATAAGAATATACAAGGCCACCAGCATCATTTATTTAGGTAAACCACTTAGAAGGTGTATAAACCTATGAGGACCCTCCCAGTTGTAATTACACATGTAAACATACAAGAAAATTAATTTCTAATATTGAAGTATTTTTTTCTATCTTATCCTTTTTGTAAAAAATAAAAACAAGTTGTTCTGCAGGCCATCTATTTGACAATGTAACATTTCATTCTGATAATGCAAGAAATTTGAAATACCTCTCTCGTAATTTTTTCAGTTCCACATCTCTTTCACCGATCAGTTCTGAGATACTAACAAAGTAATTATGTTCCAAATTTAAGAGAGTTTCAGAGGCAGGAGAATGAATTAAGTCATGGTACACATCTGCAAAATCTTCATCCCAGCTGGGTTCTTCAGGCCTTGCATGCTCTAATGTGGTCTACAAGATAATATACAGACATTTTTAAATCATGACCTAGTATTTTTATTTAACAGACTACCAGAAAAGTATGTACATGATTCAATTTTTGTACAACAATGACAGAAAGACCCTCTTTTATATATATATGAATGTGTGTGTATTATATAGGATTATCTAAGTACAGAAAAAAAATGTGGAGAGACACAGACTAAGTTCTTAATATAAGTTACCTGGAAGCAGAAATGAGAAAGAGGTACTAATGTGGAGGAAGGGATAGGAAGTGTCCATAATAAAAGCGTAGGCTATGACCTCATTTCTGTGAAATCACACACACACACACACACACACACACACACACACACACACGATCAACAAAACGCTAATGGTGGCTATTTCAGGACAGTGGGATTTCTGATAGCCTTTATTTATATTCTAACATACTGCATACTGTATGGTAAAATAACTTGTATGCATTAGTTACACAATCACAGAAAACTTTTCATTATTAAAAAAATACTGCTAAAATAGGTTACATATTTAGAAAATAAGGTGACCTATGTGGTCACCTGTGAATGAAAGCCAAATTCATGCATACCTATATCAAGATAAATGTGTAATTATGCATTTAGTTTGACCTTTTCTAGTGTTACATTTTCTTTTTAAAATATAAGCAGGCTTTTAAGTATATAAAAATGGTAGCTATTAAAATGATGAAGGGACTGAGTAAATGCTGACAGACAAGAAAAGCAGAAACAGGGAGAAACAAAATGGAATGCCCTCAGCACACACAGATACATGCAGGGAGGTACAGATGCCTATTCCAAGGGCAGCCTCCTCAACTCGTCAGAGGAAACTGATATGCTGAGAAGTCCCTTGTGAAAGATCATATGATTTAATGGCATGAAGCAACAATAAAACAAAGATTTTGATGTTTTTTCCATTATAGATCTTTGCAAAAGATACCTATAAAACAACAACAACAACAACAAAAACCTAAATTCTTCCCTTTTCTTACCCATGAAAACATTAAAAACTGGAATTTATAATATGACTTAAGAGTAATAATTTACCTTAAAACAACTGAACACATCACAGAAACAGGTATATTGAACTCACTCAGTCAACAGGGAAACTTTTCTAATTTGTTCTCTTTCACTTCAACCAGTTGCCACATCAGAAGGCACGAGACGAGCTGAACCTAGGAACTAGGATTTCATCTACTCTGTGCCTCTGAAACTCCAACACTGTTCCGATAACTGTTCATCTTTAGACGTGGGACTGCTGTAGGAATTATAACCAGCCCATGGGACTTAATTTCTGTTTAAAATTCACTTCAGGGCAAAGTTGAAATTTTGTAGGGAAGAACTACTGCAAGACTGTAGGGATGTACTTGGCCACACATGACACCAGATGTTCAGTAGCCCCACTACCAGATCATTTAACTACAATAATCTGCCGCATTAATTTTAAACTCAGCCTAGGGCAAGCCTTATGAATAGGTAGAAGATACCTACGTGAGAAGAACTAAGCATAGTTTTTTCCTTGATCTAATTTATGCCACTCCCTCAGGGCAGATGCTACTAGAAAGGGGACTGTGACAGCTGAGAGGAATGGGGCCCTGAGGAAGTGGCTGCACAGAAAAAGCTATTCAATGTCCAGGCCATTATTTTTCCACCTCCACTTCCAGGCATAACATCTGACTTCTCTGAGGTTCAAACCATTCAGCACCCCTTATCTTTCATGGCCATTATTATCTAACAACCTACCTGTCCGTCACTCACCCTCATTCCTGTAAAGCTTTGGCACCAAGTTCAAAGACTTCCTCTCTGCCCCACATCCTGCAACCTGGGTTACTTGGATATCCATGTGGACACCCATCCAAGGCCCTGCCTTCTTACTTTCCTGAACTCTACAGTCTTTACTGTGGAGTCCCAGTTAGGGCAAAGGAGTCAGGCTGGCAGGACCAGGGGAAAGCAAAAAGAAACAGCAGAGCAGTTCTAAGTCTGGCTTTCTTCATGGCCAGACCAAGCTTGTCCAACCTGTGGCACAGGATGGCTTTGAATGCCGCCCAACACAACAAATTCATAAATTGCGATATTGTTTTTTTTTTGTTGTTGTTGTTGTTGTTTAACTCATCAGCTATCCTTCATGTTAGTGTATTTTATGTGTGGCCCAAGACAATTCTTCTTCTTCCAGTGTGGCCCAGGGAAGCCAAAAGATTGGACACCCCGGTCCAGGCCATGTAGCCCTCCTGTGCCCAACTTTCACCAGACACCTGCAAGACAGCTGCAAGACTGCAGCTCACTGCAATCTTGGGGTTATCAGTACTGCACGCAGCACTCTACAGCATACGGCATAAACGCTGTCCTATAAAATCTCCAGCAAGCCTTTGTTTCCTTGAAGTCAGCTTCTCTTCTGCTGGCCTGCCCATTGCCTCCTCGCAACATATCTTCCTGCTTTCTCGAATAAATCCACCTTTCTTTAGCTACAACTGTCTTGGTAGATTCTTTTACCCCTGTACCACCAGCCCAGATAGTCATTGTTCACATGCAAAATTTACTAGTTCTCCACACCACCTCAGCCAACCACTTAGTATCCTCACCAGAAACTCAGTCAGTCAGTATTCAAACATTGTAGTCTCTGACTGTAACCTCCACCCAAGATTTCTCACTCAATAATTCCCAGGTAATTGATACGTAACCTCATTAGGACCTTCACTTCATAAGTTTCTCAATGTTTTCATTTTTTTATCAGCCATCAACTGCCACCTAGCTTCACTTCCTTCCCTATGTAGCTTACATTTTGTCATCTAGCATTCAACCACTGACTTGCCGATATCCTCAACTCCCTTGACTGATGTACCTTATCTTACCTACCTAACAAAACCCGAATCTTACTCCTCTATGCCTGCAGTCAGGCTTTAGAGAGCTGCAGCAGAAAAATCACAAAACTCTATCAAGTTTACAGTGACAAACTGGTGCCACTCTTAATCTTGGCCTCAATGATGCCTGGCAATCCTATCATTGCCTGCTCAGTTTTCTCCTTAAATATCCAACAATCTTATTATACCTACCGCCTCATCTAAACAAATAACCTGTCTTTCCTTAAAGTTGAAACAATCAGAAGAGAATATTCTCAACTTCCTGCTACCAAATTAATAAAATTATCTGGATTTATATCCAACCTTTCCTGCTTCTCTTTGGCTATAACTGGAGAAATATCTGTCTTCCCAGTTACGATTAATTCTCCATTTGAGTTCTGGATTCTATCCCTTCTAGTCCTAAACTCTGCCACCTTAAAAAACAAACAAACCTTTGACCTTGTGTTCCCATTTAGCCAGTGCCTCATCCTTCACCTCTTTATATTCAAACTTCTTCAGTTAGTATACTAATTCTTCTATTTCCACACTTCCACATTCTTAAAGTCAATGAAATCTAGTTTCCACCACCACCAACTTACTGAAACTGATCTTGCCACAGACAAGATTGATTGATAAATGCCATGGATATTTTTGAGTCTTTTCTTTGCCTCTTATACTTGATGTCATCTTGGCATTCTCTCATAGTTTAATTTGCAGTGCGCTTTCTTAGTACCTAAAATCATTTGTGGTACACCTAATGGCACCTTAGACTTTATGAAACGGTGTATCATTTAAATAGAAAATGATATTATGTGACTACACAACAACAACGAAGATAAGTTTACAAAAGTAAACCAAAGGTTAAATGAATTACTATTGCTGGTTTAGGGCTGCCAGATAAAACACAGAACACTCACTTAAATTAGAATTTCAGATAGTGAAAAATTTTTTAGTATAAATATGTTCCATGTAATATGTTGACATGCTAAAAAATATTCATTTATCTGGAATTCTAACTTAACTGGGTGCCCTATATTTTTAATTACTAAATCTGGTGACTCTATGCTGGTGAGATATACGCAAGTAGCCTCTTGTTTTACGAAGGTATTACATAGAAAGCACTTTGTCTTACGTGCTCACCCTGATATAGCAAGCACAGAAGCAGCAACATATTTATTATAGAATATTGGTATGTGGAGAAAAGGGATCTTATAACTATTTCAGGATTACCATAGCATTTTACAAATTTTCACCCAAATCCAGAATATCCCTGAAATTTACGATCTGACCTATTTTCTTACCTCAGCATAAGCTTTGGCCCACGTACTCGCCAGCTGATGTAAATCTACCTCACCTGATTTCACAGCTTCCAGGGATGCTTCAGCATCTCTATCATAATCTCTGAGGGATTCTTCTTCTATAAATTGAGTCAGAGCTTCTTTTAAGTCTGTTACAGGGACATCAAACACCATCATCAGCAAAACCCAGGTATAAATAGGGAACATTTTACCTGGCAGAGAATTCCAACCTGAAATCTTATTTTTAAATTTGTATTGATTTATTTAGAGATGGGTTCTCTCTGTTACACAGGCTGGAGTACAGTGGCATGATCGCAGCTCAGGGCAGTCCTGAATTCCTGGCCTCCAGGGATCCTCTCACCTCTGCCTCCCGAGTAGCTGGGACCACAGGTGCACGCCACCATGCATGGCTAATTTTTGTATTTTTGGTAGAGATGGGTCTCGCCATGTTGCCCAGGGTGGTCTCAAACTCTTGAGCTCAAGTGATCCACCTGCCTTAGCCTCCCAAAGTGCGGGGATTACAGGTGCGAGCCACCTTGCCTGGACATGAAATTTTATTTTATCAAGCTGATACTCTTAATAGAATCTCCAACTAAAATGAAATCAGCTTAGGGGGTCATTTAACTAATTTCATGATTATTTTCCTTTACTATGACAGGCTGTCGCATAGAGAAAGGTCAAAAGTCTTAACTCTTATGTATTCCCTTGATACTGATAAAGTAATGTTACTTTCTTAAGCCTGATATTTCAGTTTGAAGCCACGGGGGTATGAGGACATAAAGAAAATGCTATAGATTTTGAGGGTCTGAACATTACTGTATTTAGATTAAAAAGAGTTTTCCATGTAACTTTAAAGGGTGCATTGTTACATCCTTTGAAAGATAAGTTGAATGACTAGCTTATTAAAACATTTAACTCAGATGACTGACCGATTTCAGTTTTACAGACACCACTTAGAGAGTGACATAATGGAAGAGCACTGTGAGAGAAGTTAGGACACCTGTGTTCTGGCTCTGGCTCTATCATTATCACTATGTTTGCAACTTTAGACAGTGGTTCCCAATCTTAAGTGTGCATCAGAATCCCCTGGAGACCTTATTTAAACAGACTGCCGCATGCTACCCCAGTTTCCGATTCAGCAGGAATGGGATGGAGCCTGAGAATTTGCATGTCTACCAAGCTCTCAGGTGATGCTGTTGCTGCTAAATGATTAGAAACCATACTTCAACAACCACTGTCTTGGGTAAATAATTTAACCTCTTTATGTCCCAGTTTCCTTGTTTGTACGATGTGATTGGGCTATAAAGTTTCTAGGTTCTCTTATAACTAACCTATGATCTAACATATTCTGAATTTTAAATTTTTCGTAGACTGTGAGAACACAGACCTTTAAAAATGGTTTAATACATATAACTTTATAAAACTAATGTAGGTAAGCAAAGACTATTCAAAAATTAGTACACTTTCTGTTCTATGGCATCTCAGAAATTAATAACCAGATTATTAAAAGGGCAACCAATTTACCACTATAATGCTATTACCACTATAATGCTAAACTGCCTTATAACTTCACCCAACTAAATTCAGAAGAGCTCCTGTAATTCCAAACTTGGTAGCTAATTTTTCATTATAAAATCCAATTTTTATACTTTATAAACAACTACCACTTATAGAAAAAAACACTTAATAAAGCTCTGGGGAAATGTTTTTATTCTTGGAATCAGTTCCTATTTTATGGCTGTTTCCAAAGCTTCTTAGGTTTATGCTTTCTAATATGAAAATTCTAATGACAGACTATTGAAACTACTAAAGCGATGTTACTTAAAAAAAAAATCAGTCCTCACCTTTTTCTATAAAGCACGGTAAACTGTGCAGCAGCATCAGACGTCCATGTAAATGACTGGCATTCTCTTGAACAGGAAATCTGAGTGGCACTCTCAGTTCTAAGCACTGACTTCCTACTTTAAATTTATATACAAATTCTCTCTCTCTATTGCAGAATCTTTCTCTGTTTTTCTTCATATTCTTTGACAGGATTTCTAAAGAACAAAAAAGCAGAAAGTTATAAGTCCATAAAGAAATTTATTTCATTATTGCTGTCCTACTTCTAAGAAAACATTCCACCATTCAAGCGATTTTATACGTGTGACTCTGAGCCAATTATTCTAGTTTTTCCCAAGTGTTTATCCCTGTACTTCCATGGAGAAAACAAAGTACTTCTTAAAAAAAACCAAAAACAAACAAAGAAACACTTTGTTTTAAACTTGATTTAAGAAAAAAAAAATTATGGCCATAAAGTACTTTATATTCCAAGGCAGGGTTCTCAATAATAGGGAAGGACCACGGAGAGATGAGCAGAGAGAATTCTTAGGGAGAGTTCATGGGTGGGGAAATACAAAGCTTATGAAACCGCTGGTAAAAAGAAAGTCAAAGAAGCAAATCAGGGACCAAGCAGTGATTCTGGAGAACTTAGAGGTTGTGGTCATGAGATGCGACTGGGGGAAGGGGAGTAAGAAAGTGTTAGAAAGATTTCCATGTGGGAAGAAGATACACAGAAAATAGAGCGTACAGAACCTCCACTTCTGGCCCACACCTCAAAGGCAAACTAGACACCACTAAGAAAGAAGAAAATCTAGTTAAAGGAAGTAAGAATCAACATCAATTAAAGATGTATTTATTCATTAGCCTTGTAACTGGACTTCCTATGGTTAGGCTTTCTCCCATCAAATCAGTTCTCACATTATTTTCTACACTGAAGTTATAGTAACCTTTCTTTTAAAGAAAGTAATATGCTTATCTCATCATGTTGTTCATCCGTTTAAAAACTTTCTATGACATTCCATTGCTCTTGGGATAAAATGTAAACTCTTTATCCCAGTTTACAACACCCCTGCTTATGTTTCCACTCTTTTCTCAGAAACTGCACCTCTCCTTCCTAACACACAAATTCACAAATTTTATTTTCCAGCCATTCTGAACTTCTGTCAATACCAAACTTCTCTTTCCATGCCGAATCTTTTTGAATGCCTTTTCCTTGGCCTAGAGCACTCTTACGGATTTTAATTTCGTTGGATAACAATTGCTAATTCTTCAGGTCTCAGTTTAGCCTCTAGGAAGACTTATTCAACTCCCTAAAACTGGACTGGGTCCCGATAGGCTCTCATATCAGCCTGGACTTATTTGAATCATGGCACTTACCACACTCTATTTCTTACTCTTGCTAGAAAACGGTCTTCTTGAAGTGGGAGGAATACTGTCTTGTATTCCATGTATTAAGCAGGATGTTGGGAATGGCAAAAACTAATAAATAATTGTTGGATTGTGTGGCGTTTTTATTTTATGGTGCTCACGGGAAAAATAAAGAACAAGCAATTATTCATACGGTTCTTTAAAAAGATATCACCTGAAATATTAAAAAAAAAACTCAAAGGACTTTTGTACGTGTGGTGGGGGGGCGGGGCTGATAAGTTGAATTATCCAGACTATATTTTCAAATCTGTATGTAGGCTATACACAAAAATCTCCATCTATTTCACCATAATGCAAATAGATAGGGTATTTGTTTTACTCAGGAAGAATTAACATTAAACGTAAAGCAATAAAAATTTTTATAAAGTTAGAAAACTACCGAAACTACATAAAGGTCTATTTCACGTAGAAATTTCACTCCTAAGTATATATCCAAATACACACACACGCATACGTTCGCTGAAGTACCCAGGGAAGAATGCCCATACAAGTTTTATTTACAATAGCTCCAAACTGGCAACAACCAAAATGCATATTAGCAGAATAGTAAACTTGTTTATTTTATGAGATAAATACTACACAGCAATAAAAAAGAACCAACCGCTAATAAATGCAAAAAAAATGAATGAATCAGGAACCTTGGGGGGGGAAAAAAAAGAGAAGGCAGACACAAAAGCTCTGGTTCAACATTCAGATTTGTGTTTCAAGAAACTGGTAGCTTTAGTTCTTTCTCCCCTCGCTCTTTTTTTAGACTAATGGTCTATCCTTAAGCCTTAGCTCAGTTTTAGCAACCGTGATCCAGGGAAGTTTCCCAGAAGAAAATGGGATGGGAGGAAGGCTGGACAGAACACACACAGCCAACAGAGCGGAGGCTCTGAGGCCCACATTAGGCAAAAGGCAGGCAGACAGTCGAGCTGAGAAACTTCAACCGGGTGAGGGGACTAATCCTTTTGCAACGGGTGTCAATCTGAAAGGGCGTCCTCACTCCGTTCTGGGCTCACCTCGCCTAGTTCCGAAGTCCTGAGCAGTCCGCTCACTCGAGCTGTCAGCGCGTCCTGCGCTGGGAAACCAGCTGACTTGCCCACTTACACTTTCCAGCCCGCGGATCCGCGACGGCAGATTCGCCACAACCATTTCTATTTCCTGGCATCTTATAGAAAATTTCTCAGTCCAAGTGCCCGTAGGTCCCAACCTGTTGCAATTTAACCGTTTGAAAAGGGCAATAAGGTGTATTTCTACTGTTATTCTGTATTTCAGAGACAGCGCAAACCCGCCCTTGTGACGAAAGTGCAGAGACAAAGCACAAACTCGGCTCTGGTGGACCGGATACGGAAAGGTGGTGCCTTAGGAAGGGCGGGAGCAAATTCGCTTTCCCCACAGCGCGTGCGCCGCCGCAAGCATGGCTGGTGATGATTGGACGACTGGTAACAGGGGGCGGAGGGCGCCGAAGTCTGGTTTTGGGCGCGAATTGAAACCGCCGCTGAAGCCAACAAGAATTTGAGAACTGTAAATATCAAGCCTTGAAAGGGACCATGGTGCGACCCGTGAGGTGCGTAGTTCCTGACATTCGGCGGGGGTGGGAGGAAAACTAAGGGGAAAGACATTAGACTAAGGGGAAAGGATCGAGTAAGACCGGAGGGCAGCGATAGTGCGGTTAGAATGCACGGTTATCGAGAACCCAGTCTCCAGTGATACTCCAGAAGTATCCTAGCATCGTAGCTTTTCCCTTCTCTTTGCCTCCCGTCACAGCCGTTGCCGTTTCTTTTGCCAAGACCTTGTTATGTTAGCGTTTGAACAGAGCTTTACATTTCACCGAGCGCCCATTATGTGTAATTTTATTTGTTCATCACTGTAGTTATTGGATATAGAAAGAGGAAGCATTCCTGTTTTATTGATTTAACATTTCTACGTATAAAGGGTAAGTTACCTGAGTCATACAACCCACTAAGTGACAGGGCAATACTCAAACCTTAAGTCATCTTACTCCAGATCCTGTGTGCTTTCCATTATGTGTTAGAAACGATTCTTCTATTTACACAGTTGAGTGCCATGGAAGCCTACGGTTAGCCATTCATTTAGTAAAATTACTGAATATATTCACTTCTTTAATGTATGAGGTGCTGGAGGTTACATTCTAGTGGGAGGTGAGGTTAGGGGGCCGAAAATAAGCCTCGAAATATGATAGAGTGCGAAGGAGGAAAGCACTACTTTAAATATAGTAGTTAGTATGTGACTTTGAGGCGATATTACATGCAATGAGTCATGAATCAGGGTAGAGGAAATAGGAGCCAAGGCCCCATACTTGACCATATTTTAGGGTCAGTCTAAAGCTGTAGGATTAAGAAACAGTGGGGAGAATCGTAGGGGATTAGGCCAGAGAAATAGGCAGGTGCCAGAACAGATAGGGTCTTGTAAGTCTTAGAAAGGAGTTTAGGTTTTATTTTAAGTCAATGGGAAGTCAGTGGAGGGTTTTAAGTAGGGGAGAGAAATCTAAGTTTGCTTTTGTAAAGGTCACTGGCTGCTGGTGGAGAATAAATGATGGATGGGGTGACCAGAATGGGAGCAAGGAAATCAGGCTATTATATCATTGGAGAGTGGTTTGGGATAGGGTGTCATCGCTGGGCATGGAATGGAACAGATGAATTTGGGATGTATTTCGGAGGCACTGCAGAAAGAACTTGCTGATGAAGTAGATGTACAGGTAAGGGAAAGAAAGAATCAGAGATGTCTCCACAATAGTTTTGGTCTGAGCTACAGAATGGATGATCTTTGTATTAAGATAGGGAAGACTAGGAAAAGGAAGGTCAGGAGGTGTGAGGGATCAAGATTTCTGTTTCGAACATGCTGAATTTGAAATGGATTTTAAGCATCCAGGCAGTGAAGTCATAATCCCTTTGTATGGAACAGTTGTTAGAGTATGGTCTGCAGATCTCTGGGGGTCCCTGGAAACTTCTCTAGAGGTCTCTGAGGTCAAAACTCTTAATAACAATACTAAGACATGATTTGCCTTTTTCGCTGCTTTGTCATTTGCACTGCAGTGACGATAAAACTGCTGGCACCTCAGAACAATTAAGGCAGTGGCACTAAATTGTACTACTAGTCTTTGCATTGTTTACTGCCATACTCTCAAGAGTTAAAAAAAAAAAAATTTCAGTTAAGGATATGCTTGATGAAGTAGTGGAAATTATTATATTCATCATAGCTTAATCCTTAAGTTTCCTTTTTAAAAATAGGCTATTGATTTTATTTTACTGTTATTCAAGTTCAGAATTTCTAAAGGAGTTTTCACATTTTATTCAGCTCTAAATTCTTTAACTCTGAAGAGTAAGAGAGTGATATGAGCGCACTTTTTAATATTTTGTGTGAGGAAATGGGAAGTACACATAAAGCACTTCTACATACTGATGTGTGATAGTTATCTCAAGGAAAAGCACTTGTGAGATTGTCTGAGTTGTGAGCTGAGCTTACCTCTTTTTCATAGAACATTATTTTTACTTGAAAGAACAACCAGCTGACAAATTAGGTTATTCACATTTGACCATTTGTCAAAATATAGAAATAAAAACTAGAAAAACATTTTATTTAGTGCCTAGAGGAGGGAGGAAAAAAATTATTTTTTTTCACTTTGAATATCATTTTCTTCTAATGCTTCCTAAAGTAGTACAGGTTGAGCATCCCAAATTTGAAATGCTCCAAAATTTGAAGCTTTTGCAGTACCTGCAACACTCAAAGGAGATGTTCATTGGAGCACTTTAGATTTTAGGTCTTCAGATTTGGGATGCTCAGCTGGTAAGTATATAATACAAATATTCCAAAATCTGAAAAAATCCAAAATTCAAAACTTTTCTGGTTCCAAGCATTTCAGATAAGGGATACTCAGCCTGTATAAAGATTCATCTCAGGTGGCAGGAACAAGGTCACTCACCATTTTTAGGTGTCCATTGCATAAAAACATTATTTGGTATTGTGGAGAGACTAAAAAAAAGAAAGTAGCTTTTAGTGTCAAGAAATTTATAATCTCGTAAGGAAGATAGAAGGCACACACAAAACAGAAGAATACATACAGTGGGAACTTACAGATGCCCAACAGCAATTAAACAGTATAGAAATTATAAATGTTAATTTTATGGATTATTCTTTGTAAGTTATCTGAGTTTTTTTCCTTTATCATATAATTGAAAAGCCAACAATACCCAGGTATATCAGGTATAGTTGTAATTCTTTTAGCTAATGATAAGTGCCTGCAGTAAAATGCAAATCATGTTTTAGATTTAAATGTTCTTACGAGAGCCCAAACACATTTTCATTCATTCAAACACATTTCATTTATTTAACACATTTTTATTTATTTCACTTATTTATTCATTACTTACTATTAATAAATGAATAGTATTAAAATAAATATTAAATAAATAATATTCATTAATAGCCTTAAGTAATAGAGGTGAGAAATTGACATTTGTGTTAATGAAAAAATTCTGTTTTGATCATAGACATAAGAAACCAGTCAATTACTCACAGTTTGACCACTCTGACAGTGATGGTAAGTAAAGCTTCTTATTTTTGCTCTAAAGATTTGAAAACTCATTTCCTCAGAATTTATATGGCATATATAGCTCAAATACTGACTACATTGCCCAAATGAAGTAGGTCTTGAAACATAGTTTTCTAGTTATTTGGGATAATTATGCTGATAATTATACTGATAAAAATTATGTTAGTAGGTGATAAATGAACAGGGCCAGGTAAAAAGTCTTTTTAGATCTAAACTACTCTAAGTCAATAGTTCTCACATAGAGGTTTGTTTCCTGTCCCATCCCCGAAGAAGGAAAACACTGTCTTTTTGAGATACAAAGATGTTACAGAATATTATATAAAATCCATATTAATTGTAATATAAAACACGACCTTGAAGAAAGGTTAGGCTTATGTTATGCCTTTTAAGCATTAGTCATATGTTTACTTGACTCTGCTATGATTGAAAAGTTTGAGGAACATTGCATTAGATTGTGTTATATGTTGAAGTAGATTTAATATTTCTTTCTCAGACCACTAGAGTTTTCTGTAAGTCAGATGTTTCGGAAGTCTTCGGTTTGAAGGAGTCTGTTTTTGCCTTGAGCACAGCCTTAACTGTATCTACCACTTGGGAAAAACAGTATAGACTATAACATCTAGATTTTTTTTTTTTTTTTTTACTGTCGTCAGTCTATCACCAGATACTTATAAATCGTCAGGTGTGTAGTAGGTGGGGGGTGGCAGTAGGTGGGGGGAGTCATAAGTTAACTTATTTTTACATGGGGAAGCATATAAGAGACAACGAGTATTCGTGCTTGCTGAGTATGTGATTAAGACTACATAGACCCTGAAGGTATGCATGTATGTGTTGTATACATGTTGAAAAGCCACAGTACTAGTTTTACGTTGACAGTCAAGAGTAGAACTACAACAGTTCTGAGGATTGGTAAGACAGAAAAACCTGTGAGAAACAGTAATGGACTGGAAAAGAACATCCTTTTGCCAGAAAATAAGAAGTTACTCTGGTAGGATCATAGGAAGATCATTATGGTAATGGAAAGAGAAAATACTACTATTGTAAAAATCCTCAAATAGGAGCTACTTTCTCTTCCCCCATAATACTTCTTATTTTCTCTAGCATGGTTAATGTACTAGGAATAGGTAATAGACTTTTCTTTTTTCTCTTTTTGAGATGGAGTCTTACTCTTGCACTTAGGCTAGAGTGCAATGGTGCGATCTCGGCTCACCGCAACCTCTGCCTCCCGGGTTCAAGTGATTCTCCTGCCTCAGCCTCCTGAGTAGCTGGGATTACAGGTGTCCGCCACCATGCCCAGCTAATTTTTGTATTTTTTAGTAGAGACAGGGTTTCACTATGATGGCCAGGCTGGTCTTGAACTCATGACTTCAGGTAATCTGCCCGCCTTGGCCTCCCAAAGTGCTGGGATTACAAGTGTGAGCCACTGTGCCTGGCCCAGGTAATGGGCTTTGAAAAAAGATATTTGGCTACATTGTGAAGTTCCAATAAAAATATTTTATTTCCACTTTTCAATGTGATTAAATTCTACAATTTTTCTAATGGTTTTACAGGTTTTTAATCATTTTGTCTTTGACATTTATATGCTGTCTTAATTGCTTTTGCAGTTTTTAGTGAATTGGTTTTTGATAGACTGATATTTTTAAATATAAAGGGCATAAAAACAAAAGTTGAAATAGATGAATGAGAATAAAGATAAACAAAATACTAACAATGATTTTTAAGTTGTGGAAATTAAACAATTTGCCTAGCCTATAAAAACTTGAACACACATTGTAATGCTTTTCATTTACTAAAAAAAAATCTTTTTATTTTGGTTTTAATTCTCACATGAATAGATGATTTTGTTTCTGCAACTGTACCTTTAAACAAGAAATCCAGAACAACACCAAGGGAGTTAAAACAAGATCAACCAAAACCTAACTTGAGCAATCTCCAGAAAGAAGAAATCCCAGTACAAGAGAAAACCCCTAAAAAAAGGTGAGAGGTAAGACATGCAGTAAATATATGATATTAGATGTGTTAATTTTAAAGAGACACAGATTCAAATCCTTGGTTTAAATTAGAACTTGAGCAGAGTCATACGTCTTATTTTACTAGGTGCATGTCAGAAAACAGGATGTACTATTTTTTTCTGGCTTTCTGACTTAAAGAAATTCACAGTCGGCCGGGCGCGGTGGCTCATGCCTGTAATGCCAGCACTTTGGGAGGCCGAGGCGGACGGATCACGAGGTCAGGAGATCGAGACCATCCTGGTGAAATCCTGTCTCTGCTAAAAAATATGAAAAAATTGTAATAATAGCGCCTGTGGTCCCAGCTACTCAGGAGGCTGAGGCAGGGGAATGGCGTGAACCCAGGAGGCAGAACTTGCAGTGAGCAGAGATCGTGCCACTGCACTCCAGCCTGGGCAACAAAGCAAGACTCCGTCTCAAAAAAAAAAAAAAAAAAAAAGAAATTCACAAGCATATAAGAAAATATCATTAAATATTAAAACAATAACGATTGTGGAATTTAGATGTTATGACTGGTTTTGACAGAACCTAGCACTTGCCTCTGAAGTCCTCAAATCATACTACTTTGCTAAAAATGACATTAGATGACTAAGATGATTAAGACATAAGATAACTTCATGTGAGGACAATCTTTAAAATATAAAACCATGTATTTTTTGGCAGAAAAAGATGTCTTCTCCCCATATTGTTAAGATTTATCTAGCAATGAGAAGTTCCTATAGTTTCTAGACTAACCATTGGAATTCCATTAGATAGTACCAAGAGGGAGAAAGGAGTGAAGGAAGTCCTTAGAGACCCAAAACTTGCAGTATGGAGAAGAAATGGATGGAAGAGGAATATTAACAAATGGAACATGGCATATGTAATGTTTTACTGCTACAAGTTTCTCTATGAAAAGTTAGCATGGAGAAACTTACCTCATGTCATGCTCTTTTTTTTTTTTTTGGTTTTTGTTTGTGAGTTTCTTGTATTACATTTTAAATATATTGAAAAAGGAACCCACACGTGGGAGAAAATATTTGTAAATCAGATAACTGATAACGGACTGTATCCAGAGTATACACAGAACTCGTAAAACTCAACAGTAAAAAAACTAACCACACAATTTAAAATGCGGAGAAGATTTGAATAGACTCTCCAGAGAAGATACACAAATAACCAATAAACACATGAAATGGTGCTCCACATCATTAGCTGTGAGGGCAATGCAAATCAAAATCAAATGAGATAATACTTCACATCCACTAGATGACTTAATAAAAAAGACAAGGATGTGGAGAAATTTGAACCCTCCTGTATGCTGGTGGGAAAGTAAAATAGTGCAGCCAAACCATTGGAAAATGGTTTAGCAGTTCCTCAAAATGTTAAACATAGAGTTATATGACCCAGCCCATGTATGTATCCAAGAGAGATGCAAACATATGCCCACACAACCCATACATGAATGTTCATAGCAACATTATTCATAATAGCTAAAAAAAAAATGGAGACGATCTAAATGTCTATCTGCTAATGAATGGATAAGTGAAATGTGGTATCCACAAAATGGAATATTTTTCAGCCATAGAAGGAAATGACTACTGATAACTGATATATACTGTAATATGGATGAACCTTGAAAACATCATTCTGAGTGAAAGAAGCCAGATATACAGGTCACATATTATACGATTTCATTTGCATGAAATGTCCAGAATAGGCAAATCCATAGAAACAGAAAGTAGATTCATGGCTGCTAGGAGTTGGGAGAGAGGTAAACAGGAAGGGAATGCTCATGGGTATGGTGTTTCTTTTTGGGGTAGTAAAGATGTTCTGAAATTAGGTAGTGATGGTAGTTTTACAACTCTGCGAATGTACTAAAAACTGCTGAATTGTTTACTTTAAAAGGTAAACTTTATGATATGTGAATTATATCTTAAGAAAACTGTTATTCTAAAAAAATAAATTCTTTAAGGTACGTCTCAGTGCTGCTTCTTTTATGTAACTTTTCCTTATCTTTCTTTGATGTTTTTTTCCTCTTATACTCTATTTGACCAACTTGAATAGGACTTTATGATCTGCCTTTTATAGTATAATTATTAGCCTGTCTTATTTCCCCACCCTCCTCCTTTAATTGCAGACTCCCTGAAGGTACTTTTAGTATTCCAGCTAGTGCAGTGCCTTGTACAAAGTAAGTGCTTGGTAAAATATTTGTTAAAGTCTGGATTGGGAAGAATAGATGTAAAAAAAAGATAATAATTTTAATTTAATGTAAGAGCTATAATATCTGCTAAAGGGGAGTGGGTGAGGTCAAGGAAGAGTTTTAAGTGGAAGTGATGTTTGAACCAAGTCTGTTTTGGATTGAGTAGGTGTTTCCCACCTGGACACAGCTGGTAGGTGACACAACAGTCATTGCAAAGAGGCACCTGCTCCTCCTATTTCAAACCTCTTATTGTGTATATAACGTGATACTGTGACATTTTAGGAGTCTTATCATCAAAGATCTATTAATAATGATGATTGTTTAAAAACATTTTTGTGAGGTTAGCAACTCTTGGTTAGTAATTTAGGGAAATCTCAAACTTTGCTCTTTAGTTGCGACTGATATTTTGAAGAACTCATTATTACTTGTGTATCTATTTTAGGATGGCTTTAGATGACAAACTCTACCAGAGAGACTTAGAAGTTGCACTAGCTTTGTCAGTGAAGGAACTTCCAACAGTCACCACTAATGTGCAGAAGTCTCAAGATAAAAGTAACTTTATTTTCTGTATATTTAGCTTTAAAACCTTCTTAATGCCTTTGTAACTATTTCTTTGGGTGGGCCTTCACAGAGGAAAGAGTAAAACGTGAATACTTTGCACTATAAATAGACCCATTTGCAGAGGATACAACTAGATTTAGTTCTTAATTCAGCTGCCTAAATCTCATACAAACAGATATACATCTCTGCTTCACCCCCAGAGCAAGCTTGAGGGTGTGGACTGTGAGCCTCGTTGTTCACATTGCATGTTGTTGTACAGTGAACATTTAATTTCTTCATCAAATGGATTGATCTGTATAGTCCTAACAGTCCATCTTGTTTTTTTCCAGATCAGTTGAACATGCTCTAATTATGGTAATTTTTATTTCTTACAAAGGTCAAAGGTATTAATTTGGTTAGGAAGCTCAGTCGACTTAGAAGAATGGCTTCTGGATTTCTCTGCTGATTTTCTCATTTGATTTTTCTGGCAACTATGCAGCAGATGATACATTAATATTCTAGAGAGGCAGAAATCATTATTCTTGAAAAAGATACTCTACTGCTAAAATGCTTTTTGGCTTAAAGTTTTTATGTTGGGGGATATTTTAGCTTATTATCTTATTTAGGGGTATACATGGGGCTTTTTTCCTATGTTTTCTAAATGAGTACTCCTCTTTATTTAATTTGAGACAGGGTCTCGCTCTGTCATCCAGGCAGGAATACAGTTTCTTTTTTCTTTTTTTTTTTTTTGAGATGGAGTCTCGCTCTGTTGCCCAGGCTGGAGTGCAGTGGCGCGATCTCGGCTCACTGCAAGCTCTGCCGCCTCCTGGGTTAACACCATTCTCCTGCCTCAGCCTCCCTAGAAGCTGGGACTGCAGGCGCCCGCCACCACGCCCAGCTAATTTTTTTTTTTTTGTATTTTCAGTAGAGATGGGGTTTCACCGTGTTCACCAGGATAGTCTCGATCTCCTGACCTCGAGATCCGCCCGCCTCGGCCTCCCAAAGTGCTGGGATTACAGGCGTGAGCCACCGTGCCCGGCCAGAATACAGTTTCTTGATCATGGCTCAATACAACCTTGACCTCCTGGCTCAAGCAATCCTCCTGCCTCAGCCTCCTGAGTAGCTGGGATTACAGGCATGTGCCGCCATGCCTGGCTAATTTTTTATTTTGTCGAGAGGGGTCTCACTTTGTTGCCCATGCTGGCCTCAAACTCCCAGCCTCAAGCAATCCTCCTGCCTCAGCCTCCTAAAGTGCTGGGATTATAGGCGAGAGCCACCTTACCTGGCCGCCTCCTCTTTAAAAAGAAATGAAAGTAACAGAAGCTACATTTCTTTGAATATACCTTTTTCTTGTAAATTTGACTTTGAAACCATGTAAATATTTCCCACAATCATAAAGCAAAAATAAAATTTTAAATTCCTAAAAGAAAAAAAAAAAAAAAACAAGAAACGAAAGTTTGATTAGGAAGACTTTTAGTAACCAAGAATCAAAGAAACACCAAAAGAGAATTGTCATAAATTACATTTAAAATGGAGGCACTGAAATTCATCTCTCTCTTTTAAGACATTGTAGAATGTATAAGGGGACTTCCTTAGAAGTATTAATATTATGCGACTTCTTATTAAATAATGTGCCTTGTAGCACTGGAATTTAATAGTACCACTATTATGTCTTAAAGTCCTCTTAGAATGCTTTGGATCATCTTAAGCTTATTATAACGATTGGAGAGTTCTTATGTTAGTAAAAACATGGATTTGCCTACACAGGGTTGATAGTTAAAATTCATTGACCATTTCCTGTGCATGGCACAATAATAAGCAACTCCCATGTGAGATCCACGTTTGGTCTTCTGTAATACCACTGGGCAAGACACTATTTTTATTTCCACGTTATAGATGAGGAAATTAAGTCTTAGGATAAGCAACTTGCCCTTGGTCATATAGCTAGTTTACATGGTACAGCCTGAATTTAAACATAAGTATGTTAAATTTCAGAGCCCAGACTTCTAACCATATGTTAGTCTCTCTGAATAAAATTATTGTGCTAGTTTGAGTTTGGGATCATTTATCTATATCTAAATGCTATTACATTTTAGTACTAATTTTCCTATTTCTAGACATTATTTGATTAAGATACATTTGAATTTTCTTTCTTATTCTTTATATTTAGGCATTGAAAAACATGGCAGTAGTAAAATAGAAACAATGAATAAGTCTCCTCATATCTCTAATTGCAGTGTAGCCAGTGATTATTTAGGTAAGTTTTTTATATTAATTTTTTTCATCAACAATGCTGTTTTTCTGACCTTTATTTAAATTGTGGCTAGAAGCAAATTCTTTAAATTTGTCAAGACTCACTTGATGTCATGGCCTTTATTTCTTTGTGTTTTAGTCTCATTCTGTCTTACTGCAGACACATATTCTTCCCTGAAGGCTCATAACTACCTATGGCTTCTAGTTGGAGCAATTGACCTTTGAAGAAAGGGGCTACGTATTCCCAATTCTAGTTTGAAAATTTTGGGGGAAATATTATCTCTGTTTGGGTCTTGGATTTATTCCTAAAACTAGAGGTGTTCCCAGAGCACTGATGTACCATGGTTGACCCAGGGGGCTAGTAAATAGAAGTAGGGGAGGGATGAACCTGGGCAAATAAAAACAATAGCTGTAATAGAGTCTGCTCTGCAGTTCTTGAAATAAATATCAGCTGTCACAGAAAGTTTTCCATTGATTTTTATGCCTCTCCTGAAGATTTGGATAAGATTACTGTGGAAGATGATAGTGGTGGTGTTCAAAGGAAAAGAAAAGCAGCATCTAAAGCTGCAGTACAGCAGAGGAAGATTCTTCTGGAAGGCAGTGATGGTGATAGTGCTAATGACATTGAACCAGACTTTGCACCTGGTAGGTTTTATCCTACTTCGAAATTAATTCTATGGGAATTTAGTCAAAAAAGTTCTTGGAAGCCATTAATTGTACAAAGCACTGTGTTAAACCTTTGGGGTGTACAAACTTCAGGGACACACAGAACAGTTTAATTCAGTGATAGCATTTGGGGAAAAAGTTTCTTCTATGAGTTAACCTTTAAGCTATGCCTTGAAAAATGAGTAGTGTTTCAACAAACTAAAGGTGTGAAGTAGCATTTCTGACTGATAGAAAGGCATTACCCGTGGAATAGACAAATGCTCTATTTGTCTGTAAGTGAGGCTTGCTGGGATGAACGTGGAAGAGGCTCTAGAGGGAGGCCGGTGCTAATCATGGAGGGTCTCAGACCCACTTGAAGAAGTGTAGGCTTTTTTTTCCTGTAGGTGGTAGAAATCCGTGAATTATTCTGAGGCAGACGTGATATGAAATCTGTATTTTATTGTGATGGTTTTTAGACCCATTTAGAAATTGGGCAAATGGAAAGTGTAGTGACCTTGACAGAACATTATAACATATTATTTAAAAATTTATATTCATAAGTTGATAAATTTAGGCCAAATCAAGATACCATATTTTAGATTTTGATATACTATCAACAAATAACAGATTTGCTCATCATCACCTATTCTAATATTTGAATGCTTTTTATGTGCATGATATTCTAGATACTAGGGATACAATAGTGAACAAAACAAACAGCTCCGGTCCTTCTGGAACAAACGAAATACATGAAAAAAGACTTGCATTTATTTTACTTTGGGAGAACCGGGGAGACAGGAAAATGCAAAGACACTTTTTGAGCGCCAATGTGATGCTCAAAGGGAATACTCATTTGAGCATTTTGGATTTCTGGAATTGGAATGCCGAACTGGTTATAATGCAGATGTTCCAAAATCCAAAAAAAATCTGAACCCTGAAACACGTCTGGTCCCAAGCACTTCAGATAAGGGATACTCAACCTATCTATATGATCTAGCAATCCACTTCTGAGTATATATCCAAAACGATTGGAAGCAAGCTCGCAGAGAGATATTTGCATACCCGTGTTCATAGCAGCATTATCCATAATAGCCAAGAAGTAGAAGCAGCCCCAAAGTGACGTTTCAGTTTTCCCCCTGCATTTGCTTGCCCTGGATGAGAATAGAAAGGACCATGTGTGACCTTCATTAGGGAAAGAAAAGAGAAAATTGCAGAGAAGGTAAGTCTTTTCTCTAACAAAATCCATAACTGAAGTGTTTGGGCCTTCCAGATTTTCCTCTATGGGATGCGAGTGACTTGGAATTTTGGGAACTCCGACTCCCGATCTCTAATTTTATTTAAATTGCTTTCTCAGTTGACTGACGAAGATTAGTTGGACCCCATTTCTGAACAAGCTTGTTAAACAGAAATGTAGCCAGCTCCTACTGATTATCCTCTTAAGCCAAGAAGAGAATCCTTAAGACTTCTACTGAACACAAGCAGTATCAGAGCTATTGGATATACAGAAAGTTTTGTTCTAGATTATATATTCTGAAAGTTTGGAGAAACTTCCTCCATTACTTGCCCTCTTTGAACTGAGAGCCTCTTGGGATTACTTGAATTTGCAGGCTGAATTTCCAGCAGCCTTCATGTGATCTGCTGGCCTTTTTTGGGCTAATTCTATATAGCACAGTAGCCATTATGTGAATTTTTGAGTTGATTATTTTAAAATTTTGTGTGGGAACAATGATAGAGTAAGGAGATTGCAATTTGAAGATCATAATTACATTGTTTTTTGTTTTTGTTTTGTTTTTTGAGACGGAGTCTCATTCTGTCACCTAGGCAGGAGTGTAGTGGCACGATCTCAGCTGACTGCAGCCTCCACCTCCCAGGTTCAAGCAATTCTCATGTCTCAGCCTCCCAAGTAGCTGGGATTACAGGCGTGCGCCACCATACCTGACTAATTTTTGTATTTTTAGTGGAGATGGGGTTTCACCATGTTGGCCAGGGTGGTCTCGAACTCCCGACCTCATGTGATCCACCTGCTTTGGCCTACCAAAGTGTTGGGATTACAGGGGTGAACCACTGTGCCCAGCCCATAAATGACATTGTTGATTTAGGTAAAGGTCATCAATGGAAGGTTGATAATGATCTTTGCAATGATGAATTCAGGCTGGCATCACCTGAACCACCTAAGAGAGGGACAACCACACATTATATGATTTCTGATGTGATGTAATATGAAGTACAGAGAATATACCTATGAAGTATATTCTTGCCCTCCCCCTTCCCCCCCCAAAAAAGTGAGCCTGAATCCAATCAAGCCTTGAGAGCAGAATTCCAGTTCACATAAAATGCAAGAATATGGCTGGGCACGGTGACTCACGCCTATAATCCCAGCACTTTGGGAGGCTGAGGTGGGTGGATCAGTCGAGTTCAGGAGTTGGAGACCAGCCTGGCCAACATGGTGAAACTCCTTCTCTACTAAAATACAAAAATTAGCTGGGCGTGGTGTTGTGAACCGGTAATCCCAGCTACCTGGGAGGCTGAGGCAGGAGTATTGCTTGAACCTGGGAGGCAGAGGTTGCAGTGAGTCAGGATTATGCCACTGTACTCCAGCCTGGGCGACAGAGTGAGGCTCCATCTCAAAAAAAAAAAAAAAAAAGCAAGATTAAGTTAAATGACACCATGAGCTAGAAAACAGACAAATCCAGAATTTTGGACATTCTACAGGACAATTGACTCAACTGCTTCAGCAAGTCAGACACAAGGGAGGACAGGGAGAAGATACTGCTCTATATTAAAAGAGATTAATATAGACTGAATAGAAGACGATACCAAGAAACTAGTGTTGGTATTGCTAGATGTAATAATGGCATTGTTGTGTAACAAAATGCTCATGTTTTTTAGAGATACCTTCTGAAGTATGTAGGAATGTAATGACATGATGCCTTGCTTTTATTTTAATGTACTACAAAAAGGGAAGAGAAGAAGAAAAGCGAGATAGATGAAACAAATGGAGCAAAATGTTGATAATTGTTGAATCTAGGTGGTGGTTTATTACTGTCTACTGTGGTATAGGTTTGAAAATTTTATGTGATTTTTATTTTACATAAAATATTTCATATAGATAGGTAGATATTAGTATGTGGGGATAATAGTGGTTATCTCTGAGTGGCGAGATTTCTTTAAAGTAGATTTTTTAAAATAAATTTTTATACGGACTATATTTTCTACAATAAGCATGTACTTTTTATTTTTCATTTTATTTGCACATTTTTTGATTTAAGCATTTTCTGCAATAAGCATGTTCATAATATTAAAAATGTAAAAAAGTTTTATATGAATATAGGACTAACACTATTTGCACTTAGTTTTCAGAGTTTATCTAAAGGCATGGTTTTCTGATCCTAACCCCCTCAAAAACTAGAAAGATCATTGCTTAACTATCAGGTTAGAACATGCTTTTTCCCAGAGCAGCTGTAGCACTTTCAAAATTAGATCACTGGCTTATATTTTCCCATGAAGTGCAGAAAAGCATTTTTGAGAAATAAAGGTTTGTCCCAAATGAAATCAGCTCTAGGACTAGCTGCTAAGATTGTTGTGTATGGTTATCTCAGTTCTTATTTGGTCTGGTCCAGAATGTTGAAGTTTATGTGGTTAAGGGAAGGCTCAGTGTTACCATCAATGTCATTGTTTTAAAAGACTAGCTATTGTCAAACCCTACAATCTTTTTGAAAGTTACTGAGGTAAAATGGTAAAATCTGAAGCAAAGATTACTGATGGGAAATTTCTAGTGATGGTGGTAATAGCAAACAATGATATTTTGCTCAGTATATGCCAGATGTTATTCTAAATGCATTATATATGTTAACTCATTTAATCCACGCAACAACCCTTTGATGGAGGTTTATGGTTATCCCCGTTTTCTAGGTGAGGAAACTGAGGCTCAGTGAAGTTAGTGACCTGTGCAAGGATTCAAACCCAGGCACTCACAATGTCAACCACTGCAGTATTCTGCTACTGGAAACAGTGCAGCACAAAGGTGCATAAGAATCTGCTGCCAAAGCTGTGGATAAAGTTAGGGCAACAGAATCCTCACTTTTTAGAGCAAAGATGAACTATGTAATCTTCTGTTTTAGGTGAAGATTCTGAGGATGATTCTGATTTTTGTGAGAGTGAGGATAATGACGAAGACTTCTCTATGAGAAAAAGTAAAGTTAAAGAAATTAAAAAGAAAGAAGTGAAGGTAAAATCCCCAGTAGAAAAGAAAGAGAAGAAATCTAAATCCAAATGTAGTGCTTTGGGTAAGCTTGGTCCAAAACACTTAATTTTATAAAGGAAATGTGTGTGGTTTATGTGCTGTATTTTTCTTATTTTTGCTTTTGTTCTCTTTAACATTTTCCTAATGTCCATTTCTCGTTAAAATATGTAAAAGGAAGGTAGGGGTGGGGAAGGGAGAAAAGCAGACAAGAATGCTGACTCCACTGCCTATGCTAGCACTTAGTATATATGACCTTGCTTTGTACTAATGGCTGCCTTCTGTGGTAGCTGTTGTCACCTACATTCTACAGTGAAAAACTGAGTGTCAGAGAGGTTACATAATTTGTTGGAAATCTTACATCTACTAGACGAAGGGCTAGAATTTGAACCCGTGTTTGTCCATTCAGAGTCTAAGCTGTATCTTGGACCATATTTTCTCCAGGCAAAACAAGGAAGTTTGCATGATTCTAATTTTTTGCTTTTGGACTTTACTTAGTCTGATTTGAGAGCTCTTTTGCCACATGTTTAGGGCTTCCCCCACCCCAAAAAAACAAATTCCATTAGAAACTACTTTTATGATAAAATGTTTAAAATTGATGATGACTCGAACGTGGAATACCTGTTTCTTGTGTAAAAGAAGTTAGGATATTTTTGAGTTCACAGTATATGATAGGTTATTGCAAAAATGTAACTGTTATTAACTGAATTGTTTTATTTCTTGATAGTCATTTTTATGTCTTGGTTGACTTAATATATATGCTATTGATATTAAAAGTTCCATTATTTAGTCTTTCCATTTATTCATAGGAACTGCTGTCACCTTAAATAGCCTGTTGCTGAGTACTTACTGAGAATTAAATGAGAACTAAGTGCTGATTGAGTTATATGCTTCTCTCTCCTGCATTTTGAATTAATGAGATTTTTTAATTAGAGTGTTTTTTTTAATTGATGACTTCATCTGGGTTCCAGAAATTAGATTTTAAATACAAGGGCTTTTAGAGCTAAAACAGTATATTAGTTTCCTATTACTGTTACAACAAATTACCATAAATGTAGTGTCTGTCTTAAAACAACACACACTTGTTATTTTACAGTTCTGAGTGTCAGAAGTCCAAAGTGGTTCTCACTGGGCTAAAGCCAAGCGGTCAGCAGAACTGTGCTCCTTTGTGGAGGCTCTAGGAGACAATCCACATTCTTGCCTTTTCTAGCTCCTTGAGGGTGCATTTCTTGGCTTGTGGCCCCTTCCACCTTCAGAGAGCGATGGCAGGGACTTTCTCACATCATGTCACTCGACTCTGACTTTCTTCCTCCTCACATTCACTTATAAGGACCCGTGTGATTACACTGGGCCCCTCCAGATAATTCAGTGTGATCTCCCCATCTAAGATTCTGAACTTCATTACATCTGCGAAGTCTGTTTGCCACGTAAGGTAACATATTCACACGTTCTGGCGATGAGGATGTAGACATCTGAGGAGCCAGTATTCTGCCTACCACAAGCTATAATGGGAAAAAGTTATTAGCACCATGAATATATTTTGTATTTTCTTTCCATGTTTATGCTTCTTCAGTAAGACACACTAGTAACTAAAAATAAAATTTCAGTTCCCAAGTTGGAATTTACCATTTAAAATCTTTTCTCTATCCCTTAGAGCAAATTGCTTCACAACTGAGATTAATATATACTATTAGAAATGAAATTTAACCATTAAGTGATAGGATTAGGAATTAGGAAAAATGGATTATATTTTTAGTCCTACTAGTAATGTATTGGGTAAACTTTGAGAATTGTGTCTAGCACACGTTATAATTTTCCCTTGATAGAAAAAAATGTTGAGAACTGTGCTGTCCAATATGGTAACCTCTAGCCATGTGTGGTTATATTACATTTGAATTAATTAAATTAAGTAAAATTTAAAAATCAGTTCCTCAGTTTTGCAAGTCACAGTTCAAGTGCACAGTAACTATATATGGCTAGCGGCTATCGTATTGGACAGCGCAAAACATAGAACATTTCTATAATCACAGAAAGTTCCATCAGACAGTGCTGATCTAGAGGATGCAGATGTTAACAGTAGGAAGAGTATATGGTGAAAATGTTCGTATTTATATGCCTTTAAATACCTCTAGGTATCTCAAAACAAGCACTATCTGAAAGTGAACTTATATGCCACCTCTCCTCCCTCCCCACCACCAAAAAAAATAAATAAATAAGAACCAAAGCATACTTCCAGTTTTGTGTTCATTCTCTAGCTAAATGGCACCATCAGTGTGCCCATGACAGGAACTTGCAAGTCATGGATTCTTTCTTCATCTCCATTGCTGCCTCCCACTTATTTTTGCCAAAACATATCTAATGTGCTGTTTTCCTTCTATTCTCCACCTTAGTAGGCCCCCATTTCCTCTTACCTGATTACCATAACCTTCTGAGTGGCCTATTTCTCCTACACTACCACCAGAAAGATGTTTTTAAAATACAAATCACTCCTGAGAAAAATGTATGCATGATTGTGACTAGCTAGACTTTTCCATGGTCTGCAAAGCTCTTCATAAGTGATCTACACCCTGTTTCTGTCTCACCTTTCCTACCCTTGAGATTTCTGCTCCAGCCATATACTGAACCAGTCAGCACTGCTGGTCCTGGAACTTGGTGCATCCTCCATCTTTGCACACCATACTCCCTCTGCCTGGAAAGCTTCCTTCAATTCACCTTTACTCTTCAATCTTGATTTGGTTCAGACCATCCTCACTCACCTCCCTCTAACTTCAAAACACATACCCCCAGACTGTAGTTTCCTTTCCTACTTGGCATACCTCTAGAGTCTGCCATGTCCCTTACCACACCACATTTTACACATCTTTACTTTCCTGTTCTTCCCACTAGAGCCTATGACTAGACCTTAAAGTCCTTGGGAGCAGGAGCCATGAAAGATACTGTTTCTAATCCTAGAGCCTGACACATAATCTCACTGACACATACTCATGAGACACTATTGTGTAATGGTTGGTTACCAGGATGGGATTTTGGAGGAAAATCTGGTTTCTAAGCTTAGATGCTTACTAGCTGTCAGACTACAGGCAGATTGCTTGACGTCTCTGTTTCCTTCTCTGAGAGTGGGGATAGTAATATCTGTATTGGAGTTTGTTGTAAAGAGTTAAAGGTAATGTGTGTGATATGCCTACCACACTACCTGGCATATTAATGCTCATAAAAGATGGCTTAGGCTCTTAGTAAATGTTTGTTGATTAGTAAGTTTATTTTTTATATGATTATGTAACTTTACAATTTTTACACATACATGCTAGACTTACTTTTTCTTCCTGCATGACAAACTTTTTTACGTATGTTTTTAAAATAAGTGACTTCGATGGACTCTGCTCCAGCTGCTGTCAAATCGGAATCTCAGTCCTCGCCAAAAAAGGTTTCTCTTTCTTCAGACGCCACTAGGAAACCATTACAAATACGCAGTCCTTCAGCTGAAAGCAAGAGACCTAAATGGGTCCCACCAGGTATGGCATTTTTATCATCAAGGGTAGGAGCTTGGAAAATTATTACTGGTAAATTTTTCTCCTAGTTACAAATGCCATGTGTGAGCATTTCCCCATATTATTACATAATCTTCAAAACCAAAGTTTCTACTTGTTGCATATATTTATCATTTGGCCATTCCTTATGATTGGACATCCAGGTTTATGATTTTTTCAGTGCTATAAATAAGATTGCAATAAGCACAGAGATCCTTATTTTAGAAATCTCTGAGCATATTACTGATTATTTTCCTAGGATAAAATTTCTAGTAGGAGAATTATCATGCTAAATGGTATAAACATTTGAGATTCCTGATGTATGTATTTCTGGCAGCACATCTTTTGCTCAGGACCTGCTTACCTCCACAGTCTGACTGAAGCCTTGGGATCTATACGTAGCAATTCTAGCATTTAACAAATGCCCTGGCAAACTCAACCTCTTGCTTTTAAAAATCAAATTTCACTTCTCTTTGTTTTCTTTTGCTCCACAGCCAAGTCTCATGGATCCTTCAAGAATTCTTTGACTTTCACCCTTCTTGACATTACTAAAACCCTATTCCAGGCCCAAATTGTTGCTGCCTCCTAACCAGTCCTGTCTTTACTTTCTCTCATCCACCTACATGAACCCTCTACTTCAGTGAAATTGAAACACTTTTTGTCTCTCAAACATGTTGTATATGTTCCTCTCTCTGGGCCTCTCTTTATCCTCCTCTGCCTGGTATGTCTCTCCTCATGTGTCCCCTCTCTTTGCCCGAGCCTTTCCAATTCTACTCCTGTTTTTGAGTGGCCTCTCTTAATTGGTCCACAGTGCTCACTTCCCTGCTGACTACTATTCATAGATTTAGGCCTGAGCTGTGAGGCTGCATGATTACTTAACTTACAGAGTCTTCATTTCATCATATGAAATACTGGGAACAAATATAATCTTTAAAGTCCATTCTGATGTACAACTTCTAAGATTTTTAATGAAGACTTGAAAACTTTTTGGAGAAGGAAAGGAGGGAAGATTAATTACGGAAATAATGATGTCATATCGTTCAAAGAGTAATACTTAGTATATTTCTAAAAATAATTAGTGCTTCCCCAATGAAGGAAATTTAAAAGAAATGATATGACTATAGAAATTTAAAAGTAGCATAATCAAAAAGATACAAGGAAACAGTAGAATGACGGATAAATAGTTAATGTTTTAAAGCACAAAGTGCTTATCAAATCAGCATGTGACAGTCAGGCAAGTGATGTAAATGAGTGAATCGGGCCCATGCTGTCGACTTGTGTGAGTAGCAATGTTGTTGGACTCAGGAGCGGGTACCCTTTTGAAGGAAGCAGCTGCTGCTCAGCTCCATCTTCTTGTTTCCATGCAAGATTATGGGCCCTGTATTTCTAGATCTGATTGATTGTTCTTTTCAAGAGAAGCCAGAAATCCAGATTTTAATATGAAATCTGCTAATTTTTGTAAGTTGATTTTTATTTTATTTTATTTTTTAGCACCATGTGAACCAAAACAGTATATCTGAGAGCAAGATTTGGCCCTCAGATTGCCAGTGTGTTACCTCTCTTATACAACTGGAGAAGACCACCAAGACCCCAAAAGTAAAATTAGCCAGGGGCATAAATATACCAGTGTCCTCAAGAACTATTAATACAACTAGAAAATATGAAGAGTTTCAGTCTCACTGGTGATTAAGGAAATGTAAATTAAAATAAAATACTATTTTTTACCTCTCAAACTAGAAAATAAAGCAGCATAGTCTGAGTTATAGGGTAGCAGATATAATGATTTATTTTAAATTTATGGCAAGCAACTACATCATCATCAACTGTGAACATTAATGTAGATAATTTTGAAATAGATGGAAATAATTGCTACATTAGGGTAATAATATAAATGAAACTAGTATAAATAAAAACAGTATTTACTATTTTTAAAGGTATTTAATAATTGAAAAATAGACGCTTCAAGGACTACTTGTAAAAATTGCAGGACCTTAAAAATGCATTTGCTTTTTCTATTTAGAAATTATAATTGTATGCATTTTTTTATGCCTTTACAACTAGTGTTATTTGTTCCAGCCTTCCTTTTTCAGCTTTCATGGTGAGGTTTTAGAGTCATTACCTTGACTTCTGGGACGTTTGGAAATAGGCAATATTGCATTATTTCTACTCTTTAGAACATTCTATTCTTTTGATCTAGTTTATTGCTTGATAGACCCTGGAAAGCAGAATAATGCTTACCTACCTTTTTTTTGCTGCTTGTTTTATAAATTAATCTTTGTTAAGAGATTTCTGACATCATCAGCATCACATCATATGTTTCCTTTCAGCGGCATCTGGAGGTAGCAGAAATGGCAGTAGCCCACTGGCGGTAGTGTCTGTGAAGTCTCCAAATCAGAGTCTCCGCCTTGGCTTGTCCAGATTAGCACGAGTTAAACCTTTGCATCCAAATGCCACTAGCAGCTGAGTGTGGTACCAGAGGAATGTTTGGTTGAGAGAATCACAGCTTTCCAAGGGTGTTTATATTTGATTTGTGTTTATAGTTGAGGCAGGTATTGTAATATAAAGGAATCCATTACCATGTCCTGTAAATGCTCTAGCATTTTATGATTATGTTCTCTGTAAAACTCTTCAAGACTTCAATGAGAAGTTTGTTTATAAGAATTCTCTTCTCATGCCTTTCCTTGTGAAGAGCGTATTCTGTTTTTCTATCAGTTCGACATAGAGGAAGTCCACATCCCATGCTGTTCTTTTCTAGTTACATGATGTGCCTTTCTCGCTTTGTCTGGTTTATAGCACCTTGACTTTAACTGTTCAGTTTCGTCTGGCAGAGGGAAACATTCTCATTTCTCTCAGAAGACATTTCTGAAGTCTTATAAGCTGCTTAAGCTACATTATCAGTTTTATTGCAAAGATGTTTTGTATTTTAGCCAAATCTTTTTATAGTACAAACTCAGAATTATTTTACACACTAAAATGGTTGCAGTTTTATGGCATGTGTCTCCTGGTTAGATGGTTATTCTCTAGAAAATAGAATTTAAAGACATTTTATGAAATCTTAATTGTCAAAACCTTTAATGGAAATATTTTGAAATGCTCTTTTTCTTGATACCACTCATCCACCTGTTCCTGATCGTCCACATTTCATGATAAAATGAGAGCTCTGCAGAGAATGTTAGCCTTTTTGTTGTAAATATAATATTCAAGTAGTCACTTTTTGTTAAGTTCTTTAGAAAGTAGTTGTCAAGTACTTAGTCATCCCTGTTATGATATTAGATAATACTGCTTTTCAGGAAGCTTAGATCTGAATTTACTTTGAAAAACAATTGTAATGAATAGTTTATATTTACATTGAGAATTTCAACTAGCTTCTGATCAATTTTTAATAAAAAATTTTCAAATCATGTTAACTGTTAAAAAATGTATAATACTTAACTCAGTTTTCCTTGGTTTATGGAAATATCTGTGTTAATGTGAAAATAATTAATTTAGAATTGTGATTAAAGTGAGCATTTGCCTATTGCTGTTGTACACTTTTTGTATCTAATGTATATTTTTATAGTGTCATATACCAGCCCCCTAACCTGCCCTACCTGTCCCCTTTTTAAAAACATATTTTTCAGTTACATAGCATTGAGGTTCTCTACTTGGTGTAGATCAACAATAAACATAAGAGCCTACTCTATATTGGGTACTGACATAATTGTTTAGTCATCTGGCACCAGCTTAACAATCTGTTTTTGCCATGTTCTTTATAGTTTATCGGGGGCGGGGGTTGAAAATTACCTCAAAGTATGTTAAAACCAGCCTGGCTGAAAGCACCGATACCTTTATGTTGCCAAACCCAGTGTACAATTTTCTCATCTAATCTTACATACCCTATTCATTATACTCTGATGAAAACTTGATTTCCTTGGCTCATGTGACACATTTCTTTGTCATTTTCTTCCCATCTCCATGCCTACTCTTCATTATTTTGCAGCTTTCTAATCTGTTGTGTCATCTATACCTACTTGTCTTACCAGTTTCATGTTCTATGCAAACTCCAGTGGTCACTTATGTGACAGTAACTGCCAAGTCAGGATCTTTACCCTACACCTTGCTCTTGACACAAAACCTGTGGATGGTCCACTGACAATTTGATGTAGCAGATCCATTATTAAATTCAAGTTCTCCTTCTACCCCTGACATCTCTCCTGTATTTTCTGTTGGTAAGTGAGTGGCACCACCATCACTGCAGGTGCCAAAGGTGTAATCCGGGGACTGAGTCTTCTCTTGACTTTCACATCCAGTCACCAAGTCTTACTCCATTTCCTAAATTTCTCAAAACTCCTCTTCCATGTGCTCTCCCTTACTCTGAAACATCATCACTCACTATTTCTAACAGGCATCCTTGCCTTGATTCTTCACCTACTTAGGCTTACCTCCCACTGTTACTGCCACAGAGGGTTTTATAAAATACAGTCAGCATGAACATCCTTCTTAGTCCGCACACATCAGCCTTACCCTGGTCGAGTTCATAGGCTCCTTCATGTCTGGCTGGCCCCTTCCTGCTGCTGCAATCTTGTCTGCCCACGTGCACCTTTGACCCCTGCCCCCCTAAACTGGGTGCTGGTGCAATGGTACCAAGCTTTTCCATGGCTCTGGCCTTCAGACTAGGACTTGCTTCCTATGTAGACAACTACTACCTGTCCTTGAAGACTCAAATTCAACCTAGCTCTTTCAGAAAGCTTCATTTGAATGTCTTTTCTGCCTGGACCAGACTGTGTGCTCCTCCAGGTCAACCTACTGTCATTCAATTACAGACTTCCCTTTTCATGCTTTCCTACAATCTGGTGCAGAGTAAGCACTCAAAAAGTGTTCAGCTGATAAATGGATTTTGCCCAGAACTTTTGCTATGTACTTTTTTTCTTTCCTTTTTTTTTTTTTGAGACGGAGTCTCGCTCTGTTGCCAGGCTGGAGTGCAGTGGCGCAATCTTGGCTCACTGCAACCTCAGCCTCCCGGGTTCAAGCGATTCTTCTGCCTCAGCCTCCCAAGTAGCTGGGACTACAGGCGCGCACCACCACGCCCCGCTAATTTTTGTATTTTTAGTAGAGACGTTTCACAATGTTGACCAGGATGGTCTTGATCTCTTGACCTCGTGATTCACCCGCCTCGGCCTCTCAGAGTACTGGGATTATAGAAAAAATGTCCAAATAGAGACGGGGGGAGGGGCGGAGAGGCGGGGTTTCACTACCTTGAGCAGTTTGGTCTCGAACTCCAGACCTCACGTGGTCTGCCTGGGCCTCCCAAAGTGCTGGGATTGCAGGTGTAAAACCACCGCGCCCTGCCAGAACTTTTGGGATGTAATTCTGATAACCACATGCTTTGCTTGAAGAAGGGGAGAGGAGGGAGAATTTCACGTGTCTGGTCTGGGCAACCACCTTTAAGCTCTTTATGCTGAGATTTTGTTCAATTCTTGCCCTAAGCTTTAAAGAACCTGGGGCAAGAGAATGCGAGTGGGAGGACGAGAAGTATGTTCTTCAGGCCGCTACCCGGCAAGGTGGTTTGGGACCATAGCCTGAGTAAGCCCTTTCAGCTCCAGAGTCACAAAAAGGGCGGAAGCCGTTTCTATAGCGACGGGAGGAGGGCGTGGCCGTCCCTTGCACTCGGCCGGGCTCTCCCAGCCTCCCGCAGCGGCGGGCGGTCCGCGCGGTCCTCATGCAGCTCCTCCCGCCGCCTACCTGCACCGGAACAAAGTAAGGGCGGCGGAGGCTGGTACTTCGCGTGCAGTCCGGCGCGAGTACGAGCCAGCTAGGGCCGACTGCGCTCTTTTAGGCCAAGAAGCTTCCGGTCGACGGGGTCGTGGGGGAGAATGAAAAGCGTGCGGAATGCAAGAGTAGACTGGGGAGTGTGGGTCAGAGAAAGAGAGAGAGAGGCAGAGGGTGGTGCACAGACAAGGAAAATACAGTTGTAGTTTTTGCGACGACTGCATCCCCGGAATCCAACTTTTCCGGTATACTTTTCTGTTAAGGTGCTGTTGCATCGCCGACTCCAGCTGAGTGCAGGACAGGGAGCGAGGGGTTCTGAGGAACTCATCAGACCTACCTTGGAACTGGGCTCCCAGCCCTCACTGGGACGCGAGACTTTCTTCCTCCCTTTCTTCTCTCTTCTTTGCTGCATGTCCTCTTGTCAGTCATAAGTGGGTCCACGACCGCACGCCTCGCGTTGATGAGGCTCTGGCAGGTATTACCCATGTTCCCACCCAGCCCATATGCCTGGGCACCTCTGCGCTCAACCAGAGCCCAGCCCCTGACACAAAAGCACGCTAAGGTGTATGTAGATCACACACCCAGAGCTGCCACTCCGAGGAAATTCCCAATATTAGCAAATCTTTCCTTAAAAAAGTGATGAACAATGCACAGTTTGAGGGATTTTAAAGGCTGTTCTGTGACATTTGCTGCATTGGAAATGTCCAGCGGTCCCTCAGAGCTTAGGAAAATTGTGACCCCTCTGACATGTCTTAAGCAACCGACAGCATCATCAATATTAATTCAGGCTTCACTGTCCAGGCTTAAGTGGAGATTTGGCAAAAGCAGGAGGCCATTTAGTGGAAAAGTTCAAACGGTGGAAACAGCAAATGGAAATGTCCTTTGTCCTTGAGCGATTTAATCACCTACATGTGGTCGGTATGTAAAACCTAGGAGTTCTAAGAAAGTCTTCAAACATGGGCTCTATCTGATTGGTTCCGTTACTTAAATCTGTTGTTTCTCTTGTTTGTTTTGGTCCTTATGGAGCAAGCAGAGGTAAACCGGAAGGGATTCTCTAACAGTATGTCAGCCACTCTTCCCTGACTTTGCCCTCTCCAACTCCACATATTGTTGCCTACAATTTGGCTAGAATGCCTAGTTCTCAAGCGTGTGGAGGACCTAGTTCTGGGAATTAGTGGTTTTAGCTGACTCTGAGCCCATCGTGAGTGTGTTGTGATGGCTCCCAAAAGAGCAAATGCTGGTGGAGGCTGCATTAATAGAAAGGCAATGAGCACATCAAAGGACATGGTCTCGCTGCCTGACTTAGCAACAAGTAGAACATAATCCGGACTCTAGAAACTGTAGCTACTTTGAGATCATAAAAAACTAGAAAATAGGAACAACCACAAGGCAGGCTCTCTCTGTCAGGCCTGGATGTGCCATCACATGAAGACAGGTTTGAAAACTCTTCACAGAATGCCTGGAGATGAGGAGGTGCAGGGGAGAGAAAGCTGTTCTCTACTCAGCTTTTGAACATTCAAGAACTCTTGGGTAGAAAAGAGACAGATTTGTTCCTTAGTACTCTGCAGAGGATAGTAAGGATCCGTGGAGGAAATTTTGCTCAATATAGTTTATTCTTCCAAGAAATACCATGCACCAACCATCTGTAAATTAACAGTTGAGTGTGAAATGGGTTGCCTAGAAAAACAGTGCACTCGGTCATAGAAATATTCCAGTATAGACAAAGTGAGTGTCAGGAATACCATAGAAAGAGGATTCTTTTTTTTTTTTTTTTTTTTTTTTTTGAGACGGAGTCTCGCTCTGTCGCCCAGGCTGGAGTGCAGTGGCCGGATCTCAGCTCACTGCAAGCTCCGCCTCCCGGGTTCACGCCATTCTCCTGCCTCAGCCTCCCGAGTAGCTGGGACTACAGGCGCCCGCCACCTCGCCCAGCTAGTTTTTTGTATTTCTTAATAGAGACGGGGTTTCACCGTGTTAGCCAGGATAGTCTCGATCTCCTGACCTCGTGATCCGCCCGTCTCGGCCTCCCAAAGTGCTGGGATTACAGGCTTGAGCCACCACGCCCGGCCGAAAGAGGATTCTTTCCCTGCGTGGGAAAATGGATGAAATGGTCTCCAAAACCTCTTCTAGCTCTTTAGAGTCTGGGAGTCCGTGAACCCTCAAAAGTTTCAGGGATATATGCAGAGGGTCCAAGGAATTCTCTTTGGCAGAAATGAGTGTGACTTAAAATACAGTTAGATCAAAGAAATAAGACTAGTGTTCAATAAATCAGTTGAATGAAAATAGTAAACAATAATCTATTGTATATTTCAAAACAGCTAGTAGTGAATAATTTGAAGCCCTGACTTGATTATATATTATATAAATATAAATATATACATCTATTATGTATCAATTAAAAAATGAATGTAACTTAAGTTCATTAAAAACATTATCACCTGTTCACAGAATGCAAACGGAATCCCTGCAAACCCTACACTGCCACACTTTCTGCCCCAAAGACAGCCCCCAGGGCGTAAAGATCAAGCAACTGGCAATTGCAGTAGAAATACTAAGATCATAACAGGTAAATCTGAAAAGACTTGTTTCCTTTCTGGATATTGAAGTACTCTACACATAGATAATGTGTGTGTATTAATATAAAATATTATGCAGTGCAGTAAGGCTGGCACCTCTCTGGATCTGTCTTGCCCTTGAGACTTTGAACTCCTTGAAAACAAGGATTCTGTTTTATTTATGTCTGAATCCTCCATGCTTAGCACAGTAGCTGGCACGCAGCTGATGCTCTGGAATTTTTTGATGAATTAATCTATTTTAGATTTCTCTTCCTTCAGCAAATTTGTACCAAGTTTTCAATAGACAAGTCACTGTCCTTACCCCAAAAGGAATTTTTTAAAAATGCAGGCTCACCATCTGTGTCCCCAAAAGATTAACAATCAATATGAGACAAAAAATATATACACCTAAGATAATTAAGTTACGCAAAAGCTCTTGACCAAGTAAAAAAAATGAACTTCTAGTTGATGGGTGCTGACGAGTTGATGGGTGCAGCACGCCAACATGGCACAAGTATACATATGTAACAAACCTGCACGTTATCCACATGTACCCTAGAACTTAAAGTATAACAAAAAAAAAATGAACTTCTAGGCAAACGCACCACTAAACGCTCAAGGAAAGAGAGGAAGGGGAAGGGGAACTCTGATCTGCATGTAAGATGGAAATGAGGAAACCAAAACTTTTGGTTTCAGTTCTCAAAGGAACATTCACTCTAGTTCTGAGCTGAGTTTATTGGTTATCTTCAATCCTTCGTGTAACAAGATACAAACGAAATATAAAAAGCATTTTAATTCTTTTCCATATAGTTCACCACATATTTTGAGGATAAAGAGGTAGCATTTGCAAAGGTTTGAGCAAGGGTTAAGTTGTACTGTTGGAAGCCAGAGTTCATGCATAAAATAAGAAAGGCACAAATTAGTCTTTAATAATCACAGAATTATCTAAGGGATGGCAAAGTTGGAATAAGTCACAACAGATTTTTTTTTTTTAGTCTGTCAGTATTTTTGTAGAATTAAAGAAATTTAGACCCTAAAGGGACTTTAGAAGTCATCTGGTCCAGTCTCATCATTTTGCAGGTGAGGAAACTGAGCACAGAGAGGACAAATGGCTCATTCAAAATCATGGCACTGTGGGTAAGGTGGCATTGAGACAAGACTCCACGATTCCTCAGCATTTCCTTCAGTGTTTGCTCCTTTTCTACCTCCAGAGCTGTCAGAGCCAAACAGAGGAAAGGGCTCCAGTTGCTTGGAAGATTTCACATTTACCTTTTTTTTTTTTAAGATGGAGTTTCGCTCTGTTGCCCAGGCTGGAGTGCAGTGGCGCGATCTCGGCTCACTGCAACCTCTGCCTCCTGGGTTCAAGAGATTCTCCTGCCTCAGCCTCCTGAGTAGCTGGGATTATAGGCATGAGCCACCGTGCACAGCTAACTTCTTTTGTATTTTTAGTAGAGACAGAGTTTGACCATGTTGGCCAGGCTGGTCTTGAATTCCTGACCTCAGATGATCCACCTGCCACGGCCTCCCAAAGTGCTGGGATTACAGGCGTGAGTCACCATGCCTATCCCACATGTACTTTCATAGTCACCTACGTCTCTGGGAAGTAAAGGAAGGCAACACTCTATGCAGAGTCTTGGCAGGAAAAATTGTTGTATTCATTTTTGCCCAAAGTTGAGATTTTACAAAGTCTATGTCCAGTTGGTGGCCAAAATTTCACCTGTTCTGTCTCCCAGATCTTTCCCAAGGTCATACTTCTATCCTCACTGTCATTGCCTTGGTTGAGACTCTCATTCCCTCTTACCTAGACACCCAAAATGCCTTCCTAGTTCCTCCAAATCGTGCTTCATGATATTGCCAGAGAGATGGTACCAGAATACACATCTGATCTTCAGCCCAGGCTTAGCATAGCCACGTAGGTTCCAAGACTCCAACTTGGATTATGTGACCCTTTACAACCTCATCTACCTCCCTGGCCCTCCACTAGCAATGTCCAAGGACAGTGCTCAAAATTTCTGGAAAAGACAGTGTTCTTTCACATTTATGTTATTTGTGTGTCCTCCTCCATCTGCCCTTGACACTCCTGCCTGCCCTGCTCATTCTTCAGAGATGATTCTACCCTGCTCAAGCATGAAGGCTTCCTCAGCTCCCCCCAGCCAACTTAGTCAATACCTGCAAGCATGCTCTGGGAGCTGGTTGCACAAGCCTGTATTAGTACATTGATCACATGCATTGTCATGATCTGCTTTCTTCTATGTACCTCCTTTCCTGGATAAGGAGTTCTCTTTGAGGGCAGAGACCATGTCTGGTTTATCAGTGAAATTGTCTCAGCAAATGTTTATAGAAAGAAAGGAGAGAAGGAAGAAGTGAAACTATGATCATAAGCAGAGAAGTTACTGGTAATTTTTGTTTGCTTTTGTGCAGAATTTTTTCATATTGTATGTATGTGTGTATATATTATAGTTAATGTTCCCACTTACCTCCCCCAGCCCTACTTCTTAGAGGTCACTATTACAGTTCACTTCTTCCAGATCTTTCAATACGCCTATATAAAGACATGCAAGCATTTTGGTTTTTGTTAAATAAATATAGGATTATATTACACACATATTCTACTGTTTTTGCTCAATACATTATGGGCACATATAAAGATCTACCTTATTTTTTAAATGACTGCATTATATTTCGTAAAACATATGTGTGCCATGATTTTTTAACTTCCCCTTATGGACGAGTTCTGATTTTTTAATAGTTATGCCACAATACCTGGTAGCATGACTTTTTGTTAATCCTCTGAATACTTTCAGAGTTGTGGTGCCATCATCATGTATGTGGTGTCTGCAAGAGCCTGCCAGGGGAGCGATTTGCAGAAGCTGTGATAACATTTGCATTGGTTCCTGTTCTGCCCCTGTTTCCTGTATTCTTGATTCCCTTGGCTCTTGGCTAAGGTTAGAAGCTGAAAAGGGACTTGCAGAGGACACAGAGCGAGCAGTTTCAGCAGGTGCTCTGCTAATGTAACAGGGAATGTGAGTGTCCTGAGACCCCTCTAAGACTCACCTTCCACTTATAGAAATTATTGCTTACACTAGATTCCATGAATGTGGGCAAGGTTTTTTTCTGTTTTGCAGTAAGTTAATTATTAACAGAACTGTGCTCTGAATGAAAAAGATGCAAACATGGCCAAATGAGAGTTAGAGGAAGTGTTTCTACCAATTGTCCCCCTTTTCTTTTTCTATAGGCATTAAAGTATCTAAGTAGCCCACGAATATGCCCATCTTGTAGGGGGATATTGTGTTTGTGGCAGAAGCATGAGGTTTACTTTCCAGTGAAGTAGGGGAAATGGTTTTTTCCCCCTTGGTTGTCTAAACTGCTAATCACCGGATTATCTCTTCCTGCTTCCCTGGCTTCTGTCTCTTGCTCTGACCTCCTGACCTCACGTGACCATCAGAAAGGAAGCAAGGGAGAAGGAGGGACCCTGTTCCTGCTTTTAAGCCTGTTGCCTTCTCTTCTTCAAACCTGCCTGCTTTCTTCTGTTCCTGAGTGTGTGGGCCATTACTTAGATTTGACTCCTCCTGCCAATTTATTTTTTTACTTTCCCTCTTGCAGGACTCAAATGGATGCTAAAAAGCCAAGGAAATGCGATTTGCCTCCCTTCCTGGTTTTGAAAGCAAGAAAGAAACAAAAGCTCACCTCTGCGAAGGTAAAGATCCTTGAATTTTCACTGGGGAGGAGAGGTGTCATCGTGAGGACCTAGGGACTCAGGGCCCAGTGCTGATGGGTGTGCCCCAAGCATCTCTGGGGACAGCGCAAAGGGAAAGGTGTGGAGGATCACGCTGACTGGCAGGGCCAAATCTGGGTGGGTGTGGAGGGAAAATCAGCAGAAGGGCAAGGCCTTCATCTAACAGGTGAGCTGTATTTGAGAAGACTCTAGGTGAGTGCATACATGGTATCTTTCATTCTGCTCTATTTATGTGGGATCCTACTGGAAGTGTCCTGGAATAGTTCAAGAACACTTCCAGAAAAGATCTGCTTTTCCCCCCCCACCCCCCTTTGAGATGGAGTTTCACTCTTGTTGCCCAAGCTGGAGTGAAATGGTATGAACTCGGCTCACTGCAACCTCCGCCTCCTGGGTTCAAGCGATTCTCCTGCCTCAGCCTCCCAAGTAGCTGGGATTACAAGCATGTGCCACCACGCCTGGCTACTTTTTGTATTTTTAGTAGAGACAAGGTTTCTTCATGTTGGTCAGGCTGGTCTCAAACTCCCAACCTCAGGTGATCCACCTGCCTCAGCCTCCCAAAGTGCTGGGATTACAGGCGTGAGCCACCGCGCCCCGCGCAACTTGCACGTTTTTAAGCTGCTTGAGCGCACATTTCTTGAGTGCTGAGGTGACTCACACATGCGCCTTAGCAGCAAGTGCTATTTTATCCCCAATTTTACAGAGGGGAAAATTGATATACAAGCAAGGCCAATTAGCCCATGGTCATAATGCCAGTGAGTGGAGGACAGAATTCAAACCCATATTCTTTTAAAATTGTTATTTAAAAAATTTTTGAAAGTAGAGACAGGGTCTCGCTATGTTACCCAGGCTGTTCTCAAATTCCTGGGCTCAAGCCATCCTCCCACTTCAGCCTCCCAAACTGCTGGGATTACAGGTGTGAGTCGGCACACCCGACCAAATCCATGTTCTTAACCACTGTCTTCCGCGCCTCTCTGTTGCATAATGATAGCTCTGTTAAATGTTGTCCTGTAAAGTTTCTTACACATTTCAATGAATTTTAAAGAAAGCAAACTCTGTTGCAGTTACAATGACAGGAATTGTCAAAAATAAAATACGTCTGGGGCGTGATGATTCACACCTGTAATCTTAGCACGTGGGAGGCTGAGGTAGGAGGATCACTTGAGCCTGGGAGTTTGAGACCAGCCTGGGTAACATAGCAAGACCCCGTCTCTACAAGTAATAATAATGATGATAATAAATTAGCTGGGTGTGGTAGTGCATGCCTGTAGTCCCAGCTGCTTGGGAGCCTGAGGTAGTAGGATCGCTTGAGCCCAGGAAGTTGAGGCTGCAGTGAGCCGTGCTCGCACCAGCCACTGCATCGGCCTGGGCAACAAGAAAACCCTGTCTCAAAATAAATAAAATAAGGGCCGGGCGCAGTGGCTCACGCCTGTAATCCCAGCACTTTGGGAGGCCGAGACGGGCGGATCACGAGGTCAGGAGATCGAGACCATCCTGGCTAACACGGTGAAATCCCTCTCTGCTAAAAATACAAAAAAATTAGCCGGGCGTGGTGGCGGCGCCTGTAGTCCCAGCTACTCGGGAGGCTGAGGCAGGAGAATGGTGTGAACCCGGGAGGTGGCGGAGTTTGCAGTGAGCCGAGATCGGGCCACTGCACTCCAGCCTGGGCAACAGAGCGAGACTCCGTCTCCAAATAAATAAATAAATAAATAAATAAATAATACATAAATAAAATAGGATAAAAAAATAAAAATGTCACATTCAAAATCGATTTGATTATGTTGTATTTTACAATAATTACTGGCAAATTCCCAATGTCATTTAAAAATACTCTTGAAGCTTAAAGCTACTGTCTTTGTATTGCTAGTTGTTCTGATGGGTCTTAAATAAATGTCTTTTCAACGTCTATTGGTTTTCCTCAACGGACTTCCCACCCAGTTGAATTTAATAGGTTTAAGGAAGGAAATGCAAACAATTCAGTAACTGGCTTCTGCACGTGAAGTCTTGGGTTTCAGTGGACAGTTATGATACTAATTGGAGAAAGAAAGTGAATTGTATGAATTATAATCCCTTCATCTAAAAAAATACACTGAAGAAGAGAGAGCTGTGGATCTCACCCTGCCTACTGCCCCAAGCAGGTGTTGAGAGGGCAACTTAAATATTTAAATAAATTAATCATAATTTATGTTTTTCACAACATTTAAAATTATAGATTATAAGTATAATATTTATAATAATCAAGTATTCACATATTTTAATATGGATCTTGGTAACATTTCAGCCAAGGGAAATTTTAAAATGTGATTTCACCGGACTTTAAGACAATAGTGTGGTTCGCTCTCTCTAGTAATGTGGAGTTCTTTTCAGATGCCCTATTCATTGGACTAACACGGGGTAGAACCTTGATGCCAGTGGAGGGCCCCTATCCTTTCTGCTCAGCTGGCGAGGATCAAAGAACTCTCAGGAAAATGCTCTGTGTTGTATTTCTCGTAACTGCCGGCAGGGGGAAAAGAGGCCCTTTGGTCCTCAGTCATCTTACCCAGTAGGCTGGAGGACATCCGGCTTTTCTGCATCTCAGCGTTGCCTCAGCTGGTTTCTGGGACTGGAGAAGCTAGCTGAGCTCCAGGATCACAGGTTAGGCTATACCAGGAAGAGAACCTGGGAGACAGTCCTAGGGAGGGAAGCTGGTAATTTAGGATATTACATTACGATCTCCCCGACAGCCACAAGATGCTACAAAGCACATCCAGAATCATACTGAAGACACATTTCTAGTTTCAGCACCGAAAGCACAGGTACTTTTTCTCTGTTAATTTCTTAGAGCCTTTCAATCATTCCCTTGCTGAATATCACCTCCTGAGAGAGGCTTTCCTTCCCCACCCTTTCTAATGACAAATCTGTTTGCTTACTCGTTTGTCGTCTCTCCTGCCCTCCAGAACTGCGCCGTCCGATATGGTAGCCCTTGGCACGTGGCCCCTGGCATGTGTCCTACTGGGGGTGTGCTGTGAGTGTCAGATACACACCAGATTCCAAAGACTTGGTGTGAAAACAATAAATGTCAAATGATGTATTAGTAACTTTTGTAGTTGGGTTTATATTTTGTCATTGTATTGTATTGTATTTATATCATATTGATATAAATTTACATTTTATCGTATGCCCTTTAATGCGTCGATAAAGTTGTAAAATAATTTTATATTGTTTATGTGTTAAAATAGTATTTTGAATATAATGTGTTAAATAAAACACATTATTAAAATTAATTTCATCTGTTGCTTTTTATCTCTTTAATGTGGCTACCAGAAAGTTTAAAACGATACTCATGACTCACATGATGTTTCTATTGGATAGTGCTGCTCTAGAATGGACACTGCACAATGGCAAAGGTTTATTGGACTGGCTCAGTGCCAGCTCCCTAGAACTTAGGTCAGTGCCTCTCACAGACTAGCACTTGATGTGTCCTTGTGGAATAAAAACTAGGGGTATGTTTATTCGTTTGTTTCCTCTACAAATATTTACTGTCGACTGGTTTCAGACATTGTTCTAGGGGCTAGCGACGCAGGGAAAACAAAACAGGCCGTAAAACTCTCATAAAGCTTAAAATTGGGCTTCTTTGTAGGAAGATCAGATGTTTTGATTAAATGCTGAGAATGGTAATGACTCACCTTCATTTTCCCTGGCAGTTAAAGAGGTGGAACTGAATAGACCAGTGGTTCTTAGCCTTGGTTGTATATTGGGAACACCCGGGGAAGTTTTAAACACCACTGAAATCAGAATCTTTAGGGGTCATGGATATTTTTTTAAAAGTTCTTTTCTATCATGTGGGGACAGGTGTCCATTTCATCACCAGCTGTGAGACCTCAGTTAGGTCATGAAGTCTCTGACGTTTTGCTGTTTGTGAACCTGGAATAATTGTTCCTATATCCCCTGATTGCAGTGGTATTAAACGAGGTAAGAGAACGTGAGCTCTCCGGCTGGCAAATGTTGGAAGCCCAATAAATACTGGTTGCTTTTATCTTCCCTCTGTCTCTCCATTTAACAGAAAGGGGCTCCCTGTAAGAGACGGGTTTATCAATGAGTGTCGTACAGTGGAAGAGGATATCCGAGGGTCATTCACTGTCTCATTTCCGTGTCTCATCAGCACTTCCTATACCAAAAGCAGGAACAAAACGAAACCCTGACCCGACCATTTGGTGTTGGGCAAAGGAATGGAAATCAGTCCAAGCTGACGAGCGAGCAAGCAGCAGAGATGTTAACTGCTAGTTCTGTCTAGGTTTTCAGGGTGGCACAGTATTATTTGTGGTAATGCATTCACCTGTTAAATACAAATGGAAGACTTGAACTAGAAGAACTTGTAACGATCATTGCAAGTTAACATTAAAACGTTTAAAATGTAACCATAAGCAGCCAATCTGGAATCAGCGGCTCAATGAAGATAGGCATTTACTTCTACATAATACCTACATTTGGAATGGATTTGGGGCCCTGAAGGAGAGTTTTACATACTTTTCCCCATTCTTTCCTAAGGCCCCACTCTTTCTGAGATCTACATGGTAAGTACCAGTTCCTTTGTTCTGCGTGTTCATTGGTGCTTTAATTTCTAATAAAAGAAAGGAGAACAAAGATTTGAAATTACCTCTGGTTTCTGTCAAAGGAATGTGAAGTGAGCAGGAATTGGCGGATGGGGGGTATGTCTCTGAGTACAAGAATTAATCAGAGCAATAGATGGTTTTATTGAAAGCTTCTTCAGGCCATGACAAACAGAGTATCAGTTTGACGTTGGAGGTGGGGATAAGGAGATGTTGGGAATGCAATCCCTGCCCTCCCGGTGTGTGTTACAGCAATGTTTATTTGCTTCTTTCAACAATGTTGAGGGGGTCATCACCTCCATTTTATGGAGGAGGAAACTGAGATCCAAAGAGATTTATATAGCAAAGCACCTGAAGTCATTCTGGGAATAAAAGCTGAAATCAGAATTCAGATTTTGTTCTGTAATTCATGAATGCTTTTCAAGAAACACCTTTTATTATTAAGTGTTGAGTATATATAAAATAATATTAAAGAAATATGTGTAAAGTATAAAGAATGATACTACAATACAATGATCACCCTTGTGTGTACCCAACACAAGGTTTTAAGAAAGCAGTCCCAGGCCCAGTGCGGTGGCTCACGCCTGTAATCCCAGCACTTTGGGAGGCCAAGGCAGGTGGATCATAAGGTCAAGAGATGGAGACCATCCTGGCTAACACAGTGAAACCCTGTCTCTAGTAAAAATACAAAAAATTAGCCGTGTGTGGTGGCACGTGCCTTTAGTCCCAGCTACTCGGGAGGGTGAGGCAGGAGAATGGCGTGTGAACCCGGGAGGCGGAGGTTGCAGTGAACCGAGATCGCACCACCACACTTGGCCTGGGCGACAGAGCGAGACTCCATCTAAAAACGAACAAACAAAAAAAAGAAAGCAGTCCCATGTGTGTCCCTCCCCATTGTATCTTGTCCTGTTCATTGTTCCCTCTGAGATAACTATTCTCTTGAGTTTTGCATCTATTATTCCACTAATTTCTTTATCTGTTTCTAAACCTTCTAAACTATGTATTGGCTCATTTTGCGTGTTTTTTTTTAAACATACATGGAATCATACTGTTGAGTGTTCTTCTGCAACTTGCTTTTTATGCTCAGTGCTAAGCCAGCGTACACTGGTATAACATTTGGCTGGCTTTCACTGGGATTGATTAGGCCTCTTCTGATTGATCATTACCTGTGCCCCGAGTCTTCAAATACTATGAATATCACCTTTGTTCTAGAAACACTGGTTATCAATTAATTTAACTACCATGTTTTGTTATACAGGAACACCACATTTTTTTAAATCAGTTTTACAATTAATGGACATTTTGTTTTTTCTTGTGTGTTTGCTATTTATTTATTTTTTTATTGAAATTTCTTTTCTTTTTTTTTAGACACAGTCTTGCTTCGTCACCCAGGCTGGAGTGCAGTGGCGCGATCTCGGCTCACTGCAGCATCCGCCTCCAGGGTTCAAGTGATTCTTGTGCCTCAGCCTCCCCAGTAGCTGGGATGACAGGTGCACGCCACCGTGCCCAACTAATTTTTGTATTTTTAATAGAAACGTGGTTTCACCAGGTTGGCCAGGCTGGTCTCTCAAACTCCTAACCTCAAGTGATCCACCAGCTTGGCATCCCAAAGTGCTGGGAATATAGGCGTGAGCCACTGTGCCTGGCCATGTTTGCTATTGAAAATGATGCTGCTATGAGCATTCTTGTGCATGTTTCTCAGTGTGTCTGTATAAGGGCATTTCTAAGGTGTCTTCCCAGGAGGGGAACTGCTGGGTAACAGGATATGTGAATGTGTAACTTTACCAGGTAAGGACAGTTTTCCAAAACATTGGTGCAAATGTACCTTGTCACCAGCAGAGTGCACTCATTTCAGTCATTCCACATCCTTTTTATTACCTGATATGTGTGACTTTTTAGTTTGCCAATTTGCTAACAATAATTTTTTTTTTTTTTTTTGAGATGGAGTCTTGCTCTGTCACCCAGGCTGGAGTGCAGTGGCATGATCTTGGCTCACCTCACAGGATAGTTTCACTGACCTAAAAATACCCCACTGTCCATCTACTCACCCCTTCCCCCCATAACAAAACCCCTGGCAACCACTCTTTTCACTGTTACCTTAGTTTTGCCTTTTCTAGAATATTGTATCATTGGAATAATGCAGTATGTTGCCTTTTCAGACTGGCTTTTTTTCATTTAGCAATAATGTCCTCCATGTCTTTTCGTGGCTTGATAGCTTATTTCCCTTTATCAGTGAGTAATACTGCACTGTACGGGTGTAACTATCAGTGAGTACTACCGCACTGTACGGGCGTCACTATCAGTGAGTACTACCGCACTGTACGGGCGTCACTATCAGTGAGTACTACCGCACTGTACGGGCGTCACTATCAGTGAGTACTACCGCACTGTACGGGCGTCACTATCAGTGAGTACTACCGCACTGTACGGGCGTCACTATCAGTGAGTACTACCGCACTGTACGGGCGTCACTATCAGTGAGTACTACCGCACTGTACGGGCGTCACTATCAGTGAGTACTACCGCACTGTACGGGCGTCACTATCAGTGAGTACTACCGCACTGTACGGGCGTCACTATCAGTGAGTACTACCGCACTGTACGGGCGTCACTATCAGTGAGTACTACCGCACTGTACGGGCGTCACTATCAGTGAGTACTACCGCACTGTACGGGCGTCACTATCAGTGAGTACTACCGCACTGTACGGGCGTCACTATCAGTGAGTACTACCGCACTGTACGGGCGTCACTATCAGTGAGTACTACCGCACTGTACGGGCGTCACTATCAGTGAGTAATACCGCACTGTACGGGTGTAACTATCAGTGAGTAATACCGCACTGTACGGGTGTACCAGTTTGTTTATCCATTCACTGACTGAAGGACAATTTGGTTGCTTCCAATTTTTTAGCAGTTATTTAATAAGTCTGCTATAAGCATTCATGTGCAGGTTTTTATGTGGACACACATTTTTTAGTTCATTTGGGTGAACCAAGGAGCATGATTGCTGGATTGTATGTTAAGGCTACATTTAGCTTCATAAGAAACTGCTACACTGTCTTCCAAACAAGCTGTACCATTCTGCCTTCTCACCAACAATGAATAAGAATCCTTGTTATGCCACCTCCTTGCCAGCATTTGGTGTGTCAAAGTGTGGTTTTGGACATTCTAGTAGGTGTGTAGTGGCATCTCATTGTTTTAATTTGCAATTGCCTAACAACATAATATTGAGCATCTTTTCATATGGATATTTGACATTGATATATCTTATTTGGAGAGCTGGTGTTTATTCAGATATTTTGCTAATTTTTAATTGGATTGCTTTCTTATTGTTGACTTTTAAGAGTTCTTTGTATACTTAGGCACAATCCCTTCTCAGATATGTGTTTTGCACATATTTTCTACCAGTCCGTGGTTTCTCTTTTTGTTTTCTTAACAAAGTCTTTTGCAAAGAAGTTTTCATTTTAATGAAGCCCAGTGTATCCATTTTTTTTTCCGTCATGATCATGCTTTTTTATTGTAGCTCAAAAGTCATTACTGAACTGAAGGTCACCTAGATTTTCTTCTATGTAATCTTCTAGAAGTTTTATAGTTTCGTGATTTCTATTTAGGTCTATGAGCCATTTTGAGTTAATCTTTGTGGAAGGCATAAGGTCTGTGTCTAGATTAATTTTTTTTACATGGATGTCCAATTGTGCCAGCACTGTTTTTGTTTGTTTGTTTATTTGTGATAGGTCTTGCTATTTTCCCAGGCAGGTCTCAAACTTATGACCTCAAGTGATCCTCTGGCCTCAGCCTCCTTGAGTAATTGGGACTACAGGTGTGCACCACCATGCTGGGCTTAGTACTATTTGTTGAAGAGATGCCTTTCTCCATTGAATTGATTTTGCTCCTTTGTCAATGGTCAGTTGACTATGTTTGTGTGGGTCTATTTATGGGGCCTCTATTTGTTCCATTGAACTATTTGTCTATTCTTTCTTCAGTGCCACACTGTCTTGATTGCTGTAGCTTTATTAGTAAGTCTTGAGGTTGGGTCATCCGTCCTCTAACTTTAGTGTTCTTCAGTTTTGTGTTGGCTATTCTAGGTCTTTTCTTTTTCCATATGAATTTTAGAATCAGTTTGTTGATGTCCATAAAATAACTTGCTGGCATTCTGATTGGGATTGTGTTGAATCTGCAGATTAAGTTGGGAAGAACTAATATCTTAATGATATTTGGTGTTCCTATCATGAACATGGAAAATATCTCAGTTTATATAGATCCTCTTTGATTTCTTCAGTCAGAGTTTTGTAGTTTTTCTCAGATGGATCTCATACATATTTTGTCATACTTATAGTTAAGTATTTCAATTTCTTGGGAGTGTTAATGTAAATGGCATTGCACTTTTAATTTCAAATTCCAGTGGTTCATTTCTGGTATGTAAGAGAGCAACTGACTTCTGTATATTAATGCCTTTTATCCTGCAGCTTTTATGTAATCTTGGGTTTTCTTTTTACTTTCTTTATGTTGTTTTTAGATAAACAGAAGTAATTAATTAAAAGTAGGTAAACTTATGGTATGCACTTTTTATCTTAATAAATCATTCCCTACTCTGAAGTTATACAGGTATTGCCTTCTAAAAGTTTCATAATTTTCCTTTCATCAGTTCTGAAAAATTATTCTAGCCATTTTGCCATTATCTCTTTCATATTCTTCCTCTTTTTCTGAAACTCTAAATGTATGTTAAACCTTGTTTTATCCTCTGTGTCTATAATCTCTGACCAGATTTTTTATCTCTTTGTCTCTTTGTGCTGTTTGCTGGTTAATTTCTTCAAACCTGTCTTTTCCAGTTCATTCATGCTCTCTTTGGCTGTGTATAATATGTTATTAAGCCCATTCATTTGGTTTTTAATTTCAACTGTTATCGTTTTTAGTTTTGAAAGTTCTAATTTGTTCATTTTTAAATCTGTTGTGTTATTTGCATGGAGTCTTACCCTTTACTCACATTTTTAGGCCCTTTAGTTTCTTTAAGCAAGTTATGCATAATTTGTAAGTTGGACTGGATAATTCCAATATTTGGATATTATATTTGGAAATACAAGTATTTGGAAATATTGGGGGGGATCTGATTCTGGTGTTTATAGTTTTTGCTAATTCTCACCCACAGCACCTTGTTGTCTTGCACCTTTTAACTTTTTACTAGTCGTGTTTTGTGGAAAAGGCAGCTGAACCTGAGAGAGTATGAATGGTTTGCCAAGGCCTCACAGCCAGCAAGCGGCAGAGGGGGAATGCCAGTCCAAATCTGTCCGACTCTGAAGTCTGTGTCCTTTTCTCTATTCCTGTGAGGCCTAATGACCCTTGACGGATGAACTTTTATGAATCATCCCATACGTGATTATTGAGAACCAAGCATTGTTTTTGGTGCTGGGATACAAAAATAAACAATGCACATCTCCTTCTTTCAGAAGGATGCACAATCTTTCAGAGTATGCACAATCTAATGGGAGCATAAACCACAAATGCGCTGGGCGCAGTGGCTCACGCCTGTAATCCCAGCACTTTGGGAGGCTGAGGTGGGTGGATCCCGAGGTCAAGAGATCGAGACCATCCTGGCCAACATGGTGAAACCCCATCTCTACTAAAAATACAAAAATTAGCTGAGTGTGGTGGTGCACCCTGTAGTCCCAGCTACTCGAGAGGCTGAGGCAGGAGAATCGCTGGAACCCAGGAGGCGGAGTTTGCAGTAAGCCAAGATTGCGCCATTGCACTCCAGCCTGGCGACAGAACGAGATTCTGTCTGAAAATGATAATAATAATCATGATAATAATAATGATAAATAAAAATAAAAAAATAAAACACACAATGGCCAAGTGACACTGAGGCATGGAGTGCTCTCATGCAGGTAGAAGCAGTTCTCTGGGAGCCTAGACAAAGTTTTCTTAAGCCATTGGCTGATGCCCAGTGTACCATCTCATGCTTCACTGACATGCCAGTCACTTTGGTACTGTCGCATGGCATGAGTTACAGGGTTCTTTCTTCACATTTTCGTCTAAATGAATCATTCCCCCTGGAGCTATGCAAGGAGGCTGCGTGTGGACTGGAGGGAGGGCATTTCAGGCAGAAGAAATAACATACACAAAAGCATGCAAAGGCATGCTATCTAAATCGATAGAAATAGAGCCTTAGAAATTATCTGTTCAAACCCTCCTACATGATGCATAAATCCACTTTATATTATAGGGAATTTAGTATCTAATTTATAGAATAAATGCTTGCTTTCTGAATGTCTCCATTGTCAACTGAATTCAGGCACTATCAGAATAAAAGCATGATCTTATTGTTAATTAGAGACCTTTGGAGGGGAAGTACTTTGTAATCCCTTGTCACCCGGTTTCCTGGCAGAACACAAAGAGGTCGGAGGAGATCACCGGGTGGCAGCATGAGACAGTAAAACGACGCAGAGGGCTTACGTTCTGGATGAGCTTGCTGCTGTTAATTGTGTTATCTTGGACAAGTCACTTGGATAACCATTGCCTCTCTTTCTCCATCTGTAAATTGAGGGCATTATACTACACATGCCCTGAGGTCACATTCAGCATCATGATTTACCAAGGTGCATTTAACAGAAGTCCAGAAAACAAAGTATCTCCCCAAGGCCCTGCACTGAATGCATCAGAAATTGACTCCAGCTGTCTCGACCTCCAGGCTCTTGCCCTTCCTGAAGGATGGCAGGGCCTCCTCTTTCCACCTCTGGCAGGGACAGAGCTGGTGGGTAGGACCCCAGGGAGGCTACTACATGAGTGAGAAGAAAATCTGGTCCTCCCAAGAGGCCGGCCACATTCATCCCCCTAATGAGTCTCAGGGGTGCAGCTGTGGCTGTCGGTGTGATCTGGAGGTGACTCCTCCCTATCTAGGCATCCTGGACTTCCTCATGCACAGCAAAGGGGCTTTAAGGGCAGACTCTAAGCTTCAGATGGCAATGGGACAGATGCTGTGATTTGTTCAAGGTCAATAGCAGCCAGGGTAGCTGAATCCCTTAGTTGGGGACCCTTAGGAGCCCAGCCACCTCCCTCCCTCCCTCCTTCCCTCCCATTTCTTTGTGATGCTCTGCTGAGCCTGATTGTCTTAACTAGTTGCATTCTGCAGAAAATCCCCAAAGAGTTTCTTTCTCTCTCCTGCCCGCCCCCTGCTTCCCGGCGTGAATGCATTTATTTTTAACTCCGTAGTTCTGGCCTCTGGGAAGGGATGACAGAGCTTGTAAAGAAGAAGCTGTGAGCTGATATCACAGAAGTTGAGCTTCATTTGCCCATCAAACCACCAGGCACTTGGGGATTTTTTTTTTTTATGGGAAAGAGGAAGAGACAAGGAGGAGCAGATGAGAAAATAGAAAAATCGCCTGTGAAGTATGGCTGAGGTGGGATGGTGTGATGGAGGTGTGACTTTCTGAAAAGGCTGGGTGGCCTGAGGCTTGCAGAGCGTCCAGTCGCTATCTTCCCTGAACTGTCCAGATGAGGAGATCCAGCATTCGGTCCAAGGTAATAAGATGAGCCAGTGCCTCTGGAGTTCCGCTGTAATTAGCTCTAAATAGAGACCAGTCCTATCATCCTTTGGGTCTTGGCGTGAAAGGGCAGGACATATACTCCCCTGCGGTCCTTGGGTAAACGGAGCTTTATAGCCAAGGTGAGAGAGGCTGTGCTTGCTGGGGGTCAGGGCCTGACCTGATGAGAAGGCAGAATAGAGGGGAAGGCAGAGCACCTAGGGACAAGACACTGAATTGGGACATGGGACTGGGAATTCCACCCTTCAGGGGACCTCTTTCATCCACTCTGCCACAGAGATTACATGGTTAGGTCAGTGCGATTTGTAATGGGAACAGGCTTCTGCCAGACAGGTTCTTCTTTCCTCATGAACCATCTCTTGTCTCCTTTGAGTAGCAATGCATTTATTTGGAACAAAGCGCTTCCTTTTCCAGGTATTCTCTTGGAAATTGTGGTGCCTTTGAGAGGGGGCATGAGCGGAGAAGATTTCTCTGGTGTGAATTCTCTGATTAGAGACTTTCCTTCCAAAAGAAGGGCGGGGGAGCAGGGCAGCACGTTTTCCTGGTGGGAACAGAAGCCACTAGGAGCAAGGAATGAGGCTAGAACAGGGCAAGGGTGGACTGGCCACCAGGAGGGGGAAGGACTGAATTCAAAGCTCAGCTGTCTCCCTGGGCAGCCTAGAGTCATCTTGGATCTTTCAGGACAAGTGCTATGTCCTCAAACGTCCTGCTCCCTCTCTCTCCCCCTCCTTTCCTTCCCTCTCACCTTCTTTTCCTCCTCCTTTAGCAGATATTTAATTGCCTACTACAGGTTGAGTATCTCTCCTCCGAAATGCTTGGGACCAAAAGTGTTTTGAGATTCTGACTTTTTCAGATTTAAGAATATTTGCATATACATAATGAGATATTTTGGGGATGGGACCCAACTCTAAACACAGAATTCATCTATGTTTCACATACACTTTATGCACATGGCCTGAAGGCAACTTTATACAATATTTTGAGTAATTTTGTGCATGAAACAAAGTTTGTGCACATGAGTGGTGTCATTGTCAGCACTCAAAAGTGGAGTATTTCAGGCTAGGGATGCTCAATCTGTAATGCAAGATATCACCTTAGGCTTTGAGGTAAGACCCAAGTCTTTTATTAAAGAGTCTTGGCTGGGCACAGTGGCTCACGCCTGTAATCCCAGCACTTTGGGAGGCTGAGGCGGGAGATTCCCCTGAGGTCAGCAGTTCGAGACCAGACTGACCAACATGGAGAAACCCCATCTCTACTAAAAACACAAAATTAGTCAGGAGTGGTGGCGGGTGCCTGTAATCCCAGCTACTCAGGAGGCAGATGCTGGAGAATCACTTGAACCTGGGAGATGGAGGTTGCAGTGAGCCGAGATAGCGCCATTGCACTCCAGCAACAAGAGCGAAACTCCGTCTCAAATAAAATAAAGTAAAATGAAATAATATAATAAAATGAAATGAAATAATAAAATAAAATCAAATAGAGTCTTATAGACCAGAAGAAGAAACCAGTAAAACAACCTTGTCTAACCAGCCTTTGCAGGTGCCGTGATAGAAGTACAGAGCACGGGGTAGCGAGTGGGTTACACATATTAATACCAGAGGAAATGGTCACAGAGGCTTCCTGGAGAAAGTGCTGCTATGGCTGGGGCCCAAATGCAGGTGAATGATGGGGACATGGACTGGGTCACATGGCGTTGGAGTGGGTGATGGGAGAACATTCCAAGCAGAAGCAGAGCAAGAGCAAAAGTGCTGAGATATGGAAAAGTGCCGTGTTGGAAAATGACAAGACTTGCAATGGCAGGAGCCAAAAGGCAGGGGTAGGGCCATGACAAGGGTTGAGGCTGGGGGCGCTTTGTGAGCCAGGACTTCTGCTCCCTGGGAAGGTGCTAGGAGATGTAGGCAACTTACTAATGTGATCAGATGCTCATGTTTAATTTCTGAGGCCACTCAGGAGGAAGGTAGAGGATGGGGTAGACAGGGGAGAGGCAGGAAATCTCCTTAGGAGACCATTGCAATAGGTGCTTGAACTAGGGATGTGGTGGGCAAAGAATGGTGAAGGGGTATCTTTATTCTTGCATAATCATGCCACTCACAGTGAGAAATCGTGACAATCTGAAGTTTGAAAAAGCGTTCTGACTCTCACTTTTTTTTTTTTTTTTTTTTTTGAGACGGAGTCTTTCTCCATGGCCGAGGCTGGAGTGCAGTGGCACGATCTCAGCTCACTGCAACCTCCACCTCCCAGGTTCAAGCAATTCTCATTCCTCAATTGCTACTCCTGCCTTTTGGCTCCTGACATTGCAAGTCTTGCCATTTTCAAACTGGCATTGTTCTACATCTCAGCACTTTCACTCCTGCTCTGTTTCTGCTTGGAATGTTCTCCCATCACTCACTCCAACGCCATGTGACCCAGTCCATGTCCCCATCGTTTACCCGCATTTGGGCCTCAGCCATAGCAGCAGTTTCTCCAGGAAGCCTCTGTGACCATTCCCTCTGGTATTAATATGTGTAACCCACTCGCTACCCCATGCTCTGTACTTCTATCACAGCACCTTTTCTGGGACTATAGGCGCCTGCCACCATGCCCGACTAATTTTTGTATTTTTAGTAGAGATGGGGTTTCACCACGTTGGCCAGGCTGGTCTCCAACTCCCAACCTCAGGTGATCCACCTGCCTCGGCCTCCCAAAGTGCTGCGATTACAGGCGTCAGTGTGCGCCCGGCCGGCCCTGACTCTCACTTTTGAAAATGAGATGGTTGTCAGCTTGTTCATTAATATGAATTTGCAATTGAGGCACTTCCCTGTGACATCATACAAAGAAGCAGAGTCGGGGAAGATGACACTCAGTGAAATCCTACTCTCTCCTGAGACAAGCAACAAATCCACGGTTGGCTCTGGAGCTGGTCCCAGCTCACTTCAGGTTCTTGTAATGATGGCGTGGACACTGACACACTGGGTAGGTTCTGTGGGAACCCCCCCACCCCCCGATGACCTAGCCAGAGGGACTGGTCTTGAAGTTCCAGGGCTGGCACATCATGGAAAGCCTAATGTTTGCTGCCGTGGAATTTCCTGGGGGAAGATGAGAAGAATTTGTAAAAAGTTAAAAAGGATACATAAACATCAATGACAGAAAGAAAAACAAAAGTTCAGAGGTAGGAGAGACCAGTTCCAAAGGAGGAGATTGTATTAGAATGTGACTCCCAGATCTGCCAGCCCAGAACTCACTTGGGGAAGCTTGAAATACAGGTTTCTGGGTTCTACTGCTAGGGAGCCTGGACTGTGTGATCTGCGCTTAGCACACTGCCTGGTAGGCACATAGATATGTTCAGTAAATGCGTTAAGAATGAATGCATCTCCAAGGTCCGTCGCAACTCAGTGATTCTGTGCATCCTTCTGGCTTGGGGAGGCAGGAGGGAGGTGTTGCTGGAAGAATCTTTGAGGCAAGAAGAAGAGCAGGATCACAGGACTGAGTATCTGGAAGGAAGAGTTTGGCACCTTTGTAGTTATTTTGCATACATGCCAGGTGCAGAGTAGGGGGCGGGGTGAGTAAGCTGGTTTTAACTTTCCCCCTTCCTTTTCTAATCAGCTTTTAAGCTGAACTCAGTTTCTATTGGAGAAGGGTGAGCTAGCTGAAACATGAGGATGGAATTTGCTTTTCTTCTTCTTCTGAGAAAACGAAGTGTGAGAACCCAAGTGCTTAGCTAGCTCAAAAAACAGACTCACAAGAGGACAGAGAAGGGGCCCTGGGTCAGGACTTGAGACTGGAGCCTCACCTGCCATCGGCCCTCCTGTGGCATGCCAACGCAGTGTTGAGCTCCTATGGGTTTATCTCCTAGTGATGGCAAGCACAGCCGGAGACCCCAGGGAATCTCAAGGCTCCAATGTGGCCCTATGTGTGAGAGAATCTTAATGGCCTCAGCCTACTTGTGAGCTGGGCATCTCCTGTCCCTTCTCTTGATTCCCACAATTGCTGTTTCCATAGACTGAGACTCTCCCAGCATAGTTTCCTTGATGCCTCCTTCCAGAGCTTATTCCACTCTCTCCAGGTTCTCATGGAGAGAGGGCTGCCGCATTTATCACTGCCTTCTCCTCCCTTGCATTGCATGGAACCATTTATAGTTATCTGCTATAATATCTTTTGCTTTTAAACAATGGTATTTTTACTGATAAAAGCAGTACACATTCATACAAAAAGTTTGGAAGATAAAGAAACTTCACAGTTTCGTTCTGGCTGTTTAGAAGGCTTCTGAGAGGTGTGATGGTCACAAAAAGGAGAACTGAAAAGAGCTTTAGCTGGGGGCATGATGGTTCCCGCCTGTAATCCCAACACTGTAAGGCCAAGGCAGGAGGATTGTTTGAGCTCAGGAGTTCGAGACCAGCCTGGGCAAATAGCAAGATCCTGTCTCCACCAAAAATAAAAATAAAAATTAGGTGGGCTTGGTGTCATGTACTTGTAGTCCCAGCTACTTGGGAGGCTGAGGTGGGAGGGTTGCTTGAGGTTGGGAGGTTGAGGCTGCAACTTGGGTGACAGGGCAAAGACAGACACCATCTCTGGAAACATGAAAAGACCCTCATTGGCTTTCTCTGATGCCCTTTCTTCTTATCTCCTGTCCCCTCCAGAGGACAGGGCATAAGAATGGCCTGTCCCCACCCAGCCATTCTTCAGTGCCCAGGTCTTGGACTGCACAGGAAGCACCCCCTATGCTCTGTACCCCTGTGAATAAAACCTTTTTTACATAGGAGATTCTAGATTTAGATACAGAACTCAGGACTATTAAGGAGATTCCTGTTTTATTGGCTTAGAAATAACAATGTCATGAAAGCTTCACTTTCTTCAAGAAAAATCCTGTCTCGCAACTATGATTATGGAAGAGCACACCGCTTCCTCTTGCCTCCGGGGGATCTCTTGGTGAAATTAAATGTTGTTATGGGGCATTGTGCGCCTCTTCAGCAAGCTGCTGAAAGACAGCCAACAATCAGCAAGTTCATAATCTCGTGTGACCTACGGGTATCTGAGAATGGAGTACAAGTGTGCACAGACGTAGAAGCCACCAGTCCTCAGGGTCACTTGGTCACCTGGGGCTGCTGAACTCCTGGGCTGCGTGCGCGCACACACACACACACACACACACACACACACACACCTGGGTCTGCTAAACCCCTGGGCTGCGTGCACACACATATACATACACACCTGGGGCTGCTAAACTCCTGGGCTGTGTGTGCGCGCGCGCGCACACACACACACACACACACCCCTTTGCTCTGTCAGCTAAGCTCTGAGTCCATGGTTTTCTTGTTCCTGGGAAATGAGCAAAAAGATGGCTCTCTCCATTTTGCAAGTAAGGAAAATGAACTCAAGGAGACAACTTTAGCATATGCAAAGCACTTTACACATATTAACTCCCTTAATCCTCACAATGTTTTGAGGTTGGTGCTAATATTATCCCCACATGACATGAGGACAGGCTAATAACTTGCCCAGGTTCAAACAACTGATGAGTAGTGGAGCCAGGAATCAAAAGGGAAGAGTGTGATTTTGGAGTCCATACCCGTGAGCATTATTTTATCGCGTTGCTGCTAATGGGGTCTTTCTGAAATACTGCTTTGCACACGTAATTCCCAGCTATGCAAGTTGTCAGTGGTTCACTGTTGCCCACAGGATAAAGACCAAGCGTCTTAGTCTTTCAGTGCTTTCCATAGCCCGCTGTCAACCCCCTGTTCCTGCTTACCCAGCGTGAGCAGTGAGGAGCCCTGGAGCATGCCTGGATGGTGGCGTTCCACTGAGCAAGCGTGCTTCCTACCCGTCCTCTCAGTTAAAGCCCAGACCAAGCCTCACCCATTCAGAAAAGCACCACCTCTACCACCGTCCTCCTGGTCTGACTGTGTTCACGGTGATCTTTTCCTTCTTTGTTGGTACTCACTGTTCATGCCCTTTGTTCCGTATTTAGTTTGGGTTGTATTCTGTTCACGTACCTTTCACGTATCTATCCAGTCTCCCTGCCGCATCCTCAACGTCAGCCCGTTACTGACGATGCTAATGAATATTCATCCCCACACACCTACTTGATGAGAAATTGAGACTCTGAGATTTGCAATTGCAGTATTTGCTCAGATGTCATTTTCCATTCAATAGCAGTATCCTAAATATAGCACATTAGCGAATTAACGTGGTCTGAGACCACGTCTCATGCTCTATGCAAGCCTTTCTCCCTCAGACTACCTCCCTATTCCAGGAGGTCAAGATTGACTGTCCCAAACAGTCCTCGTCATTACTGTGCTGTGCGGGACTTAGCTGTGCTGGATGATATTAATTGTTGTACCCAGTTGTTATTTCAGTGCGGCCAAATTTTTACAGAAGTGGGTCTGATACCAGCTGTGTGTCAGCTTTGGATAAACATCCTTCAATTCCGTAGGGGAGGTCTGGAAGAAGGAGAACCCCTGTTTTGGCTTCAAAGACCAGAACTTCGATTCAAGCTGTGGCCTGTTGTTTGCTAAGCTTCAGTCATTTGAGTGCCAGCTTCACAGTTTTTGCCACGCCTACATAGTCCGCACACTCTGTTTTATTATTATTTTTTTTGTAGAGACAAGATCTCTCTCTGTTGCTCAGGCTGGAGTGCAGTGGCACGATCATAGCTCACCATAACCTGGAAATCTTGGCCTCAAGCGATCGTCCCACCTCAGCCTCTCAAAGCACTGGGATTACAGGTGTGAGACACCATGCCTGGCCTTATTTTTTTTAACTTAAATTTTAATCTCATCCTAAATAATAACAACCACAACGTTACAGGTTCAATGTGCTCATTACAGTTTTTCAAATGGATTTTACAGTAAATCCACACCCATTAGGTAACGCTTTATCTGTGTACTACACATATTACGTCCCCTTCCTCTGTGGTGTGCTTGCCACCCTCTGGGACACACTGCTCTAGTATTTTGGTCTTCTCCTCCTCACCCTTTCTAGATGTGAAGTCTCTTCTGATCAGGTCACAGGCTGGGTGCCTGTGTTCCTCTGGGCGGATTCCGCTATGCCACCTTCAGAGCCACATTCAGGGTGAAAAGACTTCCAGGCAAGGCAATGGCCATTTTCTTTTCTAAAGAGCAAGAGCAGCTCAGCTGTTACTCCTTACCGTATCCAGGGTCTCTAGTTAAGATTTTATTGGAAGAAAAGGCCATATTGATTTTTTTAAAGCATGAAAACCGTAGGACCAAGCCCATCCAGGATGAACACTTTGGGAAAGGTCATTTGTTTGGATAATCATCCACTCATACATTCATTGAGTACCTATTGGAGCCTCTCTTGGCTCTTCCTAGCTTAGGGGTCAGGAGAGCTGGCCTCAAGCATAGTTCGTTTACTGTAATGAAACAACAATATGCAGTGTGGGATGAGGCCATGCCAAGCACTGTTCCTATTTTCTTCCACTTGATCCAGGTTGGAAGTAAACCTTCAGTTCAAGTCCAGAAGCCACCTTCCAATACCAAGAACTCCAGAATGACCCAAGTCTTTCATAAGGTAGGGAGTGATGTTCAGCTCCTTTTCTCTAGGAGAGAATGAGGAGAGGCAGGTGGCCAGGGTAGCTTCAAACAGGCAGTTTTGGCCAGTTCATCATGACATGTATCATAACATGATGACAGCACTCTGTCCACATCACCATTGCCATATGATTTTTTAAAATGTTTTAATTTTAATTTTTGTGGGTACATAGTAAGTGCATATATTGATGGGACACATGAGATGTTTTGATAGAGATATGCAATATGTAATAATCACATCATGGAAAATGGGTTATTCGTCCCCTCAAGCATTTATCCTTTGTGTTACATACAATAAAATACAATTAAATTACTATTGATTATAGTCACCCTGTTGTGCTATCAAACACGAGGTCTTATTCAATCTATGTTTTTGTACTTATTAACCATCCCCACCTCTCCCGCAACCATTACCCTTCCCAGCCTCTAATAACCATCCTTTTAATCTCTTTCTCCCTTAATCCAATTGTTTTGATTTTTAGATCCACAAATAAGTGAGAATATGTGATATTTCTCTTTCTGTGCCTGGCTTATTTCACTTAGCCTAATGATCTCTAGTTCTATCCATATTGTTGCAAATGACAGGATCTCATTCTTTTTTTATGACTGAATAGTATTGCATTGTGTTTAAGTATCACATTTTCTTTATTCATTCATCTGTTGATGGACACTTAACGTTGCTTCCAAATTTTAGCTATTTTGACCTCTCTCCTGATTAATTAGTCAGTCAATCAGTGGAGGAGGGCAGGGATCCAAGTGAGTAGGTCAAGTCAATAATGTAGTCATAGAGGAAATGGAAGCTTATGTTGCACTGAGCAAGATCTGCATGATATAACAGGAAGAACTTCCCTGCGTTGGGGTGGTAAGATATTGGAGTAATAATAATAATGGCCAGCACTTACAGTCTATATATTGACTCATTTACCTCACAAAAGCCTTATGAGGTAGGCCCCATTTTTGTTCCCATGGTAGTGATGAAATAATTGAGGTTTCGGGGAAGAGTCAGTGTGAGCTGTTGAAAGTCTACAGCTAGTAAGCGGTAGAGCAGGGACTCAAACCCAGAGCCCATGTGCTTGTTGACTCTGCTGCTCTGGAATCTGCATTTCTTGCCAAGAACTTTAACAATAGGTTTATGTCCGGATTGGGGTTAGACTCATTTTTTGTTGGGGGGTTGGGAAGGGGGGCTAGAAGAAATGGTGCCTGGAGACGTTTTCTTGCCTAAGGTTTTTGTAATGTATGCAGTTTCTCCTTCTACAGAACTCCAGTGTTACTTCACTCCCCTTTGTGGACGCCAAGGGGAAGAAGAACATGGTAAGCTTCCCACACATTAGCAAGAAAGTCCTGCTGAAGTCATCCCTGCTGTATCAGGTGAGTGCAGACGGACGGGACCCTGAGAAGGTTTTAGCCCAAAGTTTTAGAAAGGCCCAGGATGGTGGGGAAAAGCACAGTATCTGCTGAAGAGTTGGGTTCTGGTCCTGTTCTCATGCTTTACAATGACTATAAGCTTGAGCAAATAAGTCCTTAACCTTTTCTTAGCTACGAAACGGTCCCTCTGTAGAGTTGTCAGGAGGATTCCTTGAGGAAAGGAAAAATGAAGGGCTGTGCATGAAAGGTGGAACCATACAAAATATTAGTTTCCTCCCATGTCCTCCTACTTCTTTTGTGTAGGGACCAAATGAGATAATAGGTGAGAAGATGCCAACTGAAAGAGGTGTCACACACACATAAGTTCACGTGCTCCTGGGCAAGTCACTTTGTCTAGCTGGGAACTCACCTTCTTAAGAGCAGCAGTGAAAAACTGTCCCCATCTCTTCCCACAGTGAGATGTTGCTGGGGTTGTCAACAGCATACTGTAAGGTACAGGGGTCTCCCCAGGAGCAGTGTGAGCCAGACAGGTACTTCCCTTGGGAGAGAGATAGGGAGAACCCACTGTCTCTTAGTTGCTGTTTTCTCCCTGGAGAGATAGGTAAATAGCCTGGCTGGAGGTGGGTGTCTTTGGTTAAATAAACGGTTATGTCCCCCGGGAGAGTCTTAAGTAGTTATTTATTGCAAACCTCTTTTCCTGGACAGGAGAATCAAGCTCACAATCAGATGCCGGCCTCAGAGCTCAAGGCTTCAGAAATACCTTTGCACCCTAGCATTAAAACCCAGGATCCCAAGGCAGGGGAGAAGTCACCAAAGAAGCACAAGGTGCCTCTGACAGCGGCAGGTATGCCTTTGGGGCAGTAGCAGGGTTTGGAGGTGGTTATGGAAGGTCAGGGTGTCAAGAGCTCAGCTGCGCTGGAGTGAGCTAAGCTGCCAGGTGTCAGAGTCGTCAGTGAAGGCAGCAAACCATGAGGAAAGCAGAAGTGAAGCGTCGAACCTCTGACTGTGGTAGTATAAGCAAGACGCTGAATAGGAGGCTGAGTGTTCCCCCATGGAGTGACTCTGGGCAAGGGCGGGATGTGCCCGTGCAGACAGAAGGAAGTGTCTCATTTGCCTAAGGAGCCAGACAGAAGGCTCCTGTCATTTTATGGACCCAGGGGCCAGGTGGAAGGCATTGAGAGAGTGGAAGAGCTAGGGGTGGAAAGGTACTGAATACAGAGAGCAGAGCAAAGGGTGTTGAAGCTCTTTCCTCTTGGTAAGGAGGTGTTGGAGAGGAGCCTCTGGGGGGGATATTGGTTAGAAATGCAGATATGCAGAAGAGCATGGCCAGCCAGGGGTCTCCATCCTTGGCTGTAGCTTCCTCCAGAGACTGCAGTGCACCGGCTGTGGTGCAGGGAGGCATCTTTACCCATGAGGCTTGCCAGGTGAAGCCTTTGTGGACTGCCTTGTGGTCAGGCCTGAAAGATTGCACATGGGTTTTTGGCCAGTGGCTAGACTTCTAACGGGGTTCGGAGACTCATAACCTATTAGGACGCAAAGGAAGACCACCCAAACCCACCAAGCATCCACGATGGGTGCCGTCCTCAGAGGCTTTACAGCTCTTCTTCCACAACCTAGAAACTGAAAGTGGTGCTTGTTGTTCTTCAACAACTCCGGGAACTATGCACGAAGAGGTTATTTCAGTCCTGAGCTGGTTCTGCCTTTACAGAGCTGCCGTCTGCCCCCTGCTATCTTATGCCTTGGTTCTGTCCTCTGGGCAAAGAACGTGCCTTGTTCAGCGTATACACGACTGCCCTTCACTTATGTGAAAACAGAAGTCTTGTCCCCTGTAAGTCTTTTTCTTTTTCCTTGCAGTTCCCTCTCCAACGCTTCAGCAGTCTGTCAAATAATATGGTGTCCCCGTCCTGATCCTAGTTTCCTTTCTCTGAGAATGCTGTAGTTTATCAATTACTGTGAATTTTACCCCTGACCACGCACCAGAGCGCCGATGTGATCTGGCCAGCGTAGAAAAGTCCTAACTCATAATCTCTCCTTGCAATCTGAGGTCCTTCCTGATTCAGCTGCAGATTTGAGCGTGAAGCCTCCTGGGCCTTTAATGTTGCCTTTATGTTACCTCTCTGGTCCTGCAGACATTACAGTCTTCAAAGCCTTTCAACTAATTGTAGCTTCATTCCAGATTAACTTGGGCAACTTGCCACCTAAACGATATACTATTGTTGACACTAATTTTACTCCTGGAATTTTTACCCATGCTGCTCTAACCCCCAGGTGTATGGGGACTGAGCTCTGCCTTTCCCTGTCCTTGTGTTCTTTTCTTGATTTGTTGACATAAATGCAAGACCTTGACATTTATCTTTGTCATACTTCCATCTTGTGAGATGCCAGATGCATGGTCCTCAGTGAGCCACCCAGCTGGGAAACAGGCTGATGGCTCGTGACCTGGAAGGATGCCATCGTCTGCATCCTGGGCGAATCCTATGCTACCTCAACTTAACTCACAATTGTAGTGTTTTTCACAGAGGCCCTAAAGCTTTTTAAGAATCAGCTGTCTCCATATGAGCAAAGTGAAATCCTGGGCTACACGGAGCTGTGGTTCCTGGGGCTTGAAGCCAAGAAGCTCGATCTGGCTCCTGAGAAATTTAGCAAGACAAGTTTTGATGATGAGCAAGGCTCCTATCTGAAGGTGATTGGGGGTGGGGGCCATGGGAACCTCCAGGGGCCTGGGGACAACAGGTAGTCTAGAAAGGAAAAAAGCGGGGGTATTTTGTAGTATTTGGTGCTGATATGTTGGAGACTAGATGTCCTGAAGTATTCTGGTAGTGCCAAGCCAAAGAAATACCATGCTTGAAAATGGGGAAACATGCAATTTAGTATGTAAAATACTGTACTAATGGAAGACTGACTTTCCCCCAAGCGTACTTGGGGTAGCTAGTTTGCATCCTGGGTGAGCTCCCACAGGCTCCTTCCCTGCATAGCCCACTGGGAAAGGCCAGACTGAAATAAGGAGCAGTTTTCCCAACATTTCCTTTTTTGTCTCCTCAATACAAGCCCATACATGGACTCTTTTCTATCTTATAATAGATGCCATTTCCCCCACAGACAAAAAAGCTTTTGTCACTGTAGTCCCTGGTGCATAGAGCTTAATTTCATTCTGCTTTTAAAAAATTGATCCCAACAGCTCCTCTTCCTCCTCCTCTTCTGACTGTAGCCCTTGGCTTCCCCAGGGCAGTGCCTCTTCCCAGCCAGAAGGTGAAAGTTGAGCAGTGATTCCCAGGGCTGAGCGTGTTGGGATGTGTGACGCTTAGTGCACTAGACTGTGGGCTGTCAGGAATTTCCTCTTCAGAACATTTCATTACCACTGGATTTAAGAGACAAGATGAGCCTGATGGCTCATAGAAGAGGCAGATTTTATTAATAGCATTGAGGGCCATGTTTGTCTAGCATGACTATGAACACAAACCACTTGCAGGATCTTGTTAAAATGCAAGTTCTTATCCAGCCGGTCTGGGGCTAGGGCCTGAGCTTCCAAGTGATGCCTGTGCTGCTGATCCTCGGACCACACTTTGAGATGCAAGGATTTCGTTTCTGTCACACAGTGCCTTCTAGAGCCTGGGTTTTCAATATTTTCAGTCAAGAATCCCTTTGGGAGCCTGATAAAAGCTATAGGTCCTCATCCCAGAAAAGACAACCTGCACATAGTGGATCCTTGGTTAGGAATCTCCAATAAGTATATATATATATATTTTTTTGAGATGGAGTTGCCCAGGTTGGAGTGCAGTGGTATGAACAGCTCACTGCAACCTCCACCTCCTGGTTTCAGGCGATTCTCTTGCTTCAGCCTCCAGAGTAGCAGGGATTACAGGCACCTGCCACCACGCCTGGCTGATTTTTGTATTTTTAGTAGAGGCAGGATTTCACTGTGTTGGTCAGGCTGGTCTCAAACTCCTGACCTCAGGTGATCCATCTGCCTTGGCCTCCCAAAGGGCTGGGATTACAGGCGTGAGCCACTGCGCCCGGCTGGAAATCTCCAGTATAAATCTTAACTCTGATTCAGTGAGACCTCCTCAACCCCTCCCTCCCTGCTCCCTCCTCTGCTCCACCCTACCTGAGCCTAGGGTCTCTAGGGAATTCCCTAAGGGTGTCAGTACTACTTTTAAATTAATTCATTGGAACTCAGTTCTTCAGTCTCAAATCTTAGAAAAGGCTGTTTTTTTTTTTTGTTTTTTTTTTTTTTTTTTTTTGGTGGGGGAAGGCGTTGTGGGGAAGAAAGGGATAATGTGTGTTCTCTGTAAGCTAAAAATCACCATCCTTATTGCATTCCAGTACACACTCAAATAGATACTGCACATAGCCAAATTCCCAAGCAAGCAACACAGCTGCATTCTCACTTTATTTTGTCAACAAATGTTAACTGAATGCCTATGTATGGATAATCTATTATAAACTTGGGCATCTACTAGACTCTGGAAATATAAAGGAAGCTATCACAAATGAATACAAAATGGTTCTTGCTTTCAGGTAACCATAATTAATGTCAAAGTTGACATGCGAATGAACAATGATGACACTAAGTGGTAGTATGCAGAAGGCAAGCACAAATGCTAAGAAAATACATATGTAATTTTATAGCCACATGGGTGTGGATCCTGTCCCTGTCCTTTTCCCATACATTCTCATGACAGACCCTTACAAGTAGACTAACCTACATCCATAGATCAGGAAAGTTGTACGTGTTCAAATTCAGTTTAGATTCCTCCCATATGAACCGACCCCCAGCGCACATTCTCAAACACATCCTGAGGACTTGTACACAAACACTTAATCCTTCACCTCTCCCAAACTCATGAGTGTAACACTAGAAATCAGAGACCCACAGAGCTTGAGGACCTTAGAGATAATCTTATCCAGCATCTTCAGTTTACAGACAACAGCACTGCAGCTCAGAATGGATAAATTGCTTGTCTAAAGCTGAAGTATTTTTAATAGAAAATGTCCTGTGGTTTTGATGAACCCCCTGCTCTCTAGTTTCCAGCATAGGGAGAGACAAGGGTGATTCTGGCTCTTGAAATATTTCTCTTCACCAAGAAAGGTCCAAGTTCTGTACTGCTAACTCCAGGATAGGATTAAATCCCAGTAAGCCCGAAGGAGAATCAAATTTGGCCAGGAAGAGGCAGAGCAGACCTAACGCCTTCTCTGATAGATAGAGACACATCAGGGGTCAGAAACAAAACTTTCTCCAAACCAGAGATGCTGCTTAACTTCAAGACTCATAAAATGTCCAAACTGAAAGGGACTTTCAGGGCCACTTTGTCCAACCCTCTTACTTTATAGGTCCTGAAACATGCAGAAAACTGGAGGACTAGAACTGGAACTACAATACTGGGACTAGATCCCAAGTTTCCTAAAACCATCCAGTGTTCTTTGTGCTGCCTGACATGGATCAAGCCTGTGGGACTTCCCCTGGCACCACGTGGGTGGCCCAGAATCCAGCCAGCAAGCTCCCCATTGCAGTCGCGATGAGATGAGGGCGAGAGTCCCACAAGTGTCCCGTGCAGTTAGAAAATTCCTCCAGGAATGAGCCATAATCTGGGGGTGGGAATGCCAGGGCCCCATGCCAGGAAGGCCCGGGAGCCCATGGCTTTGCTCTTCACCTCCGGCCTGGCTTCCACAGGTCCTGCATGATCACATTGCCTACCGCTACGAGGTTCTGGAGATGATCGGGAAGGGGTCCTTTGGACAGGTGGCCAAGTGCTTGGATCACAAAAACAATGAGCTGGTGGCCCTGAAAATCATCAGGAACAAGAAGAGGTGTGGCTTGGGGGATGACATAGGCCACAGAAGAGGGACTGTGTGACTCTGGCCCCTGCAGAATGCCAGCCCTTCCTGACTCTGCCTCAGCCTCCAATCTTCCCTTTTGTTTTCCCTTTTCTCTTTCTACCTGTCTGATTTCATGAGGGGGCAAAGAGGAGGCGAAAGTATGGTGTTTTTAGTGCTTCCTGCCACTAGACAGTCTTGCTGGGGTCATGGGGAGGGGCTGACTGACTGCTGCAGTGGGACCTGACACTGATGTTTCTGTCCCCATTTCCCACCCTGCCTGCCACTCCCCATCCCCTCAGATTTCACCAGCAGGCTCTGGTGGAGTTGAAGATCCTGGAAGCCCTCAGAAAGAAGGACAAAGACAACACCTACAATGTGGTGCATATGAAGGACTTTTTCTACTTTCGCAATCACTTCTGCATCACCTTTGAGCTCCTGGGGTCAGCTGCCTTTTCTTCTTAACTCATTTCCTCTGGAAAAGTTACCTAAGTGATAGTGTTTGAGGTCAGAACACTAGATTTTTCTGGGTGTGAATATTTAATAACTAGAATGTTCATGACAGTCACTTAGTTATGCAGAAGGCCCAGGAGCAAGGAGGCTGGGATGAAAGCAGACAATCTTGGTATGCCTGTCACCTGCCAGCCTCCCCATGAGGTACTTCCCTGGGGTGGGTACTGAGCCAGGTGACGTGACCAAAACAAGGCCTCTTTCCTCAAGAGCTAAACCAAAATAGTCAAAAAGGACTTTTCTTTGTTTGCTATCATATTCCCCACTCGTAGGCTTTCTGGCCTGATCGTGCAGAGGCGGAAACCTAAAGGGACAGGCAGCTGGCTGCTCAGAGTGGGAAAAGGGTTTTGATTTTGAGTAAATAAGGACAAGAGCAGATATTTTTGGTAAGAGAGCAGAGCCTGACTTAAATAGATTGGCATGGCCTGGCTGAATATTGGAGCTGACGAGGCATGCTAATCGCAAGGGCATGCTAATTTGATTATTCTTCTCTCCGGGAAGACCATCTGATGCAATTTATATAACACTAGAAACCCAGAATGCATTTAGCAAAGGAGAACAAGCAGGGCTGAGCTCTCTGAGTGTTACTGGATTCAGCAAGCTGGTAGCTCAGGGCTCCCAGGACACCGCTGCTGATGGTGAAACTCTAGGAACCAGCTACATTTGAATTAGCAGGTAAGGTGACACTCTCCTCACCATTTCCGGTTATTACAAAGCGTGGTCGAGTCTCTGATATGCAGAGGTAAATTATCTTCTCTGTGGCCAAATGGACAGCTCGGTCTGCCTTTCTTGGCCATGAATCCCAGTGCACAGTTAGGATGTCATTGTGCTTAAAAGAGCTCTGGGAGGTCAGAGGGCCAGGGTGTGCAGGGGGAGCCAAAGCCCAGAGAGATGAGGGAGTTGCCCAGCTGACTAGTCAGGATGGGGCCAGAGCCAAGTCTCACATCTCCATTGCAGCCCTCAAGAATGAATGGCGGCCGGGTGTGGTGGCTCACGCCTGTAATCCCAGCACTTTGGGAGGCTGAGGCGGGTGGATCACTTGAGGTCAGGAGTTCGAGGCCAGCCTGGCCAAAAGGGTGAAACTCCATCTCTACTAAAAACACGTCTCTACTATAAACCCCATCTCTACTAAAAATAGCTGGGCGTAGTGGTGTGTGATTGTAATCCCAGTTACTCGGAAGGCAGAGGCAGGAGAATTGCTTGAACATAGGAGGCAGAGATTGCAGTGAGCTGAGATTGTACCACTGCACTCCAGCCTGGGCAACAGAGCAAGACTCTGTCAAAAAAAAAAAAAAAAAAAGAATGGCTCTGGCTGGGCGTGGTGACTCTCACCTGTAATCTCAGCATCTTGGGAGACCAAGTTGGGAGGTCACTTGAGTCCAAAAGTTTGAGACCATCGTGGACAACATAGCAAGCCCCCATCTCTAAGAAAACATTAAGAATGAGTGACTTGCTAAATACTACCAAAGCTAGATGATCTTAGGAATGGAAGATGAGGAGGGACCAGCAGAAGGTTGCTGAAAAGCCATTTTGGGGTCATGCTCTTTCCCTTCTCTCCCCATCTCACAGCTTGCACAGAGGTTTCATCTGGCAGCTCACAAATAAATGTTTCTTCTTCCAATGCATTGTATTAATATTCGTTTCTAACATTCGTAAGTCTGTAGATGTCATATCATACAGTAGGCTTCTGTCACCCTAGAGAATTTCAGATTCTCTGGTAAGAGCGAGCGTGCATTTCTCAAGGGAACAGTTAGGTGAGACCAAACAACCACACTTTGGGAGGAACAGGGGCTCCCTCTGGCCTCAGCCCCCATCTGCCCACTCTCTTCTTCCTTACTTGTCAGGAACCTGATGTCCTTAGACAGCCCTTATTAGGCCCGGGCAGCAGTGGCTGCTTGTTTGAGTGACCGGTGGGTTTCCTGGGTCCCTCCCAAGGGCCTGAGGAACTATGACTATTTCAGAAGTTTGGGCCAACCTCTGAACCCACCCGCATAACAAAGTGCTTCAGTGGCCTTGTCACATGAGAAATGAGGGGACATCTGAGAGTCTGACACGGTTTCACCCTGGGCCCACCGTGATTCAGTGGGAAAGCCGAGTCTATAAGGGCATGAAAGCCCTGCCTCCTGGCCTGAGGCTTGCCTGCTACTAGAGGGAAACCAGGTGATACAAGATTGTTGGCAGGTTCAAATTCAGCCTTCTATATGTTTTTACACCCATAGGCATCACTTTTCCCCTCTCTTTTCCAGAATCAACTTGTACGAGTTGATGAAGAATAACAACTTTCAAGGCTTCAGTCTGTCAATAGTTCGGCGTTTCACTCTCTCTGTTTTGAAGTGCTTGCAAATGCTTTCTGTAGAGAAAATCATTCACTGTGATCTCAAGCCCGTGAGTACCACCTCCGTCCTGCCGTGGAAACACTCTGGAAATACCCATTCGATTCCCTAGGCTGCGTAAGAATCACAAACTCCAATCAAAGCATTGCCTTTGACTTTTTTTTTTTTTTTTTTTTTTTTTTTTTGGTGCTCTATTGTCATGGCAGTATGTATGTCAAGGGGGGCATTTAATGGGAATGTCAAACAAATTCAGTCAATGGCATTTCTAAGGCCATGTAAGCAAGGCCTAGAACTAGGTGCCAAAGAAGATAAAAACTAAGTCACAATCTTCCGGAGTTGCAGAATCAATAGGGGGAAAGTGACAAAATATATGCAAAAGAAACTCTGCAAAGCACTGACTATGAGGTCCAAAAGACAAATACCGACCGCAGATCAACTGGGAAGTCAGAGGGGAGGGGAGGATGATGGGATTTTGGAGAGGATGTGGGAGGAGGCCCGTGGAAGTGGTCATATTTGAACTGGGCCCTGAAGGATGGGGAGCATTAAGGTAAGCAGAGGGCCTAGGGCAGCATTACTGTAGCTTGACATATGTCTTTTTTTCTCTCTAGGAAAATATAGTGCTGTACCAAAAGGGCCAAGTCTCTGTTAAAGTCATTGACTTTGGATCAAGCTGTTATGAACACCAGAAAGGTAAGCCCCATGCCAGTCCCGTCATCTGAGTTTTCCTATTGCAATTTCTCTCCCTTCACATACAAGGTCACCCGGCTTCTAGCCTGGGCTCAGCTATCACCACTACCAGTCTGATTCTGAACAAGGTGCTTCAATTCTCTGAGCTCAAGTTTCCTCATCTATAAAATGAGAAAGTTGTATCCAAGTACTAAAAGGGTACTTTCAAGCTCTCATATTCTGTGGATATGGAATTATCCAAGAACAGTGAGTCCCAAAACTAACTAAATGTGTATCTGAATTGCTTTGGGGCTCTGAAAAATGATAGTTTCCAGGGCCTCACACCACATGTTCCTAATCCAAATTTCTGGGAAGTAGCTAGGAGTCTGCACTTCAGAAACCATAGGCATTCTGAAGCTTGGAATTCGCTGCCCCAGATCCTCTAGGTTTTATACTTTTTCAAGCTAGGATCCAAAAAGTAGCTCTGGAGTACATTTTCACAGCGTTTACTGAACTTGATTCAATATTGTGTTCTTTTGGCTTCTATCAGGTTCGCTATAGACAACATGTACCATTCAACAGACATTTATGATCTGTTTTGTGTCAGTCACTGTCCTGGGTACCAGGAACAAAAAATGAACATTCCCTGCCCTCAGGTTGCTTACGATCTCATGTAAGAGACAGAAAGATAAAAATAGTATGGTGAATACAACGATTAGAGATGTACACAGGCTGTGTTAAAGATACACAACAGAGGGACTTTGGGACCAGCCTTTAAGGTGACAAGAGCTGTCAGAGGAAGCTTCCTGAGGCTGAAGAAAGGATTACTAGATGGATGTTTCCAAATATTAGGCAGATCAATTTTTTTTCAGGAAAAAACACTTACAAGTTTATTAATAAAGAATATGATAAAAGACACAGATGAGAGATACACAAGGCAAAATATTTGGAAGGGGTGTGAAGCTTCCATGCCCTCGTGGGGGCAGGCCACCCTCCCAACACCACATTTCCCATACCCTGGAAGCTCTCTAAATCCTGCAGCTCCGGGATTTTTATGAAGGTTTCATCACATAGTCATTGAGATTATTAACTCAATTTCTAGCCCTTTCCCCCTTCCTACAACAAAGGAGTTAGAACTGAAAGTTCCAAGCCTCTAATCATGGCTTAGTCTTTCTGGCAAGCAGCCCCTATTCAGGAGTCCACCAAGAGTCATCTCATTAGAACAAAGAGAGTCCTATCACCTAAGAAGTTCCAAAGGATTAGGAGCTCTGTGTCAGAAGCCAGGACGAAAGGTCAAGTATTAGAACAAGAGATACATGTAGAACCCCTATCACTCAAGAAATTAAAAAGTTTTTAGGAACTCTGTGCCAAAAACTAGGGGTAGAGTCCTATATCTATTTCTTATTATTTCTCACACGTGCTCATATTCAAGCAGGTATATTATTAATTTGAAGAAAAAAATAAGTTGATGCACCACATGCAGTGTTAGCCATTCACTCTCACATATTGTTGGAGGAACTATAAATTCATATTGTCTTTTGGGAAGTTACTTTTGCATCTTTAACCAAACATTTCACTCTAAACCTTCAAAAATTATAAATTCCCCTCTGAGGAACCTGTCCTACAGATTACAGATGTTCCCATAGAATGTACATCTTCACTACTGCACTGTTAAGTAGCGCAACATTGGAACCAACCTAAACATCTACAAATGAAGAATGGTTTAATAAATTAACACTGTTATACCCCGCAGCTGTTTGAAAAGAGAGATTTAAATGTAATGGCCTAGAAAGATCTCCATGATGAAGTAAGTGAAAAAAACTGAATAATGAAACTTTTGACATGTAAATATATAAATAAGATAGAAAAGGATTTGCACCACACTGTTAAAAGTGGTTATCACTGGAGATGAGCTTGGAAGAGCTTAGGGTTGAATTTTCAACTTTTACTTTACATATATATCTTTTTTTTAGTAAGGATATGGATGATTTTTTAAATTTTCTCTTGGATTTTCAATTTTGAAAATCTTTTTAAATTAAATAATTTGGTGTCTTTAATTTGCTGAAGATTTACGTAAGATTTCTGTATGTCTAGTCTTAAGTGAGACCAGTCCGTAGGGTTTTTTTCGCGTGTGTATGTATCTTTGTCCTGTTTGAATACCAAAGTTACGTCTTGAAAAAATTAATTGACCTTTTATATTTTCTGTTCCATCAAAGTCTGAAGAAAATGGGAATCATTTTCTTTTCACAAGGCCTCTTAGAACCTGCTTGGAAAGTCATCTGCGTGTTGCATCTTTGGCAAGGGTAGTTCTTGAACCACTTTTCTACTTCTTTCATAGGCTGTTAGTCTGATATCCAGACTCCCTTCTGTAAATAAGTTCAGCTTTCATATCTGTATGAACTTATTTTTCAGAGAAGTTTTGCTTACTCTACTGCTCGTGTCTTCAATTTGCTTTGCTTGCTGAATTCTCCTCATTTCTAAGACCTGCTCTCTTTTCTTTTGCAACCACGCTTTAAATACCATGTCATTCTCCCTCTTTTTTTTTCTTTCTCTTCTTCTATTTTCTGTTGCTCTTCCTTTCTTTTCAGCTTTTCTGTCTGTTGTTCTAGTTGTTTTTGTCGTTCTTTCTGTCAAGGGGAAAGACAGTATGTTGAGGTCACTGGTGAGATACGTGCAGACTCTGTCCTGATTAGATTTCCCATTCCCTTTACTTCGATCTGAGTTGGACAAGTCTTGCAGTTGAGTGGTGGCTGAGGGATATAAGCCAGGGGCTGTCCTGTTGATGAATGAGTGACAGCATCAATCTTCCCTGCAGAATCTTCTTTCTTGATGCCACTGACACAGGAGTTGGAAGATCTGGGTAACAACTGCTGAGGGTCATTTTCTGTACTGTTTGCATTATTATTGGGAGGCAAAAACCCCTGACTCTCAATGTCTTGTAAACTCAGAAGTTCAAATTTTTTATCTCTCTCCACCAGTATTGTCCTATCCTTGTTTATTTCACAGCTTCCATTAGTGACAGGAGCATATTTACATGTCCCAAATCATTGGAAATACATAACTGTGACCGTTTCCCAACATAATCCTTTCATTTTCAAAATAATTTTTGTAAGTATTAGTATCTTTTAGTGGAGGAACTTCCAGCTCAACTAATTTGTCCTTGAGCTTAAGTTTTTGCTCCCTCTTATCATTCACAGGTTCTTGATTCTGTAGAAGCTTGTTAGCTTGTACAACTTTCTCCATAATATATCTCCTTATTTCCTCATCCTCTTCCTCCTCCAAGTCTTTCTGCTTTCTAGTTTGGATTCCTGGAAAGAGTTTTCACTATCTGAATCTGATATGGGATCCAAAGGTTGAATGCTTGGAACAGAAATCAAGTCATTTCTTCTCGGTGGGACCTCAGCCTGCAAAGATTTGTCAGGATCAGAAAGCTGTTTGGTGTGTTCTATTACTGTTTCATTCTCTTTGAAGTCTTGGTTAATATTCTCTTCCTTCTCACAAGCCATCTCTATTATGCTGGCATTACTTTTTTCATTTTCATTAGTTAACCACTCCAGGTCCTTTTCAGAGTCACCTTTGTATTCTTTTCACTTTCTTTTGAATCAGTATCTTTATTTTCATTCATTTTCCTCTCTCCCACCATTAATATTTCCACTCTGCATCGTCCTTCCCTTCTCTCCCTCTATCTCCCTCCTGGCTGTGTAAAATGCGGTGGCTGGGGCCACAGAGATGGCCAGGGGAGTTCTCCTCTCCTCCTCTTTCTAAGCTCTTCACATTGAGTCAAGGGAGACCCTGGCACTTGCCTCGGCAGCAGCCAGGACCACACTGCCACGGCAACAGCATGCCACTGTGTCCTCCATCCAGGCCTCTCTCTAGCAGATCAATTTTTGAGGACATAAGACCTTTATGTCTCTTATGTATGAATCCTATAAGAAATTACAGCTAAAAAATAATGCCTCCTACAAAGAACTTGTATGTTTTCTCTTCTCAGATGTTGAAAGTTGTGTAACTTATCACTTGTCATTTATCTTGGCTGCCAAGATGCTCAGAACTGAATTTGTAATTATTTTATCCTTGATTTCTAGCAGTCATTTCCCCCTTTGCATATTTTCTGACTTCTTTTTTTATCTTTATTTTAACTGTGAGGCAGTATCTAGTATTGATACTAGAACTGGACTGCCTACTGTCAAATCCCAGCTCTGTCACTTATAGCTGAGTAACCTTGACATTTTAACCTCTGTATGCCTCAGTTTTCTCTTCTTTAAATTGGAGGCAATAATACTACTTGCTTCACAGAATTAATGTAAGAGTTGAAAGGGCTTATCTATAAAAGTACTTGGAATTGTGCCTGGCACATACTAAACATAATGTACTAAATACCATTAAATCCGTGTTCTAAAATACTCTGTGCATATGTACTTTGCTAAGTACCACAAATACATTTGGGAAGCAGGCAGAATATAAACATTATTTTTATTAAATCTCTATTTTGTTTTAAATCACAGAATTATGTTCTGACAATAATCAATTTAAACAACAGAAAAGTGGTTACGGAATCTCTGCTCCTCCCCAGGTAACCAGCAACCCCAGTTATGTGGAAATAACTACCGTGTTCCATTTCTTCGACTTCAGTCTGTTCATCCTCATCTGTTGAGATTTTTCTTTCTCTACAACAAGTGCACATACTATATTGAATATACACTTTGCATGCTTCCTTTCTAACTTGATATGCCTCTTCCCTTGCCAAGTCACAAGACTCAGAAGCCGTCTACCCCAAATTAATCTGACAGTTTGAAAACTTAGTCTTATGTTTTGTTTGTTTGTCATAAACTTGGCTGACTGAAATTCACTTTCCTACAACAATGCTTACGTTGGAGTTTGTTATCAATAAAGCAGGGACAATAACACCTCCTTTAGAGTCAGGTTGCTGTGTGGATATGCTGTTATGTGTAATGAGAGTTCTGAGTGCTGGCCAGCTGGACTTCCCTTTCCCCGCCAGTGGGAGCGCAGTCTAACTGAGAAGGTGCCCTGGGGGAGAACGTTCTGGATAGTAGGAAGTTTTTCCCACGAGGTTTTTCTCACTTTGCCTCCGCAGTATACACGTACATCCAAAGCCGGTTCTACCGATCCCCAGAAGTGATCCTGGGCCACCCGTACGACATGGCCATTGACATGTGGAGCCTGGGCTGCATCATGGCAGAGTTGTACACGGGCTACCCCCTGTTCCCCGGGGAGAATGAGGTGGAGCAGCTGGCCTGCATCATGGAGGTACGGGGAGGGCTGGCGGTCAGCTCCCACGGAGACCATGGGCTTGGCCCTCACACACTGGGCTGCATCAGACTCTCCCAGGACCATGGCCTGCATCCTTTGTGTTGTGGGTACTTCCTAAAAGTAGTTTTGACATTGTGTACTCCCTTGTACTTGTCAAGTCGACATCTAACATTTTTATCATAACTTTAAATAGTTGCAGAGGATGTCATTTCCATCATATTGTAAATAGTGACGTTTTAAGATAAAACTGTTACACCACTCTTTCAAAAATATCCAAAAGAATGCAAAACCAGACTGACATGACACCCATTAAAATCTATCTGAAAGTATGTGAACAAGTTCTCAAGAGTTGTGCATTTATTTTACTTTGTTCTTTTCTGCTTTTTGTTTCTACTCTTCTACTTCCTCCACGGAATTTTATTCTAATTTAATATACGTTTATGTTTAGAAACTTCTGGCAATCATTATAGCTTTAAACATTTCCTGATACCATAAACTTCGCGTGTAAAAATTTCTTTTTGGTAAGTTAGCATTAAACTATATCTGGTGTGCAAATTTTGATAATGATTGAAAATAAAATGTGAAATCTTATTGGGTATACAGCTCTTAGAAAAATGAATAGAGCTGGGTTTTCTTTTTCCAGTTAACGCCTATACCCATAGGCGAATAACGCTTCTTGCTAGAATGCCGGGGCTCAGGATTAATGGGATTCCAATTGCTTGGTGGTGTAGATGTTAACCCAGTGAGGAAGCCTGTTCTAATTAATGCCATCTAATTCGGGGACTCCTTTTGAGTTCTATGTAAGCCTTGAATGGTGATCTGTCGTCTAAAATTACGTTTACCAACCTGTCAGCTGACACCCCGATTAAAATGTTGAAAACAAGAATTGGAAGTTATTTGACTTCAAAATATGTGTATTGTTCAGGCATGAGGCATTCATTATGGGAAATGACAGTTTTCTGGGAAAACTATCTCCCTATAGCAAGGCTTTACCAAAACTCATTATATGATTATTAATTATATCTATTATGCTTTCACTTGAAAGTCATCTTGTTATGGAACTAAATTAGACAAAATAGAAAAATAACCTTAAAAATTTAAAATTTTACATTTTAGGGTTTTCCCAGTGAACAAAGATATTTTGTGTGCAAACACCAAGCTAGCTGGCTGGTTGGCTGGCTGGCTATCTGTCTATCTGTCTGTCTGTCTATCTATCTATCTATCTATCTATCTATCTATCTATCTATCTATCTATCTGTATCTTTGCCAAATTTCTGTTTTCCAGATTGTCTCAGAGTTACAGATAGAGAAACACACATAGCCTTGAGAATGACTAAACATAGATAATTTCATTTCATGATTGAAACTAATAATAAAATATTAAAATAACTTAGGTAAAAATAGCTGCGGTGGAATGAAAACTGACCTGCGAGTCATTAAACCTGGGGTCTTAGTCCTGGCTCTGTCTTTTTGCCTAGTCATTTCCCGGCTCTGGACTATAAAATGAGGGGAGCAGAGTAGATGGCTTCTAAGGTTGATAATGAATGATTTTATAAAGCATTCCCAGGCCGCTCTGCTTCCATTACCAAAGAGAACGGGGCCTATGTTTCAACTTTCTTACAGCCCCAGAACTGACTCAGCTTCCTCTTGACCTCAGTGTCAAAGGGTCTGAGGAACAGAAGAGCAGGATAATGCATGGATTATGACTGGGAACCGAGCAGCAAGGGTAGGTGACCCACACTGTGATTTCCTTATCTCTGTGTGCCCCTCCAAGTTGCAGTAGGAAAAGATGAACAAGTAGGTGCTACACTTTTCTTTTCAAGAAGGTATTTTGTTTTGTAATTGTCTGATGCTCATCCGGTGATTTTCATCTTCTTTTGTTCTCCCTTTCCAGTGCTCCATGGTGGGAAAAATCATTCTTTAATTCCGACATGGCAGCATGTATACTAGTTTATTTACTTTGACAATGACATCTGGCTGCTATCAACAGTGATGGCTCACCCCTAGTTGGTGCTGATGTTTGTGTAGAATAACATGGTCAGTGTTGATTCTTAGGATATGAAACCAGCCCTGGATTAGGAGTTAAAAGGTCCAGGCTCTGGGTTTGCTCTGCTACTGACCTGATGTTATTACTTAATGCTTTGGATCTTTATCTGTAGAAGGCAAAGCTTGGCCAAAGTACGCCCCACCCCTCAGCCTTTGAATCTGTGATCCCACAAAGAGTGAACCAATTGAATTATCCTTATTAAGGTGCTGGGTCTGCCGCCAGCCGGCTTCATTCAGATGGCCTCCAGGAGACAGACATTCTTTGGTAAGTGTGTCTAGTGTGTCTAATGAGGTATCACAGACCTTGAAGACACCTACCATACCTTAAGGCTCATTTCATTCTTTTCCCCTGGCCACATACCAAAGGGCTGTGATTAAGAGCTTCTTTCAGAGAAGTAAAAGATAATGAGCAGGGAAACTGGATAGCATGATGGAGATGGGATGAGGGAGTCACAGTGCGAATGGGGTCTTGACAGTAAAAATGTTCAGGAGGAGGAGAATGGCCAGGTCCCTGCTCAGAAGAGCTATCAGCAGATACTGCAACCTTGAAATATTGTAACTGCATCCTCTCCTGGAAGTTCTCCCCACTCTCCCAAGCAACTTGCCCTCTCACACTATGCACTGTACAGGGAAATCAAAGAGCAGAAGCCTCATTTCCAGAATAGTGGAAAATTCCATCACTGCAGTATTGTTTCCCCTGCTAGAATTCTTCTTATCCTCCAGACCTTACTGTGCCAGGTTCATTGCAATGGTTAAGCAAGGACTTAGTTTTGCTTTGATGCGTTGTGGCTCGTAGTTATGTATGTGTCATCTGTCTGATTGTTGGGGGTAAACTTCGTCCACAGTCCTGGCTGCCCCTCTCCTCATAATTTCCAGAATTCTGGATTTTTATGATCCTCTGCCTTTCTATTTAAGTGGTCCTATACAAGATGGAAGGATGGGTCCACAAGGCATCAACTGAGGCAGGGCTTTCAATGCACATGCACCAAAAAGATGCAGCAAGTCCCAGACCTAAAATCCCTTTAAAGAACCACAGGAAGCTCAGAGTCCCAGATAGAAACAGCCAGAGTGGCCTGAAGGTCAGCAAAGTGGAGCAAAGCCAAAGGGACTCCATGCTACCTGGAGTGACATTTCTCATCAGCCATTGTTATCAGGTCAGTTCATGGACTCCCTTTGACTATACAATCCCAGACATTCCTGGTCCTCCCACCTCTGATTTTCAACTGCGAGTAACCTCTGAATGTGTATGCAAATTTCTGTTCCCTACTTGCCCGATCAGTAGGAAGGTCCAGAACACCCTTGTGGGGAGATCCTTTAGGATAAAAGGATTTGGGTCATGCTGGCCAGTATGAACTGATTCAGCCATGTGGGGGGTGTAATTTGTCTTTTTCTGTACCATTTGGTAAAAAGTCACATGGTACAGAGCCCTGCCACAACGGCAGGCTCCCTGGCCCTCTCCCAGGACTCCTTAAACTCTCCATGATCCAAAACCTAAAAGCTGAAGGCCAAGCAAGCAGAGGTGCTCTATGATCCTACTCCAGTGCCAGGGCTGTCTTCCATTCTGATTAGTCGGTTCCATGCCATTGATTCCAATGGTTAATTCTTTTAAACATCACCTTGTATCATGGCTGGAGCTTTGGAGACCTTGCCTCTGAGCAGGGCAGTGTCCTGGTTTGCCATAGAATGGTGCCCACACATTAACCGAGCAATCTGGCGGTAGACAGAGGATCTGGCTGGCTCCCCAGTATAACTTACACATGGACCAAGGGAACTGGTCTTTGGATCCCAAATATACTTTTTCTACCCACAACTTAATAATTCAGCCTTTCAGATTAGGCAGAGTCATTGTGGGAAGACACATCTTGAGCCTGGAACACTGAACTCATGAGATAGCATCTAGGTGAGGACTAGCAGGAGGGGAACATAGAGCACCTTCATAGGAACGTGCTCAAGACATAGGCACGCCCACTTCATAGAGTTCCTTATTTCAACCGCTAGCACTAGGCTTTAGGATGGTGACGGGATTTTGGCAGCAACATCCATGTCTTCACTTCCTGTGAAAGAAGGAATGTTGCTGAGAACTGCATCTTCGTCAGTGTTTTCCAAACTCTATCCAAATGTAAGAATCATGTGGGGACTTGGCAGAAAAGCTAATTCCTATGATTCTCTTCTATAAGCTATGGGAAGATTGAGATAGGACCCAGGATTTGACGTTTTTAATGACAGCTCCTTGTGATTCTTATGACAAGATGAATTTGGGAAACACTGTTGTTCACTTCAGTTCTTGACTCCCTTTCCCAGGTTTGGGCTGCCAACAGCTCCTCAGCCCCTGGCAACTCCTAGTTAATACCTACAATTAGCAGCAAAATGGTGTTGTCTCAAGGCGAGTAAGATAATATACTTAGGTGGCCTAGGTGGCTTAGGCAGTAGGAAGGGAATGGAGGGAATGATTAATGAGGGCCAGAGTGAGAAAAGCTTGTACAAGAAAACACTTACATGATCATGACTTTAGGATGATCATGTATTTATAAGACTGTGAGCTTGATTCTTCTTTGGTCATTGGTAAAAAGGGCAAAGTAGGATGAAGTGGGAGGGCTAAGGCCATGATCCAAAAGGAAATGGATCTTTGTACAATTTCACAGGACCTTGTCACTTAAGATTTACTTTACCATTGTTATTATTATCAGTAGCATTATTATTTTATCTTGGTGTTAAACCATTTAAATTATTTCTTTGCTTTGGAGAGGAGGTAGTGGGAAGGAAGTTCAGAACATACTGAATAGTAGGAAAAAATCAATTATTAAAGTAAATTGTATTCCTTGGGTAATCTACACATGGTTATTTCAAACTGTGTGTGTATGTGTGTTTATTGGGGTGTGGCATGAGGCGAGTGTGTAAGACAGAGAGCAAAAGAGCTACAGAGGCCACTCTAAGAAGCAGCATGATGTGACCAGTAAATATTTACACCTGAAACTAAAGACAGAATGTTGTATCTCTACAGATTCCAAAGGTTTTCCTAAAAATATAACCAACAACAGGGGGAAGAAAAGATACCCAGACTCCAAGGACCTCACGATGGTGCTGAAAACCTATGACGCCAGCTTCCTGGACTTTCTCAGAAGGTGTTTGGTGTGAGTTTGTTGGGATATCTCTGCCTCTGGGTTTCCTCTAAAATGCTGTACTTTGACACACGTTCGCTGGTGAAAGTCTAAGGCTGGGAGATAGTTATGAAAGTAACGAGAAATGCTAACAATAGAGCTTTAAAGTCTACAAATTGCTTCCACATCTGTTGTCTCATCAGACATCTCTCTCTCCCTACTGTGTGGTTGTCAGGGCGGATGAATTGCTCTGTTTTACACGTATGGAGGTTGGGATTCAAAGAGATTAAGAGACCTGCCCTGGAATACACAGTGTATGGTAGAGTTTGTCATCTTCCTGGCCTCAAACTACCTGACAGTGAGATTGTAGGCCAGTCCTAAATTTCTTCTGCTCTGTGAGCTGAAGCCAACCTGCTGAGTGCTTGTTGTAATGATTTGCATACACATCCAGTTTAAACTGGTTTCAGGGCCTGTCCTCATCCTCCTATGATTTAGTACCCAAATCCTCTTATATTAGGGAATTAGGGGAAGGGTGAGCTGTAAACCATTTATTATGTACAACTTTTTACAATCTATATGCATATTTTGAATCTTAGAAATTAGGTCTGCACTTAAGTCATAGTACCCAGCACAGTGCCCAGTTTAAAAGGTGTTTAGAAAACGTTAGCTATTCTTATTATTTCACGACTATTAAAGAGGTAAATCTAACTCCACAGAGTGGCGAGTAGATTATCCATGTGATACTTGGCAAGTCATCACTTTTGTCTGGGCCTCAGTGTTCTTTCCTATACAATAGTGTATTTCTAAGCTCCCTTCCAGTTTCATCAGTCCTATAGTTTAGCATTTTTAGAAGACCATATCATTACAGTCTCTTATTCTTCCAGATGGATGGAGTAGTGTTATCAAAATGCTCTTCTGGCATCTGTGCACTCTGGAATTTCGGTACTAGCTCAGAGGGTGAACCATGAGGTAGTGATGAAAGTATTCCCATCGTAGGGGGTCATGCTATTCGCTCATCAGAATAATCAAGGTAGAGAAGGATCCTGTACCCCATCTTTACCCCTACCTTAACAAATCACAGAAACCAACTGCTGAGACAGGTGGGTTATCTAGAAACCTCGACCATCCAGAACACAGCTTAGCACCAAGGAAGACATTATTTTCTCTTTAGTGCAAAGGACGGATTACTCATAACTTGCAAGAGGCAGTCGGGCTGATGGGGACTGTTACCTTATATATATATTGCTAATCAGCAAATCTTTGGAATGAGAGACTACAAGTTTTGAGCCAAGTTCAATAGGCATAAATGTAAAGCCCTGTGTCTAGACGTTGTAGGCTAACTCCAAAAGTCCAGGAAAGGAGAGATGTTGTTTAACAGCAGTTCATTTGACACAGAAATGACAATTTGAGCTGTTTTAGGATCTTGATGAGTCTAGAATGCTAATACTATCTTCCCTGCAGTTATAGAAGCTATTCCCACCATGATGGACACCAGTTAGACAACTGCTAAAATATCCTTATTTCAGAAGGTGGCCAGATGGTGAAAACCATATCATATGATTATCAGTTAGTAGCAATGTAAATATTTTCAGATGGTTGAAGGGCTGAACCATAAAAGGATTAGTTATTTTGTATGATGGTAATGGGTTGATGAATTAGGACCTAGGTAAAAGTTACTGGGAAGCAAGCCAGTTTTGGCACAATAAAAATCAAGAACTTTTAAAGAATCAGAGTTTTTCAAAATTGGAATAGATGGTTCTGTGAGTTAATGTCTTGTCACTGAAATTACTCAAGAATTGCGGGGTGATTCCATGATGGTAATTCGGTCAATGTATTCTGCTACTGAATTACAAGTTTGATTGGATTATATCCAAGTCCCTTTGCAAATCTTAATATTCTAGAATTATATTTTTGAAGCCCCAGTTCTGTAGTCTGGAAATTCAAATCTCCGTTTTTAATATTGTTAGGTTAGTAAACCCTAAATCCTATTGATTAAGCTTTTGTAAAATAATATTTCTTATAAGGAAATTTCTAGGAATGCTGGAAGACTTGGACTGTAATATATATTCCCTGGCTTGTTATACACATCTTCTAGAAAGATTATTTCCAATAGTTGTTTCCAGGTACTTTTGAGTTATATGCCATAATCTCTGTTCTGTGATGATATATCTTTGAGATAACAACATAGCTTAAATAAAAATCTTTACTGGGTTTTAAAAATGTTGCAATATATTAAAAGGAAGTAAAATAATAACCCATGTGGGGCTTTGTTGGGGTGCAGATGGGAACCTTCTCTTCGCATGACCCCGGACCAGGCCCTCAAGCATGCTTGGATTCATCAGTCTCGGAACCTCAAGCCACAGCCCAGGCCCCAGACCCTGAAGAAATCCAGTTCCTTTTTCCCTTCTGAGACAAGGACGGACAAGGTTCAAGGCTGTCATCACTCGAGCAAAAAAGGTACAGCCTGTCAACCAGTCCTATTCCCACAGTCCAGGAAGCCAAGCATTTCTGAAGGATTTGCATGTCAATTTCTGTAACCTCACCCTGGGGTAATTCTTGTGGCTACGTCATGACTATCCTGCTATTTCTTACCTTTGGGATTTTCCTTTTCCAGGAAATTTGGCATTAGCCTGGATCTTTTTTGCTCCTCGTTAGGATTTTCCATTTTTCTCCTATAATCAATTTCCTTTCTCCTATAATCGATTTCCTTTCTCCTCCTCCCCTTTTCATTAAATGCGTCCACCCCTTTATGCCCTATAATTACCTTTAGAATTTCTGTTAGTGCCAGATTATGGCATTATGCAAATTTTTATATGCAATATAGTCTAGTGGTTAGGTAGATGGTCATAAGAGTCAGGTTACCTAGGGATTAAATTCTGGTTCTATCACTTACCAGGTGTGGACTTAACCTCTCTGTAGCTCAGTATCTCCATTTATGCGAATGAGAATCATGCCTATTCTCCAGGGTTGCTGAAATGATCAGATGAATTAGTGAATGTACAGTGCTTAGAATAATGTCTGGAACGTTGAATGTGCTTTGCAAATGAACTGGTTTTGTATCGTCACAGTCATGGTTTCTGCTAAGTGATGTACAACCTAAAGGACAATTAACATATAATCCACACTTGAATCTTGTTCCCTTCTGTCTTCTCTCTCCTTTAGCAGATGAGATCACCAACGAGACTACAGAGAAAACAAAAGATGGCTCCACGAAGCATGTTCAGCCTTCAGGGGATCAGCAGGACTCTCTCCAGCACAGAGCTGACACTGTTCAGCTGCCTCAACTGGTAGAAGCTCCCAAGAAGTCAGAGGCACCTGTTGGAGCGGAGGTGTCCATGACCTCCCCGGGACAGAGCAAAAACTTCTCCCTCAAGAACACAAACATTTTACCCCCTATTGTATGACCTTTGCTGAGGGTATGTCCTGCTCCTTTCCACCAGTGATTTGTATTAAGACAGCACTTATATTGTACAATACTTCAGACTGTTTTTTTTAAATACATAAAAGTTTGTTTAAAAAAAACTCTATTAATATGGCCAATTGGCATGATTCCTCTTATGAGGGATGGGGAAGGATGTCCTTGCACTTAAATTCATCTGTATGTGTTTGTGTGTGTATAGGGGGCAAGTAGTTTTTAACTCTCAATGTTGTAGCATCATTAAGGGAACTCTAACACAAAAGAAAATTTGTTTTCTTCTTGCCCATGACTGCCAACCTATGTCAAGATTTTTGTTTGAAAATGATAGAAGCTGAATTAGTTTAAACAGCCAAAGACATTTATTGACTTATATAACTGGGGAATCAGAATGGGTAGATGTAGTTTCAGTCACAGCAGGAGTCAGGAATTCAGATGACGTTGTAGGGCTCAGACTCCCTCTTCATCTATTAGCCTTGCTTCTCTCTATGGTTAACTTCGTCCTGATGACAGGCCCTGCTCAGAAGTTAACCACCAATATCCAGTCAAAAGATACCGGCTTCGTTGCTAAGAGGGAGTCTCCAAAATGATTGTGACACAGATATTGTGACTGGGAGACCGGGGTGCTTGGCCAGTCTGGGTCCCAAGCCCACAGTGATGGTGAAGGCGCTGTGACTGATGCTTCTTTAGACTAGAGCAAGGGATGGAAGGTTTCCCAAAGGAAGGGAAGCTGGGTAAACAAGCAGGACGTGTTCACTCATCTATCATATGCCACCTCTAAGTATGTCTTCTTACTTCCCTTTCTAATCCTCATCTACACAAATACATGATTTTTTATGTGGTTATCATAGGACAGATAGAATTTTACATGAAACTTAAGATCATAACATCAGAAACACAGAATATATAAAAATAACTTTTTACTTGGCATTTGGAATAACCTCCCCCAATATAGTTTTCATTTTAATAGTTGCATAATATTTTATGAAGGGGGACACCAGATCATTGAAGCAATGGATTTCGATGTAATCTCCCAGGGAAGATCTTGAGTTAGAATAGCAGAGGGTTGAGAGAAAATCCTAGGAAAGATAAATATATAAGGAGTTGCCAGAGTTGAGGAGGTCCCCCAAGAGACCCAGAGATATAGAAAGAAAATTAGAAGCCAATGGAGAAGTTTCTAAATGGAAAGAAGAGTCAAGAACAGAAAATTTCCACAGAAAATTCAGGAAAAGAATAGAAAATATTCCTTAAGTAGGGCGATATGGACGTTAAGTCAGAGCAGTGTTAGAACAGGTAACTTACCCCAGTTTCTATAGCCAGAAAACCACAAAACCAGCAATAGAACTCAGATCCTTGGGCGCATTCTTGACACGATCTTCAACTATGGATGAAGTTGGAGGTGGACATTTGTTCTGCAGCTCTGCAGAGATTTAGAAGCCAAGTCTTCAACATTGTAATCAGGATGATTTTGATTGAATATTAGAAAGTATCTTCTGATTTTCATGGTTATAAAAGGTTAAAATGAATTCTTGATAAACAGTGGCTTATTTTAAGAGAATCGTTTAAATATGGAAGCTGCAAATTGTGACACGGACAGGGGACAGGCTGAGTGACCTTCAGCAGGGCCTCTCAGTCCAGCTCTGTTGTACCTTTACCATTCATCTGGTTATTTTTTTCACTCCTGGGATTTCTTTACCTGATTGTACCATTGGATCCCAAGGAAATAAAACATGTGGAGCCCTTTAATTGTAATTTTTTAATTTTATGTCCTTGCTCGCATGGACAGGAAAATCTGCAAAATTCAGTGACTAGCATAAGATGACATGTCTTTGATGAGAGTGGTATGAAGATAATGTTAGGGCTCTGTGAGGATATAGAGGGGGAGGTGTGGAAGTGAGAATGAAGGGCGGGGATAAGGGCCGGGCCCACTGCCGGAAGAAGGGAAAGCAGTGGGGTTGCCGATCACAGGTTCACCATCAGCCAGTCCAGCAGCTGCAGGGGTGTGACATTCCCCACCGCCTCATTCAGCTGGCGCTCCTTCTCATAGCGCAGCACCGACTGCAGAACCTCGCCCACGCTGCATCCTTTGTCCACAGCAGCAGCTGAGAGCTGAAGTAGCTGTGAAAGGAAAGAAAACACTAGTGGTGAGGCACGGCATCTCATGGCAAGCCAGACGGAGCCTGCCAAGGCTATAGCAGAGAGGCCAGGCAGACCTCAGGAAGCTGCAACACAGACGTTAAAGTTTGTTGGCCTGTTTAACAGAAGGAGGTTGGTGACGTCATTCTTAGTTTAGAGAAGAGATGTTAACATCCACCTGCCCATGATCTTGTTCTCTAAGAATTCTAAGGTTCTAAGCTCACCCTAACATCATAAAAGTCTCCATCATTGTCCTAAGACCAAAAGGGCAGATGGAAAATACCCAGTGGACAAAGGTGGAGGCTGCTTTCCATGCCCCATAGACCACAGAATCCTAAAATGTTAGAGCAAAAAGGCACCTCAGAGAACAATTCAACCCTCATGAAAATGTTTCCCAGAGAAGTACAGAGATTTGTCAGAATTAACTGCTAGTAATTAGCAGAACCAAGATTCATGGCAGGTATTGGATCCTATCTTTAGCTCTTTTTCCAAGTACAAACTGAGAAAAGTTAGTTGAGCAACCATTCTAATATAAATACAGTGCTGTCATTTATCTGGAATCCTAAGGGCAACAAACTTTCAAGTAATAAGGTTTTTATTTTGTTCATTTTGCTCTTGACTTTTTACGACAAAGGGCAGGCAAATAAACAGACCAAATATTGAGAGCATCTTCAGAAAGATAAATATCCATGTGAGAAACTGAAATAGAAAAACCAAATGGAAATTTTAGAACTAAAATTTACCTACAAAATATAAAATAAAAATGTATCAGGTGGGCTAAATAGCAGAATGTAAACGAGAGAGGAAAGTCAGTAAACTCGAAGGTAGATCAATAGAAATTATCCATGCTGAACAACATACAAGATTGATTAAGCTTATTTCAAAAAACATTTAAAAAATAAACAGAGCCCAACAACTTGTGGGCAATACCAAAAGCTTTAACATTTATGTTATTAGAATACCAAAGGAGAAGAGAAAAGTGATGATGCAAAACATATTTAAAGAAATAATGGATGAAAGTATTCCTAATTTGCCAAAAAGTTTTAAACCTATACATTCAAAAAGCTCAGGGTACCTAAAATAAAACAAACCCAAACCCAAAGAAATGAACTCCAAGACCTACCATAACTAAATCACTGAAAATTAAAGAAAAAGAAAAAAATCTTAAAAGCATCCAGGGAAAACCATTTATAGGGGAACTGCAAGTCAAATGACAGCCAATTTCTCATCAGAAACCATAGAGGACAGAAGAAAATGGCACGTCTTTTAACTGCTAAGAGAAAAAAAACTTGCCAAATTAGAATTCTATATCCAGCAGAAATTATAATTCAAGAATGAAAGTCAACTAAAGACATTGCCAATTAAATAAAACTGAGAGAATTCATTGCCAGAAAATGTGTTCTAAAAGAATTGCTAAAGGAAGTTCTTCAGAGAGAAGGACAATGATACCAGAAGGAAACTGGGAATATTAAGAATGAATGAAGAGCAAACTTTCAGTATAAATAGTAGGCTATCCTCTTCAGTTCTTTAAAATATGTTTTAAGGGTCAGGAGCAGTGGCTTATGCCTGTAATCCCAGCACTTTGGGAGGCTGAGGCAGGAAGATCACTTGAGGTCAGGAGTTTGAGACCAGCCTGGCCAACATGGCAAAAATGTGTCTCTACTAAAAATACAAAAATAGCTGGGCATTATGGCATGTGCCTGTAATCCCAGCTACTCGGGAGGCTGAGGCAAGAGAATTGCTTGAATTCAGGAGGCGGACGTTGCAATGAGCCGAGATCAGGCCACTGCACTCCAGCCTGGGCAACGGAGTGAGATTCTGTCTTAAAAAAAAAATGTTTTAAGGTTGAAAGCAAAAGTAACTGAGGGTTTTTTCAAAGTATGTAGATTAAATACATAAAGCAACTCAACTATAAAGGGAGAAGGATAAAGGAAGCTTATATGGTAGTAATATTTCTACATTCCAGCTTAAGTGGTAAACTATTGATGCTACATGGATTCTGAGAAGTTGGTATGTATATTATAATCCCTAGATTAACCACTAAAAAAACTACACAAAAAGATATAGTCAAATATGCAATAGATAAATTAAAATGGAATACTAAAACATGTTCAAATAGTCCAAGAGAAGGCAGCAAAGGGAAAACAGGGAGAAAAAAGAGAGAAGCAACAAATAACAAAATGGTAAACTTAAATCCAAACATATCCATAAATTAGGCTAAATGTAAATGATCTAAACATATCAAATGTCAGAATGGACAAAAAAATATAACCCAAGTGTATGCTGCCTACAAAAACCTTACTTCATATATAATAAGTTAAAATTATAGGAAAAGATGTACCATGAAAATGCCAATCAAAAGAAGACTCGAATCTAACATTAATGGTCAATAGGATTTTTCAATAAAGGAGATGGATAATTCAGAGGGGCCAGATACCCAGTGGTCTTTTCAACAAATGGTGCCAAGATAAACTTCATATCTATATGCAAAATATTGAATTTGGACTCCTACCTCACAAAAATTAACTCAAAGTAGATCATAGACCTAAATATAAGAGCTAAAATTATCAAACAAGTAGACAAAAACAAGGAGAAAATCTTCATGGCCTTGCATAGGTCAAGGTGACTAGCTCTCAGCACTCCTGGCCTTCCGGGTTTGTTGTGGGGCTATTGTGCTCATTGCATGTGGTTTCGCAGTATCCTTGGCCTCTACCTGTTTGACTCCAGTGGTAATCCCTTTCTCTGTTGTGACAACCAAATACGTCTCCAGACATTGCCAAATGTCCCCTGGGGGGCAAAACTGCTCCTGGTTGAGAACCACTGGGTAGGCAAAAATTTGTTAGGACACTAAAATCACAAGACATAAAAGTAAAAAACGATAAATTGGATGTCATCTAATTAGACTTCATTTTGCTCTTCAAAAGACTCCATTAAATAAAAAGATAAGCCACAAACTGAGAGAAAATATTTGCAAAAATATATCAGATACAGGACTTGTATCCGGCATATATAAAAGAGCTCTTATAATTCTAATCAAGAAGAAAACAATCCAACCAAACTATGGGTGAAAGAATTGCACAGATATCTCACTAAAAGAATATATATGAATGGCTAATGAGCACATAATAGAATAACGTGCTCAATATTTTTCATTTTAATGTATGTTTGCCAAATGAAATCCACAATGAGATACCACTATAATTATTACAATAAATGAAAGAATAATACTGACCAGGATGTGGAGAAACTGAAACCTGTGTAAATTACTGGTGAAAATGTAAAATGCTACAGCCACTTCAGGAAATAGTTTGGCAATTTCTTAAGAAATTACACTTAACCGGTCGGGTGTGGTGGCTCATGCCTGTTTTCCTGGCATTTTGGGAGGCCGAGGTGTTCAGATCACTTGAGCCCTGGAGTTCCAGACCAGCCTGGGCAACATGACAAGACCCCGTCTCTACAAAAAAGTACAATTAACTGGGTGTGGTGGGGGGTGCCTGTCGTCCCAGCTACTCGGGTGGCTGAGGTGGGAGGATCGCTTAAGCCTAGGGAGTTGGAGGCTGCAGTGACTATGATTATGCCACTGCACTCCAGCCTAGGCAAGAGAGGGGGGAAAGGCCGGGCGCGGTGGCTCAAGCTTGTAATCCCAGCATTTTGGGAGACCGAGACGGGTGGATCATGAGGTCAGGAGATCGAGACCATCCTGGCTAACACGGTGAAACCCCGTCTCTACTAAAAAATACAAAAAAACTAGCCAGGCGAGGTGGCGGGCGCCTGTAGTCCCAGCTACTCGGAGGCTGAGGCAGGAGAATGGCGGGAACCTGGGAGGCGAAGCTTGCAATGAGCTAAGATCACGCCACTGCACTCCAGCCTGGGCGACAGAGCAAAATAAATTACATTTATTGAATGACGTTTACTGTAACATGCTGCAATTCCACACCTCATTATCTGCCCAAGAGAAATGAAAACATAACCACACAGGCTTGTATGTGCATGCTCATAGTGGCCTTACACACAATAGCAAAAATGGAAACCATCTAAATATCTATTAACTGATATATGGACAAACCAAATGCGGTATATCTACATAATGAAGTACTCTTCAGCAATAAAAAGAAATAAACTACTGATACATGCTACAACACAGATGAACCACAAAAACCTTACACTAAGTGTAAGGAGCCTGATGTAAAAGACCACATACTTTATGGCTCCATTACATAAAATGTCAAGGAAAGGCAAATTTATAATGATGGAAAGGTTAATGGTTGCACAGGGATGGGGGATGAAAACTGGGAAATGTAAACAAGAATAGCCTAGAAAATTCTCCAGTCCTATCGGATATTGAAAAATATTATAGAATTACAGTAATTAAAACAGGATGCCATTGGTATAAGAGTAGATGGACAATTCAATGGCATAGAGTAGAAAGTTTAGAAAAAGAATAGGAAAAAAATAAGAGATTATGGCCAGACGCGGTACCTCACGCCTGTAATCCCAGCACTTTGGGAGGCTGAGGCAGGTGGATCATGAGGTGAGGAGTTCAAGACCATCCTGGCCAAGATGGCAAAACCCTGTCTCTACTAAAAGTGCACAAATTACAGCGTGCCCATAATTCCAGCTACTCGGGAGGCCGAGGCAGGAGAATCGCTTGAACCTGGGGGATGGAGGTTGCAGTGAGCCGAGATCACGCCACTGCATTCCAGCCTGGGTGACAGAGCGAGAGACTCTGTCTCAAAAAAAAAAAAAAAAAAGGGATTGTAACCTTACTTCATACTTTATATATAAATGAATTCAAAATGTATTACAGTCTTAAATATATTTTAAAAATCATAAAAGTACAGTCACACACTGCATAATGATGTTTCAGTCAACCACAGACTATACATATGATGGTGGCTCCATATGCTTATAATGGACCTGAAAAACTCCTGTTTTCTAGGATATCATAGTTATCGTAACATAGCACAACACATTACTCACTTGTTGGGGGTGATGCTGCTGTAAACAAACCTACCATGCTGCCAGTTATATAGAAGTCTAGCACGCACTATTACATATAGTGGATAGTACTTCATAATGAAAATAAATGACTACATTACTGATTTCTGTATTCACTACACTATACTTTTAGTGTTATTTTAGTCTACTCCTTCTACTTATTAAAAAAATTAATTGTAAAACAGCCTCAGGCAGGTCCTTCAGGACAAAGGCATTGTCATCATAGGACATAATGGCTCCATGAGTGTTACTTACTCTGAAGACCTTCTAGTGGGAGAACATGCAGAAGTGGAAGGCAATGATATTGATGATCCTGACCCTGTGTGGGCCTAGGTCAATGTGTGTGTTTGTATCTTCATTTTTAATAAAAAGTAAAAAAAATTAAATAGAAAAAAACTCATAAAAAAGAATATAAAGAAAGAAAATATTTTTGTGTAACTGTACAATGTGTGTTTTAAGCTAAGTGTTATTACAAAAGAGTCAAAAAGTTAAAAAAATTAAAAGTTTGTAACATAATGTTATAGTAAGCTGTTAATTTATTATTGAAGAAAGAAAAATATTTTAAAATATATTTATTGTAGTCTAAATGTACAGTGTTTATGAAGTCTACAGTAGTGAACGGTAATGTCCTAGGCCTTCACATTCACGCACCACTCAGTCACTCACTCATCCAGAGCAACTTCCAGTCCTGTGAGCTCCATTCATGGTAAGTGACCTGCACAGATGCACCATTTATCTTTCAAACCATATTTTTACTGTACCTTTTCTGTATTTAGCTATGTTTAGATCCACACATACCATGGTGTTACAATTGCTTACAGTATTCAGTACAGTAACATGCTGTATATAGGTGTGTAGCCTAGGAGCCATAGGCTATACAATACAAGCTAGATATGCAGTAGGCTATACCAGCTAGGTTTGTGTAAGTACAGTCTGTTATGTTCACACAACGAGGAAATCGCTTAATGACACAGTTCTCAGAACATATCCCCAACAGGCTATACAATATAAGCTAGATATGCAGTAGGCTATACCAGCTAGGTTTGTGTAAGTACAGTCTGTTATGTTCACACAATGAGGAAATCGCTTAATGACACAGTTCTCAGAACATGTCCCCATGACTAAGCGATGCATGACTGTACTAGAAAAAAAAAATGGGAAAGTTTTGCTAATATCATAAAGTGGAGAATGTTTTCCAAAATGTAACATAAAACCCAGCAAAAAGAAAAATGTCTCATATTTGATGACATTTGTATGGCAGAAACAAACAAACAACAACAACAACAACAAAACACCAATCAAAAGACCAATGGCAAAGAAAACATTTGCATTTAGTATCATAAAGGTTGATTTCTTGTAATTTATAAAACTCTTATAGATCAATAAGAAAAAGGCCTACAATGCAATAAAAAATTGGGGAGAACATAAAAAGAATACCTAGGAATACAGTTAACCAGGGAGGTGAAAATCTCTACAATGAGAATTACAAAACGCTGCTCAAAGAAATCAGAAATGACACAAACAAGTGGAAAAATATTCCATGCTCATGGATAGGAAGAGTCAATATTGTTAAAATGGTCATACTGCCCAAAGCAACATAAACGTTCAATGCTATTCCTATTAAACTACCAATGAAATTCTTCATAGAACTAGAAAAAACTATTTTCAGATTCATATGGAACCAAAAAAGAGCCTGCTAATAACTAAGGCAATCCTAGGCGAAAAGAACAAAGCTAGCGGCATCACATTACTCAACTTCAAATTTTACTACGGGGTCACAGTAACCAAAACAGCATGGTACTGGTACAAAAACAGACATACAGACCAACGGAACAGAATAGAGAGCCCAAAAATAAGGCCACACAGCTACAACCATCTGATCTTTGACAAAGCTGACCAAAACAAGCAATGGGGACGGACTCCCTATTCAATAGGTGCTGGGATAGCTGGCTAGCCATATACAGAAGATTGAAATTGGATCCCTTCCTTACACCATATACAAAACTCAACTCAAGATGGATTAAAGACTTAAATGGAAGACTAAAAACTGTAAAAACCCTAGAAGACAACCTAGGCAATACCATTCTGGACACAGGAACTGGCAAAGATTTCATGATGATGAATACACCAAAAGCAACGGCAACAAGGGCAAAAATCGACAAATGGGATCTAATTAAATTTTAAGAGCTTCTGCACAGCAATTGAAACTATTAATAGAGTAAACAGACGACCTACATAATGGAAGGAAATATTTGCAAACTATGCATCTGACAAAGGTCTAATGTTCAGCATCTATAAGGAACTGAAACAAATTTACAAGAAAAAAACAACCCCATTAAAAAGTGGGCAAAGGACACAAACAGACTCTTTTTAAAAGAAGACATATGTGTGGCTAACAAGCATATAAAAACAAGCTCAATATCACTGGTCACTAGATAAATGCAAATCAAAACCATAATGAGATACTATCTCATGCCAGTTAGAATGGCTATTCTTAAAAGTAATGGCAAGGTTGTGGAGAAAAGGCAACGCATACACACTGTTGGTGGGAGTGTAAATTAGTTTAACCATTGTGGAAAGCAGTGTGGCGATTCCTCAAAGAGCTAAAAACAGAACTACCATTCAACCCAGCAATCCCATTACTGGGTGTATACCCAAAGGAATATAAATTGTTTTACCATAAAGACACGTGCACATGAATGTTCATTGCAACACTGTATTCACAATAACAAAGACACGGAGTTAACCTAAATGCCCATTAATGGCAGATGGGATAAAGAAAATGTGGTACATATACACCATGGAATATTATGCAGCCGTAAAAAAGAGCACGGCCATCTCCTTTGAAGGAACATGGATGCAGCTGGAGGCCATTACCATTGCCAAATTAACTCAGGAACAGAAAACGAAATACAGCATGTTATCAGAAGTGGGAGTTAAATGATGAGAACACACGGACACAATGAAAGGAACAACAGACACTTGAGGGTGGAGGATGGGAGCAAGAAGACAACCAGAAAAAAATGACTAGTGGGTCGGTACTAGGATTAGTACCTGGGTGACAAAACAATCTGTACAACGAATCCCTGTGACACGAGTTTACCTGTATAACAAACAAGCACATATACCCCTGAACCTAAAGTAAAAGTTAAAAAAAGAAAAATGGGCAGAAGTTATGACCAATTTATCCACAGAAGAGGAAATTCAAATGGTCTTAAATACACGCAAAGATACTCACCCTCATTCCTAATAAGACAAAAAGTAAAGCAACTTAGCAAATTAAAATGTTAGCATGCACTGTTGGTTTAAGTGTGAGGAAACAGTCCTCTTACACTGTTTTAACAGGTGTGTAAATTGGTACAAGCTCTATGGAAGGCAATTTGGAAACATGTATCAAATTACACAAATAATATTCTCAGTGACCTTGAAATTCCTTTCCTAGGTGTATAGCACATGTGAATACATTTGAATCTGTGCAAAATTATGTATATTCAAGGATATTCAGTGTAGTATTGCTTACAGTGCAAAATAGTGGCAACTGAAATATTCATACATAGGGGAGTAGTTAAATATATAAAACATATATATGAAATGGTTTCACATATTATAAAATACATAAAACCATTAAAAAGAATGTGGCAGCTCTATATGTTGCAGAAGAGGATATATATATATATATATATAAAATTTGCAACTTCACGTGTATGTGTGTGTGTGTGTGTGTGTGTGTGTATTTCTGGAAGGATAAATAAGAAACTGATCCAAATGGCAATAGGATGGAGCACACAAGTGAGAAAACCCTTAATTTTCACTGTGTATCCTTTTGTACTTTTGAATTTTGAACTATGCACACATATTATTTATTCAAAAATAAATACAAGTGTATTTAAAGACATTAGGTTCACAGACATCCCAGTGACAGCAGGTTCAATCACCTGAATCAGTATGAGAATATTTGCATACATTAATCTCTTTTCAAACAGTCATTTTTAGGCAGTTTCCTTGGTGTCTATGTCATCCCTGCTCGTAAAAATATACTAATATTCAGTGCGTCTATTTATTAGTTGAAGTTTGAACATGCTGCTTCTCGTTCCTTCTACTCTTAGAGGGAGTCAACAAAATAGATGACTGTCCTTATCTTTAGAGTAGACAAAGGTGTGTGTGTGTGGGGGGGTGTATAAAAGTGGGGGACTGCAAGTCTATTGTCCTATTTTAGAGACATGTTTCAATTTAAAATAATCTAAAACAACACATTTAAATTCAAAAAAAGTCTAAAGCCAGAATGTATTATGTATGTTATATGATGGGTTTGATTTCAAAGATGGCTACAAAAGGCTTTCTCACACATTATACACCTGAAGGCTATGCTTATTTTTAGATTTTTTCATCAGTTTAAATTTTCTTCAGAATATAGCCTCCCACTCCCCACCTCTGCTAGTTGTTATATACTATAAAGTAGTTGTCTGCTTTACAGATTGGAAACCCTGCATGGAGACAGAGCTTGCCAAGGACCCTTAGGAATAGATCTAATAATGGAAGTTCACATTGTCTTCTAGCCTAACTTGAATGTGCACTCAACTCACCTGGCTATTTTGCTAAAATGAAGATTCTGATTCAGTAGGTCTGGAGGGATGTGTGAGATTCTGCACTTCTAAAAAGCTTCCAGGTGATGCCAATGTTGTAGGTCCACAGACTACACTTTGAGTAGCAAGTGTAGTCTTGCTAAGACCAAAGTCAAAGACCATACAGTTTCTTGTTTAGGCTTGATATAGCCTAATCTGGATGCTCTGTAATCGTGTGTCTTTCCAGTCATCAGATAAACGTAGCGACCCAGTTGCAAGCGTTGCTAATACCATGTAAATACGACTGAATTAAGCAGAGAAAGCCTTTTTTTCCGTATCTTTTGATTTCTAGGATGATGAATTTTTCTAAATAATCCTAGCCTCTTGTACCACCCTTTGCTACTGAATGATTAACAGCAGGTGTTCCACTTTTCTCAATCAAGAGGAGACAATGAAAAGCACTGAGGAAGAGAAAATGAGACACACACACAGAGAGAGAGAGAGAGAGAGAGAGAGAGAGAGAGAGAGAGAAGGCAGAGAAGAGAGAGAAGAGAAGGTTGTGGGGATGGTCTTTTTACTTCCCCCACTTCAGTATGAAGCAGCAGCATCTTGGGTAAGTGTGCGTGTTCTCCAGACTCAAACCCTCCCTTTGGCGAGCAGTTCTGATGCTTATTGGGCACCTTGTATGGAGAACAAGAACTTATCAGGCATGTTTACCTTTATCAGTAACAACAGTGATGAGTTGATTTCCCATCTGCCTTATGCTTTAGTCTTACTTGTCAACTGATTCAGAACTTAGGGTAGGGGGAAGAGGGGTGTTATCGACTGAATCCTTTCAAATCCCCACCACCACCTAGACAACCAGCTAAGACAGTAATGGCACGTTGGAAAAGGTCGTAAATGCAGACTCTGCCTCTTCCCTAACACATCCTAGGGCTACTTTCCAGCTTCATGTCATCCTTTGAGCAATGCTGTCCTATCCAAAACTCAGCCTAGAGCCCAGACCTTCATCTGATTCTTTCACTAGGTCTCTTGGAGGTTCCTCATCTGTACACTCCTACTCCTAAATGCAGAAAACAGAAAAACATCATTTATCCCCCCTTTCCCCTTTGATAAGCCTTGTATTGGGCAAAATCTAATTTTACTTTATCCATTATCTCTGCCAAGAGGCATGATCTTCAAATCCTACTGTTTCCATTTTACCTTCCATGATCTTCAAATCCTACTGTTTCCATTTTACCTTCCCTGTGGCTATCTTCCCATTCAGAAAGAAACCAGAACTTAAAGCCCTGGTTAACTCTTAATAAAGCTTCCAAATTCCTCTGCCTTTGTTTCTTACCTTCTCCTGGATCCCTTCATCATCACCAGCAAAGTACAAAATAGGGACATTGAGCTCAGAGGCAGCTACCCATTGAAGGACGGCTTGGAGTTGCTTGTTCTGAACTGTATCCGTTAGGTTGTGATTGCTGACAATCACCTTGGGTGCTGCACACCCTTCAGGAGGCTGACCTGATATACCTCTCATTTCATTATGGATAGCTTGATAGGCATTCTGCAGGACAGCTTCTGCTGACCCTGTGCCCTTGACTGGCAAACACTCATATAAACTATCTGGGAAGGCCGAAGTTAGCCTACTGGCATCTCCAGACTTGTCATCTCCCAACTTGTCATCTCCCAGCTCTGCCAAAGAAGAATCACAGGACTTAGCAATGATGACACACAGCTTCATCACTGAGTTCATCAGATGTTCTACCATCTGCCCACTCATGTGGCCATCTATCTGGCTGACAACCATCTTGGTCAGCCCAGAAAGGGCACCAGGGGTCTCATCATCTTCACATAGTTTAGGGGGAGACGGGGCTAAAGGTCTTTCACACAACTTCCTATCTTCCTTAACTGGCTGTTCCGGCACCTTGGGTTCAGAGCTCTGGTCACGCTTGAAAATGGTCTCACTAAGTAAGTTCCGGATGAAATTGAAGAAAACACTCCTTAGGTCCTTCTTTTCTGCTTGTTCTTGGTCACCTACAGTGGGAGCAGACTTCAGGCAGGATTCATCAGGAACTACAGGAGGCTCGTTGGCAGGAAACTTGGTGGTGCCAGCAGCTTCAAGGAAGCTCTGTGCATCCCTTCTTCCTCCCTGGGCCAGGTGATATTGAATCAGAAGTAGGGCAGATACGATCAGGTCCTTGGCCCAGGAGTCTGAATCACATATAAAATTCTCAGGTTTCTCTGGGGGATATGGAGGAGGGCTGAGGTTGCAAGTATCTTCAGGGTACTCAAAGGAAATGTCTGGTGAAGGCTTACACTGTGTGTTGGGAGCTTCACATGCTGCATGCTGGAAACCTAGAGATTTACATTCTTTCTGTTGACTTTTATGCCACAAGGTCAGCCCCTCTTTGATAATGTGTTCACCCAGAGTTTTGGCACAAGTCTCCTCCTCTGATTTGGGTTCAGAATACATTTGTTCTCTCAATTTAGTTTCAGATTTCATGGCAAAGTTCACATTTCGGTTTTTAGGATCACCCATTCCTTTCATGGAGATGAGGGAATAACTCTCAGCCGTGTCTTGGGCCTTCCTGACATGCTCAGGGACTTTCTTGACAAACATTACATTGTACAGCTTCCTTAGCATGGCATCCATGATATCTGCGGCCTTTTGGCTTCCGTGAGTGAAGACAGTTCTTTTCACAGCCGAGACAAACTGTGTGTCAGTCATGAGGGTCCCTGTGATGCTGTGGAGGTTCCTCATGAAGGAGTCAATGAGATCCGAGACCACATCTTTTGCATGCTTGAGCAGAACCTTCTTCAGTAGGATGGTGGCAAGGGTTGTGTCTTTCACTTGGATCTTCAGTGTCTTCATGATGGAGACCATCATATCAGACACCACACTGTTAGCATAGGTCATGATCCCTTCACTAACAGAAGCTGTAAAGTCATCAGGCCTTTCCTGTCCTCGAAACCTCTTTCTCTCCCGAGGAAAGAACCTTCCACTCTCTTTGGCATAATCTCCATTACGAGATTCAAACACTTCCTTATAGAAGAAAGACTTCTTAGAAGCAGGCTTGTCCTCTGGACCCTGTCTTTCTTTGGTGCGCTCCTCGATCTTCAAAGTGGACTTGTATTTCAAATTTGGGGGACTTTGTGATGATCCTGAGGCTCTGTCTCCAGAGCCAGGAGCCTTTTCTGGGGCAGCATTCCTGGAACATGCAGAGACGGTCTCATTCACAAGCTCTGATGCTATCTTACTGAGGCTTTTGGTGGGTGGGGGTTCATTCCCCATGTACAATGACTGATGGACACATTTGTTTTCAGAGCCATCGATCTTCTCATTGATCTCTTTGCGGGCCATGGCTATGACTAGATTCGTGAGGCGGTTGGCATAGAAGGAAACTTCATCTACTGAACTCCCATTGCCAAGTTGGGCCCTGGGGCCCTGGCAAGGATTCTCTTTGTGAGTCATCTCAAAATGCAATCTTTCTGGAGTGCCCTTGGTGTTGTTGTAATAGTCTACAGAGAAAGCTTTGTGTGGGTCTCCTGAGTTGGACGTTTCCCCACCAAATGATTCTCCGGGTTTGAACCTAACATCTTGGAACTCTGCTGTACTTTTCTCCAGGTCTCTGCGGAGCCAGCTGAGCACTCTGACAGGATCCGTGGAGGTGTCCTTAAAAATAGACAAGGATTCATCTGACTATAACCAAGTAAAGATATGGGATATTCAAGACGACCTCAAAGTTCAGTTACAAATGTCATCAGCCCTCTCAAGATTGCTCCATCTTGGCAATAAAAGTAACCATTTATCGAGTACTCACTGTGTATCAGACGTTGTTCCAAGTATTTTAAGACTATTATCTCATTTAATTAGTTTCATAATAAACCTGAGATTTAGCTGTCTTATTATTCTCATTTTACAGAGGAGGAAATTGAAGAACTGAGAGGTTAAGTTTGTAACTTATTTGAAATAATACAGCTAACCATTGATGGAGCAGAAATTCCAGCCCTGGCAGTCTGACTCCACAGCCCATGTGCTCAGCTAGCGTATTATATTGCTTCTAATGACATAAATCTTTAAGATCTGATAGTCTGCTATCGGACCTCCAGCTCCATCCATGTCCCTGTAAAGGACATGATATCATTCTTTTTTAATGGCTGCATAGTATTCCATGGTGTATACGTACCACATTTTCTTTATCCAGTCGATCACTGATGGGCATTTAGGTTGATTCATGAACAGAAAACCAAATACCACATGTTGATACTTACAAGTGGGAGCTAAATGATGAGAACACATGGACACATAGAGGGGAACACCACCCACTGGGGCCTTTTGGAGAGTGGAGGTAGGGAGGAGGGAGAGGACAGGGAAAAATAACTAATGGGTACTAGGCTTAATACCTGGGTGATGAAATAATCTGTACAACTACCCCCATGACACAAGTTGACCTATGCGACAAGCGTGCACGTGCACTCCTGAGCTTAAAAACTGAAAACCAGATCTGACAGTCATCAGCTAGATAGAAGAGTTAGCATTGGAACGGAATCAGATTTTTTTCCTGTTTTAACATTAATTTCTATTTTCTATGGTTTACTTGTTTTTATTTAGATCTTATTACAAGTATAGTTTCCAAAAAATGAGAAAATTCAGGGAAAATTGTGCATAATTAATCACTTTGCCAGGCTGCACAAACACTATCTGGATATGTTAAAGGGTTTCCAATGGACTGACATCATTTAAGTTAACAATCTGATTTATAATTCAGGAGTTAATATGTATGGGCAATTTATTCGTTTTATGTGAATACAGATTCTCTGATGGACACTAGCTGTGATAAGCATATGAACACGCTTACATGTTTATAAATTGTACCATCTGCATGTGGGAAAAACTCTGATACATAAGATAAAATAGCATAATATATATGAAAGTATCCTATCTATTATCAAATGTAAAGAATTACTGTAATTATTGGAGTTCATATGTCTATCTGAGAATGACCACAAATATTGCCCACCTTTAAAGAACAATTTGGTATTTTTATTACCAAGTGTCATATAGTTACTAGTTACTGTTTGTGAAGTACTCGTAATGTTTGCCAGGCACTGTGCTACATGCTTTACATGGACTATTTTGTTTAATCTTCATATTCGCCTAGTAAGATAGGTTTTATTCTTCCAGTTTCACGGGTAAGAAAACAGAGACTTAGAGAAGTTAAATAGTTTGCCGGGCATCTCACAGCATGGTGGGGTTTCATATTCAGATCCAATTCTGATACTAAAATCTGGGCTCTCCACCTCTACAATATCCTGCTGTGCTTTGATTACTTGGAAAGAAAGGAAAAGCAGTTGTGCTAGTTGTCTGCAGGACTGGTTTAAGTGGCTTGTTACCATGTCGGAGTTAAGGTCCATTGTGCTTGGTTCAAAATGCTCCCAGTGGTTCTCCTAACTAGAATAATAGCTAACTATATGGGGTATTTTGAGCTTTAGCGGAAAACCACACATCGTCTATAGCACACCCTTCCAGATTATCTGATTCTCATTCTCTTGGAGCTATTTTACAACTCTATTAACTGTGGATAACTGACATCAATGCAATATAATTCTTGTCTAGACACCTATAAGGGGAGGGTCCACTGACTGCCTCTCCCACTGCAGAGGTGGTCAGTTTTGCCTCCAATGGCACATTCACTTCGATATCTCCAAGCTATATGTGTCTTTTGAACCTCACCAGTTCCTTGTTAATGAGTTAAATAAAATCTTTAACACATATTCATTTTTATATATGTATCGGAGTCATTATTTTACCCTTCTTTGAGAATTATCTTTTAACGGTTTTGGAAGTCTTCCGCCAAGATGCCCAATAGATCCACCTAATGGAGATAAACGTCCTCATGAGACAGGTGCACCAGGTGTGTCTTTTCTCAGCCCCCAGAGTGGCAATAGAAGTTTGCAGACATTCGGTTTTTCTAGTTCTAATTTTCCTCTCTACTAATTTTGTTTTTGGTTCTCATTTCAGTTTGTTTATGGCCAACTGGTGGCAGCAATGATTGGAAATTTGATTTTATTGTCTGACCATTTGGTAATCTCTTTTGTGGATTCATGATTTATAGAGTTACATCCTCTGTTGGGTATGAGGCAACAGAAAATTTGTTTTGACAGTATTTTTTGTCCACCTTAAGTTCATCAGTTAAGACATTTGTGCTCACTTGGAAGGAGAAGTGCTCTTTGATATCTGGACAGGTGAGTTTTATGTTTCTGGTTTATTTTTGACACAAAGTGTGGCTGAAAGTTTAGAATTGAAGCTATAAACTGTCTCTATCAGTGTCTGTATTGTTATGTGTCCGTAATTCAGAAAATGTGTCTGTAATTCAGAAAATGTTAGGTGTAAGCAGCAATGTCTTCCTCCAGAGAGTATTCATGTGTTAAACTACGAAGTCTCTTAAAGGATGTTTATTCTGACTGGTGCATGCTCTCTCACACACACACACACACAAACATACACTTATGTAAATTACATATTCTTGATATCCCTCAAAAATGAGGAAATCAAACTCTTCATATGTAAAATATTCAAGGGGAATGTGAAGAAAAAAAGTATTTTTACGGAACCTACCTCAGAAACATTTTAGAAACCCAAGTTCACATAAATTAGGTAAATCTTTGGCAAATAACACTAGCTGAATAATTTTGGTTTAATAAAAACAGCTATGTCTTTTCTTATTTATCAATGTTAAATATTATACAATTGTATGCTTTTATTTTACTTTGATATGCTTTTCATAAACTTATACAGGTTTACAGATCCAAAAATGCCAGCATTACTTCTATTTAATGTTTAAGATTATGAAAAATGTAAATTTGCATTTAACCAAGTTCAATAATCATTCTGACAAACTTTATTTCAACAGTTATTATGTTTTGTAGTATGTCAGCAGCTAATGATAAGTTTCCAACATCTTTATATAACTTAAAACACTGGATGGTATTACATTGAGTTAATGCATATTCATTGGATATGTAGATCTTTTCTAAGTAAGATGGAACACTGAGACATTGATGGCTAAGTATAAAGTTTATATGCTTTTGCTTATTATTTTTTATCACTTATAGAGAGGTTATATCTTTAAGTCTGTTAATGAGTCTGTTCATCTTCTCTGCTTAGGTGATATAAGGGGTGCATGTGACTGGAGGAAGTCGTCTTCCTCTGCAGTCACGAGTTCTATTCATCTGCCTTTCAGCTGGTGTGTGATCTTCCCAATTATATACGCCTCACCCCTAGTTTTTTTGTGATATAGAAAGAGGGTATATTCTTTCATAATCATAACTGTTAACTTTGGGTTAGCAGTTATGATTAATATTAGTGGTTGAGACTATAATTAGGAACAAGAGTTTCAGAGAAGTCAAAATGCATACCTGCTTGTTTTCCTAGGGACTGCAGGTGAAACCTGGTGGAGAGCATTTCTTAGGCTTGACCTCCTAATCTCAGGACAGTAAACAATACAGGGCTTTTTTTTTTTGAGACGGAGTCTCGCTCTGTCGCCCAGGCTGGAGTGCAGTGGCGTGATCTTGGCTCACTGCAAGCTCCGCCTCCCGAGTTCATGCCATTCTCCTGCCTCAGCCTCCCGAGTAGCTGGGACTACAGGCGCTGCCACCACACCCGGCTAATTTTTTGTATTTTTAGTAGAGACGGGGTTTCACCGTGTTAGCCAGGATGGTCTCGATCTCCTGACCTCGTGATCCGCCCGTCTCGGCCTCCCAAAGTGCTGGGATTACAGGTGTGAGCCACCACGCCCGGCCCATAGAGGGCTTTAAAAATCCAATCTGAGATTCCTTATGAGAACTTCCGGTAAAGCATACTTAGGCCTATCCAGTTGCTGCACCTATGTAATAATCAGGCCAAATCTCATGAGACTAGCCTCATTTTGTGGTCAAGAATAATCTTAACTTGAGATTATTTTAATTTTTATCAAAATGGGGAAGCCTACAGGGAAGAAAAGTTGTGCTTCAATAGGAAACTAAGCATTGTCTACAGCCTACAGACTAAGTATTGTCTTCAGTCTTCCACATTACCTGATTCTCAGTCTGTGGGAGCTATTTTACAGTTCTGCAAGCTGTAGATAATTGATAGCAATGCAAAACAACTCTTGTCTATAGTTGTGAAAATTCCTGGAAGTCTGGTTGATTTCCCTTCCCCATTGTGGAGCAGGTCAGTTTTACTTTTGTTTGCACATTTATTTCAATATTCCTGATCTATAAGTGTATCTTTAAAGAATTCTCCTTTGAACTGGTGGTAATACCTAACTGACTTCCTCACTACTGAGGTAGATACAATCTTTCATATGTATTCATTTTTGTCTCTGTATCGAAGTGATAATTTTACCCTTTTTTTGAAAATGATAGTTATTTACGAACAAGCACATCAACTTGCAAATAGGTGTGTTTCCATAATTGGGCTGTAACAGTACAGGAAAGCCTTACTAGAGGGCAGCTGTGGGGTTTATTCTTTTGCCCTTTTCCATTTTTTTAAAAAACAACAAACCCAAACTGATTGGGGGTAGTGGCTCACACCTGCGGTCCCATCACCTTGGGAGGCCAAGGGGGGCTGATCTCGCTTGAGTTCAGGAGTTTGAGACCAGCCTGGGCAACATGGTGAAAACCCATCTCTACAAAGAATATATTTTAAAAGATAAATAAAATTAAAAAAAATAAAAATAAAAAACCAAACCTACAGCATAGTATAGAGCTTTACAATGGAGTCCACAGAACTGTGTTTAGTTGCTATGTTTATGGGTTTTTGATGTCTATATATTTTTAAACCTAAAATGTGTATACCGTATGTTTATTATTCCCCTCTATCCACAAGGATTTTGCAAAAGGTGTTAATCAAACTGTAGTGACTGAAAACTAAGTACCCACATTTCCTTTCTTATCAATGCAGTCCATGACCAAACATCCATCTCTCCAAATCCCTTTATCCTCTTGCAACCTTCCTCTTCTTACGCAATAGTATTCTGAGCAGTTAGGGAAGGAAGATGCCAAATTATCTCAGTATTTCTGAATCCTGAGGCAAATTTTCATGTCCATGAAGGATAATATAAAAAGAATTAATGGGTTTTATTTTCTCTGCTCACCATCTTTTGCTTCAGTAGTTTTAAGTCAGCTATCTACCTCCCTGTCCTATTTCTCTTCTCCACCTTTGTCTCAATTAAACATACTTTATAAAATTTTCTCTGACCACCTCCCATTTTGAAATGATCAATTCTTTAAACACTTACAGCATTTATTGTCTAGAAAATACATTTGACAAATAATCATGAACTGCTTTTCATTAGTCCAACAGTTATTCAGCACTTTCAAGTGACATTTCTATATTCTTTTTTTTTTTTTTTTTGCTTTTTATACCACTTTATTCAAACCTGAGAACCTCAATATAAAACTAAACGCTGGTGACCCATTTTCCTAATTCTGCATTATTGTAAATGTACAAGTTCTCCCAACAGTCCAACACTTACATAGATTAAATCGTCTCTGACACATGGTAGCTCTCATATAAGGAAAATACCGAAAATAATTCGTGCAATATACTGAACTGATCAAAATAAAATGAAGGTTGGAAAACAAGGCTACAAGATTGTTACTGACATATTGCAATACTTTATGTTACAAATTATGGGTACATTGTTCGTTATGGTTCTAGTCATGGAGGAACAACTGAAGCCCCTTCCTGTCAAAGGGGGAGAGAGAAACAATTGGCTGTTTTAGTAACTGTATATTTTGTGTACTTTTAAGCAACTCTTAAACATTACAGAAAAGTGATACATATATGGAGACTATAATGCAGTACCCTATTGACAGTACAGCTGAAGATGGAATTTAAAATAATGAAGTTTAAATATACATAAGTGTTAGTGCATTGACTACATTGTGTCACAAGCGAACGAAAGTCCGCTGCCCGCATCAAACAACAAAACCTATGTCATGGCCAGCAGTGATTAATCAGAAATCACAGACACCTGGCTTATTTCATTTTTGTTAAAGAACTCACATGCTTGAAAGAAACACTATCCATTAAGATGCATTTATTAGTTCTCAAATTCCTAAAACAAGATGGGGTTGCATTTGATTTTTTTTACCCCATTAAGAAAAAAAACCCCAAAAAACAGGACTGGCTATAATTTAGATGCCATTAATGCTCTTTCCACCCACCCCCCACCTTGTATATGTGGCATAATTTATTAAAATATGGAATGTTCATTTTAAATACTGATACCAGGAAGAAATGAACATTTGCCTGAATACTACGGCTAAGCATAAATATCTTTAGAATTTCCTTCTACAAAAAGAATGTTTTTGAAAAGCCCAAATTAGTAAATTCTAAATTTTTTTCACAGGTGACTACTGTATCAGTGTGGAGAAATGGGCTGGTTAACTGTGGGTCCAGATAGTCATTTGCCTATATTCCTAGTGATGAGAAATTATTCCCCCAACCTTCCAGTGAAACCAAATGTACACATAGTTCTCGTTTTTCCTTATTGCTGTAACATTAGTAAGAGGGACCCATGCATGTTATTAAAAATTAAGTTCAAAACACGTAAAATAATTCTGTATTTGAAACTTGACTCTATTATAAGTCTCTTCTTTTGGAAGTCACACTGGGCTGGTTAAATGGTCCAATTGCATTGTTACTAACATTTAAGAAGCAGAACACTATTCCAGCTAGTTCCAACTGGAGGTTTAATTACTACAACACTGACTCCTGGTTGGTTGTATGGGTTCAGTAAGGGCTACTCCTCTTCCTCTGGCAGAGTTTGCTCCTGCATTTCGTGGTTCATTCTTTGGCAATTTTTTAGCTATTGCCATGAACATTTCATTTACATTCATTGATGTTTTAGCTGATGTCTTCATGAATAATAAACTATTGTCATCTGCATAGGGCTGTACTTCCTGGAAATCTACTGCTCTTTTATTTGCTAGGTCAGCCTTGTTTCCTGATAAAGCTATTACAATGTCAGGACATGCTTGCCTCTGAAGTTCTTCAGCCCAATTTTTCGCACTTGCAAAGGACTCCTCATTTGTGATATCGTATACAACGATGGCTGTTTGTGCTCCTCTGCAGTACATTGGTGCTAGGCGGCGGTGTTGTTCTTGACCAGCTGTATCCCATATTTCAAACAATACTGTAGTGTCATCAAGACACACAGTTTGGGTTAGAAAATCAGCTGAATCTGTAAAACCACTTTAATTTATCCAAAATGTCTATTTTCTGGCTAAGAACCACCATCACTCTTAGATCTCTTCATTTTCTCTTCACTTCCATCACCAGCACTAGCAGTTGGTTTTCTTTTTGGGCCCATATTTCACAAAGAAACAGCTTTTATCACTTCGCGAGTTAACCCAATGGTACTCTCTTGAAATTCATGAAACTGGCCTTTCACAAAACGAAGCACTAGGCTTGGTTTGCCAACAGCAGACTCTCCCAGAAGTACTAGTTTGAACTGGCATATTTTATTTCCAGTATTTGGGCTGTTGGGTCTTGTTGTGCCTCGATTAGCCATGTTCAAATTTGAAATAAGTCCCTAATTTCAGACTCTTCAATGAACTTCCAGAATTCAATGGGTCAATTTTGTTCTTTCTGGAGGTAAAGAAACCTGAGAGGCAGCAAGCAGAGCCCCGGGCTGAAGCCCCAGGCGCGGCCCAGAGGACAAGAGCGAGTCTACGGTGGTGGTGGTGGGGGCCGTGGCATCTGCTCTCGGGGCTGGAGCCGCTACCCTCACCGACATTTCTACTTTCATATGCGTATTTTTTATTTTCCAAAGTGAATGATAAGGTTCAGGGGGGCAGTAATTGTTATATTCTTTCTTGTTTCTCACTTAGTGAACTATCACTAAGTTCATTTGATTTAACATTGAAACTGATCTGCCTTTTGTTTCTCCAAATGAAAGGGCAGAAGTAAACAAAGATCTAGTAGAAGCAGTTTTGGTTGGCCCTTACTCTATAGTAATTGAATATTTATTATCTTTATGTCTTAATGTCTTATGTAGATTTGTTAGCATTTTCTCTTTAAAACTTTCTATAGATCGGCCAGATTTGGACAAATAGAAGAAGACGGGTCATTTGCATTTGATTACATGCAAATAAATGTTTGATAAATGTTAACTTTTTTTTTTTTTGAGACAGGGTCTCACTGTTGCCCAGGCTGGAGCACAGTGGCATGGTCATAGCTCACTGCGACCTCAAACTTCTGGGCTCAAGTGATTCTCCTGCCTCAGCCTCTCAAGTTGCTGGAACTACAGGCGCGTGCCTCCACTCTGGCTAATTCCTTTTTAAGTAAAGACAGAGTTTCTCCATGTTGCCCAGGCTGGTCTCCAACTCCTGAGCTCAAACAGTCTTCCTGCCTTGGCCCCTCAAAGAGTTGGGATTTCAGGTGTGAGCCACTGTGCCCAGTCTGATAAATGTTGTAATAGTACAAAGAGTCTATTAATAATAGTGATTCCATTAGATTATGAGATCCTTAAAAGGAGAGGATTCTAGTTTATTTTTATATCTCTGACCCTGACAGTCAGGACAGTCTCTGTGCCAGTTATTGATTTACTATCTCTCACTCCAAATCTACCTTTCTTTGCCTTGGTTTGTGACACCAGAGCTGAACCCTAAACATTTCTCCTTTGCAGTTGGCTTTGTCGACAGAGGGTACTGGGGGACACTGCGTGGTCAGAGCAGGAGGAAAGGGCTTCCCTCTGGCAAGTTTCCTGTGGCAGCCACATTCTCTCCAAAGAGATGGGAAGCAGCTTTGGTTGAAGAGAAGGAGCTCTTGTGAGTATTACTTAGTTTCTTCCCTGTTTATGTAATCTCAGCCTGGGGGTAGTAGCTGCTTTCTGCATTTGTTATTTCTGGGATTCCTAGAGTCCTCTTTTATGCCTTTTAGTAGTGAACTATGTTTTATTAGTAAATAATTTTTAAATGTTAAGTTACTGGTATGGTTTCTATCTTCTAACTAGACCCTGACTAATACATTGCCTTATACTAAGCATTTAATAAATGTTTGTTGAATGATGAAGGCAGGATGACAATGTTACTTAGATGACAGTTTACAGTTCTGAGAATTTTAAGGCATCCTACATTTTAGAAAATATTTTCTATAAGCCTTGGAGACATTTATCTCCAATTCCTCTCTGCTTGAAAATTAAAATTTTATAGCTGTAATATACAGCTGACATATACATATTTATATATACATATATGATATACAGCTCAGTGTACATATATGTTTCATTAGTTATAGCATATTAAATACCATAGGATGGGAATTTTTTCCAGAAAACTATAAATCGGAATGTTTTGTTCTATAGGGGCTGATTTCCCACCTGCCTCAAGAATCCCACCTTGAAAAATAAGAGGTTGGGGGTATGGTGGAGAGAATAAGGCCACTCTTATTGACCACCCCCATATTCTTAACCTAGTGTTTATTAAGAGGTTGACCCTTACCATTTTCCAGTCCTGGGCTTGGTTGTCTCCAGGAGAATAGACATCAACTTTGCATACTCCATTTTGGCTTTGTAACCAGTCAACCTTATCTGCCATCTGGAAGTAGGAAAAAAAAAATGAGAAAGGGTCGTCAGAACGGCAGATTTTATGAAAGTAAGAAGAAATGTGGTGAAGGGCTAAGGTGTGGGAAATACGAACAATGCCTTCAGTAGAAACCTTCTCCAATAGTCACTTCAGACCCACTCCACTCTGAATATCTTCATCCTCAGCTCTCAATGGAAGGAAGATTCCTTAAACATATTTGTACCTCTAAGGAAGAAGCTAGCACCTGGTATCTGCTACAGGTGCTTAACACATCTTTGTTAAATGAATGAACCTAGGCAGACATGTCCTACCCTTTTATGTCCTTGCTTGACGACTCTCCCCCTGCACCCATTGGATTTTCAGTACACACTCAAAACTCAAGGTGACCAAAATAGAATTAATTTACTGCTACCTTGTCTGTTCTTGCCCCACCAATTTAGCTTTTAAGTAATTGTTTTATTTTTAACTAATTTTTTTATTATATTTCAAGTTCTAGGGAACATGTGCACAACGTGCAGGTTTCTTACCTCTGTATACATGTGCCATTTTGGTTTGCTACAGCCATTAACTTGTCATTTACATTAGGTATATCTCCTAATGCTATCCCTCCCCCCTACTTCCACCCCATGACAGGCCCCAATGTGTGATGTTCCCCTTCTTGTGTCCAAGTGTTCTCATTGTTCAATTCCCACCTATGAGTGAGAACATGCAGTGTTTGGTTTTTTATCCTTATGATAGTTTGCTGAGAATGATGGTTTCCAGCTTCATCCATGTCCTTACAAAGGACATGAACTCATCCTTTTTTATGGCTGTATAGTATTCCATGGTGTATATGTGCCACATTTTCTTAATCCAGTCTATCATTGATGGACATTTGGGCTGGTTCCAAGTTTTTGCTACTGTGAATAGTGCCACAATAAACATACATGTGCATGTGTCTTTATAGCAGCATGATTTATAATCCTTTGATATAGCCAGTAATGGGATGGCTGGGTCAAATGGTATTTCTAGTTCTAGATCCTTGAGGAATCGCCACAAGACTTCCACAGTGGTTGAACTAGTTTACAGTCCCACCAACAGTGTAAAAGTGTTCCTATTTCTCCACATCCTCTCCAGCACCTGTTGTTTCCTGACTTTTTAATGATCGCCATTCTAACTGTTGTGAGATGGTATCTCATTGTGGTTTTGATTTGCATTTCTCTGATGGCCAGTGATGATGAGCATTTTTTCATGTGTCTATTGCCTGCATAAATGTCTTCTTTTGAGAAGTGTCTGTTCATAGCCTTTGCCCACTTTTTGATGGGGTTGTTTTTTTCTTTTAAGTTTGTTTGAGTTCTTTATAGATTCTGGATATTAGCCCTTTGTCAGATGAGTAGATTGCAAAAATTTTCTCCCATTCTGCAGGTTGCCTGTTCAGTCTGCTGGTAGTTTATTTTGCTGTGCAGTAGCTCTTTAGTTTAATTAGATCCTATTTGTCAATTTTGGCTTTTGTTGCCATTGCTTTTGGTGTTTTAGACATGAAGTCCTTGCCCATGCCTATGTCCTGAATGGTATAATAGCCTAGGTCTTCTTCTAGGGTTTTTATGGTTTTATGTCTAACATTTAAGTCTTTAATCCATCTTGAATTAATTTTTGTATAAGGTGTAAGGAAGGGATCCAGTTTCAGCTTTCTACATATGGCTAGCCAGTTTTCCCAGTACCATTTATTAAATAGGGAATCCTTTCCCTATTTCTTGTTTTTTTTCAGGTTTGTCAAAGATCAGATGGTTGTAGATGTGTGGAATTATTTCCTAGGGCTCTGTCTGTTCCACTGGTCTATATACCTGTTTTGGTACCAGTACCATGCTGTTTTGGTTACTGTAGCCTTGTAGTATAGTTTGAAGTCAGGTAGCATGATGCCTCCAGCTTTGTTCTTTTGGTTTAGGATTGTCTTGGCAATGCGGGCTCCTTTTGGTTCCATATGAACTTTAAAGTAGTTTTTCCAATTCTGTGAAGAAAGTCATCGGTAGCTTGATGGGGATGGCACTGAATCTATAAATTACCTTGGGCAGTATGACCATTCTCACAATATCAATTCTTCCTATCTATGAGCATGGAATGTTCCTCCATTTGTTTGTGTCCTCTTTTATTTTGTTGAGCAGTGGTTTGTAGTTCTCCTTGAAGAGGTCCTTCACATCCCTTGTAAGTTGGATTCCTAGGTATTTTATTCTCTTTGAAGCAATTGTAATGGTAGTTCACTCATGACTTGGCTCTCTGTTTGTCTGTTATTGGTGTATAAGAATGTTTGTGATTTTTGCACATTGGTTTTGTATCCTGAGACTTTGCTGAAGTTGCTTATCAGCTTAAAGAGATTTTGGGCTGAGACAATAGGGTTTTCTAAATATACAATCATGTCATCTGCAAACAGGGGCAATTTGACTTCCTCTCTTCCTAATTGAATACCCTTTATTTATTTCTCCTGCCTGATTGCCCTGGCCAGAACTTCCAACACTATATTGAATAGGAGTGATGAGAAAGGGCATCCCTGTCTTGTACCAGTTTTCAAAGGGAATGCTTCCAGTTTTTGCCCATTCAGTATGATATTGGCTGTGGGTTTGTCATAAATAGCTCTTATTATTTTGAGATACATCCCATCAATACCTAATTTATTGAGAATTTTTAGCATGAAGGGCTGTTGAATTTTGTCAAAGGACTTTTCTGCAACTTTTGAGATAATCATGTGGTTTTTATCTTTCGTTCTGTTTATATGATGGATTACGTTTATTGATTTGCATATGTTGAACCAGCCTTGCATCCCAGGGATGAAGCCCACTTGATCATGGCGGATAAGCTTTTTGATGTGCTGCTGGATTTGGTTTGCCAATATTTTATTGAGGATTTTTGCATCGATGTTCATCAGGGATATTGGTCTAAAATTCTTTTTTGTTGTGTTTCTGCCAGGCTTTGGTATCAGGATGATACTGGCCTCATAAAATGAATTAGGGAGGATTCCCTCTTCTTCTGTTGATTGGAATAGTTTCAGAAGAAATGGTACCAGCTCCTCCTTGTACCTCTGGTAGAATTTGGCTGTGAATCCATCTGGTCCTGGACTTTTTTTGGTTGGTAGGTTGTTAATTATTGCCTCAATTTCAGAGCCCGTTAGTGGTCTATTCAGGGATTCAACTTCTTCCTGGTTTAGTCTTGGGAGGGTGTATGTGTCCAGGAATTTATCCATTTCTTCTAGATTTTCTAGTTTATTTGCATAGAGTTATTTATAGTATTCTCTGATGGTAGTTTGTATTTCTGTGGGATTGGTGGTGATATCCCCTTTATCATTTTTTATTGCATCTATTTGATTCTTCTCTCTTTTCTCCTTTATTAGTTTTGCTAATGGTCTATCAATTTTGTTGATCTTTTCAAAAGACCACCTCTGGATTTATTGATTTTTTGAAGGATTTTTTTGTGTCTCTATCTCCTTCAGCTCTGCTCTGATATTAGTTTTCTTCTTGCCTTCTGCTAGCTTTTGAATGTGTTTGCTCTTGCTTCTCTAGTTCTTTTAATTGTGATGTTAGGGTGTCAATTTTAGATCTTTCCTGCTTTCTCTTGTGGGCATTTAGTGCTATAAACTTCCCTCTACACACTGCTTTAAATGTGTCCCAGACATTCTGGTATGTTTTGTCTTTGTTCTCATTGGTTTCAAAGAGCATCTTTATTTCTGCCTTCATTTCGTTATGTACCCAGTAGTCATTCAGGAGCAGGTTGTTCAGTTTCCATGTAGTTGAGCAGTTTTGAGTGATTTTCTTAATCCTAAGTTCTAGTTTGATTGCACTGTGGTCTGAGAGACAGTTTGTTATAATTTATGCTCTTTTACATTTGCTGAGGAGTGCTTTACTTCCAACTATGTGGTCAGTTTTGGAGTGTGATGTGGGGCTGAGAAGAATGTATATTCTGTTGATTTGGGGTGGAGAGTTCTCTAGATGTCTATTAGGTCTGCTTGGTGCAGAGTTGAGTTCAATCCTGGATATCCTTTTTAATTTTGTCTCATTGATCTATCTAATGTTGACAGTGGGGTGTTAAAGTATCCCATTATTATTGTGTGGGAATCTCAGTCTCTTTGTAGGTCTCTAAGGACTTGCTTTATGAATCTGGGTGCTCCTGTATTGGGTGCATATATATTTAGGATAGTTAGCTCTTCTTGTTGAATTGATTTCTTTACCATTATGTAATGGCCTTCTTTGTCTCTTTGGATCTTTGTTGGTTTAAAGTCTGTTTTATCAGAGACTAGGATTGCAACCCTTGCCGTTTTTTGTTTTCCATTTGCTTGGTAGATCTTCCTTCATCCCTTTATTTTGAGCCTATGTGTGTCTCTGCACATAAGATGGGTCTCCTGAATACAGCACACTGATGGGTCTTGACTCTTTATCCAATTTGCCAGTCTGTGTCTTTTAATTGGAGCATTTAGCCCATTTACATTTAAGGTTAATATTATTATGTGTGAATTTGATTCTGTCGTTATGATGTTAGCTGGTTATTTTGCTCGTTAGTTGATGCGGTTTCTTCCTAGCATCGATGGTCTTTACAATTTGGCATGTTTTTGCTGTGGCTGGTAGCAGTTGTTCCTTTCCATGTTTAGTGCTTCCTTCAGCAGCTCTTGTAGGGCAGGCCTGGTGGTGACAAAATCTCTCAGTTGTAAAGGATTTCATTTCTCCTTCGCTTATGAAACTTAGTTTGGCTGGATATGAAACTCTGGGTTGAAAATTCTTTTCTTTAAGAATGTTGAATATTGACCCCCACTCTCTTCTGGCTTGGAGAGTTTCTGCTGAGAGCTCTGCTGTTAGTCTGATGGGCTTCCCTTTGTGTGTAACCCGACCTTTCACTCTGGCTGCCCTTAACATTTTTTCCTTCATTTCAACTTTGGTGAATCTGACACTTACGTGTCTTGGAGTTGCTCTTCTCAAGGAGTATCTTTGTGGGGTTCTCCGTATTTCCTGAATTTGAATGTTGGCCTGCCTTGCTAGGTTGGGGAAGTTCTCCTGGATAATATCCTGCAGAGTGTTTTCCAACTTGGTTCCATTCTCCGCGTCACTTTCAGGTACACCAATCAGATGTAGAATTACATAGTCCCATATTTCTTGGAAGCTTTGCTAGTTTCTTTTTACTCTTTTGTTCTCTAAACTTTTCTTCTCACTCGTTTCATTCATTTGATCTTCAATCACTGATACCCTTTCTTCCAGTTGATCAAGTCGGCTACTGAAGCTTGTGCATTTGTCACATAGTTCTTGGGCCATGGTTTTCAGCTGCATCAGGTCACTTAAGGACTTCTCTACACTGGTTATTCTAGTTCGCCATTTGTCTGATCTTTTTTCAAGGTTTTAGCTTCTTTGCGATGGGTTCGAACTTTCTCCTTTAGCTCAGAGAAGTTTGATCGTCTGAAGACTTCTTCTCTCAACTCGTCAAAGTCATTCTCCGTCCAGCTTTGTTCCATTGCTGGCGAGGAGCTGTGTTCCTTTGGAGGGGGAGAGGCGTTCTGATTTTTAGAAGTTTCAGCTTTTCTGCTCTGTTTTTTTCCCGCATCTTTGTGGTTTTATCTACCTTTGGTCTTTGATGAGGGTGACATACAGATGGGGTTTTGGTGTGGATGTCCTTTCTGTTAGTTAGTTTTCCTTCTAACAGTCAGGACCCTCAGCTGCAGGTGTGTTGGAGTTTGCTGGAGGTCCCTCCAGACCCTGTTTGCCTGGGTATCAGCAGCAGAGGCTGCAGAACAGTGAATATTGCTGAACAGCAGATGTTGCTGCCTGATCGTTCCTCTGGAAGCTTTGTCTCAGAGGGGTACCTGGCTGTGTGGGGTGTCAATCTGCCCCTACTGGGGAGTGCCTCCCAGTTAGGCTACTTGGGGGACAGGGACCCACTTGAGGAGGCAGTCTGTCCATTCTCAGATCTCAAACTCTGTGCTGGGAGAACCACTACTCTCTTCAAAGTTGTCAGACCAGGGCATTTAAGTCTGCAGTGGTTTCTGCTGCCTTTTGTTTGGCTGTGCCCTGCCCCAAGAGGTGGAGTCTACAGAGGGGCAGGCCTCCTTGAGCTGCGGTGGGCTCCTCCCAGTTCAAGTTTCCAGGTCGCTTTGTTTACCTACTCAAGCCTCAGCAATGGCGGGCGCCCCTCCCCCAGCCTCCCTGCCGCCTTGCAGATCTCAGACTGCTGGGCTAGCAATGAGCGAGGCTCTGTGGGCGTGGGACCCTCCGAGCCAGGCGTGGGATATAATCTCCTGGTGTGCCATTTGCTAAGACCACTGGAAAAGCGCAGTATTCAGGTGGGAGTGACCTGATTTTCCAGGTGCCGTCTGTCACAGCTTCCCTTGGCTAGGAAAGGGAATTCCCTGACCCCTTCCACTTCCCAGGTGAGGCGATGCCTTGCCCTGCTTCAGCTCATGCTTGGTGGCTGCACCCACTGTCCTGCACCCACTGTCTGACAAGTCCCAGTGAAATGAACCCGGTACCTCAGTTGGAAATGCAGAAATCACCTGTCTTCTGTGTTATTCATGCTGGGAGCTGTAGATTGGAGCTGTTCCTGTTTGGACATCTTGGAACCACTGTATCCACCTATTTTTAATTCATTTCTAAAGCTGTAACTTACTCATACTAGCAGTAAGTCTGGTACTTCTTTCTTAAGACCCATCTCTTCTAATTAGCCAAGGATCCTGGGGGAATTCTCAGCCTCTATGGTTCAGCCCAATTTCTGAATATCAGTCAAGACAAAAGAGATGTCATGTGTGCCATTCAAAGGACCTTTGTCCATGGATGCAGTGATTTCCTTGCTGATCTGAATTCGTTCACAACCTCCTAAATACTTTGGTATATTCCCTAATCTCAGTAATGGCACCACCATTTACCTGGTCTTCTAAGCCAGAAAACTGAGGTTCACTTTAATTGTCTTATTCCACACCAAGTTTCCCTCTAGCTACTATTTCTCTCTTTTTCCATTTGCAGTCATTTTTCTTAAACAAATTGCTTATACCTGCGGCTTTCATTGATTCTCCTCACAAATGAGTATCATAGTACTTATTCTATGTACTCCTTTGGGCTTTGGCCTTAGTGTCACACACTTTCCACAACATTGAATCTTACTTGGTAGTCTTTGAAAACATGGCCAACTCTCATGATGACTTAGAGTTATCCACTGATCATCTAAAAGTATGAGAACCTTCTCTTCGCCCTCTTTTTCTATGCCAGACTTCCATTCCCAGGCTTTCACACTGAAGTTTCCCTTCTTATGTTCTCTGCTTAGCTCACCCCTCCTTCCCTGTTCATCACCTAGGCTCAGTTGGCATTAAAAAAAATTTTTTTGGAGGGGGTGCAGTAATATTTTATTTTATTTTATTTTTTCTTTTTTTTCTTTTATAAAATTATACTTTAAGTTCTAGGGTACAAACAACGTGCAGGTTTGTTACATATGTATACGTGTGCCGTGTTGGTTTGCTGCACCCATTAACTCGTCATTTACATTACGTATTTCTCCTAATGCTATCCCTCCTTCATCTTCCCACCCCATGACAGGCCCTAGGGTGTGATGTTCCCCACCCCGTGTCCAAGTGATCTCATTGTTCAGTTCCCACCTATGAATGAGAACGTGTGGTGTTTGGTTTTCTGTCCTTGTGATAGTTTGCTGAGAATGATGGTTTCCAGCTTCATCCATGTCCCTGCAAAGGACGTGAACTCATCCTTTTTTATGGCTGCATAGTATTCTATGGTGTATATGTGCCACATTTTCTTAATCTGGTCTCTCATTGATGGACATTTGGGTTGGTGGTGTTAAACAATTTAAAAGCAAAAAAACTCTGCTCAGATCTTTACTTCTCAATTATCAAAGTGGAATAAGATAGCCCGTGTCTCCTCCCCAATGCCTCAAACATCTATATGAAATGGAATATCTCTGTGCTTTGATTCCAACAAATACTGCTTTAAAATACTGTTATAACGAAATCCAACAACTTACCCTAATTTTTTATAGTGAAATTGTGTTTTATGAAGAATTGCTTGAAATAAGTAAAGCAGTATTAAGGCATGAACATCTGGTTAACTGGAAATATTTGTTTTAAAGGACTTTGGACTGCGGTGAGGGTGAGATGTCCTCCCTCAAAATAAAACCAACACAGATCAAAGAAAGATTAAATACAACATTGAAACTTGTATAAGTGGATATGTCATTTTCGTTATACAGGGTGTTTTAGATAATCGTTACAAAGAAAATACAAGATCTCTTAAGAGATGCTTATTCTTTGCTCCCACAAGGATTTGTACTCATTTTCACACAGAAGTCACTCACTCAGATTACTGAGCTAAGGAAGCAGTTTATTTTAATCTTCCAGGCACTCAAATACAATGGATTCCTTCGGTAAACAGTGGGTTCTCCACCCTAATTAGACAGGAGCATCACCGAGAGAACTGTGTGTAAAGATACTGAATCCAAGTTACCACCCCCCGAAAATCTTATTTTAATGGTTTTTGGTTGGGGAAACTTAGGCATTCTTAAAATTTTTTTTTTTTTTTTTGAGACGGAGTCTTCGCTCTGTCGCCCAGGCTGGAGTGCAGTGGCGCTATCTCGGCTCACTGCAAGCTCCGCCTCCTGGGTTCACACCATTCTCCCGCCTCAGCCTCCGAGTAGCTGGGACTACAGGCGCCGCCACCACGCCCGGCTAATTTTTTGTATTTTTAGTAGAGATGGGGTTTCACCACGTTGGCCAGGATGGTCTCAATCTCCCGACCTCGTGATCCACCCACCTCGGCCTCCCAAAGTGCTGGGATTACAGGCTTGAGTCACCACGCCTGGCCACTTAAAATTCTTAAATGCTCCGAGTGATTCTAAAACACATCAAGAATTGAGAATTCCTAGACCAGGCTTATCTGGAGAGACTCTGTGAGAAAAACAGGGTAGGTCCAGAAAGATAATTATTTACCCATTTCTTTAAAAATTTTCTCTGAGACAGATTTTCTAACTTTCTTTCTCTTTTCGGGGGAGGGAGGGACAAAGTCTCACTCTGTCGGCCAGGTTGGAGTGTACTGGCGTGATCTCGGATCACTGCAACATCTGCCTCCCAGGATGCTCACTGCAACCTCTGCTTCCCAAGGGAATATCTAATTCCTTTAGATATGCCAGCCCTGCTAACATCCTGGAAGCTGTCAAATTTTCCCATGGCCAATAGAAGGATTGGATTAAAATGTCCCTCAAAAATGTTGATGTGATGATGACCTGCCTCAGCCTTCCAAGTAGCTGGGACTGACTACACCAGGCACACAGCATCTGGCTAATTTTTGTATTTTTAGTAGGGACAGGGTTTCACCATGTTGGCCAGGCTGGTCTCGAACTCCTGACCTCAAGCGATCCACCAGCCTTGGCCTCCCAAAGTGCTGGGATTGCAGGTGTGGGCCACCGCACCCGGCCAGATTTTCTAGTTTTCTTCGGTATCTTATTTTAATGTTTTGTTATCTTAACAAAGAAGTTGTTAATGTCTATGAAGTTAAACTCTGTAATGTCCTCTTCATAAACATACATACATATAAATATTATTATGCTTGCATCATTACTGTAAAGAAAATAATGAATGCTATTACTATTTGGCCAAAGAATTGGAAGACTCAGAAGCAGGTTGTCCTAGATTATTGATGGTAAAAGTGAGAGCCAGAAACACAATCTCTTAATCTTCAGTTTATATTTCATCCAAATGAGTTACTTCTATTAGAAAATTGTGACAAAATCAATAGGATCTATTGCCTTATTTCAGTTATATGTAATTAAAATGCTGATAATTATGTACAAAAAGTACAGAAACTATGTGACCACTTACTCTTACTGAGGATAGGTTCTGAGATATGAGGAAAGCTCTTGATTAATTTATTGTTGTCTCCTGTATCCCCGTTTATCCCCCTCCTGCCCTGTAATATAAGGAATCTGCAATGGAAAGACACAGATAAAAATGAGTAATTTTACAGATGAAACTCATTGTTCTTATTCAAAATAATGATTTTGACTTATTTATTGTTTATCACATGCGCATTTAAGTAATGAGCTCAAAATGACATTCACATTTCATGAGTGCACATCTTATTTTTGATGCAGTCTGGCAGTTCCCACATGACAAAAAAGGTTCCACTTTTGGACCAATGATTTCTTAAATGACGACTGTTACTCCTCACTTTGAAATAATTGGTATACAGTCTTTTTAAACGACGAAGACCCTAAAAATTTTTAGCTTAACTTTAAACTTGCTCGAATAGGAAGCTGGAAGAAAAATAGCTGAAATGAAGAATAAGCACCCTGAATTTATGGAACTCAAAACACTTTGCATGCATCTTTGAGGACTTGAAAGAAATACACACCTTCAAGTTATAAAGGAAGTTCACAGATATCTTCCAGATTAATTAACTTCCTTGTTCTGGTTCTACTCAGACATTTCAGCGGAAGACATTAGAGCACTGTACTCTCTTCTTGAATATCCACCCAGCCCCCCAGTAATTGCTCTCTAAATTCTACCCTTACTTATTAGCCCAGGTCAAGGGATACCTTATCCATGAAATATTTTCTAGGTACCTAATGAATGTGATTGCTCCCTCATTGAGGTTTCCATCATATTTTGTTTCAACATGTACATTCTATCTGGTATTTTAATTGCTCCCCTATATTTAATCTTCTTTATTGGGTGACTTCATAAGGGGAGAGGCATTTTCCTACTCATCTTGGTATCCCTCATAGTAGCTAGTATCTTAAAATTGGAGCTCAATAATTATCTGCTGGAAGAATGAATATGCACATTCTGCCCATTTTCAGATAGCTCATTTTTTCTTTTGGATTGGAGAATCCAAGGACAAAAAAGAGATGGCTTGCTCAAATTTACTATGGTGGTAATCCATATATTCAAGACTTCTTGAAGCTTGACTCCTTTGGGAGATACAGTCACCCCACAGATTTAGTCAATGATTTACTAACAGACCTTCCTATTCCACTAGTGCAATAAATCAACATCTTAAAAGTGCTTTTGTATTTTTTTTCATAGAAAGAGTAACTACTAGTCAAAAATATTCAGCAAACACTTCACCTACATATGTTCTAATGTTTTAATTCTATTTTCTAGGTCCTATGTGTGGGTTTATCTGCATCATGAAGCTTGTTTTGGACTTTTACAACTTCCTAATTCTCCTAGATGATAGCATCTATAAAGAGGGACTTTAATACTTACTAATGATTACAACATTCAGATTTCTAAATCAATGTTTCTTATAATGAAGTGGAAAAGAAGATGGAAGATCTAAAGAGTTTAATGAAGTCAGTGAATGGATTCATAAATTACTATAAGTTCAAAAGTTGGTAAACAATATCCTGGAGTTAGGGTAGAGAACAAAAGAGAAAATGATACTTTGTGCTATCTATTAAAGATAAATAGACCTTAGAAACCATGTTTTCTAATACTCTCAGCTTATAGATTAGGATATTGAGGCTCAGAAAAGAAACACTAGAATCAGCGGATATGTTCCTTTAGATATTCCAGCCCTGCCAACATTCTGGCAGGTGTGAAATTTTCCCATGGCCAATAGAAAGATTGGACTAAAATGTTCCCCAAAGATGTCAATGTGATGATGACTTCAAGTTGAGGAGTGCAAATCTGAATGCCAATCATGAAGGGCATAAGCAACACAGGGGCTTGGTTATGGTGGTTATATCCTAGACCACAGCACTATCTCAAGGCAGTTTTCTCCTGTATCCATTTTAAGTGAGAGGCTCCTGTTTACCCAAGGTTCCTAAACTCATGTCAAAACTCAGATTGCAGAAAGCATAAGTAAAGCGCTTGCAGGGTTGCTAAGTACTTGATCAAGTTTTGAGGTTTATTCAACCAGGTTTTATTACTAGTTTTGAGAGGGAAGAATATGTTTCTTGTATCCATTCTCTTTCACTGCCTTCCTTTCTGTAAGTGCCTGCTACATCGTAGAATCTCAATAAACTTGGTGGCTGATTAAATCAGAGTTTCAATTGATTTTGTTTAAATAAAGGGGTGTGTGTGTGTGTGTGTGTGTGTGTATGTGTGTCTCAATGGCACTATTCATTGTTAAGCTTTCCAGTGGAACGTCTTTATTTTTACCTTCCCTAAGTAATAGCTTCTTCTTCTAGTCACTGTTAGTACGGATACTTTCACTACACAGCTATATAGATACTGCCCTTTCCCAGTTCTGTTGTCTAACCAAGGCTTCAGAAATAACAGTGAGAGGATAAAAGTGCATGAGAATTGGACTCAGGGTATACCAGTTCTATTTTGCTCCTGGGGCACTGGAAAGAAAATAAATTTAGGAATGGCCACACAATGAATAGGAAAAGTCAGTAGGGAGCCAAGCGTCTACCCTATCAAATGGGGAAGCAGGAAGTAAGACCCTTCATGTCTGCAAAAGGATGGCTGAGGAGATCTTGTCAAATCTGTAACAAAATCACAACGTCAGCAGCAAAGATGGTAGGTTTGACTTTAATGCTGCTGAAGGAGAGGTTCGTTTATTTCCAGAGGACTCAGAGGTAAGACTAAAATTGGCTGAACAGGCTGGGCGTGGTGGATCACACCTGTAATCCCAGCACTTCGGGAGGCCGAAGCGGGGTGATCACTTGAGGTCAGGAGTTTGAGACCAGCCTGGCCAACATGGTGAAACCCTGTCTCTACTAAAAATACAAAAAATTAGCAGGTGAGGTGGTGGATGCCTGTAATCTCAGCTACTCGGGAGTCTGAGGCAGAAGAATCACTTGAACCCAGGAGGTGGAGGTTGCAGCGAGCCAAGATTGCAGCACTGTACTCCAGCTGGGCAACAGAGTGAGACTCCATCTCAAAAAAAACAACAACAACAACAAAAAAAACCCAAAAAATTGGCTGGATGGAAGAACAATGCTAGGTTGAATATAAAAAGCTTCCTATCGCTTGTCACTGAATTCTCCCTTCCAACCACAGAGGACCAGAAAATGGGCTGTTTTATCAGTCCAGTAAGATTTCCTACCTCTGTAGCACTGGAATAGTGAACCACAGAAGACTCCAGAACACACTTTTAAAGTCAACGAAGATGCTGGGATGTTCTTGCTCAGCTCAAGATCTTGTTTCTTCCTGCGGCCTTCCATGTACCTCCCCCTTGCTGGGACCGGAGAGTGACATCAGAATCACAATTGGTGACATCACTGTCTCTATAGCAACAGTAGTGAGGCTACCAGAAAATGAATGGTCAAAAGGACAAAGAGGAGGGGTGAAGATATACTCCAGTTTGGAAGGACTGGGCTTTATTCTGAGTAATTCTCTCTTTAGAGCAGTGGTCCCCAAACTTTTTCAAACCAGGGACCAGTTTTGTGGAAGACAATTTTTCCACGGATGGGAGTGGGGTGGGAGTATGGTTTCTGGATGATTCAAGCACATTACATTTGTTGTGCACTTTATTTCTACTATTATGCCATCATATAGAATCAGTGGGAGCCCCGTTTTCCTGCAACTAGATGGTCTCATTTGGGGGTGATGGGAGACAGTGACAGATCATCAGGCACTAGATTCTCAAAAGGAGTGCACAACCTACACTTTTCACAATAGGGTTCAAGCTCCTGTGAGAATCTAATGCCGCCACTGATCTGACAGGAGGTGGAGCTCAGCTTTGTCACCTGCCCACCATTCACCTGCTGTGTGTCCAGGTTCTAACAGACCATGGACTGGTACCAGTCCATGGCTTGGGGGTTGGGGACCCCTGCTTTAGAGTGTTTAACATAGGCAGGGGAATACAGGAGGGGGACATTTTGCCAATGGATTCCACTTAAAGCAGCAGAGTAAGTATTATGTATTAACAAATCTAGAGGGCTGCAGAGGAGGATAAGAAATAAAAAAACTGAGGGTCTAAATTTTATGCAAATCCCATGGAATCACTTCATTTTGTCGGATCCAGCCAGGACTCTTCTTATTTATACACATCTTGCCTTTTGTAAAAAAATTATTTTTAGGATATTTTGCCTAAACTGACCATCTCTGGGTTATAATTTGTCTTAGATGCTCAGAGATACAATGACCCTAATTTATCTTTTGCAATGCCTGACCCGAGAAACTGTAGTGGGAAAAATCTTACCAACAGGCATTTGGTTAGCTACTCTTTCTATGCTTTATTACTGCATTCTCTGTGAAAATGTTTCCTCAGCTACTCTGTAATTAATGATTAAATATAGGACTAATATATAGTTTCCATGAAGCAAAAAGAACTTCCAAGCATGACCACGAGATAGTGATGAAAATTGCAATAGATTCAAAAGTGACTGGTTTATCACAGAGTTCCTTCAAAAAAGTTATTTATTGCTGGGTGCAGTGGCTCACATCTGTAATCCCAGCACTTTGGGAGGCTGAGGCAGGTGGATCGCTAGAGGTCAGGAGTTCAGGACCAGCCTGGCCAACATGGCAGAACCCTGTCTCTACTAAAAATACAAAAAATTAGCCAGGCATGGTGGTACATGCTTGTAATCCCAGCTACTCGGGAGACTGAGGCAGGAGAATCACTTAAACAGAGTGAGACTCAAAAAAAAGTTATCCATTGATGATCTTTTATATTGTTTCAAAAGAGCCTTTGTATTCTTTTCACAGAAAGTACAGCTACTAGTCAAATATATTTGTCAATATATCTCAGTTTCTGTTTTTCTTTTTTTTGAGATGGAGTCTCAACTCTGTTGCCCAGGCTGGAGGACAGTGGCACAATCTCGGCTCACTGCAACCTCCGTTTCCCAGGTTCGAGTGATTCTTGTGCCTTAGCCTCCCGAGTAGCTAGGATCACAGGTGCATGCCACCACACCCGGTTAATTTTTGTATTTTTAGTAGAGGCTGGGTTTCACTATGTTGGCCAAGCTGGTCTTGAACTCCTGACCTCAAGTGATCTGCCTGCCTCGACCTCCTAAAGTGCTGGGATTATAGGCATGAGCCACCACGCCCGACCTCTTCCTCTTTAAAATAATGGGGCTTGGCCGGGCGCGGTGGCTCAAGCCTGTAATCCCAGCACTTTGGGAGGCCGAGATGGGTGGATCACGAGGTCAGGAGATCGAGACCATCCTGGCTAACACGGTGAAACCCCATCTCTACTAAAAATACAAAAAAAAAAAATTAGCCGGGCGTGGTGGCAGGCGCCTGTAGTCCCAGCTACTCGGGAGGCTGAGGCAGGAGAATGGCGTGAACCCAGGAGGCGGAGCTTGCAGTGAGCCGAGATAGTGCCACTGCACTCCAGCCTGGGCGACAGAGCAAGACTCCGCCTCAAAAAAAAAAAAAAAAAAAAAAAAAAAAAAAAAAAAAATGGGGCTTGCTGAGCTCCTGAAATCTCTTCCAGCTCTAACATTCTAAGATTTTGATACTTCGGTGGTATTTGAATAGTACTGCATGGACCTACATATAGCACTTTGCAGGTGACAAAGCATCTTTGCATCCATTACGTTACCCAATTCTCATAATAATCTTTTGAGGTACCAGGGTAGGTTTGATTTACCCTGTTAGACAGGTATAGAAGCTTGTCCAGGTCACAACTAATGACTGATAAAACTGGGAATGGGATCTAGTATTCTAGGTGTTAAAAATCAGTGTTCTTTCAGCCGGGCACAGTGACTCATGCCTGTAATCCCAGCACTTTTGGAGGCCAGGGTGAGAGGAGGTCTTGAGCCCAGGAATTTGAGACAAGCTTGGGCAATATAGTAAGACCCCATCACTGAAAAAAAAAAAAAAAAGTCAATGTTGTTTTAATTACACCATGCAACCTTGAAACTAGAACTGAGAACATGAGGCAGTGTTTAACTTAGAGATTTTAAATTATATAATTGGCAGTGTTATACAGGAGTTAGCAGGTTGCTGATGACAGTCAGGATCTGTTGATCTGAATAAGGAAAGTATGTTAGTATCTATATTGGTCCCAGAATCAAGTATTAGCAAATTGTGTTAAGTGAACATAGGATGAGGCCAAGAAATATGACAGTGTAGTATTACTACTAAGCTTCTCTGATGAAATTCAAGGGTTTTTTTCTCTCTTCCAATTCAATTTGGTAGGCAACACTTTAGTAAACAGTAGGGGTAGGATACAGTGGAAACAGCCAAGATTTCAAGTCTAGTAATAAGCAGCTCCTACATCCCTACTCATCACAGGCCTTTTTGTCTATCCCAGAAACACATATTTTTCCCGAAAAAACAAAGCGATGGAAGGATTACCAAGCCTAGAAGAACCCGCCCTCCCCAAACTAGGTGGTTTTCTGATAAGCCTACAGTATATTTCACAGGATCACTGGTTGCTGTCTCCTACCCAGGAATCTGGAGAGGTTGATCAGAATAAAGTATTTTAAAATCCAAGTGCTTAGTCTAACCTGGAATTTCCTCAGTTTCTAGATGGCTCTTTGTAGAACAATGCGGATTCTCAAAGCAGTCCATAGTTAAAGAAAAAATTACAAACCATTGCGCTAGAGACAGCCATCTGCAGTTTCCCCTTAGACAGATATTCAGATGGCACACATGGCCACTAAATTTTACGTAATATTTCAGGAAGTTCACACATTTCCTGAAGCCCACTCATGAATCACACTTCTGGTTAAGAACTCCTAGATTCATATGCCAGGTGGTGATAAGTGCTTTGGTATATAAACTTAAACCAAAAATTGGTGGAATAATTACCACCTTGGATACGATGGTCAGAGAAGTTTTATCCGAAGAGGTCACTTTTGAGCAGAGACTTGAGCTGGTGCAGACACCTGAGTGAGCATTCCAGGAAAGGCGAACAGCAGGCGCCAGTGTCCCTAGGAGAGAATGTGCTTGGCGGGCTCGACGTACATTTACTTGGGACACACCCTATTTCGGTTTCTCTTCTCCACTTTTCCCCTCGTCCTTGTCCCCCATTTTCTCTCTCCTGGGCCCTGGACCTCCTGAACGCGGAGGGCTACGCCTCCTTTTTCTCCCGGACTCACCAGGGCTGCCCTAGCTGACATTTTCAGGGAACAGGAAACTGAGAGTCAGGAAAGGTGAGCTCTTCTACCTCGGGTCTTGCCATTCTGCACGTCCTGAGTCAGTCACTGGTTAACTCTGAACTTCAGGTTCCTCGGCAATTAGAGATTATAAACAAAGAGATCATCTATACAGCCTATTCCAGATCTGAGAGTCCAACAGCCAAGGTCTTTTCACTTCCTTTCTTCCCCCTCTCCTTCACTGTCCCTCCCTTCCCGTCTGCTTTCTTCTCCCAGCTTTCTTCTTAACCAACTAGCTACCCGAAACCATCCGTTCCTGGTTAGCGCCTGCGCAGACAGGCGTGGAAAATAAGTTTTGACCCAGCTTAGCAGTCGTAGTCAGCCGGGAGCGCTGGCGTGGGGGATTGTGGGAAAAGATGGCGGCTGCCGCACAATCCCGGGTTGTCCGGGTCCTGCCAATGTCACGTAAGTGTCACCCGGAACGGCGGCCCCTGATCGGGATTCCGAGACGGGGATCTAAGGTTTTGGGAGTGGCACCGTGCTGCAGCGGTCACGCCGACTTCCTAGGCACTCTGGTTTTTCTGGGTTTGGAGCTGCCTCTGTCTGGTTTCTCCTTTTGCTTTCCGCTTCCCCGGCTTACATACTCAATTATGCACCTTGGGAGGGGACAAAAGATCTTAAACAGCTGTAAGCGAAGAGGAGAATGCGGGGGACACGTTAGAGATCGAGAGAATCAGAATTCTGATATGGTTGAAAGGGTTTAGGGTTATGAGAAATATTTGTATGGGGCGGGGGGAGAAATGTGTAAGGGAGCGGAGAAAACCGGCTAGTGGCGAGAGGTTTTCTTGAATTGATTTTATGACCTTGTGCAAACCCTTAATGGGTCTCAATTCATATGAGCACAATGGAAATGATAATATTACAGTACCAGGGAGTCTCTGATAAGATTAAATGAACTAATATTTATGAAAGCATCCTTTTACCCAAAAGCATCTCTACGGATGTAGAATGTGTTGGGCCTAGTGCGTTGGGGTCTGGGGGGAGAGAGTGATGTTTGAGGAGAAGAATCAGGAGCTTGGTGGAAAGGAAAGTGAAGAAGAATGAAGGCTATGTTAGAATTTGGTAGCATTATTTAGTTTCCCTTCTATTCTGATTGGATCTGCCCCACTCCTCAAATTGAAAACATACATTTGTCCTTCCACTCACTAAAAAGCAAGGACATTAGAAATACGGTTACACTTCATCGTTATTCTTTCACCCTCTACTCTTCCACAAACATATTCCAGTCAAACCCCGAGAGTTGTATTTTTTTCTTAGTGTGTTTTAGTCGTTACAGAATATCATTTGCTTTCAAAATTGGCTCATATCAACTACTCGTAAAGCTTTATAAAAATTAGAAATGAGGACTGGTTGTAGAGCGATTGAGTCAGAATTTGTGAGATTAGCTCCTTGCATCTTAAATTTTTAAAAGCACCAGAGATAGGTTTGATGTTCAGCCTAAGGCAAGAATTAGGAGTGTTTAGAAGATCTTTTTTTTTTTTTTTTTTCTCCCATTTTGGGTAGAACTCCTGCATACCACTGGGAAGGTGGTGGTGCACATCACTTATAGTGGATGGTTTTGTAGTCACAATGTCTTTGCAAAGGCATTTGCTGGTTCTTGTTAAACAGTTACATTTGTATGACATAATGTAGATTGTGAATGATAATCACCATTTATGGAGTACCTGCTATCTGCAATCTCCAGTTCTAGGTATTTTTATTAATTTTCTCTCTTAACTTACTTTCCTCTGACTGACACCATAGCTTGTGTTCTTAACCACTCTGTGTTATTATCTGGTAAATTAAGTTTTTGAGTAAATTCTGGAGAGGCAAGTCTAGTATGTAACATAATCCACACACTATAGGACAACTGTATATAGTTAAGTGTGGCAAGACTATTAAGTATCACAGGAAATCATAAAAGGGAAAGATTAGTATCATTTGAGGTACTGAGGGATGATTGGAAGACCAGTGGAGAATTGTAGTGCTCCCACTGTTCTCTTTAGGGCTGTTATGATCTGGAACGTCCTCTGGCAAAGACAAGTGGATGAGAATGGAGTCATGAGGTATTCAAGAGGCAGTAAAATGACTACCTGTCTATCTGGGGTAGTGGAGAAGGAGGTTGAATGTGTTAGATGGGATCAGACAATGGAGACCTTTGAAAGCCAAGCAGAGTTTAGACCAGTAGTCTCCAAAGGGAGTTGTGCAAGAGGACCTAATAAGTTATGGAAATATAATATTAGAACTCCTAAAAACTGTTTTCTATAGTAATAATAGCCAACACTTACGTAGTTTAAACTGTATGCCAGACACTATTCTAAGTAATATATGACTTATAATGTGTATATCATATTGGTTCTACATAGAACATGCCTATAATTTTAAAAATAAATACTTAAAAAAATGCAGTAGGCAAGCAAATATGTCTGGACTATTGGTTTGGATATTGCAGTAGGAAACTAATGTAGGATTTTAAGCAGAGAAATATAATGAATATATAATTAATAAAGAATATTGTTCTTCTAATAGTACTCATTATAAATGGAAGAAAGTGGAGAGGCTGGAACCAAAGAGAGTAATAATTTATATTTATTGAGCACCTACTATTTGCAAGGCATTGTGACAGATGCTTGCCCATATGTTATTAAACATCTCATCATCTTGCCCATATGTTGTTAATTCTCATCAACCCTTTACACTGTGAGCTTCATGAAGCCAGGGTTTTGTATTTTACTATGATAGTCACAGTTTCTAGAATAATGCTTGGCCCATAATTATTAAAAAACCAAATAGCCATGTGAGGTTAGTGTGACATTACCTTCAGAGAAATTTGAAAGTAATAAAAGCAACTATTATTCATAGAATGCTTAATGTGCTCTAGGTAATGTGCTACATGGTTTATGTATGTTTACTCTAATCCTCTTAACAGTCCTTTGAGTTATTGATTCCTTAACTCAAGTAATTCTTCCCAGTTCATTGACTCTGCCATCTCTTCCCTGTCTTATCCTATCTTCTCACTTCCTTACTCATCACTCTTACCATTCCCTTTAATGCATTCTCACCTCCCCAGCCCAACTCCTGTTGTTGTGAAAAACATTGACCCTGATTAAACAAAACTTTCCACGTAATTTGCTGCCTGCCACTGAGCAGTAGAGAACGGGGCTAGGGAAAACTCCAAACTAACTGGCCTTATTTTAAATTCATGAATACAAATCTCAGATAGATTTTCAGTGCCACATTTTTCTAGGAAATTTGGTTTCCTTGTCTTCATAATCATTACTTAACATAGCCAGTTTCCTAATACCTCTAATATGTGCTTTGTCTCATTCTCAGTTTTATAGAGAAATCAAAGGAATCAGATGAGAACAGTCATTTTCCCATCATAAACTCTAATAGTTGATATGTGATAATTCTTTGCCTTTTCTCTTGTTACAGTGGGTGAGCTCCTTCTGTTCCGATCTGTGGCCAGTTCCTTCACTTTGTATTCAATCTCATCCTCTCTCAACTATTCAATCCCTTTCCTGAATCAGGAATTTTCTCCCTCTACCATGGAAATCATGTCATTTCCATCAGCACTTAAATGTTAACTCATATTTCAAACAAACAAACACACAAACAAACTTGTCCTTGTCCTTGTGTTTCTCTAATCCCATTTCTCTTTCCTCAGAAGGATTATCTATCTCCTCATCTACTTCCTTGCCTCACAGCCTCTCTTGTTTGCTCCAGTCTGGCTTTCAGTCCCACTAATCCAATAGCATCGCTCTTAGTTATGCCACCTACAGCCACATCCTCCAGTTTCGGTGGTCCTCCGTCCTCTTCCTACTTCACTTTCAGCATTTGATAAAGTTAACTCTTCTCTCCTTGAAACAGTTTCTTTTTTTGATTTTCAGATTCTGTTTCCTTCTGGGTTTTTCTCCTACCTTACGGACCTGCTTTTTAATCTCCTTTACTAGCGTTTTGGGCTGGTCACTAACCTTATCTATAAAGTGATGATAAAGATAGCATTAAAAAAGATAATACCTATGCAGCACTTAGAATAATGCTGGACACCTGCCAAGAGCGCTGTAAAGTTAGCTGTTAATATGATGTTATTATTTTGTTATATGATGTGTGTGTATGGCCCATGATGTTTACTTTTAATTTCTGTCATTATCAGTGAGCTAGGCTATTTCTCCTTTTCCATACTTTTGGATAGGGAAGAACAATGGCCTTTGGGGAGATTGCCACCTGTAAGTCATACCTAGAAAACAAACACAGATTTTCTAAAGAAAGTCCTATTTGTGTCTTTCACCTCTCCCAAGTATACAAAGCACGAATGCTAAACTCCAAAGTTTATTGGAGCAGAAGTGCGTTAGCACTTTAAACCTTTTTGTTTCTACTTACGTGAAAGTTGAGCAGCTAACTCTAAAATTCTACTCGAAGGATTTAGAAGTAACTTGAAAACTGGAGTATATCCAAAAGAGATTCGCATTCCTGCCTTACGAAGAATACTTGACAGGGGATGTTTAACCTGGAGAAGAAAATATTTAGTGGGGATATAATTGCTACACTTAATTGTGGAAGAGGGATTAGACTTGTTCTTTGTCATTCCGGAGGAACGCGGGGATAAAAACTTCTGGGAAGCAGTCACTGATTCGCCTTGTGGTAGAACTTTCTTTCTGTTAGAATGGCTCAAAGCAGAATGGGCCGCTACAGACAGTAGTGAGTTTCCCAACTCCACAGGTGTTCAGGCAAAAGCCAGATGATTTCTTTGCACACATGCTATAGAGAAGATGTAAGCATTGGTGCATGAACTTTGAGGGTTCATTGTAGTATCAAGAATCTCAGTCGCTGAAAAAGAAGTGGTGGAATGTTTGACAAATCTCTTGCTGTTAAGCTTTCTAAAAGTCAGAACATCTTTTCTCAAGCACTTCACTCCTTTTATCATTATTTGTGAAGTTCTTCAGTGGTTTTATAGTAGGTCTGAACTATTGAGCTGCATTCCTTTTTTTTTTTTTTTAATGTTCTGTGCTAATAATCCTCTGCTTCCAACTAATATCATCAACTTTGTTTTTCGTTAGTCACCAGTTTCAGATTCTGTTCGAGGAGAGTCTTTGGCTGTCGCCCTGTCCTAGGCTTATTCATTCTACCTCTGCATTGTGATATGTTTCTCATGGGATTCCATCCTTTCTTTTTTTTCCTCTTTAAGACCTTTCTCAAAACATGTTATCCAGGAATCCTTCCTCATGGTAATGTGACTTATTGCCCCTTTATTACATATTCTCAGTTCCTTTTACCATATAGGCTTATACTTTCCTACTTTGTGACTGTTTAATGTGTTTTTTTAAAAAATGTGACTTATCTTCTTAGGTAAGTTACATTGTATAGGGTAGGGAATATATTTCCTCATGTCCTGTGGATTCTATGTTGTAGTAATTTGTGTTTATTATTGCCCTTGATACTTAAATTACTAAAGTACTGATTGCAAAATAATGTTACAAGTTTTTTGGGAAAGGAGCTATTTGTGTTCACAGTTTTAAACATAATAATATTTGCCATGTTTGTATACTTTGGGGTTTTGTTTAAGGTTCTGCCATTACTGCAATAGCCACATCAGTGTGTCATGGCCCGCCCTGTCGCCAGCTTCATCATGCCGTCATACCTCATGGAAAAGGTGGACGTTCCTCAGTCAGTGGGATCGTGGCCACTGTGTTTGGAGCAACAGGATTCCTGGGGCGATACGTTGTCAACCACCTTGGTAAGTAAAGTTGTTGAGTTCATATGCTCCGTTGTCATTGATCAGGATTGCCTGATGAGAAGCGTGAGCTGTGATTCTCTTTGTCTTAACGGTATTATGAATTACTCGTATCTTGGATGCATGTAATCTTTATTTGTTGTGACGTTAAGAGCACACTCATGTTCCTATATAGGAATTATTAAGATAGAAATAAGGGACTCTGAAAGGCTATGGCATCTTTAGCATGGCAAGATATTCTTTTCGTCAAATATAATATCAATTCACATACCATACTAGAATTTAAATATTTACCAAGTCACAATTGTATAATATATCGACATTATGTTAATGTTGATCCTTTTTTCAATCCATTCTCTTTTAGGACGCATGGGATCACAGGTAATCATACCCTATCGGTGTGATATATATGACACCATGTACCTTCGTCCCATGGGTGACCTGGGCCAGCTTCTATTTCTGGTAAGGGCCTTTATGAGTGATTGAAGTTGACAAATATAAATTACTAAGATCATTTTTGGGAGTGAGAGGCAGTATAATAAAGCAGTAATTTCTTCCCAGAATGGACCAAAGGCATCCTCTATTCCCAGGTCATTCTTTCAGCTAGGTTCTGGCATCTCCTTTGTCATGCAAGCTGTAGATTGGCCGTTGGCAAACGTTTTCTGTGAAGGGCCAGATAGTAAATATATCTGGCTTTGCAGGTCGTACAGTGTTTGTCATAATTACTCAGCTCTGCCTTTGTACCTGGAAGTAGCCATAGACAATATGTGCACAAATGGGCATGGCTGCATTTCAATACAATTTTGTTTACAAAATGAGGCTGCAGGCTGAATTTGGCCTGTGGACTATAGTTTGTCAATCTGCTGTAGACCTGTGCTGTCCAGTGTGGTAGCCACTGGCCACATGTGGCTACTGAGCACGTGAAATGTGGCTAGTCTGAATTGAGATATGCTGTACATATAAAATACATACCAGATTTCAAAGACTCAGTATGAAGAAAAGAATATGCAATTCATCATCAATAATTTTTTATATTTGTTACATATTAAAATAATATTTTAGACATATTAGGTTAAATAAAATATATTATTAAAATGAATTTTAGTTGTTTCTTTTTTGCTTCTTTGCCTCATGTTATATTTCTATCGGATAGTGCTCTATAAACACAAAAAATTCACAAATAGGGTGTATCGTAACTTGATTGTTTAGTATAGATTTAACTTAGAACAGTCCTTTCTGAGCATTCCCTTTGTCATTCTTTAATCTACAGGTTCTTCCTTTAGGCCAGTAGTTGCCAACAGGGTGAGGCAGGGGAAAGAGGGTAAAGGAGGGCCATTAAGGGAGGGTCTAATGGAACTCTTTGGTTGTCACAGTGATTGGAGAGCCGTCCTGATTATTAGGTACAGGCCAGGGATGTTAAATATCCTACAGAACACAGGACAGTCCCTTTCCACAAAAAGTTGTGCTGCCCCGAATGTCTGCAGCCAAGCTATTGATTGCTATACTGTTTGGGCCTTGATGCTTCAATCTACTGATCTTATAGCTGACTTCCTACTTGTATTGTCCTGTAAGGAATGGAGTTATACATTTTCCCTTTTAAAAAATATGTGCTAAACATCCTTACTATCTCTAGTAATATTCATACAGATTATTTGTAATCCATTCAAATTTTGATTTATTTTCATTTCATTTTCACGTTTTCATTTATTCTTGACTCATTGTTCACAAGCTAAGTATAATACTTATATCAGAAATTTCTTATTTCCAAAATGTTTTTCTTCTCCAAAATCTTACTATTAAATATCTTCTTGGTATTAAAGTTACAGAGGCTTAGCTTATTCCTAGTTCTTCGTGCCTTAAGTTTGTTGGTCACCTTGTCAGAGCCTCACAATTGAAGTATTTAAAAAGCGATAGGTGAAAACTTTCGAACCATTGGAATTAAACCATATGACACCTATTCCATTATCTTTGCAGAGGTTTATTTCCTGAGTGTCTAACATCGACCTGTGCTCTGAGCATGTTTGGATGAGCAAGACCACAGGGAACTCAGAGGCTTATATGTTTAGAGTTTATGTGTTTATTTCAGAGAAGGACTCTTTGGGGTGTCTTTAGTCTTTGTTTGCAACTGCTGTCTGAATGGCCACTTGGTTTACCCACCTGACTGTGTGCCCTTGGGCCTTATCCCTGAAAATTTGGTTTTCTTTTATTACATCACTCACTGCTATAGATTTTATGTGTATTTCACTTAATCGTCATAGTAACCTCATTAGGTAAGATGTGTTTTCCAGTTTTACATGGGGCTTGAAGAGATAATTTGTACCAAGTTAGTACATGGCAAACTGGGATTTGCGTTTCTGTCTGTTTGATTCCAAAGCCACTTTTCTAGACTGTGTCTTTTAACCTACTTTCTAACATCAGTCCTAACTGGTTCTTCCTGCTGGGGCTTCATCTTTTTGTTGTTGTATCTGATTTTATAGTTTGTTTTTTCTAAATTAAACAGACATTTTAGTTCTCTCTCTCTCTCTCTTTCATCCCCACTTTCTTTCTCTTTTCCCTTCTTCCTGTGTCTCCTTCCCATTGCACTGACCCATGCACGTGCACTTATTTCGTGCTAAGAAATTCTTGTTAATTGTTATCTTCCATTGAAATGCTTATAGAAACCTGCCCTTGGCTCACCCTGAAGTTTTAGGTAGTTCCCTTTGACTCTTGTTTTTATGTTGTTAATGTAGGAATCACTAGATCTGGGGTTATAAAAGAGGAAAGAATTAAAAGGAAATAAGTAAGAAAATAGTCATGAATCTCCCCAACTAACACTGATCTTTAAAAGATACTCTTCCTATCTTCAGTCTGTAAGTGGTTGCTGTCAAGAAGGGAAAGTCTCTTATCTCCCAAATGATCCTTGCTTCTTTGGCTGTATTTCAGAATTGGAGACTTGGTTTACTGGGTTTCTTTTCAAACTTAGTAAGGAGTAGTTGGGTGGACAAAAACAAATATGCTCCATTAAAAATCAATAGCCTCCTTTTTAGCTCTGGCATTTGATTACCTGAGTAAAGTGTACTTTTACCTGTTTGTCTCCAAAAGAGTAAGGGAATCAGCAGGGAGTTTGAGACATCATTTCTCTTGTAATAAGTGGAGCTTGTATGAAATGGCACCATCTTATGACTACAGCAGGTGGCCCACTTTGAAACTTGCGTTGAGGAGGCTGCAGAAGCGTTGAGTGCTGAGGTATACCTGTATGTTTTCATCCGATTGCTTTCTGCTATTACAGGAATGGGACGCGAGAGATAAAGATTCTATCCGACGAGCAGTGGAACACAGCAATGTGGTCATCAATCTTATTGGACGAGACTGGGAAACCAAGTAAGTCTTTGACTCTGGTTTCTTCTTTGCTTTAGTCTTTCTTAGGGTTTAATAGACCTTTACTGGACACCTTCTATGTGCCAGCTACCACAGTGACATTTTCAATTAGTGAATAAGGGTTGGTTGAACAATCACTTGCATACCCAGTGACAGCCGTCTGGTATAAGTCAGCAGTGTGATATACGCCCATAAAAAGCCAGTAGGTGGTATTGGTATGGCTGGTGTTGGTCCTGTGCTTGGATTAGTCCCTTTGAGATGGGGTTAGGAAATAGGATTTTGCCTGTTCTGCTGTTTAGCAAGCTGAACATTGGTTGTTCTTGTGTAGACAGTGTTCTAGATGTCTTTTCTGTGTTGTTAATTGAAGATGACGCGAGGACTAATGTGAACAGTTCTTTGTGTGGATTGTTTGTTAACAAATAATGTTTTAATGCTATAATCCACAACACTTTGTTTACACCTCTTCTTTTAGCATTAAAGTTTGACTTAGTTTTTTAATATATGTCTTTCTCATCAAATATTTTATAAGTTCTTTGATGCATTGGGGGTCTTATTCAACTTTTTGTCCCCCCTATTGATTAACATAGTATGTCGTACAGAGTAAACAATTAGTTAATATTAATGAAATTGTTGACTGACTTTTTTTAGTTTCTTTTTTTTCCCTTGTGGGAAACAAAGTCCCAGGGGTAAGAAGTGATTCCTAACACTTCAGCAACCAGTACAGCCAGGTTTCTTTAAAGGGCCTCAGCCTCAGGATTCCTTGATAATGCAGAACATGATGTATACTGGATTTCTAACTTAGAGTAGGCCTTAAATGGTGTAGAGTAATGACAGTGCGCAGAGCTGTCAACTTTTTTTAAAAAATAATTTTGGCTTAAAAAAATTTTTAAAAAAATTTTCTTTAGAAATAGAGAAAGGGTTTTACAGTTTTGCCCAGGCTGGTCTAGAACTCCTGGGCTCAAGTGATGCACCCACCTTGGCCTCCCAAAGCACTGGGATTACAGGCATGAGCCACCACACCTGGCCACATTTAGCTTTAAGTTAAATCATTGCTGTTTAAAAGTTTAAGTAATAGGAATTTCAATACTGTTATGAAAACCAACTTATCACATAAAGCTTTGAGATCCTGTGTCTGGAGTTCTTAACCAATTCTTTTATTTTTTTTCTTCCAGAAACTTCGATTTTGAGGATGTTTATGTGAAGATTCCCCAGGCAATTGCTCAAGTGTCCAAAGAAGCTGGAGTTGAAAAATTCATTCATGTTTCCCATCTGAATGCGAATATTAAAAGCTCTTCTAGATATTTGAGAAATAAGGTAAGTAACAACTTGATTTGGGAAGTGGTTCACAGAGCCAGAGTTTCTTGGCCCATTTGAAACATGATTTCAGTGAGAAGGGTTTATCATCAACATATCTAGAATTAAAAGGTTTTCTGATTCCCTGTATCCAGAACTAGGGGTGTGTGTATGTGATATTTTGACATTTTGATTGATTGGCTTCTGTTTGCAGGGAACTGTGTTAAGGGGCTTCAGAGTTGGTAGACTATGTTACTATTGGCATTCAGATACTTAAAGTTTCTTTGGGGCATCACTGAATTATACAGAAGCCATCACAGATTTCTGCCAAAGGAATCATACCTGTGTCATCTACCATGGTTAAAGGACCATGTTTCTTTCTCACCCCTTGCATTGTAGTGGTTTTATGCCACTCTTAAAGAGGCAGTGTGAAGGCTCAGAATGACAGGGATTAATATTTGCCAGGGAAGATGCCTATTCACATAGTACTTATGCTCCTTTTACTCCCAGAAATGCCATACCTAGAGACTGACCGCTGTCGTTTGGTGTCAGTCTGTAACCTAAGTGAAACACGTTCATTGTTAGGGACTCAGAAGGGCTATCCGCGTCTGACAGTATGCTTAACATTTGGATTCTGCCATATGGGAGACTGTTTTGAGTCATACTGATAAGGACAACAGAGTTCCTTGATAATGGTTCCACATTTTTGACTCGCCACATTAATTTACTGGATAAACTATTCATTAAGCACCTACTATGTATCACATGTTGTGTTAAGCACTGTGGCTACAGTAGTAAATGGAGAGAAAATAAGAGATTACTTGTGCCTGCCTCTGCCCAAACATTCATAAAATCATCAGAATTTCATGACTGTTTGGAAGGAAATGGGAGGTGTCAATGGGGAGGAAGAGAGAAGAGTCAAAGATGTCCAGCCCTCTGGCTGAAGCCACTGGCTAGATGATAGTACTGTTGAATAAGATGGGAAATACTTGAGAGGGACTAGGCTCTAGGGCAGTGACTCTTAGCCTTAGTTGCACATTAAAACCACTGAGGGAGCTTTTAAAAATTCTGATGCCTAGGCTGTGCCGCAGACCAATTGAAACAATTTCCGGGGTTGCAGCTTCAGCACCAGTATTTTTTAACTCTCTCTAGGTGATTCCAAGGGCAGCAAAGATTGAGGAGCACTATTTGACTTGAGAGAATGGAAGATGATTGAGTTTTGGACTCATGTTTCAGGTGCATTTCAGATGTGTGTCAATCTTCCAGGTAACTGGTATGTAGGGTCAGAAGAGAGGTCAGAAGAGAGGTCTGGGTTGGAGACAGAAATGTGGGAGTTACCAGCATTTCTTGTTAATTGAAGTAATGAGAGGGGTTAAGATGGCTGAAGATTGAGAAGGGAGTTTCAGATTGGGCCCAGAACATACCAATGGTTAGTAATCTGGTAGAGAAGGAAGCACGTGCAGAAACCCTAACCAATCAAACAGAAAGACTAAGCACGACATGATAAGGCAGAAGGGAAACCAGGAGAGTACAGTGCTAGCGAAGCCATGGCAAGACAGTCTCACAGGAGGAAGTGAATCCTTATGAATGCCATTGAGAAGTCAAGCAAGATGATAACTGTAAAGTCACCTTGGATCTACTGACTTGGAGGTCATTGATGATCTTATCAAGAATAGATTCAGTGCAAAGGTTGGAGCAGAATCCAGAATGCGGGTGAGTGAAGAGTGAGTTGGAACTGAGGAAGTGGGAATGGTAAGGGTAGGTACGTTTTCAGGTAGCTTGACTGGCAAGAGGAAGATGAAAGACTGAGAGGATAGAAGCTGCAGGGGGCTGTGGAGTTGCTATTTTTTTTTTAAGGTAGAGGATCTACATTGTTTAAATGCTGATAGGGAGATGCTGGTAAAAAAAGTGAAGCTGAAGGTGTGGAAGAGACAGTAAATTGCACAGGTTCCTGAGAAAGTGAAAGGACGTGAGCTCTAAAGCATTGGAAGTGGCACTGTTCCTCCCATCAGGTAAGATAGAAGGAGAAAATTGTGCTTTATATACCAGAGTTTGTAGATTTAGTAGTGAGAGCTTGAGGTGATTTTTCCTCTACTGTCTTATATTTTGTTTTTTATTAGAAGGCGAAGTCATTAACTGGAAGGAAGAGAAAAGAAAGGGATGTCTGAAATTTGAGTAGAGTAGAAAATGTTTCAGATTGTCTCATGGGAAAGTAAATTAATTAGAGGAAAACACGATTTTTGGGAAATGTTGAGGGCCCGGTTAAAATTGGAGGCATGAATTTATAGTGGTACCAATTCATGATTTTTATTGATTTATTTTCCTGCCAGCTGCTCAAGGCAGTGGGAGTGCATGGCCCAAGGGAGGCAAATGGAGTTCTTCTAGGATTAGAATTTTGTCTGGTGGCTAGAGTAAAGGACAAAGGGATAAGGTGGTTTACAATATTGGCAAGAGAGTGATGAGAAGATGGCCTATGGGACCTAATCTGGAATTCAGAGGGGAGGACAGGAACAGTCAGAAGAGCTGATACAGGGGAAGCAGATTCAATGTACTAGAGTTCTTGAGAAGGTTGAGAAACAGGTATTCTGGGAGCAGATGAACAAAGAACAAGCAGGCTGGAAATTGTAGGAAATGGACATCCAAGAGTAGGATGTCTTCATGTAATACCTCAGAAGAAGAGCAGTTCCAGATGTTGATATGGTAGTGGTGAAACTGAGTTAAGAATGGTAGAGGTGGAAGGAAGAGGAGGTCATTGCAGTTGAGCAGCTCAAGAACCTGAGAAGTCCAAGCCCACTTGGACGTTGATGTCCCCCCAGTGGTGGTGGAAGTAGAAAGGAAGACTGAATTAGGTGCTGATGTCTTCATCGAACAAGAAGGCTTGCCTAGGAGACTAGGAGATGATAACAAGTAAGGAAGGTACAGCAATTGAGATCAGGAAGATTAGTGACTCTACCCCCACCTCCTTTGGCTATGTAGGTACTGCTGACACTTCCCTTATTGTAGCCCACTGCCACCATACTGTCCTTTTCCTAGCAGGCTGCTAGGTGGTTGCCACAAACCAGAGAATCTGTAAATCGAAGGAAAAATGGAGGCTGAAAAAATTCTACTTTGATTTTTCTCTTTCTTCAGTGTAAGCTTCCCTTAAAATAAAAAAATAGGGAGAGACCCAACCAAAGCTGTAAGGTGCAGGACATTTTTGTGGATTATATTTTTTAAAAGTTCTGTGTAACTGAGTTTTATGAATTACACGATTACCTTTATCTGGAGGAAAATATCACCTTTGAAATACAAGTCATGTCTTAATAGTGGAAAGAGTGGATGCTTTATTCACTTGTCTCAAAACTCAAAACAAGTTTGTCTGATTGTCATTTAGGATGTTGGAGAGAAAGCAGTGAGAGATGCATTTCCGGAAGCCGTTATCGTAAAGCCGTCAGACATCTTTGGAAGAGAGGATAGATTCCTGAATTCTTTTGCACGTACGTATTCTTTCTTAATGGTAGAAGAGAGGGATACTGATTAACCAAGTTGAAGTTGCTCAAGCTAACAGTTTTCTCTGATTGACAGACTAAGGATATATATATTTTTTCCTAGTTGCCTTTTTCTCCCCTAAGTTTTTCGTAGTCAGTGTAGTCTTTGTTATATTCCATATCAAAAGAAGCAACTTAGATTAATAGAAAGAGCATGAATTTGGGAGTCAGAGACTTGAGTTTAAGTCTTGGCCCAGCTAACTCTGTGACTTGGCAAATATTCGAATATCACATGGAATAGTTTCTTTATCCTAAAATCTCCTCCCTGTGTTATACGTATTGATTCTTACCCTCCTACCTACCCCCAACCCCAGACAACCACTGATCTTTTTATTGTCTCTATAGTTTTGCCTTTTCCAGGATATTAGAATCATGCAGTATGTAGTCTTTTTAGGTAGACTTCTTTCATTTAGCAATATGCATTTAAGGTTCTTTCATTTCTTTTCGTAGCTTGATAACTCATTTCTTTATATAGCTGAATAGTATTCCACAGTGTGGATTCCATTGTACTGGATATTGGTTTAACCAATTTAGATGTTTCTATCTTGTTTTTCCACCTGTTGCTTGTGTCCACCTAACATCTGTAATAATTTCTACTTAAAAAATTTGTGGTAAAATATATGTAGTATAAAATTTCCCATCTGCTGTGGGCTAAATTGTGCCCCCTCATAATTCGTATGTTGAAGCCTTAACACCATTGTGAATTTATTTGGAGTCAGGACTTTTGGAGGTAATTAAGGTTAAATGAGGCCATAAGGATGAGGTCATAATTCAGTAGGATTGGTGGCCTTATAAGAAGAGGCAAAAACAGAGATCTCTCTCTCCCTGTGTGCACATACTGAGGAAAGGCCATATGTGAGGACACAGCAAGAAATCTGCTGTCTACAAGCCAGAAAGCGAGCCCTCACCAGGAACCAAACTGGCTGGCACTTTGATCTTGAATTTGCCAGCCTCCAGAACTGTGAGAAAATACATTTTTATTGTACAAACCACCCAGTCGATGATATTTTGTTATGGTAGCCTGAGCAGACCAAAGTAGATTTTGGTTCCAAGAAGTGGGGTGCTGCTGTAACAAATACCTTAAAATGTGAACGTGCCTTTGCAACTAGGTAAAGGTAGAGGCTAGAAGAGTTTTGAGGTACCTGGTAGAAATGTGGACGTTAAGGGTGATTTTTGTAAGGTCTCAGATGAAAATGAATAATATGTCATTGGAACTGGAGAAAAGGTGACCCATATTATAAAATGGCAAAGAAATTGGCTGACCTGTATGTGTTCTAGTAGAAGGTAGAACTTGTGAGTGATGAAATTGTTTATTCAGCTGAGAAGATTTCTAAGTACAAAGTATTGAAGACATGCCTTGGTTCCTCCCGACTGCTTATAATAAAATACAAAAAGAGAGAAAGATGAAATGAAGAAGGACTTGTTAAGCAAAAAGGAACCAGAACCTGAAGATTTGGAAAATTCTCAGCTTATCCATATTGCAAAAAATGAGAAAGCTTGTTTTGAAGAGAACACTAGGAGTGTGGCTGAACAACCGTTTGATGAAGAGCTTGTGGATGCGACTCACAAACTAATAAACTATCTCAACAGAAGCCAGGAAGAGAGATGAGATTACATCAGCAAAGTCACCACCAGTTTGAACTAGAAGGGGCGGAATGAAAGAAGCCTGTTTGACTTCTGATATCCTATAGGACCAGACCATAGAGCTATTTGGCTGTGAATTTGAGTTATTCTTCAAGAAAAGGGAAGAATGACCCCAAAAGTGGTTCAGAGATGTTGAGAACTACTTCTTTGGTTTCAAAGGATGGGGCCATTGCCTCACTTTAAACAGACCGTATGGTCTGTGTCAGAGGCCTGGGAGGTGGGACCACCCAGAGTCTTGGAGGTACAGCTGCCTGATCCTTGGGACTGTAGCCGTCTGGAACCTTTGAGGTGTGACTCTCTGCCCAGCAGAGCTACTGGGGTGGGACTACTGCCCCAGTAGGTCCTGGAAGTGAGAACTACCGCTTCAGTGGGTCCTGAAGGTGAGACCACCACCTCTATGAATCTAGAAGGCAGTGCATCTAGGCAGAGAAGATTATTCTTGATTTTTATAGCCACCTTAATGGTTGTAAGGTGGTATTTCATTGTGTGTGTTTTTGATTAGATTCTAAAATCTAATAGAATTTACCTTGCTAAGTTTTGGACTTGCTTGGGACTTGTCACCCTTTCTTCTTTCTTACATCTTCCTTTTAGAATAGGAATGTCTATCTTACGCCTGTCTCACTGCTGTATTTTGGAAGCACATAACTTGTCTGGTTTCACATGTTCATAGTTAGGAATTTTGCTTCAGGATGACCCATACCTTGAGTCTTACCTATATCTGATTTAGATCATATTTGGATGAGACTTTGGAGTTTAGAGTCTTAAGACTAAGACAGGATTAAGATCCTTTTAACTATTGATAAGAATACAGTTCAGTAGAATTAAGTTATTTACATTGTTGTGCAACCAATCCCCAGTACTTTTTCTTCTTGTACAACTGAAATTCTATACCCCTTTAAACAACTCCCTGTTCCCTCCTTCCCCCCAGACCCTGGCAACTACCATTCTGCTTTTGGTTTCTATGAATTTGACCACCTCATATAAGTGCAATCATCCAGTATTTGTCTTTTTGTAGCTGGCTTATTTGACTTAGCATAATATGCTCAAGGTTCATGTTGTACCGTGTGATGTGATTTCCTTCCTGCTGAAGACGGAATAATATTCTGTTGTGTGTGTTTACCACATTCTGTTTAATAAGCCATCCATCAATGGATACTTGGGTTGCTTCCCACTTTTGGCTATTGTGAATAATGCTGCAGTGACCATGGATGTATGAAATATCCCTGATTTCAGTTATTTGTTGTATGTACTGAAAAGTGGAATTCTGTATCATATGGTTTATCTACTTTTACTTTTTCGACAAGCTACCATAGTGTATTCCATAGTGGCTGCACCATTTTACATTGCCACCAATAGTGCACAAGGTTTCCAGTTTCTCCAGGTCTTTGTCAACATTTGTTATTTTCTGTTTTTTTTGATAATAGCCATCCTAATGGTTGTAAGGTGGTATTTCATTGTGTGTGGTTTTTTTGTTTTTGTTTTTGAGATTGGGTCTTGCTCTGTCACCTAGGCAGTGATACAGTCGCAGCTCACTGCAGCCTTGAACTCCTGGGCTCAGGGGATTCTCTTGCCTCAGTTTCCTACATAGGTGGGACTACAGGTGTGTACCACCACACCTGGCTAAAAAGATATAAATATCTTTGTAGAGACAGGTCTTGCTCTCTTGCCCGGGCTGGACTTGAACTCCTGGCCTCAAGCAGTCTTTTTGCCCCAGCCTCCCAAAGTGCTGGGATTATAGGCATGGGCCAGCTTGCCTGGCCACAATGTGGTTTTGATTTATGTTTTCCTAATGATTAGTGACGTTGAGCATCTTTTCATGTGCTTTTTGGCTACTTTATTATTTGGAGAAATGTCTGTTCATGTCCTTGGCTAATTTTTTAAATTGGGTTGTTTATTTTTTGTTATCAAGTTGTAGGAGTTTATTTATTCAGAACATTAAATGCTTATCAGACATGTGATTTGTAAAATTTTCTCTCATTTTTTAGTTTGCCTCTTCACTCTGTTAATTGTGTTCTTTGTGGCACAGAAGTTTTTAATTTTGATGTAGTCAGGTTTATCTATTTTTACTTTTGTTGCCTGTGCTTTTAGTATTGTGTCTAAGGAGTCATTGCCAAGTCCAATGCCATGAAGCTTTCTCCTTTTGTTTTTGTCTAAGAGTTTTAGTTTTAGCTCTTAGGTTTAGGTCTTTGATCCATTTTGACTTAGTTTGGGTATATGGTATGAGGTAAGGGTCCAATTTTATTCTTTTGCATGTGGATATCCAGTATGTTGAAAAGAGTATCTTTCCCTATTGAATGGTCTTGGTGCTTTTGTTGAAAATCATTTGACCATATATGCAAGAGTTATTTTTCTCTATTCCATTGCTCTGTATGTTTGTCTTTATGCCACTGTTTTGATCACTACACTGTTTTGATTGCTGTGCCTTTGTAATCAGTTTTGAAATCAGAAAGTGTGAGACTTCCAAAAATTTGTTCTTTTTCAAGATTGTTTTGGCTGTTTAAAGGAATCCCTTTAAAGTCCATATGAATTTTAAGATGCAGTTTTCTGTATTTCTGCAAAAATAAAAAGCCATTGGGATTTTGATAGGGATTGCATTAAATCTGAGATTGCTTTGGGTAGAGTTGACATGTGTCTTAGTCCATTTTGTGGAGCAACAAATGTTGAGTAATTTATAAAGAAGAGAAATGTATTTCTAACAGTTCAGGAGGCTGGGAATCTCGAGATCTAGGTGCTGTCATCTGGTGAGGGCCTTCTTGCTGTGTGCTTACATGGTAGAGGGTGGAAGGGTAAAAGGGACAAATGCTGTGTCCCCACATGGCAGAAGAGGAGAAGAGCAAGCTAGCTGAATGCTGCATGAAGCCTCCTTTATGAGGTCCTTAATCCCATTCATGAGGGAGCACCCTCATGACCTAATTATCTCTTAGTTCCTGTCACATTGGCAACGTCTGAACTTTGGAGGGAATGTATTTAAACCATAGCAACATCCTGACAATATTAAGTCTTCCATTCCATGAACTTGGGATGCCTTTCCATTTAATTGTGCCTTTAATTTCTGTCAGCAATGTTTTGTGATTTTCAGCATGTGTCTTTTGCCACTTTGATAAAGTTTATTTTTAAGTATTTTATTCTTTATTGTATCATTGTGAATAATTTCTACTCTTTTTTTGAGACGGAGTCTCACTCTGTTGCCCAGGCTGGAGTGCAGCGGCACAATCTTGGCTTACTGCAACCTCTGCCTCCCGGGTTCAAGTGATTCTCCAGCCTCAGCCTCCCAAGTAGCTGGGACTACGGGTGTGTGCCAACACGCCCAGCTAATTTTTGTATTTTTAGTAGAGATGGAGTTTCACCATATTGGCCAGTCTGGTCTCAAACTCTTGATCTTGTGATCCACCCGTCCTGGCCTCCCAAAGTGCTGGAATTGCAGGCATGAGCCACTGTACCTGGCCTAATTTCTACTCTTAAATTCTTTAATAAAAAAAAAATTAAAAAAATAAAGAACTTTTTTAACCTAACATTTAAACTACTTGGGATTTGTTTTAGTTTATGGTGAGAACTAAAACATTTTCTCACGTTTTTTTTCAAATAGCAGAATAATTGTGCCAGCACCATGTATCAACTAATATTTCCATCAGGCCCTTTTTCTGGGTTATCTGTGCTGTATCACTCATCTGTTGATACTGCAGCAGAACGCATCTAGATATTAACTAGATAGACAGCTCACCTGTTCTGTTGCCGTATCAATAGATAAGTATGATAAGGAGGAAGAGTTCTGTGTTTCTCCTTAGAATGGGTGCAGCTAGAGTCCAGTCTTGGTCATGGCGATGCCTTTAGCATTGCAGAGCAGACTAGTTGTCAAGCCATTTGACCTCTATTCTTTATTCTTCACGGTTTTAAACGTTTGGCCTTTTTATTTTCCGTGTTTGTTATCTGGAAAGCTAATGACTGCCTTTTGTAAGTGCATTTACTTCCTCAGAGTCAGCTACATTCATTATATTATTTCTATTATGCACAGTAATTATGTTAATCTTAAGATTGTTGGATCTTAGAGCAACTTAAACCTTCTCAGTATAGTTCTCATTCTTTCTTCTGCTAGATATGCATCAGTTTGGTCTTATACCCCTTGGATCTTTGAGCTGGATGACAGTTAAACAACCAGTATATGTAAGTACTTGGATGAAGGGGATCAGAAAGGGATTTTTGATGAATTCAGATTTGGGTGATCAGGTTTCTGGTTTTGTCCTAATTTAGTAACTCTGTCATTTTCTTTGTCAACTTGTGTCAGCTAGCTCCCTCTCAGTTTACTTAAGAGGTACATGCCTTCTCTGTGTCTTCACTTGTTCATTCATTTAAGAAAAAATTATTGAACTCCGAATGTGCTAGACACATCATACATGTCACGTATCATTAGGGAAATAAAGATATTAACTAGATAGACACAAATTGCTGTTCTCAAATTGCTTTCAGTCTGAGGCAGATAAGTAAAGCAGGTATTGTACCATGTGATGAGTGCTATGATAAGGAGAGGGTTTTATGTAATTACATCAGAAGGGCACCTAATCTAGACTTGGGCATCTCAGAAGGAAGGGCGTTTAGGGTAAAACCTTAAAGATGACTAAAGCCCAATGAAGGGAGTTGGGGAAGAGTATTACACGCGGAGGGAACAGTATATACAGGGGCCCAGAGGTGAAAGAGCATGTTGGATTCCATGTTAGATCAAACCAAGTTTTCTCAGTAGTGGCACTATTGACATCTTGAGCCAGACAATTCTTCGTTATGGGGGTTGTTGAAGGATGTTTGGCAGCATTCCTGCCCTCTAGCCACTAGATGCCAGTCACACCATCCTTCAGATGTGACAACTGAAAATGACTCCAGACAGTTGTCAACTGTCCCCTGGGGGCCAAAATCACTATTACTATTTTTGAAAATCAAAATGGTAGAATATTAGCAATTCCATATGGTTCAGCCGAATGGTTTGCGATGGTTAATAAGAGAGTTGGGAGTGGTAAGAGATGAGCTTGGCAAGTTGTGGGCAAAAGCAAATCAGAAAGGCCTCAAGCTGTCTGAGGGTAAGTGCATTCCTACTACAGAAAATACTTGGATGAGCCTTGGATTATACGTACTTGGAAAATACTTGGATAGCAGGGATTATTTGAGCTCTGGGGAAGACTCATTCTTTTAAGAAGCTTTCTGGGAATAGATAATGCTATTATTTTAACTTCACATTTTCTTTGTTGAGATCAGTGTGGCCTTCTTCCTTTCTCCTTCCTTCCTTCCTCTTTCCCTTCTTTCCTTTTCTTTCTATCTCTCCATCTCCCATTCTCTCTCTTTTTCAACAATTACTTAAACATATATTATAATTTCTTATAGGTCGTAGATGTGTCCAAAGGAATTGTTAACATAGTTAAGGATCCCGATGTCAGCGGGAAAACCTTTGCTTTTGTTGGGTAAGTGCTTAAGAGTTTGAATTTTAAAATGTGCTATTATAATGAAGGAACCAATATCTACATTAGTTACTAACAGATTTATTTGTTGCACTTTTACAATATCAAAATCTCCTCATTGCTTGCATTAAGTCAGAATTTGAGGGAACCTGGAATCTACTTTAATGAATGATTCTACCGTTACCAAAGTCTGAGAACCACTGCCCTAGACTATTACATATACTTAGTTCCGTGACCCTTAGCGATGGTTTTGTACTACTCCAGTGGTGTTTTTAAATATAAAAGGATATTGCTGTAAATTCTAAAACACAAACAAAACACTTTCAGGGAGTGAGTGTGGTTATAAAACCACATTAATTTTGATGGAGTATCACAATGACCCCAGATACTGAAAATGGGTGGTTTATAGCACAATTACTAGTGCTATGCAAGATTGATTATTTCTTTTATGCTCTTTGCTAAAATTTGCTCTCAGAAAAAAATGGGTACAGTTAAGCTATGTGACTTATCTGAAATTACTAAATCATATCACAGCTAAGCTTAGGACTTTTTTTGCTGAATTAACTAAACGTCAAAAACTAAGACTTCATTTGCCAAGTTGAGAGGTATCAAATTCACCTAGTAAGTGATTCAGAACACTGTGATTCTGTGAAGCAAACTAGTGACAGTTGGCATCTGTGAAAGTGAAGGATCTGGCTCAGTAAATGAGGGATAGCCTAATTCCTAAGAAATATTTGCCTCTAGAGGAAAATGACACTTTTCTCTTTAAGCCAAGAGGCATAGAATATATTCCCAGAATTCTGAATCTATACATTGTTCTGTTCCACTATTATTATTTAACAAACAATTTTTTTCAGTGTGAAAAGCTCTTGGTTTTCCATGTCAACTAGCAGCTGCGAAACATATTTCTCCTATTCAGTTCCCATTTTGGTACATTAGCATGCAATCAGTTATATAGTCTAGGGGAAGAATTATAATTCGGTATATTCAATACAGGTTTCATAAAATACTGAACACAAAAGACATTAGTTCTAGTGAAGAGGTATATGGACTAGGATTTCAGGGAATAAATGAGCAGAAATGGCTTTGTGAACTTTACTTGCTCCAGCTCTGGATAAGTTGCACGTTTTCCTTTTTACCTTTGCCCAGCCACTATCCTCTCGTCTGGGCTCCAGTAAGTCATTCTTGTCTGGCGTAATGATGGGAAAAATAATACTAGACATTGCCGTGTAGATACTTTTCCTCTTGAAATTGTAGATATGCATCTACACATTTCTTGTCTCTTCAACCCCAGGAAAAAATCTTTGCTTTTTTCTATGATATTTTGAGGCTAAGGCAGTGGCATAAGACTGTAATTTAACTCCTAGGTTTTTTGTAGTTACGAATTGTATTATGTTGGTCCATTCTATTTGCCATTCATTCATAAAATACCTATTGATACACACTCATACATACACACAGCTGTGATGATGAATAAACACATTCAGCAAAATCACGATGTATAAGATCAGCATAGAAAAATCAATATATACTAGTAAATGAACAATCTGAAAATAAAATTAAGAAAAGATTTTATTCACAGCAGCATCAAAAATAATAGAATATTTTTAAGTATAAGTTTAACAATTTAATTTGTTGTATTATACCTAATAAGCAACAAGACATCCCATGTTCATGGATTGGAAGAGTCAGTATGATTAAAATGATAAGTTCCTTCAAATTGATCAACGAATTCAACTTAATTTTATCAAAATTCCAGCACACTTTTTTGCAGAAGTTGATAAATTGATTCTAAATTTATATAGTAATGCAAAGACCCACAATAGACAAAACCATTAAGTTTCATAATTTTGAAACTTAACAGCTATAATTATCAAGATAGTGTGGTACTGACATAAAAATTGACATATAGATGAATTAACCAGAATTGATAGTTCAGAAATAAATCTTTATGGACAACTGATTTTTGAAAAAGGTGGTATGGCATTTCAAAGGGGAAAGGATAGTCTTTTCAAGAAATGGTTTTGGGATATCCACATTAAAAAAAGATGAACTTAGACTCCTACCTCGCACTGTACATGAAAAAATTAAAATAATTCTGACACTTCAGTGTAAAAGTTATAAAACAAGGATTGCTGACCAGATGGCCAAATAGGAACACCTCCAGTCTGCAGCTCCCAGTGAGATTGACGCAGAAGGCGAGTGATTTCTGCATTTCCGGCTGAGGTACCTGGTTCATCTCATTGGGACTTGTTGGACAGTGGGTGCAGCCCAAGGAGGGTGAGCCAAAACAGGGTGTGGTGTTGTCTCACCTGGGAAGCTTAAGGGATCGGGGAACTCCCTCTCCTATCCAAGGGAAGCCATTAGGGACTGTACCATGCGCTGTGGCCCAGATACTGCGCTTTTCCTACTGTCTTTACAACCCACAGACCAGGAGATTCACTCTGGTGCCCATACCTCCGGGGCCCTGGGTTTCGAGCACAAAACGGCAACTGTTTGGGCAGACACTGAGCTAGCCACAGGAGTTTTTTCCATACCCCAGTGGTACCTGGAACGCCAGTGAGACAGAACCTTTCACTCACCTGGAAAGTGGGCTGAAGCCAGGGAACCAAGTGGTCTGGCTTGGCGGGTCCCACCCCCACATTGTCCAGCAAGCTAAGATCCACTGGCTTGAAATTCTTGCTGCTAGTACGGCAGTCTGAGCTCGACCTGGACGTATGAGCTTGGGAGGGAGGGGCGTCTGCATTGCTGAGGCTTGAGTAGGTGGTTTTACCCTGACAGTGTAAACAGAGCCACCAGGAAGTTCAAGCTGGGCAGAGCCCACTGCAGCTCAGCAAGACCATGGTGGCCAGACCGCCTCTCCAGATTCCCTCCTCTCTGGGCAGGACATCTCTGAAAAAAAGGCAGCAGCCCCAGTCAGGGACTTATAGATAAAACCCCACCATCCTGGGACAGAGCACCTGGGGGAAGGGGCAGTTGGGGGTGCAGCTTCAGCAGACTTAAACGTCCCTGCCTGGCAGCTCTGAAGAAAGCAGCGGATCTCCCAGCACAGCATTTGAGCTCTGATAAGGGACAGACTGCCTCCTCAAGTGGGTCCCTGACCCACATGTGTCCTGACTGGGAGATACGTCCCTGTAGGGGCCAACAGACACCTCATACAGGGGAAATCTGTTTGACATCTGGCAGGTGCCCTCTGGGATGAAGCTTCCAGAGGAAGGAACAGGCAACAATCTTTGCTGTTCTGCAACCTCTGCCAGTGATACCCTAGCAAACAGGGTCTGGAGTGGACCTCTAGCAGACCTGCAGCAGAGGGGCCTGTTAGAAGGAAAACTAACAAACAGAAAAGAATAGGATCAACATCAACAAAAAGGACATTCACTCAGAGACCCCAGCCAAAGGTCACCGACTTCAAAGACCAAAGGTAGATAAATCCATGAAGATGGGGAGAAACCAGTCAGAAAGTCTGAAAATTCCAAAAACCAGAAAGCCTCTTTTCCTTCAAAGGATTACAGCTCCTTGCCAGCAAGGAAACAAAACTGGATGGAGAATGAGTTTGATGATTTGACAGAAGTAGACATGTTCTAACCCAATGCAAGGAAGCTAAGAACCTTGAGAAAAGGTTAGATGAATTGCTAACTAGAATAACCAGTTTAGAGAGGAACATAATGACCTGATGGAGCTGAAAACCACAGCATGGGAACTTTGTGAAGCATACACAAGTATCAATAGCCGGATTGATCAAGTGGAAGAAAGGATATCAGAGATTGAAGATCAACTCAATGAAATAAAGCAAAAAGACTAGAGATAAAAGAGTGAAAAGAAACGAACAGAACCTTCAAGAAATGTAGGCCTATGTGAAAATACCAAATCTACATTTGGTTGGTGTACCTGAAAGTGATGGGGAGAATGGAACCAGGAACCAATTTGGAAAACTCCAGGAGAACTTCCCCAACCTAGCAAGGCAGGCCAACATTCAAATTCAGGAAACACAGAGAACACCACAAAGATACTCCTCGAGAAGAGCAACCACAAGACACTTAATTGTCAGATTCACCAGGGCTGAAATGAAGGAAAAAATATTAAGGGCAGCCGGAGAAAAAGGTCAGGTTACCCACAAAGGGTATGTTACCCATGAGACTAACAGTGGATGTCTCAGCAGAAACCCTCCAACCCAGAAGAGAATGGGGGCCAATATTCAACATTCTTAAAGAAAAGAATTTTCAACCCAGGATTTCATATCCAGCCAAACTAAGTTTCATAAGCAAAGGAGAAGTGAAATCCTTTACAGACAAGCAAATGCTGAGAGATTTTGCCACCACCCCCTGCCTTACAAGAGCTCCTGAGGGAAGCACTAAACATGGAAAGGATCAACCGATACCAGCCACTGCAAAAACAAACCAAATTCTTAAGACCATTGACACTATGAAGAAACTGCATCAATTCATGGGCAAAATAACCAGCTAGCATCATAATGATAGGATCAAATTCACACATAACAATATTAACCTTAAATGGAAACGGGCTAAATGGCCCAATTAAAAGACACAGACTGACAAATTGGAGAAAGGGTCAAGACTCATCAATTTGCTGTATTCAGGAGACCCATTTCATGTGCAAAGACACACATAGGCTCAAAACAAAGGGATGGAGGAATATTTACCAAACAAATGGAAAGCAAAAAAAAAAAAAAAAAAAAAGCAAGAGTTGCAATCCTAGTCTGATAAAATAGACTTTAAACCAACAAAGATCAAAAAAGACAAGGGCATTACATAATGGTAAAGGGATCAATGCAACAAGAAGAGCTAACTATCCTGAATATATATGCACCCAATACAGGAGCACCCAGATTCAAAAATTAGGTTCTTAGAGACCTACAAAGAGACTTAGACTCCCACACAATAAAAGTGGGAGACTTTAACACCCCACTGTCAATATTAGAAAGATCAATGAGACAGAAAATTAGCAAGGATATACAGGACTTGAACTCAGCTCTGGATCAAGCAGATCTAATAGACATCTACAGAACTCTTCACCCCAAATCAACAGAATATAATTTATTCTCAGCACCACATCACACTTATTCTAAAATTGGCCATGTAGTTGGAAGTAAAATACTCCTCAGCAAATGCAAAAGAACAGAAATGACAGTCTCTCAGACCACAGTGCAATCAAATTAGAACTCAGGATTAAGAAACTCACTCAAAACTGCACAACTGCATGGAAACTGAACAACCTGCTCCTGAATGACTGCTGGGTAAATAACGAAATGAAGGCAGAAATAAAGATGTTCTTTGAAACCAATGAGAACAATGACACAATGTTCCAGAGTCTCTGGGACACATTTAAAACAGTGTGTAGAGGGAAATTTATTGCACTAAATGCCCACAAGAGAAAGCAGGAAAGATCTCAAATCAATACCCTAACATCACATTTAAAAACTAGAGAAGCAGGAACAAACAAATTTAAGAAGCTAGCAGAAGGCGAGAAATAGCTAAGATCAGAGCAGAACCGAAGGAGATAGAGACACGAAAAACCCTTCAAAAAAATCAATGACTCCAGGAGCTGTTTTTTTTTTTGTTTTTTGTTTTTTGTTTGTTTGTTTGTTTTTTAAACAACATAGATAGACTGCTAGCCAGACTAATAAAGAAGAAAAAGAAAAGAATCAAATAGATGCAATAAAAAATGATAAAGGGGATATCACCACTGATCCCACAGAAATACAAAGTACTATCAGAGAATACTATAAACACCTCTATGCAAATAAACTAGAAAGTCTGGAAGAAATGGATAAGTTCCTGGACACATATACCCTCCCAAGACTAAACCAGGAAGAAGTTGAATCCCTTAATAGACCTATAACAAGTTCTGAAATTGAGGTAGCAATTAATAGCTTACCAACAGGACCAGATGGATTCACAGCTGAATTATTCCAGAGGTGCAAAGAGGAGCTGGTACCATTCCTTCTGAAACTATTCCAATCAATAGAAAAAGAGGGAATCCTCCCTAACTCATTTTTTGAGGCCAGCATCATCCTAATACCAAAACCTGGCAGAGACATAACAAAAAAAGAAAATTTCAGGCCAATATCCCTGAAGAACACTGATGGGAAAATCTTCAATAAAATACTGGCAAACTGAATCCAGCAGCACATCAAAAAGTTTATCCAGCATGATCAAGTCGGCTTCATCCGGGGATAAAAGGCTGGCTCAACATACACAAATCAATAAATGTAATCCATCACGTAAACAGAACCAATGACAAAAACCATATGAATATCTCAATAGATGCAGAAAAGGCCTTCGACAAAATTCAGCAGCCCTTCATGCTAAAAACCCTCAATAAACTAGGTGTTGATGGACCATATCTCAAAATAATAAGAGCTATTTATGACAAACCCACAGCCAATATCATACTGAATGGGCAAAAACTGGAAGCATTCCCTTTGAAAATCGGCACAAGACAAGGATGCCCTCTCTCGCCACTCGTGTTCAACGTAGTATTGGAAGTTCTGGCCAGGACAATTAGGCAAGATAAAGAAATAAAGGGTATTCAATTAGGAAAAGAGGAAGTCAAATTGTCTCTGTTTCCAGATGACATGATGGTATATTTAGAAAACCCCATCCTCTCAGCCCCAAATCTCCTTAAGCTGATAAGCAACTTCAGCAAAGTCTCGGGATACAAACTCAATGTGCAAAAATCACAAACATTCCCATACACCAATAACAGACAAACCATGAGTGAACCAAATCATGAGTGAACTCCCATTCACAATTGCTACAAAGAATAAAATATCTAGGAATCCAACTTACAAGGGACGTGAAGGACCTCTTCAAGGAGAACTACCAACCACTGCTCAACAAAATAAAAGAGGACACAAACAAATGGAAAAACATTCCATGCTTGTGGATAGGAAGAATCAATATCATGCAAATGGCCATACTTCCCAAAGTAATTTATGGATTCAGTGCTATCGCCATCAAACTTCCATTGACTTTCTTCACAGAATTGGAAAAAAACTACTTTAAATTTCATATGGAACCAAAAAAGAGCCCACATAGCCAAGACAATCCTAAGCCAAAAGAACAAAGCTAGAGGCATCATACTACCTGACTTCAAACTGTACTGCAAGGCTACAGTAACCAAAACAGCATGTTACTGGTACCAAAACAGGTATATAGAGCAATGGAACAGAACAGAGGCCTCAGAATTAACGCCTACATCCATCTGTAGATCCATCACCTACAATCATCTGATCTTTGACAAATCTGACAAAAACAAGCAATGAGGAAATGATTCTCCATTTAATAAATGATGTTGGGAAAACTGGGTAGCCGTATGCAGAAAGCTGAAACGATACCTTCCTTACATCTGATACAAAAATTAACTCAAGATGGATTAAAGACTTAAACATAAGACCTAAAACCATAAAAACCCTTGAAGAAAAGCTAGGCAATACCATTCAGGACATGGGCATTGGCAAAGACTTCATGACTGAAACACGAAAAGCAATGGCAACAAAAGCCAAAATAGACAAATGGGATCTAATTAAATTAAAGGGCTTCTGCACAGTGAACAGGCAACCTACAGAATGGGAGAAATTTTTTGCAATCTATCCCTCTGAAAAAGGGCTAATATCCAGAATCTACAGAGAACTTAAACAGATTTACAAGAAAAATCTCCATCAAAAAGTGGGCGAAGGATATGAACAGACACTTCTCAAAAGAAGACATTTATGCAGTTCAATAAACGTATGAAAAAAGCTCATCGTCACTGGTCTTTAGAGAAATGCAAATCAAAACCACAGTGAAATACCATCTCACATCAGTTAGGATGGCGATCATTAAAAAGTCAGGAAACAACAGATGCTAGAGAGGATGTGGAGAAATAGTGATGCTTTTACACTGTTGGTGGAAGTGTAAATTATTTAGTTCAACCATTGTGGAAGACAGTGTGGCAATTCCTCAAGGATCTCAAAGTAGAAATACCATTTGACCCAGCAATCCCATTACTGAGTATATATACCCAAAGGATTATAAATCATTCTACTATAAAGACACATGTATGTTTATTGCAGCACCATTCACAATAGCAAAGACTTGGAACCAACCCAAATGTCCATCAGTGATAGACTGGATAAAAGAAAATGTGGCGCATATACACCATGGAATACTATGCAGCCAGTATACAGAAAAGGATGAGTTCATGTCCTTTGCAGGGACATGGATGAAGCTGGAAACCATCATTTTAAGCAAACTCACCCAAGAACAGAAAACCAAACACCATATGTTCTCACTCATAAATGGGAGTTGAACAATAAGAACACATGGACACAGGGAGTTGAACGTCACACACTGGGGCCTGCCAGGAGTGGGGGGGCTAGAGGAGGGATAGCATTAGGAGAAATACCTAATGTAGATGACAGGTTGATGGGTGCAGCAAACCATCATGGCACATGTATACCTATGTAACAAACCTATACATTCTGCACGTGTACCCCAGAAGTTAAAGTAAAATTAAAAAAAAATTTCAATTGGTAAAAATGTAAAAAAAAAAAAATAGTTATAAAACTATAATAATTTTGGAAGGAAAATAGAAAATCTTCTAGACCTTGGGTTCTAGAAGATTTTTAGCTATGGCATCAAAAGCATATTTCATAAAATAAAAAATAATTGGATACATTAGACTTCACCAAAATTAAAGCTCTTGTGTTTCAAAAGACACCATTAGGAAAATGAAAAAACAAGTCACAGATTGGGGGAAAATATTTGTTAATTACATATCTGATAATATCCAGAATATACAAAGAACTCTTAGAACTCAATGAGAAGACGATCCATTTTTTAATATGAGCAAAAGACGTGAATAGGCATATCAGCACAGCAGATGTACTTAATTGCTAAAAAGCACATGAAAAGATGCTCCATATCATTAGTCATTACGGAAAATGCAAATCAAAACCATTACGAGATACCAGTTCACAGAGAGAATAACAAATGTTGATGAAGACATGGAGTAATAGGAACCTTCATACATTGCTGGTAGGGGTGTAAAATTGTATAGCCACTTTAGAAAACAGTTTGGCATCTTCTTAAAAAGTTAGCATACATTTTCTGTATGGCCTATGGGTTTTACTCCTAGGTGTTTACCCAAAGGAAATGAAAATGTGCCTACACAAAGATTAGCGCTTAGATTTTCATAGCAACATTATCATAAATGCTAAAAATTGGAAACATCCCACATACTCATCAACTGATGAAAGGAAAAATGAAACATAGTAGCATTCCCATATAATAGAAGTTCAACAATAAAAGGAATGAAATATTGACATGTTACATGTATGGACCTCAAAAACATAGTAAATGAAAGAAGCTAGATGCAGAAGATCACATGTTCACATTCCATTTATATGAAGTATCTATAAAAGGCAAATGTAAGTAGATTAGTGATTGCCTGAGCCTAGGAGTAAAATCCAGGATTAAATGGCTGTGGAGGATCTTACTAGAGTAAGAAAAATATTCTAAAACTGGATTATGGTAATGATTGTATAACTACAATCATTATAATGATTGTATAACTTGGTAAATGTATGAAAAGTCATTTATTATATGCTTAAAGTGGATGAATTCTAATGTGCGTAAATTATGCCACAATAGTGAATAGCATGGGTAAGATTTCTGCCTTTGTGGAGCTTATAGGTTAGTGATGAGACGCATAAATAATAAGCAAAATAATTAAAATAAATGACCAAAAAGGAAAGTCCAGTGAATTGGAAAGAAAACCAGAAGGAGGGAGTTGGTAACTATATTGGGCGCTGCCAGAGATTGATTGAGTGACAGTACAGAGATTCATGGTCATCTTAATGACCTCATTTGAACATTGGGCAAAGGGCAGATTGGATTGCAGTGAGATTTGAATGGCAGGATAGGAACTGGAGGCAACAGTTAGGTAACTATTTGGAGAAGTTTCCCTGTAAAAGGGAGCAAAGGAAAGCAGTAAAGAGAAGGCTGTGAAACCTGAATGTCTTGTCAAGGGAGGTACCACCCTGGATTTGGAAGATTGTACATCTTGTTTATAAATTGGTAAGAATGGTCCAGGAAAGAGATACCGCTTGATGACTCAGGAGATGGGGCCGACAAAAAAGGAGCAAAGTCCTTCAGGAATTGAGAGGAGTTGGATACAGAGTGCAAATGAGGGTTTGACCTTTGTAAAAGGCAAACATTTCTTCCATTTTAACGAGGAAAAGAATTCAAGGATATATGCAGATGCAGGTGATTTGGCTGTGGGAATTTAAGGAGTATCTTTTCTTGTTGGAATGTGAGGTTAGCTAAAAGGCAGGATGGAGTGGGTCGGAAAAGTGTGTGGAAAATTTGAGGACAGAGAATATAGAAAGGATGCCCTGGGAGAATAGGAAAGAGCATTTCCTAGGAGAACATGTGGGATTGCCAAGCAGAACTGAGTGTTCCATTTGAAATTACTGATAAAATAATAAGGTGAAGTCAATCAGCTCAATTGTATTTTGTCTACAGTTTTGTCCCTCTGGGGTTTCAGGCTCAGAGAAGGCAGATGTTTGGATCAACCAGAGTGAGAGTTTTGCTTAGCAAGTATAATGGGTACGGGCCTGGGAGACAACGTTTTACTGAGGATATTTGCAGAGGGATAACTGTAATGCTGAGCCTTGAAATCTAAGCTGGGAGGGACGCGGGCTTCCATGTACCTTTGGCTGTGAGCAAGGGCACTTAAACTAGTGTTCCAGTTGTACTTAATGGAACATAAAGTGCTTCAGAACAGCTGAAGAGGAAACCTATTATGTAGAATTAGTTTACCCATGATACAGTTTTGTTTGTCATCATAAACATTCAAGTTGTTCTTGGCATAGCTTGTATTATGTATCCTGTAATGATCCTTACAAATCCTTCTGGAATTTGAAGAACCCTACTTTAAGGCCTTTGATGTTTCTCCTAGCTGATAATTTCATGTTTTTTAGTAAAGTATGTCAGGATAATGAGGTTCTCACTGAATTACCTTCACTCAGCTCTTGGTTGTCACAGATTTACTGTCATGAAACATGCAAATGAATTAGGAAATGGGTAAAGAAATATTAAAATGTATTATAAACACTGATACTTATTAATGCTAGATTAAAATCGTACAAAACTATTCAGATTAATGGAATAGAGCAGAAAGTTCAGAAACAGTCCCATTATATGTAAGGATATAGTATGTGATAAGGGTGACATTTCAGTATAGGGAAAGAAGCAGTGTAGTAAAGATTCTGTAAATAACATTGAAGCAATTGGCTTACATCTTGGGAAAAATGTAATTACATGTTTGCCTTATATCATGTACAAAAATATGTCACAGAAGTAACTTTATAGTAAAAAAAAAATCTTTTTTTATAAGCTTTAGACAAAATGTGGACATTTATGTCACTGCAGAGGAATTTTCTAACTATGAATCCAAGCCATAAGGAAAATCAGTAGTTTTGGTTAAACAGTTAAAATTTTATGTGCACGAAACACTATAAATAACACTAAAAGGTAAAATACAAACAATAAAAGGTATTTCCAACAATATCACTAAAATATAGAGAATTCTTGTTATTTATTTTTATAGACGGGGACTCCAGGAGGAAAGAAAAGATAAACGTATAAATAACCAAAAAGTCATGAAGAAATAATCTCTTATATTAAAGACATAATTAAAACATGAGATGCCTTTTTTTTTTTTTAAACCTAGCAGATTGGCAAAAAAAAATTTTTTTTATGACAACTCATTTTGGGTGGAGGGGGCATTCTTATTAACATTTTATATAAATTGATAGAACCATTTTGAAAAGCAGTTTAGAAGTATTCAATAAAAGCCTTAGAATTTCAAAGTCTACATTGACCCAGTTCCACTTCTACAAATATATTCACAATGCATAATCATGGATAAGTACAAATATTTATTACAAGAATGTTCATTAAAACATTATTTTATAAAAGAAAAAGATTTTTAATAGCTTAAATATCTCGAAACTGGCAATAGATAAAATACTTGTGATTACATGTAGCGTAATATGTGCAGTCATGAAACATGCAATAAAATGACGACGTGGAAAGACAATTATGATACAATGTTAAATGAAAAAGACATTACAGAATAGAATGGATTGTGTATTTATTAAAACCAAAATAATGTGTATATGTAAGGGGATGAGAAGCATATATTTCAATTATATTAACTATCTTTCATAATGGGATTATGGGTGATTTTTCTTTGTGCTAGTCTGTATCTACTACAGTCCATATATGTTTCCTTTTTTATAAGAAAAATGTTATTTTGTTATAAAGGAAAGTTTGTGAGAAGCATGTACTTGAAAGAACTGTGTATTGTCTTTTTATAGTCCAAATCGGTACCTCCTCTTTGACCTGGTGAAGTACATCTTTGCTGTGGCTCACAGATTGTTCCTCCCATTACCCTTGCCACTTTTTGTCTATCGGTAAGTAGAGTGCTCCTTTTGCGTGACTTGTGAAAAAGCTAACTCCACACACTTGTTCCTGATGTTCTCCCTTAGGGTTATAGGGTGTGTGAAGGGCTAGTCTCCAGATCTCCTAGTATTATGACATTAGCATAGGGAAGAAGCAGAAATAGATTCGTGTCGGCAAAAAAAATGTGTTGGGAGATTAAATCTGCAGTTTTTCACTTTCTCCAATTTAAATCCATTGAGTTTAATTTTGGAGAAATATCTTGCTGGGCACATACATAAGGGGCAGTCAGGTTCCCCTGTGTTTCATGTCGCACATTATTAAATCAACTTGATCATGCTATTGGGAAAGGAGTCAGGCTAATTCAGACTTGGATTTGTGGTCGCCTTCTCTTCTTTTCCCACTTCTTAGTTCACTTCTCTTTGTCGGTTAAATACCTTTGACTTGGCTGGCAGTGGTGGCTCGTGCCTATAATCCCAGCACTTTGGGAGGCCAACGTGGATGGATTGCTTGAGCCCAGGGGTTCGAGACCAGCCTGGGCAATATGGTGAAACCCCATCTCTACAAAAAATACCAAATTAGCTGGATGTGGTGCATCTCCCTGTAGTCCCACCTACTGGGGTGGAGGTGGGGTGATGCAAGAGAAGTGCTTGAGCTTGGGAGTTCGAGGCTGCAGTGAGCTGAGATTGTGCGACTGCACTCCGGCCTGGGTGATGGCTAGTGCCCACAGTGGTATACACCTATAGTCCCAGCTACTTGGGAGGCTGAGGTGGGAGGATCACTTGAGCCCAGGAGTTTGAATCCAGCCTGGGCAACATAGTGAGACCCTGTCTCTGGAAAAAAAAAAAAGGAAAGAAAAGAAAAGAAAAACCCACTGCCCTGAGGTAACTGTTGATGGGAGCTCCTTTCTCGTCCTGGGTTTTATATTGCTGTCCTGATTTGAACCAAATAAAATAAAATCTTGGACTTACCATGCCACACCCTAGTGGTCTGGTTAGGGAGACTGTCACATCCATTGGCCACAAATTGATCTTCATTTGGGTTTTCGTTCATTCGTTCAACAAATATTTATTGAATGCCTACTATGTCTTAGATAATGTACTAGGTACTCAGAATATTACAATCAACACTCAAAAATCTTGTGGTCTAACAGGGGTACCAGAAAAATAGACCACTAGAATGCAGCATGATAACAATATTTATTGAGTATTGTACCTTTCAGACTATTTACTTTATCTCCTTTAATATCACAGCTATCTATAAAGTAAGTAAGGAGAGGTATATGGAGTGAGTAGAAGAGGAGGCCACAGAGTAAGAGAAACTTACAAGAAGGCCAAAAAGAAGTGATCAGACATTTAAGTGGGAAACGAGAGTTTGGAATTCCGAATGGAGTGTTTTAAGGAGGGAGTCGATGTTTTAAGAAGGGGAACATTGCTGTTCATTCACATGTGTCTCAAGCCCCTAGAACAATGCCTGGTACACAGTAGGCACTCTGTTGATATTGGTAGAATGAAGTCTTACAGAAGAGTCAAATAAGATAAAGGACAAAAAAAGAAAATGTCTACAAATGACCATTTGTGACTATGGCTTCAGTGCTGTGAAAGGGATATAAGCCAGATTGAAGTGAAGCGCTTTCATGGTTGTACATAAAATTGAGTTAGAGTTGGCTTATGTATGTCCATGACATGGTCCACTGAGGACACTAGAATATTTGAATATCTGAGGTTTAGATTAGACAGAGACCTGAAGTGATCTGTTAGCATAGAATGAGGGCACAGAGAGTTAGAGGTTTGTAATGAGCGTTTTTATTAAGCTATGTTAGCCCAATAAATTACTTTTTTCTGCCATTGAGGAATCTGAGGCTTTATATGTTGCTGGAGAAATTCTAACCAGCTTCCTTTTTCATTTATTTATACTATGCATTAGAATGTTGTTTTTCAAGCCTTTAAACAGCTGTGGAATCCTGTGTTCACTGAAGTTTTACATCAAGTCCTGCTGGGTAAATCCAATAAAAGAGCTGGTCTGGTTGCAGTGATGGATGATACTCAATACACGCACTCCCAAACCCTTGGCCCCCCAGGACTCCTTGGGGCCCCCGCAAATTCCTAGTGTTCCTCGGATGCTAGTTGAAAACCCACTGCTACTGGGCACAGTGGTGCACACCTGTAGTCCCAGTTATTTGGGAGGCTGAGGTGGGAGGATCACTTGAGCCCAGGAGTTTGAATCCAGCCTGAACAACATAGTGAGACCCTGTCTCTGGAACAAAAAAAGGGAGAGAACAAAAAAAAGGAAAGAAAAGAAAAAGCCACTGCCCTGAGGTAACCAATGATGGGAGCTCAAGTGGCATGTAAGGATCCCTTCAGTTTTCATTAGTAGTGAAGAGATGGCAGTATTGAAGATAGGTGGCCTTTCTCGTTTTGAGTTTTATATTGTCGTCCTGATTTGAACCATAGATTTTAGCCTTCTCCTTGCTTTTGGATTTTTTTTTTCTCCTCAAGGGCCCCAGTTTTTAGGGATTACGTTTTATATTTTACACACCATTCAGCTTGCCCTGTGTTCGTAAAGGCAGCGTATTTGAATATCTGAGGTTTAGATTAGATTGAATTTCACAGACGTGATTGAATATTGGAGTTTTTCTGTTTGCTTTGTTGTTTGTTGGTTTTATTTCTTTTTAGTTTAAGATCTGTTGTTTCTTTGGAGGAGAACAAAGTGTACCAGCAGTTACAGCAGCCAACTGGGTTGGCTTGAGAGGAGAGGGACCAAAAAGCAGAGGTAGCCTCACAGGTCGAGGTGCCAGGATGTGGTTATTTTCTTAAAAAAAAAAAAAAAAAAATCAGTTCAGATTGTTCTACAGCAGTCTGTCTTCCTGTAGTTCTCATAGGCTAGCTTACATCTTGGACAGAGAGATGCTTATCACATGTGCTATATATATTTCTTTTTCCAGATGGATAGCAAGAGTCTTTGAAATAAGCCCATTTCAGCCCTGGATAACAAGGGATAAAGTGGAGCGGGTGAGTATATGTGTGGAAAGCATCTGCCTGGGCAGATGATGGGAAGTTAGACTTACTTTGGTTTGCTTGCTTGCTTGTCTCCTGGCTGTTGTCTGTTTGCTGTTCTTGCTGTCTGCAGTCAGCCCTTCTACTAGCACTGAAACTCATCCACTTGCGCTGCTCCAGGGGGCGGCTCCTCCATACCTGCTGTCCGTCATTATCAGTGTTTCTTTCTCTGCGTGATCATTCGTGTCAACACACAAAATTACCTAATAGCTGCCCTGCCAAAGCCTCTCTTCCTCCCATCATTCTTCTAGCTACTTTCCTGTTGTGTCCCTTCACACCCTAACTCCTCCTGACTTCCTCCTAACATCCTGAAGAAACCGTTGACAGTTTCTTCATTCTTTCTTTAACCTACTCCAGTCAGGCTTTTATTCCCATTTCTCCCCTAAAATTGCTCTTTTCAAGGTTACCCACAATCTCCTTGCTGCCACATCCAATAGTCAGTTCTCAGACCTCATGTCATGTGCCCGTGCGTTTGCTTCCAGGGAGGATGCAAAATAAAATAAAAATACTATACCAATACCACGTCTACCTTTGATGACCTATGGACCATATATTGACAAGAAGCAGCCACATTGTACCCTGAATGCTACCTAAAACCTAAAGTGTAGAGAAGATGAGAAAATAGTGCTTAGGGAACGTGAGAAAGTGGGCAGCTCGTGTACTTTCTTCAGACATTGTTTATGAAAGATCAGGCAGGAGAACTGGTTGTCAGACACTTCAGTTTATCTTACACTAAAGTGTCTCTTACATTTATAATTGAGAAAGTGTTGACACAGTGGCCTGAGTGGGTTTTGGCTTTGGTTTGCAGACTGGCTTACAGCCCTCTGGTAAAAGAATTGCAGACTTTCAGGTGGGTAGGATGAGGGATTGATGCTGCTCTAGGTGCAAATGGATTCTGTTCATGTGGTTTGAAACAATCTGGGATCTTTGCAAACTTGACAGTTCATTGTCTTTCCCTATAAACAAGATGGGTTTGGTTTTCTAGCTCTGCAGTGAGCATTAGTCAACCAGGTTGAGCATAGCTGGAGCCAAAAAGTTAATTTTTTTTTTTTTTAATGGGCAAGGAACAAATGCTGTGTTATCTCCTAAATTCAAAGTTAAAATTGAGTCAGAACGCCCGTGCTCAGAAAACAGGGGCATGCGAGAACTGAGGAATGGACTGGCTCTGCTTTAGCCCTGATTTGATTCCTAAACCCTCCTGTGAAGCCTCCCCTGGCAAGTGTGATGACTTGTGCTTCCCTGCCATAGATTTATTTCTGTTGAAATCTGTATATAGAATGGCTCATGTACCGCCAACATCCTGTGCTCGTGGCTCCCACCAGGGACCTCGATCTGATCCTTGGTGATCTTGCCCTTTTGGTGTCTTAAGTCCTCTTTGTGTGTTCTACTTTTATAGTGATTTGCATGAATCGAAAATTGCCACATATTCTTTGAAAGCAATTAAGTCTCAATACTAGGACTCATGCCAGCTTGAATGTGTAAATGCTTGCTAGGATAGCACTTTGTTCTCGGCCAGTTTTCAGCGTTGTCTGCGGTCCTTTGTTTATTCAAAGATGCACATCACAGACATGAAATTGCCTCACCTGCCTGGCTTAGAAGACGTTGGCATTCAGGCAACGCCACTGGAACTCAAGGCCATCGAGGTGCTGCGCCGTCACCGCACCTACCGCTGGCTGTCTGCCGAAATTGAGGATGTGAAGCCGGCCAAGACTGTCGACTTTTAGTGCCTCCTGAGCAGCTCTTGGTTTTGGTGTCTTCGGGGTCAGCCCATGTGGTTTAAGCACCCAGCCAGGTCGTCTCTTTAGAGGATCCTGTACACAGTTCCACTATTAAAAACATTTGAGGTTGAATTCTGCAGTATTTTCTTTCTTGATTTACAAAATGAGAAATGCAGTCATTTAGAACTTGAGCATAATTTTTGTTAAACGTACATATTTAATAATGACATATATACTGTTTATTCTCTGAAATGCCAGAGAGTTTGAATTTTCCTATGACACACCACTTCTAGCATACGTTCTAGAAGACAAGGACCCTTTTTAATGTCAGAATATTGTAAAGACCACAAGTGATATGTGATTGTTTTTAATCTCCATTAAATGAGAGAGCATACAGTATCCCCTAACCCAAATGTGTTTACACTGAAGGTGTTTTTAAAATTCGTTTTAATAATGTCCATATGCCTTTTAAAAATAGTAGTATATACATAGAAAACCATTGTCCATAGATTCTCAAACCCCTTGCAGTAATTCCACAGTCTTCTTGGATCTGAGCTATCTGAGGCCCACCCCATGCCCTTAGTACCAAATCTGAGCCCTTAGTACCAAATCTGGATTATTTCAGACACGTAAGTGTAGATAGATTCTCTTCCCATGCAAAGGAGATGCTTCAGCTTCTATGCCAGCAGTGCCAGCACTTAGGAATTAGGACCTTCTAATGAAGTTCTTAAAATTGCAGCCAAGATCCAGATGAACAATTGGTTTAGTGTTGGCAGATCCCCCCAGTACAGTATGATTTAAAACTCCGACAATTTGTGGTGAAGCCAACATATCATTGTCCTGGGTGACCCAGGGTTGGTCATTGTGTTTCACTGGACTTCAGCCTCCTGATCTATGTTTGGGACAGGGATGTCAGTAAAAACCCTGTTTGATTATGGTAATCCCATCTCCTCCTTACAGAGAGAAAGGTATATCAGTGTTGAAGGTAAGTTCTCCACCTGCCCTTTTTGCCTGCATCAGAATCTTTTTGTCTCAAAATGGGCAACAGTGAGCTACTCCAAGTGTGATCCGTAGATCACCAGCATTGGGATCATCTTGGGGCTTGTCAGAAATGCAGAATCCAGGCTGGGCACAGTGGCTTACACCTGTAATCCCAACGCTTTTGAGTTGCTGTGGTAGGACGGTCACTTGAGGCCAGGAGTTTGAGACCAGCCTAGGCAATATGGCAAGACCTTGTCTCTGTAAAAGAATTTCAAAAAGTTAGTAGGGCATAGTGGCATGCACCTGTAGTCTCAGTTATTCGGGAGGCTAAGGTATGAGGATTGCTTGAGCATAGGAGTTCAAGGTTACAGTGAGCTATGATAGTGCCACTGCACTTCAGCCTTGGGCAACGGAGTGAGAGCCTGTCTCAAAAAAAAAAAAAGGCAGAATCCTAGATTTTGTTCTGTCCCAGGCCTATTGAATCAGAATCTGCGTTTTAGCAAGGTCTCCAGGAGATGTGTATGCACATTAGAGTATGAGAAGCACTGCCATACAGAAGAGCTGTATCAGTGTGATTCCTGTTAATCCGGGTTGCTGAGCCCCACCCCAGACCTGCTGAACCACAGTCTCAGGAAGGAATTTTAGTTTTGTTAAACATTCCAGTTTATTCTCCTGTACACAAGTATGTCAGAATCAGCGTACTAGGGAAAGGAACACATACCCAACTTCACTTTGTTTATTCAGATACGACCTGTTATTTTGGATGACACCCCTGCTGGCCATGAGCCAGCCAGTAGGTCAGAGATGGGTGGATTTAATTTGAAAAGGAACTATAATTCTATAATGCACAGTGTCCTCTCTTAGAATATCTACACTTTCTTTCCTTTTTTTGATTCTTTAAAAATATTTTTTTGTTGATACATAGTAGATGTAAATATTGTCAGGGTTTATGTGGTAGTTTGACATATTCATGTAATCAAATCAGTGTAATTGGGAAATCCATCACCTTAAATATTTACCTTTATTCTAGTAACATTCGAATTACTCTCTTCTAGTTATTTTGAAATATACAGTAGATTAGTATTAACTCTAGTTACCCTACTGATCTATTGAACACCGGATCTTATTTATTCTGTCTTAACTGTAATTATCTTCATTTTCTAGCAACGCTATTTCTCATCTCTAACTTGTATCATAACTCAGGATACGATATACTTCTAAAGCTATAATTCAACCAGGATAGTTTTCCCTTCCTGTCACACCCAGTGCCTCCTTTTGTAACAGATGGTTGGTAATGCACCTTCTATTATCCTGATATGGAAGTCCTAGTTACTCTAACCTGTCTATATATGTAACCAAAATATAATTAGTGCCTTATGTAAACAAGAAGTGAAAGGAAAGTAGTACACAGTAAGATGTATATAGAGCACACCAGCACTGAAGACATGAGGAAGTAGTCCGTTGCTTGCGTCCATGTGGGCAGTCACCACGGATGCGGTAACAAATGCAGACTGGTCTGATGCAGGGGTGGGTTGTAGTCTCCATTTAAATGCCATCAGCAGCATTGCTGTGATGTCAACTTTTGAAATAGTGAATGACTTCTAGTAAAATTCAGAACAACATAGAATAGAATCCTCTCGAAATTTACATGGTACTTGCATTCTTAGAACACTCAACACATATTAAACCCATACCAAAGATCCTTTATATCTGTAAAACAGAGTCTAAGTTCAGATGACTCTAAGTAGGTTTTCGAAAGTCATGCGATGTGTGTTTAATTCTTCATTTTTGTGTTCTGACACCATGGTATGCCTATTCCTGGTATGCCTATTCCTCTACATGTCCACAGTGCTCTTTAATCATTGTTTTACCACAAAGAAGTGATAAATACTTGAGGTGATGAATATGCTAATTATACTGATTTGATTACTATACAGTGTATACATGTATTGAAACATCACATTGTATCCCGTAAATGTACAATTATTGTGTGTCAGAAATAAAACTTAAAAAATGCTAAATTCTTAAATATGGCATTCTTTAAATACCAATATGCAGAGATTATTTCCAAATTTAGCACAAAATATTAATAAACGTTTGAATCTGTACATTCTCTATACTTAATTTTAAGTCTTTCAGAGCTTGGAGATCTTTACTAACTGGATTGGTTCATACCTCCTGTTTTAACAAAATACCTTAGACTGGGCAATTTGAAAATAGTAGAAATATATTTCTCATGGTTTTGGAGGCTGGGAAGTTTAAGATCAAGGCAGCAGCAGATTTGGTGTCTGGTGAGGGCTGCTCTTTCTGCTTCAAAGATGGTTCCTTCTGTCTGTGTCCTCACATGGTGGACATGGGTAGAAGGGCAAAAAGGGACTAGGGCACTCTCTTCAACCTCCTTTATAAGAGCACTGGTCCCATATATGAAAGCAGAGCTCTCATGACCTAATCATCTCCTAAAGGCCCTCCCCCACCCCCGCCAATACTATTGCACTAGCGACTAAATTCAGCATTGATTTTGGAGTGACACAAACATTGAAGCCGTAGCACTGACTAAAGAAACAATTTTACCATCCTAAGCTAGTGGATATCACCCTCTCAGTGTATGGAGATTGCATATGACCAGGAACTGGGAGCTGGGCATAGGATCTAGGACCCTCATATCTAGAGTGATTCTTTTCCTAAGGAGGGATGGACTGAGTCTCCATTTATAGGGGCTGTCCCCATAGAGACTTTAAGCCACACCCTTCTTGGGATTCAGGTTGCACATTACCTGATTCTCACAGTTGATTTGAGCCTGTAAGACTGTAAACCCATCCCATTATCACGTTTTCACTCCTCATTTACCTACATTTATCATTAAACCTTTGTGATTCAGCAAATCTATTTACCTTATGATTCTACTTTAAATTCCTTTCATGTTCTTCCTTGGCCCTCCTGTGTATTTCCTGCAGCTTTGTTAGGCCTTAAGATCATCTCACATTCTTCATCCTAATGATAAAAATAAGTTATGTGGGCCAGGCGTGGTGGCTCTTGCCTGTAATCCCAGCACTTTGGGAGGCCGAGGTGGGGTGGATCATGAGGTTAGGAGTTCAAGACCAGCCTGGCCAATATGATGAAACCCCGTCTCTACTAAAATATATAAAAAATTAGCTGGACGTTGTGGTGCCCACTTGTAGTCCCAACCCAGGAGGGAGACTGAGGCAGGAGAATCGCTGGAACCCAGGAGGCAGAGGTTGCAGTGAGCTGAGATCACACCACTGCACTCCAGCCTGGGAGACAGAGTGAGACTCTGTCTAAAATAATAATAATAATAATAAAGTTATATGATGGAAGCATATATGGGAATAGATGCAAAGATCTCTGAGAAGATAAGGGTCTCTGGAAGGATCAGGAAAAACTCCATAGAAAATGTATTTTTAAAGCTGCGTCTTGATGTTAACTGCTGAAATGCGTGTGTTGGACTGGGGTGAGGAGGAAGCAGTCATTCATGCTGTGAAGAGAACAGCATGAGCAATTGCAGTGGGGCATGAGTGAGTGGGTGGTTATGAGTGGGAGGCAGAATCAGTGAGTTGGGGGGGGCACAAGCGAATTTAACCTTTACCTTGGAGGCGATGCACAGCAGGTGAGTTCCATACAAATTTGGCTTCCAATAGGAGTTCTACTACTTCTTTATTGTGAGATTGGACAAGTCACTTGACTTCTGTTTGCCAGCCTCAGTTTTCTTGTTTATAAAGTGGGGGTGATAGTAATAACTACATGATGGGATTGTGATGAGGAATTAAATGAGATCATGCATGTAAAATGTTGAGCCCTGCATATAATAAGAACTAAGTAAATGTGAGCCATTATCATTTAGGGAATATCGTGCCCATCTGAGTCCATACATTTGTTTCCTGACTTAATGAAATAGCTGCCATTCCTGAGAGGGAGGGATTTCTATTTCCTAAATGATGGAAACAAGGACTTATGGAAGATAAGTTCCCCATTAGTAAGTAGCCGAATTGGTTTTCCAACCTGGATCTATCTGGCTACAAAACTGACGCCTTGTTCCAGGAAGGATTTAAGGATGCTCAGGAGGAAGACATTCCCAGGGTTACACTCTAGAAAGTCATGGAGTGAATGGGAGGTGTAGTGGAATAGAGGGCATCTTTGAAGAAACCTTTCCTGTGAAGGAAAATCCAAGAGAGAATGAAGTAAGGAGAGACTTCAACTTGAAAAGATTCTGTGAGAGAAAGAAAGGGGCTATTTGCAATACAGAAGAGACTAGAAGAAAGTCTGAACTCAGCTCCATGGAAGCAGAGGGTGGTGGGGTTTCGAGAGCTGGGTGAGAGTGTAAAAGTACTGGGAGCAATAAGCCATCTGGACCCTGTAAGGGCCAGGGTGGGGGGGGGGGTCATGGGTCATCTGTGTTTGCTGATTGGCTTTATCCACAGGAATAGTAAACATCTCATCTTCATGCCAGGAAGTCGTCCTGCAGCTTGGAGCAAGGTGCCCACCAAAGTTAGGCACATCCCACAGAAAGTGGGAGAAAGGGGTGCTGTCTCCTTTTGTGATTACATTTCAGAGAATGGTTCCCATGGGTCCTTGAGAAAGACATTCCTGGGTTGTAAAACTGGCAAGAGGCTGAGGGACGATGTATGTCTCAAAGGGGAACAGAAATAATTTATAATTTTAAGTTTTCTAATGCTCTAAGGGAAGTCAGGGGCCTAATATTAGTGATGTGGTTTGGACGTCCACACCCAAATCTCATGTTGAAATGTAATCTCCAGTGTTGGAGTTGGGGCCTAGTGGGAGGTGATTGGATCATGGGGTGGATTTCTCATGAAAGGTTTAGTACCATTCTCTTGGTACAATCCTTAAGATAGTGGGTTCTTGCAAGATCTGGTTGTTTAAAAGTGTGAGGCAACTCTCCCTACCCCTTGCTCCTACTCCTGCCATGTGAGATGCTTGCTCCCCTTTCACCTACTGCCGTGACTGGAAGCTTCCTGAAGCCTCCCCAGAAGCAGATGCCTACGTAATGCTTCCTGTACAGCCTGCAAAACCATGAGCCAATTAAACCTCTTTTTTAAATAAATTACCTAGACTCAGATATTTCTTTATTGCAATACAAGAATGGCCTAATCGAGTTAGGAAGAAGCCTGCCTGAAGTGCAGTCAGGCTGAGGGGAGCATTTAGGCCATCTTGATGGGGGAAATCTTTTAGTACCCTAACGCAGGCAGATGGTGATGATGGCAGAGAGGGAGGGTGTAACTTGTGGTGCCTGGCCCTAGAGGGAATGGAAGGGCCAGAATACAGAGCATAGGTGGGATTGTGTGGGCTGACAGGTAATAGTATATGATAGCATATGTGTGAGTCCATTTTATATTGCCATAAAGGAAACCTGAAGCTGGGTAATTAATAAAGAAAAGGTATTTATTTGGTTCACTGTTCTGCAGGCTGTACAAGCATGGCACTAATGTCTGCTTGGCGTGAACCACCATGCCTGGCCAGAACTTTATTTTTAGTCACTAGGCTTTCCTTTAAAATCTCTGTACTAAGCCGGGCACAGTGGCTCACACCTGTAATCCCAGCACTTTGGGAGGCTGAGCTGGGAGGATCACTTGAGCCGAGGAGTTTTGAGACCAGCCTGGGCAACATAGTGAAACTCCATCTCTTTAAAAAAACAAAGCACTTGAAGCAGGAGTTATTATCTGTCATAATCACTGTTATGTCCACAGCACCTAAAACAGTGCCAAGCATCTGTTGAATAAATGAGTGAATGAGGTGGTAAGTCTTTCTTTACACTTAGATGAAAACTCCATCAGACCCCAAATTGTTCCGATCTTGTTCAGGTAATAATTTTAATTCTATAATAAGATCTCAAGTTATAATAGGCTCAGTTTGATAATTAGGATGCCCAGTGTTGTGTTATAATTAAAGCCTTAAATTTCCTCTCTGCCCCACAGCTGGGGTCCAAGAAGACCATGTGGCTGGCTACTTTTCTGTATTTTCATTTATCTCCACCCCCGGTTTACCAGCAGTGGTTATCCTCTCTCCAAGACTGGGCCAGAGTTGAGAAGGGCAGTCTTACAAGGCAAGGGTCTTTGCTGACAGATGTCTGGGCCTTCTTGACAGCAAGTGTTTAAAGCTGAATCTGGTTCTACTTTCAGGAAAGTGATGGTTTAAGATGGTAACTGAAGCTGTAGAAGTAGATGTTGAGGATAAAGTATCATTAATAAAACATTGCCCATTAACACTTTAGCACAAATTAAACCAACTATACCTCACTGATAAGGACCTGAATGGCCAAATAATGAGGATTGATTATGGGTGTAGGGGGTGCAGGGGGAATTAGGTGGAAGGAGTAGTAAGAAATTCAAATTAAGGAATCATAAGGGAATTGAGATTAGTCTCACCTCGACATTTTATAACGGAATACACTGAATAAAAATCAACAGAAGTGACAGCTTTATAGCGTCCGACTGGGGAAAAACATCTTTTCTGGGGCTAGACAGTCCATAAATAGGACTTGGAAATGGAAGTGCAGGGGGATATCCTGTTGTACTTCAGTGGAAAACTATGCATTGTCTGGAATCTAGACTCTGGGCGAAGACACTTCCTTCCTGGCCGTGTGATTTTGATTCTCTGGGAGCTATCTTACAACTCTGTAAGCTGTAGGTAACTGATAGCAGAGCAAAATAATTCTTTTTTTAATTTTTTTTTATTTTTTATTTTTTATTTTATTTTATTTTTTTATTTTTTTTATTTTATTTTTTATTTTTTATTTTAAATTTATTTATTATTATTAAACTTCAAGTTGTAGGGTACATGTGCACAACGTGCAGGTTTGCTACATATGTATACTTGTGCCATGTTGGTGTGCTGCACCCATCAACTCGTCATTTACATCAGGTATAACTCCCAATGCAATCCCTCCCCCCTCCCCCCTCCCCATGATAGGCCCCGGTGTGTGATGTTCCCCTTCCCGAGTCCAAGTGATCTCATTGTTCAGTTCCCACCTACGAGTGAGGACATGCGGTGTTTGGTTTTCTGTTCTTGTGATAGTTTGCTAAGGATGATGGTTTCCAGCTGCATCCATGTCCCTACAAAGGACACAAACTCATCCCTTTTTATGGCTGCATAGTATTCCATGGTGTATATGTGCCACATTTTCTTAATCCAATCTGTCACTGATGGACATTTGGGTTGATTCCAAGTCTTTGCTATTGTGAATAGTGCTGCAATAAACATACGTGTGCATGTGTCCTTATAGCAGCATAATTTATAATCCTTTGGGTATATACCCAGTAATGGGATGGCTGGGTCATATGGTACATCTCTATAGATGTGTACATTGTATCTTAGCGTAGATTCAGCCGACCTCCTTCCCCAGTTTTGCTTCTATTAGCACATTTATTTCAGTAGTTTTGATCTTTGGATTCTCCTTGGACATTCCTCACTAAAAGATTAAATAAAATTTCTGGCATGTGCTCTTCTTTTGCGTCTGTTTGAGGGCTGCAATTTTTACCTTCATTTCAAAGTCATCCTTTAACCAAAGGGATGGTGGCGAACTAGGCAGCCGGAGCTGCCCACTCCAGATGATTGTTACCAGGGGAGGGCGCTGGCCAGTGTTGCCAGATCTCCAGTTTTTCAAGGGAAGCTGAAAATCTCATTTTTGTCAATATGTGAAACTTCTTTATGTTTCAATATTGGCTACTAATTGAAAAAAAAAAAAAAAGTGTGCCTAAGAAAACTCACTTGTGGTGGGATCTGTTCCATTGGCCACCTTGTTGGGTCAGGGAAACGGGGGACATCTGGATCTAAGAAGTGCTGTATGCTGACCTGAAGTTGACCAAATACTCCTCATATGTTTTCTCGTTCTCACCACAGCCTTGTGAGGTAGATATTGTCATGCCATTTTACGGGACAGCCACAAATATGCCAAGTGTCAGAGAGTAAATGGCAACAGCAGGACCAGACCCAGATTTACTGTCCAGTGCAGTTTTACTGGGAGCAGTGAGAGGTGGAGGAGGAATCTAAAGGGCTTGCTTTACAATTTTGCTGAGAGCCAGTCCACATCCGAGACATGTGAGGTCATAAGAAATGCGAGTTGGGAGATCCTTTAACAGAGTGGGATGGGTGGATTTACAAAGAAGCTTCCGTAACCTGCCACGTTCTCCAAGTAACCTTGGGCGTGTGCTCCATTTGGCTTTTTTTTCCAAGCGGGTTTTTAAAGGCAGAAGGGGGAACCAGGAGTGAACTGATGCAAAGTTGTTTGTCAGGAATTCTCATTGGTTCATAGAAATAACATTGGTTAGTGATTGGCTATGCCTTGTTGAATTACAGGGTATGAGTTATGGTGTCCAGCATGTGGCACTGTTAGATTAATTGGTAGCTACTTGTGTTAGTCTAGAGTCCATACGGCAGGCAGCTTCAAGAGGTGATGACGTAGCTCAAGGTGGGTGAGTGGGACATGACTGTTGTCTCATTTCAAGGGCTCTCTGAGCCAGGTAATTTAGAGGAGGCTCACATTCCTCATATCCAAGTTTCTTTTCCTTTCTCATCCAAATGACTTTTATCAGTGATTACTAGATTTTGAGGCCTAATACTTAGATTATTTCTCTAGGAAAGTCTGAATCTAATGGTTGTAAACCAAAATAAAAACAAAACCATGAGGCTGGGTGTGGTGGCTAGCACCTGTAATCCCAGCACTTTGGGAGGCCGAGGTGGGTGGATCACCTAAGGTCAGGAGTTTGAGACCAGCCTGACCCACACGGAGAAACCCCATCTCTACTAAAAATACAAAATTAGTCAGGCTTGGTGGCGCATGCCTGTAATCCCCGCTACTTGGGAAGGCTGAGGCAGAAGAATCACTTGAACCTGGGAGGTGGAGGTTGCGGTGAACTGAGATTGCACCATTGCATTCCAGCCTGGGCAACAAGAGCAAAACTCCATCTCAAAATAAATAAATAAATAAAAAACCACCATGAATAAATTATTAGGAAAGCTGGTGGAATTAGAGGGTGGATAAAAAACAGAGCTTCCATACTCTGGAGCTTCCTTAATATGTTTCATGACATGAAGCATTCATTCATTTATCTAAAAAATTGTTGACATCCTGCCAAATATACCTTTACAGGTAAGGAGAAGTTGGTAGATTTACCTACAGTTGCATAGCTGATATGTGGCAAAACATGAAAGTCCAGAGCTCTAAACCAGTATGTCTTGTGGTGCTCATAATTATATGCTCTGAAATAAAACAAAAAAAGCAGACTCTTACATGCTAATCACTGATAAAACAAATCTTTCTGCGATGCCAGTTCAATTGCCTTCATTGATTATTGCAGAATTTTCTATTTGATTCACTTTGGTGAACTCTTATGACGTTTTAGATGTTGTGTGCTAGGTGTTGGGGGTTCCCAGCTAATTAAGAAATTGACACTACTCCAGAGAAGACCTCCTAATTGGTCTCTTTACCTTTGATCTCTACTCATTCTGAATCTCATCGTTGTCTGAATTTTCTCCTTAATGGAAAAGCTTGAATTTTTATTTCCTTATTTAAAAATGCGAAATGATTCTCTCATAATAAAGTAAAACCTCCTGAGCAGGGCCAGGGTTGGAATGAGGGTCAGAACGGGAATTTAGTTCAGTAGGGATAATGATGTTCATTTTAGGTATGTGGACCCATGATTCTGGGAAATCAGAAGGGCGGTTTCAAAGTTCGCAGCTGGCATTGTGGCTAAAGTCAGTTCTGAAGGCACAGATTTGAGGACCATCAATGCTGAGTCCAAGGGGAAAGAAGAGCCCTTGAAATGGGATACAAGTAGGAGATATGCTGAGGATGCTGGAGAATAATCTAGAAACTCTCAGGGCTCCAGGGTCTTGGCATGGCCACCTCAAGTCTTTTCTGCATGAGGCCACTTGGTTCCTTTGCTTTTGAAGAAAATGACAAAATTAATACAGATGATTCCCTGACATTGGGATTACGTCCCAATAAATCCATCCAAAATGGAAAATATTGTAGTTGAAAATGCATTTAATATACTTAGCCTACTGAACATAATTGCTTGGCCTGGCCTACCTTAAACATGCTCAGGACACTTACATTAGCTTACTGTTGGGCAAAATTATCGAACACAAAGCCTGTTTTATCATACGGTGTTAAACATCTCATGTAATTCATTGAATACTGTACTGAAAGTGAACCCCAGAATGGTTGCATGGGTACTCAAAGTACAACTTCTACTGAATGCGTGTTGCTTTTTTTTTTTTTTTTTTTTTTGAGATGGAGTCTCTCTCAGTCGCCCAGGCTGGAGTGCAGTGACACGATCTCGGCTCACTGCAAGCTCCGCCTCCCGGGTTCACGCCATTCTCCTGCCTCAGCCTCCCAAGTAGCTGGGACTGCAGGCGCCCACCACCACGCCCGGCTAATTTTTTGTATTTTTAGTAGAGACGGGGTTTCACCGTCGTCTCGATCTCCTGACTTGTGATCCGCCCGCCTCTGCCTCCCAAAGTGCTGGGATTACAGGCGTGAGCCACCACACCCAGCCGTGTGTTGCTTTTGCACCATTGTAAAGTGTGAACAACTGTGAGTCAAACCGTATAGTAAGTTGAGGACCATCTGTACCGCATCAAGGTCCCCAGGACCTGAACATAAGTGGTATAAATTATTCCCACTCCTGGATAAATATTTGTTCCAGGAAAGCAGGTAAATTAGCATGATACAAATCTTCAAATTACATTTGCCCAGTTTGGAGATGAGGATCCAGCGTGGGGTGACAAACAGTGTTTTCTCATCAACACCATAAGTAATTCTGCAAAGGACATGCTGTACACTTTGCCCAGATTTGTGATTCTTTCCTCAGGAAATGGAATTACTGGGCTAAAGGGAGTTAACATCTTTAAGGTTCTAGTTAACCACTGAGAAACTGGCCTCAAGAAAGACTAGATAATGTATATACCTGTCAATTGCAGCCCATCATTGCTACTGCTAAATATATTCCTTTAAATGTTTTTCTATTTAATAGGGTGTAAAGGACATTTTATTTTTTACTCAATATGCCTTACTTTGATCATGAACGATTAACTTTCTTATGTTTATTGGTCATTACACTTCTTATGAAGATTATTTGCCTGTTTTCTTATTGAGATGATCATCTTTCTTTAACTGGGATGTGACATTTTACACAGCAACGTTATTAATCCTGTACCCTATTGAATGTGAAAAAACCTTGACTGCTCTCACACCGCAACAGTCAACACATAAGACCTCTGTGATTAGATTTCTCTCTCTCTGTGTGTGTGTGTGTGTGTGTGTGTGTCGGGGTTGGGGACATTCTGCAGTGGACACCAGCTGGGTGTCTTGAATTTAATTCTGACACTATCCACCTGAGATAGCATAAGATCCCACAGATTGAGGACTCAGTCCCATAAGACTGCCCCCCACTTCCAATGTCCATCCCAAGCCTTAAGTTTTTCTACCTGTGCTTCTGACCAATTGGCTGCAAATCAGGGATCCCACGACCTTTTCGTTTAATTTGCTAGAGCAGCTCAGAGAACTCAGGGAAACACTTTTACCAGTTTATTATAAAAGATATTACAACGGCTACAGATGGAGATGCATAGGGTGTGGTATGGGGGAAGGGATGCGGAGCGTCCATGCTCTCTCCGGATGTGCCACCCTCTAGGAACCTCCACATGTTCAGCAATCCAATATGAAAAGAAAAGAAAATCTCAGGACCCCAATTCGCTATGGAAAAAGGAAAAAACTAAGCTAAAACCTGATCGTGCAAAAAACTGCCTTTCCTTTTGTTCCTAAGCAGATAGCTACAGATAAAATGTTAAATATCTCCACAGGTAGCTACTCTGGGTTCACCTTAAGTGCCCATTTACTGAACGTGAGACAAATAGATAATTGACTACTCCCCTACCTGTTCCGTTTCTCTTACAACATGTGGATTCAGTAATGTGACCATACCTTGAAATATTGAAGGCTTCAAAATTGTCTTTGGAAAAATGCATGGACCACAGATTGTTCCTGTGGATTTGTGTTCCTTTTTTCCTGGCATGTCCTTACCCTTGGCAAAATAAACTTCCAAGTGGATTGAGACGTGTCTCTCATACATTTTGGTTTACACCAGAGAACTCTCTGAACCACGTCCTTTTGTGTTTCTATAGAGACTTCATTATATAGGCATGATTGATTAAGTCACTGGCCATTAGTTATCAATTTAACCTTAAGCCCCTTTTCCTTCTTCAGTGATCAGGGGATGGGGCTCAAACTCTAACCCTCTAATCCTACTTGGTGTTTTCAGTGACCAGCCCCCATCCCGAAGCCACCCAGGGACTGCCAACTGTCAGTCAACTCATGAGCATGCAAAAAGACATCACTTTGGGCCAGGCGCAGTGGCTCAAGACTGCAATCCCAGCACTTTAGGAGCCCGAGGTAGGCGGTTTGCTTGAGCTCAGGAGGTTAAGACCAGCATGGGCACCATGGCAAAACTCCATCCCTACTAAAAATTACCCGGGCATGCTGTTGTGCACCTGTAGTCCCAGCTACTTGGGAGGCTGAGGTGTGAGGATCTCTTGAGCCCAGGAGGTGGAGGTTGCAGTGAGCCGAGATCATGACACTGTAGTCCAACCTGCATGACAGAGCCAGAACTTGTCAAAAAAAAAAAAAAAAAAAAAAGACATTGCTTTGAAGATTCTAAGGATTTTAGGAGTTATATACCAGGAAATAAATCCAAAGACCAAATACTAATATATATTTTACAATATCACACTTTTGTTACACTTTTTTTTCTGGGTGATTACTTGATTTTTTATATATAGAAGTTTACATTTTTATCTACTGAAATGTATTAAAGATTTATCTGTCAAAGATTTTCATTTGTGGATTCTTCCAGTATTCCTCTCTTTTCCAATATCAAGTTAATACTCATATTTTCTTATTTTTTAAATGTTTGACTCTAAAACATCTGAATTTTATTTCAGAACAGAGTATATAGTGAATCTATGACTTCCTGTCCTTTTTCTGTTGCTTACTAAGTAACCTTTTCTTTAGTCAATAATGTGTTATACCATCTACCTCATAGGATAAAGGTTAAATGCATGAATTCTGGAATCAGCCTGCCTAGTTTTAAATCCTAACTTCAACAACTGCTGGCTTGGTGATCCTGGGCAAGTTTTTTTTAATCCCTCTGTGCCTCAGTTTGCTCATCTGTAAAATGGTTTTAATAGTGTCTACTCACACGATGGTTGTGAGAATTGAATGAATTAATGTATCTAGAGCACTTTGAAGCATGCCTGAAACATGATTAAATGCCACATATGTGTTGGCTATTATTATGTACCTAATTTTATCACTATTTGGGTCTGGTTTGGAACTCTACTGTTTCACTGATTACTTTGTGTCAAGTTGAATTCTATTTTAATTATTGTAGCTTTATGGTCTTTTTAATGTCCAGTGAAGTACACCAGAAATCTACCTTTTTACTTGATGGATCAAGATATTGGAGGAAATGAGAAGTCATAGAATTGGGCTCAGAAAGGAAGAACACATTGTTTTCAGGAAAACATTTTGGAGAATCAACAGTTCACTGTATTGTTTCATTTATTTATTAATTCTTTTATTCAGCATTTATTAAGACACTGCTATGTGTTGAACTCTATGCTAAGTTATGCAAAGCAGAGATGAAGGAGATGCTTTATCTTTAAGGAGCAAAAGTCTAGTGGGAAAGACATGTACGTTAACAGATAAATCAAAACAGCTCTGTAGAGCTTTTACAGAGATACAAGCCACATGGGAATGCAGGGAGCACTTCACTGGCTGAATAGGGAGTTAGGAAAAGCATCACAGGGAAGCTGATGTGTAAGCTGGATCTCACAGGATAGGAGTTTGGCACACCATGAAGTGAGAGAAAAGGGGAAGGACGTTCTAGGAGGGGGAACAAAGACATTGCACTATGAAGAAACTTGGCTGGTCAAGTAGCAGGGATCAGGCATGTACACGTACAGTGTGTTAAGAGGCTTGGACCTCATCCAGCTGGAAATAGGAGCCACTAAAAGGCCTGAAGCAAAACAGTGATAGCAGATTTGTGTTTTAGAAAGATCTCTCTGATTGTACCATGTAAAGGGAGTCAGAAGGGGGCAGAGCTGGAGGCGGGAGACCGGCTGGATCTGGGGAAGTCATTCAAGCAAGACCTGATGATAGCTCAGAAGAGTGGATAGAAAGACGTGGATCAGTTTAAGGGATATTTAGAAAGTTGAATGCGTGCTTCTGGTGATAAAGTGGATGTGGAAGATGAAGAATCACAGATGCTTCCAAAGTTCTTGGCTTGGGAACCTTGCTGGCTGGTAGTACCATTGACCAAGGCGTGGAACATTGGAAAAGAAGCAGATTTATAAGGGGAAGAAGATAAAATCAAAGCTTTCAGGGTTGACTTTAAGAAATAGCCTGTGGAACATGGAAATACTCAAAAAGCAGAAAGGTATTTGACTAATACACCTATGAAAAAGGCAAACCTAATTAGTGACCAAAGAAATGCAAATTTAAATGACAATAAGGGATTTTTTTCCCATGTAGCATATTAGTTAATAAACATTTCAAACGTTAGAAAGTATTGATTTAATCTTCCTTCCTTCCTTCCTTCCTCTCTCTCTTTCTTTCCCTTCTTTCCTTCTTTCCTTCCTTCCTCCCTTCCTCCCTCCCTCCCTCCCTCCCTCCCTCCCTCCCTCCCTCCCTCCCTTCCTTCCTTCCTTCCTTCCTTCCTTCCTTCCTTCCTTCCTTCCTTCCTTCCTTTCTTTTTATTATTATGTTTTTTTAGGAGTCTAACTCTTCAGTTGAAATCTTCCTTTTCTGGTAGCTTATGTATGAAACAGATAAGAGCAGGATACTCTGGTAGATGCAGGAAACAGTGCAGAGCATAGAAGCCTCAGTGCTCTGCTGACTCCTTGTTCCCCTTCTGACCCTTACATCATCCCCACTCCATCTGTGTGGAGTCCTTAGAGCTTCTCAGGGCATGGTGGGAAAAGCCACTGGCTTAGAGCACTCGGCATAAAAAGCCAAGCTCCTTGGAAAGGTAGAACTAGTCTTAGTTACTGGCAGCCGAGTTTCCTAATGGCAAACTGCCCAGGAAAGGGAAGGATGGCCAGAAAGGCTTCATCTGTAGCTGTGTTGGGGTGGGAGAAGGAACACTGGGAAGGAGGGTCAGGCTCTTTCCCAGGATCCGCCTCAGCCCTGAAGCACAGAACCTTTAGTGCAGCCACTCCACCAGTTTGGAGAGTCATGCCATCACTTGTCTGAATAAATCAGCTACATTCACGATCAAGCCAAGATACCAACTATGTACATAGATACACACGCCTAACAAATATGCATGACGGGCTGTTTCTCACTTTGGCTATCGTCCTGAAAAGGTGTGAGAAAATGTATATGTTAAAGCCCCAGAGGGATGGATGGGAGTCTATTCCCAGAGAGATAGAAGTATGACAAAACCTCAAAATAAGTTTTTGAACACATTTCTCTCCCTGCCTCCCAAATAAGCTCATTGTGGCAACATTAGGAATGTCTAACACAAGTTACAGCAATAGCAACAGCTGCCGCAGAAGCATCCACAGCCCAGGCTGCCTCCAGCCCTTCATAGAAATAGCAGTCTTCACTCACTCCACCACCACTACCACCACCCCCACCACCACCCCCTACCACCATCCGCCCCCCCGCCGCCACCACCACCACCGCACATGCACAGAGCCCCTTGTCATCTGTGGATGCTCCTCTCACAATCCCTCTTCCCGCCCTAATGATATACACCATCCCAGCACTGGATGAAACTGGTCCTATCTGGGCTATCCCTGGTCCAAAGTCTGTAGCTAAGAGCTCAGGGTTCCAAGGAAGGAGAAAGAGAAAGCAAATACCAGGAAATCGTTTCATTTATTTAGCAGCCTCTGGCTCTCTCACATTTCTTTAGTGATTTCAGAAAAGGAATTTTTTTTTTTTTTCTGGAGTTTCTCATTGCCTTTATTTTTCTCATTCTGAAAAGACACATGCTTTAATTGTATCATTAGAATCTTCTATTTTGTTAATTCTGCAATCTTATTCATATAAAAGTCTTTATTGTTTAGGAGAGGAATAGCTGGATCGTAGTGTAGGTCTGTGCTTAACTTTGTGAATGACTGTTCTGGAAACACCAGTTAAGCCATGTTGATTATGTTGTTCAGATCTTCTATATCATCACTGTGGTAGACAGAATTCTAAGATGGGCCTTATGATCCCCACTCCTTGATATTACTCTCATGATTATATTATGTTATATGACAAAACAGGATTTTGCAGATACAAGTAAGGTTACTAGGTTGACCTTAAGATAAGTAGATTGTCTGAGTAGACTTGCTACATTCGTATGAGCCCTTTAAAAGCAAATAGTTTTCTGTGACTAGTAGCTGACGAGGAAGTCAGAGGGGCCCTGAGCATGAGGAGGATGCAATGTACTGTTGCAGACTTTGATGAGGGAGGGGGTCAGGTGGCAAGGAATGCAGGTAGCTTCTAGGAGCTGAGAGCAGCCCTGGCTGACAACCAGCAAGGAACCGGGGACCTCAGTTCTACAACTGCAAGGAACTGCATTCTGCCAACAACCTGAACGACCTTGTAAACAAATTCTTCCCCAGAGACTACAGATAAAACCCCAGGCCAGCTGACACCTTGATTTTGGCCTCCATAAACATTCAGCAGAGAACCCACCTGAGACTGCCCAGACTTCTGATATTCAAAACTGTGTTATTTTAAGCCACCAACTATGTGATGATTTGTTACGCAGCAATAGGAAACAAATAAATATACTAACTTTTTGTTCTATTTTTTGGTCTATTATTCTCTCCACAGTTGTAGATATGTATATCTAACTTTAGTTCTGTCAGTTTTTGCTTCATGTATTTCGATGCTCTGTTATGTGGCTGTTGACTTAAGTGAGGGCTGTTGAGGCAGATATTATTTTATTTTTTTAATTTTTAATAGAGATGAGGTCTCACTATGTCGCCCAGGCTGATCTCAAACCCATGGGCTCGAGCAATCTTCCTGCCCCAGCCTCCCAAAGTGCTGGGATTACAGGCATGAGCCACTGTGCCTAGCCAGCAGAAATAATTTGATAAAGGTTTATTGGAAGCCAAATGTAAGGATTGACTTGGGAAAACACACCAACAAAGTTGCTCATGTTCTGGAGTCTGTTACAAACTGGAAGACTTTTATAGAAAAATTTAGGAGCAGGGAGGGGGACTCCTGACATACTTGTCGTTTTTCGTTAGAGGGTTCAATACAAAGGTTACAATCATTGAATACACATTACAACATACAGGCTAAAATGTCTACATGCAAGACCATCAGTAAAACTTCATTATTCAGCAATAAATCAGCATCTTTTTCAATGCCAGTAGGTTATGCATCAATCATTGCATCAATAATTTGCGGAACTCATGGTAAGATTCTTTATTCAAGGACAGAATGTCACCATAAGACCTTCCCAAGGTGGGTTATTTTGAAAGACTGTTGGCCGAGCATGTTGGCTCACGCCTGTAATCCCAGCACTTTGGGAGGCTAAGGAGTGTGGATCATGAGGTCAGGAGTTCAAGACCAGCCTGGCCAACATGGTGAAACCCCATCTCTACTAAGAATACAAAAGTTAGTTGGGCGTGGTGGTGCGCACCTGTAGTCCCAGCTACTAGGGAGGCTGAGGCAGAAGAATCACTTGAACCTGGGAGGCAGAGGTTGCAGTGAGCCAATTGTGCCATTGCACTCCAGCCTGGGTGACAGAGGGAGATTCCGTCTGAAAAAAACAAAAAAAGAAAGACTCTTAAGTAAATCGTCAAATGTGGCCTGAAGGTTATCAAGGTATGTATACATTTAGGATTTTTATGTCCTATTGACTAATTGGTCTTTTTATTATTATACAAATTACTTCTTTATCTCTGATAATACTACTTGTTTGAAGTCTTTCTTGTCTGATATTAATATAAGCACACCAATTTTCTTATCCTTAGTGGGTTTTTTTTTTTTTTTTTTTAGTATTTCTTTTTCAAATCTTTTACTTTTGACACACTTGTGTCTTATATTTAAGATGAGTCTCTTGGTGGGGATCAAAGAACTACCTATTGGGTACCAGGTTTATTATCTAGGTGACAAAATAATCTGCACACCAAACCCCTGTGACATGCAATTTACCCATATAACAAACCTGCACATGCACCCTTGAACCCAAAATAAAAGTTGGAAAGAAAAGATAAAATTTTTAAAAAGTCTATTGTAAGCAGAATATAGTTGAGCCTTGCCTTTTTATCTAATGTAGCCCGGGGTGAGCAAGCGTTTTCTGTGGCAGACCAGATAGTAAACATTTTTGGCTTTCTGGGTCATAAGGACTCTGTCACAACTACTCATTCATTTATGTATTCCAACAAGATTTTGTTTTCCAAAATAGATTGGATGTGTAATTTCTGGTTCAACATGTGAGAAGCTTAAGGGTCATCACCCTATCCTAACAATCATTTAGATATCTCTGCTTATGTATTAGTCCTATTTTTGCATGCTGTCTACTTTGATCGTTAGTGAAATTACCATATTAATCATGGTTATTTTAAATTCCTAGTCTGAAAACTCCAACATCCTTGCCATACCTCAGTCTGGTGCTAATGTTTGCCTTCTCACCTCAAACTGTGTTTTTTGCCTTTTCAAATTCAATTTTATTTTACCCCATAGGTGGAACAGGATGACTAAAGGTGGCTGGAGTTGGATATCTCTCTCCTCCCAGGTCACTTAGGCTCTGACAAAACTCCCAGGTCAGGTTAGGCTCAGGCTTGTTAAGAAGAATAGAGTGGTCCACCTGTAATCCCAGCACTTTGGGAGGCTGAGGTGGGCGGATCATGAAGTCAGGAGTTTGAGACCAGCCTGGGTAACATGGAGAAATCCCGTCTCTACTAAAAATACAAAAATCAGCCAGGTGTGGTGGTGAATGCCTGTAATCCTAGCTACTCGGGAGGCTGAGGCAGGAGAATCACTTGAACCCGGGAGGCAGAGGCTGCAGTGAGCTGAGATCGTGTCATTGCACTCCAGCCTGGGTGACAAGAGCAAGATTCCATCTGAAAAAAAAAAAAAAAAAAAAAAAAATGAACAAGTGAACATCAACAGCTCTTCTTATTCAAATTTCTCTCAGAAATTTGAGCCCACAGGGCAAACCACTGCCACCAAAATGGGAGAGACAGACAGGCAGTGTCTGTCTCAAACCCACAAGCAGAAACCTATGAGGGGACCTGTACTGGGATAGGAAAACCTAAACTGCAGTGGATGAATTGCTGGAGACTCAGTGTGGACAAGTCTGAGAGTTAAAATCTCCAGGGCTGTCAGATATTAGGGGGCCACATACACTTTTATGAGTTTTACCTCCAGGAGCTGAACCAGGTTCTCACAGTGAATCTCAAACAGCCCCTTACGCTCTGGCAGGAGTGGGATAAAAGTAGACATTTTGAAGTAAGCTAGACAACCCTATTCTTCTTCTTCTTCTTTTTTTTTCTTTTTTTTTTTTTTGAGGTGGAGTCTCCCTCTGTCTTTGTCAGCCAGGCTGGAGTGCAGTGGTGCGATCTCGGCAAACTCCACCTCCTGGGTTCACGCCATTCTTCTGCCTCAGCCTCCTGAGTAGCTGGGACTACAGGTGCCCGCCACCACGCCCGGCTAATTTTTTTTTAGTTTTAGTAGAGACAGGGTTTCACCATGTTAGCCAGGATGGTCTTGATCTCCTGACCTTGTGATCCGCCCACCTCCACCTCCCAAAGTGCTGGGATTACAGGCGGACTACTCTATTCTTAACAAGCCTGAGCCTAACCTGACCTGGGAGTTTTGTCAGAGCCTAAGTGACTTGGGAGGAGAGAGATATCCAGCTCCAGCCACCTTTAGTCAACCTGTCCCACCTATGGGGTAAAATAAAATTGAATTTGAAAAGGCAAAAAACACAGTTTGAGGTGAGAAGGCAAACATTAGCACCAGACTGAGATATGGCAAGGATGTTGGAGTTTTCAGACTAGGAATTTAAAATAACCATGATTAATACGGTAATTTCACTAACGATCAAAGTAGACAGCATGCAAAAATAGGACTAATATATAAGCAGAGATATCAAAATTCTAAGAAAGAATAAAAAAGTATGCTATAGATCAAAAACACTGTTACAGAAATGAATAATGCCTTTGAGGGGGTTATTAGTAGACTGGACTTGGATGAGAAAAAAAACTGAGCTTCAGGATGTATCAGTAGAAACTTTTAAAACTAAAAGACAAAGATGAAAAGATTAAAAAAAAGAACAGGATATTCAAAACTGTGGGACCATTATGAAAGGCATAATGTATGTGTAATGAACATACCAGAATGAGAATAAAGAGAGAATGGAATAGAAGAAATGCCTGAAGCAATAATGACTTGGAATTTCCCCAAATTAATGTCAGACACCAAACCACAGATTCAGGATACTCAGAGAGTACAAAGCAGGATAAGTGCCAAAACCTACACCTAGGTATTTCATACTTAAACTCCAGAAAATCAAAGATAAAGAAAAAATATTGAAACAAGCCAGGAGGATTAAAAAAGACCTTATTTATAGAGGAGCAAACATAAGAATTACCTTTGACTTTACCTCAGAGGCCATGGAGGCAAGAAGAGAGTGAAGTGAAATATTTAATGTATTGAGAGAAAAAAAAAAAAAACCCATCTGCCTAGAATTCTGTATTTTGTGAAATTGTCCTTCAAAAGTAAAGGAGAAATAAATACTTTCTCAGACAAACAAAAATAGAGGGAATATTTTGATAACAGGGGGCATGGATAGTTTAAGAAGCTGTAACAAAGCTTACTATGTATGCACCTAATAACAGCGTCAAACATGTGAGACAAAAACTGAAAGAACTGAAAGAGGACATAGATGAATTCACTGCTATAGTTGGAGACGTCTGCATCACTCTATCAGTAATGATTCAGCAGGCAATCAGTCAGGACATAAGTTGAACTCAGTAATACCATCAATCAACTGAATGTAATTGACATGTGTAGAATACTTCATCCAAGAACAGAAGATACAGATTCTTTTCAAGCTCACATGGAACATTCACCAACATAGACCACATTCTGGACAACAAAACGCACCTTAACAAGTTTAAAAGAGTAGAAATCATGCAATATACACTGTCAGACCACAATAAAATTAAGCTAGAAGGGTATCTGCAAAATCTAAACACATGTGGAGATTAAACAAAACACTTCCAAATAAGGCACAAGTCAAAAAAGAGATCTCAAGAGAAATTTTAAAATGCTTTGAACTAAATGAAAATAAAAATACAACATGTCAACGTTTATGAAATGCAGTGAAAGCAATGTTTACAGGAAAATTTATAGCATAGAATGTGTATATTAGAAAAGAAGAAAGATCTAAAATCAGTAATCTGAGCTTAACTAGAAAAAGAAGAGCAAATTAAATCTAAAGCAAGCAGAAGAAAAGAAATGATAAAAATTAGAAGAGAAATCAATGAAATTGAAAACAGGATATCAAGAGAAAAAACAGTGAACCCAAAGTTGATTCTTTGAAAAGATCAATTAAGTCAATAAGCCTCTAGCGAGAAACAAAACAAAAACAAAAACAAAAACAAAAACAAAAAGAGGAGAGACAGGATACAAATTACGAAAATCAGAAATGAAAGATGGGACATCCTTTACAGATCCACAGACATTAAAAAAAAAAAAAAAGAAATAAAGAAATACTTTATTTCTAGGAATAACTAGCCCACAAATTTGACAACCTAGATAAAATGGACCAACTTTTTTGATTATTTGTTTTGTTTTGTTTTAATACAAACAACAATGAGCTTTCAATGACCAAGTTTTTGAAAAACACAATCTGCCAAAACATAACAAGAAGAAATAGACAATATGAATAAGACTCTATCTATTTAAGAAATGGAATCTGTAATCAATATTCTTCCAAAATAGAAAGCACAAGGCTCAGATCAATTTTCTGGTGAATTCTACCAAAAATTAAAGGAAGAAATTATGCGAATTATTCCATAGTCTCTTTCAGAAGACAGAAGCAGATGAAATACTTTCTAACTCATTATTTGCGGCTAGCATTACCTTAATACCAAAACCAGACAAAGACATTATAAGAAAAGTACAGACCAATATCTCTCATGAATATAAATGCAAAAATTCTCAGCAAATATTAGGATATTGAAGCCAACAATGTAGGAAGAGAATTAAACACTACAACAAAATGGGAGTTATTCCAGGTATGCAAGGCTGGCTCGACCTCTGGAAATCAGTAATATAATCCATCATGTCAACTGGTTAGAGCAGAAAAATCACATGATCCTATGGATAGATACAGAAAAAGCATTTGACAACATTCCAACACTCATTCATGATCAAAACACTTACCAAACTGTGATTAGAGAGGAACTTCCTCAACTTGATAAAGAACATCTCCAAAAAACTATAGCTAACATGATACCTACTGGTGAGAAACTAGAAGGTTTTCAGTTGAGATCGGAAACAAGAAAAGGATATCTCCTCTCACCACTTCTTTTTAACATTGTACCAGAAGTAAAGCAATAAAAAAGAGCAAGAAATAAAAGGAGCCCAGGGAAGGAGAAATAAAATTGTCTTTGCTCACGGATGATATAAGCTGTCTTTGTAGAAAAATCCCAAAGAACCAACAGAAACCTCTTGGAACTGAGAAGTTATTACAGCAAGTTTGTAGGAGGCAAGATTAATAGACAAAACTCAACCACTTTCGTATATATCAGCAATGAACAGTTGGAATTTGAAATAAAAATCATAACACCATTTATGTTATCACACCCCAAGAAAAAAATACTTAGGTATAAATCCAGTGAAATACATACAAGATCTATGTGAGGGAAACTACAACCTCTGATGAAACAAATCAAAGAACAACTAAATAAATGGAGAGATAAATTAAGTTAATGGATAGGAAGATTCAGTACTGTCAAGATTTGCATTCTTTCCAACTTGATCTATAGATTTAATGCAATCCCAATAAAAATCCCAGCAATTTATTTTGTGGATATCGAGAAATTAATTGTAAAGTTTATATGGAGAAGCAAAAGATCCAGACTCACTAACACAATACTTAAACGGAGGGGAAAAAAAAAAAAAAAAAGGAAAGACGCAGACTACCTGAATTCCAGACTTCTATTTTTTTTTTTTTTTTGAGACGGAGTCTTGCCCTGTCACCCAGGCTGAAGTGCAATAGTGCGATCTCAGCTCACTGCAACTTCCACCCCACAAGTTCAAGTGATTCTCCTGCATCAGCATCCCCAGTAACTGGGATTACAAGCGTGTGCCACCACACCCAGCTGATTTTTTTGTGGTATTTTTTAAAGTAAAGACAGGGTTTCGCCATGTTGGCCAGGCTGGGCTTGAACTCCTGACCTTAAGTGATCCTCCCGCCTCAGCCTCCCAAAGTGCTGGGATTATAGGCGTGAGCCACCATGCCCAGCCTTCAGACTTCTTATAAAGCTACAATGATCAAGGCAGTGTGGTATTGACAAAAGAAGAGACAAATAGGCAAATGGAACGGAATAGAAACACTTTTCCTTTACTTGCCTGAAATTCCAAAGTATCTTTCCCTAAGTGCTTCTTCCAATTTTCGTATAAACTGATTAGTTCTACCTTGAATTATTTAAAGTCTCACTAGAATGCCTAAATGAAATGGAAACTGGGCTGTTGGCTGGCAGGTGGCAGCTGGTAGGTAAGGCAGTGCTTCAAATCATTGTCCATCAGATAACATGCGAAGAACTGAGGCTTATGAAAGTGAATCACATGGACACGTACGGGCTGTATAAACATTGTATCTACTCTAAAGTAGTTCTGATGCTAGTGGCCAAGTCTTCCTTGCCAGGTCATTAATGAAACTCATAACCTGGCATGGTAGACAACAACGCAACAACAGCAGCAACGGCAACAGCAAGACAAATAATCCAGATCCCATATTTTAGTTCTGGTTCCAGTTCTCCTCTTCTGTTGCCTTGTTCTGCAATTCTATATTGGCCTGTTTTCCAGGATAATCTTTTTCCTTGGGTCAATTCTCTTTTTCAAAAGTAGGTACCGTGGGATGATTAATTAATTACAAAGAATTCTGTCACTCTGCCGTTGCTCAAAGTTAAATATTTAGCAACAATACTGACTACACCATTGATTATTCCTCTTTGTATTTTATGTGCAACTGCATTACATATTATCATGCTGTCTGATTCTGTGGTATGATTATTTTTCCTCTGTTGGTATGGTTGGAGAGATTTGTCGAAGTCTCTTGATTTTTGTGGAAAAGACCATGTTTAAACTGAGTTATGCCTGAAAGCTTTTTTACTCAGGAAACTAACTTACTTTATGATTTCTTCCTGGGTCATATTATCTCTTTTCCCCTCCTGGATGAGCAGTTGGGGTCAAAACAATTGCATCTGTGTCATATATAGAGCAGCACAATGATAAATATATAGGTAACCAACCCGGGTGATCAGGAAGGACACTAGGAAGTGGATTTATATGCAAAAGAAAAGCTACATGTAGGCTCTCTGTACTAACCTCCAAGAAATACGACCTCAAACACTAAAAAGAAAAGGATACAACCTGATCTAGAGTGAATATTATTGAACCTTCTTGTCCTCAGTTTCCTTACCTATGGAACAAAATAATAATTCCTTCATCACAGGGTGATTGTGAAGACCAAATGAAATCACAGGTATGAAATACCTAACACTGGATGGCCCTTAGAAGATACTTATGAAATATTTATTTCTTTTTTTTTCCCTCCATCACATGCTTACAATCTATAAATAAGATTTTATTTAGCCATCATTACCAATCTTATTCTTTGTAAAATGAATGAGTCTTCTGAAGTTGCACAAATACTTGTCTTTTTTTAAATTTTTATTTTTTAGAGATACGGTCTTGCTATTTTGCCTGGTTGGTCTTGAACTCCTTCTACCTCAGCTTCCCAAGTAGGTGGGACTACGGGTGACTGCCATCACACTCAGCTCTGTACAGGTACTTGTAACTGATTTAGTAAGAATACAGCTTAATCTCTTGAGAACATATTATCCCCAAATAAGAACAGAATGTGCAGAAATTTTACTGATGAAATATGGAGGAGTTTCTCCCACAAAAGATCAGAATACTGATCAAAAAAAGTAATCCTTTCTGAAACACCTCCTGTCTGACTAGAGGCTTTTGTGGCAAGGGAGAGAAAAGAAATACATTATTAATGGTTGAATCACCATTTTTTCCCTAATAGGATTTAAGACAACGTAAACATAAAATTTCCCACTGTTACTGAATGTTCCATTGTTATATTTAATTCCAGTACACTTCTACTCTCACAACTCTGTTCATTTCCTCTGAGGAAATTTTCTACCCTATCCTTGATGTCTTTCCAGTGCTTGAGACTCAATTTTCCATTTGCTTACAGGACACATCTGATCTTCAGAGGCCTTCCCGATGAAACATGTGCCTAGTTGACCTAGGTGTCTCCTCTCGTCTCTCTTCTTCCCCTTTGTTCTCTCCCTCCGTTATGGGCACTACCAAGCCCACAGGTGCAGAAGCTGGACCTTCAGTTCCTCCTTCATCACTTCTTTCCCCTCTGTCTGTTTTCAAATGGCTACCACGAATAGTGATTCTACTTTAAAATATCACTAATTTATAAATGGTTTCCATTATAAAGCTGATAGGACCATGTCAGAATAATAAAAAATAGGAAAAGAAAATTAATTGCCTATAGTCTAACTACCTTAAGATGACCATTCTTACAATTTCAACATATTTCCTTCTAGTCTTTTTAGAAATCGTATTTCTATTTGGTTTTCTTGTTTTAGTTTTCTTTCCTTTTTTCATCTCTCTTCCCCCAACACCACCTCTTAGCTTTTTGAGCCTGTCCTTGCTTTCTGGTACTGTGAAATGCTTTGGGTTCATCTTGTATTTTGCCTGCTTCAGATTTTAGAATCAATCATGTTTCTAAAGTTACACTGGTTCCTTGTATTGGAGAATCTGGGCATTGGGTTTTCTTTTACGCATGGCTGTAACCACAGTCTTGCATTGAAGTGGGAGCGAGATTTCCATCCGGTTTCTAAGCTATCCTCATTACTTGGGCTTAGTCATCTGTGGGCACAACTGGCAGGGTAGGCAGCTAGGAGTCTCCTAAGACCTGGGGAGCCTCCTGGGAAAGAACCCAAGCTAAGGAACGGAATCAGGCAAACAAGTGTGGTCAAATACAATGTCCTCATCCTCTGAGCGAAAAGTGATTCTGACTAGGTGTGGCAGGTGACATTTGGATGATCTCTGACTTAACATTCCTGCCATTCTCTGTTGGGTTTGTGTCCTAGGGGGCAAAATGGCTGTCTGTGGGTAAACACTCAAAGTCATTTTCACTACATACTACAAGATAATGGACTATGAGATACATTGACTTTGCTGCTCATCACCCTCAACTGCATGGAGCATGAAAAGTAGGGTAAGTTTTTCCAGCTTTGTCATAGACAGTCTCATGGTTTTGAGCACTTCTAAGATGCCCATTCTCTGAGGCAGTAGGGGCCTGGGTATTCCACAGAGGAGTGGGCTGTGACAGGCTGCAGGATTTGGTGGAGAGACAACTTAGGCAAGAGTGCTGAGAAACTTGAGAAAGAAAGCTGTAAGATGCTACCTGAAGCCTTGCTGGACCCCTTCAGAGACCCCTCTGAGGACCTTTAGAAGTACTTGAGGAGACTTTGCAGAAGCTTGGAATCCTTTGTCAGCAGATGTGGTAAGTGTACAATAAATTTGGGCTGTTAGTGGCACTGTGACACTATTTAGGATTCCTATAAGTCCCCATTCAGAAAGCTCAACAATTTTCTAGCCTTTTTTTGTTCACTTAGCATTTTATTATAAGCTGTTTTCCATGTTGCAATATGGCCTTCAAAAATTTTAAAACAAAAACCACAGCGATGATTGCACAGTGAACATCAGTCTCCTCGTACCTCTATCTCTCAGTTCTCCAATCCCCGCCAACTCTAGAGGTAAGCACTAGAGACAGAGACAGAGAGAGAGAGAGAGAGAGAGAGAGAGTGTGTGTGTGTGTGTGTGTGTGTGTGTGTGTGTGTTTTGAGACAAGGTCTGGCTCCAGGCTGGAGTGCAGTGGCTTGATCTCAGTTCACTGCAACCTCTACCTCCTGGGCTCAAGCCATCCTCCCACCTCAGCCTCCCAAGTAGCTGGGACTATAGGTGCCCCCTCCTCCCCCAACCCCACCACACCCGGCTCATTTTTGTATTTTTTTTTTTTTTAGCGATGAGGTTTTGTCATGTTGTCTAGGCTGGTCTTGAACTCGTGAGCTCAAGAGATCCACCTATCTCTGCCTCTCAAAGTGCAGGGATTACAGGCATGAACCATCTTGCCTGACTTCGTGTGTGTTTTTAATAAAGAGTTTGTAATTTTAGAAAATTACCTAATGTTTATTGAATATGCCAGACAAGTTACAAAGGTTATCCCATATCCCATAACAGCTCTGCAAAGAAGAGTATTATATATCCCCATATTGCACATAAGGTAAATTAGGTTCAGAGAAGTGAAATAACTTGCCTTAGTTTACCAGGCTAGTAAGTAATAGAATTATTACCTTGCTCTAAAATCTATACTTTTTCCAACAGTATCTCCTTGCTGTCTATAATATTCTAATATTCTGTGGAGTGGAGATGGCATAATTTACTTAACTATTACGCACTGTCAATTATTTAACCATTCATTTGTGGATGGAAACTTTAGGTCATCTTAGTATTATTTGCTATTATAAAAAAAAAAAAATGAGGTAGACAGCTCTTACCTAAATCTTATCGCAGTGCCCGCCTCTGCCTCTACATTCTGACTGCTTTTATCCATTTGATCTTCATTAAAATAATTTGTGACCAGGCACGGTAGCTCATGCCTGTAATCCCAGCTATTTGGGAGGTTGAGGCAGGTGGATCACTTGAGCTCAGGAGTGTGAGACCAGCCTGGGCAACAAAGTGAGATCCCAGCCCTATTTTCTTTTTTCTTTTTTTTGAGATGGAGTCTCGCTCTGTCACCCAGGCTGGAGTGCAATGGTGCGATCTCAGCTCACTGCAACCTCTGCCTCCCGGGTCCAAGCAATTCTCCTGGCTTAGCCTCCCAAGTAGCTGGGACTGCAGGCGCCCACCACCACGCCCGGCTAATTTTTTGTATTTTTAGTAGAGACGGGGTTTCACCGTGTTAGCCAGGATGGTCTCCATCTCCTGACCTCGTGATCCACCTGCCTTGGCCTCCCAAAGTGTTGGGATTACAGGCGTGAGCCACTGCACCCGGCCCCTATTATTTTTAAAATTAAAAAAAAATTGTACTTTCTTGTCCCCATAACCTTCCTTACACATGCTCCCTTTGCTGGAGGAACTGACACACACAAACACACGCACACTCAGCTTTCAAGATGCCACATCCCTAGGCAGATTGGTCACTTGCCCTTTTGTGACCCTTGGTGCAAGTTGGGGCCTCCTACAGGGTAGTAAGCACATTGACTCTAACTGTAAATCAGCCCCTCTCCCATGGATCTATGGACTCCCTCGGGACAAGGTGTAAACCTATTCATATAAGGGATTTGTTAAAAGTGCAGGTGTCTGGGTCTCCTAATGACCTACAGAATAGGATCTTTTGGCTTAGAGCCTGGACATCTGCATTTTTACCAAGCTACCCGGGTGAATTTTATGAAGTGAACTTTGGAAGAACACTGCCCCAGCGTTCTGATCAGTGATTGGATGCACGAGAGGGCACCCAGTGTTCCCAGAAAGAGGAGTCTCATCAGCTTCTCAGTGGAGACGGACAAGTGCACGTGAGACTGAAGAGGAGTATTTGCGTGTCTCTCTAGCTGAGTTAACTTTGACCTATTCTAGACAGCAACAAAATGGCACTGATTATGGTGCCATGTTTGATCAAATTATTTTATTTATTTTTAGTGGATAATTCATGTACTATGACACAAAATGTAGAATATATTTAAAAAGTTATACAGTGAAAATCAGTCTCCTCCCACCTCTAGCCCTCAGTCCTCCAATCCCCACCAACTCTAGAGGTAGCCACGATTTTTGTGTGTGTCTTTAATAAAGACTTTGTAATTTTGGAAAGTGATCTGCTTCAGCAGTCAGTTTATGCAGGATGGGAATCTTTTTGTTTTAAAAGAAAACAATTTTGAAAGAATTACAGATTCACAAAATTTGCAAGAATTGTACAGAGCAGTTCTGTATACCTCTTACACCCAGTTTTTCCCAATGACTAACTATATCATATTGATATAACTGTATATATAACTATATAACTGAGCAGTGATTGGATGCATGAGAGCGCACCTAGTATTCCCAGAAAGAAGCCATATAACTGCAGATATAATGATAGTGCAATAGCAAAGAAGCTGATGACACTCCTATATTATATATGTAGTTGAATAACTATAGTGCAATAGCAAAAGCAGAAAATTGACATTGATACTGTGTGTATATACTTCCATGCTATTTTGTCACATGTAGATATTACATGTAGATATGCAAACGCTGTCACTCAAGATACTTTAGAACTATTTAATCACCATTGTATATACATAACACAGTCTACTGGTGTTGACATTTTACCAGTCCACGTGAAATAAAGAAACGTTACCTTATTTAAGTCCCTAATTTACCCTCCCCCATATATAGTATAATTGTCTTAAATATCTCTTCCATATATTTTCAGACCACAGCAGACAATGTTATGATTTTTGGTTGCCAACCACAACTTAGAAAACTCAAGAGGAAAGGAAAGTCTTTTGTATTTACTCAGATTTTAACACTGTTCTCTTGTTTTTCTTGTTCCAAGATTCCTTCTTTTGTCATTTCTTTACTTAGAACAATTTCTGTAGTCATCCTTTTGAGGTAAGTCTGCTGGAAACAAATTCTATTAGTTTTCTTATCTGAGAATGTCTTGATTTCTTCTTCGTTTCTGAAGGATATTTTTGTTGGATATAGGATTCAGGATGGACCATTCTTTTCTTCCAGCACTTGAAAAGTTGTGATACTTTCTTCAGATCTTCTTGATTTCTGACGAGAACTCCTATCATTTGAATTGTTTTCCCCCGGTAAGTGTCATTTTTCTCTTGCTACTTTTAAGAATTTTCGTTTGTCTTTAGTTTTTAGAAGTTTGATTATAATGCATCTGGGCATCAGATGATTATGAATTTCTTTGAGTTTGTCCTCTTTGGGGTTTGCTCAGCATCTTGAATCTGTAGGTTTGTGTCTTTTGCCAACTTTTGGAAATTTCTTTTTTTTTTTTTTTCTTTTCTTTTTCTTTTTTTTTGAGACAGAGTTTCGCTCTTCTTGCCCAGGCTAGAGTGCAGTGGCACGATCTCGGCTCACTGCAACCTCTGCTTCCTGGGTTGAAGTGATTCTCCTTCCTCAACCTCCCAAGCAGCTGGGATTACAGGTGTGCACCACCATGCCCAGCTAATTTTTTGTAATTTTAGTAGAGATGGGGTCTCACCATGTTGGTCACGCTGGTGTTGAACTCCTGACTTCAGGTGATCTGCCTGCCTCAGCCTCCCAAAGTGCTGGGACCACAGGCATGAGCCACTGTTCCCAGCCAGTCCTTATTTCTTTACATTCTTATTTAGCCCTACATTTTCTCTTTTCCTTCTAAGGTTCCAATGACATGAATGTTAGATCTGTTGTTGTAATCTCACCGGTCTTTGAGGTTTATTTTTTGTTAGTCTACTTTTTCTCTGTTGGTCAGATTGAGCATTTTCTATTACATCATCTTCAAGATCACTGATTCTTTTCTCTGTCCTTGTCATTCTACAGTTGAGGCTCACCCAGTGATTTTTAAATTTTGTTTATTGTATTTTTCATTTATAAAATTTCCATTTGGTTCTTTTTTATGTCTTGAGTTTCTTTCCTGAGGTTTCTATATCTTTGCTGAAACATTTGATTTCCTTGCTGACTTACTGTTTTTTCATTTGTTTCAAGCATGTTCATAATCGCTCGTTAGTATGGCTGCTTTTAAATCCTTGTCAGACAATTCCAGCATCTCTGTCATCTTGGTGTTGGTATCTGTTTTAATTTTTTTTTTTTTTTTTGAGACGGGGTCTCACTCTGTCACCCAGGCTGGAGTGCAATGACACAGTCATGGCTCGCTGCAGCTTCAACCTCCTGGGCTCATGTGATCCTCCCACCTTAGCATCCTGGGTAGCTGGGGCTGCAGGTATGTGCCACCTTGCCTGGCTGATTTTTGTATTTTTTGTAGAGATGGGGTTTTACTATGTTGCCCAAGCTGGTCTCAAACTCCTGGGATCAAGCGATCCTCCTGCCTCAGCCTCCCAAAGTGCTGTGATTGCAGGCATGAGCCACCATGCCCAGCTGGTGTTGGTGTCTGTTGATAGCCTCTTCCAAGTTGAGATTTTTCTGTTTGTTGATATGACAAGTGATTTCCTATTGCACTTGGCCATTCTGAATATAATTTTATGAGACTCTGGATCCTATGTAAATCTGTTTTAGCAGGCCTTTCGTACACTGTTCTGGTGGGGAACGGGGGATGTCATCTCATCGCTGGCAGGTGGGAGTGGAAGCCCAGGTTCCATGCTTGGCCTCCACTGACACCTGGTGGGGAGGGCTGCCTCATTACTGACGGGTGAGGGAGGGAGTTCAAGTTCCCCATTAGGCCTCTGCTGATACCACACTGGCTGAAAAGGGAGGGACCACCGTTCCTTTACTGATACCACATGGGGACAATGACAAAAATGTTGGCTCCCCAAGAGGCCCTCACTGACACCACCCTGGAGGGGAAGGTGGGGGTGCAGGGGTCCATCCTCACAGCTGGGGTGAGGTTGGAAGTCTAGGCTCCCCATGAGGCCTCTGTGGATGGGGTAGGCATGGCACTGCAAAGTTTTCAGTGGCATTTGGCTGGTGTAGGGCAGTTGTTGTCTAAACATTTTCTGTGTTACTGGGGTTCTCATTTCCTGTTTCTTTGGTTAGAGAAAGCAGCTTTTTCTTGGGGCTTTTATTGTCTCTGCCCCTTGGCATTTCCAAATTGTTGACTGCTCCAGCATCCAGCAACTTGGAATCTCTTTCCTAATATAGCTAGGATATCTGGAGATCTTTAGTCAGCCTGCCTCTTCTCTCTACCTTTCAGTCTTCTTAGGCTTGTTTTACATATCATGTGTAGTTTTTACTTGCCTTAGTGGGAAGGAATAGAGAAGATAAATGTATGTATTTCATCTTGTCCTAGAAGGAGAAGGGATCTTTTTTTTTTTTTTTTTTTTTTTTGAGATGGAGTTTTGTTCTTGTTGCCCAGGCTGGAGTGCAATGGCACGATCTCAACTCACTGCAACCTCCGCCTCCTGGGTTCAAGCGATTTTCCTGCCTCTGCCTCCTGAGTCGCTGGGATGACAGGTGCTGCCACCATGCCCAGCTAATTTTGTTATTTTTAGTAGAGACAGGGTTTTGCCATGTTGGCCAGGCTGGTCTTGAACTCCTGACCTCAGGGGATTCACCCGCCTCGGCCTCCCAAAGTGCTGGGATTATAGGAATGAGCCACCATGCTTGGCTGGATCATGCGTTTTTTATGTTTTGAGTCTAATTTGCAAGTGGGAGGCTGGGAGACGTTTTCTATCCCTGCAAAACAGAAGAAGTGATTCCTTTTCATTTTGTTCATTTTTGTCCTGTTTTTCCTAAGGCCTCATTTCTTTCCTTTAATCCACATGTCTGCCTCAGCACATGTCACCATGTGCTGTGATTGGGACCTAGTAAATAGTCCAAAGAGCCAGGCTGGGGTGGAAGCTGTGATTTTGACGGGATTGACAGTAGACTGAGAACTTAAAACTTTTAGCCTTGGGGAACAATTTTAAGTGTTTTTTCTACAATGACGATCATTGGTGATTCGTCCAAAACATATTATAAGTGTGAGGTATGGAGGCAAAGGAGTTACTGGAAGCTGGGGCAAGGTAGAAGCCCAGTGTATGAAGTTGTGCAGACGACAAGCAAGGACAGAGACTAGTGAATCAGGGTCATCCCTTGAGGCTCAACCCCTAGGCGCTGCCTCCAGCTCTTCTCCACCTGCTTCTAGGCAGGACCTCCTGAGGTCCCAGGAACTAGCAAGAAAGTCTCTCCTTAAGTTTGTGGGACAAGCATTTGTTGCACACCTACTGTGTCCAAAACCCTGTAGAGTGAGGTAAAAAGACATCTTAGATCCCAGCTCTCCAAAAAAGCGAGGATCTGAGTGTACAGAGACTTCTCGCTTTTTGATTTCTTTTTCATCCTATTTATCCCCTTCTTACACCCACAGGACCAGACCTCACATGCCCTATCAGAGTCTCCCAGGTTTTTCCAGGGACACAGAACATTAAACATCAAACAAACATAGATATATGTAGAGAAAAGCCTCTCAGCCAGGCAGCCTGGGCTAGCTGCAGGAGCAAGCATTCTTCTGACTTCTGAGACAGTACAAGGTGTGTCCAGGTGATTTACCTGCCGCTGGGCAGCTGCCATGCACACTCCTCACACCTGACGCTGCTCAGGGAGAAGCCGGGCAACTATAATAGTGTTCTTGGCTGGAGAACACCTGACCTAGCAGGCAGGGTGTCATCTGTGAAGTTGAATGGAGACAAATATGTTGGGGAAACCAGTGCCACACCACTCGGCGGGTACCCCGAGTCCAGTGGAGACAAAGGAGTTAGAAAGAGACAGAATAAGTGTTGAAAAGGCAGGTCTAGGGGACCGGAGCATCGGAGGCTTGCTCCCGTTCCAGAGCTCTCGGGCTCCCCCCAATTTATTGGTTTACAAGCTCTTTGTTCTTAGGGCAGATGGGAAGGGGAGGACGGGATGAGGAAAAGGATTAATCAGTAAAAGAGAATCATGAGTCTTCAATAAGATGTACAGCAGTGGCGGTTGCTGTGAATTTCCTTGAGCAAAGGCGTGTGTCTAAACTACTTAAGATCTTTAACGTATTGGGACAGAAATGGGTGGGAGCAGGTTTCAGGAGGAGCCAAGATGTTTGGTTATATTCCACTGCTTCAAGGGAGTGTTGTCTCCCTGAGCAACCTGTGGAATGCTGCTGAGTGGTTATGCTCTCGGGGCATAAAGACAAAGAAGGCAATAAGAGACTTTTCTCCTCAGAGGCCGCCCATGGCTTCCCATAGGTGTCTACACAGGGGAGACCAACTCAGCTGGCACCCCAGAACCTCTCTTTCCCACAAAAGCTGGGCTGGTTCTGATTCTTAGCCTGTTCTGGCAGTGACACACTCAACCCCATAGGGAGTGGACGAGCCCTAGGAAGAAGATGACGTTTTGGAGAAAACGCTCCAAAGCCCTCTGCATTGGGCTGACTCTGGCCATTACTGGCAATCTCCTTCTGGTATTTTTTAGCAAGGGGATGTTACGAAACCCGTTTATGGGTGGTCTCCACAAGGAGCTTCCTTTACATCTGAACGAGCGCGACGGGGCAGTGATAAGAAGACTCTCCCGGTTGGAGACGGAGCTGAAGCATCTGAGTAGGTTTACAACGCTAACCTGGAAGGCGTGTGTGTGCGTGTGTGTGCACGCATGTGCGTGTGTGTGCGTGCGTGTGCGTGTGTGTGTGCACGCGTGTGCGTGTGTGTGTGTTTATGGGCACTTAGGAAAAAGGGGTGTGGAGGGGAAAATGGGCGAGAGGTCACATTTTCATCTCAGTCGCTCACTGAAGCATCTGACACTGAATTCCGTGCCTTCAGATGGGAGATGGGGATTGAGAGCGAAGTGAGTAGACGTGGAAATTAGAGCAAGCAGTATGGGGGAGGTGAGCATGTGTGTGTGTGTGCGTGTGTAGGCTTGTGCACATGCATTATCATTATATCTACATATATGCAGGCAATGAGACAGAATAAGAATCCCAAGGGCCTTAGGGATGTCTAGCGTAGCCCTGTCCTTAGGCCTATGTGTGGTAGGGGCTGTGCAAGAGAGGTGGCAATCTCTGGGGCAAAGGCCTCACTTCCATTTTGCTGTGTGCTCCTATCATGAACTAATGAGGGCTTTGTTAGAGGACCTAAGATCGAATCCTGATGTACCACTGTGGTTGTGTGACTTTGAGCAAGTGCTTCTCTCTCTCAGCCTCAGGTTCCTGGTCTGTAAATGGAGATAATGATAATAATGATAGTTATCCACCTGACCTAACAGGGTTGTGAAGTGGATGCAGAAGGTGATCTATAAACTGCTCTGTGCCAAATTTTAACCTCCTCATTTAAAGTTAAGGGTAAGATTTCAACACATTCTGGGGTTTGTTTGTGATTCCGGCTCACCATGGAACTCTAATGCCTCTGAATTTTATGTGCCTGCGCATCCAACTTCAGCAAGGGAAGCAGCCATTCCACCCTGCTCCCCAGGTAACAGGATCAAATGCTGGAACCCCTTAGGGAGGTGTTTTATGTGTGAGCGGGGATGTGACTGCCCCGGTGTGTGCACATGGGGCTGAAGTTGGGGAAAGTGTCTTTTAAAACGAGAACTGAGCATTGTCAGGGTTCAGGGTGAGGCTGGGAGATGGGTGGAAGGAAAGGCAAGAAGAGAAAAAGGAAGGGAAAGAAGCAATCAGGGAAAGATCGAAGAGAGTGAGAAGGGAGATGACAGAGGAGAAAAGAGCTGGGACAGGAAAGGAGCAGAGAAATGAGGGAGTCCAGGGAGAGAGAGTGAAAGAGTTTGTATGGAGACAAGAAGAAAAAAAGGGAAAGTGTGATGGGACAGAAGGAGAGAATAAAAGGAGAGAAGAGGAGGCCTAAGGCACCCATAGCACTTTTTACGTCCTCCTTCATAAGACTCATCATATTTTATTGTGGTACAGCTTTATGGAAAGCAAGTTTCATAAGGGCTGTTTCCATGAACGTCTCATTCACTACTCATTTCTATTCATACATAGAAGTTACATCGATGAATAAATGAGTGGGTGCATCTAGGGAAGAGAGAGAAAAACACAGGCAGACAGGGATGAATGGAAGAGCGATATAGGGCAAGAGAGTGGATGAAACAGCGGGAAGATTGTCAGCTCCACAAGCCCTGGCTTACCTGGGTGGGTCGGACATTGCCCATGCAAATATGTTTGGTGAAGCTTCACTGGGAGGATGTCTGTGTGCCTAGGGTGGTGACCCCAGCACCACCCTCACTGCTTGGCAGAGCACCCAGACACACCAGGACTCTCTCACCCGTCCCCAAGGCTCATCACAGGCTCAGCCTCCTCAAGCCATAAAATGGCAGGAGTTCTACCCAAAGCCTCGCTATTCTTTCCGTCAGCTAGGACACAATGTGCCATGAGGAGCCAGCCAGAGCCGTCTGGTGTACTCCTCTTTCCTTCTTTGCAAAGACCGTTCTTGTTCTTCTTGGTGCTCCCACATTTTATTCGCTCTGAAATGATGTGATGTCAGAGACTCACATCAGGACTCATCACACCAAACAAACATAGATATATGTAGAGAAAAGCCTCTCAGCCAGGCAGCCTGGGCTAGCTGCAGGAGCAAGCATTCTTCTGACTTCTGAGACAGTACAAGGTGTGTCCAGGTGATTTACCTGCCGCTGGGCAGCTGCCATGCACACTCCTCACACCTGACGCTGCTCAGGGAGAAGCCGGGCAGCTATAATAGTGTTCTTGGCTGGAGAACACCTGACCTAGCAGGCAGGGTGTCATCTGTGAAGTTGAATGGAGACAAATATGTTGGGGAAACCAGTCCCACACCACCCGGTGTGTACCCCGGTCCGGCAGAGACAAAGGAGTTAGAAAGAGACAGAATAAGCGTTTAAAAGGCGGGTCCAGGGGACCGGAGCGCCGGAGGCTTGCGCACCTGAGATGAGCCTCAAAAATTCTTCTGGGCCCTGTTTCTAGATTTCCAATGCTCTTTTTTTCCACAGGGCTTCCTGTAACTAAAAGCCAGTTTAATTACCCTTCATCCTGTTTGCTCATTGCCTCCAGGATTCTAGGAAGATTTAAAAAAATCATGAGTCAATAAGGATACTTAGTTGAATTGTGTAAGCTACCAATAGCAAAAGCAAGCAATAATAATTATATCCCTATTGAGGGAGGGATCAATGATTCTAAGCCAGTTTTCTGGAACCTCCCTCAGGGTTCATAAAAACCCCACCAGGGGGATGTCAATGGGTGCATCCCTTTGGGGGCTTAGAAGGTTTCAGTATAAGTTATGGGGATGACCTAGTGACCCTGTATTCATGCTATCAGATTATGCATTTCCTCAAATTGACTTTAGGATGGCCAGGTCCAAACCAGCTCCCACTGACAGCCATGAGTGAAAGAGAAAATCAGATATCCCCCAAGGAGAACGCAGAGGAGCTTAGAGGTAGGAAGGACCCAGTACCACCCTGGGACCCCTGCATGCTTAGGACAGAAAAGTATGAATAACCATACTGTTCCATCTGGGACACTGTAAACAGCGTGTTCCCACTTCTTGTTTCTACCTGAGCAAGTATGCATGGTGTTCACATGAGCCTCCTTTGAGAGACCTACCATTTACTTTTTGCCCAAGTTTTTTCGACTATCCTCTTTTTGTCTTAACCATGTCAAGAGTTGATTCTCTTTCTCCTTTTCCTTCTTTTTGGGCCAGTCTTACATCACTTTACAAACATGTTCTCCTCCCAGTCATAGGACTTCCCTGCTTCCCTCTCGGGGGCTGTATATGGATCTGAAATCCAGCACACGTTCTGCTTGCCAAGCCATGTGCTGTGGCATGAGATTCATCTACCTGGAGAAAAGTCACACAATGGGGCTGTCCCCTCACCAAACTGGTGACCCTGAGTTGCAGTCATCCAGAAAACAAGGATGCCTTCTTCTAACTTGTGGAAAGATGCTGGACAGGCTGCAGGTGATCCTCTCAGTCTGGTTGAAGTTTCGTGTGGGCTTAGGGGAGGATTAGTAGGAACAAAGTGGATCCTATGTCAGAGTGCCTTGATCACCATTGTGGGATTTAGTGCTAAAGAATGTCATAATCACTAAACACTAAAATGGTTAGTTTTTCTTTCTTTTTGCTGAGTTCACAGATTGAGCCTGAGGGAGTTCAAGGTGCATATGCTAAGATACTCCAGCACAAATCTTACAGGGTGGAAAGGTGAGGTAAATAATAGATGACATCATGGATCCTGGAGGGCGTCTTCTGCATAAAACATCCTCTGCCTGGGTCTATCACTATCTGTCCATTCTTTTGAGTTAAGGCAGTGTTTCCTGAATTAATGTGACAATTAGATTTGTCTAGACCAATTGTTTAAAATACAGATTCTCAGGCTCTACTCCAGAACAGAGTCAGAATCTCTAAGGGAGGCCTGGGATTCTGTATTTTTTTTAAAAACTATTTATTATACTTTAAGTTCTAGGGTACATGTGCACAATGTGCAGGTTTGTTACATATGTACACATGTGCCATGCTGGTGTGCTGCACCCATTAACTCATCATTTACATTAGGTATACCTCCTAATGCAATCCCTCCCCTCTCCCCCAACCCAACGACAGGCCCCAGTGTGTGATGTTCCCCACCCCGTGTCCAAGTGATCTCATTGTTCAATTCCCACCTATGAGTGAGAACATGTGGTGTTTGGTTTTCTGTTCTTGTGATAGTTTGCTGAGAATGATGGTTTCCAGCTGCATCCATGTCCCTACAAAGGATATGAACTCATCCTTTTTTATGGCTGCATAGTATTCCATGGTGTATATGTGCCACATTTTCTTAATCCAGTCTGTCATTGATGGACATTTGGGTTGGTTCCAAGTCTTTGCTATTGTGAATAGTGCCACAATAAACATACATGTGCATGTATCTTTATAGCAGCATGATTTATAATCCTTTGGGTATATAGCCAGTAATGGGATGGCTGGGTCAAATGGTATTTCTAGTTCTAGATCCTTGAGGAATCGCCACACTGTCTTCCACAGTGGTTGAACTAGTTTACAGTCCCACCAACAGTGTAAAAGTGTTCCTATTTCTCCACATCCTCTCTAGCACCTGTTGTTTCCTGGCTTTTTAATGATCGCCATTCTAACTGGTGTGAGATGGTATCTCATTATAGTTTTGATTTGTATTTCTCTGATGGCCAGTGATGATGAGAATTTTTTTCATATGTCTGTTGGCTGTGTAAATGTCTTCTTTTGAGAAGTGTCTGTTCATATCCTTCTCCCACTTTTTGGTGGGGTTGTTTTTTTCTTGTAAATTTGTTTGAGTTCTTTGTAGGTTCTAGATATTAGCCCTTTGTCAGATGAGTAGATTGCAAAAATTTTCTCCCATTCTGTAGGTTGCCTGTTCACTCTGATGGTAGTTTATTTTGCTGTGCAGAAGCTCTTTAGTTTAATGAGATCCCATTTGTCAATTTTGGCTTTTGTTGCCATTGCTTTTGGTGTTTTAGACATGAAGTCCTTGCCCATGCCTATGTCCTAAATCATATTGCTTAGATTTTCTTCTAGGGTTTTTATGGTTTTAGGTCTAACATTTAAGTCTCTAATCCATCTTGAATTAATTTTTGTATAAGGTGTAAGGAAGGGATCCAGTTTCAGCTTTCCACATATGGCTAGCCAGTTTTCCCAGCACCATTTATTAAATAGGGAATCCTTTCCCCATTTCTTGTTTTTGTCAGGTTTGTCAAAGATCAGATGGTTGTAGATGTGGGGTATTATTTCTGAGGGCTCTGTTCTGTTCCATTGGTCTATATCTCTGTTTTGGTACTGGTACCATGCTGTTTTGGTTACTGTAGCCTTGTATTATAGTTTGAAGTCAGGTAGCATGATGCCTCCAGCTTTGTTCTTTTAGCTTAGGATTGTCTTGGCAATGTGGGCTCTTTTTTGGTTTCATATGAACTTTAAAGTAGTTTTTTCCAATTCTGTGAAGAAAGTCATTGGTAGCTTAATGGGGATGGCATTGAATCTATAAATTACCTTGGGCAGTATGACCATTTTTATAATATTGATTCTTCCTATCCATAAGCATGAAATGTTCTTCCATTTGTGTCCTCTTTTATTTCATTGAGCAGTGGTTTGTAGTTCTCCTTGAAGAGGTCCTTCACATCCATTGTAAGTTGGATTCCTAGGTATTTTATTCTATTTGAAGCAATTGTGAATGGGAGTTTACTCTGATTTGGCTCTGTTTGTCTGTTACTGGTGTATAAGAATGCTTGTGATTTTTGCACATTGATTTTGTATCCTGAGACTGTGCTGAAGTTGCTTATCAGCTTAAGGAGATTTTGGGCTGAGACAATAGGGTTTTCTAAATATACAAGCATGTCATCTGCAAACAGGGACAATTTGACTTCCTCTTTTCCTAATTGAATACCCTTGATTTCTTTCTCCTGCCTGATTGCCCTAGCCAGAACTTGCAACACTATGTTGAATAGGAGTGGTGAGAGAGGGCATCCCTGTCTTGTGCCAGTTTTCAAAGGGAATGCTTCCAGTTTTTGCCCATTCGGTATGATATTGGCTGTGGGTTTGTCATAAATAGTTCTTATTATTTTGAGATACGTTCCAACAATACAGAATTTATTGAGAGTTTTTAGCATGAAGGGCTGTTGAATTTTGTCAAAGGCCTTTTCTGCATCTATTGAGATAATCATGTGGTTTTTGTCTTTAGTTCTGTTTGTATGCTGGATTACGTTTATTGATTTGCATATGTTGAACCAGCCCTGCATCCCAGGGATGAAGCCCACTTGATCATGGTGGATGAGCTTTTTGATGTGCTGCTCGATTTGGTTTGCCAGTATTTTATTGAGGATTTTTGCATCGATGTTCATCAGAAATATTGGTCTAAAATTCTCTTTTTTTGTTGTGTCTCTGCCAGTCTTTGGTATCAGGATGATGCTGGCCTCATAAATTGAGTTACAGAGGATTCCCTCTTTTTCTATTGATTGGAATAGTTTCAGAAGGAATAGTACCAGCTCTGCCTTGTACTTCTGGTAGAATTTGGCTGTGAATCTGTCTGGTTCTGGACTTTTTTTTGGTTGGTAGGCTGTTAATTATTGCCTCAATTTCAGAGCCTGTTATTGGTCTGTTCAGGGATTGAGCTTCTTCATGGTTTAGTCTTGGAAGAGTGTATGTGTCCAGGAATTTATCCATTTCTTCTAGGTTTTCTAGTTTATTTGCGTAGAGGTGTTTATAGTATTCTCTGATGGTAGTTTGTATTTCAGTGGGGTCGGTGGTGATATCCCCTTTATCATTTTTAATGTGTCTATTTGATTCTTCTCTCTTTTCTTTATTAGTCTTGCTAGCAGTCTATCAATTTTGTTGATCTTTTAAAAAAAAACAGCTCCTGGATTCATTGATTTTTTGAAGGGTTTTTTGTGTCTCTATCTTGTTCAGTTGTGGTCTAAGGTTAGTTATTTCTTTCTTTCTGCTAGCTTTTGAATGTGTTTGCTCTTGCTTCTTTAGTTCTTTTAATTGTGATGTTAGGGTGTCAATTTTAGTTCTTTCCTGTTTTCTCTTGTGGGCATGTAGTGCTATAAATTTCCCTCTACACACTGCTTTAAATGTGTCCCAGATATTCTGGTATGCTGTATCTTTGTTCTCATTGGTTTCAAAGAGCATCTTTATTTCTGCCTTCATTTCGTTATGTACCCAGTAGTCATTCAGGAGCAGGTTGTTCAGTTTCCATGTAGTTGAGCAGTTTTGAGTGAGTTTCTTAATCCTGAGTTCTAGTTTGATTGCACTGTGGTCTGAGGGACAGTTTGTTATAGTTTCTGTTCTTTTACATTTGCTGAGGAGTGCTTTACTTCCAACTATGTGGTCAATTTTGGAATAAGTGTGATGTGGTGCTGAGAAGAATGTATATTCTGTTGATTTGGGGTGGAGAGTTCTGTAGATGTCTATTAGGTCCACTTGGTGCAGAGTTGAGTTCAATTCCTGGATATCCTTTTTAATTTTCTGTCTCGTTGACCTGTCTAATGTTGACAGTGGGGTGTTAAAGTCTCCCATTATTGTGTGGGAGTCTAAGTCTCTTTGTAAGTCTCTAAGGACTTGCTTTATGAATCTGGGTGCTCCTGTATTGGGTACATATATATTTAGGACAGTTAGCTCTTCTTGTTGAATTGATCCCTTTACCATTATGTAATGGCCTTTGTCTCTTTTGATCTTTGTTGGTTTAAAGTCTGTTTTATCAGAGACTAGGATTGCAATCCCTGCCTTTTTTTTGTTTTCCATTTGCTTGGTAGATCTTCCTCCATCCCTTTATTTTGAGCCTATGTGTGTCTCTGCACATGAGATGGGTCTCCTGAATACAGCACACTGATGGGTCTTGACTCTTTATCCAATCTGCCAGTCTGTTTCTTTTAATTGCAGCATTTAGCCCATTTACATTTAAGGTTAATATTGTTATGTGTGAATTTGTTCCCGTCATTATGATGTTAGTTGGTTATTTTGCTCGTTAGTTGATGCAGTTACTTCCTAGCATCAATGGTCTTTACAATTTGGCATGTTTTTGCTGTGACTGGTAGCAGTTGTTCCTTTCCATGTTTAGTGCTTCCTTCAGGAGCTCTTGTAGGGCAGGCCTGGTGGTGACAAAATCTTTCAGCATTTGCATGTCTGTAAAGGATTTCATTTCTCCTTCACTTATTAAACTTAGTTTAGCTGGCTATGAAATTCTGGGTTGAAAATTCTTTTCTTTAAGAATGTTGAATATTGACCCCCAGTCTCTTCTGGCTTGGAGAGTTTCTGCTGAGAGCTCTGCTGTTAGTCTGATGGGCTTCCCTTTGTGGGTAACCCGACCTTTCTCTCTGGTTGCCCTTAAGATTTTTTCCTTCATTTCAACTTTGGTGAATCTGACACTTAAGTGTCTTGGAGTTGCTCTTCTTGAGGAGTATCTTTGTGGTGTTCTCTGTATTTCCTGAATTTGAATGTTGGCCTGCCTTGCTAGGTTGGGGAAGTTCTCCTGGATAATATCCTGCAGAGTATTTTCCAACTTGTTTCCATTCTCCCCGTCACTTTCAGGTACACCAATCAGATGTAGATTTGGTCTTTTCACATAGTCTCATATTTCTTGGAGGTTTGTTCATTTCTTTTTACTCTTTTTTCTCTAAACTTCTCTTCTCACTTCATTTCATTCATTTGATCTTCAATCATGATACCCTTTCTTCCAGTTGATCGAATCAGTTACTGAAGCTTGTACATTTGTCATGTAGTTCTCGTGCCATGGTTTTCAGCTCTATCAGGTCATTTAGGGACTTCTCTATACTGGTTATTCTAGTTAGCCATTTGTCTAATCTTTTTTCAAGGTTTTTAGGTTCTTTGCAATGGGTTCGAACTTCCTCCTTTAGCTCAGAGAAGTTTGATCATCTGAAGCCTTCTTCTCTCAACTTGTCAAAGTCATTCTCTGTCCAGCTTTATTCCATTGCTGGTGAGGAGCTGCATTCCTTTGGAGGGGGAGAGGCACTCTGATTTTTAGAATTTTCAAATTCTCTGCTGTTTTTCCCCCATCTTTGTGGTTTTATCTACCTTTGGTCTTTGATGATGGTGACGTACAGATGGGGTTTTGGTGTGGATATCCTTTCTGTTTGTTAGTTTTCCTTCTAACAGTCAGGACCCTTAGCTCCAGGTCTGTTGGAGTTTTCTGGAGGTCCACTCCAGACACTGTTTGCCTGGGTATCAGCAGCGGAGGCTGCAGAAGAGTGAATATTGCTGAACAGCAAATGTTGCTGCCTGATCATTCCTCTGGAAGCTTCATCTCAGAGGGGTACTCGGCCTTGTGAGGTGTGAGTTTGCCCCTACTGGGGGGGTGCCTCCCAGTTAGGCTACTCGGGGGTCAGGGACCCACTTGAGGAGGCAGTCTGTCCGTTCTCAGATCTCAAACTTCATGCTGGGAGAACCACTACTCTCTTCAAAGCTGTCAGACAGGGACATTTAAATCTGCAGAGGTTTCTGTTGCCTTCTGTTTGCCTATGCCCTGTCCCCAGAGGTGGAGTCTGTGGAGGCAGGCAGGCCTCCTTGAGCTGTGGTGGGCTCCACTCAGTTCGAGCTTCCTGGCCGCTTTGTTTACCTACTCAAGCCTCAGCAATGGTGGGCGTCCCTCCCCCAGCCTTGCTGCCGCCTTGCAGTTAGATCTCAGACTGCTGTGCTAGCAATGAGGGAGGCCCCGTGGGCGTGGGACCCTCCGAGCCAGGTGCAGGGTATAATCTCCTGGTGTGCCGTTTGCTAAGACCCTTGGTAAAGTGCAGTATTAGGGTGGGAGTGACCCGATTTTCCAGGTGTTGTATCAAGGTTTCCCTTGACTGGGAAAGGGAATTCCCTTCCCCCTTGCACTTCCAGGGTGAGGTGATACCTTGCCCTGGTTTGGCTCTCGCTCAGTGGGCTGCACCCACTGTCCTGCACCTACTTTCTGACATGCCCCAGTGATATGAAGCCAGTACCTCAGTTGGAAATGCAGAAATCACCCATCTTCTGTGTCACTCACACTGGGAGCTGTAGCCTGGAGCTATTCCTATTCAGCCATCTTGGAACCGCCTCCGGATTCTGTATTTTTAACAAGCTTTTGAAGACATTCTTATGATCCTGGAAGTTGGAAATTGCAAGACTAGGACAGCTCCAATTTTAAAGTTCCTCGTAAATCAAGCACATGAGAAGCAAGGGCATGGGTGGATGATGGTGGTAGTGGTTAGAGCAGATTTGCCTTTGTTAGGCACTAATGGTGTAGTGTTTCTTAAATTTTACTATAAAGAGAATTACTCCTTGGTTTTATTAAAAAGCAGGTTCTTGTAATTTCTCCTGTCTGTGTTTCCACCCAGCTCTCAGATCCTGATGTAGTGGATTTGGAGATTAGCCTGGGTAACTACATTAAAAAAAAAATCACAATTGATTCTGATGTAAGTGGTTCTCAGGCCTCATTCTGAAAAACATTAGCTTATTTTCCACTGATTTCTCTAATCATAGTAAGTCAGTTCTTGGAGGAGCTTTGAAGATGTGGGATGAAGGAGTTTTGATGGAGCTAAAGGGAGAGACCTATCCAGTACATACTTTGCTGATACAGCCTTGCGTAGCTGGTTCCTGCCATATTACCTACTCAAGCCTCAGCAATATGTCAGTTCCCCGACATATTACATCCTCTGAGACAAGAGCTTATAAATTTTAAGATGTAGTGTGTAAACCATTAGAAGGAAATTAGGATGGAAAGGAATGCCCAGGTAACTAAGGAGGGGCTGAAATGTTTTCTCTCCTACCCCTGTCCTCTTCTTTTGCAGAAGAAAGTATGAAATTGGCTCTGAGGCAGCAAGAAAATGTGAACAACACAATGAAGAGGGTGAAAGATGAAGAACGCCCTGCTCTGAAGGTAGTGGAAGCCGAGGTGAACGAGACAAAGGAGCACAAAACCGAAATGAAACTCTTCCCACACTCACAGCTTTTCAGGCAGTGGGGCGAGGATCTTTCTGAGGCCCAGCAGAAAAAGGCCCAGGACCTCTTCCGGAAGGTTGGTTACAACGCGTACCTCAGCAACCAGCTGCCTCTCAATCGCACCATCCCCGATACACGAGACTACAGGTGGGATGAACCAGGCTTGGGCTTCTAGGGTCCTCAGTTTGATTTGAGGATGAGCTTTGGGAGCAGTGAAAATTGAAGGTTGGGGGAGTGGGGGATTGGTGGGGAAGGGGTTCAGGCTGAGCAAAGTTTTTGTTTTAAATTTATTTTATAATGACAGCTCAGAGAAGATAGCCACCTGATCCAAATATTTACAGACCCTTGGGAAAGAACAGAAATGTCAGAGGAGCAGAGGTCCTTTGCAACTCTGACCCAGAGAAACAGAGATATGGTGGGTCTAACTGATCATTTTACAGATGAGGAAATTGAAGCTGAGAAGGGACTTGCGCAAGTCACACCAAAGCCAGCAGCTCTACCGCCTTCCCTAGGACTTTGCTCAAATTCTCTACTTGGATTCCTCTTTGCTGGTAAATCTAATTTGAAGAGCAATCCCTCTCCCTCTCCTTCTGTTTCCCTTTCCCATTGTTTCTTTTCTCTTTCTGCGTCTCCCACGCTCCTTCATAATACTTTTTAAGAAACAGCTTTGTTGAGATATAATTCACATACTGTGTAATTTATCCATTTAAAGTGTACAATTTAATGTTTTTCAGTATATTCACAGAGCTATTCCCCATTCCCACAATCAATTTTAAAACATTTTCATCACTTTACAAAGAAACTGCATTAGCAGGCCCTCCCCATTTTCCTACAACTTCCTCATCCCTAGGCAACCACCACTTATCTACTTTTTATCCCTATGGATTTGTCTGTTCTGGACCTTTGGTATTAATGGAATCATATAATATGGGGTCTTCTGTGACTCATATTTTTCACTTATCACAATGTTTTCAAGTATCATTCACATTATAACACATATCAATACTTCATTCCTTCTTATTGTCAAATAATGTTTCATTGTCTGGATTATACCGCATTTCCTTTATCCATTCATCAGGTGATGAACATTTGGATTGTTCCCACTTCTTGACCATTATGAATAATACTGCTATGAACATTCATGTATAAGTTTTTGTGTGAACAAATGTCTTCTTTTTTTGCAGGTGTACCCTGTGGGTAGAGTTGCTAGGCCGTATGATAATTCTGTATTTAGCCTTTCAAAGAACTGCCAGGTGGTTTTCCAAGTGACTCCATCATTTAACATTCCCTCAAGCAGTAATGAGAGTTCTGATTTTTCCACATGCTAACATTTGTTATTATTTTTCTTTTTAACTATAGTCATCCTAGTGGGTCTGAAGCGATATCTCATTGTGATTTTGTTTTAAATTACCCTGAGGCCTGACAACATGGGACATCTTTTCATGTACTATTAGCCATGTGTACATCTTCTCTGGAGAAATGTCTATTTGGAGACATTCTTTTTTAAAAAGAATTGGCTTATTTATCTTTTTGTTATTGAGTTGCAAAGTACTTTATATATTCTAGACGTAAATTCCTCTCAGAAATATGACTTGTTAATGTTTTCTTTCATTGTGTAGATTGTCTGTTCACTTTCTTGATGGTCGTCTTTGAAACACAGAGTTTTAAATCTTAATGATGTCCAATTTATCTATTTTCTCCTTGGTTGCTTGTACTGTTGGTGTTATATCTAAGAGACCATTGCTTGGTACAAGGTCACAAAGGTTTTCACCCATGTTTTCTTCCAAGAATTTTATAGTTTCAGTCTTAAATTTAGGTGTTTGGTCCATTTTGAACTAGTTTTTGTACATAATGTGACAAGGAGGGTCCAACTTCATTCTTTTATATGTGGCTGTTTAGATATCCTAGTACCTTTGTTGAATAGGCTGCTCTTTCCACATCAGATTGTCCTGCCACCCTTGTTGAAATCAATTGGTGATAAATGTAAGGGTTTGTTTCTGGATATCAATCCTATTTCGTTGCTGTATAGGCCTATCCTTATGCCAGGAACACATTGTCTTAACAATTGTAATTTTGTAGTACATTTTGAAGTTGAAAATGTGAGTCTTCCAACTTCTTTCTCAAGGCTGTTTTGTCTATTCTGGGACTTTGAATTTCCATATGAGTTTTAGGACTCGTTTGTCAATTTCTGCAAAGAAACCAGCAGGATTTTGACAGGGATTTCATTAACTCTGTAGATCTGTAGATTTGTGGAGGACTTCGTTTTAAAAATTAGATCTTCCAATCCACAAATGTGAGAAATTTTTTCATTTATTTAGGTCTTTAATTTCTTTCAACAATATTTTGAGTTTTCACAGTATAAGTTTTTTCACATCTTTTGTTAAATTTATTCCTAGGTATTTGTCTTTTTGATGCTATTGGAAATGTGACTGTTTTAAAAAATATTTTATTTAAATTGGCAAAATTGTGTATCTTATCATGTACAATATGATGTTTTGAAATGTATACACATTATGGAATGGCAATATATATATAAATTAACATATGCATTACCTCACAGTTATTTTTGGTGAGAATACTTGACATCTACTCTCTTAGCAATTTTCAAGAATACCACATATTGCTATTGACAATAGTCACAATGTTGTACAACACATCTCTTGAACTTATTCCTCCTATCTAACTGAAATTTGTATCCTTTAACCTAACATTTCTCTAACCCCTCTTCACCCAGCCCCCACCCTGGCTCCTGGTAACCACCTTTCATTCTACTCTCTACTTCTATGAGTTTAACTTTTTTAGATTCCACGTATAAGTGAGATCATGTAGTATTTGTATTTCTGTTCCTGGCTTATTTTACTTAATGTAATGTCCTCTACATTTATCCACGTTGTCACAAGAGACAGAATTTCCTTCTTTTTTGTGGCTGAATAGTATTCCACTATTATGAATAATGCTCCCATGAAAATGGGAGTGCAGTCTCTCTTCAATATACTAATTCATTTCCTATGGAGATATATTCAGTATACGGTTGCTAGATCATACAATAGTTCTATTTTTAGTATTTGAGGAATCTTTATACTATTTTCCTTATTGGGTATACTAATTTACATTCCCACTAACTGTGCAATGGTTCTTTTTTTTCTACATTATCGCCAATACTTGTTATCTTTTATTTGTTGATAGTAGCCATTCTAAAAAGGGTGAGATGATAGCGCAATGTGAGTTTAATTTGCATTTTCCCTGATGGTTAATGTTATGGAATATTTTTTTCATAAAGCTCTTGGCCATTTATAGTCTTCTTTTGAGAAATATTTGATTAGATCATTTGCTGATTTTTATTTTTCTTGTTATTGAGTTGTTTCTGTTTCTTATTTATTCTGGATATTAACTTCTTATTAAATATATAGTTTGCAAATATTTTATCTCATTCTGTAGGTTGTTTCCTCATTCTTTTGATTTTTTTCTTTGCCGTGTAGAAGCTTTTTAGTTTGATGTAATCCTATTTGTCTATTTTTGTTTTTGTTGCCTGTGGCTTTGGGGTCTTATCCAAAAAGTCATTGCCCAAACCAATGTTCTGGAAAATTTTCCCTATTTTCTTTCTAGGAGTTTTACAGTTTTGGGTTTTATATTTAAGTCTTTAATCTAGTTTCAGGTCATTTTTGTATATGGTGTGATGAGATAGAATTCCGTATTATTCTTTTTAAATGTGGATATTCAGTTTTCTCAACACCATTTATTGAAGAGGCAGTTCTTTTCCCATTGTGTTTTCTTGACATCTTTGTTGAAAATCAGTTACCTATAAATGTGTGGATTTATATCTGTGCTCTATGTTCTGTTCCACTACTCTATGTCTGTTTTTATGGCAGTATCATGCTGTTTTGATTACCGTAGCTTAATATAATATATTTTGAAGTCATGTAATGTAATGTCTCCAGCTTTCTCCCTTTGGCTAAAGATTGCTTTGGCTATTCAGGATAATTTATGGTTCCATTTAGAACTTTTAGAGTTGTTTTTTCTATCTGTAAAGAAAAGTCTTTAGAATTTTGATAGGGATTGAATTCAATCTGTAGATCACTTTGGGAAGTATGAACATTTTAACAGTATTAATTCTTCCAACCCATGAACCTGAGATGATTTTTCATTTATTTATGCTTCTTTAATTTCATTGACCAGTATTTTATAGTTTTCAATGTAGAGATTTTTCACTTCCTTGGTTAAATGTATTCATAAGTATTAAGTGTTGGTATAGTTTGTATGTAGAATTGTTTGCTTGATTTCCTTTTTCGATAGTTTGCTGTTGGTGTATAGTAAGGCTTCTGATTTTTGTATGTTGATTTTGCAACTTTACTGAATTGTTTACCATTTTTGGTTGGTTCTTTAGGGCTTTATGTATATAGATCATATCATCTGCAAACAGGGACAATCTACACTTCTTTTCCAGTTTTGATGCCTTTTTATTTCTTTCTCTTGCCTGATTGCTCTCGCTAGGACTTCTAGTAGCATGTTGAATAGAAATGTGAGAGTGGGCATTCTTGTCTTGTTCCGGACCTTAGAGGAAAAGCTTTCAATTTTTCCTCGTTGAGTATGATGTTAGCTGTGGGTTTGTCATATGACCTTTATTGTGTTGAAGCTACAATTCTTCTATACCTAATTAGTTAAGAGTTTTTATCATGAAAAAATGTTTAGTTTTTAAGTGATTTTTCACATCTATTGAGATGATCATATGGCTTTTATCCTTCATTCTGTTAACATGGTGTATTACAGATACAGATTTGTGTATGTTGGACTATCTTTGGATTGCATCCCTGAAATAAATCTCACTTCATTATGGTAAATAATCTTTTAAATGCATATTCAATTCAGTTTGCTAGTATTTTGATGAGGATTTTTGCATTAGCATTCATCAGGTATATTGGCCTGTAGTTTCCTTTTTTTCAGTCTTCTTGTCTGGTTTTGTTATCAGGGTAATATTGGCCTTATAAAATCAGTTTGAAAGTATCACCTACACTTCGATTTTTTGGAAGAGTTAGAGAAGGACTGGTATTATTAGTTCTTCCTTAAATGTTTGGTAGAATTCAGCAGTGAAGTCATCAGGTCCTGGGCTTGCCTTTTTTTTTTTCTTTTTTGAGACCAAGTCTCACTCTGTCACCCAGGCTGGAGTGCAGTGACACAGTCTTGGCTCACTGCAACCTCCAACCTCCACCCGTCAGGTTCAAGCAATTCTTGTGCCTCAGCCTCCTGAGTAGCTGGGATTACAGGCACCTGCCACCACGTCCAGCTAACTAATCTTTGTATTTTCAGTAGAGATGGGATTTTGCCGTGTTGGCCAGGCTGATTTCAAACTCCTGACCTCAAGTGATCCACCTGTCTCAGCCTCCCAAAGTGCTGGAATTACAGGCATGAGCCACCACACAGCCCCTAGGCTTGTCTTTGATAGGAAATTTTTTATTGCTAATTCAGTCTCCTTACTTATTATTGGTCTGTTCAGATTTTCCATTTTTCATGATTCAATCTTGATAGGTTGTATGTGTCCATGAATTTATCTATTTCTTAGGGGTTGTACAATTTGTTAATGTGTAATTGTTCATAAGCCTCCTATGACCTTTTATATTTCTGTTGTATCAGTTGTAATTTCTGTTTCTCATTTCTGATTTTATTTATTTGATTCCTCTTTTTTTCTTAGTCTAGATAAAGATTCATCAATTTTGTTTATCTTCTCAAAAAACCAAGTCTTAGTTTTATGACTATTATCTATTGTTTTTTTTAAAATCTCCATTGTATTTATTTTTGCTCTGATCTTTATTATTTACTCCTTCTACTAACTTTGAACTTAGTTTGTTCTTAGTTTTCTAGTTCCTTGAGGTCAAACTCTTTGTTTGATATATTTTTTCTTTTTTTGATGTAGGCATTTATTCTGTAAGCTTGACTCTTAGAACTGCTTTTGCCACATCCTGTGAGTTTCGATAGTTTGCTTTTCATTTTTATCTGTTCAATATTCTTTTTAATTTCCTTTGTATTTTCTTCATTGATCCATTGGCTGTTCAGGGGCATGTTATTTAAATTTTATATGTTTGCAAATTATTCCAAATTCCTCCTGTTGTTGATTTCTTGCTTCATACCACTGTGGTCAGAAAAGATACTTGATATGGTTTCAGTCTTCTTAAATTTGTTAAGATTTGTTTTGTGGCCTAACATATGATCTATCCTGGAGAATGTTCCTCGTGCACATGAGAAGAATGTGTATTCTGTTGTGGTTATTGGAGTGCTCTGTATATGTTTGTTAGTCTATTTGGTCTAGAGTGTAGTTTAAGTCTGATGTTTCCTTATTGATTTTCTGCCTGGATGATATTCCCGTTGCTGAAAGTAGGGTATTAAAGTTTCCTACTATTATTGTATATTTTAAATATATTAACATTTGCTTTTTTACATTAGGTTCTCCAGTGTTGGTTATCTATATATTTACAACTGTTGTATTCTCTTGCCAAATTAATCCCTGTATCATTTTTTCTTTTTTTTTTGAGACGGAGTCTAGCTCTGTCGCCCAGGATGGAGTGCAGTGGCCGGATCTCGGCTCACTGCAAGCTCCGCCTCCCGGGTTCACGCCATTCTCCTGCCTCAGCCTCCCGAGTAGCTGGGACTACAGGCGCCTGCCACCTCGCCCGGCTAGTTTTTTGTATTTTTTAGTAGAGATGGGATTTCACCATGTTAGCCAGGATGGTCTCGATCTCCTGACCTCGTGATCCACCCGTCTCGGCCTCCCAAAGTGCTGGGATTACAGGCTTGAGCCACTGCACCCGGCCAATCCCTGTATCATTATTAACGATATTCTTTGCCATGTTTTACAGTTTTTGGCATAAAGTCTACTTTATCGAGGTATAGCTATTCCTAATTGCTTTTGGTTTCCATTTACATGGAATATCATTTTCCAGCCCTTCACTTTGAATCTATATGTGTCTTTAATGGTGACGTGGGTTTCTTGTAAGCAGCATATAGTTGGGTCTTGTTTTCTTTCTTACCCATTTCGCCACTGTATGTCTTTTGATTAAGTAAAACCCATTTACATTCAAGGAAATTATTGATAGGTAAGGACTTTCTACTGCGATTTTGTTAATTGTTTTTCTGGTTGTCTTTGTTAGATCATTTTTTCCTTTCTTTCTTGCCATCATCCTTTGTGATTAAGTTGTTTTCTCTAGTGGTATGCTTTGATTCTTTACCTTTTATTTTTGTGTATCAATGGTAAGTTTTTGCTTTGTGCTTTCCATGAAGCTTGCAAAAAGCATATTATCGGTATAACAAACTATTTTAAGCTGATAGCAACCTAACTTTGATTGCAAAGAATCTCTACACTTTTACTCCACTCCCCCAGTTTTTAATTTTTAATGTCATCATTTACATCTTACCGAATTATTAGAGCTATTATTGTTTTAATAGTTTTGTCTTTTAATCTTCATATTAAAGATATAAGTAACTTATACACCATCTTTACAATGAGTGTTCTGACTTTGTATATTTACTTTTATGAGCAAGTTTTATAGGTTCATATGTTTTCACATTACTAATTAGCCTCCTTTTCTCTCAGCTTGAAGAACTCTCTTCAACATTTGTTGTAAGACAGATCTGGTGGTAATTAACCCCCTCAGGTTTTGTTCATCTTTATCTATCCTTCATTGCTTAAGGACAGCTTTTCTGGGTACATATAGTATTCTTGGTTGGCAGATGTGTTTTCCACTTCATCACGTTTCACTATTATTTATTTAAATAGGCTTTCTACCACTTTGTCTTTTTCTTCTCCTTTTTGAATGTTATACTTCAAATATTTGCTCTTTTGATGGTCTCCCATAAATTCAATGAGGTTTGTTCATTTTATATCTTTTACTATTATAAAATTTTCTCCTTTAGTGCTAGTAACATTTTTGTCGTAATACCTGTTTTGTTTGATATTAGTATAGCCAGTCTAGTTTTCTTACGGTTGCTGTTTACATGATGTATCATTTTCTATCTTTTTACTTTCAACCTATTTGTCTCTTTCAACCTAAAGTATGGTTCCTATAGACAGCATATAGTTGGATCTTTTGAAAAATGCAATCTCTCATTCCCTACCTATTGATTGGATTGTTTAATTTGTTCACATTTAATGTTTTATTGATATAGTTGAATTTATTTCTGCTGTTCTATTTTTGTTTTCTAGTGTCTCATGCCTTTTCCTTCTCTCCATCTTTTACCTTTTCTTTTTTCCCATTAAGTGAATATTTTCTAATATAACTGTATAATTCTTTTAATGATTTTTCACTATATTTTTTGATTTTTTAAGTGGTTGTTTTAGGGCTTATCACATACATTTTAACTTATCAGAATCTACTTAGAATTATAGTAGCTTAATTTCAATGAGATACGAAAAAGTTATTAATATATTGCTCTACTTGCTCTTCCTCCTTTTTTACTATTATTATTACATGTTACATATATGTGTGGTAAAACTCCAAAATGCATTATGATTGTATAATTTTATGTCCATTAAAGAAAATGAGAAAAAGGAGAGGAAGTATTAAGGATAGGCTTTGTTATATTCACCTTCTTATTTTACATATCTGATTCTGTACATTTGTTCCTGTGGATTCATTTTACTATCTTGTGTCATTTCTTTAACACAGCTTTGTTCCCATTCACCTTTCTGTGCGGTTATTACCAAATATATTACATTGTGATATTATAGACTGAATTATACAATTATATAGAAATTGCTTTATGCAATTGCTTTTTACTTTTTAAATTAAGAGAGGAAAAGAGAAAGATATATATCTATACTGTCTTTTATAATTACATAATTACCTTTGCTGATATTTGTGTGTGTGTGTATGTGTGTGTGTGTGTGTATTTGAATTACTGTCTAAGGTCACTTGCTTTCAGCCTAAAGAGATTAGTTTTTCTTGTAAGGTGGGTCTGCTAGCAACAAATAAATTCTCTCAGCATTTGTTTATCTGTCAATGCCTTTATTCGAAAAAGATAAAAAATGTAAGATAAAAAATGTAAGATAAAAAATGCTTGGTTGGCAGTTTCATTTTTCTTCTGGCATTTTCAATATGCCATCCCATTGCTTTCTGACCTCTATTGTTTTTGATGAGATATCAACTGTCAATCTTATTGGGGTTCCCTTGTATGTGATAAGTCATTTTTTCTTTTTGTTTCTTTCAAGATTTTCTTTTCATCTTTGGCTCTCAGCATTTGGATTATGATGGGCCTGGGTGTGTATCTCTGCATTCGTTCTACTTGGAATTCGTTGAGTTTCTTGGATCTGCCTCAAAAAATTTTGAGAATGAATATTTCTTTTGGGGATTATAAAATGTATCATAAATTGCAGCCTCTTAGTACTAAGATCTTATAGCTGAATTGAACAGCCATCAAGTGAAAAGAAATTGTGACCAGGCCGTTCACAAATTGCTTTCTCTTTATGCTTTTAACCATCAGAGCAAAGTAATCCACATTCAAGGTTCGACCTGTGATTCATGTAGTGCATGATAGTGGCTTGCTGTATGGTTTGATTGATGAATTGGTACTTTCTATCACATCACCCTAAAAATGATTCTCTAGCATCCCTGACTCTCTGAGTTAGAAGGGAGTAGGAGAGCCTTAAATGAAGAAGAGAAAACTACTTCTTTACCAAGGCCTACTTATTTCAACATGTAGATTGCTTTACCTTGGATGTTTCACTCTAAGGTATTTAGAGGAATATTTAAACGAATTAGCTTTTGAAAGAAATGGTGAAACATTTCATCTTTCATGCCAACTCCAACTAACTGGTGGTGACTACCTGGAGTATTGTAGTGGGAAGACTTTTGGGTCAATATGATCAAAGACATAAGTGCTGTGATCTATTAGCAATGCCTGCTATATACAAGGAAGAGGAAATGGTGGCAATTATGTTAGTATTTGCCACTTGTGACCTGGGAGGCAAGTAGGACCTAATATATTTTCTGCAGGATCCACTGTATAATTTAGATCTTGAGGCATGAGGATAATACGCAGGGATCAATTGGTAACTGGAGCTGCTTTGTTCTTAATTTTGGAGCATTTAGGTTTAATTCCATAGAGATTAATTCATAAAACTGCTTCTCAAAAAGTTTTACTATGGTGAAAACTATATATGAATCAAGTGCCTATATATACCTTAATAATGTCTGAGTCATATCTGATACTTAGAAACCAGGAGACAACCTGTCTTCCCTGATGCCCATAAAAAGATCCATGTGGCTCAGACACATAGATTTCAGAGCTAAAGCATTCTGGAAACCTTCATGGTTTGAGTACTACAGATAGATAACTCCACTGACTTTACTGAAAAATAAGTCATTTAGTGAATGAAAGCACGGTGAAACCCCGTCTCTACTAAAAAATACAAAAAACTAGCCGGGTGAGATGGCGGGCGCCTGTAGTCCCAGCTACTCGGGAGGCTGAGGCAGGAGAATGGCGTGAACCCAGGAGGCGGAGCTTGCAGTGAGCTGAGATCCGGCCACTGCACTCTAGCCTGGGCGACAGAGCAAGACTCCGTCTCAAAAAAAAAAAAAAAAAAAAAAAACAGAATCTTGAATTTAGCATAGGCATTGTATGCTATTTAGTCCAGCTTCCTGCCAAATGAGATGCCAAAACGATTGTGGTTCCTAGGTTTCCTCAGCTTTCTGGATAGCTGTTTGATACCAGAAAGGTGCCAGCCCTGGCAGTTCTCACATTGTCATGTCCTCTCTCTACCTTTCAGAGACTGGAGAAAGGCTTCAGGAGGCTGTGCTGTGTAATTGGAGAATGAAGCAGTCACTTAATTGAATTTGGATAGATATAAAATACCAACAAATGATTAAATAATTAAACACACAAAAAGGCACAGCTTCAATAATTAATCTCTAATAGGGAGCCCACCTGCTGTGAACAGGACCACCTACACAATTTGCAGAGCCCAGTGCAAAATGAAAATGAGGGACATTTGTTAAAAAATAATTAAGAATTTCAAGATGATAAAAGTAATGAATTAAATCAATGGGGGAGGCCTACATGTGGAGTCCTGTGTGACTGCCCAGGTTGCATACCATGAGGCTGGCCCTCCCAGTGTAATATATATTCTCACACTGGGATTTTCTAAGGCAAATTATGCCAGCCACATAATTTGCTTTGGGAAATCCCAATGTAAGAATACATATTTTGCAACTGATTAAAGTCTGTTTGCATGTATAGAAATTAGTTTATGTGTTCCACACAACAGTAGTTTCAGGCAAAATTGTGATATGAATAAAGTTTATCTTTTCAGCTGTAGCACATAGAACTTACCTTATCTCCTTCTGCCATTCTCTCCCGTTGCTTGAGGTGGTACACTGTGATTCTCTGCTGGGAGGAGTGGCTAGAGATCGGTTCCTCTAGATGTCGTCCAACCAACAAATACTTTTTCAGTATCTTCTGCTGCACTCTTCAATATGATAGCTACCAGTCACATGTGGCTACTTAAATGTAAATTAGTTAAAATTATTTGCTTGAGGTGGTACACTGTGATTCTCTGCTGGGAGGAGTGGTTAGAGGTCGGTTCCTCTAGATGTCATCCAACCAACAAATACTTTTCCAGTATCTTCTGCTGCACTGTTCAGTATGATAGCTACCAGTCGCATATGGCTATTTAAATGTAAATTAATTAAAATTAAATTAAGCATTTAAGTTTTGGTTACATTAGCCATATTATAAGTGCTTGATAGGCACGCGTGGCTAGTAGCTATCATTATGTATAGGATAGATATAAAAGATTTCATCATTGCAGAAAATTCTACTGGATAGTGCTGGTCTACACATTCCAGGTCAGGTGCTGGTGATGCAGGGAGGAGGGAGAGATTATTCTTTTGGAACCACAGGAGGCACATTTCTGACCTCTTTTGATTGATGTACGGTGGGTAAGAAAATGTGGGTATGGATAAGAGAAGTGTCGTGAAAGCATTTAGAATATAGACAAGAATATGCAAAAGATGCATAGGAAACAGGGCAGAGGAAAGAACATCTGAAGTCACTGATGTGATTATGTGGATTAGAGGAAAGAGAAGTTCAGCAGAATTTTAATCAGTCTTCAATTTAACATAATCACCTATTCTTACTCTCAATTAAATACAGATTTATTGTATAACCATCCCATACCAGACATTAAGAACTGCCACTAGGCTTTAAAGAATTTAAAGTTCATCTCTGCCAGGCTCCTTAGCCTGTGCTTTAAATATTGATCATCCTCAGGCTTTAGTCCAAGGCTCCTTTCTGCTGGTAGTTAAGGTGATTTTATCCACGTACGAATTCACCACTTACATGGCAATGACTCCCAAATCCACAGGACTGTAATCCAGACTGTTCTTCTGAGGCTCCAGGGCCATATATGCAGTGACCTGCCAGGGAATTCCATGGTGTGACTCAGAGGCATCTCAGACGCCACACGGCCAAACCTAAGTTGATCCACTTCTTTTTCTCCTCTTATTGCTCCTGGCTCAGTGAAAGTTGCCATTGTCCAAGTGATAATGACAACAAGAACAAAAATAACCAGCAAAGTAGTAAGAATAGTAGATAACCTTTATGGAGCTTCTTTTATTCTGAGCACTTATGCACATTACCACATTTGAACCTCATAATAATACTATGATGTGAGGATTACTCCTCCTCCTCCTACTATTACTACTAATACTATTGCTGCTAACCACCACCACTCTCACCATCTTATAAATAAGGAAAGGAAGAGAAGCACAAAAAGATCGTGCAGATAGAAAGTGACGACTGTGACTCGAGTGAACACAGGTCTTTCTGGAGACTCTGCTCCTACTCTTATTTACTGTACCACCCTCTTATAGCATTGGTATCACTTGGGAGCCTGGAAGAAATTCAGGATCTCAGACCCCACTCAGACCTCCTGATGAGAGTCTGTACTTTAACAAGATCCCTAAGTGATTTGTGTGTGGGTATTGTTAGTATCTGATAATTTTTTTGTGATCTAGTATTGCCCCTTCAACTTCCACCGGCCCACTACCTTTGAGTAATGAGTGAGACGGGGAAATCAGATTGAAAGTATCTTTCTCTCGCTCCTTTCTTTCTCCAGGGTAGGCCTTAGGTGAGGTCTTCATACCTTCCCACCTGTATTGTGGCATCCACATGTGGCTGATTACCTTCTGTTGTCTTCATGGCAGCCAGAATGGTTTCTTTAGAATGTTAATTTGATCATACCAATTCTTTGCTTAAAATCCTTTAGTCCCTCTAGGATAAAGTCCAATCTTCCTAACTTCCAATGTCCAGTCCTTCTGATATGTCCATCCTCATATCTCTTGGCACTACTACTAAGCAGGGCAGTTCTCCAAGGAGTGTATGCTCTTTTGTGTCCCTGGCATTCATCTGCATTTTGGCTTTTGCCTAAAATCCCCTTGCAATTTCAGAGGCTGCAATTCAAATGCCTGCCAACATACATGTTGTGAGCATTTTGGGTGAGGGTGATGGTGAATGGGTGAACAGCGAGCTACACTGTGAGTAACTGCAGCAACCCTGGTTCTGGACAGAGCAGGGGCTATCTCCCAGAAAAGTGGTTGCAGTGAGATAAATATTTGCTTTGTCAGAGAGACAAGAAATCTGGATTTGTAGGTTGGCAACTACTTTAAGTCTTTAAAAAATGTGTGGATTGAGGCTTCCTTCCAGAATGGCAAAGTGTTGAGTGCAACATTTTCTTTCCCTAGCAAAACAACTATTTAACTGGAAAAAAATCATGATTATTTAAATTTTTTAACAAACTGTTCTAAGGAAATATGCAAATGGAAAAACATTCTTTCAAGAAAATCTACTAAATATCCTTCAGAACAGCAGGAGTCTGTGGCATTGGAGCCATGACTTGTTCCCCCCACCCACCCTCAGCTCTGTCTTACGGAAACTTCACAAGGTTATCTGCTCTGGTGGCTGTGGTCAAGAAGGGGGCTCCCTGTCCCTGCAGGTCCTAGCATACCTAGGTCCTTGGTATCACCCCAGGAAGGGCAGGCCACCCACATTTCACACCTTCTCCTTCCTCCACTAGGAATGCAAAAGTTGTATTCCTAGTGGAGGTGATTGAGGGAGACAGTTGTGACTCCCTTCTTTTATTTTGCCTCTATTCATAGGGTGAAATTTCAACTCCAGGTGTATGAGTCCAAGAACACTGGGCTCCAGTTGCTCCTTCTCCAACTTGCTGTCAGAGTGGAACTTCCATACCAGAATGCACAAGCTAGGAAGACCAGGAGCTCCCGGCGCCGCCACCTCCTTTCCCCCAGCCCACGTCTACCTGTAGAGCAAGGTGTCATTCTAGAAGGGCTTCTGTCTCCACCTCCAGCTCCTGTGCAGTGGTGCAGAAGTTCTATTCAGGAGGAAAGGCAGGATGAAAACCTCCCTAGCTATGTTTAAGGGACTGACCTTATTTAGAACAGAGGATAAAGAAGTCCAGCCCAATGATATTGTTTGAAGCAATAGAGATCTTGGTAGAGAAAATTAAAAAGTATGCTCATAGCTCCATAATTCTGGTGGCAACAAGCAAAATGGCAGAACAACCAGAAATTTAACAGGAAGAATCAGGGAAAACGATTGCCAAGAAGAGCCCTCCTTGGATCACGCTTATCTCTGGGTTGTCTAGAAGTTTGTGTGCAAGCCCCAGGCTGAACCTGCTCAGGAACAGCAAGAGTTGAATGAGGGGAAGACTGAAAATCATTTGCCAACCAGAACACAGATCCATCAGCAAACAGCTGAATCCTCACCGGCACTAGGGGCTGAAGCCCAACCTCTGAACAAATACTGCTTGAACAGTAAACTGCTCTGACTCAGAGGCAACAACTAGGAAGCCAGGATTAAAAATAAAATCATGCACATCCCTGGGAATCTGGAAGACTGTGTGCATACCTAAGGCTGTGCTCTCTCAGGAGTTATCACAGAAAAAAATCCAAGCTACCAGTATGTAGGTCAAAATGTAAACTCCCTGAACTGTGACCGCAGCCTCCATGCCACCTATGTCCCAGAATCTAATCAACCAAGGAGCTTTAAATCCAATCGCTGATGAATAAGTGGCTTATGATGACCTGGAAGCAGCCCCTAGGTAGCCAGGCTAAAAGAGAAAAACAAGAAAAAAAAAAAAAAAAAAGAAGATCAAGATCATGAGCATTAAAGACTGAACACTGCAGGAGAAACAGATTTTATAGACCTTGCAAATTAGTTTAACTAAGTTACCAATTGAATAAATAAACAACCAAGCAAATTACAATGACATTTACCCATTTATTCCTGGGTTATATATAGAGTTACTAGATACTTTGTCTAAAATGATACTTTTTTTTTTTTTTTTTTTGAGACGGAGTCTCGCTCTGTCGCCCAGGCTGGAGTGCAGTGGCCGGATCTCAGCTCACTGCAAGCTCCGCCTCCCGGGTTTACGCCATTCTCCTGCCTCAGCCTCCTGAGGAGTTGGGACTAGAGGCGCCCGCCACCTCGCCCGGCTAGTTTTTTTTATGTTTTTTAGTAGAGACGGGGTTTCACCATGTTAGGCAGGATGGTCTCGATCTCCTGACCTTGCGATCTGCCCGTCTCGGCCTCCCAAAGTGTTGGGATTACAGACTTGAGCCACCACGCCCGGCCCGTTTTAAAGAAGAAATTATGAGACATACAAAGATACAGGAAAGAGTAGTAACTCGTGTACAAGTGAAAACAAAGCAACAAACTTTAGAAGGGGCCCAAATATTGGACTTATCTGATAGTGACTTCAAAGACATCATTGTACATATATTCAAAGAACTAAAGTTAGCCATGTCTAAAGCATTAAAGGAAGGTTATAATGACAATGTCTCATCAAATAGAAACTATCAATAAAGACTTATAAAAAGGTGCCAAATGATCATTCTAAAACTGAAAAGTACAATAATAAAAATGAAGAGTTTGACTTTCATTTTCTGGTCTGGCTTTTAAGGAGCTTAGAAGTCCCCACTGTATCCTAACAGCAAGTAAAAAGCTGAAAAAATGGAAAAATAAAATCTTCTCAGCTCTTATAGGGAAGTGACATTGCAGGGCAAACTGCTGCCCCCAAAATTGGACAGACAGATGGGTAGATATGCAGAATCACAACTTTACCAGAGCAGAAATCATGGGAACCAGTGCGAGGATAGGAAAACCTGAACTGTAAATTGATGAATTGTGGACAAGTCTGAGAATTAAACACTCGGGGAGACCCAGTCATAGGGGCTCCTACACTTGTGTACATTTTACCCCCCAGACCTCTACCAGATCCTCACAGTAAATATCAGAGAAAAATCTCCTCCTGCCTCTGGGAGGGAGAAGGGAAGAGGTGAAAAGGAATCATTTTGAAATATGCCAGATTATTCTGTTCTTCTTAACAAGGTCTGCCCGAAAGAGAAACTATTTTACCAGAGCCCAACCTGCCGGAGTTGTATGATAGCCTAACTGCTGTTGTTTGAATGTTTGTCTTCTCTGAAACTCATGTGAAAATGTATTTGCTGTTGCGACAGTATTGGGAGGTGGGACCCTGAAGAAGTGTTTAGGTCATGAGGGCTCTGCTCTGGTGAATGGGCGAGTGCTCTTACCCCGTCACTATCATGAGAGGGGGTTTGTTATCGTGGGACTGGACTCTTGTTCTTTTCATCCTCTCTTTGCTCTTTCTGCCATGGGATACCTTCTGCCATGTTATCATGCAGCATGAAGCCCCTCACCAGAGGCCAGCACCTTGATATTAGACTTACTCACCTCCAGAACCAGGAGCCAATAAATTTCTGTTCATTATTAAGTTACCCAGTCCCAGGTATACTGTTATAGCTGCACAAAATGGACCAAGGCACTAACTTACCTGGGAGAAGGGGAGCAATCAGCTCCAGCCTGCTTTAGCTTTCTCCATGGTGGAATGAAAATACCCAACTTTAGCTCCCTCTATCCTTTTACATGGGGGAAAAAATATACACTTAAATTTATGATCAACCGATTCTTGACAGGGGTGCCAAGACAATGCAATGGGAGAGAGAATAGTCTGTTCAACAAATGGGTGCTAAGACAAGTGGATATCTAGATGCAAAATAATAAAGTTGGACCCATCATCACGCCATATACAAATATTAACACAAAGTGGTCATAGATGTAAATATAAGAGATAAAACTACACAACACTTAGAAAAAAATGACAGCAAATCTTGGGCGATAGGGGTCGGCAAGAGTTTCTTAGGTATGACACCAAAAGCATAGGTGAAACAAGATTGAAAAGTTGAACTTTATCAAAACTAACTTTGTTTTTTCCTGAAATAACACCATCAAGAAAGTGAAAAGACTGCCCATGGAGTGGGGGAAAATATTTGCAAACCATATGTCTGATAGGAAGTCTAGAATATATAAAGAATGCTTACAAAACTCAATAACAAACTAAAAATGGGCAAACATATAGAAAAAAACGTTTGGAGCTGATAGATACATTTATTACCTTGATTATGATATTGTGGGTGCATGTGTATCTGCAGTTTTTGTGTATCAATTTAACCCCAATGAAGCTATAAAAAGGGTAAACCAGTGCCTAGCATATGGTAAGCATTTAGTAAATACAGGCTAGTTTGCCACCTGTGTCTGGTGGTGAAGTAGAGGGTGTGTCAAAGGTGACTGGGGTCTGAGAACATGGGAAAAGGGCTGTGGCAATGACTGGAAGAAGGCTGCCAGCAAGGAAACTAATCCGGGTGTAGAAGAGGAATGGGAATTCCTTTTGAAGTATGTTGAATGTTCAAATGGAAACATCTGGTAAAGATTAATAAAAAAAGATTTTATCCCCGTAACAGGAGAATTTTGGATAAACGAATATAAAATCTTGCTACTGTGATAAGCCACTAAGAGTTTTGCTTTTCATTGAGTTTGAGGGGTGGATGAACTGGTCGATATAACATCATACAGAGTGAAAGGAAAGATGGGATAGCAATGTTTAAGTAATTAAAAAAATAATATGTTATAAAAATGATCTCTTATAGATGTCTTCAGAAGACATATCCTTCCCAACTCCCATCCCTCAGTGTCGTTCTCATATTCATGAATGAAGCTCTGTCCATTATACAACGGGCCATCACCAGTATCATCAACCGGACACCCTCTCGATTGTTGAAGGAAATCATCTTGGTGGACGATTTCAGCTCAAATGGTGAGCAACGTGATCAAAGAATAACTGTAAAAACGACCACTTATCACCTGTGCTTGGCTGGAAAGAGGTTTTGGCTTACAGTTTAGGACACTTTGGGTTTCTCATGCAGGGAAAATAAAAAGATCATTGGTTGAGGGTCTGTTTGTGCTAGCCACATTTAATCTTCACAAAGTCAAGACAGAGGATAATTATCTCTACATGGATGAGAAAACTGAGACACAAAGAGCTCACACAGTGTGCTTAAATTGGACCGCAAGCCAGTGGCAGAGGTGGGAGTTAGGCCAGGACCGTGTACCTCCAAATTACCTTTGCCCCTCTTATGCACAATGAAGGAGCCTGGCGGGGGGTGAAGTGGAGTCTAGAGAAGGACTCCAGATACCAGGAAGGGACTTAGAGTTGCTCCTTATGAAGAGCAGACCACTCTCCCTGGGTCATGAAGCCTGGAGGAAAGACAGCTTTGGGTGCTGACTCTTCACAGTGGCAACGGCTCTTGCCCACAGGGTGCCCCTGCCCTGAGTCTAGCCCACCCACCCAAGGAAGAGATGTAGAAGATGATGGACCTGAGTCCTCACTTTCTGAGTTCATGGTCCCGGCTTCTCCTTTATAAGTGTTATGTCCTTGGGTAACTCAATGTCTTCATGTTCTGATTTTCTTATACACAAAATATGGATGTTGATGATAATGACTATTTTATGAACTATAGTGAGAATTAAATGAGATCATAATGACAGCTAACATTGCTTGTTCTAAGCACCCTATGTGCGTTACCTTTTTTTATGAGATGGAGTTTCTCTCTTGTCACCCAGGCTGGAGTGCAGTGACGGGATCTTGGCTCACTGCAACCTCCGCCTCCCGGGTTCAACCAATTCTTCTGCCTCAGCCTCCTGAGTACCTCGGATTATAGGAGTGTGCCACCACGCCCAGCTAAGTTTTGTATTTTTAGTAGAGATGGGGTTTCACCATGCTGGCCAAACTGGCCTTGAACTCCTGACCTCAGGTGGTTTGCCCGCCTTGGCCTCCCACAATGCTAGGATTACAGGCATGACCACAGTGCCTGGCCATGTTAACTATTTTAATCATTACAACAGCCCTATGAGGAAGGAACCACTTTTTGACCCATTGTGTAGATGCACAAAACTAAGTCACGGACTGATCAAGGAACTTGTTCAACATCCGACAGCTGGTAAGTGACAGACTTGAGATTTGACCATAAACTTCAGAGTCCAGAGCCCTAGCCCTAACTACTATGTTCCCTTTATAATACATGAATTATGTAAAGCATTTTGCACATGGTGGCCTCTCAGCAAGTGTTGACTCTTAGTTTTATTAATTTTGTGCAACAAATAAAAGACAGTAGAATTAAGTTACAAAAACTTAGAGGTTTGAGCTAGCAGTGAGGAAGAATTTCCTGACTATAAGCGTTATGAAGTGGCAGCTCATTGGAGTCAGAATATGTTCTTTCTCTGTGGATCTTTAAGTACCAGATAGGTTGTTGTACTTTCAACCTGTCTCTCAGGAGAGAGAACAAACAAAATGACTGCTTAAACCTTCTTTTTAAGACTCTTCCATACTAACAATACTTATCTTCATCCTTTGCGTATCTTCCTCTTTTTTACTTCCAATGTAACTAAGCAAAAAATAAGAAGGTACAATTTTTAGAGCAAAATTCCACTGAAACCCAAAGAAAAGAGACTGGTTTCATTCATTTCTGAGCATGGAGACTGGTACCAAGTTGCACACCTGGTTTTCCGAGCCAAAAGTAGGAGCATGATTAAACAGACCTCTGCCCTGGACTTCTGAAGGCACCCTGGCTCTGCTCCCTGACTGAGACAACCGCAGGCAAGTCCCCTCACCTCTTTGGGACTCAGGGTCTTCTTGAGGCAAACACAAGAATTGAGCTGGAATAGTGTGAAAGTTATCTTTTTCTGTGAAAAAAAAAGTCAACACTATACTCTATGGCCTATACTCTATGTTCTATGGGGTGTCGGTAATACTTAATTCAGGACTTTTTCCTGAGGAACAATAAAATAAAAAAATACAAGATTACAAACACAGTGTAGATACATAAAGAAAAACCAAAGCTTTCTTATTGTTCGAAACTGCACTCCATTATAACACATTCCTCTCATTTAGATCTGAAACCCATGTTGGTTTTCCACAGAGATGATTTGTTTGGATGGTCACAGAAAAGGGGACTGTCAGCCATTCTTTGGTGTTACAGGGACAGGAATTAGAGAGTCTCTGTCATTAACCACAAAAACACCAGCCAAACTGAGCCCACACTGAGCATAACTCAAATCTCTGTTTTGTGTTAAACAGGAAAATAAATGGAAGTCTCTATCATGCCTACAGAAAGAGAAACTCACTCTCCATGTGAATTTGGGGGCAAGTGACTCAACCACTTCTCACCTCAGTTTGTGCATCTGTAACATCAGGAAATACTGGTGCCTATCTGATAGGACCACTTTTGGGATTAAATCATATGTGTAAAGGCCTCAGGAGAGAGCCTGTTCCCATTACATGCTAGTTAGTGTTCTGCTCCGCACCTATCTCAGTATTATTTGCAGTACTTTTGAAATGCCACAACCTGGTGCCAGAGGTTTGCCTCCTTTCTGTCTTTCCCTAGATGTTAAGCTTATTCACGTCACTCAGCTTACATGTTAAATGCCACTCAAATGTTAGATGAGGTGTCAGCTTTTAAAAAATTATATCAAGGTAGATGGAATGCTGTATTTTCTTCCTAATTTTAGGAACATTTCACAATCAACAACTACATGTTGAGTTTCTACCACGTGCCAGGCAGTGGGCAGGGAAGAAGATGTCAGAGAGTTCAAGTTTCCATCTGAATGAAGCAAGACGCATCTGTGGAAAGATACTTCAGTGTGTGAAGAATAATGTGACAAACCGAGTGAACTGTCAGCGAAAGAAAGCGTGGTGTGGGGGTGGGGGGTGTGATGATCTAAGAAGGGTTCCTGGAGGAGGCAGGCTTGGATTGGGACTTGAAGGCTTCATAGGATTTGAGACAGCAGAGAAAACGAGGGAAGACTTGGAAACTGGGTTGGGGTGGAGAACTAGGGAGTGCCGAAAGAAAGGTGTGAACAAAAATGAGGAATCCAGAAGCACCTGAGCTGACCAGCTTGGAATCACAGGTTGTGGGGAGGAGACCAGCAGGAGGGCAAAACTGGGAAGGGAGCATAGGTTGTCTTCAGAAAACCCGTTGAGGCGTCCTTAACTTTTGTGCTATATGATAGGCATTAGTTTTCAGGAGGTGACTTAGAATCTATGGCTCATACAAATTTGGAGTTGGAAGGGTCCGGACTATCTAGTACTTTTCCTGAATTTTTAAAATATATATATATTTTTTTTTCTGAAAAAGAAACAATCTCACTCTGTTGCCCAGGCTGGTCTCAATCTCCTGGGCTCAAGCACTCCTCTGCCTCGGGCTCCCAAAGTGTTGGGATTACAGGCATGAGCCACCATGCCCACTGTGGTACTTTTCTCTAAGTTGAGGAAACAGACACATCCAATGGGAAGTGGCACAGAATGATGTAGTGACTGAATTAGAATCTAGATATTCAGGTTCAGTGGCACCTCCTGTGGATTACTGACTAAAAGTAGTGCCTGGGTAAGTGTACAGACTGGCCACCTTGGCTACCCCAGCTCACCCCCAGAAGAAGCAAACAACCTTAGATGTACCGGCTCTGCTTAGCACCTTCAATAATTGAGACAATCACTCCTGAGTGCAGCAGATCTAAAATGGGGTAAATTTTACTGCCACAGTCACTTAGGTGTTGATTCCAGGTCTTGATCACTCTGGGTCTCACGAATATGCTCTTCTTTTGAGAGAGGAACCAGCAAGAACCTCATTTCTTGGCTATGGGGAGAGAGGAGAGGAGAGGGAGGGAGGACTTAATAAACTCAGCCAGATACTCACAGAGTTCTTGGGACAGTGTGTTCTGGTGGCTAAACACAGCATAGGTTCACATCCAGGGCATACCACTTACTAGATAAGTGACTTGGAAAAGTTTTGAAAACTCTTTGTGCCTCAGTTTCTTTATCTGTAAAGTGGGGGTATTGTAGTGCCTACCACATGAGATACTTTCGGAATTAACTAAATTTTATCAACGAGTGACTCAGAGTCATTTGGTTAGATATTTTGCATACTGTTCAGTGATTTGCATGAAAGTTGTTTTCCTACATGTGAGGAAGTCGGTGGTAGGCTGAGCCCAAGAACAAAGCCACAGACAAGCTTTATTAAAAGAGAGGGAAGAAAACTACCTGAAAACAATCTGGGAATAGTGAATCTTGTTTGCGTAATTTTTGGGCTAAATTTACTAGCTAGAAGCTGGCAAAGAGATTAATCTGTGCATTCTGTCCCAGTTGGTCCTTAAGTAGGTCAACTGGGAATATCCAAAACAAAACAATTTTCATCATTTATGGATTCTCTAGAGTCTTGAGAGTTTAGCTATGAAGATGTTCCAGGCTTTCCTGCAGTGTTTTCCATCAACGTGTGCACCTTGGGCTAGATCTGTCCTACTCATTCTCTCAAGAACTTCTCAATGTGAAAAAGCACTTATAACAGTGCCTGACATGTAGTAAGCAGTATTATCATTCTAAGATAGTTTAACTGTGAGGGAAAGGAAATTAGGAATGATCACAGTACACCTCAGGTGAAAGGGAGAAGACAGGTGCAGGGGAAATACTCCTTATTTTCTAGCTGACTCTTAGAATTGCCCACTTTATGCTGGAGGTAGTCAGGTCATGATTATATGATAGTATAAAACTTTTGTATCACATTGATTGTTGCACTCAGAATTGCTATAGGTGTGCACTTGATTGACAGGAGAACTAAAGGTACACTTGGATGAGAAGATTAAGCTTTACAACCAGAAGTATCCAGGACTACTGAAAATAATACGGCATCCTGAGAGGAAAGGTCTTGCTCAAGCCCGCAACACTGGCTGGGAAGCTGCCACAGCAGACGTGGTTGCCATCTTGGATGCTCACATTGAAGTCAATGTTGGATGGTAAGGCTCAAAGAGGCTGATTCTTCTGGAAAGGGTAGAGAGGAGACATTGTGCATGTACAGAACACAGGACAGGATACTGTGGACATAGGGAAAGTCAGCACCGGGCCTTAAATAAAGGGACTCTCCAAAGGAGCATGCTTTTATGCAGGCGTTTTGCTTGGCTAAGAGAAGTAGCATAGTGGAGAGTATTGACAGTTGGATCGTTAACTCTGACTTTGCTAAATACTTTGTGAATTTGAGTAAGTCACTTCACTTAACTAGACATTGTGTCTTTAACTGTAAAGATGAGGAGATTAGCCTTTGGTTATTTTAAAGGTTTTTCCCCAGCCCTGAAATTACATAATAAAATAAAGAGAACTATGTTCTTTAGAGAATGTGGAGAATCAGACAGGAAAGAAGCATCATCTTGGAAACAGGGAGAACCAAGAGATAACGTAAATTCAAGGAGTAATATACAGACTGATAATGCTGCTTCACAACGGCCTGGGGGTGCTACTTGGGTACTAATTTCAAACCTGTTCTTGACATGGGTTGGCTGCTAGCAGCTTCAGCTATCCCGAAAGGTACAGAGATTCTCTGGACTCTGGAGAGTTCTACTCACAACCCAGCACAGCCTAAATGGAGGAGGTACTCAATGTCAGGGCAAGGTGCTTGAAACAGCTTTATCTGCTGTCTCCTACTGCTTGTCCTCATACCCAAGCTGGGCTTGCTGCACACTCTTCTTCTAGGGCAGAGCCAATCTTGGCTCGGATTCAGGAAGACCGCACCGTGATTGTGTCTCCTGTGTTTGACAACATTCGTTTTGACACCTTCAAACTGGATAAGTATGAACTGGCAGTTGATGGGTTTAACTGGGAACTCTGGTGCCGCTACGATGCACTGCCACAAGCCTGGATTGATCTGCATGATGTCACTGCCCCAGTGAAGTAAGTCTGAGGAGGTTCAGGGAACTTGAGTAGCATGTGGGAAGGCAGGATGAACTGCATGGATTTCGTTTATCTTTGGTGGTAGTACTTGGGGTGACGTGGAAGGAGGGGAGGGGATGAAGTGAAGGACAAGGGATAGAAGTCATCCCAGTTAAGAAATCACAGACACTTTGGGATATTTAGGGACTTTCAGGCAAAAATCAAGCAAAATATTTAAAATTTTGGAAAACATTTTGGCCATTTCAAGCATTAACTGGCTATGAAGTAAGGATACCTAGGTGAAAAAGATGTAATTTCAATATATTTTGAGAAGGGTTATGATAACACAGTGGGCCAGGGAAAGCTGCAGGCGCTTAGTCCAGCCTGAGAGTTTAGGGAAGGCCTTCATGATAAGAACAGACTTAGGTAGAGTTCTGAAGCCCAAATACTCATTGAGCATCCCATCCCTCGCCGCCGCTCCTCATGGAGAGATTAATGACTCTTGCTGTGTGCTCTGTAGGAGTCCTTCAATCATGGGCATCCTGGCTGCTGACAGGCACTTCCTGGGAGAGATCGGGTCTCTGGATGGTGGAATGCTCATCTACGGAGGAGAGAACGTGGAGCTTAGCCTGCGGGTGTGTACATTTCCCTTCTCTTTATGGGACAAAGCAGAAAGGGGAATAATAGAAAGGTAGTTAGGACCCCTGGAATCCTAGAACAAGGCTGAATGTCACTGGCTTAAAGGTGGAGACATTCTCATGTTTCCAGGTGACTGGGCCAAGGAATGGACCAGTGGACATTCCTTCTGGAGTGGACACTCCTGGTATAGCCCATATAATCCGGGAGGTGTGGGTGGGAAGGGGTCAAGTTGGGACTGAATAGATAGATGTCCCTATTTCACTTGAGTACTCTGGGCATTTTTCATGCATCTCCTGGGATAAACTTAACCTTGGAGCAGATGATTCTCTAGAAGGCCAAAGACAGCAAAAACAGGAGTGGGCAGTGTGACCAGGGAATGCAGACGTGTGGGCAGCCAGCCTGCTTCTGTACTCACAGCCAGAGCAGCTGACGTGATAGCCTGAGTTTGTGCTGAGATATAGTCCAATCTAAGACAAATAGCCAGGTTTTTATCATTATATAATTGAAATCCTCAAACCCGCCCAGTCACGGTGGCTCACATCTGTAATCCCAGAACTTTGGGAGGCTGAGGCAGGCAGATGGCTTGAGCCCAGGAGTTCAAGGCCAGCCCGGGCAACATGGTGAAACCTTGTATCTATTAAAAAAGAAAGAAAAAGAAAAAATAAATCCTCAAACCAGTGCTAGTTCTGACCAACTTCTGTGTGTCTGGAAAAATACTGGCTTCACACTTCCGCAGTGATACCTCTTGTCTGCCCCCGACAGCTTCCCATGCTTGTTTAGATCACATGACCAACCTAAATTAAAATAAATGAAATTTTATATTTTCGTGGGTGCATTGTAGGTGTATATATTTAGGGTGTGCATGTGATGTTTTGATGCCGGCATGCAATGAATAATAATCATGTCATAGAGAATGGGGTATCCATCCCCTCAAGCATTTATCCTTCGTGTTACAAACAATCCAATTATATTCTTTAAGTTATTTTAAAATACAAAATTAAATTGTTATTAACTATAGTCATCCTATTGTGCCATCAAATAGTAGGTCTTATTTGTCTTATTCATTCTATGTAACTATTATTTTTGTACCCATTAACCATCCCCATCTCCCCCGGTTACCCTTCCTGGCCTCTGGTAACCATCCTTCTACTCTCTATGCCCATAAGTTCAATTGTTTTGATTTTTAAATTTCACACGTAAGTGAGAAATACAGTGTTTATCTTTCTGTGCCTGACTTATTTCACTTAACATAATAATCTCCAGTTCCATCCTTGTTGTTGTAAGTGACAGAACCTCATTCTTTTTTTAATGGCTGAATAGTCCTCTATTGTGTACTACATTTTCTTTATCCATTCATCTGTTGATGGACACAGATTTCTTCCATATCTTGGCTGTTGTGAACAGTGCTGCAACAAACAAAAGAGTGCAGATATCTCTTTGATTTAGTGATTTCCTTTCTTTTGGGTATATACCCAGCAGTGGGATTGCTGGATCATATGGTAGCTCTATATATACATATTTTTTTTTTTTCCTGAGGAACCTACAAACTGTCCTCCATAGTGGTTGTACTAATCTACATTCCTACCAACAGTGGACGAGGGTTCCCTTTTCTCCACATCCTCTCCAGCATTTTTATTGCCTGTCTTTTGGATATAAGCCATTTTAACTGGAGTGAGATGATATCTCACTGTAGTTTTGATTTGCATTTATCTGATGATCAGTGATGTTGAGCATCTTTTCACATGCCTGTTTGCCGTTTGTATGTCTTCCTTTGGGAAATGTCTATTCAAATCTTTTGCCCATTTTTGGATTGGATTATTAAATGTTTACCTATAAAGTTGTTTAAGCTCCTTATATACTCTGGTTATTAATCCCTAGCCAGATGGGTAGTTTGCAAATATTTTCTCCCATTTTGTGGGCTGTCTCTACACTTTGTTGATTGTGTCTTTTGCTGTGATTTTTAACTTGATATTATTCCATTTGTCAGTGTTTGTATTGGTTGCCTGTACTTGTGGGGTATTGCTGAAGAAATCTTTCCCCAGACCAGTGTCCTAGAGATTTTCCTCATTTTTTTCTTGTAGTAGTTTCATAATTTGAGGTCTCAGATTTAAGTCTTTAATCTATTTTCATTTTATTTTTGTGTATGGTGAGAGATACAGACCTACTTTCATTCTTCTGCATATGAATATCCAGTTTTCCCAGCACAATTTATTGAAGAAACTGTCTTTTCCCCAGTGTATGTTCTTGGTACCTTTGTCAAAAATGAGTTCACTATAGGCATGTAGGTTTGTTTCTGGGTTCTCTATTGTGGTTCATTAGTCTATGTGTCTGTTTTTATGCCGGTACCATGCTGTTTTGGTTACTATAGCTCTGTAGTATAATTTGAAGTCAGGTAATGTGTTTCCTCCAGTGTTGTTCTTTTTGCTAGGCATGGCTTTGGTTGTTCTGGGTCTTTTGCAGTTCCACATAAATTTTAGAATTGTTTTTTTCTATTTCTGTGAAGAATGTCATTGGCATTTTGATAGGGATTACATTGAATCTGTATATTGCTTTGGGTTGTATGGACATTTTAATGATATTGATTCTTCCAATCCATGAACATGGAATATCTTTCCATTTTTTGGTGTCCTCTTCAATGTTTTTCATCAGTGTTTTATAGTTTTCATTATAGAGATATTTTTTACTTCTTTGCTTAGTTCCTAGGTATTTAATTTTATTTGTGGCAATTGTAAATGGAATTACTTTTAAACATTTCTTTTCAGATTGTTCACTATTGGCATAGAGAAATGCTACTGATTTTTGGATGTTGATTTTCCATCCTGCAACTTTACTGAATTTATCAATTCTAATAGTTTTTTGGTGGAGTCTTTAGGTTTTTCCAATAAAAGATTGTGTCATCTGCAAACAAGGGTAACATGAACTTCATCCATTCCAATTTGGATGCCTTTATTTGTCTTGTCTAATTGCTCTAGCTAGGACTTCTAGTAGTACATTGAATAACAGTGGTGAAAATGGGCATCTTTGTCATGTTCCAGATCTTAGAGGAAAGGCTTTCAGTTTTTCCCTGTTCAGTGTGATATTAGCTGTGGGTTGTATACGGCTTTTATTATGTTAAGGTATGTTTCTTCTATACATAGTTTTTTGAGGAGTTTTAAATCATGAATAGTTGTTGAATTTTATCAATTGCTTTTTCAACATCAATTGAAATGATCACATGGTTTTTGTCCTTCATTCTGTTGATACGATGTTTCACATTGATTGATCTGCATGTATTGAACAATACTTGCATCCTAGGGTTAAATCCCACTTGTTCATGATGAATGACCTTTCTAATGTATTGTCACATTCAGTTTGCTAATATTTTATTGAGGATTTTTGTGCCAATGTTCATCAGAGATATTGGTCTGCAGTTTTCTTTTCTTTTCTTTTTTTTTTTTTTTAATGTGTCTTTGTCTGGTTTTGGTATAAGGGTAATACTGGCCTCATAGAATGAGTTTGGAAATGTTCCCTCCTCTATTTTTTGGAAAAATTTAAGTAGGATTGGTATCAGCTTTTCTTTAAATGTTCAGTAGAAATCAACAGTGAAACCACTGAGTCCCAAGTTTTCCTTTACTGGGAAACTTTATTACAGCTTTGATCTCATTACTTGTTATTGGTCTGTTCAGGTTCGGGATGTTTTTCTTGGTTCAATCTTGAACCAGGTTCATTGTGTCTAGGAATTTGTCCATTTCTTCTAGATTTTCCAACTTATTGGCATACAGTAGCCAGTAATGTTCCTTTGAATTTATGTAGTATCAGTTGTAATGTCTTTTTCACCTCTGATTATATTTATTTAGATATTCTCTCTTTTTTTCTCAGTTAGTCTGGATAAAGGTTTGTCAATTTTGTTGAACTTTTCAAAAAACCAACTGTTTGTTTCATTGATTTTTGTTGTTGTTGTTGTTCCTTTTTTTGTTTGTTTTTTGTTTTTTTTTTTTAGATGGAGTCTTGCTCTATCGCCCAGGCTGGACTCCTATGGCACAGTCTTGGCTCACTGCAAGCTCCGCCTCCCAGGTTCATGCCATTCTCCTGTCTCAGCCTCCTGAGTAGCTGGGACTACAGGTGCCCGCCACCTCGCCCGGCTAATTTTTTTGTATTTTTAGTAGAGACAGGGTTTCACCATGTTAGCCAGGATGGTCTTGATCTCCTGACCTCGTGATCCTCCCGCCTCAGCCTCCCAAAGTGCTGGGATTACAGGTGTGAGTCACCATGCCTGGACTGTTTCATTGACTATTTTGTATTTTTTATTTCAATTTCATTTATTTCTACTCTGATCTTTATTATTTCTTTTTTATTTTTTAAATTTCATTTTAAGCTCAGGGGTACTAGTGCAGGTTTGTTATATCAGTAGACTTGTGTCATGGGGATTTATTGTACAGATTATTTCATCACCTAAGGATTAAGCTTAGTCTCCATACTTATTTTTCCTGATCTTCTCCCTCCTTCCACCCTCCACCCTCCAAAAGGCCTCAGTGTGAGTTGTTCCCCTCTTTGTGTCCATGTGTTCTCATCATTTAGCTTCTCCTTAAAAGTAAGAGCATGTGGTATTTGGTTTTCTGTTCCTGTGTCAGTTTGCTAAGGATAAAGGCCTCTAGCTCCATCCATGTCCTTGCAAAGGACATGATTTCATTTTTTATGGCTTCATAGTATTCATTGGTGTATATGTACCACATTTTCTTTATCCAGTCTATCATTGTTGGACATTTAGGTTGATTTCATGTCTTTGCTATTGTGAATAGTTCTACAATGAACATACATATGTATGTGTCTTTATAATAGAATGATTTATAATCCTTTGGGTATATACCCAGTAAAGGGATTGCTGTGTTGAATGGTATCTCTGTCTTTAGATCTTTGAGAAATCACCACAGTGCCTTCTACAATGGCTGAACTAATTTACACTCCCATCAACAGTGGACAAGCATTCCTTTTTCTTCACAACCTTGTGAACATCTGTTATTTTTTTTCTTTTTAATAATAGCTACCTGACTTCAAACTATACTATGGGGCTACAACAACCAAAACATCATGGTGCTAGTACAAAAACAGACACATAGACCAATGGAACAGAATAGAGAACCCAGAAAAAAGACTGCACACCTATAACTATCTGATCTTCAATAAACATGACAAAAACAAGAAATGGGGAAAGGATTCCCTATTCAATAAATGGTGCTGGGATAACTGGCTAGCCATATTCAGAAGACTGAAACTGGACCTCTTCCTTATACCATATACAAAAATTAACTCAAGATGAACTAAAAACTTACATGTAAAACCCAAAACTATAAAAACCTAGGCAATACCATTCAGGACATAGGGATGGGCAAAGATTTCATGACAAAGATGCCAAAAGCAATAGCAACAAAAGGAAAAATTGACAAATGGGATCTATTAGTTATTTTCTATTACAATTTTGGGTTAGGTTTCCTCTTGCTTTTCTAGTTCTTTAAGATTCATCATTAGATTGTTTGAAGTTTTTACTCTTTTTAATGTAGGCACTTAGAGCTGTAAACATCCCTCTTAGTACTGTTTTTGCTATAGTCCATAGGTTTTGGTATGTTGTGTCTCCATTATCATTTGTTTCAATGAATTTTCCAGTTTCCTTCTTAATTTCTTCATTGACTCACTGGTCATTCAGGGGCATATTGTTTAATTTCCATTTGTCTGTATAGTTTCCCAAATATCTCTTGTTATTGATTTCTAGTTTTATTCCACTGTGGTCAGAGACAATGCTTGCTATTATTTTTATTTTTTGAATGTTTTAAGACTTGTTTTGTGACCTAACATATGGTCTGTCCTTGAGAATGATCCATGTGCTGAGGAGAAGAATGTGTATTCTGCAGCCACTGGATGAAATGTCTGTAAGTATCTATTAGAGACACTTTGTCTATAGTACGGATTAAGTCTGATGTTTCTTTGTTGATTTTCTGTCTGGAAGATCTGTCCAGTGCTGAAAATAGGATGTTGAAGTCTTCAGCTGTTATTGTACTGGGGCCTATCTCTCTGTTTAGCTCCAATAATATTTGCTTTATATATCTGGATGTTCCAGTATTGGGTGCATTTATATTTAAAATGGTTATACCCTCTTGCTAAATTGACCCCTTTATTATTATATAGTGACCTTCCTTATTTCTTATAGTTTTTGTCTTGAGATCTATTTTGTCTGATATAAATATAGCTACTCCTGCTTTTCTTTGGTTTTCATTGGTATGGAATATCTTTTTCCATCCCTTTATTTTCAGTTTATGTGTATTTTTATAGGCGAAGTATGTTTCTTATAGGCAACAGATCAGCGGGTCTTGTTTTTTCATTCATTCAGCCACTCTATGTCTTGATTGGAGAGTTAAGTCCATTTACATTCAATGTTATTATTGGTAAGAAAGGACTTCTGCTATTTTGTCATCTGTTTTCTGGTTGCTTTGTGGTCTTTTCTTTCTTGTTTCTTTTCTTTCTGTCTTCCTCTAGTGAAGGTGATTTTCTCTGTTGATATGATTTAGTTTCTTGCTTTTTATTTTTTTGTGTATCTGTTGTATGTTTTTTGGTTTGGGGTTCTCATTAGGCTTGCAATATTATCTTATCACCCATTATTTTAAGATGATGACAGCTTAACACTATTTATATAAACAGACAACCAAACAAATGGGAAAAAAAACTAATAGAAACTTTACACCTTGATTTTGTCCCGCTGCTTTTTAACTTTTTGTCATTTCCATTATGTCTTACTGTACTATGTCTTGAAAAGGTTTTGTAGTTATTATTGTTGATTGATTCATTATTTAGACTTTCTATTTAGGACAAGCGTAGTTTATACACCACAGTTACAGTGTTATAATATTCTGTGTTTTTCTGTGTACTGACTATTACTAGTGAATTTTATACCTATAGGTGATTGCTTATGGCTCATTAACGTCCTTTTCTTTCTGATTGAAGTACTCCCTTTAGCATTTCTTGTAGGATAGATCTGGTGTTGATGAGGTCCTTCAGCTTTTGTTTGTATGGCAAAGTCTTTATTTCTCCTTCATGTCTGAAGGATATTTTCACTGTATATGTTGTTCTAGGGTAAAAGTTTTTTCCTTCAACGCTTTACAAATGTCATGTCACTCTCTCTTGGCCTGTAAGGTTTCCACGGAAAAGTCTGCTATCAGAAAGTATAGGAGCTGCATTGTATGTTGTTTTTAGAATCCTTTCTTTATCCTTAATCTTTGGGAGTTTGATTATTAAATGCCTTGAGGTAGTTTTCTTTGGGTTAAATCTGCTTAGCATTCTGTAACCTTCTTGTACTTGGACTTTGATATCTTTCTTTAGGTTTGGGAAGTTCTGTATTGTTGTCCCTTTGAATAAACTTTCTACCCCTTTCTCTTTCTCTGCCTCCTCTTTAAGGCCTATAATTCTTAGATTTGTCCTTTTGAGGCTATTTTCTAGATTCTGTAGGCATGCTTCATTGTTTTGTATTCTTTTTTCTTTTGTCCTCTGACTATGTATTTTACAAATAGCCTGTCCTCAAGCTTACTAAATCTCCCTTCTGTTTAACCAATTTTGCTATTAACAGACATTGATGCATTCTTGAGTATGCCAATTGCATTTATCAGCTCCAGAATTTCTGCTTGATTCTTTTCTATTATTTCCATCTCATTGTTAAATTTATCTGATAGAATCCTGAATTCCTTCTCTGTATCATCTTGAACTTCTTTGAGTTTCCTCAAAACAGCTTTTTTGAATTTTCTGTCTGAATGGTCCCATGTCTCTCTCTACGATTGGTCCCTTAGTTCATTTGGTGAGATCATGTTTTCCTGAATTATCCTGGTACTTGTAGATGTTCTTCTGTGTCTGGGCATTGAAGAGTTAGGCTGCTTGTTGTAAGTAAAGACTACTTATTGTAGCCTTTACTGTGTAGGCTTGTTTGTACCCATCCTTCTTGGAAAGACTTTCCAGATATGCAAAAAGACGTGGGTGTCATGATCTAAGCTGTACCTACTTTAGGCGGCACCCCAAGCCCAGTAATGCTGTGGTTCTTCCAGACTCATGGAAGTGCCACCTTGATGGTCTTGGACAAGATCTGGAAGAATTCTCTGGATTACCAAGCAGAGACCCTTGTTCCCTTCCCTTACTTTCTCCCAAACAAGTGGAGTCTCTCTCTCTCTGTTCTGAGCTCCCTACAGCTGGGGGTGCAGTGACACAAGCACCTCCGTGACCACCGCCACTGCGACTGCTCTGGGTCAGACCTGAAGCTAGCACAGGACTGGGTCTCACCCAAGGCCTGCTGTGACCACTCACTGCATACTTCCTATGTTCCCTTGAGGCCCTGGTGCTCTACAATCAGTAGGTGGCAAAGCCAGGACACAGGACACAGGCCTGTGTCCTTCCTTTCAGGGCCATGTATTCCTCCAGGTCCCAAGTGGGTCCAGAGGTGCTGTCTGGCAGTCAGACACTAAAGTAAAATACCTTAAAAGTCTACCTCATGTTTTATTATATTGTGACTGAGCTGGCACTCAAACCACAAGACACACTGCTTCCTACTCTTCCCTCTTCTTTCCAAAGTTAGAGGCCAGTGCCACCACAGGCCCACAGGGAGTACTGCCAGGCTACCACTCATGTTCCCTTAGGGCCCAAGGACTCTCAAGTTAGTTTATGATGAATGCTGCCTGGCTTAGGACTCACCCATCAGGGAAGTGGGCTCCCTTCTGGCCCAGAGCAGGTTCAGAAATGCCATGTAAGAGTCAAGTCCTGGAATCAGGGACCCCCAAGAGACTGCTTGGTGCTCTACCCACCTGTGGCCAAGCTGGTACCTAAAGCCAGCAAGTCTCAGAGACTCACCCAAGGCCCTCAGTGTAGTATTGGGTATTGCTGCTAGTTGTTCAGTGTCCCAGGGCTTTTCACCTAGCAGGTGATAAATGCTGCCAGGACTGGGTCCTTCCCTTCAAGGCAGCGAGCTCCCTTCTAGCCCAGGGTATGTTTAGAAATGTCAGCTGGGAGCTAGGGCCTGGACCAGGGACCACACAACTCTGACTGATTTCCTAGCCTGCTGTAGCTGAGCTGGTATCCAAGATGCAGTCAAAGTCCTCCTCACTTCTCCCTCCCCTCTCCTCAAATGGAAGGAAGGGGTCTCTTCTGGAGCTGCAAGTTGTACATCCTGGGGTTAGGCGACGGGTAATGCCAGTACTCCCTTAGTGGCCCCAACTGGTGTTTCAGTAGGTTGTGTGACCTCCCTCCCCACCCCCAACTCACTGTCTCCGGGCCCAGTTCAGCACTAGGATTCACCTAATAGTTGCCTAGACTGCTTTTCAGGCTTACTTAGAGACTCAGAGCACTGTAGCCTGGTGGCGAGGTTTGGGGGAACTCAACGTTCTACTTCTGGGATCAGTGATTTCCCTCTGGCTGGGGCTGGTTTAAATGCTCCCTCTTTGGGTGGGCAGCAGCTGAGTTTGCTTCAGTTTTCCTTTCTGCTCTAACAGGACAGCACTGAGTTCAGTGCCTCACAATTGCTGTGCTCTTCCTTCTCCAACACACAGAAGTGCTGTCTACACCACACTGCAGCTAGTGGGGATGGGGGAGGGGTAGCATCAGTGATTCACCACTGTCCTTTCTACCTCTCCAGTGCCTCTTTCAGCAATATCAAGTTAAAATACGAGTACTGTGAGTGTTCACCTGATTTTTGGTTCTTATGAAGGTGCTTTGCTTGTGTAGATAGTTGTTAAATTTGTATCCTTGTCAGGGGGACGACTGGTGGAGCCTTCTATTCCACCATCTTGCTCCACCACCTCTCCCAACCTGAATTTTTGTGCTCTCTAAGGGAATTCAGGATGCAAACCAAGAAAAATAGAGAAATTACAAGTGCAGATTCAAAATATGCCAGTGTGTTGGTTAGCTCTTGCCAAAAATGTCATGCAATAAATCAACCCAAACTCAGTGCCTTAAAGCAACAATAATCAATTCTCACAGATTTGCAGATCCAGCTGGCTCAGATGGAGTGGCCGTGATCCACACATGTTCACTCTGGGGCTCAGGAAAATGTGGGATAGCAGCTACCTAGGACAGAAAGCTCTTCTTATAGTGTACAAGAGGGCCAATGGGACCATGTGAAGTCTTGGAAGGCCTAGGTTTAGAAGTAGCAAGCTATTTCAGAGTATAAGTCACATGGCCAACCCTAAAATGGTGTGAAGAATGAGGGCCAATAAATTTTCATGCATCAGGATCAATTTAGAAGAGGCTTTGTGGATAAAATATCATTTCCACAGTATCTCTTTTACCTTTTTGGCATAATCTTCAGGGCCTCATTAGAAGGGGCTGGCCTGTGGGTTTGTGATTGTTCTTGGTAGTTCATCTTTCATCTTTCAGGCTAAGGCTGAACTCTTAAAAGAGGCCATGGAAAGTAGTGGAAATTACACAGGTATTGGAGACAGACAGACTTAAGTCAAAATCCTGCTTTGCCACTCAAGAGTTTGTGTGCAACATGCAAGCCCTCTAAACCTTACCTCCTGCATCAAGCACCTCGTATGGTGAGTGATACACGGTTTACACTCAATAAATGTTTAATGGTAAAAGTGACAATAATAAGAATGTCAGGTTGGCATTGTAACAAACACTGACCCTGAGTTCTAATGCTGTCTCTACTAACTCACTGTGGACTAAGCTTCTATAAGATGACCTTTTTTTCCCCTCCAAGCCCTGAAATTCTGTGCTTGTGACGAGGTGATCTCTGGTCCATTGTGGTGTCTGGAGGAGCAAAGTAATTTCCCATCTAGAGTTTATTTCATTCCACTCTCTTTAATTTCTTTCTAACTGAAACTGATGACCCCATAGCCATGTACTATACCCAATAAGGACCCACTCAGGACTCCACATTTAATGTTAACAAATGAACTTTTGAGTCTTGTCTGGGTTATACCTTAAGCCATAATCATTCTTTGGCAGAGAAAACTAACTTTTTTGGGATGGTGGTTGATATGGTTAGGCTTTGTGTCCCCACTCAAATCTCATCTTAAATTATAATCCACACAATCCCCACATGTCAAAGGAGAGACCAGGTGGAGGTAGTTGGATCGTGGTGGGAGGGTTTCCACCAGGTTGTTCTCCTGATTGTGAGTTTTCGCAAGATCTGATGGTTTTATAAGTGTTTGGTAGTTCCTCCTGTGTTCATTCTCCTTCCTGCCACCTTGTGAAGAAGGTGCCTTGCTTCCTCTTTGCCTTCTGCCATGATTGTAATTTTCCTGAGACCTCTCTAGCCGTGATGAATTGTGAGTCAACGAAACTTCTTTCCTATATAAATTACCCAGTCTCAGGCAGTTCTCTATGGCAGTGTGAAAACAGACAAATACAGTGGTCTGATCAGTTTTCCCATTTGTGAAATGGAGAGAAGCATTTTGTTTAGTGTACCTCATAAGAATGATGGTACAGTCACAATGCAATAATGAATTTGATATAGTTTTATAAAATATTAATTAGAATGCTCACTCAGCTTCTCTGACAGAAGCTAAAATAACAGAAGCTTCAACATGATAGAAATTAATTACTCTTTCCTATAACAGTTTGAACATAAGCAATTCAGGATTGATATGGCAGCTCTAGGGTGATAGGGACCAAGACTTTTATTTTGTGGTCCTGCCACACTCAATACCGTATTCGTATTCTAGCCAGTAGGGAGAGAAAAGGGGGAAAGAGAGAGAGCAAGCTCTTTCTTTTTAAGAGCACTACCTGAAAGTTGTGTATGTTGTTTCTTTTCGCATTCTATTGGCCATTACGTAGTCACATGGCCACACCTGTGTGCAAAGGAGTCTGGGAAATACAGACTTTAGTTAGTGGGTTACATGCCCAGGTGTTTCTTCTATAACTGGAGATGTAGAGCAGAACAGACTTTGGGAGTACAAGTAGTCTCTCACACAAAAAATATAAATGCAAAAATACTTTATGTATGGTACTTAGCAAAGTCTTGAGGATGACCCTAGTTCCATTGTGGCTGGGTTTTCCTACCTACCAGAGCTTTAGGTGAATTCTCCAATTCTTCAACTTAGGACCCAAAGCCCTCATTATTTCTGAGTTCCTTCTGCTTTGTTTTCTCCTTCTGCACCTAGGCTGAGTCTCTCTGTTTTCATTCTCCCAAACATACATAAAACACTGCCATTTCAGTTTCTACAATACGTTCTATTTATGTTAATATTTTGTGATTTTTAAAATGGACTTTGCTTAAAATATAGGGTCATCCTTTTCCTTTTCTTTGGAGCAAGCAGTTCTGCCCATATCCAGCTTCTTGGTTTGTGTGTGACTATTTGCCTTTTAAAACTTCTAAGCACTTACTAGGATCTTTCTCCAGTAGCAGATCTTGAATAGCAGAGCTGCATGGAGTGCTTTATTCTGACATCTAGTGGCCATGGCAGGATGTGCTCATCAATGTGTGTAAATGGAGATGATGGGTAGGAAAGGTGAAGCAGGGAGATATGGGTAGGAAAGAAAAAACAGCATTTGTTGAGCATCTTGTTTATGTCACGCGCTGTGCTGGAACTGGACATGTAACTTCCTGGGTTCACAATGCAGCTCTGTCATTTACTAGCTGGCAAACATGGGCAGGTTACTTAAAGGGAGATACCTGTATGGTGAGGATTAAATTTATGGAAAGTATTAGGACAGTATATGGCACAAAGTAATATATTATTATCATCAGAAGCTTAGTGTCTGTGTGTGTGTGCGTGTGTGTGTGTGTGTGTGTGTGTGAGAGAGAGAGAGAGAGAGAGAGAAAGAGGGGGAGACAGAGAGAGATGATGGAAGGAGTTTGGCAAGTGGGAATAAATTTTGAGAGCAGAGTTTGAAGACTTTTGGGCAAAGCTAATTATGGGCATTACTTCATAAATGGCAATCTTTTTTTTTTCTTTTGAAACAAAGTCTTGCTCTGTTGCCCAGGCTGGAGTGCAGTGGTGCAATCTAGGTTCATTGCGAGCTCCACCTCCCAGGTTCAAGTGATTCTCCTGCCTCAGCCTCCTGAGTAGCTGGGATTACAGGTGCACACCAACACACCCGGCTACTTTTTGTATTTTTAGTAGAGACAGGGTTTCACCATGTTGGCCAGGCTGGTCTCAAATTCCTGACCTCAAGTGATCTTCCTGCTCCAGCCTCCCAAATTGCTGGGATGACAGGCATGAACCACCACACCTGGCCTCGGCAGTCTTGACTTTTAACTTGAATTTAAGATTTCTTATGACAAAGTTAATTTTTCTCCCTGAATTCATGTGAGGTAAAGACTTCCATCAGCTAGGAAAATTGGAGTAAGGTTATCTTTGGATTTTGAATGTTTGGCTAGAGAGAATAATAATATTTGAATGCAAGTTGAATGTAACCTCCACATCATTCTGGGGGCCAATGAGGAAAGCCAAAGAAGGATAATGAAAGAAAATGTGTACTTCAGGTTATCTCAGAGGCTGCCATAACTGATTTCTTGTTATGTCATTTGATCCTGGTGACAGTCTAAAGAGTGGCTGTGCCCTTTTAGCAGATGAGTAAGTTGAGGGTCAGCTTCTTCCATCATTGCACAACTGGCAGCTGCAAAACATGCTAGCTGCCAGGTGTGCAATGATGGAACCAGAATTTGAACATAGGTCAGTCTGATTTCAAAGCCTTTTTTTTTTTTTTTTTTTTTACTTCATTGTTCTGGGAAATAGGGTGTAAAGGAAGGGGAATCCAGGGTTTTAAGAAGTGGAGAAAAGGATGAAAACAATTTGAAAGTCAGATAATGAGACTGACTACTCAGTTGGACACTCTTTTGGTAAGTTAACTGAACCAGTGGGGCCTGAGCTACACACCGTTATCTCAGGCACTCCCATTGGCATGAGTGTGCTAGGTTGCTAGCCACTGCTATGGGCTAATTACCTCCCAGAAACTGCAGCTCACTTAGGCAACCGTGAAGAGAAGACACAGGAGACATCACATCAATCCAATGTGACTGGATAGTCCCATTAGCTACTGAGATGAACATCACATTTTCTAAGCTCAATATGAGAATGTGTGTTTTGACAAGTGTATTTTATTTACATCCATCAGGATGGTACAAATGAATGTTTGTAATTGGGTCATAAGCCATGGTATCTTTTGGTCAAGTTACGCAAATGAGTTATCTATTGCTGTATAACAATGTTATCACAACTTAGTGTTTGAAAGCAAGACGCATTCATTATTTCACAGTTTCTGTGGGTCAGAGGTCCATGCACAGTTTAGCTGGGTCTTCTGTAAGGCTGCCATCAAGGTGTCAGCCACAGTTGGGTTCTCATCTGGGCTCCACTGGGGAGAGATCTGCTTTCAAGCTCACATTCTTATTGGCAGCATTCAGTTCCTTAAAGTCTTCCAGGCTGAGGAAGCATTCAGTTTCATGCTGGGTATCGGTTGGAAGCCACTCTTCATGTCTTCCCTTTTCATGTGTTAGCTGACAACATGGCAGCTTCCTTCTTCAAAGCCAACAAGAGAGAGCATCTCTTGGCAAAATGGACTCTACAATCTTATGCAGTGTATTCATGATCCATGCAATCAAGCACGTCCTGCCATCTTTGCCATATTCTGCTGGTTAGAAGCATGTCACAGGCCCACACTCAAGGGAGAGGGGATCAGGCAAGGCTGTAGACACCAGGAGGAGGGACCATGGGGTCACTTTGGCATCTGTCTGCCACACTGCCCTATGTCTAGCATGCAGGCAGAGAAGGGGCAGGAGGAACTTAGTGCAGTGAGAGTGGCTCAGGGCATGGCGCCTCTCAGGACATGGACACTTTCCTTGGGGGTAAGGGAGCAGAGGCCCCTCCTTTGGTCCATGTAGGAGGACTTGCTGAAAGAAGTATGATTTCAGGAGTTGTTTGAATGACAGGAGAGAAGCAGTTCGGTAGACTTCTAAGGAAAGATGATTTAGATAAGACGGTTAGGAGGCAATATAAAGGCAGGAGTGGGAGGACTGAGCTTACATTCTTTAAAAACGGTTCTAAAATGTAGTCTTCTTGTGTCAACAAGCTATGCAATCCATTGGCTGTGAAGCACAGGTGATTTTTTGGTCTTCTTCTGCAGGTGTGGCAGTGTGGAGGGAAGATTGAGATTCTGCCCTGCTCCCGGATTGCTCACCTAGAGAGACACCACAAGCCCTACGCCTTGGATCTGACCCGTGCCTTGAAGCGCAATGCTCTGCGAGTGGCGGAAATCTGGATGGATGAGCACAAACACATGGTCTACTTGGCCTGGAACATACCTCTCCAGGTGAGTCATGGAACTGAACAGCAGCACGGAAGAATGAAAGAGGAGGAGGTGGCAGTTATGTAATGGGGCGGCATAAAGCAAAAGTGCCATCACAGCCCTAAATAATTAGAATAAGGTCCTGATGGTGTGATAATAATGGCTCTTAACATATATATAACAGTACAGTACTGCATTCCGGACCCTTCTATATATTAACTTATTAGCTGTCACAACATATGTAGGGGATAGGTTTTCTTTTTATTATTCTAAGTTTTACAGATGAGGAAGCTGAAGCACAGAGAGTTGTAAGAAACTTGTTTAAGGTAATGTGGAGAGTGAGATTCAAACCAAGGAAATCTGGCTTGTAAGTTCCCTGTTCTTCATCTCTCTTTTATAATGGGAGATACAAACATAGCAGGTGTGATGTAGGGTGGTGGGAGAAGGCACTGTAACCTTGTTGGATGCAAAAGAATGAGGGTAGCATTTTTTTTTTAAAGTTTTGTGTGTGTGTGTGTGTGTGTGTGTGTTTTGGTAGAGACAGGGTCTTGCTATTTTGCCCAGGCTGGTCTGGAACTCCTGGCCTCCCAAAATGTTGAGTTTGAAAGTGTCAGCCCCTGCACCCAGCCAAGGATGGCCTTCTTAGCTAAGCCCACATCTTATACACTGGCTGCTTAAGGTCATGCTATGCTGTCTGGTGTCCCTGAGCTCTGGCTCCGGGCTAGAGCATATAGAGCTGTGTTGGCCCAAAGGGAGGAGTCATCGCATTGACAAACTCATCCCTCCATCACAGCGGGTTCTAATGTAGCCCCCAGAAAGCCAGGGAGTCAGGATGGTGGGTAACTGTGGAGGGACCTGGAAGAGAAAGTCTGGAAGGACTCCGAGGGTCAGGAGCCAGGTTAACACTGGGATCACTAGGTCTGGAGATGGTAAAAATGTGCGGAAATGCCTGAGCATTTATAATTTAAAGATGCCAAAATGCTTCCTTTCATAATCCAAGCTGCCAATAACCTCTTACAGTTGGATCACTGTTTGAAGAGAGATGGGTAAGAATTGATTCTGATGTCCCAGTATGCCAAGGTATGACAGGAAAAAAAAGTACCCTCCAGGACATCCCTAGCTTTTTTATTTCTACAGAGTCATATTGTGACTGTCCCAAGCTGTACAAAGAGTTGTCTGTAAAACACTGAACCATCAAAGGATGATCTAAATTTTTGCATGGGATGATCTGAAATGAGCCCCACAGGAAAATTCTGAGAAGAAGGCAGATACACAAGTGGTTCCTGCTTTTTCTAATTTGCCTCTTTAGTATTATTTTACATTGATTCCCCACAAATATCACTTCTAAGAAAGTCTCTTTTAATCTCCAGAAGTCTTCTTGTGTCAATAAGCTCTTTTAATCTCCAAAAAGTCTCTTTTAATCTCCAAAAGGCCATGATATGGCCTTTTCTGGCCCTATCGTGAGGAGTATTTTGGGTTTTATTGATGTAAATACCATCTCAAATAGGAGCAATCTGCATAAGCTCATGAGGAGAAATAAACCTGGGCAGCCCCACTATGCGGGCCTTGAAGGAGTAGAATTTGAAAGAGCAGAATTTTCTAGGGTTTAAGGTTTTTCCACCTTCTCTGGAAATATAAAATATCAAGGTTACTTCACAGGCTATCAGAAAAATACTCAGTTCCATCATGCGTGCTCCATACCCACTGGTAGAGTGAAGGCGCTGTTAAAAACTTCAGCCACATTAAATGTAAAGGAGTCTAACTGAGCAATGAATGATTTGCAAATGGGGCAACACCCAGAATCACAGCAGATTCAGAGACTCCAGCACAGCCACGTGGTGGAAGAAGATTTATAGACCCAAAAAAGGGAAGTGGTGTGCAGACACTGGAAGTGAGGTACAGAAAGACCTGGATTGGTTACAGCTCCGTGTCTGCCTTATTGGAATACAGTTTGAACACTCGACAGTGGATGAGTGGTTGAAGTATGGCTGCTGAGATTGGCCAAGACCCAGCTGTTGTTACAGGTGCATAGTCCTAAGTTAGAGTTTCGATCTTGTCTGTCTATTAAGTTGGGTTGCAGTTCGTCCACAAGGACTCACATACAGAAATATGGAGTCCTTCTCAGGCCGTATTTAGTTCGCTTTAACAGAGCTTTCGTGAGTCAAAGCACAGAAACACTTGGTGTTTTGTTTACAGAACTCTGGAATAGATTTTGGAGACATTTCTTCCAGAGTCGCACTCCGGGAAAAACTGAAATGTAAAACCTTTGACTGGTACCTGAAAAATGTTTATCCACTCTTGAAGCCAATCCACACCATCGTGGGCTATGGAAGAGTATGTATTATGAAACTGCATTTTGAATTTTAGATGTTTGTGAAAGACAGTGCAGCCTGAATCACGTGATTGCCCGTCCTGCCCAAGACGCCCTTCCTACCGTGGCATTTTCCTCAGCTCTTTGCCCTCAGCCCTCTCAGTTTCCTTTTGTCCCTTGCTCCCCAATCCCCATCTCTTTTCCTTCTTTCTGCTTCTACTCCCCTTGAAAACTGTAGCTCTTGCCTGGACACCCCCCCACCCCCGCCCAACCCCGGTTTCTCCACCAACCGCAGCCACTGGCCTTGCCCACCTGAACTCTGCAGAGGCGCCCCTCCCTGTGTGTGGTGATGGTGTGAGGTGGTGGGTATTTCCAGGATGCGGGCATCGCGGCAGCGCCTCCCTTCAGCATTGGTCTGTTTCCCAGTGCTTAGAAAATGCCTGCCGGGATCCCAGCCCTCTGCTCCTTGAGGCTGCTGGTTCCTGGTGCCCTCCGTGTGTTGGGGAAAATGTAGGCCCTGGGAGGGATGGGGCCTCATTCTCTGTCTCTTTCTAACAGCGTTGTCGTGTGTTTTGTCCCTTCAGATGAAAAACCTATTGGATGAAAATGTCTGCTTGGATCAGGGGCCCGTTCCAGGCAACACCCCCATCATGCATTACTGCCATGGATTCAGTTCACAGGTATCTTCCACAGTCTTCCTGGCCCTGCCTGGGCAAGTCTGTCGTGGCTCAGACCAGTTCCTGGGTCTAGACTCCGTGATAGGTGATGGGGAGGCAGGAGCGGAGATCCTGGGTAAGGGTGAAACCCAGACCTGCACTTGTAACTGAGCACATCTTAGTTTCTTCAGAAAGCCATGGCAACGTAGTTCCATCTCAGTTACAGGGAGGATAGGTAGAAAGGCTATGCTCTGTCACGTTCATTCATTCTCCATGGTGATATCTGCATTGACAATCACCTCTGGTCCCTTCCTTTTCCCCTCCTCCCACAGCTCCCGCCATCTTCTCACGGCTCCTTGAAAGCCTGGGAGAGTGGGCAGGTGAAACCACCTGTGCTTCTCCTATAGGGAAGGAAACAGAGCTAGAGAGGATAGAGGCTGAGCAGATGCTCCTCCAAGGGATGGATGAAGAGCCCTGGCACCATGTGGAAGGTGCGGCCAGGGGGCTTTTTTTTTTTTTTTTTTTTTTTTTTTTGAGACGGAGTCTCGCTCTGTCGCCCAGGCTGGAGTGCAGTGGCCGGATCTCAGCTCACTGCAAGCTCCGCCTCCCGGGTTCCCACCATTCTCCTGCCTCAGCCTCCCGAGTAGCTGGGACTACAGGCGCCCGCCACCTCGCCTGGCTAGTTTTTTGTATTTTTAGTAGAGACGGGGTTTCACCATGTTAGCCAGGATGGTCTCGATCTCCTGACCTCGTGATCCGCCCGCCTCTGCCTCCCAAAGTGCTGGGATAAGAGGCGTGAGCCACCGCATCCAGCCGGAACTTTTTTTTTTAAGAGACAATATTCACGTCTGTCCTCTGAAACGTTGCATGCTGCCCTCATAGCAGCCTTTTGAGGCATGCACGATAGATATCATTTCCACTTAGATGAAGAAATGGAGACACATTAATAACCTACTTCTCCAAGCTCACTGAGCAGTGTCAAATCAGGAATTTAAAAGGTTTTCTGACAACAAACACATAGCTGAGGCCTACAGTGACAGATTCTGGAGTTCAGTTTTGTTTTTCCTTCAAAGACAAGCTTCTTCATCCATGTAAGCTCTGATTCTGTTGGAACCCTCCTAGGCCTGGCCTTCTCCCTGGATTCAAGGGGAGACTAAGGAGAAGGAAGCAGAGGTGGCTTCATGTTGTCCAGGAAGGTTCAGTGCTCCCAGTGTGACTGGGTGTCTGAGATCAGACTTCCTGCTCTCCCTCCGGCTAGGGCGTCCTGCTGGCTGACGATGCCTATGGCGAGTCCTCTGCTTTTTTTTTTTTTTTTTTTCCCCCAGAATGTCTACTATCACCTAACCGGGGAGCTCTATGTGGGACAACTGATTGCAGAGGCAAGTGGTAGAGATCGCTGCCTGGCAGACCCCGGCAAGGCGGAGAAGCCCACCTTAGAACGATGCTCTGAGGCAGCTAGGAATGGACTGCATATATATTGGGATTTTAAACTGGTGAGTTACGTGTTTTTGTTTTGTTTCGTTTTGTTTTTCTTTTGAGACTGAGTGTGGCTCTGTAGCCCAGGCTAGAGTGCAGTGGCACAGTCTCGGCTCACTGCAACCTCCGCCTCCCAGGTCCTGGTTCAAGCAATTCTCCGGCCTCAGCCTCCCGAGTAGCTCGGATTACAGGCACGCGCCATCATGCCCAGTTAATTTTTGTATTTTTGGTAGAGACAGGGTTTCATCATGTTGGCCAGGCTGGTCTTGAATTCCTGACCTCATGATCCGCGCGCCTCAGCCTCCCAAAGTGCTGGGATTACAGGCGTGAGCCCCTGCACCTGGCGAGTTACATGTTTTTTTAAAGGACAGGTATATGAAAGGTTCAGATTTGATTTGATATTGTTTTAGGAGAATTACTTCTTGTGGCCCCGTGTAGGGAAAAGATTGGAAACAGCAAACTGGGTGTGAAACACTGAGTCTCTTGACTAAGGCAGGAGTAGTTAAGGAGAGGAAATATTGGAGTCTGTTGTAGCTGAACAGTTGAGAGTTTGGGCACAAGTCCTAGCTCAGTACAGCAAGTTCCTTACCCTCTCTGAAGCTCAGTTTCCTCATTATAAAATGATGGAGATGATAATATCTTGTGTATGTGACTTTTGGGAGGATTAAATGAGATAGCGTGTGCAAAGCATTTAGCGTGGTGCCTGGAGCGGAAGAGTGTTCAATACGCATTAGCCATTGTGATCTATTTATTATTAATGATTATCAGAGGGTGTGAAACACTAGGCTGAAATCTGACGGGGGCTAATGTAGAAGCCCTGCCTTTAACTTCAACATCAAATGACCAAGGACAGGGTAGAGGGAATCTGGCAGAATTCACGTGATGATGACTTGAGGGTCTTGGCTGACAACAGTCTATGGGGAATGTACAATGGATGGGGTTGCTCCAAAAGCTTCTGCACTCTTGGGCCAATTCATTAGGAAGGGGCAGTGCGTCCTGGAGGGAGCTACTGCTCTGTCTGTGGCTGTGTCTCTGAATGCGGTACTATGCTTGGTTCAGGTGCCACACGGACAGTCTAGTTCAACAGTTTCTAACTTTTCAAAGTTTATGACGCCTTTGAGAATTCGCTGATAGCTATGGACTCTCTGTCTCCAGGAAAGCATACATATGAACCTATGTGCAAGATTTGCTTACAGTTTCAGAGGATTTTTGCATCCTAGATTAAGCTTCCCTGAGCTAGACAATATCGATTAGAAGGAGGAGGGTAATGTGTTCTCAGTCTCCGGTGTCTCACTTTACTAAAGCTCCAATTCTATGGAACTGCATGTAATTCAATGAAAATCCAGGTTCCCTCTTATCTTAGGCCTTTCTGCAGGTATTATTCCCTCTCCTCCCACTTCGTCACCAGACCAACTACAAAGTGTTCCCCTGGCCTTACACGTCACCTCCTTGGAAGCCTTCCGTGAGCCCAGAGGAGTCAGTTGAATGGTTCCTCTTGGTGCTCTCAGGGGCACTTTTGTAGCTCTAGTCTTACCGTCTCTTGCAATTGTCTGCTCACTTACTTCTTTTCATCATTTGACTGTGAGCTGGAGGGCAGGGCCTGGGGTTTGCTGTTTTTTCTCTAGCGTCTGGCACAACCCCTAGAACATGGCAGGCACTCGACAAATGGTTGCAGAGCAAATGGAAGATTGGCAGGCCTGGAGATACGAGCTTGAAAGACTTGTTAGGCTTATGGATAGAGAAAAGGCGACGCTGTCTTTGTGAGGAAGAGGGAGTAGATTTGTTTAATGTCGCAGGAGGGCAGAACGGAGACCAATAGGTAAAGATTAAGGAGGCAGATTTTGACTTAATGTAGGAGCAAGGGGAAGACTTACTAAAGGCCTCACAGCTTCAGGTTTCCTGCAGAAGAATAGGCTGCTGAGCATGGTGGTGAGTTCTCCGTCAATGGCAGTCACCAAGCACAGCATGTCTGAGCATCTGGCAAGCGTAGGGTGCTAAATACGAGTTTTTGATGTCCTCAGTCATATCTTTTTTGTTCGTGTGAAGAAAACTACTACAAGTTTACTTGGTTTTAAAAAATTAATATTCACTGTGTTCAAGTTATAAATTAAAACATTTAATGAGATAGTGTGTGTAAAGCATTTAGCATGGTACTTGGTGCAAAGGAGTATTCAAAGAATCATGGTTTTTCTTTAAGCTTTTAAGTTCAGGTTACAAATCTTATTATTTTATCCGTAAGGCTAACAAGTTTTGACAATCCCCTTTAAAGAAGATTTTTTAAAAATTTAATAAATTAAATTCCATTAAACATTGTGAGCTGTATTTACAAATTTAATACCTTAAATTTCCTTTCTTAAGAACTTCATTGACCTGACTTTAAATTTTTTAATTCTTAAGTTCTCTTAAATGTTTCAGAAGTGTTTATAAAGTCAGTAAAATTTCACCATCAAGTCACCAATTTAATTACTCAAATACACATTTTAAAATTGCTATCACAAGATTAATCTGTAAGATGCCCATTTTCTTAGATACAAGTACTTAAAAATAGTAAATATACACAGAATCTTTGGCAAGTGCTATGTATTTGATTCCCTTAATAGCTACACTTTATCCTAAATCTCCTATGAATTAAAGATACAATGTATTCTAAAGAAATAATATTTTTAGATAAAATTTTATTCTCATTTTTCCATATCCTTTTTTCTGTTTTTTCTTTTCATAACAGCCTACCGTTACTAAATAAATAATTATGCATTCCAAACATTTTGAAGGTTGCCTTGCCAAGAAAATTTTGGATGATCGCCTTCTCAGCTGACTGAGGCTACTGTCAGAAAAGAGATTTGGGTTGGCTGTGAGATCTGGAAGGCAGGACATCCAGGGAAATTCTGCCAACCATTCTAACATATAGGTTGGGTCCATTTCTATGGCCACTATGTCAAGAACTACAAAAGCTGAAAAGGGAGGTGATCGTGTAATTTCTGATGTGTTACCTAATATTAAGTTAGTCTTGAGTGGATTCACTCCATCTAATCCTTTTCCATCCATCTTACCTCTTAGGTCTACAGTTCTTTCGGATATGAAAAATGATACTTGATTGAATGTTGGGCTCTTCTGGTTCTCACTTTTCTTTGTAGACACAGCTTACAAATTAATTTACTCAAAAGTTACCAAGGAAATTTTCCAAAATTGAGAGGGAGATGAGACTAGATCATCCCTTTGTTTTCTTTGATTTCATGATTCTGTGTTTTGGGTGTACCAGAGGAGGCTATGACCCCTGTGACACAAGAGATCCAGCGATGGGGCTGGGAGCCAGTTGAAGAAGAGAAGGCCTCGTCAGACACATGGACTTTAACTTGAGGAGCATTGAGATAGTGATGCCACTGAAGTAAGGGGGCGTTTGGGGAAGGTCATCCATCTTCGGGGTGAAGCAACAGCTCACAATACAAAGAGGGTCTCTGTGAGGAGTAGTGAGGAGTAGTGAGGAGGAGGAGAGCGCTCATGGTGAGGGGTGGGAAGTGCGGGAAAAGACGAAGTGGGGAAGGAGTGCTCCCACACACCGCTGGTGAGCGTGGAGACTGGCACAGCTCCAGAAGCAACTTGCCCACGTGTAGGAAAACCAGACGCTCCTCAGAACCCAAACTAACTATAACTCTTTTTAAGGCACTGATTCTTTTTTAGGACAATATCCTTACTTAAAAAATAGTATAGAACGTAGGCCAGGATTAATGTAGAAAATATCTTAATACTTATCACAGTGAAACATGAGGAAAAATTAAATGTCCAACAGTAGGGAATGCTTTGAACTGAATATTATATAACCATTCAGATGATATTCTGAAGAAATCTATTCCAAAAAGTTAATAAAATTGGAAAAGATGTATGTAGAATGTTAAATTTATATAAAGAAGCAAGATGTAAAGACCACATATACAATGTTATCTTGTTATGAGTGCTTTTATATACTTTATATATAAAATATTTTAAAATATATTTTTGATAAATACACTTCTAGTCAATCATCCCCTCCCCTGAAAGCCACCAGCGATCCTGAGGACATGACCTCACGGATGATCTCAAAGTTGCTGCTCCATGCCCGCCTCACCGCCAGTAGCCTATGTGTCCGGAGCCCTGGCCATTTATTTTAAAGTATTTTATATATTTTTAAAGTATATTTTCCAAGTTAAAAAAGAAGCATCTCTTACTTTTGTAAAAGTGAAAAAGAAACAAAAACAAAAATCCTTTAAAAACTCTGACAGGCAGCACCCCAAAACAAAGACCAAAACGGCCAGGCGCGGTGGCTCATGCCTATAATCCCAGCACTTTGGGAGGCCAAGGCGGGCAGATCACGGACTGAGGTCAGCAGTTTGAGACCAGCCCGGCCAACATGGTGAAACTCCATCTTTACTAAAAATACAAAAATTAGCTGGGCATGGTGGCGGGCGGCTATAATCCCAGCTACTCAGGAGGCTGAGGCAGGAGAATTAGTTGAACCCGGGAGGCGGAGGTTACAATGAGCTGAGATCATGCCACTGCACTCTATCCTGGGAAACAGAGCGAGACTGTGTCTCAAAAGAGAGAGAGAGAAAAAAAAAGCAAAAACAAAACAAATAAACAAACCCAAAAACAAAAATGTGTAAGATCCAGATGAACACAATTTGAAAGCAACTAGAGGATGTGTGGAACACTGTCAAAGCTCATGTCACGTGGAAGTTGAGTGGAAATAGAAAATAGACCACTGACTTTGTCTAAAAGGTCACACTAAATTAGAATAACCAAGAGTTACTGAACACATATATGCCCATGTGTGAGGTTAAACATTATCTCATTTAGTTCTTATGAAACATAGGTTTCATAAGAGAAGTCTGATCACTAACTCCATCTCACCCATGAAGTAACCAGAGCACTGAGGAGTCCAGTTATTTGCTGAGGGCTACGCAGTGTAGTAAATGCCCAGCATTCAAACACGGAATCTTAACGAATGTGTGCTATTGCCTTGTTGCTTGGGAATTTGATTCTGAAAGGGAGAGAAAAACTGAATGTTTGTTGAAAGGGTTAGTAGAGTTGAGGTCTGGGTTTATTTTGTCCTTCTAATATTGTGACATTTGGACTTGTTTAAAGGCAGTAGAAAAGGAATCTGCAAAGAGGGAGAAGTAAAAGACGGATGTTAGGAAGAGTGTTTCTCTAGCATCGAGGATGGCCGGGGCTCAGGGAGCAGAGGGAGCTGCTGGCGGGTGAGGTGGGCATGGGGCGGCTCCTTTGAGGTCATCTGTGAGGCCGTGTCCTCAGGATCGCTGAGGGCTTGCAGGGGACGGGAGGATTGAATGGAAGTGTGGTGTTCTTGACATTTAGTTAAAGTGAGTGCCCGGTGGGGGCTGACAGACAGAGCATGCTGAAGAGGAACTGGAAGAGGAACCCTGAGGAGCAAGCCCAGCTCTGGGGCTAGGCTGCTGTGGGCAGGTTTATGAGCCAGGCCTGCTCAGTTGGCAGACCCTGTCCACAAGGGCTCTGTGGTCTGGAAGCAAAGAGAGAGGAGCGGTGGCGGTGGTGGAGGAGAAGTTCCAGAATCTGAAGAGTTGCCCTGAATGGCCAATGTTGGATGGGTGCCCAGAGGAGGAAAGGGGTGGCTGGGGCTTCGGGGAATCCAGGGACAGGCAAATTTGGGGGAGCAAGGGCTGTTGGAGGCAGTTTGTGATGGCAAGAGATGAGAAGCAGGGCGGTGATTGTGGGAGAGGAACCAGAAATCTGGAGGTGTTAGAGCTGCAGTCCGTCCCACTTGGTGTTCAAGAACTTGGTGGCAGTTTGTCTGAAGGGGAACAGTGAGGTCAGGGTTTCTCACTAGCCATCAGAATGAATGTTATGCACCCTGAGGATGATAGCAGAGTGCAGGGCATAAAGAGGAAACAGCCTGACCCAGGCACTATTATAGATCATGTGAGTCCTGCGAAGGGGTAGAGAGGGATGTGGGAGAGAGAGGGCCAGGAGCAGAGGGCAGGACCAGGAGAGACGGTAGTTTGGACAGATGGCAGGATTGTCAGTTGCTGAGATATGAAGATGATGGGGAAGAAGCTCAGGGAGGTTGTGGGAATCACATAGGATCAAAGAGAAGGATGGCTCTTCCTTTCTCTTCTCCTTTGAGAATGGGGAGTGGCAGAGATGAACTAAGATTTGTTGCGTGTTTCATGTGTCAGGCCCAAGATGGTCCATCAATATGAACCCTAATTCTAACCTTAATATTAACTCTAAACCCGTTTTATAGATGAGATTGACATTGAGACTTGGAGAGAGCAGGTAATTTGCCCAAACCCACACGGTTCGTATATGGTAGAGCAAGGATTCAACCCTACCATTGTAGCACTGATGCCTATCATGTTCCCAGTCATAAACCTTGGCGAAGCCCCCTCAACAGGAGAGGCAGGAGGCTGCCTCAGAGGCTGAGGTTCCTGAATGTAGGTCCTGCTCCAGGCCCACGACACAGTTTCCCTGAAGAGGGAGAGAAGCACAAGGTGAAGGTGACCTGATGGGTCTCATGGGGTCAGGGGTGAGGACATGGAAAGGAGGGCCAAGCTGAGAAGGCCCACCGTTCTCACAGATGCCTTCGTTCCGTGGTAGTCAGTACTGACCCAACGCTTCCATCTCAGAAGAGGCTGAGGGCGTCACAGGAAGCCAGAGCAACACCGCCTGGTTGGTCACTTTGCCATGGGGCTGGTAGAGGAAGCACTGGGTGGTCTCATCCTACATCCTGCTTCCTTTTCTCCCCTGGATGACTTGTGGAGGACTGAGAGGTCCTTCAAGAATGTGGCTGAGCACAGCAGGGAGAGCAGGGCCAGAAGAGATGATGAATTACTGAGGCATTTCAGCACCTTGGCTCTGTCTCTCTTCCCCTCCAGGGAGGAGCCATCATAAACAGGGATACCAAGCGGTGTCTGGAGATGAAGAAGGATCTTTTGGGTAAACACGTGCTTGTGCTCCAGACCTGTACCACGCAAGCGTGGGAAATCCAGCACACTGTCGGAGACTGGGGTCAGACCAACAGCCAGTGATCGCCAGACGACGCTGGATCTGGGTCATCAATTCTTGCAAGTGGAACGACTTCTACTCCCAATACCCCCAGCTCCTTTCTCAATGAGAAGGAAAGCATGTGTATGTGTGTTTATGGCGACCTCAGGTGGGGCCCGTGCATGTGCTGGGGTGTCTCTGTTGCAGAGCGGAGAGGAAACTCTGATGCCTCATCCCCAGCTTCCCTGGGAAGGTCGTGATATATATCAAATGCCATTCTTAGAAACTCCTTGAAATAACCAGCATCTTTTGGCTGTTATGTGGGGAGAGAAGGAGGAGGATGGAAGTTTATCTTTGACTTCGGCCCACGATGTTTAGCCTTCCTTCCCGACAGCTACTGTCGCCATCTGCCCCACACCTCCTCCCCAGCACATCTGCCTGGGGACTCCCAGGCTGCCGGGGGCCATTCCACGTGAGAGGCTGGGCCCTTCTCAGGCCGGCAGCGTGACAGCTCTCCCGGTGGCACTAATTCTCCCTCCTGCCTGGGCTGTCCTGAGAGATGCAGAAAGTAGACGAGTGACTTTTAAAAATTCCTCCATTCCTCCTCCCATGGCAGTTTTATTTGGATTATTAATCTCTCCCACACCAAAGAGATTCTGGAGGCTGAAGAGAGGAGAGAAGGCACCTGAACTCATCACAGCTGTCCGGGGGACAGTGTGTTGAGAAGGGTAAGAAAATCCAGGGCCATCGGAGCCTTTCTCTTAGTAGATCATAACATTTAATGACTGAATTACCTATTCCCTCCTCCTACTCTTGCAAATTATGGAGAAGATGAGGCTTAAATCAGAGGGACGCCGCTTTTTGGGGACAAAGAAGAGACTGCAGGCAAATCTTAAAACCAGGGATTCTGTGGCTGTCTGCTGGATAAATGTTTTCTACTGGTTGGTGAGTTGGGAAGATACATCTCAGCCTGCCAAATTTTGGCAAGGTCTTGGAGGCTGGTGGGACCAGGCACCATGGTGGGAGAGGAGGTAGGATGGCCCTGTGTGTGTGTGTTGTGTTGTGGGATTACCCTTCAAGCATGTGCTCCCGGAACCCCTTCTTCAGAGGGCCACTTTTCTCTCTTAGTCCCATGTCAGGGCTGCCTGGAAATGATCTGGGGAATCATTAGGTTTTCTTAAGGCATTAGGCAAGCAAGACAGTGATAATTTGGTACGGAATTTAATCAATTAAAACTTATAAAAATGGGCCAGGCACGGTGGCTTACGCCTGTAATCCCAGCACTTTGGGAGGCCGAGGTGGGTGGATCAGGAGGTCAGGAGATCAAGACCATCCTGGCTAACACGGTGAAACCCTGTCTCTACTAAAAATACGAAAAAGTAGCCAGGCGTGGTGGTGGGTGCTTGTAGCCCCAGCTACTTGGGAGGCTGAGGCAGGAGAATGGCATGAACCTGGGAGGCGGAGCTTGCAGTGAACTGAGATTGCACCACTGTACTCCAGCCTGGGCGACAGAAAAAAAAAAAAAAAAAAAAAACTTATAAAAATGAACTTTTAAAAGTGTACAGGTTATAGACAGTTTGATTAAAATTTCACTAAGAACACTGCCATATCAAGAAGTAAAATACTGCAGATACTATTTTATTATGAAAAAATCAAGGGACAAGATGAATGTTAAGCAAATGTATAACTTCTAGCTTCTGCCTGACAAATTGAAAGGAAAATGCAATTCACAGCAAAGTTTTGGAAAAGCATGTACCCAATAGAAAGTTGGATAAAAGACACAATATCCTTAAACATGTGAAAAGATGTTTAACCTCATTCATAGTTAGAGAAATGCAAATTAAAACAGTATTGAGATACTTTTCACTTAAATTGGTAAAAATTAAAAAGTAGGACAGCACATTCTTTTGGAAGGGCTGTGGGAAACAGGCAATCTTATACATAATGCAAACTGGGGATATTTAGCAATATCTAAAGATACCGTGTGTACGTTTTCGATTTGTGCCAGTAATTCCACCTCTGGAGATTTACCTCCAAAAATAAGAAAATGCTTATGCACAAAGTAACTCTTTGCAGTATTCATTGTAACTGAGAAATGTTGAAAAAAAAGAAAACAAAAACGATGTGGCTGAACATCAGAGAATAATTGAATACCTCCATGTAATGGAGTACTATGCAGCTATGATAAAGAACAAAGACTCCTTATCTGAACCGATACGAGGTGATTTCCAGTATCTTTTGTTAAGTGGAAAAAGAAAAACTGTATCTATACTATGTACTTTTTAGGTAAGAAATAAGGGCAAAATATACCTTTATCTGTTCACTTCTGCAAAGTAAAACATAAGAAGAATAAATAAGAAAATAATGAGATTGGTTACAGTGGGTGGTGGTGGCTGGAAATAGGGCAGAAAAAACTGGAAATAGGAACGGGATAGAAGGGATGTGGGGAGAGTGACATTTCTCTAACTATGTATTTTCTATAGTTTTGACTTCTAGATCCACATTATATTTCAAATGCTTAAAATATAAATATATAAAATCAATAAAGATAGAAACCCAAAATGGAGTATAAACAAAATTAACTGAACCTAACTATATTTCCATATTGTAAATGAACATATACACACTCACTCGTGCACACACACATTGCCCACACCTAGCATGCACCATGCAGATCTTGTTTCTCAATATTTTCCAGTAAAAGGAATTACAAGCCTTTGGAGAAATAGCTAATTTTAGGACTGAGGCTGGGATATCTTTCTATTTTAGAAAGTTATAAACTGCTCAAAAAATTATGGGGACATGTCACAAACCACAATGGTCAGGTTGAAGGGGGCTTCCACTGGCCAGATCTGGGACAATTTATTAAAATAAATAACGGTAATTTTAACAGAGTGATTGGCGTTAACATCACCAGTTGTCAGACAAACGGATGTCATGGGCCTCCTGATATAATGCAAGAAGAACACAATATCACTTCTATGGTTTTCCTGCCAAAATACAGAACCTGAACCTATAATCTTGAGGAAACATCAATCAAACCCAAATTGAGGGACGTTCTTCAAAAGAAATGGTCTGTATGCTTCAAAAATGTCAACTCATGGAAGACGAAGAGAGACTGAGGAAGTGTTCCAGATTCAAGGAGACTAACGAGATCACTAAATGTAATGTGTGATCCTGGATTAGATCCTGGACCTGAGGGCTTTTCCCCTCTTTGATTGTAAAGGACAGCAGTAGACAATAGGTGGAAGTTGAATAAGGTTTGTTGATTAGATCATAGCATTGTATCCTGATTTTGATCATTGTACTCTGGCTGTATAAGAGAATGTTCTTTATTTTACAAAATGGTCACTGGATGTAGTTGAGGGGAAGGGACATTATCTCTGAGATTTTACATAGATAGATGATGGATGGGTGGATGGATGGATAGAGCAGTAGACAGATTCGATGGAGCAGTGGATGGATGGAGATAGATAGATAGATAGATAGATAGATAGATAGATAGATAGATAGACAGACAGAAGTGGGAATGATCAAGCAAATGTGGAAAAGTGAATCTAGATGAACGGTAAAGGGTTTGTTTACAAGAATTCTTTGTACCATGTTTGCAACTTTTCTGTACATCTGGAATTGTTTAAAAATAAAAACAAAAAATAAACTCAAAGAACGCCTAGCTAGATAGACACTAAAAACCTCTTCCCTTTTAACTGCAATGATAAGCAATAGCAGCTTAATTCAAGTTTGGTGTACTTTATTCTTTGAGGGAAATCTGTGATTCTCTCACACTTACAGCGAGGATGCAGAAAGCTGCTTAGGCTCCCCAGTTTCCCAGGGGTCCTGAGCTTCCCCCAGCAGCTCCGTTCTCCAGGGTAGCCTGTTAGTTATGACAAAGAAGGTATTGATTTGCTTCCTTGGCCCTAAAACCACCTATGCATTCCTTGTCCTAAGATCTACGTGGAATTTTGCTTATCTGGTCACTGTCTACGTCTAGCCTTCATTGGCCAGGACATGTGAAGGTTGTCTCAGTGACTGTCTTCAGTCCACTCAGGAAACTGTTCCCTTGGAAACCAAGTTAATTATTTATTGACCCCCTCTCTGATTTTTGGGAACATTGGAGCTCTACTGTAAGTCAGTATTACCTTGTAAACAACAGTAAATATGACAAGTAAACTCGTTGATGATCCTGGAGTGTGAAAGGTCACCAAAACTCCAACGGAGAAGTCTGTGTTTGATTCTAGGAGTTGGATATCTGGAACTGTGGACCCATCATTCATTCCCTTTCTTTGACTGAGAAAGTGAAAATCCCTGGGGTATCTTGCAAATGGCCATTTTCTCCCCATCCCACGTTACTTCTCAATTTCTAGATGGCCATGCCCAATTTATCCCCTTATGGGAATAAGCCATGCTATAGCAGCCTTAAAGAACCACAGTTTACTGTTACAAAATGCTCCTCTCCTGTTGGCCCTAAGGTAACAGGCTTGTTCCTCTTGTTGTTCCACCTATCCAAAACTAAAATTACAAGGCAACTTTGCTGGTTTTTCTCCCTACAACACCAAACTTCAAACAGAAATCCTAGGAATGCAGCTTGGATCTGTCCCACTCTTTATTGCAGCCTCTACTTCTCTAGGATTCTGGCGCTTTTCCAGAGGGAGCACGGCCTGGAGACTCAGGGGTCACTGCCGTCATGTGCCTGGTTGATCCTGTTCTCCAGGCCCTAAGCATCACCTACATGAGGCTTGAGCATCGCAAGTCTGTCTTCAGAGGGAGCAACTTCCTCACCTGTGTAAGACCTAAAGGGCACAGAGCTCTGAGCCATGCCATAATGCGTTGACATTCTAGAATTTTAAAGTTAATCTCTTACAGAGTTCCCTCATTTTACTTGTAATACATTTTAACAATAGGAAATGTGCTTTTAGCTAATTTTCTAAATTTAAAGAAATTTGTGAAGTCCTTCTATAGAGATTAAATGAAATAGAGTGAGGTCTGTAATGTCACGTCAAGTTAATTATCACTAGGATTAAAGGGTAAAATCAACTGCTCATGACTTTAAGTTATAATTTTAGCAAACACAGTTTTCTCCCACATTTTAACAAATGTGGTTTCAAGGAGCAAATATGTCTCAAGATTCCAAATCTACCATCTCCTTGGAACTATAAAAACCAAATCTGTCAATATCACCAGAAAGATGTTTGGCTTCCGTAGCAAAAAAAAAACCTAGGAAGAAACTCAACTTTATATAACGAAATAAGAAGTAGGTATAGTTCTAACTTTAACTAATGAAACCAGGCATGTCAACATTCCCTGATGTTAATATTTTCCTTCTCTGTCTTACAAGTCATAAAGGCTAAGTCAGGACTTGTCCTTTCAAAGCAAGTTGTCAACCTTCTTTCACTCTTTGAAGGTTCTTCATTAACTGAGTGAGGCTGGTGGTTCTGCTTCCAGGGCATTTTCTAGCTGAGACTAAATTCATGAAAATGGGCTTGAGCTTTGCTGTTGCCACATGGACTTTGTCCTGGAGCCCCTGAGTCTCAGCTACTCCCCCCTCATCAAGCTGTCTACTCTGCTTTCCAGAGAGCCTGCTTGTGGGCCTTCCTGATGGGTCTGCAGCGGATCTTGACCAGGTTTTCCATATGGGAATCCCTTCCTAGCATTGCTCAAGAAATTCCAGTTTTTCCAAATCCCAAATTCAAAGCAAAATCAATTGAAAAGTGGGGAAAACAGAAAAGAACTTTTTAATTCTCCTATGAGAATTAAAGTTTTGCAAGTGACATAGAGCTGTTACTGGTCTGATGAAACCATTGATGTCCAATGGAACGCAAGAGCAGAAAATACAGACACAGCCCAAGATTAAGGTTGATGTTTTCGAACACCAGGACGGGAGTGCAAAGAAAAAAACAGTCATGATCTAATCAGTTTAACATCCTTATATGTAGCAATAGCCCTGTTGTAAATGTGTGTTTGTGATTTGTCTGCCTGTAATGTTGAGTAATTATTGCAAATAAAATACATATTAGTATTTTTTAAGCATGGTATATTCTATGCAAATATTCATACAAATCTTATGAAGGGTGTTTTAAGAAATATCAAGTTTTGGAAGCAAAATATGTTCTTAAACTGTCAGTTTCAACCTGTGATTCTATCTAGAGCTGCTCGCTTACTAGGGTACCTGAATGTTACATTATCTGAATATACACAATAATGTTTGCTGGAATGTCCCAGAGTTTGAATATTTGCTACAGACCATAGTTTTTATAAATGTTATTGAACTTAATATTTCTTATTTATGAAATAACTTTTAGATATCTAAAACAATGAGCAAAAAGTATTATTAATTTTAGAAATACTTAAAGAATATATGATTTGGAGAATTCCTAAGAGTTTTGATTTTTTTACTCCTGAGCCCCAAAGATACTATCTGTTGGGAATCTGCTGAAAATCCTGCCCTAACATTGCTGAAGCCTACCAGGTGGGTCTCCTTCAGTTTACTGCTCTGGGTTCTCCATTAAACAATCAAACACGACTCTTTCAGGTATTTTGTAATAAAAATGTGGTGCTCTTAGGTATTTTAGTAAAAAATGGAAAACATTTCTTAATACACCAAGTGTTTCAAAATGCTTTTGAAACAATTAGTTTCCCCACAGCCTTTGTGACTCTCTCATGCCTGTGTGTGTGTGTGTGTGTGTGTGTGTGTGTGTATGTGCGGTGCTTTGTGACCCTCTCATGCCTGTGTGTGTGTGTGTGTGTGTGTGTGTGTGTATGTGCGGTGCTTGGCTGTGAGAGGCAGGGCTGGGTGGACAGCAGCCCAGGCGCAATGTCTGGTGGGCCCTCACTGGGTCACAGCCACCACAGTGACAATCTCCAACAATTAGTCCAGTGACTTTATAATCGTCAAGAGCTTCTCTCCAGGACAGGAGAGTTCTGTTAAAGATGGAGTTCACTCAAGATAGAGTGGAGCAACATGTACCTCCCAGCTTCCTCTGGTCCCTGGAGAAAGGGGAAAATCTAAGAATGCAGATTGCAGTAACAGTGACAACAAAAGGAATCCAAGAGTAGCTCCAATTTTAGCATCATAACCTGTGGAACCCCTTTCTTCCTGGAGCCCCCAACTCCAACCTTTATCACGGGGTCGCTTCCCTGTCTACTGGAACTCTTTCCCTAGAGTTTGGTCCCAGATACGGGGTAGGTGCCATGGATCCTGTGGTGCAGATGTTGTAGGCACAAATCCTCTGTTGTGCTTTTGAAACCTGGGGTTCTGCCAGTTTCATATGGGCTCCTCTTGCCTAGCTGGAGCCAGACACTAGGTCATACCCAAAAGTGAGGGCTGGCACTCTGGTCCTGGGCAGACTGCTGTCCTGGGGACTGGCTACCTGCCTGGCCTTGTTTGCCTTCCTGGCCTAGAACGCTCGCTCCTGAGTTCCCCAGCATGGCATAGGGAACAGTGGAGGTGGACTGAGGGGACAGGAAAGCACTGTCTTGGGACCACAGGAGTGGCAACTGCAAAGACAGTTCGGGGGATGAAGGACATTATGGGATGGATGTGACTGGAGGTATAGCTGCCACAGGGTCAGTGGACAGCAGGGCTTATGAGTGAGGAAAGGGACGGGGTGGGCGGGAGCCACACTTGCCTCCAGTAGCCGCTGCAGTGGGCTCAGGGAACCTGGACGTCCATGGGAACCTCTGGCGATGGCAGGCAGTGGATCAGTGTAAACATGTCTGTAGCTAAGCCTGGGAACTGGCCGGGCAGAGGTGGCTGGGTGAGCCAGGAAAAGAGCCTGTGGCTGCTGCTACTCTCATTCTCCTCCCTAGAGGCTCTCCTCGCCTCTGCCCACCCTCAGATGGGGGGACTTTTGTGTGCAGGATGCACCTCGGTCCTGCAGAGCCGGCCCTGGCTGACCACTGATCCGTGGGCTGGTCTGCTTGTGTGCATCTTTCTGTTCAGTCAGAGGGAAGCAACAGGCAGTCTGTACTCAGAAATACTTTGCCCAGGGTAGCTTTCATCATGGACAGACAATTTTCCATATAGGGTTCTTCTTTGGAGCCCTACCCCAGCTCTTAGGATCTTGAGAAGAGCTCTGTCGGGGAGTCAGATTCCCACCTATGGGATTCCCCCTTTCTTCCTTGAACCCTTTGGGAATAGGGAGGATTCCTTACAACTCTGATAAGAAACACCCTTAAAATTACTGAAGGCCTCTCATCTACCTCACCCCTACCAGTCTGAACTCCCTGTAGCCAAGTTCTCTTGAAAAGAGAGGGAGAGGAGGTGGGGTGGAGGTGGGGGTGGGATGTGGTGGTTGGGGCATTGTCTAGAGCTGGGCAGAAGCACATCTGCTGATGCTGTCCAGTGCTGCCCTGCAAATGACCATCGGTCGCCAACACGGCAGACCTGTGGCCATCTGAGCTTTTCCAAACATCTTGTTTATGCACGGAGGAGTTTGGAAAAATAACAGCCATTCAGGGCCACTTCCACCCAAAAGGCAAGGAAGGGAGGTTCTTCAGAGAGCAGCCAAGATGCCTGTGGGAGGGTGGCTGAGGTTGGGCAGATAGACCTGCTGGCCAGTTGCTCCCTGAAAGCAACGTGGCACAACAAACAGGTCCCTGTTCTGAAATCCAGCTCGCCTTTGGCCCTGGTGTGGAGTGGTCTGGCACATCCAGGGACAGACAGACTTTACCTCAGATGTGCTTTGGGAAAACACACCCAGCCAAGTTCTTGGCAGCGTTCTGCCTGTCTCCACTCCATCCTTAAGAGTCTCTTGGCTCCAGACAGGACCAAAGATCCCCACGCCTCGTGGCCAGAGGCCTCAGAGAGAGACATTTGTAGGTGTCTTTTCATTACGGACTCCTGGTTACTGGAATTTGAAAACCTGGCTGTGCACGCTGATTCCAGGCCAACTGTTGGCACTCATGTTATAACAAGGACCAGCTTCTACCCCCCACACCCCTTTTTAAGTCAAAGATGGAAAAACTCCATTTGGCAGTTCTTTTCCCTGAAATAGCAACAAGAAGAGAGACAAACATCCAAAGTTTTAAAAAAAGAAAACTTTGCAGAAAAACAGAGATGGTCTTATAACGTTATTCTAATCAGTAATTCCTTTAACTCTGTCATCGGACGCCTGATATTTGTGATTATAAATGAGCCTCTAGACTGGGTGTGCAAGTCAGTTCTAAAGCCACAGCTGGGATTTTTTTTTTTTTTTCAAGTGTAGTAAAAGACACATAGCCAGTTAGAAAGTTTAATTAAACCCAGGAGTCAGATAATAGGAAAGACCGAGGTAAATACGCTTTCCGCAGGTGTGGCTTTGGAGACAGCAAAGAGGAATTTTTGCTTGCCTGGAGGCTAGGTGTTCTCCCTCCTGTCTGGAGGGGACCTTGTGATGGTGTTTGTCCTTGGAAAGTAGGTGTCCTCACACAAGGGACATCTTATTTACTCTCTTTCAGACACACAGTCACCTGCCTCCTACTACCAGGGTCAAAGAAAAGAGAAAGAAAAAGATGCTGTGAACTCCTTTCTGTTGTCTTTTAAGACTTTATAGCTGCTGGGTGCCTGGCCTAAATATACCAAAGTTCCGCCAGTTTAATCGTGCTTCCTTTGAATTTGATGGGTTTCTTTCTTTTTTTCCCTTCTTCCCACCTACAGTCCTAATTTTCATTCTTTCTCGTCTCACACTTGGCAGAATCAAGTTGAATGATACAGAAAAGAAAGCAGGTACCCCTGGGAATCAAGGATGGAGCTGGAAGGGGTGGCAGGAGGTGTGGAGATGGCTCCCATTGAGGGGGGTTTAAGGAGGTGAGTGAAAAGGGGACACTGCCTGTTCGAGAAGCTTGAACTGTTCCAGGGCTGTGGCTCTGAGCAAACAGAGATGTGGAACTGGGAGGAAAGGGAGCCCAAAATGAATTTGCCTGGATGGAATGAAAGAGCGAAGACAGAGGGCAAATCCTGGGACAGAGACCCTGTGGGACATACGGGTAAACACAGCAGCTAATGGAAGTGTTTTCCATTCTGCCTTCTCCCTAAGGAGTGCGTAGAGAAACAAATGAATGAATAATACTTGTTTTATTTCTCACTGTAAAAGTAACCCCACATTGTATTGTAGAAATTTCCAGAACACATAAACACAAAATAAGGTAAAACCATGCATAATCTTACTGCTTGGAAGTAATAATACTAAATTCTGTTCATTTTCATATTTTTTATTTGGACCTATGTGTCCGAACATATTTATATATTTCGTGAAAGTAGGACCATCCTTTATATATGCAGTTATAGGTTTTTTGTTTGTTTGTTTGTTTGTTTTTTTATAGAGTGCAGTGACATGATCATAGCTCACTGGCTCACTGTAACCTCAAACTCCTGCCTCAGCCTCCTGAGTAGCTGGGACTATAGGCATGTGGCACCACATTCAGCTAATTTATTTATTTTTTATTTTCGTAGAGGCAGGGTCTTGCTGTGTTGCCCAGGCTTATGTCAAACTTCTGTCCTCAAGCAATTTTCCCACCCGGGGGCCTTCCAAAGTGCTGGGATTACAGGCATGACTCATGTCCAGTCTGATTTTTCAATTTAGTATATATTTTTTTTTTTTTTAGAAATCCAACATTATTCACTAGTCCATATTTATGGATATAGACGAGTCACCTGCCAAAAGATAAAAGTTTCTAGTACGGAATTTAGAGGATAACTGCAGAGCAATGTGTGGGGGAATATCTTTCAGGCCGGAGCTTACCCTCAGCTTCTCAGCACAGCAGAGCGATCAGCTGATCTGATAAGAAAGAAGGTAGGTGGAAGCATGGTAGAAGAAAAGAGTTCTGTTCATGCAGAGGGTAGAATGGGAGGGAGCCTGGAAGGCTGGAGCTGCTCTGTTATTTTGGAGTCAAAGTTTCCCAGCTGAGTACAAAGGGAAGTATCCCGGCCTAGGGGGAGGCTCGTAAGAGTTATCATTTATTGAACATCTACTATGTGCTGGGCACTGGGGGGCTGTGCAAATGCTATTTTTCATCCTTCAGACAATCTGACAAAATAGGCCTCCTTGTTTGCACTTTCCTGATGAGGAAACTAAGGCTCTCAGTGATTAATTTACCAGTCCAAGGTCACACAACTGGCAAACACCTAAATGAGGACTACATTGTGGGTTTTCAGGAGTGCTGCAGAATAGAAAAACATATGCTTTGAAAGAAACGGAAAAACATACCTTTCAATCTCTTTCATTAAAACATAACTTTCTTGGCTGGGCATGGTGGCTCATGCCTGTAATCGCACCACTTTGGGAGGCTGAAGCCAGTGGATTGCTTGAGCCCAGCAGTTCAAGACCAGCCTGGGCAACATGACAAGAACCTGTCTTTAAAAAAATAAAAAATAAATATAACTTTATTATAGATGATAAAGTAATAAATATTTATTGAAGAAAAAAATCATTACTAATCCCTTTTTCCTATGTTACTGGATGGAAAAGTCTTGATTGTGAGTTTTCCAGGTTCTTGGTACATTGAGCAAAGAATTGAATAAAATGCGCAAAGCATCAAAAGAATGAAGCAATGAAAGAAACAACAAAAACACAAATTTATTGAAGCAAAGGTACACTCCACAGAGTGGGAGCAGGCTCAAGAAAGCGTCTCAAGAGCCCTGATTACAATGTTGTTTAGGGTTTTTATTAAGCTAAAGGATTTGGGTAACACCCCAGGTGCCCTTTAGAGGCTTCCAATTGGTTACACCCTGTGAAGGATTGGCCCCTGACCAATCAGAGGCTGAAGTGGAGACTTCGGCCTTGATATCACAGGAGTGAGGATGTGGCCTGTGTGTTGCCTAATCTTGCTTGGAACTGGCTGCACCTGCTGTTCTTGTGCTTATGCCTTAACCCTTGGTTATCCCAATTCCCTATTCTCTGGCCTCACCTGGTACCATGATTTGAAAATTCTCTTATTTGATTTTTCCCTCTGTGGATGTTACATTAATTTATTCAACAAATGTTTATTTTTTTTATTACCATGTATTAATCACTGTTCAGGAGAATTTTAAAAAATAGGTGAGAATAGCCCCTGCCTCAAGAAATAGACAGTACAATGGGAATTCGGCGGCCACGCACACTAGCTATGACACCTGTAACGACTACTACCATAGAGATTGCATCGAGGGCTGAGGGTGTGCGGTTGTGTGAAGACTATGGCTTCAAAACAAAGGTAATTTCCTCTCTCCGAGTGTTGATTCTTTCATATGTGTAATGACAAGTGTGACTTCTGGATTTAGCATGCTCTCAGTCTCATTCCCTTGTCTTCTGTAGATTTGTCACTGGGAAGCTTTCTTCCATATGTAGTGAGTTCTGGTTTCCTGGGACAGCCTAATCTGGAGCCCACACAGGACGGCTGCCTTCAGAGGCCCCTGTTGCTGTCGCGTGGCAAGTGCCCTACTTCAGCGTTTCCCTATGCTTGTGTTTGTCAAGAGACACCTGCTCAGCCACATGTTCAAGTTACAGTTCTTTCCTACATTTCCCTCCCTCTTTCAGTGTTTTCTAATATCTTTTAGATCATTATCTAATGATCAGGTTTCAGGTCATTACCTGCTGCACCCCTCCCCACCCCAGATTTCCTGGAAGGATAGACCTCAAGGTCAGGATTTGTTTGGATACAGCTCTGTATCCCTCCAGGCCCTAGCACAGTTCTCTGCACATATAGGTCCAATTAATGTGGACAAATGACTAGTGGTTTTCTCCTTTGAAACTTCTTGGCACGCAGGGCTGACACCTTTCTGGAAGGCCTAGGAGAGAATTCGCGTTGTTTCATTTGGTTTGTTCTTGCCTTTTCCTGCCTATAGAGGCTGCCTGCCTTCCTGTGCTTGTGGCCGTCTTCGATCTTTAAAGTCAGTAGTGGCTTGTCAAATCTTTCTTGCATGTCATCATTCTGACGCTGACTGTTTGGCCTCCCTTTTCCGTCTTTTATGAATTACTGTGAGTACATTGGGGCCATCTGGATAATCCAGGGTCATCTCTCTATCTTAAGATCAGCTGGTCAGCAACCTTAATTCCCTTTTTACATTTAACACAATCTAGTTCCAGGGAGTAATATGCGAACATTTTTGGGGGAGCCCATTACCTATCACAGTGCCAAGTAATTTTTCTTCAGGATTCTGTTTATGCAGCCATCTAGCCACAAACCCATATGGCATTTATTGAGCTCCTACTGTGTTCCATGTGTTTGTGAAGTGCTGGGATATGAAGGATGCACAATACATAGTCTGGTAGGAGGCAAGAATGAACAATTGCAATGCATTTGACCAGCAATATAATGTAGATGTGCAGAGGAGACCATTGGGGTACTGAGGAGGGGCATCAAACCCAGACCAGAGAATGGGATGGCCTCTGACCTCATCTTTGTGGAGGCTGGGACTAGGGTGGAGCGCTATGCAGAGGGAACAGTATTTGCAAAGACCTGGACAGCATGGTGTGCTCTGGGACTTAAGATAGTTTTTAAGACTTAAGATAGAGCATAATGTACTGTTTTCACACTCTACCTCTGCCCTCCTTAAGAAGGAGTTGAAACTCGATAGGTAAGAGTGGAAGATCATGATTAACCTTGTTTGCAAGTGAAGGAGGTGGATTTTATGCTATAGCCACTGGGAAATGACAAGAATTTCTAACAGAGGAGTGATGGTGGGCTAGTGAGCTGGCTGTGCATAATGGCTTTCCTAAGATTCTTTATTGCATTTTCATGACTTTCTTCCTGCCACAAGAGATACTCAGTCTACCTTTTTCTAATGTGAACACAATATACCCATTTTTTTTTACCCTTGCTGCCAACCTCCCTAAGCCTGTATTGCCCCTGTTGGCTAAGGCTGCTTTGAGGTCCTTCAGGGTGACTTTGCAGCATCTCTTCGCATATTATGTCCAGGATCTGGCCCTGATTACCTCCCTGCTTTAGGTCTCTTTTTCCCCAGGGCCATCTTCATTAAGGTACTAATTAGGACAGCATCAATGAACTGTAAATGCATTTGTATAAAATGACTGTGTGTCTCAGCAGATTTTTTGCTTCCTTGAAAGCAATAGCAGAAGCGATTATGAAACAGCTGTTGTATGGTGGCAAAAGCAATGGTTTTAGCCAGAAAATCTGACTGTGAATCCCAGCTCTTCCATTTAATAGCTATTTGACCTTGGGGGCGGTCATAGAAGTTCTTTGGGTCTCAATTTCATAGTCTATAGAATGGAGGTTGTAATAGGGTAGGCTGATTAACCAAAATTTTAGGAGTTTGGCAAAATAAAAATGTATGTCTTGCTGGTGTCACAGTCCAAGGTGGGTGTCCCTGGTCAAGTGGCTCTTTTGCATAGCTCTCCTCCAACTATGACTCAGGGACTCGGGATCCCTCCAACTGTGGCTCTCTCAACCCGTCACCCGATGCAGTCCCCAGAGCCCTCCTCATTTGGCCAAACGATGAGCAATGGAGAGAGAATATTAACGTTTGTGTAGTTTTATGGGCCAGCTCAAGAATGACCCACATCCCTTTTGCTCTCAGAACTCACGGACATGACTGCACCTAATTAATTGCAAGGGCAGCTGGGAAATGTAGTCCAGCTATGTGTCCAGGAAGAAAAGGAAATGGTTTACAGAACAACTGGTCAGTCTGGCCAACTCTCCAACTACAAAAATAAAATTGTTTTTAGAATTAAATTAGATAAGTAGGTGCTAACTTAGAGCAGCGCCCCGTATGCCAGAAGTATTCCATGTGTTGTCTGTGTGTGTGTGTGTGTGTGTGTGTGTGTGTGTGTGTGTGCCTTGCAAAGAGTGCCTCAGAGAACAACAGATGCTTCAGGGAGGAAATGGAAATTGTGGGTTGTGAGAGCAGTCCTCTTCAATGTTTTGGAGTGTATCAGGAAAAGGTACTCAGTAAGAAGTAGCCCATTTGTATCAGTAAAAAATACTTCAAAAGAAAATATAGTCCATTAGCCCTTGGCACCCTTGGAAAAAGCTCTGTCTGACAGATGCATCGCGGCCTCCCAGCTCTGCTGGCAGGTCCTCTGCCTTGCTTATCCTCCTCTGCTGCTTCTTTTCCTAATTACTTCCCTCCTCCCGCAGCCATCCCCAACTTGTGCACGCTAATTCCCCCTCGCATTGAGGATTATAATGGGAGTGGAATCAGGACTGATAAAAGGGGAAGAGGGGTGAATTAAATCAGACAAGATAATTTAGAGAAATAAGTAGGGCAAGATAGATCCCCTAAAAGAGCATTAAGTAGAATCTGGCCTTACAGAAAGACCCAGACTAATTCACGTGCTTGTGCAACTGAGTATGCAAATCAGCAGAACAGAGAGTAGGGGGACTGCTAATGCCAATGTTTTATAATCAAGTAAGTTTTTGCCTACCCCAAATGTTTGGGTCCTCAGGCTTTTCAATTTACTTGGCCTTCTCTGTCCCCCTCCATACCCCAGGTGATGAGATCATAAATAGGAATGGAGGAAACTCCACTTCCCTTCCTGCATGTTCCAGGGATGATGATTTTATTTTATTTGAACAAGTATTTACTTTCCAAAGACATATTAAGGAGATTATTTCTTTTCCCTGTCACCAGTTCAATCCCTGCCTTGGAAAAAACTATTAACTGTTATGTGCTGCTTTTAGAGCCATCCCGGGGGACAGATCCATCTCCATTAAGCACCCAGTTGTTGAGAGCTGCAATAGGCTTTGTAATGAACTCTGCGATTAGAAGGCTGGGGGCTGCGGGGGGAGGGGGCTCTCATGGTGGCCTAGGAGGCAAGTCCTTCTCTGAAGATGTCCAAGAATGGTTTAGAGGAGAGCCGCTGCCACATGTGTGCAGGCTGAGGGGCAGGCTGCAGAGAGTGATCAATAGGGATCATTTGGAAGAAGGGACATGACAAGTTAAAGTAAAATAATGACTGCGGCTCACGACTCAGAGCTTTTATTCAGCCACAGGCTAGTCTTGCTCTACTTGGGGGAGGGAAGGCTGCAGATTTTCTCTGATTCAGAAAGAGAACATAAAACAAAGAGGGGCCTGGTCTTGGGATGGGTGGGAGGGGAAGGGGAGGTTGGAGATTGGGGCCTGGTGCAGGAGCTAGAGGAAAGCAGGAAGAGGAATAGGTTGAAGAAGGGAGGCATGCAGGTGAGTGCAGAGGACTCAGGACTCAGGACTCAGTACCTGGAGCTGTTTAGGGTCCCTGTTTCAGAAAGGAGGAGGATAAGGACCAGGGCAGAGCCATCTTCACCATTAGGGCAAAGAAGAACTCTGTAGATGTTTTTTTCTTTTGACTAGTTTTGCTTTTCCTTGTGGAAAAGGGAACCTATTAAGGTGAATCACCTTCTGGGAGGGAGTTGCAATATTTAGTTGTTAAAATCCTGGGCTTGAATTCCAACTCTGCCATGTGCTAACGTGTACGGGTTTTTAGAAGTTCGTTAGCTTCTCTGAACTTCGGAGATTAGTGAGGATTAGAAGAAGAATGTATGTCAAACAGCACAGGATCCGGCACACAGCAATCATTTGTCAAAAGTTAACTGGTGTTGTAAAAAAAAATGCTTATTTTGAACAAGGAGATGACTAGAAATTTGGGAAGGCCTTTCAGAGAGTCTGGTAGAGTTGTCCTCATGCAAGCAAAAATCCCTTTGTTCATAGGAGTTGTCTCGACCTGGAGTCAGAAGACCTGGGTCCTAGGCATAATGCCACCTGTAATAAACTGTGGGACCTGCAAGTAGCCTGAGCAAGCCCTTCGGGACTCAAGGTCTCATTTGTAAGAGAGGGAGGACACAGTGCTTGATTTGCCTCATAGGGGTCTCACGGGGATCTCTAAGGCAAGCCCCTGAGAGCACCTTATGGAACTGAGACTCTAGGCAAACACTAAGGGCTTACTAAGAAGGGTGACTGTTCATTGAGCAGGATGGGTGGTCCCTGGAGGGTAGAGGCCAGAATGGCTTAGGGAGTAAGAAGCTCCAGAAAGAGAAGAGGGAAGAGGAAACTGGGAGGGAACAGAGAGCTTGGAAGGCTCACATAGGAGGTGGGAGGACTGAGTGGACCTTTCGGTTGGTTGGAGGATCAGAGTTAGAACCAGAAAGAACCAAACTCCAGGACCAAGGGTGGCAGTAGGAGGCACTGGAGAGACTGGTTAGTCCTAGGAATTTTTTTTTTGGGGGGGGATGGAGTCTTGCTCTGTTGCCCAGACTGCAATGCACTGGCGTGATCTTGGCTCACTGCAACCCCCGCCTCCTGGGTTCAAGCGATTCTCCTGCCTCAACCTCCCAAGTAGCTGGGATTACAGGCACATGCCACCACACCTAGCTAATTTTTTTGTATTTTTAGTAGAGATGGGGTTTCACTGTGTTGACCAGGCTGCTCTTGAACTCCTGACCTCAGGTGATCTGCCTGCCTCAGCCTCCCGAAGTGCTGGGATTACAGGTGTTAGCCACAGCACCCGGCCTAGTTGTAGGAGTTTAAAGCTGAGGGGTTGAAGCCCAGAGGGGTTGAAAGTGTGAAATAATGAGCCCGGCATGGTGGCTCATGCCTATAGTAATCCCGGCATTTTGGGAGGCCGAGGTGGGAGAATCACTTGAACCCAGAGTGCAAGACCAGCCTCGGCAACATGGTGAAACCCCATCTCTCCAAAAACAAACAAACAAACAAACAAAAATTAGCCAGATGTGATGTGCATGCCTGTAGTCCCAGCTACTCAGGAGGATTGCCTGAGCCTGGGAGGCTGAGGCTGCAGTGAGCTGAGATTGCACCACTGCAATCATAGGGGTCTCACGGGGACCCCTATGTTGCCTGGACAACAGAGAGAGACCCTGTCTTAAAAGAAAAAAAAAGAAAGAAAGAAAAGAAAGTAAGCGTAATGATAATCATAATAACACTTATTGAGTTAATTATTCCTCATTTATTCAACAAATATGGAGTGCCCCCATATGCCAATGTTTTAGGTGCTAAGGATAGACACGTCAGTGAATAAAACAGAAAAGAATTTCTGTCCTCATGGAGCTTATGGCCTAAGCAGGAAAATGTGCACATTAAAAAATACATACATATGCTGGGGCAACTGGATATCCACAGTTGGACCCATGCATCATACCACATATAAAAATAAACTCAAGATAAACCAAGACCTAAGTGTAGAAGCTGAAACTGAAGAACTCTTAGAAGAAACATAGGCATGGCTGGGCAAGGTGGTTCACGCCTGTAATCCCAGCACATTGGGAGGCCAAGGCGGGCAGATAACTTGAGGTCAGGAGTTCAAGAGCAGCCTGGCCAACATGATGAAACCCCATCTCTACCAAAAAAAATATAGAAATTAGCTGGGTGTAGTGGCACACGCCTGTAGTTCCAGCTACATGGGAGGCTGAGGCAGGAGAATCACCTGAACCCAGGAGGTGGAAATTGCAGTGAGGTGAGATTGCACTACTGCACTCCAGCCTGGGTGATAGAGCGAGACTCCATCTCAAAAACAAAACAAAACAAACAAAAACAAACAAACAAAAAGAAACATAGGCATTATCTTTGGGACCTTGGACTTGGCAATGGATTCTTATCTATGACACCAGAAAAAATAGGTAAATTAGACTTCATCAAATTAAAAACTTTTGTGCTTCAAATGACACCGTCAAGAAAGTAAAAAGACACCTCACAATTTTTCTGTAAACTCAAAATTGCTCTAAAAAAATAAAGTCTATTAATTAAAAAAAAAACCCGCAAATGGGAGAAAATACAGCAAATCACATACCTGATTAGGGACTTGTATCTAGAGTATATAAATAACTCTAAAAATGAGCAAAGGATCTGAATAGACATGTTTCAAAATAAGATATCCAAATGGCCAACAGACATATGAAAAAATGCTCAACATTCATTAGTCATCAGGGAAATGCAAATCAAAACCACAATAGGATACCACTTCATACACACTAGGATGGCCATGCGGTACTTTTTTTTGAAAAGTAAAATAACAATTATTGATGAGGATTTAGAGAAATTAGAACCCTAATACTTCGCTGGTGGGAATGTAAAACAGTTCCTCAGAAAGTTAAAGATAGGGTTACCATACGACCCAGAAATTCCACGCCTAGGTAGATACCCAAGAAATATAAGAACACGTCCACACAAAAACTTGTACATGAATGCTCACAGCAATATTATTCATAAAGGCCAAACAGTAGAAACAATTCAATTTTCTGTCAAGTGATGAATGGGTAAATAAAATGTGGCATATCCATACAATGGAATATTATTTGACAATGAAAAGTAATGAAATATTGATACATGCTATAACAGGCAGGACACTTGAAAACATCATAGTAAGTGAAAAAAGACAGTCACGAAAGACCACGTATTGTATGATTCCATTTATATGAAACATCCAGAATAGGCAAATCTACAGAGACAGAAAGTAGTTATTGCTTAGGGCTGGTGGGAAATGGGGAGGGTGGTCTGTGGGAGCTTTTGGGGGTGAGGGCTAAAGGGATTTATTTTGGAGGTGATGAAAACGTTCTAAGACTGTGGTGATGGTTGCACAACTCTTCACATACACTGAAAAACATTGAACTTCATACTTTAAATGGGCAAATTGTATGATATGTGAATTACATCTCAATAAAGTTGTTAGCAAATAAATATACATTATAGCAGGGTGATAAGTGCTATGAGGAAGAATAAAACAGCAGCAGAGGATCGGTGGGGTAGGCTGTTTAGATAGCGTGATCAGGGAGGGCTTCTCCAAAGACATGACATTCAAGTGGAGACCAGAAAGAAGTGAGGGAGAAAGTGATGCAAGTATTTTGGGGGAAGAGTGCTTCAGGCTAAAGACACAAGTGTAAAAGGGGTTGAAGCCACAGAGAACTTTCCATGTCCAGGAACTCCCCAAAGGCCAGCATGGCTGAAACTGAGGAGGGGAGAGAAGTGTCAGCCAATGAGGACTCAGAGGAAGGCACTAGCCCAATTACCTGGGGGTGGTATGGACCCAAGCTGGGGGTTTAGACTTGATACTTAGTGCAATGAGGTGTCTTTGATGCAGGCAAATGACACACGTGGATTTATGCTTTTTGTTTGTTTTTTGTTTTTTAATCACTCTGCCTGTAGGTGGAGAATTGTCTGCTGGGGGTGAAGTGAATGGTATGCAGGTAAACCAGCTCTCTAGAGGGGAGAAAGGCCTTGGTTTGTAATGTCTGCTAATTCCTGTGGTATAAGTGCTCCCACCATGGCCAATTTCAAACTACCAACAATTCGACAATGGACTCTTGAAAGCCCTGAAAATATAAGCAGTCAGCTCTTGTGAGCCATCATGAGTCAGCTGCAGCACGCTGCTGGCAGGAGACTAATCAAGAGACTTCCAGAGCGGCAGTAACGTGGTGAGAAAAAGTAATCAGATTTGGGGTATATTTTTAAAGCTTCCTCCAATTATGCATGAGGGTAAGTGATGTTCTTGCTGTATCCCACTTCATTCTCATACTATTCCAGAGCCACCTTTTGCCTACAGAATACCTTCCTGCAAATCAGAAAAATGCGCCCCTTCCTCCAGGATCATAATGCCTTGAACTGGGACACAATGGTGTAGGGTGTGCAGCACGGGCCCCATTGCAACCTCACACTCGCCAGCTGCCCTGTGCAGGGCACAGCCTGCCACATCCTAAGGTGACAACCCTGTAAGCCCTGTAATAATGCTGGTGAAGATGTCACTGTCACCCCCTTTTTAATGGATGAGAAATTGGAAGCCCATATTAGTTAACTAACTTGTCTATAGGAGGAGATGTGATTTAAACCCAACCTGCTCTATCTCAGAAAGTCTTTGATAGTTTTCCTTGAAACTCCTTTGAGATATTTCTTGTCAGTACCCCAGATGCACTCCAGTGGAGGCTCAGGTCCCAAAGTATAGCTGTGAGCCTGAGCTGTCAGGTATGCCAGACTGCAAGGGCAAGAGCGTGGAAAGGAAGAAAAAGAACAGAGAGATGTAGAGTCAAAGATTTTTATCCCTGGAGAGGCGGCAAGCCAAGGTGAAGAGAAAGGAACAAAACACTTATGAAGTACATGCTTAGTAGGAAATATTTCAAATATTTTCATGTTAATTTGGAAAAACATTAGCTTCATTTTAAAATGAGGCTCAGAGAGGTTAAGGAGCATGCTCAGGGTCACACAGCTGGTAGGTGGCATCTGGGCAATAGCCTATGCTCTTTCCACATGATCTTCCAGCAGCTGGAGCTCTACCAATGGGCAAGGGAGCCCCACTCTTTTAGTGTCCACTGCTCCTCAGAAGATCATGGTCATGATTCTGGGAGCAATCCGGCCACTGCCTGAAGTATTTCAGGAACTTGACATCAAGGTGGTTGTATGGGGGTCATTTTTTTCATTCATTCAACAATCATAGGTCATCTATTATCTACCAGGCACCCCAGTTAGGTAATGGGGCTGTTAGGAAGAATATGACATTGCCTCTGACCTTATACATTACTCAACACCCCTCTTTATGTTTCCTTTTACAATCTGGGGCTCAACTCCCCTTTGCTCACTCCCAGTCTATTCATGGCTTGAAGGGAATCCAGGATGCTCACGTGGTCTGACCTTTCCCTAAGCAGCTGCAGGAAATGGAATCTGGACACACGGAAGGGGTTAAAAATGGCAACTTCCATTTCCTGTGCCGCAAATGTGGCTTTGCTCCTTCCTCTGCCTGTCTCTGAGCTGACAAATTTGGGACTGCCAACTGCAGAATTTCTGGACAGCATTGGGTCAGCCCTCCACTTGCACTCACTTATCCATTCCTGGTCTCCCTGTTTCTGACCAGGGAGTAAGAACCTGTCTTGTGGGGATGTGGGGCACTTCCCTAGTGCCGGGTGCCTTTTTGGCTTTGGGAAGGAACAGAGGATTAGGCTGAAAGTTTTTTTTCACGGAAATGGAATTCGAATTGGAACCTTATGTTGGTTTCTCTGGGCTTCAGAGCACGGCTCCAGCATGGTCTACACGTGCCAGACCGGGCCTGCTGAAGGTCTGCTAACGCTTTGAGTAGACAAGCACATGCTTTCTCCCCAAGGGACAGGCTGCATGCACGTTCTTTTCCTGTAAGAACGCCCTTCGGGTGAGGAGATAGGATAATACAATGCCCATGTACATCTGCATGAATGTGTGTGTGTATGTGCATGCACATGTATATGTGTGCACAGGTGTGTGTGTGCATTTGTGTGTGTGTTATGTGTGTTTAAAGAAAAAGGAAGCCACAGAGGGCTAGTTCCGCATTCAGGAAAGCAGATGGATAGGATGAGCACTGGGCTCCTCTGAGTTCTCACATTGTGTTCAGCCCTAGGAGGCTGCTCATTATAACTGCTCAGCTGGGTTTGAATCTCCACTCCATAGTTTATTATTTGAGTGACTTTCTGCAAGTTACTGACTTCTCTGAGGGGACCAGTTATCTACTGCCACATAACAAGATACCCAACACATAGTGGCCTAAAACAACAATTTATCAGGATTGTATTTCACAAATCTGTGATTCAGGAATTAAGTCGTAGTGGGAACGTTCTGTACCGCTTTATGATATCTGAAGCCTCAGCTGGGATGGCTTGAATGGCTGAACACTGAAACAGCTGGGGGCTGTTTGGAGTGTCTCTCTCTCTCTCTCCTCCCTATATATATATGTACCTGTATATCAGTTAGGGTTCTCTAGAGGGACAGAAATGATATATATATTAACGAGAACATTATATATACATATATACGGGACAGAAATGATATATATATTAATGAGAACATTATATATATATATTATGTATATAATAAATATATATATGGGTGTTTATTAAGTAGTATTAGCTCACACGATCACGAGGTCCCACAATAGGCTGCCTGCAAGCTGAGGAACAAGGAAGCCAGTCCGAGTCCCAAAGCTGAAGAACTTGGAGTCCAGTATTCGAGGGCAGGAAACACCCAGCATGGAGGAAAGATGTAGGCTGGGAGGCTAAGCCACTCTAGTCTTTTCACATTGTTTTTTCTGCCTGCTTTATATTCTAGCTGTGCTGGCTGCTGATTAGATGGTGCCCACCCAGATTGAGGGCGGGTCTGCCTTTCCCAGCCCACTGACTCAAATGTGAATCTCCTTTGGCAACATCCTCACAGACACACCCAGGATCAATACTTTGCATCCTTCAGTCCAATCAAGTTGGCACTTGGTATTAACCATCACATCGTGGAAGGGGTGATATGAATGTATGCATGTGCATGTGTGTACATATGACTAGATAGACAATCCTTGAGGGCAGAGGCCATGATTGTTTTGTTCCCCACTCTATACCCGGTGCCCAACACTGTACCTGGTACACAGAAGATGCTTAATACATATTTATCAAATAAATGAACAGATTGTTCTCAAGTCTGCCGTATGTATGGTCAAAAGAAAGAAGGCAATTATGACAAGAAAGAGTGAGGGTAGGAGAGGCAGGCCTCTCAAGGAGCCTTCTTTTTATTCTCTCCACATGTATAAATATTGCTCAAGTCATCTCTGAAATGGGTGGAGAATCCCGTGTATTTTGCAGTTAATAAAGCCTGAGGTGCTCAGGGCGCACAGATTCTTACCTACATACTAGGATAATATAAAAGGCCTGCATGAATTGATGCAAGCTTTTCTGACGAATAGGCTCTGGGAATAAATGGGAGATACAGAGTACTTTGAGATTTTTAGATGACAAATCAGTTGCAAATGTCCTCCACTGTCATTTTTACCTCTCCATATTTTGGCTGTTGGTATAAGATCCTTCGGCTTCTGCCATCCTTCATCTTATCCTCAGAAATGGCACTTCCCAATATAGAATGGTACAGGAATACTTTAGAATAGAGGGAAATGAGGGGAAATAGCACCGAAATGATGAGTGTGTTTGCGTCCTCCCTCTCTATGCCTCTGCCGCTGTGTAGAACGCAGCTGGTAGCACATTTCCTCCCCCGCGCCCCCTCTGAGAATCAGGCCCGGCTCTGTGGGGAGGGGTGCGTAAAGCCCACTCCGGGCCCGGAGGAAGAGCCTGGTTGTGATGTCTGCTGTTGCAGTATCAGGCCAGACAGGAATTAGGGGAAAACTGCTGTCATCAGGGAGTTACTGCCACTGTTGTTCTTCGTAAACTGTGGTTCTTTCTACCAATCAGTAGACAGATGCCCAGAGACCCTCAGAAATGGTATAAGCCTAGAATTTGGAGCACACGTCCAGGCTCTGAGGCTTATAGAACTAGGATTAAAACTTAAATTGGACCTCGGTCCTCTGGTCTAAGCCCCTCTCTGTGCAAGAAGGGAAACTGAGGCCCGGGAAAACGAGGTGACGCAGGTGAATCAGCAGCCCGGCCAGGCCCGCAAGTCAGGCTTTTGACTCCAATGTTAGTGTTCAAGGCTCCAGATGTGGACATTCCTTGTAAACTGTAAAACACCCAAAAAGGAAGATCGTTATTCATGTTGTTACATTCCTGTGTCCCTTGGTCATTTGGATGGAAAATGTAAATGAACAGGAAGTAGGAGTACATTTGAGGATCTTCCTTCTCTTCAGAACAGCCATCACCTCATCCTCTTCTCCCTGAAACCTCTCCCACCCCACCCTCCACAAACTAATCCTCCCTTCCCTGGACTCTGGCTACTGAGCTGTTTCCTAAACCCGGGTTTGGCTGGAAACAACACCCAAATATCAGAGACGAGGATGCACGGGAGAAGGTGGACTGTGAAGCGCTTGGGCCAGGCTTTCACCTACAAGAAGAAATGGATGAAATGGACATGATCCAAAAAAGGGCAAAACGGGTCCCCTTCACTCGCTCACTCGCCTCACATCGCTCCTGGCCCCAGTCCCCAAACGTCCCGGGAGGTCTATTCGGAGTCCTTGCTCTCAGCCCATTGCAGCAGCATCACCCCTCTCTGTTATCAGAAGCCTGGTAGCCTCTGTAAATTGCATCTGGGAGGAAATGAGATCCTCCTTACACAGGGCCATTTCCAGGCTTCCTGAACCACTGAGAGTGCTGGAGGAGGAGGGGATGAATATTTCATAAAAGGCCATAAAACATAATTTGTTCCTTTGAGTGAATTGGAGACTGTAGTTAAAAAAAGAGAGAAGTTACCATCAGTGGACCAGGAGTGTTGCATTATTTAGCTCCAGCTATTTCATTACATCTGTAAAGCAGGAGAACCAGAACATTAAAATCACACCCTTTGCTCCTCAGGAAGGGAAACAGAATCTTAGAGGCCCAAATACATACAACATACACTCACCAGGCAAGGAGCAGTGGCTCTCTGCCTGGAATGTGCTCGCAGGGGTGACATGAATGCTTTTGCTGGAAACGGGCAACCAGCCTGTCCAGCTTACCACACTGATCCCGTCTAATTGCATCAAAGGGGGAAAGGTGAGCCAGTGGACCTGGCGGGGACTTCTTTTTCTGTTAGGATCTTCCCTAACCTCCTCTCTCGTCCTTTCCTGAAGCAACTTCCTTTCCTTCTCCCAGACTGGAGGGGAATTTGAGCCCAGAATAGAGAACAACCTAAAAGTAGACACCAGACATCCCTGTTCCAGTCTGCGCACCCCACCAGGAATAATGCCTTACAAGTAATGTCTTTGAGACCTTGTGTACCCGTCCTCTTTTGGGGACCTGTCCTATTCAACAGGTATTTAGTCTTCTCTAATTCCTTCTCTTTTGCAACCATAGGCTTTTCCAAATTTCTGACTCTGGGAGAAAACTGAAAATCATTTTTTTTTTTTTCGATGCAAAGCAATTTAACTTCCTTTGCCTTAAGGTCTCCATCACGAACCATATCCTAATCTTGACCTTTCTGAACCATAAAGTCCTTTAGTTTGTTTTCAGAACTAAAAATACCTTTTTACCCCATGGATTCCACATCTACCCAAATAAGCAATAGATATGAATTTTAAAACTACAATTTCATTAACTGTGCCAGAGGTTTAAGATCAGTCTCTTGGGGATCATATTCAAAGAACTTATGCTTCCTTCCAGTGGTAGAAGAGACAGGAAAATATTTTCCCCATTTTTACAGAACATGCCCTGAAAGTTATGGCTTTTTTGTTCTTCCATGGACTGGCATTTGGTATTCCTTCCCTTCGTGCCTGCTATTTGGGGCAATTCCTACAATTAAATGTGGCTTTGTGTGTCTCGTCCAGCTCTCCTTCCATCACCCCACTCCTCTCCTCTACACACATACTCTCTCTCTCTCTCTCTCAGCACACATGCACAGCTGCAGAGAATTTGCTTTTACTCCATCAGCGCCTTGAGAGGGATGGTGTTGCAGCTGAAGGGAGATCCTTTTGGACCTGTGTCATTCCTTATGTCACCTGCTTAGTAACCAGTGCTCTCTGCACATAAGCCACCTGGTCCTTTGTCTCTTCTTCTTGGTTGCTTGATCCTCCTTCTGTCCCTCATTGTTGCTCATTAATTTACATTTATTGAGCACCTGCTCTGTGAAGGACATTGTGCTAGGCCAGGGGGAGAAGGCATAATAACAGGGTCTTTGTCCTCAGGATCCTTGGAGTCTATGAGAAACTTGTGATTCTCTCTGACCTGCCACTTTGTCCTGGGAGAATTTGCTATTTATAACATTTGAGGTAGAGTAATCCTGCTGAACAGGAAATTAAGAGATCTATATTTCAGTCATTGTAGTCATTAATACTATGGAAAAGTAATTTGCTCACTTTATACTCTGATTCTGACATCAGCAAAATCATGTAGTTCGTTGAGATGATGTTCACCATTCCTCCTAGTGCTTGATTTCTATGATCTTATGTTCTATAATACACAAGTGCCTCCGAATGTGAGGCTTGGTGAGAAATAGGGATTTGTGGTTAAATACATTTGGGAAACATCGGGTTAAATAATGTTAAGGGGTGAATCAGAGGTTTTACTATTCTAACGTCTATTGTGAAGCTCTCTGAGACAAAGTGTAAGATTCCTAAACTCATTTAATTGGGGTGGGTGTTTACAAATATCAAATCCATTTTTTAATCAAGTGAATTTCTTTTACTTCTGAGTTAAAGAATTTACATCTCTAGGCAGCTGGTTCTTTGACCAGGAGTGGAACCCAGATTGCGGCAGTTTGGAATCCTAAGCACAAGGCTACAGGGTGGAGTGCCTTGTCGGTGTACATATCTATTAACGTGGTGAGAACTAGAATTGTGTAGAATACAGTCTGGGAAGATGAAGAGAGAGAGCTCCCCACATGGGCTCTGGACTCAAGACTGAGTGTATTTTTTGAAGGCTAGAGTACAGTGGCATGATCATAGCCCCACTGCAGCCTCCAGCTCCTCAGTTCAAGTCATCCTCCTGCCTCAGTTTCCCAAGGTGGGACTACAGGCATGTGCCACCATGCCTGGATAACTTAAAACAAATTTTTTTTTTTTTTGTAGAATGGTTGCATTTGAAGCCTGCTCAGGTACCCACTGGCTCCGTGAGCTGGTAAATTAAACTTCCCATCCTTCTATTTTCTCATTTTTAAAAGGAGGCTAGGAAAAGCTTTACCTCATACATCTTAGCAAAGTGCTTGGAATGCAGTATGCATTCACAAAATGCTTATCATTAGCTATTACTAACTTTAGTCAACATTTATTGAAAAGTTAATAAACAGAAGAAAGTTACAACATTTTATCATAAAGACTTAGCTACTGTCCATGACCCCACTGGAGATGCAGATAGGACACCAGAGTTAGACAACAGGTTGCTATCATTTCAGTGGTAAAGTTAGGTCAGAAAATGGACAAGGAAGAGTAAAAATCTAGACCAGTTTAATGTAAACAAAGTGAAGATCTCTATAGAAAGCTGTGGTAGGAGGAGAAGTAAGCAATAGTAAGAATGAAAAAGTTGGCCAAAGTTAGGCTTTTGAAATTAATTTCATGATCCATGTTTAATTCTCTTCTTATAGGCATAGAAAATAGAATATTAATGATCTCTGTATTGTATTTATCTTCCAAGCAGGAATGCAAGTAGGCATATTGGTCAGGAGAGACAGGGTTACGCTGCAGTAACAAACAGCCCACAAAGCTTAGTGGGTTATAGCAAAGGACTATCTATTGCTCAGACTACCTAGCCATCACTGGCACTCTTAGGGTTCTGCTCTGTGTCTTTCAATCTGGGTTGTAGGCTGATGGGTTTGCTACCTTCTCAAGTGCTATGGATCATTATGGCAGAGGAAGAGAGCATTGGCAATTAAGTGCTGCAGGCCCAATATGACACACGGCACAACTTATCAGCTAGAACTAGTTACGTGACTCTCACCCAACCACGTGAAAACCAAGAAGGACATAATCTTACCATGTACCCAGGAGGTGAACAGACTGGAAATGTTTGTCAAATAGCAGCAATGACTACCATTGCCTGCTATTAGGGTCACAAAATGTTTGTCTCCCCCAGGCAAAATACACTTACTTACTACCTAAGGAACACAGCCTAAAAGTCCGACCCAGTCCTGGTATTAAGCTGAAATGCTAGGGTCTCTTGTGGTGTGTAACAGGGCAGTTTTCACATTAGGGAGTGGCATGTTCTTGTCTCCATAGTTGTGAATGTGGATCCTTTCCTTTCTGAGACTTAGGCTCCAAAAAGATAAGTAATCGTTTCTCTCCCACAGGACAAGAAACGATTCATTTGAAGTAGGATAACTGCAATCAATATTCCCATTCAGAAAGGGGGAAGATTGTGGAAGCACAGCAGTCACTGGTCCATAACGACTCTGAAATCCTGTGAAACAGAATTTGACCCTCACTTGGCTGCCTGGGAGGAGATCCTAGCCCTCTGTTCTTTGCCTATGGATTCTCCCTCTGGAGTGTCTTCTTTCTGTTGCCCTCCTTGCTCCTATCAGAGATGGGAATTGCAGATGATATTGAACTGCTTTCTTGGCCGGCTCCTAGTCTGTGATAATTAGGGGCCCAACGGTACTTTACATTTTGAAAAGTCATGAATGGTTTCGTTCTGGTCATGGTTCCTTTGGTAGGATGACTGTCTTAAAATCTTCTTAAACTTTTTCCTGTGCGTTTCAGGCAGACCTATGTACCGATAGCCAATAACCACACCTATGGTTACAGTTGTTATCCTATTCTAAATGAGCCATTGTATGTTGTGCTATGGGATAGAGGCAGATAATTTGTCTTTTGGGTTTCTAAGTCTCGGAATTGCAGAAATCCATATTCAAAACTGATGTAGAGACTAGCACACGTCGCTCCTTAATATAAAAACTACTATGCACTGCTAGAGAACCTAGCATTTCAACTTGATACCAGGACTGGGCAGGACTTTGGGGTTGTCTTCCTTAGGGAATAAGTAAGTGTATTTTGCCTGTGGGAGCCATGGTTTTTCTCAACATGAACCTCACAGCAATAATTTGGGTCTATATATTATTTGTGGGGTGTTACAGCTTTAGTCTTGATTTTTCTCTCACTCTTACCTGAGCCAGTTTGCCCAGTTTGAATGACTTTTTGAAGCCATAACTTCAACTACACTTTTGCCCTACAGTGACTTATTCCATTCAGAGGAACTGACAATGGACGTGACTGCCCTATGCTTGATTTGTTCCATGGCATGAGCTGAAGTATTCATCAGTCTTTCTTGTATAAAGGTCTTTTACGTTTTGTTTACTTCTTTGGGGAATGGGAAGCAGCTGCCTCTGTCTACCCTGAAAATCCCCACATTTCTGGACTCTCTCCTGTCCATTTCCTCTCTGCTTGCTAACTGGCTAAATCTTTTCCGAACTCACAAATATCTTGTACTATATTGTCAGATGCAGCCAACAGTGGCCACTATACAATATAACAAGCTGTTTTTCAATCCTCTTCCAAGATGTGCACATTTTTAGGGGTATAATCTGCCTTCTAAGTTATCACAGGTGACAGTTTTGAGAATATTTTTCCATTTGTAACATGGATTGCCTGTAATGGTCTCCTATAAAGTTTCTTCAATACCTGTCATCCGGCCACAGAACCAGTGTCACAAGTTTGTTTGTTTGTTTTTTTGTTTGTTTGTTTGTTTTTTTTGGTTTTTTTTTTTTTTTGATGGAGTCTTGCTCTGTGGCCAGGTCAGAGTACAGTGGTGCAATCTCGACTCACAATAACTTCTGCCTGCCAGGTTCAAGCGATTCTCCTGACTCAGCCTCCCGAGTAGCTGGGACTACAAGTGCGAACCACCACAGCCAGCTAATTTTTGTATTTTTAGAAATGGGGTTTCACCATGTTGGCTGGGATGGTCTCGATCTCTTGACCTTGTGATCCACCTGCCATAGCCTCCCAAAGTGCTGGGATTACAGGTGTGAGCCACCGCACCTTGGCCATGCCACAGGTTTTAAGTTTTTACTTTTAGCAGCTTCTTACTTCAGTTTGGATAGACTTGATTCTGCTATGGGAACAAATCAATTGCTGAATACCAGAGGATTAGAGCAATAAGGGTTTGTTTCTCACTCATGCTACTATTGCTTCAGCTGGGGGCCAAGCTTCCTGCCACCTCACCCTGTAACACAGCTCACCCTGACAGAGCAGCCACCATCCTGAACAAAGCTGGTCATTGTGGTTGGTGTGAAGAAAGCTCTGGGGGCTTTCCCATGAGGAATTAAATATTTTGGTTCAGAAGTGACACACATCACTTCTGATTATAACTCACCGTCCAGAACTACTTGCCTGGTGCCACACAGCCACAAGTGAGCGAGATAGTAAAATTCTCCATGTTCCTGAAAAGTAGAGAGCTGGAGACATTTGGAAAACAGCATTAATGACTATCACAGGAGGGGAATTGGATGAAGATGCAGGCTGCAAACTTAGGATACTAACAAGCTCTCTTGGGATCCCCCCAGAAGGATGAGGAGTTCGTTATAGATTTATTTCTTGGCATGGATAGTAATTTCCTGAGGCTGTTGATTGGTGCGGCACAGATGTCTAATGCATTTATTTTCTAATATACAGCCTCACTCAAGTGAAAGCTGCTAGATTTTTCTCTACTGAATTATGGAACATCATCATCACCATCACTACTTTGTAATTGACGTCATCATCCTCATTAAAAATTGGACTAAGCAGCTAATTATAAATAGTGCTTTTGTATAGCACATGTGTTTGCATTTGTCCCCCTGACTCCATCCACTTGGCCACAGGGGAAGCCCAGGAGGAGGGAAATGGCCACAGTGCATCCAGAGACTAAATGAGTAGAAGGGAACTTCAGGTCAAAGTGTTGTGTTATCAGTGTTGGCAGGGTACATCAATTAGTTTGTGGAACCAGTGGGTGCTACTGCGGGAAATTAACCCTCGAAGTTCAAGATATCTGACTTCTTTTTAATATAACTCTCAGATGACCAAATTTTTGGGGGGTGTGTGTGTGTGTGTGTGTGTGTGTGTGTGTGTGTGTGTGTGTAGAGGGAGGGGAACAAAAGGAAAATAGCAAAAATTGACTGCAAAGTATAGAGTTATCCAGCCATCCATTTTTCCCCCTTCCTTCCCCAGGATTCAATGCTGTCTTCTCTCTCCAGCAGAAAAAGTAGGAGAACGTTAAGAGAAGGAGTAAACATGACCCAGGCCCTGGTGTAAGGGGTGAACGAGGGACCCAGAAGAAGGGGATTGGGCCAGGCAGAACACTGTGTTTGGACAGAGGGGCTTCCACTTGGAACACCCTGAAGAACTGAAGCTGGAGGGCAGAGCCTTGCGCAGAGTGAGATGGTGAGAGGAGGAACACGGGGTCAGACTCATCACCCCTACTTCTCGCTGGCTCTGAGTGGTTTGGATTCCACAATGGAAAGCTCAAGAGTGGGGTGGGTCATCTTAGGGAGGGTGTGTCTGTGCTTTGTGCACAAGTGTTGTTTTCTCTCAATAAGAGGTAAGGAAGCTGACTACCTGCCACCCTGTCCTCACAGCAGGGGCCTGTGGGTGACAGGACCATGAGGAGAACCATTTCCAGAGGTTACACAGAGAAGGAGGAAAACTTCAGGGATCCTATTACCAGAGTGATGACAAGTGCACACATACACACACACACACGCGTGCACACGCACGCACACGCACGCACACGCACATGCACGCACACATGCGCGCACACACACACACGCACACACAGCAAAATAAAAATGTAAAGAGGCCTGGAAGATAGATCATTTATGGTCATTTATGTACCATAAATACATAAATGGAATAGGTACATTTTGGAACCTAGGGCAGAGGTCAGAATATAAATGGTTATCACATGATGCTTCACATTATCTGTGCTCATCTTGTTGGGCACATACATCCATTCTTAGGTGGTTCTTCCCATGGATGCCCCCCACGTACTCCTGACCTGTTGTAGATCATGTGTTCCACTGGAAGGCCAGCGTGGGCCCAGGAGGACGGGGCCCCTGGGATCCAGTCCCAGTTGTTGGTTTCCGGGACCTCTCCATCTCTTGGCTTTCCTTTGACCTCACTGACAACCCCTCAGCCTCCTCTGCTGGCTGCCCTTCCTCCTGACCTTGACCAGTAGATTGAAGACTGCTGTGAAGGACTTGGTCCTGGTCATTTCTCTTCATTGTCCATATTCTGTTTCTGCAGAAGATCTTAGTGCCACGAATTTATATATTTCTAGACATTTTAAATTCATAAATCGTAAATTTCTTTTTCATATTCCAGACCTAAATAAATAACCGCTTCCTTGATGTCTTCATTTGCATGTATAATTTCCTTTTCCAGTTTAATACATCTAAAGGTGAGGTCTTGATGCATCCCAACTTGTTTAACCTCTTGTCTTCTCTTTCTCAGTAAAGGGCAACACCTACCTGCCTAGTTGCTTGAGGTTGGCATTGGTGGCTTATTTCTCATGTTCTAGTGATGATCAATTCCTGCTGATTCTATCGTCTAAACATACCTCCTCAGTTCTCCTCACCTCCTCTCCACTCTGTCTCTACCCACTCTACCCATTCTGCCTTTCTCTGGCCTAAATCACCATTATCTTTTCCCCAGATGACTGCAATTTCCTAGTCTTTCTATTTCTTCTTCTACCTCTTCATAATTCATTCCCCTCACAGCCTCTAAGTAAATCACATCACGTCTCTCCTCTGCTTGAAAACCATCATTGGCTTCATTACCGCCCTTAAGATAAAAACTGAGCACCTTACCCTACAAGATGGTACGCTTGCTAGTTCTTCAGTCTTATCTTGCACCTCCCTTTCCCTTGCCCATTCTCCTCCCAGCACATGGCCTTCTTTTTGACCTTGAACACCCATGACCTTTCTAGCTCAGGGCTTTTGAACTTGTCAGTCCAGAATGCTCTTCCCTGCTTTTGGCACTGTGGCCCCGTTCTCTTATTTATTTATTTTTGAGACAGAGTCTCCCTCTGTCACCCAGGCTGGAGTGCAGTGGTGCCATATTGGCTCACTGCAACCTCCACCTCCCAGGTTAAAGCGATTCTCCTGCCTCAACCTCCCGAGTAGCTGGGACTACAGGTGCCCTCCACCACGCCCAGATAATTTTTGTATTTTTAGTAGAGACGGAGTTTCACCATGTTGGTCAGGCTGGTCTTGAACTCCTAACCTCAGGTGATCCACCTGCCTCAGCCTTCCAAAGTGCTGGGATTACAGGCGTGAGCCACCGTGCCAGGCTCCATTCTCCTCTTTGGATTGTCAGTTGAAATATTACCTCTTCAGAGGGAACTTTTCCAGCTACCCTTGCAAAGTCGAGTCCCCAAGTTCATTTCTGACATAGCATCCCATTTATCCTCCTCAAGGCATTTACTGCAGTATGGAAATATCTTCCTTATTGTTTACTGTTAAAATTTTCTGTCTATAATGTAATTTATTTATTATGTGAAAATGTATGCTTATCAAAGCAGATATTTTGTGTAGATCACTGCTAAGTCCTCAGAACCTGGCACCATGCTGGCACCCAGTAGCTGCTCAGTAAATACTTTTTAAATAAATGAATGATCGCTATGACCATGGCAAACATCTGAATCTGGATACAACAACAAAAAATAACAACACCATCTGTGCTGGCATGAAATTGGTGCTTGGTGAATGCTGGGGAAAAATTTCCTGACATGGGAAGCCGCTTGGCAGCATCTATGGATGGAGTTGTGTCTTCCTTCACCTGGGAGCTGGCACTTCTGAAGGTGTGATTGTACTCATCCTTAACACACGCTTGGGGGGAATGATCTAGGCATAGGGTTTTTCTTAAGCTAAGAAATGAGTCTATTTCACAAAAGAACTAAAAACAGAACTCTGATTCATGCATTTGCCAATGGCTTTTCCTTCTCAGGGGAACCTCCCCGGGCACAGTGAAACCCCTCTTGGGACACAACCTCATGCTTGATGGAAGGTAATCACGGAACATCAACTCTGCCTGCAGGGTGGCAGGCAGCCCAGCCAGGCTTAACCCAAGGGGCACTCCAATGGAGTTTCTCAACACCTTCTCAGGGTGTGTACACTTTTGCAGAATGAAGGTTCCTTCCCAGGCTTTGCCAGGATTGGTTTTGAAGAATTACTGACCTAGTTGACAGTCTCATGAATAAAAATGGCAATGATGGAAAAAAACCTGCAAAGGAATCATTCATTATAAATTTGAAAACAAAAACAAAAAAAACATGGGTTAGTCAATTTACGACTCAGAAAATAATGACAGATAACTGGATGAGGGTGAAGAGTATCTTTTGTATTGTATGTGTTGTTGGTTTCCTTTTCTTTTCTTTCAAAACGGTTTTGAAACACAGCAACTTTTGCGTGGAGTCTAAATGGCTTAATTACATAGCCTGTCAGTGAGAAAACTCTGCCGGATGACTCCGTGTACTTGCTTTCTCTCCCTTCACTGAGACAAGCAAGGTGAGAGAAGGGAGTGGAAATGAGATAGGCAAGCATGAGATGGGCAAGCTGGCTGTTTTCCTGTTGTGATGTGGTTTGGAGAAAAAAGAACAAAAGTCCCTTACTCAAACTGTAACTCCAAGCCAGTCAACATCAAAAGCCCAAGAAGCTATTAACCACAAATTAATTAATCCCTTGCTGTAGAGAACCAGGGACCTTCCCGAGGTCCTGTATGCCTAGCTAGGCTTAACTTTCACCTCATTGTGAACTTTTCCTTATTTTAGTACTAAAAATCATGCCCGCAGGTGGAGATTTAAGGTGCCAATGAGACATATGTTGTGTGAAGCAGCATCTTAAACCACCACACATGTGCCAGAAAAAGCTCATCTCTATATGCCCTGACTTCCCCTTACTGCAGACCCCCGCCAAGGGAACCTGTGCCTTGACTTTGGAGAGCAACCCACTTCCTTTCTTGCTGTTTGGTCCCTTATGTCCATAAGCTTTCATAAAAATCTTTCTCTTTGCTCCCGTATGCTGTGATCTCTTTTGATTTCTATCCTGGGGGATCAAAAAAGCCCACAGGGCGTTGGTGCCAGAAATCAGCTGTGCAAGCACAGAAAGGAAGCAGAGGCTGTTGCCTGGCTCAACTGGTGAGGAGCAAGACTGGAGAATGAGTATGCAGTGAATTCAAAGGCTAGCATCTTTCTTACCCACTCAACACCTGACCCCTTCCCGACACATCTAGAAGCCTTGGTTCTCTCCTTCCTCCAGCCCTCTGAGAGTGAATGCTGCTGAGAACCACTGTGGTTTTAAGATACTCCGTGCAACACAAAGAACTCTCAGATGCAACCTGTGCTTTCAGAGCACCTTTATGTGTCATTCTCATCATTAAACTCAATGAATGTGTACTAATCATCTAATATGCACGGGAAGCTACACAAAAACACTTTGTAGTTGTTAGCCAATTCATTTTGGCTACAACCAGCCAGAAAAGAGGAAACCGAGGCACAGAGAAGCAAATGTCAACCCTACCTGGAAGTGTCAGTCTGAAACGATCAGTTGAGTCTTCCTCTACCAGACCCCAACTTGTCTGGTCTGACGAAGACAGACAGAAATGGATGGAAAACCATTCTTATCCCCTTCTTACTAGAGAGTTAGGGAGAGTCAACTGGTCCCTAACAACAAACTTTGTCCTACTCAAATACTGCCAAAGGGGCTTCGTTGTAACATGGCTTACGAGCAGACGACATCTTTCTGGGAAAGCACCTAGAATGTGACTGGCACATATTCAATGCCCAGTAAACGTAGCTATTAGTTTTTCAGTCATCACTCTTACATACCCCTTTTCCATTCACCCTCTTCTCCCCTTTTTTGGCTACCCAATAAGCAGAAATTCCAGATGCATCCTCTGGGGTGGCTAGGAGCAAAACATCCCCAGGACGCAGTGTTTCCTGGGCTGAGGTATCTCTGAGGTGCTTCCATCTTCCGGGTCCTTCCTCACTGGGGTTGCTGCCTCAGGCTCTCAGGACTCCCCTGGAAAACTTGTGATGGGAAAGGCATTGATCCACTTGCCACCCTTTCACTACCATCCCTTTGCAATTCTAGGAAAGTTGCAGCCTCACCCTCCCAGGCTTGCAAAGGTAGAGGGAGAATTATATTGGAATTTAAATTGGAAGCTCTCAAGGCATCTCAAAAATACTTTCTCTATTTTTTTTTTTTTTCCCTGTAGATATTGGAGAGGTTGGCAAACGGGTCTTCCTAAAGACAGAAGAATGTATGATTTAATGGTTTTCTTTAGATTTCTGGATGAGTGGGTGCACAGTGCTCCGTATTGTGTGGTGGGGTGGGGTGTGTCTTCTTATTGATGAAATACACTGCGCAGGTCAACTCGGTAAACCGAAATGAGAAACGCCGATTGCGCGGGTGGAGGGGGTGTGGTATGAGGGTGCCGGCGCTTGTGGAGGGGGGCGCGAATGTGAACGTGTGAAAGCGAGAGGCGTGCCAGGAGAGCGCGGGAAAGCTTACTGGTGAGGCAAGTGTGCGTCTATTTCCATGGCGCCCTGGCTCGCGGCAACCCCTGGCTGGGCGAGGGGTGTGATGTGGGAGTGGGGTGGGAGGGGGCAGCAGGCGGGGCCTGCCACGTCACTTGGAGAGTGTGTGTTGGGAAGGAAGGGCAGAGCGGAGAGCCGAGCCGCTGCAGCTGCGGCGGCGGCAGCGAAGCCTTGAGCCGTGGGGAGGTGGGTCCCCGCGCTCGGGCGCCGGGGCAGCCCAAGGCCCTCTGCGAGGCCTGCGGCGCGGCTCCTAGGGAGGAGGTGGCGGCTGTGGCGGCCGGAACCGCGACCTTGGCCGGACCCAGCCCCGCGGTGGACGCAGGGCGGAGGCCGAGCCCCGCCAGGAGTCTGCCGAGCCGGAGGGAGGCGCATCAGGCGCTTCGGTACCAGCGGCAGCCGGGGGTCCGGAGCGGCTGCAGGAGCGCAGTGGGAACTGGGAAGAGCCAGCCCGGCTGGAGGGCGGACCCCTGCGTCCGGGAGCCGGGTCTCAGGCACCGCTGGGGGCGAAGCCACGCGTCTTTTCGGGCAGCCAGTTTCACACGCGCCCGTGTGCGGTTCCGGGCATCCCAGTAAGCTCTAGCACCGGGGCGCGGGTAACGGGAAGCGCAGAACCAAATCCCCAGCGCCCAGGTCACCTCCCCAGACCCAGCCTTGCAGGGACCAGGGCTTTAGGGCTCACGGACCCAACTGCCAGGTCAGACCGCGAACCGGGAGGAGCACGAGCCCCACCCTAAAGAGGGCGCAGCCGGGAGCCGGGGAGCGGGTGCCGCGCTCCAGAGGTTGTATCGTGGGCGCCGTCCTAGTGGCGGGGAGCGCACCTCCGAGGGGGCATGAGATCGGAGAAATCCCTTACACTGGCGGCGCCGGGGGAGGTCCGTGGGCCGGAGGGGGAGCAACAGGATGCGGGAGACTTCCCGGAGGCCGGCGGGGGCGGGGGCTGCTGTAGTAGCGAGCGGCTGGTGATCAATATCTCCGGGCTGCGCTTTGAGACACAATTGCGCACCCTGTCGCTGTTTCCGGACACGCTGCTCGGAGACCCCGGCCGCCGAGTCCGCTTCTTCGACCCCCTGAGGAACGAGTACTTCTTCGACCGCAACCGGCCCAGCTTCGACGCCATCCTCTACTACTACCAGTCTGGGGGCCGCCTGCGGAGGCCGGTCAACGTGCCCCTGGACATTTTCCTGGAGGAGATCCGCTTCTACCAGCTGGGGGACGAGGCCCTGGCGGCCTTCCGGGAGGACGAGGGCTGCCTGCCCGAAGGTGGCGAGGACGAGAAGCCGCTGCCCTCCCAGCCCTTCCAGCGCCAGGTGTGGCTGCTCTTCGAGTACCCAGAGAGCTCTGGGCCCGCCAGGGGTATCGCCATCGTCTCCGTGTTGGTCATTCTCATCTCCATAGTCATCTTTTGTCTGGAGACCTTACCCCAGTTTCGTGTAGATGGTCGAGGTGGAAGCAATGGTGGTGGTGTGAGTCGAGTCTCCTCAGTTTCCAGGGGGAGTCAGGAGGAAGAGGAGGATGAAGACGATTCCTACACATTTCATCATGGCATCACCCCTGGGGAAATGGGGACCGGGGGCTCATCCTCACTCAGTACTCTGGGGGGCTCCTTCTTTACAGACCCTTTCTTTCTGGTGGAGACTCTGTGCATTGTCTGGTTCACTTTTGAGCTCTTGGTGCGCTTCTCCGCCTGCCCCAGCAAGCCGGCCTTCTTCCGGAACATCATGAACATCATTGACTTGGTGGCTATCTTCCCCTACTTCATCACCCTGGGCACAGAGCTGGTGCAGCAGCAGGAGCAGCAGCCAGCCAGTGGAGGAGGCAGCCAGAATGGGCAGCAGGCCATGTCCCTGGCCATCCTCAGAGTCATCCGCCTGGTCCGGGTGTTCCGCATCTTCAAGCTCTCCCGCCACTCCAAGGGGCTGCAGATCCTGGGCAAGACCTTGCAGGCCTCCATGAGGGAGCTGGGGCTGCTCATCTTCTTCCTGTTCATCGGGGTCATCCTCTTCTCCAGTGCTGTCTACTTCGCAGAGGCTGACGATGACGATTCGCTCTTTCCCAGCATCCCGGATGCCTTCTGGTGGGCAGTGGTTACAATGACCACGGTAGGTTACGGGGACATGTACCCCATGACTGTGGGGGGCAAGATCGTGGGCTCGCTGTGTGCCATCGCTGGGGTCCTCACCATTGCCCTGCCTGTGCCCGTCATTGTCTCCAACTTCAACTACTTCTACCACCGGGAGACGGAGCAGGAGGAGCAAGGCCAGTATACCCACGTCACTTGTGGGCAGCCTGCGCCGGACCTGAAGGCAACTGACAACGGACTTGGCAAGCCTGACTTCCCCGAGGCTAACCGGGAACGGAGACCCAGCTACCTTCCTACACCACATCGGGCCTATGCAGAGAAAAGAATGCTCACGGAGGTCTGACCAATGAAGGCAGGGCCTGCAGGAGGGGAGCACTGAGCTAACAGTCTCTTAGGCTTCCTTCTCATTTTCACTACTCACTCTAGCTTCAGTTGACTTCTTGACTCTCTCCCCTTCACCCACTACCTGGCATCCAGGACCAAATACCTGGACTATCAACCTTGTTGCTTAATCCCTTGTTGCTTAAGCATTCAAGGTGAATCCATCCAAGTGACATTTTTAAAATTCCAGCGGTGCCACCCAATCATGCCCATCTTCTGTCATATGGATGAGATATACATTTATGTCTGACCTTCCCTCAAGACTGATTTTTCATGTCTGGGACTTACAATATCTCTAGGAGCAGCAATGTCAACAGGATGGAAACCAGCCATACCTAAGTCTTCGCTCCCTCCTTAGTGTTCTTTGCTTTGGGTCATGTGCGCTTCCTAGCTTCAGGCCGCTTGATAACCGGAAGAAGCTGGAGGACAGAAGCAGTACTCAACTTGCTGTTATTCCGGTGCCCTGTAACACCTGCTGGTCATCCTGCAGATGACCCTTGGTAGAGTCTTCATTTGCACAGCCTCAAAATAGGTTATTCATTTCTAAACTTGGCTGGAATTAGAGAAAATACAATCAAACTTTACCACTTGGAGGACACGGGGGTTAGTCCAGGACCAAAGGGGCCATGGATTTTTCAAAGTGTGGCGCAGCACAAGAGGCACTGGTATTTGGTCGACATTTAGTCCTCCCCACTCTGATCCCCTGACTCTCTAGCTTCCAGGAAGGTTCCTTCTCAGAGCCAAATACTCTTTTTGTGCAAGTGCCTTCCTGAGCAGAAGAACTGGAGAAAGGGAGCCACAGAACCAGGATGGATGTCTGAATAGAGTCAAGCAACTGGCTTGACCACAGTCTGAAGCAAGGTGCCACTTAAACAGATGCTGTTTTCTCAAAGGGGCAGAGGAATCCTGTTGCAGATGGCAGCCTTTTCTCCCTCATTTCCCCCAAATTTTCTCTAGCCCTCTACCTTGCTTCCTGGGAATTTGATTTAGGATTGCTGTTGAAGGCTTCCTCAAGCAAACTCCAGCTTAAAGCCCTAGACAGGTAAAAGCACACATTGGATGGCAGCATGGGTTTCTTCCCATTTTATGGGCATGAAATATGTGGTTTAGAATAAGGAGCAAGTGTTATTCTTTTGCCAACAGCCTCACTCTAAGAGGTTTTTTTGCTGAGTCAAGCAAACACTTGCCTGCTCTGCCCCTCGGAGCTGCATTTGGTCTGCTCTCACTGGTAAGGTGACGTGGTGGCGTTCCCACTTGATCTAAGCCATTTTCTTCCATTGTGAGACCACTGCCATCTATCCACTGGCCCACCTACCCTCTTTTCTCTCTCAGTAACGTTGCCATTTGTGTTTTGCCTTTGATAAACTGTGATGTACTGTTCTGAGTTCTTTTGGGTGCAGTTCTGAAACTGAAAGGACTGTTAACATGTTTTTAATTTTATATCTATGCTTTCAGACTCTTTGATGGTAATTTTTTAAAAGCATTATTTTCTCGAAGAGCAGCTTACGAGAGGACAGCCTTACGAGGGTTTGCTTGAGAGGCAGTGTTGCTTCTGTGACTGCCAGATCTAAATCTCGATCTTGCCATAACTTTACAGGGTAACTTGGGTCCACAGTCCCTCTTTGTGCCTCAGTTTACCCACCCATTAAATGGGAACATTACTGTCTTCCCCTCCCTACCTCATGGGGGATGTCTGGGAAGCTGGGGACACTGCTATGCAAATGTGTGAATCTTAGTCATGGATTTGATTTTTAGCTCTCTCCTTACCCCCATAGGCAAGGCCTTCCCCCAGAGTTCCTGCCTTGGATCCAAAGCCTAAGAATAGGCCATTATGGACCATTGGCTCCTGAAATCCCTCCTTGGCCTCTTGGACTGAGCCCCTCAACCTTTCTTCTTACCCTTCAGAAAGGAGGGTTCTCTTTAGATATGTTCAGGGGGATCCTTCCTTGGCTGGAGGTCACCTTGACTAGGAGCTTGGCTTCTCCAAACCTGAAACACAGTAGAAGATAGAGATGTTTATGATGCACAAACCTGCTCTGAGGTCAGAAAGTGCTAGTTTTCCAAATCTCTCCCATTACTGCTGGCTATTTGGGGAAAGAAGAGAAAAGCCCATTCCAGAGGCAGAAGGGAAGCTCCCAGCCGAGGGTAAAAGTTGGGACATGTATGCATGTATCTCTGTATATGTGTATGTAATCACTCTCATCACCATCCCTGAGAAAACATTTCCTTTTCAAGTCAGAGCACGCTTGAAAGGGTTTGTGGAGAGCCCAGCTCACCAGGGACTCTGGTTGCCGTAGCAACCTTCCAGACTGTTCTCTCTATCTTCTGCTTTGGGCATCAAGGGAGACCAAGGGACTACATCTTCCCAGCTTCTCAAATGGGAGCACCTCCCACATAGTGGCTTAGGGGCTGGGAGTGCCAGGACAGGGATGTGGGACTTTTGGAAAATGTGGAGGAAGCAGGGCCTCAAAGCTTCCCGTCTGGACTTTTCTTCCTAGTTTCCCCACCCAGTCATTGCAGCTGCCTCATCTTACTCCTGATTCTTCAGAAATTTGAATGTTAAGCAACCAGTTAAACCAACGTCAGTGTTAATTTTTTCAAGCTGTCGAGGGGAGCCCTTAGAGGGGACAACTTCTCCTTGGAGTGGCAGCCAGGCTGGGCCTCACCAGGTGAGATCACAGTCTTAGGGATCATGGAGTTCCCGTCTCCGCAGAGGCAGGCTCTTCCCAGCTCCACGAGAGGCGGAGAATTGCAACTTCTTCCTCCCCAGGAAACAGTCTATCTAGCTCCTGGGAGGAATCTCAAAGACCTTTCTTCTTAAGACATCGAAGAAAAACAGAGAGGCTGTAGCTCGACCAAGTTTCTGGGAAGAATTTTGTCAAGTGATCCCTCTCTGACCTTAAGTCTCTGTATTTGGATTTTGTGCCCTGAGCACCAAGAGAATATGCACTGTGTGTTGCCTGGACAGCTGGGGTGGTGATTCACAGGAAGGGTCCAAGCCATCACTACACCTGACTCAAGCTGGAAGGAGCTCCCAGAGGACTTCCTGGAACTGCCAGCCTCAGCCTGAGATGCGGGATATTCGTCCCCACGGAGCAAGGAGGGACAGCTCACCGTCTTTGCAGGTGAGGTAGGTTCTACTGGAGGGGAATTTTGTTTTTGGCTCAGTCCTGCAGGCAAAATTAGAACGGGGTGGGGAGAGAGAGAGAAGGTGGGGAAGCGTGCATCTGGAGAGATGCAAGGGTTTCATTCTCCTTCCCTCAGGGGCTATCTCGCTTTTTCTGTGTATTTTTCTTTGACTCAATTGACTTCAGTTTTCTTTTTCTCTGTTTCTGTCCCCTGGATGCTGCTGGCCCCTTTAAAAAATGCTCCCTTTTTCTGTGCATTTTCCCCTTTCCTTCTTTTCATTCTTACTGTCTCTGCCTTTTTCTCCTTTCTCTAGTTTTCCTCCTTCTGGTTTTCCCCCCTCTGTTGTTTTACCGTCTTCTTCCTTCTATGTGTGTCTTCCTGCCTATCTTTCTCCCTCTCTCCACCTTTTCAGTGACTGGGAGCACCTAGAGTGTTGACGGCGAGGTTGCACATTGAAATGTAGGACAGCTGTGCTTGCTAAGGTCTGTCTGCAGCAGGAGTATTCCACTCTTTCCTGATTTCTCACTCTGCCATTCTTTCCTACCATGCTTACCTCTGCGGGGGCAAGTCCTGAACCTACCAAGCAAGATGAGACTGCCGTGGGCTCAGAAAAAGGTCTCCCAGAAATTTCCTGAACCTGCAAGCATAAAGGAGAGAAGGCAGGCTGGGGGGAGAGAATGACCCTGAGAAGTCTCAGATGAATCCTCTGCTGAGTAGCCCTGGACCACCTCAGGGTCTCCAAGCTTAGGAGGCTGGCAGAGAGGTCAAAGACAGAGGAACAGTAGAAATGTCAAATAAACAGACAGAAGAGGGCTTAGGAGGCAGGCATAAGGTTGGAGTTAGCCTGGAAAAAGCCTTACATCGGGGATGACCTTAGCACTGTCCTTAATTCACTTGAAGGTTTTGTTAGTATCTGGCTGTCTCTCTCGGGTACTGAAGGCAGAACAAAAGGAAAGGACATAAATCTCAGTGGTACAAGGTGCAGGGAATCCTGACAAGGAGGATTAAGATTCACCAGGCAGTCCGCAAGGAGAATTGACGGACTCCTTGCTAGAAGTCTCAGAGCATGGGCTAAGTCCCACCTGCAGCAGGACATCAGGACAACCTGAGGGGTCCCCAGGGGGTGGAAGGTTATGCTATTACAATTGGTCCCAGATAACTTTTGGGGGTAATAGAAATGCTCTCAAACAGGCTTGTGGTAATAATCATAGAACTCTAAAAATTACACCCCCAAATCATTGAATTGTGAAAAAAAGAAAGCAATGAGTCTAATAATCTGGGAGTTTTCCATCTGGGCTGGAAGAACGGTTTGGTCCTATAAATCTAGAAGTTTGGCGTGTCTAAAAATGGACCAGACAATATCTAGAATAGAACGACAGTTTTTTTTTCTTCTGCCACATGGGGACACTTCAGAGCTTACACGCAGTTTATCCTTGCTATTCATGCACAATATCACGAACTGGTGTGTGTGTGTGTGTGTGTGTGCGCGCGCGTGCGCGCGCACGCGCGCGCTTTGTTTTGACATCAAATTGTTACGAGAGTTACATGCTTTTTTCTTTTTTCCTCTAAAGATGTGTCATGCCAGTTTTTTGGGTAAGTGCAGGGCATAATTAGCATGCATTGAGCTATGATATATATGTTGAACATTATTCATTATATAGGACTATGGCCTTGAGCTTGCCCAAGGAACTTACAGTTTGCTGGCAAAAAGAAAAAAACTACAAGAAAAGTTCCTACAAACCAAAAACCCCACCAAATCCCTACAGCTGTAAACTCAGAATTCCTTAAGAGATTGCATAGGGCCCAAGGTTTTATTGATGCATCTACTATGGTTATTATTTTATTTTTGAATTTTTTGAAATTTTTTTTTGTGGGTACATAAAGGTTTCATTTTTCCTAACCCCCTCCCCACGCTCCCCCTACAGTTGTTATTGATGCTTAACAGCCCTATGATGAGGTCCCAGCAGTCTTTGGTGCTTTGGGTAAACAAAAGAAGTGGGCGGTAACGGCCTTCATTTGTCTTACTGAACCTTTCAGTGATTCTCTCCCAGACTCTGATCTCCTCTTGGCCTTCTTCACCTTATGCGCACCGGACCCTCCCTTCCCTTCCCGTGGTGCTTTCCTCAGATGCACCAGCCAGTCCTGCGGCTTGTCGTTTCTCCTCTCCACTGGCTGAGCCCTTGCTTGCGGCAGAATTTCTATCTGCCTGCAACTCGACATCCATTCCAAGATAGATTCCCAGAGAGTGTGGTCCTTCCGGGACAATCTAGCTGGAGCTGCCATCCTAGCTCACATGGGTTTGACTGTGTGTTATTGCTGTGGGAAGGAAATGGGAAGGAAAGTGTACTCCAATCCTACCTTGTCACGGTCACTTAGGGGGAGGAAAAGAAATCCGTTTACTAGGTGGTAGGAGTTCCTCTCTCCATCTCACTTCGTATTTTGCCTCGGGTTGCATAGAGAGCTCATGGCAGAATAAGGTCTGGAGCTTGGCAGTTGGCAGGGAGAGGGATCTTCCCAGACGCAGGCCGTGGGGAAGGAAGACAGATGGGCTGTTAGCCTCTCATCTTGCCCGGTCTCCTGATGAACCACTTCTGTGCTGGGCTCGAGGTCTCTGTGTGGTTGGAGATGGTCATGTTTTTCACGTCCCTTTGCTCTGAACTTGAGAAAGTAGTTCACCCTGCCTCTTGGTCTTTTTGGTCCTCATCCTCTGGCTTCACCTGGTACCCTAAAGGGGGAGTGGAAACCTATCAGCCGCCGCCTTTGAAGGGTTATCAAAGCGGCGGCTGTGTTTGAAGGTGCCCAGTAACAACAGGAGTGTGACTCCCTAGTTTTCAGAACAAAAGAGGAAAAGTTCCTACCCTACAGGAAGTATCATTCACACTGGTCCTACCTTGGCTATCACTTGACCTGTTTGGGGACTAGCCCTGCTGGGATTTATTACAATTTTTTTTTAAACCCAACTCCAACCTCATCATTGTTACTCTAAAGAGAGTTCCTCATTCCTCGGTCACGAGCCTCAGCAGATACACTTTACCTCCTCCTAGAAAACATTTTGGAATCTTAAGCAGCTTCTGCTGTAGGCTGCAAGGAGCGCAGACAGACCCTGGCTCTTTGGTGAGAGCAAAGCCGACATTTCAAAAGGAAATTGCAGCCACGCAGTCTGCTGGCGCTGCTATTTTTGACATGCTTGCTGTTCTCTCAGGGCTTGACAACCGCTGTCTCCAGGAGACAGACAAACCTGCTCTTGGCAGCAGAGACACTGCTTTGAAAAAGAACATAGGAAGACAGTCCTGCAGCTGGGAGGGGCGGGGGGGACTTACCACTGGAAGTGTGGTACCTGGCTAGCGGGGCTGCAGATCTGAGGCTGCAGGATTTATCCTCACCCAGGGAATCCTGACCCTGCGTTGCATCATTCCCAGTGGGAACAGTCCTAGCAAGAATAAGAATGGCGCCATTCATTTACGGAACATTTCCAAACACGTTCAGTGCTTTCAGACATCGTGCTATTGAACAAAGGGGTTAAGAGCATAGTTGCTGGAACCAGATCGTCGCAGCTCAAATTCCTCCTTTGCTGGGTGACATTGGGCAAGTTATGGAACAGTTCTGTGGCCTCAGTTTCCTTTTCTGTCAAATGGAGGCTAATAATCGTACCAATCTGATAGGGTTGTTTCAAAGATTAAAATAATTAATATATGTACAGTGTTTAAATGTACAATGTCAGCTGTTATTATCCTATAGCAATGGAATGAGGTGGTAGGCTAGGCTTTGTTTTTTTCTTTGGCAGGTAAGAAAATTGAAGCTCAGAGGGGTTGTGATGTACTTAAAGGCACACAGTAATGTGTGTTTAATACTCTTCAGGGGACATGGAACCGAATGGAATGCAGTGAGGGTCTAACTGTTATTGGGCAAGAAGAGAGAATGAAGCCATAGCTCCTAAATGTGTATGTAGACTTCTGTTTACATGCCAGCTTGTCTCTGATGGAACAGCAGCAGGTGTCCTGTGCTTTTGTTTCCTATGGGTCTCTGAGTGTGCACACACACACACACATGCATATACACACATAAATATATATACATACATCCACATATATACACACATATATACGCACACAAACCCACATATACACACACATATATATACACAAACATAAATATACACATGCACATGTATACACACATATATGCACACACAAACACATATATACACACATGTATGCACAGACTCATATATACACGCTTATACATATACCCACATATATACACACACACGTGGTGCTCTATATTCTATATGTGTGTAGCGTATATACGTGGAACATCTTTCTATGGAACCCTTCCTCAGTACCGCCACTGATCTCCCTCTTCCATTTTAACATTCTCAGTGGTTGACACTCCATTCGAGTTTTCCTCACACACCTGCTCATGCCTTCTTCCTTGGGATGAATGCAGGGTCTTATAGTTAGCAGGAGGGACAGAACCCACAAACCAGACCCGGGCCCAGAATTTTCCTACACTGTTCCAGTGGCTTTCAAACTTCCACTGTCCTGGTCCTCATCCTCAGCATGCATTCTGTTCCCCAGTCACCTTCACGGCCCCCTTTGCAGGTGGGGGTACCCCTTAATCTCCCGTGAATGTGTTTCTGCTTTCCTGGTCCTCCATTAAAGTGGAGGAGACAGGAGGCCCTGGAGTTGGAATAATCCAACTCCCCTGCCCTTGTGGGTCTCCACTGGCCTTCACTCCGCCTAAAGAGCATTTATGACGTCTCTTGTTAGGGGTCTCGGCGTGGGCCAGATTGCTGTCTTCACCCTCATCTCACTGCCATAGCCACTACGACTTCTTACAAAGGTCCCATCCCAGGGCAAGTCGACGTGGCTGCCCTCATGTTTGAGGATTCTGAGCATGCTGGCTTGCCTGCCTTTGGAGTTGGAGAATTGGTCTGAATCACTGTTTATTAGCTGTACCTCATTTAACCTCTCCAAGCTTCAGTTTCGTCATCTGCAAAATAAGGAAGCTAACATCACTTGCCTTACACAGTTGCTGTGAGATTCAGAAGAGACAGCCAGTTACAGAGTTTAGCAGGAAATAAACTCTTAGCAAAGCATGGCTCTTCCCACTGCCAATCAGCAGAGGGACCCTCGGAGACACCAAACACCCACCTGAGAGTGGCGCCGAAACTACCTGCATGTCAGAGAAAGGCAGGGTCCCTGCTGACTGCAGTTTTGTTCTCTGAAACAAACATTTAAATGAAATATGACATAAAAAATAGACTCAGGATAGCTAGCTATTTTTACCAGAAGGCTCTTTGCCTAGAGGATTCACAGCAGAATTTCTTTAAATAATTGCACTTACGATGTGATTTAATATACAGAAATATAATCTGAATATATCTTGGAAGAATAGGATGGATATACTGGTAATATGTATATATTTTAACAAAGTTTGTTTCCAGCCAAACTAGAATGAGAATTCTCACTTAACCCTTCCCTCAAGCCCCGGAGCATTGCAGAGGGTGGTGCTGAGGGTCCCAGATGGAGGGGACAGTCAATGCCACTTTACAAAGAAGGAGACTGATGCAGAGAAGTGAAATAATTTGCCCAAGATCACACAGGAAATTAGGGGCAGAGCTGTGCTTGGGACCCAAATTTTCTGACTCCAACTCCAGCATATTTTCCCATGGGAAATGGAACTATAAGAAATTATCTAAAAACACACACACAACACACACACACACTTAAAAATAACTATTCATTTTCTGTCCAACCAAACTCCCTAGCAGAGCTGTCCATTGAAAATGGAATTAAGTGATGTTTAGTTTTATCTTTCCCTCCCCTGAGTTTTCAGGGCACAGAGGCAGTGGTCGTAGCTACAGAAGCCCAGAACCAGATGACCAGCTTCTGGATTTTTAAGGAAGTACTAATGACTGAGGACTAGTGCAGACCAAAGGTATTTAGCACTGGACAAAGAGAGGCTCATGTACAGGCTCTGGGCTTCTAATCTCACTGATTAAGGGATTCTTTAACCTCTTAAGGCTTTATTTTTTTCTGTTTAATTTAGTGACTGGACAGAATAAAACTGTCATAGATTGGAAATCAGGAAAGCAAGGGGTTATCTGAGTCTTCTGTATTTTATAGAGGAAGGAGGGGATGCAGAAGGTCAGCATCTTACCCAGGAGCGTTGACTTCTGATGCCTTGGGAGGCAGAAAGCAGCTTCTAGACTCTTCCCTGCACTTTGTTGCCCTGATAGAGAAAGAGAAGTCGCTGTCAGTTACAGAGCTCTTTCACAAATCACAGGACCAGGGTCAGAAGGAAGAACGTGTCCAGAAGCCCTGGTTGTTGAGGCATAAATCAGCCAGGCACTCCTCAGCTGCTTTAAGGCAATTTGGCATTGGTGGAAAGAGAAAAAAGTTCTGATATGGTGGGGAAAATAGCTGTGTTCCCTGCAGAAGGCTGCGGTCTGTGCTTCAGGGGAAGGATCACGTTCACCCGGGAGAGCGTATGTGTGCACACTCAGGCGCCAGGCACACCCTCCCAACCAGATCCTCTACTCACTTGGAAGTGTGTGTGTGTGTGTGTGTGTGTGTGGTTTTGTTTTTCTTTTTTGTGTATCTGCAATCTCCTGGTTTATGGTTTTACATGCCTCCAGCAATTCCAAATTGCAATCACAGAGCACCTACCCTAAAACTGGGCAGATTACCTTGTAAGAGGTCCTCAGTTGTCACTTGTGGCTTGGGAGCCACATGGGACACAACATTAAGGGCTATTGGAATATTTCGCACACACATCTGACTTTTTGGTTTCTCTTCAAAGCAAAGGTCTGGGCTTGTTGATCCCACACGTTTGCTTTCCACCCCCATCAGCAAAAGCTGAGGGACAGTGGCCCCCTGCAGAAGGACGTGGGTCCTCTTTTCCCAGTGCCCATCACTTCTTAGTCCCTGCTGCTGAGGCTGGGCCATCTGTCATTTTTTTTTTTTTTTAAGATGGAGTTTCGCTCTTGTTTCCCAGGCTGGAGTACAATGTCATGGTCTCAGCTCACTGCAACCTCTACCTCCCAGGTTCAAGTGATTCTCCTGTCTCAGTCTCCTGAGTAGCTGGAATTAGTGCCCGCCACCAGGCCTGACTAATTTTTTGTATTTTTAGTAGAGAGTGGGTTTCACCATGTTGGCCAGGCTGGTCTCAAACTCCTGACCTGAAGTGATCCACCCGCCTTGGCCTCCCAAACTGTTGGGATTACAGGTGTGAACCACCGCCCCCAGCCCGTCTGTCAGTTTTAATTGTGCCCCTAGCCATGTTTTTTCGTAGGTGGGAGATAGTTCTCTCTATGTACATTTCTACCAAAGCTTAGAAAAAGAAAGATGGAAAGAGTATCGTGTTTAGGGAAAACGATAACTGGCTTATGTCACCTGGTAACCCCTGGGGATACAGGCGCTTGCGGCCATACTCAGAGCCTTCCTGTGTGACTTCATCTAGTGGCTCAGAATCAATTATCTGACTTAGAAGTAGCAGGTCAGATGGAGATGGGAATATGTGAGTTTGCTGGAAAAAACAGAAATGAGAGCAGAAATGAAGGCTGCTTGCCGGGAGGAGCCGGTTCCAGCTATCCGTGAGAGACGGAAGTGTGGGGCTGCACAGAGAAGAAGGCGCTGGAGAGTAACAAGAGCATGCCATGTTCTGTGTCCAGGTAAGCAGGCAGGGGAATGTGTGATGTGATTCAGAACTCCCAACCGAAGTGATGAAAATGGGAAATCAGGCAAACTTCCGCGTTCGGAGATGTGTCCAATTAGAGAACCGCCTCCTGTTTCTGTGATCTCAGACTGTGGAGCACTACTCCACTCCCGCTGGCTAGGACCGAGTGGGCGTCAGAGCGGGGATTCATGAGTGGCACTGTGTGGCTTTCCTGATAACCACTGGCCACCCACCCATGGGCTATGCATCTGTCTGGTTGCTTCTGCGATGTCATGAGGCCCATGGCCATCCCCAGATTCGATCTTGCCTCTCCTGGGTTATTTCCAGCTGGTTTCAGTTCTCAGGTGGAATCTCCTGTCTTTGAAGCTTTTTGGTCAAAAGGTAAATGACCATAGATTTGGAACCATGTCTAACATTATTTCCTTCAGAGGGAGATAAGAAAGGTTTTCCTTTTTTTAAGCTTTATATTTGCCCTTTCCAGGAGGGCAGGAAATATTCAATCAGGTTGGGGTTAAATAAAATCCATCATGAGCCTTACATTTGAATGCTTGTAGGCTTCACTTTTTCCAACAGATGCATTTCCAAAAAGTTGTTGTTGTGGTGTGTGTATAATACAATTATTTTCCTATCAGAGGCGCTTTTTAATAGAAGTGGGCCCTTTCGCATTAAAAAATCCACACAATATGGTTACACTTAAAAGAGAGCATGCAGTCGGTGGAAAAATGAATGTAAACTAGCTTATAATGTACTTCATGCAATCGTGATTCCTTCCTTCAGCGGAAGGAAGAGGGATACTGTGGCATTGGAAATGATGAAGACTGCTGATCAGACTTGAAAGGGAAAAAAGCGTTTTTATTTTCATTGTAGGAACTAGGAGACATTTTTAAAAATATATGTTCAAAAATGGGAACTCCAGCTGGGTGCAGCGGCTCATGCCTGTAATCCCAGCACTTTGGGAGGCCGAGGCAGGCGAATCGGTTGATGTCAGGAGTTCGAGATGAGCCTGGCCAACATGGTGAAACTCCATCTCTACTAAAAATACAAAAATTAGCCGGGTGTGGTGGCGGATTTCTGTAATCTCGGCTACTTGGGAGGTAGAGGCATGCAAATTGCTTGAACCAGGGAGGTGGAGGTTGCAGTGAGCTGAGATCGTGCCACTGCACTCCAGCCTGGGCGACAGAGTGAGACGCTGTCTCAAATAAATAAATACATAAATAATAAAATAAAATTAAATGGGGAATTCCAAGAAACTCTATCATCATCTCTCCTTTTCTTGCTGCATGCAGACTGTAAGTGATGCATTTGCAGGTGGGCAACACTGCATTTCCCACACCTGTAGCTGTGTCAGGTGAGGCAGGACAGGAGACATGAGGACATGGTTCTGAGCCTCTTAGTCTATCTGTGAACAGTGTAGGCAGAGGGTGATATCTGTCCACCCTGAGGGAGTCAACTGCCAGTGCTGTTCCCCACTGGTGTCTACCTGTGTGACCCAGGGAGAATTCAGAATCTCACTGAGCCTTGCTTTTCTCCCCTGTAAAACTGGGCCATTAATAGACATCCCACATGGTGGCCAGTGAATCGGTGGAATTACAGCAGGTAATGCTAACAGGCCTGGCATGTGGTAAGCATTCAGTAAAAGTTATTATTTCATGGTCTATTTCTTATTTGCCCACTGTGACAGAGTACCGAGGCATAGGCAAGGCCTCTTATCCAAACGTTAGGTACAGTTAAAGCCACTCACAGCTCTCCTAAATCAGTCTTTTGGGAAATATGTCTACCTAAGTAGACATATTTCTTTTGTTTCATAGATTTGGACTTTCTGATCCAATAGTGACCATGATTCAGCTCTTCAATCACCAAACACTTGGTCATAACAGAGGCGACTCATGTAAAGGGGCTTCCTACCCTCTTAGAGTGAAACTGTTTCCTTGCTAAAAAAGCCAGCAGCAGAGAATATCCAGGGATTTTGTTAAATTCCTAAAGAAAGAACGTAAGCAATGAGGTGACTTACCCATTGAGAACCCTGAGATCAGCGAGAACTTCCAGAAAACTTGGGAATCCACAGAGAGATTGAAGGACTGAGTGTGGAAGGCTCGCATGACTCAGCTATTCACTTGGCTGACCTGTGGGCTGCCGTCAGCGGGAGAATGAGCGGGAAGAAATGCACAAGGGTGTGGGTAGGATGCTTTCTCCCCGATGCGCGAGGTCAACACTTTTCTTTGCAATGATAATACAAATCAGTGGAAAACAGACTCAACTTACAGAGGATGCATTGGCTTTACCTTTAGCATTTCAGAGATGTATTTAATTTGCAAGCCAGTCAGCTGAACTCACTTCATATATCAGTAGAGAATAAGGACAGATGACATGGAAGAATTGAGCAGGAAGAGAATTCTAAAAGTCATGGAATTCATTGCCTTGCTGTGCATTAGAAAAATTTCTAGATTATTCCAGGCTTATTCTGAAAAATGCCCAGAGAAAGAGAATCCATAATATAGACTCCCTCAAGCTACTTGTGTTTGAGCACGTCGTTTGTCAGGGTGTTTTCCTCATTTCTCAGTTATACATCTCCTGCTGCACTTCAAATTTCCTTCCTCCTGTTTTGTCTTCTGCTGACATAGATACTCAAGTGACCGTATTACCTAGAATAACTCATGCCAGAGTTCCTCAAATGTGATCTGCAGAACATCAGTCCTACACAACTTTCCATGGAGAAAGAATCCCCAGGCATTATGTTTCAGAAATGCTGCCTCTTGGAGACGTACAATGCATACGAACATAAAATTAAAGGCTCTGAGAAGTCGTGCAGCAGTAAACCTATTTGACTTCTTTAACCCAGTGTTTTTCAACTTTTTAGTTTTTAAAAAATTTTTTTACCACAGACTCTTCTTCCCCCTTTTATAGTAATGTCTGCTCACATACCCCCAAAACTCAACCAACAAATACATTTTGAAAAACTTGAAGAGATCTGAAGCTTGTTGCAATGGATTTGAGAGCACGGAGCCTCAGCCATTAAAGGTTTTTTGAGTTGGACCATTTTGTGGCTTCTTACCAAGCTTTTTAAAGTTCTTCACGCCCCTCGTGAGTTGTGCAGAAACAGAAATGATGTTTTGATAAGGCTCTGAATAATGTGATAAAAGACATCCTCTTCCCTATAGTCTTTATAAGTCTTCTTAAATAGAAGTCTTTGAGAAAATAACAGTAAGAGTTGGTCTTATTAGGTTTAGGGCTACCTTGCTAGGAAATGTCCACAGATCTGATGCACTCTGCCAGGGGAATGAGGACGTCTGCATGCCTTACAGTGTAACAGCCAATTCCTATGCACGTTGTTAACCAAATCAAAAACTGTAACATGGATTTTTTTTACAATCACTTTTCTAACGAAAACCTGTTGATGAAAACATTCATGATAACCTTTACTAACTATCCTATTTATGAAATCTTCCTCACAATCTGAGAAAGGTGCAAATACCAGCAGTGAGTTGTATATAACTGGGTTTTCTCAGTATTCTTTTCCATCTTCGTAAACACTGTTTTCAAGTGTGACATTTGCCCTTTCTCCCTAAGTATTTTTGGTGCTGACATACCACAGTTGGACCTGGTTCCTCTGGTGCTTGGATTTCAGTCCCCTGGAAAGGTGTTTTCTGCTAGGTGTTTTTGTTTGTTTGTTTGTTTTATTTTGTTTTGTTGTTTTGGTGCTGCTGAGGGCTCTTACCTCTGACCCTCTTCTCATCCAGCAAGGCCTGAGGCTTGCTGTCTGCTTCTCACCCACTGGCCCAGGCTGAAATTCCTTCTTCCGTGGTGTCCCTTCTGTGCTCAGAGGCAAAAGCAGAAAGGATGTAATTGCTCTTGTCCTGTTGTTGCCTTTGTACCGATTCCTCTTCTGTACATCTTGAGCCATGAGGAAAAGTTTCTGGTATTAAAGCCACTAAAAGTCAGAAGTGGACTGTGGGGTGGGTGAGGATTGCATCCAATTCTGCGTCTGTCACTAACCTGCTGTGTGACCCTACGCATGTCACCTGCCTGGCCCTCAGCAAATGGTAGCCATTAGTATTGTTCTCCCACCAGAGTCTTCACTGTAAAGTGAGGTCATTGGATTCGACGACTGGGTTTCTGCTTGAAAATTCTGCGGATACCTAAGTGTATTAATCAGATGTGCAGCTGGCTCCCTGAAAACTTGACAGACTTTATTGCTTGGCTTCTGCCACTGGAGTGATCTTTGAAAAAGAGAGTTGGAATTACTAGGTTTTCAACTTGATGTAGAATCACTGAATTTCAGAGCTCATATACTCCAGTCTATTATTTTACAAAGATCTGAACTTACATTTAAAAATATACTGAGCAGGTTGTAGCAAAGTTTTGAATGAGATACAATAATTTTTATCTGCTATCAAGGAATGATAAACGTCTTCCTTTTCCTTCCTTTCTGCCTCTATTCCTTCCTCCCTCCTTCCTTTCCTCCTTTCCTCCCTCCTACCTCTCTCTTTCCTTCCTTCCCTCCCTTTTTTCCTCCCTCCTCCCCTCCCTCCTCCCCTCTCTCTTCCTTCCTTCCTCCTTTTTTCCTTCCTTCCTTCTTTTTCTCCCTCTCTCCCTCCCCTTCCTTCCTTCCTTCCTTCCTTCCTTCCTTCCTTCCTTCCTTCCTTCCTTCCTTCCTTCCTTCCTTCCTTCCTTCCTTCCCTCCCTCCCTCCCTCCCTCCCTCCCTCCCTTGTCCTTCCCTCCTCCTTCCCTCCCTCCTTTCTTTCTATTTTTCTTAGAGGAAGTCTATCCTAGTTATTAAGTGATTCCAGATCCTTCTTTATTTCGGCGTTGCAAAATAAACATTCCTCGGTTTTGGCTGTGTCAAGCACCTTGGCATTATGATGGGGAAAGTGCTGGGCAAGAAAAGATGTTTCTATATTAAGGAGAAGCAGGGGAGTGCGGCCCAGCAGGGATGCGAACCAGTATTCCCTGGGTCTCAGACTCCACACTAGAGGAAGAAAGGACAAAGGAAAGAAAGGTTGGTGTCACTCTCTGGAATCCTTAGACAAAGTAGAAGCTGGCTGCTTCCATTTCTGGGAGACAGCAGTGAGCAGCCCCAAGGGCAGGAATTGGGTTGTAGGGCCTGGGTCACCTCCCTGTGCCGCACAGTGGCTCTGGGATAGAAAAGTCCCTGGAAGAGTGTCTAGCTCTGCCCTCACAGCTCTGCCCTGGGAAGCTTCCGAGCTGGGGCCTACCCCTGCACAGCTCCACCAAGGTCCTGCTGCTTTTTGGTGTGCGTTCATCATTCTCATCCCTCTCAGCTTTCCTTCCTACTCTTAGTGCAGCCTCATGAAGCTACCCAATCCCTGGACAGGGATAGGAAGCCTGTGTGGACTCCTAATGTGCTGTTTGACCTTGAGCAAGTTACTTCAATTGAACTCTTTATTTTCAGACTCTAAAAGGAGTATCTGCTCATAATAGAAAATTACCCCAATTTAGAAGAGTACAAGGAAGAAAATAAAAATCCCATAACCCCACCACCAGAGACACTGAGTGTTGGAACTTTGTTGTATTTTTCCCCCAGACTAACTTTGTCTGTCTGTATCTGTATATCTATAGAGATCATTCAGTATTTCATTTGAAAAGCTTCACATTATATCTCTAGTTTTCTCATGCAGTTACTACATAGCCGTCACAGAGATGCAGCCTTCTTTTGGTAACCCACTTCCTATTGGACATTCAGGTTGCTTCTAACGAATGGTACCACAACAAACACTTGTAGCGTAGATATTTGTTCACATTTATGACTCCTTCCTTGGCTATACTCCTAAAAGCGTCAAGAGATGTAAACAAAGTGAGCAACTAGTTTTCTAGGTATCACCTTTCTCACCTATAGTAAAACAACAACAGAAACAACAATCAGTGATAGCAGCAGACACTCACGTAGCATCTTGTGTGCCAGGCATGCCTCTAAGGGCTTATGTGTACCAACGCATTTAATCGTCCCAGTTGCCCCGTTATTATCTCCATTTCACAGAATTAGCTTTCCCAGAGTCACACACAGCCAGTTAGCGGGGTGGCAGGATTTCAGCCTAGTCTGTCTGGCTCCAGAGTCGTGCTCTCATCTGCTAAGCTAGTATTACCCCTGTGGGATGAAAGAGCTAAAATGAAGAATCCCTGGGGTCCTGTTACCCGGGAACATCACTAATGTAGCATGGAATCCCACAAATAATGCTAGAATGGAGTAATGCAGTGGCCTGATAAGCGTTCACCAGCTCCTGTCATCCTCTTCGTCCTCCCATTTGTGTGTTTGACGAGCTTGGGGTCTCTGTGTGAGTGTGTGTGCATGGGTACGCATGTGTTTGTATAATTTTATGAAGGGAACAGAGTTAGCAGAGTGTGAAGCAAGAAAGCCTGAACAATCTATTGACACAACAATAAAGCACTCGTAATTGACGCTGTTAGTTATAGATAACTCATCATCGTTTCCTTTTTGTCTTAAGGTTCCCAGGCACTTTGGCTGGGAAATGTGTCATTTCATAATTGGAGTGTCCCCCCCGGTGGAGCAGGAATGGGATGGGATTTGGCCATCTACTATAACCCCATCCCCCCAAAGCATGTCTGTACTTATTGTCTGAGGTGGCTGCTTCCCCTCCTTGAGCTGATTTGCCTGTGCTGTCCAGAAGCATTGCTGGATATGATTATCCAGCAGAAAAGGAGCGAATCGACAGACTTTTCACTGGCATACCATGTCCACCTTGCTCTGATTGCTTGCTAAATATAGAGATTGCCAGGACCCCTTGAAATTTTGATTCAGTAGATCTGGGAGAAGCCTGAGAATACGGTTTTTTAAAAAACATGTGCTCGGAGTGATCATCCTCAGGGAGTTTGGCGAAGTTTTAAGTAGCAGGTCTCAACCTTCAGAGGATATCAGCATCGCCAGATTCTTTTGAAAAAAGTAACACTTCCTATCCTGCTGACTGGCTGCCCTAATTTGAATAACTGATCTAGGGTGGTTTCCAAGTGCAGGATTAAAAAAAAAAGTCTCTAGAGGTTCTTGTGTGCAGCCGTAGTTGGGTACCTCCAGCCTAAGAAGTTCTGGTGATAATATCACACCTATACCTTTCATTGCACTTCACATTTGACAACTCTCACCATTGAGCATCGTAACAATTCACTAAGGTTAGTAGAGCAGGCATTATTATATTGCCCTTGGCTGAGAGAGGTTGATTGAATTGCCTAAGGCTGCACAGCTTCTCCCTCAGTCAGCAGCAGCTGTTCTCTACTTGGCTTATGGCCAGTCCTGCCAGTTCTTTTGGGAAGGGGAAGCCTCCTTTCCCCTGAGACTCTCAGGATGAAATCAGTTGCCTCTCCTAGTGCTGATGCTCGCGAGGCTCTTTCTTCCCCTTCTCAGCCACATCCTTTCTACTGCAGCCACTCTTCCTGCTCAGAGGGCCTCTCTCTGAAAGGTGCAGTTGCTTTTCCCTCCCATGCTCCATCCCACTTAACAGTTAGGTCATGGCACTGAGGGATGGACAGCTTGGAGCCTGGACAGTCCACATCCTCCCCTGTGGTCTGAGGACACAGACATACTGCCCCCCAGCTCCAGCCCCTTCGATGCCATCCTGCAGAAAGCACTGTGCATGGTGCATGGCAGGATCCAGGAAAGTCCCATCCCAAACACTGCTGCCCCCAGCTACAGCCTCACACCCCCATCCCAAATTCTCACATCCACCACCAAAGCTTCTCTCACCCCTGCATCCCACCCCCGATAACCTGAAAGCCCACCTGAGTCCTTCCTGGGAGGCGGCTGTGTGGGGCTGGAGCCCCTGCAGTGGTGAGTCCCACTCCGGACACCTGGCCAAAGGCAGCTTAACAAGGTGACCAGCGAAAGAGAAACAGAACCAGGTAAGGGCATCCGCCCCTTCCGCCATCCTCCACCCCGCAACCAACCGCAGGCTCAAAATCTCTCCCGATTCAAACCGAGGACTTTAGTTTCTCTTTACAGTTCCTCTCCTTGTCCAAACCTTTTCCTTCACACCGGCTGAATCTTGGAGAGGCTCCCAGTGACTGCAGACTTCCTGTGTCAGAATCCTGCAGCCTCTGTCCCTGGGCTGCTTGGGTGGAGTGGGAGGCGGCGGGAGAAGGCGGGGTTTGCCTTGCAGGCAATGCAGGCAGTGGCGCTGCACCCAGGGAAGAGTTCCAAATGCTGATTCTCTCCATTCCCTTTACCTCCCTACCTATTCAGTAGTCTTGCAACGGAGACGAAACCACCCCCTAGCAGACTCTTGCAGGATATCGTTCACTTTCCTCTCTCAGGCCCTGCCCACCATGGGTTGTTGGTTTTGTGAGTTGGTGTGGGGGAGTCAGCAGGGTCCTCAGTTTTGATGGTTCAGCACTGACTTTCAGGAAAGGTAAGCTGTCGGCCAGCAAAGCTGGTCCCCACTGTGCCTCCTCCTCTTATACAACAATCCCAGGTGGCTTTCCTACCGGGTGAGAGGATTTGGAAGAACTGCGGAGGAATATGGGACCGACGAGCTCTCCTTTCTCAAAACAAAGGGGGCCTTGGTGCAGATGCACAAGGTAGTTCTTGAAGTTGCATGTGACCCAGAACGGCTGGCTTGGTGGATCTTTACTGTTCTGGCTGGACATTGTCAGGGAGCTATCAGAGGGTCCAAGAGTCCTTCACAATAACCCCTTATCACCCACAAACAGCCAGCCAAGTTGGTACTGCTTGACCCCGTCCTGCTGACGGTAGTTTGGACCAGGGTTGAGCCTGAGAGCCAGCCAACATGAGCCTCTTTCCTAAAAGCCGTTAGTCAGGAAGAAAAGGTTCTGGTTCAGTCTGGGCTAGCCTCTCTATGGAAGAGGTGGAAAACCTCCCAGCCATGGGAGCTGGAAGGGGTCTGATGCATCCTCCAGCTCCGCTTTCTCCTTTTGTAAATGCCAAAAGGAATTGGGGTCCTGAGTGATAACTTGATTGGCCCAAGGCCACACGGCGACTATGACTACTTTATAACAGAGCTGGATTTTGGAGTCCAGTGTGTTAATTCACTTACTCCGTTGGCTAAGACACAAAGCTTCTGAAAATAATCTCTTATGAGAGCTTCCATTCAGCTCAGACTTGGAAGAAAGGATAGTTGTTATGTACTCTATATGGAGAGAACACAGGTCTCAGTATCAGACTGATCTGGGCTCAAACCCTGGCTCTCCTAGTCACCAGTGTTGAGATCCTGGGTGCATTTCTCACACACCTTGTGTTCCTCCAGTATAAAATAGGGATCACCCTGGTCTCCTCACAGAAACACAGTGAGGGTGTTCTATTGAGTAGAAGATATACTTAGCAAATACTCATTGCTAAATGAAACAAGACTTCCTGGTCAAAATGAGTAATAGCTCCCTCCTTCCTAGTGCTCTGATTCTGAAGCTGGTGTAGTTGTGGAATTATTAGTGCCCTTGTGTTTGTGGTTGGGACCAGAGAACAGGGGCCTTTCTTTAGCTTTTCTTCAAACCCCGAGGGAAATGCTCTGCAGAGAGCCTGGGTGTCGTCCGTCAGCCCACGACCATCCCTTGTAGGCTTGGGAAAACTCAGCCAGAAAGGGAAATGTGAGACTCTGGCAACCTGAAAAAAACAAGTACCTCTCTATTACTTTTTTTCTAGCCTTGAGAAGTTTGTTCAGCCTACAACCCAGCATTGATTAAAGGCCTGCTCTGTGAGCCCACCCCAGTGGCAGTGTGCCCACTGGGTAAGATAAAGTGAGAGGTATAGGGACGCACAGGTAGAAGGAGATCCTTCAGGCCAGGCCACATCTGAGGTTATAGGGCAGTGGCCTGATACTCCTGAGACAATCCGCTTCTTGATACTCTTTTGAGGGTGGCTGCAGAGGACATTGGCTTATACCTTTGGCTCCTCTGTTCATTCTTCACCTCATAGAATGAACATTTGCTGGCCTGCATTGAGGTACTGTTTTGTCCTTGTTATGTGCTTCAGGCCCTAAATCACCACATCTGAATTCAATTCCTAGTCACTCACCTGTCTTCAGAACAAATCCCTACAGAATATCCATCTTTCTAGACCCAGAGAGGGTCCCGCCTCTCTCAAACTTTCCTCTGTGCTCATCACTCTAAATCCTAAATCTCCTTCAAAGGCCACCTAGCTCATATCCAGCTTTCTTCGTGAAGTATTTATGTGGACTGGACCCCTCCTTTTGCACTCAGCAGAGGTTACCTTGTGTTGCTGTACATTTTTAAACTGTAAGAGTCCTTTCTAGAGATACATGTACCACCAAACCCTCACCTCTAGGGGTCAACAACCTAGTTGAAAATATGTCTTAAGTACAGTAGGGCTGCCATTTTTTTGAAGGCGGAGCCCTGTTTCATCTTTCTTATTCCTCAGAGCACAATATCAGGGAACTATAGGTTGCATATAACAGTGGCATTAAAAAAAAAGAACATTTTTTATCTCATATGAAATGGAGTCTTGAGGAAGGACTGCTTCAGGATTGGTAATGTATCAGTTGGCTATTGCTCCGTAGCTAACCAATTCAAAACTGAAGAGTTTGAAACACCACCATTACTTTATAGCTCCCGATTCAAGCAGGTCAGCAATTTTGACTGGGCTCAGCTGGGCAGCTCTTCTGTTCTCACCTGAGCTTCCTCATGCATCTGTGGTCATCTCTAGGTTGATCAGGTGGTGCTGCTGGGGGTTGTGTGACTGTTGGCCAGGGAGCCTCAGTATCCGGCCTATGTTGCTCCCATATCTCTAGTAGGGCAGCCTGGAGTTTCCCTCTTGAGACGAGATTTGGAGTTGGCGCCGTCACTTCTGCTGCAATGCTGTTGACTAAGACTCAGTAATGAGGAAATAGACTCTTGATAGGAGGAGCTTCAAGATCACATTGCCAAGGGTAGGTGGAGCATTGGAAGCATTTTTTTTTTTTGTAGTGGGTCTGCCATGGCCAATGATGTTAGGGCTTGAAGAAGTCTGTTCTTAGGACTTGCTTGGATTTTTGCCTCATGCTCACAGATGGCAGCAGCAGTTCCAAGCATCATGTCTTCACACAACAGTGTGTGCAGGCAGGAAGGGTTGAGCCTAAGGATGATGAAAACCTCTCCAGCTGTCTCTTATGAGCCTTTCCTTAGGCTGTGGTTAGGGCAGGGCTATCCTAACCAGAATAGACCAAAGGCTAGAATTACTATGATTAACTTAGAGTCATCCCTAGGCTGTGAAGGACTTGTCTTCTTCTTCTTGTCCTTTTCCTTCTTCATCTTCTTCTTTTTTAAATTAAAAAAATTTTTTGACAGGGTCTTGCTGTGTCACCCAGGCTGGAGTGCAGTGGCATGATCATAACTCTCTGTAGCCTTGATGTCTCAGGCCCAAGTGATCCTCTCACCTCGGCCTCCTGAATAGCTGGGACTACAGGCACACCCATCACGTCTGGCTAATAAATTTTTATTTTTATTTTTTGTAGAGACAGGGTCTTGCTATATTTCCCAGGTTGATCTGAAACTCCTGGGCTCAAGCAGTCCTCCCACTTTGGCCTCCCAAAGTGCTGGAATTACAGGCATGAGCCACCGTGCCCAGCCAGTCTGTCTTCTTTGAAGTGTTGGCTTCCAGAAACCTGAACAAAATTGGGGTTCTGAGAGAACAAAGGCAGCAGTGGCGGGAGTGACAGCTGGGTTGGGAACTAGTAGGGTATGGAAGAAGAAACTTACATGGTGTCTTGTACCCACTTATTTTTTTTTTAATAGACATTTCTAGTAAGCCTATATGTATGAGGCACTAGAGAATTAAAGGTGAGTAAAACTTTGATCTTCTAAGAAGGTCACATCTAGATGGCAGATACAAGTCAACAGCTGACTCTAGTACAATGATGGTAAATGGTAGAGGTAGGGGCTTGGGAGTTTAGGGCAGACTTTTAGGGCTTACATGAGGGCCCGGATCTTGCCCTGCTGTTCATGCCTTACCACCAGTGGGTTCTGACAGTAAAGATGAATGCAGGCAGCAAGGCACCACTTTATTAGTATCCAAAGCAAGACCCAGCTACCTGCAATTCAGGGCTCTGCAGTAAAAGACTGAGTTGAAACCCACAACTGGAACTGCAGGCCAAAGTGGGGTCTCTTACTCTCATCTACCTTGGAGCCAAAATCTGTGACAAGCTCTTTTAGAGGCAACTTTCAGGAGGGTGAGAGAACAAGACCTAGAAGTGGTTCTAAGCCCTCTTGCCCAGCTGATTTCATGGAGCGAGAATCATATGGACAGAAAGGAAAGGTGCCTGGTCTGACCCAAGGGGTCAGGGACTGAAAAGTGAACTGGGTATGAGGACTGACTTAAGGCACAATAGTTGTGCTAACTGGTAAAATGTAGCCTAACCAATGTATTGGGTTCAACTATTGGGATTAGGAATTTAGCATTCTTGGAGTCTATAGGGGGGAAATTAATAAATGCAAGTGTAACTGAGTACTCCCATTTTTCTAAGAAAAAGAGAATGATATTTCTAAATTATTTCTTTTCTTTCCTTTTGTTCTCCATTTCCCCCTGTTCCCCACTTCCTACTTAGCCCTTTGGAAATGTAATTCTAACCTTTACCTCCCCTTCAGCAGACACTCCCTACAGGGCAATTTCATGTAACTATGCGCTTAGAAGCTCCAGAGTGGAACTCTGCCACCAGGAGACTTCCTCATGGGACAACAGTCAATCTCCAACCCAAAGTTGCCTGTTATGAAACTCTCTTCCACCTGGAGAGTTTTGGCTGCCTTTAACAACCTAGTTCTGCCCACAAAGACATCAACTCAGCTGTCTGATTGATAAGGCACCGAAGCCAATATGTGTACCCCCACCTGCTGGCTTCCTCTCCTGCATGTCATTCATGCTAGGCCCCCTTTAAAAAGAACCTTCTTTCTGTTCCAAAGGCAAAGTGGTGCCCTTAAGGTGGGAAGCCTATACTTCTTCCTCTAAGGTAGCTATGGAATAAAAAGTCACTCTTTTTTTTTTTTTTTTTTTGAGACAGAGTTTCACTCTTGTTACCCGGCTTGAGTGCAATGGCACAACCTTGACTCACTGCAACCGCCACCTCCTGGGTTCAAGTGATTCTCCTGCCTCAGCCCCCTCCCGAGTAACTGGGATTACAAGTGCCTGCCACCATGCCTGGCTATTTTTTTTTTTTCTTGTATTTTTAGTAGAGACGGACTTTCACCATGTTGGCCATGCTGGTCATGAACTCTGACCTCGGGTGATCCACCAGCCTTGGCCTCCCAAAGTGCTGGGATTACAGGCACGAGCCACCACGCCTGGCCAAAAGTCACTGTCTTTATATCAGGCCTCACTCTTGTTAATTGGACTCTGCCCGCAGCGAGTAGATCAGGTGGACTCTGAAGTAAGTGATACTGTGAAGGCAGGTAACGGGTGGTCTGGGTAAGTGAGGAAGAGCAACACATTCTTCCTTGGCACTGGAGGGGTTCAGGGGGGATTTCTCAGAGGAATTAACACTTCAGCAGGGCCTTGGAAGATGACTTGGAATTTTCATGGCTGAAAATGAAATTCTTAATAAGAGAAATGGCATGGGGCTCAAGAATGGGATGCTGTGTTCAAGGACCCAGGAGCCTGGGTTATATGGAGTAAGAGAAAGGGTGCAGGAAAGGCTAGAAAAATAAGTTGGATTCAAGATTTTGAAGAGTCATGAAGCTGCTTAGAAGTGGGATTCATTCTGAAGGCCATGGGAGCAAGCAGGTGTTTTAGATCAAAGTGACTTGCTCAGGTCACATTTAGGAATGATGCCTCTGGCTGAAGCAAGATGGGAGTGGGAGAGACTAGCATGGAGAGGACCCAGTAGGAGTAGTGTCTGATATAGCCAGTTGCAGGGAGACATGCCCGGGAGGCTCACCCAGGAGAAATATTTTGTCATTGACATTGCTTATAATTGCTAACTGTGATATTGTGGAATATATATTTGGTCTTCATCCTGTTTCCTGGCATACGGATCTCCAAAGTGATGTCTTTTTGTATGTCAATGAGTTTACTGATGGCTGGCAGCCCCTGGATAGCTTCAGGACAGTGGCTGGTCACTGAAAAGACCAACAGGATTATAGGGCTAGAACTTTCAATCCTGTCCTGCCAAGGGGTGAGGGACCGAAGGTCAAGGCAATCATCAATGGCCAGTGGTTAAATCAATCATGCCTATGTAATGAAGCCTCCATAAAAACTCCAAAAAGGACTGGTTTCAAAGAACTTCTGGATAGCTGAACACATTGAGGTTCCTAGAAGGTGGCACACCCTGAGAGGGCGTAGAAGCTCTGTGCCCCTTCTCCATACCTTCCCCTGTGCATCTCTTCATCATTATCCTTTGTAATAAACCCATAAATGTAAGTAAGTTTCCTGAGTTCTGTGAACCACTCTAGCAAATTAAGCAAACCCAAGGAGGGGGTCATGGCAACTCCAGTGTATAAAACCAGTCCCTCAGAAGCACAGGCAAAACAACCTGGGGCTTGTGACTGGCACTAGAAGTTGGGGGCAGTCTTGTGGGGCTGAGCCCTCAACCTATGGGATCTGATGCTGTCTCCAGGTAGACAGCATCAGAATGGAATTGGAGGACACCGGCTAGTGTCTGCTGCAATTGCTTGCATGTTGGTGGGGAAGAATCCCCAAAGATTTTATCACAGAAGTCTGTGCTAATGGTTGTGGTGTGAGAGCAGAGGAAGAAGTTTGCATTTTTTTCTACTCACAGACACATACGGAAGTAAAAAGCAGTCAACTTTTGGCCAGTATTATTGTTTTAATATCCTCTGTGGACAATGCAATCTGTGTGGGTACGGACTGCTCTCCACGCACTCCTCGTTGCTCCACCTATGGGAGGCTTTTATGGAAACCCAAGCAGAAGAGGCTACAGTCACTTACTGAGCATCTGCTGGGAGTGCATGGATAGACTGCCTGAGTGTGGGCTCTGCAGCTCTGAGGCAGTTTGAAGAGAACCTTTGTATTTGGGTGCTGCTGCGCTAGGCTGCGGAGACGGCTCTCCAAGTGTTCCACTCTGAGAGAGTAGAAAATAAGCACACCCACTAAGAGGGCATAAGGTGGGGAGGGATGGGGTGGTTATCATCATCTGACTGGCCTCGGCTGCAGGGTCCCATAAGTTCCACCTCTTGTGGCCATGGCCACAGTGGCATCCCCTTGACCCTCTCCAGGAGCCTAAGAACTCCTTCCTCAGACTGCTTGGAGGGGGTGGTAAGGAACAGTGTCTCTTTTGTTCTTGGAATGTCCTCCATAAAAATTTCAGAGCTGCCTGGGAATCAAGTTGAGTGGAGATGTTTGATGGACAGGTTTATTCAGAAACAAACCCTGCAGCATCTGTGGCTCCTGGCTTGTCTAGGAGCCCTGCTCCCTGCCTTTGACACTGGGAGGTGGCAGCATGGCACCTTATACCCACTGGGGGCTACCAGTGAGTTTACAGGGTGATACTATTTGCAGAGCAGCGACCGAAGACAGCTGCTTTTCTTGATCTCTTATTGCTTTTTCACGTGTAACCTACATGAAATGGGATATGATGGTCCAGTTTACTCAGTCGCCTCTGAAAAATGAGAAACTTTGTTATGTCTGTTTGCTGTTGATCTGCTGCCTGATTTTGAACCGACCACATAACCTATCTGCCATAACTAAATGTCGTACACTTGGAGGCTTCCATAGCAGAGACTTATTTTTTAACTGCTGTGGTAGCTAGAAATCCATCATCAAGCTGTCAGCAAATTGGTTTCTGGTGAGGGCTCTCTTCCTGGCTTGCAGATGACTGCCTTCTCATTGAGGATGCACATGGCCTTTCCTCTGTGCATAGAGTGAGAAAGAGCTCCAGTGTCTCTCCCCTTTTTATGAGGTCACCAATCCCATGGGACTAGGACCCCACCCTTATGACCTCATGTAACCTTAACTACTTACTTAGAGGTCCATCTTCAAATACGGGCATTCTGAGATGTAGGGCTTCAGCATATGAGTTTCGGGGAAACGCAAACATTGGTCCATAATACATACCCTTAAAGATGTTCTCCTGCTCTGATTGCTTTCAAAGGCTCTCAGGAGTTCAGGCATAATATACATAAAAAAGCAGGCAAATTCTGCTTATGCATAGAATAATAGTTTGTGCGTTGAACTCAAAAGCTTAAGGAAGACTTGGTTTAAAGATTTATAATCTTAATAAATTGAATGCAGTTGACCTGTAAACAACATGGGTTTAAACAGCATGAGCCCACTTATGCATGGATTTTCTTCTGCTTCTGCCACCCCTGGAACAGCAAGACCAACCCTTCCTCTTCCTCCTTCTCCTCAGCCTACTTGGTGTGAAGACAATGAGGATGAAGACCTTTACGATGATACACTTCCACTTAATAACCAGTAACTATATTTTCTCTTCCTTATCATTTTCCTAACATTTTCTTTTCTCTAGCTTACTTTATTGTAAGAATATACTACATAATCCATATAACATACAAAATATGTGTTAAATGACTTTTTGTGTCATCAGCAAGGCTTCTGGTCAACAGGAGGTTATTAGTAGTTAAGTTTTGGGGGAGTCAAAAGTTATATGCAAAGTTTCAACTGCTCGGGAGTCAGCAACCCTAATTCCCAAGTTGTTCAAAGTCAACTGTATTTATTTATCAAAGCAACGTATTTTCCTTTTTTTTTTTTTTTTTTTTTTTTTTTTTGAGACAGAGTCTCGCTCTGTCACCCAGGCTGGAGTGCAGTGGCCGGATCTCAGCTCACTGCAAGCTCTGCCTCCGGGGTTTACGCCGTTCTCCTGCCTCAGCCTCCCAAGTAGCTGGGACTATAGGCGCCCACCACCTCGCCTGGCTAGTTTTTTGTATTTTTTAGTAGAGACGGGGTTTCACCGTGTTAGCCAGGATGGTCTCGATCTCCTGACCTCGTGATCCGCCCATCTCGGCCTCCCAAAGTGCTGGTATTACAGGCTTGCGCCACCGAAAGCAATGTATTTTCTAAATAACTATTCAGGAAACAAAAGCCACTTTTTGGAAACAGAAAACATGCCCATTGACATATACATATACACGCATAGAAAGAAAGACTGGATGTATATTAATAATAATAGTCATAGCTAGTAGTTACAGAACACTGTGCCTTATATCAACATTATCTTAAATCCTCCCATTGTGGATAGCTTCAATTATAATTTCCAGAGGAGGCCACCGAGCAACTAGCCTAAGACCAAGTTTATGTGACTCCAAAGGCAAAGTGCTTGTTTTTTTCTGGGTAGAAGGGACATGCACAATTTTTATTTCTTTTTTATAGTTTTCTGAAGTCAGTGAATTATTCATAATGAGTGTGTACTTTTTTTTTGGGAGAGAAAAAACTTCCATCATGAAAAGTTATAATGGATCGCTATGGTAAGAGGCAAACAGGGAAAAATCATAAGTTTATGTCATTCCTGAATATTCTAGTTGTAGAAGGAAGCAGTTGATTTGGGCCTAAAATGGTATTTTGCTTGCATTTCATTGATAATTATGATATATATCCTCTTAAAGATAAAGTGACCCTTGAGAGTGTCTGGATAATTTTCCTGTAGGTAACAACCCCATTAAAAAGTGGGCAAGGGACCTGAACAGACACTTTTCTAAAGAAGGCATGCACGTGGTCAATAAGCATATGAAAAAAGCTCAATATCACTCATCATTAGAGAAATGCAAGTCAAACCCACAATGAGATACCATCTCACACCAGCCAGAGCGGCGGTAGCTCTAACTTGTTGCATGCCACTTCTTTACCTCCTGGGAACGAATGCACAGGGCTCTGGTGACAAATCTGAGGGAAGTAGAAAATTTTACCAAGCTTGAGGTTTTAAGGGATGACACGTTCCACATCAATCACAGAAATGGCAGAATGCTTGGGAAACATCTGTTGAGCCTAACTCCAACAAGACTGAGATGGTCAGTGGTAGGCATTGGGTCAGCAAGAAGGATGGTTCAGAGTCTGGTCCCAGAATTCCCTGCTGATGTGGCAGAGTCCAAGCTCTGGGGAGTGGAGCCCACTTAGGGATGTGTCCCTCAATAGCCAGCTATTGCCCGAGACTAACTGGAGGCAGAGGATTGGGTGTTTTTAAAGTGCACACAAGGAAGATTCTCAATTGTATTATATTGCGAACATAAAAATTTAGGACTGCCCGTGTTGATTGTAGCTTGTGTCTGAAGGGGAGCTTATTTAAGGAAGACAATCTGATAGTCTTACTCCTTAGAAGGAACTTGAAAGAATATTTGGTTGATCATATAGTCCTGATAAGCAGGAAGAAAAAGAAAGGATGAATTTAAACTCATTTTACTCAGCAAAGGGTGACATTAATATTGGATTATCAGGCAGTACCTAATTGCACAAGGGGTATAAACAAGTGGTGCTCAACATTGGATGTTCAAATTTAGAGTCCCCTAATGCCCCCATCTTATGCTGAATTTGGAATTGTGTACATTAGGTGACAGATGAGCAGTCTCATGGTGGCCCCATCAGCCAGCCAGTATCACCATCTTTTCTGTATAATAATGCTGTATACATAATAAATTGGCAATTTATTAAGATTATAAGATAAATAATAAATATTTAGTGAGATTTATTTAATCTTATTTTTGGCAATTTTTTGTCCTTATTTTATCAAAGTGAGAAGAAAATAGAGACATCTACAGCACAAAGCATAGGTGTTAAAACTTAATAGACTTGAGGCAAGATGAAAATCATTAGATTTGCCTAAAGTGCTCTATCAGATGTTCAGTGGAATTCAGCCAATTGAATATGTACTGAAGTGCAGAGGAAGGTGACGTATTTAAAGATCATGTGTGAAGTGCTGGAAATATACCATCAATGATTATGTCTAAAAGGCAAAGTGTGAAGGGGGGTTTTGTACCATGTTAGCTTGCAGGCATAGAAACCCATACATCACATGATCTTTTGCACGTTTTCTGTCAGTACATTTCCATTTCCAGAAATTTAAATTTTATATCTAAAAATGGGGACTGGTAATATAGAGAGGAGAGAGGGAAACAGGGCATTCAAAGAAAAAACATGCGATCTCCAAGTTGTAGAATTTTAGGGTAGAGATGAGACAGATGAATAAATGTTAATTAAACCAAAGCAATACATACTGGTTGTTGCCATAGGAAAGCATAGTGTATCATACAAATTTTTCAGCATGTATGTATTGAGGTCCTCCTGTCTTCTAGGCACTGGGGATATAGTGATAAATGAAACAAAAGATTTCTTCCTTTTATGGAGCTTAAGTGTGTGTGTGTGTGTATGTGTATGTGCGTGTGTGTGTGTGTGCTGATGAGGAGGAGTGGAAGGAGATGTTAATCCATTAAGCCAAAATTTAAAATTGCAACTGTGCACGTGTTACTGGGAACTGATACCCACAAAACTGCTATGAAAGTCCAAATTAGGGACATTTAACTCAATGACATTTTCGCTGATATTTGAATGATTAACAGGAGTTAAATAATCAGAGGAGGTAGAAACCACATTCCAGGGAGAGGGGACAGTATATCCAAAGGCCCCATGATGAGAGGAACATGGTAAGTATGAGCACGGTGAGCTTGGAGCTAGGTCCACAGGTTATGAGTTTTATCTTCAGCCTTGGAGCCACGGGATGAATGCCTTAGGTGGGTTTCAAGTGGTGGGGCGGTGAAATGGTTTGGTAGTTCTCACACTGCTATAAAGAGCTACCTGAGACTGGGTAATTTGTGAAGAACAGAGATTTAATGGACTCACAGTTCCACAGGCTATATAGGAAACATGACTGGAGAGGCTTCAGGAAACTTGCAGTCATGGTAGGAAGGTGAATGAGAAGCAACCATGTCTTCACGTGGCGGCAGGAGAGAGAGAGAGAGCAAAAGGGGAAGTGCTCCACACTTTCAAACAACCAGATCTTATGGGAACTCACTATCATGAGAACTGCAAGGGGGAAATCCACCTCTATGATCCAGTCACCTCCCACCGGGTCCTGCCCCAACACTGAGGATTACAATTCAACATGAGATCTGAGTGGCGACGCAGCCTAACCATATCAGATGGGGTAATACGATCGGATTTGTGAGTGAAAATATCGGTCTGGCCACAATGTAATGGATTGGAGGGACTGGATGGATGCAGGTGGACCAATGATAAAACTTGTGTCCATAGCCAGGTGGAAGATGGGACTAGGGCAGTAGTGATGGAGATGGAAAGAGGTGAATAGGTTTGAGAGCTTTGGGAAGGTGAAAGCTTTGGTACTTGGGAATCAATTGGAGGTGGTGGGATAGACAGAAAGGGAGGAAGGGGATGACTTCCAGGCATTAATAATACAAAATAGTAGATAATTCAATAGTCACTTCATTTTGGCATTGGAATGAAATATGATTTGGGTGGAGGGCAAAACAGTAATCATGTTTTAAAAATTCTTTACTTTTTGTTAAAGTAATATATGCACACAGTTTGAAAAGACAAGCAATAGTTATGTTAGGCCATTCTTGCGTGGCTATCAGGAAATACCTGAGAGTGGATAATTGATAAGAAAAGAGGTTTAGTTGGCTCACGGTTCTGTAGGTTGTACAGGAAGCATGGAGGCGTCTGCTTCTGGGGAGGCTTCAGGGAGCTTTGACTCATGGTAGAAGGCAAAGTGGGAGCAGACAGTTCACATGGTGAAACCAGAAGCAAGAGGGCGAGGTGGGCAGTGCCACATACTTTTAAACAACAAGGTATCGTGAGAACTCACTCGCTATCTCAAGGACAGCACTAAGGGCATGGTGCTAAACCATTCATGAGAAATCCATCCTCATTACCCAATCACCTCCCACCAGGACCGACCTTTAATACTGGAGATTACATTTGACATAAAGTTTGGGTGGAGACACAGATCAAAACCATATCAATAGTATAAGGCTTCCAGGGAAGACCAGCTTGCCCATGTCTTTCTCTCCCTTACCATGAAGCCAGTCCATAGAGGGACCACTTTCAATGATTTTAAGTTTGTTTTCTGAGATTGACCTTTATTTTTTTCTCAGTAAATGTAGATGATACTCTTTCTTGATTTACTTTTTCATTTAACAAATATTTCTAAAGCACCTACTATGTGCCAGTCACTCTGTTCTAACCATGGATGCATCAGCAAACAAATTATGGATACGTGTAGCAAACAGAATTCCCTGTCCTCATGGTGCTTTCATTCCAGTAGGGAGAATAAACAAATGTTTAAATAAAATATTACTATGACCATCTCGTTATAATGAGGTGGTGCCCTTTGTAGAGATGATTATAAATAATGTGGAGAAAAGTAAACGAGAGCAGAGGTAATGTAGGGAACGTCAGGGAAGAAGTACAGTGTTAAATAACAGAGTGGGAGAAGGGGTAAGCTTACTGAGAAGATGACATCTGAGCACAGAACCTGAAGGATGGGAGGACTGGACCCTGTGGATAATGGGGGAAGGGGCAGGTTAAGAAAGGGGAATAGCTAGTGCAAAGGCCCTGAGGTGGGAGGACATGGGGTAACTGAGGAACAGTACAGCAAAGGGGCCTTTACTGCCGGAGGAAGGTGAATGAGGAGGAGAGTAATTTGGGTGGGGTAAGCCAGGGTGACACAGATTGCGTAGGGCCTTTGGGCTGCCGTAAGGACTGTGACTCTGCGTGATGGTGTACCTCTTGCCTTTGTACATGAAGCCATATGTCCTCTACCACTTTCTCTGCCTCCACCATAATTTTTTGGTTAAATCAGTGTTCAGTGTGTCTGTCACTACCACTATCAAAGACTATTTTCTGCATTGCCAAGCAGTATATTATAATGTTAATTTAATCTCTTGTAAACATTTTGTTATTACCTCATTTTCTTCACCTGCTTAATTTTCAGTGTTCCTGTTTATAATTCTTTCCAGATTTGCCAACGGAGTTGGAAAAAGCCCTCTAAACATGGTTTTCTGTGGGATCAGATGCATCAGGCTGTGGACCATTCGGTCCCTTTCCCCCTGGAGCCTTCCATTTTGGAGCCTTCCCTCCCCTACTGTCTTGCCTGCTTTCTCTCTGCCCTGGACAGCTGGTGTCCTGGGAATTCTTTTCCTTCCCTTCTACATTGGGTCTTTGTTTTTCTGGACTATATGTTTCTTCTTTCTTGATTTATTTCTTCTCTGGATTGGACAAACCCTTCAGTAGGGCAAGAAAGGGTAAATGGAAAGTACAGTTTTGAGCTTTCATGCCTCGAAATGCCTTTACCCAGTTCTCAAACTTTATGAATTACTGGATGGATGTTAAATTCCAGAATGGGTATCGTGGTTTCTTAGAATTTTGAAAGCATTGCTCTGCTGCTTCCTACCTTCCACCCTCGCTGCAAGGAGTCAAGGCTTCTCTGATCTCTTTGTACGTGAACTTCTCTCCCTCTGAGGTTGTTAAGATTTGCTCTTTATGGATGCTCTGCAATCATGGTTAAGTGCATTGCTGTGAATGTGTTGGATATTAGGCATAGGGTTCCTAGAAAAAACAGAGGATGCCTGTTAAATTTGAAGTTTAGATAAACTAGGAGTAATTTTTACAATGTTTGGGACATACTTGTACTAAAAGATTACTCACTATATAAAATTTAAATGTAACTAGTGTCCTTTTCGTTTGTTTTTGCTAAATCTGGCAACCTCAGAACTCAGGTTCTTCAGTCTAGAGACTAGGTTTGGGGCCATTTTCATGTGTCATTTCTTTTCTTTTAAATTAAGATATTAGCCTAAGGGGAAAAAGGTAAACTATTTCAATAAGGCTTATAACAACAGTAACAATCCCCTGCCCTGCCCTTCCTTGTCCCTACCTTGCATCCTTCAGAAACAATTTCTTGGAACTTTTTAGCTGTTTCTTCTACATTTGTCACTGGATTTCTCAGTACAGGTTGCGAATCCTTTATCTCACATACCTGGACCAGACATGTTTCCAATTTTAGAGTTTTGTTTTGTTTTTTTTTTTGAATATTTGCATATATATAATGAGGTATCTTGGGGATGGTACCCAAATCTAAACCAAAATTCATTTATGTTTCATATACACTTTGTACACATAGCCTGAAGGTAATTTTTCAATAACTTTGTACGTGAAACAAAGTTTGTGTACATTGAACTACCAGAAAGCAAAGGTGTCACTACTTCATGTCGGCACTCAACAAGTTTCAGATTTTGGAGCATTTTGGATTTTGGATTTTGGAGTTTGGGATTAGGGATGCTAGACCTGTAACACACTTACATTGCTTTTTAATTTTTATTTTTTAAGTCTTAGGAAAATTGACTTCCAACTATGGAAGATAAGGATTTACCTTTCTTACACCACCCACCGTTACTCTCCACAATATAGACACACACCCGTCTCAACCCACTGTCATATAAATAACTTATTTATTAGTTCAGCGGTCATCCTACTTTATTATGATGGTGTCAATAGTATTCCTCCTCGAACCACATAATGTGCAGTGTTGTCGTTCTGTTTCCTTTCTTGTACTGCTTTTTGCTTTCTTCTGGAGTTACTGAATATCTTCTTTCCTTGTTTAGTTTTCTATATACCTATCACTGATACCCAAATGGAGAGTGGGGTTCAGGAAACTTCCCACCAGAAATGTAAATCTCCTCCTACATGTAAATGCACCAGGCTCTCTCTCACCTTCATCTTGACTTCCAGGGCCACTCTGTCCCCCTGCTTCAGGATGGCCGAGGCCTGTTGCTTCACCATTGTCCTGGAACACCCCTTTACTGTTGTCCAGATATTTCTCTCCGCCTCTCTGCTGCAAGTAGTTGCTTTGATGAGGATGGCATTTGAGGTTGAAAACCACCTCTATTGTCTTCTAGTTTCTAATGATGTTTTTGCTAAAATCTGATATCCTGATTTCCAAACTTCATGATACTATACCTTGATGTAGGTCTATCTTTATCCATTTTCTTGGGTGTTCAGTGGGCACTCTGGGTCTGGAAATGCATATTTTCAATTCTTGAACATTTAAAAAACTATTTCTTTAATAATGTTCTTTCATTGTTTTTGCCTGTTCTCTTTTCCTATAACTCTGTTATTAGACTTTGGATCCCCTGGGCTGGTTCTCAAATTTCCTTATTTCTTCTCTATTCTTTTCCATTCTGCTTTCTGGGAGAGTTCCTCAACTTTGTTTTCTAGCTCTTCTATTGAAGTTTTGATTTTGGCTGTCATATTTTTAATTTCCAAAGAATTATTTTCTTCTCCTTGGGTGGTTCCTTTTTATAATAGCAGCTTCTTCTTGTTTCATGGATAAACTAGTTCATCTTATTTATCTGAGGATTTTTAATATATCTGAAGTTTTCTCTTGCTTCTGGAATTTTCTGTTTTCTCTGAGTTTCTGTCTTTGGTTTTGACCTTTCAGAGGCTTTCCTCAGATGTTTGTAATTTGAGGATCTCTGTTCATTTTCACGAGTGAAGTACTAAGAAGCTTACTGGAATCTCTGTGTCTTTGGAGCTTGTGGAGTGGTGAGCTTATTGCAGAGTGATGAAGCTGGGATCAGGCTGTCTCACTGGGGGCCTCCAGTGTCTACAGACCTTTTTTTTTTCCTTGGAATCCTTCGGTTTTCCATGAAAATATTCTCCAACTTGCCTGTTTGATATTACCCTGGGAGCAGAGCAGGGGAAGTGGCCAAGTGTCTCACCATTCAACATGTGGGATTTCCCCTCACACTTAACTCCTTGGCTTCAGTACGGTTCCTCCAGAGCCTTATATGGTGCCAGCTTTCCTTGAGTCTAGGCCCTTCTGGTATAGTTTCTCCAGAATAAATTTTACATCTTTTGACAAGGTGGTAGGATTAGTAGGTGCTTGGTTTTGTGAGGTTGCAAAGGAGACCTGAAATGGTGTGTCTAACTGCAACCAGTTTTTAGCTCTGCCCCTCAACCCTGCTTCTGTGGCACCTGACACCCTCAACTCCTGAGCCTTTATAGGTTCCTGGGGGTAAATCAGATTGTATCTCATTGGCATCAGCAGGGACTCAGGCTTTAAATCTTGCCCCCTCCCAAGTAAAATGCTATTTCTCCAGGGGCTTTCCATCATCTGCAAATTGGCTTTTAATATTTTCATCCACTATTCTGATTTCTTTGTCTATGTAATTTACCTCCTCTCTTCTCTGTAAAAATTTCCTCTGCTGTTATTTTTGTAGGGTTTCAGGAGGGAGCAAAAAAAAAAAAAAAAAAAATCCAACTTTTTTTTTTTTTTTTTTTTTTTTTTTGAGACAGAGTTTCGCTCTTGTTGCCCAGGCTGGAGTGCAGTGATGTGATCTCAGCTCACCACGACCTCCGCCTTCCGGGTTCAAGCGATTCTCCTGCCTCAGCCTCCCGAGTAGCTGGGATTATAGGCATGTGCCACCACGCCTGGCTAATTTTGTATTTTTACAAAAAATACATGGAGAAATACATGGTGTTTCTCCATGTTGGTCGGGCTGATCCCAACTTTTTAATCAGTCATTTTAAACTCTAGAGCAGATGGACTTCCCCAGTGATGTTTTCTTTGGGCTTGTATAAAAATTACGGTGCATTCCCTAAGAACATACAGTAGGTGGAGCCATAGAACAGTCCAGGGAGAACGCTCCTGATGTTTAATTTACATTCGTAGCAGAATTGAGTCTAATGACCCTTAGCATTTAGAACTTGTGTTCAGGCACCTGACACAACTCCACATTTATCAATGCAGAAGTGCTTGTACAGGCTTTTCCTCCATCACATGTGCGTGCAAAGAGTAATGAGTTTTCTGTTCATTTCCCTTTGAAACAACCGAAGAAAACTTTGACCCTTTGCTAAGGTCATCTGATGGCCACTGGAACTGCACCTAGAGATTTTCACTCTTTTTTTTTTTTTCTCACCACTTTGTAAGAGCTATTGCACCCTGACAAAGCCAGTGGGAAGCCCCCGGACAATGTCCTAGTGAGTCTGACGCCAGAGAGTCAGTGACAGTCACCAGGCAAACTGCTGTCCTGAACACCAGGCTTTACAGTTAAATTTGTGCTTGAGTAAGATTACCAGTTACTCCATGTCATGGACCTTGGGGCTTGCTCCCAAATGATTTAAATTACAAATGTGAAGTCTTTTCCTTCTGCGGAAGTCCATTGCATGGGCGCAGTCATGATACCAACTGGAGTTTATGGAAACCTTATTTACCTTTTGCAAAGCAGATCACAAACACCTTGTTATTGTTGCTCCTGTTCCACGTGCAGAAACAGAAATGACAATGGTTGCTGGTTTGTTTGGTGACTCTGGCTTGCTCTTGGAGTACTTTCTGGTAGTCACAGAGACACATGCATTGTGTCAGGGATGACAAGCGAGGAGTTTAACTTTGCCCAGGCCACGGTAGAGGCCGATGTTAAACACAGGACTTGGGGCAGCATATCTCACAGGCTTTGCAATAGCGTGTGGGCCAGACGGGAAAGGCAGCAGAGAGATCAGTCATGCAGAGGACCGGTCTGCGTGGGAGTTATCTGCTTCTGATATACACATGACTGGGCAAATATCAAGGGTGGAGTTATTTTTTTACACGGACTTCCCAACCAAAGGGGCTCTTGGCCGTAGGGGCTCAGCCGGGTCTAGAGGGACTGGACTCAGCATTGTAGGAAGGAGACTCGAGAACATTCTGGCAGTGTAGGGGTTGGGTAAGGAGGAGCCAGGCGGTGGCATGAACTCTTTCAGGGAGAGAGGAACACGCCTGATGTTGGTCCAGGCTGAGGGTCCGAGAGGGGACCCTTCGACCATGTGGACGGTGGGAGGTGTCAGGGAGCAGTGAGAGCAGCTGGATAGATCAGATGAGACTGCTTTCTGGGGCCTGGAAGTCAGGCACACGGGTTGGACTGGACTCTAGAGGGACTCGGCGGCTGTTAAAGGTGGAGAATTAATGACAGCAGTATTAAGGACAACACGGGCAGAAATGGCTTCAAGTTGCACAAGCTCACAGTCACTGATTAGTTGCTGGAGTTTGCTGGGTGGCAGTGGGAGGTACAGTTTGAACAGACCAGAGCACCTAAGGCTGGGGACCCGGTAGGAGATCACTAGGCAAATGCTAGTGGGGTGAGGAAGCACACTGTCGTTTCCAGGTTTCTCAGTTCCATCCCTCATGCCACACACCCTTATATCGCTAACTACACGTCCTTTTGTTCTGGTTCCTCCCTGGCAGGAACAATGCTGGCAGGTGGTGCAAGCAAGGACATCTACGCACAGAATTCTGACAGCAGCTGAACCCTCAACTTCTTCAGAAGACGAGACCCCCTGCCTGGGTGATCTGGCCTGACACCCCTGTGGAGGCCTCCCACAAGCAGCAACCAAGCCAGAAAAAGCTGAGACCAGACCCGCTGTCCCTAGAGATGGGGCCCAGAATGTCGGGGTGAAGCTGTAGGAACAGGGTGAAAGCTGGTGGGCAAAGAGACCAGCTATGGGGTGGTCAGGGGATTCCGGGAGGTGCATGGTTGTGTTGCAGACCCACCCAGGACAAGGGTGGCTGTGGAAGAATGGCAAATAAACATATGGCAAAATCTCAGAGGCTGTGCATTATGCCGTGAGAAAATATCGACGGCCGAGTTAGGCAGACAAGCCACGTGGTCTCCACAAGAGTAGGCAGGGATCCGAAATTCAGAGCACCTGTAGCTTTCTGGGCATCCTCACTACACAGGAGGATGTGACGGCCACTCACAGATCACCAGATCTGTGACCACAGAGGGCTTGATCCCCCTCTGCCGTGACCCGGCCCACAGACAGGGGACATTCTGCAAGAAAGTAAGATGTGTAACACCCATGATCCTAGAGTTATCCGCCTCTGATATACACATGACTGAGCAAATAAAAAGGGCTGAGTTTTTTTTTTTTTATGTGGACTTCCCGGAGGCCAGATGATGCTGTGTGCGGGGTCTCCCAGACACAGTAAGGGCGTTCTTCCTAGTCACCCAAGTTGTTCTTGTAGCTGGCAGCTGTTCTCCCTTGGCCTGTCCTCAGTGGAAGAAGGTAACGTTACTTCTCAGCAATCAAACAAGTCCTGTACTCTTCCAGGATCTCTGGTGGGGGACATTCCCACTGCTAGGCACTCATTCAGATATCTTTTCCCCTTCCTGACGAAATGAAGGATCAGGATGATTTTCTTGCGTGGAATCTTCTTTCCTAACGAGTTGTTGCTGGGGCTCCAGGTTGCTTTAATGCCCACACCCTCCCAGATTGTCCTGAGTGCTGGGGCCTCCTGACCATGCTGCAGAAGTCTGGACAGCAGAGACCGTGGCCTTAGCCATGTGTCTAGCAGAGAACCTGATACAGAATTGTCACTCACACAATGTGTGGTGAATGAATGAGTGAGGAAATAAATGAAGGAAACTGGTTAATACATACAGTTAAAACACTTACATACAAATAATCAGGGACCCACACATTGTTTACTACAAGTGGAGGTGGTTATTAAACATCCCTGAAAACAACACACACATGCGCGCACATGCACACACACACACACATACATATATACACCCCTTTTCTCTGCCAGGCTTCTCTAAATAAATCCAATAACTCTACTCAATGAACTCTACCCAATTTCCTACTAAATAAACCCAACAATTCTGACACCTCCTGTGAGGGTCTGTTTCCCAAACTGTGTCTAACATTGATTTGTTCATCATTCAGCAGGCGTTCATTGAGTGCCTACTATGTACTGAACACTTTTCTAGGTGAATGAAATGAATAAAAGCAACAAGAGCCCATGCCCCTACAAAGGCTGGGTTCTGGTTGGGGAGAAAGGTGCACAATACAATAAATAACTAAAATACGTTGTATGCTAGGTGAGTATAGGCAACAGAAGAAAATCAAGCAAGGGGGCTAGAGAATACAGAGAATATAGCAGGAGTGTGCGTGTGCGTGTGTGTGTGTTTGTGTCAGGGTTGGGGGTGGACAGCAGCTTAAAGCAGGGGAGACACGGAAGTATGACTTACAAAGTAACATCTGCATAAAGAGCAGAATGAGGCCAGAGGGAGCCAGGTAGATGTGCGGTGCCGGGGAGGGTTAGAAATGTTCTCAGAGGAGGATTAAGTGCAAAGGCCCTGAGGTGGGCGTGTGGCTGGCGTGTTCCAGGAACAGCAAGGAGGGCACTGTGGCATGCGGGGGGCAGTGAGCCAGCAGGAGAGCAGGAGGTGGGACCGGGGACAGCTGAGTGGTGGAGAGTGGGGCCCATCAGCCAGGGCCTTGCAGGACTTTGCTTGTACTCTGAGTTGCAGGGGAAGCCATTCTTCCAGGGTTTTGAGCAGAGAGGGGATAGGACGGGATGTAAATTGTAACAGAGTTACCAGTGAGGAGGCCGTTTGGATAATCCAGCAGAGAGCTGAGGATGGTTTGAACCAGGTTGTTGCGGTGGAGGTGGTGAGACGCGGACAGATCCGGATCATTTTGCAGAGTGTGCCAACAGAAGGAACTGGATGTGGAGTGAGTGTGAGAGAAAGTGAAGGTCAGGAGGACTCCAAGGTGGTGAACTTGAGTGGTGGGTGGAAGAAGGGAAAGGCAGCTGAACCAGCAACTGGGCCCTGCAGGCTGGACCCCCCCTCCCTGGCTGCTGCTTGAGGCTGGTTGCCACCCCTCCCAGCAGCTCCCAGAGGCTGGTCTGCGGGGCCACCCTAGCCGGTGAAGCAGGCTCTGATGCCGGCCGACCCTCCTCCACGTTTCAGAGCAGGTCTAGCGGGGCCTGACTCCACGTCCCAGCCTCCACCTTTCTCTCGAGGAAGCCAGTGGGAGGGGGCACTGTCATTGCCCTCTCTGCTTGTCTTCCTGACCCCATGTCGGGGTGGGAGGCATCTGAGCATCTGTGATTCATTCTTAGTCTCTCACCCTTCCTGCCCTTCACACACCCACCCCCCAATTTTATTCACTACCTTCTTCACATCCCACTCTACACACCCACACTAGAGCAGGCCAGGTCTGCTTCTTGGCTGACCATGTGACAGAGCACCTACAAGAAAGTAGCTAGAGAACCCTAAAGTGCCCTCGGGCCAGGGAAATGCCACCAAGTCTGTGGCGACAGAGCAGTAGAGACAGACTATCTGGAAGGTGGTCCTTCCGCCTAGCCACTCCTAGGGATGCTGGGGATATAACTGGCACCGACTCCAGCTGGCAAGTGACATCTGCTGGAAGCTACTCCAAAATGGGAAGCAAGAGACCAGACATGCTGGGATAGAGGTGGTGGGGAAGGGAAAGCTGGGTGTGTGGAGGGCAGCAGAAGGCCCTGAAACCGTTCTGGAGAAAAGAAGAAAAACCAGTGGGAGGCCGAGAACACATCCATCACAGCTCCTGAGCAGGGGCCAGGGTGGTCTCTTCCAGAGTGGACAGATGATGGACGATGGCCACCCACCATGATGCGAGCAGGAGGGCTGATGGCCCAGGCTGCCCTCCAACTGTCCCTGCTGTCTGCTGTCTGCTTGTCTTTGGAACGCGTCGCTCCAGGGGTGACTCTTTTCTTTATTTTCAGGGTGAGGTAACAGAGAACCAATTTGCCAGGATGCTCTTGAGTGCTGTAGGCTGATATTCAAAAGATTCTGCTTTCAGAGCTCATTTGGGCTGGCTGATGACCATGGGGCTTCCTGGGTCATTGAAGGGGAGACCTCAGGGGCTGTTCATTCCCTCGAGTGCATGGCGGCCACAGCCTGGGAGAGTGGAAAAGCTTTGGGCTGAAGCGTAGACACTTGAGAGCTAGCCCCAGCCCTGCCACTATCTCACTGTGGGATTCACATCAGCACTGCACATCTTCATTCCCTAGTTAGCTCACCTGGGAAATGGGGAAATGGACCAGATCATCTCCAGTGTCTCTTCCCACTTAGTAATTCTGAGATGAGTAACTGTCACGAGAATAACCAAGGGTGAACCGATTTCTAAGTCCGTGCTGGAAAGTGGAAGCCCTTTCCTCTTGTCTAGGGAGATCCATGTAAATTCCACACCTACAAGCATCCATACTCTGTGGCAGGAAGTTATAAATGCCAGGTGACTCTGGCTCTTTCTACAGTGATTCTGGGTCCAGGCAAGAGTGGCAGGTTTTGGGATGACCTGTGACATAGGGTTGCCGTGATGATTAAATGAGTTGCTATAATTATAGTGCTTCCTGTGCCTGCCCGGCAGGAAGCATGCATAAGTGTTAACCATCATCATTATTATCATCACTATTATGGGATGGGTCACTTAGACTTTCTCTTTCTGCTGAGGAAGCCTGGAATCCCTCAGCTTCATTTTCATGGTGCTCCTAGGCCAAGCCAGCAGCCCTGATTAAACCCTGGGCCTGGACTCTTTGGCTTTGTGGGCTGCAGAGAAGGATCTGTCTCTCTTAGCTCAGTCTCAGAACACAAAGCCTACCCGGTGGCTGGGGCGAAGTGGGAGGTGAGGATAAGGTGAATCCGATGGTCATCGTGACAGCAACGTGCAGTGACGTTCATGAAAGTGTGTTTGGCTGCCGGGCTCCCTCCAAGTGTGGAAGGCCATGAACAGTCCTGCTGGCTGCCTCTTAGATGAACAAGGAGACACAAACTCATTCAGTCATCTCTGTGGAGTCCTTGTGTGTCAGAACGTTTTAGAGACGGGAGGCCAGCTGGTGGACCTGCACACCACACCCCCTAGCAAATGGAGGAAAGCAAGCTTCAGGGAAGGGAGAGTGGTTGGTTCACGGCGAGGCAGGGCTGAAAGTGGCTTCCAAAGTAGGGGAGCAGCACTCCAGGAGCTCTGGCTTCAAGCCTGCCTGTGGCTGCTGGTGAGGCTGCAGTCAGACATGGAGAGCGATTGTCCTTATGGCCAAGACCTCCACGTGCTGGACATGATGAAACAAACAAACAAGCAAGCAAGCAAGCAAGCAAGCAAGCAAGCAAGCAAGCAAACAACTTCCTCTAGAAGCTGTGTGTGTGACCTGAGGTCCATGCATGAGAATCTTTGAGCCGCACACATCTGCCCTGTAGCTTCCAGCCAGCCGAGCCCTTCCTGCTTTTCTTGAAGATTCCGAGACACATTCGCATTCTGACGACTGTCCATTAGAGGGAGACATCACCACTTGTATTTAATAGTTCTCCCTAGACGCTCAGTGCCGCCCTTAGGTAAGCCATGCTTGTTGGAAGAGCTCTCAGGGAAGGACCAACCCAGCCTGCGGTGTGAATCTCCTCGGGGCTGGGAGTCAGCACTGCCTTCCTCAGGGTCTGCCGGAGTCTCTTCCCCTTTGGCAGAGGCGCGGCCAGCCGTCCAGATGTGGTTGGATGACCAGTTAAGGGGCAATCACCTGCCCTTCTGCTCCACTCTCTTGGAGGTATTGGGTGCAGAAGTGACTGCTTGGGGATTCCAAGTGGATGTAGGGGAGCCGAGGCCTCAAAGGCTTCCGATCTCCTGGCCTGTGAAAGCAAGTGGGCATCTCAGGGAGTCCTTGCTTATGGGTGCCTGCAGCTTCCAGGAAGAGGTCGTAGAGGAAGCAGCAGGAACTGTTCCTGGAAACTCCACGCAGAGGCTGGACGCCCTGGGAACTTTGCTCAGTTTGCTCTGTGGAGGGAAATTACCGGTAGGGACCAGGATATAACACAGAAAAGAGATCGGGTGTCTTTTGGAAAAATGATTTTCCAGGCCAAATTAAATACCACTTGCTTACAGATTTTCTGGAATCTCACCAGGCTAAGAATCAGGCTGAATTATTTTGAACGCCTACCTGATCACTGGACCCGGAGTGAGGAGGGGAGACATGGAAAGGTGACCTTGTAGGCAACCCTTTTGCCTCTGGTGTCAGTCTTCCACTCAGGGCCTCGGTTTCCCCCTCTGGCAAGCAGGAAGCTGATTTAGGTGATCTCCAAGTTTCCTCCTGCAAGGGACAGTGGTATGTTCAGTTTTTCCTGCTGTGTTATGGGTCGTTTGTCACCAACTTGCTTCTTTCCACAGTTTGAAGCGTTATTAAGAGTGGCCCCCATCTCCCACATAAGCAAGCAGTTTTTTAAAAAAATACCTGTTAAAATAAAATGAGATTGGCCTCTTAGAATCAGTCAGCTCATCAAAATGGTGCTGAGCCCTTCTGAGCTCAATTAATGTTGACAGTAATTGATGCATTTCGCAGCACTAGGCTGGAAAAGTGCAAGCACAGGGCTAAGGCTTACATTTCCTGTGTCAACAGTCACTTGCCTGCTGTCTGGTTTCTTTTTGTCGTTTTTGGTCCTGCTTACTTTGTGCCGGCTGGTGCCAGCTCATGGGGCTCTGTGAGGCCACCTCCCCTGCTGGTGACAGAGTCCTCACTGCTCTTAATTTCCAAGTCCTGCTTCATCTCTTGGAGATGCTTCAGTGACTCCCTTCCAAGGTGAGTTTAGATGACAAAGTGGATGACAATGGGAGGAATAGGGGAATCTCCTTAGAGACAAACCTGGGAGAAGGCATTTTTCATTCCAATCAATACATAAATGTTATTGATTGGAATTATATTGGATACATATTGCTTGGAACAAGGAAGCAGTATCTTTCCCTTTCTTTTTGTTTAGCCCTTTAATAGGAAAAATCTCTCTCTCTCTCTCTCTCTTTTTTTTGTTAACAGAGCTTCCCTCTTGTCGCCCAGGCTGGAGTACAATGGCGCGATCTCGGCTCACCACAACCTCCGCCTCCCGGGTTCAAGCAATTCTCCTGCCTCAGCCTCCTGAGTAGCTGGGATTACAGGCATGCGCCACCACGCCCAGCTAATTTTGTAGTTTTAGTATAAATGGGGTTTCTCCATGTTGGTCAGGCTGGTCTCGAACTCTCGACCTCAGGTGATCCGCCTGCCTCAGTCTTCTAAAGTGCTGGGATAACAGACATGACCCACCATGCCCAGCCACTTCTGGTTATTAATAGGAACAAAATACCAGGGCATGCTTGGTCTAGGTCAGTCCTCATTCTTCACTGTGGATCAGAATCAGCTAGAGAACTTGTCAAAATTCCTGGGCTCTGAACCCCTGAGTTACTGACTCGGTAGGCCTAAGAGGCCTGAGAATTTGCATTTCTATCAAGCTCCCAGGTGATGCTGATGCATAGGTCAAGGACCACACTTTGAGTAGCACCAGCCGGAACACAGCGTTACCAGGTCTTGGTCTCCATCCAATGCAGTAAACGCTATGCAGATAACAACCTGGGGACTCTTGAGCTTATAGGGAACAGTCAATGCAATAGAAGCACGCGCTGCTAGGTCTCCAAGGAAACAGGGACAGTCTCTTCTCCCGCTGTTAGTTAATGAGAGTGTGGTTGTAACTAAACTACTGGCTAATTACCACGATTGTGGGAAGCGTCCCAGGTTGGCGCTATGAGCTTCTGCCACTAGGGGGAACCAGGGCTATTTCTCTACAGGCTGCAGGGTGTGAGAAGAGGAAAAGTACTGAAGAGAGTGAGCAAAGCCTTTCAGAAAATACTGCAACACTGCGTGCCCGAGGCCCCCGCACATCGCTGCAATCTTGATGTGCACAGACACTGTCGAGAACCAAGGCTTGGCAGGGAGGGGGGCTGGCTTATTTTCTAAGTTGCTTGGTTTTCCTCCCTTTCTTTAAAGCACATCCACATTAAGCCCTTCATGCGACGGTGACCTGTGGTATGAGAAGAAACACAGGTCGCTATCCTGACTTTGCAGATACAGTAAGCTCAGGAGAGAGAGAAAGAGCTGGGCAAGACGCCAGGAAGGGAGGGCTGCGCTGGCGGGACCCAGATGTTCCCTGCCCAGGAGTGTCATGGAGGGAAGGGGAGGCAGGCCTGGGGTTTGGACTGGCCAGCTTGCAGGTTGCTGTCAGCCCTGAATGTTGTGGCGTAGGTCAGGATGAGCTCCCTTGCAGTGGGGAAGGCAGAGGAATTCCCAAGGGAGAAAAAGACAGGAAAGCCGGTTTTGAGGCTAAGAAGACAAAATGACTGAGAGGGTATTTTACCTGCCCTGAACTTGCAAACAAGTATGGATCATGAACTCTTGTGAGTGCTGCCGCACACCCTGTCAGCTGCTGTCTTCTGGGGACATGCATATTCTGACCGCCACAGAGGGCAGCATAGCAGCCACGGCACTCGCTGAGCGGGAACCTGCCACCTAACCTGTTCGTGGCGTCCTTGCCTCGTCCTCTCTCATTAAGCCCTCTTTCCCTGAACCACAGCTTTGGAAACAGCTTAATCTCTAACAAGTGATCTGGCAGGGACTTGCGTTTCAGTCCCTAAAAACCACTTTGTTCCCTTTCTTGGCATGACAGTGGCCTTCTAATGGTTTTGGAGATAAGATATGAGCCCAGGTGATGTTGGGATGTGTGGAATCCATGGTAGGCTGCATATGTATTAATTCAAGGAACAAATTTCCATAATGTGTGTGTGTGTGTGTGTGTGTCTTTGTGGGCATGTGGGTGTACACCTCAATGGCAAATTATAATAGCAGAACATTAGCTATAAACATTTAGTTTGAGGACTTGGTGTATAGTTCCATCCCCAATGATCTCATTAGCTTACTACCATTCACTTGTGCCTGTGACCAACACGTGCAACTCACTGTTCAGAGGGAGCCCCACCACAGCTAAACAGAGGGACCAGGAGTCTTCCTTCTCAAGCTGCAGCCTGACTTTTCTCCAGCTTACTATGATAGTTTTTTGGCATGAGCAAAATAAGCAGACCCTGTCTCATAATTGAAAATGAAAAGTGTGTGTGTGTGTGTGTGTGTGTATGTGTGTGTGTGTATGCATCCTTTTCATGTTCCTTAAAACATTTTTAGCAGCTAAAATCATGTCTGTATGCTATTTTCTCACTGCCAGCCACAGAAAGGATCTTACACAAAGAAGTCCATGGAGCTCCCCTTCTCCTGCACTCAAGTCCTGGAGAGGAATTCTGACTTTCTGAGTGACAGTTCCCAAAAGGGTTCCTTTTCACCTTTGTTGAGCGCAGAAGCAGTGGCTCTTCAAGAGAAAGCATCTCCCTCATCCCTTAGTCATTCTGAGCTGTTTGGCTCATAGGTACTTTCAGCATCAGATCTGGTCCTGACTCCAGCTTCCTCTGAGTGCACATCTTTAGGGTCTCTGCAGGGCAGAGCACCCACGCCTGGGAGGCCTCTCTATCCCTGGATCCCTGTGGCCACTCCTCAAGGCTCTTATTGCCAACCCAGGGATCTGCTGCTCCGTGCTGCTATCTTGAGCACTGGCTGGCTGCTTGGACCAGGCAGAGTCCAATGACCACAAGTCAGGGAATGGAGAGAGGTGTTTGCTGCAGACTGCGATTCTGATCCTTTCCCTGTCCTTGAAGGACCCCCTCCTCCCCTGTCTCCCTCGCAGGCTTCTCCTGTGCTGGAGCTGACCCGGAACATCAGAGACAGGAAAGACGCTGCTCCAGTTGAATTTTGCTGCAGTTTCTTTTTTTCTCCCCTAGATGCTGAGAGCTATTTTTAGCCAGGGACTTTTTTTTTTTTTTTTCCAGGGGATCCACAGTCTATTTTTAAAGGCCTTACGAAGGCCAGATCATTCAGCGTTTCTCACAGGGACGTCAGGGAGAGTTAGGTGGGACAGGCCAGGGCAGTGGGGATGGTGGCACGTTCCTGAGGATGAGAGGGTATCAGTAGAGCCCTGGGGAAGGTTGGGAGAAGCGTGGTCCCCAGGCAGGGCAGAGTGGGGGACTTTCTCATGCTGGAGAGCATAGGAGGAACCCACCATGTTCCTCCCTCCCATCACCCCAGGCTTCAGGGCCAGAGCCACCTGACCGTCTTCCCATCCCAGCGGCCACAGTGACGTTGCCCTCCAACATGGCAGTGGGTTTAACCGACTGTGCTTTCCCTTCTTCTTCCTGAACTTCCATGTTCAGATCTCTTCCGCATCTCCTCTTTCCATGGCACTCCCTTGCCTCTGCAAACTGAGCTGTGGAAAGTTTTGGATCATGTCTTGGGCCTGAAGCCAATCCCAAGTGGGCAAAGCTGGAGTCCTGGGTGAAGAGGGGACCTCGTGTGTCACATGATGGGGACCAGGGTGGATAGGCTCCTGCTGCGACAGGGAGGATACAGCCAGGAGGTGATTTCGTCCTGGGCTCCCCAGGAGGGAAAGAAGAAGGAGGAAAAGGAGGAATCAGAGGAGAGCCATTCAGAGTGACTTGGGCAAAGAGAGCAACAGGCTGCGGTGTCCCCAGAGACTCCCCTAGACCCACCCTTGCTCCCACCCCTGAGTCCAGCCCTTAGTGCATCACTGCAAGGTCTGTGGATTTGGGGTTTGGATTCACAAGACCAGGATAGAGTAGTTAGGGAGAAGGGGCTGGGTGGAAAATTCCAGACAGAGTTGGTGAAAATGCTTCCAAACAGAGCTAAAGAGCTTTCCTCTCAGTGAATAGACAGAGGGCTGTCCTCGCGGGAGTCCCGCGGCCACCCCATTGGGTAAGCCTCTCACACTTCTCCTTGCTGTCTCCTTGCAGAACTTAGTCCACAGGGCCAGGGCCTGGAACTGCTCTGAAAATAACTGGGGATTCTTGGTGTTCTCTGAATCCCCCTGCCAATCTTCGGTTGTACCAAGGAGTGCGGAGGAAGGAGGCAGTGAGTGAGGAAGTCTAATTCCAGCTCTTTAGCCAACACCTGCACTGCCCTTCAGAGAAAGGCAGGCTGGGGATGCTGTTTGTGCCCCCCGTTGGGGTGCCAGGACCCCTGGTAAGGCTGCCTGCCTTGGGTGGGAGCTGAGACATAGCCTGGGCACCTTCTGCACGGTGCATGGGCCAGGACAGCCTGGCCTTCCTGGCTCCGTTGGCAGGCAAGGAAGGGGCGAGAGTGCAATGTGCTTCTAGAAAGATTTGTATGCTCCCCACATCAAAACCTCCCACCATTATCTTCTGAGAGCCTCAGGCCAAGCTGCAGGACCCTCTTTCCCTGTTCACATCAATCTTCACAACAATCCTGGGATGCCAGGTCTTCCCTCATTCTGAACTCTCCAGAACCCCCTAACTTTATCAATGATCCCTGTATCGGTGAGGCCCTTCCTGACCACTCTATTTAAAACAGTCACTTCCCTCGCTAGCACCCACCCCCCACCCCCTCCTTACCTAAGTTACGGTTTCTCTCATCTGCCATAGATCTCATCATAGATCTCCCCAACTATGGTTTATTATCTGTCTCCCGACATGAGCTCCACAAGGACGGGGTTTTGTCTCCTTTGTTTATGGCTAAATCCCTCAGTGCCTAGACCGGTGCCAAGATATGTGAAGCGCCAAATATATGTTTGCTGAATGAATTAAGAAAAAGAGCAAAATGTGCCACGACATAATCGTCCCTGGGGAAACTTTCTGACCTTCTGGCTCCAGCCCAGCAGAGAATTCAGGGAAAAGAGTGACCTCTCACCCCTGCTGCAGCAGATCAGTTCAGGTCCTGGAATAATCAGCAGTTCAGAACCTCAGCATATCAAAGCAGGAAGGGGCCAAAGAGATCGTTAGATTTAAGCCCCACCTTTTTGTGGAAGAGGGAACTAAATCCCAGAGAGGTAAAGAAACTTTTCTAGAGTCACACAGCCAATTGGTGACAGCAGGTGGAACCCAAGTTCCCTCCTCCCAGGCTAGAATTCCTTCAATAAGCTCAAGTGGCCACGAACTTCTCTCTGCTGGAAATGTGGAATTAGCCAGGTACGGTGGTGTGCATGTGCAGTCCCAGCTATTTGGGAGGCTGAGGCGGGAGGATCGCTTGAGCCCAGGACTTTGAGGCTGCAGTCAGCTATGATCACGCCACCGCACTCCAGCCTGGATGACAGAACAAGACCCTGTCTTGGAAACAAAACAAAACCAAAAAAAGAATAGAAAACAATCAAACAAAAAGCCCAGAAATGAGAGAAAGCATTACATTTCCTCCCAGGCCAAGGAGGCCGAAGACCTCTCGACAAGCAGGATAGGATTATCCTCACACTTGGGGCTAACGAATCCAAAATCCAGAGTGACCAGGCTCTGCCAGCTGGAGGGCTCTGGGAGGCTGTTGAAAAATGTGCCTTGTAAGACGTTTACTCTCAGCAGGACCCAAACTACACGTAGGGAAGAAACCACATCAGCAGGGACAGACACTGCTTTGAGAGGCCATCAAGGGCTGGCTGTAACCTCCACCCAGTGGAGTTAATGTATATATGTATTTGCAAGGAAGAGCTAGAAGCTGACCAGAATATAAATATATATATTTCACAAGTCACCCTGAATGGGAAAGCAGACCCAGACCCGAACTCTTTACAGCCTCTCGGTTCATTCCCTTTCCCTACGCAGCACCAAGCAGGAGTCAGGCTCAGGTCCACGAGGCTGGCAATCTGAGTGACATGCCATATCCCTCTGTTTTCCACTCATGCGGCACCATTGCTCCTAGATGGAGCGTGTGTTCAGCCTCCAGAATTAGTTCATTCTCAGTGGGTATCAATGCCTCATATGAATCACCTGCTGTGTTAGATTCTCCCCAGTGGGCCTTCAGATATGTGCAGATGAGTCTGAATTTATTTTGAACCCAGTTTTACATCTCAAGCTGATGTTTTGAGACGAGTCCAATTGGGGAGGGAGCTGGCAAGCTAGGGAGTCCAAACACTGTGAGGACCCATGAAGGGTGTTAAAAGTTGCAATAGAACTGCATTAGAATGTGAAGAGCATTTTCCAATTTTCACAACACATTTGCTTACACTGGGTCATCCTCTCTCTTTAAGTCTCTGTGATGATCCACCAGCTCTCCAGGGCAATTTTGCTGCCTTGGTAAGCTCTGGGGTGGATTGGCCCTGCAATGGGATGGCTTAGACCTGAGCTTCCGGTCTGAAGATTTGCAGCTTCCAGGAGGAGGTGGTTTCAGAAAAGAACCAGCGCTGAGCTAATAGTAACAAGTGCAGGGTGAAAAAGCCCTAGATTAAGTCTCATTAGTAGAAAAGTCCTTTTGTCTCTTTATGTCTCCAATGCAATTGTCTTACCTGGCTACTAGTTTATTTATCTGATCATAGTGTGGGGGACTTGCAAAGTCAGAGCTGTTAACTGGGTTCTAGAAACCTTCAAAACCTGTCTTTGCCAGTGTTGGAGGATGAGGGTGGGTGGCACTGAATTGTTTCCTGAGACTTTTTTGGTCTGAAGAAATTTCCACTAAGGGCTGAAGAATTCAAAAAGATGCACGTGAAGATACTTACTTACAGCCCAAGATATTTATGTGAATAATGATGATGATGATGATCTGAGGATGACATTAATAAAGATAAGATGATGAAACTAGTATCAGCAAACGTTTTTTATATGCTGACTCTGTCCTGGGCATTGGGCTGAGTCCTTGACATGCAATAACTCATTTAATCCTTACAGTAACCCCAGGAGGTAGGTTCTTCTAGTATTTCCATTTTACAGAAAAGAAAACTGAGGTTCAGAGAGGTTAAGCAACTTGCCTGAGCTCGCACAGCAGGTAAGTGCTGGAGCTGAGCCTCACATGCAAGAAGTCTGCTTCCAGAGCCTCAGGGATGAAGCAATACCTTCTACCATGTTTTCAGTTCCTGGTTACCCCTCGTGCATTCCAGGTCTGTAATCCAGGTAATGGCACCAACTCTCCCCTAAGAAAAAGTTAACGCTTTTTCTTAGTTCTTACCCAATAAAGGGGACACAAATAGTGTGCAGGCAATAATTAGAGCTGCCTAGACAGCATATGTCACAAGAGGAGGTAGTGCACAAAAGAGTGGAAGGAGAAGAAACTAGAGAGGTGGGTTGGCTGAAGAAATGAAGGAGGTTAGGGTTTAACTGCATCCTGGAGGCATGAGGTAGCCATTAGAGGTTTTGGAGCAGGGAAATGATGAGATCATGCTTGTATTTTAGGAAGGTTAACTTCAGTGACTAAGATCTGGATGGCGTGATTTTAGGGTTCTATCTGTATCCCTTCATGTCATAGCAGCAGGAAGGCCCTCTCTTCCACGCACTTCTGAGGCTGTGCGGCCTGTGAGGTGGAAAGCAATGGAGCATCCTCCCATTTGATAGAGAAGGAAGTTGAGGCTCGCTTACGGGTTCCATGTCATTCTGGCTTCCTAGAGCACTGGGAGAGGAGGAAACACACCTGTGCAAGCAGTGGTGTGTGGGTGAATGCTTAGCAACTGACCCTCTGGTGGAAAAAAGCCCTGACTAGAAGCATTTGCAAATTCCTGTGGTAAATACTCCCACTGATGCTAATTTCAAGCTACAATATGATGTCCACTGGGTTGCAGAACTCCTGAAAATTTAACAATGAGTCCTAGCAAATCAGCATGAGCTGGCTCCACCACCTCTGCGTGCAGTCTAGTGGCATCGCGGGGCATGTATTCATGCAGACCTAGAGACAGCTTGCAGTCAGCTGATGAGAGAGACAAGGTAACTTGCCCAGGCCACAGCTGACTTGGAGACGCGGGAATTGAATGAGGGGTAGGAGCCGGCATCTTGGTTCCCAGGCTGTGTGTTTATGCAGGCTCTGTTTAGGAAGGCAAAATTTGGTCTTTGCCTGGTCTCCCTTCAGAAGAGAAGGGATAGCAACATTTTTCCTCTGGCTCCTAAGAAATATGTGTCAGCCACAACCTCCTACCAGAACTAGAAAAACAATGTCATAGAATATTTTTAATAGTGAGTACAAATCCCATACAGTGATGGATGAAGTGTGAAGATTCAAGTCCAGAGTGTCTGCTAGAAGACTACAAATCATTTTTCAGTTTGCATCATGCTTCTATTCATTTGCTCATTCATTCAGCCATTTATTCAATCATTCAGCTGACATAAATTGGGAGCCCCGACATGGAGGTTAATAGCAACAGAAGAGAAGCACCACCAGTCATGTACTGATGAGAGAGCAAGGCCAGTTGGTGGAGGGAGAGTGTCAGAGATCAGAGGTCAGAGGCAGGGGCAGGCAGTTGATGATGAGTCTTTGCATGCAAGACAAAAGTTAAAAAGTCAGCAGTAACTAGAGTTTCAAGAACCAATAGGTGAGAAGCTCAGCACCAGCAGGTGGGAGGGGAGTACTGAGCACCAGTGAGCAGAGAATGTCGCTCTAAGCAGTCTTGTCCCAGTCACTGGCACTTACACACTTAAAATAAAAAAACTGTTTATTTATTTTTTAAGACAGGGTCTCACTCTCTCACCCAGGCTGGAGTGCAGTGGGGTACCATCTCAGCTCACTGCAGCCTTTATTTCCCAGGCTCCAGCGAACCTCCCACCTCAGCCTCCTAAGTAACCTGCAATCCTAGCACGTTGGAAGGCCAAAGTGGGTGGATCACTTGAGGTCAGTTGTGTACCACCACAACTGGTTAATTTTTGTATTTTCGGTTAGAGACGGGGTTTCACCATGTTGGCCAGTCTGGTCTTGAACTCCTGAGCTCAAGAGATCCACCAGTATCAGCCTCCCAAAGTTTTGGGATTACAGGCGTGTGTCCCTGCGCCCAGCCTACACACTTCTTGTTGGGACAAGAGATAACATCAGGTAGGGGATTGCACAAAGGTGGAACAGGTAAAAGGAAAGGAATGAACGCTTGTAGAGAGACCCTGGCATCCATAGGCACTGTATGAGATTTGTTTTTTCAAGTCTTATCAGCAAAGGGAGATTTTTGTGAGATATGTGGTATAACTATTCGCTTGAGAAAACTGGTGCTCAGAAAGTTTAAGTGACTTGCCTATGGTCACACAGCTAGTAAGTGGCAGAACCAAGGGGCATGAAATAAGCAGAGAAATACAGATTCAGCCAGATTGGCAGCTGAGTCAGTTAGGTGTCTCCCGGCATATGAGGGCTCTTTGGCTATTGGTGGGTTGGAGTGACTAGGGGCAGACAGGGTTGGAAGAAGGATAGCAATATTTTCATTCTCTCCAGGCCACTAGGAGCAAGGTGTTCACTGTCCTGTCCATGTGTCCTCCCTGGAGGAAGGGATCTGAGTGTTTACACAAGGGCACATTTCTGGTACGCTGAGGAGGGCCAAACTGTAAACGAAGATCGTGCCCCCAGCTCAGCAGATGCCTGAGAATGAGGCGCTCGCTGACATGCTGATGGAGAACAGGGACTTCTTGTTTACCCGGCTCACCATCTGGACTCGTGAAGCAATGTCCAAGGAAGTGGTTGTAACTAAAAGCTCAGAGCTGCCTCCCTGGCTCCCTCCATGCTTGCGCTACCGTCTGTCCAGGTGCAGTGTGGCTGGTAGGGGAGGGAGGGCAGGGGCTCAGAACAGGGGCAGCATGGGGACCCTGCCGTGGAGTCTAGGCACGGTGAACGGTAACTGCGAATGTCTGGGGATGAGAAGTTGAGCCCATTCTCTCTGAGGACTTATATGAGTGAATGGACTTCTTTCAGAAGAGAAATTTAGATCAGACGAGTGGGAGCACTTCCTCATTAAAGAGTTGGAAAACAGTATAATGTGTTAAGCAGACCATTCAGTGAAATGCATCTTTAAAAATTTTTATTTTAGGTTTGAGGGTACATGTGCATGTGTGTTACAGGGATATATCACATAATGATGAGGTTTGGGCTTCTAGCACATATACCCTTCACCCAAATAGTGAACATTGTACCTAGTAGGTAATTTTTCAACCTTCACCTCCCCACTTTCGTAGTCCCCAGTGTCTCTTATTTCCATCTTAATTTCCATATGTACCCAATTGTTTAGCTTCCACTTATAAGTGAGAACATGCAGTATTTGATTTTCTGTTTCTGAATTATTTCCCTTAGGATAATGGCCTCTAGTTACATCTATGCTGTTGCAAAGGATGTGACTGTATTCTTTTTATGGCTGCATATTATTCCACAGTGTATATGTACCATGTTTACTTTATCTAATCCACCATTGATGGACATTTAGGTGGATTCCATGACTTTGCTATTGTGAATAGTGCTGAGATAAACATACAAGTGCAGATGTTTTTCTGATAAAGTGTGTCTTTTTTATTTCCTTTGGGATTGCTGTGTCAAATGGGGTTCTATTTTTGGTTGTTTGAGAAATCTCCATACTGTTTTCCATAGGGTTTGAACTAATCTATATTCCCATCAACAGTGTATAAGTTCCTGGATTGCTTTTGGGATTGGTGGAGAGAGACGGCTGGGAGCAGCACCTCTGACTGGTTGGGAGGAGTAACTGATGAGGGTGACTCTCTCCCAGCCTAGAACATGCAGTTTGGGAGATATCAACTTACTCCACTTGAAAGAGCTGAGGAAACTGGGGAGGGCTTGAATTGTTGCATCCTTTGTGGGGACGTGGGTGTGAAAGTAGGTCACTCGTTCCCTTGCTCTATGCCATTCCTGCCCTTTAAGGAGCACAGTGATCTGGAGAATCCAGAATTGTGAGCAATCCTCAAATTGTTTCTGTTTGGCTTTAGGATGCCATCTTTAATAGCTTTGGTTCAGGCTAATTTGAAAAATTGCTTTCATTTTGTGTTGGTCAGGATAGAGTTTCACCAAATGATCCCAAAATCTCAATGGCTTCACTTGATAAATTGTACTTCTCACTCACATCACAACTGCATGTGAGTTGGTAAAAGAAGGAGGGCATGGGGGAGGCTGTGTTCTAGTAGTCATTCAGGGATCCAGACCCTACCATTCCCTAGTCCCATGGGTTTCCACTGCTTGTTGCTGGGAGGTGGGGTAGGGAGGGAGAAAGAGAATAGGATTTCTCAGAGGATTTTTAGTGACTAGTTCTAGAAGTGACATAAATTATTCATGACTACATTTCACTGATAAGAATCAGTTATATGGCCCCATCTACTGCAAGAAAGATTAAAAATGAAGCGCCCAGGAGGAAAAGGACACTGGGTTTGGTGAACTCATAGCAGTGTCTCTGGCCCACATGTCCTGAGGTTTCTGGGAGTACAATGCATATTCGTATTCGGGGAATGGGTTGTAAAGTCCTCTATGATTTCCCTCACAGACACAGGCTGAAATAAGCACTGTGTGGATAACTCACAGCTGTTTTAAAAGGGTCATGATGCATTCTCTTGGGAAAGCAGGACTCTCCACTTTGCGTTGTGGAGACACCTTGTACTGGTGGCAGCTCTGTCTTTGTCATTGGGAAAAAGTTGTGAATCTGGGACTTCATATGAATTGAGCCTTTGGAGGGTGTCTCCACGGTGGTTCATTTATAGTTCATTCATCTGAATGACTCAGGCATCAGATCTGGAGACTTTCAGGACCTGAGCTCAAGAACTTTAAGAGGCTGTGCTGGCTTCCTGGGACCATTGCATTGGATTGCATTTGTAAGATAATAGGTCTAAGATCCCTGTAGACTCTAGGTTCCAATCCCCTCCTGTCTACAGGACATCCAGGCCTGTCCATCATGGATTTTCTAGCATTTATACCTAACTCTACGTAGAGAAGCTCATAGATGTGAAGGAAAAATCCCTTTGACTATCTGCAACCTATGGATGACATGATCACTATCTTGGTTCGCCAGGACAGCCCTGGTTTATGCTTATTGTTCAGGCATAATGTTTTACGGTGCCTGCTTTTATTACTGAAAGTGTACCAGTTTGGACAATAAGTTATGTAGTCACCCTTCTGAGAAGAGACTTATGACCTAGGCTCCATCCTGACTCTGTGATCATATGCATCCTTGCAAGCAGCCTGCACACAGAGCCTGACGACTCCACCATGATGCTGGAGTTAGGCCTGCATTCCCAATACCCTTGTCATTGTCACCCTGTGACTTCTAGTTTCTACAGGATCTTGGTCTCCTTTCTTTCAGGCCTCAGAATCACAGGTCTGTGCTCAAACAGTATCACTACGCAGACAATAAAACAAAAGCCCATCATGCTTAGCAGTTGACTGAAGCATGTATTATTAGTTCTAGTTTACAGGACTATAAATATTTAGAACCATGAAGCTAAGTGATATTTCCAAAGTCAGATGAAGCCCAGACTCCGGTTCTAACCCAGACATCCTGATTCTAGGTGACTTTTTTCCCCCCTATGCCAGATATAATGTCTCAGATGCCCCTTACCTAATGGGAGGTCCAAGTTCATACCAGGCAAAGTTCTATAGGAGGACCAAAAACCAAACTAATAACTAAAAAGGATCTGTGGTATGGTTAATTTATATATATTATTATAACTTTCTGGATCCTCTCTCTGAGTAATTCATCTTTGTCTCCAAAAAGCCTTGTTTGCTTAGAGAAATACACATCGGCCCTAAGCCACATGTGTTCCCGGCTCTGCAAGTGAAAGGCCCACAGAGCACCCCTCTGAAGGTAAGGATGACATTTCTGCTCCATGAAGGAAAAGTAAAATATGAACTCTTAATTAGTTGAATATCAACATCAAATAGAGTCCAGGATTAGTACCATTTGGTGGTGGGGAGAACACGCAGTGGTGTGTAATCTGGTAGTGATGAATGTTGCCGCCAAACCCACATATTAACCAAATTGAGCTCTCCAGATTTCCTCACCTCTTTTGGTTATGGTTTTACATTTAGTTTGGATGGACTGTTTATAAACCTATTTTGGAACTGCAAGTGTGATCTTTGGATCTCTTAGACTGTGCTTTCAGCAATCTGGAGCCTTCTCTGCACAGAGTTTCTAGGAAACAAACAAAAAGGATGGACCGGAAAAGCAAAGGACATCTATTATACATCTTGGAGTCCATCACTCGATGTTCCTCTAGTCCTCCTGCTTGATTTCTTTGGGGCCTTGGTGATATCATTCAAAGCTTATTTCATGAAAACACAGATTCTTTGGAACTGGAAGGGACTTTGGAGACTATTCAACAATTACCAGACGTGATATACTGTATCACTGATGGTATGCTAGGAGATTCCAGGAGCTACATAAACTTCAAACATGTATACAGTAAGTCCTCCCTTACCGTCATCATCGTCATCAGCAGGTTCCTGGAAACTGCACCTTTAAGGATAAGTGATATAAACAAGAGTGAAGTTCCTACAGTATATTTCTGGTTTCAAAAGAATCAACAAATTTCTAAGTAAAGACCCAAACGCTTTTAATATTAAACATTGAAATAAATGTGAGCTAGTCATATAATTAACAAAGATTAATAAAAACAAGTAAGATAGTTATTTACCCAGTTATTCCACCTATGTATCACAGGTGGCCAGAGCTTTCAAGAGCTCGGGGTGCCAGGCAGGAATCGGCCTAGTGCAGGGAGCATTCACACACGCAGTCATGCTGGGACCATGTGGACACACCAGTTCACCTAACAGGTACAGCTTTGGGATGTGGGAGGAAACCGGAGTGCCCAGAGAAAACTCATGCAGACATGGGGAGAACATGTCTTCCACACAGACTTCCTTTGTGGGAAGCATTTTTTTGTCTCATCAACTTTATAGGGAAGCAACATAGAATGAAACGACGTTATTTGAGGACCTGCTGTATTTCTTGAGTGTTTAATTAAATGTAGCTTAGAAAGAATATACAACTACAACATCAAAGCCATTAGTCTATGAATGGTATTGATTAAGACAAGGCAAGTAGTAAGTAAAACAAAGTCAATTTGAAGAGAAATGACGAGGACATTAAGGTTGACACATAGATATGTAAAAAAAAAAAATGTCAAAGTGATGCCAAATGAATGCATTTTTGGAAAATTCTGATTTGGTGTACTTCTCTTGCTTTACAGATGAAGAAATTGAGGACTGATTAAAAAAAATAGTAGATCCAGGACTCGAACCGTGGTGCCCACCCCTCCCTACACACACCACCTTCCTAGGCATGCTTTCTGGGGACCATTTCCCCCCAGGACTCACAGCTAGAAACTAATGTCCAGTCAGAATTCCCCGACACTCACTGGTAGGGCTCCTCGCAGAGAGGTGAGTCACTGTTCCCTCCTAACATTGAAAGCACTCCCCATCTTCATTCCACCAGACACACATTCCCTATCCTATGGAATATGACTTATTTTTTTTCTTTTGTGGATCCAAGACAGGAAGGTAGGACCTTGCCTGTAGACTCAGGACCCTTAATGTTGCCTGGATGTTTTAGAAAAAGCAAAGCAAAGATTTCTGTCTGCTCATTGAATGAAGAGCCATGTGCAGAGGCCAAATGCACAAGCAGATCATCAGTTTCAGCAGGGGTTGGGGTCAGACTCCTCATTGCTAGAGTTCCTCTGCCTCAATCTCCCGCACTGTGATCAGGAATTGAGTCCTGGGAGAAAAACCTGTCGAGCATCTTCTGGAAGAAGGCATTCAATCAACCACACAGTGGTTTGCATTGGTTCCCTGGGGCGGAGACCTTTTCTCTCTGTTCCAAGGAGCACCCTCCCCACCTACATGAAACTATAAATATCAGTAGGCAGAAGCACTGCATGTGCTGAAGCTTTAGAGCCAGGATCTCTCTTGGCCCTCAAGCTCTAGCTGTGCATGGACTTGCAGGCTGGCAGGTGTCTGCAACACTCACGCTGTAAAATCCCCCATCTCCGGATGCAGACTGGGGGCTCTAACAGCTTTCATGAGCATCGAAACTTCTCTTCAAGCTTCCAGTTTCAATCTGGATATTTGGATATATGTGTCATGTGGCCACACTAGCATTACAGAACCCGAGACCTTGGTGGAGGAGAATGAACGAGGAAAAGAACAGCCTAATGTGATGGAAAGAAGAGTAACAGCAACAGAGCAAGGTTGAAAATGAAGGGGTGGAAAATGCATGCCAAGCAAATACTAACTAAGAGAAATCCAGGATGGTCATATGAATACTAGCCAGAAAAGATCCAGGAGGAAGACAGCTTTGAAGTTAAGAGTCATTCTTTAATTACTAAAGGAATAATTCATGAATAATATATAATAATTCTGGGTTGAACTATACCTAACAATTCAAACTAAAACTATATAATGCAACTATTGCCAGCGTTATAAGGAAGAGTTGGCAAATACATTTAAACACACCTTTCTAAAAACTAATAGATTGAGAAGGCAAAAAAGAAATAACATAGAGAAGATTTGCACACCATGGTTAGGAAACTTTGCCCAATGTAAGTGTGTAGAATCTGGCCCTCCAAAATTAGAAAGGTCAGTCTTTTCAATCAAACATGGAACAATAGCCAAATTTACTGTAATTTTTAGTTTCCTTTAAATTGATTGACTTTTTTTCTAAAAAGTTCCAGATGTTTTAAATCACAACTTCCTTTCAGGTAGCAGGTGCAAATTAATTGACTTTTGTCTTTTAATTGACTACTTGTCATTTTATAAGGAATGCCACCGATAAACTGTTAAGTTTGATGTGATAGTTACTATATTTATATCCAAGACATATTTTATTATGTACTAAGTAGTACACATTTAAAAGAAGTGCTCCTCAGAATTTGCTTTTATTCTACCCATCATATATGTAAGAAATATGTAAAAATGCTGAAATTAATGAAATAAGAGTCCAACTCCAGAAGTTATAAAAGAACAATGAGTAATCTAATGGAAGTAGAAAGAGAAAATAGTAAAGATAAGAGCAAAATGAACAAAACAAGAAAATATAGAAAGAAATGACTAAAAAAGTTGGTGATTTGAAATAAGTAACAAAATAGGCAATCCTTAGGCAATATTGATGAAATAACAGAACACATAAATACAAAATCATAGAAATGAAAACTGAGAATTAATTCCATTTACAGTATAGATTTTAACATTATGAGATAACTGTAATTAAATGTATGACAATACATTTGAAAATCTAGGCAAAATATTAGTATCACTTATCAAGATTGAGTAAATAAAACAATAGGTCACACGAGTAGATCTAAAACTATTAAAGTGCATCAGTAGTTAAAAAGTTACCTATGAAACAAGTAAACAGCAAAACACCATACTCAGATAGTTTTACATTGAATTCTACCAAAGCTGCAATGAAGAAATAATTTATATTCTATAAAAATCTCTTCAGAGAATAAACAGGAGAATTGTGCAACCTTGATATCAAAATCAGCTAAGTTATAAGATGGGCAAATTATAGACTACTTTCACTTATAAATAGATGCAAATGGCCTGAATAAAATATTCTCAAGCCAAATCCATCAATGTATTAAAAATACACTGTGACTGAATTGAATTTATCCGAGGAATTTGAGAATAGTTTATTGAAAGAATTGCTAATGTAATTGACAACATTAGAATAATAAGCTATTAGCATCTCAGAGATATAGAAACAGTATTTTAAAAATTCAACACTCACTCTTGATTAAAAAGAAAAAACCTTAGCAAACTAAGAATTGAACAGAATTTCTTTAATGTGATAGAGAGTTAAAATTCACAGCAAAGTCTTACTTAAAGATCTGATCAAATAAGCATTATCTTGAAAGTTAGAAACAAGACAAGGCTGCCTGCTATTGCCACTTCTATTAAAAGTGATGTTTACACAAGGAAAAAGAAAGAAAGAAAGAAAGAAAGAAAGAAAGAAAGAAAGAAAGAAAGAAAGAAAGAAAGAAAGAAAGAAAGAAGAAAGAAAGAGAAAGAAAGAAAGAAAGAGAAGGAGAAAGAAAGAAAGGATATAAGGAAGAAAGGAAGGAAGGATGGAAGGAAGGAAGGAAGGAAGGAAGGAAGGAAGGAAGAAGGATTGGAAGGGAAGAACAAGTTTCTCATTATTACAGATGAAATAATTGCCAGTATAGAAGATAAAAGTAATCTGTAGACCAACAATTATAAATAAGAAGTATTCATCAAGGTTATTGGATATAAGAGCAGTACTCAAACCCATAGTATTTACATCTAATCAACAACAAATGATGAATATAGTTTAGTAAATGAAATACTATAGAGCAGATGAAAGAAATGAATGAGATCAGCCTGTATCAACAGTGATACGTCTCAATTACCAAACCATACTGACTTTAGAAAAGCAAGTTGCAAACTAATATGTACGGCACGATACCATAAATACAGCAAATGCGTAAAGACATGCTTAGGAACGATAGAAACCTTTCAGGGTAGTGGTATGTCTGGGGACAGAGGGAAAGAGATGGAGGGTAGAGATTCTGCAGAACTCTTAATGTTCTTTGGAGAGGAGGTTTGAAGTGAATAACACAAAATATTTGATTTTAGTGTCTATTCTATTATTTCATTACATTTTTACATATTTTTAACATTCCATTATTAAATCTTCAAAAGGAAAAAAATATCTAGTGGCAAAACTTAAGGCATGGCTCCAAGTAGGTGCTGGGAACCTTCACCAGCAGGCCTGGGGCAGTTCACTTCCTGGAAGGAGTAGGGCATATTATATGGAACACATCACTTGGACTTCCTGGCCACATCTGCCACATGAAATGAGCAGGATGAGCTTACCTGCATTGCAGCAGAATGCTTCCCCACACCATCCCCCATTCCAAACTCCCACCCCACTAGGACTCATGTCTAACAGGGGAAGCTACTGCACTCTGTATTCTGTAGCCAGAGGATATTGTGAATCTGTTTTAGACTAAGATAGGTGCTGTAAAACATAGCCCAAGGCAACCAATTATGGGATTGAGTCCACTAAGAAAAGAGAGCAGAAACATTTTATGGAGGGAAAATTGGGGTAAAACACAAGAAAAGTATTTTATGTCCATGGTTTCATTTCCGTGTTATCAGTCTCGGATTGAAAGGGATAATGTAAAACCTGGTGAGGAGGAAGGAGTGATTTGAAGCTATGTCTTTTGGATTCTCTTACTTGTAAATATCCCTTGAAATGTCCTTCCCATAAGAAAATACAACCACAAGAAGATAAATGAGCTGGTGTCTTGTGGGCGATGCACCAGGTCTCCTAGAAGGAAGAACAATGTAAAGAAAACGTGAAGTGTTGCAGTCTTGGCAGACTAACTGGGGAGCGCACGCTCCTCCTTCTCCAGATTCTTGATAAGTTTTGTTCATTTGGGGAGCTTTTTCTTTTCTTGCAAAGTGATTAGTTTTCCTCCGAACATTGCACTATAGTGGGTAAGAAACTGAGGTCCAGTTGGAGACATGCTTGGATCTCATCCCTGCTTCTGCCTGCGCACCTGAGTCTGAGTGATTCTGGGCACTGCCTGAGCATCAAAAGATGGATATAATACCATTTGTAGGACCTAGTGACTTTGAAACCTTATCTAGCTCTAGGTTTTATTTTGTCTTTTTCCACCATTCTACTCTGGGACTTTTTGCACTCTGAATTCCTACAACTCCAGATATATCCTTCACTTTGAAAATTCTCTGATCCATCCTTCAGATGGGCAATAGTAATGCCTCACTAGTCCGGATCAAAGCATAGATTTTTCTCCCAAGTATTTCCACAAAACAGTGAGCACTAGTATACACTGTTAGAGGGCTAGAATATAGGCCCATGGTACTGCGAGCTCCTTTAGGACACAGCAGACATCCTGAATGTCTTTATCGCCAAAGCTTGGTACTGGGTCTAGCACACGGGTGTTCAGTAAATGTCTTATAACAGTGAATGAGGAAATAGACGTTATTGATTTAAAATGCTTTATGTTGTGCTCCAAAGACATTTTTTTTTTCTGGGGATATTTCCAGGACAGTAACTTGTGTATAGACAAGATAACTACTTCAGTGCTAGGAGCTTCCAATATGTGTTCATGGATTCATCCTTGGCCCTTAATTGTGTGTTCAAATTTTAAGTCCTCTTTACTCTGGGATAGAGGCAATTCCTAGGCAAGCAGGTAAATAAATACTCAGTAAGCAGTAATGCTAGGAGTTTTCATAAGGTGGTTTCATGGTATATTAACCACATCTTTTATTTTCTGTATCCTGATGCTTTGACATCTGGGGCCTCGCAGACCCTGGAGGGACTGTCCCTTCCAAGGTGAGTCAATTTCTAGAGATAATAAAGAATTCACCCACAAGCATGCCTGTCAAATGCAAACCAGCAAAGCCAGAGTCCATATCCCCAACCATCTCCTTTACTGGGCTCTCACACCCCAGGCTACTATCTATCTGCCCTAGTCACCCCATGGCCATGACCAGGCACATAGGGACAGCCACTGCACCCAGAACCCTCTGAAATTGTTCAAACCAGCCAGTCCTAAACCCTCTCACTCTCCTACACTCATTCTTTCTTTCAGAAACCATAGTCATGGCTGCTGCCATGGTTACTTCCTCTCCCTCTGCCTGCTGACCAGTGCCGGGGCTCATCAGGTGGCCCCTTATGGCCTGGTGTGCCTGCTTCTCTTGGGCTCTGTCAAGATGGCAAACCGCCTTTTCAGTGGTAGCTGTTTCTTGATCTGTTGGCTTTACCGCATCCAAATCATAATAAAAACCCATGAACTTATCACAACACCCTGGGAAGCAAGATTTCACAAATCAACAGTTCAGGCAAGTGAAGTGGCAAAAATGAAGCAGGAAGTAAGTGATGGAGCTTTGGTTGGAACCCAGGCCTAGAAATTCAATGTTCTTTACACCACAACATGTGATAACTGGGTCTTTTGATGGAAAAGCACTCTACAATAAGCATTTTTAAACATATACAAGGGAATATGGACATATACGCATATTCGTATTTGTATACAGAGGTCATATGCTCTATATGGTGCTTTCCATCTTGCTTTATGTTCTTGAAAGAATACATCTTAGGTTTCTTTGTTTTTAACCAAACTTTCTTTCTGTTTTAAAGTGGGGAGGAACATGTTTATCGTGTGCATTTTTCCCAGTTTTAATACTGACCAAATACAGCCTGCAGAGGCCAGGATCGATGTAATTTGGAGCATAAAATTTCCCTGGCTGTAACTGTCATGTAAAAGTCATAATCGCAATCATAATCATTTCACCAAGAGGCTATGTGCCAGTCACATTGTAAGCATGCATCTGCTCATATACTTCCTCAAGAATGCTGAAGGAGAAGCAATTATTATTCCCATTTTGAAGTTGTGGAAACTGAGGAACCTGCCAGTATTAGGCCATTTTCATGCTGTTGATAAAGACATATCCGAGACTGGGCACTTTACAAAAGAAAGAGGTTTAATTGGACTTGCAGTTCCACATGGCTGGGGAGTCCTCACAATCATGGTGGAAGGAAAGGAGGAGGAAATCACATTTTATGTGGATAGTGGCAGGCAAAGAGAGAGCTTGTGCAGATAAACTCCCATTTTAAAACCATCAGATCTTGTGAGACCCATTCATTATCAGAACAGCACGGGAAAGACCCATCCCCATGAATCAATCACCTCCCACCAGGTCCCTCCCACAACACGTGGGAATTATGGGAGCTAGAAGATGAGATTTGGGTGGGGACGCAGAACCAAACCATATCACCACCAAGGTTGCACAGTGAGAAAGCAGTGGAGTCCAGGACTCCACCCCCAGCTGTCTGATTCTAAAGTTCGTGCACCAGGTCAGTGTTTCTCTAACTGATCTACGTATGACTCACGGAGGGATCTTTCTAAAATGCAGATTCTGATGTGAAAGGCCTGGGGTGGGGCTCCCAGGGGATACTGGTGCTGCTTGTCTGCAGACCACACTTTACACAACAAGGTTCTCCACTATTGTGGAGAGCCCGTTGACATTGCCTGTGAGCTGCAGTCCTTTACTCTGCCTTTCAAAGAATGTGCCATTTGGGTGTCCTTCACTGCTTATTTCCAAACTTCAGCAATTCTCCAGCTGTTCTGTGAAAACACAGTAGCCTCTGGGGATGATGTTGGGTGGGGAGGAGAAATGAATCTCATCTTTGCTCATGTAATTGGCAGCTATGGGGGAAAGATGAGAATAAATGAAGGAGGACAATGTTTGAACAAAGAAAGTAGAGGGGAGAGGATCCTTTATTCCAATAGAGACTGAACTATTTCTCTATTTTGGCAGATGGAAGCTTCAATAAAATGAATTTCCACCAGAGCATATTTGAGCCCCACTTGTTTTGATGGAAGATCTAATTAAAGACCATTAGCAGGAAAACATAGAGAAAAAAACCTATCCTCAAAACAAATTCACTGCTGATCTGCACAGAGAGAAACTACTTCTCTGCTCTCTTGCGACGGACAGGTGCTTTGTCAACAGGCAAAGAATTCTTAACATGGATCAATGATTTGCAAAATATCTTTTCCCTTGTGCATCATTCTGTGCTACTTCACAAGTAATTAGAAGTACAGGTTGTATTTTATTTCCTCTCCTAAAAGAAAATTTAAAAAATGGGCATAACTAATGGGAAATCCATGGCTTCCACTGCAAGGCAAAAGATATATAACCTTGTGTTTCAATGATATGAGGTAATTCATAGCTATACTTCAACTTCCTTAAGGAAAGCACTCTGACGTGATAATGGCTGGAGTGATCACAAAGGTTCTATTGCTGAAGTGCCCATCTTCACAATTCTGGCAATATCACCACGACCCCTTCGCCCCCCTTCACAGAGCAAATGGCCACAGCTCCTTCTTCCTGTTTCAGCTGGGGAAAACTGTTCACAGCAAACTTAGACACCTTTCCCTTTCTCTCTTTTCTGAGAGTCTGGAGAAATTTGTCTATTTATTCAGTAAAAATTAATGAGTACCACCTTTTATGTACCAACCATCAAGGTATGTTTATTTTACCTTACATCTAATAATATTCATGTAATAATTACTACTACATACCTACTCTGAGAATAAATTAAAAATATATCAAATGCTCAGGCTTTTTGTTTGTTTCTGTTATTTATTTAATTTTATTATTATTATTTTTGAGACAGAGTCTCACTCTGTCGCCCAGGCTGGAGTGCAGTGGCGTGATCTTGGCTCACTGCAAGCTCCACCTCCCAGATTCACGCCATTCTCCTGCCTCAGCCTCCCAAGTAGTTGGGACTACAGGCACCTGCCACCATGCCCAGCTAATTTTTTGTGTTTTGTTTAGTAGAACCAGGGTTTCACCGTGTTAGCCAGGATGGTCTGGATCTCCTGACCTCATGATCTGCCCACTTCGGCCTCCCAAGGTGCTGGGATTACAGGAGTGAGCCACCGCGTCCAGCCTGTTTTTTTTATTTATTGACATTTTCCTTCTACCACTAAGTGATAGCATACTATTCCAGGCTTCACTTTACATTCAACTTTCTTAGCAAAGTCATAAACATGCAAGTTTTACAAAAATAATAAAAGGTTTTATTAATTTTCCCAAGAGACTCTCTTAAGTTTTTGACAATTATATGTTTCTGCTTTTAACTTTCATCTTTCTAGCATCCTTGTAGAATTTGTTTTTCTATTGTTAGCTGGCCTTATACTGCATTTATCAATGGTCAGTGCATATTTCTGAAGGTCAGGTCTTTTCACTTCAGTTTAATCATAGGCTTTACTTTAAAAAAAAACCTTCAACTGTGATCAAAATCTCTGGCTCTTTCCACTTTTACTGACTCCTTGCTGTACCCATGTCCCCGCTAGGCCACATTCAAGGACTCCTTACTGCCAGTTGGAAGGGCTCCCATCTGCCACTACTTCTGCCACATCCCGAGGGTCTACATGAATATTTCACTCTAACAACCTGGAAATATGGATGTTGAACTCAGCAACTCTTTTGAACCAAATAGTAGGTTCTAAATAAATACTTGGTTGATGTGTAAAACCACAATACTCAGCAACTCATTGCAATGTAAAGAGTATGTCTCTGCCATCTCTGGCCCAGTCTATCTCACCTCTAATTAAATCAATATTAATTTTCATCCTGACTCTGTCACTATGAACTATAAGCGTTGCGTAAGTTACTTAACTCTACCAAGCCTGAGTTTATTCATTCCCCTGCAAAGTGGAGGCAGTAACATCTAGAAATTAAACAAGTAGTACATGTGCCTGGCACATGAAAATTTCTTAGCGCGTCCTAATTGTCCTGCAATCTAATTTCCTAGTTCTTCTCTTTTTTTTTCTCCTGGGAATATGGTTCATTGCTTGTGAAATAGCTTTGCAAATAAAATATTGCAGAAATGTTGTTGCTCCTATTAAGTGATGTTTATGGTATAATTTCTCCCTTTAACATACATTTTCTAATATAATATTAAATAGAATGATGGCCAAGTTCCCTGAGCCTTTGTTTGTCTGTCTTTAAAATTGAATGTTATAAATATGGAATGTTATAAATATTTAGGGAAGTCACATTTGTTAAGTGTCCCACAGAATATTTGATACATAATAGGGGTTCAATAAACAGTAGCTGTTACTATCATTTTATAATCACTCCCATATCTTTGTGCACTTCACCAGTTAGTCTCTCCAGTTCATGGTTTCCTGTACTCCTCACCCTCCCCTTTCAGTATAAAATTTGATCAGGGAGTGAGGAAACCCAGGATGTTGAGATGCACTGAATATACTTGGGATCCTCATAATGAGTTGTAACACAAGGGCTGAAAAAAAGTCCATAGTTTGCTGGGTCCAGCACATAAAGTGGATGGTTATTTTATATAACTAGTAATTGATTCATGGTCCTCTAACATTTTCTTTCCCCAGTATAGGGTAACTAGGTAACATTTTCTTTCCCTAGTATAACAAACAAGCAAACAACAAACTTGTTGATCTTTGAATGCTCCTATTCTCTGAGGTCTCCCATTGAGAGAGAAAGAAGATTTGTAGCTAAGCTTCCATGCTACTCATTCCTTGCCAGAGGAATGCTGTAACACTCACAACCTTACATGGTCTTATGTGTAAACAGGGCAGTTTTTATTATGTCCAATTTGCAATAAGCCCAGAAGATCGTGTTATAAAAGAGCAGGAGGGAAGGTTCAGCATTGAAGCTCAGGTGCCAGTCAGCATCTTGGGCTCTGCATCCCAGTGGTTACGACATCTGCTCAGGGCCCTGCCAGATGTGCTCTCTGGCAGTTGTCTCTGCCGTCTTTATTTGTGAGTGCAGCTGCAAGCCTCTGAGAGTCAAACTTGAGCAGAGAAGGCGGAGGGAGGAGGAAAGCACCTTTAGCTTAAATGTCGTTGGCCTCTCCTTTCAATCCTTTGCTGACACCTTAGACAGCTGCTGCACTGGGCTTCAGTGCATACACACAGAACTGAAACTCAGCCATCAACCAGTTAGGACCAGCAGATCCTCACCATGTGCCAAGGCAAGCCCCAAGACTTGTGAAATGGTGCAGAGAAAGAAGATCCATCACAAGAAGTTACAGATATTGATACAGCTTATTTGGAGCAAATGACTATCACAGCACTTTGTAACTTGCACCTGTGTAATGTCGTCTTTAGTCCATTCTCTACTTTGCTGCTCAAGGAATCTTCCAAAACTGCATCTTTGTATTTGAACACTTTGTATTCAAATAGATTCCATGGTTCTAGATGGCTTCTCAAATAAAGTCTAAATTCTGAAGCCCAACATTTGACAATCCATTGCAAATCCACATGTCTGGGTTTATCTTGGATTACTCTCCATAATGAACCCTTACACTTCAGCCAGACTAAACCACATGGCACCCAGGGGCTTGCAGGACACCCCCTTCCCTAAACCCAGTCATTTGTTCATGGTGTTCCTTCTGCACACATTGTCTTTTTGTTTCCTCCCTCCAAACTGTATGTCTCAGACACATTTGTCTCTCATTGTCCAGCTCACAGGCCACCCCTTTCATGATACCATCTCTGAGCTCCCCAGTCAGAATTTATTTCTTCCTCCTCTAAACTTCCCTAGCACTTTTCATGGCCTTGTACTGGTGTAATTGATGAAATCTTTCTTCCCAAACTATATTATAAATCTTTGAGGGCATACTTTTATATCCTATCTTGTGCCTAGATTAGTGAATTACATTTAATAAAACACCATAAATATTAAACCAGTGACTACATACTGTCCTCTGTAGTTTTCAATTGGAGTTAACATCAATGATTATTTGTATATAAATCAGGCAGTTTTTATCATCTCCATTTTACAATGGGTGAAACTGAGATTCAGAAAGTTTAAGGAACTCACCTAAGGCTACACAGATCAATGATCCTGGAGTTAGGAACATAACATGAAAAATTTCCTTGTCTTAGTACTTTTACTGAGCCCCAAGGTGAAAATAGTTCCACCTGTCATTCTCAGGTCAGGGCTCTGCTGGGAAATGGAGTGGTCTAAATTGTTCGGTGAAGCAAGCAGTGGATTCACAGGGAAGACAGAAGTGGATGTTCCAGGAAGGAGCTAGTGACAAAGGCGGACATGAATATATTGTGGTTCACAGGTGAAAAATATTTTCACTATGTCCATGGCCCAGCCTAGTGCCTGGCCGGTCCTGAATATGTGTTAACTAAAGACATAAAGGAAGGGAAGAAGAAAGGGAAGTGGTGAGGAAAGTTTGGAGGAGGAGCCCTGCATCTAGATTAGTGAAGAAGTACAGAAATTACCCTCCCAGTGCTAGAAAACATGCTGGGTTGTCAGTGCAGCTTTACTGCATGGGAGGACAAGTCCTCTCTGGCTGAGAAGAAGGTATGTGCTCCATTCAGCACTGCAGAGGGACAGAGTTCCATCGCCATTATTGTTGGCATCTTTGCCCCATATGAGTATCAGTGGTAAATGTTGTCTGATTTTGATAGGTGAGAGACCCCAGTGGTGAGGCCCACTAGAACCTACTTTGCCTGCTACTAAGCTACTCTCCCCAGCCCATTTCCTTGAAGATCCTGATGGCTCTTGAGCATAATAACGCATGTTAATGTAGGGAAGAAAAACGTAGACTAGAAAGCAAGAGACTTGTGTGGCTTTAGGCCAGTCAGTTCTCATCATGTCTCTTGGCCTTAGTTGTTTCCCAAGTGTCAGGTAGGGATAATAACATCTGTCTTAACCTCACGGGTCATGAGGCTGCAATGAGAGACAGAACGGAAGTACTCTGAAAGTATGAAGCCACGCATAGCATGGAAACAAGGGTGGATTTCTGCTCTAGGAAAAATAATTGGAGTGCTCATTCTCCAGGTCTGACACTTTGATTTTACCTTGCAACCTGACCTGAGAAGTAAACCACAGCCCAGTGGGAGGGGCTTTGCACATAACCCACCCTCTAGATTTATGACAGCACACAATACTCCCACACCCTCAAAGACCTTTCCTGGAGCACTACCTGGGAACCACCGAGTGAGGTCTCAGGTCCAGCCCTCCATGCATACATTGCCTGACCTACCTTGCTGACCATTTTTCTTTCGTTCCTTATGAAATAACCAAGACAGCAATAACTCAGCTCTTTATCTTTTTATTTCAATGAAACTGGAGTTGCTATATACATTTAACCTACAGAGTCCATATGGTGTGACAAACGGCAGAGCAAAGAAACCCCATGTGTTCTTCCTCTTTGCTTTCTTCCCCTTGCGCATGCCAGCTTCCCAGTAAAATGCAATCCCTAAAATTGTTGATTTGCATCAGCATTGCAATTAATCATCACTGATATTAGTATATCTTCTACCCCAGTGGCTCTGCATCCCTCAGGAACACCCTGGCCACAGATCTAAAAGCACTGACTGCAGTCTGTGAAATTCTTACCCGGCTGTTATTTCGGAGCTCTTGGAAGCAGCACGCTCAGATGGCTGACGGCATCGGAATGGGAAATACCTGCTCCAGAGGGGGCCAGTCAAACAATCTCGGTTGGTTTTATTGCTGCCACATCCAGGAATCAGGTGCCTGGAAAAAAATATGCTTACAGGATCCGACTGAGGAAGCTGCAATGCCATCTGGGGTCAGGAAAAGATTTTTGTCCAAGTGCCAACTGCGGGGGCTGAGGCAGTGTGGTGCTCCGCTGGCACGGAGTCTGAAATAGCCCAGGAGGTGCTGGGGAAGCAAGGAGGAAAGCTGCCCAGAATGTTACCAGGGGAGGACTGGGGACTTCGGTGGGGATGGGGGAAGATGCCGAAGGCTTGAGCCTTCTACACTGGACAATTTAGAAAATGTTCCGTTTGGGAAATTTTGAAACATACATGGAAGCAGAGACATAGCCTAACAAGAAGTCCTCAGGCGCTCACTGCTCAACTTCAACACCTACCAACTCTAAGCCAATCTCGTTTCATCCTCATCCATATTTTCTTTTGTTTCCCAACCCCCAACCTCATTGGGTTTTATGGAGGCAAATCCTAGACATCATATGAATATTTCTTTCTTTCTTTTCCTTCCTTCCCTCCCTCCCTCCTTCCTTCCCTCCCTCCCTGCCTCCCTCCCTCCTTTCTTTCCTTCCTTCCTTCCCTCCCTCCCTCCCTGCTTCCTTCCTTCCTTCCTTCCTTCCTTCCTTCCTTCCTTCCTTCCTTCCTTCCTTCCTTCCTTCTCTCTGTCTTTCACAGAGTCTCACTCTGTTGCCCAGGCTGGAGTGCAGTGGCACAATCTTCGCTCACTGCAAGCTCCACCTCCCAGGTTCACATCATTCTCCTGCCTCAGCCTCCCGAGTAGCTGGGACTACAGGCGCCCACCACCATGCCCAGTTAATTTTTTTAAATTTATTTTTATTTTTTATTTTTAGTAGAGACCGGGTTTCACTGTGTTAGCCAGGATGGTCTGGATCTCCTGACCTCGTAATCCGCCCACCTCAGCCTTCCAAAGTGCTGGGATTACAGGCATGAGCCACTGCACTTGGCCGCATCCATGAATATTTCTGCAAGCATCTCTAAAAATAAAAACCTTAGCTATCATACCATTATCATATGTAAAAATTTACAATCATTCTACTATATTAAAATGCAGTATTCAAATTTCCCAAATTGTTTACTAATAGCACTTGATATTTTGATCAACCTAGGTAGAATTAAAGCTAATAATTAAAAAGGGAAAATGAGAGACAAAAGGCAAAAATAATAAGGGAAAGAAAGAGGGAGAAATTAATGAACACGCATTTGTTGGATGTCTGTAATATACCAGGCCTTGTACTGGGTTCTAGGGCACTGTGACCTCATTTTAGGAGATAAGAAAACCAAAAAGCAGACAGGTTAAGTCATTTGTCCAAAGCCAGTTCACTTGTAAGTCTTGAAGATGTAATTCCAATTCAGGTCTATACAGTTCCAAAGCCTGCCTTTTTCTTCTATACCACATTTCATCTGAAATAACTAAATAATCTACTAGGAGATCTTGGAAAGAAGGAGAAGAGAAAGGATAAGGGGAGTAAAATTCTATTATCGTCAAAAAGTAGTAAAGTAGAATTGTTTTGGAGCCAGATATTCCTGGATTTGAATCTTAGCTCTGCAATTGAGTGGAGAAGTTTCTTTCCTTTCCTAAATCTTACTTTCTTCATAAGTAAAATGGGATGTAGCAAGGATTAAAATAAAGAATTCGAACATTTAATACTGGTTGTTGGATGGGAGTGGGGATGGGAAAAGAGAAGACAAGAAGTAGTCAATATTTACCTCATTCTTCTGCAGACTAGGGCTTCCCAGGCACTGATAAGAATGATAACTAAGAACTAGACAAGGCAATCCAGCAGTGGTAACAAGAACAACAGGGGCCCGTGTAGGAGGTGGAGAGGTGCAGAGGAAGGACGGATCAAGGAAGTACTCAGCCAATGCCTGTCCCTTTCTGAGCACAGGAGCAAAGGAGGGGAGTGAAGGTGAAGATGGTGTGAGAGTGGGAGAGTCAGGGGACCCACCTGAGTTATGGGGTGGGTGGGAGTGGCTCAGCAGAAGTGGAGAATAAGACTGGATTGACGGAACCTCAAAAAGTGGGAGATAACAGACATACTCCTTTAAATACTGTTATCGTGTATATTTAAGGTGTACAGCATGACGTTATGAGTTACATATAGATAGTAAAATGGTTACTATAGTGAAGCAAATTAGCATATCTGTCATCTCACTGAGTTACTCCAACCTGTTTTTTTGTGTCAAGAGCAGCTAAAATCTACTCATGTAGCAGAAATCCCTCATACAGCACAATTTTATTACCTACGGTCCTTATGTATACATTAGACCTCTAGACTTGTCCATCCTACATCCTGCTACACACACACACGCAAACACACACACATACACGGGTTCTTCTCAGACACACATCTCTTTATTTTCTCCCTCCCACTCCCATGGCTGGTAACCACTGTTTTATTCTCTACCCAGAGATATTCTTAATCAAACAAAAGGTTTGCTCAGAACTTCAGGAACATGAATCCAACTCTCATATGCCAGTCAGATTGGGTAAGAGACAGATATGGGGGCAGGGACACTAATATAGTAGGTGTTATAAATCCTAAAGCAGGTCTCGAGGTGTTGGGATGAATACTGATTTTATAGGTTTGTGTGAAGTTTCCTATGCCCAAAGATTTTTGAAGCCTATTCACAGAAAAATTTTTTTTTTTTTTGAGACAAGGTATTGCTCTGTTGCCCAAAGTGAAGCACAGTGGTACCAACGTGGCTCACTGCAGCCTTGAGTTCTTGGGCTCAAGCGATCCTCCCACCTCAGCCTCCAAGGTAGCTAGCACTATAGGCCTGCATCACTATGCAGCTACTTAATTTTTTTTTTTTTTTTCATGGAGACAGGGTCCTGCTATTTGCCCAGGCAGGTCTTGAACTCGTGGCCTCAAGTGCCCCTCCCACCATGGCCTCCCAAAGGGCAGGGATTACAGGTGTGAGCCATTGCTTCCAGCTGATGATATTATGCTAATGTTCTGATAGTAATGTCTTCTGGTTTCAATAAAAATAGAGAGAAGTTCCAGATGTCCAAAGACACCTTGACCAACCATGGCCCCTTTGCAGAAAGAACCCACCGATCAAAGCCAAAACCCTATCCACCAGCAACTGCAGACACAAGTCATGATGAATGAAGAAGATGTTGCCAAAGATTGCGCCAGCAAAAATATGCAAGGGAGACACTATGTTATTATCATAAAATAAACTCAGAGACCCAACGAGTTCTGAGAATCTTGCTGATTTTGGATACGTGTTCAAATAGACACTTATTTTAAGACTCTTAAAATGCCATTTTGGAGCAGCAGCTTTAGTGACAGTAAAATTTGAGCTGATGACAATGTCAAGGGTTTCCTCCACGACTTTTAGCTATTAAAAACAATCTCATAGTCTCTTAGGAAGATTTCCTTTTGATCCAAATTGAGGTTCAGCTATTGATTTCCAAAGAGTTAGATTACTAGGATTGTTAGGTTGGAATGAAATACCAGGGACGTCTTGCCCATTGTCATTTTCCTGCAGAAGAGCCCGTGTGTGTGTGTGTGTGTGTGTATGTGTGATTTTCTAGTGTGTGTGTGTGTGTATATATATATATATATATATATATATATAGAGAGAGAGAGAGAGAGAGAGAGAGAGGGAGAGAATCATAAAATCATGGTAAAGCTTAAATGCTGTATGTGAAGGATATTCCACCAAATATTTTTATTTGCTGGTTTAACAATACTCACTTTCAGGAAATTCTTCCATCTATCTTGCTTGCATTCCATTGCTGTAATTCAGGTCAATATTCTAGATTTGCAAGCACATTTAATAAGCTTTACATAAGCACTTTGAAAACATTTAGTCAGAGTACCAGGAGAGAATTATGATATAATAGGGCCCATTTATTGAGACATGAGGATTCACTTTCAGCACTAAATGATGGCTTAAGGTCACTGATAGCTTTTGGTTCAAGCCTACAATCTTGATTAGACTTTAAAGTGGTAGAGAAATACATCTAGTTATACCTAGTTTCTTCATTTATTTCTTTGTTTATTCCTTCATTCCTTCTTTCCTCTCTCCCCTTCTGTTGATACCTATCAACCACAGAGATATTATAAGGCAATTTTCAAAACAGCGACTTTCTAATCTGTCTCTTGTTCCTTTGTCTTTACTCCTCTTTTGAGAAATATCTTCTCTAAATAATCAATTTTTGGAGCAATAATTTTTTCTGAAGGGACAGCTGAGAATTCATTTATTCTGTTCTTTGAGCAGTAGTGAGAAAAGAAATAGTGATTAATTTCAGTTCCTGTGTCATGCTAGGTGTGTGAACCAATCCTTCTCTTAAATACAATTAAAAATTTGGCTACAATTTTTTTAAAAAGCATCTTCAAAACCAGATGCAGAAAGAATCCACCGATCAAAGCCAAAACCCTGTCCACCTGCAACTGCAGACACAAGTCATGATGAATGAAGAAGATGTTGCCAAAGATTACGCCGATGAGAGAGAGAGATGAGAGATTAAGAAAGATCAGGAAAATGATGAGAGAGTAAGATGAGAGAGTAAGAAAGGTCAGGAAAAATATCGGAGAGATAATCAGAGCTCCAAAGTTGCCTCAAATATTCTTGATTCTAACAAACCTGAGCTTCGGTTTTGGGAGACATGAGGGGTAAAAGGGAATTATTTCAAGGATTTAGTCTTACTCAAGGTGGGAAGTCTGATAGAAAATATTCCCTCCATTAAGTGAGGACCCAAAGTGATTCACCATCAGAATAAGAGGAATAAGAACTAGCCCCAAGTCCAAATCTCGGGGACAGTCGCCCTGATACTGAAGGGGGCAGAGGAACAAAGGCAAGAGAAACATCCTCAGGAGGTTGTGGAAATAAGACGGGCCTATAGGGATTTGCAAGCATGACTGGTGTTGTCTAGTGGGTCCAGGGAAGTTGAAGCAATGAACTTGGTTAACATTACCTAGAACAGTAGTACTTCCAGGAGCCTAGAGTAAACAAACAAAAATTCTTACTGGATGAAGATACTCTTTATCCTAGACCTCAAAAAGTCTCCCATAAATGCATTTTGCAAGGATAGTGAACAGTACACTGTAAAACACAATTAAGAATAGAAAGGGAAACAAGGCAATATCAGTGAGAAGCAGCAGAAACTACAAATGGCAGGAACCAATCCATAAAGATTTTAGATATGAAAATTATCAGATACAGGCTATAAAAGAACTATGCCTTATTTCTGGATTACAAATATGAAAGCATGAAATTATAAGATGTGAAATATATTTTTTAAAAGGCATATTGGAAAGAATTTCTAGAATTGAAAAACATAATAACTAGAAACAAACCTAAATGGAATGAATTAACAGCCAATTAGATGAAGGGAGAATTTGTGAACCAAAAGATAGATTAAAAATTAACATAGTGAAACAAAAAGATGAAAAATATGGAAGAGAGGTAAAGAAATCTAGAGGATATAGTTCCAGAAGGAAGAGGGAGAGAATGAGGACAGTATTTGCAGAGAAAATGACTCATGAAGGACGTAAGTCCACATATTCGAAATAGCAAATAAGTTACACAAGATGAATAAATGAAAGTAAACCACACCTGAATTTATTAGAGGAAAACTTCAGAGATCTAAAGACAAACATAGCACATCAAAAGGAAAAAAGACAAATTACCTTCAAAGAAGCAACAATAAGACTAAAATTAGACTTCCCAGCAGACACAGTGGAAGCCAAAGGAAATAACTGTTAACCTAGAGTTCTATATATAACAAGAATACATTCAAGAATAAGAAGTGAAGATATTTTCAAACAAAACAGTAAGTTCAATGACAGAAGACCTGCACTAAAGAACGCACTTCAAGAAGAAAAGTTACCGCTAATGGGAAGTATAAGATGCAAGAAGGATTGGAGAACAGAAATTAATTAAACAGAAAAGATACATATAGTAGAGCAGATGAACAAATGTAAAATTGATTCTTTGAAAAGTCTAATGAAATTGACAAATCTGATGGACAACTGATCACAAAAAGAAAGGGAGGGTGCAAATAAACAATGTTTTGAATAATAAGGGGACATAACTATAAGTATGCATAATTAAATATATAGTAAGAAGATACCAATAGCAACTTCAATGCAACAAATTTAAAAATCTGATTTCTTTGAAAATACATAGTAGCAGTCTAAAACAAATCCAAAAATAGCCACCTTGATTAATCTTATTACCTTAAGTTGTTAATCAAGTTCATAGGTAAAAATCTTCTCATAAAGAAATAATCAGGCTTAGTTGACTTTGCTAAAGAATTCTACCAAAATTTAATAAAAAATTTCCAGCGTTATACAACTATTTCTAATATACCTCATGGAAGACTAACAGTTTCCTAACTCTTATTATGAAACTAGCATAACCTTGATACCTATCTTAAGGAAGGAAAATCACAAGCCAATTTCCCTCATGTATCTCCTATAGATACAAAAATTCTAAACAAAATAATAGTACAACAAAACCAGCAAAGTTGGGTTTTATTGAAGAATGCATGGGTTGTTTAATAATAAAGAAAATTAAATTCACCACATTAACAGATTCAAAGAGAGATGCTATGGACTGAATATTTGTGTCTCCCCTTCTCAACTCATCTGTTGAAATCCTAGTCCGCAGTGTGAGGGTATTTGGAGATGGAGCCTTTAGGAGATAATTAGGTCATGTGGGTTGTATCTTCCTGACAAGATTAGAGCCGTTATAAGAAGAGACACAAGAGAGCTTGCCTCCCCTGTCTCTGTCCTTCTTCTACGTGAGGATTCAGCAAGAAGGGGGCCATTCAGAAAGAGGGCCCTCACCAGGCACCAGTCCTACCAGTGCCTTGAACTTGGACTTCCAGTCTCCAGAACTGTGAGAAATAAACGTTTGTTGTCTAAACCACCTATTCTATGGCATTCTATCACAGCAGCCCAAACTGACTAAGATGAGGGAAATACTATAATTATTTTAAAAGATGGAAAAAGTGATAAAATTTAACATCTATTAATACTAGTAGCTATCAGGAAAATAATGTTAGAGGGGAGCTTCCTTTATTTAATAAGGAATATTGAAATAAACACAAAAATAATAAAAATTTCCTAAGGCAAAGATTGTACTTTATAGAGGAATGTCAATCCTGCTCACTACTTCTAGTCATTCTCCTAGATAGCACAGTAAGTCAAGAGAAAGAAATACAAAGTGTAAAGATTTCAATGGAAGGAATAAATCTATTATCAGTTGCAGATGCCGTATTTCTGACCTAGAAAACTCAAATGAGACTACAAACAAATTATTAGAATTAATTAGATAATTTAATGAGCTTGCTGAGTGCAAATCAACATAAAAAATTAATTGCATTTCTGTATCCTAGCAATAGTTAGAAGCGTATATTTAAACTGCATGTCATTTGCAATAGCATAAAAATAAAGTAGCTACAAATAAACCTAATAAAATTATAGAAGACTTTTATGATAATATTGTAAAACTTTTATTGAAATACATTAATGAAGACCTTTTCTCAAAATTGATGCTTTACATTCAATGCAAACAATAGCCCCAGTTTTGTTTATATTTTGAGGTAATTTGGCACAATGTATATGGACCAGCAAAAGGCCAAATAAAGCCAGAATATTCCTGAAGAAGAAAAGGTTCAGAATGACTATGAAGTTATGGTAATTAAGAACTTTTAGTGTAGGACTGGTGAAGGTATACAAAAATATAAATCACTAATACAGAAATAGAACACACAAACAAACCCACACATATATTTATACTGCAGCATAACAATGTAGATCAATAAGGAAATAAGGTTTCTCAATAAAATAACTATTTGGATAATATGATACTATTTGCATTAAAAATGAAACTGGGTCCCTATGTCATGTCAAAAACAAAATTCATTGCACATTAATTTTCACATTTCAAGTGTTAAAGTGAAAACTATAAAAGAGTTAGAAGACAATTTAAGATACTTATTTTTTTGCCTTGGGTAGGACCTTCCCTTCTTAAATAATTGAGAAGAAATGCAAATTGTAAAGAAAAATATTCATTAAATTGTTTATTTTAAAATTGAGAATTTCTCTTCATAAAAAATAATATAAAGAAAGTGAAATTAAGCCACAAGCTGGAAGAAAAAAAATTATAGCAATAGAACAGAGAGAGAATTAATATCCAGCATATATTAGGTTGGTGCAAAAGTATTGCAGTTTTTGCCATTACTTTTAATGGCACCAGTAGATTTTGCGCCAAGCTAATATAAAGAACTGTTACAAATTAATATATAAGACACATCTCAAGATAAAAATAAGAAAAGACTTTCAGGTATTCAATTTAAAAATGGTCATTATGAAAAGATTTTCAATTTCAGAAAGTCAGGGAAATAAAAATTAAAATACAATGAGACATTTCACTTCATTCCCATTAGGATGGTTAGTATCAAGAAACAAATAAACAAAACTAGAAAATAACAAGTGTTGACAAGGATGTGGATAAATTGGAATCCTTGTGCACTGATTGTGAGAACGCAAAACGACATGGGCACTGTGCAAAACAATATGGTATTTCCTCAAAAAATTTAGGCAGAATTACCTTATGATTCCACTTCTGGGTATGTAGCCAAAAGAACTGAAAGTAGGATCTCAAACAGATATGTGTACACTCATGTTACAGCAGCATTATTCACCATAGCCTTAGGATGGAGGCAACGCCAGTGTCCCTCAATGGATGAATGGATTAGCAAAATATGGTATATTTATACCATGGAATTTTATTAACTCTTAAAGAAGAAGGACATTCTGACAAACGTCGCAACAAGGATGAACCTTGAGGACAGTGTGTTAAGTGAAATAGGCCTATCACAAAATGAAACATACTGTGAGTCCAGTATGTCCAATATTCTGTGAGGTCCTTAGAGTAGTCAAATTCATTGAGACAGAAAGTAGAATGAATGAATGGTTGTGGCCAGGGGCTGGAGGGAAGAGAGGAAAGGGGAGGTATAATGGGTACAGAGTTTCAGTTTGGCAAGGTGAAAAGCATTCTAGAGATGAGTGGTTGTGATGGTTGCTTGTCAGTGTGAATGTGCTCGATGTCCTCGAACTGTACACCTAAAATGGTTATGATAGTAAATTTTATGAGATGTATATTTTACCACAATTCCTTAAAAAATGAGATATTTCATATCCATTAGAATGGCAAAATTTTAAAAGTTTGGACAAAAGCTAGTGACGGTGAATATATGGAACAACTCTAAGTCTTATATACTCTGCTTGTGGGAGTATAAGACTCAATAACTTTGGGAAAATAATTTGCAATTACCTTATAAACTAAATGTCTCACTATACCTGATGGTTCAGATCTTCCATTCCAGGTATAGACCTTAAAGCAAATCTTGCACATGTACACAAGAAGATGCCAGCCCTGTTTATAATGGCAACACGAACACACTGAAAATAACCCATATAGGCATCAACAGTGGAATGGATAAATACATTGTATATATTCATAAGCTGAATTATTACACAACAATAATACATGACTGAATTCCAGGAACACAAAATTGACTAGAGAAAACACATGACAAAACAATGCATATTCTGTATGGGATATTCTGTTACAGGTTGAGTATCCCTTATTTAAAATGTTTGGGACCAGCACTATTTCAGATTTTGGATTTTTTTTGAATTTTGAAATAGGTGCATATACATAATAAGATATCTTGCGGTTGAGACCCAAGTCTAAAACAAAATTTATTTATGTTTCATACATACTGCACACACATAGTCTGAAAGTATCTTTATAGAATATTTTAAATAATTTTGTGCATCAAACAAAGTTTGCATTACTTTTGTGTGGCATTTTCCACTTATGATGTCATGTTGGTGTTCAGAAAGTGTTGGATTTTGGAGCATTTTGGATTTGGGATTTCAGATTTTTGGATTAGGGATGTTCAATACGTGCATTCAAAAGTCCACAAAATATGCTACGCGAGACTATAAAACAAATGTTGTAAAACTACACTGAAAAGGAAGGGAATGAAATGAGAAACTCTGGGCAGGGATCAGGGAGGGAGTAGAGACACAGAGAGACTCCTAGGGGTTTAAAAGGTCGTGGTAATGTTTTATTTATTAAACCTGAAGGTTGGTACATTGTTGTTTACTGGATTTTCTATACCTCAAACTTGTTTTCTAAATATTAATTTATATATTTTCAATATTTAACAAAGTTTCTTCAACACTGGCCCATGGGTGTGTTGGAAGATAGATCAGGAAGTAACCAACTATAGGCACAAGTATGTGTTTACATTACCCGTGGCTATGCGTACATATGTGTAATGTAGATACATGTTCTTTCCTTTTCAAGACAGGCATTTTTACAAAACGGTAGGGAAAAAGCCTTCCAGAAGGATCCATTTAAGAGGGAATTTGAAAGTACAAGGGAGAGAATTTGCTGGTAATCCATGGTGAAGCTTCCTGAGAAGGTATGTGGGCAGAGGATCCAAGTTCAGGTGGAGGCACGGGCCTTGGAGAAGGGAAGAACAGACCCAGGTATAGCTGGGCACAGGTGTTTGCTGGATAGAAATGAAGTGTGGGAGTTGCCTTCCAGTGGATTCTGGTTTTCTCTGTAAAGTAGAAGGCAAGGGTGTTTTCTGAGAATGAGGGATTGGATGCAAAATCTTTTCAGAAATGATTACAACTTTGGAAGTGAGAACAGGGCCATTAGACCTTGTTCCTGGGAAGGAGAGACTGGGAAGGCTAAAGGGCATGAGGATTCCAAGTCAAGGTGGTCTGTCTTAACTTCCTAGTAGTTCCTGGTCTGAGACCCTTCTAACATCAGAGATCTGAGAGCACAGTGGGTCAGAGTCTACAGGGAGGGCTGGAAAATGAACCCTAAGGGGTAAATGTTGGCATTGGTCACAGGGAGAGACCTTTGGGAACTGGGTTATAGTCAAGTGGGTCATGGCTCCGAGCTGAATAAGTAGCTGGACAGTGCTGACAGAGTCAAGGCAGGGTGGAGGCTTAACAGCTCAGAAGAAACAAACACATACGGCTGAATCGATTAATTGCTGAAATAGATGAGTTGTTTGTTCTATCAGGCTGCCAAGAGAGGAGATTTCCTCCTAACGACAATAGGTAAAGCTGTTTCCAACAGTGCTGAGAAGGTGCTAAGATTTTAGAGAAATGCAGAGTTTTGGGGGAAGCACAGAGTGTTCTGCTATGTGCAAAATTATTGTGTCTGATACATAAGCTTCTTTGCAGTGGCTTTGAAGATGGAATTCATTTGTCTAAGCAAAAGTATTTAATTCTGTTGTGCTGCAGTTTATAAAATATTTACATTGTTATTCTACATATACACATCGCTTACAATCCAGTTGCATTTCTCTCTGGTGCACTTTCAATAAGACTTGGACTCCTGACAATGTCATCCAAGCCAATTGTTAGGGGAAATAATCACAGAATCACTGCATCCCCGGGATGTCAAACCATCCATCCTGTTGTCTTCAGGCAGAATAGAACCCAAACTAGCCCAAATAAAGAGACTTGTCTCCTACGCCTGAAAAATCAAGACAAGCTGACCAATCTTTCTTAATTTTCAGCTATCTTCCTCGAAATCAGAATGTCCTGAATAACCCACTTTCCTCTTACTGTAATTACTGTGTTTCTTAGAATGTGGTATTTAAACAGAAAATCCCAAAGTTGCTGACAATGGACTCTGAGTTCCAAAAGTGTGAAAGTGAATTAGAAGCAACTTAAGGCAATGTGGTAGAAAGGAAAAATAATGGACTAGGAGTCAGGGGCCAGTGTACGCTGTCTCTGGCCACATGTCCACATTGCCTAGAAAAACGTGGAGGGGCCAAGGGCCTATCATCCCTTCCTACTGAGTGTCCTTACCATGTTAGGATAACAAATGCTTTCTTCCCCTACCTCCAAGGGTTTATCTGAGGATTAAGCAATAATGCATAAGAGTTTTTGAAAAGTAGAAAGCGTGGTATGTAGATAAAGATTTAAAACAATCCATTACCATGGGCTGGGTGATGACTGGCATCAGAAACTCACCTTCTTTTACGATAACACTGAAAAGTGCCTGCAAATTGGTTTTTATTTTTCCTTCTGAGACTAAAAGCAATTGGTATCCTATTGATACCAATTCAAGGGTGGATTGCTGAGTGTGCAGGGTTTTCACAGTTCCTTGCTTGCTCTTCCATCTCCCTCCCACCTGGTTTTGTCATTTCACTGCTCATTTACATCTCCACTTGAGTGTACTTCCACAACTGACCTACTCTGTCCCTGGAAAGGACTTTGCTTCCCACGTCTGCATCTTTACTCTTGCCTTCCCTCCCCCGTAAATTGCACCCTTCTCTTCCCCTCTGCCGGCCTTTGGGAGACATTGCTCCTGCAGAGCAGCTCCAGCTGGCCATGCTATGAGACCACCTGTCTCCCGTCCCAAAAGCCTTCTTGAACACATTCGATTGCACTAATCACTTGCCTTCTTTTGGAAGCTGTCATTTTCCATTCATACGTCTTGTCTCCTCAACAAAGATAATAAATTTATTGAGGGTATTGGCAATGCTTTTTTTTTTTTTTTTTTTCCTCGCCTTTTCCTCAGCAAAAGACATATGCCTTGTAAATATTCAGTACTGTAAAGAGTTAATTGGCTGGGCACAGTGGCTCATGCCTGTAATCCCAGCACTTTGGGAGACCGAGACAGGTGGATCATGAGGTTAAGAGATCGAGACCATCCTGGCCAACATGGCGGAACCCGAACTCTACTAAAAATACAAAAATTAACTGAGCATGGTGCTGGGTGCCTGTAGTCCCAGCTACTTGGGAGGCTGAGACAGGAGAATAGCTTGAACCCGGGAGGTAGAGATTGCAGTGAGCCAAGATTGTGCCACTGAACTCCAGGCTGGTGACATAGTGAGATTCCATCTCAAAAGGAAAAAAAAAAAAGAGTTAATTGATATGAATAAAAAGAAGAAAAGTGCAAGACATTCAGAGTGGGGCCTTTTTTGGGGTGAGATGTGAAAAGACAGAAGGAACAAATTGGTTTGGAAATTCTGAATTCAATGTTTCTATGGCATTCCTATCTTTAATTACATTGGATAATTAATCATAGTATTTATTTGTGGCTTAATTTATTGTGTAAATAAAGTGTGTGCTGGATAATCTGTGAGGGAGGTGAGGGAGGCATGTTAGGTTTCGTAGTCTGAAATCAGAGCAATAGCATTTTGCTTCTAAATGACTAGGATTTAAAAAAATATGGTATCCATAAAACCACACTGCAACCACTCTGGAAACCATTAAAATAACCACAAGGCAGGACAGACCTGGCTCTGCCTGTTACCTGCCAGCAGCAATGACATGTTGGATTTGTGAAGCCTCTAAAAGCCTAGCACTTTAATAGGGGTTTGAGTATTTGTCACATGACACCGACACCTCGGTTATGGTGACTTTGTTATGCAGCAAAGCAATGGTTTAGGGTCCTGTCCTAGGTGGCTGAGAAGGATACTGGAAGTGATGAATTAGAGCATTTAAGGGCTGTGTTTTAAGGATATGGATTTTTAACTAATGATCTCATCCTAGGAATACATATCTGGGTTGTGAAAGAAAGATAATTGTATGCATACAAGTGTGTATACATGCATGTAACAGTTTGATCTGTTTACTTATATTTTACCTCTATGTCAGGAATGACTTAGGAATTTAAAAAATACATGCAGCCTAAAAGCACAAAATAAATTTTGGAGGGCAAGAAACACACACACATACACCCTACCCACAGAAATGCATACTGTGGTGCCCTATTTGGTTGCAAGAGGAAGGCTGAAAATGTGGCTTTAAAAGTTTACCTGAAGATAAAAATGCAGTCAGCTTCAAGAATTACAGTAACCACAAGACACAACTGATGTTTAAGAGAACCACACCTATCTCAGTCATTGAGACCAAGATTTCTTCTCGGGATCCTCATAGCAGAAGACACTGTGTCACATGGTGGATGATGTCCTCCACAAAGTCTAGATGATACTTACCATCATGCATTTATAGGATTTTTTCTTATAATGTTCATCTTTGCAAGCTAAAAGCATAAAAACCATTCTATGAGGGACCCAAACGGTGCTGTCCTTGTATAGAGCGCACCGTGAGCCTGGATTGACCCAAGAGTAGAATCTCAAAGCAGTATTGTCTAATAAACATTTCTGTGGCCGGGCGCGGTGGCTCACGCCTGTAATCCCAGCTCTTTGGGAGGCCGAGGCGGGCGGATCACGAAGTCAGGAGATCGAGACCATCCTGGCTAACACCGTGAAACCCTGTCTCTACTAAAAATACAAAAAATTAGCTAGGCGAGGTGGTGGGTGCCTGTAGTCCCAGCTACTCGGGAGGCTGAGGCAGGAGAATAGCGTGAACCTGGGAGGTGGGGTTTGCAGTGAGCCTAGATTGTGCCACTCACTCCAGCCTGGGTGACAGAGCGAGACTCCGTCTCAAAACAAAACAAAACAAACAAAAATATTTCTGTGACGGCGAAAGTGTTCCGTATCTGCACCATCCAATATGGTAATCACCAACTACGCGTGGCTGTTCAGCCGTTGACATGTGACCAGGGGATGGAGGAGCAGAAGTTCAATTCTTATTTGAATTCATTTAAATATAAATAGCCACATGTTGCTAGTGGCTATTGTGCTGGACAGAGCAGCTCTAGGAAATGTCTGTGTTATAGGCCTTTCAACAATCACGGACGTTATTTCTTGCAACTGAGATTTGACAAGTCATAGGGCTAAGAGAACACTTATGGCAAGGGCAAAATTTGCCTCTGAAAACACTTCTAGGTGTGCTGCAGCACAGAGAAGATTAGGCAATAGAGGTCTCAAAGCTCCATGCCATCAGGTAGATGTAGTTATTATAGACCATTCTGAGATGTAAGCACTCCCAGCATATGTATTCTTAGTTAGAAGTTCTAATCTGTGTTTTGGTATTCTAATCTGTTTTGTACCTTATAGACATATGCATCATTTTAACAACTGTTTTTAAACCAATGCTGTCAACCTCCTTTTCTGTTCAACGCCAGAGATGCTGAATTCTTTTGGAGAAAGATCACACACAAATAGGCATTTCTTCAAATTCCTGGTTTCTGATCTCAACTGGGCCTTTGATGCCTTTTATGTGTGTCCTTCTTAAGGCTTCATTCCTCCCACTCTCACCTCTGGTGGAGAGGGGATCTTTTCCAAAATAACACATTTTGGGTGCATGAGTGGTTCTGTGGTAGAATTCTTGCTGCCAGGATAGCACAGTTTGATTATCACTGTGAGAGGTGATCAACATTAGCAAGAGGGAAGGTAGCTTTTCTTACCATGATCCTTTCTGAGGGCTCCATCGTTGCCCTGCTGGGATAAGCATAAGCACAGGTCTCTCCAGCTCAGATATGGGGGACAAAAAGATTTCTCCAATCTGCCGTAGAAGAAGGGCACGATGGAGTGGGGACCCTGAGAGCAAGGCAGAGGAGTGAACAAAGAATAAAAGGGATGACGAGCGGAGGAAAGACTTCTGGGCTTCCACCTGATGTGGAGTTTGAGTGCATTGGAAGGTGATCCACTTAGAAGAATCACCTTAGAAGGAAGGTAACAGTTAAATATATTCATGAGATGGAAATACGTTCTGAGAAATGCATCATTGGGTAATTTCATCATTGTACAAACATCAGAGAGTGTAGTTACACAAACCTAGATTGTACAGCCTACTGCACACCTAGGCTATCTAGTACCGCCCATTGCTCCTAAGCTGCAGACCTGCACAGCACGTGACTGTACTGAATACTGTAGGCAATCGTAACACAATGGTAGGTATCTGTGTATCCAAACATATCTACTCATGGAGAAGATACAGTAGCACTGGCATGGTGGCTCATGCCTTTAATCCCAGCACTTTAGGAGGCCGAGGCAGGAGGATCAAGGGTTCAAGACCACCCTGGGAAACATGGCAAAATCCCATCTCTACACAATTACAAAAAATTCGCTGGGTGTGGTGGTGTGTCCCTGTAGTCCCAGCTACTTGGGAGGCTGAGGTGGGAGGATGGCTTCAGCCCAGGAGGTCAAGGATGCAGTGAGCTGTGATCACACCATTGCACTCCAGCCTGGGCAACACAGTGAGACCCTGTCTCAATTTAAGAAAAAAAGAAGAGAGAAAGATACAGTAAAAATATGGTATAAAAGATAGAAAATGGTACACCTGTATAGGGCATTTACCATGAATGGAGCTTACAGGACTCCAAGTTGCTCTGGGAGAGTCAGCGAGTGAACGGTGAGTGAATGCGAAGGCCTATGACACTACTGTACACTACTGCAGACTTTATAAACACTGTACGCTTAGGCTACACTAAATTTATTAAAATACGTTTCTTTTTTCAGTAATAAATTAACCTTAGCTTACTGTAACATTTTTACTTAATAAACTTTACTTTTAAAAAATTTTTTGACTCTTTCATAACACAATTTAAAACATAAACACATTGTACAGTTATGCAAAAGTATTTTTTCTTTGTACCCCTATTTCATAACCTTTTATCTATTTTTAATTTTTAAAAAATCTTTTAAACTTTGTTGTTAAAAACAGACACACACATTAACCCAGGCCTTCACAGCATCAGGATCATCAATATCACTGTCTTCCACTTGCACATCTTGTCTCACTGGAAGCCTTTCAGGGGCAGTAACACTCACGGAGCTGTCATTTCCTATTATAACAATGCCTTCTTCTAGAATACCTCCTAAAGGACCTGCCTTTAGGAGGCTAATTTTACAGTTAGCCTCCTAAACTAATTTTACAGTTAACTTTTTTTTAATAAGTAGAAGGAGTACGTGATAAAATAAGAATAATAATTATAGTAAATAGGTAAACCCAGTAACAGTTATTTTATTATTACTAGGTATTATGTACTGTACACAATTGTATGTTCTATAGTTTGATATGATCAACAGCAAAGTAGGTTTGGTTGCACCTGCATCACCACAGGCAAAGGAGTCATATGTTACATCACCATGTCACTAGGCAGTAGGAAGATTTTAGCTCCATTACAACCTTATGGGACCACCATCTTATACATAGTCTGTTGTTGACCAAAAGGTTGTTATCTGATGCATGACTGTACATTATCCCAGACATTGAACTCTGAGTGATTTGTGATTTACTGTGAGTAAGCCTGGGTCTTTGTGGAAATGGACTACACACCTTCCAGATGATGTGGGGCAAAACGGCAAGGTCCCACGTGTTTTCCTAATCCACTCTCTCTTCTGTTCTTCTTTGGGCCTCTCTTCAACCTTTCAAGGTCTCCTTTTCTGTGCCCGTCAGTAGATGACATCTACTTCACTCAGAAACTAGAAACCTTCAGATGAAATCTCCCTCTAGTTTCTGAATTCACTCTCGGCTTGCAGGTGCAGTAATGCGTTCCCACCAGTCCTTGGCCTCTTTCCAGTTGATGACAGTGAATAGGTCCCTTACTCTAGAAAATGAATGATTCCAGCTGTACTCTTGATCCCTCTTCTCATTATTCCTAGGGATCTCTATTAATTTTTCCCATTTCTCCGCTATAGCGTCAACCTTGATCTCATATTTTCTTCAGTTATCATTCTCAGCATTTAAGCATGCTCAAATCTTTAAAAAAAAATCCCTTGACCTCAGGGATCCCTTTAACTATTACCTCTATCTCTCTCCTGTCTTCTAGTTTTAAATTTCTTCAAAGAATGCCGAGTTTCCCTAATATTACTTGCTCCCTTCATTGACTCCTTTCCTACTGCAACCTGGTATCTGTTCCCACTACTTCACTGAAACCTCTGCTTCAATGCAAGACAATCAATGGCCAGTTGGTGGCTACGTCCGACTATATTTCTTATTCTAACTAATCTTCCTGAAGTGCTCCCTTCTGTTTGTACATTTCTTTCTAAGATGCTCAGGCCAAAGATCTGGGAGCCACTCCTAACTCTCTCTGTCCCTGCTTTTCTGGACACTGGTTAATCAACTCCCTACTGTGCAGTCCTAGCCTTGTCCTTTTTAACATTGCTCTGAAATCTCCAGCCTCACGATTTAGGTGAGATTGACCACATTCCATCTCCAGGAAAGGGTCCTGATTTCTTTAATCCAATCAGCACATCCCATCTTCCTGGCTGCAGTGATTGGCTCAAGGATGAGTAAATAATGCAAGGCAGGACAATCAGAGTCACTGAGACTCAATTCTGAAACTCTTTTTTGAGCCATCAGAGAAGTTGACTTATTTCCTGCTAGACATGAGGAATATAGCCTCAGGAGTGCTGCAGCCATCTTGGGAACTCACACAAGAGGCCTGCTGGAGAGTAGAGTCAGTCAGGAGGCCTGGAGGGATGGAGAAATGCAGAGGGAAAAAAATAGGTCACGGTCATAGAATTGAGTGCTGGCGAAAGCCTTTCCTGAAGCTCCAAACCTATTCTAAAAATGCTCAGTTTTCTTATCCATTAAGTCCCTTTTTCTAGACATTCTGGGTCAGATTTTTCATGTCTATAATGAGAACAAGTTCTGACATAAGGCCCTACATCTGACTGGTTTATCCATAATGTGTTGCAAGTCTGTTTAACATTTTTAACGAGAAGTTCTTTAATGAAATGTAATGAGCAAACTCAACTCTAACTTGAGAATGAGGAAAGTTATTGAATTTTGCAACAGGAAGTTCCATGAGAAGAAGGCTTCATGACTGGTTGATTCAGCAGCCTAACGACGTTGCCAGATTCCAGGGTTTTTGTCTCTCTCTCTGCTGCGCCGTCTTCACTGTTGGCTTAATCATTTGGCCTGGTAACAGCATGGATATAGCAATGACTCATCCAGACATGGCATCTAGACGATGAAAGGAAAACAGTCTTTCTATAGTGTTTTCCTATCACTGAGGAAGTGTCTCCCTGAAGACCTCCAGAAGACATCCTCTTGCATCTCCTAAGCTAGAACTGCGTCTCAGACCAGTTCCTGAGTGAGATTCCCTGGAGCAGGGGGCTTCGCTTCTGGCACATGGCTCAGTAGAAGGCAGTTCTCAGGGAGATAACAGGGAAGATTGGAAGCTCAGGAGGAAGCCAACCGGATCCACTATAGCGACAAACAAGAGGCTTCCTGACCTGGCTTCTGCCACTTCTCTGACCTTATCTTCTGCCACTCACCTCTTTGTACTTGACCTTGCAGCTCTACTGACCTAAGTTCTGTTTTTCTGAGCATTTTATGCACTCACTTGTGCATCTAAGACCTTAAAGTGTGCTGCTGCCTTTGTTCTAGAAGGCACTCCCACGTCCATAACTCATTGTTTACTCATCTTTTGGGATTCATCTTATGAGTTACTTTGTTGCTTACCCTGAGAACTGCTCCCTCACTCCCAAGGCTTGGTTAGGGGTCATTCTTCTACACTCCCAACACACCTCTGCCTGTCCCATTAAAGTGTTTGTCATGTTGCCTTGTTTATTTCCTTGTCTTCACAACTAGAATATGACCTTGAGGATATGATTTCTATCTTGGCCTCTGACATATTACACAATCACTGAGGCATAGCAGGTGTTCCATAATTGTTTTTTTAGTGAATTTCTAAGTGCATACTCCTCCAAGATCTGAGCCTGTCCAAGTAGTCCTACTAAGGCAAAATATTCCGCCAGTCCTTCCTACTACATATACTCCTCTTTTCAAGGGCAACCCAGAGCAGTTTCTTTAAGAAATCACAGGTCGAGCTCTTGAAAAATTCTTATTTCTAAACTTCTGTCAGCTATATATACTTCAATATTATTTATTTGACAAAGGCATAATTAAAATAAATGTTACTTAGGTATAATTTACACACAACAAAATGTAACCACCGTAAGTGTACAATTATATGAGTTTTGGTTAAATTAGACGTCCATGTAACTGCTACCACAATCAAGATTTGAAACCCTTATAATTCCCTTATGCCCTTTTCCAGTCAATCCCCTCATCCTTGATACTCAGAAACCACTGATCTGTGTTTGCTTCGTCTAGAATCTCATATAAATAGAATCATACAGTATGTGTTCTTTTGTATCTATTCAAATATTTGCTCTTTTTTATTATGTCGTCTGTCTTCTGCTTGTTGAGTTGTAAGAGCTACTTATTTGTCTCAATATGAGCTCTTTGTCTGAAATATGTATTATGAATATTTTCTCCCAGTCTGTGGCTTGCCTTTTCATCTTCATAACCCTGTGTTTTGAAGGACAGAGTTTAAAGTTTCTATAAAGTTTATTGTTTTAACTTTTTATTTTATGGTGCGTTTGTGTGCTAAATTATAAAGATTTTCTCTTGTGTTTTCTTCTAGAAGTCATACAGCTTTTACATTTAGGTTGTGATCCATTTTGAGTAATTTTTGTATAGTATGTGAGATGGGTGTGAAGGTTAATGAATGTCCAGTTGTTCTAGGTCCATTTGTTGAGAAGACTGTCTTTTCTCCATTACCTTGACACCTTTTTTGAAAATCAATTGACCATATATGAGTGGATCTGTTTCTAGAGTATTCTGTTCTATGGATCTAAATGTCTCTCCTCATACCAATACTAAACTGTCTGGATTATTGTAACTTTAAAGTAAGACTTAAAATGAGGTACGGTAAGTTCTATAACCTAGTTCCTTTTAAAACTTCTTTTAGCTATTGTAGGTCCCTTGTAGTTTTTGAAATAAGCTTTAGAATCAGTTTGATTTTAGAATCAATTTCTGTGAATAAGTCTGATGGTATTATGATTATGTTGAATCTTTAGATATTTGGGGAGAATTGATATCATCTTAGTATTGAGCCTTCCAATCCACGATCATGATATATCTTTCCATTTATTCATGTCTTCTTTAATTTGTCTCAGCAGTATTTTGTAGTTTCCCATGTATAGGTCTCACATATAGCATATTTTATTACATTAATCTAAGTATTTTATGTTTTTTATTATTTTAAATGCTAGACACATGACTGATTTTTAAATACTCAGCTGGTATCCTTCAAGCTTCATACATTCACTTGTATTCTAGTGGCTTTTTTGTAGATTCCCTAGGACTTTCTATATACCCAATCATCACGATGTCTATAAATAAGGACAGCTTTTTTTCTTTATTTCCAATACATATTTTTTATTTCTTTTTATTGCTTTATTGCATTGGCGAAGTCTCTAATATGATGTTGAGTAGAAACGACAAGAGTACATATCCTTGCCTTGTTCTCAGTCCTCAGAGGAAAGTATTCAGCTTTTTTACAATTAAATAAGATGTTTGCTGTAGGTTTGTGGGTGTGTGTGTGGACATCATTTGACAGATTAAAGAAATTCCCTCTGCTCTCAGTGTGCCAAAAGGTTTGTTTTGTTTTAATTATAAATGGGTGTTGAATTTTGTCACATAGCTCTTCGGAATCAATTTTGAATCTCCTGTGAGTCTCTGAATTGAGCGAATTGCATTGACTAATATTTTAATATTAAATGAACTCAGCTTCACAGCGTTGTGTAGAGTTTACCTTACCCATGCACAGTTTAGTGTTCAGCAACAGGCTCAAGGGGGACGCCATGCAGATTTCTGGTGCTTTTTCTCTATGTATCTCCTTCTTCTCCAGTGCTTTGTCTCATGACTTTCAGTCATCTCACCCTTCTCAATTTAAAATTCTTTCTGTGTGAGAATGTCAGACTCTGCTTGGGTCTCATCTTTCTGCATAGCTTCTGAAAAGTACCTCCAGGCAAAAAGCCAGGGCGATCATAGGGGTCACCTCATTTGTTTCCCTTTTCTAAAAGGTCACCATACTGTCCTGCCTAGTGCTTAGTGCTGCCCCACATATATATTTTAGTTTATGGTGGAAAAAGTCCAGTACTCATTATACTGATGTAGCTGAATGTTGAAGCTAGCTGTAAGGATTCTTGATGGTAGAGGGACGTTTGTTCTTTTCTCTAATTCTTTAGTATTTATTGACTGTTTTCTCTCAGTGAATATTTATTAAAGACCTGTCTAATGTAATGTTTCCTGACCTTTTTGGTGCCTTTTTCTTTTGAAGTTGGTACTTTCGTTGACCGTCAACTCTATGCTGGGCACTGATCAGTATTTGATTGTGTTATATACCCTCACAGGAGCCTATGATATAGGGATTATATTTTACAAATAAAGAGATGAACATGTAAAGTGACAGAGTGACTTATCCAAGATCAAAGTGATTTAATTCATCTCTGATTTAAGAACTTAGGCTTTTGGCCGGGCGCGGTGGCTCGCACCTGTAATCCCAGCACTTTTGGAGGCCGAGGTGGGTGGATCACGAGGTCAGGAGATTGAGACCATCCTTTCTAACATGGTGAAACCCTGTCTCTACTAAAAATACAAAAAATTAGCCGGGCGTGGTGGCGGGCGCCTGTAGTCCCAGCTACTCGGGAGGCTGAGGCAGGAGAATGGCCTGAACCCGAGAGGCAGAGTTTGCAGTGAGCCGAGATTGCGCCACTGCACTCCAGCCTGGGTGACAGAGTGAGACTCTGTCTCAAAAAAACAAAACAAAACAAAACAAACAAAACCAAAAAAAACCTTAGGCTTTTAACTATCATGGTGTAATCTCTCATTGATATTTTGATAAAATTATGTTTGGATCTTGTCCTCAGAAATAAAATTATGGACATGTACACCCCAAAATATGTGTACAATTTCAAAGCGTTCACAGATCCCTAGAGCTCTTCCACAGATGAGTCTAATTATAATGCCACCAAGAGGACCCCATATTACTCATTGTCATCTTAAATCCTTGGTGACTTCTGAGCTTTCCCTTTCAAGTCCTACTGTTTCTATATTACCTTTTACAGTCATACTTCAAATGTTGTAAGACCCCCGGTCTTCTGCTTGTGACACTGCCCTCAACAGGATCTATAGTGAGTCTGTAGGCACATTCATGCCTAATATGACCACCTCCTTTTATGCCGTCTCTTGCCTTACCACTGCATAACGCTTAAGAAACTGATCTTAAGAAGGACACTACATGTAGAACTAGTGCACATGTTTTTTTTTTTTTTTTTTTTTAAATAAATAAATGATCACCAGGACGAAATCTATCCTGACTCACTTCCAAGTTTATCTCAGACACCCAGTGCCCAATCACTTAAATGCGTGGTTCCTCACCACAAGTGAGCCCTTGGTGCTGCCAGGCAACCCTGCTACATTCCCCAACCCATTCAGTTTCCAGTTCTCCTAAGTGGTTATTCTGCAGTTTTCCCCTCCCATTTCATTTCTTTTTTCTTTTTTTTTTTTCTTTTTTCAGAGATGGAGTCTTGCTCTGTTGCCCAGTCTGGAGTGTAGTGGCTCACTGCAACTTCCGCCTCCTGGGTTAAAGTGATTGTCCTACCTCAGACGCCCAAGTAGCTGGGACTACAGGTGCACGCTACCATATCTGGCAATTTGTGTATTTTTAATTGAGACAGTTTTCACCATGTTGGCCAGGCTGGTCTTGAACTCCTAACCTTAAGTGATCCACCCACTTTGGCCTTCCAAAGTGCTGGAATTGCAGGCGTGAGCCACCATGTCTGGCCACCCCTCCTCCTATTTCTAAGGCCTCCTTCCCTAGCCTCACTTTCAGCTGATGACCTTGCTTTCCTTTTTACTGAGAAAATTTCTTCTGATTGCATAGGTGAATGTCCACTAACTCCCACAACTTCTACTCCACTACTTGCAGGTGACTTCTGCTCTCTGTCTCTCTCCCATTTCTACAGACAAATTGCCCTTTTCCAAGGCCAATCCCTTATTTTGGGTCTTAGATTCCATTCTCCTTTTGCTTTTTCAAGAACATTGCTCTAATTTTTCTGTTTCTACCACATCACTATTTCCCTGTTTTCTACTGAATCATTGCCTTTAGCATACAAACATATTGTAATAGCTCTCATCATTTGTTTTTTAAAGTCTCATCGCTCATCATCTTCCTTCAGTCTGCTATTCCATTCTTCTGTTCCCCTGAGCACCAAAACTCCAAAAGTGTTTTTTTGCCTACTGTCCTCAGTTCCCTCTCAATCTCTTTTCAACTCAATTTTTCTAAATCTGATAGTCATTTCTATGTTCCTCATTCTACTCATCCTACTGGCAGTATGTGGCAATGTTGATGTCTCACTTCTTCTTAACATACTGTTCTCATTTGGTTTTGCAGACCCCCACATTCTCCTGTTTTGTTCACCTCATCATCATTCCTTCTCAGTTTCCTTTGGTGGCTTTTTCCTTCTTTTATTGACCTCTAAGCATTAGAGTGTCCCAAGGCACAATCTCTGCACATTTCCTCTTCCCTTTCTACCCTCAGGTTCAAGTGCTCTAATCTGCTACTCTGGATTTAATTACTATCCACCCCAGTGGTTCTCAGCTGAGGGTGATTTTTGCATTGTCTGGAAACACTTTTGGTTGTCACAACTCGGGGAAGGTGCTACTGGCATCTAATGGTTGAAGGCAAGGGAAGCTGCTGAATATACTAAAATCCACAGGACCACACCCCACAACAATAAAAAGTATTCAGCCCAAATGTGCTAAAGTTGAGAAACCTTGATCTACCCAGACCTCTTCTCTGAACTCTAACCTTGTATGTTTAACTTTCTACTCAACATCCTCATTTGCATATTTATAGGTATCTCAAAGGTAACACATCCCAAAGTTGTGATTCCCCATGCCTCAGCTCAGCTTCCCTAGAAAGCATAACCCAAGACAGGGTTACGTGCTAATACTTTAATGGGAGGTGTGAACCCAGAACCATGAGAGGAAGAGAAAAGGAAAGCGAGACAGGGAAGGACAGGGTGCAGATCCAACGAGAAGAGTTACCAAACTGGTTACTGCTTCATGAGTCACAAAGAGACACAGCCTTTTCATTAGACCATGTGGTTGCTTGGCCATGAAAAGAATAAAGGTAGAGGGAATTTACCTACGAGCTCCCTCCTGGCTTGCATCTCCCACTGGGCAAGCTCCTCTTGGTTCATTGAGCTAATGCCCCCCTGGGTTTGTGTTGCTCACCTAGGCCTTTTTGCAGTCCTGAGGAATCCAGATTCCACTCCTTGCAGTGTCATCAACTTCAGAAGGCAGAACTACGCCACCCATAGAGTTGACTTTTCCAGCAGCACCTGCAGCGGGGCAAGTGGTCATAGGACAAGACAATGGTGAGCTGGAGAGAATCTGAGGAGATGCCTAAGCTGCCCAAAACAGTGACTACTAAGACACACAAGGTCTCAGACTTCAAGGAGCTCCTAAGCCGCACAACACAATGACAACTAAGACACAGAAGATCTCAGACTTCAAGGAGCTCACATTCAGGTAGGAGAGAAACTGTTTGGGACACTCCTACAGTAAATGATATTACCATTTATCTGGTTATTAAGGCCACAAGCCTAGGAGACAGTCCTAAAACTTTTCTTTCCTCACATTCCAAATTCTGTCATCTCTATTTCAAGATATAATTCTCTTCCAAAAACTCCTTACAAGCTCACCACAGTCTCCCTCATCTAAGCCATCATTGCTTATGCTACTTAATAACCTCCAACCTTGTGTCTTGTTTCTAGTAGCCAGAATAATCTTCAAGAAATGCAAATCATAGTACTATATTGATGCATATCCTCCAGTAGGTTCCCATTGTACTCAGCATGAAATGAGACGCCCTGCATGATCGGGGCTCTGCCTGCCTTTCTGACCTACCTTTGTTGACATTCTTTCTTGGTCACTTCTTTCTGGCCGTAGTGGCCCTCTTGTTTCCTGAATATGCTGAATAGGCAAGTCTGTCCTTGCCTTGGGACCTTTGCTCTTACACCCATCCTTCTCATCTTCCTGTTCCTTGCTCTCTCTTCTTGATGTTTTTTGTTCAAATGTTACTTCTGCAGAGAGGCCCTTCTTATCTGCAAACCTATATTTGTCACTTACTGTACCTGTTTCTTAATTTTCTTTATCCAACACTATAATGTATGAGGTATGTGTTTATTGCCTGTATCTCCCACCAGAATATGAGCTCCATGAGACCTGGGACCTTATATGTCTCCATTCCAGTGAGAGGGCAGTGTCTGGCCCACAGCTGGGGCTGGGCAAATATTTGTTGAATTAATAAATATCTTCAGACCCTTACCAAGGGAGGACTTCCATCAAGAGTGTTGAGTTCCAGTTAGCCAGGTGTGATGGCTTGTGCCTATTGTCCTGCTAGCTACTCCAGAGGCTAAGGAGGGAGGATTGCTTGAGCCCAATACTTCCAGGTTGCAGTGAGCTATGATTACACCACTGAACCCTGTCTCAAAGAAGAAGAGGAAGAAGAGGAAGAGGAAGGAGGAGGAAGAGGAGGAGGAGGAGGAGGAGGAGGAGGGGGAGGAGAATGCTGAATTCCTATGTCACAATTTTCTTCCAGTCCCTTGGAGGTCCAGTCCTGTTGTAAACACATCTATCAGAGATGTCGAAGATTTCCTAATATGCCCCCCAATAAAACCCTGAATTTAGGAACCTTGGATCCCATCCAATCTGTGAATCCCTTCTAGCAAGGCAATCTCCTAATGCTGAGTTAGGGCACATGCATTCACATGAAGCTAGGAAGATGACAATCTTAGGGACATTTAAAGGAAGGCAATGGTTTATAGGAAGAGGGAGGTACAAGATAAGGACAGAGAAAGTGGAGAATAGGGAAGCTCAGTAGTGCTAGGATATGATCAGAAAACCCTTGTCTAGTAGAGTTATCCCCGATAGGATTCTAGCAGCAGCAGCAGCAACAAAACCAAGAGACTTGATGTTACTTCAGCTGGGAGCTTCATATTTATATATCTGTTTTTATTAAAAAAAAAAAAAACTATTTATTTGCATTAGAGCAGCAGTGCAGAAAGGTAGGGATCCCTGGAGCTATTGAGATTGAAGGATATGCGTGTGGAAGGTGGGAAAAGGGCAGAGTTCAATATGGGAAGGAGGAGTATAAAAGAACTCATTGTTCATGAAAGAAAAGCTGGGGTATGGATCTGAAGGAGGGGAGGGAACACACACTTTTGTTTTTCTGAAGGGAATGCTGGCGTCTGAATCTGGAGGAAGGATTTAACTAGTTCCAGACAGGGACTGTTGCACTGCCTGGGCAATCCCGCAGAGGCCCCTGCTTTCCACCAGCCACAATAGAGCGGGGAGGATGCAATCATTGGATTTGATTAAGGAGGTGGGTGGTGTAGGCAGGAGGCAACAGTGGTGAGAAGGGTGGTCCCAAGGCCGAGGGAGGAGCCAATCAGCGGCGACTCTGGGCTCTTGCAGCCTCCTTAGAGACTCCACAGCCCTGGAAGTACCAAACTGCCGGCAGCCTTTTCTCGCGCTGCAGGCGCGGAGACTCAGCGCCTCTGGGGGCGCAGCTCCAGCCGCACTCGCAGGGCACGGCGCACGCCCCCGGCTCCTGCTGCCATGCGCCTCTGCGGGGGACCCTTTCCGAATAAATTGCAAGCTTTGAAAGTGGCCTTGTGGAGGCACCAGGCTGGGGAAAGAGGCTGCGGGAGGAGGGGCATAGGGTGGGAGGTGAGTAGGCGACTTGCTTCTCAGATTATTCCCAATTAGCACCAAGTTGGCAGACAACCCCACAAACCCACGAAGCCTTCGGTCCCCCACAAGTCACATTCTCTGTATTTCAGAATAATCGGATTGTAAGAAAACTTCAAGTCCTATCGTAGGTTAAAGAGGGACAGGCTCTTAGCACCACCGCCGCCTAGTAAAACTACATGGAACAAACCCAGGGATCCTCAACTGCACAGCTCTGCCTAAAGTCTGCAGCTCTGAGAGTCCAGCCGGCGGGGGGAAGCTGGGAGGGCCCCGCAGAGAGCAAGGGCCTTCTTGGGGGAGGAGCGGAATGGGGCGCAGAGCAGTGCGATCGAAGAGGGTTACTGTGGGACTGCACAAAAGCAAACCCATTGGAGGAGTTTTGCCAGAAACACCACCGCCTGCATTGCGTCGGACCTGACCATTTCCAATGTGAAATTCCCGGGGAAGGTCGCGAGCCGCCAGGGGCCGTGCGTGGGCGGGGCGGTGGGCCACAAGGGAAGTAGAGTTAGTGGTCGGCTTTTCTGGTAGGAGAGGAAAAAGCTGTGCTGGCAAGGGTGGGAACTGAATGACAACCCCGCTCTCTTCCAAACCACCCCCTCATATTTTCCATCCACCTCCTCGCGCCTGCCCTCCCCCGCCCTCCCCAACCCACGCCCGGGTGGGCCAATCGCTGCTCTGTATTCCAGGCGCTTTCTCAGGTTTCTGCTGATCTTGCAGCGCCCAGAAATGGACCGAGCGGACCCGCCGCCGCACGCACCCTGCTCCACTCCGAGCTCCTGAGGGCTCCCGGCGCGCCGCGTAGCCTTGGCGAGGTCCGCGCTGGGGTGCGGCGAGCGAAGGGAACTGGAGAGCCATGTAGATCCAGGCTCTTGCCCGCCCGCCTCCTTCGGGATCGAATCAAGGGCTCCCATAGTGTTAGGAGGGGGCGAGAGTGCTGTTTATCGTCATTTGCCTCTGAGCTTCGGGAGAGGGTGATATTTTGCTTTTCCGCCCCGCATCCTCCGGAACTCCCTGCACCGGAGAGAGGACGGCGTCTCCAGGTTGCTGGCAACCGGTGAGAATGGGGGTAGGGAATGAACATTTTCGCCGTAGCTCCTCGGTAAAGCGATTGTCCAACTGAGAGGGGCGTCGGACGAGCGGACCAGGGCGGCGAGTTTGCCCGGCGCGTCTCGGATGCTGCTGCGGCGGCCGCCGCGGCTCCCGCCAGGGCACTGCAAAGGCGACCTGCCGCATTCCCACGCGGGCTCTCCGCCGACTCAGCACCGCCCCTGCGCCAAGCCGGCCGGCCGGCCAGGTAGGGGGTTCCCCAGCTCGGGGCTGCAGAAGCGGGGGTTGGGGCGACGGGGTGGGGGAGGCCGGGGGTGCGGGGATGCTGCCTGGGACCCAGAGCTTCCCCCGGCGTCTCTCGGCGCTTTTCCGATCTCTAGTTTAACGAAGTTGTAAACAGATCGGCTGTTGGGCATTGGGGAAAGTGGGATGGAAGAGCCCCAAACTTGGATTTCCGGGTGTCTGCGTGTCGTCTGTCCGTGTGTGTGTGATAGCCCTAGTAAACGTCCAGTGCTTTCTCGAGCTAGAGGTCTGTGTTCTTCGGTGTCTGTAGGTCCGTCCCATCCGAATGCTTCTGATTTTCTACCCCCGTATCACTTTCTATTTCTCTGCAGCGTCCATCGATCGCCCTGGTGGGAGCTTAGAAGGCGGCAGGCGAAGAGGGGTAGGAGGGGGGAGAGCCGAGGAGAAGCAGAGGGGGTGGCAGGCGTGGGGATCTGCTGAGCCGGCACTGCACCGGGTCCTAGCAAGGCTCTCGGAGGGGAGGGGAGGCCAGGGCGACCCCCGAAGCCATGGCCCAGTCCGCTAGAACGGCACTGCGTTAAGGCACCTGGGATCAGGAAGAAATATCTAAACAACAACAACAACAACAACAAAAAGCCAACAAACCCCCAAATCCAAACCCGACCCTCTGCAAAAAGCAGCACCCGGCCCGCAGGCGAGGGGGATTCCAAATTGAGTAAAAGGCAGGGTGGAGGGGAAGGCAGCGAGAGGCAAAGTCGCAGATCTCCCGACCTGCTCATTTTGAAGCCCCTCCCCCTGGGCGTGAGGGAGACGCGCACTCCGGTGGGGGGGCCGCTTGGGTCCCCCCCACCCCTGGTCCCTGGCTGTTTCCCACCCCGGGCTCTCTCCTGGCCTCCCACCCCCGCGCCCGGCTTTCACCATGACGGTGATGTCTGGGGAGAACGTGGACGAGGCTTCGGCCGCCCCGGGCCACCCCCAGGATGGCAGCTATCCCCGGCAGACCGACCACGACGACCACGAGTGCTGCGAGCGCGTGGTGATCAACATCTCCGGGCTGCGCTTCGAGACGCAGCTCAAGACCCTGGCGCAGTTCCCCAACACGCTGCTGGGCAACCCGAAGAAACGCATGCGCTACTTCGACCCCCTGAGGAACGAGTACTTCTTTGACCGCAACCGGCCCAGCTTCGACGCCATCCTCTACTACTACCAGTCGGGGGGCCGCCTGCGGAGGCCGGTCAACGTGCCCCTGGACATGTTCTCCGAGGAGATCAAGTTTTACGAGTTGGGCGAGGAGGCCATGGAGAAGTTCCGGGAGGACGAGGGCTTCATCAAGGAGGAGGAGCGTCCTCTACCCGAGAAGGAGTACCAGCGCCAGGTGTGGCTGCTTTTCGAGTACCCCGAGAGTTCGGGGCCCGCCAGGGTCATTGCCATCGTCTCCGTCATGGTCATCCTCATCTCCATCGTCATCTTTTGCCTGGAGACGCTCCCCGAGCTGAAGGATGACAAGGACTTCACGGGCACCGTCCACCGCATCGACAACACCACGGTCATCTACAATTCCAACATCTTCACGGACCCCTTCTTCATCGTGGAAACGCTGTGTATCATCTGGTTCTCCTTCGAGCTGGTGGTGCGCTTCTTCGCCTGCCCCAGCAAGACGGACTTCTTCAAAAACATCATGAACTTCATCGACATTGTGGCCATCATTCCTTATTTCATCACCCTGGGCACCGAGATAGCTGAGCAGGAAGGAAACCAGAAGGGCGAGCAGGCCACCTCGCTGGCCATCCTCAGGGTCATCCGCTTGGTAAGGGTTTTTAGAATCTTCAAGCTCTCCCGCCACTCTAAGGGCCTCCAGATCCTGGGCCAGACCCTCAAAGCTAGTATGAGAGAGCTAGGGCTGCTCATCTTTTTCCTCTTCATCGGCGTCATCCTATTTTCTAGTGCAGTGTACTTTGCCGAGGCGGAAGAAGCTGAGTCGCACTTCTCCAGTATCCCCGATGCTTTCTGGTGGGCGGTGGTGTCCATGACCACTGTAGGATACGGTGACATGTACCCTGTGACAATTGGAGGCAAGATCGTGGGCTCCTTGTGTGCCATCGCTGGTGTGCTGACAATTGCCCTGCCCGTACCTGTCATTGTGTCCAATTTCAACTATTTCTACCACCGAGAAACTGAGGGGGAAGAGCAGGCTCAGTTGCTCCACGTCAGTTCCCCTAACTTAGCCTCTGACAGTGACCTCAGTCGCCGCAGTTCCTCTACTATGAGCAAGTCTGAGTACATGGAGATCGAAGAGGATATGAATAATAGCATAGCCCATTATAGACAGGTCAATATCAGAACTGGCAATTGCACCACAGCTAACCAAAACTGCGTTAATAAGAGCAAGCTACTGACCGATGTTTAAAAAGCAAAAGCAAGCAAACAAAAAAAAGCCCCACTTAGCAGCTCAAAAGACTTAAAAAACAAAACAAAAAACCTGGTGACTCATGTCACGCTTTGTAGATACTTTACTAAGTAGACTTCGAATGCTCTATTTAACTGTCAATGCATTGTTGCATTGAGGATTTTGGGGGTGGTGAACCAGAAGCTTTCAAGATCCATGACAATAAACTATTTTCCTTTTATTAAAAAATGGGAAAAGAGAGAGTATTTTCTAAAACTGGCTTAAAAAGATTAGTCCATGAACTAGTCTAGGTAAAACAATAATCATATGCTTCCCCAAACTGAAACATTTTTAATGCTTTGGTTTCTTTAACTTTTTTAAAAACTCAAAACTAGACGATCGCTTAGAAATATAAAATTAAAATTTGCATGGGACTCCAGTAAAAAATCTTTGCAAACTGCATAGCACATTGAAGACAGTGCATCAGATGTATTATATGTAACATGATAGACCAGCCAAAATGGACAATGAATAAATATTTTTATTTCGATCAACTGAACTGCATATTACAAGGTGAAAAAAGAAAACTCCAATTACTTAAGACTGGTTCACAAAGCACCTTATAAATTGGATACTGGTCCTGATCTGTAGGGATTTCCTCCTGGGCCCATTCTCTTTCTAATCCAGATTGTTCTCTAAGAAACAGATAACTGAATTAAATTAATTGATTCATCTGCAGTGCTGCTAAATTTTCTGAACTGCAGATGAGCCAAATACAGGTCTTTTCTCACCAGGCCTGCACTCCGACCCCTGGCTTTCAGAACTGGATGTAAAACCTTAGCCTCCTTATTGCAAGAGAGCACAAATGAAGTTAAATGTAAGCATGTTTGAATCTGATACAATTTACTTTATAATCGCATGCTGAGAAGTTAGCCCAGACAATAGGGGATAAGCTTAAGTTGAAATCGATTCTTCTAAAAATAGATCCTTTTTCATTTGCATTCACCAAAAGTGCACTCCTCCATTTATTAACTATTTTATTAGTAAATAAAGTACTGTATTTAAGTGCATATGTTAGTCAGATGGGAACAATAACTTTTTGGAGCTCAAAGCATGTTCTCTTATTCAGCATTATGGCCTATTTGACTAAGATGTACCTTGAATAAATTAATGCATGATTTCAGTAATAAAAATTTAAAAAGTAATAAAAATTACAAGTCTGTGGGATGAAAGGCCCAATAGAAATTATGGGGGGTGGGGGTGGGGGCACTCAGTCAATTTTCCTGCCTTTGCTCAGGGAAATACCAGGTTTTTGTGCAGGTATAGGCGGAGAGAGGACCAATATGCCCATCCCTTAAAGGGAAGCCATGTGAAAAACTAAATAAATCATCAAGATATATATAGCAACACCTAAGAACAAGTATTCTTTCTAGCTGAAGACAAACACAAGCAACACAAACAAACAAACAAACAAACAAAAAAAAGGTGCAATACTGCATGTTTTTTGGTGCATTCTTAGGATGTAAATGAAAATGTTTCTCTATTGTATGCATCCAAAGCAGAGCTGATTTTTTTTCTTTGCAGTCATTATTTGAAGTCTGCAGAGACTTCAGCCCTCCCCTTGAGGCTCCCTGAAGAAACTAAACCAATTGATTTAATAGTTGCTTAGTGCCTTTATCCTGTACCCACAGTGAACTGCAGAAAGTGCCTCCTTGACAGAGCTGAGAAGTTAGGTAACAAAAGTGGGGAAGGGTTGGGGCACAGACCTTTTGCTTTTTCTTTTTCCATTCTCGCTCTCTCATTTCACCACTGTGAGAAGACCACACCACCCTAAACCCTGGAGAGGAGAGTCCCAGGAGGGTGCTGTCTCTCTGGCCATCTACTAGCATTGGTCCCTTTGACAGCCTGACGCTGGATGTGAACTGAGACCCATCTTTGAAGTGGACGTGAACTGTGAACTTGTTTTTTCCTCTTCTCCACCAGAAGCCAAGATAAACTTTTTGGGAATTTGTTTCCTATCGAGGGCCACTTTGGACACACAAGGCTTCCTCAGGTCCAGTGTAGTGCTCCTGGCACCTTTCCTTATTCTTTCTCTGTTAGTAACAGCACTTTGCAAATCTCTCTGATGGTCCAATCTTTTCGGGCATTGTTATGGATGTGAGAACACTCAGTTCATAATAACCTTTCCTAGGCCTTCCCTCCCGGTCTACCCCTTTCAGATATTTCCTGTGACGCTCCTATGACCTTCCCACCTGGCAGTCACTTCACAGGCTGAACATCTAACTTCTGCTGCCCCAGTCACTCAGCCCAGAGAATGGTGGGGACCCTGTTCCTGGCTGGAAAACAGCCACGGAACACAGGCCTCTGGAGCTTGGCAGCTGTCCACCCGTGGAGAGGTACTCACAGCCTTTTTAAGGACCCTGAGGTGGGGAATCTTCATTCTGCGCTTAGCATGTGGCTGCCTGTTACCTGACATTCTGGCCCAGCTTCTTTCGAAAATCTGTTCTGTTTCTCCCACCCCTTTCCCCCATCCTGTCCTAGAACTAGCAGTGAGGCAGTCACCCTAGAAACTCGAGTTACACCCATTCTGGCTAACTCGATTAAAAGAAAGAACATGGATATCTTTTTTTCCTATGTGACTTCTGTGAATCTGTGAGATGAACACAACACACATCGTGGAAGATGAGGGGCCAAGAACTGCACGGCATTCGACTACAGGGCATTAAACCCTCCCATGTGATGTCTCCTTCTCGTCTGAACCTTAACTCATTCTGGTGATTCCTTTCCTACTTGCTTAAAAATCCCCAATTAGGAAAAAAATGCCAACCTCCTGCCAGTCCTGGGGATATCTTGATCTTTCATTTCAACGTTGAGGTCTAGTGCACACAGAACTTGAAACACCGCACTCTGTCAACAGCAATAATCCACTCAGTACTGTGGGATGGATGGGTTAATGGATGAGAAAATGGCACCAAGACTGACTTTGGGTACTTGGTATACTTAGCATGGTTACACCCTGGAGTGGTTGATTCTTCTGCATGTGATATAGAAAAAAGTGCTGCATGCGGTGAACCTGTCAGCCTGGGACTGGGGATGAGTTGTTGTTATGAGTTTGGGGTGCTGTGAGGAAAATGAATGCTGCTTAGCTCATCTGTAGGTCATTGCAATGAATTCAGTAAGAATGGAGTACAGGGATTATCTGTGTAGCATAGGCATGCGATGTTTGACCAAGCTCTTACCCCTGGCACTGCAATGTGTTGAAATGTCTTTGTAGACCTGAAGGTGCACTTAACAAAACTGCCTATTAAGGGATGACTATTTTTTGGTTTACTTATTCTTATTTATTTTAGCAGGCTCTTTACCTTTTCTTCCCCTTCCTAGGCATGGAGCTCTAACAGCTCATGTCCTGACTATGTGTTTTCTCTAGGAGAAGACTGTTGATGTGCTGATAGCCATAACTCCTCTCTTCCAGTCTATTGGGGCCCTAGTTCAATAGGGTGGCATTGGAAGGGTTGGTCACAGCAGGGCTGTTAGCCATCCCAGAATCTCTGAAGTGGTTAACTCACCTGAAGTGATCTGAATCAGAGAGACCAAAGACATTCATTTCCTCTGTCCTCAGATTTCTAGAAGACAAATTCCAGCCAGGAAAACTTTCTGTTTTTGCATCTCCCTTTTCCCACTTGTGCACAACTCCCCTTGCACTGCCTGGAGACTTGAGTTCTGATTTTCAGTTATATCGGTTCATTGGGAGTGTGTTCGTGGGTGAGCCTTGCAAAATCAGATACACCAAGAGCAAGTCCTTCTCCCGGATTCCGGCCAGTGGGCAGTCATTTCCCTGAAATGGAATTGTAGGGCAGGTTTAGAATCCACCATGGTGGACCTGAAGCACAGGTGGTGTCACAGTCTTGATTCGCTTGAGAATTAAAAACATACATGTAAATGGCAAATGAGGAATACATTTTTTTTTAAAGTAGAAATTTGGTTGAGCCTATAAAGGGCCCTCTTCACATTATGTATAGTTACACATTTTTCAAATGAGTTACCATCTAAAAGTCAATAAAAATAGTTTCCTAGCCCTCTCATTTAATATAGGAGACCTCAAAACACATGCTTTTAAAAAATTTTACATTTTAATTCTTAGTTTGGTAGATTGGATTGAAAGAAAGGAGAAAGAACATTAGCAGAAGGCACTTTCCCATTTTCTTCCAGGAATGACTTATTCCTGGGGTGGTGAGAATTGGTGGGTGGTAACCATCCATAGTATAAAATTGTTAGAAAGAATATAAACTGCCAAACAAGCATGTTATCTTCAGGCTTTTCCAAGCAAGAATGGAGTCTTTTGATGTTTATGTTCATTTTAAGAAGACAAACAAACTAAAATTTTAAGACCAGACGCAACCCAAGTTGAATTGTGATCTCAGGAGGTGACCTCTCATTCACCATGTGGCATATTACTACTTGTATTTACATCATGGAATTTCAGGGTATATGTGAACATGTCTAGTATGACTCAGGTAAACCTTAAAAGAATGTATGTTACTTACCATTTTTGTAAAGAAGCAAACAGGAGCTGAATTGTTAACCAAAACTGTTCCATTACCTTGGGTCACTGTGCAAACTAATTCAGGGTATAGATGTAAAGTTTAGAAGCCTTGGGATTAAATGCCAGCCTCTTTGCTCAGGCAAAATGACCCTGGGCTTTCTTGGGAAGTCCAGCATGTATGTAAGGGGTGAGGCCCTGCTGACCTCAGGGCTATTAGCTTTAAGGAGATTAACCCTAGTCACAGTGATTTTCATTTAGGAGCTAACTAGGAGTTTACTTTTTATGATATGAAACTTCAAAGAGTATAGAAAATTTTTGTACCACAATCAAAGAAGAAGAAGAAATGGTGTGTGGAAAGAAAGCAAAACAAAACAAGAAATCTCTTGTAAAATATTCCAGGTCAAAGTTGTCTCCTCTCCAAACCTTGCAGAAGCACCTTTCTTCTCTTCAGCGCACTGTTTTGGGACTGTTTATGCATCAGATGTAAGTAGACAACATGGACTCCATGTGACATGCCTCTAATAGTAAAGATAAAGTATTACTGAGGTGAAAAATAAAAATTGACTAGTATTAATTGAAAGTGCACCATCAGGACAACAAACCATTTAAGCTGAAAAAGCGCTATTTTATTTCTTCAGTTTGCCAGTTGCTTCACCTTGAGTTAAGGACATGTCTCATCTTCACCTACTGTGCACTTTCCCTTCTCTAACTGTGTAATATGTCAGGTCAAGGACATTGAATGTTATGAATTGAGAACCTAATTGATGCGCATAGTTTTCATCTATGCAATTTTACTTGCTTCTGTCACTTTATGATCTGTTCATATTTGGCATCAATTAAAGATAATTTTTAAGGATCTTATCAAGGAATATCTTGACTGGTTATTTGTCTCTTGTTTAACTGGTCTTTTGGGGGCCCTTTTCTTCCACCTTCTTCTGTGGGGGTCTCTCTAAATAGTGGGATAAATACAAGATCAGATCATGAAACAGCCGTGTTGCCTTTGGCCCACATGGTCTGTTTCTGCTGTCCAAGGACATACCCTGGGGTTACGTTTTGAGGATAAATTCAGTTTGATCTCAGGTAAGATCCCAAGTGAAGACCGTTGGAATTTGGCCTGTGGACGTTAGTGTGGAAGGAGGATCAAGTTTTTAAAATAAAAGAAGAAATGAGGCTCAGGGGAGTAAAGTCATTGGTTATACTCACTTAAGTTGTTTTGATTTGAAACAATTTTTTATGCACAGTCAGAGAAGCTTTGCAGGAAAGATAACTGCGTGTGTGTGTGTGTGTGTGAGAGAGAGAGAGACACGACTGTGTGTATGTATGTAACAGTGTTGTGGTTTGGAATCAACTGACTGGATATTTGCAGTGCGGTGTTAGGAGTGATTTTGATGTGGAAAAATAACGTGGTTCCTATCTATTCTTTACATAGGCTTTTTCCCTGTAGTTCTACACGTGGTTCACATTTCTTTCTTCCTGTTTTTTTTTTTTTTTAAATGACTCGTTGGTGCGTTTTCTTTTGAATCTTCCTAAGATTTAGATCTTCTCTTTTCCTCCTTGTGAATATCACATTTTCTACACATTCTTTTATGTCAGAGCAAACAGGCGGAGGTGCTTTTGACAGGGGTCTGTTACATGCTAACTGCACTGGGTGGCTGGTGCATCATCGTAGAAGAGTATTGCACTGTGATAGGTTCATGTTACAAGATTTGCAGATGAATCTTTCTTTTGCTGTAGAAGTTGCCACTGAAAGTAGACTACAAACCTGGGCAGGCTGACCATTATTTTTCTGTTGTGGTCAAGAAACATGCCAGGCTAAGCTCTGACAGAGAAGGTAAGAAGACAGCCCAAGACACACCAACAGCAGTGGATGTTTCTCAAAGCTCAGCCTTAGAATGGTCTTCTTGAAGCAGAAACAGATAGAACTAGGTAGCTGCTAGGAATAGGGCTGTAACTGGAAGCTTTGTTGTTGACAAAGCTTTAAAAAGAAGTCAGGTCAGTTTAAAGGGGGGAGAACAGAGAGCAGATGTGATCTGAAGTCAGCGACTCTGCCACTGGGTGGGAAACTGCCTGCCGCAGTCAGTCCTAATTTCTGGATTCTGACCAGGTTTGAGTGTGGAGGGAGGGCCAGCCCTAAGGCTGGTGGCAAAGTACTGAGTGGATAAGACACAGCATGGCAGGCAGTATACCTGGAAAACAGCCCTTTGAACCAGTTTGAAAACAGACAATTTACGACATCTTATTTAATTAATTAAATCTAAGATACCATTACTTGTAAGATGCAGTGTTATCTGACATATTTGTAAGAAAGAGAGAACACTGACAATTATGACCTGCCATGGCATTGATTCATCCCAATTTTACAGATGTGAAAAGGTAAAAAGAGGAATCTTCAAATTGATATGCTATAGTGATTCTAGTATTTCCCTCCCCCATTTTTATTTCTTGGTGTGATTAAGTGTTTGAATTCTGGTCCCTTAAATTTGGCAGTTTTGTGCAGATGTGAACCCTGAATAGAACCGTCAGATCTTATTTTAACTATATTTTTATCCTTCAGTATTTTTCTTGGCCCTGTCCCTGACTTAGGCTTTGTGCTAGGCATTGGAGGTGTGTTAGGTGACAGAGCAATGTACTCTACAGATCCTCTGCCCAGCAAAGGACTTAGACTTAATTGTGATCTACGGAATGAGGCTGGTCTTGTGTTATTCCCTCTCTCTCCCTAGAAAAGCACTCCCTCTATCATCAGATGTTCAGAATCATCAGCGGCCCTTTGCTTTCAAAGTTCAAAGCAGCTGGGCACGTTCATTCCCAGGAAGGTGCTAACAGCAACACTTCTAGTCTGGATAGCTATCTTTGCAGTTTTCAAACCCTTTCCACGTTAGTTATATTGCTTTCTTCTACTTGGTGAATTAGGTTGGGCTGATATTGCTGTCTTCATTTTATAGGCACAGGGATCTGCCCCCAACATTGCTGGGCAGATGAAGCAGGCCTGGGTTTATTGATGATTCTTTGGGCCAGTGTCTGGCACACAGTAGGGGCTCTGAATGTTTATTGAACTGATCAAATGTTGGAAAGTGTAATGTCACATGGTAAAAACAAACCAATGGATTTCGTGTAGGCATTTAGCCTTTTTGAGCCTTTAAATTGCCCTTTTATTTTTTGAGATGGAATCTCACTCTGTTGCCTAGGCTGCAGTGCAGTGGCGCGATCTTGGCTCACTGCCCTCTGCCTCCCAGGTTCAAGTGATTCTCCTGCCTTAGCCTCCCAAGCAGCTGGGGTTACAGGCGCGTGCCACCACACCCTGCTAAATTTTTGTGTTTTTCTAGAGGCAAGGTTTCACCATGTTTACCAGTCTGATCTCAAACTCCTGGCCTCAAGCAATCTGCCCACCTCGGGCTCTTGCAGTGCCGGGATTACAGGCGTGAGCCACCGTGCCTGGCCTAAATTGCTCATTTCTAAAATACGACTATAATAGCTCATAAGGTTGTGTGGATTAAATGAGATCATATAGGTCCACATGTTTGGCGAATTCTAATGAGTTTTATCAATGTGAGATGTTAATAGATATGTTGTTAGTTACAAGGACAAAGGAAAGAGCAGGAGGAGGCCACTGCGTCATTCCTCTCTAGAGGGGGAGCCACATTTTAAAGGACGACTCCAGGGAGATCAGGTGCCTAATTCAAAGGATGTCTTGTATGATGGCGGATCTGAAGACTTGGGGCTGAGGTTTTTTCAGTAGGAACTTCAGTTCATCCTGCACATAGTACCAGGCATACAGCAGCCTCCCAGGACCCTCAGCCACTATGTCCAGTCTTGTTCCTCCCTTGCCTGGTGGTATTAATACTATTTCACATCTTCAGACCCCCAATGGGAAGGTTAAGCTGTGCCATGCAATACGCTGAGGAACAAGAAGGAATCTTCAACAATTACATCACTTCTGATCACCTCATTTCTCCTATGTGCAAAATGTTGTCTGATTTGATATTTTTTCTTCCACCTGTGAATATTGAAAAATCAAGCAAGATGGTTAGGAAGGGTTCTCGTATGCTTGTCTGAGAGTCATTTTATAAATATAAAAATTTATTATAAACTGTCCTTGCTAAAAATAAAACAATGCTCACAAGAATATACGAGTCAATATAGTCTTTTCCTGAATAGCACATACGACACAGATGCTTATAAACATTTATAATTATAATATCTCTGCAGTGGTCTAGCTCTTCCTTCTTAAAACTGACTGGATTTAAACAGCAGTCAACTTTTGCCTGCATTTCTTTAGGAACTTCATTGGAATTAAAGTAAGGAGTAAGAATCAATCTGTTAGAATCTTGGGTTCACAAAACATTTCTCTAGAGGATAATATTCAGGGGCTAGATTGAATTCTTTAAATCTTAATCATTTTTTAAAATAGATTTTATGCAGTATGTTCATGTGTGCTAACATATTCTCATGTCTCAAGCGTTGAGCATTAAATACACTGTAGGAATGTTTCCAGATAAACTAATTCCAGTTGAAATTTATTTTTTTCAGAATTGAAATCAGAGGATGATCAATGAGTAGGAACTAAGTTTAGAATAATTACGTTTTTTGGGCTCAAGGCCAAATTCAACTTTTGTTAAAAATGCTTATTCCTCAGTATAATGAATTAAGAGTGTTTGGAAATCCCAAATGCTTTAATTATCTCTAGAGTGATGACACTTTCTTTGTTTGCATTCCACTCAATATCATTATTTCACTGCTTCAGAAAGGAAGTAATTTTGTTTTATGTGAGTTGCAAAGGGAATCTTTCTGAGACGAAGATTCACTGTACATTGTATTCCTCTTTCATTAACAGGCAAAATATTTTTTAATATTAAGGAGAAAGTTGTGCATGTGTCAGCCTTAAAAGATGGAATGCTCACCTCAGTTTTTGAAAGATCAAAGGATATTAGCTTATTGTTAAAGGAAGTTTCTAGTGAAGATGGAATAGCTGTCTTAAGTTTACACAGGGTGAAGATCACTTTTTTGGCATTCACAAAATAATGCTCACCCCTAATGGATAAAAACGAGTACTCAAAACATAATTTAATCATGGTGTTGGTGATTCAAGAAAGAAAATTACTTAACTTTATCCCATACAAAGTAATTAGTGTGCTGGAAGAAGAGTGTTTGCCACTGCAAGAATTTCCAAGTAGTGCATTAGAACAGAATGTTTTAAGTCAAAGACACCCACCAGATATAAAACAAGGGTAAAAGAAAGTTGCTTAGCATGTGAAAGTCAAATCCTTTGTTTTAGTTATAATGCCCAAGAATTTGCAGCAAGAGTATGAAGGGTAAAATGAGGTTGATGACGTTTACCTGATCGAAGGTGGTTAAGTTTGGCTAGGGCAACTTTCCAGTCTCCGGTTTTCAGATAGATGATTAGGAAGCAGACTGATACTGGGAAGATTTGACATCCTTCTTACCTGTTGAGCAATATGCAGTATATCAAGTCACTCAATAAGTACCCAAGGCTAAAATGGTGACTAAAACAATGACTCATCAGTTAATGCTATTTAATGTTAAGTGATGGACTCTGATGCTGTTTTTAAAAAGCCATGTAAATCATCCCACGTGTCAATTTTGTGTGCTCAATGGTTAGCCAAATATGACGGAAATGGTTATTGGACTCTGGACTAAATGATCCAGGAATTTTGCTGGTGTTCAGTAGCATAGACTCTTAGTTATCACAGATTTTGTAGACATAGTCTTGCAGAGAAGAGGAATACATTAGATGACTTTAAGATGTGATCTTGGGTAGCCTTAAAATTCTAGTGTTTGATACTAAAGGGCAACATTTCATTAGTCCCAAAGCTACATACTGACCTAAGTGGAAAATGATTAAAGATGATTGTTAAAAAGCAGAGTCTTATAATGGCTATACAATAAGGATGATTGTTTTTCATTTAAGTACATTTTCTTTATACCTGATGAATATATTAGGCAAAATCTTTACCATTCACATAAATTATACAATCACTCTGTGAATGAAAATTCTGAACTTCTCGGCCTGTTACAGCAATTCCCAACTTCTCTGGTTGGGCTGACATTCAACTTTTATTATGTTGAGTTCAGTTCCCCAATTCAGAAAACATAGTAATTGAGATTCTCAACAAAAACTGTTGTTCTTGGTGTCCTCTTCTTTGGGGAGGAATCTTTATTATGGGTCACTTTGACAGAGTTTGTTGTTTTCATCAAAATAGTTCATTATTAATTGAATTCCCTCTCAAAACCTGCAGCCTGAACATTTCCAGAGAATATATTTCTTCTTCATTCTGCTTAAGACTGATTGGTGCATTCTCCACGTATATCCCTGCTTTCTTCAGAGGTCAGAGGTTGGCAGTCAATTTTGCTAAAAAATGGTTTAGTAGATCATCTGGGATTTGATATGTTAGAGCATCATCTTTTGGACTGATGAGTGTAGACATTCTAATATTTCTTGAGAGTCTTAAAAGTTGTTTTATTGTCACTTTAGCGAAAGTGGGAAAAGGGAACTCAGCACTTAACTTGAAGATCGAGAAATGGGACTCTTAAAATAAGCGTTGGTAGAGAAGTCTCTGGAATTTGAATTACAGTTCAGATATATTTCATCTCTTGCATAGGCTTTAAACACCCATACATCACTTACTTGGGGCCCCTGATACTTGTGTCTCCAGGAAAGTACCCATTCCCATCCCTTGTTCATGCATACATGGGTGCACATTATCATACACACACAACCACATGCATGCACACACACCTATACACCTGTCCATGAATCTGTTGGTATCATCCTTGCTATAGGGCAGGTATGTGTTAGCCCCAATGAGATAGCACTTTCAACTGATACTAAAGATTTGTCAGCTGAACACATTGGCTCATGCCTGTAATCCCAGTGCTTTGGGGGGCCAAGATGGGTGAATCTCTTGAGCCCAGGTGGTGTTTGAGACCAGCCTGGGCAACATGGCAAAACCCCATCTCTACGAAAAAATACAAAATTTACGTGGGTGTATTGATGCATGCATGTAGTCTTGGCTGCTTGGGAGGCTGAGGTGGGAGGATCAACTGAACCTGGAAGATGGAGGCTGCAGTGAGCTGTGATAGCACCACTGTACTCCAGCCTGGGCAACAGAGTGAGACCCCACCTCAAGAAAAAACAAAAAAAAGATTTGTCACCACCCCCTTATAATTAAGCAGAACAAATTTTCATAAAGAGATCATGATGAAATTTTCCATTTGGTAATTAGAGAAATTGCCATTCAAATGAAGGAAAAAGCAAAACCAAAGAGCGGAAGTTGAAGATCCCAGGATATTTTCCTCTGGGTCCATGGTGCACATCACAGTGAATGTGGTGAGGAGCGCTCTAATTCTTTCCTGCCTGGTCTATGCTCCTTCTGCTCCCCGGACGGCTCAGGTGCACAAAGACAAACAATGGGCCTGGGGCGACAGGTGCATGTGAAGCTCTGACACAGCTGGAGATGTGGCCATCTCTGAACACTGGTCTATTCCTGCCTAGGCCATTGCCTTCTACTTTGTTAAATTCAAAAAGTGTGTATTTTCTGTCCTATGGTCTGCTGAGAAAGTGACATTTCTAAGTGGAACACTAGGCTTTAAAATTTTAAGCTTTAATTTATCACCTTAAATTTGCAGAATTTGGGTTTGTGGGCCAATTCCATGTCTCTTTACTACCCCAAGACTTTGTTTGCTGGTTTATAAATATATGTGATAACAAGAATATCTGTTTCAGCAATGCTATTCGGCTGAATTACTAATGCTACACTATTTTGATTCTTTTTGAAGAAAAGTGCTTTTCCCCTACAAATCCCAGTGACACTCTTCAAATCTGGATTCGTGTAAGACTTGTCATAAATGAATAAAAATGTAAGTGATATAATATGCTAAAGGCATGCCGTTTTAGTATTATTTAAATTCATGCCTCGGTAAGCTTGGGCTTTCTGGCTTTATTTAAATTCTAACACTGCAGAACACAGGAAAGGTACACATTTGTCTACCCCATGTACAAATATCGCATAATTTAATGGCGTCTTAGTTAAAGAGGAAATAAGTGTTTCTTTTATATTTTTTACAATTCATGAAGAGCTTTCTCATACATCATCCTATTTGACCATCACACTAGACTCTTGAGGTGGTGGGTAAGCTATATGTACTTCTTTCTGCCTGAAAATTGAGTTTCCTGGGAAACAGACTAGGAGATGAAGATTACGTGCAGGAAGATTATTAGGGAGTGCTCTTGGTATGATACTTGAGGGGAGAAAGGAAATGCTGAACAGACGGAGAAGCAGAGCTGCAATGCAGTCAACACAGAGGCCAAGTCCTTCCGGAAGGAGCTCTGCAGGAGCGGGGATGGCCCTTCAGAGTTGTCCTTAGTCGGCACATGGAGGTGAGGACTTCACACTTCTCTCATTGACCTGTCTATGGGTGCAGCTGCCCTGGGAAGGAACATGACCTTGGGCAAGGTAACTCTGTTGTCAGAGGCAATTCCCCAAGAAAGCTGATGGCTGAAGGTACTTCTAGCAGCCGGGGGATAAGTTCTACAGTAGTGAAGGGGATCAGGGTATGACATCAGAGCACTGACTATGGCAGTATAATACACTCATCTGTGGCCAGAGGGAAGGCACCAAGAAAGAAAAAGATGAACAGTAAAGCACAAGGAACATTCATGCAAGGAATCATCAGTTTCTAATAATCAAGGGTGGACTGTAGTTTATAAATTGACTTGTTAAATGTACAAAGTGCTCTGTGGCCCCTGGAGATGACCCTTTCTAATGCATACCAGAAGGCAGCCTCCAGACTAGCCTGAGCTCTCTTGTATGGATCGAGTTCAATTATTAATCAGAAGCGATGGGTGATGCTGGCTAATGCTGCCTAATGGCACAGACTGGGTAATTGTGCTCTTCTGTAATGCGTGTTCAGAACACAGGTTTGAATGGAACTGATACAGCCTGCTCCTCCCTTGTCTGGGCCCCTCAGTGGTATAATGCTTTGAGGTCCCAGTGAAATGCACCAAACCACACCTGTGACTTAATGCATCTGTATAACATTAGCACTTCCTCTTAATGTGTCATATGGATGATAAAGAAGTGCCTGGAAGGGAGCTGGTGGGAAGGGGGCTTTTAAAAGCAAACCCTCAGCCCGTGTGGTATTATCGCCATGCCCCTAAGTGTTTTTGTGGCCAGTTTAGAAGTACTCGGCATGGAATTAATACACCTGGATCTTCTTTAAGAGAGTTAACTTGGCATTTGGTCCAGAAATGACAGAGCTATTTAGATTTTTCATCTGAAAACAGATCTCAGGGGAACTAATTGTTTGGGCAGCTTTGCACTTGGATCTGAAAAAACCTGTGTGCTATGTGATTACTGGTAATTGCTCTATTACTCTGTGCCTTCAAACTGTTAACAGGAACTTTGCATTTTGCTAAAATGTCCAACTTGTTTCACCAGAAACAGAGTAGATTTGAAACTGTTCAGAAAACAAATATGGTTCCCCAAACTTCTGCCATTGTGTAGTATTAAATCACAGTTGTGTTGGAAATCTAGATTTCATATTTTAAATCCTGAATCTTAGCGTTTTAATGCTTGAACTTTAGAATAAAATACCAACTTCTTTTAGTTTAGGTATCAAATCGTAGATGCTCATGGACTCCTGCAGTTTACAAATGAACCATTTAAGGAGTAAAATTGGGTATTTTAGCCGTATTTATGGCAAGCCATTTTCAGAGGTGTCGAAGACCCTATGATATTTGGATATTGCCAGAATGACTGAGGCCCTGAGACTACCAGAAGCCTGCAGATCTCTGAACAAAGGAAGAGAGAAGATGGGGGAGCCTCCACCTCAAAGGTTTGGCTCTCTGACCTCCACACTGGAAATACTGTCGGTGTGTGTGTTGCTTTGCAGAGCCTTTACTTTCTTACTTACCTTTCTTTCTGACTTTTCATTAAATGTTTCCAACCACCAGTAAAAAATAGCTAGTTATGACCTTATTTCCAAATCAGGCTCTTCTAGAAAAGTGACCTATTGGGAAGAGCTGAGTTGGAACAGAAAAGTCCATTTCTTTCCAGTACTCTAGCAACGTCATAGCAGTTATCTTGTTCTTCCTAGAAAAATGAGCAAGCCTCCCCAGATGGATTCCCCTCTCTCTTCAGAGCTGGACAACAGGACCTGAAGGTCTCTAAACAAATGAGATCATTAATACTGAAGTGCCCTCTGGTGAAGGAAGGCATTGTTTCTATGACGTAAGCTGAACAGACATACAGAACCGACAGATTCACTTTTGCAAGTAAAAATATTTGGTCCTACCTAAGACTCTACTGATCCACTCTTAGAAATTTGCAGGGGACACGGTGCGGTGACACAAGCCTATAATTCCAGCACTTTGGGAGGCAGACACGGGTGGATTGCTTGAGCCCAGGTATTTGAGACTCACCTGGGCAATATAACGAAACCCAGTCTCTACTGAAAATACAAAAATTACCTGACTGTAGTGGTGCACACCTGTAGTCCCAGCTAGTTGGGAGGCTGAGGAGGGAGGATTGATTGGGCCTGGGAGGTCAAGACTGCAATGAGCCAAGATTGTGCCACTGCACTCCAGCCTGAGTGACAGAATGAGACCCTGACTCAAAAAAAAAAAAAAAAGAAAGAAAGAAAGAAAGAAATTTGCAGGGGTGTGAAGTTCTGAGTTACCTGCCCTCTTGCTGAATTTAACTGTGATGAATGCCACATGTATACATGTGTGTAAGCAGCCTTTAGAGGTACAGCCCATGTCATTTTCCTTCAAGCAAAGTGTACCAATGACTGTTGACAGCACACCCGATCCTGGCTTTTGTCATTACCAAGCCTTCCTCTTCAAATTCGACTATCTCAAACAGCACAGCTTCTATTTAAACAGAATTTTAATTCATCCACATTTAAAGGTGGAGCAATAAAAGACTATTATCGTTTTTTGGGTCTCAGGTCACAGAAAAACTGGAATCTTGAACACAAGCTGCCAAGTAACATCCCGAATATTACAGAAGATCTAGGAATCACCTGGAATTTCATTACATTTTGTTGGGAAATAGCGGGTAATGGTATGAGATATGGTTGATGTTACAGGTTAGAACTTATGTTGGTCAAGGCAGTCTGGTGAGCACAAACACCAGTCCAGGGCTGTAATAGACAGAAAAATCTAGACAATATGCAAGACCAGGAATATTTTTAGTTACTATGAAATGAATAATTCTTGGCTGCCAATTCCTTAAGAGAGAGGATTAAGGAAGTACATCCTTGCCTTAGAAATTTTCTCTCTGGGTCTTTGTAACTGCCAGGCAGTGGCAGCCTTGGGGCCTCTAGTAACATCTTGGGCAATATTTTGGTGAGAGTATTCTTAACTCAGTGGCGGCCTCACAAAGGTGCTCACTGTAACGTAGAAGGGTTTTTGAGGGATTTTAAAAAACTCACTCAGAAGCAAAATCTGAACTCAGAAACTCCCCATTTATTAAGTTGCTATGTTCAAGTGTCCTGTAGTTTTCGTAGCTGATCTTTTGTGTGTGTGTGCGTGTGTGTGAAGTGTTAAGAGACAACTCTTTATTTCTATCGTAGCACTGAGATCTTTACATCGAGAGAAGCTAAAATTGTTATTTGGACCTTGCCTGTAAGCCAATGACAACAAGATCTGATACTAACAGTGACTTGGATACATGCCACAGAGTCATAGAATCTCAGAGTTGACCTGAACTTTACAAGTAATCTCTGTCTTTCACCTGTTTTGTATTTGAACCACCTTAATACTGTCCTTTCCCATCTTTTCTGGGTGTGTTACTCAAAGAACTTGACAGTTATTTGTTTACAAATCCAGCTTTTTATTATTATATCGATGTATCATAAACTTGATTTTTTAGATGAGGAAGGGCAGAACAATAGAAAATGTCTAACTGCTGAAGGTCATAAAGCCAGATGCTAAAAGAGATAAAAGTCAGGAATCCCGATTCTCCAACTGGGATTTAGTTTATGTGGTCTCATAATGATATGAAAATAAGTGATCTGATGCAAGCTTAGAAAGATGGTGAAAATAGTAATTAATGTATTTTATTCGTGTGCCCATGTTAAGTCAGCCCATCTTGACACATTGGTTATTAGTGCGATGTCAGGAACATTCATTTAAGCCAAATCTAAAATGCATTTGTTTTTGCAGACAGAAATGTTTGAAATTTGTAAAAGCCCATTTAAAAAATAAATTTGTTGAGGTCTTCCTACTGCAAGTTTGTACATGATTGTGTATTTTACCTGTGTTGTATATTGTAATATTAAATGTTGAATTTTGTTTTAGCATATCAGACATCATTTTATCAGCCTAAGCATTTGCACTTAAAATAAATAAAATCAGGCTTTGGTTAAATAAAAATTTTAGCAGAAATAGAAGATTGACCTACTTCTTTGGGTGTCATTATTCTCTGCTTTAAAAATATTAATGCTTCCCTATTATATAGAGGATAAATCTCAATCTCCTTAGCATGGTAAAGAAGGACCCTACAAATCTAACCCAGGAAAACTACCCCTGGCAGGGATACACTTTCTTCTTGCTCTCTGAAGTAGGTAGCACTCGAGTAATTTTTATTGCACAATATCATCTTCTGCAACTTCACTTTGTGCATCCTGTATTTATTTCAAACTCACAGAACCACCCAGCATTTCTAAACGTTGTAGTAATGTCCTATGTATTGTTATTACATCTTTGCATGCATTGACCTTTGTCGGACCTTGTTTTGCCCTCCCACTTTTAGTCTTACTGGATCCATAAAGACCCAGCTCAGACATCACCACCACTGTATCCCACAATGATCTGAAAAATACATTTGAACGTGAATTCTTATTTGTCTCTGTCACCACCACTACCCTGAATTCCACCAGAGTAGGATTTATATTTGGCACATGGTAGGTGTTCAGTGAGTCCTGAATGAAGAAAGAATAGTTTGCTATGTTGGATGCTGTGGGGAGGACCCAAGGAAATTTTTGCAAGCAGGTAAGAATTTTAAGTGCTTATAATATATTATTTATACAACAGCTTTCTTCAAGGAGCTTAATGTTCTAAAGTCTTTAGCTTTATTTTATCCTTCCAGATTTACCATTTGACTTTTGCAAATAAGGTAAATAGTTCTCCATCTGTTATTCCTGTGGGCAGGAAACAGATTTCTCTCCTTCACGCTACTCGTAGAGGTCTTCCTAGTAAATTTCATGCCTTTAAACATTAAATTAAAAATTACATAATGGGATGAATAACTACATTTCTTTAAGCATTCCTGGGAAAGGGAGACATTTCTGGAAGACAGGAAGACCTTTCTGGAAAAGATAATGAAACAAGCCCAGAAAAGGAGGAGA